>NC_141879.1:427605875-432605875 GCF_056163025.1 Triticum urartu
GAGAACATATAAGGTAAATTACATCCGGGGTGTTAGAATCACGCAGGGGCAACCCTAATTATAGTTTTTTTCTCTTCTTTTCGATTGTATTCATATGCCTTCTCTCTCTGTTACCTTACCTGAGCGAACAAAATCAACAAAAGTCCCATTACAGCCACAACACGTGGTAACCTTGTTATAGCATCTACAGTCGGACTTGGCAAATCCTCCCCCTATACGCCCGCGGGTGTTGTCCTTGACGCACCCGTGGACAGCGCCCGCTGCCCCTCATATACTGCGCCGCACATTCATATACCTCAAATGCCAATCCTCAAATCCATACAATCCATGCAACTTGATCATATGATACAAATTATCCGAATTCAGCAGTTCATAACAAAGCAAAGAAAATCATAGTTCAACAAAGCGGGCATGCCAAAATGAAAGCAATGACCGAGCATGACATATGGCTTGGATCACTTGACATGCGCCATCCATGGTGCCTGCTCTGAGCCAAGGCGGATTGCGTCCTGCTCGTCCTGCTTCACCTGCATCCGGGTTGCCTGCTCCGCTTGCATTCGGGCTAGGGATGGGAATGGGTAGGTATGGGTGGGTACAACCTCCTCTTGCTCAAACCCATACCCATAGAAACTTTCTATACCCACCCATTTCAATATCCATGGGCACAAATTGACACCCATGCCCATACCCATCAGGTATCCTATACCCAATGGCTATCCAATGGGTACAACATATAACATTTAAATTTTAAAGAAGTGCATAAATGAGTGTAAAATTCAAGTGATGATTGGCGATCAATCTAGTACTAACGCGACGTCCTCTGTTGTGTGGCCAATTCCAGGCGGCAAGGGATTACGATAAGTGGTCGGTGGAAGCCTGCATAGTGGAAGGCGGCGGTGGGAACTGGTGTTCGCTATCGAGATTTGGAAAAGAGTGCGTTGGTGATGAGTCGAGATTTCATCATTTCGAGGAGTTGCATAGGACATAGGAGGAGTGCGAGCTGGTTGTTGCAAGCCTATGAGCTATGGTGGGTTTAGGGAATAAGGAATTAAGAGTTGGGTCATATGAGTTGGATGTAGACCCCGCATGTCATAGGAGTTATTTGCATTTATTAATATTTTCTAGGTATTCATTGGGTTACCCATGGGTGCAATCTCATACCCATGATCTACCCATATATTTTGTGGGTATGGATACACATTACCCATGAGCACAAAATCTTGCCAAGTTTGCCCATGCCCACTATTTTCGGGTATGGTACCCGCAGATACCCATACCCATGGGCGAAATTGCCATCCCTAATCCGGTCTGCCTCGTCCGCGTGCATCCTGGCCGCATGATCAACTGCCGCAGCTGCCCTCGCCACCTCGTACTTCGTACGGTCGTTGATCTCCTTCTTATCCGCACGCCACTTGTTTGCATGCTCATCCAAGACGGTTTCGTCCGCCAACATGATCTCCGCATCCTCCGCACCCCCTACAAGTTGCAATCTCTCATTCTCAAGCTCAATCTCGCCAAATGTCTTGCTTTCTTGAGTTCGCATTTGATCGCCTCCTCTTGCTTCTCCAACTCGATCTCCTGCCTATCAATTTCCAGCTTCTTCTCCACCCTCTTTTGGTCCCACTCCTTCCTCTCCTTTTTCCATCCAACATGAGCTAGGTACACCTTTCTTGTTCTCCCTTACCGAAAAAATGCCCGTCCATATGGACGACATTTTGTTAGCCGCGGCATGATGGGAGGCTTGTGCCTTCTCCCACTTGTTTCACATGACTTGTCAGTTATCCTTTGGCACGGTGGCTCTTCCATTCGTGACGACAACATCATCCTCTTCATCGTCCAACCCAATTGATTGGTGGGAGATTGAGCCATCATTCCTCTTCTTACCGGACTTGAGATCGGCCACAAGTTGTGTCCACTTCGGCTTGCCATTCAATATGATCCAACAATGGCTAAAAGCAAACGACTTCTTCTCTCCATTTCGATTGGATCTTCATTGTCATTGATCATGTTTGATACGAATGCCTCCTAGATGATCATGGTTTGCAAGCATTCATCATGTGCAAAATGAACTAGTGGTATATGCAAAACTCTCATCGGACATGAGCAAACAAAACATAAGGACTCTTGTTCTGTCATTCCGTCGAACATGTCGAGGGTATCACGGGCGCCGCCAGTGCCTGTGCTCATCCGCGCCCGAACGAGCTGTGGCGAGTCACATACGTCGCCTGCCGGCATTTACGTGGGCGGAAAGCTCTCCTGAATGGCCCAACCGGCCGTCGAATCCTCCTCTGTCCCAACGGGGTCGAACAGCATAATCCGCGTCAACACTCGGATGGAAGGGGTGTGGGGTTCCGGGCGTGGAGGGGGAGACAACTGCTCGACCATGTCCGAACCTCCCAGCGCCACCACCGCCGCCTCCTTCTCTTACTGCCTGCGTCGCCGCAACTTCCGGGCACGTTCTCCACCTTGCAAGACGGAGCCGACGAAGGGACGTCGACGGATGAGGCAGACCGCGTCTCCGTCGCAGCGGTCGGGGACGGGTTGGACGACATCTATGGCGGTGGATCGGGACCGATGATGAGGATGAGGAGTAAGGGTGGCGGGGGCTCGGGCGCATGAAAGGTTGGAGGGCAGCGGGAGGAGGAGAAAGGATTTGATGGATTTGGTGTAATTTGCGGTGGGGTGAGGCTGTCGGGTCAGACATGGCGGGCACGCCCGGGCGTCCCATATTCGTCCTATATTTAGACTGGATATGAGGGGTGCCGGCCAACCCGAGCATTTGAGGCCCATTTAATGAGACCGTCTAGATCAAAATTTTATGACATGTCCGTGACCGAACAAACTGTCAACATATAAGATTGATTTAGGATGCCCGGCTGTAGATGCTTTTAGCATTCGGTTCTATATGGCGCTAGTAGAGTAAGGACGCTTTAATTTATAGCATTGCTTGTCCACTAATCACCAGGCAAAGTAGACTGCGCGCACATAGAACAAGGAGCTAGCTCTCTCGATGAATTCCCAAAGCGAATGTCGATGTGACTTATTGTACCATTTTTTTTCTTGTCTATAATTCTGCTATCAAGATTGTTAAATAATCAGAGGTTAAAGCCCGGTAGTAACTGGTAGACCTCTCAAAATAGGACTATTCTTTTTTTCAGGTTGGCCATAGTCTGTGCAGTCTATTTAGGTAGTAACATAACGCGTTCCAAAATAAATTTACGCAAGTAGCGCAACAACCGCGTCTTCCAACGCTCAACGGTCGTGGCTCGGGAGCTTTGTCAGCGTATCGAAGAGGAAGCCAGGCTGTGAAAGATCTCTGGAGCAAAAGGGCTGGCTCATTTTTGGAGATAGTTTCCTCTCCTATGTAGGGCGTTGTCTTTCTTAGTGCGACATTTTCTTGCCAGCCAGCCATAGTTGCATCGTCCCCTGTAAACGCGGCCTGCCGCTGGACACTCTGTACTATTTCTCCTTCCTCTAATACATCGGCACGCAAGCCTTTTGCGTGTCTGTAAAAAAAGGAAATAATTATTTGTGGTACATAATATGATACCATAAAATAACACGTCCAAGGCAAAGTGAATCTACATCTAAATAAATAAAGGCTTGCATGATGCTATACATATATATTACCTACTAACATATGCATGTTACTAGTCTAAATTTTTTCACTATGACCAACCTCATAAGACTATCATTACAGTTGAATATATGAGAAAATTACTGCAAGATTTAATCCAAATAAACAGTAAATAAATCATGACGGTAATAACAGAGATCGAGCTACTCATGCGGACTAGCAGAGTAGATGAATGGATCGAATCTAAGGCACAAACTTAGAAATAGGAATTCTAGCATGATCTCAAACAAGGAGGCAGAATCACATACGGTGCCTCAGGAGCAGAACCACTGGCGTTCATGTTGTCGCCCATGTCATTGATGAAGAGGCTCCCAAGGTCGGGGAAGAAGTTGTCGGTGAGGAAATCGTCAAAGCCAGCAGTCGTGTGAGTGTGCTCCCTAAAAATCAGATCGCCCCTCTCCCGTACAGGATCACGAGAGGCGGCCTTCCGGAGGCCCGTTGTCCCTTCTTGCAGTGCACGCTGGAAGGAGGGATGGAGAAGGCTTGTGTAGCGGAGCAATGTTCTGGAACGGTGTGAAACCATGTGCTGTGGCGGCAGCTAGGGTAGACGTCTGCTTATCTATATAATGCGGGTCAGGAAGGTCGTGGGAGTAAACCCACGTCCAAGTCAGTAACAGCCCCATCATCTAAAAGAATTGGAAAAGGCTGAGTAATTAATGCATTTGTTAATTATTTATTGATGACTTGTTAATTTCCCCGAGTAGCGAAAATATAGATAACATGCATAGCTTTGCCCTCGGCTCAGCTCATTCTCGGAGCTCGACGCGGTGCGTCGTGATGAAGCGTGGCTTGGCGAGGCAAGCGAGGAGGAGGAGCGCGCATATATGTCTCCTTTTCTCATGCTCATACAAGTGGTAGAAGAGCCCACCTTATAAGGTGGTGCAACTCTCGCTCGACTAGCAGTATGGAACTAAACATTAGTCCCACTGACACCACACACAACCATGTATGAATGGGGCATGAGAATTTTAGATTTTAGTTGGGCTTTAGGCCAAAAGCCTACTAGAAAAATCCAACAACACCCCCCCCCCCCAAATTCTCATTGGCACATCTCAACATTTAATTCCAAAACATGGGACATTTGCATTTGTGCCCCTAACTTGAACACACTACTCAAATTTACCCCTAATTTCAAAGCATGCTTGATACGTCTCCAATGCATCTATAATTTATGAAGTATTCATGCCATGTTTACAATAGTTTTATATGATTTTGGTATGATTTGATTAGGACTAACCCGGACTGACGCTATTTTCAGCAGAACTACCGTGGTGTTGTTTTTGTGCAGAAATAAAAGTTCTTGGAATGCGATGAAAATCAACGGAGAATTTTTCTGAAAAATATAAAAAATACTGGAACAAAAATCTATCGAAGGGGAGTCCCGTGGGCCCCATGATAACCCACAAGTATAGGGGATCGCAACAGTTTTCGATAAGTAAGAGTGTCGAACCCAACGAGGAGCTAAAGGTAGAACAAATATTCCCTCAAGTTCTATCAACCACCGATACAACTCTACGCATGCTTGACGTTCGCTTTACCTAGAACAAGTATGAAACTAGAAGTACTTTGTAGGTGTTGTTGGATAGGTTTGCAAGATAATAAAGAGCACGTAAATAAAAGTAGGGGCTGTTTAGATAAAGACACAACTAAATTAGTTTTAGTAGAGAGCTTTTTGTTACGAGAAAGTTATTTGTCCCTAGCAATTGATAACTAGACCGGTAATCACTATTGCAGTTTCATATGAGGGAGAGGCATAAGCTAACATACTTTATCTACTTGGATCATATGCACTTATGATTGGAACTCTAGCAAGCATCCACAACTACTAAATATCATTAAGGTAAAACCCAACCATAGCATTAAAGCATCAAGTCCTCTTTATCCCATACGCAACAACCCCCTTACTCGGGTTTGTGTTTCAGTCACTCACGCAACCCACTATAAGCGAATCATGAACGTATTGCAACACCCTACAGCGGGATCCCTCACACTTGCGCGACACGGAGAGCACCATAGGACAACACCAATAATAAAACATGCAACTCAAACCAATCTTGATCATCAAATAGCCCATAGGACAAAACAGATCTACTCAAACATCATAGGATAGCCATATATAATTGGGAAATAATATATAGCATTGAGCACCATGTTTAAGTAGAGATTACAGCAGGTAAGAGAGAGGTTACACCGCTGCATAGAGGGGGGAAGAGTTGGTGATGATGGCGGTGAAGTTGTTGGTGAAGATTGCGGTGATGATGATGGCCCCCGGTGGCACTTCGGCGCCACCGAAAGCGAGGGGGAGAGAGCCCCCCTCCTTCTTATTCTTCCTTGACCTTCTCCCTAGATGGGAGAAGGGTTTCCCCTCTGGTCCATGGCCTCCATGGCATGGGAGGGGCGAGAGCCCCTCCGAGATTGGATCTGTCTCCCTGTCTCTCTCTGTTTCTACGTTCTCAGATTCTACCCTTTCATCGTTTCTTATATTTCCGGAGATCCGTAACTCCGATTGGGCTGAAATTGTAACACGATCTCTATCCGGATATTAGCTTTCTTGCAGCGAAAGAAGGGCATCAACCGCCTTACGGGGTGGCCACGAGGTTCAGGGGCGCGCCTGCCCCCCTGGGCCCCCCTGCCTCGTGTCCCCCTCGGGCATCATCTTGCGTGGATTTTTCTTCCCAAAAATCATATATATTCCAAAAAAATCTCTGTCAGTTTTTATCCCGTTTGGACTCCGTTTGATATGGATATTCTGCGAAACAAAAAACATGCAACAAACAGGAACTGGCACCGGGCACTGGATCAATATGTTAGTCTCAAAAATAGTATAAAAAGTTGCCAAAAGTATATGAAAGTTGAATAATATTGGCATGAAACAATAAAAAATTATAGATACGACGGAGACGTATCATCATCCCCAAGCTTAATTCCTGCTCGTCCTCGAGTAGGTAAATGATAAAAAAGATAATTTTTGATGTGGAATGCTACCTAGCATAATCTTGATCATGTATCTAATCATGGCATGAATACTAAGACACGAGTGATTCAAAGCAATAGTCTATCATTTGACATAAAACAATAATACTTCAAGCCTACTAATAAAGCAATCATGTCTTTTCAAAATAACATGGCCAAAGAAAGTTATCCCTACAAAATCATATAGTCTGGCTATGCTCCATCTTCACCACACAAAATATTCACATCATGCACAACCCCGATGATAAGCCAAGCAATTGTTTCATACTTTTGACATCCTCAAACCTTTTCAACTTTCACGCAATACATGAGCGTGAGCCATGGACATAGCACTATAGGTGGAATAGAATGGTGGTTGTGGAGAAGACAAAAAGGAGAAGATAGTCTCACATCAACTAGGCGTATCAATGGGCTATGGTGATGCCCATCAATAGATATAAATGTGAGTGAGTAGGGATTGCCATGCAACAGATGCACTAGAGCTATAAGTGTATGAAAGCTCAAACTGAAACTAAGTGGATGTGCATCCAACTTGCTTGCCCATGAAGACCTCGGGTGTTTGAGGAAGCCCATCATCGGAATATACAAGCCAAGTTCTATAATGAAAATTCCCACTAGTATATGAAAGTGATAACTCAAGAGACTCTCTATATGAAGAACATGGCGCTACTTTGAAGCACAAGTGTGGTAAAAGGATAGTAACATTGCCCCTTCTCTCTTTTTCTCTCATTTTTTATTTTTATTTTATTTTTTGGGCATTTTTTTGGCCTTTCTCTTTTTTTATTTTGTTCGTCCGGAGTCTCATCCCGACTTGTGGGGGAATCATAGTCTCCATCATCCTTTCCTCACCGGGGCAATGCTCTAATAATGATGATCATCACACTTTTATTTACTTCCAACTCAATATTACAACTCAATACTAGAACAAAGATATGACTCTATATGAATGCCTCCGGCGGTGTACCGGGATGTGCAATGATCTAGCGTAGCAATGACATCAAAAAACGGACAAGCCATGAAAACATCATGCTAGCTATCTTACGATCATGCAAAGCAATATGACAATGAATGCTCAAGTCATGTATATGATGATGATGGAAGTTGCATGGCAATATATCTTGGAATGGCTATGGATTTGCCATGATAGGTAGGTATGGTGGCTGTTTTGAGGAAGGTATATGGTGGGTTTAAGGTACCGGCGAAAGTTGCATGGTACTAGAGAGGCTAGCAATGGTGGAAGGGTGAGAGTGTGTATAATTCATGGACTCAACATTAGTCATAAAGAACTCACATACTTATTGCAAAAGTTTATTAGCCCTCGAAGCAGAGTACTACACGCATGCTCCTAGGGGGATAGATTGGTAGGAAAAGACCATCGCTCGTCCCCGACCGCCACTCATAAGGAAGACAATCAATAAATAAATCATGCTCCGACTTCGTTACATAACGGTTCACCATATGTGCATGCTACGGGAATCACAAACCTCAACACAAGTATTTCTACAATCCACAACTACCCACTAGCATGACTCTAATATCACCATCTTTATATCGCAAAACTATTGCAAGGAATCAAACATATCATATTCAGTGATCTACAAGTTTTATGTAGGATTTTATGACTAACCATGTGAATAACCAATTCCTGTCATCTCTGTAAATAGATATAAGTGAAGAAAGAGAGTTTAATTCTTTCTACGAAAGATATGCCCACGCTCTAACAAGTATAAGTGAAGCAAAAGAGCATTCTACAAATGGCGGTTTTCTATGTAAAGAGAAACAGGCAATCCAAACTTCAAATGATATAAGTGAAGCACATGAAGCATTCTATAAAGCCATACTCAAAAGATATAAGTGAAGTGCATAGAGCATTCTATAAATCAACCAAGGACTATCTCATACCAGCATGGTGCATAAAAGAAAAATGAAAACTAGATGCAAAGGACGCTCCAAGATTTGCACATATCGCATGAACAAAACGAATCTGAAAACATACCGATATTTGTTGAAGAAAGAGGGGATGCCTTCCGGGGCATCCCCAAGCTTAGACGCTTGAGTCTCCTTGAACATTTACTTGGGGTGCCTCGGGCATCCCCAAGCTTAAGCTCTTGCCTCTCTTCCTTCTTCTCACATCGAGACCTTCTCGATCATCGAACACTTCATCCACACAAAACTTCAACAGAAAACTCGGTAAGATCCGTTAGTATAATAAAGCAAATCACTACTCTAAGTACTGTTGCAAACCAATTCATATTTTGTTTTTGCATTGTGTCTACTGTAATATAGCTTTTCCATGGCTTAATCCACTGATATAAATTTGATAGTTTCATCAAAACAAGCAAACTATGTATCAAAAACAGAATCTGTCTAAAACAGAACAGTCTGTAATAATATGAACATTAACCATACTTCTGATACTTGAAAAATTCTGCCAAAGTTCGGAAAAATAAAAAAAATGTATATAAAGACAGTGCAAAAAGAATCAGAACCATTTGACGTTCCAGCTAAAAATGACAAATCGTGCACTACAGCCAAAGTTTCTGTCCTACACCATACAGACCATCAAGCAAATGTAAACATCCTAAAGGCAAACCTTGGCACATTATTTTTATAATACAATGGAATTTTACAAGGGGATAATTATTTTTGTTGAAAAGTTTCTGTAATCAAGATTCACAAAGTTGCCGTGAGCATGAACAAAGTTCAAGGAGCTCTCCCACTTCAATAATGCTTGTCTTTCTCACTTTCACTTTCCTTTTTGAAAAAGTTTTGGGTTCCCCTCTTTATTTTTGTTGTTTTTAAACTATATGAAAGCACTCAACAGAAATAAATGACTCTCTAAAACTTCCGGCTTGTCTCCCTGGCAGCGCTTTCTTTAAAGCCATTAAGCTAGGCATATAGTGCTCAAGTAATGGATCCACCCAGATCCCAAGGTATATCAAAGCCAATTTTAACTAATGATTTGAAATTTAGTAGTGAGCACAAAGTAACATATATCATGCAACAACGAAGTCTAACTCTCTTCCTATGCATCGGCATGTCATAAAAGAACAATTCATGCACATAAAGTAAAGGCCAATGCATAGTATAAACAATTTCTTGCAATTTTATCATGTGGGAAACATAGAGAGGTGGAGATATAGTTCCTCTATCATAATAATTGCAAGTAGGAGCAGCAAGCACATGCATATTATATCTATCAAAATCATCATGTGTAATAGTAAAACGCAACCCATCAATATAATCCTTAATAAGGGTAAACTTCTCTGATATAGTGTAGTTGGGAGAATTCAAAAAGATAATAGGACTATCATGCGTGGGTGCAATAGCAACAATTTCATGTTTAACATAAGGAACTATAGCAAGTTCATCTCCATAAGCATAATTCATATTGGCATCTTGGCCACAACCATAGCAAGCATCATCAAAAAGGGATATTTCAAGAGAATCAAAGGGATCATAGCAATTATCATAGCATTCATCATTCGGTAAGCATGAAGGGGAATTAAACAATGTATGAGTTGAAGAGTTACTCTCATTAGAAGGTGGGCATGGGTGATCAATCCGCTCTTCCTCCTTTTATTCTTCGCTCTCCTCCTCATCTTTTTCATCCAATGAGCTCACAGTTTCATCAACTTCTTCTTCCATAGATTCCTGCAAAATATTAGTCTCTTCTTGGACAGCGGAGACTTTCTTAATAAGCGCATTAATATAGGAATTATATTCATAATTATCATAGCAATATTTTAGGATAGCTAAATTTTCAAGCCTACAAACATCATCATCAAAAGCTTCATTCTTTTCAAACAAAGATTCAATTTCATAAGCACCCTTAAAAGCAACAAATTCTTCTATTTGTTCCACATCATAGTAATCATATATACCATTAGCATAAGAAGCTAAGGTTTCATTATCATTAAATTCACATGAAAAGGGAAGGTGTGGAGCCTTCATCCTAGAGCAACAAGTATAATCATATCTCAAGCATAGTTGCCTAGCATACCAATACAATATATAAATTTGATCCCATAATAGTTTCCCTTTTGTGTCAAGAGATAATCCCTAAAGTATTCACGTTGATCCAACGTTACTCCCATTACCAGATTGAATGAGGTTTTCTCAGGATTATTAAAGTGGTACATAATATTTTTCACATATTGAGCATCGAGGGTTTTAGGGGGTTCCTCATCTCCATCAGTAGCAAGTACACCTATTTTGGTATTTCGTGTTCCATATCCATAACTAAAGATAAAGAACAACTAAGAACAGCAAATAAAAATTACTTAGTGATAAAGCAAACAAGCACACACGAGAATATTCACCACACGCTATTGCTCCCCAGCAACGGCGCCAGAAAAAGGTCTTGATAACCCACAAGTATAGGGGATCACAACAGTTTTCGATAAGTAAGAGTGTCGAACCCAACGAGGAGCGAAAGGTAGAATAAATATTCCCTCAAGTTCTATCGACCACCGATACAACTCTACGCACGCTTGACGTTCGCTTTACCTAGAACAAGTATGAAACTAGAAGTACTTTGTAGGTGTTGTTGGATAGGTTTGCAAGATAATAAAGAGCACGTAAATAAAAGTAGGGGCTGTTTAGATAAAGACACAACTAAATTAGTTTTAGTAGAGAGCTTTTTGTTACGAGAAAGTTATTTGTCCCTAGGCAATTGATAACTAGACCGGTAATCACTATTGCAATTTCATATGAGGGAGAGGCATAAGCTAACATACTTTCTCTACTTGGATCATATGCACTTATGATTGGAACTCTAGCAAGCATCCGCAACTACTAAATATCATTAAGGTAAAACCCAACCATAGCATTAAAGCATCAAGTCCTCTTTATCCCATACGCAACAACCCCCTTACTCGGGTTTGTGTTTCAGTCACTCACGCAACCCACTATAAGCGAATCATGAACGTATTGCAACACCCTACAGTGGGGATCCCTCATGCTTGCGTGACACGGAGAGCACCATAGGACAGCACCAATAATAAAACATGCAACTCAAACCAATCTTGATCATCAAATAGCCCATAGGACAAAACGGATCTACTCAAACATCATAGGATAGCCATACATCATTGGGAAATAATATATAGCATTGAGCACCATGTTTAAGTAGAGATTACAGCAAGTAAGAGAGAGGTTACACCGCTGCATAGAGGGGGGAAGAGTTGGTGATGATGGCGGTGAAGTTGTTGGTGAAGATTGCGGTGATGATGATGGCCCCCGGTGGCACTCCGGCGCCACCGGAAGCGAGGGGGAGAGAGCCCCCTCCTTCTTCTTCTTCCTTGACCTTCTCCCTAGATGGGAGAAGGGTTTCCCCTATGGCACATGGACTCCATGGCGTGGGAGGGGCGAGAGCCCCTCCGAGATTGGATCTTTCTCTCTGCCTCTCTCTGTTTCTGCGTTCTCAGATTCTACCCTTGCACCGTTTCTTATATTCCCGGAGATCCGTAACTCCGATTGGGCTGAAATTTTGACACGATCTCTATCCGGATATTAGCTTTCTTGCGGCGAAAGAAGGGCATCAACCGCCTTACGGGGTGGCCACGAGGGTCAGGGGCGCCCCCCTGCCTCGTGCCCCCCTCGGGCATCATCTCGCGTGGATTTTCTTCCCAAAAATCACATATATTCCAAAAAAAATCTCCGTCAGTTTTTATCCCGTTTGGACTCCGTTTGATATGGATATTCTGCGAAATAAAAAAACATGCAATAAACAGGAACTAGCACTGGGCACTGGATCGATATGTTAGTCCCAAAAATAGTATGAAAAGTTTCCAAAAGTATATGGAAGTTGAATAATATTGGCATGGAACAATAAAAAAATTATAGATACGACAGAGACGTATCACCCCATGAGGGTGGGGGGCGCGCCCACCCCCCTGGGCGCACCCTTGTGCCTCATGGACTTCCCGTGGGCCCCCCTGACCTGTTCTCGACGCCAACATCTCCTATAAATGACCAAACCTCCAGAAATAACCTAGATCGGAAGTTCCGCCGCTGCAAGCCTCTGTAGGCACGAGAAATCAATCTAGGCCCTCTCTGGCACCCTGCCGGAGGGGGCCATCATCACCGAAGGCTATGGAGGAGGATCCCGGAGGGGCCATCATCACCATGAAGGCCAAGGACCAGAGGGAGAACCTCTCCCCATCCAGGGGGGATGCCATGGAGGAGGAAGCACAAGGGGGGGAACCTCTCCTCCTCTCTCTCGGTGGCACCAGAGTGCCATCGGGAGGGGAATCATCGCCGCGGTGATCGTCTTCATCAACATCACCATCCTCATCTCTTTTACGCGGTCCACTCTCCCGCACCCCGCTGTAATCCCTACTTGAGCATGGTGCTTTATGCCACATATTATGATCCAATGATGTGTTGCCATCCTATGATGTTTTGAGTAGATATCCCTTGTCTTTGGGTTAATTGATGATCTAGATTGGTATGAGTTGTATGTTTTATTTTGGTGCTGTCCTATTGTTCCCTCTGTGTCGCACAAGCGTGAGGGATTCCCGCTATATGGTGTTGCAAACGTTCATGATTCGCTTATAGTGGGTTGCTTGAGTGACAGAAGCATAAATCCGAGTAAGGGGGTTGTTGCGTATTGGATAAAGGGGACTTGATGCTTTAATGCCATGGTTGAGTTTTACCTTAATAATATTTAGTAGTTGCAGATGCTTGCTAGAGTTCCAATCATAAGTGCATATGATCCAAGAAGATAAAGTATGTTAGCTTATGCCTCTCCCTCATATGAAATTGCAATGACGACCACCGGTCTTGTTAACGATTTCCTAGGACAATTCTGCACACCGACTCATCATTATTCCACACTCGCTATTTATAATATTTAGTAATATATTCTAACTTTATGATAACAACACCTACTTTTATATTTTAGCTCTCCGATATCATGCAAAGTTATCCTCTTCATACCCACAACGTAGTTTTATTTCTTGTTTCTAGTTGGAAGCAAACGATCGGTGTACGTCGAGTCGTATCAGTGGAAGATAGGACTTGAGAGAATATTGATCTTACCTTTAGCTCCTTGTGGGTTCGACACTCCATACTTATCACTTCCACATTTGGGAATTGCTACGATGATTCCCTGCATTTGGGGATTATCAGTGCTCAAATTTGCCCATCTGCCATTAGTTCACCTTATAAAAATGCCATTTCGTGCCGTTACCGTCCGGTCAAAGGGCTTTGATCGTCTACAAGGCGTTTATTATTAGACATACCAGGGCTCAATCGAGTCGCCTCTCTGGAGCGCCTCTGGCCCTCGCGAGTGGGGCGCTGTGGAGGTCCACCCCACAGCTACGTTCGCATGCCTTACGGCTTACCGAACGCGGCTGCCACGTACCAGCGCCTCATGAGGGGCATCATGGAGGCACAAGAGGCCAGGCGTTCCGCAGCCCTGGCGGAGATGGAGATGGTCCGCGAGGAGCCACCAGCGCCTCCGGAGCCTCCCGAGGCCCCTAGGCCTGGGGGCTTGTGAGGATCGGCTTCCGCAGCCCACCGAGTCTGCTACACCAACAGTCCTTCGTCCTCAACATCATCAGGTGACATCTTACAAGTTTCATTTCCAGCTGGGAGCGCCCCCCCAGGGCTGCATTATTCCCAGGCCGCGTGGGTCCGTCCCTGCGGCACGTATCCCTTTTATTTCATGTTGTTAGCTTACCTTGTTGGGGGCGCCCCTCGGGCTGCATCATCCCCAAGTCGCTCGGGCCTGACCCAGTGATGTCTGCCTTCCCAGTATCTATTTGAATGAATCCACTCCTTCGCGGCTAATGTGTTTGACCTAGTTGCCCGCTCAACTGACGCCAACTGACGGAATTGCTCCCAAACGGCACGACGCTTGCGCATGGGTCCGTCCTTGCAATGCCGACAAACCTGAATGGCTGAGCTCTGGCCGCGGCAGCCCCGCATGGCGCCACCTCGTCAAGCCTTCAGTGCCTCATCGCCCCTCGGAAGCAACCAACGACTGACTGTCAATTGTCATGGCAACCCCTCGTTCTTTCTATGATGGGTTTACAGGATCTCCTAAAGGAGCCGCGTCAGGCGAGGCCCTTGCGATGTCTCCTTCACTCTCATCCGCGCGAACCGCTTGCACATTAAAGGGGGGGTGCCTGAGCATTGCGACTCAGGGCTCCTACTGGCTCTCCAGCCCTCACCCTCTGGCCTTGTCCACGGCATCGCGACCTGGCATACCAGCGACGGCTGAGACTCGCTCGAGGGCCGGGACCCGAGGACGTAGAGCAGAAAGGGGAGCAAAGGCGAGAGGGGAGGGACACGCGAGGACCTCGCCGAGCAGCCTCACGCCTGCCGATGCACGGACCCGGCAACACACCAGAGAGCGACCCCTGATTCTCGAGATAAGTCACCACCCGGAAGCACCAGCTGCCGTGGCACCATCCCCGCACCTAATGCAATCCCGTGTTAGCGACACCGCTCTCCTTTCTCATCGAACGACGGCTGCTTGAGCGCCAAAGGGGACCTCCTGAGCATCGCGACTCAGGGGCTCTTACCGGACTCCGGGTCGCTCACCTCCTGGCCTTGACCACGGCATCGCGACCTGGCATACCAGCGACGGATGAAGCCGCCTTGGGACCGGGACCAGTCGGCGCAGAGCACCAAGACCTCGTGAGGTTCGAAAGGGAGAACTGAGCTAAGACGGAATGAGCAACTCGCACAATTCTACAACAAGGGTTATATTAACAAAACAGGATCACAGGCACCTTACAAGCCCCCACGGGACGCGTCTTTGATTCCTTGCAGGGAACAGATCCTAAAAGGACGCTAACTACACGCGCCCCTGCAAGAGACGCCATCATCAACAGTGGGACGTCAAGCACCAGCGCCAACTCCATCCAGATCAGAGGCGGCGACGGCCTGACGAGCCCGCCCTGCTCCAGGAGCGGCGCCGGCTCAGGGGCTCGTAGCTGTCCTCGCTCGTCTCCGGAGTTGCGAAGAGCTCGCCAGAGTCGCTGGAACCTCCGCCGCCTAAGGAGCCGCCAAGGGAGCGGTCGGCAGGCCCAGTCCACGCCGCAGCAGGGTCCCGGCCACCTCTCCCGGGGCAGCACTCCAGCCGACGCCCGTTCGCATCGAAGACCTTGAAGAACATCACTGAAGCACCATCGTACTCCAAGTGGATCGTGAAGGCGCCGCTTGTCCTGCAAACCCGAGTGACTTCGCTCCAGCCTCGAGTCATGAAGACCTCGCCCGGGGCGACGACCGCGACCTCAGCCTCGGTCGGGAGGGTGCTGCGACCGGCGTGCTGCAGCCAAAGCTCCAGGAGTTCTCCCTGCGGGATGATGGAGGCGAAGAAGGGAGGAAGGCGAATCCAAGACTGAGGAGGCATGGCGGCGTGGAGCACGAACTCTCGGGAGGAGCCCTCGGTGTGGACCCCAAGGGGGACGACCCACACCTTCGTGACCCGTCGGCGCCGACGGCGGCGCCGCCCGTGGCGATCAACATCAACTCCTCCAGGGCCCTCGATGTGGGCGTACAAGGGAAGCGGGAACCCCGGCGGTGCCCGCTCGCACCAGGGCCTTGACACCACCTGATGGGCCCCCTCGTCCGGGCCGCGGAGGGTGAGCCGTTTCTTCGGCGGGAGCGGGTCTGGTTCCTCTCGGGGAGCCTTTCCCTTCTCTGCCATCGAGAACCAGCGGATCGGAGCCATCGCAGCAAGACGGAGCAAGGACCGGGAAGAAGGAGAAGCAAGAAGGGATGGACTCGAAGGGCGCGCGCCGTTCCGTACTTATGGCCGGCGAAGGCCAACCGCCGACCTCCACGATCGCAGGTAATCATGACCCGCCTTGCATGCAGGGGCTTGTCCAATCCGTGCAGTTGCCGAGGCGCCATGGGGAAGTGGAGACGCCCACGTCCAATCAACCGCCACGCGGCGCCCAAGACCGAGGCTGTTAGGGCCCGCGGCGCTTCGCTCTTGCCCTTCCGCCTCCCTGCACGGCCAAGTCCGGGCACGCCTTGGGCCCGGGGGCTACTGTTGGTGTTCTGGGAATGGGTGTCCCCAGACTTGCCTGCCTGGGGCCTGCGGCGTGGCTCAAAGGGGGGCCCAGCACGGCCCATCTTCATCAACACGGACCCAAGACCCTCGCGAGGGGCCAAGCCTCGCGGGGCGGACGACACGGAGCTTCCTCAGGCACGGCCTCACCAGGCTGGCTCATGAGGAGGCGGAGATATCAAGGCGGGGTACCTCACGAGGTGCCCGTGATGCAAGCCATGACGACCAAGGGCGCCAGGCGGGCGCCAGCCCGCGCAGTGTCCTCCTTTCCCCTTTGGTGCAAAGGGGGCAAGCGCAGCCGCGGAGTACCGAGGCATCAGGCAAAGGTTGCCATTTCGGTGCAACAAGACCAAGACCAGGAGGACCGCAAGACGGAGGTCATCGTGGAGCCCAAGACGGCGTCACCACCAGAGCTTTGTGCAGGCGAGGACCAACTTTAGTCAGGATAAGTGTACTAGGTGTTCCCCTTTAAAATGGCCAATTGTTGGCGCCCTTCTCGCTCAATATTTGGGAAGAGGCCCAGGGCCATTGCCTATAAATAGGACCAGCCACCCACAAGGATCAGGGTTCGGGTTCGAGGTAAAAGGAAGGTTAGAGACAGAGATCGAGGATCAAGGATCGGATCGAAATCAGAGAGAGAGAAGGGTGACTGAACTCCTCCTAGCAGTTCGTCCCCCCAGCAAAGAACAGACCCTCGCAAGGCTGTTCTTCCTTGTATTGTTCATCATCATCAGCCCAAGAGGCAATCCACCACACCACACACTGGAGTAGGGTATTACACCACAACGGTGGCCCGAACCAGTATAAACCCTGCGTCTCTTGTGTCATTTTTCCATAGCTTAGATCTTAGCGAGGCGGAGGGGTGCAGGTAGGTAGGAGGCGAAATCTCCGCGCGCACCCCAGTGTTCGAACCTCAAGGGTCTGCCGGAACCCGAAATCTGACAGGAAAGCCATTCGTCGCGGACGCTATGCTTAAAAGCTGCCAAGGCTTCAACGTCCGGGCAATCAACTATTTGGTTCTTCTTAGTAAGAAACCTGTTCCAAAGCTTTCGGGCTGACTCTCCGGGCTGTTGAGTTATATGACTCAAATCGTCCACATCCGGGGGTCAGACGTAAGTCCCTTGAAAATTTGCCCGAAAAGCGTCTTCGAGCTCTTCCCAGCTTCCAATGGAGTTTTCGGGGAGGCTTTTAAGCCAGTGCCGAGCTGGCCCTTTGAGCTTGAGGGCTAAGTACTTGATGGCGTGGAGATCATCTCCTCGAGCCATATGGATATGGAGGATGTAGTCCTCAATCCAGACCCCAGGGTCTGTTGTTCCGTTGTATGCCTCTATGTTTACAGGTTTGAATCCCTCTGGAAATTCATGGTCCAGCACCTCATTGGTGAAACATAGGGGGGTGCGACACCCCTGTATCTGGGTGTACCGTGTTGTTCTGATGTTTGTTGTGTTACATGATATGCTGGGGTGCGCTTGCGTGGTCCATAGATGGATCTGGTTGCGCCGTCCTTTTGGTGCGAGCCCTCGTGTGGATCGCTTATTGGCTTGTGAGTGGCGTTGTTTGCCGCTCCATGTTGGCCGTGAGGTCGTCTATCCGGCCAGGTGGCCGTTTTGATTTTTGGTTGTGGGGGATCTGGGGCCTCCTCATCGAATTCGGGTAGCAACTTCTGCTTCGGGTAGCTCTTGGTGGGGCGATTACCACCATACTTCGCTGCTGTGTTGAGTACTTTACTCCATCTGATTTGGAGTGTGTCCTGCGCAGCCTTGAGCCTTTGCTTCTGCTTTTTTAGACTCCTCGCGGTGGCAACAAGCCTTTGACGGGCATTCTGCTGCTCCAGGTACTTGTTCGGCGTTATGTCATCCGGACTATTATCTTTGACAAAATTGGTTTGTTCGGTTTGATTTTCCATATTGCCGTGGTCCGGCAGTGGTTCGCCCTGCTCCAACGCTGGGTCTGTATGATCGTTATTTCCGCCGAGGCGGGATTTGGGTCGGCGCTTACGCCGCCGCTTTGACTGCTTCTCGAGGGGACAAGCCTTCGTTGCGTCCTTCCGTTCCTCGTCATCGTCTTCTTTTGGTGTGTCCACCATGTATACGTCATATGATGAGGTGGACGTCCGGCGCCCTGTGGGCGGTGGTTCCTCTTCGCCTCCCGCATCGTCGTCCATACCGTCGATGTTTTCGGAGTCGAAGTCGAGCATGTCGGTTGAGTCATCGACAGTGGCTACCAAGTGGGTGGTGGGTGGGCCTCGAATTTCTTCGTCGTCCGCATCCTAGTCCTGCCAGACATAGTTCGGCCAGGATTCTCCTGACAAGGAGAGAGACCTTAATGAGTTCAGTATGTCGCCAAAGGGCGAGTGCTGAAAAATATCCGCAGAGGTAAACTCCATGATCGGCGCCTAATCGGATTCGATAGGAACGGGCGCAGGCGGTCCGGAGTCCGTGGACGTAAGAAGGATCCGGCAGTTTAACAACACGGCTCTCGTGCAAGGCAAGGTCGATATTCGGCTCGATCGCCGCTGAGGGTAAGGCCTCCGTGGCGGGGTCCATCCACCCATCCACGGAAGGTGCGAGTGGCTCCGAATTGAGGGTCGGAGCGGCTGCCGGTGCAATCTCCTTAACATTGTCCGATGGGAGAGCTAAGTCATGCTCATCATGACCGCGTGGCGCACAAGGCAGAGGCTCGAATCCGTCAAAGATCAAATCTCCACGGATATCGGCCGTGTAGTTTAAGCTTCCAAACCTGACCAGGTGGCCAGGGGCGTAACTTTCCATCTGCTCCAGATGGCCAAGCGAATTGGCCCGCAGTGCAAAGCTGCCGAGCACGAAGATCTATCTGGGGAGAAAAGTCTCACCCTGGACTGCATCGCTATCGATGATAGTAGGAGCCATCAAGCCTAACGGCGACGGCACAGAGGTACTCTCAATGAAAGCACCAATGTCGGTGTCAAAACCGGCGGATCTCGGGTAGGGGGTCCCGAACTGTGCATCTAGGCCGGATGGTAACAGGAGGCACGGGACACGATGTTTTACCCATGTTCGGGCCCTCTTGATGGAGGTAAAATCCTACGTCATGCTTGATTAATATTGATGATATGGGTAGTACAAGAGTAGACCTACCACGAGATCAGAGAGGCTAAACCCTAGAAGGTAGCCTATGGTATGATTGTATGTTGTGGTTATTGTCCTACGGACTAAAACCCTTTGGTTTATATAGACACCGGAGAGGGTTAGGGTTACACAAGGTCAGTTACAAAGGAGGAGATATCCATATCCGTATTGCCTAGCTTGCCTTCCACGCCAAATAGAGTCCCATCCGGACACGAGACGAAGTCTTCAATCTTGTATCTTCATAGTCTAACAGTCCGTCCAATGGAGATAGTCCGGCTGTCCGGAGACCCCCTAATCCAGGACTCCCTCAGCTACGATAGATCCCCTACACTTGTGGGTCATCAGATCTTCAGCTAACTCTATTGGTAATCCTCCGCTTACTAGGTTATTGGCGTAACTCTTTCGACTCAAAGCATCTGCTATGACATTGGCCTTGCCTGGATGATAGTGCAACTTCATATCATAATCCTTTATAAGATCCAACCATCTCCTTTGCCCGAGATTCAACTCCTTCTGTGTGAAAATGTACTTCAAACTCTTATGATCCGTGTACACATCATAATGATTTCCAATAAGAAAATGTCTCCAGGTCTTAAGTGCATGCACTACAACTGCTAACTCCAAATCATGTGTGGCATAATTTAACTCATGCAGTCGAAGCTGACGTGAGGCATATGAAACAAATCTTCCATCATGCATAAGTACGCCTCCAAGTCCTAAGCGAGATGCGTTGCAATACACCTGGAAATCCTTGCGTATATCCGGCAGAATCAGCACTGGGGCTGTAACCAAATGTTTCTTCAACTCCTGGAAACTTGCCTCACATTCATCTGTCCACTTGAACTTGGTGTATTTCTTCAACAACTCCGTCACGGGCTTCGCTATCTTAGAGAAATTCTCAATGAATCTCCGATAATATCCCGCGAGTCCAATAAAACTGCGGATCTCTCCAACTGAGGTGGGTGCCAACCACTTAGTGACTGACTGAACCTTGGTAGTGTCTACTGCTATACCTTCTCCTGATATAACATGTCCAAGGAATCCAACTTCCTTCAACCAAAACTCACATTTGCTGAACTTGGCATAGACCTGATGTTCCCTAAGCTTCTCGAGAACTAAATGCAAATGCTCCTTGTGTTCCTCTTCATTCTTCGAGTATACCAAAATATCATCAACGAACACCACAACAAACTTATCCAAAAACTCCATGAACACCTTATTCATCATACTCATGAAATAGGCTGGGGCGTTAGTCAATCCGAATGACATAATTGTGTACTCATATAGCCCGTACCTTGTGGTGAAGGCCGTCTTGGGTATATCCTGTTCTCGGATTTTCAGTTGGTGGTATGTTGATCGAAGATCGATCTTGGAAAATACTTTAGCTCCTTGCAGCTGGTCAAACAAATCATTGATCATCGACAGTGGGTACTTGTTCTTGATCGTCATTTCATTCAATGCACGCTAATCAACCACCATTCTAAGAGATTTATCCTTCTTCTCAACCAAAAGCACTGGGGCTCCCCATGGTGACGAGCTTCGTCGAATGTAACCTTTCTCCAATAACTCCTTGATCTGTTTCTTAATCTCCTCCAGATCATTAGCGGGCATCCGGTATGGTCTCTTTGATATTGGTCCGGTGCCTGGCAACAACTCTATCAAAAACTCAATGTCTCAATCTGGCGGCATGCCTGGTAGTTCCTCTGGAAATACATCTGAGTAATCCTTCACTACAGTCACTTCCTCCTGAACAACTCCCGTGAGGGAATTTACATGGGTCCTCTTTGGGGTATGCTTGGATACATACTTAATCCTTTTTCCCTCCGGGATGGTAAGTAGAATTGACATACTAGCACAATCAATGTTTCCTCCATACTTCGATAGCCAATCCATACCCAGTATCACATCCAATCCTTGTGACTCCAGAATTATTAGGTCTGAGGGGAAAATATGGCTGCCAATTTTAAGGGTATCCGGTCGCACCATCGGCTGGCCATATGCTCTGCTCCTAGTGAGCTTACTAACAAGGGTGTCATAAGGGCTAAGGTGGGTAAATTAAACTTTTCCACAAATCCCCTTGAAATGTATGAATGCGATGCACCAATAGTGAAAAGAACGAGAGCGATAAATGACTTAACCAAAAACATACCGATAACTGCGTCTGGCTGCTCTTCAACCTCCCACACGTTCACGTGGTTCACTTGGCCCTTATTGAAAGGGTTGGGCTTCTTCCCAGAGCTTCCATTGCCATTTCCATTTTTGAGTTCAGGACACTCATTGGCATAGTGTCTAGTCTTCCTGCACTTGAAACGAGTAACATGACTTTGGTCCTTCTTGGCGGGCGTGGCTGGGTTAGAGCGGTTCTGATTACTGCCTGCTCCATTCCCGTTTCCATTCTTGGAACCACTGCGGTTATGCAAACTTCCTCCATTGTGGTTATGACCTCCATGGTTATGGGTATATTCTCCCGAGTTTGGGGTAAAACGTGGCTTCTGCTGAGCTCCTGAATTGCACTTCCCTTATCCATTCTTCCTTTTGCGGCTCTCAATTTGCTACTGCTTTCCTTCAATCATAAGAGCCTTATCTACCAACTCCTGGTAGTTGTTAAATGTTGCCACCATCAACTGCACACTCATCTCATTGTTCAGCCCTTCCATAAATTTCTCTTTCTTTGTGGCATCTGTGGCCACATCATCAGGGGCATAGCAAGCTAACTTGCTAAACTCCTCCACGTACTACCCCACAGTATGGTTGCCCTGGCGTAAGTTGCGAAACTCACGCTTCTTCATGCTCATAGCTCCAGTTGAGACATGAGTAGTGCGGAATGCTTGCTGAAACTGCTCCCTTCCAATTCTGCGTAGCTAGTCATCCGCAACTATGGGCTCGGTGCTACTGGAAAACACCGGTGGTTGTAACCTCAGAAAACGGGCTAAGTTGTCAACTTGAGGTGGTGGCAGTGGGTTGTTGTTGTTGTTGTTGTTGTTGTTGCCTTGATTCTGAACTAGCAACTGCATCAGTGTATTCTTCTATTGGATCAACTGAGTGAGCTCCGGTGGGAAATCAAATCCGGGGTCACGTCTCGGAGGCATCTGATGGGATATAGAGGGGAGAGATTAGAATAGCATGAGGTCTAGTGAGAAAACACTACCCATATGCACATGAGACAAACACAATCAATATCACTCCAAAACAATATCAAACAAGGGCCTACAATCGATCTAATTATCGTTACAGTGCTCGATCTACTAATATATACATGGGGGAAATACTACTAATAGTATGGTGGTCTACTAGAAATTTTGATCGGTAGAAGACTCTATAATATCTGCTTCAGCTTCGTCTTCATAATCATCATCACTGGGGTCGGGGTTGGTGTCATCGATGATGATATCGTCCTTGGGGTGGTCGTCATCTCCTCCTGGCGCAGGGTCTCCCATATCCGTCGCGTGTAGACTTGAGTTCCTCTTCGAGCTCCATGTTCCTAGTCATCAACTTCTTCAGATCTATCATGCTTGCGCACATTTGGTTCTCCTGGCGTCGTATGTGCTGGTTTAACTCCTGGATGTAAGCTGCAATGGAACTGTCTTTCCTGGTGCTGATCATCTCCCATTGCTCATCTCGGCGTCCACATATCTGATAGATGGTGTCCTTAAGATCCTTGTGATAAACTTCACCGATGCGTCCTATGGCCATGTGGGTTGCCATGCTCTTTCCTAGACTCCAGGTTGGTGCATCAAAGGAAAACTCTATGGGCTCAGTTACTGGTGTGAATGTTCTTCCTGGAACTTGAACTCGAATCATCCAACGCTCCTCTTCTGGTAAAGTGGCGATGTAGGTCCCGCTGAAGCTTGGTATTCCAATGTTCAGGTACCTAGTGACTTCCTTCAAGTGGCGTCCAAAAGGTGTGTCTTCATCCAGCTATGCAAACTTGTTCCTCGTGTCCGCCATCCTATAGAGTAGGAAATGGAGAGAAGTCAGAAATGAGTAGAGAAGAGTGACCTATGGTTCATCTTAGTGGTCGTGTCCTACATTCAGCATGTGCTCTGATACCATCTTTTTTCAATCCGACCTCAAACGGCCAAATATCTCTGCATAAGTGTCATCCCTGGATCGATGATGCTGACACACACAGTACTTCGAAGGATTTATAACAGAGTAGCAATCACACACTTATTACATTGATAGTCTCAAAGAGAACTTATTACAATAAATATGGCTTAAGGCCATCTAAGTAAGATAACAACGGAAGGCTTGGAAGATAAAGTGAGTGAGGGAGT
Organism: Triticum urartu; assembly: GCF_056163025.1. Lineage (NCBI taxonomy): Eukaryota > Viridiplantae > Streptophyta > Magnoliopsida > Poales > Poaceae > Triticum > Triticum urartu. Next base: position 427,629,900 of record NC_141879.1, read on the forward strand.
CCTGGATTAGGGGGTCTTCGGACAGCCGGATTATATCCTTTGGCAGGACTATTAGACTATGAAGATACAAGATTGAAGACTTCGTCTCGTGTCCGGATGGGACTCTACTTGGAGTGGAAGGCAAGCTAGGCAATACGGATATGTGTATCTCCTCCTTTGTAACCGACCTTGTGTAACCCTAACCCTCTCCGGTGTCTATATAAACCGGAGGGTTTTAGTCCGTAGGACACAACAACTACAACACACAATCAGACCATAGGCTAGCTTCTAGGGTTTAGCCTCTCCGATCTCATGGTAGATCTACTCTTGTACTACCCATATCATCAATATTAATCAAGCAGGACGTAGGGTTTTACCTCCATCAAGAGGGCCCGAACCTGGGTAAAACATCGTGTCCCCTGCCTCCTATAACCATCCGCCTTAGACGCATAGTTCGGGATCCCCTACCCGAGATCCGCCGGTTTTGACACCGACATTGGTGCTTTCATTGAGAGTTCCTCTGTGTCGTCGCCGTTAGGCTTGATGGCTCCTACTATCATCGATAGTGATGCAGTCCAGGGTGAGACTTTTCTCCCAGGACAGATCTTCGTGTTCGGCGGCTTTGCACTGGGGGACAATTCGCTTGGCCATCTGGAGCAGATTGAAAGTTACGCCCCTGGCCACCAGGTCAGGTTTGGAAGCTTAAACTACATGGCCGATATCCGTGGAGACTTGATCTTCGACGGATTCGAGCCTCTGCCTTGTGCGTCACGCGGTCACGATGAGTACTATTTAGCTCTACCATCGGACAGTGTTCAGGAGATCGCACAGGCAGCCGCTCCGACCCTCAATTCGGAGCCATTTGCGCCGTCCATGGATGGGTGGATGGACCTCGCCATGGAGGCCTTACCCTCAGCGGCGATCGAGCCAAACATTGACCTTGCCTTGCACAAGAGCCGTGTTATTAAACAGCCGGATCCTTCTCCGGCCACGAACTCCAAACCGCCTGCGCCCGTTCCTATCGAATCTGATTGGGTGCCGATCATGGAGTTTGCCTCCGCGGATATTTTTCAGCACTCGCCCTTTGGTGACATACTGAACTCATTAAGGTCTCTCTCCTTGTCAGGAGGATCCTGGCCGAACTATGTCCGGCAGGGCTGGGATGCGGACGACGAAGAAATTTGCGGCCCACCCACCACCCACTTAGTAGCCACTATCGATGACTTAACCGACATGCTCGACCTCGACTCCGAAGACATCAACGGTATGGACGACGATGCAGGAGACGAACAGGAACCACTGCCCCCAGGGCACTGGACGCCCACTTCACCACATGACGTATACATGGTGGATACACCAAAGGAAAACGACGACGAGGAACGGAAGGACGCAACGAAGGGTTTTTCCCTCGAGAAGCAGTCAAAACGGCGGCGTAAGCGCCGCCCCAAATCCCGCCTCGGCAGAAAAAACGATCATACAGACCCAGCATTAGAGCAGGGGGAACCATTGCCGGACCACGGCAACATGGAGGATCAAGCCGAGCAACCTGACTCTGTCAAAGATAATAGTCCGGACGACTTCACACCGGACAGACACCCGGAGCAACAGAATGCCCGTCAAAGGCTTGTTGCCACCGCGAGGAGTCTAAAAAAGCAGAAGCAAAGACTCAAGGCTGCACAAGACACACTCGGAATCAGATGGAGCAAAGTACTCAACGCAACAGCGAAGTACGGCGGTAATCACCCCACCAAGAGCTACCTGAAGCGGAAGTTGCTACCTGAATTCGATGAGGAGGCCTTAGATCCCCCGCAACCAAAAATTAAAATGGCCACCTAGCCGGATAGATGACCTCACGGCCAACATAGAGCGGCAAGCAATGCCGCACATAAGCCAATACGCGATCCACGCGAGGGCTCGCATCAGAAGAACGGTGCAACCAGATCCATCTATGGACCACACAAACGCGCTCCAGCACACGATGCAACACATCAAACATCCGAACACTATGGTACACCCAGATACAGGGGTGCCGCACACCCCCTATGTTTCACCGACAAGGTGCTGGACCATGAATTTCTAGAGGGATTCAAACCCGTAAACATAGAGGCATACGACGGAACAACAGACCCTGGGGTTTGGATTGAGGACTATATCTTCCATATCCATATGGCTTGAGGAGATGATCTCCACGCCATTAAGTATTTACCCCTCAAACTCAAAGGGCCAACTCGGCACTGGCTTAAAAGCCTCCCCGAAAGCTCCATTGGAAGCTGGGAAGAGCTCGAAGACGCTTTTCAGGCAAATTTTCAAGGGACTTATGTCCGACCTCCGGACGCGGACGATTTGAGTCGTATAACTCAACAGCCCGCAGAGTCAGCCCGAAAGCTTTGGAACATGTTTCTTACTAAAAAGAACCAAATAGTCGACTGTCCGGACGCCGAAGCCTTGGTAGCTTTTAAGCATAGCGTCCGTGACGAATGGCTTGCCAGACACCTCGGCCAAGAAAAGCCAAGAACAATGGCAGCATTAACAAGCCTCATGACCCGCTTTTGCGTGGGTGAGGATAGCTGGCTAGCCAGATGCAGCACCAGCGACCCCAGTACATCCGAAGTTAGAGATGGAAACAGGAAATCATGGCGCAACAACAATAACGAACGCCGGAATAAAGAAGACAACAGAAGAGCACGACAGTAAACGCTAGATTCAAAAGCTCTCGGCCAAGTCAGCAAAAGCCGCCCTCTAAAGGCGCCAGAGACGAACTGTCCAGCCTCAGAAAAATTCTGGACCAAATATGTCAGATCCATAGAACCCATGGTAAACCCGCTAATCATACCCACAGAGAATGTTGGGTCTTCAAGAAGTCCGGCAAGCTCAACTCCATACACAAGGGGGAGGATACACCAAGCGAAGACGAGGATGAGCCTCTCAAGCAAGACACTGGGGAACAAAGAAAATTTCCACCAGAAGTCAAAACAGTAAACGTGTTACACGTGATCAAGGGGAGAAACAAAGCGGCACTCCTAGAAAAATATGCCCAAGAGCCTATCACCGCGGAGTCCTGCCACTGGTCGTCTCAACCAATCACTTTCGACCATCATGATTACTCAGCAAGTATCTGACGTGCAGGATGGGCTGCCCTGGTATTAGACCCAATAATTAAGAGATACCACTTTACACGAGTCCTGATGGACGGTGGCAGCAGTTTAAACCTGATATACCAGGATACAATCCGCAAAATGGGGATAGACCCAACGAAAATCTGCCTCAGCAATACTACCCTTAAAGGAGTAATGCCAAGCCCAGGGGCTCATTGCACGGGCTCCCTGCTACTAGAGGTTATATTCGGCTTCCCCGATAAATTCTGTAGAAAAAATTTAACATTCCACATTGCTCCGTTCCAAAGTGGATATCAAGCCCTACTTGGACGTGAAGCTTTCGCTCGCTTTAATGCAATACCGCATTATGCTTCCCTTACGCTTAAGATGCCCGGTCCACGTGGCATCATTACAGTGAATGGAAATATTAAGCGATCCCTGCGCGCCGAAGAGAGTGCGATTTCCTTGGTAGCCGCACACTAAAACAGCCTCACCAGCTAAAGTACTCGATAGGTCGTCAAGACCACGGACATGGTTAGATGAGTCCGGCGTAGCTATATGAAACTCGTACATGTTTGATGGCCACACCCCTCTCATAAACACAAGGGGCTCAACGCGCGCAGATAAGTGGCAATTTTTACTCATCTTGAAATTTACATGGTCTCTTTCAAACCTACCTTTTTGCACGACAACTTTTCACCCAAGTTCCTCTCTTTTACAGATGACCACCGTGCTACACCCGTCCAGGGTATGGCACAACGGAGACACATGCGCAGACGTGTAGTAGGGACCCGTCCCAAGGATTCTTTTTAGATTAAGACCCTGCGTCAACCTTTTTTACTATCTCTTGTTGATACACATCCCTTGGATTCTCAGTACAATTGAGAAGGATGCTGGCGTCTTGGCATGTGGCCACGTCAGAATAATGCACGTACCTGGACACCATGGGCTTCTTACAAAGGGCACTATTTAGGCCCGGTTTATACTATAAAGACCGAATACCTTAGGGAGTGTTCTGCGGCGTGAGTTTGGCCTTATGCACATCAACTCTGAATCATGTCTTTGGTCAAATGTTGGGTTTGCCCAACTCCTATGTTTGGTACCTTACGTTCCGCTCTATCGGCTAAGGTAGCACTAGGAGAACTACTGCGATTGTGCCCCGGATCATCCGGACGAGCACCTCAGTAGAGAAAGCCGAAAACTGACTATCATGATATAGCGTGAGACTAGTCAACCACTCGATGACCTATCGGAATGTTAGAATTCCTCTGCCTTAACGATGGGCCGTTTCCCGGCCAGGCATGTACACACCCCGAATTCGGGAGAATGCGGAGCCAATAGGGGCTATATAGTAGCCCCACCGTCAAACTCCTATGGCTAAGTGAAAGTGTTAAAGCATTATAGCCCGGTTGCCTCGTTCGCTGCGCTATCACCTCCTTAATAGGACCAAGACGTTCGGTTAAGTGTGAACACGCGTCTTCTGCGAACACCTCCGCATTATATGCGTGGGGGCTAAAGCCGACGACTGCAATCTTTCAGGTTATACACATGTATACATAAACGGCCGCACATGAGGCATCATATTACTTTCAGGAAAAAGTATAAACACAGCCTTAATAAATTTCATAAAAACATTGTTTTTACAATGGGAATACATGTCACTCAAACATAATATTCTTCGAGCACTAGGCCTCTATCAAACGAGCACCCTCGAGAACCTCTTCGAAATAGTGCTCGACAGCCACTCGGCCTATGGTCGAACCCTGCGCCGCAACAGTGGTAGCATCCATCTCCGCCCAGTATGCTTTAACATGGGCAAGGGCCATCCGCGAGCCTTCTATGCACGCCGACCTCTTCATCGCATTGATGCGCGACACCGCACCAAGAAACTGATGCACTAAGCTAAAATAGCTGTTCGGCTTCGGCTTTTTCGGCCACAGCTGATCCATGACAGACCTCATGGCGAGTCCGGACAACCTATTTAGTTCGGCCCATTCGGCTAGCTGACCAGTCAATGGAAGTGGACGCTCTGGAACGTTGAATTGCGACCAGAACAACTTGTCCACTTCACAGTCTATTTGACCTTGGAAGTATTTGGCCGCATCGGCAGCGCTCGCCGCCAAGCCCATATATGCGTCTGCCGAACTCCACAGCTGATCCATAGGGGCATACCGTGGATCTCCGAACTTCCTCCGTAGCATGAAGGGCTTCCCAGCCGCAATATCCCCGGCTTCACACAGCTCCTCCTTCTTCGCTCTCATAGCAGAGCGGGTGTCTTTGTTCGCCATCGTGGCCTTTTTAAGGTCCGTTGCCTTCGCTCGGTTTTGTTTTTCAAGGAACATGCAACGGTCGGTAGTGCCTTTTAATTCTACGGCCATCTTGGCCATCTTCTCTTTTCTCTCACAATGCGCGGCCTTCTCGGCTTTCAACTCTTTGCCCGCCTTCAAAGCAGCCACATTACTAATCCTTGCTTGTTCTTTGGCTCGGGCAAGTTCTGCCCGCAGGGTTTCCACGGTGGCAGCTCCATCTGCAGTCACAACATATTAAAGATACTAGCATCATGCTGCTCTTACTATGTGGCATTCACCAGAAAATAACACTTACCCTGTGCCTCGTCAAGCCTCTTGTTAACAAGCTTGATGTCGGCATCCGCCACATCCAGTTGCCGCTTCAGTTCGGCAAACTCATGAGTCCGGCTAGCCACCGGAGCTCCCGCTACCTGCACATCAAAGCAGTATGGTTATTGCCTGGGACTACGATCCTCAGTTTGCCATCATTCTCGGTGACAACCAGAGTCTTAGGGGCTACTATCTACACAGGGCACACCTAAAAATGTGCGGTACCATCACAAATGTCCATCATTTTACGTACCTCAAAGCCCGTCAGTAGACTCATAAAGGCATCACGCAACCCGCTTTCGGCGGATGAGATCCTTTCCATCACCGTATCCATGAATGTACGGTGTTCTTTTGAGATGGCCGCTCGCTCCAACAGCTCTCTCAGTATGTCCGACCGCATACCAGACGGTGCCGGACTCTTCTGTTTGCTCTCTTCGAGAGCCGGACGCTGGGGACTTCGGATGATTATAGGATTATCTTCTGGCCTCACCGGATCCGGAGAGGCCCTCCGCGACGACACTTCAAGGTCACCCGCTTCTTGAGCGGAGGAGTCCGGGGGAGGCGTTTCGCTCTCCATCATCTCCGGAAGAAGATCCCCCGAAGACGAGCTCTCCTGAGAAGGGCTAAGATCCGAACTGCAATAAATACTTCGGTTATTTTCCTCAGAGGTAAGGTAGTATATCTCCACTATTAAAGTACTTTTTGATTACTTACAGCTCGTTGGAGGGCAGATCCCCATGCGGACTTTGTGCGGCAAGAGCGCCCTCCAAGGCAGGACCCTCTGGTGGAGATTTCTTCTCCCGCTTGGAAACCTTGGTTTCCGGATCCTCAGAGGTAGTCCTCTTCCTTCCCCTGGGTGAGAGAATGTCCGATTCCTCCCCTCGGTTATCCTCCCTCACGGAGGCGCTCGTTCCCTCAGTCGGAATAGGTAGCGATGGAGGCCCGCTTTCTCCCTCATTATTCCCCCCTTTGTCTTCCTTTGAGGGCTCCGGGCAAGGTGCTAGCTCGAGCATCTTTTCCAGTACCGGATTTTCCAAACCCTCAGGAAGGAGGGCCGAAAACCGAATCATCTTCGCCTTTGTTATCCAGTCCTGGTCAAAGAGTGATTTCTCAGAATGACGTCATAAATAAAAGACGGTGTGTTCGGCTAAAGGATTACTTACTTGGTCGGCCGTACGGTTGTTGCTTAGGCCGACGTCCTCGGTAGTATCCGGACACTCTATTTGGGGTCCGAAGAATGATTTGTACATCTCCTCGTGCGTCAGGCAGAGGAAATTCTGAATAGTACGCGACCCTTCTGGGTTGAACTACCACATGCGGAGGGGCCGGCGTTTGCAAGGATGGACTCGACGAACCAGCATGACTTGCGCCACCATAATCAAACTGAAATCTCCTTCGAAGAGATTTTGGATGCGGCTTTGCAGTACAGGCACGTCCTTGGCAGGACCCCAGCTGAGCCCTCTGCTAATCCATGACATTAGTTGTGGTGGAGGGCCTGAACGGAAAGCAGGGGCAGCCACCCACTTGGCACTTCTGGGAGCTGTGATGTAAAACCACTCCTATTGCCATAATCCGGACACCTCTAGAAAGGAACCTTTGGGCCACGGAGCTCTTGCTATCTTGCTTATTAATGCGCCTCCGCACGCTTCATACTACCCCTCGACCATCTTCGGCTTCACGTCAAAGGTCTTGAGCCACAGGCCGAAGTGAGGGGTAATGCGGAGGAAAGCCTCACACACGACAATGAATGTCGAGATGTGGAGAAATGAGTTCGGGGCTAGATCGTGGAAATCTAGCCCGTAATAAAACATCAACCCCCTAACAAAGGGATCCAGAGTGAGGCCTAGTCCTCGGAGGAAGTGGGAGATGAACACGACATCTTCGTTGGGTTCAGGAGTAGGGACGACCTGCCCTCGGGCAGGCAGCCGATGCGAAACCTCGGCGGTCAGGTATTTGGCCTCCCTCAACTTCTTGATGTCTTCTTCCGTAATGGAGGAGGGCATCCATCGGCCTTGAAGGCTAGATCCGGACATGATTGAAGGTCCGGAACACCTGACCTGGGCTTTGGGTGTTAGAACTCGAGGCGGGGGAAGGATTCGATTGAGCACGGGAGGGAAAAAAGTAAAAGCCTTGTCCCTTTATAAATAGGGTGAATATCAAGCGTCCTCTCCGTAGCCGTTTGGGACTTGCCTATAATCTAGGAGTCCTAGACACGGTTGGGTTACCCACACCCGTATTGAGGAGAATCCCGTAATAAGGGGACACGATCTCTGCTTCGACGAGACATGTCAAAAAACTGCCTCACGTTATGTGTGGGGCTAGTTAAAGGAAACGGTTCGAATAATCACCGGGCCATGGCATAATGTCGTGTTGCCAAAACAAGTCCGCAAATTAGATTTGCGGAAATATTATTCTCTCTACGGTGGTATGTGGAACTTATTTTGCAGGGTCGGACACTATCCTTGTATTCAAATTCTTCTGTGATGTATTCGGAGGAGGAACCCGCCTTGCAATACCGAAGACAATACTGCACGCCGGACTCATCGTCATTGAAGCTTGGTTCACGGGCTACTGAGGGAGTCCTGGATTAGGGGGTCTCCGGACAGCCGGATTATATCCTTTGGCCGGACTGTTAGACTATGAAGATACAAGATTGAAGACTTCGTCTCGTGTCCGGATGGGACTCTACTTGGCGTGGAAGGCAAGCTAGGCAATACGGATATGTGTATCTCCTCCTTTGTAACCGACCTTGTGTAACCCTAACCCTCTCCGGTGTCTATATAAACCAGAGGGTTTTAGTCCGTAGGACACAACAACTACAACACACAATCAGACCATAGGCTAGCTTCTAGGGTTTAGCCTCTTTGATCTCGTGGTAGATCTACTCTTGTACTACCCATATCATCAATATTAATCAAGCAGGACGTAGGGTTTTACCTCCATCAAGAGGGCCCGAACCTGGGTAAAACATCGTGTCCCCTGCCTTCTGTAACCATCCGCCTTAGACACACAGTTCGGGACCCCCTACCCGAGATCCGCCGGTTTTGACACCGACAGTGAGTCCATCAACTCCAACAGCATAGCTGAGTGCACGACAACGACCTAGCGCACCTTACTCTTCGTCTGGAAAGTCTGCAACATGATATGTTGCAGCCTGAAATGGGTTAGAACATGGAATATGCTGGCAAGATAACATAGTAGAGCAGTGAAACAAGTAAAAGCTATCACTACATGCATATATGGCTAGTGGAGGAACTATGGTTATAATGTTTTTGCGAAAAGCCAATTTTTCCCTACAACAAATGAATATATTTTATTTAACTATCATGGTAGTTGACAAACATTGAGAATGGTAAAGCCCCATCTCAATCCCAATTAAAATAATTCACATCCCAACAAATTTAATTTAGGGTGATGAGATCCACAGGATAATCCAAGTACCAGATACTCAAGATGTCCATAACCGGGGACATGGCTAACCATGATTAGTTTGTACACTCTCCAGAGGTTTGCGCACTTTTCCCCACAAGACTCGATCTCCTCCGTTGGATTTCTCGCACTACAAGGTGTTTGAGAAATGAATGACCGAGACACAGTCTTTCAGAAGCATTAACTCTAACCCCGGGTAGACAGTACCAACCTACATCCCCTACATGTGCTAGCCTACCACTGGAAGAGGTCATGCAACTTACGCCACTATGCTAGAGCCCATAATAGCTTGTGGCTGCACACGGAAGTTTATAGCATGAATAATCTTATGATCCCTTTGAGCCTGGGTGGCAAACTAAAAAGGACAGCACCGGTATATCCCCAGGTGCCCGCAACCAATCCACCCATATGTGTGTTTAAGTAGCCACCTTAAGTAAACCATTAATTAATAATCTCACATCTGTCATGGATACACTCAAACTCAATCCACGTCTACAAGCATAGCATGACAATAAATAGCATAACGTAGAAGTAATTCCCAAGGGTTTGGTAATAAAAGGGCAATAGGTTCTACCTACTCAACTACTTCCCAAAACCCACATGTTAAGAGATCCTACTCATGCAATGTTTGAGAGTTGTAACTAATGCATAAAAACTAGGTAATCAAGGGGTATGACGAATGTGTTATTTGCCTTGCTGATGATCCGCAAAATCTAGTGACTCGTAGTAGCACGTTGCACACTCCGGGAATTCTATCACAAACAAACAATAGCATACATAAGCACTCAGGCAAAGATTCAAGGGTAAAACTTCAGATAAGAAGATCCAAACTGAAAGTTCAATTGAAGAGGTTCGCTTTGCAAAAAGAATCGATCGAATCGGAGCTACGAAACTGAAACTATGGTCAAAAGAACTTCGTAGACAAATCTGCTTGAAACCAAATTTTAAATTTGTCAAAACCTTGTTCAAGTTGGTTAAACAGAGAGAGGGGTTCAAGAAGAAGATTTTTGCATTGGTTTCACTGGATTTGGACAAACGGTTAAGAAACGGTGAGGGTTTGAAGATCAGGGGCTAATCTGCGATAAAAACGGTTTGATATTTTGATGAGATGTATGTAGTCATTCCTCTAGTGGTGTCATATGAATGTCGACTACATGACACTTCACCATTGTTTGGGCCTAGAGGGAGGCATTGGGAAGTAATAAGTAGATGATGGGTTGCTAGAGTGACATAAGCTTAAACCCTAGTTTATGCGTTGCTTCGTAAGGGGCTGATTTGGATCCATATGTTTCATGCTATGGTTAGGTTTACCTTAATACTTCTGTTGTAGTTGTGGATGCTTGCAATAGGGGTTAATCGTAAGTGGGATTCTTGTCCAAGTAATGGCGGTACCCAAGTACCGGTCCACCCACATATCAAATTATCAAAGTACCGAACGTGAATCATATGAACGTGATGAAAACTAGCTTGACGATAATTCCCATGTGTCCTCGGGAGCGCTTTCCTTTATATAAGAGTTTGTCCAGGCTTGTCCTTTGCTACGAAAAGGATTGGGCCATCTTGCTGCACCTTATTTACTTTTATTACTTGTTACCCGTTACAAATTACCTTATCACAAAACTATCTGTTACCGATAATTTCAGTGCTTGCAGAGAATACCTAGCTGAAAACCGCTTATCATTTCCTTCTACTCCTCGTTGGGTTCGACACTCTTACTTATTGAAAAGGCTACGATAGATACCCTACACTTGTGGGTCATCAAGACTCTTTTCTGGCACCATTGCCGGGGAGTGAAGCGCCTTTGGTAGGTGGAATTTGGTAAGGAAAAATTCATATAGTGTGCTGAAATTTACTGTCACTTGTTACTATGGAACATAATCCTTTGAGGGGCTTGTTCGGGGTATCTTCACCCCGACCAGTAGAGCAAAGAGTTGCTCCTCAACCAACTAAACCTACTGAAAATGTTTACTTTGAAATTCCTTCGGGTATGATAGAGAAACTGCTAGCTAATCCTTTCACAGGTGATGGAACATTACATCACGATTTGCCTCTAATCTATGTGGATGAGGTTTGTGGATTATTTAAGCTTGCAAGTATGCCCGAGGATGTTATCAAGAAGAAGGTCTTCCCTTTATCTTTGAAGGGAGATGCATTGACATGGTTTAGGCTATGTGATGATATTGGATCATGGAACTACCAACGATTGAAATTGGAATTTCATCAGAAGTTTTATCCTATGCATCTGGTTCATCGTGATCGTAATTATATATATAATTTTTGGCCTCGCGAAGGAGAGAGCATCGCTCAAGCTTGGGGGAGGCTTAAGTAAATGTTATATTCATGCCCCAATCATGAGCTCTCAAAAGAAATGGTTATTCAAAAAATTTATGCTCGGCTTTCTCTCAGTAATCGCTCCATGCTCGATACTTCTTGTACTGGATCTTTTATGATGAAGACTATTGAATTCAAATGGGATTTATTGGAAAGAATTAAATGCAACTCTAAAGATTGGGACCTCGACAGAGGTAAGGAGTCAGGTATAACACCTAAGTTTGATTGTGTTAAATCTTTTATGGATACCGATGCTTTCCGTGAATTTAGCACTAAATATGGACTTGACTTTGAGATAGTAGCTTCTTTCTGTGAATCCTTTGCTACTCATGTTGATCTCCCTAAGAATAAGTGGTTTGGATATAATCCTCACATTGAAGTAAAAGTAGTTGCACCTACTAAAGTTGAAGAAAAGACTATCACTTATAATGATCCTGTTGTTCCTACTGCTTATATTGAGAAACCACCTTTCCCTGTTAGAATAAAGGATCATGCTAAAGCTTCAACTGTGGTTAACAAAAGTAATATTAAGACACCTAAACCCCCTGAGCAAATTAAAGTTGAACCTAGTGTTGCTATGGTTAAATATCTCTTGGCCGATAATATGGATGGGCATGTTATTTACTTCTGCAATGAATCTGCTAGAATTGCTAAACCTGATACTAAAAATAAACATAAACCTGTTGTAGGCATGCCTGTTATTTATGTTAAAATAGGAGATCGTTGCTATCATGGCTTATGTGATATGGGTGCTAGTGCAAGTGCAATACCTCATTCCTTATACAAAGAAATTATGCATGATATTGCACCTGCTGAGATATAAGAAATTGATGTTACAATTAAGCTTGCCAATAGAGATACTATTTCACCAGTTGGGGTTGTTAGAGATGTTGAAGTCTTGTGTGGGAAAGTTAAACATCCTACTGATTTTCTTGTTCTTGGTTCCCCACAAGATGACTTTTGTCCCATTATATTTGGTAGACCCTTCTTGAATACTGTTAATGCTAAGATAGACTGCAATAAGGATATTGTTTCTGCTGGTTTAGGAGATATGTCTCATGAGTTTAATTTTGCTAAATTTCATAGACAACCCCATGATAAAGAATTGCGTAGTAAAGATGAAATTATTAGTCTTGCTTCTATTTCTGTGCCTCCTAGTGATCCTTTAGAACAATATTGGCTAGACCATGAAAATGATATGTTTATGAATGAAAGAAGGTAAATAGATGAAGTATTCTTTAAATAGGGACCAATATTGAAGCACAACTTGCCTGTTGAAATTTTAGGGGATCCTCCTCCACCCAAGGCTGATCCCGTGTTTGAGCTTAAACCTTTACCTGATACTCTGAAATATGCTTATCTTGATGAGAAAGAGATATATTCTGTTATTATTAGTGCTAACCTTTCAGATCATGAGGAAAAGAAATTATTGAAAACTCCGAAGAAGCACTGTGCTGCTATTGGATATACTCTTGATGATCTTAAGGGCATTAGTCCCACTCTATGCCAGCACAAAATAAAGCTGGAGAAAGACGCTAAACCAGTTGTTGATCACCAACGACGGTTAAATCCTAAGATGAAAGAAGTGGTAAGAAAGGAAATACTAAAGCTTCTGGAGGCAGGTCTAATTTATCCCATTGCTGATAGTCAATGGGTAAGTCCTGCCCATTGTGTCCCTAAGAAGGGAGGTATTACTGTTGTTCCTAATGAAAAAGATGAATTGATCCCACAAAGAATTGTTACAGGTTATAGAATGGTAATTGATTTCCGCAGATTAAATAAAGCTACTAAAAAGGATCATTACCCTTTACCTTTTATTGACCAAATGCTAGAAAGATTATCCAAACATACTCATTTTGCTTTCTAGATGATTATCTGGTTTCTCTCAAATACCTGTGTCAAAGGAGGATCAAGAAAAGACAACTTTCACTTGCCCTTTCGGTACCTTTGCTTATAGACGTATGCCTTTTTGGTTTATGTAATGCACCTTCTACTTTTCAAAGATGTATGACTGTTATATTCTCTGACTTTTGTGAACAGATTGTTGAGGTATCCATGGATGATTTCTCCCTTTACGGAACTTCTTTTGATGATTGCTTAAGCAACCTTAATCGAGTTTTGCAAAGATGTGAAGAAACTAATCTTGTCTTGAATTGGGAGAAGTGCCACTTTATGGTTAATGAAGGTATTGTCTTGGGGCATAAAATTTCTGAAAGAGGTATTGAAGTTGATAAGGCTAAAGTTGATGCTATTGAAAAGATGTTATGTCCTAAGGACATTAAAGGTATAAGAAGTTTCCTTGGTCATGCCGGTTTTTATAGGAGGTTCATTAAGGACTTTTCTAAAATTTCTCGGCCTCTGACTAACCTCTTGCAAAAAGATGTTCCTTTTGTTTTTGATGATGATTGTGTAGAAGCATTTGAAACACTTAAGAAAGCTTTGGTTTCTGCACCTATTGTTCAACCTCCTGATTGGAATTTACCATTTGAAATTATGTGTGATGCTAGTGATTATGCTATAGGGGCTGTTCTAGGACAAAGAGTTGATAAGAAATTAAATGTTATCCAATATGCTAGTAAAACTCTAGACAGTGCTCAAAGAAATTATGCTACTAGTGAAAAGGAATTTTTCGCAGTTGTATTTTCTTGTGATAAGTTCAGACCTTATATTGTTGATTCTAAAGTAACTGTTCACACTGATCATGCTGCTATTTGATGACCCACAAGTGTAGGGTATCTATCATAGCCTTTTCAATAAGTAAGAGTGTCGAACCCAACGAGGAGCAGAAGGAAATGATAAGCGGTTTCCAGCAAGGTATTCTCTGCAAGTACTGAAATAAGTGGTAACAGATAGTTTTGTGATAGGATAATTTGTAACGAGAAACAAGTAACAAAAGTAAATAAAGTACAGCAAGGTGGCCCAATCCTTTTTGTAGTAAAGGACAAGCCTAGACAAACTCTTATATAGAGAAAAGCGCTCCCGAGGACACATGGGAATATCGTCAAGCTAGTTTTCATCACGTTCATATGATTCGCGTTCGGTACTTTGATAATTTGGTATGTGGGTGGACCGGTGCTTGGGTACTGTCCTTACTTGGACAAGCATCCCACATATGATTAACCTCTGTTGCAAGCATCCGCAACTACAACAAAAGTATTAAGGTAAACCTAACCATAGCATGAAACATATGGATCCAAATCAGCCCCTTACGAAGCAACGCGTAAACTAGGGTTTAAGCTTCTGTCACTCTAGCAACCCATCATCTACTTATTACTTCCCAATGCCTTCCTCTAGGCCCAAATAATGGCGAAGTTTTATGTAGTCGACGTTCACATAACACCACTAGAGGAGAGACAACATACGTCTCATCAAAATATCGAACGAATACTAAATTCACATGACTACTAATAGCAAGACTTCTCCCATGTCCTCAGGAACAAACGTAACTACTCAGAAAGCATAGCCATGCTCGTAATCAGAGTGGTATTAATATGCATATAGGATCTGAACATATGATCTTCCACCAAATAAACCAACTAGCATCAACTACAAGGAGTAATTAACAATACTAGCAACCTACTAGTAGCAATCCCGGACTTGGAGACAAGAATTGGATACAAGAGATGAACTAGTGTTTTTAGAGGAGATGGTGCTGGTGAAGATGTTGATGGAGATTGTCCTCTCCCGATGAGAGGAGCGTTGGTGATGACGATGGCGATGATTTCCCCCTCCCGGAGGGAAGTTTCCCCGGCAGAACAGCTCTGCCGGAGCCCTAGATTGGATCCGCCAAGGTTCCGCCTCGTGGCGGAGGAGTTTCGTTCGAGGAGATGGCTTATGATTTTTTCCTCATTGAAAGACTCCATATAGCAGAATATGGCCATCGGAGGGCCACCAGGGGGCCCACGAGGTAGGGGGCGCGCCCCCCACCCTCGTGGGCAAGGTGTGGCCCCCCTTGTGAACTTCTTGCACTCAATATTTTTTATATATTCTAAAAACGTCTTCCATGAAGTTTCAGGACTTTTGGAGCTGTGTAGAATAGGTCTCTAATATTTGCTCCTTTTCCAGCCCAGAATCCCAGCTACCGACATTCTCCCTCTTTATGTAAACCTTGTGAAATAAGAGAGAATAGGCATAAGTATTGTGACATAATGTGTAATAACAGACCATAATGCAATAAATATCGATATAAAAGCATGATGCAAAATGGACGTATCAACTCCCCCAAGCTTAGACCTCGCTTGTCCTCAAGAGAAAGCCGAAATCGAAAAATATGTCCACATGTTTAGAGATAGAGGTGTCGATAAAAGTAAAATACGGACATGAGGGCATCATGATCATTCTTAGAACATCAACTTACATAATTCTTGTCATATGATTTCTTATGCTAGAGTGATAATTCAATCACAATTTCAAGTATGAATTGTAAACTTCATTGAAAACTAACAAACTATAATCTCAGTCATTGGAGCAATTGCAATTTATCATATCATAGGAAAGAGTCAATATATAAGAGCTTTTCAGCAAGTACACATACTCAACTATCATATAGTCTTTCACAGTTGCTGACACTCACACAATACTTATGGGTATGGACTTTTAATCGGACACAGAGAAAGATTGGGGCTTATAGTTTTGCCTCCCAACGTTTTACCTCAAGGGTAATGTCAACAATAATAGTTCATGAAAACTCACATCCAATTAGCCATATATACCAGGATCTTTCCAACATATTGTGCTTGCCAAAGGATAAAATGTAAAAAGGAAGGGTGAAGATCACCATGACTCTAATGCAAGGTAGGAGGTAAAAGTAAAAGATAGGCCCTTCGCAGAGGGAAGCAGAGGTTGTCATGTGCTTTTATGGTTGGATGCGCAAAATCTTAATGCGATAGAATGTCACTTTATATTGCCACTTGTGATATGGACCTTTATTATGCAGTCTGTTGCTTTTATTTCTTCCATATCACACGATCGTATAAAGCTTATTTTCTCCCACACTAATAAGTCATACGTATTTAGAGAGCAATTTTTATTGCTTGCACCGATGACTACTTACTTGGAGGATCTTACTCAATCCATAGGTAGGTATGGTGGACTCTCATGGCAAAACTGGTTTAAGGGTATTTGGAAGCACAAGTAGTATCTCTAGTTGGTGTGATGAATTTGGCTAGCATGAGGGGGAAAGGCAAGCTCAACCATGTTGGATGATCCATGACAATATAATTTATCTCGGATGTAAGAAAACATAACCCATTACGTTGTCTTCCTTGTCCAACGTCAACTCTTTAGCATGTCATATTTTAATGAGTGCTCACAATCATAAAAGATGTCCAAGATAGTATATTTATATGTGAAGACCTCTCTTTCTATATTACTTCTTATTAATTGCAACGATGACCAAAACTATGTTTGTCAACTCTCAACAACTTTTATTCATCATACTTTTTCTATGTGGGCTCATTACTCTCCATAAGATCCATATGATCTCTTTGTTTCCTTTTTTTATTTATTTCTCTTTTCTTTTATTCACTTAGGATCATGGCAAAATAATCAAGCCCTTGACTCAACACTAATCTTTATTATATATAGCTCACGGACTCGATTACATAGAGGATCATAAAGCAAAACTCAAAACTAGATGATGCCATAAACTTTATTCTACTAGATCAAGATATTACCAAAAGGATCGAACTAAGAAAAACGGTAAAGATAAAAGTGATGGTGATACGATACCGGGCACTCACCCAAGCTTGGCAGTTGCCAAGGGGAGTGCCCATACCCGATGCTCAGTTCTTCTTTGTTGGTGGATAAGATGGAGATGATGATGGATAGTCACACATCGAGCGTAAGAGGTCCTCCAGCCTGTGGATAATGCCCTTGAGTGCAACAATATGCTCCTTCAACAAAATATTTTCACGTGTGAGATACTTGTTCTGTATACGAGCTAACTCAATCTAATTGAAAGCTTCGATCACAGTTGGGGTAAGAATATTGTGATCAAGTTGAAGGATGTCTTCTGCTGCCGGAGTATGATCCTCCGTGGCCTTCTTGATCCCTTCATCCTTGTTGATCTCCATGGGTTCTTCCCTCTTCAGCTCTATCTTCATTAGCCAAGCATCGTTGTCACCATTGTTTGAGGAGGGGGACGACATGATGCCTGGCCTTGATGACCCTGACAGGAAACAACTCGAAACAAGAACAAAGGATATTTGCGTGATATAGGAGTCAAAACCTGCGGGGGATTATATAATGAATTTTTACCGGCCAAATTACGTGTCATGTAAGAAAATGGAGTCTGGAAAGCGCACGAGGTGCCCACGAGGAAGGGGGGCACGCCAAGGAGGGTAGGGCGCGCCCTCCACCCTCGTGGAGCCCTCGTGTCCTTCCCGGTCTGCTTCTTATTTTTCTATTTTTCTAAATATTCCAAAACGGAGAAATATTGCCTTAAAAACTGTTTTGGAGTCGATTTACTTACCGTACCACATACCTATTCCTTTTCAGAGTCTGAAACATTCCGGAAAGTGTCCCTTATGTATTCCTCCGGGGTTATGGTTTCAATAACATTGGTTTCAACATTTATGGGATTACCCGAGATATAATGTTTGATTCTTTGACCGTTCACCACCTTCGGATTTGTGCCTTCGAAGTTGTTGATTTTTATGGCATCGGAACGATAGACCTCCTCGATAACGTAAGGACCTTCCCATTTAGAGAGAAGTTTTCCTACAAAAAATCTTAAACGAGAGTTGTATAGCAATACATAATCACCTACATTAAACTCACGCTTTTGTATCCTTTTATCATGCCATCTTTTAACTTTTTCTTTAAACAACTTGGCATTTTCGTAGGCTTGGGTTCTCCATTCATCGAGTGAGCTAATATTAAATAACCTCTTCTCACCGGCAAGTTTAAAATCATAATTGAGCTCTTTAATAGCCCAATATGCCTTGTGTTCTAGTTCGAGAGGTAAGTGACATTATTTCCATAAACCATTTTATACGGAGACATACCCATAGGATTTTTATATGTAGTTCTATAGGCCCATAATGCATCATCAAGTTTCTTGGACCAATTCTTTATAGACCTATTGACAGTCTTTTGCAAAATTAATTTGAGCTCTCTATTACTCAATTCTACTTGAACACTAGACTGAGGGTGATAAGGAGATGCAATTCTATGATTAACATCATACTTAGCAAGCATTATACGGAAAGCACCATGAATAAAATGTGAACCACCATCAGTCATTAAATATCTAGGGACTCCAAATCTTGGAAAAATAACTTCTTTAAGCATTTTAATAGAAGTGTTATGATCAGCACTACTAGTTGGAATAGCTTCTACCCAATTAGTAACATAATCAACAGCAACTAAAATATGTGTATATCCATTAGAGGCAGGAAAAGGTCCCATATAGTCAAAGCCCCAAACATCAAATGGTTCAATAACGAGTGAATAGTTCATAGGCCTTTCTTGACGTCTACTAATATTACCAATTCTTTGACATTCATCACAAGATAAGACAAACTTACGAGCATCCTTGAATAGAGTAGGCCAATAAAAACCAGATTGCAATACCTTATGTGCAGTTCTATCTCCATCATGGTGTCCTCCATAAGCTTCGGAGTGACACTTGCGTAGGATCTGTTCCTGTTCATGCTCAGGTACACAACGTCTAATAACACTATCTACTCCTTCTTTATAAGGATGTGGGTCATCCCAAAAGTAATGCCTCAAATCATAGAAGAACTTTTTCTTTTGCTGGTATGTGAAACTAGGTGGTATGAATTTGGCAACAATGTAATTAGCATAATCAGCATACCATGGAGTAGTATGAGAAGCATTTATGACATTTAATTGCTCATCAGGAAAGCTATCATCAATAGGTAGTGGGTCATCAAGCACATTTTCTAACCTAGACAAGTTGTCTACAACGGGGTTCTCAGCTCCCTTTCTATCAACATTATGTAAATCAAATTCTTGTAGCAAGAGAACCCATCTAATAAGTCTAGGTTTATTATCTTTCTTTTCCATAAGATATTTAATAGCAGCATGATCAGTGTGAATAGTTACTTTAGAATCAACAATATAAGGTCTGAACTTATCACAAGCAAATACAACTGCTAAGAATTCATTTTCAGTAGTAGCATAATTTCTTTGAGCATTGTCTAGGGTTTTACTAGCATATTGAATAATGTTTAATTTCTTATCAACTCTTTGCCCTAGAACAGCACCTACAGCATAATCACTAGCATCACACATAATTTCAAAGGGTAAATTTCAATCAGGTGGCTGAACAATAGGTGCAGAGATCAATGCTTTCTTAAGTATTTCAAATGCTTCTACACAATCATCATCAAAGACAAATGGTATATCTTTTTGTAATAAATTAGTCAGAGGCCAAGAAATTTTTGAGAAGTCCTTAATGAACCTCCTATAAAATCCAGCGTGACCAAGGAAACTTCTTATACCTTTGATGTCCTTGGGGCATGGCATATTTTCAATAGCATCAACCTTGGCTTTATCAACTTCAATACCTCTTTCAGAGACTTTATGCCCCAAGACAATACCTTCATTAACCATAAAGTGGCACTTTTCCCAATTCAAGACAAGATTAGCTTCTTCACATCTCTGCAAAACTCGATCAAGGTTGCTCAAGCAATCATCAAAAGAAGATCCATAGACGGAGAAATCATCCATGAATACCTCACAATCTTTTCACAAAAGTCAGAGAATATAGCCATCATGCATCTTTGAAAGGTAGCAGGTGCATTACATAAACCAAAAGGCATACGTCTATAAGCAAAAGTACCAAAAGGGCAAGTAAAAGTAGTCTTTGATTGATCCTTGGCTGACACAGGTATTTGAGAGAAAGCAGAATAACCATCTAGAAAGTAAAAATGTGTATGTTTGGATAATCTTTCTAGCATTTGATCGATAAAAGGTAAGGGGTAATTATCCTTTTTAGTGGCCTTATTTAATTTGCGGAAATCAATTACCATCCTATAACCGCTAATATTTCTTTGAGGTATCAATTCATCTTTATCATTAGAAACGACAGTAATACCTCCCTTCTTAGGGACACAATGGACAAGACTTACCCACTGACTATCAACAACGGGATAGATTATACCTGCCTCACGGAGCTTTAGTATTTCCTTTCTTACCACTTCTTTCATTTTAGGATTCAGTCGTCGTTGATGATCACAAACTGGTTTAGCATCTTCTTCCAAATTTATTTTATGTTGACATAGAGTTGGACTAATGCCCTTAAGATCATCAAGAGTATACCCAATAGCAGCACAGTGCTTCTTCAGAGTTTTCAATAATCTCTCTTACTCATGCTCTGAAAGGTTAGCACTAATAATAACAAGATATATCTTTTTCTCGTCGAGATAAGCATATTTAAGAGTACGAGGCAACGGTTTAAGCTCAAACACGGGATCACCCTTGGGTGGAGGAGGATCCCCTAGGATTTCAATAGGCAAATTGTGTTTCAGAATAGGTTCCTGTTTAAAGAATACTTCATCTATTTCCCTTCTTTCATTCATAAACATATCATTTTCATGGTCTAGCAAATATTGTTCTGAAGGATCACTAGGAGGTACAGCAATAGAAGCAAGACCAATAATTTCATCCTTACTAGGTAATTCTTCTTCACAGTGTTGTCTACTAAATTTAGAGAAATTAAATTCATGAGACATATCATCTAAACCGATAGTAACAACATCCTTTTTGCAATCTATCTTAGCATTAACAATGTTTAAGAAGGTTCTACCAAATATAATGGGACAAAAGCTATCTTGTGGGGAACGAAGAACAAGAAAATCAGCAGGATATTTAGTTTTCCCACCGAAGACTTCAACATCTCTAACAATTCCCATTGGTGAAATAGTACCTCTATTGGCAAGTTTAATTGTGACATCAATATCTTCTATCTCAGCATGTGCAATATCATGCATAATTTGTTTGTATAAGTCATAAGGTATTGCACTAGCACTAGCACCCATATCACATAAGCCAATATAACAATGATCTCCTATTTTAACAGAAATAATAGGCATGGCTACCACAGGTCTGTTTTTATCTTTTGCATAAGGTTTAGCAATTCTAGCAGTCTCATCAAGGAAATGAATAGCATGCCCATCAATATTATCAGACAAAAGATCTTTAACAATAGCAATATTAGATTCAACTTTAACTTGCTCAGGAGGTGTATATGTTGTAATATTGCTTTTACGAACCACAGTTGAAGCTTTAGCATGATCCTTTATCCTAACAGGGAAAGGTGGTTTCTCAACATAAGAAGTAGGAACAATAGGATCATTATAAGTGATAGTCTTCTCTTCAACTTTAATAGGTGCAGCTACTTTTACTTATATGGGAGGATGATATTTAAACCACTTCTCCTTGGGGAGATCAACATAAGTAGCAAAATATTCACAGAAAGAAGCTACTATCTCAGAGTCAAGTCCATATTTAGTGCTAAATTTACGGAAAACATCGGTATCCATAAAATATTTAACACAATCAAACTTAGGTGTCATACCTGACTCCTTACCTTCGTCGAGGTCCCAATATTCAGAGTTGCGTTTAATTCTTTCCAATAAATCCCATTTGAATTCAATAGTCTTCGTCATAAAAGAGCCAGCACAAGAAGTATCGAGCATGGTGCGATTGTTATCAGAAAGCCGAGCATATAAATTTTGAATAATCATCTCTCTTGAGAGCTCATGATTGGGGCATGAATATAACATTGATTTAAGCCAAAAATTACCTATATAATTGCTATCATGATGAACAAGATGCATAGGATAAAACTTCTGATGAAATTCCAATTTCAATCGTTTGTACTTCCATGACCCCTTATCGTCACATAGCCTATACCATGTCAATGCATCTTCCTTCAAAGATAAAGGGAAGACCTTCTTCTTAATAACATCTCCAGGTACACCTGCAAGCTTAAATAATCCACAAACTTCATCCACATATATTAGGTGCTCATCAGGATGTGTTGTTCCGTCTCCTGCAAAAGGATTAGCTAGCATTTTTTCTATCATACCAGAAGGAATTTCAAAGTAGACATTTTCATTTTCAGTAGGTTCAGTAGGTAGAGGACCAACTCTTTGCTCTACTGGTCGGGGTGAAGATACCCCGAACAAGCCCCTCAGAGGATTACTTTCCATAGTAACAAGAGACAGTAAATTTCAGCACACTATATAAATTTTCCTTACCAAATTCCACCTACCAAAGGCGCTTCACTCCCCAGCAACGGCGCCAGAAAAGAGTCTTGATGACCCACAAGTATAGGGGATCTATCATAGTCCTTTCGATAAGTAAGAGTGTCGAACCCAATGAGGAGCAGAAGGAAATAATAAGCGGTTTCCAGCAAGGTATTGTCTGCAAGTACTGAAATAAGTGGTAACAGATAGTTTTGTGATAGGATAATTTGTAACAAGCAACAAGTAACAAAAGTAAATAAAGTGCAGAAAGGTGGCCCAATCCTTTTTGTAGCAAAGGAAAAGCCTGGACAAACTCTTATATAGAGAAAAGCACTCCCGAGGACACATGGGAATATAGTCAAGCTAGTTTTCATCACGTTCATATGATTCGCGTTCAATACTTTGATAATTTGGTATGTGGGTGGACCGGTGCTTGGGTACTGTCATTACTTGGACAAGAATCCCACTTATGATTAACCTCTATTGCAAGCATCCACAACTACAACAAAAGTATTAAGGTAAACCTAACCATAGCATGAAACATATGGATCCAAATCAGCCCCTTACGAAGCAACGCATAAACTAGGGTTTAAGCTTCTGTCACTCTAGCAATCCATCATCTACTTATTACTTCCCAATGCCTTCCTCTAGGCCCAAATAACGATCAAGTGTTATTAATATGGATATAGGATCTAAACATATGATCTTCCACCAAATAAACCAACAAGCATCAACTACAAGGAGTAATTAACACTACTAGCAACCTACTAGTACCAATCCCGAACTTGGAGACAAGAATTGGATACAAGAGATGAACTAGGGTTTTGAGAGGAGATGGTGCTAGTGAAGATGTTGATGGAGATTGCCATCTCCCGATGAGAGGAGCCTTGGTGATGCGATGGCGATGATTTCCCCCTCCCGGAGGGAAATTTCCCCGGCAGAACAGCTCTGCCGGAGCCCTAGATTGGATCCGCCAAGGTTCCGCCTCGTGGCGGCGGAGTTTCGTCCGAGGAGATGGCTTATGATTTTTTCCTCATCGAAAGACTCCATATAGCAGAAGATGGCCATCGGAGGGCCACCAGGGGGCCCACGAGGTAGGGGGCGCGCCCAGGGGGGTAGGGCGTGCCCCCCACCCTCGTGGGCTGGGTGTGGCTCCCCTGGTGAACTTCTTGCGCTCAATATTTTTTATATATTCTGCTGATTTTCTTGTTCTTGGTTCCCCACAAGATGACTTTTGTCCCATTATATTTGGTAGACCCTTCTTGAATACTGTTAATGCTAAGATAGACTGCAATAAGGATATTGTTTCTGCTGGTTTAGGGGATATGTCTCATGAGTTTAATTTTGCTAAATTTTGTAGACAACCCCATGATAAAGAATTGCCTAGTAAAGATGAAATTATTAGTCTTGCTTCTATTTCCGTGCCTCCTAGTGATCCTTTAGAACAATATTGGCTAGACCATGAAAATGATATGTTTATGAATGAAAGAAGGGAAATAGATGAAGTATTCTTTAAATAGGGACATATCTTGAAACACAACTTGGCTGTTGGAATTTTAGGGGATCCTCCTCCACCCAAGGGTGATCCCGTGTTTGAGCTTAAACCTTTACCTGATACTCTCAAATATGCTTATCTGGATGAGAAAGAGATATATCCTGTTATTATTAGTGCTAACCTTTCAGATCATGAGGAAAAGAAATTATTGAAAACTCCAAAGAAGCACCGTGCTGCTATTGGATATACTCTTGATGATCTTAAGGGCATTAGTCCCACTCTATGCCAGCACAAAATAAAGCTGGAGAAAGATGCTAAACCAGTTGTTGATCACCAATGACGGTTAAATCCTAAGATGAAAGAAGTGGTAAGAAAGGAAATACTAAAGCTTCCGGAGGCAGGTCTAATTTATCCCGTTGCTGATAGTCAGTGGGTAAGTCCTGTCCATTGTGTCCCTAAGAAGGGAGGTATTACTATTGTTCCTAATGAAAAAGATGAATTGATCCCACAAAGAATTGTTACAGGTTATAGGTAATAGATTTCCGCAAATTAAATAAAGCTACTAAAAAGGATCATTACCCTTTACCTTTTATTGACCAAATGCTAGAAAGATTATCCTAACACAGTCATTTTGCTTTCTAGATGATTATCTGGTTTCTCTCAAATACCTGTGTCAAAAGAGGATGAAGAAAAGACAACTTTCACTTGCCCTTTCGGTACCTTTGCTTATAGACGTATGCCTTTTTGGTTTATGTAATGCACCTTCTACTTTTCAAAGATGTATGACTGCTATATTCTCCGACTTTTGTGAACAGATTGTTGAGGTATCCATGGATGATTTCTCCGTTTACGGAACTTCTTTTGATGATTGCCTAAGCAACCTTGATCGAGTTTTGCAGAGATGTGAAGGAACTAATCTTGTCTTGAATTGGGACAAGTGCCACTTTATGGTTAATGAAGGTATTGTCTTGGGGCATAAAATTTCTGAAAGAGGTATTGAAGTTGATAAGGCTAAAGTTGATGCTATTGAAAAGATGTCGTGTCCTAAGGACATTAAAGGTATAAGAAGTTTCCTTGGTCATGCCGGTTTTTATAGGAGGTTCATTAAGGACTTTTCTAAAATTTCTCGGCCTCTGATAACCTCTGGCAAAAAGATGTTCCTTTTGTTTTTGATGATGATTGTGTAGAAGCATTTGAAACACTTAAGAAAGCTTTGGTTTCTGCACCTATTGTTCAACCTCCAGATTGGAATTTACCATTTGAAATTATGTGTGATGCTAGTGATTATGCTGTAGGGGCTGTTCTAGGACAAAGAGTTGATAAGAAATTAAATGTTATCCAATATGCTAGTAAAACTCTAGACAGTGCTCAAAGAAATTATGCTACTAGTGAAAAGGAATTTTTAGCAGTTGTATTTGCTTGTGATAAGTTCAGACCTTATATTGTTGATTCTAAAGTAACTGTTCACACTGATCATGCTGCTATTTGATGACCCACAAGTATAGGGGATCTATCGTAGTCCTTTTGATAAGTAAGAGTGTCGAACCCAACGAGGAGCAGAAGGAAATGATAAGCGGTTTCCAGCAAGGTATTCTCTACAAGTACTGAAATAAGTGGTAACAGATAGTTTTGTGATAGGATAATTTGTAACGAGCAACAAGTAACAAAAGTAAATAAAGTGCAGCAAGGTGGCCCAATCCTTTTTGTAGCAAAGGACAAGCCTGGACAAACTCTTATATAGAGAAAATCGCTCCCGAGGACACATGGGAATATCGTCAAGCTAGTTTTCATCATGTTCATATGATTCACGTTCGGTACTTTGATAATTTGGTATGTGGGTGGACCGGTGCTTGGGTACTGTCCTTACTTGGACAAGCATCCCACTTATGATTAACCTCTCTTGCAAGGATCCGCAACTACAACAAAAGTATTAAGGTAAACCTAACCACAGCATGAAACATATCGATCCAAATCAGCCCCTTACGAAGCAACACATAAACTAGGGTTTAAGCTTCTGTCACTCTAGCAACCCATCATTGTAACATCCCAAAATTCTAAATTTTGGAATGTTATAATAAATAGATAGATTTGACTGATTGTTTGATTGATTGTCTGAAAGTGAGTGAATTCGAAACTTTTGAAAGTTAAATGAGAGGGAATAAAAGGAGTTTCCCAAACTTTCATATTTGCTTTCTTATCTCTATGAATTCAAATGCTTTTAAACACAAAACCCTTGAGCGAAGATGATATGACTTCTTCCATTTAAATTAAATGAAAAGGGTTGTTGAAAATATTTGAATTTCATTTGAAAATATTTTTCAATTCTGAAACCTTATGCGACTCAAAGATTTTCACGAGAGAAGATAAAATGACTTCTTCAAATTATATGAAATATGAGTTGGGAGTTTCAAAGAATTAAATTCAAAGCTCTTTTGAATTTATTTTCAATTTGGAATGTTATACATTAGATAATCATGCATATCCTATTTTCTTGCATTTTGGTCGATCCTAGAAATTTCACGCAACTCAAGGATCTTCGGAGAGAGTTGGAGATTTCGTTATTTTCTTATTTGAGAGTTTTCTCGAATTGGAAAAGAGGATCATTTGATTTATTTATTTCATCTTCAATTATTTTTCCGACATCAAAAAATATAAGAGAGGGAATAATATGACTTTCCCAAAATATAGGAAAAATGAAGATTTAATAAATAGATCAAATTTCGTTTTCCGGAGTTTGTTTGTTTTTCTTTGGATAGGGAAAAATGCGTGTTTTCGAAAATTGCATTTTAGGTCCGGAGAAAAGTTCATTTTGTTCGGCTCATTTTTAGGAGTCGGGGAAAATTTACTTTAGTGATTTTGGAGCCCGTTTAGATTTTCTTTTCTGAGTTTTTCTGCGCGTGAAATCTGTAAAAAAAAATCCTCAGCGCCTTGGGCCCAAGCCGCCGCCGGCGAAGGCCAGGAGGCCATCGCGCGAGCGCCCAGGCTCCAGGGAGCCTCCGCCGTTGGCTTTTGGAAGTCCTAGTAGGACTTTTGTCCTACTCCCGTTTATTCCGTTTCTTTTTCTAGATCTTTCCTACTCCTATTCCAATTCCTTGATCCCTCCTCCAAGTAAACCCCCCCTCCCCAATATAAATACCCAAGCACCCCCCCTCTAAATCATCAAACCCAAAGCCTAGAGCTCCACCACACCCCGCGCCGCGCCACCCCTCACCCGCGCGCCGCCCTAAGCCGCCGCCCGCGCCCTGCGTCACCGCCGCCGCTGCCACGCCGCCGGAGCCTCTCGTCGGAGACCTCACCGGAGGTTGCCCCGCGTCTCTTTTCCCCGGATCGTTTTCTTCTAATCGTTCTGATTCTTTTCTTCTCTTCTGATTCGTTTTCTAGATCGGTTTTTTGTTTCGGTTTTCTTCTCCGAAACCCAAGATCGGATTCGTTTTCTTCTCCGATTTAGTTGCCTTTGGACCGTTCGCCGGACCATTCGTCCTAATGAACGTGATCACCGGATTCTTCTAGGTTAACGAACGTCCGTTCATATAACCGTTCTTCTTTTTCTTCTCGTCGGATTTATTCCGCGATCGCGATCTCAGATCCGATCTTCGTTCTAGTCTTTCTTCTCGCTCGTTTTTCGGAATCAGGTGATTCAAGCGCCTGGAGTTTCGTTTCGAAACCCTTCCGTCTAACCAACTTAAACAAGTTTTTGCCCCGGTAAAATTTGACCTAGTTTCAACTTGCTAGAACCGAGTTGTTTTCTTCCGCCGTTTGTTTTCCGTTTCTTTGTTCGGCTCGTTCTCTCTTTTCAACCGGAGTTCTTAAGTTGAACTATCTGGTTCGTTCTATCGTTCGAGTTTTGGTTGTACATTAGATGAGTACTTATTGTGTGGTTACTATTGTTTGCTTACGATAGATTGACCGGAGTGTGACGAGTAGATCTATCAAGAGTTTTAAGTGCGAATCATCTTCATCAACATTGCAGGCAAGTTCACACTTTGATCATACCTTTTCTACAACCCATGTTTTATTTCATTAGATCAATCCTCACACATTGCATGATTAGGATCTAATTAAACTGTGGGATGGGAAGTAGATGAGGTAGTACCTATCGCCTGTATTATTATGAAACCTTTGGGAGTTACTTCTACGTTTGCTTATTATGCCATGCTATGCTAGTAGACGTGGATTGGGTGAGTGATATCCATGACAGATGTGAGTTGATAATTTTATTGGTTTATCTAAGGTGGCAACTTAAACACACATCTGGGTGGATTGAGGCACCTGATGTCTATCAGGACTTGCATGTTTTTTTGGACCGCCACCCAGGCTCAAAGGGATCATAAGATCTTTCATGCTAGAAACTTCCGTGTGCAGCCACAAGCCATTATGGGCTCTGGCATAGTTGACTAAGTTGTGCGAACTCTTACAGTGGTAGACTAGCAGATGTAGGGGATGTAGGTGTACCGGTCTACCCAATCGTAAGGTGCTAGCACTTCTGAAAGACTGTGTCTCGGTCATCCGTCTTCTCAAACACCCTGTAGTGCGAGAAACCAAACGGAGGCGATCGAGTCTTGTGGGGAAAAGTGCGCAAACCTCTGCAGAGTGTACAAACTAATCATGATTAGCCGTGTCCCCGGTTATGGACATCTTGAGTATCTAGTACTTGAATATCATGTGAATCTCAACATGTTACTTCTAATTAATGTTGTTGGGTTTTAATTATTTTTAATTGGGATTGAGAATGCTGTCAACCATTCTCAATGTTACACAACCACCATGATAGTTAAATAAATTTATTCCTTTGCAGTAGGGAAAAATTGGCTTTACGCAAAAACCTTATAACCATAGAGCTTTTCCACCAGCCATATATGCATATAGTCATAGCCATTGTTCATCATTCTCTATGGTGTGAATTTGCCAGTACATTCAATGTACTGACCCGTTTCGGGCTGCAACGTCTCATGTTGCAGGTTTCTTACGACGAGTAAGTGATACGTTAGGGTTACGGTTTCTACACTCAACTTTGCCATTGGTGTTGATGGGAATCCACAACCTTGTTGCTTCCGCTATTTGGATTGAGGTAATAGTATTTACGTTACTTTATACATGTGATTTCCCTCTGTTATAAATCCTTCGAGTACTGTGTGTGTCAGCATACCGATCCAGGGATGACACCTAAGCACAGAGACTTGATCCATTCGGGTCGGGTCGCTACAATCATCTACTTATTACTTCCCAATGCCTTCCTCTAGGTCAAAATAATGGTGAAGTGTTATGTAGTCGACGTTCACATAACACCACTAGAGGAGAGACAACATACATCTCATCAAAACGATGGCGATGATTTCCCCCTCCCGGAGGGAAGTTTCCCCGGCAGAACAGCTCTGCCGGAGGCCTAGATTGGATCCGCCAAGGTTCCGCCTCGTGGCGGCGGAGTTTCATTCGAGGAGATGGCTTATGATTTTTTCCTCATCGAAAGACTCCATATAGCAGAAGATGGCCATCGGAGGGCCACCAGGGGGCCCACGGGGTAGGGGGCCCGCCCCCACCCTCGTGGGCAGGGTGTGGCCCCCCTTGTGAACTTCTTGCGCTCAATATTTTTTATATATTCTGAAAATGTCTTCCGTGAAGTTTCAGGACTTTTGGAGCTGTGCAGAATAGGTCTCTAATATTTGCTCCTTTTCCAGCCCAGAATCCCAGCTGTCGGCATTCTCCCTCTTTATGTAAACCTTGTGAAATAAGAGAGAATAGGCATAAGTATTGTGACATAATGTGTAACAACGGACCATAATGCAATAAATATTGATATAAAAGCATGATGCAAAATGGACGTATCAACTCCCCCAAGCTTAGACCTCGCTTGTCCTCAAGAGAAAGCCGAAATCGAAAAATATGTCCACATGTTTAGAGATAGAGGTGTCGATAAAAGTAAAATACGGATATGAGGGCATCATGATCATTCTTAGAACAACAACTTACATAATTCTTGTCATATGATTTCTTATGCTAGAGTAATAATTCAATCACAATTTCAAGTATGAATTGTAAACTTCATTGAAAACTAACAAACTACAATATCAGTCATTGGAGCAATCGCAATTTATCATAACATAGGAAAGAGTCAATATATAAGAGCTTTTCAGCAAGTCCACATACTCAACTATCATATAGTCTTTCACAATTGCTGACACTCACGCAATACTTATGGGTATGGAGTTTTAATCAGACACAGAGAAAGATTGGGGCTTATAGTTTTGCCTCCCAACGTTTTACCTCAAGGGTAATGTCAACAATAATAGTTCATGGAAACTCACATCCAATTAGCCATATATACCAGGATCTTTCCAACATACTGTGCTTGCCAAAGGATAAAATGTAAAAAGGAAGGGTGAAGATCACCATGACTCTAATGCAAGGTAGGAGGTAAAAGTAAAAGATAGGCCCTTTGCAGAGGGAAGCAGAGGTTGTCATGCGCTTTTATGGTTGGATGCGCAAAATCTTAATGCGAAAGAACGTCACTTTATATTGCCACTTGTGATATGGACCTTTATTATGCAGTCTGTCGCTTTTATTTCTTCCATATCAAACGATGTATAAAGCTTATTTTCTCCCACACTAATAAGTCATACATATTTAGAGAGCAATTTTTATTGCTTGCACCGATGACAACTTACTTGGAGGATCTTACTCAATCCATAGGTAGGTATGGTGGACTCTCATGGCAAAACTGGTTTAAGGGTATTTGGAAGCACAAGTAGTATATCTACTTGGTGCGATGAATTTGGCTAGCATGAAGGGGAAAGGCAAGCTCAACCATGTTGGATGATCCATGACAATATAATTTATATCCGATGTAAGAAAACATAACCCATTACGTTGTCTTCCTTGTCCAACGTCAACTCTTTAGCATGTCATATTTTAATGAGTGCTCACAATCATAAAAGATGTCCAAGATAGTATATTTATATGTGAAGACCTCTCTTTCTTTATTACTTCCTATTAATTGCCACGATGACCAAAACTATGTTTGGCAAGCCATTCGTCGTGGATGCTATGCTTAAAAGCTGCCAAGGCTTCGGCGTCCGGGCAGTCAACTATTTGGTTCTTCTTAGTAAGAAACCTGTTCCAAAGCTTTCGGGCTGACTCTCCAGGCTGTTGAGTTATATGACTCAAATCGTCCGCATCCGGGGGTCGGACATAAGTCCCTTGAAAATTTGCCCGAAAAGCGTCTTCGAGCTCTTCCCAGCCTCCAATGGAGTTTTCGGGGAGGCTTTTAAGCCAATGCCGAGCTGGCCCTTTGAGCTTGAGGGGTAAGTACTTGATGGCGTGGAGATCATCTCCTCGAGCCATATGGATATGGAGGATGTAGTCCTCAATCCAGACCCCAGGGTCTGTTGTTCCGTCGTATGCCTCTATGTTTATAGGTTTGAATCCCTCTGGAAATTCATGGTCGAGCACCTCATTGGTGAAACATAGGGGGTGTGCGGCACCCCTGTATCTGGGTGTACTGCGTTGTTCTGATGTTTGTTGTGTTACATCATATGCTGCGGCGCGCTTGCGTGGTCCATAGATGGATCTAGTTGCGCCGTCCTTTTGGTGCGAGCCCTCATGTGGATCGCTTATTGGCTTGTGAGTGGCGTTGTTTGCCGCTCCATGTTGGCCGTGAGGTCGTCTATCCGGCCAGGTGGCCGTTTTAATTTTTGGTTGTGGGGGATCTGGGGCCTCCTCATCGAATTCGGGTAGCAACTTCCGCTTCGGGTAGCTCTTGGTGGGGCGATTACCACCATACTTCGCTGATGTGTTGGGTACTTTACTCCATCTGATTTGGAGTGTGTCCTGCGCAGCCTTGAGCCTTTGCTTCTGCTTTTTCAGACTCCTCGCGGTGGCAACAAGCCTTTGACGGGCATTCTGCTGCTCCAGGTACCTGTTCAGCGTTATGTCATCCGGACTATTATCTTTGACAAAATTGGTTTGTTCGGTTTGATTTTCCGTATTGCCGTGGTCCGGCAGTGGTTCGCCCTGCTCCAACGCTGGGTCTGTATGATCGTTATTTCCGCCGAGGCGGGATTTGGGGCGGCGCTTACGCCGCCGCTTTGACTACTTCTCGAGGGGACAAGCCTTCGTTGCGTCCTTCCGTTCCTCATCGTCGTCTTCTTTTGGTGTGTCCACCATGTATACGTCATATGATGAGGTGGATGTCCGGCGCCCTGTGGGCGGTGGTTCCTCTTCGCCTCCCGCATCATTGTCCATACCGTCGATGTTTTCGGAGTTGAAGTTGAGCATGTTGGTTGAGTCATCGACAGTGGCTACCAAGTGGGTGGTGGGTGGGCCTCGAATTTCTTCGTCGTCCGCATCCCAGTCTTGCCGGACATAGTTCGGCCAGGATTCTCCTGACAAGGAGAGAGACCTTAATGAGTTTAGTATGTCGCCAAAGGGCGAGTGCTGAAAAATATCCGCGGTAAACTCCATGATCGGTGCCCAATCAGATTCGATAGGAACGGGCGCAGGCGGTCCGGAGTCCGTGGCCGGAGAAGGATCCGACAGTTTAACAACATGGCTCTCGTGCAAGGCAAGGTCGATGTTCGGCTCGATCACCACTGAGGGTAAGGCCTCCGTGGCGGGGTCCATCCACCCGTCCACGGAAGGCACGACTGGCTCTGAATTGAGGGTCGGAGCGGCTGCCGGTGCGATCTCCTTAACAGTGTCCGATGGGAGAGCTAATTCATGCTCATCGTGACCGCGTGGCGCACAAGGCAGAGGCTCGAATCCGTCGAAGATCAAATCTCCACGGATATCGGCCGTGTAGTTTAAGCTTCCAAACCTGACCAGGTGGCCAGGGGCGTAACTTTCCATCTACTCCAGATGGCCAAGCGAATTGGCCCGCAGTGCAAAGCTGCCGAGCACGAAGATCTTTCCGGGGAGAAAAGTCTCACCCTGGACCGCATCGCTATCGATGATAGTAGGAGCCATCAAGCCTAACAGCGATGACACAGAGGAACTCTCAATGAAAGCACCAATGTCGGTGTCAAAACCGGCGGATCTCGGGTAGGGGGTCCCGAACTGTGCGTCTAGGCCGGATGGTAACAGGAGGCAAGGGACACGATGTTTTACCCATGTTTGGGCCCTCTTGATGGAGGTAAAACCCTACGTCCTGCTTGATTAATATTGATGATATGGGTAGTACAAGAGTAGATCTACCACGAGATCAGAGAGGCTAAACCCTAGAAGGTAGCCTATGGTATGATTGTATGTTGTGGTTATTGTCCTACGGACTAAAACCCTTTGGTTTATATAGACACCGGAGAGGGTTAGGGTTACACAAGGTCAGTTACAAAGGAGGAGATATCCATATCCGTATTGCCTAGCTTGCCTTCCACGCCAAATAGAGTCCCATCCGGACACGAGACGAAGTCTTCAATCTTGTATCTTCATAGTCTAACAGTCCGGCCAATGGAGATAGTCTGGCTGTCCGGAGACCCCCTAATCCAGGACTCCCTCAGCTACGATAGATCCCCTACACTTGTGGGTCATCAGATCTTCAGCTAACTCTGTTGGTAATCCTCCACTTACTAGGTTATTGGCGTAACTCTTTCGACTCAAAGCATCTGCTACGACATTGGCCTTGCCTGGATGATAGTGCAACTTCATATCATAATCCTTTATAAGATCCAACCATCTCCTTTGCCCGAGATTCAACTCCTTCTGTGT
Organism: Triticum urartu; assembly: GCF_056163025.1. Taxonomy (NCBI): domain Eukaryota; kingdom Viridiplantae; phylum Streptophyta; class Magnoliopsida; order Poales; family Poaceae; genus Triticum; species Triticum urartu. Next base: position 427,663,762 of record NC_141879.1, read on the forward strand.
GAAAATGTACTTCAAACTCTTATGATCCGTGTACACATCACAATGATTTCCAATAAGAAAATGTCTCCAGGTCTTTAGTGCATGCACTACAACTGCTAACTCCAAATCATGTGTGGCATAATTTAACTCATGCAGTCGAAGCTGACGTGAGGCATATGAAACAAATCTTCCGTCATGCATAAGTACGCCTCCAAGTCCTAAGCGAGATGCGTCGCAATACACTTGGAAATCCTTGCGTATATCCGGCAGAATCAGCACTGGGGCTGTAACCAAATGTTTCTTAAACTCTTGGAAACTTGCCTCACATTCATCTGTCCACTTGAACTTGGTGTATTTCTTCAACAACTCCGTCACGGGCTTCGCTATCTTAGAGAAGTTCTCAATGAATCTCCGATAATATCCCGCGAGTCCAATAGAACTGCGGATCTCTCCAACTGAGGTGGGTGCCAACCACTTAGTGACTGACTGAACCTTGGTAGTGTCTACTGCTATACCTTCTCCTGATATAACATGTCCAAGGAATCCAACTTCCTTCAACCAAAACTCACATTTGCTGAACTTGGCATATAACTGATGTTCCCTGAGCTTCTCGAGAACTAAACGCAAATGCTCCTTGTGTTCCTCTTCATTCCTCGAGTATACCAAAATATCATCAACGAACACCACAACAAACTTATCCAAAAACTCCATGAACACCTTATTCATCATACTCATGAAATAGGCTGGGGCGTTAGTCAATCCGAATGACATAACTGTGTACTCATATAGCCCGTACCTTGTGGTGAAGGCCGTCTTGGGTATATCCTGTTCTCGGATTTTCAGTTGGTGGTATGTTGATCGAAGATCGATCTTGGAAAATACTTTAGCTCCTTGCAGCTGGTCAAACAAATCATTGATCATCGACAGTGGGTACTTGTTCTTGATCGTCACTTCATTCAATGCACGCTAATCAACCACCATTCTCAGAGATTTATCCTTCTTCTCAACCAAAAGCACTGGGGCTCCCCATGGTGACGCGCTTCGTCGAATGTAACCTTTCGCCAATAACTCCTTGATCTGTTTCTTAATCTCCTCCAGATCATTAGCGGGCATCCGGTATGGTCTCTTTGATATTGGTCCGGTGCCTGGCAACAACTCTATCAAAAACTCAATCTCTCGATCCGGCGGCATGCCAGGTAGTTCCTCTGGAAATACATCCGAGTAATCCTTCACTACAGGCACTTCCTCCTGAACAACTCCCATGAGGGAATTTACGTGGGTCCTCTTTGGGGTATGCTTGGATACATACTTAATCCTTTTTCCCTCCGGGATGGTGAGTAGAATTGACATACTAGCACAATCAATGTTTCCTCCATACTTCGATAGCCAATCCATACCCAGTATCACATCCAATCCTTGTGACTCCAGAATTATTAGGTTTGAGGGGAAAATATGGCTGCCAATGTTTAAGGGTATCCGGTCGCACCATCGGCTGGCCATATGCTCTTCTCCTAGTGAGCTTACTAACAAGGGTGTCATAAGGGCTAAGGTGGGTAAATTAAACTTGTCCACAAATCCCCTTGAAATGTATGAATGCGATGCACCAATATTGAAAAGAACGAGAGCGATAAATGACTTAACCAAAAACATACCGATAACTGCGTCTGGCTGCTCTTCAACCTCCCACACGTTCACGTGGTTCACTTGGCCCTTATTGAAAGGGTTGGCTTCTTCCCAGAGCTTCCATTGCCATTTCCATTATTGAGTTCAGGACACTCATTGGCATAGTGTCTAGTCTTCCCGCACTTGAAACAAGTAACATGACTTTGGTCCTTCTTGGCGGGTGTGGCTGGGTTAGAGCGGTTCTGATTACTGCCTGCTCCATTCCCGTTTCCATTCTTGGAACCACTATGGTTATGCGAACTTCCTCCATTGTGGTTATGACCTCCATGGTTATGGGTATATTCTCCTGAGTTTGGGGTAAAACGTGGCTTCTGCTGAGCTCCTGAATTGCACTTCCCTTATCCATTCTTCCTTTTGCGGCTCTCAATTTGCTACTGCTTTCCTTCAATCATAAGAGCCTTATCTACCAACTCCTGGGGTAGTTGTTAAATGTTTCCACCATCAACTGCACACTCACCTCATTGTTTAGCACTTCCATAAATTTCTCTTTCTTTGTGGCATCTGTGGCCACATCATCAGGGGCATAGCAAGCTAACTTGCTAAACTCCTCCACGTACTACCCCACAGTACGGTTGCCCTGGCGTAAGTTGCGAAACTCACGCTTCTTCGTGCTCATAGCTCCAGTTGAGACATGAGTAGTGCGGAATGCTTGCTGAAACTGCTCCCAAGTAACATTGGCTATGGGGAAGGTGGCTGTGTCATTCTCCCACCATGAGGCTGCAGGTCCATCCAATTGGTGTGCGGAAAAAATGCACCTTCTCAGCATCTGTGCAACCAGCAGTGGTTAACTCCCTTCCAATTCTGTGTAGCCAGTCATCCGCAACTATGGGCTCAGTGCTACTGGAAAACACCGGTGGTTGTAACCTCAGAAAACGGGCTAAGTTGTCAACTGGAGGTGGTGGCAGTGGGTTGTTGTTGTTGTTGTTGCCTTGATTCTGAACTAGCAACTGCATCAGTGTATTCTGCTATTGGATCAACTGAGTGAGCTCCAGTGGGAAATCAAATCCGGGGTCACGTCTCGGAGGCATCTGATGGGATATAGAGGGGAGAGATTAGAATAGCATGAGGTCTAGTGAGAAAACACTACCCATATGCACATGAGACAAACACAATCAATATCACTCCAAAACAATATCAAACAAGGGCCTACAATCGATCTAATTATCGTTATAGTGCTCGAACTACTAATATATACATGGGGGAAATACTACTAATAGTATGGTGGTCTATTAGAAATTTTGATCGGTAGAAGACTCTATAATATCTGCTTTAGCTTCGTCTTCATAATCATCATCATTGGGGTCGGAGTCGGTGTCATCGTTGATGATATCGTCCTTGGGGTGGTTGTCATCTCCTCCTGGCGCAGGGTCTCCCATATCCGTCGCGTGTAGACTTGAGTTCCTCTTCGAGCTCCATGTTCCTAGTCATCAACTTCTTCAGATCTATCATGCTTGCGCACATTTGGTTCTCCTGGCGTCATATGTGCTGGTTTAACTCCTGGATGTAAGCTGCAATGCAACTGTCTTTCCTGGTGCTGATCATCTCCCATTGCTCATCTCAGCGTCCACATATCTGATAGATGGTGTCCTTAAGATGCTTGTGATAAACTTCGCCGATGCGTCCTATGGCCATGTGGGTTGCCATGCTCTTTCCTAGACTTCAGGTTGGTGCATCAAAGGAAAACTCTATGGGCTCAGTTACTGGTGTGAATGTTCTTCCTGGAACTTGAACTCGAATCATCCAACGCTCCTCTTCTGGTAAAGTGGCGATGTAGGTCCCGGTGAAGCTTGGTATTCCAATGTTCAGGTACCTAGTGACTTCCTTCAAGTGGCGTCCAAAAGGTGTGTCTTCATCCAGCTATGCAAACTTGTTCCTCATGTCCGCCATCCTATAGAGTAGGAAATGGAGAGAATTCAGAAATGAGTAGAGAAGAGTGACCTATGGTTCATCTTAGTGGTCGTGTCCTACATTCAGTGTGTGCTCTGATACCATCTTGTAGCGATCCGACCTCAAACGGCCAAATATCTCTGCATAAGTGTCATCCCTGGATCGATGATGCTGACACACACAGTACTTCGAAGGATTTATAACAGAGTAGCAATCACACACTTATTACATTGATAGTCTCAGAGAGAACTTATTACAATAAATATGGCTTAAGGCCATCTAAGTAAGATAACAACGGAAGGCTTGGAAGATAAAGTGAGTGAGGGAGTCTTGGATTAGGGGGTCTCCGGACAGCCGGATTATATCCTTTGGCCGGACTGTTAGAGTATGAAGATACAAGATTGAATACTTCGTCTCGTGTCCGGATGGGACTCTACTTGGAGTGGAAGGCAAGCTAGGCAATACGGATATGTGTATCTCCTCCTTTGTAACCGACCTTGTGTAACCCTAACCCTCTTCGGTGTCTATATAAACCGGAGGGTTTTAGTCCGTAGGACACAACAACTACAACACACAATCAGACCATAGGCTAGCTTATAGGGTTTAGCCTCTCCGATCTCGTGGTAGATCTACTCTTGTACTACCCATATCATCAATATTAATCAAGCATGACGTAGGGTTTTACCTCCATCAAGAGGGCCCGAACCTGGGTAAAACATCGTGTCCCCTGCCTCCTGTAACCATCTGCCTTAGACGCACAGTTCGGGACCCCCTACCCGAGATCCGCCGGTTTTGACACCGACATTGGTGCTTTCATTGAGAGTTCCTCTGTGTCGTCGCCGTTAGGCTTGATGGCTCCTACTATCATCGATAGCGATGCAGTCCAGGGTGAGACTTTTCTCCCCGGAGAGATCTTCGTGTTCGGCGGCTTTGCACTGCGGGCCAATTCGCTTGGCCATCTGGAGCAGATTGAAAGTTACGCCCCTGGCCACCAGGTCAGGTTTGGAAGCTTAAACTACATGGCCGATATCCGTGGAGACTTGATCTTCGACGGATTCGAGCCTCTGCCTTGTGCGTCACGCAGTCACGATGAGTACTATTTAGCTCTACCATCGGACAGTGTTCAGGAGATCGCACAGGCAGCCGCTCCGACCCTCAATTTGGAGCCAGTTGCGCCGTCCATGGATGGGTGGATGGACCCCGCCACGGAGGCCTTACCCTCAGCGGCGATCGAGCCAAACATCGACCTTGCCTTGCACAAGAGCCGTGTTATTAAACTGCCGGATCCTTCTCCGGCCACGGACTCCAAACCGCCTGCGCCCGTTCCTATCGAATCTGATTGGACGCTGATCATGGAGTTTGCCTCCGCGGATATTTTTCAGCACTCGCCCTTTGGTGACATACTGAACTCATTAAGGTCTCTCTCCTTGTCAGGAGGATCCTAGCCAAATAAATTCGCGGCCCACCCACCACCCACTTAGTAGCCACTGTCACTTAACCGACATGCTCGAACTCGACTCCGAAGACATCAACGGTATGGACGACGATGCAGGAGACGAACAGGAACCACTGCCCCCAGGGTACTGGACGCCCACTTCACCACATGATGTATACATGGTGGATACACCAAAGGAAAACGACGATGAGGAACGGAAGGACGCAACGAAGGGTTGTTCCCTCGAGAAGCAGTCAAAACGGCGGCGTAAGCACCGCCCCAAACCCCGCCTCGGCAGAAAAAACGATCATACAGACCCAGTGTTAGAGCAGGGGGACCATTGCCGGACCACGGCAACACGGAGGATCAAGCCGAACAACCTGACTCTGTCAAAGATAATAGTCTGGACGACTTCACACAGAACAGACACCCGGAGCAACAGAATGCCCGTCAAAGGCTTGTTGCCACCGCGAGGAGTCTAAAAAAGCAGAAGCAAAGACTCAAGGCTGCACAAGACACACTCGGAATCAGATGGAGCAAAGTACTCAACGCAACAGCGAAGCACGGCGGTAATCGCCCCACCAAGAGCTACCCGAAGCGGAAGTTGCTACCTGAATTCGATGAGGAGGCCTTAGATCCCCCGCAACCAAAAATTAAAACGGCCACCTAGCCGGATAGATGACCTCACGGCCAACATAGAGCGGCAAGCAATGCCGCACATAAGCCAATACGCGATCCACGCGAGGGCTCGCATCAGAAGGACGGTGCAACCAGATCCATCTATGGACCACACAAACGCGCTCCAGCACACGATGCAACACATCAAACATCCGAACACTATGGTACACCCAGATACAGGGGTGCCGCACACCCCCTATGTTTCACCGACGAGGTGCTGGACCATGAATTTCCAGAGGGATTCAAACCCGTAAACATAGAGGCATACGACGGAACAACAGACCCTGGGGTTTGGATTGAGGACTATATCTTCCATATCCATATGGCTCGAGGAGATGATCTCCACGCCATTAAGTATTTACCCCTCAAACTCAAAGGGCCAACTCGGCACTGTCTTAAAAGCCCCCCCAAAAGCTCCATTGGAAGCTGGGAAGAGCTCGAAGATGCTTTTCGGGCAAATTTTCAAGGGACTTATGTCCGACCTCCGGACGCAGACGATTTGAGTCATATAACTCAACAGCCCGGAGAGTCAGCCCGAAAGCTTTGGAACATGTTTCTTACTAAAAAGAACCTAATAGTCGATTGTCCGGACGCCGAAGCCTTGGCAGCTTTTAAGCATAGCTTCCATGACGAATGGCTTGCCAGACACCTCGGCCAAGAAAAACTAAGAACAATGGCAGCATTAACAAGCCTCATGACCCGCTTTTGCGTGGGTGAGGATAGCTGGCTAGCCAGATGCAGCACCAGCGACCCCAGTACATCCGAAGTTAGAGATGGAAACAGGAAATCACGGCGCAACAACAATAACGAACGCCGGAATAAAGAAGACAACACGAAGAGCACGACAGTAAACGCCAGATTCAAAAGCTCTCGGCCAAGTCAGCAAAAGCCGCCCTCTAAAGGCGCCAGAGACGAACTGTCCAGCCTCAGAAAAATTCTGGACCAAATATGTCAGATCCATAGCACCCCTGGTAAACCCGCTAATCATACCCACAGAGAATGTTGGGTCTTCAAGAAGTCCGGCAAGCTCAACGCCATACACAAGGGGGAGGATACACCAAGCGAAGACGAGGATGAGCCTCTCAAGCAAGACAGTGGGGAACAAAGAAAATTTCCACCAGAAGTCAAAACAGTAAACGTGTTACACGCGATCAAGGGGAGAAACAAAGCGGCACTCCCAGAAAAATATGCCCAAGAGCCTATCACCGCGGAGTCCTGCCACTGGTCGTCTCAACCGATCACTTTCGACCATCGTGATTACTCAGCAAGTATCCGACGTGCAGGATAGGCTGCCCTGGTATTAGACCCAATAATTAACAGATACCACTTTACACGAGTCCTGATGGATGGTGGTAGCAGTTTAAACCTGATATACCAGGATACAATCCGCAAAATGGGGATAGACCCAACGAAAATTTGCCTCAGCAATACTACCCTTAAAGGAGTAATGCCAAGCCCAGGGGCTCATTGCACGGGCTCCCTGCTACTAGAGGTTATATTCGGCTTCCCCGATAACTTCCATAGCGAAAATTTAACATTCCACATTGCTCTGTTCCAAAGTGGCTATCAAGCCCTACTTGGACGTGAAGCTTTTGCTCGCTTTAATGCAATACTGCATTATGCTTCCCTTACGCTTAAGATGCCCAGTCCACGTGGCATCATTACAGTGGATGGAAATATTAAGCGATCCCTGCGCGCCGAAGAGAGTGCGACTGCCTTGGCAGCAGTACACTAAAACAGCCTCACCAGCTAAAGTACTCGACAGGTCGTCAAGACCACGGACATGGTTAGATGAGTCCGGCACAGCTATATGAAACTCGTACATGTTTGATGGCCACACCCCTCTCATAAACACAAGGGGCTCAACACGCGCAGACAAGTGGCAATTTTTACTCATCTTGAAATTTACATGGTCTCTTTCAAACCTACCTTTTTGCACGACAACTTTTCACCCAAGTTCCTCTCTTTTACAGATGACCACCGTGCTACACCCATCCAGGATACGGCACACCGGAGACACATGCGCATACGTGCAGTAGGGACCCGTCCCAAGGATTCTTTTTAGATTAAGACCCTGCGTTAAACTTTTTTACTGTCTCTTGTTGATACACACCCCTTGGATTCTCAGTACAATTGAGAAGGATGCTGGCGTCTTGGCATGTGGCCACGTCAGAATAATGCACGTACCTGGACACCAGGGGCTTCTTACAAAGGGCACTATTTAGGCCCGATTTATACTATAAAGACAGAATACCTTAGGGAGTGTTCTGCGTCGCGAGTTTGGCCTTATATGCATCAGCTCCGAATCATGTCTTTGGTCAAATGTTGGGTTTGCCCGACTCCTATGTTTGGTACCTTACGTTCCGCTCTATCGGCTAAGGTAGCACTAGGAGAACTACTGCGATTGTGCCCCGGGTCATCCGGACGAGCACCTCAGTAGAGAAAGCCAAAAACTGACTGTCATGATATAGCGTGAGACTGGTCAACCACTCGATGACATATCGGAATGTTAGAATTCCTCCGCCTTACCGAAGGGCCGTTTCCCGGCCAGGCATGTACGCACCCCGAATTCGGGAGAATGCGGAGCCAATAGGGGCTATATAGTAGCCCCATCGTCAAACTCCTATGGCTAAGTGAAAGTGTTAAAGCATTATAGCCCGGTTGCCTCGTTCGCTGCGCTATCACCTCCTTAATAGGACCAAGACGTTCGGTTAAGTGTGAACACGCGTCTTCTGCAAACACCTCCGCATTATATGCGTGGGGGCTAAAGCCAACGACTGCAATCTTTCAGGTTATACACATGTATACATAAACGGCCGCATAGGAGGCATCATATTACTTTCAGGCAAAAGTATAAACACAGCCTTAATAAATTTCATAAAAACATTGTGTTTACAATGGGAATACATGTCACTCAAACATAATATTCTTCGAGCACTGGGCCTCTATCAAACGAGCACCCTCGAGAACCTCTTCGAAATAGTGCTCGGCAGCCACTCGGCCTATGGTTGAACCCTGCGCCGCAACAGTGGTAGCATCCATCTCCGCCCAGTATGCTTTAACATGGGCAAGGGCCATCCGCGAGCCTTCTATGCACGCCGACCTCTTCATCGCATTGATGCGCGGCACCGCACCAAAAAACTGATGCACTAAGCTGAAATAGCTGTTCGGCTTCGGCTTTTCCGGCCACAGCTGATCCACGACAGACCTCATGGCGAGTCCGGACAACCTATTTAGTTCAGCCCATTCGGCTAGCTGACCAGTCAATGGAAGTGGACGCTCTGGAACATTGAATTGCAACCAGAACAGCTTGTCCACTTCACGATCTGTTTGACCTTGGAAGTATTTGGCTGCATCGGCGGCGCTCGCCGCCAAGCCCATATATGCGTCTGCCGAACTCCACAGCTGATCCATAGGGGCATACCGTGGATCTCTGAACTTCCTCCGTAGCATGAAGGGCTTCCCAGCCGCAATATCCTCGGCTTCACGCAGCTCCTCCTTCTTCGCTCTCATAGCAGAGCGGGTGTCTTTGTTCGCCATCGTGGCCTTTTCAAGGTCTGTTGCCTTCGCTCGGTTTTGTTTTTCAAGGAACATGCAACGGTCGTAGTGTCTTTTAATTCTACGACCATCTTGGCCATCTTCTCTTTGCTCTCGCAATGCGCGACCTTCTCGGCTTTCAACTCTTCGGCCGCCTTCAAAGCGGCCACATTACTAATCCTTGCTTGTTCTTTGGCTCGGGCAAGTTCCGCCCGCAGGGTTTCCACGATGGCATCTCCATCTACAGTCACAACATATTAAAGATACTAGCATGATGCTGCTCTTACTATGTTGCATTCACCAGAAAATAACACTTACCCTGTGCCTCGTCAAGCCTCTTGTTAACAAGCTCGATGTCGGCATCCGCTGCATCCAGTTGCCGCTTCAGTTCGGCAAACTCATGAGTCTGGCTAGCCACCGGAGCTTCCGCTACCTGCACATCAAAGCGGTATGGTTATTGCCTGGGACTACGATCCTCTGTTTGCCATCATTCTCGGCGACAACTAGAGTCTCAGGGGCTACTATCTACACAGGGCACACCTGAAAATGTGCGGTACCATCACAAATGTCCATCATTTTACGTACCTCAAAGCCCGTCAGTAGACTCATAAAGGCATCACGCAACCCACTTTCGGCGGATGAGATCCTTTCCATCACCGTATCCATCAATGTACGGTGTTCTTCTAAGATGGCCGCTCACTCCAACAGCTCTCTCAGTACGTCCGACCGCATACCAGACGGTGCCGGACTCTTCTGTTTGCTCTCTTCGAGAGACGGACGCTGGGGACTTCGGATGATTATAGGATTATCTTCTGGCCTCACCGGATCCGGAGAGGCCCTCCACGATGACACTTCAAGGTCGCCCGCTTCTTGAGCGGAGGAGTCCGGGGGAGGCGTTTCGCTCTCCATCATCTCCGGAAGAAGATCCCCCGAAGATGAGCTCTCCTGAGAAGGGCTAAGATCCGAACTGCAATAAATACTTCGGTTATTTTCCTCAGAGGTAAGGTAGTATATCTCCACTATTAAAGTACTTTTTGATTACTTACAGCTCGTTGGAGTCCTAGACACGGTTGGGTTACCCACGCCCGTATTGATGAGAATCCCGTAATAAGGGGACACGATGTCTGCTTCAACGAGACGTGTCAAAAAACTGCCTCACGTTATGTGCGGGGCTAGTTAAAGGAAACGGTTTGAATAATCACCGGGCCATGGCATAATGTCGTGTTGCGAAAACAAGTCCGCAAATTAGATTTGCGGAAATATTATTCTCTCTACGGTGGTATGTGGAACTTATTTTGCAGGGTCGTACACTATCCTTGTATTCAAATTCTTCTGTGATGTATTCAGAGGAGGAACCCGCCTTGCAATACCGAAGACAATACTGCGTGCCGGACTCATCGTCATTGAAGCCTGGTTCAGGGGCTACTTAGGGAGTCCTGGATTAGGGGGTCTCCGGACAGCCGGATTATATCCTTTGGCTGGACTGTTAGACTATTAAGATACAAGATTGAAGACTTCGTCTCGTGTCCGGATGGGACTCTACTTGGCGTGGAAGGCAAGCTAGGCAATACGGATATGTGTATCTCCTCCTTTGTAACCGACCTTGTGTAACCCTAACCCTCTCCGGTGTCTATATAAACCAGAGGGTTTTAGTACGTAGGACACAACAACTACAACACACAATCAGACCATAGGCTAGCTTCTAGGGTTTAGCCTCTTCGATCTCGTGGTAGATCTACTCTTGTACTACCCATATCATCAATATTAATCAAGCAGGACGTAGGGTTTTACCTCCATCAAGAGGGCCTGAACCTGGGTAAAACATCGTGTCCCCTGCCTCCTGTAACCATCCGCCTTAGACGCACAGTTCGGGACCCCCTACCCGAGATCCGCCGGTTTTGACAACGACAGTGAGTGCATCAACTCCAGCAGCATAGCTGAGTGCACGACAACGACCTAGCGCACCTTACTCTTCGTCTGAAAAGTCTGCAACATGATATGTTGCAGCCCGAAATGGGTCAGCACATGGAATATGCTGGCAAGATAACACAGTAGAGCAGTGAAACAAGTAAAAGCTATCACTACATGCATATATGGCTAGTGGAGGATCTATGGTTATAAGGTTTTTGCGAAAAGCCAATTTTTCCCTACAACAAAGGAATATATTTTATTTAACTATCATGGTAGTTGACAAACATTGAGAATGGTAAAACCCCATCTCAATCCCAATTAAAATAATTAACATCCCAACAAATTTAATTTAGGGTGATGAGATCCACAGGATAATTCAAGTACGAGATACTCAAGATGTCCATAACCGGGACATAGCTAACCATGATTAGTTTGTACACTCTCTAGAGGTTTGTGCACTTTTCCCCACAAGACTCGATCTCCTCCGTTGGATTTCTCGCACTACAAGATGTTTGAGAAAGGAATGACCGAGACACATTCTTTCAGAAGCATTAACTCTAACCCCGGGTAGACAGTACCAACCTACATCCCCTACATGTGCTAGCCTACCACTGGAAGAGGTCATGCAACTTACTCCACTATGCTAGAGCCCATAATAGCTTGTGGCTGCACACGGAAGTTTATAGCATGAATAATCTTATGATCCCTTTGAGCCTGGGTGGCAAACTAAAAAGGACAGCACTAGTATATCCCCAGGTGCCCGCAACCAATCCACCCATATGTGTGTTTAAGTAGCCACCTTAAGTAAACCATTAATTAATAATCTCACATCTGTCATGGATACACTCAAACTCAATCCACGTCTACAAGCATAGCATGAAAATAAATAGCATAACGTAGAAGTAATTCCCAAGGGTTTGGTAATAAAAGGGCAATAGGTTCTACCTAATCAACTACTTCCCAAAACCCACATGTTAAGAGATCCTACTCATGCAATGTTTGAGAGTTGTAACTAATGCATAAAAACTAGGTAATCAAGGGGTATGATGAATGTGTTACTTGCCTTGCTGATGATCCGCAAAACCTAGTGACTCGTAGTAGCACATTGCGCACTCCGGGAATTCTATCACAAACAAACAATAGCATACATAAGCACTCAGGGAAAGATTCAAGGGTAAAACTTCAGATAAGAAGACCCAAACTGAAAGTTCAATTGAGGAGGTTCGCTTTGCAAAAAGAATCGATCGAATCGGAGCTATGGAACTGAAACTACGGTCAAAAGAGCTTCGTAGACAAATCTGCTTGAAACCAAATTTTAAATTTGTCAAAACCTTGTTCTAGTTGGTTAAACAGGGAGAGGGGTTCAAGACGAATATTTTGGCATTGGTTTCACTGGATTTGGACAAATGGTTAAGAAACGGTGAGGGTTTGAAGATCAGGGGCTAATCTGCGATAAAAACGGTTTGATATTTTGATGAGATGTATGCTGTCATTCCTCTAGTGGTGTCATGTGAATGTCGACTACATGACACCTCACCATTGTTTGGGCCTAGAGGGAGGCATTGGGAAGTAATAAGTAGATGATGGGTTGCTAGAGTGACAGAAGCTTAAACCCTAGTTTATGCATTGCTTCGTAAGGGGCTAATTTGGATCCATATGTTTCATGCTATGGTTAGGTTTACCTTAATACTTCTGTTGTAGTTGCGGATGCTTGCAATAGGGGTTAATCGTAAGTGGGATGCTTGTCCAAGTAAGGGCGGTACCCAAGTACCGGTCCACCCACATATCAAATTATCAAAGTACCGAACGCGAATCATATGAACGTGATGAAAACTAGCTTGACGATAAGTCCCATGTGTCCTCGGGAGTGCTTTCCTTTATATAAGAGTTTGTCCAGGCTTTTCCTTTGCTACGAAAAGGATTGGGCCATCTTGCTGCACCTTATTTACTTTTATTACTTGTTACCCGTTACAAATTACCTTATCACAAAACTATCTGTTACCGATAATTTCAGTGCTTGCAGAGAATACCTTGCTGAAAACTGCTTATCATTTCCTTCTGCTCCTCGTTGGGTTCGACACTCTTACTTATTGAAAACGCTACGATAGATACCCTACACTTGTGGGTCATCAAGACTCTTTTCTGGCACCGTTGCCGGTGAGTGAAGCGCCTTTGGTAGGTGGAATTTGGTAAGGAAAAATTCATATAGTGTGCTGAAATTTACTGTCACTTGTTACTATGGAACATAATCCTTTGAGGGGCTTGTTCGGGGTATCTTCACCCCGACCAGTAGAGCAAAGAGTTGCTCCTCAACCTACTAAACCTATTGAAAATGTTTACTTTGAAATTCCTTCGGGTATGATAGAGAAACTGCTAGCTAATCCTTTCACGATGTTGATGAGGTTTGTGGATTATTTAAGCTTGCAAGTATGCCCGAGGATGTTATCAAGAAGAAGGTCTTCCCTTTATCTTTGAAGGGAGATGCATTGACATGGTTTAGGCTATGTGATGATATTGGATCATGAAACTACCAATGATTGAAATTGGAATTTCATCAGAAGTTTTATCCTATGCATCTGGTTCATCGTGATCGTAATTATATATATAATTTTTGGCCTCGCGTAGGATAGAGCATCGCTCAAGCTTGGGGGAGGCTTAAGTAAATGTTATATTCATGCCCCAATCATGAGCTCTCAAAAGAAATGATTATTCAAAAAATTTATGCTCAGCTTTCTCTCAGTAATCGCTCCATGCTCGATACTTCTTGTACTGGATCTTTTATGATGAAGACTATTGAATTCAAATGGGATTTATTGGAAAGAATTAAATGAAACTCTAAAGATTGGGACCTCGACAGCGGTAAGGAGTCAGGTATAACACCTAAGTTTTATTGTATTAAATCTTTTATGGATATGATGCTTTCCATGAATTTAGCACTAAATATGGACTTGACTCTGAGATAGTAGCTTCTTTCTATGAATCCTTTGCTACTCATGTTGATCTCCCTAAGAATAAGTGGTTTGAATATAATCCTCCCATTGAAGTAAAAGTAGTTGCACCTACTAAAGTTGAAGAAAAGACTATCACTTATAATGATCCTGTTGTTCCTACTGCTTATATTGAGAAACCACCTTTCCCTGTTAGAATAAAGGATCATGCTAAAGCTTCAACTGTGGTTAAAAAAAGTAATATTAAGACACCTAAACCCCCTGAGCAAATTAAAGTTGAAACTAGTGTTGCTATGGTTAAATATCTCTTGGCCGATAATATTGATGGGCATGTTATTTACTTCTGCAATGAATCTGCTAGAATTGCTAAACCTGATACTAAAAATAAACATAAACCTGTTGTAGGCATGCCTGTTATTTATGTTAAAATAGGATATCGTTGCTATCATGGCTTATGTGATATGGGTGCTAGAGCAAGTGCAATACCTCATTCCTTATACAAAGAAATTATGCATGATATTGCACCTGCTGAGATATAAGAAATTGATGTTACAATTAAGCTTGCCAATAGAGATACTATTTCACCAGTTGGGATTGTTAGAGATGTTGAAGTCTTGTGTGGAAAAGTTAAACATCCTGCTGATTTTCTTGTTCTTGGTTCCCCACAAGATGACTTTTGTCCCATTATATTTGGTAGACCCTTCTTGAATATTGTTAATGCTAAGATAGACTGCAATAAGGATATTGTTTCTGCTGGTTTAGGGGATATGTCTCATGAGTTTAATTTTGCTAAATTTCGTAGACAACCCCATGATAAAGAATTGCCTAGTAAAGATGAAATTATTAGTCTTGCTTCTATTGCCGTGCCTCCTAGTGATCCTTTAGAACAATATTGGCTAGACCATGAAAATGATATGTTTATGAATGAAAGAAGGGAAATAGATGAAGTATTCTTTAAATAGGGACATATCTTGAAACACAACTTGCCTGTTGAAATTTTAGGGGATCCTCCTCCACACTAGGGTGATCTCGTGTTTGAGCTTAAACCTTTACCTAATACTCTGAAATATGCTTATCTTGATGAGAAAGAGATATATCCTATTATTATTAGTGCTAACCTTTCAGATCATGAGGAAAAGAAATTATTGAAAACTTCGAAGAAGCACCGTGCTGCTATTGGATATACTCTTGATGATCTTAAGGGCATTAGTCCCACTCTATGCCAGCACAAAATAAAGCTGGAGAAAGACGCTAAACCAGTTGTTGATCACCAACGACGGTTAAATCCTAAGATGAAAGAAGTGGTAAGAAAGGAAATACTAAAGCTTCTAGAGGCAGGTCTAATTTATCCCGTTGCTGATAGTCAGTGGGTAAGTCCTGTCCATTGTGTCCCTAAGAAGGGATGTATTACTGTTGTTCCTAATGAAAAAGATGAATTGATCCCACAAAGAATTGTTACAGGTTATAGGTAATTGATTTCCGCAAATTAAATAAAGCTACTAAAAAGGATCATTACCCTTTACCTTTTATTGACCAAATGCTAGAAAGATTATCCAAACATACTCATTTTGCTTTCTAGATGATTATCTGGTTTCTCTCAAATACCTGTGTCAAAAGAGGATCAAGAAAAGACAACTTTTACTTGCCCTTTCGGTACCATTGCTTATAGACGTATGCCTTTTTGGTTTATGTAATGCACCTTCTACTTTTCAAAGATGTATGACTGCTATATTCTCCGACTTTTGTGAACAGATTGTTGAGGTATCCATGGATGATTTCTCCATTTACGGAACTTCTTTTGATGATTGCCTAAGCAACCTTGATCGAGTTTTGTAGAGATGTGAAGGAACTAATCTTGTCTTGAATTGGGACAAGTGCCACTTTATGGTTAATGAAGGTATTGTCTTGGGGCATAAAATTTCTGAAAGAGGTATTGAAGTTGATAAGGCTAAAGTTGATGCTATTGAAAAGATGTTGTGTCCTAAGGACATTAAAGGTATAAGAAGTTTCCTTGGTCATGCCGGTTTTTATAGGAGGCTCATTAAGGACTTTTTTAAAATTTCTCGGCCTCTGATAACCTCTTGCAAAAAGATGTTCCTTTTTTTGATGATGATTGTGTAGAAGCATTTGAAACACTTAAGAAAGCTTTGGTTTCTGCACCTATTGTTCAACCTCCTGATTGGAATTTACCATTTGAAATTATGTGTGATGCTAGTGATTATGCTGTAGGGGCTGTTCTAGGACAAAGAGTTGATAAGAAATTAAATGTTATCCAATATGCTAGTAAAACTCTAGACAGTGCTCAAAGAAATTATGCTACTAGTGAAAAGGAATTTTTAGCGGTTGTATTTGCTTGTGATAAGTTCAGACCTTATATTGTTGATTCTAAAGTAACTGTTCACACTAATCATGCTGCTATTTGATGACCCACAAGTATAGGGGATCTATCGTAGTCCTTTTGATAAGTAAGAGTGTCGAACCCAACGAGGAGCAGAAGGAAATGATAAGCGGTTTCCAGCAAGGTATTCTCTGCAAGTACTGAAATAAGTGGTAACAGATAGTTTTGTGATAGGATAATTTGTAACGAGCAACAAGTAACAAAAGTAAATAAAGTGCAGCAAGGTGGCCCAATTGTTTTTGTTGCAAAGGACAAGCCTGGACAAACTCTTATATAGAGAAAATCGCTCCCGAGGACACATGGGAATATCGTCAAGCTAGTTTCCATCACGTTCATATGATTCGCGTTCGGTACTTTGATAATTTGGTATGTGGGTGGACCGGTGCTTGGGTACTGTCCTTACTTGGACAAGCATCCCACTTATGATTAACCTCTATTGCAAGCATCCGCAACCACAACAAAAGTATTAAGGCAAACCTAACCATAGCACGAAACATATGGATCCAAATCAGCCCCTTATGAAGCAACGCATAAACTAGGGTTTAAGCTTCTGTCACTCTAGCAACCCATCATCTACTTATTACTTCCCAATGCCTTCCTCTAGGTCAAAATAATGGTGAAGTGTTATGTAGTCGACGTTCACATAACACCACTAGAGGAGAGACAACATACATCTCATCAAAATATCGAACGAATACCAAATTCACATGACTACTAATAGCAAGACTTCTCCCATGTCCTCAGGAACAAACATAACTACTCACAAAGCATAACCATGTTCATAATCAGAGGGGTATTAATATGCATATAGGATCTGAACATGTGATCTTCGACCAAATAAACCAACTAGCATCAACTACAAGGAGTAATTAACACTACTAGCAACCTACTAGTACCAATCCCGGACTTGGAGACAAGAATTGGATACAAGAGATGAACTAGGATTTTGAGAGGAGATGGTGCTCGTGAAGATGTTGATGGAGATTGCCCTCTCCCGATGAGAGGAGCGTTGGTGATGACGATGGCGATGATTTCCCCCTCCCGGAGGGAAGTTTCCCCGGCAGAACAGCTCTGCCGGAGCCCTAGATTGGATCCGCCAAGGTTCCGCCTCGTGGCGGCGGAGTTTCGTTCGAGGAGATGGCTTATGATTTTTTCCTCATCAAAAGACTCCATATAGCAGAAGATGGCCATCGGAGGGCCACCAGGGGGCCCACGAGGTAGGGGGCCCGCCCCCACCCTCGTGGGCAGGGTGTGGCCCCCCTTGTGAACTTCTTGCGCTCAATATTTTTTATATATTCTGAAAACGTCTTCCGTGAAGTTTCAGGACTTTTGGAGCTGTGCAGAA
Organism: Triticum urartu; assembly: GCF_056163025.1. NCBI lineage: Eukaryota > Viridiplantae > Streptophyta > Magnoliopsida > Poales > Poaceae > Triticum > Triticum urartu. The sequence continues at coordinate 427,681,563 of NC_141879.1, forward strand.
TAGGTCTCTAATATTTGCTCCTTTTCTAGCCCAGAATCCCAGCTGTCGGCATTGTCCCTCTTTATGTAAACCTTGTGAAATAAGAGAGAATAGGCATAAGTATTGTGACATAATGTGTAACAACGGACCATAATGCAATAAATATTGATATAAAAGCATGATGCAAAATGGACGTATCAACTCCCCCAAGCTTAGACCTCGCTTGTCCTCAAGAGAAAGCCGAAATCGAAAAATATGTCCACATGTTTAGAGATAGAGGTGTCGATAAAAGTAAAATACGGACATCAGGGCATCATGATCATTCTTAGAATAGCAACTTACATAATTCTTGTCATATGATTTCTTATGCTAGAGTAATAATTCAATCACAATTTCAAGTATGAATTGTAAACTTCATTGAAAACTAACAAACTACAATATCAGTCGTTGGAGCAATTGCAATTTATCATAACATAGGAAAGAGTCAATATATAAGAGCTTTTCAGCAAGTCCACATACTCAACTATCATATAGTCTTTCACAATTGCTGACACTCACGCAATACTTATGGGTATGGAGTTTTAATTGGACACAGAGAAAGATTGGGGCTTATAGTTTTGCCTCCCAACGTTTTACCTCAAGGGTAATGTCAACAATAATAGTTCATGAAAACTCACATCCAATTAGCCATATATACCAGGATCTTTCCAACATACTGTGCTTGACAAAGGATAAAATGTAAAAAGGAAGGGTGAAGATCACCATGACTCTTATGCAAGGTAGGAGGTAAAAGTAAAATATAGGCCCTTCACAGAGGGAAGCAGAGGTTGTCATGCGCTTTTTTGGTTGGATGCGCAAAATCTTAATGCGAAAGAACGTCACTTTATATTGCCACTTGTGATATGGACCTTTATTATGCAGTCTGTCGCTTTTATTTCTTCCATATCACACGATCATATAAAGATTATTTTCTCCCACACTAATAAGTCATACATATTTAGAGAGCAATTTTTATTGCTTGCACCGATGACAACTTACTTGGAGGATCTTACTCAATCCATATGTAGGTATGGTGGACTCTCATGGCAAAACTGGTTTCAGGGTATTTGGAAGCACAAGTAGTATCTCTACTTGGTGTGATGAATTTGGCTAGCATGAGGGGGAAAGGCAAGCTCAACCATGTTGGATGATCCATGACAATATAATTTATCTCAGATGTAAGAAAACATAACCCATTACGTTGTCTTCCTTGTCCAACGTCAACTCTTTAGCATGTCATATTTTAATGAGTGCTCACAATCATAAAAGATGTCCAAGATAGTATATTTATATGTGAAGACCTCTCTTTCTTTATTACTTCCTATTAATTGCAACGATGACCAAAACTATGTTTTTCAACTCTCAACAACTTTTATTCATCATACTTTTTCTATGTGAGCTCATTACTCTCCATAAGATCCATATGATCTCTTTGTTTCCTTTTTTATTTATTTCTCTTTTCTTTTATTCACTTAGGATCATGGCAAAATAATCAAGCCCTTAACTCAACACTAATCTTTATTATATATAGCTCACGGACTCGATTACATAGAGGATCATAAAGCAAGACTCAAAACTAGATGATGCCATAAACTTTATTCTACTAGATCAAGATATTACCAAAAGGATCGAACTAAGAAAAACGGTAAAGATAAAAGTGATGGTGATATGATACCGGGCACTCCCCCAAGCTTGGCAGTTGCCAAGGGGAGTGCCCATACCCGATGCTCAGTTCTTCTTTGTTGGTGGATAAGATGGAGATGATGATGGATAGTCACACATCGAGCGTAAGAGGTCCTCCAGCCTGTGGATAATGCCCTTGAGTGCAACAATATGCTCCTTCAACAAAATATTTTCACGTGTGAGATACTTGTTCTGTATATGAGCTAACTCAATCTTCTTGAAAGCTTCGATCACAGTTGGGGTAAGAATATTGTGATCAAGTTGAAGGATGTCTTCTACTGCCGGAGTGTGATCCTCCGTGGCCTTCTTGATCCCTTCATCCTTGTTGATCTCCATGGGTTCTTCCCTCTTCAGCTCTATCTTCATTAGCCAAGCATCGTTGTCACCATTGTTGGAGGAGGGGGACGACATGATGCCTGGCCTTGATGACCCTGACAGGAAACAACTCGAAACAAGAACAAAGGATATTTGCGTGATACATGAGTCAAAACCTATGGGGGATTATATAATGAATTTTTACCGACCAAATTACGTGTCATGTAAGAAAACGGAGTCCGGAAAGCGCACGAGGTGCCCACGAGGAAGGGGGGCGCGCCAAGGAGGGTAGGGCGCGCCCTCCACCCTCATGGAGCCCTCGTGTCCTTCCCAGTCTGCTTCTTATTTTTCTATTTTTCTAAATATTCCAAAACGGAGAAATATTGCCTTAAAAACTGTTTTGGAGTCGGTTTACTTACCGTACCACATACCTATTCCTTTTCAGAGTCTGAAACATTCCGAAAAGTGTCCCTTATGTATTCCTCCGGGGTTACGGTTTCAATAACATTGGTTTCAACATTTATGGGATTACCTGAGATATAATGTTTGATTCTTTGACCGTTCACCACCTTCGGATTTGTGCCTTCGAAGTTGTTGATTTTTATGGCATCGGAACGATAGACCTCCTCGATAACATAAGGACCTTCCCATTTAGAGAGAAGTTTTCCTACAAAAAATCTTAAACAAGAGATGTATAGCAATACATAATCACCTACATTAAACTCACGCTTTTGTATCCTTTTATCATGCCATCTTTTAACTTTTTCTTTAAACAACTTGGCATTTTCGTAGGCTTGGGTTCTCCATTCATCGAGTGAGCTAATATTAAATTACCTCTTCTCACCGACAAGTTTAAAATCATAATTGATCTCTTTAATAGCCCAATATGCCTTGTGTTCTAGTTCGAGAGGTAAGTGACATGCTTTTCCATAAACCATTTTATACGGAGACATACCCATAGGATTTTTATATGTAGTTCTATAGGCCCATAATGCATCATCAAGTTTCTTGGACCAATTCTTTATAGACCTATTGACAGTCTTTTGCAAAATTAATTTGAGCTCTCTATTACTCAATTCTACTTGAACACTAGACTGAGGGTGATAAGGAGATGCAATTCTATGATTAACATCATACTTAGCAAGCATTATACGGAAAGCACCATGAATAAAATGTGAACCACCACCAGTCATTAAATATCCAGGGACTCCAAATCATGGAAAAATAACTTCTTTAAGCATTTTAATAGAAGTGTTATGATCAGCACTACTAGTTGGAATAGCTTCTACCCACTTAGTAACATAATCAACAACAACTAAAATATGTGTATATCCATTAGAGGCAGGAAAAGGTCCCATATAGTCAAAGCCCCAAACATCAAATGGTTCAATAACGAGTGAATAGTTCATAGGCATTTCTTGACGTCTACTAATATTACCAATTCTTTGACATTCATCACAAGATAAGACAAACTTACGAGCATCCTTGAAGAGAGTAGGCCAATAAAAACCAGATTGAAATACCTTATGTGCAGTTCTATCTCCATCATGGTGTCCTCCATAAGCTTCGGAGTGACACTTGCGTAGGATCTGTTCCTGTTCATGCTCAGGTACACAACGTCTAATAACACCATCTACTCCTTTATAAAGATGTGGGTCATCCCAAAAGTAATGCCTCAAATCGTAGAAGAACTTTTTCTTTTGCTGGTATGTGAAACTAGGTGGTATGAATTTGGCAACAATGTAATTAGCATAATCAGCATACCATGGAGCAGTATGAGAAGCATTTATGACATTTAATTTCTCATCAGGAAAGCTATCATCAATAGGTAGTGGGTCATCAAGCACATTTTCTAACCTAGACAAGTTGTCTACAACGGGGTTCTCAGCTCCCTTTCTATCAACAATATGTAAATCAAATTCTTGTAGCAAGAGAACCCATCTAATAAGTCTAGGTTTATCATCTTTCTTTTCCATAAGATATTTAATAGCAGCATGATCAGTGTGAATAGTTACTTTAGAATCAACAATATAAGGTCTGAACTTATCACAAGCAAATACAACTGCTAAGAATTCCTTTTCAGTAGTAGCATAATTTCTTTGAGCATTGTCTAGGGTTTTACTAGCATATTGAATAACGTTTAATTTCTTATCAACTCTTTGGCCTAGAACAGCACCTACAGCATAATCACTAGCATCACACATAATTTCAAAGGGTAAATTCCAATCAGGTGGCTGAACAATAGGTGCAGAGATCAATGCTTTCTTAAGTATTTCAAATGCTTCTACACAATCATCATCAAAGACAAATGGTATATCTTTTTGTAATAAATTAGTCAGAGGCCAAGAAATTTTTGAGAAGTCCTTAATGAACCTCCTATAAAATCCAGCGTGACCAAGGAAACTTCTTATACCTTTGATGTCCTTGGGGCATGGCATCTTTTCAATAGCATCAACCTTGGCTTTATCAACTTCAATACCTCTTTTAGAGACTTTATGCCCCAAGACAATACCTTCATTAACCATAAAGTGGCACTTTTCCCTATTCAAGACAAGATTAGTTTCTTCACATCTCTGCAAAACTCGATCAAGGTTGCTCAAGCAATCATCAAAAGAAGATCCATAGACGGAGAAATCATCCATGAAAACCTCACAAATCTTTTCACAAAAGTCAGAGAATATAGCCATCATGCATCTTTGAAAGGTAGCAGGTGCATTACATAAACCAAAAGGCATACGTCTATAAGCAAAAGCACCAAAAGGGAAAGTAAAAGTAGTCTTTGATTGATCCTTGGCTGACACAGGTATTTGAGAGAAACTAGAATAACCATCTAGAAAGCAAAAATGTGTATGTTTGGATAATCTTTCTAGCATTTGATCGATAAAAGGTAAGGGGTAATGATCCTTTTTAGTGGCCTTATTTAATTTGCGGAAATCAATTACCATCCTATAACCTCTAATAATTCTTTGAGGTATCAATTCATCTTTATCATTAGGAACGACAGTAATACCTCCCTTCTTAGGGACACAATGGACAAGACTTACCCACTGACTATCAACAACAGGATAGATTATACCTGCCTCAAGGACCTTTAGTATTTCCTTTCTTACCACTTCTTTCATTTTAGGATTCAGTCGTCGTTGATGATCACAAACTGGTTTAGCATCTTCTTCCAAATTTATTTTATGTTGACATAGAGTTGGACTAATGCCCTTAAGATCATCAAGAGTATACCCAATAGCAGCACAGTGCTTCTTCAGAGTTTTCAATAATCTCTCTTCCTCATGCTGTGAAAGGTTAGCACTAATAATAACAAGATATATCTTTTTCTCATCGAGATAAGCATATTTAAGAGTATCAGACAACGGTTTAAGCTCAAACACGGGATCACCCTTGGGTGGAGGAGGATCCCCTAGGATTTCAACAGGCAAATTGTGTTTCAGAATAGGTTCCTGTTTAAAGAATACTTCATCTATTTCCCTTCTTTCATTCATAAACATATCATTTTCATGGTCTAGCAAATATTGTTCTGAAGGATCACTAGGAGGTACGGCAATAGAAGCAAGACCAATAATTTCATCCTTACTAGGTAATTCTTCTTCACAGTGTTGTCTACTAAATTTAGAGAAATTAAATTCATGAGACATAGCATCTAAACCGATAGTAACAACATCCTTTTTGCAATCTATCTTAGCATTAACAGTGTTTAAGAAGGGTCTACCAAATATAATGGGACAAAAGCTATCTTGTGGGGAACGAAGAACAAGAAAATCAGCAGGATATTTAGTTTTCCCACCGAAGACTTCAACATCTCTAACAATTCCCATTGGTGAAATAGTATCTCTATTGGCAAGTTTAATTGTGACATCAATATCTTCTATCTCAGCATGTGCAATATCATGCATAATTTGTTTGTATAAGTCGTAAGGTATTGCACTAGCACTAGCACCCATATCACATAAGCCAATATAACAATGATCTCCTATTTTAACAGAAATAACAGGCATGCCTACCACAGGTCTATTTTTATCTTTTGCATAAGGTTTAGCAATTCTAGCACTCTCATCAAGGAAATGAATAACATGCCCATCAATATTATCAGAAAAAAGATCTTTAACAATAGTAATATTAGATTCAACTTTAACTTGCTCAGGAGGTGTATATGTTCTAATATTGCTTTTATGAACCACAGTTGAAGCTTTAGCATGATCCTTTATCCTAGCAGGGAAAGGTGGTTTCTCAACATAAGAAGTAGGAACAATAGGATCATTATAAGTGATAGTATTTTCTTCAACTTTAATAGGTGCAGCTACTTTTACTTCTATGGGAGGATGATATTTAAACCACTTCTCCTTGGGGAGATCAACATAAGTAGCAAAAGATTCACAGAAAGAAGCTACTATCTCAGAGTCAAGTCCATATTTAGTGCTAAATTTATGGAAAACATTGGTATCCATAAAATATTTAACACAATCAAACTTAGGTGTCATACCTGACTCCTTACCTTCGTCTAGGTCCCAATATTCAGAGTTGCGTTTAATTCTTTCCAATAAATCCCATTTGAATTCAATAGTCTTTGTCATAAAAGAGCCAGCATAAGAAGTATCGAGCATGGTGCGATTGTTATCAGAACGCCGATCATATAAATTTTGAATAATCATCTCTCTTGAGAGATCATGATTGGGGCATCAATATGACATTGATTTAAGCCAAAAATTACATATATAATTGCGATCACGATGAACAAGATGCATAGGATAAAACTTCTGATGAAATTCCAATTTCAATCGTTTGTAGTTCCATGACCCCGTATCATCACATAGCCTATACCATGTCAATGCATCTTCCTTCAAAGATAAAGGGTAGACCTTCTTCTTAATAACATCTCTAGGTAAACCTGCAAGCTTAAATAATCCACAAACTTCATCCACATATATTAGGTGCTCATCAGGATGTGTTGTTCCGTCACCTGCAAAAGGATTAGCTAGCAGTTTTTCTATCATACCCGAAGGAATTTCAAAGCAGACATTTTCATTTTCAGTAGGTTCAGTAGGTTGAGGAGCAACTCTTTCCTCTACTGGTCGGGGTGAAGATACCCCGAACAAGCCCCTCAGAGGATTACTTTCCATAGTAACAAGAGATAGTAAATTTCAGCACACCATATAAATTTTCCTTACCAAATTCCACCTACCAAAGGCGCTTCACTCCCCGGCAACGGCGCCAGAAAAGAGTCTTGATGACCCACAAGTATAGGGGATCTATCGTAGTCCTTTCGATAAGTAAGAGTGTCGAACCCAACGAGGAGCAGAAGGAAATAATAAGCGGTTTCCAGCAAGGTATTCTCTGCAAGTACTGAAATAAGTGGTAACATATAGTTTTGTGATAGGATAATTTGTAACGAGCAAAAAGTAACAAAAGTAAATAAAGTGCAGCAAGGTGGCCCAATCCTTTTTGTAGCAAAGGAAAAGCCTAGACAAGCTCTTATATAGAGAAAAGCGCTCCTGAGGACACATGGAATATCGTCAAGCTAGTTTTCATCACGTTCATATGATTCGCGTTCGGTACTTTGATAATTTGGTATGTGGGTGGACCGGTGCTTGGGTACTGTCCTTACTTGGACAAGAATCCCACTTATGATTAACCTCTATTACAAGCATCCGCAAATACAGCAAAAGTATTAAGGTAAACCTAACCATAGCAAGAAACATATGGATCCAAATCAGCCCCTTACGAAGCAACGCATAAACTAGGGTTTAAGCTTCTGTCACTCTAGCAACCCATCATCTACTTATTACTTCCCAATGCCTTCCTCTAGGTCAAAATAATGGTGAAGTGTTATGTAGTCGACGTTCACATAACACCACTAGAGGAGAGACAACATACGTCTCATCAAAATATCGAACGAATACCAAATTCACATGACTACTAATAGCAAGACTTCTCCCATGTCCTCAGGAACAAACATAACTACTCACAAAGCATAACCATGTTCATAATCAGAGGGGTATTAATATGCATATAGGATCTGAACATATGATCTTCCACCAAATAAACCAACTAGCATCAACTACAAGGAGTAATTAACACTACTAGCAACCTACTAGTACCAATCCCGGACTTGGAGACAAGAATTGGATACAAGAGATGAACTAGGATTTTGAGAAGAGATGGTGCTCGTGAAGATGTTGATGGAGATTGCCCTCTCCCGATGAGAGGAGCGTTGGTGATGACGATGGCGATGATTTCCCCCTCCCGGAGGGAAGTTTCAACGGCAGAACAGCTCTGCCGGAGCCCTAGATTGGATCCGCCAAGGTTCCGCCTCGTGGCGGCGGAGTTTCGTCCGAGGAGATGGCTTATGATTTTTTCCTCATCGAAAGACTCCATATAGCAGAAGATGACCATCGGAGGGCCACCAGGGGGCCCACGAGGTAGGGGGCGCGCCCAGGGGGGTAGGGTGTGCCGCCCAACCTCGTGGGCTGGGTGTGGCCCCCCTGGTGAACTTCTTGCGCTCAATATTTTTTATATATTCTGCTGATTTTCTTGTTCTTGGTTCCCCACAAGATGACTTTTGTCCCATTATATTTGGTAGACCCTTCTTGAATATTGTTAATGCTAAGATAGACTGCAATAAGGATATTGTTTCTGCTGGTTTAGGGGATATGTCTCATGAGTTTAATTTTGCTAAATTTCGTAGACAACCCCATGATAAAGAATTGCCTAGTAAAGATGAAATTATTAGTCTTGCTTCTATTGCCGTGCCTCCTAGTGATCCTTAAGAACAATATTGGCTAGACCATGAAAATGATATGTTTATGAATGAAAGAAGGGAAATAGATGAAGTATTCTTTAAATAGGGACATATCTTGAAACACAACTTGCCTGCTGAAATTTTAGGGGATCCTCCTCCACACTAGGGTGATCCCGTGTTTGAGCTTAAACCTTTACCTGATACTCTGAAATATGCTTATCTTGATGAGAAAGAGATATATCCTATTATTATTAGTGCTAACCTTTCAGATCATGAGGAAAAGAAATTATTGAAAACTTCGAAGAAGCACCGTGCTGCTATTGGATATACTCTTGATGATCTTAAGGGCATTAGTCCCACTCTATGCCAGCACAAAATAAAGCTGGAGAAAGACGCTAAACCAGTTGTTGATCACCAACGACGGTTAAATCCTAAGATGAAAGAAGTGGTAAGAAAGGAAATACTAAAGCTTCTGGAGGAAGGTCTAATTTATCCCGTTGCTGATAGTCAGTGGGTAAGTCCTGTCCATTGTGTCCCTAAGAAGGGAGGTATTAATGTTGTTCCTAATGAATAAGATGAATTGATCCCACAAAGAATTGTTACAGGTTATAGGTAATTGATTTGCGCAAATTAAATAAAGCTACTAAAAAGGATCATTACCCTTTACCTTTTATTGACCAAATGCTAGAAAGATTATCCAAACATACTCATTTTGCTTTCTAGATGATTATCTGGTTTCTCTCAAATACCTGTGTCAAAAGAGGATCAAGAAAAGACAACTTTCACTTGCCCTTTCGGTACCTTTGCTTATAGACGTATGCCTTTTTGGTTTATGTAATGCACCTTCTACTTTTCAAAGATGTATGACTGCTATATTCTCCGACTTTTGTGAACAGATTGTTGAGGTATCCATGGATGATTTCTCCATTTACGGAACTTCTTTTGATGATTGCCTAAGCAACCTTGATCGAGTTTTAGAGAGATGTGAAGGAACTAATCTTGTCTTGAATTGGGACAAGTGCCACTTTATGGTTAATGAAGGTATTGTCTTGGGGCATAAAATTTCTGAAAGAGGTATTGAAGTTGATAAGGCTAAAGTTGATGCTATTGAAAAGATGTCGTGTCCTAAGGACATTAAAGGTACGGGAAGTTTCCTTGGTCATGCCGGTTTTTATAGGAGGTTCATTAAGGACTTTTCTAATATTTCTTGGCCTCTGACTAACCTCTTGCAAAAAGATGTTCCTTTTGTTTATGATGATGATTGTGTAGAAGCATTTGAAACACTTAAGAAAGCTTTGGTTTCTGCACCTATTGTTCAATCTCCTGATTGGAATTTACCATTTGAAATTATGTGTGATGCTAGTGATTATGCTGTAGGGGCTGTTCTAGGACAAAGAGTTGATAAGAAATTAAATGTTATCCAATATGCTAGTAAAAATCTAGACAGTGCTCAAAGAAATTATGCTACTAGTGAAAAGGAATTTTTAGCAGTTGTATTTGCTTGTGATAAGTTCAGACCTTATATTGTTGATTATAAAGTAACTGTTCACACTGATCATGCTGCTATTTGATGACCCACAAGTATAGGGGATCTGTCGTAGTCCTTTCGATAAGTAAGAGTGTTGAACCCAACGAGGAGAAGAAGGAAATGATAAGCGGTATCCAGCAAGGTATTCTCTACAAGTACTGAAATAAGTGGTAACAGATAGTTTTGTGATAGGATAATTTGTAACGAGCAACAAGTAACAAAAGTAAATAAAGTGCAGCAAGGTGGCCCAATCCTTTTTGTAGCAAAGGACAAGCCTGGACAAACTCTTATATAGAGAAAAGCGCTCCCGAGGACATATGGGAATATCGTCAAGCTAGTTTTCATCACGTTCATATGATCCGCGTTCGGTACTTTGATAATTTGGTATGTGGGAGGACCGGTGCTTGGGTACTGTCCTTACTTGGACAAGCATCCCACTTATGATTAACCTCTATTGCAAGCATCCGCAACTACAACAAAAGTATTAAGGTAAACCTAACCATAGCATGAAACATATGGATCCAAATCAGCCCCTTACGATGCAACGCATAAACTAGGGTTTAAGCTTCTGTCACTCTAGCAACCCATTATCTACTTATTACTTCCCAATGCCTTCCTCTAGGCCCAAATAATGGTGAAGTGTTATGTAGTCGATGTTCACATAACACCACTAGAGGAGAGACAACATACATCTCATCAAAATATCAAACGAATACCAAATTCACATGACTACTAATAGCAAGACTTCTCCCATGTCCTCAGGAACAAACGTAACTACTCACAAAGCATAACCATGTTCATAATCAGAGGGGTATTAATATGCATATAGGATCTGAACATATGATCTTCCACCAAATAAACCAACTAGCATCAACTGCAAGGAGTAATTAACACTACTAGCAACCTACTAGTACCAATCCTGGACTTGGAGACAAGAATTGGATACAAGAGATGAACTAGGGTTTTGAGAGGAGATGGTGCTGGTGAAGATGTTGATGGAGATTGCCCTCTCCCGATGAGAGGAGCGTTGGTGATGACGATGGCGATGATTTCCCCTTCTCGGAGGGAAGTTTCCCCGACAGAACAGCTCTACCGGAGCCCTAGATTGGATCCGCCAAGGCTCCGCCTCGTGGCGGAGGAGTTTCTTCCGAGGAGATGGCTTATGATTTTTTCCTCATCGAAAGACTCCATATAGCAGAATATGGCCATCGGAGGGCCACCAGGGGGCCCACGAGGTAGGGGGCGTGCCCAGGGGGTAGGGCGTGCCCCCCCACCCTCGTGTGCTGGGTGTGGCCCCCCTGGTGAACTTCTTGCGCTCAATATTTTTTATATATTATGAAAACGTCTTCTGTGAAGTTTCAGGACTTTTGGAGCTGTACAGAATAGGTCTCTAATATTTGCTCCTTTTCCAGCCCTGAATCCCAGCTGCCGGCATTCTCCCTCTTTATGTAAACCTTGTAAAATAAGAGAGAATAGGCATAAGTATTGTGACATAATGTGTAATAACATCCCATAATGCAATAAATATCGATATAAAAGCATGATGCAAAATGGACGTATCACTATTAAATATCTTATGGAAAAGAAATATGCTAAACCTAGACTTATTAGATGGGTTCTCTTGCTACAACAATTTGATTTGCATATTATTGATAGAAAGGGAGCTGAGAACCCCGTTGCAGACAACCTGTCTAGGTTAGAGAATGTTCTTGATGACCCACTATCTATTGATGATAGCTTTCCTGATGAACAATTAGCTGTGATAAATGCCTCTCGTACTGCTCCATAGTATGCTCATTATGCTAATTATATTGTTGCTGAGTTTATACCACCTAGTTTCACATACCAGCAAAAGAAAAGGTTCTTCTATGATTTAAGACACTACTTCTGGGATGACCCACATGTTTATAAAGGAGTAGATGGTGTTGTTAGATGTTGTGTACCCGAGCATGAACAGGAACATATCCTACGCAAGTGCCACTCCGAGGCTTATGGAGGACACCATGTTGGAGATAGAACTGCACACAAGGCAAACTCCTCTCTAAATGGGAAGGTCCTTGCATCATCGAGGAGGTCTACCATTCCGGTGCCATAAAAATCAATAACTTCGAAGGCACAAATCCGAGGGTGGTGAACGGTCAAAGAATCAAACATTATATCTCAGGTAATCCTATAAATGTTGAAACCAATGTTATTGAAACCGTAACCCCGGAGGAATACATAAGGGACACTTTCCAGAACATTTCAGACTCCGAAAAGGAATAGGTACGTGGTACGGTAAGTAAACTGACTCCAAAATAGTTCTAATGGCAATTTTTCTCCATTTTGGAATATTTAAGAAAATAGGAAAATAAGAAGTAGTCCGAGAAGGACACGAGGCTTCCATGAGGGTGGAGGGCGCGCCCCCTTCCTCGTGGGCACCTCGTATGCTCTCTGGACTTCGTTTTCTTGCACGATACTTCTTTTGGTTGGTGTTGGGGATATAACTATTAGGTATGACCCGCCCAGGAGGGGCCGGGTCATCCCCATGAAGATTTATCATTATGGAGCCCAAGATTGCACGACAGTTCATAGATAAGCTTAGTAGTGGGCCCAGACCCGAAGGCGGCTTAAGGCCCATAAGTATAAACCGCCATGTATGTAAAACTTGTAATGTAAGGCATGTAAGATACGTCACCGAGCTGGACACGTTGTATGAGCCAGCCGGGACTCTGTAGGCCGCAGGGCGTCAACCCATGTATATAAGGGGACGACCCGGCGGCGGCTTAGGACAAGAAACAACAGATTCGAGAGCCGGTCAAGCGTATTCGCTCCCCGCTCATCGAAACCCTAGTAATTCCACATACAACTGGATTAGGCTTTTACCTTCACCGTAAGGGGACAAACCAGTATAAACTCCTCATGTCCTTTATCCTGATTAACCCCTTTAAGCTAACCTCAACGCGATGGCTCCACGACTAAGTCCTCTCTCGAGGACATCTGACGTGATATTTCCATGACAGTTGGCGCCCATCGTGGGGCTATCGCAAGATGGTTTCGAGTTCTTGAAGGGCAACTTCGAAGGGATCAAGGGATACGCCGTGGGCCGGATGACCAAGAGTTGCTGCGACAGGCTCTACATCGATGATGTAGATTGGGGCCTCGAGGCCGGCTCAATAGAGTACGGGTACCGGGTCCCCTTCAGCGGAATTCACGTTTTCATCGGCAAGATCGGCGAACCGGGCCCTGAGCCAGACATCTGCACTGACATCGTCGAGACGGCTCAGCGTGCGAGACCAGCCAAGATTCGGCCGGCCATGAAACATGCCTTTGTGGGATTTATCCATGGAGAGGGATCTGAGGACAGATCAACATCTGGTGATGAGACTGTCATCTATTCCGATGGCGGGTCATCCACTGGTGAGACAGAGTCGTTGTACCAATTGCAAGACGGCCGGCTTGGGGGCTGTTCCGATGGCGATAGTATTCCGGACCCCTGTGAGCCACCGAACCAGGTTGCGATCTTCATGGCTGATGCTACCTCTTGAGCACTACGTTGGATTCCCCTGAAGAGGAAAGGATGATGCAGTAAAGTAGCGTAAGTATTTCCCTCAGTTTTTGAGAAGCAAGGTATCAATCCAGTAGGAGGTTGCGCGCGCGTCCCCTAGTACCTGCACAAAGCAAATAACTCCTCGCAACCAACGCGATAAGGGGTTGTCAATCCCTTCACGGTCACTTACGAGAGTGAGATCTAATAGATATGATAAGATAATATTTTTGTATTTTTATGATAAAGATGCAATGTAAAATAAAAGCAAAGAAAAAAGCAAAGGAAATAACTAAGTATTGGAAGATTAATATGATGAAGATAGACCCGGGGGCCATAGATTTCACTAGTGGCTTCTCTCAAGAGCATAAGTATTCTATGGTGGGTGAACGAATTACTGTTGAGCAATTGACAGAATTGAGCATAGTTATGAGAATATCTAGGTATGATCAGGTATATAGGCATCACGTCCGAGACAAGTAGACTGACTCCTGCCTGCATCTACTACTATTACTCCACTCATCGACCGCTATCTAGCATGCATCTAGAGTATTAAGTTCATGAAAACAGAGTAACGCCTTAAGCAAGATGACATGATGTAGAGGGATAAATTCATGCAATATGATAAAAACCCCATCTTGTTATCCTCGATGCCAACAATACAATACATGCCTTGCTGCCCCTACTATCACTGGGAAAGGACACGACAAGATTGAACCCAAAGCTAAGCAGTTCTCCCATTGCAAGAAAGATTAATCTAGTAGGCCAAACCAAACTGATAATTCGAAGAGACTTGCAAAGATAACCAATCATACATAAAAGAATTTAGAGAAGATTCAAATATTGTTCATAGATAGACTTGATCATAAACCCACAATTCATCAGTCTCAAGAAACACACCACAAAAAGAAGATTACATCGAATAGATCTCCACAAGAGAGGGGGAGAACTTTGTATTGAGATTCAAGAAGAGAGAAGAAGCCATCTAGCTAATAACAATGGACCCGAAGGTCTGAGGTAAACTACTCACACTTCATCGGAGAGGCTATGGTGTTGATGTAGAAGCCCTCCGTGATGGATACCCCCTCCGGCGGAGCTCCGGAACAGGCCCCAAGATGGGATCTCGTGGATACAGAAAGTTGCGGTGGTGCAATTAGGTTTTTGGCTCCATTTCTGATCGTTTTGGGGTACGTAGATATATATAGGAGGAAGGAGTACGTCGGTGGAGCAACAGGGGCCCACGAGGGTGGACGGCGCGCTTGGGGGTAGGCGCGCCCCCCTACCTCATGGTCTCCTCCTTTGTTTCTTGACGTGGGGTCCAAGTCTCCTGGATCATATTCGGTGAGAAAATCACATTCCCGAAGGTTTCATTCCGTTTGGACTCCATTTGATATTCCTTTTCTTCGAAACCCTAAAATAGGAAAAAAACAACAATTCTGGGCTGGGCCTCCGGTTAATAGGTTAGTCCCAAAAATAATATAAAAGTGGATAATAAAGCCCAATAATGTCCAAAACAGTAGATAATATAGCATGGAGCAATAAAAAATTATAGATACGTTGGAGACGTATCAAGCATCCCCAAGCTTAATTCCTGCTCATCCTCGAGTAGGAAAATGAGAAAAACAGAATTTTTGATGCGGAGTGCTACTTGGCATAATTTTAATGCAATTCTTCTTAATTGTGGTATGAATATTCAGATCCGAAAGATTCAAGATAAAAGTTCATATTGACATAAAACTAATAATACTTCAAGCATACTAACAAAGCAATCATGTCTTCTCAAAATAAAATGGCCAAAGAAAGTTATCCCTACAAAATCATATAATCTGGCTATGCTCTATCTTCACCACACAAAGTATTTAAATCATGCACAACCCCGATGACAAGCCAAGCAATTGTTTCATACTTTTGACATTCTCAAACTTTTTCAATCTTCACGCAATACATGAGCGCGAGCCATGGATATAGCACTATAGGTGGGATAGAATGGTGGTTGTGGAGAAGACAAAAAGGGAGAAGATAGTCTCACATCAACTAGGCGTATCAACGGGCTATGGAGATGCCCATCAATAGATATCAATGTGAGTGAGTAGGGATTGCCATGCAACAGATGCACTAGAGCTATAAGTATATGAAAGCTCAAAAAGAAACTAAGTGGGTGTGCATCCAACTTGCTTGCTCATGAAAACGTAGGGCATTTTGAGGAAGCCCATCATTTGAATATACTAGCCAAGTTCTATAATGAAAAATTCCCACTAGTATATGAAAGTGACGAAATGAGAGACTCTCTACTATGAAGATCATGGTGCTACTTTGAAGCACAAGTGTGGTAGAAGGATAGTAGCATTGCCCCTTCTCTCTTTTTCTCTCATTTTTTTATTTGGGCCTTTTCTCTTTTTTTTCGTCCGGAGTCTCATCCTGACTTGTGGGGGAATCATAGTCTCCATCATCCTTTCCTCACTGGGACAATGCTCTAATAATGATGATCATCACACTTTTATTTTCTTACAACTCAACAATTACAACTCGATACTTAGAACAAAAATATGACTCTATATGAATGCCTCCGGCGGTGTACCGGGATATGCAATGACTCATGAGTGACATGTATCAAATAATTATGAATGGTGGCTTTGCCACAAATACAATGTCAACTACATGATCATGCTAAGCAATATGACAATGGTGGAGTGTGTCATAATAAACGGAACGGTGGAAAGTTGCATGACAATATATCTCGGAATGGCTATGGAAATGCCATAATAGGTAGGTATGGTGGCTGTTTTGAGGAAGGTATATGGTGGGTGTATGATACCGGCAAAAGGTGTGTGGTATTAGAGAGGCTAGCAATGGTGGAAGGGTGAGAAAAGTGCGTATAATCCATGGACACAACATTAGTCATAAAGAACTCATATACTTATTGCAAAAATCTACAAGTTATCAAAGCAAAGTATTACACGCATGCTCCTAGGGGGATAGATTGGTAGGAAAAGACCATCGCTCGTCCCCGACCGCCACTCATAAGGAAGACAATCAATAAATAAATCATGCTCCGACTTCATCACATATACATGCATGCTACGGGAATCACAAACTTTAACACAAGTATTTCTCAAATTCAAAACTACTCAACTAGCACAACTTTAATATCACCATCTTCATATCTCAAAACAATTATCAAGCATCAAACTTCTCATAGTATTCAACACACTCATAAGAAAGTTTTTACTATTCTTGAATACCAAGCATATTAGGATTATTTAAGCAAATTACCATGCTATTTAAGACTCTCAAAATAATCTAAGTGAAGCATGAGAGATCAATAGTTTCAATAAAACAAATCCACCACCATGCTCTAAAAGATATAAGTGAAGTACTAGAGCAAAACTATATAACTCTAAAGATATAAGCGAAGCACATAGAGTATTCTAACAAATTCCAAATCATGTATGGCTCTCTCAAAAGGTGTGTACAGCATGGATGATTGTGGTAAACTAACAAATAAAGACTCAAATAATACAAGACGCTCCAAGCAAAACACATATCATGTGGTGAATAAAAATATAGCTCGAAGTAAAGTTACCGATAGAAGTAGACGAAAGAGGGGATGCCTTCCGGGGCATCCCCAAGATTTGGCTTTTATGTGTCCTTAGATTATCTTGGGGGTGCCATGGGCATCCCCAAGCTTAGGCTATTGCAACTCCTTGTTCCATAATCCATCAAATCTTTACCCAAAACTTGAAAACTTCACAACACAAAACTCAAAGTAGAAAATCTCGTGAGCTCCGTTAGCGAAAGAAAACAAAAGACCACTTCGAGGTACTGTAATGAACTCATTCTTTATTTATATTGGTGTTAAACCTACTTTATTCCAACTTCTCTATGGTTTATAAACTATTTTACTAGCCATAGATTCATCAAAATAAGCAAACAACACACGAAAAACAGAATCTGTCAAAAACATAACAGTCTGTAGTAATCTGTAGCTAGCGCAATATTTGGAGCACCAAAAATTCTAAAATAAATTTCTGGACGTGAGGAATTTATCTATTAATCATCTGCAAAACGAATTAACTAAATATCACTTTCTAAATAAAAATGGAAGCATTTCTCGTGAGCGCTAAAGTTTCTGTTTTTTACAGCAAGATATTAAGACTTTCCCCAAGTTTTCCCAATGGTTCTACTTGGCACAAATACTAATTAAACACAAAAAACACAACCAAAACAGAGGCTAGGTAAAGTATTTATTACTAAACAGGAGAAAAAAGCAAGGAATAAAAATAAAATTGGGTTGCCTCCCAACAAGCGCTATTGTTTAACGCCCCTAGGTAGGCATAAAAAGCAATGATAGATCTTGGTATTGCCATCTTTGGTAGGCAATCCATAAGTGGATCTCATAATAGATTCATAAGGTAATTTAATTTTATTTCTAGGAAAGTGTTCCATGCCTTTCCTTAACGGAAATTGGAATCTAATATTTCCTTCCTTCATATCAATAATTGCACCAATCGTTCTAAGGAAAGGTCTACCAAGAATAATAGGACATGAAGGATTGCAATCTATGTCAAGAACGATAAAATCTATGGGCACATAATTCCTATTTGCAACAATAAGAAAATCATTAATTCTTCCCATATGTTTCTTAATAGTCGAATCCGCAAGGTGCAAGTTTAAAGAGCAATCATCAAAGTCACGGAAACCTAACAAATCACACAAAGTCTTTGGAATCGTGGAAACACTAGCACCCAAATCACATAAAGCATAGAACTCATGATCTTTCATCTTAATTTTAATAGTTGGTTCCCACTCATCATAAAGCTTTCTAGGGATAGAAACTTCTAATTCAAGTTTTTTCTTCATAAGATTGCACCAAGGCATCAACGATATGTTTAGTAAACGCTTTATTTTGACTATAAGCATGAGGAGAATTTAGCACGGATTGCCACAAGGAAATACAATCAATCAAAGAGCAATTTTCATAATTAAATTCCTTGAAATCCAAAATAGTGGGTTTAGCAACATCTAGGGTTTTAATTTCTTCGATCCCACTTTCATCAAATTTAGCATCAAGATCTAAAAACTCCAAATTTTTGGAACGTCTTCTAGGTAAAGGTGGATCATAATCAGTCCCATAATTATCAAGATTCATATTGCAAAACAAATATTTAATAGGGGACACATCAATAACTTTTAGATCTTCATCTTTATTTTCATAGGAACTAGAAGAACATGCTCTTATAAAGGCATCTTTCTTAGCACGCATCCTAGCGGTTCTTTCTTTGCACTCATTAATGGAAATTCTCATGGCTTTGAGAGACTCATTGATATCATGATTAGGTGGAATAGATCTAAGTTTCAAAGAATCATCATCAAGAGAAATTCTATCAACGTTCCTAGCCAAATCATCAATCTTAAGCAATTTTTCTTCAATCAAAGCATTGAAATTCTTTTGCGAAGTAATAAATTCTTTAATATTAGACTCAAAATAAGAGGGAATATTATTATAATTTCCATAAGATTTTTTTAGGAATTACCATAATTATTAGAGGGATTACTAGGATAAGGCCTAGGATTAAAATTTCCTCTATACGCGTTGTTACCAAAATTATTCCTACCAACAATATTCACATCCATAGAATCTTTATTGTTCTCAATCAAAGTAGACAAGGGCATATCATTAGGATCATAAGAAACACTCTTATTAGCAAATAATTTCATAAGTTCATCCATCCTTCCACTCAAAACATTAATTTCTTCTATCGCATGCACCTTTTTATTAGAAGATCTTTCAGTATGCCATTGAGAATATTTAACCATAATATTATCTAGGAGTTTAGTAGCTTCTCCTAAAGTGATTTCCATAAAAGTGCCTCCCGTGGCCAAATCTAAAAGATTTCTAGAAGCAAAATTCAATCCGGCATAAATTTTTTGTATAATCATCCACAAATTCAAACCATGAGTAGGGAAATTACGTATCATTAATTTCATCCTCTCCCAAGCTTGTGCAACATGTTCATGATCAAGTTGCTTAAAATTCATAATATTGTTTCTAAGGGAGATGATCTTAGCGGGAGGAAAATACTTAGAGATAAAAGCATCTTTGCACTTGTTCCAAGAATCAATACTATTTTTAGGCAAAGACGAAAACCAAGCTTTAGCACGATCTCTAAGCGAAAAAGGAAATAGCTTCAATTTAACAATATCATTATCCACATCTTTCTTCTTTTGCATATCACACAAATCAACAAAGCTATTTAGATGGGTAGCGACATCTTCACTAGGAAGGCCGGAGAACGGATCTTTCATAACAAGATTCAGCAAAGCAACATTAATTTCACAAGATTCAGCATCGGTAAGAGGAGCAATCGGAGTGCTAATAAAATCATTGTTGTTGGTATTGGTAAAGTCACACAATTTAGTGTTATCTTGAGCCATCGTGACAAGCAAGCAATCCAAGACACAAGCAAACAAAAAGCAAGCGGGCAAAAAGAGGCTGAGGGAGTCCTGGATTAGGGGGTCTCCGTAGAGCCAGGCTATCTCCATTGGCCGGATTGTTAGACTATGAAGATACAAGATTGAAGACTTCGTCTCGTGTCCGGGTGGGAGTCTACTTGGCGTGGAAGGCAAGATAGGCAATACGGATATGGATATCTCCTCCTTTGTAACCGACCTTATGTAACCCTAACCCTCTCCGGTGTCTATATAAACCGAAGGGTTTTAGTCCGTAGGACAACAATCACAACATACAATCATACCATAGGCTAGCTTCTAGGGTTTAGCCTCTCTAATCTCGTGGTAGATCTACTCTTGTACTACACATATCATCAATATTAATCAAGCAGGACGTAGGGTTTTACCTCCATCAAGAGGGCCCGAACCTGGGTAGAACATCGTGTCCCCTGCCTCCTGTTACCATCCGACCTAGACGCACAGTTCGAGACCCCCTACCCGAGATCCGCCAGTTTTGACACCGACATCGGTGCTTTCATTGAGAGTTCCTCTGTGTCATCGCTGTTAGGCTTGATGGCTCCTACTATCATCGATAGCGATGCGGTCCAGGGTGAGACTTTTCTCCCCGGACAGATCTTCGTATTCGGCGGCTTTGCACTGCGGGCTAATTCGCTTGGCCATCTGGAGCAGATTGAAAGCTACGCCCCTGGCCATCAGGCCAGATTTGGAAGTTTGAATTACACGGCCGATATCCACGGAGACTTGATCTTCGACGGATTCGAGCCACAGCCGGGCACGCCGCACTGTCGCGATGGGTATGACCTAGCTCTACCGCCGAACAATACCCAGAGGCCGCGCCCGCATCAGCTCCGACCCTTAGCTCGGAGCGAACTGCGCCAGTCGAGGATGGGTGTTTAGACACCGCCTCAGGGGCTGCAGTCTCAACGGCGATCGAGCCGAACACCAGCCTAATAGTCTGTGCAGCCCGTGACTCCAAGGTGCCGGACTCTTTTCCGGACTCTGAACCATCCGCGCCCCTGCCAATCGAATCCGATTGGGCGCCAATCATGGAATTCACCGCCGCGAATATGTTTCAGCACTCGCCCTTCGGCGACATTCTGAATTCACTAAGGTCTCTCTCTTTGTCAGGAGAGCCCTGGCCGGATTATGGCCAACAGGATTGGGATGCGGACGACGAAGAAATTCGACGCCCACCCTCCACCCACTTAATAGCCACTGTCGATGACTCAACCGACATGCTTGATTTCGACTCCGAAGACATCGACAGTATGGACGACGATGCGGGAGGCGAAGAGGAACCACCACCCACAGGGCGCTGGACGTCCACCTCATCATATGACGTATACATGGTGGACACACCAAAAGAAGACGACGACGAGGAACGGAAAGACGGACCGAATGCTTCTTCCCTCGAGAAGCAGTCAAAGCGGCGGCGCAAGTGCCGCCCCAAATCTCGCCTCGGCAGAAATAATGATCATACAGACCCAGCATTGGAGCAGGGAGAACCACTGCCAGACTACGGCAATACGGAGAATCAAACCGAACAAACTAATTCTGTCAAAGATAATAGACCGGACGATATAACGCCGGACAGGCACCCAGAGCAGCATAATGCCCGTCAAAGGCTTGTTGCCACCGCGAGGAGTCTGAAAAAGCAGAAGCAAAGGCTCAAGGCTGTGCAGGACACACTCCAAATCAGATGGAGTAAAGTACTCAACACAGCAGCAAAGTACAGCGATAATCGCCCCACCAAGAGCTACCCAAAGGGGAAGTTGCTACTTGAATTCGATGAGGAGGCCTCAGACCCCCCACAACCAAAAATCAAAACAGCCACCTGGCCGGATAGACGACCTCACGGCCAACATCGAGCGGCAAACAACGCCACTCACAAGCCAATACGTGATACACGCGAGGGCTCGCACCAAAAGGACGGTGCAACCAGATCCATCTATGGACCACGCAAGCGCGCCCCAGCATACGATGTAACACAACAAACATCCGAGCAACGCGGTACACCCAGATACAGGGGTGCCGCACACCCCCTATGTTTCACCGACGAGGTGCTGGACCATGAATTTCCAGAGGGATTCAAACCCGTAAACATAGAGGCATATGACGGAACAACAGACCCTGGGGTTTGGATTGAGGACTATATCCTCCATATCCATATGGCTCGAGGAGATGATTTCCATGCCATCAAGTACTTACCCCTCAAGCTTAAAGGGCCAGCTCGCCACTGGCTTAAAAGCCTCCCCGAAAACTCCATTGGAAGCTGGGAAGAGCTCGAAGACGCTTTTCGGGAAAAATTTCAAGGGACTTATGTCTGACCTCCGGACGCGGACGATTTGAGTCATATAACTCAACAGCCTGGAGAGTCAGCCCGAAAACTTTGGAACATGTTTCTTGCTAAAAAGAACCAAATTGTCGACTGTCCGGACGCCGAAGCCTTGGCAGCTTTTAAGCATAGCGTCCGTGATGAATGGGTTGCGAGAAACCTCGGCCAAGAAAAGCCGAGAACAATGGCAGCATTAACAAGCCTCATGACCCGCTTTTGCACGGGTGAGGACAGGTGGCTAGCCAGATGCAGCACCAGCGACCCCAGTACATCTGAAGTTAGAGATGGAAACGGGAAATCACGGGCAACAGCAATAACAAACGCCGGAATAAAGAAGACAGCACGAAGAGCACGACAGTAAATGCCGGATTCAAAAGCTCTCGGCCGGGTGAGCAAAAGCCGCCCTCTAAGGGCGCCAGAGACGAACTGTCCAGCCTAAACAAAATTCTGGACCAAATATGTCAGATCCATAGCACCCCTGGTAAACCTGCTAATCATACCCACAGAGAATGTTGGGTCTTCAAGTATTCCGACAAGCTCAACACCGTACACAAGGGGGAGGATACACCAAGCGAAGACGAGGATGAGCCTCCCAAGCAAGACACTGGGGAACAAAAGAAATTTCCACCAGAAGTCAAAACAGTAAACGTGTTACACATGATCAAGGGAAGAAACAAAACGGCACTCCCAGAAAAGTATGCCTAAGGGCCTATCACTGCAGAGCCCTACCACTGGTCGTCTCGACCGATCACTTTCGACCATCGTGATTACTCAGCAAGTATCCGTCGTGTAGGATGGGCTGCCATGGTATTAGACCCAATAATTGACGGATACCACTTCGCACGAGTCCTGATGGACGGTGGCAGCAGTCTAAACCTGATATACCAGGATACAATCCGCGAAATGGGGATAGACCCAACAAAAATTTGCCAAAACAATACTACCTTTAAAGGAGTAACGCCAGGCCCAGGGGCTCATTCCACGGGTTCCCTGCTACTAAAGGTCATATTCGGCTTCCCCGATAACTTCCGTAGCGAACATTTAACCTTCCACATCGCTTCGTTCCAAAGTGGCTATCAAGCACTACTCGGACGCGAAGCTTTCATTCACTTTAATGCAATACCACACTAAGCTTCCCTCACACTCAAGATGCCCGGCCCACATGGCATCATTACAGTGAACGGAAGTGTTAAGCGATCGTTGCACGCCGAAGAGAGCGCGGCTGCCTTGGCAGCCGCACACTAAAAACGGCCTGACCAACTAAAGCATTTAACAGGTCGTCAAGACCTCGGACACGGTTAGACGAGTCCGGAACAACTATATGTAATTCATACCGGATCAATGGTCACACCCCTATACAAGGGGCTCAACGCGCGCAGACAAGTGGCAATTTTTACTCATCTTGAATTATACATGGTTTCTTTAAAAACTATCCTTTTGCACGACAACTTTTTCACCTAAGTTCCTCTCTTTTACAGATGATCATCGTGCTACACCCGTCCAGGATACGGCACAACGGAGACACAGGCGCAGACGTGCAGCAAGGACCCGCTCCAAGGATTCTTTTTAGATTAAGATCCTGCGTAAACCTTTTTTACTGTCTCTTGTTGATACATATCCACCGAATTCTCAGCACAGTTCCGAGGGATGCTGACGTCTTGGCATGTGGCCACGTCAGAATAATGCTCGTACCTGGACACAAGGGGCTTCTTACAAAGGGCACTATTTAGGCCCGGTTTATACCATAAAGACCAAATACCTTAGGGAGTGTTCGTCGTCGCGAGTTTGGCCTTATATGCATCAGCTCCGAATCATTGTCTTTGGTCAAATGTTGGGTTTGCCCGGCTCCTGTGTTTTGGTGCCTTACGTTCCGCTTTAGCGGCTAAGGTAGCACCAGGAGAACTACTGCGATTGTGCCCTGGTTCATCCGGACGAGCACCTCAGTAGAGAAAGCCGAAAACTGAGTGTCATGATATAGCGTGAGACTGGTCAACCACTCGATGACCTATCGGAATGTTAGAATTCCTCCGCCTTAACGAAGGGCCGTTTTCCGGCCAGGCATGTACGCACCCCGCGATCGGGAGAGTGCGGAGCCACCAGGGGCTATCTAGTAGCCCCACTGTCAAACTCCTATGGCTAAGTGAAAGTGTTAAAGCATTATAGTCTGGTTGCCTCGTTCGCTACGCTACCACCTCCTTAATAGGACCAAGACGTTGGGTTAAGTGTGAACACGCGTTTTTCGCGAGCACCTCCGCATTATATGCGTGGGGGTTGAAGCCGATGGCTGCAATCTTTCAGGTTATACACATGTATACATAAACGGCCGCACATGAGGCATCATACTACTTTCAGGAAAAAGTATAAACATGGCCTTATAAAACTTCATAAAAGCATTGTGTTTACAATGAAAATACATATCACTCAAACATAATATTCTTCAAGCACTGGGCCTCTATCAAACGAGCACCCTCGAGAACTTCCTCGAAATAATGCTCGGCAGCCACTCGGCCTATGGCCGAACCATGCGCCGCAACTGTGGTAGCGTCCATCTCCGCCCAATATGCTTTAACACGGGCAAGGGCCATGCGCGAGCCTTCTATGCACGCCGACCGCTTCATCGCATTAATGCGCGACACCGCACCAAGGAACTGCTGCACTAAGCTAAAATAGCTGTTCGGCTTTGGCTTTTCCGGCCATAGCTGATCCACAACAGACCTCATGGCAAGTCCGGACAACCTATTCAGTTCGGCCCATTCGGCTAGCTGGTCAGTCAATGGAAGCGGACGCTCTGGAACGTGGAATTGCAACCAGAACAGCTTGTCCACTTCACGATCTGTCGGACCTTGGAAGTACTTGGCCGCATAAGCAGCGCTCGCCGCCAAATCCATATACGCATCTGCCGAACTCCATAGCCGATCCAGAGGGGCATACTGTGGATCTCCGAACTTCCTCCGTAACATGAAGGGTTTCCCAGCCGCAATATCCCCGGCTTCCCGCAGCTCCTCCTTCTTTGCTCTCATAGCAGAACGGGTGTATTTGTCCACCGCCGTGGCCTTCTCAAGGTCCATTGCCTTCGCTCGGTTCTCTTTTTCAAGGACCTGGCAATGGTCGGCAGTGTCTTTTAATTCTACGGCCATCTTGGCCATCTTCTCTTGGCTCTCGCAATGTGCGACCTTCTCGGCTTTCAACTCTTCGATCGCCTTCAAAGCAGCCACATTACTAATCCTCGCTTGTTCCTTGGCTCGGGCAAGTTCTGCCCGCAAGGCTTCCACGATGGCAGCTCCATCTGCAGTCACAACATATTAAAGATACTAGCATCATGCTGCTCTTACTATGTGGCGTTCACCAGATAATAACACTTACGCTGTGCCTCGTCAAGCCTCTTGTTAACAAGCTCGATGTCGGCGTCTGCCGCATCCAGTTGCCGTTTTAATTTGGCAAACTCACTAGTCCGGCTAGCCACCGGAGCTTCCACCACCTATACATAGGGGCAGTCTGGTGATTGCCTGGGAATATGATCTTCTATTCGCCGCCATTCTCAACGACAACCAGAGCCTCAGGGGCTACTATCTACACAGGGCACACCTAATATGCGTAGTACTATCACATATTATCTCACGTACCTCAAAGCCTGTCAGTAGACTCATAAAAGCTTCATGTAATCCGCTTTCGGCGGATGAGATTCTCTCCATCACCGTACTCATCAGCATACGGTGTTCTTCTGAGATGGCCGCTCGCCCCACCAACTCCCTTAGAACGTCCGACCGCACACCAGACGGTGCCGGAATCTTTTGTCTGCTCTCTTCGGGAGCCGGGCGCTGGGGACTTCGGGGGTCTATGGGATTATCTTCTGGCCTCACCGGATCCGGAGAGGCCCTCCGTGACGACACTTCGGGGTCGCCCGCTTCTTGAGAGGAGGAGTCTGGGGGAGGCATTTCGCTCTCCATCATCTCTAGAAGAAGATCCCCCGAAGACGAGCTCAGCTGAGAGGGGCTAAGGCCCGAACTGCAAGATATATGTGGTGGTTATTCTCTCAGAAAAAAGATAGCATACCTTTACTATTAAACTATTTTGGATCACTTACGACTCGTTGGAGGGCTGATCCCCCCGTGGACTTTGTGCGGCAAAAGCACTCCCCGAGGCAGGACCCTCTGTGGGAGACTTCTTCTCCCGTTTGGAGGCTTCGGCTTCCGTATCCTCGGAAGTAGTCCTTTTCCTCCCCCGGTTGTCCTCCTTCGTGGAGACGCTCGTTCCCTCGGTTGGAACGGGCAGCGATGGGGGCCCGCGTCCGCCCGTATTATCCCCCCGGTATCTCCCTTCAAGGGCTCCGGGCAAGGTGCGACCTCGAGCATCTTTTCCAATACCGGATTTTCCAAACCCTCAGGGAGGGGGGCCAAACACCGAATCATCTTCGCCTTTGTTAGCCAGTCCTGGTCAAAAAGCGAACTCTTAGAAATAACTTCGAATAAAATACAGTGTGTTCGGCTAGAGGATTTCTTACTTGTTCGGCGGCAATATCCGGACATTCTACTTGAGGTCCGAAGAATGACTTGTACATCTCCTCGTGCGTCAGGCCGAGGAAACTTTGAATGGCACGTGGTCCCTCTGGGTTGAACTCCCACAAGCGAAGGGGACGGCGTTTGCAAGGCTGGACTTGACGAACCAACATAACTTGTATTACCGCAACCAAATTAAAATCTCCCGCGAAGAGATCTCAGATGCGGCTTTGCAGTATAGGCACGTCCTTGGCTGGACCACAACTCAGACCTCTGCTAATCCATGACATCAGTTGTGGTGGGGGGCCCGAGCGGAAAGCAGGGGCAGCCGCCCACTTGGCACTTCTGGGAGCTGTGACGTAAAACCACTCCCGCTGCCATAATTCGGACACCCCTGGGAAGGAACCTTTCGTCCATGGAGCTCCTGCCATCTTGCCTATTGATGCACCTCCGCATGCTGCATGTTGCCCCTCGATCATCTTCGGCTTCACTTCAAAGGTCTTGAGCCACAAGCCGAAGTGAGGGGTGATGCAGAGGAAGGCCTCGCACACGACAATAAATGTCGAGATGTGGAGAAAGGAGTCCGGAGCTAGATCATGGAAATCTAGCCCGTAATAGAACATCAAACCCTTGACGAAGGGATCCAGAGTGAGGCCTAGACCTCGGAGGAAGTGGGAGACGAACACGACGTTCTCGTTGGGTTCGGGAGTAGGGACGATCTACCCTCGAGCAGGCAGCCGATGCGAAACCTCGGCGGTCAGGTATCTGGCCTCCCTCAACTTCTTAATGTCCTCTTCCATAACGGAGGATGGCGTCCATCGGCCTTGAAGGCTGGTCCGGACATGGTTGAAGATCCGGAGCACCTAACCTAGGCTTTGGGTGTTAGAACTCGGGACGGGGGAAGGGTTCGATTGAGCACGAGAGGGAAAAAGCGAAAACCTTGTCCCTTTAAAAAGAGGGTGAATATCAAGCGTCCTCTCCGTAGCCGTTTAGGACTTGCCTATAATCTAGGAGTCCTAGACACGTTTGGGTTACCCACGACCGCATTAATGAGAATCCCGCAATTGAGGGAACACGATCTCCGCTTCGGCCAGACGTGTCAAGAAACCGCCTCGCGTTATGTGTGGAGAAACGGTTCGAATAATCACCGGGCCATGACATAACGTTGTGCTGCCAAAACACGCCAGCAAATTAGATCTGCGAAAATATTATTCTCTCTACGGCGGAATGTGGAACTTATTTTGCAGGGTTGGACACTATCCTCGTATTCAAATTCTTCTGTGATGTATTCGGAGAAGGAAACCGCCTTGCAATGCCGAAGACAATGCTGCGCGCCAGACTCATCGTCATTGAAGCCTGGTTCAGGGGCTACTGAGGGAGTTCTGGATTAGGGGGTCTCCGGACAGCCGGAGTATCTCCATTGGCTGGACTGTTAGACTATGAAGATACAAGATTGAAGACTTCGTCTCGTGTCCGGGTGGGACTCTACTTGGCGTGGAAGGCAAGCTAGGCAATACGGATATGGATATCTCCTCCTTTGTAACCGACCTTGTGTAACCCTAACCCTCTCCGGTGTCTATATAAACTGAAGAGTTTTAGTCCGTAGGACAACAATCACAACATACAATCATACCATAGGCTAGCTTCTAGGGTTTAGCCTCTCTGATCTCGTGGTAGATCTACTGTTGTACTACCCATATCATCAATATTAATCAAGCAGGATGTAGGGTTTTACCTCCATCAAGAGGGCCCGAACCTGGGTAAAACATCGTGTCCCCTGCCTCCTGTTACCATCCGGCCTAGACGCATAGTTTGGGACCCCCTACCCGAGATCCGCCGGTTTTGACACCGACAGAGGAAAATAGAGAAAGAGAGGGAGGATAGAGAGAGGGCGAATAAAATAGCAAGGGTGAAGTGGGGGAGAGGAAAACGAGAGGCAAATGGCAAATAATGTAATGCGGGAGATAAGGTTTGTGATGGGTACTTGGTATGTTGACTCAACGGCGCCAGAAATAGCTTGTTGTCGGGAGTCAAATCTTGACTTGCACGAACCTCCTCGACAACGGCGCTAGAAATTCTTCTTGCTATCTCTTGAGTACTGTGTTGGATTTCCCCAAAGATGAAAGGATGATGCAATAAAGTAGCGTAAGTATTTCCCTCAGTGAGAACCAAGGTATCAATCCAGTAGGAGGTTGCGTGCGCGTCCCCTAGTACCTGCACAAAGCAAATAACTCCTCGCAACCAACGCGATAAGGGGTTGTCAATCCCTTCACAGTCACTTACGAGAGTGAGATCTAATAGATATGATAAAATAATATTTTTGGTATTTTTATGATAATGATGCAAAGTAAAATAAAAGCAAAGGAAATAACTAAGTATTGGAAGATTAATATGATGAAGATAGACCCGGGGGCCATATGTTTCACTAGTGGCTTCTCTCAAGAGCATAAGTATTCTACGGTGGGTGAATGAATTACTGTTAAGCAATTGACATAATTGAGCATAATTATGAGAATATCTAGGTATGATCATGTATATAGGCATCATGTCTGAGACAAGTAGACCGACTCCTGCCTGCATCTACTACAATTACTCCACTCATTGACCGCTATCCAGCATGCATCTAGAGTATTAAGTTCATGAAAACAGAGTAACGCCTTAAGAAAGATCACATGATGTAGATGGATAAATTCATGCAATATGATAAAAACCCCATCTTGTAATCCTCGATGGCAACAATACAATACGTGCCTTGCTGCCCCTACTGTCACTGGGAAAGGACACCGCAAGATTGAACCCAAAGCTAAGCACTTCTCCCATTGCAAGAAAGATCAATCTAGTAGGCCAAACCAAACTGATAATTCGAAGAGACTTGCAAAGATAACCAATCATACATAAAATAATTCAGAGAAGATTCAAATATTGTTCATAGAGGGACTTGATCATAAACCCACAATTCATCGGTCTCAACAAACACACCGCAAAAAGAAGATTACATCGAATAGATCTCCACAAGAGAGGGGGAGAACTTTGTATTGAGATCCAAAAAGAGATAAGAAGCCATCTAGCTAATAACTATGGACCCGAAGGTTTGAGGTAAACTACTCACACTCCATCGGAGAGGCTATGGTGTTGATGTAGAAGCCCTCCGTGATGGATACCCCCTCCGGCGGAGCTCCGGAACAGGCCCCAAGATGGGATCTCGTGGATACAGAAAGTTGCGGCGGTGGAATTAGGTTTTTGGCTCCATTTCTGATCGTTTGGGGGTACGTCGGTGGAGCAACAGCGGGCCCACTAGGGTGGAGGGCACGCCTGGGGGGGGGTAGGTGCGCCCCCTACCACGTTCTCGAAGGTTTCATTTCATTTGGACTCCGTTTCATATTCCTTTTCTTCGAAACCCTAAAATAGGCAAAAAAAACAGCAATTCTGGGCTGGGCCTCCGGTTAATAGGTTAGTCCCAAAAATAATATAAAAGTGGATAATAAAGCCCAATAATGTCCAAAACAGTAGATAATATAGCATGGAGCAATCAAAAATTATAGATACGTTGGAGACGTATCAGCCGGTACACAGCCTATACAACACTCATCAACGGCGGTGGAGCTGGTTTCCGGTCAGGAGTGGCGGTGGCTGCCGGGGGCAGGAGGCCCTGAGCGCCCGCCGACTCAAGTTTTTACTGACTTATTGGACAAGATGATTGCGCTGATTACGGCTGCTGTTAACCCGGCGGATCAAGATCAGCCTAATGCGGCGATTACAAAGGTGTGTGATGATATAGCACAGGCTAGGGAGGCACTGAACGCTAAAAATACCAGGATGGCTGAGGAGCGGGCTACTTTGGATGCACAGGCACAACGAGTCCAAGCGGAATCTTACCGGCTCATGCTAGATCAGAATGCCTCAAATGAAGTGATGATGAGAAGGCATCAGAGTCGTCTGCCGGTGACTATTGAAGCAAGGAATCTTTTTAACACGCCAGGGGCAGGAACCAGTAACCCGACAACCGTAAACCGGGCCGGAGCGCCTGGGGCAGGAACGCCGGCTCAGCCATGTATAATGGATCCACCTCGACAGAACAATAACTCGCCATAGCACATGTCGACGCCACGGGGTCATTACTCCAACCCTTTGGATAACATGGTTGCTGCGGCGTCCCGACTGGCGGCTATCCCTGTGGAAGGTGACTCGCCAACGGCGGTTGAGACACGGAGGGATAGAGAGTTTCTTCAGATAGCATTGGTGCAGCAACAAGCGTACTCTTACAGCCGTGATAGGATTCATTCCACACCTCGCCCGAGCCGAAGCTACAGCAGGCATTTAGATGAGCCAGCAGTGTCAAGCAGTGGACGAAATCATAACCCGTCGCGTGGTAATGACCTGGCGGGTGGTGGTGCTAATGCTCAAAATGTGGTGGATCAAGGAAGAGCCCGTCGAGAGGCCGAGTTGGTGGCTCAGTATGTGGCTCATCAACCAACTCGGATTCGTCCAACCACCTCGGTGGAGCCGGGTATGACCTTTAGAAACTTGGGGGTGCCGTGTTTAGCGCCGGATCTGCGGAACGAGCGTCTGCCCAAGGATTTCAAAGGACCTCGTAAGGTGCCCAATTACACCACTGATTTAAGTCCTGAAGCGTGGGTTGAGAGTTATGAGATGGCTATGGAGTTGTTGGATGTTAGTGAAGTAGCCTATGCTAAATACTTTCCTTTGATGTTGGAAGGAATGCTCGTACTTGGTTAAAGGGGCTCCCAGCTAATTCCATCGGGTCATGGGCCGAGTTAAAGGCCCTGTTCATCCAGAACTTTAAGGATACATGTAAACAACCCATGTCCATTGTGGATTTGGCCTCCTGTGTCCAAGAGGAAGGCGAATCAACAACCCATTGGGTGCGCCGGGTCTCGACAATCTTACATTCATTAGATCGTATTAACGCCGATTCAGCGGTGTTGATGTTGGAGAACAATTGCCATTTCCTGCCTCTGAAGCAAAAGTTAGGGCGGCTCAAGCGTCACTGCAATGACATGGGGATGCTCATGGCGGCTCTGGTTAAATATGCTGACTCTAATAGTACCAAAGATCCCGATTCTAATGAAGAAAAAGCAGGGAAGGGAAAGACGAGCGGCAACGTCAAAGGACAGCAGTATAACTCGGGAGGCAACGGTAAGCGCAAGGCTGATAATAGTTTCAACTTTGTGGCTAACACCAATGCACATGATAATGGGGACAACGTTGTAAGGGCAGACCACTGCCAAGATCCGGCGGGTCTAGTGTCAATCTTGAGCGAATGTTGAATGAGCCCTGCCCACGACATGGTACGAAGGAAAGACCGTCTGGGCACCTGTGGAAGGATTGTAACATCATGAGGGAGTTCAAGAATTCAAACTTTTTTCATAACATTCATGGGCCTGGTGGTGGTCTTGGCGGCTCTTACAGTCCGGGTCACGGCGGTGGCGGCTCTAATTCCTGGTTTCAGGGAAATCAGAATAATCATGGCAGCCAGGGTGGTTACAACCAGCAAAGTAATCATGGGGGTCAGCAGCAACAGCAGTCTGGTTATCAGAGCAACCCAAAACAGTTGAATAGTGGGCAATATCATGTATTTACCACTAGCTTATGTAAACGTGACCAGAAGCTTCATAAGAGAGCAGTCAATGCTGTTGAGCCGGCGGTTCCTCGTTACTTACATTGGTCCGAGCGGCCCACTGTGTGGAGCCGAGAGGATCACCCACCCCGAGTTGATAATCCGGGTCACTTAGCGTTGGTGGTGGCACCTCAGGTTGGAGGGTATAAGTTCAACAAGGTACTCATGGACGGGGGAAGCAACATTAATGTTCTCTATTATGAGACCTTCTGTCGCATGGGGTTGACAGACAAAAATCTTAAGCCGCCAAACACCATTTTTCATGGTGTGGTTCCTGATAAGTCGGCATATCCAGTGGGTAAGATAGCTCTGGAGGTTGCTTTTGGAGATGACCATGATTCTAGGTCAGAGACATTGACCTTTGAAGTGGTGAAAATCAAAAGCCCATATCATGCTTTGTTTGGACGGCCGACTTATGCTAAGTTCATGGCCAGGCCCTGTTATGTTTATCTACAACTCAAGATGATGGGTCACAAGGGGACCATCACTGTACATGGAAGCCGGAAGATAGCTTTGGAGTGTGAAGAGGGTGATGCGGCTTATGACGAGTCAGTTTGTGCAACAGAATAGTTAAAGTTTTACAAGGACAATGTTGACCTAGCAGATATGATGTCCCTGAAGAAGCCCACAACAAAGCATGACCCAGTTTTGAAGTTTAAATCGACAGATGATACCAAGATGGTTGATTTTGTTCCTGGCGACTCATCCAGGCAGTTCACAATCAGTGCCAATCTGGATCCAAAATAGGAAAGTGCACTCATCGAGTTCATCTGTGAGAACCGGGACATTTTTGCATGGAAGCCTTGTGTCATGCCAGGTGTACCGAGGGAACTCGCTGAACACACTCTTAATATTGATCCGAAATTTAAACCGGTTAGGCAGTTTCTTCGCCGGTTTAATGAGGAGAGGCGGAAAGCTATTGGAGAAGAGGTAGCCCGGCTTCTGGCGGCTAGGTTTATTGTTGAGGTTTTTCATCCTGAGTGGTTGGCTAACCCGGTGCTGGTGCTTAAGAAAAACGGCACTTGGCGTATGTGTGTGGATTACACGGATTTAAACAAAGCTTGTCCAGCTGATCCTTTTGCTCTCCCTCGTATTGATCAGATTATTGATGCTACGGCGGGTTGTGAGCGTTTGAGTTTTTTGGATGCTTATTCTGGTTATCATCAGATCAAGATGGCAGTTAAGGACCAGGAGAAAAAAACATTTATAACTCCCTTTGGAGCTTTCTGCTATGTATCAATGCCTTTTGGGCTCAAGAATGCCCAGGCGACTTATCAGAGATGCGTGCAGAATTTTTTACATAACCAGATTGGGCGGAATGTTCATGCTTATGTAGATGACATTGTAGTAAAGTCAAGAAAGAAAGAGACCCTGATTGACGATTTAAAGGAGAATTTTGACAATCTCTGGGTATACAAGATGATGCTTAACCCGGCTAAGTGTGTTTTTAGTGTGCCAACAGGCCAGCTCTTGGGTTTTCTGGTTTCAGACAGAGGCATTGAAGCTAACCCGGAGAAGATCAAGGCCATTACCTCTCTGGCTAAACCGGCCTGTATCAACGATGTTTAGCGACTGGCAGGTCGTATTGCGGCTCTGAGCCAGTTCGTAAGCCGGCTAGGTGAGAAGGCTCTGCCTCTTTATCAGATGATGAAGAAGACATATCATTTTGTTTGGAGTGACGCTGCTAACCAAGCCTTTGAGGATCTGAAAAAATAGCTGGCTGAGCCGCCCGTGCTTGCTGCCCCTATTGATAAGGAGCCATTGCTGTTATATGTGGCTGCTAATGCCCGGGCCGTCAGCATGGCTATTGTAGTGGAGCGAAAGGAGGCAGGCAAGGAGCATCCGGTTCAAAGGCCGGTTTATTATATCCGTGAGGTTCTTTTTGAGTCCAATCAGATATATCCACACTGGCAGAAGCTCGTATATGGGGTGTTCTTGGCAAGCTGGAAGCTTAAGCATTATTTTCTAGGTCATCCCATCACTGTGGTCAGTTCTGCTCCTTTGGGAGACATTTGTAACGCCCCAAGACCGATGCGCCAGGTGTCTTCTAGATATTCGCCGACGTTGCCATGTCATTTGCTTGCGTGTTGCGTCTTGTCATGTCATCATGTGCATTGCATCATCATGTTTTCAAAACTTGCATCCGTCCGGGTTCCCCCAGTTCCATCCGTTGTCCGTTCTAAGCCCAACCACACTTGCACGCGCCCGCGACATGTCTGAAATAGTATTTTATAAGTGGCTAGAAAATGTTCTCGGAATGGGTTGAAAGTTGGCGTGTGGTCTTATATTAGTGTAGATAGACCTCCTGTCAAGTTTCATCGCATTCGGAGTTCGTTTGATAGCCCAACCGTTAAACTATAGCAGCAATATAGTCGGTCAAACATCGGACGTTTTCGGTCTCCGAAAACCGTGCCGGGCTGTTTCTCTCCCCTCTTCTCTCAGACCAACCCGCTCTCCACAATCCACCTAGGCCCATGCCTGCCCCCCTTTGCACAGTGCATCGGACCTCCTCCCGCGCGCGTCCGAAAGTTGTCCCGGACCCGACCCAGACAGTCGTTACCGTTGTGTCCGGATCATCCCCAAACATCTACAAAATATCACCGTTTTCTTTTTTGGACTTCCTAGTGTATTTTTCTCGGCCGCTCGATTTTAATTGAAGGGACAGATTAGCCCCTAAACTCTCCCTCTTTCCTTATATATAGTCCCTAGTCTAAATCTGGACAAAACCCTATTTCTAGGGATTCTCCCTGTCCAATCCCCGCCGCCAGCATTTCCCACCTCGGATCCATCTCCACCCAATCCAACCACCGTCTCTATTTCCGTGCCCACCCAACCACTGCAAAGCCGAAGCCTCCACCTTCCCTGATCCACCCATCGATCTAGCCCCGTCGGGCTCCTTTGCTCGTAGCTCCTCGTGCCCGCACGCCGTAGAGCATCAGCAGCAGTCCCGAGCGCCTCGTGCCCTCGTCATGTACCTCGATCCAGGATGGATCAGGAGCAGCGTTGACTTTCACTCGTCGCCGGTGGCCTTAACCACCAGGACGCCGCCGCCGGACCAGTAGGTTCCCTGCCTCGTGCCTTTTCTGTTTTCCTGAACTCTTCTGCTTCTCTAACCTTTGGTCTCCTCTCCCGTTT
Organism: Triticum urartu; assembly: GCF_056163025.1. NCBI lineage: Eukaryota > Viridiplantae > Streptophyta > Magnoliopsida > Poales > Poaceae > Triticum > Triticum urartu. Next base: position 427,717,456 of record NC_141879.1, read on the forward strand.
GACCAAGATCGCTGACAGGGACCCCGCCATGGATCTCCAGCCGCCGTCCGGAGCCTTGCCGCCATGCCCGCTTGGATCGGGCCTGGATACGTCACCGGCGACCAAACCCCGCCTTGCTTCCACCGTCAGCTGCCTATTCCTTATCTGGAGCTCTCTTCATGTAGCGATGGAGGTTCCCAGCCCCTCCTCTGTTTCGTTCTACGGGGAGGACGAGGCACCCCTGCCTCGCGTGGCCCGCGCCCGCAACCCTCTGCCTCGCTCGCCCGTTCCAGCGATGCGTTGACCTCCAGAGTCGACAACACCAAGTCCAGCAGCCTCCTAGGCCCAGCTTTGCCTCTGCGGGCCTCTCCCTCCTCCAGCAGGCCTTGGTCCAATGTGAGCCCCCACAGCCCCCCTCTCAGTTGGGCCAGCAGAGCTTTCAGATTTGGCCCGCTTAACGTTTTTTTTCCTGGACGAATTTAATCATTTTTTCCAGAGATTACAGTTTTACAGATTAGCCCCTAAGCTTCATGCATATTTTAACTCACAAACTAAGCATCACATGGAAAAACTTAATATATGAAACTTGCTTAGAATTTTGTGTAGATTAATAATTTGCAACTTTCATCTATGTTTAAAAGGATTAAATTGTTGTTTGTTTAAATTTGCCCCTATGCCATGTTAAAATGATTTAATTCATAACTAAATAACCGTAGCTCGGTTTTAAATAATATTTATATGTAAATGGGGTAGAAAAATGCCTAGTTCAACATGGTGGCATCACATTGCATGTTTAACAACTATAAAATATGGTCTATGGCAGAACAGTACCAAACCTAAAATATGTATATGGGGATTTACCGGAATTGTTGTTCGTTGTTTCCGGCCTCATTTAAACTTGACTAGATAGGTAGTTTTACTTTGCTTCACCCCCTTGCCATGTTAATAGACATTTAATATTGTTGATTATGTAAAAAATATCGAACTAAATAAGTCATGTGGTGTTTCGTCAATATGCAACGGAGTTGCATGTTGAGCTCCCCTTAAGTTGTAGGATTGTTTGTGCATTCTGCCATGCCATGCTTCATTAAATCGGACATACATCATACTTGATTGTGCATCATCCCATGATTATGTGATGGTTGTTTACTATGTTGTTTGCTTTCTTTCCGGTGTTGCTTCTTCGGGTTGGTTCCGATAACGTCGCGTTTGTGAGGACCCGTTCGACTACGACCATTTGTCTTCTTCATGGACTCGTTCTTCTTCCTTGCAGGATCTCAGGCAAGATGACCATGCCCTCAAAATCACTTCTATCTTTGCTTGCTAGTTGCTCGCTCTTTTGCTATGCCTATGCTGCGATACCTACCACTTGCTTATCATGCCTCCCATATTGTTAAGCCAAGCCTCTAACCCACCTTGTCCTATCAAACCGTTGTTTGGCTATGTTACCGCTTGCTCAGCCCCTCTTATAGTGTTGCTAGTTGCAGGTGAAGATTGGAGTTTGTTCCTTGTTGGAACATGGATATTTGTTGGGATATCACAATATCTCTTATTTAATTAATGCATCTATGTACTTGGTAAAGGGTGGAAGGCTCGGCCTTATGCCTGGTGTTTTGTTCCACTCTTGCCGCCATAGTTTCCGTCATATCGGTTTTATGTTCCCGGATTTTGCGTTCCTTACACGGTTGGGTTATAATGGGAACCCCTTGATAGTTCGCTTTGAATAAAACTCCTCCAGCAAGGCCCAACCTTGGTTTTACCATTCGCCACCTAGCCTTTTTCCCTTGGGAGTCATGCATCCCGAGGGCCATCATTATTTTAACCGCCCCGAGCCAGTGCTTGTCTAAGTGTTGGTCCGAACCAAGTAGCCTGTGGGGCCACCTCGGGGAAACTCGAGGGCTGGTTTTACTCGTAGCTTGACCTATCCGGTGTTGCCCTGAGAACGAGATATGTGCAGCTCCTATCGGGATGTCGGCGCATCGGGCGGTCTTGCTGGACTTGTTTTACCATTGTCGAGGATGTCTTGTAACAGGGATTCCGAGTCTGATCAGATTGTCTTGGGAGAAGGAATATCCTTCGTTGACCGTGAGAGCTTGTGATAGGCTAAGTTGGGACACCCCTGCAGGGTTTTGAATTTTTGAAAGCCGTGCCCACGGTTATGGGTAGATGGGAATTTGTTAATGTCTGGTTGTAGAAAACCTGAAACTTATCTTAATTAAAATGCATCAACCGCGTGTGTAGCCGTGATGGTCTCTTCTCGGCGGGGTCCGGGAAGTGAACACGGTGTTGGAGTTATGTTTAACGTAGGTTGTGCTAGGATCACTTCTTGATCATAGTTTTCTTGATCATGCTTTGCCTTCTCTTCTCGCTTTCATTTGCGTATGTTTGCCACCATATATGCTAGTCGCTTTCTGCAGCTCCACCTCATAGCTTTTGCCCTACCTATAAGCTTAAATAGTCTTGATCGCGAGGGTGTGAGATTGCTGAGTCCCCGTGACTCACAGATACTTCCAAAAACCAGTTTGTAGGTGCCGATGAAACTGTGCAGCTGACGCAACTAAGCTCAAGGAGGAGCTCGATGAAGACCTTGTTCGTTGTGTTGTTTCATTCCTTCCATAGTCGGACCTTGATTGTATCTGGTTGATGTAATGCTTTATTCATGTATTGCGTGAAGTGGCGATTGTAAGCCAACTATGTATCTCTTTCCCTTTATGTATTACATGAGTTGTTTGCGAAGATTATCTCACTTGCGACATTGCTTTCAATGCGGTTATGCCTCTAAGTCGTGCTTCGACACGTGGGAGATATAGCCGCATCGAGGGCGTTACAAGTTGGTAATCAGAGTCTTCCCCGACTTTAGGAGCCCCCCCGCTTGATCGAATCGCTGGCATTGTTGAGTCATGAAAAATGTTTTGAGTCTTTTAGGATTATATATATATATCGGAGAGTAGGATTCTTTTTACTCCTCAGTCTCTTCGTCGCTCTGGTGAGGCATCCTGACGTAGAGTTTTGACTCTTCTCTTCTCAAATTTCACTAATTTTTTTTACGATCATGCGGGTATCTTGGTATCGTTCCGATGGTTTTGTGACGAGACCATTGTTCTTGGTGCCTCCTGACATTTAGGTGTTGTGGCAGTGTCCCGGGGAGTTGTGCTCCGAGGTGTTGTCGTCACAATTTTATCGTTGCAGTTCTGGAATACCTGAGTTTCGCCGACATCGAAAATCTCTTTTATGCAGTTGTTGGTGAGATAACCTCGACGCCACCCAGTACTGGGGCAGGAGTTCGGGAGTATTGCCATAACTTGTATAATAGATGCTTTTCGAAGGTTGAGGTAAATGAATTCCGAAGGTTTCTTGGTTATGTGTTGAAGGATGGATACAGCTGGATGTAGGATTTGCTAGCTTTAGGTGAGATATTATGCTTCCCCTGTATCCCCAACACCTGATTGCATAACTGGAAAATTTCGGGAGTTTATAAGTGGGAATTCAAGTAGCTCTTAGGATATCTTTCCGACAGATGTATGATATGAAATTGGGGTTCAACGTCTAGTGGTCCACCTATCCACGGTTGGTTTTACAGTGGTCTCGTTGTGTCTTAAAGAGTCCTTGGCTATGCTGACTCGGGGAGGCTTCGTATGTCATGTGCACTGCCTTGTACATGATGGTGTTGTACGATCGAGCCCGTGTAGGCCCCACCACGAAAATTTCAGATGAAATCTCTATCATATGTTTGTTCTGGCTTATTCTGCAAGCCAATCCTTTGTTTTGTTTTGGTTTGTGGTATTCGAGTTGCTTCAATGTCAAGTGTTGATCCCATACCTTCTCTAAGTGGTGTTCTCATACTCCTATGTGAATACAAATTCTTTTTTTGTTCATCAAGTTTGTCATCTCAATTTCTTTTGAACCGGTGTGTCTCTCCTCAAGTGGATCCGATCATTTCAACATCCGCAAGATTCAATCTCAGCTTTCTCAAAGGGTATTCATTTCATCCATCCCAAGTTGTCTTTGTTGTACCTCCCTCCCACCCTTTTTTTTCTTCAAGGACTCGGATTCCTTAATTGAATATCCATCTTATTCATGTGAAGTCTCTCCATTCTTTCAATCAATGTTCTTACCCGTTGGTTCTCATGAAGATGCTCTACTAGTTCAATATTCTCCATTCTTTTCTTCTCCGGTGGATTCAAGTCAAGCTTTGTTGATCATACCCTTTCCTCATTTCAATGCTTTCTCGTGCCGGTGCACCTCTTAATCTTCCCCGCTTGCTATTCAATTGTTTCGGAGTGCTTAAGATATTTCGAAGATTCGTGTTTCCACTCTACATTTGTTAAAGATCTTTTGAGGATGTTCTCTCATTCAAGCCATTTAGCTCAACCGGTGTAATCTCTCTTCAAGATCCTTCAATGGTGTTTCTTTTGAGTGGGCCCTAACCCGCAGGTCTTTTTTCCAGGATCTTACCTGACTCTTCTTATTTTTCCCGGAGTTACTCTCAAATTCTTTTCGAAGTTTGACGTAAGTATTAATTATCATCAGTCAGTTGGTTTCTCCAAGATCTGTCAAATTCTTTTCATCATTGGCTCAACCTTTTCCATTATTCATTCCGAAGTGCCTCAACAATTCATGGTGGTGTTTCTCATCGTCATTCTCTGCATTTGAAGACCGAAGAAGGTTTTTTCTCTCAATCTTGCTCCATTCTCTTCAACATTCATGGCTCTAGTTTCATGCCATCCTCTCATAATTATTTTCGATTGTGAGATATTATTTTCACCCTTCCGGAGTAATTCAGGAGTCTTTCCAGTTTGATTCTCCGGAGCCCATCATCTCAGAATTATTCATTCCCAGCTTTCAGTTATCATTCTCCTAATCTTACCGGTGCATCATTAAAATATCATCTAATCAGTTCATGATTTCTTCGTTCATTTGTTAATTCTTCCCGGTGTTTCTTTATGTTTTCTTCGTTCATTTTCAATCCTTACGGTGGTTCTTCCAAGATTCTTCTTCCGTCACTTATCATATCAATTTATTCATTTTTTCAATCCTACCGGTGGTTCGTTGAATACCTTCTCAAGTTTGTGTTATATCTATCTTAATCCTTTCAATGAGAATAAGTAGTATGTCAAATCCGTTGCTTTTCATCAATTTAATTGGTGAAGGATACGCACAACATAATTCTTATTCTTGTTTCATCCAAGTGATCTAATTTCTGCTTTCCAGAGTGGTTCATCATATCACATTCTCGGTTCGAGATGCTTTATCTTTCTTCCAGAGATCCATGTTTTTCCACTTTATCTCGCCGCAAATCTTCATCTAATCATCGCAAGGCTTCAACCTTATTCTTTTCATCCTTCATTTCGTTTGATCATTCTTTTGTTACCAGAGTTCTTCATGAAGGCTCTACATGGTGGTTCTTCAAGGATTTAATTTCTTCTCGAAGTGTTCATCGAGATTCTTTTCAGAGAAGCTCAAACATTCTTCATCTTGCAATCCGGAGTGCAATTCTTTCTACCGTATCATTGGAAGTGGTATTATGTCATTCTTGATAATTTCCCTTCATGCTCCGTGATTCACAAGTTATCAAGAATGAGATATTTTAAGTCCATCAATCTCATCATTGGAGTTATCTTGGGTAATATTTCACCTAAAACCTTCCCTAAGGATTGTTGTTATTTATGGTGTTTATAAATGACCCAAGTCCTTCATTTATCCTCTTGGTGAAATAAGTGTCTCGTCTCCTTGTTCTTAGCAATCCAATCAAATCTTTTCCGTGAGTGGCAAGTTGTCACCTCAGATGGTTGAGATGTCTTTTATAAGTCCATATCAAGCTTATCCTTTTCGTTGTTGGTTTTCTAACAATTCTGTTTGACCCGTCTCCTAAGGATGCCTTCTAAAGCTCTTTTGTGGCAGAAGTTGGAAGTTTCTTCTCCATTCTTTTATTTCAATGATCCATCTTCTATTCTCTCTTTCGGAGGCATTGTGATGTTGCTCTTTACAGTCATCATCTAGTATTGTGAAGATCATGATCTTTTCATGCTTATCCTTTTAACCGGAGTGTTGTGCCCTCTGCTCAAGTACTTTTCATCTTATCAAGTCTTGCATCTCTTTTCTACCGGAGTGCTTGCATGTACTTCTTGTCCATTGTAACCCTTTTTCTTATGTCTTTCAACCTACAAGGTTCTGGTAATGTTCCTTCTTCCTCTTCTCTAACGGAGTGGTTTTCAACTTCGTTCATCTCCGTTGTATTATTTTATCAAGAATGGCTTAACCTTTTCAAGGTTCTTTGGTTTCACTCGTTTGTCAAAGAAGCAACTTAGTTTTACCTCTTCTCTTTTTCTTCCGTTTTCCCTCTGATGCCATTCTAGATCTCGAGATCCCCTCGTAGTGGTGGAGTGTTGTAACGCCCTGAGACCGATGCACCAGGTGTCTTCCAATTATTTGCCGACGTTGCCATATCATTTGCTTGCGTGTTGCGTCTTGTCATGTCATCATGTGCATTGCATCATCACTTTTTCAAAACTTGCATCTGTCCGGGTTCCCCCAGTTCCGTCCGTTGTCCGTTCTGAGCCCAACCACACTTGCACGCGCCCGCGGCATGTCCGAAATAGTATTTTATAAGTTGCCGGAAAATGTTCTTGGAATGGGTTGAAAGTTGGCGTGTGGTCTTATTTTAGTGTAGATAGACCGCCTGTCAAGTTTCATCGCATTTAGAGTTCGTTTGATAGCCCAACCGTTAAACTATAGCGGCAATATAGTCGGTCAAACGTCGGACGTTTTCGGTCTCCGAAAACTGCGCCGGGCTGTGTCTCTCCCCTCTTCTCTCAGACCAACCCGCTCTCCACAATCCACCTAGGCCCATGCCTACCCCTCTTTGCACAGTGCATCGGACCTCCTCCCGCGCGCGTCCGAAAGCTGTCCCGGACCCGACCCGGACATTCGTTACCGTTGTGTCCGGATCATCCCCAAACATCTACAAGACATCACCGTTTTCTTTTTTGGACTTCCTAGTGTATTTTTATCGACTGCTCGATTTTAATTGGAGGGACGGATTAGCCCCTAAACTCTCCCTCTTTCCTTATATATAGTTCCTAGTCTAAATCTAGACAAAACCCTATTTTCATGGAATCCTCCCTGTCCAATCCCCGCCGCCAGCATCTCCCACCTCGGGATCCATCTCCACCCAATACAACCACCGTCTCCATTTCCGTGCCCGCCCAACCACTGCAAAGCCGAAGCCTCCACCTTCCCTGATCCACCCGTCGATCCAGCCCCGTCGGGCTCCTCTGCTCGCAGCTCCTCGTGCCCGCACACCGCTGAGCATCAACAGCAGTCCTGAGCACCCCGTCCCCTCATCATGTACCTCGAACCAGGATGGATCTGGAGCAACGTTGACTTTCACTCGTCGCCGGTGGCCTCAACCACCAGGACGCCGCCGCCGGACCAGTAGGTTCCCTGCCTCGTGCCTTTTCTATTTTCCTGAACTCTTCTGCTTCTCTAACCTTCGGTCTCCTCTCCCGTTTGACCAAGATCGCTGACAGGGACCCCGCCATGGATCTCTGGCCGACGTCCGGAGCCTTGCCGCCGAGCCCGCCTGGATCGGGCCTGGATACATCACCCCGCCTTGCTTCCGCCGTCAGCTGCCCGTTCCTCGTTGAGAGCTCTCTTCGTGCAGCGATGGAGGTTCCCAGCCCCTCCTCTGTTTCGTTCTACGGGGAGGACGAGGTGCCCCTGCCTCGCATGGCCCGAGCCCTAACCCTCTGCCTTGGTCGCCCGTTCCAGCGATGCGTTGACCTCCAGAGTCGACAGCACAAAGGCGAGCAGCCTCCTAGGCCCAGCTTTGCCTCTGCGGGCCCCTCCCTCCTCTAGCAGGCCTTGGCCCAATGTGAGCCCCACAGCCCCCCTCTCGGTTGGGCCAGCAGAGCTTTCAGATTCGGCCCGCTTAACGTTTTTTTCCTGGACGAATTTAATCATTTTTTCCAGAGATTACAGTTTTACAGATTAGCCCCTAAGCTTCATGCATATTTTAACTCACAAACTAAGCATCACATGGAAAAACTTAATATATGAAACTTGCTAAGAATTTTGTGTAGATTAATAATTTGCAACTTTCATCTATGTTTAAAATGATTAAATCGTTGTTTGTTTAAATTTGCCCCTATGCCATTTAAAATGATTTAATTCATAACTAAATAACCGTAGCTCGGTTTTAAATAATCTTTATATGTAAATGGGGTAGAAAAATGCCTAGTTCAACATGGTGGCATCACTTTGCATGTTTAACAACTATAAAATATGGTTTAGGGCAGAACAGTACCAAACCTAAAATATGTATATAGGGATTTACCGGAATTGTTGTTCGTTGTTTCCGGCCTCACTTAAACTTGACTAGATAGGTAGTTTTACTTTGCTTCACCCCCTTGCCATGTTAATCGACATTTAATATTGTTGAGTACATAAAAAAGATCGAACTAAATAAGTCATGTGGTGTTTCGTTAATATGCAACGGAGTTGCATGTTGAGCTCCCCTTAAGTTGTAGGATTGTTTGTGCATTTTGCCATGCCATGCTTCATTAAACCAGACATACATCATACTTGATTGTGCATCATGCCATGATTATGTGATGGTTGTTTACTATGTTGTTTGCTTCCTTTCCAGTGTTGCTTCTTTGGGTTGGTTCCGATAACGTCGCGTTTGTGAGGACCCGTTCGACTATGACCGTTTGTCTTCTTCATGGACTCGTTCTTCTTCCTTGCGGGATCTCAGGCAAGATGACCATAACCTCGAAATCACTTCTATCTTTGCTTGCTAGTTGCTCGCTCTTTTGCTATGCCTATGCTGCGATACCTACCACTTGCTTATCATGCCTCCAATATTGTTAAGCCAAGCCTCTAACCCACCTTGTCCTAGCAGACCATTGTTTGGCTATGTTACCGCTTGCGCAGCCCCTCTTATAGCGTTGCTAGTTGCAGGTGAAGATTGGAGTTTGTTCCTTGTTGGAACATGGATATTTGTTGGGATATCACAATATCTCTTATTTAATTAATGCATCTATATACTTGGTAAAGGGTGGAAGGCTCGGCCTTATGCCTGGTGTTTTGTTCCACTCTTTCCGCCATAGTTTCCGTCATATCGGTGTTATGTTCCCGGATTTTGCGTTCCTTACACGGTTGGGTTATAATGGGAACCCCTTGACAGTTTGCTTTGAATAAAACTCCTCCAGCAAGGCCCAACCTTGGTTTTACCATTCGCCACCTAGCCTTTTTCCCTTGGGAGTCGCGCATCCCGAGGGTCATCTTTATTTTAACCGCCCCGGGCCAGTGCTTGTCTAAGTGTTGGTCCGAACCGGGCAGCCTGCGGGGCCACCTCGGGGAAACTCGAGGGCTGGTTTTATTCGTAGCTTGACCTATCCGGTGTTGCCCTAAGAACGAGATATGTGCAGCTCCTATCGGGATGTCGGCGCATCGGGCGGTCTTGCTGGACTTGTTTTACCATTGTCGAGGATGTCTTGTAACCGGGATTCCGAGTCTGATCGGATTGTCTTGGGAGAAGGAATATCCTTCGTTGACCGTAAGAGCTTGTGATGGGCTAAGTTAGGACACCCCTGCAGGGTTTTGAACTTTCGAAAGCCGTGCCCGCGGTTATGGGCAGATGGGAATTTGTTAATGTCTGGTTGTAGAAAACCTGAAACTTATCTTAATTAAAATGCATCAACCGCGTGTGTAGCCGTGATGGTCTCTTCTCGGCGGGGTCCGGGAAGTGAACACGGTGTTGGAGTTATGTTTAACGTAGGTTGTGCTAGGATCACTTCTTGATCATAGTTTTCTCGATCATGCTTTGCCTTCTCTTCTCGCTCTCATTTGCGTATGTTAGCCACCATATATGCTAGTCGCTTGCTGCAGCTCCACCTCATACCTTTTGCCCTACCTATAAGCTTAAATAGTCTTGATCGTGAGGGTGTGAGATTGCTGAGTCCCCGTGATCCACAGATACTTCCAAAAACCAGTTTGCAGATGCCGATGAAACCGTGTAGGTGACGCAACCGAGCTCAAGGAGGAGCTCGATGAAGACCTTGTTCGTTGTGTTGTTTCGTTCCAGTTCATCAGTAGTGGAGCCCAGTTGGGACGAGCGTGGATCTGTGTAGCATTTGGGGTAGTCTTCTTTTATTTTGGTTCCGTAGTCGGACTTTGATTGTATCTGGTTGATGTAATGCTTTATTCATGTATTGTGTGAAGTGGCGATTGTAAGCCAACTATGTATCTCTTTCCCTTTATGTATTACATGGGTTGTTTGCGAAGATTACCTCACTTGCGACATTTCTTTCAATGCGGTTATGCCTCTAAGTTGTTGAGGGAGCCCTAGATTAGGGGGTCTCCGGACAGCCGGACTATCTCCATTGGCCGGACTGTTAGACTATGCAGATACAAGATTGAAGACTTCGTCTCGTGTCCGGATGGGACTCTACTTGGCGTGGAAGGCAAGCTAGGCAATACGGATATGGATATCTCCTCCTTTGTAAACGACCTTGTGTGACCCTAACCCTCTCCGGTGTCTATATAAACCGAAGGGTTTTAGTCCGTAGGACAACAACCACAACATACAATCATACCATAGGCTAGCTTCTAGGGTTTAGCCTCTTTGATCTCGTGGTAGATCTACTCTTGTACTACCCATATCATCAATGTTAATCAAGCAGGACGTAGGGTTTTACCTCCATCAAGAGGGCCCGAACCTGGGTAAAACATCGTGTCCCCTGCCTCCTGTTACCATCCGACCTAGACGCACAGTTCGAGACCCCCTACCCGAGATCCGCCAGTTTTGACACCGACATTGGTGCTTTCATTGAGAGTTCCTCTGTGTCATCGCTGTTAGGCTTGATGGCTCCTACTATCATCGATAGTGATGCGGTCCAGGGTGAGACTTTTCTCCCCGGACAGATCTTCGTATTCGGCGGCTTTGCACTGCGGGCTAATTCGCTTAACCATTTGGAGCAGATTGAAAGCTACGCCCCTGGCCATCAGGTCAGATTTGGAAGTTTGAACTACACGGCCGACATCCGCGGAGACTTGATCTTCGACGGATTTGAGCCACAGCCAGGCGCGCCACACTGTCGCGATGGGTATGACCTAGCTCTGCCGCCAAACAGTACCCCAGAGGCTGCGTCCGCATCAGCTCCGACCCTTAGCTTGGAGCCAACTACGCGAGTCGAGGACGGGTGGTTAGACACCGCCTCAGGGGCTGCAGTCTCAATGGCGATCGAGCCGAACACCAGCCTAACCCTCTGCGCAGCCCGTGACTCCAAGGTGCCGGACTATTTTTCGGACTCTGAACCATCCGCACCCCTGCCAATCGAATCCGATTGGGCGCCGATCATGGAATTCACCGCCGCGGATATCTTTCAGCACTCACCCTTCAGCGACATTCTGAATTCACTAAGGTCTCTCTCTTTGTCAGGAGAGCCCTGGCCGGATTATGTCCAATAGGATTGGGATGCGGACGACGAAGAAATTTGACGCCCACCCACCACCCACTTCGTAGCCACTGTCGATGATTTAACCGACATGCTCGACTTCGACTCCGAAGATATCGACGGTATGGACGACGATGTAGGAGACGAACATGAACCAGCACCTATCGGGCACTGGAAAGCCACCTCGTCATATGACATATACATGGTGGATACACCCAAAGAAGGCAATGGCGACGGGATAGCGGAGGATGACCCCTCCAAGAAGCAACCCAAACGCCGACGTCAGCAGCGCCGCTCTATGTCCCGCCAAAGCAAAAGTGGCGATACCGGCACAGGAGATAATAACACTCCGGATAGTGCCGAAGAAAACAACAAACCCCTTCAGCAAGATTTAGAGCAAGAGGATGGAGGAGCCAGCTCTCCTGAGAGAGCGGCAGACGGAGAGGAGGAGGATGACAATCACATGCCCCCCTCCGAAGACGAGGCAAGCCTCGGCGACGATGAATTCGCCGTACCAGAGGATCCCGTCGAACAAGAGCGCTTCAAGCGCCGGCTTATGGCCACGGCAAATAGCCCGAAGAAAAAGCAGCAGCAGCTTCAAGCTGATCAAGATCTGCTAGCCGACAAATGGACTGAAGTCCTCGCGGCCGAGGAATATAAACTCGAGCGCCCCTCCAAGAGTTACCCAAGGCGCAGGTTACTACCCCGACTGGAGGAAGAAGCGTATGATACGACTGATCGGCCACCTCATGGCCGCGATAGAGAGGCATTCCAGCCAAAAGCTCAGCCTCCACCCCAACTCCATTCAAATAAAAAGGCATGGGGAGATACACCAGACCTGCGAGACATATTGGAGGACAAGGCAAAGCATTCAAGATCGATCTACAGATCACGAGGGCGCACAACTCTGCGAGACGACAAACGTCATGCCGGATACAGTAAAAGCAAATCCGGCCGGGCTGAACACAGCGGGCGAGACCCATTCGAGCTGCGTCGCGATATAGCCCAATACAGAGGCGCCGCACACCCCTTATGCTTCACAGATGAAGTAATGGAACATCAATTCCCAGAAGGTTTCAAACCTGTAAATATTGAATCATGCGACGGCACAACAGATCCCGCAGTATGGATTGAGGACTTCCTCCTCCACATCCACATGGCCCGCGGCGATGACTTACACGCCATCAAATACCTCCCACTAAAAGCTCAAAGGACCAGCGCGGCATTGGCTTAACAGCTTGCCAGCGGACTCCATTAGCTGTTGGGAAGATCTGGAAGCCGCATTCCTCGACAACTTTCAGGGCACTTATGTGCGACCACCAGACGCCGATGATTTGAGCCACATAATTCAGCAGCCAAAAGAGTCGGCCAGGCATTTCTGGACTCGGTTCCTTACAAAGAAAAATTAAATCGTCGACTGTCCAGATGCGGAGGCCTTAGCGGCTTTCAAGCACAACATCCGAGATGAGTGGCTAGCCCGGCACCTTGGTCAGGAAAAGACGAAATCTATGGCAGCTCTCACGACGCTCATGACCCGCTTTTGTGCGGGAGAAGACAGCTGGCTGGCTTGCAGTAATAACATCTCAAAGAACCATGGTACCTCAGATACCAAGGACGGCAATAGCAGGTCACGTCGCAATAAGCATAAGCGCCACATTAACAGCGAAAATACTGAGGATACGACAGTCAATGCCGGATTCAAAGGCTATAAACCCGGTCAGCGGAAAAAGCCATTCAAACAAAGTACGCCGGGTCCGTCCAGCTTGGACCGTATACTCGATCGCTCATGTCAAATACACGGCACCCCAGACAAGCCAGCCAATCACACCAACAGGGACTGTTGGGTGTTCAAGTAGGCCGGCAAGTTAATTGCCGAAAACAAGGACAAGGGGCTACATAGCGATGACGAGGAGGAGCCCTGGCAGCTGCACACTAGAGGACAGAAGAGGTTTCCCCCGCAAGTGCGGACGGTGAACATGATATACGCAACCCACATCCCCAAGAGGGAGCGGAAGCGTGCGCTCAGGGACGTATATGCGTTGGAGCCAGTCGCCCCAAAGTTCAACCCTTGGTCCTCCTGTTCGATCACCTTCGATCGGAGGGACCACCCCACTAGTATCCGTCATGGCGGATTCGCCGCACTGGTCCTAGACCCAATCATCGACGGATTTCACCTCACTCGAGTCCTTATGGACGGCGGCAGCAGCCTGAACCTGCTTTATCAGGACACAGTGCGCAAAATGGGTATAGACCCCTCAAGGATCAAACCCACAAAAACGACCTTTAAGGGCGTCATTCCAGGTGTAGAGGCCCATTGCACAGGCTCAATTACACTGGAAGTGGTCTTCGGATCCCAAGATAACTTCCGAAGCGAAGAGTTAATCTTTGATATAGTCCCGTTCCGTAGTGGTTATCACGCGCTGCTCGGGCGAACCGCATTTGCTAGATTCAATGCGATACCGCATTATGCATACCTCAAGCTCAAGATGCCAAGACCTCACGGAGTTATTACAGTCAATGGAAACACAGAGCGCTCTCTCCGAACAGAGGAGCACACCGCAGCCCTCGCAACAGAAACGCAAAGCAGCCTCTCAAGGCAATCAACCACTTCGGCGCTTCACAACCCGGACACCTTCAAGTGCGCTCGGGGCAATCGGCAAATAGACCGCCTGGCGCGCTCTGAGCTCGCGTAGCAATATGGCGGCCACCCCAATCCCAGCCCAGCGGCGAACCTCGTGCCGCGCGTACATAATTACGCATTAAAAATACCATGGGCACATGTGGGGAGGGGGGCATAACTACGGCACGCCCCAAGACGCGGCCTAAACCGCACTAGGGGCTTCCCGTTCGGTTACTTTTCTTTTTCTTTCAGGACCTTAATCTCTAGAAACACAGTCCGGCAGCACTATTGCCGAACACATATTGCCGCAACCAAGGAGGCAGACAGCTACGTTATACCACGGAATTCCCAGGTTGATTACAGTAACGAGTAAAATATTTAATTTAATATCATTCCTCAGCTTGCCCTTGGAAGGGACATAGTCCTACTCTTTGCTTATCGCACTATCTGTATCACTCTGCTTTAATGCAATTTTTTAATAAACAATGCATGACATTACGACTATTATTGCATTCTTGTTATATATATATATAGGTAAAACTGTGTCTACCATAGCTTGCCACAGAACTAGTTAAGTTTCCCTAAACTTCTAACGGTTCAAAAGTTATCAAAAAATATGAAATAAATATGGGAGCATCTCTCTAATGTAATAAGATGATCCAACGGAGGAATTGTCAAAATATGCATCTATGTGTCCTCGACAAAAATAATAAGCATTTCAGCTCACTGCGACATAAATATATACTGAACTATTTTTTTTGTCCAGGACACATACAGTCGTATTTTTTAATCCCTCCGTTGGATCATGTTATATTATAGGTGTGTTGGTTCAGTATTTTTTTCAGAATTTTTGAGAACTTTTGCACCGTTGAAACCCTTAACTAGTTCTGTGGCAAGCACTTGTAGAAAATCCTACTCCTATATATATCTATGGTATGACCAATACACCAGGGGCTTACGTACCCCACAATGCGGTGTGAAAAGTCCGAACACTTTCACAAGTGCGGCACCCCGAACTTATAGCATTATATGCATCAGCTCCGAATCATGTCTTTAGTCAAATGTTGGGTTTGCCCGGCTCCTATGTTTTGGTACCTTACGTTCCGCTCTATCGGCTAAGGTAGCGCTAGGAGAACTACTGCGATTATGCCCCGGTTCTGCTGGGTTCAGCACCTCAGTAGAGAAAGCTAAAACTGACTGTCATGATAAGGCGAGAGACTGGTCGCTGTTCGGCGAGGTTTTCAAATCACTAAAGACTTATGCCGCTTAGAGCGAGGGGCCGGCCCTGTCCGGCTTAAAGGCGTGTATCGCGCCATGAATTCGGCCTTCCGAATACCAGGGGCTTCGCCGAAATTTAAAATTATAGAATTCTATGGCTAAGTGAGAGTGATAAAGCATCATTAGTCCGGTTGCCTTGTTCGCTGTGCTGAGCACCTCCCTCGAAGAACCCAAACATGGGAACAAGAGTGCTCAGGTTTATCCCGAACACCCCAGCACTCGTGGCATGAGGGAAGAAGCTGAGGAATAGACATCTCTCAAATTGGATAAACAGCCAAACAGAAGGTAATATTTTAAATTCCTACAAGCGTTGCATAGCGCATATGAAACAAGTTTTCATTCATACAGGATAAAACGAG
Organism: Triticum urartu; assembly: GCF_056163025.1. Lineage (NCBI taxonomy): Eukaryota > Viridiplantae > Streptophyta > Magnoliopsida > Poales > Poaceae > Triticum > Triticum urartu. Next base: position 427,733,151 of record NC_141879.1, read on the forward strand.
CAAGTCTCATTCAAATATTACATCTTTTGAACAATCGTCCGCGATGAGACGGGCACCCGGCAGAACACCCTCGTAGTACATCTCGGGGTGGCAGTGCTCCTTGCCCTCTGGCGGCCCCTCCTTGATCAGCTTCACGGCGTCTAGCTTGACCCACTACAATTTCACACGGGCGAAAGCCCGGCGTGCACATTCAATGCAGACAGATCGCTTGACGACCTCCAGTCGCGGGCAGGCGTCCACAAGCCGCCTCACCAGGCCGAGGAATCTGTTCGGAAGGGCGTCGCCAGGCCACAACCGTACTATAAAGCTCTTCATGGCCTGATCGGCCGCCTTATGTAGCTCGACCATCTGCTTCAGCTGGTCGCTCATTGGCACCGGATGTTCGGCCTCAGCATACTGAGACCAGAACAGCTTCTCCGTTAAGCTTCCATCCTCGGCCTAGTAAAATTGTGCGGCATCGGACACACTGCGGGGCAAATCTGCGAATGCTCCTGAAGAGCTCCGGATCCGGGTAAGTAATCGGTAATTTACTTTTACATGCTTGCTTTGCATATAGAAAGCCTTACCCGCCGCTATCTTCTTCATCGCGTCGATCTCTTGGCGGGCCTTTTGGGCTTCAGCCTTGGCACTTTTTACACTCTCGAGGGCCGCGGCAAGCTCAAACTCCTGCGTCTTGGAGTCAAGCTCCAATGCCTCGTGCTTCGCCACAAGAGCCTGGAGCTCTTGCTGCACCTCGCCCACCCGAGCCTCGTGCTTCTCTCGCTCGGTGCGCTCCTTGGCCGCTGTATCTTCGGCCTTGGTTAGCGCTTGCTTCAGGGTCGCCACCTCGGTCGTGGCCCCTGGCAAACATACGATGATCCTGTCATATTGCAATCGCGTACTCTTTTATATATATACATAAGACAGGGTATTACTTACCCTTGTTCTCCTCGAGCTGCCTCTTGGCAAGGCCGAGCTCTTTCCTGGACCCCTCGAGGTCCTGCTTCAGTACGACGACCTCCGCAGTTAGTGCGGCGGACGCTAGCAGCAAAGCCTGCATATGCATATTGACATACTTATATTAGACTCCTGCGATATTATTTGATCCTCTGTTTGGCTTTTCTTTGTGAACACTGAACAAAGCATCAGGGGCTACTGTCTATGCGGTAATATTTCTACTACATTTTAAAACACTTACCTCGAAGCCTGTTAGAAGGCTGGCATAGGCTTCAGTCAATCCGCTCTTGGCGGACTGAACCTTCTGGATCACTGCACTCATGATAGTGCGGTGCTCCTCGTCGATGGAAGCGCTGCGAAGTGCTTCCAACAGATTGTTAGGCGCCTCTGGATGGACAGAGGTCACCGGCACAGGCGTCTTGCCCCTCTTAGAAGGAGGCCGCCTGCCCGAGCCTGGAACCGCTGGAGGTTCCGGCACGGTGTTCGGCTGAGGGCCGAACTTGGAGCTCTCAGGGGCCCCGTCCCCTCGGCTTCCGGAGTCCGGAAGGTCGCCTTGAGGCACCTCCGGGACTGTCTCCCCTCGATACGGTGCCTCTTGAGACAACACCTCAGCATCGTCGGCAGGATGAGGGGAGGTGGCGGTCGGGACTGGATCACTATCCATGTTAGACAAGCCCAAGGAGCCGTCCGATGATGCATCAATACTGGCTCGTGGCGGCCTGCATAATTGCGTTCAGCATTAGGGAAAGTAGTGCGACAAAGGAATCCTATGAGTTACTCTGGTATCCGAATACTTACGATCTCCCCAGGGGCTTGACCCTGGGCAACCACTCGTCTTCGCCTTCGTCGGCGGCGGTGGAACCGTCCGGAAGGAGAGTCCTTCCCTTCTTGGACCCTCCGGCCTCCCCGGTTGGGGTGGCCTTCCTTTTCTTGTCTCCCCCAGTTGGTGGGGGAGCATCTTCTTCTTCTTCTTCCTTGTCTTCGGGGGAAGAGTGCGCCGTAGAGTCATCAGACGGTGAGTCCGACGACGCCTGGCGTCGGGAACTCTCTCGGGTTCCCTTGGCCTTCTTGGTCTTGTCCGGCACCGTATAAGGGGCTGGAGTCAACATCTTCGCCAGAAGAGCGTCTGTGGGGCCTTCGGGCAAAGGAGCCGGACAGTCGATCTGTCCGGCCATCTTCTGCCAGTCCGGTCAAAGGTACGGGAGTTTAGATCCCGCATAGAGTCAATCTATATAAAAAATAAGTATCTTGTGAAAGGTAAAGCAGCTTACCGCACTAGCTTGGCGCTTCGCACTGAATCCGCGATCCTCAGTAATGGGGGGGACCTTGACACTTTTGAACAGCACCCTCTAGGCGTCTTCATGAGTCATGTCAAAGAGCCTGTTCAGAGTTTGGTGCTGCGCCGGATTGAACTCCCACAAGTTGAACTCCCGTTGTTGGCACACGAGCGGATGAGCATAACTTGGACTATGTTGACAAGCTTGAGCTTCTTGTCCACCATGCTTTGAATACATGTTTGGAGTCCGGTCAGCTCTTTCGAACTACCCCAGGACAGGCCCTTCTCTTTCCAGGAGGTGAGCCACGTGGGGATGCCAGATTGGAACTCAGGGGCCGCTGCCCATGCAGGGTTGCGTGGCTCGGTCATATAGAACCGCCCCGATTGCCACCCCTTTATGGTTTCCACAAAGGAGCCCTCGAGCCATGTTACGTTGGGCATCTTGCCCACCATGGCGCCTCCGCACTCCGCCTGGCGGCCGCCCACCACCTTCGGCTTGACATTGAAGGTCTTCAGCCATAAGATGAAGTGGGGCTTGATGCGGTGGAAGGCCTCGCACACGGCGATAAACGCCGAGATGTTGCGGATGAAGTTAGGGGCTAGATCGTGGAAATCCAGGCCGTAATAAAACATGAGCCCCCGGACGAAGGGATGGAGAGGGAATCCCAGTCCGCAGAGGAAATGGTTGAGGAATACTACCCTCTCATGGGGCCTGGGGGTGGGGATGAGCTGCCCCTCATCTGGGAGCCGGTGCGCGATGTCGTCGGGCAGGTATCCGGCTCTCCTCTGTTTCTTGATGTCTCCCTCCGTGATGGAGGAGACCATCCGCCTGCCTCCCGCTTCGGACATGATTGGAGAAGGTCGAGGTGGGAAGTGCGGACCTGGGCGCTAGAGCTTGAGTGTGCGAAAACGGATGGGTAAGGGAGGAAGAAGGGGTGGATAGAAAGGTGAATCCTTATCCCTTTATATGGGCGGATGAAACTAAGCGTCCCCACCTGCCTGGTAAAACTTGCTTATCCCCCAAGCGCCGCAATTGATGGCGCGGTTGGGTTACCCATGCCGGTATTGATGAGAACCCCGTAATAAGGGGACACGATCTCTGCTTTGACAAGACGTGTCGAAAAACTGCCTCGCATTATGTGCGGGGCTGGTTAAAAGAAACGGTTCGAATAATCACCAGGCCATGACGTAATGTCATGCTGCCAAAACAAGCCAACAAATTAGATCTGCGAAAATATTATTCTCTCTACGGTGGAATGTGGAACTTATTTTGCAGGGTCGGACGCTATCCTCGTATTCAAATTCTTCTGTGATGTATTCGGAGAAGGAACCCGCCTTGCAATGCCGAAGACAATACTGCGCGCCAGACTCATCATCATTGAAGCCTAGTTCAGGGGCTACTGAGGGAGTCCTGGATTAGGGGGTCTCCGGACAGCTGGCCTATCCCCATTGGCCGGACTGTTAGACTATGAAGATACAAGATTGAAGAGTTCGTCTCGTGTCCGGATGGGACACTACTTGGCATGGAAGGCAAGCTAGGCAATACGGATATGGATATCTCCTCCTTTGTAACCGACCTTGTGTAACCCTAACCCTCTCCGGTGTCTATATAAACCGAAGGGTTTTAGTCCGTTGGACAACAACCACAACATACAATCATACCATAGGCTAGCTTCTAGGGTTTAGCCTCTCTGATCTCGTGGTAGATCTACTCTTGTACTACCCATATCATCAATATTAATCAAGCAAGACGTAGGGTTTTACCTCCATCAAGAGGGCCCGAACCTGGGTAAAACATCGTGTCCCCTGCCTCCTATTACCATTCGGCCTAGCCGCACAGTTCGGGACCCCCTACCCGAGATCCGCCGGTTTTGACACCGACAGCCGTGCTTCGACATGTGGGAGATATAGCCGCATCGAGGGCGTTACAACATCATCCAAAACAGAGAAGCGACTGGCCGGGTTGCCAAGTGGGCTATTGAGCTTGGACCTCATGGGTTGAAGTATGTGCCTCGCAGGCTATAAAATCTCAGGCGTTGGTGGATTTCATCAATGATTGGACAAAGCTGCAGATGCCTGAGGAAAAACTGGTTAACACATATTGGACAATTCACTTTGATGGGTCGAGGCAATTGGATGGCTCGAGGGGCTGGAGTTATTCTTGCTTCCCCTCGAGGTGATGAACTTTGTTATGTTCTTCGCTTGATGTTTCCTTGTACTAACAATGTAGCTGAGTATGAAGCTTTGCTCCATGGCCTTCGGATGGCTAAGGAAATGAATTGAAGCCGGGTTAAATGCTTCCGTTATTCAGACTTGGTGGCTCAGCAAGTCTCTGGTACTTGGGATTCTAAGGATCCACTCATGGCGGCTTATTGACGAGAGGTGGATAATCGCTGGTCACTTTAAGGCTTATCAAGTGGATCACATTGATCGAAGGAAAAATGAAGCGGCGGATGCCTTAAGCCGGTTAGGTTCTCAACGTAAACCGGCGCCGCCTAATGTATTTCTTGATGTCTTACATCACCCGTCGGTTAAGTTACCTACGGAGGAGGATTTAGCCATTCCTGACCCAGAAGCTCAGTTGGTGGCAGCTCTACACGTGATCCCGGATTGGACAGTTCCTTGTTTGGCTTACATGACCCGAGGCAAGTTACCTGAGGATGAAACTTTAGCCAGGCGGATAGCTCGGCGGTCTAAGTCAATGTCAATTGTTAATGGAGAATTGCATCACCGCAATGTTACAGGGGCGTTTCAACGCTGTGTCTCCCCACAAGAGGGCTGTGAGATCTTACGAGAGATCCATGAAGGGGATTGTGGTCATCATGCCGGTTCAAAATCTCTTGTGGCTAAAGCTTTCCGTCATGTGTTCTATTGGTTAACAGCTCATGCCGATGCGAAGGACCTTGTCAGTAGGTGTGATAGATGTCAGAAATTTGCAAGACGAGCTCATGTGCCGGCTCAAGAATTGAGAATGATTCCAATTACTTGGTCGTTTGCAGTCTGGGGGCTTGATATGGTTGGGCCTTTCAAAAGATCCAAGGATAAGAAGACCCACCTATTGGTGGCGGTTGACAAGTTCACTAAATGGGTAGAGGCAGAGCCGGTCAGTAAGTGTGACGCAGCAACGGCGGTTCAGTTCATGAAGAAGGTGATCTTTCGTTTTGGCTTTCCACACAGCATTATAACAGATAATGGCACTAATCTTTCTAAGGGTGCTATGGAGGAATTTTGTTAGCGAGAGCATATCCGGCTCAATGTATAATCAGTGGCTCACCCTCAATCCAACGGTCAAGCTGAGAGAGCAACTCAGGAGATCTTGAAGGGTATCAAGCCCCGGCTTATGGTTCCCTTGCAGAGGATGTCGGGTTGTTGGGTAGATGAGTTACCTTCTGTGTTATGGAGCATCAACACCACCCAAATAGATCTATGGGCTACACACCCTTTTTCATGGTTTATGGAGCAGAGGTAGTTCTTCCTAGTGACATCTGTCATGACTCGCCTCGTGTGGCGACTTATTTTGAAGCTGACAATGAAAAAGCACATCAAGATGCGTTGGATCTGTTGGATGAGGAGCGTGATATAGAAGCAGCTCATTCGAGGATTTATCAGCAAGACTTACGCTGTTATCACAGCCGCCGGGTTAAAACTAGAGTTTTTCAAGAAGGTGACCTGGTGCTCTGGCTTATCCAAGACCAGACAAATATGCATAAGTTATCCACACCTTGGGAAGGTGTAACATCCCAAATTTGCAATTTGGAATGTTAAACACTAGATCATCATGCATAGCATATTTTCTTGCATTTGGGTCGATCCTAGAAATTTCACGCAACTCAAGGACCTTCGGAGAGAGTTGGAGATTTCGTTATTTTCATATTTGAGAGTTTTCTCAAATTTTGAAAAAGAGGATCATTTGATTTATTTATTTCATCTTCAATTATTTTTCCAATATCAAAAATATAAGAGAGGGAATAATATGACTTTCCCAAATTTAGGAAAAATGAAGATTTAATGAATAAATCAAATTTTGGCTTTGCCGGAGTTTTGTTGCTTTTTATTTGGATAGGGAAAAATGCGTGTTTTCAAAAATTGCATTCTAGGTCCGGAGTAAAGTTCTTTTTGTTTGGCTCATTTTTAGGAGTCGGGAAAATTTACTTTAGATTTTTCGAAGTTCGTTTAGTTTTCTTTTCTTTTGTTTTTCTGCGCGCGTAACCATTAAAAAAAAGGGAGACCGCAGGCCCAGCCGTCTGGGCCAAGGCCGGCCCAGCCTCTCGCCAGCCGCCAGCCCCGCCGCAAGCCGAGTCCGGCTTGGACTCCAAGCCGCAGCCGCCCTTGCCCCTTGCCCCCTCCCCAAGCAACACCCTCCCTCCTATATAAATACCCAACACCCCCCCTCTCCACCCCAAGCCGCAGCCACCGCCGCCTCCCGCCCCAAGCCGCGTGCCAGCCCCGCCGCCCTAGCGCCGCCGCCGCCTAGCTGCCGCCGCCGCCTAGCCGACGCCGCCCTTGTCCCGCCGCCGCCGGAGCCCCTCGCCGGAGCCTCGCCGGAGGTAGCCGCGCAACCCCTCGCCTCGGTTCGGTTTTTCTTAAAAGAACCGTTCTGTTTTCTTTTCCGTTTTTTTCTTTCCAGTTTTTCTTTTCGGTTTTCTTTTCCGAAAAACCCTAGATCGGTTTTCGTTCTTCTTTCGGACCGTTCGTCTCAACGAACGTGATCACCGATTTTTCCCGGTTAATGACGCCCGTTCGTTTAACCGTTCGTCTCTTTCTTTTCGTCGGATTTATTCCGCGATCGTGATCTCAGATCCGATCTTCGTTCTAGTCTTTCTTCTCGCTCGTTTATCGGAATCAGGTGATTCAAGCGCCTGGAGTTTCGTTTCGAAACCTCCGTTCCGTCTAATCAACTTAAACAAGTTTTTGCCCCGGTAAAATTTGACCTAGATTTAACTTGCTAGAACCGAGTTGTTTTCTTCCGCCGTTTGTTTTCCGTTTCTTTGTTCGCAACCGGAGTTCTTAAGTTGAATTTTCTGGTTCGTTCTCTTGTTCGAGTTTTACCTGTGCATTAGATGAGTACTTATTGTGTGCTTGTTGTTTGTCTGCGATAGATCACCCGGATTGCGCCGCTTGTTACTTCGAAACCCTAGGTCTCGCGGATCATCAGCAAGGCAAGTAACACTTTGATCATACCTTTTCTACAACCCATGTTTTACTGCATTAGATCAATCCTCACACATTGCATGATTAGGATCTAATTAAATTGAGGGATGGGAAGTAGATGAGGTAGTACCTATTACCTGTATTATTATGAAACCTTTGGGAGTTACTTCTACGCTTGCTATTTATGCCATGCTATGCTAGTAGACGTGGATTGGGTGAGTGATATCCATGATAGATGTGAGTTGATAATTTTAATGGTTTATCTAAGGTGGCAACTTAAACACACATCTGGGTGGATTGAGGCACCTGATGTCTATCAGGACTTGCCTGTTTTTATTTCGGACCGCCACCCAGGCTCAAAGGGATCATAAGATCTTTCATGCTAGAAACTTCCGTGTGCAGCCACAAGCCATTATGGGCTCTAGCATAGTTGACTAAGTCGTGCGAACTCTTACGGGTAGACTAGCAGATTTAGGGGAAAGTAGGTGTACCGGTCTACCCACATGTAAGGTGCTAGCGCTTCTGAAAGACTGTGTCTCGGTCATCCGTCTTCTCAAACACCCTACAGTGCGAGAAACCAAACGGAGGCGATCGAGTCTTGTGGGGAAAAGTGCGCAAACCTCTGCAGAGTGTACAAACTAATCATGATTAGCCATGTCCCTGGTTATGGACAACTTGAGTATATAGTACTTGAATATCATGTGAATCTCATCATGTTACTTCTAATTAATGTTCTTGGGTTTTAATTACTTAATTGGGATCGAAATGCTGTCAACCATTCTCGATGTTTAACAACCACCATGATAGTTAAATAATTTTATTCCTTTGCAGTAGGGAAAAACTGGCTTTACGCAAAACTGTAACCATAGAGCTTTCCACCAGCCATATATGCATATAGTATAGCTGTTTCATTCCATTACTCTCTATGTGTTACATTGCCAGCATATTCCATGTGCTGACCCGTTTTCGGGCTGCAACTTCTCATGTTGCAGACTTTTCAGACGACGAGTAAGGTGTTTTTAGGTCGTGGTTCTATACTCAGTGATGCCGTTGGAGTTGATGGACCCATTTATCTTCCGAGTCTTCCGCTGTTATCATTATTAGATGGCCTTAAGCCATATTTATTGTAATAAGTTCTCTTTGAGACAACGACGTAATAAGTGTGTGATTGCCACTCTGCTATAAATCCTTCGATGTACTGTGTGGTGTCAGCATTACTGATCCAGGGATGACACCGGAGCACAGAGCACTTGATCCATTCGGATCGGGTCGCTACAGAGATGGTATCAGAGCACACGCTGACTGTAGGACACGACCACTAAGTTAAAGCCATAGATCACCATTCTCTTCTCATTTTCTAACTCCTCATCTTTTCTACTCTTTTAGGATGACGAACGTGAAGATTAAGTACGCTCAACCGGATGAAGGCACACCATTTGGATTTCACCTGAAGGAAGTCACCAAGTACCTGAACATTGGACTACCAAGCTTCACGGGAACCTTCAACGCCACTCTGCCTGAAGAGGAGCGCTGGAAGATTCAAGCTCACGTTCCGGGAAGAACATTCGCGCCAATCACGAAGCCTATAGATAGTGTTTTCAATGCACCAACCTGGAGTCTGGAAAGAGCATGGCAGCTCATATCACCATAGGACGCATTGGAGAAGTTTATCAAGAAGACCTCCAGGACACTATCTACCAGATTTGCGGACGCCGAGATGAACAATGGGAGTTAGTCAGCACCAAGAAGGATAGATCCATTGCATCTTTCATCCAGGAGTTAAACCAGCACATTCGACGCCACGAGAACCAGATGTGCAATGATATGATAGAGTTGAAGAATGCAAAGGCAAGGATCATCGAGCTAGAAGGATAACTGAAGTCTACATGCAAGGACTACATGGACGAGATCGTAGCTCTAGCAAGACACAATGGCGATCTTAAGCAGGAGATTGAAGAACTCAAGAGGAAGTTAACATCCAAAGAGGAAGATGAGTATGTCGCATGTCTGGACAACTACATCATCATCGACGACACCGATTCGGATCCAAGTGAACCCGACTTTGAAGACGAAGTTGGAGCAGATATCATGGAGTCTTCCACTGGTTCAAATTTCTAGATGACCACTAGATAGTAGTAGCATTCCCCCCCTGTAAACATTATAGTCGAGCACTTTTGCGATAGTTTTAGACCGATTGTAAGCCCTTGTTTGATTATATGAAGTGATTTTGTGTGCATTTTCTCATGTGCATTGGGGTAGTGTTTTCCCTTTAGACCTCACTCTATTCTTAATTCTCGTCTTTTCTAAACCCTCAGATGCCTCCGAGACGTGACAATGGATTCCCACCGGAGCTCACTCAGTTGATCCAGCAACAGAATCAATTGATGCAGATGTTAGTCTAGAACCAGCAGAACAACAACAACAACCCACCACCACCACCACCTGTTGACCACTTAGCCCGTTTCCTTAGGCTGAATCCGCCGGTGTTTTCCAGTAGCACCGAGCCAATAGTAGCAGACGATTGGCTCCGCAAGATAGGAAGGGAGTTGACCACTGCAGGATGCACGGATGGTGAGAAAGTAAAGTTTGCCGCTCACCAGCTTGACGGACGCGCGGCAACATGGTGGGAGAATTTCACAGCCACTTACCCAGTTGACACTGTCACATGGGATCAGTTTCAGCAAGCTTTCCGCACTGCCCATGTTTCAGCAGGAGCTATGGCCATGAAGAAGCGTGAGTTTCACAACTTACGCCAAGGAGGAAGGACAGTTGGCCAGTACATTGACGATTTCAGCAAGTTAGCACGTTATGCCCCGGATGACGTTGCTACGGATGCAGCTAAGCAGGAGAAGTTTCTGGAAGGACTGAATGATGAACTAAGCATGAAATTGGTGGTAGCAAGTTTCAACAACTACCAGGAGTTGGTAGATCGTGCCATCATGATTGAAGGAAAGCAACAGCAGATTGAGAACCGTAAGAGGAAGTACGGACAGGGGAAGTATAACTCTGGAGCCCAGCAGAAGCCCCATTTTGCCCCTAAACCGGGATTTCAGTTTCAGCATACCCATGGAGGAGGTAGTTCGCACAACCATAATGGCCACAAGAATGGTAATGGGAATGGAGGAAGCAACGGCCAGAACCGGACCACCCCATCGACCCCAACCAAGAGAGATCTGAGTCAAGTCACCTGTTTCAAGTGTTCCAAGACCGAACATTATGCCAATGAATGTCCCGAAGGCCAGAATGGAAATGACAATGGAAGCTCTGGGAAGAAGCCGAACCCTTTCAATAGGGGACAGGTGAACCACGTTAATGTGGAGGAGGTTGAAGATCAGCCCGATGCAGTAATCGGTAAGTTTTTGGTTAAGTCATTTACCGCACTCGTTCTTTTCGATACTGGTGCATCGCATTCATACATATCAAGGGGATTTGTGGAAAAGTATAGCCTGTCCACTAGGATTCTTAAAACACCTATGCTAGTAAGCTCGCCAGGAGCAGAGTACATGGCCAGACAAGGATGTTTCCAAGTACCATTAAGTATAGGAAGGCATGTTTTCCCAACAGATTTAATTATTCTGGAATCCCAAGGTCTGGATGTGATTCTTGGTATGGATTGGCTGTCGATGTATGGAGGAAACATCGATTATGCTAGTAAGACAATTTTGCTTACCACACCAGAAGGAAGAAGGATCAAGTATGTATCCCGGCATGTGCCAAACAGGACACAAGTGAACCGCTTAACAGGAGTTGTGCAAGAGGAAGTACCAGTGGTGAAGGATTTTCCTGATGTATTTCCTGAGGAATTACCAGGCATGCCACCGGATAGAGACATTGAGTTTTTGATTGAGTTATTGCCAGGTACAGGCCCAATATCGAGGCGACCGTACCGGATGCCAGCAAAGGATTTGGTGGAAATTAAGAATCAGATTAAGGAGTTATTGGATAAAGGTTACATTCGCCCAAGTTCTTCGCCTTGGGGATCACCCGTACTTCTAGTGGAAAAGAAGGATGGATCATTAAGGATGGTTGTAGATTATCGGGGATTGAATGAAGTAACCATCAAGAACAAGTACCCACTGCCAATGATCAATGATCTGTTTGATCGGTTGCAAGGAGCTAAAGTGTTTTCCAAGATCGATTTGCGATCAGGGTACCATCAATTGAAGATTCGAGAGCAGGACATACCTAAGACAGCATTCACCACAAGATATGGACTGTATGAGTATATCGTTATGTCATTTGGATTGACTAACGCACCTGCCTATTTTATGAACCTGATGAACAAAGTGTTTATGGAGTTTTTGGATAAGTTCGTCGTAGTGTTCATTGATGACATCCTGGTTTATTCAAAGAATGAAGAGGAGCATAAGGAACATTTGCGTTTGGTTTTGGAGAAACTAAGGGAACATCAGTTATATGCCAAATTCAGCAAATGTGAGTTTTGGTTAAAGGAAGTTGGATTCCTCGGACACGTTATATCCGGAGAGGGTATAGCAGTTGACCCCACTAAGGTTGAGACCGTAACCGAATGGGAAGCACCAACAACCGTTGGAGAGATCCGGAGTTTTCTTGGACTCGCAGGATACTACCGGAGATTTATTGAGAATTTCTCAAAGATTGTGAAGCCTATGACGGAGTTGTTGAAGAAGGATACTAAGTTCAAATGGACTGAGGAGTGTGAGGCTAGTTTCCAGGAGTTGAAGAAACGTTTGGTCACCTCACCAGTATTGATTTTGCCAGATCAGACCAAGGATTATGAGGTGTATTGCGACGCTTCACGTCGAGGACTTGGAGCAGTGCTTATGCAGGAAGGGAGAGTTGTTTCGTATGCTTCACGGCAACTGAAGCCTCATGAGTTGAATTATGCCACGCATGATTTGGAGTTAGCAGCCGTAGTGCATGCATTGAAAACGTGGAGACATTCCTCATTGGAAATCATTGTGAGGTGTACACGGATCACAAGAGCTTGAAGTACATTTTCACGCAGAAGGAGTTGAACCTCAGACAGAGGAGATGGTTGGAGCTCATCAAGGATTATGATATGAGATTGCATTACCATCCTGGAAAAGCTAATGTAGTAGTTGATGCATTGAGCCGTAAGAGCCATGTCAATACTCTAATGACGGGGAAAATACCCAAGGAGTTAGCAGAAAACTTTCGTGAGCTATGTTTGGAAATAGTTCCGAGAGGCTATGTAGCAGCATTGGAGATTCAGTCAACATTGATGGATAAGATCAGAGAAGCTCAGAAATCTGACAAGGAGATTGCTGCTATAAAAGAGAAATTGAGCGAAGGAAAAGCAAAGGGATTTCGTGAGGATGAGCACGACACCCTATGGTTTGAAGACCGTGTTTATGTGCCAAATGACCCGGAGAACAGGAAGTTGATTTTGCAAGAGGCACATGATTCACCGTATTCGATTCACCCAGGGAATACCAAGATGTATTTGGATTTAAAGGAAACATTCTGGTGGACCAGAATGAAGAAGGATATTGCAGCATATGTATCAGTTTGTGACGTATGTCAGAGAGTAAAGGCAGAGCATCAGAAGCCAGCCGGATTGTTACAACCATTGCCGATACCCGAATGGAAGTGGGATAAGATAGGCATGGATTTTATCACGGGACTACCCAGGACAAAGGCAGGCTACGATTCGATATGGGTAGTAGTTGATCGTTTGACGAAGGTAGCACATTTTATTCCAGTTAAGACCACTTACACCAGTGCTAAGTTGGCAAAGATATACATGACTAGGATTATTTGTTTGCATGGAGTTTCGAGGAGTATCGTATCAGATAGAGGAACCCAATTTACCTCAAAGTTTTGGAATCAGTTGCATGAAACTTTGGGTACCAGACTAGAGTTCAGCACAGCTTTTCATCCGCAGACAGATGGACAGACCGAGAGAGTCAATCAGATTCTGGAAGATATGCTGAGAGCTTGTGCACTAGATTATGGATCTAGCTGGGACGATAACTTGCCGTATGCGGAGTTTTCTTATAACAACAGTTACCAAACCAGTTTGAAGATGGCACCTTTCGAAGCTTTATACGGAAGGAGGTGCAGGACACCGTTGTCATGGGACGAAGTTGGAGACCGTCTATTCTTTGGACCAGATTTGATTAAGGAGTCTGAACGGAAAGTTAAGTTGATTCGTGATAGGCTCAAGGTAGCCCAGTCCAGGCAGAAGAGCTACGCAGATTCTAAACGCAAGGAGACAGTCTACGAAACCGGAGACAGAGTTTATCTACGAGTATCCCCACTTCGAGGACTTAAGCGCTTTGGAGTTAAGGGAAATTTAGCACTGCGTTTCGTTGGACCGTACAAGATCTTGCAACGTATGGGAGAAGTCGCTTATAGGTTGGAATTACCAGAGGAGCTGTCAGGAGTTCATGATGTATTCCATGTTTCTCAGCTGAAGAAATGTCATGCCGAGATGGCGGAGGTACCGCTAAGAGATACCGTGCCACTCGAAGCGATTCAGTTGAAGGACGACTTAACGTATGATGAGAAGCCAGTCAAGATTCTCGATTATGCCAGCAGAGTTACTCGCAGCAAGGTTATCAAGTTTTGTAAAGTTCAGTGGAACCACCACTCAGAGGATGAAGCCACCTGGGAGAGAGAAGAAGATTTGCTCAAGGACCACCCTCACCTATTTTCTAGCCAACCCGAATCTCGAGGGCGAGATTCATCTTAAGGGGGGTAGGTTTGTAACATCCCAAATTTGCAATTTGGAATGTTAAACACTAGATCATCATGCATAGCATATTTTCTTGCATTTGGGTCGATCCTAGAAATTTCACGCAACTCAAGGACCTTCGGAGAGAGTTGGAGATTTCGTTATTTTCATATTTGAGAGTTTTCTCAAATTTTGAAAAAGAGGATCACTTGATTTATTTATTTCATCTTCAATTATTTTTCCAATATCAAAAATATAAGAGAGGGAATAATATGACTTTCCCAAATTTAGGAAAAATGAAGATTTAATGAATAAATCAAATTTTGGCTTTGCCGGAGTTCTGTTGCTTTTTATTTGGATAGGGAAAAATGCGTGTTTTCAAAAATTGCATTCTAGGTCCGGAGTAAAGTTCTTTTTGTTTAGTTTTCTTTTCTTTTGTTTTTCTGCGCGCGTAACCATTAAAAAAAAGGGAGACCGCAGGCCCAGCCGCCTGGGCCAAGGCCGGCCCAGCCTCGCGCCAGCCGCCAGCCCCGCCGCAAGCCGAGTCCGGCTTGGACTCCAAGCCGCCGCCGACCTTGCCCCCTCCCCAAGAAACACCCCCCTCCTATATAAATACCCAACACCCCCCTCTCCACCCCAAGCCGCAGCCACCGCCGCCTCCTGCCCCGAGCAGCGCGCCAGCCCCGCCGCCCTAGCACCGCCGCCGCCTAGCCGCCGCCGCCGCCTAGCCGCCGCCGCCCTTGTCCCGCCGCCGCCGGAGCCCCTCGCCGGAGCCTCGCCGGAGGTAGCCGCGCAACCCCTCGCCTCGGTTCGGTTTTTCTTAAAAGAACCGTTCCGTTTTCTTTTCCGTTTTTTTTCTTTCCAGTTTTTCTTTTCCGAAAAACCCTAGATCGGTTTTCGTTCTTCTTTCGGACCGTTCGTCTCAACGAACGTGATCACTGATTTTTCCCGGTTAACGACGCCCGTTCGTTTAACCGTTCGTCTCTTTCTTTTTGTCGGATTTATTCCGCGATCGTGATCTCAGATCCGATCTTCGTTCTAGTCTTTCTTCTCGCTCGTTTATCGGAATCAGGTGATTCAAGCGCCTGGAGTTTCGTTTCGAAACCGCCGTTCCGTCTAATCAACTTAAACAAGTTTTTTCCTTGGTAAAATTTGACCTAGATTTAACTTGCTAGAACCGAGTTGTTTTCTTCCGCGGTTTGTTTTCCGTTTCTTTGTTCGCAACCGGAGTTCTTAAGTTGAATTTTCTGGTTCATTCTCTTGTTTGAGTTTTACCTGTGCATTATATGAGTACTTATTGTGTGCTTGTTGTTTGTCTGCGATATATCACCCAGATTGCGCCGCTTGTTACTTCGAAACCCTAGGTCTCGCGGATCATCAGCAAGGCAAGTAACACTTTGATCATACCTTTTCTACAACCCATGTTTTACTGCATTAGATCAATCCTCACACATTGCATGATTAGGATCTAATTAAATTGAGGGATGGGAAGTAGATGAGGTAGTACCTATTACCTGTATTATTATGAAACCTTTGGGAGTTACTTCTACGCTTGCTATTTATGCCATGCTATGCTAGTAGACGTGGATTGGGTGAGTGATATCCATGACAGATGTGAGTTGATAATTTTAATGGTTTATCTAAGGTGGCAACTTAAACACACATCTGGGTGGATTGAGGCACCTGATGTCTATCAGGACTTGCCTATTTTTATTTCGGACCGCCACCCAGGCTCAAAGGGATCATAAGATCTTTCATGCTAGAAACTTCTGTGTGCAGCCACAAGCCATTATGGGCTCTAGCATAGTTGACTAAGTCGTGCGAACTCTTACGGGTAGACTAGCAGATGTAGGGGAAAGTAGGTGTACCGGTCTACCCACATGTAAGGTGCTAGCGCTTCTGAAAGACTGTGTCTCGGTCATCCGTCTTCTCAAACACCCTACAGTGCGAGAAACCAAACGGAGGCGATCGAGTCTTGTGGGGAAAAGTGCGCAAACCTTTGCAGAGTGTACAAACTAATCATGATTAGCCGTGTCCCCGGTTATGGACAACTTGAGTATCTAGTACTTGAATATCATGTGAATCTCATCATGTTACTTCTAATTAATGTTGTTGGGTTTTAATTACTTAATTAGGATCGGAATGCTGTCAAGCATTCTCGATGTTTAACAACCACCATGATAGTTAAATAAATTTATTCCTTTGCAGTAGGGAAAAACTGGCTTTACGCAAAACTGTAACCATAGAGCTTTCCACCAGCCATATATGCATATAGTATAGCTGTTTCATTCCATTACTCTCTATGTGTTACATTGCCAGCATATTCCATGTGCTGACCCGTTTTCTGGCTGCAACTTCTCATGTTGCGGACTTTTCAGACGACGAGTAAGGTGTTTTTAGGTCGTGGTTCTATACTCAGTGATGCCGTTGGAGTTGATGGACCCATTTATCTTCCGAGTCTTCCGCTGTTATCATTATTAGATGGCCTTAAGCCATATTTATTGTAATAAGTTCTCTTTGAGACAACGATGTAATAAGTGTGTGATTGCCACTCTGCTATAAATCCTTCGATGTACTGTGTGGTGTCAGCATTACTGATCCAGGGATGACACCGGAGCACAGAGCACTTGATCCATTCGGATCGGGTCGCTACAGAAGGACCTTTTGTGGTCAGCAAGAATCTAAACAATGGGTCATACTATCTTGTCGATGTTCGAGACCAGAAGGACTCACGCACGTTGGAGGAGGATACCCGCCGACCTTGGAATATTTCTCAACTTAGGCCTTACTATACCTGAGCCACCGTGTCTGCCAATGTACGTATTTTAACAATGTATGTACTGTGATCAATATAATAAAGCTGGCATCCCTGCTAAAGTAGGGCCTCTGTCATTTTTTTCATCTCTGATTAATAAGTCTTCCATGACTTAGGGGCTTTTTCTTTATACAGCACAATTCTAATGACCCTCCGATCCGGCTTATAAGCCGTATACATACATGCGTAAAATTTGGGACCAAAGAGGGTCTATCGCAAAAGCACGGCTCAAACAGGGGTACCCCTTGAGCATAGCTCACAATATCACCAGGGGGCTCTTTTGTTCTAAGGAACAACGAGTTCAGAACCTTTTGATAGGCTATAAAAGCCAGGCTTGGAAGCCAGGTGTCTTCACCAAAAAACCAGGGTTATCCTGCCTGTATGCCAGCTGCTTCTCCATCAAGTAATCCTTATTGACCCCTCAAACTCTCAACAGTCATATTTGAACTTGTTATGGTTAAAACGATGGATATCATGAGAGAGCATGGTTTTACGGATAGCAAGGAGAAGCTCAGGCTATAAAGCCGCCTTCCTTGGAACTTGGATAAATCGACCTATGATGTCTGATAGCGACTCTGACCCCGCCTGCTCCTGAAAAGTCTATCTTTTAATAAGCACTGAACTTGTCTGGGTTAAAATGTTGATTGGGTATTGTGAGTGCTGGCTCACGGAAAGCGCGTACCTTCCAGTGGCTAATGCTAGTTTCATTAAAGAAGATATTTTGGCTTGGCGGCCTATGAAAGCCTTGGATTTTTTTCTGTTGTTGTTTGATTTGAATATCTTTTTGCAAATTTTCTCTTTTGACAATACCTGGTTGAGAGCCATTAAGGTTTATAAAGCCTTCTGAGTTGTATATGACAATATCCGATGTTTATGGACCCGGTATGGTCTTGACTATAAGTCGCCAGTATGAGATAAAAATCCAGTGTTTATTGACCCGGTCTGATGTTTTCGACTACAAGTCGCCAGCAAGGACTCAAAGTCAATATCCAGTGTTTATTAACCCATCCCGGTGATTCGTTCGTCAACTGCCAAAGTATGATAACTACCAGTATCCAAAAGTCTTAGGTTATGGCCCTTACTACACTGGTTTGATGAAATCAACCATGTGATCAAATATCATAGGTATGAAATATTTTTCAGGTATATATGATTATTATTCTAACCAGCTTTGGTTAAAATTCATGATAAAGTTTATCTTTGGGCATTATGACCTATCCAGCGGTAAACTGCCAGGACACATTTTTTATATTATATGCAGGAGAAAATTCGAAAATACCCACAAAGGCCGAATCGCTTACATTCATATCATATCATAAGTGAGTAGCACAACTATGCTCGATGGCATAACAAAACAAGGAGTTTAAGTATTAGCCTATTACAAGGCATACTAAGCCAAAGGAAAGATGATGTTCATGATAAACCAGAGCCGGGTTATGCATCTTGGCTTGGCTGATTCAACGTTTCCGCATCATCCCTTGCCGGTTCATCCACGGCTTGGAAATTGGGTTTTGTCTAGTCAAAGCCTTGAAGGGCGACGAATTCAGCCTCATCATCAATTAAACCGGCCGGGTTAACCTCAGGGGCGAAGGTGTGCTCCCGAATTGGTGGAATTAAATCCATCACTTTATAACTGGGAGTCGCCGTCTTTTTATTACCAGAGTCAAAACCCGGCTGGTACTTAGTAACATTGGTTTCTTCACCAAGGATGGTAGCATGGGGACGAATTTCCTTCACACAGGCAGCAAAATCTTCTTGGTCAAAAGGTGTCCCGTCTTCCTTAAAGCTGGGGTACCCTTTGGCTACGTCCGCCGGGTCTAGCTCCGGTACCCAGGCTTTGGGGCGGCTTAGAGCAGTTAAGGCTCCGGCTCTCGCACAAGACCGCTTAATCTCTTGAAACCTAGAGGGGAAGACATACAACTTCTTTAAAACATCACTCAATAAGCTTGGCTCATGGTTTACTTGGGAGACGGTGGCAAGGGTTTGCTGAACTCCAATGTATAATTGTTCCACGAGTGTATAAACCGCCTTCAGCTTCACTAGAGTATCTTGGCTCAGATTACGGCTCCGGGGAGCTGTGCAGTTTACACAATGGGTTAAGTGCTGGCTTATGGTATATAGACAAGGATTCATTTTCAAATAAAGTAATAAGAAGACTTACCAAAGATGGCAGAAACCATCTGAGACACACTATTCTTTAAGCCGGTGAGCTCAGCGGTAACCTTTTCCAACGCTGCTTCAGCTTTCTCCGCCCGCTGAGTTAGAACAGCTTTTTCTTGAGCCCAAGCCTCCTTCTCCGTTAAAAATTTGCCTTCAGTTTTTGTGCTTTGGAAATGCTGAGCTGGACTTTAGATTCAGCTTCACGGGTCTCAGTTTCTTGAGCCACCAGCCGGGTCTTCACATCAGTCGGTTGAGAATCCAAGTCAGCCATGGCGGCCTACAGACAAGCACGGATGTGTCAAAGTATATTCCAATAAATGTCATAATGATTAAAGTCCCAAGCACTTTGCAAACCAACACCACATGGTACTTTGGGGCTAATGTCTACCAAAACAATTCTTAAATGCAGAAATGACTATTCTAAAAAAAGTCCCAAGTGTTTTACAGGTAACAACGCTTGACACTTGGGGGCTAATGCATGGTATTCAGAAGTTTTCCCTCTTGAGCCAGATAAAAATATTCAGAGTCTCGACTGGTTCGTGAAAGTTATGAAGTTAAGTACTGGCTCATTAATGATGATTAAGCCGGCCCTTGGGGACTACAGGTGTTAAATTATGCTATCAGTTAAATCTGGTTCAACATTTTAAACCGAACTCGGGGAAGATCTAGGTCAGAACATCAAGTTATATCTCAAGTCTATAGATCATTCAAGTTTATCATAATCGGAAGACTTGGGGGCTGGCAGAGCATATAAACTTACGAAAGCCGGAGAGCATACCTCATATTTTAGTTGCAGCTGTTTGACCATCTCAATTTCAGAGTCACGGCTGGAATGCATGTGACTAAGATAGCCATATAGCACGTCACTAATACTCAGATGAGCAAAGTGATAAACGTCAAACTTCACTTTCTATCTCTCCATAACTTCTTGCTTGGTGGAGTGTCTGGCCAGCACAGTTGGATTCCCCGGTTCAACAAATCTAGAACCAGTAAGCAAAACATCATTGCCATGGGTCTCTGGCGGCTTAACTGACATTGCCAGTTCAACAGTTGAGAAATCACGAGCGTTTTCATCAACAGACGGTTCGGGAAAAACCAGACGAATATTGACAGCAGGATCCTCTGGTGTTTCAGACTGTTCTGGTACAAGAGGCGGCTTCTCAGATTCAACAGTCTTTGGATCCCCAGCTGGCTTTGACACCTTTGCTTTCTTGGGCTTTGCTTGGCCACTAAGGAGAATTTTAAAAGTTAATATAATGATACAAGCATAAAGGTGCGGAAGAAAGGATAATTATCTTTACCCGGGGGCGGTCTTAAAAGCTGGCAGCTGAGTTTGGGAGGAATCACCAGAGGAGGAACGAGCAATCTCCTGTAAAGAAAGTTGGAATTATGGTTGAGTGATTTATAAAAGTGAGTTGTTCATTAGAGTTAAGAGGTAAAAGAACCTCATTCTGGCATTTCCGAGGAGTTTTCGGTAAGCCGAAGGGAAGCTCATTATCTCCACTGGTCCGGGTGTGATGGCGGCTCTCATGTTGCTGCTTTATCAAAAGAAAATTTAGATCTAAATAAGCCAAGGGGTGTGAAAACCTTACTTTCCGGGTTACCCGCTGAGGTTTATGCCTTGGCAAAGGTTCTGAGTCGGAGGAAATAATATTTACCTCTTCTTCTACTGCCTGGCTGGCCCCCGTGTCATCCTGGTAATAATCAGTGTCAATAAGGTTGTTAAAAACCAGGCCAAGAGAGACAAGGGCTACCTCCGACTCAGAGATGTCATCCAGCTTGAGTAACTCAGAGGCAGTTGGTTTCTTTTTAGATTTTTTGGATGTCTTCTTGGCGGCTATTGCAGCGGCTCTAGCTTTCTTGGCAGCCTCATGATCATATTTGGCCTTCCAAAAATCATATTTAGACTGTACGAAAATAACATATTGAAACTCATGCAAATACTTAACTCCTGAAGAAAAAGGAGTCAAGGGTATTTACCTCTGGTGCCGGGTTAAGTTTGCAGAAAGGATTCAATCCTACTTTGCTGCAGTCTTCATATTTGCTGTTGACAAGGGTGGTTGACATCTCAACAATGGCTTCTTCAGTCAGACGAAGGGAGCTATGACGTAATGGATCGTCTGTTCCTCCGGTCTATTTGCAGATCAAATCAGATTGGCGGCTTAGAGGGATGATCCGCCATGCGATCCAGCAGTGGATCAAGTCAACTCCAGTTAAGCCGTTCCCCAGCAAGGCTTGAACCATTTTGATGGTTGGTTGAAGTTTCTTCCGTTCAGCGACAGAGAGTTTATCGGGGAGCGAATATTTAGCATCAAGGCGCTCAGCACGATAACCCGACATTGGTTTTTCATCAGCCGGTGATGTATCTTTGCAATAGAACCATGTTTGGTTCCAATCCTTGGGATGGCTTGGCAAGACTACTAGGGGAAAGATAGCATCCCGTCTGCGCTGAATTGAAATCCCGCCAAGTTCTAAACTGGGGCCGTTGGTATACTCATTCTGGCGGTTCAAGTAAAAGTACTCTCTGAAGAGTTCAACAGTAGGTGCTTCTTGAAGATAAACCTTGCAGAAAACTTGGAAATTACAGATGTTTGATATGGAATTGGGTCCAATGTCTTGCGGATGAAGCTTGAAAAAACGCAGGACCTCTCTAAAGAATTTTGAGCCGGGCAGTGAAAAACCCCGGTTCATATGATCAGTAAAGATGATGATTTTGCCATCTTTTGGCTGAGGCTTTTCTTTGGCCAGGTCAGGGGCGCGGTAGGACACAACGCTCTTTTCTGGTAAATACCCAATGATGACAAAATCTTTCAGGGTGTCCTCCGTGACTGTGGAAGGGACCCAGTTGCAAACTGTCATCGTCTTTGGCAGCATGGTGAAAGGACAAGCCAAAAGGGAAGTAATTTGCCGTTTCAAGTTAATTGGTGAAATTACAGGTTAATGATTGCAATACAGATGCATAATGGCAGTTTAAATAAGGGCTAATGGTATATGAAGGAAAAATAAGCCGGCATGGTAAGCCTCCATGACTAAGGAGATTCAAAAATTGCCAGTAACAAAAAATTGGTTAAGTACTGAGGGAAACAAGTTTCACAGACTGCAGATATCACTTTGGATCAACGGCTGTTCAGAAAAGGAAAATAAATCTAGACCTAAAAGTTAGTACAAATGAGTTCATGAGCTTGCACAAGGTTTTTCTTCCAAGAAAAGGGGATCTACTGGTATTGAAAATGGAAGTAAAACAAGTACCACATTGATTTTACGCCATTTTTAGATCAAGAAGTTCACAACACATCATGGAGGATGAACTACGATGAATTACGACAAAATATTAAGAACACAGAGGAGCTCGTGAACCCTAATGCGGATCTAAGGTATGGAAAGGCCGAAACTTACGGATGCAGATCTACTGCGGAGGGTCGCCCGATCTCTGGATCAACTCAGGCTAATGCAGCGGCCGAGGTTGAGGAAGATGAGGTGCTCTGCGACGGCGGTGGAGTTCGAGTGGCAGAAGGGTTGCGACAGGAAGAAGATGATGGAAAGGGGGAGAATGAGGAAGACCAGTCGTACCTATTTATAAGGTGACAGGCGAACAGGCAGGTGCGGAAAACAAGGAGAGCAAATGAAGGTTATCCAACTAGATGGGCGCCTCGATATTCGGAAAGACATTAAGGCAAAGTTCCGTTGAAGATGACTTCATTGCAATTTCTGGAAATATTGGGAGGTGACGTCATGCGGGTTATGAGGTTTTCATAGATAAGAGAAGGAAGGATTTTTTTCTAAGTCTTGAAGATTGACATGAACAAGTTCAAATCAACCTGGGGCCTAATGTTGGGGATATAACTATTAGGTATGATGCGCCCAGGAGGGGCCAGGTCATCCCCATGAAGATTTATCGTTATGGAGCCCAAGATTGCATGAGGGTTCATAGATAAGCTTAGTAGTGGGCCCAGACCCGAAGGCGGCTTAAGGCCCATAAGTATAAACCGCCATGTATGTAAAACTTGTAATGTAAGGCATGTAAGATACATCACCGAGCCGGACACGTTGTATGAGCCGGCCGGGACTCTATAGGCCGCAGGGCGTCAACCGGTGTATATAAGGGGACGACCCGGCGGCGGCTTAGCACAAGAAACAACAGATTCGAGAGCCGGTCAAGCGTATTCGCTCCCCACTCATCGAAACCCTAGCAATTCCACATACAACTGGATTAGGCTTTTACCTTCACCATAAGGGGCCGAACCAGTATAAACTCCTCGTGTTCTTTGTCCTGATTAACCCCTTTAAGCTAACCTCAATGCGATGGCTCCACGACTAAGTCCTCTCTCTAAGACATCTGACGAGATATTTCCACGACAGTCGGTAAAAATTCACTATATAATCCCCGAAGGTTTTGACCATCGTATCACGCAAATATCCCCTGTCTTTGTTTCGAGCTGTTTCTACTGCAGATTAGAGCAATATGTCATCCCAAGATTCGGAGGGAGAAAGCTATGTGGCTGATTACCTTGCAGATCATAAGGTCTACGGGGACTTGGAGCATTGTGGTTGGACCACGAAGGAAGAAGATGTGACTCCTGGATAATTAAGCTACATTAAACC
This sequence comes from Triticum urartu, assembly GCF_056163025.1. NCBI lineage: Eukaryota > Viridiplantae > Streptophyta > Magnoliopsida > Poales > Poaceae > Triticum > Triticum urartu. The sequence goes on from NC_141879.1 coordinate 427,756,770, forward strand.
TCTACTAATGATGCCATGTCACCGCTATCACTGTAGTTAATCCCGCGTTAGTTCAAAATCGATTCGAAATTCAAATTTAAAATAAGGTCAAACACTAAAAGTTTTCAAATATTAAAACTAAAATGTTGTGGATGTGGCCAATAACCCATAATAATTATTAGTGAGTAATCCACATTTTTATAAAGTAATTAAAGGCAATGAACTAATTACAATATCAGCAAAAACAATTATTAAATGCGTTTTAGAAATAATAAAATATTAAACTATTTTATTTAGTTGCCCAAATCTAATGGGGCAGTAGCATATTTATTTATACTAAAATTAGGAAATAGTTTATTATTTCATAAAAACCTAATAGACAATAATAAAATAAAAACAAAAAAAGAAACTAAACAAATGATTAAAAAAATAAAACAAAAAAATAAAAGAAAATAGAAAAGATAAAAGGAAATGAAGAAAATCTACTGTGCACTTAGGCCCACTAGCTACAGGTGCGGCCCAGCCTACCTGGAGTTCTCCTCCTACAAACTGCTCACCTCACGCGCGGTGGCCGCCGGGCGCTCGTCGGCATCGTAGATCGCCACGTGTCGTCCATCAGTGCTCCCCGATGTCCTATTAGTCATCGTCGAGCACCCGGGCAAACCCTAGCCCACCCCTCCCTCGCTCGTTCTCCTCTCACCTGCACGCAACAGAGTCGTCCGCCGCCACGGCTGTCGCCGTTCTCGCGGCCACCATCGTCCATAGGCCTCGCGAAGATGTCCGGTGGCGCGCCTCCGTCGTCTACATCGACTACTGTGATTGGTTCGAGCAAGACCGCCTCGGGCAGAACGGATCGAGTCACTACATCCCCGTCGATCATCACCGTCCACCGCCTCGAATTGTCGCCGTCCTGCACTTCTAAGCCTCCGAAGAGCCTCCATGAGCTCCGTCGGTGAGCCACTCCCCCTTTGCCTCTGTTCCCGAGCTCCGGTTCCTCCCCTAGGAAGAAAGCCACAAGCTCCGGCACCACTGTCCTCCATGGCCGTCGAATACGACGAGGCCATGCTCACCTGCTCCTTCTGATGATGTGTGCGTGCACGGGACACCCAGTATATGCCGCCTAACCCATTGACCTACTCATTTCTGAGCTCATGTGCCGTTCTGGCCGAACGCCACGGCCACGCGTTGCTCGTCTGCTGCATGTTGTTCCTTGCCGCGACATGCTTTGCTGCTGCTAGCGCCCCTACCCACGCTCTCATGCATGTGCGCGCGCGGCCTCGCCACCACCTGATGCTTGCTGTTGTGTGCTGCGGCTGCCTCCTCTTGGTGCCCTTTTGTTTTGCTGTTGCTACCTACCCCTACTGATGCTCTGCACTGCTGCCGCTGCTAGCCATGGTCGTGGTGTTGTGCATCGTGCTGTGTGTGCGTGAGTGTGTGTGCACTGTAGCGCGTGCTAGCTTTTGCAAATCTACACTGGATGCCAATTTGTACAACAGCAAAACAACAACAAAACTTTTCCCAACATGGGTAAAAATTATACGGATATGTAGTACACTTGACAAGGATCAAAACATTTCATTGGACCAATTTCAAAAGGGGTGAGGTTTAAATGCTATGAAAATGACAAAAGTCTAAGTTCTATTAAGTGAAAGACTGAAAGTAGCTTTACTTTCATGACTACTTTAGAGTTGTTGATGATCAAGCTAATGAGCTCTAATATGGGTAAAAGTGATACTAACATGTAGATTGCAGAAAAATGCTCACAATTGATATAAGGCACAAAATCATAGGCTGTACAGATCAATAGCAATAGCCTCCAGAAAATGGCTAAGTGGTGTTTAAAAATGAGGGCTTCTCAGACTTAGCAGAATTTCAGGGATTTTCAAAAATCTTCGGAAATTCATTGGAATTCAACCATAGCCCGGTTCGAAAAACTTTCTACAGGAAAGTTGCTCAAAACGACGAGACGAATCCGAATACGCAGCCCATTCGTCTGTCACACATCCCTAGCATAGCGAACACGCAACTTTCCCCCTCCGGTCTGTCTGTCCAAAAATGCGAAACACTGGGAATACTTTCCCGGATGTTTTCCCCCCTTTGCCGGTATCACCTAGTACTGCGTTATGTTGCCTCTAGCACCACGTATTGCCATGTTATGCTTTGTGATGCTTTGATTGCTCTGTTATTTATTGTGTTGCCCTCCATTACTTCTTTCCGGTAGACCCCGGGACCGATGTCGGTACCCCTGTGATCGACTACATCGACGACGAACCCTTCTTGCCAGAGCAACCAGGCAAGCCCCCCTGATCACCAAATATCGCCTATTATTCTCTCTATTGCTTGCATTAGAGTAGTGTAGCATGTTACCACTTTCCGTTAATCCTATTCTGATGCATAGCCTGTCTTTGCTACTACTGTTGTTACCATTACCTGCAATCCTAAATGCTTAATATAGGATGCTAGTATTCCATCAGTGGCCCTACATTCTTGTCCGTTTGCCATGCTATACTATCGGGCCGTGATCACCAGGGAGGTGATCACGGGTATATATTATATATCTTATACATGATACATGTGATGACTAAAGACGGGTCGGCTCGTAGAGTACCCGCGAGTGATTCACGGATTGGGGGCTGAAAGGACCTTTGTCCCGACGGCCCTCTGGGTGGATCTTTGTGGCGGAGCGACAGGGCAGGTTGAGACCACCTAGGAGAGAGGTGGGCCTGGCCCTGGTCGGCGTCCGCGGTTACTTCAAAATAACACGCTTAACGAGATCTTGGTATTTGATCTGAGTCTGGCCACTGGCCTATATGCACTAACCAACTACGCGAGAACCGTTATGGGCACTCGATGTCGTGGTATCAGCCAAAGCCTTCGTGACGTCAGTGACTGAGTGGCGCGCGCCGGGTTGGACCGCATAACACAACTTCCTTTGTAATGGACGTTGCTAGGTCTGCTCACCGGCCGCCCTCGCAACATGCAGGTGTGCAATGGGCGATGGGCCCAGACCCCTGTGCGCATAGGATTTAGACCGGCGTGCTGACCTCCCTGTTGTGCCTAGGTAGGGCTGCGACGTGTTGATCTTCCGAGGCCGGGCATGACCCAGGAAAGTGTGTCCGGCCAAAGGGTATCGAGCATGTTGGGAAATGTGGTGCACCCCTGCAGGGAAGTTTATCTATTCGAATAGCCGTATCCCTCGGTAAAAGGATGACCCGGAGTTGTACCTTGACCTTATGACAACTAGAACCGAATACTTAATAAAACACACCCTTTCAATTGCCAGATACAACCCGGTGATCGCTCTCTCACAGGGCGACAAGGAGAGGATCGCCGGGTAGGATTATGTTATGCGATGATACCTGGTTAACTTACCATCTACTCTCTTCTATTGCTTCAAGATGCAGGCTGCCAGAAGCGTAGTCTTCAATAGGACTAGTTATCCCCCTCTTATTCTGGCATTCTGCTGTTCAGTCCACAGATACTACCCATTTCATTGATACCAATGCATATGTGGTGTAACTCCTTGCCTGCGAGTACTTGGATGAGTACTCACGGTTGCTTTGCTCCCCCTTTTCCCCGTTTCTATACCCGGTTGTTGCGACTAGATGATGGAGTCCAGGAGCCAGAGGATTCCGAGGATGATTCTACATGGAGTTCGACTTCGAGGAGTAGTTAGGAGGTCCAAGGCAGGAGGCCTTGCCTTTTCGATCATTGCTACTTTTGTGCTAGCCTTCTTAAGGAAAACCTGTTTAACTAATGTCTATACTCAGATATATTATTGCTTCCACTGACTCTTGTGTCTTCGAGCATATGTATTCGAGCCTTCGAGGCCCCTGGCTTGTAATATAAAGCTTGTATTATTTTATTTGTGTCTAGAGTTGTGTTGTGATATCTTCCCGTGAGTCCATGATCTTGATCGTACACATTTGCATGTATGATTAGTGTATGGTCAAATCGGGGGCGTCACAAGTTGGTATCAGAGCCAACTGCCTGTAGGAATCCCCTTCCAAAACTCCTTGGCCGAAGTTGAGTCTAGTCATTAATTTTTTTACTAACATGGTTGTGTGGCCTACAGGCCCACGTCGCCATTGGGTGGTATTAGGATCTTTTATTCCTCATCTTTACTCTGGGATTCTGATCTCTTTTCTATTCAGGTAAAAGGATTTTACTGACTATAACTCTAGGTTCTCATAATTACTTCCTCCCAGAGAGCCCCTCACTCTCGATGATTACTTGGTGCATCGTAAGATTCAAAGTTACTATCCGATGTTCCCTCGATACTTTGTGCCATCGCTTTTGCAATTCCTTTCCATCGATAAACCGCAATGGATAACTACATACACTTGCCATTCTTACATTCAATCCCATTGATCTTTTTATTTACGAGATGCTCCGAACTGCTCTCCATTGTTCCGAGAATCCTTTGAGCTTACTGCCTTGCAGTTCTTGCCTCATGAATACCCCCTACGGATAATTTCTCACACTTACCGAGTATCCGTTCTTCCCCCATTGTTCATATGATTCACAAGATACTATGAAATATTATCTGGTCTTTCGGTAATCCACTACCCTCTATTGCTCTATGAATACTTGTCTGCTTGCATTATGGTTGTGTTCCATGTGACTAGCAATAATCTTAATATCCCTTGCCATTATCATTTTCAGCCATTGATTAATTATGTTGCGACTGCTCACAATCCTCAATATGATCCTAGAATTCATCCTTCTGGCTCAGACGCATTTTAGTCATGAGTTGGATCTCGACCAATCAAATTGCCATCGATTGTACCCCAAAGGCTATTCAGCTTATCCATCCTTAATCAGAGCGTTTTCTTATGATCCCTTGATTTGGAAATCATAATTCCTTTGCATTTGAGCTTTGATTTAGTCAGTTGTTTCTATAATCTGATCTCCTTGCCTTCTTCTTCCTCAGGTTGAGTACCGATGCTCACATCAGATCCCTTGTGGAGCACCAGATCCTTTGTTGGATTTTATCCGATAGCGTCCTTTATATTCAATAAGCTTGTGAGCTTTTCCTCGGATACATAATGCCATTGGTAAATTGTATCCTCTGCTTCTCAAGCATGCTCTTCTATCGAGCTTGTGTTATTTATTCTTGAAATTTGTGGTATATGCTCCTAAGATGCCTCGATGGGTTGAACCTATGCCTTCCCCAAATCGTATGAACCCGAAAGTTTTCACGAGTCATACTCTTTTGATGCTTCGCCAAATAAAATTTCAACACTACAACTTTTTCGAAAACGAGAAGTGAATGAGCGGTTATGCATTGCAGAAGTGGGAGTCAACCCTGAACCTTTGTGTTCATGCCAACAGACACGGTGTGGAACTTATCGTAAAAGCTTCTTGCAATAATATTTAATCATTTGAATAATTCTTCCGGTATCGTAAAATGGATCCCTTGTAGTATTGTTCTGACCATGCTAGCCTTATTCAATATATTTGAAAGGAAACCATTTCGTTGCCTCGTGTATTTTGACGAGATTAAAGTATATGCTATCGCAAGTCTACGATACAGATCAGTTTGTATTCCGATCTACCTCCGAGTTTCACCTCTGTTATCTCGGGGATATCATCGAACCTCATAACTGCTTATGAGTCTTCATCTAGTATTGCTTCTCACCGATTTTATATTTCCCATGGGTTCTGAGTTATTAGTCACTCGAGAACACCGATAAGTGAATCAACTCTGCACTCTCATTCAGTAACTCTAAAGTAATTTTCATTACTTACGAGTTTAATAATCCTTCAAGTCATTCCTAGCCTCATCGGCTATATCATTTTTGTGCTAAATTTTAACTGTGCTACCTGGTCCTTCTTCCCGGAGCACAATTTTCGATGGTGAGCTAAGCTTACATCGATCTTCCTCGTCATATCATTTCACCTCGGACAGGAAGCTTGATTCTGAGTTGGTGTCGTATCTGTGGTTCCAATAAATTTTCGCTTCATCATTCCCTTGACTTGATGTCATCGCTGATCGATTACATCTTCTTGAAACCTCTTGACAAATGTGTCGTGATCATCAGCAACATTCCGAGGTCTTCCAATATATCTATCGAATTCTTGATGAGAAATACCATCCTTTTCCCTCGATGATTTGGGTTATCATCGACAACATTATTGCATTCCCTCCAACACAAAACTTGTTCTTGTTTTGTGTTGTACCTTGAGTTCCTTGCTATCCAGCTTATGTTATGTTCTACCTTGGAGTATTAACATCTTTTATGTCAAGGATGTTCTGAGGATTGCTCCACCTCTTAAGAATTCTAGAAATAGTGATACTTCTCACCATCACCATTCTTTCTTGGTTCCTGTGTTGATTCTAACCAGGATACCAACAAGTGAACAGTGTTGTTTGGATTTTGTACTTCTAGCAACCCTATTGCTTTGAAGTTAATGGTCGATATTTCATTCTTAGACCATTGGTTATCGAATCACCATTCTAACATTGATCATGCTACCTAAGCCCATATTTCGGGTGCACCTTTCAATAAATAATTAACTGTGTATGTTTTCCTCGAGCATACCTCATTATATCTTTTGATCTGACAAATGTTATCTCCTTGTTCGAATACTAGTGGGAATCCATCTTTTGGAAATCTTGATTCGTTGTCGCTGAGTTCATCAGCCACCTCCTCATCCTCTCCTTGGGCTAATGATGAACTCATGATTCAGAACTTGCTTCCATAGTTCATTTCCTGAGAATCTTACAATGTCATCTCGTCAATTTGTGTCGCACCCTTTTTCTTCTCAGGCATCCTAGGTCTGAGGTATCCTAACACCTATCAGATATGAATCTCGGCCAAATATGATGGTTGGAACATATTCCCAAGAGTTATAACATTAGTCTTTGACCCGATAAGGTGATGTCATGCCTAGCACACCTGGCCGGAGGACCTATTGTTATAGCTTGCTTTTTGGCAAGGTTATCCGTTCTCCCCTGAGGAAATTGTAAGACTTATTCTGTAAGTTGTTCCTGATGTATCCTTTGTGTATCCATAGCCTGATCTTTACCTGATGACCATGTCAATACTATCTCGAAGCATGTCTGCGCTACTCCAATCATCAATAAGAGCATTTGAAGCACAGTGCTAAATTCTCTTTATCAATTATCGAAACACTGTTGTATGGGTAATGTCATGAAATTTCTCCCCCCTTTCCTAAAGGGTTTTCTACGTTATATCCTGTCATGGATATCATGCTCTACTTGTCCTTGGGAAGGATATACCCCTTAAATATGTGTTCTGTTTAATATGATGATCAGCTTTTCCATTCCATTGTTTTGTTTAACCCTTCTAGTGGTCTATATGATCTAAGTAGTAATATTCTTCTGCTTATGAAAACACCTTGGTGTACAACCATGGCATTCCGGTAACCACCGATGGACGAGAACTTTGCCTATAGGCCCGCCTCGTTTCAACGAGCAGGAAAATGGTTCTCTTCGTCCCTTGCCCTTGGTACCAACGTTGTTGCCAACATAACTGGCAGGCTACCCTCTGACATGCCTTGCTATCATGACCGTGCAAGATGTCAGTGCCCTTCCGACATTTAACCCACATGGTGGGCCCATAACCCGTAGGTCCCAGGATCAAAACCAGACTCTACTGTACACCCATGTTGCCAAAGTTATTCCTCGCGCTTGATCTCGTATGTAATTCATGGGTCATCTTCCTAGTAAGATACTTTTGAATCAGACACAATACTTATTCCCGTTGATTTGAACCCTTTTCACAACCCATTTCAGGCATTGAACGATTGCCTGCCCGCACGAAACTTCCCATTATACCTCCTTACTTTTCTCTCGTTATTATCTTAAATTTAAATTCGAGTGTTAATTTTTGCCACCTCCCTAATGTTATCTACCAGATAAGCAACCTTGTAGAGGACCATTCTTACAAAATTACCCATTGTCCTTTTCGTGAGTACGATGGAGATCCTAAAGGAAGAATGACAACTTCGTCATGATACCCCGAAGTAGAGTAGAGAACTATAGACATAAACGAAGGGGACCGACTACTTCGAGAAGAGCAACCAAGACCGAGAAGATTCGTTAGAATTTCATAACCAGATCTTTCCCCCTTACTCCCGCTCCTAAATCTCGGGACGAGATTACTTGTAGTGGAGGAGAATTGTGACGCCCGGATAATTAAGTTACAGTAACCCTCTACTAATGATGCCATGTCACTGGTATCACTGTAGTTAATCCCGCGTTAGTTCAAAATCGATTCGAAATTCAAATTTAAAGTAAGGTCAAACAATAAAAGTTTTCAAATATTAAAACTAAAATGTTGTGGATGTGGCCAATAACCCATAATAATTATTAGTGAGTAAATCACATTTTTATAAAGTAATTAAAGACAATGAACTAATTACAACATCAGCAAAAACAATTATTAAATGCGTTTTAGAAATAATAAAATATTAAACTTTTTTATTTAGTTGCCCAAATCTAATGGGGCAGTAGCATATTTATTTATACTAAAATTAGGAACTAGTTTATTATTTCATAAAAACCTTAGTAGACAATAATAAAATAAAAACAAAAAAAGAAACTAAAACAAATGATTAAAAAAACAAAACAAAACAAAACAAAAGAAAACAGAAAAGATAAAACGAAATGAAGAAAATCTACTATGCACTTAGGCCCGCTAGCTACAGGTGCGGCCCAGCCCACCTGGAGTTCTCCTCCTACCTACTGCTCACCTCGCGCGTGGTGGCTGCCGGGCGCTCGTCGGCGCCGCAGATCGCCACGTGTCGTCCATCCGTCATCCCCGACATCCTATAAGTCATCGTCGAGCCCCCGGGCAAACCCTAGCCCCCACTCACCCCTCCCTCGCTCGTTCTCCTCTCACCCGCACGCAATAGAGTCGTCCGCCGCCACGGCTATCGCCGTTCTCGTGGCCACCATCGTCCACAGGCCTCGCGAAGATGTTCGGAGGCGCGCCTCCGTCGTCTACATCGAATACCATGATCGGTTCGAGCAAGACCGCCCCGGGCAGAACGGATCGAGTCACTACATCCCGTCGATCACCGCCGTCCGCCGCCTCGATTCATCGCCGTCCTGCACTTCTAAGCCTCCGAAGTGCCTCCATGAGCTCCGTCGGTGAGCCACTCCCCCTTTGCCTCTCTTCCCGAGCTCCGGTTCCTCCCCTAGCAAGAAAGCCACAAGCTCCGGCACCACTGTCCGCCATGGCCGTCGAATACGACGAGGCCGTGCTCACCTGCTCCTTCTGATGATGTGTGCGTGCACGAGACACCCAGTATATGCCGCCTAACCTGTTGCCCTGCTCATTTTTGAGCTCATGTGTCATTCTGGCCGAACGCCGCGGCCACGCGCTGCTCGTCTGCTGCTTGTTGTTCCTTGCCGCGACATGCTCTACTGCTACTAGCGCCCCTACCCGCGCCCTCATGCATGTGCGCACGGCCTCGCCACCACCTGATGCTTGCTGTTGTGTGCTGCGGCTGCCTCCCCTTGGTGCCCTTTTGCTCTGCTGTTGCTGCCTACCCCTACTGATGCTCTGCACTACTGCCACTGCTAGCCATGGTCGTGGTGTTGTGCATCGTGCTGTGTGTGCGTGAGTGTGTGTGCACTGTAGCGCGTGCTAGCTTTTGCAAATCTACACTGGATGCCAATTTGTATAGCAGCAAAACAACAACAAAACTTTTGCCAACATGGGTAAAAATTATACGGATATTTAGTACACTTGACAAGGATCAAAACATTTCATTGGACCAATTTCAAAAGGTGTGATGTTTAAATGCTATGAAAATGACAAAAGTCTAAGTTCTGTTAAGTGAAAGACTGAAAGCAGCTTTATTTTCATGACTACTTTAGAGCTATTGATGATCAAGCTAATGAGCTCTAATATGGGTAAAAGTGATACTAACATGTAGATCGTAGAAAAATGCTCACAATTGATATAAGGCACAAAATCATAGGATGTACAGATCAATAGCAATAGCCTCCAGAAAATGGCTAAGTGGTGTTTAAAAATGAGGGCTTCTCAAACTTAGCAGAATTTCGGGGATTTTCAGAAAACTTCGGAAATTCATAGGAATTCAACCATAGCCTGGATCTAAAAACTTTCTACATAAAAGTTGCTCAGAACGACGAGACGAATCCGAATACGCAGCCCATTCCTCTGTCACACATCCCTAGCATAGCGAACACGCAACTTTCCCCCTCCGGTCCATCTGTCCAAAAACACGAAACACTAGGAATACTTTCCTGGATGTCCCCCCCCTTTGCCGGTATCACCTACTACTGCGTTAGGTCGCCTCTAGTACCACGTATTGCCATGTTATGCTTTGTGATGCTTTGATTGCTCTGTTATTTATTGTGTTCCCCTCCGTTACTTCTTTCCGGTAGACCCCAGGACCGATGTCGGTACCCCTGTGATCGACTACATCGACGATGAACCCTTCTTGCCAGAGCAACCAGGCAAGCCCCCCCCCCCTTGTTCACCAGATATCGCCTATTCTTGTCTCTACTACTTGCATTAGAGTAGTGTAGCATGTTACCGCTTTCCGTTAATCCTATTCTGATGCATAGCCTGTCTTTGCTACTACTATTGTTACCATTACCTGCAATCCTAAATGCTTAGTATAGGATGCTAGTATTCCATCAGTGGCCCTACATTCTTGTCCGTCTGCCATGCTATACTATTGGGCTGTGATCACCAGGGAGGTGATCACGGGTATATATTATATATCTTATACATGATACATGTGATGACTAAAGACGGGTCGGCTCGTAGAGTACCCGCGAGTGATTCATGGATTGGGGGCTGAAAGGACCTTTGTCCCGACGGCCCTATGGGTGGATCTTTGTGGCGGAGCGAGAGGGTAGGTTGAGATCACCTAGGAGAGAGGTGGCCCTGGCCCTGATCGGCGTCCATGGTTACTTCAAAATAACACGCTTAACAAGATCTTGGTATTTGATCTGAGTCTGGCCACTGGCCTATACGCACTAACCAACTACGCGGGAACAGTTATGGGCACTCGGCGTCGTGGTATCAGCCGAAGCCTTCGTGATGTCAGCGACTGAGCGGCGCGCCAGGTTGGACCGCGTAACACAACTTCCTTTGTAATGGAGGTTGCTAGGTCTGCGAACCGGCCGCCCTCGTTGTGTGCAGGTGTGCAATGGGCGATGGGCCCAGACCCCTGCGCGCATAGGATTTAGACCGGCGTGTTGACCTCTCTGTTGTGCCTAGGTAGGGCTGCGACGTGTTGATCTTCCGAGGCCGGGCATGACCCAAGAAAGTGTGTCCGGCAAAAGGGGATCGAGCGTGTTGGGAAATGTGGTGCACCCCTGCAGGGAAGTTTATCTATTTGAATAGCCGTGTCCCTCGGTGAAAGGATGACCCGGAGTTGTTCCTTGACCTTATGACAACTAGAACCGGATACTTAATGAAACACACCCTTTCAAGTGCCAGATACAACCCGGTGATCGCTCTCTCACAGGGTGACAAGGAGAGGATCGCCGGGTAGGATTATGTTATGCGATGATACCCGGTTAACTTACCATCTACTCTCTTCTACTTCTTCAAGATGCAGGCTGCCAGAAGCGTAGTCTTTGATAGGACTAGTTATCCCCCTCTTATTCTGGCATTCTGCTGTTGAGTCCACGGATACTACCCATTTAATTGATACCAATGCATATGTAGTGTAGCTCCTTGCTTGCGAGTACTTTGGATGAGTACTCACGGTTGCTTTGCTCCCCCTTCTCCCCCTTTCTATACCCGGTTGTTGCGACCAGATGATGGAGTCCAGGAGCCAGAGAATCCCGAGGATGATTCTACATGGAGTTCGGCTTCGAGGAGTAGTTAGGAGGTCCCAGGCAGGAGGCCTTGCCTTTTCGATTGTTGCTACTTTTGTGCTAGCCTTCTTAAGGCAAACTTGTTAAACTTATGTTTGTACTCAAATATTATTGCTTCCACTGACTCTTGTGTCTTCGAGCATATGTATTCGAGCCTTCGAGGCCCCTGGCTTGTAATATAAAGCTTGTATTATTTTATTTTTGTGTAGAGTTGTGTTGTGATATCTTCCCATGAGTCCTTGATCTTGATCATACACATTTGCGTGTATGATTAGTGTACGGTCAAATCGGGGGCGTCATAGAAGAAGACTATGAGCCTAGGGGAAAGGAGGAGACGAGCTCAGATTAAGATGAAGTCCCATTACCTCAACCTGGGGACATGCATGTGGAGTTTAAAAAGTCAAGCCTCCCCAATAGAGCAAAGAAACCTAAGATCGAGTTTATCCCTTTTTGTCTGTAGTAGGAGAACAAACAAGAACTATTCAAAAAGGTATTAAGCCTTGAGCGGGAAATCGAGGACCTAAGGGAGCAAAATTCTATCCTCAAGTGCAAATTAAGGAAGAAGCCCACATCATCAACAACTCCACCATCACCACCCCCGAAGAAGGAGACATAAACACACGGGTATGGGCACTCCCCTTGGCAACTGCCAAGCTTGGGGGAGTGCCCCGGTATCGTATCACCATCACTTTTATCTTTACCGTTTTTCTTAGTTCGATCCTTTTGGTAATATCTTGATCTAGTAGAATAAAGTTTTAGTATGATCTAGTTGTGAGTTTTTCTTTATGATCCTTCTATGTAATCGAGTCCATGAGCTTTTTATAATAAATATTGGTGTTGAGTCAAGGGCTTGATTATTTTGCTATGATCTTGAGGGAATAGAATAAAAGAAAAGGAAACAAAAAGAAATAAAGAGATCATATGGATCTTATGGAGAGTAATGACTTCACATATAAAGAGTATGATGAATAAAAGTTGTTGAGAGTTGACAACCATAGTTTTGGTCTGCAATTAATAGGAAGTAACAAAGAAAGAGAGGTTTTCACATATAAATATACTATCTTGGACATCTTTTATGATTGTGAGCACTCATTAAAGTATCATATGCTAAAGAGTTGACGTTGGACAAGGAAGACAATGTAATGGGTTATGTTTTCTTACATCTAAGATAAATTATATTGTCATGGATCATCCAACATTTTGAGCTTGCCTTTCCCTCTCCTGCTAGCCAATTTCTTTGCACTAAGTAGAGATACTACTTGTGCTTCCAAATATCCTTAACCTAGTTTTGCCAAATATCCTCAATAAACTATAAGCCCCTATTTTTCTCTGTGTCCGACTAAAACTACATAACCACAAATATTGTGTGAGTGTTAGTGATGTCTACTACACAACCTTCTTCTTGTAGACGTTGTTGGGCCTCTAAAAGTGCAACTATCCCTAGGTGGTTTTGGTAATTCATAACAACATATAGCTCATTGAGCTAATGCTATTCCAAGATGATTATTTCAGGAAAGCTCAATGATTGGCATGGCATGGATGTGAAAGTGGAACCCTCAAAATGCTAAGGACAAAGGATTGGCTCAAGCTCAAAACCTCAAGACTCTTCATTTTATATTTTAGTGATCCAAGATCACATTGAGTCTTTAGGAAAAGCCAATACTATCAAGGAGGGATGAGGTGTTGTTTAATGAGCCTCTTGCTTCATGTGCTTAGTGATATGCTCCAAAACCCTCAACTACTTTCCTATATCCACATTTGACCTAAACCATAAGCCAAACTCGGTCCTACCGATTCTTCCTATCCGGCGCCACCGAGTTTCACTTGTCATTAGCCACTGCCAAACCCTAGCAATTCGGTCCTACCGATAAGGATCTCGGTCTCACCGAGATGGGATTGCAAACTCTCTATTTCCGTTTCGTAACTTTTCGGTCTCACCGAAAGAGCGAATCGGTCCCACCAAGATTGCAATGTAAACTCAGTGTTTCCCCTTTGTAACTTTTCGGTCTCACCGAGTTCCACTCGGTCTCACCGAAAGAGCAAATCGGTCCCACCGAGTTTGCCTGACCAACTCTCTGGTTAGCTAATTACCAAATTCGGTCTCACCGAGTTTGTGTAATCGGTCTCACCAAGATTACGTTATGCCCAAACCCTAACCATATCGGTCCTACCGAGTTGCATGTCAGTCCCACCGAAAATCTCTAACGGTCACTAGGTTTACATTTTCGGTCCGACCGAGTTTATTGATTCGGTCCCACCGAGATTGGAAAACTGTGTAACGGTTGGATTTTGTGTGGAGGCTATATATACCCCTCCACCTCCTTCTCATTCGATGAGAGAGCCATCAGAACACACACACCATTCCAACTCATATGTTCTGAGAGAGAACCACCTACTCATGTGTTGAGACCAAGACATTCCATTCCTACCATATGAATCTTGATCTCTAGCCTTCCCAAGTTGCTTTCCACTCAAATCTTCTTTCCACTAAATCCAAATCCTATGAGAGAGAGTTGAGTGTTGGGGAGACTATCATTTGAAGCACAAGAGCAAGGAGTTCATTACCTACACACCATTTGTTACTTCTTGGAGAGTGGTGTCTCCTAGATTGGCTAGGTGTCACTTGGGAGCCTCCGACAAGATTGTGGAGTTGAACCAAGGAGTTTGTAAGGGCAAGGAGATCGCCTACTTTGTGAAGATCCATCGCTAGTGAGGCAAGTCCTGTGTGGGCGATGGCCATGGTGGGATAGACAAGGTTGCTTCTTCGTGGACCCTTTGTGGGTGATTGCTTCTTCGTGGACCCTTCGTGGGTGGAGCCCTGTGTGGACTCACGCAACCGTTACCTTTGGGTGGAGCCCTGTGTGGACTCGCGCAACCGTTACCCTTCGTGGGTTGAAGTCTCCATCAACGTGGATGTAGGATAGCACCACCTATCCGAACCACGGGAAAAACATCCGTGTCTCCAATTGCGTTTGAATTCTCCAAACCCTTCCCTTTACATTCTTGCAAGTTGCATGCTTTACTTTCCGCTGCCTATATACTATTTGCATGCTTGCTTTAATTATGTGATGATTGCTTGACTTGTCCTAAATTAGCTAAAATCTGCCAAGAACTAAAATTGGGAAAAGGTTAAGTTTTTATTTGGTCAAGTAGTCTAATCACCCCCCTCTAGACACACTTTCGATCCTTCAAGTGGTATCAGAGCTTTGGTCTCCATTTGCTTTGATCTTCATAGCTTTGGTGGTCATAGCCTTGGTTTCACAACCTAGGAGAGTATGGCGTCTAGCGAGGGAAATTATCACCGTAGAGGTCCTTACTTTGATGGTACTAATTTTGCTAGTTGGAAGCATAAAATGAAAATGCATATTCTTGGACATAACCCCGCCGTTTGGGCTATTGTGTGTGTTGGCTTGCAAGGTGACTTCTTTGATGGGAGAGAACCAAACCGTGAAGCTACCGCGGATGAGTTGAAGATGTTGCAATACAATGCTCAAGCTTGTGATATTCTCTTCAACGGATTGTGCCCCGAAGAATTCAACAAAATCAGCCGCCTTGAGAATGCAAAGGAAATTTGGGACACTTTGATTGATATGCACGAAGGTACCGACTCTGTCAAGGAATCCAATTTGGATGTGCTTCAAAGCCAACTTGACAAGTTCAAGATGAAGGATGGTGAAGGTGTCGCTGAAATGTACTCTAGGCTTGCTCTCATCACAAATGAGATTGCCGGCTTAGGAAGTGAAGAGATGACCGATAAATTCATCATCAAGAAGATTCTAAGAGCCTTGGATGGAAAATATGATCCAAATGATGCCCAATTACAAAGATCTCAAGCCAACGGAGGTGATTGGAAGAATTTTTGCTCATGAGATGTCACTTAAGGATAAAGAGGAACTTCACAACAAATCAAGTGGTGCCTATAAAGCCTCATGTGAAGCCCCTACATCATCAAGTGAGAAACAAGACTTCAATGAAGAATTGAGCTTAATGGTGAAGAACTTCAACAAGTTCTACAAGAGTAGAAGCAAAGATAGAAGCTCCAAGTCAAGGTCCTACAATGACAAAAGATCTTCTAGTCGAGAGGAAACTGCTACAATTGTGGAAGACCCGGACACTATTCCAATGAGTGTACGGCTCCCTACAAGAGAAGAGAAGATTCTCCAAAAAGAAGAAGCAAAGGATCACCACCAAGAGAGAGAAGGAGTAGAGATGATCGTTATGAACGAAGATACTCACGGAGAAGCAAGGAGTCGGAAAGGAAGGAAAAATCATCAAGGAGCTACACAAGACGAAGACATCAAGCTCATGTTGGTGAATGGGTATCCGGCTCCGACTCCGACAACCACTCCGAGAGAAGTTATCACTCCGACTCCGAAGATACTCAAGATGAAGGTGTTGCCGGTCTAGCACTTGTGTCAACCAACTCCTATGACATATTTGACTCACCAAATGAAGGAATTGGAAGATGCTTCATGGCCAAAGGTCCTAAGGTAACACACCCCGAGTATGTTGATTTCAATAGTGATGAAGATGACTTGTTAGGTGATGATTTGCTTGGTGACAACTCTAGTGATGAATACTATGATGAAATGTCAATTAAACATGCTAATCAAGATAAAACGAATGACAATGATAAGGAGAAGATTGAGGCCCTAACTAAAGAACTAAACACTCTTAAGTTAGCACATGAAACCATCTTCGAAGATCATCGAGAACTTTTAAGAGCTCATGAGAAATTACGCTTTGAAAAGCTCAATCTTGAGCAAGAGCATGAGTTCTTAAAAGCAATCAATGATGATCTCCGCAAGAAAAGTTCTTCTTACATTGCCAAGCGTTTACTCTTATCCACTTACATGCCTCAAGTCAAGTCTAGTAACAAGAAAGATTCTTCCCCTAGCAGTAACAATGATCATGCTAAATACAATATTGTTACTTCTAGTAGCTCTCTTGATTCCACTAATGATTCTCTTAGCCAAGTTACACTTGAGCAAGAAAATAGTTTATTGAAGGGAATTATAGAGAAAGGAGTGTACAAAAGCCTTGCCGGGAGTAAGCAATTCGAGGAAATTGTGCGCAAGCAAGGAATGCACCGGAAGAATCAAGGTGTTGGTTTTGAACGAAAGTTCAATGCCAATGGAGTTGAGTGGGAAGAAGATCAATACCCCAAGACAAAGTTTGTCCCTCAAAAATAGAAGTATACTTCTTTCAAGGGGACACAAGCTCAAGATGACCTTCCACCACAAGACTACAAGCAAAAAGGCAAGGACAAGCTTCAAGAGGAAATTGATGCATTTGAAGAAGCTCCAAAGACCTTAGTCAAGTGGATTCCCAAGACTACTTCAAGTTCCACTTCATCAAGTACGACTACAACTCCAAGGATTCCCATCAAGATGATGTGGATCCAAAATAAGAAGAACTAGAGAGTTCTTGAGGGTGACTCCGCCAACATACTTCACTCTTATCATTTTGGCAAGAACAAGTGCAATCAACTTCCACATCTTGCACTAGTTCAAGGAGTCACAAACCCTCTTGTTGGTAAGACAAGGGACAAGGTAATCTAAAAGTTTTCATGGACATCATCTTTTTTGTGCATCACTCTATGTCTATGGATATCCTTGCTTGTTCCTTGTGGGACTAACCCATGTAGGTATTGAAAGTGCAATTCACTCAAATGGATAGCTCCAAGAGAACTACATCAACATAGAGCATCCACATCTTCAATATCTACATGAAGTCATCATCGACAAAACCCAAGGTTAGTTCATCCCTCTTAGGGGGGATATCACATCTAGGGGGAGCTTTACTCTAAGACTTGAGCTAAAGCAACTCTAAAGATGTGAACAAAACAATGCTTTATGTAAAAGTGGTAACCCCACTTGAGCTTAAACGATGAGTATGACCTATGATCAAGTGTTCTCACTTGACTCCTAAGTTAATATACTCATATATAGATGACCTAGTCATCGCAAATTGCTTGATAGATGCTAGAATTGATTGTGCATGCCTTGCCACATATTTCATTTGCCATCTTATTGTGTGAGCATGCTGGTTGCATATTTTACTCATTCGAGGACATCCACTTGTTGTTTTGATTGTTTGGTTTTATTTTTCTTTTGCCAAGTGGATGGACAAGAATGCCTAAGAACCTCCTCTAGCTATCTATGCTTTTCTCGTCTCAAACTCTATTCATGCTGCATCACAAAATTTGATCAAGTCAGATTCGAACCACTCTGTGTGAGGAGCGCTCGGAGTCCCCGATTCGTCATAGACTTAAACTTCCAAAACCTCTTTATGATTCTCGGTCTGACCGATACTCCACTTTCGGTCCTACCGAGATCATTAAGTTGATCTAGGTTTTCGATCTCGGTGCAACCGATTTGAACCTTTCGGTCACACCAAGTTTCAGTAACTGCTTGCAGTTATGAATCTCGGTGCCACCGAGTTGTTCCACTCGGTCACACCGACAGGGTCGGGCTATATATAGTCACGGGCAAAATTTTGGAAATTTCTCCGAACCCCTCGCCCGCGCGATAGCCTGCTCTGCCCTCGTGGTCTCCGGATCGTCTTCTCGCCGCCAGCTGCCTCCAGTCGCTAGTCTCCGTCGCCGTCAACGGGAATTCTGCCCCGCCGTTGCCGCCGTAGCAAGTCCCCGTTGAACTAGGGTATGGAGTTGATCTTTGTGCTATTCCCCAATCTGATTCCTAGCACATTGTGTTCTTCATGATTCTTGCCATAATTGAAACACTCCTATCCAGTCAAAACGCCCGTAGATTAGCTTTGATTCGAAAATTTTAGGGTTAGGTTTCCGCCGAAACCATCTCTGACCCACCGAGTTGAAAAACTCGGTCCCACCGATTTGGCTTATGCCATTGCACAAGTGAGACTCGGTCTGACCGAGAATTACCTATCGGTGTGACCGATTTTGGAACTCTGTGAAACCCTAGTAGTCTCGGTGCCACCGAACTGTGACTCGGTCCTACCGAGTTCACTAGTTTAGGTTCCAGAACTGCTTCGTTATCACCGAGTTTGAAAATCGGTAGATCCGAGATGATTTCAGTGGGAAACTAAAACTAATTTTTTTGGATCATTCTTTTGCAAAAATCTCTGCATTTTGTGATGCTCATCCTTTCTACCTCATCTATAATCTGTTCACAGGGTCAGCAGTCAGAGTTTGTAGCATGTCTGATCAAAGTGATAGCCAGAATGTGTCAGAACAGCAAGTGGTGATGAGTGAGGGCACTAGTCCCTCCAGCTCTTCTGATGAAGGCAGCAGGAGCACTCCTAGCAATTTGCCAAAGGCTGCCACGAGACAGAGGAAGAAGAGGACTTCGGATTCCGAAGATGAGGACTATGTGGCAGAGGAAGAGGCCACTTCCAAGAGAGTTGAGCCAGCTCAAGGCACTAAGCCAGGCCTGAAAATCAAAAGGCCAGCAGGCAGGCAGCCAATGTCAAAGGCCAGAATATCAACTGAGAAGCCCATAGAGCCAGTTGCAGCTGAGGGCAAGAAAAGAAAGGAAAGGGTGAAGAAGACTGTGGCTAGAGTGCTTGGCAAAGCTTCCATCATGGAAGAGGAAGAAGAAGAAGAGGTAGCTGCACCAGCGCCCAAGGCACCCAAGCTAATGGGAGATGCCATAAAATCAGGGGGAGCTGCTTCCAAGGCCAAGCCAGCTCCAAATCCAAAGCCAAAGAGGAATACAAGAAGCATTCCTGCAGCTGAGAAGAACAAGGCCCCAGTGCCTGAGACTGCTGCAGAAGAAGAGGAAGAGAATGTCCTGAAAAAGCTAAAGCCCAAGATGCCAGACCACAACGATGCTCATCCTGTGGCTGAGGATATGAAGCTCAGGAGAGATTCAGGGCTGAGGAAGTGGAGAGAAGCAGACCCGTATGCTTCAAGGAGAAGGACAGCAGTTGACTACAGATTTCACACCAAGGAGCAGCAGGATTTTTATGAGACAGTGCTGCTAGATAAGAAGCCCATTGTCTGTGATATGCAATGGGTTGATTGGCAATACATTAAGGACAATGAGGAGCACTATCCTGGAGTGCAAGACAACTTCATAGCTTGTGGAGTAGCTGACTTTGTTTGGCAAAAGCTCACAAAGTGGAACGAGGAACTGATCATGCAATTCTACTCCACGGCACACTTTTATCCAGATGGGAGGATCACATGGATGTCTGAGGGTACGAGGTACCAATCCACTATTGAGGAATGGGCGAAGTTGATTAATGCCCCAGAGGAGCATGATGATGACATGGACATATATGCCAAGAAGAAGATGGACCACAACTCAATGTCCAATATGTACAAGGAGATCCCAAATGAAGCACTTGATACCTTCAAGTTTGGCTCAGTACATTACCTTCTGTCAGGGCTCCCGACTATCAATTGGATCTTGAGGCACACCTTATTGCCCAAGTCAGGTGATCACAAGATGATCAGAGGCCATGCTATCAACTTGCTAGATGTGTTTGATGTGCCTCAGAAGTTCAAGGTGATGAGCCTCATAGTGGAAACTATCAAGAGGACTGCAGCAGATCAGAAGAGGAGCTGCGGATATGCCCCTCAAATTCAGGAGCTCATCAACTCCAAGATGGGCACGGGCATATATCTATTGGACAAGGAACACCCGCCCATCCGTCCAGATTTCGAGGACAATCAAGTTGTCATGACTGAGAATGAGCCATCATCTGCCCAAGCATACGCGAAGAAGGAGAAGGCGAGGAAGGAGAAAGCTGCCAAGATGCCTACTCAAGAGGAGGCATCTGAGTATTTCTTGAAGACTGAACAAGAGCAGCTTGGTTACTTGATTGCATCCACGCTGAGGATTGAGCAAAGTCTGGACACCCTCACTCAGAATCAGCAGAGCCTTGAGAGAATCATGGAACAGAAGTTCTATGACTTGGATGTCAAAGTAACAGAAGTTCAGTCTGCAGTGGAGCAGCTCCAGGAGGACATGCAGGAGAGGAGAGGCAGGACTACCACTCATGCATTTGCTAGAGTGCCACGAGGCCCGAGGTCATCTGCCGTGCCAGTTGCTGACACCAGAGCCACCACTTCAGCACCAGCTACAGCCTCAGCTCCAGCGTCTACTTCAGCTCCAACTCCAGCGTCCACTTCAGCATCTACCGAAGCCTACGTCCTTGGAGTGATCCGGACTCCACCACCACCTGAAGATCAAGCTTGAGCGTCGATCTAGTGCTATGCATTTTCTAGGAACTTTTTGGTAACTTGTTGCCAAAGGGGGAGAAGATGTATAGATCATAGGCTTCGAGAGAGAGAGAGAGTGTTTCTTTTCTCTCTTGCTTTATTTGGTGGTTTTTCGAACTTGTTTGCTTCTGAGTGCTTGAGATACTATGCTTGTGAGACATTGATGATCATGTGTTTGATCATAAGCTACACTTAATGCTTGATGAATGCTATTATCTTATCCATCTTATGTGATCTTTCACTTTTCTTGGTGATGAGTGCATGTATTTCATTCTTATCATTTTAAGCGCTCCACCAAGATGTATGTGACATGGAAGAGTAACCCATGACTCTAACTCTTTGTGCATTTGCAGTCCAAAGAAAATTTTAAATATGCACAAATTTAGGGGGAGCTCTTACTTATCACATACTTCTCAAAGCGACGATATATTTCATGCTTATTATCATTTGTCGAAGCTTTGATCTATATGTTGTCATCAATTACCAAAAAGGGGGAGATTGAAAGTGCAACTATACCTAGGTGGTTTTGGTAATTCATAAGAACATATAGCTCATTGAGCTAATGCTATTCCAAGATGATTATTTTAGGAAAGCTCAATGATTGGCATGGCATGGATGTGAAAGTGGAACCCTCAAAATGCTAAGGACAAAGGATTGGCTCAATCTCAAAAGCTCAAGACTCTTCATTTTATATTTTAGTGATCCAAGATCACATTGAGTCTTTAGGAAAAGCCAATACTATCAAGGATGGATGAGGTGTTGTTTAATGAGCCTCTTGCTTCATGTGCTTAGTGATATGCTCCAAAACCCTCAACTACTTTCCCATATCCACATTTGACCTAAACCATAAGCCAAACTCGGTCCTACCGATTCTTCCTATCCGGCGCCACCGAGTTTCACTTGTCATTAGCCACTGCCAAACCCTAGCAATTCGGTCCTACCGATAAGGATCTCGGTCTCACCGAGATGGGATTGCAAACTCTCTGTTTCCCTTTCGTAACTTTTCGGTCTCACCGAAAGAGCGAATCGGTCCCACCGAGATTGCAATGTAAACTCAGTGTTTCCCCTTTGTA
This sequence comes from Triticum urartu, assembly GCF_056163025.1. Classification (NCBI taxonomy): domain Eukaryota; kingdom Viridiplantae; phylum Streptophyta; class Magnoliopsida; order Poales; family Poaceae; genus Triticum; species Triticum urartu. Next base: position 427,778,866 of record NC_141879.1, read on the forward strand.
ACTTTTCGGTCTCACCGAGTTCCACTCGGTCTCACCGAAAGAGCAAATCGGTCCCACCGAGTTTGCCTGACCAACTCTCTGGTTAGCTAATTACCAAATTTGGTCTCACCGAGTTTGTGTAATCGGTCTCACCGAGATTACGTTATGCCCAAACCCTAACCATATCGGTCCTACCGAGTTGCATGTCAGTCCCACCGAAAATCTCTAACGGTCACTAGGTTTACATTTTCGGTCCGACCGAGTTTATTGATTCGGTCCCACCAAGATTGGAAAACTGTGTAACGGTTGGATTTTGTGTGGAGGCTATATATACCCCTCCACCTCCTTCTCATTCGATGAGAGAGCCATCAGAACACACACACCATTCCAACTCATATGTTCTGAGAGAGAACCACCTACTCATGTGTTGAGACCAAGACATTCCATTCCTACCATATGAATCTTGATCTCTAGCCTTCCCAAATTGCTTTCCACTCAAATCTTCTTTCCACTAAATCCAAATCCTATGAGAGAGAGTTGAGTGTTGGGGAGACTATCATTTGAAGCACAAGAGCAAGGAGTTCATTACCTACACACCATTTGTTACTTCTTGGAGAGTGGTGTCTCCTAGATTGGCTAGGTGTCACTTGGGAGCCTCCGACAAGATTGTGGAGTTGAACCAAGGAGTTTGTAAGGGCAAGGAGATCGCCTACTTCGTGAAGATCTACCGCTAGTGAGGCAAGTCCTGTGTGGGCGATGGCCATGGTGGGATAGACAAGGTTGCTTCTTCATGGACCCTTTGTGGGTGGTTGCTTCTTCATGGACCCTTCGTGGGTGGAGCCCTGTGTGGACTCGCGCAACCGTTACCCTTGGGTGGAGCCCTGTGTGGACTCGCGCAACCGTTACCCTTGGGTGGAGCCCTGTGTGGACTCGCGCAACCGTTACCCTTCGTGGGTTGAAGTCTCCATCAACGTGGATGTAGGATAGCACCACCTATCCGAACCACGGGAAAAACATCCGTGTCTCCAATTGCGTTTGAATTCTCCAAACCCTTCCCTTTACATTCTTGCAAGTTGCATGCTTTACTTTCCGCTGCCTATATACTCTTTGCATGCTTGCTTGAATTATGTGATGATTGCTTGACTTGTCCTAAATTAGCTAAAATCTGCCAAGAACTAAAATTGGGAAAAGGTTAAGTTTTTATTTGGTCAAGTAGTCTAATCACCCCCCTCTAGACATACTTTCGATCCTTCAGCCTCCAAGTGCATAGGTTTGTAGGACAGTAGAAAATTTCCCTCAAGTGGATGACCTAAGGTTTATCAATCCGTGGGAGGCGTAGGATGAAGATGGTCTCTCTCAAGCAACCCTGCAACCAAATAACAAAGAGCCTCTTGTGTCCCCAACACATCCAATAGAATGGTAAATTGTATAGGTGCACTAGTTCGATGAAGAGATGGTGATACAAGTGCAATATGGATGGTAGATATAGGTTTTTGTAATCTGAAAATATAAAAACAGCAAGGTAACTAATGATAAAGGTGAGCACAAACGGTATTGCAATGCGTTGAAACAAGGCCTAGGGTTCATACTTTCACCAGTGCAAGTTCTCTCAACAATAATAACATAATTGGATCATATAACTATCCCTCAACATGCAACAAAGAGTCACTCCAAAGTCACTAATAGCGGAGAACAAACGAAGAGATTATTGTAGGGTACGAAACCACCTCAAAGTTATTCTTTCTGATCGATCTATTCAAGAGTCCGTAGTAAAATAACAGAAAGCTATTCTTTTCGTTAGATCTATCATAGAGTTCGTACTAGAATAACACCTTAAGACAAAAATCAACCAACACCCTAATGTCACCTAGATACTCCAATGACACCTCATGTATCCGTGGGTATGATTATACAATCTGCATCACACAATCTCATATTCGTCTATTCAACCAACACAAAGAACTTCAAAGAGTGCCCCAAAGTTTCTACCGAAGAGTCAAGACGAAAACGTGTGCCAACCGCTATGCATAAGTTCACAAGGTCACGGAACTCGCAAGTTGATCACCAAAACATGCGTCAAGTGGATCACGTGATATCCCATTGTCACCACAGATAAGCACATGCAAGACATACATCAAGTGTTCTCAAATCCTTAAAGACTCAATCCGATAAGATAACTTCAAAGGGAAAACTCAATCCATTACAAGAGAGTAGAGGGGGAGAAACATCATAAGATCCGACTATAATAGCAAAGCTCGCGATACATCAAGATCATGCCACCTCAAGAACATGAGAGAGAGAGAGATCAAACACATAGCTACTGGTACATACCCTCAGCCCTAAGGGAGAACTACTCCCTCCTCGTCATGGAGAGCACCGGGATGATGAAGATGGCCACCGAAGAGGGATTCCCCCCTCCGACCGGGTGCCGTAATGGGTCTAGATTGGTTTTCGGTGGCTATAGAGGCTTGCGGCGGCGGAACTCCCGATCTAGGTTTATTTTCTGGAGGTTTCTGGATTTGTAAGAATTTTTGGCGTAGGTCTCATGTCAAGAAGAAGGTGCCCGAGTCATCCACGAGGTAGGCCCATGCGCCCGGGGAGGGGGGGGGGTGGGCGGGCGCGCCCCCACCCTCGTGGATGGCTCGGGACTCTTCTGGCCCAACTCTTTTACTCCAGAGTCTTCTTTTGGTCCATAAAAAATCTTCAAAATTTGGCACGTCAATTGGACTCCGTTTGGTATTCCTTTTCTGTAGAACTCAAAAACAAGGAAAAAACAGAAACTGGCACTGGGCTCTAGGTTAATAGGTTAGTCCCAAAAATAATACAAAATAGCATATAAAACATCCAAGGTTGATAATACAATAGCATGGAACAATCAAAAATTATAGATACGTTGGAGACGTATCAGTTAGCAATTATGAAAGACTAAATGATGGTTGAGTATGTGGACTTGCTGAAAAGCTCTTATTGACTCTTTCTGATGTTATGATAAATTGCAATTGCCTCATTGACTGAGATTATAGTTTGTTGGTTCTCAATGAAGTTTCTGATTCATACTTGAAATTGTGATTGAATTGTAACTTTAGCATAAGAGATCATATGACAATATATATATAACACCTCTATCTCTAAACATGTCGACATATTTTTCGATTTCGGCTTTTGCTTGAGGACAAGCGAGGTCTAAACTTGGGGGAGTTGATACGTGCATTTTGCATCATGCTTTTATATCGATATTTATTGCATTATGGGCTGTTATTCCACATTATGTCACAATAATTATGCCTTTTCTCTCTTATTTTACAAGGTTTACATGAAGAGGGGTAATGCCAGCAGCTGGAATTCTGGGCTGGAAAAGGAGCAAATATTAGAGACCTATTCTGCACATCTCCAAAATTCTGAAACTCCACGGGAATTATTTTCAGAATATATAAAAAATATTGGGCGAAAGAAGTACCAGAGGGGGGCCACCCACCGTCCACGAGGGTGGGGGCGCGCCCTACCCCCCTGGGTGCGGCCCCTGCCTCGTGGGCCCCCTGGTGGCCCTCTGATGCCCATCTTTGGCTATATGGAGTCTTTCGTCGAGGAAAAAAATCATAAGCTAGCTCACGGGACGAAACTCCGCCACCACGAGGCGGAACCTTGGCGGAACCAATCTAGGGCTCCGGTGGAGCTGTTCTGCCGGGGAAACTTCCCTCCGGGAGGGGGAAATCGTCACCATCGTCATCACCAACGATCCTCTCATTGGGAGGGGGTTAATCTCCATCAACGTCTTCACCAGCACCATCTCATCTCAAACCCTAGTTCATCTCTTGTATCCAATCTTTGTATCCAAACCTTAGATTGGTACCTGTGGGATGCTAGTAGTGTTGATTACTCCCTGTAGTTAATGCTAGTTGGTTTACTTGGTGGAAGATCATATGTTCAGATCCATTATGCATATTAATACCCCTCTGATTTAGTAATATATTCTAACTTTATGATAACAACACCTACTTTTATATTTTAGCTCTCCGATATCATGCATAGTTATCCTCTTCATACCCACAACGTAGTTTTATTTCTTGTTTCTAGTTGGAAGCAAACGATTGGTGTACGTAGAGTCGTATTAGTGGAAGATAGGACTTGAGAGAATATTGATCTTACCTTTAGCTCCTTGTGGGTTCAACACTCCATACTTATCACTTCCACCTTTGGGAATTGCTACGATGATTCCCTGCACTCGGGGATTATCAATGCTCAAATTTGCCCATCTGCCGTTAGTTCACCTTATAAAAATGCCATTTCGTGCTGTTACCGTCTGGTCAAAGGGCTTTGACCGTCTACGGGGAGTTTATTATTAGACATTTTGCCCCTGCCTCCATGTGTCTCTTACATGTGGGACCCACTCAGAAAAAAGAAAAAGAAAAAGAATCTTTCTTTCACCCCCTCCCACTCTCACTTATATGCGCCCCACCAAAAAAAGAAAACAGAAAATTATGCAAGGACCGGTCAAACTAGATATAGGGCCCATGTGTCATTGCCTTATTATTATTTTCTAAAATAAATTGTGTTAATTAACAGTGGGTCAACTGCTTAGCTGCATATTCTCATTTATATTAAACTAAACTACTATGCGCCTAAACTAATTCCTTCAAGGGTTGCCGGCGGCGACCAAATCTTGCGGTGGAGGCACGCCGGGAGGCTGCAGGGAGGAGGGCTGAGGGAACCACGTGATAGGCTTAGCTCGACCGCGTACACATATGGTGACTTCTGGCCATATGATCGCTGGAGTTGACGGTGAAGACCGTTCCCGCGACGACTCTGGGCGGGCAAGCGGGTGAGCCATTGTGCGAGAGGGAGAGGCTAATAGGATGTGCGAGACTAAGCAGATGACTAGGAGCACGATGGCGACGCTACTGGGGGTCGGGGAAGACCGAAGGGTGTACTTTGATGACGACGACCATGGTAGAGCTCGGAGCTCGTGAGGAAGATGACCCAAGGTCACGAGGCCTACTGTAGAGGACGTTCACATCTTTCGAGGTACCTCAGGATGCTCAGGGAATGTAAGGGGTCGGTCGGGGAGCTTCAACGGCGTCGAATCGGCGGCGACAATTTGAGACGGGAGGTGGGGAAGATGCATTGTGGCACTCAGTCCTGAACTTATCTGGTCGAATTAGTAAGATGGGACAGCGAGGGCATCTCGTAAGTGCTTCCTAGCGAGGTGGAGGCTCTTGGTATTGTCGTTGGTCGCACGGGGACAAAGGCAGCAGCAACAATGGCGCTTTGCACAAGGAGGGAGGAAGGGAGAGGGAGGGAGGGAGAGAGGGAGAGAGGGGAGGGATGGAGGAAGGGCTGCAACGTGTGGGGAGCTAGCGATGGCAGTGCACGATCCCTGGGCAGCCGGCTGTTTGTGCAATGGTAGTCCCCTTATGTTTTAGAGTTTGTCGACATAAACAGTGTGGGACTTATGTGTTTGCTGTTGCACACAGAGTAACAGGTCCCTGAAGTATCGAGGAGTTTGATGCAAAGGACGAAGATAATCTCCCTGCTGTGTAGCAAAGGTTATCATCGAAGATAAAGCTAACAAGAGTGACACCTAAAAATTGTTGAAGTTTAAGCAATTAGCTCGATGTCTGTTCGAAGCATATGACTGCGTTCAGAGAATAATGAAGACAAAGTGAAGATGTAGCATTTGGTTCATTGTTCTTCTTTCATTGAGTCATAGGACCACCGTACTATTAAGAGGGGTGTAGCATTCGAAGCATTGATTCTCTGATGCTAAACCCAAATCCTATGAAAGTTGTGAGAGAAATCTCTTTGTGCTCCAAGTAAATACTTGCCAGCAAGAGACTGTGATCTTCTTCGCTGCGAGAGATTTGCCTCGGACCGGGGAGTTAGCATTACTTGTTCCTCAAGTAATGTTACCGTTGCTCAAAAATCTGACCATTGTGAACGTGTCAGTTGGCCATTGGTTGGACCTCGTGCCCAAAATGGTCATTTCCCATCTGGGAAGGCTGTGGCTATAAATAAACACCCCACACCGGCTTTGTCCTGTGGCTGCTCCATTTGATTTCGGAGAAGATTGTTGAGCAACCCACTATCTGAGCGATTTGAGTTTAAAATCCACCGAGAGAAAAAACCCTAGAGCCGAAGAATTAGATAGTGGTTCAACATCACTGGAATCTAAGTTTAATACGCTCCACCTATTACTCTTGAGAGCTGCAAAGTCTCTAGATTGTTAGGTGTCAATTTATTCAGAGACCAAGAGTGATTGTGGTTCTCGAAGAAGAGTCTGTAATGGTTCGGAGATCGCCTTCAAGTATCTACCATGAGTGATCGATATTGGTTGAAATCGATTGTCGAGGAGAATAGGGTGAAGGGAATTTATCCTTCGTGTTATGTCACAACCCCTCCAACCAGATTTGTGTAGAAGGACGAACTGTTAGAACAAATACTGTTGGGGAACGTAGCATGCAATTTCAAAAAAATTCCTACACTCACGCAAGATCTATCTAAGAGATGCATAGCAACGAGAGGGGGAGAGTGTGTATACGTACCCTCGTAGACCGAAAGCGGAAGCGTTTGACAACGTGGTTGATGTAGTTTAACTTCTTCTTGTTCCGACCGATCAAGCACCGAATGTACGCCACCTCCGAGTTCTGCACACGTTCAGCTCGATGACATCCCTCGAACTCTTGATCCAGCAAAGTGTCGAGGGAGAGTTCTGTCAGCACAACGGCATGGTGATGGTGATGGTGAAGTGATCCGCGCAGGGCTTCGCCTAAGCACTACGAAGATATGACCGGAGGCGTAAACGGTGGTGGAGGGGGGGGGGGCGCACACGGCTAACAATCGTTGGTGTGTGTTCTAGAGGTGCAACCCTCATATATATAGGTTGGAGGGGAGGAGAGGCAGCCAAGGGGGCACCCCAAGTAGGAGGAATCCTACTTGGGGTCCTCCCAATTCGGCCTCCCCCCTTTCCTATTCCTATTCGGAGTAGGAAGAGAAGAGGGGGAAGGGGGAATCCTATCCCCTTTTCCCTTTCCTTCTTCCTATTTCCTTCTCCAATTTGGCCAGCCCATATGGGGGGGTGCACCAGCCCCTTCGTGGCTGGTGTGTTTTCCCTCTTGGCCAATAAGGCCCATATCTTTTGCCGGGGGGGGGGGTGGTGGTGCCCGGAACCCCTTGCGGTGACCCGATAAGTACCCGATGCATCCCGAAACACTTCCGATGTCCGAATACCATCGTACTATATATCAATATTTACCTCTCGACCATTTCATGACTCCTCGTCATGTCCGTGATCTCATCCAGGACTCCGAACAACATTCGGTCACCAAATCACATAACTCATATAATACAAAATCATCATCGAATGTTAAGCGTGCGGACCCTACGGGTTCGAGAACTATGTATACATGACCAAGACACCTCTCCGATCAATAACTAATAGCAGAACCTGGATGCTCATATTGGTTCCTACATATTCTTTGAAGATCTTTATTGGTACAACCATTATGACAACATACGTTATTCCCTTTGTCATCGGTATATTACTTGCCTGAGATTCGATCGTCGGTATCTTCATACCTAGTTCAATCTCATTACCGGCAAGTCTCTTTACTCATTCCGTAATGCATCATACCGCAACTAACTCATTAGTCACATTGCTTGCAAGGCTTATTATGATGTGCATTACTGTGAGGGCCTAGAGATACCTCTTCGATACTCGGAGTGACAAATCCTAATCTCGATCTATGCCAACCCAACAAACACCTCGGAGATACCTGTAGAGCATCTTTATAATCACTCAGTTATGTTGTGACATTTGATAGCACACAAGGTATTCCTCCAGTATCCAGGAGTTGCATAATCTCATAGTCGAAGGAATATGTATTTGACATGAAGAAAGCAATAGCAATTTAACGATCATTATGCTAAGCTAACGTATGGGTCTTGTCCATCACATCATTCTCCTAATGATGTGATCCCGTTATCAAATGACAACACATGTCTATGGTTAGGAAATCTTAACTATCTTTGATCAACGAGCTAGTCTAGTAGAGGCTTACTAGGGACACAATATTTGTTTATGTATTCACTCATGTATTTAGGTTTCCGATCAATACAATTATAGCATGAATAATAAACCTTTATCATGAATAAGGAAATATAAAATAACAACCTTATTATTGCCTCTAGGATATATTTCCTTCATATAAATCAAGCCTATTAATGTTTTAGCATCATACAGTACAATAATCATCTCAATTACAACACATGTTCCAATCCAAATAATTAAAATAACAATGAATGGTCCAGGATGAAAATAATTGTTTAAATCTCACATGAATACAAATAAGATCAAATGAATAGAATGGGAGTCTACCTCCCATACAGTTGCCACTGGTGCTCAATGAGATCACCATGGAGCTGGGTGTCCATGGCGTTGTCCTTATTCTGCTGGTAGGTGATACGTCCATTTTGCATCATGCTTTTATATCAATATTTATTGCATTATGGGCTGTTATTACACATTATGTCACAATACTTATGCCTTTTCTCTCTTATTTTACAAGGTTTACATGAAGAGGGGAAATGCCAGGAGCTGGAATTCTGGGCTGGAAAAGGAGCAAATATTAGAGACCTATTCTGCACATCTCCAAAAGTCCTGAAACTCCACGGGAATTATTTTCAGAATATATAAAAAATATTGGGCGAAAGAAGTACCAGAGGGGGGACACCCACCGTCCAATAGGGTGGGGGGCACGCCCTACCCCCTGGGCGTGCCCCCTGCCTCGTGGGCCCCCTAGTGGCCCTCTGATGCCCATCTTTGGCTATATGGAGTCTTTTGTCGAGGAAAAAAATCATAAGCTCGCTCACAGGACAAAACTCTGCCGCCACGAGGTGGAACCTTGGCGGAACCAATCTAGGGCTCCGGCGGAGCTGTTCTGCCGGGGAAACTTCCCTCCAGGAGGGGGAAATCATCACCATCGTCATCACCAACGATCCCCTCATTGGGAGGGGGTCTATCTCCATCAACATCTTCACCAGCACCATCTCATCTCAAACCCTAGTTCATCTCTTGTATCCAATCTTTGTATCCAAACATCAGATTGGTACCTGTGGGTTGCTAGTAGTGTTGATTACTCCTTGTAGTTGATGCTAGTTCGTTACTTGGTGGAAGATCATATGTTCAGATCCATTATGCATATTAACACCCTTCTGATTATGAACATGAATATGATTTGTGAGTAGTTACGTTTGTTCCTGAGGACATGGGAGAAGTCTTGCTATAAGTAGTCATGTGAATTTGGTATTCGTTCGATATTTTGATGAGATGTATCTTGTCATCCCTCTAGTGGTGTCATGTGAACGTTGACTACATGACACTTCACCATTGTTTGGGCCTAGAGGGAGGCATTGGGAAGTAATAAGTAGATGATGGGTTGCTAGAGTGACAAAAGCTTAAACCCTAGTTTATGCGTTGCTTCGTAAGGGACTGATTTGGATGCATATGTTTCATTCTATGGTTAGGTTTACCTTAATACTTCTGTTGTAGTTGCGGATGCTTGCAATAGGGGTTAATCATAAGTGGGATGCTTGTCCAAGTAAGGGAAGTACCAAAGCACCGGTCCACCCACATATCAAATTATCAAAGTATCGAACGCGAATCATATGAACGTGATGAAAACTAGCTTGACAATAATTCCCATGTGTCCTCGGGAGCGCTTTCCTTTATATAAGAGTTTGTCCAGGCTTGTCCTTTGCTACAAAAAGGATTGGTCCATCTTGCTGCACCTTATTTACTTTTATTACTTGTTACCCGTTACAAATTACCTTATCACAAAACTATCTGTTACCGATAATTTCAGTGCTTGCAGAGATACCTTGCTGAAAACCGCTTATCATTTCCTTCTGCTCCTCGTTGGGTTCGACACTCTTACTTATCGAAAAGGCTACGATAGATCCCCTACACTTGTCGGTCATCAGTAGGTCTCAAGAAATGAATTGATCTGATCTAGGTTCCTGTCAGGCGTGACAAGGCTTCCAATATTGTTACAGAAAAACTTCAATTTCAAATCCCTCTGATCCTCAATAATCATGTTAGTACGCATGCAATCAAATGACAACACATGCCTATGGTTAGGAAACTTAACCATATTTTATTAACGAGCTAGTCTAGTAGAGGCTTACTAGGGACACGGTGTTTTGTCTATGTATCCACACATGTATCAGTTGCCGGTTAATACAATTCTAGCATGAATAATAAACATTTATCTTGATATAAGGAAATATAAAATAACAACTTTATTATTGCCTCTAGGGCATATTTCCTTCAAATACCTTGTCTCCTTCGAGCATCCTCAGTTACCTTTTTAACCCTTACTTATCTTCAATGCATTTTCATTCATATGATGTTCATCGATTCTTGCCTTACTTTCCTTTTGGTACTTTTCCTTAGTTCAATGTAGTCTGTTTTTACCTCTTTCCACTGCTAGGTTCTAAGAGATTTAAGTTTTACGAAGAAAATTTTAAACTCCCATTCACCCCCCTCTGGTAGAAAAACTTTGTTCCTACACTGGCGCTCGCCGAAAGTGTGAGAGAGAGGCCGTGAGGTAGGGGAGAGAGGTGGGAGGTGAGAGAGAGGCCGTGAGGGGGCACAAGTAAGTGTGTGTGTGAGAAAGAGTTTTTCCTTTTTATTTTTTCTGAGCAGACCCCACATGTAAGTGACACATGGAGGCTGGGGAAAAATGTCTAATAAACGTCCCGTAGACGGTTAAAGCACTTTGATCGGATGGTAATGACACGGAAGGGCGTTTTTATAATGTGAAGTAATGACAGAGGGGCAAATTTGAGCATGCTTTAAAATTAGGGGTAAATTTGAGTGGTGGGTTCGAGTTAGGGGCACAAATGCAAATTTCCCTTGTTTATATACCAGTGCTTAGTGGAGAATGTTAAGCTGAATTTCCACTTAGAATTTTATGCTACACTAGATCACAACTTGAATAGTGGACTATGCCTTGAACTACAAGTTTTCCATGGGACAAGTTACACACAAATGCTTGACCGATACTGGGCTGCCGCAAGGCTTCCCCGTGGGTGGAGTGTATAGGTCATACTACAGGGCCTTTCATGAATTTATTAGAGAACACCCAATTCTCACAGGCTGCGATATTTAACAGTCAAATTCATATAGGTGCATTCCTCGGGAGATGTTCTGCAGGACAACATCTCTGCTTACATGAATAAGCCACTCAGAACACATTAAGATAAATATCAGCCTGCCATGAAGATTAGGAGAGTATTGCACCTTCACGGAGTGGGATTATTAATATAGGGTATCTGCTCCTAGCTGACCAACAACTTGTCTCCCACTTCTACTTCACGGGATCTTCATTCACATAGAGTGGGTTACCAATGTGGACAACTCATATGGTGGGTCTCAAACCCATCTCCATCGATGCATTGTCTATCACATTGCGTGGTAAACCATTTGTGAAGGGATCTGCCAGGTTCGTAGATGTTTGGATACACTCCAACGTAATAACTCTGGAGTTCTTCAATTTTCTAACATATTTAATCTCCTCTTCACATGCCTTGAGGACTTCATATTATCCTTAGAATTTTTATCTTGATGGAAACAGTTCATCAAGATAGCGGGTATTGGTTTCTTAGCCAAATACAAGTCCATCAAAAGCTGACGAAGTCACTCTGCTTCAACAGTGACCATGTCTAATGCTGTGATTCCGCTTCCATAGTTGACCTCATTAAGATGGTCTGCTTGCAAGACTTCCAGGAAACAGCACCACCACCAAATGTAAAAATATAACCACTCGTGGCCTTAAGCTCATCAACATCAGATATCCAGTTTGAGTCACTATAACCCTCTAGTACCCTCGGGTAGATGGTGTAGTGAATCTCATAGCTCACTATGCCTTTCAAATAGCGCATAACTCTCTCAAGAGCATGCTAATGATCATGTCCCAGCTTGACACAAACTGGCTCAGTTTGCTCACAGCAAATGAGATGTCAGGCCTCATGGCACTCGCCAAATACATAAGTGAGCCAATAACCCGAGAATACCTAAGTTGATCTCTAGGAATCCGTCAATTCATTCGAAGCAAAACACTAGCATCATATGGAGTTAGAGAATGCTTGCAGTCGCTATACCCAAAACGACTCAAGACCTTCTCCACATAGTGGGATTGAAGTAGTGTAATCCCACCATTCTCATCTCTCAATAGCTTTATGTTCAGAATAACATCAGCTACTCCTAGATCCTACATCTCAAAACAATGAAATAATAAATCCTTAACCTCCTTGATTAAATCAAGTTTGGTTCCAAAGATTAGTATGTCGTCGACATACAAACAAAGAATAACTCCTTTTCCCCCATGATACGTCTCCAACGTATCTATAATTTTTGATTGTTACATGCTGTTATATTATCAATCTTGGATGTTTTATAATCATTTTATAGTCATTTTATATCATTTTTTGGTACTAACCTATTGACAGAGTGCCAAGTGCCATTTGATGTTTTTGTAAGTTTTTTACATCGCAGAAAATCAATACCAAATGGAGTCCAAATGCAACGAAACTTTACAGAGATTTTTTATGGAACAGAAGACACCTAATGGGCCAAGGCTGTGCCTCAAGGGTGCTCCGAGGAGAGTACAACCCACCAGGGCGCGCCAGGAGGCCCAGGCGCGCCATGGTGGGTTGTGCCCACCTCGGGTGCCCCACGGACCGTCTCTTTGCTCTATAAATACCCCAATATTCCAGAAACCCTAGGTGATGTAGGGTAGGAACCGTAATCGGTCGATCTTTCATGAAAGGAGTGGATCCTGCGATGAACACGAAGAACACGAGGAGGGAAACGAGGGTAAACACGGGGGAAACACAAGAGAGGCACTGAAACCAACAAGAATGATCACACAAGTGCGAGATCCTCGAAACACGATAGGAGATACAAGATCCAAAGTCAACAACGAATGGTACAAAGGTAGCTGGTCTTCTCCGTGAGGAGGTCTTGAATCCACGAGGGGATCTTCCCTTAGAGGGTTCTTGAATCGAAAGGTATCTTCTCCGAAGAGGGGTCGCGGTCTCTCTCATGGAGTAGATCCAATGTGAATGAGCAATGCACTATCTCTCAAAATGAGCTAAACCAATGCTAACCCTAACTAGGAGGAGGTGAAGGAGTATATATAGTCTAGGTCCACAAAGGGGTAAGTGGGAGAGGGATACATGGGCCTCGGGCCCAAACATTGTGCGCAGACAGGTACCGGACGTCCGGTGGATCACGGGCGGCCGGACGTCCCCTTGATCTGGCTCGGACGCTGGAGTGCCGGATTTCCGGAGGTGGCCGGTCATCCGGTCGCCGGTCGTACGCTCGCATCGGACGTCCACTCGTTTGGCTCGTGTGCGGGATCGCTGGTCGTCCGGTCCGGGCCGGTCCTCCGGTGGGTCTTTAGGCATCGGACGTCCGGTCCCGACCGGTCGTCCGATGGCTGGAGCTTCTTCCACAGCTCTTCTTCTTGTTCCTCGCACTCGGTGTCCTCGCCTTCTTGTCCATGGGCTTCCTCTTGGTTCCTGGTCATGCATAGCACATATGTTTGAGGTAGTAGCCATGTCTCACATGTGGAAAGGGACGATTCAGAGAGGAGCGAGTTCACCTTGTGTCCAATGGCGTATACTTGAGGTATCGTCTTATGTTCACTTGGGGCTTGGAGAGTAGTGAGAGTGTACATGGGGATGAATGTGGGATTCTCCGCATCATCTCCCCCCCCCCCTTGGGAAAGATCCGACCTCGGATCGTGATCCGCATCACCATGGAAACGGTTGTCGTGGACGAACTTGTAGTTGGACGGAGTTGAAGGCATGGCACAATCCAAGTACTCCAAGGTGTCTCCGGTATGTGGTACATGCAAAATGAGCAAACACAAAGTACACTTGGAAATACAATGGTTAGCGCACATAAAGGGTCCATCATAGAAGAATGAGTCTGTTCAGCAAGATTGTTCGTGACAAAGCGCATGAAGCTTATGAAGATGATATAGAATGGTATGCAGAGCATTCATGGGAGCAAAAGCATTCACTGTGCATACAAATGTATTGTGAATATGATCAATGCAACCACCATGCAAAATGATGTCATAATGGGATGGTTTATCAAAAGCATGAACATGGTAATGGGTGCTCAAAATGAGTATGTGATCATGAAATTGATGATGGGCAATATGATCATGATGTATGAATATGCCATCAAGAAAGATCACAACAAATTTGCTAAGAAAATGCACAAGCTCATATATCATGGATGACATGGGAATATAAGATGCAACAAGGCAATCATAATATGAGTCAATCCATGCATAAGATGCAAATTTGTCATGAGTGTGAGATGTCCAATGCGCACGACATGTGTAAGCACAATCAGAAATTTGGAGGTGCTGGTGTACCAATGCTCGATGTCGTGGCATGCGTGGAGGTTCGAAGGTGCTTCCAATAAGTCCGACCGCTCCTCAATGTGAAGGTCCATAGAGTCAATCTTCAATGTCGCTCGTCCATTCACGATATGTACCATGTAGAGAACAAGAAGGAAACACCAATGAAAGAGTGACCCATCCAATATACATATTTGAGGATGGCTCAAAGGGAAGGAGTTCACCTTTAGGAGATTCTCACAAATGTTGGTGTTGCACATCGTGTATGCCTTCACATGACCAAATTGTCTCACGACAGTATCACCTTGTGAATCCTTCAAAATGAAAGAACATGACAAACACTCGGAAAAACAAATGAGGTTAGCGGAGATGCAAAACCTATCATTCGTGTGGTAAAATACCCAACAAGTGGATGCATCATGCTCATCATAAGAAAGGACAATGGAGCATTTCATAGTATGGAGGCATATGATGCGAGAACAACCAAATACAATAGGCTCAAACAAGCAAGCATGCATCACAAGTAAAGTGTCCAAGTCTCCATGATTAATAAGCATAGATGCAACAATTGGAGGCAAGCGACAATGAACAAAATATATCATGTGAGAGGCATGAACATATACGTCATCAACCCAAGAAAGCAAGTAATAATGGAACAGGGGTGATGCGACAAAGCAAGCAATCATATGAATCAAGGCAAGCAAGCTAGTAGTGCGAAGATGCATCATGCTAGAAGGAATCATGTGAAGTATGTCATGTGTGCAAATGGTAGTCATGAATAATGCACAAGACACATCACAAGCATGAAGGAAGGATATGAGAAAAATATCATCAATGTACTGGCGAGAGGCCATATGTAAATAGCAATGGGACATCATGACTCTCCCAACACAACAAGCAACAATAGCATGAGGCACATGATAAACATGGCAATAGCAACAAGGATCTCCACCAAGTATGCAAATACACATATGAGGAGTAAAATGGTGAATCATGGGTAAATGCAAGCAAGGGTCACAATTGCATGGCAAAGACATATAAATAGGCATAACATGCAAAGTGAACATGATATAATGGGCATAAGGTGAAAAATGGTAAATAGCCCATAGCCGCGTGAGAGCCAAGTAAAAGATATGCGCGTAGTCGTTGCGTGAAGAGAACGGTGGGAAGGATAGTTCACGGGATCCCAAATCGTTTTTCTCTCAAGAGCTCGTTTCGTCAACTCTTGGGATTGAGAGGTTGACAAGTATACATAAGTACCTACACAAAACAAAGACAAAGGAAAAATTGTGTGTGCGTGGTAGATGTACACATCATCCATCATGATGCGCACGTGTTTGTGTTGGTTAGCACAAAATATCCAATGCTCAAATAAATGAGATGCGTGAGAAACATGTCATCCATCATGATAGGTTTGTCGTTATGTATAGCATAATGGAGACTCAAATTGTGTAATGCATCATGGGATATATGTAGAGCATTGCTATTCATGGAAAGCATATGGTGCAAGCAATTATCGGAATCATGCAAAGTATGGAATGCATCAAAATCTCCTAATATGTATGAGGAAACTATGGGGTTCTCGTCATGATGATTAGTAGAAACATCACATGGAGAATATTGACAACATCCAAAACAATGCATATTTGGAATATTGTGATCATGGCATGGTGTCGGTGTCAAAACCGGCGGATCTCGGGTAGGGGGTCCCGAAATGTGCGTCTAGGCCGGATGGTAACAAGAGGCAAGGAACACTATGTTTTACCCAGGTTCGGGCCCTCTTGATGGAGGTAAAACCCTATGTCCTGCTTGATTAATATTGATGATATGGGTAGTACAAGAGTAGATCTACCGCCAGATCAAGGAGGCTAAACCCTAAAAGCTAGCCTATGGTATGATTGTTGTATATGAAGTTGTCCTACGGACTAAAACCCTCCGGTTTATATAGACACCGGAGAGGGTTAGGGTTACACAAAGTCGGTTACAATGGTAGGAGATCTTGAATATACGCATCGCCAAGCTTGCCTTCCACGCCAAGGAAAGTCCCATCCAGACACGGGACGAAGTCTTCAATCTTGTATCTTCATAGTCCTGGAGTTCGGCTGAAGGTATAGTCCGGCTACCCGAACACCCCCTAATCCAGGACTCCCTCAGTAGCCCCCGAACTAGGCTTTAATGACGACGAGTCCGGCGCGCAGATTGTCTTCGGCATTGCAAGGCGGGTTCTTCTCCAAATTCCATGTACCTGCTGAATAATGTCCGATTTTCGTAATGTAGCGCACCTTGGCTTCCACGCCCAATAATGGCCGTCTTCGACGTGTTAAACGAATGTGAAAAGTAGGGGTGTTTTTACATTCACACCCCTAGCCGCATAAACAAGCCGCCTATTTAATGGGATGGGGATTCAGATCCAAACCACACCTTCTCCTCTCCACGAGTAATCATCAGAGCGCCTCCAGCAAAGGTCCATTCCAACATGGCCAGCCGTCGCAGCTCCTCCTCTCGCCCTTCCAGTCCTAAACCTGGAGAATGGGAGAGGTGCTCCATCCCGCACAGCGAGCTAGTATCGCTTCAGGCTAAAGGATTTCTCCCTCAGGCCTATATGGTCCCGGTCCGAGCCAGACTCGCCACCTATAATGGCGGAGAGCAAGCGGAGAGCACCCCCAATCCCTCCAAAGGAGAGCAGGTGTGCCTCGTCCCTTATCTAGTAAGAGGACTTGGATTTCCAATCCATCCATTTCTCCGTGGGCTTCTGGAGTTCTACGGCCTCCAGCTGCACAATCTCACGCCCGCCTGTATATTGCATATCGCGGGCTTCGTCACCCTTTGCGAGCTATTATTGGGTGTTGAAGCTCATTTCGTGCTGTGGAAGAGGTTATTCTTCCTGGTGCCCCGCTCTCAAGAGGGGTCTATATATCAAGTGGGCGGAGTCGAAGTGTGGCGTATCGCTGGGACCGGATATCTATCCGGAACCACAAAGAAGGCATCCGAGGACTGGCCTTCGGAATGGTTTTGTATAGATGATGTCCCGCTACCGGATCCTATCCGGGTCGGTCTTCCCGAACTCAACAGTGCTCCCTTAAAGAAACGCCTAAGCTGGCGTCCGCGGAGCTCTCAGAAAGAAGGCGACAGGGACATCCTTCACCTGATGGGCCGGATAAGACTATTGGCTCATTCCGGACTAACCATGATTGGAGTCATGGCCGCATGCATTACGTGGGGAGTGCAGCCGCTTCAATATAGAGGCCACCCCATGTGGGATTTTAACGGGGAGGATGACGCCACCCGTTATGGTCGTAAGGGGCTAGCCTCAGCTGCCGCTCTAGTAAAGATTTTATCCTCTTTATACAAGGGAGAAGAGGAGGAATTCCTCCGCGTCAGCCCATAGGGCAGATTTACTATGTACAACCCTCCGAGTTGGGTAAGTGGACAATTGTGCTTGCCCATCCGTTTTATATTCCCATGATTAAATATGTAGTCTAACAACTTCAACGCAGGAACTACGTTAGGAGGTAAAGGATATAAACAGCCGTCCCCCACAGCCCGAGGATCCAGAACGGTCCCTCGATCCGGACTCCGAAGAGGATCCGGACATATCGGTGGAGCTGATCGACGGGGTGTTTCATCAGCTAAGCAAGGACAATACCTTGGTGGCCATCACGGCTGATTACCCAGGGTTAATTCCGGCCTCCCAGGTAACAGAGAGCGGAGTCTCATCCCCTTGAGAAGGAATCCATTCTCACACATTTCAGGTTTCCTGACAACGACCGTGTTTTGCACGGGAGGTTTCCGAGGCGGGAGGCCGAACCTACGGCGGCTAGCCAACGACGGGCCGCAGGGCCCCATGGGGTAAAAAGGAATGTAGTCCGGACTGAGACACCAGCGCAAAGGTATAGCGTACCCTCTTTTTCCCTGGTGTTTTTCCTTAAGTGCATATTAACGTTCGTTCTATCTTCAGGATGAAGAGACCTCGCCGGACTACATCCGGAGAGGTTGCCAATCGCGCCTCCACCAGCCAGGCTCCAACGCCTGGCCCGGAAGCGGAAACGAACACAAGGCGCGCACCGGACGCTCCTCCGAAAGAGGATGCGGATAGGCTGTCTGCCACCAATTCCGAGGTGGAGAGTGCCATGAACCATAGGCGTCGCCGGACAGTTCTTCGCGACGCTTGTTTCTCCCAAGAGGCATTAGATGCCTTCAATTCGGGAGATGCATACCTCCGTGCCGCTCAAAATGGTTTAGCCAGAGCCACGGAGCAATATGTAAAAGACATATGGGTAAGAAATTTTTTGGTAAATATATATATACCAGTAGCCCCCGAGACTTGAAACAGTTAGATTAACGGATTTAAGGATCATTTGGTATGCAGGTTCTCACAGAGAAGAATACCGTACTGTCCCAGGAGCTGGAAGAGTGCAAAGCCCAACTGGAGGCCGCACTAGCGGCGACAGGGGAGCCCAAAGAGACCCCCTCTGGTAAGATACACTTCAAAAGATTAGTATCTTGCGAAGTGCGGCGTGGGTGTAAATCTGACAAATCATATTGCAGATGCCGCCGGACTAGATCCGGAGAGGCAACAACTCTTGCGCCGGCTAAAGGCCGGTGAGAGTATGTTGACAAGGGTGAGGCGGGAGAAGAATGATCCTCAGGATGCCAACACCAAGCTGGACGTTGAACTTAAAGATGTTCGTGGCCAGCTGTCGGACTCTACTAAGGAGAATCAGCGGCTTCGACGCGGCATATTTAGTAAGTGCTTAAGAGAATCTTTGAAACAAAAGAGTTCGGCAAGGAAGTCGACTAACAGAGTAATGTCTATAGGTATGCTAACGGGTTGTCCGCAGAGGAGATGCCCGGTTCTACAGGTGACCTTCTTCCCGAGCTCTCGCAACTGCACGAGCGAGTTCGACAGGCGATGCGAGGAGTTGCCCAAGCCTTATGGCCTTCCCACTCTATGCCCGAGGGCCTTGGAGAGCTTTCGGAGAAGCTTAAGGGATTTCGGCAGCGCTTCCGGTTGTGGAAGATATCGTCCTGCCGACAAGGCACTAGGGAGGCCTGGGCCATGGTGAAAACGTGGTACACGAAGTCTGACCCAAACCACATGGCCGAGGTCGGACCTGTGGGGCCTGACGGGAAGGAGATCCCTGTAAGCTTAGTGTACGGCCAAGTAGAATTGGCCGCCAAGTATTCCCAGCAGGACTGTAAGTTAGACAGCCTGTTAGATGGTATTGAAGAGGAATACAATCAGTCAGAGTGGCTATGTAATTTTAATTTACATGTGTAATGCCTTCTAGCCGGATTGTAGATCGTTTGTCGTTGCCGACCTTTTCGCTTCAACCTCAGGACCTGATGGTCCGGAGTGTGTCCGAATACCCTACCGGTTATGTAAGAACCGGGGTATGCATGGAGACCAGGCGTAGGGGTCATTAGTGCTTTATCAGACAAGTGCCCAACTAGTTATGTTATATTACATGGTTAGTAAGAAACATCTTCCAGAGAGAATAGTTCCGTTAGGGGTTCATTTCTCTGGGAGGCATGCCCTAAAGTGCATGTCCGGACTGCAAACGCAGGAAAATCATCTGGGGGCATATATAAATAAGTAAAAAAGGTCAACTTTTAGTTCACCGACCGAATATTCCCTTAAGAACGCTAGCTTTCAGCTTCACCCAGTCTGAGGTACACATCCGGCTGATCCGGCAGTAACAATCGCAGAGGTGCTCCCTTTACCACCTAGCCGAACAATCGGGAACGTATGGGTAAGCACAGGAGCCAGGCAACCCAGCTTGGCCAAAACTTAAGTCATATCGATGCATATAATGGTGAAGAAAAGGTACATGCGGAAGTTTGACACATGTGGTGGGCATGAAGCCCGTATAAGTAAGCTTCCGTTAAAGAAGCCCCCAGGTTTAAGGAGCACGAGTAGCACGTCACTTGAGGAGCCTTTAAGGGCTATAAAAGAAAAAGGGGGGAGGAGAGAAATGTAAGACAGAAAAGGTAAAAAATGGACAGAGGAAGGGGACAAACACAGAGTCTGGCGCTAGGCATAGAATCTTCGGAGACGGGCTGCGTTCCATGGGTTCGGCTCGAGTCAGTTATCCGACGCATCTCGCAGGTGGTATGCTCCATCAGTCAGGACTTGGTCGATTATGAAGGGACCTTCCCACTTGGGCTTCAGCTTGTCCTTTTTCTTGTCCGGCAGGCGTAGAACTAATTCGCCAACGTTGTAGTTTTTGGCCCGCACTTCTCTGCTTTGATATCTTCGAGCCTGCTGTTGATAGAATGCGGAACGGGCTTTTGCCACGTCACGCTCCTCCTCTAAGGCGTCCAAACTGTCCTGCCGATCGAGCTCGGCCTCCCTTTCTTCGAACATGCGCACTTGAGGTGAGTCATGAATTATGTCGCAGGGCAAGACTGCCTCTGCGCCATACACCATAAAAAATGGTGTGTATACGATGGTGCGATTCGGCATGGTCTGCAACCCCCAGAGTACGGAGTCGAGCTCCTCTACCCAGTGCATGTTAGATTACTTGAGGGACCGCACTAATCTGGGTTTGATGCCGCTCATGATGAGACCATTTGCACGTTCGACCTGACCGTTAGTTTGTGGGTGATAGACGGAAGCATAATCGAGCTTGATGCCCATGTTTTTGCACCAGAGTTTTACCTCATCGGCCGTAAAGTTCGTGCCGTTATCGGTGATGATGCTGTGGGGGACGCCATTGCGGTGTACGACCCCGGATATAAAGTCTATCACAGGTCCGGATTCGGCCGTTTTAACAGGCTTGGCTTCTATCCATTTGGTGAACTTATCCACCATGACCAGTAAGTATTTTTTCTTGTGGGTTCCGCCTTTAAGGGGTCCCACCATGTCAAGCCCCCAGACCGCGAAAGGCCAAGTGATGGGGATAGTTTTGGAGGGAGGTGGGTGGCATATGGCTTTGGTTTGCAAAAAGCTGGCAACCGGCGCATCGTTGGACCAAGTCCTGAGCGTCCGCCCGGGCCGTCGGCCAATAAAAGCCTGTACGGAAAGCCTTGCTTACAAGGGACCGGGCTGCGGCGTGATGGCCACCGAGTCCGGCATGAATTTCAGCCAGCAGGTTCCGCCCTTCCTCTTCGGAGATGCACCTTTCAAGGACTCCGGTAGTGCTTTTCATATAAAGTTCTCCCTCATGGACTTTATAGGCTTTAGATCGCCACACTATACAGCGTGCCTCATTTTGGTCCTCTGGGAGTTCCTGCCTAGTAAGGTAGGCTAGGAATGGTTCTGTCCACGGGGCGATAACGGCCATTAGTACGTGGGCTGAGGTTGTGATTTCATTGGCAGAGCCTCCGATTATGTCAGATTGTTCGGCGTCGGACGGTGCGGTTGGGTCCGGGCTAATATTGCCATGTTCCCCTTCCCATACTACGGATGGCTTGAACAGCCTTTCCAGGAAGACGTTGGGGGGGATCGCATCGCGTTTTGCGCCGATGCGTGCCAGGACGTCTGCCGCCTGATTGTTTTCTCGGGCTATATGGTGAAATTCGAGCCCCTCAAACCGAGCTGACATTTTGAGGACGGCGTTGCGGTAAGCTGCCATTTTTGGATCCTTGGCATCGAAGTCTCCATTTATTCGGGATATCGCGAGGTTCAAATCCCCGCGCACCTCTAGGCGTTGAATGCCCATGGATACTGCCATCCGGAGACCATGTAAAAGGGCCTCGTATTCGGCTGCATTGTTGGAGTCCGTGTACATAATCTGGAGTACATATTGAACTGTGTCTACTGTGGGGGACGTCAAAACGACGCCGGCCCCAAGTCCTGCCAACATTTTGGAACCGTCGAAGTGCATGATCCAGTTTGAATATGTGTTGTACTCTTTAGGGAGTTCGGCCTCCGTCCATTCTGCGACGAAGTCGGCCAAAACTTGCGACTTGATAGCTCGCCGTGGCCTATAAGTTATGTCGAATGGGAGGAGCTCGATGGCCCATTTTGCAATCCGGCCCGTTGCATCATGGTTGTTTATAATATCGTTGAGTGGTACTTCCGATGCTACTGTGATTGAACACTCTTGAAAGTAGTGTCGTAGCTTCCGGGATGCCATGAATACCGCATATGCAATCTTTTGATAATGTGGGTACCGTGATTTGCATGGGGTGAGGACAGTGGACACATAGTAAACCAGCTTTTGAAGGGGGAATTTGTGTCCGTCCGTTTCTCGTTCGACGACGAGCACTGCGCTGACAACTTGATGGGTTGCTGCAATGTAAAATAGCATTGGTTCGCCGATGTTTGGCGCGGCCAGGACGGGGTTTGTTGCCAATATGGCTTTTATTTCCTCGAGTCCGGCCGTGGCGGCATCTGTCCACTCGAAGTGTTCGGTGCGCTGAAGGAGTCGATAGAGGGGTAGCGCCTTTTCTCCCAACCGGGAGATAAAGCGGCTTAGAGCCGCCACGCATCCGGTTAATTTTTGTATTTGTTTGAGGTCCTTTGGGATATCCAATTATGAGAAAGCTCGGATCTTGGCTGGATTTGCTTCGATTCCTCTACTGGATACAATGAAGCCCAAGAGCTTTCCGGCTGGAACGCTGAAAACGCATTTTCCCGGATTTGGCTTGATGTCATATGCTCGGAGGTTGTCAAATGTAAGCCTCAAGTCGTCTACTAGAGATTCGACATGTCTTGTTTTTACGACCACATCATCCACGTATGCCTCTACTATTTTGCCGATCTGGTTTGCCAGACATGTCTGAATCATGCGCTGATATGTTACGCCGGTGTTTTTGAGCCCGAAATTCATTGTGTTGAAGCAGAATGGGCCGTATGGGGTGATGAATGCTGTTGCGGCTTGGTCTGACTCGGCCATCTTGATTTGATGGTAACCGGAGTATGCGTCGAGGAAGCACAACGAATCATGTCCTACAGTGGCGTCGATAATTTGATCGATGCGGGGGAGGGGGAAGGGATCCTTTGGGCAAGCCTTGTTAAGGTCTTTAAAGTCAACGCACAGGCGCCAGGATTTGTCCTTCTTTGGCACCATCACCAAGTTTGCTAGCCAGTCCAGATGTTTTATATCTCTGATGAATCCGGCCTCCAATAGTTTGGCTAGCTCCTCTCCCATTGCCTGTCTCTTGGGCTCGGAGAAACGCCGAAGGGCTTGTTTGACAGGTTTGAATCCTTTTAGGATATTTAAGCTATGTTCGGCCAGCCTGCGTGGGATTCCTGGCATGTCTGAAGGGTGCCAGGCAAAGATGTCCCAGTTCTCCCGTAGGAATTCTCGCAGTGCGGCGTCTACATCGGGGTTTAATCATGCCCCGATGGAAGCTGTTTTATTGGGGTCCGTTGGATGGACCTGGAATTTGACTATTTCATCCGCTGGTTTAAAAGAGGTGGACTTGGATCTTCTGTCGAGTATCACATCGTTCCTGTTTACCGTGGAGCGCAGCATAGTCAGTTCCTCAGCCGCTAGGGCTTTGGACAGTGCATCAAGGGCCAATGCGACTGTCTTGTTTTCGGCGCGGAGTGCTATGTCCGGATCACTAGCGAGAGTGATGATTCTGTTTGGCCCGGGCATCTTGAGCTTCATGTACCCGTAATGGGGTATTGCTTGGAAGATTGTAAACGCTTCCCGCCCCAGCAGAGCGTGGTATCCGCTACTGAACGGGTCCACTTGGAATGTGACCTCTTCGGACCTACTGATCTAGTGTGATTTTTCCTGCACAGTGCGCTTCTCGACTGGGGATTATTCCTCTAAAGGTTGTGCTGCTTCGCTCAATGCGGTTCCAGTCTATTTCCATTTTTTGAAGGGTTTCCTCATAAATGAGGTTCAATCCGCTGCCTCCGTCCATGAGTACCTTGGTGAGGCGAAAGCCTTCCACTATAGGACTGAGTACCAATGCGGCTGGTGCTCGAGCTATTCGGAATTTAGGTTCGTCACTGGCATTAAAAGTAATAGCCGTGTCACTCCATGGGTTTATTGTTGCTACTTGATAGACTTCGGCGAGGCTGCGGAGTGTTCTTTTTCGCATATTATTTGATGCGAAAGTCTCGAAGACTGTTAAGACTGTACTGGAGTCCCTGAGGTGGCTTTCTGCGGCCTCTGGGATTAGGATATCTTCGCCCCTTTTGGCCACCTGCTGGAGTATCCAACATGCTCTAAGGCTATGAGTTGGTGTGGCGTCCTCTGTACTATGAATTTTACAGGGTCCATTAAGCCATCCCTCCAGTACGGTTCCATGCCCTGTAGAGGGTTTTGGTTTTTTGGTTTTTAACCCGGGTGTCTGATGATGATGCACCCTTTTATTTCGGACGAGGTTTCTATTCAGGGCCGGATTGTCCCAAAATTTAGTTTCGGTTTTCTGGGCGCTTTCCATCGCACAGTAGTTTTGTACTATGGACGCCAAGTCAGACAAGCGTGTAATATCACGACGACCTGTGGCGTTGAGGATTCCCTTGTCCGTGCAATTATTGCAAAAGATTGAGATTGCGTCTTCCTCGCGGCAGTCCTTATCCTATTCATAACCAGGAGGAACCTTGCCCAGTAATGATGTACTGTTTCTTTGGGCTTTTGCCTGATTTCGGATAGATCGCTTGTGTTTGGGTGGGTGGGTGGAATTAAATCCGGAACTTCACCCAATCAAAGGCTCAGAGGCCAAGGAGTTTCCGAACTCTGAAGTTTGGATTCTTGGATGTTATCCAGTGAATCTAGCCCGTTGCCTGATTCTAAGTTCAGGTCTTGAGTTACATCCTCCCTTCTGCGGGTATCCGTCTTGGAAGGATCGGGAATCCGGACGTAGCTAGTCCTTAAGATAGATGAAGAGTCGCCGCACTGTGCCTCTACCATGGCAACGTGATGGGTGACTTGGGGAGAATTAATTTCTCTTAGATCGGGTTTAAGCCCAACCTGGTCATAATCCGTAGTGACCCCCAAGGTGGCGATGCGATCCAAGAGCTCGTTTACGGAAGAGAGCTCCATTGGATCTAACTTCTCGACGAGTTCCGAGCTGACGTGAAGATTGCTTTTGATGACCCGAGAGGTCACCGTCGGTGCAACGGCCGAACAAGCGGTCATGAGAAAACCGCCTAGTCGGAGAGTTTGGCTGACAGCCAAGGCTCCCTTAGTAACAACGCCGTATTTAAAGACGGGAAGAGACATCCTTCCTGATTGCGACGACACAGAGGAACTCTCAATGAAAGCACCAATGTCGGTGTCAAAACTGGCGGATCTCGGGTAGGGGGTCCCGAACTGTGCGTCTAGGCTAGATGGTAATAGGAGGCAAGGAACATGATGTTTTACCCAGGTTCGGGCCCTCTTGATGGAGGTAAAACCCTATGTCCTGCTTGATTAATATTGATGATATGGGTAGTACAAGAGTAGATCTACCGCGAGATCAAGGAGGCTAAACCCTAAAAGCTAGCCTATGGTATGATTGTTGTATATGAAGTTGTCCTACGGACTAAAACCCTCCGGTTTATATAGACACCGGAGAGGGTTAGGGTTACACAAAGTCGGTTACAATTGCAGGAGATCTTGAATATCCGCATCGCCAAGCTTGCCTTCCACGCCAAGGAAAGTCCCATCCGGACACAGGACGAAGTCTTCAATCTTGTATCTTCATAGTCCTGGAGTCCGGCTAAAGGTATAGTCCGGCTACCCAAACACCCCCTAATCGAGGACTCCCACACAAGGCATAGTAGATGAATTGCGCAAATCATGTAAAGGAAGCATGGCGATATCATCACATGAAAAAAAACCCAAGGACCATCATCTCGTCATTTATGCCATAAGTGCAAATGTGATTGATTTTAATGGGGCATGCATAGTTACTATGTTGAGATTGAAATGATGCAATATGTGAGATCTCACTCATAGCATATGAGAAGTTCAATGGATTGTCAAACATGATGTGACCAATAGAATTTTCACATGATATCCTATGGAGCATAGCATCACAACTAGGCAAATCAACATGCTCATCATCATATTCATCATAAATTGGTAAGTCATGACATGAAGAATTCACACTAGCATGAAGCATGGGAATAGGTGGATCAACATTATGCAAACACTCATTGGTGAGATAGTCCACTAGTGGGACAAGAGAAGCACCATCACCTATGTTACCATTGGAGCATCGCTCATGTGTTGTAGGTGAGGCGTCAAAGACCAAGTTGTGGTCATCTTCATCTTGATGGAACCATGTGGGGGGTGCATCTTCTTCCACCACGACCATCATCGTCTCCATTGGAGGTACGGACTCGTCGAGGATAGGCATGTCGTCATGTAGGAGACCTAGAACCAAAGAAGAAAACACACTAGGAGTAGGGGTTAAGTCATTAGAAATCAAAGTGTCCTCACATGCCATCTCAACTACCTCACTAACTAAGTGTTGTGGCTCACTCACTCCCTCTTGGATGCTCTCACGTTGGCGGAGTCACTCAAATGGCTCTGAACCTCACATAGAATGTGTGGCATGCTCTCAAGTGTGGGGCTAGTGGTGGTCACACTCATCCTCTCATAGGAAATGCACTCAATGTCATATATGGTGGAGTCACTCATCTCACTCATGGGGTGGTGGCTCGCCTCACATGGCAATTGGGTCATCTCATGATATGTGGGTGTCGGAGAGATGTAGGTGCAAACATCTCCATGCTCAATCATGTCGTAGTCGTAGCCGTGGATGAAGGCCGAATATGGCACATCATCACTCTCCTCTAAGACCGAAGATAAGGTCTCATGGGCGGTCTCGTAGCTTGACTCGGAGAATGAGTCCTTTTGGGGCGCCATCTTCATGTAGTTGAAGAGGTTCATGCTCGTCGCCGTGGTCGAAGGGGATGGCCCTAGCTCGACCGTCTTGTTGCCATCTTGTTGTAGGAGGCCCATATGATGTGCCACCTCATAGCTCGTCTCCATGACCGAAGGGAATGTCCCACGCTCGGCCATCTTCCTTGGGGGGATTCCGAATATGGAAGTGTCGCCCTCACTCGTAGGTGGTCACCCTCACTCGTAGGTGGTCGCCTTGTACTTGAAGATGTCGATGTAGGCGAACTCACGGGAAGTAGGCAAAGATGCCGTACGTCCGAAGGCGAAGATGCCTTGAGAACACTTGGCGAAGATGTCGAAGTGGTGGTTGTAGCCGTAGCTCCGTCTTGGTGGTGCTTGTCTCGCGGTCTTCTCTTATGCTCATGAAGGTTGGCCTTGGCGTGAAGTAGGGCTTGTTGGGACTTGTGCAATTGCGCTTGGTGAGCATCGTCATGATGATGTTGGCGTTGTCGTGCTTGAGCTTGTAGTCGATGTCGTTCGTCGTCATCATGCACATGATGCTTGGAGGTGACTTTCCCTTCATGACAAGGTGGATCACGAAAAGGATGGTGGTCGCTATGGAGATGTGGACGTAGATGACTTGCGCTTGCATCATTTTTGCGCTCCGAAGACTTGTGACTTGAATGTCGCCGCCTTTAGGATGATGAAGGGGAATAACGGTTGATCAACAAGGTTCGAATCTCCTCCATCCTTGCATCTCGCTCCTCCTTTTGTGCGGAAAGCTTGTTGTCGATGTAGTCCCTTTTCCTCGCTTCGGAGTGGCAAATGTCAATGGAGAGGTTCTCGATGCGCTCTCTCAATCTTGATTGTGAGCCTTGCATTTGTCGTTGTAGATCGAAGATTGACGCTTTGGTGATGTAGTTGTTCACGCCGTTGTTGTTGTGGAAGACCGGAGATGAAATGCCTTGCCTATCCATCACTCCAAGAGAAAATGTGAGTGGTAGAAAGAGAAGAACGAATACCAAATGTACCTTGACTGAAGTTGAAAGTGGATCAATGATCACTCCAATGTGGATAAGGAAATAGCACAATTGGTACCAATTCTTGTCGGTTTCCCACACCTACACAAGTAAGGCTTATAGTGGAGCTTGGTGAGGATAGTGGCACACAAATTTGATGCAATGTGTTAGCAAGAGTCAATAAAGTTGATAGATATTCACAAATTTGCAAGTGAAACAAGTAGACCAATAGCAATGAATGGCACACGGAAACGCACACACGCATAGATAAATGGGGTCGTGCAACCAAGGAATGAGCACAAAATGTGGAATCCACGGAAAACGCTCGTGTTGCACAACTCAAGAGAGACACTAGCATGATTGCTCAATAGGCGGATATGACACTTGTGCACAACCTATAAGATGCAAAATGTATGAACTTTCTATCCCAAGTATGCTATGTGTATGATGTTCCGATGGTATGATCCAAGATGATCAGATATGACAATCTTATGCAATGTGGTATGATGCTATGGCACTTTCTTACAAGCTCTTTGTTCACTCTTTTTCATTGCTTAAAAGCTTATTCTTTTTTTTGTATGGCCTCTTTGGGAAATGCACAAACCAAGATAGTAATTGTGTATATGCAGGAACAAACTTGAGGCACATGATATGATATGATACCAAGATGATACCGATATGGCATGGTATGTATGCAATGGGAGGTGTAGATCACTAATGTGCACAAGTAACGTTGCCGACAATACTCAAATGGCTAGTCTTGATAGGAAAGTGACGCAAAATGGGCTAGGGGTTATCAATACAATGGCAAGGGAATATACAATGGAGGGATACCACGATACCAAGATGATATGGAGGTTACCGTTCGTGTCGATGATGAGTGGCGGTGATCTTGATGGAGATACCAAGATGATGGAAACTCGTCCCTAAGTAGCCGAAACACCTTAGGAAACGGAAAAACCGCAAACTCAAAATCTCAAATGTCAAATGGTGGTAGCGGGAATGCGGTGGTGGAAAGATGGGTTATGCGAGTAGGCAATGCGGAAATGGAGTGTAAGGTGGTGGACTATACATGGTATCGGAGTTGGAAGCACAGTCCCTAAGTACCCGAAACACCTTAGGAGACACAACTCACAACACAAACAAAATTGGGTTAAGTTGGGGTGGCGGAAGTGTATGGTGGGTAAGCCTATGCGGAAGTGGTGGTGGTGGTTAATGAGGAAGCAACCGTCCCTAAGTAGCCGAAACACCTTAGGAGACTCAAATCACTCCTCAAGCAACCACTAATGCGATGGGGAACAAAATTGGTTAGGTTGCGGAAGTCGGTGGTGGTGTAGCGGATGATGTGGTGGAAGCCCTAGGCAAAGATGCCAAAATTCACAAAGGAGTCAAAATATGTTGGTGGTATTTTTGTCGGAAGGAGGATGTCAATATCTTTCCAACGAGCTAATGAACGTGAAAATCGGACTCCAGATGAATTAGTTATGGCCGAAACAAAAATCAGCCGAAGTTGATATCTACAGGTAGCGGACGTCCGGTAATGGACGGTCGTCCGTTCGCCGGACGTCCGGTCAGGTCGGAAATCCGCTAATTTCAGCTTGGGTTAGGGGTTACGGTCGTCCGGCAAGGTCAGACGTCCGGTGCTTCCTGGGTCTCCGGACGTCCGGTGGGTCTGGGTCAACACGAGATGCGAGTTCCGGGATGCGATTTTGGGCGGAATTTGGGGATTTGGGGGTCAAAATAGAGGGGATTTTGTGGATGAAAGATGGGGAAACTTGGGGAGATGCTAGATCCACTTGAAACCAAGCAAATCTACGGATGAAATCCAACAAAACTTCGTCAAACCAACAAATCATAAAAAAATTGGGGCTATTTCTGGTGGGGAGTTTCAATATTGGGGAAGAACACAACAAAATTAGGCTAGAAAACAACAAGGGGGGGGCTCCAAAATCGTGATCAACCTGGCTCATGATACGAAGATGATGTAGGGTAGGAATCCTAATCGGCCGATCTTTCCCGAAAGGAGTGGATCCCGTGATGAACACGAAGAACACGAGGAGGGAAACGAGGGTAAACACGGGGGAAACACAAGAGAGGCACTCAAACCAACAAGAATGATCACACAAGTGCTAGATCCTCAAAACATGATAGGAGATACAAGATCCAAAGTCAATAATGGATGGTACAAAGGTAGCCGGTATTCTCCGTGAGGAGGTCTTGAATCCACGAGGGGATCTTCCCTTAGAGGGGTCTTGAATCCAAAGGGATATTCTTCGAAGAGAGGCCGCGGTCTCTCTCGTGGACTAGATCCGATGTGGATGAGCAATGCTCTATGTCTCAAAATGAGCTAAACCAATGCTAACCCTAGCTAGGAGGAGGTGGAGGAGTATATATAGTCTAGGTCCACGAAGGGGTAAGTGGGAGAGGGATACATGGGCCTCGGGCCCGAACACTGTGCGCAGACAGGTACCGGACGTCCGCTGAGGACCGGTCGTCCGACCGCCTCTGGTAGACGTCGGACGTCCGCTTGATTTGGCTCGGACGCTGGAGTGCCGGATTTCCGGAGGTGGCCGGTCGTCCGCTCACGTCAAACGTCCGCTCGTTTGGCTCGGGCGCGGGATCGCCGGTCGTCCAGTCCGGGCCGGTCGTCCGGTGGGTCTTCAGGCGTCGGACGTCCAGTCCCGACCGGTCGTCCGGTGGCTGGAGCTTCTTCCGCAGATCTTCTTCTTGTTCCTCGCGCTTGGTGT
The DNA here is from genome assembly GCF_056163025.1 of Triticum urartu. Classification (NCBI taxonomy): domain Eukaryota; kingdom Viridiplantae; phylum Streptophyta; class Magnoliopsida; order Poales; family Poaceae; genus Triticum; species Triticum urartu. The sequence goes on from NC_141879.1 coordinate 427,809,783, forward strand.
CCTCAGCTTCTTGTCCATGGGCTTCCTCTTGGTTCCTGGTCATGCATAGCACACATGTTTGAGGTAGTAGCCATGTCTCACATGTGGAAAGTGACGATTCGGAGAGGAGCGAGTTCACCTTGTGTCCAATGGCGTGTACTTGAGGTCTCATCTTATGTTCACTTGGGGCTTGGAGAGTAGTTGGAGTGTACATGGGGATGAACGTGGGATGCTCCGCATCACTAGGAGAGTCGACGAAATCAATTCCAGCCGCCGCTGAGTCCAGGACCACCAGATCCAATCTAGACACCATCACGGAGGGGTTCACCACTTCCATTGGTGCCTCTCTCTGATGATGCGTGAGTAGTTCTTTTTAGACCTTCAGGGCCGTAGTTAGTAGCTAGATGGCTTCCTCTCTCTCATTTGATTCTCAATACAATGGTCTCCTGGAGATCCATATGTTGTAACTCTTTTTGCGGTGTGTTTGTTGGGATCGAATGAACTTTGAGTTTATGATCAGATCTATCTTTTTATATCCATGAAAGTTATTTGAGTTTATTTGATCTCTTATATGCATGATTGCTTATACCTCGTATTTCTTCTCTGATATTTGAGTTTTGTTTGACCAACTTGATCTATTTATCTTGCAATGGGAAGAGGTGCTTTGTAGTCGGTTCGATCTTACGGTGCTTGATCCCAGTGAGAGAAGGGGAACCGATGCATATGTATCATTGCTATTAAGGTTAAAATGATGGGGTCTATCTCTACATAGATAGATCTTGTCTACATCATGTTATAGTTCTTATTGTATTACTTCGTTTATCCATGAACTTAATACACTAGATGCATGCTGAATAGCGGTCGATGTGTGGAGTAATAGTAGTAGATGCAGGCCAGAGTCGGTCTACTAATCTTGGATGTGATGCCTATATAATTATCATTACCTGGATATCGTCATGAGTATTTGAAGTTCTATCAATTCCCTGATAACCCAGAAGTATAGGAGATCGCAACAGTTTTCGAGGGTAGAGTATTCAACCCAAATTTATTGATTCGACACAAGGGGAGCCAAAGAATATTCTCAAGTATTAGCAGCTAAGTTGTCAATTCAACCACACCCGGAAACTTAATATTTGCAGCAAAGTGTTTAGTAGCAAGGTAATATGATAGTAGTGGTAATGGTGGCAAAAGGTAACGGTAGCAAAAGTAATATTTTTGGGTTTTGTAGTGATTGTAACAGTAGCAGCGGAAAAGTAAATAAGCAAAGAACAATATAGGAAAAGCTTGTAGGTATTGGATCGGTGATGGAAATTATGCCGGATGCGATCGATCATGTAACAGTCATAACCTAGGGTGACATAGAACTAGCTCCAGTTCATCAATGTAATGTAGGCATGTATTCTGAATATAGTCATACATGCTTATGGAAAAGAACTTGCATGTCATCTTTTGTCCTACCCTCCCGTGGCAGCGGGGTCCTATTAGAAACTAAGGGATATTAAGGCCTCCTTTTAATAGAGTACCGGACCAAAGCATTAACACATGGTGAATGCATGAACTCCTCAAACTACGGTCATCACCGGCAAGTATCCTGATTATTGTCAGTTCGGGGTTAACGGATCATAACACATAATAGGTGACTATAGACTTGCAAGATAGGATCAAGAACTCTCATATATTGATGAAAACATAATACGTTCAGATCTTAAATCATGGCACTCGGGCCCTAGTGACAAGCATTAAGCATAGCAAAGTCATAGCAACATCAAACTCAGAACATAGTGGATACTAGGGATCAAACCCTAACAAAACTAACTCGATTACATGATAAATCTCATCCAACCCATCATCGTCCAGCAAGCCTATGATGGAATTACTCACGCATGGTGGTGAGAATCATGAAATTGGTGATGGAGGAAGGTTGATGATGATGATGGTGACGGATTCCCCTCTCCGGAGCCCCGAACGGACTCGAGATCAGCCCTCCCAAGAGAGTTTAGGGCTTGGCGGCGGCTCGTATCGTAAAACGCGATGAATCCTTCTCTCTGATTTTTCTCTCCCTGAAAGTGAATATATGGAGTCAAGGTGGATGCCGGTGGAGCATCAGGGGGCCCACGAGGCAGGGAGGCGCGCCCAGGGGGTAGGGCACGCCCCCATCCTCGTGGATAGGGTGTTGGCCCCCTGACATGGATCTTTCTTCTAGTATTTTTTATATATTCCAAAATAATTCTTTGTTGATTTTCAGTCCATTCTGAGAACTTTTATTTCTGCACAAAAATAACACCATGGCAATTCTACTGAAAACAACATCAGTCCGCGTTAGTTCAATCCAAATCATGCAAGTTAGAGTCCAAAACAAGGGCAAAAGTGTTTGGAAAAGTAGATAGGACGGAGACGTATCAACTCCCCCAAGCTTAAACCTTTGCTTGTCCTCAAGCAATGCAGTTGATAAACTATAAGTGATAAATAAAAACTTTTACAAACTCTATTTGCTCTTGTTGTTGTAAACACGTAAAGCCAGCATTCAGGTTTTCAGCAAAGATTGTGAACTAACCATATTCATAATAACACTTAGGTCTCATGTTTACTCATATCTATGACGTAATCAACTAGCGAGCAATAATAATAAATCTCGGATGACAACACTTTCTCAAAACAATCATAATATGATATAACAGGATGGTATCTCGCTAGCCCTTTCTGAGACCGCAAAACATAAATGCAGAGCACCTTTAAAGATCAAGGACTGACTAGACATTGTAATTCATGGTAAAAGAGATCCAGTCAAGTCATACTCAATGCAAACTTACAGTAATGGATGCAAATGACAGAGGTGCTCTCCAACTGGTACTTTTTAATAAGAGGATGATGACTCAACATAAAAGTAAATAGATAGGCCCTTCACAGAGGGAAGCAGGGATTTGTGGAGGTTCTAGAGCTCGGTTTTGAAATAGATATGAATCATATTTTGAGCGGTATACTTTCATTGTCAACATAACAACCAAGAGATCTCGATATCTTCCATGCTACACACATTATAGGCGGTTCCCAAACAGAATGGTAAAGTTTATACTCCCCCTCCACCAACAAGCATCAATCCATGGCTTGCTCGAAACAACGAGTGCCTCCAACTAACAAGAGTCCTGGGGGAGTTTTGTTTGCAGTTATTTTGATTTGATTTGCATAAAGCATGGGACTGGGCATTCCAGTGACCAACCATTTTCTCGTGAGTGAGGAGGGAGTCCATTCCTCTTGAGAATAACCCGCCTAGCATGGAAGATACAGATAGCCCTAGTTGATACATGAGCTATTCGAGCATACAAAACAGAATGTTTATTTGAAGGTTTAGAGTTTGGCACATACAAATTTACTTGGAATGGCAGGTAGATACCGTATATAGGTAGGCATGGTAGACTCATATGGAATAACTTTGGGGTTTCTGGAATTGGATGCACAAGCAGTATCCCTTCTTAGTACAAGTGAAGGCTAGAAAAAGACTGGGAAGCGACCAGCTAGAGAGCAACAACAGTCATGAACATGCATTAAAATTAATCGACACCGAATGCAAGCATGAGTAGGATATAATGCACCATGAACATAAATATCATAGAGGCTATGTTGATTTTGTTTCAACTACATGCGTGAACATGTGCCAAGTCAAGCCACTCAAATCGTTCAAAAGAGGATAGCACCCTATCATACCACATCACAACCATTTTAATAGCATGTTGGCACGCAAGGTAAACCATTATAAGCTCCTAGCTAATTAAGCATGGCATAAGCAACTACAATCTCTAATTTTCATTGCAAATATGTTTCTTTCATAATAGGCTGAATCAGGAACGATGAACTAATCATATTTATAAAAACAAGAGAGGTCGGGTTCATACCATCTTTTCTCATATCAATAAGTTCATCATATAATCATTATTATTGCCTTTCACTTGCACGACCGAATAGTGTGGATAATAATAATAGTGCACTTGCATTGTACTAAGCTGGAATCTGCAAGCATTCAATTCAAGAGAGAAGACAAGGTAATATGGGCTCTTTCTTTGATTAACAATAATGCATATAAGAGTCACTCAACATTTTCATCATGGTCTTCTCCTCTCGACCCCCAAAGGAAAGAAAAGAAATAAAACTATTTACACGGGAAAGCTCCCAACAAGCAAAAGAGGAACGAGAAATCTTTTTAGGTTTTCTTTTTAATTACTACTACTACAGGCATTGAAAGTAAACTAACTAAAAGCTACAACTATTTTTTTTGTTTTTCTTAAGGTTTATCACACACACAAGAAGAAAGCATAAAAAGGGAAATAAACTAGCATGGATATTACAATGAAAAAGTATGAGCACCGACAACTAGCATGAGTGTGTGAACATGAATATAATGTCGGTGAGAGATACGTACTCCCCCAAGCTTAGGCTTTTGGCCTAAGTTGTTCTATGGCCACGGTTGGCCTGGCGGATATCCAAAGGAATAGTTGGGGTCGTACTGAGAAGGATCCCCCTGGTGCCACTGGTTGTCTATCTCTTACGGATTCCCCTGATGAACAGACTGCCGGTGAGGATCAAATTGTGGTTCCGGCTCTGGCTCTGTAGCTGGTGTGGGGTTTCGGTAGGTGTGAATGGCCTCCGGTGGAAAAAGGTACTTGCCTGCAGATAAGTCAAACAAGGAAGGAGCAGGCAGAGTAATATTCTCAGGGTGATTTTTTATCAAATATCAGCTTGTACTTAAGCATCTTTTCCTTATTCTTAACGATAAAATCATGTGCTACCATACTCTTATAGTCTAGAAAAACAGGAGGAAACAACTTCTCTTCCTTCTCATAATGTCTAATAGGTATGTTAAAATGTGCAGCGAGGCGCGAGGCAAAGATACCTCCCAAGATGGGCCCTGTCGTGGTTTTGTCACGGCAGATGTCCTAGAGAAAGGACTTAGTCATGGAGCCATCGCTACGGGTTATCTTGAAGGGGTTAAAGCGGACACAAGGACGCAAGAGAGTTTATACTAGTTCGGCCCCTTCAATGAAGGTAAAAGCCTACATCTAGTTGTGATGGAATTGATGGGTGTTTCGATGACTAGGGAGCAAATAAGCTTCGCCGATGTCTCGAGTTGTTGTCTGTCTCTGAACCGCCGCCGGGTCGTCCCCTTATATACATGGGGACGCCCGTCGGTTTACAGAATACCTATACCGGCTCATAGATGCGTCCGGTTCGGTCTCCACTATTCCTAACTTATAACACAAGTTACATACCGACGCCGGTTTATAGCTATAGGCCTTAAACTGATTATGGGACTTTAGCCCTCATCTGCCCTCATGGGCTTTTATCACACTCAACTACTGATGAAGTTAGCCCGGCTTGTCCTGGCCGGTTTATGCCCAGTAGTAATATCCCCAACATTAGGCCCCAAATTGATTTGAACAGGTTCATGTCAATCCTTAGCAAAAATCTTCATCTTCAACATCTTCTTGTATTTTGTTGAACCGCCGTGATGTCATCTTCTCTGCTCGCGGTAGACCGGTGTGACGTCACTGGTTATAAAGAACCTTATCCTATTAACAAGCCTGCGACAATTAAGGCCGCAGCTTTGTTTCCAAACTCGCGGCTCCTTGATTCTCGCGGCTGACATATCCCTTTCTTTATAAATAGGACCGAAGGGTCATTGTAGTGACCTGACCCGACTGGATCAAGTCTCTGTGCTTAAGTGTCATCCCTGGATCGGTATGCTGACACACACAGTACTCAAAGGATTTATAACAGAGGTAAATCACATGTATAAAGTAACGTAAATACTATTACCTCAATCCAAATAGCGGAAGCAACAAGGTTGTGGATTCCCATCAACACCAACGGCAAAGTTGAGTGTAGAAATCATAACCCTAATGTATCACTTACTCATCGTAAGAAACCTGCAACATGAGACGTTGCAGCCCGAAACGGGTCAGTACATTGAATGTACTGGCAAATTCACACCATAGAGAATGATGAACAATGGCTATCACTACATGCATATTTGGCCGGTGGAAAAGCTCTATGGTTATAAGGTTTTTGCGTAAATCCAATTTTTCCCTACTGCAAAGGAATACATTTTAATTAACTATCATGGTGATTGTTGAACATTGAGAATGGTTGACAGCATTCTCAATCCCAATTAAGTAACATCATTAAACCCAACAATATTCATTTAAAGTAACATGATGAGATCAACAGGATAATCCAAGAACTAGATACTCAAGATGTCCATAACTGGGGACACGGCTAATCATGATTAGTTTGTACACTCTGCAGAGGTTTGCGCACTTTTCCCCACATGACTCGATCGCCTCCGTTTGTTTTCTCGCACTACACGGTGTTTGAGAAATGGATGACCGAGACATAGTCTTTCAGAAGCGCTAGCACCTTACATGTGGGGTAGACCGTACCACCTATAACCCCTACATCTGCTAGTCCACCCCGTAAGAGTTTGCACAACTTAGTCAACTATGCCAGAGCCCATAGTAGCATGTGGCTGCACATGGAAGTTTCTAGCATGAATTATCTTATGATCCCTTTGAGCCTGGGTGGCAGTCCAAAAAAAACAGGCAAGTCCTGATAGACATCTGGTGCCTCAATCCACCCAGATGTGTGTTTAACTTGCCACCTTAGATAAACCATTAATTAACAACTCACATCTGTCATGGATATCACTCACCCAATCCACGTCTACTAGCATAGCATGGCATAATAAGCAAACGTAGAAGTAACTCCCAAAGGTTTCATAATAATACAGGTGATAGGTACTACCTCATCTACTTCCCATCCCACAATTTACTTAGATCCTAACCATGCAATGTGTGAGGATTGATCTAATGCAATAAAACTGGGTTGCAGAGAAGGTATGATCAAAGTGTGAACTTGCCTGCAATGTTGATGAAGATGATTCGCACTCAAACTCTGGATAGCTCTACTCGTCACACTCCGGTCAATCTATCATAAGCAGACAATAGTAACCACACAATAAGTACTCATCTAATGCACAAGTAAAACTCGAACGAGAGAACGAACCAGAAAGTTCAACTTAAGAACTCCGGTTGCAAAGAAAGAACGAACCGAACAAACGACGGAAAACAAACGGTGGAAGAAAACAACTCGGTTCTAGCAAGTTGAAACTAGGTCAAATTTTACCATAGCAAAAACTTGTTCAAGTTGATTAGACGGAACGGCGGTTTCGAGATGAAACTCCAGGCGCTTGAATCACCTGATTCCGATAAACGGGCGAGAAGATAAACTAGAACGAAGATCGGATCTGAGATCGCGATCGCGGAATAAATCCGACGAAAAGAAAGAGACGAACGGTTAAACGAACGGGCGTCGTTAACCGGGAATAATAGGTGATCACGTTCGTTGAGACGAACGGTCCGAAAGAAGAACAAAAACCGATCTAGGGTTTTTCGGAAAAGAAAACGGAAAACCGATCTAGGGTTTCGGAAAAGAAACCGAAACGAAGAATCGGAGAGAAAAACCGGAAAAGAAAACCGGAACAGTTTCTTTTAAAAGAACCGAACCGCAGGGAAGAAAAAGAGAGGCGCGGGGCTACCTCCGGCGAGGCGGGGTGAACGGTGGCGACGGCGGCGTCCTAGGGCGGCGGCGGCACTATAGAGGAGGCGGCGGCGGGTGAGGGGCGCGGGGTGTGGCGCGGCTTGGGGAGGAGAGGGGGTTTGGGTTTTTGGTGTGAGGATAGGGGGGGTCTATGGGGGTATTTATATAGGAGAGGGGAGAGATTACTTGGGGTAGGGGACAAGAAATAGAGTAGGAAAAGAAAAAACGAAACAAGGAAAAGGGGGCTAGCCTAGAGTCCTTCTAGGACTCGGCTAAGAAGCAAGAGGCGGTGGCCTGGCTGCCTGCGCCTGGCGCTGGCGCACAAGGAGGCTGGGGCGGCGGCTGGCTGGGCCTTTGGCCCGGCTGGCCTGCGGGAGTTTTTTTTAACTGGTTCCGCGCGCAGAAAAACAAGAAAAAGAAAAACTAAACGGGCTCCAAAAACCCTAAAGTAAATTTTCCCCGACTCCTAAAAATGAGTCGAACAAAATGAACTTTTCTACGGACCGAAAATGCAATTTTCGAAAACGCGCATTTTTTCCCTATCCAAAGAAAAACAAACAAACACCGGAAAACGAAATTTGATCTATTTATTAAATCTTCATTTTTCCTATATTTTGGGAAAGTCATATTATTCCCTCTCTCATATTTTGATATCGGAAAAATAATTGAAGATGAAATAAATAAATCAAATGATCCTCTTTTCAAATTCGAGAAAACTCTCAAATATGAAAATAACGAATTCTCCAACTCTCTCCGAAGGTCCTTGGGTTGCGTGAAATTTCTAGGATCGACCAAAATGCAAGAAAATAAGATATGCATGATGATCTAATGTATAACATTCCAAATTGAAAATTTGGGATGTTACACACCTACCACCCTTAAAAGGAATCTCGTCCTTGAGATTTGGAGAGGCTAGCAAGAAAAGGTTAGGGTTTGGGGGTCTTCTCAAAATCCATCGATCATCACACGGTGTCTGGGGTGCTACCACCCTTAGAATCATTGTTACGATTCCATCAAAACTCATATACTCCATCCTTATTCTTGACAGTGCCGTCCTCTCAGATCGTAAGGATAATTCCTTCTCTAGGCTCTTCAGGTAGTGGCATAACCTTTTACTCAATTCTTCTGTCATTTCCTCTTAGTAAGGTTATTCCGAGATTGGGTCTTCTTAGCTGACGGGTCTAGCGCCAAAACTAAACGACTATCGATATCTCATGGTGGTCAACAATGTATGGTTTCTCCTGCAGGAAATGGGTCTTGGTTGATCCTCACCGTATAACCTACGGTTGGCACAACTGCCGTGTACAAGGGAAAAATACTTATACCATTCTAAGGTTTAAACGAGGTTTAATATTGCCGTCTCTCTACTATAGGTAAGTCACTCAGATTTACCATCCCATATAGCAAGGCGAATAATAAGAGTAAGTCGGTATGGTGATCAATCCATCCCGCACCCAAATCATTACCATGTACACAGTTTAGCGAATCTCGCATACTAACACTTGGTCATTCCTCACAAGCATTGCATAATTTCTCTTGTCGACGAACTAAGTTCGGATAATTCCATGGATTCTGCAAGCCAAACAAACATCTATCATTCCTTCCCAACCCTCAGGTTTTGGGTAACTCCTATAAGATCGTCTATCGGCAAACGTATATCCTCTTCCAGGGTCCTTCCTTCAGCAAGAATGTGCTTGCTTCTTGGCAGGTTCTGGAGCCTGTGGGTTATAGCCCATCTCCTCACTTGTAGTCCTTGAACTTATCATCGGGCAACTGATCATTATTCCAACTCCCAACTTCCTAGTATTCTTAAATCCATCCAATTATACTGTCTTCCTTCCTTCTATTGGCATCTAATCTAGGACATGATTACTCAGACTCATCATGGAGTTTTCCATTGATCCATATTTCAGACATCATATCTCCTTCATATCCAATAGTAATTCATCTCTTCATCCTCGTGGAATATCCCTCATATCGAGATAAAATGAATTCCATATTCACTTCGTGGAACATCATTATCCTTTCCAGGGTCAAGCATCCTTACATGGGAATATTGGCCATCTCTGCATGGCACTTCTTCAACTGGGAAACATGAAACACATCTTGAACTCCTGACAGTCCTTCGGGTAACTCCAACTTGTAGGCCACTTCTCCCATACGATCCAAAACTCGGTATGGTCCTACAAATCTTGGGGCTAACTGTCCCTTAACTCCAATACGTTTAACTCCTCGCATAGGGGACACGCGAAGACATGCTTTGTCTCCAATTTCATAGACTACCTCCTTGAGTTTTTTTTTGAGTCTGCATAACTCTTCTGCCTGGACTGAGCTACCTTCAGTCTATCTCAAATCAACTTAACATTCTCTTCTGACTCCTTGATCACATTTGGTCCAACGGACGGTCTCCAACTTCATCCTACTTACTCTTAGGGTATCACACATATCGAGACAAAACTCGTATTCATTTTGTCCGAAATCCACTCAGTGGAGTATCCTTATCTTTTCTAGGGGTCAATGGTTCTTACAGGGTACTACCATCCTTAAAATGCTCCAATATTTTATAGACCATATTTCTCATAACCTCAAAAATGGTCAACATCTTTCCTCATAGAGTAACTCATAAAATCCAAATCAGTACCAACACTGCTAACTTTATTGATTCTCAAATTATTACAATCTCCTGTTTTTCCATTACATGCCTCAACTCAACACCTCAATATAAAGGGAAATGTTCTCACTACTACGACTATATTTCTTCTGTTACAAACTCAATTACTTATCACAAGTCTCCTTCTCCTTCGGACAATCTCTGGCAAAGTGCACTGCTTTATTACAACTAAAACATATTACTTCTGACAAGTATCGAGGTTTCCTTTTTGGGAAACTGCTGAGGTAGTGCCCTGACTCCTTGCACCTGTAACAGGTGATATGACTCAGGTTCCTCCTGGGCTCCAATCGGTTTCTCTTCCTGGTCTTTTCCATTCCAATCAGATCTTCTATTTCCTGTGGGTCATATGCTACTTCCTCCGTCGGGAATTCTACTAGATCCCCCTTTATACAATTTTGGGAGATGTGTCCTTCTTCTCCACATGAATAGCAAGATTTAGTGCAGGGTTTACTCGGGTCCTCTTTAGGTGTGTCTTCCACATCTTCCTTCATCACGGGTTCCTCTAAAATTTCCATGAGGGCTCCTTTCATTACTTCGTTCTTCTGCTGGATGGTTCGTTGTACCATGGGGTAAATGTGACACTGAGCAGGATAGTGGGTAGTCCCTTCACACAAGAAACAAGTAATCTTCCTAGTTGGGCATTCTTCAACTGGGTGACTTCCTTCACAGTTAATGCATTCATCCTTGTCTGCTTTATGGGTGTAGCCTATTTCTCCACAAATCTTGCATGCACAAGGTTTCCTTATATCCTTTCCATAAGACTTCAACTTCTGGGACACAAGGTGATATCTTTGCAGAGTCAACTTTAATTCTCTCCAAGTGGTTACTCCTTGCCATCCATTCATGGTTTGGTATATCCTCCACCAAGTAGCAGCACCTCTTTCAAAGCATTGAAGAGCATACTGGGCCATATCCTTTCCGACTATAGGCTTGTTCTCCATATGATCCTTCATGCTCTGAATCCATCGGTCTGTCTCCAATTGACTCATCGATCCAGAAAATACAAGCTCATCTCCATTCATCATCTATTGGGTCCATGGGTTTGGGGTGAGATAAAAGAAATAGAGAGGGATGCACACAATGCAAACAACAGTTTTGAAAAGACAGATTTTTGTTGTGGCTGTCGAAAAACATCAAACAAATGACAGCTCACAATCGTCGCATCTAACATAGGTATATAATAGGGGTTTGGTCTTCTAAAGGTCAATAAATCTTCAACGTCTCCAAACTCTTCAAGCCTTGTTCATGCCTCCAATGGCTTCTTCCGATCATGCTTGTCTTCTCAAGTTCTTTTTCCAGATCAACTCTGTTGACGCGAAGTCTCTCGTGACATCCTTGAATATTCTGGAATTGCATTCCAAACTTCTAGGTTTCAACATCCTTGGCATGAGCCATGGTCATACTGTCCTTCAGTTCCTGACAAATCTCCGGTATCTCGAGGTTGTAGCTCCTCCATCTTGGCTACTTTCAGCTTTTGGTTCCTGAGTTCTTCACGAAATGCGTCCTTGTCTAATATGCTTTCATGGAGCTCCACCTTAAACTTCTTTATGTACTACTCCAGATCCTGGTGATACACCGGCTAAGGTTAAAACTTCATCTTACTAATAGGTGCTCCATCAGCCTTCTTCCATCAAATCCATTCTGATGACATGCATCCTTAACTCAGCATGGTGACAATAGCATCAGCGCGAGATAACTTCTTGGATAGCTGTGTTTCTGCTCTTGTCATTTCCATGAGCTATCATTCCATAATTGATATCTCCTGCCTTAGGGTTTTCTTGACAAAACTTTGAGTTCTCATGCTCCTTGTTTCAGTCTTTCTCCGATACACCTTGATCTCGGGTATTGACAACTTCCATAGTCTGCCAAGTTCCAAAAGGGTAGCCATTCCTAGGTCATACAAATCTGGGAATTCTTCAGAGCCTTCAAATTCTACTTGTCTTCGGTCTTTAGCCGTTGTAGTTTCCATTATCATAATGTATGGTAAAATCCTCTTCATTCCGAATGGTCTCGGTTGTCCGATATCTTGTACATCTTGGAGTGGTCTCATCAGTCGAATCCTTCGTGTGGTCAAAAGGGAAAATGGTATAGTCTCACTAAAGAATTTTTTTTTGAATAAGCTCAGAAGAGAAGAGAGGTAAAAGATCTTTTTGAAAGGGGAAAGTTGTAGAGAAAATCTTTGCTATGGGCTTGCCAGTATCTAGGGTCACGTCCTACAGTCAACATGTGCTCTGATACCATCTTGTAGCGACCTGACCCGAATGGATCAAGTCTCTGTGCTTAAGTGTCATCCCTAGATCAGTATGCTGACACACACAGTACTCGAAGGATTTATAACAGAGGTAAATCACATGTATAAAGTAACGTAAATACTATTACCTCAATCCAAATAGCGGAAGCAACAAGGTTGTGGATTCCCATCAACACCAACGACAAAGTTGAGTGTAGAAATCATAACCCTAACGTATCACTTACTCGTCGTAAGAAACCTGCAACATGAGACGTTGCAGCCCGAAACGGGTCAGTACATTGAATGTACTGGCAAATTCACACCATAGAGAATGATGAACAATGGCTATCACTACATGCATATTTGGCCGGTGGAAAAGCTCTATGGTTATAAGGTTTTTGCGTAAAGCCAATTTTTTCCTACTGCAAAGGAATACATTTTAATTAACTATCATGGTGGTTGTTGAACATTGAGAATGGTTGACAGCATTCTCAATCCCAATTAAGTAACATCATTAAACCCAACAATATTCATTTAAAGTAACATGATGAGATCAACAGGATAATCCAAGAACTAGATACTCAAGATGTCCATATCCGGGGACACGGCTAATCATGATTAGTTTGTACACTCTGCAGAGGTTTGCGCACTTTTCCCCACATGACTCGATCGCCTCCGTTTGTTTTCTCGCACTACACGGTGTTTGAGAAACGGATGACCGAGACATAGTCTTTCAGAAGCGCTAGCACCTTACATGTGGGGTAGACCGTACCACCTATAACCTCTACATCTGCTAGTCCACCCCGTAAGAGTTCGCACAACTTAGTCAACTATGCCAGAGCCCATAGTAGCATGTGGCTGCACACGGAAGTTTCTAGCATGAATTATCTTATGATCCCTTTGAGCCTGGGTGGCAATCCAAAAAAAACAGGCAAGTCCTGATAGACATCTGGTGCCTCAATCCACCCAGATGTGTGTTTAACTTGCCACCTTAGATAAACCATTAATTAACAACTCACATCTGTCATGGATATCACTCACCCAATCCACGTCTACTAGCATAGCATGGCATAATAAGCAAACGTAGAAGTAACTCCCAAAGGTTTCATAATAATACAGGTGATAGGTACCACCTCATCTACTTCCCATCCCACAATTTACTTAGATCCTAACCATGCAATGTGTGAGGATTGATCTAATGCAATAAAACTGGGTTGCAGAGAAGGTATGATCAAAGTGTGAACTTGCCTGCAATGTTGATGAAGATGATTCGCACTCAAACTCTTGATAGATCTACTCGTCACACTCCGGTCAATCTATCGTAAGCAGACAATAGTAACCACACAATAAGTACTCATCTAATGCACAAGTAAAACTCGAACGAGAGAACGAACCAGAAAGTTCAACTTAAGAACTTTGGTTGCAAAGAAAGAACGAACCGAACAAACGACGGAAAACAAACGGCAGAAGAAAACAACTCGGTTCTAGCAAGTTGAAACTAGGTCAAATTTTACCATAGCAAAAACTTGTTCAAGTTGATTAGACGGAACGGCGGTTTCGAGACGAAACTCCAGGCGCTTGAATCACCTGATTCTGATAAACGGGCGAGAAGATAAACTAGAACGAAGATCGGATCTGAGATCGCGATCGCGGAATAAATCCGACGAAAAGAAAGAGACGAACGGTTAAACGAACGGGCGTCGTTAACCGGGAATAATCGGTGATCACGTTCGTTGAGACGAACGGTCCGAAAGAAGAACGAAAACCGATCTAGGGTTTTTCGGAAAAGAAACCGAAAAAGAAAACAGAAAACCGATCTAGGGTTTCGGAAAAGAAACCGAAACGAAGAATCGGAGAGAAAAACCGGAAAAGAAAACCGGAACGGTTTCTTTTAAAAGAACCGAACCGCGGGGAAGAAAAAGAGAGGCACGGGGCTACCTCCGGCGAGGCGGAGCGAACGGTGGCGACGGCGGCGTCCTAGGGCGGCGGCGGCACTATAGAGGAGGCGGCGGCGGGTGAGGGGCGCGGGGTGTGGCGCGGCTTGGGGAGGAGAGGGGGTTTGGGTTTTTGGTGTGAGGATAGGGGGGGTCTATGGGGGTATTTATATAGGAGAGGGGAGAGATTACTTGGGGTAGGGGACAAGAAATAGAGTAGGAAAAGGAAAAACGAAACAAGGAAAAGGGGGCTAGCCTAGAGTCCTTCTAGGACTCGGCTAAGAAGCAAGAGGCGGTGGCCTGGCTGCCTGCGCCTGGCGCTGGCGCACAGGGAGGCTGGGGCGGCGGCTGGCTGGGCCTTTGGCCCGGCTGGCCTGCGGGAGTTTTTTTTTAACTGGTTCCGCGCGCAGAAAGACAAGAAAAAGAAAAACTAAACGGGCTCCAAAAACCCTAAAGTAAATTTTCCCCGACTCCTAAAAATGAGTCGAACAAAATGAACTTTTCTACGGACCGAAAATGCAATTTTCGAAAACGCGCATTTTTTCCCTATCCAAAGAAAAACAAACAAACACCGGAAAACGAAATTTGATCTATTTATTAAATCTTCATTTTTCCTATATTTTGGGAAATTCATATTATTCCCTCTCTCATATTTTGATATCGGAAAAATAATTGAAGATGAAATAAATAAATCAAATGATCCTCTTTTCAAATTCGAGAAAACTCTCAAATATGAAAATAACGAATTCTCCAACTCTCTCCGAAGGTCCTTGGGTTGCGTGAAATTTCTAGGATCAACCAAAATGCAAGAAAATAAGATATGCATGATGATCTAATGTATAACATTCCAAATTGAAAATTTGGGATGTTACACACCTAGCACCCTTAAAAGGAATCTCGTCCTTGAGATTTGGAGAGGCTAGCAAGAAAAGGTTAGGGTTTGGGGGTCTTCTCAAAATCCATCGATCATCACACGGTGTCTGGGGTGCTACCACCCTTAGAATCATTGTTACGATTCCATCAAAACTCATATACTCCATCCTTATTCTTGACAGTGCCGTCCTCTCAGATCGTAAGGATAATTCCTTCTCTAGGCTCTTCAGGTAGTGGCATAACCTTTTACTCAATTCTTCTGTCATTTCCTCTTAGTAAGGTTATTCCGAGATTGGGTCTTCTTAGCTGACGGGTCTAGCGCCAAAACTAAACGACTATCGATATCTCATGGTGGTCAACAATGTATGGTTTCTCCTGCAGGAAATGGGTCTTGGTTGATCCTCACCGTATAACCTACGGTTGGCACAACTGCCGTGTACAAGGGAAAAATACTTATACCATTCTAAGGTTTAAACGAGGTTTAATATTGCCGTCTCTCTACTATAGGTAAGTCACTCAGATTTACCATCCCATATAGCAAGGCGAATAATAAGAGTAAGTCGGTATGGTGATCAATCCATCCCGCACCCAAATCATTACCATGTACACAGTTTAGCGAATCTCGCATACTAACACTTGGTCATTCCTCACAAGCATTGCATAATTTCTCTTGTCGACGAACTAAGTTCGGATAATTCCATGGATTCTGCAAGCCAAACAAACATCTATCATTCCTTCCCAACCCTCAGGTTTTGGGTAACTCCTATAAGATCGTCTATCGGCAAACGTATATCCTCTTCCAGGGTCCTTCCTTCAGCAAGAATGTGCTTGCTTCTTGGCAGGTTCTGGAGCCTGTGGGTTATAGCCCATCTCCTCACTTGTAGTCCTTGAACTTATCATCGGGCAACTGATCATTATTCCAACTCCCAACTTCCTAGTATTCTTAAATCCATCCAATTATACTGTCTTCCTTCCTTCTATTGGCATCTAATCTAGGACATGATTACTCAGACTCATCATGGAGTTTTCCATTGATCCATATTTCAGACATCATATCTCCTTCATATCCAATAGTAATTCATCTCTTCATCCTCGTGGAATATCCCTCATATCGAGATAAAATGAATTCCATATTCACTTCGTGGAACATCATTATCCTTTCCAGGGTCAAGCATCCTTACATGGGAATATTGGCCATCTCTGCATGGCACTTCTTCAACTGGGAAACATGAAACACATCTTGAACTCCTGACAGTCCTTCGGGTAACTCCAACTTGTAGGCCACTTCTCCCATACGATCCAAAACTCGGTATGGTCCTACAAATCTTGGGGCTAACTGTCCCTTAACTCCAATACGTTTAACTCCTCGCATAGGGGACACGCGAAGACATGCTTTGTCTCCAATTTCATAGACTACCTCCTTGAGTTTTTTTTTGAGTCTGCATAACTCTTCTGCCTGGACTGAGCTACCTTCAGTCTATCTCAAATCAACTTAACATTCTCTTCTGACTCCTTGATCACATTTGGTCCAACGGACGGTCTCCAACTTCATCCTACTTACTCTTAGGGTATCACACATATCGAGACAAAACTCGTATTCATTTTGTCCGAAATCCACTCAGTGGAGTATCCTTATCTTTTCTAGGGGTCAATGGTTCTTACAGGGTACTACCATCCTTAAAATGCTCCAATATTTTATAGACCATATTTCTCATAACCTCAAAAATGGTCAACATCTTTCCTCATAGAGTAACTCATAAAATCCAAATCAGTACCAACACTGCTAACTTTATTGATTCTCAAATTATTACAATCTCCTGTTTTTCCATTACATGCCTCAACTCAACACCTCAATATAAAGGGAAATGTTCTCACTACTACGACTATATTTCTTCTGTTACAAACTCAATTACTTATCACAAGTCTCCTTCTCCTTCGGACAATCTCTGGCAAAGTGCCCTGCTTTATTACAAATAAAACATATTACTTCTGACAAGTATCGAGGTTTCCTTTTTGGGAAACTGCTGAGGTAGTGCCCTGACTCCTTGCACCTGTAACAGGTGATATGACTCAGGTTCCTCCTGGGCTCCAATCGGTTTCTCTTCCTGGTCTTTTCCATTCCAATCAGATCTTCTATTTCCTGTGGGTCATACGCTACTTCCTCCGTCGGGAATTCTACTAGATCCCCCTTTATACAATTTTGGGAGATGTGTCCTTCTTCTCCACATGAATAGCAAGATTTAGTGCAGGGTTTACTCGGGTCCTCTTTAGGTGTGTCTTCCACATCTACTCGTCACACTCCGGTCAATCTATCGTAAGCAGACAATAGTAACCACACAATAAGTACTCATCTAATGCACAAGTAAAACTCGAACGAGAGAACGAACCAGAAAGTTCAACTTAAGAACTTTGGTTGCAAAGAAAGAACGAACCGAACAAACGACGGAAAACAAACGGCAGAAGAAAACAACTCGGTTCTAGCAAGTTGAAACTAGGTCAAATTTTACCATAGCAAAAACTTGTTCAAGTTGATTAGACGGAACGGCGGTTTCGAGACGAAACTCCAGGCGCTTGAATCACCTGATTCTGATAAACGGGCGAGAAGATAAACTAGAACGAAGATCGGATCTGAGATCGCGATCGCGGAATAAATCCGATGAAAAGAAAGAGACGAACGGTTAAACGAACGGGCGTCGTTAACCGGGAATAATCGGTGATCACGTTCGTTGAGACGAACGGTCCGAAAGAAGAACGAAAACCGATCTAGGGTTTTTCGGAAAAGAAACCGAAAAAGAAAACGGAAAACCGATCTAGGGTTTCGGAAAAGAAACCGAAACGAAGAATCGGAGAGAAAAACCGGAAAAGAAAACCAGAACGGTTTCTTTTAAAAGAACCGAACCGCGGGGAAGAAAAAGAGAGGCGCGGGGCTACCTCCGGCGAGGCGGGGCGAACAGTGGCGACGGCGGCGTGCTAGGGCGGCGGCGGTGCTATAGGGGCGGCGGCGGTGGGTGAGGGGCGCGGGGTGGGGCGCGGCTTGGGGAGGAGAGGGGGTTTGGGGTTTTGGTGTGAGGAGAGGGGGGGTCTATGGGGGTATTTATATAGGAGAGCGGAGAGATTACTTGGGGTAGGGGACAAGAAATAGAGTAGGAAAAGAAAAAACGAAACAAGGAAAAGGGGGCTAGCCTAGAGTCCTTCTAGGACTCGGCTAAGAAGCAAGAGGCGGCGGCCTGGCTGCCTGCGCCTGGCGCTGGCGCACAGGGAGGCTGGAGCGGCGGCTGGCTGGGCCTTTGGCCCGGCTGGCCTGCGGGAGTTTTTTTTAACTGGTTCCGCGCGCAGAAAAACAAGAAAAATAAAAACTAAACGGGCTCCAAAAACCCTAAAGTAAATTTTCCCCGACTCCTAAAAA
This sequence comes from Triticum urartu, assembly GCF_056163025.1. Lineage (NCBI taxonomy): Eukaryota > Viridiplantae > Streptophyta > Magnoliopsida > Poales > Poaceae > Triticum > Triticum urartu. Next base: position 427,828,463 of record NC_141879.1, read on the forward strand.
TGAGTCGAACAAAATGAACTTTTCTACGGACCTAAAATGCAATTTTCGAAAACGCGCATTTTTTCCCTATGCAAAGAAAAACAAACAAACACCGGAAAACGAAATTTGATCTATTTATTAAATCTTCATTTTTCCTATATTTTGGGAAAGTCATATTATTCCCTCTCTCATATTTTGATATCGGAAAAATAATTGAAGATGAAATAAATAAATCAAATGATCCTCTTTTCAAATTCGAGAAAACTCTCAAATATGAAAATAACGAATTCTCCTTGAGTTGCGTGAAATTTGTAGGATCGACCAAAATGCAAGAAAATAAGATATGCATGATGATCTAATGTATAACATTCGAAATTGAAAATTTGGGATGTTACAATCATTTCCTTTCTCTTTCCCTCTGACCCCTTCTGCTTCATCTTCCTCGCGTCGCCCAGCTTCGGAGCTCCGCCGCCACCGTCGACCTCTGCATCAACCTTGGCCGCTGCATCAACCTGAGCACACCAGAGCATCGCGGCGACCTTCCGCTTCTTCCTCAGCTCCGGTAAATCTTCTTTCCTTTCCCCCGCAGATCTGTTCTAGGGTTTCCTCGTTCATCGAAGTTCATCGAGACTCTGGCGCTGTTCTTCCTTTGTTTCTTCTTTAGCCCATGAATAAAACTTCAAACCTGATGTATTCTCTGTAATGGCTTATCTTCTGTTACCAAAGCAAACCTTTATGCGCATAAAACACTGATCTGGTCCCTTGTGAATTGCTTTGAGATCAACCTTTTAGGTCTAAATCCTTTTGTTTTCCTGTCTTACGGTAGATCCAAAATTTCACTATGACCTTATGAAATCTGTTTTTACCTTCCTTAGTCATTCTTGCCTTAGATCTGTATCCTCTTTACCACATAGGCGGTTCACCTTTGAAAAAGCAATCTATCATATATCATTAGTCCCCTTGTTGAACCGCCGGGATGCTGTTGCTTCATAAACTCCGGTTTAGATAGATTTGCTTCCGGTTTAACATTGCACATATCAATGTACTTTGTAGATTTCATCATGGCCAAGCAAGTGTATGAGTGCAATTGGGTCCCTTCTCGCGTCACAGAGGATCAACTGGACGATTTAGTCCTGATTGGCGCCTTGGGCAGCAAAGACACCGTCCATTGGAGGGCTCCTGGCAAAGAATGCCCCCCACACCTCGAGGAGGAGAGGTTGTTGTTTTCGTAGACCACTTAGCCCGGGGTTTTAAACCGCCCGGTTCTAAATTCTACCGGGATGTTCTAGCTGATTTCCAACTCCATCCGCAAGACACTGGCCCCAACTCTGTTACAAATATGTGCCACTTCCAAGTGCTCTGTGAGGTGTTCTTTCAAGAGGAGCCCACAGTGGAATTATTCAGAGATCTTTTCCATCTAAACCGCCGTACTGAGTTTACTGATGGCTCTAATACGGAGTTGGGTGGCATGGCGATTCAAAAAAGGAAAGAGGTCACATACCCTCACGCCAAGCTGCACAGTCACCCCAAGGAGTGGAATCAGACATGGTTCTACTGCAAAGACACCTCCCCTGCTGGTGAGAATCCCTTGCCTGGCTTTCGTCCGGAGCGGCTCAGCAATACCCATCCTTTTCCTCAACGATTGACTGCCCAGGAGAGAAGCAAATATGCTCCTCAGCTGTCAAAGCTCAGAGCCTTTATGGCCAACGGTTTAACAGGGGTTGACCTTGCTCGCTGTTGGATATCATGGAGCATACTGCCCCTTAGTCAGTGCTCCGGTTTGATGTGCGAATATACTGATAGTGTGGATGACCCACTGCGACATTCAAGACTCCAGCTCTCCGGTGAAGAAATCACAGAGGCTGTGCGTAAGATACTGAATGAACCGGAGCACATCTGCGCTAGAACCGGCCTGCTTCCCTTCTGTGCCAACAACAAACCGCCAGCTGTAAGACTTTGATTTTTCTCTTTGCTGAATCTGTTATTGATATGTCTGGTCATTGTTTTTAATATCAGTGTCTGCATAACCAGGGCGATGATCCATTTTGGAGGAAAAAGCTGCCGCAGGAGAAACCAGAGAAAACAGATAAACCGGAAAGAGCAACCCGGCAAAAAACTAAAGCTGTGAAGAAGACTGCCCTCCGGAAAAGAACCACTGCATCTTCTAATCTGGCCCCTGATGACGAGGTGGATAATCCGGACTTTGAGGTAGAGCTTGACCCACTTGGTTTATTTTTCATGCATCTTATTGATGATGATATTTGTCAGGATGATGTCGAAGCCAGCCATGCGGATGTTGCAGAGGTAATTATTCTCTCTTCCGATTCACAAACTTTGCCTTCACAAAAAATCTGTCAGGCAAACCGGAAAGTTATATTTTCTCATCCTCTTGCTTATTTGGATCCTAAACTTCTTATGAAGACTCAACAACATGAAGCTCGCCGCACCACCCGGCACAGCGGCCAGGTAGTTACCTCCGCCGGTTTACCGAACAGTCTGGTTCGGAAACGTCATTCCGAGGTCTCTAATTCGCTTGTCAGTGCTTGTCCTAAAGCGGGCTGCTTTCGTCAACCTCTTAATCCGTCTGGCTCCGATTATCAGGTTATTTCCCACTCATCTTCTGGCGAGTCGTCGGCTACTCAGCTCCCACCGCTCAAAACGGTGCTTGGGTAAGCTATATTTATTGTGATGTTTGCAGTATATTGCCTTAGAACATATGCTGTATTTAATTTTGTTATTCTTCTCAGGGCCAAACCTAGGCCGAGCAAGAAGGCCCGCCTGGACAAAGCGCCCGAAGAAGATGTCATTCTTGAACCAGGCACCACACCCAATCTTGAAGCGGCTATTCCTGAGGATATTCCTAATGATCCACCGCAGCCAGATGATGATCTTACTGCTGAGGAAAGACCTACTGATACCTCAGGTCCTATCCATCAGCCCATAGGTTCCCTCCGGGTTGAAAGCTCCACCGGTCCCACAAAACCTACTGATAAGCCAACAGCTCCAGTGCAAACCGGCGGTACCAATGATGATGAAGTTGTCATTACTGGCACTGGCCATACTGAGCCAAGCAATCCTGTCGCTTTATCCAAACATTCTGCCAAGGAAGAATTAGCTGCTTTTGGCAAAGGCAAGTGGAATGCTGATCTGACGGCTTACGCTGCTCTGAACGCCCAAGATATCCATTCCGGCTATCTGAACCGGCTGTATACCAGCCGTGACTATGAAGCCGGTCTGGTTAACATGATGAAGGATAAATATGAGGTAACTTCCATATGCTCCTTCCTGCTTGTATGCTTTCATTATTGCTGACTCTCCTAGCCCCTAAGGGCCGATTTGAAATATTCTTTCAAACCGGGACTTAATAATATGAAACTTGATGCTTTGAAATTTGCTGATGTAGTCCCCAAGGGCCGGTTCAACTTAGTGTAGTTAAACCGGTACTTTAAGTAATTGAAACTGCCGCATCAGAATACATATGATCAAATAGCCATTAGCCCCCAAGTGCCAAGCTGAATACTTGTATTGAGCATGGGACTTTGTAAACAATTGAAAGATGAAGATCGAATATGCATTAGTCCCCAAGTGCCAAGTTGAATACTTGTATTGAGCTTGGGACTTTGTAAACAATTGAAAGATGAAGATCGAATATGCATTAGCCCCCAAGTGCTAAGCGCATAACTTGTTATGTGAATCCTTCTATCGATTTGTTGAAACATATATCGGTATGCCTGCAGGCGGAGCTGAAGGCGAAAGAAATCCAAGTCATCGATCTGCGAGAAAACCTGAAAACCCAACAAGCTAAAACCTCCAAGGCAAAAGAGGAATTGGCCAGTGCCTTAAGCGCCATGGAACAACTTAAGGAGAACTTCAAGAAGAAACGGGCGGATTGGGCCACTGAAAAGTCCGCTTTGATCAAACGAGCAGAGGATGCCGAGGCTGCACTGAAACCAGTGACGGATGAACTGACCAGCATAAAGCGGCACGTTCATGCCATCACCACTGCTATCTTTGGTAAGCCAGTTTGCCTTCTGAATTGGTTCTGCCTTCTTACAGAGTCGTCGGTTTATTAACCTTTTATGGTATTTTAGGGACACGCATTGGTCACTTGGGGACAGATGTGCAGAAGAAATTGAAAGCCGCCTATACCTTGGTTGAACAATTGTATACTGGTGCCCAGCGGATCATCTGTACCGCGTCTCATAACAAACCGGCGCCCACTTTGATTCAAGATACTTTGATGAAACTGTCAGTGCTTCCTGCCCAGGTTGAAGAGCTGAAGAAATCTGCTGCTCGAACCGGTGCAATCAATGCTTTAATCCGGGCAAAAGCCTGGGTGCCGGATTTTGATCCTATTGAAGTGGCTCAGGGTTATCCCAGTTTGAAGGAAGACAGGTCAGAATTTGGTGAAGCGGATCTGCGAGCCATAAACCGGGAGGTACGTCCGCTAGCTTGTCAACTGGCTGAGGAAGCAAATTTGTCTCATTATCAAGCCCAATATGACAGCCAGAACAAGCGAATAGCTGCACCAATCCATGAATCGGAAAACCTGATCCCTCCAATCCGTAAGCATACTTACGCTCCCGATATTGACCCGTCTTCACTAATCCATGACGAAGGTATTTTTCAAGCATTGATGGGAATCGACTGGACAACTGTGGATTTCCAGCCACTGGGTAGAGAAACGGAAGCTGAAGCGGCGCAGGATGACCCACAACCATCAGGCCAGGCTGGTGGCCAAGCTTAAACCGGAAGCCGGTTTTAAAACTGTCTCTCCTTTGTGAAAAACAATTATGTTATTATAGGCACCATGTTGCCTTGTAATAGGCTAGCTGATACCTTTGATGTTGATATGCCTTCGCGCATAACTTGTTCTTCCTGTGGTAATGAACTTTCCAAAATACTTTCTGAAATAAGAAATTCGTTAAGTGCCACAGCGGTTGTACCGTCAGGCAGAATATGATGTCTGTATATATAAAGTCAAAACATCCAAAACAAAATTTTAAGTATATGATCAAAAATTTTGAGATACATAATACCTGCCACCATTGAGTGTGAAGTTAGCTTGGCCAACCTTGAAGCGGAGCTTTTACAAACCCACACTGTTGGAGGAAATAACAACTCCTGTATATGTATATGACACTGGTTACCATGTAAACCATGCCGGGTTATAATGAACACCGTGTTACTCCATAAGAGGATGTTAACAACAAGGATCAAACCGGACAAATAGTCTCTGGATTGACGTGAACTGTGTTCCGTCAATTGATTGGTTAAAAAACTTTGTTGGTTTAAAGAACACAATAAAAAGCAAAAACCCCCCTTCAAAGAAAAGTATGAAGCAAAAGCAACGACAAAAACGTTTGCCAAAAAAGATTTATTTAAGCTGATCAAATGGCGTAACCATGGCCAAACACGACCAAGCTCCCGTTAGGTGTAACTATGGTTCTAGTTAGCCAGGTCCCCAAGTGATTCTTGTGGCATTTATGCCGACCAAATGGCGTGGTCATGGTTCGGGTTCGACCAAGCCCCCAAGTGATTCTGTGGCCTTAGGCTGATCAAGAGGCATGACTGGTTCAGACATGACCAAGTCCCCAAGTGATATGGTGGCTTTCTCCTATCAAGAGGCATGGTGTTGGTTCGGACACGACCAATCCTCCAAGTGATATAACACGATGCTTTTAGCAAAGTGAACTCAAGGGGTAAACCGGAGGCCGCTTTAGAGCAACTCCGTGTAACCTCACATGATGTAAAAGAACAGATACCCCGCTTTAGCTGAGGTTTCGGTTTATTATACTTAATCATAATATATACATTGTATGTACATAAGTATAGCCAATGGCTTAGGTATAGTAAGGCCGAAGATGAGATATATTCCACGGCCTGTTAGTCTCCTCCTCTGATGTACGTGAGTCCTTATGCTCTCGAATATCGATCAGATAGTACGACCCGTTGTGCAGATTCTTGCTGACCATGAAAGGCCCCTCCCAAGGTGGGGATAGCTTATGCATATCAGTCTGATCTTGGATGAGCCAAAGCACCAATTCTCCTTCCTGGAAGGCTCTGGTTCTGACTCGGCGACTGTGATAACGACGAAGATCCTGCTGGTAAATCGTCGACTGGGCGGCTGCGATGTCACGCTCTTCATCCAACCGGTCAGCATCTTGTCGTGCTGTCTCGTTGTCCGCTTCAACATAAGCCGTGACACGAGGTGAGTCATGACGGATATCACTGGGGAGAACCGCCTCCGCTCCATAAACCATGAAGAACGGTGTGTATCCTGTTGATCTGTTGGGTGTTGTATTGATGCTCCATAACACAGATGGTAATTCTTCTACCCAACAACCCGGCGTTCTCTGCAAAGGAACCATGAGCCAGGGCTTGATGCCTCTCAAGATCTCTTGATTAGCTCTTTCTGCTTGACCATTGGACTGTGGATGTGCCACTGATGAAACGTTGAGCCGGATGTGCTCCCGTTCGCAGAACTCCTTCATAGCACCTTTGGATAAATTGGTACCATTATCCGTGATAATACTGTGCGGAAAGCCAAACCGGAAAATCACCTTTTTGATGAACTGAACCGCCGTGGCCGCATCACACTTGCTAACAGGTTCTACCTCCACCCACTTTGTAAACTTGTCCACCGCCACCAGGAGGTGGGTCTTCTTATCTTTGGACCTTTTGAAAGGCCCAACCATATCCAGCCCCCAAGTCGCAAATGGCCGAGTAATTGGAATCATCCTCAATTCTTGAGCCGGCACATGAGCACGTCTTGAAAACCTTTGGCAACCATCACATCGTCTGACCAGATCCTTCGCATCAGCATGAGCAGTTAACCAATAGAAACCATGGCGAAACGCTTTAGCCACTAGAGACTTTGAACCGGCGTGGTGACCACAATCTCCTTCGTGGATCTCACGCAAAATTTCATGACCTTCTTCAGGAGACACGCAACGTTGAAAAGCTCCTGATACACTGCAATGATGCAACTCACTGTTGATGACAGCCATGGACTTGGATCGCCGGATTATCTGCCAGGCCAGAATCTCATCTTCTGGCAACTGGCCCCGGTTCTTGTACGCCAGATAAGGAAGCGTCCAATCCGGAATAACATGAAGAACTGCCACCAATTGAGCCTCCGGATCAGGAATGGCCAAATCCTCTTCACGAGGGATCTTCACTGACGGGTTGTGCAGCACATCCAGAAAAACATTGGGTGGGACCGGTTTGCGCTGAGAGCCCAGCCGGCTTAAAGCGTCCGCCGCTTCATTTTTCCGCCGGTCCACGTGGTCCACCTGATAGCCTCTGAAATAACCTGCAACAACATCCACCTCACGACGATATGCTGCCATGAGTGGGTCCTTGGAGTCCCAAGTGCCAGACACTTGCTGAGCCACAAGGTCCGAATCACCGAAGCACTTAACTTGACTTAGATTCATCTCCTTAGCCATCCGAAGACCATGGAGCAAGGCTTCATACTCAGCTGCATTGTTAGTACAAGGGAACATTAAACGGAGAACATAACAAAACTTATCACCTCGTGGGGAAGTTAATACGACTCCAGCCCCTGAGCCTTCCAACTGCCTGGATCCGTCAAAATGGATGGTCCAATACGTATGATCCGGCTTTTCTTCAGGTGCTTGCATTTCCATCCAATCATTGATGAAATCAACAAGTGCTTGAGACTTAATCGCTGTCCGAGGCACATATTTCAAACCGTACGGCCCCAGCTCTATAGCCCACTTTGCAATCCGGCCAGTTGCTTCCCGGTTCTGGATGATATCTCCCAAAGGAGCAGAACTGACCACCGTAATTGGGTGCCCTTGGAAGTATTGCTTAAGCTTCTGGCTTGCCATAAAAACTCCGTACACCAGCTTCTGCCAATGCGGATACCTTTGCTTGGACTCAATGAGTACCTCGCTGATATAATAGACCGGACGTTGAACCGGATGCTCCTTACCTGCCTCCTTTCGTTCCACCACAATAGCCACGCTGACCGCACGAGCATTAGCCGCAACATATAGCAGTAACGGCTCCTTGTCAATGGGAGCGGCGAGCACAGGCGGATTGGCCAATTGCCGCTTTAAGTCCTCAAATGCTTCATCAGCAGCAGAACTCCAGACGAACTGATCCGTCTTCTTCAACATCTGATACAAAGGGATCGCCTTCTCACCAAGGCGGCTGATAAACCGGCTTAACGCGGCAATCTGGCCTGCCAGGCGTTGAACATCATTGATACACTTTGGTTTAGCCAGGGAGGTGATGGCTGTGATCTTCTCTGGATTAGCCTCAATTCCCCTGTTGGACACCAGGAAACCCAATAACTTGCCCGCCGGTACACCAAAGACACACTTGTCCGGATTAAGCATCATCTTGTACGTCCTTAGGTTATCAAAGGTTTCCTTCAAATCATCAACCAGAGTCTCCTTCTCCCTGGATTTAACCATGATATCATCCACGTAAGCATGTACATTACGGCCAATCTGCTTGTGAAGACAATTTTGTACACACCGTTGATAAGTTGCCTGGGCACTTTTGAGCCCAAAGGGCATAGACACATAGCAGAAGGCTCCAAAGGGAGTTATGAATGCCGTCTTCTCCTGGTCCTTAACTGCCATTTTGATCTGATGATAGCCAGAATATGCATCCAAAAAACTTAAACGCTCACAACCCGCCGTAGCATCAATGATTTGATCAATAAGGGGGAGGGCAAAAAGATCTGCTGGACAAGCTTTATTAAGATCTGTGTAATCCACACACATACACCAGGTGTCGTTTTTCTTAAGGACTAGCATCGGATTGGCAAGCCACTCAGGGTGAAAAACTTCAACAATAAAACCAGCTGCTAAGAGCCTGGCTACCTCTTCTCCAATCGCCTTGCGTCTTTCTTCGTTAAACCGGCAGAGGAACTGTTTCACCGGTTTGTATTTAGGATCCACATTAAGTGTGTGCTTAGTGAGTTGCCTTGGTACACCTGGCATGCCAGAGGGCTTCCATGCAAAAATATCCCGATTCTCACGGATGAACTCGATGAGCGCGCTTTCCTATTTCGGATCCAAGTTGGCACTAATGCTGAACTCCTTGGACGAATCACCAGGTACAAAGTCAACAAGCTTAGTTTCTGCTGCCGATTTGAACTTCAGGGCCGGATCATGCTCCGTAGTTGGCTTCTTCAACGGAGTCATGTCCGCCGGATCAACATTGTCTTTATAGTACTTCAACTCCTCGGTGGAACAAACCGACTCTGCATAAGCCGCATCTCCTTCCTCGCATTCCAAAGCGATTTTGCGGCTTCCGTGAACCGTTATTGTCCCCTTGTGACCCGGCATCTTGAGCTGCAAATACACATAACAGGGCCGAGCCATAAACTTGGCGTATGCCGGACGTCCAAACAGGGCATGATATGGACTTTGGATTTTCACCACTTCAAACGTTAATGTCTCTGACCTGGAATCATGATCATCCCCAAAGGCCAGTTCAAGAGCTATCTTACCAACGGGATATGCTGATCTGCCAGGCACTACACCGTGGAATACTGTATTGGACGGTTTGAGATTCTTATCTGTTAGTCTCATACGACGGAAGGTCTCATAGTATAGGATGTTAATGCTGCTCCCTCCATCCATGAGCACCTTGGTGAACTTATAACCTTCCACCTAAGGCGCCACCACCAGTGCCAACTAACCTGGATTATCGACCTGGAGTGGGTGATCCTCTCTGCTCCATATGATTGGCTGTTCAGACCAACGTAGATAACGGGGTGTGGCCGGTTCAACATAGTTGACTGCCCGCCTCTGAACCTTCTGGCCTCGCTTGTCCAAGCTAGTGGTAAAGACATGGTACTGCCCATTACTCAACTGCTTTGGGTTGCTTCGGTAACCTGACTGTTGCTGCTATTGGTTGTAACCACCCTGGTTGTTCTGACTATTTTGACCATTATGTCCGCCCAGATTACCATTAAATCCTGAACCGGAACTTCCTCCACCGTAACCCGGCCCGGACCCTGAGCCACCGCCCGATCCGTGATCATACCGGAAATTTTTAGAATTCTTGAACTCCTGCATAATAAAGCAATCCTTCCAAAGGTGGTTTGCTGGCTCCTCCTTCGTCCCATGTCTTGGACAGGGCTGGCTTAGCAGATAGTTCAGGCGGTTTGGGTTGGGGTTGGGCGCTCCACTATGATTTTTCGGCCTACCCTTGCGCCGCTGGCCATTGTCTTGTACGTTGGTATTAGCCACAAAATCCATGTTGCCATCCGCTTTACGCTTGCCTCCTCTGCCATTGCCTACCCAGTGATGCTGCTGACCTTTGGAGCTGCTGTTCTTCTTCCCCTTCCCTGTATTGTCATCATCAGATTCGGGATCCTTGGTACTATCAGAATCAGCATATTTTACCAAAGCGGCCATGAGGGTCCCCATGTCGGTGCAATGACGCTTCATCCGTCCCAATTTCAACTTCAGGGGCCCAAACCGGCAGTTGCCTTCTAGGGTTAATACTGCGGTGTCAGCGTTGATGCAGTCTGAGGAGTGCAACACTTGTGAAACCCGGCACACCCAATGAGTCGTTGACTCTCCTTCCTCCTGGACGCATGCAGCTAAGTCTACTATCGACATAGGCTGTTTACAGGTATCCTTGAAATTGTTGATAAACCGGGCTCGTAATTGCGCCCATGAACTGATAGAATTAGCGGGCAAGCTTTTTAACCAAGTACGGGCCGTTCCTTCAAGCATCATGGTGAAGTATTTTGCACACGCCGTGTCATCCACATCAAGCATCTCCATGGCCATCTCATATCTCTCTACCCATGTCTCTGGTGGTTGATCCGCCGTATAATTTGGTACCTTGCGTGGGCCTTTGAAATCCTTGGGCAAGCGCACGTTGCATAAAGCGGGGACGAGGCAAGGCACCCCCAAAGAACTAGAAGTAACACCAGGTTCGATCGAAATGGTTGGACGAACCGGCGTGAGCTGCCGAGCCTGATGCTGTGCGGCTAACTCGGCCTCCCTGCGCGCTCGGGCCCGGTTCACCACTTCCTGAGCGTCATCAGCACCACCCGTCGGGTTGTTACCACGGGGTGCTCCATGTCGTTCATTACTTGACACTACTGGTTCATCCATATGTCTGCTATAGCTCCGGCTTGGACGGGGGGTCGAGTGGATCCGGTCGCGGCTGTATGAGTACGCCTCCTGTTGGGCCAAAGCTGTCCTCAGAAGTTCCTTGACCCGTCGCGTCTCTACTTCCTGCGGCGAGTCACCTTCAACTGGAATGGCCTCCAGTCGTGCAGCAGCGGCAACAAGATTGTCCATTGGGTTGGAGTAGTGACCCGGAGGTGTTAAAGCATCCCGAGGTATAACGGTGTTTTGACAAGGCGGGTCCATCTGACGGGGCTGAACCGGTGCATCGGTCCCAGGGGCTTCTGCCCGGTTCCCCTCCAGCGGATTACTGGCTCTTGGTCCTGGAGTGTTGAAAAGGTCTCTGGCCTCGAAAACCGGAGGTAAGCAGGACCAGTGCTTCCTCCTCATGACATCATGCGACGCGCTCTGATCCATCATAAGCCTGTAGGCCTGTGCGTCTAAAGCGGCCCGCTCTGCGGCCATCCTGGTGTCCTCAGCCGCCAGATCCGTTTTGGCCTGGGTGATTTGTTCCTTTACCTTTGCAATCTCCGTGTTGTGAGCGTCCTGATCTAGCGGATTAACTTCTGCCATAAGCACAGCCAACGCATCAAATAGTTCTGATAGAACCTGAGCCGGTGGGCGCACAGTGCCTCCTGCCCCGGCAACCGTTGCCGCTGCTGAACCGGAGATCGTTGCCGCGGCTGTCGAAGAGTGAAGTGCTGCTTGTGTTCCGGTCATGAATATTCCAACCCGGTTAGGCAGATCAGAGGGGTCCGGAATACTGTCGCCATCGGAACAGCTCTCAATCCGGCTATCTTGTAGCTGATAAAGAGATTCGGTTTCTCCAGTCGAAGATTCGTCACCGGAACGAACGGCAGTCACCCCGCGAAGCTCCGATCCATCCTCATAACTCCCTCCATGGCCGGTTTAACCCGGGTGGATCGCGCATGCTGAGCCGTCTCGACGAGGTCGGTGCAGATGTCCGGCTCAGGGCCCAGTTCACCGATCTTGCCAATGAAAACGTGAATGCTACCAAAGGGGACCCGGTACCCGTACTCAATTGAGCTGGCCTCGGGGCCCCAGCCTGCGTCGTCGATGTAGAGTTTGCCGGGACGACTCTTAGTCATCCGGCCTACAGCGTAGCCCTCGAGTCCTTCAAAGCGGCCCTCCAAGAACCGGAAACCCTCATGCGATAGCCCCACGGTGGGCGCCAACTGTCGTGGTTTTGTCACGGCAGATGTCCTAGAGAAAGGACTTAGTCATGGAGCCATCGCTACGGGTTAGCTTGAAGGGGTTAACGCGGACACAAGGACGCAAGAGAGTTTATACTAGTTCGGCCCCTTCAATGAAGGTAAAAGCCTACGTCTAGTTGTGATGGAATTGATGGGTGTTTCGATGACTAGGGAGCAAATAAGCTTCGCCTATGTCTCGAGTTGTTGTCTGTCTCTGAACCGCCGCCGGGTCGTCCCCTTATATACATGGGGACGCCCGTCGGTTTACAGAGTCCCGATACCAGCTCATATATGCGTCCGGTTCGGTCTCCACTATTCCTAACTTATAACACAAGTTACATACCGACGCCGGTTTATAGCTCATCATATAAATAAAATTCCACCGTAGGTGGTGAGCTCCTAGCATGGAAATGAAAGTTTTGCACAAAGATATTGATGAGTAAGAGATACTGTTCGCGTTGGTCATGGAGGAAGGCGGTGATGCCTGCATTCTCAGGCAATACATAGAAATCATCATAAATCCTGTCTGCTCTCAAGAAATCATCACAAGGCCATTCACACGGCCGAACCTCCATGGTGCGAGGGAGATTATACTTGGGCTTCTTGTTATCTTCACTTTGTTTATCCTTCGAGCTTCGGCTCGATAAGCCCCTCAAAAATCTCTTCATCTTTTTCTGAAATTTTTAGTAACGTCAAAATAAAAGTGAACCAAACTCAACAAAATTGATAGAAACTACTCCTACAAGTGCCTAGAGGCAATATCATGCATTAAAACTACTTTTGACCATATAAATTTGACATGCAAGATCAAGAACAGGTTCACCTAAGCAGCAAAAATTTGCAATGAATAAAGCACTAGAACAAAAACTAATTAGACCATTGGAGGAGTCACATACCAAAGAACAATCCCAAAAGCAGCTTTGTGAATAGAGCTTTGAGCTAGTAGATCGAAAATGGCAGCAAGATGAGCTAGAACTTGGGTTTGAGCTGGTTGGTGATTTTTTGGGAGGAGGAAGGAGTGTGTGGTAACTGGAATAAGTGGAGGAGACCCACGTGGGGTCCATGAGGCAGGGGCGCGCCCAGGGGGGTGGGCGCGCCCTCCACCCTTGTGGGCACGTGGCTGCTCCCCATGCTGTGTTTTCAGTGCCAGATATTCTCAAATATTCTAGAAAAAATCATATTTAATTTTCAGGGCATTTGGAGAACTTTTATTTTCGGGGTATTTATTATTGCATTGATAATTCAGAAAACAGACAGAAAAATACTATTTTTGCTTTACTTAATATAAATAATAGAAAGTAAAAAGATGGTACAGAGAGTTGTGTTTTCTAAATTCTTCCATCTCATGCTTGTCAAAAGGAATCCACTAACAAGGTTGAGCAGGTCTTGTTAACAAACTCATTTCGAATAATATGAAACCGGAGAATTTTCCAATAACACTATGTTACCTCAACGGGGATATGCATGTCCCCAACAATAAGAATATCATATTTCTTCTTGACAGTAGGAAGAGGAAATTCAAAACCTCCAATAGTGATTGTTGAAATTTTTCCAATAGAATTGATACTGTGGACTTGAGGTTGTTTCCTCGGAAAGTGTACCGTATGCTCATTACCATTAACATGAAAAGTGACATTGCCTTTGGTGCAATCAATAACAACCCCTGCAGTATTCAAAAAGGGTCTTCCAAGAATAATAGACATACTATCGTCCTCGGGAATATCAAGAATAACAAAGTCCGTTAAAATAGTAACGTTTGCAACCACAACAGGCACATACTCACAAATACAGACATGTATAGCAGTTGATTTATTAGCCATTTGCAAAGATATTTCAGTAGGTGTCAACTTATTCAAATCAAGTCTACGATATAAAGAGAGAGGCATAACACTAACACCGGCTCCAAGATCACATAAAGCTGTTTTAACATAGTTTCTTTTAATGGAGCATGGTATAGTTGGTACCCCTGGATCTCCAAGTTTCTTTGGTATTCCACCCTTAAAAGTATAATTAGCAAGCATGGTGGAAATTTCAGCTTCCGGTATCTTTCTTTTATTAGTAACTATTTCCTTCATATATTTAGCATAAGGATTCATTTTAAGCATATCAGTCAAACGCTCAAAATCGTCATCATCCTTTTTCTTGGATGGTTTAGGAGGAAAGGGCATGGGTTTCTGAACCCATGATTATGTTTCCTTACCGTGTTTCCTAGAAACAAAGTCTCTCTTATCATAACGTTGATTCTTTGATTGTGGGTTATCAAGATCAACAACAGGTTCAATTTCTACATCATCATTATTGCTAGGTTGAGCATCAACATGAACATCATTATTAACATTATCATTAGGTTCATGTTCATTACCAGATTGTGTTGCAGCATCAGAAATAGAAATATCATTGGGATTCTCAGGTGTGTCTACAATAGGTTCACTAGAAGCATGCAAAGTCCTATCATTTTTCTTTCTCATCCTCTTAGAAGGACTAGGTGCATCTACATTAGCTCTCTGAGAATCTTGCTCAATTCACTTAGGGTGGCCCTCAGGATACAAAGGTTCCTGAGTCACTTCACCTCCTCTAGTTGCAACTCTAATAGCAAAGTCACTATTCTTACTATACAATTCATTGAGCAAATCATTCTGAGCTTTAAGTATTTGTTCTACTTGAGTGGTAACCATAGAAGCATGTTTACTAATAAGTTTAAGTTCACCTTTAACACTAGCCATATAATCACTCAAGTGTTCAATCATATAAGCATTGTGTTTCAATTGTCTACCAACATAAGCATTAAAATCTTCTTGCTTAACCAGAAAGTTATCAAATTCATCCAAACATTGGCTAGCAAACTTACCAGGAGGGATTTTAGCTTTATCATATCTATAGAGAGAATTTACCTTTACTACCCGTGTCGGGTTATCAAGACCATGTGTTTCTTCAATAGGTGATGAATTAAGACCATGTATTTCTTCAATAGGTGGTAACTTCTTAACATCTTCAGCTTTTATACCTTTTTCTTTCATAGATTTCTTTGCCTCTTGCATATCTTCAGTACCGAGAAATAGAATACCTCTTTTCTTCGGAGCTGGCTTAGGAGTTGGTTCAGGAAGTGTCCAATTATTTTCATTAGTCAACATATTATTCAATAGAATTTCAGCTTGATCAACTATTCTTTCCCTGAAAACACAACCAGCACAACTATCCAGGTAATTCTGCAAGCATCGGTTAGTCCATTATAAAAGATATAAAGTATTTCATTTTTCTTGAGAGGGTGATCAGGCAAAGCATTAAGTAATTGGAGAAGCCTCCCCCAAGCTTGTGGGAGACTCTCTTGTTCAATTTGCACAAAATTATATATCTCCCTTAAAGCAGCTTGTTTCTTATGAGCGGGGAAACATTTAGCAGAGAAGTAGTAAATCATATCCTCGGGACTACGCTACAACTAGGATCAAGAGAATTAAACCAAATCTTAGCATCACCCTTTAATGAGAACAGAAATAATTTAAGGATATAGTAGTAGCGAGTTTTCTCATCATTAGTGAACAGGGTAGCTATATCATTTAATTTAGTAAGATGTGCCACAACAGTTTCAGATTCATAGCCATAGAAAGGATCCGATTCAACCAAAGTAATTAACTCAGGATCAACAGAGAAATCATAATCCTTATCAGTAATAAAGATAGGTGAAGTAGCATAAGCAGGATCATATCTCATTCTAGCATTCAGAGATTTTTCTTTAAGCTTAGCTAATAATTTCTTAAGATCACTTCTATCATTGCAAGGAAGAAAGTCTCAAGCAATTTCTTCATCCATAACATAACCATCAGGAACAACATGCAATTCATATCTAGGGGGAGAATCTTCATCGTCACTTTCATCAATATTATCAGTTTCAATAATTTCATTTTCTCTAGCCCTAGCAAGTTGTTCATCAAGAAATCCACCTAGTGGCACAATAGTATCAAGCATAGAAGTAGTTTCATCATAAGTATCATGCATAGCAGAAGTGACATATCAGAATTAATAGCAGAAGCAGGTTTAGGTGTCGCAAGCTTACTCAAAACAGAAGGTGAATCAAGTGCAGAGCTAGATGGCAGTTCCTTACCTCCCCTCATAGTTGAGGGAAAAATATTGGTTCTTTGATCTTTCAAGTTCTTCATGATGATAAGCAGATATAAATCCCAAGTGACTCAAAGAATAGAGCTATGCTACTCGGCAATGGCGCCAGAAAATGTTCTTGATAACCCACAAGTATAGGGGATATCAACAGTTTTCGAGGGTAGAGTATTCAACCCAAATTTATTGATTCGACACAAGGGGAGCCAAAGAATATTCTCAAGTATTAGAAGCTGAGTTGTCAATTTAACCACACCTGGAAACTTAATATCTGCAGAAAAGTGTTTAGTAGCAATGTAATATGATAGTAGTGGTAACGGTGGAAAAAGGTAACGGTAGCAAAAGTAATATTTTTGGGTTTTGTAGTGATTGTAACAGTAGCAGCGGAAAAGTAAATAAGCAAAGAACAATATAGGAAAAGCTCGCAGGTATTGGATAGGTTATGTAGAATTATGCAGGATGCGATCGGTCATGTAACAATCATAACCTAGGGTGACACAGAACTAGCTCCAGTTCATCAATGTAATGTAGGGATGTATTCCGAATATAGTCATACGTTCTTATGGAAAAGAACTTGCATGACATCTTTTGTCCTACCCTCCCGTGGCAGCAGGGTCCTATTGGAAACGAAGGGATATTAAGGCCTCCTTTTAATAGAGTACCAGACCAAAGCATTAACACATAGTGAATACATGAACTCCTCAAACTACATTCATCACCGGTAAGCATCCCGATTATTGTCACTTCGGGGTTAACGGATCATAACACATAATAGGTGACTATAGACTTGCAAGATAGGATCAAGAACTCTCATATATTGATAAAAACATAATAGGTTCAGATCTGAAATCATGGCACTCGGGCCCTAGTGACAAGCATTAAGCATAGCAAAGTCATAGCAACATCAATCTCAGAACCTAGTGGATACTAGGGATCAAACCGTAACAAAACTAACTCGATTACATGATAAATCTCATCCAACCCATCACCGTCTAGCAAGCCCACGATGGAATTACTCATGCACGGCGGTGAGCATCATGAAATTGGTGATGGAGGAAGGTTGATGATGACGATGGCGACATATTCCCCTCTCCGGAGCCCCGAACGGACTCCAGATCAGCCATCCGGAGAGAGTTTAGGGCTTGGCGGCGGCTCCGTATCATAAAACGTGATGAATCCTTCTCTCTGATTTTTTTCTCCCCAAAAGTGAATATATGGAGTCAAGGTGGACGTTGGTGGAGCATCAGTGGGCCCACGAGGCAGGGGGCGCGCCCAAGGAGTAGGGCGCGCCCCCCAGCCTTGTGGACAGGGTGTGGGCCCCTTGGCGTGGATCTTTCTTCTAGTATTTTTTATATATTCCAAAATAATTCTCTTTTGATTTTCAGGTCATTCCGAGAACTTTTATTTCTGCAAAAAAATAACACCATGGCAATTCTGCTGAAAACAACGTTAGTATGGGTTAGTGCCATTCAAATCATGCAAGTTAGAGTCGAAAACAAGGACAAAACTGTTTGGAAAAGTAGATACGACGGAGACGTATCATTGCCCAACAGTAATTTGTTTACCCACCATTTGCTATTTTTCTCGAGAGAAGCCACTAGTGAAACCTACGACCCCCGGGTCTCTTTCTCATATTATTTGCCTTCGTGATCTATTTTATTTGCCTTTTATTTTCAGATCTACTAAACCAAAAATACAAAAATACCTTGCTACAATTTATTATTTGGCATTCGATCTATCAATATTTACAACTCTCTCACGTCCGTTTGCCAATTTCTAGCACCGTTACCCACAAGGGATTTACAACCCCTTTCACAGGTCGGGTTGCGAGTATTTGTTATTTGTGTGTAGGTGATGTTTACGTTGTGTTGCTTGGTTCTCCTACTGGTTCGATAACCTTGGTTTCATATCTGAGGGAAATACCTACCGCTGCTGTGCTACATCATCCCTTCTTCTTTTGGGAAATACCGACGTAGCTTCAAGCGACATCAAAAGGAATTTCTGGCGCCGTTGCCGGGGAGGATCTTCAACATATACCAGGTTCCCAATCACAAATCTCATCTCCTTGCAATTTACATTATTTTCCATTTTCCTCTCGTTTTCCTCTCTCCCACTTCACAAAAATTTGCCGTTTTATTCGCCCTCCTTTTCATTCGCCATTTTCTTGCCGGATCTGTTTTTGAGTGCAACCTTGTTGTGTAGTCATCATGACTCAATATAACACCAAGTTGTGTGATTTATCAAATACCAACAACAATGATTTTATTGGCACTCCGCTTGCTCCTCACGCCACTAGTGCGGAGACTTGTGATATTAATACTGCTTTGCTGAATCTTGTTATGAAAGATCAATTTTTCGGTACTCCTAATGAGGATGTCGCGTCCCATATTAATACCTTCGTGGAATTATGTGATATGCAAAAGAAAAAAGATGTGGACAATGATGTTGTGAAGATGAAATTATTTCTGTGTTCTTTGCGTGATTCTGCAAAAATTTGGTTCTCTTCTTTGCCTTGCAATAGTATCGATTCTTGGAATAAGTGCAAAGATTCTTTTATCACTAAGTATTTTCTTCCCGCAAAAATTATTTCCATTAGAATATGGATCTTGAATTTCAAGCAACTTTAACATGAGCATGTTGCACAATCTTGGGAAAGGATGAAAATGATGCTAAGGAATTGCCCAACTAATGGGTTAAATCTTTGGATGATCATACAAATTTTTTATGCGTGATTGAATTTTGTTTCTCGTAATCTTTTAGATTCCCCCGCGGGTGGTACTTTTATGGAAATTACTTTGGGTTAAGCCACCAAATTGCTTGATAATATCATGGCAAATTATTCACAATGGCATACCGAAAGAGCTCCTACTAGTAAAAAGTTAATTTGGTTGAAGAAATTTATTCTTTGTGTGAAAAACTTGATGCTCTTAGGAAAATGGTTGATAGTAAAACTGCTCCTATTGATTTTAATGATATTCCTTTGTCTACTTTGATTGAGCAAACTTGTGATGCCGTAGATGTGAATTTTATCTCTCGAAATAATTTTAACAACAATGCTTATAGAGGTAATTTTAATCCTAGGCCGTTCCCTAGTAATTCCTCTAATAATTATCGTAATTCCTATGGAAATCATTATAATAATAATAGGAACACCTCTGATCTTCAGAATAATATTAAAGACTTTATCAACACGCAAAAAGTTTTCAACACTACCATAGAAGAAAAGTTGAATAAGATTGATGATTTGTCTAGAAGTGTTGATATAATTCCTCATGATGTGGAAAGTCTCAAGATGAAATTTTTTGTGCCTAAGGTATAAGAATCAATTAAAGCTCTTTTGTTTCTATGGATGAAAGTAAGAAAAGAGCCGCTATGCTTACAGCTAAAAGAGAATTTTTAGTAAAAGCGTTTTCTAGTGATTACTTCCGCAAAAGTGATGAAGATCTTAAAATGATTGTGTTTCTTCTATTGATTCCTTGTTTAGTAAAGTTAAGATTGATGAAAAAGGGACTGGAGAAGAGTCAACTTTAGTGAGAAGGCATCCCGATAATTCGGAGGGTGAAAATCTTGTTGGGAAAATTGATAAAGGTGGGTTTGAAGAGGTCAAAACTTTAACTAGTGATGTGCCCACTCTTTTGGATTAAAAAGACTTTAATTATGATAGTTGCTCTTTGATTGATTGTAACTTTGTTACAATCCATGATAAATTCACGCCATGCTTATGAACAAAATAAAGCTTTTACTAAACATATTGTTGATGCTATGATGGAAGCTTTAGAAGAAAAGTTGGAATTAGTAGTTTCAATTCCTAGAAAATTGCAGATGAATGGGAACCTACTATCAACGTTAAGATTAAAAATTATGAGTGTTTTGCTTTGTGTGACTTGGGTGCTAGTATTTCTACAATTCCGAAATCTTTATGTGATGTGCTTGGTCTTACCGATATTGAATTATGTTCTTTAAATTTGCACTTGGCGGATTCTAATATTAAAAAGCCTATGGGAAGAATTAATAATGTTATTATTCTTGCAAATAGGAATTATGTGCCCATAGATTCTATTGTTCTTGATATTGATTGCAATCCGTCTTGTCCAATAATTCTTGGTAGACCGTTTTTATGCACTATCGGTGCCGTGATTGATATGAAAGAAGGCAATATTAAGTTCCTATTTCCTTTAGGAAGGGTATGGAACACTTACCTAGAACAAGAATTAGGCCATCATATGAATCAATCATGAGGGCATCTTATGGATCTCGATACAAAGATGACAATACTTAGATCCTTGCTTTATGCCTAGCTAAGGGCGTAAAACTATAGGCTTGTTGGGACGCAACCCAATGAATAATTTGTTTTTTGCTTCCTGTTTTTGAGTTTGAGCACAATTATGCTACTGTTATGACTATGTTTTTTATGTTTTAATTAGTGTTTGTGCCAAGCAAAGCCGTTAGGATCTTCTTGGGTGATAGTTGTTTGATCTTGCTGAAAAATAGAAACTTTTGCGCTCACAAAAATAATTATCGTTTTTAACCAGAGAGCGATAAAATACCCATTCCTATTGCAATAGATCAATATATAAATTTCTCAGGTCATCATAAATTTTTAGAGTTTTTGGAGTTACAGAAGTATTCGAAATATCCAGATTGCTATAGACTTTTCTGTTTTTGACACATTATGTTTTCTTTGCGTTGTGTGCTTATTTTGATGGCTCTATGGTTTTTTTGACGAGTTTTTTCCATAGAAAAGTTGGAATACAGTAGATATAATGCAAGAACAAAATATGAATTGGTTTACTACAACACTTATAGTAGTGATTTGTTTTCTTATACTAACGGATCTCACGAAGGCTTTTGTTGAGTTTTATGTGATTGAAGTTTTGAAGTTTTGGGTTATCTTACGATGGATGAAGGAATAAGGAGTAAGAAGAGCCTAAGCTTGGGTATGCCCCGGCATCCCAAGCTATTATCCAATAGAGAGCAAGCAATTAATCTTGGGGATGCCCCCGAGTGGCATCCCCTCTTTCTTCTAACAACCACCGGTATTTTACTCAAAGCTATATTTTTATTCGTCACATACTATATGTTTTCCTTGGAGCGTCTTGTACGATATGAGTCTTTGCTTTTTTATTTTGTGTTTTAAGTCTTGATTCCTTGCTAGACACACCTATTTGAGAGAGCCAAAATTATGTCATGACTTGTTAGAATTGCTCTCTATGCTTCACTTAATTTTTTATGAGCTATGGACTTGCTCTAGTGCTTCAGTTATATCTTTTTGAGCAAGGTGTGCTTTAGTATTTTTGAATAAATGCTCTCTTGCTTCACTTAGATTTATTTGAGAGTTATTACCAAATTTAAAGAAGTTCTCTCTTGCTTCACTTAAATTAATTTGAGAGAAAGAAAAGTTATCCTCATGATCTTCACTTATATTTTTTTGAGCTTATCAAAAGCAACATATGAAAATTAGTCCCAAAGTGATAGATATCCAAGAATAATATAATAAAAACTTTCATGAGAATGATTGGACAAAATAAACTTAATTCTTAGTAATAGTTTTGAGATATGATGATGTGATATGTGACTTATGTTGATGAGTAATTATGCTTTAGTGAGAATATTGGTGTTAAGGTTTGTGATTCCCTATGCAAGCACGAAAGTCAATAATTATGTAATGAAATTATATCCTACTTGTGTTGCATTATTCGGTGTTAATTATGCTTAATTCTAGCTTATGAGATTATTCGTTTCTTGGTTGGTCGCTTCTCAATCTTTTGCTAGCCTTCATTTTGCACTAAGTATGATCACTACTTGTGCATCCAAAATCCTTTAAACCAGTTTTGCCACATGAGTCCACTATATCTACCTATATGCGGTATTCTTTTGCCGTTCTAAGCAAATTTGTATGTGCCATCTCTAATTTTCAAAATAAACTTCTCTTTTGTGTGTTCGTTTCACTCGCGGAGCGGTGAGGGGTGGCTAATATTTGCCATGCTAGATGTGTTATTCTCATGATGAGTGTTTATTCACTTGTCATTACACGAGAGTAAGGAAAAGGTATTAGGGATGCCCAGTCCCGAAATGAAAAATGAATTTACTTTGTGTTGTCAAATAATAAATTCCTTGGAAAGTGTTGGTATGGAAGGCAACCGTGGATACGGCTACCCATGGAAAGTGAAAGTATGGTGGAAAAAGGAATGAACTTTATTTTCTGTTTGGGAACCGCCTATGGTATATCTAGCATGGAAAGTGTTGGGAACTCTAAGTCTTTATTGTTGGTGGGAAGGACACACCTCCCAAAATGTTTTTATCTCTAAGTTTTTCGCTTTGAGTTGTCGCACCTCTACAAATCCCTACTTCCCTCTGCGAAGGGCCTTTCTTTTACTATATGCAATTTTTATTTTGAATTTGAGTCTCCATCTTCTCTTATAAAAGCACCAACTAGGAGGCACTATGATCGTACTTGAGCATTGGGTGTAGTTAATATGCAAGTGTGTTTCAGGAATGGATCAATGATTGAGCATGATGGGCTAGCGATAGCTTATTTTAGCGTTGATATTTTGAAAGACATAGTTGCTTGTTGATATGCTTGAGTATTTAAGTTATCATGTCAAAACTACACTATTCCTTTGAACAATATAAAAGTCCAAATGTCCATGCTATAAAGAAAAGAATATGACATGATAGGAAACATTCCACATCAAAAATTCTGTTTTTATCACTTACCTACTCGAGGACGAGTAGGAGTTAAGCTTGGGGATGTTGATACGTCTCCAACGTATCTATAATTTTTGATTGTTCCATGCTGTTATATTATCAATCTTGGGTGTTTTATAATCATTTTATAGTCATTTTGTATCATTTTTTGGTACTAACCTATTGGCATAGTGCCAAGTGCTAGTTGTTGTTTTTCCATGTTTTTTACATCACAAAAAAATCAATACCAAACGGATTCCAAATGCAACGAAACTTTACGGAGATTTTTTATGGACCAGAAGACACGTAATGGGCCAAGGCTGCCCCTGGGGGTGCTCCGAGGAGAGCACAACCCATCAGGGCGCGCCAGGAGGCCCAGGCACGACCTGGTGGGTTGTGCCCACCTCGGGTGCCCCCGGATCGCCTCTTTGCTCTATAAATACCCCAATATTCCATAAACCCTAGGGGAGTCAACGAAAATCAATTCCAGCTGCCGCAGAGTCCAGAACCACCAGATCCAATCTAGACACCATCACGGAGGGGTTCACCACTTCCATTGGTGCCTCTCTGATGATGCGTGAGTAGTTGTTTTTAGACCTTCAGGTCCGTAGTTAGTAGCTAGATGGCTTCCTCTCTCTCATTTGATTCTCAATACAATGGTCTCTTGGAGATTCATATGATGTAACTCTTTTTGCGGTGTGTTTGTTGGGATCGGATGAACTTTGAGTTTATGATCAAATCTATCTTTTTATATCCATGAAAGTTATTTGAGTTTCTTTGATCTCTTATATGCATGATTGCTTATAGCCTCGTATTTCTTCTCCCATATTTGGTTTTTGTTTGGCCAACTTGATCTATTTATCTTGCAATGGGAAGAGGTGCTTTGTAGTTGGTTCGATCTTACGGTGCTTGATCCCAGTGACAGAAGGGGAACCGACGCGTATGTATCGTTGCTATTAAGGATAAAACGATGGAGTCTATCTCTACATAGATAGATCTTGTCTACATCATGTCGTCGTTCTTATTGCATTACTCTGTTTCTCCATGAACTTAATACACAAGATGCATGCTGGATAGCGGTCGATGTGTGGAGTAATATTAGTAGATGCAGGCAGGAGTCGGTCTACTAAACTTGGACGTGATGCCTATATAATGATCATTGCCTCGGTATCATCATGAGTATTTGATGTTATACCAATTGCCCAACAATAATTTGATGGAGATCCATTTTGAGGCAGGTTTAAAAAGGCCACATGATGCTTCAGAGTCAACCAAGTTAGTATCAGAGGCAGCCGTTGTCATTAGGTGTCATGCACGTATCCTCACAACATGGATTGAGTACATGAATGACAAAGACAAAACCCAGTTTAACACCTTCCTCGACCATTTATCTGTAATTATGGCTATGCATGGAAATTATTAATACCGTCTTGTTTTGTCCCATACTTTCTAGGGTGCTGGTAATGATACTCCCATAATTTTCAACAAATGAGGTTCAAGTTGGATAGCCAAGTGTAGCGACCCGACCCGAATGGATCGAAGTCTCTGTGCTTAAGTGTCATCCCTGGATCGGTATGCTAACACACACAGTACTCGACGATTTATAACAGAGGTAAATCACATGTATAGAGTAACGTAAATACTATTACCTCAATCCATATAGCGAAATAAACAATGAAGCAGTGGAGTCCCAACAACACCAACGACAAAGTTGAGTGTAGACATTGTAACCCTTACTTGTCACTTACTCGTCGTAAAAATCCTGCAACATGAGACGTTGCAGCCATATAGGTCAGTACATTGAATGTACTGGCAATTTCACACCATAGAGTAATAATGAGAATTGTCTATCTCTATATGCATATTTGGCTGGTGGAGGCTGGTGGAGGCTCTAAGTTTAATTTTGCATAAAGCTAATTTTTCCCTACAACAAAGGAATACATTTTGTTTACTACCAAGTTAAATTACCCATATTGAGAAGGTAACCTACGCACGGCAGGCTGGCGGAAGCCTTTTGGCCCATGGCGCACCATTCCCTCTGTATCTTTTGTTTTCGTCTATATTTAGTCCCACATTGCTTAGCCTTTGACCTATAAATATAGACCCATAGAGCCTCCAAAAATCATCTGATTCGGGTTAAATCAATATTTTGGTTTGAATAGATTCATTAAAGAAAAATATATTTCTTCTCTCCGGCGGGACTTCTGGAAGTTGTCTCCTCTCTCCGAAGTCGTCTTTTCTCTACCTTATAAAGGTATCTTTCTTCATATTTTTTATATACTCCCGCAACTTATTATTTCTAGACTAGTACGATAGAATAATTATATTATCAATTAGTCTCTATATTTACACTTTAGGCATAGAAATCTTTTAGCAATACCTATTTTTCTTCTGTAAAACAGCTTGGCCTTGATTTTTCAAATAGCCATAACTTTTTACTCGTTCATCCAAATTAGATAAAACCAATGCCTACGTTTTCATCTTGATTCCTCCTATCTAGTGAATCTATCAAATAAACTTTTTGCAACTTTCAAATTTCAAAATTTGTTCAGATTCATATTCAAACTTCTTTTGATCATATCTTTTTATCCGTAGCTCCGTTTCCGGTGAACCCAACTGCATCGGATTCGTATTGAAGTAATCTTTCCGTTCGCACAATTAATGTCATCTTTCCAACATATAATTTTGATCATAGTCAGATTACTCTGCTAGTCCACAAATAGTTATCACACAACATTCTAAGCAGATTCAATGCTATGTTGAGTTACTTGTATCTTTTGATCCGTTATTTCCAATCTAGTAATTCTTCTTCCTACATGTTCCTATTGACTTCCTACATCCAGTAACATCATTAGTTTTAACTTTGGAACCTTTCAAACTATTCAAACCTTCATTTGATCATATCTTGTAAATGATAGCGCATTTTCAATTGATTCCTTATTGCATTTTAATCCCTAGGCGTAATCTAACATCTTGAGCCATCACCACACTTTTTCACCAAAATTAGGATCTGATCTTGCAAAATAATTTTATTTGGTTCTTTTGGAGTTTTTTCAATCTTCCTTTGCATTTTTGGGTCTTTGAGTGACTGCTTATGTGTGGATAAAATTGCTTGCTTACAATAGATTGATCGGAGTGTGACGAGTAGAACTGTCAAGAATTATGAGTGCGAAGAATCTTCACCAACAGTACAAGGCAAGTTCACACTTTGATCATACTCTTCATATACCCACTTTACTTACATTAGTTTCACCCTTACAAATTTGCATGAGTAGGATTGGGAATTGGGTTTGATATGTAGTAGGAACCTATGATCCTTGAAACACTCCGGGATATTCGTTGTGTTATATATTGCTTAGTCATGCTTGTAGACGTGGATTGGTATGTGAGATTCATGAAAGTTGTGCGATTTACAATAATTAAGGGTTAACTTAAGGTGGCTACTTTAATACACATCTGGGTGGATTGGTTGCGGGCACCTGGGGAATCCAGTGTTGTCCTAGGAGATCTCGGGGTATCCGTGTGATCATCCTATGGAATGCCACCCAGGCTCAAAGGGTTCTTAAGATTATTCATGCCTACAAACTTCCGTGCGCAGCCACAAGCCATTATGGGCTCTGGCATAGTTAAGTAAGTTGTGGGAAACCTTTCCATGATGGGCTAGCAGATGAAGAGGAATTGTAGGTGTACCGGCCTATCTATCGGTTAAGAGGACCTCCTCAGAAAGGCTATGTCTCGATCTTCCGATCATGGATGCGGTCGAGTCTTGTGGGGAAAAGTGCGCAAACCTCTGCACAGTGTACAAACTAATCATGATTAGCCGTGTCCCCGGTTATGGACATTTTGAGTATCTGGTATTTGAATTATTGGTTGATCTCATCACTCTATTTAATGAAATTGTTGGGTTATTAAGGATTTGGTGATTTTTGGGATTGAGTTGGGGTTACCTTCTCAATATGGGTAATTTAACTTGGTAGTAAACAAAATGTATTCCTTTGTTATAAGGAAAAATTAGCTTTATGCAAAATTAAACTTAGAGCCTCCACCAGCCTCCACCAGCCAAATATGCATATATAGATAGACAATTCTCATTATTACTCTACGGTGTGAAATTGCCAGTACATTCAATGTACTGACCTATATGGCTGCAACCTCTCATGTTGCAGGATTTTTACGACGAGTAAGTGATACGTTAGGGTTACGATGTCTACCCCCAACTTTGCCGTTGGTCTTGTTGGGACTCCACAACTTTGTTGTTTCTTCCGCTATGTGGATTGAGGCAATAGTATTTACGTTACTCTATACATGTGATTTACCTCTGTTATAAATCCTCGAGTACTATGTGTGTCAGCATACCTATCCAGGGATGACACTTAAGCACAGAGACTTCGATCCATTCGGGTCGGGTCGCTATACAAAGATGATGCAACTAGACAAGCATGCACCCATGTTTTCAAGTCTGCTCTACGACAATATCGGTATAACTTGAGGAAAACTCACTTTGAAGGCAAGGCTAACAGTGAACTTGCCCAAACATCTCTAGTGGGAAATATATCGGATGAAGACTAGAGAGGCCTTGTTAAACACTAGTATGTTATATATATGTGATCAGATCACATGTTGAACTCCTATTACGCATGTGCCTCACAAATATATCTTCTTGTAGGTGAACTGTTCAAAGAGCAAGGCCAACCATACGAAATTGAAATTCCAATAGACGATAGGATCTCACAGCTATATTGCACACTACGAGGCTCTTGTAACTAGCTGTTGTTTCACTCTTTTCGTTGTGCCAAATTAGCAGATCTATATTGACTTGTTCCAAATGCAGATGAAAGCCCGCAAGGACCAAAAAGTACCTGAACCAAATGCTATGGAAATCTTCAAGGACTGTCGCACCAGCAAGACGAAGGGCATGACTACACCAGTCAGAGCCGCTGTTGTAAGTCCTTAATCCTCATGCCTTTTAACTACCACTTACTCTGACTTGTGCATTGAACTGCATGATTTGCAACCATTGTCTATTACACTTTTCAATTTTAGACACAATTTTCTTAGTGTATCATTGCACATTACAATGTTTAAAAGAGAGGAGTGATGTTCCTTTGATCTTCATCTGTAATCTAGTTCCGTGCTGGACTTGCCCTCACAATGTTACAATTGCCTATTTGTCTATTCTCAGTTGTTTTGTGATATGAATGATGTCATACTATTCTTACCGTATTATAAACTTTGTCTCGCCATCCTTAGCTATCAATACAATGTGAAGAAATATACAATACATTAGCCATGGTACATGGTCATATGTTTGGAACCTGGTTTTATTATGTATTTTGCAGTAAAATACAACTGATATTTTACACGGGTTCACGAGAATAAGTTCTGTATATAGACCAAAGCTATTCTATTTGGTTTTGCTGCCTCCTTAATATCTTATTTTCTAGTACTACTAATGTACAAACTCAACTTTTCAGGAAGCTATGGAACAAATGGTGGAACCGCCACCTTCTGAAGGTGATGAGGCAATGATAACCGCAATGTCACCTCTTGCTGAAGTGGGTCAGTACCTGTCCACTAACAGTGAGAAAAGCATGTTCTACGTAATACTGGGTTGGTTGTTAAGGCAATCTCGTCCAAACTTCCTCATGATCAAGGTGTGCAAGCTCAAAACAAGGCGACTTGAGGCCCAAGAGGGTGAACCACCATATATGTAGTAATGGTGATACCCGCCCAGGAGGGGCCGAGTCATACCACGGAAGACTTAAAGATGAAGATGGCGGGTCATAAAAGAAGCCCATTATGGGCCCAAGACCCAAAGGCGACTTGAGGCCCAAGATGGTGAACCGCCATATATGTAACTTGTATGGTGAGGCAAGCTTAATTAGTCACCGGGCCGGCACATTGTGTATGAGCCTACTGGGACTCCGTAAGCCATCGGGCATCAACCTATGTATATAAAGGGGTGACCCGGCGGCAGATTAACTCAAGAAACAACAAGTCGAGAACTATTTCAAGCGTATTCGCTCCCTAGTAATCGAAACCCAAGCAATACAACGAAAGCAGGAGTAGGCATTTACCTCGCTAAGAGGGGTCATACCTGGGTAAACTCTCTGTGTCCTTTGTCCTATTTAACCCCTTCAAGCTAACTACGTCACGATGGATCCACACCTAAGTTCTTTTGCTAGGACATCTGCCATGTTAAGTCCACAACACCTCTCGTCCAATGAGTAGATGACAGCTATCCCAACGGTGAGCCAACACGTGGTTCCTCTGGCCATTGCGAATTTTACACGTGGAAAATCCCCATTGGTCCGGGCTGTAAACGGGTTATCGGATCCAAAACCGGACCTGATAGCTTAATAGTGACCCGTTACGGTGGATGCCACATGTCGATTACCCTTGACGAAAGCACTTCCATGACGCACCATTTATCGTCATGGAAGTGGACACTTCCGTGATGATAATTTTGGTAATGTCATGGAACAGTTCTATGACAACACATATATGACTATCTTGATTCTGTCATAAAATCGTCATGGATGTACATGCATGACAGAGAACTTGACCTACTATGACAAACACATATCATCACATAAGTGTATTTTTTTCTGTAGTGATACGGCTTCACTAGTCCGGCCCATACTCAATGGGTCGACGTCCCGAGGACCCCTTAGTCCATAACTCCCTCACTAGAGGGTGGGGCAGTCTCGCCTGGTATGTTTGACGAGAGATGAGGGCCTTTGTGATTTGACAGCTCATTACTGCTAGAAGGTGGGGCCTTGTGATTTGACTGCTCGTATAATTATTGCCGACGGCCTAAGGAGGAGCAAAGAACCATGCGGTATACTAGTTTTCCACTGGAGTACTAGTATGACAGAGGAGCGTGAAACATGGTAGCCCAGTGCGATATGGCGATAAAAAATGATCTAATTTGCTAGTCATTGGTCCCACAGTGCCTCTCATCGTTAGCATTCTTCTATTCATGCCTCACGAAGAACATGCCACATGCGGCGAAAGACCCAAAGAAAACGAGGAAACACATGAGCAAAAGAAGAAGGAAGATTACCCCCCCCCCCAAAAAAAAGAAGACGCAGACACAAGTCTGGGGCGCTGCTCTCTACTTCCTGAATGGTTGCTGGTTGTGGAGTCCTAACGACTTCTTCATCGCCTCCATGACCTTCATGTCCTCACGCCTCTCCTCCGCCATCTTCTTCATTCTGTCCATGACCCGGGATTTCTTGAGGTGAGCGTTCATCATCTCTTCCGCGGCTGCATTACGTTGCTTGGCAGCAGCCAGGTGCTCTATGCGGAGCTTCACCAACTCCTCCTTCTGTTCCATGATGAGGGTGTTCAGCATCTTCACCGAGGAACTCCTCTTCTCATGCAACTTATTCCAGCCAGCGTTCTCCTACTTCAGCAGCTCGGGCTCATGGCGGAGCTTCACCTTGTCCTCCTGAAGTTGCAGGATTTCCCCGGGCGCCTTCTTACCCGAGGCAATGCTCTCCTTAAGCAGCTTCACCAAGACGGCGGTCAACTCCTCCTACTTATTGAGTTGAGCGGGCATGTCGTCGAGGCTCTCCTTCAGCGGCCTCACCAAGCCGTCAGTCAACTCCTTCTACTTACTGAGTTGAGCGGCCATGTCATCGAGGGATAATGACTCCAGCACCACCCGCTCGACATGTTCGCCTCTTCAGCTAGTGCGCTCCTCGGAGCCATCGCCTACCCATGAGATATCTTTCAAGGCCTCTACGAGATGGTTAGCCCTCCCTTTTTCTGTGGCCTTGGTTGTCACACTACTGGAATAAGGAACTTTGTCGTCAGCCAGTTCTTTGCTGTCAGCTAGCTGACGACAAAGGAGGTCTTTGCCATCAGCGTATTGAAAGCTAACGGCGAAGAAAGAGCAGATGGGAAAGATAGGTTTGATGTCAGCCAGTTCTTTGCCGTCCTCTAGTGGACGACATAGAAGCTTTGCCGTCCGCTAGCTGATGGCAAAGAGGGAGGGTGGCGTACCAGTCAGGGCCTCCTAAAGGCCACTTTCTTTGATGCCAGCTAGCAGACGGCAAAGAATCTTTGCCGTCGGCTAGCGGACAGCAAAGAAAGTGGCCAACTAACATCCGTTAGCTACGCTCTTTGCCGTCCGCTAGCGGACGACAAAGAGCTGTGACCTAAACTAAAAAGCCGACAACCCCACGCCCCTCTCTCCCCCCGCCGCTCCGCCGCCCCACCTCACCGCCCCGCCCCGCCGCGTCGCGCCCCTCCACCCTACCTCGCCGCGCCGTGCCGTGCCCCGCCCCTCCGTCCCGCCGCCCCGCCCCTATGCCTCGGCCCGACCGCCCCGCCCTGGCTGACCCGGAGCCCCGCCCCGGCTCCCCGGCCACCCCACCCCCTCCTCCATCCGGCACCCCCTGCTGCACCTGAAGGTGACATCCCTGTATTTTTTCTTTTGTTTTTTAGATTTAGTTTAATTAGGTTTAGTTTAATTTAGGCTTGGTTTAGTTTAGGTTTAGTTTCTGTTTTTTAGGTTTAGATTTACTTTAGTTTAGGTTAAGTTTATTAGATTTAATTTAGGTCAAGAAGAAAGAAGAAAGATGAAAAAGAAGAAGAAGAAGAAGAAGAAGAATAAAAGGAAGAAGAAGAGGAGGAGGAAGATGAAGAAGAATGGGGGTGCATCACCGACGAAACCGGGTCGAGCGGGTTAGGGGGTTCCTCGATGTCGATGGAACCCTAAATAGCAAGTATCGTCGGTGCAAGATACATGTGGCCGTCGGTGTCGAACACTACATCCACGTCCCACAAGTGACACCGGCGTCCGGCGTCCCAAAGCAACAGTTCTCGGTGTCGATGGTGGTCGAACACCATTGCAAATTTGTCTGGAAGCCTCTGCGATGACGATTAAAAGGCATGTGTTGAAACTTGAAACACCCAAACTGAATCAAGTTGGTTTGGTTGTTTGAAATTTCAAAAGTTGGCTTTAATCCTCATCGCAGAGGCTGCCAGACAAATTCGCCAAGGTGTTCAACTGTCATCGGCCACCAGAACTATTGTTGCGGGACGCTGGGCGTCGGCTTCACTTGTGGGATGTGGATCTAGTGTTCAACGTCGAACGCCACATGTATCTCGCACCAATGAGACTTGCTATTTAGGGTTCCATCGATGCCAAGGAACCCCCTAACCCGCTCCTCTTGTTGTAAATATTTAGTTAGGTCGACAAAAAAAACAAAATTGCTATGTTACTCATCTTTTTATTTAAATGTGTAGTTATTTCGTCACTACGAGGGTCTAGCGTTCGACGAGCTCTGCCCCTGCGTTCATGGGTGAGCACAAATGACATCTCCACCTCCCCCTTCATCTGCTCTGTTCCGGTCTTCGTGCCGATGAAACTTGCTAGCTATAGGTGTCTTCAATCTTCAGTATGCGTGACCACTATGCGTCTCCCGTTCGAAAGGGTTACATCTATAAATATGCATGCATTTGCATATTTATAACAGTGATTCTTTCGAATTGTCCAACATTATCCATGGACAGCCCAAGTATGTGTAGATTGGGTTCGTTTTCCCATATGCTCTGCTCCGGATCCGATGCAGAATTTCGTCAGTGCCTCCTTGTTGCTCTCCGGGTACACATCCTCTCTGCTTATTGCCGAGACGTGTATCAGGAGAATGGCGGGGAGGTGCTGCCGAAATTTCACGTCGGATCCAGAGCAGAGCATGGGAAAACAAACCCAATATACACATACTCGGGTGGGATTAGGACCTATCTTTACCTGAAAGTGCTAGTGATCGACTAGAGGGGGGGTGAATAAGCGATTTTTAGGAAAGTCTTCAAAACATGTAAGTTTCGAAGACAAACGATAGAAATAAACCTATTACCATGCAGCGGAAGGTAGACTACACTAGGAAAACCATAGTCAAGTATTCAATGAAGTGAAAGCACAATGACTAATAGCAGCTAGGCAATAAGGATCAGGTAGGAAGATATTGTGAAGCCAATCAGAACAAGTAATCACTCGGTGAAGCCAAATGGTGATGCAATCGTACAATGACTTCACAAGGACCAATAGTAAGTAAAGGGAAGGGAAGGATGAAACCAGTGACTCGTGGAAGACAATGATTTGTTGGACCAGTTCCAGTTGCTGTGACAACTGTACGTCTGGTTAGGGAGGCTGAGATTCAACTTAGAAGACCTTGTCTTCACCTTATTCCCCTTGAGCTAAGGACACCCAGTCCTCGCCCAATCACTCTGGTAAGTCTTCAAGGTAGACTTCCAAACCTTCACAGACTTCGTTCACCGGCGATCCACAATGACTCTTGGATGCTTAGAACGCGACGCCTAACCGGCTGGAGGATTCACAGTCCTCAAGTGTAATAAGTCTTCAGATCACACAGACAGGAAGACTTAAGTGATGCCTAACACTCTTTGGCTCTGGGTGGTTAGGGCTTTATCCTCTCAAGGAATTCTCTCTCAAAGGCTTCGAGGTGGTTTGCTCTCAAACGACAAAAGCCGTGCTTTAACTCTGAGCAGCCAACCGTTTATGGTTGTAGGGGGTGGGCTATTTATAGCCACTAGGCAACCCGACTTGATTTGTCCGAAATGACCCTGGGTCACTAAGGAACTGACACATGTTCCAACGGTCAGATTTCAAACACACATGGCAACTTTACTTGGGCTACAAGCAAAGCTGACTTATCCAACTCTGGACAAGATTTGCTCTCATAGTCTTCACTCGAAGACATAGGATTTTGGTTAAGCATCACTTCAGTCATTCTGACTGGTTCTCTTGGACCCCACTTAACAGTACGGTGGTTCCTATGACTCAACAAAGAAAAACACAGAACGACGAAACTGCTAAGTCTTCGCGCTCCATAGTCTTCACGCGATGTCTTCTCTTGTCATAGTCTTCAATGTGAATGTCTTCACATACCACCTTTGACTTCAATGTCTTCATACATTTTTAGGGGTCATCTCTGGTAGGAAAACCGAATCAATGAGGGACTTCTACCAGTGTTATCCTGCAATTCTCACAAACACATTAGTCCCTCAACTAGGTTTGTCGTCAATACTCCAAAACCAACTAGGGGCGGCACTAGATGCACTTACATTACCTATTAGCGTCTAGGTTGCATGGACGTAATAAAAGTGACAAACTCCATTAACTGATGAATATATACATGCTGATATATATATAGGACAACACTATTCTAATCCCAGGATTAGAATAGTTATTTGGATCACGTCACGCCTATATAGGGCGCAGAGGAGTTGTTCCCGAACTCGAACACATACTTCAGAAGAAAAAAACCACCCAACCACGTCGCCCCAAAACTGATCCCCGACCAACCCCTACCTCCCGACCCCGGCTAACCCCCGTCGCCGCCTACTAGATAAGCGCACCGCGCTGCCGCCCCAAACATCCGCCGTCCATAGGCCTCACGTGCCACCGCCGATCGAGGATCCCGCGCGCACCACCGGTCATGGATCCTGTGTGCTGCCGCCAGGCTCTGGATCGCCCTCGTTGTTCCCAGCACCACCGCACGCTGCCGAATCCCCAGAATCCCATGCGCCACCGAGACCCGACATCCCTGCTCGTCGCTGCCACCCCCGGGGCCAATTCTGCCACCATGTGTCGGCTCGCGGCCCGCCAGATCTCCAAGATGCCGCTGCTACTTCCCCACTGGTTCTGCCGCCCTGCTCCTCATGATCCACCGCCCCCTTCACCAACGCCCTTGCTCCCCGAAGCCACCGGCGAGGGGAGTTACGCCGTTGGCAGGGCCTCTAGCAGAACGCACCATGCTCCTTAACTCTCGCCTCTGCACCTCCTTCCTTGGCATCCTCGCGGGTGACCTTCTCTGGTGCCTGTGATCGACCTTCCTGGTGTCTCTTGCTTGAACCTGTGCACCACTGCTTCCGAACCAGCTCTACTCGTTCAAGGTACAGGTAACTCTGATCTTTGTTTCTCCAATATTATTGTTATGGATGCTTCTCTGTTGTTCATCTTAGTATGCTAAAAAAAGAATCATGAATGATTGGGTCTGTATCTGCATAAAAGAGATCCCCTTTATGAGTATTGATTTGATAATTCATTTCATATGTTGTTAAAAAAGAATTAACCGTGATGTGAGGAATTGAGATGTATGTGATAATGCGTGTGTTCATGCACTGCTGTGTGTTTGTGTGTGTGTGTCCGAGGATCTTTCTGAACTTCTTTACCTCAACAAACAGATGACCATTCAGAATCCTAATGTGTATTTGTTCTTGTGTGTGTGTTTTGTCCTTCATATCATTTTCTTCAGGAGCAGTGGAAAGCACCCTCACCCTGATCCAATCTACAGCACCGCCCCCGAGTCCTCCCAACGCAGCCCCGAGCCATTCAACTATGATGTCCTGGTCCGTTCGCCTCGACCCTAAGACGTTCAATGACGGAGCCGCCGGCTGTTCATGAACATAGCACCCCGGATCTTGCTGCCCACCATCCAGTTCAATTTCTGCTGAATTCGATAAAGGGAGACTCCTTGTCAGAGCAATTCCCTCTTAAATTTTTTCCATTTGAAGTTCTAATTTGTTAGCTACTTCAGGTTCAGCTAGCCTGTGTATCTGGCTACCAAGGTGGCATGCATTCAACCACAACTTTGTTTTGGTCTCCACATGTCGCCAGTTGCTATTTATGTGAAAAAGATTTATGTATACTGGGACCTCCATGTACGGAACATATTAAAAGGTATCTCGTGTATATTCATCCCCATGTATGTTTCTTGTTGTATTTCAAGCCACCACTAACCATCGGCATTTTTTTCCAGATGCTCCATGTCTTATAAGTGTCCACTCTACAGAAAAAAGAACATTATTATATGCAATACCAACAAACAGTATGTGCTCATGCAGTTTTTTCTCTCCACTAGCCTCAGACTTCTACAGGCAAAGCACATGCATGATTTTCTCCCTAATTCTTTGGCAATGCTCCATTTTTTTCTATAGATGCAGCAAGCACTGCTCTCTGAGGTAGCAGGCAGAGAAAAGAAGGTCATTTCAGAAATTCAGAGACAAAACAAGAAACATATGAAATCTAGAGAAAAGGCATATGGAGTTGTTGTGCAGTGTGTTTACCTGCCTCTACACCAAGGTGTCCCCAGCCATGACACCTTCTGTTCGTGTTATCACCACAAAACTGAGTACAGAATACTCAAGCTGCTAGTCGCCATCCACCTCCTCAAAGCACCTCACTGCTTTCTTGAGAAACCTGCATGAACCCTATGCTATCGCCCTGGTTCTACTCAAACTGATGTGCACCGTGTTACTGTGGCCTCTAGCTCATATTTGTTTATTTCATTTCGTAGCTTCAATTTGTAACTTGTTAAGTTTATTGTGCGGAGGCTCCACAAAGATGCCCAACAAAGTGTGTTATGGACCTTGTAACTCCTTCCCCTTTTCTGCTCATGCATGTACTTCACGTGATTTGATGGAAGGAAGTTAGTGTAAACCCGAGTTTACATACACCTAAAGAAGTAAAGTAATCTGGAAGTTCAAAGATAATTGTTTAGAGAGTTAAATCATTGGATGTTGGGAAGAATGCATCTTACTGATGAACAAATGCATTTAGAAAAAAAACATTCATAAACAAAGTTCGCGAGTCCCTGGTCATAGGCCCCCCTGGTCATCCTCCCCAGCTCAGGCAAGTGAGCACGAGCAGCGAGCAGAGGAAAAGTTCTGCCTAGTGCCCCTGGAGTTCCAACACATCATGATGCATTTTTTGATGTGCTATCGGATGCATAATTATCACTATATGCGTTTGTATTTCTCGACAGGTTTCTACATGCATTTCGTGGTGATGGATAGAGATCCTTTCATTGTTTATATAGAAGTTCAAAATGAATAAAAATGGCGTTTCGATGTTTATTGAAAGCCACTTTGGTAAAATCTACTAGGTCTGAGATTCCCATGTGCATAAAATGCTGGTAGGAAAGGTGCCCATGAACAATGTGAAAAATGTTTAATCAGATGAATCAGTGTTTCTGATTGATTTATGTTATGGCGTGTGGTTTGAAGTTCATGTTCTCAAGATCGTGAAATTCAAAAAACTATACATGAGAAAAGCTAACTAATAGCTTTCTTTGCGTAGTGCTTCAAACATATTATTTGCTCATCGTGTTAATGGGGTCATGGCCCGGGAAGTTCAAACCTGTTCTTCGTGGAAAAAATGTTGGTTTCAAACAAGATAAACAAATCCAACATATGATACACCAGGATATGGTAGGTTTTTTAAATTCATTCTGCACATAAAATGATCATTGGAGACATTGACATATTTGTCTTGTTATTTCTCACTACGTTCATTTTTTAGGTGTTGGAAAATGTGCAACAGAAGTTCAAGTTAAACTAACAGGGTGATTTAGCATTTATGTAAGTCAAAATTTTCATAGAAAAAGATTAAGAAATATAACGAGGAAGTCCAAATTAAAAAGATGCAGAAGTTCGATGATTATAGAGAACTCAGATTTCCCTTGTTATTAAAGAATGGAAACATGAAGTTCAAAAATAAAATAACAAGAAGATCAACTTTTAAAAACAGAGCACTTCAAAATTTCATAGAAAAAATTAAGAAATAAAACTAGGAAGTCCAAATTAAAAAGATGCAGAAGTTCGACGATTATGGAAAACTCAGATTTTCCTCGTTATTAAAGACTGGAAACAAGAGGTTCAAAAATAAAAAAACAAAGAAGTTCAACTATTAAAAATACAGCGCTTCAAAATTTCATAAAAAAAGATTAAGAAATAATACCAGGAAGTCCATATTAAAAAGATGGAGAAGTTCGATGATTATAGAAAACTCAAATTTTCCTTGTTATTAAAGAATGGAAACAAGAAGTTCAAAAATAAAATAGCAAGAAGTTCAACTTTTGAAAATAGAGCACTTCAAAATTCATAAAAAGGATGAAGAAATAAAACCAGGAAGTCCATATTAAAAAGATGGAGAAGTTCGATGATTATAGAAAACTCAGATTTTCCTCGTTATTAAAGAATAGAAACAAGAAATTCAAAAATAAAATAAAAAGAAGTTCAACTTTGAAAAATAGAGCACAAAATTCATAATTTTTTTTAGGAAATTCAGATTAATATTCATAAAAAACAAAATATTTTCGTGTAACCGAGAGAAGCTCGGATTGATAACTGCGAGAAGTCCACGTACAACACGATGTGCATTTGGTATTAAAAAAGAATAAAAAAGCAAATACTAAATTTTTTGTTGTTATAAGTTCAAGTCCTCGATCAAAGAAAGTTAAAAAAAATATTATTAGAGAGGTTTGTATAGAAGGAATATTATTTGTGTAACACTAACGAATGGATGAGAAAATTACAAACGAAAATACGTCACAGAAGTTCAACGTGAAAACAGCAGGAAGTTCAACTACTACGCTGAATGAATTTTAAATGAAAAACTTTTAAAATCGTCGTGAGTATGAAAAGATGATCAATACGGGAAACTTGCGTGTTTACAACAGCTTTCCATCGGTATATCACCTGCTCAATTCCGGTGAATGGATGGAGAGCTACTTGCAGTGGATGGAGATCTACAAGAAAAAAAACACGTGAAAAACAGAGTGAAGTTCAAGCACACACGCTGAGAAGTTCAAGTTCTTCACGTGGTGCATGTTTGAAGAATCTGTTTCGCGATAAAGGCAGAATGCATGATCTCACCGTTTTCGAAATTACTTGAAAACGGCTAGGATTCAGAGAAAACCATCAACATGAAAAAATTTCGAATTTTCCGTAGCTTTTCAGCGGTATATTATTTGCCCCATTTCGATAAAGTTTGTAGAAATTACGGCAAAAATACGTTTTTAGCCATTTTCAAAACTGACATAAAACCGTAATGAATTAGGAGAAACAATATATACAAAAAAGTTTCGCATTTCTTCAAGCTTTCTAACGCCATATCATTTGCTGCATTTGGACGTACGGTTAAAAAATTAGCTCGAAAATACGAACTCGGTGGAACTTGTACCGTTTTCTAAATTACTTTTAAACCGTTCAAAATTAGAAAAAACTTTGAACATGAAAAAGTAGCGCATTTTCATAAGCTTTTCAAGGCCATATTATTTGCCTCAATTGGATTGGCCGTTTAGAAATGGCATCGAAAATACAAACTCGGGTGTTCCGTTTGCGAAAT
This sequence comes from Triticum urartu, assembly GCF_056163025.1. Lineage (NCBI taxonomy): Eukaryota > Viridiplantae > Streptophyta > Magnoliopsida > Poales > Poaceae > Triticum > Triticum urartu. The sequence continues at coordinate 427,867,747 of NC_141879.1, forward strand.
TCTACGATTTTCCGAATTACTCTTTAACCGTAGGGAATTAGAGAAAACTTTGAACATGTGGAAGGACCGGTTTTGCAGCAGCTTTCCAACGCCATATTATTTGCCTCATTCCGATAAACGGTTTAAAAATGCGATCGAAAATATGATTCAGGTTTTCTGTATGAAGAAAAAACGGTTTTCAAAACTGCTCTTAACCCGCTTACATTTTGCCAAAAATTTAACTTGGGTCATGATACTGATGTCCATAGCTTTCCAACGACACCTTTTAGCTGAAGTTCAACCTAGTACTCGGGGAAGGTCAGGCGCGTTACTCGGGAAGTTCATGTTGTGATCAGAATATTATTCTGATCCCGTGATCAGAATAGTGTTTATGTGTATATATATATCTATATATATATATATATATATATATATCTTATGTGTCCAGTAGCTAGGAAAGATGACTAATCGTGCATGGATGTACACCGGTCACACTAGTCAGAAAGACATGACCATTGAATGGTTAACAAAAACAAAGGGGTTTCTGAGAGCCACATTTGCAAATGGCCAGAGGACAACATGGTGCCCTTGTGCCGGGTGCAACAATTGGCACAAGAGGACAGAGGATGAAATGGGAAAACACCTACAGAAGTGGGGTTTTACGCCAGATTATACGGTGTGGACATTTCATGGCGAGTCTGCCCAACGTGCCAGAGCTAAGGTGCTTCGTCGTCGCATCGATGATCATGGTACTGGGAAGCAAGACATAGTGCAAGACTTTGATGATTCTCGGGACTCAGACGATGAGATGGAGGAATCTACAAAGGCCTTCAATGAAATGTTGGAGTCTTCAAAACGTCCTCTCCAGGAGCACACCGAGCTTTACTACCTGGATGCCATCTCACAAATAATGGCTCCGAAGGCTCAATTCAACTTGGGCAGAGAATGCTACGACGCAACGATGGCATTATTTGGACTATTTGGACGTTTTCTACCCAAAGGCCACGTACTACCTGCAAACCTGTACCAGTCAGACAAAATCCTCCATGCTCTTAAGATGCCCTATGAGAAGATACATGCCTGTGAGAAAGGATGTGCCTTATTTAGGCTTTAGTATGCAGACTTGAACTATTGTCCCATTTGCAAGTCATCCAGGTATGTTGTGGTAGACAACGGTATGGATGAGAAGACGAAGACCAAAATCCCCGTTAATGTTCTCCGGTATATGCCAATCATACCAAGACTTCAACGTCTTTTTATGGTCAAAGAGACGGCCAGGAAGATGACATGGCAGAAAACGGGCAAAAGAACCCAACTAGATGCAGATGGGAAGCTGATGATGGTGCACACATCGAACGGTGCAGCATGGAAGAGCTTTGATGCATTACATGATGACAAAGCAGCAGATCTGAGGCATCCTCGAGTCAACATCAGCACAGATGGGTTCAGTGTGTTTGGTCTGACGGCAGCCCAATACAGTTGTTGGCCCGTATTTGTCTTTCCACTCAATCTCCCCCCGGACAGACTATGCAAAGAAAGAACATTTTCCCGACATTGATAATTCCAGGGCCCAACTATCCAGGGAAGAATATGAATGTGTACATGCAGCCGCTAAAGGATGAATTGCAAGAAGCCTGGGATAATGGGTTCAAGACATACGACGCCTTTAGCAAACAGAACTTCATAATGCGTGTCTTGTACATGTACTCAACACATGACTTGCCGGCGTATGCACTATTCATCGGCTGGTGTGTGCATGGAAGGTTCCCATGCCCCACATGCAAGGGAGCTCTTGAGTTTCATTGGCTTCAGGCCGATTGCAAGTTTTCTTGCTTCGACATGCATAGACAGTTCCTGGATCCTCGCCATAAGTTTAGGAAAGACAAGAAGAACTTCATCAGAGGTAGAGTTGTCAAAACTCTGCACCACCTGCATTGACAGGCCAAGAGACGCTTGATCAGTTAAAAGCTCTCGAGCTAGATTCAGAGCGTCCATGGTATTTCAAGGGGTATAATTCGAAACATGCCTGGACTCACAAGACATGCTTGTGGGATCTACCTTACTTCAAAGACCTCCTTTGCCCACACAACAACGACGTGATGCACACTTGAGAAGAATATCGCCGAGGCACTTTTTGCTACATTGTTCGGCATAGATGGGAAGTCAAAGGATAATACTAAGGCTAGAGTCGATCTGGAGGCGCTATGTGATAGGCCGTTAAAAATCATGAAAGAACCTAAAGGAAAGCAGAACTGGACTAAGCCAAAGGCATGGTTCAATCTTCGAAGGCTAGCTATGAGGGAAATTATCTTGTGGGTGCAACAGCAGTTGACGTTCCCTGATGGGTATGCAGCGAATCTAAAGAGGGGAGTGAGTCTTGATAAATTGAAGATATTTGGTCTCAAGAGTCATGATTGGCACATATGGATTGAGCGGGTAATGCCGGTGATGTCGTGTGGCTTCATCCCTGAGGATGAATGGCTAGTACTGGCAGAGCTGAGCTATTTCTTCCGTGTTCTTTGTGCGAAAGAACTATTGCCTAGCCTGCTAGAAGAAATGGAAGAGTTGGCGCCGGAGTTGATCTGCAAGTTAGACAAGATCTTTCCGCCTGGCTTCTTTAATTCAATGCAACACTTGATTTTGCATCTCCCAACCGAGGCAAGATTGGGGGGGGGCATGCAAAATCGTTGGTGCTATGCCACTGAGAGGATATAGAAGATGCTACGAGCAAAATGTATAAATAAATGTAGAATTGAAACATCGATGGCCGAGGCATTCATTACTGAGGAGGTGGCAAACTCCGTGACAGCACACTAAGAAGCCAAAAATCGTCATTTGCATAATCCAAAGCCTCGGTACAATGCTAATGAACCTAAAAAGGGTGGATCGAATCTCATTGGTTGGGATGTCGTTTATGAAGTGCCGCCACATGTTAGACCACCTCCCCCAATGAAGAGAATTATGAACCTCACATTAACCCAGACACATATGAAGGAGAATTCTTCCAAGAAACACATCTTTCCAAAAAACGTTTCAAGAAGCGCTCCACTTCACCCCAGAACATTGAAGTAGATAGCGACAGTGAACCCGACTTCACCCCTGAGCCGGAAAAAGAAGAGCCTGAACTAGAAGAGGTTACTGCTGCGGATGACCTGCCAATGCTTGACCGATTACGTAAAGGTGGCCTTCCACATGATAATGATGCATTTATTAATGATGATGATGAGCACGTCATTACCGATAGTGATGATGATGATGCATTTATTGATCCCAGAGCATTTATTGAACCCAACGATCCAGATTATTATTAGGTATTCAATTTTTTATGTTGTACATAATTTATATAGTTACCTGTATGATTGTATGTTTTATATAGTTGGTATGTATAATTTTCTTACTTCATATGATTGTTTCTTATACATAGTGTCATGGTCTTGATGCCCGTCCCCGTCGGCCCTCGCCCGCTTTATGATTCGGATGTGGTAAATTATCTTTCCTAACTATTTGTTGCATTTCACATTTATGACAATTATGGCCATCAAGCTGACATACAGATCATTTAATCTAGGAGGTATGTGAACCGGAATTTAAAACTGACCCTCTCGTGGAGAAGTTCAATTTAGTTGAAAAAGAAAATGAGTATTTGAAAGAAAAAATTAAAAGAATTGAAGAAGAGAAGATGACATTGGAGTTGTATGTTGCCAATGTCATCGATGATCACAAGATGAAGATGAATGCAATGTGCTTGAAGATGGATGCAATGCGCCTGAAGCTTAAGAAGATTAGAAAATATGCCATTGATACCGAGGCTTGGTATCATTATGCCGTTGGATCAATTATGACCTTAGTTGCGATCTTCATCACATTTGTTGTGATGAGGGTTAGTTTTCTCTAGTGTTTTGCTTTACAAATGGATACTTAGCTTATTTTCCTCCTAAATGGCATAATTACCTAAGTTAGATAAAAAATGAGCTATACTTAGCTTCTTTAGTTCATTTATGACATACTTAGCATATGTGGATCAAATATGGCATGATAACCTTTGTTACCTCCAAAATGATATAGACTTAGCTTATTTTCCTCAAAAATGACATAATAACCTTACTAAGCTCCAAAATGACCTATTTACCTAGCTTAGCTCTAAAATTACCTACACTTAGCATTTTTACCTAGCTTAGCAATAAAATGGCATTTTTACCTACCTTAGTTAGAAGAAGAAGATAAAGAATATGAGAGGAGAAAAAGAAAGAGAAGATAAAAATATTCTTCTTCTTCTTCTAACTAGTCTTCTTCTTCTTCTTCTTCTAACTTTCTTCTTTCCAAATTTGCAGATTTGTTTTAGATGAGGAAGCTTGCATTGATGGAGTCTACTCTTCTCTTTATGCTTCCTTCTTGTTTAGATTTTGTAGGATGAACTATGTGAAACTTGCTACCAATATATGTATGTATGGATGAAACCATTGTATGCTTCTTGTTGGATATGTTGGCTAGCTATATATGTTGCATATGGACTTTTGATTTGCTATGTATATGTGTTGGATGATCATATCCATATGGCAAGGATATGATTTGGTATGTATATGTGTTGGTATGCTTGTCGAAAGTATTTTCATATGTGTGCGTGTATATATATATATATATATATATCCGTTAAATTGAATGAATTTAAGAAAAATCAGAAAAAAACAGGGGCTACACAGGCTCTTTGCCATCTGCTGGCAGATGGCAAAGAGCTTTGCCATCAGCCAGCAGATGGCAAATAGGCCATGTGTCAGCTACTTGTGCAACCTGGGGTAGTAGGCTGGCCTATTTGGATGCTTTGCCATCTACTGGTAGACAACAAATACCATTGCATCTTCGCCATCAGCCAGCGGACGACAAATAAATCAAATAGGCAAGCCTCCCAGGTGCTGCCACATGGACTGCTATGCCGTCCGCTGGCAGATTGCAAATATGCAAAGGTCTTTGTCATCCGCTAGCCGACGACAAATATGCATAGGTCTTTGCCATCCGCCAGTGGACGGCAAAGCACGCCGTTAACACACTAACGGCCTGTAGCTCACACGTCTACTGTCCATGTCCTTTATCGTCTGCTGGCGGACGACAAAGACCATTTCATCTTTGCCGTCCGCCAGCAGACTTCAAAGATGCCTTTGCCGTAGCTCGTTCTACCGGACCTGTTTTCATCTGCTGGCGGATGGCAAAGTTCCAGATTCCTGTAGGAGACTATGCTTCTGGCCACCTCCATCTTGCAGCATGTAGGAGAGAGTAGATGGTAAGTTCACCAAGTAGCATCAAGTAGCATTGTATAGCATAATCCTAACCGATGATCCTCCCCTCGTCGCCCTGTGAGAGAGCGATCACCGGTTCTATCTGGCACTTGGAAGGGTGTGTTTTATTAAGTATCCGGTTCTAGTTGTCATAAGGTCAAGGTACAACTCTAAGTCGTCCTGTTACCGAAGATCACGGCCATTCGAATAGATTAACTTCCCTGCAGGGGTGCACCACATATCCCAACACGCTCGATCCCATTTGGCCGGACACACTTTCCTGGGTCATGCCCGGCCTCGGAAGATCAACACGTCGCAGCCCTACCTAGGCACAACAGAGAGGTCACCATGCCGGTCTAAATCCTATGGCGCAAGGGTCTGGGCCCATCGCCCATTGCACACCTGCATGTTGCGTACGCGGCCGGAAGCAGAACTAGCCCCCTTAATACAAGAGCAGGCTTACGGTCCAATCCGGTGCGCGCCACTCAGTCGCTGACGTCCCGAAGGCTTCGGCTGATACCACGACATCGAGTGCCCATAACTGTCCCCCGTAGATGGTTAGTGCGTATAGGCCAGTAGCCAGACTCAGATCAAATACCAAGATCTCGTTAAACGTGTTAAGTATCCGCGAACACCGACCAGGGCCAGGCCCACCTCTCTCCTAGGTGGTCTCAACCTGCGCTGTCGCTCTGCCACAAAGTAACAGTCGGGGGCTGTCGGGAACCCAGGCCCACCTCTACCGGGATGGAGCCACCTGCCCCTTCAGCCCCCAACTCTGAACAGTACCACAGGTAATGTAACTGTGTAAAGTATATAGTATATGCCCGTGATCACCTCTCGAAGTGATCACGGCCCAGTAGTATAGCATGGCAGACGGACAAGAGTGTAGGGCCACTGATGGAACACTAGCATCCTATACTAAGGAGTAGGATAGCAGGTAATGGTAACAACAGTAGTAGCAAGGAAAGGCTATGCATCAGGATAGGAATAACGGAAAGCAGTAACATGCTACACTACTCCAATGCAAGCAGTATAGAGAAGAGTAGGCGATATCTAGTGATCAAAGGGGGGGCTTGCCTGGTTGCTCTGCCAAGAGAGAGAGGGGTCGTCAACATCGTAGTCGTACTGGGTAGCAGCAACGTCAGTCTCGGTGTCTAGCGAGAGAAGAGGGGGAAAGAAACAATAAATATTAAGCAACCAGATGCATAGTGATGCATGACATGTCAAGTAGCGGTACTAGGGGTGCCCTAACGCGGTACGAGGTGGTACCGGTGAAGGGGGGAACATCCGGGAAATTATCCTTGGTGTTTCGCGTTTTCGGGCAGAGGAGCCGGAGGGGAAACGTTGCGTGTTCGCTATGCTAGGGATGCGTGGTGGACGAACGGGTTGCGTATCCGGATTCGTCTCGTCGTTCTAAGCAACTTTCATGTTGAAAATAATTTAATCCGAGTTACGGTTTATTTTATATTAATTTTTAAAGATTTGTCTATTTTCTAGAATTAATTTAATTGTTTAAATCCGAATTATCCAAAACAATGACTTGTGATGTCAGCATGACGTCATTATTGTGTCAGCGGTCAACTAGTCAGTTGACCTAGTCAAACTGACATGTGGGTCCTACTGTCATTGTCTATGACTAACTAAACAAGATTAATTAGTTTAGTTAATTGATTAGGTTAGTTAAACACAATTAATTAAGTTAATTAATTCTATAATTAATTAATTAATATTTTAATTATTTTAATTATTGTTTTTTATTTCTTTTTTTTATAAAAACCGTTTTGAGGCTGGGCCCCGTTTGTCATAGGCCCTAGGGGCCGATGCGGGTTAGCGGGCGCTAACGGGCACAGGCATGCAGCGGGGCGGGGCGCCGGGACGGTGCTTGCCCGAGCGGCGCTGGGCGCGCACGGCGCACGCCGGCGCCGGCGGCCAGCAGAGGCAGCGGAGGGATGGCCGCGATGGCGGGCAAAGCGCGACGCAGGGGGGACGGCAGTGGGTGCGAGCGATGCGCGGGGCTGCGAAGCTGCGGACTCAAATGGCAAGGGCGGTTGTGGGCAGGAACGGCAGGGCGCCGACAAGCTAGGGCGAGGCCATGGCGGGGGGGTAGCGGAGAGGGATGCGCAACGATAGTGAGCAGCGCAGCAGCGGCGGGGTTCGCGTGGGGCCGCAGATGGCGGGAGGCGCGGCGCGAGCTGGCGGCCTCCGACGAGCAGCGAAGCGCGGCCAGTCGTCGGGGATGCGACGGGCGCGCAGGCGGATCGCGCGCACAGCGCGGCCACAGAGGGGGAGGTCAGGGGCGAAGCTGCTCGTGCTAGTGCACGGGGACGAACGGGAGGCGACGCCGGACAGAGAGGGAAGAGAGGAGAGGCGGGCCTCATGTTCGAGTAGAGACCAGGGGGCGGCGAGGCTCGAGGAAGCTGTTGTGGAGGAGACCAGGGACGACCGACGGAGACGGGGAGGAGGTTCGGCGAGGGAGCGCTCCGACGAGGTCCAGGCGGGGCAGCGAGGCAGCAGGGCGACGGTGATGGTGCTCTGGTGGGGGGGGGGGCTTCGAGGTGATGGGGTCGGGAGCGGATTCGGACTCGGGGTTCGGTTCCCCTCCTCGATCCAGATCGAATCGGGAGGTGGGGGCTGACGAGGGGGAGTGGGGGGAGTGGGTGGTGGCTAGGGTTGGATCGGGGGGAGTGGGTGGTGGCTAGGGTTGGATCGGGGGGAGTGGGGGTTAAGGGGAGTGGGGGAATGGCCGGTTGGGCCGGAGCCCAGTGGGGGGGGTTCTTTTCTAATTTTTTTGTTTGTTAGTTTTGTTTTTCCCTTTGTATTTTCTTTTCCTTTATTCATTTTTCCTATTCTGTTTGATTTATTTCAGGGCATTTAATCATTATATAAAATTGTGTCTTCTTCACCATAATTAGCTATGTAATATTTAGTACAAACCGAACATTTTTATTTTAATATTTGAAAACATTTATTATTTACCAAATCTTGAATTTGAATTTTGGACCGGTTTTGATCTAACGATAGATTAGCAATAGTAACGGAGGTGATGTGGCATCATTAGCAGAGTATCACTGTAGCCTAATTATCCGGGCATCACAATTCTCCTCCACTATAAGAAATCTCGTCCCGAGATTTAAGAGGGGAGTAAGGGGAAAGACTATTACGAAATTCTAACGATCCTTCTTGGTCTTGGTTACTCTTCTCGAAGAGGTAGATCCACTACGTTGATGTCTTCATTTCTCTGCTGCAGGTCATCATGATGAAGTCGACGTCCTTTCTTCAGGATCTTCGCCGTACTACAAAAGGTTAAGAGGGAAAACTCTATAAGGACGGATTCTAACAGGATTGAGCATCAGACGGTTAACTCGAGGGAAGAAGCATAAGTATCTCTCAAATTGAAACTTAAGAAGATATCGAGAGCAAAGTAAGAAGGTACCATGAGAAGTTTCAAACGGATAGGCAATGGTTCGACGTTTGAAACAGGGCGTGAAAAGGGGTTCAGAGCAACGAGAATAAGTATTGCGTCTGATACCAGAATAGGTCACTAGGAAGGTGGCTCGTGAATTACATACGAGATCACGCGCGAGGAACAACTTTGGAAACCGGGGGTGTACAGGAGAGTCAGGTTTCGATCCTATGGAACTGTGGGTTATGGGCCCACCATGTGGGATTAAAGTAGGAGGAGCAGTGACATCTTGCATGGTCATGATAGCAAGGCATGTCAGAGGGTAGCCTGTTGATTATGTCGGCAACGACGTCGATACCATGGGCGAGGGACGAAGAGAACCATTTTCCTGCTCGTTGAATGAGGCGGACCAATAGGCAAAGTTCTTGTCCATCGGTGTTACCGAAATGTCATCAACAAAAGTACTAGGGTCTTTCTAACAGAGTGGTACAACGAGGTGTTTACATAAGCAGGGATATATTACTGCTTATACAATATAGATCACAAGAAGGTTTAAACAAACCAATGGAAAGGAAAAGTGATTATCAGGTTTAAACAGAACAATGGAAAGGAAAATGTGTTTAAACACATATTTCAAGGGTATATGCTTCCCAAGGACAAGCAAAGCATGATTTCCTTGACATGATATAATGTAGAAAACCCTTTAGGTAAGGAGGGTGGATTTCATGACATTACCCATACAGTGGTGTTTGGGTAATTGAGCAGGAAACATTTAGCATTGGGCTGCAAATGTTCTTGTTGAAAATCGGAGTACCACAGACACGCTTCAAGATAGCATTGACATGGTATTCAAGCAAAGGTCGGACTCTGGATACACGAAGGGATTCATCATTAAGCCAAGGAGAGGATGAGGAGGTGGCTGATGGACTCAGCGATAATACATCGAGGTATCCAAAAAGATGGATTTCCACAGTTATTGAACAAGGAGATAAGATTTGTCGGATCAAATAATATAATGATGTATGCTCAAGGAAAAACATACACAATTTAACATTAGTGGAAAAAGGGTGCCCAAAGTAGGGCCTTAGGTAGCATGATCAAATGTTGGAATGGTGATTCAGTGATCAATAGTCTAAGAATGAATGTTCGACCATTAACTTCAAAGCAATAGGGTTGCTAGAAGGGCAGAACCCAATCAGCACCATTCACCTGTTGGTATCCCGGTTAGACCCAACACGGGGACCAAGAAAGAAAGGTGATGGTGATAAGTATTACCTGTATCATGAAATCTTAGGAGGTGGTGAAATTCTCACGACATTCTTGACATAAAAGATGGTAATACTCCAAGGTATCAAAGAATTAAATTGCTGGATAGCACGGGTCTCCAGGTATAACACCAAACACGAACAAGTTTGTGTTGGAGGGAAAGCAATAAAGTGGTTGATGATAATACAATTCATCGAGGGCAAGGATGGTATTTCACATCATGAATTTGATTGATATCCTGAAAGAGCTCAGAATTTTGATGATGACCATGACACAATGGTCGGGAGACTTCATGAAGATGTAATCAATCGGCGATGACATCAAGTCAAAGAAATGATGAAGCAAATAGCTATTGGAACCATAGGTACGACACAAACTCGAAATCAAGCTTGCTGTTCAAGGCGAAATGCTATGATGACGAAGATCAACGTAAGCTTAGCTCATCGTCGAAAGTTGTGCTCTGGGATTAAGAACCAGCTAGCACCGATAAAATCAGCACAATAATGATATAGTCGATTAGGCTAGGAATGACTTGAAGGATTATTAAACTCGTAAGCAACCAAGATTACTTAGAGTTATCAAACCAGAGTGCGGAATCGGTTCACATATCGGTGTTCTTGAGCGACTAACATCTCAGTACCCATGAAAAATTGGAATCGGTGAGAAATGATAGCTGATGAAGAACTCATAAGATGCAACACAATTCTTAGATATTCTCGAGATACCAGAGGCTAATACTCGATAGTAGATCAAAGTAGAGGTTGGACTGGTGTATTGATTAGCAAAAGACAAGTGCTTTAACTTGTCCGAGAAATGGTATAAGGAGAAAATATGGTCGGAACCATGATTGCAAAGGACCAAACATAGATACAGGACGAACTTATAAAAAGGGGGTTATTATCATTTACAAGAAGCTTCGATGATAAGTTCCACATCGGGTACATGGGCATGAACACAAGGGATCAAGGTCGACTCCCACTTCTTTAATGCATAACCTTTCATTTTACTTCCCGCTTTTGATGAGGCTGCAATGTAGAAATTTTATCTGGCAAAACAATAGAAGAGTATGACTCGCGAAAACTTTCAGGTTCATACGGTTTGGAGAAGGTATAGGTTCAATCCATAGGGGCATAATAGAAACATACACCACAAGCTTCAAGAGTAAATATCACCAGCTCGAAAGCAGAGCATGGTTGGTAAAATGAGAGGATACAATTTACCAAAGGCATTATGTATCAGAGAAAGAACACACAAGGTGATTAATTATGAAGGACATTGTTGGATAATAATCCAACAGTGGATATGGCGATCCACAATGGAGCTGATGTGAGTGTCGATACCCAATCAGAGGAAGAAAGAATGCAAGGAGATCGGATCATAGAAACAACTGACTAACTCAAAGCTCAAATGCAAAGGAATTATGATTTCCAAATAAAGGGATCCGAAGTAAACACTCTGATTAAGCATGTATAAGTTGAATAGCCTTAGGGGTACAATCGACGACAATTTGATTGGTCAAGATCCAGCTCATGTTTAAAATGACGTCTGAGCCAAAAGGATGAATTCTAGGATTCGACTGAGGAATGGGAGCATCCTCAACATATTGAATCAACGGACTTAAGATCATAAAGACAAGGGATGTCAATAAGATTACGAGACTTATGGGATTAACCATAATGCAAGCAAGCAAGAATTTCAAGATCAATAGGCTCCTCAGGATTTTCGGAAGATCGAATGGTATTTCGAAGACTTTTATGAAATACATGAATCAACTGGGGATGAGAGGATACTCGTTAAGTGTGAGGAATTATCCATAGGGGCATTCAGGCGGCAAAGAACTGCAGGGCAGTAGACACAAGGGATTCTCCGAATATCCGAAGTATTTCAGGGTATCTTGTAATAACAAGACCAAATTAGAGATGAAGTTATGACTGACAAGTGTATGTAGCTTCCCATAGGGATTTACCGGTGGTATGGGATTGCAACAGCGAAGGGCACAAGGGTCTCTAGGAAACATCGGAGAGTATCTTCAAAAATTTCAGGTGCAACAGGCGATCAACTGGAGTGAAGGGGCTCTCCGGGAGAAGTATTTTCGAGAACCTAAAGTTAGATTTTAGAAAAATCATTTAACTCGAGTAGAAGAGAGATCAGAGTCCTAGAGTATAGACGAGGAATAAAAGATCCTAATACCACCCAATGGCGACGTGGGCCCATGGGCCGCACAGCCATGTTAGTAAAACATTTTTCATCGACTAGACTCAACTTCGGCCAAGGAGTGTGGAAGGGGGATTCCTACAGGCAGTCGGCTCTGATACCAATTTGTGATGCCCCCGATTTGACCGTACACTAATCATACACGCAAACGTGTACGATCAAGATCAGGGACTCACGGGAAGATATCACAACACAACTCTACAAATAAAATAAGTCATACAAGCATCATATTACAAGCCAGGGGCCTCGAAGGCTCGAATACAAGAGCTCGATCATAGACGAGTCGGCGGAAGCAACAATATCTGAGTACAGACATAAGTTAAACAAGTTTTCCTTAAGAAGGCTAACACAAACTGGGATACATATCGAAAGAGGCGCAGGCCTCCTTCCTTGTATCCTCCTAAACTACTCTTGGTCGCCGTCAGCGGGCTGCACGTAGTAGTAGGCACCTCCCGAGTAGTAGTAGTCGTCATCAACGGTGGCGTCTGGCTCCTGGACTCCAGCATCTGGTTGCGACAACCAGAAAGAAAGGAAAGGGGGAAAAAGGGGGAGAAAGCAACCATGAGTACTCATCCAAAGTACTCGCAAGCAAGGAGCTACACTACATATGCATGGGTATCAAATGGAATAAGGGTATCATATGTGGACTGAACAACAGAATGCCAGAATAAGAGGGGGATAACTAATCCTGTCAAAGACTATGCTTCTGGCCACCTCCATCTTGCAGCATGTAGGAGAGAGTAGATGGTAAGTTCACCAAGTAGCATCAAGTAGCATCGTATAGCATAATCCTAACCGATGATCCTCCCCTCGTCGCCCTGTGAGAGAGCGATCACCGGTTGTATCTGGCACTTGGAAGGGTGTGTTTTATTAAGTATCCGGTTGTAGTTGTCATAACGTCAAGGTACAACTCCAAGTCGTCCTGTTACCGAAGATCACGGCTATTCGAATAGATTAACTTCCCTGCAGGGGTGAACCACATATCCCAACACGCTCGATCCCATTTAGCCGGACACACTTTCCTGGGTCATGCCCGGCCTCGGAAGATCAACACGTCGCAGCCCTACCTAGGAACAATAGTGAGGTCAGCATGCCGGTCTAAATCCTATGGCGCAGGGGTCTGGGCCCATCGCCCATTGCACACCTGCACATTGCGTACGCGGCCGGAAGCAGAACTAGCCCCCTTAATACAAGAGCAGGCTTACGGTCCAATCCGGCGCGCGCCACTCAGTCGCTGACGTCACGAAGGCTTCGGCTGATACCACGACGTTGAGTGCCCATAACTGTCCCCGCGTAGATGGTTCGTGCGTATAGGCCAGTAGCCAGACTCAGATCAAATACCAAGATCTCGTTAAACGTGTTAAGTATCCGCGAACACCGACCAGGGCCAGGCCCACCTCTCTCCTAGGTGGTCTCAACCTGCCCTGTCGCTCCGCCACAAAGTAACAGTCGGGGGCCGTCGGGAACCCAGGCCCACCTCTACCGGGATGGAGCCACCTGCCCCTTCAGCCCCCAACTCCGAACAGTACCACAGGTAATGTAACTGTGTAAAGTATATAGTATATGCCCGTGATCACCTCCCGAAGTGATCACGGCCCAGTAGTATAGCATGGCAGACGGACAAGAGTGTAGGGCCACTGATGGAACACTAGCATCCTATACTAAGGAGTAGGATAGCAGGTAATGGTAACAACAGTAGTAGCAAGGACAGGCAATGCATCAGGATAGGAATAACGGAAAGCAGTAACATGCTACACTACTCTAATGCAAGTAGTATAGAGAAGAGTAGGCGACATCTAGTGATCAAAGGGGGGGCTTGCCTGGTTGCTCTGCCAAGAGAGAGAGGGGTCGTCAACATCGTAGTCGTACTGGGTAGCAGCAACGTCAGTCTCGGTGTCTAGCGAGAGAAGAGGGGGGGAAGAAACAATAAATATTAAGCAACCAGATGCATAGTGATGCATGACATGTCAAGTAGCAGTGCTAGGGGTGCCCTAACGCGGTACGAGGTGGTACCGGTGAAGGGGGGGAACATCCGGGAAATTATCCCCGGTATTTTGCGTTTTCGGGCAGAGGAGCCGGAGGGGAAAAGTTGCGTGTTCGCTATGCTAGGGATGCGTGGTGGACGAACGGGTTGCGTATCCGGATTCGTCTCATCGTTCTGAGCAACTTTCATGTTGAAAATAATTTAATCCGAGTTACGGTTTATTTTATATTAATTTTTAAAGATTTATCTATTTTCTAGAATTAATTTAATTGTTTAAATCCGAATTATCCAAAACAGTGACTTGTGATGTCAGCATGACGTCATTATTGTGTCAGCGGTCAACTAGTCAGTTGACGTAGTCAAACTGACATGTGGGTCCTACTGTCATTGTCTATGACTAACTAAACAAGATTAATTAGTTTAGTTAATTGATTAGGTTAGTTAAACACAATTAATTAAGTTAATTAATTCTTTAATTAATTAATTAATATTTTAATTATTGTTTTTTTATTTCCTTTTTTATAAAAACCGTTCTGGGGCTGGGCCCCGTTTGTCATAGGCCCTAGGGGCCGATGCGGGTTAGCGGGCGCTAACGGGCATAGGCATGCAGCGAGGCGGGGCGCCGGGATGGCGCTTGCCCGAGCGACGCTGGGTGCGCACGGCGCACGCCGGCGCCGGCGGCCAGCGGAGGCAGCGGAGGGATGGCCGCGATGGCGGGCAAAGCGCGACGCAGGGGGGACGGCAGTGGGTGCGAGCGACGCGCGGGGCTGCGAAGCTGCGGACGCAAACGGCTAGGGCGGTTGCGGGCAGGAACGGCAGGGCGCCGACGAGCTAGGGCGAGGCCACGGCGGGGGGTAGCGGAGCGGGGTGCGCAACGACAGTGAGCAGCGCAGCAGCGGCGGGGTTCGCGTGGGGCCGCAGATGGCGGGAGGCGCGGCGCGAGCTGGCGGCCTCCGACGAGCAGCGAAGCGCGGCCAGTCGTCGGGGATGCGACGGGCGCGCAGGCGCGTCGCGCGCACAGCGCGGCCATGGAGGGGGAGGTCAGGGGCGGAGCTGCTCGTGCTAGCGCACGGGGACGAACGGGAGGCGACGCCGGACAGAGAGGGAAGAGAGGAGAGGCGGGCCTCACGTTCGAGTAGAGACCAGGGGGGCGGCGAGGCTCGAGGAAGCCGTTGTGGAGGAGACCAGGGACAACCGACGGAGACGGGGAGGAGGTCCGGCGAGGGAGCGCTCCGACGAGGTCCAGGCGGGGCGGCGAGGCAGCAGGGCGATGGTGATGGTGCTCCGGTGGGGGGGGGGCTTCGAGGTGATGGGGTCGGGAGCGGATTCGGACTCGGGGTTCGGTTCCCCTCATCGATCCAGATCGGATCGGGAGGTGGGGGCTGACGAGGGGGAGTGGGGGGAGTGGGTGGTGGCTAGGGTTGGATCGGGGGGAATGGGGGTTAAGGGGAGTGGGGGAATGGCCAGTTGGGCCGGAGCCCAGTGGGGAGGGGTTCTTTTCAAATTTTTTTGTTTGTTAGTTTTGTTTTTCCCTTTGTATTTTCTTTTCCTTTATTCATTTTTCCTATTCTGTTTTATTTAATTCCGGGCATTTAAGCATTATATAAAACTGTGTCTTCTTCACCATAATTATCTATGTAATATTTAGTACAAACCGGACATTTTTATTTTAATATTTGAAAACATTTATTATTTACCAAATCTTGAATTTGAATTTTGGACCGGTTTTGATCTGACGATAGATTAGCAACAGTAACGGAGGTGATGTGGCATCATTAGCAGAGTATCACTGTAGCCTAATTATCCGGGCATCACACACCGTCTGTTGGTGCGACCGACCGTAAAGTATTACGTGATGGAGACTTGTGGTTGTGGCTTCGGGTGATTGTCACGACCAGGCATTCACAAACTTTTTCCAAATGATCAAGTATTTTCACAGAAATACAATACATATAGATGGAGTGATTTAACGGTTGGAAACTGCCATGGCACCGCAAGTTCACTAAGCGCCGCTGTCGCAGCTGGCTCTGCGATTTGGCTTCTCCTACCACCCATTTGAAGAGTTGCACCGGTTGCTCATCCCATCCCACAGGAATGCACGTTCTTTCCTCTGCGGTCGACTTCGTAAATATGATCTCTGCCATTAGCCCTGGCTCGAAAACAACGTCATGTTGCTAGATGCTGACATCCCTTGGCATCATTCCCCTGACATTGACTTGCGCCTTCGCTTTGTGCTTCGCCAGGCGCAACTCCTTCGAACTTGTCTCCAACCGATGCGATGCTTTCTCGATCCGATTTTCCCTTGCTGCCCACCACCTAAAACGCAGCCCTGACATGTCCTCCGGTGCCACAGATCTGTGATTCCAGAGCAATGGATCCGCTGTGAAACACATGTGGGTTTTGCTCAAAGGAGGCAGTGCTGCAGGCCGCAGCGAGAGGGAAGCCCGTGGGACCTTGGGATCTAAGGGATTATCCATGGTAGGATCCTCCATGGCAGGATCCGGTGGGCGAGGCGGGGAGGCGAGCGTAGGCGCTGGCAGAGCCCTACGAGGCTAAGATAAAGATAGTACTACTCCACTCCGTCCATATTTAAATACAAGGGCCACCAATAGTAACCCAGGCAAAAATTGATCATGCTGCATGCGTCTTGGTTTATTGGCCCCCTTTTTATTTTGTGCCAAATTTTGGACCAAAAATTTAACTAAGAAAATGTTAATGCATGTCACCAAAAATTATATCATTGTAATCGCATTTGAACATATTTTTGGATGATATTATTTTTTATGACATGCATAAATATTGTGTTACTTAAAATTATGGTAAAAATTGGCACAAAATATGAAGGAGACCATTGGAAGTAGCAACTCATGATTTAACTACTTGCATATGCACGCAGTGGAGTAGTAATGTCATTCTCAACTACTTCCTCCCTCATGTCCACTCAATTTGCATGCGCTGTATTAATTGACCATCCATTAGGTGAATGTCTTTACACGCGTCAAATTATCACATGGGGTGGATCTTCGTACAAAAATGTGTTCCACTGTGCACCCCCGTGTGTGCGTGCAAGGGAATGAGTGCGTGCGTGTACATCTTCGCTTAGTGCATGTACTCTGCCAGTGTGCATGAGAGAGGACGAGTACATTCCTCTGGAACCAGCAGCACATCACTATGATCAATCCACACAAGAAGGTCGTGACAACACCTCTACATGTGCCACGTGGCTTCATGGATGCCCCCACCCACATCATTTTAATCATAATATATTAACTGAAAAAGGTAGAGACACTATGTAGTGTGTCATTGGAATTCTAATTTACGTGTTTTGCACATATTGGAAGTACTAGTAAGGTACACGTGCATTGCACGCATGAGATTTCGCAATCAAATTATGAATAAATACCACACTATAGCATGTAAGCTTTGAGTCATATATGCATGATATAGATGTTCGTTTAATTCTTATAGTTCATCTCATTCAAAATCAATTAGATTTTATAAAAAAGTTAATCTATTTTAAGATTCATGGGATTGTGCATTGTAAAGCATAAAGTAACAACAAATAATGACAATTCATCTAGAAAACAAGTTTGGCCAATTATGACACAGAAGATTCTAGAACAAAGGAGAAGTGCTTGTGTTTTGAGGTTTGAGCATTATGCTTAAGTTCAACCGTGGAGTCTTTTAGATTGTACATGTGGCAGAATCTGGTGGAATGTAGATGATCCAATGGCCAATAGTGCTCAGATTTGTCATCTCTGCACCGTCGAATTGGCTTCATCCAACGACCATGTTTCAAAGTTATTTGCACACTATATAGGGATATATATATATAGATATAGAGGTATAGATATAGACTAGTGGCACATCATCTAAAGCCTTTCTACACGCTCATTTTTTGTACAAATGTGCTCCACCATGCACCCGCGCGTTTGTATGTGGGAACGAGTGCGGGCGTGCACTCTTTCGTACACGTAGTTCGTGTGCATGAGAGACACTGAGATATGGTGAGGGAATACATTTCAATGCAATTTGTGTGAAGGAGAGACCTATATGCATACATGTATGTGCATGGGGCCGGGGTGATATACGAGAAGGGAGGGGAGGGGTCGACCGCGCGAGATATCGATAAAGACAGATAGAGGGAAGAGCTCTACGAGTGTACAAGCACTGGGATATGGGGGGTGCTGGAAGATGGTGCGAGGGGCCAAGTGGACGGAGACTAGGAAGGAGTGTACAAGTGCGAGATCGATATTTAAAGAGAGGGGGCAAGAACGTGCGGGGTTGCGCACAGTGGCGGAGCCATGAAAATTAAATGAGCGACGGGGCCAAGCATTGCTAATCCTTTACGAGGAGGGCCAATTCATCAGCTTAAACCATTTTACCAGCAATTGATCTACTGATGACATTCATATTAGCCTCAATATAGTGATGTTAGGGGGGCAGGGCCCTTGCTACCCTTGTCTTCGCCATTGTGCGCGCGTCTGAAAGATGAAACGGAAGGCATGTATGATGAGAGGGAGACGATGGTTAGATAATGTGTGTATTAGCTATGTAGTCTTATATAGAGAGGTAGATTGATCGATGTGTACATGGAAAAGAGGGTGAGACCTGACTAGAGATATAGATCAATCGGATTGTGTGGAAAACTGGGAAAGACCTAGCCATATATACACACACATAGAGGAACATCGATCGTTGCGCATGTATTATATATAAGGACAGTATAACTGCACCTAATCCCTGTCCTCATAGCGATTTGCGTTTTCGGCCGTCCGTTTTCATGATCTGGGCATCTCTGACCGTCAGATTTCGTGTAGTATGCAATCTGTCCTGAACTGTGTGAATTCTGGTCCAGCTATCCTATGGGCTGCTGCTCCAGAGGCCAAAACGCAACTTTAGAAATTGTCTGACGGGGACTAGGAAGGAGTGTACATGGATGCTATTAATTCTGAACTGTTATACAATTCATGCATACAGTCTTTGTACTTATCATTTTAGCAACTTTAGAAATTGTCCAGATCACCTACCTTCTTCTCAGCAGTGCAACTCAGTTGGATATATCGCCCCCTGTTTGTTGCCTATGGGTTCCTTGGCTTCTCTTCATGCCACTCCTTCACCGTACCGTGGTTTCCACGTGAGTTCACCTATATATCGCAAAATATACTGTTTCTTATCAGTAGCAAATTAGCAGCCACTTGAGATTGAATTTGTGTGCTCTTGTATGAGAAGTGATCTTAACTCATAAGAGGATTTGAGCCTTATTTTAACTGTAGCTGCAAGTTGACTTTCCGCAGATTTATCTCCTATATAAATAGCTAAATTTTTACTGATCGGTTCTCATGTTGTTTTGTAAAGGATGAATTTCATATGCTCACTGAAGATTTTCTGACTGTCTAAATGACTTGGGCGCGTTAGGTACATTTATGTGGCTTCTCTTCATGCCACTCCTTCACCGCACCATGGTTTCCACGTGAATTCACCTATATATCGCAAAATATAGTGTTTCTTATCAGTAGCAAATTAGCAGCCAGTTGAGATTAAATTTGTGTGCTCTTGTATGAGAAGTGACCTTAACTCATAAGAGGATCTGAGCCTTATTTTAACTGTAGCTGCAAGCTGACTTTCCGCAGATTTATCTCCTATATAAATAGCTAAACTTTTATTGATCGGTTCTTGTGTTGTTTTGTAAAGGATGAATTTCATATTCTCACTGAAGATTTTTTGACTATCTAAATGACTTGGGCACGTCAGGTACATTTATGTTTAAGTTACATAGCGTTGTGTTTAAGTTGCTCTATTGACTATGCTTTGTAACTGTAACTTAAATCATGGATTCTGTTGGTACTTGGTAAGTTCCCTAAAGTTGCAACCCTTTTTAATATAGATTTTGGTATGCTAAACATATGCTTACTTAGTTGTTTACAGTACTGGAGTAATGGTGCTTGCTTACCTGAGCATGAATATATTTCATAGATGGCTTTGTTGCTTAATTAGTTGGTAGTGGTTGTTTATATCTGACATTAAAATGTCAAATGAAAATCTTCATATATGGAAGAATGATATATGGTTGTATAGGGTCAACAATCTATGAATATTTTAGCAACTAAAGAAGCTTTCCTTTGAGAGAAACCAGTTATCATATCACTCTCATCATCAGTTTGAGAGAAATCTGTTTAGCCTTGAGAATATTTCACAGTGTTCTGTCGGTGTTCTTGCTTATTTCGATGGGCTCTATGCACAGATATATGTCTACTTTGTTTGTCTACTTTCGATCATGATTATATTTTGCTTATAGTATGTATATCCATATTCTTTTCAGGTTTGATTGATTTACTAATTCTATGCTCCTATCAGCAGGCCAGAAGTTGTTCCTTGGACCTTAAGCACAAGGACTTCTTTATGAGTGGGCAGTATTATTTTTTCCAAATGATACCATTGTTAGTGTGCCTGTTCTAAAACAAGAAGTGAGTTTCCATAATATTTTTTATAATTAATGAATTACAACGAATGTCACATGTGAGGATCAAGCTCCTTCAGTTTGTTAAGCAAAAATATAATTTCTGCATGTTGCCAAGAATGTTTGTTAGGTTGATGAGGCAGCCATGGGATGCATGTGGAGGCCGGTCAGAGGAAGCGTCGGACACCAACCCAAGGATGAGTTGGGCTGTTGGGAAGCGGCGACCACACGGATCCGCGGCAAGATAATGGTACTAGGATAGGGCAGTTCAATGTTCCCTCTCTCTCTACTTTCTCACCCATTGCTCTAACATTTGTCTACTATGGACTGGAGAACAAACTTGATCTTGAGATTTTTATCTTTAGTTCTTTAATTTACTTCTGATTATCACCCTGACATGTTATAGTCACTTATGCCTCTGCTCACTTACATGAACTGTATGATCTTCATGTTATTTATGGCGTCAACCATAACATGTCTACCCTGTGTATTGCATGGATGCTGACAAAGCAATTTTCATACCCCATCACATTCATGTTAATTTTCTAGCAAGTCCAAGAGATGGAAATCCAAAAATCTTCTATATATATACCCATGAGATGCAAATCCCGTAGATCGACCATGTGAAGAAACACTACACAATCGAGTTGACATGAGGTAAGATGCAGGCTTTGGATTTTCGATAAGAAATTTTGTAAGGCAACCCCAAGACAAACAGAACTGATGTTATAGTGAAATACATCTACGAACCAGATCTACCTATTATATGGCAGGTTCCATGAATGCTAACCACCTGCATGCTGGAAGAAGATTCCCTGCTTCCTAATTTCCTGGCCGCTGGCTCAGCCTTTGTTGCTGTTGGCAGTTGGTTATCTTGTCAGCACTTCACAATTAGGATGATGCATTCCCGTACTTATCTTTGCTTGGTGCTCATTCCGTACTATTTCATTCAAGTAGAGGGATGTGTTTCTAGCCCCTGCTCTGAATCTCTCTAATTCTTGGGTGTAAGTGGGCATGTATCTGTTAAAATATTCATTGGGGAAAAATGACACGCACTTAGGAATTTAGTTTAGTTAGATTTGTCCAAGTTTTGTTTTTTTAAATAGAAGTGTTCATATCCTAATATCTTATTTTTTAAAACTCTAAAAATTGAAATTCATAGGGTAGTTGTGGTGTAGCATGACACTACTAGAGAAAACCCTAGTAGTAGCGCGGGTAGCCACACTACTACTACGACACTACATCTAACAGTTAGTATTAGCACGGTCGTAGTGTGGCTACCCGCGCTACTACTATTGACTATATCAGCAGCGCTTTTATAGAACGCTCTCTACTATTAAGTAGCTGTAGCGCTTTTCTATCCCCGCGCTACTGTTGTATCTTTCATCATTTTTTCCTACTTGCTACCCCGTTTTAATAAACTGCAATTTCACATATACCAGATAATAATATCATTAACCACATTACCATATAGTCATACAGTAGTCATACAATATTATAAAGCATTATAGGTACTAGGCAGTACTAGATAACAATTTCATATATAGTCAACATGCATCCTCACATGAATATAGCAGTACTAGGTAGTCTTACAGCCACACATATATAGTAGTTCTACTAGGTATATATAGTTATACAACCACACACACATATGTAGTTCTAGATGATATCAACGACGATCATCATCCTCAAGCCTGGACGGTGGGTGTTCCTGATAGTAATTAGGATGGCCTGTCCAACACAAAGATTCTTGTCAATGAGGAATCTCTTTCACCAAACGAAGCTTAAGTGTGTGCGACCATCCGTGTCCACGCCATAGGTACAGGTGGTGACTGAGCCTCTTGCGGTAAGGCGTATTCCAGCTGAGCCTTCTTCATCAGGCTCGATACCACAAGTCACAGATAAGCTCTTTGGCAATTTCTAAATAAGAAAAACATATCAATTAATAAGTACCCTCGCACATACTCTTGCAAATATATTCCTACTAAGTATATATTTCTACACTATCAAAAGACATAGTACTACACATTTTTACTAAGCATGAATTCTACTAATAAGTGTATATGGATTATCTACACTATTAATAGTTCCTTGGATTCTACACTAATAAGCATGTCATCAGACTCTACACTAAAGCATATCATCGACTAGATTCCACACAGCATATCATTGGACTCTACACTAAGCATATCATCGGATTCACTAAGCATATCATCGGATAATTTGCATTTGTAAGTTTAACAATAAAGCACATATATATATCATCAAATTACTACAGTTAGTATAACATACCATATCATGACGATCGACCATGGTACTTGTCAGGCGGGTCACGAATGGCACCCCGACAAAGTCATCACGTGGCGGAATTATGTCCTATAGGTTGCACACCTCCTCCTCGCTCAGCCTCATTCTTTGAGCATAGATGGCTTCATGAAGTGGGTCCTCATCATCTTCATCAAGTGGGTCCTCATCATCTTCATCATCTTCCTCCTTGCTGATATAAATGACAGCCAGCTTGGGTCTTTCTGCTCTGAAGGAGAAGCTGATCAACTCACCACCAGTAACACCCATGTGGGTGAGGAAACGGGCCCATCCATCTCCTCCAATCTGCGACATATTGCGTCCTTTCTCGACCTCCATAGTGTAGGGACCCCCAGGAGCCTCAAAGGTCACAATGTCCCCTATCAGCTTGTTGAATTTCAACCTCACATTGCATGGGATGATCTGTGTAAAAAAAGCAAAATGACACAATGCATTAATTCCAACACTAAAAGCAAAATAGTTGTTATATTTCATATAATTTCTTACCGCCGCATGATGAAAACTCAGCTGAAAGTAGATGCCGAACAACTTGCCAGTTGCATGTTGGCGCACCTTGACTTGCATAGTCGACATGGTGGTGGTGGTGGTCGCGCCATTTTCCTAAAGAAATATGAGCAATGATGAACGATACACTCCACAGAAAAGAAAAACAATAACATAAAGTTGCTAAGTGAGTGAGTAAGTATAGTAAGTGATACAAATTAAAGGTGTCTCTAAATTACGATCCTGGGTGATGCTTGTAGCAAGAAAATATCTATCTAATTTTGCACACCAGCAAAAGGACACCGCCAACCCTCACAAGAAAATATATATTTAATTTGCACACCAGCAAAAGCACACCCCCAGCCCTCACAAGAAAATTTGATAAGCCCAACATAAACAACCACTGTGAGCATGAAGATACACAACATATCGACTCCAGTAACATAGCACTTGCAAACCAAATACTTGTATCAAAACCAATATCTATCAGAAAAAAACGAACTACACCTCACTAAGCCGCTGCCTATTCCATTAGCATTTGAACTTTCCTACAATGTAGTTAATGAATATGACATGTTCATTCTACCAAATGAGTAAATAGTTTCAGTATCACTAGAAACTATCAACCATGTCTAAAAATAATATACTAAAACCCTAGTAGTAATTTAGTTAACTAGAAACTATCAACTAAACCCTAGAAACTATCCTAAATCAAAGTGTTATATATGACCAGAGGCTTATATCAACTACAAACTATCAACTATGTCTAAAGTTTTACTAATCAGTTAATCATACTAATTCAAAATTGTTATGTATCAACTACAAACTATTAAGTAAATCAAAATGTTGCATATCAACAAGAAAATATCAACTAGCCTACTAAATAAAAATGTAGCAGTCAGCAGGGGGTTGTGGATGAAGGAGGGAGGAGGGAGAAGGAGGGGCGACTAGAGGAGGGAGGAGGAAGGCAGAGCGAGGAGGGGACGGCTGGCGGCGAATGGAGGAGTGGAGGAAGGAGGAAGGAGGAAGGGTGGGGAGGAAGGATAATGGGGAGGATTACCGAGTCCAGGGAGGAGGCGGAGGTGACGATGGCACAAAGGGAGGACGGGTAGGCGAGGGCGGCCGACGGGGGAGGACCAGCGCGGGGGGATTGAGGGGGGAGATCGAGTGAGTGTGAGTGTGAGTGGAGAGATCAAGAGTGAGGGGCGGCCGGTTGGGGAAGATAGAATGGCTTAGCAGTAGCGCGTTATACGGAAACACACTATTGCTAAACACCCTAGCACTAGTGACTTTCAGCCAAGAAGCATTGCTGCTACACCCGTAGCAGTAGCGCCTTCTGCTAAAACGCACTACTGCTATGTGTAAGCATGTAAAAATATACATCAAAAATACATTGATCATCAATTATCTTTCTGTGTACAATATGAATTTTCAATATGAGTCCTCACCGGTTTAGAAACCGGAGAAGACTCATATTGCGGCCACAAATTCTACACATAGAGTTCAATGAAGATCAAGTGGTTGTGATAGTTTGAGAAGTAACATATTTAAGGTGGTAGAAACCCTGTTCGCGGAGCGAGGTGGGACTAAATTTAGGTGTAAGGAGTGGAGTAAACTTAGCAGTAGCAGGCATTGTCAAAAGGCGCTACTGCTATGATCAGTAGCAGTAGAGCTCTTTGGATTAAGGTGCTGCTGCTATAACTAGCTTGGCGGCGGGGTCGTGGCAATTATAGCAGTAGTGCAACTTATTACAGGCGCTCTACTGCTACATTTATTTCAGCAGCGCGTTTTGTTGGAACGAAATACTGCTACGTAGTAGCAGTGCCTTGTTTTAAAGGGCGCTGCTGGTATGATTCCGTGTATTGGCTTTTTTCTAGTTGTGTGATAACCCACAAGTATAGGGGATCGCAACAGTTTTCAAGGGTAGAGTATTCAACCCAAATTTATTTATTGGACACAAGGGGATAGGAAAAAATGATCGACGCTTCTCACAGCAAAGGGCGTCACACTCAAAAATATCAAATGCATGTTGTGGGATCGAGAAGAGGTGTCTAGAGGGGGGGGGGTGATTAGACCCTCAATAAAGAAAAGTAGTAGTTTTTAAATTATTTAATTTAAGGTGGAGTTTTAGCACAAGTTTAAATATTCACAATACATTTCAAGAAAGCATGACAAGAGTATATGAGCAGCGGAAAGTAAAGCATGCAAGTTACAAGAAAGTAAAGGGAATGGGATTGGAGTGTGCGAACACAAATGGAGACACGGAGATTTTGGCGTGGTTTCGATAGGTGGTGCTATCGTACATCCACATTGATGGAGAGTTCAACCCACGAAGGGTAACGATTGCGCGAGTCCACGGAGGGCTCCATCCACGAAGGGTCCACGAAGAAGCAACTTTGTCTATCCCACCATGGCCATCACCCATGAAGGACTTGCCTCACTTGGGTAGATCTTTATGAAGTAGGCGATCTCCTTGCCCTTACAAACTCCTTGGTTCAACTCCACAATCTTTACAGAGACTTTCAAGTGACACCTAACCAATCTAGGAGACACCACTCTCCAAAAGGTAATAGATGGTGTGTTGATGATGAACTCCTTGCTCTTGTGCTTCAAATGATAGTCTCCCCAACACTCAACTCTCTCTCACAAATTTGGATTTGGTGGAAAGATGATTTGAGTGGAAAGCAACTTGGGGAAGGATAGAGATCAAGATTCTTGTGGTTGGATTGGAATATCTTGGTCTCAACACATGAGTAGGTGGTTCTCTCTCAGAAAATGAATGCTGGAAGTGTAGGCACATTCTGATGGCGCTCTCCACGAGTGGAGGAAGGGTGGAGGGGTATATATAGCCTCCACACAAAATCTAGTCGTTACACACAATTCACCAAACTTGGTGGGACCAAATCGAGAAACTCGGTCAGGCCGATATGGTTCAAAATATGAACGTTAGGATTTTCGGTGGGACCGATATGATCAACTTGGTGGGACCGATGTGCTAGGATTAGGGTAAAACGTCAACCCGGTTTGACCGATTACTCAAACTCGGTGGGACCGATTTTGGTAATAAGCAAAACAAAGAGTTGGTCAAGCAAACTCGGTGGGACCAATTGCATGTCTTGGTGAGACCAAGATAATTGCAATAGACAACAGACAGTTTGCAACCCCATCTCGGTGAGACTGAGATCCCATCGGTGAGACCGAACTGATTAGGGTTTCTCGCAGTGGCTATGTCAAGTGAACTCGGTGGTGCCGGATAGATCAAATCGGTGGGGCCGAGTTTGACTTTTGGTTTGGGACATATGTGGATATGAGAAAGTGGTTGAGGGCTTTTGGAGCATATCACTAAGCATTTGAGCAAGCAAGCCATTAAGCAACACCTCATCCCCTTTAATAGTATTGGCTTTTCCTATGGACTCAATGTGATCTTGGAACACTAAAATGAAAATGTAGAGTCTTGAGCTTTTGCCAATCTTTCTCCTTAGCATCTTGAAGGGGTTCCACATCCTCTTGTCCATGCCACTGCACTATTTAACTCATCTGAAATATACTAGATAGAAGTATTAGTCGAACAAGACATGTGTTGACATTAATTACCAAAATCACCCAGGGAGCGCTTGTGCTTTCACATGTCTTCTGGCTAACATCAACGAGCAAAATTTGACAAGGTTTTCCAATTCCAATATATTAAACTAACGTCTTCTTGCTAACATCAATGATTAAACTTTGACAAACTATTCCCATTCAAAATATGTAATTCCTATGATTGTC
This sequence comes from Triticum urartu, assembly GCF_056163025.1. Taxonomy (NCBI): domain Eukaryota; kingdom Viridiplantae; phylum Streptophyta; class Magnoliopsida; order Poales; family Poaceae; genus Triticum; species Triticum urartu. The sequence continues at coordinate 427,894,899 of NC_141879.1, forward strand.
GAACGGGTAGGGTTTGTCATCAGTTTGCACATTTAAATGGCACATGGCGCTGGATTAACCAGCGTATCTTTTTGTGCAGTTCAACTAAAATCAAACAATGTCTTGGGTAGCACGGTGGATTTCGTATTTATATGCTGCAAGAAAACAAGGACACATCAGCACACACATGAATATGGGCTCCAGTGTCAACCCACCAACCGGTGGACTGAGAAACTGAAAGTATGGTAAACAGATTACCATACCCAGATGGCCCATCATTGTTTCTTAGAGTAACATTGACAGACTTGGAGTCCTGTCCAGGCTTCTTGTACTTGTTTGGGCACTTGTTTGCCTAGTGTTCCTCTGAACCACAAGTAAAGCAGCCATCTCTCTTTTTGTCTTTCTTCTTACCCTTCTTAAAGGTAGTATTCTGCTGGACAGAGTTCTTTCCCTTGAACTTGTGGGAATTCTTCTGCCTTGAAGACGTTGGTAGCTCCATTTAGACGTGCATGGTTTGTCATCAGTTTGCACATTTAAATGGCACATGGAGCCGGATTAACCAGCGTATCTTTTTCTGCAGTTCAACTGAAATCAAACAATGTCTTGAGTAGCATGGTGTATTTCATATTTATATGTTGCAAAGCATTAAACACGTTGGCATCTCCATTCAAGTAGATAGTCCGGTGGCTCAAGGTGACGATGAATGATTAGATAACCATTCGATGTATTGTGCATGAAGTATTATGGAGGACACGAACCATCTGAACATTTTGTGCAGTTCCACTAAAATCAAGCTGAGCATCCCTGTCTGTATAAATACAGAAGAAGCGTGATGAATATAATAGTGGTACTAGTTGATTAAACATACGCCTACAACTATAATCATCTTCATTATCTTAACAGGAAAAGATAGCCATACAATAGCTTGAATTAAATATTTATTCAAAACAATGCAACAATATAATCAACACAACATAACAAAGCACGATCATGTGGATGCAGGTCGATACTGACCTCGTTTGTTACAGCTCGCCGGTGACTGACTTGGTCATACCTTTCCCTATGGAGTGAATTTTGCACCCCACATGCTGTTGACTTGAGTTTTCCTTGGTCTCCAGACTAGTCATGTCACCAGCGTCTACTAATACTCTAAGCTTCTCGATCATTCCTTTTGTAATGTAGCGCAAATAGTGACTGCTTCTTTCTGCAAAGTGGAAAGACCAACTGGGCCCAATAATGCAACAATTTGCCATAAACACATTGGCTCCTTTTGTGTAGTTCAACTAAAATCAATGTCGAAATAAAACCGAGCAGAAGTTTTGATATCCCTATTTGCAACAATAGGTATAAGGGAAACAATTACTGAGAAATAACGGTTGATGACTTATACTCCCAGAAGAAAAAGCATCTACATTATCTTAATGGAAAACAAAGCAGGAGAGTAGCAATTCTCAATCAGTGTGATTCATTCATATTAAGTAAGACATTATCTTAACAATGCCTTGTTTCAACATGTATAAAGAACGACAAAGCAGAAAAGTACCATTCCTAAAACAATGTGACTGATTCATATTAACAGAGATATTATCTTAATAATACCTTGGTAAAACACTGATTCATATAAAGAACTACAAAGCAGGTTAGTACCATTTGTAAAACACTATAACTGATATATAATAACAAAGACATTATGTCAACAATACATTCCTTAAACATGTACTCCGATCGATCCCTAACAGAAATGTTACTCCCGCCGATCCCTAACAAGTGTTGTAGTTTTGAACTAAGATTCAATAGTTAATTCTGAGAGTGGCATTGCTTAATTTTACTAGCGACATTAGATTAACAAAAAGCATAAACAGTTCCAGGGGAGAGTGGGCGCAACAACACCATGTGCTTCCATCTACTTATAAAGGAGTTGGTGCAGAGTTTGTTGTAACAAAGCAACAAGCATCATGTCTGGGTTGGTCCAATTTTTTGTGACGCCCTCGATTTAATCGTACACTAATCATACATGCAAACGTGTACGATCAAGATCAGGGACTCACGGGAAGATATCACAACACAACTCTACAAACAAAATAAGTCATACAAGCATCATATTACAAGCCAGGGGCCTCGAGGGCTCGAATACAAGAGCTCGATCATAGACGAGTCAGCGGAAGCAACAATATCTGAGTACAGACATAAGTTAAACAAGTTTGCCTTAAGAAGGCTAGCACAAACTGGGATACAGATCGAAAGAGGCGCAGGCCTCCTGCCTGGGATCCTCCTAACTACTCCTGGTCGTCGTCAGCGGGCATCATGTAGTAGTAGGCTCCTCCGGTGTAGTAGGAGTCGTCATCGACGGTGGCGTCTGGCTCCTGGGCTCCAACATCTGGTTGCGACAACCAGGTAGAAGGGATAGGGGGAAAGGAGGGAGAAAGCAACCGTGAGTACTCATCCAAAGTACTCGCAAGCAAGGAGCTACACTACATATGTATGCATTGGTATCAACTGGAATAAGGCTATCATATGTGGACTGAACTGCAGAATGCCGGAATAAGAGGGGGATAGCTAGTCCTTTCGAAGACTACGCTTCTGGCAGCCTCCGTCTTGCAGCGTGTAGAAGAGAGTAGACTGAAGACCTCCAAGTAGCATCGCATAGCATAACCCTAACCGATGATCCTCCCCTCGTCGCCCTGTGAGAGAGCGATCACCGGTTGTATCTGGCACTTGAAAGGGTGTGTTTTATTTAGTATCCGGTTCTAGTTGTCATAAAGTCAAGGTACAACTCCAAATCGTCCTGTTACCGAAGATCACAGCTATTCGAATAGATTAACTTCCCTGCAGGGGTGCACCACATTCCCCAACACGCTCGATCCCATTTGGCCGGACACACTTTCCTGGGTCATGCCCGGCCTCGGGAGATCAACACGTCGCAGCCCTACCTAGGCACAACAGAGAGGTCAGCACGCCGGTCTAAATCCTATGGCGCAGGGGTCTGGGCCCATCGCCCTTTGCACACCTGCACGTTGCGTACGCGGCCGGAAGCAGACCTAGCCTAATGGCGTTCTAGTCCAATCCGGCGCCGGGATACCCATAACTACTCCCACGTAGATGGTTAGTGCGTATAGACCAAATGGCCAGACTCAGATCAAATACCCAAATCTCGTTAAGCGTGTTAAGTATCCGCGAACGCCGATCAGGGCCAGGCCCACCTCTCTCCTAGGTGGTCGGAACCTGCCCTGTCGCTCCACCTCAAAGATCCACTCGCGGGTGCTCCTCAAGCCGACCCGTCTTTAGTCACCACATGTATCCTGTAAAAAGTAAATAGTATATACCCGTGATCACCTCCCGAGTGATCACGGCCCGATAGTATAGCACAGCAGACGGACAAGAATGTAGGGCCACAGATGGAAATACTAGCATCCTATACTAAGCAAGTAGGATTGCAGGTAAAGGTATCAACAGTAGTAGCAAGGACAGGCTATGCATCAGGATAGGAATAACGAAAACAGTAACATGCTACACTACTCTAATGCAAGCAGTGTAGAGGAGAGTAGGCGATATCTGGTGATCAAAGGGGGGGCTTGCCTGGTTGCTCTGGCAAGAGAGAGGGGTCGTCAACAGCGTAGTCGGTCGGGGCACCAGTAGTGGCGTCGGTCTCGGTGTCTAGCGAGAGAAGAGGGGGAAGAAACAATAAATATTTAAGCAAACAGATGCATAGCGATGCATGACATGACAAGTAGCGGTGCTAGGGGTGCCCTATCGCGGTATGAGGTGATACCGGTGAAGGGGGGAAACATCCGGGGAAAGTATCCCCGGTGTTTCGCGTTTTCACACAGATGAAACAAAGGGGGAAAGTTGCGTGTTCGCTATGCTAGGGATGCGTGGCGGATAAACTGGCTGCGTATTCAAATTCGTCTCGTCGTTCTGAGCAACTTTCATGTATAAAGTTTTTCCATCTGAGCTGCGGTTTATTTTCTATTAATTTTAAAAGATTTAAATCATTTTCAGGATTTATTTAATTATTTTAATACAACATTATCCAGAACAGTGCTTGCTGACGTCATCATGACGTCAGCATGACGTCAGCAGTCAACAGAGGCGTTGACTGGTCAACTGACGTGTGGGACCCACTAGTCATTGACACATTTTAATTAAACAGATTAATTAAACTAATCAAAATTAATTAGGGAGGTGGGCCCCACTGTCATACTAATTAATTAACTAATTAACAGTAGTTAATTAGGTTAATTAATCATTGGGTTAATTAACCTTAATTAGTTAGTTTAATCGGAATTAAATAAGTTAACTAATTAGTTAATTAATTAATTAGTTATTTTTATCATTAATTATTTATTTATTTATGTATTTTTTTATTCCTTTTTTTTTACAAAACGTTCTGGGGCTGGGGCCCCCATGTCAGTGGCCAAGGGGGCCTAGAGGGCGCGGGCGAGCGGGTGCGGGCGCTCGCCCGAACGGGGCGCGGGCAAGGCCGTGGCCGGCGATGGCCACCGGAGTGGCGGCGCGGCACCGTCAAGGGGAAGCAGGGGCGAGGCCAGGTGCAGTGGTGGCCGGCAGAGAGGCGGGGCCGCAAGGGCCACCGTAGGCGCGGCGGGCGCTAGGGAGGGGCGTGGGGCGAGGTCGGGCCGCGGCGACTGCGGGAATCCAGGGGCGCGGACACAGCCGCGGGGGCGACGGCCACGGAGCGAGCGGGCAGGGGTGGTCGCGCGGTGGAGGGGGCTCGGAGTTGGCCGCAGGTGTAGCGGCGTCGCCGGCGCAGGGGGGATTCGGTGGCCGCATCGGAGGCGGCAGGGGGCTGGGGGCCACGGCAGGTGCGGTGCGCGGGCACAGCGCGGTGAGCGCGCATCGGACGCGGCCGGAGCGCGTCAACCGAGGGCGAGATCGGCGGGGACCGCGGCGACGAGCGCGCGCGCGATGGAGAGGAAGGGAGCAAGGCGGGGCTCACATCGGGAGGAGTAGGGCACGAGCAGTGGGGCTCAGGGAGGAAGACGTGGACGGCGCACGATAGGGAGGCAGTCCGGCGAGGAGGCTGCAGGCCGGCGAGGGGGGGTTCGGCGACGGGGAGGTCGAGGCGGAGGCGCGGTCCAGGCGGCGACGTGCGTGCTGGGGAGAGGGGCGAGGGGATCGGGGTAGTGGGGCGATGGGGGGGTGGTGCTCCGGTGGGGGGGGGCGCCGAGGACGGCGACGCGCGTCGGGGCGATGTCGTCGGGGGGGCCGTTCCCCTCGATCCGATCTGGATCGGGGAGGAGGGGGGGAGCGACTGGGGGGAGGGGGCGAGTGGGTGACGGGGTGGGGTTAGGGTTTGGGTCGTGGGGGATATGGGGAATGGGGGGGGCGGCTGGGCCTTTGCCCAGTTGGGCCGGTTGGTGGCCTGTGCCCGAATGGGCCGGCCAACTGGGCCAGTAGGCCGTGGGAGGGGGTTCCCTCTTTCTTCTTTTTTTTGTTTTGTTAGTTACTTTCTTTTATTTATTTTCCTTTTCTGTCTTTATTTATTTTAAAATACTTAGGCAGTTTATAAAATTGTGTTTATTACACCATATTGACCTATGTAAAATATGGCATCTCCCGAACACTTTTGTTTTAAATTTTGAAAAACTTTTATTGTTTGCTTTGATTTTGAAATTTGAATTCGAATGGGATTGAATCATCGCGAGGTTTACAACAGTAAGAGTGGTGACGAGGCATCATTAGTAGAGGTTACTGTAGCTTGATTATCCGGGCGTTACAAATCTCCTCCACTACAAGAAATCTCGTCCCGAGATTTAGGAGGTAGAAGGAAACAGTGCAGGGTATTCATCGCGAAGACGATCCTCGCGTTCCCAGGTGGCTTCGTCTTCAGAGTGATTCGACCACTGGACTTTGAGGAACTTGATTGCCTTCTGACGGGTGCGGCGTTCAGTTTGGTCGAGAATGCGGACCGGATGCTCTCTATAGGAGAGGTCCTGTTGCAACTCGAGCATTTCATGGTCCACTGCTCGGATTGGGTCCTTGAAGCAGCGTCAAAGTTGCGACACGTGGAACACATCGTGAACCTGAGAAAGGTTTGACGGAAGCTCCAGTTGATATGCCACTTTACCACGCCTTTCGAGAATAGTGAAAGGACCAATATAGCGGGGAGCTAGCTTTCCCTTGATCCCGAAGCGGTGTGCACCCTTCATTGGTGTAACTCGAGGATAAGCCTTTTCGCCAGGTTGATAGACCATGTCTTGGTGATGACGGTCATACTGACTTTTCTGACGTGACTGAGCAGTCTTGAGATTCTCGCGAATAATGCGAACTTGTTCTTCGGCCTGTTGGATAATATCCGGACCAAAGAGTGGACGCTCCCCAGTTTCTGACCAGTTCAGAGGGGTTCGGCACTTTCGTCCATATAGCACTTCGAAGGGGGACATCTTCAGACTAGCTCGATAGCTATTATTATAAGAGAACTCGGCATATGGAAGAGATTCCTCCCATTTCTTGCCGAATGAGATTACACAAGCTCGAAGCATGTCTTCGAGAACTTGGTTGACACGTTCAACTTGCCCTTGCGACTGAGGATGGAACGCAGTACTGAACGACAGATGAGTCCCCATAGCTTCTTGGAAACTCGCCCAAAACCTTGCAGTGAATAAGCTGCCACGGTCTGAACTGATAACCAGTGGGATACCGTGAAGTGAAACAATTCTGGCCATGTAGAGAGTAGCAAGCTGACTAGCAGTGATTGTCTCTTTGACCGCCAGAAAATGGGCAACTTTGGAAAGCCGGTCAATGACGACAAGAATAGCATAATTACCTTTCTGCGATTTGGGAAATCCAGTGACGAAGTCCATTTCAACATGGTCCCATTTTCATTCAGGAATAGAGATAGGTTGCAGAGTTCCAGCAGGCCTTTGATGCTCTGCTTTGATTCGGCGACAAATGTCACACTCAGCAACATAACGAGCAATGTCCTGCTTCATATTAGACCACCAGAATCTTTGACGAATATCCTGATACATCTTTGTACTACTAGGATGGATGGACAGAGGCATATCATGAGCTTCTTGCATAACCCTTTTAGTCTTATCCAGGTTTTTCTTCGAACATGGTACCACTAGGCGGCCTTTGAAATACAAGGCGCCATCGTCGGCGATCGTGAAGAATGAGGGCTTTCGCTTTTTGAGGTCGCGCTTAATCTTGAGGACTTCATCGTCACATTTCTGTATCCATTTGATGGTGTCCACAAGATCCGGTTTCGCAACCAGGGTATTGAGAGAACCCTTGGAAACAACATGGAGGTTCTGTTTGGGGAAACCTTCGGGAGGGGGAGCGAGTGATCCCGGGGGAACAATATGGAGGTTCAGCCTTCTAAATTCTTCGACAAGCGAGGGCTGAACTTTGTGAACCTGGAGGTGGTTGCAGTAAGACTTGCGGCTCAGGGCATCAGCCATTACATTAGCCTTGCCGGGGGTATATGATATATCCACGTCAAAGTCTGCAACAGTCTCCATCCATCTTTGCTGACGTAGGTTCAAATCTGGCTGAGTAAACAGATACTTCAGACTTTGATGGTCGGTGAAGATCTCGCAACGATTACCGAGAAAGTAATGTCGCCACTGCTTCAGTGCATGAATGACAGCAGCAAGCTCGAGGTCGTGAACCAGGTAGTTTTCTTCGTGAGGGCGCAGTTGACGAGAGGCATAAGCAATCACTCTGCGCTCTTGCATTAGGACACAGCCTAATCCTTGACGGGAAGCGTCGCAGTAAATGACGAAGTCCTTCTTAGTATCAGGTGGAGCAAGTACGGGGGCAGAAGTCAACTTGTCTTTGAGCGCCTGGAAACTTTCCTGACACTTGTCTGTCCATTCGAACTTGACACCCTTATGCAACAGATTAGTCAGAGGCCTGGCAATCTTGGAGAAGTTCTCGACGAATCGACGGCAATAGCTGGCGAGACCGAGAAAACTTCGGACTTGCTTGACATTCTTCGGAGGAGTCCAATCGAGAATAGCCTGAACTCGTTCAGGGTTGACGGCAATACCATCCTTGGAGATGACATGCCCAAGATAGGTCACTTCGGGGAGCCAGAATTCACACTTGGAATACTTAGCATACAGTTGATGCTCTCGAAGTTTTTCTAGCACCAGACGAAGATGTCCAGCATGTTCTTCCTCGTTCTTGGAAAATACAAGGATATCGTCCAGATAAACCACGACGAACTTGTCGAGGTAATCCATGAATATATAGTTCACCAGACGAGAGAAGGTGGCGGGAGCATTCGTTAAGCCGAATGACATGACGGTGTACTCGTATGATCCATACCGAGTCACGAAGGCGGTTTTTGGGATGTCCTCCTCACGAACACGGATCTGGTGGTAACCCAACCTCAAGTCGATTTTGGAGAACACTGATGAGCCAGCCAGTTGATCATAAAGATCATTGATCCGAGGAAGAGGGTATTTATTCTGAATGGTAGCTTGGTTTATAGGATGGTAGTCTTGGACTAATCGGTTTGTCCCATCCTTCTTCTTAACAAAGAGAGAAGGTGCTCCCCAAGGAGAGCAACTTGGACGAATGAAACCTTTGACAAGAGATTTGTCGATTTCCTCCTTAAGCTCAATGAGTTCATGCGGCGGCATCTTATAGGGTCGTTTAGCTATAGGGGTGGTGCCGGGTTTCAAGTCGATGATGAATTCGACAGCTCTAACAGGGGGAATCCCTGGAAGTTCTTCTGGGAAGACATCTTGGAATTCACGAACGATGGGAATGTTTTCAATGCCCTCGAGTGGTGCAGTGTTCAACGCATTCAAGGCATAAAGTCGTGCCTCGGCGTTCTGAACTAGATGAGCTTGGTAAGCTATTATTTCGTCAGAAGGGTGCAGCAGATGGACGACCTTAGTGGCGCAAACTATAGAAGCAGTATGCGCTTTCAACCAATCCATTCCCAGAATGAGGTCGATGTTAGACGACTTCAGGATAATGGGAGAGGCATAGAATTCCAGCCCTTCGATTTCCACGGGGACATCGATGCCAACCAGTGAGGTTTGACATTGTCCCACGGGGGTTTTTACCAATACCGAAGTGTTCATCTCCTCACATTTAACGTCATGCTTGTATGCAAAATCTTCTGACATGAATGAATGTGATGCTCCTGAATCGAATAAAACAGATGCAGGTACTGAGTTTATGAGGAGTGTACCCATCACGGTAGCAGGCTGGTCTTGGGCTTCGTTCAGATCAACATGGTTGGCATGAACGTGACCATAAGACTTGGCATTGTTGTTGCGGGGCTGGTTGTTTCCACGGCCAGTTGCTGGAAGGGCCAGTTGATTCTGTTTCTGGTTGCATTCCCTAGCACGGTGCCCTGGTTGTCCACACCTGAAGCACAAACCATTCTCGGGAGTAGGAACAGGAGCTTGGGGTGGTGGAGCTGGAAGCCTTGGCTGCCTAGTTGGAGCCGTAGGCAGACGAGGTGCAGCATAGGACTGCCTTGGGGCAGGTGCATTCGGCTGGTACATGCTGTTGGGAATCCATATCTTGCGCTTCTGCGAGGACGGGCCCGAAGATGAGCCCGTGTCACAGCTGCGCCTGTGAGAGCTCTGGTATTCCTGCAGACCAGTTTCGACATTGATGGCCTTGTTCACCAGAGTGGCGAAATCAGCAAAGTCATGCACTAGAAGTGCGAGCTTGATGTCAGCTTGAAGGCCATCACGGAACTTCTCCTGCCTGCGTGCATCAGTTGTAATGTCTTCTTCAGCATAGCGGGACAAGTCAAGAAACTCCCGCTGGTAAGCTTCCACAGTTTTGTTGCCTTGGGTGAGGTTGCGGAACTCCCGCTTCTTCCGGTCCATAACTCCCTGAGGAATGAAGCGAGCACAGAAGGCAGCTTGGAAGTCTGGCCAGGTGATGATTGTTCCAGCTAGCAGAGTACGCCTGTGGCTGTCCCACCATTGAGCCGCGGGTCCTTTCAGGAAGAAGGAAGCAAAGGTGACATAGCTGGCAGGGGCTACATCAGCAGACTCCATCTCATAGGTGATGTCACGGAGCCAGTCGTCAGCATCCAGAGGCTGAGTTGAGTTGCGGTACACGGTTGGGTTGAGGCGCATGAAATCTTGCAGAGTCACTTGGGTTGGCTGCTGGTTCATATTGGGGCGAGGAAACTGAGCCATAATATTCTCCATGAACTGACGATTCAGCTCAAACTGTTGCATCATCCCAGCCATGTACTCAGGCGGTGGTGGGGCGTTGCCACCACGACCACGACCACCTGGTCTAACCATCCTGCTAATATTTAACAGGGGTAGTTCAGCATTGAGGAATTGTAAAAACAAGAATCATTCATGATGAAACATGCACAACGAAAGCAGCACGATAGATACTACATAGTAGTCGGCATATCTTACAAAAGAGATCATGCATGGAGTTCGTTACACAGAGTTTGGTACATAGACTAAGACATCATAGGCGGCACGCAGGCTCGCAGCGAATGCATCTAACACTAACAAGCAAGTCTACATCAGTGCCACGCGGTACTGCGGAGGTAGCTGTAGCCTGAAAGCTGGTAGTGTGGCATCGGGTACACCACGTCGGCAACCTGGGGTCCGCGGGTACTCTGGTGCAGAACCTGACGCTCAAGTGGCAGAAGAGGACCAAGTGCAGGAGAGTAGCCTCCCACATCTGGCCAGCCGACGCCCTGAGGCATCACGGTCCTGGCAGGGTAGACCGCAGAACGCGACAGATTACCAGATCGGACAGAGGGGTGCAACAGCGTCAGAGCACGATACAGGTGCTGACGGGTGGTGTACAACTCGTGGCGAAGAGCTTGGTTAGCTCTATCCAGCCCATCAGCATGCAGAACCAGGTTCTGATGGTAGAAGGGCTCTCGGGTGACAGTGGAGTAGGCAGCAGTGTAGTATCCCTCCGCACCATCATCGGATACGATAGCAATGTGCCTAAAGGGGGAGGTGTCCAACTCCTGATACTCTCCACGAAGACGTGTCAGAGCAGCATAAGCAGCATCGTGGACCGCCATATCGATAGTTACTCCAACACCATGAGCAGTGTGCAGCACGGTAATGGAGTCATACTCTCGAGAGTAGGGGTGGACGATGGCACGGTACTGCTCCTGGTTGAAGTCCTGGTACTCCTCATAGACGGTGTACTCAGGGTGCCAGCGATAACCCAGATAGGTCATCATGTCAACCAACACAGCAGGTGATCCTGAGGCACCAATGGCCGTCGTGTGGCGCACGACCTGCCTCGTGGGTTCCATCTGAAAACAAAGATGTTTTCACAATAGTCAAATGACAATGTGGATAATGTTCAAATACTACTCTAAAGAAGAACTAGGGCTTATCCAACTTTGGGGTGAATGTCGTAACGGGATCCTAGTGTCAGAGTTAGTAAATTCATTTGACCCGAGTAGAAGAGAGTTCAGAGTCCCAGAGTAAAGGTCGAGGAGTAAAAGATCCTAGTACCACCCGATGGCGACGTGGGCCCGTAGGGCACACAACCAAGTTAGTAAAAGTTTTTGCAATGTCTAGACTCGACTTCGGCCAAGGAGTGTGGAAGGGGGGTTCCTATAGGCAGTCGGCTCTGATACCAACTTGTGACGCCCCCGATTTAATCGTACACTAATCATACACGCAAACATGTACGATCAAGATCAGGGACTCACGGGAAGATATCACAACACAACTCTACAAATAAAATAAGTCATACAAGCATCATATTACAAGCCAGGGGCCTCGAGGGCTCGAATACAAGAGCTCGATCATAGACGAGTCAGCGGAAGCAACAATATCTAAGTACAGACATAAGTTAAACAAGTTTGCCTTAAGAAGGCTAGCACAAACTGGGATACAGATCGAAAGAGGCGCAGGCCTCCTGCCTGGGATCCTCCTAACTACTCCTGGTCGTCGTCAGCGGGCATCACGTAGTAGTAGGCACCTCCGGTGTAGTAGGAGTCGTCGTCGACGGTGGCGTCTGGCTCCTGGGCTCCAACATCTGGTTGCGACAACCAGGTAGAAGGGATAGGGGGAAAGGAGGGAGAAAGCAACCGTGAGTACTCATCCAAAGTACTCGCAAGCAAGGAGCTACACTACATATGTATGCATTGGTATCAACTGGAATAAGGCTATCATATGTGGACTGAACTGCAGAATGCCAGAATAAGAGGGGGATAGCTAGTCCTTTCGAAGACTACGCTTCTGGCAGCCTCCGTCTTGCAGCGTGTAGAAGAGAGTAGACTGAAGACCTCCAAGTAGCATCGCATAGCATAACCCTAACCGATGATCCTCCCCTCGTCGCCCTGTGAGAGAGCGATCACCGGTTGTATCTGGCACTTGAAAGGGTGTGTTTTATTTAGTATCCGGTTCTAGTTGTCATAAAGTCAAGGTACAACTCCAAATCGTCCTGTTACCGAAGATCACGGCTATTCGAATAGATTAACTTCCCTGCAGGGGTGCACCACATTCCCCAACACGCTCGATCCCATTTGGCCGGACACAATTTCCTGGGTCATGCCCGGCCTCGGAAGATCAACACGTCGCAGCCCTACCTAGGCACAACAGAGAGGTCAGCACGCCGGTCTAAATCCTATGGCGCAGGGGTCTGGGCCCATCGCCCTTTGCACACCTGCACGTTGCGTACGCGGCCGGAAGCAGACCTAGCCTAATGGCGTTCTAGTCCAATCCGGCGCGCGCCACTCAGTCGCTGACGTCAGGAAGGCTTCGGCTGATACCACGACGCCGGGATACCCATAACTACTCCCACGTAGATGGTTAGTGCGTATAGACCAAATGGCCAGACTCAGATCAAATACCCAAATCTCGTTAAGCGTGTTAAGTATCCGCGAACGCCGATCAGGGCCAGGCCCACCTCTCTCCTAGGTGGTCGGAACCTGCCCTGTCGCTCCACCTCAAAGATCCACTCGCGGGTGCTCCTCAAGCCGACCCGTCTTTAGTCACCACATGTATCCTGTAAAAAGTAAATAGTATATACCCGTGATCACCTCCCGAGTGATCACGGCCCGATAGTATAGCACAGCAGACGGACAAGAATGTAGGGCCACAGATGGAAATACTAGCATCCTATACTAAGCAAGTAGGATTGCAGGTAAAGGTATCAACAGTAGTAGCAAGGACAGGCTATGCATCAGGATAGGAATAACGAAAACAGTAACATGCTACACTACTCTAATGCAAGCAGTGTAGAGGAGAGTAGGCGATATCTGGTGATCAAAGGGGGGGCTTGCCTGGTTGCTCTGGCAAGAGAGAGGGGTCGTCAACAGCGTAGTCGGTCGGGGCACCAGTAGCGGCGTCGGTCTCGGTGTCTAGCGAGAGAAGAGGGGGAAGAAACAATAAATATTTAAGCAAACAGATGCATAGCGATGCATGACATGACAAGTAGCGGTGCTAGGGGTGCCCTATCGCGGTATGAGGTGATACCGGTGAAGGGGGGAAACATCCGGGGAAAGTATCCCCGGTGTTTCGCGTTTTCACACAGATGAAACAAAGGTGGAAAGTTGTGTGTTCGCTATGCTAGGGATGCGTGGCGGATAAACTGGCTGCGTATTCAAATTCGTCTCGTCGTTCTGAGCAACTTTCATGTATAAAGTTTTTCCATCTGAGCTGCGGTTTATTTTCTATTAATTTTAAAAGATTTAAATCATTTTCAGGATTTATTTAATTATTTTAATACAACATTATCCAGAACAGTGCTTGCTGACGTCATCATGACGTCAGCATGACGTCAGCAGTCAACAGAGGCGTTGACTGGTCAACTGACGTGTGGGACCCACTAGTCATTGACACATTTTAATTAAACAGATTAATTAAACTAATCAAAATTAATTAGGGAGGTGGGCCCCACTGTCATACTAATTAATTAACTAATTAACAGTAGTTAATTAGGTTAATTAATCATTGGGTTAATTAACCTTAATTAGTTAGTTTAATCGGAATTAAATAAGTTAACTAATTAGTTAATTAATTAATTAGTTATTTTTATCATTAATTATTTATTTATTTATGTATTTTTTTATTCCTTTTTTTTTACAAAACGTTCTGGGGCTGGGGCCCCCATGTCAGTGGCCAAGGGGGCCTAGAGGGCGCGGGCGAGCGGGTGCGGGCGCTCGCCCGAACGGGGCGCGGGCAAGGCCGTGGCCGGCGATGGCCACCGGAGTGGCGGCGCGGCACCGTCAAGGGGAAGCAGGGGCGAGGCCAGGTGCAGTGGTGGCCGGCGGAGAGGCGGGGCCGCAAGGGCCACCGTAGGCGCGGCGGGCGCTAGGGAGGGGCGTGGGGCGAGGTCGGGCCGCGGCGACTGCGGGAATCCAGGGGCGCGGACACAGCCGCGGGGGCGACGGCCATGGAGCGAGCGGGCAGGGGTGGTCGCGCGGTGGAGGGGGCTCGGAGTTGGCCGCAGGTGTAGCGGCGTCGCCGGCGCAGGGGGGATTCGGTGGCCGCATCGGAGGCGGCAGGGGGCTGGGGGGCCACGGCAGGTGCGGTGCGCGGGCACAGCGCGGTGAGCGCGCATCGGACGCGGCCGGAGCGCGTCAACCGAGGGCGAGATCGGCGGGGACCGCGGCGACGAGCGCGCGCGCGCGATGGAGAGGAAGGGAGCAAGGCGGGGCTCACATCGGGAGGAGTAGGGCACGAGCAGTGGGGCTCAGGGAGGAAGACGTGGACGGCGCACGATGGGGAGGCAGTCCGGCGAGGAGGCTGCAGGCCGGCGAGGGGGGGTTCGGCGACGGGGAGGTCGAGGCGGAGGCGCGGTCCAGGCGGCGACGTGCGTGCTGGGGAGAGGGGCGAGGGGATCGGGGTAGTGGGGCGATGGGGGGGTGGTGCTCCGGTGGGGGGGGGGGGGGCGCCGAGGACGGCGACGCGCGTCGGGGCGATGTCGTCGGGGGGGGCCGTTCCCCTCGATCCGATCTGGATCGGGGAGGAGGGGGGGAGCGACTGGGGGGAGGGGGCGAGTGGGTGACGGGGTGGGGTTAGGGTTTGGGTCGTGGGGGATATGGGGAATGGGGGGGCGGCTGGGCCTTTGCCCAGTTGGGCCGGTTGGTGGCCTGTGCCCGAATGGGCCGGCCAACTGGGCCAGTAGGCCGTGGGAGGGGGTTCCCTCTTTCTTCTTTTTTTTGTTTTGTTAGTTACTTTCTTTTATTTATTTTCCTTTTCTGTCTTTATTTATTTTAAAATACTTAGGCAGTTTATAAAATTGTGTTTATTACACCATATTGACCTATGTAAAATATGGCATCTCCCGAACACTTTTGTTTTAAATTTTGAAAAACTTTTATTGTTTGCTTTGATTTTGAAATTTGAATTCGAATGGGATTGAATCATCGCGAGGTTTACAACAGTAAGAGTGGTGACGAGGCATCATTAGTAGAGGTTACTGTAGCTTGATTATCCGGGCGTTACAAATCTCCTCCACTACAAGAAATCTCGTCCCGAGATTTAGGAGGTAGAAGGAAACAGTGCAGGGTATTCATCGCGAAGACGATCCTCGCGTTCCCAGGTGGCTTCGTCTTCAGAGTGATTCGACCACTGGACTTTGAGGAACTTGATTGCCTTCTGACGGGTGCGGCGTTCAGTTTGGTCGAGAATGCGGACCGGATGCTCTTTATAGGAGAGGTCCTGTTGCAACTCGAGCATTTCATGGTCCACTGCTCGGATTGGGTCCTTGAAGCAGCGTCGAAGTTGCGACACGTGGAACACATCGTGAACCTGAGAAAGGTTTGACGGAAGCTCCAGTTGATATGCCACTTTACCACGCCTTTCGAGAATAGTGAAAGGACCAATATAGCGGGGAGCTAGCTTTCCCTTGATCCCGAAGCGGTGTGCACCCTTCATTGGTGTAACTCGAAGATAAGCCTTTTCGCCAGGTTGATAGACCATGTCTTGGTGATGACGGTCATACTGACTTTTCTGACGTGACTGAGCAGTCTTGAGATTCTTGCGAATAATGCGAACTTGTTCTTCGGCCTGTTGGATAATATCCGGACCAAAGAGTGGACGCTCCCCAGTTTCTGACCAGTTCAGAGGGGTTCGGCACTTTCGTCCATATAGCACTTCGAAGGGGGACATCTTCAGACTAGCTCGATAGCTATTATTATAAGAGAACTCGGCATATGGAAGAGATTCCTCCCATTTCTTGCCGAATGAGATTACACAAGCTCGAAGCATGTCTTCGAGAACTTGGTTGACACGTTCAACTTGCCCTTGCGACTGAGGATGGAACGCAGTACTGAACGACAGATGAGTCCCCATAGCTTCTTGGAAACTCGCCCAAAACCTTGAAGTGAATAAGCTGCCACGGTCTGAACTGATAACCAGTGGGATACCGTGAAGTGAAACAATTCTGGCCATGTAGAGAGTAGCAAGCTGACTAGCAGTGATTGTCTCTTTGACCGCCAGAAAATGGGCAACTTTGGAAAGCCGGTCAATGACGACAAGAATAGCATAATTACCTTTCTGCGATTTGGGAAATCCAGTGACGAAGTCCATTTCAACATGGTCCCATTTTCATTCAGGAATAGAGATAGGTTGCAGAGTTCCAGCAGGCCTTTGATGCTCTGCTTTGATTCGGCGACAAATGTCACACTCAGCAACATAACGAGCAATGTCCTGCTTCATATTAGACCACCAGAATCTTTGACGAATATCCTGATACATCTTTGTACTACTAGGATGGATGGACAAAGGCGTATCATGAGCTTCTTGCATAACCCTTTTAGTCTTATCCAGGTTTTTCTTCGAACATGGTACCACTAGGCGGCCTTTGAAATACAAGGCGCCATCGTCGGCGATCGTGAAGAATGAGGGCTTTCCCTTTTTGAGGTCGCGCTTAATCTTGAGGACTTCATCGTCACATTTCTGTATCCATTTGATGGTGTCCACAAGATCCGGTTTCGCAACCAGGGTATTGAGAGAACCCTTGGAAACAACATGGAGGTTCTGTTTGGGGAAACCTTCGGGAGGGGGAGCGAGTGATCCCGGGGGAACAATATGGAGGTTCAGCCTTCTAAATTCTTCAACAAGCGAGGGCTGAACTTTGTGAACCTGGAGGTGGTTGCAGTAAGACTTGCGGCTCAGGGCATCAGCCATTACATTAGCCTTGCCGGGGGTATATGATATATCCACGTCAAAGTCTGCAACAGTCTCCATCCATCTTTGCTGACGTAGGTTCAAATCTGGCTGAGTAAACAGATACTTCAGACTTTGATGGTCGGTGAAGATCTCGCAACGATTACCGAGAAAGTAATGTCGCCACTGCTTCAGTGCATGAATGACAGCAGCAAGCTCGAGGTCGTGAACCGGGTAGTTTTCTTCGTGAGGGCGCAGTTGACGAGAGGAATAAGCAATCACTCTGCGCTCTTGCATTAGGACACAGCCTAATCCTTGACGGGAAGCGTCGCAGTAAATGACGAAGTCCTTCTTAGTATCAGGTGGAGCAAGTACGGGGGCAGAAGTCAACTTGTCTTTGAGCGCCTGGAAACTTTCCTGACACTTGTCTGTCCATTGGAACTTGACACCCTTATGCAACAGATTAGTCAGAGGCCTGGCAATCTTGGAGAAGTTCTCGACGAATCGACGGCAATAGCTGGCGAGACCGAGAAAACTTCGGACTTGCTTGACATTCTTCGGAGGAGTCCAATCGAGAATAGCCTGAACTCGTTCAGGGTTGACGGCAATACCATCCTTGGAGATGACATGCCCAAGATAGGTCACTTCGGGGAGCCAGAATTCACACTTGGAATACTTAGCATACAGTTGATGCTCTCGAAGTTTTTCTAGCACGAGACGAAGATGTCCAGCATGTTCTTCCTCGTTCTTGGAAAATACAAGGATATCGTCCAGATAAACCACGACGAACTTGTCGAGGTAATCCATGAATATATAGTTCATCAGACGAGAGAAGGTGGCGGGAGCATTCCTTAAGCCGAATGACATGACGGTGTACTCGTATGATCCATACCGAGTCACGAAGGCGGTTTTTGGGATGTACTCCTCACGAACACGGATCTGGTGGTAACCCAACCTCAAGTCGATTTTGGAGAACACTGATGAGCCAGCCAGTTGATCATAAAGATCATTGATCCGAGGAAGAGGGTATTTATTCTGAATGGTAGCTTGGTTTATAGGACGGTAGTCTTGGACTAATCGGTTTGTCCCATCCTTCTTCTTAACAAAGAGAGAAGGTGCTCCCCAAGGAGAGCAACTTGGACGAATGAAACCTTTGACAAGAGATTTGTCGATTTCCTCCTTAAGCTCAATGAGTTCATGCGGCGGCATCTTATAGGGTCGTTTAGCTATAGGGGTGGTGCCGGGTTTCAAGTCGATGATGAATTCGACAGCTCTAACAGGGGGAATCCCTGGAAGTTCTTCTGGGAAGACATCTTGGAATTCACGAACGATGGGAATGTTTTCAATGCCCTCGAGTGGTGCAGTGTTCAACGCATTCAAGGCATAAAGTCGTGCCTCGGCGTTCTGAACTAGATGAGCTTGGTAAGCTATTATTTCGTCAGAAGGGTGCAGCAGATGGACGACCTTAGTGGCGCAAACTATAGAAGCAGTATGCGCTTTCAACCAATCCATTCCCAGAATGAGGTCGATGTTAGACGACTTCAGGATAATGGGAGAGGCATAGAATTCCAGCCCTTCGATTTCCACGGGGACATCGATGCCAACCAGTGAGGTTTGACATTGTCCCACGGGGGTTTTTACCAATACCGAAGTGTTCATCTCCTCACATTTAACGTCATGCTTGTATGCAAAATCTTCTGACATGAATGAATGTGATGCTCCTGAATCGAATAAAACAGATGCAGGTACTGAGTTTATGAGGAGTGTACCCATCACGGTAGCAGGCTGGTCTTGGGCTTCGTTCAGATCAACATGGTTGGCATGAACGTGACCATAAGACTTGGCATTGTTGTTGCGGGGCTGGTTGTTTCCACGGCCAGTTGCTGGAAGGGCCAGTTGATTCTGTTTCTGGTTGCATTCCCTAGCACGGTGCCCTGGTTGTCCACACCTGAAGCACAAACCATTCTCGGGAGTAGGAACAGGAGCTTGGGGTGGTGGAGCTGGAAGCCTTGGCTGCCTAGTTGGAGCCGTAGGCAGACGAGGTGCAGCATAGGACTGCCTTGGGGCAGGTGCATTCGGCTGGTACATGCTGTTGGGAATCCATATCTTGCGCTTCTGCGAGGACGGGCCCGAAGATGAGCCCGTGTCACAGCTGCGCCTGTGAGAGCTCTGGTATTCCTGCAGACCAGTTTCGACATTGATGGCCTTGTTCACCAGAGTGGCGAAATCAGCAAAGTCATGCACTAGAAGTGCGAGCTTGATGTCAGCTTGAAGGCCATCACGGAACTTCTCCTGCCTGCGTGCATCAGTTGTAATGTCTTCTTCAGCATAGCGGGACAAGTCAAGAAACTCCCGCTGGTAAGCTTCCACAGTTTTGTTGCCTTGGGTGAGGTTGCGGAACTCCCGCTTCTTCCGGTCCATAACTCCCTGAGGAATGAAGCGAGCACAGAAGGCAGCTTGGAAGTCTGGCCAGGTGATGATTGTTCCAGCTAGCAGAGTACGCCTGTGGCTGTCCCACCATTGAGCCGCGGGTCCTTTCAGGAAGAAGGAAGCAAAGGTGACATAGCTGGCAGGGGCTACATCAGCAGACTCCATCTCATAGGTGATGTCACGGAGCCAGTCGTCAGCATCCAGAGGCTGAGTTGAGTTGCGGTACACGGTTGGGTTGAGGCGCATGAAATCTTGCAGAGTCACTTGGGTTGGCTGCTGGTTCATATTGGGGCGAGGAAACTGAGCCATAATATTCTCCATGAACTGACGATTCAGCTCAAACTGTTGCATCATCCCAGCCATGTACTCAGGCGGTGGTGGGGCGTTGCCACCACGACCACGACCACCTGGTCTAACCATCCTGCTAATATTTAACAGGGGTAGTTCAGCATTGAGGAATTGTAAAAACAAGAATCATTCATGATGAAACATGCACAACGAAAGCAGCACGATAGATACTACATAGTAGTCGGCATATCTTACAAAAGAGATCATGCATGGAGTTCGTTACACAGAGTTTGGTACATAGACTAAGACATCATAGGCGGCACGCAGGCTCGCAGCGAATGCATCTAACACTAACAAGCAAGTCTACATCAGTGCCACGCGGTACTGCGGAGGTAGCTGTAGCCTGAAAGCTGGTAGTGTGGCATCGGGTACACCACGTCGGCAACCTGGGGTCCGCGGGTACTCTGGTGCAGAACCTGACGCTCAAGTGGCAGAAGAGGACCAAGTGCAGGAGAGTAGCCTCCCACATCTGGCCAGCCGACGCCCTGAGGCATCACGGTCCTGGCAGGGTAGACCGCAGAACGCGACAGATTACCAGATCGGACAGAGGGGTGCAACAGCGTCAGAGCACGATACAGGTGCTGACGGGTGGTGTACAACTCGTGGCGAAGAGCTTGGTTAGCTCTATCCAGCCCATCAGCATGCAGAACCAGGTTCTGATGGTAGAAGGGCTCTCGGGTGACAGTGGAGTAGGCAGCAGTGTAGTATCCCTCCGCACCATCATCGGATACGATAGCAATGTGCCTAAAGGGGGAGGTGTCCAACTCCTGATACTCTCCACGAAGACGTGTCAGAGCAGCATAAGCAGCATCGTGGACCGCCATATCGATAGTTACTCCAACACCATGAGCAGTGTGCAGCACGGTAATGGAGTCATACTCTCGAGAGTAGGGGTGGACGATGGCACGGTACTGCTCCTGGTTGAAGTCCTGGTACTCCTCATAGACGGTGTACTCAGGGTGCCAGCGATAACCCAGATAGGTCATCATGTCAACCAACACAGCAGGTGATCCTGAGGCACCAATGGCCGTCGTGTGGCGCACGACCTGCCTCGTGGGTTCCATCTGAAAACAAAGATGTTTTCACAGTAGTCAAATGACAATGTGGATAATGTTCAAATACTACTCTAAAGAAGAACTAGGGCTTATCCAACTTTGGGGTGAATGTCGTAACGGGATCCTAGTGTCAGAGTTAGTAAATTCGTTTGACCCGAGTAGAAGAGAGTTCAGAGTCCCAGAGTAAAGGTCGAGGAGTAAAAGATCCTAGTACCACCCGATGGCGACGTGGGCCCGTAGGGCACACAGCCAAGTTAGTAAAAGTTTTTGCAATGTCTAGACTCGACTTCGGCCAAGGAGTGTGGAAGGGGGGTTCCTATAGGCAGTCGGCTCTGATACCAACTTGTGACATCTGGTTGCGACAACCAGGTAGAAGGGATAGGGGGAAAGGATGGAGAAAGCAACCGTGAGTACTCATCCAAAGTACTCGCAAGCAAGGAGCTACACTACATATGTATGCATTGGTATCAACTGGAATAAGGCTATCATATGTGGACTGAACTGCAGAATGCCGGAATAAGAGGGGGATAGCTAGTCCTTTCGAAGACTACGCTTCTGGCAGCCTCCGTCTTGCAGCGTGTAGAAGAGAGTAGACTGAAGACCTCCAAGTAGCATCGCATAGCATAACCCTAACCGATGATCCTCCCCTCGTCGCCCTGTGAGAGAGCGATCACCGGTTGTATCTGGCACTTGAAACGGTGTGTTTTATTTAGTATCCGGTTCTAGTTGTCATAAAGTCAAGGTACAACTCCAAATCGTCCTGTTACCGAAGATCACGGCTATTCGAATAGATTAACTTCCCTGCAGGGGTGCACCACATTCCCCAACACGCTCGATCCCATTTGGCCGGACACACTTTCCTGGGTCATGCCCGGCCTCGGAAGATCAACACGTCGCAGCCCTACCTAGGCACAACAGAGAGGTCAGCACGCCGGTCTAAATCCTATGGCGCAGGGGTCTGGGCCCATCGCCCTTTGCACACCTGCACGTTGCGTACGCGGCCGGAAGCAGACCTAGCCTAATGGCGTTCCAGTCCAATCCGGCGCGCGCCACTCAGTCGCTGACGTCACGAAGGCTTCGGCTGATACCATGACGCCGGGATACCCATAACTACTCCCACGTAGATGGTTAGTGCGTATAGACCAAATGGCCAGACTCAGATCAAATACCCAAATCTCGTTAAGCGTGTTAAGTATCCGCGAACGCCGATCAGGGCCAGGCCCACCTGTCTCCTAGGTGGTTGGAACCTGCCTTGTCGCTCCGCCTCAAAGATCCACTCGCGGGTGCTCCTCAAGCCGACCCGTCTTTAGTCACCACATGTATCCTGTAAAAAGTAAATAGTATATACCCGTGATCACCTCCCGAGTGATCACGGCCCGATAGTATAGCACAGCAGACGGACAAGAATGTAGGGCCACAGATGGAAATACTAGCATCCTATACTAAGCAAGTAGGATTGCAGGTAAAGGTATCAACAGTAGTAGCAAGGACAGGCTATGCATCAGGATAGGAATAACGAAAACAGTAACATGCTACACTACTCTAATGCAAGCAGTGTAGAGGAGAGTAGGCGATATCTGGTGATCAAAGGGGGGGCTTGCCTGGTTGCTCTGGCAAGAGAGAGGGGTCGTCAACAGCGTAGTCGGTCGGGGCACCAGTAGCGGCATCGGTCTCGGTGTCTAGCGAGAGAAGAGGGGGAAGAAACAATAAATATTTAAGCAAACAGATGCATAGCGATGCATGACATGACAAGTAGCGGTGCTAGGGGTGCCCTATCGCGGTATGAGGTGATACCGGTGAAGGGGGGAAACATCCGGGGAAAGTATCCCCGGTGTTTCGCGTTTTCACACAGATGAAACAGAGGGGGAAAGTTGCGTGTTCGCTATGCTAGGGATGCGTGGCGGATAAACTGGCTGCGTATTCAAATTCGTCTCGTCGTTCTGAGCAACTTTCATGTATAAAGTTTTTCCATCTGAGCTGCGGTTTATTTTCTATTAATTTTAAAAGATTTAAATCATTTTCAGGATTTATTTAATTATTTTAATACAACATTATCCAGAACAGTGCTTGCTGACGTCATCATGACGTCAGCAGTCAACAGAGGCGTTGACTGGTCAACTGACGTGTGGGACCCACTGGTCATTGACACATTTTAATTAAACAGATTAATTAAACTAATCAAAATTAATTAGGGAGGTGGGCCCCACTGTCATACTAATTAATTAACTAATTAACAGTAGTTAATTAGGTTAATTAATCATTGGGTTAATTAACCTTAATTTGTTAGTTTAATCAGAATTAAATAAGTTAACTAATTAGTTAATTAATTAATTAGTTATTTTTATCATTATTTATTTATTTATTTATGTATTTTTTTATTCCTTTTTTTTACAAAACGTTCTGGGGCTGGGGCACCGGACACAGTCGCGGGGGCGACGGCCACGGCGCGAGCGGGCAGGGGTGGTCACGGGGTGGAGGGGGCTCAGAGTTGGCCGTGGGTGTAGCGGCGTCGCCGGCGCAGGGGGGATTCGGTGGCCGCATCGGAGGCGGCAGGGGGGCTGGGGGCCACGGCAGGTGCGGTGCGCGGGCACGGCGCGGTGAGCGCGCATCGGACGCGGCCGGAGCGCGTCAACCGAGGGCGAGATCGGCGGGGACCGCGGCGACGAGCGCGCGCGCATGAGGGAGAGGAAGGGAGCAAGGCGGGGCTCACATCGGGAGGAGTAGGGCACGGGCAGTGGGGCTCGGGGAGGAAGACGTGGACGGCGCACGATGGGGAGGCAGTCCGGCGCGGAGGCTGCAGGCCGGCGAGGGAGGGTTCGGCGAAGGGGAGGTCGAGGCGGAGGCGCGGTCCAGGCGGCGACGTGCGCGCGGGGGAGAGGGGCGAGGGGATCGGGGTAGTGGGGCGATGGGGAGGGTGGTGCTCCAGTGGGGGGGGGGGGGCGCCGAGGACGGCGACGCGCGTCGGGGCGATGTCGTCGGGGGGGCCGTTCCCCTCGATCCGATCTGGATCGGGGAGGAGGGGGGGAGCGACTGGGGGGAGGGGGCGAGTGGGTGACGGGGTGGGGTTAGGGTTTGGGTCGTGGGGGATATGGGGAATGGGGGGGGCGGCTGGGCCTTTGCCCAGTTGGGCCGGTTGGTGGCCTGCGCCCGAATGGGCCGGCCAACTGGGCCAGTAGGCCGTGGGAGGGGGTTCCCTCTTTCTTCTTTTTTTTGTTTTGTTAGTTACTTTCTTTTATTTATTTTCCTTTTCTGTCTTTATTTATTTTAAAATACTTAGGCAGTTTATAAAATTGTGTTTATTACACCATATTGACCTATGTAAAATATGGCATCTCCCGAACACTTTTGTTTTAAATTTTGAAAAACTTTTATTGTTTGCTTTGATTTTGAAATTTGAATTCGAATGGGATTGAATCATCGCGAGGTTTACAACAGTAAGAGTGGTGACGAGGCATCATTAGCAGAGGTTACTGTAGGTTGATTATCCGGGCGTTACATTTTTGTTCACTACTTAACGGGAAAAGACAGCAATACAATAGCTTCAATGCAACATTTATTTAAAACAGTACCAATACAAGTAGCACAACATCTCAAAGAACACTGCACAATCATGTGGATGAAGGCCTGTACTGACCTTTCATGAGACACGCAAGATAAAATATGAATCTACCAACACAAATAGGAAATCCAATCTCGTTTTGTGTAGTTTCACTGAAATCAAGAAAAGTTTCCAGTGTGACATTTAAGTTCGCTACAACAACAAGTTGAATATATATCCATGTTTTAAGAGAGGCAAAATAGGAAACAATTACTGGCCAATAAAGGAGGATGAAACAAACGGCGACAAAAAGAAGCATCTAACTTATCTTGATGGAAAACAAAGTTGGATAATAGCATTTCTAAAACGGTTGCATTGATTCATATTAACAGAGACATTCTCTTAAAACAACATTCGTTTAAAATGTAATTTACTTTTAACAGTGGCATTGCTTCAATTTTCCAGTGGCATTCTTAGATTAAAAACAACAAAATAGTTCTATGGGACATGGGACATGCCAGCACCATGTGCGTCCACACGTATAAATGGGTGATGCAGAGTATGTTGCCAAGCAACATATCTGCGTTGGTCCCATATTTGTTCTCTTTGAACCGTTTTCCTGTGTGAGGGCAGCAAATCTAGTCCTGCACAAACTACCCAACCCCCCCCCAATTTCTTTCCTTTTTCAATAGATGTGTGCTCTGGGTTACCCCATTTTTCCCTTTTCAACCAACAAAGTGGCTGGATAGCCAGTCTATACTACTTTCCCTCCCTCCTTTCCTCATTGAAGCACGTCCTAGATTCATGCTCCACCCCACCCCACCCCACCCCTCCCGCATAGGCGTTGGGTGAAAGAATTCAGCGCAGCCGGGAGTGGATTGCCTCCCTCGTCGAAGGCGATAGAGTGAATGCTGCACCTCCTCCCTTCGCGGTGCGACGGGATCCGGATGGCTCCTTCACCAGCTGTGAGGGGGGAGGGAGAGACAGAGGCCAACGCAGTCTTGTTTAGATCTGGTGAAGAGGGTGAGAGACTATGAATATAGTAAATCCTGGCAAAGGAACGCCGAGCCTCCAGCGTGTATATATATGTAGTGCAGCGAGAGTTGAGTGCAAGCGCTGATGCTCCAGCGTGTAAACCCTAGGGAACAAGCGCTGATGCTCCAGCTTATATAGTTCTTATATAGTACTCATGTATACTACTAATATATAGTGGAGTGGTTTTCTTCTTCTCTCCATAACAATCGTTTTAAATTGTGTAAGTACGAAATGAAACTCTTTATTTAACGTACCAGTGAAGAAAACTACTTACGGTCAACTAACGTTCCACGCATCATGGTCGCACTTCCCGTCCCTCACGTGTGGTAGATGGAGCCGGCTCCTCTGGCATACACAAGGAAAGGCAGAGAAGCACAATGCTGCTTTGTGTAGAAAAAAGAAGGGAAGACAGAGAGGTGGTGTTGGCACTATAGATAATCTGCTGTAGACGATTAGTGTCGGTAATTACTGTAGTTAACGACTGTGACACCTTTGTTTTAGTGCGGTTGTGGCGAAGCAAAGTCAGGGAGGTGTAGCTCTACCTGACTTCCCTTGCAATGTCAGAGGATCTCGTTCCACGGTACACTACCCCCCGTTAAGTGAACAACCAGACACGCGCCAAATTATCGGAAAGGTGTGAGAGTGTGTACAAATAAAGAATTTTAATTTCAATTATCGGAAAAGTTTGAGAGTATGTACAGTTTGCCCTCTCTCAATAATTATGGTTTGTTGTGTTCGGCCTAAACTTGTTCAAACTTTACAAAGTTTGACTTCAGTCAAATCTAATATGCATAGTAAATAAAAAGGAGGGCTACTACGTCCATCCGGGTTTTTAGTCCACACCATTTTTTAATCAAAGTCTGACCACATATTTAGTTAATAGCTGGAGAAATAAAATTACAGCGGAGCTGAAGACAAAGTTGTGAGAAGGCATGGAAATCAATATAAAACTTATGCTCTTAGTACCAACATCGATCCTTCTTTGAGGAAATATTTGGTTCATAGCCAATTGTGTGATAAAATTGCACCAACGCGAAAGACGACTGCGTCTCCAACGTAACCAAGGTGAACTAATGAAGTATATCATCTTTGTGGTTAACAAGCAAAGAGCACTGATGGAAGACAACTTGTTTTTCGTTGAAAATCGATCAGCTTCACCAGCCAATGCAACCATGAGACGCAACCATGAGCATCGACAGGTCATCGTGGTGATGCATCATCCATTTGGCGTCAAGTTTGGGTGAGGCACCTATGAAGTTCGACAAATCATCACTATGGTCTGTTTCTTCTCAGTAATCAAGCTCGAGGAAGGAAGAACCATGTGGCTGAGGACAGTGAGGCGGAACAACAATGGCCATTCAATTTTGTGCAGTTCCACTAAAATTGAGGAAGACATGCCCGGGTATGGAGATACGCATCGCTATTTGCAAAAATATAAAAAAGGGATATAGTATTGTTACTTTGTTTTGGCAATGGTACAAGATTAACAGCGACATCTCAATTGTCAATAAGAATTAATGAAAAGTACACCAACAAACAGAAGCATCATGATTATCTTGATGGGAACTAAACAAGGATACCCGAGAAAAAAGCAGGACAGAAGCATTTATCAACGCCTCTGGATTGACATCCGCATTACTTAAAAGGAACATCACTTTATGATGTCGCTTGAAGCTACGTTGGTATTTCCCCAAAGTGGAAGGGATGATGCAGCACATCGGCGGTAGGTATTTCCCTCAGATATCAAACCTAGGTTATCGAACCAGTAGGAGAACCAAGCAACACAACATAAACAGCCCCTGCACAGAGATAACCAATCCTCGGAACCCGACATGTTAAAGGGGTTGTCAATCCCTTTCAGGGTACGGTGCCTCAAGTGGCAAACGGACATGAGATAAATTTGTAGTAAATTGATAGATCGAACACTAAATAAAATAAATAAGGAAAAAATG
Organism: Triticum urartu; assembly: GCF_056163025.1. NCBI lineage: Eukaryota > Viridiplantae > Streptophyta > Magnoliopsida > Poales > Poaceae > Triticum > Triticum urartu. The sequence continues at coordinate 427,922,293 of NC_141879.1, forward strand.
CAGCAAGGAATTTTTGTATTTTTGGTTTAATAGATCTAAAAATAAATGCAAGAGAAAAGTAGATCGCAAAGGCAAATATATGAGAAAGAAGACCTGGGGGCCGTAGGTTTCACTAGTGGCTTCTCTCGAAAAAATAGCAAACGGTGGGTAAACAAATTACTGTTGGGCAATTGGTAGAACTTCAAATAATTATGATGATATCCAGGCAATGATTATTATATAGGCATCACGTCCAAGACTAGTAGACCGACTCCTGCCTGCATCTACTACTATTACTCCACACATTGACCACTATCCAACATGCATCTAGTGTATTAAGTTCATGGAGAAATGGAGTAATGCAATAAGAACGATGACATGATGTAGACAAGATCTATCTATGTAGAGATAGACCCCATCGTTTTATCCTTAGTAGCAATGATACATACGTGTCGTTTCCCTTTCTGTCACTGGGATCAAGCACCGTCAGATCAAACCCACTACAAAGCACAGAAAAGAGCTTGATGTCTACTACACAACCTTCTTCTTGTAGACGTTGTTGGGCCTCCAAGTGCAGAGGTTTGTAGGACAGTAGCAAATTTCCCTCAAGTGGATGACCTAAGGTTTATCAATCCGTGGGAGGTGTAGGATGAAGATGGTCTCTCTCAAACAACCCTGCAACCAAATAACAAAGAGTCTCTTGTGTCCCAACATACCCAAGACAATGGTAAATTGTAAAGGTGCACTAGTTCGGCGAAGATATGTGTAACATCCCAAATTTTCAATTTGGAATGTTATACACTAGATCATCATTGCATATCATATTTATTGCATTTTGGTTGATCCTAGAATATTTTCACAACTCAAGGACCCTCGGAGAGAGTTGGGGATTTCGTTATTTTCATATTTGAGTTGTCTCAAAGTTTGAAAATAGGATCATTTGATTTTATTTATTTTATCTTCAATAATTTCTATTACAAAAATAATGAGAGAGGGAATAAAATCACTTTCCCAAAATAAAGAAATATTCAGGATTTAATAAAAAAATCAAATAAGATTTTTTTGGTTTTATTTGCTTTTTTATTTGAATTTAGGAAAAATTCGCGTTTTTCAAAATTGGATTTAGGCCCCAAATAAATGTTCATCCTGTGCGGCTTGATTTTAGAAGCCAGGGAAAATTTATTTCGGGATTTTTGGAGTCCGTTTAGTATTTCTTTTATTTGTTTTTCTGCACGGAATTAATTTTAAAAAAAGTTCGAACCGACTCCGGGCCGTACCCGAGCGGGACTCCGCCCGGGGCAGCCTTTAAATAGCGTCGCCCGAGCCCCGCCGCAGCCCACCAGCCCACCAGCGCCCAACCCTAACCCTAGCCGCCGCCCCGCGCCGCCTCGCTGCTGTCGCACCGCTGCCCCGCCGCCCGCGCCGCTCGCTGGAGCCGCCCCGCCGCCCGAGGTAGTCGCCGTCACCGGCAGTTTTCTAAAGAAAACCGCCCGGTTTTTTTAAAAGCCGCGGTTTTTTTAGATCGGTTTTATTTTCTGTTTAGTCTATTTAGTGAGCGTTCGCTCGTTCGTTCGTTTTAACGAACGTGTTCGTCGTTTAGATCCAGTTAACGAACGTTCGTTCGTTAAACTGTTCATCGTTTTCTTTTTCTCGGATTAAATCCGCGATTTTTCTCATAGCGATTTCTGATCCGATTTTTGTTTTAGTATAACTTTTCGCTCGTTTATCGGAATCAGGTGATTCAAGCGCCTGGAGTTTTGTCTCGAAACCCTCTTTCCGTTTAACCAACTTAAACAAGTTTTTTTTCTGTAAAAATTTCCCTAGATCCAGAATAGTAATCGAAGCCTTTTTCTTTTGCCGTTTGTCTCTCGTTGCTTCGTTCGATTTGATTCTTTTTGCCAACCGAAGTTCTTAAGTTGAACTTTCTGGTTAGATCTATTATTTGAGTTTAACCTGTGCATTAGTTGAGTACTTATTGTATGCTTGTTTGTTTGCGATAGAGTACCCGGAGTGCGCCGCTTGTTACTTCGAATCAGTAGGTTTCCCGGATCATCAGCAAGGCAAGTAACACTTTGATCATACCTTCTACTACACAGTTTTATTGCATTAGATCAATCTCTACACATTGCATGATTAGGATCTAATTAAATTGTGGGTTTGGGAAGTAGTTGAGGTAGTACCTATTACCTGTTTATTATCAAACCTTGGGAGTTACTTCTATGTTTGCTTACTATTTCTATGCTATGCTAGTAGACGTGGATTGGGTGAGTGATATCCATGCCAGATGTGAGATTTCTTTTAAATCAATGGTTTATCTAAGGTGGCAACTTAAATACACATCTGGGTGGATTGAGGTACCTGTGTATTCCAGGATTGCCTGTTTTCTTTTGGATCGCCACCCAGGCTCAAAGGGATCATGAGATTATTCATGCTAGAAACTTCCGTGTGCAGCCACGATCTATTATGGGCTCTAGCATAGTTGACTAAGTCGTGCGAACTCTTACAGTGGTAGACTAGCAGATGTAGGGGATGTAGGTGGTACGGTCTACCCGATGTAAGGTGCGAGCGCTTCTGAAAGACTATGTCTCGATCATCCGTTTCTCAAACACCCCGTAGTGCGAGAAATCCAACGGAGGAGATCGAGTCTTGTGGGGAAAAGTGCGCAAACCTCTGCAGAGTGTATAAACTAATCATGGTTAGCCGTGTCCCCGGTTATGGACATCTTGAGTATCTAGTACTTGGATTATCGTGTGAATCTCAACATGTTACTATAAAATTAAGTTTGACGGGTTTGTTTAATGATGTTTAATTGGGATTGAGAATGTTGTCAACCATTCTCAATGTTTAACAACCACCATGATAGTTAAATAAATTTATTCCTTTGTAGTAGGGAAAAATTGGCTTTTCGCAAAACTGTAACCATAGAGCTTTCCACCAGCCAAATATGCATATAGTATAGCTGTTTCATTCCATTACTCTCTATGTGTTACCTTGCCAGCATATTCCATGTGCTGACCCGTTTTCGGGCTGCAACGTTAATGTTGCAGACTTTTTAGACGACGATTAAGGAGTTTTAGGTCGTGGTTCTATACTCAATGATGCTGTTGGAGTTGATGGACTCACTTATCTTCTAAGCCTTCCACTGTTATCGTTATTAGATGGCCTTAAGCCATATTTATTGTAATAAGTTCTCTATTGAGACACTCGATGTAATAAGTGTGTGATTGCTACTCTGTTAAAAATCCTTCAAGTACTGTGTGGTGTCAGCATTACTGATCCAGGGATGACACCGGAGAACAGAGATTGGACCGTTTGAGGTCTGGTCGCTACAAGATGGTATCAGAGCACACGCTGACTGTAGGACACGACCACTTAGCTAAAGACCTAGATCACTACTCACTCTCTTCTCTTCTGACCTCTCATCTTTTCTACTCTTTAGGATGGCGGATGCAAGGAACAAGTTCATGAAGGAAATATGCCCTAGAGGCAATAATAAAGTTATTATTTTATTTCCTTATATCATGATAAATGTTTATTATTCATGCTAGAATTGTATTAACCGGAAACATAATACTTGTGTGAATACATAGACAAACTAAACGTCACTAGTATGCCTCTACTTGACTAGCTCGTTAATCGAAGATGGTTATGTTTCCTAACCATAGACATGTGTTGTCATTTGATTAACGGGATCACATTATTAGGAGAATGATGTGATTGACATGACCCATTCCATTAGCTTAGCACCCAATCGTTTAGTATGTTGCTATTTCTTTCTTCATGACTTATACATGTTCCTATGACTATGAGATTATGCAACTCTCGTTTGCCGGAGGAACACTTTGTGTGCTACCAAACGTCACAACGTAACTGGGTGATTATAAAGGAGCTCTAGAGGTGTCTCCAAAGGTACATGTTGGGTTGGCGTATTTCGAGATTAGGATTTGTCACTCCGATTGTCGAAGAGGTATCAGTGGGCCCTCTCGGTAATGCACATCACATAAGCCTTGCAAGCACTGCAACTAATGAGTTAATTGCGAGATGATGTATTACGAAATGAGTAAAGAGACTTGCCGGTAACGAGATTGAACTAGGTATTGAGATACCGACGATCGAATCTCGGGCAAGTAACATACCGATGACAAAGGGAACAACGTATGTTGTTATGCGGTCTGACCGATAAAGATCTTCGTAGAATATGTAGGAGCCAATATGAGCATCCAGGTTCCGCTATTGGTTATTGACTGGAGACGTGTCTTGGTCATGTCTACATTGTTCTCGAACCCGTAGGGTCCGCACGCTTAACGTTACGATGACAGTTTCATTATGAGTTTATATATTTTGATGTATCGAAGATTGTTCGGAGTACCCAATGTCATCACGGACATGACGAGGAGTCTCAAAATGGTCGAGACATAAAGATTGATATATTGGACGGCTATATTCGGACATCGGAAGTGTTCCTGAGAAGTTTCGGATAAAACCGGAGTACCGGGGGGTTACAGGAACCCCCCGGGGTTTAATGGGCCTCATGGGCCCAAAGTGGAGAAGAGGAGGGGCGGCCAGGGCAGGCCGCGCGCCCCCTCCCCCTCTAGTCCGAATTGGACAAGGAGGGGGGGTGCCCCCCCTTTCCTTCCTCTCCTCTCTCCCTTCCTTCCCCCTCTCCTAGTTGGACAAGGAAAAAGGAGGGAGTCCTACTCCCGGTAGGAGTAGGACTCCTCCCTGGCGCGCCTCCTCCTGGCCGGCCGCCCCTCCCCCTTGCTCCTTTATATACGGGGGCAGGGGGGCACCTCTAGACACACAAGTTGATCTTGGAGATCGTTCTCTTAGCCGTGTGCGGTGCCCCCTCCACCATAATCCTCGATAATATTGTAGCGGTGCTTAGGCGAAGCCCTGCGATGGTAGAACATCAAGATCGTCACCACGCCGTCGTGCTGACGGAACTCTTCCCCGACACTTTGCTAGATCGGAGTCCTGGGATCGTCATCGAGCTAAACGTGTGGTAGAACTCGGAGGTGTCGTAGTTTCGGTGCTTGATCGGTCGAGCTGTGAAGACGTACGACTACATCAACCGCATTGTCATAACGCTTCCGCTGTCGGTCTACATGGGTACGTAGACAACACTCTCCCCTCTTGTTGATATGCATCACCATGATCTTGCGTGTGCGTAGGAATTTTTTTGAAATTACTACGTTCCCCAACAGTGGCATCCGAGCCTAGGTTTTATGTGTTGATGTTATATGCACGAGTAGAACACAAGTGAGTTGTGGGCGATATAAGTCATACTGCTTACCAGCATGTCATACTTTGGTTTGGCGGTATTGTTGGATGAAGCGGCCCAGACCGACATTACGCGTATGCTTACGCGAGACTGGTTCTACCGATGTGCTTTGCACACAGGTGGCTGGCGAGTGTCAGTTTCCCCAACTTTAGTTGAACCTAGTGTGGCTACGCCCGGTCCTTGCGAAGGTTAAAACAGCACCAACTTGACAAACTATCGTTGTGGTTTTGATGCGTAGGTAAGATTGGTTCTTGCTTAAGCCCGTAGCAGCCACGTAAAACTTGCAACAACAAAGTAGAGGACGTCTAACTTGTTTTTGCAGGGCATGTTGTGATGTGATATGGTCAAGACATGATGCTAAATTTTATTGTATTAGATGATCATGTTTTGTAACCGAGTTATCAGCAACTGGCAGGAGCCATATGGTTGTCGCTTTATTGTATGCAATGCAATTGCGCTGTAATGCTTTACTTTATCACTAAGCGGTAGCGATAGTCGTGGAAGCATAAGATTGGCGAGACGACAATGATGCTACGATGGTGATCAAGGTGTCGCACCGGTGACGATGGTGATCATGACGGTGCTTCGAAGATGGAGATCACAAGCACAAGATGATGATGGCCATATCATATCACTTATATTGATTGCATGTGATGTTTATCTTTTGTGCATCTTATCTTGCTTTGATTGAAGGTAGCATTATAAGATGATCCCTCACTAAATTATCATAGTAAAAGTGTTCTCCCTGAGTATGCACTGTTGCGAAAGTTCTTCGTGCTGAGACACCACATGACGATCGGGTGTGATAGGCTCTACGTTCAAATACAACGGGTGCAAAACAGTTGCACACGCAGAATACTCAAGTTTAACTTGACGAGCCTAGCATATAACAGATATGGCCTCGGAACTCAGAGACCGAAAGGTCGAGCGTGAATCATATAGTAGATATGATCAACATAGTGATGTTCACCAATGAAACTACTCCATCTCACGTGATGATCGGACATGGTTTAGTTGATTTGGATCACGTGATCACTTAGAGGATTAGAGGGATGTCTATCTAAGTGGGTGTTCTTTAGTAATATGATTAATTGAACTTAAATTTATCATGAACTTAGTATCTGATAGTATCTTGCTTGTTTATGTTTGATTGTAGATAGATGGCCCGTGCTGTTGTTCCGTTGAATTTTAATGTGTTCCTTGAGAAAGCAAAGTTGAAAGATGATGGTAGCAATTACACGGACTGGGTCCGTAACTTGAGGATTATCCTCATTGCTACACAGAAGAATTACGTCCTGGAAGCACCGCTGGGTGCCAGGCCTGCTGCTAATGCAACTGACGACGTTAAGAATGTCTGGCAGAGAAAAGCTGATGACTACTCGATAGTTCAATGTGCCATGCTTTACGGCTTAGAATCGGGTCTTCAACGACGTTTTGAACGTCATGGAGCATATGCGATGTTCCAAGAGTTGAAGTTAATATTTCAAGCAAGTGCCCGGATTGAGAGATATGAAGTCTCCAATAAGTTCTATAGCTGCAAGATGGAGGAGAATAGTTCTGTCAGTGAGCATATACTCAAAATTTCTAGGTATAATAATCACTTGATTCAATTGGGAGTTAATCTTCCAGATGATTATGTCATTGACAGAATTCTCCAATGACTTCCACCTAGCTACAAGAGCTTCTTGATGAACTATAATATGCAAGGGATGGATAAGACAATTCCCAAGCTCTTCGCAATGCTGAAAGCTGCGGAGGTAGAAATCAAGAAGGAGCATCAAGTGTTGATGGTCAACAAGACCACTAGTCTCAAGAAAAAGGGCAAAGGGAAGAAGAAGGGGAACTTCAAGAAGAACAGCAAGCAAGTTGTTGCTCAGGAGAAGAAACCCAAATCTGGACCTAAGCCTGAAACTGAGTGCTTCTACTGCAAGCAGACTGGTCACTGGAAGCGGAACTGCCCCAAGTATTTGGCAGATAAGAAGGATGGCAAGGTGAACAAAGGTATATGTGATATACATGTTATTGATGTGTACCTTACTAATGCTCGCAGTAGCACCTGGGTATTTGATACTGGTTCTGTTGCTAATATTTGCAACTCGAAACAGGGACTACGGATTAAACGAAGATTGGCTAAGGACGAGGTGACGATGCGCGTGGGAAATGGTTCCAAAGTCGATGTGATCGTGGTCGGCACGCTACTTCTACATCTACCTTTGGGATTAGTATTAGACCTAAATAATTGTTATTTGGTGCCAGCATTGAGCATGAACATTATATCTGGATCTTGTTTGATGCGAGACGGTTATTCATTTAAATCAGAGAATAATGGTTGTTCTATTTATATGAGTAATATCTTTTATGGTCATGCACCCTTGAAGAGTGGTCTATTCTTATTAAATCTCGATAGTAGTGACACACATATTCATAATGTTGAAGCCAAAAGATGCAGAGTTGATAATGATAGTTCAACTTATTTGTGGCACTGCCGTTTGGGTCATATCGGTGTAAAGCGCATGAAGAAACTCCATACTGATGGACTTCTGGAACCACTTGATTATGAATCACTTGGTACTTGCGAACCGTGCCTTATGGGCAAGATGACCAAAACACCATTCTTCGGTACTATGGAGAGAGCAACAGATTTGTTGGAAATCATACGTACAGATGTATGTGGTCCAATGAATGTTGAGGCTCGTGGCAGATATCGTTATTTTCTCACCTTCATAGATGACTTAAGCAGATATGGGTATATCTACTTAATGAAACATAAGTCTGAAACATTTGAAAAGTTCAAAGAATTTCAGAGTGAAGTTGAAAATCATCGTAACAAGAAAATAAAGTTTCTACGATCTGATCGTGGAGGAGAATATTTGAGTTACGAGTTTGGTGTACATTTGAAACAACGCGGAATAGTTTCGCAACTCACGCCACCCGGAACACCACAGCGTAATGGTGTGTCCGAACGTCATAATCGTACTTTACTAGATATGGTGCGATCTATGATGTCTCTTACTGATTTACCGCTATCGTTTTGGGGTTATGCTTTAGAGACGGCTGTATTCACGTTAAATAGGGCACCATCAAAATCCATTGAGACGACGCCTTCTGAACTATGGTTTGGCAAGAGACCAAAGTTGTCGGTTCTTAAAGTTTGGGGCTGCGATGCTTATGTGAAAAAGCTTCAACCTGATAAGCTCGAACCCAAATCGGAGAAATGTGTCTTCATAGGATATCCAAAGGAAACTATTGGATACACCTTCTATCACAGATCCGAAGGCAAGACTTTCGTTGCTAAATTCGGAAACTTTCTAGAGAAGGAGTTTCTCTCGAAAGAAGTGAGTGGGAGGAAAGTAGAACTTGATGAGGTAACTGTACCTGCTCCCTTATTGGAAAGTAGTACATCATAGAAAACGGTTTATGTGACACGTACAGCAATTCGTGAGGAAGCTAGTGACGGTGACCATGGAACTTCAGAACAAGTTTCTACTGAACCTCATAGATCAACCAGAGTAACATCCGCACCAGAGTGGTACGGTAATCCTGTTCTGGAAGTCATGCTACTAGATCATGATGAACCTATGAATTATGAAGAAGCGATGGTGAGCCCAGATTCCGCAAAATGGCTTGAAGCCATGAAATCTGAGATGGGATCCATGTATGAGAACAAAGTGTGGACTTTGGTTGACTTGCCCAATGATCGGCAAGCAATTGAGAATAAATGGATCTTCAAGAAGAAGACTGACGCTAACGGTAATGTTACTGTCTACAAAGCTCGACTTGTTGCAAAAGGTTTTCGACAAGTTCAAGGGATTGACTACGATGAGACCTTCTCACCCGTAGCGATGCTTAAGTCTGTCCGAATCATGTTAGCGATTGCCGCATTTTATGATTATGAAATTTGGCAGATGGATGTCAAAACTGCATTCCTGAATGGATTTCTGGATGAAGAGTTGTATATGATGCAGCCGGAAGGTTTTGTCGATCCAAAAGGAGCTAACAAAGTGTGCAAGCTCCAGCGATCCATTTATGGACTGGTGCAAGCCTCTCGGAGTTGGAAGAAACGCTTTGATAGTGTAATCAAAGCATTTGGGTTTGTACAAAATTTTGGAGAAGCCTGTATTTACAAGAAAGTGAGTGGGAGCTCTGTAGCATTTCTAATATTATATGTGGATGACATATTACTAATCGAAAATGATATAGAATTTCTGGATAGCATAAAGGGATACTTAAATAAGAGTTTTTCAATGAAAGACCTTGGTGAAGCTGCTTACATATTGGGCATTAAGATCTATAGTGATAGATCAAGACGCTTAATTGGACTTGCACAAAGCACATACCTTGACAAAGTTTTGAAGAAGTTCAAAATGGATCAAGCAAAGAAAGGATTCTTGCCTGTGTTACAAGGTGTGAAATTGAGTAAGACTCAATGACCGACCACTGCAGAAGATAGAGAGAAAATGAAAGATGTTCCCTATGCTTCATCCATAGGCTCTATCATGTATGCAATGCTGTGTACCAGACCTGATGTGTGTCTTGCTATAAGTCTAGTAGGGAGGTACCAAAGTAATCTAGGAGTGGATCACTGGACAACGGTCAAGAACATCCTGAAATACCTGAAAAGGACTAAGGATATGTTTCTCGTATATGGAGGTGACAAAGAGCTCATCATAAATGGTTACGTTGATGCAAGCTTTGACACTGATCCGGACGATTCTAAATCGCAAACCGGATACATGTTTACATTAAACGGTGGAGCTGTCAGTTGGTGCAGTTCTAAACAAAGCGTTGTGGCGGGATCTACATGTGAAGCGCAGTACATAGCTGCTTCGGAAGCAGCAAACGAAGGAGTCTGGATGAAGGAGTTCATATCCGATCTAGGTATCATACCTTGTGCATCGGGTCCAATGAAAATCTTTTGTGACAATACTGGTGCAATTGCCTTGGCAAAGGAATCTAGATTTCACAAGAGAACCAAGCACATCAAGAGACGCTTCAATTCCATCCGGGATCTACTCCAGGTGGGAGACATAGAGATTTGCAAGATACATACGGATCTGAATGTAGCAGACCCGTTAACTAACCCTCTTCCACGAGCAAAACATGATCAACACCAAAGCTCCATGGGTGTTAGAATCATTACAGTGTAATCTAGATTATTGACTCTAGTGCAAGTGAGAGACTGAAGGAAATATGCCCTAGAGGCAATAATAAAGATATTATTTTATTTCCTTATATCATGATAAATGTTTATTATTCATGCTAGAATTGTATTAACCGGAAACATAATACTTGTGTGAATACATAGACAAACTAAACGTCACTAGTATGCCTCTACTTGACTAGCTCGTTAATCGAAGATGGTTATGTTTCCTAACCATAGACATGTGTTGTCATTTGATTAACGGGATCACATCATTAGGAGAATTATGTGATTGACATGACCCATTCCATTGGCTTAGCACCCGATCATTTAGTATGTTGCTATTACTTTCTTCATGACTTATACATGTTCCTATGACTATGAGATTATGCAACTCCCGTTTGCCGGAGGAACACCTTGTGTGCTACCAAACGTCACAACGTAACTGGGTGATTATAAAGGAGCTCTACAGGTGTCTCCAAAGGTACATGTTGGGTTGGCGTATTTCGAGATTAGGATTTGTCACTCCGATTGTCGGAGAGGTATCTCTGGGCCCTCTAGGTAATGCACATCACATAGGCCTTGCAAGCATTACAACTAATGAGTTAATTGCGAGATGATGTATTACGAAACGAGTAAAGAGACTTGCCGGTAATGAGATTGAACTAGGTATTGAGATACCGACGATCGAATCTCGGGCAAGTAACATACCAATGACAAAGGGAACAACGTATGTTGTTATGCAGTCTGACCGATAAAGATCTTCGTAGAATATGTAGGAGCCAATATGAGCATCCAGGTTCCGCTATTGGTTATTGACTGGAGACGTGTCTCTGTCATGTCTACATTGCTCTCGAACCCGTAGGGTCCGCACGCTTAATGTTACGATGACAATTTCATTATGAGCTTATATATTTTGATGTACCGAAGATTGTTCGGAGTCCCGGATGTGATCACGGACATGACGAGGAGTCTCGAAATGGTCGAGACATACAGATTGATATATTGGACGGCTATATTCGGACCCCGGAAGTGTTCCTGAGAAGTTTCGGATAAAACCGGAGTACCGGGGGGTTACCGGAACCCCCCGGGGGTTAATGGGCCTCATGGGCCCAAAGTGGAGAAGAGGAGGGGCGGCCTGGGCAGGCCGCACGCCCCCTCCCCCTCTAGTCTGAATTGGACACGGAGGGGGGGCGGCGCCCCCCTTTCCTTCCTCTCCTCTCTCCCTTCCTTCCCCCTCTCCTAGTTGGACAAGGAAAAAGGAGGGAGTCCTACTCCCGGTAGGAGTAGGACTCCTCCCTGGCGCGCCTCCTCCTGGCCGGCCGCCCCTCCCCCTTGCTCCTTTATATACGGGGGCAGGGGGGCACCTCTAGACACACAAGTTGATCTTGGAGATCGTTCTCTTAGGCGTGTGCGGTGCCCCCCTCCACCATAATCCTCGATAATATTGTAGCGATGCTTAGGCGAAGCCCTGCGACGGTAGAACATGAGGATCGTCACCACGCCGTCGTGCTGACGGAACTCTTCCCCGACACTTTGCTGGATCGGAGTCCGAGGATCATCATCGAGCTGATCGTGTGCTAGAACTCGGAGGTGCCATAGTTTCGGTGCTTGATCGGTCGAGCCGTGAAGACGTACGACTACATCAACTGCGTTGTCATAACGCTTCCGCTGTCGGTCTATGAGGGTACGTAGACAACACTCTCCCCTCTTGTTGCTATGCATCACCATGATCTTGCCTGTGCGTAGGATTTTTTTGAAATTACTACGTTCCCCAACAGTTCACGCAACCGGATGAAGATACACCCTTTGGACGTCACTTGAAGGAAGTCACTAGATATCTGAACATAGGAGTACCAAGCTTCACCGGAACCTACAACGCCACTTTACCTGAAGAAGAGCGCTGGATGATTCTAGTTCAAGTTCCAGGAAGGACGTTCATGCCAGTCACTAAGCCCATAGAGTTTTCTTTTGATGCACCAACTTGGAGTCTAGGAAAGAGCATGGCAGCTCACATCGCCATGGGACGCATTGGAGAAGTCTACCACAAAGATCTCAAGGATACTATCTACTAGATTTGTGGGCACTGAGATGAGCACTGGGAGATGATCAGCACCAGAAAGGATAGATCAATTACAGATTTTATCCAGGAATTAAACCAGCAAATTCGATGTCAGGAGAACCAGATGTGCGCCGACATGATAGACCTGAAGAAGGCAAGGACAAGAATCAAGGAACTGGAGGAAGAACTCAAGGCTACACGTGAAGATTATGAAGAAGAAATTGAAGTATTAGTAGATAAGAATGCCGACCTAACAATGAAGATCAGGATATTTATGGGAGGCCCTACACCAGTAGATGAAGACGAAGAACCCAAGGAGATTCGCCTGGAAGACTACATCATCATCGACGACACTGACTCGGATCCAGATGATAGCGGTGATGACTATGTTGATGAAGCCGGAGCAGATATCATGGAGTCTGCAACCAAAGAATATTTCTAGTAGACCACCTCATCAGTAGTAGTAGTCCACCATGTAAATACAGTAGTCCGAGAACTTTTACGATAGTTAGATCGATTGTATGCCCTTGTTTGATTGAATGAAGTGAAATGTTTGCTTTTGCCTCATGTGCATATGGGCAGTGTTTTCTCTTTAGACCCACTCTATTCTTAAATCTCATCTTTTCTAAACCCTCAGATGCCTCCGAGACGTGACCCCGGATTTACCTTTCCACCGGAGCTCACTCAGTTGATCCAGCAGCAGAACACATTGATGCAGTTGCTAGTCCAGAATCAGAATCAAGGGAACAACAACAACAACCCACCACCACCACCACCACCACCTGTTGATCACTTAGCCCGTTTTCTTAGGCTGAATCCGCCGGTGTTTTCCAGTAGCACCGAGCCGATAGTAGCAGATGATTGGCTCCGAAAGACAGCTAGAGAGTTGACCACAGCAGGATGCACAGATGCGGAGAAGGTGAAGTCTGCCGCACATCAGCTTGAAGGACCCGCAGCATCATGGTGGGAGAATTTCACAGCCACTTTCCCTGTCGACACTGTCACATGGGACCAGTTTCAGCAGGCTTTTCGAACTGCCCATGTTTCAGCAGGAGCTATGGCCTTGAAGAAGCGAGAGTTTCGCAACTTGCACCAAGGAGGACGGACAGTTGGCCAGTATGTGGAGGACTTTAGTAAATTAGCACGTTATGCCCCATATGACGTTGCTACGGATGCAGCTAAGCAGGAGATGTTTCTGGAAGGACTGAATGATGAGTTGAGCATGCAGTTGATGGTAGCAACCTTCAAAAACTACCAGGAGTTGGTAGATCGTGCTCTTATGATTGAAGGGAAGTAGCAGCAAATTGAAAATCACAAGAGGAACTATGCACAAGGAAAGTACAATTTAGGAGCTCAGCAGAAGCCACGATTTACCCCTAGACCGGGAGGACATTTTCAGCATACCCATGGAGGAGGTAGCTCGCACAATCACAATGGCCCCATGAATGGTAATGGTAATGGAGGAAGCAACGGCCAGAACCGTACCAACTCATCAACCCCAGCCAAGAAAGACCTGAGCCAATTCACTTGCTTTAAGTGCCAGAAGACCGGATATTATGCCAATGAATGTCCTGAATCACAAAATGGAAATGGCAATGGAAGCTCTGGGAAGAAGCCGAACCCTTTCAACAGGGGACAGGTGAACCACGTTAGTGTGGAGGAGGTTGAAGAACAGCCAGATGCAGTAATCGGTAAGTTTTTGGTTAATTCATTTACTGCACTCGTTCTTTTCAATACTGGTGCATCGCATTCATACATATCCAGGGGATTTGTGGATAAGTATAAACTGCCAACCCAAGCCCTTGGGTCACCCATGTTAGTAACCTCGCCTGGAGCAGAATATACGGCTAGTCTATGGTGTGATCGGTTACCATTAAGGATTGGTAACTATGTTTTCCCCTCAGACCTAATAGTATTGGAATCCCAAGGATTGGACGTAATATTAGGCATGGATTGGTTATCAAAGTATGAAGGGAATATTGAATGTGCTAGTAAGTCAATTTTGCTTACCACCCCAGAAGGGAGAAGGATCAAGTATGTATCCCGACATGTGCCAAAGAGGACTCAAGTAAATTTCTTAACAGGAGTTGTGCAGGAGGAAGTACCAGTAGTAAAGGATTTCCCCAAAGTATTTCCAGGTGAGTTGCCAGGCATGCCACCGGATAGAGATATTGAGTTTTTGATTGAGCTATTGCCAGGCACAGGGCCAATATCAAAGAGACCATATAAGATGCCTGCAAAGGATTTGGTGGAAATTAAGAAGCAAATTAAGGAGTTACTGGATAAAGGTTATATTCGCCCAAGTTCTTCACCTTGGGGATCGCTAGTACTTCTAGTGGAGAAGAAGGATGGATCGTTAAGGATGGTTGTCGATTATCGAGGATTGAATGAAGTAACCATCAAGAACAAGTACCCACTACCGATGATGAATGATCTGGTTGATCGATTGCAAGGAGCTAAGGTATTTTCCAAGACCGATCTGCGATCAGGATACCACCAGTTGAAGATTCGCGAACAGGATATACCCAAGACAGCTTTTACCACCATGCATGGGCTGTATGAGTATACCGTTATGTCATTTGGTCTGACTAACGCACCTGCATATTTTATGAACATGATGAACAAGGTGTTTATGGAGTTCTTGGATAAGTTCGCCGTAGTGTTCATTGATGATATCCTGGTTTACTCGAAGAATGAAGAGGAGCATAAGGAACATTTGCGTTTGGTTCTTGGAAAGCTCAGAGAACACCAATTATATGCCAAGTTTAGCAAATGTGAGTTTTGGTTAAAGGAAGTTGGATTTCTCGGACACGTTATATCTGGAGAAGGTATAGCAGTAGACCCCACTAAAGTTGATACCGTGACCAAGTGGGAAGCACCAACCACTGTGGGAGAGATCTGGAGTTTTCTTAGACTCGCAGGATACTGCCGGAGGTTTATTGAGAATTTCTTGAAGATTGCGAAGCCTATGACGGAGTTGTTGAAGAAGGATACCAAGTTCATATGGACTGAGGAATGTGAGGCTAGTTTTCAGGACTTGAAGAAACGCTTGGTTACTTCACCAGTGTTGATTTTGCCAGACCAGACCAAGGATTATGAGGTGTATTGCGACTCTTCACGTCGAGGACTTGGAGCAGTGCTTATGCAGGAAGGGAAAGTTGTTTCATATGCCTCACGACAGCTTAAGCCTCAGGAGTTGAATTATGCTATGCATGATTTGGAGTTAGCAGCCATAGTGCATGCACTGAAGACTTGGAGACATTTTCTGACTGGAAACCATTGTGAGGTGTATACGGATCATAAGAGTTTGAAGTATATTTTCACACAGAAGGAGTTGAATCTCAGACAAAGGAGATGGTTGGAGCTAATCAAGGATTATGATATGAAATTGCATTATCACCCCGGAAAGGCTAATGTAGTAGCTGACGCATTAAGCCGTAAGAGCCATGTCAACACCCTAATGACGGGAGAATTACCAAGGGAGTTAGCCGAAAATCTTCGAGAGCTATGTTTAGAAATAGTCCCGAGAGGCTATGTAGCAGCATTGGAGATTCAGTCTGCATTGATGGATAAAATCAGAGAAGCCCAAAGGACTGACAAGGAGATTGCTTCTATTAAGGAGAAAATTAGCAAAGGAAAAGCTAAGGGATTTTGTGAGGATGAGCACGATACCCTATGGTTTCAAGACCGCGTCTATGTACCAAATGATCCGGAGATTAGAAAGCTAATTCTGCAAGAGGCCCATGATTCACCATATTCGATTCACCCAGGAAATACCAAGATGTATTTGGATTTGAAGGATATTTTCTGGTGGACCCGAATGAAGAAGGATATTGTGGAGTACGTAGCAGTTTGTGATGTATGTCAGAGAGTGAAGGAAGAGCATCAGAAGCCAGCAGGATTGCTACAACCATTGCCGATACCCGAATGGAAGTGGGATAAGCTAGGCATGGATTTTATTACAGGATTGCCCAGAACACGTTCAGGCTACGACTCGATATGGGTTGTAGTCAATCGTTTGACAAAGGTAGCTCATTTAATTCCAGTGAAGACTACCTATACCAGTGCAAAGTTGGCAAAGATATACATGACAAGGATCGTATGTATGCATGGAGTTCCGAGGAGCATTGTATCAGATAGAGGAACCTAGTTTGCTTCAAAGTTCTGGAATCAGTTGCATGAGACTTTGGGAACCGGACTAGAGTTTAGCACAGCTTTCCACCCACAGACAGATGGACAGACTGAGAGAGTCAACCAGATCTTGGAGGATATGCTAAGAGCTTGTGCGCTAGATTACGGATCTAGTTGGGATGAGAATTTGCCATATGCAGAGTTCTCTTACAACAACAGCTACCAATCCAGTTTGAAGCTGGCCCCTTTCGAAGCCTTGTACGGAAGGAGGTGCGGGACCCCATTGTCCTGGGATGAAGTTGGAGATCGCCAGTTGTTTGGACCGGATCTGATAAAGGAATCTGAACAGAAAGTGAAATTAATTCGCGACAGACTAAAGGTAGCTCAATCCAGGCAGAAGAGTTATGCAGACTCTAAACGTAAGGAGATAGGTTACGAAGTCGGAGACCGAGTTTATCTTTGAGTATCACCACTTCGAGGAGTTAAGCGCTTTGGAGTTAAGGGAAAACTAGCGCCACGTTTCGTAGGCCCATACAAAGTGTTGGAACGTATGGGAGAAGTAGCCTACAAGTTGGAATTACCCAAAGGACTGTCAGGAGTTCACGATGTGTTTCATGTATCCCAGTTGAAGAAGTGCCACGCGGAGATGGCTGACATACCACTGAGGGATACGGTACCACTCGAAGCAATTCAGTTGGACAGTGATTTGACCTATGAGGAGAAACCAGTTAAGATTCTAGAGTATGCCAGTCGAGTCACCCGCAGCAAGGTTATCAAGTTTTGCAAAGTTCAGTGGAGCCAACACACGGAGGATGAAGCCCCTTGGGAACGAGAGGAAGATTTGCTGAAGGACCACCCTCACCTATTTTCTAGCCAACCCGAATCTCGAGGGCGAGATTCATCTTAAGGGGGGTAGGTTTGTAACATCCCAAATTTTCAATTTGGAATGCTATACACTAGATCATCATTGCATATCATATTTATTGCATTTTGGTTGATCCTAGAAATTTTTCGCAACTCAAGGACCCTCGGAGAGAGTTGGGGATTTTGTTATTTTCATATTTGAGTTGTCTCAAAGTTTGAAAATAGGATCATTTAATTTTATTTATTTTATCTTCAATAATTTCTATTACAAAAATAAAGAGAGAGGGAATAAAATGACTTTCCCAAAATAAAGAAATATTGAGGATTTAATAAAAAAATCAAATAAGATTTTTTTGGTTTTATTTGCTTTTTTATTTGAATTTAGGAAAAATGCGCGTTTTTCAAAATTGTATTTTGGCCCCAAATAAATGTTCATCCTGTGCGGGATGATTTTAGAAGCCGGGGAAAATTTATTTCAGGATTTTTGGAGTCTGTTTAGTATTTCTTTTATTTGTTTTTCTGCGCGGAATTATTTTTTTTAAAAAAAAGTCTGAACCGACTCTGGGCCGTACCCGAGCGGGACTCCGCCCGGGGCAGCCTTTAAATTGCGCCGCCCGAGCCCCGCCGCAGCCCACCCGCACCCTAACCCTAGCCGCCGCCCCGCGCCGCCTCGCCGCTGCCGCGCCGCTGCCCCGCCGCCCACGCCGCTCGCCGGAGCCGCCGCCGCCGCCTCGCCCGCTCGCCGGAGCCGCCCCGCCGCCCGAGGTAGCCGCCGTCGCCGGCGGTTTTCTCGCCTGGTTTTTTTAAAAGCCGCGGTTTATTTTATTTTTTTAGATTTTGTTTTTTAGATCGGTTTTATTTTCGGTTTAGTCTATTTAGTGAGCGTTCGCTCGTTCGTTCGTTTAGATCCAGTTAACGAACGTTCGTTTGTTAAACTGTTCGTTGTTTTCTTTTTTTTGGATTAAATCCGTGATTTTTCTGATCGCGATTTCTGATCCGATTTTCGTTTTAGTATAACTTTTCGCTCGTTTATCGGAATCAGGCGATTCAAGCACCTGGAGTTTCGTCTCGAAACCCTCTTTCCGTTTAACCAACTTAAACAAGTTTTTGTTTCTGTAAAAATTGCCCTAGATCCAGAATAGTAATCGAAGCCTTTTTCTTTTAATGTTTGTCTTTCGTTGCTTCGTTCGATTTGATTCTTTTTGCCAACCGGAGTTCTTAAGTTGAACTTTCTGGTTAGATCTCTTATTTGAGTTTTTCCTGTGCATTAGTTGACTACTTATTGTATGCTTGTTTGTTTGCGATAGAGTACCCGGAGTGCGCCGCTTGTTACTTCGAATCACTAGGTTTCCCAGATCATCAGCAAGGCAAGTAACACTTTGATCATAGCTTCTACTACCCAGTTTTATTGCATTAGATCAATCTTTACACATTGCATGATTAGGATCTAATTAAATTGTGGGTTTGGGAAGTAGTTGAGGTAGTACCTATTACCTGTTTATTATCAAACCTTGGGAGTTACTTCTACGTTTGCTTACTATTGCTATGCTATGCTAGTAGACGTGGATTGGGTGAGTGATATCCATGCCAGATGTGAGATTTCTTTTAAATCAATGGTTTATCTAAGGTGGCAACTTAAATACACATCTGGGTGGATTGAGGTACCTGGGTATTCCAGGATTGCCTGTTTTCTTTTGGGCCGCCACCGAGGCTCAAAGGGATCATGAGATTATTCATGCTAGAAACTTCCGTGTGCAGCCACAAGCTATTATGGGCTCTAGCATAGTTGACTAAGTCGTGCGAACTCTTACAGTGGTAGACTAGCAGATGTAGGGGATGTAGGTGGTACGGTCTACCCAATGGTAAGGTGCTAGCGCTTTTGAAAGACTATGTCTTGGTCATCCATTTCTCAAACACCCTGTAGTGCGAGAAATCCAACGGAGGAGATCGAGTCTTGTGGGGAAAAGTGCGCAAACCTCTACAGAGTGTATAAACTAATCATGGTTAGCCGTGTCCCCGGTTATGGACATCTTGAGTATCTAGTACTTGGATTATCATGTGAATCTCAACATGTTACTATAAAATTAAGTCTGACGGGTTTGTTTAATGATGTTTAATTGGGATTGAGAATGCTGTCAACCATTCTCAATGATTAACAACCACCATGATAGTTAAATAAATTTATTCCTTTGCAGTAGGGAAAAATTGGCTTTTCGCAAAAGTGTAACCATAGAGCTTTCCATTACTCTCTATGTGTTACCTTGCCAGCATATTCCATGTGCTGACCCGTTTTCGGGCTGCAACGTTAATGTTGCAGACTTTTCAGACGACGATTAAGGAGTTTTAGGTCATGGTTCTATACTCAGTGATGCCGTTGGAGTTGATGGACTCACTTATCTTCTAAGGCTTCCGCTGTTATCGTTATTAGATGGCCTTAAGCCATATTTATTGTAATAAGTTCTCTATTGAGACACTCGATGTAATAAGTGTGTAATTGCTACTCTGTTATAAATCCTTCAAGTACTGTGTGGTGTCAGCATTACTGATCCAGGGATGACATCGGAGCACAGAGATTGGACCGTCTGAGGTCTGGTCGCTACAATATGGTGATACAAGTGCAATATGGATGGTAGATATAGGTTTTTGTAATCTCAAAATATAAAAACAACAAGGTAACTACTGATAAAAGTGAGCGAAAACGGTATTGAGATGCGTTGAAACAAGGCCTAGGGTTCGTACTTTAACTAGTGCAAGTTCTCTCAACAATAATAACATAATTGGATCATATAACAATCCCTCAACATGAAGCAAAGAGTCACTCCAAATTCACTAATAGCGGAGAACAAACGAAGAGATTATTGTAGGGTACGAAACCACCTCAAATTTATACTTTCTGATCGATCTATTCAAGAGTTCGTACTAGAATAACACCTTAAGACACAAATCAACCAAAACCCTAATGTCACCTAGATACTCCAATGTCTGCTCAAGTATCCGTGGGTATGATTATACGATATGCATCACACAATCTCAGATTCATCTATTCAACCAACACAAAGCACTTCAAAGAGTGCCCTAAGGTTTCTACTAGAGAGTCAAGACAAAAACGTGTGCCAACCCCTATGCATTAAGTTCACGAGGTCAGGGAACTCACAAGTTGATCACCAAAACATACATCAAGTGGATCACGTGAATATCCCATTGTCACCACAGATAAGCACATGCAAGACATACATCAAGTGTTCTCAAATCCTTCAAGAATCAATCTGATAAGATAACTTCAAAGGGAAAACTCAATCCATTGCAAGAGAGTAGAGGGGGAGAAACATCATAAGATCCAAATATAATAGCAAAGCTCGTGATACATCAAGATCGTGCCAAATCAAGAACACGAGAGAGAGAGAGAGAGAGAGATCAAACACATAGCTACTGGTACATACCCTCAGCCCTGAGGGTGAACTACTCCCTCCTCGTCATGCAGAGCCCCGGGATGATGAAGATGGCCACCGGTGATGGATTCCCCCCTCCGTCAGGGTGCCGAAAAGGGTCTAGATTGGGTTTCGATGGCTACGGAGGCTTGCGGCGGTGGAACTCCCGATCTAGGTTATTTTCTGGAAGTTTGGGGATATATAAGAGGCGTTGGCGTCAGGAACAAGTTAGGGGGGTCCACAAGGCGGCCACGAGGTAGGGGGCGCGCCCAGGGGGGTAGGGCGCGCCCCCACCCTCATGGTGGCCTTGGGACTCTTCTGGTCCATCTCCGATGGTCCATGGGCTTCTTCTGGTCCAAAAATAATCTCTGTAAATTTTCAGGTCAATTGGACTCCGTTTGATATTCCTTTTCTGCGATACTCGAAAACAAGGAAAAAGTAGAAACTGGCACTGGGCTCTAGGTTAATAGATTAGTCCCAAAAATCATATAGAATAGCATATAAATGCATATAAAACATCCTAGATGGATAGTATAATAGCATGGAACAATAAAAAATAATAGATACATTGGAGACGTATCAAGCACCTCTTCCCATTGCAAGATAAATAGATCAAGTTGGCCAAAAAAACCCAAATATCGGAGAAGAAATACGAGGCTATAAGCAATCATGCATATAAGAGATCAAAGAAACTCAAATAACTTTCATGGATATAAAAGGATAGATCTGATCAGGAACTCAACGTTCATCGGATCCCAACAAACACACCGCAAAAGAGTTACATCATATGGATGTCCAAGAGACCATTGTATTGAGAATCAAGAGAGAGAGATGAAGCCATCTAGCTACTAAATACGGACCCGAAGGTCTACAAAGAACTACTCACGCATCATCGCAGAGGCGCCAATGGAGGTGGTGAACCCCATCCGAGATGGTGTCTAGATTGGATCTGGTGGTATTGGACTCTGCGGCGGCTGGATGAATATTTCATCGACTCCCCTAGGGTTCTGGGATTTTTGGGGTATTTATTGAGAAAAGAGGCGGTCCGGGGGGCACCCAAGGTGGGCACAACCCACCAGGGCGCCTCTTGAGGCGCCCTGGTGGGTTGTGGCCCCCTCGGGGCACCCCCAGGCGTAGCCAGGGCCCGTTGTGTTCCTTCTGGCCCATAAAAATTCTCTGTAAAGTTTCGTGGCATTTGGACTCCGTTTGATATTAATTTTCTGCGATGGAAAAACACGGAAAAAATAGGAACTGGCACTTGGCACTATGTCAATAGGTTAGTTCCAAAAAATGATATAAAATGACTATAAAATGATTATAGAACATGCAAGATTGATAATATAACAACATGCGACAATCAAAAATTATAGATACGTTGGAGACGTATCACTTTACCATGGGCATTGCTTCATTTAACCAATGATATTATTAGATTAGCAGCAGCAATAGGATCATATGGACAATGACCGCACAACCACCATGTACTTTTTTTGAAAAAACATGTATACCTCCACCGAGGCATAAACTAGGACAAATTTTCGAGTGGCCTTTCCTCTTTAATACTAAAAAATAGGTGATGTTGGACTAGCCGACGAACCCTTGCTACTATACGTGGGGAGTTGGGGAGTAGTGGCATAGAAGAAAACCTACATGCAGCGACCTGGGGAGTTGGATGAGTACAATTAAGCATGAAATCCAAAAGAAGTTATACCTCAGGTGGGCGAGATGTCGCTTAGGCGGGCGGGCTGGATCTGCCCACACGACGGCAGCGAACAAGGGCACAAAGGACCTTCGTCCATGCCAGCGCTGGCTCATAGAGGACGGTGAGCATCGGCTTCCTCCATCGCCGACAATGACAACGTCAACGCTGCACCTCCTCACCTCCCGCAGCAGACGGGATTTGGTCAGATCTGTGACCACTGGTGAGGAGATAGTGTGGACACTATCGTCTTGTTTAGATATGGAGAGGGTGGGAGAGCGAGACGCGAGAAAACCTATCAAACAAGAGGCTATACATACAATGGAGTAAAAAAATCTCCATAGCAGTGGTTTTAAATAGATTACACATGTTCCCAGAAAAAAATAAAAAACTGGAGGACAATTTTTTTAACGTACCAAGAAAGAAATATCGATCAAAAACATGCCCCCGCTTCCAGGTTGCAGTTTGTATCACTCACGTGTGGTCCCCGACCCTCCATTATTAAGTGAACAAATTAAAGGGTCAAATTATTATGTACGTAAGCTGCCACTTTATGTACAAATGCGCTCCATCGTGTACTCGCGGGTATCTCGGAGGTAGAGTGAGTGCGTGTACATTTCTTCTTTATGTCGTACTCCATTTATCTCACTCCATATTGTTTCCCACTCATATGATATTCCTATCCTAGGAACAAAATGAGGCGATACTAAGTTTGTGTGTGTGTAGGGAGAACGAGACATCGATGGTGTGTACGAGTAGTCGTGAGAGTTGTCGCGCACACACACGTAGACATAGTCATGCATATCCGTGTTTACGTAAAACTCCATGTCCATCTCCATCTCGAATAATATTTTTCCAACTGGCACATTATTTACATTATTAATTATATATGCAGCAATATTTACGTACATCATCTCTTGTTTGCGGGCGTCCGGACCACTGCCACGCCCGCTCCTGACCAACCCGAACCCTCTTCATCACCCGCACGTGCTTCCCGCACGAAACGGTCAGTGCCGCATTCATGCCCGGCCAGAGCGGACCTGACCTCTCACTGGCACCGATATTGAAGCGGCACGCCGGCCGAGAGAGCGCCGCCTGCGCCGCTTCCTGGTGCAGTCGACTGCTCTTTGTTCAAAGGTCGCAATAGCCACCCACAACATGCATGTAAAAAGTTCTTGGGAGTCCGTGCTACAGCTAGCTGTCCTCCCCCTCCTCGTCAATCTCTTCCAGTAGTGCTAGTACTCCATGGCATGATCCATCGACAAGCTGGCGGGAAAATTATGGTATACTCGGTTTGTGGTGAGTGGCATGCCGAGCGACCATGTGGGGTGGAGCCGTGGAGGAGGGTGAGACACGAACGCGATGGACGTGATTTAAACATTGGTTTTGCTCAATGGTGCAATCCAACGAAACGAAACATTGGTTTCTCTCATTTCCATTTTTCCTTAGGAAAAACAAAAATTTTTCACTCCATTTTAATTCCTACTCCAAGGTTGCCCCGTTACAACATTTCATCAAAGACAAAGGAAAACTAACACGCATGCTGATGCATGTCAATGATTCACAGATCATAGCCAATATTTACTTCACAACTAAAGAAAAAAGTTGTGAGAGTGTACAAAAAACTACTGGTGGGGTCACTACGACTTAAACCCTAAACCCTAAACTGGATTTAATTTCCTAGCTAGGTAGAACGTGTCGAAGGAAAGACGGCTGGCACCCTCAGATCATATGATGCTTTTGTGCAGTTCCACTAAAGTCAAGCTCAACATCCCTATTGGCAAAGATATCGAAGAAGTGTGATTAGAATAATAGTACCGGCACTAATTCATGAGATATAAACTCATCACAAATAGAAGCCGGTAGAAGTAGAGAAAGACCTACATGGAGATGGAGCTACGTGGGGAGCTGCGGCAGTGGAGCAAGCCGGCTCCAAAAGGAAGTTGTACCTGGGACGTCGGGCTGTAGCTAGAAGGGCGGTTGGGAGGTGGCATCAACCCATACCGCAGGGACCCCCGATCGGGACACACCGACAGTAGGTTTTCTCCCTCGCCGATGCCGACCGCGTCTACGGAAAACACCGTCCCCTTCCCCCAGCGGCGGGATCAGGCTGGATCTGTGACCAGCGTTGTGGCCACCGTCGTTCTATGCTTGTGAAGAGAGAAACCCAAGCAAGGAGGCTTGTAGCTTAGGCTCCTGCTAGTGTATAGATAGTGGTTTTCTTTTTCTCTCCATATCTACCATTTTATATTGCGTACGTGTCATTGAAGAGTGAAATGATGGTTGCTTCTTCCGACTAACTTACTGTTTGATTTGACTGCTCCTGAGTGGCCCCTACACGTACTCCCCCTACGTGTATGACCGTTCCTGAGTCTCACTTGTACTTATCTCTATTTGCTTTCATGACACGTAGACAGGATGCGCATAAAGGAATTTTGTTACTACACGTTGTTATGTAGTACTACTAGTACCTACTGCCTCCTTTCGGTTCACTACTAGTACTCCCTCTGTCCTGGCTTATTGGTCCCCTTTGTACTCAATTCATGGGCTCGTTTTCATCAAGAAATTGTCTTTACCAATGTATTAATATCAGGAATGCATGCGTGAACAATGAATGATTAAACCTTGCAATGAACATTTTGACAAAGCATTGACTTATGAACATGTGAATGTGAGGCACTACAACCTCGTGCATGCATGCAACAGTCACACGTACACATGGACGCAAAAAACGCGCATGGCACCCTAATGCATGCATGTCCGAGAACACGACGGAACACACACAATCACACTCAAGTGCTCAACCTACACGTGCATGCACACACATACTCAGCTAGGGTGAGCTAGTGACCGTATAAACACCAGAAAATGTATATTTTGAGCGCAATGAGTGTACTATGAAGTCCACTGGCCGTATTGTTACAAATATACAATAACAAGCAGTGTACTTATCTCGTTTCAAATTAGGCCATATTAACCGGAAAGGAGGCAGTGTGTACTAGCATTACTTTACCGTGTCGCGTCAACTTGCCGAACGAGGAGAAGCTTGCGGGACGGGAGAAGATTGCGTGCGGTGGCTCGCAGGACAAGGAGAAACTTTTGACTAATGCAAGCTCTCCCTCGCTCAGGCGGTGGACGTGCAACAATTAATTTGGTGTCAGATTTCCAGAAGCATACACTGTACTAGTACCATTATTGTTCGACTTCTCGAAGAGGCAAATAGCCAAGCGCAAAGTTTACTAGTACTAATATACAGGTATGTACTACTAGTAACCTGATGGTGGAGCGTCTGCACTCTTATTTTATTTTAATCTGTGATAACGCAATCTTCAACACAATTGGTTCTCTTCGAGGGTTCTCGCATGTGATAATGGAAGTTAATTGCATGGAACACTCGCCACAATTCTCGCTTAATTCTGGCTCCTATCCTGTTAGAAATAGGAGCGCTCAGTAATATTTTCTCTTTTTATTATTATTCAGCATGTAAACAGGCCAGCAAACCTTGCGGCGCATCTTTGTGTGAACCGTGCTTGCTGCACTTTGAATGTGACCGAGAGCTGGCTTGATGAAATACCTCGCTTCATTCTTCTTTTTTTGCGGGGTACCTTGATTCCTAGTGACCAGTCTCTTGTCTGATCATCCTAAGGATGCTTATGTATGAATAAAGCACTCTCATTTACAGACTAGCACTACTTTTTGGTGTGTCCTGTCAACTCGCAGAATGAGGAGAAGCTTGCAGGACAAGGTGAAGTTCGCTTATGCCCTCTCTGTCTACCTCAAGACTGGTGGCTCGCAGGACGACGAGAAGCTTTTGACTAATGCAACCTACCCTCGCCCAGGCGGTGGACGTGCAACAGTTCATTTGGTGTCAGATTGCCAGAGGCATACACTTAATTACTATCAGTGTTCAACTTCACGAAGAGGCGAAGAGCCAAGCGTAAGGTTTAGTAGTACGAGTAGTACTAACTAGTAGTATACAGGTACTAGGAACCGCATGGTGGAGCGTCTGTACTCTTATTTTATTTTAATCTCTGATAAAGTACACATTTATTTGGGAGAAGTGTGGAAAATGGCAGCCCAATAGTACTATTAAAAACATCGAACATGTAATGATGGTATCAATCAACCATGCTCGAATATATCTTGGCCTCCGTGCGAGCCCGTCTGTGTGTTATCGCTCCTTTTCTCTCTCAAGGAACGGCGGGTTGGCCATTTTGCCGTTAATTGAGGTCGGTTTGCTCACACTCCGGTCCCACATGTCAGTGATATGCTAAGAGGAAGTGCGTTGACCGACTGGCCATACACGTACTTAGTTTTGCACCTTCATACTCCTCCTCCCTCCGTCATACTTTATAGGGCGTGCTTCATTCTCATGCATTTCTCTCCATGCATTTCCACCACCAGAGAGATTTTAGACGCGTTTGGTTTAAAGCTCAATTAATTAGGGCATGGTAACCGCAATCAAGTCCACAATTTTCTCCTGATGTACTAGGTGTGTACATGAAGTGGAGTAAGTGCATGCATGTGTGTACCCAGGATGGAAGCACTGCATGCATGTGTGTACGCATTATGTCCTCTAGTAATAGACGTCGTGCTATAACTACCAATACTATTTTTCAAGTCGATCGCTAGTTGCCTTGGTCACAGAGATTGTTGTAGCGCGCTCTATAAATAGTGACGGAGGGAGTAGTATGAGCGGATTCAAAGAAGAGTGTATTGATGGTTGCTTCTTCCGAGCAACTTATAGTGGGAAAGGTGGGGCTTATGATTTGACTACTCATTACTCACTATTAGTGCAGCGCAACGACTGGGCTGAGTCTCCGATGTGGTTGTGCACTACTCCCTCCATTCTTAAATATTTGTCTTTCTAAAGATTTCAACGAGTGACTACATACGAAGCAAAATGAGTTAATCTACACTCTAAAATACTCCCTCCATTTCTAAATATAAGTCCTTACAGAGATTCCACTATGGACTACATACGGAGCAAAATGAGTGAATCTACACTCTAAACTATGTCCATATACATCCGTATGTGATCCGCATTGAAATATCTAAAAAGACTTATATTTAGAAACAGAGGAAGTATGTCCATTTGAAATTTCTAACAAGATAAATATTTAAGAATGGTGGGAATATAATTTTGTTCATGGCACATGGACCCAGATGCTGATGACGCTTCGGGCAATGCTATCAAGCTTCCAACATTTGTTTACATAATTGACGTACTATACAAATAATTTTCCATGGACATGAAATTGTACAATGCTCTGAGCTTCCAGCTTTTGTTTCGTTTGTCTTGCCATCCATGCTCTTTCGGAAAAAATAAAAAACTAACTTCCTTGCTAATGCATCTCAATGGTTAGCAGATCAGAGCTAATATTTACATCACAACTGAAGACAAAGTTGTGCAAAGGTGTTAAATTAAAATTGATCCATGCTTTCATTGGCAGCAACATCCCCCCAACTTTGTCTAAATCAACAAGGCATGTTGGGAAAAAAGTAGCTGTCAGGAGCATGCAACATTCTGATCATTTTGTGCAGTTCCACTAAAGTAGAGGTGAGCGCCCCTGTTCCAAAGATATTAAGTGTGATTACAATAATAGAGGACTGTTGATGAAACAATAAACACACAAATAGAAGTTGGCCACCTTTGCGGTCTCTCTTAAGACTAACTAGTTGGAGAAGATTAAGCAAATATTTGGAGAAGATTAGGCTCGGAGTTGGATGAGGAGGATAGAGAAAAACCAATCTCCCTTTGTGCAGTTACACTGAAATGTAGAGACGTTGCCCATGTGACATTTTAGTACAATTGCACAAACCACTCTTAAGAAAAAAGTGATTTGTGCAGTTCACCAAATGGTCGCAATAGCAACGAGGTGAAATGGATAGCCCTGTTTGCAAAAAAGAGGTAGAACGGAAACAATTACTGTCCAATAACAGTTGATGACACATACGACGACAAAAATAAGCATATTCCTTGTCCTAAGGGAAGATATCAACACGGTTGTGTTTATCTAGAATGGTGTGAGGACAAGATCACAATATGGAAAGTATGCCGAACGAGCTACATTTTGGGCAAAGAACTATGGAAGATCCGCATGCAGGATTTTCCACATGCAGCAACGTGGGGAGATGGGTAGTGGAGCAAGGCCGGAGGGGATACCTGGGGGTTGTCGGGATGTAACTAGGAGAATGGCAGCGGACGAGATCTGCCCATACTACGGCAGCGAGCAAGTGGCGTAGGCCCTACCGCGCTGGAGCTTGGTCAGAGAGAACGACGGGTACCGCAGATCGGGACATGCTGCCTCAGCGCTGTCGAACGGAGAAACGATGCACATCCTCCCTTTCCGTCGGTGGACGGGATGCAGCTGGATCAGTGACCAATGGTGAGAGAGAGAGAGCCCACCGTCGCCTTGTGTGAGATACTCTCAAGAGAGACAAACCCCGGCAGGCAGGCTCCATTGTATATAGTGGAGCAGACTGCCTTTTTCTCCATAAAAATCGTTTTATATTCTTTGTACGTGCCATTGAGTGATATGACTTTATTTAAAAATAACGCGCCAATGCATCAAGTCGAACTTTGTTTAGTCACGCGTGGTACACGACTTCCGTAGGTAAACAACTGCTATACGCGCTCAAATTATCACGTGGGCTACCATTTCGTACAGAAATGAGCTCCACCGTGTACCCACACAGGTGTGGCTGGGCACGAAGCATGAGTATGTGCACCTATTCTCTTCGTGTATGTACACCACGTATGTGGGGTTGTGTGAGAGAGATACAAACGTAGAGAGATATAGTGAGTGGGTTGGTGAGTGTTCTTTGGGGGGGGTGAGATATAGACAGGGAATATGTGTCGATGATATTTCAATCAAAAAATGTAACATATGCAATGTGTGTGAAACTGAGGCCTAGATATATCATATATATAGAGGGGGCGATCCACGAGAAGAGAGTGGAGGTATCATCGGCGTGAGGTATCCATAGAACTGAAGAGAGGGATGATGTGTGTGTGTGTGCGCGCGCGCGATCGATAAAGAGTGCCATCGAATTTGTGTGTGCCCACCTCAAAGATATAGGGTGGCTGGCCTACTGGAACGTGAGAGGGGCAGGTGTAGTTTGTCTCTGTGGCAAGGATACCTACCTACAGCGCTCGACTATCGGTCTATGTGTGTGGGGGGAGTGGGGGTCGGGAGGAGAGACCTAACTATAGAGGTATAATGGCTGGTATATGTGTGGAGGAGGAGAGACCTACCTTATGTATTGAGGAAGATTGATCGGCATCCATGCATATGTGTAGGAGATGAATAAGGTTGGGAAAGAGACAGAGCTAGAGTGTCGGAGGGGTTGGTGGTGGAGTTGCTTCTCAGAAATGGTGGGAGAGGCTTGCTAGACAAATGGAGCACACGCCTGCAATATCAATAAGAGAGGGGATGCATGTCTGTCTGTGCACGTGCGTGTGAGAAATGATGAGGCATGCACGAATGATGAGGGGGGATAATACGACTGTGGTAAGCAGACATAACTACATAGGAAGATCAATCGTCCTTTGTCGGATAAAGGAGAGACATAACTTGTGAGGTACGTTGATCGATGTGTGGGAAAAAATAGTTAAAGTCGACATAGGTATATCTAGGGAGATCCATCAGTCTACATGCATGTATGTGTTAGAAGCAAATAAGGCCCGAAGAGAAGGATAGAGAGAGAGAGGGATGCAGCTAGGAGGTGGTGCTAGAGGTATTATATCATGGGGGAAGGAGTGTGCGAGTACGAGATCGATGAAAAGAGGGGCATGAGTGAGGCATGGACGGTGAGAAGAGAAGAGGGAAAGCTTGTGTTTGTGGTAGGCACACCTGGCTAGAGAGGCATATCGACCGGTGTGTGCCGTAAAGAAGGAGTTGGGGGGCCTACACACACCATGGGTGAACGACCTAAAGTGAAAAGATGAATTTGCGCGATGGAGCTAGAGAATGCTGAGGGAGGGTGAGAGGGAGGCAGGCGTGTACATGCATGAGAGAAAGTTAGCGCTAGCTACAAAGATAAGAGGATTGTGTGGGTGTAAAAGACGAATAGAGATCATAATTCATTATAGAAAGTGTTTTCAGATATTTGAAGAATTTATCATAGTGTTTTAAACCGACGCATGCATGAACATATATAACGGTGATACGCATGGTGTGGTTATGAACATGTTATACTACATATAATATATTTGATCACTACTCCTATAAAACACTCAGTTGGTGATGATGGTGTGTCTGCCATCTGTCATTTCTAACCATCAGATCTGGATCTAACGATTGTGAGGTAAGTTGTGGTATTTTTCCAACAAGGCCCCACTTCTCTGCTCCAATTTGCAGAAAACCCCTTACTATCTTGAAACCAACCACATGACTCCCTCACCTCATTCCTTACTAGAGTGTTTTTCTTTCAAGTTTGTGAACATGTATTATTCTACTTGAATCCATTGCAACGCACGGGCACATTGCTAGTATATAAAAAATAGAGTTGGTGATGATGGTGTGCCTGCCATCCTGCAATATAGGCCGTCCGAATTATATCTAACGGATAGGAAGGAAACTATGGAAATTTTGAAAAAAGATACCCACACCCCTCTCCACATTTGCAGGTCAGGGCTAAATACTTGTCATAATGTAGGGGGCGCGGCACTATACTTTGTGTGATAAACACAGTGTACGTATGGAACATGGTTTAGATTATGAATATCTAGTTAGTACATCAAAATGTACTATTATTTGGAATCAATATCAAGTGTATTCAAAAAATTGAATTCGAGTTCATATTGTACACATAGTTCGTATCTATCTCTATAGTAATCATGTGGTGTCTTGTTAAGGTAATACACGAATGATGGTTGAAGTTGTCAACAATCATGATTGTAGATTCTTATTAAAATAGAGAAACAAATTAAATTTAGTTTGAATTGCAGCGGCAGTATAGACATTTGGAATGCACTAAAATGTTGGTATGAGTAGGTTACATGCATTATACAACCAGCGAAAATATTTAATTGGACTAACATGGATTCATAGCTTTGAATAGCATTTGTATAGTAAAATGGGACAAAACTCTCTCTTTGTGTGGTGTGAATAGTTTTATTTTTTTGTTTTTTTCGTTGAGGGAAGTGCGAATTGATTTGGTCCATACAAGTACAATACTACACATTAGGCTTGTCTCTAAAATTCAACCCGCGCCTTGTTATATGCCGAAAATTCAGATATCGTGCTCCCAAAACTCGCGCCTTCACAACCCGTGCCTTTCTATCCCCAAATTACAATGCGCGCGAAAACTCCCTCTAGCTGCCAAATCCCGACACGCAAAATCCCTCTTCTAACCCTGAGCCAAAAGGGCCGCTAGTTCAAATCGGTGGGGGTACTTTTGTAACACACCCTACATTTTGGACAAGCGCATCCCTAGGACATGGTTCTCTCCCTCCCATCGCCTCCTTTTCGCCATTCGAAATCCCAGGCCGCCATAACCTCTCTGCTCCATCCGCGAAACCCCACCCTCCTCCGTTTGCCACCTCACCGTTGCCCTGCCGGAGCCTCTTCCCCGACGATGTCATCCATCGCAACAGCTCGACGTCCCTCATCACCTCCCCGGATGAGGATCCGTCGTCCATCTCGTCGTCCTGCCGGTTCACCTGCCCCGTCCTCCACCTCCAAGGAGATGCTCCGATGATCACCTTGTCTATCGTGGCTGCTCCATCCCCATAGCGCCGCCTTAACCTGCTCCACCTAAACCGCAGCATCCTCACTGACTCCTCGGACGAAGACGAGGCCTACTCGATGCCACCAAAGAGGTTGTACACTCATCGCATCACAGCTTCTCCTTAACCCGACATCCTAGAACCCCCATGGCGCGGCTACCTCGAAGCCGGCGCCGCGGGCGACATCTACATGGCGGCTCTCCCCCAGTGCGAGGCCCCTTCGGCGGCGGTGTCCATACCAGCCGGATCTGCTGCTACTGCTCTGACTCTCGCTCGCGCTGCTGCTGCTGCTCCATCTCTTGCTCGCTCGCTCGCGCTACTGCTACTGCTGCTCCGGCTCTCGCTCGCTCTCTCGCTCACTCGCTCGCTTGCGCTACTGCTCTGCTCTCCCCCTCGCTCATGCTGCTGCTCTACTCTGATTTAGCTACACTTCAGTTGACTGACTCAACTTTTGTGTCAGTCGATTTTCAAGGGGTGGGGGGCTCGCCGGAGTTAAGCAAGAACTAGCCGCAGCTGATACGTCTCCAACGTATCTATAATTTTTGATTTCTCCATGCTATATTATCTACTGTTTTGGACATTATTGGGCTTTATTATCCACTTTTATATTATTTTTGCGACTAACCTATTAACCGGAGGCCCAGCCCAGAATTGCTGTTTTTGCCTGTTTTAGGGTTTCGAAGGAAAGGAATATCAAATGGAGTCCAAACGGAATGAAACCTCCGGGAACGTGATTTTCTCAACGAACAAGACCCAGGAGACTCGGACCCTATGTCAAGACACAAAAGAGGAGGCCACTAGGTAGGGGAGCGCGCCTACCCCCCAGGCGCGCCCTCCACCCTCGTGGGCCCCCTGTTGCTCCACTGACATACTCCTTCCTCCTATATATACCTACGTACCCCCAAACGATTAGATACAGAGCCAAAAACCTAATTCCACCGCCGCAACTTTCTGTATCCACGAGATCCCATCTTGGGGCCTGTTCCGGAGCTCCGCCGGAGGGGGCATTGATCACGAAGGGCTTCTACATCAACACCATAGCCCCTCCGATGAAGTGTGAGTAGTTTACATCAGACCTACGGGTCCATAGTTATTAGCTAGATGGCTTCTTCTCTCTTTTTGGATCTCAATACAATGTTCTCCCCCTCTCCTGTGGAGAACTATTCGATGTAATGTTCTCTTTGCGGTGTGTTTGTTAAGACGATGAATTGTGGGTTTATGATCAAGTCTATCTATGAACAATATTTGAATCTTCTCTGAATTCTTTTATGTATGATTGGTTATCTTTGCAAGTCTGTTCGAATTATCAGTTTGGTTTGGCCTACTAGATTGATCTTTCTGGCAATGGGAGAAGTGCTTAGCTTTGGGTTCAATCTTGTGGTGTCCTTTCCAGTGACAGTAGGGGCGGCAAGGCACGTATTGTATTGTTTCCATCGACGATAACAAGATGGGGTTTTCATCATATTGCATGAGTTTATCCCTCTACATCATGTCATCTTGCTTAAGGCGTTACTCTGTTTTTAACTTAATACTCTAGATGCATGCTGGATAGCGGTCGATGAGTGGAGTAATAGTAGTAGATGCAGGCAGGAGTCGGTCTACTTGTCTCGGACGTGATGCCTCTATACACGATCATACCTAGATATTCTCATAACTATGCTCAATTCTGTCAATTACTCAACATTAATTTGTTCACCCACCGTAGAATACTTATGCTCTCGAGAGAAGCCACTAGTGAAACCTATGGCCCCCGAGTCTATCTTTATCATATTAATATCCTACTACTTAGTTATTTCCTTTGCTCTTTACTTTGCCTTTATTTTACTTTGCATCTTTATCACAAAAATACCAAAAAACATTACCTTATCATATGTATCAGATCTCACTCTCGTAAGTGGCCGTGTAGGGATTGACAATCCCTATTCGCGTTGGTTGCGAGGATTTATTTGTTTTGTGTAGGTATGAGGGACTCGCGCATAGCCTCCTACTGGATTGATACCTTGGTTCTCAAAAACTAAGGGAAATACTTATGCTACTTTGCTGCATCATCCCTTCCTCTTCGGGGAAAACCAACGCAGTGCTCAAGAGGTAGCAAGAAGGATTTCTGGCACCGTTGCCGGGGAGGTCTACGCAAAAGTCAACATACCAAGTACCCATCACATACCCTTATCTCCCGCATTACATTATTTGCCATTTGCCTCTCGTTTTCCTCTCCCCCACTTCACCCTTGCCGTTTTATTCGCCCTCTCTCTCTCTCTATCCTCCATCTCTTTCTCTATTTGCCTCTTTTGGCCCGCTTGCTTTTTGTTTGCTTGTGTGTTAGTTTTCTTGCTTGTCACGATGGCTCAAGATAATACTAAATTATGTGACTTTACCAATACCAACAACAATGATTTTATTAGCACTCCGATTGCTCCTCTTACCGATGCTGAATCTTGTAAAATTAGTACTGCTTTGCTGAATCTTGTCATGAAAGATCCGTTTTCCGGCCTTTCTAGTGAGAATGCCGCTACCCATCTAAATAGCTTCGTTGATTTGTGTGATATGCAAAAGAAGAAAGATGTGGATAATGATATTGTTAAATTGAAGCTATTTCATTTTTCACTTAGAGATCGTGCTAAAGCTTGGTTTTCGTCTTTGCCTAAAAATAGTATTGATTGATGGAATAAGTGCAAAGATGCTTTTATCTCTAAGTATTTTCCTCCCGCTAAGATAATCTCTCTTACAAACGATATTATGAATTTTAAGCAACTTGATCATGAACATGTTGCACAAGCTTGGGAGAGAATGAAACTAATGATACGTAATTGCCCTACTGATGTCTACTACACAACCTTCTTCTTGTAGACGTTGTTGGGCCTCCAAGTGCAGAGGTTTGTAGGACAGTAGCAAATTTCCCTCAAGTGGATGACCTAAGGTTTATCAATCCATGGGAGGCGTAGGATGAAGATGGTCTCTCTCAAGCAACCCTGCAACCAAATAACAAAGAGTCTCTTGTATCCCCAACACACCCAATACAATGGTAAATTGTATAGGTGCACTAGTTCGGCGAAGAGATGGTGATACAAGTGGTATATGGATGGTAGATAAAGGTATTTGTAATCTGAAATTATAAAAACAGCAAGGTAACTAATGATAAAAGTGAGCGTAAACGGTATTGCAATGTGTTGAAACAAGGCCTAGGGTTCATACTTTCACTAGTGTATTTCCTCTCAACAATAATAACATAATTGGATCACATAACTATCCCTCAACATGCAACAAAGAGTCACACCAAAGTCACTAATAGAGGAGAACGAACGAAGAGATTATGGTAGGGTACGAAACCACCTCAAACTTATTCTTTCCAATCAATCCGTTGGGCTATTCCTATAAGTGTCACAAACAGCCCTAGAGTTCGTACTAGAATAACACCTTAAGACACAAATCAACCAAAACCCTAATGTCACCTAGATACTCCAATGTCACCTCAAGTATCCGTGGGTATGATTATACGATATGCGTCACACAATCTCAGATTCATCTATTCAACCAACACAAAGGACCTCAAAGAGTGGCCCAAAATTCTACGGGAGAATCACGAAGAAAACGTGTGCCAACCCCTATGCATAGGTTCATGGGCGGAACCCGCAAGTTGATCACCAAACCATACATCAAGTGAATCATGTGATATCCCATTGTCACCACAGATATCCACGGCAAGAGATACATCATGTGTTCTCAAATCTTTAAAGACTCAATCCGATAGGATAACTTCAAAGGGGAAACTCATATCATTACAAGAGAGTAGAGGGGGGAAGAAACATCATAGGATCCAAATATAATAGCAAAGCTCGCGATACATCAAGATCGTATCACCTCAAGAACATGAGAGAGAGAGATCAAACACATAGCTACTGGTACATACCCTCAGCCCCAAGGGAGAACTAC
Source organism: Triticum urartu (assembly GCF_056163025.1). Classification (NCBI taxonomy): domain Eukaryota; kingdom Viridiplantae; phylum Streptophyta; class Magnoliopsida; order Poales; family Poaceae; genus Triticum; species Triticum urartu. The sequence goes on from NC_141879.1 coordinate 427,958,540, forward strand.
TCCCTCCTCATCATGGAGAGCACCGGGATGATGAAGATGGCCACCGGAGAAGGATTGCCCCCTCTAGCAGGGTGCCGAAACGGGTCTAGATTGGTTTTCGGTGGCTACGGAGGCTTCTGGCGGCGGAACTCCCGATCTATTGTGCTCCCTGGAAGTTTTAGGATACGTGGGTATATATGGGTGAAAGGAGTACGTCGGTGGACCGAAGGGGGGCCACGAGGTAGGGGGCGCGCCCTAGGGGGGTGGGCGCGCCCCCTACCCTCGTGAGCTCCTCCTTCATCTTCTGACATAGGGTCCAAGTCTATCCAGTCGGTTTCCTTCCAAAAATAACTTCTCCAGTTGATTTCGTTCCGTTTTCGACTCTGTTTGATATTCCTTTTCTTCGAAACACTGAAATAGGCATAAAACAGCAAATCTGGGCTGGGCCTCCGGTTAATAGGTTAGTCCCGAAAATAATATAAAAGTGGAAAATAAAGCCCAATATTGCCCAAAATAGTAGATAATATAGCATGGAGCAATCAAAAATTATAGATACGTTGGAGACGTATCAAGCATCCCCAAGCTTAATTCCTGCTCGTCCTCGAGTAGGTAAATGATAAAAACAGAATTTTTGATGTGGAGTGCTACTTGGCATAATTTCAATGTAATTCTTCTTAATTGTGGTATGAATATTCAGATCCGAAAGATTCAAGACAAAAGTTCATATTGACATAAAAATGATAATACTTCAAGCATACCAATAAAGTACTAATGTCTTCTCAAAATAACATGGCCAAAGAAAGTTATCCCTACAAAATCATATAGTCTGGCTATGCTCCATCTTCACCACACAAAATATTTAAATCATGCACAACCCCGATGACAAGCCAAGCAATTGTTTCATACTTTTGATGTTCTCAAACTTTTTCAATCTTCACGCAATACATGAGCGTGAGCCATGGACATAAAACTATAGGTGGAATAGAAGGGTGGTTGTGGAGAAGACAAAAAGGGAGAAGATAGTCTCACATCGACTAGGCGTATCAACGGGCTATGGAGATGCCCATCGATAGACATCAATGTGAGTGAGTAGGGATTGCCATGCAACGGATGCACTAGAGCTATAAATGTATGAAAGCTCAACAAAAGAAACTAGTGGGTGTGCATCCAACTCGCTTGCTCACGAAGACCTAGGGCATTTTGAGGAAGCCCATCATTGGAATATACAAGCCAAGTTCTATAATGAAAGATTCCCACTAGTATGTGAAAGTGACAACATAGGAGACTCTCTATCATGAAGATCATGGTGCTACTTTGAAGCACAAGTGTGGTAAAAGGATAGTAGCATTGTCCCTTCTCTCTTTTTCTCTCATTTTTTTATTTTTTTATTTGGGCCTTTTCTCTTTTTTGGCCTCTTCTCTCTCTTTTTTTATTTGGGCTTCTTTGGCCTCTTTTATTTATTTTCGTCCGAAGTCTCATCCCGACTTGTGGGGGAATCATAGTCTCCATCATCCTTTCCTCAATGGGACAATGCTATAATAATGATGATCATCGCACTTTTATTTTTCTTACAACTCAAGAATTACAACTCGATATTTAGAACAAGATATGACTCTATATGAATGCCTCCGGCGGTGTACCAGGATGTGCAATGATGCATGAGTGACATGTATGAAATATTATGAACGGTGGCTTTGCCACAAATACGATGTCAACTACATGATCATCCAAAGCAATATGATAATGATGAAGCGTGTCATAATAAACGGAATAGTGGAAAGTTGCATGGCAATATATCTCGGAATGGCTATGGAAATGCCATAATAGGTAGGTATGGTGGCTGTTTTGGGGAAGGTATATGGTGGGTTTATTATACCGGCGAAAGGTGCGCGGTACTAGAGAGGCTAGCAAAGGTGGAAGGGTGAGAGTGCGTATAATCCATGGACTCAACATTAGTCATAAAGAAACCATATACTTATTGCAAAAATCTACAAGTTATCATCGCAAAGTATTACGCGCATGCTCCTAGGGGGATAGATTGGTAGGAAAAGGCCATCGCTCGTCCCCGACGCCCACTCATAAGGAAGACAACCAATAAATAAATCATGCTCCGACTTCATCACATAACAATTCACCATACGTGCATGCTACGAGAATCACAAACTTCAACACAAGTATTTCTCAAATTCATAACCACTCAACTAGCATGACTCTAATATCACCATCTCCATATCTCAAAACAATCATCAAGTATCAAACTTCTTATAGTATTCAACACACTCATAAGAGAATTTTATTATTCTTGAATACCTAGCATATTAGGACTTTAAGAAAATTACCATGCTATTTAAGACTCTCAAAATAATATAAGTGAAGCATGAGAGTTCATCTATTTCTTCAAAATAACACTACCACCATGCTCTAAAAGGTATAAGTGAAGCACTAGAGCAAATGACAAACTACTCCGAAAAATATAAGTGAAGATCAATGAGTAGTTGAATAATTATTCAACTATGTGAAGACTCTCTAACATTTAAGAATTTCAGATCTTGATACTTTATTCAAACAGCAAGCAAAGCAAAATAAAATGACATTCTAAAATAGCAAACATCATGTGAAGAAGCAAAAACTTGGGATCAACCGATACTAACCGATAGTTGTTGAAGAAGAAAGGTGGGATGCCAATCGGGGCATCCCCAAGCTTAGATGCTTGAAACTTCTTGAAATATTATCTTGGGATGCCTTGGGCATCCCAAGCTTGAGATTTTGTGTCTCCTTAATTCCTCTCATATCACGGTCTCCCTAAATCTCAAAAGCTTCATCCACACAAAACTCAACAAGGACTCGTGAGATAAGTTAGTATAAACCATTGCAAAAACCTTATCATACTCTACTGTAGAAAATCACTAAAATTATTATTCAACATTGCATACTAAATGCCTCTGCATATTTAATAGTCCTATCCTCAAATAGAATCATTAAAGAAGCAAACATATGCAAACAATGCAAACATAACAGCAATCTGCCTAAACAGGATAGTCTGTAAATAATGCTACAACATCCATACTTCCCTAGCTCCAAAAAATTATGAAAGAAAATTCCCACTGTAGTAAATTTATGAGATCTTAATATGCAAAAGGTTTCAACATTTTATCACATTCTGACTTTTCTGGGGAATTATTGCAACAGCGGTAAACTTTCTGTTTTCAAACAGCAACATGTATACTTGTAACATAGGCATAGTGGAGGCTATCAATGCCCCTTTTATTGAAATAAAATATGCAAAACATTTTTATAAATAACAGAAAGCAAATCCTAACAAAATAAATTGACGCTCCAAGCAAAACACATATCATGTGGCGAATAAAAATATAGCTCCAAGTAAAGTTACCGATGAACGAAGACGAAAGAGGGGATGCCTTCCGGGGCATCCCCAAGCCTAGGCTCTTGGCAATCCTTGAATATCACCTTGGGGTGCCTTGGGAATCCCCAAGCTTAGGCTCTTGCCACTCCTTATTCCATAGTCCATCGAATCCTTACCCAAAACTTGAAAACATCACAACACAAAACTTAAAGTAGAAAACTCGTGAGCTCCGTTAGCGAAAGAAAACAAAAGACCACTTCAAGGTACTGTAATGAACTCATTATTTATTTATACGTGTGTTATACCTACTGTATTCGAACTTATCTATGGTTTATAAACTATTTTACTAGCCATAGATTCGTCAAAATAAGCAAACAACACACGAAAAAAAGAATCTGTCAAAAACAGAACAGTCTGTAGTAATCTGTAGCTAGCGCAAGATCTGGAACCCCAAAAATTCTAAAATAAATTTCTGGACGTGAGTAATTTATCTATTAATCATCTGCAAAATAATTAACTAAATAGCACTCTCCAAATAAAAATGGAAGCAATTCTCGTGAGCGCTAAAGTTTCTGTTTTTTACAGCATGATCAACAAGACTTTCCCCAAGTCTTCCCAAAGGTTCTACTTGGCACAAACACTAATTAAACAACTAAAACCACATCTAAACAGAGGCTAGATGAATTATTTATTACTAAACAGGAGAAAAAAGTAAGGAACAAAAATAAAATTGGGTTGCCTCCCAACAAGCGCTATCGTTTAACGCCCCTAGCTAGGCATGATGATTTCAACGATGCTCTCGTAAAAGATAAGAATTGAAACATAAAGAGAGCATCATGAAGAATATGACTAGCACATTTAAGTCTAACATACTTCCTATGAATAGGGATTTTGTGAGCAAACAACTTGTGGGAACAATAATCAACTAGCATAGGAAGGTAAAACAAGCATAACTTCAAAATTTTAAGCACATAGAGAGGAAACTTGATATTATTGCAATTCCTACAAGAATATGTTCCTCCCTCATAATAATTTTCAGTAGAATAATGAATGAATTCAACAATATAACCAGCACCTAAAGCATTCTTTTCATGATCTACAAGCATAGAAAATTTACTACTCTCCACATAGGCAAAATCCTTCTCATTCGGAATAGTGGGAGTATCATAGGAAACTCGAATACTATAAATTGTTTCCACATTAAAAGAGTAATGTTCAGAGAAGGGGTAATCATAATCATGACAAGTTTTATAAATATAATCACTACTTTTTATAGCATAAGTATCATCACAATAATCATCATAAGTAGGAGGCATGCTATCATCATTATAAACTTGCATATCAGAACTTGGGAGACTAAAAATATCATCTTCATTAATCATAGCATCCCCAAGCTTGGGACAAACATTAATCGCAGCAAATATATTCTCAAAAACATCATCTTCATCAAACATAGCATCCCCAAGCTTGGGCCTTTTCATATCATAAGCATAATCACTCTCATTATTAATAGTATGGATAGCACCAATAGTATAGCAATTATCATATTCTTCCAAGCAAGTGCCAAAAAGATTTTCAAGATCATAAGAAGTATCATTATCTTCCACAATTATATTTTCATGAGGCACAATAGTAATAGGAGCAGCATTATTTGAGAGAGATTTCTTTTTACCTCTCCTCCTTTTTCTTTTCTTCTTCTTCACCACATCATGTGTGGGTTCAATCCTCCTTTTGGAGCTCCTTATTAATGAGATTGATTGAATAGGAGGCTCCTCCTTGTTACCTGATTCATCATAAGAAATAATAGGAGGATATTGGGAAGTCTCTTCCCTTTCATTAGTATTCTCTTCATGTTCTATTTGTTTTCTTTTCTTTATGTAATTGGCAATATAAGGATTTTCAATGCAATTCACCGCACAATACATATAAATTTTCTCTAGATCAAAATGAAGAACTTTATCAAGGGCAAATTTTGGAATATCCTTAGTTATACGTTTAATTTCTTCATAACCCAAGAGCAAACTAAGTTCATTGTGATGTGCAAGGGAAATCAAGTCATCACAATTTTTGGACACGATACAATCATGAAACAATTTGCATTGGGTACTAAAATGATCACGTTCATTGCAAAGTTCACAAGTAGGTCTAAGAAAATTTAAATTTTCAGCACATTCATCTAGCTCTTCTTGCAACAATTTGGTTTCTAAGTACTTATTCCTCTTGCAATATCTATCTTCCCTATTTGGTGTGTACTTACAAACCCAATGCACTCCACAAAAATTGACATGTTTATAGGAGACATTCTCATCATAACTAGTGCAATCATCATTAGTATCATGGATATTCAAAGAATTCATACTAACAACATTGCAATCATGCTCATCATTCACATATTTTATGCCAAGCATTCTATGTAATTCTTCTTCTAGCATTTGAGCACAATTTTCATTTCCATCATACTTACGAAAGATATTAAAAAGGTGAAGCTTATGAGACAAACTCAATTCCATATTTTTGTAGTTTTCTTTTATAAACTAAACTAGTGATAAAACAAGAAACTAAAAGACTCGATTGCAAGATCTAAAGATATACCTTCAAGCACTCACCTCCCCAGCAACGGCGCCAGAAAATAGCTTGATGTCTACTACACAACCTTCTTCTTATAGACGTTGTTGGGCCTCCAAGTGCAGAGGTTTGTTGGACAGTAGCAAATTTCCCTCAAGTGGATGACCTAAGGTTTATCAATCCGTGGGAGGCGTAGGATGAAGATGGTCTCTCTCAAGCAACCCTGCAACCAAATAACAAAGAGTCTCTTGTGTCCCCAACACACCCAATACAATGGTAAATTGTATAGGTGCACTAGTTCGGCGAAGAGATGGTGATACAAGCGGTATATGGATGGTAGATAAAGGTATTTGTAATCTGAAATTATAAAAACAGCAAGGTAACTAATGATAAAAGTGAGCGTAAACGGTATTGCAATGTGTTGAAACAAGGCCTAGGGTTCATACTTTCACTAGTGTAAGTCCTCTCAACAATAATAACATGATTGGATCACATAACTATCCCTCAACATGCAACAAAGAGTCACTCCAAAGTCACTAATAGCGGAGAACGAACGAAGAGATTATGGTAGGGTACGAAACCACCTCAAAGTTATTCTTTCCAATCAATCCGTTGGGCTATTCCTATAAGTGTCACAAACAGCCCTAGAGTTCATACTAGAATAAGACATTAAGACACAAATCAACCAAAACCGTAATGTCACCTAGATACTCCAATGTCACCTCAAGTATCTGTGGGTATGATTATACGATATGCGTCACAAATCTCAGATTCATCTATTCAACCAACACAAAGGACCTCAAAGAGTGCCCCAAAGTTCTACCAGAGAATCATGACGAAAACGTGTGCCAACCCCTATGCATAGGTTCATGGGCGGAACCCGCAAGTTGATCACCAAAACATACATCAAGTGAATCACGTGATATCCCATTGTCACCACAGATATCCATGGCAAGACATACATCAAGTGTTCTCAAATCTTTAAAGACTCAATCCGATAGGATAACTTCAAAGGGGAAACTCATATCATTACAAGAGAGTAGAGGGGGGAAGAAACATCATAGGATCCAAATATAATAGCAAAGCTCGCGATACATCAAGATCGTATCACCTCAAGAACACAAGAGAGAGAGAGATCAAACACGTAGCTACTAGTACATACCCTCAGCCCCGAGGGAGAACTACTCCCTCCTCATCATGGAGAGCGCCGGGATGATGAAGATGGCCACCGGAGAAGGATTACCCCCTCCGGCAGTGTGCCGGAACGGGTCTAGATTGGTATTCGGTCGCTACGGAGGCTTTTGGCGGCGGAACTCCCAATCTATTGTGCTCCCTGGAAGTTTTAGGATACGTGGGTATATATGGGTGAAAGGAGTACGTCGGTGGACCGAAGGGGGGGCCACAAGGCAGGGGGCGCGCCCCAAGGGGGTGGGCGCGCCCCTACCCTCATGAGCTCCTACTTCATCTTCTGACGTAGGGTCCAAGTCTATCCGGTAGGTTTCCTTCCAAAAGCAACTTCTCTAGTTGATTTCGTTCCGTTTCGACTCCGTTTGATATTCCTTTTCTTCGAAACACCGAAATAGGCATAAAACAGCAAATCTGGGTTGGGCCTCCGGTTAATAGGTTAGTCCCAAAAATAATATAAAAGTGGAAAATAAAGCCCAATATTTCCCAAAACAGTAGATAATATAGCATGGAGCAATCAAAAATTGTAGATACGTTGGAGACGTATCACCTACTCATGTTTTGAATTTGTGGATGATTATACAAAATTTTAATGCCGGATTGAATTTTGCTTCTAGAAATCTTTTAGATTCGGCTGCAGGAGGCACTTTTATGGAAATCAGTTTAGGAGAAGCTACTAAACTCCTAGATAATATTATGGTTAATTATTCTCAATGGCATACTGAAAGATCTACTAATAAAAGGGTGCATGCGATAGAAGAAATTAATGTTTTGAGTGGAAAGATGGATGAACTTATGAAATTATTTACTAATAAGAGTGTTTCTTCTGATCCTAATGAATTGCCCTTGTCTACTTTGATTGAGAATAATAATGAATCTATGGATGTGAATTTTGTTGGTAGGAACAATTTTGGTAACAACGCGTATAGAGGAAATTTTAATCCTAGGCCTTATCCTAGTAATCCCTCTAATAATTATGGTATTCCTACAACAATTCTTATGTAAATTATAATAAGATTCCCTCTGATTTTGAATCTAATATTAAAGAATTTATTACTTCACAAAAGAATTTTAATGCTTTGATTGAAGAAAAATTGCTTAAGATTGATGAGTTGGCTAGGAACGTTGATAGAATTTCTCTTGATGTTGGTTCTTTGAAACTTAGATCTATTCCACCTAAGCATGATATCAATTAGTCTCTCAAAGCCATGATAATTTGCATTGATGAGTGCAAAGAAAGAACTGCTAGGATGCGTGCTAAGAAGGATGCCTTTATAAGAGCGTGTTCCTCTAGTTCCTATGAAAATAATGATGAAGATCTAAAAGTTATTGATGTGTCCCCTATTAAATCTTTGTTTTGCAATATGAATCTTGATAATGATGGGACTGAATATGATCCACCTTTACCTAGAAGGCGTTCCAAGAATTCAGAATTTTTTGATCTTGATGCTAAAATTGATAAAAGTGGGATTGAAGAAATTAAAACCTTAGATGTTGCTAAACCCACTATTATGGATTTCAAGGAATTTAACTATGGAAATTTCTCTTTGATTGATTGTATTTCCTTGTTGCAATCCTTGCTAAATTCTCCTCATGCTTATAGTCAAAATAAAGCGTTTACTAAACATATCGTTGATGCCTTGATGCAATCTTATGAAGAAAAACTTGAATTGGAAGTTTCTATCCCTAGAAAGCTTTATGATGAGTGGGAACCAACTATTAAAATTAAAATTAAAGATCATGAATGATATGCTTTATGTGATTTGGGTGCTAGTGTTTCCACAATTCCAAAGACTTTGTGTGATTTGTTAGGTTTCCGTGATTTTGATGATTGCTCTTTAAACTTGCACCTCGCGGATTCCACTATTAAGAAACCTATGGGAAGAATTAATGATGTTCTTATTGTTGCAAATAGGAATTATGTGCCCGTAGATTTTATTGTTCTTGACAAAGATTGCAATCCTTCATGTCCTATTATTCTTGGTAGACCTTTCCTTAGAACGATTGGTGCAATTATTGATATGAAGGAATGAAATATTAGATTCCAATTTCCATTAAGGAAAGGCATGCAACACTTTCCTAGAAATAAAATTAAATTACCTTATGAATCTATTATGAGAGCCACTTATGGATTGCCTACCAAAGATGGCAATACCTAGATCTATCCTTGCTTGTTATGCCTAGCTAGGGGCGTTAAACGATAGCGCTTGTTGGGAGGAAACCCAATTTTTTTTATTCCTTGATTTTTGCTCCTGTTTAGTAATAAATAATTTATCTAGCCTCTGTTTTTATTTTTTTGTGTTTATTTAGTGTTTGTGCCAAGTAGAACCGTTGGGAAGACTTGGGGAAAGTCTTGTTACACTTGCTGTAAAAAACAGAAACTTTAGCGCTCACGAGAACTACTGCCATTTTTATTTGGAAAGTGATATTTAGTTAATTATTTTTGCAGATGATTAATAGATAAATTCCTCACGTCCAGCAATTTATTTTAGAATTTTTGGGGTTCCAGATCTTGCGCTAGCTACAGATTACTACATACTGTTCTGTTTTTTCGTGTGTTGTTTGCTTATTTTGATGAATCTATGGCTAGTAAAATAGTTTATAAACCATAGAGAAGTTGGAATACAGTAGGTATAACACCAATATAAATAATGAATGAGTTATTTACAGTACCTTGAAGTGGTCTTTTGTTTTCTTTCGCTAACGGAGCTCATGAGATTTTCTACATTGAGTTTTGTGTTGTGAAGTTTTCAAGTTTTGGGTAAAGATTTGATGGACTATGGAACAAGGAGTGGCAAGAGCCTAAGCTTGGGGATGCCCATGGCACCCCCAAGATAATTTAAGGACACCTAAAAGCCAAGCTTGGGGATGCCCCGGAAGGCATCCCCTCTTTCGTCTACTTCTATCGGTAACTTTACTTGGAGCTATATTTTTATTCGCCACATGATATGTGTTTTGCTTGGAGCATATAATATGATTTGAGTCTTTACTTTTTAGTTTACCACAATCGTCCTTGCTGTACACACTTTTTGATAGAGCCATACATGATTTGGAATTTGTTACAATACTATATGTGCTTCGCTTATATCTTTTGAGTTATATAGTTTTGCTCTAGTACTTCACTTATATCTATTAGAGCACGGTGGTGGATTTGTTTTATAGAAACTATTGATCTCTCATGCTTCACTTAGATTATTTTGAGAGTCTTAAATAGCATGGTAATTTACTTAAAATCCTATATGCTAGGTATTCAAGATTAGTAAAATTTTCTTATGAGTGTTTTGAATACTAAGAGATGTTTGATGCTTGATGATTGTTTTGAGATATGGAGGTAATATTATCAAAGTCATGCTAGTTGAGTAGTTGTGAAATTGAGAAATTCTTGTGTTGAAGTTTGCAAGTCCCGTAGCATGCATGTATGGTAAACGTTATGTAACAAATTTTGAACATGAGGTGTTATTTGATTGTCCTCCTTATGAGTGGCGGTCGGGGACGAGCGATGGTCTTTTCCTACCAATCTATCCCCCTAGGAGCATGCGCGTAGTGCCGAGGTTTTTGATGACTTGTAGATTTTTCCAATAAGTATGTGAGTTCTTTATGACTAATGTTGAGTCCATGGATTATACGCACTCTCGCCCTTCCATCCTTGCTAGCCTCTTCGGTACCGTGCATTGCCCTTTCTCACATTGAGAGTTGGCGCAAACTTCGCCGGTACATCCAAACCCCGTGATATGATACGCTCTTTCACACATAAACCTCATTATATCTTCCTCAAAAAAGCCACCATACCTACCTATTATGGCATTTCCATAGCCACTCCGAGATATATTGCCATGCAACTTTCCACCATTCCGTTTATCATGACACATTCATTATTGTCATATTGCTTAGCATGATCATGTAGTTGACATAGTATTTCTGGCAAATCCACCATTCATAATTCTTTCGTACATGTCACTCTTGGTCCATTGCATATCCCGGTACACGGCCAGAGGCATTCATATAGAGTCATCTTTTGTTCTAGTATCGAGTTGTAATCATTGAGTTGTAAATAAATAGAAGTGTGATGATCATCATTTTCTAGAGCATTGTCCCAAGTGAGGAATTAAAAAAAGGGAAAGAGAAAGGCCATAAAAAAAGAGAAGGCCCAAAAAATGAGAGAAAAAGAGAGAAGGGACAATGTTACTATCCTTTGCCACACTTGTGCTTCAAAGTAGCATCATAATCTTCATGATAGAGAGTCTCTTGTTTTGTCACTTTCATATACTAGTGGGAATTTTCATTATAGAACTTGGCTTGTATATTCCAACAATGGGCCTCCTCAAGTGCCCTAGGTCTTCGTGAGCAAGCAAGTTGGATGTACACCCACTTAGTTTCTTTTGTTGCATGTCAATCCCTACACCTTGCATTAACATCAATCGGTGGACATCTCCATAGCCCATTGATTAGCCTCATTGATGTGAGACTTTCTCCTTTTTTGTCTTCTCCACATAACCCCCTCATTATATTCTATTCCACCCATAGTGCTATGTCCATGGCTCACGCTCATATATTGCGTGAAAGTTTATAGGTTTTAGATTACTAAAGTATGAAACAATTTCTTGGCTTGTCAACAGGGTTGTGCATGATGAGAGCATTCTTGTGTGACGAAAATGGAGCATGACTAAACTATATGATTTTGTAGGGACGAACTTTCTTTGGCCATGTTATTTTGAGAAGACATAATTGCTTAGTTAGTATGCTTGAAGTATTATTGTTTTTATGTCAATATGAACTTTTGTCTTGAATCTTTCGGATCTGAATATTCATACCACAATTAAGAAGAATTACATTAAAATTATGCCAAGTAGCACTCTGCATCAAAAATTCTGTTTTTATCATTTACCTACTCGAGGACGAGCAGGAATTAAGCTTGGGGATGCTTGATACGTCTCCAACGTATCTATAATTTTTGATTGCTCCATGCTATATTATCTAATGTTTTGGACATTATTGGGATTTATTAGCCACTTTTATATTATTTTTGGGACTAACCTATTAACCGGAGGCCCAGCCCAGAATTGTTGTTTTTTGCCTGTTTTAGGGTTTCGAAGGAAAGGAATATCAAACGTCGCCCAAACAAAATGAAACCTTCTGGAACATGATTTTCCCAACGAACAAGACCCAGGAGACTTGGACCCTACGTCAACACACAAAAGAGGAGGCCACGAGGTAGGGAGGCGTGCCTACCCCCCCCCCCCCAGGCGTGCCCTCCACCCTCGTGGGCCCCCTGTTGCTCCACCGATGTACTCCTTCCTCCTATATATACCTACGTACCCCCAAACGATCAGATACGGAGCCAAAAACCTAATTCCACCGCCGCAACTTTCTGTATCCACGAGATTCCATCTTGGGGCCTGTTCCGGAGCTCTACCGGAGGGGGCATCGATCACGGAGGGCTTCTACATCAACACCATAGACCCTCCGATGAAGTGTGAGTAGTTTACTTTAGACCTACGGGTCCATAGTTATTAGATAGATGGCTTCTTCTCTCTTTTTTGATCTCAATACAATGTTCTCCCCCTCTCTTGTGGAGAACTATTCGATGTAATCTTCTTTTTGCGGTGTGTTTGTTGAGACCGATGAATTGTGGGTTATGATGAGGTCTATCTATGAACAATATTTGAATCTTCTCTGAATTCTTTTATGTATGATTGGTTATCTTTGCAAGTCTCTTCGAATTATCAGTTTGGTTTGGCATACTAGATTGATCTTTCCTGCAATGGGAGAAGTGCTTAGCTTTGGGTTCAATCTTGCGGTGTCCATTCCCAGTGACAGTAGGTGCAGCAAGGCACGTATTGTATTGTTGCCATCGAGGATAACAAGATGGGGTTTTCATCATATTGCATGAGTTTATCCCTCTACATCATGTCATCTTGCTTAAGGTGTTACTCTGTTTTTAACTTAATACTCTAGATGCATGCTGGATAGCGGTCGATGAGTGGATTAATAGTAGTAGATGCAGGCAGGAGTCGGTCTACTTGTCTCGGACGTGATGCCTATATACATGATCATACCTAGATATTCTCATAACTATGCTCAATTCTGTCAATTGCTCAACAGTAATTTGTTCACCCATCATAGAATACTTATGCTCTCGAGAGAAGCCACTAGTGAAACCTATGGCCCCCGGGTCTATCTTTATCATATTAATATCCTACTACTTAGTTATTTCCTTTGCTATTTACTTTGCCTTTATTTTACTTTGCATCTTTATCACAAAAATACCAAAAAATATTATCTTATCATATCTATCAGATCTCACTCTCGTAAGTGGCCTTGTAGGGATTGACAACCCCTATTCGCGTTGGTTGCGAGGATTTATTTGTTTTGTGCAGGTACGAGGGACTCACGCATAGCCTCCTACTGGATTGATACCTTGGTTCTCAAAAACTAAGGGAAATACTTAAGCTACTTTGTTGCATCATCCCTTCCTCTTCGGGGAAAACCAATGCAGTGCTCAAGAGGTAGCAGCAGCGGGGAGGGGGGCTCGCCGGAGAGATACCCCACTATCTATCTTAGGGTTCATGGTGGGGGCGGTGGTCGTTGGTAGTGGGGAGCATGTTGTTGGGGCGGTGGTGTGGGGATCGCCGAAGAGAAAGCTCGGCACAGGGGGCCTAGAGGGCCGGCCAGGGCCGCGGCGGACCGTCGGTGGGGAGTGGTTTCGGAGCAGGCGGGGCAGCCGGCGGTTCGGCCAGTGGTGACTAGCGGCTCAGGGGGGTGGAGGTTGAAGATGAACTGCAGGCCCTCCCTGAACTACAGGTGAAGTACCTCTCTGCAACCATTGCGTTCAGTTTCGACAATAATATTCAGATTCCATAGTAAATTTCAGTTTCGATAGTTAAGTTCAGAGTCAACAGTTTTTACCTCATCTGTTGTAGTCAGGTGTTTCTTGGTGATGTGAACTTTACATCTATCACTTTTGGTAATGTATTTTTGTAACTCCCTCGATGCGACTATAGCTCCCACATGTCGAGGCACGACTTAGAGATATAATCGCATTGAAGGCATATGTCGCAAGTCAGGCAATCTTCACAACATCCCATGTAATATGATAATGAAAGGGGAGATAACATAGTTGGCTTACACTCGCCACGTCAATCAAGTACATAAATAACATTACAACATCCAAAACACTCATGGCCCGACTACGGCGCCAAAATAAAAGAGAACCCAACATGCGACACGGTCCCAATCACCCCCAACTAGCACCACTACTGATCATCGGGAAAGGAAACATAGTATCGTTGAGAGTCTTCGTCGAACTCCCACTTGAGCTCATACGCGTCTCCTGGAGCGGAATCATCAGGCCCTGCATCTGGTGTAATGGTAATCTGTGAGACACAGGGACTCAACAATCTCGCACCCTCGCGATCAAGACTATTTAAGCTTATAGGAAGGGGTAAGGCAAATATAAGTGGAGCTGCAGCAAGCGACTAGCATGTATGGTGGCTAACTTATTCGAAAAGAGAGCGAGAAGAGAAGGCAAAGCGCGAGCGAGAGACTAGAGAGCAACCTGCGCAAACATGACTCCAACACTGTGTCCACTTCCCGGACTCCGCCGAGAAGAGGCCATCACGGTAACACACTCAATTGATTCATTTTAATTAATCAAGGTTCAAGTTATCTACAACCGGACATTAACAAATTCCCATCTTCCCATAACCGCGGGCACGGCTTTCAAAAGTTCAATCCCGGCAGGGGAGTCCCAACTTAGCCCATGACAAGCTCTCACGGTTAACAAAGGAATAGATCTCCTCCCAAGACGTTCCGATCAGACTCGGTATCTCGGTAACTCAAGACACTTCGACAGGTTAAAACAAGATCAGCAACACCGCCCGAATTTGCCGACAAATCCCGATAGGAGCTGCACATATCTCTTTCTCAGGGCACACTCAGATTGTCTTAGGTACGGGTAGGCCAGCCCATAGTTGCCCCTGGTGGCCACCGGTAGCTGACTGGTGGACCAACACTCAGAGGAGCACTGGCCCGGGGGGGTTAAAATAAGATGACCCTTGAGTCTGCAGAACCCAAGGGAAAGAAAAGGTAGGTGGCAAATGGTAAAACCAAGGTTGGGCATTGCTGGAAAAGCTTTAATCAAGGTGAACTATCAAGGGGTTCCCATTATAACCCAACCGCGTAAGGAACGCAAAATCCGGGAACATAACACCGATATGACGGAAACTAGGGCGGCAAGAGTGGAACAAAACACTAGGCGAGAGGCCGAGCCTTCCACCCTTTACCAGGTATATAGATGCATTAAGATAACATAAATAAATGATGTTCCAACAAGTAAATAAATGATGTTCCAACAAGGAACGGCCTCCAATCTTCACCTGCAACTAGCAACGCTATAAGAGGGGCTGAGCAAGCGGTAACATAGCCAATCAATGGTTTGCTAGGACAATGGTGGGTTAGAGGTTTGGCATGGCAATTTGGGAGGCTTGCAAGCAAGTGGTAGGCATCGTAGCAATGGCATAGCAAAAGAGCGAGCAAACTAGCATAGCAAAGATAGTAGTGATATCGAGGGTATGATCATCTTGCCTGCACAATTGTCACAGTTGACTGGATCCTCAAAAGCAAACTCAACGGGCTCCTCGTTAGCGAACTCGTCTCCCGGCTCTACCCAAACAAGACAAACAAGCAACAAGGATACAATCAACCACGTGCAAACTCAAACAAAAAGATGCAATGATGATATGCTATGCGGGATGCGATGCGGGATGCAAAATGCAAGATATGACAAGAAATGCATGAAGCTGGCCTCAACTTGGAAAACCAAGTGTGCCACTGGAAAGATGGGATGAAATCGCTTGAAAACGATATAAAGATCATTGGAATCGGAGTTACGGTTTGGAAATGGCAAGCGATTTAAGAATGACACCAGTCTGCGATTTACAGCCAGTAGGCCTCTAAATGCAACTAAATGAACATGCTACAGCCACCAAACAAGACAACAAAATACATGTCAGGGAAGCATTCAAGATGCTTAACAAAAGACTAACACTGAGCCATGGCCAATTCATCCATTATGAGGTTCAAACAAGCATGGCAAAAACGCAAATGCAAAACAGATTTCAGACAGTGAAATTAACACTTGTCTGAAATTTCAGATCATGAAGCCCTCTTCGGAGCAGCAAAACAACATGCTACAGGACCTTATTTAGACAAAGAAGAACATGGCATGGATCTACTCAACAAGCTTAACAAAAGACACTTAGTGACCTTGAGCCAAAAGGGATCACAAAATATACTAGCAAGCACACGAACATAGCTAAAACATAATCAGTTTTCAGACTTAGTGAAAACTGAGACATGCTGAAATTTAACTCACGAAGGCATGTAAACGAGCTCGATGCACTCACTACGGTGCAAGTCATGGCAAGGCAAGCATACATCCACTAAGAAGGCACAAAATGCAAGCTAGACATGGCAAGAACAATGGCATAGCATCCACGGATCAACTACAATAGCATCGGCAAAATCGCAAACAAGTTGACGATCTGCCTAGATTCGCAACGAAGCAAAAGTAGAGCTCGATTGACTCAAGCTAGGGTGCTCCATAATTGCAAAAAGAGATATGTATGGATAGAGAATAACAAGATTAATGAAACTCCTTTACTGATCATCCTCAAAAGAGGCACGAATCACTAGGAAATAGCATGAACATATGGCATCATGAACTAAATAATCCCAGACTTAGTGAAAACTACTAAGTCCCTGAAAGCAGATTTACCGGGTGCCTCACTTTGCAAGCTTGCACAAGTCACCAAACACATCACAAAAATGCATGGGTTGCACCTCTGGAAAGAAGACAAAATCCTTAACAAAACATATGAAGGACAAATAGGCATATCATGCACACAACAATCATGGCAAAAAATGACAAAAGTCTAAGATGAACTAGCAGATCTGACAATTAACTCACGAAGCCTCCTTATAACTGCATTTCGGGCATCAAGATGAACTCAAATGAAAATGATGCAATGGAATGAAATGATGTACTCATCGAGACGAAAATTTTGCTATACTATATGTCCAAAGCGGAGCTACGAATGCGGAGATATCACAGGCCAAAGTTAGCACAAAAATTAGGGTTCGGAGGAGAAAAAGTCAACCCGCGGATCTCAGATCCAGATTTGCATGGATTTCGATGCACGCCGGATCTACTATTCACCGCCGGAGTTCCTGTTCACCGGTGGAGTTCGTGGCAGCCGGAGCTCGGAGACGAGGAGGGAGAGGCCGGAGTGGCGGAGGAGGCGGCGCCGGCGACGAGGCGGCGGCCGGCGACGAGGTGGCCCGGGACGGAGCTTGCCCCGGCCGGAAATGGTGCGGCGGCGGCGGGCTTCGACGGCGGCGGGGCTCGGGCACCCGGGGCTAGGGAAGACGAGGCGGGGAGGAGGCGCGGGCTCTGGCTCGAGCGGCGGAGAGGCGGGCCTGCTCCGGGCCTGACGGGCCGGCGGGAGTGGCGGCGGCGATGTGGTCCGCCCGCGCCACGTGGCGCCCGGTGGTTGGCGGCGGCGGATCCGGACATTGTCCGGCGCGGGTCGGACACGTCCGGCGGTGGCGGAGATCTATTTTTTTCCAGAGTTAGGGGTGGATTGAACCGCGAATTTTTGGAGGGGGGTGTATATATAGGCATAGAGGGAGCTAGGAGAGTCCAAATGAGGTGCGGTTTTCGGCCACACGATCGTGATCGAACGCTCTAGGACATGGAGCAGAGTTTGGTGGGTTTTGGACCAAATTAGAGGGGTGTTGGGCTGCTACACACACGAGGCCTTTTCGGTCCCTCGGTTAACCGTTGGAGTATCAAACGAAGTCCAAATGATACGAAACTTGACAGGCGGTCTACCGGTAGTAAACCAAGGCCGCTTGGCAAGTCTCGGTCCAATCCGGAAATGTTTAATACCCACACACGAAAGAAAGCTAGAAATGACCACCGGAGGAGAACGAAGCGCCGGAATACAAAACGGACAACGGGGAAAATGCTCGAATGCATGAGACGAACACGTATGCAAATGCAATGCACATGATGACATGATATGAGATGCATGACAACGACAACAACACACGAAGACAAAACCCGAACTCGAGGAAATAAATATAACTTAACACCGGAAACGGCAAGAGTTGGAGTACAAATTGGGGAAGTTACATCCGGGGTGTTACAACACTCCACCACTACGAAAGGATCTCGTCCCGAGATCTAGGACTGAAATAATGCCGGGTACTCAGAACGGAGGTGATCCTCGCGTTCCCAGGTAGCTTCACGGTCGGAATGGTGTGACCACTTGACTTTGAGAAATTTTATTGACTTGTTGCGAGTCTTTTGTTCAGTCTCTTCATGAATAGCAACTGGGTGCTCACGATAAGAGAGATCTTCTTGGAGCTCAATGTCCTCGAAGTTGACGGTGCGGTCAGGAGTCTTGAAGCACTTTCAAAGCTGAGAGACGTGGAACACGTCATGAACATTTGCAAAGTTTGAAGGAAGCTCGAGTTGATAGGCGAGGTCGCCTCTCTTGCTAACAATCTTGAAAGGTCCCACGTATCTAGGGGCAAGCTTCCCTTTGATACCGAAGCGACGAGTACCTTTCATAGGAGAGACATGGAGGTAAACATGATCTCCGATCTCGAAAGCCAAATCACGGTGCTTACTATCATAGTAGCTCTTCTGACGGGATTGGGCTGCTTTGAGGTTATCACGAATGACTTTGCACATTTCTTCTGCCTCTGTTATTAAGTCATTACCCAAAAGCTAACGTTCACCGGTTTCAGACCAGTTGAGAGGGGTACGGCACTTCCTGCCATACAGAATTTCAAAAGGGGCCTTGCCCGAACTTGCTTGAAAACTGTTGTTGTAGGAGAATTCGGCATAAGGAAGACAATCCTCCCATTTCATGCTGAAGGAGATCACACAAGCCCTGAGCATATCTTCAAGAATCTGGTTGACACGCTCGACTTGACCGCTTGTTTGAGGATGGAAAGCTGTGCTGAAGCGGATGTTGGTGCCCATGGCCTTCTGAAAAGAATCCCAAAACTTTGAGGTAAAGATGCTGCCACGATCTGAAGAGATGACTTGAGGAATACCATGCAGAGAGACAATGCGAGAGGTATAGAGTTCCGCCAATTGAGCTACAGTGATCGACTCTTTGATAGGCAGGAAGTGAGCCACTTTGGTGAGTTTGTCGATGACAACGAATATAGCATCATTGCCACGCTTGGACTTTGGAAACCCAGTCACGAAGTCCATTTCAATGTGGTCAAACTTCCATTCTGGAATGGCAAGAGGTTGGAGGAGACCAGCTGGCCTTTGGTGTTCTGCCTTCACTCTTCTGCAGACATCACATTCATTCATGAATTGAGCGATCTCGCGCTTCATTTGAGTCCACCAATAAGCTTGCTTAAGGTCCTGATACATCTTCGTGCTCCCAGGGTGGATGGAGAGGAGAGAATTGTGAGCCTCGTTCATGATCACTTTATGGAGGTCACCTTTGGGCACAACAATATGATCCTCGAAGAAGAGTGTCCTTGTCATCAAGGCGGTAGCACTTGTACTTGGACTGACTCTTGGCAATCCCAATCTTCACCTTTTTCACCATAGCATCAAGAAGCTGGGCTTGGCGAATCTGGTCTTCTAAGGTAGGAGAGACTTGAAGATTGGCGAGGAAACCTTGAGGAACAACTTGCAGATTAAGTTTGCGGAAAGCTTCACAAAGCTCGGGTTGATAAGGCTTGAGAATCAGACTGTTGCAGTAAGCCTTCCTGCTCAAAGCGTCAGCAATCACATTGGCCTTGCCTGGAGTATACTCGATACTCGGATTATACTCTTGAATCATTTCGACCCATCGAGTTTGCCTGAGGTTGAGATTAGGCTGAGTGAAGATGTACTTGAGACTCTTGTGATCAGTGAAAATGTCTACTTTTCTTCCCAATAGAAGATGTCTCCAAGTCAAAAGAGCATGCACAACTGCCGCCAACTCGAGATCATGAGTGGGGTAGTTCTTCTCATTAAGCTTCAACTGGCGAGATGTATAAGCAACAACTTTCTTCTCTTGCATCAATACTGTGCCAAGACCTTGGAGAGAGGCATCACAAAAGACCTCATACGGCTTGGATTCATCAGGTGGAGTCAGAAATGGAGCAGTGATCAACTTCTCTTTCAAAGTGTTGAAAGCAATATCACACTCCGGAGACCAAACGTACTTGACGTGCTTCTGGAGAAGATCTGAGAGAGGCTTCGCGATCTTAGAAAAGTTTTCAACGAATCTTCGGCAATAGATTGCGAGACCGAGGAAACTACGGAGTTGCTTCACATTCTGAGGAGGTTCCCAATTCACAATTGCAGACACCTTCTCAGGATTCACGGCAATGCCCTTGGCAGAGATGATATGACCAAGATAAAGAACCTCATCGAGCCATAATTCACACTTGGAGAACTTGGCATAGAACTGATGTTCCCTGAGCTTATCAAGAACCAAACGCAAGTGCTTGGCATGATCTTCCTTGTTCTTGGAGAAAACCAGAATGTCGTCGAGATAGACCAAAACAAAGTCATTGGTGTAGGCGTTGAAGATGAAGTTCATCATGCGAGAGAACGTCGGAGGAGCGTTGGCAAGGCCAAAAGACATGACAGTGTATTCATATGAACCAAAGCTTGTTCTGAATGCTGTCTTGGGAATATCTTCTTCACGAATGCGAATCTGGTGATAACCCATACGGAGATCAAGCTTGAAGAATACTTGGGCACCTTTGAGTTGTTCGAACAGCTCATAGATGTTGGGAAGTGGGTATTTGTTCTTGATGGTCTTCTTGTTCACTGGACGGTAATCAACACAAAGTCGGTCCGTTCCATCCTTCTTCTTGACAAAAAGAACACCACAACCCCATGGAGAAGAACTAGGCCGGATGAGACCCATTCTTTCTTGCTCATTGAGTTGCTTCTTCAGCTCCTTCAACTCTTCAGGTCCGAGCTTGTAAGGACGCTTGCACACAGGTTCCGTGCCAGGCTCAAGTTCAATAATGAATTCAACTGGCCGGTGCGGAGGCATTCCTGGGAGCTCTTCTAGAAAGACGTCTTGATATTCGCAAACGACTGGAATTTGAGAGATGGCATCCAATTCACCCTTCTCATTGAGAGAAAACAGACGGATGGTATTATCCCGAGCGGCAAAGACAATTACATCCTCAGACGAATGAGTCAATTGAATCTGCCTGGCTGCACAATCAAGTTGAGCCTTGTGCTTAGAAAGCCAATCCATCCCGAGAATAAGATCAATATCCGAGTCACCGAGAACCGTTGGAGAAGATAGAAACTTGTAGTCACCCAAAGTGATAGTAACATTAGGAGCAATGGAGTTAGCATGCATGCGCTTACCGGGAGAGACAACTGCTAAAGGACTAGGCAAAATTTGCAAAGGCAAACCATGCTTAGATGAAAACGGTCTCGAGATGAAACAATGCGATGCACCCGTGTCAAAAAGAACTTTTGCAGGAATATCATTAACAGGAAGGTTACCCATGATCACATCTGACGAATCCTCTGCCTGAGCTGCATTCATCAAATTGACCTTGGCATGCTTGGGGTTATGCTTGACCACAGCTGTACTTGTCGATCTGACAGGAGGAGGAGGAGGAAGATGCCTCTGGTTGAGACACTTGTTGGCATAGTGACCCTTCTGTTGGCACTTGTTGCACGTGACCTCTGAAAGCGGACGGTGATACGGAGCACTCGATCTTGGAGGTTGAGACGAAGTCTTGTTCTGAAAGCCAGGGTTGGGTGGGTGGGAAGAACCACTGCCACCTTTGCTCTTCTGCTGATACGGCTGACGGAATGGAGGAGGAGGAAGCCAAAACTTCTGTTGCTTGGCCACTTGAGTAGAGGAAGAAGGAGTAACATCTCTGACTTGCTTCTTGGAAGCATCACACCTCAACTGAGAAGCCTCTTGCTTCAGTGCCATGTTGTAGAACTCATCGTATCTCAAGGGCTCGAAGAGGACAAGAGCGAGCTGAATTTCTTCTCTGAGACCACCCCTGAACTGATATATCATGCTCTTCTCATCAGGGACGTCCTGCTTGGCAAAGCGGGCGAGCTTCTGGAACAACTTGTTGTAGTCATAGACAGACAAAGAGCCTTGCTACAGATTGCAGAATTCCTCACGCTTGCTTTCAACCACGCTTTGCGGAATATGATGAGCTCGGAAATCTCGACGGAAATCATCCCAAGTGATAACACGTCCACCTCTGGAGTCCTTGTACTGCTGGAACCATTCTGCAGCTTGATCTTTGAGTTGGAAGGAAGCGAACTTAACAAAGTCCTCAGGCCTGACGTTACTGCACTCGAAATGCTTACACAGATCCACAAGCCAATCGTCAGCATCGGTTGCCTCAACACAATTGCTGAAAGTCTTTGGCCCATTAGCAAGGAACTAGTTGAGTGTAGCAAAGTGACTTTGATTGCTGCCTTGATTCCCTTGACTGCCTTGATTGCGCTCTTGAAGAATTTGCATGATCAACTGTGTGTTTGCATTGGTTGCGGCCATCACAGCTTGCCATGCCTCTGGAGGAGGTGGAGGTGGTGGCGGATCAGGATTCGGAGTCGTGCGCGTTGGAGGAGCCATCCTGAAGAGGTTGACTACCATTAGCACATTGATAGATAAATATTGAAGCTGAATCCAACGGAATGAAAATTGCAACATATAGTCTTCACATCCGAACAAAATGAACGAATGCATTCCTCTTGAAATGGTCACATATCCATAAATTGAGAAGCCACGTAGAATTAAGGTAGAGAAATAAATCAACAAGGTACGGATCAAGAACGAATAATCGGTAAGAAATCCCAATCTCAAACCAATATCCGTGGAAGAAAAACTAGAGCTACTAGAATTCCCACCTATGAAACTCCCGAACCTTTCCGGTTATGCAATCAGGTGTTGGGGATACAGGGGAAGCATAATATCTCACCCAAACTAGCAAATCCTACATCCAGCTGTATCCATCCTTCAACACATAACCAAGAAACCTTCGGAAACCATCTACCTCAACCTTCGAAAAGCATCCGTTATACAAGTTATGGCGATACTCCCGAACTCCCGCCCCAGTACTGGGTGGCGGTGAGGTTATCTCACCAACGAACTGCATAAAAGAGATTTTTGATGTCGGCGTACTAAACTCAGGTATTCCAGAACTGCAACGATAAAATTATGATGACAACACCTCAGAGCTCAACTCCCCGGGACACTTCCACTAAACCCCTGATAGGAGGCACCAAGACAATGTTCTCATCATAAAACCATCGGAACGATTCCAAGATACCCGCGTGATCCTAAATTTTTTTTAGTG
The DNA here is from genome assembly GCF_056163025.1 of Triticum urartu. Lineage (NCBI taxonomy): Eukaryota > Viridiplantae > Streptophyta > Magnoliopsida > Poales > Poaceae > Triticum > Triticum urartu. The sequence continues at coordinate 427,982,013 of NC_141879.1, forward strand.
AAATTTGAGAAGAGAAGAGTCAAAACTCTACGTCAGGATGCCTTACCAGAGCGATGAGGAGACTGGGAAGTAAAAAGAATTCCTAAACTCTCCGATATATAATTCCTAAAGACTTAAAACATTTTTCTAGACACAACTTGGCCGCTAAAAACGATCAAGCAATGGGGCTCCTAAGGTCGGGGAAGGCTCTGATTACCAACTTGGAACTCCCTCGATGCGACTATAGCTCCCACGTGTCGAGGCACGACTTAGAGATATAATCGCATTGAAGGCATATGTCGCAAGTCAGGCAATCTTCACAACATCCCATGTAATATGATAATGAAAGGGGAGATAACATAGTTGGCTTACACTCGCCACGTCAATCAAGTACATAAATAACATTACATTATCCAAAACACTCATGGGCCGACTACGGCGCCAAAATAAAAGAGAACCCAACATGCGACACGGTCCCAATCACCCCCAACTGGGCACCACTACTGACCATCGGGAAAGGAAACATAGTATCGTTGAGAGTCTTCGTCGAACTCCCACTTGAGCTCATACGCGTCTCCTGGAGCGGAATCATCAGGCCCTGCATCTGGTGTAATGGTAATCTGTGAGCCACAAGGACTCAGCAATCTCGCACCCTCGCGATCAAGACTATTTAAGCTTATAGGAAGGGGTAAGGCAAATATAAGTGGAGCTGCAGCAAGCGACTAGCATGTATGGTGGCTAACTTATTCGCAAAGAGAGCGAGAAGAGAAGGCAAAGCGCGACCTGCGCAAACATGACTCCAACACCGTGTTCACTTCCCGGACTCCGCCGAGAAGAGGCCATCACGATAACACACTCAGTTGATTCATTTTAATTAATTAAGGTTCAAGTTATCTACAACCAGACATTAACAAATTCCCATCTGCCCATAACCGCGGGCACGGCTTTCGAAAGTTCAATCCCTGCAGGGGAGTCACAACTTAGCCCATGACAAGCTCTCACGGTCAACGAAGGAATAGACCTCCTCCCAAGACGTTCCGATCAGACTCGGTATCTCGGTAACTCAAGACACTTCGACAGGATAAAACAAGACCAGCAACACCGCTCGAATGTGCCGACAAATCCCGATAGGAGCTGCACATATCTCTTTCTCAGGGCACACTCAGATTGTCTTAGGTACGGGTAGGCCAGCCCAGAGTTGCCCCTGGTGGCCACCGGTAGCTGACTGGTGGACCAACACTCAGAGGAGCACTGGCCCAGGGGGGGTTAAAATAAGATGACCCTTGAGTCTGCAGAACCCAAGGGAAAGAAAAGGCCAGGTGGCAAATAGTAAAACCAAGGTTGGGCATTGCTGGAAAAGCTTTAATCAAGGCGAACTATCAAGGGGTTCCCATTATAACCCAAACGCGTAAGGAACGCAAAATCCGGGAACATAACACCGATATGACGGAAACTAGGGCGGCAAGAGTGGAACAAAACACTAGGCGAGAGGCCGAGCCTTCCACCCTTTACCAGGTATATAGATGCATTAAGATAACTTAAATAAATGATGTTCCAACAAGTAAATAAATGATGTTCCAACAAGGAACGGCCTCCAATCTTCACCTGCAACTAGCAACGCTATAAGAGGGGCTGAGCAAGCGGTAACATAGCCAATCAACGGTTTGCTAGGACAATGGTAGGTTAGAGGTTTGACATGGCAATTTGGGAGGCTTGCAAGCAAGTGGTAGGCATCGTAGCAATGGCATAGCAAAAGAGCGAGCAAACTAGCATAGCAAAGATAGTAGTGATTTCGAGGGTATGATCATCTTGCCTGCATAGTTGTCAAAGTTGACTGGATCCTCAAAAGCAAACTCAACGGGCTCCTCGTTAGCGAACTTGTCTCCCGGCTCTACCCAAACAAGACAAACGAGCAACAAGTATACAATCAACCACGTGCAAACTCAAACATAAAGATGCAATGATGATATGCTATGCGGGATGCAATGCGGGATGCAAAATGCAAGATATGACAGGAAATGCATGAAGCTGGCGTCAACTTGGAAAACCAAGTTTGCCACTAGAAATATGGGATGAAATCGCTTGAAAACGATATAAAGATCATTGGAATCGGAGTTACGGTTTGGAAATGGCAAGCGATTTAAGAATGACACCGGTCTGCGATTTACAGCAAGTAGGCCTCTAAATGCAACGAAATGAACATGCTACAGCCACCAAACAAGACAACAAAATACATGGCAGGGAAGCATTCAAGATTCTTAACAAAATACTAGCACTGAGCCACGGCCAATTCATCCATTATGAGGTTCAAACAAGCATGGCAAAAACTCAAATGCAAAACAGAGTTCAGACTTAGTGAAATTAACACTTGTCTGAAATTTCAGATCATGAAGCCCTCTTCGGAGCAGCAAAACAACATGCTACAGGACCTTATTAAGAGAAAGAAGAACATGGCATGGAGCTACTCGACAAGCTTAACAAAAGACCCTTAGTGACCTTGAGCCAAAAGGGATCACAAAATATACTAGCAAGCACACGAACATATCTAAAACATAATCAGTTTTCAGACTTAGTGAAAACTGAGACATGCTGAAATTTAACTCACGAAGGCATGTAAACGAGCTCGATGCACTCACTATGTTGCAAGTCATGGCAAGGCAAGCATACATACAATAAGAAGGCACAAAATTCAAGCTATACATGGCAAAACAATGGCATAGCATGCACGGATCAACTACAATAGCATCGGCATAATCGCAAACAAGTTGACGATCTGCCCAGATTCGCAACGAAGCAAAAGTAGAGCTCGATTGACTCAAGATAGGATGCTCCATAATTGCAAAAAGAGATATGGATGGATAGAGCATAACAAGATTAATAAAACTCCTTTACTGATCATCCTCAAAAGAGGCACGGATCACTAGGAAATAGCATGAACATATGGCATCATGAACTAAATAATCCCAGACTTAGTGAAAACTACTAAGTCCCTGAAAACAGATTACCGGGTGCCTCACTTTGCAAGCTTGCACAAGTCACCACACACATCACAAAAATGCATTGGTTGCACCTCTGGAAAGAAGACAAAATCCTTAAGAAAACATATGAAGGACTCATAGGCATATCATGCGCACAACAATCATGGCAAAAAATGACAAAAGTCTAAGATGAACTAGCAGATCTGACAATTAACTCACGAAGCCTCCTTCTAACAGCATTTAGGGAATCAAGATGAACTCAAATGAAAATGATGCAATGGAATGAAATGATGTACTCATCGAGACGAACATTTTGATATACTATATGTCCAAAACGGAGCTAGGGATGCGGAGATATCACAGGCCAAAGTTAGCACAAAAATTAGGGTTCGGAGGAGAAAAAATCAACCCGCGGATCTCAGATCCAGATCTGCACGGATTTCGATGCACGCTGGATCTACTGTTCACCGCCGGAGTTCCTGTTCACCGGTGGAGTTCGTGGCGGCCGGAGCTCGGAGACGGGGAGGGAGAGGCCGGAGTGGCGGAGGAGGCGGCGCCGGCGGCGAGGGGCGGCGGCCGGCGACGAGGTGGCCCGGGGCGGAGCTTGCCCCGGCCGGAAATGGTGCGGTGGCGGCGGGCTTCGACGGCGGCGGGGCTCGGGCACCCGGGGCTGGGGAAGACGAGGCGGGGAGGAGGCGCGGGCTCTGGCCCGAGCGGCGGAGAGGCGGGCCCGCTCTGGGCCTGACGGGCCGGCGGGAGTGGCGGCGGTGATGTGGTCCGCCCGCGCCACGTGGCGCCTGGTGGTTGGCGGCGGCGGATCCGGACGTTGTCCGGCGCGGGTCGGACACGTCCGGCAGCGGCGGAGATCTATTTTTTCCAGGGTTAGGGTGGATTGAACCGCGAATTTTTGGAGGGGGTGTATATATAGGCATAGAGGGAGCTAGGAGAGTCCAAATGAGGTGCGGTTTTCGGCCACGCGATATTGATCGAACACTCTAGGACATGGAGCAGAGTTTGGTGGGTTTTGGGCCAAATTAGAGGGGTGTTGGGCTGCAACACACACGAGGCCTTTTCGGTCCCTCGGTTAACCGTTGGAGTATCAAACGAAGTCCAAATGATACAAAACTTGACAGGCGGTCTACCGGTAGTAAACCAAGGCCGCTTGGCAAGTCTCAGTCCAATCCGGAAATGTTTAATCCCCACACACGAAAGAAAGCTAGAAATGACCACAGGAGGAGAACGAAGCGCCGGAATGCAAAACGGACAACGGGGAAAATGCCTTCACAACCCGTGCCTTTCTATCCCGAAATGAGAACGCGCGCGAAAACTCCCTCTAGCTTCCAAATCCCGACACGCAAAATCCCTCTTCTAACCCTGAGCCGAAAGGGCCGCTAGTTCAAATCGGTGGGGGTACTTTTGTAACACACCCTACATTTTGGACAAGCGCATCCCTAGGACATGGTTCTCTCCCTCCCATCGCCTCCTTTTCGCCATTCGAAATCCCAGGCCGCCATAACCTCTCTACTCCATCCGCGAAACCCCACCCTCCTCCATTCGCCACCTCACCGCTGCCATGCCGGAGCCTCTTCCCCGACGATGTCGTCCACCGCAACAGCTCGACATCCCTCATCACCTCCCCGGATGAGGATCCGTCGTCCATCTCGTCGTCCTGCCGATTCACCTGCCCCGTCCTCCACCTCCAAGGAGACGCTCCGATGATCACCTTGTCTAACGTGGCTGCTCCATCCCCATAGCGCCGCCTTAACCTGCTCCACGGAAACCGCAGCATCCTCACTGACTCCTCGGACGAAGACGAGGCCTACTCGATGCCACCAAAGAGGTTGTACACTCATCGCATCATAGCTTCTCCTTAACCCGACATCCTAGCACCCCTATGGCATGGCTACCTCGAAGCCGGTGCCGCGGGCGACATCTACATGGCGGCTCTCCCCCAGTGCGAGGCCCCTTCGGCGGCGGTGTCGATACCAGCCGGATCTGCTGCTACTGCTCTAACTCTCGCTCGCGCTGCTGCTGCTGCTCCGTCTCTTGCTCGCTCGCTCGCGCTACTGCTACTGCTGCTCCGGCTCTCGCTCGCTCTCTCGCTCACTCGCTCGCTTGCGCTGCTGCTCTGCTCTCCCCCTCGCTCGTGCTGCTGCTCTGCTCTGATTTAGCTACACTTCAGTTGACTGACTCAACTTTTGTGTCAGTCGATTTTCAAGGGGTGGGGGGCTCGCCGGAGTTAAGCAAGAACTAGCCGCAGCTGATACGTCTCCAACGTATCTATAATTTTTGATTTCTCCATGCTATATTATCTACTGTTTTGGACATTATTGGGCTTTATTATCGACTTTTATATTATTTTTGCGACTAACCTATTAACCGGATGCCCAGCCCAGAATTGCTGTCTTTGCCTGTTTTAGGGTTTCGAAGGAAAGGAATATCAAATGGAGTCCAAACGGAATGAAACCTCCGGGAACGTGATTTTCTCAACGAACAAGACCCGGGAGACTTGGACCCTATGTCAAGACACAAAATAGGAGGCCACGAGGTAGGGGAGCGCGCCTACCCCCCAGGCGCGCCCTCCACCCTCGTGGGCCCCCTGTTGCTCCACTGACATACTCCTTCCTCCTATATATACCTACGTACCCCCAAACGATTAGATACAGAGCCAAAAACCTAATTCCACCGCCGCAACTTTCTGTATCCACGAGATCCCATCTTGGGGCCTGTTCCGAAGCTCCGCCGGAGGGGGCATTGATCACGAAGGGCTTCTACATCAACACCATAGCCCCTCCGATGAAGTGTGAGTAGTTTAGCTCAGACCTACGGGTCCATAGTTATTAGCTAGATGGCTTCTTCTCTCTTTTTGGATCTCAATACAATGTTCTCCCCCTCTCCTGTGGAGAACTATTCGATGTAATCTTCTCTTTGCGGTGTGTTTGTTGAGACCGATGAATTGTGGGTTTATGATCAAGTCTATCTATGAACAATATTTGAATCTTCTCTGAATTCTTTTATGTATGATTGGTTATCTTTGCAAGTCTGTTCGAATTATCAGTTTGGTTTGGCCTACTAGATTGATCTTTCTGGCAATGGGAGAAGTGCTTAGCTTTGGGTTCAATCTTGTGGTGTCCTTTCCAGTGACAGTAGGGGCGGCAAGGCACGTATTGTATTGTTTCCATCGAGGATAACAAGATGGGGTTTTCATCATATTGCATGAGTTTATCCCTCTACATCATGTCATCTTGCTTAAGGCGTTACTCTGTTTTTAACTTAATACTCTAGATGCATGCTGGATAGCGGTCGATGAGTGGAGTAATAGTAGTAGATGCAGGCAGGAGTCGGTCTACTTGTCTCGGACGTGATGCCTCTATACACGATCATACCTAGATATTCTCATAACTATGCTCAATTCTGTCAATTACTCAACATTAATTTGTTCACCCACCGTAGAATACTTATGCTCTCGAGAGAAGCCACTAGTGAAACCTATGGCCCCCGAGTCTATCTTTATCATATTAATATCCTACTACTTAGTTATTTCCTTTGCTCTTTACTTTGCCTTTATTTTACTTTGCATCTTTATCACAAAAATACCAAAAAACATTACCTTATCATATGTATCAGATCTCACTCTCGTAAGTGGCCGTGTAGGGATTGACAATCCCTATTCGCGTTGGTTGCGAGGATTTATTTGTTTTGTGTAGGTATGAGGGACTCGCGCATAGCCTCCTACTGGATTGATACCTTGGTTCTCAAAAACTGAGGGTAATACTTATGCTACTTTGCTGCATCATCCCTTCCTCTTCGGGGAAAACCAACGCAGTGCTCAAGAGGTAGCAAGAAGGATTTCTGGCACCGTTGCCGGGGAGGTCTACGCAAAAGTCAACATACCAAGTACCCATCACATACCCTTATCTCCCGCATTACATTATTTGCCATTTGCCTCTCGTTTTCCTCTCCCCCACTTCACCCTTGCCGTTTTATTCGCCCTCTCTCTCTATCCTCCATCTCTTTCTCTATTTGCCTCTTTTTGCCCGCTTGCTTTTTGTTTGCTTGTGTGTTAGTTTTCTTGCTTGTCACGATGGCTCAAGATAATACTAAATTATGTGACTTCACCAATACCAACAACAATGATTTTATTAGCACTCCGAGTGCTCCTCTTACCGATGCTGAATCTTGTAAAATTAATACTGGTTTGCTGAATCTTGTCATGAAAGATCCGTTTTCCGGCCTTCCTAGTGAGAATGCCGCTACCCATCTAAATAGCTTCGTTGATTTGTGTGATATGCAAAAGAAGAAAGATGTGGATAATGATATTGTTAAATTGAAGCTATTTCCTTTTTCACTTAGAGATCGTGCTAAAGCTTGGTTTTCGTCTTTGCCTAAAAATAGTATTGATTGATGGAATAAGTGCAAAGATGCTTTTATCTCTAAGTATTTTCCTCCCGCTAAGATCATCTCTCTTACAAACGATATTATGAATTTTAAGCAACTTGATCATAAACATGTTGCACAAGCTTGGGAGAGAATGAAACTAATGATACGTAATTGCCCTACTGATGTCTACTACACAACCTTCTTCTTGTAGACGTTGTTGGGCCTCCAAGTGCAGAGGTTTGTAGGACAGTAGCAAATTTCCCTCAAGTGGATGACCTAAGGTTTATCAATCTGTGGGAGGCGTAGGATGAAGATGGTCTCTCTCAAGCAACCCTGCAACCAAATAACAAAGAGTCTCTTGTGTCCCCAACACACCCAATACAATGGTAAATTGTATAGGTGCACTAGTTCGGTGAAGAGATGGTGATACAAGCGGTATATGGATGGTAGATAAAGGTATTTGTAATCTGAAATTATAAAAACAGCAAGGTAACTAATGATAAAAGTGAGCGTAAACGGTATTGCAATGTGTTGAAACAAGGCCTAGGGTTCATAATTTCACTAGTGTAAGTCCTCTCAACAATAATAACATAATTGGATCACATAACTATCCCTCAACATGCAACAAAGAGTCACTCCAAAGTCACTAATAGTGGAGAACGAACGAAGAGATTATGGTAGGGTACGAAACCACCTCAAACTTATTCTTTCCAATCAATCCGTTGGACTATTCCTATAAGTGTCACAAACAGCCATAGAGTTCGTACTAGAATAACACCTTAAGACACAAATCAACCAAAACCCTAATGTCACCTCAAGTATCCTTGGGTATGATTATACGATATGCGTCACACAATCTCAGATTCATCTATTCAACCAACACAAAGGACCTCAAAGAGTGCCCCAAAATTCTACCAAAGAATCACGACAAAAACGTGTGCCAACCCCTATGCATAGGTTCATGGGCGGAACCCGCAAGTTGATCACCAAAACATACATCAAGTGAATCACGTGATGTCCCATTGTCACCACAGATATCCACGGCAAGAGATACATCATGTGTTCTCAAATCTTTAAAGACTCAATCCGATAGGATAACTTCAAAGGGGAAACTCAAATCATTATAAGAGAGTAGAGGGGGGAAGAAACATCATAGGATCCAAATATAATAGCAAAGCTCGCGATACATCAAGATTGTATCACCTCAAGAACATGAGAGAGAGAGAGATCAAACACATAGCTACTGGTACATACCCTCAGCCCCGAGGGAGAACTACTCCCTCCTCATCATGGAGAGCACCGGGATGATGAAGATGGCCACCGGAGAAGGATTGCCCCCTCTGGTAGGGTGCCGGAACGGGTCTAGATTGGTTTTCGGTGGCTACGGAGGCTTCTGGCGGCGGAACTCCCGATCTATTGTGCTCCCTGGAAGTTTTAGGATACGTGGGTATATATGGGTGTAAGGAGTACGTCGGTGGACCGAAGGGGGGGCCACGAGGCAGGGGGCGCGCCCCAGGGGGGTGGGCGCGCCCCCTACCCTCGTGAGCTCCTCCTTCATCTTCTGACGTAGGGTCCAAGTCTATCCGGTAGGTTTCCTTCCAAAAATAACTTCTCCAGTTGATTTCATTCCGTTTTCGACTCCGTTTGATATTCCTTTTCTTCGAAACACTGAAATAGGCATAAAACAGCAAATCTGGGTTGGGCCTCCGGTTAATAGGTTAGTCCCAAAATAATATAAAAGTGGAAAATAAAGCCCAATATTGCCCAAAATAGTAGATAATATAGCATGGAGCAATCAAAAATTATAGATACGTTGGAGACGTATCAAGCATCCCCAAGCTTAATTCCTGCTCGTCCTCGAGTAGGTAAATGATAAAAACAGAATTTTTGATGTGGAGTGCTACTTGGCATAATTTCAATGTAATTCTTCTTAATTGTGGTATGAATATTCAGATCCTAAAGATTCAAGACAAAAGTTCATATTGACATAAAAATGATAATACTTCAAGCATACTAATAAAGTAATCATGTCTTCTCGAAATAACATGGCCAAAGAAAGCTATCCCTACGAAATCATATAGTCTGGCTATGCTCCATCTTCACCACACAAAATATTTAAATCATGCACAATCCCGATGACAAGCCAATAAATTGTTTCATACTTTTGATGTTCTCAAACTTTTTCAATCTTCACGCAATACATGAGCGTGAGCCATGGACATAACACTATAGGTGGAATAGAAGGGTGGTTGTGGAGAAGACAAAAAGGGAGAAGATAGTCTCACATCGACTAGGCGTATCAACGGGCTATGGAGATGCCCATCGATAGACATCAATGTGAGTGAGTAGGGATTGCCATGCAACGGATGCACTAGAGCTATAAATGTATGAAAGCTCAACAAAAGAAACTAGTGGGTGTGCATCCAACTTGCTTGCTCACGAAGACCTAGGGCATTTTGAGGAAGCCTATCATTGGAATATACAAGCCAAGTTCTATAATGAAAGATTCCCACTAGTATGTGAAAGTGACAACATAGGAGACTCTCTATCATGAAGATCAGGGTGCTACTTTGAAGCACAAGTGTGGTAAAAGGATAGTAGCATTGTCCCTTCTCTCTTTTTCTCTCATTTTTTTATCTTTTTATTTGGGCCTTTTCTCTTTTTTGGCCTCTTCTCTCTCTTTTTTTATTTGGGCTTCTTTGGCCTCTTTTATTTATTTTCGTCCGGAGTCGCATCCCGACTTGTGGGGGAATCATAGTCTCCATCATCCTTTCCTCAATGGGACAATGCTATAATAATGATGATCATCACACTTTTATTTTTCTTACAACTCAAGAATTACAACTCGATATTTAGAACAAGATATGACTCTATATGAATGCCTCTGGCGGTGTACCGGGATGTGCAATGATGCATGAGTGACATGTATGAAATATTATGAACGGTGGCTTTGCCACAAATACGATGTCAACTACATGATCATCCAAAGCAATATGATAATGATGAAGGGTGTCATAATAAACGGAACTGTGGAAAGTTGCATGGCAATATATCTCGGAATGGCTATGGAAATGCCATAATAGGTAGGTATGGTGGCTGTTTTGAGGAAGGTATATGGTGGGTTTATTATACTGGCGAAAGGTGCGCGGTACTAGAGAGGCTAGCAAAGGTGGAAGGGTGAGAGTGCGTATAATCCATGGACTCAACATTAGTCATAAAGAAACCATATACTTATTGCAAAAATCTACAAGTTATCAAAGCAAAGTATTACGCGCATGCTCCTAGGGGGATATATTGGTAGGAAAAGGCCATCGCTCGTCCCCGACGCCCACTCATAAGTAAGACAACCAATAAATAAATCATGCTCCGACTTCATCACATAACGATTCACCATACGTGCATGCTACGGGAATCACAAACTTCAACACAAGTATTTCTCAAATTCATAACCACTCAACTAGCATGACTCTAATATCACCATCTCCATATCTCAAAACAATCATCAAGTATCAAACTTCTTATAGTATTCAACACACTCATAAGAGAATTTTATTATTCTTGAATACCTAGCATATTAGGATTTTAAGAAAATTACCATGCTATTTAAGAATCTCAAAATAATATAAGTGAAGCATGAGAGTTCATCTATTTCTTCCAAATAAAACTACCACCATGCTCTAAAAGGTATAAGTGAAGCACTAGAGCAAATGACAAACTACTCCGAAAAATATAAGTGAAGATCAATGAGTAGTTGAATAATTATTCAACTATGTGAAGACTCTATAACATTTAAGAATTTCAGATCTTGATACTTTATTCAAACATCAAGCAAATCAAAATAAAATGACATTCTAAGAATAGCAAACATCATGTGAAGAAGCAAAAACTTGGGATCAACCGATACTAACCGATAGTTGTTGAAGAAGAAAGGTGGGATGCCAATCGGGGCATCCCCAAGCTTAGATGCTTGAGACTTCTTGAAATATTATCTTGGGATGCCTTGGGCATCCCCAATCTTGAGCTTTTGTGTCTCCTTAATTCCTCTCATATCACGGTCTCCCTAAATCTCAAAAGCTTCATCCACACAAAACTCAACAAGGACTCGTGAGATAAGTTAGTATAAACCATTGCAAAAACCTTATCATACTCTACTGTAGAAAATCACTAAAATTATTATTCAACATTGCATACTAAATGCCTCTGCATATTTAATAGTCCTATCCTCAAATAGAATCATTAAAGAAGCAAACATATGCAAACAATGCAAACATAACAGCAATCTGCCTAAACAGGATAGTCTGTAAATAATGCTACAACATCCATACTTCCCTAGCTCCAAAAAATTATGAAAGAAAATTCCCACTGTAGTAAATTTATGAGATCTTAATATGCAAAAGATTTCAACATTTTATCACATTCTGACTTTTCTAGGGAATTATTGCAACAGCGGTAAACTTTCTGTTTTCAAACAGCAACATGTATACTTGTAACATAGGCATAGTGGAGGCTATCAATGCCCCTTTTATTGAAATAAAATATGCAAAACATTTTTATAAATAACATCAAGCAAATCCTAACAAAATAAATTGACGCTCCAAGCAAAACACATATCATGTGGCGAATAAAAATATAGCTCCAAGTAAAGTTACCGATGTACGAAGACGAAAGAGGGGATGCCTTCCGGGGCATCCCCAAGACTAGGCTCTTGGCTATCCTTGAATATCACCTTGGGGTGCCTTGGGAATCCCCAAGCTTAGGCTCTTTCCACTCCTTATTCCATAGTCCATCGAATCCTTACCCAAAACTTGAAAACATCACAACACAAAACTTAAAGTAGAAAACTCGTGAGCTCCGTTAGCGAAAGAAAACAAAAGACCACTTCAAGGTACTGTAATGAACTCATTATTTATTTATACGTGTGTTATACCTACTGTATTCGAACTTCTCTATGGTTTATAAACTATTTTACTAGCCATAGATTCGTCAAAATAAGCAAACAACACACGAAAAAAAGAATCTGTCAAAAACAGAATAGTCTGTAGTAATCTGTAGCTAGCGCAAGATCTGGAACCCCAAAAATTCTAAAATAAATTTATGGACGTGAGGAATTTATCTATTAATCATCTGCAAAATAATTAACTAAATATCACTCTCCAAATAAAAATGGAAGCAATTCTCGTGAGCGCTAAAGTTTCTGTTTTTTACAGCATGATCAACAAGACTTTCCCCAAGTCTTCCCAAAGGTTCTACTTGGCACAAACACTAATTAAACAACTAAAACCACATCTAAACAGAGGCTAGATGAATTATTTATTACTAAACAGGAGAAAAAAGTAAGGAACAAAAATAAAATTGGGTTGCCTTCCAACAAGCGCTATCGTTTAACGCCCCTAGCTAGGCATGATGATTTCAACGATGCTCTCGTAAAAGGTAAGAATTGAAACATAAAGAGAGCATCATGAAGAATATGACTAGCACATTTAAGTCTAACATACTTCCTATGAATAGGGATTTTGTGAGCAAACAACTTGTGGGAACAATAATCAACTAGCATAGGAAGGTAAAACAAGCATAACTTCAAAATTTTAAGCACATAGAGAGGAAACTTGATATTATTGCAATTCCTACAAGCATATGTTCCTCCCTCATAATAATTTTCAGTAGAATAGTGAATGAATTCAACAATATAACCAGCACCTAAAGCATTCTTTTCATGATCTACAAGCATAGAAAATTTACTACTCTCCACATAGGCAAAATTCTTCTCATTCGGAATAGTGGGAGTATCATAGGAAACTCGAATACTATAAATTGTTTCCACATTAGAAGAGTAATGTTCAGAGAAGGGGTAATCATAATCATGACAAGTTTTATAAATATAATCACTACTTTTTATAGCATAAGTATCATCACAATAATCATCATAAGTAGGGGGCATGCTATCATCATTATAAACTTGCATATCAGAACTTGGGAGACTAAAAATATCATCTTCATTAATCATAGCATCCCCAAGCTTGGGACAAACATTAATCGCAGCAAATATATTCTCAAAAACATCATCTTCATCAAACATAGCATCCCCAAGCTTGGGCCTTTTCATATCATAAGCATAATCACTCTCATTATTAATAGTATGGATAGCACCAATAGTATAGCAATTATCATATTCTTCCAAGCAAGTGCCAAAAAGATTTTCAAGATCATAAGAAGTATCATTATCTTCCACAATTATATTTTCATGAGGCACAATAGTAATAGGAGCAGCATTATTTGAGAGACATTTCTTTTTTACCTCTCCTCCTTTTTCTTTTCTTCTTCTTCACCACATCATGTGTCGGTTCAATCCTCCTTTTGGAGCTCCTTATTAATGAGATTGATTGAATAGGAGGCTCCTCCTTGTTACCTGATTCATCATAAGAAATAATAGGAGGATATTGGGAAGTCTCTTCCCTTTCATTAGTATTCTCTTCATGTTCTATTTGTTTTCTTTTCTTTATGTAATTGGCAATATAAGGATTTTCAATGCAATTCACCGCACAATACATATAAATTTTCTCTAGATCAAAATGAAGAACTTTACAAGGGCAAATTTTGGAATATCCTTAGTTATACGTTTAATTTCTTCATAACCCAAGAGCAAACTAAGTTCATTATGATGTGCAAGGGAAATCAAGTCATCACAATTTTTGGACACGATACAATCATGAAACAATTTGCATTGGGTACTAAAATGATCACGTTCATTGCAAAGTTCACAAGTAGGGCTAAGAAAATTTAAATTTTCAGCACATTCATCTAGCTCTTCTTGCAACAATTTGGTTTCTAAGTACTTATTCCTCTTGCAATATCTATCTTCCCTATTTGGTGTGTACTTACAAACCCAATGCACTCCACAAAAATTGACATGTTTATAGGAGACATTCTCATCATAACTAGTGCTATCATCATTAGTATCATGGATATTCAAAGAATTCATACTAACAACATTGCAATCATGCTCATCATTCACATATTTTATGCTAAGCATTCTGTGTAATTCTTCTTCTAGCATTTGAGCACAATTTTCCTTTCCATCATACTTACGAAAGATATTAAAAAGGTGAAGCTTATGAGACAAACTCAATTCCATATTTTTGTAGTTTTCTTTTATAAACTAAACTAGTGATAAAACAAGAAACTAAAAGACTCGATTGCAAGATCTAAAGATATACCTTCAAGCACTCACCTCCCCAGCAACGGCGCCAGAAAATAGCTTGATGTCTACTACACAACCTTCTTCTTGTAGACGTTGTTGGGCCTCCAAGTGCAGAGGTTTGTTGGACAGTAGCAAATTTCCCTCAAGTGGATGACCTAAGGTTTATCAATCCGTGGGAGGTGTAGGATGAAGATGGTCTCTCTCAAGCAACCCTGCAACCAAATAACAAAGAGTCTCTTGTGTCCCCAACACACCCAATACAATGGTAAATTGTATAGGTGCACTAGTTCGGCGAAGAGATGGTGATACAAGTGGTATATGGATGGTAGATAAAGGTATTTGTAATCTGAAATTATAAAAACAGCAAGGTAACTAATGATAAAAGTGAGTGTAAACAGTATTGCAATGTGTTGAAACAAGGCCTAGGGTTCATACTTTCACTAGTGTAAGTCCTCTCAACAATAATAACATGATTGGATCACATAACTATCCCTCAACATGCAACAAAGAGTCACTCCAAAGTCACTAATAGCAGAGAACGAACGAAGAGATTATGGTAGGGTATGAAACCACCTCAAAGTTATTCTTTCCAATCAATCCGCTGGGCTATTCCTATAAGTGTCACAAACAGCCCTAGAGTTCGTACTAGAATAACACATTAAGACACAAATCAACCAAAACCCTAATGTCACCTAGATACTCCAATGTCACCTCAAGTATCTGTGGGTATGATTAGACGATATGCGTCACAAATCTCAGATTCATCTATTCAACCAACACAAAGGACCTCAAAGAGTGCCCCAAAGTTCTACCGGAGAATCACGATGAAAACGTGTGCCAACCCCTATGCATAGGTTCATGGGCGGAACCCGCAAGTTGATCACCAAAACATACATCAAGTGAATCACGTGATATCCCATTGTCACCACAGATATCCACGGCAAGACATACATCAAGTGTTCTCAAATATTTAAAGACTCAATCCGCTAGGATAACTTCAAAGGGGAAACTCAAATCATTACAAGAGAGTAGAGGGGGGAAGAAACATCATAGGATCCAAATATAATAGCAAAGCTCGCGATACATCAAGATCGTATCACCTCAAGAACACAAGAGAGAGAGAGATCAAACACATAGCTACTAGTACATACCCTCAGCCCCGAGGGAGAACTACTCCCTCCTCATCATGGAGAGCGTCGGGATGATGAAGATGGCCACCGGAGAAGGATTGCCCCCTCCGGCAGTGTGCCGGAACGGGTCTAGATTGGTATTCGGTGGCTACGGAGGCTTTTGGCGGCGGAACTCCCGATCTATTGTGCTCCCTAGAAGTTTTAGGATACGTGGGTATATATGGGTGAAAGGAGTACGTCGGTGGACCGAAGGGGGGGCCACAAGGCAAGGGGCGCGCCCCAAGGGGGTGGGCGCGCCCCTACCCTTGTGAGCTCCTACTTCATCTTCTGACGTAGGGTCCAAGTCTATCCGGTAGGTTTCCTTCCAAAAGCAACTTCTCTAGTTGATTTCGTTCCGTTTCGACTCCGTTTGATATTCCTTTTCTTCGAAACACTGAAATAGGCATAAAACAGCAAATCTGGGTTGGGCCTCCGGTTAATAGGTTAGTCCCAAAAATAATATAAAAGTGGAAAATAAAGCCCAATATTGCCCAAAACAGTAGATAATATAGCATGGAGCAATCAAAAATTGTAGATACGTTGGAGACGTATCACCTACTCATGTTTTGAATTTGTGGATGATTATACAAAAGTTTAATGCCGGATTGAATTTTGCTTCTAGAAATCTTTTAGATTCGGCTGCAGGAGGCACTTTTATGGAAATCACTTTAGGAGAAGCTACTAAACTCCTAGATAATATTATGGTTAATTATTCTCAATGGCATACTGAAAGATCTACTAATAAAAAGGTGCATGTGATAGAAGAAATTAATGTTTTGAGTGGAAAGATGGATGAACTTATGAAATTATTTACTAATAAGAGTGTTTCTTCTGATCCTAATGATTTGCCCTTGTCTACTTTGATTGAGAATAATAATGAATCTATGGATGTGAATTTTGTTGGTAGGAACAATTTTGGTAACAACGCGTATAGAGGAAATTTTAATCCTAGGCCTTATCCTAGTAATCCCTCTAATAATTATGGTAATTCCTACAACAATTCTTATGTAAATTATAATAAGATGCCCTCTGATTTTGAATCTAATATTAAAGAATTTATTACTTCACAAAAGAATTTTAATGCTTTGATTGAAGAAAAATTGCTTAAGATTGATGAGTTGGCTAGGAACGTTGATAGAATTTCTCTTGATGTTGGTTCTTTGAAACTTAGATCTATTCCACCTAAGCATGATATCAATTAGTCTCTCAAAGCCATGAGAATTTGCATTGATGAGTGCAAAGAAAGAACCGCCAGGATGCGTGCTAAGAAAGATGCCTTTATAGGAGCGTGTTCCTCTAGTTCCTATGAAAATAATGATGAAGATCTAAAAGTTATTGATGTGTCCCCTATTAAATCTTTGTTTTGCAATATGAATCTTGATAATGATGGGACTGAATATGATCCACCTTTACCTAGTAGGCGTTCCAAGAATTCAGAATTTTTTGATGTTGATGCTAAAATTGATAAAAGTGGGATTGAAGAAATTAAAACCTTAGATGTTGCTAAACCCACTATTACGGATTTCAAGGAATTTAACTATGGAAATTTCTCTTTGATTGATTGTATTTCCTTGTTGCAATCCTTGCTAAATTCTCCTCATGCTTATAGTCAAAATAAAGCGTTTACTAAACATATCGTTGATGCCTTGATGCAATCTTATCAAGAAAAACTTGAATTGGAAGTTTCTATCCCTAGAAAGCTTTATGATGAGTGGGAACCAACTATTAAAATTAAAATTAAAGATCATGAATGATATGCTTTATGTGATTTGGGTGCTCGAGTTTCCACGATTCCAAAGACTTTGTGTGATTTGTTAGGTTTCCGTGATTTTGATGATTGCTCTTTAAACTTGCACCTCGCGGATTCCACTATTAAGAAACCTATGGGAAGAATTAATGATGTTCTTATTTTTGCAAATAGGAATTATGTGCCCGTAGATTTTATTGTTCTTGACATAGATTGCAATCCTTCATGTCCTATTATTCTTGGTAGACCTTTCCTTAGAACGATTGGTGCAATTATTGATATGAAGGAAAGAAATATTAGATTCCAATTTCCATTAAGGAAAGGCATGCAACACTTTCCTAGAAATAAAATTAAATTACCTTATGAATCTATTATGAGAGCCACTTATGGATTGCCTACCAAAGATGGCAATACCTAGATCTATCCTTGCTTGTTATGCCTAGCTAGGGGCGTTAAACGATAGCGCTTGTTGGGAGGAAACCCAATTTTTTTTTATTCCTTGATTTTTGCTCCTTTTTAGTAATAAATAATTTATCTAGCCTCTGTTTTTATTGTTTTTTTTGCGTTTAATTAGTGTTTGTGCCAAGTAGAACCGTTGGGAAGACTTGGGGAAAGTCTTGTTACACTTGCTGTAAAAAACAGAAACTTTAGCGCTCACGAGAACTACTGCCATTTTTATTTGGAAAGTGATATTTAGTTAATTATTTTTGCAGATGATTAATAGATAAATTCCTCACGTCCAGCAATTTATTTTAGAATTTTTGGGGTTCCAGATCTTGCCCTAGCTACAGATTACTACAGACTGTTCTGTTTTTGACAGATTCTGTTTTTCGTGTGTTGTTTGCTTATTTTGATGAATCTATGGCTAGTAAAATAGTTTATAAACCATAGAGAAGTTGGAATACAGTAGGTATAACACCAATATAAATAATGAATGAGTTAATTACAGCTCATGAGATTTTCTACATTGAGTTTTGTGTTGTGAAGTTTTCAAGTTTTGGGTAAAGATTTGATGGACTATGTAACAAGGAGTGGCAATAGCCTAAGCTTGGGGATGCCCATGGCACCCCCAAGATAATTTAAGGACACCTAAAAGCCAAGCTTGGGGATGCCCCGGAAGGCATCCCCTCTTTCGTCTACTTCTATCGGTAACTTTACTTGGAGCTATATTTTTATTCGCCACATGATATGTGTTTTGGTTGGAGCATCTAATATGATTTGAGTCTTTACTTTTTAGTTTACCACAATCATCCTTGCTGTACACACTTTTTGATAGAGCCATACATGATTTGGAATTTGTTACAATACTCTATGTGCTTCGCTTATATCTTTTGAGTTATATAGTTTTGCTCTAGTACTTCACTTATATCTATTAGAGCACGGTGGTGGATTTGTTTTATAGAAACTATTGATCTCTCATGCTTCACTTAGATTATTTTGAGAGTCTTAAATAGCATGGTAATTTACTTAAAATCCTATATGCTAGGTATTCAAAATTAGTAAAATTTTCTTATGAGTGTTTTGAATGCTAAGAGAAGTTTGATGCTTGATGATTGTTTTGAGATATGGAGGTAATATTATCAAAGTCATGCTAGTTGAGTAGTTGTGAAATTGAGAAATTCTTGTGTTGAAGTTTGCAAGTCCCGTAGCATGCATGTATGGTAAACGTTATGTAACAAATTTTAAACATGAGGTGTTATTTGATTGTCCTCCTTATGAGTGGCGGTCGGGGACGAGCGATGGTCTTTTCCTACCAATCTATCCCCCTAGGAGCATGCGCGTAGTGCCGAGGTTTTTGATGACTTGTAGATTTTTCCAATAAGTATGTGAGTTCTTTATGACTAATGTTGAGTCCATGGATTATACGCACTCTCACCCTTCCATCCTTGCTAGCCTCTTCGGTACCGTGCATTGCCCTTTCTCACATTGAGAGTTGCCGCAAACTTCGCCGGTACATCCAAACCCCGTGATATGATACGCTCTTTCACACATAAACCTCATTATATCTTCCTCAAAACAGCCACCATACCTACCTATTATGGCATTTCCATAGCCATTCCGAGATATATTGCCATGCAACTTTCCACCATTCCGTTTATCATGACACATTCATTATTGTCATATTGCTTAGCATGATCATGTAGTTAACATAGTATTTGTGGCAAAGCCACCATTCATAATTCTTTCATACATGTCACGCTTGGTCCATTGCATATCTCGGTACACGGCCAGAGGCATTCATATAGAGTCATCTTTTGTTCTAGTATCGAGTTGTAATCATTGAGTTGTAAATAAATAGAAGTGTAATGATCATCATTTTCTAGAGCATTGTCCCAAGTGAGGAATTAAAAAAAGGGAAAGAGAAAGGCCATAAAAAAAGAGAAGGCCCAAAAAATGAGACAAAAAGAGAGAAGGGACAATGTTACTATCCTTTGCCACACTTGTGCTTCAAAGTAGCACCATAATCTTCATGATAGAGAGCCTCTTGTTTTGTCACTTTCATATACTAGTGGGAATTTTCATTATAGAACTTGGCTTGTATATTCCAACAATGGGCCTCCTCAAGTGCCCTAGGTCTTCGTGAGCAAGCAAGTTGGATGTACATCCACTTAGTTTCTTTTGTTGAGCTTTCATACATTTATAGCTCTAGTGCATCCGTTGCATGTCAATCCCTACACCTTGCATTAACATCAATCGGTGGACATCTCCATAGCCCATTGATTAGCCTCATTGATGTGAGACTTTCTCCTTTTTTGTCTTCTCCACATAACCCCCTCATTATATTCTATTCCACCCATAGTGCTATGTCCATGGCTCACGCTCATATATTGCGTGAAAGTTTATAGGTTTTAGATTACTAAAGTATGAAACAATTGCTTGGCTTGTCATCGGGGTTGTGCATGATGAGAGCATTCTTGTGTGACAAAAATGGAGCATGACTAAACTATATGATTTTTTAGGGATGAACTTTCTTTGGCCATGTTATTTTGAGAAGACATAATTGCTTAGTTAGTATGCTTGAAGTATTATTATTTTTATGTCAATATGAACTTTTGTCTTGAATCTTTTGGATCTGAATATTCATACCACAATTAAGAAGAATTACATTAAAATTATGCCAAGTAGCACTCTGCATCAAAAATTCTGTTTTTATCATTTACCTACTCAAGGACGAGCAGGAATTAAGCTTGGGGATGCTTGATACGTCTCCAACGTATCTATAATTTTTGATTGCTCCATGCTATATTATCTACTGTTTTGGACATTATTGGGATTTATTATCCACTTTTATATTATTTTTGGGACTAACCTATTAACTGGAGGCCCAGCCCAGAATTGTTGTTTTTTGCCTGTTTTAGGGTTTCGAAGGAAAGGAATATCAAACGTCGCCCAAACGAAATGAAACCTTCGGGAACGTGATTTTCCCAACGAACAAGACCCAGGAGACTTGGACCCTACGTCAACACACAAAAGAGGAGGTCACGAGGTAGGGAGGCGTGCCTACCCCCCCCCCCCCCCAGGCACGCCCTCCACCCTCGTGGGCCCCCTGTTGCTCCACCGACGTGCTCCTTCCTCCTATATATACCTACGTACCCCCAAACAATCAGATACGGAGCCAAAAACCTAATTCCACCGCCGCAACTTTCTGTATCCACGAGATCCCATCTTGGGGCCTGTTCCGGAGCTCTGCCGGAGGGGGCATCGATCACGGAGGGCTTCTACATCAACACCATAGCCCCTCCGATGAAGTGTGAGTAGTTTACTTTAGACCTACAGGTCCATAGTTATTAGATAGATGGCTTCTTCTCTCTTTTCTGGTCTCAATACAATGTTCTCCCCCTCTCTTGTGGAGAACTATTCGATGTAATCTTCTTTTTGCGGTGTGTTTGTTGAGACCGATGAATTGTGGGTTATGATCAGGTCTATCTATGAACAATATTTGAATCTTCTCTGAATTCTTTTATGTATGATTGGTTATCTTTGCAAGTCTCTTCGAATTATCAGTTTGGTTTGGCATACTAGATTGATCTTTCCTGCAATGGGAGAAGTGCTTAGCTTTGGGTTCAATCTTGCGGTGTCCATTCCCAGTGACAGTAGGTGTAGCAAGGCACGTATTGTATTGTTGCCATCGAGGATAACAAGATGGGGTTTTCATCATATTGCATGAGTTTATCCCTCTACATCATGTCATCTTACTTATGGCGTTACTTTGTTTTTAACTTAATACTCTAGATGCATGCTGGATAGCGGTCGATGAGAGGAGTAATAGTAGTAGATGCAGGCAGGAGTCGGTCTACTTGTCTCGGACGTGATGCCTATATACATGATCATACCTAGATATTCTCATAACTATGCTCAATTCTGTCAATTGCTCAACTGTAATTTGTTCACCCACCGTAGAATACTTATGCTCTCGAGAGAAGCCACAAGTGAAACCTATGGGCCCCAGGTCTATCTTTATCATATTAATATCCTACTACTTAGTTATTTCCTTTGGTTTTTACTTTGCCTTTATTTTACTTTGCATCTTTATCGCAAAAATACCAAAAATATTATCTTATCATATCTATCAGATCTCACTCTCGTAAGTGGCCTTGTAGGGATTGACAACCCCTATTCGCGTTGGTTGCGAGGATTTATTTGTTTTGTGCAGGTACGAGGGACTCACGCGTAGCCTCCTACTGGATTGATACCTTGGTTCTCAAAAACTAAGGGAAATACTTAAGCTACTTTGTTGCATCATCCCTTCCTCTTCGGGGAAAACCAATGCAGTGCTCAAGAGGTAGCAGCAGCGGGGAGGGGGGCTCGCCGGAGAGATACCCCACTATCTATCTTAGGGTTCAGGGTGGGGGCGGTGGTCGTCGGTAGTGGGGAGCACGTTGTTGGGGCGGTGGTGTGGGGATCGCCGAAGAAAAAGCTCGGCACAGGGGGCCTAGAGGGCCGGCCGGGGCCGCGGCGGACCGTCGGTGGGGAGTGGTTTTGGAGCAGGCGGGGCAGTCGGCGGTTCGGCCAGTGGTGACTGGCGGCTCAGGGGGGTGGAGGTTGAAGATGAACTGCAGGCCCTCCCTGAACTACAGGTGAAGTACCTCTCTGCAACCATTGCGTTCAGTTTCGACAATAATATTCAGATTCCATAGTAAATTTCAGTTTCGACAGTTAAGTTCAGAGACAACAGTTTTTACCTCATCTGTTGTAGTCAGGTGTTTGTTGGTGATGTGAATTTTACATCTATCACTTTTGGTAATGTATTTTTGTAACTCCCTCGATGCGACTATAGGTCCCACGTGTCGAGGCACGACTTAGAGATATAATCGCATTGAAGGCATATGTCGCAAGTCAGGCAATCTTCACAACATCCCATGTAATATGATAATGAAAGGGGAGATAACATAGTTGGCTTACACTCGCCACGTCAATCAAGTACATAAATAACATTACATCATCCAAAACACTCATGGGCCGACTACGGCGCCAAAATAAAAGAGACCCCAACATGCGACACGGTCCCAATCACCCCCAACTGGGCACCACTACTGATCATCGGGAAAGGAAACATAGTATCGTTGAGAGTCTTCGTCGAACTCCCACTTGAGCTCATACGCTTCTCCTGGAGCGGAATCATCAGGCCCTGCATCTGGTTTAATGGTAATCTGTGAGCCACGGGGACTCAGCAATCTCGCAACCTCGCGATCAAGACTATTTAAGCTTATAGGAAGGGGTAAGGCAAATATAAGTGGAGCTGCAGCAAGCGACTAGCATGTATGGTGGCTAACTTATTCGCAAAGAGAGCGAGAAGAGAAGGCAAAGCACGAGCGAGAAACTAGAGAGCAACCTGCACAAACATGACTCCAACACCCTGTCCACTTTCCGGACTCCGCCGAGAAGAGGCCATCACGGTAACACACTCAGTTGATTCATTTTAATTAATTAAGGTTCAAGTTATCTACAACCGGACATTAACAAATTCCCATCTGCCCATAACCGCCGGCACGGCTTTCGAAAGTTCAATCCCTGCAGGGGAGTCCCAACTTAGCCCATGACAAGCTCTCACGGTCAACAAAGGAATAGACCTCCTCCCAAGACGTTCCGATCAGACTCGGTATCTCGGTAACTCAAGACACTTCGACAGGTTAAAACAAGACCAGCAACACCGCCCGAATGTGCCGAAAAATCCTGATAGGAGCTGCACATATCTCTTTCTCAGGGCACACTCAGATTGTCTTAGGTACGGGTAGGCCAGCCCAGAGTTGCCCCTGGTGGCCACCGGTAGCTGACCGGTGGACCAACACTCAGAGGAGCACTGGCCCAGGGGGGGGGGTTAAAATAAGATGACCCTTGAGTCTGCAGAACCCAAGGGAAAGAAAAGGCTAGGTGGCAAATGGTAAAACCAAGGTTGGGCATTTCTAGAAAAGCTTTAATCAAGGCGAACTATCAAGGGGTTCCCATTATAACCCAACCGCGTAAGGAACGCAAAATCCAGGAACATAACACCGATATGACGGAAACTAGGGCAGCAAGAGTGGAACAAAACACTAGGCGAGAGGCCGAGCCTTCCACCCTTTACCAGGTATATAGATGCATTAAGATAACATAAATAAATGATGTTCCAACAAGTAAATAAATGATGTTCCAACAAGGAACGGCCTCCAATCTTCACCTGCAACTAGCAACGCTATAAGAGGGGCTGAGCAAGCGGTAACATAGCCAATCAACGGTTTGCTAGGACAATGGTGGGTTAGAGGTTTGACATGGCAATTTGGGAGGCTTGCAAGCAAGTGGTAGGCATCATAGCAATGGCATAGCAAAAGAGCGAGCAAACTAGCATACCAAAGATAGTAGTGATTTCGAGGGTATGATCATCTTGCCTACACAGTTGTCAGAGTTGACTGGATCCTCAAAAGCAAACTCAACGGGCTCCTCGTTAGCGAACTCGTCTCCTGGCTCTACCCAAACAAGACAAACAAGCAACAAGGATACAATCAACCACGTGCAAACTCAAACAAAAAGATGCAATGATGATATGCTATGCGGGATGCGATGCGGGATGCAAAATGCAAGATATGATAGGAAATGCATGAAGCTGGCCTCAACTTGGAAAACCAAGTATGCCACTGGAAAGATGGGATGAAATCGCTTGAAAACGATATAAAGGTCATTGGAATCGGAGTTACGGTTTGGAAATGGCAAGCGATTTAAGAATGACACCGGTCCGCGATTTACAGCAAGTAGGCCTCTAAATGCAACGAAACGAACATGCTACAGCCACCAAACAAGACAAAAAAATACATGGCAGGGAAGCATTCAAGATGCTTAACAAAAGACTAGCACTAAGCCACGGCCAATTCATCCATTATGAGGTTCAAACAAGCATGGCAAAAACTCAAATACAAAACAAATTTCAGACTTGGTGAAATTAACACTTGTCTGAAATTTCAGATCATGAAGCCCTCTTCGGAGCAGCAAAACAACATTCTACAGGACCTTATTAAGACAAAGAAGAACATGGCATGGAGCTACTCGACAAGCTTAACAAAATACCCTTAGTGACCTTGAGCCAAAAGGGATGACAAAATATACTAGCAAGCACACGAACATAGCTAAAACATAATCAGTTTTAAGACTTGGTGAAAACTGAGACATGCTGAAATTGAACTCACGAAGGCATGTAAACGAGCTCGATGCACTCACTACGGTGCAAGTCATGGCAAGGCAAGCATACATCCACTAATAAGGCACAAAATGCAAACTAGACATGGCAAGAACAAAGGCATAGCATTCACGGATCAACTACAATAGCATCGGCAAAATCGCAAACAAGTTGACGATCTGCCCAGATTCGCAACGAAGCAAAAGTAGAGCTCGATTGACTCAAGCTATGCTGCTCCATAATTGCAAACAAAGACGTGGATGGATAGAGCATAACAAGATTAACAAAACTCCTTTACTGATCATCCTCAAAAGAGGCACGGATCACTAGGAAATAGCATGAACATATGGCATCATGAACTAAATAATCCCTGACTTAGTGAAAACTACTAAGTCCCTGAAAACAGATTTACCGGGTGCCTCACTTTGCAAGCTTGCACAAGTCACCACACACATCACAAAAATGCATGGGTTGCACCCCTGGAAAGAAGACAAAATCCTTAACAAAACATATGAAGGACTCATATGCATATCATGCACACAACAATCATGGCAAAAAATGGCAAAAGTCTAAGATGAACTTGCAGATCTGACAATTAACTCACGAAGCCTCCTTCTAACAGC
Source organism: Triticum urartu (assembly GCF_056163025.1). Classification (NCBI taxonomy): domain Eukaryota; kingdom Viridiplantae; phylum Streptophyta; class Magnoliopsida; order Poales; family Poaceae; genus Triticum; species Triticum urartu. The sequence continues at coordinate 428,007,735 of NC_141879.1, forward strand.
ATTTAGGGCATCAAGATGAACTCAAATGAAAATGATGCAATGGAATGAAATGATGCACTCATCGAGACGAACATTTTGATATACTATATGTCCAAAATAGAGCTACGGGTGCGGAGATATCACAGGCCAAAGTTAGCACAAAAATTAGGGTTCGGAGGAGAAAAAGTCAACCCGCGGATCTCAGATCCATATCTGCACGGATTTTGATGCACGCCGGATCTACTGTTCACCGCCGGAGTTCCTGTTCACCGGTGGAGTTCGTGGCGGCCGGAGCTCGGAGACGAGGAGGGAGAGGCCGGAGTGGCGGAAGAGGCGGCGCCGGCGACGAGGCGGCGAGGGGCGGCGGCCCGCGACGAGGTGGCCTGGGGCAGAGCTTGCCCCGGCCGGAAATGGTGCGGTGGCGGCGGGCTTCGACGGCGGCGGGGCTCGGGCACCCTGGGCTGGGGAAGACGAGGCAGGGAGGAGGCGCGGGCTCTGGCCCGAGCGGCGGAGAGGCGGGCCTGCTCCGGGCCTGACGGGCCGGCGGGAGTGGCGGCGGTGATGTGGTCCGCCCGCGCCACATGGCGCCCGGTGGTTGGCGGCGGCGGATCCGGACGTTGTCCGGCGGCGGCGGAGATCTATTTTTTCCAGGGTTAGGGGTGGATTGAACCGCGAATTTTTGGAGGGGGGTGTATATATAGGCATAGAGGGAGCTAGGAGAGTCCAAAGGAGGTGCGGTTTTCGGCCACGCGATCGTGATCGAACGCTCTAGGACATGGAGCAGAGTTTGGTGGGTTTTGGGCCAAATTAGAGGGGTGTTGGGCTGCAACACACACGAGGCCTTTTCGGTCCCTGGGTCAGCTCGAATGACCACCGGAGGAGAACGAAGCGCCGGAATGCAAAACGGACAACGGGGAAAATGCTCGAATGCATGAGACGAACACGTATGCAAATGCAATGCACATGATGACATGATATGAGATGCATGACACCGACAACAACACACGGAGACAAAACCCGAACCCGAGGAAATAAATATAACTTAATGCCGGAAACGACAAGAGTTGGAGTACAAATTGGGAAAGTTACATCCGGGGTGTTACAATTTTACATCATCTATTGGAGATGCTATTAGAATCCCACTTGAGATTAACGATGTCTGTCTTGTACTGCTTCAGCCTCGACGTCTTACGGCTCACCGGAGCTGCCACAACAACGGAACCATCCATCACTACAAAGCAGTGCCCTAGAGGCCGTCTAAAGATTCCTCAGATCTTTCTCCACACCTCTGACAGCCACCTCTGCATCAACTTCTTCAGTGACCAACCCAATGATGTCGAGGTCGACATGGCTACGACAAAGAGGTTGTGCACTTGTCGCATCACTTGTTACTCTACATTCATGTCGATCCATTAGTGCTATTTTGGTTCAAAGGAAAAACTAAAGGAAAAACATAGCAATAGGAAATTATTCATGCATTTTGTTACTCTACTATTCAATTATTCATGCATTTTGTTCAAAGGAATGGAGCAAAACATCCACCTAGACCTACTTTTCAAAATCCTATGCATGAAAACAAGACCAAGTGCATTAGTGCCAGAATAACATTCTAACTATACACGCTTTCATATGGTTTCACTTTAATTTGGCCATGTTTCTTTGCATTCCTCTGCTCTTCAAATTTCTCTGAACCAAACACCCAAGTTGACAGAAATCCTGTGTTTACAAATTCTTTGTTTCCCATGTGCATTCCTATCCTATTCTAGTCTTTTTCCTATCCCTGCATTTTTAGAATCCTGCAAGCCAAAGGAGCCCATATAGAATTACTTCAGTTATAGGTAGGTATCGAAGAAAACTTTGTGTGGTTTGTCCTGCTCCTGCCGCGACGTCGTCCACCTCACCTGAGCTGCTCCATCGATAGAAGAATCCACCAAACCAGGCATCACGACTCCTGACCATCTTTCACCGCCTCAGATCTCCTTCCCTGCCGCCGGCACCCACCGCAACAGCATCACCATCATCGACTCAACATATGAACCTGAGGAGTACACGGGTCCACAAGAGAGGTCGCACTCTTTTGTTTCTGCTTATGTTATGCATTGCTTAATATTACCTACTACTTTATCGTCCTGTTCACCTCTTAGACTCCAAGTCAGGTCCAAATTAATGTTCGAACTTGAGTTTTAAAATTAGTTGTGGGGCACATATCGAGGCAGCAATGAATAGTATCTCTGTCTATTATATGGTTCACCTAGGGTATGCCTATGTTGTTCATCTTGGGTGGGAAACAAATAGTAAAGCAATCATCATCTGTCTTCTTATTAAATTAAAGCTATCATCAGCCTTCTATCATTATTTTTGGATCCATCCACTCTAGATTTCTGCATGCTCTGCTTACATAATCTCACTATATTTTTTCATATGCACGTCAGATATTGTACACAGTCATGCTGAACACGTAGAGAAAAAAGAAGAGTTTTGTGCGGCAATACAATGTCATGCAGACATCGCTCCATGGTGGGTTCAATGGCAAACACCCCCGCTCTCCAGATTGTAATCCAGAGGAAGATATCTACTCTAAGGCGGATTTAGACACAGCTGACCACTCCTATTTACCCCCCCCCCAAGGTGTTTGCTCTAACTTGGCGTGATGATGTTAGTCATACCATGCATATGTTGCCTTGCAGTGCGTACTTTCGACATCATATATGTCATCTGCTTAGTTTAGACATGTTCTATAATGCCACCTATTTAGTTTCTATATCATATATGGGAATTATGCAGTCTCATCTCTTTTAGCCAGCCATAATATATGTGAAATATGCAATGCCATCCTGTTTAACCAGGCATCATATATTTGAATGATATCTTGCCCATCCTTTTCTTCATTACATTTCCATTTGTCGTCAATGTTTGTACATTGAACTACTCTTCCTGTGAATCCGCCATTTGAGTGGGTGATGGAAAAATCTGGAGTGAAAACAAGGTCTTTCAGGGCAGACAATGCTACCTGTCGAAGCAGATCTCTTGCTGGGTCCCAATAGCTCCTCAGAGATCTATTTAGAGACAGATGACCAGTCCTATTCCCCCACCGAGGTGTATGCTCTAACTTGGCACGGTTATACTGCTCATATCATGCATATGCTGTCTTGCATTGCATAGTTTAGACATCATATATTCAACACCATGTTCTTAGTTAAGACATCATATATGCGAGTGCCCTCTGCTTAGCATATAAATCACATATGTGAACTAAATCTTGCGATCCTGACTACTTAGATAACATGTATGTGAATTATGTCATGTGAACATGTTTACTAAAGACATCATATAATTATCTCATGCCATCCTGTTTAGTTAGTCATCATATCTTTGAATTATGTCATGCTATGCTATCCAGTTTAGATAGACATCATATATGTGAAATTATGTCATGCTATCCTTTTTACTTAAACAATATACATGTCAACTATTTCATGCCCTCTTTTTTACACACTATCTATTGCATCTGTCTCTCATACAATGTTTGGACATTCAACTATGTTTCCTGTTTATCAGCCATTTGAATTGGAGTGGCTGATGGCAGTATCTAGTAGAGTAAAAACACGGTATTCAAATAAAACAATGCTACCTCTTGGTGGAGATAGCACACCGGTTGTACATGCATGAGAACCAGCCCTACCACACATAACCTAGATTCTCGCAATTGTACCCCTATTGTGATCGATAGAGAACCAGCTTCACCCAATCGAACCCCAACCCCAGCAGATAGTAACCCAGTTCCTGTTTGACACAACACCATCTCCACCACAGAGCTCCCAAACAAGAGCAGTTAGTAAGGCCACTCCAGTGCCCAAAGCGCCAGTACTACCACGGTGAACCCCAACTCCACCTGTTAGTACACCTATTCCTGTGGAGGAAGCACAACCAGCCATTCGTAGTTTAGCATCTATCGCATTTGATGTTGTTAAATCCTATATGCGTATCTTCCCATCATGGAAATATTATACTGAAGATGAAGGAAAATGCTAGTTGCAGGTGTTTGTCCAGGAGTTATGTGTAAGTAATGTTATTCATGGCAATTACTTTGCTTTGTTCCATACATTCTACCTCCATGATGGTTATAATACAACAAATTTTCCCATTTATCTCTATAGAGAAGGACCGATTTGGAAACTCGGGATGAGGTAACCTGTGCTAATACCTCTACTATCTTCACGAATGCTTGGTGGCAGTATCATAATTACCTGAAGAAAACGTACTTCACAGGAAAAGAATGTAATCAAATTCCCTTACGTTCTCCTGAGACACATTTACTGGACGATGACTGTGAACGCCTTGTTCTGTACTGGTCCCGAACCAAGAATGTGGTAAGGTCTATGAGCTCATTTTTTATTTTTTAAGTACTATAAGCATGCGTCTTACTATACTCTGTTCATGTAGAACAAGTGCTTAAACCTAAAGAACAACCGTTCTCTTTTAAGATTCCATTGCTATCGTGCATACTGCTTTGCTCTTGTATCACTATATTTACTCGTACAAACTTATTTTTAAATTGAAGGATCCAATCAAAACTCCAATGACACAACAGGTATGTTTACGCATGTTTCTTATCAATAGCTCTGTTGATTTCCATTTCAATTGTGTATATAGTTGACTTCTCATATCATGCACATTACCAGCATCACAACAGAGCCAATAGTATTGTTGTACATGTAGACCCATGGTACCCATAAGAAATCTTGTTGTGGCGTGTAGTTTCCCACGCTTTGTATTCTTTCAGTGTTGCTTTGTATTGAACTGATATGATTTGAACCGTGTCTCTATTTTGATTTGGCAAGACAATGCAGTGACCATAGGACATAGATATATGTTTGTTTGATGCTTTTATAATGTACTACTAGGCAATAGAAGATTTGGTAGTTTAATCTTGTCCACCTTACTAATGAACTGGTTCACTGAAATGAGTTTCATATACTAGTACATGCCAAACCTATTATGTGTCTGCTTGTTTCTTCTTTTAGAATGTTGACAGAATATTGGCGAAGAGTGCCTTATTAAGCAATGGTAAAGGAAGTAATGTAGATGAGGTTCAGGATAGTAGACATCCTTGTTGGTCTCCAACAAAGCTGATAAAACAGCAATGGCAAACTATCTTGAATACAGTGAGACAACTCCAAAGTCTTGTCTTGGTTTAGTGTTCGAGTTACTGGCCACTACCACTGACACAAGCTATTCAAACTCTCTATTTGAATCAGTTTGGTTTCTTGGGTCTCAACTACAAGCTGAAAGACATCGATCAGCTGTGCTACGACAAGAAGCGGAAGGACTACGAAAGTCCCTGGAGCATTCAGATGCATACTTTCTGGTGCAACAACAAGCATTGGGGGATTTTAGCGCCAAACAGGACAAAGCTAATAAGCTTGCTAAGCTTATTGCCAACATGGTGGATACCCAGGATTACGTTTCTTGAGCTCTACTGACGTTGTTTCAGTTATGGACTTGTTTTGCTGCCGCGTTTATTTGCACTGATGGCCAATTTAGACGGCCAGTGTATGTAATATGCTGCTTTGTTCCCTATATTTGCACTGGTGGCGAACTTTGATGCCCAGTGGATGTAATATGTGTAATAGCCGTAATAGCCTAGCATTAGTTGCTTGCTTCTTTATTTCCTTATTGTCTTTGTTTATTTGTTTGCTTGTATTCACTACAGTTCTTTTTCCGCGTTTTTCTAGTGGACACAACAACCTATTTTTTTATAACTAGGACACAATAACCTATTTTTTATAATTAGGCCAAAATAACCATGGCAACACATGGACTGTTGTAACCATGGCCCTCCTACGGGCCGTAGGATCCATGGGCCTTCTACGGGCCATAGGATCCATGGGCCTCCTACATAGCGTCTGCCAGATCGTGGCCATGGATTTGACTGGCCGTCACAGTACTTGTTGCACTCGATTGTCGCTTCCTTGGACTGCAGCTGGTTTATTTGGCAGCAAATGTGAAACGTTCGCGAGAATTTTGTGTAGGATGTCTTTGCTGACCGTACTGCGGTTTCAACTTTTGAACATAGAAGGTGTCTTTGCTGACCGTACAAGGTGTTCCTCAGGTATTCGGGAGTTGCATAATCTCATAGTCAGAGGAATATGTAAAAGTCATGAAGAAAGCAATATCCATAAAACTAAACGATCATAATGCCAAGAAAACGGGTGGGTCTTGTCCATCACATCATTCTCCTAATGATGTGATCACATTCATCAAATGACAACACATGTCTATGGTTAGGAAACTTAACCATCTTTGATTAATGAGCTAGTCAAGTAGAGGCATACTAGGAACACTTTGTTTTGTCTATGTATTCACACATGTATCAAGTTTCTGATTAATACAATTCTAGCATGAATAATAAATATTTATCATGATATAAGGAAATATAAATAACAACTTTATTATTTCCTCTCAGGCATATTTCCTTCAGACTCCCACTTGCACTAGAGTCAATAATCTAGTTCACATCATCATGTGATTTAACACCAATAGTTCACATCGCCATGTGACCAACACCCAAAGGGTTTACTAGAGTCAATAATCTAGTTCACATCGCCATGCGATTAACACCCAAAGAGTACTAAGGTGTGATCATGTTTTGCTTGTGAGAGAAGCTTAGTCAACGGGTCTGCCACATTCAGATCCGTATGTATTTCGCAAAATTTTATGTCTACAATGCTCTACATTGAGCTACTCTAGCTAATTGCTCCCACTTTCAACATGTATCCAGATTGAGATTCTGAGTCATCTGGATTAGTGTTAAAGCTTGCATCGACATAACTCTTTTACGACGAACTCTTTATCAACTCCATAACCGAGAAACATTTCCTTAGTCCTCTTAGGTAACTAAGGATAATTTTGACCGCTGTCCAGTGATCCACTCTTAGATCACTATTGTAACATCTTGACAAACTCATGGTGAGGTACACAATAGGTCTGGTACACAACATAACATACTTTATAGAACCTATGACTGAGGCATAGGGAATGACTTTCATTCTCTTCCTTTTTCTGCCATGGTCGGGTTTTGAGTCTTACTCAACTTCATACCTTGCAACACAGGCAAGAACTCCTTCTTTTACTGTTCCATTTTGAACTACTTCAAAATCTTGTCAAGGTATGTACTTATTGAAAAATCTTATCAAGCATCTTGATCTATCTCTATAGATCATGATTCTCAATATGTAAGCAGCTTCACCGAGGTCTTTCTTTGAAAAACTCCTTTCAGACACTCCTTTATAATATCCATAAAATTCTACATCATTTCCGATCAACAATATGTCATTCACATATACTTATCAGAAAGGCTGTAGTGCTCCCACTCACTTTCTTGTAAATACAGGCTTCTCCAAAAGTCTGTGTAAAACCATATGCTTTGATCACACTATCAAAGCGTATATTCTAACTTCGACATGCTTGCACCAGTCCATAAATGGATCGCTGGAGCTTTGCACACCTTGTTAGCACCTTTAGGATCGACAAAACCTTCTGGTTGCATCATATACAACTCTTCTTTAAGAAATCCATTAAGGAATGCAGTTTTGAGATCCATTTGCCAAATTTCATAATTATAAAATGCGGAAATTGCTAACATAATTCGGACAGACTTAAGCATCACTACGGGTGAGAAGGTCTCATCATAGTCAACCCCTTGAACTTGTCGAAAACCTTTTGCAACAAGTCAAGCTTTGTAGACAGAACATTACCATCAGCGTCAGTCTTCTTCTTGAAGATCCATTTATTCTCTATGGCTTGCTAATCATCGGGCAAGTCAACCAAAATCCACACTTTGTTCTCATACATGGATCCTGTTGGGGATATACCCCGCGGTGTAACCCGGCCGGATGTATGACCCGGCCGGACTTGGCGACTCACTGGTGACCTGCCCTGACCCGACGACTAAATAGTAACCCGCCTAGAGTTGGCGGCTCATTGGTGACCCGGCAGGGCGGGTCAGAGGAGCGACAAGACCCGGTGGCCCAGAAGGCGGCTCATGGAAGCCGACTCATGTTATGGTGGGCCAGTTTGAGGCATAAGGAATATTCTCTTACAAAGGAAGCAATATTAGGATTCCACTTGTAATAGAGTAGGCCTAGTCCCACTAGGACTCGCCATGTAACCCGCCCCTCCAACTTATATAAGGAGGGATAGGGCACCCCAAGAGGGACAAGTTCCATGAGTTGGACATATTAGGGTTAGGCAAACAAGTCTATAGCTCAGTTGATAGAGCACCCTTGTAATCATGTTCATCATCATCAATATCAATGAAGCAGGACGTAGGCTTTTACCTCGACCGTGAGGGGCCGAACCTGGGTAAAAACCCTCACGTCTGTCGTTCCACTCAACCCCGCTCAAGCTACCACATAGATGCGTTGGCCTCATGACTAAGTCCTCACACTAAGGACATCTATCGTGACAAATCCATGACAGTTGGCACCCACTGTTGGGCTTGCGCACGGTGGTGTTGAGTTCTTGAAGGGATTTAACCAAGGAATTGAGAAGTTCACAATTTTTTAGGGATGAAGAAAAGCGGGTTTGAGAGTATCTGCATCAGCTTGAAGATCATCGGTCTAGATTTACAATCTATGAAATTTAAAGTTTGAGAGCAATTAGGGTTATGCAGCAGATTACAAATCGAGCCGCCGTTATGACTCGGATTTACTACTGTGGTTTTTTGTCAAAACCGCCTTTGCTCTGAGTTGATCCCAACGAGTCATTGTCATAACCTCAAGCGGCCTTTGCCTCCATGAGCCACTTTCGCTGGCTATTGACAAATGCCAAGGAATGGCCCGGTTTTCTCTTTCCCAAACCTATCATCACAAGAAAAGGGATCCTACGAAGCACTGTATGAGACTCCAATTTGAGCCATACTCGGGAGATGGCCGCGCGCCCATCTCCCGAGTTGTCGCTACTGTCCTTGTTGTCAAGCCGCCCCAACTGTCGTCGCCTCGGTCTTGTTCCTCCTTGGCAGTGTCCGAGCCGTTGTCGTGCCACCTCTGTCCCGAGCCACTGTCGAGGCCTGCCGTTGGCTCCGCAACCACGGCCTGCCGCTGTCTGAGCTGCGGCCCTCGCGCGAGCCGCCGGTCACCTTCATGGCGCGTCTGCCTCTGCTGTGATGAACGGCCACCACTGTGGCCTCGAGTCGCTGACGAGCCTCACTCATCCGCTATGGTCATGTCCCAAACCGGCCCTCACCCTCTAAAGCGGCTGTCAGTTGCCGAGCCGGCCGTCCCACGCCATTGTAGAGCCGCCCCCCATCCAAAGGAGGATTCTCCTCTACTATGCCCATGGAAATTCAGCGCCCCTATGCTATGAATCAAGCTCTCTCAAAGATCCACGCATACAGTCTATGGTCCGGTCATCACGATGGCAATACCTAGCAAGGCAAGTTGGAATTTGTCCAGGGAGTTCACAATATTTATGAGGTTGGATTTTTGAGAGAGTTTGCCGCCTTGCTATAGCCCAAGTGGTTTCTCACACCAGTTTTCAGTTTTGAAATATCGTACCTGGTGTGCCTGGCGTTTAAGGAGTCCAGAGAAGATTTCCAACTGAGCCCTATGCATTGATCTACTAGCTGCAAGTTGCTGCCGTTGTTTTCTATATGTTCGTGGTTGTTAAGTACTAGTAGTACTTTTCTATGTTCAAAAGTTGAAACCGCAGTACGGTCAGCAAAGACATCCTACACAAAATTCTCGCGAACGTTTCACATTTGCTGCCAAATAAACCAGCTGCAGTCCAAGGAAGCGACAATCGGGTGCAACAAGTACTGTGACGGCCAGTCAAATCCATGGCCACGATCGAAGAACATGCACATGCATACGTTGCAGTCAGCATCTGTGTTCATCCGACAAAAGTATCAGGTGGTGTCATGCCGTGCCTATGGAGTGGGCGTTAGCATCATCATGCACCGGCGTCTGCGTCCGCTTGCTATTGAACGGGTGTGCGCAAGCCGCCGCCCGTGCAGCCTGATCTGCATCAACTCGCCGGGACCGCCCCCGCGGTCGACTCACCTGTCTGTACGGATTACGACACCGAGATTGACTCGCCGTCCATGTGGCTTACCGCGCCTGCGATTGACTGGCCCATTCGCACCGGCTTACAACGCCGCAGATGACTCATTTGTCTGATCCCGCGGCCGACTCGTCCGTGGTTGATTTCAGCTTTACCATGGTGATCATTAACTCCGTGGTGGATAATTTCTGGCCTAACATATCAGGTGAAATTCATCTAGTATATTTTTATATTACATATTGCTTTATATAAAAAAGAAATTACTCTGGCTTGCAAGTTCTCTAAATGTAGGACAAGTTGTTTACTGCAAAAGGGATAGTTATATCACTGAGTTGTTGAATGACTCATACCAGGAGTATATAACAGTCAAATATGGAGAATCTTAAGCCAACTCCCTGAGTTGTCTTAAGACTTGGGGGCTACAATGACATGACTCAGCAGAATTGGCCGGTGTCACTAAATTCAAGAACTCCGGGTCATTCGAGGGAAAAATAACCCGGCCCCGGAGGCTACTGCCCTATTGGTGAAAATTTAAAGTCCGTCAGAAAATTTCTGGCTTAAAAAGATTCCATTTTAAAATCCAGTTCAAGGAAAATCTATCTCCCACAAAGCTTTGAAGCTCTTAATATCCGACTTAACATCCGATTCAAAAAGAATTCATCCCTCGCAAGTTCGAGTTCTCATAAAAATTAAAGGTTGCCAAAGAGAACTTGCTGCCATGATGCGCGGTTTAAACATGGGTATCCTGCCTTATTGGCTTATCACATTATTGGTCACTTAAGGGCTTCGTGCTCATTGAGCAGAGCTATGACTACCCTCTTGATCTGGCTTGTGTGTCTTGATTACAAAATACTTGGGGGCTTCCTACTCATTGAGCATAGCTAGGACTACCCTACTGATCCGGCTTGTACGCCTTGATTGCAAATAGCTTGGAGGTTTTCTGCCCAAGTTGAATTGTTACCTAAGAGAACTTGCTATAATGTGAAGTTCAAACATAGGTAACATGCCTTGATGGCTTGTTAAAAAATACTTGGGGGCTTCCTGCTCATTGAGCATAGCTATGACTACCCTATTGGTCCAGCTTATTCACCTAGATTGAAAAATTACTTGGGGGATTCTTGTTTAATGAAATAGAGCTTTGTTTGTCCCTAGTAATAGGCTTGGACGCCGGGTGTATTCACCAATATCTAGGTTATCTGCCTTTGTATGCCTGCCACTCCGACCAGGTAATTCTGGAATGACTCGCCGTACTCTTGACAGTCAATCTTATAAAGACCCTGAACTTGTCAAAGTTAAAATGGTGATTGGTCATGTGAGGACCGGCTTACAGGTTTGAATGAAGGTTTAACTCAGCGGCTGTGCGGCCGTTGACAGCACTTGACTTTAAGGATTGGCGGCCTATCAAAGCCTTGTTTTCTAATTCATATTTGATTTGAACATTTTTTGAGGTTTGTCTCTTGTGACATGTCAATACATGGTTGGAAACTAATGAGGTCCATGTTGCCATATGGTTCCTGTATGATGTTATCCGAAGTGTTATTAACCCGGCCTAGTTGTGGACTTTAAGTCACCAGGGTATAATGATTATGTGCTTAGAGCATTGTGCTCTAAGTTTTGAGATGCTACCCCTTTGTTGGATCGTGGGTTCCGGCAAACCCTTGAGGTTTGAACACTGGGGTGCGCACGAAGATCTCTCTCTTCCTCGCTCACTCTCGCAATGATCTCTAGGCCTAGCTCGCCGAACCCAAGGAGCAAGTGACACGAGAGTTTATACTGGTTTGGGCCACCGTTGTGGTGTAATACCCTACTCTAGTGTGGTGTGGTGGATTGCCTTGTGGGCTGAGGATGAACTAGTACCATGGACGAACAACCTCCTAAGGTGAGGTGTTCTTGAGCTCGATGAGCTGGTGAGGTGGCCTTAGTGGAGTTGATCCGATCCAAGATGAGCCGATCCTTGACTACGGTGGTGGCTAGCCCTATTTATAGAGGCCCTAGTCCTCTTCCCAAATGTTTAGGTGGGAAAAAATCCCACAACGGCCAATTTCGAAGGGAGACAACTAGTACAAGTTATCCTGAAAAAAGTTGGTCTTCGCTTGCCAAAGGCTCTCGTGATGACGCCGCCGTGGGCTCGGCGGTGACCTCCATCTTGCCGTCCTGCTGGTCTTGGTCTTGTTGCACCAATATGGAAACCTTTGCCTGATGCCTCAGGACTCCACGCCTGCATCTGCTTCCTTAGCACCAAAGAGGAAACTGGCACCCTGCGCCCGCTGGCGCCCGCCTGGCCTTGGTCATCATGGCTCACATCACGCAGACCTCACAAGGTGCCCCTTGCATAGATATCTCCGCTCCTTAGGAGCCTGCCTAACGAGGCCACCCCGGAGGAGGCCTTGGTGTCGTCCGCCTCGCGAGGCTTGGCCCCTCGCGAGGGTCTTGAGTGGTTGCTGGTAAAGATGGGCCGCACCAGGCCGTTGGTGGAGCCACGCCCTGGGCCGCAGGCAGGCAAGTCTGGGTACCCCCGTTCCCAGGACGCCGACAGTAGCCCCCGGGCCCAAGGTACGCTCGTACTTGGCTTCGAGGCGAAGCCAAAGGGCAAGTGTGGAGCGCTGCGGGCCCCAACAGCCTGCGACCTCAATTGACGCGTGGTGGTTGATTGGTCATGGGCGTCTCCACTTCCCTACGCTGCCTTGATACCCGGCTGGCTAGGCGGCCACTATTGTCTACACAACCCCACCTTCATTACTGGCGGTGCATTCCCTAGGTGCTCCGTCTTCTCGAAAGCAGCGGTCTCCTCCCCCAACCAGGCCAAGATCCAACCTCCTCCATCGCCATGGCGCCGAGCTGGAAGAAGAAGGGGAAGAAGAAGCCCCAGGCTTCAGTCGAAGCATAACCGGCCTTTGAGCCCGCCGTCGAGCGGTCGGTTGTGCTCAACCAGGAGGCGATGGACAAGGTCCGCCCAACAATCACCGCCGCTTCAACGAATGGGGGAAGATGGTGGCTTGGCCCGCATCCCGCGCCACGGTCGACAGGACAGCCATCGAGACCCCCATTCACCTCCATGCCCTCTGGGCTGGCCTGGTTCCCCCTTTCTCTGCCTTCTTCAACGCCGTGCTCTCCCATTACCAAATCAATATGCTGCATCTGGATCTCCAGTCCATCATCGTTCTTGCCGTCTTCGCCTTTGTCTGCGAGGCCATGGTGGGCATTGCTCCCTCCGTGGCCTTATTCCGCCACTTCTTCTCGTTGCATCTGACTGACCCTCGGCAACGCTCCGGATACTTGAGGTTCGAGGATGTGGCTGTGACGGCCGATGAAGGGATTGACTTCGAGCTTTTGTCGTCTATGAGCGAGTTCCGGAGGCGGTGGGTGTTCGTGGACTTCGGCGTGCGCAGCCCCTACTCTTGCTCCCAACACCCAGCTGCTCCCAGCTCCGGCTGGGGGACACGAGAAGCTCGCCGATCCACGTCTTGCCCATGTCTGGCGCCGGCTGACGAGGCTCAAGGACCTTGGCATGACGGCGCCGATGGTGGTGAAGGAGTTCATCCGGCGCCGCATTGCTCCGCTCCAGCGCCATTCTTGTTCCATGTGGACCTTCTCCGGCAGCAAGGACCGCATGAGGCTTCACGAATCCGGGCTTCCTCTTGAGGCGCAACATACTATGCTTGAGCTCCTGACGGGCGACCCATCACCAGCCGATATGCCAGAGGAGGGATGCCTCTTATACTGCTGCTCGAACACGGTGGCGTTCACGAGGCAGATGCCCCCTTCGACGAAAGGGGGCTTCGACCTGCCGGCCTAGAAGGGCCTCGCAAGAGCCCCGTCTTCGTGGCCCCCTTGGTCACCACATGCTCGGTGCCCGCCTCTGAAGTGGGCGCAGGGGGGGCGGTCGCCGTCGAACACTGGTAGCGCGGCCGCTGAGGAGCCGACGCCGCTCGGGGCTTCTGGATCGTCGTCAGTTGGGGCTCGGAAGGGCAGTCCTGAGGAAGTGACAATGGAGGCAATGCAGCCCGACACTCCTGAGGCCGGAGCGCCCGAGGCCCTGGCGAGCCACCATAGGCCGGGACTGGGTACTTCGCGTGGCCTAGTGCTCCTGAGGTCGCCTCCTTAGGAGCCACACCAAGCACGCCAGGCATAGGAGACCATATCCAGGGTTTCGGCCGGCTCCGTCCGAACTTCGAGGCGCTCCGCAAGAGGAAGGGGTCTTCAAGCTGCAGTGGTGACGCCTTCCAGCCATTGAAGCAGAGGAAGTACATTGCCATAGACGAGTGAGTACCTTATCTTCGTAATTTATTGAGCGCAGCTTCTTCCCCTGACCGCAGTTTCTCAGGGCCCCTTCTGCCGAGGCGATAGAGTCTCCTGAGAAGCAACCTCTGCCTGCTTCAGGCCCTCCGTTGACCTTGTGTGCCCCGTGTTGGCCTGCTGTGCGGCGCGGAGCCTGCTGAAGAAGCAGACACGCCGGCCTGGCGTCTCGACCCTGCGCTCTTGTTGTTCCTCCTCCGAGGTCCTGCCTGGGGCGCGGAGAGCGTGCCGAGGGCCCCGCCATTAGACCTTGCCCGCGGCTGGACAACCCTGGCGTTGGCCTCATCTTCGAGCGACGTGGCCCCGCCCCACCGGTCCTCCGCCGAGGTCCGGAGGTCGGCCAGGAAGGCGGCAGCCTCCAGCCCCCCTGCTGGGAGCAAGCGAGCCCCTTCTAACTTCCTCGACGCCCCCTGGCGTGGGGGATGGTCCTGGCCGCGCGTTTGAACCTGCGCACCGGCATGGTGCCGTCCGTCATGAGCTCTTCTGGGAAGCGATGGGTGCGCTGAGCTGGCTCGGGGAAGAGCTTGTGAATGTTGGCGCCCGTCTTGAGATCGAAGGCCTTCGGCTGGCAGATGAGTGGGACCAGCTGAGGGTGGCCATCGACCTCAGGCGTCTCCAGCGCGACCGCGTCGTCGTGCTGGCTGAGGCATCCCCGGCTACCTCGCACGAAGCCAGCGCCCGAGCCTTGGAGGAGGCGCGGGAGGGTGACCGCCGCCGTGAGGCCGCAGAGAAGCGCGAAGGGGAGCTCCGAGCCTTGAATGCCTCCCTGGAGCGCCAGGTCGAGGCGCGCAGGGTTGCCTTGGCGTGGATGAAGGGGTCGCCTTCCAAAGGGGAAGAGATCTTGAAGCATGAGGAGCCGCTGATGCTGGAGGCCACAGAGCGCGGCCTCGAGCTTGAGCGATTGGAGATGAGGGAGCACCAGGTCACCCAGGAGGAGGACGCCGCCAACGCGCGCGAGGCCAGGATCCAGGAGGAAGTCGACCGCAGGGTGGCAGAGGCTCGTGCGGACCTCGCCAATAGATACGACCTGAAGATGATGCTCGTGGGAGCCGAAGCCGAGGGCAGAACCACCGCCCTCAGGTCAAGGCTGGAGGAAGCGGAGCAGCGCGAGAAGGTTGCTGCGGAGGCCCTGATCTCCGTCCAGGCCGAATTGGCCTCCGCCCATGCCGAACTGCTCCCGCTTCATCTCCGGTTACCGATGCCGAGTCCCTCGCGCAGCAGAGCAGGGAGGAAGCACTCCGCCGGCAGACATTGCAGTGTGAGCACGCTCCCATGCTCTGGGCCCTTAGAACGAGAGCCAACCATGCGCTGGGCGCCATCTGTGACGAACACACCCCTCATCCCCATGCAGAAGACTACGCCAGCCACCTCCGCTTCTTCACCGACGTCGTGACACCCCTGGAGGACCGAGCCGAGAGGGCTCATGAGCTTGTCGACGAGAGGAGCCAAGGGCTCCTTAGGAGCGCGTTCTCCCGCGTTTTCAACCATGTCTAGAACATCAATCCTAATTTTGACTTCAACACCGCCATTTCCCCAGTGTCGGGGGCCATCACGGACAATCTGGTGCGCTGGGTGGATGATAAGGTGGACGCTATGGTCAGGGCCTTTGCTTCTGAGGACAACAGGGTGGTGGTCGCAGCGGACGAAGGTGACATGGTTAATGATGGTCAAAACGATGCCAATGACGGCGCCGACAGCATGTCCGGGAATGATTCACAAGACGCTGCAAGCGACATGTCCGATTGAGCCCGCGCTCCTTTGCTTTGAACCTGCACACAAAAACTCGGGCACGGCCCCTCAAGTTGTAAGAGCATTTTGGGAAGGTGGGAGCCCTTCATGTAATCAGACTATTGTCCTATTCCTTAAGTCAGACTTGTAATGTGGTTTTGCGTGCCCCTGGGCTCCTCTGCGGCTTACCATAGCAACTTACCTCAATCCAGGCTGGCCTCAAGCTGGTTTTGTAGTTGCCGATTTGCATTTCTCCCAAGGGGAGTTCTCCGCGGGCTCCCGAGGGGAGTCCTTCACGGGCTCGTGAGGTTTTCGGGCTTCTGGAGAGCCTACCGACCCGCCCGAGAGGGCCTCGTGGGAAACGAGCGGCAGACCGTGGCGGGTCGTGTGCATAGCGCGCACATACTACGCCCAGCCCCCACTCGCGAGGTTCTTGCAGGGAAAGGGGGGAGCAGGCTCGAGCCTCGAAGCGAGGCACCGAACCAGAAAACTCAGAAAATCAACACGAATAAAAGAAGACTCCCCCGCGCTTGCAAATGAAAATGCATCTTCGAGTTCAAATCCAAAAGGCGGTATGTCGAGCTACAAAAAAGGGGTTGAACGCAAATGGCCGTGTCCGTCACCTAGCTAGTCTTCTCACCAGTGCAGAGCTATGTGCTGCCACTAGGACGTGGGAGGGAGCCCCCAAGGCCCGAGGGCGGCACTCCAGCGACTCCGGGGTGTATACAGCCCCACTCATTATTACGTGAGAGTGTCACGAGTGGAGACCTTCAAAGGCACTGGGCCTTGCTTCATATAGCCAAGCGAGGGCCCCACCATGCGCCACCCTCAACCACCATTGGGGAATCCAGAAACCAGGACGAGACCAAGGGGCAAAGAGGACGCTGGCGGCACCCCCGGTGACTATGTGTCCTCTGCTAGAGGGGAAAAGGCTCGCCTGCACTTCCCCCGGCAGAGGGCCTACCTGCCTGCAACATCCTGCTCCATGTGACGTAGGGGAGGGCCTGGCTCCGGGCCTCTCCTGCGCGGCCCCCAAGCATTGCTCCTGCCGCTGGTTGGGCAACTGCCTTGAGGTCTCTAACTGGAGCTGCAACCTGGTTCTCCTACAGTTCGGGGTTAGCGTAAGCTTGCTCTGGAGATATTGACTGTACCGCACTGTCGTGATCGCTGAAGGGGTCGACGAATCCTCTGGGCGGCTCGGGGAAGCACTGTGTTTCCAGCCCTCTAGCCACCCATCTCGGTGCTGGGAACGGATTGGGGCCTTCCCTCGGCAAGTATTCCGGTTTCACCAAGCGGGGCACGTAGGTGTCCGTGGCTGCCTCACCAGAGCCACTGCCCAGGTACCCCGCGCCTCGTGCCACCAGTCGAGGCGCTTGGCCCTGGTGGTTTCCGTGTGGCATCCTGGCGCGTCCTCGCGGCAGGCCGTTGATGCTTCGTCCTCCTAGCGATGGTGCGGCCGCGGCCGGAAGGCTCATGCGAGACCCTGCCCCGGTGCTGCCGAGTCCCCCTGACGCCCTAGGGGGCGCGTGGACTTGCCCGGGCCTCGCACGCGCCTCCGCCACGACCTGGGATGTGTTCAAGGCTTCTATAAAAAGGACTAGCCACCATAGTAGGGGCATGGACTCATCAGGCCCAGCGACACACACAAGTTCAGACGCACAAGAACACCCCAACCTCAGGAGGCCATTCTCCCCTTGTATTGTTCATCATCAGCCCAAGAGGCAATCCACCACCACACTGGAGTAGGGTATTACACCACAATGGTGGACTGAACCAGTATATACCCTGTGTCCTTCTGTGTTGTGAGTTCGTCGAGTTCGTCCGCAAGATTCTAGCGAGCTAGAGCATAGATCAGTTGGAGGGAAAGACTTTGCGCGCACCCTAGTGTTTGAACCTTAAGGGTTTGCCGGGACCCCATAGCCCAACATTTGGTGTGCCAGGTAGGGGTGCGCCGTAGCTTCCCTTCCATCAGTTCGTCGCTCCGTCGCTCCGTCGTCTCCATGTCAGACACTCGCCACGCTCGAGCTGAGCATCGGGCCGCCCTCGCTGCCCATGTCGCTCAGACGACTCCCGTCGGCGGTCCGCCTCGTCGTTCTCTGTCCGCCGCGCCGGCGCTGCCACCGGCCTAGTGGGAAACGAGCAGCAGGCGTCCTCGCAACATCCTTCGATGCGGCAGGACGGCCGCACCGCTACTCCATCACTCACCCCTACTGGCTCTTCATCTCACGCGCACCGCGCTCCCATGGAGGCACGGGCCGTTCTCATCGCGACAAATGAGCTCCTGCGTTACCTCCCTATCGACGACGTCTATGAGGAGTGGCTCGACTGCGTCGCCGAGCTCGTCCGTGCTGTGGGGAGCTCTCTGGTGCCGACCCACTCTCTGCCCACCCCTCAGCAGGCCGCGCGCGATGGGGCTCGTGGTGTGCCTCCACCGCCTCGACCCCGAGAAGGTGCCTTGGCGCCAAGGCATGCGCATCCGCTGTGTGAACCACCGTGCCCGGCGCCCGCGCGTGAAGAAAGGAGCTGCCAAGAAATCCCGCGGCCGCGAGAAGCTGCACCAGCGCTCCCGGTGCCACCTCATCAAGACCGCGCGCCTCCCGCGGTGGCACATCGCGGACCCCGCCAAGACCAAGCTCCGCTCCCGAGGCGGGCCTCTGCAACCACGACAGGCTACCGCGCCTTCACCCCTAAGCTGCGGAGTGTTGCCTGGCCGGGCAAGTTCAAGCCAGATCTGCCTCCTTGGTATGACGGCACTGCGGACCCACGGAGTTCCTACAACTCTATGAGTTGAGCATTGAAGCGGCCAACGGCGACGAAAAAGTCATGGCGAACTGGTTTCCCATGGCTCTCAAGGATGGGGCCCGCTCCTGGCTCCTGAACCTGCAGCACGGCTCGATCTCCTCCTGGGACGAGATGCGCGACCGCTTCGTCACCAACTTCCAGGGCACTCGTGACCGCCCACCGGTCGCGGGCGACCTGCGCCGCATCAAGCAGGAGCCAGGAGAGACCCTCCAGAAGTACGTCCAGCGCTTCAACATCACTCGCCTCAAGATCCCCAAGGTCACGGACGAGGCCATCATCTCTGCGTTTTCCGATGGCGTCTGCGACGTCAACATGAAGGAAGAGCTGGCAATCCACGGGGAGTTTTGCACATCTCAGGAGCTGTTCAATCTGGCGACCAGGTGCGCAAGAGCTGAGGAGGGGCGCCTCTCTCTCCTTGAGAAGCCAGCTGGAGGAGTGGAGGAAAAGAATACCAAGGCCAAGGACGTGAAGCGCAAGGAAGCAGTAGTGCTCGCAGCAGAGCCCGACACCAAGCGAGGCAGAGATTAGCCTGAGCCATCCAAGAACGGCCGCCCATTCTGCGCCTTCCACAACCTGAACACCCACAACACCAGCGATTGTCAAAAGCTCAGAGCCATTGGTGAAGGATGCTTCGGCCGACGCCCCAAGTTCTACGACCGGGGCTACAGCCATGGAGGAGGACGCGGAGGCTGTCAACACTCCCAAAGTGCCGAGACGATGAACACACACACACACACATGGAGCTCGAGGTAGAGGAAGAACACTAGGTTTTTGCGCTGTAAAACTTCACAGCTTTTCTACTTCTATTCCTTGCCTTTTATCCTTTTCCCCTTGGGTAGAAGCAGCCCCACTGCAGAGTGCCGGCGATGTAGCGCAGGATCTTCCTCACCGCAGCCAGGTGCTCGGTGGTGGGCGCCTCCATGAAGCGCGAGACGTAGCCGATGACGAAGGTGATATCTGGCCTCGTGTGAACCAGGTAACGCAGGCATCCAACTAGACCGCGGTACTCCATCGTGTCCGTCAGAGGCGCGGTGCTCTGCTTGCTGAGCTTTAGCCTGGGCTCCATGGGCACCGCACACGGATTGCACCCTGTCATGCCGCCTCGCTCCAGAATCTTCTCAGCGTAAGCCGTCTAGTTCAGGGAGATACCATTTCGCGCCTGGTGCACCTCAATACCCAAGTAAAAACTTAGGAGACCGAGATTGCTCATCTTGAAGAGCTTCATCATGTCCTCCTTGAACCGCGTGATCTCCCCGTCATCGTTGCCGGTGATGACTAGATCATCGACGTACACCCCCACAAGGAGGCAAGACGAAGTGTTGCCGCGCCCGTAGATGGCATGCTCGGCGGTGCTGCGCTCGAACCCGAGCGATGCGAGACATGCGTCCAGCTTCTGGTTCCTGGTGTGCGGCGCCTGTTTCAGGCCGTACAAGGCCTTGTCGAGGCGCAGCACCTTGCTCTCCTGCCCGGCGGCGATGTACTCAAGTGGTTGCGCGATGTAGACCTCCTCCTGGAGCTCCCCGTTTAGGAACGCGCTCTTCACGTCCATGTGATGCACGCCCCAGCCCGCGCGCGCGGCCAGAGCGAGCAGGAGGCGTACTAACTCCATACGGGCGACAGGTGTGAACACCTCTTCAAAGTCCATGCCCTGGCGCTGCACGAATCTTTTGGCGACGAGGCGGGCCTTGTGCCGCACCACCGCGCCCTGGGCATCACGTTTTACCTTGTAGACCCACTTGAGACCAATGGGGTCGTGACCAGGAGGAAGATCAGCGAGATGCCAGGTGCGGTTCTCCTGGATAGATGCCATTTCCTCCTCCATAGTGCGTTTCCAGGCTGCATCTCCTTGTGCCTCGTCCAGAGAGGCCGGCTCCTCTGCCAGCCCGAGGTGCAACTCCTCGTCGTCGAGATCGACGAGGTCGAGGATGTAGTCCGTGAGCTATTGATTTGGCTGCACGATGCCATCCCGCGCACGCGTCACCATCGGGTGCATGCCCGCATGGTCAGTTGGTGGCGATCTGATCGGAGTCGGCGAGGCACTTGGCGGAGAGCGTGATGCGGCAGGGTTGAGCTCAGGGTTGAGGTCCCTCCCGCCGGCTCTCACGGGCGTGAATGGAGTGGGCGCATCGGCTCCTGCTAGTGTTGTGTCCCCGCCAGGGCTGGCGTGAGGTGGAGGGGCCAGCGTCGCCGGCGCAGAGCGACACACCCCCTCAAGCACAGCGGCCGGCCCGTACTCGACCGTGAACATCGCCGCGCCGGGAGCGTTCACCTCCTACTGCCAGTTCGAGCTCGCGCGCTCGTCGAAGACGACGTCGTGCGTGACATGCACGCGCTTGGTGGCGGGATTGTACGCCTGGTAGGCCTTGCCTCCTGGCTCATACCCGACGAACACCATCGCCTTGCTCCTCTCCACCAGCTTCGCCAGGTGCGGGCGCGTGTCCTTGACGTGTGCTACACACCCGGAGACGCGCAGGAAGTGTACATTTGGTTTGCGATCATAACATGCCTCAAATGGTGTCTTCCCAGTTAGGCTCCTTATATACGACATGTTCAATAGAAACACGGCAGTAGTGACAGCCTCACCCCAGAACAAAGCCGGCATGCCCCTGGCTTTGAGCATGCTCCTTGCCATGCCCACAACGGTCAGGTTGCGGCGCTCCACCACTCCGTTCTGCTGCAGGGAGTAGGGCACTGTCAGGTGGCGCTGCACGCCGTGGTCGGCGCAGTACTCCGCGAATGTCGTGCTCGTGAACTCACCTCCGCGATCCGTGCGGAATGTGCACAGAGAGTGGCGTGACTCGGTCTCTCCGGCGGCCTTGAACCGGCGGATCACCTTGTCCGCCTCGTCCTTGGAGCGCAGCAAGACGAGCCAAGTGTAACGGCTGTGGTGGTCCACTAGCAAGAGGAAGTGGCGCTTCCTGCCCGGTGTCGCCGGCGAGATCGGCCCACAGATGTCGCCGTGGACCAGGTCCAGTGGTTCCGTCGCGCAATACTTGGCAGCTTGCGGAAATGAAGCCCGCCTCTGCTTGCCAGTGAGGCATGGCTCGCAGATCTGCTCCGCGTGGACGATTAGAGGAAGCCCGGTGACCATGCCGGCATGTGCCATCCTCTCGAGGCCCTGGAAGTGGACGTGGCTGAATCTCTCATGCCAGCGCCAGCCCGTGCCGTTGCACTCGCTCGCGGCGAGACACGCTGGCTTCACGATCTTGATATGCAGAATGTACAAGCGCTTTGCCGAACGGGTTACCTTGGCGAGGAGATTTTTCTGACGATCGCGGACCGTCATGGTGCCGTGCTCCACCAGCGTCGCGCACCCGACCTCGTCCAGGTGGCCAATGTTAATGATGCTGCTCTTGAGGCGTGGTATCCAGTAGACATTGGCAAGGCCACGGTGGTGACCGCCCACCACGGTGAACAGCACCGTGCCCCGCCCGCGTATGTCAACCAGAGACCCGTCGCCGATCTTGACCGATCCCGTCACGGACTCGTCCAGGTCCGCGAACGCCGACCCGTCGCTGGTCATGTGGTTCGACTCCCCGGTGTCGAGGTACCAGGCCGCATCGGTGTCGCCAGGAGACTGCTGCAGTTCCACGCGTGCGCGAACCTCGTTGAGGAACACCTGCGCCGCCGCGGTCGCGAGGGACGTCTGGGGCGCAGTCTGGTCCAGCTCCGGCCCTGCCGTGCTCCCCTCGTCCAGAGTGCAGGCCTGGACCATCAGAAGGCCCGGCTCCTCCTCATCAGCTTCGGCGAGGTTCGCCTCCTCATCGCACTTCTTCTTCCGGCATTCCCGGGCCTAGTGGCCCAGGTTGTTGCAGTAGCGGCACTTTTCGTTCTTGCGCGCGGCACTGCCAGTGGAGTTCTGGTTCCCACGCCCGCCTCGTCCGGCTCCGCGACCGCGCGAGCATCCGCCACCGCTACGGCCGCAGCGTCCGCCGCCACCGGCAACTTGGTTGCTGCTGCCTCCGGTGGCTCCGGCCTGGTCGATCTTCTGGTGGCGCGCCATCCACTCCTCATGAGTGAACAGCAGGCTGTTCCCGCCTTGGGCCACCCCGTCCGGCCTGTAGCGTTCCTCCTCCGCCTTCAGCCGGCTGGTGAGCTCCTCGACCATAAGTTCCGACAGGTCAAGAAGTGTTTCAATGGACAGAGCCACCTATGCATAGCGCGGCGGGACGACCCAGAGAAATTTCTCCATGGCCCTTTCTTCCTTCAGATCATCACCGAGAAGAGCAAGGTTATTCATCATACCGGTGAGTCGAAGGGAAAACTCGTCGACGGTCTCCCCGTCCTTGAAACGGATGTCGTCGAACTCACGGCGGAGGGCCTGCGCCTTCGCCTTGCACACGCGGTCGACTCCAAGACGGATCGTCTTGATGGAGTCCAACGCCTCCTTCACCATCTCCTTCACGGCGAGCGTCACCAGCATCTCCGGCGGTATGGCCCGGAGGATTGCCTCCAGCGCCAGGCGTCGTCGTCAGGACATGGACCGATCTCGATGACGATCCACAGGCCTCTCGCCTGCAGTATTACCTTCATCAGGAGACACCCCTCTGCGTAGTTCGTCCTCGTCAGGGGGTAGGAGGTGGATCCAGTCGCCTCGCGGAGCGGCCGTGGCATTGCTAGCTCACGGCCGGACGCCCTCCTTGAGCCGACGCCCAGCAGGGGCGCGGGTGTGCCACTGCCGCCGCTGGTGCCCTTGCCGTCCTTCTTCGCCTCAGCCCCGGAGTTGTCCGGCGGGACAGAATGGGAGCGAGCCAGATTGCTCTTCCCCATGAACCGAAACTGGCTCTGATGCCAATTGTCAGCACTCCCAAAGTGCTGAGGCGATGAACACACACACACACACGTGGAGCTCGAGGTAGACGAAGAACACTAGGTTTTTGCGCTGCAAAACTTCACAGCTTTTCTGCTTCTATTCCTTGCCTTTCATTCAGAGTACAGAAAGGAAATCGGGGGTCATGGCCCTGACTACTCGCCCGCGTGATCCACTACGCTCGTGCCATCCCACGAACGGATCGACGAGGCGCGAGACTCGCTCCAGGCTGTTGAACCCACGAGCTAAACTAGCTAACTGAAAAACTAAAGAAAAGCGGGAAACTAGCCTGACAGTGAAACTAACTGAACTGTGACAGGGCTTGGGGTTTTATTTCAACAGAGGCGGACGCTGGGACGACCGTGGCCCGCGTCAGGAGTGGCGTGACCGGCCTCGTGAGGACCGCTGGAGGACCAACCTCACGAGGTCTCCTAGAGGGACCCGCCTCATGAGGATTGCCTCCAGGGCAACGCTGGTCTTCCCCCATCGCCGCCGCCAAGGAGGAACGACGACCACCACCAGGACGAGGGGGCTTGGGGCTTCCAGGAGCCACGCACAGTTGCTTGCATCTTGGGCGGCGCTCAAACCCTAGCCTCTCAGCGCATCTTCAAACAGTTCGCTCATGAGGTGAACGCGGCGCTCCCCAAGCTCGAGGCCACGCGCCCGCTCCGGTGGTCCTAGTGCATCATCACCTTCAGCTCGGCCGACCAGCTCAAGTGCGCAGCCACCACTGGCATGCTCCCTATGTTGTGCTCCCCGGTCATCAACAATGTGCAAGTCACCAAGACTCTCATCGACGGCGGCGCAGGGCTCAATGTCCTATCTGCCGACACATTCGACAACCTCCAAGTGCCCTATGAGTAGCTCCAGCCAAGCAAGCCTTTCTCAGGAGTGACTGACGGTTCCACCACACCAATAGGGCAAGTCCGCCTGCCTGTCACCTTCGGGGAGCGCAAGAATTACCGCACCGAGCTCATCGACTTCGACGTCGCACACATCCGCCTGCCGTACAATGCCATCCTTGGGTATCCAGCCCTGGCCAAGTTCATGGAAGTCACTCACCACGGCTACAACGTCCTCAAGATGCCAGGAAGCGGGGGGATCATCACGGTCCCGTGTGAAGAAAGGGATGCGGTGTGCTCCCTTGAGCGCGCCTTCCAAGCCACGGTAGTCGACAACCATGACAGCAGAAGTGTAGGCCCTCCGGAGACCATCCCCAAGAAGAAGCTACCGCGCCATGGAGGACCCCAAGAAGATGGCGCCGCATCAGGAGTCTCGTCAGGATTGCGGGCGCCTCCCTCCACCGCATAGGAAAGCGTGCCCGGCGCCCTCCTCAGACAAGGCTCGGGGGCTCTCTTCTGGAGGGCCTCAGACCTTGCCAATCTCACGAGGGAGGGGCTTGGGCACCACTTGGAAGCGTGCTTTGCGGCACGTGTTCCTCAAGAGAGCATGGGGCAAGGAATGCCCACCACCAAGGAGTTCATCACCAAGACCACCCAAGAGCTACAAGACGCAAGAGCCATGCGTGGCGACAGCCGCTCACAGAGTGTGGCTCACCACCCAGGCGAGGGTGCTGAGCTGCGCGCCTGCATCGACATCCCAGGGCTCAACAGGGCCGCATCTCAGGAGTGCTTCTGGCCATCGCGCACAGGCCGCTGTGAGGGTCCACCACACAGCTTCGTTCACATGCCCCTCGGCTTGCCGAACGTGGCGTCGGCCCATCAGCGCCATGTACGACAAGTCCAGGCGGCTCAGGAGGCTAGGTTCCACGCCGTTCAGGAGGAGATGGCGGCGGCCTTCTGGGAACCTCCTAAGCCCCCAGAGCCTCCCAAGGCTCAGGGTCCCGATGGCTCATGAGGAGTCATTCCTTTGACGCGTGGCTTCAGCTGCACCAGCTCTACTTAGTCTACAGACCCAGGTGACATCTTCCAAGTTCATTTAAGTTGGCAGCGTCCCTCGGGCAGCACTATTCCCAGGCCACGTGGGTCCGTCCCCGTGGGCGCCCCTCGGGCTGCATCATCCCCACGCCGCTCGGGCCAGACCCAGTGGCATGTACCTTCCTGCATTTATCTCAGGCAATCTGCTCTTCATGCTTGACGTGCCAACTGCTATCACCTGCTCGATCATCACCCCCCTCGGGGCCTCTACACAGGCATGACGCTGGTGCATGGGTCCGTCCCTGCCATGACCGACAAATCTGAGTGGTCGAGCTCTGGCTCTCGGCACGCGCCATGCACGTCACCTCACCAGGCCCTCAGTGCCTTCACTTCATCCGGACCAACCAGCGGCAGGCAGGCGACAGTAACGACAAACCATGTTTCTCCTTATGCCAGTTCACAGGAACCCCGCAGGAGGGATAGCAGGCGGCACCGCGAGTCTCCTTTCCTCTAGTG
Source organism: Triticum urartu (assembly GCF_056163025.1). Taxonomy (NCBI): domain Eukaryota; kingdom Viridiplantae; phylum Streptophyta; class Magnoliopsida; order Poales; family Poaceae; genus Triticum; species Triticum urartu. Next base: position 428,033,805 of record NC_141879.1, read on the forward strand.
CGACTCGCTTGCGCGTTAAAAGAGGGGCTCCTGAGCATCGCGACTCAGGAGCTCTTACTAGCTCTCCAGCCCTCACTCCCTGGCCTTGACCATGGCATCGCGACCTGGCATACCAGCGGCGGCTGAGCTCACTCGAGGGCCCGGAACTGAGGCCGTAGAGCATTAAGAGGATCTCGGGAGAAGGAAAACTTGCACGAGCTGGCCTAGCTATATCACGTAAGTTGGCACGCAGCCCTAGGGTAACATCAGGAATCACCGCGAAGTCATCAAGATAAGTCTCGCCCTTGGATCAGCAAAATATTTTGGGCCTGATAGTCGCTCATGCCATGCCCCAACCCCGTTGCGGCCAACTCATCTTCCTTTCTTCCCTTGACATGGCTGCTTGTCCGCTATGGGGGACCTCCTGAACATCACGCCTCAGGGGCTCTTACTGGACCTCGGGCCGTGCACCTCCTGGCCTTGACCACGGCATCGCGACCTGGCATACCAGCGACTGCTGTAGCCACCTTGGGACCGAGACCTGTCAGCATAGAGCAACAAGCTATCGCGAGGAAAGAAAGGGGAGACCAAGCCTTAACGGGACGCGCGTTCGTCAAATCTTCATAACAAGGAAAATAGGTACAAAGGCATTGCAGATCCTTACATGCCCCCACGGGGTAATTCATGATTCTTCGCGAGAAACAAAAGCTGATGCTAAGGGGGATCCTATCTACATCCTCCTGTGGCTGACGCCATCATCAACAGTGGGCCACAGGAGGCCGGCGCCAACCCCATCCAGATCAGCGGCAGTGGCTGCCGGACGCCGCAACCTTGCCCCGGGCATGGTGAGAGCTCGAGGGGACGTAGCTGTCGTCACTTGTCTCCGGAGTCTCGTAGAGCTCAGGAGAACTGCTGGACTCCCAAGGGCTGCTGCTGCTGGAGTAGTCGCGGGCAGAGCGCGCATCAGCCTCACGCTCTTCTCTAGAGCAGCACTCCAGGCGGCGGCCCTCGGCGTCGAAGACCTTGAAGAAAAGTGTGGAGGTGTCGTCATACTCGAAGTGGATCGTGAGGGCACCCCTCGCGCGACAGATTCGTGCAATCTCGCCCCAGCTGCTAGTCATGAAGATTTTTCCAGTGGGGACCGCTTCGACCTTCGCCCTGATCGCCAAAGCGCCACAATCGTGATGGTGCACCCAGAACTCGAGAGGCCCCCTCAACGGCATCACGCCAGAGAAGAACCGTGGGAAGAGGATCCAGGAGTTTGGATGCGTCGGCGTCTACAGTACCAGCCCGCGCGCATCAAAAGTCGGCCTGGAGGCGACGAATTCCTCTCGGTCCCTGCGTTGGAACAAGGGAATGAAGGCGTTAGGTGGGTACTCCTGGTTGTCTCCAACGATGAGGCGCAGGACGGCGTCCAGTTCGTCGTCAGGCAGGTCACCCGGCCTCAGACGGGCCTTGTTCTCCCCTCCTTCAAGCTGCCAGAAGGGGCACGCGCGCTCCTGGAGTGGGGCGACCCGCAGCGTCAAGAACTCCCTCAGGAGCATCGCTCCCGTTATTTTAGGCACCCTTGCATTGCCCGGCTTCAGGTCAGCCATCATCTGCTCCAAGACTGATGATGCCCATTCGTCAACAAGCTCCGCCCTGGGCCACTCCTTACCTTGCCGAGACGCCTCCGTCGGCAACACCAGGCACGGATGGGCGAGCTTGGCGTCCACCATGACCCACTTGGATCAAATTCTGCCGGCCCTCTTCCCGGTGCTCGAGATCGAGTTGGCCTTTCCGGACGCGACGAAGTTAGCGCATCCAGAGATGTGCCCTCGCTGACGCGGAGGAAGAAGAAATGGCGTAGGAGCGCCACGGACTGCATCAAGCCCAGGTACACCTCACAGTAGTAGGCAAAGATGGATAGGAGGAGGACAGAGTTGGGATGGAGGTGCAATGCTTGCAGCCCATAGTGGTCAAGGACTTCGTAAAAGAAATCAGAGAAGGGAGGAACCAACCCGACAGCAACGCTGCTCGAGAAGAAGGGAAAGAAGGTGCTCCCCTCAGGCTCCGGCTCGTCAGAGGCAAGCCGGAGCTCCGTCTTCCCCCACTCATTGCTCTCGCCTGCCGTTAGCAGGCGCACGGAGGCAAGGCTCTTCTCTGTGACAGTAGGCGCCTCAAGAGCGTGCTCATCCCAAGCTAGGGACGAGGAAGTCTTGACCTTGCGCGTCGCCATGGGCGGCAGATGCAGAGCGAGGGCGGGGCAGATCTATGGGTAGCGGCTGCGAAGAGCAAGAAAGGGGATATGGAGCGAGGCGAGAAAGAACCAAGGAAGGCAAGTGCAGCCCGCGCCAGCCTTTTGTCAGGTCAAGCAGTTGCCGAAATGGCGTGGGAAAACGGAGGCGCCCACGTCCAATCAACCGACACGCGTCAACTGAGGCCGCGGGCTTTGGGGGCCCGCGGCGCTTCGAGCTTGACCCTTGGCTTCGCCACGAAGCCAAGCCCGCACGCACCTTTGGCCCGGGGGCTACTGTCAGCGATCTGGGAACGGGGGTCCCCAGACTTGCCTGCCTGCGGCCCGCGGCATGGCTGAGCTAGCAGGCCGTACGGCCCATTTTCACCAACAAAGCACCCAAGACCCTCGCGAGGGGCCAAGCCTCGTGAGGCGGATGATGCAAGACCTCCTCTGGAGTGGCCTAGCTAGGCAGGATCATGAGGAGCAGAGATATCAAGGCGAGGCGAGCCTCACGAGGTTCTCGTGACGTGAGCCGTAACGATCGACACCAGGCAGGCTCCAGGCGGGCGCCAGCACGCACAACGTCCTTGTTTCCTCTTTGGTGCAAAGGGGGCAAGCACAGCCGTGGAGTACCAAGGCTTCAGGCAAAGGTTTCCATTTCGGTGCAACAAGACCAAGACCATGGACTGCAAGACGAAGGTCACCGTGGAGCCCAGAGCAGCGCCACCACCAGAACTTTGTGCAGGCGAAGACTACTTTTGTCAGGATAGCTTGTACTAGCTGTCCCCCTTCAAATTAGCCTGCCATTGTTGGCTCCCTTCCCACTCGATATTTGGGAAGAGGACCAGGGCCTCTATAAATAGGACTAGCCACCATAGTTGGGGCACGGACTCATCAGGCCCGAAGACACACACAAGTTCATACGCACAAGAACACCTCAACCTCAGGAGGCCGTTCTCCCCTTGTATTGTTCATCATCAGCCCAAGAGGCAATCCACCACCACACTTGAGTAGGGTATTACACCACAACGGTGGCCCGAACCAGTATAAACCCTGTGTCCTTCTATGTTGTGAGTTAGTCGAGTTCGTCCCCAAGATTCTAGTGAGCTAGAGCATAGATCGGTTGGAAGGAAAGACTTTGCGTGCACCCCAGTGTTCGAACCTTAAGGGTTTGCCGGGACCCCATACCTCGACAAAAACTGGCACCCTGCGCCCGCTGGCACCCGCATAGCCTTGGTCGTCATGGCTCACGTCACGCGGAGATCACGAGGTGCACTTGCCTAACAAGGACACCGTGGAGGAGGCCTTGGTGTCGTCCGCCTCGTGAGGCTTGGCCCCTCGCGAGGGTCTTGAGTGGTTGCTGGTGAAGATGGGCCGCACCAGGCCGTTGGTGGAGCCACGCCCTGGGCCGCATGTAGGCAAGTCTGGGTACCCCTGTTCCCAGAACGCCGACACCCATGCTGCATATGGCGTTGTAAGTGGCAGTATGAACCAATTTCACATGCCATGTAGCCTTGATTATATGACTCATAATTGATCATCTTTAGGTTTGATGACCCGCCTTGATAGAAGACTTTAAGTTGCCAGGATATTTTGCCTTGAGCAATCAAACTGATGATATTTCATGACTCTGGGTTGATACTAGCCCCGGATTATAATTATCAAGGCATCGCCATGGTATTAATCTACAGGTATGTATTTAAATAATGGTATGGATATTTTGGATTTGGTAAACTGGCTTGGCTATGGACTTTAAGTCGCCGATATACTTTGGATTCCGCAATTGGGATTATGCGCTTATGAATACTTGGGTTGTCACCCTCACTGGATGTGGCGGTGTAAGCCGGTAATTTGAGCCAATTTTCCAGTTATATTTTTAAATTGTTGGATGAATATGTGAGGTTTGATAACCCTCCTTGGCTTTCGACGTTAAGTCGCCAGTATATTTTGGATTGCACCATTGGAATCATGCGCTTATAAATCATTGGATTGTTATCTTCACTGCATATGGCGATGTAAGCCGGTAGTATATGTCAATTCTACAAGTATGTTTTCCTGGTTATTTGAATATGCGAGGTTTGATAACCCACCCTGGCTTTTAACTTTAAGTTTCCAATATGTTTAGTCTTGAATGGCCTTAATGCTAGTCTTTTCCATAACTGCAAAAGACTATATTATGTTTGGGTTGTTACGTGCCCTGGCTTTTGACGTTAAGTCGCCAGGGCATATGTTGTTTAAACTCTATGCAGGATTTGCAGAGCTATGAATTACATAAATGATTAAGTTCAAGCCCATCATCAAAAATTTTAATTGGTGTTTCAAAAGGGTTGTCAATTATTGATTTTCACAAAGGCTATAAGCTGCCGGGGTTACAAAAATCCCGGATTATAATGAATGTGCATTAAGTCGCCATCGGCCAAGAGCCACTGAGTATTTAAACTCTGGATTTACTTGTCAACTGATATGGTATTCAAATCTTTAATAGCCAAACTTGGCTGGATTGTCATGATGATATTGAATGATTGAGGTTTTCATACCATAATATATTATTCAAATCTTGAATAGCCAAGCTGTATTTTTGTTATGGTTATTAATAACCAGTATTATGATTGAGGTTTTCAAGGTCGCTTCAGCGCAATGGCTATTATTTTATCAATGGATATGATTTATTCTACAATGGAAGGAATAGTCCCGAGTCGCTGCAGGCTTACAACCTAGCACTTGGGGGCTACATTATTCAAGTTGAGATTACATCAAGTATGCAAGTTCCATGTCACGGCCAGCATGCACCATGGCACTTGGGGGCTAATGCAAAGTCATCTTTTGCTCGCCTTATTGAAGACCCGACTCATCACATTGTAATGAGCTGATCCTTGGGGGCTACTAATTGCTCCTATCAAACATTAAAAGTACATAAGCTTTAATCCATTATATTCAAGGGTCCATTGCTCATTTGGTAGAGCACAAGACTCTTAACCTTATGGTCGTGGGTTCAAGCCCTACGATGGAGGCTACATCATATGTTGTTATTTTCAATGATCATATCTGCAAAGTCCTTGCTCATTATTTCATAATGACCTGGCCCTTCGGGGCTACAACGATAGAAGTTTTTGTGAGCATAAGGCAATTACAAGTCCCAGGTTGCTGCAAGCATGACAACCCGACACTTGGGGCTACATATGTGGAATATTCAATTTTGACTAGAGATTGAGATGAACAACCTGGATTTCATGAAGGTTCCAACATTTATATTGAAGCAAGTCTTAAGCTGTTACTACGCTCCCTTCTTAAGATATGGGGGCTACAAGTGATATGCATATAAGGGAGGTATGCTTTCAAGCTTGATGTTAGCAATAATTATGACCCGGTACCATCAATATTTACAAACCGGCAATTTTGGCAATGATAAACTGGCAAGTTCTACAAGCCGGCTGAAAATCAGATGAGTATTTCAAGACCATTTTTTTATTGGAAGCTGAGTCAAATGGATTATGCTTTAAAATATTTTTCTGCAACAAGCAAATGTCAACAAATTTACTATTGACCCGGAATTTTCAGAAGAAGTGCCCGGATTTTTTGCATTGGCAAAATTTGAACATATGTGCTAAAGGAGATTTGCTATGAGTTCATGGGCACGTATCAAAAAGGAAATGTCAAGGACTTAAGGATGACCAGGTGACGGTTCAGAAAAACTCTTAACCCGGAGCGCAACCTATCAAAAAAATTTTGTGTTTATTTTGCAGGATGAGTTTAACATGGATAAATACAAATTAAACTGGGGGCTAATGTCGGGGATATACCCCGCGGTGTAACCCGGCCGGATGTATGACATGGCCGGACTTGGCGACTCACTGCTGACCTGCCCTGACCCGGCGACTGACTAGTAACACACCCAGAGTTGGTGGCTCATTGGTTACCCAGCAAGGCGGGTCAGAGGAGCGACAAGACCCGGTGGCCCAGAAGGCAGCTCATGGAAGGCCTACTCATGTTATGGTGGGCTGGTTTGAGGCATAAGGAATATTATCTTACAAAGGAAGCAAGATTAGGATTCCACTTGTAATAGAGTAGTCCTAGTCCTACTAGGACTCCACATGTAACCCGCCCCTCCAACTTATATAAGGAGGGATAGGGCACCCCAACAGGGACAAGTTCCACGAGTTGGACAGATTAGGGTTAGGCAAACAAGTCTATAGCTCAGTTGATAGAGCACCCTTGTAATCATGTTCATCATCATCAATATCAATGAAGAAGGATGTAGGCTTTTACCTCGACTGTGAGGGACCGAACATGGGTAAAAACCTCGCGTCTCTCGTCCCACTCAACCCCACTGAAGCTACCACATAGATGTGTTGGCCTCACGACTAAGTCCTCACATTGAGAACATCTGCCGGACAAATCCACGACACATCCCATCTCTGATTTCATGGCCTCAAGCCATTTCACGGAATCTGGGCTCATCATCGCTTTCTCATAGTTCATAGGTTCATCATGGTCCGGTAACATGACTTCTAGAATAGGATTACCATACCACTCTGGTGCGGAACGTACTCTGGTTGACTTACGAGGTTCGGTAGTAACTTGATCCAAAGTTTCATGATCATCATCATTACCTTCCTCACTAATTGGTGTAGGCATCACTGGAACTGATTTCTGTGATGAACTACTTTCCAATTCAGGAGAAGGTACAATTACCACACCAAGTTCTACTTTCCTCCCACTCACTTCTTTCAAGAGAAACTCGTTCTCTAGAAAGGATCCATTCTTAGCAACAAAGATCTTTCCTTCGTATCTGTGATAGAAGGTATACCCAATAGTTTCTTTTGGGTATCCTATGAAGATGCACTTCTCCGATTTGGGTTCGAGCTTATCAGGCTAAAACTTTTTCACATAAGCATTGCAACCCCAAACTTTAATAAACGGCAACTTTGGTTTCTTGCCAAACCATAGTTCATATGGTGTCGTCTCAAAGGATTTAGACGCTGCCCTATTAAACGTGAATGCAGCTGTCTCTAATGCATAGCCCCAAAATGATAGTGGTAAATCAGTAAGAGACATCATAGATCGCACCATATCTAATAAAGTAGGTTACGATGTTCAGACACACCATTACGCTATGGTGTTCTAGGTGGCGTGAGTTGCGAAACTATTCCACATTGTTTCAAATGAAGACCAAACTTGTAACTCAAATATTCGCCTCCGCGATCAGATCGTAGAAATTTTATATTCTTATTATGATGATTTCCACTTCACTCTGAAATTCTTTGAACTTTTCAAATGTTTCAGACTTATGTTTCCTTAAGTAGATATACCTATATCTACTCAAATCATCGGTGAAGGTCAGAAAGTAACGATACCCGCCACGAGCGTCAACACTCATCGGACCGCATACATCAGTATGTATTATTTCCAGTAAGTCTGTGGCTCGCTCCATCGTTCCGAAGAACGGAATTTTAGTCATCTTGCCCATGAGGCATGGTCCGCAAGTATCAAATGATTCATAATCAAAAAAGCCCATCTGCATGGATTTTCTTCATGCGCTTTACACCAATATGACCTAAACGACAGTGCCACAAATAAGTTGCACTATCATTATTAACTTTGCATCTTTTGGATTCAATATTATGAATATGTGTATCTCTATGATCGAGATTCAATAAACCATTTATATTGGGTGTATGACCATAGAAGGTATTATTCATATAAACAGAACAACTCCGACTTAAATGAATAACCATATTGCAATAAACATGATCCAATCATATTCATGCTCAACGCAAACACCAAATAACATTTATTTAGGTTCAACACTAACCCGAAAGTAGAGGGAGTATGTGATGGTGATCTTATTAACCTTGGAATCAATTCCAACACACATCGTCGCTTTGCCCTCCACTAGTCTCTATTCATTTTGTAACTCGTGTTTCGAGTTACTAATCTTATAGCAACTGAACCGGTATCAAATACCTAGGGGTTACTATGAACACTAATAAAGTACACATCAATAATCTATATATCAAATATACCTTTGTTCACTTTGCCATCCTTCTTATCCGCCAAATGTTTGGGGTAGTTCCATTTCGAGTGACGATTTCCTTCGCAGTAGAAGCACTCAGTTTCAGGTTTGGGTCCAGACTTGGGCTTCTTCTCGGGAGCAGCAACTTGCTTTCTATTCTTCTTTAAGTCCCCCTTCTTCCCTTTGACCTTTTTCTTGAAACTAGTGGTCTTGTTAACCATCAACACTTGATGCTCTTTCTTGATTTCTACCTCCGCAGCCTTTAGCATTGTGAAGAGCTCAGGAATTGTCTTGTTCATCCCTTGAATATTATAGTTCATCACGAAGTTCTAGTCACTTTGTGATAGTGACTACAGAACTTTGTAAATCACTATCTTATCTGGAAGATTAATTCCCACTTAATTCAAGCAATTGTAGTACCCAGACAATCTAAGAACGTGCTCACTGGTTGAGCTATTCTCCTCCATCTTGCAGGCAAAGTACCGTTAGAGGTCTCATACCTCTCGACACGGGCATGAGTCTAAAATACTAATTTCAACTCTTGGAACATCTCATATGCTCCATGGATTTCAAAACATTTTTGAAGTCCCGATTTTAAGCCGTAAAGCATGGTGCACTAAACTATCAAGTAGTCATCATATCGAGCTTGCCAAACATTCATAACGTCTGCATCTGCTCCTACAAAAGGTCTGTCACCTAGCGGTGCATCAATGACATAATTCTTCTATGCAGCAACGAGGATAATCCTCAGATCATGGACCCAGTCTGCATCATTGCTACTATCATTCAACTTAGTTTTCTCTAGGAACATACTAAATAAAGCAGGGGAGCTATACACGAGGTATTGATCTAAAACATAGATATGCTAATACTATCATGACTAAGTTCAAGATAAATTAAGTTCCATTAATCATATTACTTAAGAACTCCCACTTAGATAGACATCCCTTGAGTCATCTGAATGATCACATGATCCATATCAACTAAACCATGTCCAATCATCACATGAGATGGAGTAGTTTTCAATGGTGAACATCTCTATGTTGATCATATCTACTATATGATTCATGTTCGACCTTTCAGTCTCAGTGTTCCGAGGCCATATCTGTATATGCTAGGCTCGTCAAGTTTAACTCGAGTATTCTACACGTGCAAAACTGGCTTGCACCGGTTGTATGTGAACGTAGAGCTTATCACACCCGATCATCACGTGGTGTCTCAGCACGACGAACTGTAGCAACGGTGCATACTCAGGGAGAACACTTATACCTTGAATTTTAGTGATGGATCATCTTATAATGCTACCGCCATACTAAGCAAAATAAGATGCATAAAAGATAAACATCACATGCAATCAAAATATATGACATGATATGGCCATCATCACCTTGTGCCTTTGATCTCCATCTCCAAAGCACCATCGTGATCTCCATCGTCACTGGCTTGACACCTTAATCTCCATCGTAGCTTCGTTGTCGTCTCGCCAACTATTGCTTCTACGACTATCAATAATGCATAGTTAAAAGTAAAGCAATTACATGGCGATTACATTTCATACAATAAAGCGACAACCATAAGGCTCTTGCCAGTTGCCGATAAATTTTACAAAACATGATCATCTCATACAACAATTTATATCTCATCACGTCTTGACCTTATCACATCATAACATGCCCTGCAAAAACAAGTTAGACGTCCTCTACTTTGTTGTTGCAAGTTTTACGGGGCTGCTACGGGCTTCTAGCAAGAACCGTTCTTACCTACGCATCAAAACCTCAATGATTTTTCGTCAAGTGTGCTGTTTTAACCTTCAACAAGGAGCGGCCATAGTCAAATTCGATTCAACTAAAGTTGGAGAAACGGACACCCGCCAGCCACCTGTGTGCAAAAGCACGTCGGTCAAACTGGTCTCATGAACGTGGTCTTGTAATGTTGGTCCAGGCCGCTTCATCCAACAATACCGCCGGATCAAAATAAGACGTTGGTGGTAAGCAGTATGACTATTTTCACCCACAACTCTTTGTGTTCTACTCGTGCATATCATCTACGCGTAGACCTGGCTCTGATGCCACTGTTGGGAATCGTAGCATGTAATTTAAAAAATACTCCTACGATCATGCAAGATCTGTCTAGGAGATGCATAGCAACGAGACGGGGAGAGTGTGTCCACATACCCTCATAGACCGAAAGCGGCAGCGTTATGTTAACGCGGTTTATGTAGTCGATCATGTTTATGATCCAACCTACCCATGTATCGAACGTATGGCACCTCCGTGTTTAGCACACGTTAAGCTCGATGACGTCCCTCGAGCTCTTGATCCAGTAGAGGATCAAGGGAGAGTTCTGTTAGCACGACGGTGTGGTGATGGTGATGTGATCGGCGCAGGGCTTCGCCTAAGCACTACGATGCTATGGTCGGAGGAGTAAACTATGGAGGGGGGCACCGCACATGGCTAAGAGAAATCTTGGTATGCCTTTGGGGTGCCCCTACACCCGTATATAAAGGAGGGGGGACACTACTAGGAAAAGGCCTACTAATGGCGCACCTAATTTGGCCATTAATGGCGCATTAGTGGTGCGCCATTAGTGCCACGCCATTAGTATATTTTACTAATGGCGCACCACAGGTGTGCCATTAGTATCTGGTATACTAATGGCGCACCTCAGATGCGCCATTAGTATATATGACAGTGCACCATTAGTATGCCTCCCAGGGGGCCATGTATACCCAGGTGCTTTGGCATACTAATGGCGCACAACAACAAGATGCGCCATTAGTAACTTCGGCATACTAATGGCGCACTGTTTAATGATGCGCCATTAGTATCCTTTGGCATACTAAAGGATACTAATGGCGCACTGTAATGTGATGCGCCATTAGTATGAATATTAGGTTTTTTTATTTTTTGTTTTTTGTTTTTTGCACAGGTTACAAAATGTATAATTGGACAAAATATAGACATCACACATCAACAACAGATTCATCGAATACAATAGAAGATTAGTCTCTGAATACAATTCATCATATTAGTCTCCGAATACAATTCATCATATTAGTCTCCGAATTGAAAAGACCGAACAAAGATAGAACATTATATTACAAGTCTCGAGACCGCGAGTAGCGAGTTTGTCTTCACATTACAAGTCGATATCTTTCATCTAAACTACCATCACATAGAAGAGAGCTGCGGTCATCACGATGAGCATCATCACGATGAAACTCGTCTTCATCCGGTTCCTCCAACGCTCCCTACCCTCTCCCGCTAGATAGCGGGCGTATCTAGATTCGGCCTCGGCCCTAGTGGTGTACCCTTTGTAACTGTTACCGCTGAATCGGTGAACCTGTCTCCGACAGTCCTCCCAGTCGTCGTAGACTCCGGGAACCTTACCCTTGTACACGACATACGACGGCATCGCTATGCAGTAGCCAAATGAAACGTTAGTACCAATTCACAGACAATACATAAGCAATATATAAGTATGCAACAGAACGATCGGAAGAGAAAAGCAAGAAATTAATAGCATCGATTACATCTAAGTTGAACGACTCCCGAAACCAAAGAGACATACTACAAGTTCATTAGAGTTTAATTACAACATGAGCCAATCGATGTTTCAGAACTAGACACAGCATCTATCGTGGGAGTCATCGATTGGCTCATGTTGTAATTAAACATCTAAGTTGAACTCGACTCAAGGGACCGGAGCGTGGATGAAGCCCCCGTCTATCGTGGGAGTCATGAAATAACGGTCGTTGTCAGCCTGCATTTGTAGCATTGTGCCGATGTCACTATTGGACGGTTGATTTCTGAGGTAGAACTGCCCCGAGGTACGAAGGACATCTTGATAGATGATTTCCGCAAACTCCGACTGGATGCGAAAGAATTCTTTTCTGATGTCCGCGTCCTGGATTGCCGACACGCTCGCGGCCCAATCTTTGAGTTTACTCGGTAGCAGAAGTTGATGATGGTCCCGTACGATCGCCCGCATGTGATGGATGGCATAGTAGGCACCCTTCTGACCGCCAGGCGGCTGCTTGACGCAGCAGAACGTCGTATTGTGGGAGAACACGTGCTTGCCGTACTTACGAATAGGCCGGGTGAAGGTGCCTCCAGATTTGACGTAGCCGGGGAGAACATCATCAAGAACCTTCTTGACATTTGTGTAGTCTACGTTCGACTAACGGTCCGGGTCAAAATATGTGGCCATGGAATATTTGGGGCTTAGGAGGATGAGCTTGCAATGTGTGTCACTGCAGAAAACACGGAATGTTAAAAGAAAAACGATCGAAATCTAAGAATTCATATGTTACGGGGCGGTTGAGGGGAGGACTTACTCGGGAAAGTAAGGCACGAGGAAGTTATCATTATCTTGGTTTGCCAGAATGACGCCTTCGAGGTAAGAAGTCGCGACTTGCCGGTCCCCAGCACTGCCCAAGATCTTGGCACGCATGTAGAAGGGGTCTACTATCACGATGTCCGGGGTCTTGTCGCGAATGATCCGCATCTCCATACTCAGCGAAAATAGCCAAAGGAAGGTGTAGTGCAGCGGATGAAGGTTCAACATAGCGTGGATGTCATCAAACCGCAGGACAATCGTACCCCCGATGGAGTTATCCACAAAGCCCTTGCCCTCTGGCACCTTGGCCGCGAAAACCGGGTATGCCACATCCTTCTCTCTGAGACGCCGCTTCTCCAAAGAAAGAACACTGTCATGCAGACTCCGCATAGCACCGGTTGCAGCATCGAGCATATTTCTCGGTAGCATCGGCCTACCCGCCACATGCAGCCTCCTCATTAAATCCTCATGTGAAGGTGGCCCGTCCTGAGCACGGATCGTACTCGGTGCCGGCTGGCCCACACCCTTGTTAGTCTTTCTTTTGCGTGCCTTCTTCTTCTCCTGTAATGGGACTGAGTTCTGCTCACAGACCGCCTTCTTGAGTGTGTTGGGGCTGATAATATTTCGCACCTCGCCTATCTGAGGCTCGGTGAAGTCGGCAGCTGGAGGCGTCTCCTGAGAGCTGAACTACAGACGACACCTGTTGCAACTTGGCTTCTCCGCGGTACTAGCTAGATCGCGCACGTCTTTTGTTGGGTTGGGTTCTTGAGAAGGAGGCCCCATGAAGTCGCCACCGTACCCATGATCGGCAAAGTACTGATCGACGTTGGCAAATGTATCATCGTTGTTGTTGTTTTGATCCTGTGCCATATGCATGTTTGGATCCAGTGGCATAGGGATGTCCGGCACCGTTGCGGCGGTCTTGCCATGGGGCCGACTTGGCGCCGGCATGACTGGCGGTGTTGTCTCTGGGGTGGTGTCCCCCGCCCCCAAACGAATCTGGCTCTTCGGCCAAAGCAGGGGCCAGCTCAGGCAGGCGCTGAGGGTCATCACGTCATCATCGTCGGCACCGACGGGTCGAATCGGAGGTAACAACTCGTCGCAGCCTGGCAGCACCCGAACCAGTTGAACCCTAAACAAGTTGGGTGGCATCTGGGTACCGTGGAACAAGGGGTTCCCCGGTTGAACGATTTTGCCCTTGGCGACATCGACCAACTCGTTGTTCACGAAGTGCAGGAGAGTGCACGGAACATCGGCGCCGCCCTGCGAAAACATGTAGGGCGTCAGGGATGCCCAGTCAAAGGCAAGGAGATGAAGTCCTCGGCCGAGAGAGGCTCAATTAGTTACCGTGATGATGGCGTCGAGCACGGCTAATGTCGAGGCACCGCCAACGGCGGGCGTGCAGTTGACGGAGGGGCCGCTTGCTGCAGAGGTGCCGGCCGGCGTACACCCGGGTGCATTAAGCTCCCGTTCCGGCGTCGGAGACACCAATGGCCCCGCCATCGTGTTTTGCGAGTTGCTGGCCGTGAAGCTAGGAATCGGGGGCGGCCCCTGTTGGCCGCCCGCAATCCATGCACTAATCCCCTGGATCAAGGTAGGCACAATGGCGGTGATCGTCCTTCTGAGTTGTTGTTCCACTTGCTCTTGGACAATCTCCGGAATCCACGCCACCTGTGCCCTGAGTTCTTGAACCTCGCGCGCCTGGCTTTCTGAGCTGGTCTTTTTCTCCTTTCGCCCACCAGTGTTATAGTATGACGACCATTTTGTCGACAAGCCTTTGCCGGCCACACGACCAGCTGACGTCGGCTTACTGAGCTTATCCTTGTTCTTCATTACATTCAACGCCCTATTTAGAGTGGTGTCCCAAGGGTTGCTCTTAGTCGACCCCGCGCTACTGCTTTCAGTCGCCTACGGAAGGAATGTGAACCATTTAGAAATTTGGCTTCATTAATTAGAATGCAACCATATGGAGCTAATTACACGGGGGTGTATTCCTTACCAGAACAAGCTCAAGCGCCCTGGTCTTCGGATCCGTGGTAAGCTCCTTTGTTTTCGGGTCCTTCTTGTACCGGGCCCTGACAAAGTTCCTGGTCTGCTTGTCACCATATTTATCGAAGTGGGCCGGTAGGCCTTGCTCGGCACGGTCCGCCTCCTTGTTGTCCCATATAGGCTCCGCCACTCTGTAACCACCGAGACCGAGTGTGTGTTCCCCTAAGTTTAGCTCCCGCATTTCTTTCCCCCACTTACTTGATTCGGAATTTGCGGTGCTCGAGCAATTGATCTTGAAATCATTGTAGTCATCTTTGGTGATCGAAGGATTTTTCTCCTTGATCTTCTCATAACTCTCACCTTTCTCGATCATTCTCTTCACATTGCTTTTCCAAGTAGACAGGGCCTTGCTCATCTTCGTGAGGGCAGCATTGTTCACTTTATTCCCTTTGAGGCTTGTGTTTTCAAATTCAGTGGGGAACTTGTATCGTTCGTGCAGCTTCGTGAAGAGGAGGTTGCGAAAATTCCCTCGGTCAGGATGCCTCACGTTCTTGGTGTTGATCGAGATGGTGCTCCGGAGAATGCACCCAAGCTGAAGTGAGTACCCCTTGACTATTCGTTCGGGTGCCGTTGGATTCCCGTCGGAGTCCACTTCAGTAACTTCCTCCTTGAGGGTGCGGAGCACGGTCGGGCGCCGTCCCTTCTGTTGCCTCTTCGGTTGGCTGCCATCTGTGCGTGCGCCGCCATCATTAGTGGTGGCATCCTCGGCGGCACCATCAGTGGTGGCATCAGTGGGGTCATCCTCGGCGGTACCATCAGTGGTCTCAAGATCGGTGGGGAAGGCGGCGTCCTCATACAAGTGAGGTTGTTCCTCCATCTCCTGGGACAGCTCCCAGAATGCCTTGACGCCCGAACCACCGGCCTCATCATTGTTGGCCATGTTTCTCTCTAAATAGGAACAAAGTTTGGTCAAAAAGTTGGTTATTGTCAAGGAACAAGATCATGGTCTCATCATTTAGGGTTTGTCGACACCGAGGCATCCTAAAAGCTAAGCTTTTATCATTGAGGGTTTTTCGACGCCGAGGCACCCTAAAAGCCTAAGCTTTCATCATTTCGGTTTTTATCGACACCGAGGCACCCTAAAAGCCATGCATTAGTCACAAGTACGCCGGGGCACTTGAGCCTACTTAATTAACTACTAAGATACCCCGGCCGATGCATTAGTCACAAGTACCCCATATGTCCTATTTTTAGCAAAGTCATGCTAAAATTCACGGAAAATTTCAGCATGACCTTTGCTGAAAATAGGACATATGGAGTACCCGAATTTGCCTTAACGGAAGTTAATCGACATTCCAGCAAACTCAAGGGCCTCTCGGGTGGACAAGGCAAAAAAGGCCTCCATCACAACATGGAAAATACATTGGCATGTGAAGAGGTGAAACAATATATGCATCTCCAAGCAGTATCATTCAACATTTTGGACAAACCACTACAAGCAATAATGGACCATTTCTCCCCCAATACATCATAGCAACATTATTTGGGTACCTATATGGTATTAACATGCCATTCTCTGTCAACAGAAGTAGCACAAAATCATTCAAGTACCAGTGTTTAACTAAAACTTGGTGTGAATAAGATCCTCTGCCAGTACTTCATACCAATAATCAAAACCCCAAAACCTGACCCCAACTAGTTACCATAAGGTCAAATACTGTCCACAAAACCATAATAGAAATAGCACAAAATTATTCAAGTATCATTGTTTAACTAAAACTTGGTGTAAATAAGGTAATAAAAGCAAATTATCCTAGCCAATATGGGTTTTCAGGAAATATTGAGACGTCGCACTTCTGATCGACTCCTGAGGTACATTCTCAACTAGCATAGTTTGTTTACCTTCTATTCCTATGTGGTTCATTACTTGATTTCCTTTCAGCCTCAAAGTTTATGTTTTTCCTGGTCATATTATGCTTTTGGCAACCACTAGAAATGTAAAAGATTTTTTGTGAACTTGGGAAGAAAAGAACCAACTTTCATTAAAGAAATAAAAATAAGATCATGAGCAGAATAGTTGTTAGGGTACTATCATTTATAGGACCATTTAACATTGGCTAGGCATTTCTTGGCTGCAACAATCATTGAGTTTGAAATAGGTAGAATAGAATGTATTTTTATCACTTGGGAAAGTAATCAGTTACAGCAACTTCAATATTTTGTGTCTCTGAATATTTGCATAAATTCCTACCATCATCCATGAGCAGCACCACATAGCAGTTCACAGAGCAGAACATGAGGCAGTTAGCTACTGACAGAGCTTTTTGGCCAACACTCATAACACTGATCAACATGTCTCTAACTCAGACTACTTTACACTGATCAACTGTTCTAATGGAGGAGAGGAGGAACAGCTGAGGTGGCTACTCACATCTACTACTGGTGGGTGCTGAGGTAGGACTTCTCGCAGTACTCGGAGGCGGAGTAGAGCTGCGGCCGCAGGTTCTTGAGCTCCTGCATCAAGCATGGCCACAACGCTCAGTTTATCTACCATAGACAGTTTAGCAGAAACAAAAGCAACACACACATGTCTATGAAGTATCTGAATTTTGCAACTTTATTGTGTCTGAAATATCTTTACTCGATGGTGTACATGCAGATCTCAGTTTCAAACTGGAATAATTTACAAGCAGGTCTAGAGTACTGTCAAAATTCAGAATGGTGACTAAATTTAACTGACAAATACATATGACTGTGCCATTCTAAGATTAAAAGGAAGACACGAAGAACTTAATTAGATAAAGCAGTGTCAGCTTTCCTAAGACAAGTATCAGCAAAGCATACACAAAAAGTATCCAAAGCAATAAGCACCAAAACATTACTACACACAAAATATCCAGTCTACTCACTGAAACCTTTGAATCTCAAACTGTCCCAACTTGACAAGTCAAGGGAAACTCAGCATTCACAAATTAGTTCAATTAAAGGCATTAATGCCGGTGAAACTATGTACTGGTTCAAGGACCAAAGAACACACATGGTGTGGTGCCGTTGGTCGTAATGAACACCACCTACAATGTCAGAGCCTAATCTCCCCAACCACATTGGTTGCAAAGGGCCAAGGCACCACCAAGAGGCACCGACCCGAGGATCGGGAACTAAATTACCTCGCTGAAATCACTTCGAGACCATCACTCCATGTTTCAATTTGATGCCATCACTCCATTCAGCAAGCAACATTGTAACAAAAAGAAATTCTAGGCGCAAATTTCTTCAGAATGAAATTAAGTTAGTGCAACTGTCACACATTTCTTCACAATGAACAGATTTATACTATCTATCAGCAAGTAAATTATACCATTTGAACAGATTTATACTATTTGAATGCCAAGTACATGACTGAATCTGAATGTGACTGAATCTGCACGGATTAGATCCATCTACTAGCTAGGGGATCTAATAAATTTTGTCACTTGAACAGATTTACATTTGAATGCTTAGTACATGACTGAATCAGAATGTGCACTGCAGGGATTAGATCTATCTACTGCCACTCTCCGTTGAAATCCTCCTACCGGCAGGAAGATCTAGCTTGCGAGGGGGAGAGGGGGAGAGGAGGAGGGGGAGCTCATGGGGGCGGTGGTGTGGACGGGGCGACGAGGTGGGGCGACGAGGTCCGGGTGGTGGTGGTGCGACGAGGTCCGGGAGGCGACGAGGTCCGGGTGGTGGTGGTGCTCCGGTGACGGTGGTGTGGACGGGGCGGCGTCCGGGCCACCGGCGACGAGGGCGGCGGGGCGATGGCGTCCAACGAGGTGGGGCGGCGGGGAGAGAGGCGTCGAGGAGACGAGGACGACGGGGCGGTGGGGCGGCGGCATCGGGAGAGGAGAGGGCGGCGTCGCGGCGTCGGGGCGTCGGGGCGGAGACGAGGACGACGGGGCGGCGTCGAGGCGGCGGGGCAGTGGCGTCGGGAGAGGAGAGGGGAAGGGGATCGAGGGCGAGGGCGAGGGAGAGAAAGGGGATAGGTTTGGGCCGGGGAGGAAATATGGATGGGGGCAGCACAATACTAATGGCACACCACCCCTTGGTGCGCCATAAGTACATCCATACTAAAGGCGCACCTCACCCTGGTGCACCATTAGTATTTTTTTTTTTTCTGCTCGAGCCAACAGGTTATCTTCCACCTGACCTGATCCACACCAAGTTCCCTCTACTAGCTTGACTAGTCAGCAGCCAGTTCTCACACCAGGAGGTCCTGGGTTCGATTCCCAGGCTCCACAATTTTTTTATGCATTTAAAATGCTGTTTGATACTTATTTGTGTTTAAATATGTTCAAACTTTTTTAAATCATAACAATAATATATTTTTATAAGACAGTAATAATTTTTTTAAAAATATCATCAAACAGTAATGCCGATGGAGCGGGGGAGGGTGCGCGGGGTGCGGGGGGTCGGCGACGGCGGTTGAGTAGGGGAATCGAGGGTGCGGGGGGTCGGCGGAGGCGGCCGGTGGACCGGGGGTGCTCGGCGGCGAGGGGGACCGGATTTGGCGAGGTGGGATAGCGATCGAGATGGAGGGGGATCGAGATTGAGTGTCCATGAAATTTAAAAATATTCATGATAGTTCAAAAAGTGCCCATGAAATACAATCGAGAAATGAAGGCTACGATTTAAATACAATCGATCTTAGCTAGCTATCTGTTCACAATCTTCTTGCCCTTCTTTTTTGCAAATTGAGTTCTTCTGTGGAACGGACGTCCTTTAGGTAGGGTGGTCCTGCTTCTTCTTGTGGTTATGCTGCTACTTCATCATCGTCGTCATGTTCGATCCTCGGGTCGCCATACTTGTCGAAGTCTTGCTCATTGGCTACTCCATCCATTCCGATGATCTTCCTTTTGCCTCTCCTCACGACAACATGACTGGGCTTTGACGGGTCGGTAATGAAGAAGCATTGGTCCACTTGGGAAGCCAGTACCCATGGCTCATTTTTCGCTGTGATGTTTGCGCCCGCGGTCTTGGATTTGGCTTCGGGTATAACCATGGTGGTGAAATACCGGTCTTCTTTTAGGACGCTCTTGGCCCATCTGACACGGAACATCGGGACCTTCTCTCCAGCGTAGCTCAGCTCCCTGATCTCCTCGATCCTTCCGTAGTATCTGTCCTTGTCGTTACCGGTGTAGGATTCCATCGTTACCCCGGAGTTCTGATAACCATCGCTCTTCATGTCCTTGGCCTCGGTGTAGAATGTGTAGCCGTTGATATCGTACGCCTCATACGTCATCAGGTTGTGCTTGGCGCCCTGTGACAAGGCGAATATGAGTTGTTCTTCCGCGGAAGAATCCTCATGTAAAGGGTACGACAGAAGCTTCTTCTTGAACCAACGCGTGAGTATATCTCCGTCCATCCTCATCAGGTTGTGCTCTTTGAGTATATCTCCGTCCATCCTCTGTTGGCCTCGGTCATTGTACGTCTTCTTAATAAAGGTTTCGTGCTCTGCCACCCAGGGATCGACCACGTCTATGTGTTGTAGCGCGACTAGGTTTGCTCTTTCAAAGTCGGCGAGTCGACCCTCGAAGTCGACATGCATTTCGCGGCGACCCTCACGGTGACCCCATCCAGCGAGCCTGCCAAGGTGCCTGTTGACGCGCAGACCAACGGGGTTCTCGATGCCAAAATAATTCATGCAGTAGGAGATGCACTCTTCGGTCAGAAAGCCCCTGGCTATGCTTCCCTCTGGACGTGACATGTTGCGAACGTATCCTTTGATGACACCATTCATCCTTTCGAACGGCATCATGCTGTGCAGGAACATCGGCCCGAGTTGGATGATATCGTCCACGATATGGACCAGTAGATGCACCATAACATCGAAGAATGCGGGCGGGAAGTACATCTCAAGCTCGCATAGTATCACCACGATCTCTTCCTATAGCCTTCTGAGTTGCCTCACGCCAATAGACTTCCGAGAGATGACGCCGAAAAAGTTGCATAGGCCAAATAGGGTTTCACGGACGTGCGCGTCCATGATCCCACAGATTGCAACTGGAAGTATCTGCGTCATCAGCACGTGACAGTCGCGAGACTTCATCCCGCTGAACTTCAGCTTCGCTGGGTCTAGGTATCTGCTTATCTTCCCCGCGTAACCGTAAGGAAGTTTTACTCCTACGAGGCAGGTGAAAAACTGCTCGATCTCCTCCTAACTTAGAGTGAAGCACACGGGAGGGTAGTCATTTCTGGTCTTCTTGGCCTTTTTGCCTTTGCGACGACTTTCCGTGTCCTGCTTCGCCTCATCATCATCATCATCATCATCATCATATATATAGCGTGAAGCTCCTGCCTGATGCCCATTGATTTCAAGTCTGCCCTTGCTTTCGGCCCATCTTTGGTCCTCTCTGGCATGTTGAGCAGGGTACCAAGCAGACTCTCACACACGTTCTTCGTGATATGCATGACATCAAGGCTGTGAGGCACACGGTGGATCTTCCAGTACGGCAAGTCCCAGAAAACAGACCTCGTTTTCCATACCTTCAGTAGCGGCTCTGGCGCCTTTCGCTTCTTTCCCGGCTCTGGCGCCTTTTGCTTCGTTCCTGGCAGTGGGCAGTCTTTCCAATTTTTCAACAGCTCGTCTATTTCCTCGCCGCTCCTCGTACGCGGGTGTCCTCGGGGTTCGGTTTCACCATCGAACAGATCCTTGCGTTTTCTCCACGGGTCATCGTCGCGAAGCCACCTTCGATGTCCCATGAACACGGTTTTCGAAGACCCGGGATCTCTATCTAGCTGGCGATACGTTGTGTCATCCATGCACCTGACACATCCAGAAAATCCGTGGACCACCTGCCCCACGACATATCCGTAACCGAGATAGTCGTGCACCGTCGTGAGCAGCGCGGCTCTCATAGGGAAATATTCTTTCTCTGCAGTGTCCCACGTATTGGCTGGCGTTTTCCACAGCGTGTCAAGCTCCTCTTTCAGAAGCCCCAGATACAGATTGATGTCGTTCCCTGGTTGTTTCGGTCCTTCAATTAGCATACTCATGTGAATGTACTTCCTCTTCATGCACAACCAGGGGGGAAGGTTGTACATCCACACAAACACAGGCCAGGTGCTATGTGTGCTTCTCTGGCTGCCAAACGGATTAACTCCACCGGTGCTCGCGCCCAGCACGATGTTCCTTGGATCTTTCCCAAATTCTGGGTCTTCGAAGTTCAACGCTTGCCACTGGCTCGCATCCTTAGGGTTACTCAGCATCTTGTCTTTTTTATCTATCTCCGGATCATTTGCGTCATCTTCTCGCTTCTTCTCCTCCCTATCCGTGTGCCAACGCAGGAGCTTTGCTACCTTAGGGTCCGCGAAATACCGCTGCAGACGAGGAGTGATCGGAAAGTACCACACCACTTTTCGAGGAGCTTTCTTCCTCTTCTTGTATCGAGTGACGCCGCACACCGGACATATGGTAGACTCCGCGTGCTCGTCCCGATAAATGATGCAATTGTTCATGCACACATGGTATTTCACGTGCGGTAAATCCAGAGGACACATGATTTTCTTCGCCTCCTCCAAACTGGTCGGGCACTTGTTCCCCTTGGGAAGACATTCGTGCCAGAATGACATGTTCTCGTCGAAGCATGCGTCGGTCATTTTGTGTTTTACCTTCATCTCCAGAGCCATGAGCGTTACTTTCAGGTGGGTATCCTCGGGCCTGCATCCTTCATACAATGGAGTAACCGCGTCTAACTCAAGTTGATCCATCTTGGCTTTCTCTCGGGCGGCAGCTCTTGCGTTATTCGTCTGCTTGAGAAGAAGCTATTGAATATGAGGGTCCTGCACCCAGCCATCGATGGTCCAGCGTCGTCTGCTCCGCCCGTCGTCTGCTCCGGCATCTTCCTCATCATCATGTCCTGCATCTTCTACATGATGACTGTGTACAGCATCACCGTCGTGATCATCTCCTGGGGATTCTTCGTCTTCTCGCCCGCCCGAGCCGCGGTGGTTGTCTTGCTGCCCTTCCTCATTTCTTGCCCGGCCCCCATGGACGACTTCGTAGTCATCTTCATCACCTTGCCACCGATAGCCATCCATCAAACCACGCAAGAGCAGGTGGTCCCGCACCTGCCCGGATTCCGGGTCCGCAATAAGGCTCTTCAGCTGGCATCTTCGACACGGACATCTTATCTCCGTCTCGTTCTTTTGAAGCATCTCGGCCTTCGCAGACCTCAAAAACCTATTCACGATGCCTTCGGTCATTGTGCGGACCATGGTCGCCTGCGGGGTAGAGCAAAACGATATTTTAGAACCAAGAAAAAATTTGGCATGACTTTCCCTAAAAATAGGACCAAAAAGAATGCTTAATGCCAAAATTCTCGCCGAAACGGAAATGAATCAACATTCCGGCAAAATATTGGCAACTACCGCATTTCAAATACCGGTACACCTCCAAACACAAACACATATGCAACACCACAAACATATGCAAGACCACGAACATACATAGATCTAGCTAGGCCATAAAAAGTGCATGTGCACATTGTTGTAGGGAGAACAACATAAATATAGCTTCCCCCCTTACTTACCTATCAAAACAAGGTAATTTAACCACTTAAATTGAATGAATCTATGGTGGAAATGAGGTGAAAAAGAGGAGGCACCCGAGACAAGGAGGAGGTGGAGAGAATGAAGTGGGGAGAAAGTGAGTGTGGGTAGGAGAGGCTGTCCAAAATATCTTGTTGCTGCCCACTTACTAATGGCGCACCAACTCTAAATGCGCCATTAGTAATCCAGGTTACTAATGGCGCACCTTCTGGTGGTGCGCCATTAGTAGTTTTGCAAAAAAAAACATACTAATGGCGCATTGTTCCATTAGTAGTTTTGCAAAAAAAGGAATAAAAAATATAATAAAAAAACAACATTTGTGGCGCACTTTCCGACAGGTGCGCCATTACTAGTTACAACTAGTAATGGCGCACTGTGTCTGGATGCGCCATTAGTATGTTTGGACAGGCGCACTAGTTCAAAAAAAATTGATACTAATGGCGCACCCTGGGCCAGGTGCGCCATTAGTAGTTTCAGCTCTAATGGCGTATCAGAAGGTGGTGCGCCATTAGTATATACTAATGGCACACCGCTTGTCTGGTGCGCCATTAGTGTCAATCCCATCTATAGCCCTTTTTCTAGTAGTGGGAGGAGGTGGCCGGCCAGGGGTGGCATGCCATAAGGGGGGAGTCCTACTAGGACTTCGTTCCTACTAAGATTCGCCCCCTTTCCTTCCAATGGAGAGGGGGAAAGGGGAAAGGAGGGAGAAGGAGAAGGAAAGGGGGGGGCGCACCCCCTCCCCTTTTCCAATTCGGATTGGGCAAGGGGGGGCGCACGCCACCTCCTGCGGCCTACCTCCTCTTCTCCACTATGGCCCATTAACTTTCCCCGGGGTTCCGATAACCTCCCAGTACTCCAGTAAATCCCGGAACCTCTTTGGAACCATTTCGGTGTCCGTATACACCGTTCCAATATATGAATGTTTACCTCCCGGCCATTCCGAGAGTCATCGTCATGTCCGTGATCTCATCCGAGACTCTAAACAAACTTCGGTCACCAAAACACATAACTCACAATACAAAACATCACAGAACGTTAAGCGTACGGACCCTACAGGTTCGAGAACTATGTAGACATGACCGAGACACATCTCCGGTCAATAACCAATAGCGGAACCTGGATTCTCATATTGGTTCCTACATATTCTACAAAGATCTTTATCGGTCAAACCGCATAACAACATACGTCATTCCCTTTGTCATCGGTATCTTACTTGACCGAGATTCGATCGTCGGTATCCTTATACCTAGTTCAATCTCGTTACTGGCAAGTCTCTTTACACGTTCCGTAATGCATCATCCCATAACTAACTCATTAGTCACATTTCTTGCAAGGCTTATAGTGATGTGCATTACCAAGAGTGCCCAGAGATACCTCTCCGATACATGGAGTGACAAATCCTAATCCCGATCTA
The DNA here is from genome assembly GCF_056163025.1 of Triticum urartu. NCBI lineage: Eukaryota > Viridiplantae > Streptophyta > Magnoliopsida > Poales > Poaceae > Triticum > Triticum urartu. Next base: position 428,058,342 of record NC_141879.1, read on the forward strand.
TGCCAACTCAACAAACACCTTTGGAGACATCTGTAGAGCATCTTTATAATCACCCTGTTATGTTGTGACGTTTGATAGCACACAAGGTGTTCCTCTGGTATTTGGGAGTTGCATAATCTCATAGTCAGACGAATATGTATAAGTCACGAAGAAAGCAATAGCAATACAACTAAACGATCATAATGCTAAGCTAACGGATGGGTCTTGTCCATCACATCATTCTCCTAATTATTTGATACCGTTCATCAAATGACAACACATGTCTAGGTTTAGGAAACTTAACCATCTTTGATTAACGAGCTAGTCAAGTAGAGGCATACTAGCAACACTTTGTTTTGTCTATGTATTCACACATGTATCAAGTTTCCAGTTAATACAATTCTAGCATGAATAATAAACATTTATCATGATATAAGGAAATATAAATAACAACTTTATTATTGCCTCTAGGGCATACTTTCCTTCACCCCAGCCCACCATTCGGGTGTGGTACACCATGCCATGGTGTCTATACCGCATCACAGCCCACCCTTATGGTTAGTGCTACACACGACCTCCAACACTTATCCTACAAACACCAGAAACTAGTTGCAACTCCTGGACAAAGATCAAGGCGATTAATAAGTCGGGAGAGCATGTGGTGCCCGGAGACCAATGTGTGGTAGTAACTGTCTTGGATCACAAACACATACTCAGTTCTCGAGCATGGTGTCAATGAGAAAACCCACCATGTACTCCTACACGGCCTCTCATCGCTACCTTTACCAAATCATTTTCGCACACTTCACTATCACACACTAGGACAAGAACACAACCATTCCAATTCATCGCCAGATGGATCAGAACCGACACAACTCTAAGCATAACAGGCATAACAAGCAAGAATGGATGATTAGTCACAACATGGCTCAAGCAATTCCTACTCATGCTAGGAGGTTTTAACTATTTACTGTGGCAAAGTCAGGTCATTCGGAGGAATGGGTTCAACTACCGTAACATGTAGCAATTGAATCGTTATTGTCCTAATGCAATAAAAGAGAATGAGAGTGAGAGAGTTGGATTATACTAGAATGATCAAGGGGATAGGGTTTCTTGCCTGGCAGTTCTAATGTTAGAACTGCTCTTCATCGGTGTCAATGATCACCACGTCGGAATCTTCTCCTACCGAGAAAGAACAACACCACCAAACAGGGAAAAACGCATTCAATGCAATGCACATACAAATGAATGGCATGACAATTTAAGGCACTAAATTGATCTAATGCAATAGTAGGCCAAGTTAATTGAAGTGGAATTCAAATAATATATATCAAATTCCAAGTCAAAAACTAATTATCAAAATGCCCTAAACATGATTTGTCCTAAACAGTAAGGTTTACTTGTTCAAACATGCAAGATTATGGCATAAATAAATTCTTCATATTTTTCTAATTATTTTTCATATATAAAATATTTTCATCTAAACTATAGATTATTTTCTATGATCTTTAGATGTTCTAAACATTTTCTGGAATTTCCAAATCATTTATGAAACATAAATAAATTAGAAAAGGTTTATTGCATCAGCATTGCGTCATAGTGACATCAGCATGTCAATGGAGCCGGCCCAGGTCAAAACTGACTAGTGGGACCTGCATGTCAATAACTCATTTACTTATCAGTGTTTAATTAGTTTTAAAATAATCCTAATCCAAAACTAACCAGACGCCGTCCCCACTTGTCTGTGACATAGAAGAGGTCAAACCCAGTCAAATTGGGTCAAACCCACCAGAGTTGACCCGCGACTCGTCTCCCGCGAGGCCAGACATGGCGGAGGCGCTCAAAATTCACGCACAAGCAACCATTTGCATGGCGGAAAGGTCCTACACATAGCTGGTGAGTGTGTGCATAGAACGGGGGCATCAATTTGTGCTGGGGATGCCAGACTTAGCGACAGTGGCAAGTGAGGCGGTGGCCGAAGCCACTGACCTGACGCAGGCGAGCTGTGGTGCACTGGGAGTGAAGGAAATATGCCCTAGAGGCACTAATAAAGTTGTTATTTTATATTTCCTTATTCATGCTACAAGTTTATGTTTCATGCTAGACTTGTATTGACCGGAAACCTAAATACATGCGTGAATACATAAAAAATACCGTGTCCCTAGTGAGCCTCTACCTGGCTAGCTCGTTTCTCAAAGATGGTTAAGGTTTCCTAACCATGGACATAAGTTGTCATTTGATAATGGGATCACATCATTAAGAGAATCATTTCATGGACAAGACCCATCCATTAGCTTAGCATAATGATCATTTGGTTTCATTGTTATTGCTTTCTTCAAGTCAAATACATATTCCTTTGACTATGAGATCATGCAACTCCCGGATACCAGTGGAGGGCCTTATGTGCTATCAAACGTCACAACGTAACTGGGTGATTATAAAGATGCTCTAAAGGTATCTCCGAAGGTGTTTTTTTGGGTTGGCATGAATCAAGATTAGGATTTTTCACTCCGAGTATCGGAGAGGTATCTCTGAGCCCTCTCGGTAATACACATCATAATAAGCCTTACAAGCAAGTGACTAATGAGTTAGTCATGGGATGATGTATTATGGAATGAGTAAAGAGACTTGCTGGTAACCATATTGAACTAGGTATGAAGATACTGACGATCGAATCTCGGGCAAGTAACATACCGATAGACAAAGGGAATAACATATGTTGTCACAACAGTTCGATCGATAAAGATCTTCGTAGAATATGTTGGCTAAATTTCCCCCCTTGCTACTACTAGTTTATTTATTAGTTTTTTTCCTGCATATTTGTTTTGTATTTGAATAGGCTTTATACAATAATCTCTAGCATATCATACACATACAAATGTAATCATAGCATATACATACAATTAGTCTCATCAAATCATGTCATCATCATAATCATCATCCAACACAAAGTGGTCTCTCGTCATCATCTCGAAAATAATGATACAAGTCTCGAATGATATGCAAATACATCGTCATCCATCTAAACAATGATATATGCGAGAAGAGCTATCACTTTGAGAACATGAGTTCGTATCCCTCTTTCCCATTAGCGTGAACCTCTAAACTAACTACTGCCTTTCGCTCGGAAACCGGAAGGGCCTGACACTCCGGCCACTTGTCGTATATATACTCCTGGCATAGCACTTCTTCGCCATCTATGATCTATGCACCTGCATCATCACATGAGTCGATGATATGCAACATATATAGTTGAGCAACAGAAAGAGACAGACTTGGCAAAAATAAAAACAACATATCATAAGCATAAATAACAAAGTTCATCGTACCCCAAAATGCCCTAACTAGAGTGATTTTTGCTAGTCGAGGAGGAGGACGATTTAATTACATCACAAATAAAGTTTCACCGTGCATAACTCAAAGTTTTGTCATACAGAAAGTATGGACTAAACGGACACATCGTCATATATCAACAATCACTCCAACATGTCGTTCCATCCATCCAAGTCAGGGAGATAGTCCCTGAGCCTAGTGAAAGGCTTCAGGTCGAGACGCTGAGAGGCTATCCATGTTCGGACGTCTTCCCGCGACATTTGTCCTTCTCCGTAGAACATCCCTGTTTTTCCTACGACCTCCTTCATGATGATTTGGGCAAGTTCGCACTGGATGTTATAGAACTCAGCTCAAAGTCGATGATCCTTAATATCTCCTATTTCCTTTGCCCATTGCAGAATATGGGCATCGCCGGAAGAAGGTGCCATGCGAAGGTTCTGGTGATCCCGTCTGTACTCCGGCATGTGGTGTAGGACACAGAATCCATCATTAAGAGAATCGTCCGGTTGCTGGATGCAGCAGAAGTTGGTCTTATGGCCGAAGGTTGAGAACATCCTTGATGTGGGTGTAATCCTTTTTGTGAATGTTCTTCGGCGTGTCCAAGTAAAGAGCATGGGAGAATCGGGGGTAGAGGATGATGAGGACAGCGCGCCCGCCGCTGCGCAAAATAAGTCCTCAAATTAATTAGCCTCCACCGTGCAAATGAATGATTGAAATCGAAGGAAGGATAGCAGCGTGGATGATTTACATGGGATGATAAGGCACGAGAATCGCCCCCTTGTCCTTATTGGTGAGCATGAAACTGACGATGTAATCCCTCGCGTATTCACGGTGATTTGCGCAGACTCCCAAGAAGCCCTCGTGCATGTAGTACGGGTCAGCGACACAGATATGAGATATCTGCTCAACCCCGATGATGTAGTTCATGTGCAAGGCATAAAGGCGGACAAACGTAAAATCCAGCTTCTTCACGTGAAACATGTCGAATATGTAATCGAATCAGAGGAAGAACTTATCCGCGGGCAAGCTGTCGACGTACGACATTTTCCGCGGAACGTTAACCACGTAGAGTGGGTATCCTGGATCTTTCGAGGCGATGAGGTCTTTCTCTACCCGCAGCACATCATCATGAAGTCTCTTTAGATCGCTGAATCTGGCCCGTAGCGCTGTTGCAGGTAGGATTGGTTGACCGGGGATATGCCATTTATCCGCACCGGGGATATCTATACAGTCCTGAAGCCGAGGCTGCTGAGGCGGCTGGATCATAGAAACAGCTTTTTTGCCTTTCCTCGCTCTCATCCTAAACTTCTTTACTACTGAAAGGTCGTCCATAATATGTTGAGACGGCAATTCAGGCACCGACTCATGACGCTCAAACCCTGAGGAGGGGCCAGTATAGACATACTGTTCAGCAGCGCCATCGTCGTCCTCATCCACATCCATGGCGACGTCATCAGCGACTAGTGGAGCCTCCTCCTTACCCCGTCCGCTATCACCCAACCTGACACCCGACGATTATTGGGTAGGTGGGGTGTTGATGTTCATACCTTGCTGAGGCTGCGTGCTCGTGGGTGTGCTCCCGGCCGCCTCTAGACGAAGCAGACTCTTTGGCCACAACAGGACCCACCCAACATTGCAACAATCACCAAGCCACCGCGGTGTCTCGTCGTCATCCCCCAGTAGTACTGGAGGAGGCAAATTCTCATGGCCCGGTTTGACACTGGCCACGGAAACCTTGAAGACGTTCGGGGGGATCGGCCGGCTGTGGAACAATGGTTCCTTCGGCTCCAGTATCGTCGCCTTCCCCACATCCACCTTCTGGTCGCCGATGGTGTACAATATGGTGCACGGGGTTTCATCGGCCTGCAAAGAAAAGTCTGCGACGCGAGACATCCGAAAGGCAACGAAAACGGGAGATCATACATTTATATTGAAGGGGGCCGGTGTGACAGATACCGTGAGGGCGTCGAGCTCAGCCAAAGACGAAGCACCTCCTAGCACGTCCGGTGCGGGGAGCAGGTGCAGCTGCAGGTGCTGGTGCAATGCTAGTCAAGCTGCTCCCCGCCAAGAGGTCAGCAAGGGGAAAGTCCGCTGCATCTTTTTTTGGATTTTGCCCAGTCCAATTGAAAACGACCGGAACCAAGGTAGTAGAAATATCTAAAGCCACCTGTTTTGCGGCAGCTACCTCTGTTGCGACTGTCTCAATTGATTTCTTCTCAACCGAAATCTCAACCCTCTTGTCGATGTTTTCTTCATTTAACCTCCGTCTTTCCTTTCTCTCCTCCGTGGTCTCACGGTAGTACTTCTTCCACGTGGCGCCGTCTCCGACACCGTGCACGCGTCCATACGACGGTCGAGTATCCACCGGTTGTTGTTTCAATATGTTCAACGCCCGGTTGAATGGAGTGTCCCACTTGGGCCTCGCCAATGCCTCAGACGGCGAGTCGCTTTCGGCCGCAATCCTGTGTTGCTCTCTCTGCAAAAGGCACAACGATCGTTTACAAATATGACTAACGTGTGCAGTCGAATTGATCAGAAACTAAAATTACCAGCAGTCTCATGAACTCCGTAATGACCGGTGTTGTCTCGTAAACCTTTTTCACTGGGTCCCAACGGTGCCGGCCCTGAGGACGTCACGCTCCTGCGGGACGGTGAACTCCGCCAAGGGGTCTGGGATGCCCATACTCGCGGCTTCCGCGTCCTCCTTGGCCCATTTGGACCTCTTTCCGCCGTAACCACGGCTTCCGAGGTGGTGGCTCCCAATGTTCCTCTCTTGAAGCCCCTTCATGTACTTAGACTTTTTTTTGGCATCTTCGGCCTCGCAAGCCTCCTTGAATATTTGAAACTGCTCTTCCGTGATTGTCGGATTATCCTTTACAATCTCGGAGTAGGGTTCCTTCTTGTCGATGGTCCTTGCTTTCACTCGATTTTTCCAGGCGGCCAATGCGTCGCTAAACTTGGTCATGGCGTGTTTGTTTATCTTCTTCATTGCCGGGTCCTCATCTGGATCTTTATAATCCTTCTCATTCTGGCCCGGGAACAAGAATATCTGGTGAAACTTCTTTAGGAGGGAGATCCTCATATTTTCTATCTTCTGTAGTTTCTCATCGTTGATGGTGGCGGTTGTCCATACGATGCAGCCTATTTGATTGTCATAGCATCGACGCGCTTCCTCAGGCGCCGTTGGCTCAAAATTGCCGTCCTCCACCTTCGTGACCACCACTCTAGTAGTCCTGAGTTTGTTAGGAACCCGTTGCCTCTTTGCTTTCGGTTCTACACCGGCTCCGCTCCCCGAGGCATCGCCGGTCTCAGTCTCAGCGCCGGTCTCGATGCCGGTCTGAGTCTGAGCGCTGGTCTCAGTCTCAGCACCGGTCTGCGTGTCGGTCTCAGTCCCCGATGCCACCGGTGGGCCCAGCAATAAGATCGGTTGATCATTGGTAAGGCTAAAAAATTCGTCTGCCGCCTGGTAGGCGTCGTCGCAATCACCAGAACCCTGTCCTTCATCGTCGCTAGCCATGTTTCCTATGATTAAATCTAGTCAATTAATTCTAGACCTAATAAAATGAATAATGACATAAAAAAGGCCTATTGTTTTGCAGGAATGTTGACTCCTTCCTGGTGCGGCAAATCACGGGAACTCGACATGTCCTAGTTTGTATCACAAGTCATGCCGAAATTCACGGAAAATTTCGGCATGAGCTTGGCTAAAAAGTGGACAAATCGAGAACCTGAAATTTGCCGGAAAAGAAATGAATCAACATTCCGGCAAAACATAGGCCACTAAGCATCATTCCCTGCAAACAGTGTCCAAATATACACGACCAACCACATGTGCAAACAGTGTAGAAGAAAATTCATTTAACTACTAATAGAACAAAATTCAATTAACTTTAGTGCTCTATAATGATGAAAGGAAAAAAATCAGTTAACTACTAATTTCATTCATTTAGGTTATTCATTTAACATCACCTAATTAACCTACTGTACCAATACTACTAGCAGCACTACTAACCTAATTAACCTAGCAAAACTCTAGTGCCCTAACTAAAAAACATCTAATTAACATCTAATTTTTTCTCTAAAATACAGAGAGAGATGAGTGAGGGGGAGGGGTGGGGGACTGACAGAGAGGGAAGAGACGGTGGCGGGGAGGTGCTCGGTGAAGGAGGCAGGGGCGGAGAGGGCGGGCTCGGGCACGGGCAAGGGCGGTCCTGGGCGGGCTCGGGCGGCGGTGAGGTGGAGGGCGTCGACGGTGACGTGGAGGGCGGCCTTGGGCGGCGGCTGTGAGGCTGAGGGCGGCCTCGGGCGGCGGCGGTGAGGCTGAGGGAGGCCTCGGGCGGCGGCGGTGAGGCTGAGGGCGGCCTCGGGCGGCAGTGGTGAGGCTGAGGGCGGCCTCGGGCGGCGGCGGTGAGGCTGAGGGCGACCTCGGGCGGCGGCGGTGAGGCTGAGGGCGGCCTCGGGCGGCCGCGGTGAGGCTGAGGGCGGCCTCGGGCGGCGGCGGTGAGGAGACGGCGGTGAGGGCGAGGGACGATTTGGGGAAGAATTGGTGGCCGGGGGCGGGGTGGGGGGAAACCGCTGTTTAAGTGAAACGTAACGGTAGCACGTTTCCGGAAACGCGCTATAGCTAAGTTAGCTATAGCGCGTTTACTGAAACCCGCTACTGCTATTCCTTTCTACCTTTTTCCCTTTTTTCTCTTATTTTTCTTTACATTTTATTTTTTCCCTTTCTCCTTTTTCTATTTCTTTCATTTTCATTTACTTTTCTACTTGATTTTCACTTTATTTTATTTCCATTAGAAGCAGCGCTTTACACGTAAGCGCGCTGCAGCTAAGGAGATTAGCAGTAGCGCCGGGCCATTATACGCGCTACTGCTAGGTTGGGCTAGCCATGTGCGCCCAGTTCAAACGTAGCAGCAGCGCTTTTCGCTAGTATGCGCTACTGCTAAAGTCATAGCACTAGCGCGGTTTATTTACGCGCGCTGCTACTAAGTAGCAGCAGCGCTTGATTTTGTACAGCGCTACTGGCAAAATTCCGTGTATAGGCTTTTCCCTAGTAGTGTGGGTGGACCGGTGCTTAGGTGTTGTTCTTACTTGAACAAATCTCCTACTTATGATTAACCCTCGCGCAAACATCCGCAACTACGAGAAAAGTATTAAGAATAAATTCTAACCATATTGGATCCAATCGGTCCCTTATGGAATAGCGCATAAACTAGGGTTTAAGCTTCTGTCACTCTCACAACCCGTCATCTAATTGCTACTCCACAATGCATTACCTTAGGCCCAAATATGGTGAAATGTCATGTAGTCTAAGTTCACATGATACCACTAAGGGAATCACAACATACATACTATCGAAATATCGAACACATAACAAGTTCACGTGATTACTTGCATCACGATTTCTCCTGTGACCTCAAGAACAAAAGTAACTACTCACAAATGATAATCATGCTCAAGATCATAGGGGTATTAAATAGCATATTGGATCCGAACATATAATCTTCCACCAAATAAACCATATAGTAATCAACTACAAGATGTAATCAACACTACTAGTCACCCACAAGCACCAATCTATAGTTCCGGTAACAAGATTGAACACAAGAGATGAACGACGGTTTGAGATGAGATGGTGTTGTTTAAGATGTTGATGGATATTTCCCTTCCCAAGATGGGAGAGTTATTGGTGATGATGATGACGATGATTTCCCCCTCTGGGAGGGAAGTTCCCCCGGCGGAATCGCTCCACCGGAGGGCAAAAGTGCTCCTGCCCAAGTTCTGCCTCGAGATGGCAGCGCCCATCCCGAATGTCCTCTCCATATTTTTCTAGGTAAAAATGACTTATATACCAAAAGATGGGCACCGGAGGTTGGCCTGGGTGAGGAAAACCCACCAGGACGCGCCTGGGCTCCTTGGCGTGCCCAAGTGGGTTGTGCCCACCTAGTGGGCCCCCTCAGGTAGTTATTTGCTCCTACATTCATCATATATTTGATAAAAAATCTCTGTGAAGTTTCGGCTTGTTTGGAGTTGGGCAGAATAGGTGGCCTGACGTAGCTTTTCCAGGTCCAGATTTCCAGCTGCCGATATTCTCCCTCTTTGTGTGTACCTTGTAAATTATGAGAGAAAAGGCATTATAATTACTCCAAAAAGCATTATTATTCATAAAAACAACATAAATAACAGTGAGGAAACATGATGCAAAATGGACGTATCAACTCCCCCAAGCTTAGACCTCCCTTGTCCTCAAGCGAAAAACCGAAATCGAAAAACATGTCTACATGCTTAGAGAGAGAGAGAGGTCTCGATAAAAACAAAATACGGAGATGGAAGCATCATGTTTATTATTATAACAACAACAATCTTAAACATAAGACTCTTATCATAAAGCTCTTATCATAGACTTCTCATGAATAAGTTACAATTCATCACACTATTGAAGTATAAAGCAAAAACTCTATTAAAAACCAACAAACTATGTTCTCAATCAACTTTGCAACTACAATTCATCATCTTTTCAGCACGTGTCATGTATCGGAGCCTTTAGGCAAGTCCACATACTCAACCATCATATAGTCTTCTGTGATTGCTAACACTCACCGCATACACATGAGCAAAACGTTTCAACCAGACACATAGAAAGATAGGGGCTTATAGTTTCACCTCCCAACGTATTCACCTCAAGGGTGATGTCAACAATAATAACTCATGCTATCTATATTCAAGTGGACATATGTTCCTAGATATTTCCTCACCACATGATGCTTGCCAAAGGAGAAAAATAAAAGGGAATAGAAGGAAAATTTTGACTCTTTGCATAAAAGTAAATACATAAAGTAAAAGATAGGCCCTTCGCAGAGGGAAGCAGAGGTTGCCATGCGCTTATTCGATTGTATGCTCAACCCCTTAGTGCAAAAGAACGTCACGTTGCATTGCCCCTTGTGATAGCGACCTTTATTATGCAGTCGGTCACTTTTATTCTTCACCATCACAACATTACTTCAGGATGCTGCTAATGCGACACTACGATCAAAGACCCTTTGATGAAACTATGTGCGATACATTAATCACAAACGGGATCGTAAAAAACCCGTCAAAAAAGGTGCACAACGTTTGCGATGGCGAAGCCATGAAACACGGTTCAGATTTTAGTTGCGTATGCGATTCAGGGCACACGGTTAACCCGTTCGAATTGTTTGAGATGAGGCAGAACAACAAAAATGGGAAGCCATATCAATGTGTATGCGATATACGGCATACCGTTTGCTCCGATGAACTGTTTGCTATTAGGGAGTGCAACAGAAACGATTAGCCAGATCAAGGTGTGTGTGATATAGGACATACGGTTCACTCGGACGAACTATGTTTTCTTAGCGAACACATCAGAAATGGTTCAACTTAACAAGATGTGTGTGATACATGGCAAACAGCCGACTCAGATGAACTGTTTGCGATGAGAAATTTCAACACAGACGGTTAATATAGTTAGTTCGTGTGTGATTCTGTGTGTACAAAAAACTTTGAAAAATGCAAACTAGTTGCTTGCGGTGGCTAGGAGTATCGCACATGATGCGTCTGCGAGTACTTGTGTGCGATGATTAGTAAGCTACACATACGGCCGCAAGGGTGCTATGCTGATCATGGAGTCTGAGAAGACCATCGTCGGAAGGCCGCCAGCTCAGCCATTTAGCTTATATTTTATTATAATTCTATGCATATGTAGGTCGTGAGTGTTCTAGGCCTTGCCGCATGCGGCATTTTAGATTATCTTGAATATGTAAGACGATTATTAATAATTATTAACCGTTGCCATTGTAATTTTGCCTCAACGGTGAGCAGAGAGCGCAGGGACGCCAGAGCGGAGCGCGCCGCGGCTGCCACAATGGCGAGCAAAACGCGCGGATGGACGTGAGCAGAGCACGCCGCAGCCGCCTCAACGGCGAGCAACCATGTGGTCAACGTTCTGCCATCAATTTATTTTGACCTTGTTTCTGGTCACATTGCAGATAAAAACGCAAGAAGTAATTACAAATCTGTTCACACCTATCAAACTAATATGTGTTCACACTTAGCACCGGGCTATAAAAACTACCCACTCGAAAATTACTTCACAGTTCCTCTCCTCATCACCCACAAAACTGGTCTTTCCTGTCAGTCGTTCCACCATGACCTATAGGAGGAGTTTAGGGTGGACATATAACCAGGAAGCAAACACCAAGGCCGCGGAAGCAGTAGAGAGGTCCTACCGCGAAGCCGCAGCAGAGAAGCCCCAGCGCGTCGCGGAGCCCTAGAACGAGCTCTCACGGGCATGCGAGGGTTCTCACTAGCGGATTCGTGGCATCGGCCATCGCGACAAGCCGGCGTTTCTGAAGTACTTCACCGGCGATGACGACATTCTCGCTGGCGTCACTATGCAGCAGGAGCTGGTCGACGGCTCGATGATGCTGCTCAAGATCAGCGATGCCTTGGTTGACAAGGCGACCGGCATCGTCGAGCAACTCATGGGTGACAATGCAAAGCTCCTCAAGGCACTCGCCGAGAAGGAGGAGGAGGCCGCCGGCTGGAAGATGTTGCACGAGCGGAGCAGTGCCTCGGGGATGATGCTGACAACGGTCATCGAGGAACGGATTGGTAAATTGAGGAAGCTTCAGATCGAGCGCGAGCAGGAGGTGGAGGAATCCATGGCTCCTTTCAAGCAAAGTCGTGAGGAATTGAAGAAGGAGCTAGAGGATGTCGTCGCCCAGCAATCCATCGACGAGTAGAGACAGTACTGACCCAGATCATTGTTTGGAATTTCCTTCTTCTCTTGTCCCCATGTCTTCCGGGCTTTGTCGCATGTGGCCTTTTAAATTATCCGGAATATGTAAGACAATTATTATCTGCGCCATTGTATATATGTCGTCGTATTATCCGTTGCCATTTTATTTGTGGTTGTATTATCCGCTGCCCTATGTGGCAATTTAAATTAGGGCGGAATACGAGTTGAAAACACGAACAAAGCAAGTGCTACCATGGGATCACAAGCAAACACTCTCCGTCCAGGCGCTTTAATTAAGCCATTAATGGAGGAGTTGTGAGCGAGGATGGCGGCGCATGGTGCATGGAGGTCAAAGAGCTCGCTTCCCAGTGAGCATGGGCAGCCTTGCTGCTCGGACGTGTCCCGTCGAGCCTGTGAGGTGGACAGGACGCATGCGTCCCGTCGAGCCTGCGCGGCGGACTGCTCGCATGCGTCCCGTCGAGCCTGCACGGCGGACTTCTCGCGCTCATCCCGTCTAATCAAATAGCTGCACACACGCCACCGAGTATGGTTAAATTTTGACACGGTTAATGTAATACAACCGTTTGTGATATTAACATGTCAGCTTTATGTTTTAATAAGGACTTCGTTGGCTACTAATGTGTGCGCCTCTTGTGAAACTGGACGACTTTTTACCATGGCATATATGTGCCATGTCATGAAACCATGCCAACTTTCATGTTTTTGGGTGAGTTTTTTATTTACTGGGATTTAAAAACTGAGATTCTCAATGTTTTAGGACGATGACAAGTTTGTACATCATTCCCATTCCTTAAATGAGACCTAAACATGCACCCAATGACACATGTTCGATTTCCCACCCATTTTTCTTCACTGGAGCATGTGCTTGTAGTTCAAATTTGAATTATGGACTACATTAAATGCGTAGAAAACTTAGTAATTAGTAATATATACAGTGGCCAAACGAACCCTGAATAGTTTCCAATTTTAGCCCAACACTCCTTTTATTCTATGTGGCCTGTAGAAAACAAAGTTCAAGGCGAGAAGAGGCAGTGATTATTGTTTTGCCCACAAGAGGGGCATGTTTCCCTACCAGAACCACGAGGGTTGCGACAGACTCCGGATTGTAAGAGGCTTTTAATATGGCTTCGCCCAAATTGGACAATTATATGTACCATGTAGTGATACCATGCCAAGTTTCATGATTTTTGGGCAAGTTTTGGATTTACAGAGATTTAAAAACCGAGGTTCGCAATGTTTGTGGCCAAGTCAGGACGGCGAGACGGTTGAATTCGTTCCGATTCGTTCCATGGGACCTAAACATGCACCCCAAGGAAACATGTACGTTTTTCTAGCCATTTTGGTGCACTGGAGAATGTATTTGTAGTTTGGATTTGAATTATGGACATTAAATGCCTAGAAAACTCAATTAATGAATAAAAAAGGTCAAACGAACCCTGAATAATTTCAAAGTTCAGCTCGAATCTCCCATTGTTCCGTGCACGTGTAGAAGAAAATACTATGAGGCTAGAAGAGGGAGCGATTATCGTTTGTCCCACAAGGGGACACGTTTCCCTATCAAAACCACGAGGGTTCTTTGTGACAGGCCCTGGTTTGTAAGAGGTTTGTAATAAAGCTTGACCCAAATTGGCAATGTTTTTACCACGACATATATGTGCCATGACGTGACACCATGCCACCTTTGATGACTTTCTGGTGAGTTTTGGATTTATGGGGAATTAAAAACTGAGATTTGAAATGTTTGAGATTCGAAATGTTTGAGGACGAGCACTACAAAAAAATACACTTCCGTGATGATACGTGTTTGACACAGTAGGTCGCGTTTTTTGTCGTGCATGTACATCCATGACAAATTTATGACAGAATCAAGATAGTCATACCTGTGCTGTCGTAGAAGTGTTCCATGACATTACCAAAATTATCATCACGGAAGTGTCCACTTCCATGATGATAAATCGCGCGTCATAGAAGTGCTTTCGTCAAGGGTGACCGACACGTGGCATCCACCGTAACGGAACGCCGTTAAGTTATCGGGTCAGGTTTTGGATCCGATAACCCGTTAACAGCCCCGACTAATGGGGATTTTCCATGTGTAAAATCATCATTGGCTAGAGGAAACACATGTCGGCTCATCGTTGGGACAGATGTCATCCACTCACTGGACAGAAGGCACCTATGATACGTCGACACGTGGGACGGCCCAACAGTGGCCCATTCTTGTGAAAAGGCTGGCCCGTTTGACTTGGTCAAAAGCTGGCGGGCTGGCCCATGGAAAGCCTGTTAAGGCATGTTCGCATATAGCCCATGTACAGCCTGCTAACCCAAGTCCCGTTATGCCCTATCCGAATTAGGCCCAGTAGCATCATCTGGGCCATCCAATATGATTCCATCCCGTTTTCACTTCTAGCCCATTTATAGCCCATGACGTCTTTCGGCCCATATGAGGCCGTTTGTACCTCTTGGCCCATTAGTAGCCCGTGCTGAAACTGGCCCATAATGAACAGTGTATTACTTTACACTCATTAACGGCCCGTGGTGAACTGGCCCATAATGAACAGTGTATCACTTTATACCCATTAACGTCCTGTTATTCCGTTGGGCCGTTTCCAGCCCAAGTTAACTTTCGGCCTTCTGAGGGCCCATTTATTCTTGGGCTCATTTGCAGCATTCGGTTACTTATGGCCCGTTACTGTCATTTTCTACTTGTGGGCCAAATTCAGCCCGTCATTACAGTCGGCCTGTTTGTGGACCGTTAGTCTGTTGGGCCATTTTCATAGCATCACCAAATACGGCCTATTAAGGACCCATTATGGTCAGCCCATAAAACCTACGATTTCCATTAAAGGCCCGTCTACGGCCCATTAAAGGCCCATACAAGACCCATAAATGAGTCGGCGGCCCATGGATCCTACGAGACGTAGAAGGCCCATGGATCCTACAAGACATAGAAGGCCCATGGATCCTACGAGAAGTAGAAGGCCCATGGATCCTACGAGACGTAGAAGGCCCATGGATCCTACGAGACGTAGAAGACCCATGGATCCTACGACCCGTGAAGGGCCATGGTCGGGCGAGTTGGCCCCCGTTTGAACGATATAGCATATTCATAGAATTATCCTACTCAATACTATCACCTCTAAAAAGCATACACTATACAACAAAGAGATCAAGGCATAGAAAGGTAGAATAATCCTACAACTATATAATAAAGAAATTACAGCTGATTATACCCACTGGGCATTATGGTTCGGCACAGGTGATAATAAAGCATACACAAACAACAAATTACATACACTGGGCAAATACAACTCATACATCATGGACGCGTATCAACTTAACTCCATTTGAACTACAATCTCTTCACAAAATAGGATTGATCGGATTCAGATAGCACAAATTTCAGTCTGCAAAATCTCCAATTCCTTCATGGTTACCTCAGTGTCTTGTTTCATTTTTTGACTCCTGCAGCTAATACCTACATGTCCAGTCTCAACTTGTTGATTATACGTTGACAATCATGTACACGTTGTCTTGCCACCTCTAGTTGATGCTCGAGAACATCAGCACATTCCAATTCCAATCCATAATCATTCGATAACGGCCATGCCGCACTTCTCGCATATCTTTGTGTTGATGTCACTTCATCCTGAAATGTTTCTGTAAGTACACATGACTAGGGCAAAAATATAGTTACAACAGTGAAGCGAACAAGACACTATTTTGTACTACATGACAAAACAGGACTAACAATAATGTTACACGTCACTTTCAAAAAAATGTTACACGTCATGAAGCATAAGCAGGTGATATTTTAAAAATTATAGAAAAGATAGTCTATGCAGCCTGCATACAGAAATCCCTCTTAGCTCACAAGAGGAGCATGATGTTGGGGCCCAATCGAAAACACAGACAAGTTACAAATTTAGACAACATGTTCCGTATAAGTAAGCAAGCAGTTGGCCATTTTGTGCCTCAATTAAAGTCTTAGGGAGCATAATGAACAGCAGACGGTTTCAAACAAACATACTACAGCTGAAAGTGCGTTATATCGACTAGAGGGGGTGAATAGGAGATTTTTATGAAATTCTTCACTGAGGAATTTGCCGGTGAGGAAATTCCTTAGCGAAGAACTACTAGCAGCAGAATAAGTACTCAAAAGTAAACATAACAGAATACAAGCATAGTCATCATGATGAAATGAAGACAGGCACAGAGTACAGGAAGCGTAAGCACAGGATAACACAGGATGAAGACAAACAGACTGAAGAAATTGAATTGAGGAAATTGAGAAAGTCTTCAATCAAAGTCTTCAAACACAGATATGAACAAACATACAACACAATTATGAGGAAATGAAAGAGTTGAGGGAATAGAACCAGTAAGCTTGGTGAAGACAATGATTTGGTAGACCAGTTCCAACTGCTGTCTCAGATGTACGTCTCGTTGGAGCGGCTGAGTATTTAAACTCGAGGACACACAGTCCCGGACACCCAGTCCTAAACACGCAGCTCAGCACACGAAGTCTTCACCGTATTCTCCTTGAACTAAGATCACACAGACCTCGTCCAATCACTCGTGGTAAGTCTTCAGGTGACTTCCGAAGCTTCACAAACTTGGTCACTCGGCGATCCACAATTCCTCTCGGATGCTCTAGACCATGACGCGTAATCGTCTGGAAGAAGCATAGTCTTCAAAGGTACCAAGCGTTGCATCCACGCAGGAACAATCTCTTCAGTGATGCTCAATCACTTGGGGTTTGTAGGTGTTTGGGTTTGGGTTTTTCCTCACTTGATGATTTTCGCTCAAAGTCCCCGGAGGATGGGTTGCTCTCAAATGACAAGGGTCTGTTTCTCTCGGAGCAGCCAACCAGCTAGTGGTTGTAGGGGGCGGCTATTTATAGCCTAGGGAACAGCCCGACATGATAAGACATACATGCCCTTCAATGATATGACCGTTAGGTGGATAGATATTTTGGGACAGCTGGCGCATAGCACAACAACGGTCGGAATTTTGAGTAGCAAAATCCTCAGGGCTATCATATTCCTCACAGTGTAGACAATCGGCACTGGTGAATTTCTAACTCCTCAGTCAGAACAAATTCCTCGGAGACTAGAAGAACTTCGTCTTTGTCACTGAAGAATATGACTGGACTGTATGAGATTTCAATGGCTTCACTCGAAGGGATTGGTAGGTGTAGGATTTTGAGTTGAGCATCACATGGAAATTTTTCTTAGTATTTCCTCGACTCCCTTTAACAATACGGTGTTCCCTATGACTCAAGAAAGAGAAAATGAAACTACGAAAACAAAAGTGAGGAATTTGCTTTTGAAGCAATGCACACTTGAAGAGTTGAATCATGGAGATCTCCCCCTATATCTTGTAATTCATACACGCATTTGACATATAACAGTGAAGAATTTGAAATGCATGATGAAATATGGTGAGTGATGTAATTCAGCATGCGTGCATTAGCATATATGAGGAATAAGCATGCAGAAAAAAATATCAATAGTATCAGAGCACCATCGGGTTTAAGTTTACAACTCGATCCAATAAAGTCTCAGAAGAACGAGAGTTGTAACTTGAAAAAAAACAACGCCCATATAGAAAGACCCACTTGAAGACTAACTCAAAATTCTCCCCCTTTGTCATCAAATGACCAAAAGGATCGAATATGAGGACTAACGCCCCTGAAGAATATCAAGTTGATGAAGGAGCGCCAGCGTTGTTGGGGTCATTTGTCGTAGTAGGGCCTGCCATAGTGTGGTTCAAGTCTTCATTCACATCAGTGTCGCGCGATGAAGAATATGAGCTGGCCACCAAGGAAGGAACCTTGACCTTCTTGAATTTCTTCGGTGGAGGTGCAGACCAGTCAAAATATTCCTTGAGACCCATTTTCTTCAGATCTTCTTCCCCATACAGATGTGACAGTATTTCCTAGGTGTGACCGAAAATTTCATGGAGGTAGTAATGGTTTTTCTTCAGTGCATTGTGTGTAGCAGTCATGTTGTGAAGAAATGAACCAAACTGACGCTTAACCCATTTATGATTTCGATCCACCTTCTGGTGAAGACTAAGCAGAAGCTCACGATCAGTCATCACACGAGGAGCAGTGGCTTGAGGAGTAGACTTGGGTGCATTGGCAGAGTCATGTGTGGCAGAGTCATCATTGGTGGAATAAGAGGCAACTTTGCGAAACTGTCCATCCAATGGACGGATGCCTTCATCTATAACAGCTGGTTCCTTGCCCTTTTCATCAACTGAGGAATAGGTCTGCTTCAGGACTTCAATCGGGGGCAAGTAGCTGCGGTGATTCTAAAAATCAGCTTTGTAGTTGAGTGAAGACCTTGTCCTGAGGAATCTCATAATCCAAGGTGCATAAGGATTCAGCTCAAACAGAGACAGTGCAACATTTGCCAGAGTCCTCATGAAGAAATCGTGATAATTGAGAGGAATGCCATGAACGATGTTGAATACCAGATTCTTCATGATGCCAACAATTTCCTCATCAGATGAGTCGTGGCCTTTGATTGGACTCATTGTCCTCGTAAGAATACGATATATAGTTCTGGGCACATAATGTAATTCCTTCACGAGGAATTTGGTTCGTGGGGCCTGACCTGGCTTCAAAGGTTTAATCAGAACTTGCATGTAGTGATTTGTAAGCTCGGGTTCACTGTAGATGCAACGAGCTTCTTCAAGGGGAGGACTGAGTGGTAAGGCACGAAGCAATTCAGTAGCTGGTGCTGTGTAGTGAGTGTTCTCAGACATCTAGTCCAGCACCCATGAATTCACATCTTCAGAATCTCATGTGATGTGCAGCGGTGCATAGAATTGAAGATTCAATTCTTCATTCCAATCACAGATGTCAGAGCAAAAGTTTAACAGTCCAGCGTCGTGAAGAGCACTGAGGACTGGCGTGAAAAACGGCAGAGATTCCATATCCACGTGAGAAATGTGCTCATGGTAGAAGATTTTCTCTTTGTTGAACAGCACTGAGGAATAGAAATTTGCTTGACTAGCAGTCCAAAAACACCTCTTCCTAATGTGAGCAGAGTTACAAGGGTAGTAGTCTTCGAAGAATACATGCTCACCGAACAAATCATCAGCCTTGAACTTTTTCTTGCGTGAGAATGGATCCTTTGGCTTGGGAAGAGGAGTGTCAGTGAGTTGCATCACGACCTCAGGACTCGCAATCTCAGGTTCTTCAGGTTCCTCTTCAGTGGCAGTCTGCGTCTTCAGATGTTCAGCAGCAGCAGTTTCTTCAGCGCTTGTGGCTGGAATTTCTTCACGCACAGATGAAGTGGGGTGAGTTTCTTCAGAGCCCATTGAACAGTTTGTGCAGGTGACTGAGGTATTTGCTGCAACGGTGTGAACATTGGAGAGTTTGGATGCTGACTTTCCCAGAATTCATCACTCATCACTGGTGTGGAGCAGCCAACGTCCACATCTTCATCTTCCATTTCTTCAACGCCAGCCTCTTCAGCTGTGAACTGAGGCATAGGCGAGGAGATAACAGGTGTTGAAGGGATCGCATCCACTTCAATTTCTTCATCAATCTGCTCTGACGAAGCAGCAGAATGATTTTCTTCATTAGATCCGCTAGGGATCTCATATTCTTCACCAAAAGGAACAAGGTCCTTTGATGCCATGATTGAGATTGGAACATCATCAATGGGAGTAGCAAATGAACTGGTCAAAGGCTTCATCTTCTTCTGAGCTGAAGAATCTGAAGTAGCTGATGCTTTCCTTTTATTCACTGCTGCACGCTCTGCAGCCTTGGTCTTCTTCACATCTTATGCAGATGGAAGGATCGGAGTTGGTGTTGGCGTAGGAGGAGCAGAGGAATCAGGTTGATTTTCTTCAGGCACAACTGATGCAGTTGCCCTGATTTCTTCAGTTTCTTCAGGCGCACCACTAGTGGATGACCTGGCAATTTCTTCAGCGGCTGGAATGCAGTCATCAGCCCTGGAACTCACATTTTCTTCAGCAGCCTGATTTTCATCAGCGGTGCTGGCATGTTCTTCAGTCGGCTAAGCAGATGCTTCAGCCTGAGGAACTTCCTGTTGCGTTGGGGCTGCAACATTTGAGGTGAAGTTATCAGCGAGTCTCACAAAACGAAATTTGGCTCCAAGCCAATCAGCATGGTATGCGTCAAATTCATCACTGAGTTTCTTGATCTCAGATTGAGTAGTGACAAGTTCTTCAGTTGTCATAGAGACAACGTTTTTCTTCAAATAGCGCTCCTTCTTGTAATGCGCTTTCTTGATCTGCCTGGCCTTCTCAAATTTCCATTTTTCTTCTTGAATGAAGTGAGTCGGCATGTGACTTTGGCCAGGAGTCAGCGTGAAGTCAGGCATGGGAGTGTTGGGGTCCTTGTGCCAAACGTCAATGTATTCGAGGATCAACTTAGGATCCAAAAGCAGTGGCACATTTGTTCCCTTGGCTCTAGCGGCCCTGACTTGCCTATCTCTGATGATTTCAGCATGTTCATCATCATCAACTTCATCTTCTTCAGATGGCACTTGGAAGGCGACCTACTTCTTCTGAGGACTAGGGTGAGGACCTCGTCCAGCAGTGGCCTTTGTCTTCAGTAGAGAGGGTCCCGTTGAGGAATTTTGGTGCATCTGAGGAACTAGCTGAGGCTCTTGAGGCAATTGAGATTCCAGTAGTCCTTTGGAATGTGGGGAGATGCACAGGTGCAGAGGACTTTGTCGGAGCGGCCGAAGACTTTGGCAGAGGAGCTGAGGACTTTTGAGGAACAGGAGCAGCATGAGGAATTTGCCGTGAGGGCTTTGAGGATTCTGGCCGTGAGGGCATTGCTGAGGAACTTGGCCTTGAGAGCACTGTTTGTGAAGCACTTGGTTTGCGCGCAGGCTTCTTTGACATAGCCTTCTTCGGCTTGACAGCAGAGGCCTCAGCAGAGGCAGCAGCAGCAGCAGAGTCTTCATTGAATTTCCTCACTGCTTCTCTGGATTGCTTAGCCAACTTGGCTTGGCGCTTGGCCCATTCATTAGGATAGTCCTCACCGCGCTTGAGGCTAGTGGGATCAGCTATTTGGCCAGGTGCCAATGGAGGTCTTGGGCATGGAGGATTGAGTGTGAATTTCTTCATGTATTTGGGAGTGACATAACTGTACTCCCTCCACTCTCTAGCCCATCTCCTCTCTATCTTCTGAATGCGCACCTTGTGCTGATTTTTGTCTTCCTCAGGAGGTGTGCAGTACCAAGCATATATATCATCAGGGATCTCAAACGTTGTGTTGACCTCAGCCCTCTTTCCTCCTTTCTATGGCTTCTTACCGTCAGCCATTTTCTTTAGTTGAGGAATTTAAACAATTGAATTCTCTGAAGAAGTATGCAACTTTTCTTTGAGGAACGCTGCAAATGAGTTAAGTTTATGAGAACATAGTGATTCAACAGCTGACATGAGTACCTGTGAACAGAGTATAGTTGCAAGGAATTTGGAGAGGTCATATGCGTTCTCATAAGGTTTTATAAAGAGCAAATTTGAGGATTTTGACCAGATGAGTCTTGAAGAATTTCATTAAGCGTTCTTTGTCTTAGGTTCCAGAGATGTGTAGATCAAAAATCCACACATTTGAGGTATCTTGAAGAAAAACATAGCTTAGAGAAACGAATCAAGAACAGATGATATGTGAGGTGTTTTAGTGTGTGAAGATATGAAGAAAAACACCTTTGAAGATTTTGTAGATAATCATTCGAATCAACGAGGGCAGTAAAAGTAACTTTTAATTACCCTGGATGAAGAACACAATGAACAGTGAGGTGGAGAGGTGAAGTTCGTCCGTGCAGATCTTCCACGCCCTAACTCGGCGGAGGAAGACGGCTACGGCGACGGCGGAGTGAAGATTTCTGCGGCCGGCGTGAGTACGGTGGTG
Organism: Triticum urartu; assembly: GCF_056163025.1. Taxonomy (NCBI): domain Eukaryota; kingdom Viridiplantae; phylum Streptophyta; class Magnoliopsida; order Poales; family Poaceae; genus Triticum; species Triticum urartu. The sequence continues at coordinate 428,080,334 of NC_141879.1, forward strand.
ACGAGGTTGAGGCAGTGAAGCTCTTCCTCAACGGCGACGATGAAGTATCGGCGGCGCTAGGGTTTGAGAAGCTCGAGCTGGAGAGAGGTCGAGCGGGGTAAAAGAAGTGAGGAAGGGAAAGAGGGGTATTTATAGCCATGGTGAAAAACTGTTCGCCCGAAGAAATTGGACGAACGTGCCCCTGACCCTAATCATTCGCTTGACATGTGTCACCCACGTACTGAGAGGTGGAGATCGTGTGCAATCGTGGTTGAAAGGATAAGTGTATCGTGGGATGCGGAACGGTTTGAGCGGCAAAGCCAAAAATTTAGATAAGATAGGTTTTAAAGTTCCGTTCGCAATTTCTTCAGCTGACAAGGACACAGTGAAGATTTTGAACGAGTTTCAAATAGAACGCACATGAAGAATATGTGAACAGATTGGGTTGAGTATAGCATAGAGGGGGAAAGGGTCCGATCACATTCACTTAGAAGAAAAACCAACTTGAAGAATTAGCAATAAGTGGATGCTGTAGAGGACATAAACTCATATACAATAGCCAATGAAGAAAAACGACGGAAATAGTGACGACAACGCAAAGTTGAAGAATATGAACAACTGAGGAATTTCAACTTTTGGTGGTGGCGTGACCCACCGTATAAGGATGATGATTTCAGACACCGCATACAATTATCGTAGGGTTCTGAGAATCAACTCTTCGTTAATTTCTTCACACTTAGAGTGTTATTCTTCATTGATTGAAGAAAAACGTTTCTTCATGTGTTGTACATCTAAGTCATCAATTTTGCATAATTGTTAGGATGAGTGTCCTTTTCAAAGAACATTCGAAGATTCTAGGATATTTAGCTCACACCGCAACTTGCTAAATCTCTTCTCATCCAAGGGCTTTGTGAAGATATCGGCTAGCTGTTCTTCAGTCTTCACATGCTCAATAGAAATGTCTCCCTTCAACACATGATCACGAAGAAAATGATCACGAATTTGAATGTGCTTAGTCTTCGAGTGCTGAACTGGGTTTGTGAGCAATCTTGATGGCACTCTCATTGTCACAGAAGAGAGGCACATTCTTCATGTTGACGCCGTAGTCCTTGAGAGTTTGCTTCATCCATAGCAATTGAGCACAGGAAGAACCAGCGGCAATGTACTCAGCTTCAGCAGTAGATAGTGATACGCAGTTCTGTTTCTTCGAGGACCAATAGACCAAAGATTGTCCGAGGAAATGACATGTACCAGATGTTGACTTGCAGTCCACACGATCACCAGCATAGTCAGAGTCAGAATATCCAATGAGATCAAAAGCCGAGCCCTTGGGGTACCATAATCCAAGTGTTGGTGTGTGAGCTAGATATTGAAGAATATGCTTCATAGCCTTATGGTGTGATTCCTTCGGTGCAGCTTGAAATCAGGCACACACGCAAACACTAAGCATTATATCTGGCCTAGATGCACATAAGTACAATAAAGAACCAATCATGAGCGGTATACCTTATGATCGAAGTCAATACCATTTTCATTAGTGCATAGATGGCCATTTGTGGGCATAGGAATTTTGACACCTTTGCACTCTTGCATGCCGAATTTCCTCAGTACATCCTTGAGGTAGTTCTCCTGAGATATGAATATGACATTGCGTTGTTGACGAATTTGAAGACCTAAGAAGAATTTCAACTCTCCCATCATAGACATTTGATATTCTTCACTCATCGTATAGGAAAATTCACCACTATAATGTTGGTCAGTACAACCAAAGATAATATCATCAACATATATTTGGCACACAAAAAATTCACCATCATAAGATTTAGTGAAAAGAGTAGGGTCAAGTGAACCGGGTTTGAAGCCTTTCTTCATGCCGAATTCCTTCAATGTGTCATACCACGCCTGGGGGGCCTGCTTGAGGCCATAGAGGGCCTTGTTGAGTCTGAAGACTTTGTCAGGATTCTTTGGATCTTCAAAACCTGGGGGTTGAGCAACATATACTTCTTCCTCAAGCTTACCATTGAGAAATGCACTTTTCACATCCATTTGATATAAAGTGATATCATGATGGTTAGCATAAGCAAGTAATATGCGAATAGCCTCAAGTCTAGCAACAGGTGCAAAAGTTTCATCAAAGTCAATTCCTTCAACCTGTGTGTAGCCTTGAGCTACGAGCCGTGCCTTATTCCTCACGACAAGGCCATTTTCATCTTGCTTGTTGCGGTAGATCCACTTTGTGCCAATGATATTGTGCTTGCGAGGAACTGGACGTTTGACCAGTTCCCAGACATTGTTGAGCTCGAACTGATGTAATTCTTCTTACATGGCCTGAATCCACTCAGGCTCCAAAAATGCTTCATCTACCTTAGTGGGCTCTGTGATAGAGACAAAAGCATAGTTCCCACAAAAGTTAGATTAATGTGAAGCTTTTGAGCATGTGAGAGGACCTGGCTCTTTGATGGCATTGATGATCTTTTCAACTTGCACTTCTTTTTCAATGCGAGGATGAGCTGGTTGTCGTTGAGGAATTTGATCAACATTCTCTTCATCACCATTTTCATAAGTATTTTCTTCAGGTGCATTAGCTCGATGTTCTTCATGTTCTAGAATGAATTCTTCAGTAGATTCTTCAGTAGGAATGACATCCTCAGTAGCCTTGAACTTCATAGTTTCCTCAGGTGCTGGTTCATCTATCATAGTAGGTAGGTGCTCTCTTTGCGAGCCATTAATTTCACCGAACCGCACATCTACAGTATCAACAACTTTGTGAAGAACGTTGTTGAAGACTCTGTAGGTGTGCGAGTCCTTTCCGCAACCAACCATAAAACCTTCATGTGCTTTCGGTACAAATTTTGAGTTGTGATGAGGATCTCTAATCCAACATTTAGCACCGAAGACTTTGAAATAACTTACATTGAGTTTCTTATCAGTGAGGAGTTCATAGGCAGTCTTCTTGAAGAATTTGTAAAGATATACTCTGTTGATGATGTGGCACGCAGTATCAATTGCCTAAGTCCAGAAACGACGAGGCGTTTTGTATTCATCAAGCATAGTGCGAGCCATCTCAGCAAGAGTCATGTTCTTGCGCTCCACGACACTGTTCTGCTGAGGAGTGTAAGGAGCAGATAACTCATGAGTAATACCAAGTTCATCAAGATAGTCATTGAGACCAGAATTCTTGAACTCAGTGCCATTGTCACTTCTAATGTGCTTGATCTTCACACCAAAGTTGGTTGAAGCCCTCGAGGAAAATCGTTTGAAGACTTCCTGCACTTCATGTTTGTAAGTAACAAGGTGTACCCATGTGTAACGAGAGTAATCATCAACAATAACAAAAGCCATATTGAGATGCTTCATTTGAAACAGCAGAATAATGATTAGGACCGAAGAGATCCATGCGAAGCAATTCAAATGGGCGAGTAGTGGTCATGATAGTCTTCACTGGATGCTTGGCCTTTGTCATCTTCCCAGCTTCATAGGCTCCGCATAGGTGATCCTTGAGGAATTTGACATTCTCGATGCCAATGACATGCTTCTTCTTCGCAAGCGTGTGCAAATTCCTCATGCCTACATGACCAAGTCGTCGATGCCAGAGCTAGCCTTCTGAAGCTTTTGCAAGTAGGCACACGACTGGTTGTGGTCCTGTAGAGAAATCAACAATATACAGGTCTCCTCTCCTAAAGCCTTCGAAGAATTTAGATTTGTCAGCTTCCATAACTACAACACAACGATACTTTCCAAAGACAACAATCATATCAGGATCACAAAGCATTGAGACAAGCATAAGGTTGTATCCTAAGGACTCACCAAGCATGACTTTGTCCATGTGTCGATCCTTTGTGATCGCAACCTTACCTAGACCCAATACCTGACTTTTGCCTTTGTCGGCAAAGATGATATGCTTCAGATGCGAGAGAGATAATGGAGCATCAATCAATAGATTCTTGTCACCAGTCATGTGATTTGTACATCCACTATCGAGGACCCACTCAGTGGCTTTGGGTTGATCATCCTGCAGATGAATTAGTGCAGCTTACAAACTCATATACTTCATGAGTGAAGAATATGACATCAATTCATTAGATCAATTTCATCAAGCAAAAAGAACAGATAAAGCAGTATGAGGACGTGAGAAGTGAAAGTTCATTTCTTCATGATTAGCCTGCGTCCTTTCAGGCATTCTCAGGTCTCCAGCAAATTCTTCAGATGATTACGTACGTCTGGAGACCTGACCCTGCAGAAGAGATTAGTTCTTTTTCTTCACCACCCACATCTGAAGGGGTGGCAAAGCTCCATAAGAGAAAGGTGGCATAGATGCCAATCCATTTCGTTTCACATAAGAGGGGTTAGAGTAAGCATAAGAGTAAGCAGAAAAATTCTTGGAGGACTTGTGGACATAATGATTTGAAGAATAGTGCACATATACATAATCCTTAGATCTTCCCTACGAAATAGATGCGTTAGCACGATGATGTTCATATGAGGACTTTGATCCTTTTGAGGAATATGATCCATGTGAGGAGTTTGGTCCGTATGAGGACTTGGATTCATATGAAGAATTTGTTCCATATGAAGAATTTGATCTGGGGTTCCTATTCTTCACAGGTGGCGTCATGATGACATTCACCTGAAGATTTTCAAGGCATCTTTTGGGAACCTAGATTTTCTTCATAGGAGGACCGTTCCTGTAGTTAGTGCCAACATATCTAGCAAATACTTCACCATTCTGATTTTTGAACAATTTATAGTTGGAGTCAAATGACTCATCATCAGAACGAGGAGATTCACATGCAAATCCAGATAAATTAGATGGATCAACTGGAGGTCCCTTTGCAGCAACCCATGTAGTTTTGGGGTACTGCTCAGGCTTCCAATATGTACCATCAGCATTAAGTTTCCTTTCAAAGGCAATACCCTCTTTCCTAGGGTTCCTGTTGAGGATCTTCTTTTTAAGCACATCACAAAGAGTCTGATGCCCTTTGAGGCTTTTGTACATGCCTTTCATGTACAATTCCTTCAACCCTGCATCGTCAGTGATACTAGCAATGTCCTCAGATGAGGAATTAGTGATAGCAGAGGCATGTGAAGAATTTGAAACATTAGCAGCATTTGAACATTCAGGTGAAGAATTAGCAGATTCACGTTCAATGCATTTCAAACAAGGAGGAACAAATTCTTCCTGAGAAGCGCTGATTTGTTGAGCAAGTAATGAATCGCGCACCTTCTGAAGATCTTCATAACTCACTCTTAGCTTCTCAAGGTCTTGCTTTCTTTGAAGGAATTCATAAGAAAGCTTCTCATGATCAGATAAGAGAGTGTTATGATGATCTTGAAGGGTGTCATACTTAGTATGAAGTCTCTGAAGACTTTCAGGCAAAGCTTTTGACTGATCCATTTCTTCACCCAACATATCATCGCTCTTATTTAGCATGTAATGAACTTTTTCCAAAGCTCTTTGTTGTTTAGTGGCAAGGGAAGCAAGTTTGACATAGCTGCGTCCAAACTCATCACCAGATTCATCATCACTAGACTCGGATAGATAGCATTCAGTTATCTCAGCATCTTTTGCCATAAGGCATGATGCAGAAGATGATGATTCTGGTTCGAATGCCATCGCTTTGAGAGATTCCTTGATGTCCTCAAACCAAGGATCATGACGGGTTCGATGACCTTCATAGACCTCAAAGAGACGGTCCCAGATGAGCTTCGCATGATCGAGATGCATAATATTCCTGAACTGATTTTGAGACAAACAGGAGTAGATGACGTCCTTCGCCGTGAGGTTGAGAAGAGTGTACTTGCGAATGTCATCTGCCTCCGCCATCTTGCACAGATCGGCCAGACCAATCTCAATGATGGTCCACAGCTCACTGTTCATCGCGATGAGGCACTTCGTCATCATGGCTTTCCACTTGGGATACTCATGACCATCAAAGATGGGGCATGTCACTTTCTTCATACCTGAGGTCAACATAACTAAAAATCCAGGCGGTTAAACCAAAATCACACAGAACAAGGGAGTACCTTGCTCTGATACCAATTGAAAGTGCGTTATATCGACTAGAGGGGGGGTGAATAGGCGATTTTTACGAAATTCTTCACTGAGGAATTTGCCGGTGAGGAAATTCCTTAGTGAAGAACTACTAGCAGTGGAATAAGTACTCAAAAGTAAACATAACAGAATACAAGCATAGTCATCATGATGAAATGAAGACAGGCACAGAGTACATGAAGCGTAAGCACAGGATAACACAGGATGAAGACAAACAGACTGAAGAAATTGAATTGAGGAAATTGAGAAAGTCTTCAGTCAAAGTCTTCAAACACAGATATGAACAAACACACAACACAGTTATGAGGAAATGAGAGAGTTGAGGGAATAGAACCAGTAAGGTTGGTGAAGACAATGATTTGGTAGACTAGTTCCAACTGCTGTCTCAGTTGTACGTCTGGTTGGAGCAGCTGAGTATTTAAACTCGAGGACACACAGTGCCGGACACCCAGTCCTGAACACGCAGCTCAGCACACCAAGTCCTCACTGTATTCTCCTTGAACTAAGGTCATACAGACCTCGTCCAATCACTCGTGGTAAGTCTTCAGGTGACTTCCGAAGCTTCACAAACTTGGTCACTCGGCGATCCACAATCCTCTTGGATGCTCTAGACCATGACGCCTAACCGTCTCAAAGAAGAACAGTCTTCAAAGGTAACAAGCGTCGGATCCACGCAGGATCAATCTCTTCAGTGATGCTCAATCACATGGGGTTTGTAGGTGTTTGGATTTGGGTTTTTCCTCACTTGATGATTTTCGCTCAAAGTCCTCGGAGGATGGGTTGCTCTCAAATGACAAGTGTCAGTTTCTCTCAGAGCAGCCAACCAGCTAGTGGTTGTAGGGGGCGGCTATTTATAGCCTAGGGAGAAGCCCGACATGATAAGACATAAATTCCATTCAATGATATGACCGTTAGGTGGATAGATATTTTGGGACAGCTGGCGCATAGCACAGCAATGGTCGGAATTTTGAGTAGCAAAATCCTCAGGGCTATCATGTTCCTCACTGTGTAGACAATCTGCACTGGCGAATTTCTAACTCCTCAGTCAGAACAAATTCCTCAGAGACCAGAAGAACTTCGTCTCTGTCACTGAAGAATATTCCTCAGAGATTTCCAATGGCTTCACTCGAAGGGATTGGTAGGTGTAGTGTTTTGAGTTGAGCATCACATGGAAATTTTTCCTTAGTATTTCCTCAACCCCCTTTAACAGTACGGTGTTTCCTATGACTCAAGAAAGAGAAAATGGAACTACGAAAACAAAAGTCTTCACGCTTCATGTTCCTCGAATGAATACCAAGTCTTCAAGGTCACACCAATTTCTTCACTTTCAAAGTCTTCATAATTCTTCAGAAATCCAAAGTCTTCAGTCAAAGAACTTCATTTTTAGGGGTCGACTTTCTCTGTAAATATCAAACTCCTCATAGACTTATAGACCTGTGTACAGTCACAAGCGCATTAGTCCCTTAACCTATAAGTCTTCAATACACCAAAATCACTAAGGGGCACTAGATGCACTTACAACAGTAGGCAATGCAATCATTAGCGTAGTATAAACTAGATTGTGAGCCCCATGCAATAATAGTTGGTTAATAGACTTCAAAGCTTCAGGCACACTTCGGCAGAGTAATTAAATGGTAAGGCCTTTAATTATGTCAACTAATAGTGATACAAGTACCGAACTTCAGGCATGATTATTTGGGCATCTCATTAACTAAGGAAAAATAAAGCAATTGAAAAGAGAAAATTAACTATCCTGAAACAAACAAGGAATTGAACTGTTGCGTTGCATACAGTGACTTACCTTAGCAGGTTGAAGAGGCTCAGCGCAGCTCCTACTTCTCTTGCAAGGCTCCTTCCTAACATCTTGTACTTGGAAATCCTCAATCTTATCTTCATTGCACCCCCTCTGCAAGGTGACACAAACTAGTTACTCGTCTCCTTGGAAGATAAATATGCATACTTTCCGGTCTGTGAACACAAAAGGATGAGATTATAAAAAACCAACACCACATAATGAAACATGCCGCATCTCTTGCACTTGCACACAATGAAATGAGCATTTACTATGTCTGCACTATTGAAAAACTAGGCATACCTTCGAACTGGATCTCTAGGTACTCTTGGAGAGCCTACTATAGTGTACAGCCAAACCTTTATGTCACCTATGAGTTAGACAAGGCCCCACTACAGCAGCCCTTAGTGTTTAAATCGTTGACAAGCTCTGTTAGAGTGTTAGGTCAAGAACAACAAGTAATCAAAGCAAACAGTTCAAGTATGGCTGGCTGGTGCAAACAAGAAATTGAACATATGTGTGAGCAAATCTTACATATCAAGAAAAGAAGCAAAGAAGGAGGCTTAAAGACCATCACTTGACTAACCAGATTTAAGGGGCATTTAAACATCATGTGCAACGTATGAACTAACATAAACATTGCATATTCCAGATTCCTCAATGGAATGCACATGTATTAGGTTATGCCATGTATGATGATGCCTAAATGTACAGATAGCAGGCAGGAGTGATTCATCATTGCACGCACAATTGAATTGCAAGTTAAGGGCCAGTTCGATTCTGCTGAGAGAGTCCTGGATTAGGGGATGTCCGGATAGCCGGACTATACCTTCCGCCGGACTCCTGCACTATGAAGATACAAGATTGAAGACTTTGTCCCGTGTCCGGAAGGGACTTTCCTTGGCGTGGAAGGCAAGCTTGGCGATACGATATGTAGATCACCTACCATTGTAACTGACTCTGTGTAACCCTAGCCGTCTCCGGTGTCTATATAAACCGGAGGGTTTTAGTCCGTAGGACGAACAACAATCATACCATAGGCTAGCTTCTAGGGTTTAGCCTCCTTGATCTCGTGGTAGATCTACTCTTGTACTACCCATATCATCAATATTAATCAAACAGGACGTAGGGTTTTACCTCCATCAAGAGGGCCCGAACCTGGGTAAAACATTGTGTCCCCTGCCTCCTATTACCATCTGCCTAGACACACAGTTCGGGACCCCCTACCCGAGATCCGCCGGTTTTGACACCGACATTGGTGCTTTCATTGAGAGTTCCTTTGTGTCGTCACTTTTAGGCCCGATGGCTTCTCCGATCATCGATAGCGATGCGATCCAGGGTGAGACCTTTCTCCCCGGACAGATCTTCGTATTTGGCAGCTTTGCACTGCGGGCCAATACGCTTGGCCATCTGGAGCAGATCGAAAGCTACGCCCCTGGCCATCAGGTCAGATTTGGAAGTTTGAACTACACGGCCAACCTCCAAGGAGACTTGATCTTCGACGGGTTCGAGCCGCAGCCGAGCGCGCTACACTGTCGCGATGGGCATGATCTAGCTCTGCCGCTGAACAGTGCCATGGAGGCCGCACCCGCATCAGCTCCGGCCCTTAATTCGGAGCCAACTGCGCCAATCGAGGATGGGTGGTTGGACACCGCCTCAGGGGCTGCAATCTCTATGGCGATCGAGCCGAACACCAGCCCTATTCTCTGCGAAGCCCGTGACTCCAAGGAGCCGGACTCCTCTCCAGACTCCGAGCCCTCCGCGCCCCTACCGATCGAACCCGATTGGGCGCCGAACATGGAGTTCACCGCCGCGGACATCTTTCGGCACTCGCCCTTCGGCACCAGCCCTAGTCTCTCTCTTTATCAGGAGAGCCCTGGCCGGACTATGGTAAACAAGGTTGGGATGCGGACGATGAAGAAATTCATAGCCCACCCACCACCCACTTCGTAACCACTGTCGATAATTTAAACGACGTGCTCGACTTCGACTCCGAAGACATCGACGGTATGGACGATGATGTAGGAGATGAACATGAACCAACGCCTATAAGGCACTGGACAGCCACCCCATCTCATGATGTATAAATGGTGGACACACCCAAAGTAAGCGACGATGAGGAACACAGGGATGCAACGAGGGATCGTTCACTCGAAAAGCAATCAAAGCGGCGACGTAAGCGCCGCTCCAAGCCCTGCCTCGACAAAGAAAAACAACCATACAGACCCAGCCATAGAGCCGGACGAGCCGGCGGATGACGAACATGCCTTCGATCAACCGTCCGAACAGGACAACTTGGATAAAAAACCGAACACCCCGTCCCCGGAGAAAACAATAGTCCGGACGACCTTACGCTGGATAGGCACAAGGATCATAAGAACCTCTACGAAGGGCTCGTCACTACTGCGCGTAGGCTGAAAAAGCAAAAGCGGAAGCTCAAAGCTGCGAAAGATGCACTAAGAATCAGATGGAGCAAAGTACGCAACACCGCAGACAAATATGGCGGCATTCGCCGCACAAAAAGCTATCCAAAGCGAAAGCTACTGCCTGAATTCGACGAGGAGGCCTTAGAGCCCCCGCAGTCAAAAAATAGGAAAGCCACCCGGTCGGATAGACAACCGCATGGCCAGCATGGAGCGGCAAGCAGCGACGCACACAAGCCGGCACGTGATCCACCAAAGGATCCGCATCAAAAAGATGGCCCAGCCAGATCTATCTACAGGCCAGGAAAGCAAGCTCTAGTAAGCAATGCAACACAACAAATATTCGAACATCACGGCACACCCAAATACAGGGGTGCCGCACACCCCCTATGTTTCACCGATGAGGTGTTGGACCATGAATTTCCAGCGGGATTCAAGCCCGTAAACATAGAGGCGTACGACGAAACAACAGACCCTGGGGTCTGGATCAAGGATTATATCCTCCACATACACATGGCCAGAGGAGATGACCTCCACGCCATAAAATACTTACCGCTCAAGCTTAAAGGGCCAGCCCGACATTGGCACAAAAGCCTTCCCGAAAACACCATTGGAAGTTGGGAAGAGTTTGAGGATGCTTTCTGGGCAAATTTTCGAGGGACCTATGTCCGCCCTCCGGGAGCAGACGATCTCAGTCACATAACACAACAGCTCGGAGAGTCAGCCCGGAAATTCTGGAACAGATTTCTTACTAAAAAGAATCATATAGTCGACTGTCTGGACGCCGAAGCCCTAGCAGCTTTTAAGCATAACGTTCGAGATGAATGGCTCGCCAGACACCTCGGCCAAGAAAAGCCAAGAACAATGGCCGCATTAACAAGCCTCATGACCCGCTTTTGCGCAGGAGAGGACAGCTGGTTGGCAAGATGTAGCACCAGCGAGCCAAGTACATCCGAAGTTTGGGATGGAAACGGAAAACCCCGACGCAACAAGGACCAGCGCCGGAATAAGAGAAACAGCCCAAAGAGCACGGCGGTCAATGCCGGATTCAAAAGCTCGCGGCAGAATTAGAGAAAGCCGCCCCTCAAGGATAACAGGGACGAGCTATCCAACTTAAACAAAATCTTGGACAAGATATGTCAAATACACAGTACTCCCGGGAAGCCTGCGAACCATACCCACAGAGATTGTTGGGTTTTCAAGCAATCCGGTAAAATCAACGCCGAACACAAGGGGCTCGACACACCTAGTGAGGAGGACGACGAACCCCACAAGCAGAGCACGAGGAAACAAAAGGATTTCCCACAAGAAGTCAAAACAATAAACTTCACGTGACGAACAGAATGGCGCCAACAGAGATACGCACCATACGGCCTATCCCAAAGGAGTCTCACCCATGGTTGTTAAAACCGATCACCTTCGACCATCAGGATTACTCTAGAAGTATCCGGAACGCAGGCTGGACTGCCTTGGTATTAGATCCAATAATCAGCGGACTCCACTTTACAAATGTCCCGATGGACGGCGACAGTGGTCTAAACCTGTTATACCAGGACACAATCCGCAACATGGGGATAGACCCAACAAAAATTCGCCATAGAAAAACCTCCTTTCAAGGGGTAACGCCAGGCCCGGATGCCCGTTGCATGGGTTCTCTCCGACTAGAAGTTATGTTCGGCTCCCCCGATAACTTCCGTCACGAACAGCTAACTTTCCACATCGCCCCATTCTCAAGTAGCTATCAAGCACTGCTGGGACGCGAAGCTTTCGCCCTCTTTAACGCAATACCGCATTATGCATCTCTCACGCTTAAGATGCCCGGTCCACGAGGCATCATCTCATTAAAGGGAAAACATTGAGTGTTCATCCCGCGCAGAAGACAGTGCGGCTGCCTTGACAGCCCCACAATAAAGCGGCTTCACCAGCCAAAGATAAAGGCTTAATAGCCGTATAGCCCTGTACTAGGGGCTCCACGCATATAAAACAAGAGACAATAAAGCTCAGTTTTACCCATTTCGAATTGTACTTCGTTTATTTAGTATAACTCATGTTCAGCACGATCTTTCCTAAACTAAGTTCCTCTCTTTTACAGATGAACACCGTGCTACGCCCGTCCAGGATACGGCACAATGGAGACACAGGCGCAGACATGCAGCAGGGACCCGTTCCAAGGATTCTTTTCAGATTAAGACCCTGCATAAACCTTTTTTACTGTCTCTTGTTGATACACATCCCCTGGTTTCTTGGTATAACCAAGGAGGAGGCTGGCGTTTTGGCATGTGGCCACATTAGAGTTTTGCGCGTACCTGGACACTAGGGGCTTATTACTAAGGGCGTTATCCTGCCCGCCCTCATAAAGACCGAATACCTTAGGGAGTGTTCGACGTCGCGAGTTTGGCCTTATATGCATCATCTCCGAATCATGTCTTTGGTCAAATGTTGGGTTTGCTTGGCTCCTGTGTTTTGCTACCTTGCGTTCCGCTCTATCGGCTAAGGCGGCACCAGGAGAACTACTGCGATTGTGCCCCGGTTCGGCCAGGCGAGCACCTCAGTAGAGAAAGCCGAAAACTGACTGTCATGATATAGCATGAGACTGGTCAACCACTCGATGACTTACTAGAATCTTTAGGATTCCTCCGCATTAATGAAGGGCCGCTTCCCGGCCAGGCACATACGCGCCCCGAGTTCGGGCGAGCGCAGGCGCCACCAGGGGCTATATAAATAGCCTCACTGTCAAACTCCTATGGCTCAGTGAAAGTGACAAAGCATCATAGTCCAATTGCCTAGTTCGCTGCGCTATCACCTCCTTTGTAGGACGAAGATGTTGGATCAAGTGTGAAAATGCGCCTTCTGCGAACACCCCCGCATTATGTGCGTGGGGGCTGAAGCCGACGACTGCCATCTTTCAGATTATATATACATATATGTTAAACGGCCGCACAGGAGGTATTATAATACTTGCAGGCACATGTATAAAAAGCTTCTACAATTTATCAAAATATTGTTTTACAATAATATATGCTATTCGAATATAGTATCCTTCGAGCACTGCGTCTCTATTAAACGAGCGCCTTGCAGAACTTCTTGAAAATAGTGCTCGGTAGGTACTCGGCTTCCATCCGGGTCTGGGGATGCAACAGCGGTGGCCTCCATTTCCGCCCAGTATGTCTTCACGTGGACAAGAGCCATCCGCACACCCTCTATGCACGCTGACCTCTTCATCGCATCGATACGCGGCGCCGCACCAAGGAACTGTTGCACTAAGTTGAAATAACTTTTCGGCTCTGGCCTCTCTGGCCACAGATGACTCATGACATACTTCATGGTGAGTCCGGACAACCTATTTAGCTCGGCCCATTTGGCCAAACGATCGGCTAATGACAGTGGATGCTCCGGATTGTGGAACTGCGACCAAAAGGGCTTTTCCACTTCGCGATCTTCTTGATCTCGGATGTGTTCGGCCGCATCCGCGGCACTGCTGCCAAATCCAGATAGGTGTCCGCTGTACTCCACATCCGGTCTAACGGAGCATGTTTAAGATCACAGAACTTCCTCCGCAGCATAAAGGGCTTTCCAGCCGCGATCTCTCCGGCCTGACGCAGCTCCTCCTTCATAGCTCTCATTGCAGAGCGAGCATCCTTGGCATCGGAAATGGCCTTCTCCAGGTCCGTCTGTTCCGCCCGATCTTCTTTTTCAAGAAGCTTGTAACGGTCAGCAGCGTTCTTCAGCTTCATGGCCATGTCGGCCATTTCCTTCTTGCTTTGGCAGTGAGCAGCCTGTTCGGCTTTCAGCTCTTCAATTGCCTTTCCGGCAGCCGTATCACTTTTCCTGGCTTGCTCCTTGGCTCGGGCAAGTTCCGCCCGAAGATTCTCCATGGCAGCAGCACCATCTACATTAAGCGCACACATTGTAAGATACTGGCATAAAGCTCCTCTTACCAGGTGCCGCTGGAGGAATTACATACCTTGGGCCTCGTCAAGCCGCTTGTTGACAAGCGCGATGTCGGCACCTGCCATGTCAAGTTGTCGCTTTATCTCGGCAAATTCATCAGTCTGGCTTGACACCGGACACTTCGCCACCTACGTATGAAGGCGGCATATTAGACCTTAGATTATGATCCTCTGCGCGCTGTCACTTTTGACAACGCACAGAGTCTCAGGGGCTACTATCTACACAGGGCGCATCTTATTTATGTGCAACTGTCCAAAAAGGGTACATTATTTCGCGTACCTCAAAACCTGTCAGCAAACTCCTGATGGCCTCGTGCAATCCGCTCTCCACGGATGAAATCCTCTAAATCACCATACCCATCAATGCATGGTGCTCCTCTGAGATAGATGCTTGCCCTAGCAGATCCTTCAGCCCCTCCGACCACGCACCAGACGGCGCAGGACTCGTCTGATGGCCCCTTTCGAAGGTCGGGCGCGGAGGGCTTTGGGGGCCATATGACTACCTTCCGGCCCTGCCGGATTCGGAGAAACCCTCCGCGACGATACCTCAAGGTCGCCCGCCTCACAAGGTGGTACGGCAGGGGGAGGCGTTCCGCTCTCCATCATCTCCGGAAGAAGATCCCCCGAAGACGAGTTCTGCTGAGAAGGGCTAAGGTCCGAGCTACAAGGTAAATTTTCGATTACTTTTCTCAGATATAAAGCAAGGATTTCTCTTGTTTCTTAAAAAGAAAACTCCTCTCTACTTACGGCTCGATGGAGTACTTATCCCCTTGAGGGCATAGTTCGGCCGAGGTATCCCCCAGCACAGGACCCTCTGGCGAAGATTTCTTCCCCCGCTTTGAGGCCATGGTCTTCGGGTCTTCAGAGGCGGTCCACTTCTTCCCATGAGGAGAGGAATTTTCAATTCCTCCCTTCCGGACAACCTCCTTCGAGGAGGCTGTAGCTTCCTTGTCCCCTCCCTCGCTTTCCTTTGAAGGCACAACCTCCAACATCCTAACTAGCAAGGGACCCGGCGTGGTCTCGGGGAGGGGGGTCGGACACCTGATTAGCTTTGCTTTCGCTATCCACTCCTGTTTAAAGGACAACTCTTTTAGGGGTAATTCTATGATAAATATGCGGATAGCGAGTCCAGGCACAAGGCTACTTACTTGAGTATCCGGACGATTGAAGCTCAGACCTGCGTCCTCCGTAGAATTTGGACACACTACTTGTGGTCCGAAGAACAATTTGTACATCTCCACAGGTGTCATGCCAAGAAAATTTTGGAGAACTCGTGGTCCCTCCGGGTTGAACTCCCACAGGCGGAGGGGCGACGTTTGCAGGGCAGAACTCGGCGAATTAACATAACCTGCGTCACCACGACCAAACTGATGTCTCTTTTTAGGAGATCTCGGGTGCGACCCTGCAACAGGTGCACG
This sequence comes from Triticum urartu, assembly GCF_056163025.1. Taxonomy (NCBI): domain Eukaryota; kingdom Viridiplantae; phylum Streptophyta; class Magnoliopsida; order Poales; family Poaceae; genus Triticum; species Triticum urartu. Next base: position 428,095,948 of record NC_141879.1, read on the forward strand.
TCCTTTGCCGGCCCCCAGTCCAGCCCCTTATTGACCCATGACGCCAGTCGTGGCGGGGGACCCAAGCGGAAAGCAGGCAGCGCCACCCACTTGACGCTCCTGGGAGTTGTGATATAAAACCACTCTCGTTGCCATAAGCTGGACTCCCCTTGAAAAGAGCCCTCAGGCCATGGAGCACCAGCATTCTTGATTATAAAAGCACCTCCGCACTCCGTGTGCCGTCCCTCGATCATCTTCGGCTCTACTTTGAAGGTCTTGAGCCATAGTCTGAAGTGAGGAGTAATACGGAGGAAGGCTTCACACACGATAATGAATGAGGAAATATGGAGGATGGACTCCGGAGCTAAGTCGTGAAATTCTAGCCCATAATAAAACATGAGCCCCCTCACGAAGGGATCCGTCGGGAAGCCTAGCCCCCGAAGGAAGTGAGACATGAACACCACACTCTCACCAGGCTTGGGAGTGGGAATGACCTGCCCTTGAGCAGGCAGCCTATGCGAGATTTCGCTGGTCAAGAACCTGGCCTCTCTCAACTTCAGCACGTCGTCCATCGGCCTCGAAGGCCGGAACCGGACATTGTCGAAGGTCCGAAGCGCCTACAATCTGGAGCCTTGGGTGTTGGAACTCGAGGCGAAGGGCAAACTCGTTTGAGATTGAAAGAAAGAAGTAAGGCCTTGGTCTCTTTATAAGAGGTTGAATACCAAGGCCCCTCCCTGTGATCGTTTGGGAGTCGCCTTTGATCGAGAAAACATACCAACGGGAACAGTTGGGTTACCCACGCCCATATTGATGAGAATCCCGGAATAAGGGGACACGATCTCTGCTTTGACAAGACGTGCCAAGGAAACCACCTCGCTAAATGCGCTGAGGTGGAACAGTAAAACGATTCGAATAAAGACTTGGCCGTGGTGTGATGTCACGCTACGAAATACGTGAGCAGATTAGATTTGTGTAAATATCATTCTATCTATTTCAATATGTGGATACTTATTTTGTAGAGACAGACACTACCTTTGTGTTCAAAATCTTCTATGAAGTACTTGGAGGAGGAACCCGCCTTGCAATGCCGAAGACAATCTGCGCGCCGGACTCTTCGTCATTGAAGCCTGGTTCAGGGGCTACTGAGGGAGTCCTGGATTAGGGGGTGTCTGGATAGCCGGACTATACCTTCGGCCGGACTCCTGCACTATGAAGATACAAGATTGAAGACTTCGTCCCGTGTCCGGAAGGGACTTTCCTTGGCGTGGAAGGCAAGCTTGGCGATACGATATGTAGATCACCTACCATTGTAACTGACTCTGTGTAACCCTATCCCTCTCCGGCGTCTATATAAACCGGAGGGTTTTAGTCCGTAGGACGAACAACAATCATACCATAGGCTAGCTTCTAGGGTTTAGCCTCCTTGATCTCCTGGTAGATCTAATCTTGTACTACCCATATCATCAATATTAATCAAGCAGGACATAGGGGTTTACCTCCATCAAGAGGGCCAGAACCTGGGTAAAACATTGTGTCCCCTGCCTCCTGTTACCATCCTCCTAGACGCACAGTTCGGGACCCCCTACCCGAGATCCACCGGTTTTGACACCGACATCCGCCTTTTCAGGGCATATTGTTAAAATAAGCCATAAAAGATGTAAAGAAGTCATTTTTGAGTTAAGTGCTTGGGCTTAACTAATTTCGCTTTGGAGGGGGGTGTTTTGGGTAGAACCTCACTAAAAATTGAAGGGAAGGGGAATAGGGAAATGACTCTGTTGTGTGCCTATATTACACTCAAAATGCAACCGCTGACGCCCGTGTCATAGCTGACCCTCAAGTAAAAACAAACACGCAATCATTCATTGCCCTGCCCGCTTGCATCTCCTCTCCCCTTTCCCTCTACCTCGATCCCCTGCCTGCAGCACTAGGGTTCCTCCAGCGAGCCGCCGCCACTGGTCCCATCTAGCCTGGTCCTTGACAATGCTATGTCCAGCTAGGCTACATGGCTGGCGGGTAGGGGCAAATCTCCCTGGCTGCTCCTCCCTCTGGCACCACCCCTCATTCTCATGGTCTCCAGCAGCTGCTCCACTGTGGTTCGTCCAACGCACTACTCCGGCAGGCGCTTCACAACTACGGCTGATGCCACACTGTGGCAGAAGGCACTTTATTCCCCCTCCCCTCCTCCCAGGCCATCGCTTTGAGGTGCTATTGAAGGATGAGCTCATCCAACAAGGTGAGGATCTCATCTGATTTTTTGCCAAATTTTCATTCTGACCCACTATATGATGAATTGCTATGAGCTGCTTCTGCTGCTGCTATATGATGCATTGCTATGAGCTGCTCCTGTTGCTGCTATATGATGTATTGCTATGAGCTGCTGCTGCTGTATGATGAGTTGCTATGAGCTGCTGCTGCTATATGATGAATTGCTATGAGCTGCTGCTATATGATGAGTTGCTACAAGCTGCTCCTGCTACTGCTATATGATGAATTGCTATGAGCTGCTCCTGCTGCTACTATATGATGAATTGATATGAGCTGCTGCTGCTATATGATGAATTGCTATGAGCTGCTGCTGGTATATGATGAATTGCAGACTGCTGCTGATGTATGATGAGTTGTTATGAGCTGCTGTTGCTGCTATATGATGCTTTCAGGTGGTGCTGCTATACGATAATAACCAGCCACTTGGACCATCGAATTTCAATAAACAATAGTTCTTCATTTAAATGTGGGTCATGCGTTCTTCATTTAAATTAGGCAATGGGATCTCTATGGAAAACATTGACCAAAGTAGATTGTGCAAAGTAGATGGTATCTTTGTATTTGCATTTTGAGCAAATAGTGATGGTCTGTTTTCCTATCATATTAATTACTGCACTGGGTTCAATTTGTGATGTTTGCAAGTCAAATTAATTTCCATACGGGCGGCAAAATGAAAAAAATATAATGCAATCTAGACTTTCCACTGATCATACCAAAGATAAGCTAAAAACGCAATGAAAAGAATTGGTTGGCTTATTATATGGAGCTTATATTCACAAGTGCTTATTTTCTTAGGATAACTCGTAATGACTGTCCCTAAGAAACTTGGCTAATAGAACTGGCATACAAATAACATGTCACGATGATTGCAATGGAGGAGTGACGTACCATAGCACAATGTATAGGCTCACCGCTGCCTCTCCTTTTCTTGCGATGTTCCATGAAATTGCCACATACATCTTGTACTTTTTCATTGTGTAACCCTATCTGCAAGTTGACACGGCTAATTTCAGACATCTCTACATGATACTACATTGCATATCCCTTGCGCATATTTAAACCACCAATTAACGACTGTGTGCGTACCGTAAACTAGTGATGACTCTGTATGTTGGACTAGCAGGCACTCTAAGGGAGCCTAATGTAGTGCACTGGAATTCCTACATGCCACCTACGATTTTGTGTAATGTACTGAACCTGTTCCTAAATATATGTCTTTGTAGAGATTCCAGTATGGACCACATACAGATGTATATAGATGCATTTTTGAGTGTAGATTCACTCATTTTGCTCCATATGTAGCCTATAGTGGAATATCTAGAAAGACTTATATTTAGGAACGGAGGTATGAGGTAGTATCATGTATGACATCTACATATCTAATTTAGCAGCCAGTAGTAGAAATCATTGTCTTCACAAAGGGATTACTAGTCGAAAATCCTAGCAAAGCACGCTGGCAGGCACAGTACAATACAAGAGAGAGAGAGAGAGACACGCTTACAAGATCATAGTAATGCCTCAGTCCAGGATCTTGGTTGGCCAAGCTGTTAGATCCAGAAGAAACATCATCCTTGTAGTTTTTGCCAGCTGCATAACAGGTAACAGCGACCGGTTAGTATATTTGAAGTACATCAAGCAGGTGATGCTGGACGGGTTTAAAGGTGACAAGTACCTAGGCCGTGGCGGGTGCTTGGCATCTCTCCAGACGGTGGGAATAAGGTTAGAAATGTCGAGGGTGATGACGCTGCACTGGCTGTCGGGGTCCGGTAAGGAGATCTAGAACTGTTGATTAGGGCGTTTGTGGAGCGGCTCCGGTAGGGTGGACTATGATGTGGGCGAAGCGGATCTGTGGTCATGGACGAGGGCATAGGTGAAGCTGCTCCGGTGGTTGGGTTAAGGATGTTGTCTACGACGCGGATCTGCGGCCGTGGACGGGGCGTCAGAAGCTGCTCCGGTGGTTGGGTTAAGGATGGTGTCGACGACGCGGATCTGCGGCCGTGGACAGGGCATCAGAAGCTGCTCCGGTGGTTGGGTTAAGGGTGGTGTCGATGATGCGGATCTGCGGCCGTGGATGGGGCGTCAGAAGCTGCTCCGGTAGGTTGGATGAGGATGCGAGGAAGCGGATCTGAGGCCGTGGACTTGTGAGTTGGCAAAGCGGCCCCGTAGGGTTGAGAATGGTATAGGCGAAGCTACTCCGGTAGGGTTGACGATGGTGTCGGTGAAGCGGCTCCGGTAGGGTTGAGGAAGGTGTCGGCGAAGCGGCTCTGGTAGGGTTGAGGAAGGTGTCGGCGAAGAGGATCAGAGGCCGTCGACGGGGGCGTCGGTGGGGCGGCTCCGGGGGGTGTGGACGAAGCGTCTCCGGTGGGGAGTACGAATGAGCCACTGCAGATGCGCGGCGGTTGACGAGAGTACCGGCGAAGCAGATCCGGTGCCGTGGACAAGGCCGACACTGAATGGGCTGTGGTACAGTGGTGGATGAGCAGTCTACTTGTTTCTAGGGGAGGTGGGAGGGGTAGATGCAGCCGTAGAACCAGATCCGGCGAGGTGGACGCCGCTGGAAGTGAATGGGCTATGGTACGCCGGTGGATGAGCAGTCTAGGGTTTCGAGAGGGGAGGGGAGAAAGGGCGATGAAGTACAGATGGCGTGATGTAAGATGCTCTGGTGCAATGGAGTTAGTCATGTTTGCGGGAGGGGGAGAGGAAATGGGGGTGCCGTGTAGTGGGGGGACCGGAAGTTACCAAAGCAGCCCCGACCTATCATGTAGATGAGGGCGGTATTGTAACTGTTGGTCTCCGTGCACCAAGGAAAAAAGGGGTATTTCGCATGCTAAATACTAAGATGGCAGAAACTTTAGAAGGAGGCGGGAGATTTTTTCGCCCGCGGGATCGTTCGTATCCAGTTTCAACTAATTTTGCACCGTGCTAGCGGAAAGGTCATGCTAGACTGTGTATACGGGGCACGCGTCAGCAATTAATAACTGGTGTGAAGTCCACCCCAGAAAAAAATACAATAACTCGGGATGATGCGCCGATAACTTGGACGTTCACACGAGCGCAGCCAATCGTACGGGTGTAGTGGTGTGTTCACAAAAAAGGGATCAAATGCTCAACCTATGTATTTCTCGTGTAAATAGATAATTTAGTCCCATTGGTTATTTACTTTAAACATAATGCATTTACGTGTTAGTGTAGAGGCGCACAAAAATAAATGAATATTGTAGTCAGCTACTTAAAAGTGTTACCTCATATGATTACATAGCCTCCATTTCATAAATTTGCGTACCCGTTGAATTCATATATGAATATTACATATATTACTTCAAAACAGAAACTTAAATCATGCAAGACTAATGAATTTGAATGCAAGAGTAACAATGGTGCTTGTACATGATAGCTACATTGGTTGTTTGAAGAAACATCACTGTAACTTTGGCATGCACAACTGAAAAGGTTTATTTAAATAGAAAAATGTGATATGTGAGTGTCCAATCTTTATAGCGTTGAATCGATATTGTACCTTTGGCCACGGTACGAAGTAGATATTGACTTATGTTCAAGCGATGCAAGTCCATGATCGCTAGATAGACGTGAATGAATTGTGCAACCTCTCTCACACGCATAAATATCTCATTTCCCTGTGGGCATCGGAATCACACAAGCGCACTTCTTGTATTTCTCTCCCTCCGTCAGGGTTAAATTCGTCTCTCTACCCCGTCCTACAAGTCTCTCACATAGAAACACACACGCTCTCTATGTCTAACACACCCACCCCTTTAATTCCGCCCACCCACAGCCACTAATGTCTCAAAGTATAATAATGTCTCTCACACAAATGCTATCTACCTATCCCTTAATATAGCTAGATATGTGTCACACAAACTCCTTCTACCTACTAGCAAGATGCCCATGCATTGCACAGAACATCAAGATGCATTTCTATGGTAAGTTTATCTTCTGGGAGAAAAGGGTGAACGAGGGAATGCCTTATTTGCAAATGCGGAGAGGGGTGTGGGTATCTTTTTGCAAAATTGCCATAGTTTCCGTCCTGTCTGTCGGATATAAATCGGATGGCGTATATTGCAGGATGGGAGGAACACCATCATCACCAACTCTGTTTTTTTATAAGAGTAGAGATATGTGAGTTTCACTGCCCCCCCCCCACACACCCACACTTCCCAACACCGAAGGAGTAGGGTGACACCTCGATCTTGATACTAATCTATCGACTGGCTTCTCTCTCAAACACACACACACACACTACCCAACACTGAAGGAGTAGGGTGGCACATCGATCTTGATAATAATCTATCTACTCCTCTTTCAAACACACACTCGCTAGTTGTGCCTCTATGCCTACCGCGCACACTCTCGATACGTCTTTCTCTCCCCCAACAATGGCAGCAGAAGGGTGACAAATCGATCTGATCATAATCTGTCAATTGGTTTCTCTCTCAAACATTGTGTCTCGGTGCCTCGCTCGGTAGCCCCCTCGATATGTAGACTTCTCGCGCGCGCACAGTTGTAGTGACGATGACGCTGAACCCAGTGTGCCATGTTTTTACCGTCCTCATGTGATAGTTTTCACCCTGTTTTCTGTTAATTAACAAGGCAACCTTTTCTTTGTTACTACTAGTGAATCTGAAATCATTCGAGGTAGACATAAAATATATCACTTCAACCCAATTATCGCAGCAACTATTTTAAAATAAATTAGCTGGCTACCCGTGCGTTGCACGGAACATCAAGATGCATTTGTATGAGTAGTTTATCTTGTGAGAGACAAGGTTGAACGAGGGAAGGCCTTATTTGCAAACATGGAGAGACGTGTGGGTATATTTTTGCGAAATTGCCATAGTTTCTTTCCTATCCGTTAGATACAAATCCGACGGCCTATATTGCAGGATGGCACGCACACCATCATCACCAACTCTGTTTTCTACTCCCTCCATCCGAAAATACTTGTCATCAAAATGGATAAAAAGAGATGTATCTAAAACTAAAATACGTCTAGATACATTTCCTTTTATCCACTTTGATGACAAGTATTTCCTGACGGAGGGAGTATTTGTCTTTTTAGAGATTTCAACAAGTGACTATGACCGGACCTTACCAACATACTCAAAAAAGTAGTCCATAATTTTGATGTTACCCTCTTTTCTTGGCGGTGCAGTGCCATCTGGATACCTCATAAATAAATCAAGGACAAATCTGACCCCTTCCTGAAAAGACATACAAAGCAAAATGAGTGAAACTACACTCTAAAATATGTCTACATACACATCCGTGTGTGGTAGTCCATTTGAAATCTGAAAAAGAAAAATATTTAGGAATGAATGGAGTATATATAAGAGTAGACATGGAGATATATCTCCAGCATGGTCTACAACAAAAATGTGCTGGGCTGGTTAGTGCCGGATGCTCGCAACGTGATGACATGAGTTCAAATTCTGTCTTTTAACTTTATATTTTTATATTATATATTACTCTACTTATTTAATATATACTTCTTTCGCTACTGTACTGACAGTGGAACACACAGAGTACTTAGAATACACGATTAAGGATGGACTTGTTTCTTTTTAACTTTCTGTATGAAGCTGTAGCCACCCTGCAAGTCACGTGTACACTGTACACGCAATTAACTTTTTATAGAGGGACAATTATACAGGCAATTAACTCAAATGGATTGGATGTCACTCTATTATTTCCAGCATAAAGAGCATCTCCAGCGGCAGCCGGCAAATTTCCTCCCGCTTCCTTAAGCGGAGGACGACATCAAACGCCAGCGGCATACATTTTTACAACTCTAACCAACCAGATGAAATTCATGCAAAGACTAACTGATTTCATATAAGCAAGAAGGATTTCATATAAAAAAGCCGGATCTTCTTATAAACATGATGGATTTCATTACATTTACATGAACTAAGAGGTGCCAATCCGGCTCTCTTGTATAATTAATACTCCCTCCGTCCGGAAATACTTGTCCTAGAAATGGATGTATCTAGACTTATTTTAGTTCTAAATGGCCGCCCGTGGATCCTTTTGTCTTCCTCATGTCCGTCAGACACTTGTGGGGTCGAAGAAGGTCCTCGGAAGAGACGAAGCAGCAAAGAAACCACCTGAATCCGCGGTCGTTGCCTCGGCGGTGGCCTTCATGGGTCCCAAGTGGCGGTGGCCTCCCGTGTTCTACTTCTCCTCTATGATGGCGTCAGACAGGGAGAAGCTGGCCACCGACTCGTCGCTCTCCACGCACCCGGCTTCTGTCTCTGCCTGCATGGCGCTGCTGCAGGCACGGGAGGCGCGCCCACAGACAAGGGAGGCGCGGCCACCGCAGATACCGGTGGCGGGGTACGACGCGGCAGCGACGGAGCCCATACCGGCGTGCTCGCCGCCGTGCCGGCGTGGAGCAACTCGCCACTCCTCATCGAGCTGAACTGGAGCGGTGAGTTGTTGAACCACGCGCCTGCTTGGGGCGGCAACTGGCTTCGTCGGGCCGAGAGAGGTTGGTGAAGCACCGAGCGGCCTCGCCCGTATCTGGAGGGCTCGGCGGGCCACCCAGCCGGGTAATATGCCGGAGAACGGCTCATCGGAAGCCATCAGAAGAGTGGAGAAAATGGTGAAGGAGGAGATGGGGGAGCGCCGGAGGGGTGCGATTCTTGCCCGCTGTCTATCTGGCCTCGTGTGAATAGAGGGCGCACGATAGGAGCTTGGCCAGCGTCTGGCCTCGTTTAAACTGAGGGCGGACGGGAGGAGCTCGGCCGTTGTTGCTTTAATTCCGGCTCGCTCATGAACAGACGTGTGGCCGGAGTAGGATTCTCGGTTTGCATGCGGGTTTAACGGAGGGGTTTAATGGAGGCGCCGGGCATGCAGCGGGCGGCGTAGTACTATTCGATTTGACAGCAGTAATGAGCCGTCAAATCACAAAGGCCCTCGCCTCTCGTGAAATCGACCGAGCTAGACTGCCGCGCCCTCCAGCCTTTTAAAAAATGTATATACTCCACTTTTTTATAGTAGTAGTATCGATGGATTGCGCCATGGAGCAAAACTTGAAATAAAAAAGGTGGTACATATAGAGAGGGAGTATTCGATTTGACAGCAGGCGGCGCAGTTCCTGATACGGCTTTAATGCAGACAAGGGAGGGAGCAGCGGTTCCTGATATGTTGAACGGCCAATGCATCCTCATTCAATTAATGCATGAGGGAGGTAATGGGAGGAGGTCCGAGAAAAGAGGCTGCACGATGTGAATGCAACGCAGTTTGCCCTCATTGCCCTCATATAAAGGCGCCCCTCCATTCCAATGCATCTACCACATCGTACGCACCTAAGCATTTGCCTAAGCAGCAACACTAAGTGCAAAAGAGCTCACTCCAGACCGGTGGCGGCGATGCGCGTGAGCGGCCAGCGGCTGCGCCAGATGGTCAACGACGCCGGCCTGCGGCATGGCGCCGAGGATCGTCTCCAGACGGTGTTGGAGACCGGCTAGTGGGTGACCGCCGTCGACGCCAACTACGACTTCTCAGTTGGACCAGATGATCGTTGCCACCAGCAACAAGTTCACCATCCTCAAGAAGCTCGCAGACGACATCGCCGTACTCCTCCAGCCCGCGCGCCCGGGCTCCTCATTGCCTGCCACCCTAATCGGCCTCCAAGACAGAACCTCTTTCAAGCACTGGTAGCCCTGCGACTGTCCGCCGACGCCACGAAGAATTTCCACCTGGAGGTCGCGCTCGCTGTGAGGTGCCTCGCCCTGCAAGAATTCGTCGACCTAGACATCCACGTGTACGAGGAAATCTTGTACATTGGTATCTACAAGGCTAGTGAGGACGCTACGACGTTGGCCTTCCTCAACCGGCTGGAAGCCTTGGATGCCATTGCTGAGAAACACCTCGACCTCGCCACAAAAGCCGCCGCTCCTTAGCCGCCAGCCGGTGGCCCGGCGCACTAAGTTGAGGAGGAGGAGGTCGTACGTTCATGGATCCATATTTCTTCTTGCCTTCTGTAACCACCACTACGATCGCATCATCGTGGCCTTAATTCTTATTGTACTGTTGCATTCTCGTTCTAGTCAATACCGACATGTGCGATCCCTTTGCTTAATTATATGCATCACTGTAACTAGTACTCCATCCATCAATTTATAAGTTGTGCTTACCTTTTCCATCAATTTCGTGCAACGCGCGGGCATCTTGCTAGAAACACTAGAATATGTCTATATAATCCGTATGTGATAGTCCATTTGAAATCTCAAAAAAGACAAATATTTAGGTATGGAGGGAGTAATATATTAGGAGTATAACAAAACAATAGTGATTTCTTTCAAGTTTGTGAACAAATACTACTATTCTACTACTTTGGATCCCTCACAACGCACGGGCACATTGCTAGTAAAAGGAAAAGGCCTGCCGCGTTCGCGTCGCACCCCCACACGCCCGGGAATCGGGAGTACAACATGGCCCGTCCGGCACAACACATGGCTTAGGGAAGGCGTGTTGCCTAGCATTTTCACTTTCATGTGGGACCGCCATTGAGCAAACCGACACCCCGCCCGCCGCCGGGGTGGAAAACAGAAACGAGGGGAAGATCTAGCTGTAGCACGGAAGCCAAGAAATTTGGTGTCAGACGGGGCTCGTTGATAGAGTAGGAGCATTTCGTACTAGTAGTACTGCTACTAGTACCAAGTTTGCACTCCTAATACTATATTACTAGTACTACCACTATACAACTAGTAGGTACGTGCACGGCACAACATCGTAGGAACAAAAAAGGGAAGATCTTGTATTGGGTGATTTATCATTTTTTTCAATCAACATAGTATAAATAATATGATGTGGGGGGCACCCATGAAGCTTATGTGGCTTGGTTGCATGACTACGGAAGGTTAGAGAAAAATAAATAGATAATTTGTTTAGAGTGCACTCCACTAAATAGATATACTTTGGATCCATTGTAACAGACCGACACATCTATATATGTACCCCCTATATAGTGTGTGAAAAACTTTGAAAGTTGGTCGTTGGATGAAGCCAATCCGACGGTACAAAGATGGAAAATCCGAGCACTACTGGCCGTCGGATATCATCCACCAGATTCTTCCACATGTATAATCTAGAAGACTCCATGGTTGAACTTAATTCATGACTAACTTTTCCACAACTAAGCTTAGGCAAAGTTATTAGTTCTTCAAAATGAGAGCCACAAGTTGGCAAGCCTAAGGGAATCTTGCCACATTTTTTGTGTGTATGTCATGTGGGGCCTTAGTGTGGCTTGCCTAAGGTGTGGCTTGAATCAAACACTCACCTAAGTTAATCCAACTTGCCTAACCTTACATTCCACCAGATTTTGCCACATGTTAGAATCCGGAAAGCTCCACATGTAGAAGTATAATGCACAAACCACCAGAATCTCATGCCTGCAATGCACGTGTACCTTACTAGTACTAGTTGGTAGTAGTAAGAAGCAAATTCCAGTTTTGGCACGAGCTCGTACTACGGGAGCACCACAAGGCCTGCCGCAGGAGTTACATTTCCCTCTCGAGGCCCACGGGACCGAACTTCAGTGGCTTAGTTCACGGCCTATGAGTCAATGACATGCGGACCTTAAATGCGGCTGGCCCATATGTCATTCTCATGGTGGTGGCGTGGTTCGCGACTCACTCGTTCGAGATGAACCGGCCGGTGGTGGCGTGGCCGTGGCGAGGGTGCCACAGCTGGGCGTCGGGGCGTTACGGGGAGTAGATGGCCACACCGGCGGGTACTACCTGTAGTACATAAGGGGCTGTTTGGTTTTAGGACTAGCATTGCCATACTTTGCCACACATTTTTGCCAAAGTTGACTAAGGTTAGTTCATCAAAATAAGAGCCACAAGTTGGCAAGCCTAAGGGAATCTTGCCACACTTTTTGTGTGTATGCCATGTGGGGTCCAAGTGTGGCTTGAACCAAACACTCACATAAGTTGGTCAAACTTGCCTAACCTTAGGTCTGGCAATCTTTGGCAAAGTTAGTCACAAACCAAACAGCCCCTAAGTACTCCAGCTGAGGATTGATGCCCAGGACGAAATGTGTCACAACCGCTGGATGAAAATTTGATGGTGCGGGAGTACGGATCGAAGCACAGCAGTGGAGCACGCAAACCGCGTCCAATCGGGTGTGTCTTTGGTAGAAAGTTGATGGTCGCCGCAGTTCAGCTGGCCCGCATGTCATGCACACAAAGGCAGAGGAGCGGTGGGGCCGAGAGGGATGAGGGGCACGTCGGGGGGATGAGGATCCCCTGGCGCGAACAATCCTACCATTCCGTCACTGACATATGGGACCCATAAGTGTGGGTCCCACCTGTCAGTGAAGGAAAGGCAGGGCAAGGCAGTGATAGCCATGTCAGAGGATCCATGTCCATGTTGGGGGACGTCGTGCGGTGGGTTGGAGCGGCGTCATGGGAATCGCATGTGGGTGTGGCAGTGATAGAAACAAGAAACGTGATGGTTGCCGTGGTTCAACTTCCATGGACAAGCTGTCATGTCTGCTGACATGGGTATATCAAAACTAGAGTGTTTATATTTCAAGCAAGTCAACAAGTATTATTCTACTACTTTGGATCCATTGCAACGCACGGGCCAGCACATTGGTAGTAGTTGTGTCCATCTCTATCTCTAGAGGCCTTCCCTCGTTCATCCTTTTCTCTCACAAGATAAACTACGCATACAAATGCATCTTGATATTCCGTGGAACGCACGAGGATGTTTCCTTGGTGGTCTCTCCAGCGCGGCGCGGCCGTAGTTGCAAGTTGACACCCCTTGAGATGCCGACGTTGAGGGGCACTCGGATTTCCTTCGATGAGCAGGTAAGATGAGTTTGATCACGTAGTAAATGCATTCTAAAGACTACTTCCATGTCCATTTCGTAATTCTCCCCATGCCCACTGTTTCACAGGTTAGGCTCGGTGCGAGTGGAGATTGGCTTGCATATGTACGGGAGGGTACCAACATCAATTTGCACAACATTTACAATGGTGACACCATTCCCATAGAACCTTTGTCCAACATTGGGATCAGCCATGCAATGGGCCACCGCATGAATTGGTACGATGGAACCACGGTGAGATTGAATAAGATAGCACGAACCTTGCACATGGCGGTCAAAGGCGGACCATGCTATCTGCGGCCGATTTGTTGTCATACGAGTAGGAAGACGCTGTGCTCCTTTCTAACCGCATCTTTGTGGTGACAAATCAGGGGACTTATTTTGTATGGGACACATCCTATGATATACTCCCTCTCTCCCAGTTTATTTGTTTTGAATCTTTTCGTTTTATAAGTTTCAAATTCAAATTTAGAGCTCCCCATCACATGTTGAGATTACAATGTCCATTAAATCGTTGCGTGCATGTATAGTAAAGAAACAAATCTCGAGTTTGGCACGAGTTCATGCTGCGGGAGCAACACAAGACCTGGCGCAGGAGTTACATTTCCCTCTCAGGGCCGTCGGGACTGAGCTTCAGCGCCTTACTACACATACCTTTGAGTCAATAACATGTGGACCCGATAGGTGACTGGTCCACATGTAATGCTCCCCGTAGGCAGAGGGGCAGTGGGGCCAAGAGGGGTGAGCCGCAGGTCGGGGGACGTGTGGTTTCATGGGTTCGAGCGGCGTCGTGGGAATCACGGGTGGCTGTGGTAGAAACTTGATGCTCGCCGCATTTTAGGTGGCCCACATGTCATGCACACAAAGGCAGAGGGGCGGTGCGGCCGAGAGGGGTGAGGCACATGTCGGGGGGCGTGGTGCCGTGGGTTGGAGAAGCGTCGTGGGAATCGCGAGATGAAACATGATGCTCGCCGTAGTTGAACTTCAATGGACAAGCTGTCATGTCTAAGGACACATGCACTGCATACCGATCACTTGAAGGAGTAGCAGAGAAAGCTATATATGCGGACAAATAGTTCCTTATAGTCCAGCGGACCCACAATACTACTCTATTACAAAGACATACACACCATCGAAATAGTCCATCTATATCAATATACACCGAGAGGGAATAATTGTTTTTACAAGAGAGGAAATAGTTCATCCATCCATAATGCCCTCCTGCTGGTGCAGCCTTTTCTTCTTCTTCTTCTTCTTGTTCTCATTATCTGTGGGAGACGGCTTCGCAACAAGCTCTTTTGACCTTGCAGCTATCTCGAAACTCACACGGGCATGGAGGGCAGCATATTTTATCTGCTCGTACGTCAAGGGATAATTCTCCCATCCAGACGACCTTAATGCCACCGTCTTGTGACCCTTCTGAAGATTTGTACTGAGCACAAAATTTGCTACGTCGAATAGGGATGGTGTCTGTTTATCACAATCTTCTACAGGAATTTTGATTCTGGTTTGTAGGTCAGCGATGCTTTTCAAATCAAGGTTGTACGGCTCCACCTTCTGTTTGTCCCCTTCGATGGCTGCCCCACAGAAGTATACGTCCTCCCAAGACAGGAAATCGTGAAGCTCACGTGGTATGGAGGGCGAGTGTATGATGTGGTACACCAAAACATCATCTTCGTGGCACAGCTAAAGGACGGCGGTGCGCTGGATCTTCCCAGGAGCATGCTCCGTGTACTCTGCGTCGAGACCAATGACCCTCGTCTCTACCTTTTCGAGGGAGTTGGATACATTGTTGATCCACTGCCGAACAACCCTTGGGTGGACGGTGACGGTGGCAACTATGCGCATCAAGCCTTCGACGAGGACATGTTGGACGCTAAAAACCGGCATCTTGATCTCTTCCGCCATTTGGAACCGCTGGAACGAAGGGCTATGGTTTGGAGAATTAGGATTAGATGGCTAGTCTAACTGAAGTAGTAGATGATTATTTAAAGAGGTTAAAACAATGTGAACGTAGTGGGGTTTGGATGCAAATGAAGACGAAGGGGAGGTGAAGAAGCCGAGGAGAATCGGTTCCCGACGGAGAAGTAAATGGGAGAAGTGGCGTGTAGGAAGTAGATTAGACGGCTAGGTAGACTAAACGAAAAGGCTATGCGGGTAGATGATGAGTCGTTCCTGTTCGTGTATGTGCCCATGCTTCCTGATAGGTGGGACCTATGCAAACAGATAAAAAAATGTGTCGTAGTTTTTTTTTGAGCGCGTGAGTGGGAGACACAACATTCTCTGGTTAAGGAATACTCCCTCCGTTTAGGTGAGTATAAGTCACCTTATGAAAATCAGGTTTTCCCAAAACCTTTAGGCGTGGAGCATTAACTTCCTGCTCGATCCCCTCCCAGCCTTGTTAGCCAGCATTCTCTTCCTCTACTGACGCGTTCTACCTTTCCATTTTTCCTCTTCTCAAGTGTTGAATGATCTGCATGCCATCCGTGATGCACCAGAATGACCTCTGCATGCATCACGGCAGGGCGTTGATTGGGCATGCACGAGAATTTTTTTAGTCCTGCCTTCGGTCGCTGCGTGCTGCCGCTCAACAGTGGCATGGCGGCGCTTGACGACCAGTTTGCCGGCAAACTGCTAATGGTAACCATCAACGGCGACCGGCCTCTTGTCTCACCGGACGACCTTGTCAAAGCTCTTGGCATTGCGCACGGTATCCAAATAAGTGACTTGCTCGTCGAAGTCTGTCCGCCACTGGCTGATTTCTTCGTCAGGTTCCGGACAACTTTCAACTGCAGTCGTGCGTTTGAATCTTCCCGGTGTTTGTTCTGCGATGGCGCGCTGGTGAGCTTTGATTGGTGGCACCCAGGATGGGGCTCGGTGCCCTCTGATCTTGAGTTTTTAACAAAGCTTACCTTCCACAGCATGCCTCGATGTGCTTGGAACAGTGAGTCCATGAACGAGCTTATCAACGACCTTAGAGGTGAGCTCGTAAGTATGTTTGTTCCTCCAGACAGCTGGGCTCTGACGGTTATGGCATGGATGAAGAAGCCGTCGACCATACCGAAGGTGATTGGTGTTGAGATAATGTGCAGGAACCAGGGTGGTACTATTCGTCGCCACCAAGGCTGCCATGGACCACGTTAGGGATGTACCTGTATCGAGTGTTCGTGCATGCCGAAGAAGTGGTCAATCCATCAATCGAAGTCCTGCCGCTGCCGCTGGTGCCATTGTCCATCGACGACTTCCATTACAGGAGTCAATGTCAGACTTTCCCCGTGTTGCTTAGAAAGATGGATGGCACAGGGCCTACTCCATCGTGCGGTGGAGGCCACTGCTTCTTTGGGAGAAGAGGCAGGGCTGGCTGCCTGGGTGTGCTCTAATTTGAGGTAACAACTGAATCTTGTCAGATACTAGTTAAATCCGAGCTATGGGTGTGAAGCACTGATATGCTAGTACATTTGATTGTGACCTGTTCTAATTTTGTACCTGAACTTTTTTTAGAAAGGGTTGTACGTCAACTTAATGTGCTAGCAGAACTTATTGTGTTGTCTGTCTGTTTTCTTTGCACAACATTCAAGACATTTCCCCGTCATTGATAAAGACGATGAACCGTTATGTACGACTTTGTTGGTTTCAACATAGCCCTTCCCATAGCGATCCACTGCTTCCATCCTGATTGTGCCGCCTGCGTGAAATTTTTGTATGGAAGTTCAGTGTGCTATGATGTTCTATATGATTGTGTCAACTATATAAGTTTTTACTAAGCATCAGCAATCCATATGGCTGAAAGATGTATTTACGAGCATCGACCGATGGGTCTCTCTCTCTATCCCTCTCTCTCTCTCACGCACACACACGCACTAGTGGGTCCCGTTTAATTATTTATTTGCTCATGACAGCTTTTAATTAGGTTCCACTATAATCTAACTTTTTTGTTAAGTTATTAATTGAGCTCAGTGACTTCAAAAAGTTGTACAGAAGCCTTGTTTGGGCCTTTACAGCGTCGCTGAATGTGGGCTGAGTAACCTTGTTAGGTTGTACTGTACTACACATGCCTTTTTCTCAACATCAGCAATGCAACTGGGCCGACAGTTGTGCACAATATCCGGGTCAACTTGTTATTCTCCGCCCTGCTGGGCTGCAAACTTTCCTAGGAGGTATGCATTAAGCTTAACAAGAAAATGGAC
Source organism: Triticum urartu (assembly GCF_056163025.1). NCBI lineage: Eukaryota > Viridiplantae > Streptophyta > Magnoliopsida > Poales > Poaceae > Triticum > Triticum urartu. The sequence goes on from NC_141879.1 coordinate 428,113,237, forward strand.
TTTAAGAAATAATAAATGGGATGTAATTATAATAACTGGACAGTTACTATGCACCAAACACGTAATTAGTTTGAAAAACATATTATTTTTGGAATTTGAAAATTTTAATTTCACTACTTGTTGCGCGCGCAATATTTCATTGGATTTTAATGCAATACAACTTTATTTTGAAATTATATTTAACCTGACTAGAAATTTCGAATAAAAATATTTCGGATCCCATCAAAATGTGGGAATTTTTTTAATTCTGTTTTGAGCGATTGTTGAAATTATTAATCGTTGTCCTAGCTAGAAGTTGCGTGCGAAGTTGTGTAGTAAATTCCATTAGAATTAAAAAATGGGCTGTACATTCTTACAAATCGCAAATGGGCTATATGTTCTCTGCCAAATCCGAGCTGTGGGGCTACTAAGTTGACGCGTACCAAGGGTTTTGTCAACTTAGTCAATATAAACGATTCTAGGTGTAGTGATTGTACGATGTCCATCCAACGGCCGTAGTGCTTCTTCAACCTCTGGTCTTCTTGCTCCAGCCGCCCAAAGCAGCGTCGGTCGTGTCACGTGCTCCTGCCTCCTGTGGCCGGCTGTGATGCCGCGGAGGCCTCACTGCCCCGTACTACTCCCACCGCTGGCCAGGCCATCCCTCTACTCACCCACACCCCCTGTTATTCTGCGGCGACGGCAGCCTCACACCGCAGCCGAACCAGTGAACCCTCGTACTCCTCTCCGCGCGGGCTTCCACTGCTGCGTCTTCCCCGGCTCCGCGTCGTCCCCTTCCTAGGCCTCGCCATCGTCCAGACCACCGCCCTGGTGCTCTCGGCGCGGCGTGGTCAACGTGGTCAACGACTGACTTCCATCAGAAGAGTATTGTACGTGGAGAGGCTGACAGCTGGGTCCAGGCGGCCGCAAGGAAGTGCGTCCTTATTACGCGCAAAAGAATTATTCCTCCACCTGACAGTAGGGACCCACCGGACAGGCCACCTTATTTCGTGATAAAAACGTTTCTACCCTGACTGCTGGGACCCACCGGACAGGCCAGCGTATTTCGCAAAAAAAAAACGTTCCCCCCGCTGTCAGCTCGGACCCACCGGAAGTGCCTCCTTATTACGCACAAAAAATGAATATTCCCCCTGCTAACTGGGACCCACCATGGTTGGAGGCTGACTTGTGGGCTTAGTAAGTTGACTGGGACGGGGGCCTTTGTCAACTTTAGTCAATATGAACGATTCTAGCTCCAGTGACTGTACGATGTCCATCCAATGGCCGTAGTGCTTCTTTAACCTCTATTCTTCTTGCTCCAGCCGCCCAAAGCAGTGCCGGTCGTGCCGCATGCTCCTGCCTCTCGTGGCCGGCTGTGCTGCCGCAGAGGCCTCACTGCCCCCTACTATTCCGACCGCTGGCCAGGCCCTGCGGCGACGGCAGCCTCACACCGCAGCCGAACCAGTGAACCCTTGTACTCCTCTCCGCACGGGCTTCCACTACCACATCTTCCTTGGCTCCCCGTCGTCCCCTTCCTAGGCCTCGGCGTCGTCCACCGCCCTGGTGCTCTCGGTGCGGCATGGTCAATGTGGTCAAGGAACAACTTCCATCAGACGTGGACTGTACGTGGAGAGGCTGACAGCTGGGTCCACGGCCGCAGCAAGGAAGTGCCTCCTTATTACGCGGAAAATAATGATTCCTCCACCTGACAGCTGAGACCCACTGGACGGGCCACTGTATTTCGCGAAAAAATGTTTCCCCTTGACTGTTGGGACCCACCAGCTATGTCTTCGCACGCAAGGAAGTGCGTCCGGGCAAAAAAAACAATTCGCCCCCCTGATTGTTGGGACCCACCAGCTACATCTTCGCAGGCAAGGAAGTGCCTGACAGTCGGGACCCACCTGGTCGAAGCGTACGTAGCATTGTCATTCTTGTCGCGAACGTGTACGTACATATATACTAGTGGATGTAGAGGCGCGCACGTGTCGTAGTAGAGGCGCGCATGTAGCATGTACACATACGTACAGCGGCCAGGGTCGAAGAAAGAAAATACGGCCACGTATGTGTACATATGGGCGGGGTCTCGAACGCCTACTCGCGCATACTTACGGCCAGGGCTCGTGTACATGGCTGGGTCGAAACGGAGAAACAACGTCGTCGTCGTGTTCATGGGGAGGCAACGGAATGCGTCATGTTCATGGGGAGGCAACGGAAGGCAACCTGTTCATGGGGAGGCAACGGAATGCGTCGTGTTCATCGGGAGGCAACGGAACGCGTGGGAGCCAACCTGCTGGGTCGGAACGGAATGCGTGGTCGTGTTCATCGGGAGGGCTTGGACGGAACAGGCGATGGAAACGAGGCCTGGCGTACCGCAAAACAGAGGAAACGGCCTTGTGTTCAACCAGCCACATTCGAAACGGGATCCTGTTCATTGGGAGGGGTTTGGCGTACCGCAAAATGGAGGAAACGGACCTCCTACGGTCGAAACGGGGGTCCTGTTGATCGGGAGGTGTGTGGCGTACCGCAAAACGGAGGAAACGGACTTGTGTTGGAGCGCTACGGTCGAAACGGGGGTCCTGTTCATTGGGAGGGGTGTGGCGTACCGCAAAACGGGACTCCACGGGATACTTTTCATCTCCATCGTCGACCTCCTCCAGCCTCCACGGGCTACCCTTGACCTCCTCCAGCCTCCACGGGCTCCTGTTCATCCAGCCTCCACCGCCCGCTACTCCACCGGCTACTGTTCAACCACCCCTCCACGGGCACCCCTCCACCGTCTACTATTCATCCAGCCCTCCACACCACGGGGTCCTGTTCAACCACCCCTCCACGGGCACCCCTCCACCGTCTACTATTCATCTAGCCCTCCACCACACCACGGGGTCCTGCTCATCCAGAGGCAACGCCACCGCTCTCTGTTCATCCCCCCACCCCCCCCCCCCCGCAACGCTCACTGTTCATCCCAGAGACAACATCGATCAGCTTCAGTTACAGCAGTAGCGAAGGAATCGCTCGATCGGGTTTAGTTAACAGCCATCAATCGATCGATCGGGTTCAGTAACGCGTAGCCTGCAGTGCAATCGCTCGGGTTCAGTTAGAGCCCAACGCCTCGCTCGGGTTCAGTTAGAGCCAACACCTCACACACTCACGCGTACGTGTACGAGAGAAACGCGCATTGCTCGGCCCCGACCTCCCACCGTAACCGAAACTCCCCGAAATTTTTGTCCCCCTCGCTTCTACCATGGTTTTTTCCGTCATGGACGGCCCAAAGAATGCCATGCAGCTGCATCTTTGGCCCGCCCAGGACGAAAAGCCCATTTTCTGTCATGATTTTTTGTCATAGAAGTAGGAGCCCACCACATCTATGATGATACCAGGTTTTTTCACAATTATCGTCATAGAAGTGTCATATATATGACAGAAATTTTTTTCGTTCGGCCCAAAATGTCACGGATGTGTCTTTTTTTGTAGTGGAGCCAGGACACCGATACAGTTGTAATTTTTTCCCATTCCTGGCATGGTACCTAAACATGCACCAAGGACACATGTATAATTTTTGTAGCCATTTTGGTGAACTGGAGCATGTATTTGAAGTTCAGATTTGAATTATGGACATTAAATGCCTAGGAAACCCAATTAGTGTATAAAAAGGCCAAACGAACCCTGAATAAGTTTAAATTTTAGCACGGATATCATGTCGTTCCATGTTACCCGTGGAAGAAAATAGAAGGCGAAAAGAGGCAGTGATTACGTTTTCCCACAAGGGGAACACGTTTCCCTATCAGAACCACGAGGCTTCTTTGAGGGAAGCTCCGGTTTGTAAGAGGTTTGTAATAAAGCTTGGCCCAAATTGGACAATATTTTGACCACGACATATATGTGCCAGGACGTGACATCGTGCCACCTTTGATGACTTTTTGGTGAGTTTAGGATTTACGGGGATTTAAAAACAGAGATTCGAAATGTTTGAGGGGGAGCCAGGGCATGGTTACAGTTGTAATTCGTTCCCATTCCTGGCATGGGACCTAAACATGCACCCAAGGACACATGTATAAATTTTCTAGCCATTTTGGGTAACCGGAGCATGTATTTGAAGTTCATATCTGAATTATGGACATTAAATGCCTAGGAAACTCAATTAGTGTATAAAAAGGCCAAACGAACCCTGAATAAGTTTAAATTTTAGCACTGATATCCTCTCGTTCGATGTTGCCCATAGAAGAAAATACAAGGCAAAAGAGGCAGTGATTACGTTTCGCCCACAAGGGGGACACGTTTCCCTATCGGAACCACGAGGCTTCTTTGAGAGAAGCTCCGGTTTGTAAGAGGCTTGTAATAAAACTTGCGCCAAATTGGATGAAAAATATTCGTCGACATATATGTGCCATGTCGTGACACCATGCTAGGTTTCACAATTTTCGGGTTAGTTTTGCATTTACGGGGATTTAAAAACCGAGATTCTTCTCATGAAATGTTATCAAATAGCACACGGTTCACTCACGAAAGCCGTGTGCCTACCAAACCGTGGCCGATGCCCCCTCCCCCCTACCGCGCGCGCGATCTGAGTCGTGTGTTCTGATTGGCCAGAACCCAAACCCGACGGATCGTACGAGTGCAGCATTGGATGCTCCCAGATCGAACGACAACCTTGAGCCCTTTCGACAGCACATGCAGTACATGGGTAAGCACTGTGCGCATGCGTCATGCTAGCTCACGCTTCCTTCTCTACTAGGTTTTCTAAACAGGCAACGTTTCTCGCCACTCCTCTCTTCAGTTTCCTGTGCCTTCTCCCATCGTTTTACCGCTACTAGTGTCAGTTCTCATTGAAGGCTAGCGGCGACACACCGGCCATGTAAATATCCCACACATTTTCTAAAAGCACAAATGTGTGTGATAGGAGGGAGTAAGTCCCATAGGGTGACCAGCGTGAAATGCCTTAATGGCAAGGAGACAATTCTTATCAGCAAGGGCTGGCTTCCCATCCGCTAGCCCAGTCGAATATAATGCAGAAGTTAAGCGTGCTCGGGCTGGAGTAGTCCAAGGATGGGTGACCCGGTGGGAAGTTGCATATCTCAAGGTTCATTTAAATGCTATGACACGATCATTATAAGGATATATTATATCTCTATAGTGACCTATCATGGCATTTATATAAACCTTGGGATCCTCATTTTGCTAATTTGTAGACTATGTTTTTTGGGTTATTTATTGCTCTAAAAAATTAAAGAATGATTGAGTTGACATGTCATGGCGATTATATAAACCTACTATGTTTTTATGGGTTATTTTTTCCTCTAAAAAATTAAAGAATGATCGACTTGACCTGTCATGGCGATTATATAAACCTTTTCAGGTTGCATGCAGGGTATAGGGGGCAGGGTGTTCTTCTCGAGCATGTCTCCCTTGTGCGGCTTATAGACGCGGTATATATCTGTGGGCTCCCCGAGGTATATATACTATCCTTTACCGACAATTAGGGGGGCCCACACAATCTATCCCTTTTACTCAACAATGAGAAGGGTTTGATCATTATGGTTTCCTATTGATACTAGTAAGGTACACGTGCATTGCACGCATGAGATTTGGTAACCAAATTATGAATAAATACCACACTATAGCATGTAATCTTTGAGTCATATATGAATGATGTAGATGTTCATTTAATTCTTATAGTTTATCTCATCCAAAATCAATTAGTTTTGTAAAAAGATCTATTTTAAGATTCATGGAATTTTGCATTGTAAAGCATAAAGTAAATACAAAAGTGACAATTCATTTAGAAAAAAAGTTTGGGCAATTAAGATATGGAAGATTCTAGAGAACAAAGGAGAAGTGCTTGTGTTTTGAGGTGTGTGCATTATTCTTAAGTTCAACCATGGAGTCTTCTAGATTGTACATGTGGCAGAATCTGGTGGAATGTAGATGATATCCAATGGCAAGTAGTGCTCAGATTTGCCATCTCTGTACCGTTGGATTGGCTTCATCTGCGACCAACTTTCAAAGTTATTTGCACACTATATAGGGGTATAGATATAGATGTGTCCCATGCTACACCAAAAAAAGTTTGAGCGCATGCGTGGGATGACCCCCCCCCCCCTCGCTGCCTCCAAGTTGGGGAACTAACCAAGCTTTTAAATCTAGGCCGATACGACCGATATATAGGCTGATATATCACTTTTTGGGCTCTACCGATATAAACATAACATATCATTTGGTAATTTTCATTTTCCAACATATCATCCGGTAAGGACCGAAATATCGATTGGTATGTCCGATATGTCCACCGATATTGAACGGTACGTAGATGGCAACAATTTTTTTATTAGAAAGCAGTGAAATAACATTATGCATTACAACTTCATCATATATTATCAAAGTCATGCACAATGTTTTGTACAAATACATATATATCATATTGTTTTTAGTCATGGAGTAAGGATTTTGTGAGTCCTTCCTTATTAGTTTCTATATCAACAACTTACTAAACTAGGAATCTAAAAGTGTTATGTTAAAGCATTGAGATCATACATTTTCTTTTTCTAAAAGTAAATGTTTTGAGCAAGAATAATGAAAAAAACTAGACTTGGTTTCTCTGATATATCTACATATCGTCCGATATATCACCCGATATCCGATATGTCGAAGCCAAACCGATACGAACCTGATATCCGATATTTTGAAGCTTGGAACTGACATCGTACATGTTGAACCAGGCTTGGAGTCGGGTACGGTGTTCGGTTTGTAATGTAGTTGGTGGCCCATCAAAGTTGTGCATTTGGGATTTAAACACATCACACACCATTGTACCATACATATTTTCGGGCCGCATGCAGTGTATACGGGGTCTTCTGATCGACCACATCTCCCTTGTGCGGTTTTTTTTGACGACACGCATATTTGTGGGCTCCCCGAGTGTATATATCATCGCTTTGACCGATAATGAGGAGTATGTGTTGGCCATGAATGGATTTCTACTAGTTCGTGTTAGGTCCGGTCACCGTCACATGTCGCTCAACCAAAGCTCGAGCTCATGCGTTGTCAGGATTCCCTCCCACATGCTCGGATGGCTGGGTTCAACCTACATCATACCTTGTGTATCTCGTCCTTAACTACCTTGCCTTCATGGTTGTTGTCTGTATCGAGGGGTAGGCACCATATCTAAATTGTACATTATTCTATATTGAAAACACACATCACCCCTTCCCAACATACATCATTTTGGGACCTCTCGTGCAATTTTTATGATGGTTCAATCTATTGGCCCAAGCGGTTTATCGACAACAACAGCCATCGCTTGACCAAACGATAGATTCATTGGTCCGTCTTATGGTAGGTCATGGCGACATGCATGTATGACCAAAGTATCGATCATTACGTGCATCTGCCCTGCTGACACGAAGTGGGAGGTGGTGGGCCAAGAATCCTAGCTAGGTTATGCATTGTTTGCGAGGGTGCTTTCGGGTTTGTGAGGCACGTGCCACCAAAGTTATGCATTGTGTATTTAAAGTGTTAAACATCGCCAATATTCCTACATATATTTGGCCACTTCCAGGTGGTTCTTGACTTCTGGCCCCTCTCATCGATCTTCGACGATGCGCACAACCGTGGGCCCGCGCGGTCAAAGTTGTGCATTCAAATTTTGAACATCACAGGCCACCCTTTTCACTCATATATATTTGGGCCACATGCTGGTGTGGCAGTCTTCTAACCCTCTCTAACGCTATTTTTTGCTGGAAAGACTTTGATGACGCCCAATGGACACGGGTATAATATCATAACCGTGTGTGATACTAGTGCGCTCTGAATCAGCACACCTGTTCAAGCGCGAGCAAAGGTGGAGGTACTGTCTCAACCGTGTGCGATGCAAGTGCGCTGTAAAATCACCACAAATGCGCAAGTGTGAGCAAAGGGTGGAGGTACTGGCTTAACCGTGTGCGATGCAAGTGCTCTGTAAAACCACCACCTGTGCAAGCTAAAGGTGGGTAAGTTTATTTGGAAATTAGGACGAACCATGCACGATAGACCGGCTAGCTAGAAATATAAAAACAAACTACCTGCCTTGAGCGTTGCAAAAACCGGTGGTTCCGCGCCACTTTTCCTTATTATCATACACACATATTGTTATTGGACCGGGCGAGATCTTGGGCACTCTCGCCCCGCATCAATTCCTTTACCCAAATTTTAGTAGCCGCCGTACTTCAACCGTCGCCCACACTCCTCCAGCACCGACCTTATAGTAAAATTCTAGTAGCCGAGGCATTTGAACCGTCGCCCACCCTCGTCCACCACCGTCTCCACCCACCATTACTAAAATTTTCTGTAGCCGTGGAATATCCTCAAACACCCCTCCCCAGTCCCCCACCCGCCCTTCCCCCCTCGAAACCTAGCTCACGGCCGCCGCCAACCCCTGCCTGTCTGCCCGTTCCTCCTAGCTTAGATAATAAAGTTCAGGTTACCCAACAATTCCCATACCGTTGCCCCACTCCCCTGAGTTTTTATATGAGGCCTGCGGTGTCCCTCCCTGCCAGATCCACATCCCCTGCTCTAGAATGTCGCAGCCTAAGCTCGACCACGTATCCCGGGGAGCCCGACGAGCATTCGGCCAAGAAGAGGTTTATCATGGCCTCTCCGGCGGACGTTGGCGAGGTGGCCGCCGTTCGCCCCGACCTGTCGATCCCGGCGCAACACATTGCCGTGGAAGCCGGCGAATACGTTCACTATGTTGACATGCCGAAGGCTTCATGTCAGCGGGCTAGCGTATTACTGTATCTCGGGAAAGTTGGCTACGACATCAAGCTCGTCCACTGTGACGGCTTCACGCGGGCCATGTCACAGGTTAAGTGGTCCATCCCCAACCCCTCTGGTTCAACCGCCGTCGATCTCTTCGACGGCCCTGCCGCTGATCTCCTCTGCCAAGCAGTCAAGGATTTGCGAGCTTTATATGCCATCGAGCGCATTTTGTCATTTCTAAAGGACACGTTCTAAAGTGGCTGCTTGGGATCCTCAATTGCCAAGTCAGATCTCATCGACCACGACCATGACCATGAGGAGGGCACCCACGAAGGTTCTTCCCAGGTGAAACAGCCCATCTGTGACATCAGAGAGTGCACCATGGGTCTGTGCTCTTCCAACTGGAAGGATCCCATCCATGAAATGCGAGGCAACATTCTATCAGCAAATCTTACCTTTTCTAGCTTGCCAACCTGTACCCTTTGTTGTAGTAGCATTTGCCGTGCGGTGCTTTAACTGTGCCGTGTTTAATTATGCCAATTATGCAAAAATGTATTGTTCAATAGGGCTATGTGATGTTTAAGTATGAATTATCCACTTCAGTTTCATGAATGGCTATATTTGGTTGTTTATAGTGAGTAGATGCCTTGTTTATCTGTATTTGGTTGTTAGGTTGGTTGGAGTGAGCATTTTTCCAGTTATCAAGCAGATGCCTTGTTTATATGTATTTGGTTCTTAGTTTAGTTGCAGTGAGCATTTGTCCAGTTATCAAGTAGATGCCTTGTTTATCTGTATTTGGTTGCTGGGTTGCTTTTTTAGCATTTGTCTAGTTATCAAGCATATGCCTTGTTTATCTGTATCTACTTGTTAGGTTGGTTGGAGTGAGCATTTGTCCAGTTTTCAAGCATACGCCCTGTTTATCTGTATTTGCTTGTTAGGTTGGTTGCAGTGAGACTCTGTCCAGTTTTCAATGTCTATATTTGGTTGTTATACTGGTCATTTATGCCTTGTTTATTTCAGTCAGTCACAATGTGTTGTTCATTATGTGCAAGTCGGAACTGTGCCGCTCGACTACATCAATACCAGTTTGAACGACTATATTTGGTTCCAGTTATTCTTGGCGTAGTTAACACATGCCCTTTATTTCAGTTTTACACATTTATCCAATGTGATGTTTAAGCATTACCTACGTTCTATTCATTTTCAACAATACCAATTTGAATTGCAATATATGATGGCTGTTAAGCCTACTGTCGGTAACATTGCCTTCCATTTTATATGTACTTTAACATCATGCTGAAACCAACACATTCAAGCTATCATTTGGAGATGATGTTGTTTACCTTTTCTATATTTGTTTGATGTTAAGTTTGCTTTACTTATCATGCCTTTCCACTACTTATGCAGGACAACAACGGGAGTGTCCACCATTTTTAGCCGAGGTTAGCTTCATCCCTCGGCTTGTACTCCCCCCGTTGTTCCATAATGTAGTGCATATATATCCAGGCCTGGACACTTGTTAGCTTCTAATATTGACTTGTTGCTTATAGGTACATATGCCCTTGGCAAGGATCCACGCATCGACCCTTTCTGGGTATGGGGCAATGAGATATTCATGAACAAGCATCAAGTGAGGAAACTGATAAGGATTATTAGCAAAAACATATGAATGGTGGCAAGCAAATTATTTGTTTATGCTTTATCCAACACAAAAGTGAGCTGTAGGATGGTAACTACAAACTCTACAGCCTTCTGTTTTTACTGCCCATAATGAGTTGTTAGACAACAATGTCTGAATCTTTTTCGTTCGCAGTGGTTCCCGAAGCAGTTCACTCAAGATTACCTCACAAAGTACATGATTGGTGGACACACAATGAAGGCTAAAGTATTTAATCCAAACTGCAATGAGCATCGAGAAGTCGTAATGAAGACAGTGAAGGATGGACGGGCAGCCATCACAAGGGGTTGGCCTAGAGTCATGCGCGCATTACACATGGAGGAGGGCGCAATATGGGCATTCCGCTTCACCTTCTCCAACGACCAGAATGTCTTTCGCCTATCTCTTTACAGTCTTTAGTACAACTATGGTTCATCATTCTTTACTTGGTGCTTCTCTAGTTCTTCAGTATATGTACCTATGCATCGAATTATGCATTCGTGGTTGAACCTATATTTGTAATAAACATGGTTGGATATGAAATAAGTGATTGCCTACTTTCAAATTCAAAACATGTGATTTTCAAATTAGGGATTAATTAGGGGTTAATTGGGGATTACACTGCACATGGCTTGTGAAAGCGAAAAGTCTGCGATGGACGTGGAGATCACAAACATTTCTAGGATCCACTACATGTGCGATCAATCTCCACTGCACACAAGACATCCTCTTGAAAACGGTTTGCATTAGGCCACCTTGCGCAATCGTTTACCACATAAAAACTGTGTGTGATGGACAGCCTTTGACATACAGTTTCTTCTACGTACCGTCTGTGATGCATTCAATAACGCAAACGATAAAATTGTTAATATCGTGTGCAATGGCAACACACTCACAAACGATTTAACAGGGAAAATTGTGTGTGATGTACCTGTGAACGGAAAAGTTTTCCTTGGAGCGAATGTGCGGGATGTACATATGAATGGAAACGTTTAGTGGGGACTGACTGTGTGGGATGTACTTGCGACCGGAAACAATTTCGCCTGTATAATTGTATTTTTTTAGCTCTATTATATGTATTTCCGTATTTGAGTGCTCTTCGGTCGCACACGACCTCATGTTGCCGAGCGTGTGTGCCAGGAGGGCATATCCCTGATGGTTTCTAGGTCGTGTGGGAAGGACCACTATCGCCGTAACTCACTAGGCGACGGTTCCAATTGCCATCGCGGAAAGGGGTTAAAAACTGTTTGTATAGCACCGACGCATACCAGTGTATGTTCGTACAATGGTCAATTTTCTCTTACACTAAATGATCTCACACTTTTAGAAGCAATTTTTATTGCCTTTTTGCACCGCTGAAAACTTACTTGAGGGATCTTGCTCAATCCCTAGGTAGGTATGGTGGACTCTTGAAAATAAGATTTGGGTTTAAGGGGTTTTGGATGCACAAGTAGTATCTCAACTTAGTGCGGAATTTTTGGCTAGCAAAGATAGGGGCAAGCACCACATGTTATAGGATCCATGACAACATGACTTCTATGTGAATATAAATAAACATAAACCATTAAGTTGTCTTCCTTGTCCAACGTCAACAATTTTGGCATATAATATTTTGATGAGGGCTCACAATCACAAAAGATTTCTAGGATAGTATATTTATATGTGAATCTTATCTTGCCTTATTAATTCTTTCATGAGTTGCATCATTGACTAATGTTATGTTTGTCAATCTCTAATAAAATTTTCTACTTATACTTTTCCTTATGTGGTGTTATCACCTACCATAAGATTAGTATATGATCGTCTTGATTTATTTCCTTTCTTTTATTTATTTCGTTTCTCTTTTTTCTTCCTTTTTTATTTTCTTTTATTTGCAACATGAAAGTAAAGAAAACGAAAACTCAAACTAGACTTTATTATATATGTTGCACATGATTGCAAGGATAGATCACTAAGCAAACTCTCAAAGAAGAAAGGATCGAACTAAACTTTTATTCATCTAAAGCAAAAGATCAAACTAAAAATAAGTAAAGGCAAAAAGATAGTGGGATGATACGATACCGGGGCACCTCCCCCAAGCTTGGCGAAAGCCAAGGGCAGTGGCCATACCCGATACTCAATTGTTTTGGTGATGAAGAAGAAGGTAGTGGTGATGAAGAAGAGATCTTGTCCTCGGGTTTCCATGGCGGTGGTCCACCATCATAAGAGGAGGAGTAAGTCTCACAGGTCCTGCAACTAGCAGCCAAACTCATACCTTTAAACCTTTCCTCATATTCAAAGACTTAGTTTTGGAGGAAGTTAATTTTCTCATTGAGGGTGCAGACGATGTCCTTCATGGGCTTGCCATCCACCTTGAGAATACGTTAGAGGTCTGTGATCATGAGGTGATTGGCATTGAGTCCACGCTCCATCATCCCCTTGCACCGGCAGACATCTTGTTCCATACGTTCAAGCCTGGCCTCCACAATCCCGTCCCCTTGGGACATGGCACATCATGAAGGTGAAGCACCCCTTCATGCATCTGGATGATCAAAGGGTGCGGCACCACCTCTCACGGATATGGGTTGATGACGTTCTTGAAGAACTTTTCATTGGAGGATCTTCAAGCAGCCATGGTAGATGGGATCTGATAGAAAACAACAAGGAAAAGAAAACAGAAGATTTCTCCGCGATGCGGTGGTTAACAGGTTCGGGGGGTATATAAAGATTTTTTTATCTTGGGAAACAAGCAAGCTATAGAAAAACGGAGTACGTAAGGTACCCCAGGTGGGCACAACCCGCGCACTGGTATCTTATGCCCACCAGGGTACACTTCCTGGAAGTTTCTTATTTTCCTATTTTTCTAAATATTCCAAAACTAACAAAAAATATTTTTGCGGATTTTTCGGAGTCCGTTTACTTACCGTATCACGTACCTCCTTATTTTCACGATTCTGAAGTGTTCCAGAAGGACTCGTTATGTGTTCTTCCGGTGTCAAATTTTGGATAATATTACTTTCCACATTAATGGACGTACCTCAGATATAATGTTTTATTCATAGCCCATTGACAACCTTTGGGTTAGTACCTTCTGCATTATTTATTTTCATGGCTCCAGACCGATAAACCTCCTCGATAACGTAGGAGCCTTCCAATTTTGAGAGGAATTTTCCTGCAAAGAATCTGAAACAAGAGTTGTACAAAAGAACATATTCTCCGACTATAAACTCACGCTTTTGGATTCTTTTGTCATGCCATCTTTTAACTTTTTCTTTGAATAATTTTGCATTTTCATAAGCTTGTGTTCTCCATTCATCTAATGAGCTAATATCAAAGAACCTCTTTTCACCAGCAAGTTTGAAATCATAATTGAGTTCTTTGATGGCCCAATATGCTTTATGTTCCAAATCAAGAGGCAAATGACAAGCTTTTCCATAAACCATTTTATAAGGAGACATACCCATAGGATTTTTATATGCTGTTCTATAATCCCAAAGTGCATCATCTAATTTCTTAGAACAATTCTTCCTTAACCTATTGACAGTTTTTGCAAAATTAATTTTATTTCTCTATTGCTAAGTTTAACTTGACCACTAGACTGAGGATGATAAGGTAATGCAATTCTATGGTTAACATCATACTTGGCAAGCATTTTACGGAAAGCACTAAAATAAAGTGTGAAGCACCATCAGTCATTAAATATCTAGGGACTCCAAACCTTGGGAAAATAACTTCCTTAAGCATTTTAATAGAGGTGTTGTGATCAACACTACTGGTTGGAATAGCTTCTACCCATTCAGTAACATAATCAACAACAACCAAAATATGTGTATACCCATTAGAGGAAGGAAAAGGTCCCATGTAATCAAATCCCCAAACACCAAATGGTTCAACAACAAGTGAATAGTTCATAGGCATTTCTTGACGCTTACCAATATTACCCATTCATTGACATTCATCACAAGATAAGACAAACTTACGGGCATCCTTGAAGAGAGTAGGCCAATAAAATCCAGATTGCAATACCTTGTGAGCAGTTCTATCTCCAGCATGATGCCCTCCATAAGCTTCGGAGTGACATTTACGTAGGATTTGTCCCTGTTCATGCTAAGGTACACAATGTCTAATAATACCATCTACTCCTTCTTTATAAAGATGTGGGTCATCCCAAAAGTAATGTCTTAAATCATAGAAGAATTTTTTCTTTTGTTGGTATGTAAAGCTCGGTGGTAAATATCTAGCAACAATGTAATTAGCATAGTCAGCATACCAAGGAGTACTATGAGCAACATTTATTGCAGCTAACTGCTCATCTGGAAAACTATCATCAATAGGTAGTGGGTCATCAGGCACATTTTCAAGCCTAGATAAATTATCAGCTACGGGGTTCTCAGCTCCTTTTCTATCAGTGATATGTAAATCAAATTCTTGTAACAAGAGAACCCAATGAATAAGTCTAGGTCTAGCATCTTTCTTTTCCATAATACATTTAATAGCAACATGGTCTATGTGAACAATTACTTTGGAATCAACAATAGAAGGTCTAAGTTTATCACAAGCAAGCACCACTGCTAAGAATTCTTTTTTAGTAGTAGCATAGTTTCGTTAAGCACTCTCTAGAGTTTTACTAGCAAATATCATTCAGTTTCTTATCAACTCTTCGTCCTAGAACAGCACCAACAGCATAATCACTAGCATCACACATAATTTCAAAAGGCAAGTTCCAATTAGGTGGTTGAACAATAGGTGCAGAAATTAAGGCTTTCTTGAGTGTATCAAAGTCTTCTAAACAATCATCATAAAAAACAAAAGGAATATCATTTTGGAAAAGATTCGTAAGAGGCCTAATTTTGTTAGAAAAGTCTTTGATAAATCTCCTATAGAAACCAGCATGACCTAAGAAACTATGAATACCTTTTATATCTTTAGGGCATGGCATTTTCTCAATTGCATCAACCTTAGCTTTGTCCACTTCAATACCTCTTGCAGAAATTTTATGACCCACGACAATGTCTTCATTAACCATAAAGTGGCACTTCTCCCAATTCAAGACAAGATTTGTTTGTTCACATCTCTGCAAAACTCGATCAAGATTGCTTCAACAATCATCAAAAGACTTCCCATAAAGAGAGAAGTCATCCATGAAAACCTCAACAATCTTTTCACAATCAAAGAATATAGCAGTCATACATCTTCGAAAGGTAGCAGGTGCATTACACAAACTGAAAGGCATACATCTATAAGCATAGGTTCCAAACGGACAAGTAAAAGTGGTCTTTTCTTGATCAGGTTGAGAAATAGTTATTTGTGACAAACTAGAATATCCATCAAGGAAACAAAAATGTGTGTGCTTAGATAATCTTTCAAGCATTTGATCAATAAAAGGTAGAGGGTAATGATCTTTTCTAGTTGCTTTTTTTAATTTTCTAAAATCAACCACCATTCTATAGCCTGTAACAATTCTTTGTGGGACAAGTTCATTCTTATCATTAGGAACAATAGTTACACCTCCTTTCTTAGGGACGCAATGAACATGACTTACCCATCTACTATCAGCTATAGGATAGATTATAGTTGCTTCCAGAAGTTTTAAGATTTCCGTTCTTACCACTTCCTTCATTTTCGGATTTAACCGACGTTGGTGGCCAACAACGGGCTTAGCATCAGGTTTCATATTAATTTTTTTGCTGACATAGAGTGGGACTAATGCCCTTTAAATCATCAAGAGTATATGCAATAGCAGCTCGGTGCTTCCTTAGAACTTTCATTAATCTTTCTTCTTCATGTTCTGAAAGGTTGGCACTAATAATAACAGGATATATCTTATTTTCATCAAGATAAGCATATTTCAAAGTGTCTGGCAATTGTTTTAATTCAAACACAGGATCACCTTTAGGTGGAGGAGGACCTCCAGGAGTTTCAATAGGCAAGTTGTGTTTAAGCAAAGGACGTTGTTCAAAGAAAATCTTATCTATTTCATTTCTTTCATGCAATATCAGTAGGTGGTACAGCAATAGAAGCAAGACCAATTATTTCATCCTCACTAGGAAATTCTTTTTCATGAAGCTTTCTACTAAACTTGGAAAAATTAAAGTCATGAGATTCATTACCAAAACTAACACCGATAGTTTGTTTCTCACAGTCTATTCTAGCATTAACGGTGTTCAAGAAAGGTTTACCAAAGATAATGGGACAAAAGTCATCTTGTGGGGAACCAAGAACAAGAAAATCAGTAGGGTATTTTATTTTCCCACACAAGACTTAAACATGTCTAACAATCCCAATTGGTGATATAGTGTCTCTATTAACAAGTTTAATAGTAATATATATGCCTTCTTTCTCTGCGGGTGCTATGTCATTCATAATTTCTTGATATAAGGTGTAAGGAATAGCACTCATGCTAGCACTTATGTAACATAAACCATGATAAAAGTGATCTCCTATTTTAACTAAGACAACAGGCATGCCAACAACAGGTCTATGTTCATCCTTTTTATCAGGTTTGGTAATTCTAGCAGCTTCTTCATATAAGTAAATAACATGCCCATCTACATTTTCTTCCAACATAACTTTAATGATAGCAATACTAGGTTCCACTTTAATTTGTTCATCAGGTTTAGGTGTTCTAATGTAACTCTTGTTAACCACATTTGAAACATTAGCATGTTCCTTTATCCTAACAGAGAAAGGTGGTTTCTCAATATAAGCAGAAGGAACAACTGGATCAACATTGTAAAGTATAGTTTCTTCTTTAACTGGTACCAGTTCTTTGATTTATTCTTTAACAGGTGGGTGATATTTAAACCATTTCTCTTTAGGGAGATCAACATGGGTAGCAACTGATTCACAAAAGGAGGCTACTATCTCAGAGTTAAGTCCATATTTAGTGCTAAACTTTTGAAAAGCATCGGCATCCATAAAAGATTTAACACAATCATGCTTAAGTTTAATACATGAATCTTTACCTTCATCGAGTTCCCAATCTTCAGAGTTGCATTTAATTCTTTCCAAGAGATCCCACTGGAATTCAATAGTCTTCTTCATAAAAGAACCAACACAAGAAGTATCGAGCATGGTTTGATCATTACGAGAAAGTCGAGCATAAAAGTTCTGGATAATAATTTGTGTTGAGAGCTCACGATTGGGTCATGAATGTAACATTGAATTCAGGCTCCCCCAAGCTAGAGCGATACTTTCTCCTTCACGATGCCAAAAATTATATATAATTCCGATCACGATGAACTAGATGCATAGGATAATTTTTTTGATGGAACTCCAATTTCAATCAATTCCAATTCCAAGATCCAACATCATCACTTAGCCTATACCATGCCAATGCTTTTCCCTTCAAAGATAAAGGGAAAACCTTTTTCATAACTTCATCCCCGGGTAAACCTGCAAGCTTGAACAATCCAAAAATTTGTTGTACATATATCAAATGCATATCAGGATGTTCGGTTCCATCTCCTACACAAGGATTAGCTAGCAGTTGTTCTATCATACCTGAAGGAATTTCATATTAGCTATTTTCAGTAGGTGCAGTAGGTTGAGGGGTAGCTAATTGTGGTTCCGGTAGAGGTGAAGATACACCGAACAAACCCCTCAAAGGATTGTTTTCCATAGTAACAAGTGACAATAAATTTCAGCACACTATATAAATGTTTCCTTACCAAATTCCACTTACCAAAGGCGCTTCACTCCCTGGCAACAGCGCCAGAAAATAGCCTTGATGACCCACAAGTATAGGGGTGATACGTCTCCAGTGTATCTATAATTTTTTATTGTTCCATGCTATTATATTATCCATCTACGATGTTTTATATGCATTTATATGCTATTTTATATGATTTTTGGGACAAACCTATTAACCTAGAGCCCAGTGCCAGTTTCTGTTTTTCCTTGTTTTCGAGTATCACAGAAAAGGAAAACCAAACGGAGTCCAATTGACCTGAAATTTCACGGAGATTATTTTTGGACCAGAAGAAGCCCACGGAGTATCATAGATTGGCCAAAAGAGTCCCGACGCACCCACGAGGGTGGGGTCCGCGCCGTACCCCCTTGGGCGCGCCCCCAACCTTGTGGCCGCCTCGGAGACCCCCCTGACTTGTTCATGACGCCAACACCTCTTATATATACCCAAACTTCCAGAACATAACCTAGATCAGGAGTTCCGCTGCTGCAAGCCTCCGTAGCCACCGAAAACCAATCTAGACCCGTTCCAGCACCCTGCCGGAGGGCGGGGGGTAATCCCTCTCCGGTGGCCATCTTCATCATCCCGGCTCTCTCCATGACGAGTAGGGAGTAGTTCACCCTCGGGTCTGAGAGTATGTACCAGTAGCTATGTGTTCGATCTCTCTCTCTCTCCTGTTCTTGATTTGGCATGATCTTGATGTCCCGCGAGCTTTGCTACTATAGTTGGATCTTATGATGTTTCTCGCCCTCTACTCTTTTGTACTGGATTGAGTTTTCACTTTGAAATTATCATATCAGATTGAGTCTTTAAGGATTTGAGAACACTTGATGTATGTATTGCATGTGCTTATCTGTGGTGACAATGGGATATGACGTCATCCACTTGATGTATGTTTTGGTGATCAACTTGCGAGTTCAGTGACCTCGTGAACTTATGCATAGGGGTTGGCACACGTTTTCGTCTTGACTCTCCGGTAGAAACTTTGGGGCACTCTTTGAAGTTGTTTGTGTTCGTTGAATAGATGAATCTAAGATTGTGTGATGCATATCGTATAATCATACCCACGGATAATTGAGGTGACATTGGAGTATCTAGGTGACATTAGGGTTTTGGTTGATTTGTGTCTTAATGTGTTATTCTAGTATGAACTCTATGATAGATCGAACGGAAAGAATAGCTTCATGTTATTTTACTACGAACTCTTGAATAGATCGATCAGAAAGGATAATTTTGTGGTGGTTTCGTACCCTACAATAATCTCTTCGTTTGTTCCCCGCTATTTGTGACTTTGGAGTGACTCTTTGTTACATGTTGAGGGATAGTTATATGATCCAATTATGTTATTATTGTTGAGAGAACTTGCACTAGTGAAAGTATGAACCCTAGGCCTTGTTTCCTAGCATTGCAGTACCGTTTTTTCTCTCTTTTATCATCAGTTACCTTGCTGTTTTTATATTTTCAGATGACAAAAACCTATATCTACCATCCATATTGCACTTGTATTACCATCTCTTCGCTGAACTAGTGCACATATACAATTTACCGTTGTATCCGGTGTGTTGGGGACACAAGAGACTCTTTGCTATTTGGTTGCAGGGTTGTTTGAGAGAGACCATCTTCATCCTACGCCTCCCACGGATTGATAAACCTTAGGTCATCCACTTGAGGGAAATTTTCTACTATCTTACAAACCTCTGCACTTGGAGGCCCAACAACGTCTACGTGAAGGTCGTGTAGTAGACATTAAGCTCTTTTCTGGCGCCGTTGCCGGGGGGGTTAGCACTTGAAGGTATATCTTTAGATCTTGCAATTGAATCTTCTAGTTTCTTGTTTTATCACTAGTTTAGTCTATAAAAGAAAACTACAAAAAAATGGAATTAAGGTTGCCTCATATGCTTCATCTTTTTAATGTCTTTCGTGAATATAAGGATTCCGATAATTGTGCCAAAGTGTTAGAAAAAGAATCCATTAGAATGTTTGGCACTAAATGTTTGAATGATGAGCATGATTGCAATGTTGTTAGTATGAATTCCTTGAATATCCATGATGCTAATGATATGCAAAGCCACAAGATTGGGGAAGCTATGTTTGATGCAGATGATATTTTTTGTCTCCCAAGTTTTGATGAGAAAATCTATTATGATGATAGCATGCTTCCTATTTATGATGATTATATTAATGAAAGTGGGTTTGGAAGAGTGTCAACTTTAGGAAGTAACGATCCCACTATTTTGGAGGGTGTTGAATCTTATTGTGATAATTATGAAAGTGGGTTTGGAGAGGTCATGACTTTAGTTAATGTTAATCTGACTATTTTGGAAGAGTGTCAACTTTGCATACATGTGGATCGTGTTAAGAATATGTTTTGTGATAGCTACATGTGGATCGTGTTGAATTTGCTTATGATCCTACATGTAATTATTATTAGGGAGGAACATATTCTTGTACGAATTGCAATAATATCAAGTTTCCGCTCTATGTGTTGAAAATCTTGAAGATTTGCTTGTTTTACCTTCCTATGCAAGTTGATTCTTGTTCCCATAAGTTGTTTGCTCACAAAATCCCTATGCATAGGAAGTGGGTTAGGCTTAAATGTGGTAGTTATATTCTTCATGATGCTCTCTTTATGTTTCAATTCTTATCTTTTATGTGAGCATCATTGAAAGCATCATGCCTAGCTAGGGGAATTAAACGATAGCGCTTGTTGGGAGGCAACCCAAGTTTATTTTTGTTCTTTGATTTTTGCTCCTGTTTAGTAATAAATAATTCATCTAGCCTCTGTTTAGATGTGGTCTTATGTTTTAATTAGTGTTTGTTCCAAGTAGAACCTTTGGGAAGACTTGGGTGAAGTCTTTGCGATCTTGCTGTAAAAAACAGAAACTTTTGCGCTCACGAGATTAGTTGCCATTTTTACTGGAGAGTGCGTTTAGGTTGATTCTTTTTACAGATGATTAACAGACAAATTCCTCAGGTCCACCAATTTATTTAAGAATATTTGGAGTGACAGAAGTATTAGAAACCTCCATATTACTACAGACTGTTCTGTTTTTGACAGATTCTATCTTCTATGTGTTGTTTGCTTATTTGATGAATCTATGAGTAGTATTGGAGGGTATGAACCATAGAGAAGTTGGAATGCAGTCGATATTAAACCAATATAAATAAATAATGAGTTCACAATAGTACCTAAGTGGTGATTTATTTTCTTATACTAACGGAGCTTATGAGTTTTCTGTTAAGTTTTGTGTTGTGAAGTTTTCAAGTCTTGGGTAAAGATTCAATGGACTATGGAATAAGGAGTGGCAAGAGCCTAAGCTTGGGGATGCAAAAGGAAACCCAAGGTAATATTCAAGGACAACCAAGATCCTAAGCTTGGGGATGCCCCGATGGCATCCCCTCTTTCGTCTTCGTTCATCGGTAACTTTACTTGGAGCTATTTTATTCACCACATGATATGTGTTTTACTTGGAGCATCATTTTATTTTATTTTGTTTTGCTTGATGTTTGAATAAAATACCAAGATCTGAAATTCTTATATGTTAGAGAGTCTTCACATAGTTACATAATTATTAAACTACTCATTGGTCTTCACTTATATCTTTTGGAGTAGTTTGTCATTTGCTCTAGTTCTTCACTTATATCTTTTTAGAGCGCGGCGGTGGTTTTGTTTTGAAGAAATATATGAACTATCATGCTTCACTTATATTATTTTGAGAGTCTTTAGAACAGCATGGTAATTTTCTTTGGTTATGAATTTAGTCCTAATATGATAGGCATCCAAGAGAGGTATAATAAAAACTTCCATATAAAGTGCATTGAATACTATGAGAAGTTTGATACTCGATGATCATTTTGCGATATGAAGATGGTGATATTAGAGTCATTCTAGTTAAGTAGTTTTGAATTTGGTAGATACTTGTGTTAAAGTTTGTGATTCCCGTAGCATGCACGTATGGTGAACCGTATGTGATGAAGTCGAAGCATGATTTATTTTTTGATTATCTTCCTTATGAGTGGTGGTCGGGGACGAGCGATGGTCTTTTCCTACCAATCTATCCCCCTAGGAGCATGCGCGTAGTACTTTTTTGATAACTAATAGATTTCTTGCAATAAGTATGTGAGTTCTTTATGACTAATGTTGAGTCCATGGATTATACGCACTCTCACCCTTCCCCTGTTGCTAGCCTCTCTAGTACCGCGCAACTTCGTCGGTACCATAAACCCACCATTTACCTTCCTCAAAACAGCCACCATACCTACCTATTATGGCATTTCCATAGCCATTCCGAGATATATTGCCATGCAACTTTCCACTGTCCCGTTTATTATGACACGCTTCATCATTGTCATATTGCTTTGCATGATCATGTAGTTGACATCGTATTTGTAGCAAAGCCACCATTCATAATTCTTTCATACATGTCACTCTTGATTAATTGGACATCCCGGTACACCGCCGGAGGCATTCACATAGAGTCATATTTTGTTCTAAGTAATTAAAAGTGTGATGACCATCATTATTAGAGCATTGTCCCATGTGAGGAAAGGATGATGGAGACTATGATCCCCCCACAAGTCGGGATGAGACTCCAGACAAAAATAAAAAAATGAGAAAAAAGAGGCCATAAAAAAGAGAAGGCCCAAAAAAGCAAAAAATAAAATAAAAAATGAGAGAAAAAGAGAGAAGGGGCAATGCTACTATCCTTTTACCACGCTTGTGCTTCAAAGTAGCACCATGATCTTCATGATAGAGAAGTCTCCTATTTTGTCACTTTCATATACTAGTGGGAATTTTTCATTATAGAACTTGGCTTGTATATTCCAATGATGGGCTTCCTCAAAATGCCCTAGGTCTTCGTGAGCAAGAGAGTTGGATGCACACCCACTTAGTTTCTTTTTGAGCTTTCATACACTTATAGCTCTAGTGCATCCGTTTCATGGCAATCCCTACTCACTCACATTGATATCTATTGATGGGCATCTCCTAGCCCGTTGATACGCCTAGTTGATGTGAGACTATCTCCTTCTTTTTGTCTTCTCCACAACCACCGTCTATTCCACCTATAGTGCTATGTCCATGGCTCACGCTCATGTATTGCATGAAAGTTGAAAAAGTTTGAGAACATCAAAAGTATTAAACAATTGCTTGGCTTGTCATCGGGGTTGTGCATGATTTAAATATTTTGTGTGATGAAGATAGAGCATAGCCAGACTATATGATTTTGTAGGGATAGCTTTCTTTGGCCATGTTATTTTGAGAAGACATGATTACTTTATTAGTATGCTTGAAGTATTATTGTTTTTATGTCAAAATTAAACTTTTGTCTTGAATCTTTCGGATCTGAACATTCATGCCACAATAAAGAAAATTACATTGATAAATATGTTAGGTAGCGTTCCACATCAAAAATTCTGTTTTTATCATTTACCTACTCGAGGACAAGCAGGAATTAAGCTTGGGGATGCTTGATACGTCTCCAATGTATCTATAATTTTTGATTGTTCCATGCTATTATATTATCCATCTAGGATGTTTTATATGCATTTATATGCTACTCCCTCCGTTCCGAATTACTTGTCGCAAGTATGGATGTATCTAGATGTATTTTAGTTCTACATACATCCATTTTTGCGACGAGTAATTTGGAACGGAGGGAGTATTTTATATGATTTTTTGGACTAACCTATTAACCTAGAGCCCAATGTCAGTTTCTGTTTTTTCCTTGTTTTTGAGTATCGCGGAAACGGAGTCCAATTGACCTGAAATTTCACGGAGATTATTTTTGGACCAGAAGAAGCCCACGGAGTATCGGACATGGGCCAGAAGAGTCCCGAGGCACCCATGAGGGTGGGGGCGCGCCCTACCCCCCTGGGCGCGCCCCCTACCACGTGGCCGCCTCGGAGACCCCCCTGACTTGTTCCCGACACCAACACATCTTATATATACCCAAACTTCCAGAACATAACCTAGATCGGGAGTTTCGCCGCCCCAAGCCTCCATAGCCACCGAAAACCAATCTAGACCCATTTTGGCACCCTTCCGGAGGGGGGAAGCCCTCTCCGGTGGCCATCTTCATCATCCCGACGCTCTCCATGACGAGGAGGGAGTAGTTCACCCTCGGGGCTGAGGGTATGTACCAGTAGCTATGTATTTGATCTCTCTCTTTCTCTCGTGTTCTTGATTCGGCACGATCTTGATGTATCACGAGCTTTGCTATTACAGTTGGATCTTATGATGTTTCTCCCCCTCTACTCTCCTGTAATGGATTGAGTTTTCCCTTTGAAGTTATCTTATCGGATTGAGTCTTTAAGGATTTGAGAATACTTGATGTATGTCTTGCATGTGCTTATCTGTGGTGACAATGGGATATCATGTGATCCACTTGATGTATGTTTTGGTGATCAACTTGCGAGTTCCATGACCTCGTGAACTTATGCATAGGGGTTGGCACACGTTTCGTCTTAACTCTTCGGTAGAAACTTTGGGGCACTCATTGAACGTCTTTGTGTTGGTTGAATAGATGAATCTAAGATTGTGTGATGCATATCGTATAATCATACCCACGGATACTTGAGGTGATATTGGAGTATCTAGGTGATATTAGGGTTTTTAGTTGATTTGTGTCTTAAGGTGTTATTCTAGTACGAACTCTATGATAGATCGAACGTAAAGAACAACTTCGTGTTATTTTACTACGGACTCTTGAATAGATCGATCAGAAAGGATAACTTTGATGTGGTTTCGTACCCTACAATAATCTCTTCGTTTGTTCTCCGCTATTAGTGACTTTGGAGTGACTCTTTGTTGCATGTTGAGGGATAGTTATATGATCCAATTATGTTATTATTGTTGACAGAACTTGCACTAGTGAAAGTATGAACCCTAGGCCTTGTTTCCTAGCATTGCAATACCGTTTGTGCTCACTTTTATCATTAGTTACCTTTCTGTTTTTATATTTTAAGATTACAAAAACCTATATCTACCATCCATATTGCACTTGTATCACCATCTCTTCGCTGAACTAGTGCACCTATGCAATTTACCATTGTAGTGGGTTTGTTGGGGACACAAGAGACTCTTTGCTATTTGGTTGCAGGGTTGTTTGAGAGAGACCATCTTCATCCCACGCCTCCCACGGATTGATAAACCTTAGGTCATCCACTTGAGGGAAATTTGCTACTGTCCTACAAACCTCTGCACTTGCAGGCCCAACAATGTCTACAAGAAGAAGGTTGTGTAGTAGACATCAAGGGGATCAATTGTAGCTCTTTTTGATAAGTAAGAGTGTCGAACCCAACAGGGAGTAGAAGGAAATGACAAGTGGTTTTCAGCAAGGTAATGTCTGCAAGTGCTGAAATTGCAAGTAGCAGAGTAGTTTGATAGCAAGATAATTTGTAACGAGCAAGTAACGATAGTAGTAACAAAAGTACAGCAAGGTTGCCCAATCCTTTTGAGGCAAAGGACAGGCCGAAACGGTCTCTTATGATAAGCAAAGCGTTCTTGAGGGTACACAGGAATTTCATCTAGTCACTTTCATCATGTTGGTTCGATTTGTGTTTGCTACTTTGATAATTTGATATGTGGGTGGACCGGTGCTTAGGTGCTGTTCTTACTTGAACAAACCTCCTACTTATGATTAACCCTCCCGCAACCATCCGCAACTACGAGAAAAGTATTAAGAATAAATTCTAACCATGGCATTAAACTTTTGGATCCAATCGGTCCCTTACGGAATAGCGCATAAACTATGGTTTAAGCTTATGTCACTCTCACAACCCATCATCTAATTGCTACTCCACAATGCATTCCCTTAGGCCGAAATATGGTGAAGTGTCATGTGGTCGACGTTCACATGACACCACTAAGGGAATCACAACATACATACTATCGAAATATCGAACACATATCAACTTCACATGATTACTTGCAACATGATTTCTCCCATGACCTCACAAACAAAAGTAAGTACTTACAAATGGTAATCATGCTCAAGATCAGAGGGGTATTAAATAGTATATTGGATCTAAACATATAATCTTCCACCAAATAAACCATATAGTAATCAACTACAAGATGTAATCAACACTACTAGTCACCCACAAGCACCAATCTATAGTTCCGGTAACAAGATTGAACACAAGAGATGAACTAGGGTTTGAGATGAGATGGTGATGTTGAAGATGTTGATGGATATTTCCCTCCCCAAGATGGGAGAGTTGTTGGTGATGATGATGACAATGATTTCCCCCTCCGGGAGGGAAGTTCCCTCGGCGGAATTGCTCCGCCGGAGGGCAAACATGCTCCTGCCCATGTTCCGCCTCGAGACGGTAGAACCCTATCCCGAAAGTCCTCTCCTTATTTTTCTAGGTCAAAATGACTTATATACCAGAAGATAGGCACCTGAGGTGGGCCTGGGTGAGGACAACCCACCAGGGCGCGCTTGGGCTCCCTGGCGTGCCCAGGTGGGTTGTGCCCACCTGGTGGGCCCCCTTTGGTAGTTTTGCTCCAATATTCATCATATATTTGATAAAAAATCTCCATGAAGTTTCAGCTTGTTTGGAGTTGTGCAGAATAGGTGGCATGACGTAGCTTTTCCAGGTCGAGATTTCCACCTGGCGGAATTCTCCCTCTTTGTGTGTACCTTGTAAATTATGAGAGAAAAGGCATTAGAATTACTCCAAAAAGCATTATTATGCATAAAAATATCATAAATAACAGTAAGGAAACATGATACAAAATGGACGTATCAGTTATTTGGTGGAAGAAGGGTCGGAGGACCTCCCGAGCCAGCGCTGTGTCGGAGAGAACGGCACGGGTAGAGGATCGGGCCCCGCCGGCAGCTGTAGGTTTCCTCCCTCGCCAGCTATGACCGCGTGAATGATGCACCTTTTAGTCCTCTACACACACTGGCCGAAGGGATCCGACCGGATCTGTGACCAGCGGTGAGCAGAGAGAAAATGTCTTTACCGCTGTCTTGTTTAGATATGGAGAGGATGAGAGAATGGAGAGAGCAACCCTAGTGAAGCAAGCGCTCAGGCCCCTGTGTACATATATAGTGGAGTGATTGTCTTTTTTCTCCACAACAAGTGTTTCAATTTGTGTACGTGGCATTAAAGAAAAGAAACTCTCTATTTAAGGTGACTAACTGTACGACTCCTACTTACTACTAGTAGTAGTATTGTTCACTTGTGCTCCCCGACCCTCCATTCATTGAACAACACCACGGGTGAATAAACATATAGTACTAGTATTTATATAGAACGAACAAGATCGAACTATTTTCGTGTAGTTAAAAGTTGAGGGCGGGACTTTTCCCGGGCAGTACGCGCGGCAGTTTTCGCGTAGACGGTTTGAATGAGAGGCGAGGATGGTGAGGGAGTAGCAGATTCAACTTACTTACTACTGGAAAGGTCGGGTTGTGTGATTTGATGGCGCGTTACTGCTGGAAATACTTGTGATATGAATACTCACTATAGGCATGAATTACTGGCGCTACGACCGGGGTGATGCCCCCCTTCTGTTCTGCACTCTAATCTGGTGCGTGACACATCGACCCGGATGTTGGCTCTCCCACATGTCGGCGAAGTACGTAGTAAGAAGGAGCAAAGAACCATGCGGTATATACTAGTACTACTACTCACGTCAGAGGAGTGCTAACCACGGCAACCCAGTGAACCAGCAGTGCGAACAACGGCAGCCCAGTGAACCGGCAGTAGAAAACAATGTGGTGATATGGCCATAAAAACAATGTGCTACGGTCCAAACTGTAGCATGTATAGTACTAGTCCTCTTTGTTTGGATCCCTGAGTTAGAGCTAGTTTATGTTGAAATAGCCTCGAATTATCCAAACAGGAGAGGTTAGTTTTGAGCTAGTTTGCTCTAACCCAGCTAAAAAAACTAGCCCGGTGGAGAGGTTCTAATAGTACTCCCTACGTTCCTAAATATAAGCATTTTTAGATATTTCAAATGGAATACAACATACAGATGTATGTAGACATATTTTAGAGTGTAGATTCACTCATTTTGCCCCGTATTTAGTCACTTGCTGGAATCTCTTGGAAGACTTATATTTGGGAACGGAGGGAGTACTATACTAATAAAACATTAAGGCCATGAGGCGATGCAGTGCTGGTTACAGGAGGCAAGAAGAAGAGATGCATCCATCGATGACGTCCACCTCCTCGACTCAGGGAGCCGGCCCAGCGAACAGTGGCTAAGTAGCAGCGGCTTTCGTGGCCAGGTTGACGTGCTTCTGAACAATGGCGTCCAAAGATTCCAGCTGCTAGAAGAAGACCAACGTCTTTCTGTCGTCGCTAGACTTGTAGTGGCCTATGTAGATGATTTCCTCATAGACGTGGATGTGTAGGTCAACGGTTTCTTGCATGGTGAGGTGCTGCGCGGCGAGCGTAGCCTCGAGGTGCACATTCTTCGTCGCAACCTCCGGCACCTACAGGGCCATCAGGGCTTGAAAGAGTTCGTCACCATGGAGGCCGATGAGGGTGGCAGGCAATGAAGAGCCTGAGCGCGCGGGCTGGAGCAGTACGACAAGGTCGTCCGCACACTTGTTGACGGGAGTGAACTTGCAGATGGAGTGGACCATCATGTCGTCCATGCGACAGGCGAAGCCGGCATCGGCGAGGGCTACGACACCGGTGGTCGCCAGCACCGTCTAGAAATGCTGCACGGTGTGGGGCCGCAGGCCGGCGTCTTGGATGATTTGGCACAGCCGACTGCCACTCGCGTCCATCACCTCCATAGGTGCTTGTGGCTTCTGGTCACTTGGTCTTGGATTGGAGTGAGCAGTGTTGCACAGAGACTAGGAGTAGATGGATTGGAGTGGTGGGGCGCCTTTATATGAGAGTCCAAACTCTGTTGCATTCACATCGTGCTGGCTCTATTATGCTTCTCCAATTAATTCCCTCTGTATGCTAATTGAGGATGCATCATTAACCGTTCAACGTCTCGCGAACCGCTACCCTCTCCCTCCTTGGCATTCAAGCTGTATCAATGTAAATGTGTGTCAGGAGACGTTCCCGTCGACGACGAGGTTCCTATGGTGACTTTATAAATTTCAAGATGATATGTCAGGTCAGTCTTTCGGAGGTGCTCATAGGGGTAGGGTGTGCGTGTGTGCGTTAATAGGGGTGAGTGTATGCGCGTGTATACGAGCTCTTGCATCTGTACTGTGTTAAAAAAACGTAAATGCATGTCAAAAAGAGACTAGTCAGTACTAGTATACTCAATATTGTGCACCGCGACCAAGGCGGAGCGAAAAATGAGAGAACTACGTATTTATTTATGGTGTAGATTCACTCATTTTGCTACATATGTACTCCGTCTCGGTGTAGTCTAGTCACTTGTTGAAATCTCTAGAAAGGTAAATACTCCTTTCCGGTTTACAAGGCTCACATAGCAATTTTGTCTCATGCAAGAGCCTGGCTATACGCATGCTCCAAGGTTCGCAACTGCCACGTTCGGGTTGCGCTTGGCTCTTCGCCTCTTCGAGAAGACGAACAATGCTGTTACTACTACTACTACTTCTACAGTATCGAATCCACTGCTACATGTCCGTCCACCGCGTGCGGCTGGGATAGCTTGTTGCGGGTCCTCGTCTGCGAGCCACCGAGCGCATGGGCAACGCAGAAGGCGTGTAGTAGTAAAATCAAGCTTCTCCTCATTGCACGAGTTGACGCGACACATCATAGCACTGGCCCCACATGGTTGCCTCTAAACTTGGTTGAAAGACCCGGAGTGTACAATATATTTGCTGCAACCTCTAACATTTACCCCACCACAAATTAAAATATATATTCCTGTCTTGACCAGATGAGCATGCAAACTACAATCACCAGGATGACAGGTAGGGCCAGAAGATTATTTTAATAAAAATGCTTCGAGATGGCCTCATAGTATGGAGCCGACCCCAACGATTTTAAGCTTACAGACACGGTACATGCTATCCTAGAGTACTCTACACATGAAACTTCCATATGAGCGTCCGGGCTGCGCTTGGCTCTTCGCCTCTTCGGGAAGTCGAACAATGATGGAGTACTACTGAAGTGGAAGAGTACTACTGTAGCATGCTTCTGGCCATCAAACACCGAATGAACAGTTGCATGTCCACCGCGTGCGGGAGGGAGAGCATGTAGTGAAAGCTTCTCCTAGTCCTGCCAGCCACCACACTCATGGGTGAGGGAGGGACGCATCTTCATTGACTTACCGCTCCCGCCTTTTCGTGTATGACAGGGGGTGACCTACCTGTCATACAGCCAAAGGTAGGTGCAGTTAAGGCACCGTAGCACAGTCCGCGAGGGAGAGGGCGTTGTAGTAACCAAACTTCTCGTTGTTTTACGAGTTGACACGTTGTAGCACTGCACTCGATATATTTCAATAATTTACGTTTATAGATGCATTAATTACAACGCATGCATGCATGCCATGACTCTCCTTTTTATACTTGCATGTGTTGATTTAATGCACCTTGAAGTAGTATGAATATGTGATGGTAAAGCTTTGTAATGCCCCGTCCCTAAAGTGAGAGATGTTTGTGCATGAGGAGGGCGAGATCATGCAGATAGAACAGGACCCGACGATGGAGCTCTCTATGGTCTCGATGGACCTCACCTTGCTCCACTGCCCCTTGTGCCTCCGCCCCTTGAAGCCTCCAGTGTATCAGGTTCGAATACACCTCATCTGTTTGGCTGATCGAGGAAGGTGTATGTTTCTTGATTGATGTGCTATTCGATTGATTTGTGCAGTGCAAGGTAGGGCACCTGGCCTGCGCGGACTGCCGCGTCGAGCGCCCTGGGAACCAGCGGCAGTGCCAGAAGTGCGAGCATGACGGTGGCTTCGACGTGCGGAACACGGGCGGTGGACGCTATCCTCTCCTTGGTGAGGGTGGAGTGCCCGCATGAAGATTGTGGGCTCTACGTCACTTACCACAAGCTCGCCGATCAGCAGAGCGTGTGTCCGCTCGTGCCCTGCAAATGCCCCGTGTCCGTCTGCAGCTATGATGGCCCGCCGCCGGTGCTCTCCCACCACAGCAGCACCGTGCATCCCCTGCCCGTGCACAGGATCCAGTACGGCAAGGTCCTCCAGCTTCAAGTGCCACTATCGGAGCCATGATACGTCTCCAACGTATCTATAATTTTTTATTGCTCCATGCTATTATATTATCTATTTTGGATGTTAATGGGCTTTATTTTACAGTTTTATATCATTTTTGGGACTAACATACAAACCGGAGGCCCAGCCCAAATTGCTGTTTTTTTTGCCTATTTTAGAGTTTCGCTGAAAAGGAATATCAAACGGAGTCCAAACGGACTGAAACCTTCGGGAACGTGATTTTCTCAACAAACGTGATCCGAGAGACTTGGAATGGGCGTCAAGAAACAATCGAGGAGGCCACGAGGCAGGGGGCGCGCCTACCCCCCTGGGCGCGCCCTCCACCCTCGTGGGCCCCTCATTGCTCCACCGACGTACTTCTTCCTCCTATACATATCCACATACACCCAAACATCTAGGAGCACCACGAAAATCTAATTCCATTGCCGCAACCTTCTGTACCCGAGAGATCCCATCTTGGGGCCTTTTCCGGAGCTCCACCGGAGGGGGCATTGATCACGGAGGGCCTCTACATCAACTCAATGGCCTCTCCGGTGATGTGTGAGTAGTTTACTTCAGACCTTCGAGTCCATAGCTAGTATCTAGATGGCTTGTTCTCTCTCTTTGGATCTCAATACAAAGTTCTCCACGATTCTCTTGGAGATCTATTCGATGTAATCTCCTTTTGCGGTGTGTTTGTCGAGATCCGATGAATTGTGGGTTTATGATCCAGATTATCTATGAACAACATTTGATTCTTCTCCGAATTCTTTTATGTATGATTGGTTTATCTTTGCAAGTCTCTTCGAATTATCAGTTTGGTTTGGCCTACTAGGTTGATCTTTCTTGCAATGAGAGAAGTGCTTAGATTTGGGTTCAATCTTGCGGTGCTCGATCCCAGTGACAGTAGGGGAAATGAGACGTATTGTATTGTTGCCATCAAGGATAAAAAGATGGGGTTTATATCATATTGCATGAGTTTATCCCTCTACATCATGTCATCTTGCTTAAGGCATTACTCTGTTCTTATGAACTTAATACTCTAGATGCATGCTTGGTAGCGGTCGATGTGTGGAGTAACAGTACTAGATGTAGAATTGTTTCGGTCTACTTGTCGCGGACGTTATGCCTATATACATGATCATGCCTAGATATTCTCATAATTATTTGCTTTTCTATCAATTGCTAGACAGTAATTTGTTCACCCACCGTAATACTTATGCTATCTTGAGAGAAGCCACTAGTGAAACCTATGGCCCCCGGGTCTATTCTCCATCATATAAGTTTCCAATCTACTTTATTTTGCTATCTCTTACTTTGTTTGAGTAGGTATGAGGTGACTCGCGCGTGGTCTCCTACTAGATTGATACCTTGGTTCTCAAAAACTGAGGGAAATACTTACACTGCTTTACTACATCACCCTTTCCTCTTCAAGGGAAAACCAACACAGTGCTCAAGAGGTAGCAAGAAGGATTTCTGGCGCCGTTGCCGGGGAGATCTACGCCAAGTCAAGATATACCAAGTACCCATCACAACTCTTATCCTCCGCATTACATTATTTGCCATTTTCCTCTCCCCCACTTCACCCTTGTCGTTTTATTTGCCCTCTCTTCTCCATTCCCCTTCTCTTTTCCCGTTTGCCTCTTTTGCTTGTGTGTTGGATTGCTTGCTTGTCACGATGGCTCAAGAAAATACTAAATTGTGTGACTTTACCAATACCAATAATAATGATTTTATTAGCAATACTATTGCTCCTCTTACCGATGCTGAATCTTGTGAAATTAATACTGCTTTGCTGAATCTTGTCATGAAAGATCCGTTTTCTGGCCTTCCTAGTGAAGATTCTGCTACCCATCTAAACAACTTTGTTGATTTGTGTGATATGCAAAAGAAGAAAGATGTGGATAATGATATTGTTAAACTTAAGCTATTTCCGTTTTCGCTTAGAGATCGTGCTAAAGCTTGGTTTTCGTCTTTGCCTAAAAATAATATTGATTCATGGAATAAGTGCAAAGATGCTTTTATCTCTAAGTATTTTCCTCCCACTGAGATCATCTCTCTTAGAAACGTTATTATGAATTTTAAGCAACTTGATCATGAACATGTTGCACAATCTTGGGAGAGGATGAAATTAATGATACGTAATTACCCTACAAATGGTTTGAATTTATGGATGATTATACAGAATTTTTGTGCCGGATTGAATTTTGCTTCTAGAAATATTTTAGATTCGGCCGCGGGAGGCACTTTTATGGAAATCATTTTAGGAGAAGCTACTAAACTCCTAGATAATATTATGGTTAATTATTCTCAATGGCACACTGAAAGATCTACTAGTAAAAAAGTGCATGCAATTGAAGAGATTAACGTTTTGAGTGGAAAGATGGATGAACTTATGAAATTGTTTGCTAATAAGAGTGCTCCTAATGATCCTAATGATATGCATTTGTCTACATTGATTGAGAATAATAATGAATCTATGGATGTGAATTTTGTTGGTAGGAACAATTTTGGTAATAACGCGTATCGCGGCAATTTTAATTCTAGGTCGTTTCCTAGTAATTCCTGTAATAATTATGGTAATTCCTACAACAATTCTTATGGAAATTATAATAAGATGTCCTCTGATTTTGAATCTAGTATTAAAGAATTTATTACCTCGCAAAAGAGTTTCAATGCTTTGATTGAAGAAAAATTGCTTAAGATTGATGAGTTGGCTAGGAATGTGGATAGAATTTCTCTTGATGTTGATTCTTTGAAACTTAGATCTATTCCACCTAAGCATGGTATCAATGAGTCTCTCAAAGCCATGAGAATTTCCATTGATGAGTGCAAGTAAAGAACCGCTAGGATGCGTGCTAGGAAAGTTTTCATGATAATAAGGATGAAGATCTAAAAGTTATTGATGTGTACCCAGTTAAATCTTTGTTTTGCAATATGAATCTTGATAATGATGGGACTAGAGATGAGTCAACTTTAGTTAAAAGGCGTTCCAATGATTCAGAGTTTTTTGATCTTAATGCTAAAATGGATAAAAGTGGGATTGAAGAGGTTAAAAATTTAGATAGCAATGAACCCACTATCTTGGATTTCAAGGAATTTAATTATGATAATTTTTCTTTAATAGATTGTATTTCCTTGTTGCAATCTGTGCTAAATTCTCATCATGCTTATAGTCAAAATAAAACTTTTACTAAGCATATCGTTGATGCTTTGATGCAATCTTATGAAGAAAAACTTGAGATGGAAGTTTCTATCCCTAGAAAACTTTATGATGAGTGGGAACCTACAATAAAAATTTAAATTAAAGATCATGAGTGATATGCTTTGTGTAATTTGGGTGCTAGTGTCTCCACGATTCCAAAAACTTTATGTTATTTGCTAGGTTTCCGTGATTTTGATGATTGTTCTTTAAACTTGCTTCTTGCGGATTCCACTATTAAGAAACCTATGGAAAGAATTAATGATGTTCTTATTGTTGCAAATAGGAATTATGTGCCCGTAGATTTCATTGTTCTTGATATAGATTGCAATCCTTCATGTCCTATTATTCTTGGTAGACCTTTCCTTAGAACGATTGGTGCAATTATTGATATAAAGGAAGGGAATATTAAATTCCAAATTCCATTAAGGAAAGGCATGGAACAATTCCCTAGAAAGAAAGTTAAATTACAATATGAATCTATTATGAGAGCCACTTATGGATTGCATACCAAAGATGGCAATACCTAGATCTATCCTTGCTTTTATGCCTAGCTAGGGGCGTTAAACGATAGCGCTTGTTGGGAGGCAACCCAATTTTATTTTTATTCCTTGATTTTTTAATCCTGTTTAGTAATAAATAATTTATCTAGACTCTGTTTTGGTTGTGTTTTTTTGTGTTTAATTAGTGCTTGTGCCAAGTAGAACCATTGGGAATACTTGGGGAAAGTCTTTTTTATCTTGCTTTAAAAAATAGAAACTTTAGCGCTCACGAGAATTGATGCCATTTTCATTTGGAAAGTGATATTTAGTTAATTCTTTTTGAAGATGATTAATAGATAAATTACTCATGTCCATCAATTTATTTTAGAATTTCTGGGGTTCCAGAAGTTTGCGTTAGCTACAGATTACTACAGACTATTCTGTTTTTGACAGATTCTGTTTTTCGTGTGTTGTTTGCTTATTTTGATTAATCTATAGCTAGTAAAAGAGTTTATAAACCATACAAAAGTTGGAATACAGTATGTTTAACACCAATATAAATAAATAATGAGTTCATTACAGTACCTTGAAGTGGTGTTTTGTTTTCTTTCGCTAACGGAGCTCACGAGATTTTCTATTTTGAGTTTTGTGTTGTGAAGTTTTCAAGTTTTGGGTAAAGATTTGATGGATTATGGAACAAGGAGTGGCAACAGCCTAAGCTTGGGGATGCCCATGGCACCCCAAGGTAACATTCAAGGACACCAAAAAGCCTAAGCTTGGGGATGCCCCAGAAGGCACCCCCTCTTTCGTCTTCGTCTATCGGTAAGTTTACTTGGAGCTATATTTTTATTCACCACATGATATGTGTTTTGCTTGGAGCGTCTTGTATGATTTGAGTCTTTTCTTTTTAGTTTACCACAATAATCCTTGCTGTACACTCCTTTTTAGAGAGACTCACATGATTTGAAATTTATTAGAATACTCTATGTGCTTCACTTATATCTTTTCAGCTATATAGTTTTTGCTATAGTGCTTCACTTATATCTTTTAGAGCACGGCGGTGGTTTTATTTTATAGAAATAGTTGTTCTATCATGCTTCACTTATATTATTTTGAGAGTCCCTTAGAACAACATGGAAATTTTCTTTTAGGAATAATATAAAAACTTTCATAGAAGTGCATTGAATACTATGAGAAGTTTGATACTTGATAATTGTTTTGAGATATGGAGATGGTGATATTAGAGTCATGCTAGTTGAGTAGTTGTGAATTTTAGAAATACTTGTGTTGAAGTTTGTGATTCCCGTAGCATGCACGTACGGTGAACCGTTATGTAATGAAGTCGGAGCATGTTTCATTTATTGATTGTCTTCCTTATGAGTGGCGGTCGGGGACGAGCGATGGTCTTTTCCTACCAATCTATCCCCCTAGGAGCATGCGTGTAATACTTTGTTTCGATAACTAATAGATTTTTGCAATAAGTATGTGAGTTCTTTATGACTAATGTTGAGTCCAAGGATTATACGCACTCTCACCCTTCCACCATTGCTAGCCTCTCTAGTATCGTGCAACTTTCGCCAGTACCATAAACCCACCATATACCTTCCTCAAAACAGCCACCATACCTACCTATTATGGCATTTCCATAGCCATTCCGAGATATATTGCCATGCAACTTTCCACCGTTCCATTACTATGACACGCTTCATCATTGTCACATTGCTTGCATGATCATGCAGTTGGCATCGTATTTGTGGCAAAGCCACTGTTCATAATTCTTCATACATGTCACTCATGCGTCATTGCACATCCCGGTACACCGCCGGAGGCATTCACATAGAGTCATATTTTGTTCTAAGTATTGAGTTGTAATTCTTGAGTTGTAAGTAAATTAAAGTGTGATGATCATCATTATTAGAGCATTGTCCCAGTGAGGAAAGGATGATGGAGACTATGATTCCCCCACAAGTCGGGATGAGACTCCGGACAAAAAAAAGAGAAAAAAAATAAAAGAGGCCAAAAAGAAAAAAAAGGGGAAAGAAGGCCCAAAGAAAAAAAAATGAGAGAAAAAGAGAGAAGGGACAATGTTACTATCCTTTTTCCACACTTATGCTTCAAAGTAGCACCATGATCTTCATGATTGTGAGTCTCCTATGTTATCACTTTTATATACTAGTGGGAATTTTACATTATGGAACATGGCTTGTATATTCCAATGATGGGCTTTCTGAAAATTGCCCTAGATCTTCATGAGCAAGCAAGTTGGATGCACACCCACTTAGTTTCTTTTGTTGAGCTTTCACACAGTTATAGCTGTAGTGCATCCGTTGCATGGCAATCCCTACTCACTCACATTGATATCTATTGATGGGCATCTCCATAGCTCGTTGCTATACCTAGTTGATGTGAGACTATCTTCTCCTTTTTGTCTTCTCGACAACCACCATGCTATTCCACATATAGTGCTATATCCATGGCTCATGCTCATATATTGTGTGAAGATTGAAAAAGTTTGAGAACATCAAAAGTATGAAACAATTGCTTGGCTTTTCATCGGGGTTGTGCATGATTTAAATATTTTGTGTGGTGAATATAGAGCATAGCCAGACTATATGATTTTTTAGGGATAACTTTCTTTGGGCATGTTATTTTGAGAAGACATGATTGCTTAGTTAGTATAATTGAAGTATTATTGTTTTTATGTCAATATTAAACTTTTATCTTGAATCTTTTGGATCTGAACATTCATGCCACAATAAAGAAAAATTACATTGAGAAATATGTTAGAAAGCATTCCACATCAAAAATTCTTTTTCTATCATTTACCTACTCGAGGACGAGCAGGAATTAAGCTTGGGGATGCTTGATACGTCTCCAACGTATCTATAATTTTTGATAGCTCCATGCTATTATATTATCTATTTTGGATGTTAATGGGCTTTATTTTACACTTTTATATCATTTTTGGGACTAACATACTAACTGGAGGCCCCGCCCAAATTGTTGTTTTTTGCTTATTTTAGAGTTTCGCCGAAAAGGAATATCAAACGGAGTCCAAACGGAATGAAACCTTCGGGAACGTGATTTTCTCAAAAGACGTGATCCAGGAGACTTGGAGTGGGCGTCAAGAAACAATCGAGGAGGCCACGAGGCAGGGTGGCGCGCCTACCCCCCTGGGCGCGCCCTCCACCCTCGTGGGCCCCCCGTTGCTCCACCGACGTACTTCTTCCTCCTATATATATCCACGTACCCCCCAAACATCCAGGAGCACCATGAAAACCTAATTCCACTGCCGCAACCTTCTCAACCCGAGAGATCCCATCTTGGGGCCTTTTCCGGAGCTCCGCCGGAGGGGGCATTGATCACGGAGGGCCTCTACATCAACTCCATAGCCTCTCCGGTGATGTGTAAGTAGTTTACTTCAGACCTTCGGGTCCATCGCTAGTAGCTAGATGGCTTCTTCTCTCTCTTTGGATCTCAATACAAAGTTCTCCTCGATTCTCTTGGAGATCTATTCGATGTAATCTTCTTTGGCGTTGTGTTTGTCGAGATCCGATGAATTGTGGGTTTATGATCCAGATTATCTATGAACAATATTTGATTCTTCTCTGAATTGTTTTTTGTATGATTGGTTTATCTTTGCAAGTCTCTTCGAATTATCAGTTTGGTTTGGCGTACTAGATTGATCTTTCTTGCAATGGGAGAAGTGCTTAGCTTTGGGTTCAATCTTGCGGCGCTCGATCCCAATGGCAGTAGGGGAAATGACATGTATTGTATTGTTGCCATCGAGGATAAAAAAGATGGGGTCATCTTGCTTAAGGCGTTACTCCGTTCTTAAGAACTTAATACTCTAGATGCATGCTGGATAGCGGTCGATGTGTGGAGTAATAGTAGTAGAGCAGAATCGTTTCAGTCTACTTGTCACGGACGTGATGCCTATATACATGATCATGCCTAGATATTCTCATAATTATTCGCTTTTCTATCAATTGCTCGACAGTAATTAGTTCACCCACCATAATACTTATGTTATCTTGAGAGAAGCCACTAGTGAAACCTATGGCCCCCGGGTCTATCCTCCATCATATAAGTTTCCAATCTACCTTATTTTGCTATCTTTTACTTTCAATCTATATCATAAAAATACCAAAAATATTTATCTTATTATTATTATCTCTATCAGATCTCACTCTTGCAAGTGGCCGTGAAGGGATTGACAACCCCTTTATCGTGTTGGTTGCGAGGTTCTTATTTGTTTGTGTAGGTACGAGGTGACTTGCGCGTGGTCTCCTACTGGATTGATACCTTGGTTCTCAAAAAATGAGGGAAATACTTACGCTGCTTTACTGCATCACCATTTCCTCCTCAAGGGAAAACTAACGTAGTGCTCAAGAGGTAGCAAGCCACGACTCTTGCTGTTCGCGGAGGAGGACGGTCGCACGTTTTTCTTGATTAGTGGCGTGCTCGACATCGCCGTGTCGGTCGTCTGCATCAGAGAGGGGGCATCCCCACTCACTACTGCAGGATGCTACTAACGTGACACTATGATCAGAGACCCTTTCACGAAACTGTGTGCGATGCATTAATCACAAACGAGGATGTAAAAACCCATCAAAAAAGGTGCAAAACATTTGCAATGGAGGATGCATCAAACACGGTTCAGATTTTAGTTGCGTGTGCGATCTAGGGCATACGATTCAGTCCAATGAACTGTTTGTGATGACGCGGCAAAAATAAAGAAATGGGCAGCCTGATGAAGGCGTGTGAAATATAGAGCATACGGTTCACTCGGATGAACTGTTTGTATTTAGGGAACACAAAAGAAACGAGCAGCCAGATGAAGGTGTGTGCGATATACAGCATACGGTTCACTCGGATGAACTATTTGTGATTAGGCAACACAAAAGAAACGGTCGGCCAGATCAAGGTGTGTGTGATTGAGCGCATACGCTTTAGAAGGATTAAATGTTTGCGATTAGGCAACATAACAGAAATGGGTAAGCCAGATCAAAGTGTCTGTGATTGATGGCATACACTTCACATGGATGAACTGTTTGCGATTAGCCACAACAAACTGAAACAGTTAGATAGATCAACGTGTGTGCGCTAGACGGGCATACCCATTCTAATTAAAATAAGTGTGCGTGATGCTAATAATGAGCGGGCACGGTTGTTGGAACAGGACATGTGCTGACATTGCCTATTGCGGTGCACCCTATGGTGCAAACGCCATGTATGCGGCCAAGAAGGCGTACGTGCCCACGTTACGCCTTCCAGGAATAGTGCCACACTTATAACCATCAGTAAATTTCGAGCATGCGTCTCGTCACAATATTTTTTAGAAGAACAGGGAGGCTGCATCCCATCACATTGCAAATTGCAAACCTGTTCACACCGATCAAAACCTAAACGGTTTCCCACTTAGGAGCGTATTACTATGCAGTTATAAATACTACTACTCCAAGATGACTACACATTCCTCCTCAACTCCTCATCCACAAAAAGTCTAGAACAAACAAGTCATTCATCACCGTTCCCTTCCATCCGCCATGGCCAGCGTGAGTTCTGGGTCAAGATATTGCCACCAGGGAGAGGCGAGCCTGGAAGCGGAATCACGAGAGATGTTCCGCCTCACCGCAAAAGCAGCCAACATGTCCCGCCGCACGGCCGTAGCAGCAGAGAGGTCCCGCCGCGCCGCCGAAGCTGCACGGAGGACCCGCCGTGCCGTCGATGCAGCAGACCGGTCCGACCATGCCGCGAAGCAGAAGAGATGTCCCGCCGCGCCGCGAATGTAGCAGAGATGTCCTCCCGCACCACAACAGGTTGGGAAAATGTCTCGCGAGCAGGCGACAACTCTTACAGGCGCATGCGTGCCCTGGTCCTTAGGCAGATGGATCAGATCTCCAGGTGTGCGAGGTTGGAGGATGACCTGAAAGTCTCGTTTGAACAATCTACTGACGTCATTCGGCAACTAAATGAGAGCAACGCGAAGCTCCAGGCCGAGCGCGACCTGCTAAGGGTGAAGATCATCAGAAGTGCGGAGCAGCAGGAGCAGACCACTGCCTTGTTGAAGAGGACCAGCGTCATAGTCGAGAAACTTATGGACGAGAATTCTATGATGTGCATCGAGCGCAGAAGGCTGGTGCAGCAATCTGTGGTTGCTCTCAACCAGCATCTTGAGGACAAGAAATAGCTCGTTGCCGCCCGCCGCGGAGACTATTTCCCGCGGCCTTCAGCAACACATCAAGAAAGTAGATATCAGCGAGCCAAATCATTGTCTTCCTTCTTGTTTTTCCCTTGTGTATATCGGGCATTGCCGCAAGTGGCTTTTTTAATTATGTTTATAAATATGTAAGACAATTATTATCCAATATCATCGTCCTTATATTCATCATGCTTGCTATAAGTCGCAGTCGATGCTATATAGGTCCGTCGGATCTTACATCAAGATCCATGCAAAACTTTCTTTTTAGATTTTTATTTTTCTCTCTTAAATCTCAGTCCAGTGAGACATATAGCCACGCCATAGAACAGGTGCGCGAACGCCATTAATGGAGACATTGGGAGGGAGGTGCGCGGTGGGTAGTAGTCAAAGGGCTCTCCTCCCGATGAGCACGCGCAGGGGTCTGATTGCACGCCTCCCGTACTCAAATAGCTACCCTCACGACACCTCCTAGCCAATAAAAAAAGGGGACGCATGGCCGCACGTAATTAGTAAGTCGAACACCCACGGTTTCAATAATACTTGTCTTTCTTATTTGTAACGTGACAACATTTGTTCCAAAATGACTTTGTTGATTGTTAATCTATGCGCCTTTGCAAATCGGACAGAAAATTACCACAACATGTTGGTGCCATGTCATGAGACCATGCCAAGTTTTATGATTTTTAGGCGTGTTTTGGAATTACAGGAATTAAAAAACCAAGTTTCTCAATCTTTCCGGCCGAGCCACGACACCCAGATGTTTGAATTTCACTCCCATCTCTTGCATGGGACCTACAAATTCACCCAAGGACACACATGTGATTTTTCAAACAACTTTGGTGCACTGGAGCATGTTCTTGTAGTTCAAATTTGAATTTTGCACATTAAATGCCCAGAAACTCAACTAATGTATAAAAAAGGCCAAACAAACCCAAAATAATTCCAAAATTTAGCACGGTACTTCTATTTGATCTAACCTGGCTGTGTAAAAAAATTAAGGCGGGAGAAGCAAGTGTACGTATGTTGTTTCGCACATGGAGGTGATACGTTCCCTC
Source organism: Triticum urartu (assembly GCF_056163025.1). Classification (NCBI taxonomy): domain Eukaryota; kingdom Viridiplantae; phylum Streptophyta; class Magnoliopsida; order Poales; family Poaceae; genus Triticum; species Triticum urartu. Next base: position 428,155,321 of record NC_141879.1, read on the forward strand.
TCGGAACCACGAGCCTTCTCGAGGGAAGCTAAGGAAGTCCTGGATTAGGGGGTCCTTGGACAGCCGGACTCTATACTTTGGCCGGATTATTGGACTATGAAGATACAAGATTGAAGACTTCATCCCGTGTCCGGGTGGGACTCTCCTTTGCGTGGAAGGCAAGCTTGGCAATTCGGATATGTAGATCTCCTCCCTTGTAACCGACTCTGTGTAACCCTAGACCCCTCTGGTGTCTATATAAACCAGAGGGTTTAGTCCGTAGGACACAAACAATCATAATCATAGGCTAGCTTTTAGGGTTTAGCCTCTAAGATCTCGTGGTAGATCAACTCTTGTAATACTCATATCATCAAGATCAATCAAGCAGGAAGCAGGGTATTACCTCCATCGAGAGGGCCCGAACCTGGGTAAACATTGTGTCCCCCACCTCCTGTTACTATCAGCCTTAGACGCACAGTTCGGGACCCCCTACCCAAGATCCACCGGTTTTGACACCGATAGAAGCTCCGGTTTGCAAGAATCTTACACTAAAGCTTGTCCCAATTCGGCCAAAAAAATACCGTAGCATGTTGGTGCCATGTCATGAGACCATGCCAAGTTTCATGATTTTCAGGCATGTTTTGGAATTACAGGAGTTAAAAAACCAAGTTTCTGAATCTATCCGGCCGAGCCACGACGCCCAAATGTTTGAATTTCACTCCAATCTCTTGCATCTTACTTAGAAATTCACCCAAGGACACACATGTGATTTTTCAAACAACTTTGGTGCACTGGAGCCTGTGCTTGTAGTTAAAATTTGAATTATGCACATTAAATGCCCAAAAACTCAATTAATGTATAAAAAAGGCAAAACAATCCCGGAATAATTCCAAAATGTAGCATGGTAGTTCTATTTGGTCTAATCTGGCTGTGTAAAAAAATTAAGGCGGGAGAAGGCAGTGTACGTATGTCGTTTCGCACACGGAGGTGACACGTTCCCTCTCGGAACCACGAGCCTTCTTCAGGGAAGCTCCGGTTTGCAAGAATCTTACACCAAAGCTTGTCCCAATTCGGCGAAAAAAATTACCGCAACATGTTGGTGCCATGTCATGAGACCATGCCAAGTTTCATAATTTTTAGGCATGTTTTGGAATTATAGGAATTAAAAAACCAAGTTTCTCAATCTTTCCGGCCGAGCCACGACGCCCAGATGTCTGAATTTCACTCCCATCTCTTGCATGGGACCTAGAAATTCACCCAAGGACACACATGTGATTTTTCAAACAACTTTGGTGTAATGAAGCATGTGCTTGTATTTCAAATTTGAATTATGCACATTAAATGCCCAGAAACTCAATTAATGTATAAAAGGCCAAACGAACACGGAATAATTCCAAATTTTAGCATGATGCTTCTATTTGGTCTAACCTGCTAGTGTACAAAAATTAAGGTGGGAGAAGGTTGTGTACATATGTCATTTCGCACACGGAGGTGACACGTTCCCTCTCAAAACTAGGAGCCTTCTTGAGGGAAGCTCCAGTTTGCAAGAAGCTTACACCAAAGCTTGTCCCAATTCGTCCAAAAAAATTACTACAACATGTTGGTGCCATGTCATGACACCATGCCAAGTTTCATGATTTTCAGTCGTGTTTTGGATTTACAGGAATTAAAAAATCAAGTTTCTCAATCATTCCGGCCGAGCCACGACACCCAGATGTATGGAATTTATTCCCATTTCTTGCATGGGACCTATAAATTCACCCAAAGACACACATGTGATTTTTGAGCAAACTTTGGTGCATTGCAGCATGTGCTTGTAGTTCAAATTTGAATTATCCACATTAAATGCCCAGAAACTCAATTAATGCATAAAATGCCAAACGAACCCGGAATAATTCCAAATATAAACACGACACTCATGTACTAGTTGCATGTTCACTGTATGTAAATGTTCTAGCAATTCGAACACCATCCTTTCCCTCCGTAACACCATTTTGTCTTTCAAAACATAATGAAAAATCAGGTATACCACAAATAGTTTACTAGAAAGAATCATGTGGGATGCGATATAAAATATCATGGTGAACCGTCTTGTCTGGCTTACACGGGAAGCTTCGTCATCTACGGTCCAGCACCCGTGCTTGAACCACACTTGCGCGCCAATTTCTCGTGGCACCGAGCAAAATTTTTTTGCCACCGCGGAAATATCTATCTCCCCGCCCCCTGCCTCCTACCAAAAGCCACATTTTCCACTGTTCCTCCTTGTTTTCCAAGTTCAAACCTTCAGTGTTGCTTACTGGCAGCTCAGCCTCCTCGCCGGCGACCCTTCTTCTTGCAGCGCCGCCTCCTCGCCACCGACCCTTCTTCTTGTTGCGCAGCCTCGTCAATATGGTCAGGTAATCCACACCCCACCCACACCATCCTCCTCCTTTCCCGTCCCACATGCCCGGACTGACAGAGCGACACATTCCACCGAAATCACTACCCCCTCCTCCAATTAAGCGCCGCCCAAAGCCATTTTACACGCAGTATAACGTGGAGCTGAGTAGCATGTGGCCGCACACGCGAATGAGGTCGCTATGGCTGCCATGCGTGTCGACCACCAGATCTTGGAGGAGCACCTCGTCTTCGAGGCCACTGTCGACACCGCCGCGCGGTTGTCTACTTTAAAATACAATTCGTGGCATTTTCTCGAGGCCACCGCCAGTGCATTCTAGTGGTTTGTCCTCTGTAATGTTAATATGCAATATGATGTTTAGTTAACAGTTTGGTCCTTCGAAATGTGATGTTCAGTTAACACTTTGGTCCAACAATTGCTACATTTCATAGTACTATTCTCAAGCATTCTTTTTTGGTTAACTGTCTTATCTTCTAGTACATGTTTCTATTCTGTAATGTCGTGCTCAGTTAACTATTTTGGTTCATTTGGTCTGTTGTCCATTTAACTATTTGGTTCAGTTCTGCAATTTGATTTTCTTTGCTGTGGGTACAATTTTGTATTGTTATGCATGTGACACCAATCGAATTTGGCTGTACTCAATACATATTCTACTGATAGTATGGCAACTCTCAGTTAACCTTATCAAGATCTTCCTTATGTGTGTTGCAGGGAAACAATGGGAGAAACTATGGTTTACCATCGAGGTTTGTTCAAGCAGGGTCCTTGGGCTAATATCACATTATTGTGCAGTTGCAGGAATCATTCTCATATTTAGTTTTCTTACAATTTGGTCTTGCACATGTAGGTCCTGCCGTCAGAGGCTTAGACCCACTGTTCGACCCATTTTGCATGTGGGGAAATGAGATGTCCATGAATATCAGTCAAGTCAAGAAACTCAGAAAGATTGTTAAGATGAAGAAACTTGCGACGAATAACAGCAAGATCTTTGTTTGCACAATGAAGAAGACGTCATTCAACTATAGGATGGTACCAACTCTATTACCTTGTTTTTACCCCTTTCGCCATTTCAAAATTTACAACAGCGATTTATACATACCTTTGTTTTCAGTACTTTTCAAAGCATTGCACCGATGATTACCTCTCAAACCACCTGCATGGTCAAGAGGCGAGGAAGGTATTCATTCAACACCCATGGTACAATATTGAAGTCTTGCTGAAGAGGACGAAGGTTGGGCGGGCAATTATCCATAGCCACTGGCCTAAAGTTGCAAGGACATTGAACATCACTGAAGGCTCAATATTACCCTTCCGCTTCTGCAGTTTCCCAGATGAGATTCATTTGTCTATTTACCGTGTATGATGCTACTTTCCAAAGGTTTTTGATGCTGCATGTGAAACTTGGTGCTGTTGTGTAATGGCGTAACTAAGTGTTGAAGTTATCTGATGTAATTCGATTATGAAATCCTGGTTGCTTTTATACGGATATGAAATATTTGGCATGTTTTATAAGAAATATCAGTTTGATTAGTACATGGATTATCAATAATAGGATAATTACCCTGCTTATTGGGGTTTTCTATTGCAAACGGTTACTCAGACATCACCGTGGGCGATCAACTCAAATAACCCGCATGGTTTCTAGAAAGTAGGTGTGTTTGATCAACTAACAATCATACATGGCTTCTGGCAGCGAACTATTTGTGTTAGGCCACCTAGCACAAACATTTCCACACAAAGAACTATGTGGGATGTACATACCTTCGGAAATGATTTTCTGGGATTCACCGTGTGGGATGTACATACCTACAGAAATGATTTCTGGGATTCACCACGTGGGATGTACACACCTACGGAAATGATTTCTGGGATTCACCGTGTGGGATGTACATACCTACGGAAATGATTTCTAGGATCGACCGTGTGGGATGTACATATGTACGGAAATGATTGGGTTTCCATGCCTCGCCCGATCGCACACGGCCCCAGCCTGGGTCCCAGGAGGGCCTATCCCCGATGATTTCTAGGTCGTGTGGGAAGGACCCCCCTATCGCCACACTCACTTGGCGACGGTTCCAAATGTCGTTGCGGGAAGGGGTTTTAAACCATTTGTTTAGGATGTCGATGTGCCTTGACTGCCGCACTACGTGGCCAAGCTGTGGGCGAACGCCCCACCAGGGGAGCCCAAAGGCAGGACCGACGCCGTCAAGGTGGAAATGGAGGTGACAAGAAGCAAGGATCACGGCGAGATCGCCGTGCAAGAGCTGACCTTCTTCACAGTTCCGCCCAAGCTGCTGGCCGGGGCTAAGCTGGTGTCCCTCCACATTCAGATTGACAAGCTCACGTCCTAAATGATTCTACAATGCCTTCTGTTTATCTTAGTAATATGCTAATATAGGGGTTAGCTCGGTCTACTTTAGCTTAAGAGATGGTGGGTTTTGGTGGCGATGCAGCAATTACTTCGACATCAGATCAGCAGTTAAAGTAATTTCCAACAGTCGAATGTATATTTTGTCTCTATTGGATATAAAGATTCTTTCGGTAAGAAGTATAACGGCAACAGCTTATATGCTTGTTTGTTCAGGAAGTGTTGCATACTTGTGCGAGTTGACGCGACACATCAAAGTAGTACTACTACTAGTAGTAGTACTCCCTCCGATCCTAATTTCTCTACACTTAAGTCGAGGCGCATATACCAAGGAGGGCCTGGTTGTGTCTATACTTGGACAACTCACCCGACTATGAACCAGGCAGACGAAGCTCGTGTCGTGTTGGTGCCATGTGCGGCCCGCACAATAACCAAAACTTCGCGCCTCCAGCTTAGCCTCTGCGTTTTAAACTTCTCAATCTCAAGGCCAAGGAGCAACATGAAACCTATGATAGAGCCAATCGGACGGTCGAGAACACTACAATTCGTAGCTACAGATGCGTGTGTGAGAGAGGACGAGTGCGTGCGTGCACCTCTTCTCTTCCTGTAAAACGTACAAAACTGAGAGTACAAGTGTATGTGGGTGGGATCGATCTAGGGAGCTAGACATGGTGCATGCGAGAAGTCCCAAGAGATAGGTCTAATGCGTCTGAAAAAAACTAGTCTATACCCAGCCACGAGGCTATTCCTGTCGAACGCCCCAATAACTTAGTTTGATTATGCCTAGACAACATGATTTAGATCTTGCCAACTATCACATGTGTTATACGATGTGGGCCAATTGACTTTATTCATGCTCATACTTTAGTTTGGCAGAACACAATCGAAGAGCTTTTTGACAAGATGGAGAGAGAAGAAAAAAGAGAGTGGACATTGGGATTTTATTTATTAGGAATTTTAGGGCATTTCACCCTAGCTAGTCAGATATGTATCCGACGGTGCCAGTTATTGCACGTACACGGCAGTAGAAAAAGAACTACCATGGCATATGCCACACCACGGCTGAGAACACGTGCCCACGTTACGCTATCCAGGAATAGTGCCGCACTTCGAAACTAGAACCGCCAATAAATTTTGAGCTTGTGTCTCGTCACATTGCAAACTACAAAAGAATATTCACCACTCATCATTTACCTTGGTTGGTGATATTTCTGAATTGAGCCCTATAAACCGGAAAGGAGGTAGTACTACCATGCTATATTTAATTACAAACCTGTTCACACCAATCAAAACCTAAATGGTTTCCCACTTAGGAGTGTATTTGTACTTGGTTATAAATACTACTATGCCAAGATGACTGCACATTCCTCCTCAACTCCTCATCCAAAAAAACAAACAAGTCATTCAGCATCCTTCCCTTGTGTCTGCCATGGCCAGCATGAGTTCTGGGTCGAGGGATTACCACCAGGGAGAGGCGAGCATGGAAGCGGAAGCATGAGAGATGTCTCGCCTCGCCGCGAAAGCAGCCGACATATCCCGCCGCACGGAAGTAGCAACACAGAGGTCCTGCCGTGCCGCTGAAGCAGCACGGAGGTCCCACCGCGCCGTAGATGCAGCAAACTGGTCCGGCCATGCCGCGAAAGCAGCAAAGATGTCCCGTCGTGCCGCGAATGCAGCAGAGATGTCGCGGCGCGCTGCGGCGGCTTGGGAAAATGTCACGCGGGCAGGCAACGACTCTTATAGGCGCATGCATGCGATCGTCCATAGCCAGATGGATCAGATCTCCGGCTGGGCGAGGTTGCAGGATGACATGAAAGCCTCGTTTGAACAGGCTACCAGCATCATTGGGCAACTAAGGGAGGGCAATGAGAGGCTTCGGGCTAAGCACGACCTTCTGAGGGCGAAGAGCGTCCGAAGTACAGAGCAGCAGAAGGAGACCAATGCCTTGTTGAAGAGGACCGGCGTCATCATCAAGAAACTTATGGACGAGAATGACATGCTCCGCATCGAGCGCCAAAGGCTGGTGGAGGAATCCATGGATGCTCTCAAGTAGCGTCTTGAGGACACGATAAAGCTCATCGTGGCTCGCTGCGGAGACTAGTTCCCGCGGCTTGCAACAACACATCAAGAAAGTAGAGATCAGCGAGCCAGATTGTTGTCTTCCTTCTTCTTTTGCCCTTGTGTATTTCAGGCGTAGCTGCATGTGGCTTATTTAATTATCTTCTTAATTATGTAAGAAAATTATTATCCACTGTCTTCTTCCTTATATATTCATCAGTCCTGCTATAAGTCGGAGTAGATGCTATATAGGTCCGTCAGATCTTACATCAAGATATGTGCAAAATTTTCTTTTCAATTTTCTTTTTTCTCTCTTCAATCTCAGCCGAGTGAGACTTAGCCACACCATTAAACAGAGGCTCGAGCGCCATTAATGGAGACCTTGGGAGAGAGGTGGACGGCAGATGGAGGTCAAAGGGCTCTCCTCCCGATAAGCACGCGCACGGGGTCTGATCACACGCCTCCCGTACTCAAATAGCTACCCTGCACGGCGCCTCCTAGCTAATAAAAAAAGGGCATGAGTGGCGGCACGTACATGGTAAATAGAACGCCCACGGTTTCAATAATACTTGTGTTTCCAATTGTAACGTGACAACACTTGTTCCAAAATGACATTGCTGATTGTTAATGTGTGCGCCTTCGCAAATCAGACAACAAAATTACCACAGCATGTCGGTGCCATGTCATGACACCAAGACAAGTTTTTATGATTTTCATGTGTGTTTTGTATTTACAAGAATTAAAAAAATCAAGTTTCTCAATGTTTCCAGCCGAGCCACGATGCCCAGATGTTTGAATTTCATTCCCATTTCTTGCATGTGACCTAGAAATTTATCCGAGGATACACATGTGATTTTTCAACCAACTTTGGTGCACTGGAGCATGTGCTTGTATTTCAAATTTGAATTATGCACACAAAGGTGACACGTTCCCTCTCAGAACCACGAGTCTTCTTGAGAGAAGCTCCGATTTGCAAGAAGCTTATACCAAAACTTGTTCCTATTCGGCCAATTTTTTTGCCACAACATGGTAGTACCATGACATGACACCATGCCAAGTTTCATGATTTTCATGCGTGTTTTGGATTTACAAGAATTTTAAAACAAAGTTTCTCAATGTTCTCGGCCGAGTCACGATGCCCAGTTGTTTGAATTTCATTCCCATTTCTTGCATGGGACCTAGAAATTCACCCGGGGACACACATGTGATTTTTCAACCAACTTTGGTGCATGGGAGCATGTGCTTGTAGTTCAAATTTGAGTTATGCACATTAAATGACCAGAAACTCAATTAATGTATAAAAAAGGCGAAACGAACCCGGAATAATTCCAAAATTTAACAGGGCACTCATGTAGTTCTATGTTGCCTCTGTAAAGAAACTCAAGGGGGTAGGGTATATCGTTTCACACTCAAAGGTGACACATTCCCTCTCAGAACCACGAGCCTTCTTGAGAGAAGCTCCGGTTTGCAAGAAGCTTATACTAAAACTTGTTCCAAATCGGCCCATTTTTTTACCACAACATGCTAGTGCCATGACATGACACCATGCCAACTTTCATGATTTCCAGGCGAGTTTTGGATGTACATGAATTTAAAAACCAAGTTTCGTGATGTTCTCGGCCGAGTCACGATGCCCAGATGTTTGCATTTCATTCCAATTTCTTGTATGGGACCTAGAAATTCACCCAAGGACACACATGTGATTTTTCAACCAACTTTGGTGCACTGGAGCATGTGCATGTATTTCAAATTTGTATTATGCACATTAAATGACCAGAAACTTAATTAATGTATAAGAAAGGCCAAACGAACCCGGAATAATTCCAAAATTTAACAGGGCACTCATATAGTTCTATGTTGCCTCTATAAAGACAATTAGGGGGGAGGCAGCATATAAAGACAACGAGGCTTGTTGAGAGAATCTCCAGTTTTGCAAGAAGCTTATACCCAAACCTGTCCCAATTTAGCCAAAAATTATACATATGAAAATAGGGTTTAGATTATCCTGAACATATCGCTACCTAGACCAATGTACTTAGATTTGAATTCAACATAAAATGGATACAAATATTTGAATTGGAGATCGTATGGTACATGTAGTTCATCATGAATTATGATTACTGCTATATGCATGTTTTTTGTTATCAAGATAATATTTAAATGATTGTATAACTTGACAGCAATCGTATTCAAATAAGGACAATTGATTCTAATTTAGTCCATATGGTAGATGATAATATATATGTTCATAGGGTGCAGTAAAATGTTCATATATGATGGAAGATCAAAATTTAGGACTACATTCATTATAAACCGCAAGGTCACCTAACGATATATTCGATTTCAACATAACGTGTATTCAAAAATTGAAATTCGAGATCCTAGCATTTGTAGTCATATAAAAAGGGACATGACTCTTTCTTTTGATGGGAATTGCTTTGTTTTTTGTTGTTGTTGAGGGAAGTGCGAATCGATTTGGTACTGTACAGGGTAATCTTGTTCTCCCATTTTTTTACATTTCTTTGTAGTTTTTTTAATAGCAATATAGTAAAAGGGTACCTGACTCTCTTGTGTCTTGTATGAATTGTTTTTTTTACATGTTAAGTTTGTTCTGCCGAACAAGGAATCCGCGCCTTGTTATCCCGAAATTTTCAAGCTCGAGTATCTTTTATCTCATCTGCTTTGTAAATCCCGCCTCTACAACCCGCAATGCGCCTTGTTATCCCGAAATTTTGATGCGCGCGAAAACTCCCTCCTTATCTGAAATCAGTCCCACAGCCCAGACATGTGGAATCCCCCTTCTACCCTTCAGCCGGAAATACTGGCTCAACGTCGCAGTGTCAAACCCGGTAGGGGTACGCTGGTAACTTAACCTACATTTTGGACAAGCGCGTCCCTAAGACATGGCTGCCCCCTACCTTCCCCTTCGTCCCCCCATTCGTACACCGAGGCCGCCAAAACCCATGAAACCCCACGCTCCTCCGTCGGCCTCCTGACCCCCGCCCAGCCGGAGACTCTTCCCCGACGACATCGTCCACCACAACAGCTCGCAGTCCCTCATCCACCGCACCAGATGAGGATCCATCGTCGATCTCGTCGTCCTACCGGATCAGCCACCCCACCCTCCACCTCCAAGGAGCTGCCCCGACATTCGCCTCGTCTATCACACCACCTCCATCCCCACAACATCGTCTTGACCTGCCCCACCAGAACCGCAGCACCCTCACCAATTCATCCGATGAAGTCGAGGCCAACTTGGCGCCACCAAGGAGGTTCTGCACTCACCGCTGCATTTTATCTTTTATTCGATCTCACGGGGCTGCCGGTGCTCGATACCGAGCAGCCATGGCGGGTCTCCATCGACGGCGCCATCACCGGCCACTTCATCCATGGCATCTCTCCCCCATGTCGTTGCTTCCTCGATGGTGACTTCCAAACTGGCACTAAATGCAGCTGCTCCGGCTCTCGCTCATGCTGCTCCTGCTGTTGCTCCGGGTCTCGCTCGTGCTGTGGCTTTGTTCTTGCTGTCGGTCGCACTGTTGCACTGCTCTTGCTTTCGTTTTTGCTGCTGCTCTGCTCTACTATTGCTGTCGGTCGCGCTGCCGCTCCGCTCATGCTCTCATTTGTGTTTCTGCTCTGCTCTTGCTCGCTCACGCTGCTGCTATTGCTGCTACATGACCTCCGGCAGCTACAGGAGTTGTTGCTTTAGTACTCGCTCGCGGTGCTGTTGCACGACTTGCTCTCTGCTATGCGTTCCCTGCTCGAGCGTCTGCTGATTTAGATCACTGCTTCTCTTCTACTAGTGCTCGTATGCCCTAAACATCTATTGCAATTCTCTGCTACTATTTCAATCAGTTTCGACAGTAAAATTCAATTTCGACTATACAGTTTAGTTTCTTCAGTTAAGTTCAGAGTGAACAGTATTTACAGCATATGTCGGAGCGGCCGTAGCGCGGCTGATGCATTTTAGATCTAGCACTTTTTGGTGATGTATTTTACATCACCTATTGCAGATGATATTAGAGTCCCACTTCATAATAACATTGTCTGTCTTGTCCTGCTTCAGCCTTGCCGCCGTACACCTCACCGGAGCTGCTCCAACGACGAAACCGTCGATCACAGCGGAGCAGTACCCTCGGCACCGTTTCCAAAGGCCTCAGATCTTCTTCCCCACCTCCGACAGTCACACCAGCATCACCATCCTCCACGTCCAACCCAATGATGTTGAGGTCGACAAGCCTATGCCAAAGAGGTTGTACACTCTTCGTATCACTTTGTTACTCTACATTCGTGTCGATCCCTCATGGATCCTTTGCTATGGAACTACTATGGTACTACTATTCGTGCATTTGGTTAGAAGGAGTGGAGCAAAGAAAAACTGAAGGATTTTTTCCTTTGGTGTCTCTTTCAAAGGAAAAACGTAGGAATTTTAATATCCACTTGGCCGTCCTTTTCAAATTAATATGCATGAAGAACGGGACTAATTGCATTACTGGCATAATAAGATTCTTATTTTTTTAATTTTCACATGGTTTGACTTTAATTTGACCATGTGTCTCCATTCCTGTGTTCTTCCAATTCATGTGAACCAAACACCTAGGTTGACAGAAATCCTATGTTTCCAAATGCTCTGTTTTGCACGTGCGTTCCTATCCTGCTCATGTGTTTTTCCTGTCCCTGTGTTTATAGAATCCTCCAATTCTAAGGAGCCCTTACAGATTTTACTTCATTTCAGATAGGCGTCAAAGAAAACTCTGTGTTATGTCCTGCTCCTGCCGTGCCGTCATCCACCCCACTTGAGGTGCACCATCGACAGAAGCATTCACTTCAGCAGAGATTGCCCTGCAGACTTTCTTTCGCCGCCTCAGATCATCTTCCCCATTGTCGGCAGCCACACCAACTGCATTACCATCATAAACTGAGTAGATGAACCTGAGGACTACACAGTTCCGGAAGAGAGGTCGCAGTCTTTCATGTTTGCTTACATTATACATTGGCTATTATTACCTGCTACTATATAATTCAAACATGAGTTTTAAAATGCCCGTGGGTCTCATATAGAGGCAGCAACGAATAGTATCTATCTACTATCTGGTTCATCTGGGGTCTTCTATGTGGTTCATATTGGGTGGGCAACAAACAGTAGATGATCCATTGTCTATCTTTTTAAACTGAAGGTATAATCTACCTCCTATCATCAGTTTTGGATCTATCCACTCGTTTGCTACCATCAGTCTTGATTTCTGCATGCACCCCTTAGCCCTTACAAAATCTCACTATTTTTTATTATGCATGTCAGTTATTGTACACAACTGTACTGAACATGTAGAGAAAAAGAGAATACCGTTGCGTGGGAATATAATGTCATGCAGACAACGCTCCATGGTGATCGAAGTGCCCCCCCCCTCTCGCCATTCCAGATTGTATTCCAGAGGAATATAACTGTTCAGATGGGGATTCAGAGGGAGCCGACCACTCCTATTAACCACCTGAGGTGTTTGCTCTAACCTGACAAGTTGATGTTGGTCATATCATGCATATGGCGCATCACATTGCTTACATTATACATTTTATATGTCATCGGCTTAGTTTAGATTTGCTTTGTGTGAATGCCACCTGTTTGGTTTCTATATCATACTCCCACCGTTCCTAAATATTTGTCTTTTTAGAGATTTCAACAAGTGACTACATACGGAGCAAAATTAGTGAATTTACACTCTAAAATATGTCTATATACATCCATATGTGGTAGTCCATTTGAAATCTCTAAAAAGACAAATATTTAGGAACAAAGGGAGTATATGGGAATTATGCAATGCCATCTTCTTTAGCTTGGCATCATATACGTGAATCATGCAATGCCATCCCGTTTAGCCATTCATCATATATGTGAATTATATCGTGCCATATTTTTTTCATAATGTATCCCATTTGTCAACAATGTTTATACATTCATCTACTCTTCCTGTGCATCATCCATTTGAGTCGGTCATGGGAAAATCAAGAGTGAAAACAAGGTCTTCTGAGCAGTCAGTGCTACCTGTCGATCCAGATTTCTTGCTGGTTACAGATAGCTCCTCAGAGGAGGATTCAGAGATAGATGACTAGTCGTATCCCCCCCGAGGTGCATGCTCTTACATGGCAGGGTTATATTGCTCATACCATGCATATGGTGTCTTGCATTGCCATGCCATCTGCTTAGATTAGACATGCTTTGTATGAATGCCTCCTGTTTGCTTTCTATATCAGATATGTGAATTATGCAATGCCATGTTTTTCAGCCAGTTACCATATATGTGAATTGTGCACCGCCATGTAGCCAGGCATCATATATGTGAATTATCTCATGCCATCTTTTTTTTCATTACGTATTCCATTGGTCGACAATCTGTGTATATTGAACCACTCTTCATGTGTATCAGCCATTTGAGCCAGTCATGGAAAAATCTAGAGTGAAAACAAGGTCTTCAGAGCAGGCAATGGTACCTGTTGAAGCATATATCTCGATGGTTACAGGGAGCTCCTCAGAGGAGGATTCAGAGACAGATGACCAGTCCTATATCCCACCTGAGGTGTATGCTCTAAGTTGCAATGTTTATATTTCTCATATCATGCATATGATGTCTTGCATTGCTTAGTTTAGACATCATATGCACAATATTGAATTCCATCTGCTTAGTTTAGAGACCATACATGCGAGTGCCAGCTGCTTAGTATATGAATCAATTATGTCAATTATATCATGCCATCATGTATAGTTAGACAACATGTATGTGAATTATTTCATCCCAACCTATTTTAGAAAGACATCATATAGTTTTGCCATGTCATCCTGTTTAGATACTTATCATATGTTGAATTATACCATTATATCCTGTTAAGTTATCCATCATATATCTGAAACTGTGCCATGCTATCCTATTTAGTTAGGCATCATATATGTGAAATTGTGTCATGCTGTCCTGTTTGGTTAAACAACATATATGTGAATTACCACATCTGTCTATCATACAATGTCTGTACGTTCAATTTCTTTTCTTACTTATCAGCCATTTGAATTGGAGGGGTGATGGTGGTATCTAAGGGAGCAAAAACCCGTTTTTCACAAAAGATAGTGCTACCCGTTGATGCAGATAGAACCATGGTTGTAGAGGCCCACAAACTAGCCCCACCACACATAATAGAGACTCTTCCAGATTGCACACTTACACCGTTGGGCAGAGAACCAGCTACAACCCATCTAACTCCAACACCAACGGATAGTAACCCACTTCTAGTTGACAAGGCACCATGTCCACCACAGAGTACCCCCACATGAGCAGTTTGTAAAGAAACTGCAGTGCCCAAAGCACGAAGACCACCACAACGAATCCAAACTCCACGTTTAAAGGAGAAGATCAACTGTTCTCAGGTCAGATTCCGTAGCTATGGTCCATACTTGTTTATTATTGCATCAGTGTATTTACTCATACCAACTACTTTTGAATTTGAAGGATCCCATTGAAACTCCAATGGCGCAACAAGTATGTTTTAAACCTATTTCTTTAACTGGATTGTTGTTCTAACTTCTTGCTCTATGTTGATTTCAGTTTTAGTTGTATAAACAGTTATGCTCTCATGTGATACACATTACAAGTGTTGCCAATGCTGTGTAGTATCTCACACTTATATTCTGACTATGCCGTTGTGTCTTAAAAATATATGAGTTGAACTGTGTCTCTATCTTGATTTGACAACATAAACTAGAATGATATGGACAATACAGTGACCATAGTACATAAATATATGTTTGTTTCATGTTGTTATCCTGTCCACCTTACTACTGATCCGGTTTACCAAAATGAGTTTCGTATACCACACGCTAAACCTGTGATGTGTCTGCTTGTTTCTCTTGTAGTATGCGAACAGAATATTGGAGAAGAGCACCCCACTATGCAATGGTAGAGAAAGTAATGCAGATAAGGTTCAAGATAGTGAGACAACCCTGTTGGCCTCCAAGAAAGGTGATAAAAACAATCTTGTAGACACTGAGAAAACCTCACAGTCCCGCGTTGATGTAGTGTTCGAGTTACTGGACAGTACCGCTGGCACAAGCTCTTCGAACTTGCTACCTGAATCACTTCAGCTTCTTCAGTCTCAGCTACAAGCTGAAAGGCATCAGTCAGCTGTGCTGCGGCAAGAAGCCGAAGGACTGAGGAAGTCCCTACAAAATTCAGATGCACACTTTCTTGTGCAATAGCAAGTGTTGGAGGATTTAAACGCCAAACAAGAGAAAGTTAATAAGCTTGCTAAGCATCTTGCCAACATTATGCGTACCCAGGATGTTGTTTCTTAAGCTCTTCTCAAGTGGTTTCAGTTCTGGGCTTGTTTTGCTACGGCGTTTATTTGCACTGGTCGCCAACTTTGACAACTAGTGTATATGATATGCTGCTTTGTTCCCTATATTTGCACTGGCGGTGAACTTTGATGCCTAGTGGATGTAATATGTGTAATAGCCGTGATAGCCTAGCATAAGTTGCTTGCTTATTTATTTCCTTGTTGTCTTGTTAATTTTTTGCTTGTAGTCAGTGCAGTTCTTTTTCCGTGGTTTGCTAGTGGCCGCAATAACCTATTTTTTAAAACTAGGCCACAATAACCATGTGCTACATATTTACTGTAGTTACCATGGGCCTCCTACGGGATGTAGAAACAATGGGCCTTCTAAGGGCCATAGAAACAACAGACATTCTACGGGCCGTAGCATCAATGGGCCTTCTATGGGTCGTATGATCGATTGGCCAAAAATGGGCCAACAATGGACCGCATTATGGGCCTTAATCGGGCTAGAGTTGGAATCGTCCATCCATGGGCCGACCATAATGGGTTGTCGTTAATCGGCCATATTTGATGATGCTATGAAAATGGCCTAACAGATTAACGAGCCACAAACGGGCCGACTGTAACCACGGGCTGAATTTGGCCCACAATCAGAAAAGGCCAGTAACATGCATGCCGTAAGTAACCGAATGCTGGAAATGAGCCCAAGAATAAATGGGCCCTGAGAAGGCCGAAAGATAACATGGGCTTGAAACCGCCCATTGGAATAATGTGCCGTTAATGGGGTATAAAGCGATGTACTATTCATTATGGGCCAGTTTCACCACGGGTCGTTAATGGGCCAACAGTTACAAAGTGCCTCATATGGGCCGAAAGACGTCATGTGCCACACATGGGCCGGAAGTTACGACGGGATGGAATCATATTGGACGGACTAGGTGACGCTACTGGGCCTAACTCTGATAGGTCGCAATGGCCCTGAGTTAGCAGGCTGTCAATGGGCTATGTGCGAACAGGCCGTTAACAGGCTTTTCGTGGGCCGGCCCGCTATCTTTTGACCAAGTCAAACGGGCCGGCCTTTTCACAAGAATGGGCCTCTGTTGGGTCGTGCCACATGTCGACGTATCATTGGCGCTTTCTGTCAAATGAGTGGGTGACATATGTCCCAACGGTGAGCCAACACGTGTTTCCTCCAGCCAATGATAAATTTACACGTGGAAAATCCCCATTGGTCTGTGGTGTTAACGGGTTATTGGATCCAAACCCAAACCCGATAGCTTAGCGGCGACCCATTACGATGGATGCCGCGCGTCGGTCACCCTTGACTAAAGCACTTATGTGACGCGTGATTTATCGTCATGGAAGTGTACACTTCCGTGATGATAATTTTGGCAATGTCATGGAACACTTCTATGACAGCACAAGTATGACTATCTTGATTCTATCATAAAATTGTCATGGTTGTACATGCATGATAGAAAACGTGACCTACTGTGACAAACACGTATCATCACAGAAGTGTATTTTTTTTGTAGTGTGTGGCACTGCCGTTTAGGTCCTATTGGTGTAAAGCACATGAATAAACTCCATAGAGATGGACTGTTGGAATCACTTGATTATGAACATTTGATACTTGAGAAGCATGCCTCATGGGCAAGATGACTAAAACTTCGTTCTACGGAACAATGGAGTGAGCCAATGACTTATTGGAAATAATACATACCAATGTATGCGGTCCGATCAGTATTGAGGCACGCGGTGGGTATCATTATTTTTTGACCTTCACAGATGATTTGAGAAGATATGGGTATATCTACTTAATGAAACACAAGTCTGAAACATTTGAAAAGTTTAAAGAATTTCAGAGTGAAGTGGAGAATGATCGTAACAAGAAAATAAAGTTTCTACGATCTGATCGCGGAGGCAAATATTTGAGTGACGAGTTTGGCCTTCATTTAAAACAATGTGGAATTGTTTCACAACTCAGGCCACCTGGAACACCACAGCGTAATTGTGCGTCTGAACGTCCTAACCGTACTTTATTGGATATGGTGTGTTCTATGATGTCTCTTACTGATTTACCACTATCGTTTTGGGGTCATGCAGTAGAGACACCTGCATTCACATTAAATAGGGTGATACGTCTCCAACATATCTATAATTTTTGATTACTCCATGCTATATTATCTACTGTTTTGGACTATATTGGGCTTTATTTTCCACTTTTTTATTATTTTTGGGATTAACCTATTAACCGGAGGCTCGTCCCAGAATTGCTATTTTTTGCCTATTTTGGTATTTCGGAGAAACAGAATATCAAACGGAGTCCAAACGGAATAAAACCTTCGGGAACGTGATTTTCTCACCGAACGTGATCCAGGAGACTTGGACCCTACTCCAAGGAGTCAAAGAGGCGGTCACAAGGGTGGGGGCACCCCCCCTAGGGCGCGCCCCCTGCCTCGTGGGCCCCTCGGTGCTCCACCAGCGTATTCCTTCCTCCTATATATACCTACGTACCCCCAAATGAGCAGAAAAGGAGCCAAAAACCTAATTCCACCGCCGCAACTTTCTGTATCCACAAGATCCCATCTTGGGGCCTGTTCTGGAGCTCCGCCGGAGAGGGCCGTCATCACGGAGGGCTTCTACATCATCATAGCCTCTCCGATGAAGTGAGTAGTTTACTTCAGACCTGCGGGTCCATAGTTAGTAGCTAGATGGCTTGTTCTCTCTTTTTGGATCTCAGTACAAAGTTCTCCCCCTCTCTCGTGGAGATCTATTCGATGTAATCTTCTTCTTTTTGCAGTGTGTTTGTTGAGACCGATGAATTATGGGTTTATGATCAAGTCTATCTATGAATAATATTTGAATCTTCTCGAATTCTTTTATGTATGATTGGTTATCTTTTCAAGTCTCTTCGAATTATCCGTTTGTTTGGCCAACTAGATTGGTAGTTCTTGCCATGGGAGAAGTGCTTAGCTTTGGGTTCGATCTTGCGGTGTCCTTTCCCAGTGACAGAAGGGGCAGCAAGGCACGTATTGTATCGTTGCCATCGAGGATAACAAGATGGGGTTTATTTCATATTGCATGAATTTATCTCTCTACATCATGTCATCTTGCTTAAGGCATTACTCTGTTTTTAACTTAATACTCTAGATGCATGCTGGAGAGCGGTCGATGAGTGGAGTAATAGTAGTAGATGCAGAATTGTTTCGGTCTACTTGTCACGGACGTGATGCCTATATACATGATCATTGCCTTAGATATCGTCACAACTTTGCACTTTTGTATCAATTGCTCGACAGTAATTTGTTCACCCACCGTATTATTTGCTATCTTGAGAGAAGCCTCTAGTGAAACCTATGGCCCTTGGGTCTATTTTCCATCATATAAGTTTCCGATCTACTATTTTCCATCATATTAATTTCTTATCAACTATTTTTGCAAACTTTTACTTTCCGACCTATAACCCAAAACCCAAAAATATTTACTTTATCGTTTGTATAAAATATTTCTTATCAGTAAATAAAATGATGGAAAATAGTAGATCGGAAACTTATATGATGGAAAATAGACCCAAGGGCCATAGGTTTCACTAGAGGCTTCTCTCAAGATAGCAAATAATACGGTGGGTGAAGAAATTACTGTCGAGCAATTGATACAAAAGTGCAAAGTTGTGACGATATCTAAGGCAATGATCATGGATATAGACATCACGTCCGTGTCAAGGAGACCGAAACGATTATGCATCTACTACTATTACTCCACACATCGACCGCTATCCAGCATGCATCTAGAGTATTAAGTTCAAGAGAACAGAGTAATGCTTTAAGTAAGATGACATGATGTAGAGGAATTAACTCAAGCAATATGATGAAAACCCTATCTTTTTATCCTCGATGGAAACAATACAATACGTGCCTTGTTGCCCCTACTGTCACTGGGAAAGGACACGGAAGATTGAACCCAAAGCTAAGCACTTCTTCCATTGCAAGAAAAACCAATCTAGTTGGCCAAACCAAACCAATAGTTCGAAGAGTTACAAAGATATCAAATCATGCATAAAAGAATTCAGAGAAGATTCAAATAATATTCATAGATAAGTTGATCATAAATCCACAATTCATGGATCTCGGCAAACACACCGCAAAAGAGTATTACATCGGATAGATCTCCAAGAACATCAAGGAGAACATGGTATTGAGAATAAAAGAGAGAGAACAAGCCATCTAGCTACTAGCTATGGACCCGTAGGTCTGTGGTAAACTACTCACGCTTCATCGGAAGAGCAATAGAGTTGATGTAGAAGCCCTTTGTGATCGAATCCCCCTCCGGCAGGGTGCCGGAACAAGGTCCCTAGATGGGATCTCACGGGAACAGAAGGTTGCGGCGGTGGAAAAGTATTTTCGTCGATACTTCTGGTGGTTTGGGAATATATGTGCATACACTAATGCGCGTCGGTCCTAAACAAATGGTTTTTAACCCCTTTCCGCGACAGCATTCGGAACCGTTGCCAAGTGAGTGTGGGTGATAGGCGGGTTCTTCCCACATGACCCAGAAACCATTGGGGATATGCCCTCCTGGCACACACGCTCGGCAAAATGAGGTCGTCTGTGACCGGAGAGCGCTCAAATACGGAAATACGTACAGTAGTGCTAAAAAACAATTATACAGCAAAATTGTTTCCGGTCGCAAATACATACCACATAGTCAGTCCCCGCTAAATGTTTCCGTTCATATATACATCCTACATAGTCGCTACAAGGAAAACGTTTGCCCAATGTGGTGTAATGTGTCACTAGGCAATCGATAACTAGACCGGCAATCATTATTGCAATTTTATATGAAGGAGAAGCGTAAGCTAACATACTTTCTCTACTTGGATCATATGCACTTATGATTGGAACTCTAGCAAGCATCCGCAACTACTAAAGATCATTAAGGTAAAACCCAACTATAGCATTAAAGTATCAAGTCCTCTTTATCCCATACGCAACAACCCCCTTACTCGGGTTTGTGTTTTAGTCACTCACGCAACCCACTATAAGCGAATCATGAACATATTGCAACACCCTACAGCGGGGATCCCTTACGCTTGCGCGACACGGAGAGCACCATAGGACAGCACCAATAATAAAACATGCAACTCAAACCAATCACGATCATCAAATAACCCATAGGACAAAACAGATCTACTCAAACATCATAGGATAGCCCTACATCATTGGGAAATAATATATAGCATTGAGCACCATGTTTAAGTAGAGATTACAGCGGGTAAGAGAGAGGTTACACCGCTGCATATAGGAGGGAAGAGTTGGTGATGATGGCGGTGAAGTTGTTGGTGAAGATTGCGGTGATGATGATGGCCAAGGCAGCGTTCTGGCGGCACCGGAAGAGAAGGGGAGAGGGGGCCCCTTCATCTTCTTCTTCCTTGACCTCCTCCTTAGATGGGAGAAGGGTTTCCCCTCTAGTCCTTGGTCTCCATGGCATGGGAGGAGCGAGAGCCCCTCCGAGATTGGATCTGTCTCTCTGTCTCTCTCTGTTTCTGCGTTCCCAGATTCTTCCCTTTCACCATTTCTTATATTCCCGGAGATCCGTAACTCCGATTGGGCTGAAATTTTAACACGATCTCTATCCGGATATTAGCTTTATTGCGGCGAAAGAAGGGAACCAACCGCCTTACAGGGTGGCCACGAGAGTCAGGGGCGCGGCCCCCTACCTCGTGGCCCCCTCGGGCATCATCTCGCGTGGATTTTTCTTCCCAAAAATCACATATATTCCACAAAAATCTCTGTCCGTTTTTATCCCGTTTGGACTCCGTTGATATGAATTTTCTTCGAAACAAAAAACATGCAACAAGCAGGAACTGGCACTAGGCACTGGATCAATATGTTAATCTCAAAAATAGTATAAAAAGTTGCCAAAAGTATATGAAAGTTGTAGAATATTGGCATGGAACAATCAAAAATTATAGATACGACGGAGATGTGTCAGCCCGCGGTCATGACTTCAAACCACCGTCCAATATTTTTTTGTCGTTTGTTTTCATTCTTACTAGCAAAATGCATGTGCATTCCACATAATATCAAGGTGAATTTGTATGACAAGTTTATCTTGTGAGAGAAAAGGTTGAACGAGGGAAGGCCTTATTTGCATATGTGGAGAGGTGTGTTGGTACCTTTTTGCAAAATTGCCATAGTTTCCTTCCTATCTGCTAGATATAAATCGGACGGCCTATATTACAGGATGGCAGGCACACCATCATCACCAAATCTGTTTTTATGAGAGATAGCAAGATGCCCATGCGTTGCACGGAACATCAAGATGCATTTGTATAAGTAGTTTATCTTGTTGGAGAAAAGGATGAATGAGGGAATGCCTTATTTGCAAATGTGGAGAGGGGTGTGGGTATCTTTTTGCAAAATTGCCATAGTTTCCTTCCTATCTGTCGGATATAAATCGGATGGCCTATATTGCAGGATGGCACACACACCATCATCGCCAACTCTGTTTTTTATAAGAGTAGAGATGTAGAGTAGATACACGCCGACAGGTGGGCCCAATGGTAGTGAGATAATGTGATGCAACACTAGAGGTGCCACGTGGAGCGTTTAACTTGTCAACTAGTCGTTTCTTGAGCAAATACGAAGTTGTACGGTGAGCCCGTGACTGTATAATAACCACAAAACGTAAATGGTGACCGTAATGAGTGGATTCTGAAGTCCAATGTATGTATCATGCTTTCGCTTTAAATACAATGATCGTCTCTGTATACATTGCGAGATAAAGATGAAACATGCGTGAATGTGCTGGGGGTGTACTTTTAGAGGACCCAGAGATAGTTTGTGTGCATACGTGAAAGGGGCGTAGAGGGGGTGTATGCGATGGAGAGAGAGATGCTCTTCGTTTCTCTTTATTCTAACTAACTTTATATATAGTATAAAAATATAAAAATTCATAGTGCGGAATAAATATCCATGTGGGCACCATGCAATGCAAATTAACGTTCATACTCCTCCATATAACTTTGTGATGTTGTATATATGTAGAAGTTCTAAAATAATTTTTTGGCCACACTTTATTCAAAAGGGATGTTGTATGCAAAATAAACGTGAAGAGAGGGCTTTATAGATCAATGGGGTACGTGATGTAACATGTGTGAATGTGTAGTTGGTATATTTGGCAGGTCCTAGAGAGGTATGTGTGTGTACTACGTATTCGAGAGAGGCACGGATAGAGGGGCTGGCGGGGGAGGGGACGTGGAAGAGATAGCACGAGAAATGAGAGAGGTGTAGAGAGAGAGACGAATATGATGTCATGGCGAGAGATTCCCTTGAGTGTGTATATGCAAGGGGGGATAGAGGAATGAGGATACTTATTTTTGTGTGGTGTTTGTGTTGGTATGTGTGGGTGTAAGAAGATAACGAGACCTGGGGGCAGAGGGTGTGTCACCGCATGAGGTCCAATGGGCCGAGGTGAGGCCCTTGGTTTGGTTCTGTCCTACGCCACATTGGTCGGCCTGTGACGCATTTAGGGAGACCCATGGATGTCTAGTCGTACAAGACAAAGATAGCAGAATCGTAAAGGACACTGTGTCCACTGACAAAGCCGGCTAGGATTTGTAACCATAGGTCCTCGGACTAAGGTAACACCTTGAGGGAGTCCTAGATTAGGGGGTGTCCGGATGGCCGGACTATACCTTCATTCAGACTCCTGGACTATGAAGATACAAGATTGAGGACTTTGTCCCGTGTCCGGAAGGGGCTTTCCTTGGCGTGGAAGGCAAGCTTGGCGATACGGATATGTAGATCTCCTACCATTGTAACCGACTTTGTGTAACCCTAACCATCTCCGGTGTCTATATAAACCGGAGGGTTTTAGTCCGTAGGACAACATACAGAACAACAATCATACCATATGCTAGCTTCTAGGGTTTAGCCTCTCCGATCTCGTGGTAGATCTACTCTTGTACTACCCATATCATCAATATTAATCAAGCAGGACGTAGGGTTTTATCTCCATCAAGAGGGCCCGAACCTGGGTAAAACTTTGTGTCCCTTGCCTCCTGTTACCATCCGGCCTAGACGCACAGTTCGGGACCCCCTACCCGAGATCCGCCGGTTTTGACACCGACATTGGTGCTTTCATTGAGAGTTCCTCTGTGTGGTAGCCGTTAGGCTTGATGGCTCCTACTATCATCGATAGTGATGCGGGCTTGGGTGAAACTTGTCTCCTCGGACAGATCTCTGTCTTCGGTGGCTTTGCACTGCGGGCTAATTTGCTTGGCCTTCTGGAGCAGATCGAAAGCTATGCCCCTAGCCGTCAGGTCAGATTTGGAAGTTTAAACTACACGGCTGACATCCGCGGGGACTTGATCTTCGACGGATTCGAGCCACTGCCGAGCACGCCGCACTGTCACGACGAGCATGGTCTAGCTCTGCCGCCGAACAGTGCCCTGGAGGCTGCGCCCGCATCGGCTTCGACCCTTAATTCGGAGCCAACTGCGCCGATCGAGTATGGGTGGTTGGACGCCGCCTCGGGGACTGCGATCCCAACGGCGATCGAGCCGTACACCATCCCTGCACTCCACGAGACTCGTGACTCCAAGGAGCCGGACTCCTCTCCGGACTCTGAACCCTCCGCGCGCCTGCCGATCGAATCCGATTGGGCGCCGATCATGGAGTTTACTGCCGCGGACATCTTTCAGCACTCGCCTTTCGGTGATATTCTGAAGACACTAAAGTCTTTCTCTTTATCAGGAGAGCCCTGGCCGGACTACGGTCAGCAAGGTTGGAATACGCACGATGAGGAAATTCAAAGCCCACCCACCACCCACTTTGTAGCCACTGTCGACGATTTAACCGACATGCTCGACTTCGACTCCGAAGACATCGACGGCATGGACGCCGATGAAGGAGACAATTGTCGGATTTCGGGTTCCGGCAGACCCTTGAGGTTCGAACACTGGGGTGCGCACGGACATTTCGACTCCTACCTTCCTGCACCCCTTCGCCACGCTAGGATCAAAGCTATGAAAAGAACAACACAAGGGACACAGGGTTTATACTGGTTCGGGCCACCGTTGTGGTGTAATACCCTACTCCAGTGTGTGGTGTGTGGATTGCCTCTTGGGCTGATGATGATGAACAATACAAGGGAGAACAGCCTCGCGAGGGTCTGTTCTTGGCTGGGGCAATGAACTGCTGGGAGGAGTTCAGCCACCTTTCTCTATCTCCCTCTCTCTCTCTGCTTACCACCTCTCTACTTGTCGAGCCTTGGAGGAGACTGAGCCAAACCCTTTGCTACGTGGGTGGCTGGTCCTATTTATAGAGGCCCTGGTCCTCTTCCCAAATATTGAGCGGGAAGGGAGCCAACAATGGCGGGCTAATTTGAAAGGGGACAACAAGTATCAGCTATCCTGACAAAAGTAGTCTTCGCCTGCACAAAGCTCTGGTGATGACGCCGTCTTGCGCCCCATGGTGACCTCTGTCTCGTAGTCCTCCTAGTCTTGGTCTTGTTGCACTGAAATGGCAACCTTTGCCTGATGCCTCGGTACTCCGCGACTGCGCTTGCCCCCTTTGCACCAAAGAGGAAAGGAGGATGCTGTGCGGGCTGGCACCCGCCTGGCGCCCTGAGTCGTCATGGCTTGCGTCACGGACACCTCGCGAGGTACCCCGCCTTGATCTCTCCGCCTCCTCGTGAGCCAGCCTGACAAGGCCGTGCCTGAGGAAGCTCCGTGTCACCCTACCCGCGAGGCTTGGCCCCTCGCGAGGGTCTTGAGTTTGTGTTGGTGAAAATGGGCCGTGCTGGGCCCCCCTTTGAGCCATGCCATAGGCCACAGGCAGGCAAGTCTGGGGACCCCCGTTCCCAGAACACCGACAGTAGCCCCCGGGCCCAAGGCGCGCCCGGACTTGGCCGCGCAGGGAGGCGGAAGGGCAAGAGCGAAGCGCCGCGGGCCCTAACAGACTACGGCCTTGGGCGCCGTGTGGCGGTTGATTGGACGTGGGCGCCTTAGCAGCCGCGCGAGTTAATAAGGGAGTGGCGTCCGCCTAGGCCCTTCTTCTTGCTTCCCCCGGTTGCTATTCAGATCCCCTTTCCTGCGCTTCTCCTTCCTTCCTCCGAAATCTCCAGATCGGCTCTGACCGTGTGACCCAGGAAGCCATGGCGCCTCGCCAGCCCCCGGCCACAGCTTGGTACTCATTTGCCCTGGACCCGCCGAACGTGTCGGAGGCGGGCCTTGCCCGGTTGCGCCGGATAGCGACGGCGCGAGGCATCGACGGGGCGAAGGTGTTCAAGGCCGGCTCCGCCACCCCTGAGGGTCAGAGGAGCACCTTCTATCCACTCTTCGTAAGTGCCATTGTTGCTGGCCTGGTGCCTCCCTTCTCCGAGTTCTTCTTCTCTATCCTCCGCCATTACAAGCTGCAGGCTCTGCATCTCCATCCCAACTCCATCCTTCTCCTCGCGATCTTTGCTTATTATTGCGAGGCCCACGTTGGGTTGCAGCCCTTAGTGGCCTTGCTGCGCCACTACTTCTCCCTCCGGACCTCTCGCAGTCCTGCTTCCGCGTGCGCGAGCTTCATCGCGTACGGTGGCGCCATTGCCAACTCGAACTTTGGGAAGAGGATTGAGCGCTTCAGGAGCAAGTGGGTCTTGGTGGACGCTGAGCGCATCCACCCTCGTCTGATCTTGCCCATCGAGCAGCACACGAGCTCCAGCAACTGGGGTCGAGCGGAGCTCACGGATCCCCGCGCGAAGATGGTGTTGGAGAAGATGGACGCGGATCTGAGGCCGGCCAACATGGCGGCGGCGAAGCTGACCGGTGCGTCGTTGCTGAGGGAGTTCCTGGAGCACCAGCTGGCTCCGCTTCGGCAGTACTCGCTTCCAATGTGGAGGCCCCGTCCGAGCCCCGTGGCCTGGGCCGCGGAGACTTGGCTGCGGTTGTCCAATCTCTGGTCGGGGGCAATGTGGCGAGGTTGGAGGGCGCCCCTACGCCCTTGTTCCTCCGCGATGACTAGGAGCGGGTAGTGAAGTCCATGCCCGTCTTCAACGGGGAAGGGCCCGTGCTCCTGGAGGCTCCCGAGGGACCGGTGGACGTGCCCTCCGGCGACTCCAGCGAAGAGGAAGAAGGAGGGGAGCGCGGAAAAGGGCCTGACTCCGAGGCGACTGACGGAGAGTCGAGGGCTCCCCTCCCCCGGCGCAGGTCCCGTGTTCTCCGCCTCTCTCCGAATGATGAAGACGAGGATGACGACGAAGACGACGACGAGCAGGACGGCGGGAGCTCGCCCCCGATCCCGAAGAAGGACAGGACCGGGCTGATCTCCCGCGGGTCTCCCCCGGCCCCGGGGCGAACCGCCGACGCACCTTCTGCCTCCAAGGTTCCCGAGGTTGACCCTTCCAGCCGGCTTTCAGGCTTCAAATTTGGCCGGAGGCCGCTTGAGCTCGCTGGCGACGACCCCTAAGCATTCGATTCTTGTCTTTATCTCTTGCTCTGCTTCTGAGGCTTGACTTCCGCATCTTTGGATAGGTTGGCGCCCGCAGCAAAGAAGTCAAAGGGGGCTCCTGAGGTTTCGTTCGTGACAACGCCCCTGAAGGAAGGTGACCGCGACGCACAAGCTTCTCCCGCCCGGTCATCCTCGCGGGGCCTGACTGAGCCGGCTGGGGCGAGCTCAGCCCCCACGGCCCAAGTGACTCCCGAGGTGCTCCCGTCCGCCGCCGCTGCTACAGCTGTCGGGGCACGGCTGACTCCGCCTCAGGATGCTGCGGCCGTGCTGCCGCCTTCTCCTCCTACTCCACCAGCTGCTATCTCCCCGACTCCTTCCGCCGTTCTGGACCGCGCTGTTGCTGAGCTGGACCGGCTACGGCAGGATCTTCTCGGCGCCGACCCTCGCCTAGTGGCCGGGCGCTTGGAGCTGGTTTCTGGATGGGTTCATTCCGACGCTTCGATTCGGGCAGCGCTGGTCCAGGCCTCGACGGCATGCGACGAGGAGAAGCAGGCCGTCCTTGAGGCGAAGGCTACTCGCGATGCAGCCCTGGGAGAGGTGGTCGACGTCTGTGGTCGCTGCAAGGTGCTGGAGGATGAGCTGCAGGGCCTGCGGGATCAGCTCACGAAAGAGGTTCGCCTTTGCCAAGAGCAGGAAGAAGGCGTGAAAAGGCTCGCAAGGCGGCCGTCGAGGGCCGGGTGGCCAAGCTCAAGAAACGCCGCGACCGCCTAGGCGCGCTGGAGCAGGAATTGGGGGCGAGGAAGGCCGAGCTGGACGGCAAGGCCCTGGTCCTCGCCGAAGATCGCACGGCCTTCACGGAGCTAGAGGCGAAGGCTCGCTCCTCGCTGAGGACGCTTTACGATAGCGGCCTGGAGAGCCCGCTAGCCGGCGCCGAGGATGGCCCCGCCAAGCTGCTTCCCTTCTTGGTCCACACTCTTGAAGATGTCGCCCTTGGCCTTGGCCCCACGGCCGAGGCCGAGGCGCGTGTTCTGTCTTCTGCAGCACTGACGCGGGTTCTCACCCACATCCACCTTCGCGATCCCTGGTTCGATCTTGACAGCCTGTTGGAGCCCGTGAGCGGCTAGCGTGCGGCGGCTGCTGCCGAGGCCGTGAAGGGTCGCGCAGAGGCTCTGCTGGGGAAGTTCCGGGCCTTCAGCACCAAGTCGGAGCAAGGCGCTGTCAACCCAGCTGCTCCATGAGGTGAACCCATGCCGCGCTTCTCCCCCGACGCCAAGTGACTCCGTCGTGGCTCCTGTCCTGCTTTCGATTCCTGCAAATGTATCATGCCTCGGGGAGGCGTTTAAACTTGCGCCTGATATTGGGATAATAGTGTGCACTGTAATATTTGCTTTCGAATTCCTTTGAAATTTGTGCTTTTCCTTCCTACTTGCTTACGTTCTACGCCGGGAGAGCCCGGCCCCACGTGTACCTCACCCAGCAATAGCCCCGACCGGAAACCAGGACGGGACCAAGGAGTGAGGGGCTACGTGACAAGTTAGGCTCCTGAGTGGCGATGCTCAGGAGTCCCCCTTGGCGCACGAACAGCAAGTAGGGAGGTGTGATCTGGGTGGATCCACCGTTCTACGTCTGCAAAGCCCGGCCACGCACGTACCTCACCCAGCAATAGCCCCGACCGGAAACCAGGACGGGACCAAAGGAGTGAGGGGCTACGTAACAAGTTAGGCTCCTGAGTCGCGATGCTCAGGAGTCCCCCTTAACGCTCAAATGGCCTTCATACTTTGGCTCCGCTCGGGGAGGGGCGCGCGACGAACCAGGCCCGTGGGGACCTGGCTGGGCGGCGTGCGTCGGGCGTGACCCTGGCGCAGCTCCCGTGCCCAGCCCCCTCGCGCGGCACTCCCGAGGGGAGCCGTTGCGATGAGGCTAGACACTGAGCACTGGGCTCCCTGAGGTTGATGCGGCCCGGAGGCCACCCTCAGTTGTTTATCACCAGCGCGGAGCATAGCGCTTCCGTATGAGTACGGGCATAGCCGCTACTCGGCAGTGTCGTCAGCCAGCATGGAGCATGGTGCTTCCACTGGTGCGTGGGAGGGGGCCCCCTCCGGGAGGAGCCCCCGGGGCGTGTACAGCCCCGCCCTGACACGTGGCTGGCACGGTAGGGCCTGGTGAGGTGTACCTGGGCACCCGTGAGCCAGTGCGGGACTCACGAGGCCCTACCTCTAGGAGGGTTGCGCCTGGCACTGGGCCTTATCTTGTGTTGTGTCCCTGCAAGTTCGGTTAGATGCCTGCACTCTACGTCCTCGGGTCCCGGCCCTCGAGCTGGTCTCAGCCGTCGCTGGTATGCCAGGTCGCGATGCCGTGGTCAAGGCCAGAGGGTGAGGGCTGGAGAGCCAGTAAGAGCCCTGAGTCGCGATGCTCAGGTACCCCCCCTTTAACGTGCAAGTGGTCAACATGGAGCAGAGGAGGCGCCGCAGACCGGCATCAAATAATCAAGCATGGCAGTTCTAACGCGTAACCAGAAATGAACGCAAATGGGGTACCCGCCGCTAAGCCTGGCCCGAGCGGCTTGGGGTTCATGCAGCCCGAGGGGCGCCCCCAACAAGGTAAGCTAACGACGAGAAATAAAAGGGATACACGCCGCAGGGACAGACCCACGCGGCCTGGGAATAACGCAGCCCTGGGGGCGCTCCCAGCTGGAAGTGAAACTTGAAAGATGTCACCTGATGACACTGAAGACGAAGGGGTGTTGGTGTAGCCGGCTCGGTGGGCTGCGGAAGCCGATCCTCATGAGCCCCCAGGCCCATGGGCCTCAGGAGGCTCCAGAAGCACTGGCGCTTCCTCGCGGGCCATCTTCATCTCCGCCAGGGCTGCGGAGCACCTGGCCTCTTACGCCTCCACGATGCCCCTCATGAGGCGCTGGTACGCGTCAGCCGCGCTCGGCAAGCCGTAAGGCATGCGAATGTAGCTGTGGGGTGGACCTCAGCAGCGCCCCACTCGCGAGGGCCAGAGGCGCTCCAGGGAGGCGACTTGGTTGAGCCCTGGTATGTCGACGCAGACGCGCAGCCCGCCGTCCTCGCCTGGATGGGGAGCCACTGCTGGTAGGCGGCGGGCGCCTCTCATGACTCTGGACTCCTGTAGCTCCTGAATGGCTTTGCTGACGAACTCCTGTGGGTCTGAGTCTCCTTGCCTTGCTCCTTCTTGAGGGAAACGTGCTCCGAAACACGCCTCCATGTGGTGCCCCAGCGCCTCCCTCGTGACCCTTGCTAGGTCGGTGGCCCTCCAGAGGAGAGCCCCCGACCTTGCCTGAGGAGGGCGCCGGGCGGGCTTTCCTATGCGATGGAAGGAGGTTCCCCCTGGGCAGGCACGGGCCCAGAGGGGCCTACCTCTTGAGGGGCCAGGCCGGACGATGTCTTCTTCTTCTTAGGGGCGGCCTCGGGAAGCCTCCTGCTTCCGCGATCTGGGTCCTCCAGTGATGCGACCTGAAAGGCTCGCTCCAGGGAACACACTGCGTCCTTCCCTTCACAGGGCACCGTGATGACTCTGCCGCTTCCTGGCATCTTGAGGACGTTGTAGCCGTGGTGAGTCATGGCCATGAACTTGGCCAGCGCCGGGTATCCGAGGATGGCGTTGTACGGCAGGCGGATGTGAGCGACGTCGAAGTCGATGAGCTCGGTGCGGTAGTTGTCGCGTGCCCCGAAGGTGACGGGGAGGCGGACCTGCCCGATCGGGACCGTGGAGCCGTCGGTGATACCGGAGAAGGGCTTGGTTGGCTGAAGCTGGCTGTAGGGCACTTGGAGGTTGTTGAACGTCTCTACGGACAGGACGTTGTGCCCTGTCCCGCCATCGATGAGGGTCTTGGTGACCACCACGTTGCTGATGATTGGGGAACAAAGCATCGGGAGGACTCCGGCTGTAGCCGCACACTTGAGTTGATCTGCTGAGCTGAAGGTGATGGCACACGCCGACCACCTGAGAGGGCGCGTGGCTTCGAGCCTGGGGAGGGCTGCATTCACTTCGCGGGTGAACTGCTTGAAGATGCGCTGAGAGGCTGGGGCCTGAGCCCCGCCCAGGGTGCAGGCGATCGCGCGAGGCTCCTGGAAGCCCCCAGCCTCCTCGTCCTGGTGGTGGTCCTCGTTCCTCCTTGGCTGCGGCGCCAGCGGTGGGAGGCCTGTGTTGCCTTCTGGGCGATCCTCACGAGGCTGATCGCTCCAGCCTCCCTCGCGAGGTGGGTCTTGCCAGCGATCCTCGCGAGGTTGGTCGCGCCACCCCTGGCGCGGGCCACGGTCTTCCCAGCGCCCTGCGTTCCTTCCTCCTCCCCGGCCGTATCCCCGGTCACCACGGTCAGGGCGACGGCCGATCCTTCCTTCACGCACAGCTCGGAGTTCTCGGCATTCGCTGGTGTTGTGGGTGTGGAGGTTGTGGTACACGCAGTACCGGCTGCCCTTGGGAGGTTCGGGCTGATCTCTGCCTCGCTTGGTGTCTGGTTCTGCCGCGAGCACGGCAGCCCCCTTGCGCTTCACTTCCTTGGCCTTGAGCTTCTTCTCTTCTAGGTCTGCGGCAGGCAGCTCAAGGAGGGAGAGACGCCCTTCCTCAGCCCTGGCGCACTTGTTCGCCAAGTTGAACAGCTCCAAAGAAGTGCACATGTCTTCATGCATCGCCAGCTCCTCCTTCATCTTAACCTCGCGCACGCCGTCGGAGAAGGCTGAGATGATGGCCTCTTCAGTCACCTTGGGAATCTTGAGGCGTGCGTTGTTGAAGCGCTGGATGTACTTCTGCAGGGTCTCCCTGGGTTGTTGCTTGATGCGGCGCATGTCGCTCACGGCGGGTGGCCGGTCGCGAGTACCTTGGAAGTTGGCGATGAAGTGGGTGCCCATCTCTTCCCAGGAGGAGATTGTGCCTGGAGCCAGGTTCAGGAGCCAGGTGCGGGCCCCGTCCTTGAGCGCCATGGGAAACCAGTTCGCCATGACCTTCGCGTCTCCATTGGCAGCTTCGATGCCCAGCTCGTAGAGCTGGATGAACTCCGCAGGGTCGGTCGTGCCGTCGTAGCGAGGAGGCAGGTCCAGCTTGAACTTGCCCGGCCACGCGACGCTGCACAGTTCGGTGGTGTAGGCGCGGCAGCCTGCCATGGCCACGGGAGGCCTTGGGTGATGGAAAGCCTGGTCTTGCATGTCCCCACGCGCCGGAGCAGGAGGATGGTCGTGACGTGCTGGAGCAGGGAGCGCCCGGGCAGCTTCTGGCGGGCGAGGGACTTCTTGGCAGCTCTGCTCTTGCCGCGCTGGCACCTGACGGAGCGTGTTCCGCCCAGGGGCCACGCGTCTTGGAGCCATGGCGTCTTCTTGAGGGGGAGGCGGCCGGGGCGCCGCCGGAGCCTCGTCGCCCGCGCGAGGCGAGGTGCGGTGCAGCGGAGCGGACGGCGTGGAGGAGACCCCTGCGGCGCGGACGAGTTCGGCGACGCAGTCGACCCATTCTTCGTAGACGTCATCGACGGGACGGTAGCGCAGGAGCTCGTTTGCCGCGATGAGTGCAGCCCGAGCCTCCATGGGCGCGCGAAGCGCGCGGGACGAAGATCCAGCCGGGGCGAGTGAGGGAGTCGCGGTGCGGCCGTCCTGGCGCACGGATGGATGCTGAGACGATGCTTGCTGCTCGTCCCCTGCCGGGCCGGTGGCGGCATTGACGGCAGGTGACGAAGAACGGCGAGGACGCCCGCCGACAGGAGCTGGCTGGGCAACGCGGGAAGCGAGGGCGGCCCGACGCTCCGCGCGGGCCCGACGTGCGTCAGACATGAGCGTGATGGTCGGAGAAGAGCGGAGCGGTGGAAGACGAATTCCGGCGCACCCCTACCTGGCGCGCCAAATTTCGTATTTCGGGTTCCAGCAGACCCTTGAGGTTCGAACACTGGTGTGCGCGCGGAGATTTCGCCTCCTACCTTCCTGCACCCCTCCGCCACGCTAGGATCAAAGCTATGAAAAGAACAACACAAGGGACAGAGGGTTTATACTGGTTCGGGCCACCGTTGTGGTGTAATACCCTACTCCAGTGTGTGGTGTGTGGATTGCCTCTTGGGCTGATGATGATGAACAATACAAGGGAGAACAGCCTCGCGAGGGTCTGTTCTTGGCTGGGGCGATGAACTGCTGGGAGGAGTTCAGCCACCTTTCTCTATCTCCCTCTCTCTCTCTGCTTACCACCTCTCTACTTGTCGAGCCCTTGGAGGAGACTGAGCCGAACGCTTTGCTACGTGGGTGGCCGGTCCTATTTATAGAGGCCCTGGTCCTCTTCCCAAATATTGAGTGGGAAGGGAGCCAACAATGGTGGGCTAATTTGAAAGGGGACAGCAAGTATCAGCTATCCTGACAAAAGTAGTCTTTGCCTGCGCAAAGCTCTGGTGATGACGCCGTCTTGGGCCCCATGGTGACCTCCGTCTCGTAGTCCTCCTGGTCTTGGTCTCGTTGCACCGAAATGGCAACCTTTGCCTGATGCCTCGGTACTCCGCGGCTGCGCTTGCCCCCTTTGCACCAAAGAGGAAAGGAGGACGCTGCGCGGGCTGGCACCCGCCTGGCGCCCTGAGTCTTCATGGCTTGCGTCACGGACACCTCGCGAGGTACCCCGCCTTGATCTCTCCGCCTCCTCGTGAGCCAGCCTGACGAGGCCGTGCCTGAGGAAGCTCCGTGTCGCCCGCCCCGCGAGGCTTGGCCCCTCGCGAGGGTCTTGAGTTTGTGTTGGTGAAGATGGGCCGTGCTGGGCCCCCCTTTGAGCCATGCCGCAGGCCGCAGGCAGGCAAGTCTGGGGACCCCCGTTCCCAGAACGCCGACAACGATGAAGAACCAGCGCCTATTAGGCCCTGGAAAGCCACCTCGTCATATGACGTATACATGGTGGACGCACCAAAAGATGATGACGAGGAGCGGAAGGACGCACCAAAGGCTTGTTCCCCCGAGAAGCAGTCCCAGCGCTGGAGCAGGGCGAACCGCTACAGGACAACGGCAACCCGGATAATCAAACCGAACAAACAAATTCTATCAATGATAATAGTCCGGACGACATAATGCCGGACAAGCACCCGGAGCAGCAGAATGCCCGTAAAAGGCTTGTTGCCACCGCGAGGAGTCTTAAAAAGCAGAAGCAAAGGCTCAAGGCTGCGCAAGACACACTCCAAATCAGATGGAGTAAAAATACTCAACACAGCAACGAGGTACGGCGACAATCGCCCCTCCAAGAGCTACCCAAAGCGGAAGCTGCTGCCTCAGACCCCCCACAACCAAATATCAAAGCAGCCACCTGGCCGGATAGACGACCCCTCTACCAACACAGAGGGGCATACAACGCCACTCACAATACAACACGAGACCCATGCGAGGGCTCGCACCCAAAGGATGGCGCAACAAGATCCATCTATGGACCACGCAAGCGCGTCCCAGCATACAATGCAACACAACAAACATCCGAACAACGCGGTACACCCAGCTATAGGGGTGCCGCACACCCCCTTTGTTTCACCAATGAGGTGCTGGACCATGAATTTCCAGAGGGATTCAAACCCGTAAACATAGAGACATATGACGGAACAACAGACCCTGGGGTCTGGATTGAGCACTACATCCTTCATATCCATATGGCTCGAGGAGATGATCTCATCAAGTACTTACCCCTCAAGCTCAAAGGGCTAGCTCGTCACTGGCTTAAAGGCCTCCCGGAAAGCTCCATTGGAAGTTGGGAAGAGCTCGAAGACGCCTTTCAGGCAAATTTTCAAGGGACTTATGTCCGACCTCCGGATGCGGACGATTTGAGTCATATAACTCAACAGCCCGGAGAGTCAGCCCGAAAGCTTTGGAACAGGTTTCTTACTAAAAAGAACCAGATTGTCGACTGTCCGGACGCCGAAGCCTTGGAAGCTTTTAAGCATAGCGTCCATGACGAATGGCTCGCCACACACCTCGGCCAAAATAAGCCGAGAACGATGGCCGCATTAACAAGCCTCGTGACCCGCTTTTGCATGGGTGAGGACAGCTGGCTAGCCAGATGCAGCACCAGCGACCCTAGTACATCTGAAGTTAGAGATGGAAACGGGAAATCACGGCGCAACAGCAATAACAAACGCCGGAATAAAGAAGACAGCACGAAGGGCACGACAGTAAACGCCGGATTCAAAAGCTCTCGGCCAGGTCAAAAGCCGCCCTCTAAAGGCACCGGGGATGAACTGTCCAGCCTCAACAAAATTCTGGACCAAGTATGTCGGATCCGTAGTACCCCTGGTAAACCTGCTAATCATACCCACAGAGAATGTTGGGTCTTCAAGCAGTCCGGCATTCTCAATGCCGTACACAAGGGGGAGGATACACAAAGTGAAGACGAGGACGAGCCTCCCAAGCAAGACACTGGGGAACAAAAGAAATTTCCACCAGAAGTCAAAACAGTAAATGTGTTACACGTGATCAAGGAAAAAAACAATGTGACACTCCCAGGAAAATATACCCAAGTGCCTGTCACCGCGAAGTCCTGCAACTGGTAGTCTCAACCGATCACTTTCGACCATCGCGATTACTCAGCAAGTATCCGACGCGCAGGATGGGTTGCCCTGGTATTAGACCCAGTAATTGGTGGATATCACTTCACACGAGTCTTGATGGACGGTGGCAGCAATCTAAACCTAATATATTAGGATACAATCCGCGGGATGGGGTTAGAGCCAACAAAAATTCGTCATAGCAATACTACCTTTAAAGGAGTAACGCCAGGCCCAGGGGCTCGTTGTACGGGCTCCCTCCTATTACAAGTTATATTCGGCTCCCCCGATAACTTCCGTCGCGAGCATTTAACCTTCCACATCGCTCCGTTCCAAAGTGGCTATCAAGCACTGCTCGGACGTGAAGCTCTCGCTCGCTTTAATGCAATACCACACTACGCCTCCCTCACACTCAAGATGCCCGGTCCACGTGGCACCATTTCAGTGAACGGAAATATCAAGCGATCTCTGCACGCCGAAGAGAGCGCGGCTGCCTTGACAGCCGCACACTAAAGGCGCCCGGACCAGAGAAAGCATCCAATAGGTCGTCAAGACCTCAGACACAACTAATCAAGTCCGGCGCCGCTATTTATACCGAATAAATGGTGATACCCCCATTTTTCAATACAAGGGGCTCACCGCGCGCAGACAAGTGGCAATTTCTTCTCATCTTGAATTATACATGGTTTCTTTAAAAACTATCTTTTTGCACGACAACTTTTTCACCTCAATTCCTCTCTTTTACAAACGATCATCGTGCTACACCCATCCAGGATATGGCACAACGGAGACACAGGCGCAGACGTGCAGCAGGGACCCGCTCCAAGGATTCTTTTTAGATTAAGACCCTGCGTAAACCTTTTTTACTCTCTCTTGTTGATACATATCCACCGTTGAGAAGGATGCTGATGTCTTGGCATGTGGCCACGCCAGAACAATGCACGTACCTGGACACAAGGGGCTTCTTAGAAAGGCCATTATTTAGGCCCGGTTTATACCACAAAGACCGAATACCTTAGGGAGTGTTCGGCGTCGCGAGTTTGGCCCTATATGCATCAGCTCCGAATCATTG
The DNA here is from genome assembly GCF_056163025.1 of Triticum urartu. Classification (NCBI taxonomy): domain Eukaryota; kingdom Viridiplantae; phylum Streptophyta; class Magnoliopsida; order Poales; family Poaceae; genus Triticum; species Triticum urartu. Next base: position 428,191,453 of record NC_141879.1, read on the forward strand.
TCTTTGGTCAAATGTTGGGTTTTCCCGGCTCCTGTGTTTTGGTGCCTTACGTTCCGCTTTACCGGCTAAGGTAGCACAAGGAGAACTACTGCGATTATGCCCTGGTTCATCCGGATGAGCACCTCAGTAGAGAAAGCCGAAAACTGACTGTCATGATATAGCGTGAGACTGGTCAACCACTCGATGACCTGTTGGAATGTTAGAATTCCTCTGCCTTAACGAAGGGCCATTTTCTGGCCAGGCATGTAGCACACCGGGATCAAGAGAGTGCGGAGCCACCAGGGGCTATCTAGTAGCCCCACTGTCAAACTCCTATGGCTAAGTGAAAGTGCTAAAGCATTATAGTCCGGTTGCCTTGCTCGCTCCGCTATCACCTCCTTAATAGGACCAAGACGTTGGGTTAAGTGTGAACGCGTGTTTTTTGCGAGCACCACCGCATTATATGCGTGAGGGTTGAAGCCGACGGCTGCAATCTTTCAGGTTATACACATGTATACATAAACGGCCGCCCAGGAGGCATCATATTACTTTCAGGCAAAAGTATAAAAATAGCCTTATAAAAATTTATAAAAGCATTTCGCTTACAATGAGATTACATATCACTCAAACATAATATTTTTTGAGCTCTGGGTCTCTATCAAATGAGCACCCTCAAGAACTTCTTCAAAGTAGTGCTCAGCAGCCATTCGACCTATAGCCGAATCCCACGCTGCAATAGTGGTAGCATCCATCTCCGCCCAGTATGCTTTAACACGGGCAAAGGCCATCCATGAGCCCTCTATGCACGCCGACCTCTTCATCGCATTAATGCACGGCACCAAGTCAAGGAACTGCTGCACCAAACTGAAATAGCTGTTTGGTTTTGGCCTTTCCGGCCATAGCTGATACACAACAGACCTCATGGCGAGTCCGGACAATCTATTCAGTTCGGCCCATTCAGCTAATTGGTCAGTCAATGAAAGCGGACGCTCGGGAGAATGGAATTGTGTCCAAAACAGCTGGTCCACTTCACGGTCCGTCTGACCCTGGAAGTACTTGGCCGCATCGGCAGCGCTCGCCGCCAAATCCACATACACATCCTCCAAACTCCACAACCGATCCAGAGAGGCATGCCGTGGATCTCCGAACTTCCTCCACAACATAAAGGATTTCCCAGCTACAATATCCTCGGCTTCCTGCAGCTCCTCCTTCTTCGCCCTCATAGCAGAGCGGATGTCTTTTCTCGTCGCAGCAGCCTTCTCAAGGTCCGATGCCTTCGCTAGGTTTTCCTTTTCAAGAATCCGGCAACGGTCGGCGGCGGCTTTTAATTCTATGGCCATCTTGGCCATCTTATCTCGGCTCTCGCCATGCGCGGCCTTCTCGGCTTTCAACTCTTCGGCCGCCTTCAAAGCAGCCGCTTTACCAAACCTCGCTTGTTCCTTGGCTCGGGCAAGTTCTGCCCGCAAGGCTTCAACAGTGGCAGCTCCATCTGCAGTCACAACATATTAAAGATACTGGCATCATGCTTCTCTTATTATGTGGTGTTTACCAGATAATGACACTTACCCTGTGCCTCATCAAGCCTTTTGTTAACAAGCTCGATGTCGGCGTCTGCCGCATCCAACTGCCGTTTTAAATGGGCAAACTCGCTAGTCCGGCTAGCCACCGGAGCTTCCATCACCTGCACATCAAGGCAGTATGGTTATTACCTGGGAATATGATCCTCTGTTCGTTGTAGTTTCCGATGACAACCAGAGTCTCAGGGGCTACTGTCTACACAGGGCACACCTAGCGTATGCAGGACTATCATACACTATTTTACGTACCTCAAAGCCTGTTAGTAGACTCATAAAAGCTTCATGAAATCCGCTTTTGGCAGACGAGATTCTCTCCATCACCGTATTCATCAGCACACGGTGTTCATCTGAGATGGCCGCTCGCCGCACCAACTCCCTCAGAACATCCGATCGCACACCAGACGGTGCCGGACTCTTTTTTCCGCTCTCTTTGGGAGCCGAACACTGGGAGCTTTGGGGGTCAATGGGATTATCTTCTGGCTTCACCGGACTCGGAGAGGCCCTCCACGACGACACTTCAGGGTCGCCCGCTTCCGGAGCGGAGGAGTCCGGAGGAGGCGTTTCGCTCTCCATCATCTCTGGAAGAAGATCCCCCAAAGACGAGCTCATTTGAGAGGGGCTAAGGCCCGAACTGCAAAGATATATGCGGTGGTTATTTTCTCAGAAGAAAAAGATGGCATACCTGTACTATTAAAGTATTTCGGGTCACTTACGACTCGCTGGAGAATTGATCCCCCCGCGGACTTTGCGCGGAAAAAGCACCCCCAAGGTAGGACCCTCTGTGGGAGACTTCTTCTCCCGTTTGGAAGCTTCGGCTTCCGAATCCCTGGGCGCAGTCCTTTTTCTCCTCCGGTCGTCTTCCTTTACGGAGACGCTCGCTCCCTCGGTTAGAATGGGCAGCGTTGGGGGCCGCGTCCGCCCGTATTATCCTCCCCAGTATCTTCCTTCAAGGGCTCCGGGCAAGATGTGACCTGGAGCATCTTTTCCAATACCGGATTGTCCAAACCGTCAGGGAGGGGGCCGAACACCGAATCAACTTCGCCTTTGTTAGCCAGTCCTGGTCAAAAAGTGAACTCTCAGAAATAACTCCGTAACAAATGAGAGATAGTATGTTCGGCCGGAAGATTCCTTACCTGTTCGGCGGTGCGGTTACTGCTCAGGCCCATGTCCTCGATGATTTCCGGACACTCTACCTGAGGTCCGAAGAATGACTTGTACATCTCCTTGTGTGTCAGGCCAAGGAAATTTTGAATGACACGCGGTCCCTCGGGATTGAACTCCCACAAGCGAAGGGGCAGGCGTTTGCAAGGCTCGACTTGACGAACCAGCATAACTTGTATTACCGCAACCAAACTAAAATCTCCATTGAAGAGATTTCGAATGTGGCTTTGCGTATAGGCACGTCCTTGGCTGGACCCCAGCTCAGACCTCTGCTGATCCATGACATCAGTTGTGGTGGAGGGCCCGAGCGGAAAACAGGGGCGGCCGCCCACTTGGCACTTCTAGGAGCCGTGATGTAGAACCACACCTATTGCCACAATTCAGACACCTCTGTAATGGAACCTTTGGGCCATGGAGCTTTCGTCATCTTGCATATTGAGGCACCTCCACACGCTGCATGTTGCCCCTCGATCATCTTCGGCTTTACTTCAAAGGTCTTGAGCCACAGGCCAAACTAAGGGGTAACCCGGAGGAAGGCCTCACACACGACAATAAATGTCATGATATGAAGACAGGAGTCCGGAGCTAGATCATGGAAATCTAGCCCGTAATAAAACATCAAACCCCTGAGGAAAGGATCCAGAGCAACGCCTAGACCTCGGAGGAAGCGGGAGACGAACACGACGTTATCGTTGGGTTCGGGGGAGGGGACGGCCTGCCCTCGGGCAGGCAGCCGATGCAAAACCTCGGCGGTCAGATATCTGGCCTCCCTCAACTTTTTGATGTCTTCTTCCGTGACGGAGGAAGGCACCCATCGGCCTTGAAGGCTAGATCCGGACATGATTGAAGGTTCGGAGCACCTGACCTGAACTTTGGGTGTTTGAGATTGAGGTGGGGGAAGGATTCAATTGAGCACAGGAGGGAAAAAATAAAAGCCTTGTCCCTTTATAAAGAAGGTGAATATCAAGCATCCTCTCCGTGGCCATTTGGACTTGCCTATAGTCTAGGAGTCCTAGAAGCGGTTGGGTTATCCACGCCCGTATTAATGAGAATCCCGGAATCATGGGACACGATCTCTGCTTTAACAAGACGTGCCAAGGAAACCGCCTCGCATGACGCGCTGAGGTGGGACAATAAAATGACTCGAATAAAGGCTTGGCCGTGGTGCGATGTCACACTACGGAATACGTTAGCAGATTAGACTTGTGTAAATATTATTATCTCTATGGCAATATGTGGAAACTTATTTTGCAGAGCCGGAAACTATCTTTGTGTTCAAAATCTTCTATGAAGTACTTGGAGGAGGAACCCGCCTTGCAATGCCGAAGACAATCTGCGCGCCAGACTCGTCGTCATTGAAGCCTGGTTCAGGGGCTACTGAGGGAGTCCTGGATTAGGGGGTGTCCGGATGGCCGGACTATACCTTCAGCCGGACTCCTGGACTATGAAGATACAAGATTGAATACTTCGTGCCATGTTCGGAAGGGACTTTCCTTGGCGTGGAAGGCAAGCTTGGCGATACGGATATGTAGATCTCCTACCATTGTAACCGACTTTGTGTAACCCTAACCCTCTCCGGTGTCTATATAAACCGGAGGGTTTTAGTCCGTAGGACAACATACAGAACAACAATCATACCATAGGCTAGCTTCTAGGGTTTATCCTCTCCGATCTCGTGGTAGATCTACTCTTCTACTACCCATATCATCAATATTAATCAAGCAGGACGTAGGGTTTTACCTCCATCAAGAGGGCCCGAACCTGGGTAAAACTTCGTGTCCCTTGCCTCCTGTTACCATCCGGCCTAGACGCATAGTTCGGGACCCCCTACCCGAGATCCGCCGGTTTTGACACCGACACCCCTTATCTCTGATATTACTATTCATCCAACCTAACTTTAAGGGGCATCCTACAGAATTCTCTGCTAGAATCATACTCATCGATTAGGAAGAGAGGTGTGAGATAATGCGTGAGAGACAGGCCTAAAGATAATATGCGTGCGGGAGGCACATAGGAAGGTCTATGTATATAGAAAGGGTCGATGGGGATTGTGAGTGTGTATGCTTGTGAGAGGAAGAGTGCTTGTGATAAAGGTTAGTGAAAATAGTCGTAAATAGTTACGAGAGGGAGGGAGGGTTATATCGAGAGCATGTTTGCGAGAAAGACACCTTGGGAGAGAGTGTGTGAGCATATGTGAGAGACCACCAATGGATATACACCATGTGCGCGTATGTGTGAGAGAGAAAGTCGGCATGTTTGTGAGGAGGGGCCTATGGAGAGTGAAACTACACGTAAAAGACTGATGTACACATTGATTAAAAATATAAATTGTATCCAAATATTAGGATGGGATCATGATATTTGCAATCCATGTAAGGAATGGTCATTGATCCATAAGACATCTATATTATATCAAATCTGAGCATGTCTATGTTATTATTCAACATAATTGATCCACAGAGTTAGTATTTTAAACTCCATACAATGCATCACTTTAGCAATCGAATATAAACATGAGTATAGTTCATGTTGTGTGTGTAAAGCACATTATACATACAAAAGTTACACAATGAACATTATAAATAGCTAGCTATGAACTAGCATACATTTGAATTCAACTTAAGGTGGTTTAAAAAATTTGAATTCAACATGGAGTCCATGCAATTATTTGAATTTGATATCATGGCATTTGTAAATCATACCTAAATTATGGGGGCACCAATCTTTGCTCTGCTTTTCTACATAATAGCATATATAGTCGTGTACAAAATAGATTCAAATTTACCTCCTCCATTCCAAAATAATCGTAGTTATAGGATTTTCAAGTGTCAAAATTCAAAAAGAAGCGCAGAATTTAATGACGTTTTCAAACATACAAGGTCAAATTTAACTTTGTCTATTTGGGTCAATCCTCAAAGTTCAAGAGTACTCTAAGCGTGAATGCTTTTGTTTCAAAATTTCAAACAAAGTGCCAAAAGAGCCTCTACTCGGCCAAAACCGCATGAGACCAATGTTTAGTAGAAGGATATTACTTTTCTAACTCCGACCCATGAAACCTACCGGCCCGACGTCCAAAGGTCTAAACCGGGTAGGTTTGTAGCTTCATCTAGATGCCACGCAACCACCTCCGAAAAACATTCATACACCATGGCCGCCTAAGCACACATGTGCTTGGACGAAATCTCTCCCACCCACTACTTGGGACACCTGGGATTACCATCCTACACCCGACCCGCAATAGGTCCGGAATTTTAGAGGGGGGCAAAGTTTGTACTTTCCCCAAATGTCAAACAAGCACGTCCCATTTGTTCAAAAAACCAAAAACAAGTGCGTCCCAGACTAAAACATGGTTCACCCTTAGCCCCCCCGTCTGATTCCCCATTTGTACTCCATGGGCACCAAAACTACCTCTCCACCAGCCACGAAACCCCGTGTCCTCCGTCCGCCACCCCATCCCACCCATCAACAGCTGCCCTCCTCCATCATGCCGAAGCCGATACCCTGACGTCGTCATCCACCGCAACCGCAATCGCAATGCCCTCCACGGCTTGTAGTTGAAGCCGAGGCCGAGCTGCCTCCAGGACGCCGACGTGCGCCATACCCAAGCCATCTCAACCACGTCGTCCTGCGCCTCACCGCTGCCGCTCCAACTTCGCCATCGTCCACCGCACTGGATTTGTTCCCGCTACGCCGTCCTTCACCGCCTCGGATCTGCTTCCCCTTCGCTGACAGACAACCACCACAACACAGTCAACAATTTGGCCATGGGTTTGTCCAAGGCTCCACCCTCCTCCAATACATTGGTTCCCCGGTAAAAAGAAGAGAATCGCCACGACATCAGGAGGACATAGCACTGGCAACCAGAAATGGTATTCCTCTTCCCTTATTCATGCAAATCTCACATGTCTGCTTGCACGGTATTCATCCCATAGAAGACACTAGTTGACCGCTTATTCCTGATAATACATGTTCCTAGTAACTTGTGGCGCACAAGGTTTCTCCTCATATACTATTTCACCATAGCTAGACGTCCATCGCCCCCTGGATTTCAATTCCTGGTCAGTTGATTCCCAATTAAAGGAAGTATTCTCGTCGAATTCCGGCCTCCACAGACCCTGCATAAATTCGAACTCTGGGGTGCGAGCGAAGAACTCAACCTCCCCGGTATGCCTACTTTTCAACCTCATGGCCTAGCTCAATGAACAGGAAGGAAATGGGACAACGTAGTTTACCCTAGTTCGGGCCACCTTGCGGTGTAAAACCCTACTCCTGCTTTGTGGAGGATTGGCGTCGAGGTGGGCTAAGGATGAACTGGTACAGTGGAAGACCAACCTTAGGAGGTGTGTTCTTGTGCTGGTGCAGGAGAGGATGGTCTGAATGATCCGTCCCCAACTCTGTCCCGTCATCTCTTTTCCCTATCTCACCCTTTTAAGGTGGTGGCTAGGCTATATTTATAGAGGCCTTTGTCCTCTTCCCCCAAAATGGAGGCGGGAAGGGATCCCACAATGACCAAATTCGAAGGGAGACAACTAGTACATCTTATCCTGACGAAAGGTGGTCTTCGCCTGCAAAAGCTTCTGGTTGTGACGCCATGGTGGGCTCGGTGATGCCCTCTGTCCCGTCCTGGCGGTTTTGGTCTTGTTGCATGGAAATGGAAACCTTTGGCTGATTCCTCAGGACTTCGCTCCTACGCTTGCCTCCTTAGCACCAAAGAGGAAACTGCTATACTCCGTCCGCTGGTGCCCGCCTGGCCTTGGTCGTCATGGCTTGCGTCACCCGAGCCTCATGAGGTGAGGGCTTGCATAGAGACCTCTGCTTGTCAGGAGCCAGACTGAGGAGGCCGCTCCTTCTAGAGGTCTTGGTGTCGTCCGCGTCATGAGGCATGGCCCCTCGTGAGGGTCTTGAGTTGTTGGTGCTGAAGGTGGGCCGTACCAGGTCGTCGATGGAGCCACGCCCTGGGCCGCAGGCAGGCAAGTCTGGGTACCCCTGTTTCCCAGAACACCGACAGTAGCCCCCGGGCCCAAGGCGCGCTTGGACTTGCCTTCGAGGCAAAGCCAAGGGGCAAGGGCGGAGTGCCGCGGGCCCTAACCGCATGCGGCCTTGGTTGACGCGTGGAACTTGCTGGGACATGGACGTCTTCGCTTCCCCATGCTGCCTCGGCAACCGTTTGACTTGATGAGAGCCTGCTGCATGCAGAAAGATCATCATTACAAGGGATCATGGAGGCCGGCGGTTGGCTTCCCCTGGCTATAAATGAGGGGAGGGGCACAACCCCCTACTCATATCCATCTCCTTGTTGCTTTCTCTTCTTTCTTCCTCCTTTGCTTCGCCGTCTTGCTGAAGTGTTCATCGTGCCGAGGAGGAGGTTCTCTACCGAAGAAAAGGGGAATGCCCCCAAGGAGGGGTCGGGTTCACCGCCGCCCAAGAGAGGCTGTGGCCCCCATCGCAAGTATGCCGCGACCCCGCGGTGGCCCCTCAAGGGTGCAGTCACACCTCTTCAAGGGCCGGCGTCGCCCTAGGCAACCGTGGTGGTACTTCCTCTCACGGTGGGAGCCGCCGTGGACAGGGCAACTCCTATGATGGGGGAAGGCGCATTGTGGTCCCCCGGCCTCCTCGGCCGCGCTTCCATTGGATGGACGCGTCCCCGGAGTTTGTCGTGTGGTCGAAGAGGCCTGCCGGCACCTGGCTCCTGCTCCCGTGCTTCTTCACGGGCGTGCTTCCAACTATGGGGCTTGATCGCCTCTGACTGCAGGCCGACGGCTGCTGCAGCAGGGCTTCATGGGCGGGAGTCAAAGTCACCCTCGCGGGCAACATGTCCTTGACCCGAGGCTGGTAGGCATTTGCTCGCGCGCGGGGCCTGGGCGGAGGGTGCACCCTCCATTTCAGGTACGATGGCCTAGCGACCCTCTATGTGAGGGTGATTGGGGAAGATGGCCGCCGCGCAGGGTGCTGCCCAGAAGATGGTAGTGACGACGACGAGCTTTCCGTTGGCGACGAGGGTGAGCTTGCCCTTGGTAACGGCCACCCTGCCTCTAGCAGCTGCGGCTCCCCCTCCAGCGAGAGTACCAGCGATGGCAGCTACGCGAACCACCACGCCGTCGGGCTCGGATTGGGGAAGGTGACAGGCCGTCTCGCCGCTGTGCCTCTGTGAAGCCGGAGGAAGGCTCGGGCTGAGCTCGAGCGCTGCTGGAGCCTAGCCTCGGGAGCTACTGCGACCGTGTGGCCCACTTTTTTTCCTTTCCTTTCTCCAGCATTTGAAAAAAGTAGAGGCCCCTGCTGGGGTGTGATACGTCTCCAGCGTATCTATAATTTTTGATTGCTCCATGCTATATTATCTACTATTTTGGACATTATTGGGCTTTATTATCCACTTTTATATTATTTTTGGGACCAACCTATTAACCGGAGGCCCTGCCCAGAATTGTTGTTTTTTGCTTGTTTTAGGGTTTCGAAGAAAAGGAATATCAAACGGAGTCCAAATGGAATGAAACCTTCGGGAACGTGATTTTCTCAATAGATAAGACCTGGGACACTTGGACCCTACGTCAAGGCACGTAACAGGAGGCCACGAGGTAGGGGGCGCGTCCCCCACCCTCGTGGGCCCCCTGTTGCTCCACCGACGTACTTCTTCCTCCTATATATCCACGTACCCCCAAACGATCAGAGCATGAGCCAAAACCCTAATTCCACCGACGTAACTTTCTGTATCCACGAGATCCCATCTTAGGTCCTGTTCCGGAGCTCCGCCGGAGGGGGCATCGATCACAGAGGGCTTCTACATCAACACCATAGCCCTTCTGATGAAGTGTGAGTAGTTTACCTCAGACCTACGGGTCCATAGTTAGTAGCTAGATGGCTTCTTCTCTCTTTTTGGATCTCAATACAATGTTCTCCCCTCTTCAGTGGAGAACTATTCGATGTAATCTTCTTTTTGCGGTGTGTTTGTTGAGATCGATGAATTGTGGGTTTCTGATCAAGTCTATCTATGAACAATATTTGAATCTTCTCTGAATTCTTTTATGTACGATTGGTTATCTTTGCAAGTCTCTTCGAATTATCAGTTGGGTTTGGCCTTCTAGATTGATCTTTCTTGCAATGGGAGAAGTGCTTAGCTTTGTGTTCAATCTTGCGGTGTCCTTTCCCGGTGACAGTAAGGGCAGCAAGGCACGTATTGTATTGTTGCCATCGAGGATAACAAGATGGGGTTTTCTTCATATTGCATGATTCTATCCCTCTACAGGATGTCATCTTGCTTAAGGCGTTACTGTGTTTTTAACTTATTACTCTAGATGCATGCTGGATAGCGGTCGATGAGTGGAGTAATAGTAGTAGATGCAGGCAGGAGTCGGTCTACTTGTCTCGGACGTGATGCCTATATACATGATCATGCCTAGATATTCTCATAACTATGCTCAATTCTGCCAATTGCTCAACAGTAATTTCTTCACCCACCGTAGAATACTTATGCTCTCGAGAGAAGCCACTAGTGAAACATATGGCACCTGGGTCTATATTTATCATCTTGATCTCCTACTACTTTGCTATTTACTTTGCCTTTATTTTACTTTGCATCTTTTCAAAAAAATACCAAAAATATTATCTTTATCGTATCTATCAGATCTCACTCTCGTAACTGGCCTTAGGGATTGACAACCCCTATTTGCGTTGGTTGCGAGGATTTATTTGTTTTGTGCAGGTACGAGGGACTCGCGCGTAGCCTCCTACTAGATTTTTTGCCGTCTTGCTTTTTGTTTGCTTGTCATTATGGCTAGTCCTTTACCTTCTGCCTCTATGTCTGAAATTGGGGAAACTATCGTCGATAATAATTCTGATGCTCCTACTAAAGAACCCACTATCACACATATAAAAAGATTCCGTGTTGGTAGTGGTAATATTATTGGAAAAGGAGCTATTCAAGATTTCTTTACTTGTGCTGGTGCTTTACCTTCTATGGGTAGTTCTATCCTTCATAGAACTAGTAGCCTTGCGGACGCTATTGCCGTGCTTGTAGTTGAACTTGAAAGACAATTCATGCACATGCATCCTTCCATACAAATGATTTTTCTGGAATTTTCTAATATTGAGCATTCTTCTGTTAAGCATGCCGCTACTATCTTTTTGGCTCATGAGTTTAGATTCATAATAAAAGAGGCCAAAGAAATCTTTGCACATTATAGGGTGGACGCTTGCCATCCTCCCATAGAGGCTATTCTCTTTGATCAAGAAGAAATAATGCGTTTCCAATCTCTAGATTATGTTGCTTTAAATGAAAATCTTAGAAAAAGGGTTCCTACTGATGTTTTTGTTGACAGAATCTCTGAACTTAATGATGATTTGACTATTCGAAATAATGAACTAGGATATTCTCTTGAATATAGGCTCACAAAGTTCTGTCAAAAGAATGCTTATAATGATGAATTGGTTGTGCAATATGAAGGACCAAAGGAGGAACCTATACCTCCCAAGGTTGATCTTGGGGACTTTTGTCCCATTAAATTTAGCCCTTTTGATTACTTTTGCTTGCCTCAAAGAAAACTTGCCGCCAAACGTAGAGAATATGAGATGAGTTTTAATAATCTATCTTACTATTATGGCAATACCTAGATCTCTTCTTGCTTGTTATGCCTAGCTAGGGGCGTTAAACGATAGCGCTTGTTGGGAGGCAACCTAATTTTATTTTTTTCCTTGCCTTTTGCTCCTGTTTAGTAATAAATAATTATCTAGCCTCTGTTTTGGTTGTGTTTTTTTGTGTATAATTAGTGTTTGTGCCTAGTAGAACCGTTGGGAAGACTTGGGGAAAGTCTTGTTGAACTTGCTGTAAAAAACAGAAACTTTAGCGCTCACGAGAACTTCTGCCATTTTTATTTGGAAAGTGATATTTAGTTAATTCTTTTTGCAGATGATTAATATATAAATTACTCACGTCCAATATTTATTTTAGATTTTTTGGGATTCCAGATATTTCGCTAGCTACAGATTACTACAGACGTTATGCAACAAATTTGAAACATAAGGTGTTATTTGATTGTCTTCCTTATGAGTGGCGGTCGGGGACGAGCGATGGTCTTTTCCTACCAATCTATCCCCCTAGGAGCATGCGCGTAGTACCGAGGTTTTTGACGACTTGCAGATTTTTGCAATAAGTATGTGAGTTATTTATGACTAATGTTGAGTCCATGGATTATATGCACTCTCCCCCATCCATCCTTGCTAGCCTCTTCGGTACCGTGCATTGCCCTCTCTCACATTGAGAGTTGGCACCAACTTCGCCGGTGCATCCAAACCCCGTGATATGATACGCTCTTTCACACATGAACCTCCTTATATCTTCCTCAAAACAGCCACCATACCTACCTATTATGGCATTTCCATCGCCATTCCGAGATATATTGCCATGCAACTTTCCATCATTCCGTTCATCATGACACATTCATTATTGCCATATTGCTTAGCAGGATCATGTAGTTGACATAGTATCTGTGGCAAAGCCACCATTCATAATTCCTTCATACATGTCACTCTTGGTCCATTGCATATCCCGGTACACCGCTGGAGGCATTCATATAGAGTCATCTTCTGTTCTAGTATCGAGTTGTAATCATTGAGTTGTAAATAAATAGAAGTGTGATGATGATCATTTTCTAGAGCATTGTCCCAAGTGAGGAATATAAAAAAGAAGAGAAAGGCCATAAAAAAGAGAAGGCCCAAAAAAATAAAAAAATGAGAGAAAAAGAGAGAAGGGACAATGTTACTATCCTTTGCCACACTTGTGCTTCAAAGTAGCACCATAATCTTCAAGATAGAGAGTCTCTTGTTTTGTCACTTTCATATACTAGCGGGAATTTTTCATTATAGAACTTGGCTTGTATATTCCAACAATGGGCCTCCTCAAGTGCCCTAGGTCTTCGTGAGCAAGCAAGTTGGATGCACACCCATTAGTTTCTTTTGTTGAGCTTTCATACATTTATAGCTCTAGTGCATCTGTTGCATGGCAATCCCTACTCCTTGCATTAACATCAATCGGTGGGCATCTCCATAGCCCATTGATTAACCTATTTGATGTGAGACTATCTCCTTTTTTGTCTTCTCCACATAACCCCCTCATTATATTATATTCCACCCATAGTGCTATGTCCATGGCTCGCGCTCATATATTGCGTGAAAGTTTATAGGTTTGAGATTACTAAAGTATGAAACAATTGCTTGGCTTGTCATCAGGGTTGTGCATGATGAGAGCATTCTTGTGTGACGAAAATGAAACATGACTAAACCATATGATTTTGTAGGGATGAACTTTCTCCGGCCATGTTATTTTGAGAAGACATAATTGCTTAGTTAGTATGCCTGAAGTATTATTATTTTTATGTCAATATGAACTTCTGTCCTGAATCTTTCGGATCTGAATATTTGTACCACCATTAAGAAGAATTACATTAAAATTATGCCAAATAGCACTCCGCATCAAAAATTCTGTTTTTGTAATTTACCTACTCGAGGACGAGCAGGAATTAAGCTTGGGGATGCTTGATACGTCTCCAACGTATCTATATTTTTTGATTGCTCCATGCTATATTATCTACTGTTTTGGACATTATTGGGCTTTATTATCCACTTCTATATTATTTTTGGGACTAACCTATTAACCGGAGGCCCAGCCCAGAATTGTTGTTTTTTGCCTGTTTTAGGGTTTCGAAGAAAAGGAATATCAAACGGACTCCAAACGGAATGAAACCTTCGGGAACGTGATTTTCTCAACATATAAGACCCGGGAGACTTGGACCCTACGTCAAGGCACATAACAGGAGGCCACGAGGCAGGGGGCGCGCCCCCCACCCTCGTGGGCCCCCTGTTGCTCCACCAACGTAGTTCTTCCTCCTATATATATCCACTTACCACCAAACGTTCAGAGCAGGAGCCAAAACCCTAATTCCACCGCCATAACTTTCTATATCCACGAGATCCCATCTTGGGTCCTGTTCCAGAGCTCCGCCAGAGGGGGCATCGATCATGGAGGGCTTCTACATCAACACCATAGCCCCTCCGATGAAGTGTGAGTAGTTTACCTTAGACCTACGGGTCCATAGTTAGTAGCTAGATGGCTTCTTCTCTCTTTTTGGATCTCAATACAATGTGCCCCTCTCTTGTGGAGAACTATTTGATGTAATCTTCTTTTTGCGGTGTGTTTGTTGAGACCGATGAATTATGGGTTTATGATCAAGTCTATCTATGAACAATATTTGAATCTTCTCTGAATTCTTTTATGTATGATTGTTTATCTTTGCAAGTCTCTTTGAATTATCAGTTTGGTTTGGCCTTCTAGATTGATGTTTCTTGCAATGGGAGAAGTGCCTAGCTTTGGGTTCAATCTTGCGGTGTCCTTTCCCGGTGACAGTAAGGGCAGCAAGGCACGTATTGTATTGTTGCCATCGAGGATAACAAGATGGGGTTTTCTTCATATTGCATGAGTCTATAACTCTACATCATGTCATCTTGCTTAAGGCGTTACTCTGTTTTTAACTTAATACTCTAGATGCATGCTGGATAGCGGTCGATGAGTGGAGTAATAGTAGTAGAAGCAGGCAGGAGTCGGTCTACTTGTCTCGGACGTGATGCCTATATACATGATCATGCCTAGATATTCTCATAACTATGCTCAATTCTATCAATTGCTCAACAGTAATTTGTTCACCCACCGTAGAATACTTATGCTCTCGAGAAAAACCACTAGTGAAACCTATGGCCCCCGGGTCTATCTCTATCATATTGATCTCCTACTACTTTGCTATTTACTTGGCCTTTATTTTACTTTGCATCTTTATCACAAAAATACCAAAAATATTATCTTTATCATATCTATGAGATCTCACTCTCGTAAGTGGCCTTATAGGGACTGACAACCCCTATTTGCGTTGGTTGCGAGGATTTATTTGTTTTGTGCAGGTACGAGGGACTCGCGCGTAGCCTCCTACTGGATTGTTACCTTGGTTCTCAAAAACTGAGGGAAATACTTATGCTACTTTGCTGCATCATCCCTTCCTCTTCGGGGAAAATCAACGCAGTGCTCAAGAGGTAGCAGGGTGTGTGATGAACTACGGCGCTTGCGCCACTATGCTATGTTTGATATTTCGATATTGTGCCATGATACCCGTGTTTTCACTAGGTGTGGTTTGGGTAACTTAGCTCGATGTGCTTGTGGTAGTCTCCCATGTCACGAGGGCACGCCTTTCTTGAGGTATATACCAAGGGATTCCTTCCTGACAACTCAGGAGACGTCGATCCTCAGTAGGCGTTGTACGGCTACAGAGTTTTTAGAAGGCCTCATGAGGAGTCTCATCCTACCTCGCACAAGCCCCCGAGCGTGGGTTGGTTGTGGCTGGCACGCCCCATCGCGAAGCCCAGAGGCACGAACTTAGAGGGTGTGCATGCCCACGAGCTCGTCTGAGAGCATCTCACGAGGATTAAGGATGCCGGAGCCCTGGGGAAACAAGGCTTCGGTGAAGTGTGGTAGCGGGCGAGCCCAAGCGTACACACCTGCCTAGCACCAGTCGGATTTCGGGTTCCGGCAGATCCTTAAGGTTCGAACTCTGGGGTGCGCACGGAGATCTTTCCACTACCGACTCGCGCTTCTATGGCTCGCAAGAAATCTAGGCTGGAAAGAAGAACACACAGAGGACACGAGGTTTATACTAGTTCGGGCCACTGATGTGGTGTAATACCCTACTCCAGTGTGTGGTGTGGTGGATTGCCTCAGGGGCTGATGATGAACAATACAGAGGGTAGAATGGCCTCGCGAGAGGTGTTCTTGAGCTGGTGTGGTATGTTCTACTTTGTCCGGATCTGCTTCCCTCTATGGTGGCTAGTCCTACTTATAGAGGCCCTAGTCCTCTTCCCAAAACGTGAGCAGGAAGGGCGCCAACAATTGGCCATTTTGAAGGGGAACATCTAGTACAAGTTATCCTAACCAAAGGTGGTCTTCGGCTGCCAAAAGCACTGGTGATGACGCCGTCTTGGGCTCCACGATGACCTCCTTCCTGCCGCTCTGCTAGTCTTGGTCTCGTTGCACCGGAATGGTAACCTTTGCCCAATGCCTTGGACTGTGCTTGTTCCCTTTGCACCAAAGGGGAAACAAGGACACTGCACAGGCCGGTGCCCGCCTGGCGCCCGCCTGATCTCGATCATCATGGCTTGCATCACGGGCTCCTCGCGAGGTGCCCCTGCCTTGATCTCTCCGCCTCCTCGCGAGCCTGCCTGATGAGGCTCCTCCTGAGGAAGCTTCCTGTCGTCCGCCCCACAGGGCTTGGCCCCACGCGAGGGTCTTGAGTTTGAGCTGATGAAGCTAGGCCGCACTGGGCCCCCACTCGAGCCACGCCGCAGGCTGCAGGCAGGCAAGTCTGGGGACCCCCTTTCCCAGAACACCGACAGTAGCCCCCGGGCCTGAGGCAGGCCCGGGCTGGGCCTAGCAGAGAAGCGAAGGGGCAAGCGTGAAGCGTCATGGGCCCCAATAGCCTGCGGCCTTGGGCGCTGCGTGGCGATAGATTGGTCATGGGCGTATGCGCTTCCCCACGACGCCTCAGCAACCACACGACTTGGCAAGTCCCTGCATGCAGAGAAATGGGTCACTATTACCTGCGATCGTGGTGGTCGGTGGTTGGCCTTCTCCAGCTATAAGTACGGGACTATGCGAGCCTCGTTAGTGTATCCCTTCCTGCTACTCCTTTTCTTCTTCTTGGCTACTCGCCATTCCCATGGCTCCGCCGAAGAGATTCTCGCCCGCGGAGAAAGGAAAAGCTTGTCCGGCAGGGCCAGACTCCACACCGACCAAGCACGGCCGAGGCCGCCCTCGCAAGCACCCCTCGGTCCCCGTAGTGGCTTCCCGTGGCCATGGAGGCGGTTCCCTGCGGGGTGGTGAGTGCCCGGTTGCCGATGGGAGGCACGTCGTGGCCGCAAGGCCCCCCAGGCCGCGCTTTCGCTCGGCGGAGGTGCTGCCGGAGTTCGTCGTGTGGTTGGCGGACCCGACAAGCACCTGGCTCCAGCTCCCCCGTTTCTTCATAGGTGAACTGCCGGCCAGCGCTCGGGGAGGCCTCTAGCTTCAGGCAGATGGGTGCTGCAGCAGGGCCTCCTGGGCTTTGCTGGAGGTCTCCGCTTCTGGGGATACGGTCCTGACCCGCGGATGGCAAACGTTTGCCCGTGTGCACGGCCTGAGCCGGCGGTGCACCCTACACTTCAAATTCGATGGCGACGCCACCCTCTATGTGAGGGTGTTCGGGCAAGATGGTCGCCGCGCTGGGTGCTGCCCCGAAGACGATGACCACGGCCGCCTGCCCAGCCCCGGTGCTGACCAGGATGAAGATGGCGGCATGCGTGTAGGCGGCGACGCTTGGGGCTCACCAAGCTTTGGCGACTCCTTCTCAGGCAGCAGCTCCTCCAAAGGTGGCCGCGACCAGCCCCCGCGCCGTCACGCCCGCCTGCGTGAAGGTAGCGGGTCAGCTCGCTGTCGCGCCTCGGTGAAGTGAGAGGAGGGATCCGCCTGAGCCCCCAGAGGCAGCTCCTCCAAAGTTGGTGCCGAGCAAGTCGTGCCCATTTTGTTTTTCTTCTTTCCCTGCGCAGAAAAAGAAGGTAGTATAGGGCCCTACGGGGGTGTGTTAGAACTGTTGTTGTTAATCATTGTGCTGCTTCTGCTATTTCTGCGTTATGTTTCCGCGCTGCGTGCCCATGTGCGGGGATTATTTAGCTCAGTGGGGCTTGACGCGGTCCTCGCCTCCCGAGGCTGAAGCCTCACCGTGCGCTTCATGTCCTGCAAGGATTAGCAGGAGGAGTCGCCTTCGGTCTGGTTGCGAGGGCAATCGGCCCAGGTGCCGAGCTCATGTCGTGATGCCTGTGGGGCACGGACTGGGAGGGGTGCTCCCGCAGCGGACCCGGACAGGAAAGCTTCAAACAATCGGGGCAGAAAACACTCGCGAGGGCGCCCACGAACCTCCCTCACGTGATTTGCGAGAGAAAACGAGGCAAGTGAGTGAAAAGGACAAAGAATCACAAGCCTGGGCGGCAACAGCTCCAGTAAAACTTCAAACAGGAACGAACAAGCCAACTGCAGAAAGCAAATGAAAAAGCCGCATCTGGCACCTATTCTAGTCTTCGACGTCTTCTCAGCAGCGCGGAGCTAAGTGCTGCCACTGGGCATGGGCAGGAGCCACCGAGGCCGGAGGGCGGCACTCCGGAGAATCCGGGGTGCGTACAGCCCCACTCATTATTACGTGAGAGTGTCACGGGCGGCGAGCTTCACAGGCATTTGCCTTCTTCACAGGCACCGAGCCTTTCCCAAAACGCAGCAGCTTCACACGCATTGGCCTTCTTCACAGGCACCGGGCCTTTCCCAAAATGCGGCATCTTCACAGGCATTGGCCTTCTTCACAGGCAACGGGCCTTTCCCAAAATGCGGCATCTTCACAGGCATTGGTCTTCTTCACAGGCACCGGGCCTTACCATAGGCGCTAGGCCTCGCTCAGGGATAGAACCTCTGAAGATGTTGAATGTTCCACGCGTTCTGGACGGGTACCCCCTCTGGGGTCTCCAAGCGCGCGGAGCCAGGCCTGGAAACATGAACAACCTTGAATGGGCCCTCCCACATGGGAGAGAGGTTGTGCAGCCCCTCCCTGGAGAGAACCCGTCTGAGCATGAGGTCCCCTACCTCAAGAGTTCTGGGGCGGATGTTGCGGCAGTGGTATCACTGCAGTGCCTGTTGATACCTTGTCGCTCGTAGCGCGGCTTCTCGACGGCGTTCCTCCCCCAGCACGAGATCCGTCCCCCGCATGGCATCCTGCTGCGTCTCGTTGAACGCCAGGATCCGCGCAGAGCGAGGCCTGACCTCGTGAGGCAGGACAGCTTCTGCTTTGTAGACACGGAAGAACGGGGTCTCGCCAGTCGGCTTGGCCGCAGTTGTGCTGATAGACCACAGCACAGACTGGAGCTTGTCGTACCAGCCCCTGCCGCAAGCCTCCAGCTTCTTCTTGAAGGTCCTGGCTTTGAGGCCCCTCAGGACCTCCGCGTTGGCTCGCTCGGCCTGGCCGTTGCTCTGGGGATGCTCCACCGAGGCGTAGTATATCTGCGTTCCAAGGTTAGCACAGTACGTTTTGAAGAGATTACTGGTGAATTGTGAACCGTTGTCGGTGATGATGCGGTTAGGCACCCCAAACCGGCTCACGAGACCCTTGATGAACTTGACTGCGGAGCCTGCTGGGATGGTGCGGACAGCTTCAACCTCAGCCCACTTGGTGAACTTGTCCACAACGACGTAGAGGTAGCGATAGCCCCCTGGCGCCCAAGGGAACGGGCCCAGAATGTCTAGCCCCCAAACTGCAAATGGACACGAGAGGGGTATAGTCTGTAGACCCCCCGCCGGCTGATGGATCTGCCTAGCGGGGAACTGGCAGGCCTCACAAGCCTTCACCAGCTCAACGGCGTCGCTGAGTGCTGTGGGCCAGTAGAATCCACTGCGGAATGCCTTGCCGACGAGGGTTCGTGACGATGAGTGGTGCCCACAGTCTCCGCCGTGTATGTCCGCCAGCAGCTCCTTCCCTTGCTCTCTGGAGACGCAACGTAGGGACAAGTCATTTGGTCGCTTCCGGTAGAGCTCCCCATCCTTGATGCAGTAAGCCGTGGCCTGCTGCGCTACACGCTCTACCTCCTCCTCGCTCTCTGGCAGGGTCCCTTGCATCAAGTAGTTCTTGAGCTCTGCGATCCAACAGCCTTCCTGAGGCTCTAACGCCAGGAGCAGGCGTGCCCCTGAAGCCGGGCCGCAGGCCGGAGCTCCCGAGGTAGACGGCTGAGGGAGCTCCTCCCTTGGTTGCGTCGTGCTCGATACTGACGGTGCCGCCGAGGGTTTGAAGAGCCCCTCCTCGAAGACGCTAGGCTCCTGAGGCAACTGTTGGAAATACGCCCTAGAGGCAATAATAAAATGGTTATTATTATATTTCCTTGTTCATGATAATTGTCTATTGTTCATGCTATAATTTTATTAACCGGAGACCGTAATACATGTGTGAATACGTAGACCACAATATGTCCCTAATAAGCCTCTAGTTGACTAGCTCGTTGATCAATAGATGATTACGGTTTCCTGACCATGGACATTGGATGTCATTGATAACAAAATCACATCATTAGGAGAATGATGTGATGGACGAGACCCAATCCTAAGCATAGCACAAGATCATGTTGTTCGTTTGCTAGAGCTTTTCTAAGTGTCAAGTATCATTTCCTTAGACCATGAGATTGTGCAACTCCCGGATACCATAGGAGTGTTTTGGGTGTACCAAACGTCACAACGTAACTGGGTGGCTATAAAGGTACACTACAGGTATCTCCGAAAGTGTTTGTTGGGTTGGCATGAATCGAGACTGGGATTTGTCACTCCGTATGACGGAGAGGTATATCTGGGCCCACTCGGTAATGCATCATCATAATGAGCTCAGTGTGACTAAGTAGTTGGTCATGGGATGATGTGTTACGGAACGAGTAAAGTGACTTGCCGGTAACGAGATTGAACAAGGTATTGGGATACCTACGATCGAATCTTGGGCAAGTAACGTACCGCTTGACAAAGGGAATTGAATACGGGATTGACTGAATCCTTGACATCGTGGTTCATCCGATGAGATCATCATGGAATATGTGGGAGCCAACATGGGTATCCAGATCCCGCTGTTGGTTATTGGCCGGAGAGTTGTCTCGGTCATGTCTCCATGGTTCCCGAACCCGTAGGGTCTACACACTTAAGGTTCGGTGACGCTAGGGTTGTAGAGATATTATTATGCGGTAACCCAAAAGTTGTTCGGAGTCTCGGATGAGATCCCAGACGTCATGCGGAGTTCCAGAATGGTCCGGAGGTAAAGATTTATATATAGGAAGACCAGTTTCGGCCATCGGGAAAGTTTCGAGGGTCTCCGGTATTGTATCGGGACCACCGGAAGGGTCCCGGGGGTCCACCGGGTGGAGCCACCTATCCCGGAGGGCCCCATGGGCTGAAGTGGGAAGGGAACCAGCCCCTGGTGGGCTGGTGCGCCCCCCTTGGGCCTCCTCCTGCGCCTAGGGTTAGTAACCCTAGGGGTGGGGGGCGCCTCCACTTGGCTTGGGGGCCAAGCCACCACTTGGCCGTCGCCCTCCCCATCTAGATCGGTTCTAGAGGTGCCAGCGCCCCCCTAGCCCCTATATATTGTCGAGGGGAGGGAGGGCAGCCGCATCCCAAGTCCCTGGCGCCTCCCTCTCCCTCCGTGACACCTCTCCCTCTCATTGGTGTTTGGCGAAGCCCTGTCGACATCCCGATGCTTCCACCACCACGCCGTTGTGCTGCTGGATCTCCATCAACCTCTCCTCTCCCCTTGCTGGATCAAGAATGAGGAGACGTCTCTCCCAACCGTACGTGTGTTGAACGCGGAGGTGCCGTCCGTTTTGCGCTCGGTCATCGGTGATTTTGATCACGACGAGTATGACTCCATTAACCCCGTTCTGTTGAACGCTTCCGCTCGCGATCTACAAGGGTATGTAGATGCACTCCTCTTCCCCTCGTTGCTAGATGACTCCATAGATTTATCTTGGTGATGCATAGAAAATTTTTAAATTTCTGCTATGTTCCCCAACAGTGGTATCAGAGCTAGGTCTGTGCATAGATTCTATGCACGAGTAGAACACAAAGTAGTTGTGGGTGATGATTTGTTCAATTTTCTTGCCGTTACTAGTCTTATCTTGATTCGGCGGCATTGTGGGATGAAGCGGCCCGGACCGACCTTACACGTACACTTACGTGAGATAGGTTCCACCGACTGACATGCACTTGATGCATAAGGTGACTGACGGGTGTCTGTCTCTGCCACTTTAGTCGGATCGGATTCGATGAAAAGGGTCCTTATGAAGGGTAAATAGCAATTGGCATATCAGCGTTGTGGTTTTGCGTAGGTAAGAAATGTTCTTGCTAGAAACCCATAGCAGCCACGTAAAACATGCAACAACAATTAGAGGACGTCTAACTTGTTTTTGCAGGGTATGCTATGTGATGTGATATGGCCAAAAGGATGTGATGAATGATATATGTGATGTATGAGATTTATCATTTTCTTGTAATAGGAATCACGACTTGCATGTCGATGAGTATGACAACCGGCAGGAGCCATAGGAGTTGTCTTAATTTATTTATGACTTGTGTGTCAATGAAAACGCCATGTAATTACTTTACTTTATTGCTAATCGTTAGCCATAGTAGTAGAAGTAATAGTTGGCGAGGCAACTTCATGAAGACACGATGATGGAGATCATGATGATTGAGATCATGCTGTCATGCCGGTGACAATGGTGTTCATGCCGCGCCTCGAAGATGGAGATCAAAGGCGCAAGATGATATTGGCCATATCATGTCACTTTATGATTTGCATGTGATGTTTGTCATGTTTTTACATCTTATTTGCTTAGAACAACGGTAGCATAAATAAGATGATCCCTCGTTAAAATATCAAGAATTGTGTTCCCCCTAACTGTGCACCGTTGCTAAGGTCCGTTGTTCCGAAGCACCACGTGATGATCGGGTGTGATAGGTTATAACGTTCGCATACAATGGGTGTAAGACAGATTTACACACGCAATACACTTAGGTTAACTTGACGAGCCTAGCATGTACAGGCATGGCCTCGGAACACGGAAGAACGAAAGGTCGAACATGAGTCGTATAGTGGATACGATCAACATGAAGATGTTCACCGATGATGACTAGTCCGTCTCACGTGATGATCGGACACGGCCTAGTTGACTCGGATCATGTATCACTTAGATGACTAGAGGGATGTCTATCTAAGTGAGAGTTCATTGAATAATTTGATTAGATGAACTTAATTATCATGAACATAGTCAAAAGGTCTTTGCAAATTATGACGTAGCTCACGCTTTGGTTCTACTATTTTAGATATGTTCCTAGAGAAAATTTAGTTGAGAGTTGACAGTAGCAATTATGCGGACTGGGTCCGTGAACTGAGGATTGTCCTCATTGCTGCACAGAAGGGTTATGCCCTTAATGCACCGCTCAGTGTGTTGAACCTCGAGCATCGTCTATAGATGTTGGGAAACATCTGACATACACATTTTGATGACTACGTGATAGTTCAGTACGTAATACTAACGGTTTAGAATAGTGGCACCAAAGACGTTTTTGAAACATCGCAGAACATATGAGATGTTCCAAAGACTAAAATTGGAATTTCAGACTAGTGCCCACGTCAAGAGGTATGAGACCTCTGACAAGTTTCTTAAGCCTGCAAACTAAGGGAGAAAAACTCAATCGTTGAGCATGTGCTCAGATTGTCTGAGTACTGCAATCGCTTGAACCGAGTGGGAGTTAATCTTCCAGATGAGATAGTGATGGTTCTCCATAGTCACTGCCACCAATCTATTGGAGCTTCGTGATGAACTATAACATATCAGGGATAGACATGATGATCCTTGAGCAACTCGCGATGTTTGACACCGCGAAAGTAGAAATCGAGTAGGAGCATCAATTGTTGGTGGTTAAACCACTATTTTCAAGACGGGCAAGGGAAAGAAGGGATACTTCATGAAACGGCAAATCGGTTGCTGCTCTAGTGAAGAAACCCAAGGTTGAACCCAAACCCGAGACTAAGTGCTTCTGTAATGAGGGGAACGGTCACTGAAGCGGAACTACCCTAGATACTTGGTAGATGAGAAGGCTGGCAAGGTCGACAGAAGTATTTTGAATATACGTTATATTATTGTGTACTTTACTAGTACTCCTAGTAGCACCAGGGTAAAAAATACCGGTTTGGTTGCTAAGTGTTAGTAACTCGAAATAAAAGGCTGCGGAGACTAGCTAAAGGTGAGATGACGATATGTGTTGGAAGTGTTTCCAAGGTTGATGTGATCAAACATCGCACGCTCCCTCTACCATCGGGATTGGTGTTAAACCTCAATAATTGTTATTTGGTGTTTCCGTTGAGCATAGACATGATTGGATTATGTTTATCGCAATACGGTTATTCATTTAAAGAGAATAATGGTTACTCTGTTTATTTGAAAAATACCTTCAATGGTCTTGCACCTAAAATAAATGGTTTATTGAATCTCGATCGTAGTGATACACATGTTCATGCCGAAAGATATACGATAGTAATGATAGTACCACATACTTGTGGCACTGCCATTTGAGTCATGTTGGTATAAAACGCATGAAGAAGCTCCATGTTGATGGATCTTTGGACTCACTCGTTTTTGAAAAGATTGAGACATGCGAACCATGTCTATTGGTAGATATGCATGAAGAAACTCCATACAGATGGATCGTTTGGACTCACTTGTTTTTGAATCACTTGGGACATGCAAATCATACCACATGGGCAAGATGACTGAAAGACCTTGTTTTCAGTAAGATGGAACAAGAAAGCAACTTGTTGGAAGTAATACATTTTGATGTGTGCAGTCCAATGAGTGCTGAGGCACGCAGTGGATATCGTTATGTTCTTACTTCACAGATGATTTGAGTAGATACTGAGTATATTTACTTGATGAAACACAAGTCTGAATTATTGAAAGGTTTAAGTAATTTCAGAGTGAAGTTGAAGATCATCGTGACAAGAGGATAAAATGTCTATGATATGATCATAGAGATGAATATCTGAGTTACGAGTTTGGCACACAATTAACACATTGTGGGAATTGTTTCACAACTAATATCGCCTGGAACACCATAGTGTGATGGTGTGTCCGAACATCATAACTGCACCCTATTGGATATGGTGCATACCATGATGTCTCTTATCGAATTACCACTATCATTTATGGGTTAGGCATTAGAGACAAACACATTCACTTTAAATAGGGCACCACACAATTCCATTGAGACGACACCATATGAACTATGGTTTAGAGAAACCTGAGCTGTCATTTCTTAAAAGTTTGGGGCTGTGACGCTTATGTGAAAAAGTTTCAGGCTGATAAGCTCAAACCCAAAGCGGATAAATGCATCTTCATAGAATACCCACAAATAGTTTGGTATACCTCCTATTTCAGTTCCGGAAGCAAAAGTGATTGTTTCTAGAAACGGGTCCTTTCTCGAGGAAAAGTTTCTCTTGAAAGAATTGAGTGGGATGATGGTGGAGACTTGATGAGGTTATTGAACCGTCACTTCAACTACTGTGTAGCAGGGCACAGGAAGTTGTTCCTGTGGCACCTACACCAATTGAAGTGGAAGCTTATGATAGTGATCATGAAACTTCGGATCAAGTCACTACCAAACCTCATAGGTCGACAAGGATGCGTAGTACTTCAGAGAGGTACGTAATCCTGTCTTGTTGCTAGACAGCAATGAACCTACGAGCTATGGAGAAGCGATGGAGGGCCCGGATTCCGACGAATGGCTCGAGGCCATAAAATCCGAGAGAGGATCCATGTATAAAACAAAGTATAGACTTTGAAAGAACTACTTGATGGCTGTAAGGCTGTTGGGTGTAGATGGGTTTTAAAAGGAAGATGGACAATGATGGTAAGTGTCACCATTAAGAAAGCTCGACTTGTCGTTAAGATGTTTCCCGACTAGTTCAAGGAGTTGACTACGATGAGACTTTCTCACTCGTAGAGATGCTAAGAGTCTGTTGGAATTATGTTAGCAGTTACTGCATTATTTATGAAATCTTGCAGATAGGATGTCAAAACATTATTTCCTCGATGTTTTTCTTGAGGAAAGGTTCTATGTGATACAACCAAAAGGTTTTGTCAATCCTAAAAGATGCTAACAAGTATGCAAAGCTCTAGCAATCCTTCTAAGGACTGGAGTAAGCATCTCGGAATTGGAATGTATGCTTTGATGAGATGATCAAAGATTTTGGGTTTATACAAAGTTTATGAGAAACTTGTATTTCCAAAGAAGTGAGTGGGAGCACTATAGAATTTTTGATGAGTATATGTTGTTAACATATTGTTGATCAGAAATGATGTAGAATTTCTGGAAAGCATGCAGGGTTATTTGAAAAGTGTTTTTCAATGGAAAACCTGGATTAAGCTACTTGAACATTGAGCATGAAGATCTATAAGGATAGATCAAAAATGCTTAATATTACTTTCAAATGAATACATACCGTGACAAGATTTTGAAGGAGTTCAAAATAGATAAGCAAAGAAGGAGTTCTTGGCTGTGTTACAAGGTGTGAGTATTGAGTAAGACTTAAGACCCGACCATGGCAGAAGAGAGAGAAAGGACAAAGGTCGTCCCCTATGCTTTAGACGTAGGCTCTACAGTATGTTGTGCTGTGTACCGCACCTAAAGTGTGCCTTGCCATGAGTCAGTCAAGGGGTAGAAGACTGATCCAGGAATGGATCACATGACAGCGGTCAAACTTATCCTTAGTAACTAGTGGACTAAGGAATTTTCTCGATTATGGAGGTGGTAAAAGAGTTCGTCGTAAAGGGTTACGTCGATACAAACTTTGACACTAATCTGGATGACTCTGAGTAGTAAACCGAATTCATATAGTAGAGCAGTTATTTGGAATAGCTCAAAGTAGTGAGTGGTAGCTGCATCTACAAGATGACATAGAATTTGCAAAGCACACATGGATCTGAAAGGTTTAGACCCGTTGACTTATAACCTCTCTCACAAGCGAGATATTATCAAACCCCATGGGTGTTGGATTCATTACAATCACATAGTGATGTGAACTAGATAATTGACTCTAGTGCAAGTGGGAGACTCTTGGAAATACACCCTAGAGGCAATAATAAAATGGTTATTATTATATTTCCTTGTTCATGATAATTGTCTATTGTTCATGCTATAATTGTATTAACCGGAGACCGTAATACATGTGTGAATACGTTGACCACAATATGTCCCTAGTAAGCCTCTAGTTGACTAGCTCATTGATCAATAGATGGTTACAGTTTCCTGACCATGGACATTGGATGTCATTGATAACGGGATCACATCATTACGAGAATGATGTGATGGACAAGACCCAATCCTAAGCATAGCACAAGATCGTGTAGTTCGTTTGCTAGAGCTTTTCTAAGTGTTAAGTATCATTTCCTTAGACTCCCGGATACCGTAGGATTACTTTGGGTGTACCAAACGTCACAACGTAACTGGGTGGCTATAAAGGTACACTACAAGTATCTCCGAAAGTGTCTGTTGGGTTGGCATGAATCGAGACTGGGATTTGTCACTCCGTATGACGGAGAGGTATCTCCGGGCCCACTCAGTAATGCATCATCATAATGAGCTCACTGTGACTAAGTAGTTGGTCATGGGATGATGTGTTACGGAACGAGTAAAGTGACTTCCGGGTAACGAGAATGAACAAGGTATTGGGATACCGACGATCGAATCTCGGGCAAGTAACGTACCGCTTGACAAAGGGAATTGAATACAGGATTGATTGAATCCTTGACATCGTGGTTCATCCGATGAGATCATCGTGGAATATGTGGGAGCCAACATGGGTATCCAGATCCCGCTGTTGGTTATTGGCCGGAGAGTTGTCTCGGTCATGTCTCCATGGTTCCCGAACCCGTAGGGTCTACACACTTAAGGTTCGGTGACGCTAGGGTTGTAGAGATATTAGTATGCGATAACCCGAAAGTTGTTAGGAGTCTCGGATGAGATCCCGGACGTCATGAGGAGTTCCGAAATGGTCCGTAGGTAAAGATTTATATATGGGAAGACCAGTTTTGGCCATCGGGAAAGTTTCGAGGGTCACCGGTATTGTATTGGGACCACCGGAAGGGTCCCGGGGGTCCACCAGGTAGGCCACCTATCCCGGAGGGCCCCATGGGCTGAAGTGGGAAGGGAACCAGCCCCTGGTGGGCTGGTGCACCCCCCTTGGGCCACCTCCTGCGCCTAGGGTTAGAAACCCTAGGGGTGGGGGTGCCTCCACTTGGCTTTGGGGCCAAGCCACCCCTTGGCTGCCGCCCCCCCATCTAGATGGGATCTAGAGGGGCCAGCGCCCCCCTGGCCCCTATATATAGTGGAGGGGAGGGAGGGCAGCCGCACCCCAAGTCCCTGGCGCCTCGCTCTCCCTTCGTGACACCTCTCCCTCTCATTGGTGCTTGGCGAAGCCCTGCCGAGATCCTGCTGCTTCCACCACCACGCCGTCGTGCTGCTGGATCTCCATCAACCACTCCTCTCCCTTTGCTGGATCAAGAAGGAGCAGACATCTCTACCAACCGTACGTGTCTTGAACACGGAGGTGCCGTCCGTTCGGCGCTCGGTCATCGGTGATTTGGATCACGACGAGTACGACTCCATCAACCCCGTTCTCTTGAACGCTTCCGCTCGCGATCTACAAGGGTATGTAGATCCACTCCTCTTCCCCTCGTTGCTAGATGACTCCATAGATTGATCTTGGTGATGCATAGAAAATTTTTAAATTTCTGCTACGTTCCCCAACAACAGCCGCCTGGATGCCCTCTTGGCAATGTCATCAGCCTCTTGATTGGTGCCGCGAGGCACATGGTGCAACTCCATCCCCCAGAACTGCTTCTCCATCTTGCGCACCTCAGCAAGGTAGGCTTACGTGTGCTCATCCTTTGGTTCGTATATTTTGTTGGAGAAGTTGACGAGGAGCTACGAATCGCCCTTGATGATGAGGCGCTTTACCCCTAAGGTGATTGCGGCTTTCAAGCCTGCCATTAGGCCTTCGTACTCTGCTATGTTGTTGGAGACCTTTTCTCCGTGCTGGAAACAGAGTTGCACGGCGTAGTAGAGTTTTTCCTGAGTGGGGGATACGAGCACTGCGCCAGCTCCCGCGCCGTGTCCGGAGAATGCCCCATCGAAGTACATGACCCAGCCGTCTGGTGCCTCACTTCCCGGGGAAAGTGATCGGTCCTCGCCTGCCTCGAGACCCGGTGCTTCTGCCCATTCTGCCATGAAATCCGCAAGTGCGGCTCCCTTGATGACTCTGGTCGTACTGAATTCTAGCTGAAATGCCTGTACTTCGATGTTCCATTCAGCGACTCTTCTAGCTGAGTTGGGGCTCCTGAGTACCCTTTCCAAGGGGTATGCTGAGACGACTTTGATGGGATGGCCTTGGAAATAGTGTCGCAGCTTGCGTGAGGTCACTAATAGCGCGAGGAGGAGTTTTTGAGGCATGGGGTACCACACCCTTTCGTCCCGTAGCACCGTGCTGATGAAGTACACGGGATGCTCGACGAGGTTGAGGGTGCTGGCGCAGCTTGCATCCTCCAGAGGTCGAGGCGTCTCCTGAGATGGTGAAGCCCCCAGTGCTTGGTCGCTTCAAGAGGCCTCTCCTGCCCCGGGTGCATTCTCCTGCTGCGGCTGTTCCACTCTGGCTGCGGTCGTGGTCCTCGCGAGGCCCTCTTGGCTTTGCTTTGCTTCAGCCCGGACGGTGATTGCGGCCTTGGTCCGGCGCTCCTCCCTGACCGCCACCAGGGATGCGCTAGCGGAGTAGGGGGTGGCCGCAAGGTAGAGCACCAGGGGCTCCCATGGACGCGGAGCTACCATCACTGGTGGGCTGGTAAGGTACCCCTTGAGATTTTGGAATGCCTTGTCGGCCTCTTCAGTCCATTCGAAGGGGCCCTTCTTCTTCATCAACTTGAAGAAGGGAAGTGCTCATTCCCCCAGCTTGGAGATGAAGCACCCTAGCGCGGTTACATGCCTGGTGAGCTTCTGCATCTCTCTGAGGGTCCTTGGCGTGCTCATATCTTCGACTTCTTTGACCTTCTCTGGGTTGGCCTCGATGCCCCTGTGGGACACGAGAAAACCCAAGAGCTTGCCCGAGGGGTCCCCAAACACGCACTTCTCCGGGTTGAGCCGTAGGTCCACTTCGTTGAGGCTCACAAAGGTTTCTTCCAGGTCTTGTATTAGGGTTTTTGCCTCCCGGGACTTCACCACAATGTCGTCGATGTAAGCTTCAGCGTTCCTCCCGAGCTGCCGGCCTAAGACGATGTGCATCAGCTGCTGAAAGGTTGTGCCTACGTTGCGCAACCCAAATGGCATGCACGTGTAGCAGTACACTCCACATGGGGTCAGGAAAGCCATTTTTTCCACGTCTTCTACCGCCATCTTGATCTGGTGATAGCCTGAGAAGGCATCTAGGAAGCACAATAGGTCACAGTCTGCGGTAGAGTCGACTATCTGGTCAATGCGGGGGAGCAGAAATGGATCCTGTGGGCACGCTTTGTTGAGGTTGGTGAAGTCGATACACATGCGTTCCTTTCCTCCCTTTTTCGGCACAACGACCGGATTAGCAAGACAATCTGGGTAACGGACCTCGCGGATAACTCCTGCCGCTTCTAGCTTCCAGGTCTCCTGAACGATGAAAGCTTGTTTCTCAGTGGACTGACGCCTCGCCTTCTGCTTCACGGGGCGCACATTGGGGCACACGTTAAGGTGATGCTCAATCACACCCCTCGGGACCCCTGCTAACTGATCAGGTTCCCATGCAAACACCTTCTTGTTCGCATGCAAGAACCTCACCATGGCCTTCTCCTGCCCGGGCTCGAGGTTGGCTCCTATGGTGAAGGTAGCGTCAGTGGACCCGTCCTTGTCAACCGGTACCTGCTTGGTTTCCGCCTTGTCTTGGGTGAACATCTGCTTCTTTTTAGCCGGCGTAGCCCCCTTGGGCTCAATGGCGTCGGTGCTGGTGGGCTGCGCCACCGCGGCCGCCCTGAAGGCAAGCTTTAGCGCCTACAGCGCATCCCTTGTGTCTCCTGACACGGTAAGGACCCCGCTGCTTCTGGGCATCTTCATGTGGTTGTATGCTGGGTGAGTTGCTGCCATGAACTGGGCCAAGGCCGGATAGCCGAGGATGGCATTTTAGGGGAGGCCGATGGGGGCGATGTCGAAGTCGATCAGCTCTGTGCAGAAGTTGTCGTGGGTGTCGAAGGTCACCGGGAGGTGGATCTGTCCCAAGGAGGCGGTGGAACCGACTCCGACACCCGAGAAAGGCCTGCTAGGCAGAAGCCGGTCTAGTGATATGTGGAGGAGGCTGAAGGCCTCCACCGAGAGCACACTGAGGCCGACACCGCCGTCGATGAGGGTCCAGGTGACGGCCACCTGGCAGATGGTGGGGGTGCACAGCATCGGGAGAGTGCCCGAACCGATGGGGTTGATGGGGTGATCATCCGAGTCGAAGGTTAGATCGGCCTCGGGTGCCACCCAGCCCGGGGGGGCTTCTCGAAGCTTGGAGGCGGTGCTGATCCGGCGGGTGAATGGCTTGATGTGGCGGCTCGAGGGTGGTGCCTGTGAGCCACCCATAAGAGCTGCGACGACGGGTGGCACTGGTGTGGCATAACGGGCGAGGAAGAGGTCGCACAGCTCCTCCCAGGAGCTCCCAGAAGCCGTCGGCAGGTGGAGGAGCCATGCGCGCGGGTCACCGGCGAGGGCCATGGGGAACCAGTTGGCCATCACTCGGTCATCGCCCCCGGCTTTGGGGCCGGCCTCATCATACGCCAGCAGGAAAATCAGCGGATCTGTCGCGCCATTGTAGCGCGGCGGCGTCTCAGGCTTGAACTTGTGCGGCCATTGCACCTGTCGCAAGGTGGGGGCCAAGGCTCGGAGCCCCCCGACCCCAGTGCCGGCATCGGTTGCCGGAGCGGGCGGCGCATTGTCGACCATGGGGGCGAAATGCGATGTTGGTGGAGAGCGGGTCGTCGAGAGGGAGAACTCCGGTGCACCCCTACCTGGCGCGCCAAATGTCGGATTTTGGGTTCCGGTAGACCCTTAAGGTTCGAACTCTGGGGTGCGCACAGAGATCTTTCCACTATCGACTCGCGCTTCTATGGCTCGCATGAAATCTAGGCTGGAAAGAAGAACACATAGAGGACACGAGGTTTATACTGGTTCGGGGCACCGATGTGGTGTAATACCCTACTCCAGTGTGTGGTGTGGTGGATTGCCTTAGGGGCTGATGATGAACAATACAGGGGGAAGAACGGCCTCGCGAGAGGTGTTCTTGAGCTGGTGTGGTATGTTGTACTTGGTCCGGATCCACTTCCCTCTATGGTGGCTAGACCTACTTACAGAGGCCCTGGTCCTCTTCCCAAAACGTGAGTGGGAAGGGCGCCAACAATTGGCCATTTTGAAGGGGAACATCTAGTACAAGTTATCCTGACCAAAGGTGGTCTTCGGCTGCCAAAAGCACTGGTGATGACGCCATCTTGGGCTCCACGATGACCTCCGTTCTGCCGCTCTGCTAGTCTTGGTCTCGTTGCACTGGAATAGTAACCTTTGCCCGATGCCTTGGACTGTGCTTGTTCCCTTTGCACCGAAGGGGAAACAAGGACACTGCACAGGCCGGTGCCCGCCTGGCGCCCGCCTGATCTCGATCGTCATGGCTTGCATCACGGGCTCCTCGCGAGGTGCCCCTGCCTTGATCTCTCCGCCTCCTCGCGAGCCTGCCTGATGAGGCTGCTCCTGAGGAAGCTTCCTGTCGTCCGCCCCGCAGGGATTGGCCCCTCGAGAGGATCTTGTGTTTGAGCTTATGAAGCTGGGCCACACATGACCCCCACTCGAGCCACGCCGCAGGCCGCAGGCAGGCAAGTCTGGGGACCCCCATTCCCAGAACGCCGATAGCACCCGAGGCAAGGACACGCGAGGAGGAGCAACGGGAAACAACCGCTCTTCCTGGAACAAGTTTGGAAAGGCGAACGAACAAGAAAGAGAAATCCAACTCTGGCGAACGGAAGACGCGAAAACTCCAAATCTCATTCAAGAAGTAAAAAAAATCCAGCTACAGAAAGCAAGCAAAGAACAGCAGCGTTCGGCACCTAGACTAGGCTTCTTGTCTTCCCACCAGCGCGGAGCATGGGGCCTCCACGAGGACGTGGGTGGGAGCCCCCGTGAGGCCCAGGGGTGACCTCAGGAGACTCCGGGGCGTGTACAGCCCAACTCATTATTATGTGAGTGTCATGAGCAGAGACCTTCATAGGCATGGGGCCTTGCTTCATGGGTAGAACTTCCGGAGGTGCTGATGTTCCAGGCATTCTGGATGGGGATCCCGACCTTTGTCTCCAGGCGCGTGGCGCCAGGCCTGGAGACATGGGCGATCTTGAACGGGCCTTCCCACATGGGCGAGAGCTTATGCAGCCCATCAGTGGAGAGCACCCACCTCAGGACGAGATCACCCACCTCGAGCATCCTGGAGCGGATGCTGCGGCAGTGGTACCGCCCCAGCGCCTGTGGGTACCTCGCAGCGGCGTTCCTCCCCCAGCACGAGGTCCATGCCCTGCATGGCTTCCTAGCATGCCTCGTCAAATGCCAAGACCCGTGTGGAGTGATGCCTGACCTCATGAGGGAGAACCTCTTTGGCTCCATAGACGAGGAAGAATGGAGTCTCGCCCGTTGGCTTGGTTGCGGTGGTGCGGAAGGACCACGACACAGACTGGAGCTCGTCGAGCCAGCCCCTGCCGCAAGCCTTGAGCTTCTTCTTGAAGGTCCTTGCCTTGAGGCCTCTCAGGACCTCAGCTTTGGCACGCTCAGCCTGGCCGTTGCTCCGAGGGTGCGCCACCGAAGCATAGCATATCTGCGTTCCAAGGTTAGCACAATATGTTTTGAAGAGGTTGCTGGTGAACTGCGAGCCATTGTCGGTGATGATGCGATTAGGGACCCCGAAACGGCTCACAAGGCCCTTGATGAACTCGATGGCTGAGCCGACCAGGATGGCACGGACGACCTCTACCTCGGCCCACTTGGTGAACTTGTTGATGGCGACGTAGAGGTAGTGGTAGCCCCCGGGAGCTCGAGGGAATGGGCCCAGGATGTCCAGCCCCCATACCGAAAACGGCCATGAGAGGAGGATGGTCCGTAGGCCCTGGGCGGGCTAGTGGATCTGCTTGGCATGGAACTGGCAGGCCTCGCAGGATCTTACCAGCTCGGTGGCATCATTGAGCGCCGTGGGCTAGTAGAATCCGCTGTGGAACACCTTGCCCACGAGGGTGCGCAATGAAGAGTGATGCCCGTAGTCCCCGCCATGTATGTCAGCCAACAACTCGCATCCCTGCTCTCTGAAGATGCATTGTAGAGAAACAGTGTTAGGCCGTTTTCGATAGAACTCACCGTCCCTGATATAGTACGCGGTGGCCTGGCAGGCCACACGCTCTGCATGTTCCTCCTTCTCCGGCAAGGTGCCTTGGAGCAGGTACGCCTTAAACTCCTCGGTCCAGCACCCCGCCTGAGGCTGAAGCACGAGGAGCAGGTGGGCTCCATGGTCGGGCCGCAGGCTGGGGCGCCCGAGAGGTGCTGGGGTGAGCTCCTCCTGAGGCAGTGCTGGTCCCGCGGTGGGGGGAGATGCCGATGGCTTGAAGAGCCACTCCTCAAAGACGCTAGGCTCCTAAGGCAGTCGCCATAGCGCGCTCTTCGCGGTGTCATATGCCTCCTTGTTCATGCCGCGCGGCACATGCTACACTTCCAGACCCAAGAATCATTTCTTGATTTTGCGTACCTCCTCGAGGTATGCCGCCATGTGCTCGTCCTTCGGCTTGTATGATTTGTTGGAGAAGTTGACGAGGAGCTGGGAGTCGTCCCTGATGGTGAGGCGCCTTACTCCCAAAGCCGCCGCAGCCTTGAGGCCGGTGATCAGGCCTTCGTATTTCGTGATGTTGTCGGAGACCTTCTTGCCCTGCTAGAAGCCGAGCTGCACAGTGTAGTAGAGCTTGTCATGGGCGGGCGAGATGAGCACGGCTCCAACGCCCGCGCCCTAGCGTGCGAACGCACCGTCGAAGTACATGATCCAACCATCTGGTGCTTCGCTTCCTGGCGAGAGGGAACGGTCCTCACCCACTCCTAGGTCTGGAATGTCAGTCCATTCCACCACGAAGTCAGTGAGGTCCGCACTCTTGATGGTTCTGGTGGTGTTGAACTCCAACCCGAACACCTGCAGTTCGATGTTCCATTCGGCGACCCTCCCTGTGGCGTTAGGGCTCCGAAGCACTCTCTCCAAAGGGTAAGCTCAAATGACCTTCATGGGGTGGCCTTGGAAGTAGTGTCACAGCTTTCAAGAGGCGACGAGGAGTGCGAGCAAGAGCTTTTGTGGCATGGGATAGCGTGCCCGTGCATCACATAGCACCATGCTGACGAAGTATACCGGGTGCTCGACGAGGGTGGAGGCATTGGCGGAGTCTTGTGCCCTGGGGCTGAGGATCCTTAGGAGCCTTGTCATTTGTCGGGGTAGCTATGGCCTCAGGAACCCCGTCCTCAGGAGTCTCGTTATCTGAAGGGTTGGTCTGAGCCTTAGGGGTGCCATTGACTGGCGGGGGGGGCCGAGGCCTCAGGCGTGCCGTCCTGAGGTCGCGGCACCCCAACCGGGCGTGAGGTGTTTCCCCATGAGCCCTTGATCGGGTGGTCCTCCCGAACCACCATGAGTGTGGCGCTGGTAGAGTGAGGTGTGGCAGCCAGGTATAGCACCAAAGGTTCAAGGGGGTGCGGTGCTACCATCGCCGGTGGGCTTGTGAGGTACCTCTTGAGGTCTTGCAAGGCAGCGTCAGCCTCCGGAGTCCACTCGAACGGGCCTTTCTTCTTCATCAGCTTGAAGAATGGGAGGGCGCGCTCCCCCAGCTTGGAGATAAAATGCCCGAGCAAGGTTACAAAGCCTGCCATCTTCTGCATATCATTGAGGGTCTACAACGGGCTCATCCTTTCTATGGCCTTGACCTTCTCGGGGTTGGCCTCGATCCCTCTATGCGACACCAGGAAACCCAGCAACTTGCTAGACGGAATGCCAAACACATATTTTTCTGGGTTCAACCATAGTTTCACTTGGTGCAGGCTAGCAAATGTCTCCTCCAGGACTCAATAAGAGTTCTTGCTTCCCGAGATTTCACCACTATGGTGTCTACGTATGCCTCGACATTCCTCCCGAGCTGTTGTCCTAGGGTGATATGCATCAACCATTGGAAGGTCGCCCCCGCATTGCGCGGCCCAAACAGCATGCAAGTGTAGCAATATACCCTGCACGGGGTTCTAAAGGTGGTCTTCTCAACATCTTGCACTGCCATCTTGATTTGGTGATAGCCCGAGAAGGCATCCAGGAAGCACAATAGATCCCACTCGGTGGTCGAGTCGACGATCTAGTCGATGCGGGGAGAGGGAAAGGTTCTTGAGGACAGGCCTTGTTGAGGTTGGTGAAATCAACACACATGCGCTCCTTCCCGCCCTTCCAGGTGCCGCACTTCCCAAATGACACCGGCCTCCAACAACTTGTGGGTCTCCTAGGTGATGAACGACTGCTTCTCCGGAGCTTGTCGTCGTGCCTTATGCTTCACTGGTCGCGCATTGGGGCACACCATCAAGTGGTGCTCGATTACTCCACGTGGGACCCCGACCAGATCCGCTGCCTCCCATGCAAACACATCCTTGTTTGTGCGTAGGAAACTGACCAGTGCCTCTTCTTGGTTTGGAGGGAGGCCGGTGCCTATGGTGAAGGTGGAGCCCGAGGCCTCGTCTTGGTCGATTGGCACATGCTTCATCTCGGCCCGGTCTTGGGAGAACAACTGCTTCTTCTTTGCTGGTGCAACCCTGGGGGCCTCCGGGGGCCCCTCCTTGCTTGGTTGCGCGACTGTTGCTACTCTGAAAGCACCATTGAGGGCCGAGAGGGCATCCTTGGTGTCCCCCTCCACAATGAGGACGCCGCTGCTCCCCGGCATCTTCATGAGATTGTAGGTTGGGTGGGTTTCCACCATGAACTTGGCCAAGGTCAGGTACTCGAGAATGGCATTGTACGGCAGGCCGATACAAGCGATGTCAAAGTCGATGAGCTCGGTGCAGTAGTTGTCACGGGTGCCGAAGGTGACGGGGAGGCGGATCTACCCTAGGGAGCAGGTGGAGCCGTCGATGACTCTAGAGAAAGGCTTGGTGGGGCGGAGCCAGCCGTGGGGCACATGAAGCAGGCCCAATGCTTCCATGGAGACGACATTGAGGTTGGCGCCGCCGTCGATGAGGGTCCTGGTGACTGCTACGTTGCATATGGTGGGGGTGCAAAGCATCAGGAGCGCGCCGGCGCAGGCCGTGGTCACAGGGTGGTCACTAGAGTCGAAGGTGAGGTTGGCCTTAGGCACTACCCAACCCGGTGGCGCCCACCTGGTGAAAGAACTCCTTGACATGGCGGTCTGAGGGGCGGTGCCTACAAGCTGCCAAGGAGGGCCACAACAGCGTGGGGTGCCGGCGCCATGAAGCGCGCGATGAGGAGGTTGCGCACCTCCTCCCAGGAGGCCACTGAAGACTCCGGCAAGCCCATGAGCCAGGAGCGCGGCACGCCCATGAGGGCCATGGGTTGCCAATTTGCCATGGCCTTGTCGTCGCCGCCGGCCACCAAAACAACCTCCGCTATGCCTGGAGAAATCCTGCCAGGTCCGCCGCACCGTCGTATTGTGGCGGCAGCTCCACCCTGAACTTGGGCGGTCACTACACCCACCGCAAGGCGGGGGTGAAAGCCCAGAGACCCATGGCGCCCCCGAAGATACCCGTTGATCCGGTCGGTGGGGCGGCGCTCGCCATGAGGGCCGAGCGGCATTGTGGAGCGCAGCGGGCGAAGAGGTGAATCTCCGACGCACCCCTACCTGGCGTGCCAAATGTCGGATTTCGGGCTCTGTAGACCCTGGATAGATTCAAACTCTGCAGTGCGTGTGAAGAACTCAACCTCCCCGGTGCGCCTACTCGTCAACATCATAGCGTAGCTCGATGAACAGAAAGGAAATGGGACAAGGCAGTTTACCCAGGTTCGGGACACCTTGCGGTGTAAAACCCTGCTCCTGCTATGTGGTGGATTGGCCTCGAGGTGGGCTGAGGATGAAATGGTACAGTGGAAGAACAACCTCAGGAGGTGTGTTCTTGTGTTGGTGCGGGAGAGGACGGTCTGAATGATCCATCCCCGTCTCTGTCCCATTGTCTCTTTTCCCTCTCTCCCCCTTCTAAGGTGGTGGCTAGGCTATATTTATAGAGGCCTTGGTCCTCTTCCCCCAAAATGGAGGCGGCGAGGGATCCCACAACGGCCAAATTCGAAGGGAGACAACGAGTACATCTTATCCTACGAAAGGTGGTCTTCACCTGCAAAACTTCTGTTCTTGACGCCATGGTGGGCTCGGCGATGACCTCCGTCCTACCATCCTGGTGGTTTTGGTCTTGTTGCATGGAAATGGAAACCTTTGGCTGGTTCCTTGGGACTCCGCGCCTGCGCTTGCCTCCTTAACACCAAAGTGGAAACTATTGTACTACTCCCGCTGGCACCCGCCTGGCCTTGGTCATCAAGGATTGCGTCACCCGAGCATCATGAGGTGAGGGCTTGCATAGAGACCTTCGCTCTCAGGAGCCATCCTGAGGAGGCCACTCCTTCTAGAGGTCTTGGCGTCATCTTCCTCGCAAGGCCTGGCCCCTCCCGAGGGTCTTAAGTTGTTGGTGCTAAAGGTGGGCCATACCAGGCCGTTGATGGAGCCACGCCGTGGGCCGCAGGCAGGCAAGTCTGGGTAGCCCCATTCCAAGAATGCTGATAATTTCCCGGCATAACAAGTGCTAGTCTGCCTATTATGCCGGGTAAGCAACGCCTCGGTGTTTATCTTAGGGGTGTGTGGGGCCTAGGAGCTAGTGGCTACCGATCTGGAGGTTGGCCGGGATTAAAGGGATGGCTGAGGGGCGCTGCCAAGCACGGCAGTGGTGTGAGGTCGAGGGAAGGGCGGGGTGGCGGAGGCAGGGGTCTAGGCCGGTGGTCACTGGTGGTTCGAGAAAGATCGTCAATGGTGACTGGTGGGAGGTACACGAAGGCCATCTTCCCGTTCGTTATAGATCGCACGGTTCATAAAAAATCGATTGACCTATTTATTTTCAGTCAACTGTTATTTTGATAGAACCACATGTGGTCGTGTGCTGGAGGAGTACTTGCATTTCCCAGCCATCCCTGTGCTCATATATTACAAAACCATAGGGAGTAGAATCTAATTTTGTTTGCCATGCAATGTTGTAGAGATATCATATGTCTCCTGTCATTTATTTTTCAGCCACCTGCTATCTGCTACTTTTACAGTGCACTAGTTTAGCACACACTTCACCCATACTCTCACTATTGTTTTTTATGCATCATATTTCAGACTCTACCTACTGGTTGATAGAAGCATAAAATAAAAGAGAGAAGCATCTAAAGCTTTCTTCGGGCTTAGGCAAGAAATGTTTCAGCCTTATAAAGGGTGTAGTGTCAGTAGATGGAGACGGTAAACATAGCTCTGGAGTTGATGACCTCGCTCGCCATGAACCACCATCCCAGGTGCTTGCTTTAGCTTTGCAGTGTCATTTGTGGTTGCATGTTGCATATGGTGTCTAGCTTATATTCGAAAGGCCGAAGTCGGTCTTTATTAAGATAAGGAAAGCTATTTTTTACATGAACCACCATCCTGGGAGCACCAGAAGAAAAATAGCTAGTCAGGGCACTGGCCGAGCCAGTGATAAGCCTAGCACAGATATGCATCACCTGGAAGCCATCTAAAAAGCCACGATGGTGGCAAAGCAGGCCGCCTCCCACCAGGCTCTCAGGTCCTCGGTGATCATGCTCACCACTCCAACCGGATGTCTAGCTTGTATTGCTTCCAATTTGGTTAAATTGCATCTGCTTAGTGAAAGTGCTAGTGATAGACTAGAGGGGGGGTGAATAGGCGATTTTTATGAAAGTCTTCAAAACATGGGAGTTTCGAAGACAAACGATAGAAATGAACCTATTAACATGCAGCGGAAGGTAGACTACACTAGGCAAGCCATAGTCAAGTATTCAAGGAAGTGAAAGCACGAAGACTATTAGCAGCTAGGCAGTATGGATCAGGATGGAAGATAGTATGAAGCCAATTAGAACAAATAGTCACACGGTGAAGACAAACAGATAATGCAAGCAGGCAATGACTTCACAAAGACCAACTGTAAATAAAGAGAAGGAAGGGATAGAACCAGTTGCTTGGTGAAGACAAGGATTTGTTGGACCAGTTCCAGTTGTTGTGACAACTGTACGTCTGGTTAGGGAGGCTGAGATTCAACTCAGAAGACCGCGTCTTCACCTTATTCCCCTTGAGCTAAGGACACACAGTCCTCACCCAATCACTCAGGTAAGTCTTCAAGGTATACTTCCAAACCTTCACAGACTTCGTTCACCGGCGATCCACAATGACTCTTGGATGCTCAGAACGCGACACCTAACCGGCTGGAGGATTCACAGTCCTCTAGTCTTCAGATCACATAGACAGAAAGGCTTCAGTGATGCCTAACACTCTTTGGCTCTTGGTGTTTAGGGCTTGTCCTCGCAAGGATTTCTCTCTCACAGGCTTTGGAGGTGGGTTGCTCTCAAACGACAAAAAGCCGTGCACTAACTCTGAGCAGCCACCAATTTATGGTGTAGGGGGGTGGGCTATTTATAGACACTAGGCAACCCGACCTGATTTGTCCAAAATGACCCTGGGTCACTAAGGAACTGACACGTGTTCCAACGGTCAGATTTCAAACACACGTGGTAGCTTGACTTGGGCTACAAGTAAACCTGACATATCCAGCTCTCGATAATATTTGCTCTCATTGTCTTCGCTCGAAGACTTAGGATTTGGTTGAGCATCACTTTAGTCACTCTGACTTTGTTCACTTGGACCCCACTTAACAATATGGTGGTTCCTATGACTCAACAAAGAAGAAAATGAAACTACGAAACAACTATGTCATCGCGCTCCAAAGTCTTCATTCGATGTCTTCTCATGTCATAGTCTTCAATGTGAATATCTTCACATAGCACCATTGTCTTCAATGTCTTCACACATTTTTAGGGGTCATCTCCGGTAGGTAAACCGAATAAATGAGGGACTACTACCTGTGTTATCCTGCAATTCTCACAAACACATTAGTCCCTCAACCCGGTTTGTCATCAATACTCCAAAACCAACTAGGGGTGGCACTAGATGCACTTACACTTCGCTTACACATTATACCTTTGAATATGACACGATTTGTGTAACAGCCTGGTTTTTGGCCCTTTTCTTTTTCTTTTTGATTTATTGGTTTTTGCTTTGTTTTTCTTTTTGGAGTGGTTATGTGGCCTTGCCACTTGGGATATCATCCTCATTCCCCTCCAAAGTGGCTCATCATTCTGAAAACCTTGCCAAGATCATGTCACTTCACTGCTTGACCAAACCCTAAAATCTTTTTCTAGGAAATATTCCTTTTCCTATTAAAGAAATAAACCCTATCTGCACTAGGTTGTGAAGCGACCTATATTTTTTGCCCATCCAAAAATCCCCAAATAGTTCTTATAAATTGTTTGGGTCATATCTTCCTCAAATATGGCAAAATATTTCATTGGCCATATTTCCCATCATGCTCAATAAATTCATTTCCTATTCTGTCCTAAATGGCACATTGTGAAGCAAGTGCTATTTATCTTTGCCCATTTGCCCCAAAACTTTTTGGGCATGATATATCATACAAATAATTGACTTGTGCAAAAACTCAACTTTATTTGCCTAGCCAAACTTCCTCAGTGATTTTTCAAAGTTACTGTCTGAGGGAAGCCTTTGTGAAGGAAGTGCTAGCTAGGCTTATCCAAATGAGTTGAAATTTTGCTCACCCCTTAATGTGCTCATATTATCCCACTCCTCCAAAAGTCAGCCCCATCCAATCAACTATGTGATCACAGGCCCAAATCTTTGATTATGTAAATATTTTCAGGTTTTGAAGCAAGTATAATTTATATTGCTTCAAAAATCCTGATAAATTACCAGATGGTTCAACTACTCAAATAACTTCTCTCCACAAAATTTGGCACCATTTCATAAAGCCAATATTTCTCTATAATTATTGCAAGATTTTGGTCAGTGAAGATAGCTGTGAAGGAAGTATTATTTTGGTGAATCCAATTGGTATGAAATTTTTACAGCTTTTTACTATGACCAAATCATAATGCCTTGCCTAATTTGAGCTCAAGTTGATGGACCATGTGAGTGCATCATCCAAACCTCATTTCTGGACCAGATTTGGCAGTTGCAAAGCAACTATATTAAATCTTGGTCTTAATCTTCTCAAAGTTACCAGGATGAAAGTCCTTCTTACCCTAAACCTCGTAGACAACTCCATTTGACACAATCAAATCTCTATTGCTCAGCAGTGCTCGGTCAAGTTTACTGCAGTAAACATTAGAGGTAGATTACCATTTAACCAGAGCACTTTTCACTAATCTACCACCTCAGTTATAACCTCCCCTGGATGAACTACGCACTAGACAATATGTTCAAGCCCCTCTCCCCCGCTACATGCCGGTGCATGTGGTGACCGCATTAATGGCATCACTGTGCACGCGCTCTATGTGTAGTGGCCGTGTCCAGTGGCCGTTTGTGCTTCGGCACCTCCTCTCGTCGGCTTCGCGCACGTGAGCATGTCAAGCAGTTTTACCGCGTCGTCGCCGTCCCCCTGGAGCCATCTCCCCCTCCGTGAGCCCTCCGTCAGCTCTCGTCGCCGCGTGCCCACGGACGTGCTGTAGCCGATCGTCGTTTCCCTCCTCGGTGTCCTCTTCCTCTTCTTGTGCCCAAGCTCCGCTCGACTCCGTGACCTCTACGGCTCGTCTGCTCCCTCTCTCATCGTGATCCCGTGCCATCCCGTGCTTGCTGGCCGTCGCGAGAGTCTTGGCCGGACGTGCCCGGCGGCACCCTAGCCAATCCCTCTCGCCCGGCTATATATAGCCCTCCCCCGAGCCATTCAAGAACACCAGCAGCCTCCCCACACTCCACTACACGTCCCCAGCCTGTCATTTGAGCTCGAGGAGCTCTTTGTGTCCTCCATCGCCGCCATGGCCGCCGCCTCTGCTCGCTTCGATTCCGGCGAGCCGCACCTCCTCCCTATGTTCCATCACCACCTGTAGTCTCCCCACACCCCTAGAGGCCTCCCCGCCGTTTCCCTCCTCCACTACTGGCCTCTAGCCGCAGTCCCCATCGGTGCCTGACGCCGCCGTCCGCCATACTTGAGGTCATCATCGCTCCGACCGTCTTTGGATTCCGTGGATGTGGTGTATGGATGCGCCACTCCACGGGGAGCATGCCGGTGGCTGGAGCCTCACCAAAGGTGGCCCGTATCATCGAGGCTCGTTGCCGGAGCGCGCGGTCGTCCTCTGTATCGCGGGCGAGTGCGAGGAAGAAGGAGACGCCGACACCCTCCCTGCCCGCTGGCTAGTAGACCCTACGGCCCCATCGGTCAGCCGCACAGGCGTTGACCCTTCCCTGCCCACGTGGATAGGTGGCCAGCCCCACCCGTAAGTCTCACATCTCTGACGAGCCCCGGGCCCGCGTGTTTTAAGTGAAAACGTATTTCTGTGAATATGTTTTCGCCTCTGGGAAGACACATTCCCTTTCTTCTTCGGCCTAGAGTATAGTTTCTCTTTTTGAAAGCGCATTTCCTTAAGACATTTTCTATATTTCTGTCCAAGCACAGATTGTGAAGTTTTTCTTTGCAAATAGGTCCCTGGGAGAAAACACTTCATAACTTTTTGATCCTAAATC
This sequence comes from Triticum urartu, assembly GCF_056163025.1. NCBI lineage: Eukaryota > Viridiplantae > Streptophyta > Magnoliopsida > Poales > Poaceae > Triticum > Triticum urartu. The sequence continues at coordinate 428,234,670 of NC_141879.1, forward strand.
CAAATGAGGTGATTCCAAATCCCACTTCTTCGTTTCGTCGAGCCCGTTCTGTTGATATTACTTTCACCGTGTGTTAATATTCTGGAAATGACCTTTTTTCCCTTGCATGTAAACAACCCCTCCGAGAGAGAACTGTTTCCGGCAGATCTTTCCGCGAGCTTCTCGCACTTCTTCCCGATGATTCCTTCCACCCCAGGCAAGCCACACCCTCCATTTGCATGATTGTAATGTAGTGACATGGTTTATTTATTTGAAATTGTTTAAAATATTGCATTAGTTATGTATGATTTGTTCATGGCATTTCTCGGAGTATGGTTTTGATCTAGATGTTGCCATGATATTTCCTGGAGTTCTAGGACTTATGTTTTGATGATTATGTGGATGACATGTGCCTTTGGATTCTTAGTGGCTATTATGATTATTTTCATGATGGTATCTGGTATTATTTTGGAGTATTATTTTGGATATCATGTTGCCTTTGGATTATTAGTGGCTAGTGTTATTTCCATCATGATGCTAGATGATATTATGTTTTGGAGTATGATGTTGGAGATGATGCTTGCATGTGGATCCTAGTTGGATAGTTAGTTCTTGGTATTTGAGTAGTAGGCTTATTGTTCTTGGATTCATCCTGATAGTAGTGTTACAATATCCTCGGAGTATCTTGGTATGATGTTATGATGCTTGGATTATTTGTTGGGTATGCTATGATCAGTAGTGGAGGCCAGTTGGGACGATCGGGGATCTAGCATTTGGGGTTGTCTTCTTTTATTTTGGTTCCGTAGCCAAACCTTTGATTGTACCTTGGATGAAGTTTGTTTAACTTATATTTGTGTGAAGTGGCGATTGTAAGCCGACTCTTTATCCCTTTCTTATTCAGTATATGGGATGTGTAAATATTACCCCTCTTGCGACAGACCTACCATGTGGCTATGCCTCTAAGCCATGCCCCGACACATGGGAGATATAGCCGCATTGTGGGTGTTACAAATTATTTCTTGGGTATGCTATGACTTGGATTATAGGTTGATAGATGATATCGGAGTATCAGTCATTACAATTATATTTTTGGGGATAAATTCTGTCATTAAGTTGGTCAGGTGCCACCGAACCGGGCTTTCTCCAGTGCAACCACATTTGCCTTTATGGGAAGGCCCTAATGTGATGCTATTGCCGTGTCTCTCACCAGTGCCTCCAACGAGGGAAGGTTATGGGCGCGCTCTACCCTGATTCGGTAGGCAGACATAAGCCTTGTGTGCCCGTTGTTGTTGTTATGTGCACATGTCCCCGTTTGGGACGGTTTATTGTTTTCGCCATGACGGTGGCCGTTGGTGTCTTTGGTAGACACGGGGCAACCCAGGACTAGCCCAGTGGGGAGTGAGTCGGAGTGGCCGGGAGAGTGTCATGGCAGTAGATCGGTTTTGTCAGAACGTCGTTGGTCCACCTGAATGGGAGTGCGAGGCCATGGGTTCCGTGGTGTGGGCAAAGTGCGCTACCTCTGCAGAGTGTGTTTGTTTAAACTATCAATAGCCGCGTCCTCGGTCATGGGCATGGGTTCGTACTAGGTCACATTGTTTGATCAACACTCCCATGACGGAATGACTTATAGGTGATTTATATGTTGATATTTTGAGCAGTGCAGATTGGCAGGATGTTGATGATGATGGTGGAGACCAAGTGCTGGTCATGGTAGTGATCGCCGGAAAGATCACCATTTGAGACCAAGTGTTGGTCATGGTTGTGATCGCCGAAAAGATCACCGTTTGGTTTTGATCACGAGGTGATCGAGATGGTATATTGCTTGGCTGGTTAGCCAAGAGAGATATGGTTATGGAGATCTGAGATGGTGATTTATTAGTATTGATTTAGTTTCACACCATGCTTAGTAGTTGTTTCATCATAATAGTTGTTACTTTAATTAACCTGTTAAATGCTATGTGATAGTTTTTCCTTGATGTTTATGGTTGTTGTGAGCTTGCAAGTACATTCAATGTACTAACCTGGCGTGTCATGCCAGATTGCAGGTGATTCCTTGATTGCTTGATTGTTTGTCGAGGTGCCTATGCATGCGAGCTAGATCGTGTCCCAGCCATAGTCCCTGCGGAGTGGAGTTCACCACCTTCATCGTTGTTCCGCTGCTAGAAGTATTCCATTGCTACGAGTTGTTCCGCTGCTAGAATAGAGCAAGTGTAGTATCGCAGGCGTAGTGTCGCCATGCCGATGTGCTTCTTTGTAACGTCAGACCCTTGTATTATTATTCTTGTAATAAGAGCTGATTTGTTCTATGTCAAGCAGTGCCATATTCCAGAGACTTCTCCTCAATCTCTGGACTGGAATACGGGGCTTTCCGGTTTCTCTGAGCCGGGGTGCCACGGCACTTGGTATCAGAGCAGGTCTGGCTGTAGGATGCCCTAGTCAGCGCGAGCGGTAGAAATCAGTAGTATGAAGTCTGGCTTGTTTATTGCATTTGGTTGCTGCATTTGTTTGTTGCATAACATGCATATAGCCTTATTTGCTGCTGACGGTTTATCTGGTGAGTGTAGATGGCATCGGTTCGGATCCACTACAGCCCAGCCTTTGCATTTCTCCAGTTTTATTTTCTTGCTTGTTCTTCGGTGTTTGGCGTCATTTCTGTCCCAGCAGAGTGATGCGAAGTGATCCCGACACTGTTTGCAAAAATGGTGCTCGGGTATCGCGCCGAATTCCTTCCTTCAGCGCCATTTTGTTTCGGTGGTAGGCATGCTTCTACCCCGGATCGTCTTTTTTTCTTATCGTGTTGGCAACCCTTAACGGTCTTAGTCATCAAGAAAGGGAAATGCGAGCAAACTTAGTTTCCCCGCTATCCTTATTTCTTGGACGAGTACAGATATTTTCCGTCCGCTTGATAATAATGTGGCAACGACATTTGTGTCCTGCTACATGTTTACCAAGTATGTCCTCGCCTCCGAGCTAGTGCAGGTTGCTACATGGCTAAGCTAGCACTTGGTGTAGCATTGTTTACACCAATTCTTCCACACATTTATTCGTCCTCGTGCACACTATCACAGCATGCTACATCGTAGAACCGAAGATCCCGCGAGACTTGTGTTCTTAAGTAGGCATGCATATTGTGTCACTAGCAGTAATATGTGACACTGATTGTATGTGAATTGATTGTGTGCTTGAGTTTTCTTTTGATTCTTTCTTTTGTGCCCCGGTGTTACATTATTCCCCTATAAAGAGTTGCTCATCAACTGACACCGGATCCGAAGAATAAGTAAGGAGTTCAAATATTTGGAAACTCAGCTAAGCAGAATGAAATTCTCAGCCGACTACATTGAAATGGGGAATATCTGATTTTGAGGCTGGTAATCAATTTTGCATTAGTTTGCACTGCGCACAACAACACTGATAACTCAAGTCTACATCAGTACAAAACCATCACAGCAGTAATAATCAACTCCGCAGCAAGGTAAGTCAGGTACAAGATCAACGGTATATTTTCAGTCAAAGGTATTGGTCATATACAAAATTTTGGCTCAGCAATGCATGATGCTTGAAATATGTTATCATCCAAAATAAAGTCAGAATGTGATATGCTCAAGGAAGACAGTCAAACAAATTTTCTCATGCAAATAATCAGCCATAGAATATTATGGGCATGTGTGTAGATTTCAGTCTGCATGTTAGTATGAAGATCTGGATGTAAGAAACTCAGTCTTCTTCCACACGTTATCGAAAGAAATTTATGATGCCAGGCTCCTCAATTTTCCTCAGCATGATATGTGAAAAATTTCCAGTCCAACATACCTGGTCTTAGATAGCAAGATACCTCAGTAAAAGCTTCTGACAGACGGAAAATGAATCCTTCTGGACAAGCAACCCGAGGAGAAGCTTCCCAAGTATGGAAACCCGGCTTCTCCTGCACAATACTCATGTCAAGCTTTGTGTGTAAGCTATCAAGGCTTCTTCTGCACGCTACCCAGACAAAAGCTTCGAGCAGAAGCTAACGATCCTTCCTCGGCAAGCTACATGAATGGCTTTTCTCTGTAGCTCAATGCTCAGATTTGCAATAATTTTGTCAGAGGTACAATGCAGTCAAAACATATGCCTACCTAAAGAATCAAGTGTTTGGTTGCATATGATTTTTATATATGGTGAGCATGCATCCCCAGTCTCATCAGTCACTCATACAAGATGCGACAAGGATCCAACAGATATACCTAAGGAAACTAAGGATCCCACAACCTCACAAGTCAGGCAAAGGTAAATGAGCAGAGATACATTTCATGTAATACAATGATCAACAAGATTTGAAGATGACATCACAGAATCAACAGTCTAGACAATGGTCATCAAGGTCATTATTCCCGCAACTGACAAGTAGATGTCCTTAAACCTTGTCACCTTCTTGTATGATTGGACTCAGCAATGAGCTCCGTACAGCTACAAACCCTGGGTATATGTCATATGTGTGCGGACCCAGGTCAGAAAACAGGCACAAGGAATAATGTCAAAAATCTTGCACTAATCACGTCCATGGTCATACGAAGAATCAAGGACAGGTGTGGTCAAGTTATTTCAGTAAGGTATCTTGACAAAGAAAATCACGCCCATTAAAGGTTGAGACCGACAACAAAGGTATAATGATTTTTGCACGACCATCAGGGTCCGGATACCCAAGTCTGTAAAAGCCATAATTCCATATGGATCCACAAAGGCATACTCTCAGCGGCCTACCCTGTTTTATAAGGATTTCATATCCCGCTGACCCTCTTAAAATGGTTAGTGTGGAAAAATCAAATTAGGTATACCAACAAAATGAGAAAATCAAAAGCTGAACAATTGGCTCAGACCCGGTATACTCACCGATGGAAACAAGTATATGGTCAGTCTGTCAGGAAAAGCATTTGTCCGTCAGCCCCGTGTCGGGCCAGTCTCAAGATGTAAATATTTGAGGTATGACACCGCCATAACTCCATACACCGTTATATTGCTCCTGACAAAATGCAGTCGAATCTTTGGCACATATCTCATGCTTGAGCCAAAGAAATAAATCAAAATCAGTACCACCTATGAGCAGTCAGATCCCGTCAGAAGATGGCCATGATTAATTCTCAGCATTTATTGAAACCACAAGGCCTGCATTTATTTGAAGCAACCCCATGACAAAAGTATTAAGGTGTTCATGACAAAAGAAAATTTATGCTCAGATCAATTGGATACCACCACAGTATGGAGAATCAACGTCAGTAAAAAATAAATTGGTATATGAGCAAAGACCTGTCAGGATTTGGGGAAAGGTGAAGCAAACCACCCCGGAGCAAGGGAAGAAAATCGTATGAAATTCTTGAGGGAACAATAAACAGAGGAAAAAGGATACCCGAGCTGGAAACGGTGTCCTCAAGTCATACTTGTTTCCTGAGAAACTAAATCTCGAGGACGAGATTTCTTTAAGGGGGGTAAGAGTTGTAACAGCCTGGTTTTTGGCCGTTTCCTTTTTCTTTTTCATTTATTGGTTTTTGCTCTGTTTTTCTTTGTGGAGTGGTTCTGTGGCCTTGCCACCTGGGAAATCATCCTCATTCCCCTCCCAAGTGGCTCATCATTCTGAAAACATTGCCAAGATCATGTCACCTCACTGCTTGACCAAACCCTAAAATATTTTTCTAGGAAATATTCATTTTCCTATTAAAGAAATAAACCCTATCTGCACTAGGTTGTGAAGCGACCTATATTTTTTGCCCATCAAAAAATCCCCAAATAGTTCTTATAAATTGTTTGGGTCATATCTTCCTCAAATATGGCAAAATATTTCACTGGCCATATTTCCCATCATGCTCAATAAATTCATTTCCTATTTTGTCCTAAATGGCACATTGTGAAGCAAGTGCTATTTATATTTGCCCATTTGCCCCCAAACTTTTTGGTCATGATATACCATAGAAATAATTGACCTGTGCCAAAATTCAACTTTATTTGCCTAGCCAAACTTCCTCAGTGATTTTTCAAAGTTCTCGTCTGAGGGAAGCCTTTGTGAAGGAAGTGCTAGCTAGGGTTATCCAAATGATTTGAAATTTTGCACACCCCTTCATGTGCTCATATTATCCTACTCCTCCAAAAGTCAGCCCCATCCAATCATCTATGTGATCACAGGACCAAATCTTTGATTATGTAAATATTTTCAGGTTGTGAAGCAAGTATAATTTATATTGCTTCAAAAATCCTGATAAATTACCAGATATTTCTACTACCCAAATAAGTTATCTCCACCAAATTTGGCACCATTTCATAAAGCCAATATTTCTGTAGAATTATTGCAAAATTTTGGTCAGTGAAGATAGCTGTGAAGGAAGTATCATTTTGGTGAATCCAATTAGTATGAAATTTTTACAGCTTCTTACTATGACCAAATCATACCTTGCCAAATTTGAGCTCAAGTTGACGGATCATGTGAGTGCACCATTCAAATCTCATTCCGGGACCAGATTTAGCAGTTGCAAAGCAACTATATTAAATCTTGGTCATAATCTTCTCAAAGTTACCAGGATGAAAGTACTTCTTAACCTAAACCTCGTAGACAACTCCTTGTAATCAACTTGTTGTTTCTGTTATTTTTTCAATAAAGTTTTTATCTGCTGTGGGGGTTTTGCCCCACAGTTCATAGTCAAAAAAAGTACTTCTTAACCTAAACCTCGTAGACAACTCCATTTGACCCAATCAAATCTCTGTTTCTTACCAATGATCGATCAAGTTTACTGCAGTGAACTTCAGAGGTAGATTACCATTTAACCAGAGCACTTTGAACTGGTCTACCACCTCAGTTGTAACCTCCCCTAGATGAACTACGCACTAGACAACATGTACAAGCCCCTCTCCCCCGCTACATGCCGGTGCACGCGGTGACCGCGTTAATGGCATCACTGTGCACGCTCTCTGTGTGTAGTGGCCACGTCCAGTGGACGTTTGTGCTTCGACACCTCCTCCTCTCGTCGGCTTCACGCGCATGAGCATGTCCAGTAGTTTTACCGCGTCGTCGCTGTCCACCTGGAGCCATCTCCCCCTCCGTAAGCCCTCCGTCATCTCTCGTTGTTGCGTGGCCACGGACGTGCTATAGCCGACCGTCGTTTCCCTCCTCGGTGTCCTCTTCCTCTTCTTGTCCCCGAGATCCGCTCGACTCCGTGACCTCTGCGGCTTGTCCGCTCCCTCTCTCGTCGTGATCCCATGCCATCCCATGCTCCCTGGCCGTCGCCAGAGCCTCGGTCGGACCTGAGCCCATCCCTCTCGCCCAGCTATATATAGCCCTCCCCCAAGCCGTTCGAGAACACCAGCAGCCTCCCCACACTCCACTACCCCTCCCCAGCCTCTCATTCGAGCTCGAGGAGCTCTCTGTGTCCTCCATCACCACCATCGCCGCCACCTCTGCTTGCTTCGATTCTGGCGAGACGCGCCTCCTCCATCCGTTCCAGCACCACCTATAGTCTCCCCACACCCCTAGAGGCCTCCCCGCCATTTCCCTCCTCCTCTGCTGGCCTCTGGCCATAGTCCCCATCTGTTCCCGACGCCGCCCTCCGCCATACTCAAGGTCGCCGTCGCTCCGATCGTCTTTGGAGTCCGTGGATGTGGTGTATGGATGCGCCACTCCATGGGGAGCATGCCGTTGGCCGGAGCCTCACCAGAGGTGGCCCGTAACCACGGGGCTCATCGCCGGAGTGCGTGATCATCCTATGTATCGTGGGGGAGCGCGAGGAAGAAGGAGACGCCGACCTCCGCCCTGCCAGCTGGCTGGTAGACCCCGCGGCCCCACCGCTCAGCCGCACGGGCGCTGACCCTTCCCTGCCCACGTGGATAAGTGGCCAGCCCCACCCGTAAGTCTCACATCTCTGACCAGCCCCGGGCCCGCGTGTTTTAAGTGAAAACGTATTTCTGTGAATACGTTTTCGCCTCAAGGAAAACGCATTCCCTTTCTTCTTTGGCCCAGAGTACACTTTCTCTTTCTGAAAGCGGATTTCCTTAAGAGGTTTTCTGTTTTTCTGCCCAGGCCCAGATTGTGAAGTTTTTCTTCGCAAATAGGTCCCTGGCAGAAAACACTTCATAATTTTTTTCATCCTAACTCCAAATGAGGTGATTCCAAATCCCACTTCTTCGTTTCGTCTTGCTCATTCTATTGATATCACATTAACCATGTGTTAATATTCTAGAAATGACCTTTTTGACCTTGCATGTAAACAGCCCCTCTGAGAGAGAACTGTTTCTGGAAAATCTTTCCGCGAGCTTCTCGCACTTCTTCCTGGTGATTTCGTCCACCCCAGGCAAGCCACACCCTCCATTTGCATGATTGCAATGCAATGACATGGTTTATTTATTTGAAATTGTTTAAAATATTGCATTAGCTATGTATGATTTGTTCATGGCATTTCTCGGAGTATGGTTTTGATCTAGATGTTGCCATGATATTTCCTGGAGTTCTAGGACTTATGTTTTGATGATTATGTGGATGACATGTGCCTTTGGATTCTTAGTGGCTATTATGATTATTTTCATGATGGTATCTTGTATTGTTTTGGAGTATTATTTTGGATATCATGTTGCCTTTAGATTATTAGTGGCTACTGTTATTTCCATCATGATGCTAGATGATATTATGTTTTGGAGTATGATGTTGGAGATGATGCTTGCATGTGGATCCTAGTTGGATAGTTAGTTCTTGATATTTGAGTAGTAGGCTTATCGTTCTTGGATTCATCCTGATAGTAGTGTTACAATATCCTCGGAGTATCTTGGTATGATGTTATGATGCTTGGATTATGTGATGCCCCGAGACCGACGCGCCAGGTGTCTTCCAGTTATTCGCTGTTGTTGCCTTGTCATTCGCTTGCATGTTGCATTTTGTCATCATGTGCATTGCATCACCATGTTTTCAAAACTTGCATTCGGCCGGGTTCCCCCAGTTCCGTCCGTTGTCCGTTCTGAGCCCAACCACACTCGCACGCGCATGTGGCATGTCCGAAATATTATTTTATAAGTGGCCGGAAAATGTTCTTGGAATGGGATGAAAGTTGGCGTGCGGTGTTGTTATGTTGTTAGTAGATCACCTGCCAAGTTTCATCGCATTCGGAGTTCGTTTGATGCCACAACGGATAACTATAGCGACAATATAGCTGGTCGAACGTCGAACGTTTTCGGTCTCCGGAAACAGTTGCCGGGCTGCACTCATTCCCTCTCATCTCAGCCCAAACCTTCTCTTCATAGCCCACCAAACCCCCCTCCGACCGGAGCCATCGGATCGCGATCAGAGGGTCCGAAAACCTCCCTAAATCCCCTAGCCCTAGTAATTTTTGCTATACATGGACACCCTCCTTCCAATTTTGGCATCCCCTAGTCTCCACCTACCTCCTGCTACGGCCTCCACCCTTCTCCTCGCATTCCGGGCCGGCCAAACCCCTCCCCGCCACTTGGCAGCACCGCCACGCCCCTTCAGCCAACCAGCGCGCGCCACCTCATCCCAGCGCCGCCCTCCACCACTCCCTTGCTGCCACGCATGCCTCTCCAGCCTCCCCACTGCGCGGCCCCACAGATCCTGGATCCGGCCCGCCCAGGCCCGGATCAGGCCGCACCTCCACCGCCAGCCGCGGATCCCCGCACTGCCGCCTCATCCCGCGCTTTGCCTTGCTGGAGCCCGAGCGCTGCACTTCCGCCACCGCACCGGCGAGTCTGCCTTGCCGGAGCCGTCGACTGCTATCGCCCCAGGTCACCAGCTCCGTCGCCCCGCCCTCGATTCCTCTCTGCTCCCTCTCCCTCATGAACTCTCTCTCTCATCTTCACAGGAGGAGCCCCGTCCGCGCCATGGATGCACTGCCTTGTCGGATCCGAGATGGATCCATTCATTCCCGCTATTCCACGGCCAGATCCGCGCCTCCGCCGCCTTCCTGCCGGTGGCCTGCTTCGCGCCCCTGCTCCATCGCTGGTAGCCGCCATCGCACCTGTTCCTGCCTCTGCATCGAGCGGAGGAGGACGGTGACCCCCAGCCCCGTTCACTTCCGTGCATGGGCCAACTGGGCCGTGCGATGCCCAGCTCCGTGCCAGCGCCCGCGTTGACCGAGCGCTGCGCCTGCGCGGCCTCCTCCCCACCAGCTGGGTTGAAGCCCAAGTGGTGAGCATGCACCCGCTGCATGTTTAGCCCATGAGTGCATTAGATTCGGCCCAGAGTCTATTTTTTTAGACTCTATGATTTGTCTATTATTCCAGGATTTACCAGTTTTGCAGAAAAGACCCTCATGATCATGCATTTAAAAAACTCTCAAACCGTGCATCGGGTTAAATTAAGTCATACATGAAAAGTGCTTAGAATTTTGTGTAGTTTAATAATTTCCAACTTTCATGCATGTTTAAAATGGGTAAAATGTTGTTTGTTTAAATTTGCTCAAACGCCATGTTAAAATGTTTTAATTCATAACTAAATAACCGTAACTCCAAATCTAATAAACTATATATATGTAAATGGGGTAGAAAATTGCATAGATTAACATGATGCACTCATATTGCATGTTTAAGAACTCTAAAATATGGTTTAGGGCAGAACAGCACCAACTTTGATATATGCATATGGGGATTTACCGGATTTGTTGTTTGTTATATCCGGCCCCATTTAAATTGTTTAGAGAGTAAAGTTTTGTTATGCCTCACCTCTTGGCATGGTTAACAACATTTAATATTATGAGTACATAACCGGGAGAGAACTAAACAAGTCATGTGGTGTTTCGTCAATATGCAACTCGTTGCATATTGAGCTCCACTTAATTTGTAGTGTTGTTTGTGCACTTTGCCATGCCTCATTAAACCGGACATGCATCATACTTGTTTGCGCATCATGCCATGCTTATGTGATGGTTGTTTACTATGTTGCTTGCTTATTTCCGGGTAGCTTCTCTCGTTAGCTTCGATTCCGTTCCATAGTTGTGATGATCCGTTCGACTACGTTCGCTTGTCTTCTTCATGGACTCGTTCTTCTTCCTTGCGGGATTTCAGGCAAGATGATCATACCCTCGAAATCACTTCTATCTTTGCTTGCTAGTTGTTCGCTCTATTGCCATGTTGCGCTACCTACCACTTGCTATATCATGCCTCCCATATTGCCATGGCAAGCCTCTAACCCACCTTCGTAGCAAACCGTTGTTTGGCTATGTTACCGCTTTTGCTCAGCCCCTCTTACGCGGTTGGGTGTTATGGGAACCCCTTGATAGTTCGCTTTGAATAAAACTCCTCCAGAAAGGCCCAACCTTGGTTTTACATTTGCCTAACAACCTATTACCCTTCCCTTGGGTCAGCCAACCCGAGGGTCATCTTTATTTTATCCCCCTAGGGCCAGTGCTTCTCTAAGTGTTGGTCTGAACCGGGCAACCTGCGGGGCCACCTCAGGGCAACTTGAGCATTGGTTTTACTCGTAGCTTGACCTATCCAATGTGTCCTGAGAACGAGATACATGCGACTCCTATTGGGATTGTCGACACATCAGGCGGCTTTGCTGGTCTTGTTTTACCATTGTCGGAATGTCTTGTAACCGGGATTCCGAGACTGATCGGGTCTTCCCGGGAGAAGGAATATCCTTCATTGACCATGAGAGCTTGTGATGGGTTAAGTTGGGATGGCCCTGCAGGGTACAAACTTTTGAGAGTCGTGCCCGCAGTTATGTGGCAGATGGGAATTTGTTAATATCCGGTTGTAGAGAACTTGACACTTTACTTAATTAAAATGAATCAACTGCGTGTGTAGCCGTGATGGTCTCTTCTCGGCAGAGTCCGGGAACTGAACATGGTTCTTGTGTTATGCTTGAACATAATTAGATTCAGGATCACTTCTTGATCACTTCTAGTTCACGACCGTTGCGTTGCTTCTCTTCTCGCTCTTATTTGCGTAAGTTAGCCACCACAAATGCTTAGTGCTTGCTGCAGCTCCACCTCATTACACCTTTCCTACCCATAAGCTTAAATAGTCTTGATCTCGCGGGTGTGAGATTGCCGAGTCCACGTGGCTCACAGATACTTCCAGATAGTTGCAGGTCCTGATGATACCAGTGCAGATGGTGCAACCCAGCTCAAGTGGGAGCTCGATGAAGATCTTGATCGTTGTTTTGTTTACTTTTCGGATGATCAGTAGTGGAGCCCAGTTGGGACGATCGGGGCCCTAGCATTTGGGGTTGTCTTCTTTTATTTTGGTTCCGTAGTTGGACCTTTGATTGTACCTTGGATGAAGTATGTTTAACTTGTATTTGTGTGAAGTGGCGATTGTAGGCCGACTCTTTATCCCTTTCTTATTTAGTATATGGGATATGTAAAGATTACGCCTCTTGCGACAGACCTACCATGCGGCTATGCATCTAAGTCGTGCCTCGACACGTGGGAGATATAGCCGCATTGTGGGTGTTACAAGTTGGTAATCAGAGTCATCCCCGACTTAGGAGCCCCCTGCTAGAAGTTTTGACTCTTCTCTCCTCAAATTTCACGAATTTTTTTAGGATCACGCGGGTATCTTGGAATCGTACCGATGGTTTTGTTACGAGAACATTGTTCTTGGTGCCTCCTGGCATTTAGGGGTTGTGGCAGTGTCCCGGGGAGTTGAGCTCTGAGGTGTTGTCGTCACAATTTTATTGTTGCAGTTCTGGAATACATGAGTTCGCCAACATCGAAAATCTCTTTTATGCAGTTGTTGGTGAGATAACCTCGACGCCACCTAGTACTGGGGCGGGAGTTCATGAGTATTGCCATAACTCGTATAACGGATGCTTTTCGAAGGTTGAGGTACACAATTTCCGAAGGTTTCTTGGTTATGTGTTGAAGGATGGATACAGCTAGATGTAGGAATTGTTAGTTTGGGTGAGATATTATGCTTCCCCTGTATCCCCAACACCTGATTGCCTAACCAGAAAGTTTTGGGAGTTTATAAGTGGGAATTCAAGTATCACGTAGGATATCTTTCCAACAGACACATGATACGATATGGGATCTATCATATGTTTGTTCCGGCTTATTTTGCAAGCCAATCCTTTGTTTTGTTTTGAGTTGTGGTATTCGAGTTGCTTAAATGTCAAATGTGTTTCCATACCTTTCCTAAGTGGTGTTCTCACACTTCTATGTGAATACCAATCCTTCTTTATCATCGAGGTTGTCATGTCAATTCTTTCCAACCGGTGTGATTCTCTTCAAGATAATCCTATCATTTTTCTCATTCGCACGATCAACTCAAAATCTTCTCAACGTTATTTGTTTCATCCGTCCCAAGTTGCCTTTATTTTCCCGCCCTCCCACCCTTTTCTTCAAGGACTCGGATTTCTTAATCAAGTATCCATCTTATGGATGTGAAGTCTCTTCAGTCTTTTCTTTCAATGTTTTACCCGATGTTTCTCAGGAAGATACTAACGGAGCCTCAAGTTCATCATTATTTGTTCTCTTTTTTCTTCGGTGGATTCAATTCAAGCTTTGTCGACCATATCCTTTCCTCGGTTCAAATGCTTTCTCATGCCGGTGCACCTCTTAATCATTCACTTATCGCTATTCTTTTGTTCTGGAGTGCTCAAGATATCTCTGAAGGCTCGTCTTTTCATTCAAGATCCGTTCAACCTATTTCGTGGTTGTTATCTCATTCAAGCCATTTAACTCAACCGGCGCAATCTATCTTTTAAATGATTCCTATGGTGTTTCTTTTGAGTGGGCCCTAACCCACAGGTCTTTTCCCAAGATCTTAACTGACTCTTCTAATTTTCCCGGAGTTATTCCCAAATTCATTTCAAAGTTGGACATAAGAATGATTTGTCATCAGTCAAATGTCTTTCTCCAAGTTCTTTCAAATTCTTTTCATCGTCGGTTCAACCTTTCTAATATTCATCATGTAGTATCTCAACAATTCATGGTGGTCTTTCTTATCGTCATTCTCTGCATTTGAAGACCGAAGAAGTGTTTCCTCTAAATCTTGTGCTTCACTACAAAAAAATATACTTCCGTGATGATACGTGTTTGTCATAGTAGGCCGCGTTTTCTGTCATGCATGTACATCCATGATGATTTTGTGACAGAATCAAGATAGTCATACCTGTGCTGTCGTAGAAGTGTTCCATGACATTACCAAAATTATCATCACGGAAGTGTCCACTTCCATGATGATAAATCGCGCGTCACAGAAGTGCTTTCGTCATGGGTGACCGACACATGGCATCCACCGTAACGGAACACCGTTAAGCTATCGGGTCGGGTTTTGGATCCGATAACCCGTTAACAGCCCCGACCAATGGGGATTTTCCATGTGTAAAATCATCATTGGCTGGAGGAAACATGTGTCGGCTCATCGCTGGGACAGATGTCATCCACTCATTGGACAGAAGGCGCCTATAATACGTCAACACATGGCACGGCCTATTAGAGGCCCATTCCTGTGAAAAGGCCAGCCCGTTTGACTTGGTCAAAAGGTGGCGGGGCGGGCCATGAAAAGTCTGTTAATGGCTTGTTCGCATATAGCCCATTTACAGCCCGCTAACCCAAGGCCCATTACGACCTATTCGAATTAGGCCCAGTAGCATCATATGGGCCATCCAATATGATTCCAGCCTGTTTTCACTTCTGGCCCATGTATGGCCCATGACGTCTTTCGGCCCATATGAGGCCCTATGTAACTCTTGGCCTATTAACGGCCCGTGGTGAAACTGGCCCGAAATGAACAGTGTATCACTTTATACCCATTAACGGCCCGTTATTCCATTGGGCCGTTTGCAGCCCATGTTATCTTGCGGCCTTCTCAGAGCCCATTTATTCTTGGGCTATTTTCCAGCATTCGTTTACTTACAGCCCGTTACTGCCATTTTCTACTTGTGAGCCAAATTCAGCCCGTGGTTACAGTCGGCCCGTTTTTGGTCTGTTAATACGTTGGGCCATTTTCATAGCGTCATCAAATAGGGCCTATTAACAATGGCCCGTTATGGCGGGCCCATGAACGGACGATTCCAACTCTAGCCCGTTTACGGCCAGAATGTGGTCTGTTTGGCCCATGTTTGGCCAATCGATCATATGGCCCGTATAAGGCCCATTGATGATACGGCCCGTAGAAGGCCCATTGTTTCTACGGCCCGTAGAAGGCCCACTGTTTCTACGGCCCGTAGAGGTCCACTGTTTATACAGCCCGTAGAAGGCCCACTGTTTCTACGGCCCGTACGAGGCCCGGTGTCACTACAGTAAATATTGGCCCATGGTTATTGTGGCCTAGTTTTAAAAAATAGGTTATTGCAGCCACTAGCAAACCGCAGAAAAAGAACTGCACTGACTACAAGAAAACAAATAAACAATACAACAAGGAAATAAATAAGCAAGCAACTTACACTAGGCTATCACGGCTATTAAAGATATTACATCCACTTGGCATCAAAGTTCGCCACTAGTGCAAATATAGGGAACACAACAGCATATAAATGCCGCAGCAAAACAAGTCCAGAACTAAAACCACTTCTGAAGAGCTCAAGAAACAATATCCTGGGTACCCATAATGCTGGCAAGATGCTTAGCAAGCTTATTAACTTTCTCTTGTTTGGCGCTTAATTAAGTCCTCCAGCGCTTGTTGTTGCACCAGAAAGTATGCATCTGAATTCCGCAGGGACTTCCTCAGTCCTTTGGCTTCCTGTCGCATAACATCTGATCGATGTCTTTCAACTTGAAGTTGAGACTCAAGAAGCCGAACTGATTCAGGCAACGAGTTCGAAGAGCTGGTGCCAGCAGTGGTAGCCAGTAACTCGAACACTACATGAAGACAGGACTTTGGGGTTGTCTCAGTGTCTTCAATATAGTTTTTATCAGCTTTCTTGGAGACCAATAGGGATGTCTCACTATCTTGAACCTTATCTACATTACTTCCTTTACCATTGCATAACAGGGTACTCTTCTCCAATATTTTATCCGCGTTCTAAAAGAGAAACAAACAAACACATCTCAGGTTTACAATGTAGTATATGAAACACATTTTGGTAAACCAATTCAGTAGTAAGGTGGATAGGATAACAACATGAAACAAACATATATCTATGTTGTATGGTCACTTTATGGTCTATATCATTCTACTTTATGTTGCCAGATCAAGATAGATACAGTTCGAATTATATCTATTTAAGACAAAGCAGCATAGATAGAATATAAGTGTGGGAAACTACACAGCAATAGCAACACTTGTAATGTGCATGGCATGAGAACATAATTGTTTATTCAATTGAAACTGAAAGAAACATAGAGCAAGTTACAACAGCAAACAACCAAACACGTTGAAGAAACAAGTTTAAAACATACCTATTGCGCCATTGGAGTTTCAATTGCATCCTTCAATTTTCAAATTAGTTGGTACCAGTAAATACAGTGATGCAAGAGCAAAGTAGTATGAACCATAGCTACGGAACTTGACCTGAGAACAATTCTTCTTCTGCTTTAAGCGTTGACTTCGGGTTCGGAGTGGTGGTCCTCGTGATTTGGGCACTGCAGTTGCCTTACTAACTACTCGTGTTTGGGTGCTCTGTGGTGGATACGGTGATGTGTCAACGGGAACTGGGTGTCTATCTGCTGGGGTTGGGGTTAGAAGGGGTGTAGCTGGTTCTCTGTCCAACTGGGTAGGGGTACAATCTGCATGAGTGTGGGTTATGTGTGGTGGGGCTGGTTCTTGGGCAAGTACAACCGTAGTTCTATCTGCATCGACAGGTAGCACGATCTTTTCTGAAGACCGTGTTTTTACTCCCACAGATACCGCCATCACTCCCTCCAATTGAAATGGCTGATAAACAAGAAAAGTAATTGAATATACAGACATTGTAAGATAAACAGGTGCAATGGATAGCAGGGAAGAAAACAGGGCATGAAATAATTCACATTTATGTTGTCTAAGCAAACATAATAGCAGGACATAATTTCACATATATGATGGCTAATTAAACAGGATAGCATGACACAATTTCACATGTATGATGGCTAACTAAACAGGATAGAATGACATACTTCAAAATATGATGACTATGTAAACAGGATGACATGATATAACTATATGATGTGTCTATTAAAGTTGTTGGCATGCCATAAATCACAAACATGTCGTCGATGGAAACATGATGGCATGATATAATTCACAGATAGAATGACATAATTTAAAATATGATGACTATGTAAACAGGATGAGATGATATAACTATATTATGTCTTTAGAAAATGGGTTGGCATGCCATAATTCAGATACATGCTGTCTATGTAAACATCATGGCATGACATAATTCAAATATATGATTTATATACTAAGGAAGTGAGAAGAGGGCAATCGCATATATGATGTGTCAACTAAGGAGATGGCATTCAATATTGTGTATATGATGTAAAAACTGAGCATTGCAATACAACATATGCATTATATGAGTAATATAACCCTGCCAAGTTTGAGCATAAACCTCAGGTGGATAATAGGACTGGTCATCTGCCTCTGAATCCTCCTCTGAAGAGCTATCTGTAACCAGCAAGATATCTGCTTCAGCAGGTAGCATTGTCTGCTCTGAAGACCTTGTTTTCACTCTAGATTTCTCCATCACCAATTCAAATGGCTGATGCACAGGAAGAGCAGTTGAATATATAGACATTGTCGAGAAAAGCAATGAGAAATACAAAAAAAGGACGGCATGATATAATTCACATATATGACGCTTGCCTAAACAGCGTGGCATTGCATAATTCACATACATAATGCCTTGCAACAAGATAAAATTGCATAATTCACATATATAATGTCTTGCAACAAGATGGCATTGCATAATTCACATATATGGTAATTAGACACTAAACAGGTTGCATTCACACAAAGCATGTCTAAACTAAGCAAATGACATAGCAATGCAAGATACCATACTCACGATATGAGCAACATAACCCTGCCAAGTTAGGGCATGCACCTCGGGGGGGGGGGGAATATGACTGGTCATCTATCTCTGAATCCTCCTCTAAGGAGCTATCGGTAACCAGCAAGACATGCGCTTCGTCAGATAGCATTGTCTGCTCTGAAGACCTTGTTTCCACTCCAGATTTTTCCATGACCGTGCCGAATGGCTGATGCACATGAAGAGTAATTGAATGTACTAGAATTGTTGACAAATTTAACACGTAATAAAAAAATGATGGCATGATATAATTCACATATAAGATGACTGGGTAACCAGGGTGGCATTGCAATATTCACATATATGATGCCTGGCTAGACAAGGTGGCATTGCATGATTCACATATACGATAAAGAAACTACATAGATGGCATTGACACAAAGCATGTCTAAACTAAGCAGATGACATCTTTAATGTATACAGTAAGCAATGCAAGGCACCATATGCATGATATTACCAACATCAACATGCCAAGTTAGAGCAAAGACCTCATGGGGTAAATAGGAGTGGTCTTCTCCTTCTGAATCCCCCTCAGAACATTTATCTTCCTCTTGATTACGATCCAGAATGGGTAGAGGGGGGCTGCCTTTCCGCCCAGCATGGAACGACGTCTGCATGAAATTTTATTGCCACGCAAGGATCATCTCTTTTGCTCTACATGATCAGTTCCATTGTGTACAATAACTGGCATGCATAGGAATAAAACATAGTGAGATTATGTGAGGTGTGCATGCACAAATCCAGAGTGATGGTAGCAAACTGTGGATAGACCCAAAACCAATGATAGCAGGCAGATAATAGCTTTAGTTAAAAAATACAGATAATGGCTCCTTTAATGTTTGTTTGCACCCAACATGAAAATCATAGTAGACACCGGAGATTAACCAGATTGTAGACAGATAGTACTGATTGCTGCCCCAATATGTACCCCACAACCATTTAAAAACTCAAGTTTCAGCATTAGTTTGGACCTGACTCAGAGTCTAATAGGTGAACATGACGATAATGTAGCATGTCATCATATTAAGCGACGCATAACGTAAGCAGACACGGAAGAGTGCGACCTCTCTTGCGGACCCGTGTAGTCCTCAAGGTCATCTGCTCAGTTGATGATGGTAATGCAATTGCCGTGGCTGCTGGCGGCGGGGAAGAAGATCTGAGGCGGCGAAAGACAGTCTAGAGAGCGGATTCCTGCTGTGGTGAACCCTTCCGTCGTTGGATCAGCTGAGCTGGGGTGGAACACAGCGCCGCAGGAGTAGGACAAACCACACAAGGTTTTCTTTGACACATATCTGTAACAGAAGTAATTGAGTAAGGGCTTGTTTGAATTTGAGGATTCTAAGAATGCAGGGATAGGAAATAGACAGGAATAGGATAGGAATGCACGTGCAAAACAGAGAATTTAAAAACATAGGATTTTTGCCAATCTGGGTGTTTGCTTCACAACAATTGGAAGATCACAGGATGCAAAAAAGCATGGTGAGATTAAGTCAAACCACAAGAAAATGTACGGTTATAATGCTATTATGCTACTACCTCTTAGTCTTGTGCTTGATGAATAGGAATATGAAAAGGAGGAGAAGTGGAAATTAGAATTCCTACGGTTTTTCTTTGAAGGAGACACTAAAGGAACAAATCCTACAGTTTTCCTTCGCTCCATTCCTTTGCACCAAATTCATGAAAAGTAGTACCAAAGGAAACTTTCCAATTCCGATGTTTTTCATTCACTTTTCCTTTCAAGCACTGGCGATTCTAGTAGGCAGGCTTGAGCAAGGAAAATCCTACACTAAAAAAATGTTTTTGTGCTACTTCTATTACTTTGGACCCAGGCCACTGCCATACTAGCTCAACTCCCAGGCACATCGACAAATGCACAGCGGAAACGCGCAGAGATAAATAATGATGGCGTTCAAGAGAGTCCATCATGGATAGCTCAGTTGCCTGGTACCTCACTACTTGTCATATAGTAGGATAAAAAAAATCATATTTCCCGTTAATACGAGTTCTCAGTGGACAATATATATAACATGTAGAGTAAAAAAATGATGCAACAAGTGTACAACCTCTTTGGCGAAGCCATGTCGATTTCAGCGTGACTGGGTTGGCCGGTGAGGATGCTCCAGCTGACTTGGCTGCCGGAGGAGGGGAAGAAGATCTTAGGCATCTGGAGGTGGAGCTCGAGGTACTGCTCCGTTGTGATGGAGGGTTTCGTCGTTGTAGCAGCTCCAGTGAGTTGTACGACGCTGAGGCTAAAGCAGGACAAGAAAGACAACGAACAACGTTAACCTGAGTGGAATTCTAATAGCATCTCAAATACATGACGTAAAATACATAACCAAAAAGTGCTAGATGTAAAATACATCAGCCGCTCATCTCTTAACTTAACTGTCGAAACTGAATTTAACTATCAAAACTGAACTTAACTATCGAAACTGAACTTAACTGTCGAAACTGAATTTTGCTGTCGAAACTGAACGCACTAGCAAGGTGAGGCTACACGTAGGTCGACTGACTTTTTCATCTCTGGTCAGTCGATTTTGCAGCCGTTTGATACGAAATCAAGGGCTTGCGGTTCATCTTCAACCTCCACCCCCTGAGCCGCCAGCCACCACCGGCTAAACAGTAGCCCCCCGCCGGCTGCGGCCGGCGGTGCGCCGCCCCGCCCGACCCGAAAACACTCCCCACCGCCGGTCTGCCGCCGCCCCGGCCATCCCTCTAGCCCCCCCCCCCCGTGTCGAGCTTTTTCTTTGGCGAGCCCCACACCACCGCCCCGCCAACGCCCCGCCACCGCCGGCGACCACCACCCCATCCTAAACCCTAAGATAGATAGTGGGGTACCTCTCTGGCGAGCCCCCCTCCCCGCTGCGACTGGTTCTTCCTTCACCCCGGCGAGCCCCCCCCCACCCCCTGAAAATCGGCTAACCCAAAAGTCAATTTAGTCGACTGAAGTGTAGCTAAATCGGAGCAGCATCGCAAGCAAGAGCGAGAGCAGCAGCGCGAGCAAGAGCAATAGCAAGAGCAGACTTGGCAGGGGACCGGGAGCAAGAGCAGAGCAGCAGCGCGAGCGAGAGCTAGAGCAGCAACAGCTCCTACTGATGTGGACGTCGCTGCCGAGGGAGCGGCGCCGTGGAGGAAGTGCTGGTGACGCCGACGTGGATGGAGCCGCGCCGTGTCAGCTCGGGAACGAGCGCCGGCAGCACCGTGAGATTGAATCAAGAAGAAAATGCGGCGATTAGTGTAGAACCTCTTTGGTGGCGCCGATTAGGCCGCAGCTTCATCCGAGGAAACGATGATGATGATGCTCTTCCGGTGGTGCAGGTGAAGACGGCGGTGTGGGAATGGAGGTGGCGCGAAAGATGAGGGGAACGTCGGGGCGGGGTGGCTGAACCGACTGGACGATGAGATCGACGACGGATCCTCATCTGGTATGGTGGATGAGGGACGTCGAGGTGTTGCTGTGGACGACGTCGTCGGGGAAGAGGCTCAGGCTGGGTGGCGGACGGAGCAGGGTGTGGGGTTTCGTTGCGGGTTTTCGCGGCCTCGGTGTACGAATGGGTGGGCGGATGGGATGGCAGTGGGGAACCATGGCTTAGAGACGCGCTAGTCCGAAATGTGGGGTAAGTTACGAAAGTACCCCCACCGATTTGAGGCAGTTCTTTCGGTTCAGGGGTACCACGGGCATTTCGCGTGTCGGGATTTCATAGGAGGTGGGACTTTTCGCGAGCTTTGTAATTTTGGAATAGCAAGGCGCTGGTTGAGATGGAGGGAGTTGTCGGAGCACAACGAGACAAAGATATATCTTAAATATTTTGGGCTAACAAGGCACGGGTTGAAGAGGTGGGAGTTTCCCAGCACAATTGACAGAGACGCTAGCTTGAATTTTCGGCATAACAAGGCGCGGCTTGAAATTTCGGAAGAACGAGCTTAACGTGTACCCCAAAAAAGACAATTTGCACCTCAACACGCACAACACACACACAAACACCATTTAGACTAGAGTAAGGTACACGTGCATTGCACGCATGAGATTTGGCAACCAAATTATGAATAAATACCACATTATAGCATGCAAGCTTTGAGTCATATACGCATGATGTAGATGTTTGTTTAATTATTATAGTTCATTTCATTCAAAATCATCTAGTTTTTATAAGAAAGCTAATCTATTTTAAGATTCATGGAATTGTGCGTCGTAAAACATAAAGTAAAAAGAAATAATGGCAAATCATGTAGAAAAACATTTGGGCAATTCTGATACGGAAGATTCTAGAACCAATAAGAAGTGCTTGTGTTTTGATGTTTGTGCATTATGCTTAAGTTCAACCATGGAGTCTTCTAGATTATACATGTGGCGAAATCTGGTGGAATCTAGATGAAATCCAATGGCCAGTAGTGCTCAAATTTGCCATCTCTGGACCATCAGATTCGCCTCATCCAACGACTATCTTTCAAAGTTAAAGTTACCCGCACACAATATAAAAATATATAAAATATAAAATATATATATAGGGGTATAGATATAGATATGTGATGCGAAAGCCGCCCATCATCTCCAATTAGAATAGTGTGTCCATGCACGGATGCGACGTGGACAAATGATGTCTGCCGTCGGTATCTCAAATTCAAATCAGTCTAACCTTGTTCAATGTGTATACATTACAACATGCTTGTTTCCAAACCACACCGCGTAGATCTCCGTTATATTCATGCATGCATGGGTTTCAAACGTCAGGATCTCTTATTCAAATATTTGAATTCAACTTTACATTGATTATGACCTCACCTATTCTTTTACACCCACACAGTAGTCTTCTCTTTATAATCGTACCACTAACTTTCTCTCGTGCATGCATGCACACACACTACCAGTCGGCATTATCCATCGCACACATGCAATCTTTTTCTTCAGGTCGGTCTCCCATGAAGGCACACACCCACACACATCCCCCTCTCCATCATATCGGGCATTCTTTATCTCTCACGTGTGCATGCGCAACGATCGATGTTCCTCTATGTATGTGTGTGTATAGCTAGGTCTTTCATAGTTTTCCACACAAACCGATCAATCGACATATCCAGTGAGGTCTCACCCTCTTTCCCACGTCCACATCGATCAATCTATACCTCTCTATATAGGATTAACATATATAGCTAATACACCCACATTAATTATATATCCAACGTCCCCCTCTCATCATCCATGCCTTCCGCTTCATCTCTCAAACGCGTGCACAATGGCGAAGACAGGGGGCAGTAAGGGCCCTGCCCCCTCCCCCCTAACATCACTATATATCGAGGCTAATATGAATGTGATCATTAGACAATTGCTGCTAAAAATGGTTTAAGTTCATGAATTGACCCTCCTCGTAAAGGATTAGCAATGCTTGGCCCCTAGCTCATTTATTTTTCATGGCTCCGCCACTGCGCGCAACAGTGCACGTGTTCGCCCCCTCTCTCTAAATACCGATCTCGCACTTGTGCATTCCTTCATAGTCTCCCTCCACTCGGCCCCTCGCACCATCTTCTAGCCCCCCACCGGATTTTGCCACATGTACAATCTAGCAGACTCCATGGTTGAACTTAAGCATAATGCACAAACCTCAAAACAACAGTTGTTCTCTTTTGTTCTAGAATCTTCCGTATCATAACTGCCCAAACTTTTTTTCTAGTTGAATTGCCATTATTTGTTTTTACTTAATGCTTTACAACGCACAATTCCATGAATCATAAAATAGATTAAGGGCTTCTTTGATTCAAAGGATTCTCAAAGGAATTTTGGAGGATTCTAATCATTAGGAACTTTTCCTATCTTGGTTGTTTGATTCGTAGGATTGTAAACCATAGGAATTTTTCCATATGGTTCATTTGCACAAGATTTCATAGGAAACATCCCATCCACTCAAACCTCTTTGAAAGAATTCTGCGTTTTTTCTATGCACAATCAAACACTCGTACGATCCTGTAGGATTCAAGACGACATTCCACTATAATCCCATGTTTTTCCTATTCCGGCGTTCTTAGATTTTTTTATAAAAACTAATTGATTGTGAATGAGATGAACTATAAGAATTAAATGAAGGGCTACATCAGGCATGTATGACTCAGAGCTTACATGCTATAGTGTGGTATTTATTCATAATTTGGTTGCAAAATCTGATGCGTGCAATGCACGTGTACCTTACTAGTACTTCGAGTATGTGCAAAACACGTAAATTAGAATACCAATGGCACGCTACATAGTGTCTCTCTTACAGTTCATGAAGCCACATGGCACATGTGGAGGCGTTGTCGCGAAATCCTTGCGTGGATTGATCACAGTGACGTGCTACTGGTTCCAGAAGAATGTACTCGTCCTCCCTGAGCCATACTGGCGGTACATGCACAAAGCGAAGATGTGCACGCACGCCACGCACGCACTCATTCCCTCGCACGCACACGCGGGTACACGGGCGGACACAATTTTGTTCCAAGATCCACCCCATGTGATAATTTGACGCATGTAAAGTCGTTCACTTCATTGATGGCCAATTAATACAGTGCATGCAAATTGAGTGGACGTGAGGGCGGAAGAAAGATATTAAGCTTTTCTTGCTAGCCTCTCCGAATCTCGAGGACGAGATTCCTTTTAAGGGTGGTAGGTTTGTAACATCCCAAATTTTCAATTTGAAATGTTATACATTAGATCATCATGCATATCTTATTTTCTTGCCTTTTGGTCGATCCTAGAAATTTCACGCAACTCAAGGACCTTCAGAGAGAGTTGGAGATTTTGTTATTTTCATATTTGAGAGTTTTCTCGAATTTGAAAAGAGGATCATTTGATTTATTTATTTCACCTTCAATTATTTTTCCGATATCAAAATATGAGAGAGGGAATAATATGACTTTCCCAAAATATAGGAAAAATGAAGATTTAATAAATAGATCAAGTTTTGTTTTCCGGTGTTTGTTTGTTTTTCTTTGGATAGGGAAAAATGCGTGTTTTCGAAAATTGCATTTTAGGTCCGGAGAAAAGTTCATTTTGTTCGGCTCATTTTTAGGAGTCGGGGAAAATTTACTTTAGAAATTTTGGAGCCCGTTTAGATTTTCTTTTCTGTGTTTTGCTGCGCGCGAAACCGTTAAAAAAAACTTTCCAGCAGGCCTGCCGGGCCAAGGCCCAGCCAGCCGCTGCGCCCAGCCTCCCGTGCGCCGCGCGCCTGGTGCAGGAGCCAGTCAGGCCGCCGCCTCTTGCCTTAGCCGAGTCCTAGAAGGACTCTAGGCTAGCCCTTTTTTCCTTTGTTTCGTTTTCCTTTTTCCTCTCTTTTTCTTGCCCCCTACCCCAAATAACCCCCCCTCTCACCTATATAAATACCCCCATAGACCCCCCCTCTCCTCACACAAAAAAACCCAAACCCCCTCTCCTCCCCAAGCCGCGCCACCCCACACCTGCGCCGCCGCCCTTGTGCCCTAGCACTGCGCCACCCCACACCCGCGCCGCCGCCCTTGTGCCCTAGCGCCGCCGCCGCCGCCCCAGCACGCCGCCGTCGCCACCGTTCGCCCCGCCTCGCCGGAGGTAGCCACGCGCCTCTCTTTTTCTTCCCCGCGGTTCAGTTCTTTTAAAAGAAACCGTTCTGGTTTTCTTTTCCGGTTTTTCTCTCCGATTCTTCGTTTCGGTTTCTTTTCCGAAACCCTAGATCGGTTTTCCGTTTTATTTTTTGGTTTCTTCTCCGAAAACCCTAGATCGGTTTTCGTTCTTCTTTCGGACCGTTCGTCTCAACGAACGTGATCACCGATTCTTTCCCGGTTAACGACGTCCATTCGTTTAACCGTTCTTCGTTTTCTTTTCGTTGGATTTATTCCGCGATCGTGACCTCAGATCCGATCTTCGTTCTAGTTTTATCTTCTCGCCCGTTTATCGGAATCAGGTGATTCAAGCGCCTGGAGTTTCGTCTCGAAACCGCCGTTCCGTCTAATCAACTTGAACAAGTTTTTGCTATGGTAAAATTTGACCTAGTTTCAACTTGCTAGAACCGAGTTGTTTTCTTCCGCCGTTTGTTTTCCGTCGTTTGTTCGGTTCATTCTCTCTTTGCAACCGGAGTTCTTAAGTTGAACTTTCTGGTTCGTTCTCTCGTTCGAGTTTTACTTGTGCATTAGATGAGTACTTATTGTGTGGTTACTATTGCTTGCTTACGATAGATTGACCGGAGTGTGACGAGTAGATCTATCAAGAGATTTTGAGTGCGAATCATCTTCATCAACCTTGCAGGCAAGTTCACACTTTGATCATACCTTTTCTACAACCCATGTTTTATTGCATTAGATCAATCCTCACACATTGCATGATTAGGATCTAATTAAACTGTGGGATGGGAAGTAGATGAGGTAGTACCTATCACCTGTATTATTATGAAACCTTTGGGAGTTACTTCTACGTTTGCTTATTATGCCATGCTATGCTAGTAGATGTGGATTGGGTGAGTGATATCCATGACGGATGTGAGTTGATAATTTTATTGGTTTATCTAAGGTGGAAACTTAAACACACATCCGGGTGGATTGAGGCACCTGATATCTATCAGGACTTGCCTGTTTTTTTTGGACCGCCACCCAGGCTCAAAGGGATCATAAGATCTTTCATGCTAGAAACTTCCGTGTGCAGCCACAAGCCATTATGGGCTCTGGCATAGTTGATTAAGTCATGCGAACTGTTACAGGGTAGACTAGCAGATGTAGGGGAAAGTAGGTGTACCGGTCTATCCATCGTAAGGTGCTAGCGCTTCTGAAAGACTGTGTCTCGGTCATCCGTTTCTCAAACACCATGTAGTGCGAGAAATCCAACGGAGGCGATCGAGTCTTGTGGGGAAAAGTGCGCAAACCTCTGCAGAGTGTACAAACTAATCATGATTAGCCGTGTCCCCGGTCATGGACAACTTGAGTATCTAGTACTTGAATATCATGTGAATCTCAACATGTTACTTCTAATTAATGTTGTTGGGTTTTAATTATTTTTAATTGGGATTGAGAATGCTGCCAACCATTCTCAATGTTACACAACCACCATCATAGTTAAGTAAATTTATTCCTTTGCAGTAGGGAAAAATTGGCTTTACGCAAAAACTTTATAACCATAGAGCTTTTCCACCAGCCAAATATGCATGTAGTGATAGCCATTGTTCATCATTCTCTATGGTGTGAATTTGCCAGTACATTCAATGTACTGACCCGTTTCGGGCTGCAACGTCTCATGTTGCAGGTTTCTTACGACGAGTAAGTGATACGTTAGGGTTACGATTTCTACACTCAACTTTGCCGTTGGTGGTGATGGGAATCCACAACCTTGTTGCTTCCGCTATTTGGATTGAGGTAATAGTACTTACGTTACTTTATACATGTGATTTACCT
This sequence comes from Triticum urartu, assembly GCF_056163025.1. Classification (NCBI taxonomy): domain Eukaryota; kingdom Viridiplantae; phylum Streptophyta; class Magnoliopsida; order Poales; family Poaceae; genus Triticum; species Triticum urartu. The sequence goes on from NC_141879.1 coordinate 428,261,959, forward strand.
CTGTTATAAATCCTTTGAGTACTGTGTGTGTCAGCATACCGATCCAGGGATGACACTTAAGCACAGAGACTTGATCCATTCGGGTCGGGTCGCTACAAGATGGTATCAGAGCACATGTTGACTGTAGGACGTGACCCCAGAAACTGGCAAGCCCATAGCAAAGATCTTTCTCTACAACTTCCCCTTTCAAAAAGATCTTTTACCTCTCTTCTCTTCTGAGCTTATTCAAAAATTCCTTTTTAGTGAGACCATATCCCTTTTTCCTTTTGACCACTCGAGGATTCCACTGATGAGACCACTCCAAGAAGTACAAGATATTGGACAACTAAAGCCACTTCGGAATGAAGAGTATTTTCCGTGCATCTGAAAAAAATGGAAACTACAGTGGTTGAAGACTCTGAAGAATTCCCAGATTTGTATGACCTAGGAAGGCTACCCCTTATGGAACTTGGCAGACTATGGAAGCTGTCAATACCCGAGATCATGGTGTATCGGAGAAAGACTGAAACAAGGAGTATGAGAACTCAAAGTTTTGTCAAGAAAACCCTAAGGCAGGAGATATCAACTATGGAATGATAGCGCATGGAAATGACAAGAGCAGAAACCCAACTATCCAGCATGTTATGGCCCGCTTATGCTATTGTCACCATGCTGAGTTGATGCATTTCATCAGAATGGATTTGATGGAAGAAGGCTGATGGAGCACCTATCATAAGATGAAGTTTTAACCTTAGCTGGTGTATCACCAAGATCTGGAGTAGTACATCAAGAATTTTAAGATGGAGCTCCAGGAAGCCGTATTTTGACAGGGAAGCATTTCGTGAAGAACTCAGGAACCAAAAGCTGAAAGTAGCCAAGATGGAGGAGCTACAACCTCGAGATACCGGAGAATTGTCAAGAACTGAAGGACAGTATGACCATGGTTCATGTGAAGGATGTTGAAACCAGAAGTTTGAAATGCAACTCCGGAATATTAAAGGATGTCACGAGAGATTTCACGTCAACAGAGATGGATCTGGCAAAAGAACTTGAGAAAGACAAGCATGATCGAAAGAAGCCATTGGAGGCATGAACAAGGTTTGAAGAGTTTGGCAACGTTGACCTTAGAAGATCAAACCCCTGTTTTATACCTACGTTAGATGCGACGATTGTGAGCTGTCATTTGTTTGATGTTTTTCCGACAGCCACAATAAAATCTATCTTTCCAAAACTGTTGTTTGCATTGTGTGCATCCCTCTTGATCTCTCTTATCTCACCCCAAACCCATGGACCCAATAGATGATGAATGGAGATGAGCTTGTATTTTCTGGACCAAAGATTCAATTGGAGACAGACCGATGGATTCAGAACATGGAGGATCATATGGAGAACAACCCTATAGTCGGAAAGGATATGGCCCAGCATGCTCTTCAATGCTTTGAAAGTGGTGCTGCTACTTGGTGGAGGATGTACCAAACCATGAAAGGATGGCAAGGAGTAACCACTTGGAAAGAATTTAAGTTGACTTTGCTAAAGTCTCAGTTTGTGTCCCAGAAATTGAAGCCTTATGGAAAGGATATGAAGAAATCTTGTGCATGCAAGATTTGTGGAGAAATAGGACATGCCCATAAAGCACACAAGGATGAATGCCCTAACTGTGAAGGAAGTCACCCAGCTGAAGAATGCCCAACCAGGCAGATCACTTGTTTCTTGTGTGAAGGGACTACCCACTACCCTGCTCAGTGTCACATTTACCCCATGGTACAACGAACCATCCAGCAGAAGAACGAAGTAATGAAAGGAGCCCTCATGGAAATTTTAGAAGAACCCGTGATGAAGGAAGATGTGGAAGACACACCTAAACAGGACCCGAGTAAACCCTGCACTAAATCTTGCTATTCATGTGGAGAAGAAGGACACATCTCCCAGAATTGTATGAATGGGGATCTAGTAGAATTCCCGATAGAGGAAGTAGAATATGACCCATAGGAAATAGAAGCCATGATTGGTATGGAAAGGTCCAGAAAGAGAAACCGATTGGATTCCAGGAAGGACCTAAGTCATATCACCTGTTATAGGTGCAAGGAGTCAGGGCACTACCTCCACAGTTGCCCAAAAAGGAAGCCAAGAACCCAAGGAGGCTATATAATCACAAGAAAACCTCGAAACTTGTCAGATGTAATATGTTTCCGTTGTAATAAAGCAGGGAACCTTGCCAGAGATTGTCCGAAGGAGAAGGAGACTTGTGATAAGTAGTTGAGTTTGTAACAGAAGAAATATAGTCGTAGTAGTGAGGACATTTTCCTTTATATTGAGGTGTTGAGTTGAGGCATGTAATGGAAAAACAGGAGATTGTAATAATTTGAGAATCAATAAAGTTAGCAGTGTTGGTACTGATTTGAATTTTATGAGTTACTCTATGAGGAAAGATGTTGACCATTTTTGAGGATATGAGAAATATGGTCTATAAAATATTGGAGCATTTTAAGGGTGGTAGTACCCTGTAAGAACCGTTGACCCCTGGAAAAGATAAGCATACTCCACTGAGTGGATTTCGGACAAAATGAATATGAGTTTTGTCTCGATATGTGCGATACCCCAAGAGTGTGTGGGATGAAGTTGGAGACGTCAGTTGTTTGGACCAAATGTGATCAAGGAGTCAGAAGAGAATGTTAAGTTGATTCGAGATAGACTGAAGGTAGCTCAGTCCAGGCAGAAGAGTTATGTAGACTCAAAAAAAAAACTCAAGGAGGTAGTCTATGAAATGGAAGACAGAGCATGTCTTCGCATGTCCCCTATGCGAGGAGTCAAACGGATTGGAGTGAAGGGACAGTTAGCCCCGAGAATTGTAGGACCATACCGAGTTATGGAGCGTATGGGAGAAGTGACCAACAAGTTGGAGTCATCCTAAGGACTGTTAGGAGTTCATGATATGTTTCACGCTTCCCAGTTGAAGAAGTGCCATGAAGAGATGGCCAATATTCCCCTATAAGGACGCTTGACCCTGGAAAGGATAATGATGTTCCACGAAGTGGAATACGGACTCCATAAGTATAAGTTTATATCTCGGTATGTGGGATAACCCACGAGGATGGGGAGATAAATTACAATTGGATATAAAGGAGGTATGATGTCGGAAATATGGATCAATGAAAACTCCATGATGAGTCTGAGTAATCATGTCCTAGATTGGTGCCAATATAAGGAAGGAAGACAGTACAATTGGATGGATTTAAGAATACTAGGAAGTTGGAAGTTGGAACAATGATCATTTGCCCGATGATAAGTTCAAGGACTACAAGTGATGAGATGGGCCATAACCCACAGGCCCAGGACCTGCGAAGAAGCAAGCACATTCTTGCTGAAGGAAAAACCCTAGAAGTGGATATACCTTTGACGGTAGACGATCTTATAGGAGTTTATGCAAAACCTGAGAGTTGTGAAGGAACGATAGATGTTGGTCTGGCTTGCAGAATCTATGGATTTATCCGAACTTGGTTCGTCGACAAGAGAAATTCTGCAATGCTTGTGAGGATGACTGAGTGTTAGAATGCGAGATTCGCTAAACCGTATATAAGGTAATGATTTGGGTGCGGGATGGATTGATCACCATACCGACTTACTCTTATTATTCGCCTTGATATATGGGATGGTAAATCTAAGTGACTTACCTATAGTAGAGAGACGACGATCAAAACTCTGTTTAAACCTTAGAATGGTATAAGTATGTTTTCCTTGTACACGGCAGTTTTTGCCAACCGTAGGATATACGGTGAGGATCAACCCAGACCATTTCCTGCAGGAGAAACCATAAATGTTTGACCACCATGAGATATCGATAGTTGTTTAGTAATGGCGCCAGACCCATCAGCTAAGAAGACCCAGTCTTGGAATAACCTTACCAAGATGAAAGGACAAAAGAATTGAGGAAAAAGGTTATGCCGTTACCGGAAGAGCTCAGAGGAGAAATTTTCTCGAGGATCTGAGACGACCGACACTGTCAAGAATAAGGATGGAGTATATGAATTTTGATGGAACAGTAACCATGCTTCTAAGGGTGGTAGCACCCCAGACCCCTGTGATGATCGATGGATTTTGAGGAGACCCCCCAAACCCTAACCTTTTCTTGCTAGCCTCTCCGAATCTCGAGGACGAGATTCCTTTTAAGGGTGGTAGGTTCGTAACATCCCAAATTTTCAATTTGGAATCTTATACATTAGATCATCATGCATATCTTATTTTCTTGCCTTTTGGTCGATCCTAGAAATTTCACGCAACTCAAGGACCTTTGGAGAGAGTTGGAGATTTCGTTATTTTCATATTTGAGAGTTTTCTCGAATTTGAAAAGAGGATCATTTGATTTATTTATTTCACCTTCAATTATTTTTCCGATATCAAAATATGAGAGAGGGAATAATATTACTTTCCCAAAATATAGGAAAAATGAAGATTTAATAAATAGATCAAGTTTCGTTTTCCGGTGTTTGTTTGTTTTTCTTTGGATAGGGAAAAATGCGCGTTTTCAAAAGTTGCATTTTAGGTCCGGAGAAAAGTTCATTTTGTTCGGCTCATTTTTAGGAGTCGGGGAAAATTTACTTTAGAAATTTTGGAGCCCGTTTAGATTTTCTTTTCTGTGTTTTGCTGCGCGCGAAACCGTTAAAAAAAAAACTTTCCAGCAGGCCAGCCGGGCCAAGGCCCAGCCAGCCGCTGCGCCCAGCCTCCCGTGCGCCACGCGCCTGGCGCAGGAGCCAGCCAGGCCGCCGCCTCTTGCCTTAGCCGAGTCCTAGAAGGACTCTAGGCTAGCCCTTTTTTCCTTTGTTTCGTTTTCCTTTTTCCTCTCTTTTTCTTGCCCCCTACCCCAAGTAAACCCCCCCTCTCACCTATATAAATACCACCATAGACCCCCCCTCTCCTCACACAAAAAAACCCAAACCCCCTCTCCTCCCCAAGCCGCGCCACCCCACACCCGCACCGCCGCCCTTGTGCCCTAGCGCCGGGCCACCCCACACCCGCGCCGCCGCCCCTGTGCCCTAGCGCCGCCGCCGCCGCCCCAGCACGCAGCCGGTACCACCGTTCGCCCCGCCTCGCCGGATGTAGCCCCGCGCCTCTCTCTTTCTTCCCCGCGGTTCGGTTCTTTTAAAATAAACCGTTCCGGTTTTCTTTTCCGGTTTTTCTCTCCGATTCTTCGTTTCGGTTTCTTTTCCGAAACCCTAGATCGGTTTTCCGTTTTCTTTTTCGGTTTCTCCTCCGAAAACCCTAGATCGGTTTTCATTCTTCTTTCGGACCGTTCATCTCAACGAACGTGATCAACGATTCTTTCCCGGTTAACGACGTCCATTCGTTTAACCATTCTTCGTTTTCTTTTCGTCGGATTTATTCCACGATCGTGATCTCAGATCCGATCTTCGATCTAGTTTATCTTCTCGCCCGTTTATCGGAATCAGGTGATTCAGGCGCCTGGAGTTTCGTCTCGAAACCGCCGTTCCGTCTAATCAACTTGAACAAGTTTTTGCTATGGTAAAATTTGACCTAGTTTCAACTTGCTAGAACCGAGTTGTTTTCTTCCGCCGTTTGTTTTCCGTCGTTTGTTCGGTTCATTCTCTCTTTGCAACCGGAGTTCTTAAGTTGAACTTTCTGGTTCGTTCTCTCGTTCGAGTTTTACTTGTGCATTAGATGAGTACTTATTATGTGGTTACTATTTCTTGCTTACGATAGATTGACCGGAGTGTGACGAGTAGATCTATCAAGAGATTTTGAGTGCGAATCACCTTCATCAACCTTGCAGGCAAGTTCACACTTTGATCATACCTTTTCTACAACCCATGTTTTATTGCATTAGATCAATCCTCACACATTGCATGATTAGGACCTAATTAAACTGTGGGATGGGAAGTAGATGAGGTAGTACCTATCACCTGTATTATTATGAAACCTTTGGGAGTTACTTCTACGTTTGCTTATTATGCCATGCTATGCTAGTAGACTTGGATTGGGTGAGTGATATCCATGACGGATGTGAGTTGATAATTTTATTGGTTTATCTAAGGTGGCAACTTAAACACACATTTGAGTGGATTGAGGCACCTGATGTCTATCAGGACTTGCCTGTTTTTTTTGGACCGCCACCCAGGCTCAAAGGGATCATAAGATCTTTCATGCTAGAAACTTCCATGTGCAGCCACAAGCCATTATGGGCTCTGGCATAGTTGATTAAGTCGTGCGAACTCTTACAGGGTAGACTAGCAGATGTAGGGGAAATTAGGTGTACCGGTCTATCCATCGTAAGGTGCTAGCGCTTCTGAAAGACTGTGTTTCGGTCATCTGTTTCTCAAACACCATGTAGTGCGAGAAATCCAACGGAGGCGATCGAGTCTTGTGGGGAAAAGTGCGCAAACCTCTGCAGAGTGTACAAACTAATCATGACTAGCCATGTCCCCGGTCATTGACAACTTGAGTATCTAGTACTTGAATATCATGTGAATCTCAACATGTTACTTCTAATTAATGTTGTTGGGTTTTAATTATTTTTAATTGGGATTGAGAATGCTGTCAACCATTCTCAATGCTACACAACCACCATGATAGTTAAGTAAATTTATTCCTTTGCAGTAGGGAAAAATTGGCTTTACGCAAAAACTTTATAACCATAGAGCTTTTCCACCAGCCAAATATGCATGTAGTGATAGCCATTGTTCATCATTCTCTATGGTGTGAATTTGCCAGTACATTCAATGTACTAACCTGTTTCGGGCTGCAACGTCTCATGTTGCAGGTTTCTTACAGCGAGTAAGTGATACGTTAGGGTTACGATTTCTACACTCAACTTTGCCGTTGGTGTTGATGGGAATCCACAACCTTGTTGCTTCCGCTATTTGGATTGAGGTAATAGTACTTATGTTACTTCATACATGTGATTTACCTCTGTTATAAATCCTTCGAGTACTGTGTGTGTCAGCATACCGATCCAGGGATGACACTTAAGCACAGAGACTTGATCCATTCGGGTCAGGTCGCTACACAACATCTAGCCCAGCGACTCACTCATCATCTAAGTTTTTGAACATGCGTCTGAAGCGAGAAAGGCATTCTTTCACTGTCGCGGAAGAACGGGTGTAGATGGCATCCAACTCATCGCCGGTGATGGTTCTAACCTTGTACTCACCACCGATCGTGGAGATTTGGGATGCCATGGATTTGGGAGGAGGGTTAGGATTAGTGGAACTGCCGTAATGTGAATGGATGGGACGACTAGGAGCAAACCGCCGTAGTATTGAAGGATGTGTGGGGTAGAGTAGGAGCGAACTGCCAGCGTGCGAACGGCAGGGTAGTGGCATTCCATTCTCCCATGATACGGGCTTCCGAGAGCCCATGGATCTGAGATCGAACGGTTGCATGGCTTGATTCTAGACCTATGGGTGAATATCCTATCCTGGAGGGTTATTCTTCAAATATTTAGAAACTTAGCAAGCGACTGTTTGATCTCAGATCCAAGGGCTGCCAGCAGTCCGTATCATGGTCACGCCTACCACGACCGTCGCGTCGCTCGTGCGGTCGCACCCTTGGAGATTTAACACGGTGCGTTAGGCTATCTGATGTTGGCATGTCATACATAGTCATCACTTAGTCACTCATACTACAACAAGGTTGGCTATAAGTGTATTTTTTTACTGCTCTCTATCTCTTTCTTCGTAATGGAGGTGGTCAGGAATCGGGAGACTGACGCCGGTCGTAACACCGCAGTTAAAATGATCATGGAAAGTCAAATCATGGGGCCCCACCTATCCAGCAGTAACTCGCTGCCAAATCACACAGCCCTACGTTGGCAGCATCCTACTCCCTTGTCTTCTCGCGTCTCGGTCAAACCGACTAGGCGGAACTGCCCCGCCGCCTACCGCGCAGGAAAAGCCCCGCCCTCGATTTTTAAATAGTATACAGTATACTAATTTTGTATCCATGGATTGCACCCGCGCCATGGAGCAAAGCGTCTATAAAACGGCGGTACACGTGTACGGAGTATACAGCATGCCCGTCGCGTTAGCCTCGCACCCCAGACGGTCGGTCGGTCTGGCACGCTGCTCTCAGAATGGAATGCGCGTCATATAGGCAGGAGCCTCCGCGCTTGCTAGCTAGTGTTGCTATCTTCACACTGTCTCGGCCTCTCCAGATCTAAACACGACAGCGGTGGCCACACACACTCTCTCTCTCCCTCTCTATGCTCACCGCTAGTCACAGATCCAGCCGGATCCTCTCCGCCGGGGAAGGTGAGAAGGTGCAACATTCACGCGGTCGTCCTCGGCGACGGCTCTTACCCACTGTTGGGCGCGTCCCGATCAGCCTGCCTTGCCGTTCTCTCCCAAGCACCGCTGGCGAGGGAGGGCCTCCAACCCCTTCTTCCTCGCTGCCTTAGTGTGGGCGGATCCGGCCTCCCACCGCCCACCTAACGAGATCCCGGCGACCATCAAGTATAACTTTAAAACCGGCCTTGCTCTACTTCCCGAGCTCCTGACATAGCTGCATTTGTATCTTTTACTATTTCTCAGCCCCCCTCGTAGATAGGATCGATCAGCTATTCAAAAACCACCTAATGTTTTTACGTTTAAGAGGTAAAACTAGTTCATGCACTCAAATCTAGTACTACTTGGTTCAAACAAGGAAGAAAGGGGGTGGGGTGGGGGAGGATTTGTTACCTGAATCTAGTACTTGGTCGAAAGAGGAAATAATGGGGGCGAAAAGTAGCAGAGACTGGCTATCCAACTGGTCTCTAGGTCTAATAGGGAAATAAAGGGAAATGTAGTACAAACTCAATATAAACCCGATCTATTGGTTGAAAAAGGAAAGAAAGTGGGGACTGGGGGACAAGTCAATAGAGTAAGTCCAGCACTACATTTGCTAGCCTCACACAGTATAAGGTGGCTATACCGAACAAAAATGGGACCAACCCAGATATCCTATTCTGATGTTTGTTGCCCCGAGCCACTCTTATGTAATGCCACTGGTAAAATGTAGCAGTCGCAGTGTTAAAAGTAAAGACACGTTAAACCAATGTTGTTTTCAATGTAATGCCTCCAGTAATATGAATCAATGGCACTTCTTTACATGTCCTGCTAAAATATCCCATTAAGATAAGTTGGTTCTTTTCGTTAGAAAAGCAACTGTCCTGGTCTGCCTACTCTCTCGTCTCAAAGTAATGTCGTATTTAACGATTGTCATAGTTAATACTAATGCCCACACTAATATCTAGCAATGCCAGTGCTTTAGAAATTGCTACTGTCCATGTAGGATTGCCATTCAGATAAGGAACATGCTTCTTTTCATTTCATGCATGTTTCATCACTTGTTAGTCACCCTCCTTTCCACCTTTTTTGTGCAAACAGAGATATACATTTCATGCTCGATCTTAGTTGAACTGCACAAATGATATCCAAATTATAGTTGATCACTCCAGGAGCTTCACAACCAACCTTGATGTTGCTCAATTTTATTGCAACTAATGAAGAAGAAGCTCTGTGGGTTTCGTTTTCTGATGGAAATGGAACCGGGGCTGGAGCCCTTTTCTTAAAAAAATTGAAGAAGAAGCTGCTAGCTCACGGGACATTGCTTCATTTTAGGTGAACTGCCCCAAAAGGTCCCATGAATTGAATCATCCATGTTGGTGACTGAAAGAGCCAGCTTCAGCATCCCAGTCTAAGCAACCCCGGCCTCTATCCTTGCGACGCACGGTACACCTCGTTTGCCACCTGCTCGACCCTAGTGTCACTGATAAAATGAAGTAATAATACAGTTAAAATAGAGCGAGTGTCATATCTATCATTTCATTTCCAATGTAGATAAATAAAGTGCTTGTCTTTGTTAATGTATGTTTCATCAACTAGTCCCATTGTTAATGTTTAAGCGTTTCTGCAAACTGGGGTGCTTAATTTTAGTTGATATGTACAAAAATAGAGATTTGAATGTCTCAAGGAGCCTCCTTGTATTACCGCTGTACACTGATGTTCATCACTGGTAGAAGGTGTATCTGGGAGACTTGGGACGATGTCCAGTATGAGGCGTACCGTATGAGGCGTCGCAGGGCCCATCTCGCCCTTGTAGCATGGCATACTATGATACTATCGCAATATTTTCTTCTATTTATTTTGTGTGTTTCATCAACTAGTGCCACTATAATGTAATCATGGTTTTTCATTATCTGTGCAAACAGGATTATTCAGGTGCATTTTGGTGGAACTGCACAAATGTACGTATGGAACTGGCATATATGCAGAGTGCGAGGTGGTTTTGCAATGGAGAAGATCAGAAGAGGGAGAGGCGAGACGGTGGTTTTGGAATAGAGATGATGGAGAGGAGAGGACGTGGTTTTGCAATGGATAAGAGGGAGAGGAGCGTGCGGCAGCGATTTAGGATTGGACGAGAGGACCGGCGCGCTGTGACTAGATCAAAATCAAAATCAATTTACCCTTCAATTAAGAAAGCGACCCCACATTAACTAGTCTCCCTTTTATTCTGGGTCATAATTGACCATGATTTTTGCACATAAAATATATGTTATACATTGCAAAAATAATATAATTTGAAAGCACATTCAGATACGAACCAAACGATACAATTTTTGGTGACATGCATTCACATTTTGCTTGTCAAATACAGTACGTGGTCAATTTGATCGAAAATACGCAAAACAACAAAAAAATACTTCCAAGACCAGCGCCGCTCTTCCGCTCTTCTCCTCTTAAACCACCGCCGCTCCTCTCCTGTTCCAATCTAAATGCAGTGCCGCTCCTCTCCTCTTCCATTTCAAAACCACCGCCCCTCCTCACCTGTTTCAGTCCAAAACCAGCGTCGCTCCTCTCCCGTTCTAATCCAAAACCAGTGCTGCTCCTCTCCTCTTCCATTCAAAAACCACCGCCGGTGAGTGAAGGTGTTGTAGAGAAGTAGATCGATGGAGGAGTACAACCGATACGTGAGGATCACAGACGGTGACCCTGTGAAGCTAGCTAGCATGTTGGAGATACAGTCTTGGTTTGACAACAACGACCAACTAGCGGCGACGGCAACATCCATGGCCAAATATCTGCAACAGAGTGAAAAGACAGCGATACTCCAGGAGGGAGTCGTGCCGGAGTACATAGAGCTGCTCCTCTGGGCCATGAAGAAAATAGATTCACCGAATCCGATCGTGAGGGAGCGGTTGTGGGAGTATCGATCCCAGATGGAGCATCCACCAGAGATTGAAGGATCAAGCATCTACAGGGTGCCATTTGTGAGGGTGTCCTGCCAGAGCGAGCCGGTGTAGTCTTCGTCGACCGAACCCAACTGCAAGAGGAGAAAAGCAGTTGGCTCGACGATGCTTCCCCACCATTGTCTCCCTTGCCGTTCACATCATCTCACGGGGTGGCTGTCTGCCGCCGAGGAATAGGAGGGGGCTGCCCCCCAGCCCAATAGTCGGGCAGGTTGTGAATTGTCAGGACGAGCTTGGGTTGTCAGTATTTGCAGGTTGAGAATTGTGTTTTGTGTTGTGTATTTTGAGAGTACTTTCAGATATGAATGTCTTTTGAATTTCAGATTTGCGGTCTTGAGCATATGAAGCATTTTATGAATTCTAGAGATCTATTTTTAGCACTTAAAAATGTAGTTTCATAGGAGTATAAATGTGTAGACAATGTGATTCCCAGAGAAGAAACTGCAAGTTTCATTTTCAGATAAGAAACTGCAAGTTCAGTTTCAGATAAGAAACTGCAACTTTCAGAGGCGGAACATTTATATTAACATGGCCTTTTCAAACAGGGTTAACATCATGTTGGAAGTTTTATTCATGGTCGAAAATGGAACTGCCAGCCAGTTAACATCATGCTGATCAACATTCATGCATAGCACATCTTCATATGATGCACAGTCAAAATGCCCACACAATGTCGAGTGTGCGAAACACAGAGAAAACGAGGGACGAAGTTTTGGCAAGTGTTGGACGTGGTTTTGGGCTGCCCCGTCTAGGCTTTCATTTTTAACATGCGCAGCCCACGACCTTGGATGGGAGGTCCATAGGCCTGTTTGTATTTTCTTAGGGCCGTCATGTATCGACCGGCCTATGGACCTCCCATCCGAGGTTTTATTTTTGGCAGCACAATTTATGTATTTTTTTGAAGAAAATGCAGAGGTCTGTTCTATTTTTCTATATAAGAATAGGAACGCCAGGTCCAACTTATGTTTCCCTTCTAACTATATTATATATATTTAAATTATTTTATATGTTATTATATATTATTTTTATGGTCATCATATATTTAACAGATACTTACATATGTAAGAAAACAATATCCCACATCTTATTAACTTATAAAAATAATTTCTTAACAAATAAAATCCTGGATTGTTTTGGCACGAAAATCCTTGTGATTGTGTACAAAAGCTTGGTAAGATTTAAGGACGAATGTAATAATATCACTTATTATTTAAATATATTTATAACAATGTCACACCCTAGCTAGTTCATGCATTAGAGTGTTGCATCATGTCTACTCTTCCAGAAAACTGAAATGGGGATGGCAGAACCCCCAGCACCCCCCTGGAAACAACTAGGGTTTACTAAAATCTTTTTCAATGAACCTGAAATGCCCTTCTAAAAAGTCCACCCTTTTTGTTTTGGGTTAGAACCTTTGACAAAATGGGTTCACATTTTCTCCAGGACACATAAGGTCATTGGATTAAACCATTACTATTTGAATTTGGGAAAATTAAATCCTATAAACATTTTAAAATGCCCAAATAATCCTGAAAGTATTTTTAGGCTGTTGAGAATATTTTCAAATGTGCCTCTGAATATTTTTAGGTTTTTCCTAAATGGAATAGTATTTTTACTATTTCAAAACCAAGAACAGGAATAAATAAAAAAGAAAAACAAAAGCAGAGAGCAGAGGCTTACCTGGCGCTCACCAAGCAGGCCCACCTAGCCGGCCCAACCCAGCAACCGCTCCAGCGAGCTGCTTGACTCGGCCAGGCAGGCAGGCAGGTGCTCGACGCTGGCACTAGCGCACGCCACGCAGCTGCCCGCCGCCCTGCTTCCTCCCCTCGTCGTTCTGTTGCCCTGGGTCGGTCACCCACTCTTCCCCCGAGCTCGCAGACATGCCCCTTCCTCCCCAGCTCCTCTCCATCGCTCCCCCGCCCCCCCGCACCATGGCCGATGCTGCCGCGCCCGCGCCACCGTGATAACCGCGTCCGCTATCATCCCCGTGCCGCGTCACCGTGTCCGTTCGCTCTGTCGTCGTCGACTACGTTGTGCAGGTAGAGCCCCGAGCGCTCGCCAGCTCTGGAGTCGCCCCCGACCCCGTCTTCGCCAACTCCGGCCGCCGAGATCGCCATCGTCGCCCTGCTCAGCTCCAGCCTTCCCCGAGCCAACTTTGACGCTTGCTGCAACCACCGTGAGCTCAGCTCCGTCCTCCCCCTCTTCGTTAACTATCTCCTGCACCGTATGCACCGCACCATGTTCACCCGCACCCGCCGCCGCCGAGCTCGTCGCCGACATGACTCCGACCACCCACCGGCCACACCACTGTGACCAACGCACTCACCGCACTCGCAGGAACCCGTAGCACTACTCCACGCGCCTCGCCGTGCCCCGTAGCCTCGGGTTCGACCTCACCCGAGCTCCGGCAGCCGCACAGCTCGTCGCCGGCGATGTTTCCGGCCACCCCGAGTTCCACCACTGCCACCAAACGACCGGCTTGCTCCCAGCCATGCGTAGATGCTCTCCGCCGCCCATTTGTTCGCCGGAGCACAAAACCCGCACTGCCCCGCCACGTCCGGCCTCGCCGGCGGCTAAACGCCGGCGAGTTTGACCTCATTTAACACTGGTTGACCCTGTGTGGGCCCAGGTTGACTCCCCCTGAGACTATGACAAGTGGGACCGCCCTGCTAATTAACTTAGATTAGCACTAACTAAATTTAGTTAGTTAATTAACTACTGACACGTGGGTCCCACTGGTCAAGTTGACCTGGACCGGACCCGTTGAACACTGACGTCACCCTGACGCAATGCTGACGCAATAATCCAATTACTGGAATTATTCTTATACAGGAAATTCCAGAAAATACTACAAACTTCAAAAATTCATAACTTCTAATCTGTAACTCCAAATGCAAAGATTTATGTATGAAATTTGATCAGAAAAATTCAATCTTTCCATCTGTAATGGTTTCATGCATGAAAAACACTTTAACCTTGTTGTTTAGGTGAAACAAGCTAATGCACTTATATGGCTTAAGAAGTTAACCTTCCATTTGAATCCTTGATTCAAATGGACCCAAACCAACTTGTTTCACAATGCATTAGCCAGGACACCTCATATTGTCATGTCATAGCATGCATCATATTGTTGCATATTGCCATGTGATGATTGTGTTCTGTGATGTCTTGGTGGTAGGTTCTGCCTCCGAGGATATTCTCGAGTATCCAACTGAAGGGCAGTACCCTACTACTACTCCATCAGGCAAGCAGCCCCATTGATCATATCGATACAATCCCATGTTCTCGCTCCTACTCTCATTTACTGTATTAAGACAACAATGTTTCAAACTATTGTGTTCTGCGGTAGTTGAACCCTTATCCTCTGCATGACCTGTCATTGCCACAGTAACTAGATGAAACCCACTAGCATGTGTAGGAGTTGATTGAGCCATGTGTGTGTTTCCTACCTTGCTATGCCTGCTATTCTTAGAGTTGTGTCAGGTCTGGTTCATCTGGGTGATGGGCTAGAGTGAAATGATTACGTCAGTAATGTGAGGGGTGTGTTGAACATGATTTGGTAAATGTATCAATGAGAGGCCATGTAGGAGTACATGGTGGGTTGTTTCATTGAGGCCATCCCTAAGAACTGAGATATGTATGCGCGATTTAAGATTCAGCTACTACCACACATGGGCCCTGAAATATGACCCCGCTCAACTTCCTGACCCGTATCGTCCTCTGTCTAGGAGTGGCAACTAGTTTCTAGTGTTTATAGGTTATGTGTTGGCGGCCGTGCTTAGCGCTGACCCTAGGGGTGGGCTATGATGCGGTAGATACACCGTGGTCGGGTATGCCGGGCGCCTGTTTGGCGTCTCGGGACCCTATACACATCGTTTGGGGCTGTTGAGGACACCCTGGGCGGATTTCCTTGCGGATGGAACCCGAATAGGCGATAAACCTAGACTAGAGACTTGTGCGGTTAGTCAGGTCGTGGTCTACACCCACGTCGGCTTTTGCTTGAAGTCTGCCGAGCACATGTCATGTGCAGACGCTAAGTGGTGGAAACATGTGTGACAAAGTACACCCCTGCAGGGTATAAAACTATTCAAATAGCCGTGTCCGCGGTAAAGGACTACTTGGTTGCCTATACAGTTCATAGACAAGTTAATGGTTACTACTAAAAGACTCAAGATAAGTGTGAGTACCGAGGATGGCCCACTCGTAGGATGACGAGGGAGGATCCACGGTGGAGTATTGTGTTGGTGATTAGTGGAATCGTGTGCGGAAACTACTTTTACAAGTGGTGTCTCGTAGGATAGCTTAGCCAAGAGTCAAAGCTGGCTTGCTACAATAACCCCACCACCTTCTTGAGAATGAGCATGTATAGTAGGATCTGTTGTAAGACTTGCTGAGTACCTTTGTACTCATGTTGCATTAATTACTGTTTTCAGACGACAACACCGCGCCCTCCGACAGGTTTTATGTAGACCTCAACGTCGATGAGTGACTTGCCACCCAGGTGGTGATTCTGGCCATGGAGGGCCCTATGTAGATAGACAGGCTTCGTCAAGCCTTCTTTCTTTCTAGTGTTTGTACTCAGACTAGTTTGCTTCCGCATGTGTTTGTATGCTTGTATGACTTGAGTGTCGGGTCATGTGACCCCTACCTGTATGAACATGTTATGTATGGCTCTCCAGAGCCTTTAAATAAAGTACTTTGAGTTGTAGAGTTTTGTTGTGATGCCATGTTGTATTTACACATATCGAGCATATTGTGTGTATGATTGAAATGCTTGGTATGTGTGGGATCCGACAATCTTGTTGTTTATCCTTGGCAGCCTCTCTTATGGGGAAATGTAGTCTAGTGCTTCCGTGAGCTATAGTAGTCCGCTATAGCCCGGTTCACCGGAGTCCTGCTAGCCCAGCACTACTGCTCAGGACACTTGACTGGCCGGCATGTGTTTCACTTCGTTCCTGTGTCTGTCCCTTCGGGCAATTGTCACGCGGTGACATCCGGAGTCCTGCCTAGCCTGCTACAGCCCAGGTTCCCGGAGTCCTGTTAGCCCTGTGCTACAGCCCGGATTCACACGCTGCTGACCGGCATGCTCGATGTGATTCATGTATGCCTATCCCCATAGGTTTGTGCCACTTTGGGTTCACTACTAGCCATGTCGGCCCGGGTTCTCCGTCATATGGATGCTAGCTACACTATCATATACATAAGCCAAAAGGCGCAAACGGTCCCGGGCCATGGTAAGGCGACACCCGTGGGAATACCGTGTGTGAGGCCACAAAGTGATATGAGGTGTTACCGGCTAGATCGATGTGACTTGGAATCGGGGTGCTGACAGCGTTGGCATCAGAGTCGGACTGCCTGTAGGTTCTTTGAGCCAAACTGGTCGATGTCGAGTCTAGAAATGCTTTAGTTATATGTAGGGGAATTGATTGTGGGAGGGAACGTAAGGCTCTTTTGCTCCTTTACCTTATGCCCTCTGATCTGAGTCATTGTCTTCTCATTCTATGTGGGTTAAGGACTAGGCTCTCTTCTCTCTAGCAGGTTCACGTGTTACTACTCCGTAGTAGCTTATAGGATTGTGGGTTCAAGCCTCAGTTCTGTTTCTACTACTTTTAGTATGTTGTCAGTTGAACCAGAACCTTGATATGATGTTGTTGAGTGGTTTTGCAAACTGTTGTGAATGTCTCAAATCTTTTCCTGAGCATTTACAGCCGTTATGCTGTCCGATTTCTCCTAGAAAATACTAATGCCTTTACATTATTCTGTGCTTTCAGATGGCCAGCCGTTCCCAGAACCAAGTGGTTCGTCTGAGAAGGCGCCTCGATGTACCTGGTCACACGGCCATGTTGGTCCGAGTGATGGTCGAGACAGGCTATCAATGGTATCCTGAATATACCGTCGAGGAGCAGTTCCGAGACTTCAATCAGAGCCAATATCTTTGTACCGTCAGGATATATCCCTCTTATCCTGGAGCCACTTAACCCCTCCACTGTTCTTATGGACTTGGGGTTACTATCGAGATGTCCGTGCAGGACGCAGCCTACTCAATGATAACTACCATTCGAGCCAGAACTGCCTTGCTCCAGAACACCGATTTTCGCTACATGCCAGCCTCACTCCCTGGAGCACAGGGGTACTATCAGGCTTTGTACTATGACTCTACACATGAGGATTCATTACTCCGCACCACTGCCGAGATGCTCGAGGACAAGGACCACGAAAATCAGGCCTTGCGAATGGAGCTCTTCAACTCTCATTCTGATCACTGGGCCACTTTGACTCGGTTTGTACCTGTTGTGCAGGCGGGATACATGGATATGAGGGACCTGTACCCCGTACGGTCTGGATTCCCAGATTGTATGGACTGGCGTGATGTAGGAGGCATCACCCCTCCTCGTGGTCCTGGTCTGCCATCGTTTGTGGGACCAAGGCCACATCCGAGTCCCTATGGCCCGCAAGCTCCACAGGACCGTGTGTTCCCAGAGGAGCATGTTCCGCTTCCAGGTTTTGGTGGTGACTTTTATGAGGATTACTACGGAGCTGTCTGAGCTAGTAGTAGTTTCACTAGTACTGTAATAGTTGTATTCTCCACAGTCCTGCATGACCGTGGGATACGACTTGGTGTGTATCACACTCCGGAGGTGTAGAAAATAATGTATAGGAGCTTGGAATGCCTCCGATGGGATGTAACGTCTTTCACCGTAGTTGTACTCTAGCCTGGGCTTGTACTAAACTATGTACGGTGTGTATGACCGATGGTATATATATGGCAGTTTCTATATTACCATGTCATGCAATGAACATCTCAGTATTCCATGTTATCCATAACGTTCCGCACTTCTTTGCCAAGATTGTGCCATCCTTGTCTAAACCATTGTCTTGTTTTTCCTAGGATGGTCAACACCCGCAGCAACCCTGAGCAGGGGGAAGCCAGTGCAGCTAGGGATGAGAATCTGCCTCACCCGCCCTCTCTGGCCGAAGTTATGCTGGAGGCAGAAAGAAACAAGCGTGAGACTAACCGCTTGCTGGAGCGGATTGAGCAGAACACTGCACGTCATCAGCGAAACGACTTGGTGTCAATCAATGACTTTATCAAGTTGTACCCACCAAAGTTTAATCATTTCGCCGAGCCCCTCGACGCGGATGATTGGCTTCGCAGCATCACCCATAAGCTACGTTCTGCCAACGTAGCCAAAGTTGATAAGGTTACCTATGTTGCCTATCACCTCGAAGGCCCTGCTAGCCTTTGGTGGGAGAACTTTGAGGCTATGCGCCCGGTTGGCCAAATCACTACTTGGGCTGAATTCAGTGAGGCTTTCTGTGAGCATCACATCCCGGAAGGTCTCATGGATCGCAAGAGGGAAGAGTTCTACAATTTCACCCAAGGCAGACTGACTGTGGATGCATACAGCCGTGAGTTTGGAAATTTAGCACGTTATGCTCTTGAAGAGGTATCCACCGACGCTAAGAAGCAGGGAAGGTTCCGCAAGGGACTTAGCCCCGAGCTTCGCCACGATCTTCGTCTGCATGAGTGCACCTCCTTCAAGAAGATGGTTAATAAGGCCATCAGTGCTGAGACAGGTCAGACTGACAATGACGCTTCACGTAAGCACTCCCATGATTTTGGTTCTTCATCCGGCTCTGGATCTCAGAAGCGCCGGGTGTGGATTCCAAGCACAGCGCTGCCACCCAGGTTCACTCTGAGGCCATGCTTTGAGGCGCCTCGCCCCAACCAGCAGTTTGCACCGCCTAAGACCTATGGTGGCCCCGTTGCTAATGCTGCTCCATGCCCCAATGTTCTGACATGTTTCAATTGTGGAGAGTCGGGTCACTACAGTCGAGTGTCCCCAGAACAACAACCCTAACCAGTCTGGAAAGTCCGTTGGCCGTGGTAAGCCAGCGGGAAAGACATTCTACGCCAAGCCAGCCACCACTACACGTGGCCATGTCAACTATGTCTCAGCTGAGGAGGCTCATGATGATCCTAACGTCGTCCTTGGTACGCTCCTTGTTAATTGCCATCCGGCATCTGTTCTTTTCGATACTGGAGCATCTCTGTCGGTGTCAAAACTGGCGGATCTCGGGTAGGGGGTCCCGAACTATGCGTCTAGGCCGGATGGTAACAGGAGACAAGGGACACAATGTTTTACCCAGGTTCGGGCCCTCTTGATGGAGGTAAAACCCTACGTCCTGCTTGATTAATATTGATGATATGGGTAGTAAAAGAGTAGATCCACCACGAGATCAAGGAGGCTAAACCCTAGAAGCTAGCCTATGGTATGATTGTTGTATGATGAAGTTGTCCTACGGACTAAAACCCTCCGGTTTATATAGAAACCGGAGAGGGTTAGGGTTACACAAAGTCGGTAACAATGGTAGGACATCTTGAATATCTGCATCGCCAAGCTTGCCTTCCACGCCAAGGAAAGTCCCATCCGGACACGGGACGGAGTCTTCAATCTTGTATCTTCATAGTCCTGGAGTTCGGCTGAAGGTATAGTCCGGCTACCCGAACACCCCTAACCCAGGACTCCCTCAGTAGCCCCCGAACTAGGCTTCAATGACGACGAGTCCGGCGCGCAGATTGTCTTCGGCATTGCAAGGCGGTTCTCCTCCAAATTTCGTGTACCTACTGAATAATGTCCGATTTTTGTAATGTAGCGCACCTTGGCTTCCACGCCCAATAATGGCCGTCTTCCACGTGTCACACAAATGTGAAAAGTCGGGGTGTTTTTACATTCACACCCCTAGCCACATAAACGAGCCACCTATTTAATGGGATGGGGATTCAGATCCAAACCACACCTTCTCCTCTCCGCGAGTAATCATCAGAGCGCCTCCACCAAAGGTTCATTCCAACATGGCCAGCTGTCGCAGCTCCTCCTCTCGCCCTTCCAGTCCTAAACCTGGAGACTGGGAGAGGTGCTCCATCCCGCACAGCGAGCTAGTGTCGCTTCAGGCCAAGGGATTTCTCCCTCAGGCCTATATGGTCCTGGTCCGAGCCAGATTCGCCACCTATAATGGCGGAGAGCAAGCGGAGAGCACCCCCAGTCCCTCCAAAGGAGAGCGGGTGTGCCTCGTCCCTTATCTAGTAAGAGGACTTGGATTTCCAATCCATCCATTTCTCTGTGGGCTTCTGGAGTTCTACAGCCTCTAGCTGCACGATCTCACGCCCGCCTCTATATTGCATATCGCGGGCTTCGTCGCTCTTTGCGAGCTATTCTTGGGTGTTGAGGCTCATTTCGCGCTGTGGAAGTGATTATTCTGTCTGGTGCCCCGCTCTCAAGAGGGGTCTATATATCAAGTGGGTGAAGCCGAAGTGTGGCATATCGCCGGGACCGGATATCTATCTGGAACCCCAAAGAAGGCGTCCGAGGACTGGCCTTCGGAATGGTTTTATATAGATGATGTCCCACTACCGGACCCTATCCGAGTCGGTCTCCCCGAATTCAACAGTGCTCCCTTAAAGAAATGCCTAAGCTGGCGTCTGCGGAGCTCTCAGAGAGAAAGCGACAGGGACGTCCTTCACCTGATGGGCCGGATAAGACTATTGGCTCCTTCCGGACTAACCATAATTGGAGTCATGGCCGCATGCATTATGCGGGGGGTGCAGCCGCATCAATATAGAGGCCACCCCATGTGGGATTTTAACGGGGAGGATGATGCCACTCGTTACGGTCGTAAGGGGCCAGCCTCAGCTGCCTCTCTAGTAAAGATCTTATCCTCTTTGTACAAGGGAGAAGAGGAGGAATTCCTCCGCGTCAACCCGCAGGGCGGATTTAGTATATACAACCCCCCGAGTTGGGTAAGTGAACAATTGTGCCTGCCCGTCCGCTTTATATTCCCATGATTAAATATGTAGTCCAACGATTTCAACGCAGGAACTGCGTCAGGAAGTAAAGGATATAAACAGCCGTCCCCCACAACCCGAGGATCCAGAATGGTCCCTTGATCCGGACTCCGAAGAGGATCTGGATATATCGGTGGAGTTGATTGATGGGGTGTTTCATCAGTTAAGCAAGGATAATACCTTGGTGGCCATTACGGCTGATTACCCAGGGTTAATCCTGGCCTCCCAGGTAACAGAGAGCGGAGTCTCATCCCTTTGAGAAGGAATCCATTCTCACGCATTTCAGTTTTCCTGACAACGACCGTGTTTTGAAGGGGAGGTTTCCAAGGCGGGAGGCCGAACCTGCGGCGGCTAGCCAACGAGGGGCTGCAGGGCCCCGTGGGGCAAAAAGGAGTAGTCCGGACAGGGACGCCGGCGCAAAGGTATAGCACATCCTCTTTTTCCCTTGTGTTATTTCTTCAGGGCATATTAACGTTCGTGCTATCTTCAGGACGAAGAGACCTCGCCGGACTACATCCGGAGATGTTACCAACCACGCCTCCACCAGCCAGGCTCCAACGCCTGGCCCAGAAGTGGGAGCGAACACGAGGCGCGCACCGGACGCTCCTCCGACAGAGGATGCGGACAGGCTATCTGCCACCAATTCCGAGGTGGAGAGTGCCATGAACCACAGGCGTCGCCGGACAGTTCTTCGCGATGCTTGTTTCTCCCAAGAGGCATTAGATGCCTTCAATTCGGGAGATGCGTACCTCCGTGCCGCTCAAAATGGTTTAACCAGAGCCACGAAGCAATATGTAAAATACATACGGGTAAGAAAATTTTGGTAAATATATATGTATATACCAGTAGCCCCCGAGACTTGAAACAGTTAGAGTAACTGGTTTAAGGATCATTTGTTATGCTGGTTCTTACAGAGAAGAATACCGTACTATCCTAGGAGCTGAAAGAGTGCAAAGCCCAACTGGAGGCCGCACTAGCCGCGGCAGGGGAGCCTAAAGAGACCACCTCTGGTAAGATACACTTCGAAAGATTAATATCTTGCGAAGTGCGGCGTGGGTATGAATCTGGCAAATCATATTGCAGATGGTGCCGGACTGGATCTGGAGAGGCAACAACTCTTACGCCGTCTAAAGGCCGGTGAGAGTATGTTGACAAGGGTGAGGCGGGAGAAGAATGAGCTTCAGGATCCCAGCACCAAGCTGGACATTGAACATAAAGGTGTTCGTGGCCAGCTGTAAGACTCTACTAAGGAGAATCAGCGGCTTCGACGCGGCATATTTAGTAAGTGCTTAAGCGAATCTTTGAAAGAAAACAGTTTGGCGAGGAATTCGACTAACAGAGTAATGTCTGTAGGTATGCTAATGGGTCGTCCTGCAGAGGAGATGCCCGGTTCGACGAGTGACCTTCTTCTCGAGCTCTCGCAACTGCACGAGCGAGTTCGGCAGGCGATGCGTGGCATTGCCCAAGCCTTATGGCCTTCCCACTCCATACCCGAGGGCCTTGGAGAGCTTTCGGAGAAGCTTAAGGGAGCTCGGCGGCGCTTCCGGTTGTGGAAGATATCGGCCTGCCGACAAGGCGCTAGGGAGGCCTGGGCCATGGTGAAGATGCGGTACACGAAGTCTGACCCAAACCACATGGCCGAGGTCGGACCTGTGGGGCCTGACGGGAAGGAGATCCCTGTAAGCTTAGTGTACGGCCAAGTAGAATTGGCCGCAAAGTATTCCCAGCAGGACTGTAAGTTAGACAGTCTGTTAGATGGTATTGAAGAGGAATACAATCAGTCAGAGTGATAATGTAATTTTTAATTGACATGTGTAATGCCTTCTAGCCGTATTGTAGACCGTTTGTCGTTGCCGACCTTTTCGCTTCAACCTCAGGATCTGACGGTCCGGAGTGTGTCCGAATATCCTACCGGTTATGTAAGAACTGGGGTATGCATGGAGACCAGGCGTAGGGGTCATTAGTGCTTTATCAGACAAGTGCCCAACTAGTTATGTTATATTACATGGTTAGTACGAAACATCTTCCAGAGAGAATAGTTCCGTTAGGGGTTCCTTTCTCTGGGAGGCATGCCCTAAAGTGCATGTCCGGCCTGCAAACGCAGGAAAATCATCTGGGGGCATATACATAAATAAGTAAAAAGGTCATCTTTCAGTTCACCGACTGAATATTCCCTTAAGAACGCTAGCTTTCGGCTTCACCCAGTCTGTGGTACACATCCGGCTGATCCGGCAGTAACAATCCCAGAGGTGCTCCCTTTACCACCTAGCCGAACAATTGGGAACGTAGGGGTAAGCACAGGAGCCAGGCAACCCAGCTTGGCCAAAACTTAAGTCATATCGATGCATATAATGGTGAAGAAAAGGTACATGCGGAAGTTTGACACATGTGGTGGGCGTGAAGCCCGTATAAATAAGCTTCTGTTAAAGAAGCCCCCAGGTTTAATGAGCGCGAGTAGCACTTCACTTGAGGAGCCTTTAAGGGCTATAAAAGGGAAGAGGGGAAGGAGAGAAATGTAAGACAGAAAATGTAAAAAAAAGAAATGGACAGAGGAAGGAGACAAACACAGAGTCCGGCGCTAGGCATAGAATCTTCGGAGACGGGCTGCGTTCCATGGGTTCGGCTCGAGTCGGTTATCCGACGCATCTCGCAGGCGGTATGCTCCACCGGTCAGGACTTGGTCGATTATGAAGGGACCTTCCCACTTGGGCTTCAGCTTGTCCTTTTTCTTGTCCGGCAAGCGTAGAACTAATTCGCCAACATTGTAGCTTTTGGCCCGCACTTCTCTGCTTTGATATCTTCGAGCTTGCTGTTGATAGAATGCGGAACGGGCTTTTGCCACGTCGCGCTCCTCCTCTAAGGCGTCCAAACTGTCCTGCCGATCGAGCTCGGCCTCCCTTTCTTCGTACATGCGCACTCGAGGTGAGTCATGAATTATGTCGCAGGGCAAGACTGCCTCTGCGCCGTACACCATAAAAAATTGTGTGTATCCGGTGGTGCGGTTTGGCGTGGTCCGTAGCCCCCAGAGTACGGAGTCGAGCTCCTCTACCCAGTGTGTGTTAGATCCCTTGAGGGACCGCACTAATCTGGGTTTGATGCCGCTCATGATGAGACCATTTGCACGTTCGACCTGACCGTTAGTTTGTGGGTGATAGACGGAAGCATAATCGAGCTTGATGCCCATGTTTTTGCACCAGATTTTTACCTCATCGGCCGTAAAGTTCGTGCCGTTATCGGTGATGATGCTGTGGGAGACGCCATAACGGTGTACGACCCCGGATATAAAGTCTATCACAGGTCCGGATTCGGCCGTCTTAACAGGCTTGGCTTCTATCCATTTGGTGAACTTATCCACCATGACCAGTAAGTATTTTTTCTTGTGGGTTCCACCTTTAAGGGGTCCCACCATGTCAAGCCCCCAGACCGCGAAATGTCAAGTGATGGGGATAGTTTGGAGGGCGGTGGGTGGCATATGGCTTTGGTTTGCAAAAAGCTGGCAACCGACGCATTTATGGACCATGTCTTGAGCGTCCGCCCGGGCCGTCGGCCAATAAAAGCCTGTACGGAAAGCCTTGCTTACAAGGGACCGGGCTGCGGCGTGATGGCCACCGAGTCCGGCATGAATTTCAGTCAGCAGGTTCCGCCCTTCCTCTTCGGAGATGCACCTTTGAAGGACTCCGGTAGTGCTTTTCTTGTAAAGTTCTCCCTCATGGACTTCATAGGCTTTAGATCGCCGCACAATACAGAGTGCCTTGTTTTGGTCCTCTTAGAGTTCCTGCCTAGTAAGGTAGGCTAGGAATGGTTCTGTCCACGGGGCGATAACGACCATTAGTACGTGGGCTGAGGTTGTTATTTCATTGGCAGATCCTCCAATTATGTCAGATTGTTCGGCGTCGGACAATGCGGTTGGGTCCGGACTAATATTGCCATGTTCCCCTTCCCATACTATGGATGGCTTGAACAGCCTTTCCAGGAAGATGTTGGGGGGACCGCATCGTGTTTTGCGCCGATGCGTGCCAGGGCGTCTGCCGCCTGATTGTTTTCTCGGGCTATATGGTGAAATTCAAGCCCTTCAAACCGAGCTGACATTTCGAGGACGGCGTTGCGGTAAGCTGCCATTTTTAGATCCTTGGCATCGAAGTCTCCATTTATTTGGGATATCGCGAGGTTCAAATCCCCACGCACCTCTAGGCGTTGAATGCCCATGGATATTGCCATCCGGAGACCATGTAAAAGGGCCTCATATTCGGCTGCATTGTTGGAGTCCGTGTACATATTCTGGAGTACATATTAAACTATGTCTCCTGTGGGGGACGTCAAAACAATGTCGGCCCCTAGTCTGGCCAACATTTTGGAACCGTTGAAGTGCATGATCCAGTTTGAATATGTGCCGTACTCTTTAGGGAGTTCGGCCTCCGTCCATTCTGCGACGAAGTCAGCCAAAACTTGTGACTTGATAGCTCGCCGTGGCCTATAAGTTATGTCGAACGGGAGGAGCTTGATGGCCCATTTTGCAATCCGGCCCGTTGCATCATGGTTGTTTATAATATCATTGAGTGGTACTTCCGATGCTACTATGATTGAACACTCTTGAAAGTAGTGTCGTAGCTTCCGGGATGCCATGAATACCGCATATGCAATCATTTGATAATGTGGGTACCGTGATTTGCATGGGGTGAGGACAGTGGACACATAGTAAACCGGCTTTTGAAGGGGGAATTTGTGTCCGTCCGTTTCCCGCTTGACGACGAGTACTGCGCTGACAACATGATGGGTTGCTGCAATGTACAATAGCATTCGTTCGCCGATGTTTGGCGTGGCCAGCACGGGGTTTGTTGCCAATATGGCTTTTATTTCCTCGAGTCCGGCCGTGGCGGCATCCGTCCACTCGAAGTGTTCGGTGCGCCGAAGGAGGCGATAGAGGGGTAGCGCCTTTTCTCCCAACCGGGAGATAAAGCGGCTTACAGCCGCCACGCATCCGGTTAATTTTTTTATTTGTTTTAGGTCCTCTGGGATATACAATTGTGACAAATCTCGGATCTTGGCTGGATTTGCTTTGATTCCCCTACCGGATACAATGAAGCCCAAGAGCTTTCCGGCTGGAACACCAAAAACGCATTTTTCCGGATTTAGCTTGATGTCATATGCTCGGAGGTTGTCAAATGTAAGACTCAAGTCGTCTACTAGAGATTCGACATGTCTTGTTTTTACGACCACATCATCCATGTACGCCTCTACTGTTTTGCCAATCTGGTTTGCCAGACATGTCTGAATCATGTGCTGATATGTTGCGCCGGCGTTTTTGAGCCCGAAAGGCATTGTGTTGAAGCAGAATGGGCCGTATGGGGTGATGAATGCCGTTGTGGCTTGGTCTGACTCGGCCATCTTGATTTGATGGTAACCGGAGTATGGATTGAGGAAGCACAACGAATCGTGTCCTACAGTGGCGTCGATAATTTGATCGATGCGGGGGAGGGGGAAGGGATACTTTGGGCAGGCCTTGTTGAGGTCTTTGAAGTCAACACATAGGCGCCAGGATTTTTCCTTCTTTGGTACCATCACCAAGTTTGCTAGACAGTCTGGATGTTTTATATCTCTGATGAATCCGGCCTCCAATAGTTTGGCTAGCTCCTCTCCCATTGCCTGTCTCTTGGTTTCAGAGAAACGCCGAAGGGCTTGTTTGACAGGTTTGAATCCTTTTAGGATATTTAAGTTGTGTTCGGCCAGCCTGCGTGGGATTCCTGGCATATCCGAAGGGTGCCATGCAAAAATGTCCCAGTTATCCCGTAGGAATTCTCGCAGTGTGGCATCTACATCGGGGTTTAATTGTGCCCCGATGGAAGCTGTTTTATTGGGGTCCGTTGGATGGACCTGGAATTTGACTATTTCATCCGCCGGTTTAAAGGAGGTGGACTTGGATCTTTTGCCGAGTATCACATCGTCCCTGTTTACCGTGGAGCGCAGCGTAGTTAGTTCCTCAGCCGCTAGGGCTTCGGACAGTGCCTCAAGGTCCAGTGCGGCTGTCTTGTTTTCGGCGCGGAGTGCTATGTCCGGATCACTAGCGAGAGTGATGTTTCCGTTCGGCCCGGGCATCTTGAGCTTCATGTACCCGTAATGGGGTATTGCTTGGAAGATTGTAAACGCTTCCCGCCCCAGCAGAGCGTGGTATCTGCTGCTGAACGGGGCCACTTAGAATGTGACCTCTTCGGACCTATAATTATCCGGCGTGCCGAACACCACATCTAGTGTGATGTTTCCTGTATAGCGTGCTTCCCGACTGGGGATTATTCCTCTGAAGGTTGTGCTGCTTCGCTCAATGCGGTTCCAGTCTATTTCCATTTCTTGAAGGGTTTCCTCGTAAATGAGGTTCAATCCGCTGCCTCCATCCATGAGTACCTTGGTGAGGCGAAAGCCGTCCACTATAGGACTGAGTACCAATGCGGCTGGTGCTCGAGCTGTTCGGAATTTAGTTTCGTCGCTGGCATTAAAGGTAATAGCCGTGTCACTCCATGGGTTTATTTTTGCTACTTGATAGACTTCGCTGAAGCTGCGGAGTGTTCTTTTTCGCATTTTATTTGATGCGAAAGTCTCGAAGACTGTTAAGACTGTACTAGGTCCCTGAGGTGGCTTTCTGCGGCCTCCGGAATTAGGAGATCTTCGCCCTTTTTGGCCACCTGCCGGAGTATCCAACATGCTCTAAGGCTATGAGTTGGTGTGGCGTCCTCTGTACTATGAATTTTACAGGGTCCATTAAGCCATCCCTCCAGCACGGTTCCATGCCCTGTAGAGGGTTTTGGTTTTTTGGTTTTTAACCCGGGTGTCTGATGATGATGCACCCTTTTATTTCGGACGATGTTTCTATTCAGGGCCGGATTGTCCCAAAATTTAGTTTTGGTTTTCCGGGCGCTTTCCATTGCACAGTACTTTTGTACTATGGACGCCAAGTCAGCGAAGCGTGTAAGATCACGACGACCTCTGGCGTTGAGGATTCCCTTGTCCGTGCAATTATTGCAGAAGATTGAGATTGCTTTTTTTCCTCGCGGCAGTCCTTTATCCTGTTCATAACCAGGAGAAACCTTGCCCAGTAATGATGTACTGTTTCTTCGGGCTTTTGCTTGATTTGGGATAGATCGCTTATCTTCAGGTGGGTGGGTGGAATTAAATCCGGAACTTCACCCAATCTCAGACTCAGAGGCCAAGGAGTTTCCGAACTCTGAGGTTCGGATTCTTGGATGTTGTCCAGTGAATCTAGCCTGTTGCCTGATTCTAAGTTCAGGTCTTGAGTTACATCCTCCCCTCCGCGGGTATCCGGCTTGGAGGGATCTAGAATCCGGACGTAGCTAGTCCTTAAGATAGATGAAGAGTCGCCGCACTGTGCCTCTACTACGGCAACATGATGGGTGACTTGGGGAGAATTAATTTCTCTTAGATCGGGTTTAAGCCCAACCTGGTCATAATCCGTAGTGACCCCCAAGGTGGCGATGCGATCCAAGAGCTCATTTATGGAAGAGAGCTCCATTGGATCTAACTGCTCAACGAGTTCCGAGCTGACGTGAAGATTGCTTTTGATGACCCGAGAGGTCACCGTCGGTGCAACGGCCAAACGGGCGGTCATGAGAAAACTGCCTAGCCGGAGAGTTTGGCTGACAGCCAAGGCTCCCTTAGTAACGGCGCCATCTTTAAAGGTGGGAAGAGGCATCCTTCCTGATTGCGACGACACAGAGGAACTCTCAATGAAAGCACCAATGTCGGTGTCAAAACCGGCGGATCTCGGGTAGGGGGTCCCGGATGGATGGTAACAGGAGACAAGGGACACAATGTTTTACCCAGGTTCGGGCCCTCTTGATGGAGGTAAAACCCTACGTCCTGCTTGATTAATATTGATGATATGGGTAGTACAAGAGTAGATCCACCACGAGATAAAGGAGGCTAAACCCTAGAAGCTAGCCTATGGTATGATTGTTGTATGATGAAGTTGCCCTATGGACTAAAACCCTCCGGTTTATATAGACACCGGAGAGGGTTAGGGTTACACAAAGTCGGTTACAATGGTAGGAGATCTTGAATATCCGCATCGCCAAGGTTGCCTTCCACGCCAAGGAAAGTCCCATCCGGACACGAGACGGAGTCTTCAATCTTGTATCTTCATAGTCCAAGAGTTCGGCTGAAGGTATAGTCCGGCTACCCGAACACCCCCTTACCCAGCACTCCCTCAATCTCATTCATTCATATCTGAGAGCTATGCTCGATTGCATAACACGACAGTCTGTGACATGCCCACTTCCATGGAAATTCAAACCCCTGGCTCTAGATGGCAAACTTCTAGAGTAAGCCATGGGAATGAAATTCTTGTCGATAGACTTGTCTTCCTTGCATCTTTCATAGCTCTGAAGTCCTCAGACATAAACATCATCTTGGGTATGGACTGGATGTCAGCTCATTATGCTAAGATTGATTGCTCTACTAGAACTGTCCAACTTACTCACCCATCGGGCAAGACAGTCAATGTCTTAACTCGAGTGGCCAAGCGCCAGCTTTACTCCCTAAATGCCAACCCCCTTCCAGACCTTGAAGATATTCCGGTAGTTCGAGACTTCCCGGATGTTTTTCCAGAAGAACTGCCAGGTGTTCCACCTGACAGGGATGTCGAGTTCGTGATAGACCTTGTTCCAAGAACCGTCCCAATTTCTAGAAGACCCTATAACATGGCACCCTTAGAACTAGCCGAGCTTAAGAATCAACTCGATGAGTCCTTGAAAAAGGGTTTCATCCGTCCTAGTTCCTCTCCTTGGGCTTGCCCCGTCCTCTTCGTCAAGAAGAAGGATGGAACAGATCGGATGGTTGTAGATTACCGACCTGTCAACTTGGTCACTATCAAGAACAAGTATCCGCTTCCCAGGATCAACGATCTGTATGATCAGCTCGCTGGATCCTCAGTCTTTTCCAATATGGATTTGAGGTTGGGCTACCATCAAATCAAAACCAAGAACGGGGACATTCCTAAAATGGCTTTTGTTACTCGTTATGGCCAATATGAGTACACCGTCATGTCCTTCGGTTTAACCAATGCCCCAGCCACCTTCTCTCGGTTAATGAACTCGGTCTTCATGGAGTATTTGGATAAATTCATCGTGGTATACCTCGATGATATACTCATCTACTCCAAGAATGAGGAAGAACATGTCGAACATCTAAGGCTGGTATTGACGAAACTTCGAGAGCATTGCCTTTATGCCAAATTCTCCAAGTGTGAATTTTGGTTGCCAGAAGTGACCTATCTAGGCCATGTAATCTTTAGTAAGGGTATTGCTGTCAATCTCGAGCGAGTTCAAGATGTCCTTGATTGGACTCTACCTGAAATGGTCAAGCAAGTTCGGAGCTTCCTTGGCTTAGCGAACTATTGTCGCCGCTTCGTCGAGAATTTCTCCAACGTTGCTAAAACTCTAACTGAACTCCTCAAGAAAGATAAAAAGTTCGAGTGGACCCCACAGTGCGAGTTCAACTTTCAGGAACTGAAAATACGCCTGACATCTGCTCCTGTACTGGTACAACCAGATTTCTCCAAGGATTTTATTATCTATTGCGATGCCTCGCATCAAGGACTAGGTTGCATACTCATGCAAGATCGTCAGGTAATTGCCTATGCTTCACGGAAATTACACCCACATGAGTAAAACTATCCCACACATGATCTAGAGCTTGCAGCTGTAGTCCATGCACTTAAAACTTGGCGACATTACCTTCTTGGTAATCATTGTGAGATCTTCACCGATGACCAAAGTTTGAAATATATCTTCACCCAACCGGATTTGAATCTCAACCAAAGATGTTGGTCGAGTTGATCTCAGATTACGACTTAGGAATAACTTACACCCCGGGCAAAGCCAATGTCATGGCTGATGCGCTAAGTCATAAATCTTATTGTAACAACTTGATATTACAACAAAGTCAACCACTTCTCCACGAGGAATTTCGCAAGCTTAACCTTCACATAGTTCCTCGAGGATTCCTATCCACCCTGGTGGCGGAGCCTAACCTTACGGATCAAATCATAGCTGCCCAGAAGTGTGATAAGGGCATATCCAGGATTAAGGAAAACATCGCTAGCGGAGTTGCTAAATGTTTTTCCATGGATGAGCAAGGTGTTGTCTTCTTCGAGAACCGCTTGGTGGTTCCCAAGAAACAACATCTACGTCAGTTGATTCTTAAGGAAGCTCATGAATCCCCTCTCTCCATTCATCCCGGTAGCACTAAAATGTATCAAGACCTACGCCACAGGTTTTGGTGGACTAGGATGAAGAGAGAAATTGCTCAATACATTGCTAGTTGCGACGTCTGCCATCGTGTTAAAGGAGAGCATGAACGGCCTGCTGGCACCCTTCAACCATTGGCTATTCCTGAACGGAAATGGGATGAAATCAGTATGTATTTCATTACCGGGTTTCCCATGACTCGTGTGGAGTATTGTGTTGGTGATTAGTGGACTCGTGTGCGGAAACTACTTTTACAAGTGGTGTCTCGTAGGATAGCTTAGCCAAGAGTCAAAGCTGGCCTGCTGTAATAACTCCACCACCTTCTTGAGAATGAGCATGTATATATAGTAGGATCTGTTGTAAGACTTGTTGAGTACCTTTGTACTCATGTTGCTTTAATTACTGTTTTCAGACGACAACACCGCCCCCTCCGACGGGTTTTATGTAGACCTCGACGTCGATGAGTGACTTGCCACCCAGGTGGTGATTCTGGCCATGGAGGGCCCTATGTCGATAGACAGGCTTCGTCAAGCCTTCTTTCTTTCTAGTGTTTGTACTCAGACTAGTTTGCTTCCGCATGTGTTTGTATGCTTGTATGACTTGAGTGTCGGGTCATGTGACCCCTACCTGTATGAACATGTTATGTATGGCTTTCCGGAGCCTTTAAATAAAGTACTTTGAGTTGTAGAGTTTTGTTGTGATGCCATGTTGTATTTACACATATCGAGCATATTGTGTGTATGATTGAAATGCTTGGTATGTGTGGGATCCGACAATCTTGTTGTTTATCCTTGGCAGCCTGTCTTATGGGGAAATGTAGTCTAGTGCTTCCGTGAGCTATAGTAGTCCGCTACAGCCCGGTTCATCGGAGTCCTACTAGCCCAACACTACTGCTCAGGACACTTGACTGGCCGGCATGTGTTTCACTTTGTTCCTGTGTCTGTCCCTTCAGGGAAATGTCACGCGGTGACATCCGGAGTCCTGCCTAGCCTGCTATAGCCTGAGTTCCCGGAGTCTTGTTAGCCCAGTGCTATAGCCCGGATTCACACGCTGCTGACCGACATGCTCGCTGTGATTCATGTATGCCTGTCCCCATAGGTTTGTGCCGCTTTGGGTTCACGACTAGCCATGTCGGCCCGGGTTCTTTGTCATATGGATGCTAGCGACACTATCATATACGTGAGCCAAAAGGCGCAAACGGTCTCGGGCCATGGTAAGGCGACGCCCGTGGGAATACCGTGCGTGAGGCCGCAAAGTGATATGAGGTTGTCGCGACCCGACCCGAATGGATCAAGCGCTCTGTGCTCAGGTGTCATCCCTGGATCAGTAATGCTGACACCACACAGTACATCGAAGGATTTATGGCAGATTGGCAATCACACACTTATTACATCGTTGTCTCAAAGAGAACTTATTACAATGAACATGGCTTAAGGCCATCTAGTGTCGATAACAGTGGTAGACTTGGAAGATAAATGGGTTTATCAACTCCAACGGCGTCACTGAGTATAGAACCACGACCTAAAACACCTTACTCGTTGTCTGAAAAGTCTGCAACATGAGAAGTTGCAGCCCGAAAACGGGTCAGCACATGGAATATGCTGGCAAAGTAACACATAGAGGGTAATGGAACGAAAAAGCTATACTATATGCATATATGGCTGGTGGAAAGCTCTATGGTTACAGTTTTGCGTAAAGCCAATTTTTCCCTACTGCAAAGGAATAAATTTATTTAACTATGATGGTGGTTGTGAAACATCGAGAATGGTTGACAGCATTCTCAATCCCAATTAAAAATAATTAAAACCCAACAACATTAATTAGAAGTAACATGTTGAGATTCACACGATATTCAAGTACTAGATACTCAAGTTGTCCATAACTGGGGACACGGCTAATCATGATTAGTTTGTACACTCTGCAGAGGTTTGCGCACTTTTCCCCACAAGACTCGATCGCCTCCGTTTGGTTTCTCTCACTACATGGTGTTTGAGAAGACGGATGACCGAGACACAGTCTTTCAGAAGCGCTAGCACCTTACATGTGGGGTAGACCGTACCACCTACAACCCCTACATCTGCTAGTCCACCCCGTAAGAGTTCGCACAACTTAGTCAACTATGCCAGAGCCCATAATGGCTTGTGGCTGCAAACGGAAGTTTCTAGCATGAAAGATCTTATGATCCCTTTGAGCCTGGGTGGTGGTCCAAAATAAAACAGGCAAGTCCTGATAGACATCAGGTGCCTCAATCCACCCAGATGTGTGTTTAAGTTGCCACCTTAGATAAACCATTAAAATTATCAACTCACATCTGTCATGGAATATCACTCACCCAATCCACGTCTGCTAGCATAGCATGGCATAATAAGCAAACGTAGAAGTAACTCCCGAAGGTTTCATAATAAACAGGTAATAGGCACTACGTCATCTACTTCCCATCCCACAGTTTAATTAGATCCTAATCATGAAGTGTGAGAGGATTGATCTAATGCAATAAAACATGGGTCGTAGAAAAGGTATGATCAAAGTGTTACTTGCCTTGCTGATGATCCACGAGTCCTAGGGTTTCGAAGTAACAGGCGGCGCAATCCGGGTAATCTAACGCAGACAAACAACAAGCACACAATAAGTACTCATCTAATGCACAGGTAAAACTCGAACAAGAGAACGAACCAGAAGGTTCAACTTAAGAACTCCGGTTGCAAAGAAAGAACGAACCGAACAAAGAAACGGAAAACAAACGGCGGAAGAAAACAGCTCGGTTCTAGCAAGTTGAAACTAGGTCAAATTTTACCGGGGAAAAAACTTGTTTAAGTTGATTAGACAGAACGGCGGTTTCGAAACAAAACTCCAGGCGCTTGAATCACCTGATTCCGATAAACGAGCGAGAAGATAAACTAGAACAAAGATCGGATCTAAGATCGCGATCGCGGAATAAATCCGACGAGAAGAAAAAAGAAGAACGGTTATACGAACGGACGTTCGTTAACCTAGAAGAATCCGGTGATCACGTTCGTTAGGGTGAACGGTCCGGCGAACGGTCCAAAGGCAACTAAATCGGAAAAGAAAACGAATCCGATCTAGGGTTTCGGAGAAGAAAACCGAAACGAAAAACCGCTCTAGAAAACGAATCGGAAGAGAAGAAAAGAATCGAAACGATTAGAAGAAAACGATCCGAGGAAAAGAGATGCGGGGCAACCTCCGGCGAGGTCTCCAGCGAGAGGCTCCAGCGGCGTGGCGTAGGGCGGCGGCGCGGGCAAGGTGCGGCGGCGCGGATGTGGGGTGGTGCGCGGCTTGGGGCTTGAGGGCTTGGGGTTTGATTTGATGAGTTTTGAGGGGGGGTGTTGGGGTATTTATATTGGTGAGGGCGGGGATTTACTTGGGGTAGGGGACAAGAAATATAGTAGGAAAAAGGAATCCTAGATGAAAAAGAAAACGGAACAAAGGAAAGGGCTAGCCTAGAATCCTAAAAGGATTCGGCTAAGGCAAGAGGCGGCGGCTGCCTCCTGCGCCAGGCGCTGGCGCACGCGCGGCTGGGGCCTGGCCGGCCGGCCTGCTGGCTGGGCCTTGGCCCAAGGCGCTGCTCCTTTTTTTTAACTGGTTTTCGCGCGCAGAAAACAAAAGAAAAAGAAACTAAACGAACTCCGAAAAACCTAAAGTAAATTTTCCCCGACTCCTAAAAATGAGCCGAACAAAATGAACTTTACTCCGGACCTAAAATGCAATTTTCGAAAACGCGCATTTTTCCCTATCCAAATAAAACGCAAACAAAACTCCGGCAAAACCAAAATTGATCTATTTATTAAATCTTCATTTTCCTAAATTTGGGAAAGTCATATTATTCCCCCTCTCATATATTTTAACACCGGAAAAATAATTGAAGATAAAATAAATAAATCAAATGATCCTCTTTTCAAAATTTGAGAAAACTCAAATATGAAAATAACGACATCTCCAACTCTCCGAGGGTCCTTGAGTTGCGTGAAATTTCTAGGATCGACCAAAAATGCAAGAAATATGATATGCATGATGATCTATGTATAACATTCCAAATTGAAAATTTGGGATGTTACAGAGGTGTTACCGGCTAGATCGATGTGACTTGGAATCGGGTCCTGACAAACAAAATGCTCAGCCAGTTTTTATTTTTTGATAACATTGCTGGCCCAACCCAACATTATAATTAAAATTAGCCTAGCAAAATCGTGTATTTCAAGAAAGTGCAAATGGCCTGTAATTTTTTAGGAAATAAAATAAATGGGCCGCATGGACGCTACATTATTTGTTCACCCAGCCCAGCTAATGGTCGTAATTCAAAAAAAAGATCAAATTGACTGTAAATTCTACCGTGCAAAAAAAGACTATAAATTTTGAAAAAATGGGTTGAATACGTGCCACATTTTTGGAGGCTGGAATGTGGGCCAATAGGTTGAAGCCAAAGCAAGTCGTTGTTAATTTAGTCAACAAATGATTCTGACATGTTAGCCGTTGGATTTACATCCAACGACCGGCATCCATCTTCAATCTCTCGTCTTCTTCTTCCAGTGCCGCCGGGACCACCTCCCGCCTCCTGCTGCTAGCAGCTTTGCTTAGCACGCTTCGCTATGAAGCGCTACTCCACCGTTGGCCAGGCCATACCTCCACCCCTCCACACCTCCTGTTCTTCTCCACCGACTGTCGAACCACACCGCACTAGAACCAGTTAACCCTCGTACACCTCTCCGTTTGCGACTCTACTCCCGCGTCTTCCCATCTCTAGCTCGTTGCTGTTCGGGGCCTCGCCGTCGTCCACCACCTTGGATGCGCTCGGCGTGGCGTGGTCAACTTGGTCAACGAACGACACCATCGAAAGTAAACTGTGCATGGAGAGGCTGACAGTTGGGTCGATAGCCGCACACAAGGAAATGCCTCCTTATTACGTGCAAAATAATGATTCCTCCACCTGACATCTGGGACCCACCGGAAGGGCCTTTGTATTTCATGAAAATAACGTGCCCCCCGTTGGCATGTCGGACCCACCAGCTATCTTCGCACGCAAGGAAGTGCCTCCTTATTATGCACAAAAAAATGAATATTCCCCCTGCCAGCTGGAACCCAGCATAGTGGGAGGCTGACTTGTGGGCCTACCAAGTTGATGGGGACGGAGGGCTTTGTCAACTTAGTCAATATGAACGATTCTAGCTCCTGTTACCGTACGATGTTCATCCAATGGCCGTAGTGCTTCTTCAACCTCTGGTCTTCTTGCTCCAGCCGCCCAAACCAGCGCCGGTCGTGCCGCGTGCTCCTGCCTCCCGTGGCCGGCTGTGATGCCGCGGAGGCCTCACCACCCCTACTACTCCCACCGCTGGCCAGGCCATCCCTCTACTCACCAACACCCCCTGTTATTCTGCGGCGACAGCAGCCTCACACCGTAGCCGAACCAGTGAATCCTCGTACTCCTCTTCGCGTGGTCATCCACTGCCGCGTCTTCCCCGGCTCCGAGTCGTCCCCTTCCTATTCCTCGCCATCGTCCACCGCCGTGGTGCTCTCGGCGCGGCATGGTCAACGTGGTCAAGGAACGACTTCCATCGGACATGGACTGTACGTGGAGAGGCTGACAGCTGGGTCCACAGCCGCAGCAAGGAAGTGCCTCCTTATTACGCACAAAATAATGATTCCTCACCTGACAGCGGGGACCCACCGGACGGGCCACCATATTTCGCAAAAAAAAACATTTCCCCCTGACTGCTGGGACCCACCAGCTACATCTTTGCACGCAAGGAAGTGCGTCCGGGCAAAAAAAATGATTCGCCCCCCTGACTGCTGGGACCCACCAGCTACATCTTCGCATGCAAGGAAGTGCCTGACAGTCGGGACCCACCTGGTCGAAGCGTACGTAGCGTTGTCATTCTGGTCGTAAACGTGTACGTACATATATACTGGTGGATGTAGAGGCGCGCACGTGTCGTAGTAGAGGCGTGCACGTAGCATGTACACGTACGTACAACGGCCAGGGTGCAAGAAAGAAAATACGGCCACGTATGTGTACATATGGGCGGGGTCTCGAACGCCTACTCGCGCATACTATGGCGAGGGCTCGTGTACATGGCTGGGTCGGAACGGAGAAACAGCATCGTCGTCGTGTTCATGGGGAGGCAAGGGAATGCGTCGTGTTCATGGGGAGGCAACGGAATTCGTCGTGTTCATGGGGAGGCAACGGAATGCGTCGTGTTCCTCGGGAGGCAACGGAACGCGTGGGAGCCAACCGGCTGGGTCGGAACGGAATGCGTGGTCATGTTCATCGGGAGGGCTTGGACGGAAAAGGCGATGGAAACGAGGCATGGCGTACCGCAGAACGGAGGAAACGGACCTCCTACGGTCGAAACGGGGGTCCTGTTGATCGGGAGGGGTGTGGTGTACCGTAAAACGGAGGAAACGGACCTCCTACGGTTGAAACGGGGGTCCTGTTGATTGGGAGGGGTGTGGCGTACCACAAAAGGGGACTCCACGAGATACGATTCATCTCCACCGTCGACCTCCTCGAGCCTCCACGGGCTACCGTCGACTTCCTCCAGCCTCCACGGGCTCCTGTTCATCCAGGCTCCACCGCGCGCTACTCCACCGGCTACTATTCAACCACCCCTCCACCATCGACTCTTCATCTAGCCCTCCACACCACGGGGTCCTGTTCAACCACCCCTCCACCGTCTACTGTTCATCCAGCCCTCCACCGCACCATGGGGTCCTGTTCATCCAGAGGCAACGCCATCGCTCACTGTTCATCCAACCCCGCCCCCCCCGCAACACTCACTGTTCATCCCAGAAGCAGCATCGATCGGCTTCAGTTATCAGCAGTAGCGAAGGAATCGCTCGATCGGGTTCAGTTAACAGCCATCAATTGATCGCTCGGGTTCAGTAACGCGTAGCCTGCAGTGCAATCGCTCGGGTTCAGTTAGAGCCCAATGCCTCACTCAGGTTCAGTTAGAGCCAATGCCTCGCACACACGCGCATACGTGTACGAGAGAAACGCGCATCGCTCGGCCCCGACCTCCCACCGTAACCGGGAACTCCCTGAAATTTTCCTCGCCCTCGCTTCTACAACGGTTTTTTCCGTCATGGACGGCCCAAAGAATGTCATGTAGCTGCGTCTCCGGCCTGCCCAGGACGAAAAGCCCATTTTCTGTCATGATTTTTTGTCATAGAAGTAGGAGCCCACCACATCTATGATGATACCTAGTTTTGTCACAATTATTGTCATAGAAGTGTCATAAGTATGACAGAAAAAAAATTCGTTCGGCCCAAAATGTCACGGATGTGTTTTTTTGTAGTGCTTTCTCTCGAAGATTCTCAGTTCAAGCTTGATGACATCCCCTCATTACTGTTTTTGGATTGTGAGAATTCTTTTCACCCATCCGGAGCAATTCAGGAGTCTTTTCAGTTTGATTCTCCGAAGGCCATCATTTCGGGTTTATTCATTCTCAGCTTTCAGCTATTGTTCTCCAAATCTTATCGGTGCATCATCCAAATATTCTCTAATTAGTTCATGATCTCTTCGTTCTCATGTATCTAAATTTGGTCAAGTATCTTCATTCCTTCTCTAATTCTTCCCGGTTTTTCTTTATCTTTTCTTCGGTCATTTTTAATTCTTACAGTGGTTCAATCAAGATTTCTTGTCGGTGTTACTCGATAATTCAAAATCAATAAAGCGGAAGGAAATTAGCAAGGCAGTGGATAAATGTGCTCCTTCCAAACGGAATGCCTCTATATATTCTCCTCCGCCACCCCCAAGAAGATTTGCATGACGACACATGCATATACACTCAATGTAGCTATGTTGATGATGAGCATGTGTCCCCTAGTGCACCATCATAGGTGCTCCCTCTAACTTGGCACTGTTATATGTGGTTGCATGTTAAGTATGATGTCTAGCTTGTATTGCTTCTAATTTTGTTGAATTCCATCTGCTTACTTTACACATTATACTTGTGAATAAGACACGTGTTCCTGTTTCTAGAACATAGAATATGTCTATCACACCATGTTCCTACATCAAAGTACTACTGTTGTCTATCAGACCATGTTCTTATATGACCGTGTTCCTTTTAATTTTAGTTTTTACTGGAGCATGATAAAATCTTAAAAATTTTACATAGCACTGCTTTGCATATTGTTTAGGTTGTCCTAATTTTTTAGAATTTTTTAAGTTACAGAAGTATACCAAAGTTCCAGATTGCTACAGACTATACTGTTTTAGACAGATTCGGTTTTCTATGTGTTGTTCTCTTATTTTGATGAATCTATGGGTTGTATCGGGGGTATGAACCATGGTGAAGTTGGAATATAGTAGATATAATGCTAATATGAAATTGGAATGAGTTTACAACAGTGCCTAAAGGTAGTCATTTGCTTTATTATACTAACAGATCTCACGAAGTTTCTTGTTAAGTTTTGTGTGGATGAAGTGTTCGAAGAACGAGGAGTTACCTATACGAGAAGAATAAGTAGAGGCAAGAGTTCAAGCTTGGGGATGACCAAGGCACCCCAAGTAAATATTTGAAGGATACTCAAGCATCTAAGCTTGGGGATGCCCCGGTTGGCATCCCATCTTTCTTCTTCAACAATTATTGGTATACCTCGGTTTTTGTTTTGTTCACATGATATGTGTCTCTTTAGTTTACCTTCACTTTCCTTTCCTTTATGCTCCATGCTAGTGTGAGATTGCCCTTCATTGATTTGTAGAATGCTCTTTGTGCTTCACTTAAATATTTTGACTGTGCCTTTATAGAATGCTCTTTATGCTTCGCTTAAATCTTTTGAGTGTGCCTTTATGGAATGCTCTTTATGCTTCACTTAAATATTTTGAGTATGTCTTTGTAGAATGCTCTTTGTGCTTCACTTAAATCTTTTGAGTATGGCTTTATAGAATGCTTCGTGTGCTTCTCTTATATATTTTGAGCTTGGATGTTGGTAAATCCATATTATTATTTTTGACTGTGGACTGTGGGGCAAAACCCCCACAGCAGATCAAAACTTTATTGAAATAAATAACAGATAGAACAAGTTGATTACAAGGAGTAACGAGAGTACAAGGAATAAAAGAGAGTCTTACAAAACTAGCTTAAGGGGGGAGGAAAGCGATCCATTTGAGCAGGTCATCCTTGTAAGCAGATTTGATTCTGTGCTGCATGAGGCTAATATCATGCCTAAAAGCATATTATTCGTAGAATGCTCTATGAACTTCACTTATATCTTTTAGAGTATGAATAAAATTATCATTGGAGTTGGGCTTGGAAGAGTATCATTAGAATGGCATGCCTAGCTAAAAAGGCATTAAAGAAAAGTGCTTGTTGGGAGACAACCCAATATTTATCCTTACTATTTTTGTGTGTTCACATGATTAAGATACAGTATTAATCATGTTTTTTAGCTTTTGTTTCAATAAAGTGCCAAGTAAGATCTTTGGGATGGCTTACAGTGATAGTTGATTTGATCTTGCTGAAAAACAGAAACTTTTGCGCTCAGGAAAACAATTCTCATTTTTAACAGGAGCGTGATAAAATACTGATTCATTTTGTAGAAGATTAATAAAAGAAATTTCTTAGGTTGTCCTAATTTTTCAGAGGTTTTAGAGTAGCAGAAGTATGATTGTTGTTCAGATCATTACAGATTGTTCTATTTTTGGCAGATTCTGTTTTCAATGCATAGTTTGCTTGTTTTCTAGTTTCTATGTCTTATATTGCTCAATATAAATTGTAGAAATGACATGGTACAGTAGGCATTGTGTGAGAACAAATATGAATCTTTTCATTGACTACCAAAGTGAATGATTTACACTTTATCATGCTTACCCATCTCACGAAGTTCCTTTAAGTTTTGTGTGATTGAAGTTTTCAAGTGTTGGGTGAGATATTGATACGAGGAGAATAAGGAGTGGAAAGACCCTAAGCTTGGGGATGCCCAAGGAACCCCAAGGTAATATTCAAGGAATACTCAAGCGCCTAAGCTTGGGGATGCCCCAGAAGGCATCCCCTCTTTCGTCTTCAAAATCATCGGTACACCTTACTCGGAGCTATATTTTTATTCATCACATGATATGTGTTTTGCTTGGAGTATATTTTCATTTTACTTACTGTTTGAATGAAATCATTGGATCTGAAATCTTGAATAGGAGAGAGAGAGTCATCCATGGCTAGTTAGTTATTTGACTACTCAATGTCTTCACTTATATCTTTTTGGAGTAGTTTGTCATTTACTCACGTGCTTCACTTATATCCTATGAGTAAATGGTTGAATGAATTGAATAACACAAATCTGAATTTATATATGTTAAATATGCTTATACCATGGGAAGTAATGACTTCACACATAATAAGTATAGGTGGTAAATTTATTTAAAGTTAGTAAACATAGTATTGGTCACTTGAACAATTCAAGAAAGAATATTGAAGGAAGAGATATTTCACATATAAATATACTATCTAGGGCATCTTTTGTAATTGTGAGCACTCACTAAAATCTGACTTGCTAAAAAGTTGATGTTGGACAAGAAAGACAACGTAATGGGTTATGTTTTCTTATATCCTAATAGAAGTTATATTATCATGGATCCTCCAACATGTTGAGCTTGCCTTTCCCTCTCATGTTAGCCAAATTCTCTGCACCAAGTAGAGATACTACTTGTGCTTCCAAACATCCCTTAAACCAGTTTTGCCATGAGAGTCCATCATACCTACCTATGGATTCAGTAAGATCCTTCAAGTAAGTTGTCATCGGTGCAAGCAATAAAAATTGCTCTCCAAATATGTATGATCTATTAGTGTGAAGAAAATAAGCTTTATAAGAACTTGTGATATGGAAGAAATAAAAGCGACAGACTGCATAATAAAGGTCTTTATCACAAGCGGCAATATAAAGTGACGTTCTTTTGCATTAAATTTTTTTGCATCCAACCATAAAAGCGCAAGACAACCTCTGTTCCCTCCGCGAAGGGCCTATCTTTTACTTTTATCTTCTACCCCTATACAAGAGTCATGATGATCATCACCTTTGCTTTTTACACTTTTTCCTTTGGCAAGCACTATGTGTTGGAGAAATCCGGATATATATATATATATATATATATATGTATATATATATGTATATCCACTTAGATGTAGGTTTTCTTAAAGTATTATTGTTGACATTACCCTTGAGGTAAATGGTTGGGAGGCGAAACTATAATTCCCTATCTTTCTTTGTGTCCGATTGAAACTTTTAACCCATAAATATCAGGTGAGTGTTAGCAATTGTGAAAGATTAAATGATAGTTGAGTATGTGGAATTTGCTAAATCAAAGCTCTTACATAGACACTTCCTAAAAATAAGATGAATTGCAATTGTTTGGTGACTGAGAACATAGTTTGTTAGCTTTCAAGAAAGTTTATGGTCTATACTTTAATTTGTGGATAGCTTGTTACTTGATCATGAGAAGTATTATGAAGATGAGCTACTATTTATGATAAATAATAATGCTTGGGACATTCATTGATCAAACTTGTGCACTTGATGGCATTCACACTTCATAAATTATTTCTTTTATCATTTACCTACTCAAGGACGAGCAGGAATTAAGCTTGGGGATGCTGATACGTCTTCGACGTATCTATAATTTATGAAGTATTATGCCATGCTTACAACAATTCCATATGATATTGGTATGATTTGATTAGAACTAACCTGGACTGACGCTGTTTTCAGTAGAACTAACATGGTGTTGTTTTTGTGCAGAAATAAAAGTCCTCGGAATGGGTTGAAATTAACGGAGAATTTTTCCGGAAAATATGAAAAATACTGGAAGAAAAATATACAGAAGATGAGTCCCGAGGCCACCACAAGGGTGGGGCGCCCACCCCCCTAGGCGTGCCCCTGGACCTTGTGATCGCGTCGTGGGGCCCCCTGATGTAAAACCGACACCAACCCTTCTTATAAATCCTAAAGACCCCAGAACAGAAGATAGATCGGGAGTTCTGCCACTGCAAGCCTGTTTAGCCACGAAAATCCAATCTAGGCCCTCTCTAGCACCCTTCCGGAGGGGGCCATAATCACCGGAGGCCATGGAGGAGGATCCCGAAGGGGGGCATCATCGCCATGGAGGTCAAGGTCCAGAGGGAGAACCTCTCCCCATCTAGTGGGGAGGCCATGGAGGAGCAAGCACAAGCGAGAAAATCTCTCCCCCTCTCTCTCGATGGTGTTGGAGT
The DNA here is from genome assembly GCF_056163025.1 of Triticum urartu. Classification (NCBI taxonomy): domain Eukaryota; kingdom Viridiplantae; phylum Streptophyta; class Magnoliopsida; order Poales; family Poaceae; genus Triticum; species Triticum urartu. Next base: position 428,305,489 of record NC_141879.1, read on the forward strand.
GCCATCGGGGGAACCATCGCCGCGGCGATCGTCTTCATCAACATCACCATCATCATATCTTTTACGCAGTCCACTCCCCCACACCCCGCTGTAATCCCCTGCTTAAACATGGTGCTTTGTGCCACATATCATGATCTAATGATGTGTTGCCATCCTATGATGTTTTGAGTAGATTTCATTTGTCTTTGGGTTGATTGATGATCTAGATTGGTGCGAGTTGTATGTTTTATTTTGGTGTTGTCCTATAGTTCCTTTCGTGCCGCGCACACGTGAAGGATTCCCGCTATAGGGTGTTGCAATACGTTCATCATTCGCTTATATTGGGTTGCTAGAGTGATAGAAGCTTAAACCCGAGTAAGGGGGTTGTTGCGTATGGGATAAAGGGGACTTGATGCTTTAATGCTATGGTTGGGTATTACCTTAATTATCTTTAGTAGTTGCGGATGCTTGCTAGAGTTCCAATCATAAGTGCATATTATCCAAGGAGAGAAAGTATGTTAGCTTATGCCTCTCCCTCATATAAAATTGCAATGACGACTACCAATCTTGTTAACAATTGCCCAGGACAATTCCGCACACCGATCCATCATTATTCCACACTCGCTATTTATAATATATAGTAATATATTCTAACTTTATATTAACAGCACCTACTTTTATATTTTAGTTCCCCGATATCATGCAAAGTTATACTCTTCATACCCACAACATAGTTTTATTTCTTGTTTCTAGTTGGAATCAAACGCTTGGTGTACGTAGAGTCGTATCAGTTGCAGATAGGACCTGAGAGAATATTGATCTTACCTTTAGCTCCTTGTGGGCTCGACACTGCATACTTATCACTTCCACCTTTGGAAAGTGCTACGATGATTCCTTGCACTTGAGGATTATCAATTCTCAAGAAACAGCAAGGCTAGATGAAGATAGTGAACATAGCTCTGTAGTTGATGACTGCATTTCCCCTACACCAGCATCGCAGGTGCTTGCTCTAACTTGGTAGTGTGATATGTGGTTGCATGTTGCATATGGTGTCTAGATTGTAATTCTTCCAATTTGGTTAAATTGCATGTGCTATTCTGCTTAGTTTATACATTATACCTGTTAATGTGACATGCATTCCTATTTTTAGTACATAGTACATCTGTCTATTAAGCATATCGTTAAATAAAACTATTGTTTTTTTGTATCCCACATCAATCAATATGATGAGACACCTTTAGTATATGCAGTGTGATATTAGTTGCATCTTTCATATGATTTATATCATGCGTTGCTTCTAATTTGTTCAAACACCATTTATGATGGGACGCTTTTACCTTGGCAGAGTCATATTGGTTGCATCTTTCATGTGGTGTCTAGCTTGCATTGCTTCTTATTTGTTGAAATGGCTTCTGCTTAGTTTACACAAATAGTTGTGAATATGCCATGCCTTCCTGTTTTTCGTACATATTCCATCCTGGTATCATGTGTTTGCCTTACATCAAAGTAGTGATTGTCAGTATCATGCATGAATGAGTTCTGAAGAGTGAATTTTATTCCTTTTTCTTGTCGGTTTTACTCGACAATTAAAAATCAATAAAGCAGAAGGAAATTAGCAAGGTCATGGATAAATGTGCTCCTTCCAAATGGGGGGGATCTACAGATTCTCCTCTGCCACCCCTCAAGAAGATTTGCATGACAACACACACATAGACAGTCAATGTAGTTGTGTTGATGATGAGCATGTCTCCGCTAGTGGACCATCATAGGTGCTCCCTCTAACTTGGCACTTTTATATGTCGTTGCATGTTATGTATGATGTCTAGCTTGTATTGCTTCTAATTTTGTTGAATTCCATCTGCTGACTCTACACATTATACTTGTGAATAAGACACGTTTTCCTGTTTCTACAACATAGAATATCTGTCTATCACACCATGTTCTTACATCAAAGTACTAATGTTGTGTAACCTGCAACAATCACTTATCAAAAGACATGTTTGACTAGGGAGTGTGATATAGGTTACATCTCGCATTCTTTTCTAGCTTGTACTACTTCTAATTTGTTGAAATGGCACTTCTGACGAGACTGTTTTAACTTGGTAGAGTGATATTCGTTGCATCTTTCATATGGTGTCTAGCTTTCATTGCTTCTAATTTGTTGAAATGCCTTCTGCTTAGTTTACACATCATAGCTTTAACTATGCAATGATGTCCTTTTTCTTACACATTCAATCATCCTATCATGCGGTCGCCTTACATTTAAGTAGTGCTCGTCAGCATCCTGCATCAATGAATTCTGAAAACTGAATTTTTATTCATTTTTCTTGTGGGTTTGACTTAACAAGGCAATACAATCGGGAAATAGGAACGAAAAAAATAAGGCAGGGACTGATGGCGGTCTTCCAGCGAAACCGGCATCCAAGTTGCTTTCTCTAGCTTGGCAGTGTGATATTGTCTTGCATGCTGCATACGGTGTCTCACTTGTATTGCTTGTGATTTGATTAAATTACTTCTTCTTAGTTTACACAAATAGTTGTGAATTTGCTATGTCCACCTGTTTTTCGTAGATATTCCATCCTCGTATCATGTGTTTGCCTTACATGAAGGTAGTGATTGTGAGTATCATGCATGAATGAGTTCTGAAGAGTGGATTTTATTGCTTTTTCTTGTCGGTTTTACTTGACAATGCAAAATTAATAAAGTAGAAAGAAATTAGCAAGGAAGTGGATAAAGGTGCTTCTTCCAAATGGAGGGCCTGTCCACATTCTACTCAGCCATCCCCCCAACAAGATTTGGAGGACAACACATGCATAGACACTCGAAGTAGTCGTGTTGATGATGAGCACGTCCCCCCTTGTCTACCACCACAGGTGCTCCCTCTAACATGGCACTGTTATAGGTGGTTGCATGTTATTTATGATGTCTAGCTTGTATTGCTTCTAATTTTGTTGAATTCCATTTGCTTACTTTACACATTATTCTTGTGAATAAGACACATGTTCCTATTTCTAGAAAATACAATATATGTCTATCACACCATGTTCTTACATAAAAGGACTACTATTGTGTAACCTGCAACAATCACTTTTCACAAGACACGTTTAACTTGGGAGTCTGATATAGTTTACATCTCGCATTATTTTCTAGCTTGTACTACTAATTTGTTGAAATGGCACTAATGACGAGGCATTTTTAACTTGGTAGAGTGATATTCGTTGCGTCTTACATATGGTTTCTAGCTTTCATTCCTTCTAATTTGTTGAAATGCCCGCTGCTTAGTTTACACATCATAAGCTATGAATATGTAATGGCACTAATGATGAGAGACCTTTAACTTGGTAGTGTGATGTTGTTTGCATCTTGCATATGATTTATTTCTTGTACTGCTTCACATTTGTTTAAACGCCAGTTATGGCGAGACACTGTTAACTTGGCAGAGCGATATTTGTAGCATCTTTAATATGGTGCCTACCTTCCATTGCATTGCATCTAATTTATTGAAATGCCTTCTGCTTAGTTTAGACATCATAGTTATGATTATATCAAGCCATCCTGTTTTTCGTACATATTACACCCTCCTATCATGTGGTTGTCTAACATCAAAGTCCAGTTCGTCTATATCACGCATCAATTTGTTCTGAAGAACTAAATTTTTATTCCTTTTTCTTGTCGGCTTGTCTTAACATGGCACAGAGAAAGAGGAAGGAACGCAGAATGACAGGGGATGGTGTTAGTACTAAGGACACACGGAAACGGAAGCGGAAGAATTATGCAGATTCTGCTGGTACTGATGGTGCAATAGAAAGGCAAAGTCTAGCGGAAAATTGTAGAAACGCAGTATCCCATGCCACACGTGCTACAAAACAAGCCAAATAGAAATTAATAGCTGTCGCCAAACAAGCAGCGACAGCCCTCGTTGTTGCAACACCTTCCACAATACAACCAGCTGCACGAGTTACTCATTTGTCAACTCAGCTAGCAACACGTTCCTAAGATCCCTTGCCACCTGACACTACTTCTGAAGCACTCTTGACACAAGACGAGTTGGCAAGGTCAGATGAACCTTGTGAGCTTCAACAGCAAGAAGGTAGTTGCTCGAGTCAAGTTACAGTTGCATGCTTCTTTATATGTAGTCTCGTAGTTTGATATACATTAACACTTCCTATGTTCATTGTTGGACTAGCACCTAGGCGCAAGAGGAAACAAACATCAGGGATAATGCTCAATAGGTTAACTAAATCTAGAGGAGTAAGAATGGAGATCCATTTTGAAGAAGGTTTAAAAAGGCCATGTGATGTTACAGAGTCAGCCAAGTTAGTATCATAGGCATCGGTTGTCGTTAGGTGTCATGCACGTATCCTCTGAACATGGATTCAGTACATGAATGACAAAGATGAAACCCAGTTCAACACCTTCCTCGACCATTTATCTATAAGTATGGTTATGCATGGAAACTAGTAATATCGCCTTGCACTGTCCCATACTTTCTAGGTTGCTAATAATGAGTCTCCCGTAATTTTCAACAGATGAGGTTCAAGATGAATAGCCAAGATGATGCAACCAGACAAGCTTGCACCGATGTTTTCATGTCTGCTTTGTGATAGTATCAGTATAACTTGAGGAAAACTCACTTTGAAGGCAAGGCTAACAGTGAACTTGCCCAAACATCTCCAGTGGAAAATAGATCGTATGAAGACTGGAGAGGCCTCGTTAAACATTGGTCTGATCCAAAGTATCAAGTACATTATATGTATGTGATTAGATCACATTTTGAACTCCTATTTACGCATGTGCCTCACAAATCTATGTTCTTGTAGGTGAACTGTTCAAAGAACACGGTCAACTGTATGAAAGTGAAATTCCAACAGACGACAGGATCTCGTAGCTATATTGCGCACTGCGAGGCTCTTGTAATTAGTTGCTATTTCACTCTTTTCGATGTTCCATATTATTAGATCTATATTGACTTGTTCCAAATGTAGAGGAAAGACCACAAGGACCAAAAAGTACCTGAACAAAATGTTGCGAAAATCTTCAAGGACTGTCACACAACAAGACGAAGGGAATGACTACACCAGTCAAAGCCGCTGTTGTAAGTCCTTAATCCTCATGCCTTTTAACTACCACTTACTCTGACTTGTGCATTGAACTACATGGTTTTCACCCAATTTCTATTACTCTTTTGAATTTTATACACAATTGTCTTAGCATATCATTGCACCTTACAAGGTTTAAAAGAGAGGAGTGATGTTCCATTGATCTTGATCTGTAATCTAGTTTCGTGCTGGACTTGCCCACACAACATTACAATTGCCTGTTTGTCTGTTCTCAGTTGTTTTGTGATATGAATGATGTCATACTATACTTACCCATTATAAACTTTGTCTCTTTATCCTTAGCTGTCAATACAATGTGAAGAAATAGACAATACATTAGCCATGGTTCACGGTCATATGTTTGGAACCTAGTTTTATTATGTACATTGCAGTAAAATGCAACTAATATTTTACATGGGTTCACCAGAATAAGTTCTGTATATAGACCAAAGGTATTTTGTTTGGTTTTGCTGCCTCCTTAATATCTTCTGTTCTGGTACTACTAATGTAAAAACTCAACTTTTCAGCAAGCTATGGAAAAATGGTGGAACCGCCACTTTCTGAAGGTGACAAGACAACTATAACCGCAATGTCACCTGGGTCAGTACCTGTCCACTAACAGTGCCAAAAGCACGTTCCTGCATAATACTGGGTTGGTTGTTAAGGCAATCTCGTCCAAACTGCCTCATGATCAAGATACGCAAGCTCAAAACAATGGTATATCTGTGCTACAGACACAAGTCCATTCCCTAAGAGAGACCCTTTGTGAAACAAGGACAACCATTGTTCGATGTCATCAAGGTATGCGTGGTTTAGAAACTAGGCTATCATACATTTTCTATGTTCTTCAGGAGCCTAGGAGAAATGAAGGCGAAGGTTATGGTGCTCCATCGGAGAGTACACCATGAAACCGTAACAGTAAGGTTAAATGAACTGAGCTTCTAAACTTATGGTGGTGCATTTATCTACCAGATTGTTAACTTTTATGCCAATCTTCCTTTTGTTTTATGGTTGTAATTTGTTTTGTTGTGATACAAAATTTGTTCTTAACGTGCAGCCACCGGCTGAAAAAAACAGAAATCCATTTTTGTATAGTGTAGGGTGTTCCCTATATTTGCACTGGTGGAGAACTTTGATGCCTAGTGGATGTAATCTGTGCAATCGCCTTAATAGCCTAGCGTTAGTTTCGGGCTTATTTATTTCCTAGTCTTCTTTTTCCCTAGTTTGCTAGTGGACGCAAAAACCATTGGACATATACGGACCGTGGTAACCTTGACCTTGCTACAAGCCGTAGGATCAATGGGCCTCCTACGGGCCGTCGGATAAATGGGCCTCCAACGTGCCATAGAATTGGTGGGCCTCGGGCCGTCGGATAAATGTGTCCAGTGGGGTCGTAAACGGGCGTAATTGGTATCGGGCCAACACGGTAATGGGCCGTCAACAGGCCGGAAGACAACAAAGGCTTAATTCTGTCACAGGCATAACGGGTCGCTAATGGGTCAGAATATAGGAGGGGCTGGAAATGGCGCAATGGGTTAACATGCCACAAATGGGCCGATTCTAACCACGGGCCGAGTTTGGCCCATTAGGGGAACAGGCCAGTAACGGTACGGAAATGAGCCCAAGAACATATGGGCCGTTAGTAGGCCGAAAGCTAACACGAGCTGGAAATGGCCCATGTGAATCATGGGCCATTAATGGGTAGAAAGAAATTTACTGTTCATTATGGGCCAGAGACACCGTGGGCCACTAAAGGGCCTAAAGATATGAAAGGCCTCATATGGGCCGAAAGATGTCGTGGGCCATACATGGGCCGAAAGTGAAACGGGCAAGTGTTATATTTGACGGCCCACATGACGTTGTTGTGCCAATTTTGGAAGGCCCTAACGGGACTTGAGTTACTGGGCCGTCTTTTCATGGGCTGACCCGCTAACTTTTGACCAAGTCAAACGGGCCGGCCTTTGTAAGCTAAATGGGCTAGTGTTGGGCCGTCGCACGTGTCGACATATCATAGACGCCCATTTGACCCAATGACGAGATGACACGTGTTTCCTTTAGCCAATGAGAATTTGACACGTGGAAAATCCCCATTGGTCCGGGATGTTAACAGGTTATCAGTTCCAAAACCGGACCCGATAGCTTAACGGCGACCCGTTACGGTGGATGCCATGTGTCGGTTACCCTTGACGAAAGCACTTCCATGACGCGTCATTTATCGTCACGGAAGTGAACACTTCTGTGATGATAATTTTGGTATTGTCATGGAACACTTCTACAACAGCACAGGTATGACTATCTTGATTCTGTCATAAAATCTTCATGGATGTACATACATGACAGAAAATGTGACCTACTGTGACAAACACGTATCATCACATAAGTGTATTTTTTTGTAGGAAGTGATCAATACAAAGAGCAAGAACAACAAGGGGCGCAACAAGATTTACCCAGGGTTCGGGCCACTGAGAAGCGTAAAACCCTACTCCTGCTTGGATGTATTGGTTGTGTGAGTGCGTAGGTGCACGGAGCGCTCAACCCTGGCAAGATGTGAGGAGAAAGTAGCTGCATGGGCACATATGCTTGAGGTTACCATGGGTTCGAACTCTCATAAAGGTTTCCCAGGCCCTCCTTTCATAACTCAAGGGGTTAACAATGGCAAAAGGGTCTTTAGTTGGTGATTAGATAGAAACATAACTATCATACCTAACTCTGCTAGTTAGGACAAAATGCATTATGTGCGTCACTAGGTTTTGCAAGCAGGAGGAGCCCCGGTAAGGTTGTCGCATCGCTTGCTCATCTACCTCTTATTAGCTTGACACACCATTAGGACGGGTGTCGATAAAGGTAATTCACTCCCCGACGAGCCGACACATGCATGCGAGCTCCACCGCACCGCCTACGGGCTCGACACCTCACCGGACGACTATCAGCTATCTGATGAGGTGGAGCACTGGACGTTGGTGGGGATCTACTTGCCGCGGGTCTTGCCGAGCTCCCGTCTTGCCGGCTCAGGCTTGTCCGTGATAGCCACTTCCAGTGCTTCTTCCTTTAGTTTGTCTTGGTCTTCTTGATGCCTTGATCTCTCGGAGAGCTACTTCTTTTGACTTTGCAACTTTCATTAAAGCGTTCCTTAGGCGGAAGAGCTGTCACTTGTCTGTTCATAAGTCAGCATATTTACACATCCATGTTTAATACATCAAACTAGGGTTTAAGCTTCTGTCACTCTAGCAACCCATCAATTAATAACTACTCCACAATGCACTCCCTTAGACCCAAAAATGGTGAAGTGTCATGTAGTCGCCGTTCACATAACACCACTAAGGGAATCACAACATACATATCATCAACATATCAAACGAATATCAAATTCACATGATTACATATCACAAGACTTCTCCGATGTCCTCAAGAACAAAAGTAACTACTCACACAACATATTCATGCTCAAGATCAGAGGGGTATTGTATAGAATAATAGATCTGAACATATAATCTTCCGCCAAATAAAATGGCTAGCATCAACTACAAGATGTAATCAACACTATTAGTCACCCACATGTACCAATCTGAGGTTTTGATACAAAGATTGAACACAAGAGATGAACTAGGGTTTTGAGATGAGATGGTGCTATTGAAGATGTTGATGAAGATTGGCCATCCCACGATGAGAGGGTTGTTGGTGATGACGATAGCTTCAATTTGCCCCTCTCAGAGGGAATTATCCCCGGCAGAATCGCTCCGCCAGAGAGCAAAAGTGCTCCTGCCCAAGTTTCGCCTCGAGACGGCGCTGTTCTGTCCCGAAAATGTTCTCTTTATTTTTTTCTAGGTAAAATGACCTTATATACCAGAAGATGGGCACCGAAGGCGGACCAGGGGGGCCACTACCCACCAAGGTGTGATACGTCTCCAACATATCTATAATTTTTGATTGTTCCATGCTGTTATATTATCAATCTTGGATGTTTTATAATCATTTTATATCATTTTTTGGTACTAACCTATTGACATAGTGCCAAGTGCCAGTTGCTATTTTTTGCATGTTTTTACATTGCAGATAATCAATACCAAACGGAGTCCAAACACAGCGAAACTTTTTGTGGATTTCTTTGGACCAGAAGACAACTAATGGGCCAAAGAAGCACCTAGGGGCTGCTCCGAGGGGAGCACAAACCACCAGGGCGCGCCTGGAGGCCCAAGTGTACCCTGGTGGGTTGTGCCCACCTCGGGTGGCCCCCTGGACCGCCTCTTTACTCTATAAATACCCCAATATTCCAGAAACCCTAGGGGAGTCGACGAAAATCAATTCCAGCCGCCGTAGAGTCCAGAACCACCAGATCAAATCTAGACACCATCAAGGAGGCGTTCACCACTTCCATTAGTGCCTCTCCGATGACGCGTGAGTAGTTCTTTATAGACCTTCGGGTCCGTAGTTAGTAGCTAGATGGCTTCCTCTCTCTTGTTTGATTCTCAATACAATGGTCCCTTGGAGATCCATATGATATAACTCTTTTGTGGTGTGTTTGTTGGGATCCGATGAACTTTGAGTTTATGATCAGATCTATCTCTTTTTATCCATGAAAGTTATTTGAGTTTCTTCGATCTCTTATATGCATGATTGCTTATAGCCTCGTATTTCTTCTCCGATATTTGGGTTTTGTTTGGCTAACTTGATCTATTTATCTTGCAATGGGAAGATGTGCTTTGTAGTGGGTTTGATCTTACGGTGCTTGATCCCAGTGACAGAAGGGGAACCGACACGTATGTATCATTGCTACTAAGGATAAAACGATGGGGTCTATTTCTACATAAATATATCTTGTCTACATCATGTCATTGTTCTTATTGCATTACTCCGTTTCTCCATGAACTTAACACACTAGATGCATGCTGGATAGCGGTTGATGTGTGGAGTAATAGTAGTAGATATAGGCACGAGTCGGTCTACTAATCTTGGACGTGATGCCTATGTAATGATCATTGCCTGGATATCGTCATGAGTATTTGAAGTTCTATCAATTGCCCCACAGTAATTTGTTCACCCACAGTTTGCTATTTTTCTCGAGAGAAGCCACTAGTGTAACCTACGGCCCCCCCGGTCTCTTCTTCATATTATTTGCCTTTGCGATCTATTTTCCTTTGCCTTATTTTCATATCTACTAAACCAAAAAATACAAAAATACCTTGCTGCAATTTATTCTTATTTATTTTATTTGGCGTTCGATCTATCAATCTACTACAATTTATTCACGTCTGTTTGCCTATCTGTAACATCCCAAAATTCTAAATTTTGGAATGTTATAATAAATAGATAGTTCTGATTGTTGTGTGATTGATTGACTGAAAGTGGGTGAATATGAAAAAAATTGGAAGTTAAATGAGAGGGAATAAAAGGACTTTCCCAAACTTTCATTTTGCATTTATGATCTTTGGGAATTCAAATTCTTTTCAAATACAAAACACTGGAGAGAAGATGACATGACTTCTGCCATTTAAATAAATGAAAAGGGTTTTGAAAAGACTTGAATTTCATTTGGAAATATTTTTAATTCAGACACTTCAAGCAACTCAATGATTTTCATGAGAGAAGATAAAATGAGTTCTTCAAATTATATGAAATATGAGTTGGGAGTTTAAAAGGATCAAATTCAGAGTCCTTTTGAAATTATTTTCAATTTGGAGTTATTTGGGTTTTTTTCAAACTATTTTTCTCCAAAAATAAAATCTACGAAAAATAGGGTAACATGATTACCTATAATAGAAAATTGGAGAAAAAATAATTTGAAATCATTTTGGTATTTTTTAAAATGATTTTATTGAGTTTTTATTGCACCAGTAGCATTGTTTGATTTGTTCAAATTTTTGCGAATTTTATTTGGTGCTAGAAAAATGTCCACGTTGTAGAAAATCTTTTTCTGAAAATTTTGAGATATTATATGCCTATTTAATATTTTTAATTATTTTGTTTTTATTGTTTTAATTGTCTGGAAAATGTTTTTAAAACTTCTTCGCCGATTGGGCCGGCCCAGCACCCAACCGGGCCAGGCCATGCCAGCCCACCCGACCGCGCCGTCTCCCTCCTCGCTTAGGAGACCGACGGCCGCACGCCTCCCGAGCGCCGACCTCGGCGTTCGTGTCCGCTCTAGCCTCCTCAGCCGCCTCCTCCAAGCTTCGTGTCGCCCCTCTCCTCTATATAATCTGGAGCCCTGGGCCCCGCCTCTCTCTCTCTCTCCCGCATCTCGCCGCCTCCCGCCGCGATGCGCCGCCGTCGCGCAGACCACCGCCGCCGCGCCACACTCGTCGCTAGCTGCTGCCGCTCGTCGCCTAGCACCGCCCCGCGCCATAGTAGCCACCTCCCGCGCCACGTAGCCCCGCCACCGTCTCGCCATTGCCCGCCGCCGCACTTCCTATTGACCCGCCGTACACCGGTAAAACCGCCCGGTCCAATCCGGTTTATTTTCAGCCTTCGGTTCTTTTGTTTAAACCCAATTTTTTTAATAACCTAGTTAAGTAGTGAACGTTCATTGTTTTAGTCTTCGCAGCGAACGTTTTCGTCATATAAGTTTCTGTAGCGAACGTTCGCTATTTAGTATTTTTCTTTTATTTTAGTTTTCTGCCAGGGACCTGTTTGTGAGTATTTTATTTACAGATTGGCCCTGTTTTTCATACTAGCATAACTTTTTAATCGTTAGTCCAAATCGAACGAAACCAACGCTCACTTCTTCGTTATGATCCCCTCTATCCAGTAATCCAACTTAAACATGTTTTTGAAAGTTTAAAATTTGAATTAGACCAGATTGGAATTCAAACTTCATTTGATCATAACATGAGTTTCGTAGCTCCGTTTGAGTTGATTCTTTTTGCAAATCGAAGCTCTTGACCTAAACTTTCTGATAAGGTCAAATTCACATATTTTGGTACTGTTAGAAATTATTTTATGTTGCAAGAGTTATTTGCTTGGTTTTGATGTTTTCTAAATCGTCTTCTTTGATCTTTCTGATCTTTTGAGTGATTGCTTATGTGTGGTTACTATTGCTTGCTTACAATAGATTGACCGGAGTGTGACGAGTAGAACTATCAAGAGTTATGAGTGCAAATCATATTCATCAACATTGCAGGCAAGTTCACACTTTGATCATATCCCTTTCGTACCCAGTTTTTATGCATTAGTCTCACCCTCAAACATTGCATGGTTAGGAATTGATAACATGTGGGTATCGGGAAGTAGTTGATGAGGTAGGAACCTATTGCCCTGCATTCAAACCCTGGGAGTTACTTTAACGTTATGCTCATATTGCTATGGTATGCTCGTAGACGTGGATTGTTTTGAGAGAATTCATGATAGATGTGAGAGTTATTATTTAATGGTTAACTTAAGGTGGCTACTTTAATACACATCTGGGTGGATTGGTTGGGGCACCCTAGAGTACCCAGTGGTTTTCCCGGGCACCTGGAGAACTCAGTGTTTGCCCAAGGGGATCCCGGAGGACCCGTGTGATCACCCTATGGAATGCCACCCAGGCTCAAAGGGATCATAAGATTATTCATGCTAGAAACTTCTGTGTGCAGCCACAAGCTATTATGGGCTCTAGCATAGTTGAGTAAGTTGCGTGAAGCTCTTGAAGAGGTGGATCAACATGTAGAGGGATGTAGGTTTTGTATGGTCTGCCCGGAGTAAGGAGTTAATGCTTCTGAAAGACCGTGTCTCGGTCACCCGTTTCTCAAACACCATGTAGTGAGAGAAACCCAACGGAGGCGATCGAGTCTTGTGGGGAAAAGTGCGCAAACCTCTACAGAGTGTACAAACTAATACTGGTTAGCCGTGTCCCCGGTTATGGACATCTTGAGTATCTGGTTCTTGGATTATCATATTGATCTCAACACATTACTTAAATAATTTGTTGGGTTATTGATGTTAATTTTGGATTGAGTTGGAGGAACCTTCTCAATATTATCAACCAACTTTGTAGTCAAATAAAATATATTCCTTTGAAGTAGGGAAAAATTGGCTTTTCGCAAAAACATGATAACCATAGAGCTTTTCCACCAGCCAAATATGCATGTAGTGATAGCCTTTATTCATCATTATCCTATGGTGTGAATTTGCCAGTAAATTCAATGTACTAACCCTTTGTGGCTGCAACGTCTCATGTTGCAGGATTCTTACGACGAGTAAGTGATACGTTAGGGTTATGATTTCTACACTCAACTTTGTCGTCGGTGTTGATGGGAATCCACAACCATGTTGTTACTTCCGCTATTTGGATTGAGGTAATAGAATTTATGTTACTTTATACATGTGATTTACCTCTGTTATAAATCCTCGAGTACTGTGTGTGTCAGCGTACCGATCCAAGGATGACACTTAAGCATAGAGACTTGACCATCTGAGGTCGGGTCACTACACTATCTTGGGCGTCGTACCCGAAAGGGATTGACAACCCCTTTTACACGTCAAGTTGCGAGTGTTTATTTTTTGTGTGCAGGTGATGTTTACGTTGTGTTGCTTGGTTCTCCTACTGGTTCGATAACCTTGGTTTCATCACTGAGGGAAATACCTACCGTTGTTGTGATGAATCATCCCTTCCTCTTTGGGTAAATACCGACGTAGCTTCAAGCCGCTATCAAAAGGAATTTCTGGCTCCGTTGCCGGGGAGGATCTTCAACATACACTACTGCAGGATGCTGCTAACGCGACACTATGATTAGAGACCCTTTGACGAAGCTGTGTGCGATGCCATAATCGCAAACGGTGGTGTAAAAACTATCAAAAAGGTGCAAAACATTTGCGATGGCGGAGCCATCAAACCCGATTCAGATTTTAGTTGCGTGTGTGATGCATGGCATACAATTCAGTTCAATTAACTGTTCGCAATGAGGAGGAACAAAAGAAATGGGTAGCCAGATGGAGGTGTGTGCGATATTCAGGATACAGTTTACTCGGATGAACTGTTTGTGATTAGGCAACACAAAAGAAATGGTCATCCAGATCAAAGTGTGTGCGATATACGGCATGCGGTTCACTCAGATGAACAGTTTGCGTTTAGACATGAGAACAGAAACGGTTCAACTTAACAAGATGTGTGTGATACACGGCAAACATGCCTATAATCAGAAATGTGTGTGAATATCGATAATAACACAGACGGTTGCTGCTAATAAGACGTGTGTGTTAGCGATGGGATTGCATACAAAACAACAACAACAACACACACACACACACTTAAGGACATGCTTGCATAACCAAATTAAACATCCACTTACATAGGTGGCTACTACAACCACGGCATTTGCACACACCAAAGTAAACTTTTACATGCATAATTACATAGGTGGCTACTACACACATGACATTTCCACACACCAATAAAGTAAACTATATATTACATGCATGATTAACTAGCATAAACGATCATCTGATCATCATCTACTTCTTGTGACGCTTGCTTTGCTTGTGGCTCGATCCGGGCTCGTCGATTTGGGTAACGAGGCACTTCCTCATGTCAACGATCCGCCTGTGCATCTTGTAGCATCTATACATGCTCTTGGTTGCGAACCTGAGGTGAGGTTCATCCAGTTACTGCATACAGGCCCTGTACTAGGATAGGGGGCTTGTTCTCTAGGCATCCTGCTTCATCTTTTCATAGTACGGGTCGATGATGGCCGAGGCGAGTTCGACCAGGGAGTCCTTCTTCGTGCTTCCCTAGACCCTGTAGTGGTCAAGGATTTCGACAAGGTTCTTGCAGGCCAAGCCCGTAACACTGAGCGCATTTACATCGTCTTTGGTTTCCACCGTGGCGAACTTGTAGTCGGTGCTGTTGACAAACCTGTTGAAACAGTCGCAAGGCGCTGTGGCCATGCAGTAGTGGTAGATGAGGACATGATGGCACAAGCACAACTGGGCGACGACAACCTTCTGATCTATGTCGGGACGACCAGTGGTGTACTGGAGGTCGATGCCGACCACCTTGTACTTGTCTCCGGTAAGCAACTTCTCAACGCTGTTGATGTAGTCATCCAGCACGGCCGGGTCGATGGTGTACACCATGGAGAGATTTGTCTCCCTCATGTGGGTCTCCACTCTATGCTCGCCGCACTCCATTGGAGCACCGCTGGACATCCCCTCTCGATGTGTCGTCGTGGGTGTGCTTGTTGTGTTGTGGGGCACGATCGAATGGTTGAAGAGACTAAGGTTATAATGGCCGTGGGAATTAAAGGGGAAGCCGGACGGCCAGGAATATTGGCAGGCCCTGATGGCAGTTCTAATTTGCAGCGCATAACTCCATCGTGTCGCACATAACTGCCTCACATGGCAATGCATGCGGCACAACCATATGCATATGGGGCCCCCGACATGATCGTGCGCATGCCCAACCGCTGGCAGAGCGCGGGCGGAGGGACGTGAGCAGAGTGCTCCGCGGTCGCCTCAACAGTGATCAACCATATATATATGCATATAGCAGTTGACGCGCAAGGAAAATCTGTCCACAAGCCAAGCGCGCCGACGGACACGAGCAGAGAGCACCAACGGATGCGACAGAGTGCGTCGCGGTGCCTAATGGCGAGCACAGCGCACTGCGGTGCCTAACGGCGAGCAGAGCTTGCCGAGGGACGCGAGCAGAGGCGGCAAAATGACATGTGGCAAATAAGATGAACTGTGCAAGAGATGTCGGAGACATCAAGCACGAATCAGATTAGAGTTGCGTGTGCAATACGTGACGTACAGTTGATCCATCCGAGCAGTTTGTGATGGAATAAGCCGTGTGTGTTGCGGGCAAACTCTTGCTGGTATATAACCTTAAATTTAACCAAAAAAAGTGTTAATGCATGTTACAAAAATTGTATAGCTGGAAACTATATTCAAATACGACTCCAACGATATAATCTTTGGCGACATGCATTCGTATGTTATTAGTTAAATCCTACTTATAAACCAGGACGGGGGTATAGTAGGTAATTAAATCGCAAACGTTTCTTTATTAACTGTATGTGTACGTGTCCTCTCATCCTCCTCTCGCACGTCTTGTCACCCCGCTGCCGCAGACGGCTTACAACGCAAGTTTGCGCAGCGTGCGGGGGTGTTCTTTTGGCCAAACAGTGGCGCCAATGAATCGTCGGTGAGCCCGTTCCCACGCAACCTCGCAGGTTCCCGCACAAGCTTCCTTCCCAACTCAGTGAAATCCCCCAAAATTCCAATGCTTACCAGCATGCTATAAAAACCCTCACGGCCGTCGAGTCATGCGTCGCATTTTCCCCTCCCTCCATGTAGCTTATCTTGTTTGCTTCTCCCACAATCGCCAACGGCACCGATCCGTCGTCGTCGCTCAGCCACTCCGCCGTCATCAAAGGACAGCTCCAGCTAGGAGGCTACACCGCGTTGGCGGCGCCGTCCCTGGCATAGTGTAGTGCGTGTGGCGTCCGTGTTGGGTGTGCGCGGAACACCCACCACACGCTCTGCTGCCACTGCCCGTTGGCAGCTATTGCCGGTCGCCGTTGCCGCCACACCAACGTCGAAAGACAGGGCCATCTCCCGCTCCGCCGCTGCAGCCCGAAGGCGTGAGGTGGCCGTCGTGGCCACCACCCCACTGCCGGCCACCGTGGCCATCACCCGCTCCGCCACCCGGCCCGAAGGCGGGAGGTGGTGGTCGTGGCCGCCACTAAGCGGGTGAGTGCGCTCTGCAGAGGAGAGGCTGCCAGAAGTAGCACAAAGCCCCTCCTTGGTAGTAGAAGTATTTAGGGGCTATTTTTTTAGTTCATCTGACTATAGATGTGTGGTCGAACTATACAACGTACTTAAAATTAACTAGTATATATAGTTGAACTAGCTATTTCAGTACGTGGTTGGCAACAATTGGGGAGAAGTTGTGTCCGTTCAACTGTCGAGTTGAACTGTTTGTATAAATTAAGAACGATTGCTTAATCTAAGAATGAAATGTATGCTTAATTACTGAATTTTAGTTGCAAAAACTAGATAGTGCTAATGATTTCTAGCTGCATATTTTGACAAATTGCAGCATTACAAGGATTGACAAAGGGCCTTAATAGATCAACAATGTAAATCTTTCCAGTTTGACAAATGGCAACATACCCAATAATTGTTTGTACGTGGTTGCACACGGGTCATCCAAAACAACCATTTGCATTGAAGGGATGCACAAATCCTGCACTGCTCTCACTTTGCATACGGGTGTTCTATCTAAAACGTTTGCGATCAAGAGCTGCACAAATCCTGCTCGGCACATTTTCCCTTGGCTTCCTGGGGAAGCTGTCGGTTTGCATACGGGTGTTCTAACTAAAATGTTTGCAATGAGTGTTTTATATTTAAACCTGGGGAAGCTGACAATTTTTTTACCACGACATGTTGATGCCGCTCCATGATAGCATGCCAAGTTTCATGAATTTCAGATGAGTTTTGGATTTACTAGAATTTAAAAACCAGGTATCTCAATGTGTGCGGCCGAGTGACGGTGGCAGGGTGTTTGAAATTCATTCCCATTTCTTACATGGGACCTAAGCATGCACCGAGGACACATATTTGATTTTTCAACTAGTTTATATGCACTAGAGAATGTGCATGTAGTTCAAATTTGAATTATGCATATAAAATGCCTGAAAACCGAGTTAATGTATAAAAATGTCCAAACGAACCCCAAAAAATTCCAAAATTGAACACAACACTCTTGCTGTTCTATGTTGACGCATGAAATTTTTTGAAAGCAATAAGAGGCAACATATATCGTTTCGTCCCCAAAGGTGGCACATTCCCTACCGAAACCATCACGCTTGTTGTGAGAAACTTATACCCAAACCTGCCCCAAATGGGACAAAAAATTTACCACGGCATGTTGATGCCACTCCATGATAGCATACCAAGTTTCATGAATTTCAGACGAGTTTTCGATTTACTAGAATTTAAAATCCAGGTATCTCAATGTTTACCGCCGAGTGACGGTGGCAGGGTGTTTGAAATTCATTCCCATTTCTTGCATGGGACCTAAGCATGCAACCAAGGACACATATTTGATTTTTCAACCAGTTTATATGCACTGGAGAATGTGCGTGTAGTTCAAAATTGAATTGTGCATAAAATTCCTGGGAAACCCATTTAATATATAAAAATGTCCAAACGAACCCCGACAAATTCTAAAATTGAACACAACACTCTTGTTGTTCTATGTTGACACTCTAAAAATTTGGAAAGCAATAAGAGGCAACGGATATTGTTTCGTCCCCAAAGGTGGCAAGTTCCCTATCGAAACCATCACGCTTGTTGTGAGAAGCTCCGGTTTGTGAGAATCTTATACCCAAACCTGCCCCAAATGGGACAAATTTTTTTACCACGGCATGTTGATGCCGCTCCATGATAGCATGCCAAGTTTCATGAATTTCAGACGAGTTTTGGATTTACTAGAATTTAAAAACCAGGTATCTCAATGTTTGCGGCCGAGTGATGGTGGCATGGTGTTTGAAATTCATTCCCATTTCTTGCATGGGACCTAAGCATGCAACCAAGGACACATATTTGATTTTTCAACCAGTTTATATGTAGTGGAGAATGTGCATGTAGTTCAAATTCGAATTATGCGCATAAAATGCCTGGAAAACCTAGTTAATGTATAAAAATGTCCAAATGAACCCCGAAAAATTCCAAAATTGAACACAACACTCCTGTTGTTCTATGTTGACACTCTAAAAGTTTTGAAAGCAATAAGAGGCAACATATATCGTCCTGTCCCCAAAGGTGGCACGTTCCATACCGAAACCATTACGCTTGTTGTGAGAAGCTCTGGTTTGTGAGAAGCTTATACCCAAACCTGCCGCAAATGGGACAAAACTTTTACCATGGTATGTTGATGCCGCTCCATGATAGCATGCCAAGTTTCATGAATTTCAGACGAGTTTTGGATTTACTAGAATTTAAAAGTCATGTATCTCAATGTTTGTGGCCGAGTGACGGTGGCAGGGTGTTGGAAATTCATTCCCATTTCTTGCATGGGACGTAAGCATGAAACCAAGGACACATATTTGATTTTTCAACAAGTTTATATGCATTGGAGCATGTGCATGTAGTTCAAATTTGAATTATGCGCATAAAACGCATGGAAAGCGTAGTTAATGTATAAAAAAGTCCAAACGAACCCCGAAAAAATTCCAAATTTGAACACAACACTCCTGTTGTTCTATGTTGACACTCTAAATTTTTTGAAAGCAATAAGAGGCAACGAATATCATTTTGTCCCCAAAGGTGGCACGTTCCCTACCGAAACCATCATGCTTGTTGTGAGAAGCTCTGGTTTATGTGAAGCTTATACCCAAACCTGCCCCAAATGGGACATATATTTTACCACGGCATGTTGATGCTGCTCCATGATAGCATGCCAAGTTTCATGAATTTCAAATGAGTTTTGGATTTACTAGAATTTAAATACCAGGTATCTCAATGTTTGCGGCCGAGTGACGGTGGCAGGGTGTGTGACATTCATTCCCATTTCTTGCATGGGAACTAAGCATGCAACCAAGAACACATATTTGATTTTTCAACCCATTTATATGCACTAGAGCATGTGCATGTACTTGAAATTAGAATTATGCACCTAAATTGCCTACAAAACCAAGTTAATACATAAAAACGTCCAAACAAACCCTAAATAATTCCAATTTTTTTTGACGACACACCTATAGTTGCATGTTCACTTCAGATAAAAGTTCTAACAATTCAAACACCATCCTTTGTAGCTGTGACCCCATTACGTAATTCAAATCAAGACGATAAATCAAGTAGATCGCACACAGTTTATTATCACCAACCGTGTGAGATGTAGCAAAAAATATCTTGGAGCACAGTCGGTGTACAGTGTGCCTATGGCTTACGAGAGAAGGTGCATCGACTACAGTCCATAGCCTCCTTGCCGGTGACCCTCCTTCACATATCGTACACAGTTCTGAATAAGGGACCGTGTCTGATGACACTTTGCGCGCCAGTTTTTTCACTGAAGCGATTCCAAATTTTTGGCTTTCGTGGAAATATCTACCTCCCCGCCCCTCCCCCTTACCAAAAGCCACATTTTCCCTATTTCCACCTTCTTTTCCAAGTTGAAACCTTCACTCCTTGCTTGCAGCGCCACCTCCTTGCTGGTGACCCTCCTTCATGCTGCTCAGCCTCGCCTATCCAGGCAGGTAATCCACACCCGACCCCATCCTCCTCCTTCCACATCCCACATGCCTCGACCGCCGGCGCGAGCGCGACACCTTCCGCCCAAATCACAGACTCCTCCACCAAATAAGCACCGCCCTAAGCCATGGTGCACACAGTATAGCCAGGATCTCAAGGAGCATTTGGCAGCGGAGAAGCAAATCGCGGCCGCACGCGCGGACGAGGTCGCGATGGCTGCCATTCGTGCCGACCCCTAGATCTTGAAGGAGCACCTTGCCATTTGCTAGCTACGCCGGTTAAGCATGGTCGGTTTACCCTTTGCATGTGCTGCTCCTGCCTTTCCTTCACAAATTCTAGTGAATTGTGCTATCTAATTTTACCATGCAATGTGTTGCTCTAGTGTATATGTTCTATATTTCGTGCAGTGTGGTGCTCACTTATTAACTGTTTTGTTGATTAGTTGTCGTCTTAAGTTAACAGTTTGGTTCAATTCTGCAAATGTGATGTTCAATTCTTCAGGCTGCAATTTTGTATTGTCTTCCATTTGAGAAATAAATGGAATTTATGTTTACAAAATACATGAGAAACGAATACAATTGCTATATTTCCAAGTTGCCAAGCATGCTTGGTTTGGTTATAAATTGTGCAATGTGGTGCTCAGTTAACGTTTGGTTCATTTGTGTTGTGGTGTTTAGTTAACTGTTTGGTTCAATTCAGCAATGCGATGTTCAATAGTTGTGGGTGCATTCTGTTATTGTATACCATGTGAGGAATAAATTGAATTTGGCTGCAGTAATACTTAACGTAAGACTAACTACCTTATATGTGTTGCAGGGAAACAATGGGAAGCACCGAGGTTTACAATCGAGGTTAGCACGTGCATGGTTCGTTGTCTAGTAGAACATTATTGTGCAATTGCAGGAACCATTCTAATATTTTGGTTTTTAACAATTTGGTCTTTCACATGTAGGTCCTTCTGTCAGAAGTTTTGACCCACTGTTCGACCCTTTTTGCATATGGGGAAATGAGTTGTCCATGAATATCAGTCATGTCAAGAAACTCAGAATATTGTTAGGATCAAGAAATTAGCAACAAAAAAACAAGATCTTTGTGTGCACAATGAAGAAGACATCAATTCACTACAGGATGGTACTAACTATTATACCTTGCCTTTTTTTATTCCTTTGCCCCATTTCCAATATAGAGAAGATATTTATGCACATCCTTGTTTTCAGGCCTTTCCAAAGCAGTTCACTGATGATTACCTCTCAAACCACCTGCATGGTCAGGAGGCGAGGAAGGTATTTAGATAACACCCACGGTTCAATATTGAAGTGTTCCTGAAGAGGACGAAGGATGGACGGTCAATCATCCATGGGCACTGGACTAAAGTTACAAAGACCTTCAACATCAATGAAGGCTCAACATTCTCCTTTTGCTTTAGCAGTTTTCTAGATGAAATACATCTGTCTATGTACTGTCTATGATGATAATTTCGAAAGGCTAAATATGTTGCATGTGAAACTTGGTCCTGGTGTAGTTGTGTAATGGGGTAGTTGAGTGCTAAAGCTATATGATGTTGTACTCTGATGTATTTCAATTATGAAAATGAAATATATTGTGTGCTTAATATGAAATGTCAATTAGATTAATAAATGGATTATGAATAATCGGATAATTAGCCTGCTAATTGGGTTTTGCTATTGCAAACGGTTGTTGAAAAAATATCATGGGTGATGACCTCAGGCAACGCACATAGTTTCTAGGAATAAACCGTGTTGGATCAATGAACAATCACACATGACTTTTTCTTGAAAACTGTTTGCGTTAGGCCACCTTGCACAAACGTTTACCACATAAAAATTGTGTGTGATAGACATCCTTTGCCACACAATTTCTTCTACGGACCGTGTGTGATACATTCAATAACGCAAATGATTTAACTAGAAAATTTGTGTGTGATGTACCTGTGAACACAAACATTTTCCTTGGAGCGACTGTGTGGGATGTACATACAAACGGAAACGTTTAGCGGGGACTGAATTGGTGGGATGTACTTGTGACGGGAAACAATTTCGCCGTATAATTGTATTTTTTAGCTCTATTGTACGTATTAACGTATTTGAGCACACGACCTCATTTCACCGAGCATGTGTGCTAGGAGGGCATATCCCCGACAGTTTCTGGGTCGTGTGTGAAGGACCCCCCCTATTGCCCACACTCACTTGGCGACAGTTCCAAATGCCGTCGTGGAAAGGGGTTAAAAACCGTTTGTTTAGCAGGTCGCTGTACTAGTGATATACCAGGTTCCTAATCACAAATCTCATCTCCTCGCAATTTACATTATGTGCCATTTGCCTCTCATTTTCCTCTCCCCCACTTCACAAAATTTGCCATTTTATTTTCCCTCTTTTTCGTTCACCTTTTTCTCATCACATCTCATGTTGGCTCGTGTTGCCATGTGCCTTCTATATGCTTCCATCTTTGCTTGCTATAGATCCATTGATATGGACCCCATCCACTTGCTAATCTTTTTAAAAGAACCAATCATGATGAACCAATTGCTAGTGAATTGAGTGCACTAGATTATCTTTATGAAGCTTTGCTTGAGATTCATGAATCTGAAAATTGTGATGAAGAAATTTATGAAGTAATTCATTATAGCTCCTCGAATGAAAAGCATGATTCCAATGATTTTACTATAAATTCTATTAATGTCAAGTGTGTTAGTGATATGCAAAATCCCAAGCATGGGGATGCTTGTTTTGTTACGTCCGCTACTTATTGCAATGATCATGATTGGGGTGATGATTCTTATGATCTTGAAAATTTATTTAAACCTCATGATAAATATGCTTGCGATAATATTAAAAGTGGGTTCAGAAGAGTGTCAACTTTAGTTAGAAATAATCCCACATATTTGGAGAATGTTCAATCTTACGAAATTTTTGATAAAAGTGGGATTGGTGAGGTCATGACTTTATTTGATGATAATCCCAATATTTTAGAAGAGTGTCAACTTTGCATTCATGTGGATTATGTAGAGAATATGTTATATGATAGCTATACTATTGAATTTGATCATGATCCCACATGTAATTATTATGAGAGAGGGAAATATGGTTGTAGAAATTTTCATGTTACTAAATCACATCTCGTTATGTTGAGATTGTCAAAGTTTTATTTCTCTCCTATGCATATACTAATATTTGCTTGCCTTGATAATTTGTTTGCTTATAAAATTCCTATGCATAGGAAGTTTGTTAGACATAAATGTGTTTTGCACATGCTACATGATGCTCTCTTTGTGTTTCAATTATTATCTTTCGTGTGAGCATCAATAAAATCTTGTGCCTAGCTAAGGGCGTGAAACTATAGCGCTCATTGGGAGGCAACCCAATGAATAAAATTTATTAATGCTTTTTGCCTTATGTTCTTAAGTGTTAGCACAATTATGCTACTGTCATGATTGTGTTTTTTGTGTTAATTAGTGTTTGTGACAAGTAAAGCCTTTAGGATCTTGTTGGGTGATAGTTGTTTAATCTTGCTGGAAAAAATAGAAAGTTTTGCGCTCGCAAAAATAATTTTCATTTTTAACCAGAGAGCGATAAAATAACCATTCCTTTTGTAGTAGATTAGTATACAAATTCCCTAGGTTGTTGTAATGCTTCGGAGTTTTTGGAGTTACAGAAGTATTCAAAATATCCAGATTGCCATAGACTGTTCTGTTTTTGACAGATTCTGTTTTCTTTGCGATGTGTGCTTGTTTTGATGATTCTATGGTTTTCTTTGATGATTTTTTGCCATAGAAAAGTTGGAATACACTAGATATAATGCAAGAACGAAATATGAATTGATTTGCTACAACACTTATAGTAGTGATTTGTTTTCTTATACTAACGGATCTCATGAAGGCTTTTATTGAGTTTTGTGTGATTGAAGTTTTCAAGTTTTGGGTTATCTTACGATGGATGAAGGAATAAGGAGTAAGAAGAGCCTAAGCTTGGGGATGCCCCGGCATCCCAAGCTATTGTAACATCCCGATTTTCAATTTGGATGTTAATCATTAGGTCATTATATGCATCCATATTTTGAGCATTTTGAATTTGGTTTATTTGGACACTTTGATCCAAGAGACCTTAAGCAACTCAAGGACCATGTGAGAGAGTTGGAGGTTTTCATAAAACTCCAATTTTGATCAAGGTGATTTTGATTTGAAATCATTTTTCCAATTATTTCAAAATAAATAAAATAATGAGAGAAGATAATATGACTTCTTCAAAACAGAGGAAATAATGGAAATTTAATTTTTGAATAAAAATATATATTTATTTGAACTTTATTTGAGATTTTATTCGATTAAATTAGGGAAAATTACATTTTTGAAAATTGCATTTTAGCCGAGAAAAATGTTCCGTGGTCTTAAATATTAGGAGAGGACCGTGAAAATTATTTTTAGAATTTTAGAATTTTTATTTATTTTATTTTGGATTTTTCTGCTGCGGTGAATTTATTAAAATAATCCACGTGCCGACTGGGCCGACCCAGCCGAAGCCAGGCCAAGGCCCAGCTCGTGTCGCCTCCGCCGCCGACTTGGGAGGAGACCCGAGCGGACCCGCTCCGCCGCCGCCGCCAGACTCCACTTGGAGTCCGGCTCCACCCCGCCGCCGTTTGTGCCTCCCCCAAGCCGGATGCGCCTCCCCTGACCCCCTTTATATACTCCCCACCCTGCCTCCTCTCCTCCCCACCAAGCTGACGCCGCCGCCCGCCATTGCCGCGCAGCCGCCGCTCGCCAGCCGCATCGCCGCCGCCTCCTGTCGCGTCGCTGCCCCCGCAAGCCGTCGCCCCGCTGTCGTCGCCACCTCGCTGCACGCCGCCGGTGCCGCCTCCCCGCCTCGCCGTTGACTGCCACCGGCCGAACCCGTTTAACCGGTAAAAACCGTCTCGGTTCGTCGGTTATTTTTTCTGTTTTTTTTAGTTTTGGTTTAGTAAGGATAGACTGGTTTATTTTTTTGCCCGGTTAAATAGAGAGCATTCACCCGATTAGTTCTGTTAATGAACAAGTTCGTTCATTAGTTTCTGTTAGCGAACGTTCGTTCATTAGATTTTTCTTTTTAGTTTAATTTTCAGCCAGGGACCTATCCGCAAACATTTTCTCTTACAGATTAGTCCCTGGTCTTCAAACCCTCACTACTTCTTGCTCGTTTATCCAAATCCAGTGAAACCAACACCAAAATCTTTGTCTTGTTCCCCTCGGTCCCAATAAAAAACTTGAATATGATTTTGAAAATTAAAAATTTGGTTTCAAGCAGATTTAAATTTGAACTTCTTTTGATCGTAGTTTGAGGTTCGTAACTCATATTCAAGTGATTCTTTTTGCAAATCGAAGCTCTTCACTTGAACTTTGTGTTTAGATCTTTTTCTTTTGGTTCTACTTTTGCATCTTATGCTTGAGTGCTTATGTATTCTATTGTTTGTTCACGATAGAGTTTCCTGAGTGTGAGGCTTGCGACTATGACTCTTTAGGGTTTTCCGATCATCAGCAAGGCAAGTAACAATTTGATCATACCCTTTTTTACCCGGTTTTTATGCATTAGTTTCAACCCTCAAACATTGCATGAGTAGGATTTGATAATATGTGGGTGTGGGAAGTAGTTGATGAGGTAGGAACCTATTGTCTTTTATTAAACCCTAGGTATTATCGCATTATGCTTGCACTACTTTGCTATGCTCGTAGACGTGGATTGGTTCATGAGATTCATGAAAGATGTGAGAGTTATTTATAACTAAGGGAAACTTAAGGTGGGTACTTTAATACACATCTGGATGGATTGGTTGTGGGCACCTTGGGAATCCAGTGTTGTCCTAGGAGATCCCGGCCTACCCATGTGATCCTCCTATGGAAGGCCACCCAGGCTCGAAGGGATCATAAGATTATTCATGCTAGAAACTTCCATGTGCAGCCACAAGCCATTATGGGCTCTGGCATAGTTGAGTAAGTTGTGGGAATCCTTTCCATGATGGGCTAGCATATGTAGGGGAATTGTAGGTGTACCGGCCTATCTATCGGTTAAGGGGACCTCTTCGGAAAGACTATGTCTCAATCATCCGGTTCTCAAACACCAGGCAATGCGAGAAATTCAATGGAGGAGATCAAGTCTTGTGGGGAAAAGTGCACAAACCTCTGCAGAGTGTACAAACTAATCATGATTAGTCGTGTCCTCGGTTATGGACAACTTTGAGTATCTAGAAGTGGCTAATTGGTTGATCTCATTGTTGGAAATATGCCCTAGAGGCAATAATAAATTGATTACTATTATATTTCCTTGTTCATGATAATCGTTTATTATCCATGCTAGAATTGTATTGATAGGAAACTCAGATACATGTGTGGATACATAGACAATACCATGTCCCTAGTAAGCCTCTAGTTGACTAGCTTGTTGATCAATAGATGGTTACGGTTTCCTGACCATGGACATTGGATGTCGTTGATAACGGGATCACATCATTAGGAGAATGATGTGATGGACAAGACCCAATCCTAAGCATGGCACAAGATCGTGTAGTTCGCGTGCTAAAGCTTTTCTAATGTCAAGTATCATTTCCTTAGACCATGATATTGTGCAACTCCCGGATACTGTAGGAATACTTTGGGTGTGCCAAACGTCACAACGTAACTGGGTGGCTATAAAGGTACACTACAGGTATCTCCGAAAGTGTCTTTTGGGTTGGCACAAATCGAGACTGGGATTTGTCACTCCGTGTAAACGGAGAGGTATCTCTGGGCCCACTCGGTAGGACATCATCATAATGTGCACAATGTGATCAAGGAGTTGATCACGGGATGATGTGTTATGGAACGAGTAAAGAGACTTGCCGGTAACGAGATTGAACAAGGTATCGGGATACCGATGATCGAATCTCGGGCATGTACAATACCGCTAGACGAAGGGAATTGTATATGGGATTGATCGAATCCTCGACATCGTGGTTCATCCGATGAGGTCATCATGGAACATGTGGGAACCAACATGGGTATCCAGATCCCGCTGTTGGTTATTGACCGGAGAACGTCTCGGTCATGTCTGCATGGTTCCCGAACCCGTAGGGTCTACACACTTAAGGTTCGATGACGCTAGGGTTATAAGGAATAGATATACGTGGTTACCGAATGTTGTTCGGAGTCCCGGATGAGATCCCGGATGTCATGAGGAGTTCCGGAATGGTCTGGAGGTAAAGATTTATATATGGGAAGTCCTGTTTTGGTCACCGGAAAAGTTTCGGGTTTTATTGGTAACGTACTGGGACCACCAGGAGGGTGCCGGGGGTCCACCAAGTGGGGCCACCAGCCCCAGAAGGTTGCATGGGCCAAGTGTGAGAGGGGACCAGCCCCAGGTGGGCTGGTGCGCCCCCCCACCAAGGCCCAAGGCGCAGGGAGAGTGGGAGGGGGCAAACGCTAGGTCAAGAAGGGCCTTAAGGCCCACCCTAGGTGCGCCCCCCTCTCTTCCCCCTTGGCCGCACCCTAGATGGGTTTTGGGGGCTGCTGCCCCCCCTAGGGAGGGAACCCTAGATGGGGGCGCAGCCCCTCCCCTTCCCCTATATATACTTGAGGTTAGGGGGCTGCAACACACACGATTTGATCTCTTCTTGGCGCAGCCCTACCCCTCTCCCTCCTCGTCTCTTGCGGTGCTTGGCGAAACCCTGCTGGAGTACCACACTCCTCCACCACCACCACGCCATTGTGCTGCTGCTGGATGGAGTCTTCCTCAACCTCTCCCTCTCTCCTTGCTGGATCAAGGCATGGGAGACGTCACCGGGCTGTACGTGTGTTGAACGCGGAGGTGCCGTCCGTTCGGCACTAGGATCTCCGGTGATTTGGATCACGACGAGTACGACTCCTTCAACCCCGTTCTCTTGAACGCTTCCGCATAGCGATCTACAAGTGTATGTAGATGCACTCTCCTTCCCCTCGTTGCTGGTTTCTCCATAGATAGATCTTGGTGACACGTAGGAAAATTTTGAATTTCTGCTACGTTCCCCAAAAGTGGCATCATGAGCTAGGTCTATGCGTAGTTTCTATGCAGGAGTAGAACACAAAGTAGTTGTGGGCGTTGATTTTGTTCAATATGCTTACCGATACTAGTCCAATCTTGATTCGGCGGAATTGTTGGATGAAGCGGCCCGGACCGACCTTACACGTACTCTTACGTGGGACTGGTTCCACCGACTGACATGCACTAGTTGCATAAGGTGGCTAGCGGGTGTCTGTCTCTCCCACTTTAGTCGGATCGGATTCGATGAAAAGGGTCCTTATGAAGGGTAAATAACAATTGCAATATCACGTTGTGGTTTTTGCGTAGGTAAGAAACGTTCTTGCTAGAAACCCATAGCAGCCACGTAAAACATGCAAACAACAATTAGAGGACGTCTAACTTGTTTTTCCAAGGTATGCTATGTGATGTGATATGGCCAAGAAGAATGTGATGAATGATATGTGATGTATGAGATTGATCATGTTCTTGTAATAGGAATCACGACTTGCATGTCGATGAGTATGACAACCGGCAGGAGCCATAGGAGTTGTCTTTATTAATTGTATGACCTGCGTGTCATTGAACAACGCCATGTAATTACTTTACTTTATTGCTAGACTGTAGCCATAGTAGTAGAAGTAATAGTTGGCGAGCAACTTCATGGAGACACGATGATGGAGATCATGATGATGGAGATCATGGTGTCATGCCGGTGACAAGATGATCATGGAGCCCCAAGATGGAGATCAAAGGAGCTATATGATATTGGCCATATCATGTCACTATTATTTGATTGCATGTGATGTTTATCATGTTTATGCATCTTATTTGCTTAGAACAACGGTAGTAAATAAGATGATCCCTCATTAAAATTTCAAGAAAGTGTTCCCCCTAACTATGCACCGTTGCGACAGTTTGTTGTTTCGAAGCACCACGTGATGATCGGGTGTGATAGATTCTAACATTCACATACAACGGGTGTAAGACAGATTTACACACGCGAAACACTTAGGTTGACTTGACGAGCCTGGCATGTACAGACATGGCCTCGGAACACAAGAGACCGAAAGGTCGAGCATGAGTCGTATGGTAGATACGATCAACATGAAGATGTTCACCGATGATGACTAGTCCGTCTCACGTGATGATCGGAGACGGCCTGGTTGACTCGGATCATGTAATCACTTAGATGACTAGAGGGATGTCTATCTGTGTAACGCCCTCGATGCGGCTATATCTCCCACGTGTCGAAGCACGACTTAGAGGCATAACCGCATTGAAAGCAATGTCGCAAGTGAGGTAATCTTCACACAACCCATGTAATACATAAGGGAAAGAGATACATAGTTGGCTTACAATCGCCACTTCACACAAATACATAAATAAAGCATTACAACAACCAGTTACAAACAAGGCCCGACTACGGAGCCAAAATAAAAGAAGAACCCCAAATGCGACAAGGTCCCCGATTGACCCCAACTGGGCTCCACTACTGACCAACTAGAACGAAACGACACAAAGGACAAGATCTTCATCGAGCTCCTCCTGAGCTTGGTTGCGTCATCTACACGGACTCGTCGGCACCTGCAAACTGGTTTTGGAAGTATCTGTGAGTCACGGGGACTCAGCAATCTCGCACCCTCGTGATCAAGACTATTTAAGCTTATGGGTAAGGTAAAAGGTATGGGGTGGAGCTGTATCAAGCGACTAGCATATATGGTGGCTAACGTACGCAAAAGAGAGCGAGAAGAGAAGGCAAAGCACGGTCGATAAAAGTATGATCAAGAAGTGATCCTAAAACAACCTACGTCAAGCATTACTCCAACACCGTGTTCACTTCCCGGACTCCGCCGGAAAGAGACCATCACGGTAACACACGCGGTTGATGCATTTTAATTAAGGTCAACTTCAGGTTTTCTACAACCGGACGTTAACAAATTCCCATATGCCCATAACCGCGGGCACGGCTTTCCAAAGTTCAAATCCCTGCAGGGGTGTCCCAACTTAGCCCATCACAAGCTCTCACGGTCAACGAAGGATATTCCTACTAGCGGGAAGACCCGATCAGACTCGGAATCCCGGTTACAAGACATTTCGACAAGGTAAAACTAAACCAGCAACACCGCCCGAATGTGCCGACAAATCCCGATAGGAGCTGCACATATCTCTTTCTCAGGGCACACTCAGATTGTCCTAGGTATGGGTAGGCCCGCCCAGAGATGCCCCTGGTGGCCACTGGCAGCTGACAGGTTGGACCAACACTCAGAGGAGCACTGGCCCGGGAAGTAAAATAATGATGACCCTTGAGTCTGCAGAACCCAAGGGAAAGAAAAGGCTAGGTGGCAAATGGTAAAACCAATGTTGGGCATTGCTGGAGGAGTTTTACTCAAGGCGAACTGTCAAGGGGTTCCCATAATAGCCCTACCGCGTAAGGAACGCAAAATCCGGGAACATAACACCGATATGACGGAAACTAGGGCGGCAAGAGTGGAACAAAACACCAGGCATAAGGCCGAGCCTTCCACCCTTTACCAAGTATATAGATGCATTAATTAAATAAGATATATTGTGATATCCCAACAAGTAAACATGTTCCAACAAGGAACAACATCTGCATGTTCCAACACGGAACAAACTTCAATCTTCACCTGCAACTAACAACGCTATAAGAGGGGCTGAGCAAAGCGGTAACATAGCCAATCAACGGTTTGCTAGGACAAGGTGGGTTAGAGGCTTGGTTCACCAATATGGGAGGCATGATAAGCAAGTGGTAGGTATCGCAGCATAGGCATAGCAAAAGAGCGAGCAACTAGCAAGCAAAGATAGAAGTGATTTCGAGGGTATGATCATCTTGCCTGAGATCCCGCAAGGAAGAAGAATGAGTCCATGAAGAAGACAAACGGACGTAGTCGAACGGATCCTCACAAACGCGACGTTATCAGAACCAACC
This sequence comes from Triticum urartu, assembly GCF_056163025.1. Classification (NCBI taxonomy): domain Eukaryota; kingdom Viridiplantae; phylum Streptophyta; class Magnoliopsida; order Poales; family Poaceae; genus Triticum; species Triticum urartu. The sequence continues at coordinate 428,336,703 of NC_141879.1, forward strand.
CGAAGAAGACACACCAGAAAGAAGCAAACAATCATGGTAAACAACCACCCCAAAATCATGGCATGATGCACAACAAGTATGATGCATGTCCGGTTTAATGAAGCATGGCATGGCAAAGTGCACAAGCAATCCTACAAATTAAGTGGAGCTCATTATGCAATGGAGTTACATATTGAAGAAAACACCACATGACTTATTTAGTTCTCTCTTGTTTATGTACCCAAAAAGATTAAATGTTCTTAGCATGGCAAGAGGGTGAAGCAAATGAAAACTACCTAACTAGGCAAGTTTAAATGAGGCCGGAACAACAAGCAACAAGTCCGGAAAAATCCTCATGTGCATATTTTGGTTGTGGTACTGATCTGCCCTAAACACAATTTTAGAGTTATTAAACATGCAAAGTAAAGCCACCATGTTAAACTAGGCAAAATTCTACCCCATTTACATATAAAGTTTATTAAAATCGGAGCTATGGTTATTTAGTTATGAATTAATTCATTTTAGCATGGCATATGGACAAAGTTACGCAAACAACATTTTAAACATTTTAAACATAGATGAAAGTTGGATATTATTAAACTAGATGAATTTCTAAGCAAGTTTCATATTAAGATTGTTTTAACCCGATGCACGGTTGTGAAGTTATTAAATGCATGAAACTAGGGGGGGTTTTCCGTAAAACTGCAATTCCCTGGAAATTAGCTAAATTCACAGAGACTGGAAAAAAACATCCACGAGCTGAAACTAGTGCAAGTCTGGGCCAACTGGAAAAAAAAACAAAAGGGACGCTGCTGGGGGGGGCGTCTCACCATGGGCCAAGGGAGATGGGCCTTGGCGCGGTGCAGCAGAGGAGCAGCTAGGCCTTGGCCAGAGGCTGGCCCATGCTGGAGCAGCCGAGGTCAACGCGTGCGTGCACCCGCAGCGAGACGAACCAGGGGTGCGGCCATGGTCGCGGGGCTCACAGTGGCACGAGATCCGCGCGCGAAGGGCGGCGGAGCACTGCAGGGGAGGTGAGGAACGGGCAGCTCCGACGATGGGGGTTCCGGATTCGGGCGAAGATGGCCGGCGGCGTCGACCTGCGAAGGGCATAGAGAGAGAGACCATGAGAGAGCAGGGAGACGGAGAGGGAGCAACGAAGAGAGAGGAGAGCAGGGAAGGCGGCCTGGGGTCACCGGCGGCGGCTCCTGGTCGTCGGAGTTCGGCAGCGCGGAGATGGGGTCGCCGACGAGGCAAGGCGAGGCGGTGGTAGCGAGCCGATGCAGGAGACATTCGGGAACGAGGGCTGTAGCGATGTACGAGCAGCGGCGGAGCGATCCGGGCCTAGATGGGCGCTGGCGGGCTTCTCGCGGGATCGGCGGGCCTGCGTCTGGAGAGAGGAGGCTGGAGGCAGGGACGACAAGTGGCGGCGCTCGGTTGGCCGATCCGGTGGCTGGGTGGCGGCGCAGCCACTGGGACGCTGCCAAGTGGCGCTGGTGAGGTGGCTGGCGCCAGATTTGGAGGGGGAAGGAGGCTGGTGGCACGGAATTTGAGGAGGGAGGCGGCAGGGAGGTAGGGGAAAGGTTAGGCTGCCAAATTTGGAAGGGGTTGTCCATATATAGGCAGGGATGGCTAGGGTTTGGGTTTAGGGGGGGTTTTTGGAGCGTTTCGGAGCCTCCGATCGCGATCTGACGCACCAGAACGGAGGGGGGTTTAGGTGGGCTGCAGGTGGGTTGTGAAGAGAGGTTGGGCTGAGATGAGAGGAGAGGAATGCAGCCCGGCAACTGTTTCCGGAGACCGAAAACGTCCGACGTTTTGACCGACTATAATGCCGCTATAGTTATCCGTTGGGGCGTCAAACGAACTCCGATTGCGATGAAACTTGGCAGGCGGTCTACCTACACTATAACAAGACCACACGTCAACTTTCATCCCATTCCGAGAACATTTTCCGGCCACTTATAAAATAATATTTCGGACATGCCGCGGGCGCGTGCAATTGTGTCTGGACTCAGAACGGACAACGGACAGAACTGGGGAACCCGGACAGATGCAGGTTTTGAAAAACATGATGATGCAATGCACATGATGACATGAAAAGATGCAACACGCAAGCAAATGACATGGCAACAACAGCGAATAACTGGAGGACACCTGGCACATCGGTCTCTGGGCGTTACAATCTGAGTGGGAGTTCATAAGATGAACTTAATTATCCTGAACATAGTCAAAAGGTCTTCGCAAATTATGTCGTGGCTCGTGCTTTAGTTCTACTGTTTAGATATGTTCCTAGAGAAAATTTAGTTGAAAGTTGGTAGTAGCAATTATGCGGACTAGGTCCGTAAACTGAGGATTGTCCTCATTGCTTCATAGAAGGCTTATGTCCTTAGTGCACCGCTCAGTGTGCTAAATCTCGAACGTCGTCTGTGGATGTTGCGAACATCTGACATACACATTTTGATAACTACGTGATAGTTCAGTTAAACGGTTTAGAATTGAGGCACCGAAGACATTTTTGAAACATCGCGAAACATATGAGATGTTTCGAGGGCTGAAATTGGGATTTCAGGCTCGTGCCCACGTCAAGAGGTATAAGACCTCCGACGATTTTCTTAGCCCACAAACTAAGGGAGAAAAGCTCAATTGTTGAGCTTGTGCTCAGATTGTCTGAGTACAACAATCGTTTGAATCGAGTGGGAGTTGATCTTCCAGATGAGATAGTGATGTTTCTCCAAAGTCATTACCACCAAGCTGCTAGAGCTTCGTGATGAACTATAATATATCAGGTACATATATGATGATCCTTGAGATATTCGCGATGTTTGTAGAAATCAAGAAGGAGCATCAATTGTTGATGGTTGGTGAAACCACTAGTTTCAAGAAGGGCAAGGGCAAGAAAGGGATACTTCATGGAACAACAAATCAGTTGCTGTTCTAGTGAAGAAACCCAAAGTTGAACCCAAGCCCGAGACTAAGTGCTTCTGTAATAAAGGGAACAGCCACTGGAGCAGAATTACCCTAGATACTTGGTAGATGAGAAGGCTGGCAAAGTCGATAGAAGTATATTGGATATACATTGTGTTAATGTGTACTTTACTAGTACTCCTAGTAGCACCAGGGTATTAGATACCGGTTCGATTGCTACGTGTTAGTAACTCGAAATAAAAGCTACGGAATAAACGGATACTAGCTAAAGGTGAGATGACGATATGTGTTGGAAGTATTTCCAAGGTTGATCAAATATCGTACGCTCCATCTACCATCGAGATTGGTGTTTGCGTTGAGCATAGACATGATTGGATTATCTCTATCGCAATACGGTTATTCATTTAAGGAGAATAATGGTTACTCTGTTTATTTGAATAATACCTTCAATGGTCTTACACCTAAAATGAATGGTTTGTTGAATCTCGATCGTAGTGATACACATGTTCATGCCAAAAGATATAAGATAGTAATGATAGTACCACCTACTTGTGGCACTGCCACGTAAGTCATATCGGTATAAAACGCATGAAGAAGCTCCATGTTGATGGATCTTTGGGCTCACTCGTTTTGAAGAGTTTGAGACATGCGAACCATGTCTATTGGTGTATATGCATGAAGAAACTCCATGCAAATGGACCGTTTGGACTCACTTGTTTTTGAATCACTTGAGACATACAAATCATACCACATGGGCAAGATGACTGAAAGCCTCGTTTTCAGTAAAATGGAACTAGAAAGCAACTTGTTGGAAGTAATACATTTTGATGTGTGCAGTCCAATGAGTGCTGAGGCGTGTAGTGGATATCGTTATGTTCTTACTTCACAGATGATTTGATTAGATGTTGAGTATATTTACTTGATGAATCACGAGTCTGAATTATTGAAAGGTTCAAGTAATTTTAGGGTGAAGTTGAAAGATCGTCGTGACAAGAGGATAAAAGATCTATGATATGATCATAGAGATGAATATCTGAATTACGAGTTTGGCACAGAATAAAGACATTGTGGAAATTCTTTCACAACTAATACAGCCTGGAACACCATAGTGTGATGGTGTGTCCGAACATCATAACTACACCCTATGGGATATGATGCATACCATGATGTCTCTTATCGAATTACCACGATAGTTTATGGGTTAGGCATTAGAGACAACCACATTCACTTTAAATAGGGCACCATGTAATTCCGATGAGATGACACCGTATGAACTATGGTTTAGAGAAACCTAAGCTGTCATTTCTTAAAAGTTTGGGGCTGCGACGCTTATGTGAAAAAAGTTTCAGGCTGATAAGCTCGAACCCAAAGCGGATAAATGCATCTTCATAGGACACCCAAAACAGTTGGGTATACCTCCTGTCTCAGATCCGAAAGCAATAAGGGATTGTTTCTAGAATCGGGTCCTTTCTCGAGGAAAAGTTTCTCTCGAAAGAATTGAGTGGGAGGATGGTGGAGACTTTATGAGGTTATTGAACCGTCACTTCAACTAGTGTATAGCAGGGCACAAAGAGTTGTTCCTGTGGCACCTACACCAATTGAAGTGGAAGCTTATGATATTGATCATGAGACTTCGGATCAAGTCACTCCCAAACCTCGTGGGATGACAAGGATGCGTACTACTTCAGAGTGGTATGTAATCCTGTCTTGGAAGTCATGTTGCTAGACAACAATGAACCTACGAGCCATGGAGAAGCGATGGTGGGCCCGGATTCCGATAAATGGCTCGAGGCCATAAAATCTGAGATAGGATCCATGTATGAAAACAAAGTGTAGACTTTGGAAGAACTACTTGATGGTCATAAGGCTGTTAGGTACATATGGATTTTAAAAGGAACACGGACAATGATGGTAAGTATCACCATTAAGAAAGCTCGACTTGTCATTAAGATGTTTTCCGACAAGTTCAAGGAGTTGACTACGATGAGACTTTCTCACTCGTAGCGATGCTAAGAGTCTGTTGGAATTATATTGGCGATTACTGCATTATTTATGAAATCTTGCAGATAGGATGTCAAAACATTGTTTCCTCGACGATTTTCTTGAGGAAAGGTTGTATGTGATACAACCGGAAGGTTTTGTCAATCCTAAAAGATGCTAATAAGTATGCAAAGCTCCAGCCATCCTTCTAAGGACTGGAGTAAGAATCTCGGAGTTGGAATGTACGCTTTGATGAGATGATCAAAGATTTTGGGTTTATACAAAGTTTATGAGAAACTTGTATTTCCAAAGAAGTGAGTGGGAGCACTATAGAATTTCTGATGAGTATATGTTGTTGACATATTATGGATCAGAAATGATGTAGAATTTCTGGAAAGCATATAGGGTTATTTGCAAAGTGTTTTTCAATGGAAAGCCTGGATTAAGCTACTTGAACATTGAGCATCAAGATCTATAAGGATAGATCAACACGCTTAATGGTACTTTCAAATGAGCACATACCTTGACATGATCTTGAAGGTGTTCAAGATGGATCAGTCAAAGAAGGAGTACTTGCCTGAGTTATAAGGTATGAAGTTAAGACTTAAAGCTCGACCACGGCAGAAGAAAGAGAAAGGACGAATGTCGTCCCCTATGCTTTTGTCATAGGCTCTATACGGTATGCCATGCTAAGTACCGCACCTGATGTGTGCCTTGCCACATGTCTGTCAAGAGGGTACAAAAGTGATCCAGGAGTGGATCACTAGACAGCGGTCAAAATTGTCCTTGGAGTAATAAGGACATGTTTCTCAATTATGGAGGTGATAAAGAGTTCGGCGTAAAGGGTTACATCGATGCAAGCTTTAACACCTATCCCGAATGACTCTGAGTAGCAAACCGGATACGTATAGTGGAGAAACCATTTGGAAAAGCTCCAAGTGGAGCATGGAAGCAGCATTTATAATATGACCTAGAGATTTGCAAAGTACATACGGATCTGATTGTTGCAGACCCGTTGACTAAAACCTCTCTCACAAGCAAAACATGATCAAACCCTAGAACTCATTGAGCCATAATCACATGATGATGTGAACTAGTTTAGCGACACTAGTAAACTCTTTGGATGTTGGTCACATGGCGATGTGACCTGTGAGTGTTAATCACATGGCGATGTGAACTAGATTATTGACTCTAGTGCAAGTGGGAGACTGTTGGAAATATGCCCTAGAGGCAATAATAAATTGATTATTATTATATTTCCTTGTTCATGATAATCGTTTATTATCCATGCTAGAATTGTATTGATAGGAAACTCAGATACATGTGTGGATACATAGACAACACCATGTCCCTAGTAAGCCTCTAGTTGACTAGCTCGTTGATCAATAGATGGTTACGGTTTCCTGACCATGGACATTGGATGTCGTTGATAACGGGATCACGTCATTAGGAGAATGATGTGATGGACAAGACCCAATCCTAAGCATAGCACAAGATCGTGTAGTTCGCATGCTAAAACTTTTCTAATGTCAAGTATCATTTCCTTAGACCATGAGATTGTGCAACTCCCGGTTACCGTAGGAATACTTTGGGTGTGCCAAATGTCACAACGTAACTGGGTGGCTATAAAGGTACACTACAGGTATCTCCGAAAGTGTCTGTTGGGTTGGCACGAATCGAGACTGGGATTTGTCACTCCGTGTAAACGGAGAGGTATCTCTGGGCCCACTCGGTAGGACATCATCATAATGTGCACAATGTGATCAAGCAGTTGATCATGGGATGATGTGTTACGGAACGAGTAAAGAGACTTGCCGGTAATGAGATTGAACAAGGTATCGGGATACCGACGATCGAATCTCGGGCAAGTATAATACCGCTAGACGAAGGGAATTGTATACGGGATTGATCGAATCCTCGACATCGTGGTTCATTCGATGAGATCATCGTGGAACATGTGGGAACCAACATGGGTATCCAGATCCCACTGTTGGTTATTGCCTGGATAACGTCTCGGTCATGTCTGCATGGTTCCCGAACCCGTAGGGTCTACACACTTAAGGTTCGATGATGCTAGGGTTATAAGGAATAGATATATGTGGTTACCGAATGTTGTTCGGAGTCCCGGATGAGATCCCAGACGTCACGAGGAGTTCCGGAATGGTCCGGAGGTAAAGATTTATATATGGGAAGTACTGTTTTGGTCACCGGAAAAGTTTCGGGTTTTATCGGTAACGTACCGGGACCACCGGGAGGGTCCCAGGGGTCCACCAAGTGGGGCCACCAGCCCCAGAAGGTTGCGTGGGCCAAGTGTGGGAGGGGACCAGCCCCAGGTGGGCTGGTGCGCCCCCCCACCAAGGCCGAAGGTGCAGGGAGAGTGGGAGGGGGCAAACCCTAGATCTAGATGGGCCTTAAGGCCCACCCTAGGTGCGCCCCCCTCTCTTCCCCCTTGGCCGCACCCCAGATGGGTTTTGGGGGCTGCCGCCCCCCCTAGGGAGGGAACCCTAGATGGGGGCGCAGCCCCTCCCCTTCCCCTATATATACTTGAGGTTAGGGGGCTGCAACACACACGATTTGATCTCTTCTTGGCGCAGCCCTACCCCTCTCCCTCCTCGTCTCTTGCGGTGCTTGGCGAAGCCCTGCTGGAGTACCACGCTCCTCCACCACCACCACGCCGTTGTGCTGCTGCTGGATGGAGTCTTCCTCAACCTCTCCCTCTCTCCTTGCTGGATCAAGGCATGGGAGACGTCACCGGGCTGTACGTGTGTTGAACGCGGAGGTGCCGTCCGTTCGGCACTAGGATCTCCGGTGATTTGGATCATGACGAGTACGACTCCTTCAACCCCGTTCTCTTGAACGCTTCCGCATAGCGATCTACAAGGGTATGTAGATGCACTCTCCTTCCCCTCGTTGCTGGTTTCTCCATAGATAGATCTTGGTGACACGTAGGAAAATTTTGAATTTCTGCTACGTTCCCCAACACTCATCACTCTATTTAATTTATGAATTGGGTTATTGTTGTTACTTCGTAATTTCTGGGATTTAGTTGGGGTTACCTTCTCGATATGGGTAATTTAACTTAGTAGTAATTAAAATTTATTCCTTTGTTGTAGGGAAAAATTAGCTTTATGCAAAATTAAACTTAGAGCCTCCACCAGCCAAATATGCATATAGAGATAGATATTTTCATTATTATTCTATGGTGTGAAATTTCCAGTACATTCAATGTACTCACCTACATGGCTGCAACGTCTCATGCTGCGGGAATCATACGACAAGTAAGTGATACGTTAGAGTTACGATGTCGACAATCAACTTTGCCGTTGGTGTTGTTGGGACTCCATAGCTTTGTTGTTTCTTTCGCTATATGGATTGAGGTAATAGCATTTACATTACTTTATACATGTGATTTACCTCTGTTATAAATCCTTGAGTATTGTGTGTGTCAGCATATCTATCCAGGGATGACACTTAAGCACAGACACTTTGATCCATTTGGGTCGGGTCGCTACAACTATTATCCAAAAGAGAGCAAGCAACTAAGCTTGGGGATGCCCCGAGTGGCATCGCCTCTTTCTTCTAACGACCATCGGTATTTTACTTGAAGCTATATTTTTATCCGTCACATACTATGTGTTTTGCTTGGAGCGTCTTGTATGATATGAGTCTTTTCTTGTTTTATTTTGTGTTTTTAGTCTTGATCCCTTGCTGGACACACCTATTTGACAGAGCCAAAATTATGCCATGACTTGTTAGAATTGCTCTATGTGCTTTACTTAAATTTTTATGAGCTATGGATTTGCTCTAGTGCTTCACCTATATCTTTTTGAGCACAACATGCTTTAGTATTTTTGAAGAAATGCTCTCTTGCTTCACTTATATTTATTTGGGAGTTAGTAAATTTTCAAAAAATTCTCTCTTGCTTCACTTAAATTATTTTGAGAGAAAGAAATATTATGCTTATGATCTTCACTTACATTTGTTTGAGCTTATCAAAAGCAACACATGAAAATTAGTTCCAAAGTGATAGATATCCAAGAAGGATATAATAAAAACTTTCATGAAGATCATTGGACAAAATAAACTTGATTCTTAGTAATAGTTTTGAGATATGATGATATGATATGTGAGTCATCTTGATGAGTAATTATGCTTTAGTAAGAATATTGGTGTTAAGGTTGTGATTCGCTATGCAAGCACGAAAGTCAATAGTTATGCAATGAAATTATATCCTACTTGTGGTGCATTATTCGGTGTTAATTCTGCTTAATGATCGCTTATGAGATTATTCGTTTCTTGGTTGGTCGCTTCTCAATCTTTTGCTAGCCTTCATTTTGCACTAAGTATGATCACTACTTTTGCATCCAAAATCCTTTAAACCAGTTTTGCCGCATGAGTCCACTATATCTACCTATATGCGGTATTCTTTTGTCGTTCTAAGAAAATTTGTATGTTCCATCTCTAATATTCAAAATGAATTTCTCTTTTGTGTGCTCGTACCGCTCGCGAGGCGGTGAGGGGTGGCTAATATTTTCCATGCTAGATGTGTTATTCTCACGATGAGTGTTTATTCACTTATCATTGCACGTGAGTAAGGCAAAGGTATCAGGGATGCCCAGTCCTGAAATGAAAAATGAATTTACTTTATGTTATCAAATAATAAATTCCTTCGGAAGTGTTGGTATGGAAGGCACCCGTGGATATGGTTAACCATGGAAAGTGAAAGTATGGTGAAAAAGGAATAAACTTTAATTTTTGTTTGGGAACTGCCTATGATATATCTAGCATGGAAAGTGTTGGGAAATCTAAGTCATTTTGTTGGTGGGAAAAGTATGCCTCTCAAAATGTTTTTATCTCTCAATTTTTGCTTTGAGCTCTGGCACCTCCACAAATCCCTACTTCACTCTACGAATGGCCTTTCATTTACTTTATGCAATTTTTATTTTTGAATTTGAGTCTCCATCTTGTCTTATAAAAGCACCAACTAGGAGGCACTATGATCGTACTTGAGCATTAGGTCTAGTTAATATGCGAGTGTGTTTCATGAATGTATCAATGATTGAGCATGATGGGCTAGGGATAGCTTATTTTAGCTTTGATATTTTGAAAGACATGGTTGCTTGTTGATATGCTTGAGTATTTAAGTTATCATGTCAAAACTAGACTATTGCTTTGCACAATATAAAAGTCCAAATGTCCATGCTATAAAGAAAAGAATATGAGTGACATGTTAGGCAGCATTTCACATCAAAAATTTGATTTTTATCATTTACCTACTCGAGGATGAGCAGGAATTAAGCTTCGGGATGCTGATACGTATCCAACGTATCTATAATTTTTTTATTGTTCCATGATGTTATATTATCAATCTTGGATGTTTTATAATCATTTTATAGTCATTTTATATCATTTTTTGGTACTAACCTATTGACATAGTGCCAAGTGCCAGTTGCTGTTTTTGCATGTTCTTTACATCGCAGATAATCAATACCAAACGGATTCCAAACGCAGCGAAACTTTTTGTTGATTTTTTGGGACTAGAAGACAACCAATGGGCCGAAGAAGCACCTGGGGGCTGCTCCGAGGGGAGCACAACACACCAGGGAGCGCCTGGAGGCCCAGGCGCAACCTGGTGGGTTGTTCCCACCTCGGGTGCCCCCGAACATCATATTTACTCTATAAATACCCCAATATTCCAGAAACCCTAGGGGAGTCAGCGAGAATCAATTCCAGCCGCCGCAGAGTCCAGAACCACCAGATCCAATCTAGACACCATCACGGAGGGGTTCACTGATACATCTCCAACGTATCTATAATTTTTGATTGTTCCATGCTATTATATTATCTGTTTTGGATGTTTAATGGGCTTTACTTTAACTTTTTATATTATGGATTAACCTACTAACCAAAGGCCCAATGCAAATTGCTGTTTTTTTCCTATTTCAGTGTTTCGCAAAAAAGGAATATCAAACGGAATCCGAACGGAATGAAACCTTCGGGGGAGTTATTTTTGGAACAAACGAGATCCCGGAGACTTGGAGTGGGCGTCTGGAAAGAAGCAAGGAGGCCACGAGGCAGGGAGGCGCACCCCCCACCCTCGTGGGCCCCTCGCAGCTCCACCGACATACTTCTTCCTCCTATATATACCCATATACCCCGAAAACATCCAGGAGCACCACGAAACCCTATTTCCACCACCGCAACCTTCTGTACCCATGAGATCCCATCTTGGGGCCTTTTACGGCGCTCTGCCGGAGGGGGAATCGATCATGGAGGGCTTCTACATCAACACCATAGCCTCTTCGATGATATGTGAGTAGTTTACCACAGACCTTTGGGTCCATAGTTATTAGCTAGATGGCTTCTTCTCTCGCTTTGGATCTCAATACAAAGTTCTCCTCGATTCTCTTGGAGATCTAATCGATGTAATTCTTTTTGCGGTGTGTTTGTCGAGATCCGATGAATTGTGGGTTTATGATCAAGATTATCTATGAACAATATTTGATTCTTATCTGAAATCTTTTATGCATGATTTAAATATCTTTGCAAGTCTCTTTGAATTATCAGTTTGGTTTGGCCTACTTGATTGATCGTTCATGCAATGGGAGAAGTGCTTAGCTTTGGGTTCGATCTTGCGGTGTCCTTTCCCAGTGACAGCGGGGGCAGCAAGGCACGTATTGTATTGTTTCCATAGAGGATAAACAGATGGGGTTTATATCATGTTGCTTGAGTTTATCCCTCTACATCATGTCATCTTGCCTAATGCGTTACTCTATTCTTCTGAACTTAATACTCTAGATGCATGCTGGATAGTGGTCGATGTGTGGAGTAATAGTAGTAGATGCAGAATCGTTTTGGTCTACTTGTTGCGGACGTGTTGCCTATATACATGATCATGCATAGATATTCTCAAAATTATTCGCTTTTCTATCAATTGCTCGACAGTAATTTGTTCACCCACCGTAGATTATGCTATCTTGAGAGAAGCCACTACTGAAACCTATGGCCCCGGGTCTATCTTCCATCATATTATTTTCATATCTATTTGCTATTTCTATTACCGTTTATTTTGCAATCTTTAGTTTCCAATCTATATCAAAAAATACCAAAAATATTTATCTTATTATCTCTATCAGATCTCACTTTTGTAAGTGACCGTGAAGGGATTGACAACCCCTTTATCGCGTCGGTTGCGAGGTTCTTGTTTGTTTGTGCAGGTACTAGGTGACTTGTATGTTACCTTCTACTGGATTGATACCTTGGTTCTCAAAAACTAAGGGAAATACTTACGCTACTATGCTGCATCACCCTTTGCTCTTCAAGGGAAAACCAACGCATGCTCAAGAGGTAGCAAGAAGGATTTTTGGCGCCATTGCCGGCGAGGTTGCATCAAGTCAAGACATCCCATGTACTGATGACCCACAAGTATAGGGGATCTACCGTAGTCCTTTCGATAAGTAAGAGTGTCGAACCCAACGAGGAGCAGAAGGAAATGATAAGAGGTTTCCAGCAAGGTATTCTCTGCAAGTACTGAAATAAGTGGTAACAGATAGTTTTGTGATAGGATAATTTGTAACAAGCAACAAGTAACAAAAGTAAATAAAGTGCAGCAAGGTGGCCCAATCCTTTTTGTAGCAAAGGACAAGCTTGGACAAACTCTTATATAGAGAAAAGCGCTCCCGAGGACACATGGGAATATCGTCAAGCTAGTTTTCATCACGCTCATATGATTCGCGTTCGGTACTTTGATAATTTGGTATGTGGGTGGACCGGTGCTTGGGTGTTGTCCTTACTTGGACAAGCATCCCACTTATGATTAACCTCTATTGCAAGCATCCGCAACTACAACAAAATTATTAAGGTAAACCTAACCATAGCATGAAACATATGGATCCAAATCAGCCCCTTACGAAGCAATGCTTAAACTAGGGTTTAAGCTTCTGTCACTCTAGCAACCCATCATCTACTTATTACTTCCCAATGTCTTCCTCTAGGCCCAAATAATGGTGAAGTGTCATGTAGTCGACGTTCACATAACACCACTAGAGGAGACACAATATACATCTCATCAAAATATCAAACGAATACCATCACATGACTACTAATAGCAAGACTTCTCCCATGTCCTCAGGAACAAAGTAACTACTCACAAAGAATAAACATGTTCATAATCAGAGGGGTATTAATATGCATATAGGATCTGAACATATGATATTCCACCAATTAAACCAACTAGCATCAACTACAAGGAGTAATTAACACTACTAGCAACCTACTAGCACCAATCCCGGACTTGGAGACAAGAATTGGATACAAGAGATGAACTAGGGTTTTGAGAGGAGATGGTGCTGATGAAGATTTTGATGGAGATTTCCCTCTCCCGATGAGAGGAGCGTTGGTGATGACGATGGCGATGATTTCCCCCTCCGGGAGGGAAGTTTCCCCGGCAGAACAGCTCTGCCGGAGCCCTAGATTGGATTCGCCAAGGTTTCGCCTCGTGGCGGCGGAGTTTCGTCCGAGAAGATGGCTTATTTTTTTTATCGAAAGACTTCATATAGCAGAAGATGGCCACCGGAGGGCCACCAGGGGGCCCACGAGGTAGGGAGCGTGCCCAGGGGGTAGGGCACGCCCGCCACCCTCGTGGGCAGGGTGTGGCCCCCCTGGTGAATTTCTTCTGCTGAGTATTTTTTATATATTCTGAAAATGTCTTCCGCGAAGTTTCAGGACTTTTGGAGCTGTGCAGAATAAGTCTCTAATATTTGCTCCTTTTCCAGCCCAGAATCCCAGCTGCCGGCATTCTCCCTCTTTATGTAAACCTTGTAAAATAAGAGAGAATAAGAATAAGTATTGTGACATAATGTGTAATAACAGCCCATAATGCAATAAATATCGATATAAAAGCATGATGCAAAATGGGCGTATGTGACGCCCTCGATGCGGCTATATCTCCTACGTGTCGAAGCACGACTTAGAGGCATAACCGCATTGAAAGCAATGTCGCAAGTAAGGTAATCTTCACAACAACCCATGTAAATAGATAATAGGGGAAAAAGGTACATAATTGGCTCACACTCGCCACGTCACACAAATACATGAATAACATTACAATCATCCAATACACTCATGGTCCGACTATGGTACCAAAATAAAAGATCAACCCCAACATGCGACACGGTCCCGATCGCCCCAACTGGGCACCACTACTGATCATCTTGGAAAGAAACGTAGTAACGGTGTGAGTCTTCGTCGAACTCCCACTTGAGCTCAAGTGCATCATCTAGAACGGAGTCGTCGGGCCCTGCATCTGGTTTGGAAGTAATCTGTGAGTCACGGGGACTCAGCAATCTCGCACCCTCGCGATCAAGACTATTTAAGCTTATAGGTAAGGCAAGGTAATATGTGGCGCTGCAGCAAGCGACTAGCATATATGGTGGCTAACCTGTTCGCAAAAGGGAGCGAGAAGAAAGGCAAAGCATGAACGAAGAACTAAAGAACAACCTACGTCAAACATTACTCCAACACCGTGTTCACTTCCCGGACTCCGCCGAGAAGAGACCATCACGGTAACACACGTGGTTGATTCATTTTAATTAAGTTAAGTTCATGTTATGTACAACCGGACATTAACAAATTCCCATCTTCCCATAACCGCGGGCACGGCTTTCGAAAGTTCAAATCCCTGCAGGGGAGTCCCAACTGAGCCCATCACAAGCTCTCACGGTCAACGAAGGATATACCTTCTCCCGAGACATTCCGATCAGACTCGGCATCGCGGTTCTATAAGACAACTTCGACAATGGTAAAACAAATCCAGCAACACCGCCCGAATGTGCCGACAAATCCCGATAGGAGCTGCACATATCTCGTTCTTAGGGCACACTCAGATGAACACTACGTACAACTAAAACCAACCCTCAAGTTTCCCCGAGGTGGCACTGCAAGTGGCTCTGTTTGGACCAACACTCAGAGGAGCACTGGCCTGGGGGGTTTAAAAGATGACCCTCGAGCTCCGGAAACCCAAGGGAAAAAGAGGCTAGGTGGAAAATGGTAAAACCAAGGTTGGGCATTGCTGGAGGAGTTTTATTCAAGGCGAACTGGCAAGGGGTTCCCATTATCACCCAACCGCGTAAGGAACGCAAAATCCGGGAACATAACACCGATATGACGGAAACTAGGGTGGCAAGAGTGGAACCAAACACTAGGCAAAAGGCCAAGCCTTCCACCCTTTACCAAGTATATAGATGCATTAATATAACAAGATAATATAGTCATACCCCAACAACAAAACAATGTTCCAACAAGGAACGATCTCCAATCTTCACCTGCAACTAGCAACGCTATAAGAGGGGCTGAGCAAAGTGGTAACATAGCCAACCAATGGTTTGCTAGGACATGGTGGGTTAGAGGTTTGACATGGCAATTTGGGAGGCATGATAAGCAAGTGGTAGGTATCGTAGCATAGGCATAGCAAAAGAGCGAGCATCTAGCAAGCAAAGATAGAAGTGATTACGAGGGTATGATCATCTTGCCTGCAAAGTTGTCAGAGTTGACTTGATCCTTGTAAGCAAACTCAACGGGCTCCTCTTTAGTGAACTCGACTCCCGGCTCTAACCATACAAGACAAACAAGCAAAAGGAACACAATCAACCACATGCAAAGCTCAAACAACATGATGCGCACATGGTATGCTATGCGGGATGCGATATGTGATGCATATGCGAGATTTGACAAGGAATGATTGAACCTGGCCTCAACCTGGAAATCCAAGAGTTTCACTGGAAAGGTGAGGTGATTTCGGTTGAAATCGATATAAAGACCACCGGAATCGGATGCACGGTTTGGAAATGGCAAGCAAAACAAATATGGCACCGGTCTGCGATAATCAGCAAGTAGCTATCTAAATGCATCAAGATAAATATGCTACAGCACTCAAACATGACAACAAAATACATGGCAGTGATTCACTCATGATGCTTGACAAAAGATGAACACTGACCTACGGCTAATTCATCCATTAACAGGTTCAAACAAGCATGGCAAAACTGCAAATGATAACAGGTTTCAGACTTTGTGAAATTAACACAAGTCTGGAATTTAACATCAGGTAGCACACTTTGGAGCATGAAAACTATAGGCTACAGGAACTTAACATGGCAAAGTAAGGTATGGCATGAAGCTACTCAAAACACTTAACAAAAGTCCCTTAGTGACCTTGAGCCAAAAGGGATAAGAAAATACAATTGCAAGCACGTGAACATAGCAAAATCATAAACAGATTCAGACTTAGTGAAATTCTAGGGCATGACAAAAACAGATTCAACATGGCATATTTACTAGCTTGATTAACTCACTATAAGGCATGTCATGGCATGGAACAAACTCTAGCATGAAGTAGACATGAAAATGAAGCTATCCATGTGCAAAGCAACCTCATGGCATGATTGAATTAAATCACACGAAAATGGCAAAACAACATCATGATGTGAAGTGACATGTTTATGAACTTGCTCAAATGCAGAAACTAATGCCACCACGAGATTGGTGTGATTTTTCTACCACAAAAACATATATAATATGTTGGGGTTGCTGTAGAAAAATCATCACAAGTGCAATAAGTTAGAAACTGCCCTAAATGGAATATGACAGAAATGACATTTTCCTTATTTGGAAACATCCAGATATGGACTTGCCCGAAATGGAAAATGGGGACTTGCCATAAATGGAAAACACGGGGATAAGGAAAAAAGAACGACTAGGGCGCTGAGAGGCTGACTGGTGGGACCCTTCTGTCATCCTCACGCATATTGCAAAAAAGAAAAAGAAAAAGGGGAAACAAACCGCGCCCTCAGGGGATCGAACCCGGGTCTCCCTGGTGCGGGCATGCATGGTCAACCACTGCGCTAAGGAGGGCGGGTGTGTATGGAGTGGGCGCCTGGTTCCTTTTGAACCAGAGCCAGAAGGCCGAGCCTTTTGCCATGACAACATAGAAAATCACCGGCGCCGGCAGAGACGAGCTAGACGGCGACGGCTTGCAATGCAGAGCCACGGCGGGCGTGCGGAAAGGGGTATAGATGTGTGTGTGTGTGTGTGTGTGCATGCGGACCAACTATAGGGTGTGCGCGCGCGAGTGTGCAGGCACTCGGGCACGAGCTCACGCTCGACTCGGGGCCATGACGAGGCACGGTAAGCAGGGAAGAAAAGGCCCAGGGCAAGGAGCGTTTGCGAGCGGATGAGTGCGCGAACGCGTGCCCTTTTTCCTTTCCCTTTTTCTGCTGTTTAACTAAAGCAGCTGCAAGGAAAATAAAAAGGCCAGGGGCTAGGAGAGGAGTTTTGCAGATATAAAAAATATCCTCAAGCTCCTGGAATTATGGGCCATTTGATTAAATTGCTTTGGGGATTTGTAAAGGAAGAAGATTAAATCAAGTTTGAATTAAATTCAAACTTGAGTCAATTTTTAACCTAACCAAAACATATTCAAATGAGTTGAAAATTGGCAGAGAGGATTTACACATGGTGCAAAATTTACAGGGAGAAGATGAACATTAAAAGAGAAGGGAAAGTGGCACTTGTCAAAAGAAAGGAATAGAAGGAGAGGTGGTGATGCATGGAGGTGGTGATGCATGGAACACACATAGAACATGCAACAACATATCATGCATGAATGTCATGGAAAAGCAAGTTGACATAAGCCCAACACAACATAGATATGCTCATGATGCAAACAGATGATGAGGGCATAGTGCAACAATGGATGACAAAAGAGATATGACAAAAAAAGACAAGAAAAAGCAAAGACAAACAAAACAAACCCAAAAAGAAACCCACAAAGAGGAAAACCACTTAGAATAGATGAAGAACAAGATGGATATATTGCCAAAATGGGAAGTTTTACATCTGGGGTGTTACAGCGTATCAACTCCCCCAAGTTTAGACCTCGCTTGTTCTCAAGCGAAAAGCCGAAATCAAAAAATATGTCCACATGTTTAGAGATAGAGGTGTCGATAAAAATAAAATATGGACATGAGGGCATCATGATCATTCTTAGAATAGCAACTTATATAATTCTTGTAATATGATTTCTTATGCTAGAGTAATAATTCAATCACAATTTCAAGTATAAATCATAAACTTCATTGAAAACTAACAAACTATAATATCAGTCATTGGAGCAATTGCAATTTATCATAACATAGGAAAGAGTCAACATATAAGAGCTTTTCAGCAAGTCCACATACTCAACTATCATATAGTCTTTCACAATTGCTGACACTCACGCAATACTTATGGGTATGGAGTTTTAATGGAACATAGAGAAAGATAGGGGCTTATAGTTTTGCCTCCCAACGTTTTACCTCAAGGGTAATGTCAACAGTAATAGTTCATGAAAACTCACATCCAATTAGCCATATATACTAGGATCTTTCCAACATACTGTGCTTGCCAAAGGATAAAATGTAAAAAGGAAGGGTGAAGATCACCATGACTCTTATGCAAGGTAGGAGATAAAAGTGAAAGATAGGCCCTTCGCAGAGGGAAGCAGAGGTTGTCATGCGCTTTTATGGTTGTATGCACAAAATCTTAATGCGAAAGAACGTCACTTTATATTGCCACTTGTGATATGGACCTTTATTATGCAGTTTCGCTTTTATTTCTTCCATATCACACGATCGTATAAAGTTTATTTTCTCCCACACTAACAAGTCATACATATTTAGAGAACAATTTTTATTGCTTGCACCGATGACAACTTAATTAGAGGATCTTACTCAATCCATAGGTAGGTATGGTGGACTCTAATAGCAAAACTAGTTTAAGGGTATTTGGAAGCACTAGTAGTATCTCTACTTGGTGCGATGAATTTGGCTAGCACGAGGGGGAAAGGCAAGCTCAATCATGTTGGATGATCCATGACAATATAATTATCTCATATGTAAGAAAACATAGCCCATTACGTTGTCTTCCTTGTCCAACGTCAACTCTTTAGCATGTCATATTTTAATGAGTGCTCACAATCATAAAAGATGTCCAAGATAGTATATTTATATGTGAAGACCTCTCTTTCTTATTACTTCCTATTAATTGCAACGATGACCAAAACTATGTTTGTCAACCCTCAACAACTTTTATTCATCATACCTTTTTCTATGTGAGCTCATTATTCTCCATAAGACTCACATGATCTCTTTGTTTCTTTTTTATTTCTTTCTCTTTTCTTTTATTCCCTTAGGATCATGGCAAAATAATCAAGCCCTTGACTCAACACTAATCTTTATTATATAGCTCATGGACTCGATTACATAGAAGGATTATAAAGCAAAACTCACAACTAGATCATACCAAGAACTTTTATTCTACTAGATCAAGATATTACCAAAAGGATCGAACAAAGAAAAACGGTAAAGATAAAAGTGATGGTGATACGATACCGGGGCACTCCCCCAATCTTGGCAGTTGCCAAGGGGAGTGCCCATACCAGATACTCAATTCTTCTTTGTTGGTGGAGACGGTGGAGATTTTGTTGATGGCGTAGGCTTGTCGTCCTTCTTCCAAGGCATAGGCTCACCATCATAGATGGATGACCGAGTCTCCTGAAACCTCAAATCTGCAGCCAAACTCATCCTCTTGAATCTATATTCATACTCACAGTTTTGATTTTGCAGGTCATAGATCTGGGCTTGGAGGTGCTCGTTTTTCTCATGAAGCTTGAAGATCGCCTCCCCAATGTCCTTGACGTCCAGCTTGTGGTTGTTGGTGAAATCCGTGATCATAACATGATTGGAATCGAGTCCATGCTCCACCATCTCCTGACACTTGAAAACTACTTGCTCCAATGCCTCGATCCTTGCCTCCGTGCTTCCGGTCTTCCTTGGTCCCTCAGCATCGCGGATGTGCAACAACCCCTCACGCATCTCAATGGTTTGAGGGTGTTGCAGCACTTCTGCGAGGTAGGGGTTGATGACCTTCTCGAAGAACTGGTCCTTGGGGGTGCTTGAAGACGACGTGACGACTTGGATCTGTCAGAAAAACAGCTCGAAACAAAAATAGGAGATTTTGGCGTGATACGGGAGTCAAAACCTCCGGGAGATTATATAATGAATTTTTACCGACCAAAATATGTGCCATGTATGAAAATGGAGTACGGAGAGCGCACGAGGTGCCCACGAGGTAGGGGGCGCGCCCAGGGGGGTAGGGCGCGCCCTCCACCCTCGTGGAGCCCTCGTGTCCTTCCCAGACTGCTTCTTATTTTTTCTATTTTTCTAAATATTCCAAAACGGCGAAATATTGCCTTAAAAACTGTGTTGGAGTCGGTTTACTTACCGTACCACATACCTATTCCTTTTCGGAGTCTGAAATGTTCCAGAAAGTGCCCCTTATGTATTACTCTGTGGTTACGGTTTCAATAATATTTGTTTCAACATTTATGGTATTACCTGAGATATAATGTTTGATTCTTTGACCGTTCACCACCTTCGGATTTGTGCCTTCGAAGTTGTTGATTTTTATGGCGCCGGAACGATATACCTCCTTGATAACGTAAGGACCTTCCCATTTAGAGAGAAGTTTTCCTGCAAAAAATCATAAACGAGAGTTGTATAGCAATACATAATCACTACATTAAACTCGCGCTTTTGTATCCTTTTATCATGCCATCTTTTAACTTTTTCTTTAAACAACATGGCATTTTCATAGGCTTGGGTTCTCCATTCATCAAGTGAGCTAACATCAAATAACCTCTTCTCACCGGAAAGTTTGAAATCATAATTGAGTTGTTTAATAGCCCAATATGCCTTGTGTTCTAGTTTGAGAGGTAAGTGACATGCTTTTCCATAAACCATTTTATACGGAGACATACCCATATGATTTTTATATGCAGTTCTATAGGCCCATAATGCATCATCAAATTCTTGGACCAATTTTTTTCTAGATCTATTAACAGTCTTTTGCAAAATTAATTTGAGCTCTCTATTACTCAATTCTACTTGACCACTAGACTGTGGGTGATAAGGAGATGCAATTCTATGATTAACATCATATTTAGCAAGCATTTTACGGAAAGCACCATGAATAAAATGTGAACCACCATCAGTCATTAAATATCTAGGGACTCCAAATCTTGGGAAAATAACTTCTTTAAGCATTTTAATAGAGGTGTTATGATCAGCACTACTAGTTGGAATAGCTTCTACCCACTTAGTAACGTAATCAGCAACAACTAAAATATGTGTATATCCATTAGAGGAAGGAAAAGGTCCCATATAATCAGAGCCCCAAACATCAAATGGTTCAATAATG
Organism: Triticum urartu; assembly: GCF_056163025.1. NCBI lineage: Eukaryota > Viridiplantae > Streptophyta > Magnoliopsida > Poales > Poaceae > Triticum > Triticum urartu. The sequence goes on from NC_141879.1 coordinate 428,357,877, forward strand.
AGTGAATAGTTCATAGGCATTTCTTGACGTCTACTAATATTACCAATTCGTTGACATTCATCACAAGATAAGACAAACTTACGGGCATCCTTGAAGAGAGTAGGCCAATAAAAACCGGATTGCAATACCTTGTGCGCAGTTCTATCTCCAGCATGGTGTCCTCCATAAGCTTCAGAGTGACACTTGCGTAGGATCTGTTCCTGTTCATGCTCAGGTACACAACGTCTAATAACACCATCTACTCCTTCTTTATAAAGATGTGGGTCATCCCAAAAGTAATGTCTCAAATCATAGAAGAACTTTTTCTTTTGCTGGTATGCGAAACTAGGTGGTATAAACTTAGCAACAATGTAATTAGCATAATCAGCATACCATGGAGCAGTATGATAAGCATTTATGACATTTAATTGCTCATCAGGAAAGCTATCATCAATAGGTAGTGGGTCATCAAGCACATTTTCTAACCTAGACAAGTTGTCTGCAACAGGGTTCTCGGCTCCCTTTCTATCAACAATATGTAAGTCAAATTCTTGTAGGAAGAGAACCCATCTAATAATTCTAGGTTTAGCATCTTTATTTTTCATAAGATATTTAATAGAAGCATGATCAGTGTGAATAGTTACTTTAGAATCAACAATATAAGGTCTGAACTTATCACAAGCAAATACAACTGCTAAGAATTCTTTTTCAGTGGTAGCATAATTTCTTTGAGCATTATCTAGGGTTTTACTAGCATATTGAATAACGTTTAATTTCTTATCAACTCTTTGTCCTAGAACAGCACCTACAGCATAATCACTAGCATCACACATAATTTTAAAGGGTAAATTCCAATCAGGTGGTTGAACAATAGGTGCAGAGATTAATGCTTTCTTAAGTATTTCAAATGCTTCTACACAATCATCATCAAAAACAAATGGTATATCCTTTTGTAATAAATTAGTCAGAGGCCGAGAAATTTTTGATAAGTCCTTAATGAACCTCCCATAAAATCCGGAATGACCAAGGAAACTTCTTATACCTTTGATGTCCTTGGGACATGGCATATTTTCAATAGCATCAACCTTGTCTTTATCAACTTCAATACCTCTTTTAGAAACTTTGTGCCCCAAGACAATACCTTCATTAACCATAAAGTGGCACTTTTCCCAATTCAGGACAAGATTAGTTTCTTCACATCTCTGCAAAACTCGATCAAGGTTGCTCAAGCAATCATCAAAAGAAGATCCATAGACGGAGAAATCATCCATGAAAACCTCACAAATCTTTTCACAAAAGTTAGAGAATATAGCCATCACGCATCTTTGAAAGGTAGCAGGTGCATTACATAGACCAAAAGGCATACGTCTATAAGCAAAAGTACCAAAAGGGCATGTAAAAGTAGTCTTTGATTGATCTTTGGCTGACACGGGTATTTGAGAGAAACCAGAAGAACCATCTAGAAAGCAAAAATGTGTATGTTTGGATAATCTTTCAAGCATTTGATCGATAAAAGGTAATGGGTAATGATCCTTTTTAGTTGCCTTATTTAATTTACGGAAATCAATTACCATCCTATAACCTGTAATAATTCTTTGAGGAATCAATTCATCTTTATCATTAGGAATGACAGTAATACCTACCTTCTTAGGGACACAATGGACAGGACTAGCCCACTGACTACCAGCAACGGGATAGATTATACCTGCCTCAAGGAGCTTTAGTATTTCCTTTCTTACCACTTCTTTCATTTTAGGATTCAGCCATCGTTGATGATCACGAACTGGTTTAGCATCTTCTTCCAAATTTATTTTATGTTGACATAGAGTGGGACTAATGCCCTTAAGATCATCAAGAGTACACCCAATAGCAACACGGTGCTTCTTTAGAGTTTTCAATAATCTCTCTTCCTCATGCTCTGAAAGGTTAGCACTAATAATAACAAGATATATCTTTTTCTCATCAAGATAAGCATATTTAAGAGTATCAGGTAACGGTTTAAGCTCAAACACGGGATCACCCTTGGGTGGAGGATGATCCCCTAGGATTCCAACAGGCAAATTGTTTTTCAGAATAGGTTCCTGTTTAAAGAATACTTCATCTATTTCCCTTCTTTCATTCATAAACATGTCATTTTCATGGTCTAGCAAATATTGTTCTAAAGGATCACTAGGAGGCACAACAATAGAAGCAAGACCAATAATTTCATCCTTACTAGGTAATTCTTCTTCACGGTGTTGTCTACTAAATTTAGAGAAATTAAACTCATGAGCCATATCATCCAAACCGATAGTAACAACATCCCTTTTGCAATCTATGGTAGCATTAACAGTGTTTAAGAAGGGTCTACCAAATATAATGGGACAAAAGCTATCTTGTGGGGAACCAAGAACAAGAAAATCAGCAGGATATTTAGTTTTCCCACACAAGACTTCAACATCTCTAAAAATTCCCATTGGTGAAATAGTATCTCTATTGGCAAGTTTAATTGTGACATCAATATCTTCTATTTCAGCAGGTGCAATATCATGCATAATTTCTTTGTATAAGGAATGAGGTATTGCGCTAGCACTAGCACCCATATCACATAAGCCATGATAATAATGATCTCCTATTTTAACAGAAATGACAGGCATGCCTACCACATGTCTAGGTTTATCTTTAGCACAAGGTTTAGCAATTCTAGCAGTTTCATCACAGAAATAAATATCATGCCCATCAATATTATCAGACAAGAGATCTTTAACAATAGCAATATTAGGTTCAACTTTAACTTGCTCAGGAGGTGTATATGTTTTAATATTGCTTTTACGAACCACAGTTGAAGCTTTAGCATGATCCTTTATCGTAAAAGGGAAAGGTGGTTTCTCAACATAAGTAGTAGGAACAATAGGATCATTATAAGTGACAATCTTTTCTTCAACTTTAATAGGTGCAGCTACTTTTACTTCTATGGGAGGATGATATTTAAACCACTTCTCCTTGGGGAGATCAACATAAGTAGCAAAAGATTCACAGAAAGAAGCTACTATCTCAGAGTAAAGTCCATATTTAGTGCTAAATTTACGGAAAACATCGGTATCCATAAAAGATTTAACACAATCAAAACTAGGTGTCATACCTGACTCCTTACCTTTGTCGAGGTCCCAATCTTCAGAGTTGCGTTTAATTCTTTCCAATAAATCCCATTTGAATTCAATAGTCTTCATCATAAAAGAGCCAGCACAAGAAGTATCAAGCATGGTGCGATTGCTATTAGAAAGCTGAGCATAAAAAATTTGAATAATCATTTCTCTTGAGAGCTTATGATTGGGGCATGAATATAACATTGATTTAAGCCTCCCCCAAGCTTGAGCGATGCTTTCTCCTTCGCGAGGCCAAAAATTATATATATAATTGCGATCACGATGAACAAGATGCATATGATAAAACTTCTGATGAAATTCCAATTTCAATTGTTTGTAATTCCAAGACCCCATATCATCACATAGCCTATACCATGTCGATGCATCTCCCTTCAAAGATAAAGGGAAGACCTTCTTCTTAACAACATCTCCGGGTACACCTGCAAGCTTAAATAATCCACAAACTTCATCCACATATATTAGATGCTCATCAGGATGTTTTGTTCCATCTCCTAAAAAGGGATTATCTAGTAGTTTTTCTATCATACCCGAAGGAATTTCAAAGCAGACATTTTCATTTTCAGTAGGTTCAGTAGGTTAAGGAGCAACTCTTTGCCCTACTGGTCGGGGTGAAGATACTCCGAACAAGTCCCTCAGAGGATTACTTTCCATAGTAACAAGTGACAGTAAATTTCAGCACACTATATAAATTTTTCCTTACCAAATTCCACCTACCAAAGGCGCTTCACTCCCCGGCAACGGCGCCAGAAAAGAGTCTTGATGACCCACTAGTATAGGGGATCTATGGTAGTCCTTTGGATAAGTAAGAGTGTCAAACCCAACGAGGAGCAGAAGGAAATGATAAGCGGTTTCCAGCAAGGTATTCTCTGCAAGTACTGAAATAAGTGGTAACAGATAGTTTTGTGATAGGATAATTTGTAACGAGCAAAAAGTAACAAAAGTAAATAAAGTTCAGCAAGGTGGCTAAATCCTTTTTGTAGCAAAGGACACGCCTGGACAAACTCTTATATAGAGAAAAGCGCTCCCGAGGACACATGGGAATATCGTCAAGCTAGTTTTCATCACGCTCATATGATTCGCGTTCGATACTTTGATAATTTCGTATGTGGGTGGACCGGTGCTTGGGTGCTGTCCTTACTTGGACAAGCATCCAACTTATGATTAACCTCTATTGCAAGCATCGGCAACTACAACAAAAGTATTCAGGTAAACCTAACCATAGCATGAAACATATGGATCCAAATCAGCCCCTTACGAAGCAACGCATAAACTAGGGTTTAAGCTTCTGTCACTCTAGAAACCCATCATCTACTTATTACTTCCCAATGCCTTCCTCTAGGCCCAAATAATGGTGAAGTGTCATGTAGTTGACGTTCACATAACACCACTAGAGGAGACACAACATACATCTCATCAAAATATCAAATGAATACCATCACATGACTACTAATAGCAAGATTTCTCCCATGTCCTCAGGAACAAAAGTAACTACTCACAAAGCATGAACATGTTCATAATCAGAGGGGTATTAATATGCATATAGGATCTGAACATATGATCTTCCACCAATTAAACCAACTAGCATCAACTACAAGGAGTAATTAACACTACTAGCAACCTACTAGCACCAATCCCGGACTTGAAGACAAGAATTGGATACAAGATATAAACTAGGGTTTTGAGAGGAGATGGTGCTGATGAAGATGCTGATGGAGATTGCCCTCTCCTGATGAGAGGAGCGTTGGTGATGACGATGGCGATGATTTCCCCCTCCGGGAGGGAAGTTTCCCCGGCAGAACAGCTTTGCCGGAGCCCTAGATTGGATCCGCCAAGGTTCCGCCTCGTGGCGGCGGAGTTTCGTCCGAGAAGATGGCTTATTATTATTATTTTCATCGAAAGACTTCATATAGCAGAAGATGGCCACCGGAGGGCCACCAGGGGGCCCACGAGGTAGGGGGCGCGCCCAGGGGGTAAGGCGCACCCCCACCCTCGTGGGCAGGGTGTGGCCCCCCTGGTGAATTTCTTCCACTAAGTATTTTTTATATATTCTGAAAACGTCTTCTATGACATTTCAGGACTTTTGGAGCTGTGCAGAATAGGTCTCTAATATTTGCTCCTTTTCCAGCCCAGAATCCCAGCTGCTGGCGTTCTCCCTCTTTATGTAAACCTTGTAAAATAAGAGAGAATAGGCATAAGTATTGTGACATATTGTGTAATAACATCCCATAATGCAATAAATATCGATATAAATGCATGATGCAAAATGGACGTATCAAGTACCCATCACAAACTCTTATCCCTCGCATTACATTATTTGCCATTTGCCTCTCGTTTTCCTCTCCCCCACTTCACCCTTGCCATTTTATTTGCCTCTTTTGCTTTTTCTTTTCTCTCACCATGGCCGAATCAAAAAGGGCTAAGGGTTCTCTCCCGAGCTTTAGTACTTTGGATAGTCCCTTTGTTCTTTCTAAGATCATAAATAATGATGCTATGGGAAGACCTACCGGGGTTATCAATGAGGGTTTGAATAATTTTGATGAAGATGATCCCGGGATTTTTTGTTATTTACTTGATGAGTCTTTAAAAGATGCTTGGGATAGGTTATTAAGAATCCGAGCCAGCTATGTGCCCCAATATCATATTGAGATATACTTGAAAAGCTTTTATGTTGGCCTACCCTCTTTATTCAAGCAAGTTTTAGATTCTATTTTGAAGAAGGTTTTCTTGACGGGCCCCCCATAGATACCTATGAAAAGATGAAAACTATATTTGGGCACCCCATGAGTGAGAAGGTTGAATCCACCTCTCTTTTGTGCTTTTACCAAAATGAAATTATCAAAGAGATGAAGTCTAGCTTAGATGCAAATTTCCGTAGCATGCTTAATCTTTCTTCCACCATTAATGGCCATGTACTTTCTCAAAATAGAAAGATAAATGCTATACATAAGAAATTTTCTCTTTTCTTTCCTAATACCAAAGCTGACAATACCTAGATCTATTCTTGTTTTTATGCCTAGCTAGGGGCGTTAAACGATAGCGCTTGTTGGGAGGCAACCCAATTTTATTTTTGTTTCTTGTTTTTTGTTCCTGTTTAGTAATAAATAATTCATCTAGCTTCTGTTTAGATGTGGTTTTATGCTTTTAATTAGTGCTTGTGCCATGTAGAACCTTTGAGAAGACTTCGGGGTAGTCTTTGTGATCTTGCTATAAAAAACGTAAACTTTAGAGCTCACGAGATTTGCTGCCATTTTTTACTGGAGAGTGCGATTAGGTTGATTATTTTTTAAGATGATTAATATACAAATTCCTCACGTCCACCAATTTATTTCAGAATTTTTGGGGTTACAGAAGTATTCGAAACCTACAAATTACTACAGACTGTTCTCTTTTTGAAAGATTCTATTTTTCTTGTGTTATTTGCTTATTTTGATGAATCTATGGCTAGTGTCGGGGGGTATGAACCATAGAGAAGTTGGAATACATTAGGTTTAATACCAATATAAATAAAGAATGAGTTCACTACAGTACCTTGAAGTGGTGGTTTGTTTTCTTATACTAACAGAGCTCATGAGATTTTCTGTTGAAGTTTTATGTTGTGAAGTTTTCAAGTTTTGGGTAAAGATTTGATGGATTTTGGAATAAGGAGTGGGAATAGCCTAAGCTTGGGGATGACCAAGGCACCCCAAGGTAAAATTAAAGTACAACCAAAAGCCTAAGCTTGGGGATGACCCGGAAGGCATCCCCTCTTTCGTCTTCGTCTATCGGTAACTTTACTTAACACACAAGTATAGGGGGTCAATAGTAGCCTCTTTCGATAAGTAAGAGTGTCGAACCCAACGAGGAGCTAAAGGTAGAACAAATATTCCCTCAAGTTCTATCGTCCACCGATACAACTCTACGCACGCTTAATGTTCGCTTTACCTAGAACAAGTATGAAACTAGAAGTACTTTGTAGGTGCAATGGGATAGGTTTGCAAGAATATAAAGAGCACGTAAATAAAAACTAGGGGTTGTTTTAGGTAAAGAAGCAATAAAGTTAGTATAGCGAGTGTGGAAAAGTGGTGGTAGGAGTTGCAAAATTGTCCCTAAGCAATTGACTACTTTACTAGACCGATAGAAAGTTTTATGTGGGAGAGGCCACTGCTAGCATGTCATCCCTGAATTGGAATTCTATGCACTTATGATTGGAACTATTAGCAAGCATCCGCAAATACTAATGTTCATTAAGGTAAAACAAAACCATATCATTAAGATATATTGGTCCCCCTTCAATCCCGTATGCGTCAATTTCTATGCTAGGTTGAAGCTTCTGTCACTCTTGCCCTCCAGTACATAGTCCTATCAACATACAACTAACCCTATGGTGTGATCCACGCGCGCGCTCATATGATGGGCACCAAAGGACAGCAACATAACCATAAGCAAATTAAACCAATCATAGCAATTCACCAGTCACCGATAGGACAACGAAAATCTACTCAGACATCATAGGATGGCAACACATCATTGGATAATAATATGAATCATAAAGCACCATGTTCAAGTAGAGGGTACAACGAGTTGCAGGAGAGTGGACCGCTGTAGATTGATGGGGAAGGTGATGAAGATGTTGGTGAAGATGATGAAGGTGTTAGTGTAGATCGCCGTCGCACGATGATGGCCCCGACGGCGTTCCGTTGCCACCGGGAGAGAGGGGGAAGAGCCCCCTTCTTATTCTTCTTCCTTGACCTTCTCCCTAGATGGGAGAAGGGTTTCCCATCTGGTCCATGGCCTCCATGGAGGCAGAGGGGCGAGAGCCCCTCCGAGATTGGATCTGTCTCTCTGTCTCTCTCTGTTTCTGCGTTTCTAGATTCTACCCTTTCACTGTTTCTTAAATTCCTGGAGATCCGTAATTTCGATTGGGCTGAAATTTGGATACGATTTTTATTCGGATATTAGCTTTCTTGTGGCGAAAGAAGGGAACTAACCGACTTATGGGGTGGCCACGAGGCCCCAGGGAGCACCCCCTGCCTCGTGGCCCCCTCGGGCATCGTCTCGCGTTGATTCTTGTTCCCAAAAATCACATATATTCCAAAAAAAATCTCCGTCAATTTTTATCCCGTTTGGACTCTGTTTGATATGGATTTTCTGCCAAACAAAAAACATGCAACAAACAGGAACTGGCACTGGGCACTGGATCAATATGTTAGTCCCAAAAATAGTATAAAAAGTTGCCAAAAGTATATGAAAGTTGTATAATATTGGCATGGAACAATGAAAAATTATATATACGACAGAGACGTATCAGCATCCCCAAGCTTAATTCCTTCTCATCCTTGAGTAGGTAAATGATAAAAAAGATAATTTGTGATGTGGAATGCTACCTAGCATAATCTTGATCATGTAATCTAATCATGGCATGAATATTAAGACATGAGTGATTCAAAGCAATAGTCTATCATTTGACATTAAGACAATAATACTTCAAGCAAACTAATAAAGCAATCATGTCTTTTCAAAATAACATGGCCAAAGAAAGTTATCCCTACAAAATCATATGGTCTGGCTGTGCTCCATCTTCACCACACAAAATATTCAAATCATGCACAACCCCGATGACAAGCCAAGCAATTGTTTCATACTTTTGATGTTCTTAAACCTTTTCAACTTTCACGCAATACATAAGTGTGAGTCATGGATATAGCACTATAGGTGGAATAGAATATGATGATGGAGGTTGTGTGGAGAAGAAAAAAAGGAAGGAAGTCTCACATCGACGCGGCTAATCAATGGGATATGGAGATGCCCATCAATTGATGTCAATGTGAGGAGTAGGGATTGCCATGCAACGGATGCACTAAGAGTTATAAGTGTATGAAAACTCAAACTGAAAACTAAGTGGGTGTGCATCCAACTTGCTTGCTCATGAAGACCTAGGGCATTTGAGGAAGCCCATCGTTGGAATATACAAGCCAAGTTCTATAATGAAAATCCCCACTAGTATATGAAAGTAATAACTCAAGAGACTCTCTATATGAAGAACATGGTCCTACTCTGAAGCACAAGTGTGGTAAAAGGATAGTAACATTGTCCCTTCTCTCTTTTCTCTCATTTTTTATTTTTTTTATTTTTTTAATTTTTTAGTTTTTTTGGTGGCCTTCTTTGGCCTCTTTTATTTTGATAACCTCACCTGGGACAATGTTCTAATAATGATGATCATCACAATTTTATTTACTAGAACAATGATATGACTATATGAATGGCTCCGGCGGTGTACCGTGATGTGCAATGATCTAGCACAGCAAAGACATCAATATCATCCTAGCTATCTTATGATCATGCAAAGCAATATGACAATGAATGCTCAAGTCATGTATAAGATGATGATGGAAGTTGCATGGCAATATATCTCGGAATGGCTATGGAAATGCCATGATAGGCAGGTATGGTGGCTGTTTTGAGGAAGATATAAGGAGGCTTATGTAACATCACAAATTTTCAATTTGGAATGTTATACATTAGCTCATCATTGCATATCATAATTTATTTGCTTTTGGTTTTGATTCTAGAAATTCTACGCAACTCAAGGACCCACGAAGAGAGTTGGGGATTTCGTTATTTTCATATTTGAGTTTTCTCAAATTTTGAGAATAGGATCATTTGATTTTAATTATTTTATCATCAATTATTTCTATTACAAAAATATGAGAGAGGGAATAAAATGACTTCCCAAAATAAAGAAATATTGAGGATTTAATAATAAAATCAAATAAGATTTTATTTCGGAGTTTTTCGGTATTTTATTTGAATTTAGGAAAAATGTGCGTTTTTCAAAATTGCATTTAGGTCCCAAATAAATGTTCACCTTGTGTGGCTTGATTTTAGAAGCCCGGGAAAATTTATTTTGGGATTTTTTGAGTCTGTTTAGTATTTCTTTTATTTCTTTTTCTGCGCGTTATTATTAAAAAAACGAACCGACCTAACGGGTCGTGTCCGACCCGGACTCCTGTCCCGGCCGGCTTTATAAGCCGGGGGAGGCCCAGCCGAAACCCCAGCCCGCGCGCCCCCGAAACCCTAGCGCCCTGCCGCCTCGAGCCCCGCGCCGCCGCCGCCCGCCACGCCGCCGTCGCCGAAGCCGCCGCCCGCGACCTCGCCGATCTGCCGCCCGAGGTTGCCTTGATTTCCACGCCGCCGGTTTTCTCGAAAAACCGTTTGGTTTTTCGTCGTTTTTTTAGGTTCCGTTTTTTAAATAGATTGTTTTTTTTCCATTTATTTAAATAGCGAGCGTTCGTTCGTTCGTTCATTCTAGCGAACGTTCGTCGTTTTTCTTTTCTCGGATTTAATCCGCGATTTTTCTGATCGCGATTCCAGATCCGATTTTCGTTTTAGTATAACTTTTCGCTCGTTTATCGGAATCAGGCGATTCTAGCTCCTGGAGTTTCGTCTCGAAACCCTCTATCTGTTTAACCAACTTAAACAAGTTTTTGCCACTGTAAAAATTGCCCTAGATCCAGAATAGTAAACGAAGCCTGTTTCTTTTGCCGTTTGACTTTCGTTGCTTCGTTTGATTTGATTCTTTTTGCAAACTAGAGTCCTTAAGTTGAACCTTCTGGTTAGATCTCTTATTTGAGTTTTACCTGTGCATTAGATGAATACTTATTGTATGCTTGTTTGTTTGTCTGCGATAGAATACCTGGAGTGCGCCGCCTGTTACTTCGAATCTCTAGGTTTCGCGGATCATCAGCAAGGCAAGTAACACTTTGATCATACCTCCTACTACCCAGTTTTATTGCATTAGATCAATCCTCAAACATTGCATGATTAGGATCTAATTAAATTGTGGGATGGGAAGTAGTTGAGGTAGTACCTATTACCTGTTATATTATCAAACCTTTGGGAGTTACTTCTACGTTTGCCTATTATGCCATGCTATGCTAGTATACATGGATTGGGTGAATGATATCCATGATAGATGTGAGTTTGTTAATTAATGGTTTATCTAAGGTGGCAACTTAAACACACATCTGGGTGGATTGAGGTACCTGGGTATTCCAGGATGGCCTGTTTTTCTTTATGGACTGCCACCCAGGCCCAAAGGGATCATGAGATTTTTCATACTAGAAACTTCCGTGTGCATCCACAAGCTATTATGGGCTCTAGCATAGTTGGTTAAGCCGTGCGAACTCTTACAGGGTAGACTAGCAGATGTAGGGGAAAGTAGGTGTAACGGTCTATCCATCGTAAGGTGATAGCGCTTCTGAAAGACTATGTCTCGGTCATCCGTCTTCTCAAACACCATGTAGTGCGAGAAACCAAACGGAGGCGATCGAGTCTTGTGGGGAAAAGTGCGCAAACCTCTGCAGAGTGTATAAACTAATCATGGTTAGCCGTGTCCCCGGTTATGGACAACTTGAGTATCTAGTACTTGGATTATCATGTGAATCTCAACATGTTACTCTAAATTAATTTTGTTGGGTTTTGTTTAATGATGATGCTTAATTGAGATTGAGAATGCTGTCAACCATTCTCAATGTTTAACAACTACCATGATAGTTAATTAAAATGTATTCCTTTGTAGTAGGGAAAAATTGGCTTTACGCAAAACTGTAACCATAGAGCTTTCCACCAGCCAAATATGCTCATAGTACAGTTGTTTCATTCCATTATTCTCTATGTGTTACTTTGCCAGCATATTCCATGTGCTGACCCATTTTCGGGCTGCAACGTTAATGTTGCAGACTTTTCAGACGACGATTAAGGAGTTTTTAGGTCATGGTTCTATACTCAGTGATGCCGTTGGAGTTGATGGACTCACTTATCTTCCAAGCCTTCCGTTGTTATCGTTATTAGATGGCCTTAAGCCATATTTATTGTAATAAGTTCTCTATTGAGACACTCGATGTAATAAGTGTGTGATTGCGACTCTGTTATAAATCCTCTGAGTACTCTGTGGTGTCAGCATTACTGATCCAGGGATGACACCTGAGCACAGAGATCAGACCGTTTGAGGTCTGGTCGCTACAGAGATGGTATCAGAGCACAAGCTGACTGTAGGACACGACCACTAAGCTAAAGACCTAGAACACTATTCATTCTCTTCTCTTCTGACCTCTCATCTTTTCTACTCTTTAGGATGGCGGATGCAAGGAACAAGTTCACGCAACCGGATGACGATACACCCTTTGGACGCCACTTGAAGGAAGTCACTAGATACCTGAACATAGGAGTACCAAGCTTCACCGGAACCTACAACGCCACTTTACCTGAAGAAGAGCGCTGGATGATTCAAGTTCAAGTTCCAGGAAGGACGTTCATGCCAGTCACTGAGCCCATAGAGTTTTCTTTTGATGCACCAACATGGAGTCTAGGAAAGAGCATAGTAGCTCACATCGCCATGGGACACATTGGAGAAGTCTACCGCAATGATCTCAAGGATACTATCTACCAGATTTGTGAGCGCCGAGATGAGCACTAGGAGATGATCAGCACCAGAAAGGATAGATCAATTGCAGCTTTTATCCAGGAACTAAACCAGCACATTCGACGACAGGAGAACCAGATGTGCGCCGACATGACAGACCTGAAGAAGGCTAAGACAAGAATCAAGGAACTGGAGGAAAAACTCAAGGCTACACGAGAAGATTATGAAGAAGAAATTGAAGTATTGGTGGAGAAGAATGACGATCTGATCAATAAGATCGGGATATTTATGGGAGGCCCTACACCAGTAGATGAAGACGAAGAACCCAAGGAGATTTGCCCGGAAGACTACATCATCATCGACGACACCGACTCGGACCTAGATGACAGCGATGATGACTATGTTGATGAAGCCGGAGCAGATATCATGGAGTCTGCAACCGAAGAATATTTCTAGTAGACCACCTCACCAGCAGTAGTAGTCCACCATGTAAATACAGTAGTCCGAGCACTTTTGCGATAGTTAGATTGATTATATGCCCTTGTTTGATTGAATGAAGTGAATTGTTTGTTTTTGCCTCATGTGCATATGGGTAGTGTTTTCTCTTTAGACCCCTCTCTATTCTTAAATCTCATCTTTTCTAAACCCTCAGATGCCTCCGAGACGTGACCCTGGATTTACCTTTCCACCGGAGCTCACCCAGTTGATCCAGCAGCAGAACACATTGATGCAGTTGTGTAATATCCCGGATGTAACTTTCCCTATTTGTACTCCAACTCTTGCCGTTTCCGGCGTTAAGTTATATTTATTTCCTCGGGTTCGGGTTTTTGTCTCCGTGTGTTGTTGTCATTGTCATGCATCTCATATCATGTCATCATGTGCATTTCATTTGCATACGTGTTCATCTCATGCATTCGAGCATTTTTCCCATTGTCCGTTTTGCATTCCGGCATTCCGTTCTCCTCCGGTGGTCATTTCTAACTTTCTTTCGTGTGTGGGGATTAAACATTTCCCGATTGGACCGAGACTTGGCAAGCGGCCTTGGTTTACTACCGGTAGACCGCCTATCAAGTTTCGTATCATTTGGACTTCGTTTGATACTCCAACGGTTAACCGAGGGACCGAAAAGGCCTCATGTGTGTTGCAGCCCAACACCCCTCCAATTTGGCCCAAAACCCACCTAACTCTGCTCCATCATCTAGAGCGTTCGATCACGATCGCATGGCCGAAAACCGCACCTTATTTGGACTCTCCTAGCTCCCCTTAGGCCTATATATACACCCCCATTCCAAATTCGCGGATCCTCTCCCCCTAACCCTAAAAAAAGTCTCCCCGCCGCCGCCGGACATGTCCGCTGCCTAACCAGACACGTCCACCCGCCGCAGCCGCCCAATCGCGCGACGCCACGTGGGGCGTGCCCACTTCACCGCGCCGCCGCCCGTGCGGGCCCGCCACGCCCAAGGCCGACCCCCGCGAGCCCGTGAGCCGAGCCGCCCCGCGCCGCCTCCCTCCTCAGCTCCGGCGCCGCCTCCGCCTCGGCGCTGCCGCACCTTCGCCGCTCCGGCCGCCGAGCCGCCATCGCCGCCCCGCCGCAGTTCCTCGCCGGCCCCGCCGCCTCCGACCGCCGCACCGGCCTCGACCGCGCCGCCCGCCGTGCGCCGCCCCCCGCCGCCGCCCGGGCCGGATCCGGCATAGATCCGACCGGCCCCTTGCTCCCCCGGCCACTCCGGCGAGCTCCAGCCCCGCCGATGAACAGTGCGCGCCGCCGCCTCGATCTGCGTGCCGGGACAAACACTAGATCCGGTGATAAAATTTCGTCTAAGTCCCTGGTATTTTTAGTTCATATGCCCATGTTCGCGGCTCCATAACTTTGCATCCGTAGCTCCGATTCATGCATATAGCATATCAAAATGTTCATCTCAGAGAGTACATCATTTCATTCCATTGCGTCATTTTCATTTGAGCTCATCTTGATGCCCGAAATTCTGTTAGAAGAGGGCTACTTGAGATATTTGTCAGATCTGTTACTCCGTTTAGCACTTTTGTCATTTTTGCCACGATTAATGTGTGCATGATATGTTCGTGAATTCTACATGTGTTTTGTTAAGGGTTTTGCCATCTTTCCAGAGGTGCAACCCATGTATTTTTGTGATGTGTGTAGTGACTTGTGCAAGCTTGCAAAGTGGTGCACTTGCTAATTCTGTTTTCAGGGACTTAGTGATTTCACTAAGTCCTGGAGCTGTTTATCTCATGATGCCATATGTTCTTGTGGTTTCCTAGTGATCCGTGCCTCTTTTGAGGATTATCAGTAAGGGAGTTTTGTTAATATTGTAGTGCTCTATCCATCCATGTCTTTGTTTGCAATTATGGAGCAACCTAGCTTGAGTAAATCGAGCTCTACCTTTGCTACTTTGTGAATCTGGGCAGATTGTCAACTTGTTTGCAATTTTGCCGGTGATGTTATAGTTGGTCCGTGCATGCTATGCTATTGTTCTTGCCATGTCTAGCTTGCAATTTTTGCCTTCTTGATGGGTGTATGCTTGTCTTGCCATGACTTGCTCTGTAGTGAGTGCATCAAGCTCGTAAACATGCCTACTTGAGTTATATTTCAGCATGTGTCAGTTTTTCACTAAGTCTGAAACTGATTATGTTTGTGCTATATTCACGTGCTTGCAATTGTATTTTCTGATCTTTGAGTAGCTCCATTCCATGATTTAATTTTCCATGTTCAGGTCCTGTAGCATGTAGTTTTGTTGCTCCGAAGAGGGCTACCTGATCTGAAATTCCAAACAAGTGTTGATTTCACAAAGTCTGAGATCTGTTTGCCATTTGCATTTTTGCCATGCTTGTTTGAACCTGTTAATGGATGATTTGGCCGTAGCTAAGTGCTAGACTTTTGTTAAGCATCTTGTGTGCATACCTTCCATGTATTTTGTTGTCATGTTTGAGTGCTGTAGCATGTTCATTTCTTTGCATTTAGATGCCTACTTGCTGTAAATCGCAGACCGGTGTCATTTTTGAATATCTTGCCATTTCCAAACCGTAACTCCGATTCCGGCATTCTTTATATCGTTTTAAAGTGATTTCATCTCATCTTTCCAGTGGCACACTTGGATTTCCAAGTTGAGGCCAGGTTCATGCATTTCCTCATATCTTGCATTTTGCATCCTGCATCGCATCCCGCATAGCATATCATCTTTGCATTGTGTTGTTTGAGTTTGCACGTGATTGATTGTGTCCTTGTTGCTTGTTTTTCTTGTTTGGGTAGAGCCGGGAGACGAGTTCGCTAACGAGGAGCCCGTTGAGTTTGCTTTCGAGGATCTAGTCAACTCTGACAACTGTGCAGGCAAGATGATCATACCCTCGAAATCACTACTATCTTTGCTATGCTAGTTTGCTCGCTCTTTTGCTATGCCATTGCTACGATGCCTACCACTCGCTTGCAAGCCTCCCAAGTTGCCATGTCAAACCTCTAACCCACCAATGTCCTAGCAAACCGTTGATTGGCTATGTTACCACTTTGCTTAGCCCCTCTTATAGCGTTGCTAGTTGTCGGTGAAGATTGGAGGCCGTTTCTTGTTGGAACATATATTTTACTTGCTGGGGATATCATTATATTGCTATGTTATCTTAACGCATCTATATACTTGGTAAAGGGTGGAAGGCTCGGCCTCTCGCCTAGTGTTTTGTTCCACTCTTGCCGCCCTAGTTCCCGTCATATCGGTGTTATGTTCCCGGATTTTGCATTCCTTACGCGGTTGGGTTATAATGGGAACCCCTTGATAGTTCGCCTTGATTAAAGCTTTTCCAGCAATGCCCAACATTGGTCTTACCATTCGCCACCTAGAATTTTCTTTCCCATGGGTTCTGCAGACTCAAGGGTCATCTTATTTTAACCCCCCCCCCCCCCCCCGGGCCAGTGCTCCTCTGAGTGTTGGTCCCACCGAGCGATGTCCGGGGCTACCAGGGGAAACTCTGGGCTGGCCTACCCGACGTCTGGCTCATCTGAGTGTGCCTTGAGAAAGAGATATGTGCAGCTCCTATCGGGATTTGTCGGCACATTCGGGCGGTGTTGCTGGACTTGTTTTAACCTGTCGAAGTGTCTTGAATTACCGAGATACCGAGTCCGATCGGAACGTCTTGGGAGGAGGTCTATTCCTTTGTTGACTGTGAGAGCTTGTCCTGGGCTAAGTTGGGATTCCCCTGCAGGGATTTGAACTTTCGAAAGCCGTGCCCGCGGTTATGGGCAGATGGGAATTTGTTAATGTCTGGTTGTACATAACTTGAACCTTAACTTAATTAAAATGAATCAACTAAGTGTGTTACCGTGACGGCCTCTTCTCGGCGGAGTCCGGGAAGTGGTCACGGTGTTGGAATAATGTTTGCGCAGGTTGCTCTCTAGTTTCTCGCTCGCGCTTTGCCTCCTCTTCTCGCTCTCTTTTGCGAATAAGTTAGCCACCATATTTGCTAGTCGCTTGCTGCAGCTCCACTCATATTTTACCTTGCCATTCCTATAAGCTTAAATAGTTTTGATCGCGAGGGTGCGAGATTGCTGAGTCCCTGTGGCTCACAGATTACTATTACACCAGATGCAGGGCCTGATGATTCCTCTCCAGGAGACGCGTATGAGCTCAAGTGGGAGTTCGACGAAGACTCTCAACGTTACTATGTTTCCTTTCCCGATGATCAGTAGTGGTGCCCAGTTGGGGGTGAACGGGACCGTTGTCGCATGTTGGGTTCTCTTTTATTTTGGCGCCATAGTCAGGACATGAGTGTTTGGATGATGTAATGTTATTTATGTACTTGATTGACGTGGCGAGTGTAAGCCTACTATGTTATCTCCCCTTTATTATTTATATTACATGGGATGTTGTGAAGATTGCCTAACTTGCGACATATGCCTTCAATGCGATTATGCCTCTAAGTCGTGCTCGACAAATGGGAGATATAGTCCCATCGAGGGTGTTATAAGTTGGTAATCAGAGCCTTCCCCGACCTTAGGAGCCCCATTGCTTGATCGTTTTAAGCGGCCGAGTTGTGCCTAGAAAAATGTTTTGATTCTTTTAGGAATTATATATCGGAGAGATTAGGAATTCTTTTTACTTCCCAGTCTCCTCATCGCTCTGGTAAGGCATCCTGACGTAGAGTTTTGACTTTTCTCTTCTCAAATTTCACTAAAAAAAATTTAGGATCACGCGGGTATCTTGGAATCGTTCCGATGGTTTTATGATGAGAACATTGTCTTGGTGCCTCCTGTCAGGGGTTTAGTGGAAGTGTCCCGGGGAGTTGAGCTCTGAGGTGTTGTCATCATAATTTTATCGTTGTAGTTCTGGAATACCTGAATCTAGTATGCCGACATCGAAAATCTCTTTTATGTAGTTCGTTGGTGAGATAACCTCGACGCCACCCAATACTGGGGCGGGAGTTCGGGAGTATCGCCATAACTTGTATAACGGATGCTTTTCGAAGGTTGAGGTAGATGGTTTCCGAAGGTTTCTTGGTTATGTGTTGAAGGATGGATACAGCTGGATGTAGAATTTGCTAGTTTGGGTGAGATATTATGCTTCCCCTGTATCCCCAACACCTGATTGCATAACCGAAAAAGCCTCGTGTGTGTTGCAGCCCTACACCCCTCCAATTTGGCCCAAAACCCACCTAACTCTGCTCCATCATCTGGAGCGTTCGATCACGATCGTGTGGCCGAAAACCGCACCTCATTTGGACTCTCCTAGCTCCCCTTAGGCCTATATATACACCCCCATTCCAAATTCGCGGATCCTCTCCCCCTAACCCTAAAAAAAGTCTCCCCGCCGCCGCCAGACATGTCCGCCGCCTAACCGGACACGTCCGCCTGCCGCAGGCGCCCAATCGCGCGGCGCCACGTGGGGCGTGCCCACTTCGCCGCGCCGCCGCCCGCGCGGGCCCGCCAGGCCCAAGGCCGGCCCCCGCGAGCCCGCGAGCCGAGCCGCCCCGCGCCGCCTCCCTCCTCGGATCCGGCGCCGCCTCCGCCTCGGCGCCGCCTCCGCCTCGGCGCCGCCGCACCTTCGCCGCTCCGGCCGCCGAGCCGCCATCGCCGCCCCGCCGCAGTTCCTCGCCGGCCCCGCCGCCTCCGGCTGCCGCACCGGCCTCGACGGCGCCGCCCGCCGTGCGCCGCCGCCCGCCGCCGCCCGGGCCGGATCCGGCGTAGATCCGGCCGGCCCCTTGCTCCCCCGGCCACTCCGGCGAGCTCCAGCCCCGCCGGTGAACAGTGCGTGCCGCCGCCTCGATCTGCGTGCTGGATCAAACCCTAGATCCGGTGGTAAAATTTCGTCTAAGTCCCTGGTCTTTTTAGTTCATATGCCCATGTTCGCGGCTCTGTAACTTTGCATCCGTAGCTCCGATTCATGCATATAGCATATCAAAATGTTCATCTCAGAGAGTACATCATTTCGTTCCATTGCATCATTGTCATTTGAGCTCATCTTGATGCCCGAAATGCTGTTAGAAAAGGGCTACTTGAGATATTTGTCAGATCTGTTACTCCGTTTAGCACTTTTGTCATTTTTGCCACGATTAATGTGTGCATGATATGTTCGTGAATTCTACATGTGTTTTGTTAAGGGTTTTGCCATCTTTCCAGAGGTGCAACCCATTTATTTTTGTGATGGGTGTAGTGACTTGTGCAAGCTTGCAAAGTGGTGCACTTCCTAATTCTGTTTTCAGGGACTTAGTGATTTCACTAAGTCCTGGAGCTGTTTATCTCATGATGCCATATGTTCTTGTGGTTTCCTAGTGATCCGTGCCTCTTTTGAGGATTATCAGTAAGGGAGTTTTGTTAATATTGTAGTGCTCTATCCATTCATGTCTTTGTTTGCAATTATGGAGCAACCTAGCTTGAGTAAATCGAGCTCTACCTTTGCTACTTTGTGAATCTGGGCAGATTGTCAACTTGTTTGCAATTTTGCCGGTGATGTTATAGTTGGTCCGTGCATGCTATGCTATTGTTCTTGCCATGTCTAGCTTGCAATTTTTGCCTTCTTGATGGGTGTATGCTTGTCTTGCCATGACTTGCTCTGTAGTGAGTGCATCGAGCTCGTAAACATGCCTACTTGAGTTATATTTCAGCATGTGTCAGTTTTTCACTAAGTCTAAAACTAATTATGTTTTTGCTATATTCACGTGCTTGCAATTGTATTTTCTGATCCCTTTTGGCTCAAGGTCACTAAGGGACTTTTGTTAAGATCTTTGAGTAGCTCCATGCCATGCTTTACTTTGCCATGTTCAGGTCCTGTAGCATGTAGTTTTGTTGCTCCGAAGAGGGCTACCTGATATGAAATTCCAGACAAGTGTTGATTTCACAAAGTCTGAGATCTGTTTGCCATTTGCATTTTGCCATGCTTGTTTGAACCTGTTAATGGATGATTTGGCCATAGCTCAGTGCTAGACTTTTGTTAAGCATCTTGTGTGCATACCTTCCATGTATTTTGTTGTCATGTTTGAGTGCTGTAGCATATTCATTTCTTTGCATTTAGATGCCTACTTGCTGAAAATCGCAGACCCGTGTCATTTTTGAATCGCTTGCCATTTCCAAACCGTAACTCCGATTCCGGTGTTCTTTATATCGTTTTCAAGCGATCTCATCTCATCTTTCCAGTGGGACACTTGGATTTCCATGTTGCGGCCAGGTTCATGCATTTCCTCATATCTTGCATTTTGCATCCTGCATCGCATCCCGCATAGCATATCATCTTTGCATTGTGTTGTTTGAGTTTGCACGTGGTTGATTGTGTACTTGTTGCTTGTTTGTCTTGTTTGGGTAGAGCCGGGAGATGAGTTCGCTAACGAGGAGCCCGTTGAGTTTGCTTTCGAGGATCTAGTCAACTCTGACAACTCTGCAGGCAAGATGATCATACCCTCGAAATCACTACTATCTTTGCTATGCTAGTTTGCTTGCTCTTTTGCTATGCCATTGCTACGATGCCTACCACTTGCTTCCAAGCCTCCAAAATTGCCATGTCAAACCTCTAACCCACCAATGTCCTAGCAAACCGTTGATTGGCTATGTTACCGCTTTGCTTAGCCCCTCTTATAGCGTTGCTAGTTGGAGGTGAAGATTGGAGGCCGTTCCTTGTTGGAACATATATTTTACTTGTTGGGGATATCATTATATTGCTATGTTATCTTAACGCATCTATATACTTGGTAAAGGGTGGAAGGCTCGGCCTCTCGCCTAGTGTTTTGTTCCACTCTTGCCGCCCTAGTTCCCGTCATATCGGTGTTATGTTCCCCTATTTTGCGTTCCTTACGCGGTTGGGTTATAATGGGAACCCCTTGATAGTTCGCCTTGATTAAAGCTTTTCCAGCAATGCCCAACATTGGTCTTACCATTCGCTACCTAGCCTTTTCTTTCCCTTGGGTTCTGCAGACTCAAGGGTCATCTTATTTTAACCCCCCCGGGCCAGTGCTCCTCTGAGTGTTGGTCCCACCGAGCGATGTCCGGGGCTACCAGGGGCAACTCTGGGCTGGCCTACCCGACGTCTGGCTCATCTGAGTGTGCCCTGAGAAAGAGATATGTGCAGCTCCTATCGGGATTTGTCGACACATTCGGGCGGTGTTGTTGGACTTGTTTTAACCTGTCGAAGTGTCTTGAATTACCGAGATACCGAGTCTGATCGGAACGTCTTGGGAGGAGGTCTATTCCTTCGTTGACTGTGAGAGCTTGTCATGGGCTAAGTTGGGACTCCCCTGCAGGGATTTGAACTTTCGAAAGCCGCGCCCACGGTTATGGGCAGATGGGAATTTGTTAATGTCCGGTTGTAGATAACTTGAACCTTAATTTAATTAAAATGAATCAACTAAGTGTGTTACCGTGATGGCCTCTTCTCGGCGGAGTCTGGGTAGTGGACACGGTGTTGGAGTAATGTTTGCGCAGGTTGCTCTCTAGTTTCTCGCTCGCGCTTTGCCTCCTCTTCTCGCTCTCTTTTGCGAATAAGTTAGCCACCATATTTGCTAGTCGCTTGCTGCAACTCCACTCATATTTTACCTTGCCATTCCTATAAGCTTAAATAGTTTTGATCGCGAGGGTGCGAGATTGCTGAGTCCCTGTGGCTCACAGATTACTATTACACCAGATGCAGGGCCTGATGATTCCGCTCCAGGAGACGTGTATGAGCTCAAGTGGGAGTTCGACGAAGACTCTCAACGTTACTATGTTTCCTTTCCCGATGATCAGTAGTGGTGCCCAGTTGGGGGTGAACGGGACCGTTGTCGCACGTTCGGTTCTCTTTTATTTTGGCGCCGTAGTCGGGCCATGAGTCTTTGGATGATGTAATGTTATTTATGTACTTGATTGACGTGGCGAGTGTAAGCCAACTATGTTATCTCCCCTTTATTATTTATATTACATGGGATGTTGTGAAGATTGCCTAACTTGCGACATATGCCTTCAATGCGATTATGCCTCTAAGTCGTGCCTCGACACGTGGGAGATATAGTCGCATCGAGGGTGTTATAAGTTGGTAATCAGAGCCTTCCCCGACCTTAGGAGCCCCATTGCTTGATCGTTTTTAGCGGCCGAGTTGTGTCTAGAAAAATGTTTTGAGTCTTTTAGGAATTATATATCGGAGAGATTAGGAATTCTTTTTACTTCCCAGTCTCCTCATCGCTCTGGTAAGGCATCCTGACGTAGAGTTTTGACTTTTCTCTTCTCAAATTTCACTAAAAAAAATTTAGGATCACGCGGGTATCTTGGAATCGTTCCGATGGTTTTATGATGAGAACATTGTCTTGGTGCCTCCTGTCAGGGGTTTAGTGGAAGTGTCCCGGGGAGTTGAGCTCTGAGGTGTTGTCATCATAATTTTATCGTTGTAGTTCTGGAATACTTGAGTCTAGTACGCCGACATCGAAAATCTCTTTTATGTAGTTCGTTGGTGAGATAACCTCAACGCCACCCAGTACTGGGGCGGGAGTTCGGGAGTATCGCCATAACTTGTATAACGGATGCTTTTCGAAGGTTGAGGTAGATGGTTTCCGAAGGTTTCTTGGTTATGTGTTGAAGGATGGATACAGTTGGATGTAGAATTTGCTAGTTTTGGTGAGATATTATGCTTCCCCTGTATCCCCAACACCTGATTGCATAACCGGAAAGGTTCGGGAGTTTCATAGGTGGGAATTCTAGTAGCTCTTGTTCTTCTTCCACGGATATTGGTTTGAGATTGGGATTTCTTACCGATTATTCGTTCTTGATCGTACCTTGTTGAATTATTTCTCTACCTTAATTCTACGTGGCTTCTCAATTTATGGATATGTGACCATTTCAAGAGGAATGCATTCGTTCATTTTGTTCGGATGTGAAGACTATATGTTGCAATTTTCATTCTGTTGGATTCAGCTTCAATATTTGTCTATCAATGTGCTAATGGTGGTCAACCTCTTCAGGATGGCTCCTCCAACGCGCACGACTCCGAATCCTAATCCGCCACCACCTCCACCTCCTCCAGAGGCATGGCAAGATGTGATGGCCGCAACCAATGCAAACACACAGCTGATCATGCAAATTCTTCAAGAGCGCAATCAAGGCAACCAAGGGAATCAAGGCAGCAATCAGAATCACTTTGCAACACTCAACCAGTTCCTTGCTAACGGGCCAAAGACTTTCAGCAATTGTGTTGAGGCAATTGATGCTGACGATTGGCTTGTGGATCTGTGCAAGCATTTCGAGTGCAGTAACGTCAGGTCTGAGGACTTTGTCAAGTTCGCTTCCTTCCAACTCAAAGATCAAGCTGCAGAATGGTTCCAGCAATACAAGGACTCCAGAGGTGGACGTGTTATCACTTGGGATGATTTCCGTTGAGATTTCCGAGCTCATCATATTCCCCAGAGCGTGGTTGAAAGCAAGAGTGAGGAATTCCGCAATCTGAAGCAAGGCTCTTTGTCTGTCTATGACTACAACAAGTTGTTCCAGAAGCTCGCCCGCTTTGCCAAGCAGGACGTCCCTGATGAGAAGAGCATGATATACCAGTTCAGGGGTGGTCTCAGAGAAGAAATCCAGCTAGCTCTTGTTCTCTTCGAGCCCTTGAGATACGATGAGTTCTACAACATGGCACCGAAGCAAGAGGCTGCTCAGTTGAGGTGTGATGCTTCCAAGAAGCGAGTCAGAGATGTTACTCCTCCTTCCTCTACTCAAGTGGTCAAGCAGCAGAAGTATTGGCTCCCTCCTCCTTCGTTCCGTCAGCCGTATCAGCAGAAGAGCAAAGGTGGCAGTGTTTCTTCCCACCCACCCAACCCTGGCTTTCAGAACAAGACTTCGTCTCAACCTCCAAGATCGAGTTCTCCGTATCACCATCCGCTTTCAGAGGTCACGTGCAACAAGTGCCAACAAAAGGTTCACTATGCCAACAAGTGTTTCAACCAGAGGCGTCTTCCTCCTCCTCCTGTCAGATCGGCAATTACAGCTGTGGTCAAGCATAACCCCAAGTCCGCCAAGGTCAACTTGCTGAATGCAGCTCAGGCAGAGGAATCACCAGATGTGATCATGGGTAACCTTCCTGTTAATAATATTCCTGCAAAAGTTCTTTTTGACACAGGTGCATCGCATTGTTTCATCTCGAGGCCATTTGTTTCTAAGCATGAGTTGCCTTTACAAGATTTTCCTAGACAGTTATCTGTTGTTTCTCCGGGTAAATTCATGAATGCAAGCGCTATTGCCCCAGATGTTTCTATCACTTTGGGCGATTACAAGTTTCTCTCTTCTTCGGTGGTTCTTGGTAACTCGGATATTGATCTTACTCTCGGGATGGATTGGCTTTCTAAGCACAAGGCTCAGCTTGATTGTGCAGCCAGGCAGATTCAATTGACTCATTCATCTGAGGATGTGATTGTCTTTTCCGCTTGGGATGATACCATCCATCTGTTTTCTCTCAATGAGAAGGGTGAATTGGATGCTATCTCTCAAATTCCAGTCGTTTGCGAATATCAAGACGTCTTTCCAGAAGAGCTTCCAGGAATGCCTCCGCACCGGCCAGTTGAATTCGTTATTGATCTTGAGCCCGGCACGGAACCTGTGTGCAAACGTCCTTACAAGCTCGGACCTGAAGAGTTGAAGGAGCTGAAGAAGCAACTCGATATTCAAGATAAAATGGGTCTCATCCGGCCTAGTTCTTCTCCGTGGGGTTGTGGTGTTCTTTTTGTGAAGAAGAAGGATGGAACGGACCGACTTTGCATTGATTACCGTCCAGTGAACAAGAAGACTAGCAAGAACAAATATCCACTTCCCAACATCAATGAGCTCTTCGAACAACTCAAAGGTGCCCAAGTATTCTCCAAGCTTGATCTCCGCATGGGTTATCACCAGATTCGCATTCGTGAGCAAGATATTCCTAAGACAGCTTTTAGGACAAGCTTTGGTTCATATGAATACACTGTCATGTCTTTTGGTCTCGCCAACGCTCCTCCGACGTTCTCTCGCATGATGAACTTCATCTTCAATGCCTACACCAATGACTTTGTTTTGGTCTATCTCGACGACATTCTGGTTTTCTCGAAGAACAAGGAAGATCATGCCAAGCACTTGCGTTTGGTTCTTGATAAGCTCAGGGAACATCAGTTCTACGCCAAGTTCTCCAAGTGTGAATTTTGGCTTGATGAGGTTCTTTATCTTGGTCATATCATCTCTGCCAAGGGCATTGCCATGAATCCTGAGAAGGTGTCTGCAATTTTGAATTGGGAACCTCCTCAGAACGTGAAGCAACTCCGCAGTTTTCTCGATCTCGCAAGCTATTGCCGAAGATTCGTTGAAAACTTTTCTAAGATCGCGAAGCCTCTCTCTAATCTTCTTCAGAAGCACGTCAAGTACGTTTGGTCTCCGGAGTGTGATATTGCTTTCAACACTTTGAAAGAGAAATTGATCACTGCTCCAGTTCTGACTCCGCCTGATGAATCCAAGCCGTACGAGGTCTTTTGTGATGCCTCTCTCCAAGGTCTTGGCGCAGTATTGATGCAAGAGAAGAAAGTTGTTGCTTATACATCTCGCCAGTTGAAGCCGAATGAGAAGAACTACCCCACTCATGATCTCGAGTTGGCGGCAGTTGTGCATGCTCTTTTGACTTGGAGACATCTTCTATTGGGAAGAAAAGTGGATATTTTCACTGATCACAAGAGTCTCAAGTACATCTTCGCTCAGCCTAATCTCAACCTCAGGCAGACTCGATGGGTTGAAATGATTCAAGAGTATAATCCGAGTATCGAGTATACTCCAGGCAAGGCCAATGTGATTGCTGACGCTTTGAGCAGAAAGGCTTACTGCAACAGTCTGATTCTCAAGCCTTATCAACCCGAGCTTTGTGAAGCTTTCCGCAAACTTAATCTGCAAGTTGTTCCTCAAGGTTTCCTCACCAACCTTCAAGTCTCTCCTACCTTGGAAGACCAGATTCGCCAAGCCCAGCTTCTTGATGCTATGGTGAAAAAGGTGAAGATTGGGATTGCCAAGAGTCAGTCCAAGTACAAGTGCTACCGCCTTGATGACAAGGACACTCTCTTCCTCGAGGATCGTATTGTTGTACCCAAAGGTGACCTCCGTAAAGTGATCATGAATGAGGCTCACAATTCTCTCCTCTCCATCCACCCTGGGAGCACGAAGATGTATCAGGACCTTAAGCAAGCTTATTGGTGGACTCGAATGAAGCGCGAGATCGCTCAATTCGTGAATGAATGTGATGTCTGCAGAAGAGTGAAGGCAGAACACCAAAGGCCAGCAGGTCTCCTCCAACCTCTTGCCATTCCAGAATGGAAGTTTGACCACATTGAAATGGACTTCGTTACTGGGTTTCCAAAGTCCAAGCGTGGCAATGATGCTATATTCGTTGTCATTGACAAACTCACCAAAGTGGCTCACTTTCTGCCTATCAAAGAGTCGATCACAGCAGCTCAATTGGCGGAACTCTATACCTCTCATATTGTCTCTCTGCACGGTATTCCTGAAGTGATCTCTTCAGACTGTGGCAGCATCTTTACCTTGAAGTTTTGGGATTCTTTTCAGAAGGCCATGGGCACAAACATCCGCTTCAGCACAGCTTTCCATCCTCAAACTAGCGGTCAAGTCGAGCGTGTCAACCAGATTCTTGAAGATATGCTCAGGGCTTGTGTGATCTCCTTCGGCATGAAGTGGGAGGATTGTCTTCCTTATGCTGAATTCTCCTACAACAACAGTTTTCAAGCAAGTTCGGGCAAGGCCCCTTTTGAAATTTTGTATGGAAGGAAGTGCCGTACCCCTCTCAACTGGTCCGAAACCGGTGAACATTAGCTTTTGGGTAATGACTGAATCACAGAGGCAGAAGAAATGTGCAAAGTCATTCGTGATAACCTCAAAGCAGCCTAATCCCGCCAGAAGAGCTACTATGATAGTAAGCACCGTGATTTGGCTTTCGAGATCGGAGATCATGTTTACCTCCGTGTCTCTCCTATGAAAGGTACCCGTCGCTTCGGTATCAAAGGGAAGCTTGCTCCTAGTACGTGGGACCTTTCAAGCTTGTCAGCAAGAGAGGCGACCTCGCCTATCAACTCGACCTTCCTTCAAACTTTGCAAATGTTGATGACGTGTTCCATGTCTCTCAGCTTCGAAAGTGCTTCAAGACTCCTGACCGCACCGTCAACTTCGAGGACATTGAGCTCCAAGAAGATCTCTCTTATCGTGAGCACCCAGTTGCTATTCTTGAAGAGACTGAACGCAAGACTCGCAACAAGTCAATCAAATTTCTCAAAGTCAAGTGGTCACACCATTCCGACCGTGAAGCTACCTGGGAACGCGAGGATCACCTCCGTTCTGAGTACCCAGCGTTCTTTCAGTCCTAGATCTCGGGACGAGATCCTTTCGTAGTGGTGGAGTGTTGTAACATCCCGGATGTAACTTTCCCTATTTGTACTCCAACTCTTGCCGTTTCCTGTGTTAAGTTATATTTATTTCCTCGGGTTCGGGTTTTTGTCTCCCTGTGTTGTTGTCGTTGTCATGCATCTCATATCATGTCATCATGTGCATTGCATTTGCATACGTGTTCATCTCATGCATTCGAGCATTTTCCTCGTTGTCCGTTTTGCATTCCGGCGTTCCGTTCTCCTCTGGTGGTCATTTCTAGCTTTCTTTCGTGTGTGGGGATTAAACATTTCCGGATTGGACTGAGACTTGCCAAGCGGCCTTGGTTTACTACCGGTAGACCGCCTGTCAAGTTTCGTATCATTTGGACTTCGTTTGATACTCCAACGGTTAACCGAGGGACCGAAAAGGCCTCGTGTGTGTTGCAGCCCTACACCCCTCCAATTTGGCCCAAAACCCACCTAACTCTGCTCCATCATCTAGAGCGTTCGATCACGATCGCGTGGCCAAAAACCGCACCTCATTTGGACTCTCCTAGCTCCCCCTAGGCCTATATATACACCCCCATTCCAAATTCGCGGATCCTCTCACCCTAACCCTAAAAAAGTCTCCCCGCCGCCGCCGGACATGTCTGCCGCCTAACCGGACACGTCCGCCCGCCACAGCCGCCCAATCGCGCGATGCCACGTGGGGCGTGCCCACTTCGCCGCGCCGCCGCCCGCGCGGGCCCGCCAGGCCCAAGGCCGGCCCCCGCGAGCCCGCGAGCCGAGCCGCCCCGCGCCGCCTCCCTCCTCGGCTCCGGCGCCGCCTACGCCTCGGCGCCACCGCACCTTCGCCGCTCCGGCCGCCGAGCCGCCATCGCCGCCCTGCCGCAGTTCCTCGCCGGCCCTGCCGCCTCCGGCCGCCGCACCGACCTCGACCGCGCCGCCCGCCGTGCGCCACCGCCCATCGCCGCCCGGGCCGGATCGGCGTAGATCCGGCCGGCCCCTTGCTCCCCGGCCACTCCGGCGAGCTCCAGCCCCGCCGGTGAACAGTGCGCGCCGCCGCCTCGATCTGCGTGCCGGGTCAAACCCTAGATCCGGTGGTAAAATTTCATCTAAGTCCCTGGTATTTTTAGTTCATATGCCCATGTTCGCAGCTCCGTAACTTTGCATCCGTAGCTCCAATTAATGCATGTAGCATATCGAAATGTTCATCTCAGAGAGTACATCATTTCACTCGATTGCATCATTTTCATTTGAGCTCATCTTGATGCCCGAAATGCTGTTAGAAGAGGGCTACTTGAGATATTTGTCAGATCTGTTACTCCGTTTAGCACTTTTGTCATTTTTGCCATGATTAATGTGTGCATGATATATGCGCGTGAGTTCTACATGTGTTTTGTTAAGGGTTTTGCCATCTTTCCAGAGGTGCAACCCATGTATTTTTGTGATGTGTGTAGTGACTTGTGCAAGCTTGCAAAGTGGTGCACTTCCTAATTCTGTTTTCAGGGACTTAGTGATTTCACTAAGTCCTGGAGCTGTTTATCTCATGATGCCATATGTTCTTGTGGTTTCCTAGTGATCCGTGCCTCTTTTGAGGATTATCAGTAAGGGAGTTTTGTTAATATTGTAGTGCTCTATCCATTCATGTCTTTGTTTGCAATTATGGAGCACCCTAGCTTGAGTAAATCGAGCTCTACTTTTGCTACTTTGTGAATCTGGGCAGATTGTCAACTTGTTTGCAATTTTGCGGTGATGTTGTAGTTGGTCCGTGCATGCTATGCTATTGTTCTTGCCATGTCTAGCTTGCAATTTTTGCCTTCTTGATGGGTGTATGCTTGTCTTGCCATGACTTGCTCTGTAGTGAGTGCATCAAGCTCGTAAACATGCCTACTTGAGTTATATTTTAGCATGTGTCAGTTTTTCATGAAGTCTGAAACAGATTATGTTTTTTCTATGTTCACGTGCTTGCAATTGTATTTTGTGTTCCCTTTTGGCTCAAGGTCACTAAGGGACTTTTGTTAAGCTATTCGAGTCGCTCCATGCCATGCTTTACTTTGCCATGTTCAGGTCATGTAGCATGTAGTTTTGTTGCTCCGAAGAGGGCTACCTGATCTGAAATTCCAGACAAGTGTTGATTTAACAAAGTCTGAGATCTGTTTGCCATTTGCATTTTTGCCATGCTTGTTTGAACCTGTTAATGGATGATTTGGCTGTAGCTCAGTGCTAGAATTTTGTTAAGCATCTTGTGTGCATCCCTGCCATGTATTTTGTTGTCATGTTTGAGTGTTGTAGCATGTTCATTTCTTTGCATTTAGATGCCTACTTACTGTAAATCGAAAACCGGTGTCATTTTTGAATCGCTTGACATTTCCAAACCGTAACTCCGATTCCGGCGTTCTTTATATCGTTTTCAAGTGATTTCATCTCATCTTTCCAGTGGCACACTTGGATTTCCATGTTGAGGCCAGGTTCATGTATTTCCTGTCATATCTTGCATTTTGCATCCCGCATCGCATCCCGCATAGCATATCATCTTTGCATTGTGTTGTTTGAGTTTGCACGTGGTTGATTGTGTCCTTGTTGCTTGTTTGTCTTGTTTGGGTAGATCCGGGAGATGAGTTCGCTAATGAGCAGCCCATTGAGTTTGCTTTCGAGGATCCAGTCAACTCTGACAACTGTGCAGGCAAGATGATCATACCCTCGAAATCACTACTATCTTTGCTATGCTAGTTTGCTCGCTCTTTTGCTATGCCATTGCTACGATGCCTACCACTTGCTTGCAAGCCTCCCAAACTGCCATGTCAAACCTCTAACCCACCAATGTCCTAGCAAACCGTTGATTAGCTATGTTACCGCTTTGCTTAGCCCCTCTTATAGCGTTGCTAGTTGCAGGTGAAGATTGGAGGCCGTTCCTTGTTGGAACATATATTTTACTTGTTGGGGATATCATTATATTGCTATGTTATCTTAACGCATCTATATACTTGGTAAAGGGTGGAAGGCTCGGCCTCTCGCCTAGTGTTTTGTTCCACTCTTGCCGCCCTAGTTCCCGTCATATCGGTGTTATGTTCCCGGATTTTGCATTCTTACACGGTTGGGTTATAATGGGAACCCCTTGATAGTTCTCCTTGATTAAAGCTTTTCCAGCAATGCCCAACATTGGTCTTACCATTCGCCACCTATCCTTTTCTTTCCCTTGGATTCTGTAGACTCAAGGGTCATCTTATTTTAACCCCCGGGCCAGTGCTCCTCTGAGTGTTGGTCCCATCGAGCGATGTCCGGGGCTACCAGGGGCAACTCTGGGCTGGCCTACCCGACGTCTGGCTCATCTGAGTGTGCCCTGAGAAAGAGATATGTGCAGCTCCTATCGGGATTTGTCGGCACATTCGGGCAGTGTTGCTGGACTTGTTTTAACCTGTCGAAGTGTCTTGAATTACCGAGATACCGAGTCTTATCGGAACGTCTTGGGAGGAGGTCTATTCCTTCGTTGACCGTGAGAGCTTGTCATGGGCTAAGTTGGGACTCCCCTGCAGGGATTTGAACTTTCGAAAGCCGTGCCCGCGGTTATGGGCAGATGGGAATTTGTTAATGTCCGGTTGTAGATAACTTCAACCTTAACTTAATTAAAATGAATCAACTGAGTGTGTTACCGTGATGGCCTCTTCTCGGCGGAGTCCGGGAAGTGGACACGGTGTTGGAGTAATGTTTCCGCAGGTTGCTCTCTAGTTTCTTGCTCACGCTTTGCCTCCTCTTCTCGCTCTCTTTTGCGAATAAGTTAGCCACCATATTTGCTAGTCACTTGCTGCAGCTCCACTCATATTTTACCTTGCCATTCCTATAAACTTAAATAGTTTTGATCGCAAGGGTGCGAGATTGCTGAGTCCCTGTGGCTCACAGATTACTATTACACCAGATGCAGGGCCTGATGATTCCGCTCCAGGAGACGCGTATGAGCACAAGTGGGAGTTCGACGAAGACTCTCAATGTTACTATGTTTCCTTTCCCGATGATCAATAGTGGTGCCCAGTTCGGGGTGAACGGGACCGTTGTCGCATGTTGGGTTCTCTTTTATTTTGGCGCCGTAGTCGGGCCATGAGTGTTTGGATGATGTAATGTTATTTATGTACTTGATTGACGTGGCGAGTGTAAGCCAACTATGTAATCTCCCCTTTATTATTTATATTACATGGGATGTTGTGAAGATTGCCTAACTTGCGACATATGCCTTCAATGCGATTATGCCTCTAAGTCGTGCCTCGACACGTGGGAGATATAGTCGCATCGAGGGTGTTATAAGTTGCTAGTTCAGAATCAGAATCAGGGGAACAACAACAACAACCCATCACCACCACCACCACCTGTTGATCACTTAGCCCGTTTTCTTAGGCTGAATCCGCCGGTGTTTTCCAGTAGCGCCGAGCCGATAATAGCAGATGATTGGCTCCGCAAGACAGCTAGAGAGTTAACCGCAGCAGGATGCACAGATGCGGAGAAGGTGAAGTTTGCCGCACATCAGCTTGAAGGACCCGCAGCATCATGGTGGGAGAATTTCACAGCCACTTTCCCTGTCGACAGTGTCACAGGGGATCAGTTTCAGTAGGCTTTTCATACTACCCATGTTTCAGTAGGAGCTATGGTCATGAAGAAGCGAGAGTTTCGCAACTTGCGCCAAGGAGGACAGACAGTTGGCCAGTATGTGGAGGACTTTAGTAAATTAGCACGTTATGCCCCATATGACATTGCTACAGATGCAGCTAAGCAGGAGAAGTTTCTGGAAGGACAGAATGATGAGTTGAGCATGCAGTTGATGGTAGCAACCTTCAACAACTACCAGGAGTTGGTAGACCGTGCTCTTATGATTGAAGGGAAGTAGCAGCAGATTGAGAACCGCAAGAGGAAGTATGGACAAGGGAAGTACAATTCAGGAGCTCAGCAGAAGCCATGTTTTACACCTAGACCGGGAGGACATTTTGAGCATACCCATGGAGGAGGTAGCTCGCACAATCACAATGGCACCAAGAACGGTAATGGGAATGGAGGAAGCAACGGTCAGAACTGTACCAACCCATCAACCCCAGCCAAGATGGACCTGAGCCAGGTCACATGCTTTAAGTGCTAGAAGACCGGACATTATGCCCATGAATGTACTGAAGGCCAGAATGGCAATGGAAGCTCTGGGAAGAAGCCGAACCCTTTCAACAGGGGACAGGTGAACCACGTTAACGTGGAGGAGGTTGAAGAGCAGCCGGATGCCGTAATCGGTAAGTTTTTGGTTAAGTCATTTACTGCACTCGTTCTTTTTGATACTGGTGCATCGCATTCATACATATCAAGGGGATTTGTGGATAAGTATAACCTGCCCACTAAGGTTCTTAGAACACCTATGCTAGTAAGCTCACCAGGAGCGGAGTATATGGCTAGTCAAGGATGTTTTCAAGTGCCATTGAGTATAGGTAGGCATGTGTTTCTCTCGGATTTAATCATTTTGGAATCACAAGGATTGGATGTAATTCTGGGTATGGATTGGCTGTCGATGTATGGAGGAAACATCGATTGCGCTAGTAAGACAATTTTGCTTACCACCCCAGAAGGGAGAAGGATCAAGTATGTATCCCGACATGTGCCAAAAGGGACTCAAGTAAATTGTTTAACAGGAGTTGTGCAGGAGGAAGTACCAGTGGTAAGGGATTTCCCTGAAGTATTTCCAGAAGAGTTGCCAGGCATGCCACCGAATAGAGATATTGAGTTTTTGATTGAGCTATTTCCAGGCACAGGGCCAATATCAAAGAGACCATATAGGATGCCTGCAAAGGATTTGGTGGAGATTAAGAAGCAGATTAAGGAGTTATTAGATAAGGGATATATTCGCCCAAGTTCTTCGCCTTGGGGATCGCCAGTACTTCTAGTGGAGAAGAAGGACGGATCGTTAAGGATGGTTGTTGATTATCGAGGATTGAATGAAGTAACCATCAAGAACAAGTACCCACTACCAATGATCAATGATCTGTTTGATCGATTGCAAGGAGCTAAGGTATTTTCCAAGATCGATCTACGATCAGGATACCACCAGTTGAAGATTCGAGAACAGGATAAACCTAAGACAGCTTTTACTACCAGGTATGGG
Source organism: Triticum urartu (assembly GCF_056163025.1). Classification (NCBI taxonomy): domain Eukaryota; kingdom Viridiplantae; phylum Streptophyta; class Magnoliopsida; order Poales; family Poaceae; genus Triticum; species Triticum urartu. The sequence continues at coordinate 428,391,355 of NC_141879.1, forward strand.
CTGTACGAGTATATCGTTATGTCATTTGGTCTGACTAACGCACCTGCATATTTTATGAACATGATGAACAAAGTGTTTATGGAGTTCTTGGATAAGTTCGTCGTGGTGTTCATTGATGATATTCTGGTTTACTCGAAAAGTGAAGAGGAGCATAAGGAACATTTGTGATTGGTACTTGAGAAGCTCAGAGAACATCAGTTGTATGCCAAGTTCAGCAAATGTGAGTTTTGGTTGAAGGAAGTAGGATTCCTTGGACACATTATATGCGGAGAAGGTAGAGTAGTAGATCCCACTAAGGTTGACACTGTGACAAATTGGGAAGCGCCAACAATAGTTGGAGAGATCTATAGTTTTCTTGGACTCGCAGGATACTACCGGAGATTTATTGAGAATTTCTCAAAGATTGCGAAGCCTATGACTGAGTTATTGAAGAAGGAAACCAAGTTCAAATGGACTGAGGAATGTGAGGCTAGTTTCCAGGAGTTGGAGAAATGCTTGGTTACTTCACCAGTGTTGATTTTGCCAGACCAGACCAAGGACTATGAGGTGTATTGCGACGCTTCACATCGAGGACTTGGAGCAGTGCTTATGCAGGAAGGGAGAGTTGTTTCATATGCCTCAAGACAACTGAAACCTCACGAGTTGAATTATGCTACGCATGATTTGGAGTTAGCAGCCGTAGTGCATGCACTGAAGACTTGGAGACATTTCCTCATTGGAAATCATTGTGAGGTGTACACGGATCACAAGAGTTTGAAGTACATTTTCACGCAGAAGGAGTTGAACCTCAGACAAAGGAGATGGTTGGAGCTCATCAAGGATTATGATATGAGATTGCATTACCATCCCGAAAAGGCTAATGTGGTAGCTGACGCATTAAGCCGCAAAAGCCATGTCAATACACTAATGACGGGAGAAATACCAAAGGAGTTAGCCGAGGATCTTCGTGAGCTATGTTTGGAAATAGTTCTGAGAGGCCATGTAGCAGCATTGGAGACTCAGTCAACTTTGATGGATAGAATCAGAGCAGCTCAGAAGACTGACAAGGAGATTGCCTCTATAAAGGAGAAAATGAGCGAAGGAAAGGCTAAAGGATTTCGTGAGGATGAGCATGACACCCTATGGTTTGAAGACCGTGTTTATGTGCCCAATGACCCGGAGATCAGGAAGTTGATTCTGCAAGAGGCACACGATTCACCGTATTCGATTCACCCAGGAAATACCAAGATGTATTTTGATTTGAAGGATATTTTCTGGTGGACCAGAATGAAGAAAGATATTGTGGAGTATGTAGCAGTTTGTGATGTATGTCAGAGAGTAAAGGCAGAGCATTAGAAGCCAGCAGGATTGCTACAGCCATTGCCGACACCCGAATGGAAGTGGGATAAGTTAGGCATGGATTTTATCACAGGATTACCTAGGACTCGTTCAGGCTATGACTCGATTTGGGTTGTAGTCGATCGGTTGACGAAAGTAGCTCATTTCATCCCAGTAAAGACCACTTACACCAGTGCTAAGTTGGCAAAGATATACATGACCAGGATTGTATGCTTACATGGAGTTCCGAGGAGTATAGTATCAGCTAGAGGAACCCAGTTTACCTCAAAGTTCTGGAATCAGTTGCACGAAACTTTGGGTACCAGGCTAGAGTTCAGCACAGCTTTTCATCCACAGACATATGGACAGACCGAGAGAGTCAATCAGATTTTGGGGGACATGCTGAGAGCTTGTGCGCTAGATTATGGATCTAGTTGGGACGAGAATTTGTCGTATGCAGAGTTCTCTTACAACAACAGCTATCAATCCAGTTTAAAGATGGCCCCTTTCGAAGCCTTGTACGGAAGGAGGTGCAGAACACCGTTGTTGTGGGATGAAGTTGGAGACCGCCAGTTGTTTGGACCTGATTTGATTAAGGAGTCTGAACAGAAGGTGAAATTGATTCGCGATAGGCTCAAGGTAGCCCAGTCCAGGCAGAAAAGTTATGCGGATTCTAAACGCAAGGAGACAGATTACGAAGTTGGAGATAGAGCTTATCTTCGAGTATTTCCACTTCGGGGAATAAAGCGTTTTGGTGTTAAGGGAAAGTTAGCGCCATGATTTGTAGGACCATACCGAGTATTGGAACGTATGGGAGAAGTGGACTACAAGTTGGAATTGCCCGAAGGATTGTCAGGAGTTCATGATGTGTTCCACGTTTCTCAGCTGAAGAAGTGCCACGCAGAGATGGCTGACATACCCTTGAGAGACACAGTGCCATTGGAAGCAATTCAGTTGGATAACAATTTGACCTATGAGGAGAAACCAGTTAAGATTCTAGAGTATGCCAGTCGAGTCACCCGCAGCAAGGTTATCAAGTTTTGCAAGGTTCAGTGGAGCCACCACACGGAGGATGAAGCCACCTGGGAGCGAGAGGAAGATTTGCTCAAGGACCACCCTCACCTATTTTCTAGCCAACCCGAATCTCGAGGGCGAGATTCATCTTAAGGGGGGTAGGTTTGTAACATCCCAAATTTTCAATTTGGAATGTTATACATTAGCTCATCATTGCATATCATAATTTATTTGCTTTTGGTTTTGATCCTAGAAATTCTACGCGACTCAAGGACCCACGGAGAGAGTTGGGGATTTCGTTATTTTCATATTTGAGTTTTCTCAAATTTTGAGAATAGGATCATTTGATTTTAATTATTTTATCATCAATTATTTCTATTACAAAATATGAGAGAGGGAATAAAATTACTTTCCCAAAATAAAGAAATATTGAGGATTTAATAATAAAATCAAATAAGATTTTATTTCGGAGTTTTTCGGTATTTTATTTGAATTTAGGAAAAATGTGCGTTTTTCAAAATTGCATTTAGGCCCCAAATAAATGTTCACCTTGTGCGGCTTGATTTTAGAAGCCCGGGAAAATTTATTTCAGGATTTTTGGAGTCCATTTAGTATTTCTTTTATTTTTTTATGCGCGTTATTATTTAAAAAAAACGAACCGACCTAACGGGCCGTGTCCGACCCGGACACCTGGCCCGGCCGGCTTTATAAGTCGGGGGAGGCCCAGACGAAACCCCAGCCCGCGTGCCCCCGAAACCCTAGCGCCCCGCCGCCTCAAGCCCCGCGCCGCCGCCGCCCGCCGCCTCGCCGATCCGCCGCCCGACGTTGCCTCAATTTCCGCGCCGATGGTTTTCTCGAAAAACCGTTCGGTTTTTCGTCGATTTTTTTTAGTTTACGTTTTTTTAAAAGATCATTTTTTTCTGATTTATTTAAATAGCGAGCGTTCATTCTAGCAAACGTTCGTCGTTTTTATTTTCTCGGATTTAATCCACGATTTTTCTGATCGCGATTCCAGATCCGATTTTCGTTTTAGTATTACTTTTCGCTCGTTTATCGGAATCAGGCGATTCAAGTGCCTGGAGTTTCGTCTCGAAACCCTCTATCCGTTTAACCAACTTAAACAAGTTTTTGCCACTGCAAAATTGCCCTAGATCCAGAATAGTAAACGAAGCCTGTTTATTTTGCCGTTTGACTTTCGTTGCTTCGTTTGATTTGATTCTTTTTGCAAACCGGAGTTCTTAAGTTGAACCTTCTAGTTAGATCTCTTATTTGAGTTTTACCTGTGCATTAGATGAATACTTATTGTATGCTTGTTTGTTTGTCTGCGATAGAATACCTGGAGTGCGCCGCCTGTTACTTCGAATCTCTAGGTTTCGCGGATCATCAGCAAGGCAAGTAACACTTTGATCATACCTCCTACTACCCAGTTTTATTGCATTAGATCAATCCTCAAACATTGCATGATTAGGATCTAATTAAATTGTGGGATGGGAAGTAGTTGAGGTAGTACCTATTACCTGTTATATTATCAAACCTTTGGGAGTTACTTCTACATTTGCCTATTATGCCATGCTATGCTAGTAGACGTGGATTGGGTGAGTGATATCCATGACAGATGTGAGTTTTTTAATTAATGGTTTATCTAAGTTGGCAACTTAAACACACATTTGGGTGGATTGAGGTACCTGGGTATTCCAGGATTGCCTGTTTTTCTTTATGGACCGCCACCCAGGCCCAAAGGGATCATGAGATTTTTCATTCTAGAAACTTCCATGTGCATCCACAAGCTATTATGGGCTCTAGCATAGTTGATTAAGTCGTGCGAACTCTTACAGGGTAGACTAGCAGACGTAGGGGAAAGTAGGTGTAACGATCTATCCATCGTAAGGTGCTAGCGCTTCTGAAAGACTATGTCTCGGTCATCCGTCTTCTCAAACACCATGTAGTGCGAGAAACCAAATGGAGGCGATCGAGTCTTGTGGGGAAAAGTGCGCAAACCTCTGCAGAGTGTATAAACTAATCATGGTTAGCTGTGTCCCCGGTTATGGACAACTTGAGTATCTAGTACTTGGATTATCATGTGAATCTCAACATGTTACTCTAAATTAATTTTGTTGGGTTTTGTTTAATGATGATGCTTAATTGGGATTGAGAATGCTGTCAACCATTCTCAATGTTTAACAACTACCATGATAGTTAATTAAAATTTATTCCTTTGTAGTAGGCAAAATTTGGCTTTACGCAAAACTGTAACCATAGAGCTTTCCACCAGCCAAATATGCATATAGTATAGCTGTTTCATTCCATTATTCTCTATGTGTTACTTTGCCAGCATATTCCATGTGCTGACCCATTTTCGGGCTGCAACGTTAATGTTGCAGACTTTTCAGACGACGATTAAGGAGTTTTTAGGTCGTGGTTCTATACTCAGTGATGCCATTGGAGTTGATGGACTCACTTATCTTCCAAGCCTTCCGCTGTTATCGTTATTAGATGGCCATAAGCCATATTTATTGTAATAAGTTCTCTATTGAGACACTCGATGTAATAAGTGTGTGATTGCTACTCTGTTATAAATCCTCCGAGTACTGTGTGGTGTCAGCATTACTGATCCAGGGATGGCACCTGAGCACAGAGATCAGACCGTTTGAGGTCTGGTCGCTACAGCTTATGTGTGACATAGCGTATCATATCATGGGGTTTGGATGCACCGGCGAAGTTTGCACCAACTCTCAGGGTGAGCAAGGTCAATGCACGGTACCAAAGAGGCTAGCAATGATGGAAGGGTGAGAGTGCGTATAATTCATGGACTCAAACATTAGTCATAAAGAACTCACATACTTATTGCAAAAGTCTATTAGCTATCGAGACAAAGTACTACACGCATGCTCCTAGGGGGATAGATTGGTAGGAAAAGACCATCGCTCATCCCCGACCGCCACTCATAAGGAAGACAATCAATAAATAAATCATGCTCCGACTTCATCACGGGAATCATAAACTTCAACACAAGTATTTCTACAATCCACAACTAACCACTAGCATGAATCTAATATCACCATATTTATATCGCAAAACTATTGCAAGGAATCAAACATATCATATTCAGTGATCTACAAGTTTTATGTAGGACTTTATGACTAACCATGTGAATGACTAGTTACTGTCATCTCTCCAAATAGATATAAGTGAAGCAAGAGAGTTTAATTCTTTCTACAAAAGATATGCCCACTCTCTAACAAATATAAGTGAAGAAAAAGAGCATTCTACAAATGGCGGTTTTCTATGTGAAGATAAACAGGCAATCCAAACTACAAAAGATATAAGTGAAGCACATGAAGCATTCTATAAAGCCATACTCAAAATATATAAGTGAAGTGCAACGAGCATTATATAAATAAACCATGGAATATCTCATACCAGCATGGTGCATCAAATAAAAGTGAAAACTAAATGCAAAAGACGCTCCAAGATTTGCACATATCACATGAACAAAACGAATCCGAAAACATACCGATACTTGTTGAAGAAAGATGGGATGCCTTCACGACATCCCCAAGCTTAGACGCTTGAGTCTCCTTGAATATTTACTTGGATTTCCTTGGGAATCCCCAAGCTTGAGCTCTTGCCTGTCCTCCTTCTCCTCACATCGAGACCTCCTCGATCTTCAAACACTTCATCCACACAAAACTCGACAGAAAACTCGGTAAGATCCGTTAGTATAATAAAGAAAATCACTACTCTAAGTACTGTTGAAAACCAATTCATATTTTATTTTTGCATTGTATCTACTGTAATATAACTTTTCCATGGCTTAATCAACAGATAGAAATTGATAGTTTCATCAAAACAAGCAAACTATGCATCAAAACAGAATCTGTCTTAAACATGACAGTCTGTAATAATCTGAACATTCACCATACCTCTGGTAGTCCAAATATTCTAAGATAATTAGGAAAAATAAAGAATTTGTATATAAATACAGTGCAAAAAGTTTCAGAACCGTTTGACATTCTAGTAAAAAATGTAAAATCATGCACTACAGCCAAAGTTTCTGTCTTGCACCTCACAAACCAACAAGCAATGTAAACATCCTAAAGGCAAATCTTGGCACATTATTCTTGTTTTTAAACTTTATAAAAAGCACACAACATAAATGAATGACTCTCTAAAACTTCCGGGTTGTCTCCCTGGCAGCGCTTTCTTTAAAGCCATTAAGCTAGGCATATAGTGCTCAAGTAATGGATCCACCTGGATCCCAAGGTATATCAAAGCCAATTTTAATTAACAATGATTTGTAATTTAGTAGTGAGCACAAAGTAACATATATCATGTAACAACGAAGTCTAACTTTTTTCCTATGCATCGGCATGTCATAAACGAACAATTCATGCACACCTAGTAAAGGCCAGTGCATAGTATAAACAGTTTCTTGCAATTTTATCATATTGGAAATATGGAGAGGCGGAGATGTAGTTCCTCTCTCATAATAATTGCAAGTAGGATCAGCAAGCACATGCATATTATATTCATCAAAATCATCATGTGCAATGGTAAAACGCAACCCATCAATATAATCCTTAATAAGGGCAAACTTCTCTGATATAGTGTAGTTGGGAGAATTCAAAAAGATAATCGGACTATCATGCGTGGGTGCAATAGCAACAATTTCATGTTTAACATAAGGAACTATAGCAAGTTCATCTCCATAAGCATAATTTATATTGGCATCTTGTCCACAAGCATAGCAAGCATCATCAAAAAGGGATATTTCAAAAGAATCAATGGGATCATAACAATCATCATAGCAATCATCCTTCGGTAAGCATGAAAGGAAATTAAACAATGTATGAGTTGAAGAGTTACTCTCATTAAAAGGTGGGCATGGGTAGCTAATCCGCTCTTCCTCCTTCTGTTCTTCGCTCTCCTCATCATCTCTTTCATCCAATGAGCCCACAGTTTCATCAATTCCTTCTTCCATAGACTCCTGCAAAATATTAGTCTCTTCTTGGACAGCGGAGGAGTCCTAAATATATGGTTTAACATAGGCGTTAGAAGCATACTTATCATAAAAATATTTAAGTATGGAAAAAATTTCAGATTTGTAAAGTGTAGCATCATACTTTCCAATCAAAGAAGCAATTTAATAAGCACCCTTGAAAGGAACAAATTATTCAATTTGTTGAACATCATAGTAATTATAACACCCTTAGCATACGAAGATACGATTCCATTATCACTAAACTCACAATGGTGGGGAAGGTGTTTCTTAGGGCCTTTAGGACAACAAGTAAAATCATATATTTCACATAAATTCCAAGCATAGCATTGCAAACGATGAATTTGATCCAGTAAAAGTTTTCCTTTTTGAGATAAGCAGTGTCGCGCATAACAAGCATGCTCATCTAAAGATTTCCCCTCAACTAAGCTAGTTGGGGTTTGATACGTCTCCAGCGTATCTATAATTTTTTATTCTTCCATGCTATTATATATTCTGTTTTGGATGCTAATGGGCTTTATTTTACACTTTTATATTATTTTTGGGACTAACCTATTAACAGAAGGCCCAACCCAAATTGTTGTTTTTTTTGCCTATTTTAGTGTCCAAAGGGAATGAAACCTTCGGGAGCATGATTTTTGGAACAAACGTGATCCAGAGGACTTGGAGTGAACGTCAAGCAATCAACAAGGCGGCCACGAGGCAGGGGCGCACCCACCCCCTAGGCGTGCCCTCCACCCTCATGGGCCCCTCGTTGCTCCACCGACCTACTTCTTCCTCCTATATATATCTACGTATCCCGCAACTATCCAGGAGCACCACGAAAACCTAATTCCACCGCCGCAACCTTCTGTACCCAAGAGATCCTATCTTGGGGCCTTTTCCGGATCTCCGCCGGAGGAGGCATTGATCACGGAGGGCCTCTACATCAACTCCATGGCCCCTCCAATGATGTGTGAGTAGTTTACCTCAGACCTTTGGGTCCATAGCTAGTAGCTAGATGGTTCTTCTCTCGCTTTCGATCTCAATACAAAGTTCTCCTCGATTCTCTTGGAGAACTATTAGATGTAATCTTCTTTTGCGGTGTGTTTGTCGAGATACGATGAATTGTGGATTTATGATCAAGTTTATCTATGAACAATATTTGAATCTTCTCTGAATTCTTTTATGTATGATTGGTTTATCTTTGCAAGTCTATTCGAATTATCAGTTTGGTTTGGCCTACTAGATTGATCTTTCTTGCAATGGGAGAAGTGCTTAGCTTTGGGCTCAATCTTGCGGTGCTCGATCCCAGTGACAGAACGGGAAACGACACGTATTGTATTGTTGCCATCGAGGATAAAAAGATGGGGTTTATATCATATTGCCTGAGTTTATCCCTCTACATCATGTCATCTTGCTTAAGGCATTACTCTGTTCTTATGAACTTAATACTCTAGATGCATGCTGGATAGCGGTGGATGTGTGGAGTAATAGTAGTAGATGCAGGCAGGAGTCGGTCTACTTGTCATGGATGTGATGCCTATATACATGATCATACCTAGATATTCCCAAAATTATTCGCTTTACTATCAATTGCTCGACACTAATTTGTTCACCCACCGTAATACTTATGCTATCTTGAGAGAAGCCACTAGTGAAACCTATGGCCCCCGGGTCTATTTTCCATCATACAAGTTTCCAATCTACTTTATTCTGTAATCTTTACTTTCAATATATATCATAAAAATACCAAAAATATTTATCTTATTATTATCATCTCTATCAGATCGCACTCTTGCAAGTGGTCGTGAAGGGATTGACAACCCCTTTATCGCTTTGGTTGTGAGGTTCTTATTTGTTTGTGTAGGTACGAGGTGACTCGCGCGTGGTCTCCTACTGGATTGATACCTTGGTTCTCAAAAACTAAGGGAAATACTTACGCTGCTTTACCGGATCACCCTTTCCTCTTCAAGGGAAAACCAACGCAGTGCTCAAGAGGTAGCAAGAAGGATTTCTGGCACCGTTGCAGGGGAGATCTACGCCAAGTCAAGACATACCAAGTACCCATCACAACTCTTATCCTCTCATTTTCCTCTCCCCCGCTTCACCTTTGCCGTTTTATTCGCCCTCGTTTCATTTCGTCCTTTCTTTCCGTTCGCCTCTTTTCCGCTTGCTTCGTCGTTATGGCTAGTCCTTTATCTACTCCTTTGTCTCCCGAGAATGAAGTTATTAATTTTAAATAAAGGGAGGGAGAAAATCTAAAAGATGCTTGGTACAGAATTTGCAATGCGCAAAATAGATCTACTAGGAAGCAATCTACTTCCATTCTTCTTCGCAATTTTTATGTAGGCATCACTCCTTGGAATAGATATATTCTAGATACCATTACCGGAGGAAAAAATTTCGGTAGCCATACTTTTGATTCTTATAATGCTATGATAGATTTGTTTGTCCCACCACCTCTTTTGGTTAATGGAACTATTTTAACTTTGGAACATGTTATGCAATGGCTTGAAATTATTGAAAATAAAGTTGCCACCGTAGAGTTAATTGAAAATTTGGATATAACGTTCCATAACCAAATTACCCAATACGGATCTAAGGTAGGAGTTTCTCTTAAAAAATTAAAATAAAAGGGACCTATGGTTAATGAAAAGAGAGATCAAGATTCCACTAGAATTGATAAAATTGAGGATATTATTACCAACCTAGGGTCTTCCTTTTGTTCCGTGAAAAATACTCCTTCTAATGCTAAGAATACCAAATTGATGTATGTTCCTAAAAATAAGGGTGAAACTTCTAGTAAGGGAAATGCGGACCTCAAATCCATAAATGTTCACCCCAACTTTCTCACTATCCTTAAGGAACCTTTTGCTACAAATGATTTTCTCCATTTCGTGCCTAGGAGTTTGATAATTAATAAAAAGAAAGAAAATCCTAGGAGTTATAGGTGTCTTATCGAAGAATTGCCTACCAAAGATAGCAATACCTAGATCTATCCTCGCTTTTATGCCTAGCTAGGGGCGTTAAACGATAGCGCTTGTTGGGAGGCAACCCAATTTTATTTTTATTCCTTGCTTTTTGTTCCTGTTTTAGTAATAAATAATTTATCCAGCCTCTGTTTTGGTTGTGTTTTTTGTGTTTAATTAGTGTTTGTGCCAAGTAGAACTGTTGGGAAGACTTGGGGAAAGTCTTTTTGATCTTGCTGTAAAAAACAGAAACTTTAGCGCTCACGAGAATTGATGCCATTTTTTACTGGAGAGTGATATTTAGTTAATTCTTTTTGCAGATGATTAATATGGAAATTCCTCACGTCCAGCAATTTATTTTAGAATTTTTGGGGTTCATAAGTTTGCATTAGTTATATATTACTATAGACTGTTCTGTTTTTGACAGATTTTGTTTTTCGCGTGTTGTTTGCTTATTTTTATGAATCTATGGTTAGTAATAGAGTTTATAAACCATAGAGGAGTTGGAATACAGTAGGTTTAACAACACTATAAATAAAGAATGGGTTCATTACAGTACCTTGAAGTGGTGTTTTGTTTTCTTTCGCTAACGGAGCTCACGAGATTTTCTTGTTAAGTTTTGTGTTGTGAAGTTTTCAAGTTTTGGGTAAAGATTTGATGGATTATGGAACAAGGAGTGGCAAGAGCCTAAGCTTGGGGATGCCCAAGGCATCCCAAGGTAAACCCAAGGACACCAAAAAGCCTAAGCTTGGGGATTCCCCGGAAGGCATCCCCTCTTTTGTCTTCGTTCATCGGTAACTTTACTTGGAGCTATATTTTTATTCGCCACATGATATGTGTTTTGCTTGGAGCGTCTTGTATGATTTGAGTCTTTGATATTTAGTTTACCACAATCATACTTGCTATACACACCTTTTGAGAGAGACACACATGAATTGGAATTTGTTAGAATACTCTATGTGCTTCACTTATATCTTTTGAGCTATATAGTTTTTGCTCTAGTGCTTCACTTATATCTTTTAGAGCACGGTGGTGGTTTAATTTTATAGAAATAATTGATCTCTCATGCTTCACTTATATTATTTTGAGAGTCCTTTAGAATAACATGGCAATTTTCTTTTAGTCATAATAAGAAGCTTTCATATAAGTGCATTGAATACTAAGAGAAGTTTGATACTTGATGATTGTTTTGAGATATGGAGATAGTGATATTAAAGTCGTGCTAGTTGAGTAGTTGTGAATTTGAGAAATACTTGTGTTGAAGTTTGCATGTCCCGTAGCATGCACGTATGGTAAACTTTGTGTAACAAATTTGAAACATGAGGTGTTATTTGATTGTCTTCCTACCAATCTATCCCCCTAGGAGCATGCGCGTAATACTTGGTTTTTGATGACTTGTGGATTTTTGCAATAAGTATGTGAGTTATTTATGACTAATGTTGAGTCCATGAATTATACACACTCTCATCCTTCCATCATTTCTAGCCTCTTCGGTACCGTGCATTGCCCTTTCTCACATTGAGAGTTGGTGCAAACTTCGCCGGTGCATCCAAACCCCGTGATACGATACGCTCTATCACACATAAACCTTCTTATATCTTCCTCAAAACAGCCACCATACCTACCTATTATGGCATTTCCATAGCCATTCCGAGATATATTGCCATGCAACTTTCCACCGTTCCATTTATTGTGACATGCATCATCATTGTCATATTGCCTTGCATGATCATGTAGTTGACATCGTATTTGTGGCAAACCCACCATTCATAATTCTTTCATACATGTCACTCATGAGTCATTGCACATCCCGGTACACCGCCGGAGGCATTCATATAGAGTCATATCTTGTTCTAGTATCGAGTTGTAATCATTGAGTTGTAAATAAATAGAAGTGTGATGATCATCATTAATAGAGCATTGTCCCAAGAAAAGAAAAAAAAGAGAAAGGCCAAATAAAAAAAGAAGGCCCAAAAAAAGAAGAAAAAAAGTAGAAAAAAGGGGCAATGCTACTATCCTTTTTTCCACACTTGTGCTTCAAAGTAGCACCATGATCTTTATGATAGAGAGTCTCTTGTTTTGTCACTTTCATATACTAGTGGGAATTTTTCATTATAGAACTTGGCTTGTATATTCAAACAATGGGCCTCCTCAAGTGCCCTAGGTCTTCATGAGCAAGCAAGTTGGATGCACACCCACTTAGTTTCTTTTGTTCAGCTTTCATACATTTATAGCTCTAGTGCATCCGTTGCATGGAAATCCCTACTCCTTGCATTGACATCAATTGATGGGCATCTCCCTAGACCATTGATTAGCCGCGTCAATGTTAGACTTTCTCCTTTTTTGTCTTATGCACATAACCCCTTCATTATATTCTAATTCCGCCCATAGTGTTATATCCATGGCTCACGCTCATGTATTGCGTGAAAGTTGAAAAAAGTTTAAGATTACTAAATTATGAAACAATTGCTTGGCATGTCATCGGGGTTGTGCATGATGAGAGCATGCTTGTGTGACGAAAATGGAGCATGACCAAAACTATATGATTTTGTAGGGATGAACTTTCTTTGGCCATGTTATTTTGAGAAGACATGATTGCTTAGTTAGTATGCTTGAAGTATTATTATTTTTATGTCAATATTAAACTTTTATCTTGAAAGTTTCGGATCTGAACATTCATGCCATAATAAAGAAAATTATATTGAGAAATATGTTAGGAAGCATTCCACATCAAAAATTTTGTTTTTATCATTTACCTACTCGAGGACGAGCACGAATTAAGCTTGGGGATGCTTGATACGTCTCCAAAGTATCTATAATTTTTTATTGTTCCATGCTATTATATATTCTGTTTTGGATGTTAATTGGCTTTATTTTATACTTTTATGTTATTTTTGGGACTAACCTATTAACCGGAGGCCCAGCCCAAATTGTTGTTTTTTTGCCTATTTCAGTGTTTCATAGAAAAGGAATATCAAACGGAGTCCAAACGGAATAAAACCTTCGGGAGCGTGATTTTTGGAACAAATGTGATCCAGAGTACTTGGAGTGAATGTCAGGCAATCAACGAGGCGGCCACGAGGCAGGGGGTGCGCCCTCCACCCTCGTGGGCCCCTTTTTGCTTCACCGACCTACTTCTTCCTCCTATATATATATATATATAGGAGTAGGATTTTCTACAAGTGCTTGCCACAGAACTAGTTAAGGGTTTCGACGGTGCAAAAGTTCTCAAAAATTCTGAAAAAATACTGAACCAGCACACCTATAATATAACATGATCCAATGGAGGGATTAAAGAAATACGACTGTATGTGTCCTGGACAAAAAAACAAATAGTTCAGTATATATTTATGTCGCGGTGAGCTGAAATGCTTATTATTTTTGGCTAGGACACATAAATGCATATTTTGACAATCCCTCCATTGGATCATCTTATTACATTAGAGAGATGCTCCCATATTTATTTCATATTTTTTTATAACTTTTGAACCGTTAAAAGTTTAGGGACACTTAACTAGTTCTATGGCAAGCTATGGTAGACACAGTTTTACCTATATATATATATATATATATATATATGTACCCCGCAAACATTGAGGAGCACCACGAAAACCTAATTCCACCGCCGCAACCTTTTGTACCCAAGAGATCCCATCTTGGGGCCTTTTCCGGAGCTCCGCCGGAGGGGGCATTGATCACGGAGGGCCTCTACATCAACTCCATGGCCCCTCTGATGATGTGTGAGTAGTTTACCTCAGACCTTCGGGTCCATAGATAGTAGCTAGATGGCTTTTTCTCTCTTTTTGGATCTCAATACAAATTTCTCCTCGATTTTCTTAGAGATATGTTCGATGTAATCTTCTTTTGTTGTGTCTTTGTCCAGATCTGATGAATTGTGGGTTTATGATCAAGTTTATCTATGAACAATATTTGAATCTTCTCTGAATTCTTTTATCTTTGATTGGTTTATATTTGCAAGTCTCTTCGAATTATCAGTTTGGTTTGGCCTACTAGATTGATCTTTCTTGCAATGGGAGAAGTGCTTAGCTTTTGGTTCAATCTCACGGTGCTCGATCCCAGTGACAGAAAGGGAAACGACACGTATTGTATTGTTGCCATCGAGGATAAAAAGATGGGGTTTATATCATATTTCATGAGTTTATCCCTCTACATCATGTCATCTTGCTTAAGGCGTTACTCTGTTCTTATGAACTTAATACTCTAGATGCATGCTGGATAGCGGTAGATGTGTGGAGTAATAGTAGTAGATGCAGGCAGGAGTCGGTCTACTTGCCACGGACGTGATGCCTATATGCATGATCATACCTAGATATTCTCATAATTATTCGCTTCTATATCAGTTGCTCGATAGTAATTTGTTCACCCACTGTAATGCTTATGCTATCTTGAGAGAAGCCACTAGTGAAACCTATGGCCCCCGGGTCTATTTTCCATCATACAAGTTTCCAATCTACTTTATTTTGTAATCTTTACTTTCAATATATATCATAAAAATACCAAAAATATTTATCTTATTATTATCATCTCTATCATATCTCACTCTTGCAAGTGGCCATGAAGGGATTGACAACCCCTTTATCACGTTAGTTGCGAGGTTCTTATTTGTTTGTGTAGGTACGAGGTGACTCACGTGTGGTCTCCTACTGGATTGATACCATGGTTCTCAAAAACTGAGGGAAATACTTATGCTGCTTTACTACATCACCCTTTCCTCTTCAAGGTAAAACCAACGTAGTGCTCAAGAGGTAGTAGGGTTTTAGCCCGAGCACATAGGGAACGAAGATGATCCAAGTAAAAAAGCATCAGGGGTGTGATAGATTTTGAGTGGTTCTTCAACCAATGGTGTATTAGGTACAACTAATTTTTTGGTATTTTTCCTTTCCTACCCATAACTAAAGATAGAAAACAAGAGCACAAAATAAAAACTACTTAGTGTTAAAGCAAACAAGCACACACAAGAATATTCACCCCACGCTATAACTCCCCGGTAACGGTGCCAGAAAAAGGTCTTGATAACCCACAAGTATAGGGGATCAATTGTAGCCTCTTTCGATAAGTCACTACTAGGGAAAACCCTAGTAGTAGCGCGGGTTTTGAGGCTATCAGCAGCGCGAGCGGCCGCGCTACCAATAAGGCGCTAACTCTTAGTATTAGCGATGTACGTACCCGCGCTACTACTATTGACTATATCAGCGGTGCTTTTCCGGAACGCGCTACCATTAGTTAGCTCCAGCGATTTCCTAGCCCCGCGCTACTGCTATATCTTTCACCATTACCACCCCGTTTCAGCTTCAATAAACTGCAAATTCGAGATACTAGGTACTACTAGATATCAATTTCATAAAGATATAAAGCATTATAGGTACTAGGTAGTATTCCCTCGGTTCCAACTTACTCGTCATGGTTTTAGTTCAAATTTGAACTAAAACCACGATGTGTAATTTGGAACGAGGGAGTATTAGATAACAATTTCATATATACTCAACATGCATCCTCAAGCAATACTGGGTGATATCGACGACGATCATCATATGTAGTTCTAGATGAAATCGACGACGATCATCATATGTAGTTCTACATGATATCAACGACAATCATCATATGTAGTTCTAGATGATATAGCCACACACACATATATAGTTCTAGATGATATCGACGATGATCATCATCCTCAAGCCTGGGTGGTGGGTGTTCCTAATAGTAATTAGGATGGCCTATCCAACACGAAGATTCTTTCCAACAAGGAATCTCTTCCACCCAACCGAGTTTAAGTGTGTGCGACCTTCTGTGTCCATGCGGTAAGTACAGGTGGTGACGGAGCCCCTTGTCGTAAGGCGTAGTCCAGCTGAGCCTTCTTCATCAGTCTCGATACCACAACTCACAGATAGGTTCTTTGGCAATTTCTGAATAAGAAAAACATATCAATTAATAAATAGCTTCGCACATACTCTTGCAAATATATTTCTATTAAGTCTAGATTAATACACTATCAAAAGACACAATACTACACATTTGTACTAATTAATCATGAATTCTACTAATAAGTATATATGGATTATCTACACTATTAATAGTTCCTTGGATTCTACACTAATAAGCATGTGATCAGACTCTACACTAAAGCATATCATCGACTAGATTCCACAAAGCATATCATGGGACTCTACACTAAGCATATCATCGGATTCACTAAGCATATCATCGGCTAATTTGCATTTGTAAGTATAACAATAAAGCATATATATATATCATCAAATTACTACAGTCAGTATAACATACCATTTCATGCCGATCGACCATGGTACTTGTCAGGCGGGTCACGAATGGCACCCCGACAAAGTCATCATGTGGCAGAATTATGTCCCATAGGTTGCACACCTCCTCCTCACTCAGCCTCATTCTTTGAGCTACAATGGCTTCATGAAGTGGGTTCTCATCATCTTCATTGAGTGGGTCCTCATTATCTTCATCATCTTCGTCATCTTCAACATCTTCCACCAGGTTGAGATAAATGACAGCCAGCTTGGGTCTTTCTGCTTTGAAGGAGAAGTTGGTCAACTCACCACCAGTAAGACGCATGTGGGCGAAGAAATGGGCCCATCCATCTCCTCCAATCTGTGACATATTGCGTCTTTTCTCGACCTCCATAGTGTGCGGCCCCCCAGGAGCCTCAAATGTCATAGTGTCTCCTGTCAGCTTGTTGAATTTCAACCTCACATTGCATGGGATGATCTGTGTAAAAAAAGAAAAATGACACAATGCAGTAATGCCAACACTAAAAATAAAATAGTTGTTACATTTCATCTAATTTCTTACCGCCGCATGACGAAAACTCGGCTGGAAGTAGATGCCGAATAGCTTGCCAGTTGCAAGGCTGCTGGCGCACCTTGACTTGCACAGTCGACATAGTGGTGGTGGTGGTGGCGGTGCCATTTTCCTAAAGCAGTATGAGCACAAGATTAACGATCCACTTCACATGAAAGAAAAACAGTAGCATGTGATATTTTTGGTTCTTCCGCGAGAAGCAATTTTATGGAAAATTATAAGGGTACCAAATAAGGGTACCACCTACCAAGACATTTCATCTATTTTGGCCCCTATTGCCTAAGATAATTGATTAAAAAAATAAGTGGAAAATTTAACTAAATTGGCACCTACATTTTGCCAAAAAATAACTTATTACAAAAAAACAAAAGCATCTACATATCCATGTACAAAAAAATAACAATAAAATGGTGCATACTAAATCAACTAAGTCTACTAGCCTACTAAATCCACTAGCATACTAAATCAACTAAATCAAAATGTTCTAGATCAACTAAATCAACTAGCCTACTAAATCTACTAAATCAACTAGCCTACTAAATCAACTAAATCAAAATGTTCTAAATCAACTAAATCAACTGGCCTACTAAATCAACTAAATCAAAACGTTCTAAATCAACTAGCCTACTAAATCAACTAAATCATATCAACTAAATCAAAATGTAGCAGGGAGGAGGGGTGACTCGAGGAGGGAGAAGCGAGTAGTACGGAGGAGGAAGGCGGAGCGAGGAGGGGCCGACCGGCGACGAGTCAAGGGAGGATGGAGGAGGAGGGCGGTACCAAGTCCAGCGAGGAGGAGGAGTTGACGGCGGCACATAGGGAAGAGAGATAGGCGACGGCGGCTGGCAGGGGCGACGGTGGCCGGCGGGGGAGGACCGGCGCGCGAGGGGGGGGGTTGAGGGGGAGTGAGTGTGAGTGTGAGTGTGGACGAGAGTGTGGGGGTGGGTTGGAGATAGCTAGTTTTAGCAGTAGCGCTCTAAAGGCAAAGGCGCTACTGCTAAACTAGCTAGCAGTAGCTCGGTCCGAATAAAAGCGATGCTGCTAGAACTAGCTTCGCGGCGGGGTCGTGGGAATTATAGCAGTAGCGCGGCTTAGAGGAGGCGTGCTGCTGCTACGTCTATTTCAGCAGCGAGTGCTGCCGGAGCGCGCTACTGCTACATTGCAGTAGCGCCTTATTTTAAAACTCGCTCCTGGTAAGATCCTGTCTATAAGCTATTCCCTAGTAGTGAGTAAGAGTGTTGAACCCAACGAGGTGCTAAAGGTAGAACAAATATTCCCTCAATTTCTATCAACCACCGATACAACTCTACGCACGCTTAACATTCGCTTTACCTAGAACAAGTATGAAACTAGAAGTACTTTGTAGGTGTAACAGGATAGGTTTGAAAGAATATAAAGAGCACGTAAATAAAAACTAGGGGCTGTATTAGGTAAAGAAGCAATAAAGTTAGTATAGCGAGTGTGGAAAACCGGTGGTAGGAGTTGCGAAATTGTCCCTAAGCAATTGACTACTTTACTAGACCGATAGCAAGTTTTATGTGGGAGAGGCCACTACTAGCATGTCATCCCTGACTTGAAATTCAATGCACTTATGATTGGAACTATTAGCAAGCATCCGCAACTACAAACATTCATTAAGGTAAAACCCAACCATAGCATTAAGATATATTGGTCCCCCTTCAATCCCGTATGCATCAATTTCTATGCTAGGTTGAAGCTTCTGTCACTCTTGCCCTCCAGTACATAGTCCTATCAACATACAACTAACCCTATGGTGTGATCCACGCGCGCGCTCATATGATGGGTACCAAGGACAACAACATAACCACAAGAAAATTAAACCAATCATTGCAATTCACCAATTACCGATAGGACAATGAAAATCTACTCAGACATCATAGGATGGCAACACATCATTGGATAATAATATGAAGCATAAAGCACCATGTTCAATTAGAGGGTACAGCGAGTTGCGGGAGAGTGGACCGCTATAGATTGATGGGGGAAGGTGATGAAGATGTTGGTGAACATGACGGAGGTGTTGGTGTAGATCGACAACACACGATGATGGCCCCGGCGGCGTTCCGGTGCCACCGGGAGAGAGGGACGAGAGCCCCCCTTCTTCTTCTTCTTCCTTGACCTTCTCCCTAGATGGGAGAAGGGTTTCCCCTCTGGACCATGGCCTCCATGGCGGCGGAGGGGCGAGAGCCCCTCCGAGATTGGATCTGTCTCTCTGTCTCTCTCTGTTTCTGCGTTTCCTGATTCTGCCCTTTCACCATTTCTTAAATTCTCGGAGATCCGTAACTCCGATTGGGATAAAATTTGACGCGAATTTTATCCGGATATTAGCTTTCTTGAGGCGAAAGAAGGTCACCATCCGCCTTACGGTGTGGCCACGAGGGCCCAGGCCGCGCCTGACCCCCTGGGGCACGCCCCCTGCCTCATGGCCCCCTCGGGCATCGTATCGCGTTGATTCTTCTTCCCAAAAATCACATATATTCCAAAAAAATCATCATCAGTTTTTATCCCGTTTGGACTCCGTTTGATATGGATTTTCTGCGAAACAAAAAACATGCAACAAACAGGAACTAGCATTGGGCACTGGATCAATATGTTAGTCCCAAAAATAGTATAAAAAGTTACAAAAAGTATATGAAAGTTGTAGAATATTGGAATGGAACAATCAAAAATTATAGATACGACAGAGACGTATCAGTGCTTTGTAGTGGGTTCGATCTTATGGTGCTTGATCCCAGTGACAAAAGGGGAACCAACATGTATGTATCGTTGTTACTAAGGATAAAACGATGGGGTCTATTTCTACATAAATAGATCTTGTCTACATCATGTCATCGTTATTATTGCATTACTCCGTTTCTCCATGAACTTAATACACTAGATGCATGCTGGATAGCGGTCGATGTGTGGAGTAATAGTAGTAGATGGAGGCAGGAGTCGGCCTACTAATCTTGGATGTGATGCCTATGTAATGATCATTGCGTGGATATCATGAGTATTTGAAGTTCTATCAATTTCCCAACAGTAATTTGTCCACCCACCGTTTGCTGTTTTTCTCGAGAGAAGCCACTAGTGAAACCTACGGCCCCCGGGTCTCTTCTTCATATTATTTGCCTTTGCGGTCTATTTTCCTTTGCCTTTATTTTCAAATCTACTAAACCCAAAAATACAAAAATACCTTGCTGTAATTTATTCTTATTTATTTTATTTGGCGTTCGATCTATCAATCTACTACAATTTATTCACGTCTGTTTTGCCTATCTTGGGCGTCGTACCCGAAAGGGATTGACAACCCCTTTTACATGTCGGCTTAAGAGTATTTGTTATTTGTGTGTAGGTGTTGTTTACGTTGTGTTGGTTGGTTCTCCTACTGGTTCGATAACCTTGGTTTCATCACTGAGGAAAATACCTACCGTCGTTGTGCTGCATCATCCCTTCCTCTTTGGGGAAATACCGACGTAGCTTCAAGCCGCTATTAGGGCGCGCCAGGGGGGTAGGCACGCCCTGGTGCCTAGTGGGCATCTGGTCGTCCCCCTCTGGCATTTCTTTTCTGCAATATTTTATATATATTCCAAAATAAATCTCCGTAAAATTTCAACTCATTTGGAGATGTGCAGAATAGGTATCTCTGACATAGCCTTTTCAGGTCCAGAATTCCTGCTGCCGATAATTTCCCTCTTTGTGTAAACCTTGCATATTATGAGAGAAAAGGCATTATAATTACTCCACAAAGTGTTATAATTAATAAAAACACTATAAATAACAGTAGGAAAACATGATGCAAAATGGACGTGTCATATTACAATGATGAACGGTGTCTGTGCCAGAAATATCATGTCAGCTCTATATGATCATGTAAAGTAATATGACTATGAACACACAAGTCATGTCAATAGAAACGGTGGAAGTTGCATGGCAATACATCTTGGAATGGCTATGGAAATGCCAGAATAGGTAGGTATGGTGGCTATTTTGAGGAACGATATAATGAGGCTTATGTGTGATAGAGCGTATCATATCATGGTATTTGGATGCACCGGTGAAGTTTGCACCAAGTCTCGAGGTGAGAATGTGCAATGGATGGTACTGAAGAGGCTAGAAAAATATGGATAGGTGGGGGTGCTTAAGTCCACAAACCCACTTTAGTCATAAAGAACTCATATACTTATTATGAAAATTGAATAGCCCTCGAAGAAAAGTACTACTCGCATGCCCCTATGGAGGAGGTTGGTAGGAGTTAACCATCATGTGCCCTCGATCTAAAAAACACAAAGGATTTTAATCAATTACAGATTATGCTCCAGCTTCATCGTAAAAATAGAGGCTATACGTGCATGCTTCGGGAATCACTAACTTTATCATCGATATTTTTACTAACCAGGATTATCAACTAATACACCCACGTATTATTGATACGTCTCCAACGTATCTATAATTTTTTATTGTTTCATCCTATTATATTATCAATCTTGGATGCTTTATATGCTATTTTATATCATTTTTTGGGACTAACCTATTAACCCAGTGTCAAGTGCCAGTTCTTGTTTTTTTGCCTATTTTTGGCTTTTCAAAAAATCAGTACCAAACGAAGTCTGAACACGATGAAGCTTTACTGTGATTTTTTGATGGACCAGAAGGGACCCTAGAAGGGTTTTTTTGAGACAATGGGCAGCAGCCTCTCATTCATTCCTTAATTGTTCAGTACAGATAATTGCCCTGATAATCTCAGGAGGCTCATCTAACCAAGAGGATCCATGGTCATGTTCTGCCAACCTGGCCAGAACATGGGCTGCCTCATTACATACTCGACTAACATACTTAAAGGTACATGATACAAACTTTTTGGCTCTCAGTTTAATATCATGAACAATGGCACCTGTCGAAGTCCTATCCTGCCCCTGCTGTTGCAGCTTATTAACAAGTGAGAGACAATCAGACGCAATTTGAAATGACTGAACTCCTATGCTTTCGGCAAGCTTGAGCGCCTGGAGAATGGCTACTGCTTCAGCAACTTTAGGACATTGCACATGATCAACAGAGCCTCGACAAGCAGCCTGCATAACCCCTAGATGATTACGCATGATAACACCATACCCAGCTTTTGAAGTACTGGAGAAGATTGCAGCGTCTACGTTGACCAACATTAGTCCCTCTGGTGGCGGAGTCCATTTCTTGACTGACTTCAAGGCCTCACGCCTCCTAACGCCTTCAGATCTGACATTGTTCAACAAGATAAAATCAATGTAAGCTTTATCTGTCCGGAAACACGCAAGGGATGAGGTAAGGCCTCACCATTTTGGCAAGAATTCCTATTGTCCCAAATGTGCCATAAAGCTACTGCAAATATCATGGAGTGGATCTCCGAGGCTTCAGATATCCAATCCAACACCCATTGCCTGATGTGAGAAAAGTTTTTTAGATTCAGGCAGATACCATACTCCTTTTTAGGGACCCTAGAAGGTTCAGGAGAAGGCCAGAAGACTTACAGGAGATCCATTATCTCACAAGGCGTGCCCTAGGGGGTAGCCTCCCCCCGAGCTCATGACTCCAACGCAACTCCGTTTGACCTAATTTCACCTCTGTGAATTTTGAAATGTTCCCAAACCAACAGAGAGCCACCCAAAACATTTTTCCGCAGCCGCAAGCTTCTGTTCTTCCGTGATCCCATCTGGAGGCCTTTTCCGGTACTCTGCCGGAGGGGGAATTGACAAGGGCTTCTACATCATCCTTGCTGCCTTTCGATGATGAATGAGTAGTTCACCACAGACCTACGGGTCCATAGCTAGTAGCTAGATGGCTTCTTCTCTCTCTCTTTGATCTTCAATACAATGTTCTCCTTGATCTTCTTTGAGTTCTATCCAATGTAATAATCTTATGTGGTGTATTTGTTGGGATTTGACGAATTGTGGGCTTATGATTAGATTATTCATTGAAAGTAATTGAGTATTTTCTGAAGTTTATTATGCATGATTTTTATAGCTTTGTATTTCTCTCAGTTCTATCAATTTTGTTTGGCCAACTAGATTGATTTATCTTCAATGGGACAGGTGCTTTGTAATGGGTTCAATCTTGCGGTGTCCTCCCCCAGTGATAGAAGGGGTAGCGAGGCATGTATTGTATTGTTGCTATTAAGGGTAAAACAATGGGGTTTAATCATATTGCATGAGTTTACTTTGTCTACATCATGTCATCTTGCTTAAGGCGTTACTCTATTTGTCATGAAATTAATGCCATAGATGCATGTTGGATAGCGGTCAAATGGTGGAGTACTAGTAGATGCAAGTAGGAGCCGGTCTACTTGTCATGATTGTGATACCTATATGCATGATCATTTCCATGAATACGTCATAACTATCGCTTTTTCTATCAATTGCCCAACAGTAATTGTCTACCCTTGTATGCTATTGTTTCGAGAGAGAAGCCTCTAGTGAAAACTATGGGCCCCGGGTCTAATTTAATCATATTTTAAAAAACAAAAACACCTTGCTGCAATTTATGTACTTTTCTTTTGTTTTGTAATTTGTCCATCTACCTATGAAAGATTTGATCCTTGCAAGTAACGAGGTCAAGGGGGTTGACAACCCTCTTGCCTGCGTAGGGTGCAAGTATTTGTTTTTGTGTGTACAAGTGCTATTCACTAGGATTTGCGTGGTTCTCCTTTTGGTTCGATAAACCTTGGTTCTCCCTGAGGGAAATACTTATCTCTACTGCACTGCTTCACCCTTCCTCTTTGGGGAAAATCCCAACGCAACTCACAAGTAGCAGAAACAATTTCCAGCGCTGTTGTGAGGGAGACATCATAAAATCACTACAAGTACCTTCACTCAAAATATGATCTACTTGTTGTACTTTTTATTTGCCTCTCCTTTTCATCTCCCTCCACTTCTCTAAAAATCAAAAAACATAAAAAATTACTTTGTCAGTTTGCTCGTGTCTTTGCTTGCTTTCGTTGCCACTATATCTAGTTCTTCGCTTGTTGCTTGTACTCCCGAGAATGAAGTGCCTAAGTTTAAACAAGGGGGAGAAAGTTTAAAAGACACTTGGGATAGGATTTCCGATGCTCAAAATATATCAACTCATAAGTAATCCACTGCCGTTCTTCTTTGCAATTTTTATGTGGGTGTTACTACTTGGTATAGATTTGTGCTTGACACTATTACCGGAGGTATTTTTTTGAGTAGTCACGGTAATTATGCTTTGAATGCAATAGGAAACTTAGTAGTATCACCACCTATTACTATTAATGAAATGACATTGGCTTTGGAACATGTTATGTGAAGGTTAGAAGCAATGTTGAGGAAATTGCTTATTGTTAGTGCCCCGGTCAGCTTGGGATTAGAGATTAATCAGAAATCGGCCGATTAATCGATTTTAATGGGTGAACATTAATAGGCCATTTTTTGCAAATCTCAGGTTCCCAACACTAAAATATGCTATATTTAACACCAAAACAATATTGGATAGAAGTGTTACCTTGATTCCTAGCCTTTGAATCCTCGTATAGTGACAAAAAATAGGATAATAGTACATATAGTGTTGCAAGGTCCACAAAACACAAATAAACATAGTTTTTTGAAAACATAGTGCTATGAATAGGCCCGGTTTGTCGGCAGATTCCCGATAAATCGCTTGTCATAGCGACAAATCGGCCCAAATGATAAACGGTGAAGATAAGGCATAATCTTACCGATCATCCTAAGAGTAGCGATAAATCAGATGATAAATCGTCGAATTAGAAGATTTTTTTCAACAGTGGTTAGAAGCTATTGAAAACCAAATGCCCACCGTAGAACATATTGAGAATCTAGACAAAAAGGTCCATAATCAAGTTACTTAATTTGGCTCTAAGGTAGGAACTACATTAAATATGTTAAAGGAGAGGGAAGCGATAATTAATGAAAGAGTAGAACAAAGTCACGCTATAATTGATAAGTTGGAAGGAAATCATTAATAATTTGGGTTCTACTTTTTCGTCTGTTAAAACTATTGAGAGAACTCCTCCTAATAAGAATTACAAGTTTATGTATGTTCCTAAAAATATAGGTGCCACATCTAGTAATGGAAGCAAGGATCTTAATATGGTTAGTGTTCACCCCAACTTCATTGATATAATAAAGGAACCTATTGATGAAAACAAATTCCTTAACTTTGTGCCTAGGAGTGTGATTATTAAAAATATGTATGTGATAACCCACAAGTGTAGGGGATCGCAACAGTTTTCGAGGGTAGAGTATTCAACCCCAATTTATTGATTCGACACAAGGGGAGCCAAAGAATATTCATGAGTATTAGCAATTGAGTTATCAATTCAACCACACCGGGAGAACTAAATATCTGCAGCAGAGTGATCAGTAGCACAATAGTATGGCAATTTGGTAGCAATGGTAACACTAATAACTATAACGGTAATAGTCACAGTAGCAGTTTTGTAGTGACTGTAACAGCAACCGCAACGAAAGTAACTTAGCGACGATCAATCTATGAAAAGCGTAGGCATTGGATCAGTGATGGATATTTGTGTTGGATGGCATTCATCATGTAACAGTCACAACCTACAGCGATACACAATAGCTCCAATTCATCAATGTAATGTAGGAATGTCACTGATACAGCAAGGTGCTATACAAATGGTTTTTAACCCCTTACCGTGACGACATTCTGAACTGTCGCCAAGTATGTGACTGCGATAGGGGGGTCCTTCGCACACGACCTAGAAACCGTCGGGGATAGTGAGGCTTGATGCATATACAATACTCCCTACTCGTTTTTGCTTGCATTGCCATCGCAGTCGGTATTCTGTGGTGCTACATTTACGATGCGCGACCCATCACAAATAGTTCACAATTATAGAAGTAGACAATCACACACATTTACTTTTCCTCGACTGTGTGTGATTCGACGTATGAGTGCACACATTTGTCACTATAAAATTGTATGCGAAGCTTCAATACATCCCACGCGATTCACCCGTCGTACCCGCGTTGGATGATCGACCTATGGCACACGTTCTTCTATGACCAAACATTTGTGATGCACACAACATTAGAAACAATCCATAATTGTGAAGCGTGTGTGATAAGGTGATTGTCGCAAACATTTAATAAGAAAGAATTGTGTGCGATGTTGTTGTTAATCGCACACATTTTTTCTTGGTTGATCGTGTGTGCAGTAGAGATTGATCGCACACGTAGTGGATCCTAGAAACGTGTCTGATCTCCATGCCTATCCCATATGTTTTGCTTTCGCAAACCATGTGCATTGTAATCCCTAATTAATCCCGAATTTAAAATTCACATGTTTTGAATTTGAAAGTAGGCAATCACTTATTTCATATCCAACCATGTTTATTACAAATATAGGTTCAACCACGAATGCATCATTTGATGCACAGGTACATATACTGAAGAACTACAAAAGCACCAAGTAAAGAATGATGAACCACAGTTGTACTAAAGAATGCAAAGAGAGAGGTAAAAGGCATTCTGGTTGTTGGAGAAGGTGAAGCGGAATGCCCATATTGTGCCCTACTCCATGTGTAATGCGCGCACGACTCTAGGCCAACCCCTTGTGATGGCTGCCAGTCCATCCTTCACTGTGTTCATTAGGACTTCTCGATGCTCATTGTAGTCTGGATGAAATACTTTAACCTTCATTGTGTGTCCACCAATCATGTACTTTGCGAGGTAATCTTGAGTGAACTACTTCAGGAACCACTGCGAACAAAAAAGATTCAGACATTGTTGTCTAAGAACTCATTAGGGGTAGTAAAAAGAGAAGGCTGCGGAGTTTGTAGTTACCATCCTACAGCTCACTGTTGTGTTGGATAGAGCATAAACAAATAATTTGCTTTCTACCATTCGTATCTTTTTTCTAATAATCCTTATCAGTTTCCTCACTTGATGCGTGTTCATGCATATCTCGTTGCCCCATATGCAAAAAGGGTCGATGCGTGGATCCTTGCCAAGGGCATATGTACCTAGAAGCAACAAGTTAATATTAGAAGCTAACAAGTGTCCAGGCCTAGATCTATATTCACTACATTATGGAACGACGGGGGGGGGGGGTACAAGCCGAGTGATGAAACTAACCTCGCCGGAAAATGGTGGCCACTCCTGTTGTTGTCCTGCATAATTAGTGGAAAGGCATGATAGTACAACAACCTTAACATCAAACAAATATAGAAAAGGTAAACAACATCATCTCCAAATGATGGCTTGAATGTGTTGGTTTCAGTATGCTGTTAAAGCAGATATAAAATGGAAGGCAATGTTACTGACAACAGGCTTAATAGCCATCAAATATTGCAATTCAAACTGGTATTGTTGAAAATGAATCGAACGTAGGCAATGCTTAAACATCACAGTGGATAAATGTGTAAAACTGAAATAAAGGGCATGTGTTAACTGGAACCAAATAAAGCCGTTCAAACTGGTATTGATGCAGTCAAGCGGCACAGTTCCGACTTGCACATAATGAACATCACATTGTGAATGACTGAAATAAACAAGGCATAAATGATCAGTATAACAACCAAATATAGCCATTGAAAACTGGGCAACCAACCTAACAAGCAAATACAGATAAACATGGCATATGCTTGAAACTGGACAAATTCTCACTGCAACCAACCTAACAAGCAAATACAGATAAACAAGGCATCTGCTTGAAAACAAGACAAATGCTCACTACAACCAACCTAACAACCAAATACAGATAAACAAGGCATCTACTTGATAACTGGACAAATGCTCACAGCAACCAACCTAAGAACCAAATAAATATAAACAAGGCATCTGCTCGATAACTGGAAAAATGCTCACTGCAACCAACCTAATAACCAAATACAAATAAACAACGCATTTACTCACTATAAACAACCAAATATAGCCATTCATGAAACTGAAGTGGACAATTCATACTTAAACATCACATAGCCCTATTGAACAATACATTATTGCATAACTAAAATAATTAAACACGGCACAGTTAAAGCACTACACGGCAAATGCTACTACAACAAAGGGTATGGGTTGGCAAGCTAGAAAAGGTAAGATTTGCTGATAGGATGTTGCCTCACATGTCATGGACGGGATCCTTCCAGTTGGAAGAGCACACACCCATGATGCGCTCTTTGATGTCACAAATGGGCAGTTTCACCTTGGAAGAACCTTTGTGGGTGCCCTCCACGTGGTCGTGGTCGATGAGATCTGACTTGGCAATTGAGGATCCCGAGCCACCGCCATAGAACGTGTCCTTCAGAAATGACAAAATGGGCTCGATGGCGTACAAGGATCGCAAATCCTTGACCGCTTGGCGGAGGACATCAGCGGCAGGGCCATCAAAGAGATCGACGGCGGTTGAACCAGAGGGGTTGGGGATGGACCACTTAACCTGTGACATGGCCCATGTGAAGCCATCGCCGTCGACGAGCTTGATGTCGTAGCCAGCTTTCCTGAGATACAATAATACGCTAGCCCACTGACATGAAGCCTTCGGCATGGCAACATAGTCAACGTCTTCGCCAGCTTCCCTGGCAATGTGTTGCTCCGGAATCAACAGGTCAGGGCGAATGGCGGCCACCTCGCCAATGTTCGCCGGAGAGGCCATGATAAACCTCTTCTTGGCTGAATGCTCGTCGGGCTCCCCGGGATACGTGGTTGAGCTTAGGTTGTGACATTCTGGAGCAGGGGATGTGGATTTGGCGGGGAGGAACACTGCAGGCCTCATCTAAAAACTCAGGGGAGTGGGGTGATGGTATGGGAATCGCTGGGTAACCTAAACTTTATTATCTAAGCTAGGAGGAACAGGCAGACCGGCAGGGGTTGGCGGTGGCGGCGGCGCCGGCGGCGGTGACGAGCTAGGGTTTGAGGGGGGCCGGTGGGGGACTGTGGAGGGGGTGGTGTTTGAGGATGTGCCGCGGATACTAAATTTTTTTAGTAATGGTGGGTGGATATGGTGGTGGACAAGGGAGGGCGATGGTTCAAATGCCTTGGCTAATACAATTTTACTATAAGGTCGGTGCTGGAGGAGTGTGGGTAGAGGTTGAAGTACGGTGGCTACTAAAATTTGGGTAAAGGAATTGATGTTGGGCGGGAGTACCCAAGATCGCGCACGGTCCAATAAGAATATGCATGTATGATAATAAGGAAAAGTAGCGGAACCGCCGATTTTTGCAATGCTCAAGGCGGGTATTTTGTTTTTAGGTTTCTAGCTAGTTGCTCTATCGCACATGGTTCGTCCTAATTTTCAGACGCAGACATGGAATTCAATCTAGATAAACTACTCGCCTTTAGCTTGCGCATGTGGTGATTTTACAGTGCACTTGCATCGCACACGGTTAAGCCAGTACCTCCACCCTTTCCTCGCTCTTGTGTAGTAGTGGTGATTTACAGAGCACTTGCATCGCACACGGTTGAGCCAGTACCTCCACCTTTGCTCGCTATTGCACAGTTGTGGTGATTCATAGTGCACTTGCATCGCACACGGTTAAGACATTACACCCGTGTCCGTTGAGCATCATCAGATTCTTTGCAGGAAAAAAAACGTTAGAGAGGGTCAGAAGACAGCCACACCAGCATGTGGCCCAAATATATATGAGTAAAAAGGGTGTTTTGTGATGTTCAAAACTCCAATGCACAACTTTGACCGCACGGGCCCACGGTTGGGCGCGTCATTGAAGATCGATGAGAGGGTCCAGAAGTCAAGAACCACCTGGAATTGCCTAATATATGTAGGAATATAGGGTGTGATGTTTAAAACTTTAAATACACAATGCACAACTTTGGTAGCACCTGCCTTGCAAACCCAAAAGAACCCTTGGATATATCTATAATGACATAATGTCGTAGCCAGCTAGGGTGCTTGACCCACCTCCCACTTCGTGTTAGCGGGGCGAATGCACGTAATGATACTTTGGTCATACATGCCTGTCACCATGACCTACCATAAGACAGACCAGTGAATCTATCATTTGGTCAAATGACAACTTAGATGTACATTGGAAGGGGTAATGTGTGTTTTCAATATAGAATAATGTACAATTTAGACGTGGTGCCTACCTCTCGATACAGACAACAACCATGAAGGCCAGGTAGTTAAGGACAAGATACGTAGGGTACGGTGTAGGTCGAACCCAGCAATACGAGCATGTGGGAGGGAATCCTGACAATGCATGAGCTCGAGCTTTGGTTGAACGACATGTGACAGTGACCGGCCCTAACACGAACTAGGAGGAATCCATTCGTGGCCAACACATACCCGTCATTATCGGTCAAAGGGATGATATATATATATACACTTAGGGAGCCCACAGATATACGTGTCGTCCCAAAAAAACCACACAAGGGAGACATGGTCGATCAGAAGACCCCGTATACACTACATGCGGCCCGAAAATATGTATGGGTATGGTGGTGTGTGATGTTTTTAAATCTCGAATGCACAACTTCAATGGGCCACCAACTGTATTACAAGCCGAACACCGTACCCGACCTCAAGCCTGGTTCAATACGTACGATATCGGTTTCCCAACTTCAAGGCAGCGGGGGGAGGGGGTGTCGTCCAACACATGCGCTCAAACTTTATTTGGTCTAACATGGCACACATAGCAATAGGAAATCATCATGGTATATATATATATACCTCGGGGAGCCCACGGATATATGTGGCGTCTATAAACTACACAAGGGAGACATGCTCGATAAGAACACCAGGCCCCCTATACCCTGCATGCGACCTGGAAAAAAGGTTTATTTAATCGCCATGATAGGTCACTATAGAGTCAATCATTCTTTAATTTTTTAGAGCAAAACATAACCAATAAAAACATAGTCTACAAATTAGCAAAATAAGGATCCCAAGGTTTATATAGTCGCCATGATAGGTCACTATTGAGATATTTATCTCTATAATGACCGTGTCATAGTATTTAAATGAAGCTTGAGATATGAAACTTCTCGTCAGGTCACCCATCCTTGGACTACTCCATCCCGAGCACGCTTAACTTCTGCGTTCTATTCGACTAGGCTAGCGGATGGGAAGCTGCCGCTGATAGGAATTGCCTCCTTGCCTTGAAGGCGTTTCACGCCGGTCACCCTATGGGACCTACTCCCTCCTATCACACACATTTGTGCTTTTAAAAACTGTGTGTGATATTTACATGGCCATTGTGTTGTCGCCTGGCCTTCAATGATCACTGACACTAGTAGAGGGAAAACGATGGGAGAAGAGGCGGGAAACCGATGAGAGGAGTGGCAGGAAACGGTAGCCTGTTTGGATTTATAACAACATTAATATAGAAAACTTAGTAGAGAAGGAAGCATGAGCTAGTACGACGCATGAGCACAGTGCTTACCCATATACTGCATGTGCTGTCGAAAGGGATGAGGATTGTCGTTCAATCTGGGAGCATCCAACGGTGCAGACGTACGATCCGTGGGATTTGGGTTCTGGCCAATCAGAACGCGCTACTCAGATTGCGCGCGCAGCAGGGGGGAGGAGGAGGGGCATCGGCCACGGTTTGGTAGGCACACAGCTTTCGTGAGTGAACCGTGTGCTATTTGAAAACATTTCGTGAGAAGAATCTCGGTGTTTAAATCCCCGTAAATCCAAAACTAACCCGAAAATCGTGAAACTTGGCATGGTGTCACGACATGGCACATATATGTCAAGGTATTTTTTGTCCATTTTAGTGCATGTTTTATTACAAGCCTCTCACAAACCATAGCTTCTCTCAAAGAAACCCCGTAGTTCCGACAGAGAAACGTGTCCCCCTTGTGGTTGAACCGATAATGAGTGTCTCTTTTCGCCTTGTATTTTCTTCTACGGGCAACGTGGAACGACAAGATATCCGTGCTGAAATTTAAACTTATTCAGGGTTCGTTTGGCCTTTTTATACACTAACTGAGTTTCCTAGGCATCTAATGTCCATAATTCAAATCTGAACTACAAATACATGCTCCAGTTCACCAAAATGGCTAGAAAAATTATACATGCCTCCTTGGGTGCATGTTTAGGTCCCATGCCAGGAATGGGAATGAATTACAACTATACAGGCGTCCTGGCTCGTCCTCAAACATTTGGAATCTCAGTTTTTAAATCCCCATAAATCCAAAACTCACCAGACAGTCGTGAAAGTTGGCATGGTGTCACGTAATGGCACATATATGTCGTGGTAAAAACATTGTCCAATTTGGGGCAAGATTTATTACAAACCTCTGACAAATCGGAACTTCTCTCAAAGAAGCCTCGTGGTTCCGATAGGGAAACGTGTTCCCCTTGTGGGTGAAATGATAATCACTGCCTCTTTTTGCCTTGTATTTTCTTCTATGGGCAACATGGAACGACAGGATATCCGTGCTGAAATTTAAAGTTATTCAGGGTTCGTTTGGCCTTTTTATACACTAACTGAGTTTCCAAGGCATTTATTGTCCATAATTAAATCTGAACTACAAATACATGCTCCGGTTCACCGAAATGGCTAGAAAAATTATGCATGTGTCCTTGGGTGCATGTTTAGGTCACATGCGAGGAATGGGAATGAATTACAACCATACCAGCGTCCTGGCTCATCCTTAAACATTTGGAATCTCAGTTTTAAAATCCCCATAAATCTAAAACTCGCCAGAAAGTCATCAAAGGTGGCATGGTGTCACATCATGGCACATATATGTCGTGGTAAAAACATTGTCCAATTTGGGCCAAGCTTTATTACAAACCTCTTACAAACCGGAGCCTATCGCAAGAACCCTCGTGATTTCGAGAGGCAAACGTGTCCCCTTGTGGGTGAAACAATAATCGCTCCCTCTTCTAGCCTTGTATTTTCTTCTACATGAAACACGGAACAACGGGAGATTCACGCTGAACTTTGAAAGTATTCAGGGTTCGTTTGACCTTTTTTATTCATTAATTGACTTTTCTAGGCATTTAAGGTCCATAATTCAAATCTGAACTACAAATACATGCTACAGTGCACCAAAATGGCTAGAAAAAATGTACATGTGTCCTTGGGTGCATGTTTAGGTCCCATGGAAGGAATGGGAATGAATTCAACCGTATCCGTGTCCTGGCTTGGCAAGAAACATTGTGAATCTCGGTTTTAAATCTGTGTAAATCCAAAACTCACTAGGAAATCATGAAACTTGGCATGGTGTCACTACATGGCACATATATGTCGTGGTAAAATAATTGTCCAATTTGGGCCAAGCTATATTACAAGCCTCTTACAAACCGAAGCTTCTCGCAAACCTCGTGGTTTCGATAGGGAAACATGCCCCTCTTGCGGGCGAAACGATAATCGCTGCCTCTTCTCGCCTTGAACCTTGTTTTCTATAGGCAACATAGAATAACAGGAGTGTCGTTCTAAATTTGAAACTATTCAGGGTTTGTTTGGCCATTTTATATATTAATTAAGTTCTCTAGGCATTTAATGTAGTCCACAATTCAAACTTAAAGTACAAGCACATGCTCCAGTGAAGCAAAATGGGTGGGAAATCGTAGATGTGTCATTGGGTGCATGTTTAGGTCTCATTGAAGGAATGGGAATGAATTACAAACTTCTCGTCATCCTGAAACATTGATAATATCGGTTTTTATATCCCAGCAAATCGAAAAGTCACCCAAAAAACATGAAACTTGGCATGGTTTCATGACATGGCACAAATATGCCGTGGTAAAAGAAAATTTTCCAGTTTGAGACAAGGCGCACACATTAATAGCCAACGAAGTCCTTTTGAAATAAATAGCTGACACGTTAATATCACATATGGTTGTATTATATGAAGTGTGTGTTCCCATAACCATTTAAGTGTGGCCACACGTCCCTCTTTTCTTATGGGATAGTACTACCTCCGTCCTCGTTCATTGGTGATCTTTGTATTTTGTGCCAAAATTTAACCATACTCGGTGTCGTGCATGCAACTGTTTGATTAGACGGGACGAGCACGAGAAGTCTGCCATGCAGGCTCGACAGGATGCGTGCGAGCAGTCCACCACACAGGCTCGACGGGACGCGTGCCTCCTGTCCACCTCGCAGGCTCGACGGGCACGTGCGAGCAGCAAGGCCGCCCATTCTCACCAGGAAGCGAGCTCGTTGACCTCCATCCACCAGCCGCCCGCCTCACTCACAACTTCTCCATTAATGGCGGCCGAGCTGCTTTTTAACACACGGTTAATTAAAGCACCTCGATGGTGGGTGTTTGCTTGTGATCCCATGGCCCCGCTCAATGTTAGCATTTGCTTTGTTCATGTTTTCAACTCGTATTCCAACCTAATTTAAAATGCCACATAGGGCAATAGATAATACAACGACAAATAAAATGGCAATGGATGATGCGACGACAAATTTACAATGGCACGGATAATAATTGTCTTACATATTCTAGATAATTTAAAATGCCACATGAGGCAAAGCCCGGAAGACATGGGGGAAAGAGAAGAAGGAAATCGCAGACAACGATCTGGGTCGCTACTCTCTCTACTCGTCGATGGATCGCCGTGCGACGACATCCTCCACCTCCTTCTCCAATTCCTGATGACTTTGCTTGAAAGCAGCCACGGATTCCTCCACCTCCTGCTCGCGCTCGATCTGGAGCTTCCTCAAGTCACCCATCAGTTCCTCGACGGCCGCTGTCAGCGTCATCCCCGAGGCACTGCTCTGCTCATGCAACATCTTCCATCCGGCGCCCTCCTCCTCCTTCTCGGCGAGCGTCTTGAGGAGCTTCGCATTGTCACCCATGAGTTGCTCGACGAGACCGGTCGCCTTGTCAACCGATGCATCATTGATCTCAAGGAGCTTCATCACGCCGTCAACCAGCTCCTGCTGCTTAATGAGGCCAACGAGAATGTCGTCATCGCTGGCCAAGGACTTCTGCAACGCCAGCTTGTCAAGATCGCCGACGTGGCGAGTGAGCTTGTGAGAGCCCTCGCGTGCCCATGAGAGCTCGTTCGAGGGCTCCGTGGTGCGCCGGGACATCTCTGTTGTAGCTGCCCCTTCGCAGCGAGACCTCTCTAGTGCTTCTGCGGCCTTGGTCTTTGCTCCTGGTTATATTTCCACCCAAAACTCCTCCTACCGGTCATGGTGGAACGACTTGACAGGAAAGACCAGTTTTGTGGTGATGAGGAGAGGAACTCTGAAGTAATTTTCGAGTGGGTAGTTTTTATAGCCCGGTGCTAAGTGTGAACACATATTAGTTTGATCCGTGTGAAAAAATTTGCAATTACTTATTGCATTGTAATCTGCAATGTGACGAGAAACAAGGTCAAAATTTATTGATGGTTCTGGCACTACAAAGCCCGTTTTTATTGTTCTGGCTCATCGCAAACAGTTCTTTTGGATCAACCGTATGCCATGCATCGGAAGCCTGATACGTGGTCCCGTGTGCTTGGATGTACATGTATGTGTCTGCCCACTATTACACACGGTCAAGATATCACCATCGTGTTTGATGGATGCGTCGCCACGCCTCCCACGGGGTGCTAGAAGGTTGACCACGTGGTTGCTCGCCCGAGTGGGCTATTTGCTGCGTATCACACACATCTTGTTTACAGGAATCGTTTGTGTTCTTTTGGCTCATCGCAAATAGTTCACCTATGTGAACAGTATGCCGCATATCACACACATCTTATTAAATTGAACCGTCTATGTTCTCTTCCCTAATCGAAAACAGTCCGTCTGAGTGAACTGTATGCCGTATATCACGCACACCTTGATCTGGATGAGCGTTTCTGTTGCATTCCCTAATAGCAAATAGTTCATCAGAGTGAATTGTATGCCATATATCGCACACACACTGATATGGCTACCCGTTTCTGTTGTTCTGTCTAATCGCAAATAGTTCGTATGGTTCAACCGTATGCTCAGCTACGCACATGTAACTAAAATCTGAACCGTGTTTGATGTCTCCGCCATCGCAAATGTTTTGCATCTTTTTGATGGTTTTTACATCCCCGTTTGCGATTAATGCATCGCACACAGTTTCGTCAAAGGGTCTCTGATCATAGTGTCGCGTTAGCAGCATCCTGCAGTAGTGTGTATTCCATATATAGTCAAACATGCTTATAATAGGAACTTGCATGACATCTTTTGTCCTACCCTCCTATGGCAGTGGGGTCCATAAGGAAACTAAGGGATATTAAGGCCTCCTTTTAATAGAGAACCGGAACAAGGTGCTACTTCTTGAGCTTGCGTTGGTTTTTTCCTTGAAGAGGAAAGGGTGATGCTGCAAAGTAGAGATAAGTATTTCCTTGAGTTAAGAACCAAGGTATAAATCCAGTAAGAGGAACACACAAGTCTCCAATGATATCACCTACACAAACAAACAAATATTTGCACCGAACGTGATAAAGGGGTTGTCAATCCCTTCATGTTTACTTGCAAGGATGAGATCTGATAGAGATAGCTATAAAAGATAAATAAAAGGGCAGAACTAAATAAATAAAATAAATTGCAGCAAGGTATTTTTGGGTTTTTGGTTTTATAGATATGAAAATAATATGGTAAAAGAAGACCCGGGGGCCATAGTTTTCACTAGAGGCTTCTCTCTTGAAAGAAAGCATACGGTGGGTGAACAAATTACTCTTGAGAAATTGATAGAAAACTGAATAATCATGACGATATCTAAGGAAATGATCATGAATATAGGCATAACATCCGTGACAAGTAGACCGACTCGTTCCTGCATCTACTACTATTACTCCACACATCGACCACTATCCAGCATGCATCAAGTGTATTAAGTTAACAAGAATGGAGTAACGCCTTAAGCAAGATGACATGGTGTAGAGGGATACATCCAATCAATATGGTAAGACCCCCATATTTTTATCCTTAATGGAAACAATACAAATACATGCCTCGCTACCCCTTCTGTCACTAGGTCAGGACATCGCAAGATTGAACCCATCACAAAGCACCTCTCCCATTGCAAGAAAAATCAATCTAGTTGGCCAAACCAAATCAATAGATCGGAGAGAAATACAAATCTATATTAATCATGCATAAAAGAGTCCAGAGAAGACTCAAATAATATTCATAAATAATCTGATCATAAACTCACAATTCATCAGATTTCAACAAACACACCACAAAATAAGATTACATCGAATAGATCTCCAAGAACATCGAAGAGAACATTGTATTGAAGATCAAAGAGAGAGAAGAAGCCATCAAGCTACTAGCTATGGACCCGTAGGTCTGTGGTAAACTACTCACACATCATCGGTAGGGCCACAAGGTTGGTGTAGAGGCCCTCCGTGATCGAATCCCCCTCCGGCGGAGTACCGGAAAAGGCCCCAAGATGGGATCTCACGAGGACAGAAACTTGCGGCGGTGGAAAAGTATTTTTGGTGTGCCCTATGGTCTTTAGGGAATATTTGGGTACTTATAGAGCAAAGATTAGGGTTAGAAGAGCCACAGGGGGCCCACGAGCTCATAGGGCTCACCTGGTTAGCTTGTGGTTCACCCGTAGGCCTTATGGCCTCCTCCCGAAGCTTCGTGGGTGTCTTCTTGTCCAAGAAAACATTGTCAAAAAGTTTCATTCCGTTTGGTATTGATTTTGTGTAAAAGACAAAAACAAGGAAAAAACAACAACTAGCACTGTGCACTAGGTTAATAGGTTCGTCCCAAAAATGATATAAAATAGCATAACAATGCAAATAAAACACCCAAGATTGATAATATAATAGCATGGAACAATAAAAAAATATAGATATGTTGGAGACGTATCACAAAGCATTAAATCATTGTGAATACATGAACTCCTCAAACTATGGTAGTCACCGAAAAGAATCCTAATTATTGTCACCTTGGGGTATGCGGATCATAACACGTAATAGGTGTGTATAACTTGCAAGATAGGATCAAGAACTCAAATATATTCATGAAAGCACAAAGGGTTCAGATCTGAAATCATGGCACTCGAGCCCTAGTGACAAGCATTAAGCATAGCAAAGTCACAACAACATCAATCTCAGAACATAGTTGATACTAGGGATGAAGCGCTAACAAATTGACTCAATTACATGATAAATCTTATCCAACCCCATCACCGTCTAGCAAGCCTACGAAGGAATTACACACTCCTAGTGGTGAGCATCATGAAGTTGGTGATGGAGAAGGGTTAGTGATGATGACAGCGATGAATCCTCCTCTCCGAAGCCTAAAATGGACTTCAGATCTAGCCTCCTGATTGCTTGTAATCTGCGTTGGTAATTCCCCTAAGAGGAGGGGATGATGCAGCAAACATAGGTAAGTATTTCGGTCAATTATGAAACAAAGGTTATCAATCTAGTAGGAGAACCAAGCAACACTATGTAAACAGCACCTGCACATAAACAACAAATACTTGCAACCTAACACATAAGGGGTTGTCAATCCCTCAACATTATTGAGATAGATTAAATTGTATGAGATTTCATAAATAGATCTAACTAAAACACAAAATAAAATAAAATTGCAGCAAGGTATTTTTGGTTTTAATATATGATAGGAAATAGACCCGAGGGCCGTAGTTTTCACTAGAGGCTTCTCTCGAGAAAATAGCATACGGTGGGTAAACAAATTACTGTTGGGCAATTGACAGAAAAGCAAATAATTATGACGATATCCAAGTCAATGATCATGCATATAGGAATCACATCGAAGATTAGTAGACCGACTCCTGCCTGCATCTACTACTATTACTCCACACATCAACCGCTATCCAGCATACATCTAGTGTATTAAGTTCATGGGAAAAAGGAGTAATGCATTAGACAAGATGACATGATGTAGACAAGATAAACTCGCGTTTGAATATATCCCATCTTGTTACCCTTAATAGCAATGATACATATGTGTCATGTCTCTTTCTGTCATTGAGATTGAGCACCGCAAGATCGAACCCATCACAAAGCACATCTTCCCATGGCAAGATAAATCAATCTAGTTGGTCAAACCAAACCAATAAATCGGAGAATAAATATGAAGCAATCATGCGTCAAAGAGTTCAAAGAAGACTCAAATAATATTCATGGATAGATCTGATCATAAACTCACAATTCATCGGATCCCAATAAACACACCACAAAAAAGAATTACATCAAATAGATCTCCAAGAACGTCGAGGAGAACATTGTATTGAAGATCAAAAACAGAGAAGAACCCATCTAGATACTAACCACGGACCCGTAGGTCTGTGGTAAACTACTCACACATCATCAGAGGGGCAACAAGGATGATGAAGAACCCCTTCGTGATCATTACCCCCTCTGGCAGAGTGCCGGAAAAGGCCTCTAGATTGGATCTCATGGTTCTGGAACTTTCGGCGATGGAAAAAGTATTCCGTCAACTCCCCTAGGATTTTATAGATTTTAGAGTATTTATAGAGGCGGAGGTAGGTCAAGAAGCCTCCTGTGGGCCCCACTACCAATCAGGGCGCGTGAGAGGCCTCTGGCGTGCCCTTGTGTCTAGTGGGCCCCATAGGCCTTCTCTCGTCTACTCCAGAAGCTTCTAGGGTCTCTTATCACCAGAAAAAATCTCCAAAAAGTTTCATGGAAATTGGACTTCGTTTGGTATTGATATTATGCAAAGTAAAAAAACAAGCAAAAACAACAACTGGCACTTGGCACTATGTCAATAGGTGATTGCTTGTATCTACGTTGGTAATTTCCCGAAGAGGAAGGGATGATGCAGCATAGCAAAGGTAAGTATTTCCCTCAGTTATGAAACTAAGGTTATCAATCTAGTAGGATAACCAAGCAACACTAAACAACACCTACACACAAACTACAAATACTTGCAACCCAACGTGTGAAGGGGTTGTCAATCCCTCAACGGTATTGAGATAGATTAAATTTTATGAGATTTGATAAATAGATCTAACTAAAACGTAAAATAAAATAAAAAATGCATCAAGGTATTTTTCTATTTAATATGAGAGGAAATAGACTTAGGGGCCGTATTTCCACTAGAGGCTTCTCTCAAGAAAATAGCATATGGTGGGTAAACAAATTACTATTGGGCAATTGACAGAAAATCAAATAATTATGACAATATCCAAGGCAATGATCATGTATATAGGCATCATGTCCAAGATTAGTGGACGAATCCTGCCTGCATCTACTACTATTACTCCACACATCGACCACTATCCAGCATGCATCTAGTGTATTAAGTTCATGGAAAAACGGAGTAATGTAATAAGAACGATGACATGATGTAAATAAGATAAACCCACATATGAGCAAACCCATCTTGTTACCCTTAATAGCAATGATACATGTGTGTCATGTCTCTTTCTGTCACTGAGATTAAGCACCGCAAGATCGAACCCATCACAAAGCACCTCTTCCCATTGCAAGAAAAATCAATCTAGTTGGCCAAACCAAACCAATAATTGAGAGAAGAAATATGAAGCTATAAAGATCATGCATAAAAGAGTTCAGCAAAGACTCAAGTAATATTCATGGATAGATTTGATCATAAACTCACAGTTCATTGGATCCCAACAAACACACCACAAAAAGAGATACATGAAATAGATATCCAAGAACATTGAGGAGAACATTGTATTGAAGATCAAAAAGAGAGAAGAAGCCATCTAGCTACTAGTTGTGGACCCGTAGGTATGTGGTAAACTACTCACGCATCATCGAAGGGGCAACAAGGATGGTGAAGAACCCCTCCGTGATCGTTGCCCCCCCCCTCGGCAGAGTGCCGGAAATGGCCTTTAGATTGGATCTCGTGGTTTTGGAACCTGCAGCGGATGGAAAAGTGTTTCGTCTACTCCCCTAGGTTTTGGGGATTTTGGAGTACTTATAGAGGCGGAGGTGAGTCTAGAAAGTTCCCCTGGGCTCCACTACCCACCAGGGCGCGTTGGGGGGCTCTACTACGCCCTAGTGCCTAGTGGGCCCCATGGGCCTCCTCCCGTGTGCTCTGTTGGCTCCCTGGGTGTCTTCTGTGAAGAAAAAATCTCCAAAAAGTTTCGTGGCATTTGGACTTCGCTTGATATTGATATTTTGACAAAGTAAAAAGTAGCAGAAAAGAACAGCTCGCAGTGGGTAGTATGTCAGTAGGTTAGTCCCAAAAGAATGATATAAAGTTTCTAGTAAATGAATATAAGATATCAAAGATTGATATTTTAATAGCATGGAACAATAAAAAATTATAGATACGTTGGAGACGTATCAGCATCCCCAAGCTTACTTCCGGCTCGTCCTTGAGTAGGTAAATGATAAAAATAGAATTTTTGATGTGGAATGCTACCTATCATATTCACCACATATTCTTTTCTTTTGTAGCATGGACATTTGGACTTTAAGTGATTCAAAGTAATAGTCTATAATTAGACATGAAGACCTCAATACTCAAGCATACCAACAAGCAACCATGTCTTTCAAAATATTAACGCTAAAGAAAGCTATCCCTAGCCCATTATGCTCAATCATTGATCCATTCATGAAACACATAGAGATATTAGCTACATCCAATGCACAAGTATGACAATAGTGTTCCCTAGTTGGTGCTTTATAAGAGAAGATGGAGACTCAAATCAAAATTGTATAAAAGTTAATAGATAGGCCCTTCGCAGAGGGAAGCAGAGATTTGTGGAGGTGCCAGAGCTGAAAGCTTAAATTGAGAGATAAAATTGTTTCGAGAGGCATGCTTTTCCTATCAAGTTAAACGACCCAGAATTCCCAATATCTTCAATGCTAGGTAAATAATAGGCGGTTCCCAAACGTAAAATAAAGTTTATTCCTTTTTCCATCATTCTTTCACAATCCATGGCTAGGCGTATCCACGGGTGCCTTCCATACCAACACTTTCCAAGAAATTTATTATGAACAACATAAAGTAATTTGTTTTTTCATTTCGGGACTGGGCATCCCTATTACCTACCACGCTCTCGTGAAATGACAAGTGAATAAACACTCATATTGAGAATAACATACATGGCATGGAAAATATCGGCCACCCCCTGCCGCTTCATGAGTGGTATAGGCACACAAAAAGGAAATTCATTTTGAAAATTAGAGTTCGCACATACAAATTTACTTGGGACGACATGGAAATACCTCATATAGGTAGGTATGGTGGACTCATTTGGCACAACATGGTTTAAGGAGTTGGACGCACAAGCAGTATTCCTGCTTAGTACATGGAAAGGCTAGAAAATAGATTGAGAAGCAACCAACCAAAAATGATCATAAACGAGCACTGAACATAACTAACACTGAACAATGCACCACAAGTAGGATATAACTTCATTGCATAAATATTGACTTTTGTGCTTGCGTAGGGAATCACAAACCTTAAAACAAATATTCTTACTAAAGCATAATTACTCACCAACATGACTCACATATTACTATCTCCA
Source organism: Triticum urartu (assembly GCF_056163025.1). Lineage (NCBI taxonomy): Eukaryota > Viridiplantae > Streptophyta > Magnoliopsida > Poales > Poaceae > Triticum > Triticum urartu. The sequence continues at coordinate 428,433,852 of NC_141879.1, forward strand.
TATTGCAAAACTATTGCAAGGAATCAAGTTTTAATATCCAATGATCTTCATGAAAGTTTTTATTTTATCCCTCTTGAATATCTATCACTTTGGGAGCAATTTCTTATCTTAAGCAAATTACCATTTCTATTAACGAGCTCTCAAACAAATTTAAGTGAATCACGAGAGCATAAATATTTCTTTAAAACTTTCATCTCTCAAAATAATATAAGTGAAGCATGAGAGGATATTCTTCAAAAATTTCTAACTCTCAAAATGATCTAAGTGAAGCATGACAGTACATTTCTTCAAAAAAAATTAGTAAATCCCAAATAATCTAAGTTAAGCATGAGAGTATGTCTTCAAAATTAAACCACCACCGTGCTAAAAAGATACAGGTGAAGTACTAGAGCAATTCCATAGCTCAAAAGATTTAAATGAAGCACATCGAGCAATTCTAACAAATCATAGCATCATTATGGCTCTCTAAAATAGGTGTGTCCAGCAAGATGATTGTGACAAACTAAAAAGCAAAACAAGCAAAGACTCATATAATACAAGGTGCTCCAAGCAAAACTCATGATCTGTGATGAATAAAAATATAGCTCCATGTAAAATTATCGATGGTCGTTAGAAGAAAGAGGGGATGCCTTCCGGGGCATCCCCAACCTTAGTTGCTTGGTACTCCTTGAATATTACCTTGTGGTGCCTTGGGTATCCCCAAGCTTAGGCTCTTTTCACTCCTTATTCCGTCATCCATCGTGATCTCACCCAAAACTTGAAAACTTCAGTCACACAAAACTTAACAAAACCTTCCTAAGATCCGTTAGTATAATAAAGAAAATCCCCACTTTAAGTACTGTTGTAAACCCATTCATACTTTGTTATTGCATTATACCTAATGTATTCTAACTTTACCATGGCTTATACCCCCCGATACAATCCATAGATTCATCAAAATAAGCACACAATGCAACAAAAACAGAATCTGTCAAAAACATGACAGACTGTAGTTGTGACGCCCCGAGACCGATGCTCGAGAAGACTTACATATGTTCCGGGTTTCGCCGTGTGTTTCATTTGTGCCCTCCCTTTTATTTTTGCATTGCATCATGTCATCATGCCATCTTCTCATAAATCTTTTTCAACTCAACTAAATAAATGGCATGGATCTTTGATCCATTTAAACCGAGGGAATTCACTTGGTGATTCTCTTTACAACATATCCTCTCGATATCTAGAGATCTATAGTAAATATTCCAATTATTTGGATTTACCGCAAACACACTTGCAAAAATACCAATGCCTTTGTTATCTCAATTCTTGGTCTCCGACTTGTCCTCATATTCTTTTATTGTTTTATCGAGGCTCTTCCTAAATGTTCAACATTTTTGGGAACTTCGGATTCCTACTCCTTTCAAATGAGTTGAATTAAATTCAAATGCATTTGAATTTAAATCTAGCAATCATGGTCATTCCTATTTTCTCAGAACAAGCACATTTTCATGAGTCCGGGAAAATTATTCATGTGTCCAACTTCTTCCCCTAACCTCTCTTTATTTTGTTTCTTTTCTCTGCTTTTTTTCTTCTTTTTCTTTCTTATGAGGGGGAGAGAGAGGTCCAGTTGACCACTTGGGCCTCAGTGCCAGACCGGCCTACTTACCCACTCCTCCCTAAGGCCAAGGCCCAGCCGCCACTTTGCTAAACCTAGCCCGACTGCAACCCTAGCCTGATCGAAAAACCTCTCTCTCCCCCCTGCTCGAACCTCCAGCGCCGCCAGGAGCCCGATCCCCATCTCCTTCTGATGATTCCCTCGATCGCTCTCTCCCTCCAGCGCCGCCTCAGCCTCCCTGGCCTCTCTCGCTCACGCCGATCCCCTCCACCTCCATGCGCGTCGCTGGCCCTCAAGCTTGCCGATGCCTCGCGCGGCCCTCCTTCATCTTGCGAGACCCGCGCGGTTGCCAGCCAGGGAGACCACCATGCTGGCCCATAGCTTCGCCATCGCGCCTTGTTTCTCCGCCGGCAATCATGACCGGATGTCACGTCCTACTCCGCATGTTGCCTCTGCTGCTCGCCTCGACGTCCTGCTCGTCCTCGCCATGAACCATGGACGTACCCCGCCACTAGCCTCTGCTCTGCGCGTCTCGCCTCCCTCGTTGCGCCCTCGCCTCTGTTTTCGGCCACCGCCAGCGAGCAGCTCCACCAGAGCCACGTCTGCTCGCCGCTCCCCCCATGGCCATGACTCCTCTGCTCGGGAGCCGTACTTTTGCTGCCTCCTCACAGGATCTTCCCTACCCCGCTGCTGCTGCTCTTCACCACGCCCCATGACTCCTGGGATGCCTTGCTGCTGCCGCTGCTTTCCCGTGTCAAACGAAACGAGCACGCCTCCTGATGTGCCATGGTGCCGCGCCCCTGTTCATCATCGTTGTCTCCACGAGCCCATGTTCTACTGCTGGCTCCATCGAAGGCTGCCAAGGTCATCTGTTTGGCCCTGATGACTTTTGGCTCATGTGCAGCCCCGCGTCTTGCACCTCCACTTGATGTTGCTATTGACGTCAAGCTCGACTCCCGAACAGGGAATAACGCTAAGTACCAGGTCAATAAGGACCGCCCAGTTCGTCTTCTGCCGTCTCCGGAACCGCCAAGTCCCTAGACGACAAGTTCTTCTCCGAACGTGTACGACTACAGCCGGTGTGCATTTTTGTCAAGTCCGACTACGACAAACGGCTACACGATGAGACGCCAAGTACCACTACACCCGGAGACCTCGAACCCGTCAAGTCCGACAACGATTATGTACAACTACCGATGACGTGCATGTTGCCAAGTACCCCTTCGGATCGCTAAGTTCGACTACCGATAACATGTACCACTATACCATTGTCAAGATCGCGAGAACCTTTACCGTCGACCCTAGAGCATGCGAGAATGACTACTTCCACTACGAACGTCCCGAGAACGTCTACTTCCCCTACACCGCATCAAACTCAAACCCCTCCGATAACGCACGCTTCGAAGGTATAACCCCGAGACGACCTCTCGTGAACGAATGCATGCGTGATGTATGAGATGCTCGTGCTTGCTCCGTGCTTGAATTGTCGGTGCATGTTGCCCCTCTTTTGCCTTGTCACCATCGTCGACTCATGGGACACCCGGTATCCGGGAGTGCCCCACCGTCTTTTGCATGCATCCGCACACTTCTCCTTTGCATCGGTATCTCAGTCGAGTTACCGGAACCGGAACGCTGCCGTGGCACCGTTTTCATAATCGTTCACGTGACACCCCTTTCCTTTCCACCACGGTGACAAATGCTTCATAATGCTCTTGGCAAACTTTTTATAAAAATTGCATAAACTTGCACATGGCATCCGCATCATGTTAACAACATCAAGAATGTTTAAAATTGTTGTTTGTATTAATTTGTTGAATGCATATGGGGATTTACCGGATTTGTTGTTTGCTATATCCGGCCCCATTTAAATTGTTTAGATAGATAATTCCTTTATGTTTCACCTCTTGCCATGTTAACCAACCTTTAATGTTGTTGAGTACATAAACAAGATCAAACTAAATAATGGATTGTGGTGTTTTGTCAATATGCATCCCGATGCATATGGAGCTCCACTTAATTTGTAGTTTTGTTTGTGCACTTTGCCATGCCATGCATATTTAAACCGGACATGCATCATACTTGATTGTGCATCATGCCATGGTTACGTGATGGTTGTTTACTATGTTGTTTGCTTTCTTTCCGGTGTACTTCTTCTCGGTAATCCGGTAACATTGCGTTTCTGAGGATCCGTTGGCTACATCCATTTGTCTTCTTCATGGACTCGTTCTTCTTCCTTGCGGGATCTCAGGCAATATGACCATACCCTCGAAATCACTTCTATCTTTGCTTGCTAGATGCTCGGTCTTTTGCTATGCCTATGCTGCGATACCTACCACTTGCTTATCATGCCTCCCATATTGTGAAGCCAAGCCTCTAACCCACCTTGTCCTAGCAAACCGTTGTTTGGCTATGTTACCACTTTGCTCAGCCCCTCTTATAGCGTTGTTAGTTGCAGGTGGAGATTGGAGTTTCTTCCATGTTGGAACATGGATATTTGTTGGGATATCACAATATCTCTTATTTAATTAATGCATCTATATACTTGGTAAAGGGTGGAAGGCTCGACCTTATGCCTGGTGTTTTGTTCCACTCTTGCCTCCCTAGTTTCCGTCATATCGGTGTTATGTTCCCGGATTTTGCGTTCCTCACACGGTTGGATTATAATGGGAACCCCTTGACAGTTTGCTTTGACTAAAACTCCTCCAGCAAGGCCCAACCTTGGTTTTACCATTCGCCACCTAGCCTTTTTCCCTTGGGAGTCGCACATCCCGAGGGTCATCATTATTTTAACCCCCCTGGTCCAGTGCTTGTCTAAGTGTTGGTCTGAACCAGAGCCACTTGCGGCGCCACCTCGGGGAAACTTGAGGGCTGGTTTTAGATGTACGTAGTGTTCATCCGGTGTTGCCCTGAGAACGAGATATGTGCAGCTCCTATCAGGATGTCGGCGCATCGGGCGGTCTTGCTGGACTTGTTTTACCATTGTCGAGGATGTCTTGTAACCGGGATGCCGAGTCTGATCGGATTGTCTTGGGAGAAGGAATATCCTTCGTTGACCATGAGAGCTTGTGATGGGCTAAGTTGGGACACCCCTGTAGGGATTTGAACATTCGAAAGCCGTGCCCGCGGTTATGGGCAGATGGGAATTTGTTAATGTCCGGTTGTAGAGAACCTGAAACTTAACCTTAATTAAAATGCATCAACCGCGTGTGTAACCGTGATGGTCTCTTTCCGGCGGAGTCCGGGAAGTGAACACGGTGTTGGAGTTATGCTTGACGTAAGTAGTCTTGGATCACTTCCTGTTCATAGTTTCTCGACCGTGCTTTGCCTTCTCTTCTCGCTCTCATTTGCGTATGTTAGCCACCATATATGCTAGTCGCTTGCTGCAGCTCCACCTCATACCATTACCTTACCCATAAGCTTAAATAGTCTTGATCGCGAGGGTCTGAGATTGCTAAGTCCCCGTGACTCACAGATACTTCCAAAACCAGCTTGCAGGTGCCGTCGAACCATGCAGGTGACGCAACCAAGCTCAAGGAGGAGCTCGATGGAGTTCGTATTCGTTATGTTGTTCCGTTTCCAGTTGATCAGTAGTGGAGCCCAGTTGGGACGATCGGGGATCTGTGTAGCTTTTGAGGTAGTCTTCTTTTATTTTGGTTCCGTAGTCGGACCTTGTGTGTATCTGGATGATGTAATGCTTTATTCATGTATTATGTGAAGTGGCGGTTGTAAGCCAACTATGTATCTCTTTCCCTTATGTATTACATGGGTTGTGTGAAGATTACCTCACTTGAGACATTGCTTTCAATGCGGTTATGCCTCTAAGTCGTGCTTCGACACGTGAGAGATATAGCCGCATCAAGGGCGTTATAGTAGTAACCTAGACTTTAACCATACTTCTGTAACTACAAAAATTCTGACAAATTAGGACAACGTGGCAAATTTGTATATATATCATTTGTAAAAAATTCAAAAAATTTCATCACTACAGTGATTTTAAAAAATTCTACTACTAGACGTAAACGTTTTTATTAATGCATATAATCAAAGAAACTATCACCCAAACCATCCTAAAGGCTTTACTTGGAACAAACACTAATTAAAACATAAAAATCACAATCATAACATTAGCATAATTGTGTGCACACAAGAAAACAGAAAAGGATAACTATTGGGTTGTCTCCCAACAAGCTCTTTCTTTATAGCCATTAAGATAGGCTTGAGATTTTATTGATGCTCACATGAAAGATAATAATTTGAAACACAAAGAGAGCATCATAAAACATGTGACAAACATATTTAAGTCTAACATATTTCCTGTGCATAGGAATTTCATAAGAAAACAAATTAGCAAGACAAGAAATATCTAACATATGCAAAGGAGAGGAATAAAACATTGATAATCTCAACATAACGAGAGGTAATTTAGTACATGAAGATTTCTACAACCATATTTTCCTCTCTCATAATAATTACATGTAGGTAATTTAGTAACTCGATTGATGACCTTGGTTCTTAACTGAGGGAAGTATTTATCTCTAGTGCACTGCTTCATCCTCTCCTCTTCAAGGAAATCCCAACTCATCTCACAAGTAGCACCCCTCATTCTTCTTCTTCCTTGCCCCCCACCTAGATGGGAGGAGTATTTCCCTTCTGTTCCTTAGCCACCATGGCTCCTGGAGGGCAGGAGCCCCTCCAAGATTGGATCTCTCCCTCTCTGTTTCCCTTCTGTTCCGTGATCCTGTTTTCTGGCCCTTCACCGATTCATATATTTCTAGAGATCCGTAACTCCGATTGGGTTGAAAATTTAACATGATTTTGAACCAGATATTAGCTTCTTTGTGGAAGAAGGACCCCAACCAACTTACTGGGTGGCCACAACCTCACTCGGCATGCCCTAGGGAAGGGGGCGCGCCACCCGAGCTTCTGGACCTCTCGAGCATCATCTTTTGTTGATTCTTCTGCCAAAAATCCCATATGTTCCATAAAAATCACTATAACTTTTTCTCGCTTTGAACTTAATTTGACATGGATTTTCTGCAAAATTCAAAAATAGGAACTAGTGGTGGGCACTAGATCACTATGTTAGTCCCAAAAATGATATAAATTGATGCCAAAAGTATGTGAGAGTTGTAAAATAATGGCATGAAAAAATAAAAAAATTAAAGATACGACGAAGACGTATCACACACATATTCATCACAAATTATTAGAATGCTCATTATGCTTCACTTATATCTTTTGATTTAAGGCAATTTACTCATCAGCTTCACTTATATCCTTAGAGCATGACGATACTTATATTTTATAAAAATAATTTGCACTCTCATGCTTCACTTATATCTTTTTGAGAGTTGAATAGGTAGTGGTAATTTACATGAGTTATATGTTTAGTCAAAAAATGATAGGTATACAAGAGTGGTATAATAAAAACTTTCATGTACATCCCTAAATATGATGCGATTGGTCAATGATATTGAAATTATAATATGAAGGTTTACTAGTTGATAAACATTGGTTAGTAAAAATGTCAGTGTTAAAGTTTGTGATTTCGACCTCATTAAAGTGTTGGTTATGGCATGGTGGGGAAGTTGGAGCATAATTTATCCTTGATTAATATCCTTTGTGTTGTCCGGATCGGGCACACGCGATGCCTAACTCCTACCAACCTCCTCCCTAGGGGCGTGCGATATTACTTTGCTTCGAGGGCTAATAAACTTTCACAATAAGTATTTGAGCCCTTTATGACAAATGTGCGTTCGTGGACTATAAGCAATTCAACCCTTCCATAATTTGCTATCCTCTTCGGTACAGTGCATTGCCTATTCTCACCCAAAGACTTGGTGCAAACTTTCCCAGTGCATCCAAATCCCGTGATATGATATGCTCTATCACACATAAGCCTTATTATATCCTTCCACAAAACTATTGTCATACCTACCTATCATGGCATTCCCATAGCCATTCTGAGATATATTGACATGCAACTTCCACTGTTACTCATCACATGACTTGAGCATTCATTGTCATTTTGCTTTGCATAATCATATAAAGCTGACATGATATTTTGTGGCAAAGCCACCGTTCATCATTTGTTATACTGCTACGCTAGATCATTGCACATCCTGGTACACTATCAGAGACATTCATATGTAGTCATATCATTCAGTTTATCGAGTTGTAAGTAAATATAAGTGTGACGATCATCATTATTAGAGCATTTTCCCAGTGAGGAAAAGAATGATGGAGACTGATGAGTCCTCGGAAAAGTGGGGATGAAGTTCATGATATTATTCTAAAAAATGAGAGAGAGAAAAAGAGAGCAGGGGCAATGTTACTATCCTTTACCAGACTTGTGCTTCAGAGTAGCACCATGTTCTTCATATAGAGAGTCTCCATGAGTTGTCACTTTCATATACTAGTAGGATTTTTTACATTATAGAACTTGGCTTGTATATTCCGATGACGAGCTTTCTCAAATGCTCAAGGTCTTCATGAACAAGCAAGTTGGATGCACAGCCACTTAGTTTCATACAGAGAGCTTTCATACACTTATAGATCTAGTGCATCCATTGCACGGCAATCCCTATTACTCACACTGAGATTGATTGTAAGGCCTCTCCATTGCCCAACGATCCACTGAGTTGATGCGAGACTTTCTCAACTTCTTTGTCTTCCCTTATAAACCTCTGCCATCATTCTTTATGTCATCCAAAGTACGAAGTCCATGGCTCACGCTCATGTATTGGGTGGAGTTGCAAAAGCTCAAGCATGAAAAAGTATGATACAAATGCTTGGTTTGGCAATGGGGTGTTCATGATTTATACTTTATGCTAGGAAGACCGAGTTATGCCATGCTTACATCAGTAAATGAATAGGGATAACGTTCTTTAGCATTGTTTTTTAAGAGTAATGATTATTTTCTAGCATTCTAGCATATTATCATTTTGATATCTATTAAGTCATCACCCAACATTCATACCAAAATGATTATATGATTAAGACATGTTAGGTAGCATTGCGCATCAAAAACTCTATTTTATCATTTACCTACTTGAAAATGAGCAGGAATTAAGCATGGGGATGTTGATACGTCTCCAACGTATCTATATTTTTTTATTATTTCATGCTATTATATTATCTTGTATGCTTTATATGCCAATTTATATCATTTTTGGGAACTAGCCTATTAACTGAATGCCCAGTGGTAGTTCCTGTTTTCTGCTTGTTTTTGGTTTTCCAGAAAATCTGTACCAAACGAAGTCCAAACACAATGAAACTTTTTGAAGATTTTTTCTGGACAAAAGGAGACCCTAGAAGCTTCAGGAGGAGGCTATAAGACAAACGAGGGAGCCACAAGGCAGGGGGCACGTCCTGGTGCCTTGTGGCCCACTCGTTACTTTGTTTGACCTAACTCCAGTGCTACAAATTCCCATATATCCAGAAACCCCCAGGGGAGGTCTCGAAACAATTTTATCACTGCTGGAAGTCTCTGTTCTTTCGCGATCCCATCTGAAGGCCTTTTCCGGTACTCTGCTGGAGGGTCGGGAATCCATCACGGAGGCCATCTTCATCAACCTTGCTGCCTCCATGATGATGTGTGAGTAGTTCTCACATGACCTATGGGTCTATAGCAGTAGCTAGGGCTCTGTCTCTCTCTCTCTCTCTTGATCTTCAATACAATGATCTCACTTGAGATCGATCCGATGTAAACTTTGCAGTGTCTTTGTTGGGATCTGATGAATTGTGAGTTTACGTCAAATTTTATTCATTGAAAGTATTTGAGCATTTCTTGAGATTTATCTATGTGTAATTTTATAGCCTTGTATTTCTCTCCGATCTATCTATCTCTTTTGGCCAATTAAATCAATTTATCTTCGGTGGGAGAGGTGCTTAGTAGTAGGCTCAATCTTGTGGTGTCCTTACTCTGTGACAGGAGGAGTTGCAACGCACATATTTGTATTGTTGCTACTAACGGTAAAACGATGGGGTTTGAACATATTATTTGATCTTACTTTGTCTACATTATGCCATCATGCTTCAAACATTACTCTGTTTGTTATGAATTTAATACCTTGCAATGCATGCTGGATAGTGGTCAAGGGGTGGAGTAATGGTAGTAGACGTCAGTAAGTTTAACGGTCTACTTACCACAAACGTAATGCCTATATATTGATTATCCCATGAAGAATCATCATAACTATGTGTTATTCTCTTAATTGCCCGAGAGTAATTTGTTTACCCACCGTTGATATGTTTATGAGAGAGATGCCTCTAGTGAACCTATGGCCCTTGGGTCCATTCACTTTATATTTACTAAAACCCTAGAAATATTGTTGTAATTTATTTTCCTTTTATTTTAATTCTATTTTATTTTATCTATCTACCACTACCAGATTTAATCCTTGCAATTGGCGAGGGGATTGACAACCCTCTTACCTTCATTAGGTGCAAGCATTTGCTTTGTGTGTGTGCAGTTACCATTTATCTTGTTTGTGTGGTGTCTCCTGCTGGTTCGATAAATCTTGATTCTAAACTGAGGGAAATAATATCTATTACTATACTACACCACCCTTACTCTTCGGAGAAATCCCAACGCCTATCACAAGTAGCAAACACATCAAAGAATAAGCACCCGCGTCACACAAAGAGTGAGAACATGAGTACCAGGCCCCACCGACACACGGTATCCCTCCCAAACCCACGTATATCATGCATGACCGACCCAGGAAACACCAAATCGAGTACCACGACGAACAAGAACCAACCTCCACAGTGACATCCTCACCGACCACCACCGACAATAAACCAAGAGTAGCTCGCACAATGCAACCGAAAACTACCGGTCGTCCACGACCCCTGCAATAATGAAACTATGAATGGTTTGGGCAACATGAAACTAGACAAACCAAGCATCCCGACGCTGGGCAAGAACCAGCCTCCACACCGACATCCCAACACCCATTGAAAACACAACGAGAGTAAAGTATCTAACAATGGCATACCATTCACCACCAGAACAATAACGCACGAGATACACGCGGCATAGCCTGAACAACATAAGCTAATAACTGAGTGAGGCACGGCTATGCCACCCGGGCAACACCACACAAGACAAACCGAATACCACAACAGACTCCCACACATGCCGAGAACCAGCCTCCAGCCCGCCCTCCTCGTAGCCCACCAACAAACTGGCACTAGTGCAGAACCGGGCAATAGCACCGGTTCGTAAGGCCCTTTAGTGCCAGTTTGGTAACCGGCACTAAATTGTGAGCACTAAAGCCCCCCCCCTTTAGTACCGGTTCAGCACGAACCGGTGCTAAAGGGCAACCACGTGGCACGAGCCAGCTTCGGGGGTAGGGAGCCCTTTAGTACCGGTTGGTGACACCAACCGGTATTAAAATGTGGGGGGGTTGGGTTTATGATTTCTTTTTCATTTAATTTTGTGTTTTCCATTTAATTCTTTTTCGTTTGCTGGTATTTTACGATACTACATATTGTACATGTTATGCATATATATAAATAGAATTTCTAGTAGAACTGATCATAATATATATATACCATCGAATTTTGTGTAGCTCGCAGTTAGTGTTCTCCATGATGTCATCCACTGGGTAGCTATCCAGCAATGCGTCGCCTGGGGCGGAACCCACGCTGCTTCTCGGCATGGATGGGACGGTGCTATCCAATGGTGGATCATCCGCTAGCTGCTGAGACCCCCTTTGCTGGCTAAGTGAGTCGATCTGCTCGTGCTGCTGCTGGAATTTGACTACCAAGTCCGCGTGCGCTGATTCTAGGCCTTAAAGGCGTTCATAGTCTAGCTTCCTCTGCTCCTCCTCCATCTTCCTCTTCTTCTCCTCCGCAATCTTCTTTCTCGTACGGGTTCTATAGTCGGCGTTCCAGTCCGAAAACCCCTCATACCACGGAATAGCGCCCATGCCTCGTGTTCTTCTCGGGTGTTCAGGATTTCCCAGGGCACGCGTAAGCTCGTCGTTCTCTCTGTTGGGATGGAACACCCCCGATAGAGCCTCTTCTATTGCAACAAGTAGCTTATCTTCGGCTCCGTCCAGACAAGCCTTCTTTGAAACTTTGCCTGTCTTCGGGTCCAACTCCCCCCCCCCATGCACATAGAACCAAGTCCTGCACCTAGGGGGCCAGCTCAATGTTTCTGGAGTGACACCTACATCCTCCATCTCTTTCTCAGACTTATCCCACTTAGGAATTCCCACCGCATAGCCACCTGGCCCCAGCTTAAGGAACTTATCCTTTTTCGCGGCATTGGCCCTGTTTATTCTCGACCGTTCCTTAGATAATTCCAAATCCTTGAATTTCACGAAATCGTCCCAATGAGCACTTTGCTTCTCTAGTGTTCCCTCGAATACTGGAGTCTTCCTTCCTCCCTTGACGTACTTGGCCCATTCACGATTCTTGTGGTTCTTGAATGCAACCGCCATCTTCCTAAGAGCAGCGTCCTTGACTTTCTCCACATCTGCATCTGTGAAATGATCTGGTAGGGTGAAATGTTCCATGAGCGTTTCCCAAAGCAGAAGTTTTTGTCTGTCGTCGACAAAAGTAACTCCTGGACGTGGCTTTGCTGGCTCTCTCCATTCTTGAAGGGAGATCGGGAGTTGGTCCTTCACAAGAACTCCGCACTGACGAATGAACTTGTCCGCAATCTTCTTAGGCGCTAATGGTTCGCCATTAGGTTTGATGGCCTTGATATTGTACTTTACACCCTCCTTCAACTTTTTGTTCGGGCCTTGTTTCCTGTTGCCTGAGGATTTGCTTGATCCGGATGGCTGAAAGAAGAAAGATCAATTCGTTAATATATCTTCAAGTCATTTAAAGCATGTGATGATCACCAGATGCCTGCTTATATAAATATATATACCTCGCCGGTCTTTGTTGTTTCAAGATCAACATTTTCTTCGTCATGTTCATAGTTCATGACTTCATCAATTCGGTCGTCGCGATCGAATATCATATCACCCTCCCCGGTGTTGTTTAGATATTCGGAGCCGTCATAATCTTCTTCATTCTGATCATCATCTGGCCCGCGATGATTGCGTATGATATTGAACAGGGCCTCTTCTCCCTCTCTGCCGGTATTGTCCGTCATAGGTTTTGTTTAACTAATCCAAAATAAATATATTACAATGCATGGGTGCAATCAATTAATAAGGAAAAACTGAATCAATCATAGTACATAATAAGCATCGTCGAATATAATCTCGAATATGTCGTCTCGAATAATAGACATAATCTCGAATACATCATCTCCAATAATATATATAATCTCGAATATTATATATCAAATACATCACTAGCTAGCTAACTAGCTAATAAAGATCAAATACTAGAGAGTAATCTAGGCGGTGGACAACCAAAGTGAAGGAACCATCACTGGATCATAGCTCGGGTGATCTCCCCAAAGAACCTGCCAGGTATTGGAGAACCTGACGTCCATAGCAGCCATGTAGCGATGGACGTGCTCGTCCTCCTCCCTGACACGGCGACGTACCACCTCTGGCGGGGCCGGCTCCCTCCGCTTCGAAAGTGGCCCACGCGAACGCCACCAAAGGAGATGAGGGTCGACGACGGGACCCGGGGCCGGGTTCCTCACGAAGCGTCGCGCCCTTGAAGGTAGCACCTCCCAGTGCCAGCCCGACGGAGCCCAGTCCCGGACATGGGTTCTTTGAAGCAGGACGTCATCGCGAACGGGTCGACAACGAGGATGCGGGTCGGGCATCGTCGACAACAAATACTATATGCCGCAAAAGTAAAGTAACATTTTTTAAATGATGGATTGTGATTTCATATATGCAAATTCTAAATTTTATAACTAAAAATATAAGAAACTAAAAAAACATCGATCATCGTCTAACAATTTGAAATTAATCTAATTCATCTAGCTAAAACTAACATTTCCAAAATTTCTAACATTTCTATAACATTTATATAAAAAACAGAAAAAAACCTTTGACATTATATATATTATAACTAACATTTCTATATACTATTTGACATTAATCTAATCTAATTAATTAATTCATCTAAAACTTTGTATGAAAAATAGAAAAATGGTGTGTGTGTGTGTGCGTGTAGTGTGTGTGTGTGCATGTAGTGTGTGTGTGCGCGCGCGCGCGTGTGTGTGCGCTACGGCCGGCGTCAGCGCGCGGCGGCTTTGATCAATTGGAGGGAGGAGAGGGGCCGGGGGAGGGGCTCACAGCGCGCGCGGGCGAGGTCGAGGCGACGGCGACGGCGAGGCGAGGTCGCGATCCAAGGCGACGGCGGCGAGGCGAGGGGACGGCGACGGGCCGGTGCGGCGACCGGGACAGGCCAGCGACGGGGGCGCCGCGGAGTCGACGGGGACGATGCGACGAGGACGGGGGCGTCGCGGAGTCGACGGGGACGGCGCGACAGGGGCGGCAACGGCGCGGGACGAGGCGGTGGCAGAGAGAACTGGGAGATGAGAAACTGAAATTTTTCTAAGTGTTTTCTTATATAGGGGACACCTTTAGTACCGGTTGGAGCCACCAACCGGTACTAAAGGTCTGTTTTGGTCAGGCCAAGCGGCGGGAAGCGCACCCCTTTAGTACCGGTTGGTGGCACCAACCGGTACTAAAGACCCCCCTTTAGTACCGGTTGGAGCCGCCAACCGGTACTAAAGGTGGTGTGCTGGCGCAGGTGCGGTGCGGCAAGTTTAGTCCCACCTTGCTAGCCGAGGGGCGCCCGCACTGGTTTATAAGCCCTAGTGCGGTAGCTCTCTCGAGCTCCTCTCTTAAGCAGGCCTTCCGGGCCTACGTCTGCTGTTATGCCCTGATGGGCCTATTGGGCTAGCGGGCCTGCATCCTGGCCCAATTACAATTTGGGTTTCTAGTCATATGCAGGCCGCTGTGGCCCATATGTGGGCTTTTTTCATTTAGTTTTTTTCTTTTCTGTTTTATTTATTTTTAGTTGTTTTTTGCTGTATTTAGAGTTTCTTTGTGAATATTTTTGCTTTAGGTACAAAAATTAGAAACTTTCTGTTAGTGCCGGTAGTTTTCAAATTTGAATAGTTTAAATTTTGAATTATTTGAAATTTGTGTGAATCACTAGTTTATGAATAACTTAACTTTAAAAATACATTTTTCAGTGATTCTTTTTTATTATGTTTAATATTAGTGTGTTTTATCATTATATTCAATTTAGCTAAAAGAATCATTAAAGGCATGAAAGAATTTGTTTGCACATAAAATTTCTTCGCGTTTCAAATGCCAAAACACATAACTACCCTAACTATTACAGAGATTCCCTTCTGGGTGTGAAACACAGAAGAAAGTGATGATAGTGAAGTCGATCACATCCCAGATCTTTGGGTGTGAAACTTTTTCTTCGCGTGTGTCCCTTTGCGTCGTAACCATGGAAAATCTTCATCATTTAACGGGATGCTCGGGTCAATATTCACCGTGAATGGAGTAATTTCATCAAACTTTTCATAATCTCCTGACATGTTTGTCTTGTCATCCACTCCCACGATGTTTCTCTTCCCAGAAAGAACTATGTGCCGCTTTGACTCATCGTACGATGCATTCGCTTCCTTATCTTTTCTTTTTCTCGGCTTGGTAGACATGTCCTTCATATAGAAAACATGTGCCACATCATTGGCTAGGACGAATGGTTCGTCTGCATACAGAAGATTGTTGAGATCCACTGTTGTCATTCCGTACTGCGGGTCTTCTGTTACCCTGCCTCGTGTCATATTGACTCATTTGCACCGAAACAAAGGGACCTTCAAACCACGTCGATAGTCAAGTTCCCATATGTCTTGTATATAACCATAATATGTCTCCTTTCCCGTCTTGGTTTCTGCATCAAAGCGGACACCACTGTTTTGGTTGGTGCTCTTCTTATCTTGGGCGATCGTGTAAAATGTATTACCATTTATCTCGTACCCTTTGAAAGTAATTATATTCGAAGATGGTAATTGGGACAGCAAGTACAGGTCATCTTCAATAGAGGCGTCATGCATGGTACGTGTCTGCAACCAGCTGGCGAAACTCCTGGTTTGTTCATGTGTAATCCAGTCATCAGACCGCTCCGGGTGTTTGGAGCGTAGCAAATTCTTGTGTTCATCCATATACAGAGCCACCAAGGCGGAATTTTGTAGAACTGTGTAGTGAACTTCAGTGAGAGAATGTCCGTCCATACATATTATTTGTTCCCCTCCTAGCGTGCCTTTTCCATCCAGTCTGCCCTTATGCCGCGATTCAGGAACACCAATCGGCTTAAGGTCAAGAATAAAGTCAATACAAAACTCAATGACCTCCTCATTTTCATGGCCCTTGGAGATGCTTCCTTCTGGCCTAGCATGGTTATGAACATATTTCTTTAAGACTCCCATGAACCTCTCAAAGGGGAACATATTGTGTAGAAATACAGGACCCAAAACGTTAATCTCTTCACATAGGTGAACTAGGACATGCGTCATGATGTTGAAGAAGGATGGTGGGAACACCAACTCGAAACTGACAAGACATTGCACCAAATCATTCTCTAACCTTGGTATGATTTCTGAATCGATTACCTTCTGAGAGATTGCATTGAGGAATGCACGTAGCTTCACAATGGCTAATCGAACGTTTTTCGGTAGAAGACCCCTCAATGCAACCGGAAGCAATTGCGTCATAATCACGTGGCAGTCATGAGACTTTAGGTTCTGGAACTTTTTCTCTGCCATGTTTATTATTCCCTTTATATTCGACGAGAAGCCAGACGGTACCTTAATACTGAGAAGGCATTCAAAGAAGATGTCCTTCTCTTCTTTGGTAAGAGCGTAGCTTGCATGACCCTCATGTATGCCGTCTTTTCCGTGCATACGTTGCTGGTCCTCCCGTGCCTCAGGTGTATCTTTTGTCTTCCCATACACGCCCAAGAAGCCAAGCAGGGTCACACAAAGATTCTTCATCACGTGCATCACGTCGATTGTGGAGCGGACCTCTAGGTCTTTCCAATAGGGCAGGTCCCAAAATATAGATTTCTTATTCCACATGGGTGCGCGTCCGTCAGCGTCATTCGGAACAGGTTGTCCACCAGGACCCTTTCCAAAGACCACCTTCAAATCCTTGACCATATCATGTACATCAGCACCAGTACGGTGGCGAGGCTTCGTCCGGTGATCCGCCTCACCTTTGAAATTCTTGCCTTTCTTTCTTACGGGATGCCTGCTCGGAAGAAATCGACGATGTCCCAGGTACACATTCTTCTTACAATTAGCCAAATATATACTGTTGGTATCGTCCAAACAGTGCGTGCATGCGCGGTATCCCTTGTTTGTCTGTCCTGGAAGGTTACTGAGAGCAGGACAACCATTGATGGTCACGAACAGCAACGCCTTTAGGTCAAATTCTTCCCCATGTGCTCATCCCACGCACGTACACCTGTTCCATACCACAGTTGTAAGAGTTCTTCAACTAATGGCCATAGGTACACATCAATGTCGTTGCCGGGTTGCTTAGGGCCTTGGATGAGCACTGGCATCATAATGAACTTCCGCTTCATGCACAACCAAGGAGGAAGGTTATACAAACATAGAGTCACATGCCAGGTGCTATGGTTGCTGCTCTGCTCCCCAAAAGGATTAATGCCACCTGCGCTTAGACCAAACCATACGTTCCTTGCGTCATCTGCAAACTCCTTCCCGTACTTTCTTTCGATTTTTCTCCACTGCGACCCGTCAGCGGGTACTCTCAACTTTCCGTCTTTCTTACGGTCTTCTCTGTGCCATCGCATCGCCTTGGCATGCTCTTTGTTTTGGAACAAACGTTTCAACCGTGGTATTATAGGAGCATACCACATCACCTTGGCAGGAATCTTCTTCCTGGGGCGCTCGCCCTCAACATCACCAGGGTCATCGTGGCTGACCTTATAGCGCAATGCACCGCATACTGGGCAAGCGTTCAAATCCTCGTACTCACCGCGGTAGAGGATGCAATCATTAGGGCATGTATGTATGTTCTACACCTCTAACCCTCGAGGGCAGACAACCTTCTTTGCTTCGTACATACTCTCGGGCAATTCGTTGTCCTTTGGAAGCATATTGTTTATCATTACCAGCAACTTTCCAAATCCCTTGTCAGATACACCATTCTCTGCCTTCCATTGTAGCAATTCTAGTATGGTGCCCAGCTTTTTCTTGTCACCTACGCAATTCGGGTACAACATTTTTTTGTGATCCTCTAACATGCGCTGCAACTTCTTCTTCTCCAAATCACTTGCGCAGTTTCTCTTTGCATCAGCAATGGCCCGACCTAGATCATCAACGGGCTCATCCGATGCCTCTTCTTCAGCTTCTTCCCGCATTGTCGACTCAGCTTCTTCCCGCATTACCGGCTCAGCTTCTTCCCTCATTGTTGTATCATCGTATTCAGAGAACCCATGGCCAGGATAGTTGTCGTCGTCCTCTTCTTCTTCATTGTCTTCCATTATAACCCCTCTTTCTCCATGCTTGGTCCAAACATTATAGTGGGGCATGAAACCGGACTCAAACAGGTGGACGTGAATGGTTCTTGACGTAGAGTAATTGTGACCATTCTTACAGCCAGCACATGGACAAGGCATAAAACCATCCGCCCGCTTGTTTGCCTCAGCCGCAAGCAGAAAAGTACGCACGCCATTAATGAACTCGGGAGAGCATCGGTCATCGTACATCCATTGTCGGCTCATCTTCAATACACAGCACCGAAAACACCAAATTAATACAATACATAAAGTTCATACATAAAGTTCATACATAAAGATCATACAACACTTAAATGCAACAAACAAATAACTCTCTAGCTAAAGAATTTAAATGCAACAACAAATGCGATCAAGATCGCAACTAAGGTAACAATTGATCCAACAGCATAATGATACCAAGCCTCACTATGAATGGCATAATTTCTAATATTCTAATCTTCAAGCGCATTTTCTCAATCTTAATCTTGTGATCATCGACGACATCGGCAACATGCAACTCCAATTCCATCTTCTCCCCCTCAATTCTTTTCAATTTTTCCTTCAAATCCTCGTTTTCTCTTTTAACTAAATTTAACCTCTCGACAATAGGGTCGGTTGGAATTTCCGGTTCAACTACCTCCTACATACAAATATCTATGTCAACTTGATGGGCATAATTTGTCATAAACACGAAACGCAATGAATAGTTTTAAAAGAGAATATACCACATCCAAATCATAACCCGGACGAGGGCCGACGGGGACGGATATCAAAACCATGGCACTATGTATAACAAACAACGTATGGGTAAGATAATTATACGAGTAATTATATATCCAAATCACACAAACATCAATTTTTTATACAAAACTTCATGAACAAGAGGCTCACCACAAGGTGGTGCCGGCGACGGGACGTTGTGAGCCATCGACGGTGGTTACGACGAAGATTTAGAAGGTACTAAGTAAACCACACCTACATATGCAAACTAAGTGTTATTTTTGACCTCAAATTGCATATAAATTAAATACTAGCACATATATATAATTCACCCCAAATTACTAAACTCAAAAATCAATCACTATATAAAGCATTGCACGAGCTAATCTAGCAATGAGAGGTGAAAGGACAAAGTTGCTAACCTTTGTGATCATTTGAATGGATGGGGGCCTTCAAATCTTGACAAATTTTGGGCAAAATGTGTGATGAGCTTGAGAGGAAGAGGGAAAAGAACAGAGAGGAGAGGGGAAAGGGGAAGAACAGAGCGAGCTCGGATGGACGAAGGGTCTATGTAGGACGACCTTTAGTACCGGTTCGTGATACGACCCGGTACTAAAGGTGCTGGAGGGGCCCCGGACTGACAACATCCTGCCACCACTCACTTTAGTACCGGTTCGTGGCACGAACCGGTGCTAAAGGTTCGCCGTGAACCGATACTAATGAGAGCGGCCGGCTAGCCGTTGGAACCGGCACTAATGCATACATTAGTGCCGGCTCAAATTCAAACCGGCACTAATGTGCTTCACATTTGACCCTTTTTCTACTAGTGTGGGAGTGGCCGACGGCCGAGTATAGGCACGGCTACGTCCACATCGACCACTCACAGAAAACGTGCATGCAGGAGCAACAGAAAACACCACAGAAAGGTAGCCTCGAGCGCGTGCGCGACCCGCGCGTCATGGACCCCCAAGGCCGCCAGCCTAGGAGCGCCCGTGAAGATCGGACAATGGGGAGGACGCCAAGCAGACAACGCAACGAGGGGCGTGCGGATCGGACGGTGCGAAAGGCACTCGTGAGCGAGGATGCCCACAGGAGGTGGTTACTCCAACATCTCTTATAGCAGTCATTTGTATATTTTGACATCTTAAATATGTATTTGCGGCGAAAGATGTTATTGACCTATGTAGATGATTAGTTAGTTGTCTAACAAAGAAACAAAATATAGTACCTTTTCAATCCTATCGCGCATTGTGCGTGCTGTGTGCACCATTACTAGTGTCAGGCAAGTATTTGAGGGAAGTGGCTAGTACTAGCACGCAGTGGCAATTAATTAAGCACTATGCACGTTGCTTTAAGCAATTCTTATCCTAATCCCATCTACACTGACGTGAGGCTTACCCTCTAAACACCAAACATGATGGCAACATATCTACTATTGGGAAAAGTCCAATTGAGGTCCATCCACCACCTACACTACATACAATCTACATAGCATGTTTTACAATACAATCCGCGTATATAACTTTGTTATACGGAAAAAAAGCTCATGATAAAGAATAAGATAAGTTGAGTGATGTGAGACAATTCTTATTCATTCTTCGATATTGTCAAGTGGAGGCAGCTATGTACATCTCTCTTTCTTGATGTCTCTCTCTTAATTCCCCTCACAAAATAATTTAATAGAAAAGGAGAAAAGAAAAGGAGAAGAGGAAGGAAATTACAAAAAAGAAGATTAAAAAAGTGAAGTGGGTGAGGTTGAAGAGGAGCTGAAAAAGAGAGAGAGAAGAGCATATGGATCTGCAAGTGCTATGCATAGTGCTCGTTCACCAGATCCAATGCAGGTAGCCATCCCTGTCCTCCTCATAATTAGTGCCTCACCTACCAATAATACTCCACCACACAAACGTACACACACGCACGCACACCTCTTCTTCTCGCTCTGTCTCTCTCTCTCTCTCACCCCCTTTTGATTTCTCTCATGAAAGCATGGATCTGTGGACAGATGGGCGGATGGATGGAGAAGGGCCTAGCTAGCTAGCTATACGGACTGACCTATCTCTGGCGGCGAGGCTGCAGCGGCAGCAGGGTTGCTCCTTGGAGCGTGAGGTCAGAAGGAAAAAGAGGGCAGCTTGCCAGCGTCGGCGTCGGCGGGGAGGAGGAGCGCGCGGCAGAGGGGGCAAGTGGCCTGACCCTTGTCGACCCACTTGTCTATGCAGGCCTTGTGGAAGGCGTGCGCGCAGTTGCCAAGCTCGCGGACGCGGTGCCGCGCCTCGAGCGCGCCCAGGCACACGGCGCAGCAGGTCGACGCCGCCGCGGCCCCGGCGGCGCAGCGGCGGCTCTTGAGGTCGGCGTACCGGACGGCGGGGAGGCGCGCCTTGATGGCCGCCGGCGCGGGCGCCGGCCCGGACGCCAGGGATAAAGAGGACGAGGGCGCCGCCGCCTCCGCCAAGGCCCAGAGGTCCGGCGGCGGCGCGTAGGCCGGGTGGTCGTCGGCCGCCGGCGGCGCCGCGAGGCCGAGCGAGGAGAGGCAGAACAGGACCGCGTGGCGGAGGAAGTCGAGCAGCTGCAGCACCAGGATGAGCGGCTGCGGCAGGATGACGCAGTAGCACACTGACGGGAACCCCATGGCCGGCAGGCACGCTTGTAGTTAGAGAGAGAAAGCACGGCAGGAGCGAGAGAGAGGGAGGTGGGACGGTGGGGGTGAGGGGAGGAGAGGTGGGGTCTATATATAAGCGAGAGGGATGGATGCGTTTTGTGGGCAGGCTATGTTTGGAGGTGAGAAGAGGGAGGCTACGCGTACTACAAAAGAAAACATTTCATGTCAAGCGAGAATAGACGGGCTACGTGCACGGTTGGAAGATTTATAGACCTTGTCTGCCCGTGACGCTGACAACGGGTGCTACTGCTGCGTGCGTGCAATCGCCGCCGGAAATATCAGCACTCTCGCGGTCTCACTTGTCTTTAGCCATACGTGTTGCCTGATTAAGCGCAGTGCAACCCGTAGTTAGCTCGAGAAGACGTGCGTGTGGGAGTGGCTTTGTTACATATATGGGCCGATGACACCTGCCAAAGGATGATCATGCACAAATCTTCTTTTAAAAAAATCATCTTTTTTTTTGAGTAACCTGTACAAATCATGTGAGCTAGGCCTTTTTTTTTCAGCGCTGAGCGCTGGTCAGCCCGCGCTGCTACTATTATTTCGTATTTTATTTCTTTTTTATTTCATGTTGTATTCGTACACCTTTACACAAGTTTTCATGCAACATGAATTTAGAAATTGTTTTGAAATCATAATGAGTTATTACATCATGGGGTGAAAGAACCGTGGACTAGTTTCAAGTGGATGGACATCCACTTGAAACTAATCCGCAGTTCTTTTACCCCATGATGTAATAAATATCATCATCATCATATCATTAACAACTTATCATCATAATACAT
Organism: Triticum urartu; assembly: GCF_056163025.1. Lineage (NCBI taxonomy): Eukaryota > Viridiplantae > Streptophyta > Magnoliopsida > Poales > Poaceae > Triticum > Triticum urartu. Next base: position 428,456,083 of record NC_141879.1, read on the forward strand.
CATTGTCATATAACACCTCCTTAAGATCATCATTTTCATCAATGAGACATCACATAGCAAATTGGTCACTAGTCGTAATCACAAGTACTGCTCGTCATCAACTCTAACACACTGTATCACATAATAAACATATTGTACCTCATAGGACCTACTACATTCTCTTAGGACCTACTATATTCTCTAAGGTAAAATAGCAAAATACAAGATAGCCCCTGACTCTCCATTATGGAGAATGGAGATTATCATGTCTCCAATTCTTGCCTTTCGCTTAATGTTACTTCCAAGAACCTCCTTGCGAATGTCCAAACATTTTTTCCATTCTTTGATTAGCATGTGTTCACCGGTTTTAGAAATCCGATATGCACAGGTGAGCTCCTTAGATTGACCTGGCTGTAGGTTCATAACTGCAAGGCGACCATTCTGATACATCAGATGAGGCACACAATCCATCGGGATTTCCTGTTGAAAAACATAGTAATAACTTCGTAGTTAGTAATGATGTACTAGTTTTAGAAGTATGCAAAAGATGCATGGATGTCGTAATAGTAAAAAATCTTACCAGGGTATCTCCATAGAAGTTACCGTGGTTCAACACGTGCACTAGTGGCACGTATTCACCATAATTTGGAGGAGTTCGATAATAGGTATTGCAATTCTCAAGAAAAGTACAATAAGCAATCAGATGACTTTTCTCCTTATAAGTTAATTCGGAGCCATCAGTGTAGTGGGTTTTGTCTACCATCTTCTGCACATTCTTTGAAGATTCAAAATAAGCTGTCAATGGAAATAAGCTATCAACTATTTTGAAATAAACAATATAAATTAGTTAATAACTATGTTTGAGAAACTCACATTGCGGTAGAATCGGAAGCGTATCAATAAGGACCCAAATGTCCATATTGTCTTGCTCGATGTCAGGATTACCAAGATCCATGGTGACAATCATACCCTCATAAAAACCATACATTTTGCAAAGTGCTTCCCAATTTTGGCAACCAAAATGGGTTACGCTCTGAGAATTGTACAGATTTACTTCAAAATTGATATCATGGTGGGTCCTTAGGTGTATTTTCTTTGTTTCAAAATTTTCATGGTCTTCAAAACCCATCCTCTCTGAGACATAGCGTCTTGCATGGCATGGGATAAACTAGTCGAATTATAAAAGATGAAAATTAGACGTTGAAATAGTTGAAGTCATGCTTAATTACGAAAAAAAACACTTGTCGTTGTTGCGTACCATTTCAACATCGAAGGTCTCCTCGAGCTTAATGCTGAAGCGCCGATCTTCATCCAGCTCAACGAACCTGTCGCACATATCTCGATCGTCGTGGCACCAGCTGCACTCCCCCGGGAGACTGTCGTCGTCCGAGTATGACATTTCCTACGTTCATAATTCAAAGATTAAACTTGTACAATTAAATATATGTACTAAAAACCTAAATTAGATCATTATTTTTCGAGAAAATCCAGGCCACTCGATATTTCCTACATATTCTAGCACAAGTCATGCCAGAATTCACGGAAAAATCCGGCATGACCTTTGCTAAAAAAGGACATATCGAGCGCCTGAAATTTTCCGGAACGGAAATTAATCAACACTCCGGCAAAACATAGGCCACTCGGAGGTGTAACCAAAACATGACCGGGCACTCCGGCCAAACAAGCGCCTGAAACTCATAAAGGACTCATATTGACATGGAGATTTTCCTGGTCTCACCTCGAGGTCGGAGGGGGTCGGTGACGGGGACGACGAAGGGGATGATGGAGGGGCTCCTTGATTTCTGCAAAAGCAAAAACCCTATTAATTCAACTAGTACATCCCGAATAATTGCTTAAACTAAAAAATAACAACAAATATGACATGTTCAACTAGTTCTATTAATTCAACTAGTTCTTACTAAATATAAACTTACTATAAGTAGAAAAAAACTAGTTCTTTCTAAAAATAAAGTAGTTCAACTAGTTATTTCAATTTTCTTACTAAAAATACATTAGTTCTATTAATTCAACTAGTTTATTAATTTACTTACTAAACTAGTTCAACCAAAACTAAACTAGTTCTATTAATTCAACTCGTTCTTACTAAATATAAACTTACTATAAATAGAAAGAAACTAGTACATCTACTACTACTAATTAACATCTACTACTAATTAACATCTACTACTGCTAATTATACAACTAGTTTACCATCACTACTACTAATTAATATCTACTACTAAAAATCATTATCTATGAACCCTAAATTAACATCTACTACTACTAAAATCATCTACTTACTAAGCGAAGAGAGAGGGGGTGGGGGAGGGGTGGGGGGCTTACAGAGAGGGGAGAGACGGTGGCGGGGAGGTGCTCGGCGACGGAGGTAGGGGCGGCGAGGGCGGGCTCGGGGTCGGGAGGCGGCGGTCCTGGGCGGGCTCGGACGGCGGTGGTGAGGTCGAGGGCGGCGGCGGTGAGGTCGAGAGCAGCGGCGGGCGGCAGGCGGCGGCGGTGAGGTTGAGGGCGGGCTCGGGCGGCGGCGGTGAGGGGAGGCTCGGGCTCGGGCGGTGCGGTGCGACAAGAGTAGGGGAACAGGGGGGAAAGGAGGACTTAGCGAAATTTTGAGCCGGAGGTGGTGGTTAAGTCGAACTAGCAGTAGCGCTCGTAAGGAAAACGCGCTATAGCTAACTTATCTATAGCGCGTTTTACATAAGAAACGCTACTGCCAATGGAAGCAGTTATTTCTTTTGTTTATCCCAAAATCAGTAACGCTTTGTCCTGAAAAAACGCTATAAGTCTAAGCAATGTGAAAACATCAAAAATATACATTGGTCATCATTGATCTTTTTGTGTAGAATCTAAATAGTCAACATGAATCCTCACTGTACTTGTATAGGTACAGGCGAGGATTCATATTGCAGCTACAAATCATACACATATAGTTCAATGAAGACCAAGTGCTCGAGATAGGTTGAGAAGTAACATATTTAAGGTGGTAAACACCTTGTTCGCTTAGTAGTATGGGACTAAACTTAATTAGTTGCGGTGATACTTAGCAGCAGCGAGTTTTTAAGAAAAACGCTGCTACTAAGTACTTTAGCAGTAGCGCGTCCCCCGGAAGGTCGCCAATACTATATCTAGCCGGGAGGCAACACCGTGGCAAATATAGTAGTAGCGCTTGTTCCGCATAGAGCGCTACTGCTACTTAGATATTAGTAGCGCTGCTCTTTGGAGCTCGCTACTGCTAACTAGCAGTAGCGTCTGTTTTTAAACCATGCTGTTGCTAAGATTCTGTGTATAAGATTTTCCCTAGTAGTGTAATAGCGACACATAAAATAGTTATTGCAAGATAAATGTTACGTTTGCCATGTAGAAAACAAACTACGAAAAACAATGATATCCACCCCATCTATGTGTAAAATGCCAACCATACATTTTTTTGCATGAGTTACCAATGTAATACGCCTCCGTCATGATATGTCTTGATTTTACGAACAAAGATAAAGTAAAAGAAAAGAAGTGAGATGCAAGGTTGAATCTCCTTCAAATGAAAGTAGAACTTGTTGTGAGTTTTTTGCCATGGTTGTTTTTCTTAAACTGCCATGCTATCCTGTCAATAGTTGCCATGCTGAACTATAATTTCCATGTAACATTTGATAAAAATGAAATAAATTCATCAACACAGTAAGGACACTAGCTATTTTTCCAAGGTTGTGGTGTTTAAACTGGGATGCTATCATGCTAATAGTTGCCATGCGGTGTGAGCTATAATTGCCATGTGACACATTGAAAAAATGAATGTGCATAAAATAGTAAGGACACTAGGTTTTTTTCAAGGTTGTCGTGTTTAAAGTACCGTGTAGTTATCAATAAAGTTGCCATTTTAAGGAATTGTAAAAAAGGGAACTTCAAAAATTGATATATATTGTTAATAATTTAAATAGAAAATATCAATACTAACCAAAAGTTGAAAGAACAACACGCGTAGGTTCCAGCAAGAGTTGAAGATGTCTACATCATATGATGTCCATGGTCAATGAACATACTTTCAAGCTGAACACAAATAGGATGGAATAAGACTCCGAGGTAGAGGATCCCGACAAAGGTAGGGACTACAAATTGAAGGCCGACATTGCACAATGGTGGTAATTCTGCCAGTTATGCAAATTTGAGCAAGACATCATCCTATGTTCTCACATACTAAAGGTGGTGGTTTTGTAAGATGTGAGGGAGGTGACATCACAGTACATACTTAAGAGATGGACCTGGGATGTTGACGAGGCACTTGGACTGCATGGCACATAGGAACTGCAACCCATGCAATAGGCATGCTAGCAAGATATCCATGAGTATAGTGAGGAATGTGAAAATGAAGAAAAACTTTACTGAGATATCACATGAAGCATGCAACTGCTACGAAATGAGTGGGCTAGTGGGTAGGGAAACAAAAGGGTTATATAGAGAGATGAAGATTACCAGGAATAGGAAAGACGAGGAGACGCTACACAAGTTCCGGTACATGTATAGACCCTTCTAAATAAAACTCGGACTTGGGGTCAGGTGGGTCTACAACACACATGAGGACCCACCTCCCCCACATTAAACACAAAAGGGAGGCCCAAAGAACATAGATACAAGTCCCAACTGGACATCCAATCATAACACAAGAAGAAGACCAAGAAGAGTGCTCGCGAGGTGTGAAAAGGGGACATCATGGGCTACACAAGAAGATGGACAAAAGAACTGAACATCTTGACAACCAATGTTGTAATCTCTCCTCCTATATGTGTTTTTAATGTTCAATACAATAGCTACATGAGTTGCCGTGCATGATTGTTGTTTATCATATGAGTTTGTGGTGGCGATGAAGATCATTTGATGGATTAACTCTATATGTTCATATTTGTTTCTGTTTCATGTTTGATATATAGGTGCATAATTATTTTCAGTTGCTTGTCTTATCTTTGCCAATTAAGATCGGTAGCCAGTAGTGAAAGAGGTGTGAGTTGGGTTCAAGTCTTGTAAATAGTCTACCATGGTGACAAAAAATGGAAAAGGCTTGTTTGCATTATTGCCACTAAGGGTTAAAGGTTAACAGAGGACTAATAATCCCCTAATTGTAATAGTATGTTATCGTTCTAAATGCAATTACTCGTGCTTTAGACTTAATGTCCAAAAGATCCAGAGTGTCCCAAACTTCAGTATTATGGACATACTGCGTATTTATATTCTCACAACGTTTACTTATCTTGCATGAACATGAGTATTCTATATTGTACTTTATACACATGAGGAAGTCATCTACAATAATTTGATCCACTGGAGAGCTACTACATAAGAACCCTAGTCAAACTTTCACCATAAGAATCATCTTCTGACAACATTTTAATCGTTGTTTTATTTTTGGTTCGGTTTTAGTCCATAAATACCAAAAATGTTTATCACACATTATATTTTAATAGTCTTGCTCAACTAGCAAACCTAGCAGGGATTGACACACTTGTTAGGATTATTGGGGACTCAAGTGGGGATTTATTTGTGTTGTTGGAGATACAACTTTTGCACGTCCCTTCTGCCTTTGCTAATTGATACCTTGGTTTCTCACTAAGGGAAATCTTTCCGCTTGCTAAAAACATCCACGCTGGGGTATAAGTTGTCATCGCTCTAATGATAAAGATTTGGCTAGCGTCTATTTGAGGTGGGAGAGTTTGAATAGCAAAGGGGGGATGTGATAAGACCTGCCAAATTTTAGATCATGTTTGCAGAGCCACCATCCTTATAACTATGGAAACATGTCTATCCATTTGTCTTGTACAAAACGTGCCATATCACACGGCAAGTGTATGTCAATGGGCCTGGCCATGAAAACACACAAGCCTATCCATTTTTTACGTGAAAGTCGAGAGCTTTATTGCATGATCTACATTTGGCTACTCTCAGCCACAAGGTTGCTTACAAGGAAGGAAGGACAAACATCCATCCAACAATCACATACCAATAAGGTTGTAGAATGTTTAGCACAAAGGTCCGTCCTGTCATTGGCGTCCCTTGAAGCATGTTGAATCAAGTGAAGCAAAACTTCAAGTTATTTCCCTGATTTCATCAAAGATAGGCGTCACTATTGATCTGGTATTATGACGCAAAAGCTAGAGGTTCACGACCTCTAAACAATCGACCTCCATCACCACATGCGAGAAACCCCTCAGTTGGGTAATAATAACTCCTCACGACGCTAGAACTTCGACAATGAAAGGAGCAGTAACATCGGATAAGGGTTTACTCGAGGCACCCAAAAAGAGAGGTGTGAGCGTGCAACACCACCACTGCCTCCCAACCATGCATGAGCATGAGTTGGTCCATCTCAGCATGTTTGGTAGCTTTAGGGAAAGGGAATGGGAGTTTGTAGAGGGATTAGATTTGGGAAGTGGACTATTAGTCCTAATCCCACGTTTGGTACGTGTTGGGAATTGCTTGTGGGGATTTGATAGGAAATTAGTTTTAAATAAATAATTCAGATACTCCCATGTCAACAACACGAGAGAAGGGAACAAACCAAATGATCGCTACCCACCCATGGCCTTTTCATGTATCTTGTTCGTGATCTGCATACAAAGGGAGCGAGGAAAACAACGAAGCAAATTGAAACCAGGACTCTTACATCGGGAGGCCTGTAGGCTGCTCAAGGCTTATTTAACGAGGATTTTCCCATGTATTGGCGATGATTTTCATTGGTTTTTTCGTGCGGAACATGCATAACAAACGTAGCAGGGTTTTTTTCGTTGGTCAATTCCCTTTCCCCTACTGAATTACCAGGCCTCCCCAGGGAAGAGATACGGGGGAGTTGGCCCTCTCAATTCCCCACCCGCTTTCCTCCTAAACTCATCTGCCCCTGAACCATACGAGGGAGTTTTAGTCTCATGTCCTCTCAATTCCCAGTCCCAAGTTTTACTCCCCCCCAACCAAACAGGTTGTCTGTGTTAATTTTAACCCATCCAGGGTCCTGTGGCCGCCAACATTATCCAACAAGGTTACTATGATGATCTTTCGGTAACTCAAGCAATGTCGGGTCATCCCTTGCCCACTTGATAGCATGTACTAGGTCATGGCCTTCCTCATTATGAGTCCAACGATTCTATAAGGTCCATGTAGCATAAATAATCGTGATAATCTTGCACCTATTTGTATCGGAGAACATTGTATTAATCTGTTTGGCTTGTCTGTAACGTGTTGTGATACACAACAACTGTATGTGTATGGACATGGCCATGAAAATATAAACGCCTATCAGTTTGGCTTGTCCAGAACGTGCCATGACACATGAAAACAATATCTCAGGACGCCCGAGGATGCAGATAGACTGACAAATCAAATTAGTGTGACACCAAGAAATTGGACGCGCTATACTGAAAGACGTATCCAACACCTCCTCAAAGACGCCTACTTGGTTGGCACGTTTATGTTTGGTTATGCGCGCCATATCGTTTGACAATTTGTTTTTGTGCCATAACCCGACTAAACATTTGACGCGCCCCTTGGCGCCACTAACGATATGACGTTTTCTATGGGTATCACGTAGGAAAGGAGAGCAACAGCCGTCGAAAGCAGAAAGTCAAACACACCTAACCATTGCATGGCGTAACTTGCAAATGATCCGCCGAACCGTTTAGCGCAGCTAGGAGGTGCAGTCGTGCGAATAAGTTTTCCTGGGAGCTAGTGGTGGGCTTCAGTTCTAAAGAGGGCGATTTAGGAGGGTAAATATTGTATATCCTCTCATTCACAAAAAAGAGAGACATGTATATCCTTCCGGAAGATGGCAAAAGCAGCTGCCGGCTTCTCTTCTCCCACAGTCAGTACTCATTGCCATGGAAGATTTTGTTTTTTGAGGGGAGGCTCTGGGTACGCGTAGTGTTTATTCCCATTCTTATATGGGCCGCACGTACGCGCACACATGTGCTGTCTCACTTGACCGCTGGTAGCTGCTGCTGGTGGTGGTTTAGAGATTCCTGTTCGTTCCGCGCTGTACGTTGATCGATCTCAAACACGGGTTCGGTTGCGGCACTGACTCGGATGGAGATCTATCTATCGACCTCTGCTGCATCACTGGGCGATCCGTTGCTTGGGTCTGGCCGTTGGGTTGCAATTTCCAAGAGGGAGTACGTTCAACAGTCGAGGAATCTTCTCGATCTTGCTTTGCTTTCAGCATGCGATGCACTGTGGTGTGAGTTGGGTCATGCATATGGATATGCGTGGTTGGGTTAGATAGCTGAGTTGGTTGGGCTGATATTAGATAGAAGGCAAGCCATGTGTGCGGTAGGGCCGCCGCCTCGTGCTGTACCTCAGGAAAGGCCATGTAGGTGGCCCACGCATGGTGGAAGAGAGAGAGGGTGCCTCCAAACGTTGCTCATAATTATTTTGGGAGACAGTCTTGTTTCACACAGGTGTCAGGGCATGTCAACTTTATGTGATGTAAGGGCATCTCAAATGCAGACCCTCATCGTATCAGAACCGTGTAAACCATCCAACATGGACTTGCATCGTTCCGTCGGACGGCCCGGACGCACTTTCTCTCGTGAATTGGAGGCAAAGTGGGGGAAGCTTTGCGCGAGTCTTACATTATGATTCCGACACCTCGGCCCACCCAATCCCCCACCTGGTCCCACTTTCTTCCACTCCGCCCTTCTTCCCTTTGCTTTGCATCCGCGCCCTCCACCTCTGTCGCTGTCGTTGTATGCCTCCGGCCGCCACAGAGGCATTGCTGGACGTTCGCAACCAGCACCGACGCGCTCACTCGCCTCTACGACGGCGTTGTCCACCCTACAGCCGTATGTACCAGGGACACCCTCCCCCTCCCCCCCCCCTTCGATGACCTCCATGGCGGACAACACGCTCGGCAGGTGTTCCATCAAATGCCATTGAACTTATTTTCGAATGCTATGTCTTTTTAGAGTACGAAGGATGACGAGCTACTCGACCATTGAGGATGAGTTGTTGTGCGATGCGCGGTTGGACGTATCCATGGATTTCGTAGGCAGGAGCAGAGGGGAGGCCTTCTAGCAGCAAGTGCATGAATCGTTTCATGCACGAAAGCTGCGGCGTATGGCATGTACATCATTCAACAACACAAGGTGAGGTCGTTATCGTATCGCTGGTATGCAATCCAGACCAGCGTCACCATGTTTTGTGATGTGGTTCATCGGCAGGAGGCAAGGTGACCATTGCACATGACAGAGGACGAGATCGTAAGTTTTGCTTCCTCTTACTCAACTCGTTGATTGATTCGTTCACTAATGTTGGTCTACACATTATATAGCCCGCACGCACTGCTGTGGTGTACCACAGGACAGGGGGATGGCCATTTACGTACACACACTGTTGGATGAAGTTGAAGGGGGAGTATGTGTGGGAGGGCATGATCCGTTGATTAAAAACTTGTTGGACATCCGGTTAATCTAGTCGAATTTGAGACGTTATTGTACTAGACTTGATTTGCATGCTACTATGGATAATTTGTGTTATCCTTTATTCGAATTTGATGAATATAGGCCGGTTTGCATGCATTTCATTCGGTTAGTTCGAATGTGGGTTGAAATGTATGCGTGCAGCATTGGATGGCGACCTTCCATATTAGTGTCCGTGGACTGCCCCCGCCTGCCAACAGATACGGGAGAAAATTTACGGGCCGGCCAACCCACGACATAACACAAACGATGATATTTTAGGTATATGTGTGCCAACGCCACATGCATGATGTTTTTGGGTGCATCACAATAAACACTTGTGTTTTTCTTCGTTTATTTTTGTAACCGCAATGAATTAACAGTTTTGGAAATGTCTTCTTTGCAGATTTTGATTTCATGGTAGCCTAACCTCAAATTGAGCTTGGAAAAGATTTCATCTCCAATAGCTGGTCGAAAAGATCATCAATTCGAGAAAGCGGATAACCTTTTGATTGAGGGGATGGTAATTGTTAGGACCGACTGTATATCGACCGAAGAGGGGTGAATGGGAGATTCAAAAATTCTCGCAAATGTTTTGAATTGAGCCCAAACACAACAGCGGAATACATTCAGATAAGAGAATAATGAACGTGCACTCCAGTGAGGAGCAAACCTTTCGAGGTAAGAAGCTATAATCATTCGAGCATAATATGGGCTTGACAATAATAATGGTGATGCTGTAACCTATCAGATGAAGTAGCATGGAAGAATGATATCAAAGATATTGAAAGCTAACAAGACAAACATGGATGATTGTGAAAGATACACATGCTAAAATAGAAGAAACAATACTAAGATCAGATATATTTATCGACATAGGGCATGAAAGTAAATTGCTGAAGGGAATGCAGTAAAGATAAGTGAACAAGTGGTGCTCGTGGCGACAGAAGGATTTGGTCGACCAGTTCGCCCTTCTGCCAAAGGACCACGTCTGGTTGGAGTGACTTGTGATTGAACACAGGAGCAAAACTCTCTCTGTCCTATTCTCCTTCAACCAGGAGCTGATTAGACTGCAGTTGATATCACTCGTGGTAGATACTGTCAGCGATCTCCAATCCTTTGACAAACTTCTTCACGAACCACACAGACTCTTGGTTGTTAAAGACTTTGATTCATGAAGACAATTACTCTTCGTCACTCAAGCCGACACCTATTCATCTAGAAAGTGTGCATCTCTCAAGAGTAATAGGTACAAGAACCCTCGGTTAGAACTACTGTGATGCTCAATCACTGTGTAAGTTTTGGCTTTGGTTCTCTCTAAGTGGATTTTAAACTCAAATCTCTCAGAGAAGGGATGCTCAATCAATCTTCTCCGAAATCTTAAGTTGAGCAGTCAACAGACAACGTTGGAGTGGGGTGGCTATTTACAGCCACAACCTTCCCTGATGGAAAATGACCAAATCAGACATGCGGATCAACCAATGACAGAATGACACTGTCGGGGGTGTCGTGCGACATATGCCAAAGGATGGCTTATCATGGTGGGGGATAGTAAGACGTCGCCGGTGCCAGGAAATGGGATGAGGCGTAGACACGTACACCGGCAAACTATACCCAGGTTCGGGGATCTCCTAGGAGATAACACCCCTAGTCCTGCTCTGCGGGGTCTTCGCATGATCACTCAAGCAACAATGGTGGATACAAACTTGCTCCTTGAGCTGTTTCTCTAGAAGGGGAAGAAGAACAAGGCTAGCCCTAGCTTCCTCTCTCTATGGGTGTGGGTGTGATGACTAAAGTCTGAACCCTTTGCATGGGTTCCCTGGGGGGTTTATATAGGCTTACCCCCCAGGGGTACAATGGTAATCTGGCCGGGTGTAGGACCCGGCTGTCAGTGTCTATAGTCATCGGCTTCTCCGCCGGCCGCTGGGGCCCGCCACCTGATGGGTCCCGCCGGCTGTCTTATACTTCGCCGACAGGTTGTGCCCGCTGCTTGCGGGTCCTGCATGCAGCTTACCACTGTGGCGATGCCACTGATGATGTGTGCTTTGTCGAGGAAGGCATGGCTACAGTTGTAACACCCTGGATGTAACTTTCCCAATCTGTACTCCAACTCTTGCCGTTTCCGGTGTTAAGTTATTTATTTTTCTCGGGTTCGGGTTTTTGTCTCCGTGTGTTGTTGTTGTTCTCATGCATCTCATATCATGTCATCATGTGCATTGCATTTGCATACGTGTTCATCTCATGCATTCGAGCATTTTCCCCGTTGTCTGTTTTGCATTCTGGCGCTTCGTTCTCCTCCGGTGGCCATTTCTACCTTTCTTTCATGTGTGGGGATTAAACATTTCCGGATTGGACCGAGACTTGCCAAGCGGCCTTGGTTTACTACCGGTAGACCGTCTGCCCAGTTTCGTATCATTTGGACTTCGTTTGATACTCCAACGGTTAACCGAGGGACCGAAAAGGCCTTGTGTGTGTTGCAGCCCAACACCCCTCCAATTTGGCCCAAAACCCACCTAACCCTTCTCCATCATCTAGAGCGTTCGATCACGATCGCGTGGCCGAAAATTGCACCTCATTTGGACTCTTCTAGCTCCTCCTATGCCTATTTAAAGACCCCCTCCGTTTTCTTCTTCTTCTTCTTGTCCCCGAAACCCTAGATCTGACCCTCCGCGCGCCGGACATTGTCCGTCGGCGCTGGACACGCCGCCGCCAGCCACCCCCGTGCCGCCACGTGTCAACGCGCCGCCACTCCCGCCGAGGCCCGCTCGGGCCCGAGGCCAGCCCTCCCGCCGCCGATCCGGGCCAGAGGCTCCGCCCCGCTGCCCGCGCCTTCTTCCCCGACGCCGTCGCCCGCTCCGCCCCGCCGCCCGCGCCTCGCCACCGCACGCCAGCCGCCCCGCCACTCGACGCCGGCCGCCGCGCCGCCTCGCCCGTCGGCCGCCTCGCCGGCCACCGCGCGCCCGGCCGCCGCCGACCCCGCCGACCTCATCGCCGGCGCCTCCCCGGCCGGCCCCTCCTCCTCTCAAGGCCCTCTCCGGCAATCCCCGTCGACATCTCCGGCAAGCTATAGTGATTCTGGTGGACCTCGTAATCCGCGCAGATCTCAGATCTGAAAATATCTCGGTTGACTTTTTGCCCGAAACCCTAGTTCATGTGCCCATCTTCATCATGCTATAACTTTGCATCCGTAACTCTGTTTTTGGCATATAGCATATCAAAATGTTCACCTTAGAGAGTACATAATTTCATTCCATTGCATCATTTTCATTTGAGTTCATCTTGATGCCTGAAATGCTGTTAGAAGAGGTTTACTTGAGATAATTGTCAGATCTGCTGATCCATTTAGATATTTGTCATTTTTGACATGTTTATTGTGTGCATGTTATGCCCATGAGCTCTACATATGTTTTGTTAAGGGTTTTTCCATCTTTCCAGAGGTGCAACCCATGTATTTTTGTGATGTGTGTGGTGGCTAGTACAAGCTTGCAAAGTGGTGCACTTGTTAGTGCTGATTTCAGGGACTTAGCATTTCCACTAAGTCCTTGATCTGTTTATCTCATCTTGCCATATGTTCATGTTGTTTCCTAGTGATCCATGCCTCTTTTGAGGATGATCAGTAAGGATGTTTTGTTAATCTTGTAGTGCTCTATCCATCCATGTCTTTGTTTTCAATTATGGAGCAACCTAGCTTGAGTCAATCGAGCTCTACTTTTGCTACTTCGTGAATCTCGGCAGATTGTCTACTTGTTAGCGATTTTGCCGATGATGTTGTAGTTGATCCGTGCATGCTATGCTATTGCTCTTGCCATGTCTAGCTTGCATTTTGTGTATTCTTGATGGGTGTATGCTTAGATTGTCATGACTTGCCCTGTAGTGAGTGCATCGAGCTTGTAAACATGCCTACTTGATATCTGTTTTCAGTATGCTCCAGTTTTCACCAAGTCTGAGAACTGATTATGTTTTTGCCATGTTCACATGCTTGCAATTGTATTTTCTGATCCCATTTGGCTCAAGGTCACTAAGGGACTTTTGTTAAGCTCTTTGAGTAGCTCCATGCCATGCTTTACTTTGCCATGTTCAGGTCCTGTAGCATGTAGTTTTGTTGCTCCGAAGAGTGCTACCTGATCTGAAATTCCAGACAAGTGTTAATTTCACTAAGTCTGAAATCTATTTGCCATATGCATTTTTGCCATGCTTGTTTGAACCTGTTAATGGATGAATTGGCCATAGCTCAGTGCTAGATTTTTGTTAAGCATCTTGAATGCATCCCTACCATGTATTTTGTTGCCATGTTTGGGTGCTGTATCATGTTCATCTCATTGCATTTAGATGGCTACTTGCTGTAAATCACAGACCGGTGTCATATTTGAATTGCTTGCCATTTCCAAACCGTAACTCCGATTCCGACGTTCTTTATATCGTTTTCAAGCGATTTCATCTCATATTTCCAGTGGCACACTTGGATTCCCAAGTTGAGGCCAGGTTCATGCATCCCTTGTCAAATCTCGCATATGCATCCCGCATCGCATCCCGCATAGCATACCATGTTTGCATCATATTGGTTGATCCTTGCACGTGGTTGATTGTGTACTTGTTGCTTGTTTGTCTTGTTTGGGTAGAGACGGGAGACAAGTTCGCTAACGAGGAGCCCGTTGAGTTTGCTTTCGACGATCCAGTCAACTCTGACAATTGTGCAGGCAAGATGATCATACCCTCGAAATCACTACTATCTTTGCTATGCTAGAATGCTCGCTCTTTTGCTATGCCAATGCTACGATGCGTACCATTTGCTTTCAAGCCTCCCAAATTGCCATGTCAAACCTCTAACCCACCATGTCCTAGCAAACCGTTGATTGGCTATGTTACCGCTTTGCTCAGCCCCTCTTATAGCGTTGCTAGTTGCAGGTGAAGATTGGAGGTCGTTCCTTGTTGGAACTTTTATTTACTTGTTGGGATATCATTATATTGCTACGTTATCTTAATGCATCTATATACTTGGTAAAGGGTGGAAGGCTCGGCCTCTCGCCTAGTGTTTTGTTCCACTCTTGCCGCCCTAGTTTCCGTCATATCGGTGTTATGTTCCCGGATTTTTGCGTTCCTTACGCGGTTGGGTTGTAATGGGAACCCCTTGATAGTTCGCCTTGATTAAAGCTTTTCCAGCAATGCCCAACCTTGGTTTTACCATTTGCCACCTAGCCTGTTTTTCCCTTGGGTTTCTGGAGCCCGAGGGTCATCTTATTTTAAGCCCCCCCGGGGCAGTGCTCCTCTGAGTGTTGGTCCAACCTAGAGCCCCTTGCAGCAACACCTCGGGGAAACTCGAGGGCTGGTTTTAATTGTACGGATTGCTTATCCGATTGTGCCCTGAGAAAGAGATATGTGCAGCTCCTATCGGGATTTGTCGGCACATTCGGGCGGTGTTGTTGGTTTAGTTTTAACCTGTCGAAGTGTCTTGAAGAACCGAGGTACCGTGCCTGATCGGAACATCTCAGGAGGTGGTCTATTCCTTCGTTGACCGTGAGAGCTTGTCATGGGCTAAGTTGGGACTCCCCTGCAGGTATTTGAACTTTTGAAAGCCGTGCCCGCGGTTATGGGCAGATGGGAATTTGTTAATGTCCGGTTGTTGATAACTTGAACCTTAACTCAATTAAAATGAATCAACAGTGTGTGTTACCGTGATGGCCTCTTCTCGGCGGAGCCCGGGAGGTGGACTCGGTGTTGGAGTAATGCTTGCGCAGGTTGTTCGTTAGTTTCTCGCTCGCGCTTTGCCTCCTCTTCTTGCTCTCTTTTGCGAACAGGATAGCCACCATATTTGCTAGTCGCTTGCTGCAGCTCCACATATTTACCTTGCCTTACCTATAAGCTTAAATAGTCTTGATCGCGAGGGTGCAAGATTGCTGAGTCCCTATGGCTCATAGATTACTATTACACCAGATGCAGGGTCTGATGATTCTGCTCCAGGTGACGTGCTCGAGCTCAAGTGGGAGTTCGACAAGGACTCTCAACGATACTATGTTTCCTTTTCCTGATGATCAGTAGTGGAGCCCAGTTGGGGGTGATCGGGACCGTGTCGCATGTTGGGTTATCTTTTATTTTGGCGCCGTAGTCGGGCCATGAGTGTTTGGATGATGTAATGTTATTTATGTACCCTGATTGACGTGGCGAGTGTAAGCCAACTATGTTATCTCCCCTTTTATTATCTATATTACATGGGATGTTGTGAAGATTGCCTAACTTGCGACATATGCCTTCAATGCGATTATGCCTCTAAGTCGTGCCTCGACACGTGGGAGATATAGTCGCATCGAGGGTGTTACAAGTTGGTAATCAGACTTCCCCGACCTTAGGAGCCCCATTGCTTGATCGTTTTAGGGGCCGAGTTGTGTCTAGAAAAATGTTTTGAGTCATTTAGGAATTATATATCGGAGAGTTTAGGAATTCTTTTTTACTTCCCAGTCTCCTCATCGCTCTGGTAAGGCATCCTGACGTAGAGTTTTGACTCTCCTCTTCTCAAATTTCACAAAAAAAAATTTAGGATCACGCGGGTATCTTGGAATCGTTCCGATGGTTTTAGGATGAGAACATTGTCTTGGTGCCTCCTGTCATGGGTTTTGTGGAAGTGTCCCGGGGAGTTGAGCTCCGAGGTGTTGTCGTCATAATTTTATCGTTGCAGTTCTGGAATACCTGAGTTTAGTACGCCGACATCGAAAATCTCTTTTATGTAGTTTGTTGGTGAGATAACCTCGACGCCACCTAGTACTGGACAGGAGTTCGGGAGTATCGCCATAACTGGTATAACGGATGCTTTTCGAAGGTTGAGGTAGATGGTTTCTGAAGTTTTTCTCGGTTATGTGTTGAAGGATGGATACAGCTGGATGTAGGATTTGCTAGATTTGGGTGAGATATTATGCTTCCCCTGTATCCCCAACACTTGATTGCATAACCGGAAAGGTTCGGGAGTTTCATAGGTGGGAATTCTTTTAGCTCTAGATCTTCTTCCACGGATATTGGTTTGAGATTGGGATTTCTTACCGATAATTCGTTCTTGATCCGTACCTTGTTGATTTATTTTCTACCTAAATTCTAAGTGGCTTCTCAATTTATGGATATGTGACCATTTCAAGAGGAATGCATTCGTTCATTTTGTTCGGATGTGAAGACTATATGTTGCAATTTTCATTCCGTTGGATTCAGCTTCAATATTTGTCTATCAATGTGCTAATGGTGGTCAACCTCTTCAGGATGGCTCCTCCAACGCGCACGACTCCGAATCCTGATCCGCCACCACCTCCACCTCCACCTCCTCCGGAGGCATGGCAAGCTGTGATGGCCGCAACCAATGCAAACACACAGTTGATCATGCAAATTCTCCAAGAGCGCAATCAAGGCAACCAAGGGAACCAAGGCAACAATCAGAATCAGTTTGCTACATTCAACCAGTTCCTTGCTAACGGGGCAAAGACTTTCAGCAATTGTGTTGAGGCAACCGATGCTGACGATTGGCTTGTGGATCTGTGCAAGCATTTCGAGTGCAGTAACATCAGGCCTGAGGACCTTGTCAAATTCGCTTCCTTCCAACTCAAAGACTAAGCCGCAGAGTGGTTCCAGCAGTACAAGGATTCCAGAGGTGGACGTGTTATTACCTGGGATGAATTCCGTCAAGATTTCAGAGCTCATCATATCCCTCAGAGCGTGGTTGAAAGCAAGCGTGAGGAATTCCGCAACCTGAAGCAAGGCTCTTTGTCTGTCTATGACTACAACAAGTTGTTTCAGAAGCTCGCCCGCTTTGCCAAGCAGGACGTCCCTGATGAGAAGAGCATGATATACCAGTTCAGGGGTGGTCTCAGAGAAGAAATCCAGCTCGCTCTTGTTCTCTTTGAGCCCTTGAGATACGATGAGTTCTACAACATGGCATTGAAGCAAGAGGCCGCTCAACTGAGATGTGATGCTTCCAAGAAGCGAGTCAGAGATGTTATTCCTTCTTCCTCTACTCAAGTGGCCAAGCAGCAGAAGTATTGGCTTCCTCCTCCTCCGTTCCGTCAGCCGTATCAGCAGAAGAGCAAAGGTGGCAGTGGATCTTCCCACCCACCCAACCCTGGCTTTCAGAACAAGACTTCGTCTCAAGCTCCAAGATCAAGTGCTCCATATCACCATCCGCTTTCAGAGGTCACGTGCAACAGGTGCCAACAGAAGGGTCACTATGCCAACAAGTGTTTCAACCAGAGGCGTCTTCCTCCTCCTGTCAGATCGGCAAGTACAGCTGTGGTCAAGCATAACCCCAAGTACGCCAAGGTCAATATGGTGAATGCAGCTCAGGCAGAGGATTCATCAGATGTCATCATGGGTAACCTTCCTGTTAACGATATTCCCGCAAGAGTTCTTTTTGACACTAGTGCATCGCATTGTTTCATCTCGAGACCTTTTGCATCTAAGCATGATTTTGTTACTCAAGTGTTGCCGAAACCGTTGGCTATTGTCTCTCCGGCCTGTCAAATGACATCTCGAGTATGCGTTCCGGATGTCACAATCACTTTGGGTGACTATAAGTTCTTGTCCTCTCCAAATGTTCTGGGTGACTCGGATATTAATCTTATTCTCGGAATGGATTGGCTTTCTAAGCACAAGGCTCAGCTTGATTGTGCAGCCAGGAAGATTCAATTGACTCATTCGTCTGAGGATGTAATTGTCTTTGCCGCTCGTGATGATACCATCCGTTTGTTTTCTCTCAATGAGAAGGGTGAACTGGATGCTATCTTGCAAATTCCAGTCGTTTGCGAATATCAAGACGTCTTTCCAGAAGAGTTCCAGGAATGCCTCCGCACCGGCCAGTTGAATTCGTTATTGATCTTGAGCCCGGCACGGAACCTGTGTGCAAGCGTCCTTACAAGCTCGGACCTGAAGAGTTGAAGGAGCTGAAGAAGCAACTCGATATTCAAGAAAGAATGGGTCTCATCTGGCCTAGTTCTTCTCCGTGGGGTTGTGGTGTTCTTTTTGTGAAGAAGGATGGAACAGACCGACTTTGTGTTGATTACCGTCCATTGAACAAGAAGACCATCAAGAACAAATACCCACTTCCCAACATCAACGAGCTGTTCGAACAACTCAAAGGTGCCCAAGTATTCTCCAAGCTTGATCTCCGTATGGGTTATCATCAGATTCGAATCCGTGAGCAAGATATTCCCAAGGCGGCTTTCAGGACAAGCTATGGTTCATATGAATACACTGTCATGTCTTTTGGCCTCGTCAACGCTCCTCCGACGTTCTCTCGCATGATGAACTTCATTTTCAACGCCTACATCAATGACTTCGTTTTGGTCTATCTCGACGACATTCTGGTTTTCTCGAAGAACAAGGAAGATCATGCCAAGCACTTGCTTTTGGTGCTTGATAAGCTAAGGGAACATCAGTTCTACGCCAAGTTCTCCAAGTGCGAATTTTGGCTCGATGAGGTTCTTTATCTTGGTCATATCATCTCGGCCAAGGGCATTGCGGTGAATCCTGAGAAAGTGTCTGCAATTGTGAATTGGGAACCTCCTCAGAACGTGAAGCAACTCCGTAGCTTCCTCGGTCTCGCAAGCTATTGTCGAAGATTCGTTGAAAACTTTTCTAAGATCGCGAAGCCTCTCTCAAATCTTCTCCAGAAGCACGTCAAGTACGTTTGGTCTCCGGAGTGTGACATTGCTTTCAACACTTTGAAAGAGAAATTGATCACTGCTCTAGTTCTGACTCCGCCTGATGAATCCAAGCCGTACGAGGTCTTTTGTGATGCCTCTCTCCAAGGTCTTGGCGCAGTGTTGATGCAAGAGAAGAAAGTTGTTGCTTATACCTCTCGCCGGTTGAAGCCTAATGAGAAGAACTACCCCACTCATGATCTCGAGTTGGCGGCAGTTGTGCATGCTATTTTGACTTGGAGACATCTCTTATTGGGAAGAAAAGTGGACATTTTCACTGATCACAAGAGTCTCAAGTACATCTTCACTCAGCCTAATCTCAACCTCAGGCAAACTCGATGGGTCGAAATGATTCAAGAGTATAATCCGAGTATCGAGTATACTCCAGGCAAGGCCAATGTGATTGCTGACGCATTGAGAAGAAAGGCTTATTGCAACAGTCTGATTCTCAAGCCTTATCAACCCGAGCTTTGTGAAGCTTTCCGCAAACTTAATCTGCAAGTTGTTCCTCAAGGTTTCCTCGCCAACCTTCAAGTCTCTCCTACCTTGGAAGACCAGATTCGCCAAGCCCAACTCCTTGATGCTATGGTGAAAAAGGTGAAGATTGGGATTGCCAAGAGTCAACCCAAGTACAAGTGCTACCGCCTTGATGACAAGGACACTCTCTTCTTCGAGGATCATATTGTAGTACCCAAAGGTGACCTTCGTAAAGTGATCATGAAAGAGGCTCACAATTCTCTCCTCTCCATCCACCCTGGTAGCATGAAGATGTATCAGGACCTCAAGCAGGCTTATTGGTGGAATCGAATGAAGCGCGAGATTGCTCAATTCGTGAATGAATGTGATGTCTGCAGAAGAGTGAAGGCAGAACACCAAAGGCTAGCTGGTCTCCTCCAACCTCTTGCCATTCCAGAATGGAAGTTTGACCACATTGAAATGGACTTCGTGACTGGGTTTCCAAAGTCCAAGCGTGGCAATGATGCTATATTCGTTGTCATCGACAAACTCACTAAAATGCCTCACTTTCTGCCTATCAAAGAGTTGATCACTGCAGCTGAATTGGCGGAACTCTATACCTCTCGGATTGTCTCTCTCCACGGTATCCCACAAGTGATCTCTTCAGACCGTGGCAACATCTTTACCTCCAAGTTTTGGGATTCTTTTCAGAAGGCCATGGGCACCAACATCCGCTTTAGCACAGCTTTTCATCCTCAAACTAGCGGTCAAGTCGAGCGTGTCAATCAGATTCTTGAAGATATGCTCAGGGCTTGTGTGATCTCCTTCGGCATGAAGTGGGAGGATTGCCTTCCTTATGCTAAATTCTCCTACAACAACAGTTTTCAAGCAAGTTCGGGCAAGGCCCCATTTGAAATTCTGTATGGCAGGAAGTGTCGTACCCCTCTCAACTGGTCTGAAAGCGGTGAACGTCAGCTTCTCGGAAATGACTTAATCACAGAGGCACAGGAAATGTGCAAAGTCATTCGAGATAACCTCAAAGCAGCCCAATCCCGCCAAAAGAGCTACTATGATAGTAAGCACCGTGATTTGGCTTTCGAGATCGGAGATCATGTTTACCTCCGCGTCTCTCCTATGAAAGGTACTCGTCGCTTCGGTATCAAAGGGAAGCTTGCCCCTAGATAAGTGGGACCTTTCAAGATTGTCAGCAAGAGAGGTGATCTCGCCTATCAACTCGAGCTTCCTTCAAACTTTGCAAATGTTCATGATGTGTTCCATGTCTCTCAGCTTCGAAAGTGCTTCAAGACTCCTGACCGCACCGTCAACTTCGAGGACATTGAGCTCCAAGAAGATCTCTCCTATCGTGAGCACCCAGTTGCTATTCTTGAAGAGACTGAACGCAAGACTCGCAACAAGTCAATCAAATTCCTCAAAGTCTAGTGGTCACACCATTCCGACCGCGAAGCTACCTGGGAACGCGAGGATCACCTCCGTTTTGAGTACCCGGCGTTCTTTCAGTCCTAGATCTCGGGATGAGATCCTTTCGTAGTGGTGGAGTGTTGTAACACCCCGGATGTAACTTTCCCAATTTGTACTCCAACTCTTGCCGTTTCCGGCGTTAAGTTATTTATTTTTCTCGGGTTCGGGTTTTTGTCTCCGTGTGTTGTTGTCGTTGTCATGCATCTCATATCATGTCATCATGTGCATTGCATTTGCATATGTGTTCATCTCATGCATTCGAGCATTTTCCCCGTTGTCCGTTTTGCATTCCGGCGCTTCGTTCTCCTCCGGTGGCCATTTCTACCTTTCTTTCGTGTGTGGGGATTAAACATTTCCGGATTGGACAGAGACTTGCCAAGCGGCCTTGGTTTACTACCGGTAGACCGTTTGCCAAGTTTCGTATCATTTGGACTTCGTTTGATACTCCAACGGTTAACCGAGGGACCGAAAAGGCCTCGTGTGTGTTGCAGCCCAACACCCCTCCAATTCGGCCCAAAACCCACCTAACCCTTCTCCATCATCTAGAGCGTTCGATCACGATCGCGTGGCCGAAAACCACACCTCACTTGGACTCTCCTAGCTCCCTCCTATGCCTATTTAAAGACCCCCTCAGTTTTCTTCTTCTTCTTCTTCTCCACGAAACCCTAGATCTGACCCTCCGCACGCCGGACATTGTCCGCCCGCGCCGGACACGCCGCCGCCAGCCACCCCCGCGCCGCCACGTGTCAACGCGCCGCCACTCCCGCCGAGGCCGGCCCTCCCACCGCCGATCCGGGCCAGAGGCTCCGCCCCGCCGCCCGCGCCTTCTTCTCTGACGCCGTCGCCCGCTCAACCCCGCCGCCCGCGCCTCGCCACCGCACGCCAGCCGCCCCGCCACTCGACGCCGGCCGCCGCGCCGCCTCGCCCATCGACCGCCTCGCCGGCCACCGCACGCCCGGCCGCCGCCGACCCCGCCGACCTCGTCGCCGGCGCCTCCCTGGCCAGCCCCTCCTCCTCTCAAGGCCCTCTCCGGCGATCCCTGTCGACATCTCTGGTGAGCTACAGTGATTCCGGTGGACCTCTTAATCCACGCAGATCTCAGATCTGAAAATATCTCGGCTGACTTTTTGCCCAAAACCCTAGTTCATGTGCCCATCTTCATCATGCTATAACTTTGCATCCGTAACTCCATTTTTTGCATATAGCATATCAAAATGTTCATCTCAGAGAGTCCACAATTTCATTCCATTGCATCATTTTCATTTGAGTTCATCTTGATGCCCGAAATGCTGTTAGAAGAGGGCTACTTGAGATAATTGTCAGATCTGCTGCTCCATTTAGATATTTGTCATTTTTGCCATGTTTATTGTGTGCATGTTATGCCCATGAGCTCCACATATGTATTGTTAAGGGTTTTTCCATATTTCCAGAGGTGCAACCCATGTATTTTTGTTATGTGTGTGGTGACTAGTACAATCATGAAAAGTGGTGCACTTGTTAGTGCTGATTTCAGGGACTTAGCATTTCCACTAATTCCTTGATCTGTTTATCTCATGTTGCCATATGTTCATGTTGTTTCCTAGTGATCCATGCCTCTTTTGAGGATGATCAGTAAGGATGTTTTGTTAATCTTGTAGTGCTCTATCCATCCATGTCTTTGTTTTCAATTATGGAGCAACCTAGCTTGAGTCAATCGAGCTCTACTTTTGCTACTTCGTGAATCTCGGCAGATTGTCTACTTGTTAGCGATTTTGCCGATGATGTTGTAGTTGATCCGTGCATGCTATGCTATTGCTCTTGCCATGTCTAGCTTGCATTTTGTGTATTCTTGATGGGTGTATGCTTAGATTGTCATGACTTGCCCTGTAGTGAGTGCATCGAGCTTGTAAACATGCCTACTTGATATCTGTTTTCAGTATGCTCCAGTTTTCACCAAGTCTGAGAACTGATTATGTTTTTGCCATGTTCACATGCTTGCAATTGTATTTTCTGATCCCATTTGGCTCAAGGTCACTAAGGGACTTTTGTTAAGCTCTTTGAGTAGCTCCATGCCATGCTTTACTTTGCCATGTTCAGGTCCTGTAGCATGTAGTTTTGTTGCTCCGAAGAGTGCTACCTGATCTGAAATTCCAGACAAGTGTTAATTTCACTAAGTCTGAAATCTATTTGCCATATGCATTTTTGCCATGCTTGTTTGAACCTGTTAATGGATGAATTGGCCATAGCTCAGTGCTAGATTTTTGTTAAGCATCTTGAATGCATCCCTGCCATGTATTTTGTTGCCATGTTTGGGTGCTGTATCATGTTCATCTCATTGCATTTAGATGGCTACTTGCTGTAAATCACAGACCGGTGTCATATTTGAATTGCTTGCCATTTCCAAACCGTAACTCCGATTCCGACGTTCTTTATATCGTTTTCAAGAGATTTCATCTCATCTTTCCAGTGGCACACTTGGATTCCCAAGTTGAGGCCAGGTTCATGCATCCCTTGTCAAGTCTTGCATATGCATCCCGCATCGCATTCCGCATAGCATACCATGTTTGCATCATATTGGTTGATCCTTGCACGTGCTTGATTGTGTACTTGTTGCTTGTTTGTCTTGTTTGGGTAGAGCCGGGAAATGAGTTCGCTAACGAGGAGCCCGTTGAGTTTGCTTTCGACGATCCAGTCAACTCTGACAACTGTGTAGGCAAGATGATCATACCCTCGAAATCACTACTATCTTTGCTATGCTAGAATGCTCGCTCTTTTGCTATGCCAATGCTACGATGCCTACCATTTGCTTTCAAGCCTTCCAAATTTCCATGTCAAACCTCTGACCCACCATGTCCTAGCAAACCGTTGATTGGCTATGTTACCGCTTTGCTCAGCCCCTCTTATAGCGTTGCTAGTTGCAGGTGAAGATTGGAGGCCGTTCCTTGTTGGAACTTTTATTTACTTGTTGGGATATCATTATATTGCTACGTTATCTTAATGCATCTATATACTTGGTAAAGGGTGGAAGGCTCGGCCTCTCGCCTAGTGTTTTGTTCCACTCTTGCCGCCCTAGTTTCCGTCATATCGGTGTTATGTTCCTGGATTTTTGCGTTCCTTACGCGGTTGGGTTATAATGGGAACCCCTTGTTAGTTCGCCTTGATTAAAGCTTTTCCAGCAATGCCCAACCTTGGTTTTACCATTTTCCACCTAGCCTCTTTTTCCCTTGGGTTTCCGGAGCCCGAGGGTCATCTTATTTTAAACCCCCCCGGGCCAGTGTTCCTCTGAGTGTTGGTCCAACCTAGAGCCCCTTGTAGCGCCACCTCGGGGAAACTCGAGGGCTGTTTTTAGTTGTACGGATTGCTTATCTAATTGTGCCCTGAGAAAGAGATATGTGCAGCTCCTATCGGGATTTGTCGGCACATTCGGGCAGTGTTGCTGGTTTAGTTTTAACCTGTCGAAGTGTCTTGAAGAACCGAGGTACCGAGCCTGATCGGAATGTCTCGGGAGGAGGTCTATTCCTTCGTTGACTGTGAGAGCTTTTCATGGGCTAAGTTGGGACTCCCCTGTAGGGATTTGAACTTTCGAAAGCCGTGCCCGTGGTTATGGGCAGATGGGAATTTGTTAATGTCCGGTTGTAGATAACTTGAACCTTAACTCAATTAAAATGAATTAACAGTGTGTGTTACCGTGATGGCCTCTTCTCGGCGGAGCCCGGGAGGTGGACACGGTGTTGGAGTAATGCTTGCGCAGGTTGTTCGTTAGTTTCTCGCTCGCGCTTTGCCTCCTCTTCTCGCTCTCTTTTGCGAACAGGATAGCCACCATATTTGCTAGTCGCTTGTTGCAGCTCCACATATTTACCTTGCCTTACCTATAAGCTTAAATAGTCTTGATTGCGAGGGTGCGAGATTGCTGAGTCCCTGTGGCTCATAGATTACTATTACACTAGATGCAGGGCCTGATGATTCCGCTCCAGGTGACATGCTCGAGCTCAAGTGGGAGTTCGACGAGGACTCTCAATGATACTATGTTTTCTTTACCTGATGATCAGTAGTGGAGCCCAGTTGGGGGTGATCGGGACCGTGTCGCATGTTGGGTTATCTTTTATTTTGGCGCCGTAGTCGGGCCATGAGTGTTTGGATGATGTAATGTTATTTATGTACCCTGATTGACGTGGCGAGTGTAAGCCAACTATGTTATCTCCCCTTTTATTATCTATATTACATGGGATGTTGTGAAGATTGCCTAACTTGCGACATATGCCTTCAATGCGATTATGCCTCTAAGTCGTGCCTCGACACGTGGGAGATATAGTCGCATCGAGGGTGTTACAACAGTGCCGCCGCCGGGCGAGCATTCACTGTTAATGACGCACAGATTCTGAGGGAGGGGGAGGGCCGCCTGCTGGGAGTCAGTCTCCCCTTGCATAGGCTGGTCGAAGCTGGCCGCCTTCCAGCTTCTTATGGTCGGGTAGGGCCCGCCACCAGCGGGCCGTACCGACAGCCTAGAGTGGGGGCATGGCCCTCTCTACTATGGGTGATGTCATGGGCCGCGTGGCAACAGTGCCGCGCCAGACGGGGATGTCCGTCCGGTACGCTGCACTGCGGCCATGCTCCGCCCTAGATTCGGGGGTGGCAGATGGTACTGTAGCCACACCCGTCTTGTCACCTTAATGTGGTGCAAACTTTGAGGGCATGAGGGGTCGCCTGCTAGGAGCCGACCTCTCTGGAGGCCGCCTGCCAGGAGTCGGCCCATCTCATGGCTTTCTTCTGAAGAGCGCCGTCCTCTGGCAGCCGGCCGTCGCCACCAGCCGGCCCCAAGAAGGCGGTACTTCGTCCTTGAGGCTTGTGGGGCGTAGCCGGCCCAAATGTCTTGAATCGTCATGGGGAGAAGATGAGGCTACCCGTGTTCGTTTACTCCGACAGTAGTCCCCGAAGCTGGTGGGGCACCGCTGCTGAGAAAGTGAGAAACCTCAGCAGCTCCTTACTCTGAGTGGTCTGGTGATCTCATTCCGCCCGCCCTTCGAAATCCCGGCTAGTACAGGCCAGCCGCAACCTGGCGGACCGTCAGATGATTTTGAAACATCGCGGCGGGAGCCGGGTGGTGTGCCAGCTAGGCGGTAGTTTTGCTACCCGCTATCTGCGTGCCACACGGTGCCAGTCGGCTGGGCCGGCCAGCCAGCCCATGCGCGTGACGGGACGTCGCCACAAGCTGGGGCCGGCCACTATTGTGCATCGGCGCGCGCGCGGATCCGGTGCGGCCGAGGCGGACGGTTGGGATCCCGTGGCGCAGTAACTACACGCCATTACTGCGCGGTTAAAGCGGGATCGTGGGGGCGTGGGCGCAGTTAATCCCATGACCCCCACGTTCTTGCCCCTTCGGCTTCACCGCGTGGGGCTATAAGTAGGGGTAGGTGGGGGGCAGCAGACGCACGCGCGCCCCCACTCTCCCCTCTTCCTTCTTCCGCTTGCTGCTGCCGCTGCGCTCCCGTTGCCTTGCCGAAGCGCCGCCGCAGCTCCTAGTTACCGAGCGCTTCTCGCCCGCAGAGCTGCCGCACCACCGTGGGTCCGCTCACTCGCCCTAGTTCTTCGCCTCCGTCGAGTCCGAGCCCCATGGCGCGGGCCGGAGCTTGGGATGGTTCCAACGTGCATGAAGACCACATCACTTTCCTCCACCAAACGCGGCTGCTGCCCGGCGAGAACTACGACCGGGCACGCCCGCCGCCCGAGTAGGAGATCTTGCCGGCGCCACAGGAAGGCGAGCGGGTCGTCTTCTACTCGCACTTCATCCGCGGCCTCGGCCTGCCGGCGAGCGACTTCCTCCGAGCCTTCCTCCACATCTACCACCTTCAGCCGCACCACCTGACGCCAAATACAGTGGTGCTGCTGCCGGCCTTCATCACCCTCTACGAGGGTTATCTTGGCATTCCCCCCACCCTCGAGCTGTGGGGGGAATTCTTCTACACCAAGTTCGGCACCACCGCCAAGAACGAGGTGGCTCAGTGTGATGCCTTCATCGCAGTGCGTCACCCGGGTGCCGGGAACCGCTTCCTGGCCATCGGCCTGACACAGTCGGTCAAGCTGTGGCAGCGGTCGTACTTCTACGTGAAGAACGTCCACCTGGAGCACGACTTTGTCAATCTGCCGGCATACTAGGTCAGCCCGCCAGCCGAACCCCACACCAATTGGACCTTCAAGCCAAATGTACTGTCGGCCGCCTCCCTTGCCGCCATCGCCCGACTCTGGGAGATGACGGAGTCGAAAGGCCTGAAGGCCTCGGACCTGCTGACCGCCTTCATGGTGCCCCGAGTGCTCCCCCTGCAAACCCGACCTCACTTGGTCAGCCGGATGAGCGGGCACCGAGACCCGAGCCGGATGTGCACCAAGGAGATGCCGGAGGTGGAGGTAGCGCGCCTGGTGAACTTTATTTCAAACTGCAAGCTCTCGGAGGAAGAGTGGCAGTTCGGCAAGCGGCCGTATTCCCGCACAAAACCTCCGCCTGCAATAAGCCCTCAATTCTTTTTCTTCTCATTTGCCGAGTTTTGCTTCTTTTTTGCCCGATCAATTAATCACTTGTGCAGATCCTCACGTCCCGGTCGGTAGCCGACGCCTTGGAGGAGGGCCAAGAATACCTGCCGGACCAGACGGTGAGCGATGTGGACGACCCCGACTTGGGGGCGGGCACCTTGGAGGAAGACGACGCCACATGCGGTGGCAGCGGAGTAGGCGGCTCCGGAGGAGGCGGCGTCGAGGCGTGGCCGGACGACGATGAGGAGGAAGACGAGCCACGCCGCCCTCACGGAGCTGACAAGGCGGGCGGGAGCTCATCAGCTGCGCCGGCTGCGTCAGGTGGCACACAGAAGCGCCAAGCTGCCAAGCCGCTATTCGGTAGCCAGCCAAAGAAGCCGAGGAACCCGGCCGCCACGAAGGCGGCCCAATTCCAAAGGGCCCCAAAGCAGCCCCCAATAGTATTCGTGTAAGTACTTTGAATCCCCTTGCATTTTTTCCTTTGTCTTTCTTGCAACGATTCTTTCTGAATTTCTTCTTGTCTTTTTTTATCAGGGCCCCGCTCTCTCTTGAGCGGTCGGCCTCTGCTTCCATCATCGGGGGGGGGGGGGTGGAGAGCTCTATCAACACCCGCCGCATAGACCCGCTCGCCAAGCTTAAGCCGGCAACAGAGAGGAACGCGTGTGAGGCACGTGAGGAGCGGGAAGAGGCCAAGCGGTAGAAGGCGGCGGCAGCCAAGGCGGTATAGGAAGAGGCCGATGCGGCCGCCAAGACCCAGGCTGACGTCGCGGCCAAGGAACAAGCGGACACGGTCGCCAAGGCACGGGCAGAGAAGGCCACGTCCATCTAGGCGTCGCAACTAATCATCCCCCTGCGCGCCGCCCTGCCAGCGCAAGGGGCCGAGGTGCCGACTGGAGGATTCGGCAATGACCAGCTGGTCGCGGAAGGTGGAGGAGGCGACGCTGTCATCTTGGGGGCGGAGGAGCCCCTACAAGCGCTGAATGCAGACGCACCAAGCAGTCGGCTAGAGGAGCCGTCGGTGCCACCACCTGGCAACGAGTTGGGGGTAGGCTCAGCCCCGGTGGTCCGCACTCTGGGGCGTCGTCGCCTGAAGAAGGCGGCGTCGGCGCCAAGGCCACTGGAAGATGGGGCCGCGAGCTCTTCGGCCCCCGACGCCGAAGCCAGCAGCGCCGCTCCGCCGGAATGGACTCCCGGAGGCGGGACAAATGTGCTGAACCGTGCCTCCATCGACGTCCAGACCCATCTCCAGGCCCAAAGCTCTGCCCTCCAACAATACACCAAGGAGTTCCTGGCGACGCAGGCCGCCATTCGGGCATGTCTCCTGATCCTTGTATTTTTCTTGAAATCTTTCGTGGGGGCGCACCAGTGCACCCATTGGGTGTAGCCCCCGAGTTCCGGGCTGGCTACTGAGCAGGTGGCTCGGAATTTAAGATAAGCTTCGAGTGCTAACCTATTTTTCTTTCTTCTCTTGTCTTGGTTGCAGGATTATCACAACATCCACGCGGCCGCCTTCAACTCTCACGTCTGGGAGCTGGCCAAGCAGACTGCTGAACTGACTGATAGCCGGCGTAAGTGCTTCTTCCTTATTCACGCGGGGGCGCGCCAGCGCACCCGCGAGGTGTAGCCCCCAAGATTCAAGCCGACTACTGAGCAGTCGGGCCGGATCTTCCAGCGACTACTCTTTTTTCTTTTGCTATCTTGCTAACTGTCTTTTCTTTTTTGTCTTCCGCAGGAGCCAATGCCAACTTGCAGCAGCGGCTGGGCGAAGCGCAAACCGCGCTACATGCCAAGGAGGAGGAGCGCAGCCGGATGGAGCAGGAGCGCGACCACCTGACCAAGAAATTGGCTGACCAGACGGACCAGCACCAGGTGGAGCTGCAGAAGCTCCAGGACGCGGAGAAGGCGCTCGAGGCTGGGTTTGAGACCTAGCGCTCTAGCTGGGTCGATAAGGAGAAGGCTCTGACCGACGGCTACGACGAGATTGAGGACATGCTTGATGGTAAGCCGTTCTTCCCTTTCTTCCATCTGCTGACTTCTCGTTCAAGCCGGACCTCCGACTTCATGCTTCCTTTTTCTTCTTGTGCAGAGTATTTTCCTAGTCATGTCGTTGCCTCCAGCCAAGCCATCGAGGCTCGCCATGATGAGCGAAGGCTGGCTGGTGCAGAAATTGCACCCAACGCCCCTCGGACCCTGGCCGAGCAGTTGCTTGCCATCCAAGCTCGCCTCTAGCCGGCCCACTGAGCGCTCCACCATCTGCAGAGCGCCGGAGCTCAGGTGATTTCCGCCCTCTGGCCAGGTACTCCAATTCTACGCACCCCCAGTCAGACCTCCAACTGGTTAGAGGTGGCCATTGGCCGCTTCGAGGCGTGGAAGGGCTCCACAGCCCGTGCAGGCACACGGCGGGCCCTGGAGTTCGTCAAGGGATGGTACCCTGGGCTGAGCCTAGCTCAGTTGGCCACCCTCCATGCTGAAGTTAGCGAGGAGTTGGCGGCGGTGGCGCCCGAGCTCTACCATCGCGCTGCAGCGATAGCAGAGTACACGGACACCAGCGTCTTCCTCCCCGAGCCGAATGAGGAGGGCGCCGAGGCGCCGCCCAACTGGTTCGGGCTGAACCCTGAAGGCGGCGAGGACTCGGTGGAGGAGATCGCCTCCAGCGATGAAGGTGAAGAGGAGGAGGACGAGGACGAGGACGACGAAGACAATGCGCCAGATGATGGAGGTGACAGCCAGCCTCATCCTGACCAAGTCTCGACCAACGGGCGGCATGCCGACGAGCCGACTACCGCTGGTGTTGACCAAGACGAGATCGACCATGCGGCCGCTCCACCACCCGAAGCCTCGACCTCCGCTGACCCCTCCGATCCGGCTTCTGCTCCTCTGGCCTAGGCGGCCAAGTTATCTTTTCTTCATGTTTTGTAATTTCTTTGGAACAGACTTGTTAGATTTGCGCAGTTCCACCCGCTGGGGGTGTATTCAAACTCTGTTGAATGCTGGCCAATGGCCTTTTATTATGTAAATTACCTTTGCCAATTTCCAACTTGCCTTGCTCTTCTGCTCTTTTTTACTTTTTTCATTTGCCGCCTTCCCTTAATTGTTGTCTTGCCAACCGGACAACCGCTCTGTGGTCTGTGGCCAGGTCAAGTACTTGGCCATTTTTGGGAAGGCAAGTACTTAACCTTTGTAGAGCGTAGCAAGTTAAGTTGTAGAAACCGGCCGGCCGGCTACTCAACAGCCGGTCGGCAAGGCGGGGAGCCGGCTTGGGCTATGCAAATGCTTTGGTCCTTCGCCATTTTTCATGTGGGCACCATTTCCTGCCTTTAAGTCTTGCCAGCCAGACAGTCGCTCTGCGAGCTGCGGCTGATGGCAAGAGAGGGCTTAGGTGCCAGCACACTACTTGTCCGACTGCAGGTAGCATGGTCATAGCACAAGGCAGCAAGCCCCCGGGCCGACTAGTCGAACCCGGTGCCAGGCACAGTAACAAATAACACATTCATAGACATAGAACTTGTCATATAGATAAAGAGGGTAGCCCCCGAGTGCTCCTCGAGGGTCCTGATGTCTTAGAATTTAATACAAAAGATGACGTGGTACATACTGCTTTCAACTGTAAAATCTTCGGAGGAGATTTGCATTCCACGGGCGCTCCGATTCCTTGCCGATGTCGTCTCTCTTGCATGCTCTGGGCTTCTGTGCATCGATGAGGTAGTACGAGTCGTTGCCCAAAGCTTTGCTGATGATGAACGGGCCTTCCCAAGGGGCCGAGAGCTTGTGCTGGCCGGCTGTTCGCTGGATTAGCCGGAGCACAAGGTCTCCTTCTTGGAACGATCTTGGCTTGACCTTCCAACTGTGGTAGCGGCGTAGACTCTACTGGTAGATGGCGGACCGGCTGAGTGCTAACAACCGGCCCTCTTCCAACAGATCAACGACGTCTTCTCTTGCTTCTTTCGCCTCCGCCTCCGTGTACATGGTGATGCAAGGTGAGTCGAACTCGATGTCAGTTGGGATGACGGCCTCGGCCCCGTAAACTAGGAAGAATGGAGTGAAGCTGGTTGATTTGTTCGGAGTGGTGCAGAGGCTCCAAAGGACGGCTGATAGCTCAACGATCCAGCAGCCAGCCGATCGCTCCAGAGGCTCGACCAGTCGGGGCTTGATGCCGGAGATGATGAGGCCGTTTGCTCGCTCGACTTGGCCGTTTGACTACGGATGGGCAACGAACGCTAAGTCCAGTCGGATGCCCTGCATCACGCAGAAACGGACCAAGTCTCCCTTGGCAAAGTTTGTGCCATTGTCGGCGATGATGCTGTGCGGTACGTCGTATTGGACAGTGATATCGGCAATGGAAGTCACAGCAGTCGGACCATTCAGTTTCTTGATTGGTTTTTCTTCAATCCATTTGGTGAATTTGTCCACGGCGACGAGCAGGTGGGTCATGCCGCCGCATGCTGTCTTGAATGGCCCCACCATGTCCATCCCCCACATGACGAAAGGCCAGGTAAGGGGGATGGTCTTGAGTGCAGAAGCCGGTAGATGTTGCTTGGAGCTAAACTTTTGGCACCCTTTGCAATGCTTGACCAACTCCTTGGCGTCTTCCAAAGCAGTCAGCCAGAAGAAACCATGGTGGAAATCTTTGGCGACAAGGGATCTGGAGGCCGCGTGATGACCACACTCGCCTTGATGGATGTCTTTGAGGATTGCTTGACCTTTCTCTGCTTCTACGCAGCGTTGGAAGACTCCGGTCATGCTGCGCCTGACGAGCTCTCTGTTGACTATAGTGTAGGCTCCTGCTCGACGCAGCACTGGCCGGGCCGAGATCTCATCAGCCGGCAATTCTCTGGTCACCAGGAACATGAGGATGGGCTGTGCCCATGATGGTGCTTGAATTTCATCTACTGCCACTACGACCACTTGTACTGGGGCGGTTGGGTTGGGAGGTGGCGGGTTGGAGCCAGCCACCACTTGTTGTGTTGTTGAAGTCTTTGGGCCGACTGCCGCTGCCCCCGGGCTGAGCTGTGAAGTCACCGGGCCGGGTGCGGCTGCTGCGGTTTCTAAGCCGTTTGGTGAAGTCCCTGAGCCAATTGCGGCAGCCCCTAGGCCGGGCTGTGAAGTCCCTGGGCCGGGTGCGACTGCCGCAATCCCCGCGCCGCCTGCCGAAGTCCCCGGGCCAGCTGCTGAAGCTCTTGAGTCGGATCCAACTGCTTTAGGAGCAGCCGGCATGAAGATGGACTCAAACTCTGGAGAAGGCTTGATGGACGGCTTGTGGAGGCACTGAAGGGATACGTCGGCTGGTATTGCTTGACGGGTGGAGCCGATCCGTTCCAGGGTATGAGCTGACTCATTTTTGTTCTGTGGCACGTGAAGGAACTCACACCCCTCAAAATATCCGCTGAGCTGCTGAACGAGGAAGCAATAACTTACCATATTTGCATCCTTGGCATCCCATTCCCCAGACGACTGTTGGGCCACCAGGTCGGAGTCGCCGTAGCACAGGATCCGGCGGATGCCGATCTCTTTGGCCAACCGGAGGCCATGTACTAGCGCCTCATACTCGGTGACGTTGTTGGAGGCGGCGAAGTGAATTTGCAATGAGTATCTGAGCTTGTCGCATTTGGGAAAGGTGAGGATAACGTCGGCTCCCAAGCCGGTGTGCATTTTCAAGCCATCAAAGTGCATCCGCCAATGGGTGGAGTCCAGAGCAGGCGGCAGGTACTGGGTCTCAGCCCAGTCGACGAGGAAGTCGGCCAGTCCTTGGGACTTGATGGTGGTGCGCGGCTGGTAGAAGATGGTGTAGGGGGGCAGCTCGATGGCCCATTTGGCCACTCGGCGAGACACATCTCTGTTGCCTATGATCTCGGAAAGTGGAGCAGTGCAGACAACCGTGATGGGGTGCTCATGAAAATAGGGCTTCAGCTTCCTGGAGGCAAAGTGCACGCCGTAGCACATCTTCTGGTAGTGGGGGTAGTTCTGCTTTGAGGTGGACAGCACCTCACTCAAGTAATACACAGGCCTCTGGACCGGCTGTGCCCTGCCGGCCTACGGGCGCTCCACTACTATGACAATGCTGACCACCCGGGTGGTGGTGGTGATGTAGAGGTACATGGGCTCTTTGGCAGCCGGGGCGCTCCTCTGGCCTCGTCCGCCTTATCGTTTCACTCGAAGTGAGTGGTTTTCTTCATGAGCTGGTACAGGGGAAGAGCCTTCTCACCCAGCCGACTAATGAAGCAGCTGATGGATGCCAAGCAGCCGGTGAACTTCTGGACGTCTCACAATTGGGTGGGCTTCTCCATCCTCTCAATGGCTTTGATCTTCACAGGGTTGCACTCAATGCCGCGACTGAGACCAGGAAGCCAAGGAGTTGGCCGGCTGGTACCCCAAAGACGCATTTCTCCGGGTTGAGCTTGATATGAAACCGGTGCAGATTTTCTAAAGTTGCCTTGAGATCTTCCAAGAGGGTACCGCGCTTCTCCGTCTTCACCACAATATCGTCTACATAGACGTGGGCATTTCTGTCGAGTTACTTGAGGAGGCACTTCTGCATGCAATGCTGAAAGGTGGCACCAGCATTTCTCAAGCCGAATGTCATGGTCAGGTAGTAGAAGGCTCCGAATGGTGTGATGAAAGCAGTCTTCAGGTAGTATGTCGGGTTTAACTTGATCTGGTGGTATCCTGAATAGCATCCAAAAAACTCAACAGCTCGCACCCGGCTATGGAGTCTATCACTTGGTCAATCCGAGGCAAAGCAAACGAATCCTTGGGACAAGCTTTATTGAGGCTAGTGTAATCAATGCACATGCGCCATTTTTTGTTCTTCTTCAGTACAAGGACTGGGTTGGCGAGCCACTCTAGAAAAAAAATACTTCCATGATGAAGCCGGCTGCCAGAAGCCGGGCTATCTCTTCACCAACAATTCTTCTTTTCTCATTCGACAGTCGGTGGAGGGGTTGTTTGACCGGCTTGGCATCTGATCTGACATGTAGCTTGTGCTCGGCAAAATCTGTCGGAACACCCGGCATGTCATTGGGAGACCATGCAGAGATTTCCCGATTCTCACGGAGGAAATCGACGAGCTCGCTTTCCTATTTGCTGTCAAGGTTGGCCCCTATGATAGTGTGCCTTTCCGGGTGCTCTGGGTCCAAGGGAATCTTCTTCATCTCTTTGGCTGTGTAACGCCCTCGATGCGACTATAGCTCCCAGGTGTCGAGGCACAACTTAGAGACATAATCTCATTGAAGGCAAATGTCGCAAGATAGGCAATCTTCACAACATCCCATGTAATATGAATAATAAAGCGGAGATAACATAGTTGGCTTACACTCGCCACGTCACATCAAAGTTCATAAATAACATCCATCATTCAAACACTCATAGCCCGACTACGGCGCCAAAATAGAAAAGAACTCAACATGCGACAAGGCCCCGAATCAAACCCCAACTAGGCACCACTACTGATCATCAGGAAAAGACACGTAGTAACGCTGAGATTCTTCGTCGAACTCCCACTTGAGCTCGTACTCGTCACCTGGAGCGGAATCACCTGGACCTGCATCTGGAGTTATAGTATCTGTGAGCCATAGGGACTCAGCAATCTCGCACCCTCGCGATCAAGACTATTTAAGCTTATAGGAAGGGTAAGGCAAATATATGTGGAGCTGCAGCAAGCGACTAGCATATGGTGGCTAACTTATTCGCAAAGGAGAGTGAGAAGAGGAGGCAAAGCGCGAGCGAGAAACTAGAGAGCAACCTACGCAAACATTACTCCAACACCGTGTCCACTTCCCGGACTCCGCCGAGAAGAGGCCATCACGGTAACACACTCAGTTGATTCATTTTAATTAATTAAGGTTCAAGTTATCTACAACCGGACATTAACAAATTCCCATCTGCCCATAACCGCGGGCACGGCTTTCAGAAGTTCAATCCCTGCAGGGGAGTCCCAACTTAGCCCATGACAAGCTCTCACGGTCAACGAAAGAATAGACCTCCTCCCAAGACATTCCGATCAGACTCGGTATCTCGGTAACTCAAGACACTTCGACAGGTTAAAACAAGAACAGCAACACCGCCCGAATGTGCCGACAAATCCCGATAGGAGCTGCACATATCTCTTTCTCAGGGCACACTCAGATTGTCCTAGGTATGGGTAGGCCAGCCCAGAGTTGCCCCTGGTGGCCACCGGTAGCTGACAGGTGGACCAACACTCAGAGGAGCACTGGCCCGGTGGGGGGGGGGTAAAATAAGATGACCCCTGAGTCTGCAGAACCCAAGGGAAAGAAAAGGCTAGGTGGCGAATGGTAAAACCAATGTTGGGCATTGCTGGAAAAGCTTTAATCAAGGCGAACTATCAAGGGGTTCCCATTATAACCCAACCGCGTAAGGAACGCAAAAATCCGGGAACATAACACCGATATGACGGAAACTAGGGCGGCAAGAGTGGAACAAAACACTAGGCGAGATGCCGAGCCTTCCACCCTTTACCAAGTATATAGATGCATTAAGATAACATAGCAATATAATGATATCCCAACAAGTAAATAAAAGATGTTCCAACAAGGAACGGCCTCCAATCTTCACCTGCAACTAGCAACGCTATAAGAGGGGCCGAGCAAAGCGGTAACATAGCCAATCAACGGTTTGCTAGGACAAAGGTGGGTTAGAGGTTTGACATGGCAATTTGGGAGGCTTACAAGCAAGTGGTAGGCATCGTAGCAATGGCATAGCAAAAGAGCGAGCAAACTAGCATAGCAAAGATAGTAGTGATTTCGAGGGTATGATCATCTTGCCTACAAAGCTGTCAGAGTTGACTGGATCCTCAAAAGCAAACTCAACGGGCTCCTCGTTGGCGAACTCGTCTCCCGGCTCTACCCAAAAAAGACAAACAAGCAACAAGGATACAATCAACCACGTGCAAGGATCAAACGACATGATGCAATGATGATATGCTATGCGGGATGCGATGCGGGATGCAAAATGCAAGATATGACAGGAAATGCATGGACCTGGCCTCAACTTGGGATTCCAAGGGTGCCACTGGAAAGATGAGATGAAATCTCTTGAAAACGATATAAAGAACGCCGGAATCGGAGTTACGGTTTGGAAATGGCAAGCGATTCAAAATTGACACCGGTCTGCGATTTACAGCAAGTAGGCATCTAAATGCAATGAGATGAACATGCTACAGCCACCAAACATGACAACAAAATACATGTCAGGGATGCACACAAGATGGTTAACAAAAGACTAGCACTGAGCCACCGCCAATTCATCCATTATGAGGTTCAAACAAGCATGGCAAAAGCGCAAATGCAAAACAGATTCCAGACTTAGTGAAATTAACACTTGTCTAAAATTTCAGATCACGAAGCCCTCTTCGGAGCAGCAAAACAACATAATACATGACCTGATTATGATAAGGAAGAACATGGCATGGAGCTACTCAACAAGTTTAACAAAATACCCAAAGTGACCTGGGGCCAAAAGGTTTAACAAAATATACTAACAGGCACATGAACATAGCTAAAACACAATCAGTTTTCAGACTTAGTGAAAACTGAGACATGCTGAAATATAACTCACGAAGGCATGTAAACGAGCTCGATGCACTCACTACGTTGCAAGTCATGGCAAGGCAAGCATACATCCATTAAGAAGGCGCAAAATGCTAGCTAGAAATGGCAAGAACAATGGCATAGCATGCACGGATCAACTACAATAGCATCGGCAAAATCGCGAACGAGTTGACGATCTGCCCAGATTCACAACGAAGCAAAAGTAGAGCTCGATTGACTCATGCTAGGGTGCTCCAAAATTGCAAACAAAGACATGGATGGATAGAGCATAACAAGATTAACAAAACTCCTTTACTGATCATCCTCAAAAGAGGCACGGATCACTAGGAAACAGCAAGAACATATGGCATCATGAACTAAATAATCCCAGACTTAGTGAAAACAGATTCACCGGGTGCCTCACTTTACAAGCTTGCAGAAGTCACCACACACATCCTAAAAATGCATGGGTGGCACCTCTGGAAAGATAACAAGATGCTTAACAAAACATATGAAGGACTCACAGGCATATCATGCACACATTAATCATGGCAAAAATGACAAAAGTCTAAGATGAACTAGCAGATCTGACAATTAACTCATGAAGCCTCTTTCTAACAGCATTTAGGGCATCAAGATGAACTCAAATGAAAATGATGCAATGGAATGAAATGATGTACTCTTCGAGACGAACATTTTGATATACTATAAGTCCAAATCGGAGCTACGGATGCGGAGATATGGCCGGTCAAAGTATGCATAAAAAATTAGGGTTCGGAGGGAAAGTCAACCGAGATTTTTCTCCAGATCCAGATCTGCACTGTTCACCGGCGCGAAAAACGATGACGGCCGGCGTTGAGGATGGCGGCGGCCGGAGTAGGAAGGGTCGCCGGGCGAGGAGAGGCCGGGGCGCGCCGGCCGGAGCACCGAGGCGCGGCGAGGAGGAGGCCGGAGCGGCCGGACGGAGGAGGAGGCGGCGGCCAGGCGGTGGCCCGCGGCGGCGGCGCCCACCGGAGCTGGCAGAGGCGGCGGCGGTCGAGACGAGGAGACGCGGGGGCGGCTCGGCCTCGCGGGGGCCCGATCTGGGCCTCCCGGGCCACGACGGCGGCGAGGTGGCGTGAGCCACGTGGCGGCGACGGATTGGCTGCGGGCGGCGGCAGGCGTCGGGTCGGACACGTCCGGCGCGGGTCGGACAAGTCCGGCGCGGCGGAGAGGGATTTAGGGTTTCGGGGAGGAAGAAGAGATCCGAAAAAGGGGGTGTATTTATAGGCATAAGTGGAGCTAGGAGAGTCCAAATGAGGTGCGGTTTTCAGCCAGGCGATCGTGATCGAACGCTCTAGGACATGGAGCAGAGTTTGGTGGGTTTTGGGCCAAATTGGAGGGGTGTTGGGCTGCAACACACACGAGGCCTTTTCGGTCCCTCGGTTAACTGTTGGAGTATCAAACGAAGTCGAAATGGTACGAAACTTGGCAGGCGGTCTACCGGTAGTAAACCAAGGCCGCTTGGCAAGTCTCGGTCCAATCCGGAAACGTTTAATCCCCACACACGAAAGAAAGCTAGAAATGACCACCGGAGGAGAACGAAGCGCCGAAATGCAAAACGGACAACGGGGAAAATGCTCGAATGCATGAGATGAGCACGTATGCAAATGCAATGCACATGATGACATGATATGAGATGCATGACAACGACAACAACACACGGAGACAAAACCCAAACCCGAGGAAATAAGTATAACTTAACGCCGGAAACGGCAAGAGTTGGAGTACAAAAAGGGAAAGTTACATCCGGGGTGTTACAGGCTGGCTGGAAGGAGCCCTAGGTCTCTGACTCTTTGGGCTCTCGTGACATGTCCGGCTTCTTGCTGGTCATGGCCACCACCCAGTCCAGGAGCTTCTTTTTAGCAGCAATCACAAGGGACTTGGCCAGCTGGCTGCTAGCTGCAG
Source organism: Triticum urartu (assembly GCF_056163025.1). Taxonomy (NCBI): domain Eukaryota; kingdom Viridiplantae; phylum Streptophyta; class Magnoliopsida; order Poales; family Poaceae; genus Triticum; species Triticum urartu. Next base: position 428,495,095 of record NC_141879.1, read on the forward strand.
CACAATCGACGACTTATCATAGTCTCTGGATATCGTGATAATGCCCTTGGTCCCTGGCATCTTCATCTTGAGGTAGGCATAGTGTGGCACCGCCATGAACTTGGCTAGAGCCGGCTGGCCTAGGAGTACATGATAAGGGCTCTCGAGGTCCACCACCTCAAACCAAATCGCCTCACGGCGAAAGTGATCTTTGTCTCTGAAAATGACATCTATCTTGACCTTGTCGATTGGTGAGCAGGACAGGCCGGGCACAATACCATGGAAAACAATCCGGCTGGGCTGGAGATGCCTCTCTTTAATGCATAGCTTTTCCATGGTATCGTGGTATAGGATGTTGATGCTGCTGCCGCCATCTATCAGAATTCGGGAGAAACGAGTAGCTCGCCTCTCCATTGCAAGGGTGGCATCCAGCACCAGAGAATAAGAACCCGGAGAGGGCATCACCTCCGGGTGGTCAGCACGGCTCCAACTGATGGGCTTCTCGGACCAATGCATGAATTCTGGAGCACTTGAAGCAATGGCATTCACCTCTTAGTGTTGTTAACGCCGAGTACGCCGATCGTCAGCCACACTGGTGAAGACGACGTAGGCTCCATGTTCTTCGGGGTAATCATCTTGAATGGCGCCGACTACTGGTCGGGACGCCGGGTACTGGGGAGGAGGCAGCGGCGGTCCAGCAGGCGGAGGGGGAAGCAATCCTTCACCCTTGGAGATTCGGGTGAGCCAGTGGCACTACCGGGTGGTGTGATTGGACGGCTTCGCGCTGCTGTGGAACTTGCAGGGAGCATCAAGGGTCTGCTCGTAGGAGAAGGCGGGCAGCCAAGCAGGCTTGCCGCCCTTCTGGCGCTTGGGGCCGGGTTGTCCATCAGGCTGCTAATCTTCGACTGTCGCCACCTGCCGGCTAGTGGGAGCCGACAGCGGGGCCTTGTGCTTGTTGTCGTTCGGCTGCTGCCGCCGACTGTTTTCGGCAGCCGACGTTCTAGGGGCCGAAGGGAGCACCTTTCCGGAAGTGTCCACTCGGAGCTCCAACTTCATGGAGGAGTCGACAGTGGCGTACTTGTTTGCTATGATCAGTAGTTCATCGAGTGTAGCAGGCTCGTCACAAAGGAGTCGGTGCTTGAGCAAGGTGCCCTCTCGGCACCCGGCGGTGAAGTATTCGATTGCCTGGACCTCATGCACCCCTTCGAAGGAGTTGCGCAATTCAGCCCACGCATCAGGTAGTCGCGAGTGGACTCATCAAGGCCCTGAACGCACAGCGAGAGCTAGCAGGGCTTGGGCGGCCGCTTGTAGGTGCTGGTGAAGTTGCAGATGAATACTTCGGTGAAATCCACCCAACTGTTGATGCTGTAGGGCTTGAGGCTGTTAAGCCATGTCCGGGCCGTGCCCTGCAGCATGAGCGGGACGTATTTCACGGCAACACGCTTGTTGCCACTTGCTATGCTTACGGCTATGGTGTAGTCCACCAGCCAATCCTCTGGCTTCACGGAGCCGTTCTACTTGGGTGTGTCTCTTGGGAGTGAGAACCCTTTGGGGAAGGGCTCGTCCCGAATAAGGGGGCCGAATCAAGGTGGGCCCATCGCGTCTTCTTCTTCCAGCGCCAGGGATCGCGCTAGGCGGTCAATCGGGTGGTGGGCATCGTTCTCTCCGGCTCCCTCTCGGCGGCCTAGCCGGTCGCGGAGTGTCGGGTGGTCAACAGGCGGCGGGGAAACGCGCCTCTCCCTTCGAGGAGGCGGAGGTGGTGGATAGTCGCCCCGTTGCTCTACTGTTTGTGGGCGGCCGTCTTGGTCGCGCTCGATGGTGATGCGTGTCCGGCTGCGGCTTGCAGCCGGCTCCTTGTCTCATCTATTGCGGATGCCACCTGTCGGCGTCCGGGAAGTTGCGCCATGCTCTTGGCGAAGGGGCGGGTTCTCCACCCGTTGGTCGGGCTCTTCCGCACGGCAGCCGGCCTCTTGCAGGGCGGCCGCTGCGTCGATAAGCTATTGAACGTGCTTCGTTATGTAGCGACGCTCGTCGCCCTCCAGGTGGTCCAGCTCGTCTGCTGCCGCCTGGGCAGCGCATATGTTCTCCATGGGCGTGGCCTAGACAGGGCGGTCTACTCCAATCATGCTGACGACGGTGCCACCTCGCTGTCAGACTGTGCCCATGCGGTTGGGCCCGCCAGCAGTCGGCGTGCTGCCAACAGCGCGGTCGACCTCGCGCTGGAAGGCCTCGGAGAGGCGTCTCATGGTAGCCAGCTTCCTCGCGTTTTCAACGAGTGAGACGTGACAGGCCTCTATCGTCTCGGCATAAGCATCTGCCGCAATGGGCGTGGACAGGTCCCACATTGCCGCCTGCAATGGTTCCTGGCCGGCTCCTCCAGAGGCCCCATCGTGGCTGATGACGAGCACCTCCGTGATGGTGCTGGTGCCGCTCTCCGCGTGAGGGAGCGGGTCGTCGATGACCACCATGTTGGTGGGGAAAGAGTCGAAGGAGGTCGTATCAGTGTCAACAAGCATCAGGTCGGTGGAGCCAACCGACTCTAGGTCAGTGGCGGGCTTGTTGGCGATGTGGAGCTTACCAAGGAGGTTGACGAAGTAGCTCTCGGAGCTGAGTGCGCCCGCGTCGGGCGCGGGCTCATCGGAGAGGCGGATCTCGCCAACAAGATCGGCGAGGCAGGCCGCGGCGCAAGCGACTTCCGCACCATGCAGCGTGTCGGCGCAAGCGCCATCGGGCGTGCCAGGCTGGCTGCGCTCTCTAGGGAGGAACAAGATTCCCGTCCAAAACAGATCTCCGGACGATGGTGCAACGGGCCCCACGGTGGGCACCAAAATGTCGGGGGTGTCGTGCGACATATGCCAAAGTATATCTTATCGTGGTGGGGGATAGTAAGACGTCGCTGGTGCCAGGAAATGGGATGAGGCGTAGACACGTAGCCGGTAAACTTTACCCAGATTCGGGGCTCTCCCAGGAGATAACACCCCTACTCCTGCTCTGCGAGGTCTCTGCATGATCACTCAAGCAACAATGGTGGCTACAAGGTTGCTCCTTGAGCTGTTTCTCTAGAGGGGGAAGAAGAACAAGGCTAGCCCTAGCTTCCTCTCTCTATGGGTGTGGGTGTGATGACTAAAGTCTGAACCCTTTGCATGGGTGCCCTGGGGGGTTTATATAGGCCTACCCCCCAGGGATACAACGGTAATCTGGTCGGGTGTAGGACCCGGCAGTCAGTGTCTATAGTCGCCGGCTTCTCCGCCGGTCGCTGGGGCCCGCCGCCTGATGGGTCCCGCCGGTTGTCTTGTACTTCACCGATAGGCCGTGCCCGCCGCTTGCGGGTCTTGCCGGCAGCTTAACACTGTGGCCATGCCATTGATGATCCGTTCTTTGTCAGGGAAGGCATGGTTACAGTGTCGCCGCCTGGCGGGCATTCACTATAGCCATTCCCCATCTCTTCTGGTTAATGACGCACAGATTTTGAGGGAGGAGGAGGGCCGCCTGCTGGGAGTCATCCTCCCCTTGCGCCGGCTGGTCGAAGCTGGCCACCTTCCGGCTTCTTACGGTCGGGTAGGGCCCGTCACCAGCGGGCCGTACCGATAGCCCGGAGTGGGGGCATGGCCCTCTCTGCTATGGGTGATGTCATGGGCCGTTTGGCAACAGTGCCGCGCCGGACGGGGATGTCCTTCCGGTACGCTGCACTATGGCCACGCTCCGCCCTAGATTCGGGGGTGGCAGATGGTACTGTAGCCACACCCGTCTTGTCGCCTTAATGTGGTGCAAACTTTGAGGGCATGAGGGGTCGCCTGATAGGTGCCGGCCTCTCTGGAGGCCGCCTGCCAGGAGTCGGCACATCTCATGGCTTTGTTTTGAAGAGCGCCATCCTCCAGCAGCAGGTCGTAGCCACCAGCCGGCCCCAAGAAGGCGGTACTTCGTCCTTGAGGCTTGAGGGGCGTAGCCGGCCCCGATGTCTTGAATCGTCATGGGGAGCAGATGAGGCTACCCGTGGTTGTTTACTCCGACATACACATTTCCAACGATCGGAAATTGAGCACAACGGTAACATTCCTTGCAGAGCAAGAAATGCTAACACCTCAGTTCGAAAGATATCTCCTGCAACACCGAAGAACAACGTCTTCTGCTGACAGGTAATCATTTGAAGCATAAAAAGATTACTCTCAGTCTTTCATGTGTTTCGGCTAAGCATCACAACGGATTTAAGCATCGAGAACATATAACCCTATTAATAGTACGGAGGTCCTATGACTCAAAAGAGAGAAAGAAGAACAACGAAATAAATGCTACGTCTTCAATTCACCTTCAACTTCTCGACTGCAATCAATTTCTTCGGACAACATCGAACTTGTATTACTTCTCATTAGCAATAATTTTAAGGGGTCAACTCCTTGACTTCAATCTTCTCGCAAATACATCATAGCAAAACATAGCTCATCCTTCTCTACAAGAAGATATTCTTTGGTGAATTTCCTCTAAATTAACACGGAATATAGCATTCTCTTCGGCCTGCATGGACTATTTCTCTCTGTATGCACTAGCAAACAAATCAATCCATGTATGTTTCTGGCAACAATCTCGAAAACACAATGGCCAAGACTTTGCACCAACAAGCTCCCCCTTTTTGGACGATTATTGCCAAAAAAGAACACAAAGAAGGTAGATGAAGATATAAAGGAATGTATTGCAAAGGGAAATTAAGTAGTGGAAGATAATCACGAAGATGAGACACGCTCCCCTTGAAGATATGCATCTTGCTGAAGATTTGACTGAAGTCATACATATGTATGTAAGTACAAGGGATGTGATGTGAATCTTCGCTTGAGTAGGATTGATAGTAGATATCATCATTGACTTACCTAATGCACTCAATAATATCTGAGATGCTTACTACGACACATAATGATGTAGGATGGAACCCTAGGGGCCGATCTTTCATGATTTGGAGGGGGATTTCCGAAGAACACGATGAACACACAAGGGAAAACAAGAGGGGGGAACGAGAGGAAACATGCAAATCAATGAGATTCGATTACACTTGTGCTAGATCCGAGTACACAAAGGGAGATACATGATCCAAATCCAACAAAAGACAATACAAACGGCAGCGAGTTCTTCCCAATCCGTGAGGAGATGGGGGCTTGAATCCACTAGGGGATATTCCCTAGATGGGGTCTTGAATCCACTTGGGAGATCTTCTCCTAGGAGGCCTCAGTCTCCAAATGGAGTAGGTATCAATTGGATGAGCAAGGCTCTATCTCCAAAATGAGCTATCACAATGCTAACCCTAGAAAAGTGGAGGAGGAGGCGTATATATAGTCTAAGGGGGCGAAGGGGTACATGGGCTTCGGCCCAAAATGCATACGCATGTGGGGGTCCAGATGATCCGGGTGGTGGCCCAGATGATTCGGCTGTCAGGGGGTCCGGATGATACGGGCGACTGTCCGGGGACATCGTAGCGGCAGTAGGGCATCCGGATGTATGGTCGGCATCCAGACGTCCTGATGGATCTTGATGATTCGGAAGTTGGTCCGGATGGTCTGGCTTCGCTCAGGGCCATTCTGTCCTGGGATATCCCTTGTACAGGCCGGGGCCTGGATCATTGGGCAGGGCCGGATCGTTCGGATGGGGGTTCGGATCATCCGGACAAGTCTGGACTTGGCCATTTTCTTCTCCATCTTCACAGTCCTCTTCTCCCTTCGGTCAATCTTGCTCCTTGGCTTCTCCATGGCTAGCTCCTTGGTACCTGAGTATGCAAAGTGTCTTTGTTTGAGGTAGTAGCCATGTCTCATGTGTTTCAAAGAGGAATTGTGAATGGAGAGATGCCACCTTGGTCTCGAGAGCTCTTGGATGTGCTCGTGTCATCAGTCCACTTGGCACTTGGTGATATGTCGGTAGGTCCATGGGGATGACCATAGGATGCTCCACATCATCTCCCCCTGTCGGTGTCAAAACCGGCGGATCTCGGGTAGTGGGTCCCGAACTGTGCGTCTAGGCCGGATGGTAACAGGAGGCAGGGAACACGATGTTTTACCCAGGTTCGGGCCCTCTTGATGGAGGTAAAACCCTACGTCCTGCTTGATTAATATTGATGATATGGGTAGTACAAGAGTAGATCTACCACAAGATCAAGGAGGCTAAACCCTAGAAGCTAGCCTATGGTATGATTGTTGTATATGGAGTTGATTGCCTACGGACTACAACCCTCCGGTTTATATAGACACCGGATATGGTTAGGGTTACATAGAGTCGGTTACAATGGTAGGAGATCTTGAATATCCGCATCGCCAAGCTTGCCTTCCACGCCAAGGAAAGTCCCATCCGTACATGGGACGAAGTCTTCAATCTTGTATCTTCATAGTCCAGGAGTCCGGCTGAAGGTATAGTCCGGCTACCCGAACACCCCCTAATCCAGGACTTCCTCAGTAGCCCCTGAACCAGGCTTCAATGACGATGAGTCCGGCGCGCAAATTGTCTTCGGCATTGCAAGGCGGGTTCCTCCTCCAAGTCCTTCATAGAAGATTGTAAACACCAAGAGTAGTGTCCGGCTCTGCAAAATAAGCCTCCACATATTGCCGTAGAGAGAATGATATTAACACAAATCAAATCTGCTGACGTATTCCGCAGTGCGTCATCACACTACAGCCAAATCCTTTACTCGAATCGTTTTCACTTTTCCACCTCAGCGTGTTTTGCGAGGCAGTTTCCTTGGTGCGTCTTGTCAAAGCAGAGATCGTGTGCCCCCTTTTACGGGATTCTCATCAATATGGACGTGGGTAACCTAATCGTGCACGTTAGCATGTTTTCTAGATTAAAGGCGAGTCCCAAACGGTTACGGGGAGGGCTCCTGGTATTCAACCTCTTATAAAGAGACCAGGGCCTTACTCCTTTTCTCCAATCCCAAAACAAGTTCGCCCGTCGCCTCGAGTTCTAACACCCTAGGCTCCAGATTCCGGGCGCCTCAGACCTTCGACAATGTCCGGTTCCGACCTTCAAGGCTGATGGATGCCCTCCTCCGTCACGGAGGAGGACGTGCTAAAGTTGAGAGAGGCTAAGTTCTTGACCGCCAAAATTTTGCACAGGTTGCCTGCTCAAAGGCAGGCTATCCCCAGTCCCCAGCCCGGTGAGAGCGTAGTGTTCGTGTCTCACTTCCTTCGGGGGTTAGGCTTCCCGATGGACCCCTTTGTGAGGGGACTGCTGTTTTATTACGGGCTGGAATTCCACGACTTAGCTCCGGAGTCCATCCTCCATATCTCCTCGTTTATCGTTGTATGCGAAGCGTTCCTCCGTGTTACCCCTCACTTCGGATTATGGCTCAATACTTTCAATGTGGAGCCGAAGATGATCAAGGGACGGCACGAAGAGTGCGGAGGTGCTGTTATAAGCAAAAATGCAGATGCTCCATGGCCCGAGGGCTCTTTTCAAGAGGAGCTAGGCTTGTGGCAACGAGAGTGGTTTTATATCACCGCTTCCTGGAGCACCAAGTGGGTGGCGCTTCCTGCCTTTTGCTCGGGTCCCCCACCACGGCTAGCGTCATGGGTTAACAGAGGGTTAGATTGGTGTTTGCCCAAAGATGTGCCCTTGTTACAGGGCCGAATTAGGGATCTCTCGGAAGGGGACCTCAGCTTGGTCAAGGTGACGCAGGTCATGCTGATTCGCCGAATATTGCCCGACAAACGTCGCCCCCTTCGCGTGTGGGAGTTTAATCCAGAGGGACCGTGAGCTCTCCAGAACTTTATGGGCGCAACGCAAGCTGAGATATATAGACTGTTCTTCGGATCACAAGAGATGTGTCCGGATTTAACCGAGGACGCAGGCCTAAGCTGCAATCGCCCGGATACTCAAGTAAGCAACCTTGTGCCCGGACCTTCTATCCGTATAATTGTCATAAACTTGCCCCTAAAAGAGCCGTCCTTTTAAACAGGAGTGGATAGCGAAGGCAAAGCTGATCAGGTGTCCGACTCCCCTTCCTGAAACCAGGCCAGATCCTGTGCTGGTCAGGATGCTGGAGATAATGCCTTTGGAGGGGGAGGACAAGGAAGCTATGGCCTCCTCGAAGGAGGCTGCTCCGAAGGGAGGAACCGACAATTCCTCTCCTAAGGGGAAGAAGAGAGCCGCCTCTGACGACCCGGAAACCATGGTCTCGAAGCGGGGGAGAAAATCCTCGTCAGAGGGTCCGACGCCGGGGAGTTCCTCGGCCGGACTACGCCCTCAAGGGGATCAGCCCTCTAGCGAGCCCTAAGTGGAGAAAAGATTTTCCTTTTGAGGGATGAGGGAAATCCTTGATTTATATCTGAGAAGATTAACCAAACCTTTACCTTGTATCTCGGACCTCAGCCCTTCTCAGCAGAGCTCATCTTCGGGGGATCTCCTTCCGGAGATGATGGAGAGCGGGACGCCTCCCCCTACCATGCCGCCTAGCGAGGCGGGCGACTCTGAGGTGTCATCGCGGAGGGTTTCTCCAAATCCGGCAGGGGCGGAAGGTGGCTATGCGGCCCCCCGAGGTTCTCCGCGTCCGGCCTTCGAAAGAGGTCATGGGACGAGCCCGGCACCGTCTGGTGCTCGGCCGGAGGAGCTAAAGATTCTGCTGGGGCGAGCTTCTATCTCAGAGGAGCACCACGCATTGATGGGCACGGTGATTGAAAGGATTTCATCCGTAGAGAGCGCATTATATGAGGTCGTCAAAAGTTTACTGACGGGTTTCGAGGTACATTAGATAATTTATACTTTTGTCAGTTGCGCATGAATAAGATGCGCCCTGTGTAGATAGTAGCCCCTGAGACTATGCGCGTCGTCAAGAAATGACGGCACGCGGAGGATCATAATCCCAGGTCTAAGATGTCGCCTTTGAATGTAGGCGGCAGGGTGTCCGGAATCGAGCCGAACTGACGATTTTGCCGAACTAAAGCGACAACTGGACATGGCAGATGCCGACATCACGCTTGTCAATAAGCGGCTTGATGAGGCTCAAGGTATGTAATTCCTCGGGCGGCATCAGGTAAGAACAGTTTTATGCCTGTGTCTTATGATGTGTGTTCTTGACGCAGATGGTGCGGCCGCCGTGGAGAGTCTTAGGGTAGAACTTGCCCGAGCTAAAGAACAAGCCAGCGAAAGTGATGCGGCCACCAGGAAAGCCCTTGAAGAGCTGAGAGCCGAACAGGCTGCTCATTGCCGAAGCAAGGAAGAAATGGCCGAGATGGCCGAAAAGTTAAAAAGCGCTACAGACCGTTGCAGACTTCTTGAAAAAGAAGACCAGGCGAAACAGACGGACTTAGAGAAGGCCGTTGCCAATGCCAAGGACGCGCGCTCTGCGATGAGAGCTGTGAAGGAGGAGCTGCGTCAGGCCGAACAGATTGCGGCTATAAAGCCCTTTATGCTGCGAAGGAAATTTTGCGATCCGAAGTTTGCTCCGTTGGACCGGATGTGGAGTGTGGAGGATACCTATCCCGACTTGGCAGTGAGTGCTGCTGATGCGACCGAACACTTTCGAGATCAGAAAGATCGCAAAGTGGAAAAGCTTTTCTGGTTGCAGTTTCACAATCCAGAGCGTCCACTGGCAGTGGATGATCGTTTGGCTCAATGGGCCTAACTGAATAGGTTGTCTGGACTCGCCATGAAGTACGTCATGGGTCACCTGGGGCCGGGGAGATCAGAGCCGAAGAGTTATTTCAGCTTAGTGCAGCAATTCCTTGACGCGGTGCCGCGTATAAATGCAATGAAGAGGTCAGCATGCATAGAGGGCGCTAGGATGGCTCTTGCCCGTGTTAAGACATACTGGGCAGAGATGGAGACCACCGTTGTTGCGTCCCGAGATTCGGACAAAAGCCGAGTACCCTCCGAGCACTATTTTCAGGAAGTTCTTGAAGGCGCTCGTGTAATAGAGACGCAGTGCCCGAAAGATGCTATGTTATGATAGCATATGTAATTATAAAGTAATATTTTGATAAACTGTAGTGGCCTTTTTTATACTTGTGCCTCCAAGTATTGGGAACACCTCCTGTGCGGCCGTTTTAAGATATATATATATATATAGATACAAAATCTGAAAGATGGCAGTCGTTGGCTTCAGCCCCCACGCACATAGTGCGGGGGTGCTCGTAGAAGACGCATTTTCACACTTAACCCAACGTCTTGGTCCTACAAAGGAGGTGATAGCGCAGCGGGCCAGGCAACCAGACTATAATGCTTTAACACTTTCACTTAGCCATAGGAGTTTGACAGCGAGACTATTTAGGTAGCCCCTTGGTGGCAACTGCGCTCGTCCGAGTTCGGGGCGCGTATGTACCTGACCGGGAAGCGGCCCTTTGTTAAAGCGGAGGAATCCGATAGATTCCGATAGGTCATCGAGTGGCTGTCTAGTCTCACGCTACATCATGACAGTCAGTTTTCGGCTTTCTCTACTGAGGTGCTCGCCCGGCCGAACCGGGGCACAATCGCAGTAGTTCTCTTGGTGCTACCTTAGCCGATAGAGCGGAACTTAAGGTAACCGAACTCAGGAGCCGGGCAACCCAACATTTGACCAAAGACATGATTCGGAGCTGATGCATATAATGCCAAAACTCGCGACGCCGAACACTCCCTAAGGTGTTCGGTCTTTATGAGTGGGGGCGAAACAACACTCTTTATTAAAAAAGCCCCCAGTGTCCAGGTACGTGCAAAAATTCGAACGTGGCCACATGCCAAGACGCCAGCCTCCTCCTTGGTTATATCTGCGCCTGTGTCTCCGTTGTGCCGTATCCTGGACGGGCGCCGCGCGACGTTCATCTGTAAAAGAGAGGAACTGAGTTGAAAACGGGTCGTGCCGGATTTTTTTAAAATAAACAAAGTATAAAGTAAAATATATAAGATTGAGCTTTATTGTCTCTTATTGTATATGCGTGGAGCCCCTAGTGCGGGGGTATGTGGCCTCTAGGCCTGCATCAATGATGATTTTGCACCGAACTCGTCTATCCGCGTTCGTGGTCTTGAATGACCTATTTCGAAGTTTTTTGGCCGGTGAGGCCATTTTGCTGTGGGGCTATCAAAGCGGCCGCACAGTCCTCCGCTTGGGGAGGCGCACTTTAGTGCTTCCCCTTCAAAGATATGATGCCTCGTGGACTGGGCATCTTAAGCGTAAGAGATGCATAATGCGGTATTGCGTTAAAGCGAGCGAAAGCTTCGCGTCCCAGTAGTGCTTGATAGCGACTTGAGAACTGGACGATATGGAAGGTCAGCTTTTCGCGGTGGAGGTTATCGGCAGAGCCGAATATGACTTCGAGCCGGAGAAAACCCATACAATGGGTGTCCGGACCGGGTATTACCCCTTGAAAGGAGGTTTTGCTGCGGCGGATTCTTACTGGGTTTATCCCCATGTGCTAGATTTTATCTTGATATATCAGGTTTAGTCCACTGCCGCCGTCCATAAGGACATTTGAAAACTGGAGTCCGCCAATTATTGGATCGAGTATCAAGGTAGTCCAGCCTACATTCTTGATATTTCTAGAATAATCTAGCTGATCGGTTTTGACAACCAGTGGCGGGACCCTTTGGGAATGGGCCGTGTGGTGCGTACCTTTACGGGCGCCGCACGTTTTGTTATGTGAAGTGAGTTCACTGTTTTTACTTCTTGTGGGAAGTTCTTTTGTTTCCTGGTGCTCTGCTTTTGGGGTTCATCCTCATCTTCGCTTGGTGTGTCGAGCCCCTTGTGTTCGGCATTGAGTCTGCCGGATTGTTTGAAAACCTAACAGTCTCTGTGGGTATGGTTAGCAGGCTTCCCGGGAGTACTGTGTATCTAACATATCCTTTCCAGGATTTTATTTGGGTTGGATGGATCGTCCCTGTTATCCTGGGGGGCGATTTTTCCTGATTTTGTCGTGAGCCTTTGAATCCGGCATTGACTGCCGTGCTCTTCGGACTTTTGTCCTTAGTCCAATGACGGTCCTTGTTGCGTCGCGGTTTTCCGTTTCCATCCCTAGTTTCGGATGTACTTGGGTCGCTGGGGCTGCACCTTGCCAACCAGCTGTCCTCCCCTGCACAAAAGCGGGTCATGAGGCTTGTTAGTGCGGCCATTGTTCTTGGCTTTTCTTGGCCGAGGTGTCTGGCGAGCCATTCGTCTCGGACATTATGCCTGGAAGCTGCTAAAGCTTCGGCGTCTGGACAGTTGACTATCTGATTCTTTTTAGTGAGGAATCTATTCCAGAACTGCCGAGCTGATTCTCCGGGTTGTTGAGTTATGTGACTAAGATCGTCTGCATCCGAAGGGCGGACATAGGTCCCTTGAAAGTTTGCTCGGAAAGCATCCTCGAGCTCTTCCCAGCTTCCAATTGTGTTTTCGGGAAGGCTTTTAAGCCAATGCCGGGTTGGCCCTTTAAGCTTAAGGGGTAAATATTTTATGGCATGGAGATCATCTCCTCTAGCCATGTGTATGTGGAGGATATAATCCTCGATCCAAACTCCAGAGTCTGTTGTTCCATCATATGCCTCTATGTTTACGGGTTTGAATCCCTCTGGGAATTCATAGTCCAGGACCTCATCGGTGAAACATAGGGGGTGTGCGGCGCCCCTGTATTTGGGTGTGCCGGATTCTGATGATGGCTTCATAGCGTTGCTTACGAGAGCTTGCTTTCTTGGCCCATAAATGGACCTGACTGGGCCATGATGTGAATCCTTAAGTGGGTCGCATGCCGATTTAGGTGCGGCGCCGCTTGCCGCTTTATGGGGTCGTCTATCCGACCGTGTGGCTTTCTCATTTTTTGAATGCGAGGGCTCTAGGGCCTCTTCGTCGAATTTAGGCAGTAGCTTTCTTTTCGGATAGCTTTTAGTGCGGCGACTGTCGCCGTATTTATCTGCGGTATTGATTACTTTGCTCCATCTAATCCGGAGTGCATCTTCCATTGTTTTTAGTTTCTTCTTCTGCTTTTTTAGGCTGCGTGCAGTTGCAACGAGCCTCTCGTGGAGATTCTTCTGCTCCATAGGTTTATTCGGCGTGAGGTCGTCCGGAATGCCGTTTTCGCCGGAGGAGGGATGTTCGGTTTCTCTATCCGTGTTGCCCTGTTCGGACGGTTGCTCTAAGGCCTGCTCGTCGTCTACCGGCTCGTCCTGCTCTATGGCTGGGTTTTTGTCGAGGCGGGGCTTGGGTCGGTGTTTACGCCGACGCTTTGATTGCTTTTCGGGGGGTCAATCTCCCGTCCCATCCCCTTTTTCCTCGTTGTCGCTTCCTTTAGCGGTATCCACCATGTACACATCGTGAGATGAGGTGGCTGTCCAATGCCCTATGGGCGTTGGTTCGTCGGTATCTCCTGCATCGTCATCCATGCTGTCGATGTCTCCGGAGTCGAAGTTGAGCACGTCGTTTAAATTGTTGACAATGGCTACCAAGTGGGTGGTGGGTGGGCTTTGAATTTGTTCATCGTCCGTATCCCATCCTCGCTGATCGTAGTTCGGCCAGGGCTCTCCTGATAAGGAGAGAGACTTGAGAGAGTTCAGGATATCGCCACAAGGCGAGTGCTGAAAGATGTCTGCGGCGGTGAACTCCATTATCGGCGCCCAATCGGATTCGATCGGCAGGGGCGCGGGGGGTTCGGAGTTCGGAAAGGAGTCTAGATCCTCGGAGTCACGGATCATGCAGAGTGCGGGGCTAGCATTCGGCTTGATCGCCTTTGAGATCGAAGCCCCCGAGGTGACGTCCAACCACTCATCCTTGATTGGCGCAATAGGCTCCGAGTTGGGGGTCGGAACCGATGCGTGTGCGGCCTCCAGGACACTGTCCGGAGGCAGAGCTAGATCATGCCCCTCGAGATAGTGCGGCGCGCTTGGCCGTGGCTCGAACCCGTCGAAGATCAAGTCTCCGCGAATGTCAGCCGTGTAGTTTAAGCTTCCAAACCTGACTTGATGGCTAGGGGCGTAGCTTTCGATCTGCTCCAGGTGGCCGAGTGAATTGGCCCGCAGAGCGAAGCGGCCGAAGACGAAGATCTGTCCGGGGAGAAAAGTCTCACCTTGGACCGTATCATTGTTGATGATCAAAGGAGCCATCGGGCCTAAAGGCGACGACACAGATGAACTCTCAATGAAAGCACCAATGTCGGTGTCAAAACCGGCGGATCTCCGGTAGTGGGTCCCAAACTGTGCGTCTAGGCCGGATGGTAACAGGAGGCAGGGAACATGATGTTTTACCCAGGTTCGGGCCCTCTTGATGGAGGTAAAACCCTACGTCCTGCTTGATTAATATTGATGATATGGGTAGTACAAGAGTAGATCTACCACGAGATCAAGGAGGCTAAACCCTAGAAGCTAGCCTATGGTATGATTGTTGTATATGGAGTTGATTGCCTACGGACTACAACCCTCCGGTTTATATAGACACCGGATAGGGTTAGGGTTACATAGAGTCGGTTACAATGGTAGGAGATCTTGAATATCCGCATCGCCAAGCTTGCCTTCCATGCCAAGGAAAGTCCCATCCGGACACGGGACGAAGTCTTCAATATTGTATCTTCATAGTCCAAGAGTCCGGCTGAAGGTATATTCCGGCTACCCAAACACCCCCTAATCCAGGACTCCCTCACCCCCCTTGGGAAAGATCTGACCTCGGATCGAAGACCTCATCACCATGGTAGGGAGAGAGATCCTTGACGTTGAAGACATCGCTCATGTTGTACTTGTCACACGGTATGTCGATCTTGTATGCATTGTTGTTGTAGTGCTCAATCACCTTGAATGTTCCATCGGCTCGAGGGAGAAGTTTGGACTTGCGTTCATTAGGGAAGCGGTCCTTGTGAAGGTGTAGCCACACAAGATCTCTAGTTTCGAATATCATGGGCTGCTTGTTGATGTTGATCTTGGTCGCGAGGCGTTGTACATGGCGCTCGATGGTGTGTCTCGTATCTTCATGCACCTTCTTGAGATAGCTCGCTCGTGCACTCATGTCCATGTTGACGCACTTTGTTGGGGAACGTAGCATGCAACTTCAAATAATTTCCTACGATCACGCAAGATCTATCTAGTAGATGCATAACAACGAGAGGGGGATAGTGTGTCCATGTATCCTCGTAGACCGAAAGCGGAAGCATTAGTTTAACGCAGTTGATGTAGTCGAACATCTTATCGATTCAACTGATCAAGTACCAAATGTACGACACCTCCGAGTTTAGCACACATTCAGCTTGATGACGTCCCTTGAACTCTTGATCCAGCAAAGTGTCGAGGGAGAGTTTCGTCAGCACGACGGCGTGGTGACGGTGATGGTGATGTGATCCGTGCAGGGCTTTGCCTAAGCACTACGACGATATGACCGGAGGAGTAAACTGTGGAGGGGGGCACCACACACGGCTAAGAGAACAATTCATGTCTGTGATCTCATTCGGGGCTCCAAACAATCTTCGGTCACCAAAACACATAACTCATAATACAAATCGTCATTGAATGTTAAGCGTGCGGACCCTACGGGTTCAATAACTATGTAGACATGACCGAGACACATCTCCGATCAATAACCAACTGCGGAACCTGGATGCTCATATTGGTTCTTACATATTCTACGAAGATCTTTATCGGTCAAACTGCAATGACAACATACGTCACCCCCTTTGTCATCGGTATGTTACTTGCCCGAGATCCGATCGTCGGTATCTTCATACCTAGTTCAATCTTTGTTACCAGCAAGTTTCTTTACTCGTTTCGTAATGCATCATCCCGCAAGTAACTCATTAGTCACATTGCTTGCAAGGCTTATCGTGATGTGCATTACCGAGAGGGCCCAGAGATACCTCTCATATACTCGGAGTGAAAAATCCTAATCTCGACCTATGTCAACCCAACAAACACCTTCGGAGACACATGTAAAGCATCTTTATAATCACCCAGTTACGTTGTGACGTTTGATAGCACACAAGGTGTTCGTCTGGTATTCAGGAGTTGCATAATCTCATGGTCAAAGGAATATGTATAAGTCATGAAGAAAGCAATAGCAATAAAACTTAACGATCATTACGCTAAGCTAACAGGTGGGTCTTGTCCATCACATCATTCTCCTAATGATGTGATCATGTTTATCAAATGACAACACATGTCTATGGTCAGGAAACTTAACCATCTTTGATTAACGAGCTAGTCAAGTCGAGGCATACTAGGGACACTTTGTTTTGTCTATGTATTCACACATGTATCAAGTTTCCGGTTCATACAATTCTAGCATGAATAATAAATATTTATCATGATATAAGGAAATATAAATAAAAACTTTATTACTGCCTCTAGGGTGTATTTCCTCCAGTCTCCCACTTGCACTAGAGCCAATAGTCTAGATTACATTGTAATGATTCTAACACCCATGGAGTCTTGGTGTTGATCATGTTTTGCTCGTGGAAGAGGCTTAGTCAACGGGTCTGCAACATTCAGATCTGTATGTGTTTTGCAAACCTCTATGTCTCCCTCCTTGACTTGATCAAGGATGGAGTTGAAGCGTCTCTTGATGTGTTTGGTTCTCTTGTGAAATTTGGATTCATTCGCTAAGGCAATTGCTCCAGTATTGTCACAAAAGATTTTCATTGGACCCGATGCACTAGGTACTACACCTAGATCGGATATGAACTCCTTCACCCAGACTCCTTCATTTGCTACTTCCGAAGCAGCTATGTACTCCACTTCAAACATAGATCCCGCCACGACGCTTTGCTTGGAACTGCACCAACTGACATCTCCACCATTGAATATAAATACATATCCGGTTTGCGACTTAGATTCATTCGGATCAGTGTCAAAGCTAGCATCAACATAACCATTTATGGCAATCTCTTTGTAACCCCCATAAACGAGAAACATATCCTTAGTCCTTTTCAGGTACTTCAGGATGTTCTTGACCGTTGTCCAGTGATCCACACCTGGATTACTTTGGTACACATCAGGTCTGGTACACAACACTGCATAGATGATAGAACCTATGGCTGAGGCATAGGGAATGACTTTCATTTTCTCTCTATCTTTTGAAGTGGTCGGGCATTGAGTCTGACTCAACTTCACACCTTGTAACACAAGCAAGAACCCTTTCTTTGACTGATCAATTTTGAACTTCTTCAAAACTTTATCAAGGTATTTGATTTGTGAAAGTCCAATTAAGCGTCTTGATCTATCTCTATAGATCTTGATGCCCAATATATAAGCAGCTTCACCGAGGTCTTTAATTGAAAAATTCTTATTCAAGTATCCTTTTGTGCTATCCAAAAATTCTATATCATTTCCAATCAACAATATGCCATCCACATATAATATTAGAAATTCTACAGAGCTCCCACTCACTTTCTTGTAAATACATGATTCTCCAAAAGTCGGTATAAAACCATATGCTTTGGTCACACTATCAAAGCGTATATTCCAACTCCGAGAGGCTTGCACTAGTCCATAAATGGATCGCTGGAGCTTGCACACTTTGTTAGCACCTTTAGGATCGACAAAACCTTCTGGTTGCATCATATACAACTCTTCTTTAAGAAATCCATTAAGGAATGCATTTTTGACATCCATTTTCCAAATTTCATAATCATAAAATGCGAAAATTGCTAACATGATTCGGATAGACTTAAGCATCGCTACGGGTGAGAAGGTCTCATCATAGTCAACTCGTTGAACTTGTTGAAAACCTTTCGCAACAAGTCGAGCTTTGTAGAGAGTAACATTGCCATCAGCGTCAGTCTTCTTCTTAAAGATCCATTTATTTTCTATGGCTTGTCGAACATCGGGCAAGTGAACCAAAGTCCATACTTTGTTCTCATACATGGATCACATCTCAGATTTCATGGCCTCAAGCCATTTCTTGGAATCTGGGCTCATCATCGCTTCCTCATAGTTCGTAGGTTTGTCATGGTCTTGTCACATGACTTCCAGAACAGGATTACCGTACCACTCTGGTGCGGAACGTACTCTGGTTGACCTACGAGGTTCGGTAGTAACTTAATCTGAAGTTTCATGATCATCATCATAAGCTTCCTCACTAATTTTTGTAGGCATCACCGAAACTGATTTATGTGATGAACTACTTTCCAATTCGAGAGAAGGTACAATTACCTCATCAAGTTCTATTTTCCTCCCACTCATTTCTTTTGAGAGAAACTCCTTCTCTAGAAAGGATCCATTCTTAGCAACAAATATCTTGCCTTCGGATCTCTGATAGAAGGTGTACCCAACAGTTTCTTTTGGGTATCCTGTGAAGACGCACTTCTTCGGTTTGGGTTCGAGCTTATCAGGCTGAAGCTTTTTCACATAAGCATTGCAACCCCAAACTTTAAGAAATGACATCTTAGGTTTCTTGCCAAACCAAAGTTCATATGGTGTCGTCTAAACGGATTTAGATGGTGCCCTATTTAACGTGAATGCAACTATCTCTAATGCATCACCGCAAAACGATAGTGGTAAATTGTTAAGAGACATCATAGATCATACTGTATCTAATAAAATATGATTACGACATTCGGACACACCACTACGCTGTGGTGTTCCAGGTGGCGTGAGTTGCGAAACTATTCCACATTGTTTTAAATGAAGACCAAACTCGTAACTCAAATATTCGCCTCCGCGATCAGATCGTAGAAACTTTATTTTCTTGTTACGATGATTTTCCACTTCACTCTGAAATTCTTTGAACTTTTCAAATGTTTCAGACGTATGTTTCATTAAGTTGATATACACATATCTACTCAAATCATCTATGAAGGTCGGAAAATAACGATACCTGCCGCGAGCCTCAACACTCATCGGACCGCATACATCAGTATGTTTTATTTCCAATAAGTCAGTGGCTCGCTCCATTGTTCTGGAGAACGGAGTCTTAGTCATCTTGCCCACGAGGCATGGTTTGCAAGAATCCAGTGATTCATAATCAAGTGATTCCAAAAGCCCATCTGCATGGAGTTTCTTCATGCGCTTTACACATATATGACCTAAATGGCAGTGCCACAAATAAGTTGCACTATTATTATTAACTTTGCATCTATTGGCATCAATATTATGAATACATGTATCACCATGATCGAGATTCAACAAAAATAGACCACTCATCAAGGGTGCATGACCATAGAAGATATTACTCATATAAATAGAACAACCATTATTCTCTAATTTAAATGAATAACCATTTGGCATCAAACAAGATTCATATATAATGTTCACGCTCAACGCGGGCACCAAATAACAATTATTCAGGTCTAAAATTAATCCCGAAGGTGGATGTAGAGGTAGCGTGCCGACGGCGATCACATCGACCTTGGGACCATTTCCGACGCGCATCGTCACCTCATCCTTAGCCAATCTTTGTTTAATTCGTAGCCCCTGTTTCGAGTTGCAAATATGAGCAACAGAACCAGTATCAAATACCCATGCGCTACTACAAGCATTAGTAAGCTACACATCAATAGCATGTATATCAAATATACCTTTCACTTTGCCATCCTTCTTATCCGCCAAATACTTGCGACGGTTCAGCTTCCAGTGACCAGTCCCTTTGCAGTTGAAGCACTCAGTTTAGGATTAGGTCCAGACTTGGGCTTGTTCCCGGGAGCAGCAACTTGCTTGCTATTCTTCTTGAAGTTCCCCTTCTTTCCTTTGCCCTTTTTCTTGAAACTAGTGGTCTTGTTAACCATCAACACTTGATGCTCCTTCTTGATTTCTACCTCCGCAGCCTTGAGCATTGCGAAGAGCTCGAGAATCGTCTTGTTCATCCCTTGCATATTATAGTTCATCACAAAGCATTTATAGCTTGGTGGCACTGATTGAAGAACTCTGTCAATGACACTATCATCCGGAAGATTAACTCCCAGCTGAGTCAAGTGGTCATGGTACCCAGACATTCCGAGTATGTGTTCACTGACAGAACCTTTCTCCTCCATCTTGCAGCTATAAAACTTGTTGGAGACTTCATATCTCTCAACTCGGGCATTGTAACACCCCAAATTTTCAATTTGGAATGTTATACATAGATCATTCTTGCATATCATATTTTATTGCATTTCGTCTCGCGGTCCTCGAAATCCTAAGAAACACAAGGACCCTCATAGAGAGTTGGGGATTTCCCCGGTTTTCAAATTTGATTTTATCAAATTTCGAAACGAGGATTTTGGTTTTAATTATTTTTATCTCCGAAAATATTTCATATTAATATACGAGAGGAGATAATACGACTTCTTCAAAACAAATGAAATATTAGAGGAAAAATATTAGAATCAAATTTTGCTTTTATTTGGATTTTATTTGCAATTTTGGTTGCATTAGAAAAATTGCACGTTTTCGAAATTACATTTTAGGGCCAAGAAAATGTTCATCTCGTTCTAAATATTTTATTTAAACGGAGAAAATTTGATTTGCATTTTTAAAATTTTATTTTATTTTCTAGGATTTTTCTGAGTTTTGGCGGAATTATTAAAAAAACGCGCCAAGGCCTAGCTGGGCCGAAGCCCAGCGCCGGCCTGCCTCACTTGCACCGCCGTCTCCTAGCGGGAGACCGCGCCGCCGCCGCCGAAGCTGGAGTCCGGCTCGGACTCCGTTCCCCGCGCCGTGCCCCCTTCCCCAAGGCACTGAACCCCCCTCTTTAAAAGCCGACCCTGCTGCCCCTAGAGCCGCCACCCCACGTCGCGAGACGCCGACCCCGCCGCCGCAAGCCGCCACGCCGCCCGTCGCCGCTGCCGCGCTGCCTCGTCGCCCCTTTGCCGCTGCCGCGCCGCCTCTCGCCATGAGCCGCCGTCCGTTCCCCGCACCGCCGCCACCCCGCGATGCGCCGCCCCTCGCCGGAGCCGCCGCCGTGCCGGACCTCGCCGGAGGTTAGCGCCGTTCGGTTTTTTTAGAAAACCGGTTCGGTTTTCGTTATAAAACCCTAGTTGTTTTTTTCGGTTTGCCGGTTTTTTTTGTTTTTCTGTTTAGGAACGTTCGTTTTTAACGAATGGTTTTCGCTCGTTAGTTACAGATAACGAACGCTTGTTCTTTAGCCTGTTCGTCAGTTTTCTTTTATCGGATTAATCCGCGATTATTTCTGATCGCGATTTTTGATCCGAATTTCGTTCTAGTTTATCTTTTCGCTCATTAGTCGGAATCAGGCGATTCAAGCGCCTAGAAGGAAGTCATTATTCTCTTCTCATTTCTGACTCCTCTCCATTTTCTACTCTTTAGGATGGCGGATGCAAGGAACAAGTTTACACAACCGGAGGAAGAATCACCTTTTGGACGACACCTGAAGGAAGTCACTAGGTACCTGAACATTGGAATACCAAGCTTCACCAGGACTTACAACGCCACATTACCAGAAGAGGAGTGATGGATGATTCAAGTTCAAGTTCCAGGAAGGACCTTCATGCCAGTCACTAAACCCATAGAGTTTTCCTTCGATGCACCAACCTGGAGCTTAGGAAAGAGTATGGCAGCTCACATCACCATGGGACGCATTGGAGAAGTTCATCACAAGGAGCTTAAAGACACTATCTACCAGATTTGTGGGCGCCGAGATGAGCAACGGGAGATGATCAGCACCAAGAAGGATAGATCAAATGCAGCTTTCATCCAGGAACTAAACCAACACATTCGACACCAGGAGAATCAGATGTGTGTAGGCATGATAGATCTGAAGAAGGCAATGACTAGGATTGGGAACTGGAGGAAGAACTCAAGGCTACACGTGAAGATTATGAGGAGGAAATCGTCGTACTAGTGGAGAAGAATGACGACCTAATTAAGAAGATCGGAATATTCAAGGGAGACCCCACACCAGTAGAAGAAGACGAAGAACCCAAGGAGATTCGCATGGAAGACTACATCATCATCGACGACACCGACTCAGACCTGAGCGATAATGACTTTGAAGACGAAGCTGGAGCAGATATCATGGAGTCTGCAACCGAGGAGTATTTTTAGTAGACCACCATATCAGTAGTAGTATTCCACCAGGTAAATAGAATAGCCCGAGCACTTTTGCGATAGTTAGACCGATTGTATGACTTGATTGATTGATTGAGTGAAATGTTGGTGCTTGTCTCATGTGCATATGGGTAGTGCTTTCTCATTAGACCTCATTCTATTCTAATCTCTCCCCTCTAAACCCATCAGATGCCTCCAAGACGTGACCCCGGATTTGCATTCCCACCGGAGCTCACTCAGTTGATTCAGCAGCAGAATACCCTGATGCAGTTGTTAGTTCGGAATCAAGGCAACAACAACAACAATCCACCACCACCACCACTAGTTGACAACTTAGCCCGTTTTCTGAGGTTGCAGCCGCCGGTGTTTTCCAGTAGCACCGAGCCTATAGTAGCAGATGATTGGCTCCGCAGGATTGGAAGGGAGTTAACCACTGCGGGATATACTGATGCTGAGAAGGTGTGTTTTGCCGCACATCAGTTGGATGGACCAGGAACATCATGGTGGGAGAATTACACTGTCACCTACCCTATAGGCACGGTGACATGGGACCAATTTCAGCAAGCCTTCCGTACAGCCCATGTCTCAACTAGAGCCATGAATTTGAGGAAGCATGAGTTTCGCAACTTACGCCAGGGGAACTGTACTGTGGCTCAGTAGGCGGATGAGTTTAGCAAGTTATCTCGCTATGCCCCTGATGATGTGGCCACAGATGCCACAAAGCAGGAGAAGTTTATGGAAGGGCTGAATGATGAGATGAGTATGCAGTTGATGGTGGCAACATTCACCAACTACCAGGAGTTGGTAGATAAGGCTCTTATGATTGAAGGGAAGCAACAACAGATTGAGAGCCGTAAGAGGAAGTATGGACAAGGGAGGTATAACTCAGGAGCTCAGCAGAAGCCTCTCCTAACCCCAAACTCGGGAGGACTTGTTCATAACCATGGAGGCCACACCCATAATGGAGGGAGTAACCATAATCATACTGGCACAAGGAATGGGAATGGAGCAAGCAACAATCAGAACCGCCCAAATCCAGCCACACCCACCAAGAGGGACCTAAGCCACGTTACTTATTTCAAGTGCGGGAAGACTGGACACTATGCCACGGAGTGCCCTGAAGGGAAGAATGGAAACGAAAACGAGAGCACTGGGAAGAAGCCCAATCCATTCAACAAGGGACAAGTGAACCACGTTAACGTGGAGGAGGTTGAAGAGCAGCCAAACACGGTTATAGGTAAGTTTTTGGTTAAGTCATTTACCGCTCTTGTTCTTTTTGATACTGGTGCATCGCATTCATACATATCAAGGGAATTCGTGGATAAGTTTAAACTACCGACCCAAACCCTTAGGACCCCTCTGTTAGTAAGTTCACCCAGAGCAGAGTATATGGCTAGTCGATGGTGTGACCAGATACCCTTAACCATTGGTAGCCATGTTTTTTTGTCTGACCTAATTATCTTGGAGTCACAAGGATTGGATGTGATATTAGGAATGGACTGGATGTCGAAGTATGGAGGAAACATTAACTGTGTTAGTATGTCAATTTGTCTCACCACCCCGGAGGGAAAAGGATCAAGTATATATCTAGGCATGCGCCAAGAAGTAGCCAAGTAAATACCCTCACGGGAGTTGTTCAAGAGGAAGTTCCTGTAGTAAAGGATTACCCGGATGTTTTCCCAGAGGAGTTACCAGGCATGCCACCGGATCTAGATATTGAGTTTTTGATAGAGCTATTACCAGGCACAGGGACAATATCCAAGAGACCCTATAGGATGCCCGCGAATGATCTGGAAGAGATTAAGAAACAGATCAAGGAGTTATTGGAGAAAGGATACATTCGATAGAGTTCATCACCATGGGGAGCTCCAGTGCTCTTGGTTGAGAGGAAGGATAAATCCCTAAGAATGGTTGTTGATTATCGGGCCTTGAATGAGGTAACGATTAAGAACAAGTACCCATTGCCGATGATCAATGATCTGTTTGACCAACTTCAAGGAGCTAAGGTGTTTTCAAAGATCGATCTGCGATCAGGATATCATCAGTTGAACATACGAGAGAAGGATATACCAAAGACAGCCTTCACCACACGGTACCGGCTATACGAATATACGGTCATGTCATTAGGACTGACTAACGCCCCTGCCTATTTCATGAGCATGATGAACAAGGTGTTCATGGAATATTTGGATAAGTTTGTTGTGGTGTTCATTGATGATATAATGGTATATTCGAAGAATGAAGCGGAACACAAGGAGCATTTGCGATTAGTTCTCGAGAAACTCAGGGAACATCCGTTATATGCCAAGTTCAGCAAATGCGAGTTTTGGTTGAAGGAAGTCGGATTTCTTGGACATGTTATATCAGGAGAAGGTATAGCAGTAGATCCCACCAAGGTTCAGTCAGTCACTGAATTGTTGGCACCCACTTCAGTTAGCGAGATACACAGTTTTCTTGGACTCGCAGGATGCTACCGTAGATTCATTGAGAATTTTTCAAAGACTGCAAAGCCCATGACGGAATTATTGAAGAAGGATACCAAGTTTAAATGGACGGAAGATTGCGAGGCAAGTTTCCAGGAGCTGAAGAAACGTTTGACTACAGCCCCAGTGTTGACACTGCCAGATATACGTAAGGATTTCCAAATGTATTGCGACGCCTCTCGCTTAGGACTTGGAAGTGTGCTTATGCAGGACAGAAGAGTTGTTTCGTATGCCTCACGACAACTAAAACCACACGAGTTGAATTACGCTACGCATGATTTGGAGCTAGCAGCCATAGTGCATGCGTTGAAGACTTGGAGACATTACCTTATTGGAAACCATTGCAATGTGTACACGGATCATAAGAGTTTGAAGTACATTTTCACACAGAAGGAACTGAACCTTAGGCAGATAAGATGGTTGGAGCTTATAAAGGATTATGACATGAAGCTTCATTATCATCCAGGAAAGGCCAATGTCGTAGCAGATGCCTTGAGCCGGAAGAGTTATGCTAGTACCCTAGTGAGCACGGGATTGCCAAAGGAGTTAGCAGAGGATCTCGGGGAACTTCGATTGGAGATTGTTCCTAGAGGTTTTATTGCAACAATGGAGGTGCAGTATACATTGTTGGGAAAGATTCGAGAAGCTCAGAAGGATGACAAAGAGATTGCCGAGATAAAAGAGAAAATGAGCGAAGGAAAGGACAATGGTTTTCGTGAGGATGAGCACGACACCTTATGGTTTGAGGACCGTGTTTATGTGCCCAATAACACAGAAATCGGGAAATTAATACTTCAGGAGGCTCATGACTCACCATACTCGATACCCCCCGGAAACACCAAGATGTATTTGGATTTGAAGGAACGTTTCTAGTGGGCAGGGATGAAGAAGGATATCGCCGAGTATGTGGCCGTATGTGATGTATGTCAGAGAGTGAAGGCAGAGCATCAAAAGCCAGCAGGATTGTTACAGCCTATGCCGATACCCGAACGGAAGTGGGATAAACTTGTCATGGATTTTATCACCGGATTACCCAGGACCAAATCAGGATATGATTCTATATGGGTAGTAGTTGACCGTTTGACCAAAGTGGCACACTTTATCCCCGTGAAAACAACTTATACTAGTGCAAAGTTGGCCAAGATATATATGACTAGGATCGTATGTCTGCATGGAGTTCCGAGGACCATCATATCGGATGGAGGAACACAGTTTACTTCAAAGTTTTGGCATCAGCTGCACCAGACTTTGGGAACGAGATTGGAGTTACCTCCTTGCAACAAGTAGCCAACTAGATGCAACAAGATGAACATGCTACAGCAACCAAACATGGCATCAAAATACATGGCAGGAATCCATTCATGAAGCTTAACAAAAGTCTGGCACTGAGCTACGGCCAATTCATCCATTAACAGGTTCAAACAAGCATGGCAAAAATGCATTTGACAAACAAATTTCAGACTTAGTGAAATTAACACTTGTTTGGAATTTCAGATTAGATAGCACTCTTTGGAGCATGAAAACAATATGCTACAGGACCTGAACATGGCAAAGTAAAGCACGGCATGGAGCTACTCAAAGAGCTTAACAAAAGTCCCTTAGTGACCTTGAGCCAAAAGGGATTAGAAAATACATTTGCAAGCATGTGAACATGGAAAAAACATAATCAGATCTCAGACTTAGTGAAAACTGGAGCATGCTGAAACAGATATCATGTAGGCATGTTTACGAGCTCGATGCACTCACTACATAGCAAGTCATGACAATCTAAGCATGCACCCATCAAGAGTACACAAAATACAAGCTAGACATGGCAAGAACAATAACATAGTATGCACGGATCAACTACAACATCCTCGGCAAAATTGCTAACAAGTAGACAATCTGCCCAGATTCACGAAATGACAAAAGTAGAGCTCGATTGACTCAAGCTAGGGTGCTCCATAATTGCAAAAAAAGACATGGATGGATAGAGAACTACAAGATTAACAAAACATCCTTACTGATCATCCTCAAAAGAGGCACAGATCACTAGGAAACAACATGAACATATGGCGTATTGAGATAAACAGCTCAAGGACTTAGTGGAAATGCTAAGTCCCTGAAATTGGCATTAACAAATGCCTCAGTTTGCAAGCTTGTGCTAGTCACCACACACATCACAAAAAATACATGGATTGCACCTCTGGATAGATGGCAAAACATATAACAAAACACATGTAGAGCTCATGGGCATATCGTGCACACATTAATCATGGCAAAAATGACAAATATCTAATTGGAGCAGCAGATCTGACAATTATCTCAAATAGCATTCTTCTAACAGAATTTCGGGCATCAAGATGAACTCAAATGAAAATGATGCAATGAGATGAAATGATGTGCTCTCTGAGACGAACATTTTGATATGCTATATGTCCAAAACGGAGCAACGGATGAGGAGTTATAGCACGATGAACATGGGCATATGGATCTGAGAACTTGAGGACTTAGAAGAAAATCACCACCCACGGATCTAGGGTTCCTCGTGGGCACGCAACCCGAGGTAATTCCGGCGAGGTCGCCGCGGCTTCGGCGAGCCCGATGGAGCGGCGGGGAGGCAAAGGGGAGTAGATCCGGCCTCCTCGGGCTGGATCCGGCGATGAGGAGGGGTCTGGCGACCGCGGGGTGGCGAGGAGACTCGGGGACGGCCGGCGAAGAGCCTCCGCCGGCGTACGGAGAGCGGGGCGGCGGCCGGCGACCTGGGCGGCGGAGACGGCGACCGGACGCGAGGAGGGCGAACGGCTCCCGGGCGGCAGGCGGCGGTGGGTGCACGGGCCAGGGAGGGCCCCGCGCGGGCCTGACGGGCCGGCGGCGCTGGCGGCGATGTGGGCATAGGCGGGACACGTGGCAGCGCGGGATTGGTGGCGGCGGAACGGGTGGATGTGTCTGGCCCGATTCGGACACGTCCGGCGGCGAGGGGAGCTGATTCTAGGGTTTTGGGGGAGAAGGGGATCCGGATTTCGGAGGGGGTCTTTATATAGGCATAGGAGGAGCTAGGAGAGTCCAAATGAGGTGCGGTTTTCGGCCACGCGATCGTGATCGAACGCTCTAGATGATGGAGAAGGTTTAGGTGGGTTTTGGGCCAAATTGGATGGGTGTTGGGCTGCAACGCACACGAGGCCTTGTCGGTCCCTCGGTTAACCGTTGGAGTATCAAACGAAGTCCAAATGGTACGAAACTCGACAGGCGGTCTACCGGTAGTAAACCAAGGCCGCTTGGCAAGTCTCGGTCCAATCCGGAAATGTTTAATCCCCACAAACGAAAGAAAGGTAGAAATGACCACCGGAGGAGAACGAAGCACCGGAATGCAAAACGGACAACGGGGAAAATGTTCGAATGCATGAGACGAACACGTATGCAAATGCAATGCACATGATGACATGATATGAGATGCATGACAATGACAACAACACACGGAGACAAAAACCCGAACCCGAGAAAATAAAATAACTTAAGGCCGGAAACGGCAAGAGTTGGAGTACATATTGGGAAAATCATATCCGGGGTGTTACAACACTCCACCACTACGAAAGTATCTCGTCCCGAGATCTAGGACTGAAAGAACGCCGGGTACTCAGAACGGAGGTGGTCCTCGCGTTCCCAGGTAGCTTCACGGTCGGAATGGTGTGACCACTTGACTTTGAGGGATTTGATTGACTTGTTGCAAGTCTTGCGGTCAGTCTCTTCAAGAATAGCAACGGGGTGCTCACGATAAGAGAGATCTTCTTGGAGCTCAATGTCCTCGAAGTTGACGGTGCGGTCAGGAGTCTTGAAGCACTTTCGGAGCTGAGAGACATGGAACACGTCATGAACATTTGCAAAGTTTGAAGGAATCTCGAGTTGATAGGCGAGATCGCCTCTCTTGTTGACGATCTTGAAGGGTCCCACGTATCTAGGGGCCAGCTTCCCTTTGATACCGAAGCGACGAGTAACTTTCATTGGAGAGACACGGAGGTAAACATGATCTCTGATCTCAAAAGCCAAATCACGGTGCTTACTATCATAGTAGCTCTTCTGGCGGGATTGGGCTGCTTTGAGGTTATCTCGAATGACTTTGCACATTTCCTCTGCCTCTGTGATTAAGTCATTACCCAAAAGCTGACGTTCACCGGTTTCAGACCAGTTGAGAGGGGTACGGCACTTCCTGCCATACAGAATTTCAAAAGGGGCCTTGCCCGAACTTGCTTGAAAACGGTTGTTGTAGGAGAATTCAGCATAAGGAAGACAATCCTCCCACTTCATGCCGAAGGAGATCACACAAGCCCTGAGCATATCTACAAGAATCTGGTTGACACGCTCAACTTGACCGCTAGTTTGAGGATGGAAAGCTGTGCTGAAGCGGATGTTGGTGCCCATGGCCTTCTGAAAAGAATCCCAAAACTTGGAGGTAAAGATGCTGCCACGGTCTGAAGATATCACTTGAGGAAAACCGTGCAGAGAGACAATCCGAGAGGTATAGAGCTCCACCAATTGAGCTGCAGTGATTGACTCTTTGATAGGCAGAAAGTGAGCCACTTTGGTGAGTTTGTCGATGACAACGAATATAGCATCATTGCCATGTTTGGACTTTGGAAACCCAGTTACGAAGTCCATCTCAATGTGGTCGAAATTCCATTCCGGAATGGCAAGAGGTTGGAGGAGACCAGCTGGCCTTTGGTGTTCTGCCTTCACTCTTCTGCAGACATCACATTCATTCACGAATTGAGCAATCTCGCGCTTCATTCGAGTCCACCAATAAGCCTGCTTGAGGTCTTGATACATCTTCGTGCTCCCAGGGTGGATGGAGAGGAGAGAATTGTGAGCCTCGTGCATGATCACTTTACGAAGGTTACCTTTGGGCACAACAATACGATCCTCGAAGGAGAGAGTATCCTTGTCATCAAGGCGGTAGCACTTGTACTTGGGTTGACTCTTGGCAATCCCAATCTTCACTTTTTTCACCATAGCATCAAGAAGCTGGGCTTGGCGAATCTGATCTTCCAAGGTAGGAGAGACTTGAAGGTTGGCGAGGAAACCTTGAGGAACAACTTGCAGATTAAGTTTGCGGAAAGCTTCACGAAGCTCGGGTTGATAAGGCTTGAGAATCAGACTGTTGCAATAAGCCTTCTTGCTCAATGCGTCAGCAATCACATTGGCCTTGCCTGGAGTATACTCGATACTCGGATTATACTCTTGAATCATTTCGACCCATCGAGTCTGCCTAAGGTTGAGATTAGGCTGAGTGAAGATGTACTTGAGACTCTTGTGATCAGTGAAAATGTCCACTTTTCTTCCCAATAAGAGATGTCTCCAAGTCAAAAGAGCATGCACAACTGCCGCCAACTCGAGATCATGAGTGGGATAGTTCTTCTCATTGGGCTTCAACTGGCGAGAGGTATAAGCAACAACTTTCTTCTCTTGCATCAACACTGCGCCAAGACCTTGGAGAGAGGCATCACAAAAGACCTCATACGGCTTGGATTCATCAGGCGGAGTCAGAACTGGAGCGGTGACCAATTTCTCTTTCAAAGTGTTGAAAGCAATGTCACACTCCGGAGACCAAACGTACCTGACGTGCTTCTGGAGAAAATTTGAGAGAGGCTTCACGATCTTAGAAAAGTTTTCAACGAATTTTCGAAAGTAGCTTGCGAGTCTGAGGAAGCTACGGAGTTGCTTCACGTTCTGAGGAGGTTCCCAATTCACAATTGCAGACACCTTCTCAGGGTTCACCGCAATGCCCTTGGCAGAGATGATATGACCAAGATAAAGAACCTCATCGAGCTAAAATTCGCACTTGGAGAACTTGGCGTAGAACTGGTGTTCCCTGAGCTTATCGAGTACCAAACGCAAGTGCTTGGCATGATCTTCCTTGTTCTTCGAGAAAACCAGAATGTCGTTGAGATAGACCAAAACGAAGTCATTGGTGTAGGCATTGAAGATGAAGTTCATCATGCGAGAGAAAGTCGGAGGAGCGTTGACGAGGCCAAAAGACATGACAGTGTACTCATATGAACCATAGCTTGTCCTAAAAGCCGTCTTGGGAATATCTTGCTCATGGATTCGAATCTGATGATAACCCATACGGAGATCAAGCTTGGAGAATACTTGGGCACCTTTGAGTTGTTCGAACAGCTCGTTGATGTTGGGAAGTGGGTATTTGTTCTTGATGGTCTTCTTGTTCAATGGACGGTAATCAACACAAAGTCGGTCCGTTCCATCCTTCTTCTTCACAAAAAGAACACCACAACCCCTCAGAGAAGAACTAGGCCGGATGAGACCCATTCTCTCTTGAATATCGAGTTGCTTCTTCAGCTCCTTCAACTCTTCAGGTCCGAGCTTGTAAGGACGCTTGCACACTGGTTCCGTACCGGTCTCAAGATCGATGACGAATTCAACTGGCCGGTGCGGAGGCATTCCTGGAAGCTCTTCTGGAAAGACGTCTTGATATTCGCAAATGACTGGAATTTGCGAGATAGCATCCAGTTCACCCTTCTCATTGAGAGAAAACAGACGGATAGTATTATCCCGAGCGGCAAAGACAATTACATCCTCAGACGAATGAGTCAGTTGAATCTGCCTGGCTGCACAATCAAGATGCGCCTTGTGCTTAGAAAGCCAATCCATCCCGAGAATAAGATCAATATCCGAGTCACCAAGAACCGTAGGAGAAGATAGAAATTTGTTGTCACCCAAAGTGATAGTAACATCCAGAGCAATGGAGTTAGCATGCATGCGTCTACCGGGAGAGACAACTGCTAATGGACTAGGCAAAATTTGCAAAGCCAAACCATGCTTAGATGAAAACGGTTTCGAGATGAAACAATGCGATGCACCCGTGTCAAAAAGAACTTTAGCTGGAATATCATTAACAGGAAGGTTACCCATGATGACATCTGACGAGTCCTCTGCCTGAGCTGCGTTCATCAAGTTGACCTTGGCGTGCTTGGGGTTATGCTTGACCACAGCTGTACTTGCCGATCTCACAGGAGGAGGAGGAGGAAGACGCCTCTAGTTGAAACACTTGTTGGCATAGTGACCCTTTTGTTGGCACTTCTTGCACTTGACCTTTGAAAGCGGACGGTGATACGGAGCACTTGATCTTGGAGCTTGAGACGAAGTCTTGTTCTGAAAGCCAGGGTTGGGTGGGTGGGAAGATCCACTGCCACCTTTGCTCTTCTGATACGGCTGACGAAACGGAGGAGGAGGAAGCCAGTACTTCTGCTGCTTGGCCACTTGAGTAGAGGAAGAAGGAGTAGCATCTCTGACTCGCTTCTTGGAAGCATCACACCTCAGTTGAGCAGCCCCTTACTTCAATGCCATGTTGTAGAACTCATCGTACCTCAAGGGCTCAAAGAGAACAAGAGCTAGCTGAATTTCTTCTCTGAGACCACCCCTGAACTGGTATATCATGCTCTTCTCATCAGGGACGTCCTGCTTAGCAAAGCGGGCGAGCTTCTGAAACAACTTGTTGTAGTCATAGACAGACAAAGAGCCTTGCTTCAGGTTGCGGAATTCCTCACGCTTGCTTTCAACCACGCTCTGAGGAATATGATGAGCTTTGAAATCTTGACGGAATTCATCCCAGGTAATAACACATCCACCTCTGGAATCCTTGTACTGCTGGAAGCATTCTGCAGCTTGATCTTTGAGTTGGAAGGAAGCGAACTTGACAAAGTCCTCAGGCCTGACGTTACTGCACTCGAAATGCTTGCACAGATCCACTAGCCAATCATCAGCATCGGTTGCCTCAACACAATTGCTGAAAGTCTTTGGCCTGTTAGCAAGGAACTGGTTGAGTGTAGCAAAGTGATTCTGATTGTTGCCTTGGTTGCCTTGGTTCGCTTGATTGCGCTCTTGAAGAATTTGCATGATCAACTGTGTGTTTGCATTGGTTACGGCCATCACAGCTTGCCATGCCTCCAGAGGAGGTGGAGGTGGTGGCGGATCCTGATTCTGATTCTGATTGGTGCTCTTAGCGGGAACCATCCTGAAGAGGTTGACCACCGTTAGCACATTGACAGATAAAATGAAGCTGAATCCAACAGAATGAAAATTGCAACATAAAGTCTTCACATCCGAACAAAATGAATGAATGCATTCCTCTTGAAATGGTCACATATCCATAAATTGAGAAGCCACTTAGAATTTAGGTCGAGAAATAAATCAACAAGGTACGGATCAAGAACGAATACTCGGTAAGAAATCCCAATCTCAAACCAAATATCCGTGGAAGAAGAACAAGAGCTACAAGAATTCCCACCTATGAAACTCCCGAACCTTTCCGGTTATGCAATCAGGTGTTGGGGATACAGGGGAAGCATAATATCTCACCCAAATCTAGCAAATCCTACATCTAGCTGTATCCATCCTTCAACACATAACCGAGAAAAACTTCAGAAACCATCTACCTCAACCTTCGAAAAGCATCCGTTATACAAGTTATGGCGATAATCCCGAACTCCCGCCCCAGTACTGGGTGGCGTCGAGGTTATGTCACCAACGAACTGCATAAAAGAGATTTTCGATGTCGGCGTACTAAACTCAGGTATTCCAGAATTGCAACGATAAAATTGTGACGACAACACCTCAGAGCTCAACTCCCCGGGACACTGCCACAAAACCCCTGACAGGAGGCACGAAGACAATGTTCTCGTCACAAAACCATCAGAACGATTCCAAGATACCCGCGTGATCCTAAAAAAATTTAGTGAAATTTGAGAAGAGAAGAGTCAAAACTCTACGTCAGGATGCCTTACCAGAGCGACGAGGAGACTGGGAAGTAAAAAGAATTCCTAAACTCTCCGATATATAATTCCTAAATGACTCAAAACATTTTTCTAGACACAACTCGGCCGCTAAAAACGATCAATCAGTGGGGGCTCCTAAAGTCGGGGAAGGCTCTGATTACCAACTTGTAACGCCCTCGATGCGGCTATAGCTCCCACCTGTCGAGGCACGACTTAGAGACATAACCGCATTGAAAGCAATGTCGCAAGTTAGGCAATCTTCACAACATCCCATGTAATATAAATAATAAAGGGGAGATAATATAGTTGGCTTACACTCACCACGTCAATCAAGTACATAAATAGCATTACAACATTCAAACACTCATGGCCCGACTACGGTGCCAAAATAAAAGATAACCCAACATGCGACACGGTCCCGATCACCCCAACTGGGCACCACTACTGATCATCAGGGAAAGACACGTAGTATCGGCGTGAGTCCTCGTCGAACTCCCACTTGAGCTCAAGCGCGTCATCTGGAGCGGAATCATCAGGCCCTGCATCTGGTTTGGAAGTAATCTGTGAGCCACAGGGACTCAGCAATCTCGCACCCTCGCGATCAAGACTACTTAAGCTTAAAGGTAAGGCAAGATAATTATGTGGAGCTGCAGCAAGCGACTAGCATATATGGTGGCTATCCTGTTCGCAAAAGAGAGCGAGAAGAGAGGGCAAAGCGCGAACGAGAAACTAGAGAACAACCTACGCAAGGATTTCTCCAACACCGTGTTCACTTCCCGGACTCCGCCGAGAAGAGACCATCACGGCAACTCACACAGTTGATTCATTTTAATTAAATTAAGGTTCAAGTTATCTACAACCGGATATTAACAAATTCCCATCTGCCCATAACCGCGGGCACGGCTTTCGAAAGTTAAAATCCCTGCAGGGGAGTCCCAACTTAGCCCATGACAAGCTCTCACGGTCAACGAAGGAATAGACCTCCTCCCGAGACGTTCCGATCAGACTCGGTATCTCGGTTCTTCAAGACACTTCGACAGGTTAAAACAAGTCCAGCAACACCGCCCGAATGTGCCGACAAATCCCGATAGGAGCTGCACATATCTTGTTCTCAGGGCACACTCAGATTGTCTTAGGTACGGGTAGGCCAACCCAAAGTTGCCCCTGGTGGCCACCGGCAGCTGACAGGTGGACCAACACTCAGAGGAGCACTGGCCCGGGGGGCTTTAAAATAAGATGACCCTCGGGCTCCGGAAACCCAAGGGAAAAAGAGGCTAGGTGGAAAATGGTAAAACCAAGGTTGGGCATTGCTGGAAAAGCTTTAATCAAGGCGAACTATCAAGGGTTTCCCATTATAACCCAACCGCGTAAGGAACGCAAAATCCGGGAACATAACACCGATATGACGGAGAACTAAGGCGGCAAGAGTGGAACAAAACACTAGGCGAGAGGCCGAGCCTTCCACCCTTTACCAAGTATATAGATGCACTAAGATAACATGGCAATATAATGATATCCCAACAAGTAAACAATGTTCCAACAAGGAACGGTCTCCAATCTTCACCTGCAACTAGCAACGCTATAAGAGGGGCTGAGCAAAGCGGTAACATAGCCAATCAACGGTTTGCTAGGACATGGTGGGTTAGAGGTTTGACATGGCAATTTGGGAGGCATGATAAGCAAGTGGTAGGCATCGTAGCATAGGCATAGCAAAAGAGCGAGCATCTAGCAAAGCAAAGATAGTAGTGATTTCGAGGGTATGATCATCTAGCCTGCAAAGTTGTTAGAGTTGACTGGATCCTCGAAAGCAAACTCAACGGGCTCCTCGTTAGCGAACTCATCTCCCGGCTCTACCCAAACAAGACAAACAAGCAAACGGAACACAATCAACCACGTGCAAAGCTGAAACAATATGATGCAACGATGGTATGCTATGAGGGATGCGATGCGGGATGCATATGCAAGATTTGACGAGGAACGAATGAACCTGGCCTCAACTTGGAAATCCAAGTGTGCCGCTGGAAAGATGATATGAAATCGCTTGAAAACTATATAAAGAACGCCGGAATCGGAGTTACGGTTTGGAAATGGCAAGCAATTCAAATATGACCACGTTCTGCGATTTACAGCAAGTAGCAAACTAGATGCAACAAGATGAACATGCTACAGCAACCAAACATGGCAGCAAAATACATGGAAGGAATCCATTCATGAAGCTTAACAAAAGTCTAGCACTGAGCTACGGCCAATTCATCCATTAACAGGTTCAAACAAGCATGGCAAAAATGCATTTGACAAACAGATTTCAGACTTAGTGAAATTAACACTTGTCTGGAATTTCAGATCAGATAGCACTCTTTGGATCATGAAAACAATATGCTACAGGACTTGAACATGGAAAAGTAAAGCATTGTCATGGAGCTACTCAAAGAGCTTAACAAAAGTCCCTTAGTGACCTTGAACCAAAAGGGATTAGAAAATACATTTGCAAGCATGTGAACATGGCAAAAACATAATCAGATCTCAGACTTTGTGAAAACTGGAGCATGCTGAAACAGATATCAAGTAGGCATGTTTACGAGCTCGATGCACTCACTACAGAGCAAGTCATGACAAACTAAGCATGCACCCATCAAGAATACACAAAATACAAGCTAGACATGCCAAGAACAATAACATAGCATGCACGGATCAACTACAACATCCTCGGCAAAATTGCTAACAAGTAGACAATCTGCCCAGATTCACGAAATGACAAAAGTAGAGCTCGATTGACTCAAGCTAGGGTGCTCCATAATTTCAAACAAAGACATGTATGGATAGAGAACTACAAGATTAACAAAACATCCTTACTGATCATCCTCAAAAGAGGCACAGATCACTAGGAAACAACATGAACATATGGCGTATTGAGATAAACAGCTCAAGGACTTAGTGGAAATGCTAAGTCCCTGAAATCAGCATTAACAAATGACTCACTTTGCAAGGTTGTGCTAGTCACCACACACATCACAAAAAATACATGGGTTGCACCTCTGGATAGATGGCAAAACATATAACAAAACACATGTAGAGCTCATGGGCATATCATGCACACATTAATCATGGCAAAAATGACAAATATCTAATTGGAGCAGCAGATCTGACAATTATCTCAAATAGCATTCTGCTAACAGCATTTCAGGCATCAAGATAAACTCAAATGAAAATGATGCAATGAGATGAAATGATGTTCTCTCTAAGACGAACATTTTGATATGCTATATGTCCAAAACGGAGCTACGGATGAGGAGTTATAGCACGATGAACATGGGCATATGAATTTGAGAACTTGAGGACTTAGAAGAAAATCACCACCCGTGGATCTAGGGTTCCTCGCGGGCATGCAACCCGTGGTAATTACGGCGAGGTCGCCGCGGCTCCGGCGAGCCCGATGGAGCGGCAGGGAGGCAAAGGGGAGTAGATCCGGCCTCCTCCGGCCGGATCCGGCGACGAGGAGGGGTCCGGCGACCGCGGGGTGGCGAGGAGACTCGGGGACGACCGGCGACGAGCCTCCGCCGGCGTATGGAGAGCGGGGCGGCGGCCGGGGACCTGGGCGGCGGAGACGGCGACCGGACGCGAGGAGGGCGAATGGCTCCCGGGCGGCAGGCGGCGGTGAGTGCGCGCGCCGAGGAGGGCCCCGCGCGGGCCTGACGGGCCAGCGGCAATGTGGGCACATGCGGGACACGTGGCAGCGCGGGATTGGCGGCGCCGGAACGGGCGGACGTGTCCGGCCCGATTCGGACACGTCCGGCGGCGAGGGGAGCTGATTCTAGGGTTTCGGGGGATAAGGGGATCCGGATTTCGGAGGGGGTCTTTATATAGGCATAGGAGGAGCTAGGAGAGTCCAAATGAGGTGCGGTTTTCGGCCA
The DNA here is from genome assembly GCF_056163025.1 of Triticum urartu. NCBI lineage: Eukaryota > Viridiplantae > Streptophyta > Magnoliopsida > Poales > Poaceae > Triticum > Triticum urartu. The sequence goes on from NC_141879.1 coordinate 428,532,106, forward strand.
CGCGATCTTGATCGAACGCTCTAGATGGTGGAGAAGGTTTTTGGTGGGTTTTGGGCCAAATTGGAGGGGTGTTGGGCTGCAACACACACAAGGCCTTTTCGGTCCCTCGGTTAACCGTTGGAGTATCAAACGAAGTCCAAATGGTACGAAACTTGACAGGCGGTCTACCGGTAGTAAACCAAGGCCGCTTGGCAAGTCTCGGTCCAATCCATAAATGTTTAATCCCCACACACGAAAGAAACACAGAAATGACCACCGGAGGAGAACGAAGCGCCGGAATGCAAAACGGACAACGGGGAAAATGCTCGAATGCATGAGACGAACATGTATGCAAATGCAATGCACGTGATGACATGATATGAGATGCATGACAACGACAACAACACACGGAGACAAAAACCTGAACCCAAGAAAATAAAATAACTTAAGGCCGGAAACGACAAGAGATGGAGTACATATTGGGAAAATCATATCCGGGGTGTTACATCCCTCGAGTCATCTAAATGATCACGTGATCCATATCAACTAAACCATGTCCGATCATCACGTGAGATGGAGTATTTTTCAATGGTGAACATCTCTGTTGATCATATCTACTATATGATTCACGTTCGAACTTTCGGTCTCAGTGTTCCGAGGCCATGTCTGTACATGCTAGGCTCGTCAAGTTTAACCCGAGTATTCTGCACATGCAAAACTGTCTTGCACCCATTGTATGTGAACGTGGAGTTTATCACATCCAATCATCACGTGGTGTCTCGGCATGACAAACTGTCGCAACGATGCATACTCAGGGAGAACACTTATACCTTGAAATTTAATGAGGGATCATCTTATAATGCTACCGCCGTACTAAGCAAAATAAGATGTGTAAAAGATAAACATCAAATGCAATCAAAATATGTGACATGATATGGCCATCATCATCTTATGTCTTTGATCTTGTAACACCCCGGATATGATTTTCCCAATATGTACTCCAACTCTTGCCGTTTCCGGCCTTAAGTTATTTTATTTTCTCGGGTTTGGGTTTTTGTCTCCGTGTGATGTTGTCGTTGTCATGCATCTCATATCATGTCATCATGTGCATTTCATTTGCATACGTGTTCGTCTCATGCATTCGAGCATTTTCCCCGTTGTCCGTTTTGCATTCCGGCGCTTCGTTCTCCTTTGGTGGTAATTTCTACCTTTCTTTCGTGTGTGGGGATTAAACATTTCCGGATTGGACCGAGACTTTCCAAGCGGCCTTGGTTTACTACCGGTAGACCGCCTGTCAAGTTTCGTACCATTTGGACTTCGTTTGATACTCCAACGGTTAACCGAGGGACCGAAAAGGCCTCGTGTGTGTTGCAGACCAACACCCTCCAATTTGGCCCAAAACCCAACAAAACCTTCTCCATCATCTAGAGCGTTCGATCACGATCACGTGGCCGAAAACCGCACCTCATTTGGACTCTCCTAGCTCCTCCTATGCCTATATAAAGATCCCTTCCGAAATCCGGATCCCCTTCTCCCCCGAAACCCTAGAATCAGCTCCCCTCGCCGCCGGACGTGTCCGAATCGGGCCGGACATGTCCGCCCGTTCCGCCGCCGCCAATCCCGCGCTGCCACATGTCCCGCCTGTGCCCACATCGCCGCCAGCGCCGCCGGCCCGTCAGGCCCACGCGGGGCCCTCCCCGGCCCGCGCACTCACCGCCGCCTGCCGCCCAGGAGCCGATCACCCTCCTCGCGTCCGGTCGCCGTCTCCGCCGCCCAGGTCGCCAGCCGCCGCCCCGCTCTCCGTACACCGGCGGAGGCTCGTCGCCGGCTGTCCCTGAGTCTCCTCGCCACCCCGCGGTCGCCGGACCCCTCCTCGTCGCCGGATCTGGCCGGAGGAGGCCGGGTCTACTCCCCTTTGCCTCCCCGCCGCCCCATCGGGCTCGCCGGAGCCGCGGCGACCTCGCCGGAATTACCTCGGGTTGCGTGCCCACGAGGAACCCTAGATCCGCGGGTGGTGAGTTTCTTCTGTCCTCAAGTTCTCAGATCCATATGCCATTGTTCATCGTGCTATAACTCCTCATCCGTAGCTCCGTTTTGGACATATAGCATATCAAAATGTTCGTCTCAGAGAGCACATCATTTCGTCTCACTGCATCATTTTCATTTGAGTTCATCTTGATGCCCGAAATGCTGTTAGAAGAATGCTATTTGAGATAATTGTCAGATCTGCTGCTCCAATTAGATATTTGTCATTTTGGCCATGATTAATGTGTGCATGATATGCCCATGAGCTCTACATGTGTTTTGTTATATGTTTTGCCATCTATCAAGAGGTGCAACCCATGTATTTTTGTGATGTGTTTGGTGACTAGCACAAGCTTGCAAAGTGAGTCATTTGTTAATGCTGATTTCAGGGACTTATCATTTCCACTAAGTCCTTGAGTTGTTTATCTCAATACGCCATATGTTCATGTTGTTTCCTAGTGATCCGTGCCTCTTTTGAGGATGACCAGTAAGGATGTTTTGTTAATCTTGTAGTTCTCTATCAATCCATGTATTTGTTTGCAATTATGGAGCACCCTAGCTTGAGTCAATCGAGCTCTACTTTTGTCATTTCGTGAATCTGGGCAGATTGTCTACTTGTTAGCAATTTTGCCGAGGATGTTGTAGTTGATCCGTGCATACTATGTTATTGTTCTTGCCATGTCTAGCTTGTATTTTGTGTATTCTTGATGGGTGTATGCTTAGATTGTCATGACTTGCTCTGTAGTGAGTGCATCGAGCTCGTAAACATGCCTACTTGATATCTGTTTCAGCATGCTCCAGTTTTCACTAAGTCTGAGATCTGATTATGTTTTTTCCATGTTCACATGCTTGCAAATGTATTTTCTAATCCCTTTTGGCTCAAGGTCACTAAGGGACTTTTGTTAAGATCTTTGAGTAGCTCCATGCCATGCTTTACTTTTCCATGTTCAGGTCCTCTAGCATATTGTTTTCATCCTCCAAAGAGTGCTATCTGATCTAAAATTCCAGACAAGTGTTAATTTCACTAAGTCTGAAATCTGTTTGTCAAATGCATTTTTGCCATACTTGTTTGAACCTGTTAATGGATGAATTGCCCATAGCTCAGTGCCAGACTTTTGTTAAGCTTCATGAATGGATTCCTGCCATGTATTTTGATGCCATGTTTGGTTGCTGTAGCATGTTCATCTTGTTGCATCTAGTTGGCTACTTGCTGTAAATCGCAGAACGTGGTCATATTTGAATTGCTTGCCATTTCCAAACCGTAACTCCGATTCCGGCGTTCTTTATATAGTTTTCAAGCGATTTCATCTCATCTTTCCAGTGGCACACTTGGATTTCCATGTTGAGGCCAGGTTCATTCGTTCCTCGTCAAATCTTGCATATGCATCCCGCATCGCATCCCTCATAGCATACCATCGTTGCATCATATTGTTTCAGCTTTTGCACGTGGTTGATTGTGTTCCGTTTGCTTGTTTGTCTTGTTTGGGTAGAGCCGGGAGACGAGTTCGCTAACGAGGAGCCCGTTGAGTTTGCTTTCGAGGATCCAGTCAACTCTAACAACTTTGCAGGCTAGATGATCATACCCTCGAAATCACTACTATCTTTGCTTTGCTAGATGCTCGCTCTTTTGCTATGCCTATGCTACGATGCCTACCACTTGCTTATCATGCCTCCCAAATTGCCATGTCAAACCTCTAACCCACCATGTCCTAGAGAACCGTTGATTGGCTATGTTACCGCTTTGCTCAGCCCCTCTTATAGCGTTGCTAGTTGCAGGTGAAGATTGGAGACCGTTCCTTGTTGGAACATTGTTTACTTGTTGGGATATCATTATATTGCCATGTTATCTTAATGCATCTATATACTTGGTAAAGGGTGGAAGGCTCGGCCTCTCGCCTAGTGTTTTGTTCCACTCTTGCCGCCTTAGTTCTCCGTCATATCGGTGTTATGTTCCCGGATTTTGCATTCCTTACGCGGTTGGGTTATAATGGGAACCCCTTGATAGTTCGCCTTGATTAAAGCTTTTCTAGCAATGCCCAACCTTGGTTTTACCATTTGCCACCTAGCCTCTTTTTCCCTTGGGTTTCGGGAGCCCGAGGGTCATCTTATTTTAAACCCCCCCGGGCCAGTGCTCCTCTGAGTGTTGGTCCACCTGTCAGCTGCCGGTGGCCACCAGGGGCAACTCTGGGCTGGCCTACCCGTACCTAAGACAATCTGAGTGTGCCCTGAGAACGAGATATGTGCAGCTCCTATCGGGATTTGTCGGCACATTCGGGTGGTGTTGCTGGACTTGTTTTAACCTGTCGAAGTGTCTTGAAGAACCGAGATACCGAGTCTGATCGGAACGTCTCGGGAGGAGGTCTATTCCTTCATTGACCGTGAGAGCTTGTCATGGGCTAAGTTGGGACTCCCCTGTTGGGATTTGAACTTTCGAAGGCCGTGCCCGCGGTTATGGGTAGATGGGAATTTGTTAATATCCGGTTGTAGATAACTTGAACCTTAATTTAATTAAAATGAATCAACTGTGTGAGTTGCCGTGATGGTTTCTTCTCGGCGGAGTCCGGGAAGTGAACACGGTGTTGGAGAAATCCTTGCGTAGGTTGTTCTCTAGTTTCTCGTTCGCACTTTGCCCTCTCTTCTCGCTCTCTTTTGCGAACAGGATAGCCACCATATATGCTAGTCGCTTGTTGCAGCTCCACATAATTACCTTGCCTTACCTTTAAGCTTAAATAGTCTTGATCGCGAGGGTGCGAGATTGCTGAGTCCCTGTGGCTCACAGATTACTTCCAAGCCAGATGCAGGGCCTGATGATTCCGCTCCAGATGACGCGCTTGAGCTCAAGTGGGAGTTTGATGAGGACTCACGCCGATACTAAGTGTCTTTCCCTGATGATCAGTAGTGGTGCCCAGTTGGGGTGATCGGGACCGTGTCGCATGTTGGGTTATCTTTTATTTTGGCGTCGTAGTCCGGCCATGAGTGTTTGAATGTTGTTAAGCTATTTATGTACTTGATTGACGTGGCGAGTGTAAGCCAACTATGTTATCTCCCCTTTATTATTTATATTACATGGGATGTTGTGAAGATTGCCTAACTTGCGACATTGCTTTCAATGCGGTTATGTCTCTAAGTCGTGCCTCGACACGTGGGAGCTATAGCCGCATCGAGGGCGTTACAGATCTCCATATCCAAAGCACCGTCATGATCTCCATTGTGACCGGCTTGACACCTTGATCTTCATCATAGCGTCGTTGGCGTCTCGCCTACTATTGCTACTACAACTATCGCTAACGCATAATGATAAAGTAAAGCAATTACATGGCGATTGCATTTCATACAATGAAGCGACAACCATAAGGCTCCTGCCAGTTGCCGATAACTTTTACAAAACATGATCATCTCATACAACAACGTATATCACATCATGTCTTGACCATATCACATCACAACATGCCCTGCAAAAGCAAGTTAGACGTCCTCTACTTTGTTGTTGTAAGTTTTACGTGGCTGCTACGGGCTTCCAGTAAGAACCGTTCTAACCTATGCATCAAAACCGCAATGATTTTTTGTTAAGTGTGTTGTTTTAACCTTTAAAAAGGACCGACCGTAGTCAAATTGGATTCAACCAAAGTTAGAGAAACACACACCCGCCAGCCACCTTTATGCAAAACAAGTTGCATGTCTGTCGGTGGAACTGGTCTCATGAACGTGGTCATGTAGGTTGGTCCGGGCCGCTTCACCCTACAATACCGCCGAATCAAAATAAGATGTTGGTGGTAAGCAGTATGACTATGATCGCCCACAACTTTTTGTGTTCTACTCATGCATATCATCTTCGCATAGACCTGGCTCTGATGTCACTGTTGAGAAACATAGCATGGTCTTGAGCGCATAGATCAGTTACCTATGCATGCTTGTTCGCTGGGCTGCCGTAGCCCTCGTGAGACGGATCCGTGCGACCCTGGTCTTCGCGGCCCACATCTGTCGCCCCCGGCCATCCATTTAAGCTATAACCTCGACAACGTCCGGTTTTTTGGGTGAATTTGGATCACCCCACACTCCTAAGATAAATAATACGGTTGCCTGCCACCCTAAGGTAGATACCGGGATCGTCTGTCACCCAAAAATAGAACCAAGGGTCTTGTCCAGCGAATTCTTCCTTCTCAGGCTGCAAGCGGACACGGGCCGTCCACGACGCCCACATAAAAACCCACTTAATTTCTGCTCGTGGACGCCCGCGTAACCTGCGATTTAGAAAGTGGGCTAAGTGGGCTGACCCACGTTTTCCACCTATGACCCACTTAATTCCTCGTTCCCCTCTTCGCCACTTGGGCAGGGCACGCCGCCACTGCCTCCCCCATGGCCAGCTTAGCGCTGCCGTCCACCTTCCCAATGGTCGATCTAGCGCCGCTGTCCACCTTCCCAATGGCCGATCTAGCGCCGCCGTCCACCTACCCCATAGAAGCCGCAACACCCACACCCATCATCTCCACGGACGCCGCAGCACCGCCTTCCACCTCCATCGTAGCCGCACCAGCGCCGCCGTCCACCTCTCCCACAGCTGCACCAGCGCCAATACATGGATGCGTAAGTTAAGCAAAGCAATCCAAAAGCTTTTCGATCAGTACTCTCAAGAGATTCCTGTTCATCACCAACAAGAGGATTGTGGGAGTCCTGGTGCCGAGGAGGATGAAGAAGACGATGATCCACTTGCGGAGTGGGATCATTATATCAGTTGCCAAAAAGGGCAAGCAAATAATGAGCTGGATCAGTATTTGAAAGAGGAGTTGTATCCACGGAAGAAAGAGTTGGACATATTAGAATGGTGGAAAATCAACTCTCTCAAGTATCCGGTCCTCTCTACAATTGCTCGTGACATATTGGCTATTTCTGCGTCCATGGTGCCTTCCGAGTCTGCTTTTAGTTCTGGAGGACGCATTGTCAGTGATTATAGGAGCAGTCTTTCTTGCTCCACCGTCGAAGCTTTGATTTGCCTACAAGACTGGCTGAGAATAGATGGTTAGTAAGTTTTTCTTTTATTCCTCACGAAAATTGGTAACCACAGTTAATCTAATAATTTATGTGTTTTGTGTTTTATGTTTTGCAGATCCAGAAAAATTTGAAGGCGTATCATTGGAGACAGATGAAGAAGATCAAGGTATATGCGATGCCCCCATGAAAATCACTATTTCTAATTATCAGCTAGCTGTTGGCTGCAGTGCTTGCCTTGAATCATTTAAGCTACTGTGCAGCAAGCAGCATTCTTCTTACTGCAAAATGTTCATCTGCCCTCTGTTCTGAAGAAAAGATGAATGTTTCTACTTTGCTACTTGTTTGACTTTCAATGTTTCTTGTAAAGTTTTAAGTTATCCTGTAAAATGGATTCTTATGATGCAAATAGACTGACGGACATATTTTTTGACAGGAAATATGGGTTGCTAGTTTGCTACTTGAAGAAAGGATGGCAGGTTGATGGTGATGGAAGATCTTGAAGAGCTGAAAAAATTCATCTTGTTGTAGCCTCTAGTCTTATTGCAATTGATTTTGTCTTTAGTCTTGCTGCAAATAAAGGATGGCAGGTTGTATTAATGCAATTTATCTTGCATTCAGATTATGTACTTGTTGTATCCTGACAGGTTGTAGTCTTAATACATGGAGAGTAAACAATATGAACTTGCTCTATCCTGACATGTACTTTTTGTATTTTTAATTTTTGCATTCAGATTATGTGGGTATGTGGCAACCCGCATAATCCCAATTATTTTTATAGGGACATTCCACTTAATCCCACGTAATTATATAGGTTGATGCGACATTATGTGGGACTTCGGCGTCTCATCCCACTTGCAGCCTGACTTCCTTCGCTTCGGCGAACTCCTCACTCCTCCGCATGTTCCTTCCTTGGCCCACAAATCAACTGACCCAAATTGTGTTATTTAAATTATCTCGTCAAAGCGGGCAGAATAAGAAAAAGCACATGACGCACCGAGCTATTAGCGTCACCTTAGCCAGCATCGGAGATTACAAGAAGTGATTCTTTGGATTAGACTGAAAAGTAGTGCCGGTGCCGTGTGCGCCCACCTCGCGTCCCTCCCTCGACAGACCATCGTGCAGGCCGCCGGGCCCACCAGGATCGCCGTCCCTACCCATCCTCCTCGTCAGCCTTGTGTGGAAATAAGGTTTTTATATCACAGGCCAACTCGTGCAAACGCATCAGCGATTCTAGGGACCGATGCGCTCCGTGTACACTTGACTAATCCGGGCATCTTCTGCTTTAATCTATTCCGGTCTTCTTCCTCACTTGTTCGAGCATTGACTATGAGCTCCAAAATGTTGTGCATTCAAAGCTTGGTCTTCTCTTTGGAGTACTTTACTCTTTTTTTAATTGAACAGCGAGATAGTGTATCTGAAAACACAATGACTTTTTTCCAAGTAAATAACGGTTTCATTCACGTAGGTTTATTCACACGGCCATCGCTGCAGGTTCACGATTTTCTTTAGTTGCCTTGCATTAACTTCAGTAAAGCAAAGCAGATTTAATCGGTCCCAGAAAGGAGTAGCATATTCGGTGCCCAATGCTGTTGCGAATTAAATAAACCAAGCTAGGAGTAGTGAGCTAAACTAAACGCTAGGGATTAGGTAACAACACCACTACTTTTTCTGGTCGGGTTAGCTTTGCTTTGCGGGGCATCGCAATCGATCGCCCTTGTCCTGCGAGAACAGCCAAACTACTAGTGTCCCTACTGCGACAGTGTTGTTGTTGGCAGTGGCCAGTCTGCGTCATAAACAAGTCCACGGGGTTAATTACCAGCTAAAAGTGTGGATAGGTTCGGTCTGCTTCCAGGAATTAAGCCCAACTCTAACGTGGTTCACCGAACGGACAACATCCAATGTCCACCGACGCGATCAAATATGTCCGCGGAGAGCGGAAAGGGAGCTAAACCATGCATATCCATCAAGATGATATGTCGGCTCAGTTTCTCGGAGATGCTCATAGAGGTAGAGTGTGCATGTGTGCATTCATAGGGATGAGTGTATAATGTCCGTCTTTTGTCCAATAGAGGTGACATAGAAGGGATGAGAAGAAGAAAATGAGTTTGTGATAGGGTCCAAGGTTGAACCAACATGTTTGTAGCGTGACAAAACTCCCTCAAACGTCCTACAAGTTTAGGGAAAGATTGTGAGATTTCAGAGGTCGGAACATCTCTAGATGGATTTCTAATAGATCCATGCAAACAACTCATTCCGTTTAGAAGAAACCAGCTCGATGACGCTCCCACCCCTCCCTAAACCCTAGCCACCAAACCCACCAGCGATTTCCACGTCCCACTGTGGAAGTTGCCTTCTGATCCACTCAATCGCATCAGCGTCCTTGGTTTCATCATCTGGTTATCATCTCCATGACAGTCCATGTAGCAATCGCTCTTGGTTTGGATTTCTCCCCTGGTTTGGCTCTTTCAAAAGAGATCTGGCACACCTTCACGCGCACGGTACACCCTTCTGATGAATCTAGTCATTTTATTATGGTGGTCTCCTTTGGAAGACATTCTTTCCGTTGGGATGAGGAGAATGTTGCCTTAGCCCTAGAATATGCCATTGGAGGATATTGTTCGGATCTGAGGGTCTCCTCTCTCCGTGACCAAGTTTTCTCATTTTATGTATCATGCAAGGAGGTTGGTTTCTTTATCTTGCATCAACGAAATTTGTCTGCCAGCAGTTTAAATGCTATTTTCATCTTTGGGGGCATGGTGGTCCAGATTGGACCAAAGAATTTAAGTTATGGCAATTAGAGTGTCATTAGGAATGGACTTTGATTAGTCCATCTAAACGCAGAACCAAAATGGCCATGGAGGCACTTGCTCGTGTTCCGGCCAAATGCTCATTGAGGCGCTCTGGAGCTTTACATCCTCGGAAAAATATTTGTTTTGCAATTTTCATTAACTACCCCGCATGCTAAGGTTATCGATACCCAGCTACGGCCGAGGAGATCTCCATTGTGCAAAACGATGCGGGCTATGTTCTTCACTCGGAGGAAAGAGCACCACCGCCAGTGGCCGGACTCACGCCGGCGTATCCTACTGCGCAATCTCAGCCGGCTACCTCAGGCTTGCCATCCAGCTCCCCGAGTATGGCCATTCAGTTTGGATCTTTCCTTTCTCTCGCGCATGATCCAAGGGATTCGGTTACTGGCGGGAATCCATGTTTGATTTTCTCCCCAGATATCACCAAGCCCATCTCAGCTAGCCTTTGTGCTCATAGCCCAATCAAAATATCTGATGATGACTCAGATGGGCCTTTGGATGGGCCAACCCCTACGGTGGTACACAATGTAGAATTCTTAAGCCCGCCACCCAAGGACACGCTCTCTGCAGTCTCCTGCTTGTCCTCGGATAAATCCTCCCAGGAAATTGTTAATGATTTACAAGGTCTAGATGAAGTGGTTGAAGATATTGCGGCAAGATTTTGGGACTGCCAGAGATGCCTTGGTATGGGGCACAGTTTGCAAACGTGCACCAACCAGATTCGTTGCCGAAAATGTTTCGTTTCGGTCACGTAAAAAAGGCTGCAATCGATCTCCTCCAAGCATTGATATTTGAGTGCAAAAGGTGACTAATAGACGCCTCAATTTTTGTGCCCGCGAGAACCTGGAGTCTTCGTGCTCCCCTGCTACAAGCTCCCCGGCTATGAGGAAAACCCCAACCCCACCTCCACAATCACTGCCATTGCAACATCAACACGTTGTACCACCCCACGCCTCTCCCCCACCGTTTGCATCTATGGCAAACTATGAGCTTGATCCTAGGCGCTTCTTGCCAGTGGGCCACGACATTGTGGACGGTGGGCCTTTTCGCGTTCCACGAACCTTCTACACCCCTGCTCAAGCTCCATTGAGATGCCATGAATCCTACATGGTGGGGATTGTGGAACCTGTTCCGCCGCCCGAGGAAGTTCACGCGCTCTGTCAGCAAGTCATGGATTTTATCACTATTGAGCTCGAACTGCCGGTAATCTCTGCTCAAAATTGGTTCCTAGGTGTTGGTCTATATCATATGCAAGATCCAGTCATTCGTTCTGCATTAGTTAATCATGCACCATGGCCGCTCGGTTTTAACCAGCAAGGAGAAGAACTGTTTGTCCGTTTTATAAACCATGATCATGGTGAGGGCTATACAGCTCTTCAGATACACCACATTGGTTGGTTGATGTTCATTGGTGTGCCCCTTGACTATCGCAATATGCATAATCTAGCTGAAGTGGTTGGTACTTTTGGTCAGTTCCACCACTGGAACGAAGAGGATGTCAGGTTGGCCAGATCTTTGGTTTATGCTTCCTTTCCTAACAATCAGCTAGTGCCCCGAGATGTTGTTTTTGTCAGTTTGCAAATATCGGGGGTGCTGTGGTTTCTTGGACTGCTGATACGTCTCCAACGTATCTATAATTTTTGATTGTTCCATGCTATTATATTATCTGTTTTGGATGTTTAATGGGCTTTATTATGCACTATTATTATTATTTTTGGGACTAACCTATTAACCAAAGGCCTAGTGCAAATTGTTGTTTTTTGCGTATTTCAATATTTCACAGAAAAGAAATATCAAACGGAATCCAAACGGAATGAAACCTTTGCGAGGATCATTTTTGGAACAAAGGCAATCCAAGAGACTTGGAGTGAACGTCAAGGAAGAAACGAGGCGGCCACGAGGTAGGAGGGCGCGCCCAGGGGGATAGGAGCGCCCCCCACCCTCGTGGGCCCTTCGTGGCTCCATCGACCTACTTCTTTCACCTATATATACTCATATACCCCAAGAACATCCAGGAGCACCACGAAACCCTATTTCCACCGCCGCAACCTTCTGTACCCGTGAGATCCCATCTTTGGGCCTTTTCCGGTGCTTCGCCGGAGGGGGAATCGATCACGGAGGGCTTATATATCAACACCATAGCCTCTCCAATGACGTGTGAGTAGTTTACCACGGACCTCCGGGTCTATAGTTATTAGCTAGATGACTTCTTCTCTATCTTTGGATCTCAATACAAAGTTCTCCTTGATCTTCTTGGAGATCTATTCGATGTAATTCATTTTGCGGCGTGTTTCTCGAGATCCGATGAATTGTCGGTTTATGATCAAGATTATCTATGAACAATATTTGATTCTTCTCTAAATTCTTATATGCATGATTTAAATATCTTTGCAAGTCTCTTCGAATTATCAGTTTGGTTTGGCCTACTAGATTGATCTTTCTTGCAATGGGAGAAGTGCTTAGCTTTGGGTTCAATCTTGCGGTGTCCTTTCCAAGTGACAAAGGGGGAAGCAAGGCACGTATTGTATTGTTGCCATCAAGGATAAAAATATGGGGTTTATATCATATTGCTTGAGTTTATCCCTCTACATCTTGTCATCTTGCCTAATGCGTTACTCTGTTCTTATGAACTTAATACTCTAGATGCATGCTGGATAGCAGTCGATGTGTGGAGTAGTAGTAGTAGATGCAGAATCGTTTCGGTCTACTTGTCACGGACATGATGCCTATATACATGATCATGCCTAGATGTTCTCATAACTATGCGCTTTTCTATCAATTGCTCGACAGTAATTTGTTCACCCACCGTAGAATATGCTATCTTGAGAGAAGCCACTAGTGAAACCTGTGGGCCCCGGGTCTATTCTCCATCATATTATTTTCCCTATCAACTTTCTATTTCTATTGTTGTTTATTTTGCAATCTTTATTTTCCAATCTATACAACAAAAATACCAAAAATATTTATCTTATTATCTTTATCAGATCTCACTTCTGCATGTGGGCATGAAGGGATTGACAACCCCTTTATCGCGTTGGTTGCAAGGTTCTTGATTGTTTGTGCATGTACGAGGGACTTGCGTGTAGTCTCCTACTGGATTGATACCTTGGTTCTCAAAAATTGAGGGAAATACTTACGCTACTTTGCTGTGTCACCCTTTCCTCTTCAAGGGAAAACCAACGCATGCTCAAGAGGTAGCAAGACGCCGTTGCCGGGGAGATCTGCGCTCAAGTCAAGACATACCAAGTACCCATCACAAACTCTTCTCCCTCGCATTACATTATTTGCCATTTGCCTCTCGTTTTCCTCTCCCCCACTTCACCCTTGCCATTTTATTCGCCCTTTTTCAGTTCTCCTCTTTTTTGTTCGCCTCTTTTTGCTTGCCTCTTGTTTGCATGTGTGTTGGATTTTTTGTTTGTCGCGATGGCTCTACCAAAAGGCGTTGATCCTCACCTTAGAAGGTTGGAAGAAATTGAAAACAACGTTATAAGCTTTATGTCCTTGCAATTTGAGCATAATAATTTCTTCAGAAACGAGCTTAAAGAACAAAAAAATTTTATGGAGTACATGAATAAAGAGCTCGATGATATGTCTAAGGAATTTTATGGTTTGAAATCTCAGTTCGCTCATATTGAATACTTAATAGCCCAAATTTCAGATAAGAAGGCCACCTTAGTTAATAAGATGGCCACAAAACCGGAAGAGCTAGAAAGTAACAATGATAAAGATCTAAAAGTGATTGATGTGTCTCCTATTAAATCGTTGTTTGCCAATATGAATCTTGATAAAGACGGGACTGGAGAGGAGTCAACTTTAGTTAAAAGGCGTCCCAATGATTCAGAGTTTTTAGATCTTGATGCAAAAATTGGTAAAAGTGGGATTGAAGAGGTCAAAACTTTACATAGCAATGAACCCACTATTTTGGATTTCAAGGAATTTAATTATGATAATTGCTCTTTGATAGATTGTATTTCCTTGTTGCAATCCATGTTAAATTCTCCTCATGCTTATGATCAAAACAAAGCTTTTACTAAACATATCTGTGACGCCTGGGTAATTAAGCTACAGTAACCCTCTGGTAATGATGCCATGTCACCATGATTACTGTTGCTAGTCTCGTGTTAGTTAGGAACCGATCCAAATTAAAATTTGAATTAAATGCGAACATCAAGAGTTTTCAAACATTAAAACTAAAATGTTCTAGCTGGGCCAAATAAATCCTATGTAATAATGGTGGAGAGGCCACACTTTTATGAAATGTTTAAATACTCTAAAATGAATAAAACGGGGGCTAAATCAATTATCCTAATGCTTTTAAAATAGTAAACAATGCAAGCTAATTAATTAATGTGCCAAATTAATTGTGGCAGTGGAATTTTTTGAAACACTATTTTAGGTGCTGTTGTGGTATTTTATAAAACTAAGTTTATTAGAATATAAACAGACAACAATAAAAGGTAATAAACATAAGAAAAATCAAAACTAAAAGAAAAAGAAAGCAAAAGCTCCTCCCTTTCCCCACTAGGCCTCTTGGCCCAGTCGGCTAAGCCTACCAGGCCGGCCCAGCCGCCCCCCCATCGGTTCCCTTAACCCCACCCCGACCGGGGAACCCTAACCCACGAACCCCCACTCACCCACTCCCCCCCCGTCGCCCACACCCCCACTCCCCCGCTGGATCTGGATCGGGGTACGAAGCCCCGACACCGTCGCCGATTCGAACCGCGCCAACCGTCGCCTCGCGCCAGGACGACGCCGCCCGGAACGCCGCCTCGCCGACCTTCCTCCTCGCCGGCGCCGTCGTCCCCAACTCCTCCTCAACTCCCGTTGCCATGGCCCTGCACCCGCCGTGAGCCGCCGCCCTCTCCTCCTTGCCTCTTCGCCCGCCCTGCTCCGGCGCGGTGCGCGCTCACCGCGTCCGCTGGCGCCGACACGCAACCGAGCTTGCGCGTGCCTCGCCTCGCTCCTCCGCCCTACCGCGCACGCCCGCGCGCTCAACGCCGTGCCCGCCCGATCCTGCCGCTGCCCATGGCCACCGCGTCCACCTCCTTCACCGTGCACGTCGTTCCCTAGACAAGCCAACGCACGCGCTCACCGCGTTGGGCCCGCGCCCCGCACGCGCCCGTCTCTTCCTCCGTCCAACTGCCGCTGCTGCATCGTCTCCGGCCGCCCCGCGCGCCATACCCCCTCGCGGGAGCTTCCTTGCGGCCTCGCCCCGTCGCTGCTTACTGGCCGGCGCTGCTGTCCCGCCCCGCCGCTGCCCTCTGCTCGCCTACGTCACTCCGCCCGCGGCCCGCTCGCTGCTGTGACGCTGCCTCTCGCCGTCGCCCGCTCTTCCAACTCCTCCCCACGCCGCTCGCCTGCAGCCGCCTTGCTGGCCACCGTCCCAGTCCATTTCCGGCCGACTGCAGCAGCCCCGCCGGAGCCCAAGCCGCCCTGGTGCCGTCCGTGCCTAGGTCCGGCCTTCATGGGCGTCCGCGCCCATAACCCGTCGCCTGCAACGCACAAACCCGCTAAGAACCCCCCTGCCTATGACAGCGGGGCCCCACGCCCCTTTTTCTAAAAAAATATAATTAAAAAAAATAATTACTTAAATAATTAATTAGTAATTAATTAATTTAATGAATCCTGTTAATTAACCTAACTTAATTAGTCTGATTAGTTAACTAATTAACTGTTAACTAATTAAATAGACAATGACAATTGGGCCCTGCTGCCCCTTTGACCAGTTAACCCGGTTAGAGTTGACTGTTGACCCTGCTGATGTCATGATGACATCATGCTGATGCAATAACTCTATTTTAGTTTTTAAAATAATTATAGAAATTGTTTTAAACTTCGAAAATTCATATAAAATAACCCGTAACTCTGATGGAAAAAACTTTGTACATGAAAGTTGCTCAGCACGACGAGACGAACCCGGATACGCGGCCCGTTCGTCCGCCATGCATCCCTAGCATAACAAACACGCAACTTTCCCCCTCCGGTTCGTCTGTCCGAAAACCCAAAACACCGGGAATACCTTCCCGGATGTTTTCCCCCTTCACCGGTACCACCTCGTACCGCGTTAGGGCACGCCTAGCACCATGCTTTGTCATGTCATGCATCGTCATGCATTTGTTTGCATTGTATTTATTGTTTCTTCCCCCTCTTCTCTCGCTAGACACCGAGACCGACGCCGCTGCTACCCAGTACGACTACGGTGTTGATGACCCCTCTCTCTTGCCAGAGCAACCAGGCAAGCCCCCCTTTGATCACCAGATATCGCCTACTCTTCTCTATACTGCTTGCATTAGAGTAGTGTAGCATGTTACTGCTTTCCGTTATTCCTATCCTGATGCATAGCCTGTGCTTGCTACTACTGTTGTTACCATTACCTGCTATCCTACTGCTTAGTATAGGATGCTAGAGTTCCATCAGTGGCCCTACACTCTTGTCCGTCTGCCATGCTATTCTACTGGGCCGTGATCACTTCGGGAGGTGATCACGGGCATATACTATATACTTTACACAGTTACATTACTTATGATACTGTTCGGAGATGGGGGCTGAAGGGGCAGGTGGCTCCATCCCGGTAGAGGTGGGCCTGGGTTCCCGACGGCCCCCGATTGTTACTTTGAGGCGGAGCGACAGGGCAGGTTGAGACCACCTAGGAGAGAGGTGGGCCTGGCCCTGGTCGGTGTTCGCGGATACTTAACATGTTTAACGAGATCTTGGTATTTGATCTGAGTCTGGCTACTGGCATATACGCACTAACCATCTACGCGGGGACAGTTATGGGCACTCGACGTCGTGGTATCAGCCGAAGCCTTCGTGACGTCAGCGACTGAGCAGCGCGCGCCGGATTGGACTGGAACGCCACTAGGCTAGGTCTGCTTCCGGCCGCGTTCGCAACGTGCAGGTGTGCAAAGGGCGATGGGCCCAGACCCCTGCGCCATAGGATTTAGACCGGCGTGCTGACCTCTCTGTTGTGCCTAGGTAGGGCTGCGACATGTTGATCTTCCAAGGCCGGGCATGACCCAGGAAAGTGTGTCCGGCCAAATGGGATCGAGCGTGTTGGGTTATGTGGTGCACCCCTGCAGGGAAGTTAATCTATTCGAATAGCCGTGATCTTCGGTAACAGGACGACTTGGAGTTGTACCTTGACCTTATGACAACTAGAACCGGATACTTAATAAAACACACCCTTCCAAGTGCCAGATACAACCGGTGGTCGCTCTCCCACAGGGCGACGAGGGGAGGATCATCGGTTAGGATTATGCTATGCGGTGATACTTGGAGGACTTCAGTCTACTCTCTTCTACATGATGCAAGACGGAGGCTGCCAGAAGCGTAGACTTCGAAAGGACTAGCTATCCTCCTCATATTCCGGCTTTCGGTAGTCCAGTCCACATATAATAGCCTTATTCCAGTTGATACCAATGCATACATATGTAGTGTAGCTCCTTGCTTGCGAGTACTTTGGATGAGTACTCACGGTTGCTTTCTCCTTTCTTTCCCTCTATGCCTTCTACCTGGTTGTCGCAACCAGATGTTGGAGCCCAGGAGCCAGACGCCACCGTCGATGACGACTCCTACTACACCGGAGGTGCCTACTACGTGCTGCCCGCTGACGACGACCAGGAGTAGTTAGGAGGATCCCAGGCAGGAGGCCTGCGCCTCTTTCGATCTGTATCCCTGTTTATGCTAGCCTTACTTGTTTAACTTATGTCTGTACTCAGATATTGTTGCTTCCGCTGACTCGTTTATGATCGTGCTCTTGTATTCGAGCCTTCGAGGCCCCTTGCTTGTAATATGATGCTTGTATGACTTATTTTATTGGTAGAGTTGTGTTGTGATATCTTCCCGTGAGTCCCTGATCTTGATCGTACACGTTTGCGTGTATGATTAGTGTACGATTAAATCAGGGGTTTCACAAGTTGGTATCAGAGCCGACTGCCTGTAGGAATCCCCTTTCCAACTCCTTGGCCGAAGTTGAGTCTAGTCATTGCAAAACCTTTACTAACATGGCTGTGTGGCCTATGGGCCCACGTCGCCATTGGGTGGTATTAGGATCTTTTACTCCTCGATGTTTACTCCGGGATTCTGAACTCTCTTCTATTCGGGTTAAACGATTTTTACTAAAATCTAACTTTAGGTTCTCGAAAATGCTTTCTCCCGGAGAGCCCCTACAGTCCAGATGATCGCCGGCTGCACCAGAAGATTTCAGAGATACTCTCCGATATTCTCTCGAGACCTTGTGCCCGTTGCTTTTGCAATTCCCTTCCACCAAAATATCCGTATGGATAAATACTTACACCTGTCGTGCTTACTTTTATTCCCAGTCGATCTTGTTATTACAAGATACCCCGAGAATATTTTGTGCCTACTGCCTTGCAGTTCTTTGCCACCTGAATACCCCTAAGAATAATTTCTCGCACTTTCCGAGTATCCGCTCATCCCCAGTTGTTCAGGTGTTTCACAAAAGTCTTTGAAATACTATTCAATCCTCCGAAAATCCTTAGCAACTAATGCTCTGCAAATACTGTATGCTTACATTATGGATGCTCCCATATCACTAGCAATATTCACTAGTATCTTTTGACACCGTCATTTTGATCCTATTGATTCAACATGTGTGCGAATGCACACAATAATCTATCAACTCTTCTAATTTATCTTTCTGGCTCAGACATCCTTTTAAACATGAGCTGGTTCCCGACCAGTCGGATTACCATCGATTGTACTCCTAAGTCTATGCAACTTATCCATCCTTAATCAGAGTGTTTGCTTCTGATCCCTTGATTGAGGATCATAAATTTCCTTGCATTGAGCTTTGAATTAGTCAGTTGTTCCTATAATCTGATGCCTTTGCATTCCTTCTTCCTCTGATTGAGAACCGATACTCACATCAGCCCTGTTATGGACCGTCAGATACTTTTTGGATTTTATCTGACATCGTCCTTCATATTCAATAATCTTCTGAGCCGTCCTCGGATACATAATGCCTTGGGTAAATTGTATCCTCTACTTTCTCAACCATGTGCTGCTTTCGAGCTTGTATGAATTATTCCTGGAGTTGTGGTATATGTTTCTAAGATGCCCCGATGGGTTGAACATATACCTTCCTTAATATGTGTGAACTCGAAAGTTTTCACGAGTCACACACTTCTGGTATTT
Organism: Triticum urartu; assembly: GCF_056163025.1. NCBI lineage: Eukaryota > Viridiplantae > Streptophyta > Magnoliopsida > Poales > Poaceae > Triticum > Triticum urartu. Next base: position 428,551,065 of record NC_141879.1, read on the forward strand.
TGCCAGATAAAATTTCAACACTACAACTTCCTCGAAAGTGAGAAGTGAGAAAGGGTATGCATTGGAGAAGTGGGAGTCGACCTTGAACTTTGTGTTCATGCCCATGGACACGATGTAGATCTTATCATTAAAGCTTCTTTTAAATTAAATTATTCCTTTGGTATAAGTTCATCTTATATCCGGGATCTGGCCTTTTGCAATAGTGTTTCCGACCATGTTCTCCTCTAAATACCATTTCTCGGACAAGTTGAAGTAATTATCTTCTACATATCATTGCACCCGACCAACCTTTACTTTGATCTACCGTCGTGTATTACACTCTGGTATCTCAAGAATATCATAGAACTGCATAACTTCTTATGGGTTCTTCATCAACTATTATTTCTCACCGACTCCAATTTTCCCAGGTTCTGGGTTGTCATCAACCGAGGACACCAATAAGTGAATCGATTCTGCACTCTGGTTCAATAACTCTTAAATAATTGTTGTTGCTTACGAGTTAATAATCACTTAAGTCATTCCTAGCCTGATCGGCTATATCATCATGGTGCTAAATTTTAACTGTGCTACTTGGCCCTTCTTCACGGAGCACAATTCTTGACGATGAGCTAATCTTACGTCGATTTTCCTCATCATATCATTTCGCCTTGAACCGCAAGCTTGATTTCGAGTTTGTGTCGTAACCATGGTTCCAATAACCTTCCGTTTATCATTCGTTTGACTAGATGTCATCACCGATTGATTACATCTTCATGAAATCTCTCGACAAATGTGTCGTGATCATCATCAGCATTCCGAGCTCTCCCAAGATATCAATTGAGTTCATGATGATAAATACCATCCTTGCCCTCGATGATTTGTGTTACCATCGACCACTTTATTGACTTCCCTCCAGAACAAACTTGTTCGTGTTTTGTGTTATACCTTGAGTTCCTTGCTATCCCGCATTGTTCTTCTTTACCTTGGGGTATTACCATCTTTAATGTCAAGAAAGTCGTGAGGATTTCATCACCTCTTAAGGATTCTTGATACAGGTAATACTTCTCACCATCACCTTTCTTTATTGGTCCCCGTGTTGGTTCTAACCGGGATTCCAACAAGTGAACGGTACTGCGTGGATTTTGTACTTCTAACAACCCTATTGCTTTGAAGTTGATGGTCGATAGTTCGTTCTTAGACTATTTGTTGTTGAACCACCATTTTAACGTTGATCATGCTACCTAAGCCCATCTTTCGGGTGCACCTTTCAATCAATGTTCAATTGTGTATGCTTTCCTCGAGCATACATCATTATATTATATCATTTGATCTGACAAATGTTATCTCCTTGTTCACATAATTGTGGAAACACATCCTTTCGAAATCTCGATGAATTGTCACTGATTTCATCAACTACCTCCTTATTCCTTCATTGGTTTAATGATGAGCTCTTGTTCTGGAAGTCCCTTCCATAGTACATTTCCCGAGAATCTTACAATGTCTTCTCGTCAAATTGTGTTGCACCTATTCTTCTCAGGTATCCAAATGTCTGAGGTATCCTGACACCAACCAGATCTGAATCTCGGCCAGATATGATGGTTGGAACATATTTCCAAGAGTTATAACATTGGTCTTTATATGACTCGGTAAGGTGATGTCATGCCTAGCACACCTGACCGGAGGACCTATGGTTATAGTTTCCTTTTGGCAAGGTTAGTCATTCTTCTGTGAGGAAATTGTAAGACTTATTCTATAAGTTGTTCCTGATGGATCCTTTTTGTCTCCAAAGTCTGATCTTCACCTGTTGACCATGTCAATGCTATCTCAAAGCATGTCTGTGGTACTCTGATTTTCAACAAGTACATTTGAAGCCTAATGCTAAATGTTACTTTCTCAATTATCCAAACACCGTTGTATGGGAAATGTCATGAAAATTCTCTTCCGTACCTAAAGAGTTTTCTACATTATATCCTATCATGGATATCATGCTCTACTTGTCCTTGGGAAGGATATACCTTTCAAATGTGTTTTTAAACCCATTTTCCTTTCCATTGTTCTGTTTAATCTGATAATCATATTTGCCTTTCCATTGGTTGGTTTAACACGTCTTGTGATCTATATGATCTAAGCGGTAATATTCTCCTGCTTATGTAAACACCTCGGTGTACAATTCTTCAGCAAGACCCTGTTACTATTGTTGATGACATTTCGGTAGCCACCGATGGACGAGAACCTTGCCTATTGGCTCGCCTCGTTCAACGAGCAGGAAAATGGTTCTCTTCGTCCCTCGCCCTTGGTATCGATGTTGTTGCCGACATAGCTGACAGGCTATCCTCTGACATGCCTTGCTTAAATGATCTTGCAAGACGTCACTACCCTTCCTACTTTAACCCACATGGTGGGCCCATAACCCACAGTTCCACAGGATCGAAACCTGACTCTCCTGTACACCCCCTGTTCCTAAAGTTATTCCTCGTGCGTGGCCTTGTATGTAATTCACGGACCACCGTCCTAGTGATCTATTCTGGTAACAGACGCAATACTCAATCTCGTTGCTCTGGACCCCTTTCGCGTGTTGTTTCAGACATCGAACGATTGCCTATCCGTTTGAAACTTCTCATGGTACCTTCGTACCTTACTCTTGATCTATTTTATATGTTCAACTCGAGAGATAATCTTATGTTCATTCATGGGTTATCCCCATATTGTTTCCCTCATAAGCATTCTATCGTAGCCAAGCTGCCCCTTACCTATTCGTAATTACGTTGGAGTTCCCGAAGAAAAGGACGACTTCACCATGATGACCTGAAGCGGAGAAATGAAAACATCAACGTAATGGATCGACCATTTCGAGAAGAGCAAGCAAGACCGAGATGACTCGTTAGAATTTCTTAACCAGATCTTTCCCCCTTACTCCCCTCTTAAATCTCGGGACGAGATTTCTTGTAGTGGAGGAGAATTGTGACGCCTGGGTAATTAAGCTACAGTAACCCTCTGGTAATGATCCCATGTCAGCATGATTACTGTTGCTAGTCTCGTGTTAGTTCGGAACCGATCCAAATTCAAATTTAAATTAAATGCGAACATCAAGAGTTTTCAAACATTAAAACTAAAATGTTCTAGCTGGGCCAAATAAATCCTATGTAATAATGGTGGAGAGGCCACACTTTTATGAAATGTTTAAATACTCTAAAATGAATAAAACGGGGGCTAAATCAATTATCCTAATTCTTTTAAAATAGTAAACAATGCAAGCTAATTAATTAATGTGCCAAATTAATTGTGGCAGTGGAATGTTTTGAAACACTATTTTAGGTGCTGTTGTGGTATTTTATAAAACTAAGTTTATTAGAATATAAATAGACAACAATAAAAGGTAATAAACAAATGAACAATCAAAACTAAAAGAAAAAGAAAGCAAAAGCCCCTCCCTTTCCCCACTAGGCCTCTTGGCCCAGTCGGCTAAGCCTACCAGGCCGGCCCAGCCGACCCCCCCCATCGGTTCCCTTAACCCCACCCCGACCGGGGAACCCTAACCCACGAAACCCCACTCACCCACTCCCCCCCCGTCGCCCACACCCCCACTCCCCCGCTGGATCTGGATCGGGGTACGATGCCCCGACCGCGTCGCCGATTCGAACCGCGCCAACCGTCGCCTCGCGCCAGGATGACGCCGCCCGGAACGCCGCCTCGCCGACCTTCCTCCTCGCCGGCGCCGTCGTCCCCAACTCCTCCTCAACCCCCGTTGCCATGGCCCTGCACCCGCCGTGAGCCGCCGCCCTCTCCTCCTTGCCTCTTCGCCCGCCCCGCTCCGGCGCGGTGCGCGCTCACCGCGTCCGCTGGCGCCGACCCGCAACCGAGCTCGCGCGTGCCTCGCCTCGCTCCTCCGCCCTACCGCGCACGCCCGCGCGCTCAACGCCGTGCCCGCCCGATCCTGCCGCTGCCCATGGCCACCGCGTCCACCTCCTTCGCCGTGCACGTCGTTCCCTAGACAAGCCAACGCACGCGCTCAACGTGTTGGGCCCGCGCCCCGCACGCGCCCGTCTCTTCCTCCGTCCAACTGCCGCTGCTGCATCGTTTCCGGCCGCCCCGCGTGCCATACCCCCTCGCCAGAGCTTCCTTGCGGCCTCGCCCCGTCGCTGCTTACTGGCCGGCGCTGCTGTCCCGCCCTGCCGCTGCCCTCTGCTCGCCTACGTCGCTCCGCCCGCGCCCCGCTCGCTGCTGCGACGCTGCCTCTCGCCGTCGCCCGCTCTTCCAACTCCTCCCGACGCCACTCGCCTGCAGCCTCCTTGCTGGCCACCATCCCAGTCTGTTTCCGGCCGACTGCAGCAGCGCCGCCGGAGCCCGAGCCGCCCTGGTGCCGTCCGTTCCTAGGTCCGGCCTTCATGGGCGTCCGCGCCCATAACCCGTCGCCCGCAACGCACAAACCCGCTAAGAACCCCCCTGCCTATGACAGCGGGGCCCCACGCCCCTTTTTCTAAAAAAAATATAATTAAAAAAATAATTACTTAAATAATTAATTAGTAATTAATTAATTTAATGAATCCTGTTAATTAACCTAACTTAATTAGTCTGATTAGTTAACTAATTAACTGTTAACTAATTAAATGGACAATGACGATTGGGCCCTGCTGCCCCTTTGACCAGTTAACCCAGTTAGAGTTGACTGTTGACCCTGCTGATGTCATGATGACATCATGCTAATGCAATAACTCTATTTTAGTTTTTAAAATAATTATAGAAATTGTTTTAAACTTCGAAAATTCATATAAAATAACCCGTAACTCAGATGGAAAAACTTTGTACATGAAAGTTGCTCAGAACGACGAGACGGACCTGGATACGCGGCCCGTTCGTCCGCCATGCATCCCTAGCATAGCAAACACGCAACTTTCCCCCTCCGGTTCGTCTGTCCGAAAACGCAAAACACCGGGAATACCTTCCCGGATGTTTTCCCCCTTCACCGGTACCACCTCGTACCGCGTTAGGGCACGCCTAGCACCACGCTTTGTCATGTCATGCATCATCATGAATTTGTTTGCATTGTATTTATTGTTTCTTCCCCCCTCTTCTCTCGCTAGACACCGAGACCGACGCCGCTGCTACCCAGTATGACTACGGTGTTGATGACCCCTCTCTCTTGCCAGAGCAACCAGGCAAGCCCCCCCTTTGATCACCAGATATCGCCTACTCTTCTCTATACTGCTTTCATTAGAGTAGTGTAGCATGTTACTGCTTTCCGTTATTCCTATCCTGATGCATAGCCTGTCCTTGCTACTACTGTTGTTACCATTACCTGCTATCCTACTGCTTAGTATAGGATGCTAGAGTTCCATCAGTGGCCCTACACTCTTGTCCGTCTGCCATGCTATACTACTGGGCGGTGATCACTTCGGGAGGTGATCACGGGCATATACTATATACTTTACACAGTTACATTACTTATGATACTGTTCGGAGATGGGGGCTGAAGGGGCAGGTAGCTCCATCCCGGTAGAGGTGGGCCTGGGTTCCCGACGGCCCCCGATTGTTACTTTGAGGTGGAGCGACAGGGCAGGTTGAGACCACCTAGGAGAGAGGTGGGCCTGGCCCTGGTCGGTGTTCGCGTATACTTAACATGTTTAACGAGATCTTGGTATTTGATCTGAGTCTTGCTACTGGCCTATACGCACTAACCATCTACGCGGGGATAGTTATGGGCACTCGACGTCGTGGTATCAGCCGAAGCCTTCGTGACGTCAGCGACTGAGCGGCACGCGCCGGATTGGACTGGAACGCCACTAGGCTAGGTCTGCTTCCGGCCACGTTCGCAACGTGCAGGTGTGCAAAGGGCGATGGGCCCAAACCCCTGCGCCATAGGATATAGACCGGCGTGCTGACCTCTCTGTTGTGCCTAGGTAGGGCTGCGACGTGTTGATCTTCCGAGGCCGGGCATGACCCAGTAAAGTGTGTCCGGCCAAATGGGATCGAGCGTGTTGGGTTATGTGGTGCACCCCTGCAGGGAAGTTAATCTATTCGAATAGCCGTGATCTTCGGTAACAGGACGACTTGGAGTTGTACCTTGACCTTATGACAACTAGAACCGGATACTTAATAAAACACACCCTTCCAAGTGCCAGATACAACCGGTGGTCGCTCTCCCACAGGGCGACGAGGGGAGGATCATCGGTTAGGATTATGCTATGCGGTGATACTTGGAGGACTTCAGTCTACTCTCTTCTACATGATGCAAGACGGAGGCTGCCAGAAGCGTAGACTTCGAAAGGACTAGCTATCCTCCTCATATTCCGGCTTTCGGTAGTCCAGTCCACATATAATAGCCTTATTCCAGTTGATACCAATGCATACATATGTAGTGTAGCTCCTTGCTTGCGAGTACTTTGGATGAGTACTCACGGTTGCTTTCTCCTTTCTTTCCCTCTATGCCTTCTACCTGGTTGTCGCAACCAGATGTTGGAGCCCAGGAGCCAGACGCCACCATCGATGATGACTCCTACTACACCGGAGGTGCCTACTACGTGCTGCCCGCTGACGACGACCAGGAGTAGTTAGGAGGATCCCAGGCAGGAGGCCTGCGCCTCTTTCGATCTGTATCCCTGTTTGTGCTAGCCTTCTTAAGGCATACTTGTTTAACTTATGTCTGTACTCAGATATTGTTGCTTCCGCTGACTCGTTTATGATCGAGCTCTTGTATTCGAGCCTTTGAGGCCCCTGGCTTGTAATATGATGCTTGTATGACTTATTTTATTGGTAGAGTTGTGTTGTGATATCTTCCCGTGAGTCCCTGATCTTGATCGTACACGTTTGCGTGTATGATTAGTGTACGATTAAATCGGGGGCGTCACAATATCGTTGATGATTTAATGAAATCCTATGAAGAAAAACTTGAATTAGAAGTCTCTATCCCTAGAAAACTTTATGATTAGTGGGAACCTACTATTAAAATTAAGATGAAAGATCATGAATGCTATGCTTTATGTGATTTGGGTGCTAGTGTTTCCACGATTCCAAAAACTTTGTGTGATGTGTTAGGTTTCCGTGAATTTGATGATTGTTCTTTAAATTTGCATCTTGCGGATTCCACCATTGAGAAACCTATGGGAATTATGTGCCCATAGATTTCATTGTTCTTGATATAGATTGCAATCCTACATGTCCTATTATTCTTGGTAGACCTTTCCTTAGAATGATTGGTGCAATTATTGATATGAAAGAAGGAAATATTAGATTCCAATTTCCGTTATGGAAAGGCATGGAACACTTTCCTAGAAAGAAAATTAAATTACCTTATGAATCTATTATGAGATCCACTTATGGATTGCATACCAAAGATGACAATACCTAGATCTATTCTTGCTTTTATGCCTAGTTAGGGGCGTTAAACGATAGCGCTTGTTGGGAGGCAACCCAATTTTATTCTTGTTTCATGCTTTTTTTCTGTTTAGTAATAAATAATTCATCTAGCTTCTGTTTAGATGTGGTTTTATGTTTTTAATTAGTGTTTGTGCCAAGTAGAACCTTTGTGAAGACTTGGGGAACGTCTTTGCGATCTTGCTATAAAAAACATAAACTTTAGCGCTCACGAGATTTGCTGCAATGTTTTACTGGAGAGTGCTATTAGGTTGATTCTTTTTGAAAATGATTAATAGACAAATTCCTCAACTCCACCAATTTATTTCAGAATTTTTGGGGTTACATAAGCATACGTTTGATACAGATTTCTACAGACTGTTCTGTTTTGGACAGATTCTATTTTTCGTGTGTTGTTTGCTTATTTTAATGAATCTATGGCTGGTATCGGGGGGTATGAACCATAGAGAAGTTGAAATACAATTGGTTTAACACCAATATAAATAAATAATGAGTTCATTACAGTACCTTGAAGTGGTGGTTTGTTTTCTTATACTAACGGAGCTCATGAGATTTTCTGTTGAGTTTTGTGTTGTGAAGTTTTCAAGTTTTGGGTAAAGATTTGATGGATTTTGGAATAAGGAGTGGCAAGAGCCTAAGATTGGGGATGACCATGGCAGCCTAAGGTAAAATTCAAGCACAAAAAAAATCCTAAGCTTGGGGATGCCCCGGAAGGCATCCCCTCTTTCGTCTTCGTCCATCGGTAATTTTACTTGAGGCTATATTTTTATTCACCACATGATATGTTTTTTGCTTGGAGCGTCTTTTATGATTTGAGTCTTTTATTATTAGTTTACCACAATCATACTTGCTGTACACACATTTTGGAGAGACACACATGAATCAGAATTTATTAGAATACTCTATGTGCTTCACTTATATCATTGAGCTAGATAATTTTCCTCTAGTGCTTCACTTATATCTTTTTAGAGCACGGTGGTGGTTTTATTTTATAGAAATTATTGATCTCTCATGATTCACTTATATTATTTTGAGAGGCTTTTCGAACATCATGGTAATTTGCTTTGGCTATAAAATTAGTCCTAATATGATAGGCATCCAAGATGGGTATAATAAAAACTTTAATAAAAAGTGCATTGAATACTACGAGAAGTTTGATACTTGATGATTGTTTTGAGATATGAAGATGGTAATATTAGAGTCATGCTAGTTGAGTAGTTGTGAATTTGAGAAATACTTGTGTTGAAGTTTGCAAGTCCCGTAGCATGCACGTATGGTGACCGTTGTGTGAAAAATTTGAAACATGAGGTGTTCTTTGATTGTCATCCTTATGAGTGGCGGTCGGGGACGAGCGATGGTCTTTTCCTACCAATCTATGCCCCCTAGGAGCATGCGCGTAATGGTTGGTTTTTGATGACTTGTAGATTTTTGCAATAAGTATCTGAGTTCTTTATGACTAATGTTGAGTCCATGGATTATACGTACTCTCACCTTTCCATCATTGCTAGCTTCTTCGGTACCATGCATTGCCCTTTCTCACCTTGAGAGTTGGTGCAAACTTCGCCGGTGCATCCAACCCCCGTGATATGATATGCTCTATCACACATAAACCTCCTTATATCTTCCTCAAAACAACCACCATACCTACCTATTATGGCATTTACATAGTCATTCCGAGATATATTGCGATGCAACTTTCCACCGTTTCATTTATTATGACACGCTTCATCATTGTCATATTGCTTTGCATGATCATGTAGTTGACATCGTATTTGTGGCAAAGCCACCATGCATAATTTATCATACATGTCACTCTTGATTAATTTCCCATCCCGGTACACCGCCAGAGGCACTCATATAGAGTCATATTTTGTTCTAGTATCGAGTTGTAATCATTGAGTTGTAAATAAATAGAAGTGTGATGATCATCATTAATGGAGCATTGTCCCAAAAAATAGAAGGGACAATGCTACTATCCTTTTTTCCACACTTGTGCTTCAAAGTAGCACCATGATCTTTATAATAGAGAGTCTCTTATTTTTCCACTTTCATATACTAGTGGGAATTTTTCATTATAGAACTTGGCTTGTATATTCCAACAATGGGCTTCCTCAAATGCCCTAGGTCTTCGTGAGCAAGCAAGTTGGATGCACACCAACTTAGTTTCTGTTGTTGACCTTTCATACATTTATAGCTATAGTGCATCCGTTGCATGGCAATCCCTACTCCTTGCATTTACATCAATTGATTGGCATCTCCCTATCCCGTTGATTAGCTGCGTCAATGTGAGACTTTCTCCTTTTTTGTCTTCTCCACACAACCCTCATCATTATATTCTATTCCACCCATAGTGCTATGTCCATGGCTCACGCTCATGTATTTGCGTGAAAGTTGAAAAAGTTTGATATTACTAAAGTATGAAAGAATTTCTTGGCTTGTCATCGGGGTTGTGCATGATGAGAGCATTTTTGTGTGACAAAAATGAAGCATAGCCAAACTATATGATTTTGCAGGGATAAGCTTTCTTTGGCCATGTTATTTTGAGAAGACATAATTGCTTAGTTAGTATGCTTGGAGTATTATTATTTTTATGTCAATATTAAACTTTTGTCTTAAATCTTTCGAATCTGAACATTCATGCCACAATAAAGAGAATTACTTTGAAAATTATGCTAGGTAGCATTCCACATCAAAAATTCTATTTTTATCATTTACCTACTTGAGGATGAGCAGGAATTAAGCTTGGGGATGCTTGATATGTCTCCAATGTATCTATAATTTTTGATTGTTCCATGCTATTATATTATATGTTTTGGATGTTTAATGGGCTTTATTATGCACTTTTATATTATTTTTGATAATAACCTATTAACCAAAGGCCCAGTGTAAATTGCTGTTTTTTTGCCTATTTAGTGTTTCGCACAAAAGGAATATCAAACGGAATCCAAACAGAATGAAACCTTTGTGAGGATCGTTTTTGGAACAAATGCAATCCAGGAGACTTGGAGTGGACGTCAAGGAAGAAATGAGGTGACCACGAGGTAGGAGAGTGCGCCCAGGGGGTAGGCGTGCCCCCCACCCTCGTGGGCCCCTCGTGACTCCACCGACCTACTTCTTTCGCCTATATATACTCATATACCCCGAGAACATCCAGGAGCACCACGAAACCCTATTTCCACCGCCGCAACCTTCTGTACCCGTGAGATCCCATCTTGGGGCCTTTTCCGGCGCACCGACGGAGGGGGAATCGATCATGAAGGGCTTCTACATCAACACCACAGCCTCTCCGATGATTTGTGAGTAGTTTACCACAGACCTTCGGGTCCATAGTTATTAGCTAGATGGCTTCTTCTCTCTCTTTGGATCTCAATACAAAGTTCTCCTCGATCTTCTTGGAGATCTATTCAATGTAATTCTTTTTGCGGTGTGTTTGTCGAGATCCGATGAATTTTGGATTTATGATTAAGATTATCTATGAACAATATTTGATGCTTCTCTGAATTCTTATATGCATGATTTAAATATCTTTACAAGTTTCTTCGAATTATCAGTTTAGTTTGGCCTACCAAATTGATCTTTCTAGTATTGGGAGAAGTGCTTAGCTTTGGGTTCAATCTTGCGGTATCCTTTCCTAGTGACAGTAGGGGAAGCAAGGCACGTATTGTATTGTTGCCATCGAGGATAAAAAGATGGGGTTTATATCATATTGCTTGAGTTTATCCCTCTACATCATGTCATCTTGCCTAATGCGTTACACTGTTCTTATGAACTTAATCCTCTAGATGCATGCTGGATAGCGGTCGATGTGTGGAGTAATAGTAGTAGATGCAGAATCGTTTCGATCTACTTGTCACGGACATGATGCCTATATAATGATCATGCCTAGATATTCTCATAACTATGCGCTTTTCTATCAATTGCTCAATAGTAATTTGTTCACCCACTGTAGAATATGCTATCTTGAGAGAAGCCACTAGTGAAACCTATGGCTCCCGGGTCTATTCTCCATCATATTATTTTCCCTATCAACTTGCTATTTCTATCGTTGTCTATTTTGCAATCTTTATTTTCCAATCTATACAACAAAAATAGCTAAAATATTTATCTTATTATCTTTATCAGATCTCACTTTTGCAAGTGGTCGTGAAGGGATTGATAACCTCTTCATCGCGTTGGTTGCAAGGTTCTTGATTGTTTGTGCAGGTACGAGGGACTTGCGTGTAGTCTCCTGCTAGATTGATACCTTGGTTCTCAAAAACTAAGGGAAATACTAACTCTACTTTGCTGCATCACCCTTTCCTCTTCAAGGGAAAACCAACACATGCTCAAGAGGTAGCAACTACAACATGCCACATTCTTACTGGGATTGATAACCCCTTCATCGCGTTGGTTGCAAGGTTCTTGATTGTTTGTGCAGGTACAAGGGACTTGCGTGTAGTCTCCTGCTAGATTGATACCTTGGTTCTCAAAAACTAAGGGAAATACTAACTCTACTTTGCTGCATCACCCTTTCCTCTTTAAGGGAAAACCAACACATGCTCAAGAGGTAGCAACTGCAACATGCCACATTCTTACTGTAGCTTTTGCTGAGCAAGTACCCGAAGATGTGGATATGATGCCGTTGGATGGAAATACCCACCCCATGCCTGGTGAGATTCAACCAGCTGAGAATTTCTGGGCTTTACCACCATATCCAACTTTAGGCTGGATATGGTGTTCCACGTCCACCACCTGATAATGTAAATTAGCCACCAGAGGCCCGGGAAGGTTGGGGTCAGCAGTGGGAAGACCAAGATGAGAGCCAGTTCCTCCAGAGGTGCCTCAAGTGCAAGATCAAAACTCCATGATTTTGAATCCCTCTCTAGATTCAGACAGTTCTTCATAGCATGAGAATGCAGCAGTCCAACAGAATGTTATGCCCCAACAACAAGACCCTGTTCCACCAGCTCAGGTTATAGTTGCACCCCATGAAGCATCTACTCCACTTGCACACATAGTTGATGGGCCCAATGAGGGTGGTTTTCAGCCCATTGATGATCATTTGGCCCGGCAAATTTTCCCCTATGCTCAACCACAACAACTAGCTCCTTCACCACATGATGAAACAACACCTCAGCTACATGATGTTCTACATATTGGAATGGTCAGGGTGGTTATGGGTCCCGTTCTTCCTCCTGTTATGGTTTGGAGCAGGGCTTTTATATCAGTGATGCCATCTCTGTTAACTTCCACAGTGCCAAGATCTCTGCAATTTTTTGACCCACCACCCTCTATGAAGAGAAGCTGTGAAGGAAATATGCCCTAGAGGCAATAGTAAAGTTGTTATTTATATTTCCTTATCTCATGATAAATGTTTATTATTCATGCTAGAATTGTATTAAACGGAAACTTGATACATGTGTGAATACATAGACAAAACAGAGTGTCCCTAGTATGCCTCTACTTGACTAGCTCGTTAATCAAAGATGGTTAAGTTTCATGACCATAGACATGTGTTGTCATTTGATGAACATGATCACATCATTAGAGAATGATGTGATGGACAAGACCCATCTGTTAGCTTAGCATAATGATCCTTAAGTTTTATTGCTATTGCTTTCTTCATGACTTATACATATTCCTTTGAGTATGAGATTATGCAACTCCCGAATACCGGAGGAACACCCTGTGTGCTATCAAACATCACAACATAACTGGGTGATTATAAAGATGCTCTACAGGTGTCTTCGAAGGTGTTTGTTGGGTTGGCATAGATCGAGGTTAGGATTTGTCACTCCGAGTATTGAAGAGGTATCTATGGGCCCTCTCGACAATGCACATCATGATAAGCCTTGCAAGCAATGTGACTAATGAGTTAGTTACATGATGATACATTACGGAACGAGTAAAGAGACTTGCCGGTAACGAGATTGAACTAGGTATGAAGCTACCGACGATCGAATCTCAGGCAAGTAGCATACCGATGACAAAGGGAATGACGTATGTTGTAATTGTGGTTTGACCGATAAAGATCTTCATAGAATATGTAGGAACCAATATGAGCATCCAGGTTCCGCTGTTGGTTATTGATCGGAGATGTGTCTCGGTCATTTCTACATAGTTCTCGAACCCGTAGGGTCCACACGCTTAATGTTTGACGATGATTTGTATTATGAGTTATGTGTTTTGGTGACCGAAGTTTGTTTGGAGTCCCGGATGAGATCATGGACATGAATTGGATTCTCGAAATGTTTGAGAGGTAAAAGATTGATATATTGGATGATAGTATTTGGACACCGGAATGGTTCTGGAGCGTTTCAGGTATTTTTCGGAGTACCGGGAGGTTACCGAAACCCCTCGGGGAAGTAATGGGCCTACATGGGCCATAGGGGAGAGAGAGGGGAGCCCACAAGGGGTGGCGCCCCCCCATGGGCTGTCCAAATTGGACAAGGGGAAGGGGGCGCGAACCCCCTTTCCTTCCCCCTCTCCCTCTCTGTTGGGGATATAACTATTGGGTATGACCCGCCCAGGAGGGGCCGGCTCATGCCACTGGCGGCTTAAGAAGAGAAGGCCCAAGAAGACGATCAGGATGGCGGTCCATAGAGCAAGCTTATTGAAAGCCTAAGACCCGGAGGTGACTTGTGGCCCATGGGTATGAACCGCCGTATTGTGTAACTTGTATTATAAGGCAAGCTTAGTTTGTTTCCGGGCCGACCACATTGTGTATGAGCCGACCGGGACTCTATAAGCCACCGGACATAAACCTATGTATATAAAGGGGTGACCTGGCGGCGGGTTAAGAAAGGAAAAAACAAGTCGAGAACTAGGTCAAGCGTATTCGCTCCCTAGTAATCGAAACCCAAGCAATACAACCTAAAGCAGGAGTAGGCTTTTACCTCATTAAGAGGGGCCAAACCTGAGTAAATTCTCTGTGTCCTTTGTCCCGTTTAACCCCTTCAAGCTAGGTACGTCACGATGGCTCCACACCTAATTAAGTCCTTTTGCTAGGACAGCTGCCGTGTTAAGTCCATGGCAGTTGGCGCCCACCGTGGGGCCAGCACACTGTGGTTTTGAGTTCTTGAAGGGCAGCTTCGCAGGGATCAAGGGATACGCCGTGGGCCGGATGACCAAGAGTCACCGTGGCAAGCTCTACATCGACGACGCTGACTGGGGCCCCGAGGCCGGCTCAATCGAGTATGGGTACCGGGTCCCCTTCGGCAGAATCCATGTCTTCATCGGCAAGATCGGTGAATTAGGCCCTCAGCCGGACACCTGCACCGACATCGTCGAGACGACTCAGCGTGCGTGACCCACCAAGGATCAAGCCGCTGCGAAGCACGCCTTTGTGGGTTTCATCCATGGGCCGGAACTTGAGGAAGGATCTATGTCTGGTGGTGAGACGACCATCTACTCTGATGGTGAGTCGTCAACCAGTGAGACTGATTCAATGTATCAACTGCAGGCCGGCCGGTTGGGGGCTATTTCGATGGTGACAGTATTCCGGACCCCCATGAGCCGCTGAACAGGGTTGCAATCTTCATGGCCGGCACACAACCGGTGCTTGGCTCGAGGCCGCTGCGGCCATGACCTCCAGCTCAGCGACTGCGGCGGCAGTAGGGGCTGGCGGCTCTGCGAGCCCGCCGCCTCAGCTTCTAACCGAACCACTAGATGCTTTGGCAACCTTGATGGGGATGGAGGTGACCCCGGACACTCAAGAACAACATAAGGTGGATGTCGCGAAGCTATGAGATGAGATAGCTCAGGAAAGGGAAGAGCTGGCGGCTAAGAATGCTAGGATGGCTGCGGAACGAGCTGCTTTGGATGCTCAGGCATTACAAATTCATGCCGAGTCTTTCCGGCTTACCTTGGATCAAAACGCTTCAAATGCCATTATGAGAAGCAGGTACCATAGTCGCTTACCTCTGAATTACGATACAAGAAACCTCTTTAACACACCTAGGGCAGGGACCAGTGACCCGCCTATGGTGATCCGGCCGGTTGAGGCTCCCGTGACCGGAGCGCCGGTTCAGCCGTGCACATCGGATCCGCCTCATTTGGATATGACTCCACCTCATCATGTTCTGACACCGCCGGGTCATTATTCTAACCCTCTGGATAATATGATCGCTGTGGCGACACGATTGGCGGCTCTCCCAGTTGAAGGCGAGTCTCTGGTGGCGATAGAGACACGGAGGGCCAGAGAGCTTCTTCAGACAGCCGTGGCTCAACAGGTGGCTTATTCGTATAGCCGCAAACGGATTCACTCAACCCCTCGTCCAAGCCGAAGTTATATCAGACGCCTTGACTCGCCGGCAGTTTCGAGCAGTGAACAACACCGTAATCAGCCTCGTGGGCATGACCCGCCGCGCGTTGGCAATGATGTGCAGGCTTTGATGGACCAGGGTAGGGTGCAACGCGAGGCCGAGCTGGCGGCTCAGCTAGCTAGCGGCTCAACAGCAACCTCCGTCTTATCCGTCAACATTTGTGGGGGCAGGGGTGACCTCTAGATCTTTGGGCATGCCATGTTTAGTGTCGACTCTACGCAACGAGTGCTTTCCTAAGGATTTCAGGGGCCACCGTAAGGTGCCTAATTACACGGCGGATCAACCCCTAGAAGCTTGGATTGAGAGCTATAAGATGGCTATGGAGATGTTGGATGTTAGTGATGCTGCATGTGCTAAATATTTCACCATGATGTTGGATAGGTCGGCTCGTAACTGGTTGAAGGGACTACCCCTAACTCCGTTGGTTCATGGGCAGAGTTGAAGTCCCGTTTCATTGAAAATATCAAGGATACATGCAAGCAGCCCATGTCGATTCTTGACTTAGGTACTTGTGTCCAGGGGGAGGGTGAGTTAACAACCCATTGGGTGCACCGGATCTCGACCATTATTCATTCCTCGGACAGTATTAATGTCGGCTCGGCTGTCCTCATGTTAGAAAAAATTGGCGTTTTATTCCCCTCAAGCAGAAGCTGGGGCGGCTTAAGCACCACTGTAATGACATGGGGGAGCTCATGGTGGCTCTCGTTAAATATGTCGACTCAGATAGTACCAAGGATCCAGAGTCTGATGAGGAGAAAACTTGAAAGGGGAAGAACAATAGCAATGGTAAGGGGCAACAGTCCAATACGGCGGGTCAAGGTAATAACAGTAAGCGCAAGGCAGACAACGGTTCAGATTTTGTGGCTAATACCAATACTCAGAACAATAATCAACGTCATAAGGGGAAGCCATTCATGCCTCGGCTTGGCGGGCCAAAGTTTAATATTGAGGCGGTGATGAATCAGCCTTGCCCGAAGCATAACACCCTGGATAAGCCGACTACCCATACGTGGAAGGATTGCTTCATCATGAAGGAATACATGGATTACAGCCTTAACCAGGGCCACAATAATGGTAATGGCCTGCATGGCGGGTCAGGTTCCAGCTCACACGAACCTGGCTATGGAGGTGGCGGTTCAAGCTTTGGTTTTCAGGGTCAAGGTAACCAAGGTGGTTTCAATCAACAACCTGGTCAAGGGAACCCACAGCAGTAGTCTGGTTATCAGAGTAATCTGAAGCAGCTTAACAATGGTCAGTATCATGTGTTCACGATGAGTTTATGCAAACGTGACCAGAAGGTTCGTAAAAGGGTGGTGAACGCGGTTGAGACAGCGGTGCCATGCTACTTGCGGTGGTCTGAACACCGAATTGTATGGAGCCATGAGGTTCACCCGCCCTGGGTTGACTATCCGGTTCAATTAGCTTTGGTGGTTGCACCTCAGGTTGGAGGGTACAAGTTCACTAAAGTACTCATGGATGGAGGCAGTAGCATCAATATCCTTTACTATGAGACTTTTCGTCATATGAGTTTGACTGACAAGGATCTTAAGCCGTCTAATACTGTTTTTCATGGTGTGGTTCCTGGTAAGTCGGCATATCCAGTTGCCAAGATAGCTTGGGAAGTGGCTTTCGGTGATGATTATGATTCTAGAGATGAGACATTGACCTTTGAGGTGGTTAAGATCAAGAGCCCTTATCATGCCTTGTTTGGGCGGCCGGCTTACGCCAAGTTTATGGAAAGGCCTTGTTATGTTTACCTGCAGCTTAAGATACTGGGTCATAAGGGCACCATCACTGTACATGCTAACAGGAAGATAGCCTTGGAATGTGAAGAAGGCTATGCTGCTTATGCTCAATCTGTTTGTGCAATAGAGGAGTTGAAGTTTTACAAAGATAATGTTGATCCAACAGATATGACACCTTTGAAGAAACCAACCACAGAGCATGATCCTCTGTTGAAGTTTAAGTCGGCAGATGACACTAAGATGGTTGACTTTGTTCCTGGCGACTCATCCAAATAGTCCAGTATCAGCACCAATATGGATCCAAAATAGGAAAGTGTGCTCATTGAGTTCATCCGTGAGAACCGGGACATCTTTGCATGGAAACCTTCTGACATGCCAGGTGTACTGAGGGAACTCACTGAGAACACACTTAATGTTGATCCGAAGTTTAAACCGGTCAAGAAATTCCTTCGTCGTTTTAATGAAGAGAGACGCAAGGACATTAGAGAAGAAGTGGCCCGGCTTTTGGCGGCTGGGTTTATTGTTGAAGTTTTTCATCCTGAGTGGTTGGCTAACCCGGTGCTATTGCTTAAGAAGAATGGCACTTGGCGGATGTGTGTGGATTATACATACCTTAATAAGGCCTGTCCGGCTGACCCATTTGCTCTCCCTCGTATTCATCAGATTATTGATGCTACGGCAGGTTGTGAGCATTTGAGTTTTTTTGGATGCTTACTCTGGTTATCATCAGATTAAGAGGGCAGTTAAGGACCAGGAGAAGCCATCTTTCATTACTCCCTTTGGAGCCTTCTATTATGTATCTATGCCTTTTGGGCTCAAGAGTGCCCAGGCGACTTATTAGTGATGTGTTTAGAATTGCCTCCATGGCCAGATTGGACGTAGTGTTCATGCTTATGTGGATGACATTGTTGTAAAATCCAGGAAGAAGGAGACTTTGATAGATGATTTGAAAGAAACCTTTGGCAACCTCCGGGTCTACAAGATGATACTTAACCCGGCCAAGTGTGTCTTTTGTGTGCAGCAGGCAAGCTCTCGGGATTTTTTGGTTTCTGAAAGGGGCATTGAAGCTAACCCTGGGAAAATCAAGGCTATCACTTCCTTGGCCAAGCCGGCGTGTATTAATGATGTCCAACATCTGGCAGGTTGTATTGTGGCCTTAAGCCCGTTCATAAGCCGGTTGGGCGAAAAACTATCCCTCTGTACCGGATGATGAAGAAAACAGATCACTTTGTCTGGAGTGATGCTACCGATTAGGCATTTGAAGCCTTGAAAAACAATTAGCTGAGCCACCAATCCTTGCCACCCCTATTGATAAGGAGCCCTTGCTGTTATATGTGGCTGCTAATAGCCGAGCTGTCAGTGTGGCACTTGTTGTGGAAAGGAAAGAATCAGGCAAGGAGTATCCAGTTTAGCGGCCGGTTTATTATGTCAGCAAGGAACTCATTGAATCCAAGCAGAGATACCCACATTGGAAAAAGCTAGTTTATGGGGTGTTCATGGCTAGTCACAAGTTGAAGCAGTATTTGTTTGGTCATCCCATCAATGTGGTCAGTTCTGCTCCCTTGGGGGATATTATTCAAAATAGAGAAGCCACAGGTCGGGTAGCCAAGTGGGCCATTGAGCCTGGACCCCATGGTTTGAAGTATCTGCCTCAGACAACTATCAAATCTCAAGTGCTTGTGGATTTCATTAACGATTGGACCAAGGTGCATATTCCTGAGGAGAAGCCGGATAGCACATATTGGACTATTCACTTTGATGGATCCAGGAAGTTGGGAGGCTCGGGGGCTGGAGTTGTTTTGACTTCCCCATGAGGTGATAATTTTTGTTATGTTTTAAGGTTGATGTTACCATGTACTAACAATGCAGCTGAGTACGAGGCCTTGCTCCATGGTCTTCGGATGGCTAAAGAGATGAATTTAAGCTGGGTAAGGTGTTTCGGCGACTTAGATTTGGTGGCTTAGCAAGTTTCAGGCACTTGGGATTCTAAAGACCCACTCATGGTGGCTTACCGCCGAGAGGAGGATGCTATTGCTGGTTATTTCAAAGGTTATCAAGTGGAACATGTTGATCGCAGGAAAAATGAGGCGGCTGATGCTTTGAGCCGGCTAGGGTCCCAACGTAAGCCGGTACCACCTAATGTTTTCCTTGATATTCTGCATAACCCTTCAGTTAAATTGCCTATGGAGGAAGATCTTGCTTTCCTGACCCGAAGGCGCAGTTAGTGGCGGCTCTTCATGTTATTCATGATTGGACAGTTCCATATTTGGCTTATATGACCCGGGGCGGGTTACCTGAAACTTTGGCCAGGCAGATAACCGACGGTCTAAGTCAATGACTATTGTCAATGGAGAGTTGCATCGCTGCAGTGTCACAGGGGTGTTTCAACGTTGTTTTTCTCTTGAGGAAGGCCGAGAGATTCGATGAGAGATTCATGAAGGAGATTGTGGTCATCATACCGACTCTAGGTCTCTCATAGCCAAGGATTTCCGACATGGGTTTTATTGGCTGACGGCTCAGGCTGATGTAGAGGATTTGGTCAGTAAATGTGATGGTTGTCAGAAATTTTCAAGGCGAGCTCATGTACCGGCTCAGGAATTGAGGATGATTCCAATTACTTGGTAGTTTGCAGTCTAGGGGCTTGATATGGTTGGACCGTTCAAAAGGTCCAAGGATAAAAGACCCACCTTTTGGTGGCGGTGACAAATTTACAAAGTGGGTTGAGGCAGAGCCGGTCAGTAAGTGTGACATGGTGACAACGATTCAATTCATCAAAAAGGTGATTTTCTGATTTGGCTATCCTCACAGCATTATAACCGATAATGGCACTAATCTGTCTAAAGGTGCTATGAAAGAATTCTGTCAACGAGAGCATATTCGTCTTGATGTATCATCAGTAGCTCACCCCAGTCCAATGGCAAAGCTGAAAGAGCCAATCAAGAAATTTTGAGAGGCATAAAACCCCGACTTATGGTCCTTTGCAGAGGACACCGGGTTGTTGGGTTGAGGAGTTACCTTCAGTGCTTTGGAGTATCAATACCACCCCAACAGATCTACGGGTTACACGCCTTTCTTCATGGTTTACGGAGCAGAGGCGGTTCTCCCTAGTGACATCCGTCACGACTCACCCCGTGTGGCGGCTTATGTTGAAGCTGATAATTAAAAAGCACATCAGGGCGATCTTGATTTGTTAGATGAGGAGCGTGACCATGTAGCGGCTCGTTCGATGATTTATCAGCAAGACCTGCGTCGTTATCATAGCAGTCGGGTTAAAACCATGACCTTTCAAGAATGAGATTTGGTGCTCCGGCTCATCCAGGCTCAAACTGATATGCACAAGCTATCCCCTCCTTGGGAAGGGCCCTTTGTGGTCAGCAAAAATCTGAACAACGGGTCATACTACCTTATCGATGTTCGAGACCACAAGGACTCACGCACGTTGGAGGAGGAGACCCGCATTCCGTGGAATATTGCTCATCTTCGGCCTTATTACACCTGAGCCACCGACTCTTGTGATGTACATACTTCTATCAATGTATATATATTATGATTCGTATAATAAAACCGGCATCCCTAATAATTTAGGGCCTTTGTCAATATGAGTCTTTGTTATCACTTCATATGGTCACTTGGGGGCTTCCTGCTTATTGTGCATAGCTATGACTACCTTATTGATCCGGCTTGTATGCCATGATTACAAAAAACTTGGGGGTTTCCTGCTTATTGAGCATAGATGTGACTACCCTATTGATCCGGCTTGAACGCCGTTGCTACTTGGAGGCTTGATGCCAGGTTTGTAGGGACCAAAGAGAGTTTGTTGCAGAGCACAACTCAAACATAGGTACCTTGCCCTGATGATTCTATATATATCACTTGGGGGCTCCCTATTCAGTGAACATAACTTTGATAACCCTTTTGATTGGCTTGAAACGCCAGGTGTATACACCAAAAAAATCCAGTTGATCATGCCTTGTACGTATGCCACTCCGCCCAGGTAGTCCTAGAATGACCCGCTAAACTCTTGACAGTCAATCTTATTAAGGCCCTGAACTTGTCAAGGTTAGAACGGTGGTTGGTCATGTGAGGCTTGGCTTACAAGGTCTGTATGAAGGATTAACTTAGTGGATGTGCAAGCCCATGAAAAGCACTTGATGATTTAGGCCTGGCCGCCTATGAAAGCCTCGATTTTTTGATTTGTTTTTGAACTTTGTTGGGGTTTACCTTTTTTGTGCTACTCTGATATATGGTTTAAAGTTGATTCAGGCTATATTGCCTTGATCTTTATGATTCATATTTGAATCTATTCGGAGTTTTGATAACCCGGCTTGGCTTTGGACATTAAGTCACCATGGTGTTGACTAAATGCTTGGAGTGCTGCACTTAAGTTTCTAGGATGTTACCCCTTGCTGTATATGGCGTTGTAAGCCGGCAGTATGAATAAATTGAACATGGTGTTGTGCTCTCAATCTTTGGGCTGTTACCCTTACTACACGTCGCATGATAAGCCGGCGGTGTGAACAAATATCACATGTATGATATTTATTTTGTTATGCTTATATGAGGTTTTGATAAACCTACCCTGGTTATGGATTATTCAGTCACCAATGGTTTGTTATATGGGGTAATGTGACCCGCCCAGGGGTAAACCGCCAGGGAACCTATTATCTGTTTATGTGCAGGAAAAATGATAAACATGGTCTCTATAACTGAGGCCATTATAAAGTTTAAGTGCCAGATCTTCAAACATCAGCTTGGCGGTTTAAGAGTATTATGCAAATCAACATGCACGATGGCATGACAGATCATTGTTTTTTAACTAGCCTATCACAAGGCATCGGACAACCCAAAAGAGTAAGTGTTTTTGAGACACACAGCATCCAAATGCTATGGCCGGTAAACCGGCTCATGAATTAAGACTTCTAGTCATGGTGGGTTGAAGCCTCCGGGTGATCCCGCGCTTCTTGTTCTTCTTCTTGGTTACCCATTTGCTGGATGCGCATGTCTGAACCCAGCTTGGCGCTTCGGGAGCCTGCATTATTAAAATTATTGGTGAACCGACAGATGATTATGATATACTATTGGTACAAAGGAGAGTAATTTTGCTACTTACTGAAGATGGCTGACGTCATGCTGTTGATTTGATGCTTTAAACCGGACAACTCGTCAATTACCGGTTTAAGGGCTTCTTCGGCATCCTCTGCTCTTTTTAATAGAGCTGCCTTCTAGGTCTCCCAGCCAGTTTTACCAGTATTGAAGTTTTGTTTGAACTGCTCAATGATTTCCAATGCAGTCCTCAGCTCTGATTTGGCATTTCAAGTCTCAGATTGTTGGGTTTCAATGTTGTCCCTTAGATCATTGACTTGGGATTCCTTCATGCTTAATTCAGCCTGCAACATGAATAAGACATGAAGCATTATGATCATATTATTTGAAGTCCCAAGCACAATACAAGTATTTTACTTGGCACTTGGGGGCTAATGCTTATTGCTCTTTTGAAAATAATTTTATGATGACCCAACTACACTGCTATGACTATAGTCGACTCATGGGGGTTACACAACTGGATTTTATTCATAGTAATGGTGATAAGGCCCGACTTATTCGTGATGATTAAGCCGGCCCTTGGGGGCTACAGGTGGAAATTTGATTGTTATTACTTTTAGTTCTGGCTTAACTTGTCAGTGTAAGCCGACCCCAGCGAGCTATTTACGTGAAATTAAAATTCGTATTTTGAAGACCCGGCTTTAGCTATACAGCTTAAGCTGGCCCTTGGGGGCTACTTGTTGATTTTGCAGTTCTAACAGGCTATGACATGGATATCAAGTTCAATAAGAATGTTTAAAGTCTACATCATATTCAAGTTTATCATATCCAGTAGACTTGGTGGCTGACAGATATTTATATGTGGAGAAGATGATAATGTTTACCTCAAAGCGCTCCTTCATCAGGTTGACCAAGCCGGCTTCAAAGTCGCGGCTGATGTGGAGGCGGTTCAAATAGCCTGCATGAAGCTCCGGGGCATTAAATTGAGCATAGTTCTCCAAATCCAAAGTCCACTTGCCCTTATCAACACCAGAAAATTCTTATTTGGCACTATGTTTTGATAGGACAGTGGGGTTGCCTAGGGCTTTGTAAGCCGTCCCAGTAATCATTATGTCCTCAGTTTCGGTAGCTGGTTGAGCGGGGCTGGGCAGTTTATCATTTACCGGGTCAATGTCCATGGTGTCTTTAGTGACAGGGTGTTCCTCTGGAGGGGGAGGGGGTCATCCATAGCAGCTTATGAAACTTGATGCAAAGTCTTAGATATGGCATGATTCTCCGGATCAATAGTCTTGGGCTCTTTAGCCAGTTTATCAGTTTTCTGCTTCTTGCTGGGCTTTGTCATAGCGCTGAAAAGGAAATACAAGATAGAGTTAATCTGACAATTAAATGCATGATTCAAAGTGGATATTTTAACATTCTTACCTAGGCACAGTCTTGAAGACTGGGATTTGAGTTCCCGTTGAGTCATCGGAGGAGGAGTGAGATGTTCCCTGATAATTTGAGTTGGAAGGGTTATGAGGTTAACGAAAATGACCCACCTTGGGATAAGCTAAGTTAGAAATTTGTGAAACTTCAGCATAATGCTTGCGAGGAACTGGTGTGTTGGGTAAGCCGGAGGATAAAACCCCACCGCCGCTACTCCGGGTTGTGCGGCGAGTTTCATGCTACTGTTTCTTCAAAATAAAGTTGGGATCCAAGTAAGCTAAAGGGTGAGAAAATCTTACGTTCCGGCTTGCTTGTCGATTTCTCTGTGTTGGCAGAGGTTCTGACCCGGAGGAAAGAGTAATCACCTCTTCATCATCTGCATGGCTGGCCTCCGCATCATCCTGATAATGGTAATTGTCAATAAGATGCATAAAAAATGAACCAAGGGAGTCAAGTTCTACCTCCGACTCATCATCATCATCATAATCATCCAAGTTGAATAACTCGGCGGGATTGGTCTTTTTCTTGGTAGGCTTTTTTGTAGCCTTGGTCATTGTCCGACTTTTCTTGGTCGGCTTATCCTGCAACTTCTTACTCCAAAAAGGTGAATCGGCCTACAAAAAATTAAATGGGTATGAAAAAGCAATCTAAGTGAAGGTATGATTCAATTGTGAAGTTAGTTAAAAACTTACAGCTGGCGGTTTCTTAAGAACGTAGAAGGGATTCAATCTGATTTTACTGTAGTCTTCCAAGCTCTCATTTAACAGAGACTTGGTCATATTGTTGATGTCTTCGTCAGTCAATTCAATCTGACAGTGGCATTGAGGATATTTTAACTCGCTAGTGTACTCGCACATTAAGCCGGAGCGGCGGCTTAAGGGCAAGACTCTCCAGGCGACCCAGCATCGAACCAGATCGATTCTAGTCAAGCCGTTCGCCATCAAGGCTCGGATCATTGAAAATACTAGCATATATTTCTTCCTTCTGCTGTACTGATGCGATCTGGAAAAGGATGCCTATTGCTAAGCTGACTGGCGCGATAACCCGGCAAAGGATTTTCCCCTTCTGGAGAAGTGTCTTTGCTATAAAATCAGGTTTGGTTCCAGTCTTTGGGATGACTGTGTAGAGTGGCGGTTGAGAAAGTGGCTTCTTTCTATCGATGTATAGGAATGCTGCCTAACTCTAGGCTGGGCCCGTCTGTGAACTCATTCTACCGGTTTGAATAATAAAATTCCCTGGATAGTTCTACGGTGGGCTCCTGTTGAAGGTACACCTCACAGAATACTTGAAAGTTACAGATGTTTGAAATGAAATTTGGTCCAATATCTTGTGGATGGAGCTTGAAAAAATGTAGCACATCGTGGAAGAATTTTGAGCCAGGAGGGCTGAAGCCTTGGAGCATGTGATCAATGAAGACAATTACTTCACCATCCTTGGGCTCAGGAGGGGTTTCAGCGCCTGGGACCCTCCAATGGATGACATCTTTTTTGGCCAGGACGCCTATGTGAACATATTCGTTCAATTCTTCCTCGGTGACCCAGGAAACAACCCAGTTGCATGCAATGACAATCTTGCCCATTTTGAGGATGAAGGTATAAAAGAAAGAAATATTGTCGGTTTAAGACTATACTGTTAAGCTGGACCATTGATTCAAAAAGTAAAGCGCTATAAACGACCAATGTTTTTATGCCGGAAGATGAACATTGAAGGACGAGGATATTCATAGTTGTGGCTTAAAATGGGACTAATGACACCTGCTCGGTTAAGAATCATACTGTTAAGCCGGCGAGAGTTTAAGGGTTAAATACATTGTGCAGAACCGAATTATGAGGATGAATAAGTAAGCATGGTTAAACCAGGGAATGTTACCAGGTTGTACATGTTATAAATCATATGATGGCGGCTTAAATAGGGCCTAATGTTATATGGCGGGTCACGGTTTTGGTATAAGCCGCCATGGCAGTGCTTCTGATCTATCAGTAAATATTTGGCTAAGTGCTGGACAAAGAAGATTCTATAATTTTGGATCTACCGCAGTTTGGAAAAGAAAAATAAATTCAAAACCTAAAAGTTGTGACAGTGGAGGAACTTGTTTGCTTGAGGGTTTTCTATAAGAAAGACAACTCCCATGATTAAGAGGAAGCGTTAAACTACTTCCGCATAGTTTCTGTGGTGGTTTCAGATCAAACTGGGGACGCTATGGAGGAGCAGTGAAGAATGGCGATGAACACCGACGAACAAAGTAAACCCTAATGCAGATCTGAGGTATAAGGAGATGAGTACTTACAGACGCTGATGGACAACGGTGGCGCACCAGCGTTCTCTGGTCTAGTCAGGTTGATGCAGTGGATGGAGGTCGACGGCGGCGGAACTCAAGCGCGTGCGGGGCGTTGCAGAGAAGAAGACAAAGACGAGGAGGTAAAGGGGGGAAATGAAAAGGACCCCCATCCTTATTTATAAGAGTATGGATACAAGGCATGTGCAGGAATCGAGGAGGCCAAAATCATCATATGGCTATATGGGCGCTTCGATTTTCAAGATGTTCATTAAAAGATAAAGATCTGTTGAGATACTCTGGGCTTCGTGCGAAGTTAATGTAAAATGACGTCATGGCAGGTTAACATGATTTTGTGAGCTGACCTCATGGTGGGTTATAACAGGTTCATGAAAATTGACGATGCAAGTTTTCTGCTAAGTCAAGTATTGAAGATTGATGTGAACAAGTTCAAATCAACCTGGGGCCTAATGTTGGGGATATAACTATTGGGTATGACCCACCTAGGAGGGGCCGGGTCATTCCACTGGCGACTTAAGAAGAGAATGCCCAAGAGGACGGTCAGGATGGCGGTCCATAGAGCAAGCTTATTGAAAGCCCAAGGCCCGGAGGTGACTTGAGGCCCATGGGTATGAACAGCCATATTGTGTAACTTGTATTATAAGGCAAGCTTAGTTAGTTACCGGGCTGGACACGTTGTGTATGAGCCGGCCGGGATTCCGTAAGCCGCCGGGCATCAACCTGTGTATATAAAGGGGAGACCCGACGGCGGGTTAAGACAAGAAACAACAAGTCGAGAACTAGGTCAAGAGTATCCGCTCCCTAGTAATCGAAACCCATGCATTTCAACCTAAAGAAGGAGTATGCTATTACCTCATTAAGAGGGGCCGAACTTGGGTAAACTCTCTGTGTCCTTTGTCCCGTTTAACCCCTTCATGCTAACTACGTCGCAATGGCTCCACACCTAAGTCGTTTTTCTAGGACATCTGCCGTGTTAAGTCCACGACACTCTCCTTCCCCTGATGTCGCTTGAAGCCACGTAGGTATTTCCCCAAAGAGGAAGGGATGATGCAGCACAAAGGCGGTAGGTATTTCCCTCAGATATGAAACCAAGGTTACACTACTAGGGAAAACCTTATACACAGAATATTAGCAGTAGCGCTTGTTAAAAAGGGCGCTAGTGCTAAATAGCAGTAGCGCGTGCGGTTTAAACACACTACAGATATGCACGTAGCAGTAGCGCGTCCCCAATTAAATGCGCTACTACTAAAACTCTCACTACTGAGCCGATAGGCTACATTTAGTAGTAGCGGTCTTTTAGAAACAACACTGTTTCTAAGCTTGTTGTAGTAGTGTGTTTTGCTCAGAGAGCTCTACTGCTAATTAAAGGAAAATAAAATGTAAAACATATAGAAAAATAAATGAAAATGAAAGAAATAGAAAAAGGGGAAGGAAAAAAAGAAAATGTGAAGGAAAACAAATGAAAAAGGAAAACAAATGAAAATGTTGTAGCAGCAGCGCGCTTTCCGAAAACGCGGTATAGCTAACTTAGCAGTAGTGCGTTGTGTGAGCCAGCGCTATAGCTAAGCTAGCTATAGCTAATGTAGCAGCAATGCTTTTCCTGGAACGTGCTACTACTACTTTTGACTTAACCGCATGCTCCTTCTTCCCCATGGACACTTCCCGCAAATCGAACTCATTCGCTCATGCCGCCGTCGTCGCCCTGCGTCGCCGTCGGCCGCCGCGTGCTCTCCCGCCGCCCTCCGCACGCCCCCGACCCCGACCTCGACGCTGCTATCGGTGTCAAAACCGGCGGATCTCGGGTAGGGGGTCCCGAACTGTGCATCTAAGGTTGATGGTAACAGGAGACAGGGGACACGATGTTACCCAGGTTCGGGCCCTCTCTATGGAGGTAATACCCTACCTCCTGCTTGATTGATCTTGATGAATATGAGTATTACAAGAGTTGATCTACCTCGAGATCGTAATGGCTAAAACCCAAGAAGTCTAGCCTATCTGATTATGATTCTGCCTCTACGGACTAACCCCTCCGGTTTATATAGATACCGGAAGGGACTAGGGTTATACAAAGTCGGTTACAGAGAAATGAATCTTCATATCCGAACACCAAGCTTGCCATCCACGCCAAGGAGAGTCCCATCCGGACACGGGTGAGAGTCTCCAGTCTTGTATCTTCATAGCCCATTAGTCCGGCCCATGTCCAACAAGTCGGCCGCCCAAGGACCCCTTAGTACATGACTCCCTCAATAGCCCTTGAACCAGGCTTCAATGACGAGGTGTCCGGCGCGCAGATTGTCTTCGGCATTGCAAGGCGGGTTCCTCCTTCGAATACTTCAACACAGTCTTCGAACACAAGGAACATATACGGATATATAAAACAAGCACCACACAAAACCGCAGAGACTATAATATTCCACGAGTCCAATCCACTGACAACATTTTGTAGCATGACACCACATCACCACCCGGTCATTATTTCGAACCGTTTTTCGGCTCGCCGCTTCATATTTCGAGATGCGGTTTTACTGGCATGTCTTGTCAAAGCGGAGATCGTGTCCCCTTATTGCGAGATTCTCATCAATGCGGGCATGGGTAATCCAACCGTGCCGTGTGCACGGCCCTTGGGAAACAGGTGAGTTTTTAGGCTAGTGGGGAGGCACTTGATATTCGTTGCCTTTATAATGGGATAAGGACTCACCCCCTTTCACCCACGCCTTCTCTCTCTCTCTGCCCATCCATCCTCGAGCTCCAGCGCCCAAGCTTCTATCCTTTTCGCCTCCATAAAGCACTCCAACCATGTCCGAATCTGGAGCGCAAGGCAAATGGATGGTGTCCTCCATCAAGGAGAAGGACATCACCCTGCTCCGCGACGCCACTTGGGCCGCGGCTCACCTCCTGGCTAGAGAAGGGCCTAAATTGGGTTTCGTCAGATGAGCTGACAACGCTACAGACGCGCATCCAGCGCATGGTGGACAAGAACGTCAAACTTGTCAACGTGATTCAAGTGATGCTCGCTCACTGGATCCTGCCATGCCAACGCCGGACTTGCCACTTGTGGGAGTTTGATCCGGCTAGGCATCAGACCTTGCAATAGTTCTTCGGCACTACGCACGAGGACATCTGGAAGGTGCTCTTCAAGGCCAACGAAATGTGGCCAGCGATGGCCGAAGACCGCGGACATGACCTAGCCCATCCCACCAGTGCGGTAAGTTTTCCGTATTTCAAGGTGTACCCTTTACTTGCAGTACTGGAGGAAGATGTCTAAACATCCCTATTTGTTTTTCAGGGCTGGACAAAGAAGGCGGAGCGGATTCAGTGTCCGGCTCCGCTGCCCGAAGAACCAGCTATCTCGCTTTTGACGAAGATGCTGGTTCCGGTGCCCTATCAAGCGCCGGAGAAGACGGCCAAGAAGAACGCCAAGGGGACCAGGGGTGGTCTCCACCATAAGGGCACTTCGGACGTGACGTCCGAAGACGCCGACACCCACTCTCCTCCCGCCATCGACGATGAGGGAGAGGAGGAAAGCAATTCTCCCCCTGAGGGGGGAAGGAAGAAAAGGGTGGCCTCCACACAATTGGAGGCAGAGGCATCCAAGAAAGGGAAGGCCTCCGCTGCGGACAACCCCGTGTGGGATGTTGATAACAACACAGAACGGTGCCCCCGAGATAAGCCCCTGGCCGAGTCGTGAGTATTCAAAGACCCCCACACATTCATATATTAGCCTCTTTATCATAATTTTAACATATTGAATCATGTACTTGCAGTCCGGCTCGTTCCACCCTCAAGCGATCCTTGTCTTCGGGGAACTCGCTGGACCTGAAGGTGATGGACAGTGGGTCCCTTCCAGCGGCCTCCTCTCCCAGGGCCATGGATGACACCGAGGTGTTGTCCCGAAGGATCCCAGGCCAGGGAGAGACGCAAGGGGCCATCAGGGCAGTGCCAGAGGGAGAGACCTCGGCCGTCGGACACGGGGAGGGGGGGTGGGAGCAGATGCCCATGGAGACCGGCGATGGGGGCCATGTCCAATTCGGCCCCCAGCCGAATATGGTCTCGGAGACCTATACGGCTCCGGAATCCGGCAAGTAGCCTCCTGCGAAAGAAGGAGGCATACCTATTCCACCAGTGACCTCTTTCCAACCAGAGGCACCGGATACTCTACTGGAAGTGCTGCAAAGTGCTTCCATCATCGAGGAACACCGTACCCTCATGGGTGCGGTGATTCAGAAGATTCAGTCCGCGTAGAGAGGACTGACCGAAGCCTGCGCAAGCCTTCTAACAGGCTTTGAGGTAAGCGCTGCATTTATGTGAAAAGAAAGTTACAGTATAGACAGTAGCCCCTGAGACTCTGTCCAGTGTTCGGAAGGAAAAGCCGAACAGAGGGTCAAATAGTTTTTCGCAGGAGACTAACCATATATGTCTTTGTGAATAAGCAAGCGTTGCTGCTAGCCGCGACTTCTCAGGCTGCTGAAGTCTCTGGACTGAAGCAGAGGCTGGAGCGGACTGAGGAAGAGCCCGGCCGTGCGAAAAAGCAACTGGAGGACACCCAAGGTATGTAATGACCTTGTGTATGTCCAGAAGGTATGAATGATGTGAGCTGATCATAGTACCATGATATTTATTACGGGCGGCGACCAAAGTGGAGGCCCTCGAGAAGGCGCTGGCAGAGGCCAAGGAGAGAGTGGCAAAGGAACAAGCCGCTCGTGAGAAATACGAGGCCAGGGTTAGCGAGGTCTAGCAGGAGCTCTAGGATGCTGTGCAAAAATGTGAGTCCTTGGAGCGCCAGAATGCGGACCAAGAGTCTGAACTCGCTAAGGCCAGCCAAAGGGTGCAAGAAGCCTGGACCGAAGCCCAAGGCGCCCTCCAAGAAATTCAAGAGGCCAAGAAAATCACGGCGAGTAAGGCTTTCATTATGCAAAGCAAGTATGGGAAGAAGAGGTATCTCTTTCTGACCCAGATTTGGAGTTCTCCAGGGGCGTTTGCGGTTCTGCCGCGCAGTGTTTCTGACGCTGCAGAATTCTTCTGAGCCGAAGAGGAGAGCTCGACGGAGAAGCTGTTCTAGTCGCAATACCTTGCGCCAGAACATCCGGTGCCCTTTAGCGACCAGCTGAAACAGTTGGTCGAGATGCATAGGGTGGCCGAACTAGCCATGAAGGATTTAATAATCCGGCTATGGCCTGTGGAAGCTATTCCCGACAGCTACTTTAGACTCGTGAAGCGGCTGGTCAATGCCTGATAACCACAAGTATAGGGGATCGCAGCAGTTTTCAAGGGTAGAGTATTCAACCCAAATTTATTGATTCGACACAAGGGGAGCCAAAGAATATTCTCAAGTATTAGCAGCTGAGTTGTCAATTCAACCACACCTGGAAACTTAATATCTGCATCAAAGTGTTTAGTAGCAAAGTAATATGATAGTGGTGATAATGGTAACAATAGGTAACAGTAGTAAAAGTAATGTTTTTGGTATTTTGTAGTGATGATAGCAAATAGCAACGGGAAAGTAAATAAGCGAAGAACAATATATGGAAAGCTCGTAGGCAATGGATCGGTGATGGAGAATTATGCCGGATGCGGTTCATCATGTAACAGTCATAACCTAGGGTGACACAGAACTAGCTCCAGTTCATTTATATAATGTAGGCGTGTATTTCGAACATAGTCATACGTGCTTATGGAAAAGAACTTGCATGACATCATTTGTCCTACCCTCCCGTGGCGGCGGGGTCCTTACGGAAACTAAGGGATATTAAGGCCTCCTTTAAATAGAGAACAGGAACAAAGCATTAACACATAGTGAATACATGAACTCCTCAAACTACGGTCATCACCGGTAAGTATCCCGATTATTGTCACTTCGGGGTTAACGGATCATAACACATAATAGGTGACTATAGACTTGCAAGATAGGATCAAGAACACTCATATATTGATGAAAACATAATAGGTTCAGATCTGAAATCATGGCACTTGGGCCCTAGTGACAAGCATTAAGCATAGCAAAGTCATAGCAACAGCAATCTCAGAACATAGTGGACACTAGGGATCAAACCCTAACAAAACTAACTCGATTACATGATAGATCCCATCCAACCCATCACCGTCCAGCAAGCCTATGATGGAATTACTCATGCACGGCGGTGAGCATCATGAAATTGGTGATGGAGGATGGTTGATGATGATGATGGCGATGGATTCCCCTCTCTGGAGCTCCGAACGGACTCTAGATCAGCCCTCCCGATAGGTTTTAGGGCTTGGCGGCGGCTCCGTATCATAAAACGCGATGATTTCATCTCCCTGATTTTTTTCTCATCGAAAATCAATATATGGAGGTGGAGTTGGAGTCGGAGACGCAACAGGGGGCCCATGAGGTAGGGGGGCGCGCCCTAGGGCGGCAGGCGTGCCCCCCACCCTCGTGGAGAGACGGTGGGCCCCCTGGCCTTCATCTTTGGCAGGTATTTTTCTTATTTTCTGAAAAGTGGCTCCGTGAAGTATCAGGTAATTCCGAGAACGTTTGCTCCTGCACATAAATAACACCATGGTAATTCTGCTGAAAACAACGTTAGTCCGGGTTAGTTCCATTCAAATCACGCATGTTAGAGTCCAAAACAAGGGCAAAAGTGTTTGGAAAAGTAGATACGTTGGAGATGTATCAATGCCTACCCTCGGCTTGACGCCATCAAGCGATCGGTCTGGATAGAAGGTGCGCGGATGGCCTTCGCCCGTGTCAAGATACAGTGGGCGAAGATGGACGCCGTCAAGCTCGTGACCGAAGGACCGCCCGCGGGCAAGGAGCACTGCACGCCCGAGCGGTATTTTGAAGATGTTCTGAAGGGATCCCGCATTGTAGCAGAGCAATGTGCTAAGGACATCATTTTTGAATGAATACATTCATGTTATCCCGTCCTGTATGATGAAAACAAGGCTGATATGTAATATAATGCTTTGATGTTTATTATTTAAAGTTTTACCTCCTGTGCGGCCATTTTATCAAGTCTGAGAGTTGGCCAGTCGTCGGCTTCAGTCCCCACGTAGGTAGTATGGGGGTGTTCTGGATGAATTTAAACACTCTTTATCCAAGAGTTTGGTCCTTGAAGGAGGTGTTTAGCGCAACGAACCAGGCAATCGGACTATGTGGCTTTATCACCCTCACTTAGCCATAGGAGTTTGAAAATAAAAATGTAGGCGGAGCCCCTAGTATTCGAACTAGGGTGTTGTAAACACCTGATCGGATAAGAACCGATTTGTCACATAATGCGGGAAAAATCACTAAAGATTTGAAACCTCTGAAGAGCTGACCGGCTCTCGCCGTATCATGATAGTCAGTTTTCGGCTTTCTCTACTAAGGTGCTCACCAGGATAAACCAGGACACAATCACAGTAGTTCTCCCTTTACTACCCTAGCCGATATAGCCGAACATAAGGTAGTAAGCACAGGAGCCGGGCAACCCAACTATTGACCAAAGACATGATTCAGAGCCAATGCATATAATGCTAAGTTCGGGGTGCCGAACTATACTGTAGAAGTGTTCAGACTTGTTGCCATAGTGTGGGGCGCAATAAAGCCCCTGGCGAATTACTGCGTACCAAGGTGTACGGATGCAAATAAAAGTGGCGAAATAAAAAAACAAAGTATTAAGCTAGTGCCACATATGTTGGGCCGCAGACTGTTTCCATTATAATTTTGATTAATACGTCAAAGCGTACTTGAACAAATAGCGCGATAAGCAAAAGTGGCTATTTAACATGCCAAGACCAAGGGGGAGCTGCGTACGGGTCATGAAAAGAGGTAGAATGATAGCTAAGAAGGACATCTAGAGATTCCCCCATACGTCTGTGCTACTTGTGTAGCGACCCGACCTCAGATGGTCAAGTGTCTGTGCTTCAGTGTCATCCCTGGATCGGTAATGCTGACACACACAGTACTCGAAGGATTTAAAATAGAGTAGCAATCACACACTTATTACATCGAATGTCTCAAGAGAGAACTTATTACAATAATATGGCTTAAGGCCATCTAATACGATAACAGCGGAAGGCTTGGAAGATAAAGTGAGTCCATCAACTCCAACGGCATAACTGAGCTGCACGGCAACGACCTAACGAACCTTACTCCTCATCTAAAAAGTCTGCAACATAATACGTTGCAGCCCGAAACGGGTCAGCACATTGAATATGCTGGCAAAGTAACACAGTAGAGAAAGAACAAAATAATGCTATCACTACATGCATATTTGGCTGGTGAAAAGCTCTATGGTTACAGTTTTGCGAAAAGCCAATTTTTCCCTACAACAAAGCCAACTTTTACTATCATGGTAGCTGAAACATCATTGAGAAGGTTCCTCAAACTCAATCCCAATTAAAGTGATTAACAACCCAACAATATTAATTAAACATGATGAGATACATGTGATAACCCAAGTACTAGATACTCAAGAATTGTCCATAACCGGGGACACGGCTAACCATGATTAGATTGTACACTCTACAGAGGTTTGCGCACTTTTCCCCACAAGACTCGATCTCCTCCGTTGGATTTCTCGCACTACAGGGTGTTTGAGAAACGGATGACCGAGACCAAACCAAACCTACATCCCACTACCTGCTGATCTGCCTCTTCAAGAGCTTCACGTAACTTACTCAACTATGCTAGAGCCCATAATAGCTTCTGGCTGCACACGGAAGTTTCTAGCATGAATCATCTCAGTTCCCTTTGAGCCTGGGTGGCGGTCCATAGGAAGATCACACGGGTACTCTGGGATTTCCAAAAATAAAGGCAACACTGGGTACTCCAGGTGCCTCAATCCACCCAGTTGTTTGATTAAGTTGCCACCTTAAGTTGAACCATTAATTTAACAATCTCACATCTGTCATGGATTTCACTCAAACCCAAACCACGTCTACGAGCATAGCATAGTAATATAAGCAACACGTAGAGTAACTCCCAGGGGTTTGAATGTAACAGGGCAATAGGTTCTACCTCATCAAGTACTTCCCAACCCACAAGTTAATGACGTCCTAATCATGCAATGTTTGAGGATTGGAACTAATGCATAAAAACTGGGTGATAAAGGGGTATGATCAAAGTGTTACTTGCCTTGCTGATGATCTGCGAAACCTAGGGACTCGTAGTAGCACGCTTCGCACTCCGGTGTTCTATCGCAAGCAAACAGTAGGATACATAAGTAACAAGCAATGATGCACAAGCAAAACTAAAATAAAAGAGGTTGACCAGAAAGTTCAAGTTAAGAACTCTGGTTTGCAAAAAGAATCAAATCAAATGGAGCAACGAAACTCAAACGGCGAAAGAGAGAAGCTTCGTTTACTAATCTGAAACTAGGTCAAATTTTACAGTAGAGAAAACTTGTTTGAGTTGGTTAAACGGAAAGAGGGTTTCGAGACGAAACTCCAGGTGCTTGAATCGCCTGATTCCGACTAACGAGCGAAAAGATAAACATAAACTAAGATCGGACCAGAAATCGCGATCAGAAAAAATCATGGATTAAATCCGATAAAAGAAAACTGACGAACAGACTAACGAACGAGCGTTCGTTAGTTGTATCTAACGGCCGAAGAACCATTCGTTAAAACGAACGTTCGGACGAACGTCCGCTAACTAGAAGAACCAAGAAAAACCAGCGATAAAAAAAACGAATCTATGGTTTTCAGAAAACCCGAACGGTTTTAGAAAGAAAAACCGGCGGCGGATCCGGCGGCTACCTCCGGCGAGGGGCTCCGGCGGGGCAGGGTGCGGGCGGCGGGGCGGCGGCTTGCTTGGGCGAGGGGCGGCTCAGCGGCGGCAGCAAGCAGCGGCGGCGGGGCTTGGTTGCGGCTGCGGCTTGGGGTGGCGGGGCAAGCGCGGCGGGGTGGCGGTTTGGGCGACGGGGTGGCGGCTTATAAAGGGGGCGGGGGCGGCGGCTTGCTTGGGTGAGGGGGCGCCCGGGGAGGAGTCCGAGCCGGACTCTCCTCGGCGTTTGTGCCGGGCACGGAGGCGCGGGCGAGGGAGGCGGTGGCGTGGGCGGGCCAGCCTAGCTCGGCTGGGCCTTAGGCCCAGCCGGGCGCGGGAACTCTTTTTTTAAATAATTTTGCCGACGGAAATAAAATCCTAGAAAAATAAATAAAAATCTAAAAATGCCAAAATAAATTTTCACCGTCTAAATAAAATATTTAGAACGAGATGAACATTTTCTTGGCCCTAAAATGCAATTTTGAAAACGTGCAATTTTTTTTCTAATGCAACAAAATTGCTATAAAATCCAAATGGAACAAATATTTGATTTTAATATTTTTCCTCCAACATTTCATTTATTTTGGAGAAGTCATCTTATCTCCTCTCTTGTATTTTAATATGAAATATTTTCGGAGAGAAAAATAATTAAAACCAAAATCCTCGTTTCAAAATTTGATAAAAGAATCAAATATGAAAACCGGGAAATCCCCAACTCTCTCCATGGGTCCTTGAGTTGCTTAGGATTTCGAGGATTACGGAACGGAAAGCAATAAAACCTGATATGCAATGATGATCTAATGTATAACATTCCAAATTGAAAATTTGGGATGTTACAAACCTACCCCCCTTAAGATGAATCTCGCCCTCGAGATTTGGGCTGGCTAGAAAATAGGTGCGGGTGGTCTTTGCGGAGATCATCCTCTCGTTCCCAGGTGGCTTCGTCCTCGGTATGGTGGCTCCACTAAACTTTAAAAAACTTGATAACCTTACTTCGGGTGATTCTACTGGAAAACTCAAGAATCTTAACTGGTTTCTCCTCATAAGTCAAATCACTGTCCAACTGAATCGCCTCCAGGGGTACTGTATCTCTTAGCGGTATATCTGCCATCTCGGCATGACACTTCTTCAGCTGTGAAACGTGGAACACATCGTGGACTCCTGACAATCCCTCAGGAAACTCCAACTTGTAGGCAACTTCTCCCATCTGTTGTAAAATGTGATACGGTCCTACAAATCTCGGGGCTAACTTTCCTTTAACTCCAAAAAGTTTCACTCCTCGCAAGGGCGATACTCGCAGATATGCTGTGTCTCCAATTTCGTAGATTACCTCCTTGCATTTTGAGTCTGCATAACTCTTCTGCCTGGACTGAGAAATCTTCAATCGGTCTCGGATCAATTTTACCTTCTCCTCAGACTCCTTGATCAAGTCTGGTCCAAACAACTGTCGGTCTCCTACCTCGTCCCATATTAACAGTGTTCTGCATCTTCGTCTATACAGGGCTTCAAACGGTGCCATCTTCAAACTGGCTTGATAGCTATTGTTGTAGGAAAACTCTGCATACGGCAAATTGTCACCCCAACTAGATCCATAATCTAGCGCACATGCTCTCAACATGTCCTCCAAAATTTGGTTCACCCTATCGGTCTGTCCATCTGTTTGCGGGTGAAAAGCTGTACTGAACTCTAACCTTGTTCCCAAAGTCTGATGTAACTGATGCCAGAACTTTGAAGTAAAATGTGTTCCTCTATCTGATACAATGGTCCTCGGAACTCCATGCAGACATACGATCCTGGACATATATATCTTGGCCAACTTTGCACTTGTATAGGTGGTTTTCACTGGGATGAAGTGAGCTACTTTGGTCAAGCGATTAACTACTACCCATATGGAATTGTATCCTGCTTTGGTCCTGGGCAATCGGGTGATAAAGTCCATGCCCAGTATATCCCACTTCCATTCGGGTATCGGCATAGGCTGTAACAGTCCTGCTGGCTTCTGATGTTCTGCCTCAACTCTCTGACATACATCACATACGGCGACATACTCGGCAATATCCTTCTTCATACCGGTCCACTAGAAACATTCCTTCAAATCCAAATACATCTTGGTGTTTCCGGGGTGTATCAAGTATGGTGAGTCATGGGCCTCTTGAAGTATTAACTTCCTGATCTCCTGGTTATTGGGCACATAAACTCGGTCCTCAAACCATAGGGTATCGTGCTCATCTTCACGAAAACCTTTGGCCTTTCCTTTGCTCATCTTCTCCTTTATCTCAGCAATCTCCTTGTCCTCTTTCTGGGCTTCCCGAATCTTGTCCAGCAATGTCAACTGGACCTCCATTGTTGCAATAAATCTTCTAGGAACAATCTCCAATTGAAGTTCCATGATGTCCTCTGCTAATTCCTTCGGCAGTCCCCTACTTTCAAGGATATTAGCATAACTCTTCCGGCTCAAAGCGTCTGCTATGACATTGGCCTTTCCTGGATGATAGTGTAGTTTCATGTCATAATCCTTTGTAAGCCCCAACCATCTCCTCTGTCGAAGGTTCAGTTCCTTCTGGGTGAAAATGTATTTCAAACTCATATGGTCTGTGTACACATCACAATGGTTTCCAATAAGGTAATGTCTCCAGGTCTTCAATGCATGCACTACGGTTGCTAACTCCAAATCATGCGTGGCATAGTTCAACTCATGAGGTTTTAGTTGTCGTGAGGCATACGAAACAACTCTCCCGTCCAGCATAAGCACATATCCAAGTCTTAAGCGTGATGCATCGCAGTACACTTGGAACTCCTTATGTATATCTGG
This sequence comes from Triticum urartu, assembly GCF_056163025.1. Lineage (NCBI taxonomy): Eukaryota > Viridiplantae > Streptophyta > Magnoliopsida > Poales > Poaceae > Triticum > Triticum urartu. The sequence continues at coordinate 428,589,763 of NC_141879.1, forward strand.
CAGTGTTAGCACTGGCGCTGTAGTCAAACATTTCTTCAATTCCTAGAAACTTGCCTCGCAATCTTCTGTCCATTTAAACTTAGTATCCTTCTTCAACAGTTCAGTCATTGGCTTTGCAATCTTGGAAAAATTCTCGATGAATCTTCGGTAGTATCCTGCGAGTCCAAGAAAACTGCGGATCTCGCTAACTGAAATGGGTGCCAACCATTCAGTGACTGACTGAATTTTGCTGGGGTATACTGCTATACCTTCTCCCGATATAACATGTCCAAGGAACCCGACTTCCTTCAACCAAAATTCGCATTTGCTAAACTTAGCATACAACTGGTGTTCCCTGAGTTCCTCGAGAACTAAGCGCAAATGCTCCTTGTGCTCCTCCTCGTTCTTCGAGTATACCATAATATCATCAATAAACACCACAACAAACTTGTCCAAATACTCCATGAACACCTTGTTCATCATGCTCATGAAATAGGCAGGGGCGTTAGTCAGTCCAAATGACATGACCGTGTACTCGTATAATCCATATCGTGTTGTGAATGCTGTCTTCGGTATGTCCTTCTCTCATATCTTCAACTGATGATACCCCGATCGCAAATCGATCTTCAAAAACACTTTAGCTCCTAGTAACTGATCAAACAGATCGTTGATCATCGGCAGTGGGTACTTGTTCTTAATCGTCACTTCATTTAATGCTCGATAATCAACAACCATCCTTAGGGATTTATCCTTCTTCTCAACCAAAAGTACTGGGGCTCCCCAAGGTGATGAACTTCTTCGGATGTATCCTTTCTCCAATAATTCCTTGATCTGTTTCTTAATTTCTTCCAGATCATTTGCGGGCATCCGATAGGGTCTCTTGGATATTGGTCCTGTACTTGGCAAAAGCTCTATCAAAAACTCAATGTCTCTATCCGGTGGCATGCCTGGTAACTCCTCTGGAAAAACATCCGGGTAATCCTTCACTACAGGCACTTCCTCCTGAATAACTCCCATAAGGGCATTCACTTGACTCCTCCTAGGCACATGCCTAGATACATACTTAATCCTTTTTCCTTCCAGGGTGGTGAGATAAATCGACTAACTAGCACAGTCAATGCTTCCTCAAAACTTTGACATCTAGTCCATACCCAATATCACATCCAGTCCTTGTGACTCCAAGATAATTAGGTCAGACGGAAAAACATGTGTACCAATGGTTAAGTGTATCTGGTCACACCATCGGCTGGCCATATACTCTACTCCAGGTGAACTTACTAAAAGAGGGGTCCTAAGGGTTTGGGTTGGTAGTTTAAACTTATCCACGAATCCCCTTGATATGTATGAATGTGATGCACCAGTATCGAAAAGAACAAGAGCGGTAAATGACTTAACCAAAAACTTACCTATTACCGCATCTGGCTACTCTTCAACCTCCTCCACGTTAACGTGGTTCACTTGTCCTTTGTTGAATGGATTTGGCTTCTTCCCAGCGCTCCCATTTCCATTTGCATTCATTCCTTCGGGGCACTCCGTGGCGTAGTGTCCAGTCTTCTCGCACTTGAAACACGTAACATGCCTTAAGTCCCTTTTGGCGGGTGTGGCTGGGTTGGGGCGGTTATGATTTTTGTTTGTTCCGTTCCCATTCCCATTCTTAGAACCATTGTGGTTATGCGATCCTCCTCCAGTGTGGCTGTGACCTCCATGGTTATGAACAAGTCCTCCCGAGTTCGGGGTTAGGCAAGGTTTCTGCTGAGCTCCTGAGTTATACTTCCCTTGTCCATACTTCCTCTTGCGGCTCTCAATCTGTTGTTGCTTCCCTTCAATCATAAGAGCCTTATCTACCAACTCCTGGTAGTTGTTGAAGGTTGCTACCATCAACTGCATACTCATCTCATCATTCAGCCCTTCCATAAAGCCGTATTTGACAAGAAAGCAGTTCGTGAAGAACACGGGACCCAGAAGCTGAAGTAGCCAAGCTGGAGGAGCAAAACCTCGAGATACCGGAGATTCATCAGGAACTGAAGGACAATAGGACCATGGTTCATGCGAAGGATGTTGAAACCAGAAGTTTGGAACGCAACTCCATAATATTAAAGGACGTCACGAGAGACTCCGCGTCAACAGAGTTGATCTGGCAAAAGAACTTGAGAAAGACAAGTATGATCGGAAGAAGCCATTGGAGGCATGAACAAGGCTTGAAGAGTTTGGAGACGTTGAAGATTTATTGACCTTTAGAAGACCAAACCCCTGTTATATACCTACGTTAGATGCGACGTTTGTGAGCTGTCATTTGTTTGATGTTTTTCTCGACAGCCACAAATAAAATCTGTCTTTTCAAAACTTTTGTTTGTATTGTCTGTATCCCTCTCTATCCCTCTTATCTCACCCCAAACCCATGGACCCAATAGAGGATGAATGAAGATGAGCTTATATTTTCTGGACCGATGAGTCAATTGGAGACGGACCAATGGATTCAGAACATGGAGGATCACATGAAGAATAACCCTATAGTTGGAAAGGATATGACCCAACATGCTCTTCAGTGCTTTGAAAGAGGTGCTGCTACTTGGTGGAGGATGTACCAAACCATCAATGGATGGCAAGGAGTAACCACTTGGAGAGAATTTAAGTTGACTCTACAAAGACCTCATCTTGTGTCCCAGAAGTTGAAGCCTTATGGAAAGGATATGAAGAAACCTTGTGCATGCAAGATTTGTGGAGAAATAGGACACACCCATAAAGAACACAAGGATGAATGCCCTAATTTTGAAGAAAGTCACCCAGCTGAATAATGCCCAACTAGGAAGATTACTTCTTTCTTGTGTGAAGGGACTACCCACTACCCTGCTCAGTATCACATTTACTCTATGGTACAAAGAACTATCCAGCAGAAGAAAGAAGTAAAGAGAGGAGCCCTTATGGAAATTTTAGAAGAACCCGTGATGAAAGAAGATGTCGGGGACACACCTAAAGAAGACCCGAGTAAACCCTACACTAAGTCTTGCTATTCATGTGGAGAAGAAGGACACATCTCCCAAAATTGTTTGAATGGGGATCTAGTAGAATTCCCGACAGAGGAAGTAGAATATGACCCACAGGAAATAGAAGCCCTGATTGGAATGGAAAAGTCCAGGAAGAGAAACCGATTGGAGCCCAGGAGGGACCTGAGTCATATCACCTGTTACAGGTGCAAGGAGTCAGGGCACTACCTCAACAGTTGCTCAAAAAGGAAACCTTGATACTTGTCAGAAGTAATATGTTTTAGTTGTAATGGAGCAGGGCACTTTGCGAGAGAATGCCCCAAGGAGACGGAAACTTGGGCTAGATAGTTGAGTTTGCAACAATGGAGTAGTATAAGTGAGAACATTTTCTTTTATATTGAGGTGTTGAGTTGAGACATGTAATGGAAAAGCGAGAGATTGTAATACTTTGAGAATTTGAGAAAGTTAGCATCGCTAGTACTGATATGGATTTTATGAGTTGTTACTCTATGAAGAAGGATTTTGACCATTTCTGAAGATATGAGAAATATGGTCTACGGAAGATTTGTGCATTTTAAGGGTGGTAGTACCCTGTAAGAACCCTTGACCCCTGGAAAAGATAATGATACTCCACTGAGTGGATTTCGGACAAAATGAATACGAGTTTTGTCTCGATATGTGTGATACTCCAAGAGTATGTGGGATGAAGTTGGAGACCGTCAGTTGTTTGGACCAAATGTGATCAAGGAGTCAGAAGAGAATGTTAAGTTGATTCGAGATAGATTGAAGGTAGCTCAGTCCAGGCAGAAGAGTTATGTAGACTCAAAAACTCAAGGAGGTAGTATATGAAATTGGAGATAGAGCATGTGTTCGTGTGTCCCCTCTGCGAGGAGTTAAACGTATTGGAGTTAAGGGACAGTTAGCCCCAAGATTTGTAGGACCATACCGAGTTTTGGAGCGTATGGGAGAAGTGGCCAACAAGTTGGAGTCACCCAAAGGACTGTCAGGAGTTCATGATGTGTTTCATGTTTTCCAGTTGAAGAAGTGCCGTGCAGAGATGGCCAATATTCCCCTGTAAGGACGCTTGACCCTGGAAAGGATAATGATGTTCCATGAAGTGGAGTATGGACTCCATAAGTATAAGTTTATATCTCGGTATGTGGGATAACCCACGAGGATGAAGAGATGAATTACTATTGGATATAAAGGAGGTATGATGTTGGTATTATGGAACGATTGTAACTCCGTGATGAGTTCGAATAATCATGTCTTAGTTTGGTACCAACAGAAGGAAGAGAGACAATACAAATGGAAGGATTTAAGAATGCTAGGAAGCTAGATGTTTGGAAAATGATCAGTTGCTCGATGATAAGTTCAAGGACTACAAGTGATAAGATGGGCCATAACCCACATGCCCCAGGACCTACCAAGAAGCAAGCACATTCTTGCTGAAGGAAAAACCCTGGAGGAAGATACGGCGTTTATCGGCAGACAATTTTATAGGAGTAACGCAAAACTTGAGAGTTGTGAAGGAACGATAGATGTTAGTTTGGCTTGCAGAATCAATGGATTATTCCGAACGCAGTTCATGGACAAGAGAAATTCTGCAATGCTTGTGAGGATTGACCGAGTGTTAGAATGCGAGATTCGCTAAACCGTATACAAGGTAATGATTTGGGTGCGGGATGGATTGATCACCATACCGACTTACTCTTATTGTACGCCTTGCTATATGGGATGGTAAATCTGAGTGACTTACCTATAGTAGAGCGCCGACGATCAAAACCTTACTTAAAACTTAGAATGGTATAAGTATTTTCCCTTGTACAAGGCAACTTTTGCCAACCGTAGGTTATACGGTGAGGATCAACCCAGACCCATTTCCTGCAGGAGAAACCATAAATTGTTGACCACCATGAGATATCGATTAGTTGTTTAGTACTAGCGCCAGACCCGTCAGGTAAGAAGACTGAGGGAGTCCTGGATTAGGGGGTGTTCGGATAGCCGAACTATACCTTCAGCCGGACTCCTGGACTATGAAGATACAAGATTGAAGACTCCGTCCCGTGTCCGGAAGGGACTTTCCTTGGCGTGGAAGGCAAGCTTGGCGATATGGATGTTCAGATCTCCTACCATTGTAACCGACTTTATGTAACCCTAACCCTCTTTGGTGTCTATATAAACCGGATGGTTTTAGTCCGTAGGACAAGATACACATCAACAATCATACCATAGGCTAGCTTCTAGGGTTTAGCCTCTCTGATCTCGTGGTAGATCAACTCTTGTACTACCCATATAATCAATATTAATCAAGCAGGACGTAGGGTTTTACCTCCATCGAGAGGGCCCGAACCTGGTTAAAACTTCGTGTCCCCTGCCTCCTGTTACCATCCGGCCTAGACGCACAGTTCGGGACCCCCTACCCGAGATCCGCCGGTTTTGACACCGACATTGGTGCTTTCATTGAGAGTTCCTCTGTGTCGTCATCATCAGGAAGGATGCCTCGCCCCGTCTTTAAAGACGGCACCATTGCTAAGGGAGCTTTGGCTGTCTGCCAAACCATCCGGCTAGGTGGTTTTCTTATGACCACCTGTTCGGCTTCTACATCGATGATGACTTCTCGAGCCATCGAAAACAATCTTCATGTCAACTCGGAACTTGACGAGCAGTTAAATCCAATAGAGCTTTCCTCCATAAACGAGCTCTTGGATCGCTTCGCCGCCCTGGGAGTCGCTACGGATTACGACCAGATTGGGCCTAAAACCGATCTGAGAGAGATTAACTCTCCCCAAGCCACCCATCACGTTGCCGTGGTAGAGGGACAGTGCGGCGACCCTTCATCTATCCTAAGGACTCGCTATGTCCGGATTACCGATCCCTCCAAACCGGATGTCCGCGGAGGGGAGGATATCACTCAAGACCTGAACCGAGAATCAGGCGACGGACTGGATTCATTGGACGACATCCAGGAATCCAAACTTTCGAGTTCGGAAATTCCTCGGCCTCTGAGCCTCAGAAGGGGTAAGGCTTCGGATTCAATTCCACCCACCCACCCGAACATTAGCAATCTATCCCAAATCAGGCAAGAGCCCAAAGCAACAGTACATCATTACTGGGCCAGATTCCTCCTGGTTATGCACAGGATAAAGGGCTGCCCCGAGGAAGACACAATTTCATCCTTCTGCAATAATTGCACGGACAAGGGAATACTCAACGCCATAAGTCGCCGTGATATTACACGCTTTGTTGACTTAGCGTCCATAGTACGAAAGTACTGTGCGATGGAAAGCGCCTGGAAAACCGAAACAAAATTTTGGGACAATCCGGCCCTTAATGCAAGCCCAATCCGAAATAAAAGGGTGCATCATCGCCAGACACCCGGGCCAAACACCAAAAGGCAAAAACCCTCTACAGGGCATGGAACCGTACTGAAAGGATGGCTTAATGGACCCTGTAAAATTCATAGTACAGAGGACGCCACACCAACTCACAGCCTTAGAGCATGTTGGATACTCCGGCAGGTGGCCAAAATTGGCGAAAACCTCCTAATCCTGGAAGCCACAGAAAGCCACCCCAGAGACACCAATACGGTATTAACAGTCTTTGAGACCTTCGAATCAAATAACATGCGAAAAAGGACACTCCGCAGCCTTGCCGAAGTCTACCAAGTAGCAACAATAAACCCATGGACTGACACGGCCATTACCTTCAACACCAGTGATGAACCTAAATTCTGAACAGCCCGAGCACCAGCCGCATTGGTCCTCAGTCCAATAGTGGACGGCTTTCGTCTCACCAAGGTACTCATGGACGGCGGCAGCGGATTGAACCTCATCTACGAGGAAACTCTCCAAAAAATGGATATAGACTGGAACCGCATCATGCGAAGCAGCACAACCTTTAGAGGAATAATCCCCAGTCAGGAAGCGCACTGTACAGGAAAAATCACACTGGATGTGGTGTCCGGCACGCCGGACAATTACAGGTCCGAAGAAGTCACGTTCCACGTGGTCCCGTTCAGCAATGGTTATCACGCTTTGCTAGGGCGGGAAGCATTCACAATCTTCCAAGCAATACCCCATTACGGGTACATGAAGCTCAAGATGCCCGGGCCTAACGGGATCATCACTCTTGCTAGTGATCCGGATGTAGCACTCCGCGCCGAAAACAAGACAGCCGCACTGGCCCTCGAGGCACTATCCAAAGCCCTAGCGGCCGAGGAACTGACTGCGCTGCGCTCTACCGTGAATAGGGACGACGTGGTACTCGACAAAAGATCCAAGTCCACCTCCTTTAAACCAGCGGACGAAATAGGCAAATTCCAAGTCCATCCAACGGACCCCAACAAAACAGCTTCCATCGGGGCACAGTTAAACCCTGATGTCGACGCCGCATTGCGAGAGTTCCTACGGGAGAACTGGGACATTTTCGCCTGGCATCCTTCAGACATGCCAGGAATCCCACGCAGGCTGGCCGAGCACAGCTTAAATATCCAAACAGGATTCAAACCTGTCAAACAGGCTCTTCGGCGTTTTTCCGAACCTAAGAGACAGGCTATGGGAGAGGAGCTAGCAAAGCTATTGGAGGCCGGATTCATCAGAGATATAAAACATCCGGACTGGCTAGCAAACCTGGTGATGGTACCAAAGAAGGACAAATCCTGGCGCCTGTGTGTCGATTTTAAAGACCTCAGCAAGGCTTGCCCAAAGGATCCCTTCCCTCTCCCCCGCATCGATCAAATTATTGATGCCACCGCAGGACACGATTCGTTGTGTTTACTCGACGCATATTCTGGCTACCATCAAATCAAGATGGCAGAATCAGACCAAGCCACAACGGCATTTATCACACCATACGGGCCATTCTGCTTCAACACGATGCCCTTCGGGCTCAAAAACGCCGGCGCAACATATCAGCACATGATTTAGACATGTCTGGCAAGCCAGATCGGTAAAACAGTGGAGGCATACGTAGATGATGTGGTCGTCAAAACAAGACATGTTGAATCTCTAGTAGACAACTTGAGGCTCACATTTCATAATCTCCGAACATACGACATCAAGCTCAACCTAGAAAAATGTGTTTTCAGCGTCCCAGCCGGAAAGCTCTTGGGCTTCATTGTATCCAATAGAGGAATTGAAGCAAATCCAGCCAAGATCCGAGCTCTGTCGCAATTGGATATCCCAAAGGACCTCAAACAAATACAAAAGTTAACCGGATGTGTGGCGGCTCTAAGCCGCTTTATCTCCCGCCTGGGAGAAAAGGCCATTCCCCTTTACCGCCTCCTTCGGCGCACTGAACACTTCAAATGGACGGACGCAGCCACGGCCGAACTCAACGAAATAAAAGCCATACTGGAAACAAACCCAATCCTGGCCGCGCCAAACACCAGCGAACCAATGCTATTGTACATCGCAACAAGACATCAGGTTGTAAGCGCAGTGCTCGTCGTCGAACGAGAAGCGGACGGACACAAATTCCCCCTTCAAAGGCCTGTCTATTATGTGTCCACTATCCTCACTCCCTGCAAATCACGGTACCCGCATTATCAAAAGATTGCGTACGCGGTATTCATGGCATCCCGGAAGCTACGACACTACTTTCAAGAGTGTTCGATAACAGTAGCCTCGGAAGTACCACTTAACGACATTATCAACAACCGTGATGCAATGGGCCGTATTGTGAAATGGGCCATCGAGCTCCTCCTGTTCGACATAACTTATAAGCCACGACGAGCCATCAAGTCACAAGTTCTGGCCGATTTCATCGCAGAATGGACAGAGGCCGAACTCCCTAAAGAGTACGACACATATTCAAATTGGATCATGCATTTTGACGGCTCCAAAATGTTGGCCAGACTAGGGGCCGGTGTCGTTCTGACGTCCCCCGCAGGAGACACAGTTCAATACGTACTACAGATTCTGTACATGGACTCCAACAACGCAGCCGAATATGAGGCCCTTCTACATGGTCTTCGGATGGCAGTATCCATTGGCATCCAACGCCTAGAGGTGCGCGGGGACTCGAACCTCGCAATATCCCAAATAAACGGAGACTTCAATGCCAAGGATCCGAAAATGGCAGCTTACCGCAACGCCGTCCTCAAAATGGTAGCTCGGTTCGAGGGGCTTGAATTTCACCATATAGCCCGGGAAAATAAACAAGCGGCAGATGTCCTGGCATGCATCGGCGCAAAACGCAATGTAGTCCCCCCCAACATCTTCTTGGAAAGGCTTTTTAAGCCATCCGTGGCATGGGAAGGCGAGCCGAACAATAACAGCCCGGACCCAACCGCATCACCCGACTCGGAGCATTCTGACACAATCGGTGGCTCTGCCATTGAAGTAACACCTTCAGCTCACGTAATAATGGTCGTCATTGCCCCATGGACGGAACCATTCCTCGCCTACCTTACTAGGCAGGTACTCCCCGAGGACCAGAATGAGGCACGCTGCATAGTGCGGCGATCCAAAGCCTACAGACTCCACGAGGGGGACCTTTATAAGAAAAGCACTACCGGAGTCCTTCAAAGGTGCATCTCCGAAGAGGAGGGGCGGAATCTCCTGGCTGAAATCCATGCCGGACTCGGCTGTCATCACGCTGCAGCCCGATCTCTGGTAAGCAAGGCCTTCCGTACAGGTTTTTATTGGCCGACGGCCCATGCAGATGCTCAGGACTTAGTCCAGTGATGCACCAGTTGCCAGCTCTTTGCAAACCAAAGCCATATGCCACCCACCTCCCCCCAAACTATCCCCATCACTTGGCCCTTTGCGGTCTGGGGGCTTGATATGGTTTGACCCCTCAAAGGCGGAACCCACAAGCACAAGTACCTACTTGTCATGGTGGATAAGTTCACCAAATGGATAGAAGCCAAGCCTGTTAAGACGGCTGAATCCGGGCCTGTGATAGACTTCATATCCGGGGTTGTACACCGTTACGGCGTCCCCCACAGCATCATCACTGATAATGGCACGAACTTTACGGCCGAGGACGTAAAACTCTTGTGCAAAAACTTGGGCATCAAGCTCGATTACGCTTCTGTCTATCACCCACAGACTAACGGCCAGGTCGAAAGTGCAAATGGTCTTATCATGAGCGGCATCAAAACCAGATTAGTACGATCCCTCAAGGAATCTAACACACACTGGGTAGAGGAGCTCGACTCCGTACTCTGGGGGCTGCGGACCACACCGAATCACACCACCGGATATACACCATTCTTCATGGTGTACGGTGCGGAGGCAGTTTTGCTTGCGACATAATTCATGACTCACCTCGAGTGCGCATGTACAAAGAAAGAGAAGCCGAGCTCGATCGGCAGGACAGTTTGGACGCATTAGAGGAGGAGCGTGACATGGAAAAATCCCGTTCCGCATTTTATCAACAGCAGGCTCGAAGATACCAAAGCAGAGAAGTACGGGACAAAAATTACAACGTTGGCGAATTAGTTCTACACCTGCCGGACAAGAAAAAGGACAAACTCAAGCCCAGGTGGGAAGGTCCCTTCATCATCGACCAAGTCCAGACTAGTGGTGCGTACCGCCTGCGAAGTGCATCGGATAACCGACTCGAGCCGAACCCATGGAACGCAACCCATCTCCGAAGATTCTATGCCTAGCGCCGGATCTTGTGTTCGTCTCCTTACTCAGTCCATTTTTTATATATACCTTATGTCTTACATTTCTCTCCTTCTCTCTCTCTCTCTCCCTCTTATAGCCTGTAGAGGCTCACAAACTGACGCGCTATCCGCGCTCAGCAAACCTGGGGGCTTCTTTCAACAGAAGCTTATTTCTATGGGCTTCACGCCCAACACATGTGTCAAACTTCCGTGTGTACCTTTTATTCACCATCATATGCATCGATATGACTTAAGTTTTGGCCAAGCTGGGTTGCCTAGCTCCTGTGCTTACCCCTACGTTCCCGATTGTTCGGCTAGGCGGTAAAGGGAGCACCTCTGCGATTGTTACTGCCGGGTCAGCCGGACGTGTACCTCAAACTGGGTGAAGCCGAAAGCTAGCGTTCTTAATGGAATATTCGGTCGGTAAACTAAAAGACGATCTTTTTTTATTTTTTCCACGTGCCCCCAGATGTTTTTCCTGCGTTTCTCTTCGCAGCATGGACATGCACTTTAGGGCATGCCTCCCAGGAAAAGGAACCCCTAACGGAACTATTCTCCCTGGAAGATGTTTCTTACTAACCATGTAATATAACATAACTAGTCGGGCACTTGTCTGTTCACGCCATAATGACCCCTACGCCTGGTCTCCACGCATTCCCCGGTTCCTATATAACCGCATGAGAATTTGGACACACTACGGACCGTCAGGTCCCGAGGCTGAAGCGAAAAGGTCGGCCATGACAAACGATCTACAATCCGGCTAGAAGGCATTATAAATGCCAATTAAATTACATAGTCATTTTGACTGATTGTACTCCTCTTCAATAGCATCTAACGGGTTGTCTAATTTACAGTCCTGTTGGGAATACTTTGTGGCCAACTCTACTTGGCTGTATACTAAGCTCACAGGGATCTCCTTCCCCTCGGGCCCTACAGGACCAACCTCAGCCATATGGTTGGGGTCGGCCTGTGAATACTGCGTCTTCACCATGGCCCAGGCCTCCGTAGCGCCTTGACGGCAGGCTGATATCTTCCACAACTGGAAGCGCCGCCATGCTCCCCTCAGCTTCTCCGCAAGCTCTCCAAGACCTTCGGGTGTGGAGACGGATGGCCACAGGACTTGGGCGACGCCTCGCATTGCCTGCCGAACTCGATCGAGCAATTGCAAGTGCTCGGGAAGAAGGTCACCCGTAGAACCGGGCATCTCCTCTGCCGGACGACCTGTTAACATACCTACGGACACTGCTCTGTTAATCAACGGCACCGCCGAACTTTCTTTTAAAAGGTTCGTTCAAGCACTTACTAATTATGCCGCGCCGAAGCCGCTGATTCTCCTTCATAGAGTCTAACAGCTGGCCACAATCATCTTTTAGCTCGACGCCCAGCCGGGTGTTGGCATCTTGGAGAACGTTCTTGTCCCCATTCACCTTTAACATCACCCTCTCACTAGCCTTTAGTTGGCGTTCGAGGTGTTGCCTTTCCGGATTCAATTCGGCGCCATCTAAAATTTTATTTGTCAGATTCGTACAAAAGTCGTGCTTCGCCACATACTTATCTTTCGAAATGAATATTACCAGAGGGGGTCTCCTTAGGCTCCCCTGCCGCGGCTAGTGCGGCCTCCAGTTGGGCTTTGCACTCTTCCAGCTCCTAGGTCAGTAGGGAATTCTTTTCTGTAAGAACCTGCATTTCAAATGATCCTTAAACCAGTTATTCTAACTATTTTCAGTCTCGGGGGCTACTGCTACATATATATTTATCAAAATTTTCTTACCCGTATGTCTTTTACATATTGCTCCGTGGCTCTGGCTAGACCATTTTGAGCGGCACGGAGGTGCGCATCTCCCGAATTGAAGGCATCTAATGCCTCTTGGGAGAAGCAAGCGTCCCGAAGAATTTTCCGGCGACGCCTGTGGTTCATGGCACTTTCCACCTCTGAGTTGGTGGCAGATAACCCATCCGCATCTTCCATCAGAGGAACGTCTGGCACACGCCCTGCGTTCGCTTCCGCCCCCGGACCAGGCTTTGGAGCCTGGCTGGTGGAGGCGCGATTAGCAGCCTCTCCGGATATCCGGCGAGGTCTCTTCGTCCTGAAAAGGGCACGAGTGTCAAGTGTGCCTCGAAGGTATAACAACTGGGATAAAGGGGCGCGCCATACCTTCGCACTGATGCCTCGGTCCAAACTGCACCTCTTTTCTGCCCATGGGGCCCTGCGGCCCTTGGTTGGTTTGTCGCTGCAGGTTCGGCCTTCTCCCTCAAAAACCTCCCCTGCAAAGTTCGCTTGCAATCAAGAAATTAAACACGCGTGGACGGACCCCTGTCCGGGGTACAGGGACTTCGGTCTCAGGTACCTGGGGTGTTCGGATTAGCCCTGGGTAATCGGCCGTAATGGCCACCAAGGCATTGTCCTTGCTCAATTGATGGAACACTCCATCAATCAACTCCACAGATATGTCCGGATCCTCTTGAGAGGCCGGGTCGAGAGACCGTCCTGAGTCCTCGGGTTGTGGAGGCGGGCTGCTTATGTCCTTAACGGCCCGGCGCAGTTCCTGCGTTGAAGTCATCAGACTAAGTATTTAACAATGGGAACACTAAACGGATGAGCAAGTAAATGCTACCAATTACCTAGCTTGGGGGATTGTGCATAGAGAATCCACCCTGTGCGTTGACGCGGAGAAATTCCTCCTCTTCTCCCTTGTACAAAGTGGACAAGATCTTTAATAGAGCGGCAACTGAATCTGGCCCTTTACGGCCCTAGCGGGTGGCGTCGTCCTCCCCATTGAAATCCCACATGTACTGAAGCGGTTGCACCCCCCGCATGATGCATTCGGCCATACCTCCGATCATGGTTAGTCCGGAATGGGCCAACAATCTTATTCGGCCCATGAGATAAACGATGTCCTGTCACTTTCCCTTTGAGGGCTCCGTGGACGCCAGCTTAGGCGCTTCTTTAAAGGAGCACTATCAAACTCTGGGAGGCCGATCCGGACAGGATCCGGCAGCGGGACGTCTTCTATATAGAACAATTCCCAGGGCCAGTCTTCGGACGCCTTCTTTGGGGTTCCGGACAGATATCCGGTCCCGGCGATGCGCCATACTTCGGCTCCGCCCACTTGATACATTGACCCTTTCTTGGAACGGGACACGAGGCAAAATAGCTCCTTCCACAGTCCGAAATGAGCTTCAATACCCAAGAACAGCTCGCAGAGGGCTACAAAGCCCGTGATATGCAATACCGAGGCAGGCGTGAGATGATGTAGCTGAAGGCCGTAGAACTCCAGCAGCCCCCGGAGAAATGGGTGTATGGGAAATCCGAGCCCCCTTATTAAGTAAGGAACAAAGCACACCCGCTCTCCTTTGGATGGATTAGGGGCATTCTCTGCTTGCTCTCCGCCGTTGTAGACGGCAAGACCGGCTCGGACCGGGACCATATAGGCCGGGGGGAGAAATCCCTTGGTCTGAAGCGTCACTAGCTCACTATGTGGAGTAGAACATCTCTCCCAATATCCAGGCTTAGGGCTAGAAGGGTGAGAGGAGGAGTTGCGGCGGCTGGCCATGGTGGAATGGACCTTTGACGGATGCACTCTGATGAACACTCGTGGAGGGGAGAAGGTGTGGATTGGATCTAAATCCTCGTCCCCTTAAAAAGGGCAACTCATTTACACGGCTAGGGGTGTGAACGTAAAAACACTCAGACTTTTCATATTCGTTTGGCACGTGGAAAGCGGCCATTATTGGGTGTAGAAGCCGAGGAGTGCAACATCTACAAGAAACCGGACTTTATTCAAACAGGTACATGGAATTTGGAGGAGAACCCGCCTTGCAATGCGGAAGACAATCTGCGCGCCGGACTCATCATCATTGAAGCCTGGTTCGGGTGCTACTGAGGGAGTCCTGGATTAGGGGGTGTTCGGATAGCCGAACTATACCTTCAGCCGGACTCCTGGACTATGAAGATACAAGATTGAAGACTCCGTCCCGTGTCCGGAAGGGACTTTCCTTGGCGTGGAAGGCAAGCTTGGCGATACGGATGTTCAGATCTCCTACCATTGTAACCGACTTTATGTAACCCTAACGCCCTTCGGTGTCTATATAAACCGGAGGGTTTTAGTCCATAGGACAAGATACACATCAACAATCATACCATAGGCTAGCTTCTAGGGTTTAGCCTCTCTGATCTCGTGGTAGATCAACTCTTGTACTAACCATATCATCAATATTAATCAAGCAGGACGTAGGGTTTTACCTCCATCGAGAGGGACCGAACCTGGGTAAAACTTCGTGTCCCCTGCCTCCTGTTACCATCCGGCCTAGATGCATAGTTTGGGACCCCCTACCCGAGATCCGCCGGTTTTGACACCGACAAAGACCCAGTCTCAGAATAACCTTACCAAGATGAAAGGACAGAAGAATTGTGGTAAAGGTTATGCCACTACCGGAAGAGCCCGGATAAGGAATTATCCTGAAGATCCGAGAAGACCGACACTGTTAACAATATGGATGAAGTATATGAGTTTTAATGGAACCGTAACCATGTTTCTAAGGGTGGTAGC
Organism: Triticum urartu; assembly: GCF_056163025.1. Taxonomy (NCBI): domain Eukaryota; kingdom Viridiplantae; phylum Streptophyta; class Magnoliopsida; order Poales; family Poaceae; genus Triticum; species Triticum urartu. The sequence continues at coordinate 428,604,894 of NC_141879.1, forward strand.
ACCCCAAACCCCCTACTGCGACAATTCATGGATTTTGAGAAGACCCCGACCCTAACCTATTTCTTTCTAGCCTCTCCGAATCTCGAGGACGAGATTCATTTTAAGGGTGGTAGGTTTTGTAACATCCGAAAATTCTAAATTTTGGAATGTTATAATAAATAGATAGATTTGATTGATTGTTTGATTGATTGTCTGAAAGTGAGTGAATTCGAAACTTTTTGAAAGTTAAATGAGAGGGAATAAAAGGACTTTCCCAAACTTTCTGATCTCCATGAATTCAAATTCTTTTCAAATACAAAACCCTTGAGCGAAGATGATATGACTTCTTCCATTTAAATTAAATGAAAGGGTATTTGAAAATAATGGAATTTCATTTGGAAATATTTCAATTCATAAACTTCATGCAGCTCAATGATTTTCATGAGAAAAGATAAAATGACTTCTTCAAATTATATGAAATATGAGTTGGGAGTTTCAAAGGATCAAATTCAAAGTCTTTTTGGAATTATTTTTCAATTTGGAGTTATTTGGATTTTATTCAAATCATTTTTCTCCAAAAATAAAATACATGAAAAATAGGGTAACATGATTCCCTACAACAGAAAATTGGAGAGAAATAAATTTGATTTCATTTTGATATTTTTAAAATGATTTTTATTGGATTTTATTAGACCAGTAGCACTCTTTGAATTATCTAAATTTATGTGGATTTTATGCGGCATTATAAAAATGTCCATGTTGTAGAAAATCTTTTTCTACAAATTTTAGTATATTATATGCCTATATAAAAAATTTATTTTATCTTTGCTATTCGGTTTTCCTTCTGTTTCTATTTAAAAAAAATGTACGTGCAGCCATATTTATTTATCGCGTACATGCGCAGTATAGTTTCTTCTGGCGCCCCATTGTTTTTTCTCTCTTAAATGGGCCAGGCCCAGCCAGCCTTTTCATTTTTTTTTCTCTTAGGCCGATCTTTTTTTTAATAAAAAATAAAAAAACCGCAGCCGCAGCGTGCGCGTGCGGCCGGCCGAAGGCCTTTAGGCCCACCCGCCTCTTTTCTTCTTTGTTTCGTATATTTTTGTCTACATTTAATCCCACATTGCCTAGCCTTTGACCCCTAAGCCTCTTTTCCACCAATAAATATAGACCCATAGAGCCTTCAAAAAATCATCTGATTCGGGTCAAATCAATATTTTGGTTTGACTAGATTCATTTGAAAAAAATATTTTTCTCCTCTCCGGCGCGACTTCTAGAAATTATCTCTTCTCTCCAAATTTGTCTTTTCTCTGCCTTATAAAGATATCTTTCTTTGTTTCTTTTCTTCTTCTTATACTTTCGTAGTTTATTTTTTTTAACTAATACGATAGAATAATTAGAAGATCAATTAGTCTACGTATTTATACGTTAGACCATAACCGTAACTATTTTTCTTTCGTAAAACAGATTGGCCCAGATTTTTCAAATAGCCATAACTTTTCACTCGTTTATCCAAATTAAATGAAACCAGCGCCTATAGCTTCGTCTCATTTTCACCTATCCAGTGAACCTATCACATCAAAATTTTGAAATTTTCAATTTTCGAATTTTGTTCAGATTCATGTTCAAACTTCTATTGAACATAACTTGAGTTTCGTAACTCCGATTTAGTTGATTCTTTTTGCAAATCGAAGCTCTTGACCTAAACTTTCTGATAAGGCCAAATTCACTTAATTTTGGTACTGTTAGAGATTGTTTTATGTTGCAAGAGTTATTTGCTTGGTTTTGACGTTTTCCGAATTGTCTTCTTCGTTATTCCCGATCTTTTGAGTGATTGCTTATGTGTGGTTACTATTGCTTGCTTACGATAGATTGACCGGAGTGTGACGAGTAGAACTATCAAGAGTTATGAGTGCGAATCATCTTCATCAACATTGCAGACAAGTTCACACTTTGATCATACCCTTTATCACCCAGTTTTTATGCATTAGTTCCAATCCTCAAACCTTGCATGGTTATGATGTCATTAACATGTGGGTTGGGAAGTAGTTGATGAGGTAGAACCTATTGCCCTGTTACGTTCAAACCCTTGGGAGTTACTTATGCGAATTGCTTATACTGCTATGCTATGCTTGTAGACGTGGTTTGGGTGAGTGAAATCCACGACAGATGTGAGATTGTTAATTAATGGTTCAACTTAAGGTGGCAATTTAAATACACATCTGGGTGGATTGAGGCACCTGGAGTACCCAGTGTTGCCTGTATTTTTTGGAAATCCCGGAGTACCCGTGTGATCATAAGACTATTAATGCTAGAAACTTCTGTGTGCAGCCACAAGCTATTATGGGCTCTAGCATAGTTGAGTAAGTTACGTGAAGCTCTTGAAGAGGTGGATCAGCAGGTAGAGGGTTGTAGGTTTGGTATGGTCTGCCCGGAGTAGAGAGTTAATGTTTCTGAAAGACTGTGTCTCGGTCATCCGTTTCTCAAACACCATGTAGTGCGAGAAATCCAATGGAGGCGACCGAGTCTTGTGGGGAAAAGTGTGCAAACCTCTGCAGAGTGTACAATCTAATCATGGTTAGCCGTGTCCCCGGTTATGGACAATCTTGAGTCTCTGGTACTTGGATTATCCTATTGATCTCATCACGTTACTTAAATAATTTGTTGGGTTAATGATTATTATTTTGGGACTGAGTTGGAGGAACCTTCTCAATATTTTCAACCAACTTTGTAGTTAAATAAAATATATTACTTTGCAGTAGGGAAAAATTGGCTTTTCGCAAAAACTAGAACTGACGGTGTCCTGGACTAGGGGGTACTCATCACGTCATCTCCCGATCTATTAGATTGGGCCGAGGACCCCCATGGCCGTATACTCATGGGTCAGTTCGGACAGCTGCCGCATACATGGAAGATTCTACAAAACTTGGTGATCAAGTAAGGGACTCCTCCCCACCGGTGTATTCGGCTAGGACTCTTGTTATCCTAGGCTTGGGGTGCATTATATAAACCGAGGCCAGGCTAGTCGATAGATATACAACAATCATACCATAGGCTAGCTTCTAGGGTTTTAGCATCTACGATCTCGTGGTAGATCAACTCTTGTACTACCCATATCATCAATATTAATCAAGCAGGACGTAGGGTTTTACCTCCATCAAGAGGGCCCGAACCTGGGTAAAACTTCGTGTCCCTTGCCTCCTGTTACCATCCGGCCTAGACGCACAGTTCGGGACCCCCTACCCGAGATCCGCCGGTTTTGACACCGACATTGGTGCTTTCATTGACAGTTCCGCTGTGTGATCGACAAAAGGATCGATGGCTCGCCTGCAGATCAACTGCGATTTCAGCATCTTCGTCACCAGCTCGACTGGTCACCTTGGTTTGACTAAGAATTGCGCCCCGTGTTCGGATCACCATGTTCGGACGAGGGCCTTCATCAAACATCAACTCCGATCTCTATTAAGATCATGGAGGAATCATCCATGGAGCTCGGGGGCTCAACGTCAACATTGCCCTCAAGCGACTGTGCTGTTTTTCTGGATAGCGAACTCGTATCTACCGCGACCACCTTCTCGAGTATCGCTTTGACGATCGCTTTGGTGGAATTGTGCGGAATTGAGTCTACAACAACCCTGCAAAATTTCGTCGAGTTCCAATGGAGGAATCTCTGGCAATCCATGATATACCGGAGCCCTGTCAAATCTGGATGGGAATTTGGATGAGTTTAGGGCGTGGTGTCCAGCTTCTAGCTCGGACGTCCTTTGGAAGATCCAACCATTGATCGGCTGCGGAATTCCTATATCTACCACCTCTCCAAATTTCAGCTCGATCCGACCGTCCAAACTCCGGGAACCTTCCGATTAGTGCATCACTTTTCAGATCTGTTTTCTGCGCGAAAACGAATCCGACCCGAGTTCATCTTTTTTATGAACGGGATTTCGGACATCCCTTTTGAAGGAAGTTTTGTATGGGGTATTGTGTTTTGTTCCCGAATACATCCCACTAACTTTAAGATCTTTTGAACATGATCTTCAACATCATGCTGGTGTCAAACCAGTCCGGCAATATTACTCCACGGCTGCCGACCTGCGCTAGACACGTCGTCACTTTAGCCGAGCTCAACTTCTTCAGATCATCATCTCGGCAAGCCGAACAAGATTCCGGCATCGCGAAGGATAAATCATCATCAACATCCCCGCCCCACAGATTAAACGGAGCAGGCATACCGGCATCGCCGCACGGTCGCTTCATCAAGCCGGCATCGACCACATCACGACCTGCATCGACAGGGCCGCACTATTGCTTCTTCAAGCTGGTGTCCATCACGCCGACCTACTTCGACTCATCAGCTGACGTTGAGGCTTCGACATCTCGGCTGGACCGGGGGCTTCGCCATCTCTTCATCAACCTACTCCGGACACTTCGGCGTCACTAGCCGACCAGCTCCGTCACGTTAGCTGGGCCGAGGGCTTTGCCTCGGTGAGTCAATATTTACCAACATTGCCATGCCGTCGTTTTATCGCCCATCAGGCAATGGGTGTGCGGAGCGAGTCTCAATTTTGGGAATCACCTTCCTTCGGATTTCTACAACAAATAAACCAGGTGCTATTAATCCCAGTATTTTTTGCTTGTTTGGGTTCATTTTTCCCAAGGAATTATTACTCTGGTTTGTCCATGATATGTACACAGGTCTATCAAATGGTGACCGCATTAACGACGGTCGCGTGGTGGTTCGATCAGTTTCCGTACATAGTCCGGCGAACGCCGCATCCGGAGCTTGGACCGACTTGTGAATTCAGGCTTTGCCACGCCTTCACTACATCACGCCGACGCCCTGCATCGACATTGACTTCGGCGCCAGGCCATATTTCTTCTATTCCTCACTTTGCATAAATTATTTATTATGCAACACATTTTTTAATTATCATTATTACTATTATCTCTGGTTTGCACTATTTTTTGTGCATAGGAAAATGATCCGGGGACTCCGGCGTCACTCTGCCGGTCTGCATTGACCGTGCTATGTCACCACTTCGGCGTGTCGAGCTCTCCTCTCCGCCACCTCGGGACCAGCTTGGGGGATGGAACCTTGCCCCGCATCAAGCTCGGACCGCGTCATCAATACCGAACATTTTAACCTGCTAAGTCGCTTTCATGCTCAAAGCTTTAATTTCTAACTTGTGTTCGGTTCGACCAAGCATTATACTTTTTTGGAAAAAAGTTGCTTGTAAAAAATTTCCTTGTCCAAACTTTGTTTGTGACACACAAATTCAAGGACCCAATTCACTTGGGGGCTTCATTTATGAAGCTTTTCCTCTTGCATATGATTATACTTGTACGGCTTTGTTCCTTGTTCGTGTATTATGCCACAATATACACCATATTGACTTAAGCGATTTGCAAGCTGGGTTGCCTCGCTCCTGTGTTTACCCCTAAGTTCCCGATTGTTCGGCTAGGGAGTAAAGGGAGCACCTCTGCGATTGTCACGATTGGGTCACCCGAGCCGGACCTTAGACTGGGTGAAGCCGAAAGCTAGCGCTCTTATAGTTTTCAATGATGGTCAGCACACAACGGAACTCATGATTACAAAAAATCTATTGCACAAGTCTCATAATAACAATGAGCACCGAAGAAAGGTATCGGTGGGGGTACTATTTTTTTCGAAGATGCTTCTTACACTTCACGGTAATATAGCATAAGTTCCCTGAGCGCGCGTTGTCTGTTACAGCCTTATGGCCTGATTGCCTGGTTATTGGAAACACCGTCTATATTCTCGACCAATGGAGTACATAACACTTTTCAGTCCTTGACCGAAGAGGGAGAAGCTGACGGTCGGTTAAGACGCGTTTAAAGTTCGGTTGAACATAGATATGATATAAGTACTTCGGTACATGCAATCATTCTTCTACCCAAATCACCTGGGGGCTCTTAAGTTTATTTGAGCCGTTTTATAATAAGTGTTCTTCTTCTTAGTCGTTGCAAAGTTTTATTATTATTATTATTATTATTATTATTATTATTTATCACTCCTTTTTTCGACACGAGTGTGCAGTCAAAGCACTTCTGATGAGTCAAAACACTAGCCGGGGAGCCTAATTTCTCTCTCAAAGCCCCTAGAGTTTAGTTTGCTAAACTAGCCTGATGAGAAGTACTCCGCCCTCGGGATAGGAGGTTGAAGCCGTAGGCTGACCCGCTCGAAGTCTTGAGATAGGATGTATCATGTTAAAGCACGACAAAAGCACTTCTTTTTTCTAAGACCAACTTTCGGATTGGCACTGAACACTTGATATTGTTCGGACGTCATGTTTTTACTGACGTTTCTTGGTTTTCCAAGCTTTTTGGCACTTTTAAACTATTTGTGCTTTTCCAGCATTAGTCTCGCAGTCCAACGCCGGACACCTTTAGGGATTCGGCAAAAACATTCTCAGATATTGCTATATACGCATCGGTTTCGAATTGTGTCTTCGGTCAATAGTTGGGTTGCCCGGCTCCTACACTTGCTTCCTATGTTCCGTTTTGTTCGGCTAGCCGTGCAAAGGGAGAACCACTGCGATTGTGCTTCCAGCTCACATGGTTAAGCACCTCAGTGGAGAAAGCCGAAAACTGACTTCCACAAATAATCGTAAACTGGTCGGCGATCCGATGACTATGTTAAATGATGGGCCGTTCATAACATTGGCCGAAGTGTTTACGGCTTGACCCCGTCTGTCGCCGAACACTACTGGGGCCTATTAACTGGCCTCCCAAACTAAATCCTCGATATTTTCTCTTACATTAGAGATGAGGTTTCATGATCATGCTTAGCATGACAACCCAAAGAAAGAAAACGATAGCAGGACTATTTTCTTTGGAAGACATTTCTTATGTTAAACCGTAATATAACATATATCTCTGCGTACCTTTGTTTATAAAACCATATGGCCATATTGCCTTGTTTGTCGTAAATCTTTGCCCTCATAAAGGCTTTATAAAGTAGGACAAACACTCCTCGGCTACTAGCCGAGGAGGTGGAAGCCGATGGTCGGTCAAAAAAGTTTTGTACAATGCGGATCCGAGCATTAATGACGTAAAGTACTTGGATACATAGAGTCATTATACATAATTTGTGATTTTACTATGGATATTGATCCTTAATTCGGCCACCCATGCCCGCATTAAGGCTCGGGGGCTACTGGGCTTTGGGCTTATTATTTACAAATATTAAATGGGCACATCGATCCCCTGATCTGGTGTTGCCACCCGACCAGTGTCTCGAGGGCTACTGCATTGCCTATCCAATGCAGAAAATTTTAAGTGCAATACAGTTTCCGAGGAGATTTTGATCCTCAGGTTGGTCGGCCGCACCCAACCTGAGTCTCGAGGACTGAGCACGCCGCTTTTTGTGTCCCGAAGTATCCTGCCGAGCTAGGACTTGATCCTCAGGCCGATTTTACAAACCAACCCGAGTCTCAGCGGCTACTGGGATCAGCGGTCTTACGTTATCCTTCAGGTGCATCTCGGGTTTTAAACCGATACACACCTTGAGGGCTACTGGCTATATATATCGGCAGAGAATAAATTGTACCAATCAAAAATATTGACAAAAAATCGGCCCACAGTCGGGGTGGTGCACCACCTCGGAAGCAGTCCGGCATAAAGCTCGGGCCCTAGTGGCTGGATCCATAGAGGGCATTTCCAGTATTAAGCTCGGCTAAACTCCTTCAACTTTTTTGGACCAAGATGATATATGACATCTTGGATATACTCTGGCGTTGGAGCTGGGACACAGTCCGGCGTTGGAGTTTGGATATATTTCGGCATTGGAGCTCGGAAGCAGTCCGGCATTAGTGCTCGGCTGCAAAAGATACCTCGAATGCTATCCGGCGTTAGAGCTCGGACGCAAGAGGACACTGCCTCCCGGGAACAACTTCAAACCCGAGGTGTGGCATAAAAACAACAAGGCATTGATAAAGGCCGGAAACTTAAAGGGGCTCCTCGGATACCCGACGTGTAAACTCGTCGAATGCATTTCGGAAATCCTCAAGATCGAAGATGAGAAGATTTGTTGAACCAGTTTTCAAGACCAACGACCGAAGATGAAGAACAGTTCGGAAGAATCGAGGAGCGTCTCTAACTTGAAGACCGGTTCAGGGGGCTACTGACGGTGTCCTGGACTAGGGGGTACTCACCACGTCATCTCCCGATCTGTTAGATTGGGCCGAGGACCCCCATGGCCGTATACTCATGGGCCAGTTCGGACAGCTGCCGCATACATGGAAGATTCTACAAAACTTGGTGATCAAGACAAGGACTCCTCCCCACCGGCGTATTCGGCTAGGACTCTTGTTATCCTAGGCCTCTGGTGCATTATATAAATCGAGGCCAGGCTAGTCGATAGATATACAACAATCATACCATAGGCTAGCTTCTAGGGTTTTAGCCTCTACAATCTCGTGGTAGATCAACTCTTGTACTACCCATATCATCAATATTAATCAAGCAGGACGTAGGGTTTTACCTCGATCAAGAGGGCCCGAACCTGGGTAAAACTTCGTGTCCCTTGCCTCCTGTTACCATCCGGCCTAGACGCACAGTTCGGGACCCCCTACCTGAGATCCGCCGGTTTTGACACCAACAATAACCATAGAGCTTTTCCACCAGCCAAATATGCATGTAGTGATAGCCTTTATTCATCATTCTCCTATGGTGTGAATTTCCCAGTACATTCAATGTACTGACCCTTTGTGGCTGCAATGTCTCATGTTGCAGGATTTCTTATGACGAGTAAGTGATACGTTAGCGTTATGATTTCTACACTAAATTTGCCATTGGTGTTGATTGGAATCCACAACCTTGTTACTTCCGCTATTTGGATTGAGGTAATAGTATTTACGTTACTTTTACATGTTATTTACCTCTGTTATAAATCCTCGAGTACTGTGTGTGTCAGCATACCGATCCAAGGATGACACTTAAGCACAGAGACTTGATCCATTCGGGTCGGGTCATTAGAACTTGTCACCTTGGTGTGTCCTTCCTTCGAAAGGACCAATTTATCAGGCTGTCGAGAGGGGCCTGTGAAAAGAAAAAAAGAATAAAAAGAAAAGTAAACATATGTGTGTCCCGGGAAGGTCGAGCCGTATTGTGGGTCATAGTATGGTTATGCCTCCGTCTCTGCCCATGGTATTTTTTGTGCGTAGTTATGTACGCACGGTACGTATGCCGCCACTTGGTAGGGACTGAGATGCCTGCCGAGCTGGACTGTCCTGCGGTAGAGTAGTCCGGACTCGTTTGACAGTGTCCGGGAGCATGGCCGCCGAATTAAGGTTCTGCTTGTGAAGGCTGCTCTGTACCTCTGCTGCCAGGGCCGCGGTGTGCTCTTCGATACGGAGGGAGCGATCCATGTTTCCATTGACTTCTATGACACCGCGTGGTCCGGGCATCTTGAGCTTGAGATAAGCATAATGCGGCACCACGTTGAATCAGGCAAACGCGGTTCGTTCGAGCAGTGCGTGATATCGCTGCGGAAGGGGACGATATTGAAGATTAACTCTTCGCTTCAGAAGTTGTCCGGAGATCCGAAGATGACTTCCAATGTGATTGAGCCCGAGCAGTGGGCCTCTACACCAGGTATAACTCCTTTAAAGGTAGTTTTGGTGGCTTTGATCCTTGATGGATCGATGGACGCTGTATCCTGATAGAGCAGGTTGAGGATGCTGCCACCGTCCATGAGGACTCGTGTGAGGTGGAATCCATCAATTATTGGGTCGAGGACCAGTGCGGCTGAACCGCCATGATAGATATTGGTCGGATGGTCCCTGTGATCAAAGGTGACCGGGCATGACGACCATGGGTTGAATTTTGGGGCGATTGGCTCTATCACATAGACGTTCCTGAGCGCGCGCTTGCGCTCCCACTTGGGGATATGAGTAGCGTATATCATGTTCACCATTTTAATTTGAGGGGGAAACTTCTTCTCTCCCCCGTGTTCGGTGGACGGGGCTCCTCTTCGTCATTCTTGCTTTGCAACCCCTTCTTCTTGTCTTCGGCTTTCAACTTGCCGGCCTGTTTGAAGACCCAACAACTCCGGTGAGTATGATTGGCTTGTTTATCAGGGGTGCCATGGATCTGACATGGACGATCGAGTATGCGGTCCAGGATGGAAGGGCCCCGATTATTCCTTTGATATGGCTTCTTCCGCTGTCCGGACTTGGAGCCACTGAATCCGGCATTGACTACCATGTCCTCGGTACTATCACCGTTGCTTCGATGCTTGTGCTTGTTGCGTCGGGGCTTGCCGTTGCTATTTCTGGCTTCCGAAGTGCCAAGTTCGCTTACATTGTTATTGCTACAGGCTAGCCAGCTATCTTGTCCCATGCAAAAGTGGGTCATAAGTGCCGTGAGGGCTTCCATGGACTTCGGTTTTTCTTGGCCGAGGTGTCGGGCAAGCCATTCGTCCCGGATGCTATGTTTAAAGGCCGCTAGGGCTTTGGCATCTGGACAGTCGATGATCTGGTTCTTTTTGGTTAGGAACCAAGTCCAGAATTTCCTGGCTGACTCTTCGGGCTGTTGAATTATGTGACTTAAGTCGTCGGCATCCGGAGGTCGAACATATGTACCTTGGAAGTTGTCAAGGAAGGCTTCTTCCAAGTCCTCCCAACTGCCAATGGAGTTTTTGGGCAGGCTGTTCAGCCAGTGCCGGGCCGGCCCCTTGAGTTTCAGGGGGAGCTATTTGATGGCATAAAGATCATCGCCGCGGGCCATATGAATATGGTGAATAAAGTCTTCAATCCATACCGCGGGGTCTGTGGCTCCATCATATGATTTGATATTCATGGGTTTGAACCCTTTTGGGAATTCATGCTCCATTACTTCATCAGCGAAGTAGAGGGGGTGTGCGGTGCCTCTATATCGGGCCAGATCGTGACGTAGTTCGGATGGAGTCCGTCTGCGGTTTTCGGCTCGGACGTAATTGTTCTTGCCATGTTTGGCTTGATAGACGTATGATGGACCTGGCCGGACCTGCTTTATTCTTTAGGTCCTGTTGCAGGTCATATGTATATGCCCAAGCTATTTTATCCCTGCCTTTACAGCGAGGTAATACGGGCTAGTGTTCGGCCTGGTTTTCCGCTTTGTCCCGGCCACGTGGTGGTCGGTCAGCCGCAATGTGTTCTGATGGCACGGGCTCCAGCGCCTCGTCATCGAATTGAGGTAGTAATTTGTGCTTCGGGTAACTTTTGAGTGGTCTCTCAGGGCCGTATTCCTCGGATGTCAGGATGTTAGTCTATCTATCATTGAATAGATCTTGATCAGCTTGAAGCTGTTCCTGCTTCTTTTTCAGGCTCCTTGTAGTGGCTATTAGCCGGCGCTTAAAGCGCTCCTGCTCGAGAGGTTCCTCAGGCATGATAAAATCCTCGTTGCCGAGGCTCACCTCATCCTCGGAGAGTGCAAGATAATTACTGTCCTCTGAGTCTTTGTGTATGGCCTGTTCATCAGGTGTGACTCGCCCATCTTCCCGTTCGTCCTATTCGTAAGTTGGCCGAATGGGATCTTTGTTGTCTCCGGCATCGTCTAGAGTATTGTTTTCTCCCGTGTCGGTATTGCTATCTTTTTCATGGCGTGATTTAGAGGGGCGCCGCTCTCGTCGGCGCTTTGGCTGTATCTCAGGAGGTTTGTCTTCCACTAGGTCTTCTTTGTCATCGTCGTTAACTTCTTTGGGTGTGTCCACCATGTATACGTCGTAGGAGGAGGTGGCCTTCGAGCGCCCGGTAAATGGCGGGTTTTGGGACTGTTCCTCTTCGGCATCACCGTCCATACCGTCGATGTCTCCGGAGCCGTAGTCGAGCATGTTGGTTAAATCTTTGATAGTGGCTATTAAGTGGGGGGTGGGTGGGAAGCGAAATTCCCTGTCATCAGCCCCCAGCTCAAACCAGATATACTTCGGTTGTGAGTCTCCTACTAAAGAGAGGGTTTTTAATGAGTTTAGCACATCGCCTAAAGGTGAGTGCTGGAAGATGTCTGTGGAACTGAATTTGATGACCGGCGCCAGGTAAGGCTCGGCAGATGCGGACGCGCGTAGTTCAGAACCAGTGACCAGAGATGAGTCCGGGGGTCCGGTGACGCAGTCCCTGCTCGAAGTTCGTCCTGTGTGCAGCTCCAACACCACTGAGTCCGCGGTTTCCGTGGCGGGGTTAAGCTTCCTGTCTTCGGATGGCGCAAGCTACTCTGGATCTAGGGCCAGAGCGCTTATAGGCGCAATCTCGTGTGTATGGTCCGATGAAAGATTTAGGTCATGTTCATCATGGTAGCAGGGAGCGGCTGCCATGGGCTCAAATCCGTCGAAGATCAAGTCTCCACGGATATCAGCAACGTAGTTCAAGCTTCCAAACCTGACCTGACGGCCAGGGGCATAGCTGTCGATCTGCTCTAGATAGCCAAGCAAGTTGGTCCGTAGTGCGAAGCCACCGAATACGAAGATCTGGCTAGGGAGAAAGACACCCCCCGAGCAGCGTTGTTGTAGATGATGGATGGGGCCATCGAACCTTCTGACGACGGGACAACGGAACTCTCAATGAAAGCACCAATGTCGGTGTCAAAACCGGCGGATCTCGGGTAGGGGGTCCCAAACCGTGCGTCTAAGGTTGATGGTAACAGGAGACAGGGAACACGATGTTTACCCAGGTTCGGGCCCTCTCTATGGAGGTAATACCCTACTTCCTGCTTGATTGATCTTGACGAATATGAGTATTACAAGAGTTGATCTACCTCGAGATTGTAATGGCTAAAACCCAAGAAGCCTAGCCAATCTGATTATGATTCTGCCTCTACGGACTAACTACTCCGGTTTATATAGACACTGGAAGGGACTAGGGTTATACAGAGTCGGTTACATAGAAAGGTATCTTCATATCCGAACGCCAAGCTTGCCATCCACGCCAAGGAGAGTCCCATCTGGACACGGGTGAGAGTCTCTAGTCTTGTATCTTCATAGCCCATTAGTCCAGCCCATGTCCAACAGGTCGGACGCCCGAGGACCCCTTAGTCCAGGACTCCCTCAGCCGCCCCTGACCTCGACGCTGACCCCGACCTCGATGTTGCCTTCCACCGCGCGCCCGAGCCCCGACCTCGATGTTGCCTTCCACCGCGCACCCGAGCCCCGACCCCGACCTTGAAGCCGCCTGCCCCTCCCTTGGCGCCGGCACCCGAGGTGAGCACGCCTCCTCCTCCCCCTCCCCTACCTCTACCTAGCTAAAGTTCCTAGGGTTCATCAAATTTTAGATTGCATCAAATTAGTTAGGGTTCATCAAATTAGACACTAATTAGAGAAGTACTTCCTAGGTAGGTTCATCTAATTAGTTAGTAAGAACTAGGGCAGTAGTGTTTAATAGAATTAGTAAGAAAATCAATAGAACTAGTTGAACTAGTTTATTTTTAGTAAGAACTAGTTGAATTAATAGAACTAGTGTATTTTTAGTAAGAAAATTAATATAACTAGTAGAACTAGTTTATGTTTAGTAAGAACTAGTTTATTTTTATTTATAGAAAGTTTATTTTTAATAAGAACTAATTGAATCAATAGAACTAGTTGAACATGTTACATTTGTTGTTATTTTTTTAGTTAAAGCAATTATTCCCGCATCGACGTCGACGATGCCTATTCCGCATCCTCGTTTTCGACTCGGCGGAGGACACCTGCTTGATTAGATGGGCCATGTCTGGGACTAGGCTCCACCGGGCTGGCACTGGGAGGTGCTACCTACCGGGGGGCGCAGCTTGGTGAGGAGCCAGCCCATCATTGACCCGGACCTTCTTTGGTGGCGGTCGCGTGGGCCAGTAATGGTGCAGAGGCTTGAGGACCCCGCAGAGGTGGTACGTCACCGTGTCAGCGAGGAGGACGTGCACGTCCGTCGCTACATGGTTGCGTTGGAGCGCATGTTCTCTAATACCTGGCACGTTCTCCAGGGATCTCACTGGAGCTCTGATCCTGTGATGGTTCCTTCTCTTTGGGTGTCCACTGCCCGCGCTGATACCCGTCGTGCGCTAGGGTTTTAGTTGTATTAGTGATGTTATATGTATGATACTATTTGGGATGTATTAGTGATAATATTCGACGATGTACGGACGGAAGAGATGATTTACTTTTGCTTATTGAATGCATGCTAATTTGAATACTTATTTATTTTACGATTTGGTTTTGCTTATTGAATGCTCAAATTGGAGAAGTACTCCTATTTTGAATGCTCAAATTGTACCCCACTATGCAAGGTGTATGCATTTGATTAGTGGATAGATTATAGGGTTTTTGTTTTTGCAAAAATCTAGGAGCCCCTCCATCATCCCCGCCGTCGTCCCCGTCACCGACCCCCCGACCTCGAGGTGAGACCGGCCCAATCTCCATGTCCATATGAGTCCGATAAAATATTTTGAAATGTTTTTGCTCATATTTTCAACCATTGAAATGCAATGACCATCAAGTTTGAATGCTCATATGATGTAGATAAAAACATGTATATCTCGTGTTGCTCTAATAGGATATGTGCTTGCCCAAGTGGCCGGTCATGTTTGCAAGTTACACCTCTGAGTGGCCTATGTTTTTCCGGAGTGTTGATTAATTTCTATTCCAGCAAATTTCAGGCATTCAATATGTCCTTTTTAGCAAAGGTCATGCCAGATTTTTCCGTGAATTTTGTCATGACTTGTGCTAGAATATGTAGGAAATATCGAGGCCTGAATTTTCTAGAAAGATAATTAAATGATATTTCGGGTTGACTTTAAGTCTGTCAAGGCTCCACCATATATGAGTGGACGAAGAATCCCGACTGTTGTCGTGGGGGTCATTTCTCCTTCTTCTCCTTGTGCTAGATCATTGTTATGCACTAGGGGAAGGAGGAGTAACGACCATCACCGATGGTCGCAAATGTCAAAGAGGAATTAGTGAGAGAGAGTCTCCACCATGTATGAGAGGACGAAGAATCCCGACTGTTGTCGTGGGGGTCGCTTCTCCATCGTTCCCGTGTGCTAGACATTTTGGTGTAATGCACTCGGGGATGAAAGGAGGAGCGATCATCACCAATGGTCGAATGTATACACCACGTGAGCTGAGAGTTTTCAAGAAAAGACTCGGCAGACCAATAGTCAACCCGTGATGAATAATAATGATCTAATTTAGTTTTTGTAGTACATATATTTAATTGTACAAGTTTAATCTTTGAATTATGAACATAGGAAATGTCATACTCTGACAACGAAAGTCTCCTGGGGGAGTGCGACTCGTGCAACGATGACCGTGGTCGGTGCGACAGGCCTCACCTGGACGAAGATCCGCGCTTCAGCATTAAGCTCCAAGAGAACTTCGATGTTGAAACAGTACGCAACGATGACATGTGTCTTTTCGTAATTAAGCACGACTTCAACTATTTCAACGTGTAATTTTCATCTTTTACAGTTCGACTAGCTTATCCCATGCCATGCAAGACGTTATGTCTTGGAGAGGATTGGTTTTGAAGACCATGAAAGTTTAGAAACAAAGAAAATTCACCTATGCTTGTCACCTATGCCATCCAAGACTGTACAATTCTCAGAGCGTAACCCATTTTGGTTGCACAAATTGGGAAGCACTTTGCTAGATGTATGGTTTTTATCAGGATATGCTTGTCACCATGGATCTTGGTGATCCTGACATCGACCAAGACAATATGGACATTTGGGTCCTTGTTGATACACTTCCAATTCTATCGCTATTTGAGTTTCTCAAACATAGTTATTAACTAATTTATATTGTTTATTTCAATATAGTTGACATCTTATTTTCATTCTTCAAACAATGTGCGGAAGATGGTAGACAGAACCTACTACACCGATGGCTCCGAATTAACTTATCAGGAGAAAAATCATCTGATCGCATTTTGTACAGAAATTGAGAATTACAATATCTATTATAAAACTCCTCCACATTATGGTCAATATGTGCCACTAGTGCACGTGTTGAATCACGGTAACATCCATGGAGATGCCATGGTAAGGTTTTTTTACTATTACGACATCCGTGCATCTTTTGCATACTTCTAAAACTGAACTACATTGCTAACTACGAAGTTATTACTATGTTTTTCAACAGAAAATCCCGAATGATTGTGTGCCTCATCTGATGTATCAGAATGGTCGCCTTGATGTCATGAACATACAGCCAGGTCATCCTACGAATCTCACCTGTCCATATCGGATTTCTAAAACCGGTGAACACATGGTAATCAAAGAATGGAAAAAATGTATGGACAGTCGTAAGGAGGTTCTTGGAAGCAACATTTGCGAAAGGCAAGAATTGGAGACAGGATATCTCCATTCTCTATAATGGAGAGTCAGGGGCTATCTTGTTTTATGCTATTTTACCTAAGAGAATATAGTAGGTCCTGAGTGAATGTTGTAGGTCCTATGAGGTATAATGTTTATTATGTGGTACAATGTGTTAGAGTTGATGATGAGGAGTAGTTGTGATTATGACTAGTGACCAACTTGCTATGTGATGTCTCATTGATGAAAATGATGATCACGAGGAGGTGTTATATGACAATGATGTATTATGGTGATAAGTTGTTAATGATATGATATGATGATATTTATTATCTCATTGGGTGAAAGAACCGCGGATTAGTTTCAAGTGGATGTCCATCCACTTGAAACTCGTCCACGGTTCTTTCACCCAGTGATGTAATAACTCATTATGATGTAAAAACAATCTCTAACTTGCTGCTGTATGAAAACTTATATAAAGGTGTTGAAGGAAATATGCCCTAGAGGCAATGATAAAGTTATGATTTATTTCCATATATCATGATAAATGTTTATTATTCATGCTAGAATTTTATTAACCGGAAACTTAACACATGTGTGAATACATAGACAAACATAGTGTCACTAGTATGCCTCTACTTGACTAGCTCGTTAATCAAAGATGGTTGAGTTTCCTAGCCATAGACATGAGTTGTCATTTGATTAACGGGATCACATAATTAGGAGAATGATGTGATTGACACGACCCATTCCGTTAGCTTAACACTTGATCGTTTTGTTTACTGCTATTGCTTTCTTCATGACTTATACTTGTTCCTATGACTATGAGATTATGCAACTCCCGATTAACAGAAGAACACTTTGTGTGCTACCAAACGTCACAACATAACTGGGTGATTATAAAGGTGATCAACAGGTGTCTCCGATGGTGTTCGTTGAGTTGGCATAGATCGATAATAGGATTTGTCACTCTAATTGTCGGAGAGGTTTCTCTGGGCCCTCTCGGGAATGCACATCACTACAAGCCTTGCAATCAATGTGACTAATGGGTTAGTTACGGGATGATGCATTGCGGAACGAGTAAAGAGACTTGCCGGTAACGAGATTTAACTAGGTATTGAGATACCACGATCGAATCTCGGGCAAGTAACATACCGATGACAAAGGGAACAACGTATGTTGTTATGCAGTTTGACCGATAAAGATCTGCGTGGAATATGTAGGAACCAATATGAGCATCCAGGTTCCGCTATTGGTTATTGACCGGAGACGTATCTCGGTCATGTCTACATAGTTCTTGAACCCGTAGGGTCCCCACGCTTAAAGTTCTGTGACGATCGGTATTATGATTTTTGTGTTTTGATGTACCGAAGGTAGTTCAGAGTCCCTGATATGATCACGGACATGACGAGGAGTCTCGAAATGGTCGAGACGTAAAGATCGATATATTGGACGACTATGTTCGGACACCAGAAGTGTTTCGGGAGGTTTCAGACATATACCGGAGTACCGGGGGGTTACCGGAACCCCCCGGGGAGTATATTGGGCCTAATGGGCCCTAGTGGGAGAAGAGGAGGGGCGGCCAGGGCAGCCGCGTGCCCCCTCCCCCTCTAGTCCGAATTGTACAAGGAGGGGGGGGCGCCCCCTTTCCTTCTCTCCTTCTCTCCCTTTCTTCTCCTCTCCTACTCCTACTTGGAAGGGGGAGTCCTACTCCCGGTGGGAGTAGGACTCCTCATGGGGCGCACCATAGGAGGCCGCCCCCTGCCCCTCCTCCACTCCTTTATATATGGGGAGGGGGCACCCCTTGGAGACACAACAATTGATCATTGATCTCTTAGCCGTGTGCGGTGCCCCCCTCCACCATAATCCACCTCGGTCATATCGTAGCGGTGCTTAGGCGAAGACCTGCTTTAGTAGCTTCATAAACACCGTCACCACGCCGTCGTGCTGACGAAGCTCTTCCCGGAAGCTCTACTGGATCGTGAGTTCGCGGGACGTCACCGAGCTGAACGTGTGCTGAACGCGGAGGTGTTGTACGTTCGGTACTAAGGATCGGTCGATCGTGAAGACGTACGACTACATCAACTGCGTTGTCATAATGCTTCCGCTTATGGTCTACGAGGGTGCATAGACGACACTCTCCCCTCTTGTTGCTATACATCACCATGATCTTGCGTGTTCGTAGGATTTTTTTTTGAAATTACTACGTTCCCCAATAGTGGCACCCGAGCTAGGTTTATGCGTAGATGTTATATGCACGAGTAGAACACAAGTGAGTTGTGGGCGATACAAGTCATACTGCTTACCATCATGTCATACTTTGGTCCGGCGGTATTGTTGGATGAAGCGGCCCGGAGCGACATTACGCGTACGCTTACGCGAGACTGGTTCTACTGACGTGCTTTGCACATAGGTGGCTGGCGGGTGTCAGTTTCTCCAACTTTAGTTGAACCAAGTGTGACTACGCCTGGTCCTTGTTGAAGGTTAAAACAACACTAACTTGACGAACTATCATTGTGGTTTTGATCCATATGTAAGAATGGTTCTTGCTCAGCCCATAGCAGCAATGTAAAACTTGCAACAACAAAGTAGAGGACGTCTAACTTGTTTTTGCGGGGCATGTTGTGATGTGATATGGTCTAGGCATGATGCTATATTTTATTGTATGAGATGATCATGTTTTGTAACGGAGTTATTGGCAACTGGCAGAAGCCATATGGTTGTCGCTTTATTGTATGAAATGCAATCGCCCTGTAATTGCTTTACTTTATCACTAAGCGGTAGCGATAGTCGTAGAAGCAATAGTTGGCGAGACGACAACGATGCTACGATGGAGATCAAGGTGCCATGCCGGTGATGATGGTGATCATGACGGTGCTTTGGAGATGGAGATCAAAGGCACAAGATGATGATGGCCATATCATATCACTTATATTGATTGCATGTGATGTTTATCCTTTGTGCTTCTTATTCTGCTTTGATTGACAGTAGCATTATAAGATGATCTCTCACTAAAAATTTCAAGGTACAAGTGTTCTCCCTGAGTATGCACCGTTGCAAAAGTTCGTCGTGCTGAGACACCACGTGATGATCGGGTGTGATAAGCTCAACGCTCTTATACAACGGGTGCAAGCCAGTTTTGCACATGCAGAATACTCAGGTTAAACTTGACGAGCCTAGCATCACTACAAAAAAATACACCTCCGTGATGATACGTGTTTGTCAGAGTAGGTCACGTTTTCTGTCGTGCATGTACACCCATGACAAATTTATGACAGAATCAAGATAGTCATACCTATGCTGTTGTAGAAGTGTTCCATGACATTACCAAA
Organism: Triticum urartu; assembly: GCF_056163025.1. Lineage (NCBI taxonomy): Eukaryota > Viridiplantae > Streptophyta > Magnoliopsida > Poales > Poaceae > Triticum > Triticum urartu. Next base: position 428,624,474 of record NC_141879.1, read on the forward strand.
ATTATCATCACGGAAGTGTCCACTTCCATGACGATAAATCGCGTGTCACAGAAGTGCTTTCATCAAGGGTGACCTACACGTGGCATCCACCGTAACGGAACGCCGTTAAGCTATCAGGTACGGTTTTGAATTCGATAACCCGTTAACAGCCCGGACCAATGGGGATTTTCCACGTGTAAAATTCTGATTGGTTGATAAACACACGTGTCAGCTCTGCGTTGGCACAGGTGTCACTCATCCAATGGGCGAGATGCGCCTATGATATGTTGACATGTGGACCGGGCCAAAAGTGGCCCATAAAGTTTAAATGGGCCGGCCCAACTAAAGGCCCACAAGATTTTGCGGTCCATAATGGGACGCCCCAGCAAAAGGCCCACGAGATTTTGCGTATCATAATGGGCCGGTCCAGCTAAAGGCCCATGAGATTTTGCGGGCCATAATGGGCCGGCCCAGCTAAAGGCCCATAAGATTTTGCAGACCATAATGGGCCGGCCCAGCTAAAGGCGCAACATTCTCAGTTAAGGCCCGTACGGCTAGTGTCAAATCGGCCCGTCAACGGCCTGTCCTAAACTTGTCATCATCGCAGCCCATGGTCACTTCTGGCCCCTTAACAGGCCGCTAAGCATATGGGCCGAATTACGGCCCGATGTATTTCCGTCCTGTTAAAGGTCCTGCTTCATTTGGGCCCATTTACAGGCCATTGAAACTTTCGGCCCATAAACGACCGTGAAGGATTTGGGTCATATTCGGCCATGTCTGACATTCAGCCTATTAGAGGCCCACTATAGATTTGGGCCACTTTCGGCCTGTTGTGATTTTTGCCCTGTTAACGTCGGACGAAATCCATGGGCCATATGTGGCCAACGTCACATCGGGCCCATTAAGGACCCATATAAAAATGAAGATAATCTATCCCGACCGAACTTCCGGCCTGTTAAAGGCCCGTGTATTAGGTCGGCGCATTTACGGCCCGTCCGAATTTCGGCCTGTGAAAGATCCGCATCGTAAATGGGCCACCATTTCGGCTTGCTAAGACCAGTGGGTTATTTGGCACAATCAGGGCCCAATCTAACTTTTGGTCTTTTAAAGGCCCATGTTTTTATGGGCTCGAGATATTTACACCTCTAAACAACCTATTGTTACTGAGGGCCCAAATTATGTTTAGGCCTGTTAAAGGTCCAATATGGGCACATGCCTACCAGAAAAATATGAAATCTTATGCTGATTTAGGCCCAGATATTTTTAGTGGGCTACATGAAAATTTTGGCCCATAATCGTTTTAGCCCAATTGGAATGGGCCCGACGAATGTTGGCATGTTGGGATCCTACGAAGCTTTCGGCCGAATACATTACTAAGATAAACCTACACTATATAAAAATAGCGTTGTAATTATTGCAGCCTTTGACAGCATCATAAATGTTGTATCACAACAAAATAAATTCCAACAATACAACAAAAGGCCTCTTGGCATAAAGTTTACAGTCCTTGCAGATAAAAGCACCGTCAGATGTATAATTTTAGGCTGTAGATCATTTGATGGAGCAGCACGATCTTCACCTTTTTTAGGCTGTAGATCATTTGATGGAGCAGCACGATCATTTGATGTAGAATTTGATGGAGCAGCACGATCTTCACCTTTTTTCCGCCATTTCTCTTGAACAATGAAGCGAATGTCTGATAGTCTGGTTTCAAAACCATTCATATCTTGACGGCATTTGTCAACCACTATTCTTGTTTCCGAAACAACGTCCATTAGGGATTCGACTTGTGTCTGGAGCACAGATTTATCACTCTGTCTAGCAGGAAGATTTTGTTCAGTAGGCGATTTGGACGAGATTACCTTGACAAAAAACCCAGAATTACGCAGGAAGGTGCTTTTTGCAATGTTACTGGAGAGATACTAACGCACTACAGCAAGATATTGTGCCTATGGTAGCCTCGTCACCTTCAGGTGGTTGTGGATGTTCAATCATTTTTTCCATAGCTTCCTAAAAGTTTGAACTTGTAGATTAGTGTACCAGATATGTTACTAATGAGACAAAAACAAACAAAGTAGGCTACACGTTTATACATAACTTATTTTGCTGAACTACTGTAATACATTAGCTTGTATTGTAGTGCCAACTACATAATAAAATCACTTTCGGGGCATATGTCCGTGTAGCATGCCTACTGTATTGTCTATTTCCTCACATTCGTTGACATCTAAGGATAAAGAGACATGGTTTAAAGTAGGATGAAAATAGTATGACATCATTCATATCATGGGCAAACAGATATAAAACAAACATGCTATTTGATCATTTTGTGCGCACGTGAACATAACAACTAGAATACAGATCAAGACCAAAAGAATATCCTTCATCTCTTTTAAACCATGTAAGGTGAAATGATATGTTAAGACAACTGTGTATAGAAGTGAACAGAGTAACTGACATTGGCTGCAAACCAAGTAGTTAAATGAACACATCACAGTACCAATCAGTTCAAAGGAAGGAGGAGTAAGGACTTACAACAGCGGCTTGAACTGGTGTGCTCATGCCCTTCATCTTGCTAGTGTGGAAATCCTTGAAGATTTGCACTGCATTCGGTTCAGGTTCTTTTTGGTCCGCACAGGCTTTCCTCTATATTTGGAACAAGTCAATTTATATACGATAATATGGCACAGAAAAAAGAAGTAGCAGCTATTTACAAGAGCCTTGAAGTGTGCAATATAGCTATGGGATCCTGTTGTCTGTTGGAATTTCACTTTAGAACGGTTGGTCTTGTTCTTCAAACAGTTAGCCTAGAAGAAGATACACTTGTAAGGCACATACATAAATACAAGTTCAATATGTGGTTTGATCAAATACATATAGCCTACCTGATACTTTGGATCAGACCAGTGTTTAACGAGGGTTGTCTAGTATTCATCTGTAATATATTCCACTGGAGATGTTTGGGAGATTTCATTGTTAGCCTTGCCTTCAAAGTGAGATTTTCTAAGGTGGTACCGATACTATCGCAGAGCAGACTGAAAAACATGAGTGCATGCTTTTTTAGTTGCATCATCTTTCGGATCCAACTTGAACCTCATCTGTTTAAAAAAGAATGCGAGTCTTATTAGGATGAAGCAAGAAAGTATGGGACAGAGCAAGACAATATTACTAATTATGATGAATAACATTACTTACGAAAAAATGGTCAATGAAGGTCTTAAACTGGGTATTGTCTTTCTCATTCCTGTATTGGATCCACGTTGGGAGGATACGTGCATGACACCTAATGGCAACGGCTGCCTCTGATACTAACTTGGATGGCTCTATAGCATCACGTGACCTTTTCAAACCTGCCTAAAAATGGATCTCCATTCTTCCTCATTTAGATTTTCTTAATCTGTCAAGCATTATCCCTGATGTCTGTTTCCGCTTGCGTCGTGGTGCTAGTTCAACAACGAATATGGAAAGTGTTAGTGTACATCAAACTGTGAGAGTACATATAAAGGAGCATGCAACTTCAACTTGACTCGGTAAGGTACCGTCTTGGTGTTGATGCTCATGAGGTTCATCTGATCTTGCCAAGTCTTGTTGTGACAGCAGTGCTTCGGAAGTAGTGTTAGGTGTGAAGGTAGCTTGGGAACTGGCCAGTTCCAGAGCAAACGAATGAGTAACTCGTTGAGATGCTGGTACAGTTGAAGCGGATGCTGCAGCTGGTGGAGCAGGTGATACTGTGTTTGTAGATTTAGCCGGTGGACTTGGACCTTCTACTGCACTATAAGTACCACCAGAATCTGTACGACAGATCCTTTTCCGTTTCTCCCGACGAGTAACACCACTCACTACTATATTGTTTTCCTTGCTCTTTTTTGACTTTGCCATGTGAAGCCGTACCCACAACATAAAAGAATAAAATCGCTCTTCAGAACTCATTGATGCATGATACAGACAAGCAATACATTGATGTAAGACAACCGTATGAGGATGGAATATGTAAGAAAAATAGGACGGCATGACATATTCACAGCTATGATGTGTAAACTAAGAAGAAGGATTTTCAAGAAAAAGAAGTAATGCAAGCTAGATACCATATGAAAGATGCAACCAATATTACTCTGCCAAGTTAAAAGTGTCTTGTCATAAGTGGCAATTCGAAAAATTAGAAGCAGTACAACGTAGAAATCAATGCAAATGCAACCACTATCAAACTGCCATGTTAAAAGCGTCCAATCATGAGTGACTGATGCCGGATACACAACATCAGTACTTTGATGTAAGAACATGGTATGATAGATAGATGCAGTGTATTCTAGACACAGAACGCCATGTCATATGCACATGTATAACGTATAAACTCAACAGGTGCAATTTAATCAAAATAGAAGAAATACATGCTACACAACGTATGCAACATGAAACCAATTATCACACTGTGAACTTAGAGCAAGCACCTGCGATGGTGGTGTACGAGAGATGAACTCATCATGTAGACTTAGGACTTCAACTTCATTAGCAATAGCAGTGGCAAATCTAGAGAGTATATGTTTGCGTCGTTGCAGAGGACCACCGATATCCCCTAACTTACTCTTTTCCTTCCTATTTTCTGATATTTCCTTATGAAGTCAAAACCACAAGAAGATGAATAAAATTAGCTCTGCATAACTGGTTGATGCATGATACAAACGAACACTACTTTGATGTAAGGCAAGCGCATGATAGGAGGATGGAATATATACAAAAAAATACAGCGTTTCATATTCACATGTACGATAGGAGGATGGAATATGTATGAAAAAATAGTAAGCGGAAGGTATTTCAACAAAATTAGAAGAAATGAAAGCTAGGCACCATATGAACATGCAACCAATATCACTCTATCGGGTAAAAAGTGTCTCGTCGTAAGTGCTATGTCAAGAAATTAGAAGCAGTACAAGCTAGAAGACAATGCAAGATGCAACCTACATCACAGTCCCAAGTTAAATGTGTCTTATGGGTAAGTGATCGTTGCAGGTATAAGTTGTAAGCTACGCAGATGCAATTCAACACAATTCAACATAACTTGTAAACTAGACATCATACAGAAAATGCAACCACATATAACATTTCCAAGTTAGAGCAAGCACCTGTGATGGTGGAGCAGGGGAGATGTGCTCATCATCTACACGTATGTTCTAGAAACAGGAACACGTGTCATATTCACAGGCATTATGTGTAAAGTAAGCAGATGCAATTTAACAAAGTTAGAAGCAATGCAAGCTAGACATCATACACAACATGCAACCACATATAATAGTGCCAAGTTAGAGCAAGCACCTGTGATGGTGGAGTAGGGGAGATGTGCTCATCATGTACACGTATGTTCTAGAAATAGGAACATGTGTCATATTCACATGCATTATGTGTAAAGTAAGAAGATGCAATTCAACAAAGTTAGAAGCAATACAAGCTAGACATCATACGCAAGATGCAACCACATATAATAGTGCCAAGTTAGAGCAAGCACCTGTGATGGTGGAGTAGGGGAGATGTGCTCATCATCTACACAGCTACGTCGACTGTCTAGTCTTGCGTTGTCTTGCGAATCTTGTTGGGAGGATGGCGGAGTAGAAATTATAGATAACCTCCGTTTCAGTTGCTCGGAAGGACCACCATCATCCAATGTCTTGCCAATTTCCTTCAGCTTTATTGATTTTGCATTGTGAGGTCAAACCGACAAGAAAAAGGAATATAATTCGCTCTTCTGAACGCATTCATGCATGATACTGACGAACACTACTCTGATTAAAGGCAAAGTCATGATACGAGGATGGAATATGTACGGAAAAATGGACGGCTTGACATATTCAGACCTATAATGTGGTCACTAAGCAGAAGGCACTTCAACAATTTAGAAGCACTGCAAACTAGACACCATATGAAAGGTGCAATCAATATCACTCTGCCAAGTTAAAACTGTCTCGTCATAGGTGGCGTTCATCAAACTAGAAGCAATACATGCTAGAAATCATATTCAAGACACAAACCAATATCACACTGCCAACTTAAAGGTGTTCCATCATAAGTGACTGATGTAGGATACACACGAAGAGTAGTTTCATGTAAGAACATGGTGTGATAGACAGATATAGTATATACCAAAAACAGGAAAGCATGTCATATTCACACGTATCACGTGTAGGCTAAGCAGATGCAATTTACACTAATTAGGAGCAATAAATGCTAGACACCATGTGCAACATGCAACCAGATATCACACTGCCAAGTTAGAGCAAGCACCTTGGATGGTGGAGTAGGGGAGCAGTGACTTGGACCTTGTAATGCACTATCAGTACAAGGAGAATCGGTACAGATGCTCCATTTACGTTGCTGTAGAGGACCACCATCATCGCCTTCCTTCCTCTTTCTTGATTTTGCCTTGTCAAGTCAAACCCACAAGAAAAAGGAATAAAATTTGTTCTTCAGAACTCATTGATGCATGATACTGACGAACACTACTTTGATGAAAGGCAAATTCATGATACGAGGATGGAATATGTATGAAAAAATGGACGGCTTGACATATTCACACCTATGATGTGGTAACTAAGCAGAAGGCACTTCAACAAATTAGAAGCACTGCAAACCAGACACCATATGAAAGGTGCAATCAATATCACTCTACCAAGTTAAAATTGTCTCGTCATAGGTGGCGTTCATCAAACTAGAAGCAATACATGCTAGAAATCATATTCAAGACGCAAACCAATATCACACTACCAACTTTAAGGTGTTCCATCATAAGTGACTGATGCAGGATACAAAAGAAGAGTAGTTTCATGTAAGAATATGGTGTGATAGACAGATATAGTATGTACCAAAAATAGGAAAGCGTGTCATATTCACACGTATCATGTGTAAGCTAAGCAGATGCAGTTTACACTAATTAGAAGCAATACAAGCTAGACACCATATGCAACATGCAACCAGATATCACACTGCCAAGTTAGAGCAAGCACCTTGGATGGTGGAGTAGGGGAGCAGAGACTTGGACCTTGTAATGCACTATCAGTACAAGGAGAATTGGTACATATGCTCCATTTACATTGCTGCAGAGGACCACCATCATCGCCTTCCTTACTCTTTTCCTTCCTCTTTCTTGATTTTGCCTTGTGAAGTCAAACCCACAAGAAAAAACAATAAAATTTGCTCTTCAGAACTCATTGATGCATGATACTGACGAACACTACTTTCACGTAAGGCAGCCGCATGATAGGAGGATGGAATATGTATGAAAACAGGACGGCGTGACATATTGACATGTATGATGTATAAAGTGTAAACTAAGGACAAGGTGCTTGAACTTGTTAGAATCGATGCAAGCTAGAAACCATATGAAAGATGAAACCAATATCACTCTGCAATTTTAAAAGGGTGCCCTAACAAATGTATTTGACCAAATTAGAAGAAATACATGGCAACAGGCAAGAAATAATATGCAATATGCAATGAATAAAGGTGACTCATCGTAAGTGATTGATGCAGGATACAGAAGAGAGGTAGTTTCATGTAAGAACAAGGTTAACACATAGATGTAGTGTGTACCAAAAATACGAAGGCATGTCATATTCACAGGTATAATGTGTAAACTAAGGAGATGCAATTTACCGTAATTAGAAGCATTACAAGCTAGACACCGTATGCAACATGCAACCACATATCACACTGTGAAGTTAGAGAAAGCACCTGTGATGGTGGTGTGGGGGAATTGCGGTCATCAACTAGAGAGCTATGTTGACTATCTTCATTTAGCCTTGCTGTTTCTTGAGAATCATGTGGGGAGGATGACACTTCACTCTTTAAACGAGTATGGCGTCTCATAGTAACCCACTCGGGTGACTGTCTCATCATAAGTGATTGACGAGGGATACAAAAGAGCATTAGTTTCATGTACGAACATGGTTTATAGACATATGTAGTATGTAACAAAAACAGGAAGGCATGTCATTATCAAAGGTATAATGTGTAAAGTAAGCAGATGCAATTTAACCAAATTGGAAGCAATACAAGCTAGACACCATATGCAACATGCAACCACATTTGACAGCGCGAAGTTAAAGCAAGCACCTAGGATGGTTGTGTGTGGAAATTGAGATCATCAACTGCAGAGCTACATTTACTGTCTCCAACTGCTGATACTGCATCCTTTAGAGCGCTGAAAAACTTAGTGCCTATCTTCGAATTACACTGGAGTGACTTCTGTATTTTCTTTTCAGCATTCATCAACACTTCATCAGTCTGAAATACCCATGCATAAAAAAACAATAGTGTGAGTACGAGTGAAGTGTGTGCATAATTAGTATAGTGTAAAGGTAGCAGATAGCAGGCCGGTGAGAAATAAATGACGGGAGACATATGATAGCTCTACAACATGCATGGCACACTAAATTACTACAGGATTCTATTTAAATAACATTCGACTGAAAACAAATAGTTCAGTCCATTTTGTCTCCACCGTCCGATGTACAAAGAACGGGCAGATCGCCTTCATCTACCTCCAGCCAGTCAGCGTTGACGATCTTCCTCTAAATGGCAGCGACCACCGGCCCAGTCCCCTACCTGTGCCCTCCCCTCGACCTCACCGCACCGCCGTTCTTGGAACCGCCCCCGGCCATCCATTCAAGCCCCACCAACCTCCAGATTGGGCGCAAGCAGCTCCTGCGCCCCACACCCCTATGATAGACACCGATGCGCCACTTCCCCGGTGAATAGGCGGACTAGGTGCTCCACGCGCCTAAGCGGGTGCTACTTCTATTAATTGCGGTCCGACTGACCCTGAATTGAAATCCAGGCGGGCTACTGACCTCTAGCAAAGGTGAAATATTAAACTAGGAAACCTTGTGCATTTAGTATCACGAAGAAGATGCAACAAGAAGCGCTCAACTAGTTTCTTTCGTGGGATGAATACGGTGTGAGCAGAGACGTAAGGTTTGCACGAATAAGGGAAGAGGAGTACTTCTTTCTGCTGGCAGTGCTATGTTCTCCTTCTATTTTTCCAACGATCTTCTTGTGGTTCGCTTGAAACGAGAAGTTGTGGAGGACGGTGCAGCCTTGGACGAACCCATGGCCAAGTTGTTGAGTGTGGTGCGGTGGCTGCCTGCCGGCGGCAGGGAAGTATATCCGAGGCAGTGAACGACGGCGTAGAGGGAACAACTCTGGTGCGGTGGACGGTTGCGATAGTGGAGCGGCATCAGTGAGGCTCAGGATGACGTCGTCGGTGTAGTTCTGGTACGACGCACGTCGGCGTCGGCGTCTTGGAGGCAGCTCTACCTCGGCTACAGCTGCTAAGTCCTTGAGGGCGTTGCAGTTGCGGTTGCGTTGGACAACTACGTCGGGGTACCGGCTCCGGCGTGATGGAGGAGGGCGCGGTGGATTGGGCACTATGGGGTGGATGGCGGAGGAGGCTGGGGTTTCACGGCTGGTGGAGAGGGCGTTTTGGCGCCCATGAAGTATGAATGGGGAAACGGAGGGAGGCGGGGAACTTAAGGGGGAACAATGTTTCGGTTTGGGACGCGCTTGTTTGACATTTGGGGAAAGTTACAAACTTTGCCCCCATCTAAAATTTCGGACATATTACGGGTTGGGGGTAGGAGAGTAATCTCAGGTGTCCCAAATGTGGGCGATATAGATTTCGGCCGAGCGCATGGTTGTTTAGGTGCCCACGGCGTATGAATGCCTCTTGGAGGCGGTTGAGACTGGCATCTTGGTGAAGTTACAAACCTACCCCGGTTTATACCTTTGGACATCGGGCCGATAGGATACACAGGTAGAGTCGGGACAGTAATTTCCTACCACCAAACATTAGTCTCGCGCGGTTTCGGGTGACCAGAGGCCTATTTGGCGCTTCGTTCAATATTTCGGAGCAGAAGCATTAACATTTTCGGTTCTCTTGAATTGAACATTCAGGATTTGTCAAACTTCACAAATCTTTACTCTTGAAAATCCTAAACCTACGATTATTTTGGAATGCAGGTGGTACATTTGAATATACATTGTACACGAGTATATATTAAAAAATATGCAACTTACCTCAGTTCATGCATGGTTCCATATATAATCTCCTTGGTTGCAAAAAAAAGTTAGACATGCGTATGAATATATATAGCATGTTCAAACGCACAACAAAGATTTATGCCCACTTTTACATCTGATTTACAAATGCCATTATCCCGGGTTCAAATAGATGAATGCACTTCCTATGAATTCGAACCTTCGAAACCCTCTTTATGTTGAATTCGACATGTATTCTATTTTGTAGCTAGCAATTTGGAATGTACCCATGCAAGTGACAAATGTATAAAGTGATTCACACTAACAACATGGATTGCACTAATTAATGTTTATATATGAATTGCAAAAGCATCCATTGCCTGTATTTCAAACCGCTCTCACTCTATGGATCGATAATATGAAATAAACACATGCACATGCTATAATTCAATAGAGTATGGGTGTCTGATAGAACGATTTTCTTCTATACACAATTTGCAAAATTCATGATCTCATCCAAAAATAATAATGCCATTTATATTTTAATTTAATGCGTAGAACCGCCTTTTACACGTAGATGCACTATGCCTCGGCCCATTCTCACAAACGCGCTATATACCTCTCTATCTACCGCATAAGTGCACACACTTTATATGCATCGGCATTTCTCTTTCACACATGCTCACAATCTCTCTCTTGGTGTCGGGGAGTCATGCAAATGCTCTCTCTGTATCTCTCTCTCTCTCTCTCTCTTTCTGACTACTATGTCCCACTCTTTTCACTAATCTCAGTTGGAAAACACTATTTCTCTCACATGCATATATACACACGCACGGTCTCTACTAGCCCTCTATATGCACACACACACACACACACATATATATATGTGTGTGTGTGTGTGTGTGCCTATGTGTCTCCCGCACGCACATTATCTTTAGGCCTCTCGCGCACATCCCCCCCGGACACACCTCTCTCTTAGTAGTTGGCAGATATGGTTCCATCATGTCATTCGGTAGGATATCCCTGACTGTTAGGCTGGATGGTAATACGAGGCAAATTTTTACCCTAGTTCGGACCCTTGCAGCTGAGGAAAAAGCCTACTCCTGGTACTGTATATTAGTGATAGGGGCGTGTACGAAGTACATGTGAATACCAGGCATTGTGCGTGTTTGTATACTATCGACGAACTAGCCCCCAAGCTTCTATAACATACTGGGGGCCTAGGGTTACAAATCATATATAGTCGGCTTATCACCAGTGGGGATAGAGTCCTCCGCAACTCTGGTAGCTAGCTTCGTGTTGTATGCCGAGTCCTCCACATGGGTCTTCGTATAACGCGTCTCGATCCAACCTATGTGGCGTAGGATGGAACCGACCCATGATTCCTCATGTTGACCCACCACAACCAGAAATGATGTGCCCACCACACCACACACGCAATCGGCCACTAAGAAAATAAGCATATACAATAGTACAATGTTATGCATGAAAGTTAATTGCATGGTGCATCCAAAAATATTTGTTCTGCATTGTGAATGTTTATATATTCTCCTAAAATATTAGTCATGGGAAAGAGAAACAAAGGGCATATCTCTCCTTGTCTCCACCGGACATCCCTTCTTTCTACACCACTTTCACATATGCACACAAACTATCTCTTGGCCCACTAAAAGTATGCATGCCCACGACACATTCACGCATGCCGGTAACTGTATTTCAAGCTAAAGAACTATACGGTCACTAGAGTTCAGAATATGCTCATTACGGTCATCGTATACATTCTCATGGTGATCATACGGTATCTAGCTCACGATACGTCTCCGTATTTTCTTGATGACACTGACGGACTTTGCATTTGATGCGTGCTCCGTATTTTGTTGATGACACTTACGGTCATTGTATTTGAAGGGAAAGCACGATATGGTCACTGGACTTCAGAATATGCTCATCACGGTCACCACATACATTATGTCATGCTAACCAACATGTGGTTGGATGGTTAGGAGGACAGTGGTTTCTCGAGCCCACCAGAGTAAAAGTCCTGGTGCTCGCATTTATCCTGGGTTAATTTCAGTATTTTCCGGCGATGTGTGTTCAGTGGGAGGAGACATTCCACTTGACTACGAGGCACCTATGGTGACTTCGTAAAATCTCAAGATCATATGCTGGCTCACTCTCTCGAAGGTGCTCATAGAGGTAGGGTGTGCGTGTGTGCGCTTATAGCAGTGAGTGCTTGCGCGTATATATGAGCCCTTGCGTCTGTACTGTGTTAAAAAATACATGTCATGGTTATATGGTCACTGGCTCACCCGTAAAACTCTGTATTTTGTTGATGACACAATCAATTGACCATTCAAACGTTCCATGTGGCGCAACTAGTGTTGCACCATCAGGGCGCATAACCGTGGGGCCCACCTGTCAGCCCATATATGAAAGAAAGAAATGGTAGTTTGAGTCTGTACTATGTTAATAAAATAAATTTTAGGGTGACCATACTGTCACTGGCTCACCATACATCTTCGTAATTTGTTGATGACACGATCAATTGACCAGTCAAACGGTCCACATTCAGCAGCGCACATTACCATAGGGCCCACCCGTCAACGCGTATATGAAGGATAGAAATGGTAATAAATTAGTCGTCGGTAGGTACTCGAAGTCGTGAGACCTCTGGTTGGCAGTCGCCGGCGGTGGGGGCGTTGATTGGGCGGTGGGGTGGGGATCCCCGGAGAAAAAGCTCGGCGTGGGGGGGGGGGCTAGAGGGATGGCCGATGCGGTGGCGGACCGACAGTGGGGAGTGGTTTCGAGGCGGGCGGGGTGGCGTCGCGGCACGGGCCGTCCGCGGGCGGCGGTGGCCGGCAGTTCGGCCGGTGGTGGCTGGCGGCTCAGGGGGGTGGAGTTTGATGATAAACTGCAGGCCCTTGATTTCATATCCAACGGCTGGAAAATCTAATGACCAGAGATGAAAAAGTCAGTCGACTGACGTGTAGCCTCACCCCGCACGTACACATGCACGCACGCAAGACACGCACGCATGCAGGCGTGTAACACTGACACATACACATAACGAACACATGCACGCGTGCAACACTGACTCATACACATGCACTCACGAACACACACACGTACGCACACATGCATGCAACACTGAAACGTACCCTTGCACACACGCAACACTCGCACGCCTACATGCACAAAAGACATGACACAAGACACATGCTCAACCTATATGTGCATGCACCCTTTGTTAAGGACATGGATTGTTACGGGTATAAACCAATCTTATCTGTGATAAGCAGAACATTGATGTTTACAGCGGTCTTTATGAATCACAACGTACCGAACGGGCTATCAACATAGTAGGCTTATCTACATGAAAAGGATGACGTCACACTCAATGAACAATCATTGGTTTATGAAATGCCCGCTTCTGACCGCCCTGGCCCACCAAAGGTTCCTATGTTGTGCGCTGCCTGCGTTGGGTCACTAACATGCAGGCCATGTACCCAAAGAGCCCACACGTCAGTGGAAGAACGATGCGGTGTCCTACGTCAGAGTCGAGGGCGCCACTTGCTGCATGCCCGAATGAACACGCCTCCTTGCCGCATTCAAACGCCTCCATGAAACCTGCCTGTGTGGAAGCCGAGAAACCCACTCTAGACACACGTTTGTTCATGACCGGGCCGGCATTAAACGCAACGCTGGCAGAGCTCCTCCCATCTGCCGTCTATTTAATCTCCTATTTAAGCGAGGCCAAACGCCGGCCAAGAATCGCACACCTCCGCCGCTCCCTTATCTCCTCCTTCACCATTTTGTCCACTCTTACAATGGCTTACAAAGAGTAGTTATTCCGCACAAGCCATTTGTCTAGGTTTGTATCTCTCACACACACCCACGTAGGTGGGGGACGTGCACGAAGAGAAGAGGTGCATGCACGACACACGTACTCCCGTCTCTTTCCCAACCACACCCGCGCGGGTACACGGTGGAGCTCATTTCTGTACGAAAAGGCAGCCCACATGGTAATTTGACACGTGTACTGGTTGTCCACTTGGTGGAGGGAGGATCGTCTACCACGGGTGAACAAACAAATTGCGACATGACGCGTTATGTTAAAAAAGAGGCAAACCATGTGGGGCCTACCTTAGAGGCAAGGCTCTATACTCTGGAGTATTTTTTATATGTCTCGTCAACTCGCAGAATGAGGAGAAGCTTGCTTAGTATGACATCTCCCCCGCCCATGGGCGTGGTGGCTCGCAGGATGAGGTGAATCTTGCTTACTACGCCTTACGCCCGCTCCCTCGCCCACGCGCGCGGTGGCTCGCAGGACGAGGAGAAATTTTTACTACTCCCTCCGTTTACTCCTCGTCCCTACTACCTTGGTTAGAGAGACTATCATATTGTTTGGAATATATATGTTCTTTTGTACTCCCTCCATTTACTTATACAAGGCCACTATAAAAAAATACATTTTCCATCTATACAAGGCCACAAATAGTAATCGAGACAAAAGTTACTACTCCCTCCTTTCTAGCTTATGGCTCAGTTTCAAAATCTCTCTAACCAAGGTAGACGGTGAGTGGTCGAATTAATTTCGCACTCCTAGTTTGCACAAGTAATTAGTACGCTCGTTTTTCTCAAGAAGTTATGTTTACCGAAGCATTAATTAGAACGAAGGCATGACTGACCACTAAATTTCCATGAACTTCTACATGCATTGGTGAGTTTTCTCTTGACACAGCTTGCATCGGGTGATCTAATGCACCTCGAAATCCAACATGTGATGTTACTACTAGTAGTAGTAGAATTGAGACTTATAAAACAGAAAAACGAATGTTTTTAAGATGATCCCTATAAACCCTAGTGGGTACGTACTCCGTAAAATAAGATTTTCCCAAAACTAAGTCGCACAACCTTTATTTTCTTGTTTCCCTTCCTGCCTCCTTGCCTCGAACAAACTATGCCAAACTCCCCTGCCTGCCACGCGGGAAAAGACCCGCCCTCCCCTTTTTTTAGTCCGGGTTTGTATCGATTGATCGCGCGAAGCAGAAAAAACCCAAGCCGTGTCTTGTACTCCTCCGTCGATGCTTGCTTTCATGAATTCTGTACTTCCTGTCGCTGACATGTGGGACATATAGCAATCGGGTCGACGTGTCAAGCACCAAATAACAATGCAGAAGAACAGGGGGACGCACACCAGTCGTACCACCCTAGTAGTAGTAGTAATGAGCAATGAGACGTCAAATCACAATGCCGCACCTTCCCAGACGGACGAAGCAACCATTATTTCACACTTCAGTTCGCCGTCATCTCAAACCATGTAGTATTGCTTCTGCCTCAAGAGGGACACGCGAATCGCCTTGGTACATCATGACACGTGGGACCGCATGACAAGCCATGCTCCCTCGCTGATCGCTCGGTAAAATCACCTCATTTTTAATACTATACTTCCTCCGTATCGGTTTACTACATGGCATGCACGTCGTTCTAGGTTGAGAATTTAACTAGCTATATATGTGATGAACAGTATATGTTTAGAAACTACATCCGCTTAATAATCCAATGATATACTTTTTGTGACATAGTAACTCAGATTTAGTTAGTCAAATGGATGACCTAGAACTACGTGCACGCCCTATAAACCGAGACATCTAAAAAAATGAGACGGAGAGGGTAGTTCAGTACGTATCTTTTTAGATCAATATAGTCGGGATTCACCAAGGAGCAAAACCAAGTGGTAGGCTGCACCTGTCGTGTTGGCGTAGCGACTTAAGCAGGGTCAGTCCTCACACGAAATGGCGACACACTTAACAGGAACCCTTTGGCCGACATGTGGCTCATCCACCGCCTTGTTCCACGTGTGATGCACCAAATTACAATTCGGAGTAGCGGTTGAATTGGAGGCACCCCGGTCCTAGCGCCACAGTAGTAGAAAATGAGCGATGAGGGGTCAAATCACAAAGCCCCACCTATCCCGCATTAAGCTGGACGGACAAAGCAACCATCATTTCACTCTAGGACGCAAGAGCATAAAGAAAAGAGAAAACCAATGATGCGTGCGGCAGCTACCTAGGGCACCCTAGGGTAGGGGTCTCCACTACAGATCTTTTTTTGAAAGTGCCTCCACTACAAATCGGCTTCACCCTCGTCCTCTTGAAGAAAACCGATGATGCGTACGGCGTTAGTGTTTGTAGGAGTACTACTAGGGCATGCAAGGCCATGTCGTAGTAAACGGGAGAGAGATTGAGTTCGAGTCGACGCCTTAAATATGTGTGGGCCTCTTGGTTTTAGGGGAACGAGGCAGTATTTTGGGTTCGAGGACTAGTGGAGATATAGTACATACAAAACATTGTGGACGTATGTTCGACCGAAAGGCAATGAAGCATGGGCCCTGCATTTTGATATACCCAGGGCCGCATGAAATTTGCTAGTCTACTCAAAACTAGTAAGGTACACATGCATTGAACGCATGAGATTTCGAAACCAAATTATGAATAAATACACACTATAGCATGTAAAGCTTTGAGTCATATATGCATGATGTAGATGTTCGTTTAGTTCTTATAGTTCATCTCATTCAAAATCAATTAGTTTTATAAAAAAGTTAAGATTCATGGGGTTGTGCATTGTAAAGCATAAAGTAAAAAACAAATAATGGCAATTCATTTAGAAAAAAAATCAATTATGATATGGAAGATTCTAGAACAAAGGAGAAGTGCTTGTGTTTTGAGGTTTGTGCATTATGCTTAAGTTCAACCATGGAGTCTTCTAAATTGTACATGTGGCAAATCTGGTGGAATGTTGATGATATCCAACGGCCAGTAGTGCTCGGATTTTCCATCTCTGCATTGTCGGATTATCTTCATCCATTGACCATCTTTTAATTTATTCGCACACTATAGAGTTCTTGTGCCATAGTTGCATGTCTTGGAAAAAAGCTACTAGTGGGTTGTACTAGCTATTTAGGAATAGAAGATGTATACATGGAAGTTGTAGGGAACGAGATGACATGGAGTATCTCAATTCCTATGAGTAGGGATTGGAAAAGAGATGTCATTTGGTTGACATCATAGGAACTTTTCTATTGAATCTAGAGATACCATGTATCTCAATTCCTATGAGGAGGTATTAGAAAAGAGATGTAATTTGGTTCATATCATAGGAACTTTTATATTGAATATATGCTAATGTTTATTTTCCTTTGAAATTATGGGAGTATAGGAATCCATTCATATGAGCAAAGTGGCTCTAAAGCTATAGAAATGATATCATGTTTATTTCCTTTGAAATGTGGAGTATATGAATCTATTCCTATAAACCAATTGGCTCTAAAGGAAAAAATCCTATAAAAATCATATCATATAGAGTTCCTATGATATTCCTCCACACCAAAGGATGGTTGAAATTGCTGCAGGTGATATGATGGTCTTTCTTTGTAGACTCCTCCCCCATGTTTATAGTAAGAAGAATGAAGTGATATATACAGGGTATTCTACATGTGCAATTTGGTACACAAAAACTCGGTAAAAGTTTGCGAGGTTCGAATTTTCAATAAAGCTATATGCACTACATTTTGGAATGGAGGGAGCATACGACAGTTGCTAACACTCATGTGGAAGATTTGTCTGTAGGAGGAGTGGCTGTTCTGTTAAATGACATGGCAAAACTGACACTGTCGGATGCCGATCTAACCGTTCTTACGGTGTTCGTCAGGAAAAGGCATGTGGCGAACGTTTGTCGGATAATGATTTACGGACACATGCATTGCATTGATACGTGCCCCCTCTCTCTCACGCACACACACCCTCCCGAGTCCTCTCACACCCACCGTCTATCTGCAGGTAGACGTCACACACATATGTGCTCTTCACACCCTACCCTCAGAACTTCTAAAAAACAAAAGACATCGCGCACATTTTATTTACCTCACACGTCACACACTTATACTATTACTCTTGTGACGAACGTTCTTTGGGCATAGTATATTGTACTCTCATGAAAAGAAGCGGTGCATTCACGCACTAGTTCTCTCACACCCACTCAGGGGTACACGTAGGAGCGCATTTTTTGAAGCTGGTACAACAAAATCACTCCACTATATATATAAGCAGGAGCCTTAGCGCTTGCTTTACTAGGGTTCCTCTCGTTCACTCTCTCATGCTCTCCAGATCTAAGCAAGACATAGGTGGCCACACTCTCTCTTAGCTCACGGCTGGTCATGAATCCGGATGGACAACCTCGACCGGGGGAGGGGTGTAGGTGCATCGTTCACGCTGTCGTCGGCGGCGAGGGAGGAGACCAACGGCTGCCTGCACATCCCGATCGGCGGCCGTGCCGTTCTCTCCGAGAGAGAACCGGCTCCGGAGGGCCTCCGAGCCCTTCTTCCTCCCTGCGGTATTGTGGCCAAGATGCGGCCTCCCGACGCTGTCTTGGCCACATGCCGACGACCCTCAGGTATATATTCCTTCCAAACCTGCCTTGATCTACTGCCCCAGCTCCCCACTTGGCTTCGAGTGGATCTTTTTCTACTTTCGCCCGCTGTTCCAAAGCCACCTAGACTTTTACTATTATTAGAGGTAAAGCTAGTTCATACAGTCGACTCTAAGAGTTGGTTCAAACAGGGAAGAAAGTGGGAAAGCTGTAGCATGAATCTAGGACTTGGTTCTAAGAGGAAACATGGGAAACTAGTAGATACTGGCTACCCATCCGGTCTCTTGGTTGAAAAGACAAAGAAAGCATGGTGGATGGCGAAGGGTGGCGGGAAGTGGACCTATCTCTTGGTTGAAAAAGGAAGGGAAGTGACGGGTGTTGGGGACAACGCAAATGAGAATGAGCAGGTCTAGATTCCTATGCTCACATAGGGAAATGTCGCTGAGGAGATAAAAAATGGGACAAATGCAGACATGCTGCCTGAGTGTTTGCCGCTCTCGGCAACCACATATGCCTCACCACTTTATGCCCCTGCTGTCCCTACGCCCATATCGCTACCGTGATTGTAAAATCACATGAAGCATTAAGCAATGCCACCTAATGTCACTAATAAGTAATGTTCTAGTGCCGTTGATAAATTGAAGCAATGCCACCACCATTTTATGAAGTGCTTCCGTCTTGCTTTATTTCCCATGAATTGTGTTTTTGCAGTTACACTTAAATCTCACACCGCTAACATTGCTTCATCCCAGTGGAACTGCACAAATTTGATTGCACATTTACTGACCATGTGCTACTCTCATGACAGTAATACTAATGCTATTGTTCTGCATGTTAATCTAGTGGCAGTGTTGATGTGACGTGATGCTACTTACTTAAGGACACTTTCATACTGTCAATCTAGTGCCAATTATAACACAATAGATGCTGCTGTTAATCATATGCCACTGCAAATATCTATGACTTTTTAAATAACCGTATTTCGTATTTGCGCAAACAGGGATGTGTGTCTCCATATCGTTTCGGGATGTTTGTCTCCGTATCGTTTCTATCCACGCAATCAAAAGCACACACCTCAGTTTTAGTAGAACTACGCAAAATGAGATGGCTATCCCTCGTTGCCGTCGTCTAACCACCCGTCTTCCAGGTATTCCTACATTGGTAGTTACTAGGTAGAATGACCAACGCAATATGAAATAAGTTGACTCATACATTTTACTTCCTGATTGGATTGTAGGGACGAGCGAAAACAACTGCATCCTAGTCCGGAATGCACATTCTACCAGTTCATCCATGGACCGAGGACTAGCTGGCACAGCTGCACGGTGGTTTTTTGGACAGGTGCATGGACAAGAGGCATTGTGGTCTACTTATTTCTGCAAATAGCGGTGCTTAAATTTAGTGGAATGCACAAGAATTTCAGCTGGTCAGTACACTACACGGTTCAGTTCAGCATTCCAGCTGAGAACACAATTATAATTGGTTATTCTGGAATGAGAGAACCTAACCCTAGATGGTGGCAACAAGAAAAAACCAGAGTGAACTCCAGGAAATTTAAGCCTGCCGGGAGGCCCTTTGCTTAGAGAAGCCTTGCTTGTTTTTTTTCCTGATTTGTAAACCTTCTCACAACTTTATCTTTTGCTATGAACTAGTATATATTTGTTATGTTCTATGAATCATTGAGATGTATAATATTGCTTAACTTATGCTTTTCAAGTTTTTTATGAAGCCGAGTTTAATGTGAGTGTTCCACATGAACGCTGGACTAGCGTGTGAACATTTGGAATTTACATTGTGCCCTCGGTTAACTGCATGAACCACTGTAACAAGATACATAGTTGCTTATATGTCAGACAACAGATTGATGATTGTTAGCTGGTCGATAGCCTAGTGTTGAAGCGAGCTGAGACAATGTGCCGTGTTTTGCACAACTGCTTACAAGTGGGGTAGCACCAACAGTGTTTACAAGTACTTATGTATACGTTGGTGCACAGTTCTCAAACGAGTACTCTATTTCATCAAAACACACACCGATCGTATGATAAAACTAGTGAGGATGCATCTGTTTCCGCAACAATTACAATGATTAACGGGCACACAAAAGTAGTAGCAGTTCCCATAGACAGATTCAAACAGAGTACTAGCCCCAGAGGGCTCGATAACAGGGAAGGTTCGGATAATTAGACAGAATCCAAACTACTATTAAACACTAGCTGGGGCAAGTATTTTATGCCTCGATTTAACTTGGGCTGGACACAAGACGGACCTTGCCATGAACATCATCGAGAACGTCCCGCAGCAGCTCAATCCTGTGAACCTTCATGAAGACAACCTTGTGGCCTTGCCAGTCATAAACTTGTTTGTGGAGGCATGCCACGTCATCTTCCTTCGTAAGCTTGACAAGAACAGTATGCCTAACAAACAAAGGAGTAGCTTTGAACTTCTTGTGCTTCAGTACACCCTGGACAACACGCCTGACAATAGTGAGGCTGGAATACAACTCTTCATTGGTATAAGCGCAAATGGCTTCCAGGACCCAACAGCCTAAAAACTCTGTTTTCCCAATGCGTATATTGAGGTCATCCACCTCATAGCGAGTGACATGTAGAACCACACAATCCTTGTCTGCATCAGGGCTCTAATTGAAATAGAAACAAATTCTAAATTACTTTGCAGTATAGGAAACACAAGTTATTTAAACCACTATGTATAGCATGGCATCGAAATCCTCAAACGGGGCGTTGACCATCTCAGTAGTGGCCGTGAGCGTATCTGGGGTCGGCTCGGTGGCTGCCTCCATCTTCTTGGAGCTCTCTGTCTCATGGGGATCAACCTCCCGCGTGTTCTCCAATATCGACAGATCTTTGCCTGGTTCTCCTTGGTCCATCATGAAACTGATGAATACTAGGAGACCACTGAAAGGAAAACACAATCGCAATGAAAATGAAACAAAAAAGAGAGTGATGATCGGTTACAGCTCTGCAAAAGTTCTTTTTTTTCTCTGAACGAAAATATACCAACATCACGGATCCACTTACCTTCCCTTTGTTGGGAGAGAAGAACAGTGGTAGATGCGAGTGTTGCCTTTCTTGAAGACGGTGAGGGAGAAGGGGATTCAGCGAAGAGTGAAATGATGTTGCTTCATCCGTTAAACTTGGACTGCAGGGAGGTGGGGTTTTGTGATACGATGGCTTGTTATTGCCGCGCTATGACCGAGGTGACTCTCCGCCTGCATACTGCCTTCTAATTTGGTGGATGGCATTTGGACCCGCGCGCTGCATGGCCCGCATGTCGGTGAACAAAAGTATAACGACATTCAGTAGAGGGAGACGTTTCGATGACCTAGGAGGAGCCAGAAGCGGTATTGTATCCACTGTACTAGTAGTGATTGTTTTTCTGGATAGCTGTAGAGTGTCTCCACTGTACTAGTAGTAATTGTTTCTCTAGGCCCAAGACAAAATAGCCCATCCACCCTAGTAAATAGTAAAATCAATTCAAAAGTCCATATATTTACTGAATGAGAGGCGCTACCCACACCCAGCACACTGCCTCCCCAAAAAACCTGGGTGTTCTTCTTCCTCCTCACTCCCACCCACCTCACGTCAGCTCGCTCCACTCGTACTCTGAAATTCCACACCTCACTCCTACAGAAAACCCCAGCTCCCCTTCTTCCTCACTACTACAGAAAAACCCCAGCTCCCCTTCTTCTTCACTCGCACTACAACTAGGCTCGTCATTCGTTACTCTTCTCAAATCCGTGAGCGCGAAGCGACACCCTCGAGGAAAATGGAGTCGGCTGACCCCAGTGCCAAGAAGATGAGGCTCCGGCCAGCGGCGACGCCTATTGTAGATCCCGCCCGGCAGCGCGGGGAGAAGCGGCGACCCCGCCCCCACCGGATCCCAGGAACCCGTAGAATCTCGGGTGGACCGCACCAGTGATCTCCCGGGCGCCGTCCGTGGGGAGATCATCTCGCTTCTCCCCACCAAGTTTTGCTGCCGCACCCAAGTCCTCTCAATTCGGTGGCGCCCTCTATGGCACGCCGTGCCCCTTAATCTCGACTGTTGTCAGCTATCTCTCTTCAATGATTTGAAATCCCCAGAGCCATCATCTCCTCTCACTAGGGCTCCATTCAAAGCCTCTACATGCCGTCATGCTACCTGAGCAAGCATACCATGCCCTGCACGGTGGACGCCTGGCTGAAATCCCCTGAATTCATAGAACTACAGCTGCTTGAGTTCTACTATTCCCCTGGATATCACCTACCAGATACCGAACGCCATCTACCTGTGCCCTCAGCACCGATGTCCATCTCGCAGTTTTCCTCCTGTCTCCACACTGCCACCCTTGCGCTGTGCGACCTACCAGACAATCTGGTACTAAACCTTCGACTCCCATTTCTATATCGGAGGCATCATTGCACATCATCATCCACTCCAGTTGCCCTGCCCTGGAGTGCTTGGTGCTTGTTTTCACAGTTAGAATCGGTTGTCTCCCAATAAATTCGCCTAACCATGTAAGAATTGGAATTTGTTTTGACGGAAGGCAGCTCAATATCCAAGATGCCCCTTCACTTCAAAGGTTGATCCTTGATTCTAGTTATTCACCGTTGCAAATAACCGTCCTCTCTGTGCCTAAACTGGAGACCTTAGGTGTAATACATGATCTCTGTGCTCATTTCAATATGGTGTTTGGCTCCATAGTTCTTCAGGTAATTTACATTATCATCTACACTTGTAACCATAAGCTGCATTTTATATTTCTGTGCATAAGTTATATGTCATCTTGGAGTACACATTTTGTACTAATATTATGTTCTATTCTCAATGAAGAGTTTCTCCATGGATGGCCTATCAATGGTGTTGGATGCTGTCAAGATCTTATATATCCAAATGAATAGTTTTGATCTAAATAAGATTATTGGCTTGCTGCAATGCTTTCCATGTCTGGAGAAGTTGTATATAAAGGTGATAATTTCACGCACATTGGAAGCCCGCATATAGTGTACTAGAATAACCATTCAGCTATTGCTCTTTCGACACTCTTTTTTTAGACCTTAACTGTTTTCAATCTTCATGTCTATTTAGGCAACAGGACGGGGTAAGAAAGTTATAACCAATCGGTGGATTCGTAAGCATCAGGATTTTCTCACTTCTCATGAGATTCGATTGAAGACAATAACGCTAGAACGATATGTAGCCAACCATGCAAACACTAGATTTGTCACGTTCTTCCCGCTGAATGCGAGGTTTCTATTTTCCATCAGGCTTAAGTTTATCAGCAGCATGGTTTTGACGGATGGGTATGTGGAAGAGCAAAAAAAGGAGTTTCAGGTGGGCAAAAGAGCTTCTGAACGTGCCAGGCTTCTATTTACAACATATTGTGGTCATAATCCAGTAAATTTTACAACCCAGGATGTTCATTCTATGGACCTGACCGATCCATTTGACTGCGACTGCCGAAAACAATGCTGGAGTTAGATGTTGTTGCCCTTTTCAACCTGGGTTTTTTTGTAAACCTGATGAACAATTAACCCTCGTGCTTTTGTGCAGTTTGTAAGCTGGAGTTAGATGTTCTTGCCCTTTCCAACTCGGCTGTGACTGTCACATTTTCTTTGAAGCAAGGCAAATGGCTTGCCAGTCATTTAATTTAGAGTGAAATATTGTAACAACTAAAAAGTCCCAACCAAGGGAAATAACACCACTCTCGCCGGCTGCTTGAGCTCACTGTGCATTACAGAAACCAAGTGATTAGCCCCCACCAGCACCCACAAACTTATTTCGAATTAGCACATCAAATGGGCTGTAAATTTTCATAGGGAAGGCTGCATGACCGTGAAAGATTTGGATTCTGACATTTGGGACCCGCGAGGAAATTTCCTATCCAAGGTGGTGTCGACTTACTAGCCAGTCAACAAACGATTCTGCCTACCCGCCGTTGGATTGACATCCAACATCTGTCATGTATCTTCTATGTCTTGTCTTCTTCTTCTTCCAGCCACCCAAACCAAACCACCCTGTCGGCTCCGCCTGCTGCCGCCTCCCTTGGTTGGTTGCGCCTTCGTCGCCTTACCATACGTACCCTCCAACGTTGGCACGTCCCTCCCTCTATTCCCCCACACGTCATGTTATTCTCCGGTGACGTCAGCCCCAACACGCACCCGCACCTGAACCTGCAACTAGACCGACGCATCTTCCACGACTCCTGTTTGTTCCATCCGAGGCCTCGCCGTTGTCCTCCGCCTTGCGGCCTTGGTTCTCTCGCCGTGCGCGGTGCGCCGCCCTCTTGCGTTGTCAACGTCATCAACAACCGAGAGGAACAAGGAGATGACTGTACGTGGAGAGGATGATAGTAGGGACCCACCAGCGTCATGGCAGTACGCAAGCAAGTGCCTCAATATTACAAGCCCAAAAAATATGGTTCCTCCTAATGGTTGGACATCTCAGGCTCACGCTATTGTCAACGTAGTCAATAAATGAGAGAATTACACTACGAGCGGCTGACACCAGGGACCCAGCAGGTCGCGCCATTTTTTTGAGGAACAAGCAGTTGTTATTTATACTAGTTTTAGCGACGGATCAGGGTAACAACGGGGCTGTGGCCCGTCTAGCCAGGGTTTTATTTATGTTTACCACATCATGAGCCTAGTTGTGTTTTTTCTTGCTGAAAATGGCTAGCCCAGTTCTATTTTGTTTAAGAAATACCCAAACGAGGCCTACTTTCTTTATCAGCCCTGCTGGGCTGCAAATCTTTCAAGACGAGGAGAGTTTCATTCGGTTTGCCCAGAAATGGGCTGTACATTTTTAAAACACATCAAACCGGGAATTAGTTTCAATTTTTTTTCCATTACAAGATTTTAAATTCCATTGATTTTTATGTGTGGACAATTATTTGGATTTCATATTTATATAAATTATTTTTCAAAATAGTTGGAATGCGAATCGATATTTCGGGATTAAAAACAGTTGACCGCACCAAAATATGCAAAAATTCGTATACTTTTTAACTGTGGCCACAATATGGGGTGTAATGCTAACAAAAAGAAGATGGGCTCCAAAAAAATTCTTAAGAGTTAGAAAATGGGTTGTACATTATTAGAAATAATGCACACGAGAGCAGTGACTGTTGGATGTCCATCCAACGGCTATCGTGCTTCTTCAATCTCTGCTTTTCCTGCTCCAGCCACTCGAACAAGCGCTGGAGGGACTGCCTGCTCCCTCCTCCCGCGGCCGGCTATGCTGCCGCGCATGCCTCACCACCCCACCGTACTCCCATCGCTGGCCTAGCCATCCCTCTACTCACCCACACCTGCTGTTAATCTCCGGGGATGGCAGACGAACCAGTAAACCCTCGTACTCCTCCGCATGGGAAACAACTGCCGAGTCTTCCCTGGCTCCGTGTTGTTCCCTTCCGAGGCCTCGCCGTCGTACAACGCCCTGGTGCTCTCAGCGCGGCCTGGTCAACATGATCAATGAATGACATCCATCGGAAGTGGACCGTACGTGGAGAGGCTGACAGCTGGGTCCACGGCCGCACACAAGGAAATGCCTCCTTATTACGCGCAAAATAATGATTCCTCCACCTGACAGCTAGGACCCACGGGAAGAGCTTCTGTATTTCGCGAAAAACGTCCTCCCCCGCTGATAGGTCAAACCCACCCGCTATATCTTCGCACGCAAGAAAGTGCGTCCTTATGACGCGCAAAAAAATGAATACCCCCTGCTAGCTGGGACGCACCATAGTGGGTGGCTGACTTGTGGGCGTTCTAAGTTGACGGGGACAGAGGGCTTTGTCAACTTAGTCAATATGAACGATCCTAGCTCTAGTGACCGTCCGATGTACATCCAACGGCCATAGTGCTTCTTCAACCTCTGGTCTTGCTCCAGCCGCCCAAAGCAGCGCCGGTCGTGCCGCCTGCTCCTGCCTCCCGTGGCCGGCCGTGCAGCCGCAGAGGCCTCACGGCCCCATCATATACTCGCATCCCTGGCACGTCTATCCCTCTACTCACCCACACCTCCTGTTATTTTCCGGCGACGACAGCCGAACCAGTCAACCCTTGTACTCTCCACCGCGTGGGCAGCCACTGTCGTTCCTTCCTCGGCTCCGTGTCGTTCCCTTCGTAGGCCTCGCCATCGTCCACCGCCCTGGTGCTCTCGGCGCAGCGTGGTCAACATGGTCCATGAACGACATCCATCGGAAGTGGACTGTACGTGGAGAGGCTGAGAGCTGGGTCCATGGCCGCACAAAAGGAAATGCCTCCTTATTACGCGCAAAATAATGATTCCTCCACCCGCCGGCAGGGCCTCTATATTTCGCGAAAAAACGTTCCCTCCGCTGACAGGTCGAACCCACCAACTATATCTTCGCACGCAAGGAAGTGCCTCCTTATTGCACACAAAAAATGAATACCCCCCTGCCAGCTGGGACCCACCATAGTGGGAGGCTGACTTGTGGGCCTTCTAAGTTGACGGGGACGGAGGGCTTTGTCAACTTGGTCAATATGAACGATTCTATCTCCAGTGACCGTACGATGTCCATCCAACGGCCTTAGTGCTTCTTCAACCTCTGGTCTTCTTGCTCCAGCCGCCCAAAGCAGAGCCGGTCGTGCCGCCTGCTCCTGCCTCCCATGGCCGGCTCTGCTGCCGCGGAGGCCTCACCGCCCCCATACTACTCCCACCGCTGGTCAGGCCATCCCTCCACTCACCCACACCCCCTGTTATTCTATGGTGACGGCAGCCTCACACCGCAGCCGAACCCGTGAACCCTCGTATTCCTCTCCGCATGGGCATCCACTTCCGTGTCTTCCCCGGCTCCGCGTCGTCCCCTTCCTAGGTCTCGCCGTCGTCCACTGCCTTGATGCTCTCGGCGCGGCGTGGTTAATGTGGTCAACGACTGACTTCCATTGGAAGAGTACTGTACGTGGAGAGGCTGACAGCTAGGTCCACGGCCACAACCCAGTTTTTTGTGATTTGCCAAGTAAGTCGCTTTTGTCAGGCCTGTTGGGCTACAAATCTTTCAAGATGAGGAGAGCTTCATTTGGCTGGCCGAGAAAATGGCCTATCAGTAATGAGAAATGGGTTGTTCATTTTTAAAACACATCAAACCGGCAATTAGTTTCAAAATTCTTTTTTTCATTTAGAGATTTTAAATTGCATTGATTTTTATGCATGGACAATTTGTTGGATTTTATATTGACATACATTTATTTTTAAAATCAGTTTGAATGTTACTCGAAATTTCAGGATGAAAAACAGTTCAGACCGCACCGAAATATGCAAAATTTCGTATAATTTTTTAACCGTGGCCACAATATGGGCTGTAATGCTAACAAAAAGAATATGCTCCAAAAAACCTTAAGAATTAGCAAATGGGCTATAAATTATTAGAAATAATGGCAGATGGGTAGTATGCTGTTTTCCGCAGATTTGAGGCTTTCCTAAAAAAGGTTGACGCACAAGCAGTGACTGTTGGATTTCCATCCAACGGTCGTCGTGCTTCTTCAATCTCTGCTCTTCCTGCTCCAGCAGCTCAAACAAGCGCCGGCGGGACTGCCTGCTCCCTCCTCCCCGCGGCCAGCTGTGCTGCCGCGCAGGCCTTACCGCCGCACCGTACTCCCATCGCTGGCCTAGCCATCCCTCTACTCACCCACACCTGCTGTTATTCTCCGGCGATGACAGACGAACCAGTAAACCCTCGTACAGTCGTAATCCCCTCCGCGTGGGAAACAACTGCCGAGTCTTCCCTGCCTCCGGGTCGTTCCCTTCCTAGGCCTCGCCGTCGTTCACCGCCCTGGTGCTCTCAGCACGGCCCAGTCAACGTGGTCAACGACCAACATGCATCTGAAGTGGGTTGTACATGGAGAGGATGACAGCTGGGTCCACGGCCGCACGCAAGGAAATGCCTCCTTATTACGCGCAAAATAATGATTCCTCCACCTGACATCTAGGACCCACTGAAAGGGCCTCTGTATTTCACGAAAAAAATGTTACCGCCACTGATAGCTCGGACCCACCAGCTATATCTTCGCACGCAAGGAAGTGCCTCCTTATTACGCACAAAAAATGAATACCCCCTGCTAGTTGGGACCCACCCTGGTGGGAGGCTAACTTGTGGGCCTACTAAGTTGACGGGGACGGAGTGCTTTGTCAACTTAGTCAATATGAACGATTCTAGCTCTAGTGACCGTACGATGTCCATCCAACGGCCATAGTGCTTCTTCAACCTCTGGTCTTCTTGCTCCAACCGCCCAAAGCAGCGCCGGTCGTGCCGCATGCTCCTGCCTCCCGTGGCCGGCTCTGCTGCCGCGGAGGCCTCAACGCCCCCTACTATTCCCACCGCTGGCCAGGCCCTGCGGCGACGGCAGCCTCACACCACAGCTGAACCAGTGAACCCTCGTACTCCTCTCCGCCCGGGCTTCCACAGATGCGTCTTCCCCGGCTCCGCGTCGTCCCCTTCCTAGGCCTCGCCGTCGTCCACTGCCGTGGTGCTCTCGGCGTGGCGTGGTCAACATGGTCAAGGAACGGCGTCCATCGGACATGGACTGTACATGGAGAGGCTGACAACTGGGTCCACAGCCGCATCAAGGAAGTGCCTCCTTATTACACGCAAAATAATTATCCCTCCACCTGACAGCGGGGACCCACCGGACGGGCCACCATATTTCGTGAAAAAATGTTTCCCCCTGACTGCTGGGACCCACCAGCTACATCTTCACACGCAAGGAAGTGCGTCTGGGCAAAAAATGATTCGCCCCCTGACTGCTGGGACCCACCAGCTACATCTTCGCATGCAAGGAAGTGCCTGACAGTCGGGACCCACCTGGTCGAAGAGTACGTAGTGTTGTCATTCTGGTCGCGAACGTGTAGATACATACTGGTCGATGTAGAGGCGCGCACGTAGCATGTACACGTATGTACAGCGGCCTGATGACCCACAATTATAGGGGATCTATCGTAGCCTTTTCGATAAGTAAGAGTGTCGAACCCAACGAGGAGCAGAAGGAAATGATAAGCAGTTTTCAGTAAGGTATGCTCTGCAAGCACTGAAATTATCGGTAACAGATAGTTTTGTGATAAGGTAATTTGTAAGGAGTAGCAAGTAATAAAAGTAAATAAGGTGCAGCAAGATGGCCCAATCCTTTTTGTAGCAAAGTACAAGCCTGGACAAACTCTTATATGAAGGAAAGCGCCCCCGAGGACACATGGGAATTATCATCAAGCTAGTTTTCATGACAATCATATGATTCGCGTTCGGTACTTTTATAATTTGATATGTGGGTGGACCAGTGCTTGGGAGCTATCCTTACTTGGACAAGTATCCCACTTATGATTAACCCCCATTGCAAGCATCCGCAAGTACAACAGAAGTATTAAGGTAAACCTAACCATAGCATGAAACATATGGATCCAAATCAGCCCCTTACAAAGCAACGCATAAACTAGGGTTTAAGCTTCTATCACTCTAGCAATCCATCATCTACATATTACTTGCCAATGCCTCCCTCTGGACCCAAACAATGGTGAAGTGTCATGTAGTCAACGTTCACATGACACCACTAGAGGGATGACAACATACATCTCATCAAAATATCGAACGAATACCAAATTCACATGACTACTAATAGCAAGACTTATCCCATGTCCTCAGGAACAAACGTAACTACTCACAAAGCATATTCATGTTCATAATCAGAGGGGTATTAATATGGATAATGGATCTGAACATATGATCTTTCACCAAGTAAACCAACTAGCATCAACTACAAGGAGTAATCAACAGTACTAGCAACCCACAGGTACCAATCTGAGGTCTGGATACAAAGATTGCATACAAGAGATGAACTAGGGTTTGAGATGAGATAGTGCTGGTGAAGATGTTGATGGAGATTGACCCCCTCCCGATGAAAGGATCGTTGGTGATGATGATGGTGATGATTTCCCCCTCCCGGAGGGAAGTGTCCCCGGCAGAACAGCTCTGCCGGAG
Organism: Triticum urartu; assembly: GCF_056163025.1. Classification (NCBI taxonomy): domain Eukaryota; kingdom Viridiplantae; phylum Streptophyta; class Magnoliopsida; order Poales; family Poaceae; genus Triticum; species Triticum urartu. Next base: position 428,654,886 of record NC_141879.1, read on the forward strand.
CCCTAGATTGGTTCCGCCTCATGGCGGCGGAGTTTCGTCCCGAAAGCTTGCTTCTGATATTTTCTCGGAAGAAGACCTCATATAGCAGAAGATGGGCATCGGAGGGCCACCAGGGAGCCCAAAAGGCATGGGCGCGCCCAGGGGCGTAGGGCGTGCCCCCCACCCTCGTGGCTAGGGTGTGGCCCCCTCTAGTACTTCTTGCGGCCAATATTTTTTATATATTCTGAAAAGTGCTCCCGTGGAGTTTCAGGACTTTTGGAAATGTGCAGAATAGGTCTCTAATATTTGCTCCTTTTCCAGCCAAGAATTCCAGCTGCCGGCATTCCCCCTCTTCGTGTAAACCTTGTAAAATAAGAAAGAATAGGCATAAGTATTGTGACATAATGTGTAATAACTGCCCATAATGCAATAAATATCGATATATAAGCATGATGCAAAATGGACATATCAACTCCCCCAAGCTTAAACCTCGCTTGTCCTCAAGCGAAAGCCGAAATAGAAAAATATGTCCACATGTTTAGAGAAAGAGGTGTCGATAAAAATAAAATACGGACATGAGGGCATCATGATCATTCTTAGAACAGCAACATATATATATATATATATATATTGTCATACGATCTCTTATGCTAAAGTAACAATTCAATCACAATTTCAAGTATGAATCATAAACTTCATTGAGAACCAACAAACTCTAATGTCAGTCATTGAGGCAATTGCAATTTATCATAACACAGGAAAGAGTCAATATAAGAGCTTTTCAGCAGGTCCACATACTCAACCATCTTTTAGTATTTCACAATTGCTAACACCCACGCAATATTTATGGGTATGAAGGTTTAATCGGACACAGAGAAAGATAGGGGCTTACAGTTTTGCCTCCCAACGTTTTACCTCAAGGGTAATGTCAACAATAATAGTTCATCAAGACTCACATCCAATTAGCTATATATATTAGGATCTTTCCAACACATTGTGCTTGCCAAAGGATAAAATGTAAAAAGTCAAGGTGAAGATCACCATGACTCTTATGTAAGGTAGAAGATAAAAGTAAAAGATAGGCCCTTCACAGAGGGAAGCAGAGGTTGTCATGCGCTTTTATGGTTGGATGCACAAAATCTTAATGCGAAAGAACGTCACTTTATATTGCCACTTGTTATATGGACCTTTATTATGTAGTCCATTGCTTTTACTTCTTCCACATCACAAGATCGTATAAAGCTTATCTTCTCCACACTAATAAGTCATACATATTTAGAGTGCAATTTTTATTGCTTGCACTGATGACAACTTACTTGAAGGATCTTACTCAATCCATAGGTAGGTATGGTGGACTCTCATGGCAAAAATTGGTTTAGGGATATTTGGAAGCACAAGTAGTATCTCTACTTGGTGCAAAGAAATTGGCTAGCATGAGAGGGAAATGCAAGCTCAACATGTTGGATGATCCATGACAATATCATTTATCTCACATGTAAGAAAACATAACCCATTATGTTGTCTTCCTTGTCCAACGTCAACTCTTTAGCATATCATACTTTAATGAGTGCTCACAATCATAAAAGATGTCCAAGATAGTATATTTATATGTGAACCTCTCTTTCTTTACTTCCTATTAATTGCAACGATGACCAAAACTATGTTTGTCAACTCTCAACAACTGTTATTCATCACACTCTTTATATGTGAAGTCATTACTCTCCATAAGATCAATATGATCTCTTTATTTCTTCTCTTTTATTATATTCCCTCAATATCATAGCAAAATAATCAAGCCCTCGACTCAACACTAAACTTTATTATATATATAGCTCATGGACTCGATTACATAGAAGAATCATAAAGCAAAACTCACAACTAGATCATACTAAAACTTTATTCTACTAGATCAAGATATTATCAAAAGGATCGTACTAAGGAAAACGGTAAAGATAAAAGTGATGGTGATACGATACTGGGGCACTTCCCCAAGCTTGGCAGTTGCCAAGGGGAGTGCCCTTACCCGATGCTCAGTTCTTCTTTGTTGGTGAAGAAGGTGTTGGAGATGATGGATAGTCGCACATCGAGCGTAGGAGATCCTCCAATTTGCGGATAATGCCTTTGAGTGCGATGATATGCTCCTTCAACAAAATATTTTGTAGCGACCAGACCTCAAACTGTCTGACCTCTGTGTATAAGTGTCATCCCTGGATCGGTAATGCTGACACACACAATACTTCAAGGATTTATAACAGAGTGGCAATCACACACTTATTACCTCGAATGTCTCAAAAGAGAACTTATTTAAATAAATATGGCTTAAGGCCATCTAATACGATAATAGCGGAAGGCTTGGAAGATAAAGTGAGTCCATCAACTCCAACGGCATCACTGAGTGAAAGACCACGACCTAAGGCTCCTTACTCGTCGTCTGAAAAGTCTGCAACATGATACGTTGCCGCCCAAAAATGGGTCAGCACATAGAATATGGTAGCAACGTAACACAAGAGAATAATGAACAATGTAAAGCTATCACTATATGCATATATGGTTGGTGGAGGCTATATGGTTGATATGCTTTTGCGTAAAGCCAATTTTTCCCTACTACAAAGGAATAAATTTTATTTAACTATCATGGTAGTTGTTAAACATTGAGAAGGTTCACCCAACTCAATCCCAATTAAAAGTAATCATCATTAAACCCAATCAAATTATATTAAGAGTGATGAGATCCACATGATAATCCAAGAACTAGATACTCAAGATGTCCATAACCGGGGACACTGCTAACCATGATTAGTTTGTACACTCTTCAGAGGTTTGTGCACTTTTCCCCACAAGACTCGATCTCCTCCGTTGGATTTCTCGCACTACATGGTGTTTGAGAAACGGATGACCGAGACACGGTCTTTCAGAAGCGCTAGCACCTTACGATGGGTAGACCGGTACACCCACATCCCCTACATCTGCTAGTATACCATTGTAAGAGTTCACACAACTTAATCAACTATGCCAGAGCCCATAATGGCATGTGGCTGCACACATAAGTTTCCAGTATGAATACTCTTATGATCCCTTTGAGCCTAGGTGGCGGTCCATAGGAGAATCACACTGTACCCCGGGATTTCCAAAAATACAGGCAATCACTGGGTTCCCCAGGTCCCTCAATCCACCCAGATGTGTATTAAAGTTGCCACCTTAAGTAACCATTAATTTAAAAATCTCACATCTGTCATGAAAACACTCAAACCCAATCCACGTCTACTAGCATAGCATAGCAATATAAGCAACGTAGATGTAACTCCCAGGGTTTGATAATAAACAGGTGAATAGGTATTACCTCAACTACTTCCCAAACCCCACAAATTAATTCAGATCCTAACCATGCAATGATTGAGGGTTGATCTAATCCAGTGAAAACTGGGTAGTAAGAGGTATGATCAAAGTGTTACTTGCCTTGCTGATGATCCGCGAAACCTAGAGACTCGATGTAGCACGCTTCGCACTCCGGGTACTCTATCGCAATCAAACAAGCATACAATAAGCAAACAAGCAAAAGCATGAGTAAAACTCAAATAAGAGATCTAACCAAAAAGTTCAACTTAAGAACTCCGGTTGGCAAAAAGAATCAAAACAAACGAAGCAACAAAACTCAAACGGCGAGAGAAACAAGCTTCATTTACTAATCTGGACTAAGGTCAAATTTTACAGTAGCAAAAACTTGTTTAAGTTGATTAAACGGAAAGAGGGTTTTGAGATGAAACTCTAGGCGCTTGAATCGCCTGATTCCGATAAACGAGCGAAAAGTTATACTAGAACGAAAATCGGATCAGAAATCGCAATCGAAAATAATCGCGGAAAATCCAAGAAAAAGAAAACCGATGAACAGCCTAATGAGCGAACGTTCGTTATCTGTAACTAACGAGCGAAAACCGTTCGTTAAGACGAACGTACGGACGAACATCCGCTAAATAACTAAACCGGAAAAAAACCGATCTAAATAAATAAAAAAACCGCGGATCTAAAAAACGCACGGTTTTCCAAAGAAAACTGGCGGCAGCGGCACTACCTCCAGCAAGACGGCGGTGGGTCAGCGGGTCGGCGGTGCGGTGGCTCCGGCAAGGAGGCTGTGCGGCGGCGCGGGCTGCGTGGGGCGGCGCGGGCGGCAGTGCGCAGCGGCGGCGGCTAGGGCTTCGGGGCGAGGCTGGTGGGGCTAACGGGGCTTGGGGGAGCGGCTTATAAGAGGCCGGCCCGAAGAGTCCTGGCCGAATACGGCCCTAAGTCGATTGACTTTTTTTAAAATAATTTCGACGTGCAGAAAAAGAAAGAAAAGAAATACTAAACGGACTCCATAAATTCCGAAATAAATTTTCCCCGTCCTCTAAAAATAAGCCGGACAAGGTGAACATTTATTTGGGTCTAAAATGCACCTTTTTTCCTAATTCAAATAAAAATAGCGACAAAACTCCGAATAAAAATCTTATTTGATTTTAATATTAAATCTCTAATATTTCTTTATTTTGAGGAAGCCATTTTATCCTCTCTCTTATATTTTTAATAAAAGAAATATTTCAGAGAAAAATAATTAAAATCACACGATCGACTTTTCATAATTTGAGAAAAACCCGATTATGAAAATAACGAAATCCCCAACTCTCTTCGTAGGTCCTTGAGTTGCGTGGAATTTCTAGGATCAACCAAAATCCAATAAAACATGATATGCAATGATGCTCTAATCTATAACATTCCAAATTGAAAATTTGGGATGTTACATATTTTCACTTGTGAGATAGTTGTTTTGAATACGAGCCAACTCAATCATCTTGAAAGCCTCAATCTCTGTTGGGGTAAAGAGATTGTGGTGAGGTTGAAGGATGTCTTCTTCTGCTACTGTCGGAACTTGGCCCCACATGGCCTTCTTGATCCCATCATCCTTGTTGATATCTCCGGGTTCTTCTCTCTTCAGCTCTATCTTCATTAGCCAAGCATCATTGCCCTTGTTGTTTGAGGAGGAGGGAGACGACATGATGCTTCGCCTTGGCAACCCTGGCAGAAAATAGCTCGAAACAAGAACAGGAGATTTTTGCGTGATACGGTAGTCAAAACCTTCGGGAGATTATATAATGAATTTTTACCGACCAAAAGAAGTATGATGCAAGAAAACAGAGTCCGGAGAGCACATGAGGTGCCCACGAGGCAGGGGCGCGCATCCCAACCTCATGGAAGCCTCGTGTCCTTCCAGAACTGCTTCTTATTTTCCTATTTTTCTAGATATTCCAAAACGGAGAAAAATTGCCATTAGAACTGTTTTGGAGTTGGTTTACTTACTGTACCACATACCTATTCCTTTTCGGGGTCTGAAAAGTTATGGAAAGTGTCCCTTATGTATTCCTCCGGGGTTACAGTTTTGATAATATTAGTTTCAACATTTATCGGATTACCTGAGATATAATGTTTAATTATTGGACCGTTCACCACCTTCGGATTTGTGCCTTCGAAGTTGTTGATTTTTATGGCACCGGAATGATAGACCTCCTCGATAACGTAAGGACCTTCCCATTTAGAGAGAAGTTTTCCTGCAAAAAATCTTAAACAAGAGTTGTATAACAATACAGAATCACCTAGATTAAACTCATGTTTTTGCATCCTTTTGTCATGCCATCTTTTAACTTTTTCTTCAAATAGTTTGGCATTCTCATAGGCTTGGGTTCTCCATTCATCCAATGAGCTAATGTCAAATAACCTCTTCTCACCGGCAAGTTTAAAATCATAATTGAGCTCTTTAATATCCCAATATGCCTTATGTTCTAGTTCGAGAGGTAAGTGACATGCTTTTCCATAAACCATTTAATACGGAGACATACCCATAGGATTTTATATGTAGTTCTATAGGCCCATAATGCATCATCAAGTTTCTTGGACCAATTCTTCCTGGATATATTAACAGTCTTTTGCAAAATTAATTTTAGATCTCTATTACTCAATTCTACTTGACCACTAGGCTGTGGGTGATAAGGAGATGCAATTCTATGATTAACATCATACTTAGCAAGCATTTTACGAAAAGCACCATGAATAAAATGTGAACCATCACCAGTCATTAAATATCTAGGGACTCCAAATCTCAGAAAAATAACTTCTTTAAGCATCTTAATAGAGGTGTTATGATCAGCACTACTAGTTGGAATAGCTTCTACCCACTTAGTAACGTAATCAACAGCAACTAAAATATGTGTATACCCAATAGAGGAAGGAAAATGTCCCATAGAATCAAATTCCCAAACATCAAATGGTTCAATAACAAGTGAATAATTCATAGGCATTTCTTGACGTCTACTAATATTACCAATTCTTTGACATTCATCTCAAGACAAGACAAACTTACGGGCATCCTTGAAGAGAGTAGGCCAATAAAAACCGGATTGCAATACCTTATGTCCAGTTCTATCTCCAGCATGGTGTCCTCCATAAGCCTCGGAATGACACTACCATAGGATCTGTTCCTGTTCATGCTGAGGTACACAACGTCTAATAATACCATCTACTCCTTTATAAAGATGTGGGTCATCCCAAAAGTAATGTCTCAAATCATAGAAGAACTTTTTGTTTTGCTGGTATGTGAAACTAGGTGGTATAAATTTAGCAACAATATATTTACCATAATCAGCACAACATGGAGTAGTTTGAGAAGCATTTATGACATTTAGTTGTTCATCAGGAAAGCTATCATCAATAGGTAGTGGGTCATCAAGAACAATTTCTAACCTAGACAAGTTGTCTCCAACGGGGTTCTCGGCTCCCTTTCTATCAATAATATGCAAATCAAATTCTTGTAGCAGGAGAACCCATCTAATAAGTCTAGGTTTAGCATCTTTCTTTTCCAGAAGGTATTTAATAACATCATGATCAGTGTGAATAGTTACTTTAGAATCAACAATATAAGGTCTAAACTTATCACAAGAAAATACAACTGCTAAGAATTACTTTTCAGTACTAGCATAATTTCTTTGGGCACCGTCTAGGGTTTTACTAGCATATTGGATAACATTTAATTTCTTATCAACTCTTTGTCCTAGAACAGCCTCTACAGCATAATCACTAGCATCACACATAATTTCAAAGGGTAAATTCCAATCAGGTGGCTGAACAATAGGTGCAGAAATTAGGGCTTTCTTAAGTATTTCAAATGCTTCTACATAATCATCATCAAAGACAAAAGGAATATCTTTTTGTAATAGGTTAGTCAGAGGCCGAGGAATTTTTGAGAAGTCCTTAATGAACCTCCTATAAAAACCGGCATGACCAAGGAATCTTTTTATACCTTTGATGTCCTTGGGACACGACATATTTTAAATAGCATCGACTTTAGCTTTATCAACTTCAATACCTCTTTCAGAAATTTTATGCCCCAAGACAATACCTTCATTAACCATAAAGTGGCACTTCTCTCAGTTCAAGACAAGATTAGTTTCTTCACATCTCTGCAAAACTCGATCAAGATTGCTCAAGAAATCATCAAAAGAGGATCCATAAATGGAGAAATCGTCCATGAAAACCTCACAAATCTTTTCACAAAAGTCAGAGAATATAGCCATCATGCATCTTTGAAAGGTAGCAGGTGCATTACATAAACCAAAAGGCATATGTCTATAAACAAAAGTACCGAAAGGGCAAGTATAAGTGGTCTTTGCTTGATCATCAGCTGACACAGGTATTTGAGAGAAGCCAGAGTAACCATCTAGAAAGCAAAAATGTGTATGTTTGGATAATCTTTCTAGCATTTGATCAATAAAAGGCAAAGTGTAATGATCTTTTTACTAGCTTTATTTAATTTGCGGAAATCAATTACCATCCTATAACCTGTAATAGTTCTTTGCGGGATCAATTCGTCTTTATCATTAGGAATAACAGTAATACATCCCTTCTTAGGGACACAATGGACAAGACTTACCCACTGACTATCAGCAACGGGATAAATTATACCTGCCTCAAGGAGCTCTAATATTTCCTTTCTTACCACTTCTTCCATCTTAGGATTCATCCATCGTTAGTGATCAATAACTGGTTTGGCGTCTTTCTTCAAATTTATTTTGTGTTGACAAAGAGTGGGACTAATGCCCTTAAGATCATCAAGAGTATATCCAATGGCAGCACAATGCTTCTTTAGAGTTTTCAATAATTTCTCTTCCTCCTTCTCTGAAAGGTTAGCATTGATAATAACAGGATATATCTTCTTTTCATCAAGATAAGCATATTTAAGAGTATCAGGTAATGGTTTAAGCTCAAACATGGGATCACCCTTGGGTGGAGGAGAATCCCCTAGGATTTCAACAGGCAAGTTGTGTTTCAGAATAGGTCCCTGTTTAAAGAATACTTCATCTATTTCCCTTCTTTCATTCATAAACAGATCATTTTCATGGTCTAGTAAATATTGTTCTAAAGGATCAGTAGGAGGCATGGCAATAGAAGTAAGACCAATAATTTCAGGTTTACTAGGCAATTCCTCATCACGGGGTTGTCTACTAAATTTAGAAAAATTAAACTCATGAGACATAGCCCCTAATCCAACAGAAACAATATCCTTATTGCAGTCTATCTTAGCATTAACAGTATTCAAGAAGGGTCTACCAAATATAATGGGACAAAAGCTATCTTGTGGGGAACCAAGAACAAGAAAATCAGCAGGATATTTAACCTTCCCACACAATACTTCAACATCTCTAACAATCCCAATTGGTGAAATAGTATCTCTATTAGCAAGATTAATGGTAACATCGATATCTTCTATCTCAGCTGGTGCAATATCATGCATAATTTATTTGCATAAGGAAATAGGTATTGCACTAGCACTAGCACCCATATCACACAAGCCATGATAACAATGATCTCCTATTTTAACAGAAATAACAGGCATGCCTACCACATGTCTATGTTTATCTTTAGCACCAGGTTTAGCAATTCTAGCAGTCTCATCACAGAAGTAAATAACATGCCCATCAATATTATCAGCCAAGAGATCTTTAACAATAGAAATATTAGGTTCAACTTTAACTTCCTTAGGGGGTGCATAAGTTCTAATATTACTTTTACGAGCCACAGTTGAAGCTTTAGCACGATCCTTTATTCTCACAGGGAAAGGTGGTTTCTCGACATAAGCAGTAGCAATAATAGGATCATTATAAGTGATAGTATTTTCTTCAACTATAATAGGCTCAACTACTTTTACTTCTATGGGAGGATGATATTGAAACCACTTCTCCTTAGGGAGATCAACATGAGTAGCAAAGGATTCACAGAAAAAAGCTACTATCTCAGAGTCAAGTCCATATTTAGTGCTAAATTTACGGAAAACATCGGTATCCATAAAAGATTTAACACAATCAAACTTGGGTGTTATACCTGACTCCTGACCTTCGTCGACATCCCAATCTTCAGAGTTGCGTTTAATTCTCTCCAATAAATTCCATTTGAATTCAATAGTCTTCATCGTAAAGGAACCAGTACAAGAAGTATCGAGCATGGAGCGATTGTTGTCAGAAAGCCGAGCATAAATTTTTTGAATAATCATTTCTCTTGAGACCTCATGATTGGGGAATGAATATAACATTGACTTAAGCCTCCCCAAGCTTGAGCGATGCTTTCTCCTTCGCGAGGCCAAAAATTATATATATAATTATGATCACGGTGAACAAGATGCATAGGATAAAATTTTTGATGGAATTCCAATTTCAACCGTTTGTAGTCCCATGATACCACATGATCACATAGCCTATACCATGCCAATGCATCTCCCTTGAAAGATAAAGGGAAGACCTTCTTCTTGATAATATCATCGGGCATACCTACAAGCTTAAATAATCCACAAACTTCATCCACATAGATTAAGTGTAAGTTGGGATGCAACGTTCCATCTCCTGCAAAAGGATAAGCCAGCAGTTACTCTATCATAACCGAAGGAATTTTGAAGTAAACATTTTCATTTTCAGTAGGTCTAGTAGGTTGAGGAGCAACTATTTGCTCTACCGGTCAGGGTGAAGATACCCCGAACAAGCCCCTCAAAGGATTACTTTCCATAGTAACAAGTGACATTAAATTTCAGCACACTATATAAATTTTTCCTTAGCAAATTCCACCTACCAAAGGCGCTTCACTCCCCGGCAACGGCGCAAGAAAAGAGTCTTGATGACCCACAAGTATAGGGGATCTATCGTAGCCTTTTTCCTATCGTAGCCTTTTTGATAAGCAAGAGTGTCGAACCCAACGAGGAGCAGAAGGAAATGATAAGCAGTTTTCAGTAAGGTATTCTCTGCAAGCACTGAAATTATCGGTAACAGATAGTTTTGTGATAAGGTAATTTGTAACGAGTAGCAAGTAATAAAAGTAAATAAGGTGCAGGAAGATGGCCCAATCCTTTTTGTAGCAAAGGACAAGCCTGGAAAAATTCTTATATGGAGTAAAGCGCTCCCGAGGACACATGGGAATTATCGTCAAGCTAGTTTTCATGACGATCATGTAACGCCCTCGATGCGGCTATATCTCCCACGTGTCGAAGCACGACTTAGAGGCATAACCGCATTGAAAGCAATGTCGCAAGTGAGGTAATCTTCACACAACCCATGTAATACATAAGGAAAATGATACATAGTTGGCTTACAATCGCCACTTCACACAAATACATGAATAAAGCATTACATCATCCAAATACAATCAAGGTCCGACTACGGAACCAAAATAAAAGAAAAACCCCAAATGCGACAAAGGTCCCCGATCGACCCCAACTGGGCTCCACTACTGACCAACTAGAATGAAACATCACAAAGGACAAGATCTTCATCGAGCTCCTCCTGAGCTTGGTTGCGTCATCTGCACGGAATCATCGGCACCTGCAAGCTGGTTTTGGAAGTATGTGTGAGCCACGGGGACTCAGCAATCTTGCACCCTCGCGATCAAGACTATGTAAGCTTATGGGTAAGGTAAAGGTATGAGGTGGAGCTGCAGCAAGCGACTAGCATATATGGTGGCTAACATACGCAAATGAGAGCGAGAAGAGAAGGCAAAGCACGATCGAGAAAGTATGATCAAGAAGTGATCCTAAACAACCTACGTCAAGAATAACTCCAACACCGTGTTCACTTCCCGGACTCTGCCAGAAAGAGACCATCATGGTTACACACGCGGTTGATTCATTTTAATTAAGGTCAACTTCAGGTTTTCTACAACTGGACGTTAACAAATTCCCATCTGCCCATAACCCTGCAGGGGTGTCCCTACTTAGCCCATCAAAAGCTCTCACGGTCAACGAAGGAATAGACCTCCTCCCGAGACATTCTGATCAGACTCGGTATCCCGGTTCTACAAGACATTTCGACAGGGTAAAACTAAACCAGCAACACCGCCCGAATGTGCCGACAAATCCCGATAGGAGCTGCACATATCTCTTTCTCAGGGCACACTCAGATTTTCCTAGGTACGGGTAGGCCAGCCCAGAGTTGCCCCTGGTGGCCACCGGCAGCTGACAGGTTGGACCAACACTCAGAGGAGCACTGGCCCGGGGGGGTAAAATAATGATGACCCTCAGGAGCGCGACTCCGAAGGGAAAAGAAAAGGCTAGGTGGCAAATGGTAAAACCAATGTTGGGCATTGTTGGAAGAGTTTTACTTAAGGCGAACTGTGAAGGGGTTCCCATTATTACCCTACCGCGTAAGGAACGCAAAAATCTGGGAACATAACACCGAGATGACGGAAACTAGGGCGGCAAGAGTGGAACAAAACACCAGGCATAAGGCCGAGCCTTCCACCCTTTACCAAGTATATAGATGCATTAATTAAATAAGATATATTGTGATATCCCAACAAGTAAACATTTTCCATAAAGGAACGATCTCCATGTTCCAACAAGGAACAAACTTCAATCTTCACCTGCAACTAACAACGCTATAAGAGGGGCTGAGCAACGCGGTAACATAGCCAAACAACGGTTTGCTAGGACAAGGTGGGTTAGAGGCTTGGTTCAACAATATGGGAGGCATGATAAGCAAGTGGTAGGTATCGTAGCATAGGCATAGCAAAAGAGCGAGCAACTAGCAAGCAAAGATAGAAGTGATTTCGAGGGTATGGTCATCTTGCCTGAAATGCCGCAAGGAAGAAGAACGAGTCCAAAAAGAAGACAAACGGAACGTAGACAAACGGGTCCTCACCACGCGACGTTATCGGAACCAACCCGAAGAAGCAAACACCGGAAAAGAAGCACACAACATAGTAAACAACCAACACATGAACATGGTATGATATGCGGGATGCGGTATGCGATGCATATGCATGATTTTACAAGGAATGATTGAACCTGTCCTAAAATTAGAAATCAAAGTGTTCCACTAGAAAGGTGATAAGAAATCACTTGAAAATGATATAAAGAACGCCGGAATCTGAGTTACGGTTTGGAAATGGCAAGCGATTCAAATATGACCATGTTCTGCGATTTACAGCAAGTAGCCATCTAAATGCAACAATAGGAACATGCTACAGCACCCAAACATGGCATAAAAATACATGGCAGGTATGCATTCATGATGCTTAACAAAAGTCTAGCACTGAGCTATGGCCAATTCATCCATTAACAGGTTCAAACAAGCATGGCAAAAATGCAAACGGTAAACAAATTTCAGACTTAGTGAAATTAACACTTGTCTGGAATTTCAGATCAGGTAGCACACTTTGAAGCATGAAAACTATATGCTACAGGACCTGAACATGGCAAATTAAAGCATGGAATGTAGCTACTCAAAGAGATTAACAAAATTCCCTTAGTAACCTTGAGCCAAAAGGGATCAGAAAATACAATTGCAAGCATGTGAACATGGCAAAAACATAATCAGTTCTCAGACTTGGTGAAAACTAGAGCATACTGAAAACAGATATCAAGTAGGCATGTTTACGAGCTCGATGCACTCACTACAGAGAAAGTCATGGCAATCTAAGCATACACCCATCAATAATACACAAAATGCAAGCTAGACATGGCAAGAACAATGACATAGCATGCACGGATCAACTACAACATCCTCGGCAAAATCGCTAACAAGTTGACAATCTGCCCAGATTCACGAAATGACAAGAGTAGAGCTCGATTGACTCAAGCTAGGCTGCTCCATAATTGCACTGATCATCCTCAAAAGAGGCACGGATCACTAGGAAACAACATGAACATATGGCCATATGAGATAAACAGATCAAGGACTTAGTGGAAATGCTAAGTCCCTGAAATCAGCATTACCAAGTGCCTCACTTTGCAAGATTGTGCTAGTCACCACACACATCACAAAAATACATGGGTTGCACCTCTGGAAAGATGGCAAAACCCTTAACAAAACATACGTAGAGCTCATGGGCATATCATGCACACAATAATCATAGCAAAAATGACAAATATCTAAATGGAGCAGCAGATCTGACAATTATCTCAAGTAGCACTCTTCCAACAGCATTTCGGGCATCAAGATGAACTCAAATGAAAATGATGCAATGAGATGAAATGATGTACTCTCTGAGGCGAACATATTGATATGCTATGTGCATGAATTGGAGCTATGGATGCAAAGTTACGAGGCGATGAACATGTGCATGTGAAACGTGGGAAACTCGGGGATTTCGATGGTTCTTGGCACGGATTTCTTGGGTTCTTGGCACGGATTTCGATGCAGCACGGATCTCGCCGGAGAGACTCGCCGGAGGTGGGAAAGAAGGCAGGGAGGCGGGGGGCGGCGCCGGAGAAGTGAGGGCGGCCGGATCCGGTCCGGCCTGACCGGATCCGCGACGAGCGGCGGCGGGGGCGGCCCATGGCGGCGGCGGAGGCGCTGCATGGCGGAGCCGGCGTTCGGCGGCGGGGCGGAGCCGGCGCGGGCGGCGATGGTTGCCAGTGGAGAGGGCGGGCGGCGAGCGACCGCACGGCAGGGTCTGCGGGTGGCGCGCGGGGCTCGGGCACCTTGGGAGTGGCGGCGGACGGCGAAGTGGGCCTTGCCCGCGGGACAGGTGGCGGCGCCCGATTGGACGCAGGCGGCGGCGGACATGTCCGGGCTGCGGGTTTTCGTCCGGCGGCGATGGGGAAGATAGATCTAGGGTTTAGGGGGGGAGAAGAACCGTGAATTTCGGGGGGAGGGACATATTTATAGGTAGAGGGAGCTAGGAGAGTCCAAATGAGGTGCGGTTTTCGGCCACGCGATCGTGATCGAACGACCGAGATGATGGAGGAGGTTTAGGTGGGTTTTGGGCCAAATTGGAAGGGTGTTGGGCTGCAACACACATGAGGCCTTTTCGGTCCCTCGGTTAACCGTTGGAGCATCAAACGAAGTCGAAATGGTACGAAACTTGACAGGCGGTCTACCGGTAGTAAACCAAGGCCGCTTGGCAAGTCTCGGTCCAATCCGGAAATGTTTAACCCCCACACACGAGAAGAAGGTAGAAATGACCACCGGAGGAGAACGGAGCACCGGAATGCAAAGGGACAACGGGGAAAATGCTCGGATGCATGAGATGAACACATATGCAAATGAAATGCACATGATGACATGATATGCAATGCATGACACCCAAAAAATGACATGGCAACAACAGCGAATAACTGGACGACACCTGGCACATCGGTCTCGGGGTGTTACAACACTCCACCACTACGAGAGGATCTCGTCCCGAGATCTAGAATGGCACCGGAGGGAGAACGGAAGAGAATAGAGGAGAGGTAACACTAAGTTGCTTCATTGACAAAACGAGTGAAACCACAAACCTTGAGAGGTTAAACAATTTGAAAGAAGAATACAACGAGATGAATGAAGTTGGAAAACACTCCGTTAGAAAGGAGGAACGAGGAAGAACAACTTCGGGCAGCACTCCGATTAAAAGAAAGGAATTTCATAAGAACTTGATAAGGTGATAGAACTTGAAAAGAGGGCACGACACTCCGGTTAAATGGACAATCATGAAAAGAACATGATCTTGACAAAACAAGAAGATGGTTGAAGAGAAAAACAACACAATGCCTCCGGAACGAAATAATAGAAGTTGTATCGACGGAACAAAAGAACGGAGAAGAAAACAACATCTTCCACCTGAAAAGCATCTTAAAGAGAAGGGTCACACGGAGTTGTTGGAACAATCTACAATGAAAAGAATAAACTTTATATGGTCTTATGGAACACATCTCAAACTTATGAGGTGAACAACCTGCCACTCACGGGAAAAGGAATTGGATTGATATGAACGAGGAGACGAGAAACTTATTTCACCGGGAGGATAAATGAAGAACTTGGGTCATTTATAAGCATCATAATTAGCAACAATCCTTAGGGAAAGTTTTAGGTGAAATATAACCCGAGACAATTCCAACGAATATGTTGATGGATTTAAAATATCCCAATCTTGACAGCATGTGAATCATGAAAACATGAACTCAAATTATGAAGAATGGCATAGCACCACCTTAAATGATACGGTAGAAAGAATTGCACTCCGGATTGCAAGATGAAGAATGCTTGAGCTCCTTAGAAATGAATCTCGATGAAAAACTTCGAGATGGAAAATAAATCCTTGATGAACCATCATGTAGAACTTTCATGAGAACTCCGGAAATAAAAGAAATGATCAATCGAAATGGAGGATGAAAAGAATAAGGTTGAAGCCTTACAGTGATTTAGATGAATCTTCACGACGATATAATGCAGAAAAGCTTGGAATTCCAGAAAAGAAAGATGAAACAAATGAAACCGAGAATTTGATGAGCCTCCAGAATAGGAAATTAAACATTTGGGTGAATCAAGAATAAGAATTATGTTATGCTCATCCTTCATCAACTAAATTGATGACAAGCAACGGATTTGGCATACTACTTATTCTCGAAGAAAGGATTAAGATAGATATCGCGTAAAATTGAGAAGGTCTTCGACGAACCACCGGTGGAATAGAAACAACGAATAAATTGTTAAGGAAGAGAAATCTTGAACGAACCACCGTAAGAATTGAAAAAGAACGAATAAAACATAAAGAAACACCGGGAAGAATTAGCAAATACACGAAGATGCTTGAGAGGATTTAGATACATGAGAACGAAGAGATCACGAGCCGATTAAAGATCACTTGAACGAAGCACCGGTAAAATTTGGAGAATGATAGCTGACAGCTTAGAATGAATACACCTTAATTGATGGACTCCGGATAATCAAACTGAGAAGACTCTTGAATATCTCCTGATGGGTTAAAAGGACTCTCACAATCGAAAATAATTATGAGAGGATGGCAACAAGCTTGAACCACGAATCTTGAGGAGAGTGGAGCAAGATTGAGAGAAAAATCTTCTTCGGTCTTCAAAATCTGAGAATTACGACGAGAAACACCACCATGAATTGTTGAGGCACACCGGAAGAATCAAAAGCGAAGAGATTTAGCCAACGATGAAAAGAATTGTGAAAGATCTAGGAGAAGACATTTGACTGATGATAAATCATTCTTACGTCAAACTTTGCAAAGAAAATATGAGGATAGCTCGGGGAAGATTGGAAGAGTCAGGTAAGATCCTGGGAAAAGACCTGTGGGTTAGGGCCCACTCAAAATAAACACCGTTGGAATGATTACTTGAAAGATATTGCACCGGTTGAATTAAATGACTTGAATGAGATAACAACCTCGAAAGATCTTGAATGAATGCAGAGTGGAAAACACGAATATTCGAGATATCTTGAGCACTCCGGAACAAATAAATAGCGAGAAGTGGATGATTAAGAGGTGCACCGGTTAACCGTTGGAGCATCAAACGAAGTCCAAATGGTACGAAACTTGACAGGAGGTCTACCGGTAGTGAACCAAGGCCGCTTGGCATGTCTCAGTCCAATCCGGAAATGTTTAACCCCCACACACGAGAAGAAGGTAGAAATGACCACCAGAGGAGAACGGAGCGCCGGAATGCAAAACGGACAACGGGGAAAATGCTCGGATGCATGAGACGAACGCGTATGAAAATGAAATGCACATGATGACATGATATGCAATGGATGACACGCAAACAATGACATGGCAACAACAGCGAATAACTGGACGGCACTTGGCACATCGGTCTTGGGGCGTTAGAGATCATATAATTCGCCTTCGGTACTTTGATAATTTGATATGTGGGTGGAACGGTGCTTGGGTGCTGTCCTTGGACAAGCATCCCACTTATGATTAACCCCCATTGCAAGCATCCGCAACTACAGCAGAAGTATTAAGGTAAACCTAACCATAGCATGAAACATATGGATCCAAATCACCCCCTTACGAAGCAACACATAAACTAGGGTTTAATCTTCTGTCACTCTAGCAACCCATCATCTACTTGTTACTTCCCAATGCCTCCCTCTAGGCCCAAACAATGGTGAAGTGTCATGTAGTCGACGTTCACATGACACCACTAGACGGATGACAACATACATCTCATCAAAATATCAAACGAATACCAAATTCACATAACTACTAATAGCAAGACTTCTCCCATGTCCTCAGGAACAAACGTAACTACTCACAAAGCATATTCATGTTCATAATCAGAGGGGTATTAATATGCATAATGGATCTGAACATATGATCTTTCACCAAGTAAACCAACTAGCATCAACTACAAGGAGTAATCAACACTACTAGCAACCCACAGGTACCAATCTGAGGTTTGGATACAAAGATTGGATACAAGAGATGAACTTGGGTTTGAGATGAGATGGTGCTTGTGAAGATGTTGATGGAGATTGACCCCCTCCCGATGAGAGGATCGTTGGTGATGACGATGGTGATGATTTCCCCCTCCCGGATGGAAGTGTCCCTGGCAGAACAGCTCTGCCGGAGCCCTAGATTGGTTCCGCCAAGGTTCCGCCTCGTGGTGGCGGAGTTTCGTCCTGAAAGCTTGATTCTGATTTTTTCTCGGATGAAAGACCTCATATAGCAGAAGATGGGCATCAGAGGGCCACCAGGCAGCCCACGAGGCAGGGGGCGCGCCCAGAGGTAGGGAGCGGCCCCCACCCTCGTGGCCAGGGTGTGGCCCCCCTCTGGTACTTCTTGCGCCCAATATTTTTTATATATTCTGAAAAGTGCTCCTGTGGAGTTTCAGGACTTTTGGAGATGTGCAGAATAGGTCTCTAATATTTGCTCCTTTTCCAGCCCAGAATTCCAACTGCCGGCATTCCCCCTCTTCATGTAAACCTTGTAAAATAAGAGAGAATAGGCATAAGTATTGTGACATAATGTGTAATAACTGCCCATAATGCAATAAATATCGATATAAAAGCATGATGCAAAATGGACGTATCACGGCTAGTGTGCATGAAAGAAAATACGGCCACGTACGTACATACGGGCAGGGTCTCGAACGCCTACTCGTGCATACGTACGGCCAGGGCTCGTGTACATGGCTGTGTCGGAACGGAGAAACTGCGTCGTCGTCGTGTTCATGGGGAACCAACCGGCTGGGTCAGAACGGAATGCGTCGTCGTGTTCACCGTGAGGGCTTGGACGAAATAGCCGATGGAAACGAGGCCTGGCGTACCGCAGAACGGAGGAAACGACCTTGTGTTCGACCGGCCACGGTCGAAATAGGATCTTGTTTATTGGGAGGGGTCTGGTGTACCGCAAAACGGAGGAAACGGACTTCCTACGGTCGAAACGGGGGTCCTCTTGATCGGGAAGGGTGTGGCGTACTGCAAAATGGAGGAAATAGACTTGTGTTAGAGCGCTACGGTCGCAACGGGGTTCCTGTTCATCGGGAGGGGTGTAGCGTACCTCAAAACGGGACTCCATAGGATACTGTTCATCTCCATCGTCGACCCCCTCCAGCCTCCACGGGCTACTGTTCATCCACCGTCGACCTCCTCCAGCCTCCACCTGCGACTGTTCATCCATGGGCTCCTATTCATCCAGCCTCCACCGCGCGCTACTCCACCGTCTACTGTTCAACCAGCCCTCTCCACGGGCTCCTGTTCAATCACCCCTGCACGGGCTACTGTTCATCCAACCCTCCACCGTCTACTGTTTATCCTACCCTCCACGGGGTGGTCCTGTTCATCCAGCCCCAACCGGCTCGATAGATCGGGGTCCTGTTCATCCAGAGGCAACACCACGGGGTCCTGTTCATCCACCCCCACCGGGAACTGTTCATCCAAACCCCCCAGCAATGCTCACTGTTCATCCAGAGGCAGCACCGATCGGCTTTAGTTAGCAGCAGTAGCCATCAATCGTTCGCTCGGGTTCTGTTAACAGCCATCGATCGATTGCTCGGGTTCAGTAACGCGTAGCCTGCAGTACAATCGCTCGGGTTCAGTTAGAGCCCAACGCCTCGCACCCATGCGCGTGCGTATACGAGAGAAACACGCATCGCTCGGCCCCGACCACCCACCATAACCGGGAACAGTCGATATTTTCCTCACGAAGAGGTGGCCCTTATGGTGAACTACCTCTCGGACAACAGGCTCCCGGAGGACTGGCGATTCGGCAAGGAGGCATACTCCCGTGCCAACCCCCCGCCCGTGGTGAGTCGCCTTTCTTTTCTTTCTTTGGATTGTCTTCTTCTTGCCGAGTTTTGTTCTGATCAGTCGGCTTTGGTTAGAATCCCCTTCTTCACCCACCAGCCGGCACCTCGGGGCTGGCCCGTGAGTTCGTCGCTGACCAGGCGGAGAGCGACGTCGACGACCCCGATCTGGGGGCGGCGGCCCTGGAAGATGACGCCGAGGGAGGAGGAGGGACGACAGGCGACTTCAGGCCCTCGGCGACCTTCGTCGACTGGCCTGAAGACGACGCCGAGGGAGTAGTCGCCCCTCGCCATCGGCCAGGAGCCAGCCAGCCGGGCGAGGGCTCTTCTACCGCGTCGGGCGCTCCAGGCAGCGGGAAGAAGCACCGGGCTGTGCCGACTTTGTTCGGCAGCCGGCTGAAGAAGCCCAAGGGCTCGGCTGCGGCGACCCGGCGGGACGAGGCAGCTGTGAAGGCCATCCGCTTCCGTAAGGAAGTGAAGAAGCCGCCGTTGGTCTCTGCGTAAGTATTCTGTCTTCAAAGTTTATTCTTTCTTCGTGTTTTGTTTGAGTCTCTGCTCGCCCCTCTTTCTTCAGGGCTCCCCTCTCTCTTGAGCGGGTCGCCGCGCCTCCGTCATGGGGTCAGCGGAGATGCCCGCCACCACTCGGCGGATAGACCCCGCTGCCAACCTCCGGGAGGCGACGAAGCGAAATGCACAGGAGAAGCGCAACGAAGAAGAAGCCCTCTGCCTGGAGAAGGCGGAGGCCGACAGGGCGGAGGCCTCCGCTAAGAAAAAACTAGCAAAGGCCAAAGCCGCCGCCGCGGCGAAGCAGCAGGCTGAGGAAGCCGCACGCCGCCAGTCGGCCTTGCTTGTTACCCCGCTGAACTCTGCGCCGCCACCCCCGGAGTTCACGGGGCAGACTAGAGAAGCCGGCGGGGAGAACCTCGTCGAGGAGAGGGAAGGCGGCGAGCCCTCTACTCCGGGTGTGAACGTTCCGCTGCCGCCTCCGCCACCGTCTGAAGGCGTGCAAGGCGAGGAGCCAGCGCACCCTCTGGTGCCGCCGACCGGAGACGAGGCCGTGGCGAGGCTACTCCTCCAGGTCGGCTCGCCAGCACGCCGTCATCTGGAGAAGGTGACTTTGGCACCCCGCCCCCTGGAAGCCGGCACCGCCAGCTCGGTGGCTCCAGACGCCGAAGCGACGAGCGCCACACCTGTTGGGTGGCTGCGAGGAGGCGGCACAGGGCCGCTGAACCGGGCGCTCCTCGACGTCCAGGCGAAGCTCCGCGTTGAGGGCGACACCCTCCAGAGTTGCACCAAGGCGTTCCTAGCGTCGCGGGCAGCCATCCGGGTATGTTTTTTCTTTGGGCCTTTGTTTTTCTTGTTCATCTCTGTGGGGGCGTGCCAGCGCACCCACTGGGTGTAGTCCCTAGTTTCGGGCCGGCTGCTGAGCAGGCGGCCCGAAACTCCAATTGATGAACTTCTGGGTACTAACTTTGTCTGAAATGCTTGTTGCAGGATTACCACAACCTCCACGTCACTGCCTTCAACCGTAATGTTGAAGAGTTGGGCAAGCGGACCGCCGACTTGGCGGAGAGCCGGAGTAAGTCCTTCCCTCTTTATTCTTCTCTGCGGGGGCGTGCTAGCCCACCCGCGGGCTGTAGTCCCCGAGATTCGGGCCGACTGCTGAGCAGTCGAGCCGGATCTCCCCGGCGACCTACTTTATTGACAACTGTTGTCTTTCTTCCTTTCCTTCAGGAGCCAACGTTGCACTTCAACAGCAGCTGAGCGAAGCCAACTCCGCCCTGCTCGCCAAAGGGGAGGAGTGCAGCAGGCTTGCCACAGAGCGCGATCTGCTGGCCACTAAGTTGGCGGAGCAAAAGGAGCTGCTTGCGAAGTCGCAGAGGGGGCGGAGGAGACGGAAACCGCCCTCTTGGCCGAGTTCGCGAGCGAGCGCTCCTCCTGGTCTGACAAGGAGGCGCTGCTGTCCTCCGGCTTCCACGAGATTGAAGACATCGTTGATGGTGAGTCTCCTTATTTTCTTTCTTCGAGCTGCCGATTTAGATCGTGCCGACTCCTGGTTTTTGACTTGCTTCTTCGTTTCTTCGTGTCTTTTGCAGACTTCTTCCCTGGGCAGTCGCAGGCCGCTATCCAAGCCATCGAGGCCGGTCGTGAAAGTCAGAGGGCGGAGGGCGCGGAGATCACCGCCAATGCCCCCCGAACTCTTGATGAGCACATCTTGAGCATCGAGGCTCGCCTCCGGCCGGCTCACCGGATGCTGCGCCAGCTTCAGCGCATCGGTGCCTAGGCGATTTCCGCCCTTTGGCCGGATATGCAGGCTCTGCGCACCCCCAGCCTGACGGCCAACTGGTTGGAGGTCGCGGCTGGTCGCCTCGAGGCCTGGAAGGGCTCTTCGGCCCGGGCTAGAGCGCGCCGGGCCTTGGAGTTCGTCAAGGCCTGGAACCCGGGGCTGGATCTAGACCGGTTGGCCACGCTTCAGTCGGAGGCAAAGCCGGAGCTGGCGGCTGTGGAAGACGCCCTCGTCAAGCGTGCTGCGGCGATCGCCGAGTACACCGACACGAGCATCTTCGTCCCCGAGCGGTCTGAAGACGGCGAGGAGGTACCACCGGAGTGGTTTGGGATGAACCCAGACTACGGCGAAGACTCGGCGGAGGTGATTGGCTCCAACGTCGAGGAGGAGGACGAGGCGGAGGATGAGGGCGAGGCGGAGGCACCAGAAGACGGAGCAGACGGCCAGCCTCAGCCCGACCGCGCCTCCAGCAACGAGACGCGTGCGACCGACCCGACTGCTGCCGGAGGCAATAATCCGAGACTAGCCGGCCGACCGCCCCGATGCCTGACGCTGGCGCCTCCTCCGACCCTCCGAATCCGTCTGCCGCCTTCTAAGCTGCCGCTGTGTCTTTTGTTTTATCTACTTAAGTAGTCTTTTGAAGAACTTGTTAATTCGCACAATTCCCCCCGTGGGGTGTATTTTGAACCTCTACTCGACAATTCAGCCAAGGGCCTATGTCATATATATATATATATATCTATCTTTTCTTGCTCATTGTTCTTTTGGCTGTTTTCCTTTGCCGCTCTCTCTTAGTTGCCTGTCTTGCCAATCGGACAGCCGCTCTGCGGACTGTTGCTGGATCAAGTGCTAGGCTACTTTGGGAAAGCAAGTACTTAGCCGATTTCAAGATTGTTTGAGCAAGTTGGATAGAAAACGACAATCCGACTGTCCGAGAGTCGGTTTGCGAGAAAGGCTGGAAGCCGTCTTGAGCTATGTTTTACGCTTTGAGTCCTTAGCCATTTTTCGTGCGACCACCCATTCTACCTTACCTCTGCCCACTGTACAGTCACTCTGCGAGCTGCGGCTTCTAACAGAAGACGGCTTAGGTGTTACACACTACTTGTCCGGCTGCAGGAAGCATTTCATAGTGCAAGGCGGCAAGTCCCCGGGCCGACTTGTCGATCCCGGTGCCAAGCGGCATGACAAAGAGTAACATACTTGTAGGCATAATTTTTATCATACAGACAAAAGAGGGAAGTCCCCGAGCTCGTCTCGAGGGGCCCGAAGTCTTGGTACTTTAATACAAAAGGTAGCCTGGTACATACTGCATCAACTGTAAAATCTTCAGAGAAGATTTGCATTCCATGGCCGCTCTTTCTCCTTGCCGGAGTAGTCCCTCTTGCGTGCTCGGGGCTTCTGAGCGTCGATCAGGTAGTAGGAATCGTTGCCTAGTACTTTGCTGATGATGAAAGGGCCTTCCCAAGGCGGTGACAGCTTGTGCTGGCCGGCTGTTCGCTGGATCAGCCGGAGCACAAGGTCTCCTTCTTGGAAAGATCTTGGCCTGACCTTCCTATTGTGGTATCGGCGCAGGCTCTGCTGGTAGATGCTGGACCGGCTGAGCGCCAACAGTCGGCCCTCTTCCAGCAAATCGACGCCGTCTTGTCATGCTTCTTCTGCTTCCTCCTTAGTGTACATGGTCACTTGTGGGGAGTCGAACTCTATGTACGTTGGGATGACGGCTTTGCCACCGTATACGAGGAAGAAGGGCGTGAAGCCGGTTGACTTGTTTGGAGTCGTGCGCAGACTCTAGAGGACGGCTGGCAGCTCGTCGAGCCAGCAGCCAACCGAGCGCTCCAGAGGCTCGATCAACCAAGGCTTGATGCTGAACAGGATGAGGCCGTTTGCTCGCTCCACTTGGCCGTTTGACTACGGGTGGGCGATGGATGCTAGGTCCAGTCGGATGCCCTGTGTGGCGCAGAAACGGGACAAGGCGCCTTTGGCAAAATTTGTGCCGTTGTCGGTGATGATGCTGTGTGGTATGCCATACCGAATTGTGATATCCGTGATGAAGGTCACGGAAGTCGAACCGTTCAGTTTCTTAATTGGCTTCACTTCCACCCACTTGGTGAACTTGTCCACTGCGACAAGTAGGTGAGTTAGACCACCTCGTGCTGTCTTGAATGGTCCCACCATGTATAGACCCCAAACTGCGAAAGGCCAAGCAATGGGGATGGTCTTGAGCGCGGAAGCCGGCTGGTGCGGCTTGGAGCTGAACTTCTGGCACCCTTTGCATTTTTGGACCAACTCCTTAGCCTCATCGAAGGCAGTCGGCCAAAAGAAACCGTGCCGAAAAGCCTTGGCGACGAGTGCTCTTGAAGCTGCATGGTGGCCGCATTCGCCTTGATGGATGTCTTTGAGGATCGCCTGGCCTTGCCCTGGCTCTACGCAGCGCTGATAGACACTAGTGACGCTGTGCCTGACCAGCTCTCTGTTGATTATGGTATAGGCTGCCGCCCAGCGTTGTACTTGCCGAGATGAGGTCTCATCAGTTGGTAGCTCTTTGTTTACCAGGAATTTGAGGATGGGCTGGGCCCATGAGGGTGCTGCTATTTCTTCGACTACCAGAACTGCGACTTGGACGAGGGTGGCTGGGCTAGGAGGCGTCGGGCTGGAGTCAACAGCCGCTTGCTGGGCCGATGAAGTCCCCAGGCCGACTGGCGCGGTCCTTGGGTTGAGTTCTGGAATCTTCGAGTCCGTCACCGCAGTCCCCAGGTCGGGCTCGACTGTGGCAGCTTTGGAGTCGCCCGCCAAAGTCGCCATTCCGACTGCTGGAGCTTTGGAGTCGGATCCGCCGTCTTCTGGAGGAGCCGGCACAAAAATGGAGTCTGATTCTGGTGAAGGCTTGACAAATGGCTTGAGGAGGCGTTGAAGGGCGACGCCAGATGGTATTGCTTGGCGGGTAGAGCCGATTCGTGCCAAGGCGTCTGCTTGGTCGTTGTCGTTTCTTGGCACATGGAGGAACTCGCACCCTTCAAAATACCCGCTGAATTGCAGCATGAGGAAACGGTAGCTTGCCATGTTTGCGTCTTTCGCATCCCAGTCGCCAGATGACTGCTGGACCACTACGTCCGAGTCGCCATAACACAAGATCCGGCGGATGCCAAGTTCTTTGGCAAGCCGGAGCCCGTGAATGAGCGCCTCGTACTCGGCCACGTTGTTGGAGGCGGAAAAATGGATTTGCAGTGCATATTTGAGCTTGTTGCCTTTGGGAGAGGTGAGGACGACGCCGGCTCCCAAGCCGGTGCGCATCTTGGAGCCGTCGAAGTGCATCCGCCAATGGGTGGAGTCAGGCGCTGGAGGCAGGTACTGGGTCTCGGCCCAGTCGACGAGGAAGTCGGCCAGTGCTTATGATTTGAT
The DNA here is from genome assembly GCF_056163025.1 of Triticum urartu. Classification (NCBI taxonomy): domain Eukaryota; kingdom Viridiplantae; phylum Streptophyta; class Magnoliopsida; order Poales; family Poaceae; genus Triticum; species Triticum urartu. The sequence continues at coordinate 428,680,085 of NC_141879.1, forward strand.
AGCGGTGCGGGGCTGGTAGTAGATGGTGTAAGGAGCCAGCTCTATGGCCCACTTGGCCACTCGACCAGAGGCATCTCGGCTACCAATGATCTCGGCAAGTGGAGCCGTGCAGACCACTGTGATTGGATGCTCTTGAAAGTAAGGCTTCAATTACTTGGCAGCAAAGTGCACGCCATAGCACATATTCTGGTAGTGGGGGTAGTTCTGCTTGGGGGTCGACAGTACCTCGCTCAGGTAATATACTGGTCTCTGGACAGGTAGCGCCTTGCCTTCCTCCTTGCGCTCTACTACAATGACTATGCTGACTACTCGGCTGGTGGCGGCGATGTACAGGAGCATAGGTTCCTTGGGAGTCAGAGCCGCCAGGACGGGTGGAGTAGTCAGCATCTTCTTCAACTGATGGAAAGTTTCATCCGCCTTATGGTTCCACTCGAAAAAAGTGGTCTTCTTCATGAGTTGGTATAAGGGGAGAGCTTTCTCGCCCAGCCGACTGATGAATCGGTTGATGGACGCCAAGCAACCGGTGAACTTCTGCACATCCAGCAGTCGGCTGGGTACCTCCATTCTCTCGCTGGCCTTGATTTTTACTGGGTTGCATTCTATGCCGCGTTCAGAGACCAGGAAACCTAGCAGCTGGTCGGCTGGTACTCCGAAGACACACTTCTCAGGGTTGAGCTTGATCTGGAACCGGCGCAGGTTCTCAAAGGTCTCATTGAGGTCTTCCAGCAGTGTTCCTCGCTTTTCTGTCTTCACCACCACGTCGTCCACGTAAACATGGGCGTTCCTGCCGAGCTGCTTGAGGAGGCACTTCTGCATGCAACGCTGAAAGGTGGCGCCAGCATTCCTTAAGCCGAACATCATGGTGAGGTAGCAGAATGCTCCAAACGGCGTGATGAAGGCGGTCTTGAATCTGTCAGCCAGATTCAGCTTGATCTGGTGATATCCTGAGTATTCATCCAAGAAGCTCAACAACTCGCATCCGGCTGTGGAGTCTATCACCTGGTCAATTCTTGGTAGAGAAAATGGGTCCTTGGGGCAGGCCTTGTTGAGGCTCGTGTAGTCAATACACATTCGCCATTGCTTGTTCTTCTTTAGCACCAGGACCGGATTTGCCAGCCACTTCGGGAAGAAAACTTCCATAATGAAGACGGCTGGTAGGAGTCGGGCTATCTCTTCTCTGACAACTCTTCTCTTCTCTTTTGATAAGCGACGCAGGGGCTGCCTGACCGGCTTTTCATCAGATTGGACGTGTAACTTGTGCTCGGTGAAATCCGTCGGTACACCTGGCATGTCCTTGGGAGACCATGCGAAGATGTCCCGATTCTCACAGAGGAAATCGACGATCTCGCCTTCCTATTTGCTGTCAAGGTTTGCACCTACGACGGCGTACCTCTCTGGGCGCTCCGGATCCAAGGGTATCTTCTTTGTCTCTTTGGCCGGCTTGAACGAACCTTCGGCTTCCGACTCCTTCGGGTCGGGCGATATCTCCGGCTGCTTGCCGGCCATCGCCACAACTCGCTCAAGGAGTCTCTTCTCGGCTGCAATCACCAGGGACTCGGCCAGCCGACTGCTCTCAGCCGCGCAAGCAGACGACTTCCGGTAGTCGCCGGCCACAGTCAGAATTCCCCTAGAACTGGGCATCTTCATCTTGAGGTAGGCGTAGTGGGGGACCGCCATGAACTTCGCCAAGGCGGGCCGGCCAAGTAGCGCATGGTATGGGCTCTCAAGGTCCACGACCTCAAACCAAATAGACTCTCTTCGGAAGTGATCTTTGTCCCCAAAGAGGACGTCAATCAGGATCTTGCCGATTGGTGAGAAGGAAAGCCCAGGAACAATGCCGTGGAACACAGTCCGGCTGTTCTGAAGCTGTCTCTGCTTGATTTCTAACTTCTCCCTGGTGTCCTTGTACAGGATATTGATGTTGCTGCCCCCATATATCAGAACTCGCGAGAAACGCACGGCCCGTTTATCCGTGGCAAATGTGGCATCCAAGACCAAGGTGTAGGAGCCTGGACTTGGCATTACTTCTGGGTGGTCAGCCCTGCTCCAGCTGATGGGCCTCTCAGACCAGTGCATGAACTCTAGCATCTCTGAGGCTACTACGTTCACCTCTTGTCGCTGCAGCGCCTGCTCCGTCGATCATCAGCCACACTGGTGAACACCACGTAGGCTCCGTGCTCTTCAGGGTATTCGTCTTGTACTCCGCCGACTGGCCTGACTACCGGTTGCTGGGGCGGAGGCAGAGGCGGCTGCCCAGCAGGCGGGGGTGGCAGGAAGTCGTCTCCCTTGGCGATCCTGGTGAGCCAGTGGCACTTCCGGGTGGTGTGATTCAACGGCTTCGCGCCTCTGTAGAACTTGCAAGGTCCATCCAAGGTCTGCTCGTAGGAGAAGACCGGCAACCAGTTCGGCTTACCGCCTTTCTTTCACTTGGGCGGAGGCTGCTCTTCTGGCTGCTGGGCTTCAACGGTCACAACCTGCCGGCTGCTGGAAGCCGGCTGCGGGCCTTGCGCTTGTTGTCGCCCTGCTGTTGTCGCCGGCCGGCGTCTGCCGCCGGAGTTCTTGGAGCCTGAGGAGCTACATTGCCAGTCGTGCTGATTTGAATTTCCGTCTTCATGGAGGAGTCGGCCGTAGCGTACTTGTCCGCTATGATCAGCAGCTCGTCGAGGGTTTCTGTCTCGTCGCAGAGGAGCTTGTGCTTGAGGAGGGTGCCTTCTCGGCACCCGGCTGTGAAGTACTCGATGGCCTGCACCTCGTGCACGCCCTCGCAGGAGTTCCAGAGCTCAGCCCAATGCATGAGGTAGTCGCGAGTCGACTCGTCAGGACCTTGCACGCACAAGGAGAGTGACGAGGCTTGGGAGGACGCTTGTATGTGCCGGTGAAGTTGCGGACGAATGCTTCATTGAAGTCGACCCAGCTATTGATGCTGCGGGGCTTTAGGCTGTTCAGCCATGTCCGGGCTGTGCCCTGGAGCATGAGCGGAACGTACTTTACGGCGACACGCTTGTTGCCATTTGCTATGCTGCCAGCCGTGGAGTAGTCGACTAGCCAGTCTTCCGGCTTCACGGAGCCGGTATACTTGGGCGTGTCTCTTGGGAGCGTGAACCCTCTGGGAAAGGGCTCGTCCCAAATGCGGGGCCAGAAACAAGGCGGACCCAGCTCGTCTTCTTCTTCCAGCGCCAGGGACCGGTGAAGTCGGTCGATCCGGTGGCGGGCGTTATTCTCTCCAACTCCCTCTCGGCGGCCAAGGCGGTCACCGAGAGTCGGATGGTCAACAGGCGGCGGGGAGACTCGCCTCTCCTAGCGGGGAGGGGGAGGCGGACAGTCGTCCCGTCTTTCCACTGCTCTCGGGCGGCCATCTCGGTCGCGCTCTATGGTAATCCGAGTCCGACTGTGGCTGACAGACGGCTCCTTGTCCTTTCTTCCTCGGGCACCGCCAGTCGGCGTCCAAGACGTCGCGCCTTGATCTCGGTGCGGGTCGTCGTTTGGCCGCTGCGGCGCCTCCGTGCGGCAGCCGGCCTCATTCTGCGCGGCGGCCGCGTCGAGGAGCCGCTGGACTCGCTCCATCATGAGGCGGCGCTCTTCGCCCTCGAAATTGTCCATCTCATCCGCCGCTGCCTGGTCGGCTCGGATGTTCTCCGCTGGCGTGGCATACACGGGGCGGCTAGCCCCAAACAGGCTGGCGATGGCTACGCCGCGCTGCTGAACCGCGCCATGGCGGCTGGGCCCTGCCGGGGCCGGCGAGCCGCCAACAGTGCGATCCATCTCCCGCTGGTAAGCTTCTGACAAGCGTCTCATGCTGGCCAGCTTCTTCGCGCCTTCAACAAGCTGAAGGCGGCGCACTTCTAACGTCTCTGCGTCGGCATCTTCCGGAATGGGTGCAGCTAGGTCTTGCAGCACCGCGCCGACTGAGTCGGGCACCCCTCCGCCAGGGAACTCGTCATGACTAATGACCAGCACCTCGGTGACGGTGCTTCCATCGCTCTCCGCGTGGGGGAGAGGTTCGTCGTAGACCACCACGTTGGTGGGGAACGCGTCGACCGACACGGTGTCGGAGTCGACCAGCATCGGGTCGGTGGAGCCTACGGACTCCAAGTCTACGGCAGGCTCGCCGGAAACGTGGAGTTGATCGAGGAGGCCCGCAAGGAGGTTTTCGAGGCCGCCTGCGCCTGCGTCGGACGCAGGTTCGTCAGAGAGGCGGACCTCACCGACAAGTTCGGCCAAGGAGCTGGCAGCGCAGGCGATCTCAACGCCGCGCAGCGCGTCGACGCAAACTTCGTCTGGCGTGCCTGGCTGGCTGCGCTCGCCAGGAAGGAAAAGGGTTCCCGCCCAGAACAGATCTCTGGACGGCGGTGCACCATGCCCCACGGTGGGCACCAAATGTCGGGGGTTTGGTGCGACATATGCCAACGGATGGCTTATCATGGTGGGGGCGAGTAGAACGTCGCCGGTGCCTGGAAATGGGATGAGGCAAAGACATGCACGCCGGCGAATCTTACCCAGCTTCGGGGCTCTCCGGGGAGATAATACCCGTACTGCTGCTCTGCGGGATCTCCGCATGATCACTATGGTCAAGTGCTTACACGGTTGCTCTTTGAATTGTGTCTGGTGGTAGGAGAGGTCAAGGCTAGCTCTCTCCTTCTATCTGGTATGGTATAGAACTACTGGGATCCAACCGTTTGCATTGGTGCCCTGGGGGTTTATATAGGCCTACCCCCAGGGGTATAATGGTAATTCGACTGGGCGCGGGCCCAGCCGTCAGTGCCTCCGACCTCCGACTTCTCCGCCGACTGCTGGGCCCCACCGACTGGTCTGGTACGGAGCCGACAGGCCGCATCCACCGCGGGCGGGTCTTGCCGGCTGCTGATTACTGTAGCCATGCTCCTGATGATGCAAGCTTGGTCATGGGGTCATGGCAACAGCCCCGCCGCCTGGCAGGCGGTCACTGTGGCCACTCCCCATCTCTTCTTGATTAATGGCGCGTGGGCCCCGGGGGAGGGCTCGGCCGACTCCCCTGGGCCGACTCTCGATGGGTCCGACTGGCGTTCTCCCGCCGTCTCCGGAGGTCTCGCTAACTGGTGGGCCCCGCTACCTCCAGGCCGTACAGACAAGCCGTCGTGGGCACAGGACCTAGTACAATGGTGCTGATGTCAGGGCCGGCCAGGAAACAGTGCCAGGCCGCAGGGAGATCTTCCCAAGTACGGCGTGCTGTAGCCATGCCTGCCCTTGGTAAGGGGCGGGGAGTGGGCTTCATTGTAGCCACGCCCCTGCCCCGTCCCCTTCGATGAGGTCACGGTTTGTTGGAGTCGCCGACCGACTCCCCAAAGCCGGCTTCTATGGAAGTCGCCCCTGGGACTCGGCCATGAGCGGGCAGTCGGCCGCCTTGCGGTAGACTCCCCAGGAGGCGGCTCTTCGCCCTGTGGTCTTGAGGGGCGCAGCCTGCCCCGAGGTCTTGAAAGGTTATGGGGATCGGGTTGGCCTACCCGTGGCCCATTACTCTGACACAATAATAAAGTTATTATTTATTTCCTCATATCATGATAAATGTTTATTATTCATGCTAGAATTGAATTACCCGGAAACTTAATACATGTGTGAATACATAGACAAACATAGTGTCACTAGTATGCCTCTACTTGACTAGCTCGTTAATCAAAGATGGTTGAGTTTCCCAGCCATAGACATGAGTTGTCATTTGATTAATGGGATCACATCATTAGGAGAATGATGTGATTGACATGATCCATTCCGTTAGCTTAGCACTTGATCGTTTAGTTTACTGCTATTGCTTTCTTCATGACTTATACATGTTCCTATGACTATGAGATTATGCAACTCCCGACTATCGGAAGAAAACTTTGTGTGCTACAAAATGTCACAAGTAACTGGGTGATTTTAAAGGTGCTCTACAGGTGTCTCCGATGTTGTTCGTTGAGTTCCCATAGATCGAGAATAGGATTTGTCACTCCGATTGTCGGAGAGGTATCTCTGGGCCCTCTTGGTAATGCACATCACTACAAGCCTTGCAAGCAATGTGACTAATGAGTTAGTTATGGGATGATGCATTGCGGAACGAGTAAAGAGACTTGCCGGTAACGAGATTAAACTATGTATTGAGATACCGACGATCGAATCTTGGGCAAGTAACATACCGATGACAAAGGGAACAACGTATGTTATGTGGTTTGACCGATAAGATCTTCGTAGAATATGTAGGAACCAATATGAGCATCCAGGTTCCGCTATTGGTTATTGACCGGAGACGTGTCTCGGTCATGTCTACATAGTTCTCAAACCCGTAGGGTCCGCACACTTAAAGTTCTGTGACGATCGGTATTATGAGTTTTTGTGTTTTGATGTACCGAAGGTAGTTCGGAGTTCCGGATATGATCACGGACATGACGAGGAGTCTCGAAATGGTCGAGACGTAAAGATCGATATATTGGACGACTATGTTCGGACACTGGAAGTGTTTCGGGAGGTTTCAGACATATACCGGAGTACCGGGGGGTCACCGGGACCCCTCGGAGAGTATATTGGGCCTAATAGGCCCTAGTGGGAGAAAGGGAGGGGCCGCCAGGGCTGTCACGCCCCCTTCCCCCTCTAGTCTGAATTGGACAAGGAGGGGGGGCGCCCCCCTTTCCATCTCTCCTTCTCCTCTCCTACTCCTACTTGGAAGGGGGAGTCCTACTCCCGGTGGGAGTAGGACTCCTCATGGGGCGCGCCATAGTAGGCCGGCCCACTCCCCCTCTTCCACTCCTTTATATACGGGGAGGCGGTCACCCCTTGGAGACACAACAGTTGATCATTGATCTCTTAGCCGTGTGCGGTGCCCCCTCCACCATAATCCACCTCGGTCATATCGTAGTGGTGCTTAGGAGAAGCCTTGGGTCGGTAGCTTCATCAACACCGTCACCACACCGTCATGCTGACGAAGCTCTTCCCGGAAGCTCTACTGGATCGTGAGTTCGCAGGACGACACCGAGCTGAACGTGTCCTGAACGCGGAGGTGTCATACGTTCGGTACTGAGGATCGGTCAATCATGAAGATGTACAACTACATCAACCGCGTTTTCACAACGCTTCCAATTACGATCTACGAGGGTACGTAGACGACACTCTCCCCTCTCGTTGCTATGCATCACCATGATCTTGCGTGTGCGTGGGAATTTTTTTGAAATTACTATGTTCCCCAACAGGTGTATGAATACAACATGAAATAAAAAAGAAATAAAATACGAATAATAGTAGTAGCGCGGGCTAGGAGAAGTGGTACTAGTAATTACCAGTAGCGCTGTTTGGAGAAAGCACTACTACTAAGTCGATATAGCAGTAGCGTGGGTTAACCTACGCTACTCCTAACCGTTAGCTACAGCGCCGTACCAATAGTGCTCCTGCCCGCAGTACTGATAGGCCTAAAACCCATGCTTCTAGGCTTTTCCCTAGTAGTGTTATCGAGCTAGTAGGAGAACCAATGTAGCGCCCAAGATGCGATTCTATCTCATTCTTCGGGCACACCGGATGAGACATCCTACGAGTAAAACCAACCCTCAAGTTTCCCCGAGGTGGCCCCGCAGTCTACTCGGTTCGGACCAACAGTCAAAGGAGCACTGGCTCGGGGGGTTGATTAAAAATCCATGGGGCCCCCATGTCCCTATGCAAGTTTCAGTTGTTATTAGGCAAATGGTAAAACCAATGTTGGGTCTTGCTGGAAGAGTTTTATTCAAAGCAAACTGTCAAGAGGGTCCCATACCCCTCATCGTGTTAGGGACGCAAAATCAAGGAACATAACACTGGTATGACGGAAACTAGGGCGGCAAGAGTGGAACAAAACACCAGGCATAAGGCCGAGACTTCCACCCTTTACCAAGTATATAGATGCATTAATTAAATAAGACATATTGTGATATCCCAAGATATCCATGATATCCATGTCCCAACATGGAACAACCTGCAACTAGCAATGATACAAGAGGGGCTGAGCAAAGCGGTAACATAGACAAACAACGGTTTGCTAGGATTGTGGAAAAGGTTAGAGGCTATCATGGCAATTTGGGAGGCTTGATAGACAAGTGGTAGGTAGCGCGACATGGCAATAGCAAAAAAGACAACAAGCACAGTAAAGATAGTAGTGAGATTTAAGGTGATGGTCATCTTGCCTGAAATCCTGCTAGGAAGAAGACCGAATCCATGAATTAGACGAACCAACGTAGTCGAACGACTCCTCACAATCACAACGTTACCGGAACTATCGAGAAGAAGTACAACCGGATAGAAGCAAACAACATGGTAGACCAACAAGCATAAGCATGGCATGATGCGCAACCAAGTATGATGCACGTCCGGTTTAATGAGGCATGTCATGGCAAAATGCACAAACAAAACTACAACTTAAGTGGAGCTCAATATGCAACGAGTTGCATATTGATGAAACACCACATTCAATTATTTAGCTCACTCTCGTTTAGGTACACAACAATATTAAATGTTGTTAAACATGGCAAGAGGTGAGGCATAAGTAAACTACACATTTTAGGCAATTTAAATGAGGCCGGAACAAGAAACAACAATTCTGGAGAATCCTCATTTACATATTTTGGAATTGGTATTGTTCTGCCATAAAACATATTTTAATGTTGTCAAACAGTAAAACAAAGTGCGCGAAGCTAATCTATGCATTTTCTACCCCATTTACATATAAAGTTTGTTAAATTCAAAGCTACGGTTGTTTAGTTATGAAATAAAACATTTTAGCATGTAATTTAAGCAAATTAATTCAAACAGCAAGCAAAACATTTTAAACATGGATGAGAGTTGGATATAATGAAACTAGATGAAATTCTAAGCATTATACATATATAATGTTTTTACAAATTTTGCATGGTTATTAAGTTATTATATGCATGAAGCTTAGGTTTTTTTTTTGCAAATCTGTAAAACCTGGATAAAGTTTAAAGACGCAGGCAGGAAAAAAACACATGGTGGGATGAATCTGAGCAGAGCTGGGGGGCTTCTCACCCATGGGCCAAGCCCAATCGATGGATGCCCAATGGGGCGGTGGTGGAGGAAGTGGCCGAGCTGGGCCTGATGCACGCAACGGCTGCCGGCACTTGCGTGGCTGCGGTCAACGTGAGGAAAAGGCAGTGGCTGGTGGCGAGGCCCTCGCCCGTTGACTCGCGGGCGAGGACGAGGACGTTTTCAGCGCTGCTGGCGACTTGATGAAGAGGAGCAGCAGCGAACAGGAGCGGCTCTAGGAGATGAACGAAGGGAGGCGGTCCAGTTAGCGCTCGAGCGAGCAGCGGGACAACGAGGTCTTGGCTGGGCGGCGCTGGAGGTCAACTCCGACAGGGACGCGGTGGATCTCAGCGAGGACGGAAGAATCAGAAGCGAGGCGGTTGGGTCCGGTGGGTGGCGGCACCAAAGCTTGCCAGACGGGGCGGGCTGGCACGTCGGTGCCCTGCGGGAGCTTGATGGCGACTGCTGTTACAGAGAACCAAAGAGAGAGATCGGGAGGTGAGCAGAAGCCAGTGGAAGGAAAAGAAAGGAGAAGGGAGGAGCAAGGGAGGTATGGTCCGGCCTGACGGAGGAAGATGGAGCGCGATTTAGGTGGCTCAGTGCGCCGGCGGCAACGACGCCATGGAGGGAGGAGCTCCCTCTCGATCCCACATCGAGCGAGCGGGGAGATGAGGTGTTGTGGTGGTGTGGATCGGGCAGGCTGAGAGCTGCAATGCCGGTTGGGTAGGCGCACAGATCGAGGGAGGTGGGTGGCGGCTGTGGGTGGCGAGAGCTAGTTGGGGAGGGACGAATCTGGGAGGATCCCGAGAGAGAAGGGAGTTGCTGGTGGCGGCTGCGGGGGACAAAGTCCCTAGGTTTTAGGGTTTGGGTCTAAAGATGGACTAGGGGTCTATATATATATATACGAAAGGGGGATGATTGGATCCTCCGATCACGATTGGGCGGTTCGGAATAAATGGTTTAGGGAGTCCAAATAAGAAAACAAAGATATTTTAGGGATGTTTGGGGATGATCTGAATCAAACGGTGATGACTGAGCGGTTCGGGTCTAGGGCAGTTTTGGACGGACACGCGAGGTTGCGGGGGGGGGGGGGGGTCCATGGCCGTGCAGATAGGTAATGCGATCAAACAAGAGGGAAATGAGAACCTTGTTGGTCTGGGAAAAGTCAACGGAGACAAGGGGGAACACGGCAACTACAAACGTATGCAAGCTTTATGAAAACATGCAGATGCAAAGCGCATGATACGATGATGACATGCAACAACAACAAAATAAAAACACACGACGGCAACGAAGAACATGGAAGGCTTCTGGAGCATCGGTCTCGGGTCGTTACAACTCTCCTCCACTTACAAGAGATTTCACCCCGAGATCTAGGGATGGCACCGGAGAAAAGCAGGAGAGGAATAGGTAAAACAAAGTTGCTTCTTGGACAAACAAGTGAAACCAATGAACCTTGAGAGGTTGAACAACTTTGAGAAAAGAATACAACGGAGATGAACGAAGTTGAAAACACTCTGTTAGAAAATAGGAACAAGGAACATTGCGGAAACCTCGGGGTTGCAAAGCTATGAATGACGAGGACAATGGACAAGAAGGAATTGGAACCACTCTGGTTGAAACGAGATAAGCAAGGAACGAGGAAGAACAAATTCGAACAGCACTCCTGTTGAAAAGAGATGCCAGACTTGATAAGATGAAAAGAACTTGAGTAGAGGACACCACACCGTTTAAATGGATAAAGAAGGAAAAGAATATTATCTTGACAAAACGAGAGGATGGGTCGACGAGAGTCACATCGCAATGCCTCCGGACGAAAGACTAGAAGCTAGATCGTTGGAAAGGAAAGAACGGAGAAGAAAATGACAACTTCTACCAAATGATTTGGAAAAGCATCCTTATGAAGAAGGGTTGAACAGAGTTGCTATAAAAACAACAACGAAAACAATATTCTTGTTGTGGGCTTATGAAAAATATCCCAAAACTTGAGGTGAAATTCTGCCACCGAAAACAACGATTGATAGAGAACAATGAAGAGATGAAAAACTTCTTCACTGAGTTGGGAAGGAGAAGATTGGATCATTGATAAGCACCACAATACCAACCATCCTTAGGATAGGCTTTAGGTGCCCAAGATGACTCCAAGGAAGAAATGATGGGTTTAAATTTCTCATTCCTGACAACTTGTCAATCATGAAACATGAAGGAAACTGTCAACATCACATAACACCACCTCAAAAGATAAGATAGAAAGAATTGCACTTCGGATTCAAGATGAAGAAAGCTTGAGCTCCTCCAACAAAGATCTTGAAGGACACTTCGAGAATGAATCAAAGCATTGATGAACCACCATGTGTAGTCTCCATGAAGAACTTCGGTAAAAAGAGAATGATAGAAAGAAAAGAGAAGTTGAATGAACAAGGTGAAGCCTTGCAATGACTTAGATGGAGCTTTGCAACGAGACATCCAAGAAAACTTGGATCTCCAGAAAAGAAAGGTGAGCAACTTGAATCAAGAATTGATACGACGAATGAACTCCGAAGGAAGGAATTAAATCACCTCGAGGGAAAACAAGAATAAGGATTATGTCATGGGTATCCTTCAACAATTTAAATTGATGACAAACGGATTTGGCATCTACTTATTCTCATTGAAAAAGGATTGACTTAGCGCAAACTTGGGAAAATCTTCGTGAACTACTGGTAGGATTGGAAAGAATGAATGAATTGATGTGATAACCAAGGAAGAGAATTCTTGAACGAACCACCGTAAGACTTTGAAAACGATCAAAGAAAACAGAATGAGACACCGGGAAAATCAGCAAACGAATGAAGATACTTGAGGGAATTCAGATATGAGAGAACGAAGAGATCATGAACTGATTAGGGGATATTTGAACGATGCACCGGCCGGTAGAATTGGGGAATGAGAGCTGAATGTTGAGAATGAATAAATCTTCTGAAATGATGGCCTTTGGATAAAATGCTCCAGATGGGTATGAAAGGAATTCCTCATGATCAGAGCAATTTGAGAGGGTAGCAACAAGCTAGAAGCATGGATCTTCAAGAGAACGATGAGAAACATCACCATGAATTGTTGAGGCACTCTGGAATGAAGAATAGAAAGGTTGAACTAACGATGAAAATAATTGGAAAGCAGTCCTGGAGAAGGCATATGTCTGATCAAACTTCATTCTTACGTCAAGCTTTGAAAAGAATTTGAGAATAACTCCGAAAAATTAGAAGGGCTAGGTAAGATCCTGGGGATAAAACAGTGGGTTAGGTCCCACTCAAGAGAAACACTGTTGAAATGATTTTGAAGAGAGATTGCACCGGTTGAATTAAATGACTTGAATGAGATAACAACCTCGAAATAACTTGAACAAATTAAGAATGGAAACACGAATCTTATAAGATATCTTCTCCACTTCAAATATGAATAGAGGCGAATAAATAAGAGATCCTTGGATAAGAAATTCCAACATACGTCTAGGGCAATGGATTACCTCTAGGGCATATCATCATACATGATTACCTCTAGGGCATATCTCTAATATGTCTCCAACGTATCTATAATTTTTGATTGTTCCATGCTATTATATTATCAACCTTGGATATTTTATATGCATTTATATGCTATTTTATATGATTTTTGGGAATAACCTATTAACCTAGAGCCCAGTGCCAGTTTCTGTTTTTCCCTTGTTTTAGAGTATCACGGAAAAGGAAAATCAAACGGAGTCCAATTGACCTGAAACATCACGGAACTTATTTTTGGACCAGAAGAAGCCCACGGAGTACCGGAGTTGGACCAGGAGAGTCCCGGGCTGCCCACGAGGGTGGGGGCGCGCCCACCCCCTGGGCGCGCCCCCTGCCTCGTGGACAGCCCGGAGGTCCACCGATGTACTTCTTCCTCTCATATATACCCATATACCCTAAAAACTCCAGGAGCACAATAGATCGGGAGTTCCACCGCCAGAAATCTCCGTAGCCACCGAGAACCAATCTAGACCCGTTCCGGCGCCCTTCCGGAGGGGGAATTCCTCTCCGGTGGCCATCATCATCATCCCGGTGCTCTCCATGACGAGGTGGGAGTAGTTCTCCCTCGGGGCTGAGGGTATGTACCAGTAGCTATGTGTTTGTTCTCTCTCTCTCTCTCTCTCTCTCTCTCGTGTCCTTGAGTCAGCACGATCTTGATGTATCGCGAGCTTTGCTATTATATTTGGATCTTATGATGTTTCTCCCCCTCTAATCTCTTGTAATGGATTGAGTTTTCCCTTTGAAGTTATCTTATCGGATTGAGTCTTTAAGGATTTGAGAACACTTGATGTATGTCTTGCGTGGGATAACCGTGGTGACAATGGGTTATTCTATTGATTCACTTGATGTATGTTTTGGTGATCAACTTGCGGGTTCCGCCCATGAACCTATGCCTAGGGGTTGGCACACATTTTCGTCTTGACTCTCCCATAGAAACTTTGGGGCACTCTTTGAGGTTCTATGTGTTGGTTGAATAGATGAATCTGAGACTGTGTGATGCATATTGTATAAACATACCCACGGATACTTGAGGTGACATTGGAGTATCTAGGTGACATTAGGGTTCTGGTTGATTTGTGTCTTAAGGTGTTATTCTAGTACGAACTCTAGGGCTGTTTGTGACACTTATAGGAATAGCCCAACGGATTGATTGGAAAGAATAACTTTGAGGTGGTTTCGTACCCTACCATAATCTCTTTGTTTGTTCTCCGCTATTAGTGACTTTGGAGTGATTCTTTGTTGCATGATGAGGGATAGTTATGTGATCCAATTATGTTATTATTGTTGAGAGAACTTGCACTAGTGAAACTATGAACCCTAGGCCTTGTTTCAACGCATTGCAATACCGTTTACGCTCACTTTTATCATTAGTTACCTTGCTGTTTTTATATTTTAAGATTACAAAAAACCATTATCTACTATCTATATACCACTTGTATCACCATCTCTTCGCCGAACTAGTGCACCTATACAATTCACAATTGTATTGGGTGTGTTGGGGACACAAGAGACTCTTTGTTATTTGGTTGCAGGGTTGCTTGAGAGAGACCATCTTCATCCTACGCCTCCTATGGATTGACAAACCTTAGGTCATCCACTTGAGGGAAATTTGCTACTGTCCTACAAACCTCTGCACTTGGAGGCCCAACAACGTCTACAAGAAGAAGGTTGTGTAGTAGACATCAAGTTCTTTTCTGGCGCCATTGCCGGGGAGGTAAGTGCTTGAAGGTATATCTTTAGATCTTGCAACCGAGTCTTTTAGTTTCTTGTTTTATCACTAGTTTAGTTTATAAAAGAAAATTACAAAAAAATGGAATTAAGTTTGCCTCATACGCTTCATCTTTTTAGTATCTTTCGTGAGTATGATGGAAAGGAAAATTGTGCCAAAGTGTTAGAAGAAGAATGCATTAAAATGTTTGGCACTAAATCTTGGAATGATGAGCATGATTCCAATGTTGTTAGTATGAACTGCTTGAATATCCATAGTACTAATGATGATTGCACTAGTTATGATGAAAATGTCTCCTATAAACATGTCAATTTTTGTGGAGTGCATTGGGTTTGCATGTACACACCAAATAGGGAAGATAGATATTGCATGAGGCATAAACATTTAGAAACTAAATTGTTGCAAGAAAGGCTAGATGTTTGTGCTGAAAGATTCAATATTTATCGGCATCCTTATGAACTTTGCAATGAACGTGGTCATTTAAAGCTCCAATGCTATTTGTTTCATGATCAAGTCGTGTCCAAAAATTGTGATAACTTGATTACCCTTGAGCATCATAAAGAGCTTAGTCTTCTTTTGGGCTATGAAGAAATGAAACATATAACTGAGGGTATTCCAAAATTTAATCTCGATAAATTTCTTGATTTTGATCTAGAGGAAATTTATATGTATTGTGCGGTGAATTGCATTGGAAACCCTTATATTGCCAATTACATAAAGAAAGGAAAACAAAAAGAGGATTGAACCCACACATGATGTGGTGAAGAAGAAGAAAATAAAAAGGAAGAGAGGTAAAAAGATATCTCTCCCAAATAATGTTGCTCCTATTAATGTTGTGCCTCATGAAAATATAATTGTGGAAGATGATGCACTTGATGATGATCTCATTATGCCTATTCCTTGTTGTGATGATTATGATTGGGAATATAATGGTACTTCTTATGATCTTGAAAATCTTTTTGGCATTTGCTTGGAAGAATATGATAATTGCTATACAATTGGTGCTATCCATACTATTAATGATGAGAGTGATTATGCTTATGATATGAAAAGGCCCAAGCTTGGGGATGCTATGTTTGATGAAGATGATGTTTTTGATAATATATTTGATGCAATTAATGTTTGTCCCAAGCTTGGGGATGCTACGTTTAATGAAGATGATATTTTTAGTCTCCCAAGTTTTGATATGCAAATTTATAATGATGATAGCATGCCTCCTACTTATGATGATTATATTGATGAAAGTGGGTTTGGAAGAGTGTCAGCTTTAGGAAGTAATGATCCCACTATTTTGGAGGATGTTGAATCTTATTATGATAATTATGAAAGTGGATTGGGAGAGGTCATGACTTTATTTAGTGATGATTCCACTATCTTGGAAGAGGTTTCAATCAATTATGATGAGAACAAAGTTGCTACTTATGATAATTATTGTGATGATACATATGCTATAAAAAGTAGTGATGATTATATTTATAAAACTTGTCATGATTATGATTACCCTTTTTCTGAACATTGCTCTTTTAATGTGGAAACAATTTATAGTAGTCGAGTCTCTTATGATACTCCCACCATTCCGAAGGAGAAGAATCTTGCTTATGTGGAGAGTAGTAAATTTTCTATGCTTGTAGATCATGAAAAGAATTATTTAGGTGCTGGTTATTTTGTTGAATTCATTCATGATGCTACTGAAAATTAATATGAGGGAGGAATATATGCTTGTAGGAATTGCAATAATATCAAGTTTCCTCTCTATGTGCTTAAAGTTTCAAAGTTATGCTTGTTTTGCCTTCCTATGCTAGTTGATTATTGTTCCCATAAGTTGTTTTCTCACAAAATCCCTATGCATAGGAAGTGGGTTAGACTTAAATGTGCTACTCATATTCTTCATGATGCTCTCTTTATGTTTCAATTCTTATCTTTTATGTGAGCATCATTGAAATCATCATGCCTAGCTAGGGGCGTTAAACGATAGCGCTTGTTGGGAGGCAACCCAATTTTATTTTTGTTCCTTGATTTTTGTTCCTGTTTAGTAATAAACAATTTATCTAGCCTCTGTTATGATTGAGTTTTTATGTTGTGTTGGTGCCAAGTAGAACCGTTGGGAAGGCTTGGGGAAAGTCTTGTTGATCTTGCTGTAAAAAAAACAGAAACTTTAGCGCTCACGAGAATTGCTGGCATTTTTTTATTGGAGAGTGATATTTAGTTAATTCTTTTTGCAGATGATTAATAGATAAATTCCTCACGTCCCGAATGTTATTTTAGAATTTTTGGGGTTCCAGAAGTTTGCGTTAGTTACAGATTACTACAGACTGTTCTGTTTTTGACAGATTCTGTTTTTCTTGTGTTCTTTGCTTATTTTAATAAATCTATGGCTAGTAAAAGAGTTTATAAACCATACAGAAGTTGGAATAAAGTAGGTTTAACACCAATATAAATAAATAATGAGTTAATTACAGTACCTTGAAGTGGTGTTTTTTTTTCTTTCGCAAACGGAGCTTACTAGTTTTCTGTTAAGTTTTGTGTTGGGAAGTTTTCAAGTTTTGGGTAAAGATTCGATGGACTATGGAACAAGGAGTGGCACGAGCCTAAGCTTGGGGATGGCCAAGGAACCCCAAGGTAATATTCAAGGACAACCAAAATCCTAAGCTTGGGGATGCCCCGGAAGGCATCCCCTCTTTCATCTTCGTTCATCGGTAACTTTACTTGGAGCTCTATTTTTATTCGCCGCATGATATGTGTTTTGCTTGGAGCGTCTTGTATGATTTGAGTCTTTTCTTTTTAGTTTACCACAATCATATTTTCTGTACACACCTTTTGAGATAGACACACATGATTCGGAAATTATTAGAATACTCTATGTGCTTCACTTATATCTTTTGAGTTATATAGTTTTGCTCTAGTGCTTCACTTATATCTTTTAGAGAACGGTGGTGGATTTGTTTTATAGAAACTATTCATCTCTCATGCTTCACTTAGATTATTTTGAGAGTCTTAAATAGCATGGTAAATTGGTTAAATAATCCTAATATGCTAGGTATACAAGATTAATAATAAAATTCTCTTATGAGTGTGTTGAATACTATGAGAAGTTTGATACTTGATGATAGTTTTCGGATATAAAGATGGTGATATTAGAGTCATGCTAGTTCAGTAGTTGTGAATTTGAGAGATACTTGTGTTAAAGTTTGTGACTCCTGTAGCATTCACGTATGGTGAACCGTTATGTGATGAAGTCGGAGCATGATTTATTTATTGATTGTCTTCCTTATGAGTGGCGGTCGGGGACGAGCGATGGTCTTTTCCTACCAATCTACCCCCTAGGAGCATGCGCGTAGTACTTTGTTTCGATAACTAATAGACTTTTGATATAAGTATGTGAGTTCTTTATGACTATTGAGTCCATTGATTATACGCACTTTCACCCTTCCACCATTGCTAGCCTCTCTAGTACCGCACAACTTTCTCCGGTACCTTAAAACCACCATATACCTTCCTCAGAACAGCCACCATATCTACCTATTATGGCATTTCCATAGCCATTCCAAGATATATTTCCATGCAACTTTCCACCGTTCTGTTTACTATGACACGCTCCATCATTGTCATATTTCTTTGCATGATCATGTAGTTGACATTGTATTTGTGGAAAAGCCACCATTCATAATTCTTTCATACATGTCACTCATGAGTCATTGCACATCACGACACACCGTCGGAGGCATTCATATAGAGTCATATCTTGTTCTAATTATTGAGTTGTAAATAAATAAATGTGTGATGATCATCATTATTAGAGCATTGTCCTAGTGAGGAAAGGATGATGGAGACTATGATTCCCCTATAAGTCGGGATGAGACTCCGGAAGAAAAAAAGAGAAAAAAAGAGGCCATAAAAAAAGAGAAAAGGCCCAAAGAAAAAAAATAAAAAATGAGAGGAAAAGAGAGAAGGGGAAATGCTACTATCCTTTTACCACACTTGTGCTTCAAAGTAGCACCATGATCTTCATGATAGAGAGTCTCCTATGATATCAGTTTCATATACTAGTGGGAATTTTTCATTATAGAACTTGGCTTGTATATGCCAATGATGGGCTTCCTCAAAATGCCCTAGGTCTTCATGAGCAAGCGAGTTGGATGCACACCCACTTAGTTTCTTTTGTTGAGCTTTCATATACTTGTAGCTCTAGTGCATATGTTGCATGGCAATCCCTACTCACTCACATTGATATCTATTGATGGGCATCTCCATAGCCCATTGATATGCCTAGTTGATGTGAGACTATCTTCTCCTTTTTGTATTCTCCACAACCACCATTCTATTCCACCTATAGTGCTATGTCCATGGCTCACACTCATGTATTGCGTGATGATTGAAAAAGTTTTAGAACATCAAAAGTATGAAACAATTGCTTGGCTTGTCATCGGGGTTGTGCATGATTTAAATACGTTGTGTGGTGAAGATGGAGTAGCCAGACTATATGATTTTGTAGGGATAGCTTTCTTTGGCCATGCTATTTTGAGAAGACATGATTACTTTGTTAGTATGCTTGAAGTATTATTATTTCTATGTCAATATTAAACTTTTGTCTGGAATCTTATGGATCTGAATATTCTTGCCACAATAAAGAGAACTACATGGATAAATATGTTAGGTAGCATTCCACATCAAAAAATTTGTTTTTATCATTTACCTACTCGAGGATGAGCAGGAATTAAGCTTGGGGATGCTGATACGTCTCCAACGTATCTATAATTTTTGATTGTTCCATGCTATTATATTATCAACCTTGGATGTTTTATATGCATTTACATGCTATTTTATATGATTTTTGGGACTAACCTATTAACCTAGAGCCTGGTGCTAGTTTCTATATTTTCCTTGTTTTAGAGTATCGCAGAAAAGGAAAATCAAACGGAGTCCAATTGACGTGAAACTTCACGGAACTTATTTTTGTACCAGAAGAAGCCGACGGAGTATCGGAGTTGGACCAGGAGTGTCCCGGGCAGCCCACGAGGGTGGGGGGCGCGCCCACCCCCCTGGGTGCCCCTTGCCTCGTGGACAGCCCGGAGGTCCACCGACATACTTCTTCCTCCCATATATACCCATATACCCTAAAAACTTCAGGGAACACAATAGATCGGGAGTTCCACCACCAGAAGCCTCAGTAGCCACCGAAAACCAATCTAGACCCGTTCGGGCACCCTGCCGGAGGGGGAATCCCTCTCCGGTGGCCATCTTCATCATCCCGGTGCTCTCCATGACGAGGAGGGAGTAGTTCTCCCTTGGGGCTGAGGGTATGTACCAGTAGCTATGTGTTTGATCTCTCTCTCTCTCTCGTGTCCTTGAGTCGGCACGATCTTTATGTATCGCGAGCTTTGCTATTATATTTGGATCTTATGATGTTTCTCCCCCTCTACTCTCTTGTAATGGACTGAGTTTTCCCTTTGAAGTTATCTTATTGGATTGAGTCTTTAAGGATTTGAGAACACTTGATGTATGTCTTGCATGGGATAACCGTGGTGACAATGGGTTATTCTATTGATTCACTTGATGTATGTTTTGGTGATCAACTTGCGGGTTCCGCCCATGAACCTATGCATAGGGTTTGGCACACGTTTTCGTCTTGACTCTCCGGTAGAAACTTTGGGGCACTCTTTGAGGTTCTATGTGTTGGTTGAATAGATGACATTGGAGTATCTAGGTGACATTAGGGTTTTGGTTGATTTGTGTCTTAAGGTGTTATTCTAGTACGAACTCTAGGGCTGTTTGTGACACTTATAGGAATAGCCCAACGGATTGATTGGAAAGAATAACTTTGAGGTGGTTTCGTACCCTACCATAATCTCTTTGTTTGTTCTCCGCTATTAGTGACTTTGGAGTGACTCTTTGTTGCATGTTGAGGGATAGTTATGTGATCCAATAAGTTATTATTGTTGAGGGAACTTGCACTAGTGAAAGTATGAACCCTAGGCCTTGTTTCAATGCATTGCAATACCGTTTACGCTCACTTTTATCATTAGTTACCTTGCTGTTTTTATATTTTCAGATTACAAAAACCATTATCTACTATCCATATACCACTTGTATCACCATCTCTTCGCCGAACTAGTGCACCTATACAATTTACAATTGTATTGGGTGTGTTGGGGACACAAGAGACTCTTTGTTATTTGGTTGCAGGGTTGCTTGAGAGAGACCATCTCCATCGTACGCCTCCTATGGATTGATAAACCTTAGGTCATCCACTTGAGGGAAATTTGCTACTGTCCTACAAACCTCTGCACTTGGAGGCCCAACAATGTCTACAAGAAGATGTTTGCGTAGTAGACATCAATATCCAACAAATCTAGTAGGAGACAATGCACAAGTCACCTAGTACCTGCACAAATAATCAAGAACCTTGCAACCAACATGATAAAGGGGTAGTCAATCCCGTCACGGTCACTCGCAAAAGTGAGATCTGATAAAGATAGTAAGGTAAATATTTTTGGTATTTTTGTTGTATAGATTGGAAAGTAAAGATTGCACAATAGTAAACAAGATGCGATGTAAATAAAAGAGATGCAATATAATAATAAATAGACCTTGGGGCCATAGGTTTCACTAGTGGCTTCTCTCAAGATAGCAAATATTACGATGGATGAACAAATTACTGCCGAGCAATTGATAGAAAAGCGCATAGTTATGAGAGTAACTAGGCACTGATCGTGAATATAGGCATCACGTCCGTGTCAAGTAAATCGAAATGACTCTGCATCTACTACTATTACTCCACACATCGACCGCTATCTAGCATGCATCTAGAGTATTAAGTTAATAAGAACAGAGTAACACTGTAAGCAACATGACATGATGTAGAGGGATAAACTCAAGCAATATGATATAAACCCCATCTTTTTAACCTCGATGGCAACAATACAATACGTGCCTTGCTGCCCCTACTGTGTAACACCCCGGATGGAACTTGCCATATTTGTAACTGACTCTTGCCATTTTCGGCTTTAATTTATGAGATTCCCTTCCTGGTTGGGTTTTGTCTTTGTTTTGCATTTTTTTCATGTCATGCATTTCATATCATGTCATCATGTGCATCGCATTTTCATTCGTGTTCGTCTCATGCATCCGAGCATTTTCCCCGTTGTCCGTTTCACAATCTGACACTCCCACATGCATTGGCGCACCCCTTTTGTCTCTTTTCGTGAGCGGGTGTTAAACGTTATCGGAATGGACCGAGATTTTCCAAGTGGCCTTGGTACACCAACGGTAGACCGCCTGTCAAATTTCGTTCCATTTGGAGCCCGTTTGATCTCCAACGGTTAACCGGGTAACCGCAAAAGCCCCTTTTGTTATGCAGCCCAACACCACCTCTAAAACAGCCCAATAACCCATCTAAACCATCTTCATGTCCCCCGTCGCCGGATCACAATCGTGTGGGGGAAAACCGCACCTCATTTGGACATTGCAAACTCCCTCTACCTATAAATATGTGATCCCCTCCATTTTTCGCGCAGATGAAACCCTAGTTAAACTCCTCCCCGCGCCGCCGGACGCGTCCATCCACGCCGGACACGTCCGACGGCCATGCCACCGCGACCAATCACGTGCCGCCACCTCAGTGCCGCCGCCGTTCGGGCCAATCACCGCCTGCCACGTCGCCTCCCGGTGCCCACTTCGTCGTCGCCGCCGCCCGGGGCCCAGATCCGGCCCACCCCGGGCCTCGCCGTGCCCCGCGACAGCCGCCTCTGGTGTAACGCCCTCGATGCGGCTATATCTCCCACGTGTCGAAGCATGACTTAGAGGCATAACCGCATTGAAAGCAATGTCGCAAGTGAGGTAATCTTCACACAACCCATGTAATACATAAGGGAAAGAGATACATAGTTGGCTTACAGTCGCCACTTCACACAATTACAGGAATAAAGCATTACATCAACCAGATACAATCAAGGTCCGACTACGGAACCAAAATAAAAGAAGAACCCCAAATGCGACAAAGGTCCCCGATCGACCCCAACTGGGCTCCACTACTGATCAACTATAACGAAACAACACAAAGTACAAGATCTTCAACGAGCTCCTCCTTGAGCTTGGTTGCGTCACCTGCTCGGTAACATCGGCACCTGCAAACTGGTTTTGGAAGTATCTGTGAGTCACGGGGACTTCCCGGACTCCGTCGGAAGGAGACCATCACGGTTACACACGCGGTTGATGTATTTTAATTAAGGTCAACTTCAGGCTTTCTACAACCGGACATTAACAAATTCTCATCTGCCCATAACCGCGGGCATGGCTTTCGAAAGTTCAAATCCCTGCAGGGGTGTCCCAACTTAGCCCATAACAAGCTCTCACGGTCAACGAAGGATATTCCTTCTAGCGGGAAGACCCGATCAGACTCGGAATCCCGGTTACAAGACATTTCGACAGGGTAAAACTAAACCAGCAACACCGCCCGAATGTGCCGACAAATCCCGATAGGAGCTGCACATATCTCTTTCTCAGGGCACACTCAGATTGTCTTAGGTACGGGTAGGCCAGCCCAAAGATTCCCCTGGTGGCCACCGGCAGCTGACAGGTTGGACCAACACTCAGAGGAGCACTGGCCCGGGGGGGGGGGGGGTTAAAATAAAGATGACCGTTGAGTCTACAGAACCCAAGGGAAGAAAAGGCTAGGTGGTGAATGGTAAAACCAATGTTGGGCATTGCTGGAAGAGTATTATTCAAGGCGAACTGTCAAGGGGTTCCCATTATTACCCAACCGCGTAAGGAACGCAAAATCCGGGAACATAACACCGATATGACGGAAACTAGGGCGGCAAGAGTGGAACAAAACACCAGGCATAAGGCCGAGCCTTCCACCCTTTACCAAGTATATAGATGCATTAATTAAATAAGATATATTGTGATATCCCAACAAGTAAACATGTTCCAACAAGGAACAACATCTCCATGTTCCAACAAGGAACAAACTTCAATCTTCACCTGCAACTAACAACGCTATAAGAGGGGCTGAGCAAAGCGGTAACATAGCCAAACAACGGTTTGCTAGGACATGGTGGGTTAGAGGTTTGACAAGGCAATTTGGGAGGCATGATAAGCAAGTGGTAGGCATCGTAGCATAGGCATAGCAAAAGAGCGAGAAACTAAGCAAGCAAAGATAGAAGTGATTTCGAGGGTATGATCATCCTACTTGAGATCCTGCAACGAAGAAGAATGAGTCCATGAAGGATTCAAACCGACGTAGTCGAACGGTTCCTCACAAACGCGACGTTATCGGAACCAACCCGAAGAAGCCACACCGGAAAGAAGCTAACAACATAGTAAACAACCACCACATAAGCATGGCATGATGCACAAACAATTATGATGTATGTCCGGTTTAAAGAGGCATGGCATGGCAAAGTGCACAAACAACCCTACAAATTAAGTGGAGCTCAATATGCAACTCTATTGCATATTGACGAAACACCACATTTAAGTTATTTAGTTCGATCTCGTTTATGTACCCAACAATATTAAATGTTGTTAAACATGGCAAGAGGGTGAAGCAAAGAAAACTACCTATCTAGGCAAGTTTAAATGAGGCCGAAACAACAAACAACAAGTCCGAAAACTCCTCATGTGCATATATTAGGTTTGGTACTGTTCTGCCCTAAGCCATATTTTAGAGTTGTTAAACATGCAAGATGATGCCACCATGTTAAACTAGGCAAAATTCTACCCCATTTACATATAAAGTTTATTAACTTTGGAACTACGGTTATTTAGTTATGAATTAAAGCATTTTAACATGACATGGAGCAAAAATTAATCAAACAACATTTTAAACATGTTAAACATGGATGAAAGTTGCCTATTATTAAACTAGACAAGATTCTAAGTAACTTTCTTATTAAGTTTGATTAATTCCGATGCATGGTTAATTAGTTATTAAATGCATGAATGCTGAGGGTTTTTCTACAAAACAGGCAAACTCTGGAAATTAGACAAATTCGCAGCGGGGGAAAAAGACACCTCGGGCCGAATCTGTTGGCCCAACAACAGGAAAAAAACAGAGGGCTTCGGCGGGGTGGCCTTTACCATGGGCTCGGCCCGGTTGAAGGAGAGGCCTGGGGCGACCTTCGCTCTGCTGAGCTGTGCAGGGAAAAGGCCTAGGCCTGCCGATACGGTCAACGTGGGCGAGCGGGCTGCACTCTGCTCGTACTGAAGACAGAAGCAGCAGCACACCCATTGTGATGCAGAGGACGACGGCAGGAGTTCCGGCGATGGGGTCGACCGAAAACGGTGGGAACAGGTGGATCGAGGTGCGGGGGAGTTAGATCCGAACGTGGGGAGCCCGTTTTTGGTGGCAGAGGAGCTCGGCGGTGTCGGCATCGGGGTCCATGCTTCGGGTGCCCCTGGCGGCTTGCTGGTTCATGGGATGGCCGGTCCTCGCCGGATGCATGGCCGGATGCGGGCGAACAGGAACTTGGAGCTTGGCCTCCATGGCGGTGGCTGAGGAACAAATTGACAGAGGATTAGAGAAATGAGAGAGCCGCGGGGAGGAGGAAGGAGAGATGGGCGGTGCGGGGCTGGCCTGGTTCCCTGCTGCTGGTCGGCGCAACGAAGGATGGCGCAGAAGCGGCTCCAGAGAAGCAGGACGCCGGCAGACGGCCGGGAAGCGGTGATAGGGCGGTGAGGTACGACACTCCGACAGCGGTACCTGTCCAATGGCAGAGAGAGGGTCAGGGAGAGAGACAGGCGAGGAAGAGGAGCGACGGGGCCGACCTGAGGACGGGGTCGCCGGCTGGCAGGTTCGCCGGGGCGGCGCGGTATTGGAGGAGCTCGGCCTCGGGAGCGCTCAAGCGCGGCTGTGCTGGTTCTGTCCTTTGCTGCCCTGGAAGGAGGCTCGGGCGAGGAGGACGAGCACGAGGTGCTCAGGAGCGTGGGCTTGGGAGCGCCGACTGATTGGTGGCTTGGCCACGATCTGGTTGGGTGGAGAAGGATCGGGAGGGATCCCGATGTGGAAGAGGACTGGTGGCGGTTGGGAGGATGGGACAGATCCCTAGGTTTTATGGTTGCCCACTATTAATATTGCAAAGAGATTTAGGGTAGAGACTATCACGTCCCTACGATCGCAATCGGACGGTCGCTTATAAAATAGTTAGGGAGTCCAAATAAGAAAACGGTGATGTTTTGTAGACGTTTGGGGATGTTTTGAGTCCAACGGTGACAACTGCCCGGGTCGGGTTCGGGACAATTTCGGACGCGCACGAGGGGGGTTGCGGGCTGACGAGAGAGGTTAGGTTGGACCTAGTGGTGAGTAGTGGGCTGTGTACACGGTCTCGAGCTAAGAGAAGACAAGAGAGAGACCCGGCGACTGTTTCTGGAGACCGAAAATGTCCGACGTTAGACTGGCTATACTGCCGCTATAGTTATCCGTTGGTGTCGGAGTAAATAGCCATGGGTAGCCTAGCCGGCTTCCCCTGGCACTTCTGCAAAAACTACGAGCCAGCCCGGCTCTCAAGAATCCAAGACATAGGGCCGCCTTCCCCTAGCCGGCTGCGATCTAGGCCGGCTTTCGGAAGGCGGTCCAACTTTAACCCTCATGAGAGGGCCGACTCCAAGACGCCGGCTGTGAGAAGGCCGACTCCTTCGAGCCAGCTCCCCGCAAAGCAGTCAAGACCGTACCCACAAAGTTTGCACCCACCTAACGGCGGTACGACGGGGCGTGGCTACAGAAGAGCCTGCTACCCTCGAATCCCGGGGCACGCCTGGCACAGTGCGCCGTACGGGGTAGGCATGACCCGTCCGGCGCAACACTGTTGCCATGTTGACCCTGGCCTCACCCACGACGGGCCGCCAGCGCGGCCCACAGGCGGTGGGCCCCTTTGCGCAGAGAGACTGCCGAAGGCGGCCACGCTTCCAACCAGCCGGCCCAAGACGGAGTGGGCTCCCCGCAGTCGGCTCGCCGCCTCCCTCGAAGGAGACGCCCCATTAAGGAGACAAGACGCGGTAAGGCTACGGCGATCGTCCGACAGGCGGCGGCACTGTAACCGTGCTTACCACGATGAAGCTCACGTCAACAAGATGAAGCCATAGTGACCAGCCGCTGACCAGGCCCGGGGCATTGGGGCCCGCTTGCTGACCAAGGAGCTGGCAGCCGGCGGGACCCACCAGTCGGCGGGCCCCAGCAGCCGGCGCAGGAGCCGGCGAGCACAGTCACAGACGGCTGGACCCCGCGCCCAGCCGGATTACCATTGTACCCCCGGGGGGTAGGCCTATATAAACCCCCCGGAGCACCCATGCAAAGGGTTCGACCCCCTGCTAGTTCTAGACACCATACAAGGAGAAGAAGCAGGCTAGCCGTGCCCCTTCTTCCTCCTCCCCCCCAAAAACAGCTCAAGGAGCGTTGTGTAGCTACTTGATTCATCGAGTGAGCATGCGGAGACCCCGCAGAGCAGCAGTAGGGGTGTTATCTCCTTGGAGAGCCCCGAAGCTGGGTAAGATCCGCCGGCGTGCATGTCTTCGCCTCATCCCGCTTCCAGACACCGGCGACATCTTACTGGTTCGGAGACCTGTTCTGGACGGGAACCCTCTTCCTCCCCAGCGAGCGTAGCCAGCCCGGCACGCCCGATGGCGCTTGCCACGATGCGCTGCAAGGCGTCACCAGCATCTGCGCGGCAAGCGGCCTCGCCGATCTCCCCGACGAGACCTTCATCCCCGACGAGCTCGCCTCCGATGCGGGCACTGACCGCCTCGCCAACCTTCTCGGCCAGCTCCATGTCTCCAGCGAGCCCGCTGCGGACCTGGAGTCGGTTGGTTCCACCGACCCGATGCCTGTCGACTCCGACACGGCCTCCTACGACGCCTTCCCCACCAACGTCGCGATCTACAACGACCCGCTTCCTTGAGCCGACGGCCACGATGCTGTCGCCGCCGAAGTGATGGTTGTCGGCCACGGCGGCCCGGCCGACGAGAGCGCCCGCGACGCCTCGCGCACGGCGGCCCACGACTTGTCCGCTCCTCTCCCGGCCGACGCCGCCGACGAAGCCTTGGAAGCACGCCACCTCGCCCTCCTCGCAGAGGGCCGGAGGCTGGCCTCCGTAAGACGCCTCACTGAGGCCTACCGGCGCGAGGCTGACCGCGCCGCCTTCGGCACGCCGGCCCCGGGTGGGCCAAGCCGGGCCGGCCTTGTCAAGCAACGCGGCGCCGTCATCGCCGACACACTGGGAGTCGACCGCCCGGTCTATGCCACTCCGCTCGAGAACTTGCGTGCCGCCCAGGCGGCCGTAGATGAGCTAGACGGCCTGGAGGCCGAAGACCTTCCCCACATGACCCGGCGCATCCAGCAGTTGTTTGACGCCGCCACGCAGCGGCACGAAGCCGACGCTCGCGCGGAAAGCCTTCCCCTGCGCCGAGAGCACGGCGCGACGTCCCGGACGCCGACTATGAGCGGTACCCGCGCGCGACGCGAGAAGGAGCCGGCTACCAGCCGCAGCCGGACCTGGATCTCCATCGAGCGGGACGCGGACGGTCATCCCCGAGCCATGGAGTGGCGGGGCGACCCGCCTCCGCCTCCGCCCTGTGGAGAGAGATATCCCGCCTCACCGCCAGTGGCGCACCCGACTCTCAGCGGCCGGCTGGGCCGCCGCGAAGGAATCAGCGAGAACGACGCCCGTCATCGGATCGACCGCCTGGCGCGATCCCTGGCATTGGAAGAAGAAGACGATGTCGGCCCGCCTTGCTTTGGCCCCGCATCCGCGACGAGCCCTTTCCCAAAGGGTTCTCGCTCCCAAGAGACACGCCCAAGTACAACGGCTCTGTGAAACCGGAAGATTGGTTGATCGACTACTCCACCGCAGTTAGCATCGCCAATGGCAATCGGCGCGTCGCCGTGAAGTACGTGCCCCTCATGCTGCAGGGCACGGCGCGGACCTGGCTCAACAGCCTCAAGCCGCGTAGCATCAACAGCTGGCTAGACTTCACGGAAGCCTTCATCCGCAACTTCACCAGCACCTACAAGCGGGCTCCCAAGCCCAGACAGCTTTCCTTGTGCGTGCAAGGCCCCGCCGAGTCCACTTGCGATTACCTCACACGTTGGGCCGAGCTCCGCAACTCCTATGAAGGGGTGCACGAGGTACAAGCCATAGAGTACTTCACAGCCGGATGCCGAGAAGGCACCCTCCTCAAGCACAAGCTCCTCTGCGACGAGCCGGCTACCCTCGACGAGCTTCTGGACATAGCGGACAAGTACGCTACCGCCGACTCCTCGATGAAGACCGAGATTCGGGTAAACGCATCCGGAAAGGTGCTCAACCCGGCGCCCAGACGCCGGCCGGAGAACCCGGCCGACACCCCAACTCGAACGACAACAAGCGCAAGGGCCCCGCGCCACCTCCCGCTAGCCGGCAGGTGGCCACGGTCGAAGATGCGCCGCCTAAAGAACGACCG
Source organism: Triticum urartu (assembly GCF_056163025.1). Classification (NCBI taxonomy): domain Eukaryota; kingdom Viridiplantae; phylum Streptophyta; class Magnoliopsida; order Poales; family Poaceae; genus Triticum; species Triticum urartu. The sequence continues at coordinate 428,708,798 of NC_141879.1, forward strand.
GCGCCCAAGAAGCCCAAGGGCGGCAGGCCGGCTTGGCAGCCCGCCTTCTCCTACGAGCAAACCCTCGACGCCCCTTGCAAGTTCCACAGCGGCGCGAAGCCGTCCAACCACACGACCCGGAAGTGCAACTGGCTCACCCGAATCTCTAAAGGTGAGGGGCTCTTGCCACCTCCGCCTGCCGGCCCGCCGCCTCCGCCTCTGCCGCCTCCGGCCGCTCGGCCCGCAGTCGGAGCCGTGCATGACGAGTTTCCTGATGAGTAAGCAACCTATGTCGTCTTCACCAGCCAGCCCGAAGACCGGCGCAGCAAACGCCGAGAGCACCAGGAAGTCAGCGTGGTCGCTGCCAACCCCACTGGACACATGCATTGGTCAGAAAAGCCCATCAGCTGGAGCCGGGCCGACCACCCGGAGGTGATGCCGTCTCCCGGCTCTTATGCTTTGGTCCTGGAAGCCACCCTTGCAACGGACAGACGCGCCGCCCGCTTCTCTCGTGTGTTGATAGACGGCGGGAGCAGCATCAACATATTGTATCGTGACACCATGGAGAAGTTGAACGTCAAGACAAAACAGCTCACGCCCACTCGGACAGTGTTCCACGGCATCGTACCCGGCCTGTCCTGCGCCCCCATTGGCAAAATCAAGATTGATGTACTTTTTGGGGACAAGGAGTATTTCCGCCGGGAAGCGATCTGGTTTGAAGTGGTGGACCTGGATAGCCCTTACCATGCATTGCTGGGCCGACCTACCTTGGCCAAATTCATGGCTGTTCCCCACTATGCATACCTCAAGATGAAGATACCAAGCACCAAAGGCGTCATCACCGTAGCCGGCGACTACAAGAAGTCCTCCGAGTGTGCCGCGGCCACCAGCCGGCTGGCCGAGTCCCTTGTGATCGCCGAAGAGAAGAAGATGCTGGACCGGGTCGTGGCCATAGCCGGCAAGCAGCCGGCCGTGTCCCCCGACCCCAAGGAGCATGATACTCAAGGGTCTTTTCAGCCGGCCAAGGAGACGAAGAAGATACCTCTTGACCCCGAGCGTCCAGAGAGGTTTGCTGTCATTGGGGCAAACCTGAACAGCAAATAGGAAGGCGAGCTCGCCGATTTCCTCTCTGAGAATCGGGACATCTTTGCGTGGTCCCCCAAGGACATGCCGGGTGTTCCGAGGAAATTCGCCGAGCACAAACTACATGTTCGAGAAGACGCAAAGCCAGTCAGACAACCCCTTCGCCGGCTGTCGGAGGAGAAACGCAGGATTGTAGGGGAGGAGATAGCCCGGCTCTTGGCGGCCGGCTTTATCATGGAAGTTTTCTTTCTAGAGTGGCTCGCCAACCCGGTCCTTGTGCTGAAGAAGAATAACAAGTGGCGCATGTGTATAGACTACACAAGTCTCAACAAGGCCTGCCCCAAAGATCCTTTTGCCCTGCCAAGGATAGACCAAGTGATAGACTCCACAGCCGGATGCGAGCTGTTGAGTTTTTTGGATGCTTACTCCGGATATCACCAGATAAAGCTAGACCCGGATGACCGCCTGAAGACTGCCTTCATCACGCCGTTCGGAGCCTTCTGCTACCTGACTATGACATTCGGCTTGAGAAATGCCGGTGCCACCTTTCAGCGTTGCATGCAGAAGTGCCTCCTCAAGCAACTCGGCAGAAACGCTCACGTATACGTGGACGACATCGTGGTGAAGACGGAGAAGCGTGTCACCTTGCTGGAAGACCTCAAGGAAACATTTCAGAACCTGCGCCGGTTCCAAATCAAGCTCAACCCTGAGAAATGCGTGTTCGGGGTGCCAGCCGGCCAGCTCCTAGGCTTCCTGGTCTCCGAACGCGGCATCGAATGCAACCCGGCGAAGATCAAGGCCATCGAGAGAATGGTGATCCCTACCAAGCTTCGAGACATTCAGAAATTCACCGGGTGCTTGGCCTCCTTGAACCGCTTCATGAGCCGGCTCGGAGAGAAAGCTCTCCCCCTCTACCGCCTCATGAAGAAGAGCACTCACTTCGAGTGGAACGACCAGGCCGACCAAGCTTTCCACGAGTTAAAGAAGATGTTGGCCACGCCGCCTGTCCTCACGGCGCCGACCGAGAAAGAGCCCATGCTCCTTTACATCACTGCAACCAGCCGGGTGGTCAGCACCGTCATCGTAGTCTAGCGCCCGGAAGAAGGCCGAGCCCAGCCGGTCCAGAGGCCGGTGTATTATTTGAGCGAGGTGCTGTCCGCCTCAAAGCAGAACTACCCGCACTACCAAAAGATGTGTTACGGCGTGTACTTCACCGCCAAGAAGCTGAAGCCCTACTTTCAAGAGCATCCCGTCACGGTCGTATGCACTGCCCCGCTAGACGAGATCATAGGCAGCCGGGATGCATCCGGCCAGGTGGTGAAATGGGCCATCGAGCTGGCCCCATACACGATCTTCTACCAGCCCCGCACTGCCATCAAGTCCCAAGCACTGGCCGACTTCCTCGTCGACTGGGCCGAGACCCAGTACCTGCCGCCGGCTCCCGACTCCACCCATTGGCGCATGCACTTCGACGGGTCCAAGATGCGCACCGGCTTGGGAGCCGGCATCGTCCTTACCTCTCCCAAAGGCGACAAGCTCAGATACACGCTACAAATCCACTTTGCCGCCTCCAACAATGTGGCCGAGTACGAGGCGCTCATACACGGGCTCCGGCTTGCCAAAGAACTTGGCATTCGCCGGATCCTATGTTATGGCGACTCGGACCTGGTAGTCCAGCAGTCATCCGGTGACTGGGACGCCAAGGACGCGAACATGGCGAGCTACCGTTTCCTGGTCCAACAACTCAGCGGATACTTTGAAGGATGCGAGTTCCTCCACGTACCTCGAGCCGACAATGAGCCAGGCGATGCCCTGGCTCGAATAGGCTCCACCCGGCAAACAATTCCAACCGGCGTCGCTCTACAACGCCTCCTCAAGCCGTCCATCAAGCCATCTCCGGAATCCGATTCCATCTTCGTGCCGCCTGACCCCGATGCGGCCAGGTCCGGCTCGAAGAATCAAGTAGCCGACCCCAAGACCCCCGTAGCCAGCCCGGCAACGGCGGTAGCCGGCTCGGGGACTGCGGTAGCCAGCTCGGGGACTGTGGTAGCCGGCCCGGGGACTGCACCAGCACTACAGCCGGCGGCTGACTCCAGCACCTCACCGCCCAGCCCACCCACCCTGGTGGCAGTAGCCACTTTGGCAGTAGAAGAAGTCGCGGCCCCGTCATGGGCTCAGTCCTTCCTCAACTTCCTAGTAAACCAAGACCTGCCGACTGACGAAACAGAAGCAAGACAAGTCCAGCGCCGAGCCGGAGCATACACAATCGTCAACAGAGAACTACTCAAGCGCAGCGTCACCGGAGTCCTCCAGCGATGCGTCGAGCAAGAGAAGGGCATTGCAATCCTCGCAGACATTCACCAAGGAGAGTGCGGCCACCATGCGGCCTCAAGATCACTTGTCGCCAAAGCCTTTCGCCATGGTTTCTTCTGGCTGACTGCTTTGGACGACGCCAAAGAATTAGTCAAGCATTGCAAGGGATGCCAGCTCTTCAGCTCCAAGCAACACATGCCGGCTTCGGCACTCAAGACCATTCCCCTCACTTGGCCCTTTGCCGTTTGGGGACTGGACATGGTGGGCCCATTCAAGACGGCGCGCGGCGGCATGACGCATTTGCTCATCGCCGTGGACAAATTCACCAAGTGGGTTGAGGCGAAGCCGATCAAGAAGCTGAATGGGCCGACTGCCGTGACGTTCATCGTGGACATAACAACTCGGTACGGCGTGCCGCACAGCGTCATCACCGACAATGGCACGAATTTCGCCAAAGGAGCCTTGGCACGTTTTTGCACAGCCCAAGGTATCCGGCTGGACATAGCATCCGTCGCCCACCTGCAGTCAAACGGCCAGGTCGAGCGAGCCAACGGCCTCATCCTCTCCGGCATCAAGCCCTGACTGGTTGTACCTCTGGAGCGCTCAGCCGGCTGCTGGCTCGATGAGCTGCCAGCTGTCCTCTGGAGTCTGCGCACTACACCAAACAAGTCAATCAGCTTCACCCCTTTCTTCCTTGTGTATGGTGCCGAGGCGGTCATCCCAACTGACATCGAGTTCGACTCGCCTCGAGTAACCATGTACACGGAAGCGGAGGCCAAGGAAGCACGAGAAGACGGCGTCGACCTGCTGGAAGAAAGCCGGCTGTTAGCTCTCAGCCGGTCTGCAATTTACCAGCAGGGTTTGCGCCACTACCATAGCCGGAAGGTCAGGCCAAGATCTTTCCAAGAGGGCGACCTTGTGCTCCGGCTGATTCAGCGAATAGCCGGCCAGCACAAGCTCTCAGCCCCTTGGGAAGGTCCTTTCGTCATCAGCAGAGCTCTAGGCAACGACTCCTACTACCTGATCGACGCACAGAAGCCGAAGGCACGCAAGAGAGACGACTCCGGCAAGGAGTCGGAACGGCCATGGAACGCCAACCTCCGTCGAAGATTTTACAGTTGAAAGGCAGTATGTATCACGCTAACTTTTGTATTGAGTACAAGGCAATAGGCTCCCCGAGGAGGGCTCGGGGACTGCCATCCCTTATTTATGAATGAAAAATATCATGCTTGTCTTATCATTTACTTATTCCGTCCCGCACCGAGTCCGACTAGTCGGCTCGGGGACTGGCCGACTGAAGTTATATTAGAAGTCCTACCCGCAGTCAGACAAGTAGTGTGCCGGCTCTCAAGCCTTCCCTTGCCAAAAGTCGCAGTTCGAAGAACCGGCTGTCCGGCTGGCAAGGGTTAAAGGTTGGAACGTCCGCCCACACGAAAAACGGCTAGGGACTAACGGACTAATATAACAAAGCCGGTTTTTCCCACACCGCCTACCGGCTACCAGAGTAGCCGGCCGGCCGGTTTCCATTCACTTTACTTTAAATCCAAGAAAGCTCAAGTACTTGCCTCCCCAAAGAGGGAAGGCGGCAAAGGAAAAAGCCTAAGGATAAACAAGCATACGCGAATGGAAACCAAACATGCACATGATAATATTTACACAAAAAGACCTCCTAGAGGCCAGCATTCAACATAGTTTGGATACACCCCCAGTGGGTGGAACTGCGAAACTTAACAAAAGATTGTTCAAAGACAACAAAGCAGGAAAGATAAAGACGGCAGGTCAAGCTGGTGGAGCGGCCGACTGGTTGGCGGAGACGGTCGCGCCGGCTGAAGGAGCGGCCGGCTGACGAACTTTGGCTTGGTCGCCGCCTCCCGCAGAGGGCGCGCTTCCACTCGCCTCGTTGCTGGAGGCACGGTCGGCCTGAGGTCGGCTGGTTGCTCCACCAGCCGGCTCGACGTCTCCGCCATCGTCGTCTTCGTCTTCTTCGCCCTCGTTGTTGGAGGCGATCTCCTCTGCCGAGTCCTCGCCCACCGCCGGGTTCAGCCCGAACCACTCCTCCGGCTGCGCGACACCGTCATCATTGATTTTGGGTGCAAAAACGCTAATGTCGGTGCACTCGGCGATCGTTGAAGCCCGCTGGGCGATAGCCGGCCTCACCGCCTCCAGCTCCGCATCGGCCTCCATCCGCCAAGTGCGCAGCTGGTCCAGGCTCAGCCCTGGGTACCAAGCCCGGACGAATTCCAACGCCCACCCGGCTCCGAGGTGGGCTCCTGACGCTTTCCAAGCTTCGAAGCGACCAACTGCGACTTCCAGCCAGTCGGCAGTTTGGCTCGGAGTGCAGGGGATCGTCTTGCCGGGCCAGAGGGCGGCCAGCACTTGCGCCCCGGCACGTTGGAGCCGGCGAAGCATCCGATGAGCCGGCTACAACCGTGCCTGGACAGCCAGAAGGTGCTCCTCAAGGGTCCGGTTTGCATCCGGCGCAATGTCGGCCCCCACTTGCCGGCGCGCCTCGCGATGGGCCTCAATGCTTTGGGCGGCGAAGGCGGAGTAGCTTGGGAAGTAATCTGCAAGAAACAACAAGCAAGAGCTCAAGATAAGTCAAAAAACCCAAGCGGCAAGTGGCAGGAGAGGGCCGAGGAAGGCAGCTTACCGTCGATCAAGTCTTCGATCCGGCTGAAGCCTTCGTCCAGGCCTCGCCGGGTCACAGACCAGGTCGCCGCCGCCATCTCATACTCCGCCATCAAGGCGTCTTCACTTTCCCGCGCCGCCCGCAGGGCCGCTTTGTGGCTTTCCTCTTGATCGGCCAGCTTCTTGGCCAGGCGATCCCGTTCCTAGGCCAAGGCAGTGCACTCGGCCTCTTTGGCGTAAAGGGCGGCCTTCGCTTCGCCAAGCTCCTTCCTCAAGTCGGCGTTTGCCCCTGAAGACAAAGAAAGAAGAAAGATCAATAAGAAAAGAGTCGTCAAGAAAGATTCGACCCGACTGCGCAGCAGTCGGCCCAAATCTCGGGGACTACACCCAGTGGGTGCGCTGACGCGCCCCCACAGGAGATAAACAAAACCAAGTACTCACTTCGGCTGTCGGCTAGGTCGTCGGTCCGCCGGCTCAACTCTCGAGCCTGGGAGTCGAAGGCGGCAGCATGAAGGTTGTGGTATTCCTGAAAGTTTAGAAAGAAAGCAAAGTAAGGTGGCCGTCAAGAAAGATCCGACCCGACTACGTAGCAGTCGGCCCGGATCTCGGGGACTACACCCAGTGGGTGCGCTGACGCGCCCCCACGGAAGAAATCAAGAAAGCAAAGCAGCTAAGAGCGAAGGACTCACCCGGATAGTGGTTCGCGTTGACAAGAACTCTTGGTTGAGCTGTTGCAGCAGAGCGGCTTGAGCTTGTAGCCGGCTCCGGACCCCTTGAGCCGCCGCATCCATCTCGCCGGTCCCCCCGCTGGGAGTCCACTCGGACACGGCGGTGCTGGCCGCCTCCAGATCTCCAGCCGGCTGGCCTGCGCCCGCGGCTCGGCGCAACTCCGGCGGAGCAGCGCCTCCTCCAGCACGCCGGCCCGTCGCCAGCTGCACCTTGAGGCCGGCCCTGCTCTCTGGTTCACCTCCGGCCGGCTCCTCCGGCGCCGCTGATGATTGACCGCCTTGGCCCGCTCCGGTTGGCGCCGCAGGCGGCGCTCTCCCGGCCAAGGCCACAGGCCCCTCCTCCCTCTCCAACAGCGGCGGGTCTTGGATGATCTCCTCCACCAAGGGCAACGGGGTGTCGGGGGCCACGGCTCGGAGAGGAATGGCGAGCAGCGGAGGCTGGCGGCGCGAGCTTTCCGCCTCCGTCTCTGCGGGAGCCACCTCCCTCTGGGCCTTGGCTACCGCTTCAGCCTGCCCCTTTGCCTCCTGGGCGGCCTCCTTCTCCGCCGCCTCGCGCTCTTCCCGCGCTTCGCGGGTGTTCCGCTCTGTGGCCTCCCTAAGATCGGCGCGGGGTCCATGCGGCGGGAGCTTGAAGACCCTCCAGCTGGCCCCATGATGGAGCCCCCCGGGCCCCGCTCAAGAGAAAGCGGCGCCCTGTCCAGCAAGCGAAGAAAAGTTAAGAAGACATTCGAAGAAAAGAGAACAACGACGAGACTGCGGCAAAGCAATTAAAGACTTACGCCGAGACCACCTGGGGCTGTTTCACAGCCTTGCGGAAGCGGGCCGCCTTCGCGGCCGCCTCTTCTCACTTCGTCGCCGCGGCGGAAGGTTTGGACTTCTTCGGCCGACTGCCGAAGAGGCCTAGAGCGGCCCGACGCTTCTGCGCGCCGCCGGCAGCCGGCGCGACGGACGAGCCCGCGCCCTGTTGGTCGGCCGCCGGCTGGCGACGCGGAGCGACTTCGGCTTCAAAGTCGTCCGGCCAGTCCTCGAAGCTCGCGGTGAACCTTGAGCCTCCGGGCTCGGCACTGTCCCCCACGATGGCATCTTCCATGGCAGCCGCCCCCATGTCCGGGTCGTCAACATCATCCACCGTGCGGTTGGGGGCGTACTGGCGTTCGATCCCTGCCGCCCCGGCCGGCGGCGCAAGAAGAGGGTTCTGCATAGAGAACCGGCTGGTCAGAAGCCGGCCGTCACGAAGCCGGTTGACGACGAAAAAGAAGATAAAGAGAGAAACTTACCACGGGTGGAGGATTTGCGCGAGAATACGGCGCCTTGCCGTACTGCCAGTCCCCGCTGAGCTTGCAATTGGCAATGTAGTTGACCATAAGCACCACCTCCGCGTGGGGCATCTCCCATGTGCTCAGCCGGCTTGGGTCGAAGCGGCCGCTCATCTGACACATCATATGGGGCCGGCTCTGGAGAGGAAGGATCCGGCGCTCCACGAAGGCGGCCACCAAGTCGGCCCCGCGCAAGCCTTCCGACTGAATCAGCACCCGAAGCCGGGAGATGGCGGCGTTCCCGGCCAGAGACAACGACCGGGATCGGAAGCTCCACGAGGGCTGCCTCCCAGCCGGCGGGCCGGCTACGTAAGCCGGCAGGTTGATGTTGTCTTCTTGCTTGGCGACGTTCTTCACATAGAAATAAGATCTCTGCCAGACCTTTACCGACTGGATCAGGGGGATGGGCGGGAACGGATTGTTCTCGCTCGCCCTCCTCATGGCGATGAAGGCTCCGCAGGGGGCAGGCACGCCGGCGACGACTGTGCCGAGCTTGCTCTGGAAGAACTCTCCCCAGAGCTCCAGTGTGGGGAGGAGCCCTAAGAAGCCTTCACAGAGGGAGACGAAGGCCGACAGCAGCATCACCGCATTGGGCGTGAGGTGATGCGGCTGGAGGTTGTAGAAGTCGAGGAAGGAACGCAGAAACCCGCTCGCCGGGAGGCCGAAGCCGCGCAGGCAGTGTGAGCGGAAGACGACCCGCTCGCCCTCCTCCGGCGCGGGCGAGATCTCCCTCTCGGGCGCCAGGCGGACCTGAACGCGGTCGGCGCCGGGCAGGCGCCGGGTCTGGCGAAGGAACTCCACGTGATCCTCATGGACGTTAGAGCCGTCCCGGGAGCTTGACAATGCCATGGGAGAGAGGTGGCGTGGAGACGCGACGGCGCTGAGACGGGAGGCTGCGGCGGCAGTGAGAGGAAGAAGACGAGAGTTAGGAGGGACGGAGCGGGAGGGAGCGCGCGAACCTCTGTTGCTCCCCCTCCTCCCCCTACTTATAGGCTCACGTGGCGGAGCCGAGGAGGCGTGGCGTGGGGAAGCGTGGGGGTCGATCGTTCCCACTTCCCACGCCCCGTGATTACCGGTCCTTAATGGCGAGACGAAAACTGCCTTGAGAAGGCGAGCAGCCCTGTGGGCCACGGGAGATCCGCGCCCGGACCGAGGCTCACGAGAGGCGGGCACGGGCCTGCGGCGGCGTCCCATCGCGCGCGTGCGCTCGCAGGATCTTGCCGCCACGTGGCCGCGAGAGGGCCCGTGGTCAGCATGCAGGCCCCCTCTCCTCCCGCCTGCGCGGGGTTATCTGAAGTCGGCGTACGCCCGCGAAGCCGGCTCTTCAGGATAGGAAGCTGACCAAGCTTCTCGTCCCCTTGTTCACCTCGGAGCTCGATTAGCTTCAGGGACTACTGTCGGAGTAAATAGCCATGGGTAGCCTAGCCGGCTTCCCCTGGCACTTCTGCAAAAACTACGAGCCAGCCCGGCTCTCAAGAATCCAAGACATAGGGCCGCCTTCCCCTAGCCGGCTGCGATCTAGGCCGGCTTTCGGAAGGCGGTCCTACTTCAACCCTCATGAGAGGGCCGACTCCAAGACGCCGGCTGTGAGAAGGCCGACTCCTTCGAGCCGGCTCCCCGCAAAGCAGTCAAGACCGTACCCACAAAGTTTGCACCCACCTAACGGCGGTACGATGGGGCGTGGCTACAGAAGAGCCTGCCACCCTCGAATCCCGGGGCACGCCTGGCACAGTGCACCGTACGGGGTAGGCATGACCCGTCCGGCGCAGCACTGTTCCCATGTTGACCCTGGCCTCACCCACGACGGGCCACCAGCGCGGCCCACAGGCGGTGGCCCCTTTGCGCAAAGAGACGGCCGAAGGCGGCCACGCTTCCAACCAGCCGGCCCAAGACGGAGCGGGCTCCCTACAGCCGGCTCGCCGCCTCCCTCGAAGGAGACGCCCCATTAAGGAGACAAGACGCGGTAAGGCTACAGCGATCGTCCAACAGGCGGCGGCACTGTAACCGCGCTTACCACGATGAAGCTCACGTCAACAAGATGAAGCCACAGTGACCAGCCGCTGACCAGGCCCGGGGCATTGGGGCCCGCTTGCTGACCAAGGAGCTGGCAGCCGGCCGGACCCACCAGTCGGCGGGCCCCAGCAGCCGGCGCAGGAGCCGGCGAGCACAGTCACAGACGGCTGGGCCCCGCGCCCAGCCGGATTACCATTGTACCCCCGGGGGGTAGGCCTATATAAAGCCCCCGGAGCACCCATGCAAAGGGTTCGACCCCCTGCTAGTTCTAGACACCATACAAGGAGAAGAAGCAGGCTAGCCGTGCCCTTTCTTCCTCCTCCCCCCCCCCAAAATAGCTCAAGGAGCGTTGTGTAGCTACTTGATTCATCGAGTGAGCATGCGGAGACCCCGCAGAGCAGCAGTAGGGGTGTTATCTCCTTGGAGAGCCCCGAAGCTGGGTAAGATCCGCCGGCATGCATGTCTTCGCCTCATCCCGCTTCCAGACACCGGCGACGTCTTACTGGTTCCCACAAAGATAAGCCACCCGTTGGCATATGTCGCACCTACCACCCGACAGTTGGGGCATCAAACGATCTCCGGATGTGATGGAACTTGGCAGGCGGTCTACCTACACTATAATAAGACCACACGCCAACTTTCATCTCATTTTGAGAACATTTCCTGACCATTTATAAAATAATATTTCGGACATGCCGCGGGCGTGTGCAAGTGAGTCTGGCCTCAGAACGGACCACGGAAGGAACTGGGAGACCCGGACGAATGCAAGTTTTGAAAACATGATGATGCAATGCACATGATGACATGATATGACATGCATGACAGGCAAGCAAAAGACATGGCAACAACAGCGAAAAACTGGAAGACACCTGGCACATCGGTCTCGGGGCATTACATCCGGCCTCCGCCTCCTCCCGCCGCGACGCCCATGCCCGTCCTCCGCTTGGCGCCGCCGCGCCCTTGCCGGCGTCGCCCAGATCCACTGCCGGCCGCCGCGAACCCCGCGTCGTCCAGCCGGAGCCTCGCCACCGAGCTCCTCCACCGCCCGAGCTCCGGTCTCCGGCGAACACCTCCGCTAAGACCTCGCCGGCTCCTTCCTCCGGCGAGCCCCCGCAGATCCGGCGACATCTCCGGCGATCCTCGAAGTGAGTGCAAACCCTAGATCCAAAAGTTTGACCCCGAAAATTCCACTATGTCCTTTTCGGTTATATTTTGGTGGCCCCTTTGTTATGTCGTATCTCGATGACCGGTGCTCCAAATCATGCATTGTTCGTATCATCGAGCTCTTCATGCCAGTAGCATTTCCATGCATGTTTCTTCCCATTATGATGCCATTTTCGTTGATGCAAGAGTGCTATAAAATGTTAGCTGCTGGTACTTATCAGATCATGAGGTTTTGTCTTTTTTGTTGGATTTGATACGTGCATCATATGAGCATGAGGTCTACATGTGTTTTGAACTACACCATGCCATCTTTACAGAGGTACAAGCCTTGTATTTTTTGTGATCCAAACGATTTCAGACCTATATCTCTCACAAATGTATGTATAAATTTTATAACCAAACCGCTTGCCAACAGACTCCAAAAGGTCATTCTATCCTGCATCCATAAGAATCAGTATGGTTTCCACAAATGCAGGTCGATATAGGATTGCATTGCTTGGACTTTAGAATACATACATCAGTGCCATGCTTCCAAACAACCAATTTTAATTTTGAAATTCGATTTTGCTAAAGCCTTTGATACTGTGGAGCATGACCTAATCCTTTTGATGCTTAAGTACAAAGTTTTTTATATTAAATGGATTTCCTATGGAGCATGACCCTCTCTCTCTCCCTTGCTATTTCTTATAGCTATTGATCTTCTCCAAACCATAAAACATGCTTAGTAGAGGTCTCGTCAGCCTGCCAATCACAGCTTGTTGCTCTCAAGGAAATGTTACAATATTTCTAGGTTTCATCTGGTCTTAAAGTTAACTTCCAAAACTCTTGTATTCTGCCCATTAATGTCAGCCCAGAGGAAACTGCCAGGCTAGCTACTCTGTTTGGATGCCAGGTGGGTTCCCTGCCCTTCACATATTTAGGATTACCCGTGGGAACAACCAAGCCAAGAATCCAAGATGTAAACCCCGTGGTGGATAAATTGGAGAGGAGTTTAACAGCTACATCATGTTTACTCTCCCAAGGAGCTAGATTACAACTTGTACTATCTGCTCTTTCCTCCATGCCAATCTATTTCTTATGTAGTTTAAGCCTGCAAGTTGGCATTATTAAGCAGTTGGAAAGGATTTTGAGGCAATGCTTGTGGAGAGGTAACTCTAATACACCTAAACAATCATTAGCGGCTTGGCCAATGGTTTGTAGACCTAAGGAATATGGTGGAATGGTAATCCTAAACCTAGGCATACATAACAAAGCTCTTCTCACAAAGCACTTATCAAAATTTTACAATAAGGTTGACATACCGTGGGTCTCCCTTATATGGTCCGCATAATATGATGGTTTAACACCTCATGCAATAGTGTTGTGTGGTTCCTTTTGGTGGAGGGACATCATGAAACTAAATGACACATTCAAAGCTAATTCTGAGATGATAGTCAACATGGGAGACTTTACTTTGTTCTGGCATGATGCTTGGGTATTCATGGGCTCTTCAACGCCTATCAAGGACAGGTTTCCAAGCTTATCCTCTTTTGTGATAGATGACAAACTATATGTTTATGACATAATCTCCAACCCTGATCCTGGTGCTCTATTCCATCTGCCTTTATCCATAGATGCTTTCTAGGAATTCCAAGTTATCCTAGCTGGTTCGATATCTTTGCAAAGGAATGAATAGGCACCTGACTTATGGCTGTGGATACGTGGGAAAGGTCCTTACTCTGCAAAAAGCTATTACAAGATGATGCATGCACATCTCCCTCTGGATGAACCATGTAAATGGCTTTGGGCTTGTAGATGTACCATGAAGATCAAAGTTTTTGCTTGGTTAATGCTAAATGACAGATTGAATACATAGGATATGTTGTTGAGAAGACACTGGAGGTCAACAGAAGAGGATAATTCGTGTCTTGTCTGCCCAATGCAAACTTTGGAATTTAGAGACCATCTATTTTTCAAATGTGTATTTGCAACCAGGGTTTGGAACTATCTTTAGATCACATGGCGGGCTGGTCTTTCCCCTAAGGAATGTATCCTTGTAGGTCGCAGAAGCTTTGGGCACCCTTTCTTCTTGGAAGTGGTCTTCACATTTGCATGGAACATTTGGATTCTTCGAAATGGAAAAATCTTCAGGGATGAGAATCCATCCTTCAGAGCATGGAAGAGGAATTTCATCCATGACATATCCCTCTTACCACATAGGTTTAAGACCTCTGTGAGGCCACTATTGTTGGCTTCGATCAATAACTTACCTGGATGAGGAGTCAGGAAACTTAGCTGGTTATTCTCTATTGGCTTACTTTGTAAAAAGTTGTCCTTGTACATATCTCCATAGGTAGGCCTTCTCTCTTTCTTGTTTGTACATACCTCTTATTTGAGTTTTAATAAAAGATTGTGAGGCTGTTGCCACATAGTATTCAGTCAAAAAAAATCTTTAGATGGATTTGTTGCACGATGTTGGATGGCCAAAAGTGTTTGAACCATGTTGTCCGAACATTTTGGGGCGTTTTAATGAACCCCATTAGAATTTCCCTTAGAGATTTTTATAATGTAAATTTGTTCAAAAGGGACATGAGGCAAAAGCGTTGCCTCATCCATTAATTAAGAAGGAAGACGAGCATGAGTTTGTAGAGAAAAGTTAAAAAATAGTACAACATGGTCATTAATCTCCCGACATTAAATGACACAAAATTAGCTTAGCCTCGCCCTTTATGTTGGTCAGTAGGATGTTAGGTGGCTTGAACTTGTTGCAGAATATCCTCGCGTTACTCTTGTTTCAAATAGTCCAACAAACAAGCATTGTTAAGGAGGCCATTGCTTTCCTATGCACCATCGTCACACTAGATATGTATGTCCACCACTCCTTGATCAATCTTTCCACTGGCCAAGTGGCAATATCCATGCTATCCTATTGGAAGCAATCTTTCAACATTTACCAAAGTCTTAATGTGTAACGACACTTGTAAAAGAGGTGTGCAACGGACTCTTGCCCCCTCTTGCATAACGGCCAAAGCCCGCAATTGTCCCAAACTCGCTTGGCCAAGCAGTTGATGGTCCATACACGATTTTGAATTGCCAGCCAAGCAAATAACCTCATTTTTGGGGGTTCCCAACCAATCCAAATGGTGTTATTCATCTTTATGCGAACAATTCCAAAGAGTTGTGCCTTATGCACCGAGGCCACGGTATATTCACCATTTATTGTGTGCGCCCAAGTGATAGAATCCTATGTATCCTCATGGCGGTGGACGTCCCGAAGAAAGCCCCAAAATAGGATGAATTAGCGGATATGGTCGAAGGTAAAGGCGGATTTTGACTTTGGCAATCCATGCGCCCTCAAGCGAGGCTTCACGTACCTTCCATTTTTTCCTCATAGAGCACTCAAAAATGAGCCGAGCCAATCTCTAAGTCTCTTTCCAAGTAGCCAATGGGTGTCCCAAAAGGGTGCAATGACACCATTGCCAATAGGGATAGAGGTCGAAGCATAGAAGAAGTGCATGTCTTCCTCGTCGCAATGATTACCCATCCCCACCCACATCCGTGATGGATCATTCCACTTATACCAAGGCCAATATGATCTTAGGGCTGGGTTAAATTTGCCAAGGTGAAGCACACTGAAGCGACCAAGATCCATAGGGCGGCACACTACCACCCAATTAACCTTGCACTTGGCGCCAGTCGTCTTGTCCATCCCGCACCAGAGGAATGCCCTCTTGATCTTGTTGATGCTAGTGAGTGTGCAGAGTGGGATGACGAGGGAGGCACTGCAAAAAAAAACACTTCCGCGATGATACGTGTTTGTCATAGTAGGTCACGTTTTCTATCATGCATGTACATCCATGATGATTTTATGATAGAATCAAGATAGTCATACCTGTGCTGTCATAGAAGTGTTCCATGACATTACAAAAATTATCATGATGGAAGGGTCCACTTCCATGACAATAAATCGCGCGTCATAGAAGTGCTTTTGTCAGGGGTAACCGACACGTGGCATTCACTGTAAAGGGTCGCCGTTAAGCTATTGGGTTCCAATTTGGATCTGATAACCCGTTAACAGCCCGAACCAATGGGGATTTTCCACGTGTAAAATTCTCAATGGCTAGAGGAACCACGTGTTGGCTCACTGTTGGGACAGATGTCGTCCACTCATTGGACCGAAGGCGCCTATGATACGTCGACACGTGGCATGGCCCAACAGAGGCCCACTCCTGTGAAAAGGCCGACTCGTTTAACTTGGTCAAATGGTAGAGGGCCGGCCCACGGAAAGCCTGTTAATGGACTGTTCACATATAGCCCATTTACAGCCCGCTAACTCATAGTGTCGGAGTAATGGGCCATGGGTAGCCTATCCCAAGGCCCAGAACCTTTCAAGAAATCGGGCCGATTGTGCCCCTCAAGACGTCAAGATGGAGCTCCGCCTTCTGGCGGCCGGCTGGCTGAACGACCGACTCCCAGACTGCCGCCATGTTTGGGAGGACGGCTCTAGGACAGGCCGACTCCTAGCAGGCGGCCTCCAGAGAGGCCGGCTCCTGGCAGTCGGCCCATGGCGCCCTCCAAGTCTGCGCCCCCATTAAGAGGAAAAGACAAGGCGTGGCTGTAGTATAGCCCATCCCGCCCCTATCTAGGGCCGGGCGTGGCCACAGTGCCCCGTACGGGCGGAGATCTTCGCCCGGTGTGGCACTGTTGCCGCTCCGCCCTTGACATCACTCCTGTCAGGCGATGCCCTGTTCCCACAACCGCCTGTCAGTACAGCTCAGAGATGGGGTCAGCGAGAGCACGGACACATGGTAGGGGCCTCACCAGTCGGACCCGAGGGAGGCCGGCTCCCAGCAACCAACTAGTTCCTTCCTCGAGGCCCCACGCACCATTAACCAGATAAGACGCAGAGTGGCTACAATGATCTCCCACCAGGCGGCGGGACTGTAGCCACGCTCCTCGGACAAGGCACGCGTCATTAGCATCACGGGTACAGTAATCTGTAGCCGGCAAGACCCATGAGCGGCGGAGGCGGCCTGTCAGCTCCATACCAGACCAGCCGGCGGGCCCCAACAGTTGGCGGGGAAGCCGGCGACTAGAGAGATTGACAACTGGGCCCTATGCCTAGACAGATTACCATTGTACCCCTGGGGGGTAGGCCTATATAAACCCCCAGGGCACCCATGCAAAGGGTTCGGACCTGTTAGGACTAGACTCACACTTAGAGGGAGAGGAGAGCAAGCCCTGCCTCCTTTGACCTCTAGCATACAACTCGAGGAGCACCATTGTACACGCTTGTGCCTTAGTGATCGTGCGGAGACCCCACAGAGCAGGACAAGGGGTGTTATCTCCTAGGAGAGCCCCGAACCTGGATAAAGTACGCCTGCGTTCATGTCTACGCCTCATCCCGCTTCCAGGCACCGGCGACGTTCTACTCGCTCCCACCATGATAAGCCATCCTTTGGCATATGTCGCACCCAACCCCCGACATTTGGCGCCCACCGTGGGGCGAGGTGTACCGTCTCCCGGAGACCTATTCTAGACGGGAACCCTGTCCTTCCTGGCGAGAGCAGCCAGCCCGGCAAGCCAGACGGAGTCTGCACCGACGCGCTGCACGGAGCGGAGATTGCCTGCACGGCGAGCTGCCTCGCCGGTCTTGTTAGTGAGGTTCGCCTCTCCGACGAGCCCGCGTCTGATGCGGGCACCGATGGCCCTGAGAGCCGCCTCGTCAGCCTCCTCGATCAGCTCTACGTCGCTAGCGTGCCTGCTGCTGACTTGGAGTCGGTTGGCTCCACCGACCCGATGTTGGTTGACTCCGACATGGCGTCGCTTGGCGCGTTCCCCTCCAGCGTATTGGTCTATGATGAGCCGCTCCCTCACGCGGAAAGCGGTGGCAGCACCGTCACGGAAGTGCTCGTCATCAGCCACGGCGAGCACTCTGGCGGAGGTGGCCATGATCCGTTGCAGACGGTGAAGTAAGACCTGGCCGCACGTATCCCAGAAGACGCCGACGCTGAGACGCTGGAAGCACGCTGAGGGAGTCCCAGATTAGGCGGTCCTCGGACAACCGAACTATATACTTTGGCCGGACTGTTGGACTATGAAGATACAAGATTGAAGACTCTGTCTCGTGTCCGGATGGGACTCTCCTTTGTGTGGAAGGCAAGCTTGGCAATTCAGATATGTAGATCTCCTCCCTTGTAACCGATTCTGTGTAACCCTAGCCCCTCCGGTGTCTATATAAACCGGAGGGTTTTAGTCCGTAGGACAGCAACAATCATACCATAGGCTAGCTTCTAGGGTTTAGCCTCTCCGATCTCGTGGTAGATCAACTCTTGTAATACTCATATCATCAAGATCAATCAAGCAGGAAGTAGGGTATTACCTCCATCGAGAGGGCCCGAACCTGGGTAAACATTGTGTCCCCCGCCTCCTGTTACCATCCGCCTTAGACGCACAGTTCAGGACCCCCTACCCGAGATCCGCCGGTTTTGACACCAACATTGGTGCTTTCATTGAGAGTTCCACTGTGCCGTCACGATAAGGCCTGATGGCTTGTCTCGTTGTCAGGGACAACGTTACCTCTGGGGGAGCCCTGGATGTAGGCCAAACTCTCCGATTAGGCGGCTTCGTCATGATCGCCCCATCGGCCGTCGCGCCGACGAAGACTTCTCGGGTCATCAAAAATAGCCTCCACGTCGGCTCGGGATTCACCGAGCAGATGGATCCAATGGAGCTCTATTCTTTGAACGAGCCCTTGGATCGCATCGCCGCCTTGGGATTCAGTATGGACTATGATCAGATCGGGCTTAAACCTGACCAAAGGGAGATTAACTCTCTGCCGGTTACCCATCAGATAGCGGTGGTGGAGGAGTGATCCAGCGATTCTTCCTCTATTTTGAGGACAAACTATGTCCGGATTCCCGAGCTCTCCGAGCCGGATACCCGTCTATGGGAGGACATGGCCCAAGCTTCGAACCTGGAATCGAACAGCGGGCTAGTACCATTGGGCAACGTCCCAAAGCCCGAGCTACCAAGCTCGGAAAATCCTTTGGGCCTCAGACCGGGTCAGGGTTTGGACTTAAATCTACCCACCCACCCTCACATAAGTGATCTTTCGCATATTAGACAAGAGCCCCAAGAGACAGTACATCACTATTGGGCCAGATTCCTCCTTGCAATAAGCAAGGTGAAGGACTGTCGCGAGGAAGACGCAATTTCATTCTTTTGCAAAAATTACACGGAGAAGGGAATCCTCAACGCCATAAGTCGCCGTGATATAACACACTTCGCTGACTTGGCGTCCATAGTATGGAAGTACTGTGCGATGGAAAGCACTTGGAAAACCCAAACACAATTCTGGGATCCTCCGGCTCAAACTAAACCCTCTGTCCGAACTAAAAGTGTGTACTCTCGTAAGTCACCCAATCCAATTACAAAGAAGCCAAAATACAACTACATGGCGCGGAACCGTATTGGAGGGATGGCTCAATGGGCCATGCAAAATTCACAATACATCGGATACCATGCCAACACACAGCCTTAGATCATGTTGGATACTCCGGCAGGTGGCCAGGAGTGGCGAGGATCTCCTCGCAACCATACCACAGAGCACCCTCCCGCGGAAAATAATAATACAGTACTAACAGTATTCGAGACTTTCGCCTCAAACAATAGGCGCAAGCGGGCAATTCGCAGCCTCGCCGAAGTCTGCCACATTGCAACGATAAATCCATGGAACGACACGGCCATAACCTTCAATGCCAGTGACGAACCTCAATTCCGCACAGCCCGAGCTCCGACCACTTTGGTCCTTAGTCCAATTGTGGACGGCTTCCGGCTTACTAAAGTACTCATGGACGGTGGCAGCGGATTAAACCTCATCTATGAGGAGACTCTTAGAAAAATGGAAATAGACAAGAGCCGCATTGAGCAAAGCAGCACGACCTTCAGAGGAATCATCCCTAGTCGGGAGGCACGATGTGCAGGAAATATCACACTAGATGTGGTATTCGACACGCCGAAGAATTACAGGTCCAAAGAAATCACATTCCAGGTGGCCCCGCTTCGTAGCGGATACCACGCCCTTCTAGGGCGAGAGGCATTCACGATCTTCCAAGCTATACCCCATTACGGGTACATGAAGCTCAAGATGCCCAGGCCCAATGGAATCATCACTCTAGCTAGTGATCCGGACATAGCACTCCGCGTCGAAAATAAAACTGCCGCACTGGCCCTCGAAGCGTTATCCGAAGCCCTCGTGGCCGAAGAACTAACTGCGCTGCGCTCTGCAGTGGACAAGGACGGCGTGATACTCGACAAAAGACCCAAGTCCACCTCTTGTAACCAGCAGACGAAATAGTCAAATTCCAGGTCCACCCAATGGACCCTACAAAAACAACATCCATCGGGGCACAACTGTCGGCGTTCTGGGAACGGGGGTCCCCAGACTTGCCTGCCTGCGGCCTGCGGCGTGGCTCAAAGGGGGGCCCAGCGCGGCCCATCTTCACCAACACAAACCCAAGACCCTCGCGAGGGGCCAAGCCTTGCGGGGCGAACGATGCGGAGCTTCCTCAGGCACAGCCTCGTCAGGCTGGCTCACGAGGAGGCGGAGAGATCAAGGCGGGGTACCTCACAAGGTGCCCGTGACGCAAGCCATGACGACCGGGGGCGCCAGGCGGGTGCCAGCCCGCGCAGCGTCCTCCCTTCCTCTTTGGTGCAAAGGGGGCAAGCGCAGCCGCGGAGTACCAAGGCATCAGGCAAAGGTTACCATTTCGATGCAACGAGACCAAGACCAGGAGGACTACGAGACGAAGGTCACCGTGGAGCCCAAGACGGCGTCATCACCGGAGCTTTGCGCAGGCGAAGACTACTTTTGTCAGGATAGTTGATACTAGCTGTCCCCCTTTAAATTAGCCTGCCATTGTTGGCTACCTTCCCGCTCGATATTTGGGAAGAGGACCAGGGCCTCTATAAATAGTACCAGCCACCCACAAGGCAGGGGGAGACAGAGAAGGAGGCAGGGAAAGAGAGAGAGAGAGAAGATCAGAAAGAGAGAGAGAGAGAGAAAGGTGACTGAGCTCCTCCCAGCAGTTCATCACCCCAGCCAAGAACAGACCCCTGCAAGGCTGTTCCTCCTTGTATTGTTCATCATCATCAGCCGAAGAGGCAATCCACCACACCACACACTGGAGTAGGGTATTACACCACAACGGTGGCCCGAACCAGTATAAACCTTGTGTCTCTTGTGTTGTTCTTTCCATAGTTTAGATCCTAGCAAGGCGAAATCTCCACGCGCACCCCAGTGTTCGAACCTCAAGGGTCTGCCGGAACCCAAAATCTGACATTTGGCGCGCCAGGTAGGGGTGCGCCGGGATTCGTATTCCACCACCCCATTCTCCTCCGACCATCACGCCCATGTCTGACGCTCGTCGGGCCCGCGCCGAGCGCCGGGCCGCGCTCGCTTCCCGCGTCGCCCAGACGGCCCCTATCGGCGGGTGACCCCGCCGTTCCCCGTCACCTGCCGTCAACGCCGCCACCGGCCCGGCGGGGGACGAGCATCAAGCTCGTCCCAGCATCCGTCCGTGCGGCAAGACGGCCGCACCGCAACTCCCTCGCTCACCCCAGCTGGTTCTTCGTCCCGCGTGCTCTGCGCGCCCATGGAGGCTCGGGCTGCACTCATCGCGGCGAACGAGCTCCTGTGGTACCGTCCCGTCGACGATGTCTACGAAGAATGGCTCGACCGCGTTGCCGAGCTTGTCCGCGCCGCAGGGGGCTCTCCTGCACCGTCCGTTCCGCTGCACCGCACCCCGCCCCGCGCGGGCAGTGAAGCCCCGGCGGCGCCCCGTCCGCCTCCTCCTCAGGAAGGCGCCATGGCCCCAAGGCGCGTGGCCTCTGGGCGGAACCCGCTCCGTCAGGCGCCAGCGCAGCAAGAGCAGAGCTGTCAAGAAGTCCCTCGCCCGCAAGAAGCTGCCCGGGCGCTCCCTGCTCCAGCACGTCGCGACCATGCTCCTGCTCCCGCGCGTCAGGACCTCGTGCTGCTCCCTGCTGCAGCGCGTGGGGACATGCAAGACCAAGTTCCCCGTCATCCAAGGCCTCCTGTGGCCACAGCAGGCTATCATGCCTTCACTGCCGAGCTACGCAACATCGCGTAGCCTCGCAAGTTCAAGCCAGACCTGCCTCCTCGCTACGATGGCACGGCTGACCCTGCGGAGTTCCTCCAGCTCTATGAGCTGGGCATCGAAGCTGCCAACAGAGACGAGAAGGTCATGGCGAACTGGTTCCCTATGGCACTCAAGGACGGGGCCCGCACCTCGCTCCTGAACCTGGCTCCAGGCACAATCTCCTCCTGGGACGAGATGCGCACCCGCTTCATCGCCAACTTCCAAGCCACTCGCGACCGGCCACCCGCCGTGTGCGACATGCGCCGCATCAAGCAACAGCCCGGGGAGACCCTGCAGAAGTACATCCAGCGCTTCAACAGTGCGCGCCTCAAGATTCCCAAGGTGACTGAGGAGGCCATCATCTCGGCCTTCTCCGACGGCATGCGAGTCGTCAAGATGAAGGAGGAGCTGGCGATGCATGAAGACCTGTGCACTTCCCTGGAGCTGTTCAACTTGGCAACCAAGTGCGCCAGGGCCGAGGAAGGGCGTCTCTCCCTCCTCGAGCTACCTGCCGCGGACCCAGAAGAGAAGAAGCCCAAGGCCAAGGATGTGAAGCGCAAGGGGGCTGCCGTGCTTGCGGCAGAACCAGACACCAAGCGGGGCAGAGATCAGCCCGAACCTTCCAAGGGCAGCCGGTACTGTGTGTACCACGACCTTCACACCCACAACACCAACAAATGTCAAGAGCTCCGAGCCATGCGAGAAGGAAGGATCGGCCATCGCCCTGACCGCAATGACCGGGGCTACGGCTGAGGAGGAGGAAGGAACGCAGGACGCTGGGAAGACCATGGCCCGCGCCAAGGGTGGCGCGATCAACCTCACGAGGATCGCTGGCAAGACCCGCCTCACGAGGGAAGCTGGAGAGATCAGCCTTGCGAGGGAGACTGGAGGGATCAGCCTCGCGAGGATCGCCTGTAAGGCAACGCAGGCCTCCCACCGCTGCCGCCGCAGCCAGGGAGAAACGAGGACCGCCACTAGGACGAGGGGGCTGGGGGCTTCTAGGAGCCGCGCGCGATCGCCTGCATCCTGGGCGGGGCACAAGCCCCAGCCTCTCAGCGCATCTTCAAGCAGTTCGCCCACGAAGTGAACGCAGTCCTCCCCAGGCTCGAAGCCACATGCCCTCTCAGGTGGTCGGCGTGCGCCATCACGTTCAGCTCAGCAGATCAACTCAAGTGTGCGGCCACAGGCGGAGTTCTCCCAATGCTTTGTTCCCCAATCATCAGCAATGTGGTGGTCACCAAAACCCTCATAGATGGCGGGGCAGGGCTCAACGTCCTGTCCGTGGAAACATTCAACAAACTCCAAGTGCCCTACAGCCAGCTTCAGCCAACCAAGCCTTTCTCCGGTGTCACCGACAGCTCCACGGTCCCGATTGGGCAGGTCTGCCTCCCTGTCACCATCGGGGCACGCAACAACTACCGCACCGAGCTTATCGATTTCAACGTCGCTCACATTCGCCTGCCATACAACGCCATCCTTGGGTACCCAGCGCTGGCCAAGTTCATGGCTGTAACTCACCACGGCTACAACGTCCTCAAGATGCCAGGAAGCGGCGGAGTCATCACGGTGCCATGTGAAGAGAAGGACGCGGTGTGTTCCCTGGAACGAGCCTTTCAGGCCATGTCACTGGAAGACCCGAATCGTGGAAGCAGGAGGCCTCCCGAGACCGCCCCTAAGAAGAAAAAGACATCGGCCGGCCTGACCACTCAAGAGGTAGGCCCCTCTGGGCCCGTGCCTGCCCAGGGGGAACCTCCTTCCATCGCATAGGAAAGCGCGCCCGGCGCCCTCCTCAGCCAGGGCTCGGGGGCTCTCCCCTGGAGGGCCACCGACCTAGCCAGGGTCAGGAGGGAGGCGCTTGAGCACCACATGGAGGCGTGTTTCGAACCACGTTTCCCTCAAGAAGGAGCAAGGCAAGGAGATCCAGACCCTCAGGAGTTCGTCAGCAACGCCATTCAGGAGCTATAGGAGTCAAGAGTCATGAAAGGCGGCCGCCGCCTACCAGCAGTGGCTCCCCATCCAGGCGAGGATGGTGGGCTGCGCGTCTACATCGATATACCAGGGCTCAACCGAGTCGCCTCTCTGGAGCGCCTCTGGCCCTTGCGAGTGGGGCGCTGCAAAGGTCCACCCCATAGCTATGTTCGCATGCCTTAGGGCTTGCCAAACGCGGCTGCCACGTACCAGCGCCTCATGAGGGGCATCATGGAGGCACAAGAGGCCAGGCGTTCCGCAGCCCGGGTAGGGATGGAGATGGCCCATGAGGAGCCGCCAGCGCTTCCGGAGCTCCCCGAGGCCCCTGGGCCTGGGGTCTCGTGAGGATCGGCTCCCGCAGCCCACCGAGTCTGCTACACCAACACCCCTTCGTCCTCAACGTCATCAGGTGACATCTTTCAAGTTTTCACTTCCAGCTGGGAGCGCCCCCAGGGCTGCATTATTCCCAGGCCGCGTGGGTCCGTCCTTGCGGCGTGTATCTCTTTTTATTCCATGTTGTTAGCTTACCTTGTTGGGGGCGCCCCTCGGGCTGCATGATCCCCAAGCCGCTCGGGCCAGGCCCAGTGGCATGTATCCCGTTTGCGTTGATTTCCGATTATGCGTTAGACCCACCATGCTTGACTATTTGATGCCGGTCCACGGCACCTCTTCTTCTCCATGCCGACCACTTGCACGTTAAAGGGGGGTACCTGAGCATCGTGACTCAGGGCTCTTACTGGCTCTCCAGCCCTCACCCACTGGCCTTGTCCATGGCATCGCGACCTGGCATACCAGCGACGGCTAAGACCAGCTCGACGGCCGGGACCCGAGGACGTAGAGTGCCGACATCTAACCAAATTGCAGGGACACATCACAAGATAAGGCCCAGTGCCAGGCGCAACCCTCCTAGAGGTAGGGCCCCGTGAGTCCCGCGCTGGCTCACGGGTGCGCAGATACACCTCGCCAGGCCCTACCGTGCCAGCCACGTGTCAGGGTGGGGCTGTACACGCCCCGGGGGCTCCTCCCAGAGGGGGCCCCCTCCCATGTACCAGTGGAAGCACCATGCTCCGCACTGGCTGACGACACTACCGAGGAGCGGCTATGCCCATACACATACGGTAGCGCTATGCTCCGCGCTGGTGATAAACAACTGAGGATGGCCCCCGGGCCGCACCAACCTCAGGGAGCCCAGAGCTCAGTGTCTAGCCTCATCGTAACGCCTCCCCTCGGGAGTGCCGCGCGAGGGGCTGGGCACGGGGGCTGCGACTGGCTCACACCCAGACGCACGCCGCTCAGCCAGGTCCCCCCGGGCCTGGTTCGTCACGCGTCTCTCCCCGAGTAGAGCCAAGGTACGAAGGTCATTCGTGCGTCAAGGGGGACTCCTGAGCATTGCGACTCCGGAGCCTAACTGGTCACGTAGCCCCTCACTCCGTGTCCCCGTCCTGGTTTCCGGTCGGGACCAACGCTGGGTGAGCTACGCGCGTAGCCAGGCTCTGCAGACGTAGAACGATAGATCCACCCGCATCACACCTCCCTACTTGCTGTTCATGCACCAAGGGGGACTCCTGAGCATCGCGACTCAGGAGCCTAACTTGTCACGTGGCCCCTCACTACTTGGCCCCGTCCTGGTTTTCGGTCGGAACCAATGCTGGGTGAGGCATGCACGGGGCCGGGCTCTGTCGGCGTAGAACATAAGCAAGTAGGAAGGAAAGGCACAAATTTCAAGGAATTCAAAAGCAAATATTACAGTCCACACTGTTATCTCAATGCCAAACGCAAGATTAAACGCCTCCTCAAGGCATGATACATGTGCAGGAATTAAAGGCAGGACAGGAGCCGCGATGGAGTCACTTGTCGGCGATGGAGCAGCGCGGATTGGGTACGCCTCACGGAGCGGTGGGGTCGGCAGCGCCTTGCTTCGGCTTCACGGAGTCAGCCAGCTAGGTCCGAACATCTTTTAGTTCATCATCAAGCCGGGTATTGGCATCTTGGAGATCGTTTTTCTCCCGCCTAACTTGTGTAAGCACGCGCTCGCCAGCCTTCAGCTGTCGTTGAGCATGTCGCTCTTCCGGATTCACTCTGGGATCATCTGCAGAATCTAATTATTAGATTAGCATGCAAGCCAAATATTAACTGGTATATCTCGTTCTTTTCGATAGGAACAAGTTTTACCAGATGGGGCCTTCTTGGACTCCTCCATTTTGGCAACTGCGGCCCGTAGCTGGGCTTTGCACTCCTCCAGCTCTTGAGACAACTGGGTATTCTTCTCAGTAAGAACCTATGCAAATAATGATCCTTAAATCAGTTGTGCCATCTGTTTCAAGTCTTAGGGGCTACTGGTATATATAATTATCAGATTTTCTTACCCGTATATCCTTTACATACCGGTCCGTGGCTCTGGCAAGACCATTTTGAGCAGCTCGAATGTACGTGTCCCCTGAGTTGAAGGCATCAAACGCCTCTTCAGAAAACCGGGGTCGCGGAGTACGGCCCGGCGACACCTGTGCTTCATGGCACTGTCCACTTCGGAATTTGTAGCGGACAGCCTATCCGCATCCTCGTTAGGAGGAATATCCGGCGTTTTCCCCACATTAGCATCTGCCTCCAAGTCCGGCTCCGGAGCCCAGCTGGTGGAGGCATGGCCGGCAGGCTCTCCGGATATGGTCCGACGAGCATTTTTCCTGTTTTTAACCACAGACGTTATTATATTTTAAAGACAATAACCACGGAATAGGGTTCTATTTCATACCTCTGCGATGACATTCAGTCCAAACCGCCTTCCTTTTAAGCCTACCCGGTTTTGGTGCCCCTTGTTGGTGAGTCACTGCGGGTTCGGCATGGCGTCTCGAGGGCCTTCCCTGCAAGACACCATACGTGTGCGGTGGGTGAAGTACGAAAAAGGGGATCCTTCTTGGAAGTTGGGACTTCGGTTTTACTTACATGCGATGCAGTGAGCAGTCCAGGATAATCGGCGGTGATGGCCACCAAGGCACCGTCACAGCTTAACTGATAAAACATCCTGTCGATGAGCTCCACAAATATGTCCGGATCTTCTTCGAGTCCGGGATCGAGGGCCCGATCAGGGTACTCTGGCTGTGGAGATGGGCTGTGAATCTCCCTCACAGCTTTTCATAGTTCCTGCTATGAAATAGCAAGGTAAATATTTATGACAAACAAAGCTGGAAGGTTTGGAGTAAAAAGCAGCAGCTCACCCAGTTTGGGGGGTTGTACATGGAGAATCCATCCCGCGGATTAATACGGATGAGCTCCTCTTCCTCTCCCTTATAAAAATCGGATAGTATTTTCGCCAGAGCGGCGGCGCTGTTTGGACCTTTACGGCCGCAGCGGGTGGCATCGTCTTCTCCATTGAAGTGCCACATGGGTTGTTCCCGATATTGAAGTGGCTGCACCCCCCGCATTATACATATTGACATAACCTCGATTATTGTCAGTCCTAATTCGGCCAGTGTCTTTATCCGGCTCATCGGGTAAAGGACTTCTCTGTTATCTTCCTCTTGGGGGCTCCGAGGGTGCTAGCTACGGCGTTTCTTCAACGCGGCATTGTTGAACTGAAGAAGGCCCATCCGAATAGGGTCTAGGAGGGGAACGTCCTCCATATAAAACCACTCCGAAGGCCAGTCTTCGGATGTCTTCTTCGGAGTACCGGACAGGTATCCGCTCCTGGCGATGCGCCATATTTCGGCTCCGCCCACTTGAAATATTGACCCCTTCTGTGTACGGGGCATGAGGCAGAATAGCCTCTGCCATAGCTCAAAATGAGCTTCGCAGCCCAGAAATAGCTCGCAAAGGGCAACGTAGCGTGCGATGTGTAATATGGAGGAGGGAGTAAAATTATGCAGCTGGAGGCCATAGAACTCCAGGAGCCCATGGAGGAATGGATGGATTGGAAAGATTTCCCCTCAATAAAAAAGAGACGAGGCATACCCGCTCCCCCGTGGATGGGTTGGGAAAGCTTTCCGCTTGCTCCCCGCCATGATAAGTGGCTAGTCCGGCTCAGACGGGGACCCTGTACGCGGGAGGGAGAAACCCCTGGTTCTGCAACATTACTAGTTGGCTATGGGGAATAGAACACTTCTCCCAACTACCTGGCTTAGGGCTACGAGGGCGAGAGGAGGAGCTGCGGTAGCCGGCCATGATGGGATGGATTTTTCCGGGCACGCTCCGATGGATACTCGCTGTGGGAAGGTGGTGTGATCTAGATCTGAAGATCCCCGACTTTTTAAATAGACGATTCATCTACCTGGTTAGGGTGGTAAATGTAAAAAGACCCGACCTCTCGCATTTTCTCGACACATGGAAGACAACCATTATTAAGGCACAGAACCCGAGGAGTGCAACATTCATGGGAGGCCGGAAACAACTCGTTACGACAGGTACTCAGGATTTCGAGGAGAACCCGCCTTGCAATGCCGAAGAAAATCTACGCGCCGGAATCATCGTCATTGAAGCCTGGTTCGGGGGCTACTGAGGGAGTTCCGGATTAGGGGATCCTCGGACAGCCGGACTATATACTTTGGCCAGACTGTTGGACTATGAAGATACAAGATTGAAGACTTCGTCCCGTGTCTAGATGGGACTCTCCTTTGCATGGAAGGCAAGCTTGGCGATTCGGATATGTAGATCTCCTCCCTTGTAACCGACTCTGTGTAACCCTAGCCCCTCCGGTGTCTATATAAACTGGAGGGTTTTAGTCCATAGGACCACACCAATCATACCATAGGCTAGCTTCTAGGGTTTAGCCTCTCCGATCTCGTGGTAGATCAACTCTTGTAATACTCATATCATCAAGATCAATCAAGCAAGATGTAGGGTATTACCTCCATCGAGAGGGCCCGAACCTGGGTAAACATTGTGTCCCCCGCCCCCTGTTACCATCCGCCTTAGATGCACAGTTCGGGAACTCCTACCCGAGATCCGCCAGTTTTGACATCGACACACGCAGCGTCTAGCTCGTCGAGAGCGCCAACCGGCTGGCCAGCATGAGACGCCTTTCGAAGGCCTACCAGCACGAGATGGACCATGCTATCGGCGGCACGCCGGCTCCTGGTGGGCCTAGCCGCATTGGCCTGGTCCGGCAGCATGGCACGACCATCGCCAGCATGTTTGGGACAGATCGTCCCGTCTACACCACGCCTGCAGAAAACATACGAGCTGCCCAGGCGGCAGCAGATGAGCTAGACAAGCTCGAGGGCGACGAGCGTCGCCACATGACAGAGCGAGTTTAGCAGCTCCTCGATGCGGCTGCTGAGCAGCAAGATGCCGGGTGCCGCACCGAAGCGCCCATTCAGCGAAACGACGACCCGAGTGTTGGTGTCCATGATAGAAGAGACAAAGCCGGCTGCCAGCCGCAGCCGGACTCACGTCACCATCGAGCGCGACCAAGACAGCCACCCGAGAGCAGTGAGGCGGCGAGACGACTGTCCGCATCCTCCTCCTCGCAGGGAGAGGCGTATTTCCCTGCCTCCTATTGATCACCCATCACTCGGCAACCGCCTTGGCCACCGAGAAGGAATCGGAGAAAATGACACCCGCCATCGGATCGATCGTCTCAATCGATCCCTGGCGCTAGAAGAAGAGGATGAGTTGCGTCCGCCTTGTTTTGGCCCCCGCATCCGAGATGAGCCCTTCCCCAAAGGGTTCACTCTCCCAAGAGATACACCCAAGTACACCGGCTCCGTGAATCCGGAGGACTAGCTGGTCGACTACTCCACAGCCGTCAGCATCGCCAACGGCAACAAGCGCGTTGCCGTGAAGTACGTTCCGCTCATGCTCCAGGGCACAGTCCGGACATGGCTAAACAGCCTGAAGCCCCGCAGCGTCAACAGCTGGGTTGATTTCACCGAAGCGTTCAGCCGCAACTTTACCAGCATGTACAAGCGGCCGCCCAAGCCTCGCCAGCTCTCCCTGTGCGTCCAAGGCCCCAACGAGTCGACTCGCGACTATCTCACATGATGGGCCGAGCTGCGCAATTCTTGCGAGGGCGTGCATGAGGTACAGGTCATCGAGTACTTCACTGTCGGGTGCCGAGAGGGCACCCTCCTCAAGCACAAGCTTTTCTGCGATGAGCCGGCGACCCTCGACGAACTGCTAAACATAGCATACAAGTACGTCACGGCCGACTCCTCTATGAAGGTGGAGATTCAAGTCAAAGTGTCGGGCAATGTGGCCCCCCAAGCCCCGAGGACCTTGGCTGGCGACGCCAGCCGGCGACAACAACCAAACGACAACAAGTGCAAGGCCATCCATCCGGCTTCCATGAGCCTGCAGGTGGCATCAGTCGAAGATCAACAGCTAGAAGGGCAGCCTCCTCCCAAACACTAGAAGGACGACAAGCCCAACTAGATGCCCGCCTTCTTGTACGAGCAGACCCTCGATGCACCCTGCAAGTTCCACATCGGTGCGAAGCCATCCAATCACACCGCTCGAAAGTGGCATTGGCTCACCAGGATTGCCAGGGGTGACGGACTCCAGCCCCCTCCGGCAGCCGGCCCGCTGCCTCCTCCTCCATAGCAGCCGGCGGCTCGGCCGGTTGGAGCCATACAAGATGATTACCCCGAAGAGCATTGAGGGAGTCTGGATTAGGGGGTCTCCGTACAGCCATACTATATCCTTTGGCCGGACTGTTGGACTATGAAGATACGAGATTGAAGACTTCGTCCCGTGTCCGATGGGACTCTACTTGGCATGGAAGGCAAGCTAGGCAATACGGATATGTTTATCTCCTCCTTTGTAACCGACCTTGTGTAACCCTAGCCCCTTCTGGTGTCTATATAAACCGGAGGTTTTTAGTCCGTAGGACAACATACAATCATACCATAGGCTAGCTTATAGGGTTAGCCTCTCCGATCTCATGGTAGATCAACTCTTGTACCACTCATATTATCAAGAATAAATCAAGCAGGACATAGGGTTTTACCTCCATCAAGACGGCCCGAACCTGGGTAAAACAGTTCGGGACCCCCTACCCGAGATCCGCCGGTTTTGACACCGACAAGCATGGAGCCTATGTCATGTTCACCAGCGTGGCCAGCGATAGGCGTAGCAAACGGCAGCAACAAGAAGTAAATGCAGTAGCATCAGAGACCCCGGAATTCATGCATTGGTCTGAGAAGCCCTCTTTTATCTATATGATAAGTACCATGCCTGTCATTTGCGTTATTTCATTAATCCATCTGGCACCGGGTTCAACCAGTCGACCCGGGCACTTGCCGCCTTGTACTATGAAATGCTTCCTGCAGCCGGACAAGTAATGTGTTGGCACCTAAGCTTTCTCCTGCTAGAAGCCGCAGCTCACAGAGCGACTGTTCGGTCGGCAGGAGTTAAGGCAGAAAGGGCGCCTGCATGAAAAATGGCTAAGGACCCAAAGCATACACATAGTCCAAGCTGGCTTCCTGCCTCGCCGACCGGCTGTTAAGCAGCCGGCCGACCGGTTTCTACTTCACTTGCTAGAAAACTCTAGTTGGCTAAGTACTTGCCTTCCAAAAGTTGCTAAGTACTTGACCCAGCCACAGTCCGAGGAACGGCTGTTCGGCTGGCAAGACGGCAACCGAGGGAAGGCGGCAAAGGAAAAAAAGCCAGAGAGCAGAAAGCAAGGAAATATAGAACTTGGTAAAAATATTTACACATCAAAAGGCCCTTGGCCGACATCCAACATGAGTTTGAAATACACCCCGCGGGTGGAATTGTGCAAACTTAATAAAGTTTGTTGATACTAATAAGCCGGAAGAAATAACGGTAAAAAGGCAGCCTAGGAAGCAGCAACGGGTTCGGCAGAATGGTGGAGTCAGCGGCGCCGGCTGGTTGAGCGACCGGGTTGTCGGTCTCTGTTCAGTCACATTCAGCAGCAGCCGGCTCGCTTGAGCATGGCTTGTTGCTGGAGGCACGGTTGAGTTGAGGTTGGTCGTCTGCTCCGACCTCTAGCGCCTCCTCTTCGCCTTCCTCCTCCTCGTCGTCTTCTCCCTCGTCGTTGGAGTCGATCACCTCGGCCGAGTCCTCCCCATCCTCCGGGTTCAGCCTGAACCATTCTGGTGGCGCCTCCACACCGTTCTTGGCCAGCTCCCGGATGAAAACGCCGGTGTCAGTGTACTCGGCGATTGCTGCCGCCCGCCTGACAAGCTCACCCTCCACTGCCACCAGCTCCTCCTGGGCTTCCTAGCGAAACGTGGTCAACTGGGATAAATTTAGCCCAGGGTACCACGCCTTGACGAACTCCAGGGCCAGGCATGCTCTGGCCCGGGCCGAGGAGCCCTTCCACGCCTCAAGGCGGCCGGCCGCCACCTCCAGCCAGTCGACAGTTCGGCTGGGGGTGCACGGAGCCGGCATGTCGGGCTACAGGGTGGCGATTGCCTGGGCACCGACACGCTGAAGGCGGCGCAGCAGTCGATGAGTCGGCCGAAGACGAGCCTGGATGCTGAGAAGCTGCTCGCGGAGAGTGCGAGGGGCATTGGCGGCGATCTCCTCGCCTTCTGCCCTTCCTCCTTCCTGGTCGGCCTTAATAGCCTGGTTGGCAGCACCAGAGTGACCTAGGAAGAAGTCTGCTCGGACAAAAAGCAAAGAGTTAGACCGGAAACAAGAAGTCGGCTTGATCAGAAGCTGGCGATTTGAAGAAAGAATAAAGAAGGAAGCTTACCGTCGACCATGTCTTTAATCTCGCCAAAGCCGGCTGTCAGCATCGCCTGCTTGTCGGTCCAGGCGGAGCGCTCGATCTCGAACTTAGGAAGGAGACCCGCGTCCTTGTCCTCCGCCTCCTTCCGGGCCTTCTTGAGAAGGTCCGCCTGCTCCGCCAGTTGCACGGCCAGCCGGTCATGCTCTTCAGCCAGCTTGCTGCAGTCCACCTCCTTGGCACGCAGCGCAGTGTTGGCTTCGCCCAGTTTCCGTTGAAGGGTGGCGTTGGCCTCTGCAAAAGTAGAAAGAAAGAGATATCAGCAATCGATAGAGAAAAAAGAGCGGTTGCCAGGAAGATCCGGCCCGACTGCTCAACAGTCGACCCAAATCTCGGGGACTATAGCCTGCAGGTGTGCTAGCGCGCCCCCGCAGAGAAAGAAAAAGACTTACTCCGGCTCTCCGACAATTGACAGCCCGTTGATCCAACTCCTGGACCTTGGAGTTGAAGGCGGTTGCATGGAGGTTATGGTAATCCTACAGCAAGGATAACAGACAAGTGTTAGCACTCGGAGCTTGCCATTTAAAGTTCAGGGCTGCCTCCTCAGCAGCCAGCCCAAAACTTGGGGACTACACCCAGTGGGTGCGCCAGCGCACACCCACGAAGCAGTACAAGAATAAAAAACAAAGAAGCAAGAAGCTTACCCGGATGACTGCTCGTGACTCCAGGAACGCGTTGTTGCAGCGCTTGAGTGCGTCGGCTTCTACGCGGAGCTTGGCCTGGACGTCCAGGATTGCCTTGTTCAAGGAGCCCATCCCGCCTCCCCGTACCCAGTCGACGGGCGCGGCGCTGATCGCCTCGGCGTCCGGGATCGATGAGCTTGCGGCGCCGACTTCCTGCGGCTACGGCGCCGAGGCCGCCTTCGCAAATCGGTGGCGCGAGGGTGTGCGGACCTCAGGAGTTGAACCTGTCGCCGGCTCACCTCCGGCTGGCGGCGCCAGCGGGTCGGCCAGCTGTTTGTATCGCGCCTACTCAGAAGGTGGGGGCGGAGGCACGTTTACGTCTGGCATGACGACATCGCCGCCGTCCCTCTCCGTGATCGGGTGCTCGTCGTCGGCTTCCTCGGTCTATGCCACGAACTTTGGTGGCGGCGGCACGGAGTTGAGGGGCGTGATGAATATCGCCGACTGACGGCGCGCGGCTTCCTTAGCCTGTTTCTTCGACGCAGCGGCAGCCTCGGCCTCCGATAGCCTCTTCAAAGCGGCGGCCTCTGCCTTGTATGCTTCCACCTTCCCCAGACGGGCAGCTTCCCGCTCCTCACGCACCTCCCGCGCATTTCGCTCTGTCGCCTCCCGGAGGTCGGCGGCCGGATCAATTCGCCGGGTGGTAGTTGAGGTCTCCGCTGACCCCACGATGGAGGCGGTGGCTGACTTCTCGAGAGAGAGCGGAGCCCTAGAATCAAGAAAATAAAACAAAGAAAGCTCATAAAGAATCAACAAGAAAAGAAGAGCACAAGGGAAAAACACTTACGCCGACACCATAGGAGGCGCGTTTGGGAGCTTCTGAAACTTGGCCACCTTCGCTACGGCCTCCTGCCGCCTGGTCGCGGCGGTGGGATTCTTAGGCTTCTTCGGTGCGCTGCCGAACAAGGCGACGCCTTGGTTACGCTTGCGCGTGCCGTCTCGGGCAGTGGGCTCGCCGGAGGGGCCTGCGTCTGCCTTGCTGGCACCACGCTCATCATCGGGCCAGGTCTCGATGCTGCTTCTTTGGATCCGCCTGCTTCGTAGACAGCGCCTGTCGCGGTGTCCTCCAAGGCAGCCGCCCCCAAGTCGGGGTCGTCCACGTCGCTCACCACCTGGTCCAGCTGGTAGTCGCCGCCCGCCCCTACGATGGCGGCCGTCGTGTCCGACATTTAAATCTGTTTCATATGATGAGAAGCCGGCTAATCAAGACCAGGATCAAGAGTAAGGCGAGTATCGAAGAGAAAGAATCGGAAAACTTACCGTACGCGGCGGATCGGCGCGAGAATACGGCCGCTTGCCGAAGCTCCAAGAACCCTCCAGCTTGAGGACGGTGATCTCATTCACCAAGTTCGCGACTTCGGCAGCCGGCTTCTCCTTGGTGCTCACACGGCACGGGTCATGGTGCCCGCTCATCCTGCTGATCAAGTGCGGCTGGCTCTGGAGCGGAAAAAGTTGGCGCTCGACGAAGGCAACCAACAGGTCGGACACCCTGAGGCCTTCGATGGTGATCAGCTCCTGGAGCAGTTGGATGGTGGCGGCGCCGTCTGCTGATACCGGTTTCAGCTTGTAGCCCGAGCTGGCCCGAGGCTCGGCAGGCGGCCGGCTTCATATGCTGGCTGGTTGAGGAAGTCGGCAGCCGGGACCATGTTCTCCACGTAGAAGTAGGACTGCTGCCACATCTTGGCCGACTGTGGCAGCTTGATGGTGGGGAATAGGTTCCTTGCCGACGATCGGCGAACCGTGGCGAAGGCACCGCACTGGGCAGCCACCTCCCGGACGGAGGTGCCCAGCTTGGTGTAGAAGAAGGCTCCCCACAGCTCGATGGTGGGGAGGATGCCGAGGTATCCTTCACACATTGTGACGAAGGCGGCCAGGAGCATCACGGTGTTGGGCATGATGTGATGGGGCTGGAGGTGGTAGAATTCAAGAAACGAGCGGAGGAAGTCGCTCGCCGGCACGCCGAAGCCACGGATGAAATGCGAGCAGAAGACGACCCGCTCGCCCTCACCCAGCGCCGGTGAGATCTCTCCCTCCGGCGGCACGCGCGCCTTCACGTGGTCCATGCTGGGAAGACGCCACGTCTCACGGAGGAAGGTGATGTGATCCTCATTGACATTGGACCCGTCCTAGTCTCCTCCTTGCTCAGGCGCCATGGAGAGCTCGACGAAGAAAGGGTGCAACAAGGGAGCTAGGAAGTGGGGCAGAGCAGAAAAGTCTCGGGCGGACCGGCTCGACAGAGACGAACTGCAACAGCGCTCCGGCGTGGCTCGGGGGCGCTGCGGCGAGAGGACAGAGAAGGAGGCAAGAACGGGGTGGAGGGGCGCGCGTACTCTGCCACTCCCTCTCCCCCCTACTTATAGCCTGCGGGCTATGAAGCCGAGGAGGCGGGCGTGGGATCGTGGGATTAATTGTGCCCAAGACCCCACGCCCCCACCTTTATTGCGTGAGTGACTGCACATAGTAACTCCGCGGGGGAGCGCAACCGCCTGCCACGGCCGCAGCGGATCGCCTCGCGCACCGAGGCCCGATGGTGGCGGGCCCGGCCTGCTGTCACGTCCCATCGTGCGTATGGGCTTGCAGGCTGGCCTGGCCGACTGGTGCCGCATGGCGCGCCCTCGATAGGTGGCTGGCTGAGAAGCTTAGCTAGCACGCCACCTGGTTCCCGCCGTAGCGTTCGAATCTCCGGAGAAGTCTGGCTGGACGTGCCCGATTCCTGACAACTGGCTTTCCAGAGGTCAGATGAAGCTTCCTTTAGAGCACCCGGGCGAGGAATCTGTTGAGGCTCTTCGGCTCGTCAGCCGCTGTGCCTCACCAGCTTTGGGGACTACTGTCGGACTAATGGTCCATGGGTAGCCTATCCCGAGGACCAGAACCTTTCAAGACATCGGGCCAGTTGTGCCCCTCAAGACGTCAAGATGGAGCTCCGCCTTCTGGCGGCCGGCTGGCTGAACGGCCGACTCCCGGACTGCCGCCATGTTCGGGAGGGCGGCTCCAGGACAAGCCAACTCCTAGTAGGTGGGCTCCAGAGAGGCCGGCTCCTAGCAGTCGGCCCATGGCGCCCTCCAAGTCTGCGCCCCCATTAAGAGGACAAGACAGGGTGTGGCTGCAGTATAGCCCATCCCCCCCGTATCCAGGGCTGGGCGTGGCCACAGTACCCCGTACGGGCGGAGATCTCCGCCCAGCGTGGCACTGTTGCCGCTCCGCCCTTGGCATCACTCCTGTCAGGCGATGCCTTGTTCCCATGACCGCCTGTCGGTATGGGTCAGAGATGGCGGGCCCTGCCGTTCATTGAGAGCCCGGAAGACGGTAGGGGCCTCACTAGTCAGACCCGAGGGAGGCCGGCTCCTAGCAACTGGCCAGTTCCTTCCCCGGGGCCCCACATACCATTAACCAAATAAGACGCAAAGTGGCTACATCGATCTCCCACCAGGCGGCGGGACTGTAGCCACGCTCCTCTAACCAACCACGCATCATTAGCATCATGACTACAGCAATCCGTAGCTGGCAAGACCCGCGAGCGGCGCAGGCGGCCTGTCGGCTCCGTACAAGACCAGCTGGCGGGGACCACTAGGCGGCGGGCCCCAATAGTCGGCGGGGAATCCGACGACCAGAGAGACTGACGGCTGGGCCCTACGCTCAGCCGGATTACCATTGTACCCCTAGGGGGGTAGGCCTATATAAACCCCCCATGGCACCCATGCAAAGGGTTCAGACCTGTTAGGACTAGACTCACACTTAGAGGGAGAGGAGAGCAAGCCCTGCCTCCTTCGACCTCTAGCACACAGCTCGAGGAGCACCATTGTACACGCTTGTGCCTTAGTGATCATGCGAAAACCCCGCAGAGTAGGACTAGGGGTGTTATCTCCTAGGAGAGCCTCGAACCTAGGTAAAGTACGCCGGTGTTCATGTCTATGCCTCATCCCGCTTCCAGGCACCGACAACGTTCTACTCGCTCCCACCATGATTAGCCATCCTTTGGCATATGTCGCACCCAACCCCCAACACACTGCCTATTACGGCCTACCCGAATTAGGCCCAGTAGCGTCATCTGGGCTGTCCAATATGATTCCAGCCTGTTGTAACTTCCGGCCCATGTCTTTCGGCCCATACAGGGCCCTTTGTAACTCTGGGCCCATTAAAGGCTCGAGATGAAACTGGCCCATAATGAACAATGTATCGCTTTATACCCATGAACGACCCATTAGTGTGTCAGCCATTTCTAGCCCGTGTTCACTTTCGGCCTTCTAAGGGCCCATTTATTCTTGGGCTCATTTCTAGAACTCGTTACTTACGGTCCGTCACTGGCCTGTTTTGCTTGTGGGCCAAATTCAGCCCGTGGTTACAGTCGGCCCGTTAACCCGCTGTGCCGTTTTCATAGCGTCATCAAATATGGCCTATTAACGACCCGTTATGGTCGGGCCATAAAATAGATGATTTCCACTCTAGCCCGTTTACGGCCCATTTTGCGGACTGTTATTGGTCCACGAATAGTACGACCCATGTTTGGCGAAATGATTATACGACCCATAGAAGGCCCATATATTACACGGCCCGTAGAAGGCCCATGGATCATATGGCTTGTAGGAGGGCCATGGTCACTACAGCAGGTAGAAGGACCATGGTTACAACAGTCCGTGTGTTGCCATGGTTATTGTGGCCTAGTTATAAAAATAGGTTATTATGGCCACTAGAAAAATGCGGAAAAAGAACTAAAGTGACTACAAGAAAACAACAAGCAAATATACAAGATAATAAGGAAATAAATAAGCAAGCAACTAACGCTAGGCTATTATGGCTATTACACATATTACATCCACTGGCATCAAAGTTCGCCACCAGTGTAAATATAGGGAACAAAGCAGCATATTACATACACTGGCCGTCTAAATTGGCCACCAGTGCAAATAAAGGCGGCAGCAAAACAAGTCCATAACTAAAAAAACTTTAGAAGAGGTCAAGAAACGTTATGTTGGGTGTCCACCATGCTGGCAGTAAGCTTAGCAAGCTTATTAGTTTTCACCTGTTTGGCGCTAAAATCCTCCAACGCTTGATGTTGCACCAGAAAGTATGCATCTGAATGCTCCAAGACTTCCGCAGTCCTTCAGCTTCTTGTCGCAGCATAGCTGATCGATGTCTTTCGGCTTGTAGTTGAGACTCAAGAAACCGAACCGATTTAGACAGTGAGTTTGAATAGCTTGTGCGAGCGGTAGTGGCCAGTAACTCGAACACTACACCATGACAGGACTTTGGGGTTGTGTCACCGTCTTCAAGATAGTTTTCCTTACCTATTTTATTAGCTTTATTGGAGACCAACAAGTATGTCTCACTATCCTGAACCTTATCTGCATTACTTCCTTTACCATTGCTTAATAAGGCACTCTTCCCCAATATTCTGTCAGCATTCTAAAAGAAGAAACAAGAAGGCACATAAGATGTTTAGCATGTTGTAACACCCCGGATGTAACTTTCCATCATTGTAAATCCAACTCTTGCCATTTCCGGCTATGTGATATGATATTCCCTTCGTGGTTGTGTTTTTGTCTTCGTTTTTCATTTTGTTCATGTCATGCATTTCATCTCATGTCATCATGTGCATCTCATTTGCATTCATGTTCGTCTCATGCATCCGGTCATTTTCCCCGTTGTCCGTTTCACAACCTGACACTCCCACATGCACGAGTTGCACCCCCTCTAATCCCGTTTCGTCAGCGGGACAAAAACATTCTCCGAATGTTTCGAGATTTGTCGAGTAGCCTTGGTACATCACCGGTAGGCCGCCTGTCAAATTTTGTTCCATTTGGAGGTCGTTTCATGCCCCAACGGTTAACCGGGTAACCGCAAAGCCCCTCTCTCTTTGCATCCCAGCACCCCTCCAAAACAGCCCACTAGCCCATGTAAACCCCCTCCATGCTCTCCATCGTTGGATCACAATCGTGTGGGTGAAAACCACACCTCATTTGGACTCTCCTAGCTTCCTCTACCTATAAATAGGTCCTCCCCCTCCATTTTTGCAGTGCAAACCCTAGATCCATTCATCCCCGCGCCGCCAGACATGTCCTCCGCCGTTCGGACATGTCCGCCGTCGCCCCACGCCAATGATACGCCGCCACCTGTCCCTGGGCGCCGCTCCGCCGCCAGGCCCGCTCGGGCCCATCACCGGCCTTCCCGGCCCGAGGCGCGGCGCCGCCGCCTCCCGCGGGCACCTGAGCCCCGCCGCCCTTCATCGAGCGTCGCCCGCCTGCGCACCGCCGCCTCAGCCGGCCACCTCCACCGAGCGCCGCCGCCAACCGCCCGCACGCCCCGCCGCCGCGCTGCGCCGCCCCGCACCCCGCTCAGCCCCACCGCCTCCTCCTCGTCGCGCTGCCACCTGCTCATCACCGACACATCTCCGGAGTCGTCACCTCCCATCGCCGGAACATTGTCGGAGTTGTCGCCTCGTTGCCGGATCTGGGGAGCAAGTCCCAGGAATTTCTATCTCCTGTGCACATGTTTGACATGTCATATCTCTATGCACATAGCTCCGATTTGAGCATATGATATGTCAAAATGTTCGTCTCGTGATGCTCTTCATGGTAGTGTCATTTGCATGCATGTTACTATCCAGATTGATGCTCTAATCTTTGTTGCAAAAGCGCTATATGATGTTGTCTGCTGGAATTTATCATAACTTGATGATTTGTCATTTTCGTTGCATTTTGTGTGTGCATCCTATGAGCATGATGTCTACATGTTTTGTGAGCTACATCATGCCATATTTATAGTGGTGCAAGCCTTGTATTTTTGTCAGCTATGCGGTGACTACCACAAGCATGCAAAGTAGGCTTCATAATGTTGTTGTTTTCAGACACTTAGAATGTTTTGCTAAGTCATGTCCTAGTACATTTTGATGCTATGTAAACTTGTTTCTGCCATGAGATACATGCACATTTAGATTTAATTCAGTAAGACTGTTTTGGAGATGTGGTATTGCTCTACCCATTCATGCCTCTGGTTGCAATTATGCAGTATTCTAGCTTGTCATTACCATGCTCTACTTTTGCTAAATATTGTTCCTGGCAGATTGTTAACCTGATGATCAGTTTTGCCATGTGTTTTTCTAGTGATCTATCAATGCTATGTACTTTCTTTTGCCATGTTTAGCTTCTCGAACATGTCTACTTACGGTTGGTTACCTTTTTATTCCATGAAATGCTTTGTGGTGAGTGGCATGAGCTTCCAAAGTTGCTATCATGAATCTGTTTCTGCCATGTCATGTTCTTCTTCTAAGTCTGAAACCGTTCATATAACTTGCCATGTTTTCATGGGTGCTATGGGTGCTACCTTATTGTCTATGCATTTTTGATTAAAGTTCAGTAAGGGAGTTTTTTTCTATGTCTTTAGTACTAGCATGCCATGCCATTGTTTGCCATTTTATGTTCCTGTAGCATATTGTTTGCTAGCTCTAAACATTGCTTCCTGCTATTGTTTTGACATGTTTAGTATTTTCACTAAGTCTGTGAAGCTGATACCATTTGCATTTTTGCCATGCTATTTTAAGCTTGTTCTAGTGAGTTCTAGCCAGAGCTCAGTGTTCATGTTTTGTAGAGCTTCATGTGTACTTTACTTCCATGTGCTTTGTTGTTATGTCGGAGTGTTGTAGTATAGTTTCTTGTTGCATTCTAAGTGCTATGATGCTGTTAATCGCAGATTCGCATCATTCTTGTTTTGTTTGTCATTTGCAAACCGTGCATCCGGTTCCGGTGATCCTAAAACCGATATCGACCGAAATCACCCCATCTTTCCAGCGGCACACTTGGTTTGCCAAGTTGATGCCTTGATCATCTTTTCCCTACCGGAGTACCCATATGCATTGCACATCATACCTTGCATTCCATGCCATGTATTGCATCATGTTGCTTGTGCATTGCACCATGATTGATTATTGTTCCGTTACTTGTGTTCTTGCTTTGGGTAGAGCCGGGAGACGAGTTCATGAACAAGGAACCTTTTGAGTATGCTAACGAGGAGCAAGCTTTCGACAACTCTGAGAACTTTGCAGGCAAGATGACCATTACCCTCGATATCACTTCTATCATTGCTTGCTAGTTGTTCGTTCTATTGCTATGTCGCGCTACCTACCACTTGTTTATCGTGCCTCCAATATTGCCATGTCAAGCCTCTAACCCACCTTCCTAGCAAACCGTTGTTTGTCTAAGTTACCGCTTTTGCTCAGCCCCTCTTATAGCGTTGCTAGTTGCAGGTGCCTTGCAGGTTGTTCCATGTTAGAACATGGATATGTTGGGATATCACATTATCTTGTATTTTAATTAATGCATCTATATACTTGGCAAAGGGTGGAAGGCTTGACCTTTTGCTCGGTATTTTGTTCCACTCTTGCCACCTTAGTTTCCGTCATATCGGTGTTATGTTCCTTGATTTTGCGTTCCTTACGCGGTTGGGGTTATGGGATCCCCTTGACAGTCCGCTTTAAATAAAACTCCTCCAGCAAGGCCCAACCTTGGTTTTAGCATTTGCCTAACAACCACCTAACCTTTTCCCTTGGGAGTAGTAAACTCGAGGGTCATCTTTATTTTAACCCCCCCGGGCCAGTGCTCCTCTAAGTGTTGGTACGAACAGGGCGATGTCCGGTGCCCCTTGGGCAAACAGGGTCTCAGCTAACCCGATGTCTCGCCCATCCGGTGTGCCCTGAGAACGACATACGTGCGACTCCTATCGGGATTTTTCGGCACATCGGGCGGTCTTGTTGGTCTTGTTTTACCATTATCGAAATGTCTTGTAACCGGGATTCCGAGACTGATCGGGTCTTTCCGGGAGAAGGAATATCCTTCGTTCATCATGAGAGCTTGTGATGGGATAACTTGGGACACCCTTGCAGGGTATATACTTTCGAGAGCCGTGCCCGCGGTTACGTGGCTGATGGGAATTTGTTAATATCCGGTTGTAGAGAACTTGACACTTGACTTAATTAAAATGAATCAACCGCGTGTGTAGCCGTGATGGTCTCTTTTCGGCAGAGTCCGGGAAGTGAACAAGGTTTGGGTTATGTTTGAACGTAAGTAGTTCAGGATCACTTCTGGATCACTTCTAGCTTCACGACCGTTGTGTAGTTTAACATCTTACTCTTGTATTCGTATGTTAGCCACCATATTTACTTAGTGCTTGATGCAACTCCACCTAATTACCACATCCTACCCATAAGCTTGCGTAGTCTTGATCTTGCAGGTTTTGAGATTGCTGAGTCCTCATGACTCACAGATACTTCCAAAACAGTTGAAGGTGCCGATGATACCAGTGCAGGTGATGCTACCGAACTCAAGTAGGAGTTCAACGAGGACCTTGGCCGTTACTACATGTTTTTTCCTGATGATCGGCAGTGGAGCCCAGTTGGGACGATCGGGGATCTAGCAGTTGGGTTTATCTTCTTTTCATTTGGTTTGTCTGTAGTCGGACTATGAGTGTACTCTGATGATGTTTGAATTATTTGATATTGTGTGATGTGGTGAGTGTAAGCCAACTCTATTTATCCCTTTCTCTTTCATTACATGGGATGTTGTGAAGATGACCCTTGTTGCGACAAAACCACTTTGCGGTTATGTCTCTAAGTCATGCCTCGACACGTGGGAGCTATAGCCGCATCGTGGGTGTTACAAGTTGTTATGGGAGCCATCCCCGACTTTGGAGCCCCCTTCTTGATTGAATCACTGATGTTGTTGAGTCTAGAACAAAATGTTTTGAGTCTTAGGATTATATATATCGGAGAGTAGGATTCTTGTTACTCCTCAGTCCCTTCGTCGCTCTGGTGAGGCCTCCTGACATAGATATTTTGACTTTCCTGTCCTCAAATTTCACTAATTTTTTTAGGATCACGCGGGTATCTTGGGATCGTTCTGATATTCTTGTGACGAGAACATTGTTCTTGGTGCCTCCTGACATTTAGGGGTTGTGGCAGTGTCCTGGGGAGTTGAGCTCTGAGGTGTTGTCGTCACAATTTTATCGTTGCAGTTTTGGAATACCTGAGTTCGCTGACATCGAGAATCTCTTTTATGTAGCTAGTGGTAAGATAACCTCGACGCCACCCAGTACTGGGGCGGGAGTTCGGGAGTATTGCCATATCTTGTATAACGAATGCTTTTCGAAGGTTGAGGTACACGATTTCCAGAGTTTTCTTGGTTATGTGTTGACGGATGGATACAGTTGGAGCGTAGGGCTTGTTAGTTGTGTGATATATATTCTGCCTCCCTGTATCCCCAACACTAGATTGCATAACCAGAAAGTTTCAGGAGTT
The DNA here is from genome assembly GCF_056163025.1 of Triticum urartu. Taxonomy (NCBI): domain Eukaryota; kingdom Viridiplantae; phylum Streptophyta; class Magnoliopsida; order Poales; family Poaceae; genus Triticum; species Triticum urartu. The sequence goes on from NC_141879.1 coordinate 428,751,780, forward strand.
AATAGGTGGGAATTCAAGTAGCTCTGAGAATATGTTTCCGACAGATGCATGATATGGGATTGGGTAAATCTCTATCATATGTGTTTGTTCTGGCTTATTTCCTAAGCCAATGCTTGTTTTGTTTTTGTTGTGGTATTCAAGTTGCTTAACTGTCAAATGTTGATTCCATGCCTCTTTATAAGCGGTGTTCTCATATTTCTATGGGAGTGCTAATCCTTTTGATCATCAAGGTTGTCTTTTCAATTCCTTCCAACCGGTGTGCTTTTCTTCAAGTGGATCCGATCATTTCAACATTCACGAGATCAAATTCCAGTTCTTCTCAATGGTGTCTGTTTCATCCGTCCCAAGTTTCCTTTCTTTTCCCACCATCCCACCCTTAACTTCAAGGACTCATATATCTTAATCAAGTATCTATCTTATGGATGTGAAGTTTCTTCATTCTTTCCTTCAATGTTTTTAGCCGGCGATTCTCGTCAAGATGCTAAGAAAGCTTCGAGTTTATTATTCTTCCTTCTCTTTTCTTCTCCGGTGGATTCAATTCAAGCTTTGTTCAACATATCCTTTCCTCGTTTCAAATGTTTCTCATGCCGGTGAACCTCTTAATCATCCACTTCTCACCATTCGTTTCTTCTGGAGTACTGAAGATATCTCAGGAGATTAGTGTTTTCATTCCTAATCCGTTCAAGCTATCTTGAGGTTGTTATTTCTTTTGAGCCATTTAATTAAACCGACGCAATCCCCCTTTCAAGTAATCGTTCAACGGTGTATCTTTTGAGTGGGCCCTAACCCATAGGTCTTTTCCCAGGATCTTACCTGACTCTTCTATTTTTCCTGGAGCTATTACCAACTTCTTTTTGAAGTTTGACGTAAGAATGAATTTCATCAGTCAAATGTTTTCCAAGATTGATTTCAAATTATTTTTCATTCTTGGCTCAACCTCTTTGTTTTTTCATTCTCCCGGAGTATCTCAAAAATTCGTGGTGGTGTTTCACATCGTCATTCTCTGCATTTGAAGACCGAAGAAGATTTTCTCTTAAAACTTGCTCCTTTCTCTTGAAGATGCGTAGTTCAAGCTTGATGTCATCCTCTCATAATTATTTTCGATTGTGAGAATACTTTTCACCCATCCGGAGCAATTAAGTAGTCTTTTCAGTTTGATTCTCCGGATCCCATCATCTCAGAATTATTCATTCTCAGCTTTCGGATCTAGTTCTCCAAATCTTACCGATGGATCGTTCAAGTATTCTCTAATCAACTCGGGATCTCTTCGTTCACTTGTATCTAAATTCTCTCAAGTATCTTCGTTCGTTTTCTAACTCTTCCTGGAGTTTCGCTATCTTTTCTTTGTTCGTTTTTAATTCTTACGGTGGTTTGTTCAAGATTCCTCTTCCTATGTTCTCATATTATTTTATTCGTTGTTTTAACCATACGGGTGGTTCGTTGAAGACCTTCCCAAGTTTGTGCTCTATCTCTCTTCATCGTTTCTACGAGAATAAGTAGTATGCCAAATCCGTTGCTTTTCATAAATCTAAATTGGTGAAGGATATGCATAACGTAATTCTTATTATTGTTTCATCCAAGTGATCTAATTTCTTATTTACAGAGTTGTTCATCATGTCACATTTTCGGTTCGAATTACATCATCTTTTCTTTTCCAGAGTTCCAAGTTTTTCGCATTATCTCGTCGCAAAGCTCCATCTAAATCATCGGAAGACTTCGCCTTGTATTTTCAACTTCTCTTCCTTTTATCATCCTTTTATTACTGGAGTTCTTCATTGATGCTCTACATGGTGGTTGGTCAAGGATTCTTTTCATTGTTCAGTCGTTCTTCCAGATTTCTCTCGAAGTTATGATCCGCCAAGCTATACTCAAAATTAAACAGGGTGCTCAACACATGTTTTGTTTTGAGGAGTTCAAGTATTCTTCATCTTGCATTCCAAAGTGCAATTCTTTCTACTTTATCTTTTGAGATGGCGTTATATCACTCTTGACAATTTCCATTCATGTTTCCCGATTCATATGTTGTCAAGAATGAGGTATTTTAAATCCATCAATCTCTTCGTTGGAGTTATCTTGTGTCATATTTCACCTAAAGCCTTCCCTAAGGAATGTTGCTATTGTGGTGCTTATCAATGATCCAAGTTATCTATCTATAGTCTTGGTGGAAGAAGTTTTCATCTCGTTGGTGTTATCAATTATATTATTTGTTTTCGTAGTGGCAGAATTTTGCCTCAATTTTGAGAAGTTTTCCATAAGCCCACTACAAGCTTATTCGTTTCGTTGTTGGTTTTCCAACAATTCCGTTATAACTTTTCTTGGAAGGGTGATTTCCAAGATCATTTGTGGCAGAAGTTGGAATTTTCTTCTTCATTCTTCTAATCCAATGATTTATCTTCTATTATTTATTCCGGAGGCATTGTGATATTGCTCTCTTCACTCATCATCTCGAGTTGTGAGGATCGTGTTCCTTCGTGCTTATCCATTTAACCGGAGTGTCATGTCCTCTTTTCAAGTTCTTCCCATTTTGTCAAGTTTTGCTTCTCTTTCCAACCGGAGTGCTGCCTGCATTCTTTCATTCTCATTTCTTGCTTATTCCGTTTTCAGCCGGAGTGGTTACATGTCGTTCCATGTCGCTGGAGCTCTTCATTCATGTCTTTGGAACCCCAAGGTTTTCGCAATGTTCCTTGTTCCTCTTTTCTAACAGAGTGTTTACAACTTCCTTCATCTCCGTTGTATTCTTTTCTCAAAATGGTTTAACCTCTCAAGGTTCATTGGTTTCACTCGTTTGTACAAGAAGCAACTTAGTTTTACCTCTCATCTACCTTTTCTGCTTCTCTCCGGTGGCATCCTAGATCTCGGGACGAGATCCTCTTGTAGTGGTGGAGTGTTGTAACACCCCGGATGTAAGTTTCCATATTTGTAACTCCAACTCTTGCCATTTCCGGCTATGTGATATGATATTCCCTTCGTGGTTGGGTTTTTGTCTTCGTTTTGCATCTTGTTCATGTCATGCATTTCATCTCGTGTCATCATGTGCATCTCATTTGCATTCGTGTTCGTCTCATGCATCCGGTCATCTTCCCCGTTGTCTGTTTCGCAATCCGACACTCCCACATGCACCCGTTGCACCCCCTCTAATCTTGTTTCTTGAGCGGGAGAAAAACATTCTCGGAATGGGTTGAGATTTGTCGAGTTGTTTTGGTACATCACCGATAGGCCCCCAATGGTTAACCAGGTAACCGCAAAAGCCCCTCTCTCTTTGCAGCCCAGCATCCCTCCAAAACAGACCACTAGCCCACCTAAACCCCCTACATGCTCTCTGCCGTTGGATCACGATCGTGTGGGCGAAAACCACACCTCATTTCGACTCTCCTAGCTCCCTCTACCTATAAATAGGTCCTCCCCCTCCATTTTCGTAGTCCAAACCCTAGATCCGGTCCTCCCCGTGCCACCGGACATGTCCGGCGCCGTCCTGACATGTCTGTCGTCACCCCGCGCCAATGAGACGCCGCCACCTGTCCCTGGCCGCCGCCCCGCCGCCAGGCCCGCTCGGGCCCATCGCTGGCCCTCCCGGCCCAGGTCACCACGCCGCCACCTCCCGCAGGCACCCGAGCACCACCGCCCTTCGCCGAGCGCCGAGCACCGCCCGCCTGCGCGCCGCCGCCTTCGCCAGCCACCTCCACCGAGCACCGCCGCCAACCGCCCGCACGCCCCGCTACCACGCTGCACCGCCGCCCCGCGCCCCGCTCGGCCCCGCCGCCTCCTCCTCATCGTGCTTCCGCCTGCTCGTCGCCGGCACATCGCCGGAGTCGTCACCTCCCATCACCGGAACATCGCCGATGTCATCGCCTCGTCGCCAGATCTGGGGAGTGGGACGAGATCCACCACTCCCCCGAACCTAACACGGCGCCCTGTCCCGGATCTCCGCGTCCCACTCCACCTCGTCCCATTTACTTTTTAGAGGGGTATATTTTCTCCATGTCCCAGGATTTTCTATCTCATGTGCACCTCTTTGACATGTCATATCTCTATGCACATAGCTCCGATTTGTGCATATGATATGTCAAAATGTTCGTCTTGTGATGGTCTTCATGGTAGTATCATTTTCATGCATGTTACTGTCCATATTGATGCCCTAATCTTTGTTGCAAAAGTGTTATATGATGTTGTCTGCTGGAATTTAACATAACTTGATGATTTGTCATTTTTGTTGCATTTTGTGTGCATACTATGAGCATGATGTCTACATGTATTATGAGCTACATCTTGCCATCTTTACACTGGTTCAGGCCTCATATTTTTTGAGCTATGTGGTAACTACGACAAGCATGCAAAGTAGGCTTCATAATGTTGCTGTTTTCAGACACTTAGAATATTTTGCTAGGTCATTTCCTGTTACATTTTGATGCTATGTAAACTTGTTGTTACCATGCGATCCATGCACATTTAGAGATAGTTCAGTAAGACTGTTTTGGAGATGTGGTATTGCCTTGCCAATTCATGCCTCTGGTTGCAATTTAGGAGTATCCTACCAATTTTGCTTTACTTTTGCTAAATATTGTTCTTGGCAGATTGTTAACATGATAATCAGTTTTGCCATGTGTTTTGCTAGTGATCCATGCACCCTATGAACTTGCTCTTGCCATGTTTAGCTTCTTGAACATGTCTACTTACTGTTGGTTACCTTGTTATGCCATGAAATGTTTTGTGGTGAGTGGCATGAGCTTGCAAAGTTGCTATCATGAATCTGTTTCTGCCATGTCATGTTTCTCTTCTATATCTGAAACTGTTCATATAACTTGCCATGTTTGCATGGGTGCTATGTGTGCTACCATATTTTCCATCCATTTTTGATTAAAGTTCAGTAAGGGAGTTTTGTTCTATGTCTTTAGTACTAGCATGCCATGCCTTTGTTTGCCATTTTATGTTCTTGTAGCATGTTGTTGGGTAGCTCTAAACATTGCTTCCTGATGTTGTTTTGACATGCTCAGTATTTTCATTAAGTCTGTGAAGCTGATACCATTTGCATTTTTGCCATGCTATTTTGAGCTTGTTCTAGTGAGTTCTAGCAGGAGCTCAGTGTTCATGTTTTGTAGAGCTTCATGTGTACTTTACTGCCATGTGCTTTGTTGTTATGTCGGAGTGTTGTAGTATAGTTTCTTGTTGCATTCTAAGTGCTATGATGTTGTTAATCGCAGATTTGCATCATTCTTGTTTTGTTTGTCATTTGCAAACCGTGCATCTGGTTCCGGTGATCCTTATACCGATTTTGACTGAAATCACCCCATCTTTCCAGTGGCACACTTGGTTTGCCAAGTTGATGCCTTGATCATCTTTTCCCTTCCGGAGTACCCATAAGCATTGCACATCATACCTTGCATTCCATGCCATGTTTTGCATCATGTTTCTTGTGCATTTCCCCGTGATTGATTGTTGTTCCGTTGCTTGTGTTCTTGCTTTGGGTAGAGCCGGTAGACGAGTTCATGAACGAGGAACCTCTTGAGTATGCTAACGAGGAGCAAGCTTTCGACAACTCTGAGAACTTTGCAGGCAAGATGACCATTTCCCTCATATCACTTCTATGCTTTCTTGCTAGTTGTTTGTTCTATAGCTATGTCACGCTACCTACCACTTGTTTATCGTGCCTCCCATATTGCCATGTCAAGCCTCTAACCCACCTTCCTAGAAAACCGTTGTTCGGCTAAGTTACCGCTTTTGCTCAGTCCCTCTTATAGCATTGTTAGTTGCAGGTGCCTTGTAGGTTGTTCCATGTTGGAACATGGATATGTTGGGATATCACATTATCTCGTATTTTAATTAATGCATCTATATACTTGGCAAAGGGTGGAAGGCTTGGCCTTTTGCTCGGTGTTTTGTTCCACTCTTGCTGCCTTAGTTTCCATCATACCGGTGTTATGTTCCTTGATTTTGCGTTCCTTATGCGGTTGGGGTTATGGGACCCCCTTGACAGTTCGCTTTGAATAAAACTCCTCCAGCAAGGCCCAACATTGGTTTTAACATTTGCCTAACAACCACCTAACCTTTTCCCTTGTGAGTTACAAACCCAAGGGTCATCTTTATTTTAACCCCCCTGGCCAGTGCTCCTCTGAGTGTTGGTCCGAATTGGGCGATGTCCGGCGCCCCCTGGGAAACTAAGGCCTCAGCTAACCCGACATTTGGCACATCCAGTGTCCCCTGAGAACGAGATACGTGTGACTCCTCTCGGGATTTGTCGGCACATCGAGCGTTCTTGCTGGTCTTGTTTTACTATTGTCGAATGTCTTGTAACCGGGATTCCGAGACTGATAGGGTCTTTCCGGGAGAAAGAATATCCTTCGTTGATCGTGAGAGCTTGTGATGGGCTAAGTTGGGACACCCCTGCAGGTTATAAACTTTCGAGAGCCGTGCCCGCGTTTTTGTGGCAGATGGGAATTTGTTAATATCGGTTGTTGAGAACTTGACACTTGACTTAATTAAAATGAATCAACCACGTGTGTAGTCATGATGGTCTCTTTTCGGTGGAGTCCGGGAAGTGAACATGGTTTGGGTTATCTTTGAACGTAAGTAGTTCAGGATCACTTCTTGATGACTTCTAGCTTCACGACCATAGTGTAGTTTCCCATCTTATTCTTGTATTCGTATGTTAGCACCATATTTACCTAGTGCTTTCCGCAACTCCACCTCATTACCACATCCTACCCATAAGTATGAATAGTCTTGATATCGATGGTTTTGAGATTCCTGAGTTGTCATGACTCCCAGATACTTCCAAAACAGTAGCAGGTTGTGGAGTTCATTTTTGTACGAAAAGGCAACCCACGTGATAATTTCACGCGTGTAGCGGTTGTTTACTCGAAGGAGGGTCCTGTACCATGCGTAGACGGAACAAAGTTCGACTTGACGTGTTAGTATTAAATAAAGTTATACTCCTCAATGGCACGTACAGAATATAAAACGATTGTCGTCGGGAAAAAAATCCGCTCCACTATATACAATGGAGCCTACCTGCCGGGGTTTGTCTCTCGTCACACTATCTCACACAAGGCGGTGGTGGCCTCTCTCTCTCACCGTTGGTCACTTATTAGGCCGCATCCCGTCCGCCGACGGAAAGGGGGATGTGCATCATTTCTCCGTTCGACGGCGTTGAGGCAGCATGTCCCGATCTGCAGTACCTGTCGTTCTCTCCGACCAAGCTCCGGCATGGTAGGGCCTTCGCCACTTGCTCGCAGCTGTAGTATAGGCATATCCCGGCCGCCGGCGCCCTCCTAGTTACATCCCGACGACCCTTAGGGACAGCTTCCTCCAGCCTTGCTCCACTACCCATCTTCCCACGTTATTGCATGTGGAAAATCCTACATGTGGATCTTCTTTAGTTCTTTTCTTAGAACGTATCTCAGGCAACATACTTTCCATCTTGCAATCTCATCCTCAAACGTTATTGATAAACCAACATCCTTGACATGGAATATGCTTCTTTTTTGTCGGTGTATGTGTCTTCAACTCCTGTTATTGGGTAGTAATTGTTTCCTTTATACCTCTTTTTGCAAACAGGGCTATCCATCTCACTTCATTGCTATTTTGACCTTTTGGTGAACTACACAAATCACTTTTTTTCTTAAGAGTGTTTTGTGCAGTTCCACCAAAATGTCACACGGGCAATATTTTTACATTTCCGTGGGACTACAGAAAGGGAGATTGGTTTTTCAATCCTCCTCATCCAACTCCATGCCTAATCTTCTCCAACAAGTAGTTAGTCCTAAGAGAGATCGCAGAGGTGATTGGCTTCTATTTGTGTGTGTTATGTTTCATCATCTAGTTCCACTATTGTTGTATTCACACTGATTGGATATCTTTGCAAACAGGGATGATCAGCTCGATTTTAGTGGAACTGCTCAAAATGATCGGATTGTGATGTCCTACATACACCTGTTTCTTGGCTACAGAGCTGCGTGAAACTAGCTTCCAACCAATGAACATATGTGTCCTCTTGCCTCAAGATTGTCTCATTACAACATTCCATCAAATAAAAATGAAACTACCATGGCTGCTAATGCGTCTCAATGGTTCATAGACCAGCGCAAATATTCACATCACAACTAAAGACAAAGTTGTGAGAAGGTGTACAAATAAAGAAAAATATATAATTGATGGATGTTGTTCGTAGGCATGGCTCCATTTCCTGGGCACAGTACACGTACCCAGAATGGGCGGTATGGCGTCACGGGAAAAAAGTGCCCGACGCCCGTCGTTGACGGAACTGGACGCACGCCATGGGAAACATGGCAAAAGCACCAACGGTTCCACGATCCGTACACGAACACGGACCCGTACAGGAACCCACAATCCTAAGGCGAAACCTTGTTTCTACGGGAACCAAAGTTGAAACCTTCATATCATCGGAGTACAATTTCATTATGCTAGAAAATTATGTGTACATATAAACAAGTCCAGAAAGATTGATAGCAATGCCAGAGTCAATTCAACTTCATTTCGCCGAAATGTGGGACATCCTTCATCCAGCTCCACCTGCCATGCAACAATATTGAGTGCACAACTAAAAGTGCAACTATCCCTGGGTGGTTCTGGTAATTACTAACAACATATAGCTCATTGAACTAATACTACTTCAAGGTGATCATTTCAGAAAGTTCAATGTTTGGCATGGCATGGATTAGGAATGTGGACCCCTCAAAATGCTAAGGACACACATTGGCTCAAGCTCAAGACTCTACATTTTCATTTTAGTGATCCAAGATCACATTGAGTCCATAGGAAAAGCCAATACTATTAAAAGGGGATGAGGTGTTGCTTAATGACTTACTTGCTCAAAATTCTTAGTGATATGCTCCAAAAACCCTCAACCACTTTCTCATATCCACATATGTCCCAAACCAAAAGTCAAACTCGGCCCCACCGAAATGTTCTATCCGGCGCCACCGAGTTCACTTGACATAGCCACTGCCAGAAACCCTAGTCATTTCGGTCTCACCGATAGGGATCTCGGTCTCACCGAGATGGGATTGCAAACTCTCTGTTTCCCTTCGTAACGTTTCGGTCCAACCGAGATGAGCGATCGGTCCCACCAAGTTCGCAATGCAAACTCTCTGTTTCCCCTTCGTAACATTCGGTCTCACCGAAATGAGCGAATCAGTCCCACCGAGTTTATCTGACCAACTCTCTAGTTAGCTTATTACCAAAGTTGGTCCCACCGAGTTTGAGTAATCGGTCTCATCGAGATTACGTTATGCTCTAACCCTAATGAAATCGGTCCCACCGAGTTGACATGTTAGTCCCACCGAAAAGCCTAATGTTCACATTTTGAACTAAATCAGTCTGGCCGAGTTTTCTGATTCGGTCCCACGGAGTTCGGTGAATTGTTTGTAATAGTTAGATTTTGTGCGGAGGCTATATATACCACTACACCCTTCCTTCATTAGTAAGGAGAGCCGTCAGAACGTGTCTACACTTCAGCATTCATTTTTTGAGAGAGAACCACCTACTCAAGTCTTGAGACCAAGATATTCCATTCCAACCATTTGAATCTTGATCTGTAGCCTTCCCCAAGTTACTTTCTACCAAATCCAAATCTGTGAGAGAGAGTTGAGTGTTGGGGAGACTATCAATTGAAGCACCAGATCAAGGAGTTCATCATCAACACACTGTATATTACCTTTTGGAGAGTGGTGTCTCCTAGATTGGTTTGGTGTCACTTGCGAGCCTCCGACAAGATTGTGGAGTTGAACCAAGGAGTTTGTGCAAGCAAGGAGATTGCCTACTTCCTAAAGATCTACCCTAGTGAGGCAAGTCCTTCGTGGGCGATGGCCATGGTGGGATAGACAAGGTTGCTTCTTTGTGGACCCTTCGTGGGTGGAGCCCTCCGTGGACTCGCGCAATTGTTACCCTTCGTGGGTTGAAGTTTCCATCAACGTGGATGTACGATAGCACCACCTATCGGAACCACGCCAAAAATCTCCATGTCTACATTGCTTTTTGTCCCTCCAAACTCCTCCCTTTACCTTCATATGCAAATCTTTTACATTCCGCTACGACATTCTTAGACTTGCATGTGTAGGTTGATTGCTTGACTTGTGCTAAGTTGTTAAAATCTGCCAATACTTAAAATTGGGAAAAGGCTAGATTTTCATTTGGTCAAGTAGTCTAATCACCCCCTCTAGACATACTTTCAATCCTACAAGTGGTATCAGAGCTTTGGCGTCCATTTTCCTTGATTTCCATAGCTTTGGTGATCATAGTCTTGGTTTCACAACCTAGGAGAGTATGGCGTCCAGCGAGGCAAATTACCACCATAGAGGTCCTTACTTTGATTGTACTAATTTTGCTAGTTGGAAGCATAAGATGAAAATGCATATTCTCAGACATAAACCCCGCCGTTTGGGATATTGTGTGTATTGGCTTGCAAGGTGAATTTTTTGATGGGAGAGAATTGAACCATGAAGCTAGCGTGGAAGAGTTAAAGACGCTGCAATACAACGCTCAAGCTTGTGATATCCTCTTCAACGGATTGTGCCCCGAAGAATTCAACAAAATCAGCCGCCTTGAGAATACAAAGGAAATTTGGGATACTTTGATTGATATGCACGAAGGTACCGAATCCTTCAAGGAATCCAAATTGGATGTGCTTCAAAGTCAACTTGACAACTTCAAAATGAAGGATGGTGAAGGTGTCGCCGAAATGTATTCTAGGCTTGCTCTCATCACAAATGAGATTTCCAGCTTAGGAAGTGAAGAGATGATGGATAGATTCATCATCAAGAAGATCCTAAGAGCCTTGGATGGAAAATATGATACCGTGTGCACATTGATCCAAATGATGCCAACTACAAAGATCTCAAGCCAACGGAAGTCATTGGAAGAATTGTTGCTCATGAGATGTCACTCAAGGATAAGGAAGAGCTTCACAACAAGTCAAGTGGTGCTCACAAAGCCTCATGTTATGCTCCTACATCATCAAGTGAGAAACAAGCCTTCAATGAAGAATTGAGCCTATGGTAAAGAACTTCAACAAGTTCTACAATAGTAGAAGCAAGGAAAGAAGTTCCAAGTCAAGGTCCTACAATGACAAAAGATCTTCGAGTCGTGAACAAAATTGCTATAATTGTGGAAGACCCGGACACTACTCCAGTGAGTGTATGCCCCCCTGCAAAAGAAGAGAAGATTCACCCAAAAGGAGAAGTAGAAGAGAAGAATGACCACCAAGAGAGAGAAGGAGTAGAGATGATCGTTATGAACGAAGAACATCACGGAGAAGGAAGGATTCGGAAAGGAAGGACAAGTCATCAAGGAGCTACACAAAACTAAGACATCAAGCTCATGTTGGTGAATGGGTAGCCGGCTCCGACTCCGACAATCATTCCGAGAGAAGTTATCACTCCGACTCCGAATATACTCAAGATGAAGGTGTTGCCGATATAGCACCTGTGTCAACCAACTCCTACGACATATTTGACTCACCAAATGAAGGAATTGGAAGATGCTTCATGGTTAAAGGCCCAAAGGTATCACACCCCGAGTATGTTGATTTCAATAGTGATGAAGATGATTTGCTAGGTGATGATGATTTACTTGTTGACAACTCTAGTGATGAAAACTATGATGAACTTGCTATTAATCATGTGAATCAATATAAAACGAATGATAACGATAAGAAGGAGATTGAGCGTCTAACTAAACACTCTTAAGTTAGCTCATGAAACTACCCACGAAAATCATCGAGAGCTTTTAAAGACTCATGAGAAGTTACGCTTTGAAAAGCTCAATCTTGAGCAAGAGCATGGGTTCTTAAAAGAAATCAATGATGATCTTCGCAAGAAAAGTTCTTCTTACATTGCCAAGCATTTACTCTTGTCTACTTACATGCCACAAGTCCAATCTAGCAACAAGAGTAAGAAAGATTCTTCTTCTAGTAGTAACAATAATCTTGTTAAATCCAATGTTGTTGCTTCTAGTAGTTCTCTTGATTCCACTAATGATTCTCTTAGCCAAGTTACACTTGAGAAATAAAATATCTTATTGAAGGGAATTATAGAGAAAGGTGTTTACAAGAGCCTTGACGGAAGTAAGCAATTTGAGGAAACTGTACGCAAGCAAAGAAGGCACTGGAAGAATCAAGGTACTGGTTTTGAACGAAAGTTCAATGCCAATGGAGTTGAGTGGGAAGAAGATCAATACCCCAAGACAAAGTTTGTTCCTCAACAAGATAAGTATGATCCTACTTCCTTCCAAGGGACACAAGCTCAAGATGATCTTGCACCACAAGACCACAGGCAAAAAAGGCAAGGACAAGCTTCAAGAGGAGATTGATGCATTTGAAGAAGCTCCTAAGGCCATGGTCAAGTGGGTTCCCAAGACTACACCAAGTTATACTTCATCAAGTATGACTACAACTCCAAGGATTCCCATCAAGATGATGTGGGTCCCGAAGAAGAAGAACTAGAGAGTTCTTGAGGGTGACTCCGCCAACATACTTTACTCATATCACTTTGGCAAGGACAAGTGCAAACAACTTCCACATTTTGCACTAGTTCAAGGAGTCACAAACCCTCTTGTTGGTAAGACAAGGGACAAGGTAACCTATTGCCTTCATGGACATCATATTATGTGAACATCACTCTATGTCTATGGATATCCTTGTTTGTTCCTTGTGGTACTAACCCGTGTAGGTATTGAAAGTGCAACTCACTCCAATGGATTGCTCCAAATGATCTACATCAACATTGAGTATCCACATCTTTAACACCTACATGAAGTCATCATCAACAAAATCCAAGGTTAGTTCATCCCTCTTAGGGGGATATCACATCTAGGGGGAGCTTTACTCTAATCAATAGAGCTAAAGCAACTCTAATGGTGTGAACACAACAATACTTTATGTAAAAGTGGCAACCCCACTTGTTCTTAAACGATGAGTATGACCTACGATCAAATGTTCTCATTTGACTCCTCATTCAGTATACTCATATAAAGATGACCTAGTCATCGCCAATTGCTTGATAGATGCTAGAGTGTTTGTGCATGCTTTGCCACATATTTCATTTGCCATTTTATTGCGTGAGCATGTTGATTGCATATTTTACTCATTTGAGGACATCCATTTGTTGCTTTGATTGTTTGGAATTTTCTATTTGGCCAAGTGGATGGACAAGAATGCTTAAGAACCTCCTCTAGCTATCTATGCTTTTCGCAAACTCTATTCATGCTACATCACAAAGTTTGATCAAATCAGATTCGAACCACTCTGTGTGAGGAGCACTCGGAGTCCCCGATTCATCTTAGACTTAAACTTCCAAAACCTCTCTGTGCATTTCGGTCTGATCGATCTGCCCATTTCGGTCACACCGAGTTCACTAAGTTGATCAAGGTTTTCAATCTCGGTGCAACTGATTTGAACTTTTCGGTCACACCGAGTTATAGTAACCTCTTGCAATTCTACATCTCGGTGCCACCGAGTTGTTCCACTCAGTCACACCGACAGGGTCGGGATATATATACCGACGGGTTGAATTTTGGAAATTTCTCCAAAACTCTTCATCCCGCGCGTGTCCTGCTCTACCGTCTCGGGTCTCCGGATCGTCTCCTCGTCGCTAGCGAGCTCCCGCTGCTGGTCTCCGTCGCCGTCAATGAGATTCTACCCTGCCGTTGTCGCCGTAGCGAACTCCCACCGAACTAGGGTATGAGTTCGACTTTATGTGCTAATTCCTCATTGCGATTCCTAGCACATTGCTTTGCCATGATCAGTACCATGTATGAAATCAATCTATCTAAAGAAAAATCCCTTTAGGTTAGGTTTGATTTGAAAATTTAGGGTTAGGTCTCCGCCGAACTCATCTTGGACCGACCGAGTTGTAGAAATCGGTCTCACCGATTTGGCTTAGGCCATTGCACATGCGCTTTTCGGTCTGGCCAAAAATTGCAAATCGGTGCGACCAAGTTCGATTCTTTGTGAAACCCTAGCAATCTCGAAGCCACCAAACTGTGACTCGGTCTGACCGACTTCACTAGTTTAGACTCCAATAGTTGCTTCGGTATCACCGAGTTTAACAAATCGGTAGCTCCGAAATGCTTTCTGTGGAGAACTAAAAATAAGTTTTTGACTCATTAGTTTTGCAAATAGTCTGCACTTTGTGATGCTCATCCATTCTGCCTCATCTACATCTATTCACAGGGTTTGCTGTCAGTTTGACTGCCAAGATGTCTGACCAGAGTGATAGCCAAAGCATATCTAAAGAACAAGTGCAAATGAGTGAGGGCACTAGTCCCTGAAGCACCTCAGATGATGGCAGCAGGAGCACTCCCAGTAACTTGCCAAAGGCAGCCACCAGGACAAGGAGGAAGAAAACCCTAGATTCTGAATATGAGGACTATGTGGCTATTAAGGAGGAAGTTAGCTCCAAAAAGAAGGTGCTGAAGAAAGAGTATGGTACTGCTGCAACAATAAGCGAGGGTTACATAAGAAGGCGCCTACAAAAAGAGTTCCAATGTCTAAGGCTAGGGCCTCAACTGCTGAAACCTCTAAGCCAACTAAAGAGGCTGCTGGGGAGGGAAAGAGGAAAGAGATGGTCAAAAAGACCACTGCCAGAGTTCTTGGTAGATCATCCATAATTAGAGAGTCAGAAGAAGGTGAACAAGAAGAGGATGCTGCACCAGCACCAAAGTCCCAGAAGCTCATGGGAGATGCAATCAAGTCAGGGGCTGCTCCATCAATTCCCAAAACTGCTCCCAAGGCTGTTGTTCTAGCTCAAAAGCCTTCTAAGCCCAAGAGAAGCACCAGGAACATCCTAGCTGAAGAAAAAAACAAGGCCCTGGGGCCTAAAGTTGAAGAAGAAGATGCAGAATCCCAAGTGCTGAGAAAACCGAAACCTAAGATTCCAGACCACAATGACACTCATCTAGTGGTAGAGGACATGAACATTAGGAAGGATGCAGGACTAATATTTTGGAGACAGTCTGATCCCTATGCTGTAAGGAGGAGGACTACAGTGGACTAAAGGTTCCATACCAAGGAACATCAGGACTTCTATGAGACCATTCTGCTTGACAAGAAGCCAATTGTCTGTGATATGAGATGGGCTGATTGGGAATTCATTGATGAGAATGAACCTTCATTAGTGCAAGCACAAGAGAAGAGAGCTAGGCAAAGTTAGAAAAGGCTGCAAGGATGCCAAGTGCTGAGGAAGCATCTCAGGTGTTCTTAAAGTGCAAACAAGATTAGCTAGGATATCTGATACAAGCAACATTGAGGATTGATAAAGGCTTGGCCACTCTGACTCAAAATCAGGAGAGATTGGAGAGGATCATTGAGACAAAGTTTTACGATCTTTATCTCAAAGTCACTGAGATACATACTGCAGTCGAGCAGCTCTAGGAGGAAGCAGAGGAGAAAAGAGGGAAGGCAACTACGGATGCTTTTCAGCGAGTGCCAAGGAGTCAGAGATCAGTTGCAGTGCCAGTATCAAATACAAGAGCCACTTCATCTGCACCAGCAATAGCTTCAGTGCCACCTCCAGCACCTAGTCCACCAGCTCCAACATCATCCACTGATTCCTTCGTCCTTGGAGTTCTCTCTACACCACCTCCCGAAGACCAAGCCTGAGAGACGCATAACACTATGCATTTTCAAACTTTTTGGTAACTTGTTGCCAAAGGGGGGGAAATGCATAGATCATAGGCTTCGAGAGAGAGTGTTTTGCTACTTTGTCTCTCTTGCTTTTTGTTGAACTTTTGTGTGTGCTCGTTTGATACTCTATGTATGTGTGAGATATTTGTATGATCACGTGTTTGATCATATTCACCTTTAATGCTTGCTTGGATGACATTATTTTCTATATCCCATATATGATCATTCACTTTTCTTTGTGATGAGTGCATGTTTTAATTCCTATCATTTTTAGTGCTCCACCAAGATGTATGTGACATGGAAGAGTGACCCATGATCCTAATTGATTGTGCATTTGCATTCAAAATCAAATCTTAAATAGTGCACAAATTTAGGGGGATCTCTTGCTTATCACATACTTCTCAAAGCGACGATATATTTAAATCTTATTATCATTTGTCGAAGCTTTGATCTATATGTTGTCATCAATTACCAAAAAGGGGGAGATTGAAAGTGCAACTATCCCTCGGTGGTTTTGGTAATTACTAACAACATATAGCTCATTGAACTAATACTATTTCAAGATGACCATTTCAAAAAGTTCAATGATTGGCATGGCATGGTTTAGGAATGTGGACCCCTCAAAATTCTAAGGACACACATCGACTCAAGCTCAAGACTCTACATTTTCATTTTAGTGATCCAAGATCACATTGAGTCCATAGGAAAAGCCAATACTATTAAAAGGGGATGAGGTGTTGCTTAGTGACTTACTTGCTCAAAATGCTTAGTGTTATGCTCCAAAAACCCTCAACCACTTTCTCATATCCACATATGTCCCAAACCAAAAGTCAAACTCGGCACCACCAAAATGTTCTATCCGGCGCCACCGAGTTCACTTGACATAGCCACTGCCAGAAACCCTAGTCATTTCGGTCTTACCGATAGGGATCTTGGTCCCACCAAGATGGGATTGCAAACTCTCTGTTTCCCTTCGTAACGTTTAAATCCAACCGAGATGAGCGATCGGTCCCACCGAGTTCGCAATGCAAACTCTCTGTTTCCCCTTCGTAACATTTCGGTCTCACCGAAATGAGCGAATCGGTCCCGCCGAGTTTGTCTAACCAACTCTCTGGTTAGCTTATTACCAAAGTCGGTCCCACCGATTTGACATGTCGGTCCCACCAAAAAGCCCAACGTTCACATTTTGAACTAAATCGGTCTGACTGAGTTTTCTGATTCGGTCCCACCAAGTTTGGTGAATTGTGTGTAACGGTTAGATATTTTGTGGAGGCTATATATACCCCTCCACCTTTCCTTCATTGGTAAGGAGAGCCATCAGAACGTGCCTACACTTCAACATTCATTTTTTGAGAGAGAACCACCTACTCATGTGTTGAGACCAAGATATTCCATTCCTACCATTTGAATCTTGATCTCTTGCATTCCCCAAGTTTTTTTGACTATGTACTACATGGCAAAAGCCTCACAAATCTTTATTGAAAGCAATAAAGGAAAAACAGAGTCTTGTACAATTCAATTACATAAGAAAGAAGAAAGGAGAAAGACATACTTACAACCCAAATGGGGTAACAAGAGCTAACTAAGGAAGATTAGTAATCCAGGTCAGAAGTCTATCCCTGTATTTACATTTAATCCTATGAGAGATGAAGGTTATGTCATGAATAAAGTTATGTCTCCAGGATCTGAATGTAGGCCTCTCATTCCTAAAAACCTTGCCATTCCTTAGAATCCTGATATTCCAAGCAGTTGTAAAGATCACTTCAGTGAAGAAAATATGCCCAAAATCCTTCCTAGCCTTTACTGCCATGTTATAAGTGGTCATCCTAGGCTAAGGATCCTAGTGAATCTGCAAGTAATCCCAGACTCTAACACTGAAATTACAGGAGAAAACAAGTGGGCAACATCTTCATGAATGAGATATGGGCATATCACACAAGAATGATCCTCCACATGCCAATGCCTCCTTTGTAACATATATCTGGTATTTAAATGATCCCTCAGCAGAAGCAACCCAAACATTTTAATTTTTAGAGTACATGAACATTTCCAAATCCATTGGAAAATAGGATCAATAACAATATCTTGATGCTCATGCATATAAAAGGATTTAGGTCTGAACCACCCCTTATTAAAAGGCCATATTGATGTCTACTACACAACCTTATTCTTGTAGACGTTGTTGGGCCTCCAAATGCAGAGGTTTGTAGGACATTAGCAAATTTCCCTCAAGTGGATGACCTAAGGTTTATCAATCCGTAGGAGGCGTAGGATGAAGATGGTCTCTCTCAAGCAACCCTACAACCAAATAACAAAGAGTCTCTTGTGTCCCAACACACCTAGTACAATGGTAAATTGTATAGGTGCACTAGTTCGGCGAAGAGATGATGATACATGTGTTATATGGATAGTAGATAATGGTTTTGTAATCTGAAAATATAAAAACAGCAAGGTAACTAATGATAAAAGTGAGCGTAAACGGTATTCCAATGATAGGAAACAAGGCCTAGGGTTCATACTTTCACTAGTGCATGTTCTCTCAACAATAATAACATAATTGGATCAGATAACTATCCCTCAACACGCAACAAAGAGTCACTCCAAAGTCATTAATAGTGGAGAACAAACGAAGAGATTATGGTAGGGTATGAAACCACCTCAAAGTTATTTTTTCCAATCAATCTGTTGGGCTATTCCTATAAGTGTCACAAACAGCCCTAGAGTTCGTACTAGAATAACACCTTAAGACACAAATCAACCAAAACCCTAAGGTCACCTAGATACTCCAATGTCACCTCAAGTATCCGTGGGTATGATTATACGATATGCATCACACAATCTCGGATTCATCTATTCAACCAACACATAGGACCTCAAAGAGTTCCCCAAAGATTATACCGGAGAGTCAAGACGAAATCGTGTGCCAACCCCTATGCATAGGTTCATGGGCGGAACCCGCAAGTTGATCACCAAAACATACATCAAGTGGATCACGTGATATCCCATTGTCACCACAGATAAGCACGACAAGACATACATCAAGTGTTCTCAAATCCTTAAAGACTCAATCCGATAAGATAACTTCAAAGGGAAAACTCAATCCATTACAAGAGAGTAGAGGGGGGAGAAAACATCATAAGATCCAACTATAATAGCAAAGCTCGCGATACATCTAGATCGTAACACCTCAAGAACACGAGAGAGATAGAGAGAGAGAGATCAAACATATAGCTACTGGTACATACCCTCAGCCCCGAGGGAGAACTACTCCCTCCTCGTCATGGAGAGCACCGGGATGATGAAGATGGCCACCGGAGAGGGATTCCCCCCTCCGACAGGGTGCCGAAACGGGTCTAGATTGGTTTTCGGTGGCTACGGAGGCTTCTGGCGGCGGAACAACTAATCTGTTGTCGTCCTCGAAGTTTTTAGGGTATATGGGTATATATGGGAGGAAGAAGTACGTCGGTGGACCTCCGGGATGTCCACGAGGCAGGGGGCGCGTCCAGGGGGGTGGGCGTGCCCCCCACCCTCGTGGGCAGCCTGGGACTCTCCTGGTACAACTCCGATACTCCATGGGCTTCTTCTGGTCGAAAAATAAGTTCCGTGAAGTTTCATGTCAATTGGACTCCGTTTGATTTTCCTTTTCTTCGATACTCTAAAACAAGGAAAAACAAAAACCAACACTGGGCTCTGGGTTAATAGGTTAGTCCCAAAATAATATAAAAGTGTTTAATAAAGCCCATAAACATCCAAAACAGATAATATAATAGCATGGAACAATCAAAAATTATAGATACGTTGGAGACGTATCACATATCCATGAGTCATGGTCTGTAGAGCAAGCATAAGCATTTATCATTTGTTGTAGACATTCCACCTCAGCAAAAGCTTGGGTAGACAGAGGTAGATGCATAGATGACGCTCTTGAGAGAGCACGTTAAGCACTGAAAGCTGTCCATCAATAACAAAAGAAAAGATCCTAGGAAATTTTTCACTAATGGAGGAACCCTTAAGCTCAACCAGCCAACTATCAGTCGAAAACAGAATAGACCTGCCATCCCCCAACTTTGGAGTGGCCAGCTGACTGTATTTATGTGCCAATTTAAACACATCACGCCACCAAAAGGACCCACAAAGGCTGGTAGTATGAGGGACAAAGCTGTCATAGTAAGTGTTCCAGATGAGACCAGCCCAGGGGATGTCATAATGGTTATAAAACTTGGGCTAGAATTTCATAAGTAGAGCCTCATTCCGCACCCTTAAATTTTGCACACCAAGACCCCCTTTATTTTTTGGTAGACATACCAAATCCCAGGCAGCCACAGATTGTCTTGGAGTATCAGAATTCCCTCTCCAAAGGTATTATCTCTGAATCCTTTCAATTTGCTTCAGAATTCCAGGTGGGATGACAAGTGTGCATAGAAAGTAAATGGGCATGGAAGTTAAGACAGACTGGAGCAACTGTAATCTACTTCCTTGGTTCAGAAAACAAGAAGTGGCAGATAACCTCCTTTCAATTCTATGCACAGGGGGCAACAAATCCTGAATTGAGGGCCTGGTAGTTCCCATGGGGAGACCCAAATATGTGAAAGGCATAACTCCCAATTTGCATCCTATAATGGAAGCCAACCTATTAGCTTCATCATTTGACATGTTCATAGGCACCATAATGGATTTTGCAAAGTTCACGGATAATCCAGTTGAAGGAGCAAAAACATCAAGCATGCCTCTAAGAGCAAGGAGTTGTTGGTCTGAAACAGGTAACACAATGAGTGTATCATCAGGATACTACACTATGGGGTAATCCTGACTATGGGAAGGGATTGGAAGGGTCAAAATTCCTTTAGAGCACATATCATTGACTACGGACTCGAGTAGGTTAGCAGCAAGCGCAAACAGTAAAGGTGGCATTGGATCACCTTGTCTGACTCCCCTCTTACATTTAAAATGATGTCCAGGTACACCATTGAGAAGCAGAGAAGATGAACCAGATGACAAAATGGATTGCGTCCAGGCTATCCATTTATCATTGAAACCCTTGTATCTCAGAATCCTAAGAATGGCATCATGCTTTATAGTGTCAAAAGCTTTAGTAAAATCCAACTTCAGCAAGACAATAGGTCTTTTTGATGCTTGACATTGATGAATATACTCAAAACACGAAGCTAAACAATCCTGAATAGACCTAGATTTGATAAACCCGTATTGGTTTTTGTGAATACAGGAGAGGATCACTTTCTGTAGTCTATTTGCAAGAAGTTTAGTGAGGAATTTTAAAGAAGTGTTTGTCAAAAAAATTGGCTTGTATCATTCAAACCCTCAGGTGATAGCTTTTTTGGAATGAGAGTTATGTGAGAGCTATTGGTACACTCCAGATCAAGGTGTCCTTCAGAAAACTCCTTGGGTAAAAATCATCCTTGATAATCTCCCAGCACTTTTTGAGAAAGAGGTTAGTGAAGCCATCCGGCCGAGGAGATCTATCAGGAGGCATCTCTTTAATAACACAGTCAATTTCCTGCTGGGAAAAAGGCTTAGTCAAATCATCAAGTCCCTCAACTTTTTTATAATATTGGGCATGTCAAAACCCATTTAAGTGTTATTAGCACATCCCATCCTCTATTTGAATTCCTGTAAAAAAAGCCCAGCAATTGTTGCATGATCAGAGGTCACTTGCCCATTATCAGAAGTTATACTGGAAATAGAGTTACTCCTGTATCCCTTAGTGGCCATGGCATGGAAAAGTTTAGTATTTTCCTCTCAAACTTTAACGCTCCTGATGGTGCACCTCTGCTTCCAGTAAATGAACTGCAATATGAGAATTTCCTCCCGATGGAGCTTAACAATCTTCCTGAAATTTTCCTCTCGCCCAGACAAAGGCCTATATTCCTCTAGGCCTTCCAAACAAAGTATGAATTTATTGCAATTAGAGATCAAAGCTTTCACCTTAGAAAGGATAATGTGCCAATATTTGAGTGCCTGCCTAAGAGCTTTCGATTTTGCAAAAATAACAGCAGCAGAAGATTTCTTATGCACTGGCCTGTTCCAAGAATCACAGGCACAATCAAGAAAGCCAGGCAAATTAGTCCAGTAATTTTAAAATCTAAAGAGTTTGGCCTTAGGAATAGAAGTTTTGATTTGCACCACATAGGGCACATGATCTGAAGCAGTTCTGGCTAGTGGTAAGACCATAGTGTTAGGATAAGAGCAGGTCCATGAGGGAGATGTGAAGAACCAATCAATCTGTTCAAGTAAAGGAATAGTTTGCATATTTGACCATGTATATTTTCTGCCCTTAAGAGGAAGTTCAATTAAGCCAAGATGCCCAATAACCTCATTGGAAATAAACATGTCATTAATGTTGCCACCAGGCTTGTTCCTATTGTCCATCATGCGCAAGAAATTAAAATCACCCAACAACAGCCAGTTAGCATCAGAGGGATAATTACATAATGAACCAATTAACAAAATTATCCCTAGCTGGGTCTTGACAGGGCCCATAAACTATGACCAATGTCTAGTTTTGAGAGTTACGAGTAGATGTGAACTCCACCACAATACCAAAACTAGCAGACTGAACTAATTTACCAGCAAACATAGCAGTATTCCACATGACCAACAGCCCACCCGAAACTCCAGAAGATGGCACATGAACAAATTGATCAAAACCTCGTGGACAACACTTGCGAATAAAGCGCTGATCAATGAACTCACATTTATTTTCTTGGAGACAAACAATGGAACAAGCACTTTAATCGATTTTCTGACGAACTGCACGCTGTCTATCATCCGAATTTAGACCACGAACATTCCAGCATAGCACTTTCCAGTCTCTAGAGTCATACTGATTCATTACAGACCAAAATAAAGCAACAACAAAAGACTACCACATAATGGCAGTGCCAGATCAGCCAAGAAATAGCATAAAAGTTCAGAGAAAGCCTAAAACATAAAGCAAGATAAATGGTTTTCATAAGGGTTAACCATAAACCCCACCACAGAAAAGATTTAGCTATCATTAGAACTAGAAGCAGATGAGGGCTTGCATGAAGAAGCCTCAAGCTTCTCCTTAGTGAGCTTCTCAGGTCCAATGCCGAGGCGAAGTCCAACACGTTGCAGCGCATTGATTGGAGTGGGACGCGGGACATCATCTTGCTTTGCAGGTTGAGGAGGAGCCTGCAACAACTGATCATTTGTTGAAACCTTACGTTTCTTCTATGATTTTGCTATTGGTTTCTTCAAAGGAGCAGACTTGGCTAGAGAGGAATGCATGAAACCATCACATAAGGTAGAGAGCCTGGCACTATGTCTGACCTCAGACTCGACGATCACATGCTTTGGTTTGCGAGAAGTAGAGAACTTGAAGGCAGACATCTCAACAGTAGATAGGGATGAATCATCCATAGAACAATCCTCATCAACAGCATCAAAACAGAGAGCACGAGCAACATGAGGGTTCCTTGGGACAGTCAGGGTCCGACGATCAGGGGAAGGGTGAAAAACCAGCTTGTTACCCAAAGCAGAGTAAGAAAATGAGACTTCCCAAGAGCGTTTTGATAGGATTACCGACTTAAAAGGGCCAGAGAACTGTAGCCCGCGAGGAATTTGCATCATATCAAAGATGGGAAGCATGCGCTAAAAAGATCCAGTCCATTGCATCACTAGAGGAAGCACAGGTCTGAAAACAGTCAAAACTTGGCCAATAACAACAGAAGGTTGGATTAGAGGCGGCACATAGGCTGTAATAGCCCCTTGCTGATCATTAACCGATCCCTCAGCAAAATCAACTGGACCACAGTTCTACATAACCACTGACTCTTGAGAAACAGGCTAAGCTTCATCCTGAAGAACTTCCTCAATAATGACATTGTCTTGCTGGTTAGCTTGCTGCTGATCACCATTGTGAGCAAGAGGGGCCTCGTTCCATCCCAGCTATGGAAACTCAGGCATGACAAAATTGACATCATCAAAAGGCATATTTCCAGGCAGCGGATGAGGGTTTCCATTGAATGGCATTGGATATTCATCCGCTGGCAGAATATGAACAAATTCGGCAGAGAGAACAGAGATCGGGGCAGTCCAAGATATACATGTAGCTCCAAAATTAGCATACTCACGATAAACAACATCTCAAGGCACTTGCTGAGGGTAGGGAAAAGAAACATAAACCAAAGTCCTGACCATCTGCGGATCATCTTGATGCCAGATATGATAATGACCAAAAGTGCTAACTGCATTAGAGATATGCTAAGTAGTACGGTAGTCCAACGGAACACCCAACATCATAATCCAACCCCTACGAAAACCCTGAGTGGCTCTGTGATTGATGCCTTGATCATGAGGAATAAACTGAACAAAGTGACCATTGCCAAGATCATAAGGAGGATGGTTCATAATAACATGCCTAGATGCAGGAGTACGAAACTCAAACAAGCCCAGACCCTCAATCCATTGTTGATCACTAAGAACATCACGGTGGAGCTGAGTCATCACGCTGGAGCTGAGTCAAGTCATTGCTGAGACTTCCCCAAGTTACTTTCCACTCAAATCATCTTTCCACAAAATCCAAATCTGTGTGTGAGAGTTGAGTGTTGGGGAGACTATCATTTGAAGCACAAGAGCAAGGAGTTCATCATCAACACACCTTCTATTACCTTTTGGAGAGTGGTGTCTCCTAGATTGGTTAGGTGTCACTTGGGAGCCTCCGACAAGATTGTGGAGTTGAACCAAGGAGTTTGTACGGGCAAGGAGATCGCCCACTTCGTGAAGATCTACCCTAGTGAGGCAAGTCCTTCATAGGCGATGGCCATGGTGGGATAGACAAGGTTGCTTCTTCGTGGACCCTTCGTGGGTGGAGCCCTCTGTGGACTTGCGCAACCGTTACCCGTCGTGGGTTGAAGTCTCCATCAACGTGGATGTACGATAGCACCACCTATCGGAACCACGCCAAAAATCTCCATGTCTACATTGTGTTTACTCCCTCCAAACTCCTCCCTTTACCTTCATATGTAAATATTTTTACATTCCGCTGCTATACTCTTACACTTGCATGTGTAGGTTGATTGCTTGACTTGTGCTAAGTTGTTAAAATCTGCCAAGACTTAAAATTGGGAAAAGGCTAGATTTTTGTTTGGTCAAGTAGTCTAATCACCTCCCCTCTAGACATACTTTTGATCCTACAACAACTGCAGGGGAGATTCACCCGGTCGTTGTGCCACAATAATAATGGCTAGTGTGCAGTCAAATCATAGAGCCCCACCTTCGCCGTAGTAAGTTGCTCGGACGAAGCAACCATCATTTCTCTCTTTGTTGAATCCGCTGGTACTCCAATATTCCAAGTGTAATAAGTTGCACGGGCGAAGCAATAATCACTTCACATTTCCCACAGTAGGTACTACTCCCTCCGTCTAGGTGAATAAGTCATCTTAGGTCGTGCACCATGACCAAAGAGGGGAAAACGAGAGAACTTAATGTTTATTTGCTAATTAATAGCACTGCATGCAGTGAACTAAACACTGCATGTGGTGTTTGGTAGTATCGACTCATTGAAACATGCATGCCCCACATCTCTTATTGTTTGATATGTCAAGAAACAAGAAACGAGGTGGGAGTTAATGCACCGCGCATAAGTGTTTTGGGTTTATTTGGTTTTCGTAAGGTGACTTATACACCCTCCTTTTATTTTATTCTAGAAACAACCACACGCGAATATTTGACGGTAGCAACACGACAACTAAATCAAAAATCGAGACCAACCAATGAACTACTACTAATGGTGAGCGATTGCTAGTAGCATGTACTCCATCTATCCGTGTATATACGGCTTAATCCATTTTCCCAGACTAACTTTGGCCCTATTTGGATCCATGGGTTAGAGTTAGTTTGAGCTAGTTCGCGCTCAGATAGCCCTAAAGTATCCAAAGGACCTATTTGTGGATCCATGGGTTAGAGTTAGTTTCAGCTAGTTTGGGCTCAAATAGCCCTAAAGTATCCAAACATGAGGGTTAGTTCGAGCTAGTTGCATCTAACCCACCCAAAAAATATCCCACCCAAGAGGTGCTAATTGGAGCTAGTTCTCATGGGGCCCACTAAAAAATCACCCTTCTCTCTCTATCCTGCCAGCGAAGTGGTGCTAATTGGAGCTAGTTCTCGTTGGGCCCACTCAAAAATCACTTTTCTGTCTCCATCAAGTGCATTTATTGTCAATCTAACCCTATCGTCCAAACACCTCTTTGGCTAGAGTTAGTTCAGGGTTAGTCATGAGTTAGTCTAACCTCTAGCTATGTTAGAGTACTATCCAAACAGGAACAAATATAGGACATGCAAGTTGCTCAAAGCATACCGTCAAATTCGTACGTGAAAGGTGAGGGAGTCCTCGACTAAGAGGTCCTCGGGCGTCCGGCCTGTTATCCATTGGCCGGACTGATGGGCTATGAAGACATGAAGGCCGAAGACTGTACTTTTGTCCGGATTGGACTCTCCTTGGCATGGAAGGCAAGCTTGGCGACCGACTATTAAGACTCCTTCTGATGTAACCGACTCTATGTAACCCTAGAGTCCCCCCGCCCCGGTGTCTATATAAACCGGAGGGGTTAGTCCGGAAAGGATATTCATTACCATATTCATACATGCTAGGCTTCTAGGGTTTGGCCATTATGATCTCGTGGTAGATTAACTCTTGTAATACTCATATTCATCAAGATCAATCAAGCAGGAAGTAGGGTATTACCTCCATAGAGAGGGCCCGAACCTGGGTAAACATCGTGTCCCCCGTCTCCTGTTACCATCGATCCTAGACGCACAGTTCGGAACCCCCTACCCGAGATCCGCCAGTTTTGACACCGACAATGGTGCTTTCATTGAGAGTTCCACTGTTCCGTCAAAGAAAGGTTCGATGGACCCTTTAATCGTCTGTAGTGACGTTGTCCAAGGAGAAACCTTCCTCCCCGGACAGATTCCGTGTTCGGCGGCTTCGTACTGCGGGCCAACTCGCTTGGCCATCTAGAGCAGATCGATAGGTACGCCCCTAGCCACCAAGTCAGATTTGGAAGCTTGAACTATGTCGCGGATATCCGTGGAGACTTGATCTTCAATGGATTCGAGACCGCTGCGATTGCTCCCCCTCGTCCCGATGAACATGACTTAAATCTGTCATCGGATCACATCCAAGTGATGGTTCCTGTTGCTGCAACAGCCTTAGAACCGGAGCAGATCGTGCCATCTGAGGCCACAGAGTCCACGGCATGGGAGCCGCACACGGACTCGGCACCCCATAATATTTGCGTCAATGGAACTCCGGACTCGTATCCGGCTATATGTTTTGGGCCGGGTACGCCTATGGACACCGAGCTGGATCGGTTATCGATTTTCGAATTTAGCGCCGTAGACATCTTCCAGCACTCACCTTTGGGTGATGTGCTAAACTCTTTAAAGAACTTGTCCTCGGAGAAGGACTCACAGCCAAACTATGTTCGGTTCAAGCCAGAGGCTGATGATGGGGAATTTCGCTTCCCACCCACCACCCACTTCAGAGCCACTATTGATGACTAAACCGACGTGCTTGATTACGGCTCCAAAGACATCGACGGTATGGACGAAGATGCCGACAAGGAACAAGGCAAAGACCCACCATTTCCTGGATGTTGTACGGCCACCTCTTCGTACGATGTGTACATGGTCGACACACCTAAAAAGCTAGCGGCGATGACAAAGGAGATCCAGTGGCGATTAAACCTCCTGAGACACAATCCAAGCGCCAGTGCCCTAAACGCTGCTCTAAGCCTCGTCGCTCAAAAGATGGCAACACTGGCACCAGAGAAAATAGTACTCCGGGCGACGCCGAAGACAATGACGACCCTGTCGGGGCTGCATCTGAACAGGAGGAACAAGACAATGGGCAAATAACCCTGATTGAGGCTGACTTGTGCGCCTATTATAGGTTGACCCATACACTTTTCTAAAAGAAAGGTTGGTGCGCACGCATGGCCGTGTCAACTTAGTCAACACACGAGAGCGATGACTGTTGGATGTCCATCCAACGGCCGCCATGCTTCTTCAATCTCTACTCTTCTTTCTCCAGTCGCTCAAACCAGCGTCGGCGGGACTGCCCGCTCCCTCCTCCCGTAGTCGGCTGTGCTTCCGCGCAGGCCGCACCGCCCCACCCTACTCCATCGCTAGCCAGGACATTCCTCTACTCACCCAGACCTCCTATTATTTTCCGGCGAAGGCGGCCAAACTAGTAAACCCTCGTACTCCCCACCACGTGGGCAACAACTGCCGAGTCTTCCCCGGCTCCCGGTCATTCCCTTCCTAGGCCTTGCCATGCCCACCTCCTTGGTGCTCTCGGCGCGGCATGGTCAATGTGGTCAACGAACGACATCCATCAGTGGAGGACAGTACATGGAGAGGCTAACAGCTAGGTCCGCGGACGCATGCAAGGAAGCCTCCTTATTACGCGCAAAATAATGATTCCTCCACCTGACAGCAGGGACCCACCGGAAGGGCCTTTGTATTTCGCGAAAAAACATTCCTCCCGCTAATAGCTCGGATCCACCAGCTATATCTTCGCACGGAAGGAAGTGCCTCCTTATTGCGCACAAAAAAATGAATACTCCCCCTACTATCTGGGACCCACCATAGTTGGAGGCTGACTTGTGGGCCTACTAAGTTGACGCGGATGGAGGGCTTTGTCAACTTACTTAATATGAACGATTCTATCTCCAGTGACCATATGATGTCCATCCAATGGCCGTAGTGCTTCTTCAACCTCTGTTCTTCTTGCTCCAGCCACCCAAACCAGTGTCGGTCGTGCCGCCTGCTCTTGCCTCCCGTGGCCAGCTCTGCTGTCGCGCAGGCCTCACCGCCTACCGTACTCCCATCATTGGCCTGGCCATCCTTGCACTCACTTGGACCTGCTGTTATTCCCCGACGACGACAGCCTCACACTATAGCCCAACTAGTAAACCCTCATACGCCCCTCCACGTGGGAAACAACAGCCGAGTCTTCCCCGGATCCAGGTCATTCCCTTCCTAGGCCCTGCCGTCGTCCACCGCCTTGCTGCCATCGGCGTGACGTGGTCAACGTGGTCAAGGAACGACTTACATCACAAGAGGACTATATGTGGAGAGGCTAATAGGTGGGTCCACGGTCGCAGCAAGGAAGTGCCTCCTTATTATGCGCAAAATAATGATTCCTCCACCTGACAGCAGGGATCTAGTAGAAGGGCCTCTGTATTTTGTCTTAGCTGTATTTTGTGGAAAAAACATTTGCCCCCAGACATCTGGGACCCACCAGCTATATCTTCGAACACAAGGAAAGTGCCTCCATCTTAGGCGCGAAAAAATTGAATCCTCCCCCTGACAGGTCGGACCCACCATCAATATCTTTGCACGCAAGGAAGTGCCTCATTATCCTCCCTGATAGCCGGGACCCACCTGGTTGAAGCATATGTAGTGTTGTCGCGAATGTGTACATACATACTGGTTGATCAGTCTCTCTGCAACGATGAACCATGGTCGAGCAAGCAGCGACATGTCTAATTGTAGATCCCCTGACATATCAGTTCAGGCAATCCCTTCTAAACCGTGTACACGTACATACAGACACATGCCAAAAAATATGGCCACATATGTACATACAGGCGGGGTGTTGAATGCCTACCCTTTCCTCTTCAAGGGAAAACCCAATGCAAGCTCAAGAAGTAGTGATACGTCTCCAACGTATCTATAATTTTTGGTTATTCCATGCTGTTATATTATCATTCTTGGATGTTTTAGAATCATTTTATAGTCATTTTATATCATTTTTTGGTACTAACATATTGACATAGCGCCAAGTGCCAGTTGCTGCTTTTTGCATGTTTTTTACATCGTAGGAAATCAATACCAAATGGAGTCCAAACACAGCAAAACTTTTTGTGGATTTTTTTACCAGAAGACATCCAGTGGTTCAAAGAAGTACGGAAGAGGGAGCCCAAGGCGAGCACAAGACACCAGGGCACGCCTGGAGGCCCAGGCGCGCCCTCGTGGGTTGTGCCCACCTTTGTGGCCTCACAAACCGCCTCTTTGCTCTGTAAATACCCCAATATTACAAAAACCCTATGGGAGTCGATGAAAATCAATTCCAACTGCTGCAAGTTCGAGAACCACCAGATCCAATCTAGACACCATCATGGAGGGGTTCATCTTGTCCATTGGTGCCTCTCCGATAATGCGTGATTAGTCTTTGTAGACCTTCAGGTTCATAGTTAGTAGCTAGTTGGCTTCCTCTAGCTCGTTTGATTCTCAATACAATGGTCTCTTGGAGATCCATATGATGTAACTCTTTTTGCGGTGTGTCTATTGGGATCCGATGAACTTTGAGTTTATGATCAGATCTATCTCTTTTTATCCATGAAAGTTATTTGAGTCTTCCTTGATCTCTTATATGCATGATTTCTTATAGCCTCGTATTTCTTCTATGATATTTGGGTTTTGGTTCCAACTTGATCTATTTATCTTGCAATGGGAAGAGGTGCTTTGTGATGGGTTCGATCTTACGGTGCTTGATCCTAGTGATAGAAGGGGAACCAACACATATGTATCGTTGCCATTAAGGATAACAAAATGGAGTCTATTTCTACATAAATAGATCTTGTCTACATCATGTCATCATCCTTATTGCATTACTCTATTTCCCCATGAACTTAATACACTAGATGCATGCTGGATAGAGGTCGATGTGTGGAGTAAAAGTAGTAGATGCATGCAGGAGTCGGTCTACTAATCTTGGACATGATGCCTATATAATGATCATTGCCTGGATATCATCATGATTATTTGAAGTTCTATCAATTTCCCAACAGTAATTCATTTACCCACCGTTTGCTATTTTTCTAGAGAGAAGCCACTAGTGAAACCTACAGCCCTCGAGTCTTTTCTTTATCATATTTGCCTTTGCGACCTATTAAACCAAAAATACAAAAATACCTTGCCGCACTTTATTTTCAGATCTATTAAACCAAAAATACAAAAATACCTTGCTGCACTTTATTTTATTCGAGATCTATTTATCCCAACTATCATATTTTTATCCCGACCATTTGCCAATTTCTGGCGCCGTTGCCCGAAAGGTATTGACAACCACTTTAATACATCGGGTTGCAAGTATTTGTTATTTGTGTGCAGGTGCCGTTCACGTAGTGTTGCGTGGTTCTCCTACTGGTTCGATAATACCTACTGTTGTTGTGCTGCATCATCCCTTCCTCTTTGGGGAAATGCCGACGTAGTTCAAGCAGACATCACAATGAATTTATGGTGCCGCTACCGGGGAGACATCATCAACATCTACCAGGTTCCTAATCACAAATCTCATCTCCTTGCAATTTACATTATGTGCCATTTGCCTCTCGTTTTCCTCTCCCCCACTTCACAAAAATTTGTTCTTTTATTCGCCCTCCTTTTCGTTCACCATTTTTCTCGTCAGATCTGTTTCTCTGTGCAATCTTGTTGCGTAGTCACAATGACTCAAGAGAACACCAAGTTGTGTGATTTCTCCAATACCAACAACAATGATTCGGTACTCCTAATGAGGATGCTGAATCTTTTTATGAAAGATCAAGTTTCTGGTACTGCTAATGAGGATGCCACGTCCCATCTTAACCCATTCATGGAATTATGCTATATGCAAAATAAAAAAAGATGTGGACAATGATGTTGTGAAGATGAAATTATTTCTCTTTTCTTTGCGAGATCGTGCAAAAATATGGTTTTCTTCTATGCCTCGCAATAGTATCGATTCTTGGGATAAGTGCAAGGATGCTTTTATTACTAAGTATTTTCCACCGGCAGAAATTATTTCCCTTAGAACCCAGATCATGAATTTCAAGCAACTTGAACATGGGCATGTTGAACAATCTTGGGAAAGGATGAAAATGATGCTAAGGAATTGCCCAACTCATGGGTTAAATCTTTGGATGATCATACAATTTTTATGCGGGGTTGAATTTTGTTTCTCGTAATCTTTTAGATTCCGCCGTGGGTGGTACTTTTATGGAAATTACTTTGGGTGGAGCCACCAAATTGCTTGATAATATTATGCCAAATTATTCATAATGGCATCCCAAAAGAGCTCCTACTAGTAAAAAGGTTAATTCGGTTGAAGAATTTTTTTTCTTTGAGTGAAAAAGCTGATGCTCTTTTGAAATTGGTTGCTAATAAAATGCTCCTATTAATTTTAATGATGTGCCTTTGTCTACTTTGATTGAGAAAAATAGTGATGCCATAGATGTGAATTTTATCTCGCGAAACAATTTCAATAACAATGCTTATAGAGGTAATTTTAATCCTAGGCCTTTTCCCAGTAATTGCTCTTATAATTATGGTAATTCCTATGGTAATCCATCTTATAATAATAATAATAGGAACACCTCTGATCTTGAGAATAATATTAAAGAATTTATCAACACTCAAAAAGTTTTCAATGCTACAATGAAAGAAAAGCTGAATAAGATTGATGATTTGTCTAGAACTATTGATAGAATATCTCATGATGTAGAAAATCTCAAGATGAAAATTTTTGTGCCTAAGGTTGAGGAAGAAATTAAAGCTCTTTATGTTTCTACGGATGAAAGTAAGAAAAGAACTGCCATGCTTAGAGCTAGAAGAGAATTTTTAGAAAAAGTGTTTTCTAGTGATTGCTTTCATAAAAGTGTTGAAGATCTTAAAATGATTGGTGTTTCTTCTATTGATTCCTTGTTTAGTAAAATTAAAATTGATGACTGGATCAATAACAGAAATTTTATATGATAGCTATATTGTTGAATTTTATTATGATCCCACATATAATTATTATGAGACATGAAAATATGGTTGTAGAAATTTTCATGTTACTAATTTACCTCTCACTATGTTGAGATTGTTATTGTTTATTTCTTCTTCTTTGCATGTGCTAGTTTTTCCTTGCCTTGATAATTTGTTTGCCTATAAGATGCCTATTCATAGGAAGCATGTTAGACCTAGATGTGTTTTTCACATGCTATATGATGGTATCTTCGTGCTTCAATTCTTGTCTTTCATGTGAGCATCATTAAAACTATCAGTGCCTAGCTAAAAGGCTTTAAAGAAAAGTGCTTGTTGGGAGACAACCCAATATTTTTATTTTCTATTTTTGAATAAATAATCCATCTAGCCTCTGGTTACATGTGTTTTTGTGTTTTAGTTAGTGTATGTGCCAAGTAAGACCTTTGGGATGGCTTATGGTGATAGTTGATTTGATCTTGTTGAAAAACAGAAACTTTTGCGTCCAGTGACAGAATTGATATGAGTTTCTGGAACATGATAAATTCTAGAATTTTTCACACCAGATTTATATACAAGTTTCCTCTGTTTTCCTAATTTTTCAAAAAAATTGGAGTTATAGAAGTATTCGGGAGTTACAGATTACTACACACTGTTATGTTTTTGAAAGAATATGTTTTCTATGTGTTGTTTGCTTATTTTGATGAATCTATGGGTAGTATCGGGGGGTATGAACCATGGAAAAGTTGGAATACAATAGATATTACACCAATATAAATAAAGAATGAGTTCACAACAGTACCAAAAGTGGTGATTTATTTTCTTATACTAACATAGCTTATGAGATTTTATGTTGAGTTTTGTGTTGTGAAGTTTTCAAGTTTTGGGTAAGGATTTGATGGACTATGGAATAAGGAGTATATAGAGCCTAAGCATGGGGATGCCCAAGGCATCCCAAGTTAATATTCGAGGACAACCAAGAGCCTAAGCTTGGGGATGCCCCGGAAGGCATCCCCTCTTTCGTCTTCGTCTATCGGTAACTTTACTTGAGGCTATATTTTTATTCACCACATGATATGTGTTTTGCTTGGAGCGTCTTGTATGATTTGAGTCTTTGCTTTTTAGTTTACCACAATCGTCCTTGCTGTACACACCTTTTGGGAGAGACACACATTAATTGGAATTTATTAGAATACTCTATGTGCTTCACTTATATCTTTTGAGCTAGACAATTTTCTCTAGTGATTCACTTATATCTTTTTAGAGCACGGTGGTGGTTTTATTTTATAGAAATTATTGATCTCTCATGCTTCACTTATATTATTTTGGGACTCTTTTAGAACAGCATGGTAGTTTGCTTTGGCTATAAAATTAGTCCTATTATGATAGACATCCAAGATGGGTATAATAAAAACTATCATAAAAAGTGCATTGAATACTATGAGAAGTTCGATACTTGATGATTGTTTTGAGACATGAAGATGGTGATATTAGAGTCATGCTAGTTGAGTAGTTGTGAATTTGAGAAATACTCGTGTTAAAGTTTGTGATTCCCGTAGCATGCACGTATGGTGAACCGTTATGTGACGAAGTCGGAGCATGATTTATTTTTGCTATACACACCTTCTGAGAGGAACACACATGCAACGTTATTTATTAGAATACTCTATGTACTTCACTTATATCTTTTGATCTAGGCAATTTTGCTCTAGTGCTTCACTTATATCTTTTTAGAGTACAGCGGTGGCTTTATTTTATAGAAATTGTTGAACTCTCATGCTTCACTTATATTATTTTGAGAGTCTCTAAAAAACATGGTAATTTGCTTTGGTTATAAATTTAGTCCTAATATGATAGACATCCAAGAGGGGTATCATAAAATCTCTCATGTGCATTGAATACTACGAGAAGTTCTATTCCTTATGATTGTTTTGAGATATAAAGATGGTGATATTAGAGTCATGCTAGTGAGTAAT
This sequence comes from Triticum urartu, assembly GCF_056163025.1. Classification (NCBI taxonomy): domain Eukaryota; kingdom Viridiplantae; phylum Streptophyta; class Magnoliopsida; order Poales; family Poaceae; genus Triticum; species Triticum urartu. Next base: position 428,786,163 of record NC_141879.1, read on the forward strand.
TATGGATTGTAGAAATACTTGTGTTAAAGTTTGTGATTCCCGTAGCATGCACGTATGGTGAACCATTATGTGATGAAGTCGGAGCATGATTTATTTATTGATTTTCTTCCTTATGAGTGGCGGTCGGGGACGAGCGATGGTCTTTTCCTACCAATCTATCCCCCTAGGAGCATGCGCGTAGTACTTTGTTTCGATAACTAATAGATTTTTGCAATAAGTATGTGATTTCTTTATGACTAACATTGAGTCCATGGATTATACACATTCTCACCCTTCCACCATTGCTAGCCTCTCTAGTACCGTGCAACTTTCGCCGGTACCATACACCCACCATATACCTTCCTCAAAATAGCCACCATACCTACCTCTTATGGCATTTACATAGCCATTCTGAGATATATTTCCATGCAACTTTCCATCGTCTGGTTTATTATGGAAATGTTACTATCCTTCTACCACACTTGTGCTTCAAAGTAGCACCATGATCTTCATGATAGAGAGTCTCCTATGTTGTCACTTTCATATACTAGTGGGAATTTTTCACTATAGATCTTGGCTTGTATATTCCAATGACGGGCTTCCTCAAATTTCCCTAGGTCTTTGTGAGCAAGCGAGTTGGATGCACACCCACTTATTTCTTTTTGAGCTTTCATAAACTTATAGATCTAGTGCATCCGTTGCATGTCAATCCCTACTCACTCACATTGATATCTATTGATGGGCATCTCCATAGCCTATTGATACGCCTAGTTGATGTGAACCTATCTCCTTTTTGTCTCCTCCACAACCACCATATTCTATTCTACCTATAGTGCTATGTCCATGGCTCACGCTCATGTATTGCGTGAAAGTTCAAAAAGTTTGAGAACATCAAAAGTATGAAACTATTTCTTGGCTTGTCATTAGGGCTGTGCATGATTTGAATATTTTGTGTGATGAAGATGGAGCATAGCCAGACTATATGATTTTGTAGGGATAAGCATTCTTTGGCCATGTTATTTTGAGAAGACATAATTGCCTTGTTAGTATGCTTGAAGTATTATTGTTTTTATGTCAATATTGAACTTTTGTTTCGAATCTTATAGATCTGAACATTCATTCCACGACAAAGAAAAATTACATGGATAAATATGTTAGGTGGCATTCCACATTAAAAAATCAGTTTTTATCATTTACCTACTCGAGGACGAGAAAGAATTAAGCTTGGGGATGCTTGATACGTCTCCAACGTATCTATAATTTTTGATTGTTCCATGCTATTATATTATCTGTTTTGGATGTTTTATATGCATTAATATGATATTTTGTATTATTTTTGGGACTAACTTATTAACCTAGAGCCCAGTGCGAGTTTCAGTTTTTCCTTATTTTTGAGCTTTGCAGAAAAGGAATACCAAACGGAGTCCAAACGGAATAAAACCTTGGCGATGATTTTTCTTGGACCAAAAGACACCCAGGAGACTTGGAGTGCGAGTCAGAAGAGCCACGAGGCGGCCACAAGGGTGGAGGGCGCGCCCCCTATCTTGTGGGCCCCTAGGTGACCCCCTGACCTAGATCTTTCTCATATATATTCACATATATTCTCAAACCATGAGAAGCTTCCACGAAAACACTTCTCCACCGCCGCAACCTTCTGTTCCCTAAGAGGGGGGTTCGATCACGGAGGGCTTCTACATCAACTCTATTGCCCTTCCAATGAAGCGTGAGTAGTTTACCTCAGACCTATGGGTCCATAGCTAGTAGCTAGATGGCATCTTCACTCTCTTTGATTCTCAATACCATGTCCTCCTCGATGTTCTTGGACATCTATCCATGGTAATCTTATTTTGTGGTGTGTTTGTCGAGATATGATGAATTGCGGATTTATGATCAGCTTTTCTATGAATATTATTGGAATCTTCTCTGAATTCTTTTATGCATGATTTGACATCTTTGTAATTCTCTTTGAACTATCGGTATCGTTTGGCCAACTAGATTGTTTTTTCTTGCAATGGGAGAAGTGCTTAGCTTTGGGTTCAATCTTGCGGTGTCCTTTCCTAGTGATAGTAGGGGCAGCAAGGCACGTATTGTGCCATTGAGGATAAAAAGATGGGGTTTACATCATATTGCTCGAGTTTATTCCTCTACATCATGTCATCTTACTTAATGTGTTACTCTGTTCTTCATGAACTTAATACTCTAGATGTAGGCAAGAATCGATCGATGTGTGGAGTAATAGTAGTAGATGCAGGCAGGAGTCGGTCTACTTGACACGGACGTGATGCCTATATTTCATAATCATTGCCTTAGATATCTACATTACTTTGCACTTCTCTATCAACTGCTCAACAGTAATTTGTTCACCCACCGTATTATTTGCTTTCTTGAGAGAAGCCTCTAGTGAAACCGGCCCCGGGTCTATTTTCCATCATATAAGTTTTTGATCTACTATTTTGCAATATTTTACTTTCCGATCTATAAACCAAAAATATTTACTTTATCTTTTGTTTAGTTTTATCTATCTCTATCAGATCTCACTTTTGCAAGTGACCATGAAGGGATTGACAACCCCTTTATCGCATTGGGTGCAAGTTGTTTGATTGTTTGTGGTGGTATTGGTGATTTGTGCATTGTCTCCTACTGGATTGATACCTTGGTTCTTTAACTGAGGGAAATACATATCTCTACTTTGTTGCATCACCCTTTAGTTTTCAAGGGAAAAATCAATGCAAGCTCAAGAAGTACCTACGCCTTGCTCGGGTTCAGTTAGAGCCCAACGCCTCACACCCACGCGCATACGTGTACGAGAGAAATGCGCAATCCCTCTGTGCATCACTCGGCCCCGACCACCCACCATAACCAGGAAATCCCCGATCCTCTCGCTCGCTTCTATCATGATTTTTTCTATCATGGACGGCCCAAAGAATGTCATGCAGGTGCGTCCCCAGCCCGTCAAGGATGAAAAGCCCACTTTATGTCATGATTTTTTTTCATAGAAGTAGGAGCCCACCACATCTATGATGATACCGGGTTTTGTCACAATTAATGTCATAGAAGTGTCATAAGCATGATAGAAAAAATTTCGTTCGGCCCAAAATGTCACGGATGTGTCTTGTTTTGTAGTGAGGTGGCGTGGAAGATCACTTGCGAGGTGAGCACCGATTTGACAAAAACGCACCGCCCCTTCGAGGTGATATTCCCTCCCTCCCAAGTGATAAGCTTGCCCGCGACCTTATCCTCAAGGTATTGCCAATCGACCCTTGATGCCTGCAAGGAAAACAGGGTGGTGTAGCACTTTCACATAAGTCTCCCAATTGATTATCGTCCCAATGAAGAGCGGAGGATATTATTTATAAGTAGCATTTCTACCACACACAAGTAGTCATAATTATTATGTGAAGTAACTTCTTGTGATTCTCTAAATATTTTCAGTGTCCCAAGAGGCAAATAGACCACAATAGTAAATATGATGAGTTTGCAGCAGCAAGAATAATAACACTTGAAAGTAATGGACATAAATAAAACAGAAAGTAAATTTGTTTTTCCTGCAATGGAGAAGTTACGAGCGTAGAGAACTCTATTCATGGTATACATCAAGTGTGCCAATACGACTATAATACTGGTTACCTTATATCATGAGTATAGTATTTGATTTATTTGTTCAGTAGGTGGATCGCCCTAAGGTTATGGAACTCCTCCTCGCGTGATTATATTCCAGTCTAGGGTCCCGCTTCACCGCTGCCATAGAGAGTTTGATGACCCACAAGTATAGGGGATCAATCGTAGAACTTTCGATAAGTAAGAGTGTCGAACCCAATGAGGAGCAGAAGGAAATGACAAATGGTTTTCAGTAAGGTATTTTCTGCAATCACTGAAATTATCGATAACACATAGTTTGATAGCAAGGTAATTTGTAACGAGCAACAAGTAGCAATTGTAACAAAGGTGCAGCAAGGTAGCCCAATCGTTTTTATAGCAAAGGACGGCCCAAAACTTTCTCTTATAGCAATCAAAGCGTTCTTGGGGACACATGAGAATTCATCTAGTCACTTTCATCATCTTTGTCTGATTCGCATTCATTACTTTGATAATTTGATATGTGGGTGGTCCGGTGCTTGGGTGATGTTCTTACTTGAACAAGACTCCAACTTATGATTACCCCCTCTCGCAAGCATCAACAACTACGAAATCAAAATTAAGATAAATCTAACCATAGCATAAGACATAGGGATCCAAATCGGCCCCTTATGGAATATCGCATAAACTAGGGTTTAAGATTTTGTCACTCTAGCAACCCATCATCTAATACTACTCCACAATGCCTTCCGTTAGGCCCAAAGATGATGAAGTGTCATGTAGTCGACGTTCACATGACACCACTAAACACTACTGCAGGATGCTCCTAATGCGACTCTACAATCAGAGACCCTTTAACGAAACTGTGTGCGATGCATTAATCGCAAACGGTGGTGTAATAAAACTATCAAAAATGATACGAACTGTTTGCGATGGCATGGACATCGAACACGATTTAGATCAGAGTTGCATGTGCGATGCGTGGCATACGGTTAATCCATATGAACTATTTGCGATGTTCCAGGACAACAGAAAAGGCCAGCCAGATGAGGGTGTCTGTGCGATATAAGGGATACAATTCACTAGGATAATTGTCTGTGATTAGGAAACACAAAAGAAATTGCCAGCTAGATCAAGGTGTGTGCGATGGAGGGCATACAGTTCACTCGGATGAACTGTCTGCGATGAGCCCAGACAACAGAAATAGCTCAACTGAACAAGATGTGTGTGATACACAGCAAACAGGTCTGTAATCAGAAATGTGTGTGAAGACCAATAATAACATAGACTATTGCTGCTAGTAAGGCGTGTGATTTGCTCTGTCTACAGAAGAAAAACATATATATATATATATATATATCTAAATAAACATCCAATTACATAAGTGACTATACAAATCATTCGCACACAACTCACTACTAGGGAAAACCCTAGTAGTAGCGCGGGTTTAATGCCTATCAGTAGCGCGGGGAACCGCTCTACTAGTAAGGCGCTACAGCTAAAGGTTAGCAGTAGCGTGGGTTAGACCATGCTACTGCTATATCAACTTAGTAGTAGCGCTTTCTACAATGAGCGCTACTGGTAATTAGCAGTAGCGCTTCTCCCAGCACGCGCTACTACTATTATTCCGTATTTTACTTCTTTTTTATTTCATGTTGTATTCATACACCTTCATACAAGTTTTCATACCGCACCAATTTATAGATTGTTTTTTACATCATAATGTGTTATTACATCACTGGGAGAAAGAACATTGGACTAGTTTCAAGTGGATGGACATCCACTTGAAACTAATCGGCGGTTCTTTCTCCCATTGATATAATAAATATCATCACCATCATCATATCATTAACAACTTATCATCATAATACATCATTGTCATATAACACCTCCTCATTATCATCGTTTTCATCAATGAGACATCACATAGCAAGTTGGTCACTAGTCATAATCACAACTACTCCTCATCATCAACTCTCATAAACATATTGTACCTCATAGGACCTACTACATTCTCTTAGGACCTACTATATTCTCTTAGGTAAAATATCATAAAACAAGATAGCCCCTGACTCTCCATTATGGAGAATGGAGATTATCCTGTCTCCAATTCTTGACTTTCGCACAATGTTGCTTCCAAAACCTCCTTATGACTGTCCATACTTTTTCCATTCTTTGATTATCATGGATAGGAGAGATTCGTAGGATGACCTGGCTGTATGTTCAAAACATCAAGGCGACAATTCTGATATATCAAATGAGGCACACAATCCAGCTGGATTTTCTGTTGAAAAACATAGTAATAACTTCATAGTTAGCAATGATGTACTAGTTTTAGAAGTATGCAAAAGATGCATGGATGTCGTAATAGTAAAAAATCTTACCAGGGCATCTCCATGGAAGTTACCGTGGTTCAACATGTGCACTAGTGGCACGTATTGACCATAATTTGGAGGTGTATGATAATAGGTATTGTAATTGTCAAGTTTAGTACAAAATGCGATCAGATGATTTTTCTCCTTATAAGTTAATTCGGAGCCATCGGTGTAATGGGTTTTGTCTACCATCTTCCGCACATTGTTTGAAGAATGAAAATAAGCTGTCAATAATGGAAATAAGCTGTCAACTATTTTGAAATAAACAATATAAATTACTTAATAACTATGTTTGAGAAACTCACATAGCGGTAGAATCGGAAGCGTATCAACAAGGACCCAAATGTCCATATTGTCTTGCTCGATGTCAGGATCACCAAGATCCATGGTGACAATCATATCCTCATAAAAACCATACATCTCGCAAAGTGCTTCCCAAATTTGGCAACCAAAATGGGTTACACTCTGAGAATTGTACATATTTACTTCAAAATCCATATCAGGATGGGTCCTTAGGTGTATTTTATTTGTTTCAAAATTTTCATGGTCTTCAAAACCCATCCTCTCCAAGACATAACGTCTTGCATGGCATGGGATGAGCTAGTCGAATTGTAAAAGATGAAAATTACACATTGAAATAGTTGAAGTCATGCTTAATTACGAGAAAAACACTTGTCGTCGTTGCATACCGTTTCAACATCGAAGGTCTCCTAGAGCTTAATGCTGAAGCACCGATCTTCGTCCAGGTGAGGCCTGTCGCACAGACCTCGGTCGTCGTTACACTAGTTGCACTCCCCCGGGAGACTTTCTTCGTCCGAGTATGACATTTCTTATGTTCATAATTCAAAGATTAAACTTGTACAATTAAATATATGTACTACAAAGGTCTAGCACAAGGAGACCGTCAATGATGGTCGTTACTCGTCCTCCCCCTAGTGCATAACAAAGGTCTAGCACAAGGAGAAGAAGGAGAAACGACCCCCACGACAACAATCGAATTCTTCGGCCTCGACAGACTTAAAGTCAACCTGAAATATTATTTAATTATCTTTCTAGAAAATCCAGGCCACTCGATATTTCCAACATATTCTAGAACAAGTCATGCCAAAATTCACGGAAAATTCCGGCATGGCCTTTGCTGAAAAAGGACATATCGAGCGCCTGAAATTTTTCCAGAACGGAAATTAATGAACACTCCGGCAAAACATAGGCCACATGGAGGTGTAACCTGCAAACATGACTGACCACTTGGGCAACCACATATCCTATTTGAGCAACACAAGAAATACATGTTTTTATCTACATCATATCTTATAGGACTCGTATTGACATGGAGATTTGGTTGGTCTCACCTCGAGGTTGGAGGGGGGTCGGTGACGGGGACGACGGCGGGGATGATGGAGGGGCTCCTAGATTTCTGCAAAAACAAAAACCCTATAAGTTATCACTAATACATCCCGAATAGTATCATACATATAACATCACTAATACAACTAAAACCCTAGTGAGAATGCGGGATAGGTATCGTCGACGTCGATGCGGGAATAATTGCTTAAACTAAAAAATAACAAAAAATGTGACATGTTCAACTAGTTTTATAAATTCAACTAGTTCTTACTAAACATAAACTTACTATAAATAAAAATAAACTAGTTCTTTCTAAAAATAAACTAGTTCAACTAGTTATATTAATTTTCTTACTAAAAATACATTAGTTCTATTAATTCAACTAGTTCTTACTAAAAATAAACTAGTTCAACTAGTTTTATTAACTTACTTACTAATTATTTTAAACACTTACTAAAAACAGTAAAAAAACTACATTATACAATAGTAAAAAAAGTATAGTAAAAGACAAAAACAGAGATTGAGGGAGGAGGGGAAGGGAGGAGGAAGGAGAGAGGAGGAGGGGGAGGAGGCCGGTGGGATCAGAGGAGGGAGGGGCGGGGGGGAGGGGGAGGGGGCGGCCGAAGGAGGAGGAGGGAGGGGGCGGCCGGAGGAGGAGGAGGGAGGGGCGGTGGGAGGAGGGCGGCCGGAGGAGGAGGGAGGAGGAGGGACGGATGGAGTACCTCGATAGAGGAGCAGCGCGGCGGCGGCGGCGGCGGTGGACGATGGGTTCAGCGCGGGCGAGAGTGAGTGAGAGGGTCGGGCGCGTGGTGAGTAGTAGCGCATTTCCGAGATACGCATTATTGTTATGGAACGTAGCAGTAGCGGTGGTTGCAGATACGCGCTACTGCTAAGTGGGGCTAGCCATCTATGCCCAGTACAAACATAGCAGCAGCACGTTTTCCTAGAACACGCTACTGATAAAGTAGTAGCAGTAGCGCGGTTTATTTAAACATGCTACTACTAAGTAACAGTAGCGCACTGTTTTGTCCAGTTCTACAGCTAAGATGTTGTGTATAAGGTTTTGCCTAGTTGTGCCTCAATATACAATTGCATGCATTCTAAACTAGGAGAAACGATCATCTAGTCATCTACTTCTTGTGACACTCCCGCCACTGCTCTCTGTGGCTCGATCCCTCATCTGGGGCAGGACGAAGACACTTCCTCGTGTCAACGATCCGCCTGTACATCTCGTAGCTTGTATACATGTCCTTGGCCGCGTACTTGACGTGTTCTTTATCCAGTCTCTAATATCAGGCACTATGCCAGGCGTTCTTGTCCTTCTTTTTCTCATCCTTCATCTTTGATACGTCTCCAACCTATCTATATTTTTTGATTGTTCCATGCTATTATATTATCAATCTTGGATGTTTTATGATCATTTTATTGTCATTTTATATCATTTTTTGGTACTAACCTATTGACATAGTGCCAAGTGCTTGTTGCTATTTTTCCATGTTTTTTACGTCGCAGAAAATCAATATCAAATGGAGTCCAAACGCAACGAAACTTTACGGAGATTTTTTTAGACCAGAAGGAACATAATGGGCCCTAGTTGCGCCTGGGGGCGCTCCGAGGAGAGCACAACCCACCAGGGCGCGCCTGGGGCCTTGGTGGGTTGTGCCCACCTCGGGTGGCCCCCGAACCACCTCTTTGCTCCATAAATACCCCAATATTCCAGAAAGCCTAGGGGAGTCGAGGAATTATTGATCCAGCCGCCGCAGAGTCCAGAACCACTAGATCCAATCTAGAAACCATCTTGGATGGGGTTCACCACCTCCATTGGTGCATCTCCTATGATGCGTGAGTAGTTCTTTGTAGACCTTCAGGTCTGTAGTTAGTAGCTAGATGGATTCCTCTCTCTCTCTCTCTCTCTCTCTCTCTCTCTCTCTCTCGATTCTCAATACAATGGTCTTCTGGAGATCCATATGATGTAACTATTTTGCGGTGTGTTTATTGGGATCGATGAACATTGAGTTTATGATCAGATCAATCTTTTTATATCCATGAATGTTATTTGAGTTTCTTTGATATCTTATATGCATGATTTCTTATAGACTCGTATTTCTTCTATGACATTTGGGTTTTGTTTGGCAAACTTGATCTATTTATCTTGCAATGGGAAGAGGTGCGTTGTAGTGGGTTTAATCTTACGGTGCTTGATCCCAGTGACAGAAGGGGAACCGACACGTTGTATCGTTCCTACTAAGGATAAAATGATGGGGTCTATCTCTACATAGATATATATTTTCTACATCATGTCATCGTTCTTACTGCATTACTCCGTTTCTCCACGAACTTAATACACTAGATGCATGCTGGATAGCGGTCGATGTGTGGAGTAATAGTAGTAGATGCAGACAGGAGTCGGTCTACTAATCTTGGACGTGATTCCTATGTAATGATCATTGCCTAGATATCGTCATGATTCTTTAAAGTTCTATCAATTGCCCAACAGTAATTTGTTCACCCACCGTTTGCTATTTTTCTCGAGAGAAGCCACTAATGAAACCTACAGCCCCCGGGTCTCTTTCTCATATATTTGCCTTTGCGATCTACTTTCCCTTTGCATTTATTTTCAGATCTATTAAACAAAATAATACAAAACTACCTTGCTGCAATTTATTCTTATTTATTTTATTTGGCGTTTGATCTATCAATCTACGACAAATTTACCTCATGTCCGTTTGCCTATCTTGAGGCGTCGTACCCCGGAAGGGATTGACAACCCCTTTAACACGCTGGGTTGCAAGAAGTTGTTATTTGTGTGCAGGTGTTGTTTACGTTGTGTTGCTTGGTACTCATACTGGTTCGATAACCTTGGTTTCACAATTGAGGGAAATACCTACCATCGTTGTGCTGCATCATCCCTTCCTCTCTGGGGAAATACCGACATAGCTTCAAGCGACATCAAAAGGAATTTCCGACGCCATTGCCAGGGAGGATCAAGTCAAGATAGTTTCCCATCAACGCACCAATTTCTGGCGCCATTACCTGTGAGGATCTTCAACATATACCAGGTTCGTAATCACAAATCTCATCTCCTTGCAATTTACATTATTTGCCATTCGCCTCTCGTTTTCCTCTCCCCCACTTCACCAAAATTTGCCATTTTATTCGCCCTCTTTTTTGTTCGCCTTTTTCTCGTCAGATCTTTTGTTTGCTTTTGTTGCCATGTGCCTTCTATATGCTTGCATCTTTGCTTGCTAATAATCTTTTGATATGGATCCTCATCCACTTGCTAATCTTTTTAAAAGACCCAATCATGATGAATCAATTGCTAGTGAGTTGAGTGCACTAGATTATCTTTATGAATTTTTGCTTGAGATTCATGAATCCGTAAATTGTGATTAAGAAATTTATGAAGTGATTCATGATATCTCCTTGGATAAAACGCATGATTGCAATGATGTTATTATAAATACTATTGATGTCAATTGTGTTAGTGATAGCAGTCTAAGGCATAGCCTAGTGGCGGGAAGGGGCTGATGCCTTCCCATCCACCCAGGTTCAAGGCATGATACTTGCAATTTGGGTTTGTTGCACCAATTATACTATAGGGGGTTCCCTTATAGTTTTTCTGTCAAAAAATATTTTGTTAGTGATATGCAAAGCCCCAAGTTTGGGGATGCTTATTTTTGCTATGTCCACTACTTATTGCAATGATCATGATTGGTGTGATAATGTTTCTTATGATCTTGATAATTTATTTAATCCTCATCATGAATATGATATTGATAATAGTGCTTGCAATAATATTGAAAGTGGGTTTGGAAGAGTGTCAACTTTAGGTAAAAATATTCCCACATATATGGAGAGTGTTCAATCTTATGATTTTTTTATGAAAGTGGGCTTGGAGAGGACATGCCTTTATTTGATGATAAACCCACTATTTTGGAAGAGCGTCAACGTTACATGCATGTGCATCATATAATATGTTATGTGATAGCCATATTGTTGAATTGGAATATGATACCACATATAATTATTATGAGAGAGGGAAATATGGTTGTAGAATTTTTCATGCTACTAAATTACCTCTCTTGATGTGGAGATTGTCTATGTTTTATTCTTCTTCCTTGCATATGCTAGTCTTTGCTTGTTCTGATAATTTGTTTGCTTATAAAATGCCTATGCATAGGAAGTATGTTAGACTTAAATGTGTTTTCACATGCTACATGATGCTCTCTTCGTATTTCAATTACTATCTTTTATGTGAGCATCATTGAAATCTTATACCTAGCTAGGGGCATAAAATGATATCGCTTGTTGGGAGGCAACCCAATGAATAAATTTATTTTTGCTTTTTGCTTCCTGTTTGTGAGTGTTAGCACAATTATGCTATTGTTATGGTTGTGTTTTTTATGTTTTAATTAGTGTTTGTGCCAAGTAAAGCCCTTAAGATTTTGTTGAAAAAACAGAAACTTTTGCGCTCACGAAAATAATTATCATTTTTACTAGAGAGCGATAAAATACCCATTTCTTTTGCAGTAGATCGATATGCAAATTTATCAGGCCGTCCTAATTTTTTAGAATTTTTGGAGTTACAGAAGTATTCGAAATAGTCAGATTGCTACAGACTGTTCTATTTTTGACAGATTTTGTTTTCTTTGCGTTGTGTGCTTATTTTGATGGGTGTATGGTTTTTTTACTATTCTCTATGGTTTTCTTTGATGATTTTTTGCCATAGAAAAGTTTGAATACAGTAGATATAATGCAATAACAAAATATGAATTGTTTTGATACAACACTTATAGTAGTGATTTATTTTCTTATACGAACGGATCTTACGAAGGTTTTGTTGAGTTTTGTGTGATTGAAGTTTTCAAGTTTTGGGTTATCTTACCATGGATGAAGGAATAAGGAGTAGAAGAGACTAAGCTTCGGGATGCCCTGGCATCACATGCTATTATCCAAAAATGAGCAACCAACTAAGCTTGGGGATGCCCCCGAGTGGCATCCCCTCTTTCTTCTAACGACCATCGGTATTTTAGTCAAAGCTATATTTTTATTCGTCACATACTATGTGTTTTGCTTGGAGCATCTTGTATCATATGAGTCTTTGCTTGTTTTATTTTGTGTTTTAAGTCTTGATCCCTTGCTGGAAACACCTATTTGAGAGAGCTGAAATTATGTCATGACTTGTTAGAATTGCTCTCTTTGCTTCACTTAAATCTTTTATGAGCTATGGACTTTCCCTAGTGCTTCACTTATATCTTTTTTACCACAGTGTGCTTTGTATTTTTGAAGAAATGCTCTCTCGCTTCACTTAGATTTATTTGAGAGTTAATAAAAATTTCAAGAAATTCTCTCTTGCTTCACTTACATTAATTTGAGAGAAAGAAATATTATGCTCATGATCTTCAATTATATTTTTTTGAGCTTATGAAAAGCAACACATGAAAAATAGTCCCAAAGTGATAGATATACAAGAAGGATATAATAAAAACTTTCATGAAGATCTTTGGAGAAAATAAACTTGATTCTTAGTAATAGTTTTGAGATATGATGATGTGATATGTGAGTCATCTTGATGAGTAATTATGCTTTAGTAAGAATATTGGTGTTAAGGTTTGTGATTCCCTATGCAAGCATGAAAGTCAATAGTCATGCAATGAAATTATATCCTACTTGTGGTGCATTATTCGGTGTTAATTATGCTAAATGCTTGCTTATGAGATTATCTTTTTCTTGGTTGGTCGCTTCTCAGTCTTTTCCCAGCCTTCATTTTGCACTAAGTATGATCTCTACTTGTGCATCCAAAATCCTTTAAACCAGTTTTGCCACATGAGTCCACTATATATACCTATATGTGGTATTCTTTTGCCGTTCTATGAAAATTTGCATGTGCCATCTCTAATTTTCAAAACAAACTTCTATTTTGTGTGTTTGTTTCGCTCGCAGAGTAGTGAGGGGTGGCTAATATTTTCCATGCTAAATGTGTTATTCTCACGATGAGAGTTTATTCACCTGTCATTGCACAAGATTAAGGAAAAGGTATTAGGGATGCCCAGTCACGAAATGAAAAAATGAATTGACTTTATGTTCAAAAATAATAAATTCCTTGGATAGTGTTGGTATGGAAGGCACCCGTGGATACAGTTAGCCATGGAAAGAGAAAGTATGGTGCAAAAGGAATAAACTTTATTTTCTGTTTGGGAACCGCCTATGAAATGTCTAGCATGGAAAGTGTTGGGAAATCTAAGTCGTTTTCGTTGGTGGGATGGATACACCTCCCAAAATGGTTCTCATCTCTAAGTTTTTCGCTTTGTGCTCTGACACCTCTCCAAATCCCTACTTCCCTCTGCGAAGGGACTTTCTTTTAATTTATGCAATTTTTATTTTGAATTTGAGTCTCCATCTTCTCTTATAAAAGCACCAACTAGGAGGCAATATGATCGTACTTGACTATTGGGTGTAGCTAATATGTAAGTGTGTTTCATGAATGGATCAATGACTGAGCATGATGAGCTAGGGATAACTTATTTTATCATTGGTATTTTGGAAGACATGGTTGCTTGTTGATATGCTTGATTATTTAAATTATCATGTCAAAATTAGACTATTGCTTTAAATCACATAAAAGTCGAAATATCCATGCTATAAAGAAAAGAATATGATATCACATGTTAGGCAACATTCCACATCAAAAATTCTATTTTTATCACTTACCTAGTCGAGGACAAGTAGGAGTTAAGCTTGGGGATGCTGATACTTCTCCAACGTATCTATAATTTTTGATAGTTCCATGTTGTTATATTATCAATCTTGGATGTTTTATAATCATTTTATAGTCATTTTTGGTACTAACCTATTAACATAGTGCCAAGTGCAAGTTGCTGTTTTTTCCATGTTTTTACATCGTAGAAAGTCAATATCAAACGGAGTCCAAACGCAACGAAACTTTACGGAGATTTTTTTGGACCATAAGGAACATAATGGGTCCTGGCTGCGCCTGGGGGGGTGCTCCGAGGAGACCACAACCCACCAGGGCGCGCTAGGAGGCCCAGGTGTGCCCTGGTGGGTTGTGCCCACCTTGGGTGCCCCCCGGACCGCCTCTTTGCTCTATAAATACCCCAATATTCTAGAAACCCTAGGGGAGTCGATGAAATATTGATCTAGCCGCCGCAGAGTCCAGAACCACCAGATCCAATCTAGACACCATCTTGGATGGGGTTCACCACCTCCATTGGTGCCTCTCTGATGATGCGTGATTAGTTCTTTGTAGACCTTCAGGTCCGTAGTTGGTAGCTAGATGGCTTCGTCTCTCTCTTTATTCTCAATACAATGGTCTCTTGGAGATCCATATGACGTAACTCTTTTGCGGTGTGTTTGTTGGGATCGATGAACTTTGAGTTTATGATCAGATCTATCTTTTTATATCCATGAAAGTTATTTGAGTTCCTTTGATCTCTTATATGCATGAATGCTTATAACCTCATATTTCTTCTCCGATATTTGGGTTTTGTTTGGCCAACTTGATCTATTTATCTTGCAATGTGAAGAGGTGCTTTGTAGTGGGTTCGATCTTACGGTGCTTGATCCCAGTGACAGAAGGGGAACCGACACGTATGTATCTTTGTTAATACGGATAAAACGATGGGGTCTACCTCTACATAGATAGATCTTGTCTACATCATGTAATCGTTCTTATTGCATTACTCCGTTTCTCCATGAACTTAATACAGTATATGCAAACTGGATAGCGGTCGATGTGTGGAGTAATAGTAGTAGATGCAGGCAGGAGTCAGTCTACTAATCTTGGACGTGAATCCTATGTAATGATCATTGCCTGGATATCGTCATGATTATTTGAAGTTATATCAATCGCCCAATAGTAATTTGTTCAGCCACCATTTCCTATTTTTCTCGAGAGAATCCACTAGTGAAACCTACGGCCCCCGGGTCGCTTTCTCATATATTTGCCTTTGCGATCTACTTTTCCTTTGCTTTTATTTTTAGATCTATTAAACCAAAAATACAAAAATACCTTGCTGCAATTTATTTTTATTTATTTTATTTGGCATTCGATCTATCAATCTACTACAAATTTACCTCACGTCCATTTGCCTATCTTGAGGCGCCATACACCGAAAGGGATTGACAACCCCTTTAACACGTCGGGTTGCGAGAAGTTGTTATTTTTGTGCAAGTGATGTTTACATTGTGTTGCTTGGTTCTCCTACTGGTTTGATAACCTTGGTTTCACATCTGAGGGAAATACCTACCGCCGTTGTGCTGCATCATCCCTTCCTCTTTGGGGAAATACCGATGTAGCTTCAAGCGACATCAATCTTCCTGTAGTATGGGTCGATGATTGTCGAAGCGAGGTCAAATAGGGAGTTCTGCTTGTTCTTGGTGCTACCTCGGACCTTGTAGTGGTCACGGATGTTGACAAGATTCTAGCAGGACAGTCCCAAAACCTCAAGCGCTTTTAGATCATTGGTGGTGTCCACTGTAGCGAAACATTAGTCAGTGCTATTGATAAACCTAGTGAAACGCTCGCAATGCCTTGTGGCCAGGTGGTAGTGGTAGACTAGGACGTCATGTCTCACACACAACTGGGCGATGGAAACCTTCTGATCATGCCACACACGACCGCTAGTGAACTCGAGGTTGAAGCCGACCACTTGGTACTGGCTCGTTCGTGTACACCACCGAGAGGTCCTTCCCCCTACGTGTGTGTCCGCTACGTGGTCCGTCGTGAACTACCCCCCGTTGTGGTCGTCGGCCGCTTGGAGCGCCATTGGAGCGACGAGGAGCACCATTGGAACTACTGGATATCCTCTTTGTATGTGTCATCATGTGTGTGTTTATTGTGTCATGTGGCACGAGAGATGAAGGTAAATGGCCGTGGGAATAATTGGGGGCCCAACAGCCTGGATTCTTGGCATGTTCGCATGTCAGTTTTTGCAGCGGGTAAGTGCATATTGGCACCGTGCCCGGCATAACCGCATGCATAATGATAGCACGAACGCACGTTATTGTGCGCCGACCACAAATACTGGTAGCGCGCATGGAGGGATGCGGGCAGAGCGTGCGGAGGGACACGAGAGCAGAGTGCGCACGGCGGGACGCGAGCAGAGCGCTCTGCGGCCGCCTCAACTGCGAGCAGCCACACACATAGAGCAGTTGAACACAGAGGGAATGGTCGTCTACAAGCTGGCAGGTAGTTGCGAGCCGGCGGCATGATGTGAAACTACAACGCGTTCGACATCACACGGTGGTTGGACAATCGTTCGCAACATTGTGTAGAGAGCGGCCATGTGCTACTACCTCTGTCTTGGTCTATTAGTCCCCTTTATATTCTATGCCATATTTTGACCTTAAATTTAACTAACAAAATGTTAATGCATGTTATAAAAATTATATAATTGGAATCTATGTTCAAATATGAATCCAACGATATAAACTTTGGCGACATGCATTCCTATTTTATTAGTTAAAACTCTAGTAAAAATTTGGCACAAAAATACAACGAGGACTTATAAACCAGGACAGAGGTAGTAGGTAACTAAATCGTAAATGTTTTTTTATTAACCGTATGTCTACGTGTTGTTTCATCCTCCTCTTGCACGTCTTGTCACCCCGCTGTCGCAGACGGCTTCGAGCGCAAGCTTGAGCAGCGCGCAAGTGTTCTTTTGGCCAAACGGTGGCTTGAAGTGGCCCCAATGAATCGCCGGTGCTCCCGTTCCCGCTCAACTGCGCATGTTCCCGCACATAGCCGCGCAAGCCTCCCGCCCGACTCAGCGAAATCCCCCAAAATCCCTATGCTTACTGGCCTATTATATAAACCCTCACGGCTGGTGAGTCCTGCATCGCATTTTCCCCTCCCTCCCTATAGCTTATCTCATCTGCCTCTCCCACAATCGGCAATGGCACCGGTTTGTCGTTGTTGCTCAGTCACTTCGCCGTCATCAGAAGACAACTCTAGCTGGGAGGCTACACTGTGGCGCGGCACAGTCCCCGACGTAGTGTAGTGCGCGTGGCGTCCTTGTTGGGTGTGCACGCAACACCCACCACATGCTCCATAACCGCTACCCGTCAGCAGCTGTTGCCAGCCGCCGTTGCCACCACCCCACCATCTGCCTCCATGGCCGCCACACCACCGTCTAAAGCTAGGGCCATCGCCTGCTCTGTCACCACGGCCCGAAGGGGGGAGGTGTCCGTTGTGGCTGCCACCCCACTGTCGGCCACCATGGCCATCACCCGCTCTGCCACTGCGGCCCAAATGCGGGAGCTGACCATCATGGCCACCACCCCACCATGGGTCGCCGTGGCCGCCAGCCCATTGTCGACCGCCAGGGTCATCACTAGCTCCGCCACCTCCCCACGAAGGCGAGAGGTGGATCCCCGCATGTGTGTCAGTGACCTTGAACGCTACATTGAGTTCCAGCAGGGAGGGGGACGAGCGCCTGGTCGAGCACGCAAAGATTCTTACTGCTGCCATGGCCGCAACACACGCCGCCATAGTAGCACGGAATGAGGAGATATATTAGGAGTCCCTTCGCTTTGAGAGGGGTCGTTTGGAGCAGCAGAGGGCGTTCGAGGTGAGCGTCGCTAAAGGTGTAACAGCGGCCGGCACCGGATTCCAGTTGTCTAGCTCGTCGGTAGGCTCCTCCTCCTCTGCCTCTTACTGAGCATGCTCGACAGAGGAGAGGGCTGCTGGAAGTAGTACAAAGCCCCTCCATAGTAGTAGTATTTAAGGCCTATTTTGTTTAGTTCATGTGACTATGGATGTGGTTGAACTATACAATATACTTAAAATTAGCTAGTATATATAGTTGAACTAGCTATTTCAGTACATGGTTGGTAACAATTGGGGAAACGTTTGATTGGTTCAGCTATCGAGTTGACCTGTTTGTATAAAGAACAACTGCTTAATCTATGAGTGAAATCTATGCTTACTGAATTTTAGTTGCAAAAATTAGATAGTGCTAGTGATTTTTAGCTTCAAATTTTGACAAATGACAGCATTACAAGGTTGACAAAGGGCAATGTTACTAGATCGACAAATGTCAATCTTTCTAGTTTGACAAATGGAAATATACCCAATATGATAGATGCAAATCTTACCAAATTGTCTGTACGTGGTTGCACACGGGTCATCCAGAAAAATAGTTTGCATGGAAGGGATGTACAAATCTTGTGTGCCAGATTGTCTCTTGGCTTAACGATGAAGGAACCATAGCTCTCTCTTTGCATGCCATCTTCAATCTGAACTATTTGCGATGAAGGGATGCACAAATCCTGCACGGCAAATTTTCCCTTGGCTTACTGGGGAAGGACCATAGCTCTAGCTTTGCATAAGGGTGTTCTATCTAAAACGTTTGCGATGAAGAGATGCACAAATCCTGCGCGACACATTTTCCCTTGGCTTACTAGGGAAGCGTCGGTTGCATATGAGTGTTCTATCTAAAATGTTTGCAATGAGTGTTCTAAATTTAAAATTCATTGACATTTTTTTAGATCATTTGATAAGTCTGTACATTCAGAGAGAAAAATGCAAGTTTGTTCAAACCATAGGTTTCATTCAGTCAAACTGTGAATTTATAGGTGGCATGCCACGCTGGCGCTGTTGTCCTCCAGGATGCCGTTGTTGAAGTCATCAAGGCTTCACGTAATGTTCTTCACTTGGAAATCAAACGCTATCAACGGGCGAGGTGCAGAAGGACGACAAATCATGGCGCTGCGAGGTAGCGGTCGACGGTGGCGTCCCATGACGCTGAGGGGGGCACGAGCATGGGCACGGGCACAGTGGGTGCGGGAAAATGCACGGGGACCGGCGCCGCAGTGGGTGCAGGGGCGTGCACAGGCACGAGCGCTGGCGCTGGCAGGTACATGAGCTCACGCAGGTCCACGGGGACCTTGCTGATGCCCGTGGCTTCGAGCGCTGCGATAGTGCTCGATGACTAGCCCGTCAATGCGACGGGGATGGTCACTGGCGCGGGCGCAGGGCATGGGAGCTGGGACATGCACGGGGGCATCAAGGGCCGCGACCAACTTGTTTAGAGCCATGTCCATGAGGCCGCATTCCTCCTTATTTTCTATCTCATCCGGCTCGGAGTCGACTTCACCAAACTAGAAGACTAGTGGCAGATGATCCTTCTGCACCATGACGTTGATGGAGGTCTGCGGGAGAGGAATGGGAGGCGAACAATAAGGCCACCCGTATTAAAAAGTGGCTCGGGCGCCATTAATGGAGAGGATTCGAGCGAGGAGGGCGGCCATGGATGTCAAAGAGCTCTCCTCCCCGTGAGCCTACGCAGCGTGCAACTCGCACGATTCCCAGTGAGCCTGTGCATTGGAGGACAACTTGCACACTTCCCGGTCAGCCTGCACAGCGAAATGCGCTCGCATGCCTCTCGTCAACTCAACCAGTTGTCCACACCGCACCTCCTTGCCATTAAAAGGGTGATGTGTGGCATCAAGTGAATGGTTAACAGAACGCCCACGATTTAAATTATACAAACGTTTGAGATGATAAGGTGGTAGCTATTTGTTTCAAAATGTCTTTGTTGGCGGTTGATTTGTGTGCGCCTTCTTTCAAATTGGACACGGAAAATACCATAGCATGTCGGGTGCCATTCCGTGATAGCATGCCAAGTTTCACAAGTTTCAGACAACTTTTGATTTACTAGAATTTTAAAACCAAGTATCTCAATGTTTGGGGCCGAGGCATGATGTCAAGGTGTTTGAAGTTCATTCCCATTTCTTGCATGGGACCTAAGCATGCACGCAAGGACACACATATGATTTTTAACCCAATTTTGTAGACAGGAGCATGTGACTTTAGTTCGAATTTGAATTATGCACATAAAATGCCTAGAAAACTCAATTAATGCATAAAAATGTCCAGACGAACCCTGAATAATTCCAATATTTAGCATAACAGTCTGATGACCCACATGTATAGGGGATCAATCGTAGTCCTTTCAATAGGTAAGAGTGTCGAACCCAACGAGGAGCAGAAGGAAATGACAAGCGGTTTTCAGCAAGGTAATTTCTGCAAGCACTGAAATTATCGATAACATGTAGTTTGATAGTAAGATAATTCGTAACGAGGAAGTAACGGTAACGGTAAATAAAGTGCAGCAAGGTAGCCCAATCCTTTTTGTATCAAAGGACGGGCCAAAATGATCTCTTATAATAAGCAAAGCATTCTTGAGGGCACAAGGGAATTTCATCTAGTCACTTTCATAATGTTGGTTTGATTCGCATTCACTACTTTGATAATTTGATATGTGGGTGGACTATTGCTTGGGTACTGTTCTTTCATGAACAAGCGTCCAACTTATGATTAACCCCCTCGCAAGCATCCACAACTATGAAAGAAGAATTAAGATAACAATCTAACCATAGCATTAAACATATGGATCCAAATCCGCCCCTTACGAAATAGCGCATAAACTAGGGTTTAAGCTTCAGTTACTCTAGCAACCCGTCATCTAATAACTTCTCCAGAATGCATTCCCTTAGGCCCAAAGATGGTGAAGTGTCATGTAGTCGACGTTCACATAACACCACTAAGGGAATCACAACATACATATCATCAAAATATCGAACAAATATCAAATTCATATGATTACTTGTAACATTACTTCTCTCGTGGCCTCAAGAACAAAGGAAACTACTCACAAATAATATGCATGCTCAAGATCAGAGAGGATATTAAATACCAAAATGGATCTGAACATATAATCTTCCACAAAATAAACCATCTAGCATCAACTACAAGATGTAATCAACACTACTAGTCACCCACAAGTACTAATCTAAGGTTTTGGTACAAAGATTGAACACCAGAGATGAACTATGGTTTGAGATGAGATGGTGCTGTTGAAGATGTTGAAGGAAATATGCCCTGCATGCAATAATAAAGTTGTTATTTATATTTCTTTATATCATGATAAATGTTTATTATTCATGCTAGAATTGTATTAACCGGAAACTTGATACATGTGTTAATACATAGACAAACAGAGTGTCCCTAGTATGCCTCTACTTGACTAGCTCGTTAATCAAAGATTGTTAAGTTTCCTAGCCATAGACATGTGTTGTCATTTGATGAACGAGATCACATCATTAGAGAACGATGTGATGGACAAGACCCATCCGTTAGCTTAGCACTATGATCGTTTAGTTTGTTGCTATTGCTTTCTTCATGACTTATACATGTTCCTATGACTATGAGATTATGCAACTCCCGAATACTGAAGGAACACTTAGTATGCTATCAAACATCACAACGTAACTAGATGAATATAAAGATGCTCTATAGATGTCTCCGATGGTGTTTGTTGACTTGGCATAGATCGAGATTAGGATTTGTCACTCCGATTGTTGGAGAGGTGTCTCTGGGCCCTCTCGGTAATGCACATCAATATAAGCCTTGCAAGCAATGTGACTAATGAATTAGTTACGTGATGTTGCATTATGGAATGAGTATAGAGACTTGCCAGTAACGAGATTGAACTAGGTACGAGGATACCGACGATTGAATCTCGGGCAAGTAACATACCGATGACAAAGGGAACAACGTATGTTGTTATGCGGTTTGACCGAGAAAGATCTTTGTAGAATATGTTGGAGCCAATGTGAGCATCCATGTTCCGCTATTTTTTATTGACCGGAGATGTGTCTCGGTCATGTCTACATAATTCTCGAACCCGTAGGGTCCGCGCGCTTAACGTTCGATGACGATTTGTATTATGAGTTATGTGATTTGATGTACTGAAGTTAGTTCGGAGTCCCGGATGTGATCACAGACATGACGAGGAGTCTCAAAATGGTCGAGACATAAAGATCAATATATTGGAAGGCTATGTTTGGACATCGGAATGGTTCTGGATGAGTTCGGGCATTTACCAGAGTATCGGGGGGTTACTGGACCCCCCCGGGGAGTAAATGGGCCTTATTGGGCCTTAGTGGGAGAGAGGAGGAGGCGGCCAAGGTGGGCCCCCCCCAAGCCCAATCCGAATTGGGAGGGGGGCGCCCCCTGAGGGAGTCCTGGATTAGGGGGTCTTCAGACAGCCGGACTATATCCTTTGGCCGGACAGTTGGACTATGAAGATACAAGATTGAAGACTTCGCCCCGTGTATGGATAGGACTCTACTTGGCGTGGAAGGCAAGCTAGGCAGTACAGATATGTATATCTCCTCCTTTGTAACCGACCTTGTGTAACCCTATCCTCCTCCGATGTCTATATAAACCGAAGGGTTTTAGTCCGTAGGACAATATACAATCATACCTTAGGCTAGCTTCTAGGGTTTAGCCTCTCCGATCTCGTGGTAGATCAACTCTTGTAATACTCATATCACCAAGAATAAATCAAGCGGGACGTAGGGTTTTACCTCCATCAAGAGGGCCCGAACCTAGGTAAAACATCGTGTCCCCTGCCTCCTGTTACCATCTGCCTTAGACGCACAGTTTGGGACCCCCTACCCGAGATCCCTCCAGTTTTGACACCGAAAGTCCCCCTTTCCTTTTCTCCCTCTTTCTTCTTTTCCTACTCCAACAAGGGAAGGGGGGAAACCTACTCCTACTGGGAGTAGGACTCCCCCCCTTGGGTGCGCCATGAGAGGGCCGGCCCTCCCCTCCTCCACTCCTTTATATACGGGGGAGGGGCATCCCATAGACACACAAGTTGATTGTTTAGCCATACGTGTGCGGTGCCCCCCTCCATAGAATTCCACCTCGGTCATATCATTGTAGTGGTTAGGCGAAGCCCTGCGTCGGTAACTTCATCATCACCGTCGTCACGCCGTCGTGGTGACGAAACTCCCCCTCGGCCTCAGCTGGATCAAGAGTACGAGGGGCAACACTGAGATGAATGAGTGTAGATCACGGAGGTGCCATGCGTTCGGTACTTGGATCGGTTGGATCACGAACACGTTCAACTACATCACCTAGATGGATCTTGTGTGCACATAGGAAAATTTTGAAATTACTACGTTCCCCAACAGTGGCATCCGAGCCAGGTCTATGCGTAGATGTTATATGCACGAGTAGAACACAAAGGAGTTGTGGGCATAACTATATACATATTGCTTGCCGTCACTAGTTGATTCTTGATTCAGCGGTATTGTTGGATGAAGCGGCTCGGACTAAGATTACGCGTACGCTTACGCGAGACTGGTTCTACCGATGTGCTTCGCACACAGGTGGCTAGTGGGTGTCTGTTTCTCCAACTTTAGTTGAATCGATCAAAAAGCAATCACTATATTACGTTGTGGTTTTGATGCGTAGGTAAGAACGGTTCTTCTTAGAAGCCCGTAGCAGCCACGTAAAACTTGCAACAACAAAGTAGAAGACGTCTAAGTTGTTTTTGCAGGGCATGTTGTGATGTGATATGGTCAAGACATGACGAGATATAAATTGCTGTATGAGATGATCATGTCTTGTTAAAGTTATTGGTAACTGGCAGGAGCCTTATGGTTGTCTCTTTATTGCATAAGATGCAAGCGCTATATAATTGCTTTACTTTATCGCTATGCGGTAGCAATAGTTGCAAAAGCAATAGTTGGCGAGACGGCCATGTGATGACACATTGATAGATATCAAGATGATGGAGATCATGGTGTCATGCCGATGACGATGGAGATCATGACGGTACTTTGGAGATGGAGATCAAAGGCACAAGATGATGATGGCCATATCATGTCACATATGTTGATTGCATGTGATGTTTATCTTTTATGCATCTTATTTTGCTTAGTACGATGGTAGCATTATGAGATAATCCCTTACTAAAGTTTCAAGGTATAAGTGTTCTCCCTGAGTATGCACCGTTGCGACAGTTCTTCGTGCTGAGACACCACGTGATGATCGGGTGTGATAATCTCTATGTTCACATACAACGGGTGCAAGCAAGTTTTGCACAAGCAGAATACTCAGGTTAAACTTTACGAGCCTAGCATATGCAGATATGGCCTTGGAACACTGAGACCGAAAGGTCAATCATGAATCATATAGTAGATATGATCAACATAGTTATGTTCACCATTGAAAACTTCTCCATCTCACGTGATGATCGGACATGGTTTAGTTGATATGGATCACGTGATCATTTAGATGACTAGAGGGATGTCTATCTAAGTGGGAGGTCTGAAGTAATATGAGTAATTGAACTTAAGTTTACCATGAACTTACTCCTCATAGTATTTGCATATCTATTTTGTAGATCAATAGCTCGCGTATAGCTCCCCTATTTTATTTTTGATATGCTGCTAGAGAAAAATAAGTTGAAAGATGATAGTAGAAATTATACGGATTGGGTCCGTGATCTGAGTATTATCCTCATTGCTGCATAGAAGAATTATGCCCTTGATGCACCGCTAGGTGATGAACCTATTGCAGGAGCAGATGCAGACGTTATGAACGTTTGGCAAGCTCGGTATGATGACTACTTGATAGTTTAGTGCGCCATGCTTTACGGCTTAGAACCGGGACTTCAAAAACCATTTTGAACACCATGGAGCATATAAGATGTTCCAAGAGCTGAAATACATATTTCAGACTCATGCCCAAGACGAGAGGTATGAGACCTCTGACAAGTACTTTGCCTACAGGATGGAGGACAATAGCTCAACCAGTGAGCATGTGCTCAGAATGTTTGAGTACTACAATCACTTGAATCAAGTGGGAGTTAATCTTCCAGATAAGATAGTGATTGATAGAGTTCTCTAGTCACTATCTCCAAGTTCTTGGAACTTCGTGATGAACTATAATATGCAAAGGATGACGAAAACGATTCCCGAGCTCTTCGTGATGCTGAAATCAACGAAGGTAGAAATCAAGAAAAGCATCAAATGCTGATGGTTGACAAGACCACTAGTTTCAAGTAAAAGGGCAAGGGAATGAAAGGGAACTTCAAGAAGAATGACAAGCAAGTTTTCCCTCCCATGAAGAAGCCCAAAGCTAGACCCAAGCCTAAAACTGAGTGCTTCTACTCTGAAGGAAATGGTCACTGGAAGCAGAATTGCTCCAAATATTTGGCGGATAAGAAGGATGGCAAAGTGAACAAAAGTATATAGGATATACATGTTATTGATGTGTACTCTACTAGTTTTCATAGTAACCCCTGGGTATTTGATACTGGTTCAGTTGCTATGATTAGTAACTTGAAACAGGAGTTAGAAAATGAACAAAGACTAGTTGAGAGCAAGGTGACGATGTGTGTTGGAAGGGATTCCAAGGTTGATAAGATCACCATCACACGCTCCCTTTACCTTCGAGATTAGTGTTGAACCTAAAATAAATGTTATTTGGTGTTTGCGTTGAGCATAATATGACTTGATCATGTTTATTGCAATACGGTTATTCATTTAAGTCAAAGAATAATTGTTATTCTGTTTACATGAATAAAACCTACTATTGTCATACACGCAAGGCGAATGTTTTACTGAATCTCGATCGTAGTGATACACATATTCATAATATTCAAGCCAAAAGATGCAAAGTTAATAATGATAGTGCAACATATTTGTGGCATTGCCATTTAGGTCATATTGGTGTAAAGCGCATAAAGAAACGCCATGCTGATGGACTTTTGGAATCACTTGATTATGAATCACTTGATGCTTGTGAACCATGCCTCATGGGCAAGTTGACTAAGACTCCGTTCTCCAGAACAATGGAGCGAGCAATAGACTTATTAGAAATAATACATACTGATGTATGCGATGCAATGAGTGTTGAGGCTCGTGGCGGGTATCGTTATTTTCTGACCTTCATAGATGATTTGAGAAGATAAGAGTATATCTACTTGATGAAACATAAGTCTGAAACATTTGAAAAGTTCAAAGAATTTCAGAGTGAAGTGGTAAATCATCATAACAAGAAAATAAAGTTTCTACGATCTGATCGTGGAGACAAATATTTGAGTTACGAGTTTGGTCTTCATTTGAAGCGATGTGGAATAGTTTCGCAGCTCACGCCACCTGGAACACCACATCGTATTGGTGTGTCCGAACATCATAACCGTACTTTATTAGATATGGTGCGATCTATGATGTCTCTTACCAATTTATCACTATCGTTTTGGGGTTTATGCATTAGAGACAACTACATTCACGTTAAATAGGGCACCATCTAAATCCGTTGAGACGACACCATATGAACTGCGGTTTGGCAAGAAACCTAAGCTGTCGTTTCTTAAAATTTGGGGCTGCGATGCTTATGTAAAAAAGCTTCAACCTGATAAGCTCGAAGCCAAGTCGTAGAAATGCGTCTTCATAGCATACCCAAAGGAGACTGTTGGGTACACCTTCTATCACGGATCCGAAAGCAAGATATTCGTTGCTTAGAATGGATCCTTTCTAAAGAACAATTTTCTCTTGAAAGAAGTGAGTGGGAGGAAAGGAGAACTTGATGAGGTAATTTTACCTTCTCCCGAATTGGAAAGTAGTTCATCACAGAAATCAGTTCCAGTGATGCCTACACCAATTAGTGAGGAAGTTAATGATGATGATCATGAAACTTCAGATCAAGTTACTACCGAACCTCGTAGGTCAACCAGAGTATGTTCTGCACAAGAGTAGTACGGTAATCCCGTTCTAGAGGTCATATTACTTGACAATGAAGAACCTACAAACTATGAGGAAGCGATAATGAGCCCAGATTCCGCAAAATGTCTTGAGGCCATGAAATCTGAGATGGGATCCATGTATAAAGAACAAAGTATGGTCTTTGATTGACTTTCCCGTTGATCAGCGAGCCAATGAGAATAAATGGATCTTCAAGAGGAAGACAGACGCTGATAGTAGTTTTACTATCTACAAAGTTCGAATTGTCACAAAAGGTTTTTGACAAGTTCAAGGTGTTGACTACGATGAGATTTTTCTCACTCATATCGATGCTTAAAAGTCTGTCCGAATCATGTTAGCAGTTTCTGCATTTTATGAAAACTGGCAAATGGATATCAAAACTGCATTCCTTAATGGATTTATTAAAAAAAGAGTTGTATATGATGTAACTAGATGGTTTTGTCAATCCTAAAGATGCTAACAAAGTGTGCAAGCTCCAGCGATCCATCTATGGACTGGTGCAAGCATCTCGGAGTTGGAATATGTGCTTTGATGAGTTGATCAAAGCATATAGTTTTACACAGACTTTTGGAGAAGCCTGTATTTCCAAGAAAGTGAGTAGGAGCTCTATAGCATTTCTGATATTATATGTGGATGACATATTGTTGATCGGAAATGATACTAAATTTCTGGATAGCATAAAAGGATACTTGAATAAGAATTTTTCAATGAAAGACCTTGGTAAATCTTCTTACATATTGGGCATCAAGATCTATAGAGATAGATCAAGACGCTTGATAATTTTTTCAATGAGTACATACCTTGACAAGTTTTTGAAGCAGTTCAAAATGGAACAGTCAAAGAAGGAGTTCTTGACTGTGTTCCAAGGTGTGAAGTTGAGTAAAGACTCAAAACCCAACCACGGCAGAAAATAGAAACAGAATGAAAACGTCATTCCCCATGCCTCAGTCATAGGTTCTATAAAGTATGCTATGCTGTGTACCAGACCTTAGCATGATTTTGGCAAGGGAGTACAATAGTGATCTAGGAGTACATCACTGGACAACGGTCAAAATTATCCTTAGAGGATTAAGGAAATATTTCTCGGTTATGTAGGTGATAAAAGAGTTCGTCGTAAAGAGTTACGTTGATGCAAGCTTTTGACACTGATCTAGATGACTCTAAGTCTCGATCTAGATACATATTCAAAGTGTTAGCAATTAGCTAGAGTAGCTCCGTGTAGAGTATTGTAGACATAGAAATTTGCAAAAATACATACGGATATGAATTTTGCATACCTGTAGACTAAACTTCTCTCACAAGCAAAACATGATCACTCTTTGGGTGTTAATCACATAGCGATGTGAACTAGATTATTGACTCTAGTAAACCCGTTGGGTATTAGTCACATGGAGATGTGAACTAATCACATAAAGATGTGAACTATTGGTGTTAAATCACATGATGATGTGAACTAGATTATTGACTCTAGTGCAAGTGTGAGACTGAAGGAAATATGCCCTGGAGGCAATAATAAAGTTGTTATTTATATTTCCTTATATCATGATAAATGTTTTCATGCTAGAGTTGTATTAACCGGAAACTTGATACATGTATGAATACATAGACAAACAGAGTGTCCCTAGTATGCCTCTACATGACTAGCTCATTAATCAAAGATGGTTAAGTTTCCTAGCCATAGACATATGTTGTCATTTGATGAACGGGATGACATTATTATAGAATGATGTGATGGACAAGACCCATTTGTTATCTTAGCACTATGATCATTTAGTTTGTTGCTATTGCTTTCTTCATGACTTATACATGTTCCTATGACTATGAGATTATGCAACTCCCAAATACCGAAGGAACACTTAGTGTGCTATCAAACATCACAACGTAACTGGGCGATTATAAGTATGCTCTACAGGTGTCTCCATTGGTGTTTGTTGAGTTGGCATAGATCGAGATTAGGATTTGTCACTCCGATTGTTGGAGAGGTATCTCTGGGCCCTCTCGGTAATGCACATCACTATAAGCCTTGCATGCAGTGTGACTAATGAGTTAGTTATGGGATGTTCCATTACGGAACGAGTAAAGAGACTTGCCGGTAATAAGATTGAACTAGGTATCAGGATACCGATGATCGAATCTCGGGCAAGTAACATACCGATGACAAAGGGAACAACGTATGTTGTTATGTAGTTTGACCGATAAAGATCTTCGTAGAATATGTAGGAGCCAATATGAGCATCCAGGTTGTGCTATTGGTTACTGACCCGAGATGTGTATTGGTCATGCCTACATAGTTCTCGAACCTGTAGGGTCTGCACGCTTAATGTTCGATGACGATTTGTATTATGAGTTATGTGATTTGATGTACTGAAGGTAGTTCGGAGTACCGGATGTGATCACGGACATGACGAGGAGTCTCGAAATGGTCGAGACATAAAGATCAATATATTGGAAGGCTATGTTTGGACATCGGAATGGTTCCGCATGAGTTCGGGCATTTACCAGTGTACCGGGGGTTAACGAAACCCGCCGGGGAGTCAATGGGCCTTATTGGTCCTTAGTGGGAGAGAGGAGGAGGCGGCCAAGGTGGGGGCACCCCCCACAAGCCCAATCCGAATTGGAAGGGGGCCCGGCCCCCCTTTCCTTCTCTCCCTCTCCCTCTTCCTTCTTGTCCTACTCCAACTAGGGAAGGGGGGAAACCTACTCCTACTGGGAGTAGGACTCCCCCCCTTGGGCGTGCCATGAGAGGACCGGCCCTCCCCTTCTCCACTCTTTGATATATGGGGGAGGGGGAACCCCATAGAAACACAAGTTGATTGTTTAGCCGTGTGCGGTGCCCCCCTCCACAGAATTCCACCTCGGTCATATCGTTGTAGTGGTTAAGCAAAGCCCTGCGTCAGTAATTTCATCGTCACCGTCATTACGCCGTCGTGCTGACGAAACTCTCCCTTGGCCTCAGCTGGTTCAAGAGTACGAGGGACGTCACCGTGCTGAACGTTTGTAGATCGGTGAGGTGCCGTGCATTCGGTACTTGGATCGGTTGGATCGCGAAGACATTCGACTACATCAACCGCGTTACTAAACGCTTCCGCTTTAGGGCTACGAGGGTACGTGGACATACTCTTCCCCTCTCGTTGCTATGCATCACCTAGATGGATCTTGCATGTGCGCAGGAAAATTTTGAAATTACTACGTTCCCCAACAGATGTTGATGAAGGTTGGCCTCCCCAAGATGAGAGGGTTGTTGGTGATGAAGATGGTTTCGATTTCCACCTCCCGGAGGGAAGTTCCCCCGGCGGAGTCGCTTTGCTGGAGGGCAAAAGTGCTCTTGCCCAGGTTCCACCTCGAGACGGCGGCGCTCCGTCCCAAAAGTCCTCTTCTTATTTTTTCTAGGTCAAAAGTCCTCATATACCAGAAGATGGGCACCAGAGGTGGGCCAGGGTGCCCACTACCCACCAGGGCGCGCCTAGAGGGGGTGGCGCACCCTGGTGCCTTGTGGGCCCCTGGGTGCCCCCTCCGGAAGTTCTTTTCTCCAATATTTATTATGTAATCCAAAATAATTCTCTGTAAAATTTCAGCTCATTTGGAGATGTGCAGAATAGGTATCTCTGACATAGCTTTTTCCCATCTAGAATTCCAGCTACCGGTATTCTCCCTCTTTGTATAAACCTTGCATATTATGAGAGAAAAGGCATTAGAATTACTCCATAAAGTGTTATAAAGCATAAAAACAATATAAATAACAGTAGGAAAACAAAAATTTTCCTACTCGTTTCACCAAGATCATCTAGAGGGGGGGTGAATAGGCGATTTTCATATTTGGAGATGTTTTCCTACTGTTATTTATACGTCCATTTTCCAGATACCAATTGAAAGTGCGTTATATCGATTAGAGGGGGGGGTGAATAGGCGATTTTTATGAAAGTCTTCAAAACGTGGAAGTTATGAAGACAAACAGTAGAGATATGCCTATTACTATGCAGCGGAAGGTAGACTACACTAGGCAAGCCATGGTCAAGTATCAACAGAGTGAAAGCACAGTGACAAATAGCTGTAGTGTAATAAGGATCAGGTAGGAAGATGTTATGAAGCCAAACAGATCATTCACTCACATTGTGAAGACAAAAGATAAAACAGACATGCAATGACTTCACAATGAGTAATCAGTAAGTAAAAGGAAGTGCAGATGAAACCAGTGACTCGTTGAAGACAATGATGTGTTGGACCAGTTCTAGTTGCTATGACAACTGTACGTCTGGTTGGAGCAGCTAGGTATTTAAACCTTAGGACACACAGTACCGGACACACAGTCCTGAACACGCAGCTCAGGACACCAAGTCCTCACCGTATTCTCCTTGAGTTAAGGTCACATAGTCCTCGCCCAATCACTCTGGTAAGTCTTCAAGGTAGACTCCCAAACCTTCATAGACTTCGTTCACTGGCAATCCACAATGTCTCTTGGATGCTCTGAACGCGACGCCTAACCGTCTGGAGGATGCACAGTCCTCAAGTGTAATAAGTCTTCAGATCACATAGACAAGAAGACTTAAGTGATGCCTAATTCTCTCTGGCTCTGGTGGTTAGGGCTTTATCCTCGCAAGGAATTCTCTCTCAAAGGCTTCGAGGTGGGTTGCTCTCAAACGACAAAAGCCGTACTCTCAATATGAGCAGCCAACCATTTATGGTTGTAGGGGGTGGGCTATTTATAGCCACTTGGCAACCCGACCTAATTTGTCCGAAATGACCCTGGGTCACTAAGGAACTGACACGTCTCTCAACGGTCATATTTCAAACTCTCATGGCAACTTTACTTGGGCTATAAGCAAAGCTGACTTGTCCGGCTCTGGACAAGATTCGCTCTCATTGTCTTCACTCGAAGACATAGGTTTTTGGTTTAGGCATCACTTCAGTTATTCTGACTGGTTCTCCTGGACCCCACTTAACAGTACGGTGGTTCCTATGACTCAACACAAAAGAAAAAGAACTACGAAAGATCTAAGTCTTCGAGCTCCATAGGCTTCATATCGTGTCTTCTTTTGTCATAGTCTTCAATGTGAATATCTTCATATACCACCTTTGACTTCAATGTCTTCATACATTTTTAGGGGTCATCTCTGGTAGTAAAACCGAATCAATGAGGGACTTCTACCTGTGTTATCCTGCAATTCTCACAAACACATTAGTCCCTCAACTAGGTCTGTCGTCAATACTCCAAAACCAACTAGGGGTGGCACTATATGCACTTACAATCTCCCCCTTTTTGGTGATTGATGACAAACTAGTTGAAGTTTTCAACGGGGAATATAGTCTATGAAATTGTAAAGGATAAGGAATTGTCTTCATAAGTTGCAAGGGCTCCCCCTGAAGATGTGCATATAAGTTAATTTGCTTTTAGACTGCAAATGCACATGGCAGGTTGTACTTGTGGAGATCCACTTCAGCTTATGATGACAATCCACTATGCATGTGAAAGTATATGAAGATAATGACATGCATAATGAAAATGGACGTCTGCAGAATGAGATAAGTGCGGAATTTATCGTCGCACATGCGGAATTTATCTTCGCAAAACAAGGTGGCAAACAAGTAGCAGACGACCATCTAGTTTAAGTGTTACAACTCATAAGAACCAAATGTAGCAAAAACGAGAGTTGTAAGCATGAAGCAAAATATAAGGCACCCGCCCATATGAACCCGCTTGAAGACTATCAATCTCATATGCTTCTCCCCCTTTTGTCAGTAATGACCAAAAAGGTTTGAAGACATAGAGCCTCTACTCGTTCCCATGAGGAGTAGATGAAGTAGCAGGGTTGTTGATGTTGTTTGGCGGTGCAGAAGAGCTTGGAGGTGCTGAAGCAGGTGGTGGTGAAGTAGCATCGTCTTCTTCCTCAATAATTCTGGCAGTGACTGTGGCAGCAGAGGAAGAGAACTCAGAGTCTTCAAGGGATGGAGTTCCCAGTAGCACAGCTCTTCGAGGAGGTGTGGAGTCAAACTTGAATCTCACAGTGAAGCCATCCTCTTGAAGATCAGCTTCAGAAAGCATCATCGTTAGCCCTTTCCATGTGCGGCGACAGGTTTCATGGGCAACGAAATCATTCTTGGTGGCAAGATTTCGGATGCGATTTACATCCACCAAGAGGCTTTTCATCTGTCTCTTCAACCAGTCATGACGCCTATCCTGCTTTTGATGAAGGGCCACAAGAAGTTCTCGGTCGTTGAGAACACGAGTGCGCTTCTTGGGTCTTGAAGTAGTGGCACTGTCAGTGGCTTCAGTTGAAGCAGGGTGTGGTGCATGTGTAGTGCCAGCCAAAGGATACACCCTGGAGATGGCTTCAACACCTTCAACGTTTTGAGTGAAGCTCTAGTGTTCTGCATTCTGAAGACTCAAAGGTTGCTTGGCAGGTTCAGGATAGATGGCTTCAGCAGAGGTATCCATATCAGGCAAGAAGATCCGATGGTTGCGGGCTGAGGGCTGATACGAGATGGCAGAGTG
Source organism: Triticum urartu (assembly GCF_056163025.1). Taxonomy (NCBI): domain Eukaryota; kingdom Viridiplantae; phylum Streptophyta; class Magnoliopsida; order Poales; family Poaceae; genus Triticum; species Triticum urartu. Next base: position 428,819,517 of record NC_141879.1, read on the forward strand.
AAGTTTGATCAGCCTCATTACCCAAGGAGCATAGAACTTTAAACCAAACAGATCTGAGCCTGATGCAGCTAGTTGGCGTATGAAGAAATCTTCTGCGTTGAAGCATTTGCCATGAAGGATACAAAAAATCAGAGTCTTCATTGCACCCTCGATCTTGGCATTTGGAGAGTGTCCTTTAATGGGCCGGAGAGTCCGCCGGATGATGTGATAGATGGTCTTGGGCAGGTACTCAAGGTCTTCAACGAAGAACTCTGAGGGATAAGGAGCATCGTGGGGCAATGGCTTCATCATGGAGAGCATCTGACTCATATTCGGTTCAAGCCTCTGAAATATGCTCTCAATAGCTTCAGTGTGTAGCCGACAGTCTTGCTCGAAGAATTCGCCTGGAGTGGGCAGGCCAGTGAGCTCAATGATATCAAATGCATTGGATTCGTGATGAACGTTGCCGGTCATCCACTCCAGGACGCAAGTCTTCGGATCTCTGTTGTATCCTTTGATGTGCAGTGTGGCATAAAATTGTAGCAGGAGCTCTTCGTTCCAATGCTCTTCATCAGTAACAAACTGTAGCAGACCCACTTGTTTGAAGCAATCCAACGCTTCCTCTAGACAGGGCAGACCAGCAATAGCTTCAACATCAAGGCGCTTGTGCGGGAAAATGCGACCTTGGTTGTACAGTATGCAAGAGTAGTAGCTGCGCTGAGGATAGCTCCAGAACCTATCTGATGAAATCATTTCCCTTGAATAGGGGTACTTGGAGCTATTGAAGAAAGTATTATCTGCCCTGAAGTTATTGATGTTGAAGGAACCAGGTGCTGATGCAGGACCTGGGAACCTTGGCATTCTTGGGATTGGCTTCTGAACCTGAGGCCGGTGCTGAACATGGTAGTTGAATTGTGGACCGGCAGCAGACTCAGGAACAGAAGTGTCAGGATCAGTAGCTTCGCTGTCTTCTGAAGCTTTTGGTGGGGAGGGCTCCACATTAGCTTCAATGTTAGTTGTGGCAGCCTCACGATTTCCATCCTCCACTTGACGAGCTGGAGGGTCGGACACAAGCACGTTCTCCTGGAGAACTGCTTCTTGGTGGAGCAGAGGAGTGGGCTTTGTGGTACTTCTTCTTCTGCGGCTGATGCAGCCGGAATGTCTTCAGCATAGACTTGAGGCCTTCGACCTTTGCGAAGCCTGCGGAACACAGACGACGCCTGTGGGGTTGGAGTGGGCTGGGCCTCATAGTCTTCTTCCTCTTGAGGGCGATCCGCCCATGAAGCATCTTGTGCGATTGGCGTCAGTGGACGACCAACGCTGATGAGTTCGCTGTGTTCTAACTGAGGAAGGGCTACATCATCTTCTACATTGTCACGATGACCAATGTCTTCAGCAGCGATGGGATCCGCTGCTGGAATGTCTTCAGCTTCAGGAGGCCCTGTGGAAGCAGGCTCATGAACCGTCAGTTGACGTTCTGCGTCAGGGTGAACCATAGAAATGAGTTCAACTATCAAGGGCTCTGTGGGAGCAGCCCGAGCTTTCTTGGTCTTTCGCTTTTTCTGAGTGGGGGCAGAAGGAGAGGCTTCAGAGTGTTTCCTCTTCCGGGCTTCAGCCTCTGCAGTTCTCGTCTTCTTGAGCTCTGAAGTGGTTGACCGGCTCTTTGGCTTCGAGCCAGTCGTTGCAGTTGGGAAGACAAGAGGAACTGCTTCCTGCCTTGGTGCCTCTGGTTCAGCTGGAACAGTCTTCTTCTTTTTCTTTGCGGCCATCTTGGGGTCGATGCCAAGACGCCCAAGTGCCTTGCGCTTCTCAGCCTCATTGGAGGCTTGCACACATCTGTCAGCCAGAGTCTTCATCCGCTCACGTGAACCCTGAGCTTCTGCACGCTTCTTTAGAAAGTTTTCCTTTAGCTCATGCAACATGATCTTGAAGCTCTTCACTTCTTGCACGCTGAGCTTGGGCATATGCTTCTTGAACTGAGCCTTTTCATGATCAATTTTCTGCTTCAGTTCAACAATGTGCTGGGCAATAGCAAGTTCTGAAGCAATAGCGCCTTGGAAGGCGACGCTGAGGCCAACGGGCAGCTGTAGATCTTCAAAGCTGATGTTTGGTGGGGCAAACCACTCGTCAATGAAGTTGTGGATGATGGCGACATCAAAGAGAGGTAGATTGTTGAAGATTTCTTCTTCTTCTTTGCTCTTGATGAGTTGCTCAAGAGCGTCATCTCCAAGATCTTCATCACTTGACAGATCAATGGCTTCACTCTGCAGGATGGCAGCAGCTGTGAGCTCTTTGCCAGTGTGAGACAGAGGCATCTTGGCCTTCTGGTGCCTTGAGACGCGTGATAAGTCTTCAGACTGCACACTGTCTTCAGGAGGTGCAGTCGCCAATGGCTTCGCCTTTGAGATTTTTGGTGAAGGGGCTGGCTTTGAAGCTTTTGGCTTCTTCAACTGCTTCGGCTTCGGCACTGCAGGCACTGCAGGCGCTTCATCAGACTCAGTGTCAGCTGCAGGCTCATTCACTGCAGTCCCTTGAACCAAGATGTAGGTGATGAGGCCTTCAAGGTTGGCATACGGACCGATGACATTGGGTTCTGCTTCTCGTGTGCCATCTGCCCTTGGTGCTGAGGGACCAGGGTTGAAGTCTAACCCAAATTTCTTCTTGTTCTGCTTCGCTGAGTTTTGGGAAAACTGGAAGTTGCGCTTGAACAGATTGTCGTCACGACACCAGAGTAGTGACGACGGATGTGCATCATCAGGCTGTGGCCCACGGACCATGCATGGATAGAAGCTTTGGGCAATAGCTTCATCTCTGGACCTGGGTACAGGATTCTTGTATAAGATGTCTCCCCATGGTCTTTTTATGGCACTTTTCTCAGCATACTCTTGGGTTGTGAAGCGGTATTTGAACCATTGTTCTGCCCAATAGCGTCAAATCCATTGGATTCGGGTCTTGCACTGACCATAATTCTCTTTAGGATCTGTTTTATACATTTCTGCCAGTTCATCAGGCAGATCTTTGGATGTTCCTTCACGTCGCTGTCTGCCCCCCTTCCTTGCTGCTGTTTCTGAAGCCATAAACCTTAACTTGGAAGGCTTCAAGATGTTCAAAGCTTCAAAGGCTTTCTTTTGCTGGACCAACAGGAACTGGCTTCAGGAGAATTTATGTGATGCTGTAAGAATTCTGCAAATGAATTCAGACTATGAGAACCAAAGGATTCTCCCACGGACATGTACCTGTGACAGCATTAAGGTGCGAGGGAAGGGGAAGAGGTCATATGCATTCTCAGAAGATTTTGAAGATAAATCAGTTTAGAAGACATTGACCTCATCGTGCGAAGACATTCACTCATAGATAAGAAGTTGGTTCCAGATTTGTACGAATCCACAGATCAGTACAAGTGAGGAATCTAACTACTTTGTGAAGCACAAGTGAATATACTAGGCATGTTATGAGATGCAGTTTGAGAGAGATCTAGCTTGTGTGAACAGAAACTGCTTGTGGTAGAAAGTGACAGATCAATAGGATCAACGGTGCTGTAAAAAGGGAGTTTTATTTACCACACTAAGAACTGCTAGACGGAGTGGGAGATGAGGCCGAGCAGTTCACTCATCCGTGCCCTAACTTGGCGACGGCGGAGAGGACGATGTCCGCGGTCGGGGTGAAGACGGCGTCGAAGAGGTTGCGGCAGCGAAGCGCTTCGTCGCCGGCGTCGTCGAGAGCTAGCGGTGGCTCTAGGGTTCGTGCAAGGGTGGAAGAAGAGATAGTTACCGCTGTGAGTCTGTATTTATAGGCACAGGGGCGGCATTGCGCTATTACACAGGTGCCCCTGGCGATTCGCATTTGAGTAAGGCGTGGCCATCATGCGGTATTTTGGGGGCAGTTCCACCTCCCACGCATGCCTGGATTGTCGGGTGGTCGTTCCTACTTCTCCGGATTTCGTGTGGATAAATGAGCATTGAAAACGGACTTAAATGTTGTCTCTGTGTCTTCTGCTGACAAGGACGCAGAGAAGACATTCGACAGTTTCAATAGAATGCATATGACTTGGAGAGATAGAATTTTGAGATAGAGAGCATAGAGAGGTTAGGGTCCGATCACATTCACTTAGATCAAAAGATTCAAACAAGAAGACATAGCTATAAGTGAATGCTGTAGAGGACAGAACACTAGTATATATATATATATATATATATCTATCTATATAATCAACGTAGTGAAGATAATCATGAAGACATGTTGAGATTGAAGCCAAACCAAATATGAAGACATTGCAAGGTAACGCCATGAGTGAAACACTTCAAAATAGAACATTTGGTGGTGGCGTTACCCACCGTATAGGAAGTATTAGACCCAGACACGGCGCACAATTATCGTGGCGCTCCGAAGTCAAATTCCACATTAATGTATTCACACTTAGAATGTATGTCTTCATTGATTGAAGATATACTTCACTTCGTGTGTTGCACATCTAAGTCATCAATATGCATAAGGGTTAGGATGTGTGCCTGATCACAGGACATTTGAGGATTCCAGGATATTTAGCTCACACCGTAACTTGCAAAACCTCTTCTCATCCAAGGGCTTGGTGAAGATATCTGCCAATTTCTCTTTAGTGTTGACGTGTATGATATCAGTGTCTTCCTTCACAACATGATCTCTAAGAAAGTGATGACGAATTTCAATGTGCTTTGTCTTCGAGTGCTGAACTGGGTCGTTGGCAATCTTGATGGCGCTTTCGTTGTCGCAGTAAAGTGGCACTTGCTTCAGATGAATGCCATAGTCCTTGAGTGTTTGCTTCATCCACAGAAGCTGAGCGCAGCAAGATCTAGCAGCAATGTATTCAGATTCAACAGTGGAGAGAGATACACAGTTCTGCTTCTTTGAAGACCAACATACAAGTGATCGTCCCAGAAAGTGACATGTGCCTGATGTAGACTTGCGATCAACTTTGTCACCAGCATAATCAGCATCTGAGAATCCAACCAAATCAAACTCTGAGCCCTTTGGATACCATAATCCTAGAGTTGGGGTGTGAGCCATATATCAAAGAATTCGCTTCACAGCTAAGTGATGCGACTCCTTTGGTGCCGCTTGAAATCGAGCACACATGCAAACACTAAGCATAATATCTGGCCTAGATGCACATAAATAAATTAAAGAACCAATCATGGAGCGGTATACCTTTTGATCGAACTCTTTACCATTGTCGTCAGGACCAAGATGATGTTTGGCTGGCATTGGTGTTGTGAAGCCTTTACAGTCTTGCATACCGAACTTTTTTAGGCAATCTTTGAGATACTTCTCTTGAGATATGAAGATGCCATTGCGTTGTTGTCGTATTTGAAGACCAAGGAAGAACTTCAGCTCCCCCATCATGGACATCTGATATTGCTCTTGCATCATATATCCAAACTCTTCACTGTACTTCTGATTGGTGCAGCCGAAGATAATGTCATCCACATATATTTGGCACACAAACAGTTCACCATCATATGTCTTCGTGAAAAGAGTGGGATCTAGGGAACCAGGTATGAAGCCTTTGCTCTTCAGGAAGTATTTGAGTGTGTCATACCAGGCCCTAGGGGCTTGTTTGAGGCCATACAGTGCCTTGTTGAGCTTGTATACCATGTCAGGATGTTTTGGATTTTCAAAGCCAGGCGGTTGTGCAACATACACTTCTTCTTCAATCTTGCCATTGAGAAAGGCACTCTTCACATCCATTTGATATAGAAGTATGTTATGATGATTTGCATAGGCCAGCAGTATGCGTATGGCTTCAAGCCTAGCCACAGGAGCAAATGTTTCATCGAAGTCAATGCCTTCCACTTGAGTATATCCTTGAGCAACGAGACGAGCTTTGTTTCTGACAACTTGACCATGCTCATCTTGCTTGTTGCGGCATATCCATTTGGTGCCTATTATGTTGTGCTTCCGTGGATCAGGACGCTTAACCAGTTCCCATACATTATTCAGCTCAAACTATTGAAGCTCTTTTTGCATAGCTTGAATCCATTAAGGTTCCATGAAGGCTTCTTCAACTTTCTTGGGTTCTGATATTGAGACGAATGCGAAGTGCCCACAGAAATTTGCTAGCTGAGTTGCCCTTGAACGAGTGAGTGGACCAGGTGCATTGATGCTATCAATTATTCTTTCAATCTGCACTTCATTGGCAACGCGAGGATGTACAGGGCGAAGACTTTGCTCTTGCTGTTCACTGTCATTGTTGGAAGGAATCTCTTCAGGCTGAGCAATGTCTTCATGTTGATCAGGTGCTGAAATGATAAGTTCTTCTTCAGGATGACCTTCAGAAGGTATAATCTCTCCAGTTCCCATTAGCTTGATTGATTCACTGGATGGAACTTCATCTAGCACACTTGGCAGCTGCTCTCTTTGTGATCCATTGGTCTCATCGAACCGCACATCCACTGTTTCAACCACTTTGTAATGAAAGAGATTGAAGATTCTGTAGGAGTGCGAATCCTTTCCATATCCAAGCATAAAACCCTCATGTGCTTTTGGTGCAAATTTTGAGGTGTGATGTGGGTCCTTGGTCCAGCACCTTGCGCCAAATACTCTGAAGTAACTGACATTGGGCTTTTTGCCAGTAAGGAGCTCATAAGATGTCTTGTTCAGTAGCTTGTGAAGATAAACACGATTGATTGTATGACATGCAGTATCAATGGCTTCGGGCCAGAATTTTCTTGGAGTCTTGTATTCATCTAGCATCGTTCTCGCCATCTCAATTAGTGTTCTGTTCTTGCGTTCGATGACGCCATTCTGCTGTGGTGTGTACGGAGCTGAGAATTCATGTGTGATGCCCAAGGTATCAAGATATGTGTCAAGGCCAGTGTTCGTGAATTCAGTGCCATTGTCACTTCTGATGTGCTTTATCTTGGCGCCAAAATTGTTCATAGCACGATTGGCGAAGCGTCTGAAGACATCCTGCACTTCAGTCTTGTAAAGGATTATGTGCACCCAAGTATATCTAGAATAATTATCAACAATAACGAAGCCATAGAGGCAAGCAGTAGTAGTTAGAGTTGAGTAATGAGTGGGACCGAAAAGATCCATGTGGAGCAGTTCGAAGGGTTGAGTAGTAGTCATGATTGTCTTCGAGGGATGTTTGGCCCTCGTCATTTTCCCTGCTTCGCAGGCACCGCATAAATGGTCTTTCTTGAACTTGACGCCCTCGATGCCTATTACATGCTTCTTCTTCGCGAGGGTGTGGAGGTTCCTCATGCCAGCATGTCCAAGCCTCCGATGCCATAGCCAGCATTCTGAAGCCTTTGCTAGAAGACATACTGCAAGCTGTGGCCCTGCTGAGAAATCTACCACGTACAGATCATCTTTTCAATACCCTTCAAACACTAGAGACTTGTCAGATTCCATTAGTACAAGGCAACGATATTTTCCAAACATTACGATCATGTTCAAATTGCAAAGCATTGATACAGACATTAAGTTGAAGCCAAGGGATTCAACAAGCATGACTTTATCCATGTGTTGATCCCTTGAGATTGCAACTCTACCTAGACCCAATACCTTACTTTTACTAGTGTCAACAAATGTGATGTGACTCTTGTCGGATGGATGTAAGGTTGAGTCCATAAGAAGACTTCTTTTGCCAGTCATGTGATTTGTACACCCACTGTCAATAATCCATTCTGAAGACGCTGGTGTCATACCCTACAGTGCAGTTAGGGGGATAGGCTTCACCAAGAGCATTGTGAAGCAAAAACATTTGACGAACCAGTGGGTTATGAAAGCTTAGATCCAGGTTAGGACTAATAGGGAGAGTAGCAAGCGATTCAGGTACGAAGTACATAGTAAGACCATTTGGGCATTTGATCTTGCGCCCTACAAGATGTTTAAGGTCTCCAGCAATAGCGTCAGACGATTTTGGTTTTCTGCTGGAGACCATTCCCTGCAAAAGAGAGTTAAGCCTTCTTAACCACCCACATCTTCAAGGGTGGCTTAGAAGCAATAAGTCTAAGTGCAGCATCTGAGAATTTTGGCTTTGAAGCCTTAGCAAACAGTCTTGCAGGTGGACAACAGTACTCATAAGAATAAGCAGAATAGTTCTTGGTCTTATGAACATAGCGGTTTGATGAACCGCTCTCATATTCATATGACTGAGTATGGCCTCCCTGCAAAACATTTGCGTTAGTGCGACTCAGGTGAGTCCTCTGTTTGTATGAAGCCTTTGGACCGTATGAAGCCTTTGGTCTGAGGTTTGTCTTCTTCAAGTGAGGTGTCATGAAGACATTCACAGGAAGATTTTCCAGACACTTTTTCGGAACCCAGATCTTCTTCATAGGCGGTCCATTCCTGCAGTTAGTACCAATGTACCTGGCAAACACTTCACCATTCTGATTCTTAAACAGTATATAGTTTGCACCAAAGGATTCATCAATGATAATGGGGTTAGCACAAGTGAAGCCAGTTAGATTGGATGGATCTGCTGAAGGTTCCTTTGCAGCAACCCACATGGTTTTGGGGTACTGCTCAGGTTTCCAGTAAGAGCCATCTGCATTCATTTTCCTTACGAACCCAACACCCTCTTTCCTAGGGTTTCGGTTCAGAATCTGCTTTTTGAGGACATCACATAGTGTCTGATGCCCTTGAAGACTTTTGTACATCCCTGTTTCAAGCAATGTCTTCAACCTAGCATTCTCATCAGCAATAGCGGTGGTATCCTCAACAAAGGGGTTAGTTACCGCATCAACAGTTGAAGATATTGCAACAGCAGTAGCAGTAGAACATTCAGCAACAGAAGTAGCATTATCACCCTCAATGCATTTAAGACATGGTGGTTCAAATCCTTCCTGAGCGGGACTGATCTGTTTGGCGCGAAGTGACTCGTTTTCTGTTTGAAGATCTTCATGAACCGCTCTCAATTTCTCAAGATCTTTCTTCCTTTGAAGATAATCATAGGAAAGCTTTTCATGAGTTGTTGAGAGAGTTTCATGACGATTTTCAAGTTCCTGATATTTAACATGAAGATTTTTTATGTCTTCAATTAAGGATTCAGATCGAGTCATTTCAGCACCCAACAGATCATCGCTTCTGTCTAACAGTTTTTGAATATGTTCCATAGCTTTCTGTTGTTCAATTGCAATTTTAGCAAGTGTTTTGTAGATAGGTTTTGAAACACAATCAGAGTCATCGTCACTAGATGTTTGATAGTGAGTAGTGCGTGTGTTTACCTTGCCACCGCGTGCCATGAAGCAGTAGGTAGAAGCGGAGCAGTCCTTGTCATTTGCATCGGTGTCGGTGAAGAAGTCATTGTCTTCAGTGTTGAAGATAGACTTGGCAACCTATGCTGTAGCCAGACTTGCGACGCCTGAGTCGGATTCCTCTTCAGACTCCACCTCCGCCTCCTCGGAAGCAGACTCCTCCTCTGAATCCATTTCCTTGCCAACAAACGCACGTGCCTCGCCAGATGAGCTCTTCTTGTGTGATGAAGACTTTGATGAAGACTTGGAAGAAGACTTTGAGTATTTCTTCTTCTTCTTCTTGTCTTCAGAGTCATATTCCTTGCTCTTCTTCTTCTTTTTGTTCACATTGTCCCACTGTGGACACTCAGGGATGAAGTGGCCATGTTTCTTGCACTTGTGACATGTTTTCTTCTTGTAGTCATGAGCAGGAGCTTCATCATTCCTTGAACTTGATCGGGAAGACTTTCTGAAACCTTTCTTCTTCGTGAATTTTTGGAACTTCTTGACAAGCATAGCAAGTTCCCTTCCAATGTCTTCAGGATCATCAGAACTGCTATCAGATTCTTCTTCAGATGAGGAGACAGCTTTTGCCTTCAAGGCACGAGTTCACATATAGTTTGGACCGTAGATATCTCTTTTCTCCGAAAGCTGAAACTCATGTGTATTGAGCCTCTCAAGTATGTCAGACGGATCGAGTGTCTTGAAATCAGGACGTTCTTGGATCATCAGGGCCAGGATGTCAAACAAACTATCAAGTGATCTCAGCAGCGTCTTGACGACTTCGTGTTTGGTAATCTCAGTGGCGCCGAGGGCTTGAAGCTCATTTGTGATGTCAGTGAGTCGGTCAAATGTGTGCTGGACATTCTCATTGTCATTTCGCTTGAAGCGGGTGAAGAGATTGCGAAGGACACTGATTCTTTGATCTCTCTGGGTTGAGATGCCTTCATTGACCTTGGAGAGCCAGTCCCAGACCAGCTTGGATGTCTTCAAAGCACTCACACGGCCATACTGTCCTTTGGTCAAATGACCACAGATGATGTTCTTGGCAGTAGAGTCCAGTTGAACGAATTTCTTGACATCAGCAGCAGTGACACCTTCTCCAGCCTTGGGAACGCCGTTCTCGACGACATACCATAGATCGACGTCAATGTCTTCAAGATGCATACGCATCTTATTCTTCCAGTAGGGATATTCAGTTCCATCGAAGACGGGGCACGCAGCGGAGACTTTAATTATCCCTGCAGTCGACATAGCTAAAACTCCAGGTGGTTAAACCGAATCACATAGAACAAGGGAGCACCTTGCTCTGATACCAATTGAAAGTGCGTTATATCGACTAGAGGGGGAGGTGAATATGCGATTTTTATGAAAGTCTTCAAAACGTGGAAGTTATGAAGACAAACAGTAGAGATATGCCTATTACTATGCAGCGGAAGGTAGACTACACTAGGCAAGCCATGGTCAAGTATCAACAGAGTGAAAGCACAGTGACAAATAGCTGTAGTGTAACAAGGATCAGGTAGGAAGATGTTATGAAGCCAAACAGATCATTCACTCACGTTGTGAAGACAAAAGATAGAACAGACATGCAATGACTTCACAATGAGTAATCAGTAAGTAAAAGGAAGTGAAGATGAAACCAGTGACTCGTTGAAGACAATGATGTGTTGGACCAATTCCAGTTGCTGTGACAACTGTACGTCTGGTTGGAGCGGCTAGGTATTTAAACCTTAGGACACACAGTCCCGGACACACAGTCCTGAACACGCATCTCAGGACACCAAGTCCTCACCATATTCTCCTTGAGCTAAGGTCACATAGTCCTCGCCCAATCACTCTGGTAAGTCTTCAAGGTAGACTCCCAAACCTTCATAGACTTCGTTCACTGGCAATCCACAATGTCTCTTGGATGCTCTGAACGCGACGCCTAACCTTCTGGAGGATGCACAGTCCTCAAGTGTAATAAGTCTTCAGATCACACAGACAAGAAGACTTAAGTGATGCCCAATTCTCTCTGGCTCTGGTGGTTAGGGCTTTATCCTCGCAAGGAATTCTCTCTCAAAGGCTTCGAGGTGGGTTGCTCTCAAACGACAAAAGCCATACTCTCAATCTAAGCAGCCAACCGTTTAGGGTTGTAGGGGGTGGGCTATTTATAGCCACTTGGCAACCCGACCTAATTTGTCCGAAATGACCCTGGGTCACTAAGGAACTGACACATGTCTCAACGGTCAGATTTCAAACTCTCATGGCAACTTTACTTGGGCTACAAGCAAAGCTGACTTGTCCGGCTCTGGACAAGATTCGCTCTCATTGTCTTCACTCGAAGACATAGGTTTTTGGTTTAGGCATCACTTCAGTCATTCTGACTGGTTCTCCTGGACCCCACTTAACAGTACGGTGGTTCCTATGACTCAACACAAAAGAAAAAGAACTACGAAAGATCTAAGTCTTCGAGCTCCATAGGCTTCATATCGTGTCTTCTTTTGTCATAGTCTTCAATGTGAATATCTTCATATACCACCTTTGACTTCAATGTCTTCATACATTTTTAGGGGTCATCTCTGGTAGTAAAACCGAATCAATGAGGGACTTCTACCTGTGTTATCCTGCAATTCTCACAAACACATTAGTCCCTCAACTAGGTTTGTCGTCAATACTCCAAAACCAACTAGGGGTGGCACTAGATGCACTTACAATTAGTATGCTTGAAGTATTATTGTATTTATGCCGATATTAAAATTTTGTTTTGAATCTTATGGATCTGAACATTCATGCCACAATGAAGAAGATTACATTGATAAATATGTTAGGTAGCATTCACACTTCATAAATTCTTTCTTTTATCATTTACCTACTCGAGGACGAGCAGGAATTAAGCTTGGGGATGCTGATATGTCTCCAACTTATTTATAATTTATGAAGTATCCATGCCATCTTTACAACAATTATATATGGTTTTGGTATGATTTATTAGAACTAACCCGGACTGACGTTGTTTTTAGCAGAACTATCGTGGTGTCATTTTTTGTGGAGAAATATAAGTTCTCGGAATGGGTTGAAAATTTATGGTGATTTTTTATGGACCAAAAGAGACCCCCAAAGCACTAGTGGTGGGCCAGAAGAGTCCTGATGGGGCCACAAGCCTCTAGGGCGCGCCCTTGGGGGGCACCCTAAGGGTTTGTGGGTCCCTCGGGCACCCCGCTGACTTGTTTCTGATGCCATTTTTTTATAAATATAGAAACATCTGAAAAGAACCCCAGATCGGAAGTTCCGCCGCCAAAAGCCTCTACAGCCATGAAAAAACAATCGGGATCCCTTTCCGGCACCCTGCCGGAAGGGGAAACCATCACCAGAGGCCATCTGCATCATCCTAGCGGCCACCATGACGAGGAGGGAGTAGTTCACCCTCGGGGCTGAGGGTATGTACCAGTAGCTACGTGTTTGATCTCTCTCTCTCTCTCGTGTTCTTGATTTGGCACGATCTTGATGTACCGCGAGATATTTTTTACTATAGTTGGATCATATGGTGTTTCTTCCCCTCTACCTTCTTGTGATGAATTGAGTCTTACTCTTTGAGGTTTTTTTATGTTGGATTGAGTATTGGATTTGAGAACACTTGATGTATGTCTTGCGATGGGACATATGTGGTGACAATGGGATGTTCTATTGATTCACTTGATGTACGTTTTGCCACTCAACTCACGGATTCCTGAGGTGACATTGGGGTAATATATGCATAGGGGTTGAGGCATGTTTTCATCCTACGTTCTCGAATAGAGACTTTCGAGTGATTCTTTGTTGCATGTTGAGGGTTGTTATATGACCCAATTATGTTATCATTGTTGAGAGCAATTGTAGTAGTGAAAGTATGAACCCTAGGCCTTGTTTTCAAGCATTGCAATACCATTTTAGCTCACTTTTGTTACTAGTTACCTTGTTTTTTATATTTTCAGATTACAAAAACCTATATCTACCATCCATATTACACTTGTGGCACCATCTCTTTGCCGAACTAGTGCACCTATACAACTTACCATTATATTGTGTGTGTTGGGGACACAAGAGACTCTTTGTTATTTAGTTGCAGGGTTGTTTGAGAGAGACCATCTTCATCATATGCCTCCCATAGATTGATAAACCTTAGGTCATCCAGTTGAGAGAAAATTGCTACTGTCCTACAAAACTTTGCGCTTGGAGGCCCAACACGAATCTACAAGAAGGTTGCGTAGTAGACATCAGGTGGCTACTTTAAACGACAGTTCGTGGCATTTTCTCGAGGCCACCGTTGTTGCCTTCGATGAATACTATGAGGTGTTTGCTCAGCGTGCCCGTGCTTACCTCAACTCGAGAGCCAATAGGTTGGTGCCAGTAGAGGCTCAGGAAACTCACCACTACAATGAGGGCGCCCACGATGTGTAGGCCTCGCCTTCTTCCATGTCCAAGGAGCCAATCATCATTGATATCTCCGACGATGAGGAGTAGCTTGTCTTATTAGCTCACTATAAGGACCTATGTTCAGTTAGCTAGTGTGCTGCTCCTGCCTTTCCTTAACAAATTCTAGTGAATTTTCATATGCACTTTTACCATGCAATCTGATCATCTAGTGTATATGTTCTATGTGTCGTGCAATGTGGTGCTCACTTATTAACTATTTGGTTAATTTGTTGTCGTGTTCAGTTAATTGTTTGGTTGAATTTTCCAATGTGATGTTCAATTCTTCTAGGTACAATTTTGTATCATCTTCCATGTGAGAAATAAATCAAATTTGGTTGTACAAAATAAATAGAAACAATTGCAATTGCTATATTTCCAAGCTGCCTTAACTGTCTGATCTTCTAGTATGTTATATATTATGCAATGTGGTGCTCAGTTAATGTTTGTTTCATTTGTTGTGGTGTTTAGTTAACTGTTTGGTTCAAGTCTGCAATGTGGTGCTCAATTAACTATTGTGGGTGCATTTTTTATTTTCTACCGTGTGAGAAATAAATCGAATTTGGCTGTACAAAATACATGAGAAACAAATACAATTGCTATATTTCCAAGTTGCTAAGCATGCTTGGTTTGGTTAACTGTCTGATCTTCTATTAGGAATATGTTATATTGTGCAATGTGGTGCTGAGTTAATGTTTGGTTCATTTGTTATGGTGTTTAGTTAACTGCTTGGTTCAATTATGCAATGTGATGTCCAATTGTTGTCAGTACAATTTTGTATTGTTATGCAGGTGAGGAATAAACCAAATTTGGATGTACTTAATACATGAGAAACATATACAATTGCAATATTTGCTAGTTCTTAATCATGCTTGGTTTGGATAAATGGCTTTTACATGTGGCTCGAATTAATCTATTGAATCTACAATGTGTTTATTTTTCATCAACATATTAGAAAACATGCCAACCCTCACTTAACCTGATCAATAACTACCTTATATGTGTTGCAGGGAAACAATGGGAAGCACTGTGGTTTACAATCAAGGTTTGCCCATGCATTGTCCTTTGTCTAATAGCACATTATTATGCAAATGTAGGAACCATTCTAATATTTAGGTTTTTACCAATTTGGTCTTCACATGTAGGTCCTGCTGTCAGAGGTTTTGACCCGCTGTTCGACCTTTTCGCATACGGGGAAATGAGTTCTCCATGAATAGCAGTCAAGTCAAGAAACTCAGAAAGATTTTTAGGATAAAGAAACTAGCGACAAAAAACAACAAGATTGTTGTCTACACAATGAAGAAGACATCAGTGCACTATAGGATGGTACCAACTATTATACCTTATATTTTTTATTCCTTTGCGCCATTTCAAATTTAGAGAAGATATTTATGCATATCCTTGTCTTTAGGCTTTTCCAAAGAAGTTCACTGATGATTAACTCTCAAACCACCTGTATGGTCAGGAGGCAAGGAAGGTATTCATACAACACCCACGGTACAATATTGAAGTCTTCCTGAAGAGAACGAAGTATGGGCGGTCAATCATCCACAGGCACTGGCCTAAACATGCGAAGACCTTCAATATTCGCCTTCTGCTTCAACAATTTTCCAGATGAGATTCATCTGTCTATCTACCGTCTATGATGCTAATTTCCAAAGGTTATTTATGTTGCATGTGAAACTTGGTGCTAGTGTAGTTGTGTAATGGGGTAGTTGAAAGGATCGAGAAGAGGGGTATAGAGGGGGGGTGATTAGACCCTTCAACAAGCAAAAGTAGTAGTTTTTATGTTCTTCAAGTTGAGGTGGAGTTTTAGCACAAGTTTAAGCATTCACAATACATTTTAAGCAAGCATGGAAAGAGTATGAGCAGCAGAAAAGGGTAAAGCATGCTAATTGCAAGGAAGTAAAGGGATGGGATTGGAGTGTGCAAATGCAATGAATACATGGAGAATTTTGGTGTGGTTCCGATAGGTGGTGCTATCATACATCAACGTTGATGGAGACTTCTACCCACGAAGGGTAACGCTTTCACAAGTCCACAGAGGGCTCCACCCACGAAGGGTCCACAAAGAAGTAATGTTGTCCATCCCACCATGGCCATCGCCCATGAAGGACTTGCCTCACTCAGGTAGATGTTCACGAAGTAGGTGATCACCTTGCCCTTACAAACTTCTTGGTTCAACTCCACAATCTTGTTGGAGGCTCCTAAGTGACACCTAACCAATCTAGGAGACACCTATAACACCCCAGATGTAACTTGCCATATTTGTAACTCCGACTCTTGCCATTGGCTTTAAGTTATGAGTTTTCCCATCGTGGTTGGGTTTTTGTCTTCGTGTTGCATTTTGTTCATGTCATGCATTTCATATCATGTCATCATGTGCATCTCATTTGCATACGTGTTCGTCTCATGCATCCGAGCATTTTCCCCGTTGTCCGTTTTGCAAGCCGACACTCCTACGTGCTCCGGCGTACCTCTTTTGTCTCCTTTCATGAGCAGGTGTGAAACATTCTTAGAATGGACCGAGATTTGCCAAGCGGCCTTGGTACACCACCGGTAGAACACTTGTCAAATTTCGTGCCATTTGGAGTCTGTTTGGTACTCCAACGGTGAACCGGGGAACCGTAAAGGCCTCGTGTGTGTTGCAGCCAACATCCCTCCAAAACAGCCCAATAATCCATCCAAACCACTCCCATGCCCTCCGCCGTCGGATCACGATCGCGTGGCCCAAAACTACACTCAATTTGGACACTCCTACCTCCTCCTACCTATATATATGTGCACTCCTTCGAATTTTCGGGTCCAAACCCTAGTCTAGCTCCTCCCGCCCCCACCGGACACGTCCGGCCGCCGCCGGATAGAATCTGCCACCGCCCACGGCCAATCAGAGCTCATCACCTGCCGCCTCCGCCGTCCTCCGCCGCCGCGGCCCGCGGGGCCCGAAGCCGGCCATCCCGCCCGCGCCTCGCCCACCGCCGCCCGCGACCGCGCCGCCCGCTCCTCCCTGTCGTTGCGCCTCCGCCACGACCCTCGCCGGCCGCCGCACGCCGACTTCGCCGGAGCTCCCCGTCGGCATCCGCCACTCGTCCCCGGCAAGCCCGCGCCGTGCCGCCCAGCCTCCTCCACGCGACGTCCGCGCCGCCCGACCTCCTCCTCGTTGACCGCGCCGCAGCAGTCCGGCGACCACGCGACACTGAAAACTCCGGCGAACGCGCCGCTGCAAACTCCGGCGAGCCTGGCCTCGCCTCAGTTTGCGTGCAGCCAGACTAACCCTAGATCTGTTTTGATGGGTAAAATATCCACAATCCTTTCCGCTTTTATTTTCAGGCACTGTTCTTACTGCCATAACTTCTTATCTGTAGATTCGTTTTGCATGCTTGTTATATCAAAATGTTCATTGGGAGATTCTCTTCATCTCATTCCATTGTGCCATGCTTGTTTGAGTCAATCTTGATGCCCAAATCACTGATACAAGAGTGCTATAAAATGTTTGCTCCTGTTACTTAGCAGATCATGTTGATTTGTCATTTTTGTCACATTTGATGTGTGCATCATATTAACATGAGCTCTACATGTGTTTTGGTATATGCCATGCCATCTTTACAGGGGTGCTTGCCATGTATTTTTGTGATATTTCTGGTGACTAGCACAAGCATGCAAAGTAACCTTTGTGATATTGCTGATTTCAGGGACTTGGGATTTTGCCAAGTCCTTTTCCTGCTGTTATTTTTATGCCATCTAAACATGACGCTATAGTGAGTTCCATGCTTGTTTTGAGTTGCTTCAGTAAGGATGATTTGGACATATGGTTATGATCTACCAATCCATGGCCCTGTGTGAAATTATGGAGTGCCCTAGCATGTCTCAAACTTGCTCTACTTTTGCTATAAATTGTTCCTGGCACATTGTTTACATGTTAATCAATTTTGCCGTGGTTGTTGTAGTTGATCCATGCATGCTATGAACTTGCTCTTGGCATGGTTAGCTTCATGAACATGTCTTATTGCTAATGCTATGATTATATTGTCATGCAATGCTTTGTGATGAGTGATTTGAGCTCGCAAAGATGACTTCATAACTCTGTTTATGCCATGCTCTGTTTTCTGCTAAGTCTGAATCTGTTAATCAAACTTGCTATGTTTACATGGGTGCCATCATATCTTCTGTGCCTTTTTTGCTCATAGTCATTAAGGGACTTTTGTTATATGCATTTAGTAGAATCATGCAATGCATTTATTCGCTATGATATGTTCCTCTAGCATGTTTTTTGCTTGCTCTAAATATTGCTTCCTGATGTTATTTTCTGGCATGTTAGTATTTTCACTAAGTTTGTGAAGCTGATATCTTTTGCACTTTTGCCATGCTTGTTTGAGCCTACTCTTGTGTGATTTAGCCGTAGCTCATTGTTTATGTTTTGTGAAGCATCTTCAGTAGATCACGGCCTTGTGCTTTGTTTCTATGTTGGGGTGTAGTAGCTTAGTTTCTTGTTGCATTCTAAATGGCATCGTGCTGTTAATCACAGAATTGTGCCATTCTTGTTTTGCTTGCCATTTGCAAACCGTGCATCCGATTCCGGTGATCTTTATATCGATTTCGACCGTAATCATCTCATCTTTCCAGAGGCACACTTTTTTTTGGCAAGTTGATGCCTTTATCTATCTTTCCATTCTGGAGCACGCATATGCATTGCATATCACATCTCGCATATCATGCCATGTTTTGCATCATGTTGCTTGCGCATTGCACAATGGTTGATTGTTGTTCCTTTGCTTGTGTTCTTGCTTTGAGTAGAGCCAGGAGATGAGTATGTGATCGAGGAACCTGTTGAGTACGGTTACGAAGATCAAGCTTTCGTCAACTCTGAGAACATTGCAGGCAAGATGACCATACCCTCGAAATCACTTCTATCGTTGCTTGCTAGTTGTTCGCTCTATTCCTATGCCACGATACCTACAACTTGCTATATCATTCCTCCCATCTTGCCATGTCAAGCCTCTAACCCACCTTTCCTAGCAAACCGTTGTTTGGCTATCTTACCGCTTTGCTCAGCCCCTCTTATAGCGTTGCTAGTTGCAGGTGAAGTTGAAGTTTGTTCCTTGTTGGAACATCGATTTTGTTGGGATATCATTATTATATCTTGTTTACTTTAATGCATCTATATACCTAGTAAAGGGTGGAAGGCTCGGCCTTATACCTGGTGTTTTGTTCCACTCTTGCCGCCTTAGTTTCCGTCATACCGGTGTTATGTTCCTTGATTTTGTGTTCCTTACACGGTTGGGTGTTATGGGAACCCCTTGACAGTTCGCCTTGAATAAAACTCCTCCAGCAAGGCCCAACCATGGTTTTACCATTTGCCACCTAAGCCTTTTTCCCTTGGGTTCCGCGGACTGAAGGGTCATCTTTATTTTAAACCCCCGGGCAACTCTGGGCTGGCCTACCGGAAGTTTGGACAATCCGGTGTGCCCTGAGAACTAGAAATGTGCAGCTCCTATCAGGATTTGTCGGCACAATCGGGCGGCTTTGCGGGTCTTGTTTTACCATTGTCGAAATGTCTTGTAACTAGGAATATCCTTTGTTGACCGTCAGAGCTTGTGATTGGCTAATTTGGGACACCCCTACGGGGTTTTGAACTTTCGAAAGTCGTTCCCGTGGTTATGGGCAGATGGGAATTTGTTAATATCCGGTTGTAGAGAACTTGACACTTAATTAAAATGAATCAACCGCGTGTGTAGTCATGATGGTCTCTTTTCGGTGGAGTTCGGGAAGAGAACACAGTCTCGTGTTATGCTTGAACGTAAGTAGCTTCAGGATCACTTTTAGCTTCTCGATCGTGCTTTGCTTGTCTTCTCGCTCTCTTTTGCGTAAGTTAGCCACCATATATGCTAGTGCTTACTGCAGCTCCACCTCACTACTCCTTTCCTACCTTTAAGATTAAATAGTGTTGATCTCGCGGGTGTGAGATTGCCGAGTCCCCGTGACTCGCAGATACTTCCAAACAGATGCAGGTGCTGATGATGCTAGTGCAGGGGACACTACCAAACTCAAGTGGGAGTTCGACGAGGATTCGGGCCATTACTATGTTTCTCTTCCGGATGATCAGTAGAGGAGCCCGGTTGGGACGATCGGG
Source organism: Triticum urartu (assembly GCF_056163025.1). NCBI lineage: Eukaryota > Viridiplantae > Streptophyta > Magnoliopsida > Poales > Poaceae > Triticum > Triticum urartu. The sequence continues at coordinate 428,839,278 of NC_141879.1, forward strand.
GATCTAGCATTTGGGGTGGTCTTTCTTTATTTTGGTTCCGTAGTCAGACCTTGATTGTATTCTGGATGATGTATGATATATTTATGTATTGTGTGATGTGGCGATTGTAAGCCGACTCTTTATCCCTTTCTTATTCAGTACATGGGATGTGTAAAGATTACCTCTCTTGCAACATGCCTACCATGCGGCTATGCCTCTAAGTCGTGCCACGACACGTGGGAGATATAGCCGCATTGTGGGTGTTACAAGTTGGTAAACATAGCCTTCCCCGACTTAGGAGCCCCCTGCTTTATCGAATCGCTGACGTTGTTGAGTCTAGAACAAAATGTTTTGAGTCTTATAGGATTATATATATCAGAGAATAGGATTCTTTTTACTCCTCGGTCCCTTCGTCGCTCTGGTGAGGCTTCCCGACGTAGAGTTTTCACTCTTCTCTCCTCAAATTTCACAAAAAAAATTAGGATCACGCGGTTATCTTGGAATCATTCCGATAGTTTTGTGACGTGAACATTGTTCTTGGTGCCTCCTGACATTTAGGGGTTGTGGCAGTGTCCCGGGGAGTTGAGCTCCGAGGTGTTGTCGTCACAATTTTATCGTTGCAGTTCTGGAATACCTGAGTTCATCGACATTGAAAATCTCCTTTATGCAGTTGTTGGTGAGATAACCTCGACGACACCCATTACTGGGGCGGGAGTTCGGGAGTATTGCCGTAACTCGTATAACGGATGCTTTTCAAAGGTTGAGGTAAATGATTTCCGAACATTTCTTGGTTATGTGTTGAAGGATGGATACAGCTGGATGTAGGATTTGCTAGTTTTGGGTGAGATATTATGCATCCCCTGTATCCCCAACAGCTGATTGCATAACCAGAAAGTTTCGGGAGTTTTATAGGTGGGGATTCAAGTAGCTCTAGTATTTCTTCCCACAGATATTTGGTTTGTGATTGGGTAATCCTTAACACTTATTTGTTCATATCCGTACCTTGTTGCTTTATTCATCTACCTTTATCTAAGTGACTTCTCAATTTATGGAAAGTGTGATGATTTACTTCGGAATTCATTCGTTCATTCTTGTTCGAATGTTAAGGATATATGCTGCAATTTCGATCCATTGATGCAGCTTGAATATATGTCTTTCAAGATGCTAACGGATGTCAACCTCTTTAGGATGGCTCCTCCAACGCGTCAGAATCTGGACCCTCCGCCACCACCTCCAACTCCGGAGGCATGGCAAGCTGTCATAGAAGCCACCAACACCAACACTCAGATGCTTTTGCAACTCTTGCAAGAGCGCAACCAAGGGCAAGGAAACCAAGGGAATCAAGGCAAAGGCAACAATCAACCTCAGTTTGATACCCTCAATCAGTTCCTCGTGAACCAGCCGAAGTCCTTCAGTAACTGTGTCGAGGCCACAGACGCCGATGACTGGCTCGTGGATATCTGCAAACATTTTGAGTGTAGCAATGTCAGGCCTGAGGACTTTGTCATGTTTTCTTCGTTTCAACTCAAAGACCAAGTTGCTGAGTGGTTTCAACAATACAAAGATTCTAGAGGAGGTCGTGTGATTACCTGGGATGATTTCCGCCGAGACTTCAAAGCTCATCACATTCCACAAAGTGTTGCTGAGAGTAAGCGTGAGGAGTTCCGCAATCTCAAGCAATGCAGCATGTCTGTGTATCAATATAATATCCAGTTTTAGAAACTCGCTCGCTCCGCTAAACAAGACGTCCTTGATGAGAAGAGCATGATTTATCAATTCAAAGGTGGCCTCAGAGAAGATGTGCAATTAGCTCTCGTGCTTTTTGAGCCGACCAAGTATGATGAATTCTACAACATGGCACTAAAGCAAGAGGCCGCTCAGCTCAAGTGTGATGCTTCTAAGAAGAGAGTCAGGGATCCAGTTCAATCTTCTTCTTCGTCTCAAGTGGCAGCTAAGCAACAGAAGTTCTGGTTGCCTCCTCCTCCTCTGTTTCGTCAGCCTTATCAGCAAAAGAGTAAAGGTGGCAATGGATCTTCCCACCCACCCAACCCAGGCTATCAGAACAAAGCTCAGTCTCATGCTCCAAGGTCAAGTGCTCCTTACCATCGGCCGCTCTCAGAGGTTACTTGCAACAAGTGTCAGCAGAAAGGGCACGATGCAAACAAATGCTTCAACCAAAGGCGCCTCCTCCTCCTGTGAGATCTTCCAGCAATGCAGTTGTCAAGCATAATTCCAAGTTTGGAAGGTCAACATGATGAATGCAGCTCAGGAAGAGGATTCTTCAGAAGTGATCATGGGTAATCTTCGAGTTAATGATATTCCTGCAAGAGTCTTATTTGATACTGGTGCATCGCTTAGTTTCATCTCAAGACCATTTGCATCTAAGCATGAGTTGGCTTTCCAAGATTTGCCTAGACCGTTAGCAGTTGTTTCACCGGGTAAATGCATGTACGCAAGCTACATGGTTCCGGATGTTTCTATCAAGATGGGTGACTATAGATTTCTGTCTTCTCCAATGGTCCTTGGTGACTCGGATATTGATCTAATTCTCGGCATGGACTAGCTTTCTAAGCACAAGGCTCAGCTTGATTGTGCTACCAGGCAGATTCAATTGACACACTCTTCTGAGGATGTGATCATCTATGCCACTTGTGATGATACCATTTGGTTGTTTTCTCTCAATGAGAAGGGCGAGTTGAATGCCATCTCTCAGATTCCAGTCATTTGTGAATATCAAGACGTCTTTCCAGAAGAGCTTCCAGGAATGCCTCCTCACCGACCAGTTGAATTCGTTATTGATCTTGAGCCTGGCACGGAACCTATTTGCAAACGTCCTTACAAGCTTGGACCAGAAGAGTTGAAGGAGTTGAAGAAACAACTCGATGATCAAGAGCGCATGGGTCTGATCAGACCAAGTTCATGTCCATGGGGTTGTGGTGTTCTTTTTGTCAAGAAGGATGGAACGGAACGACTGTGCGTCGACTACCGCCCATTGAACAAGAAGACAATAAAGAACAAGTATCCACTTCCCAACATCAATGAGCTATTCGAGCAACTCAAGGGTGCTCAAGTATTCTCCAAGCTTGACCTCCGTATGGGTTATCATCAAATTTGCATTCGGGAACAAGATATCCCCAAGATAGGATTCAGAACAGCTATGGTTCTTATGAATATACTGTCATGTCTTTCAGCCTTGTCAATGCTCCTCCAACGTTCTCTCGCATGATGAACTTCATCTTCAACCCTTACACAAATGATTTTGTCTTGGTGTATCTCGATGATATTTTGGTCTTTTCCAAGAACAAGGAGGATCATGCCAAGCATTTGAGATTGGTACTCGACAAACTCAGAGAGCATCAATTCTATGCGAAGTTTTCAAAGTGTGAGTTCTAGCTTGATGAGGTTCTCTACCTTGTCCATATCATCTCCGCCAAGGGCATTGCTATTAATCCAGAGAAGGTGCCTACAATTGTGAATTGGGAACCGCCTCAGAATGTCAAGCAGCTCCACAGCTTTCTTGGGCTTGCAAGCTATTGTCGAAGATTCATGGAGAATTTATCTAAGATTGCAAAGCCTCTTTCCAATGTCCTCCAGAAGCATGTCAAGTATGTATGGACGCCTTAATGTGACATTGCTTTCAACACCCTCAAATAGAAGTTAGTCACATCTCCTGTCTTGACTCCTCCTGATGAATCCAAACCATTTGAAGTTTTCTGTGATGCCTCCCTGCAAGGTCTTGGTGCTGAGTTAATGCAAGAGAAGAAAGTTGTGGCTTATACCTCTCGCCAATTGAAGCCAAATGAAAAGAGCTACCACACTCACGACCTCGAGTTGGAGGCAGTTGTCCATGCTCTATTAACGTGGAGACATCTCTTGTTGGGAAGTAAAGTGGACATCTTCACTGATCATAAGAGCCTCAAGTACATCTTCACTCAACCCAACCTCAACCTCAGGCAGACTCGTTGGGTCGAAATGATTCAAGAGTACAATCCAAGTATTACTCCAGGAAAGGCCAATGTCATTGCAGATGCTTTGAGCAGGAAGGCTTACTGCAACAGCTTAATTCTCAAGCCCTTCCAACCGGACCTTTGTGAAGCTTTCCACAAACTGAATCTCCAAGTTGTTCCTCAAGGCTTCCTTGCCAACCTCCAAGTCTCTTCTACTTTGGAAGATCAAATTCGTGAGGCACCACTTCTTGATGCCATGTTGAAGAAGGTGAAAAATGGGATTGCCAAGAGCCAAACCAAATACAAGTGTTATCGCATTGATGACAAAGACACTCTATTCTTCGAGGATCGAATTGTGGTTCCTAAGGGTGATCTACGTAAAGTCATTATGAACGAGGTACACAATTCCCTCCTATCCATTCATCCTGGAAGCACAAAGATGTGCCATGACCTCAAGCAGTCTTATTGGTGTACTCGAATGAAGCGAGAAATTACTCAGTTCGTGAATGAATGTGATGTCTGCTGAAGAGTGAAAGCAGAACACCAACGGCCAGCTGGTCTCCTCCAACCTCTTGTTATTCCATAATGGAAGTTTGACCATATTGAGATGGACTTCATGACTGGATTTCCCAAGTCCAAACATGGAAATGATGCTATCTTCGTTGTCATCGACAATCTTACAAAAGTGTCTCATTTTCTTCCTATCAAAGAATCTATAACAGTAGCTCAGTTGGCAGAGCTATACACCTCTAGGATTGTCTCCTTGCACGGCATTACGCAGTTGTTATCTTCAGATCGTGGAAGCATCTTTACTTCTAAGTTCTGGGACTCCTTTCAGAAAGCCATGGGCACCAACATTCGCTTCAGCACAGCCTTCCATCCTCAAACTAGTGGCCAAGTCGAGTGAGTCAATCAAATTCTTGAAGATATGCTTAGGGCTTGTGTCATTTCCTTCCATATGAAGTGGGAAGATTGTCTTCCATATGACGAGTTCTCCTACAACAACAGTTTCCAAGGGAGCTCGGGCAAGGCCCCATTCGAGATTCTCTAAGGCAGAAAGTGTCGTGCTCCTCTTAATTGGCTAGAGACTGGTGAACGCCAACTTCTTGGCAATGACTTAATCACAGAAGCTGAAGAATTATGCAAAGTCATCCGTGAAAATCTCAAAGTCGCACAATCGCGCCAGAAGAGTTACTATGATAGCAAGCACCGTGACTTGGCTTTCGAGATTGGAGATCATGTCTACCTCTGTGTTTCTCCAATGAAAGGTACTCGTCGCTTTGGTATCAAAGGGAAGCTTGCCCCTAGATATGTGGGTCCTTTCAAGATCATTGGCAAAAGATGCGATCTCGCCTATCAACTTGAGCTTCCGTCCAGCTTCGCAAACATGCACGACATGTTTCACGTGTCACAACTTCGCAAGTGTTTCAAGACTCCTGAGCGCACCATCAACTTTGAAGAGATTGATCTCCAAGAAGACCTGTCTTATCATGAGCATCCCATTGCTATTTTTGAAGAAATCGAGCGCAAGACTCGCAACAAGTCTATCAAATTCCTGAAAGTGAAGTGGTCACACCATTCCAACCGAGAAGCCACCTTGAACACGAGGACCACCTCCGTTCCGAATATCCGGAGTTCTTTCAGTCCTAGATCTCGGGACGAGATCATTTCGTAGTGGTGGAGTGTTGTAACGCCCCGAATGTAACTTCCCATATTTGTAACTCTGACTCTTGCCATTTTCGGTTTTGAGTTATGAGTTTTCCCTTCATGGTTGGGTTTTTGTCTTCGTGTTGCATTTTTTTCATGTCATGCATTTCATATAATGTCATCATGTGCATCTCATTTGCATACGTGTTCGTTTCATGCATCCGAGCATTTTCCCCGTTGTCCGTTTTGTAATCCGACACTCCTACGTGCTCTAGCGTACCCCTTTTGTCTCCTTTCGTGAGCGGGTGTGAAACATTCTCAGAATAGACTGAGACTTTCCAAGCGGCCTTGGTACACTACCGGTAGACCGCCTGTCAAATTCCGTGCCATTTGGAGTCCGTTTGATACTCCAACGGTGAACCGGGGAACCGTAAAGGCCTCGTGTGTGTTGCAGCCCAACACCCATCCAAAACGGCCCAATAAGCCATCCAAACCACTCCCATGCCCTCCGCCGTTGGATCACAATCGCGTGGCCGAAAACTACACTCCATTTGGACACTCCCACCTCCTCCTACCTATATATATGTGCACTCTTCCGAATTTTCGGGTCCAAACCCTAGTCTAGCTCCTCCCGCCACCACCGGACACGTACGGCCGCCGCCGGACAGGATCTGCTGCCGCCCGCGGCCAATCAGAGCTCGCCACCTGTCGCCTCCACTGTCCTCCACCGTCGCGGCCCGAAGCCGGCCCTCCAGGCCCACGCCTCGCGAACCGCCGCCCGCGATCGCGCTCCGAGCCGCCCGCGCCTCCCTGCCGTCGCTCCTCCTCCGCGACCCTCGCCGGCTGCCGCCCGCTGACTTCGCTGGAGCTCCCCGCCGGCATCCGCGCCACTCGTCTCCGGAAAGCTCGCACCGCGCCGCCCAGCCTCCTCCTTGCCGACCGTGCCGTAGCAGTCCGGCGACCATGCACCGCTGCAAACTCTGGCGAGCCCGGCCTCGCCTCGGTTCGCGTTCCTCCAGACTAACCCTAGATCTGTTTCGAGGGGTAAAATATCCACTAAGTCCTTTTCCCCTTTTATTTTCAGGCCCTGTTCATACTGCCATAACTTCTCATCTGTGATCCGTTTTGCATGCTTGTTATATAAAAATGTTCATTGGGAGATTCTCTTCATTTCATTCCATTGTGCCATGCTTATTTGAGTCCATCTTGATGCCCAAATCACTGATGCAAGAGTGCTATAAAATGTTTGCTCCTGTTACTTAGCAGATCATGTTGATTTGTCATTTTTGTCACATTTGATGTGTGCATCATATGAACATGAGCTCTACATGTGTTTTCGTCTATGCCATGCCATCTTTATAGGGGTGCCTGCCATGTATTTTTGTGATCTTTGTGATCTTTATATCGATTTCGACTGAAATCATATCATCTTTCCAGCGGCACACTTGTTTGGCCAAGTTGATGCCTTTATCTATCTTTCCTTTCCGGAGCACGCATATGCATTGCATATCACATCTCGCATATCATGCCATGTTTTGCATCATGTTGCTTGCGCATTGCACCGTGGTTGATTGTTGTTCCTTTGCTTGTGTTCTTTCTTTGGGTAGATCCGGGAGACGAGTATGTGATCGAGGAACCTGTTGATTACGCTTATGAGGATCAAGCTTTCGTCAACTCTGAGAACATTGCAGGCAAGATGACCATACCCTCGAAATCACTTCTATCTTTGCTTGCTAGTTGTTCACTCTATTGCTATGCCACGATACCTACCACTTGCTATATCATGCCTCCCATATTTCCATCTCAAACCTCTAACCCATTTTTTCCTAGCAAACCGTTGTTTGGTTGTGTTACCGCTTTGCTCAGCCCCTCTTCTAGCGTTGCTAGTTGTAGGTGAAGTTGAAGTTTGTTCCTTGTTGGAACATGGATTTTGTTGGGATATCATTATTATATCTTGTTTACTTTAATGTATCTATATACCTGGTAAAGGGTTGAAGGCTCGGCCTTATGCCTGGTGTTTTGTTCCACTCTTGCCGCCTTAGTTTCCGTCATACTGGTGTTATGTTCCTTGATTTTGCATTCCTTACGCGGTTGGCTGTTATGGGAACCCCTTGACAGTTCGCCTTGAATAAAACTCCTCCTGCAAGGCCCAACCTTTGTTTTACCATTTGCCACCTAAACCTTTTTCCCTCGGGTTCCACGGACTCAAGGGTCATCTTTATTTTAAACCCCCGGGCCAGTGCTCCTCCGAGTGTTGGACCAACTTGTCAGCCGCCGGTGGCCACCGGGGGCAACTCTGGGCTGGCCTACCTGAAGTTTGGACAATCCAGTGTGCCCTGAGAACGAGATATGTGCATCTCCTATCGGGATTTGTTGGCACATTCAGGCTGCTTTGCTGGTCTTGTTTTACCATTGTCGAAATGTCTTGTAACAGGGATTCCGAGTCTGATCGGGTCTTCCTGGGAGAAGGAATATCCTTCGTTGACCGTGAGAGCTTGTGCTGGGCTAAGTTGGGACACCCCTTCAGGGTTTTGAACTTTCGAAAATCGTGCCCGCGGTTATGGGTAGATGGGAATTTGTTAATATCCGGTTGTAGAGAACTTGACACTTAACTTAATTAAAATGAATCAACCGTGTGTGTAGCTGTGATGGTCTCTTTTCGGCGGAGTCCGGGAAGAGAACAAGGTCTCATGTTATGCCTGAACGTTAGTAGCTTCAGGATCACTTCTTGGTCACTTTTAGCTTCTCGACCGTGGTTTGCTTCTCTTCTCGCTCTCTTTTGCGTAAGTTAGCCACCATATATGCTTGTGCTTGCTGCAGCTCCACCTCACTACCCCTTTCCTACCTTTAAGCTTAAATAGTCTTGATCTCGTGGGTGTGAGATTGCTGAGTCCCCGTGACTCACAGATACTTCCAAACAGATGCAGGTGCCGATGATGCCAGTGCAGGGGACGCTACCGAACTCAAGTGGGCGTTCGGCAAGGATTCGGGCTGTTACTATATTTATTTTCCGTATGATCAGTAGAGGAGCCTAGTTGGGACGATCGGGGATCTAGCATTTGGGGTGGTCTTTCTTTATTTTGGTTCCGTAGTCGGACCTTGATTGTATTCTGGATGATGTATGATATTTTTATGTATTGTGTGAAGTGGCGATTGTAAGCCGACTCATTATCCCTTTCTTATTTAGTACATGGGATGTGTAAAGATTACCCCTCTTGCGACATGCCTACCATGCGGCTATGCCTCTATGTCATGCCCCGACACGTGGGAGATATAGCCGCATTGTGGGTGTTACAACACCACTCTCCAAAAGGTAATAGATGGTGTGTTGATGATGAACTCCTTGATCTTGTGCTTCAAATGATAGTCTCCCCAACACTCAACTCTCTCTCATAGATTTGGCTATGGTGGAAAGATGATTTGAGTGGAAAGCAACTTGGGGAAGGCTAGAGATCAAGATTCTTGTGGTTGGATTGGAATGTCTTGGTCTCAACACATGAGTAGGTGGTTCTCTCTCAGAAAATGAGTAGTGTAAATGTAGGAACATTCCGATGGCTCTCTCTCAAATGGAGAAGGGGGTGGAGGGGTATATATGGCCTCCACATAAAATCCAACTATTACACACATTTGAATCAACTCGGTCAGAGCGAATAGAAGAACTCGGTGAGACCGCTTTAGTTCAAAATGTGAATGTAGGGATCTCGGTGGGACCGACTGGAACAACTTGCTTGGACCGATGTGCTAGGGCAAGGGTAGACCTCATCTCGGTGAGACCAATTTCTTTAGCTCGGTGAGACTGATTTCAGCAAAGAGCAAACAGGGAGTTTTCAAGCAAACTCAGTGGGATCGATTGCACATTACGGTGAGACCAAAAATAATTACACACTATTCGGGAAAAGCCTAGCAGTACCGCGGGTCTAAGGGATATCAGTAGTGTGGGGCACTACGCTACTGATACAGCGCTACAACTAACGTTTTGGAGTAGCGCGGTTTGACACGCGCTACTACTATACCTACTTAGCAGTAGGGCTTTCTGTCGGTGTTCTGCGAAACGGGGTACCTAGACATGCCTGCCTGCGGCCTACGGCTTGTCTCCATTGATGGATTGGTACGACCCACCTTCAGTGCCAACAACACAAGACCCTCGCGAGGGGCTAAGCCTCGCGAGGCGTACGACGCCAGGACCCAGAAGGAGCGGCCTCCTTAGGCCGGCTCCTGAGGAGTGGAGATTTCTATGCGAGCCCTCACCTCGTGAGGTTTCGGATGACGCAAGCCATGATGACCGAGACCAGGTGGGCTCCAGCCGGTGTAGTACAATAGGTTTCCTCTTTGGTGCTAAAGAGGCAAGCGCAGGCGTGGAGTCCCAATGCATCGACCAAATGTTTCGATTTCCATGCTACAATACCAAGACCGCCAGCGACCAGAAGCTTTGCACGAACAGACCACCTTTCATCAGGATAAGGTGTACTAGTTGTCTCCCTTTGAATTTCGCCGTTGTGGGATCCCATCCTGCCTTCATTTTGAGGGAAGAGGACCAAGGCCACTATAAGTATAACCCAGCAACCACCATAGAGGGAGACTCATCCGGATCGAGTCCATCCTCGCCAGCAGACACAAGCACAAGAACAAACCTCCTAAGGTGGCTCTTCCTCTATACTAGTTCATCCTTAGCCCACCTCGAGGCAAATCCACCACAAAGCAGGAGTAGAGTATTACACCGCAAGGTGGCCCAAACCTGGGTAAACTATCTTGTCCCGCTCCTTTTCAGATCATTGAGCTAGGGCGTGGGATTGACAGATAGGTAGACCAGGGAGGTTGAGTTCTTCGCACGCACCCCACAGTTTGAATCTATTTTGGGTTTGCGGAGCCCTGAATCCGACATTTGGGGATGGCGCTACACACCCGCCGAGAGCAGGCGAACACGTAAGCCACACTCATCATGGCATGAGATCTACTGCGATGCAGGCTGGTGGAAGGCGGCCACGATGCGATTCTAGAGCGGGTCGTTGAGCTGCTCGATGCCGCTGCAAAGGTGCAGTCCCTTTGTGCACCTTGCCTACGTCGCAAGCACTGCCGGGGGCACACACTGGCCCCCAGTACACCGGCAACGCCGCTCACCCTGCCCAGGATACATCGCCTCCGGGCATGGCTTGGCCGGGCGGCCCCTCCTAGGGCCACGCTGAGGTGCCACCCTACGGTCCTTGTGATCCAGCACCAAACAACAACACCAGAAGGCCAGGCGATGACTCGGAAATGGCGGCTTCAGGTACGCGTGTACCTCCGTCGACTGATCTGCTCTACATACCAAGGAGAATCCCCAGCCCGTTTCCCTCGCCAGCCTGGGCATCAAGGACACGTGAAGCTGAGGCCCTTCGCAAGCCACCCCGGAACTTCACCGAAGTCTTCAATGACAATAGTCACCGGGTACAGCCACCCCAGTACGATTGCGCTAACCATGGACCGCAGGTGAACCAAGCCATGACAGCAGCCGCAAACCTCAAGATGATGGCCCCGTTGCAGGCGGACGTGATGCACTGGGAGCTGCACGGGGGGAGCCCGACGCCAGGGCCTCCCCTGTGCCCCATGGAGCAAGGCGCCGCCACGACGGCAGTGCACGCCGCATGAAAGTAGCCCCCTCCCCCCGCTGGGGAATGCATCGGCGAGCCTTTCCCCCGGTAGTTGGGGCCGGCGATCGCCGAGGCACCGCCAGCGTCCCCCTTGCCCCTTGGTCTCGTCCTGGTTTCTGGACGCCCCAACGGTGGTTAGGGGAGGCATAGGGCGGGGCCCTAGGCAGGCGCCGGAGAAGCCAATGAAGATCTCCGCTCATGTCACTCTCACGTAATATTGAGTTGGGGCTGTGCATGCCCGGGAGTCTCCTGAGTGCCGCCCTCAGGCCCCATGGGTGCTCCCACCCATGCCTAGTGGAAGCACTTAGCTCCGTGCTGGTGAGAAGACTAGCTAACTATCGAACGCAGTTGTTTGCTTTTGCCATCTTTTTGTTACCCTATTTGCCATCTTTTGGAATGAGATTTGGAGTTTTGTGTGCTAATCAAAGGAAAAAGGGGGGAATTTTTCTTGGCTCATGGTGATTTCTTGCCTTTTGGCTTGTGTTTAAGAGTAAGGCTCACGCCTGCTACCCCCTGTGAGCTCCCGGCGAGTGGGGTTTGGGCGTGGTATGCGCGCGTCGAGCATGCTCGTGCTAGCCCAGACGGCGCCGAGGCCCCCTCGGGGTTATGGTTTGAAAAATCATATTTGTGTACTTGTGCACGAGTAAATTCCATGTGTAGTAAATTAGAAGGAAATTTCAAACATATTGGTCTCACGTCATGGACACATGCATCGAGTGCCATGACATTTTAATTACAAAAAATTAAAAAATGATCAGAAAACATGAAACCTTGCTTGATGCAATGTCATGCCACGAAGATGATGTGATTAAAAAATTGGCCCATTTGACAAAAGTTTGGACACACCCACCTCACTAACTGGAGCAACTCACTTATATTTACTTACAACTCGATATCTAGAACAATATAACTCTATATGAATGCTTGTAGTAGTGTACTAGGATGTTCAATGATCTAGTGTAACATGTATGATAATGATGAACCATGGCTGAGCCACAAAAACTATGTCAGCTATATGATCATGCAAAGCAATATGACAATGAATACATATGCCATGAAAATGAAACGGTGGAAGTTGAAGGGCAATATATCTCAGAATGGATATGGAAATGCCATAATAGGTAGGTATAGTAGCTATTTTGACGAAGATATATGGAGGCTTATGTGTGATAGAGTGTATCATATCACAGGCTTTGTATGTAGCGGTGAAGTTTCCACCGACTCTTCAGGTGAGAAAGGGCAATGCACGGTACCGAAGAGGCAATAAAATTTGCAGAAAGACAAGAGTATGCATATCTAGGCACTCACATTAGTCATAAAGAACTCACATACTTATTCCGAAAGTTTACTAGCCCTCGAAGAAAAGTACTACTCGCATGCCCCTAGGAGGATAGATTGGTAGGAAAATACCATCGCTCGTCCCCGACCACCACTCAAAAGGTAGACACTCAATAATAAATCATGCTCGGACTTCATCGCATAACTAGACAACGTGCATGCTTCGGGAATCACAAACCTTAACATAAATATTATTACTAAACCACAATCCTACACTAGTACCCCCACATATTACCATCTTAATATCTCAAAACTATTGCGAGGTATCAAACTTATCATATTTAGGGATCTACATGAATACCTATCCCCTTTGAATACCTATCCTTTACGGTCTAGTCTTATAACTTGTCCAAATTGCCATTAATGTTTACTAGACTCACAAAAATATTTAAGTGAAGCATGAGAGTGCAACTATGTATTTAAAATATAACCACCGCCGTGCTCTAAAAGATATAAGTGAAGCACTAGAGCAACTGCCTAGCTCAAAAGATATAAGTGAAGCACATAGAGTATTCTAACAAAGCAAATACTACTATAATACAAGACTCTCCAAGGAAAACTCATATCATGTGATGAATAAAAAATATAGCTCTAATTGATATATCGATAGATTGTAGACAAAAGAGGGGATGCCATCTAGTGCATCCCCAAGCTTAGAAGCTTGTGCCTTCTTGAATATTACCTTGCGGTGCCTTGGGCATTCCCAAGCTTAGGGTCTGTCCACTCCTTATTCCTTGATCCATCGTGATATCACCCAAAACATGACAACTTCAACACACAAAACTCAACAGAAACCTCGTGAGATCCGTTAGTATAATAAGAAAATCATAAACTTTAGGTACTATTATGAACCCATTTATATTTTATTATTGCATAATACCTACTACATTCTAGCTTCTCCATGACTTATACCCCCCGGTATAATCCATAGCACCATTAGAATAAGCAAACAATGCAATGGAAAATACAATCTATCTAAAACAGAACATTCTGTAATGATCTGAAAAAACACTATACTTCCTTAACTCCAACAATTATGAAAAATTAAAAAACATGGGAAATTTGTGCATTAATCATGTGTGAAAAATTCAGAATTCTATCGTGTTCAAGTGAATTATAAGAATTCGAGTATTGGGCGCAAAATTTCCTGTTTTTTACAGATTCAAGTTGTCGGATTGTGGGTTCCGGCTAACCCTTGAGGTTCGAACTCTAGGGTGCGCATGAAGAACTCTCTCTCCGTAGTTTGCTCACTCAACGATCCCACGGACTAGCTCGACGAACCCAAGGAACATGATACACAAGGGTTTATACTGGTTCGGTCCACCTTGCGTTGTAATACCCTACTCCACTGTGGTGGTGTTGGATTGCCTCACAGGCTATGGATGAACTAGTATAATGGATGAACAGCCTTCGGAGGAAAGGTGCTCTTGAGTTCGGTGAGATGGTGGATGTGAGGATGGGATGGGTCCAATCCAGGATGAGTCGATCCCTCCTACGGTGGTGGCTAGACCTATTTATAGAGGCCTTGGTCCTCTTCCCAAATGTTAGGCAGGAAGGGATCCAACAACGGCCAAGTTTGAAGGGGGACAACCAGTACAAGCTATCCTGACAAAAGGTGGTCTTCGCCTGCCAAAGGCTCTGGTGGTGACGCTGTTGTGGGCTCCGTGGTGACCTCCGTCCTGCCGTCCTGCTGGTCTTAGTCTTATTGCACTGATATGGAAACCTTTGCCTCATGCCACGAGACTCCTCGCCTGCGCCTTTCTCTTTAGCACGAAAGTGGAAACTGGTACACTGTGCCCGCTGGTGCCCGCCTGGCCTTGGTCGTCATGGCTCACGTCATGTGAACCTTGTGTGGTGCCCCTTGCATAGAGATCTCCGCTCCTCGGGAGCCAGCCAAGTGAGGCTATCCCCAGGGAGGTCTTGGCATCATCCGCCTCACAAGGTTTGGCCCCTCGCAAGGGTCTTGAGTGGTTCCTGCTGAAGATGGACCATACCAGGCCATTGGTGGAGCCACGCACAAGCCTGCAGGCAGGCAAGTCTGGGCACCCACGGTCCTAGAATGCCGACAGTAGCCCCTGGGCCCAAGGCACGCTCGAGCTTTGCTTCGGGGTGAAGCCAAACGGCAAGTGTGGAGCGCCGCGGGCCCCAACCGCCTACGACCTTGATTACGCATGGTGATTGGTGGGATGTGGGCGCCTCCACTTTCCCATGCGGCCTCGGCAACTGTTCTCGCCTGACAAAAGGCTGGCGCACGCTACCGAGTCTTCATTGTCTTCCTTCGTCTTGCTCCAGATCCACTTTCCTGTTCTTCTCCCTAAGAGACTCCAGATCCACCAAGACCCCTCCCTTAGCTTGCAGCCGATGGCGTCTGACAAGGCAAAGGTCGCGCACTCGCCCTCCTGGTACGAGCCCGCCTTAAGCATGCCCAATGTCTCGGAGAAGAACTTCGCCACCACGCTCCTGATGGCGGCGGGCGACAGCAACGAGGGGGGAGAGACCGCGCTTCAGGTCGGCTCCGCCAAGTCGGAGGCCTCCGGTAGCACCTTCTACCCCTTCTTCATGCATAGTGTCTTCGCGGGGCTGGTTCCCCCTTTCTCTGAGTTTTTCTATGTCGTCCTCCTCCTTTACAAGCTCCACGCCCTCCACCTTCATCCCAATTCTGTCCTTCGCTTGTCAATCTTCACCTTCTATTGTGAGGCATTCGTGGGGTTGATGCCGTCCGTGGCGCTGCTCCGCCATTTCTTCTAACTTTGGAACAAGGATGGCGCGACATGTTCAGGGTGCGCCAACTTCGTTGCGGTCAATAGAGCTAATGCAATCTTGAGAGTTGGGAAGAAGGCAGAGGGCTTCCAAAACAAATGGGTCATCATGAACGCCAAGAGCCCCTACCCTTGCCTGATGCTTTCGACGGGGAGGCCAGTGCCTCACGATGGGTGGACTAGCGAGAACCACACCGACCCGCGGGCAGAGCAGGTGTTGGGGAGGATGGAGGCCGACCTGAAGCCGGACAGTCCGAAGGCGGGGAAGCTGACGGGGGCCATGATCGTCAAGGAGTTCCTGTCGCCGCGCCTAGCCCCGCTCTAGGTGCGCTCGCGCCCCTTGTGGAGGCTCATGGAAGAAGGAGGGGGTGACCTCTGCCTGCGCCCGGATGCCTTGTCTGACGAGGCGCTGGACAAGGTCCTCCAACTCCTGGTTGCGGAGGATCATGGGTATCCACCTGACACCCATCTTTCACTGTACTGCCGCTCGGATGGGTCGAAGATCGCTGCCACCATGCCCTCTTCAACGAGTGCAGGCTCGAGCCGCCAGTGCCTACCGGGGCTCTGGTGATGGCTGCCTCGGTGATGGTGTCCTTCGGTGAGTCCGGCGAGGAGGAGAGGGCTGACTCGGAGGCGACCCAGGAGGGAGCTGGGGAGACCTCTCCTCTCCACGTGGCGAATCTCCTCCGGACCCTTCCTGGCGACGACGAGGCCAGCGAGCACTCGGTGATGGAGTCACTGATCTCCGCTGGGGTCACGATGAGGTCCAGGGGGACCCCCCCAAAGAAGCTGCCTGCTAGGGTCCTGAAGAAGGGTAGATCGACGCTGATCTCCCAAGGCGATGCTGCCGCTCCGTCGTCAGCCGTCCCTGATGCAGGTCTGGCTGCCACGCCCTTTCCAGCCCCTAGGGCTCATGTACCTATGCCCCATGCCGTGAAACCTTCGAGATTGGTGCTCCAGAATAGGCTGCGGGAGTACGCCGCCATAGATCAGTAAGCGCTTCATCCTAATGCATTGTTCCTATCCTTGTTTTAGTTTCTTGATGTCTTCCTTGCACTAGCAGGCCATCGTCGGTGGCGAAGAAGAAGAAGGGGGCGACCGCAACCCCTGAGGCCCCGCAGCCAGCTGCTGCCATGCCTCCTCTAGCGCAGATGGACGATGGCAGCTCTCGTGCCTTAGCATCCGGGTCGTCTTCGCGAGATTCAAAGGCCCGACCTCAGGAGAAGGAAATCTCCATGGCCAAGCCAGCTCTAGAGGCACCTGCGTACAACTTCCTTGCTGAGGCTCCCGAGGCTCAGGAGCCCCGGGCTTCTTCTACTGCCGCCAACCTGCAGGCCTTGGTGCCGATGCTGCCTCCTCCTCTTCCTATCACGCCGCTGGGCCGTGATCCTTCTGCCTTACCTGATGCTTTGGAGGAGGCTTTTTTCGTGTTAACCCAGCTTTGGAAAGACCTTCAGGGCACCGACCGTCTCTTGGCGTCAGGGCACCTGGAGCTTATCTCGGGGTGGCTGCTGTTCGACGCATCCATGAGGGCACCATCGGGCTAGGCGGTGGCAACTTCTGAGGAGGGTGAGCAGGCTATTGACTTGTCCATAGCCGCCCACGAGGTGGCGTTGAAGGATGCCGAGGATGCCAAGGAGCACTGCCGGGTGGCGGAAGCCGAGCTGGAGACCCTGCGCAATGAACATGTTGCCGAAGCTCATCAGCATGAGGCACGGGAGGAGAAGCTGAAGGCTCAAGAAGACGTGGTCACCGGGCGTGACACGAGGCTGGAGAAGCTTGTGTGGGCGCAGGCCATGGAGCGCCGCCGCCTGGAGGAGCTGGAGAAGAAGGTGGAGGCGGAGAAGGCCCAGCTGGAGGCCAAGGTGAAGGTTCTTGCTGAAGATCGTGTGGCCTTCAAATCCCTTGAGCTGAGATCCCGCGAGGCTCTGCAGGAGCTCTATGAGAAGGTCTTGCAGAAGCCGTTGGTGAATGATGATGATGGCCTCGCCCAGCTACTCCCTCAGCTCATCACAGCGCTCGAGGCGTCGTCAATGGGATCGGCCCCATGGTGGAGTGGGAAGCCCGCACGCTGTCCTCATCAGCCCCGACGCGCGTCTTCAGCCACCTTCATCTTTGTGACCCCAGCGTCGACCTCGATGCCCT
This sequence comes from Triticum urartu, assembly GCF_056163025.1. Taxonomy (NCBI): domain Eukaryota; kingdom Viridiplantae; phylum Streptophyta; class Magnoliopsida; order Poales; family Poaceae; genus Triticum; species Triticum urartu. The sequence goes on from NC_141879.1 coordinate 428,856,720, forward strand.
GCTCGAGCCCGTGGACGAGGAGCACTGTGAGGCTGCTGCCGAAGCCGTGAAGGACCGGGAGGAGGCCCTGTTGGAGAAATTCTTCTCCATCGACCCCGCGCCTTGGGCTGACGGTGCCGCCGACCCTGCGACCACGGCCGATGGCACGGGCATGCTGTCGGGGAGGCGCTCCCTGACGATAGTGCCCAAGGCTGAAGAGGGGGCTTGCCGGTGGACGGTGGTGCTCCTTCCCATTTTTACTTTCCTGCGATGTGCAACGTGCCTCGTGGAGGCGTCAAAACTTGTGTTGGTATTGGAAGAACAGTATGTCTTGTAACAATTTGTTAGGATTCCGCGATCTCCTTCCAGTTTGCTTGATGTTCTACGTCTGCAGGGCCCAGCCCCACGCATGCCTCAGCCACATCTGCAGGGCTGACTCGGAGGCGACCCAGGAGGGAGCTGGGGAGACCTCTCCTCTCCACGTGGCGAATCTCCTCCGGACCCTTCCTGGCGACGACGAGGCCAGCGAGCACTCGGTGATGGAGTCACTGATCTCCGCTGGGGTCACGATGAGGTCCAGGGGGACCCCCCCAAAGAAGCTGCCTGCTAGGGTCCTGAAGAAGGGTAGATCGACGCTGATCTCCCAAGGCGATGCTGCCGCTCCGTCGTCAGCCGTCCCTGATGCAGGTCTGGCTGCCACGCCCTTTCCAGCCCCTAGGGCTCATGTACCTATGCCCCATGCCGTGAAACCTTCGAGATTGGTGCTCCAGAATAGGCTGCGGGAGTACGCCGCCATAGATCAGTAAGCGCTTCATCCTAATGCATTGTTCCTATCCTTGTTTTAGTTTCTTGATGTCTTCCTTGCACTAGCAGGCCATCGTCGGTGGCGAAGAAGAAGAAGGGGGCGACCGCAACCCCTGAGGCCCCGCAGCCAGCTGCTGCCATGCCTCCTCTAGCGCAGATGGACGATGGCAGCTCTCGTGCCTTAGCATCCGGGTCGTCTTCGCGAGATTCAAAGGCCCGACCTCAGGAGAAGGAAATCTCCATGGCCAAGCCAGCTCTAGAGGCACCTGCGTACAACTTCCTTGCTGAGGCTCCCGAGGCTCAGGAGCCCCGGGCTTCTTCTACTGCCGCCAACCTGCAGGCCTTGGTGCCGATGCTGCCTCCTCCTCTTCCTATCACGCCGCTGGGCCGTGATCCTTCTGCCTTACCTGATGCTTTGGAGGAGGCTTTTTTCGTGTTAACCCAGCTTTGGAAAGACCTTCAGGGCACCGACCGTCTCTTGGCGTCAGGGCACCTGGAGCTTATCTCGGGGTGGCTGCTGTTCGACGCATCCATGAGGGCACCATCGGGCTAGGCGGTGGCAACTTCTGAGGAGGGTGAGCAGGCTATTGACTTGTCCATAGCCGCCCACGAGGTGGCGTTGAAGGATGCCGAGGATGCCAAGGAGCACTGCCGGGTGGCGGAAGCCGAGCTGGAGACCCTGCGCAATGAACATGTTGCCGAAGCTCATCAGCATGAGGCACGGGAGGAGAAGCTGAAGGCTCAAGAAGACGTGGTCACCGGGCGTGACACGAGGCTGGAGAAGCTTGTGTGGGCGCAGGCCATGGAGCGCCGCCGCCTGGAGGAGCTGGAGAAGAAGGTGGAGGCGGAGAAGGCCCAGCTGGAGGCCAAGGTGAAGGTTCTTGCTGAAGATCGTGTGGCCTTCAAATCCCTTGAGCTGAGATCCCGCGAGGCTCTGCAGGAGCTCTATGAGAAGGTCTTGCAGAAGCCGTTGGTGAATGATGATGATGGCCTCGCCCAGCTACTCCCTCAGCTCATCACAGCGCTCGAGGCGTCGTCAATGGGATCGGCCCCATGGTGGAGTGGGAAGCCCGCACGCTGTCCTCATCAGCCCCGACGCGCGTCTTCAGCCACCTTCATCTTTGTGACCCCAGCGTCGACCTCGATGCCCTGCTCGAGCCCGTGGACGAGGAGCACTGTGAGGCTGCTGCCGAAGCCGTGAAGGACCGGGAGGAGGCCCTGTTGGAGAAATTCTTCTCCATCGACCCCGCGCCTTGGGCTGACGGTGCCGCCGACCCTGCGACCACGGCCGATGGCACGGGCATGCTGTCGGGGAGGCGCTCCCTGACGATAGTGCCCAAGGCTGAAGAGGGGGCTTGCCGGTGGACGGTGGTGCTCCTTCCCATTTTTACTTTCCTGCGATGTGCAACGTGCCTCGTGGAGGCGTCAAAACTTGTGTTGGTATTGGAAGAACAGTATGTCTTGTAACAATTTGTTAGGATTCCGCGATCTCCTTCCAGTTTGCTTGATGTTCTACGTCTGCAGGGCCCGGCCCCACGCATGCCTCAGCCACCGTTGGGTCATCTAGATCACCTGGACGAGACCAAGGGGTGAGGGGATACGTGACCAGTTCGGCTCCTGAGTCACGATGCTCAAGAGTCCCCTTTGACGTGGAAAGAAAATGCAAAAGTAGGTCTTAGTGTTCTGCATTGGCAGGGCCTGACCCCGCGCGTGCCTGAGCTGCCGTTGGATCGTCCGGATCACCAGGACGAGACCAAGGGTGAGGGGCTACGTGGGCAGTAAGGCTCCTGAGTCGCGATGCTCAGGAGTCCCTCTTGGCGTACAAATAAACCTTCATACCTATCATCACCGAGGTCCTGCCCGGGAGAGAGGCGTACGCCAGGCATGACCTGAGCGCAGCCCCCGTACCCAAACCCCTCGCGCGACTCTCCTGGGGGAAAGTGTTGCGACGAGGCTAGACACCGAGCCGGGTGGCTCCCTGAGGTTGATGCGGCCATGGGGCCGCCCTCTGTTGTTTATCACTACCGTGGAGCATAGCGCTTCCGCACTTGAGGGCTCCCTCTGAGTGGAGCCCCTTGGGTGTGTACATCCCTGCCCTGACAGGTGACTTGCATGGAAGGGCTAGACGAGGTGTGTCTAGGCACTCGTGATCCAGCGCGGGACTCACGAGGCCCTACCACAAGGCGGGTTGTGCCTGGTCTTGGTTCTTGGTAGCTGTGGTGGCCCTACGAGATGGGTAGGCAACCTGCGCTGCATGAATCTCCTAAGTCGATCACATGAGAAGTCCAGACACCAATGACCCCAAGAGGTGACGTGAATGGGGACGCCCCGCCAGACAGAGCTCAGTCGTTTGGTTTATCGACGCTGCAGGGATGGACCCGAGCTCAGATGCCGTGCCTAGTATTCTCATGTGAAAGATCCTGAAGAAAGACGACCGACCTGAGGCTCCCGGGGTGGCGAGGCACCAGGTCGCGCACCCTGGCTTCTCCATCCGTGATTAGCTCATGCGAGAACAGGGCACCAAGGGCCATGGGAGATGACATACATGGGAGATGGCCCGCGAGCCAGAGCTCATCCTCTTGGGTTTAGCGACTAAGGGAGTCCTGGACTAAGGGGTCCTCGGGCGTCCGGCCTGTTAGCCATGGGCCGTACCGATGGGCTGTGAAGAACACAAAGACTAAAGACTGCACCCGTGTCCGTATGGGACTCTTCTTGGTGTGGAAGGCAAGCTTGGCGACCAAATATGTAGATTCCTTTCTTTCTAACCGACCTTGTGTAACCCTAGATCCTCCCGGTGTTTATATAAACCGGAGGACTTAGTCTGGAGGAGAGGGATATTCATTACCATAGCCATACAAGCTAGGCCTCTAGGGTTTAGCCATTACGATCTCATGGTAGATATACTCTTGTAATACTCATATTCATCAAGATCAATCAAGCAGGACGTAGGGTATTACCTCCATAGAGAGGCCCCGAACCTGGGTAAAACATTGTGTCCCCTTTCTCTTGTTACCATCGACCTTGGACGCACAGTTCGGGACCCACTACACGAGATCTGCCGGTTTTGACACCGACATTGGTGCTTTCATTGAGAGTTGCACTATGCCATCGTCAAGAGGTTCGATGGCTCCTTCAATCATCTACAACGATGATGTCCAGGGGGGGTCTTCCTCCCCGGACAGATTTTTGTGTTCGGCGGCTCCGCACTGCGGGCCAACTCGCTTGGCCATCTGGAGCAGATTGAAAGTTACACCCCCTGGCCATCAGGTCAGATTTGGGAGCTTGAACTACGTCACGGACATACATGGAGATTTGATCTTCGCCGGATTTGAGACTACGGCGACCGCTCCTGGTCACCTCGAAGAACATGACCTAAATCTGTCATCGGACTACACTCAGGAGATAGCTCCTGCAACCGCTCTGGCCTTAGATCCGCAGCATACTGCGCCATCCAAGGATCGGAGGCTCAACCCCACCACGGAGGCCAAAGATTCCCCAGCGTTGGAGCCGCACATGGACTTAACGTCACACGATATCTGTGTTACCGGAACTCCGGACTCGTCTCCGGCCATAAGTTCCGAATCATGTGAGCCCGCGGATGCAGAACTTGATCGTTTATCGATCTTCGAGTTCCGCGCCGCAAACATCTTCCAGCACTCGCCCTTGGGTGATGTGCTAAACTCATTAAGGAACCTGTCCTTGGTCGGGGACCCACAGTCGAACTATGTCCGGTTCAAACTAGGGGCCAACGGCATAGAATTTCGCTCCCCACCCGCCACCCACTTTATAGCCACTGTCGAAGATTTAGCCGACACGCTTGATTACAGCTCCGACAACATCGATGGTATGGGCGACAATGCCGGAGAAAAAGAGGCCCAGAACCAGCCATTCACCGGACGCTAGACAGCCACTTCCACGTATGGTGTATACATGGTGGATGCACCAAAGGAGAACAGCAGCGATGATAAGGAATACCCGGTAGAGGATAAACCTTCCGAAATATAATGAAAGCGCCGGCGTCAGTGGTGCCGCTCTAAGTCATGCCGCAGTAGAGACAACAACACCGGCACAGGACAAAAAATAATACTCCGGAAGGTGCCGAAGACAATGAAGACCCCGTTGACACAGCCACTAAACAGGATGAACGGGAAGATGGGCAGGTTAGACCTGGTAAATAGGCCACGCACAAAGAATCTGAGGACGATAATTATCTTCCGCTCTCCAAGGATGAGGCGAGCCTCGGCACCGAGGATTTCATCGTGCCTGAGGAACCTCTTGAGCAGGAGCGCTTCAAGCGCCAGCTAATAGCCACTACAAGGAGCCTGAAAAAGAAGCAGCAGTAGCTTCAAGCTGACCAAGATCTGCTCAAGGATAAATGGACCGATGTCCTAGCAGCCGAAGAATACGGCCTCAAGTGCCCAACCAAAAGCTACCCGAAGCGCAAATTGCTACCTCAGTTCGACGATGAGGCGCCGGAATACATACCACCATCGCACAATGCAGCTGACCGACCACCTCGTTGTCAGGACAAAATGGCAACTCAAGCCGAACACCAGCCCACCCTACCTCATCGCAAAGGTAGAGGAAAATTAGCCCACAGCCATACATATGACCTTCGGCAGAACCTGAACAATACAGCAGGACATACCAGATCGATCTACGGATCGCGAGGACGTGCCACTACACGTGACGATGACCATCTATTCGGAAATGACAAACCTAGTCATGCGCGGGCCGAAAGCCGCAGACGGACTCCATCATAGCTATGTCGCGATACAACCCGATATAGAGGCGCCGCACACGCTCATTGCTTCACCGACGAAGTCATGGAACATGAAGTCCCAGAAGGGTTCAAACCCGTGAACATAGAATCATACGATGGAACCACAAACCCCACGGTATGGATTGAAGACTTCATTCTCCATATACATATTGCCCACGGAGATGACCTCCATGCTATCAAATACCTCCCTCTAAAGCTTAAAGGACTAGCTCGGCACTGGTTAAACAGCCTGCCTGAAAACTCTATCGGCAGCTGGGAAGACTTGGAAGAAGCCGTCCTTGACAACTTCCAACATACATATGTCCGGCCACCAGACGCCGATGACTTAAGCCACATAGTTCCACAACCTGGAGAGTCAGCCATGAAATTCTGGACTAGGTTCCTAACCAAAAAAGAACTAGATCGTTGACTTTCCCGATGCCGAAGCCCTAGCGGTCTTTAAACATAGCATCCGCAACGAATGGCTCGACCGCCACCTCGGCCAAGAAAAGCCAAAATCTATGGCAGACCTTACGGCACTCATGACCCGCTTTTTGCGCGGGTGAGGATAGTTGTCTGGCCCATAGCAAAAACAATGCAAACAACGCTGGCACCCCTGAAGTTAAAAATAACAAAGACAAGTCTCGACGCAGCAGATTCAAGCGACGAAACAACAATGACAACACCGAGGATACGACAGTCAACGCCCGATTCAGTGGCTCTAAGTACGGTCAGCGGAAGAAGCCGTTTCAAAAGAACAATTCGGGCCCATCCATCTTGGACCGCATACTTGATCATCCGTGCCAGATTCATGGCACCCAGACAAACCACACAATCACACCATTAGAGACTGTTGGGGTTTTAAACAGGCCGGCAAGTTAAATGTCGAAAACAAGGATAAGGGATTGCAAAGCAAGGACGACGACGAGGAGCACCGACCGCCGAACATAGGGGGATAGAAGAAGTTTCCCCCTCAGGTCAAAATGGTGAACATGATATATGCTACCCACATCCCCAAGAGGGAGCGCGAGCGCGCGCTCAGGGACGTCTACGCGATAGAGCCAGTCGCCCCCAAATATAATCCATGGTCATCATGCCCAATTACTTTTGATTGCCGGGATCATCCGACCAGTATCCTTCATGGTGGTTTAGCCGCACTGGTCCTGGACACAAGAATTGATGGGTTCCACCTGACACGAGGCCTGATGGATGGTGGCAACATCCTCAACTTGCTCTAGCAGGATACAATGCACAAAATGGGCATTAATCCATCACGGATCAAACCCACAAAGACTACCTTCAAAGGAGTCATACCAGGTGTAGATGCCCGCCGTACGGGCTCAATCACGCTAGAGGTCGTCTTCGGATCTCCGAACAATTTCCGAAGTGAGGAGTTAAGCTTCAACATAGTCTCCCTTCGCAGCGGCTATCACACTGCTCGGACGGACCGCATTCGCCCGATTTAGCGCATTGCCAAACTATGCTTATCTCAAGCTCAAGATTTCGGGCCACATGGTGTCATAATAGTCAATGGAAATACGGAACGCTCCCTCCATACAGAAGAGCACACTGCTGCCCTAGCGGCAGAAGTACAGAGCGACCTTCTCAAGCAGAACCTTTATTCGGCTGCCGAGCCCATGGACACCATCAAGAGGGTCCGAACTACCCTGCAGCGGGACAGCTCGGCTCGTCAGGATCTCGACTAGCAATCCGGCCTCCGTCTCAGTCCCGATCAAGTAGCGGCATTCGTGCCGTGCGTACATAACTATGCACTCAAAATTCCATGGGCGTCGATGGAGGCATAGCTAGCCTGTGATCCACAGTACGACTCAACCATCACCGGATACACACATACTGTCACTTTAATTCGTTAAGTTTTCAGGTTTCAATCCCGCAGGCCCCATCGGATGGCCTGATCATCGGTTCTCTTGAAGGACAAACACACCAAGGCAACAAGAAGCATTGACGTACTGGGGAATCTTTAGGTGGTTTCTTTAATGATCCCTTTACCTGTTTTTTAGGACCCACATGCTGCTCTCCCTTCATTAAGGCATAGTAACCAGCCTCATGCTTATATAAACGCACTTTAACGCACCAATGAAATTATAATAAGAACAGTTTGCGGCTCAAATTTTACAGCCCTAGCTTATCACTTGTTCTTCTTTTTCTTCCTTTTTTGTCTTTTCTTTTCTGGTAAACCCTATCAGGTAGCACCCATACACTTTGGTACGTTCGATGTGTGCCAGGGGCTTCATAGCACCCCACACTACGGCAACATAAGTCCGAACACTTTCTATAAGTATAGTTTGGCACCCCGAATTTAGCATTATATGCATTGGCTCCGAATCATGTCTTTGGTCAATAGTTGGGTTGCCCGGCTCCTATGCTTGCTACCTTACGTTCTGCTATATTGGCTAAGGTAGTAAAGGGATAACTACTGCAATTGTGCCTTGGTTTATCCAAAGGAGCACTTCCATAGAGAAAGCCAAAAAACGACTGTCATGATGCAGCGAGAGCCGGTCAGCTTTTTGGAGGTTGCAAATCATTGGAGATTTCTTCTGTGGTGAAGGATCGGTACTTCCCGATCAGACGCTTATATCACTCTAGTTCAGGTACTAGGGGCTGCGCCTATGTTTTTATTGTCGAACTCCTATGGCTATGTGAGGGCGTTAAAGACGCAAAGTCTGGTTGCCTGGTTCGTTGCGCTAATCAACTCCTTCAAGGACCATATAATTGGATCAAGATTGTTAGATTCCATCTCAAACACCCCTGTACTACCTACGTGGGGGCAGAAGCCGACGACTGATTAACCCTCAGATTTCATACAACACGGCCGCATAGGAGGTGAAATTTAAAAACATAACAAGCATTATATTACAAACCCACTTTGTTTTATCATACAAGGTAGAAGGAACTTGAATACATTCATTCAAAGATCGTGTCTTTCGCACACTGATCCGCAACAATGTGGGACCCCTCCAAGACACCGCCAAAGTATCGCTTGGGTGTGCAGTGCTCCTTGCCCTCAGGTGGCCCCTCGGTCGCTAGCTTGATGGTGTGCATCTTCGCCCACCAGACCTTGACATAGGAGAAGGCCAGACGCGCGCCCTCGATACAGACGGACCGCTTGACGACGTCTAGCCGAGGACAGGTATCCACTAGTCCCTTCACGAGGCCGAAGTAAATGCTGAATATAGCTTAGGCTGGCCACAGCTGGATTATTAAATCCTTCATGGCTAGTTCGGCCACCCTGTGCAGCTCGACCAGCTGTTTTAGCTGATCGCTGAAGGGCACCGGATGTTCTGGTGTAGGTTATTGCGACCACAACAGCTTCTCTGTGGAGCTCCCTTCTTCGGCTCGGAAGAACTACGCGGCGTCGGTGACACTGTGTGGCAGATCAGCAAAAGCCCCTAGAGATCTCTGAATACGGGTTAGTAAAAGATATTTCATCTTCACATTCTTGCTTTGCATATTGATTGTCTTACTTGTCGTGATCTTCCTGGCCTCTTGGATCTCCTAGAGGGTGCCCTGGGCCTCACTCCAGGCCGTCTCTGCACTCTGACGAGCCTTGGAAAGTTTAGCCTCTTGAGCCGACGCATTGTGCTCCAAGGTCTCGCACTTCCTTACCGCATCCTGAAGCTCCTGTTGGACCTCGTTGACCCGGGCCTTGAGGTTCTTACGGGCAGCCTGCTCCTTGACAGCCTTCTCCTCGGCTTCGGCTAGTGTTTTCTCAGGGCCTCGACCACGGTTGTCGCCTCTATACATATCATGACACTTCGGTCAATGCATATCATTTTACCTGTTTTGAATACATAACGGGTTATCACATACCTTGTTTTTTCTTGGAGCTGCCTGCTCACCTGGCCGAGCTCCCCCTCGGCCTGCTCCAGTCTCCGCTTCAGTTCGGAGACCTCGGCAGTATGTGAGGCTGCGGCCAACAGCGACGCATGCGTATTCATTTCAGACAATTTAGTTAGTTTCTTGCAATAAAGGATTGATCCTCTGTCCGGCTTTTCTTTCCGAACACCAGACAGTGTCTCAGGGGCTACTATCTATATTGGGATTTTCTCTTTTTGCGTCGCTTACCTCAAAACCTGTCCGCAGGCTACTGCAGGCTTCGGTTAGTCCGCTCTTGGCGGACTGAACCCTTTCAATTACAGTGCCCATAAGAACACGGTGCTCATCCACAATGGAAGCACCTCGTAATGCTTCCAGCAGATTATTTGGTGTCCCTGGTTGGACAGGGGTCACCGGCGGAATAGGCATACCCCCTTCTTTTGAAGGAGGTTGCATGCCGGATTCTGCAGCCGTATCGGTCTGCGGAATCAAGTCTGGCTAAGGGCCAAACTGAATACGGCCCTCCTCACTACCAGTCTCCATGGGGATCGGCTCCCCCTGGTGTCCGGCGACGGAGGCATCGCCTTCTGGCGCCTCCTGAGCCTCTCCCCGGCCTTGGAAAGTCACGGGGATAGCACCACCGCGTCGTCCTTGGCCTTGGGGGAGTGAGCAGCTGGCGGTGACTAGTTGGCCATCGCCTTTGAATCCAACGAACCCCATGACGAGGATCACTGAGGGCGGTCGTGGGCCGGACTGTAATAGCATAACCAATCATGTCAATACAACAATTAGGAGAGACTTGATTTATGGGCAGATATGAGTCTTAGCAGTTACGATGCAGCCCGAGGCTTAGTGCGGGGGCGTTGCTCCAGAATGCTTTCGACGTCCCATGCCGAGCTGCCCACGAGTGGGCCTTTCGCCTTCTTGGGCACCTCTGCCTCCAGAATTGTGGAGGCCGCCCTCTTCTTCCTCCCCCCCATCAGGGGGAGAATCTCTTTTCTCCTCCTCCTCCTCATCGTCGTCGTCTTCGTCGATGGAGGAGCGGGTCTTGTCTTTGGACGTCGCGTCCGAAGCACCCTTGCAGCGGGGGCCACTCCGGACCCCCTTGGCCTTCCCCTGGGCCTTTTTCTCCGGCGCCTTATAGGGCGCCGGCTCCGGCATCTTCGCTAAACGCGGGATGACTGGTTCCTCAGGCAGCGGAGCCGGACAACGGATTTGCTTCGCCCTCTCCATCCAGTTCTGAAGAAGCAATGATAAAAAAGCTTAGATACCATCCTCAAAACAAGCAAGTAGGGGATGTGCTAAAAGTTAACGTACCTCGTTGGGGAGGTGGTTAATGTCGTGCCTGCGGTCCGAATCTGTGGCCGGTGATATCTCGTTGCCCTTGAAAAGCAACTTCCAAGCATCTTCGTGAGTTGTTTCCAAGAGCCTCTCCATGGTATGGTGCTTCTTCGGATTGAACTCCCATAGAGGGCGGCTTCGGCTCTGGCAGGGGAGGATCCGGCGCACCAGCATCACTTGGATTATGTCGACGAGCTTGATGTCTTTATCCACCATGCTTTGGATGCGTGCTTGCAGCGCTTGCAGCTCGTCAGACGAACACTAGTTCGGGCTCTTCTCGATCCAGGAGGTGAGTCGCATGGGAGCGTCGGAGTTGAATTCGGCAGCCGCGGTGATGTAGAACCATTGTTTCTGCCATTCCTTGACAGTGTCCACGAAAGTGCCTTTTGGCTAGGATACATTGGTCAGCTTGCTCACCATGGCGCCTCCGCACTCCGCGTGCTGGCCATCCACCACCTTCGGCTTCACATTGAGGAAGGAGTTCGGGGATAGGTCGTGGAAGTCTATCCCGTAGTAGAACATCAGCCCGCGTACGAAAGGGTGGAGTGGAAACCCTAGCCCATGGAGGAAATTAGGGATGAATAGGGCTTCGGTGTGGGGACGATTTGTCCCTAGGCTGGAAGGCGGTGGGTGATTTCCTTTGCCAGGTACCCGGCTGCCCGAAGCTCGGCAATGTCCTTCTCCTTGACGGAGGAGGCCATCAACTTGACTTGACCTCCGGATCCGGACATGGTTGAGTGCTTTCTCGAGTGGGAAAAAGACGAGAACTTGGGCGCTTGAGCTCAAGAGTATAAGGGTAAAGGAAGAGGGAAGGCGTGGGAGAAGAAAGAGGATTCTTATCTCCTTATAAGGGCAGTGAATATGGAACGCCTCCCCACTCGCCTTAAAATTCGCCTACTCCCAAGGGTTGTGTAAAACGGCATGGTTGGGTTACCCACACCCGTATTGATGAGAATCCCCCAATAAGGGACACGATCTCTGCTTCGACAAGACGTTCCAATGGCAACCACGTCTCGAAACATGGAGCGGTAGACGAAGAACGGTTTGAAATTGTGATCGGGCAGACGTGATGTCATGTTGTAAAAGGTTATCAGCAGATTGGACTCGTGGATTATTACATTCTTTCTGCGGTTTTGTGTGTTACAGGTCCGGACACGATCAATACGTCTGAAGACTATCTTGGAGTTCAGAAGGAGGAACCCGCCTTGCAATGCCGAAGACAGATCTACGCGCCGGATACCTTGTCATTGAAGCCAGGTTCAGGGGCTACTGAGGGAGTCCTGGACTAATGGGTCCTCAGGCATCCGGCATGTTAGCCATGGGCCAAACTGATGGGCTGTGAAGAACAAGAAGACCGAACACTGCACCCGTGTCTGGATGGGACTCTTCTTGGTGTGGAAGGAAAGCTTGGCGACCAAATATGTAGATTCCTTTCTTTGTAACCAACCTTTTGTAACCCTAGATCCTCCCGATGTCTATATAAATTGGAGAACTTAGTCCAGAGGAGAGGGATATTCATTACCATAGCCATACAAGCTAGGTCTCTAGGCTTTAGCCATTACGATCTCGTTGTAGATCTACTCTTGTAATACTCATATTCATCAAGATCAATCAAGCAGGACGTAGGGTATTACCTCCATAGAGAGGGCCCGAACCTGGGTAAAACATTGTGTCCCCTGTCTCTTGTTAGCATCGACCTTAGACGCATAGTTCGGGAACCCCTACCCGAGATCCACCGGTTTTGACACTGACAGCGACGCTGCAGGGATGGACCCGAGCACAAACACCGTGCCAATCCTTAATCATGAGGCAGTCGTGGGTCGGCTTGCAAGGGCGCATGACATTCATGGTATTGAAGTACTGGGTAGGCAGGTCATTATCATAAGATGACTCAAGTAATGAGGCAAGCTAGTTCGAATAGATGCAAGAATGGTACATGCCACAGGGACGAACCCACGCGGCTTGGGAATGATGCAGCCTGAGGGGCGCCCCCAACAGAGTAAGCTAAAATGCAAAAGGATGCATGTCGCAGGGACACGCCCATGCGACCTGGGGATGATGCTGCTCGAGGGGCGCCCCCAGCTGAATAAACCAGAAAATGTCACCTGGCACTGTTGTCGACGAGGTGTTGGAGTAGCTGAAGATGCACGCAGAAGAAGTTGCTCTTCATGAGTCGTCCGGTGGCCCGTTCCCGAGGGACCTTGGAGGTTCTGGCTCCTCCCCCCAGGACCTCCTGGCGCTTGGCCTCGTGAGCCACCAGGGCGCTCTGCATGAGCTGGTGGAAGGTGACAGCCGCGTTCGGCAGGCCGAAAGGCGTGAGAACGTAGCTGTGTGGGGGGCCCTGGCACCGACCAACGCTCGATGGCCAGAAGCGCCCCTGAGATGTGGCCCTGTTGATCCCTGGAATGTCGATGTAGACGCACAGCTCGTCATCCTTGCCAGGACAAGGAGCTGCGCCAGGTAGTGGGTTACCACCGCACATGGCTCTTGCCCCTTGAAGCTCCTTGGTCGCCTTGGTGATGAACTCCTGAGCACCAGGCGCTCCACGCCTTGCACTCTCTTGAGGGAAACGTGCGGCGAAGCACACCTCCACGTGGTGCCCGAGTGCCTCCCTCGTGACGTCGGTTTGGTCCGAGGCCCTCCAAAAGAGATCCTCGAGCCCAACCCGAGGAGGGCACCGGGCGTGCCTTCTAATGCGAGAGAGGGAGGCGCCCCATCTGGGGACGCAGGTCCTGAGGTAGTGCCACTGGAGACACCACTCTCCTGAAGCCCTTGATGGAGCAGCTGCTTCTTCTTCTTCTTGGGGATGGCCTCAGGAGGGTAGACGGCGCCTTTGTTATGTGAGTCTTCGGCCGCTGCAGCTTGGTAAGCACACTCGAGATAGCACACCATGTCCTTCTCCTTGCAGGCGACCGTGATCACGCCGCAGCTCCCAGGCATCTTGAGGACATTGTACCGTGATGGGTCACTACCATAAACTTGGCCAGGGCTAGGTAGCCAAGGATGGCGTTGTAAGGAAGGCAGATGTGGGCGACGTCGAAGTCGATGAGCTCGGTGCGTTAATTGTCACGCTTGCCGAAGGTGACAGGGAGGCAGACCTGCCCGATCAGGGTGGTGGCGCCGTCGGTCACTCCTTAGAAGGGCTTGGTAGGCTGTGGCTGATCGTGTGGCACTTGGAGGTGGTCGAACGTCTGGACGGACAAGACATTGAGCCCCACACCGCCGTCGATGAGAGTCTTGGTGACTTGGACATTGCTGATGATGGGTGAGCAGAGCAGCGGGAGGGCACCAGCAGTTGCGCACACTTGAGTTGGTCAGAGGAGCTGAAGGTAATGGTGCACTTGGACCACTTGAGAGGGCGTGCGGCCTCGAGCCTGGGGAGGGCCGCATTCACCTCTCAAGCAAACTCCTTGAAGATACGCTGAGAAGCTAGGGCCTGAGCGCCACCCAAGATGCAAGCAATGGCACGAGGCTCCTAGAAGCCCCCAGCCCCCTCCTCTTGATGATGGTCGTCGTTCCTTCTTGGTGGTGGCGGTAGCGGAGGATGGCCAGCATTGCCCTGAGGGCGGTCCTCACGAGGCTGGTTTCTCCAGGCGCCCTCGCGAGGCTGGTCCTACCAGCGGTCCTCACGAAGCCGGTCGCGCCACTCCTGATGGGGGCCGCGGTCGTCCCAGCGTCCTCCACTGCGGCCTCCTCCATGGCCGTAGGCTCGGTCGTTGCGCTCAGTGCATCGACCGAAGCGCCCATCACGGATGGACTTGAGCTCCTGGCAGTCGTTAGTGTTGTGGTTGTACACATTCTAGAAGGTGCAGAATGGGCAGTTGGCCTTTGATGACTCGGGATGGTCATAGCCGCGCTTCATCTTTGGCTCCGCCGCGAGCACAACAGCCCCCTTGCGCTTCACGTCCTTGGTCTTGGCCTTCTTGTCTTCTGGGTCGGCAGCTGGAAGCTTGAGGAGGGAGAGGCGCCCTTCCTCGGCTCTTGCACACTTGGTCACCATGTTGAACATCTCCATAGCCGTGCACAGTTCTTCGTGTATGGCGAGCTCCTCCTTCATCTTGACATCGCAGACGCCATCAAAGAATGCTAAGACAATGGCCTCGTCCGTCACCTTGGGGACCTTGAGGTGAACGTTGTTGAAGTGGTGGATGTACTTCTGCAGGGTTTCCCCTGGCAGGTCACTCGCGGTCGGCGGACGGTCGCGGGTGCCCTGGAAGTTGGCGATGAAACACTCGCGCATCTTGCCCCAGGAGGAGATCGATCCCGCAGGCAGGTTCAGGAGCCACGAGAGTGTGTCATCTTTAAGGGCCATGGGAAACCAGTTCGGCATGACCTTCTCATCACCGCTGACTGCCACAATGCTCAGCTCGTAGAGCTGCAAGAATTCAGCAGGGTCGGGGGTGCCGTCGTAGCACGGAGGCAGGTCGGGCTTGAACTTGCCGGGCCAGACGATGCCGTGCAGCTCAGGGGTGAAGGAACGATAGCCTGCCGTGGTCACAGGAGCCCGTCGCGGAGGCGCAGGCCGGTCTTGGTACCCGTGCGCCACCGTCGCAGGCGGTGCGCGATCCTGACATGGTGGTGCTGGGAGGGCAGGAGCGTCTTCTTGCGGCCCTGAGACTTCTTGGCAGCGTCATTCTTCATGCGCGGGCGCCCTGAGCGGTGGGTCGCGCCACGGGGCCGCGCGTCTTCATGCGAGGGCACCGTCTTGATGTGGAGGCGGTGGAGGCGCTCCACGGGCTACGTCGCCCGCTGTAGGAGGAGGCAGCGAGAGAGACAGCGCGGGAGAGCCCCCGGCGGCGCTGACGAGCTTGGCGATGCGGTCCAGCGAGTCTTCGTAGAGGTCGTCGACCGAGAGGTAACGCAGGAGGTCGTGTGCCATGAGCAGCGCGGCTTCCGCGTCCGTGGGTGCGCGACGAGCGTAGGACGATGAGCTGGCCTGAGTCAGCGATAGGGTGGCGGTACGTCCGTCCCGCCGCATAGAGGGGTGCAGCGACGATGCTTGCTGCTTGTTTCCCGTCGGGCCGGTAGCGCCGTTGGCAGCGGGTGATGGAGAACGGCGGGGAGGTCCCCCCACGGGCGCCATCTAAGCGACGCGAGTAGCAAGGGCAGCCCAGCGCTCAGCACGGGCTCGGCGAGCGTGTGCTGTGGATGTGGCGGAGTAGTGGTACGTCAATCAACAGAAGAAAGGCTTTGGCGCTCCCCTACCTGGCGTGCCAAATGTCGGATTGCGGGTTCCGGCTAACCCTTGAGGTTCGAACTCTGGGGTGCGCACAAAGAACTCTCTCTCCCTAGTTCGCTCGCTCAACGATCTCACGGCCTAGCTTGATGAACCCAAGGAACAAGAGACACAAGGGTTTATACTGGTTTAGGCCACCTTGCGGTGTAATACCTTACTCTAGTGTGTTGGTGGTGGATTGCCTCACGGTCTATGGATGAACTAGTACAATGGACGAATAGCCTCCGGAGGAGAGGTGTTCTTTAGCTCGGTGAGCTAGTGGATGTGGGGATGGGATGGGTCCAATCTAGGATGAGTCGATCCCTCCTACGGTGGTGGCTAGTCCTATTTATAGAGGCCCTAGTCCTCTTCCCAAATGTTAGGCGGGAAGGGATCCAACAATGGCCATGTTTGAAGGGGGACAATCAGTACAAGCTATCTCGACAAAAGGTGGTCTTCGCCTGCCAAAGGCTGTGGTGGTGACGCTGTTGTGGACTCCATGGTGACCTCCATCCTGTCGTCCTGCTGGTCTTGGTCATGTTGCACCGATATGGAAACCTTTGCCTGATGCCTTGGGACTCCTCTCCTGTGCCTGTCTCTTTGGCACGAAAGAGGAAACTGGTACACTGCGCCCACTGGCGCCCGCCTGGCCTTGGTCATCATGGCTCACGTCACGTGAACCTTGCGAGGTGCCCCTTGCATAGAGATCGGTGCTCCTCAGGAGCCAGCCTAGTGAGGCTGCCCCAAGGAAGGTCTTGGCGTCGTCTGCCTCGCGAGGCTTGGCCCTTCACGAGGGTCTTGAGTGGTTGCTGCTAAAGATGGGTCGTACCAGGCCGTTGGTGGAGCCACACACAAGCCCGTAGGAAGGCAAGTCTGGGCACCCCCGTAGGCAACTAGGAGTATCAATGAAATCATCCCAAAGGCTTTACTTGGCACAAAAACAAACTAAAACATAAAAGCACAATCATAAAAATAGAAATAATTGTTTCAACACTCAAAAATAGAAAGAAAAAGCAAAAAATTTAAGATAACTATTGGGTTCCTTCCCAACAAGTGCTATTGTTTTACGCCCCTAGCTAGACTTAAGGCATTGTTTTAAGTGTTGTCATCTTTCACATTAATTGCCTAGGTGGCTCTCATAATAGATTTATATGGTGCTTTAATTCTCTTTCTAGGGAAGTGTTCTATTCCTTTCATTAATGGAAATTGGATTCTTATATTTCCTTCTTTCATATAAATAATAGCACCCATGGTTCATAGGAAAGGCGAACCAAGTATTATAGGACAAGACAGATTGCATGCAATATCAAGCATAACAAAATCCATGAGCACATAATTTATCTTAGAAAGTATGAGCAAATCATTTATTCCACCCAATGGTCTCTTAATAGTTGAATCCGCTAAGTGCAAATTAAGGGAACATTCATCCATATCGGTTAGGCCTAGCACATCACATAAAGATTTCAGTATAGTAGACACGCTAGCACCTAGATCACACAAAGAAATAAATTCATAATCTTTGATCTTTACTTTAATAGTAGGTTCCCATTCATCATGCAATTTCCTAGGTATAGAAACCTCCAATTCTAGCTTTTCTTAATAATCTTTTATCATAGCTTCTACAATATTTTTGTAGTAAAAGCTTTATTTTGTTCATAAGCATTAGGTGAATTTATCAGGGATTGCAACAAGGAAATACATTTAATTAAAGAACAATTATCATAATTATTGTCCTTATAATCCAAAGTACTGGGCACATCACTATTTAAAGTCTTGACTTCTCCAAACTCACTTTTATCACTTTTATCATTAAGATCATCACCCTCCGAACAATTGGGACACCTTCTAGCTAAAGGTGACACATCTCCATTCCCCTTTTTATCAAGTTTTATATTTATAAACAAGGATTTGATAGGTGAGACATCAATCAATTTAATATCTTTAGCATCACTAGTAGGAGACTCAGGTTTAGCAGCCATCTTAATTACTAGCATAGTTTGTTTGTCAAAAATCTTTCCTATCAAATTTTTAGTATGAGCAAGTTGAGATTGAAGGTTGGGAACTTCTTGATTAACTTCATCAAGTTGTTTACTGATGGCACCAAATAAATTAGAGTGTTCCTTAAGTTCCTCAGTGAAGAATTTATTATGTTCATATTGCGAAAACATAGAATTCTTAGTATTATTTTCAATCTCAGTCAACGTTTTATGATAAGTACTACCATGGAACTTCTCTTGAGACATGCTGACAAGAAAGCAAACAAACAAGCAAATTGACAAAGCAAAATATTTTTGTGTTTTTATTCTTATGAGAAGTGGAGGGAGATGAAAGAGTGAGGCAAAGGCCAATAAAAATAAAAGCAAGTAGATGATAGTTTGTGTGTAGGTACTTGGTAAGAATTAGATGATGTCTCTCCGGCAACGGCGCCAGAAATTCTTTTGCTACTTGTGAGATGCGTTGGGATTTTCCCCGAAGTAGAGGGGAGATATGGTACAATAGAGATAAGTATTTCCCTCAGTGATAACCAAGGTTTATTGAACCAATATGAGGACCACACAAATTCCATTCTTCAGCACATGCACACTCAAAAGCAAAAACTTGCACCCAACGCAGGCAAGAGGGTTGTCAATCCCCTTGAACTAGTTATGTGCAGGGATCAAATCTTGTATAGGTAGATGGATAAATTGCAAAGTAAAATAAAAGTAAATAAATTGTAACAAAGTATTTTGTGATTTTGTAATATGATTAAACTATATCCAGGGGCCGGAGTTTTCATTAGAAGCTTCTCTCTCAAACACATAGCATATGGTGGGTGAAAAATTAGTATTGGGCAATTGATATAAAAGCACATAGTTGTGATTTTATTCATGGCAATGATCATGTATATAGGCATCACGTCCAAGACAAGTGGACCGACTCCTGCCTGCATCTACTACTATTACCCCGCCAATCCACCGCTATCCACCATGCATCTATGGTATTAAGTTCATGAAAATGGAGTAATGCCTTAAACAAGGTGAAATGATGTAGACAAAGTAAAATCAATACGAATAAACCTCGTCATTTTACCCTTAATGGCAACAATAAAATACATGTCTTGTCCCCTTCTGTCACTGGGATATAGAGAACCGCAAGATTGAACCCATTACAAAGCACCTCTCCCACTGAAGATAGATCAATCTAGTTGGCCAAACCAAATAGATAGATCAAATAGAAATACAAGGCTATAAAAATCATGCATAATAAAGTTCAGAAAATACTCAATTATTTTCAATGAATAATCTGGTCATAAATCCACAATTCATCTGATCCCACGAAACACACCGCAAAAGAAGATTACATCGAATAGAACCCCAAGAGGATGGAGGAGCACATGGTATTGAAAATCTAAGAGAAATAAGTCATCTAGCTACTCAGCCTGTGCAAAACCGAACCGAAAACCAAAAACCAAACCAAAAAAAACAAAACCGAACCGAAATTCAGTTTTTTCAGGTTTTGGTTTCAGTTTCAGTTTTCACTTCTAAAAACCATATAGCCTTCGGTTTTTTCGGTTAGAAACCGATGGTTTTCAGTTAAACCGAATTAAGCCGATAGAACCTTCATAGTGTGAAGATATTTAGCTAAAGCCAGAGCCACCCCTCCTTTTATAGCCTTGTGCTCACCGCGCTTCAGCTCCATACGCGAGGTGGTACTAAACTTTGCAGAGACAAGCCAACGACCTGAGCAGTGACCACCTGGTGCTTCGTTTTGCTTTCTTGGGCCTCAATTATCCAGCCCATACAGCCAGTTCTGGGCTTCTAGCGCACGTTGGAGCTCGCGTGCCTAAAAGAAAGGCCAGCCGGCTGCTGGAGTCGCTCGTGGCTCGTGGGTCAAACTATTTTCTTTCTTTTCTTGCTCCCTCACGTAATTAAAAACTTGTCTAATCCTCAGACCTTGTGTAATGCCTAGGACCAAAATGACGTGTGCCACTGCCATCTAATAATGATCTAATCTACGTAGGCATTTCTTACAAGAAAAGTCTTACATACATGGCTATACATGCACAGACCAAATCATGTGACAAAAAATATTTGTTGTCCATTCAAAAATTCGTGACAACTTTGGTTAATTTGGTTATTACCGAAACCAAACCGAAAGCAAACGGTTACAACCGAAACCAAACCTTATCTCCATATAAAACCGTATAAACCGAAGTATAAAAACCGTATAAACCAAAAACGGTATAAACCGAACCGAATCAAACCGAAAAAACTGAATGCACAGGCTGACTAGCTACTAGCTATGGACTCGTAGGTCTATGGTGAACTACTCGTGCATCATCAGATGGCAACAAGGATGATGTAGAAGCCCTCCATGATCAATTCCCCCTCTGGCAGAATACTGGAAAAGGCCTCTAGATGGGATTGCGAAAGAACAGCAGCTTGTGGCGATGGAAAAAGTGTTTCGGGTGCCTATCTGTTGGTTTGCGAATACTTGGAAATTTATAGAGGTGGAATTAGGTCAAGGGGTGCTACGTGGGGGGGGGGGGGGCGCACAAGCTCAGGTGAGCGCGCCCTGTGAGTTCGTGGCTCACCTGTACCTCTTCTGGCCACTTCTCGAACCTTCTAGGATCCGTTCTGGTCCATAAAAATCACCATAAAGTTTCATCATGTTTGGAATCCTTTTGGTATTGATTTTTTGAAAAGCTAAAAACAAGAAAAAAACAGGAACTCGCACTGGGCACTAGGTTAATAGGTTAGTCCCAAAAATGATATAAAATAGCGTATAAATGTATATATAAAGCATCGAAGATTGATAATATAATGGCATGAAACAATCAAAATTTATAGATATGTTGGAGAAGTATCAGTTCCCACTGAGGGAAATACTTCTCTGCTACTATATTGCTTCACCCTTCCTCTTCCGGGAAAACCCCAATGCTGCTCAGAAGTAGGAGCAACAATTTCTGGTGTCGTTGCCGGGCAGACATCATAAAATTCTTATCAGGTTCCTTCACACAAACTACTAATTACTTGTTCTACTTTTTATTTGCCTTTGCCTCTCTTTTTCATCTCCCTCCACTTCCCTAGAAATCGGGAAACATAAAAAAATTGTTTGCTTGCTTGCTTGTTTTGCTTGAAGTTGCTATCATATCTGAATTAGCTAAGGATAATGATCTTATGATAAAAGATTGTCTAAAATTGAAATGGCTACTAAGAATTTTATTTATTCTCAGTATGTGCAAAATGAACTTTGTACTAAGGAGATTAACGAACATTTTACTCTTTTGGATGCTAATAGTAAGCAACTTGACGAAATCAATCTTGAAGTAGCCAATCTAGAATCACAACTTGCTCATACTGAAAATCTATTAGGAAAGAATTCCGACAAATGAACCACTCTAGTGAATAAAATAGCTCCTAAACCAGAGTCACATTCTTCCACTAGTGATGATGAAGATACTAAAATTATTTTTGTCCCACCTATTGCATCCTTGTTTAGTAATATAAAACTTGATGAAAAAGGTACTGGAGATGAGTCAACTTTAGCTAGAAGGCATCCCAATTGTTTGGATGGTGATGATCTTAATGATAAAACAATGATAAAGGTTGGTTTGGAGAGGTCAAGACTTTAAATAGTGATGTGCCCACTATTTTGGACTCCATGGACTTTAATAATGAAAATTGTTCTTTGATTGAATATATTTCCTTGTTGAATCCATGAAAAATTCACCTAATTCTTACCCAACAAATAAAGCTTTCACTACATATTATAGAAGCGATGATAAAAGGTCATGAAGAAAAGCTTGAATTGGAAGTTTCAATACATAGAAAATTACATGATGAATGGGAACCTACTATTAAAGTTAAGATTAAAGTTTATGAATGTAATTCCTTGTGTTATCTATATGCTAGCGTCTCTAATATATCAAAATCTTTATGTGACATGCTAGGTCTAACCAATATGAATGAATGTTTCGTTACTTGCATTTAGCGGATTCAACTATTAAGAAACCATTGGGTAGAATAAGTGATGTGCTCATACTTGCTAATAGAAATTATATGCCTGTGGATTTCCTTGTGCTTGATATTGAATGCATTCCATCTTGTCCTATAAAACTTGGTAGGTCTTTCCTACTCACCGTAGGTGCTATTATTGATATGAAAGAAGGAAATATAAGTTTCCAATTTCCACTAAATAAAGGGATAGAACACTTACCAAGGAAGAGAATTAAACCACCATATGAATCTACTATGAGAGCCATCTATGGAATTAATTTCAAGGATGACAATACTTGAAACAATACATTACACCTAGCTAGCTGCGTAAAACAATAGCGCTTGTTGGGAGGCAACCTAGTAGTTATCTTAATATAAGTTTTTACTTTTTGTTCTTATGTGTTGACATGATTATTTCTACTGTAATGATTGTGTTTTTATGTTTCAATTAGTGTTTGTGCCAAGCAAATCCTTTGGGATGATTTGGTTGATAGTTGACTTGATTCTGCAAAAAATACAAAAAAATTGCGCCAGATGCTGGAATTACAATAATTCACTAGAACATGAAAAAATTCTGAATATTTTACACATAATTGATATACAAATTTCCCTTGTCATAATTTTTCAGATTTTTGGAGTTATAGAAGTATAGTTTTTGTTCAAATCATTATAGACTATTCTCTTTTTGATAGATTCATTTTTCTATTGCATAGTGTACTTGTTTTAATGACTCTAGGGATTATATCGGGGGTATAAGTCATGGAGAAGTTATAATATAGTAGGTATTATGCAAAAATAATTATGGATGAGTTTTCAACGGTACCTAAAGTTTATGATTTTTCTATTATACTAATGGATCTCACAAGGTTTCTATTGAGTTTTGTGTGCTAAAGTTTTCTAGTTTTGGCGTGAGATCACGATGTATGAAGGAATAATGAGTGGAAAGACCCTAATCTTGGTGATGCCCAAGGCACCTCAAGATAATATTCAAGGAAAACCCAAGTGTCTAACCTTGGGGATGTTCCGGATGGCATCCCCTTTTTTGTCTACAATCTATTAGTGTGTTACTTGGACCTACATTTTCATTCATCACATGATATGCGTTTTACTTGGAGAGTCTCGTGCTATAGTTTTTGCTTTGTTTTCTTTTTAGTTTGCCACAATCATTGTTCGTTGCACACACCTTTTGAGAGGGAGACACGTTTATCGTGATTTGTCAGAATACTCTATGTGCTTCACTTATATCTTTTGAGCTCGGCAGTTGCTCTTGTGCTTCACTTATACTTGTTAGAGCATGGCGGTGGTCATATTTTATAGAAATGGTTGCACTATCATGCTTCACTTAATTTTTTTGAGAGACGATTAGTTAGTAATTAGCAATATGCACGTGTTATAAGACTAGTATGAAAAGGATAGGTATTCAAGGGGGATATAATAAAAACTTTCATGCAGATCCCTAAATATGAAATGAATGGTTTAATTATATTGATGTCGTAATATGAAATGATATTGGTTCATGACCATTGGTTAGAGAAATATCAGTATTAAAGCTTGTTTTTAACTTCTCATCTAAGTGTTGCTCATGGCATGGTGGGGAGGTTTGAGCATTTTTATTTTTGATTGAAATCCTTGAGTGTTGTTATAATCGGATGCGCGTGATGGTTAATTCCTACCAACCAATTCCCTAGGGGCATGCAAGTAGTAATTTGCTTCAAGGGCTAATAGACTTTCACAATAAGTATATGAGTTCTTTATGACTAATGTGAGTCCATGGATTATACGCACCTTTCCGCAATTTGCTAGCCTCTTCGGTACCGCGCATTGCCCTTTCTCACCTCGAGAGTTGGTGCAATATTCGCCAGTGCATCCAAACCATGTGATATGATACACTCTATCACACATAAGCCTCCTTATATCTTCCTCAAAAAAGCCACCATACCTAGCTATTATGGCATTTCCATAGCTATTCCGACATATATTTCCGTGCAACTTCGACAGTTACGTTTTCATGACATGTGTGTTCATCGTCATATTGCTTTGCATGATCATATAGAGCTGACATGATATTTGTGGCCCAGCCACCGTTCATGATTGTTATACATGTTACACTAGATCGTTGCACATCCTGGTACACTACTAGAGGCATTTATATAGTCATATTGTTTCAGTTTTTTCAAGTTATAAGTAAATAAAAGGGTGGTGATCATCATTATTGGAGCATTATCCTAGTGAGGAATGGATGACGGAGACTATAATTCCCCCGCAAGTCAGGATGAGACTCCGGAAGAAAAAAGAGAGGCCAAAAGAGCCGAACCAAAAAAAAGAGAGAATAAGAGAGAAGGGTCTATGTTACTCTCCTTTTACCACACTTGTGCTTCCGAGTAGCACCATGTTCTTCATATAGAGAATCTCTTAGCTTGTCAATTTCATATATACTAGTTGGAATTTTTCATTATAGAACTTGACTTGTATATTCCGATGATGGGCTTTCTCAAATGCCTGAGGTCTTCATGAGCAAGAAAATTGGGTGCACACCCACTTAGTTTTCGTTGAGCTTTCATACACTTATAGATCTTAGTGCATCCATTGCATGGGAATCTCTACTCATCGCATTTATATCGATTCATGTGCCTCTCCATTGCCCGTTGATCTACCGAGTTGATGCGAGACTTTCTTACTTTTTAACATCTCCAATTGATCTCTGTCACCATATTCTATTCCACCTATAGTGCTATATCCCTAGCTCACACTCATGTATTGTGTGGGTTGAAAATGTGGAAGTGCCTTAGAAGTATGATCCAATTGCTTGCTTTAACACTGGGGTGCTCATGATTTATATTTATGCGATGAAAGCAGATTCAGACCATGCCAACATGATAACATGAGTACGGATAACATACCTATAATTAAGCTTGGGGATGCTGATACTTCTCTAGCATATCTATAATTTTTGGTTGTTTCATGCTATTATAGTATCACAGGAAACCACAGCTACCTATGGGACCAAGAGCCCATTTCTGGTTTAGTAGGGGGATGGCACATTGCACAAAGAGCGACAAAACGTGAGACAACACAACAGAGATCATGAAGGAAATATGCCCTTGAGGAAATAATAAAGTTATTATTTATTTCCTTATTTCATGATAAATATTTATTATTCATGCTAGAATTGTATTAACTGAAAACATAATACATGTGTGAATACATAGACAAACATAGTGTCACTAGTATGCCTCTACTTGACTAGATCGTTAATCAAAGATGGTTAAGTTTCCTAACCATAGACATGAGTTGTCATTTGATTAACGGGGTCACATCATTAGGAGAATGATGTGATTGACTTGACCCATTCTGTTAGCTTAACACTTGATCATTTAGTGTGTTGCTATTGCTTTCTTCATGACTTATACATGTTCCTATGACTATGAGATTATGCAACTCCCGTTTACCGGAGGAACACTTTGTGTGCTACCAAACGTCACAACGTAACTGGGTGATTATAAAGGTGCTCTATACGTGTCTCCGAAGGTACTTGTTGAGTTGGCGTATTTCGAGATTAGGATTTGTCACTCTGATCGTCATAGAGGTATCTCTGAGCCCACTCGGTAATACACATCACTATAAGCCTTGCAAGCATTGTAACTAATGAGTTAGTTGCGGGATGATGTATTACGGAACGAGTAAAGAGACTTGCCGGTAACGAGATTGAACTAAGTATTGAGATACCGACGATCGAATCTCGGGCAAGTAACATACCGATGACAAAGGGAACAATGCATGTTGTTATGCGGTTTTGACCGATAAAGATCTTCGTAGAATATGTGGGCGCCAATATGGGCATCCAGGTTCCGCTATTGGTTATTGACCGGAGACGTGTCTCGGTCATGTCTACATTGTTCTCGAACCCGTAGGGTCCGCACGCTTAACGCTGGGTGACGATTTGTATTATGAGTTTATGTGTTTTGATCTACCGAAGGTAGTTCGGAGTCCCAGATGAGATCGGGGACATGACGAGGAGTCTCGAAATGGTCGAGACGTAAATATCGATATGTTGGACGACTATATTCGGACATCGGAAAGGTTCCGAGCGATTCGGGTATTTTTCGGAGTACCGGAGAGTTACGGGAATTCGCCGGGGAGTATATGGGCCTTATTGGGCTTTAGGGGAAAGAGGGAGGAGAGGCTGTGCGCCCCCAAGGCTTAGTCCGAATTGGACTAGGGGGAGGGGCGGCGCCCTCTCCTTCCTTCTCTTCTCTTTTCCTTTCCTTCTCTCCTACTCCTACTACTTGGAAGGGCTCCTAGTTCTACTAGGAAAGGGGGAATCCTACTCCCGGTAGGAGTAGGCCTCCCCTAGGGAGCGCCATAGAGAGGGCCGGCCCTCCCCCTCCTCCACTCCTTTATATACGGGGAGGGGGGCACCCCATGGAGACACAACAATTTATCATTGATCTTTCAGCCGTAGCCGTGCCCCCCTCCACCATAATCCACCTCGGTCATATCGTAGTGGTGCATAGGCAAAGCCCTGCGTCGGTAGCATCATCATCACCGTCATCACGCCGTCGTGCTAGCGGAACTCTCCCTTGAAGCTCTTCTAGATCGGAGTTCGTGGTACGTCATCGAGCTGAACGTGTGCTGAACTCGGAGGTGCCGTGCGTTCGGTACTTGGATCGGTCGGATCGTGAAGACGTACGACTACATCAACCGCGTTCTGCTAACGCTTCCGCTTTCGGTCTATGAGGGTACGTGGACACACTCTCCCCTCTTGTTTCTATGCATCACCATGATCCTGCGTGTGCGTAGGAAAATTAATTGAAATTACTACGTTCCACAATAGATCACACAGGCGATTTTACCCAGGTTCGGGCCGCCGTGAGGCGTAAAATCCTACTCCTGCATTGGTTGATTGACGTGGGAAAAATGGTGGTGGATGCAACTCGCTTGCCCGGCAGAGTTGCCTTAGGGCGAGAGCGGCTATGCGCGTATGAGCGTGTGGAGGTCTAAATCATCCAACCCCTTCTATGGTTGCCTTGGGCCTCCTTTAATAGATAGAAGGTGTTACCATAGTGGAAAATGAGTCATTATGCATTGATGAGATAGAAAACAATGCTATCATACATAACTCTGCAGGCTAACAGAGCACATTAAATGCGCTGCTGAATGTCACATCGCAGCTTGCCCGACAGGGGCTGCTGAGCTGTTTTGCCAGCTTTGAGCCTGCTCGCTTGACACGTCGTAGGATGGATGTCACTTATAGGTGTTTTCTGTAGGAAGTGGCTGCCAAGTGGTGGATAGCAGCCACTTAGTCAACTTGGAGCTTGACACCGCACTGATCGACGACTTGGGTCGTGATGAGGTGGTGCGGTGGGTTGGTTCTGTCTCCGTAAGTACCGGCAGGCCTGCTGGGATGCCTCGAAAGCTTGCTTGCGGGGTAAACTCCGTCCTTGCTAGGCTCGCCTTCCCGGCAAGGGAGGCTTTTTCCTTGACGCGTCTTGCTTCTCTGGTTCCCCTTGGTCTTCTTGATCCCCATGTTGGATCCTCCAAAGGTCTAGTCTTTTGTGCTTCAGTCTGATCCTGGAGTTGTATTCTTGTCCCCGTGCCTGTGCACAGTCTGGTCAATAGACCCAGGGTTTGTTACACCGGCATATCGTTTCAATCTTGGATAATTTATATGATTTATTATGCAATTTTATATTATTTTTGGGAACTAACCTATCAACCTAGTGCCTAGTGCAAGTTGTTGTTTTCTGCTTGTTTTTGGTTTTCTATAAAATCAGTACCAAACATAGTCCCGACGCTATGAAACTTTTCGATGATTATTTTCTGGACAAAAGAGACCCTAGAAGCTTCGGGAGGAGTCCATATGACAAACGAGGAGAAGGCAAGGCAACAGGGCGTGCTGTGGTGGGTAGGCATGGCATATTACCTTATGGGCCCCATGTGACTCCGTCTGACCTGATTCCACTTCTATAAATTCTCAAATTTTGGGGAACCCCCAGAGAGCTACCTAAAACCATTTTTCCGCCACCGCAACCTTCTGTTCTTCCATGATCCCATATGGAGGCCTTTTCCGGTACACTATCGGAGGGGTAATCGATCATGGAGGGCCTCTACATCAACCTTGCCGCCTTACCGATGATGCGTGAGTAGTTCACCATAGACCTAAGGGTCCATAGCTAGTAGCTAGATGGCTTCAATATAATGTTCTCCTCGATCTTCTTGGAGTTCTATCCAATATAATCTTCTGTTGCGGTGTCTTTGTTGGGATCCAATGTATTGTGGTTTTATGATTAAATTAGTCATTGGAAGTAATTGAGTCTTTTCTAAACTTTATTATGCATGATTATGATTGATACGTCTCCAACATGTCTACTTTTCCTAATGCTTTTCCTCTTGTTTTGGACTATAATTTGCATGATTTGAATGAAACTAACCCCGGACTAACGTTGTTTTTAGCAGAATTACCATGATGTTGTTTTTGAGCAGAAATAAAAGTTCTCGGAATGGAACGAAACTTTGCGCTGATTTTTTATATCAATAAAAAGAGTTTCTTGAGCCAAGAGCCACCGAAGGGGGGCACCTGGGTGGGCACAACCCACCAGGGCGCGCCTGCTATCGGTGTACTAGAGTAGGGGTACCCTAGTGTCCCGAACTTGTGCACGGGCAGTCGCAGCATCCCGCAGCAAGGCTTGCCGGGTGACCGCCAAGTTCCTCCGTGGTTCCTTTGGAGCCATTCAAGGACAAAGTATCAAAGCCAAGGAGACAAGACCCCGGCAAGAGGAGCTTGCCGGGAAGGCCAACCAAGGCATCTCAAGGAACTTGCCGCGATGCGCCACGCGTCCCGGCAAGGCCCGGTGAGCGACAAGCTCCCGGACGCGACAAGACAACGACCGCGGCAAGGCGCTTGCCGCGGCAAGCCACCACTCTGTGTCCGCGCTCCAGCACATCCACCAACGTGTCGCTCTGTGTGAAACCCCAAAAATTTGGCCTTGTTTTAATGAATTAAAATTTTTGCCAGGAATTAAAACTTTGAATTTCTGAGCTCCATTTTGATTTTTAAATCATTTCCTTCCCTGTTATGATGAGTTTTTCCCAAAGAGAAAACTTTTCAAAAATGTCATTGGACATACTTAATCTCTCAAGAGAAACTTTCCCTTATTTAATATAACTAATTAAATAATTAAGTTGCTTGATCTTTACTTTCTTGAAAATGGTTTTTCAAGGTTAAATGGCCATATTTGAACTACAACCATTTGATAGATTCACTTAAAATTCCCACAAAAATTTGGAGATGTCATGTGATGTTATTCAATAACTTTTGTGCAAAAACATCTTTATTTTATGAAATATTTTGAGCTCTACAACAAATTTTGTTCTCTGGTCCAGAGTGCAATTTGCACTACAACCCATTTAAATATTTCTTTCTGGCCTCCACCAAAATTATGGGATGTTGGTAGTAGCATATGATTCAACTTTATGCAAAAACCTAGTGTTGTTCTTTGAAAATTTTGAGTGAATCAACCTCTTTTCCATTCTGGTCCAGCCTTGTGATTTCTACTGCAACCCTATTTAATTTTGCTCCAAAGATCTTGTGCTTTCTCCTACTTGTAGACATCCCTACCAAACCTCTAAGTCCAGGAGCGTACACCCATTGGCATATTTTTGGTTCATGAAATAATGTCATTTATTTCCTGTCCAGAATTGAAGTTTTGCAAAACTTGCACCAACAAGTTTCTGCTTTTGGAAAACCAACCTTACCACCCTCTTATTCATCTAAAGAGACCCCAATCTGGAAGTTTTGGCCACCCCAAGAGATGCCTAGGTGCATGTGGCATTCTATCGAGCACCCTGTAGGCATGACCAGTTTTGACATGAGTTTTGGCATTGCACTGTGAGCTTGCACCTTTGATCAAACTAACATGTCCACTAGGCTCCCAGTTGCCCCTAGCCTGGGTCTGATAATTGCCAGCCTCAGCCAAGCTCTGTAGCAGGCTCTGGCAATTCGTCGAGCACGTTTCGTGCGTGCTCTAGGCGCACCCAGAGCGTGCGTTTGGGACGCACGTGCGCCCGAGCCGCCGCATCCTGCCCCGCACTTACTCCAGTCCGTGACCGACCGTAGCCAGCGCGCTGTGTCCCCTTCTGCACCCCATGAACCCCGCAGCCCTCGCCACGTCTCCGGCAAGCCAACAGCTAGCCGCCACCGCCGCCCGACAGCTCCTGCGCTGGCCAGCGCCGCCCAAGCCACCTCCGCTCGCCAGATCGCCCTTGGAGTAGTAGTCGCTCGTCTGCTAGCTCCTGCCGCCATCCCCAGCCTCGCCACGATGCCCTGCAGCTACAGAATGGCGGTCGCCGGAGAAGCTTATCCACGGCCGTCGCAGAACCGCCTTGCCACGCCTATAAAAGGAGGCCCCGAACCCATTCAAGCACACAGGAAACCTTAGAATGCTCCCCTAGTTCTCCTGTGGCAGCCAATCGACCCGGGGGAGGTCTTCTTCCCCACCTCCGGCAACAACAGCCGCCGCCATGGCCCCAGCTCTTCCAGCACCACCAAGGCCTCTCCCTCTCCGTCCTCTCCACCAAGAACTCCCCCTTCCCTCCGTGAACCCATCCCCTACTCGATTTTGATCAGGAACCA
The DNA here is from genome assembly GCF_056163025.1 of Triticum urartu. Lineage (NCBI taxonomy): Eukaryota > Viridiplantae > Streptophyta > Magnoliopsida > Poales > Poaceae > Triticum > Triticum urartu. Next base: position 428,887,268 of record NC_141879.1, read on the forward strand.
CCGTAGCCCCAATCACACTCTGCTCCCGAAGCTCCCTCCGCCGCGAGACTCACCGCCGACGACCCCGTCCACCCCCGAGACCGTAACACCCACCGGCAGGCCCGCCTCGACCCCCTGAGCCCGTGGATGGCTTCGGTTTCTCGAACGGACCCGCCAATCGCCGGCGGCGATCCCCGGAGTTCCGCCTCCGCTCAGGACAGAGAAAGAGGAGGGAGAAGACTGGTCAAACCTGACTAGTGGGCCCCTTGGACCCACTGTCAGTGACCCTGCGCCTATCCACATGGGTTAAGTGAAGGCGTAATCCGCGCACTACGTTTTCCCCGCTCCGAAAGCGTATTCCTCTCTGAAACGTTTTTCTTTTCTGTCTTATTTAAATCAGTTTTTGACCAGAACTTTGACTGACTATATCTTTTTAAATATAATTCCAAATGAGTTGATTCTTTTTCCTACCTTCCTCAAATTTGGTCTAGTTTATTTTAAGATTTATTTGAAAATTTTCCAAAAAACTTTTTGTACCGTTTTTGAAATGTGTGTTAATTCTAATATATTTTAAAATAGGATTTTGGAGAGAGAGAAGAAACTTTCAAAAGTTTTGGAGAGCACCTCACCCCTCCACAACTTAAAGGCAAGCATTCTGAACCCTGGCATAATGTTTTTGGTGTGTTATTTGACACGTTTATAACACCACCTTACTTCGGAGGACTTGTTATTTCATGTGACATGATCATTTGCATGGAAGCATATCAGTGATTTCCTTGCTGTTGGAAATGAATATTATTGTGATGGTAATCATCCTCATGTGCCTTGCATGCATGCCGGAAAGGAATCTGGGAAAGCCTCGGCCTTGGGTAGGCGTGAGCTTGTCGCCGGTCCCCGTCGGGACGGTTATGTCCGGTATGGCATGGTAAGGTACATTGAGTTGTGATTTCTTCGGTTGAAATATATTTGATATACATGTCATGCAGGGAACTTATAAACCTCCTGAGTCGGCCACAGATCGAGTCTTGTTCCAGTAACCCCCATACTTTCCTCGTACTACCACTCGTCCCTACCGCAGGTAGGGTACGGTTCAGTAAGTCGTCAACCCCTTTCCAGCACACACCGTACAGAGAGGCCATGGTGGAAGATATCGGTTGTAGCCGGTAGGCATGCTACCTGGTCAGGGGGCATGGGTGTTTCCGGTTGGGACCGAGAGGGGAGGCCACCCCTTAGAGCGCGCGATATAAATTTGATCCCATGCTATGCGAGGTTGTAGCCTCCCCACTTAGAGTTTTGCTTAACAAGTGTCGTGGGTGATTCCAGACACCGATGAGTTAAGCTGGTGTGTGCAAGTTAGGCGTGTTTTCAACTAAAAGGCCGTAGACGGAATTAGTCCCGATGGACTAAAGGAATCCGTTACTCGTGGGTAAAGAGTACACCCTCTGCAGAGATTAAACCTATTCGAATAGCTGTGTCCATGGTTAAGGATTACAGTCTGGGATGGGTCAAGTGTTGGTCTTTGTGTCGGTCTTCGGAGGTGAAATTGTTAAACCAAACTTGGATACCGACTGGTGACTTCTGAGAACCATGATTATTATTTTATGATGGACTAACTCGTTGCATTATTGTATCATCGAGTATCCCTGGGATGGTTCTACCTCCTGGATATTCATTGTGATTATTTATTCTCAAGCCCTTTTATGTGGTGTCGGTCAGACGCCCGACTGTGGCATTTCTTTTTAAGCCCTTTATGTGGTGTCGCTCAGACGCCCGACTGTGGCATTTCTTTTAAGCCCTTTATGTGGCGTCGCTTAGACGCCCGACTGTGGCATTCTTTTAAGCCCTTTATGTGGTGTCGCTTAGACGCCCGACTGTGGCATTTCTTTTTAAGCCCTTTATGTGGTGTCGCTCAGACGCCCGACTGTGGCATTTCTTTTAAGCCCTTTATGTGGTGTCGCTTAGACGCCCGACTGTGGCATTTCTTTTTAAGCCCTTTATGTGGTGTCGCTCAGACGTCCGACTGTGGCATTTCTTTTAAGCCCTTTATGTGGTGTCGCTTAGACGCCCGACTGTGGCATTTCTTTTTAAGCCCTTTATGTGGTGTCGCTCAGACGCCCGACTGTGGCATTTCTTTTAAGCCCTTTATGTGGTGTCGCTTAGACGCCCGACTGTGGCATTTCTTTTTAAGCCCTTTATGTGGTGTCGCTCAGACGCCCGACTATGGCATTGCTTGTTATTTATTTACTTTGTAAGCCCTTTATGTGGTGTCGCACAGACGCCCGACTGCGGCATTTTATTTCCCACTCCATTATTGCTTATTCATGTTGCATATAAATAACCTACTTGCATGCATAAAAGATATTTTATTTGTGACAGACGATATGATCATAGAATATTTCAGTGCATGATTATCAATTATATTATCCCAGTGTTCATAATGTTTGCGAGTACATTCAAAGTACTCACTGGCTTGTCCCTGGCTATTGTCTTGGCCAGATTTCTACATGGAGAGGAGCGTTGCGGTGACAGCCCCGGAAACTAAGCAACGGTGATAGCAGCCTCGTGAAGATAGGAGTTAACCTGGTCAGCTGTTCCCGTGGGAAATGGAGTCCCATACACTGATGATTCACAAACCGCTTCCGCCATCGACCACTAGAAAACCATTTGATGTACTCATAGGCCACAATGGTCTTGTACTACACATTTTGTACTTTTGCTTGGAATTTCTGTAACAAGTTGGTGCCTCATCAGCTAACAGTAATCCTGGGGATGGTGAGCACAACGGCCATTTTCTGGAAATTTATGTCCGGAAAACCGGTCGTGACAGACATGGTATCAGAGCCAGGCTGACCATTGGCTAATCCTATCTTAGCCGGGTCTATAAACTTAGGCAAACCAACCCACAAAACCATAACCAAACCCTAGCCAAGCTTCTCGTGCAAGATAGCCACACAGTGACCCAACACTTTTTGGCAGTCGGTGCCCAACCTATCAACCTAACCTGTCACTCATGCGCTAGTGATCGAATCCTAAATAGTCCTTTCTCACAAGCGTGCGAAGGAAGACTCCGTCCCCTTTTTCCTATAAAAAGGGGCACGCTAGCCCCAACACAGCACAGCACAGCCTCTACCCCAAACCGAGCCACAATGCCTGGACCTGTCGTACACAATGAGACCACAGCAACCAACCTTGGAGGCTTTGTGACCATACTCGCAAACCTCACCCGTCGTGCCTATGCGTTAGAAGAGCCCCCAGAATATGTTGTGTACGAAGGAACCATGAGCGGTGAGAACCGTCAATTCTGGGCCACTGTACACCTCTACGGTAGGGGTCTAGAGCCCGAGCGCCCCTACAAGTTCACCGGAAGAACAACTTCCTTTGAGCTTGAAGCCATCCAACTAGCTGCTCGAGAGGCTATAGTTCATCTCCGGCACTTGTCGCCCAGAGTTAACTGTCGCTCGTCCCACTACTACCCTAGACGTCAAGGGTATGGTAGGCCACCCCAAGTTGCCAACGGAGATCACGAGACGGATCCTGCATTGTTGCACTAGAGGAACTATGCGATCAAATCACTATTGATCTAATCGCCGCTCGTGGAGAGCTGGTTCGTCGAGCCCCGGCGAGAGAAGAAAACGAGCCCAACGCCGACAACCCAGTCGTGCTGTTTGGACACCCGATCGAGTCCCTGAGGCCTGCCCCAACCATAGGCCAAGGTGCTGCGATAACCCCTGAGGTGCTTCGTCGCATATTGGGAGCACACTCCAACGGGATTGTGGCCAACAATCCCCGAGATGGTCCTCATCGCTACCCTAAGCCTGCAGCCCCTCAACCCACTCCAACTAATTCAGACGACGAGACCCGAAGAGAAGCCTCGACATCCACAAGGCACGCCCTCTTGGATATAAACGAGGTAGACTAAGTCACTCGAGTAGTGTCGAGTCCCAGTGTACCCTCACTTTATTATCGTGTGACCTTGTAAGTAAGCGCCGCCTGTTGTCGTGCCTCTGTTTTAATAGTAGCCTTGCCTGGATGCGCCACTATGCAGTATAAGATTTCTATCCCAGGCACAGTTACCAAAAACCTCCTCGACAACCCCCACAGTAACACATCACTATAGTGAAATGTGTGAATCTGTAGCTTGACCTCGACCCTTGGAACAGAGCTGAAAATTTTCTTTACCATTCACCACGGTAAAAATGACCCAGCTGCAGTGCTATAAAAGGCCACCGCGTGACCTTGCCAAGCACCTCTCACCTTGTGCACCACCCTCACAACCATTTCCTAGCCATGACGAGCCCTAGCATTTATCTGAGAACCCCAGATGCAACCCCAGGAAGTTTTGTCAAGATATTGCGGGATTTTACCTGCAGTACCATGGGCGCTACCCAGCCACCCCAGTACGAGCTGTTCAAATCGAGGATCACCTCTTCCACCTCAAGATATTGGGCAGCAGTGCACATCCCTCCCGTAAACTCAAACCAAGACCCAACAGAGGTCTCCTTCGTGGGGACATCTATGCCAACCTCACAGATGGCCATAGAAGCTGTTGCATATGAAGCGCTTGCTCGCCTTCGATTCGCGGTACCCTATGCCAGCGAACGAGGGTATTATTACTTCCCGAGCCGTGCAGCGCCCGGAGGAGTGACATCTTTTCCCGGTGGACGAATTGAGAGAGACCCGGTCCTGGCCAACCTTGTCCAGTACGTCATCGCTCAAGAGCATTTAACCCAACGTGTGATGGGTTATCTTCAGAGCCTCGCAGATTTAAATCCTCAGATCGCCATCGGCAGAGCACTAAGGCCCGACCAGGAGAGACACGTACATCGACTGGTCAATCCACTTCCCCCGATAGAAGAGGAGTGTATCCCAGTACCAGAGACGTTTTCTAGGGACCCCGTCCAGTTGCCGTTTCCATTTTAGAACATCGCTGCGGTGTTCATTATTGCAACATTTATTTATGTGTGTGACTTATGCGTGATACCCTGAGTTTGTACGATGAGTCAATTATTTGGTTTCTACTAATGTGTGTAGTTTTTGTTGTGGTTCATACTCCTTTAAAATTAACTGTTTTTCCCTCGTAAAATCCTGGAGTGAGATTTCTTTTCCCTGAGTTGCTACATCTGCACCTCCTCACGGCGTGGATAAATTAATTTCTCGCAACACCACGGCAGCAGCCTCACAACCATAATCATTCGAACGCGTACACTGTTTGCAAAACTTTGCAACGGTGTTACATCTAACTAATCACCCGCTAACAACAGTTAGCACCCGGCACACCCCATCTACTCCTCGTGATCACCACTACCGCGGAGAGCCAACACCCGAGCAGCAGCGTCGCGACAATCATCGAGGATCATCGCGCAGAAGAGCACGGAGAGACCCAGCAGTGTCGCCAGCCCTACGCATATCAGGATCGCAAACCAGTCCGGCATCGCCTCCGCCATTAGAGCCTAACCCGAGCCTTTGTAAGCAGTAATGGAGGGCGGAGGAGGAGGAGAAGTGAGGCCAGGTGTGAGGAAGAAGAGAGGGGCACCCCGGCCGTTTTATAGCTCGAGCTCGGTGTACGGTGGGCGAAGTCCACCAACGCCGCTTGTCGCCGATCGCCGGTGTTCGGAGTCGAATCCGCGAGCAGTGCCGACAGCGCGCTGGCCCGCGAGGTGAGTGCACGCTGCACCGGCAGCTAGCACGCCGCGCACTACCACGGTACGGCCTAGATGCCCTACGCGCTAGGCGTCGCCGGTGGAGAAAGCGCGCGGGAGAGAGGAAGAAGAGAGAACTAGAGGGAGAAGAGGAGACTGACAGTGGACCCCGGGTCCACCTGTCAACCAGAGGGAGCACTGTGCTCTCGGGTACGACCAGCGTATATTTAAATTTAGAAGTTATTCTAAATTTATATCTAGCGTAGAATCCCACGTTTTTGTCCCGAACCGTAGATTTTTCCACGCAGCACCAGTATTCACACTGTGGTTTTTCACCACTTATTGCCCTCTCACTATAGCCACATCTTTATTGCGTAAAATTTTCTTAACACAGCTTTTAACAAATCTCGAGGACGAGATTTTTCTCAAGGGGGGTAGTGTTTTGACACCCCAAAAATTTGGCCTTGTTTTAATGAATTAAAATTTTTGCCAGGAATTAAAACTTTGAATTTCTGAGCTCCATTTTGATTTTTAAATCATTTCCTTCCCTGTTATGATGAGTTTTTCCCAAAGAGAAAAGTTTTCAAAAATGTCATTGGAAATATTTAATCTCTCAAGAGAAACTTTCCCTTATTTAATATAACTAATTAAATAATTAAGTTGCTTGATCTTTACTTTCTTGAAAATGGTTTTTCAAGGTTAAATGGCCATATTTGAACTACAACCATTTGATAGATTCACTTAAAATTCCCACAAAAATTTGGAGATGTCATGTGATGTTATTCAATAACTTCTGTGCAAAAACATCTTTATTTTATGAAATATTTTGAGCTCTACAACCAATTTTGTTATTTGGTCCAGAGTGCAATTTGCACTACAACCCATTTAAATATTTCTTTCTGGCCTCCACCAAAATTATGGGATGTTGGTAGTAGCATATGATTCAACTTTATGCAAAAACCTAGTGCTGTTCTTTGAAAATTTTGAGTGAATCAACCTCTTTTCCATTCTGGTCCAGCCTTGTGATTTCTACTGCAACCCTATTTAATTTTGCTCCAAAGATCTTGTGCTTTCTCCTACTTGTAGACATCCCTACCAAACCTCTAAGTCCAGGAGCGTACACCCATTGGCATATTTTTGGTTCATGAAATAATGTCATTTATTTCCTGTCCAGAATTGAAGTTTTGCAAAACTTGCACTAACAAGTTTCTGCTTTTGGAAAACCAACCTTACCACCCTCTTATTCATCTAAAGAGACCCCAATCTGGAAGTTTTGGCCACCCCAAGAGATGCCTAGGTGCATGTGGCATTCCATCGAGCACCCTATAGGCATGACCAGTTTTGACATGAGTTTTGGCATTGCACTGTGAGCTTGCACCTTTGATCAAACTAACATGTCCACTAGGCTCCCAGTTGCCCCTAGCCTGGGTCTGTTGCCAGCCTCACCCAAGCTCTGTAGCAGGCTCTGGCAATTCGTCGAGCATGTTTCGTGCGTGCTCTAGGCGCGCCCAGAGCGTGCGTTTGGCACGCACGTGCTCCCGAGCCACCGCATCCCGCCCCGCACTTACTCCAGTCCGTGACCGACCGTAGCCAGCGCGCCGTGTCCCCTTCTGCACCCCACGAACCCCACAGCCCTCGCCACGTCTCCGGCAAGCCAACAGCTAGCCGCCACCGCCGCCCGACAGCTCCTGCGCTGGCCAGCGCCGCCCAAGCCACCTCTGCTCGCCAGATCGCCCTTGGAGCAGTAGCCGCTCATCCGCTAGCTCCTGCCGCCATCCCCAGCCTCGCCACGATGCCCTGCAGCTACAGAATGGCGGTCGCCGGAGAAGCTAATCCACGGCCGCCGCGGAACCGCCTTGCCACGCCTATAAAAGGAGGCCCCGAACCCATTCAAGCACACAGGCAACCTTAGAATGCTCCCCTAGTTCTCCCGTGGCAGCCAATCGACCCGGGGGAGGTCTTCTTCCCCACCTCCCGCAACAACAGCCGCCGCCATGGCCCCAGCTCTTCCAGCACCACCAAGGCCTCTCCCTCTCCGTCCTCTCCACCAAGAACTCCCCCTTCCCTCCGTGAACCCATCCCCCTACTCGATTTTGATTAGGAACCACCGTAGCCCCAATCACACTCTGCTCCCGAAGCTCCCTCCGCCGCGAGACTCACCGCCGACGACCCCGTCCACCCCCGAGACCGTAACACCCACCGGCGGGACCGCCTCAACCCCCTGAGCCTGTGGATGGCTTCGGTTTCTCGAACGGAGCCGCCAAGACCGGCGGCGATCGCCGGAGTTCCGCCTCCGCTCAGGACAGAGAAAGAGGAGGGAGAAGACTGGTCAAACCTGACTAGTGGGCCCCTTGGACCCATTGTCAGTGACCCTGCGCCTATCCACGTGGGTTAAGTGAAGGCGTAATCTGCCCACTACGTTTTCCCCGCTCCGAAAGTGTATTCCTCTCTGAAACGTTTTTCTTTTCTGTCTTATTTAAATCAGTTTTTGACCAGAACTTTGACTGACTATATCTTTTTAAATATAATTCCAAATGAGTTGATTCTTTTTCCTACCTTCCTCAAATTTGGTCTAGTTTATTTTAAGGTTTATTTGAAAATTTTCCAAACAACTTTTTGTACCGTTTTTGAAATGTGTGTTTATTCAAATATATTTTAAAATAGGATTTTGGAGAGAGAGAAGAAACTTTCAAAAGTTTTGGAGAGCACCTCACCCCTCCACAACTTAAAGGCAAGCATTCTGAACCCTGGCATAATGTTTTTGGTGTGTTATTTGACACGTTTATAACACCACCTTACTTCGGAGGACTTGTTATTTCATGTGACATGATCATTTGCATGGAAGCATATCAGTGATTTCCTTGCTGTTGGAAATGAATATTATTGTGATGGTAATCATCCTCATGTGCCTTGCATGCATGCCGGAAAGGAATCTGGGAAAGCCTCGGCCTTGGGTAGGCGTGAGCTTGTCGCCGGTCCCCGTCGGGACGGTTATGTCCGGTATGGCATGGTAAGGTACATTGACTGGTGATTTCTTCGGTTGAAATATATTTGATATACATGTCATGCAGGGAACTTACAAACCTCCTGAGTCGGCCGCAGATCGAGTCTTGTTCGAGTAACCCCCATACTTGCCTCGTACTACCACTCGTCCCTGCCTCAGGTAGGGTACGGTTCAGTAAGTCGTCAACCCCTTTCCGGCACACACCGTACAGAGAGGCCATGGTGGAAGATATCGGTTGTAGCCAGTAGGCATGCTACCTGGTCAGGGGGCATGGGTGTTTCCGGTTGGGACCGAGAGGGGAGGCCACCCCTTAGAGCGCGCGATATAAATTTGATCCCATGCTATGCGAGGTTGTAGCCTCCCCACTTAGAGTTTTGCTTAACAAGTGTCGTGGGTGATTCCAGACACCGATGAGTTAAGCTGGTGTGTGCAAGTTAGGCGTGTTTTCAACTAAAAGGCCGTAGACGGAATTAGTCCCAATGGACTAAAGGAATCCGTTACTCGTGGGTAAAGAGTACACCCTCTGCAGAGATTAAACCTATTCGAATAGCCGTGTCCATGGTTAAGGATTACAGTCTGGGATGGGTCAAGTGTTGGTCTTAGTGTCGGTCTTCGGAGGTGAAATTGTTAAACCAAACTTGGATACCGACTGGTGACTTGTGAGAACCATGATTATTATTTTATGATGGACTAACCCGTTGCATTATTGTATTATCGAGTATCCCTGGGATGGTTCTACCTCCTGGATATTCATTGTGATTATTTATTCTCAAGCCCTTTTATGTGGTGTCGGTCAGACGCCCGACTGTGGCTTTTCTTTTTAAGCCCTTTATGTGGTGTCGCTCAGATGCCCGACTGTGGCATTTCTTTTAAGCCCTTTATGTGGTGTCGCTTAGACGCCCGACTGTGGCATTTCTTTTTAAGCCCTTTATGTGGTGTCGCTCAGACGTCCGACTGTGGCATTTCTTTTAATCCCTTTATGTGGTGCCGCTTAGACGCCCGACTGTGGCATTTCTTTTTAAGCCCTTTATGTGGTGTCGCTCAGACGCCCGACTATGGCATTGCTTGTTATTTATTTACTTTGTAAGCCCTTTATGTGGTGTCGCACAGACGCCCGAGTGCGGCATTTTATTTCCCACTCCATTATTGCTTATTCATGTTGCATATAAATAACCTGCTTGCATGCATAAAAGATATTTTATTTGTGACTGACGATGTGATCATAGAATATTTCAGTGCATGATTATCAATTATATTATCCCAGTGTTCATAATGTTTGCGAGTACATTCAAAGTACTCACTGGCTTGTCCCTGGCTATTGTCTTGGCCAGATTTCTACATGGAGAGGAGCGTTGCGGTGACAGCCCCGGAAACTAAGCAACGGTGATAGCAGCCTCGCGAAGATAGGAGTTAACCTGGTAGCTATTCCCGTGGGAAATGGAGTCCCATACACTGATGATTCACAAACCGCTTCCGCCATCGACCACTAGAAAACCATTTGATGTACTCATAGGCCACAATGGTCTTGTACTACACATTTTGTACTTTTGCTTGGAATTTCTGTAACAAGTTGGTGCCTCATCAGCTAACAGTAATCCTGGGGCTGGTGAGCACAACGGCCATTTTCTGGAAATTTATGTCCGGAAAACCGGTCGTGACACTCTGGGACCCTTTCAAGCGTACGTGGCGGGAGGCTGTGCAGCCAGCGGTGCGCGGTGGCAAGTGGCGCTGACAAGATTGCCATCATGGCGGGCGGTGGCGTCCCTGACGGTCCCTTTTGCACTATTTAGGTGACGCAGACGGGCATTTAATGCCCTTGTCCCTTGCCGTCAAGGTTAGGTATGATACACTGTAGCAGGTAGCTGTACCAACCGCAGCACCTTTCCATTTTTACCCTTGTCTACGTTGCCACCTGTCGGTGACCCCTTGAGCATATAAAAGGAGGCCCATGCGCAACGTAGTGGGGGGTCAGCAAAAAAGAGAACACTCACGCTCGGTCTCGTTAGCTGCTGGGGTGTATTGTAGCACTCCGCGCTCCCGAGCAACAACTCAATACAAACCGAAAAGCAGGAGTAGGGTTTTACGCATCCGTGCGGCCCGAACCTGGGTAAACCGCTCGTGTGCTTCACCTCGATCCGCTCTTCGTGCGACCCTCGCCCCCGCCGAACCGAAAGGGACTCGGTCCGCCGGTCCCATAGGTGCTCGTGGGTCAGTACCCCGGCATCTTTGGCGCGCCAGGTCGAGGGAGAGAGCTTCGACGGAGAGGTGCTTCGCCTCCGCTGGGCTGACGCTAGTTGACGCGCCGAGCAGTAGTAGTGGCGAGCCTGAGGAGGAGCGGCTGCTGCGGAAGCTGTTGTCGCTCTACCGCGCGCGGCAAGCCAAGCTAGAATTCCGTGAGGCGCTTGTCGCGAAGGCGGCAGTGGACATCGAGAAGCGCGCGGAGGAGCTCTGGGGTCTCAACCAGCAAGCTCTCCGGTCCCTGACAGAGGAGCGAGAGCAACTCGCCGAAGAGCAGAAGGCCTTCTTCCTCGAGAAGGCCGAAGTTGAAGAGCAACAGCGGCTTGCCGCTGAGAAGCTGTTTGCGCAGGAGGGCGAGCTGGCGCAGCGGAAAGTTAACCTCGACAGCCACGAGGAGGAGCTTGCCGCGCGTGAGCAAGAAGTCGGCGGAGCCCTTAAGCAAGCAGAGGATGCTGCCGCAGTTGCCGAGGCCGCCAAGAAGGAGCTGGAGACGAAGGTGGCGCAGCTGGAGGCCGATCTCAAGGCGAGTGGTGAAGAGCTTGCAGCGCTCAAGCTTGAGCGGGAGAAGGACGCCCACAGCAACTCAGAACTGCAGGCTCGTCTCGCCGAGAGGGGCAAAGATCTTAGCGCCGCCAAGGACTCCAACGCAGATCTTGAGTTGAAGCTGACCACTTTGACCAAGATGCTGGAGAAAGTGGAGCACTGGATGGAGGGTCTCGTGAGTGCTGCCGCAGATATCGACACGGAGCTGGCGCAGCTGGGGGTGGAGGATCTCGGGTATCCCTCTAATGAGAACCTCCAACCCAGCGCCAAACTCACCTTGTTCTTCAAAAGTGCCTCCAGCGGCTCCGAGAGAAGATCCCAAAGCAGCTGGCCGACGAGTCACGCAAGATCTGCGCGGGAGCTCTTCAAAAGGTGTTGGTGAAGGTGGCCTTACGCAACCCAGGTCTCAACCTCACCAACGTCCTCAAGACCCTGCCGCCGGATGCTGATCTGGAGGTGCTCAAGATCCTTGTCGCACCCATTGTGGATAAGGTGAGTGGGATCAAGAGGATTGAGGGTGATCGCGTAGACTAGGTCGCCCGTTTCTTCTTTTCTTGTCGCTGCTTGTCATGTTATGAAAACAATCTGTTAGAGCCGCGACAAGCTACTTTGTAATATAACTCTATTCTGGGTAATGGTTGCAATGTTATTCCCTTTACTTGATTCCTCCCTTTGTATGTTTTTGCCCTACGCTTTTAGGGAACTTGCCGGTGCAGGCATCTTAACCGCGAGCGCTGAGTGCGGGACGTCAGCAGCCTGCTGGCGGTGCCGCTACCGACAAGAAACCTTGTCGCAACTAGTCACAGCTCACTTAAGTTGTTGAGCGGACTCGAAACAAAGTAAGGGCGCAACTAGCTACGAGTTGGTTCCTCCGCGCACAGGTTTTCCATACAAAGTGCGGGCGTTCAAGGGAGATAACTTAAAATTTAAAAAATCTGATTGCTCAAACTTTGGCAACTTAGCTTTTCTGTTGTTTGCTTCTCGGTAAGGCGAAACTTTTCTTGAACGACGCCTGGTCCATACCATTATCTTCTCCTTTCCCCCCAGCAAACTTGTGGGCGAGGGAACCTTCCTTTCCTTGAGAAAAAGAAAGAGGAGAAAAATAAAGATATGGAGCCTTACGACTCGTTATTGCTTACCGGGGAGTAGGTGCTGCACAAAGTGTCAGATCACATATGCAAAAAATAGGAAGCATGAAATTGACAAGATGTGCGGAGCACACTAGCTTTACTTATGCACGAGCAACCGCGCCTTACGGGTAAAACTTACGAAGATGCTCAATGTTCCAGGAGTTGCTCACCGGAATGGCATCTTCGGTCTCAAGGCGGACAGCGCCAGGCCTAGTGACTCATTTCACTCGGTAAGGGCCTTCCCACTTCAGCATCAACTTGTTGGAATTCTTGGCGGACTGAACACGCCGAAGAACCAGGTCACCTTCCTCGAGACTTCTGGCATTAACTTTGCGGCTATGGTAGCGGCGCAAAGCTTGCTGGTAGCACGCAGCTCGTACAGCAGCCTGAAGACGGTCTTCCTCAAGGAGCAGCGCGTCATCTTGTCGTAGCTACTCTTGCTCAAACTCATCATAAGCGAGCACTCGAGGTGACCCGTATACGAGTTCCGTGGGGAGAACTGCCTCTGCTCCATAGACTAGAGCGAAAGGTGTCGGGCCAGTGGCTCGATTTGGCGTCGTTCTGATCGACCAAAGAACCACCGGTAGCTCCTCGATCCAGTTTCTTCCGCACTTCTGCAGCCTGTCGAAAGTCCTGGTCTTGAGCCCACGCAGCACTTCAGCATTTGCCCTCTCCGCTTGACCGTTGCTTCTCGGGTGAGCAACAGAAGCGAAGCAGACCTTGGCGCCAAGATCTTGGACGTACTGCATGAAGGTGCGGCTCGTGAATTGCGTACCGTTGTCGGTGATTATCCTGTTAGGGATCCCGAAGCGGTAAACAATCGACCTGAAGAACTTGACTGCTGACTGTGCTGTCACATTCCTCATTGCTTCCACTTCCGGCCACTTTGTGAACTTGTCGATTGCAACGTACAAGTACTCAAAGCCCCCGATTGCTCGGGGAAAGGGGCCGAGGATGTCGATCCCCTAGACCAAAAATGGCCAGGATAAAGGGATCTTCTGGAGAGCTTGAGCTGGTTGGTGTATCTGCTTGGAATGGAACTGGCACGCTTCACACTTGGTTACTTGTGCAGTTGCATCCTGGAGGGCTGTCGGCCAAAAGAAACCTTGCCGGAATGCTTTGCCAGCAAGTGCTCTTGCGCCAATGTGGTGACCACATATGCCTCCATGTGTCTCTGCCAACAGCTTTTGTCCGTCTTCCCGGTGAATACACTTCAATTTCACACCGTTGAGTCTTCTTTTGTACAGTGTGTTGTCGACAAACTGGTACATACTTGACTGCCGGGCTACTCTTTCCGCTTCTTCTTGCTCTTCGGGAAGTTCTCCTGTCTGAAGGAAACGGACAATCTGCTATGCCCATGCTGGAGCTTGTGGCTCGAGAACAAGGACTAAAGGCAAATTTGCTGCTGCGGGAACATCCGCTTCTACGGCAAGAACCTGCGGCTCTGCCGGAGCTTGATGTTCCTCGGCAAGCTTGCCGAAGCAAAACTTGTCGGGAGTTTGTGCTTCAACGGAACAAACCCTAGGGCTTGCCGGAGCAGACTGCTCCTCAGCACTCTTGGTGTCGATCTTGGGGACCTTCTTGGGGGCGGCTTCGGGAAGCTCTGCCGGATAATAGTCACCAGAAATCAACTTCCTCTTCTTGCTCTGTCCAGTTGATGGTGTTACAGACGGTTGAGTCAGCTTGAGCACAAAGATCCCTGGTTCCACAGGTAACTTAAGTGCGGCGCACTTTGATAGGCCATCGGCAATGGCGTTCTGAGCTCTTGGAACATGCTCCATCTGTAGGCCGTCAAAGTGCTCTTCTAGCTTTCTCACTTCATCGACGTAGGCTTCCATCAACGGACTCTGATAGCTCTTGTTCACTTGGCGGACGACAAGCTGCGAGTCACCCCTGACAATGAGCTTCTTGATCCCAAGGTCTGCCGCGATCCTGAGACCGGCAAGCAAGCCTTCATACTCTACAGTATTGTTTGTTGCTTGCTCCTTGGGAAAGTGCATCTGGACTACGTACTTGAGGTGCTCTCTGGTGGGTGCGACAAGCAGCACACCAGCGCCGGCGCCTTGCAGCGAAAAGGCACCATCAAAGTACATCAGCCAGTCTTTGCTTGCTTCCTCGACGGGGATGCTCGTTTCTGGAATTTCTTCATCTGGTGTTGGCATCCATTCTGCTATGAATTCTGCCAATGCTCTGCTTTGGATAATTGAAGTACTCTCAAACTTGAGGCCAAAGCTTGACAGTTCCAGTGCCCACTCAACAATCCTGCCTGTTGCTTCTGGATTCTGTAGTATCCTCTTCAGCAGAAAACGAGTGACAACTATGATCTCATGTGCTTGGAAGTAATGGCATAGCTTTCTCGAGGCCATGAGAAGGCCGAAAAGCAATTTCTGCATGCCAGAGTAGCTTGACCTAGCCCCCTGCAGAAGGGAACTGACAGAGTAAACTGGGTGCTGTACCATTTTCTTCTGTATCTCCTCGCGCATCTGCGCAGATCCATCCTTGTCGGGACCAGAGCTTGTCGGGAAGCCCCCTGCTTGTCGCTGGATGCGCTTGCCGTGGTTGCTGGCTCGTCATCTGCCTCCCTCTCTACTACTAACGCAGCACTAACCACTTGATTGGTTGCCGCTATATACAGCAGCAACTTCTCTTGTGGCTTAGGTGCGACAAGTATTGGAGCTGAGGACAGGTATCTCTTTAAGTCTTGCAGCGCAGCCTCCGCTTCCGGAGTCCATTTCATTGGACCTGCCTTTTTCAATATTTTGAAAAACGGCAGGGCGCGCTCAGCAGACCTAGAGATAAACCTGCTGAGAGCAGCCACGGAACCGGCAAGTCTTTGTACATCCTTGACGCGCTTTGGTGCTTCAATCTGCTCAATGGCCTTGATCTTGTCGGGATTGGCTTCGATTCCCCGCTGAGACACGAAGAACCCGAGAAGCTTGCCGGAGGGGACTCCAAACACACACTTCTCGGGGTTGAGCTTGAGGCTGATCTTGCACAGATTTGCAAAGGTCTTGTCTAAATCTTGAATCAGGGTTGCCTTGTCCTTGCTCTTGACCACTATGCCATCCATGTAGGCTTCCACATTTCTGTGCATTTGTGGCTCCAGAGCGACATGGACTACCCTTGCAAATGTTGAACCAGCAGTCTTTAAACCGAAAGGCATCCGTATGAAATAGTACGTGCCACATGGAGTAATGAATGCGGTCTTCTCCTCATCCTCTTCTGCCATGAAGATCTGATGGTATCCTGAGTATGCGTCAAGAAATGAAAGCAAGTCACATCTGGCCGTGGAGTCAACAATCTGGTCAATGCGTGGCAAAGGAAATGGATCTTTGGGACAAGCTTTGTTAACATCGGTAAAGTCGATACAAAGTCTCCATTTCCCGTTCGCCTTGCGCACGACTACAGGATTGGCCAACCACGTAGGATGGAGCACTCCTCTGACAAGGCCTGCTGCTTCCAACTTCTTGATCTCTTCTGCGATGAATTCTTGGCGCTCCACTGCTTGCTTCCTGACCCTCTGCTTGATAGGCCGCGCATGAGGACAAACGGCAAGATGGTGCTCAATTACTTTCCTGGGAACACCGGGGAGGTCAGACGGTTGCCACGCAAACACGTCGACGTTCGCCCGCAGGAAAGCAATGGGCGCGCTTTCCTATTTAGGGTCGAGAGTGGCACTGATGGTGAAGGTACCACCAGTGCCGTCCTCCTTGGCGGACACCTTCTTGGTCTCTGGCGGAGCTGCCATTGCCTTCTTACACTTGCTGGTGGAGCTCGATGGTGCGTCCTCGACGGCAGCGCAGCACTCCGAAGAGGTGCGCTTGCCGGAGTGGGCATCAGAACTCTTGCCGGACTTGGTCTTCTTCTTCCCCCCGGGAGCTTCAACGGCAGGTGACTTGCGATCTGCTGTGGCTGCCGCTTCCCGGTAGATCTTGTCAGCGCAGATAAGAGCATCCTTCTTGTCGCTAGCGACAGAGATGACGCTTATCGGGCCTGGCATCTTCAGCATGTTGTATGCGTAGTGAGAGGCTGCCATGAACTTGGCGAGTGCTGGACGGCCGAGTATCCCATTGTAAGGCAATGGAAAATCGGCAACGTCAAAAGTGACCCTCTCAGTCCTGAAGTTCAACTCGCTGCCAAATGTTACTGGCAACGTGATCTTCCCCTTCGGCTTGCTCCTTCCCGGGTTGATTCCTTGGAATGTGCCGGTCTCTTCAAGCTCGCTATCAGGGATCTGGAGTTTGCGGAGTACAGCGGAGGAGATTAGGTTCAAGCCGGCCCCGCTGTCAACTAGCATCTTAGTGACCTTGAGGTTGCGGATAGTTGGTGAAACCAACATCGGCAAGCACCCGACCGCAGTTGTGCGATCAGGGTGGTCCTCAATATCAAAGATGATAGGCGTGCTGGACCATTTCAGAAGCTTGCATGACTCGACAGGTGGTTCCGCCGCATCGACTTCCCGCACCCACTGCTTGAGTTGGCGGTGCGAAGTATGCAGAGAAGCACCGCCGTCAACGCACAAGACCTCTGTGGCTTTCTGGAACTCCTGCTCACTGGTCTCGACATCATCCATGTCTTCGTCGTCGTCGTCATCTTCATCCTTGTCGCAGCCGTGGGGAGGTCTGTCTCCTTGCCGCTGCTTGGCTTTGCCGCGGCGTCCTCCCCGGCCGGCGCGCTTCTTGCCGGATTCTCCAGCGCCTCCTTGGGCCCTCTCCTTGTCGCGTCACTCGTATTCAGCCTTTTGCTGCTGGACAAGCTGCTCGACCTTCTTACAGCTCTGGAGGTCATGGCCCTTGGTGCGGTGGATCTTGCAGTACTGCTTGTCGGTGCCGTCCTGCTTGTCGGCGATTGCCACAGCCTGGCAGTTGGTGCATGCGGCAATCTCCTTGCCGGAGCTACCAGCTTTGGCTTTCTTGGCGCCACCTTCGTTGCCGGACTGCTCGACGACTAGCACATCTTTGCCTTTCTTCTTCCTGTTGTTCCGCCGCCGGTTTTTCTTTGCCGGGGCAGCATCCTCGCTGTCAGATCCTCCTGCTCATGTATTCTCTCCGGGGAGTTTCCTCCCTTCTTCAGCACGTGCACACTTGTCGGCCAGGGCATACAGCTCACTGACGTCTCTGATCTTGCACATCGCCATCTCCTCCCGCATCCTGCGGTTACGCACGTTCTGATGGAACGCGCTGATGACCGCGGCAGGGTGGACATCTGGGATGTTGTGCTGTACACGGCTGAATCTCTGAATGTACTTGCGCAGGGGCTCTCCTTCCTTCTAGGCGAGCAGATGAAGGTCACTCTCTTGGCCATGAGGTTTGTGGCCGCCTGTAAAGGTGCCGACAAACTGATGGCATAGGTCTGCCCAGGAAGATATGGAGCTGTCCGGCAAGTGCATGAGCCAGGACCTGACGTTGGGCTTCAGCACCAGCAGGAAGTAGTTGGCAAGGATCTTGTCGTCCCGCCCCCTGGCAGCCTGCACTGCAATGGTGTAGATGCTGAGGAACTCCGACGGATGCGACTTGCCGTCGTACTTCTCTGGTACATCTGGCTTGAAATTCTTCGTGCTGGGCCACTGGACTTGCCGCAGCTCATGAGTAAACGGAGGGCAACCTACCTCGTACGGCAAGCCGCCTGGTTCCCCTGGCACATGCATGTCGACAGAGGGCCCAGCGCACTGGTCCGATTGACGTCGCGCTTCTCTTCGGCGCTCGATGCGAGTACGAGCGTCTTCTTGCTGTCGTTCGTGAAGAACTTGGCGCTAATCGCGACGAGCTCGTGGATCTGATGACGCGGTGGAGTCGCTGTTGAGGTGGATCCGGCGAGTCGGCGATCTTGGCCTTCGGGGCAGAGAGGGCACAGTGGTTGCACCCCCACCGGTCTTGTCGCCACCGGCTCGTGCCTGGCTGACTTGCCGCGGCTGCGACGTGCTCAGCTGCCGTTGAGTGTCGCCATTGGCGAAGCCGATGAGACTCTGAATGGTGGCCCTCCAGTCGTCGATCTTGTCTGCCGTTGGAGGGTAGTCTAGGAGCAGTTGAGCTCGCGCCAAAGCTTCTGCTGCAGTGGCGGGTGGCGGTGGCGAACGGTGCGAGGAGTGGGATATGCTCGGACTTCTAACTATGTTAGAAGGAGCAGTATCCCGTCCAGGCGACCGTGCCTCACTCGTGCTAGCATGTTGGCGTGCATGCTGGTCTTGGGCACTCCAAGATCCACTAGCTCGATCTTGGTCTAGCAAACGCATGGTACCATGAGTACCATGACGCTGTCGGTCCTGCGCCTCCTGAGATGGGCGTAGTGCATGTACGGACGCCGAGGTCTTGGAGTGCGCCCGGTCGTTGTGGGAGCCAGCTACGCCGCCGATGGGCAGCGCAGCCTTGTCCTTGGACCTGGCAGCACCGTGAGCTCCCTCGTCGACGCCCGTTCTTCCGCCGGCGTCTGCCCCATCAGCCGTTTGTTCCGGTGGTGGTGGGTTCGGCGCGGACGGAGCAGCCGCCTCCGAAGCCTTCTTCTTCGGTGGCATGTCGATGAAGATGATGAAGATCTAGCTCGTGTGAACGCTGGATCTGGTTCACACAACCTCGACGCCCCTACCCACCGTGCCAAAGATTTTCTTCGCCGCCGCATCGCCCCCCTGCAGGAACGGGGGAGACCCACCTGGGAATTCAAGAATGCGGCGGATATCATGAGGCTATGTCCGGGCCTCAACTTCAACTTCACTGTTTTGGAGCTCAACGCGATGCTCCAGGAGCTGTTCAAGTACGACCCTCAACATCCTGAAGTGTTCAGGTTGCTGCAGGGTGTCGTTCCGCTGTGCAACAACTCCGCGCTCGACCGCATTCGTGCAATGATGCCGCAGTGCGATTCGCATGGAATTGTCCCAACTTGGCAAGAGCCTGCAGACGACGTCATGCAGCAGTTCTTTGACGGCTTGGTAGAAGTGCCGGTCTGCTCCGATGAAAAGGATAGGCTCACCCGCGACACCACCGATGCGGAGATGACACGCATCGCCACCAGGCTGGAAGAGGCGGCGGCAGCCGCAGCCGCGGGCGAATTTGGATTCACCGTAGAGGAGGCAGATGCAACAGAGGCGGCAAGTCGTGCCGAGCGAGGGGAGCCCGCCGGCGGGAAAGAGCTTGCCGGGCATGATGTCGAGTCGAGCGAGCCCGCCAAGGATACGAGCGGCTCGCTGGAAATCAACTCCTCTTCCTCCTCATCTTAAGGCAGCTCGCCGCAAGCAGAGTCTCCATCCCCACCAAAAAGGCGTCTCCGCAAGGCCGGGGACGTAGCGGGGTGGCAGGCGAGTGAACAGTCGTCGCACCGCGTGACGCGCTCCACCGCGGCAAGCACTGTTGCTGCGGGAGCACCTCATGCTGCTGCGGCAACTGGAGCGGGGTCGTATCAGGCCACCGCCACTGTTCCCGCCAAGAGGCCAAGGGAAACTACTCCTCCGCCTCCTCGTGCTGGACGTGGGCCGGACTTCGACTTCTCCGCGTTCAGCTCCGACGAGGAAGAAGAAGAAGAGTAAGCTTCTCTTGTTGTACTTGTAGTTCTTCAATTCTTGCTGTTTTGTTTTGTATCTCATTTGCTTTACTCTGAACTTGTTCCTTTTCAGGACTCTGGCCCAGAGAGCAGCGAAGAGAGCCAAGGTCCCGGTGATTGTCATCGAGGACGAACCCACCGCGACAGCAGGGGGAGCGCCCGAGACCACCTTGCCGGACCCGGCAACTGTTCTCCAGAGCAGCCCCCAGCGTAAGTATATGGTTCGCTTTCCACTGGTAGGCGCGCATGGATACTGTTTCTTTGCTGACATCTGACTTTTGGTTTGTGTAGAAGCAGAGCAGCCCCACCAGGAGCATCCGGAGACCGCCCCCGAAGTGCCAAGGGAGAGTCCTCCGGCAAGGGGGAGTTCTCCGGCAAGGGACAGCACCAGCGTCCCCCCGACGGCGGAGACTACGACTGCCGAACCCAGTACAGGTAATCTTCTCTTCAAAGCTTCCCTTGGGTTCTTCTTCTTTTTGGGTATTTGTTTGACTTTTCTCACTTTTCCGGCAATCAGACCCATCTACTGCGGAGCTGATGGAGACCGAGGTTGCTGCCAACGACGTTGCTGCCACTGGTAAAGCAGCCGGCGCTGATGATCCCGCCGGCGACGAGGCCGCCAAAGCTGCCGCCGCAGCAGCTGGCGAGGGGTCTGGCGATCATACTGACGGCCCTGAGGCCGCAGGAGTGCCAGGCGCTACGTCGACCGCCGACCCGTCCGCCGCTACTGCAGCGCCAGGCTCCGAAGAGCCCCAGCCAGGCGTCTACTTGAAGGCCGGCGATGGCGTCTTCATCAACCTCCCCTTGTCGGCTCTCGGAGCCATGGTGGAAGTGGTGGAGGAGGTCGACGGTGTTGGTGGTGCTGGTGGCGATGGGGGGCGGGGTGCTGCTCTCTTTCAGCTTTGGGAAGATGAGGGAGCGGCGGAGATTTCTGAGATTGGAGTAGCAACCGGCGAATGGGCGAACTGCCCCTGTTTCCCCTGCTTATAAGGAGGGAGGGGGCGGACGTTCCGCATTTCCGAATAAAGAAACCACCCATGATCTCTCCCACGACGCCGCATTCAACGCGTGCCGTTCGGGGAGGGCGCGGTGGATACGGAGAGAGATACGGCGTAACCCAGGCCGCGCGTGCCCGTGCCCTGTTTTGGGCCTGGCCCAACAGCGTTTGGCACCGTGTATGGCCCAGGCCCGGGGGCTCCTGTCGGTGTACTAGAGTAGGGGTACCCTAGTATCCTGAACTTGTGCACGGGCAGTCGCAGCATCCCGCCGCAAGGCTTGCCGGGTGACCGCCAAGGTCCTCCGTGGTTCCTGTGGAGCCATTCAAGGACAAAGTATCAAAGCCAAGGAGACAACACCCCGGCAAGAGGAGCTTGCCGGGAAGGCCAACCAAGGCATCTCAAGGAACTTGCCGCGACGCGCCACGCGTCCCGGCAAGGCCCGGTGAGCGACAAGCTCCCGGACGCGACAAGACAACGACCGCGGCAAGGCGCTTGCCGCGGCAAGCCACCACTCTGTGTCCGCGCTCCAGCACATCCACCAACGTGTCGCTCTGGGACCCTTCCAAACATATGTGGCGGGAGGCTGTGCAGCCAGCGGTGCGCGGTGGCAAGCGGTGCTGACAAGATTGCCATCGTGGCGGGCGGTGGCGTCCTTGACGGTCCCTTTTGCACTATTTAGGCGACGTAGAGGGGCATTTAATGCCCTTGTCCCCTGCCGTCAGGGTTAGGTATGATACACTGTAGCAGGTAGCTGTACCAACCGCAGCACCTTTCCATTTTTACCCTTGTCTACATTGCCACCTGTCGGTGACCCTTGAGCATATAAAAGGAGGCCCATGCGCAACGTAGTAGGGGGTCGGCAAAAAAGAGAACACTCACGCTCGGTCTCGTTAGCTGCTGGGGTGTACTATAGCACTCCGTGCTCCCGAGCAAGAACTCAATACAAACCGAAAAGCAGGAGTAGGGTTTTACGCATCCATGCGGCCCGAACCTGGGTAAACCGCTCGTTTGCTTCGCCTCGATCCGCTCTTCGTGCGACCCTCGCCCCCGCCGAACCGAAAGGGACTCGGTCCGCCGGTCCCATAGGTGCTCGTGGGTCAGTACCCCGGCACCTGCCCTCCCATGCGCGCCCAGGTGGGTTTTCCCCACCTGGTGGCCCCGCAGACCCTGAAACCGACGCTATAAATCCTATTTTTCCAGAAAAAAATCAGGGAGAGAGAATTACCGCGATCCACGCGACAGAGCCGCCATCACCTCCTGTTCTTCATCGGGAGGCCAGATCTGGAGTCCGTTTTGGGCTCTGGAGAGGGGGTCTTCGTTCTTCGTTATAACCAACCCTTCTCCATCGCCAATTCCATGATGCTCCCCACCGGGAGTGAGTAATTCCTTCGTAGGCTCGCTGGTCGGTGAGGAGTTGGATGAGATTCATCATGTAATCGAGTTAGTTTTGTCAGGGCCTGATCCCTAATATCTACTATGTTCTAAGATTGATGTTGCTATGAATTTGCCATGCTTAATTCTTGTCACTTTGGTCTGGGTTGCCATGATTTCAGATCTGAACCGTTTATGTTATCACCATTATATCCATGTTTTAGATCCGATCTTGCAAGTTATAGTCACCTACTACGTATTATGATCCGGCAACCCCGGAGTGACAATAGTTGGGACCACTCCCGAGAATGACTGTAGTTTGAGGAGTTCATGTATTCACCATGTGTTAATGCTTTGTTCCGATTCTCTATTAAAAGGAGGCCTTAATATCCATTAGTTTCCAATAGGACCCCGCTACCACGGGAGGGTAGGACAAAAGATGTCATGCAAGTTTTTTCCATAAGCACGTATGACTATTTATGGAATACATGCCCACATTATATTCATGAACTGGAGCTAGTGCCGTATCGCCCTAGGTTAGAGTTGTCTTATGATGAAAAGCATCCAACAAGTCACCAATCCAGTGCCTACGAATTTATCTTATATTGTTCTTGCTAAGTTACTACTACTATCATCACTATTGCACTTGCTACAAAACTACTACTATCACTGTCACCGTTACTGTTACTGCTGTCACTATTATCAAAACTATCATATTACTTTGATACTGATCATGTTGCTGCAGATAATTAATCTCTAGGTGTGGTTGAATTGACAGCTCATCTGCTAATACCTTCAAATATTATTTGACTCCCCTTGTGTCGAATCTATAAATTTGGGTTGAATACTCTACCCCCAAAAACTATTGCGATCCCCTATACTTGTGGGTTATCAAGACTATTTTCTGGCAGGCGCCGTTGCCGGGGAGCATAGCTATATTTGTTGAGTCACTTGGGATTATTATCAGTTTATCACTATGAAGAATCTGAAGGATGCTAAGACTAAGATTTATCCCTCTAAGATGAGGGGAGGTAAGGAACTGCCATCCAGTTCTGCTTTAGATTCACCTTCTATTATAAGTAAACTTGCAACACCACCACATGCTATTAATCCTGATATGTCACAAGTTATTTAAGATGCTACTTCTACTATGAATGATACTTATGATGATGCTAGTACCTTTGTTGATGATAATGATGTGCCACTTGGTGACTTTCTTGATCAACAAATTGCTAGAGTAATACAACATGATGTTGCTGAATCTGATGATGAGCTTGAAACTGAAACTCCTGAAACACCTGCTAGAACTAGCCTTCCTAGATATGAATTGCCTAAGGTACCGGAAGGTTATGTTATGAATGAGGAGACAACTAGAGATATTCTTGCTTGTAAGGATAGAGATGATATAGAGAAATTACTATGCAAGTATGGAGAAAAATCTCTGAATGCTAGAATGCAATATGATCCTAAGTTTGCTATTTCACCTTTCTTTATTGATGATAAGGATTATGAATTCTCTGTCGACCCAGAGTTAATTACTTTGGTTGAATCTGATCCTTTCCATGGTTATGAAACTGAAACTGTGGTGGCACATCTTACTAAGTTGAATGACATAGCCACCCTTTTTACTCACGATGAGAAAACTCGCTATTACTTTATTCTAAAATTATTTTCGTTCTCATTAAAGGGTGATGCTAAAGCTTGGTACAATACTCTTGCTCCTGGTTGTATGCGTAGTCCCCAGGATATGATTTATCACTACTCTTGAAAATATTTCCCTACTCATAAGAAACAAGCTGCCTTACAGGAAATATTTAACTTTGTGCAAACTAAACAAGAGAGTCTCCCACAAGCTTGGGGGAAGCTTTGCCAATTTCTTAATGCTTTGCCTAATCATCCTCTGAAGAAAAATGAAATACTTGATATCTTCTATAATGGACTAACCGATGCTTCTAGGGATTTCCTAGATAGATGTACTGGTTGTGTTTTCAGGGAATGAACTATTGGGCAAGCTGAAGAATTATTGAATAATAAATTGAAAAACTATGATGATTGGACTCTTCCTGAACCACCGCCTAAACCTACTCCGAAGAAGAGGGGTATATTATATCTCAGTCCTGAAGATATGCAGGAGGCAAAGAAATCTATGAAGGAAAAATGTATTAAAGCCGAGGATGTCAAAATTTTACCTCATATTGAAGAAATACATGGGCTTAATACACCACCAATGCCTAAGGTGGTAGAGGTAAATTCTCTACTGAAGTTCAATGATAATGACAATCCTCACAATATGCATCCCAGCCAATGTCTTTATGAGTTTGAAAATTACATCAGAAAACAGGATCACTTCAATGCAAATGTTATGAAACAATTGAAATACAATTTTGATATGATTGCTCGCTTGAGTGACTTGTTATTTATAATCACAAATAATGTTAGAGGTTTTGGAAAGCATGCTTCTATGGTTCAAACACAGTTAGAACAAGTTGCTAAATCTCAAAGAGAGTTCGTTGATGAAATGAACAATAATAAACATGACTTTGCTGTTAGAGTAGCAACTAGAGGGGGTAAAATGACTCAGGAACCACTCTATCCCGAGGGACACCCAAAAAGAATTGAACAAGATTCACAAAGAGCTAACACTGATGCACCTAGTCCTTCTAGAAAGAAAAAGAAGAAGAAAAATGATAGGACTTTGCATGCTTCTAGTGAACCTGAAATAGAAAAACCTCCTGATAATGATAATGAAATTCTATCTATGATGCTGAAACTCAGTCTGGTAATGAACACTCACCTTCTGATAATGAAAAATATAATAATGTGGTTAATGAAGATGCTCAACCAAATAATAAAGAACCAGAGAATGATGTTGAGATAGAACCACCTGTTGACCTTGATAACCCACAACCTAAGAATAAAAGGTATGATAAAAGTGACTTTGTGGCTAGAAAACACGGTAAAGAAGGAGAACAATGGGTTCAAAAACCTATGCCTTTTCCACCTATGTCAACTAAAAAGAAAGATGAAGAAGAATTTGAACGCTTTGCTGAAATGCTCAGGTTAGTCTTTTTGCGCACTCACTTGACTGATATCTTGAAAATGCCTCCTTATCCAAAGTACATGAAAGACATCATCACAAATAAGAGAAAAATACCAGAAGCTAAAATCTCCACTATGCTTGCTAATTGTACTTTTAAATATGGAGTACCTAAAAACTTGGAGATCCGGGAATACCAACTATACCTTGCTCTATCAAAAAGAATTATGTGAAAACTGCTTTATGTGGTTTAGGAGCTGGTGTTAGTGTTATGCCTTTATCTTTATATAAAAGACATGATTTGAATAAAATCACACCTCCTGAAATATCTTCGCAAATGGCTGACAAATCAACCGCCATACCTATCATTATTTGTGAGGATGTGCCCGTTGTTGTTGCTAATGTTACTATTTTGACCGACTTTGTTATACTTGAGATGCCCGAGGAGGAGGACATGTAGATTATCCTTGGTAGACCCTTCTTGAATATTGTAGTGTCTATTATTGATTGCAATAAAAGTAAGGTCACTTTTCATATCAATGGTAATGAGCATACGATGCACTTTATGAAGAAACAATTCCAAGTGAGTGATATTAATGTTATTGAAAAATCTCCAACAAGCACTATTGGAAGCTTTCAAATACCTCTACCTACTGTCAAAAAGAAATATGAAATGCATACTATTGGGGAAATTCATATCCCCATTGAGGTAACTTAGTGATTTACGAAAGTTCTTTGGTTTCATGCTAATCAAAAGTGGTTGTTAATAAGACTTGATCAAACTTATTAAAGGATCATTTTTGAGCAGTATGAAGTTGATGAATTTAGTAAGCACTACCTTCTATCCCTACTCTTTGTTTTATGTTTGTATTAGTTAAATAAAATAAAATACCATGTTTTGTCTGTTTTCTGAATTTCCCCTGCAATTAAAAATGACCCAAAAATAAAAGTTCTCAGAATGCTCTGAAAATTTAAGGTGGTTTTCTTCTGAATATTTATGAATTTCTGGTGCAAATAATATTATAGGGAGGTGCACCAGGTGGGCACAACCCACCTGGGCGCGTCATGACTATAACACCCCGGATATGATTTACCTAATATGTAATCCAACTCTTGCCGTTTCCGGCGTTAAGTTATTTTATTTTCTCTGGTTCGGGTTTTTGTCTCCGTGTGTTGTTGTTGTTGTCATGCATCTCATATCATGTCATCATGTGCATTGCATTTGCATACGTGTTCGTCTCATGCATCCGAGCATTTTCCCCGTTGTCCGTTTTGCATTCCGGCGCCTCGTTCTCCTCCGGTGGCCATTTCTACCTTTCTTTCGTGTGTGGGGATTAAACATTTCCGGATTGGATCGAGACTTGCCAAGCGGCCTTGGTTTACTACCGGTAGACCGCCTATCATGTTTCGTACCATTTGGACTTCGTTTGATGCTCAAACGGTTAACCGAGGCACTGAAAAGGCCTCGTGTGTGTTGCAGCCCAACACCCTTCCAATTTGGCCCAAAACCAACCAAAACCCTCTCCATCATCTAGAGCGTTCGATCACGATCGCGTGGCCGAAAACCGCACCTCATTTGGCCTCTCCTAGCTCCTCCTATGGCTATATATAGTACCCCCTCCGAAATTCCCGGTGAAACCCTAACCCCCTTCTCCCACCGCGCGCCTTACAACGTCCGCCGGCGCCGGACATGTCCGACCCGCCCGCCAGCACCACGTGGCGTCTCCCCATTCGCCGAAACGCCGCGCCCACATCGCCGCGTATCCCGCCGGCCCGCGGAGCCCGTCCCGGGCCCCCGAGGCCCATCGGCCGCCGCCCGCCGCCTGGGAGTCGCGCGCCGCCCCCGTGCCCTCGCCTCCATCTCCGGCGCGCCCCGCTGCCGCGCGTAGTTCTCCGGCGCTTCCTCTGGCCGGCGCAGCACCAAGCCGCCGCGGCCATCGTCGGCCCCCGCCGCGGACACAACCGCCGCCACTGTCCTCGCCCGGGGCCCGGCGAGCCCTTCCCCTCCTCTGGCGAGCTCCGGCAGCCGCTTCCCCGACGGACTCTGGCGAGGCCCCCGGTGAACCTCGATCCACGCGCCGGATCCAGATCTGGAAATTAGGGTTGACCTAATTTTTTCCCCAAGTCTGCAGATTATATTGCCATGTTCATCGCATCGTAACTTTGCATCCGTAGATCCGTTTTGGGCATATGGCATATCAAAATGTTCGCCTTAGAGAGCACACCATTTCATCTCATTGCATCATTTTCATTTGAGTTCATCTTGATGCCCGAAATGCTGTTGGAAGAGTGCTATTTGAGTTAGTTGTCAGATCTGCTGCTCCAAATAGCTATTTTTCATTTTTGCCATGATTATTGTGTGCATGATATGCCCCTGAGCTCTACATATGTTTTGTTATATGCTTTGTCATATTTCCAGAGGTGCCATCCACGTATTTTTGTGATGTGTGTGGTGACTAGCACAATCTTGCAAAGTGGTGCATCCGTTATTGCTGATTTCAGGGACTTAGCAATTCCACTAAGTCCTTGGACTGTTTTGATCAATATGCCATATGTTCATGTTGTTTCCTAGTGATCCGTACCTCTTTTGAGGATGATCAGTAAGGATGTTTTGTTAATCTTGTAGTGTTCTATCCATCCATGTCTTTGTTTGCAATTATGGAGCAACCTAGCTTCAGTCAATCGTGCTCTACTTTTGCTATTTCGTGAATCTGGGAAGATTGTATACTTGTTAGTGATTTTGCCGAGGATGTTGTAGTTGATCCGTGCATGCTATGTTATTGTTCTTGCCATGTCTAGCTTGCATAATGTGTATTCTTGATGGGTGTATGCTTAGATTGTCATGACATGCTCTGTAGCGAGTGCATCGAGCTCGTAAACATGCCTACTTGATATCTGATTTGCATGCTCCAGTTTTTCACTAACTCTGACATCTGATTATGTTTTTGCCATGTTCACATGCTTGCAATGGTATTTTCTGATCCCTCTTGGCTCATGGTCACTAAGGGACTTTTGTTAAGCTCCTTGAGTAGCTCCATGCCATGCTTTACTTTGCCATGTTCAGGCCCTGTAGCATATAGTTTTCATGCTCCAAAGTGTGCTACCTGATCTGAAATTCCAGACAAGTGTTAATTTCACTAAGTCTTAAATCTGTTTACCAATTGCACTTTTGCCATGCTTGTTTGAACCTATTAATGGATGAATTGGCCGTAGCTCAATGTTCATCTTTTTTTAAGCATCATGAATGTATCCCTGCCATGTATTTTGTTGCCATGTTTGAGTGCTATAGCATGTTTAACTTGTTGCATTTAGATGGCTACTTGCTGTATATCGCAGACCGGTGCCATATTTGAATTGCTTTCCATTTCCAAACCGTGTCTCCGATTCCGGTGTTCTTTATATCGATTTCTACAGAAATCACCACACCTTTCCAGTGGCACACTTGGATTTCCATGTTGAGGCCAGGTTCATTCATTCCTTGTCAAATCTTGCATATGCATCACATATCACATCTCGCATAGCATACCATGTTGGCATCATGTTGTTTGAGCTTTGCACGTGGTTGATTGTGTCCTTTTTGCTTGTTTGTATTATTTGGGTAGAGTCGGGAGACGAGTTCACTAACGAGGAGCCCGTTGAGTTTGCTTTTGAGGATCCAGTCAACTCTGACAACTTTGCAGGTCAAGATGATCATACCCTCAAAATCACTTCTATCTTTACTTTGCTAGATGCTTGCTCTTTTGCTATGCCTATGCTACGATGCCTACCACTTGCTTATCATGCCTCCCAAATTGCCATGTCAAACCTCTAACACACCGTGTCCTAGCAAACCGTTGATTGGCTATGTTACCGCTTTGCTCAGCCCCTCTTATAGCGTTGCTAGTTGCAGGTGAAGATTGGAGACCGTTCCTTGTTGGAACATTATTTTCTTGTTGGGATATCATTATATTATCTTGTTATCTTAATGCACCTATATACTTGGTAAAGGGTGGAAGGCTCGGCCTCTCGCCTAGTGTTCTGTTCCACTCTTGCCGCCCTAGTTTCCGTCATATCGGTGTTATGTTCCCGGATTTTGCGTTCCTTACACGGTTGGGTGATAATGGGAACCCCTTGACAGTTCGCCTTGAATAGAGCTTCTCCAGCAATGCCCAACCTTGGTTTTACCATTTTCCACCTAGCCTCTTTTTCTCTTGGGTATCCGGAGCCCAAGGGTCATCTTATTTCAACCCCCCCG
Organism: Triticum urartu; assembly: GCF_056163025.1. Taxonomy (NCBI): domain Eukaryota; kingdom Viridiplantae; phylum Streptophyta; class Magnoliopsida; order Poales; family Poaceae; genus Triticum; species Triticum urartu. The sequence goes on from NC_141879.1 coordinate 428,916,971, forward strand.
GGCCAGTGCTCCTCTGAGTGTTGGTCCACCTCGTCAGCCGCCGGTGGCCACCAGGGGCAACTCTGGGCTGGCCTACCGGAAGTTTGGATAATCTGAGTATGTCCTAAGAACGAGATATGTGCAGCTCCTATCGGGATTTGTCGGCACGTTCGGGCGGTGTTGCTGGATTTGTTTCAACTTGTCGAAATGTCTTGTAACCGGGATTCCGAGTCTGATCGGGTCTTCCCGCTAGAAGGAATATCCTTCGTTGACCGTGAGAGCTTGTCATGGGCTAAGTTGGGACCCCCTACAGGGATTTGAACTTTTGAAAGCCGTGTCCGCGGTTATGGGCAGATGGGAATTTGTTAATGTCCGGTTGTAGATAATCTTGAACCTTAACTTAACTAAAACGAATCAACTGTGTGAGTTACCGTGATGGTCTCTTCTTGGCGGAGTCCGGGAAGTGAACACGGTGTTGGAGTAATGCTTGTCGCAGGATGTTCTCTAGTTCTTCGTTCGCGCTTTGCCTTCTCTTCTCGCTCTCTTTTCCGAACAGGTTAGTCACCATATATGCTAGTCGCTTGCTGCAGCTCCACATATTACCTTGCCTTACCTATAAGCTTACATAGTCTTGATCGCGAGGGTGTGAGATTGCTGAGTCCCTATGGCTCACAGATTACTTCCAAAACCAGATGCAGGGCCAGACGACTCCGTTCCAGATGACGCGCTTGAGCTCAAGTGGGAGTTCGACGAGGACTCACGCCGTTACTATGTGTCTTTCCCTGATGATCAGTAGTGGTGCCCAGTTGGGGCGATCGGGACCGTGTCGCATGTTGGGTTGGTCTTTTATTTTGGCACCGTAGTCAGGCCATGAGTGATTGGATGATGTAATGCTATTTATGTACTTTGTTTGACGTGGCGAGTGTAAGCTAACTATGTACCTTCCCCTTTTATTATCTATATTACATGGGATGTTGTGAAGATTACCTTACTTGCGACATTGCTTTCAGTGCGGTTATGCCTCTAAGTCGTGCTTCGACATGTAGGAGATATAGCCGCATCGAGTGCATTACAAGTTGGTAATCAGAGCCTTCCCCGACCTTAGGAGCCCCCACTGCTTGATCGTTTTTAGCAGCCGAGTTAAGTCTAGAAAAAAAAATGTTTTGAGTCATTTAGGAATTATATATCGGAGAGTTTAGGAATTCTTTTTACTCCCCAGTCCCTTCATCGCTCTGGTAAGGCATCCTGACGTAGATTTTTGACTCTTCTCTTCTCAAATTTCACAAAAAAAAATTTGGATCACGCGGGTATCTTGGAATCGTTCCGATGGATTTGTGACGAGAACATAGTTCTTGGTGCCTCCTGTCATTTAGGGGTTGTGGCAGTGTCCCGGGGAGTTGAGCTCCGAGGTGTTGTCGTCACAATTTTATCGTTGCCGTTCTGGAATACCTGAGTTTAGTATGCCGACATCGAAAATCTCTTTTATGCAGTTGTTGGTGAGATAACCTCGACGCCACCCAGTACTGGGGCGGGAGTTCGGGAGTATTGCCATAACTTGTATAACGGATGCTTTTCGAAGGTTGAGGTAGATGGTTTGCGAAGTTTTTCTCGGTAATGTGTTGAAGGATGGATACAGCTGGATGTAGGATTTGCTAGATTTGGGTGAGATATTATGCTTCCCCTATATCCCCAACACCTGATTGCATAACCGGAAAGGTTCGGGAGTTTCATAGGTGGGAATTCTTGTAGCTCTAGCCCTTCTTCCACGGATATTTGGTTTGAGATTGGGATTTCTTACCGAGTATTCGTTCTTGTTCCGTACCTTGTTGATTTATTCCTCTATCTAAATTCTAAGTGGCTTCTCAATTTATGGATATGTGACCATTTCAAGTGGAATACATTCGTTCATTTTGTTCGGATGTGAAGACTATATGTTGCAATTTCAACCCGCTTGATTCAGCTTCATTTTATCTGTCAATGTGCTAACGGATGTCACCCTCTCCAGGATGGCTCCCGCTAAGAGCAGCAATCAAAATCAGAATCAGGATCCTCCACCACCTCCACCTGCTCCGGAGGCATGGCAAGCTGTGATGGCCACTACCAATGCAAACATGCAGTTGATCATGAAATTTCTTCAAGAGCGCAACCAAGCAAACCAAGGCAACCAAGGCAACAATCAGAATCACTTTGCTACACTCAACCAGTTCCTTGCTAACGGGCCAAAGACCTTCAGCAATTGTGTTCAGGCAACTGATGCTGACGATTGGCTCATGGACTTATGCAAGCATTTCGAGTGCAGTAATGTGAGGCCTGAGGACTTTGTCAAGTTCGCTTCCTTCCAACTCAAAGACCAAGCTGCAGAATGGTTCCAGCAATACAAAGATTCCAGAGGAGGCCGTGTGATTACCTGGGATGAATTCCGTCAAGACTTCAAAGCTCATCATATTCCTCAGAGCGTGGTTGAAAGCAAGCGTGAGGAATTCCGCAACCTGAAGCAAGGCTCTTTGTCTGTCTATGACTACAACAAGTTGTTTCAGAAGCTCGCCCGCTTTGCTAAGAAGGATTTCCCTGACGAGAAGAGCATGATATACCAGTTCAGGGGTGGTCTCAGAGAAGAAATTCAGCTAGCTCTTGTTCTCTTTGAGCCCTTGAGGTACGATGAGTTCTACAACATGGCATTGAAGCAAGAGGTTGCTCAACTTAGGTGTGATGCTTCCAAGAAGCGAGTCAGAGATGCTACTCCTTCTTCCTCTACTCAAGTGGCCAAGTAGCAGAAGTATTGGCTTCCTCCTCCTCCGTTCCGTCAGCCGTATCAGAAGAGCAAAGGTGGCAGTGGATCTTCCCACCCACCCAACCCTGGCTTTCAGAACAAGACTTCGTCTCAAGATCCAAGATCGAGTGCTCCGTATCACTGTCCGCTTTCAGAGGTCACGTGCAACAAGTGCCAACAAGTGCTTCAACCTGAGGCGTCTCCCTCCTCCTCCTCCTATGAGATCGGCAAGTACAGCTGTGGTCAAGCATAACCCCAAGAATGCCAAGGTCAATTTGATGAATGCAGCTCAGGCAGAGGACTCGTCAGATGTCATCATGGGTAACCTTCCTGTTAACGATGTTCCTGCAAAAGTACTTTTTGACACTGGTGCATCGCATTGTTTCATCTCAAAACCTTTTGCATCTAAGCATGAGTTGACTTCCCAAGTTATGCATAAACCGTTAGCAGTTGTCTCTCCAGGTAAATGTTTGCTCGCTAACCACGAGATTCTGGATATTTCTATCATGATGGGTGATTTCAAGTTTCTGGCTTCTCCAATGGTCCTTGGTAACTCGCATATTGATCTTATTCTCGGGATGGATTGGCTTTCAAAGCACAAGGTTCAGCTTGATTGTGCATCCAGGCAGATTCAATTGACTCATTCGTCTGAGGATGTTATTGTCTTTGCCGCTCAGGATAATACCATCCATCTGTTTTCTCTCAATGAGAAGGGTGAACTGGATGCCATCTCTCAAATTCCAGTCATTTGCGAATATCAAGACTTCTTTCCAGAAGAGCTTCCAGGAATGCCTCCGCACCGGCCAGCTGAATTCGTCATCGATCTTGAGCCTGGCACGGAACCAGTGTGCAAGCGTCCTTGCAAGCTCGGACCTGAAGAGTTGAAGGAGCTGAAGAAGCAACTCAATATTCAAGAGCGGATGGGTCTCATCCGACCTAGTTCTTCTCCGTGGGGTTGTGGAGTTCTTTTTGTGAAGAAGAAGGATGGAACGGACCGACTTTGTGTTGACTACCGTCCATTGAACAAGAAGACTATCAAGAACAAGTACCCACTTCCCAACATCAACGAGCTATTCGAACAACTCAAAGGTGCCCAAGTATTCTCCAAGCTTGATCTCCGTATGGGTTATCACCAGATTTGAATCCGTGAGCAAGATATTCCCAAGACGGCTTTCAGGACAAGCTATGGTTCATATGAATACATGGTCATGTCTTTTGGCCTTGTCAACACTCCTCCTACTTTCTCTCGCATGATGAACTTCATCTTCAACGCCTACACCAATGACTTCGTTTTGGTCTATCTCGACGACATTCTGGTCTTTTCGAAGAACAAGGAAGATCATGCCAAGCACTTGCGTTTGGTGCTCGATAAGCTCAGGGAACATCAGTTCTATGCCAAGTTCTCAAAGTGCGAATTTTGGCTCGATGAGGTTCTTTATCTTGGGCATATCATCTCTGCCAAGGGCATTGTAGTGAATCCTGAGAAGGTGTCCGCAATTGTGAATTGGGAACCACCTCAGAATGTGAAGCAACTCCGTAGCTTCCTCGGTCTCGCAAGCTACTGTCGAAGGTTCGTTCAGAACTTTTCAAAGATCGCGAAGCCTCTCTCAAATCTTCTGCAGAAGCACGTCAGGTACGTTTGGTCTCCGGAGTGTGACATTGCTTTCAACACTTTGAAAGAGAAATTGGTCACTGCTCCAGTGCTGACTCCGCCCGATGAATCCAAACCGTTGGAGGTCTTTTGCGATGCCTCTCTTCAAGGTCTTGGTGCAGTGTTGATGCAAGAGAAAAAAGTTGTGGGTTATACCTCTCGCCAGTTGAAGCCCAGCGAGAAGAACTACCCCACTCATGACCTCGAGTTAGCGGCAGTTGTGTATGCTCTTTTGACTTGGAGACATCTCTTATTGGGAAGAAAAGTGGACATCTTCACTAACCACAAGAGTCTCAAGTACATCTTCACTCAGCCTAATCTCAACCTCAGGCAGACTCGATGGGTCGAAATGATTCAAGAATATAATCCGAGTATCGAGTATACTCCAGGCAAGGCCAATGTGATTGCTGACGCTTTGAGCAGGAAGGCTTATTGCAACAATCTGATTCTCAAGCCTTATCAACCCGAGCTTTGTGAAGCTTTCCGCAAACTCAATCTGCAAGCTGTTCCTCAAGGTTTCCTCGGCAACCTTCAAGTCTCTCCTACCTTGGAAGACCATATTCGCCAAGCCCAGCTTCTTGATGTTATGGTGAAGAAGGTGAAGATTGGGATTGCCAAGAGCCAACCCAAGTACAAGTGCTACCGCCTTGATGACAAGGATACTCTCTTCTTCGAGGATCGTATTGTTGTGCCCAAGGGTGATCTTCGTAAGGTTATGATGAACGAGGCTCACAATTCACTCCTCTCCATCCACCCTGGGAGCACGAAGATGTATCAGGACCTCAAGCAGGCTTATTGGTGGACTCGAATGAAGCGCGAGATTGCTCAATTCGTGAATGAGTGTGATGTCTGCAGAAGAGTGAAGGCAGAACACCAAAGGCCAGCTGGTCTCCTCCAACCTCTTACCATTCCAGAATGGAAGTTTGACCACATTGGGATGGACTTCGTGACTGGGTTTCCATAGTACAATCGTGGCAATGATGCTATATTCGTTGTCATCGACAAACTCACTAAAGTGGCTCACTTTCCGCCTATCAAAGAGTCAATCATTGCAGCTCAATTGGCGGAGCTCTACACCTCTCGGATTGTCTCTTTGCACGTTATTCCACAGGTGATCTCTTCAGACCGTGGTAGCATCTTTACCTCCAAGTTCTGGGATTCTTTTCAGAAGGCCATGGGCACCAACATCCGCTTCAGCACAGCTTTCCATCCTCAAACTAGCGGTCAACTCGAGCGTGTCAACCAGATTCTTGAAGATATGCTCAGGGCTTGTGTGATCTCCTTCGGCATGAAGTGGGAGGATTGCCTTCCATAAGCTGAATTCTCCTACAACAACAGTTTTCAGGCAAGTTCGGGCAAGGCCCCATTCGAAATCCTGTATGGCAGGAAGTGCCGTACCCCTCTCAACTGGGCTAAAACCGGCGAACGTCAACTTCTAGGAAATGACTTAATCATAGAGGCAGAGGAGATGTGCAAAGTCATTCATGATAACCTCAAAGCAGCGCAATTGTGCCAGAAGAGCTACTATGATAGTAAGCATCGTGATTTGGCTTTCGAGATCGGAGATCATGTTTACCTCCGCGTCTCTCCAATGAAAGGTACTCGTCGCTTCGGTATCAAAGGGAAGCTTGCCCCTAGATACGTGGGACCTTTCAAGATCGTCAGCAAGAGAAGCGATCTTGCCTATCAACTCGTGCTTCCTTCAAACTTTGCAAATGTGCATGACGTGTTCCATGTCTCTCAGCTCCGCAAGTGCTTCAACACTCCTGAACGCACCATCAACTTCGAAGACATTGATCTCCAAGAAGATCTATCTTATCGTGAGCACCCCGTTGCTATTCTTGAAGAGACTGAACGCAAGACTCGCAATAAGTCAATCAAATTCCTCAAAGTGAAGTGGTCACACCATTCCGACCGTGAAGCCACCTAGGAACGCGAGGATCACCTCTGTTCTGAGTACCCGGTGTTCTTCCAGTCCTAGATGTCGAGATGAGATCCTTTCGTAGTGGTGGAGTGTTGTATTCCGATCGTGTGTCTTATGTAGAACTAAGTAAGAGTTCCATTCGAGATGCAGCCACCAAAACATGCTTATGGCCTTGCGATGATTATACGATGCATGTGGGCATTAAGGAGGAATTTGAGAAGTATGTTCACAATGCCGGTCGCGGTACCTACATTTTAGATAAGTGTGAACAACACCACACTCTCACTAAATCATTTGTCAAAGGATTTAAATTCCATCCCCGTGAGTCTAGGGTGTCATTTAAGCTTTATGAAAATCCATTTAACATTTCACTAGAGAGTTTTGCTCACCACTACAAACTCCCATTCTGGGGTTTGCTTGAAGAACCGCCAAGGGCTAAGTACCAATCATTCTTGACTAGTCTTTGCTACGGTGAGACGAAGGGAGTGACACAAGGTAGAATAAAGAGCATTCATTTTCCTCGCAATTCAGTACTTTGCATTATTTAAGGGGAATGTATAGTAGGCAAGCAATACTGTAGTACACTTTGTGCTCCAGACTTGAGCCTCATACGCACCGCTCTCACCGGTGAAAGGAGTTATAACCTTGGAGCGCTTCTTGCACGCAGACTACAGCATAATGCTAATAGTGGCTATTTCTATGGTGGAATATATGCCACACGTTTAGCACGAGGGCTGGGTGTTTCACCTTTGCCTTTGATCATATCCTACCCACGCAGTATTTGGACGCTGATGCTATAAAAAGTCATAAGATCCTCAAAGGAAAGACATAACTTCACTTACAATATGTTGTTTAACCGAACATCTGTTGTGCACACATATTTTCCTGCGCCTGCTCTTTTCGACTATCACAGCAAAGGAAGATATTTTGTTCTTGAGAGCAAGGCCCGAGGTCACAACGCAGCAGTGCAGGCAGCACGGCAGGCCGAGGCATCTGCACCGAGAGCCTCTGTTAGCTACCACACCGACTACTATCCAGATTACTGATTGTTCACCAAGTTAGGCCAGAAGCCTAAGCTTGGGGGAGTACGTGTTTCTCACCGACATTACATTCATGTTTACTTATTCAACTTGTCGGTGTTCGCACTTTTTCATTGTATCATCCATGTTAAATTTATTTTCTTGCTTTCTTCTTGTGTGTTTGAAAAATCTTAGAAAAAACAACAACAAAATTAGTTGTAGTTAGTTTACTCTCTATGCATGCTTAGTTGTAATACTAAAAAGAAAACCCAAAAAGATTTCCCTGTTCTTCTTTTGCTTGTTGGGAGCTTTCCCGTGTAAATAGTTTTTGTCATTTTTGCTTTTCCCTTTTATTTGCTTCTTCCAGAAAACTAAAAACTTCAAAAACATTTCAGTGTGTTTCTCTGAATTTCTATTCTTCCTATTTGAGTCATACTGAGGAGAAGACCACGATGAAAATGTTGAGTGGCTCTCATATGAATAATTGTTGATCTAATAAGGAGCCCATTTTACCTTGTCTTCTCCTATTGAATAAAATGTTTTGCAGAATCCAGCTTAGTCCATGGCACTCTTGCACTATTATTATTTTCATATCATTCGGCCATGCAAGTGAAAGGAAATAATGACGATATTCAATGAACTGGCCGTGGCAGAGAGAACCTGGTATGAACTCGACTTGTTAAGTTTGTGTAAATATGTTTAACCTACTATCCATGATTCAGCCCATTATGATTAAACATGTTTGCAATGACAATTAGAGATTGTAGTTTCTCATGCCATGCATAAGTAGTTGGGAGTGGATAATGATTTATCTTGGATATCAACATTTCGTTAAAATGATTGTGATGTAGTATGATGATATGGTATCCCCCTCTGAATGTTCGAGTGGCTTGACTTGGCTCATGTCCATGCATGTACTTGAATCAAAACCAACATAGCATCTATGATATTTATGTTCATGGTGTTCATATCCTACTCATGATAGCATCCAATGTTACTTATGCATAATGCATATTCATGACCGTTGCTGCTCTCTAGCTGGCCGCTTCTCAATCTAATCCCTAGCATTCGCCTGTACTATGTGGGAATTCTGCTTGTACATCAAAAACCTTGAACCCTAAGTTATTCCAAATGAGTCCACCATACCTACTTATGCGGTATTACCCTGCCATCCTAAGTAATTTTTCATGTGCCACCTCTAAAAACTTATAATAAATATCTTTTTGTGTGCCTGAATCGTTCATGGAACGACAGGAGGTGGTCGGTATCTTCCATGCTAAGCAGGTTATTCTCAGGTCAAGTGTTTATTCACTCGCCATCGCACGAGAAAAGGGTGGTAATAGGGATGCCCAGTCCCAAACTGCAAACAGAAAAAGCTTACAAATAATGAAACAAAAACTCCCAATGGAGTCAAAACCTTTACTTTTATCGCTTGGGAACCGCCAGTAGTGTGCTTAGCATGGAAGAAATTGATAACTGATAGTCATGAAGTAAATGAGAAGGGCGCATGTCTCAAAATATCATTTACCTTTGTTTAAAAACTTGAGCTCTGGCACCTCTGCAAATCATTGCTTCCCTCTACGAAGGGACTATCTATTTACTTTTATGTTGTGTCATCACCTTCTAAAATAAGCGCTAGAACCTGAGAGCACTGCTGTCATGCTTATGCATTGTGCGTAGCTAATGTTGGGTGCATCATGCATCATGACTGGATCTTTTCTACCATGAATTACAATGTTTAGTCGCTGCTTGAACTTTGGAGGTGCTCTGCATTTATGTTTTGCAGTCTCAGAAAGGGCTAGCGAGATATCACTATTGTCATATTATATCATGGTTGTTTTGACAACGTGTTGCCATTTGAGATATCTTATTATTGCTTGCTAGCTGATTAGGTCATTGATATGAGTTAATATAATATTTAAGAGTTATTACCCGCATGGTTAGTTATAATGTTGGCCAAAAACTTGGGTGTTGTTTAAGGTTATTTATGCAAACAAGAGCAAAAGAGTTCATAAAAGTTTTTGTTTTCCACTTTTAGTTTATCAACTGAATTTCTTGAGGACAAGAAAAGGTTTAAGCTTGGGGGAGTTGATATGTCTCCAACATATCTACTTTTCCTAATGCTTTTCCTCTTGTTTTGGACTCTAATTTGCATGATTCGAATGAAACTAACCCCGGACTAACGCTGTTTTCAGCAGAACTACCACGGTGTTTTTTTTTGTGCAGAAATAAAAGTTCTCGGAATGGAACGAAACTTTGTGAGGATTTTTTGATATCAATAAAAAGAATTTCTGGAGCCAAGAGCCACCGGAGGGGGGCACCTAGGTGGGAACAACCCACCAGGGTGCGCCCTCCCTCCCAGGCGCACCCAGGTGGGTTGTCCCCACCTAGTGGCCCCGCAGACCCTAAAACCGACGCTATAAAATCCTATTTTTCCAGAAAAAATCAGGGAGAGAGAATTATCATGATCCATGAGATGGAGTCGCCGTCACCTCATGTTCTTCATCGGGAGGCTTGATCTGGAGTCCGTTTGGCGCTCCGGAGAGGGGGATCTTCGTTCTTCGTCATCACCAACCCTTCTCCATGGCCAATTCCATGATGCTCCCCACTGGGAGTGAGTAATTCCTTCATAGGCTTGCTGGTCGGTGAGGAGTTGGATGAGATTCATCATGTAATCGAGTTAGTTTTGTTAGGGCCTGATCCCTAGTATCCACTATGTTCTAAGATTGATGTTGCTATGACTTTGCCATGCTTAATGTTTGTCACTTTGGGCCTGGGTGCCTTGATGTCAGATATGAACCGTTTATGTTATCCCCATTATATCCATGTACTAGATCCGACCTTGCAAGTTATAGTCACCTACTACGTGTTATGGTCCGGCAACCCCAGAGTGACAATAGTCGGGACCACTCCCGGTGATGACCGTAGTTTGAGGAGTTCATGTATTCACCGTGTGTTAATGCTTTGTTCGGGTTTTCTATTAAAAGGAGGCCTTAATATCCCTTAGTTTCCAATAGGACCCCGCTGCCACGGGAGGGTAGGACAAAATATGTCATGCAAGTTCTTTCCATAAGCACGTATTACTATTTACGGAATACATGCCTACATTATATTGATGAACTGGAGCTAGTGTCGTATCGCCCTAGGTTATAACTGTCTCATGATGAATGTCATCCAACAACTCACCGATCCAATGCCTACGAATTTATCTTATATTGTTCTTACTAAGTTACTACTGCTATCATCACTATTGCACTTGCTACAAAACTAATGCTATCACTATTACCGTTACTATTGCTACAGTCACTTTTATCAAAACTATCATATTACTTTGCTAATAATCAAGTTGCTGCAGATAATTAGTCTCCAGGTGTGGTTGAATTGACAACTCAGCTGCTAATACCTTCAAATATTACTTGGCTCCCCTTGTGTCAAATCTATAAATTTGGGTTGAATACTCTACCCTCGAAAACTATTGTGATCCCCAATACTTGTGGGTTATCAATGATATCTTTGTATTTCTCTGCTATCTATCCATTTGGTTTTGCCAACTAGATTGATTTATCTTTAGTGGCAGAGGTGCTTTGTAAGGGGTTCAATCTTGAAGTGTACTCATCACGATATATATAAGTGGTAGTGAGGCACGTATTTATATTCTTGCCATTAAGGATAAAATGGTGGGGGTTATACATATTGCTTGAGTTTACTTTGTCTGCATCATGGCATCTTGCTTAAAGCGTTACTCTGTTTGTCATGAATTTAATACCATAGTTGCATGCTCGCGAGCAGCCGATTGGTGGAGTAATAGTAGTAGATATAGGCCGGAGTCGGTCTACTTGTCATGGACATGATGCCTATATATGTGATCATTACCGTGAATAACATCATAACTATGCGCTTTTCTATCAGTTACCCAATGGTAATTTCTCTACCCGCCGTATGCTATTGTTTCGAGAGAGAAGCCTCTAGTTAAAATTATGGCACCCGGGTCTAGTTTAACCATATTACTAAAACCAAAAGTAACTTGCTGCAATTTTCTCATTTTATTTTACTTTTATTTTTATCTATCTATCACCACCATATTTAATCCTTGCAAGTAACGAGTCCAAGGGGATTGACAACCCTCTTACCCGCGTTGGTTGCATGTATTTGCTTTTGTGTGTAGGTGCTGACACCGAGGATTTGCGTAGTTCTCCTATTGGTTTGATAACCTTGGTTCTCACTGAGGGAAATACTTCTTGGCTACTATATTTCTTCACTCTTCCTCTTGGGGGAAAATCCCAACGCAGCTCAGAAATGGCAAATGCCGCCGTCGGTGAATAGAAGAAACCGCGGGTGGCCAAAAAGGCCACAGCAAAATGGATCCCGTTGGCAACCTCTGTTTATGAGCTCGACCAGTTCATGGTTGACAAGTCCATGATGGAAAATAGGAGGCACCGAATTCTAGAGGGTAAGGCCCTACCAGCCCCTAACACTAGTGAGCATGTGCTCCATCAGTAGTACTTCAGATGGGGGCTTGGCTTCTTGCTGCATAACTTTATGCGTGGTATGCTTCACTTCTTCGGCTGCCAACTGCATCACATTCCAACCAACGGGGTTCTCCATATCGCCATTTTCATCTCTTTTTGTGGGTGCTTTCTCGGAACGACTTCCCACTTTGAGCTATTCCGATTCTTTTTCCGTCTCTGGTACAGATGAACGGCGACTCTATTTGCGACCTCATAGGGCCCAGCCTGCAGCTTCGACCTACCACCAAGTTCTATTCCCGATGTCGGTCTGAGAGTGGCACAAGTTTTGATTTTATGTTTTCGGGCTTCGGGAAAGTTTTCCTCCTTTTGTCTAAGAGCCCCCGAGGAAGCTGCATTCACGAGCTCCGCTGAACTGCTTGTGGCCAAACACCCAAGCCCTCACCGACACCATGGCTTAGCTGAAGAATATCGAGCTAGAAGGAGTGCACATCCTGAGGACATGGGTGGTGCGTTGCATCCCCCCGAGGGCTCGCGTGACCGAGATGTACAAGTACATGGGGTGGAAGATCTTCCACGGGTGGCCGACAGTTAGCTCGGGTCGCTGGAGATTTAGCATTGTGTTAGTGTTTTCACCTGCCTAGAGCCAGCCAAGGTCGACGAGAGTGTTGTCATGGAGCCCTTCAGCGCCGCCAATCCACCGAATGACGTGAGTGTGTAGTTCAGGTGTTTTATCTCTTGGTGTTTAATTTTACTACGTTCTTCTGACTTTCCTTCTAACGGCAGGAGTTCGTGGCCTTTGCATCTTTCTCGTCGGAGCCCCCATTCCCTGGCCAGGCATAAGACGCGGTCATGTTGAAGCTGATGGAGCCCGCCCCGCGAGAGCCCTCGAGGGCGTGCAGCTCTCCTTCCAAGAAGAAGGGAAGAGCTCCCAAGGCCGCCTCACAGGAGGAGGAAGAAGAACGGGAAGATTCGAAGGCCGAGGCCTCCACTCAGGAGGAGGGCAGCAGAACCAGTGATACCCATGATGGTCATGAGGAGGTCATCCAGGAGACTGCGGGAGATGAGCTCAACTAGGTTGAGGCTCCAACATCGCACTAGTTGTTTCGCCATCTTCAGAGGGTCCCACGTGAGGAGGCCTCTGATAGGTCTCCATCGTATCTATAATTTTTGATTGTCTCATGCTAATATTCAACAACTTTCATATAATTTTGGCAACATTTTATGTTATTTTTGGGACTAACATATTGATCCAGTGCCCAGTGCCAGTTCCTATTTGTTGCATGTTTTTTGTTTTGAAAAATAACCATATCAAACGAAGTACAAACGTGATAAAAAATTACGGAGATTTTTTATGGAATATATGTGATTTTTGGAAAGAAGAATTAACGCGAGACGATGCCCGAGGGGGCACAAGCTCGAGGGGGGCACCCCCTATTCTGGGCGTGGGCAGTAGGCTTTTGGGGACCCTATAACGTGGTTGGTTCCCTTCTTTCGTTGCAAGAAATATAATATCCGGAAGAAAATCGTGTTAAAATTTCAGCCCAATCGGAGTTACGGATCTTCGGAAATTTAAGAAACGGTGAAGGGCAGAAAATAGGAACGCGAAATAGAAGAGAAACAAAGAGAGAGATCCAATCTCGGAGGGGCTCTTGCCCCTCTGCCGCCATGGAGGACATCGACCAGAGGGAAAACCCTCCTCCCATCTAGGGGGGGGGGGGGTCAAGGAAGAAGAAGGAGGGGGCTCTCTCCACCTCTCTCACAGTGGCACTGGAGTGCCACCGGGGCAAGGATCGTGATGATGATCTACACCAACAACTTTGCCGCCGTCATCACCAACTCTCTCCCCCTCTATGTAGCAGTGCATCCTCTCACCCGCTGTAATTTCTACTTAGACTGGGTGCTCAATGCTATATATTATTATCCAATGATATGTGGCTATCCTATTATGTTTGAGTAGATCTGTTGTAACGCCCTCGATGCGGCTATATCTCCCACGTGTCGAAGCACGACTTAGAGGCATAACCGCATTGAAAGCAATGTCACAAGTGAGGTAATCTTCACAAACAACCCATGTAATACAATAGGGGAAAGGATACATAGTTGGCTTACAATCGCCACTTCACACAAATACATGAGTACAACATTACAACATCCAAATACAATCAAGGTCCGACTACGGAACCAAAATAAAAGAAGACTACCCCAAATGCTACACAGATCCCCGATCGTCCCGATTGGGCTCCACTACTGATCAACTAGAACGAAACAACACAAAGGACAAGATCTTCACCGAGCTCCTCCTGAGCTTGGTTGCGTCATCTGGAGCGGAATCATCAGGCCCTGCATCTGGTTTAATAGTAATCTGTGAGCCACAGGGACTCAGCAATCTCACACCCTCGCGATCAAGACTATTTAAGCTTAAGGGTAAGGTAAAGGTATGAGGTGGAGCTGCAGCAAGCGACTAGCATATATGGTGGCTAACATACGCAAATGAGAGCGAGAAGAGAAGGCAAAGCATGGTCGATAAAAGTAAGATCAAGAAGTGATCCTAGAACAACCTACGTCAAGCATAACTCCAACACCGTGTCCACTTCCCGGACACCGCCGGAAAGAGACCATCACGGTTACACACGCGGTTGATACCTTTTAATTAAGGTCAACTTAAGGTTTTCTACAACCGGACTTTAACAAATTCCCATCTGCCCATAACCGCGGGCACGGCTTTCGAAAGTTCAAATCCGTGCAGGGGTGTCCCAACTTAGCCCATGACAAGCTCTCACGGTCAACGAAGGAATAGACCTCCTCCCGAGACGTTCCGATCAGACTCGGTATCCCGGTACAACAAGACATTTCGACAGGGTAAAACTAAACCAGCAACACCGCCCGAATGTGCCGACAAATCCCGATAGGAGCTGCACATATCTCTTTCTCAGGGCACACTCAGATTGTCCTAGGTACGGGTAGGCCAGCCCAGAGTTGCCCCTGGTGGTCACCGGCAGCTGACAGGTTGGACCAACACTAAGAGGAGCACTGGCCCGGGGGGGTAAATAATGATGACCCTCAGGAGCGCGACTCCCAAGGGAAAAGAAAAGGCTAGGTGGCAAATGGTAAAACCAATGTTGGGCATTGCTGGAGGATTTTTACTCAAGGCGAACTGCCAAGGGGTTCCCATTATAGCCCAACCGCGTAAGGGACGCAAAATCCGGGAACATAACACCGATATGACGGAAACTAGGGCAGCAAGAGTGGAACAAAACACCAGGCATAAGGCCGGGCCTTCCACCCTTTACCAAGTATATAGATGCATTAATTAAATAAGAGATATTGTGATATCCCAACAAGTAAACATGTTCCAACAAGGAACAACATCTCCATGTTCCAACAAGGAACAAACTTCAATCTTCACCTGCAACTAACAACGCTATAAGAGGGGCTGAGCAAAGCGGTAACATAGCCAAACAACGGTTTGCTAGGACAAGGTGGGTTAGAGGCTTGGTTCAACAATATGGGAGGCATGATAAGCAAGTGGTAGGTATCGTAGCATAGGCATAGCAAAAGAGCGAGCAACTAGCAAGCAAAGATAGAAGTGATTTCGAGGGTATGGTCATCTTGCCTGAAATCCCGCAAGGAAGAAGAACGAGTCCATGAAGAAGACAAGCGGACGTTGTCGAACGAATCCTCACAACACGACGTTACCGGATTACCGAGACGAAGCACACCAGAAAGAAAACAAACAACATAGTAAACAACCACTACAACAACATGGCACGATGCGCAAACAAGTATGATGCATGTCCGGTTTAAATATGCATGACAAGGCAAAGTGCAACAACCAAAACTACAAATTAAGTGGAGCTCAATATGCAACGGGTTGCATATTGACGGAACACCACATCCATTATTTAGTTCGATCTCGTTTATGTACCCAACAATATTAAATGTTTTTAAACATGGCAAGAGGGTGAAGCAAAAGAAAACTACCTATCTAGGCAAGTTTAAATGAGGCCGGACACAACGAACAACACTTCTGCTAAATCCCCATGTGCATATATTAGGTTTGGTCCTGTTCTGCCCTAAACCATATTTTATAGTTATTAAACATGCAAGATGATGCCACCATGTTAAACTAGGCAAAATTCTACCCCATTTACATATAAAGTTTGTTAAAAATGGAGCTACGGTTATTTAGCTATGAATTAAACCATTTTAGCATGGCATATGGACAAAGTTACACAAACAGCATTTTAAACATTTTAAACATGCATGAAAGTTGGATATTGTGAAACTAGATGAAATTCTAATCAGGTTACATATATAAATTGTTTAGATCCCATGCACGGTTGTGAAGTTATTAAATGAATGATCATGAAGGGGTTTTCTGCAAAACAACCGTCTCAGGAATATTAGCTAAATTTATCTCAAGGGAAAAAATGCTACATGGGCCGAATCCTGTTGGCCCAACAGGAAGAGGGGATTTGGAGGGCGGCTCACATCGGCCTTGAGGCCGAATCCGGCTGGCGCTGTGGAACTGGGCCGGGGCGAACTGGCCTTGGCGGTGGAGGCCCATGGCGAAGACGAGACAGGGGAGCGCTGGCGCGGTCGTCGTCCTCCCCAGGATGCAAGACGAGCCGGCGGTGTGGTTCTCCGACGAGGGCTGCATGGGATGAAGCGGAGGCCGGGGATCGGAGCGAGAGGCGGATCCGGGGCGGGGGACGCCAGATCCGGTGAATCCGGACGACGCCGGAAGCTGGGCGGCAGCGAGGAACTCCGAGCGAAGGTGCTGTGTATGACCAAAGAGAGAGAGCAAGCTATAAGGAAAGGAGGAATAGAAATGGAGGAAGGGAGGAGCTGGTGGCCGGGAATGCGACCTGGGCGACGTCGCGGAGTAAGGGTCGCCGGCGATGCGGTGGACTCCGGTGGCCGGCGGGCCTTGCGGGAGCATCGAGCGGCGGCCTCCCTCCCGATCCAGATTGGATCGAGGAGGTGCAGCGGGAGCGAGTAGGCGCTGACTCGGGATCGGGCGCAGATGGCTTCCAGGGCCCCGATCTGGGTCCTGGTGAGCCCGCGGGCTTCGTGGCGGCGCGGAGAGACCAGGGGCGACGTGGAGGCGCGGGAGCGGTCCTGAGCGGCGGCGCAGGTGGCGGCCGGCCCTGTTGGGCGGCGCCAAGTGGCGAGGAGGGGCTGGAGCGGCGCGGAAATTGATGGGGGAGGGGGCTAGAGGTAGGTGGAAGGCTAGGGATGCCCAAAAATGGCAAGGGGGGCTTCTTAAATAGGCAGGGGTCTAGGGTTAGGGGTTTTCATCCGTTTTCAGACCCTCAGATCGCGATCGGATGGCTCCAGGCACGAGGAGGAGTAGGCTGGGCCTAGGTGGCTGTGTAGAAGGGCTAGAGAGGAAAGAGGGGGAAAAGCCGGCAACAGTTTTCGGAGAACGAAAACGTCCGACGTATGACCGACTATAATGTCGCTATAGTTAACCGTTGGGGCATCAAACGAACTCCGAATGCGATGAAACTTGATAGGCGGTCTAGCTACACTAAAATAAGACCACACGTCAACTCTCATCCCATTCCGAGAACATTTTCCGACCACTTATACAATACTATTTCGGAGATGCCGCGGGCGCGTGCAAGTGTGTCTGGACTCGGAACGGACAACAAAGAGAACTGGGGAAACCCAGACGGATGCAAGTTTTGAAAACATGATGATGCAATGCATATGATGCAATGACAAGATGAAACACGCAAGCGAATGACATGGCAACGACGGCGAATAACTGGAAGACACCTGGCACATTGGTCTCGGGGCGTCACAACACTCCACCACTACGAGGGGATCTCGTCCCGAGATCTAGAATGGCACTGGAGGGACAACGGAAGAGAAAGAGAAGAGGTAAAACTAATTTTCTTCTTTGACAAACGAGTGAAACCAAGGAACCTTGCGACATTGAACAAATTCGAGAAAGAACACAACGAAGGTGAATAAGGTTGAAAACACTCCTTTAGAAAAGAGGAACAATGAACATTGCAAAAAACCTTGAGGTTGAAGGGCAAGATAAATATTGAAACCACTCCGGTTAAAACAAGATAGAAAAGGATTAAGAATGATATAATTTGGGCAGCATTCCGACTAAAAAGAAAAGGAATTGAATAAGAACTTGGTAAGATGAGAAGATACTTGATGAAATCACAACATATTGCCTCCGGAACTATTGAAAGAATGGCACAAGAGGTAAGAAAGATTTCAGACAACACTCTGGTTTGAGAAGGTAGGCAAAACTTGATAAGAT
This sequence comes from Triticum urartu, assembly GCF_056163025.1. Classification (NCBI taxonomy): domain Eukaryota; kingdom Viridiplantae; phylum Streptophyta; class Magnoliopsida; order Poales; family Poaceae; genus Triticum; species Triticum urartu. The sequence goes on from NC_141879.1 coordinate 428,935,069, forward strand.
GAGAGAACTTGAATGAAGGACACGACACTCCGGTTGAATGGATAAGCAAAAGAAAGAACATGATCTTGACAAACCGATATGAGGAGTGAAAAGAGCAACATCACTAGACCTCCGGGAGAAAGAATAGAATAAAGATAATTGAGACAAAAGAATGTAGAAGAAAATGCCAACTTCTGCTACAAAAGATCTTGAAAAGGTATCCTTAGGAGAAGGGTCGAACGGAGTTTTTGCAAAACTGACAACGAAAAGAATAAGCTTGATATGGTCTTATGGAATACATCTCAAATTATGAGGTGTCAACCTACCACTCACGGGAAGAAGAATTGGATTGATATCAACAAGGAGACGAGAAACTATATCGCACCGGAAACGATAAATGAAGAATTTGGATCATTTATAAGCACCATAGATAGCAACAATCCTTAGGGAAGGCTTTAGGTGAAATATGACACAAGATAACTCCAACGAAGAGGTTGATGGATTTAAAATACCTCATTCTTAACAACATGTGAATCATGAAACATGAACTCAAATTATCAAGAATGACATAAAACCACCTGAAATGATACGGTAGAAAGAATTGCACTTTGGAATGCAAGATGAAGAATGCTTGAGCTCCTCTGAAAAGAATCTTAAAGAACACGGCGAGAAGGAAATTAAATCCTTGATGAACCATCATGTATAGCCTCCATGAAGGAACTCTGGTAAGAAAAGAATAACAAGAAAGAGAAATTGAAAACACAAGGGGAATCCTTGCAATGATTTAGATGGATCTCCGTGATAATTAGAGCTTGGATCTCCAGGAAAGAAGGATGAGCACTTGAACCCAAGAATTTAATCATCGTGAACAAACTCCGGAAGAAAAGATTAACATAAGGATGAAACAAGAGTAAGAATTATGTTATGCGTATCCTTCACCAATTTAAATTGATGACAAGCAACGGATTTGGCATACCACTTATTCTCGTAGAAAGATTAAAATAGATATGGCGCAAACTTGAGAAAGTCTTCAACGATCCAACGGTAGAATTTGAAAAGCACGAATGCATAGATATGATACACGAAGGAAGAAAACTCTTGAACGAACCACCGTAAGAATTAAAAATGAACAAAGAAAAGATAAGGAAGACACCGGGAAGAATTAGCAAATGAATGAAGATGCTTGAGAGAATTTAGACCCATGAGAACAAAGAGATCACAAGTCGATTAGAGATCTCTTGAACGACGCACCGGTAGGATTGGAGAATGATAACTGAAAGCTGAGAATTAATAAAACTTCTGAAATGATGGGCTCCGGAGAAACAAACTAGAAAGACTCCTGAATTACTCCGGCTGGGTGAAAAGAATTCTCACAATCGAAAGCAATTATGAGAGGAAGGCAACAAGCTAGAATCACGAATCTTCACGAGAACGGATATGATTGAAGAGAAAATTATTCCTTGGTCTTTAAATGTTGATAATGATGACGAGAAACACCACCATGAATTATTTAGACACTTCGAAATGACGAATGGAAAGGTTGAGCCAACGATGAAAAGAATTTTGAAAGATCTTGGAGAAAGACATTTGACTGATGGTAAATCATTCTTACATCAAACTTCGAAAAGAATTTGAGGATACCTCCGAGAAAATAGAAGAGTCATGTAAGATCCTGGAAAAGACCTGTGGGTTAGGGCCCACTCAAGAGAAACACCGTTGAAATGATTAAAAAGAGAGGTTGCACCGGTTGAATTAAATGACTTGAATGAGATACCAATCTCGAAAGAGCTTGAATGAATGCAGAGTGGAAACACGAATCTTCGAGATATCTTGAGCACTCCGGAACAATTAAATAGCGAGAAGTGAATGAATATGAGGTGCACCGGCATGAGAAGGTATTTGAAATGAGGAGAAAGATATGATCAATAACGCTTGAATTTAAACCACCGGAGAAGAAAAATGAGTGAAGGGTGACGAACTTGAAGCTCCGTTGGCATCTTCCTAAGAAACAATGGATAAGAACATTGACGTAAAAAGGAATGGAGAGACTTCATATGAATAAGATGGCCACTTGATCAAGAAATCTGAATCCTTGAAGAAAAATGGGTGGGTGGACGGGAAAACAAAGACAATTTGGGATGGATGGAACGAACACCGTTGAGAAGAACTGATAATTGATCTTGTGGACGTTGAAAAAGAACGGATTCGCTTGAGGAGAAAACACACCGGTTTAAAAAGATTGACATGACAATCTCGATGATCAAGAAGGATTAGTATTCACATCGGAGTATGAGAACACCATTTGGGGAGGGTATGGAATCAACACTTGACTTCGAAGCAACTCGAATATCACAACTCAAAACAAAACAAAGGATTGGCTTGCAGAATAAGCCGGAACAAACATATGACTGAGATTTCGTCCGAAGTTTTTGTGGTGGGGCCTACACGGGCTCGATCATATAGCACCATCATGTGCAAGGAAGTGCACATGACATACGAAGCATCCCGAGTCGGCATAGCCAAGGACTCTTTAAGACACAACGAGACCATTGTAAAAACCAACCGTGAATAGGCGGACCACTAGACGTCAAACCCCAATTTCATATCATACATCTGTCGGAAAGATATCGTAAGATCTACTTGAATTCCCACTTATGAAACTCCCGAACCTTTCCGGTTATGCAATCAGGTGTTGGGGATACAGGGGAAGCATAATATCTCACCCAAATCTAGCAAATCCTACATCTAGCTGTATCCATCCTTCAACACATAACCAAGAAAACTTCGAAAACCATCTACCTCAACCTTCGAAAAGCATCCGTTATGCAAGTTATAGCGATACTCCCGAACTCCCGCCCCAGTACTGGGTGGCGTCAAGGTTATCTCACCAACGAACTGCATAAAAGAGATTTTCGATGTCGGCGTACTAAACTCAGGTATTCCAGAACTGCAACGATAAAATTATGACGACAACACCTCGGAGCTCAACTACCTGGGACACTGCCACAAAACCCCTGACAGGAGGCACCAAGACGATGTTCTCGTCACAAAACCATCGGAACGATTCCAAGATACCCGCGTGATCCTAAAAAATTTAGTGAAATTTGAGAAGAGAAGAGTCAAAACTCTACGTCAGGATGCCTTACCAGAGCGATGAGGAGACTGGGAAGTAAAAAGAATTCCTAAACTCTCTGATATATAATTCCTAAATGACTCAAAACATTTTTCTAGACACAACTCGGCTGCAAAAAACGATCAATTAGTGGGGGCTCCTAAGGTCGGGGAAGGCTCTGATTACCAACTTGTAACACCCTCGATGCGGCTATATCTCCCACGTGTCGAAGCATGACTTAGAGGCATAACCGCATTGAAAGCAATGTCGCAAGTGAGGTAATCTTCACAAACAACCCATGTATTACAATAGGGGAAAGGATACATAGTTGGCTTACAATTGCCACTTCACACAAATACATGAGTACAACATTACAACATCCAAATACAATCAAGGTCCGACTACGGAACCAAAATAAAAGAAGACTAACCCAAATGCTACACAGATCCCCGATCGTCCCGACTGGGCTCCACTACTGATCAACTAGAACGAAACAACACAAAGGACAAGATCTTCATTGAGCTCCTCCTAAGCTTGGTTGCGTCATCTGGAGAGAAATCATCAGGCCCTACATCTGGTTTAATAGTAATCTGTGAGCCACAGGGACTCAGCAATCTCACACCCTCGCGATCAAGACTATTTAAGCTTAAGGGTAAGGTAAAGGTATGACGTGGAGCTGCAACAAGCGACTAGCATATATGGTGGCTAACATACGCAAATGAGAGCGAGAAGAGAAGGAAAAGCACGGTCAATAAAAGTAAGATCAAGAAGTGATCCTAGAACAACCTACGTCAAGCATAACTCCAACACCGTGTCCACTTCCCGGACACCGCCGGAAAGAGACCATCACGGTTACACACACGGTTGATACATTTTAATTAAGGTCAACTTCAGGTTTTCTACAACCGGACTTTAACAAATTCCCATCTGCCCATAACCGCGGGCACGACTTTCGAAAGTTCAAATCCTTGCAGGGGTGTCCCAACTTAGCCCATGACAAGCTCTCACGGTCAATGAAGGAATAGACCTCCTCCCGAGACGTTTCGATCAGACTTGGTATCCCGGTACAACAAGACATTTCGACAGGGTAAAACTAAAACAGCAACACCGCCCGAATGTGCCGACAAATCCCGATAGGAGCTGCACATATCTCTTTCTCAGGGCACACTCAGATTGTCCTAGGTACGGGTAGGCCAGCCCAGAGTTGCCCCTGGTGGTCACCAGCAGCTGACAGGTTGGACCAACACTCAGAGGAGCACTGGCCCAGGGGGGGTAAATAATGATGACCCTCAGGAGCGTGACTCCCAAGGGAAAAGAAAAGGCTAGGTGGCAAATGGTAAAACCAATGTTGGGCATTGCTGGAGGAGTTTTACTCAAGGTGAACTGCCAAGGGTTCCCATTATAGCCCAACCGCGTAAGGGACGCAAAATCCGGGAACATAACACCGATATGACGGAAACTAGGGCAGCAAGAGTGGAACAAACACCAGGCATAAGGCCAAGCCTTCCACCCTTTACCAAGTATATAGATGCATTAATTAAATAAGAGATATTGTGATATCCCAACAAGTAAACATGTTCCAACAAGGAACAACATCTGCATGTTCCAACAAGGAACAAACTTGAATCTTCACCTGCAACTAACAATGCTATAAGAGGGGCTGAGCAAAGCGGTAACATAGCCAAACAACGGTTTGCTAGGACAAGGTGGGTTAGAGGCTTGGTTCAACAATATGGGAGGCATGATAAGCAAGTGGTAGGTATCGTAGCATAGGCATAGCAAAAGAGTGAGCAACTAGCAAGCAAAGATAGAAGTGATTTCGAGGGTATGGTCATCATGCCTGAAATCCCGCAAGGAAGAAGAACGAGTCCATGAAGAAGACAAACGGACCTTGTCGAACGAATCCTCACAACATGACGTTACAGGATTACCGAGATGAAGTACACCGGAAAGAAAGCAAACAACATAGTAAACAACCACTACAACAACATGGCACGATGCGCAAACAAGTATGATGCATGTCCGGTTTAAATATGCATGACAAGGCAAAGTGCAACAACCAAAACTACAAATTAAGTGGAGCTCAATATGCAACAGGTTGCATATTGACGGAACACCACATCCATTAGTTAGTTCGATCTCGTTTATGTACCCAACAATATTAAATGTTGTTAAACATGGCAAGAGGGTGAAGCAAAAGAAAACTACCTGTCTACGCAAGTTTAAATGAGGCCGGAAACAACGAACAACACTTCCGCTAAATCCCCATGTGCATATATTAGGTTTGGTCCTGTTCTTCCCTAAACCATATTTTATAGTTATTAAACATGCAAGATGATGCCACCATGTTAAACTAGGCAAAATTCTACCCCATTTACATATAAAGTTTGTTAAAAACGGAGCTACGTTTATTTAGCTATGAATTAAACCATTTTAGCATGGCATATGGACAAAGTTACACAAACAGCATTTTAAACATTTTAAACATGCATGAAAGTTGGATATGGTGAAACTAGATGAAATTCTAATCAGGTTACATATATAAATTGTTTAGATCCGATGCACGGTTGTGAAGTTATTAAATGAATGTCATGAAGGGGTTTTCTGCAAAACAACCGTCTCAGGAATATTAGCTAAATTCGTCTCAAGGGAAAAAATGCTACATGGGCCGAATCCTGTTGGCCCAACAGGAAGAGGGGATTTGGAGGGTGGCTCACATCGGCCTTGAGGCCGAATCCGGCTGGCGCTGTGGAACTGGGCCGGGGCGAACTGACCTTCGCGGTGGAGGCCCATGGCGAAGACAAGACAGGGGAGCGCTGGCGCGGTCGTCGTCCTCCCCACGATGCAAGACGAGCCGGCGGTGTGGTTCTCCGACGAGGGCAGCATGGGATGAAGTGGAGGCCGGGGATCAGAGCGGGAGGAGGATCCGGGGCGGGGGCCGCCAGATCCGGCAAATCCGGACGACGCCGGAAGCTGGGCGGCGGCGAGGAACTCTGAGCGGCGGCGCTGTGTATGACCAGAGAGAGAGAGCAAGCTATAAGGGAAGGAGGAATAGAAACGGAGGAAGGGAGGAGCTGGTGGCCGGGAACGCGACCTGGGCGACGTCGCGGAGTAAGGGTCGCCGGTGATGCGGTGGATTCCGGTGGCCGGCGGGCCTTGCCGGAGCATCGAGCAGCGGCCTCCCTCCCGATCCAGATCAGATCGAGGAGGTGCAGTGGGAGCGAGTAGGCGCTGACTCGGGATCGGGCGCAGATGGGCTTCCAGGGCCCCGATCTGGGTCCTGGTGGGCCCGCGGGCTTCGCGGCGGCGCGGAGAGACCAGGGGAGACGTGGAGGCGCGGGAGCGTTCCTGAGCGGCAGCGCAGGTGGCGGCCGGCCCTGTTGGGCGGCGCCATGTCGCGAGGAGGGGCTGGAGTGGCACGGAAATTTATGGGGGAGGGGGCTAGAGGTAGGTGGAAGGCTAGGGATGCCCAAAAATGGCAAGGGGGGCTTCTTAAATAGGCAGGGGTCTAGGGTTAGGGGTTTTCATCCATTTTCGGACCCTCGCATCGCGACTGGACGGCTCCAGGCACGAGGAGGAGTAGGCTGGGCCTAGGTGGCTGTGTAGAAGGGCTAGAGAGGAAAGAGAGGGAAAACCCGGCAACAGTTTTCGGAGAACGAAAACGTCCGACGTATGACCGAGTATAATGTCGCTATAGTTAACCGTTGGGGCATCAAACGAACTCCGAATGCGATGAAACTTGACAGGCGGTCTAGCTACACTAAAATAAGACCACACGTCAACTCTCATCCCATTCCGAGAACATTTTCCGACCACTTATACAATACTATTTCGGAGATGCCGCGGGCGCGTGCAAGTGTGTCTGGACTCGGAACGGACAACAGAGAGAACTGGGGAAACCCGGACGGATGCAAGTTTTGAAAACATGATGATGCAATGCATATGATGCAATGACAAGATGCAACACGCAAGCGAATGACATGGCAACGATGGTGAATAACTGGAAGACACCTGGCACATCGGTCTCGGGGCGTCACATCTGTTTTCTCCTATGGGTTGGTTGATGATCATGATTGGTTTGAGTTGTAAATTTTATTATTGGTGTTGTCCTATGGTGATCTCCATGTCACGCAAGTATGAGGGATCCCTGCTGTAGGGTGTTGCAATATGTTCATGATTCACTTTTGGTGGGTGGCATGAGTGACAGAAGCACATAACTAAGTAAGTGGGTTGTTGCGTATGGGAGTAAAGAGGACTTGATACTTAATGCTATGGTTGGGTTTTACCTTAATGATCTTTAGTAGTTGTAGATGATTGCTAGAGTTCCAAACATAAGTGCATATGATCCAAGTAGAGGAAGTATGTTAGCTCATGCCTTACAATAATGATTACCAGTCTAGTTATCGATTAACTAGGGACAAATAACTTTCTTGTGACAAAAAGCTCCCTTCAAAAAATGACTTAATTTTTTCTTTATCTAAAGAACCCCTGGCATTTACTTACATGTTCTTTATTATCTTGCAAACCTATCACTTTATACATACAAAGTACTTCAAGTTTCATACTTGTTCTAGGTAAAGCAAACAATAAGCATGCCTGGAGTTGTATTGGCGGTCGATAGAACTTGAAGGGAATATAAATTCGCCCTTTAGCTCCTCATTTGTAGTGTTCCGACCTCAAACAGTCAAATCTCTGTGAATAAGTGTCATCCCTGCAATCACATAGTACTCGAAGGATTTATAACAGAGTGCAATCACACACTTATTACATCGAATGTCTCAAAAGAGAACTTAATACAATAATATGGCTGAAGGCCATCTAAACAAGATAATAGCGGAAGCTTCAAAGGTAACTGAGTCCATCAACTCCAACGGCATAGCTGAGTGCACGACAACGACCTAGCGCACCTTACTCTTCGTCTGAAAAGTCTACAACATAATACGTTGCAACCCGAAACGAGTCAGCACATGCAATATGCTGGCAATATAACACTATAGAGCAAAAGAACATGATAACAGCTATTACTACATGCATATATAGCTGGTGGAGGCTCTATGGTTATTGGTTTGCGTAAAGCCAATTTTTCCCTACTTCAAAGGAATGTATTTTATTTAACTAGAAAGTTGCTTGATAAAATATTGAGAAGGTTCCTCCAACTCAATCCCAAATAAACAATATTAATAACCCAACAAATTAAATTAGGGGTGATGAGATCAAATCAATAATTCAAGAACCAGATAATCAAGATGTCCATAACCGGGGATACGGCTAACCATGATTAGTTTCTACACTCTGGAGAGGTTTGCGCACTTTTCCCCACAAGTCACGATCTCCTCCTTTTAATTTCTCGCACTTCATGATGTTTGAGAAACGGATGACCGAGACACAATCTTCCAGAAGCATTAACTCTTTACTCTGGGTAGACAGTACCACCTACATCCCCTACATCTGCTAGCCTAGCATGAAAGAGGTCACGCAACATACTCAACTATGCCAGAGCCCATAATGGCTTGTGGCTGCACACGGAAGTTTCTAGCATGAATAATCTTATGATCCCTTTGAGCATGGGTGGAGAACCATAGGATGATCACACGGGTACTCTGGGATATCCCAGGACAGCGCTAGATTGCTCCAGGTGCCCAGACAACCACTGGGTGCTCCAGGATGCCTCAACAAATCCACCCAGATGTGTTCAGGATTCGCTTATGGTGAGTGGCGTGAGTGACAGAAGCACAGACTCGAGTAAGTGGGTTGTTGAGTATGGGTGTAAAGAGGACTTTATACTTAATGATATGCTTGGGTTTTACCTTAATGATCTTTAATAGTTGCGGATGCTTGATTGAGTTCCAATCATAAGTGCATATGATCCAAGTAGAGAAAGAATGTTAGCTCATGTCTCTCCTTCATATAAAGTTACAATAATGATTACCAGTCTAGTTATCGATATACCTACAACTACTCCTAGTTTCAAACTTGTTCTAGGTAAAGCAAACAATAAGCGTGCACAGAGTTGTATCGGTGGTCTATATAACTTGAAGGGAATATAAATTCTACCTTTAGCTCCTTGTTGGGTTCGACACTCTTACTTATCAAGAAAGGCTACAATTGATCCCCTATACTTGTGGGTTATCAGCCTCCTCCGACAGGACCAGTACTGAGACAACATAATTGGGCACACTGAGTGCCCACAAGCCTGTCCCATGCTTTCCAGGCTCAAGATCCTCGTGGAAGTGTCGAGGCCCTTATGGAAGCGAAACATATTTGAGAAAGCCTCGTAAGTATGCTCCAATGCCTTTTAGTCATCGTTCTTGTGCTATAGTGGCAATCTTCTTATGATCTTTATATCGCTTGCAGGGTCGCCTCTTCTCGCCAGGAGGGCACTCCTATGGTTGTCTCTATGGCGCCCTCAGTGGCGCCTGTAGACCCCGGGACCTAGAGATGACCATGTCATCCTACCAGAGGTCGGTGGTTTCGGTGTAGGTGAGCTTGCATGTTCCTTATCTCATTCATTAGTTTGAGCATGCTGGGGCTTTTCTTTGAGTTGTTGAGACCTACTACTTCGCAGGTTGATCTGGCCGACCTGCGGCTGAGGAGGTCGGGGGAAAGGCCGCGACGGAAGGTGAGGTTTTGAGGTCATCCCTTGCTGAAAGGGAGGCGGGCCTATGGGGCACCTTTCTTGGGAGCCGCGGGCCTCCATGCAACGGGCGAAACAAAGGCGGCCTCTATGAAGGATTGAGCTGGTAGTGGTGTCGCCGCCCCCAGCCTGTTCTAGCGAAGCAGGCATGACCTGTTGGGGGCGCGACTATCATGTCATCAACCCAGTAGGCCTGAACGTCTAAAGTCGGCGTCTACGGCTCAGCACAATGGAAAACGAAATCAGCGAAGCCAGACCTAGAGGTATTGGGGATTTCCTGGCTCCTTCTGGAGGCCGGTGAGTTTGGGCATGACCTCCTGGACGAGCTCATGGCGTCGATTAGGGGGATTGGGGAATAATTAAGTACTTCTTATAACACCCTAATAATTATGCTACAGGGAATCCCTGGCTAATGATGCCATGTCATCCCATTTTGCTAAACTTATTCTCTCCTGGTTAAAATCAAAGTCAAATTCAAATTATGAGTGAAATTCAAAATATATCAAACATGAAAACTAAAATGTTCAACATGTGGCAAATATTCATTTGTTAATATTGGTGTTGAACCAACATTTTTGTAAAGTGCTTAAATGCCTTAAATTATTTAAAACAGTGGCCAAAGCAATTATTTAAATGCCTTTTAATTGATAAAAATTCTAAACTAATTTTTTAACTACCAAATAATTGTCATAGTAGCCTAATTTATAATATTAATTTAGGTTTAAGTTTTTTATTTAATAAAAATATATTGTTTTAATAAAATATAGAAGTTAAAATAAAAAGAAAACAAAAAATTTACAAAAAGAAAAGGCCTGAAGCTACTATGCAACCGGGCTCTAGTTGCACAGTGCCCCGGCCCAACCACTAGGTCAGCCCAATTAACCCCCTTTCCCCTTCCCCTGCACCCCCCTATCGCGCTGGACGCACGCACCGCGTCCATGGCCGCAGATGGCCACGGGGCTGCCATCCGATGCGCCCCCGCGCCTTTAGGTCGACGGCGACCCCTCCCCGAACCCCCCCTGACGATCCCTAGCCCACTCTCCCGTCCCCCTCGCGCTGTTCTCTCCTTACCCGCACAAGCCTGAAGCACTTCCGTCATGGCCTGCATCGATCTCGTGGCCACCGTCGCCCCCACACCTCGAGACCATGCCTAGGAGATGCGCCGTTGTCCACTACATCCTCCACGAGGACCTCTTTGAGCTATGTGCCTCTCCATCGCCAGATCTGAATCATATGCTACCTCCGGCCATAGTCCGCTCGCAGCACGATCCACTCCCCTCCAACGAGCCCTCCAGAGCTACTACCCCTTCCCCTCTCTTCCTCACTCGATCCCGCGGCCCTAGGTCCCGATCCACCATAGCCGAACCTCACCGCCGTCGCTTGCCTCGTTGGCCTCCGAGCTCGCCCCCGAGCACTACCTCGAGCTCTCGGGCCTCACCTGAGCTAACGTGACCACCAGCTCCCCTCCTAGTGCTCCCTAGCCCCGTGTCCGAGTTTGCCCGACTCTGGTCGCCACCGACGTCGAAGCCCGGTTCAACTCCGGCCAATCCCATCCCATCTTGTTGCTCCGCCGGATACGTCACATCGCCAGCTAGTTGTTGTCGCAAACCACACGTGTTTTGGTGCCCTGTAGTGCCCATGTGGTGAATTTATGCATCATTGGGTTGGACGTGGAGGATGGTGATGCTGGCGTGACTGTCGGAGGCGGAGAAGAAGATCTGACGCCTCTAGAAATGGCGCAGAGGGAACTGCTCCACTGTGATGGACGGTTTCGTCATTGGAGCAGCTGCGGTGAGGTGTACGGCGGTGAGGCTGAAGCAGGACAAGACATACAACATTAATCTAAAGTTTAGGGCAAAACTGAATTTTACTTTCAAAACTGATGGAACTAGTAGTAGAAGTTTAGGGTGTTCGAGCACTAGTAGCAGAGAAGCAGTGATCTAAATCAGCAGCTGCTCCAGTAGGGAACGCACTAGTAGAGAGCAACTTGTGTAGCAGCACCACGAGCGAGTGCTAAAGCAGCAACTGCTGTAGCTGCCGGAGGTCGTGCAGTAGAAGTAGCGCAAGCGAGAGAAAGAGCATAGCAGCAGCACAAACGAGAGCAAGAGTGGAGCAGCAGCACGACCAACAACATTAGAAGCAGAGCAGCAACACGAACTAAAGCAAGAGTAGTGTAGTAGCGCGACTGAGAGCAAGAATAGAGCAGTGCGAGCAAGAGCTGGAGCAGCAACAACCGCAGCGCGAGCGAGAGCCGGAGCAGTAGCAGCTAGTGCCGGTGTGGAAGTCGCCGTCGAGGAAGCAACAACATGGGGGAGAGACAGGGTGGATGAAGTGGCCGGCGACGGCACCGTCGATGGAGACCCGCCATGGCTGCTCGGTATCGAGAACTAGCAGCCCTGTGAGATGGAATAATAAATAAAATACAGCAGGGAGTGCAGACCCTCCTTGGTGGTGCTGAGTAGGCCTTGGCTTCATCGGAGGAATTGGTGAGGGTTCCGCGGTTCTGATGGGGCAGGCCAAGACGGCGCTATGGGGATGGAGGTGGCACAATAGATGAGGCAAACATCAGGGCAGCTCCTTGGAGGTGGAGGACAGGGTGGCTGATCCGGTGGGACGACGAGATCAACGACGGATCCTCATCACGTGCGGTGGATGAGGGACGACGAGCTGTTGTGGTGGACGACATCGTCGGGGAAGAGTCTCCGGCTGGGCAGCGGTCGGGAGGCCGACAGAGGAGCGTGGGGTTTCGCGAGTTGTGGCAGCCTCGGTGTACGAATGGGGGGACGAAGGGGAAGGTAGTGGGAGCCATGGCTTAGGGACGCGCTTTTCCAAAATGTAGGGTAAGTTACCAGTGTACCCCCACCGGTTTTGACCACGCGATGTCGATCTGGCATTTCCTGCTGAGGGGTAGAAGGGGGATTTCGCGTGTCTGGGCTGCGGGACCAATTTCAGATGAGGAGGGAGTTTTCACGCGTGTTGAAATTTTGAGATAACAAGGTGCGACGTGGGTTGAAGAGGCGGGAGTTTCATAACAGATGAGACAAAAGATACTCGAGCTTGAAGATTTCGAGATAATAATGCGCGGATTCCATGTTCGGTAGAACAAACTTAACGTGTACAAAAAAACAATTCATACAAGACACAAGAGAGTCATGTCCCCTTTCACTATATTGCTATAAATGCCATTAAAAAAACTACAAGAAAAATGTAAAGAAAATCAGGAGAACAAGATTACCCTGTACAATACCAAATCAATTCGCACTTCCCTCAACAACAACAAAAAACAAATCAATTCCCACCACAAGAAAGAGTCATGTCCCTTTTTTATATCTCTCCCTAATAGTAAAGCACGGATTGACTTTGTCGGGTTCACTATCACAATATGCTTCTTCTCATGAATTTACGTTTTCAGTTTGAATTTAAAACATATTCAAGGTGCTACTAAATTTTTGCTAATTTTCGGTTTCGTCCGCTCCTCCGTCTATGTCGCCCCGTACGTCCTAAATCTGCTATGTCCAGCCTGCAAACGAAGCGGATCATATGTTCTTTACCGCTGCACTTCAGTTTGAATTTAAAACATATTCAAGGTGGTACTATTTTTTTTTCTAATTTTCAAGTTCGTCCGCTCTACGTCTATGTCGCCTCGTACGTCCTAAATCTGCTATGTCCAGCCTGCAAACGAAGTGGCCCATATGTTCTTTGCCTCTGCACCCTTACAGCCCATTGTTCCGTTTGTTGTTGTACGTTAAATTTTTGTACATCGCCGGCCCGCATCAGGCACCTAGCTCGCTTTCCTCGATCACATGTAGCTGCGTTCAGACTATTTCTTTCATCAAATAATCCCACTTCGCTACTTTACATCTGATCTCACCGGTTCATATATGTATGTTCTAGAAAATCAACAAGCGGCCTCCAAAATCAAGAAAGAAACAAATCAAAAAAGGAAATAAAGGAATTAATTTATCTGCATATGCAGACACCCTTCAGAACCAACAAGTGGCCCTTGAAATCGGGAAGGGAATGAATGGAACGAAGCAACCTCCAAACAAACAAAGAACAACTCAGAATTGACACCCCACCGTGACCTTGAGCGTCGCGGCGCTCCTAGAGAAACACCGTCGGGTCGGAGCAGCAGCCCCCTCCATCGCCCCGGGGTTCTTCCTGCTTCGCCGGTCACCGGCTGGCTCACACCAAGAATCAACGGCTACATATCAAGTGAAGGAAGCGATATGGGGATATTGATGCGGCTTGGTAGATATTAGTGGTTGTTACGTGGTGGTGGCCGCATGAACCGCGGGCGGTTGGTTGTTTATGGCAGATTATTTAATCATTTTTACTTAAAAAATAAGAAGTCATGCTTGATACATTTAGGTGCGTGTGGTTGTCTCTAATTAAACAATAATTCAAACTGTACAATATGGATTCAGATTGCGAGGTTAGTGATGCATGCATCATATATTTTTACAGTACAGATGCAGACACTCATATATACGCACATACGTTCATTCATATGAACACACATATACATCTTATCCCTAGGAGCACCTTCGAGAGACTGAGCCAAAACATTGTCTTGAGATTGACAAAGTTACCACAGACGTCTTAGTAGTCAACCGGAACGTCTCCTCCCACTGAATCCACACATCATCGGAAGTCGTGTAATAAATACAGAAGGTAAGCTGGGATACCATGGACACATCAATATTATCTTCTGTTGCAGGGCACATGCTGATTGACTACAATTAAAAAATATTGTTGGCTCGCATGATAGAGTGTGTTTGGCTCTTTAACTAAACGCATTAGAGTATTTAACTTGGATTTCACGGAATATGCACTCAACCATTTTTCTAAAATATGTATGACGAGCACACCATCGTTTTTCTAAAATATAGAGCATGTGGTTGTGTATCATAAGTGCTGCATGTCATCGTAACTTGAGATAGAACACACGCGAGGAAGTATAACATAATTGTGAAGTATAATACATGCATTCCCATCTTTTAGGTGTCTTGGCCTTATCTTACTATCTTTTTGTTTGTTAGTCCTATTTCATTTCTCTTTCTCACCTATTTAGATTTTAAGGTGCATTAATTTGTTGTATGCAAAGGTTAAAAGAAAACTAATCAATGCATGTACTCATTCCATGGCCATGAATGCATGCATCAGATCTAATGGCGATATGTATTTTTTATTGACATCGGGATGCGCCTCCTTACCTTTGAGGATATTATCTTGCCACGTTGATGCACGCATTAGTGGACGTATCATAAAAAAGTTCCCGTTGCAACGCACGGGCATATGTGCTAGTGATTACAAATGCCAGGATCTCGAATTTCAATTTTTGAATCCACGTTATGTTTAATTCGAATATATCATTAGGTGACCTTGCGGTTTATAATGGATGTAGTCCTACATTTTGATCTTCCATCATATATGAACATTTTACTCCACCCTATGAACATATATATTGTCGTCTACCATATGGACTAAATTTGAATCAATTTTCCTTATTTGAATATGATTGTTGTCAAGTTATACCATCATTTAAATATTATCTTGATAACAAAAAACATGCATATAGCAGTAATCATATTTCACCATGAACTATACATGTCCATACGATCTCCAATTCAAATATTTCTATCCATTTTATGTTGAATTCAAATCATAGTACATTGGTCTAGGTAGCGAGATGTTCGGGACAATCTAAACCCTGTTTTCATATGTATAATTTGTTGCTGAATTGGGACAAGTTTTGGTATAAGCTTCTTGCAAAACCAGAGTTTCTCTCAACAAGCATCGTGGTTCCAAGAGGGGACGTGTCACCTTTGTGTGCGAAACGATATACGCTGCCTCCCCTGATTTTCTTTACAGAGGGAACATAGAACTACATGAGTGCCCTCTTAAATTTTGGAATTATCCTGGGTTCATTAGGCCTTTTTTATACACTAGCAAAACATGCCCGTGTGTTGCAACGGTAGTGGAAAAACATATTTCATACACACATCCGACAACATCAGCAAACAATATTCTTAAAAATTCTTTATTGACACAATTTCAAACAATAGGAAAATCAAATTTAAGCCTCTGGTTTACATAAAACTCGTATCAACAGTTTATTGTGCATCATCGTATAGGGGTTGGTAGAGCACTGTGCAAAACAGAGAAGATGATTATGTACATGTTTTAACCTTTAGTATACGGTAGTTGTTAGGAATCAACATCCCCTATAGTGCCAATAATAGATTATGTGAGAGCATGAAACTGTCAAATCTACTAAATTTGAATAGGGTAGAAAACATATATAATAGACATTTATTATATGCCCCACATAGAGAAGATATTAATTAAGTTTACATTTTGTTAAAATTTGGAATTATTCCGGGTTTGTTTGGCCTTTTTATATATTAATTAAGTTTCTAGACATTTAATGTGCATAATTCAAATTTGAACTGCAAGCACATGCTCCGGTGCACAAAAGTTGGTTGAAAAATCACATCTATGTCCTTGGGTGAATTTCTTGGTCCCATGAAAGAAATGGGAATGAAATTCAAACATGTGGGCGTTGTGACTAGGCCGAGAACATTGAGAAACTTGGTTTTTAAATTCCTGTAAATCCAAAACTCGACTGGAAATCATGAAACTTGGCATGGTTTCATGTCATGGCACTAACATGTTGTGGTCAAAAACTTGGCCGAATTGGAACAAGCTTTGGTATAAGCTTCTTGCAAACCGGAGCTTCTCTCAAGAAGGCTCGTGGTTCTGAGAGGGAATGTGTCACCTTTTTGTGTGAAGCTATATGTGTTGCCCCTCCGATTTTCTTTACAGAGGCAACATAGAACTATATGTGTGTCGTGTTAAATTTTGGGATATAGTCCAGGTTCGTTTGGCCTTTTTATACATTAATTGAGTTTTGGTCATTTAATGTGCATATTTCAATTTTGAACTACAAGCACATGCTCCAATGCACCAAAGATGGTTGAAAAATAGCATGTGTGTCCTCGGGTGAATTTCTAGGTCCCATGCAAGAAATCAGAATGAAATTCAAACATCTGGGCGTCGTGGCTCGGCCGAGAACATTGAGAAACTTGGTTTTAAAATTCTTGTAAAACCAAAACACGCCTGAAAATCATGAAACTTGGCATGGTGTCATGTCATGGTACTAACATCCCATGGTAAATTTTTTTTGCCGAATTGCAACAAATTTTGGTATAAGCTTCTTGCAAACTGTAGCTTCTCTCAACAATGCTTGTGGTTCTTAGAGGGAACATATCGCCTTTGTGTATGAAACGATATACACTACCCCCTTGATTTTCTTTACAGAGGCAACATAGAACTATATGAGTGTCGTTTTAAATTTTGGAATTGTTCCTAGTTTGTTTGGCCTTTTTATACATTAATTGAGTGTTTGGTCATCTAATGTGCATAATTCAAATTTGAACTAGAAGCACATGCTCCAGTGCACCAAAGTTGTTTGAAAAAACACATGTGTCTCTGTCGGTGTCAAAACTGGCCGATCTCGGGTAGGGGGTCCCGAACTATGCGTCTGAGGATCGAAGGTAATAGGGGACACAAGGAACACGATGTTTACCAAGGTTCGGGCCCTCTTAATGGAGGTAAAACCCTATGTCCTGCTTGATTGTATTTGGCGAGTATAGGGGTTACAAGAGTCGATCTACCTCGAGATCGTAATGGATAAACCCTAGATGTCTAGCCTATATGAATACTGATGATCCCTATGGACTGACCCCTCTCATTTAGATAGACACCGGAGGGGCCTAGGGTTGTACAGAGTCGGTTTACAAAAGAAGGAAACTACACATCCGGATGCCAATCTTGCCATCCACGCAAAGGAGAGTCCCATCCGGACACGGGGGAAGGCCTTCTACCTTGTATCTTCATGGCCCATTAGTCCGGCCCATAACACATGGGCCGTACACCCGAGGACCCCTTAATCCAGGACACCCTTAGTAGCCCCTGAACTAGTCTTCAGTGACGATATGTCCAGCGCACAGGTTGTCTTCGGCATTGCAAGGCCGGTTCTTCCTCCGAATACTTCAAAGCAATCTTCTCAAATAAAATAGTCACAACCCTCAACCACAAAGGCAAAATACTTAATCAAACTAAGGTCTGTCAACTAACAACTTTTTTCGGTGAAACGCCACGTATGGCTTCTTTATCATTTCGAACCATTTTTTGGCCTCCCGCTTCGCGTTTTGAGGCGCAGCCCTCTATTGACACGTATTGTCAAAGCAGATATCGTGTACGCTTATTGCGGGATCCTCATCAATACGGGTTTGGGTAATCCAACCGTGCCATTCGCACAACCCCTTGGGAACAGGCGAGTTTTAAGGCTTGAGGGGGGGGGGGCGATTGATATTCACAACCTATACAAGTGATTGAAGATCCCTCTTTTTACCCCACGCCTTCTTCCTTCCTCTGCCTTCCCATCCACGTGCTCTAGTGCCCAAGATTCGATCTTTCCCACCACCACCAACCTCTCTAGTCATGTCCGGATCCGGCTCACATGGCAAGTGGATGGCCTCCTCTGTCACGGAGAAGGATGTCAAGAAGCACTGGGAGGCGGAGTACTTGACTGCGGACATTGCGCACAGGCTCCCTGCCAAAAAGTAAGTGATCCCCACTCCGGAGCCCAGTGAAAGAGTGGTGTTTATCCCCCACTTCCTTCGTGGACTAGGGTTTCTCGTCCACCCCTTTGTCCGCGGCCTCATGTTCTACTACGGGTTATGTTGGGGATATTACTACTGGGCGTAAACCGGCCTATCTGGGCCGGGTTAACTTCGTCAGTAGTTAAGTATGTTAAAGCCCAAGAAGGCAGATGAGGGCTCAAGGCCCATGGTCGGTTCAAGGCCTGTATCCGTAAACCGGCATTAGTAGATAACTTGTATTGTAAGTTAGGAATAAGTAGAGACCAAACCGAACACATCTATGAGCCGGTATTGGGACTCTGTAAACCGACGGGAGACACCCGTGTCTATAAGGGGACGACCCGGCGGCGCCTCAAGGACAACAGACAACAACTCGAGACATAGGCGAATCTTGTTTGCTCCCTAGTCATCGAAACCCCATCAATTCCATCACAACTAGACGTAGGCTTTTACCTTCATTGAAGGGGCCGAACTAGTATAAACTCTCTTGCGTCCCGGTGTCCGCTTTAACCCCTTCAAGCTAACCCGTCGCGATGGCTCCACGACTAAGTCCTTTCTCTAGGACATCTTCCGTGACAAAGCCACGACAGCTGGCGCCCACCGTGGGGCTATCGCACGATGGTTTCCAGTTCTTGGAGGGCCGCTTTGAAGGACTTGAGGGCTACGCTGTAGGCCGGATGACTAAGAGTCATCGCGGCAAGTTCTACATTGACGACGCAGGCTGGGGCCCCGAGGCCGGCTCAATGGAGTACGGGTACCGGGTCCCCTTTGGTGGCATTCACGTTTTCATTGGCAAGATCGGTGAACCGGGCCCTAAGCTGGACATCTGCACCGACCTCGTCGAGACGGCTTAGCGTGCGCGATCCGCCCGGGTTAAACTGGCCATGAAGCATGCCTTCATGGGAGTCATCCATGGAGGAAGTTATGACGATGGATCGGAATCTCGCGGCGATACCGTCGTTTGTTCCGATGACGAGTCATCGACCGGAGAAAACGAATCTCTTTATCAGCTACAAGATGGCCAGATTGGGGGCTGTTCCGACGGCGACAGTATTCCGGACCCCTCTGATCTGCTCAACCGGGTTGGAATATTCATGACTGGCACACAAGCAGCACTTCATTCTTCGACCGCTGCGGCAACAACCTCTGGTTCAGCAGCAGCGATGGCTGCTGGGGCAGGAGGCCCTGTGCGCCCGCCGGCTCAAGTTCTATCAGAGCTATTTGATGCATTGGCTCTGCTTATGGCGGAGGCTAATCCGGCGGATCAGGGCGTTCACAACGCCGAGATTGCAAAAGTGAAGGAACAGATCACCCAGGCCAAGGCAGATCTGGCAGCTGAGGACACCAGGATGGCCACGGAGCGGGCCGCTTTAGACGCACAAGCCTACAAGCTCATGTTTGACCAGAGTGCATCACAGGAAGTCATGAGGAGGAAGTACCGATCCCGTTTGCCTCCGGTTTTTGAGGCCAGAGACCTTTTCAACACTCCAGGAGTAGGAACCGGCAATCCGCTGGAGGGAAACCGGGCGGAAGCTCCCGGGACCGGTGCACCGGTTCAGCCTCGTCAGATGGACCCGCCTCGTCAAAACACCGTTATACCTCAGGCTGTTTTAACACCTCCGGGTCACTACTCCAACCCGATGGACAATCTCGTTGCCGCTGTTGCACGGCTGGAGGCCATTCCAATTGAAGGTGATTCGCTGCAGGCAGTAGAGACGCGACGGGTCAAGGAGCTTCTGAGCACAGCTTTGGTCCAACAGGAAGCATACTCGTACAGCCGTGACCGGATCCACTCGACCCCCCATCCAAGCCGGAGCCATAGCAGACATATGGATGAACCGGCAGTGTCGAGTAACGAACGACGTGGAGCACCCCGTGGCAACAACCCATCGGGTGGTGCTGATAACGCTCAGGAAGTGGTGAACCGGGCCCGAGCACGCAGGGAGGCCGAGTTAGCCACACAGCTCCAGGCTCGGCAGCTCACGCCGGTTCGTCCAACCATCTCGATCGAACCTGGTGTTACTTCTAGTTCTTTGGGGGTGCCTTGCCTTATCCCCGCTTTACGCAATGTGCGCCTACCAAAGGATTTCAAGGGCCCGCGCAAGGGTCCAAATTACACGGCAGATCAACCTCCAGTGACATGGGCGGAGAGCTATGAGATGGCCATGGAGATGCTTGATGTGGATGACGCGGCGTGTGCGAAATACTTCACCATGATGCTTGAAGGAATGGCCCGTACTTGGTTAAAAAGCTTGCCGGCTAATTCTATCAGTTCATGGGCCCAATTATGAGCCCGGTTTATCAGCAATTTCAAGGATACATGTAAACAGCCTATGTCGATAGTGGACTTAGCTGCATGCGTCCAGGAGGAAGGAGAATCAATGACTCATTGGGTGCGCCGGGTTTCGCAAGTGTTGCACTCATCAGAACGCATCAACGCTGACACCGCAGTATTAACCCTAGAAGGCAACTACCGGTTTGGGCCCCTGAAGCTGAAGTTGGGACGGATGAAGCGTCATTGCACTGACATGGGGACCCTCATGGACGCTTTGGTGAAATATGCTGATTCTGATAGTACCAAGGATCCCGAATCTGATGATGACAGGACAGGGAAGGGAAAGAGGAACAGCAACTCCAAAGGTCAGGAGCATCACTGGGCAGGCAATGGTGGTGGAGGCAGGCGTAAAGCGGATGGTAACATGGACTTTGTGGCTAATACCAATGCACAGGACAATGGCCAGCGACGCAAGGGTAAACCGAAAAATCGTAATGGGGCACCCAACCCTAACCCAGACCGCCTAAAATATCTGCTAAGCCAGCCCTGTCCAAGACATGGGATAAAGGAGGTGCCAGCAAACCACCTTTGGAAGGTTTGCTTTATTATGCAGGAGTTCAAGAATTCTAATAATTTCCGGTATGATCATGAATCTGGCGGTGGCTAAGGATCCGGGCCGGGTTACGGTGGAGGAAGTTTCGGTTTAGGATTTAATGGTAATCCGGGCAGACATAATGGTCAAAATAGTCAGAACAACCAGGGTGGTTACAACCAACAGCAGCAATAGTCAGGTTACCAGAGCAACCCAAAGCAGTTGAGTAGTGGGCAGTACCATGTCTTCACCACTAGCTTGGACAAGCGAGACCGGAAGGTTCAAAGGCGGGCGGTCAACTCTGTTGAACCGGCCATACCCTGTTATCTACGTTGGTCTGAACAGCCAATCATATGGAGCAGAGAGGATCACCCTCCCCAGGTCGATAGTCCGGGTCAGTTGGCTCTGGTGGTGGCGCCTCAGGTGGGAGGTTACAAGTTGACCAAGGTGCTCATGGATGGAGGTAGCAGCATTAATATCTTGTACTATGAGACCTTCCGTCGTATGGGTTTGACAGACAAAAATCTTAAACCGTCTAATACGGTGTTCCAGGTGTAGTACCTGGCAGATCAGCATATCCTATTGATAAGATAGCTCTAGAAGTGTCCTTTGGGGATGATCATGATTCCAGGTCGGAGACATTGATGTTTGAAGTGGTGAAAATCCAAAGTCCATATCACGCCCTATTTGGGCGACCGGCCTACGCCAAGTTTATGGCACGACCCTGTTATGTGTATTTGCAGCTCAAGATGCTGGGTCACAAGGGGACAATAACGGTTCACGGAAGCCGCAAAATCGCTTTGGAGTGCGAGGGAGGTGATGCGGCCTATGCAGAGTCGGTTTGTGCCACCGAGGAGTTGAAGTATTATAAGGACAATGTTGATCCGGCGGACATGACTCCATTAAAGAAGCCAACTACGGAGCATGATCCGGCCCTGAAGTTCAAATCGGAAGCAGAAACTAAGCTTGTTGACTTTGTACCTGGCGATTCGTCCAAGCAGTTCAGCATCAGTGCTAATTTGGATCCGAAATAGGAAAGCGCGCTCATCGAGTTCATCCATGAGAATCGGGACATTTTTGCATGGAAGCCCTCTGACATGCCAGGTGTACCGAGGTAACTCGCTGAGCACACCCTTAATGTGGATCCTAAATACAAACCGGTGAAACAGTTCCTCCGTCAGTTTAACGAAGAAAGACGCAAAGCAATTGGAGAAGAGGTAGCCAGGCTCTTAGCAGCTGGTTTTATTGTTGAAGTTTTTCACCCTGAGTGGCTTGCCAATCCGGTGCTGGTCCTTAAGAAAAATGGCACCTGGCGCATGTGTGTGAATTACACAGATCTTAATAAAGCTTGTCCAGCAGATCCTTGTGCCCTCCCCCGTATTGATCAAATTATTGATGCTACGGCGGGTTGTGAGCGTTTAAGTTTTTTGGATGCATATTCTGGCTATCATCAGATCAAAATGGCAGTTAAGGACCAGGAGAAAACGGCATTCATAACTCCCTTTGGAGCCTTCTGCTATGTGTCTATGCCCTTTGGGCTCAAGAGTGCCCAGGCAACTTATCAACGTTGTGTGCAAAATTGTCAACATAAACAGATTGGCCGTAATGTACACGCCTACGTGGATGATATCGTGGTTAAATCCAGGGAGAAGGAGACTCTGATGGGTGATTTAAACGAAACTTTTGATAACCTGAGGACATACAAGATGATGCTTAATCCGGACAAATGTGTCTTTGGTGTACCGGCGGGCAAGTTATTAGGCTTCCTGGTGTCCAATAGGGGAATTGAGGCTAATCCGGAGAAGATCACATCCATCACCTCCCTCGCTAAACCGAAGTGTATCAATGATGTTCAACGCCTGGCAGGCCGAATTGCTGCGTTAAGCCAGTTTATCAGTCGTCTTGGTGAGAAGGCAATCCCTTTGTATCAGATGTTGAAGAAGACGGATCAGTTTGTCTGGAGTTCTGCTGCTGATGAAGCATTTGAGGACTTAAAGCGGCAATTTGCCAATCCGCCTGTGCTCACCGCTCCCATTGACAAGGAGCCGTTACTTCTATATGTTGCTGCTAATGCTCGGGCGGTCAGCGTGGCTATTGTGGTGGAGCAAAAGGAGGCAAGTAAGGAGCATCCGGTTCAACGTCCGGTCTATTATATCAGCGAGGTGCTCATTGAGTCCAAGCAAAGGTATCCGCATTGGCAGAAGCTGGTGTATGGAATTTTTATGGCAAGCCGGAAGCTTAAACAATACCAAGGGCATCCAATTACGGTGGTCAGTTCTGCTCCTTTGGGGGATATCATCCAGAACCGGGAAGCAACTGGCCGGATTGCCAAGTGGGCTATAGAGCTTGGGCCGCAGGATTTGAAGTATGTGCCTCGGACGGCGATTAAGTCTCAAGCACTGGTTGATTTTATCAATGATTGGACAGAAATGCAAGCACCTGAAGAAAAGCCGGATCACACATATTGGACCATCCATTTTGACGAATCCAGGCAATTGGAAGGTTCGGGGGCTGGAGTCATATTAACTTCCCCATGAGGTGATAAGTTTTGTTATGTTCTTCGCTTAATGTTCGCTTGTACTAACAATGCAGCTGAGTATGAAGCCTTGCTCCATGGTGTCCAGATGGCTAAGGAGATGAATCTAGGTCGAGTTAAGTGCTTCGGTGACTCGGACCTCGTGGCTCAGCAAGTGTCTGGCACTTGGGACTCCAAGGATCCACTCATGGCAGCATATCGTCGTGAGGTGGATATTGTTGCAGGTCATTTCAAAGGCTATCAGGTGGACCACGTGGACCGGCGGAAAAATGAAGCGGCGGACACTTTAAGCCGGCTAGGCTCTCAGCGCAAACCGGTTCCGCCCAATGTTTTTCTGGATGTGCTGCACAACCCATCGGTCAAGATCCCTGGTGAAGCGGATTTGGCTATTCCTGATCCGGAGGCTCAATTGGTGGCATCTCTTCATGTTATTCCGGATTGGACGCTTCCCTACCTAGCGTACAAGAACCGGGGCGAGTTACCAGAGGATGAGACTCTGGCTAGATAGATAATCCGGCGATCCAAGTCCATGACTATTATCAACGGCGAGTTGCATCATTGCAGTGTGTCAGGAGCATTTCAACGCTGTGTGTCTCCTGAAGAAGGCCGTGAAATTTTGCGTGAGATCCACGCAGGAGATTGTGGTCACCACGCCGGTTCAAAATCTCTGGTGGCTAAAGCGTTTCGCCATGGCTTCTATTGGTTAACTGCTCATGCTGATGCATAGGATCTGGTCAGACGATGTGATGGTTGCCAAAAGTTCTCAAGATGTGCTCATGTACTAGCTCAAGAGTTGAGAATGATTCCAATTACTTGGCCGTTTGCTACTTGGGGGCTGGATATGGTTGGGCCTTTCAAAAGTTCCAAAGATAAGAAGACCCACCTCCTAGTGGCGGTTGACAAGTTTACAAGTGGGTGGAGGCAGAACCTGTTAGCAAGTGTGATGCGGCCAAGGCGGTTCAGTTCATTAAAAAAGTGATTTTCCTGTTTGGCTTTCCACACAGTATCATCACAGATAATGGTACCAATTTGTCCAAAGGTGCCATGAAGGAGTTCTGCAAATGGGAGCACATCCGGCTCGACGTTTCATCAGTGGCACACCCACAGTCCAATGGTCAAGCAGAAAGAGCTAATCAAGAGATCTTGAGAGGCATCAAGCCCCGGCTCATGGTTCCTTTGCAGAGAACGCCGGGTTGTTAGGTAGAAGAATTACCATCTGTGTTATGGAGCATCAATACAACACCCAACAGGTCAACAGGATACACACCGTTCTTCATGGTTTATGGAGCGGAGGCGGTTCTCCCCAGTGATATCCGTCATGATTCACCTCGTGTGACGGCTTATATTGAAGCGGACAACGAGACAACACGGCAAGATGCTTTGGACCGGTTGGATGAAGAGCGTGACATAGCAGCCGCCTGATCAGCGATTTACCAATAGGATCTTCGTCGTTATCACAGTCGCCGAGTCAGAACCAGAACCTTCCAGGAAGGAGATTTGGTGCTTCGTCTCATCCAAGATCAGACTGATATGCATAAGTTAACCCCACCTTGGGAGGGGCCTTTCGTGGTCAGCAAGAATCTGCACAACGAGTCATACTATTTGATCGATATTCGAGAGCATAAGGACTCACGTACATCAGAGGAGGAGACCAACAGGCCGTGGAACATAGCTCATCTTCGGCCTTATTATATGTGAGCCATTGGTTCTACTTATGTACATATTACAACGATGCATATATTATGATTAAATATAATAAACCGGAACCTCAGCTAAAGCGGGGTATCTGTTCTTTTACATCATGTGTGGTTACACGGAGTTGTTCTAAAGCGACCTCCGGTTTACCCCTTGAGTTCGCTTTTTAAAAGCATCATGTTATATCACTTGGAGGTTTGGTCGTGTCCGAACCAATACCATACCTCTTGATAGGCGAGAGCCACCAGATCACCTGGGGACTTGGTCATGTCTGAACCAGTCATGCCTCTTGATCGGCCTATGGCCACAGAATCACTTGGGGGCTTGGTCGAACCCGAACCATTGCCATGCCACTTGGTCGGCATAAATGCCACGGTTACATAGTTACACCTAACGGGAGCTTGGTCGTATTCGGCCATGGTAACGCCATTTGATCAGCTCAAATAAACCTTTTTGCAAACGGTTTTGTCATTGCTTTTGCTTCACACTTTTCTTTGCAAGATACTTTTTTCTTTTTTATTGCGCTTTTTTTAAACCGAAAAAGTTTTCAACCAATCAATTGACAAAACATAGTTCACGTCAATCCGGAGACTATTTGCTCGGTTTGATCCTTGTTGTTAACATCCTCTTATGGAGTAACACGGTGTTTATTATAACCCAACACGGTTTACATGGTAAACTAGCGTCATATATATACAGGAGCTGTTATCTCCTCCAACAGTGTGGGTTTGCAAAACTCCGCTTCAAGATTGGCCAAGCCAACTTCACGCTCAACGATGGTAGGTATTATGTATCTCAAAAATTTGGTCATATACTTTATTTTTTTGGATGTTTTGACTTCATATATGCAGACATCATATTCCGCCTGACGGTACAACCACGGTGGCACTTGAAGAGTTTCTTATTGCAGAAAGGGCTTTGGAAAGTTCATCACCACAGGAAGAACAAATTATGCACGAAGGCATATCAACATCAAAAGTATCAGCTAGCCTATTACAAGGCAACACGGTGCCCATAATAATATCATTGTTTTTCGCAAAGGAGAGGCAGTTTTAAAACCGGCTTCCAGTTCAAGCTTGGTCACCAGCCTGGCCTGATGGTTGTGGGTCATCCTGCGCCGCTTCAGCCTTCGTTTCTCTACCCAGTGGCTGGAAATCAACAGTTGTCCAGTCGATTCCCATTAATGCTTGAAAAACAGCTTCATCATGGATCAGCAATGACGGGTCAATATCGGGAGCATAAGTATGCTTACGGATTGGAGGAATCAGATTTTCCGATTCATGGATTGGTGCAGCTATTCGCTTGTTCTGATTGTCATATTGGGCTTGATAATGAGACAAGTCTGCTTCTTCAGCCAATTGTCAAGCTAGCGGACGTACCTCCCGGTTTATTGCTTGCAGATCCGCTTCACCAAACTCTGACCCGTCTTCCTTCAAGCTGGGATAGCCCTGAGCCGCTTCAATAGGATCAAAATCCGGCACCCAGGCTTTTGCCCGGATTAAGGCACTGATCGCACCGGTTCGAGCAGCAGATTTTTTCAGCTCTTCAACCCGGGCAGGAAGCACCGACAGTTTCATCAGAGTGTCTTGAATCAAAGTGGGCACCGGTTTGTTATGGGATGCGGTACAGATGATCCGCTAGGCACCAGTATACAATTGTTCCACCAATGTATAGGCGGCTTTCAGTTTCTTTCGCACATCTGACCCCAAGTGACCAATGCGTGTCCCTGAAATACCATAAAGGGTTAATAAACCTGGAATTCTGTAAGAAGGCAGAGCCAATTCAAAAGTCAAACTGACTTACCAAAGATAGCAGTAGTCATGGCATGCACGTGCCGCTTTATGCTGGTCAGTTCATCCGCCACTGGTTTTAGTGCAGCCTCGGCATCCTCTGCTCATTTGATTAAAGCGGACTTTTCAGTGTCCCAATCCGCCCGCTTCTTCTTGAAGCTCTCCTTAAGCTGTTCCATGGCGCTTAAAGCGTTGGCTAATTCCTCTTTTGCTTTGGAGGTTTCAGCTTGTTGGGTTTTCAGGTTTTCTTGGAGATCGGCGACTTGGCTTTCTTTCGTCTTCAGCTCCGCCTACATGCAGACAGTTATATGGTTCAACAAAACGGTACAAGGATTGAAGTACCAACCACATAACAAGTTATGCACTTAGCACTTGGGGGCTAATGCATATTCGATCTTCATCTTTGAATTGCTTACAAAGTCCCAAGATCAATAAAAGTATTCAACTTGGCACTTGGGGGCTAATGGCTATTTGCTCGTATATATATTCTGATGCGGCAATCTCAATTACTTAAAGTACCGGTTTAACTACGCTAAGTTGAACCGGCCCTTGGGGGCTACATCGCCGAATTTCAAAATATTAAGATTTATATTAGTAAGTCCCGGTTTGAAAGAAGATTACAAACCGGCCCTTGGGGGCTAGGAGAGTCAGCAAGTATTGAAGCATACAAGCAGGAAAGAGCATATGGAAGTTACCTCGTATTTATCTTTCATCATATTAACCAGACTGGCTTCATAGTCACGGCTGGTATACAGCCGGTTCAGGTAGCCGGAATGGATATCTTGGGCGCTCAGAGCAGCGTAAGTTGCCAGATCAGCATTCCACTTGCCTTTACCAAAGGCAGCAAATTCTTCCTTGGCAGAATGTTTGGACAAAGCAACAGGATTGCTTGGCTCGGTATGGCCAGTGCCAGTAATGACAACCTCATCCTCCTGAGTATCACCGGTTTGCACCGGGGCTGTTGGCTTGTCAGTAGGTTTTTCTGGACCGGTTGATCTCTCAATCCGGATGGAGCCTGTGGGCTGATTGACAAGACCTGAGGCATCAGTAGGTCTCTCTTTAGCAATAAGATCATCGTCTTGCTGCGGTGGATCGTTGGGTATATCCTCAGGAATAGCCGCTTCAAGATCGGGTGTCTTGCCTGGCTCAAGAATGGCATCTTCTTCGGCCGCTTTGTCCAGGCGGGCCTTCTTGCTTGGCCTAGGTTTGGCCCTGAAAAGAATAACAAAATCAAATACAGCATATGTTCTAAGGCGATGTGCTGCAAATATCATAATAAGTATAGCTTACCCAAGCACCGTTTTGAGCGGTGGCAGCTGAGTAGCCGATGACTCGCCAGAAGATGAGTGGGAAGTAAACTGGTAATCGGAGTCAGATGGATTAAGAGGTTGACGAAAGTAGCCCACTTTAGGACAATCACTGACGAGCAAATTAGAGACCTCTAAATGGCGTTTCCGAACTGGACTGTTCGGTAAACCGGCGGAGGTAACTACCTAGCCGCTGTGCCGGGTTGTGCGACGAGCTTCGTGCTGTTGGGTCTTCATAAGAAATTTGGGATCCAAATAAGCAAGAGGATGAGAAAATTTAACTTTCCGGTTTGCCTGACGGATTCTTAGCGAAGGCAAAGGTTCTGAATCGGAAGAGAGAATAATTACCTCTGCAGCATCAGCATGGCTGGCTTCGGCATCATCCTGACAAATATCAGCATCAATAAGATGCATGAAAAATAAGCCAAGTGAGTCAAGCTCTACCTCAAGGTCCGGATTATCCACATCATCATCAGGGGCCGGATTAGAAGATGCAGTAGTTCTTTTCCTATGGGCAGTCTTCTTTACAGCTTTAGTCTTTTGCCGGGTTGCTCTTTCTGGTTTGTCTGGTTTTTCTGGTTTCTCCTGCGGCAATTTTTGCTCCAAAACGGATCATTGCCCTGATTACACAGACACTGATATTAAACAATCACCAGATATGTCAATAACAGATTCAGCAAAAGGAAAAATCAAGGTCTTACAGCTGGCGGTTTGTTGGTGGCACAGAAGGGAAGCAGGCCGTTTTTAGCACAGATATGTTCCGGTTCATTCAGCATCTTATTCACAGCCTCTGTGATTTCTTCATCCGTGAGATGGATTTTGGAATGTCGCAGTGGGTCGTCAACACTGCCGGTATACTCGCACATAAAATCGGAGCGCTGACTAAGGGGCAATATGCTCCAAGATATCCAACGGCGAGCGAGATCAACCCCTGTTAAACCGTTGGCCATAAAGGCTCTGAGCTTCGACAGTTGAGGAGCATATTTGCTTCTCTCCTGGGTAGTCAATCTTTGCGGAAAAGGGTGTGTATTGCTGAGCCACTCCGGACGAAAGTCAGGCAAGGGATTCTCACCAGCGGGGGAGGTGTCTTTGCAATAGAACCATGTCTGATTCCACTCTTTGGGGTGGCGGTGCAGTTTGGCGTGAGGGTATGTGATCTCTTTCCTTTTCTGGATCGCCACGCCATCCAACTCCGTATTGGAGCCGTCAGTAAACTCAGTACGGCGGTTTAGATGGAAAAGGTCTCTGGACAATTCCACTGTGGGCTCCTCTTGAAAGAACGCCTCACAGAGCACTTGGAAGTGACACATATTTGTAACAGAATTGGGGCCAGTGTCGTGTGGATGGAGTTAGAAATCGGCTAAAACATCCCGGTAAAATTTAGAACTGGGCGGCTTAAAGCCCCGAGCTAAGTGGTCTACGAAAACAACAACCTCTCCTTCTTGAGGAGTGGGAGGGCATTCTTTGCTAGGAGCCCTCCAATGGATGGTATCTTTGCTGCCTAAAGCGCCGATCAGGACTAGATCGGCCAGCTGAGCCTCTATGACGCGAGAAGGAACCCAATTGCACTCATATACTTGCTTGGCCATGATGGAATCTACAAGGTAGAAGATCCCGGTTCAAAAATGCATTTGATCAAGGTACATTGGTATGTGCAATGTTAAACCGGAGACAGAACTATCTGAACCAGAGTTTTATGAAGCAACAACATCTGGCGGTTCAACAAGGGGACTAATGGTATATACCGATTTGGCAAAAAAATTCTACAAGGTTAAACCGCCTGGTTTAAACATTGAAGCAGATGAGTAAGTTTATAGAAACAGATTTCGTAAGATTTCTCTACAGCAATGGATCTGAAGCAAGTTCAGAAAAAAGATAAATATTCAGAGATCCAAAAGGAGCAGTACCGAATTAATGAGCAAGACATACATACAGATCTATGGTTTTGAGATGTGTAAGTGAAGGCGAAGGGTAAACAGCTACCATTGCACAGAATAAAGATTTGCGGAGTCATCTAAAGATCTATCGTATGAGCAAGAGGCAGATGATGAACACTGAAGAACTATGAAACCCTAGGTCAGATCTGCGGGGGAAAGGATAGAAGATTTACCGGAGCTGAGGAAGACGCGGAAGGTTGCCGCGATGCTCTGGTGCGCCCAGGTTGATGCAGCGGCCAAGGTTGAGGCAGAGGTCGACGGCGGCGGCGGAGCTCTGAGGCTGGCGACGCGAGGAAGACGAAGAAGAAAGGCACGAAGGGGAGAAAAGAAATGACCCTTCGGTCCTATTTATAAGGTGAAAGAATAGGTGTCAGGCGCGATAATCAAGGGGCCACGAAACGGAGCTGTCGCCTCGATTTCCGTAGATCTATTAAACAAAGAAGCATAATGGATAGCTTTGTTATGACAGGTGACGTCACTCCGGTTTACAGCAATCAGAGAAGATGACATCATGGCGGTTTACCAATTGATGAGAATATGTTGAAGATGAAGCTTTTGTTAAAGGATTGACATGAACCCGTTCAAATCAATCTGGGGCCTAATGTTGGGATATTACTACTGGGGGTAAACCGGCCTATCTGGGCCAGGTTAACATCGACAGTAGTTAAGTATGTTAAAGCCCAAGAAGGCAGATGAGGGCTCAAGGCCCATGGTCGGTTCAAGGCATGTAGCCGTAAACCGGCGTTAGTAGTTAACTTGTATTGTAAGTTAGGAATAAGTAGAGACCAAACTGGACACATCTATGAGCCGGTATTGGGACTCTGTAAACCGACGGGAGTCACCCGTGTATATAAGGGGATGACCCGGCGGCGGCTCAAGGACAACAGAAAACAACTTGAGACATAGGCGAAGCTTGTTTGCTCCCTAGTCATCGAAACCCGATCAATTCCATCACAACTAGATATAGGCTTTTACCTTCATCGAAGGGGCTGAACTAGTATAAACTCTCTTGTGTCCCTGTGTCCGCTTTAACCCCTTCAAGGTAACCCGTCGCGATGGCTCCATGACTAAGTCCTTTCTCTAGTACATCTGCCGTGACAAAGCCACGACAGGTTAGATTTCCATGATCTAGCCCCAAATTCCTTCCTCCACATCTCGGCGTTTATCGTCGTGTGCGAGGCGCTTCTCTGCATCCCCCCACACTATGGCCTATGGCTCAAGGTCTTCAACGTGAAGCTGAAGGTGGTCGACGGGCAACACACGGGCTACAGCGGTGCCATATTGAGCAAGCTCCCCAACACTACCTGGCCCAAAGGAGCCTTCATGGAGACCGTCAAGGTATGGCAGCAGGAGTGCTTCTACATCACCGAACCTCGCGGCGCCGGATGGGCAGCCACTCCTGAGTTCAGATCCGGACCCCCTATGCGGCTCATGTCATGGACCAACTAGGGTCGGGACTGGGGGTCGACCGACAAAGTGTTGATGCTGCAAAAGTGCATCAAAAATATGATAGGCAAGAACACCGGTCTCACTGACGTGATTCTGGTGATTCTTTTCTGCCGGACCATCCCCTGCCAGCATCGGCCTCTCCATATGTGGGAGTTCAATCCGGAAGGGCTGCGGACCCTACAGCAATTCTTCGACACAACACACGAAGAGATCTGGAAGCTTCTCTTCAAGGCCCAGAAGACGTGGCCGAAGAAGACCGACGGCATCAGCCTCGATAGCGCGAATCCATCCACTCCGGTAAGTATTTTGTTTCCGAACATAACTTTGGTTCACAAATCAAAGGGTATACTAAGTTTTGTATTCGTCATTCAGGGCTGGACAACAAAGGCGGAGCGGATCAAGTGTCCAGCTCCGCTACCTGAAGACCCAGCCATTTCTCTGTTAACGAGGATGCTAGTCCCAGCACCGTATCAGGCGCCAAAAAAGAAGGCCAAGAAGAAGAGCAAGGAGGCCAAGGGTGGTCTCCACCGCAAAGGTACTTAGGACGCAGTGTCCGGAGATACTAAAGTTCTCTCCACCCACGAGGGAGATGAAGACGAAGAGGAGGAGGAGGAGGCAGAAAGCGATTCTCCCCTTAAGGGGAGGAAGAAGAAAAGGGCTGCCTCTGTAGACCTGGAGGCAGTGGCATCCAGGAGGGGGAAGATGACCCTCTCGGATGATTCGGACATGGATGCCGAACACTCCCCCAAGAGGCGCCCCAGGGAAAAGCCCCTGGGCACATTGTAAGTGCCAAAGGATACTTTACTGGTATCCGGTCTTTTATGATTGTAATATAACATATTATACATTCTGTTTCAGTCCGGCCTGCGAGCTCCCCCAGCCATCATCATCTGAGGGGAACTCTTTGGCACCGGAGATGGTGGAGAGAGAGACGCCTCCGCGAGCCTCTCCACCATACACCGTGGATAACACCAAGGTGTTGTCTTGAAGGGCTTCTCCAGGGCACGGAGAGGTGCGGGAGGCTGCCAAGACGGCACCAGAGGGTAATGTCTCAGCTGCCGAGAACATGGGGGGCGCAACACCCATGGAGACTGACGACGGGGGCCCTGACTAGTCCGGCCCCCAGCCGAACACCATACCGAAGACCCATGGGGCTCCAAAATTAAGTGAGCAACCCCCTTCAAAAGGGGGGGGGAGCACCAACTCCGATGGCGACCTCCACTAATTCGGAGGCGCCGAACACTCTGGTGGAGGCACTACAATGTGCTTCCATCGTGGAGGAGCACCGCACCCTGATGGGTGTGGTTGTTGAGAAGGTTCAGTCTACAAAGAGCAGGCTGAACGAAGCCTTCACTAGCCTGCTAACAGGCTTCGAGGTATGCAATGTAATATTCTTAGCCGCTTTACATATGAAAAATATGCCTGTGTATTGATAGCAGCCCCTGAGACTATGTTCGATGTTGAAAAAACAGACGAACAGAGGATAAAGTAACAATCGCAGGAGGTAACGTACTTGTCTGTTGGTAAACATGCTTCCCTGTTGGTGGCAACCACCCAGGATGCTGAAGTTTCCGAACTCAAGCGGAAGTTTAACCTGGCCGATGATGATATCGACCGCATTAACAAGCGGTTCGATGAGGCGCAAGGTATGTTCTAAAAGATTGTTTTACGCGCCTGAAGTGACATTCAAATGCGGAGTTTAAGCTCATACGCTGCCATGAATATGATTATAGAGTAGCGCGGCTGAGGTCGAGACCCTCAAGAGCGATCTTGCGCAAGCGAAAGAGCAGGCGAGGGCGAGCAAAGCTACCGCAGACAAAGTGGCTGAGGTTTTAAAGGCCGAGCAGGTCGCCCGCCGCCAGTATAAGGAGAGGGTGACCGAGGTGGAGCAAGAGCTCAAGGACACCGCCGGCAAGTGCGAGGCCTTGGAGGAGAAGAATGCGGCCCAAGCAGTCGATCTCGCCAAGGCCCTCCAAGAGGCCAAGGAGGTGCAGACCGAGTCCCAGGTGGCTCACGAGGAGATCCGGCAGGCTGAACAGATAGTGGCTGGTAAGCCCTTTCTTTCGCAGAGTAAATTTCGCAGTCAGAAATATGCCTTGCTCACTTGACTATGGAGTTCTCCAGATGCCTTTGCGGATCTTCCAAAGAGCGCTACCGACGCCATGCAGTTTTTCCGGGCCTAAGAGGGAAATACGAGGGAGAAGTTCTTCTGGTCATAGTACCTGGCGCCGGAGTGTCAGACGCTGTTGAACAACCAGATGATGCAGCTGGCGAAGCTGCATAGGATGTCCGGATTGGCCATCAAGGACATCATACTCCGGTTGTGGCCATCCGAACCCATTCCTAGCAGCTATTTCGGCCTGGTGAAGCGACTTGCCGACACCCTACCCCGAGTCAAAGCTGTAAAGCGCTCGGCGTGCATAGAGGGTGCGCGAATGGCCTTTGCCCGTGTCAAGATGCATTGGGAAAAGATGAAGGCCACCATCATGTGGACCGAGGGCCCAACCAAAGGCAAATACCACCGCAAGCCGGAGGTATATTTCGACGATGTCCTGGAGGGTGCCCGGATAGTAGAGGGCCAATGCTCAAAGGATATCATGTTCGACTAGATGTATCCGGGTTGTCGAGGTCTCGTTTTGTGAACCAAGGCTTTGTAATATATGTATGCCTTTATCTAAAATTACTTTCCTCCTGTGTGGTTACCAGTCCACGGCTTCAGCCCCCACGTAGATGCTACGGGGTTGTTCGGAATAGCGCAAGATCACACTTGACCCAACGTCTTGGTCCGTAAAGGAGGTGTCTGCGCAGCAAACCACGCAATCAGACTATGCGGCTTTATCAATTTCACTTAGCCAAAGGAGTTTGACAATCGGACTAGGAACTAGCCCCTGGTGCATATGCGGCTATCCGAACTGTGATGCCGTAGGAACGCGACTGGACGAAGACCAGCCTTTCGTATAATATGGAAGAAATCGCAAGAGATTTGTAGTAGGTCGCCGAACCGCCGACCAACTCTAGCCTTATCATGACAGTCAGTTTTCGGCTTTCTCTGCTGAGGTGTTTGACCGGACAAACCGGAAACACGATTGTAGTAGTTCTCCCTTTACTACCCTAGCCGAACGAGCGGAACGTAAGGTAGTAATCACAGGAGCTGGGCAACCCAACTATTAACCAAAGACATGATTCGGAGCTAATGCAAAATTCGGGATGCCGAAGTATACTTAGAATTGTTCGGGATTTTTGGAATATATCTGTGGCCGAATAGAGCCCCTGGCGTTTAGGCCATACAAAAATATGTGTATGGCAATCTTAGCACAAAGGAGGAATACAGATTATGAAATAAACCAATGTCGAACATTATAATCTGTTTGATATGACAAAACGTTCTATTATAGATAATGCCATAATAATTAGGGCTATTTTACATGCCGAGAATTTGTAAACAAGGGAAAGCTTTATACAAGGCCTAAGAAGACAAAGGTGGGCTTGAAGATCCCTTGGACGCGCTATCGCACGTCTACGCCGCTTTTTGCCTTAGTGCGACATCGTTTGAGAGGAATAATCGACAATCATCTATGTAAAAGGGGCATGTGAAAGGGGCCCTTGCACGACCATAAAGTTATTAGGTTTTAACGAACCCGTAATATAAGAAGAAAAAGGGACGGAAAAAAGGATTAAGGTCCAAATAGGGTCGAACCGCACTATGGACCTCGTCTGAAATGTGCCTCTGCCGTTGCCCAAGGTATTTTGAGTGTGTAGTTATGCACATGCGAGAGATTAGAGGAGGAACTTTATCCATGACATCTCTCTTCTGTCCCATAGAATTAGATGTAAATATAAACATAGCTTACTGTCTTGGATAGCTAACCTTTCATAGACATTTTTTTGTAAGTATCTATTCTCTTTTCTTGTAAACTTGTAAACTTGTAACTTTCCTTTTTAAATTAATAAAAGATTGTGAGGTTGTTGCCTTGTAGTATATAGTCGAAAAAATATGCCGCGATTAAATGGGGCGATCGACGGAGGCGGAACTGCTAGTCCAACTCTGGATTGATCAGGATGTCGTTCTGCAGGGTGTGCCGGACGCGTTTAACAGTGTATGGAGGCTTGATGGCCGATGAAGTGTTCAGGTTGACGAGGCCGCTCTGTACCTCGGCCGCCAGGGCTGCGGTGTGCTCTTCAGTACGGAGGGAGCGCTCCATGTTTCCATTGACTGTGATAACGCCACGCGGTCCAGGCATCTTGAGCTTTAAGTAAGCATAATGCGGGACTGCATTGAAGCGAGCGAAGGCGGTTCGTCTGAGAAATGTGTGATAGCCACTACGGAAGGGGACGATGTTGAAGATCAAGTCTTCGCTCTGGAAGTTATCCGGTGAACTGAAGACTACTTCCAATGTTAACGAGCCCGTGAAGCGGGCCTCGACGCCGGGTATCACTCCTTTAAAGGTGGTGTTACTAGGCTTGATTCTTGACGGGTCAATACCCATTTTACGGATAGTGTCTTGATAGATCAGGTTGAGCCTATTGTCGCCGTCCATAAGGACCCGGGTGAGATGGTATTCGTTGATGACTGGATCGAGGACCAGAGCTACCGAACCTCCGTGATGGATACTGGTCGGGTGGTCCCTGCGATTGAAGGTGATCAGACAAACCAACCACGGGTTGAATTTAGGGGCGACAAGCTCTACGGCGTAAACGTCCCTTAGTGCGCTCTTGCGCTCCCTTTTGGGGGTATGTGTGACATAGATCATATTCACTGTTTTCACCTCAGGGGGAAATTTGTTTTCCCCCTGTGTTCAATGGGCGGGGCTCCTCATCGTCCTCGCTTGGCGGTCCTTTCCCCTTATGTTCAGTATTTAATTTACCTACCT
This sequence comes from Triticum urartu, assembly GCF_056163025.1. Classification (NCBI taxonomy): domain Eukaryota; kingdom Viridiplantae; phylum Streptophyta; class Magnoliopsida; order Poales; family Poaceae; genus Triticum; species Triticum urartu. The sequence continues at coordinate 428,971,915 of NC_141879.1, forward strand.
GTTTAATGACCGAACAATTTCTGTTAGGATGATTGGCAGGCTTCATAGGGGTGCCATCAATCTGGCAAGGCCGATCGAGTATTTTTTCCAAATTGGATGCACCATCTTTGTTTCCTTTGAATGGCTTTTCCACTGACCGGATTTAGAGCCACTGAATCTGGCATTAACCATTTTGTCTTCAGTTTCTTCATTGTTGTTTCGACGCTTATGTTTGTTGCGTCATGGCCTGCCATTGCCATCCCTGGCTTTGGAGGTGCTAGGGTCGCTGGTACTGTTGCTTCAACGGGCCAACCAGCTGTCCTCTCCCACGTAGAAGCGGGTCATGAGTGTGGCAAGAGCTGCCATAGACTTCGGTTTTTCCTGGACGAGGTGTCGCCTGAGCCATTCATCGCGGACGCTATGTTTAAAGGCCACGAGGGCTTCGGCGTCCGGACAATCGACGATTTGGTTGTTTTTAATTAAGAACCTAGTCCAAAATTTGCAGGCTGACTCTCCGGGTTCCTGGACTATATGACTAAGGTCATCGGCGTCCAGAGGCTGGACATAGGTACCTTGGAAGTTGTCTCTAAAGGCATCTTCCAAATCTTCCCAGCTACCAATGGAGTTTTCTGGGAGGATGTTTAACAAGTGTCGTGCTGGTCCTTTCAGCTTTGAAGGGAGGTATTTGATTGCGTGGAGATCGTCACCGTGAGCCATGTGAATATGGAGAAAAAAGTCCTCAATCCATACCGCGGGATCTGTCGTTCCATTGTATGATTCAATGTTTATGGGTATAAACCCTTCTAGAAACTAGTGCTGCATTACCTTGTCGGTAAAGCATAAGGGGTGTGCGGCGCCTCTGTATGGGGAAACATCACGATGGATTTCGGATGACATCCGTGTTCAGTTTTCAACCCGGTTGAGGTTATGCCTATCGCGCCAGGCTTAATGGCCGTCTTCTCTCATCGGGGCACGCCCCATTGACCCATAGATTGATCTAGCTTGACCGGCTCTGTTGTCTAGCTCCTGGCGTAAGTCATAGGTGTATCCGAGAGCCGCCGCCTCTTTGCCTCTACGGCGAGGTGGTGTGGGTTGGTATTCGACGTAAGTAGCCTCTTTGTCTCGCTCACGTGGTGGACGTTCTGGTTCATCAGTGCGGTCCTATCTTAACGGTATTGCCTCAAGGGCCTCGTCGTTGAATTGTGGCAGTAGCCGACCCTTCGGATAACTCTTTGGTGGGTGCTGGAGGCCATATTCTTCGGCAGCTAGGAACTGGGTCCATCTGTCATTGAGCATATCATGTTCAGCCTAAAGCTATTGTTGTTTGTTTTTTAGGCTCCTTGAAGGTGCGATGAGCCTCCGCTTGAAGCATTCTTGTTCGAGGGGTTCCTCTGGCATGATGAATTCTTCGTTGCCGAGACTGACATCCTCCTCGGATATTGGTAGATAGTTACTATCTTCTGAATCCTCGTTCTCGACCGACTCGTCGGGGTTAACTTGTCCCTCCTCCCATTCATCCTACTCGGATGCAGGCTCGACCGGGTCTTCGAGATCTTCGTCCTCGTCCTGAGTGTTATTATCTCTGGTGACGATATTGCTTTCTTTTTCGCAACGCGATTTTGAGCGGTGCCGTTGAAGTGGACGTTTTGGTGGTGCCTCGACGGGCTTGTCTTCGCTTGGATCCTTCCTGCCGTCATCGTCATCCTTTGTGGGTGTATCTACCATATACACATCATATGTGAAGGTGGCTGTCCAATGCCCGGTAAAGGGCAGGTCTTGGCCTGGTTTGTCTGCGGCATCATCATCCATGCCATTAATGTCTTTAGAGGCGTAGTCGAGCATGTCGGGTAAGTATTCGATAGTGGGTACAAAGTAGGTGGTGGGCGGGATGCAAAATTCCCTGTGCTCAGCCCCTAGTTTGGGATGGGCGTGGTTCGGAAGTGATTCTTCCATAATGGCAAGGGATCGCATTAAATCCAAGGCCTCGCTTAAGAGCGAAGGTTAGACGGGGAACCGAGGACCTGCGGGGCTAGGCATGGAAGATTCCACCAAGCTGTGCTCACTAGGCGCAGGCCTTGAGGTTCAGAATAGGCATCCAGTGGCGAGTTCGGATCTCCGATGACAGGGAGAGTCCTGCTTAACTCCAGGTTCGCCGAAGACATAGTTGCCTCTGGGTCTTAGGAAAAGAGCTCCGTAGAAGAAGAGAGTTCGGTGGGTTTCAGACACCCATCTTCGGATGAAGTGATGTGCTCTCGATCTAAGGCCAGGGCAGGGATGATAGTTGGTCTTTGAGCGGTGCCTGATGAAAGATTCAATGAATTTCCTCCTTGGAGACGAGGAATAGTGGTTGAGGCCGTCAACCCTTCAAATATCAAGTGATATCGGCAACGTAATTCAGGCTCCCGAATCTGATTTGATGACCAGGGGAGTAGCTGTCGATCTGTTCAAGGTGACCAACTAAATTGGCACATAGAGCGAAGCCGCCGAACACAAAAAGCTGACCGCGGAAGAAGATTTCCCCAGAAACAATATCGTTGTTGATGATCGAACGAGCCATCGAACCTTCTGTCGATGACACAGTGGAACTCTCAATGAAAGCACCAATGTCGTGTCAAAACCGGCCGATCTCGGCTAGGGGTCCCGAACTGTGCGCCTAAGGATCGAAGGTAACAGGGGACACAGGGAACACGATGTTTACCCAGGTTCGAGCCCTCTTAATGGAGGAAAAACCCTACGTCCTCAACCGGATAGTATTTGGCGAGTATAGGGGTTACGAGAGTCGATCTACCTCGAGATCCTAATGGATAAACCCTAGATGTCTAGCCTATATGAATTCTGATGATCCCTATGGACTGGCCCCTCCCGTTTATATAGACACGAGAGGGGCCTAGGGTTGTACAGAGTCGGTTTACAGAAGAAGGAAACTACACATCCAGATGCCAATCTTGCCATCCAAGCAAAGGAGAGTCCCATCCGGACACGGGGGCAGGCCTTCTACCTTGTATCTTCATGGCCCATCAGTCCGGCCCATAACACATGGGCCGGACACCCGAGGACCCCTTAATCTAGGACTCGCTCAGTGTACTCGGGTAAAATTCTAGGTCACATGCAAGAAATGGGAATGAAATTCAAACATCTGGGCGTCGTGGCTTGGCCGGAAACATTGAGAAACTTGCTTTTTTAGTTCCTATAAATCCAAAACGCGCATGAAAATCATGAAACTTGGCTTGGTGTCATGACATGGCACCAACATACTGTTTTAATTTTGATGTCCGGTTTGCGAAGGCGCACATATTAAAAATCAACAAAGCCATTTTGGAACAAGTGCTGTCACATTACAATCGGAAACACAAGTATTATTGAAACTGTGGGTGTTCTACTTACCATTTACGTTCCACCACGCGTCCCCTTTTATTATTAGCTAGGCGGCGTCGTTTAGGGCAGCTATTTGAGTACGGGAGGTGTGCGATCAGACCCCTGCGCGTGCTTATCAGGAGGAGAGCCCGTTGACCTCCATCTGTCGTCCACTTCTCTCCCAAGGTCTCCATTAATAGTGCTCGAGCCCCTGCTTAATGGTGTGGCCATGTCTCACTCTACTGAGATTTAAGAGAGAAAAAAGAAAATCTGAAAAGAAAATTTTACATGGATCTTGATGTAAGATCCGACAGACCTATATAACATCTACTACGACTTATAGCAAGACCGATGAATATATAAGGACGACGATAGTGCATAATAATTGTCTTACATAATTAGGAAGATAATTAAAAAAGCCACATGCGGTTAAGCCCGAAATACACAAGGGAAAAAGAAGAAGGAAGATGCATAGAACGATCTGGCTCGCTGAACTCTATTTTCTTGATGCCCTGCTGGTCGCGGAGACTAGTTCTCGCGTTGATGATCTCTTTCATCAATTTCATGTCCTTATCAGGCTGCTTGGCAGCATCCAAGGATTCCTTCACTAGCCTTTGGCGCTTGATGCGGAGCATGGCATTCTCGTCCATAAGTTTCTTGAAGATTACGCATGTCCTGTTCAACAAGGCAGCGGTCTCCTCCGCCTGCTTCGCCCTTCCGGCCCGGAGCTTCACATTGCCCTACCGTAGTTGCCGGATGACGCTGGTAGCCTATTAAAACGAGGCTTTCATGTCGTCCTGCAACCTCGCCCAGCCGGAGATCTGATCCATCTGGCAATGGATGATCACATGCATGCGCCTCAAAGAGTCGTCGCCTGCTCGTGAGAAATTTTCCCAGGTCGCCGTGGCGCTGCGAGACATCTCTTCTGCTTCCGCGGCGCGACCGGACCAGTCTGCTGCATCGACGGCACGGCGGGACCTCTGTGCTGCTACTTCCGCGCGGCGGGACATGTCGGCTAATTTTGCAGTGAGGCGGGACATCTCTCGTGCTTCCGCTTTCATGCTCGCCTTTCCCTGGTGGTAATCTCTCGACCCAGAACTCACGCTGGCCATGGCAGACGGAAGGGAACGATGCTGAATGGCTTGTTTGGTTTTGTCGATGAGGAGTTGAGGAGGAATGTGCAGTAATCTTGTGTCATGCCCAATATGAAACACTATCCTAAAGGGACTCGAAGGTCCCACCAAGGATATATAGAACCACATATTGATACGCTTTTGCAAGGTGTATATCATTACATCGTACCATTACATAATAGTTGGGAATAAATACAAAAGGCATACAATGCTAGAAGAATACATCAATACATCGTACAAAAGTACAACATCCAAGTACGGATGAACACAAACAGAAACTCAAATGACATCCACCCTGCTAGCCCAGGCTGCCAACTAGGAACCTAACCCAAGATCGACAAAGAAGAAGAAGAACTCCAAAATAAGCAAACATCGCTCTCGCATCATGAACATCGCATTACCTGTACCTGCAACTGTTGGCATAATAATTTGTGAGCCACGAGGACTCAACAATGCCATTACCATGGGTATCAAGACTAGAAAATCTTAATAGGTAAGGAAGGGGTAAAGTGGTGCGGTTGCAGCAGTGGCTAAGCAAAGTATGGTGGCTAACTTACGAGTACAAGAGTAAGATGAGAGACTACGCAAATGGTCACAAACTAGTAATGATCAATAAGTGATCCTGAACTATTTACATTCAAACATAACCCAACCATGTTCTCCTCTCAAACTTCCCCGAAAAGCGACAGTCACGGTTACGCAACACGGTTAGTGTATTTTAATTGAGTTTACTTCATGTCCTCTACAACCGGATATTAACAAACTCACATCTTCCACATAACCGCGGGCACGGCTCTCGAAAGTTTAAAACCTGTAGGGTTGTCCCGACTTAGCCCATGACAAGCTCACGATCCACAGAGACAATCCTCCATCGCGGGACCCTCTGATCAGAGTCGGAATCCCGATGCACAAGACATCTCGACAATGGTAAAACAAGTCCACCAAGACCTCCCGATGCACCAACCTTGCCTGATAGGAGTTGCACGATCTCGTTCTCAGGGTACACTGGACGGGACAAGCTACGAGTAAAACAAGCCCTCGAGTTTCCTCGAGGTGGCCCCACAGGCTGCCCGTTTGGGACTGACACCATCAGCACTGGGCCCCCCTGCTATGTAGAAAAATCCTCGGGTTCATGACGCCCTATTCCAATTAATTATTTAGTTCAAGTATTATTATGGCACATGTTAAAACCAATGTTAGGCCTTACTGGAAGAGTTTTATTTAGAGTGAACTGTCAGGAGGGCCCCTTACCCCTCACCTTGTTATAGACGCAAAAATCAAGGAACATAACCCCGGTATGACGGAAATTAGGGCTTCAAGAGTGGAACAAAACACCAGGCATAAGGCCAAGCCTTCCACCCTTTACCAAGTATATAGATGCATTAATTAAATAAGAGATATTCTGATATCCCATGATATACATGTCCCAACATGAAACAACCTGCAACTGCACCTGCAACTAGCAACACCATAAGAGGGGCTGAGCAAAGTAGTAACATACCCAAACAACGCTTTGCTAGGAAGGGTGAAAAGGTTAGAGGCTATCATGGTAATTTGGGGGCTTGATAAACAAGTGGTAGGTAGCGCGACATAGCGATAGCATCGAGACAACTAGCATAACAAAAATCATAGTGAGATCCAAGGTGACAGTCATCTTGCATGAAATCCCGCTAGGAAGAAGAACGAGTCCATGAAGAAGACGATCCCACGTAGTCGAACGAATCCTCCCAATCGCAACGAAACAAAAACTATCAAGAAGGAGCACAACCGGAAAGAATCAAAACAACATGGTAAACACACAATCAAGAACAAGACATGATGCTCAACCAAGTATGATGCATGACAAGTCTAAATGATGCTACTCATGGCAAGAGATGTTCCATACAAGAGCAACACATCAAAGCAAGTTTAAATGAGGTCGGAAACAAGATATAACAATTTCGGGAACTCCACATATGCAAATTTCGAAATTGGTTCAGATCTGAATAACACATAATATTGAAGTTTTTAAACATCAAGTTGAAGTGCACCAGGATGACCTACACGGTTTTTAGTCAAGTACATATAAAGTTTGTTCAATTCGGAGCTATGACCTAGAAGATATGAGCAAAACAAGTTAAACATGGCAATGATGCAAATGCAAGTAAAACAACATCACAAACACTCCAAAACAAGGATGCAACAAGGCATGATGAAACTACATGCAAAATCAAGCAAGTTTCATATAGAGCATGCTCAAAACGGAGCAACGGTTCAACACATACTCCCAATGCAAGTTTCAAACACAATCTGCCCAAAACAGCAACTAAGCACTTTGCAATCAAGGAAACAACATGCTACAGGAAACATATGGACACAAACTTGACATGCACTCAAAATACAGATTACATGCTCCAAATAACAATAAGGCTCAAGCTCATAGGCATCAGGATTAATCCAACATGATCAAATCAAAAAGCAACTTAATAACACAAATTATGATAGTGAAATACAGGGCACACATGTGAGCAGAAATAACATGTTGACATGTTGGAGGCATGAAACAATGATGATATAGTGCAAGATCATGGCAAACAAAAGCATGGCATTAAAGTACATGTTAAACATGGAAAAGCATGATTACTAAGCATCTCCATATACCCCCTAGATCAAAGGCAATCAACAAGACAAGATGCAACATGATATAAGCTGATTCTCAGAGTAGAGGAAATCTGAGAATCCAAAACAATAACATTATGATGCTGACTTTGGAGGCACATAACAGCAAGCATAGCAACTTTAATGATTATGCAAAAGACATGGACATGTGGTATACATGATATACTTCAACTTAGTCCATGGGTACAAGTTCATATGAATCATGGAGTAATTACTATGAAGCTTGCAAAAAGGAACATGCTGCTAATAGGATGACAGATTTAGCATGATGGCAACTTGAGAGCAAGAAAGGGACAAGCTACAGCAAGTTATATGTCAACCAAGGGCATGGAATTAAAGTACACATAACAAGGAGCAAATAACATCAAGGCATCATAACCATATGGCTCATGGACTAGTGGGAACCATCAAAACAAGTTTGAATGTGGTAATAGTTGTAGCAAGTGTAAAACAGCAACATCAGCATAGCATGTTTGCAAGCTCGAAACAGAGGTCATATGAAGTCTACAGTTATCAAACTTGTCATGTGGACAAAGTACTCATAGCATACTTAAATTCATGTAATTGAAGCATCACCAAAATAGGCATAGATTAAACAATAACAAGCTCACAACATGGCATCATGAAGTTAACAGAAAAGAGGAACATCATTTAGGCATGTCCATGGCAATGAAAACATATGCTGCAGGACATGTATGAGGCGTCAAAAGGCATGGCATGCTAGAGCATAACATGGACATCAAAACATGTCAACTAGGCATCTCCAAATTATGCATGGAATAGATGGTAGTATCAAACTAACATGGCAACATCAAGTAACAGTTACATACTTTGCAAAAAATCAATAAGTCTCAGAAAACAACAACATCAAGTAGCACACTTCACAAGCTTGTGCTAGTCACCACAAGGCACATAAAAATACATGGATGGCACCACTGTAAAGATCGCATGAAGATGCTCCTAAATCATGTGGACATGATGCTCAAAAGATGAACACACAAAATGCTATGAAAAAGACAAATCAGCAAGTTATGACAATTTTCAGTAGTTAACAAAATATAGCACTTCTGCAACGATGATTAAGGCATCAAGAATAACATTAAATGCATGCAAATGACACTAGTATGTAGAGCATTCAGAGATGAACAATTTGACATATCATACACGCAAAATGGAGCAATATGCACAGAGATATGACATGATGAACATGCAAACATGATGCTCAGGACTTAGGCATTTCTGAAGAAAAAAACGAACGGGCGAAGAATAGTTAAACAGCGCACGGGGCGGGGCTTAGGTGATCTGGAGCTTACCTAGTGGGCTCGGCCCAAGGAGGCGGATGAGGCAGATGGGTCATGGCAGGCTGGGCCTGCGCTGGGCCGGGCGGATGAGGCCGGGCCCACGAGGCGCGGGTCAACGGCTCCGGATCCGGCTCCTCCTGATCCCGCAAGGCGGCGGCGGTGCGTCGGCGCTCCGGCGACGGCGGGGCTTGGATCGGCGGCGGACGACGGCAGGGACTAGGTCCGGGGCGGCTGTTGCCGGATCCGGCGAGCGGCGGCTGTTCCGACGAGCAGCTCCGGTGGCACGGTCATGGAGACGAGTGGCGGCGAGGATGACGGCGAGGCGCAGCAGAGAGGCAACGGCGAAGGGCGCGGGCAGGTCGCCGATGGGGTGGGGATGAGGCGGTGGCGGCCGAGCGGAGGAGGCGCACTGCGGGGCGGCGGCGCTTGGACGGGGCGCGGGGAGTGAGGCGCAGTGACCCAGTTCCGCGCGCGGGCGGCGGAGGTCGACCACGGAGCAGGGTGCAGCGCGCGGGCCGGCGGAGGAGCTCGACGGTGATGCCCTCTGGCGGGAAGGCGAGGCACATGGGTGGCAGCGCGGTGCGGGGAGGCTCGGGCATCGGGCGACGGCGGGGCTCAGGCCCGCTTCTGCCTGCGGCGGGCCGCGAACAAGCTCAGTGGGCCGCGCGGGGAGGAGGTGGGAGGCTGGCGATGGAGGAGGTGACATGGCGGCTTCCCATTGGGTGAGGAGGCGGTGGCGGACGGGTCGGGCCACCGGGCGGACATGTCCGGCGGCGCGAGGAGGAAGAGGGCTATGGTTTCGTCCGCGGAAATGGAGGGGGCGGACCTATTTGTAGGTAGAGGGAGCTAGGAGAGTCCAAATGAGGTGCGATTTTTGCCCACACGATCGTGATCCAACGACAGAGAGCATGGAGGCGGTTTAGATGGGCTAGTGGGCTGTTGTGGAGGGGTGCTGGGCTGCAAAAAGAAGGATGGTTTTCTGTTAACGCGGTTAACCGTTGGGGCATGAAACGACCTCCAAATGGAACGAAATTTGACAGGCGGTCTACCGGTGATATACCAAGGCCCTCGACAAATCTCGGACCATTCCAAGAACGTTTTTCTCCCGCTCACGAAACAAGATCTGAGAGGTGCAACAGGTGCATGTGAGAGTGTGAGATCCCGAAACGGACAATAGAGAAAGTGATCGGATGCAAGTTTTGAAAACATGAGGATGCAATGCACATGATGACATGGCAAAGTGCAACACGCAAGCAAATGACATGGCAATGACGGCGAATAACTGGAAGACACCTGGCGCATCGGACTCAGCCCAGGCCAACTCCTGCACGGCAACGTCGTCGGGATCCTTGCTACTTTCACCTCCATTTGCACCTTGAAGGCATCGGTCCTGCCTTTGGGCTCCCTCGGCGGGCCGTTCGCCCACAGCTTCGCCGCTTAGTGCGGCAGTGGGGACGCCCCCGCTCTAATGTAGACTAAATACACGGCGATAGGTGCGCGATGTCGAGCACGCCGCCGACCAAGAAAAATGCGCGGCCGTCCTCCTCTGTGAACAGCAGGAGTCATGGCTCCGATAGTGGCACTTGCAGCTAGAGCACCTTGCCGTACTGGATCCTATGCACGAGCATGGGATGCACGGTGCTAATATGGTGGGAGAGCGTCGGCGGCGGGCCTTTATAGCCGCAGACGGGCCTGAGGCATTTGCAGGGTGCGAGCGGACACACGCTCTGGTGATCGACAAGCTTGTGGTAAGTGATGTAGAGCCCACAGCCTTTGTGCGGGCACTCCACCCTCTTCGAGGAGAGGAAGGCATCCACCGCCATGTTTTGCACATCAATGCCACCGCCGCACTCGCACTTCTGGCACTACCGCTGGCTCCCGGGGCGCTTGCCAGGCCAGGTTCCCTCCCTTGCACTTCACAAATCAATCGAACATCACATTAATCAAGAAACCTGCACCTTGCTCTGTCAGCCGAACGAACGAGGTGTATTCGAACCTAATACACTAGAGGCTTCAAGGGGCGGAGCCACAAGGGGCAGTGGAGCAAGGTGATGTCCATAAAGACCATAGAGAGCTCCATCGTCGGGTCGTGTTCCGTCGGCAAGATCTCACCCTCCTTGTGCGCAACCATCTGTCGCTTTAGGACCGGGGCATTACAAATTTTACCGTGACATATTCATACTAGTTCAAAGTGCATTAAATCAACACATGCAAGTATCAAAAGGAAAGTCATGGCATGCATGCACGCATTGTAATTAATGCATTAGTAAACGCAAATTATTAGAATATATCGAGTGCACTGCTTTGATATGTCGCGTCAACTCATACAACAAGGAGAAGTTTGATTACAACGCCCTCTCCCCCGCCCATGAACGTGGTGGCTCGCAGGACTAGGAGCAGCTTTCGCTACACGCTCTCCCTCCCGCACGCGTTGGACATGCAGCAGTTCATTCGGTGTCAGATGGCCAGAAGCATACTGTAGTACTCCACTGCAGTAGTACCAGCATTGTTCGACTTCCCGAAGAGGCGAAGAGCCAAGAGCAATCCGGACGCTCGTGTGGCAGTTTCATATGTAGGGGAGGTATAGTGACATAGTCTAGGATAGTGTGTACCGTGCCTCTAACCTTAAAATCGTTGGGGTCGGCTCAATGCTATGAGGCCATCTCAAAGCATTTTTTTGGTAAAAATAATCTTCTCGCCCTACCTCTCATCCTGGTGATTGTAGTTTGCACGCTCATCTGGTCAAGACAGGAATAAATATTTTAATTTGTGGTGGGCTAAATGTTAGAGGTTGCAGCAAATATATTGTACACTGCGAGTCTTTTAGCCAAGTTTAGAGGCAAGCATGTGGGGCCAGTGCTATGATGTGTCGCGTCAACTCGTACAATGAGGAGAAGCTTAATTTTAATACTACACGCCCTCTCCCTCGCCCATGAGCACGGTGGCTCGCAGACGAGGACATGCTTTTGCTTACAACAACAAGCTATCCCTCCTGCACGCGGTGGACGAACATGCAGCAGTTGATTCGATACTATAGAAGTAGTAACATCATTGTTTGTCTTCTCGAAGAGGTGAAGATCCAAGCGCAACCCGAACTGGTAGTTGTGAACGCTCGCATGGCAGTCTTTGTGTAGGGGTGGGGTGTGGCGCGGAGCCTTGGAGCACGCATATAGCCAGGCTCTTGCATGAGACAAAATTGCCATGTAAGCAGGCTATAAGCCCACTATTGTACTTGCTCTTAATAGTATAGCCCTGTAAACCGGAAATGAGGGATTACTCCTTCCGTTCCTAAATACTCCCTTCGTTTTTATTTAGTCCTCGTATTAGCTTTGGTAAAAGTCAAGATTTATAAACTTTGACCAAGTTTATAAAAAATATATTAACATAAGCAATAACAATTCAATACAATTAGATTTATTATTGAATGTACTTTCACATCATATATATTTGTTACTATGATAAATGTTTATATTATTTTTTATAAAATTGGTCAAACTTTAAGAAAATTTGACCTCGGTCAACTCTAATATGCAGAGTACATAAAAACGGAGGGAGTATTTGCCATTCTAGAGATTTCAACAAGTGACTACACCCTAAATGAGTACATACGGAACAAACTGCGTGAATCTACACCGTAAATAAATACGTACTTCTCTCGTTTTCCTCTCCGCCTTGGTCGCGGTGCATAATATTGAGTACACTACAATTGACTAGTCTATTTTTGACATGCATTTACGTTGATATGGCTTGAATGCCAACAAGGCGGAGGGTAGTGGTTCCCAAAACATTGAACGGTCAATGATGCCTCCACATTCAATTAGCATGTAGATGTTGGAGAAGCAGAATGGAGCTAGCACGATGAGAATGCAACGCAGTTTGGACTCTCGTATAAAGGCGCCCCACCACTAAAATCCATCTACTCCTAGTCTCTGCGCAACACTGACCACTCCAATCCAAGACATAGACCAAGTGACCAGAAGCCACAAGCACCCATGGCGTTGATGGACGCGAGCGGCAGTCGGTTGTGCCGGATCGTCCCGGACGCCGACCTTCCGCCTCGCACCGTGTAGCGTTTGTAGACGGTGCTAGCGACCACCGCAATCATAGCCCTCTTCGACGCCGGCTTCACCTCTCGCATGTGCCAGATGATGGTCGACTCCATCCGCAAGTTCACCGCCGTCAAGAAACGCATGGACGACCTTGCCGTACTGCTGCAGCGTGCGCACCCAGGCTCCTCATTGGCTGCCACTCTCATCGGCCTCCAAGGTGACGAACTATCTGAAGCAATGGTGGCCCTACAGCTGTTGGAGGTCGTGACGAAGAATGTGCACCTCGAAGCCGCGCTCACTGAGGCAGCGCCTCGCCATGCAAGAAACCGTCGATCTGCACATCCACGTCTATGAGGAAATCATATACATAGGCCACTACAAGGCTAGCAAGGACAGAAAGAGGTTGGCCTTCTTCCAGCGGCTGGAATCTTTGGAATCCATTATTCAGAATCACGTCGACCTGGCCACAAAAGCTGCTGCTACTTAGCTATCGTTCGATGGGCCGGTGCCCTGAGTCGAGGAGGTAGACGTCGTTGATGGATGCATCTTTCTTCTTGCCTCCTGTAACTAGCACTGCATCGCCTTGTGTCCTTAATGTTTTATTAGTGTATGGCATTTTTATTCCAGTCGTAACATTTTCAGTGTGAGGTGTGGCCGTAGTTGAGAAAACCGACCATCGGCTAATCCCCACCCTGGCCACCACACGTGGGCTGAGCGAGAAACGAGGGAGAACAGCTAGCTGTAGCACGGACGCTGTTGTTAGATAGGAGTCGTGTTGATAGAATAGGAGTACTGAGTACTCGTACCTATTTTTTTGAGGGAAAAAGTAGTCGTACGTATAGTACCACTAGTTGGGTGCGTGTGATCTATACTTGTCATCACTTTAGGTCTCCTTTTCGAACCGCAGCTATGCTTCACAGTACTACATATTTTTTCACGCATTTATCCTCCTATATGTACTCCTAGGCTTTTTCCACGTGCTCCCTTTCACCTACGTGTGCAACATAGAGCATCTGGGTCGTAGTGCATGCACAACTCGGAGCATGTCCAACCAAGCCGGCGTACTTTACATTTCAGACCTCATGAATTACATGCTAACCCACCGTAGAAGAATAAATAAATAAATGAATTACTACATGCAAACCAGAATATTTTCATAGAAACCAGAGCACGCTTATTAAATTTTGTACATAACAGATTTATAAAAAACGATCGGACCTAAACAAATCTAAGGTCCTCTTTGATTTGCAGGATACTAAAAACACATGAATGCGGAAAGTATGATGGCGATGGACTGAGACGAGGAGGAAGAGGATTACTGTACATGCTACAGACTAGACTGTAGCCAATTGGTTTTTATGGCCATATCACCATATTGTTTTCTATGGCCTATCGCCTTCTGGTTCACTGGGCTGCCAAGGTTCGAACTGCTCTGGCGTGAGTAGTAGTACTAGTATACCGCATGATTCTTTGCTCCTTCTTACGTACTTCGTTGACATGTGGGAGTGCCAGCATCCAGGTCAATGTGTCATGCACCAGATTAGAGTGGGGAACGGAAGGGGGCATCACCCCAGTTGTAGAGCAGTACTTCATGACTATAGTGAGTACTCATATCACAAGACACCGTCTTTCCAGCAGTAATGGGCCGTCAAATCGCACAGCCCTACCTTTCCAGCAATAAGTTGAATCCACTACTCCCTCGCCCTAGTCGGCTCTCCGTCAAACCGCCTACGCGAAAACTATCGCGCGTACAACCCCGGAAAAGCCCCACCATCAAATTTTAGCTACTCACAATACTCCCTCCATTCTGAAATATTTGTCTTTTTAGAGATTTAAAATGGGCTACCATACACATGTATATAGACATATTTTAGAGTGTAGATTCACTCATTTTGCTCCGTACGTAGTCACTTGTTTAAATCTCTAGAAAGACAAACATTTAGGAATGGGGGAGTATAATTTTGTATCGATGAATTGCACCAAGGAGCATAAAACCAAAAGAAAAATGTGGTACATGTAAACAAATACAGTTCAAGCTCTAGCTAGTGATTCGGAATCTAAACCGTGCATGTGATTATACATATAGGTTACTTCAAAGTACTGAGTCCATTGATGCAATGTGGTCCAAATGTACCATCGATATCTCAAAGCCAAAATAGTTCGAGCTTGTTCGTTCTATATAAATACTAGTACTGTATGTTTATTCACCCGCGGGGTTGTTCAATGAATGGCGGGCCAGGGAGCACAAGTGAACAATACTACTACTAGTAAGTAGGAGCCGTACAGTTAGTCATGTTAAATAGAGAGTTTCTTTTCTTTAATGCCATGTACACAAATAGAAACGCTTGTTGTGGAGAGAAAAAGATAACCACTCCACTATATATATAGGCAGGGCCTAAGCGCTTGCTTTACTAGGGATGCTCTCTTCATTCTATCATCCTCTCCACATCTAAACAAGACATCGGTAGCGACACTATCACTCTGCTCACCGCTGGTCACAGATCCGGCAGGATCACTTTGGCCGGTGTGTGTAGAGGACTAGTTGCATCGTTCACACGGTCATTGGCATCGAAGGAGGAAACCCACAGCTACCGGCTGGTCCCGATCCTCTCCTCGTGCCGTTCTATCCGACACACTGCCGGCTCGGGAGGTCCTTCGACCCTTCTTCCTCACTGCTGTATTGTGCGCACATCCGACCTGCCACCACCGATATTCTGTCGACCCTTAGGTATAAGTTCTTCGAAAGAGGCCTTGCTCCACTGCCCCAGCTTTCCACATGTCTACATGTGCATCTTTTTCTACTTCCATCAGCTCTTTCAAACCCACCTAAATTTGTAGTATTATTGCAGGTAAAGCTACTTCATGCAGTCGAATCTCGGACTTGGTTCAAACAACGAAGAAAGGGGGAAAGTTGTAGCATGAATCTAGGACTTGATTCAAAGAGGAAATAACAGGGGAAAGTAGTAGAGACTAGATAGCCAAACCGTCTCTTGGTTGAAAAGGGAGATAAAGGGAAAAGGCAGTACAAACTGGATAAGGAACAAATCTATTATTGGTTGAAAAAATGATAGAAAGTGGCAGCTGGTGGACAAGTCAACAGAGTATGTCCAGGATTAGATTTGCTACCCTCACATAGTAAATGGTCTCCAGGATTTGATTTGGTGCCCTCAGATATTAAAAGGTCTCTAGGATTAGATTTGCTTCCCCCACATAGTAAAAGGTCTCTAGATTAGATTGGCTGCCCTCACAGAGTATGAACAAACTCGGCATCACCATTTTATGCCTCCTTGTAGGTACATTGTGCTGATGCGTCCACTGTCGCATGTCCTTATACCAACTTTTTCCTGTTGTTAATGAAAGGGCGCATGTAAAATGAAGCGATCACACTGTTGCCTTAAGGTCATGTCTAACTAGTGTTATTATTAATCTAATGCCTCCAGTGATATGATGCAATTAAATTGTGTTACAAATGGTACTCCTATTGTTTTCCCGAGTATGATAAGTTGCTTCTTTATGCTGTTGAATGTCCTGGTGTCCCCACGGTCCCATGCCCTTAAACCAATTCATTAGCTGATGTTGATCTACAGTATCTGGTAAATAAGCAATGCCAGCATTAAAGTAATCCCATATTTGACGAATGTCATTGTTGATTGTAATGCTTCCGGTAACATGAAGCATTACTAATGTTTTAAAAGTTCTACTATCCTAGCATGATTTCCATGAACATAATCAAGATGCTTCTTTTCATTTCGTGTATGTTTCGTATCTTGTTATTGACCAGCAACTATTTTCTTTCTATCTTTTTATGCAGGTAGGGATATCCATTTCACCTTGTTGCTATTGTGACCTTTTGGTGAACTGCACAAAGCACTTTTTTTTTGGAATGAGTGTCTTGTGTAGTTCAACCAAAATGTCACATGGGCAACATCTCTCAGTTCTGGCGGAACAGCACAAAATGGTGATTGGAGTTTCAAAAATCTCTGTCAAATTCTACTAGTAATCTCATGCAACATTTTATTAGCCTTTGCAAGATGAGCCATCACTGTCACCACAATGGCACTTTATTTTAGTGGAACTTCACAAAAGGATAAGCAAATTATAGTTGCACCTTACATGAGCCGAATAGCCAACCTTAATGTTGCTCAATTTTAGTGCAACTACTAAAGAAGAACCTGCCAACTCACGAGAGCAAGTACTTGCTAGCTGAATGATGCAATCTTTGCTTCATTTTAGGTGAACTGCAGAAAAAGTCACATGAATTGAATCATCGAGGGAGCTGCAGGTTGACTACAACTAGTGCCACTATTAATCATGCTCTTTCTTATCTGTGCAAATAGCAATACTCAACTACAGATGTTGTGATGGTCAAGAGCATTCACCAAGTTCTTGGGTTGTATGACACAGCTAGCCAAGATGGATTTAATCCCGATATTCACTTTATCAAAAGGGGGTTGGTTTTGAATCTTGCAAGCTGGGAATCAATGAGATGTGTAGGCATCTTTGTTGTACTTATTATTTGAATGTTATTTGTTGGGTCTGAATCTTGCAAGCTGGGAATCAATGAGATGCGTAGGCATCTTTGTTGTACTTATTATTTGAATGCTATTTGTTGGTTCGGAATCTTGCAAGCTGGGAATCAATGAGATGTGTAGGCATCTTTATTGTAATTATTATTTGAATCTTATCTGTTGGTTATGAATCTTGCAAGCTGGGAATCAATGCGATGTGTAGGCATCTTTGTTGTACTTATTATTTGAATCTTATTTGTTGGTTCTGAATCTTGCAAGCTGGGAATCAATGAGATGTGTACGCATCTTTGTTGTACTTATTATTTGAATCTTATTTGTTGGTTCTGAATCTTGCCAGCTGGGAAACACGACATGATGATGC
This sequence comes from Triticum urartu, assembly GCF_056163025.1. NCBI lineage: Eukaryota > Viridiplantae > Streptophyta > Magnoliopsida > Poales > Poaceae > Triticum > Triticum urartu. The sequence continues at coordinate 428,989,279 of NC_141879.1, forward strand.
AGAGGACAACAACCATAACAAACAGTTCAAACATGGTAGTATTATCTGTGTGAAAGTGCGACAAATGTGCTGATCCTGTGCGTCCTGAGAATAATAATTCTAATTGTTGTGCATGTTGATCCTGTGGCACTGATAGAACGAGCCAATGCATTGCTTATTTTAAGAATAAATTACAAATAAAGCTAATTATATTTAAGTAAAGTGACCACTAACACTTGTTATTAGAGTACCAATACAAACCCACTCGTGAATCGATGTGTGGCCGGAACAGGTTTCTTGATGGAGGCGTTTCAATGCACCGAGGGTGCATGTTTTGCTAGGCATGCAACGGGTGAGGGAGGGGTAGTAACTGTTGTCGCATGTCCACACTTAATTATATATTGAGTCCAGTTCACAAGAGCTGAAAGACGAACTGTTGCGGCCGCCTACCCACTCGTTCACTTAAAGAGACTCCAATGGCGATCCGAGGGGTGAGCCTGTTGGATATGGACTTCAGCAAGGAGTTCACCATTGAGTTCGTCGTTTAGTCCCATGGCTGCACCAAGTTGAATGTGATGTACACAAACGATCCGGAATCGGTGAAGCTCTGCCTCGCTGAGTTCGAGCAGTACCTACAGGAGGAGAAATCACAAGGTCGTAGGACTAGACCTTGTGCCCATCCATTCATCTCCTGACAGGGACCAACGGATCACCATCGCCCAGGTATGCATGCGGGATGAGGTTCTCGTCTACCACTGCTATAGGGCCATCAGAATTTCTAGAGCATTCACCCATTTCATCGGCAGCGCCGACTATACCTTCGCTATGCTGGAGAGAAGGAAGAACGCGATGATTCGGCCATCTGGTGCAACAAGCTTATCGACATCCAGAAGCAATACAAGATCATCGGCAACAGGCAGGAGAAGGACTCCATGGTTGACCTCGCCGAGACCATCATCGACCCTTGCTACGCTAACATCAAAAAGACAACGATAGAAAGGACTGAACACGTGGGAGGTACCTTTGAATCTAGCCTACATAACCTACGCGGCCAAGGACGCATATGCACGCTACGACATGTACAGGCAGATATTGGACATGAGGGCGTGTCTGCTTCCCGTAACTGACGAGTACACTGATAGCCGCAGCGTCATGATCAAGCATGTCTGGAAGGTCTAGATGATGTACTTTATCTGTTTAAGCACCTTTATCATTTGAGTGTTTCATGCATTAGCCTATGTGTCATAATTATCTGTTTGTCCGAAATATTTTGTCTAAGAACCCATTAACCTATTTTAGTGGCTATTTGCTTATGTATATAATTAGTTCACTGGGCTGTTGTGCCTTGAATCTCCTTCCTCCCAACATATTCCCTTTCTCAGGTGGACCCAGCAGGTCTCGTACACAGACATCTGGGACCAACCACCTATCCATTTGTATTTCTTTATTTTGTTCAATCTTTCGTCCTCTTCCTATACAGCAGCTGGCGGCGCTGCTGCGCACGCATCGGTGACCCATCATAGCCTATGGCGTTGGCCAGGCCATCCCTCTACTCCCACACAATGTCCGGCGGCAGCAGCTCCACCAGCCCACCCTGCACCCGAACAAGTCAACCCTCGTACTCCCCTCCGCCCGCGTCTTCCCCTGCTCCAATTCGTTCGGTCTCAGGTCTCGACGTCGTCCTCCGCCTTCTGCTCTCGCCGCGGCGCCACCGTTTGTCGTTCCCAACATGGTCAGCAAAACAAGAGGAATCAGGAGACGATTGTTCGTCGAGAAGCTGACAGTCCTGGGCCCACCAGGTCCATGGCCTAGGTTTTGTTGTTTAACATGCCAGCCCACGACATGTTTCAACTTTTTTTTGGATCCAGCAGGCATCAAGTGGCCTCTACGCCTCCCAGCCTAGCTTGTCCATAACATCAGCAGCCCAAGTTATGTTTTTTTTCAAGACGACGCATAGCTCAGTTCTGTTTTTCTATAAGAATGCAAAACGGAACCTATGTTTTCCCTTCTATAATAGTATATATATTTATATTTATATCTTATTTTATTACATATATATAATAGAAACACCGTAAGGTTCCGTTAAACCTGTCGTTCGTGCAACCATTTTATATACCTTCCCACTTCCTTTATTTTTGTTTTCATTAATCCTATACCTGAATTTTCTCCCTTTTCAATGTAATCTGAGTTTTCTCCCAGTACTTTTCCATACAACCAACTCAATTGTCCCACGTCTAGCCTAAAAAATATTAATACCCCACGTCCTATTAACTGATAAAATTAAAATGGTATTTTATTTCGTAAATCAAAAGTTCTTACGAAATAATAATAATAATTGTTTATATATAACTTGGCAAGTTAACTCCTCGTGATTGCGTACATAAGCTTGCAAAGATTTTACTGACCAATGTTGTAATAGATGTGCAATCATGTGTTTATTTTTTTATAACATTTTTCTGTCCAACCCAACATGATAGTTTCACCCAGCCAAGCAAGTCCGCGGATTTCGAGAAAAATGCAAATGGGCTTTAAATTCTACCATAATATATAAACGGGATGCATAGGCGCTACATCATTGTTTCACCCAACCCACCAAATGGACTAAAAACAAATGGACTGGCTGACATGTGGGCCAGTAGGTCGAAGCCTAAGCACTTTCGCAAAAAAAATACAAAGGTCGAAGCCTAAGAAAGGCGTTGGATTTACATCCAACGGCCGACATTCTTCTTCAATCTCTCGTATTCTTCCCCCAGTGCTATCGGGACTGCCTGCTCCAGCCTCCCTCGTCCAGTGGCACTGTTTTGCGCGCCTCGCAGCGAAACACCACCCAACCGCCGGCCAGGCCATCCCTCCACTGCTCCGCACCTCCTATTATTCTCTATCGAGTGTAGGTCCACCCCGCACCGAACCAGTCAAGTTACCCACTCCTCTCCGTCTGCGACTCCACTGCCGCGTCTTCCCCATCTCCGGGGCATTCCAGTCTGGGGCCTCATCATCGTCCACTGGCTTGGTGCGCTGTGCACAGTGTGGTCAACATGGTCAATAAACGAGAGTCATCGGAAGATGACTATACGTGAGAGGCTGACAGTGGGGACGCACCACGCCCATGGACACATGCATGCACCTGCATCCTTTTTACACTGAAAAATAATTTTTTTTCTCCCCCTGACAGCTGGGACCCACCAGCTATATCTTCGCACACAAGGAAGTGTGTCCTTATTACGGGCAAAAAAACACCCCCCCCCCCCCCGCTGACAGCTTGGACCCACCAGTAATATCTTCGCCCGCAAGGAAGTGCCTCCTTATTACGCACAAAAAATGAATACTCCCCCTGGTAGCTTGGACCCACCATAGTGGGAGGCTGACTTCTAGGCCTACTAAGTTGACGCGGATGGAGGGCTTTGTCAACTTAGTCAATATGAATGATTCAAGCTCCAGTGACCGTATGATGTCCATTCAACGGCCACAGTGCTTCTTCAACCTCTGGTCTTCTTGCTCCAGTCGCCCAAACCAGCGCCGGTCGTGACGCCTTCTCCTGCCTCCTGTGACCGGTGTGCTGCCGCAGAGGCCTCACCGCCCCCTGATACGTCTCCAACGTATCTACTTTTCCAAACACTTTTGCCCTTGTTTTGGACTCTAAGTTGCATGATTTGAATGGAACTAACCCGGATTGACGCTGTTTTCAGCAGAATTGCCATGGTGTTATTGTTGTGTAGAAATAAAAGTTCTCGGAATGACCTAAAATTCACAAAGACATGTTTTGGAATATATAAAAAATACTGGTGAAAGAATCAGCGTAAGGGGGCCACACCCTATCAACGAGGGTGCAGGGCACCCCCCTCGGGGCGCGCCCCCTGCATCGTGGCCCCCTGAGGCTCCACCAATGTAAACTCCAACTCTATATATTCACGCTCGGCGAGAAAAAAATCAGAGAGAAGGATCCATCGCGTTTTACGATACGGAGCCGCCGCCAATCCCTAATCTTCATCAGGAGGGCTGATCTAGAGTCCATTCGGGGCTCTAGAGAGGGGAATCCGTCGCCATCGTCATCATCAACCTTCCTCCATCACCAATTTCATGATGCTCACCACCGTGCATGAGTAATGTAGGCTTGCTAAATGGTGATGGGTTGGATGGGATTTATCATGTAATCGAGTTAGTTTTCTTAGGGTTTGATCCCTAGTATCCATTATGTTCTAAGATTGATGTTGCTATGACTTTACTATGCTTAATGCTTGTCACTAGGGCCCGAGTGCCATGATTTCGGTATTTAACCTATTATGTTTTTCATGAATATATGTGAGTTCTGTATCCTATCTTGCAAGTTAATAGTCACCTACTATGTGTTATGATCTGGTAACCCCGAAGTGACAATAACCAGGACCACTCCCGGTGATGACCGTACTTTGAGGAGTTCATGTATTCACTAAGTGTTAATGCTTTGGTACAGTACTCTATTAAAAGGAGGCCTTAATATCCCTTAGTTTCCAATAGGACCCTGCTGCCACGGGAGGGTAGGACAAAATATGGCATGCAAGTTCTTTTCCATAAGCACGTATGACTATATTCGAAATACATGCCTACATTACATTGATGAACTGGAGCTAGTTCTGTGTCACCCTATGTTATAAATGTTGCATGAGGAATCACATCCGACATAATTATCCATCATTGATCCATTTCCTACGAGCTTTTCACATATTGATCTTTGCTTAGTTACTTTTCCGTTGCCACTTTTACAATTGCTACAAAACTGCTACTGTTACTTTTTCCACCATTATCGTTACCTTCATACTACTTTGCTACTAAATACTTTGCTGCAAATATTAAGTCTTTCAGGTGCGGTTGAATTGACAACTCAACTGTTAATACTTGAGAATATTCTTTGGCTCCCCTTGTGTCGAATCAGTAAATTTGGGTTGAATACTCTACCCTCGAAAACTGTTGTGATCCCCTATACTTATGGGTTATCAGCCCCTACTACTCCTACCGCTGGCCAGGCCATCCCTCTACTCACGCACAACCCCTGTTATTCTGCGGTGATGGCAGCCTCACACCACAGTAGAACCAATCAACCCTCGTACTCCTCTCCGCATGGGCATCCACTGTCGCATCTTCCCCGGCTCCACGTCGTCCCGTTCCTAGGCCTCGCCAACGTCCAATGCCTTGGTGCTCCTGACGTGGTGAATGTGGTCAAGGAACGACTTTCATCAGAAGAGTACTTTATGTGGAGAGGCTGACAGCTGGGTCGACGGCCGCAGCAAGGAAATGCAACCTGATTACGCGTAAAATAATGATTCCTCCACCTGACAACAGGGACCCACCGGACGGGCTATCATATTTCATAAAAAAATGTTTCCCCCTAACTGTTGGGACCCATCAGCTACATCTTCGCATGCAAGGAAGTGCCTCCTTATCATCCCTGACAGTCGGGACCCACCTGGTCGAAGCGTATGTAGTGTTGTCATTCTGGTTGCGAACGTGTACATAGATACTGGTCGATCGGTCTGTCTGCAGGCTGCATTGATGAACCGTGTCCGAATAAGGAAGGGCACGTGTCGTAGTAGAGGCACACACGTAGCATGTCACATAGTCCCATCAATATCGTGTACGCGTACGTATAGCTAGGGTGCAAGAAAGTAAATACGGCCATATACATAGATACGGGCGGGGTCTCGAACGCCTACTCGCGCATATGTACGACCAGGGCTCTTGTACATGGCTGGGTCGGAACGTAGAAACTGCGTCGTCGTGTTCATGGGGAGGCAATGGAATGCGTCGTGTTCATCGGGGGCCAACCGGCATGGACAGAACAGCCGAAATGAGGCCTGGCGTACCGCAGAACGGAGGAAATGGCCTTGTGTTCGACTGCCTACGGTTGAAACATGATTGTGTTCACTGGGAGGGGTGTGGCTTACCGCAAAATGGAGGAAACGAACTTATCTTGGACCTCCTACGATCAAAACTGGGTCCCGTTAATCGGGAGTGGTGTGGCCTACCACAAAATGGAGGAAACAGACTTGTCTTGGAGCGCTACGGTCGAAACATGGGTCCTATTCATCGGGAAGGGTGTGGCGTACCACAAAACGGGACTCCACGGGCTATTGTTCATCCATGTCTACTCCCTCCATGGGCTACTGTTCATCCACCGTCGACCTCCTCCAGCCTCCACCTGTGATTGTTCATCCACGGTGTCTCCCTCCTGCCTCCACCAGCTACTGTTCATCTAGCCTCCACCAGCTACTGTTCAACCAGCCCTCTCCGCGGGGTCTAGTTCAACTAGCCCTCCACGGGCTACTGTTCATCTAGCCCTCCACCGGCTACTGTTCGACCAGCCCTCCACCAGCTATTATTCAACCAGCCCTCCACCGGCTGCTGTTCATCTAGCCCTCCAAGGGGTCCTGTTCATCCACCCCCAACCGGCTCGACCGGGGTCCTAACATCCATCGGCAACGGCCTCTAGCTACTATCACGGGGTCCTTTTCATCCAACCCCCATCGGGAACTATTCATCCAACCCCCAACAACACTCATTGTTCATCAAGAGGCGGCTTCGATCAGCTTCAGTAAGCAGAAGTAGCAAAGGAATCACTCAGGTTCAGTTAACATCAAGGGATCGATCGGGGTTCAGTAACATAGCTAGTGCAATCACTCGGGTTTAGTTAGAGCCCAACACCTCGCTCGGGTTCTGTTAGAGTGCAATGCCTTGCACACACGCGCGTATGTGTACAAGAGAAACGCGCAAAACCTCCGTGCATCGCTCGGCCTTGACCACCGACCGTAACCGGGAACTCCCCGAAATTTTCCTCGCCATCGCTTCTACCATGATTATTTCCGTCATGGACGGCCCAAAGAATATCATGCAGCTGCGTCTCCGGCCCACCCAGGACAAAAAGCTCATTTTCTGTCATGATTTTTTGTCATAGAAGTTGGAGCCCACCACATCTATGATGATACCCGGTTTGTCACAATTATCGTCATAGAAGTGTCATAAGCATGACAGAAAAAATACGTTCGGCCCAATATGTCACAGATGTGTCTTTTTTTGTAGTGACCTTGACGGTTACATCAAGTGGGAATCCACCGAGGATGATTCCTCGGGTTCCCCCCTTGTTGTTTTAAACACAGTTACTTTGACTTTAGAACAGAACCATGTTACTGAAGTCGGGTCGACCCTGAGGGGTACCCATGAGTTGATGTCTTGTCGGGTTGACCTAGAGGGTACCCGCAAGATTTCTACGGGGCACAACCGGGCATTCCAAGCTCTTGCCGTAAGTCCATATGAGATGGGGCGACGGGGTCACATGATCGTGAGTGTCTTCTTGTAACCGCGCACTCCAAAGACACTAATGGAATTGGGTATTTGATCTGAGTTGGCCACTCCAAAGACACTAACGCCACATGGGACAAGATATGGGCAACCGGCGTCGTAGTATCAGCCGAAGCTTTTCAGACGTCAGTGACTTAGCGGAGCATGCTAGGTTGGACCGCATAAAGCAACTGCCTTTGTAATGGAGGTTCCTAGGTCCGCTCACCGACCGCCCACGCAACATGCAGGAGTGCAAAGGGCGATGGGCCCAAAAACCTGTGCGCTTAGAATTTAGACCGATGATACGTCCATTTTGCATCATGTTTTCCTACTATTATTTATAATATTTTTATGCATAATATTTCTTTTTGGAGTATTTCTAATGCATTTTCTCTCATAATGTGCAAGGTTTACACAAGAGGGAGAATGCCGGCCGCTGGAATTCTGGACCTGGAAAAGCTACATCAGAGTTACCTATTCTGCACATCTCCAAATGAGCTGAATATTTACGGAGAATTATTTTGCAATATATAAAAAATACTTGAGCAAATAACTACCGGAGGAGGCCCACTAGGTGGGCACAACCCACGTGGGCGCGCCCTAGTGGGTTGTGCCCTCCTCGGCCCACCTGCAATGCCGCTCTTATGGTATATAAGTCATTTTGACCTATAAAAATAAGGGGAGGACTTTCGGGACGAAGCGCCACCATCTCGAGGCGAAGCTTGGGCAGGACCACCTTTGCCCTTAGGCGGAGTGATTCCGCCAGGGGAACTTCCCTCTCAGAGGGGGAAATCATCGTCATCATCTTCACCAACAACTCTCCCATCTTGGGGAGGGCAATCTCCGTCAACATCTTCAACAACACCATCTCCTCTCAAACCCTAGTTCATGTCTTGTGTCAAATCTTTGTACCGGGACCTTAGATTGGTGTGTGTGGGTGAGTAGTAGTGTTGGTTACATCTTGTAGTAGATCACGATATGTTTTATTTGGTGGAAGATTATATGTTCAAATCCATTATGCTATTTAATACCCCTCTGATATTGAGCAAGATTATCATTTGTGAGTAGTTACTTTTGTTCTTCAGGTCATGGGAGAAATCTTGTTGCGAGTAATCATGTGAACTTGATATGTGTTGGATACTTTTATGATATGTTATGATTCGCTTAGTGGTGTCATGTGAGTGTCGCCTACATGGTACTTCACCATATTTGGGCCTAAGGGAATGCATTGTGGAGTAGTTATTAGATGATTGGTTGCTAGAGTGACTGAATCTTAAACCCTAGTTTATGTGCTACTTTGTAAGGGACCGCTTTGGATCCAAAAGATTAATGCTATGGTTAGATTTTATCTTAATAATCTTATCGTAGTTGCGGATGCTTGCGAGGGGGGTTAAACATAAGTAGGAGGTTTGTTCAAGTAAGAACAACACATCAGCACTGGTCCACCCACATATCAAATTATCAAAGTAGCGAACATCAATCAAACCAACATGATGAAAGTGACTAGATGAAATTCCCGTGTGCCCTCAAGAACGCTTTGCTACACATGTTGATCATTTGCTACACATGTTGATCTCCCTGAGGAGAAGTGGTTTAAATATCATCCCCCTATTAAAGAATAAATTAAAGAACCGGTCAAAACTAAAGATGAAACTATTATTTACAATGTTGATCCAGTTGTGCCTACTGCTTATATTGAAACTCCACCTTTCCCTGTTAGGATAAAGGAACATGCTAAGGTTTCAACTGTGGTTCGAAAAAGTGATATTAGAGCACCAAAACCTGTTCAATAAATCAAAGTAGAACCTAGTGTTGCTATGGGTAAAGATCTCCTGGCAGAAAATTTTGATGGGCATGTTATTTACTTCTATGATGAAGCTGCTAGAATTGCCAAACCTGATGAAAAAGATAAACATAGACCCGTTGTTGGCATGCCTGTGTCTCAGTTAAGATAGGGTATTACGGTTATCATGGTTTATGTGATTTAGGTGCTAGCATGAGTGCTATTCCTTTTACTTTATACCAAGAAATTATGAATGACATAGCACCTGCTGAAATAGAAGACATAGATGCCACTATTAAACTTGCAAATAGAGACGCCATCACACCACTTGGGATTGTTAGAGACGTTGAAGTCTTGTGTGGGAAAATAAAATATCCTGCTGATTTTCATGTTCTTGGTTCCCCACAAGATGACTTTTGTCCCATTATCTATGGTAGACCTTTCTTGAATACTAGCAATGGTACTATAGATTGTCATAAACAAACTGTCATTGTTAGATTTGGTGATGAGTCTCATGAATTTAATTTCTCCAAGTTTAATAGACAACCTCGTAGGAAAGAATTACCTAGTAAGGATGAAATAATTGGCTTGTTCCAAGGTTGGGGGAGGTGCCTCGGTATCGTATCACACCATTATCTCTGCCTCTGTTTTAGCTTAGTTCGATCCTTAGTTATCTTTTGAGTAAGTTGAAAAAAATAGTTCGATCTTTCTTCGAGTGTTTGCTTAGTGATCTATCTTCGTACTCATGTTTGAGATATATAATAAAGTTTAGTTTGAGTTTGCTTTCTTTACTTTTATGTTCCAATAAAAATAAAGGAAAATAAATGAAAAAGATCATATGCTAATCTTATGGTAAGTAATAACATCACATAAGGAAAAGTATAAGTGCTAAGATTTATTGGAGATTGACAAAATAGCATTCGTCAATGATGCAATTCATGGAAGAATTAATAAGGGAAGAGAAGATTCACATGCAAATACACTATCTTGGACATCATTTATGATTGTGAGCCCCCATCAAAATATTATATGCCAAAATTGTTGACATTGGACAAGGAAGACAACGTAATGATTTATGTTTGTTCATATTGACATAGAAGTTATATTGTCATAGATTCTTCAACATGTGGTTCTTGCTCAATATCTTTTCTAGCCAAAAATTCCGCACTAAGTAGAAATACTACTTGTGCATCCAAAAACCCTTAAACCCAAATCTTGTTTTAAGAGTCCACCATACCTACCTATGGATTGAGTAAGATCCTTCAAGTAAGTTGTCATCGGTGCAATAAGGCAATAAAATTTCTTCAAAATGTGTTGGATCATTTAGTGTAAGAGAAATTGAGCGTTGTACGGACTTGTGATGGCAAAATAATGAAAGTGACAGACTACATAATAAAGGTTTCTATCACAAGGGGCCATATAAAGTGACGTTCTTTTGCACGACGAGATTGAGCATACAACCAAAAGGCGCATGGCAACCTCTACTTCCCTCTGCGAAGGGCCTATCTTTTACTTTTATGTATTTACTTTTATGCAAGAGTCAACATATTCTTATCTATTCCTTTTTATTTTCCCCTTTTGCAAACATCGTGTGGTGAGGAAAGATCTAGGCACATATATCTAGTTGAATATGGGTGGACATGAGTTATTATTGTTGACATCACCCTTGAGGTGAATACGTTGGGAGGTGAAACTTTATGCCCCTATCTTCCTATGTGTCTGGTTGACACTTTTTGCTCATGTGTATGCGGTGAGTGTTAGCAATCATAGATACTATATGATGGTTGAGTATGTGGACTTGCCAAAAGGCTCCGATACGTGACCCTTCCTGAAAGGATGATGAATTATAGTTGCAAAGTTGACTTAGAACATAGTTTGTTGGCTTCAATAGAGTTTATGCTTTATACTTCGATGTTGTGATGAATTGTTACTTGTTCATGAGAAGTTATATGATGAAATTTCTTTGAGAAAGTTTTATGTTAAAGTTTGTTGCTATTATAATAATTTACATGATGCTTCTATGTCTGTATTTTGTTTTATCGACACCTCTCTCTCTAAGCATGTGGACATGTTTTTCGATTTCGGTTTTCACTTGAGGACAAGAGAGGTCTAAGCTTTGGGGAGTTGATACGTCCACTTTGCATCATGTTTTCCTACTGTTATTTATAATATTTTTATGCATAATAATGCTTTTTGGAGTATTTATAATGCATTTTCTTTCATAATGTGCACGGTATAAACAAAGAGGGAGAATGTTGGCAGCTGGAATTCTGGACCTGGAAAAGCTACATCAGAGTTACCTATTCTGCACATCTCCAAATGAGTTGGAAATTTACAGAGAATTATTTTGCAATATATAAAAAATACTGGAGCAAATAACTAACGGAGGAGGCCCACTGTCGGTGTCAAAACCGGCAGATCTCGGGTAGGGGGAGGGGTAAGCTGTGAGTCTAAGGATCAATGGTAACAGGAAACAATAGAGACACAACGTTTACCAAGGTTTGGGCCCTCTTAAAGGAGGTAAAACCCTACATCCTGCTAGATTGTATTCGATGAGTATAGGGGTTACAAGAGTTGATCTACCTCAAGGCCGTAATGGCTAAACCCTAACTATATAGCCTATGATTTATTCTGATGGTCTCTAGGGACTAAAACCCACGGTTTATATACACACCAGAGGGGCCTAGGTTGTACAAAGTTTGTTTTGGAAGGACGAAATAATACATCCGGATACCAAACTTTCCGCCCATGCATACAGGAGTCCCACCCGGACACGGGAGATAGTCTTCTGTTTTATCTTCACGGCCCATCAGTCTGGCCCATACCGAATAGGCCAGACACCCGAGGACCCCCAAATCTAGGACTCCCTCAGTAGCCCCTGAACTTGCCTTCAATGACGATGTAGTATCCGGCTTATATCTTCGGCTTTTCAAGGCGGGTTCTTCATCGTACTCCAGATTGATGAAAGTCCGACTTTGACCTCCATGTTCTGTCTTTATGATTCATTTCTGTTGTCGCCTCGATTTCCATGCACTGGGAAAATGCGAAAGGTCCGTAATTTTTACAAATAACCCTCTTATCACGCGTGGGCGGCATCTATATAAGGAGGTTAGATCCCCCCAAATGCCATCCCACATCGCGCACACAGCATAGGAGCAAACCACGAAAAACTTCAAAGCATGGCGAGCGCTCCTAGCTCTTCCTCGCGCCCACATGGCTCCCAAGAGGGTGATTGGTGAAGTTTCCCAGTGTCTCACCTCTAGCTGAATCAACTTCAGACGTAAGGATATCTCCCTCTCGCAGATCTAGTCCCTGTGCTAGCGGGATTGGACTCGATTGGCAATGATGTGCTAGCAGAGAATTTTCCCAACACCAACAAGGAGGAGAGGGTGTGCTTCGTCTTGTTTCTCCTGCAAGGCTTAGGATTTCCGATCCACCCCTTTCTCAGAGGTCTATTGGAAGTCTACGGGATCCAACTTCACAACCTCATGCCAGGTTCTATCCTGCACATCTCGTGGTTTGTCGCTCTCTGTGAGCTATTTTTAAGCTGCGAGGCTCATTTTGAACTATGGAGAAAGTTATTTTGCCTCGTCCCTCATCATCGAGGGGGTTTCATATTTTAAGTGGGCGGCGCCGAAGTATGGCACATAGCCGGATCAGGTTACCCTGTCGGAACTCCCAAGGAGGTATCCCAAGAATGGTCTTCTGAATGGTTTTATATTGAAGATGTTCCCCTTCTGAACCTAGTTTGGCATGGACTCCCAGAATTTTCCAGTGCCTCTTTGAATAAGTGCCTCAATTGTCCCCCTAGAGTCCCAAAGAAGAAGACAGTGTGGAAGTGAAGGGGTTGGTCAGCAAGGTCAGATTACTTGCTCACTATGAGCTTTCGATAATCGAAGTCATGGCCATTGCGATAAAGCGATGTATCCAGCCCCTCTGGTCCATAGTGACCCCTTTATGGTGTTACAACGGAGAGGATGACGTGTCTCGTTATAGGCGCAAGGACCCGGATACCCCCACCGAGCTGGCCGTTATCTTGGCTGATCTTTATAAGGGGGAAAAAGAAGACTTCATCCGTTCAAATTGCCGGGAAGGTTTCTCCATGTATAACCCCACTGAATGGGCATGTTTTTGATTACCAGCACTATTCAACCTCGTTACCGAGGTATTCTAATTAAATTGTTCTAGTTGTCTTAAAGCAGACTTGGAGGAAGGTGGTCGAGAATATTTATTGCCCCTCCCCACAGCTATAGGATTATGCTTGCAACGAAGACCCCGACTTTCGTGAGGATCCAGATATATTTATAGAGTTTGATGATGGAGTCTTTTATCAAGTGAGCCCTGATGGCTCGGAAGTGGCTATCATGGCCGACTACCCCCGCCTTTTCCCTTTCTCCATTGTAAGTATTCGGGAATCATCTTCGAGAACAAGGGGAGTCCGCCTACGTCTCACCCCTCACACTGAATTGTGTTTTATAGGATCGGCGCACAATGCGCCGCACTCCATCACGAGCGGACTCTAGGAAGGCAACATCTACACGGGGGTAGTATTCAAAATGCAAGGAGACCAGGAGCACCGTTGAGCCTCCTCCTTCTTCAAAGAGGTATGCCCTTTAACATATGCCTAATCATGAGATCAAATTGTTTACATTTCTTCTCCATCATCTTTCAGGAGGGTGTAACACCCACGATGCAGCTATAGCTCCCACGTGTCGAGGCACTACTTAGAGGCATAACCGCATAGTGGTTTTGTCGCAAGAAGGGTCATCTTCACAAACATCCCATGTAATGAATTAGACAGGGATAAATAGAGCTAGCCTACACTTTCCACATCACACAAAATTCAAATAAGTTCATACATCATCAGGGTACACTCATAGTCCGACTATGGACAACCAAATGAAAAAGAAGATAACCCAACTGAAAGATACCCGATCGTCCCAACTGGGTTCCACTACTGATCATCAGGAAACGAAACGTAGTAACGACCAAGGTCCTCGTTGAACTCCCACTTGAGTTCGGTAGCATCACCTGCACTGGTATCATCGGCACCTGCAAGCTGTTTTGGAAGTATCGTGAGTCACGAGGACTTAGCAATCTCAAAACCCGCGAGATCAAGAGTATTTAAGCTTATGGGTAGGACAAGGTAATGAGGTGGAGTTGCAGCAAGCACTAAGAAAATATGGGGGCTAACATACGCAAATAAGAGTAAGATGAGAATTTACGCAATGGTCGTGATGATAGATGTGAAATAGAAGTGATCCTAAAACTACTTACGTTCAAACATAACCCAAGCCATGTTCACTTCCCGGACTCCGCCGAAAAGAGACCATCACGGCTACACATGCGGTTGATTCATTTTAATTAAGTCAAGTGTCAAGTTTTGTACAACCGGATATTAACAAATTCCCATCTGCCACATAACCACGGGCACGGCTCTCGAAAGTTTATACCCTGCAGGGTTGTCCCAACTTAGCCCATTACAATCTCTCATGATCAACGAAGGATATTCCTTCTCCCGGAAAGACCCGATCAGTCTCAGAATCCCGGTTACAAGACATTTCGACAATGGTAAAACAAGACCAGCAAGACCACCCGAATGTGTCGACAAATTCCAATAGGAGCTACACATATCTCATTCTCAGGGCACACTGGATGGGCCACACGTCAGGTTGGCGTAGTCCCGGGTTGCCCAGGGGGCGCCGGACATTGCCCAGGTTGGACCAACACTCAGAGCAGCACTGGCCCAGGGGGGGTTAAAATAAAGATTACCCTCGGGTCTGCAGAACCCAAGGGAAAAGGCTTAGGTTGGCAAATGTAAAAGCAAGGTTGGGCCTTGCTGTAGGAGTTTTATTCAAGGCGAATAGTCAAGGGGGTCTCATAACCCCAACCGCGTAAGGAACACAAAATCAAGGAACATAACACCGGTATGACGGAAACTAGGACGGCAACAGTGGAACAAAACACCAGGCATAAGGCCGAGCCTTCCACCCTTTACCAAGTATATAGATGCATTAATTAAAATAAGAGATAATGTGATATCCCAACATATCCATGTTCCAACATGGAACAACCTGCAAGGCACCTACAACTAGCAATGCTATAAGAGGGGCTGAGCAAAAGCGGTAACTTAGCCAAACAACGGTTTGCTAGGAAGGTGGCTTAGAGGCTTGACATGGCAATATGGGAGGCATGATAAACAAGTGGTACCTAGCGCGACATAGCGATAGAACAAACAACTAGCAAAGCAAAGACAGAAGTGATATCGAGGGTAATGGTCATCTTGCTTGCAATGTTCTCCGAGTTGTCGAAAGCTTGCTCCTTGTTAGCGTACTCAACAGGTTCCTCGTTCACGTACCATTCTACCAGCTCTACCCAAAGCAAGAACACAAGCAATGAAACAAAAATCAATCATGGTGCAATGCACAAGCAACATGATGCAAGACATGGCATGGAATGCAAGGTATGATGTGCAATGCATATGCGTGCTCCAGAAGGGAAAGGATGATCAAGGCATCCACTTGGCAAACCAAGTATGTCGCTGGAAAGATGAGGTGATTTCGGTCGAAATCGATATAAGGATGACTGGAAACGGATGCACGATTTGCAAATGACAAGCAAAACAAGAATGATGCAAATCTGCGATTAACAACATCATAGCAGTTAGAATGCAACAAGAAACTATGCTACAGGACTCCAACATAGCAACAAAGCATATGAACATAAAGTATAGGTGAAGCTCTACGAATTATGAACACTAAGATCCTGCTAGTTCTCACTAGAACAAGCTCAAAATAGCATGGCAAAAATGGAAATGATATCAGCTTCACAGACTTGAGAGAAAATACTAAACATGTCAAAACAGCATAAGGAAGCAAGGTTTAGAGCTTGCAAAGAACATGCTACAAGAACATAACATGGCAAACAAAGGCATGGAATGCTAGTACTAAAGGCATAAAACAAAATTCCCTTACTGAACTTTACCCAAAGATGGGTGGAAAATATGGTGACGCCCATGCAAACATGGCAACTTATATTATCAGTTTCAGAATTAGAAGAAAACAGAGCATGGCATAAACAGATTCAAGATAGCAACTTTGCAAGCTCAAGCCACTCACCACAAAGAATTTCATGGCATAAAAATGTAACAAACATGAAGTACACATATCCATGAAGCTAATCATGGCAAGAGCATGTTCATAGGGTACACGTATCCCTAGCAACACACATAGCAAAACTGATCATCATGTTAACAATCTGCTAGGAACAATATTTAGGAAAAGTAGAGCACGGAAACGACAAGCTAGATTACTCCGTAATTACAACCAGATGCATGACTGGATAGATCAACACCACATCTCCAAAACATGCTTACTGAACTATCTCAAAATGTGCATGGATCTCATGGTAGCAACAAGATTATATGGCATCAAAATGTAACAGGAAAAGGACTTTGCATGCTTTTGCTAGTCACCATATAGATCACAAAAATACAAGACTTGCACCTCTCTAAAGATGGCATGATGGAACTCACAAAACGTGTAGACATCATGCTCATAGGATGCACACACAAAATGCAACGAAACTGAGAAATCATCAAGTCCCGTTAACTTCCAGCAGACAATATCATATAGCAGTTTTTGCAACGATGATAAAAGCATCAATATTGACAGTAACATGCATGCAAATGCCACTAACATGAAGAGTATCACGAGACGAACATTTTCATATATCATATGCATGATTCGGAGCACAGAGAATGTAGATATGACATGTTGAATAGGGCATCACAATATTGCAGATCTAGGGACTTAGAGAAATTCAACCTCCGAAAAAGTCAACACGCGACGAAGATATCCGGGACGGAGAGATCCGGGGATGGGGCCACCGTTTGGTTCGCCGTACGGGTGGATCTGATACACTCCGATGGATCCGGCAAGGGCGGACTCCGGCGAGGACGACGGAAAGGTGGCGGCGGCCGGCGAACTCAGGGGCGGTGGAGGAGGCCGGTGATGGGGTGGTGGCGGCCCGCGACGGCGGTGGTGAGGCCACTGTTGTAGCGACCCGACCTCAAACGGTCAAGTCTCTGTGCTTCCGTGTCATCCCTAGATCGGTAATGCTAACACACACAGTACTCGAAGGATTTATAACAGAGTAGCAATCACATACTTATTACATCGAATGTCTCAAAAGAGATCTTATTACAATAAATATGGGTTAAGGCCATCTAATACGATAACAACGGAAGGCTTGGAAGATAAAGTGAGTCCATCAACTCAAATATTACCCTCGGGTCTGCAGAACCCAAGGGAAAAGGCTTAGGTTGGCAAATGTAAAAGCAAGGTTGGGCCTTGCTATAGGAGTTTTATTCAAGGCGAATAGTCAAGGGGGTCTCATAACCCCAACCGCGTAAGGAACACAAAATCAAGGAACATAACACCAGTATGACGGAAACTAGGATGGCAACAATGGAACAAAACACCAGGCATAAGGCCGAGCCTTCCACCCTTTACCAAGTATATAGATGCATTAATTAAAA
The DNA here is from genome assembly GCF_056163025.1 of Triticum urartu. Classification (NCBI taxonomy): domain Eukaryota; kingdom Viridiplantae; phylum Streptophyta; class Magnoliopsida; order Poales; family Poaceae; genus Triticum; species Triticum urartu. The sequence goes on from NC_141879.1 coordinate 429,006,888, forward strand.
TAAGAGATAATGTGATATCCAAACATATCCATGTTCCAACATGGAACAACTTGCAAGGCACCTGCAACTAGCGATGCTATAAGAGGGGCTGAGCAAAAGCGGTAACTTAGCCAAACAACGGTTTGCTAGGAAGGTGGGTTAGAGGCTTGACATGGCAATATGGGAGGCATGATAAACAAGTGGTACCTAGCGCGACATAGCGATAGAACAAACAACTAGCAAAGCAAAGACAGAAGTGATATCGAGGGTAATGGTCATCTTGCTTGCAATGTTCTCCGAGTTGTCGAAAGCTTGCTCCTCGTTAGCGTACTCAACAGGTTCCTCATTCACGTACCCTTCTACCAGCTCTACCCAAAGCAAGAACACAAGCAATGAAACAAAAATCAATCATGGTGCAATGCACAAGCAACATGATGCAAGACATGGCATGGAATGCAAGGTATGATGTGCAATGCATATGCGTGCTCCAGAAGGGAAAGGATGATCAAGGCATCCACTTGGCAAACCAAGTATGCCGCTGGAAAGATGAGGTGATTTCGGTCGAAATCGATATAAGGATGACCGGAAACGGATGCACGATTTGCAAATGACAAGCAAAACAAGAATGATGCAAATCTGGGATTAATAACATCATAGCAGTTAGAATGCAACAAGAAACTATGCTACAGGACTCCAACATAGCAACAAAGCATATGACCATAAAGTACAGGTGAAGCTCTACGAATTATGAACACTAAGATCCTGCTAGTTCTCACTAGAACAAGCTCAAAATAGCATGGCAAAAATGGAAATGATATCAGCTTCACAGACTTGAGAGAAAATACTAAACATGTCAAAACAGCATAAGGAAGCAATGTTTAGAGCTTGCAAAGAACATGCTACAAGAACATAACATGGCAAACAAAGGCATGGAATGCTAGTACTAAGGGCATAAAACAAAACTCCCTTACTGAACTTTACCCAAGGATGGGTGGAAAATATGGTGACGCCCATGCAAACATGGCAACTTATATTTATCAGTTTCAGACTTAGAAGAAAACAGAGCATGGCATAAACAGATTCATGATAGCAAATTTGCAAGCTCAAGCCACTCACCACAAAGAATTTCATGGCATAAAAATGTAACCAACATGAATTACACATATCCATAAAGCTAATCATGGCAAGAGCAAGTTCATAGGGTACACGTATCCCTAGCAACACACATAGCAAAACTGATCATCATGTTAACAATCTGCTAGGAACAATATTTAGGAAAAGTAGAGCACGGAAACGACAAGCTAGATTACTCCGTAATTACAACCAGATGCATGACTGGATAGATCAACACCACATCTCCAAAACATGCTTACTGAACTATCTCAAAATGTGCATGGATCTCATGGTAGCAACAAGATTATATGGCATCAAAATGTAACAGTAAAATGACTTTGCATGCTTTTGCTAGTCACCATATAGATCAAAAAAATACAAGACTTGCACCTCTCTAAAGATGGCATGATGGAACTCACAAAACGTGTAGACATCATGCTCATAGGATGCACACACAAAATGCAACGAAACTGAGAAATCATCAAGTCCCGTTAACTTCCAGCAGACAATATCATATAGCAGTTTTTGCAACGATGATAAAAGCATCAATATTGACAGTAACATGCATGCAAATGACACTAACATGAAGAGCATCACGAGACGAACATTTTCATATAGCATATGCATGATTCGGAGCATAGAGAATGTAGATATAACATGTTGAATAGGGCATCACAATATTGTAGATCTAGGGACTTAGAGAAATTCAACCTCCGAAAAAGTCAACACGCGACGAAGATATCCGGGACGGAGAGATCCGGGGATGGGGCCGCCGTTTGGTTCGCCGTACGGGTGGATCTGATACACTCCGATGGATCCGGCAAGGGCGGACTCCGGCGAGGACGACGGAAAGGTGGCGGCGGCCGGCGAGCTCGGGGGCGGTGGAGGAGGCCGGTGATGGGGTGGTGGCGGCCCGCGACGGCGGTGGTGAGGCCACTGTTGTAGCGACCCGACCTCAAACGGTCAAGTCTCTGTGCTTCTGTGTCATCCCTAGATCGGTAATGCTGACACACACAGTACTCGAAGGAGTTATAACAGAGTAGCAATCACACACTTATTACATCGAATGTCTCAAAAGAGATCTTATTACAATAAATATGGGTTAAGGCCATCTAATACGATAACAACGGAAGGCTTGGAAGATAAAGTGAGTCCATCAACTCCAATATTACCCTCGGGTCTGCAGAACCCAAGGGAAAAGGCTTAGGTTGGAAAATGTAAAAGCAAGGTTGGGCCTTGCTGTAGGAGTTTTATTCAAGGCGAATAGTCAAGGGGGTCTCATAACCCCAACCGCGTAAGGAACACAAAATCAAGGAACATAACACCGGTATGACGGAAACTAGGACGGCAACAGTGGAACAAAACACCAGGCATAAGGCCGAGCCTTCCACCCTTTACCAAGTATATAGATGCATTAATTAAAATAAGAGATAATGTGATATCCCAACATATCCATGTTCCAACATGGAACAACCTGCAAGGCACCTGCAACTAGCAATGCTATAAGAGGGGCTGAGCAAAAGCGGTAACTTAGCCAAACAACGGTTTGCTAGGAAGGTGGGTTAGAGGCTTGACATGGCAATATGGGAGGCATGATAAACAAGTGGTACCTAGCGCGACATAGCGATAGAACAAACAACTAGCAAAGCAAAGACAGAAGTGATATCGAGGGTAATGGTCATCTTGCTTGCAATGTTCTCCGAGTTGTCGAAAGCTTGCTCCTCGTTAGCGTACTCAACAGGTTCCTCGTTCACGTACCCTTCTACCAGCTCTACCCAAAGCAAGAACACAAGCAATGAAACAAAAATCAATCATGGTGCAATGCACAAGCAACATGATGCAAGACATGGCATGGAATGCAAGGTATGATGTGCAATGCATATGCGTGCTCCAGAAGGGAAAGGATGATCAAGGCATCCACTTGGCAAACCAAGTATGCCGCTGGAAAGATGAGGTGATTTCGGTCGAAATCGATATAAGGATGACCGGAAACGGATGCACGATTTGCAAATGACAAGCAAAACAAGAATGATGCAAATCTGCGATTAACAACATCATAGCAGTTAGAATGCAACAAGAAACTATGCTACAGGACTCCAACATAGCAACAAAGCATATGACCATAAAGTACAGGTGAAGCTCTACGAATTATGAACACTAAGATCCTGCTAGTTCTCACTATAACAAGCTCAAAATAGCATGGCAAAAATGGAAATGATATCAGCTTCACAGACTTGAGAGAAAATACTAAACATGTCAAAACAGCATAAGGAAGCAATGTTTAGAGCTTGCAAAGAACATGCTACAAGAACATAACATGGCAAACAAAGGCATGGAATGCTAGTACTAAGGGCATAAAACAAAACTCCCTTACTGAACTTTACCCAAGGATGGGTGGAAAATATGGTGACGCCCATGCAAACATGGCAACTTATATTTATCAGTTTCAGACTTAGAAGAAAACAGAGCATGGCATAAACAGATTCATGATAGCAAATTTGCAAGCTCAAGCCACTCACCACAAAGAATTTCATGGCATAAAAATGTAACCAACATGAATTACACATATCCATAAAGCTAATCATGGCAAGAGCAAGTTCATAGGGTACACGTATCCCTAGCAACACACATAGCAAAACTGATCATCATGTTAACAATCTGCTAGGAACAATATTTAGGAAAAGTAGAGCACGGAAACGACAAGCTAGATTACTCCGTAATTACAACCAGATGCATGACTGGATAGATCAACACCACATCTCCAAAACATGCTTACTGAACTATCTCAAAATGTGCATGGATCTCATGGTAGCAACAAGATTATATGGCATCAAAATGTAACAGTAAAATGACTTTGCATGCTTTTGCTAGTCACCATATAGATCAAAAAAATACAAGACTTGCACCTCTCTAAAGATGGCATGATGGAACTCACAAAACGTGTAGACATCATGCTCATAGGATGCACACACAAAATGCAACGAAACTGAGAAATCATCAAGTCCCGTTAACTTCCAGCAGACAATATCATATAGCAGTTTTTGCAATGATGATAAAAGCATCAATATTGACAGTAACATGCATGCAAATGACACTAACATGAAGAGCATCACGAGACGAACATTTTCATATAGCATATGCATGATTCGGAGCATAGAGAATGTAGATATAACATGTTGAATAGGGCATCACAATATTGTAGATCTAGGGACTTAGAGAAATTCAACCTCCGAAAAAGTCAACACGCGACGAAGATATCCGGGACGGAGAGATCCGGGGATGGGGCCGCCGTTTGGTTCGCCGTACGGGTGGATCTGATACACTCCGATGGATCCGGCAAGGGCGGACTCCGGCGAGGACGACGGAAAGGTGGCGGCGGCCGGCGAGCTCGGGGGCGGTGGAGGAGGCCGGTGATGGGGTGGTGGCGGCCCGCGACGGCGGTGGTGAGGCCACTGTTGTAGCGACCCGACCTCAAACGGTCAAGTCTCTGTGCTTCTGTGTCATCCCTAGATCGGTAATGCTGACACACACAGTACTCGAAGGAGTTATAACAGAGTAGCAATCACACACTTATTACATCGAATGTCTCAAAAGAGATCTTATTACAATAAATATGGGTTAAGGCCATCTAATACGATAACAACGGAAGGCTTGGAAGATAAAGTGAGTCCATCAACTCCAATATTACCCTCGGGTCTGCAGAACCCAAGGGAAAAGGCTTAGGTTGGAAAATGTAAAAGCAAGGTTGGGCCTTGCTGTAGGAGTTTTATTCAAGGCGAATAGTCAAGGGGGTCTCATAACCCCAACCGCGTAAGGAACACAAAATCAAGGAACATAACACCGGTATGACGGAAACTAGGACGGCAACAGTGGAACAAAACACCAGGCATAAGGCCGAGCCTTCCACCCTTTACCAAGTATATAGATGCATTAATTAAAATAAGAGATAATGTGATATCCCAACATATCCATGTTCCAACATGGAACAACCTGCAAGGCACCTGCAACTAGCAATGCTATAAGAGGGGCTGAGCAAAAGCGGTAACTTAGCCAAACAACGGTTTGCTAGGAAGGTGGGTTAGAGGCTTGACATGGCAATATGGGAGGCATGATAAACAAGTGGTACCTAGCGCGACATAGCGATAGAACAAACAACTAGCAAAGCAAAGACAGAAGTGATATCGAGGGTAATGGTCATCTTGCTTGCAATGTTCTCCGAGTTGTCGAAAGCTTGCTCCTCGTTAGCGTACTCAACAGGTTCCTCGTTCACGTACCCTTCTACCAGCTCTACCCAAAGCAAGAACACAAGCAATGAAACAAAAATCAATCATGGTGCAATGCACAAGCAACATGATGCAAGACATGGCATGGAATGCAAGGTATGATGTGCAATGCATATGCGTGCTCCAGAAGGGAAAGGATGATCAAGGCATCCACTTGGCAAACCAAGTATGCCGCTGGAAAGATGAGGTGATTTCGGTCGAAATCGATATAAGGATGACCGGAAACGGATGCACGATTTGCAAATGACAAGCAAAACAAGAATGATGCAAATCTGCGATTAACAACATCATAGCAGTTAGAATGCAACAAGAAACTATGCTACAGGACTCCAACATAGCAACAAAGCATATGACCATAAAGTACAGGTGAAGCTCTACGAATTATGAACACTAAGATCCTGCTAGTTCTCACTATAACAAGCTCAAAATAGCATGGCAAAAATGGAAATGATATCAGCTTCACAGACTTGAGAGAAAATACTAAACATGTCAAAACAGCATAAGGAAGCAATGTTTAGAGCTTGCAAAGAACATGCTACAAGAACATAACATGGCAAACAAAGGCATGGAATGCTAGTACTAAGGGCATAAAACAAAACTCCCTTACTGAAATTTACCCAAAGATGGGTGGAAAATATGGTGACGCCCATGCAAACATGGCAACTTATATTTATCAGTTTCAGACTTAGAAGAAAACAGAGCATGGCATAAACAAATTCATGATAGCAACTTTGCAAGCTCAAGCCACTCACCACAAAGAATTTCATGGCATAAAAATGTAACCAACATGAATTACACATATCCATAAAGCTAATCATGGCAAGAGCAAGTTCATAGGGTACACGTATCCCTAGCAACACACATAGCAAAACTGATCATCATGTTAACAATCTGCTAGGAACAATATTTAGGAAAAGTAGAGCACGGAAACGACAAGCTAGATTACTCCGTAATTACAACCAGATGCATGACTGGATAGATCAACACCACATCTCCAAAACATGCTTACTGAACTATCTCAAAATGTGCATGGATCTCATGGTAGCAACAAGATTATATGGCATCAAAATGTAACAGTAAAATGACTTTGCATGCTTTTGCTAGTCACCATATAGATCAAAAAAATACAAGACTTGCACCTCTCTAAAGATGGCATGATGGAACTCACAAAACGTGTAGACATCATGCTCATAGGATGCACACACAAAATGCAACGAAACTGAGAAATCATCAAGTCCCGTTAACTTCCAGCAGACAATATCATATAGCAGTTTTTGCAACGATGATAAAAGCATCAATATTGACAGTAACATGCATGCAAATGACACTAACATGAAGAGCATCACGAGACGAACATTTTCATATATCATATGCATGATTCGGAGCACAGAGAATGTAGATATAACATGTTGAATAGGGCATCACAATATTGCAGATCTAGGGACTTAGAGCAATTCAACCTCCAAAAAAGTCAACACGCGACGAAGATATCCGGGACGGAGAGATCCGGGGATGGGGCCGCCGTTTGGTTCGCCGTACGGGTGGATCTGATACACTCCGATGGATCCGGCAAGGGCGGACTCCGGCGAGGACGACGGAAAGGTGGCGGCGGCCGGCGAGCTCGGGGGCGGTGGAGGAGGCCGGTGATGGGGTGGTGGCGGCCCGCGACGGCGGTGGTGAGGCCACTGTTGTAGCGACCCGACCTCAAACGGTCAAGTCTCTGTGCTTCTGTGTCATCCCTAGATCGGTAATGCTGACACACACAGTACTCGAAGGATTTATAACAGAGTAGCAATCACACACTTATTACATCGAATGTCTCAAAAGAGATCTTATTACAATAAATATGGGTTAAGGCCATCTAATACGATAACAACGGAAGGCTTGGAAGATAAAGTGAGTCCATCAACTCCAATATTACCCTCGGGTCTGCAGAACCCAAGGGAAAAGGCTTAGGTTGGAAAATGTAAAAGCAAGGTTGGGCCTTGCTGTAGGAGTTTTATTCAAGGCGAATACTCAAGGGTGTCTCATAACCCCAACCGCGTAAGGAACACAAAATCAAGGAACATAACACCGGTATGACGGAAACTAGGACGACAACAGTGGAACAAAACACCAGGCATAAGGCCGAGCCTTCCACCCTTTACCAAGTATATAGATGCATTAATTAAAATAAGAGATAATGTGATATCCCAACATATCCATGTTCCAACATGGAACAACCTGCAAGGCACCTGCAACTAGCAATGCTATAAGAGGGGCTGAGCAAAAGCGGTAACTTAGCCAAACAACGGTTTGCTAGGAAGGTGGGTTAGAGGCTTGACATGGCAATATGGGAGGCATGATAAACAAGTGGTACCTAGCGCGACATAGCGATAGAACAAACAACTAGCAAAGCAAAGACAGAAGTGATATCGAGGGTAATGGTCATCTTGCTTGCAATGTTCTCCGAGTTGTCGAAAGCTTGCTCCTCGTTAGCGTACTCAACAGGTTCCTCGTTCACGTACCCTTATACCAGCTCTACCCAAAGCAAGAACACAAGGAATGAAACAAAAATCAATCATGGTGCAATGCACAAGCAACATGATGCAAGACATGGCATGGAATGCAAGGTATGATGTGCAATGCATATGCGTGCTCCAGAAGGGAAAGGATGATCAAGGCATCCACTTGGCAAACCAAGTATGCCGCTGGAAAGATGAGGTGATTTTGGTCGAAATCGATATAAGGATGACCGGAAACGGATGCACGATTTGCAAATGACAAGCAAAACAAGAATGATGCAAATCTGCGATTAACAACATCATAGCAGTTAGAATGCAACAAGAAACTATGCTACAGGACTCCAACATAGCAACAAAGCATATGACCATAAAGTACAGGTGAAGCTCTACGAATTATGAACACTAAGATCCTGCTAGTTCTCACTATAACAAGCTCAAAATAGCATGGCAAAAATGGAAATGATATCAGCTTCACAGACTTGAGAGAAAATACTAAACATGTCAAAACAGCATAAGGAAGCAATGTTTAGAGCTTGCAAAGAACATGCTACAAGAACATAACATGGCAAACAAAGGCATGGAATGCTAGTACTAAGGGCATAAAACAAAACTCCCTTACTGAACTTTACCCAAAGATGGGTGGAAAATATGGTGACGCCCATGCAAACATGGCAACTTATATTTATCAGTTTCAGACTTAGAAGAAAACAGAGCATGGCATAAACAGATTCATGATAGCAACTTTGCAAGCTCAAGCCACTCACCACAAAGAATTTCATGGCATAAAAATGTAACCAACATGAATTACACATATCCATAAAGCTAATCATGGCAAGAGCAAGTTCATAGGGTACACGTATCCCTAGCAACACACATAGCAAAACTGATCATCATGTTAACAATCTGCTAGGAACAATATTTAGGAAAAGTAGAGCACGGAAACGACAAGCTAGATTACTCCGTAATTACAACCAGATGCATGACTGGATAGATCAACACCACATCTCCAAAACATGCTTACTGAACTATCTCAAAATGTGCATGGATCTCATGGTAGCAACAAGATTATATGGCATCAAAATGTAACAGTAAAATGACTTTGCATGCTTTTGCTAGTCACCATATAGATCAAAAAAATACAAGACTTGCACCTCTCTAAAGATGGCATGATGGAACTCACAAAACGTGTAGACATCATGCTCATAGGATGCACACACAAAATGCAACGAAACTGAGAAATCATCAAGTCCCGTTAACTTCCAGCAGACAATATCATATAGCAGTTTTTGCAACGATGATAAAAGCATCAATATTGACAGTAACATGCATGCAAATGACACTAACATGAAGAGCATCACGAGACGAACATTTTCATATATCATATGCATGATTCGGAGCACAGAGAATGTAGATATAACATGTTGAATAGGGCATCACAATATTGCAGATCTAGGGACTTAGAGAAATTCAACCTCCGAAAAAGTCAACACGCGACGAAGATATCCGGGACGGAGAGATCCGGGGATGGGGCCGCCGTTTGGTTCGCCGTACGGGTGGATCTGATACACTCCGATGGATCCGGCAAGGGCGGACTCCGGCGAGGACGACGGAAAGGTGGCGGCGGCCGGCGAGCTCGGGGGCGGTGGAGGAGGCCGGTGATGGGGTGGTGGCGGCCCGCGACGGCGGTGGTGAGGCCACTGTTGTAGCGACCCGACCTCAAACGATCAAGTCTCTGTGCTTCTGTGTCATCCCTAGATCGGTAATGCTGACACACACAATACTCGAAGGATTTATAACAGAGTAGCAATCACACACTTATTACATCGAATGTCTCAAAAGAGATCTTATTACAATAAATATGGGTTAAGGCCATCTAATACGATAACAACGGAAGGCTTGGAAGATAAAGTGAGTCCATCAACTCCAGTATTACCCTCGGGTCTGCAGAACCCAAGGGAAAAGGCTTAGGTTGGAAAATGTAAAAGCAAGGTTGGGCCTTGCTGTAGGAGTTTTATTCAAGGCGAATAGTCAAGGGGGTCTCATAACCCCAACCGCATAAGGAACACAAAATCAAGGAACATAACACCGGTATGACGGAAACTAGGACGGCAACAGTGGAACAAAACACCAGGCATAAGGCCGAGCCTTCCACCCTTTACCAAGTATATAGATGCATTAATTAAAATAAGAGATAATGTGATATCCCAACATATCCATGTTCCAACATGGAACAACCTGCAAGGCACCTGCAACTAGCAATGCTATAAGAGGGGCTGAGCAAAAGCGGTAACATAGCCAAACAACGGTTTGCTAGGAAGGTGGGTTAGAGGCTTGACATGGCAATATGGGAGGCATGATAAACAAGTGGTACCTAGCGCGACATAGCGATAGAACAAACAACTAGCAAAGCAAAGACAGAAGTGATATCGAGGGTAATGGTCATCTTGCTTGCAATGTTCTCCGAGTTGTCGAAAGCTTGCTCCTCGTTAGCGTACTCAACAGGTTCCTCTTTCACGTACCCTTCTACCAGCTCTACCCAAAGCAAGAACACAAGCAATGAAACAAACATCAATCATGGTGCAATGCACAAGCAACATGATGCAAGACATGGCATGGAATGCAAGGTATGATGTGCAATGCATATGCGTGCTCCAGAAGGGAAAGGATGATCAAGGCATCCACTTGGCAAACCAAGTATGCCGCTGGAAAGATGAGGTGATTTCGGTCGAAATCGATATAAGGATGACCGGAAACGGATGCATGATTTGCAAATGACAAGCAAAACAAGAATGATGCAAATCTGCGATTAACAACATCACAGCAGTTAGAATGCAACAAGAAACTATGCTACAGGACTCCAACATAGCAACAAAGCATATGACCATAAAGTACAGGTGAAGCTCTACGAATTATGAACACTAAGATCTTGCTAGTTCTCACTAGAACAAGCTCAAAATAGCATGGCAAAAATGGAAATGATATCAGCTTCACAGACTTGAGAGAAAATACTAAACATGTCAAAACAGCATAAGGAAGCAATGTTTAGAGCTTGGAAAGAACATGCTACAGGAACATAACATGGCAAACAAAGGCATGGAATGCTAGTACTAAAGGCATAAAACAAAACTCCCTTACTGAACTTTACCCAAAGATGGGTGGAAAATATGGTGACGCCCATGCAAACATGGCAACTTATATTATCAGTTTCAGACTTATAAGAAAACAGAGCATGGCATAAACAGATTCATGATAGCAACTTTGCAAGCTCAAGCCACTCACCACAAAGAATTTCATGGCATAAAAATGTAACCAACATGAATTACACATATCCATGAAGCTAATCATGGCAAGAGCAAGTTCATAGGGTACACGTATCCCTAGCAACACACATAGCAAAACTGATCATCATGTTAACAATCTGCTAGGAACAATATTTAGGAAAAGTAGAGCACGGAAACTACAAGCTAGATTACTCCGTAATTACAACCAGATGCATGACTGGATAGATCAACACCACATCTCCAAAACATGCTTACTGAACTGTCTCAAAATGTGCATGGATCTCATGGTAGCAACAAGATTATATGGCATCAAAATGTAACAGGAAAATGACTTTGCATGCTTTTGCTAGTCACCATATAGATCACAAAAATACAAGACTTGCACCTCTCTAAAGATGGCATGATGGAACTCACAAAACGTGTAGACATCATGCTCATAGGATGCACACACAAAATGCAACGAAACTGAGAAATCATCAAGTCCCGTTAACTTCCAGCAGACAATATCATATAGCAGTTTTTGCAACGATGATAAAAGCATCAATATTGACAGTAACATGCATGCAAATGACACTAACATGAAGAGCATCACGAGACGAACATTTTCATATATCATATGCATGATTCGGAGCACAGAGAATGTAGATATAACATGTTGAATAGGGCATCACAATATTGCAGATCTAGGGACTTAGAGAAATTCAACCTTCGAAAAAGTCAACACGCGACGAAGATATCCGGGACGGAGAGATCCGGGGAGGGGGCCGCCGTTTGGTTCGCCGTACGGGTGGATCTGATACACTCCGATGGATCCGGCAAGGGCGGACTCCGGCGAGGACGACGGAAAGGTGGCGGCGGCCAGCGAGCTCGGGGGCGGTGGAGGAGGCCGGTGATGGGGTGGTGGCGGCCCGCGACGGCGGTGGTGAGGCCACTGTTGTAGCGACCCGACCTCAAACGGTCAAGTCTCTGTGCTTCTGTGTCATCCCTAGATCGGTAATGCTGACACACACAGTACTCGAAGGATTTATAACAGAGTAGCAATCACACACTTATTACATCGAATGTCTCAAAAGAGATCTTATTACAATAAATATGGGTTAAGGCCATCTAATACGATAACAACAGAAGGCTTGGAAGATAAAGTGAGTCCATCAACTCCAATATTACCCTCGGGTCTGCAGAACCCAAGGGAAAAGGCTTAGGTTGGCAAATGTAAAAGCAAGGTTGGGCCTTGCTGTAGGAGTTTTATTCAAGGCGAATAGTCAAGGGGGTCTCATAACCCCAACCGCGTAAGGAACACAAAATCAAGGAACATAACACCGGTATGACGGAAACTAGGACGACAACAGTGGAACAAAACACCAGGCATAAGGCCGAGCCTTCCACCCTTTACCAAGTATATAGATGCATTAATTAAAATAAGAGATAATGTGATATCCCAACATATCCATGTTCCAACATGGAACAACCTGCAAGGCACCTGCAACTAGCAATGCTATAAGAGGGGCTGAGCAAAAGCGGTAACATAGCCAAACAACGGTTTGCTAGGAAGGTGGGTTAGAGGCTTGACATGGCAATATGGGAGGCATGATAAACAAGTGGTACCTAGCGCGACATAGCGATAGAACAAACAACTAGCAAAGCAAAGACAGAAGTGATATCGAGGGTAATGGTCATCTTGCTTGCAATGTTCTCCGAGTTGTCGAAAGCTTGCTCCTCGTTAGCGTACTCAACAGGTTCCTCTTTCACGTACCCTTCTACCAGCTCTACCCAAAGCAAGAACACAAGCAATGAAACAAAAATCAATCATGGTGCAATGCACAAGCAACATGATGCAAGACATGGCATGGAATGCAAGGTATGATGTGCAATGCATATGCGTGCTCCAGAAGGGAAAGGATGATCAAGGCATCCACTTGGCAAACCAAGTATGCCGCTGGAAAGATGAGGTGATTTTGGTCGAAATCGATATAAGGATGACCGGAAACGGATGCACGATTTGCATATGACAAGCAAAACAAGAATGATGCAAATCTGCGATTAACAACATCACAGCAGTTAGAATGCAACAAGAAACTATGCTACAGGACTCGAACATAGCAACAAAGCATATGACCATAAAGTACAGGTGAAGCTCTACGAATTATGAACACTAAGATCCTGCTAGTTCTCACTAGAACAAGCTCAAAATAGCATGGCAAAAATGGAAATGATATCAGCTTCACAGACTTGAGAGAAAATACTAAACATGTCAAAACAGCATAAGGAAGCAATGTTTAGAGCTTGGAAAGAACATGCTACAGGAACATAACATGGCAAACAAAGGCATGGAATGCTAGTACTAAAGGCATAAAACAAAACTCCCTTACTGAACTTTACCCAAAGATGGGTGGAAAATATGGTGACGCCCATGCAAACATGGCAACTTATATTATCAGTTTCAGACTTATAAGAAAACAGAGCATGGCATAAACAGATTCATGATAGCAACTTTGCAAGCTCAAGCCACTCACCACAAAGAATTTCATGGCATAAAAATGTAACCAACATGAATTACACATATCCATGAAGCTAATCATGGCAAGAGCAAGTTCATAGGGTACACGTATCCCTAGCAACACACATAGCAAAACTGATCATCATGTTAACAATCTGCTAGGAACAATATTTAGGAAAAGTAGAGCATGGAAACGACAAGCTAGATTACTCCGTAATTACAACCAGATGCATGACTGGATAGATCAACACCACATCTCCAAAACATGCTTACTGAACTATCTCAAAATGTGCATGGATCTCATGGTAGCAACAAGATTATATGGCATCAAAATGTAACAGGAAAAGGACTTTGCATGCTTTTGCTAGTCACCATATAGATCACAAAAATACAAGACTTGCACCTCTCTAAAGATGGCATGATGGAACACACAAAACGTGTAGACATCATGCTCATAGGATGCACACACAAAATGCAACGAAACTGAAAAATCATCAAGTCCCGTTAACTTCCAGCAGACAATATCATATAGCAGTTTTTGCAACGATGATAAAAGCATCAATATTGATAGTAACATGCATGCAAATGACACTAACATGAAGAGCATCACGAGACGAACATTTTCATATATCATATGCATGATTCGGAGCACAGAGAATGTAGATATAACATGTTGAATAGGGCATCACAATATTGCAGATCTAGGGACTTAGAGAAATTCAACCTCCGAAAAAGTCAACACGCGACGAAGATATCCGGGACGGAGAGATCCGGGGATGGGGCCGCCGTTTGGTTCGCCGTACGGGTGGATCTGATACACTCCGATGGATCCGGCAAGGGCGGACTCCGGCGAGGACGACGGAAAGGTGGCGGCGGCCGGCGAGCTCGGGGGCGGTGGAGGAGGCCGGTGATGGGGTGGTGGCGGCCCGCGACGGCGGTGGTGAGGCCACTGTTGTAGCGACCCGACCTCAAACGGTCAAGTCTCTGTGCTTCCGTGTCATCCCTAGATCGGTAATGCTGACACACACAGTACTCGAAGGATTTATAACAGAGTAGCAATCACACACTTATTACATCGAATGTCTCAAAAGAGATCTTATTACAATAAATATGGGTTAAGGCCATCTAATACGATAACAACGGAAGGCTTGGAAGATAAATGCGCGGCAACGACCTAACGAACCTTACTCCTCGTCTGAAAAGTCTGCAATATATTACGTTGCAGCCCGAAAACGGGTCAGCACATGGAATATGTTGGCAATATAACACAGTAGAGCAAGAACAGAATAATGCTATCACTACATGCATATTTGGCTGGTGGAAAGCTCTATGGTTATAGTTTTTGTGAAAAGCTCATTTTTCCCTACAACAAAGGAATTGATTTTATTTTAACTATCATGGTAGTTGAAACATCATTGAGAAGGTTCCTCCAACTCAATCCCAATTAAAGTAATTAGCAACCCAAGAATATTAGTTTAGAGAGTGATGAGATACTTAAGATACTCCAAGTACTAGATACTCAAAATTGTCCGTGACCGGGGACATGGCTAACCACCATTAGATTTTACACTCTGCAGAGGTTTGCACACTTTTCCCCACAAGACTCGATCGCCTCTGTTGAATTTCTCGTACTACATGGTGTATGAGAAACGGATTACCGAGACACAGTCTTTCAGAAACATTAACTCTCTACTCCAGGCAGACCATACCAAACCTACAACCCACTACCTGCTTATCTACCTCTTCGAGAGCTTCACATAACTTACTCAACTATGCTAGAGCCCATAATAGCTTGTGGCTGCACACGGAAGTTTCTAGCATGAATCATCTCAGTTCCCTTTAGCCTGGGTGGCGGTCCATAGGAAGATCACACGGAACCCCGCGATTTCCAAAAATACAGGCAACACTGGATTCTCCAGGTGCCTCAATCCACCCAGATGTGTATTAAAGTTGCCACCTTAAGTTGAACCATTAATTAACAATCTCTCATCTGTCTTGGATTTCACTCACCCAAACCACGTCTACGGGCATAGCATAGCAATATAAGCAATACGTAGAAGTAACTCCCAAAGGTTTAAATGTAAGAGGGCAATAGGTTCTACCTCATCAACTACTTCCTAACCCACATGTTACTGACATCCTAACCATGCAGTGTTTGAGGATTGAAACTAATGCATAAAAACTGGGTATGGAGAGAGTATGATCAATGTGTTACTTGCCTTGCTGACGATCAGCGAAACCTAGGGACTCGTAGTAGCACACATCGCACTCCGGGAATCCTATCGCAAACAAACAATAGCATACATAAGAAATCAAGCAAAGATGCATGGGCAAAACTCAAATAAGAAGAATTGACCAGAAAGTTCAACTTAAGAACTCCTGTTAGCAAAAAGAATCAAATCGACCGGAGCAACGAAACTCAAACAGCGAAAGAAACAAGATCCGTTTACTAATCTAAACTAAAGTCAAATTTTGTAGTACCAAAATCTTGTTTAAGTTGATTAAACAGAAAGAGAATCTCGAGAAGAAGATCTAGGCACTTGAATCGCCTGATTCCGATAAACGAGCGAAAAGATAAACTGAAACGAAAATCGGATAAGAAATCGCGATTGGAAATAATCGCAGAAAAATCCGATAAAAAGAAAACTGACGAACAGGCTAACGAACGAACGTTCATTTTCTGTAACTATCGAGCGAAAACTGTTCGTTAAAATGAACATACGGATGAACGTCCGCTAAATAGAAGAACCGGGAAAACAGGCAAACCGATCTTAAAAAACGAACTAGGGTCTTTCTAAAAAAACCGAATCGGTTTTCTTAAAAAAACCGGCGATGACAAACGGCGCGTTACCTCTCCGGCGAGGCGGGGCTCGGGCAGCGAGGTGGCAGGCTTGCGAGGCGGCGGGGCGAGGCGGCGCTGTCGGTGTTCCGGGAACGGGGGTCCCCAACTTGCCTGCCTGCGGCCTGCGGCGTGGCTCATAGGGGGCCCCGCACAGCCCGTCTTTATCGACGCAAACCCAAGACCCTCGCGAGGGGCCAAGCCTCGCGAGGCGGACAACACGGAGCTTCCTCAGGCACGGCCACATCAGGCTGGCTTGCAAGGAGGCGCAGAGATCAAGGCGTGGTACCTCACGAGGTGCCCGTGACGCAAGACATGACGACCAAGGGCGCTAGGCGGGCGCCAGCCCGCACAGTGTCCTCCTTTCCTCTTTGGTGTGAAGGGAGCAAGTGCAGGCGAGAGCATCAAGCAAAGGCACCCATTTCGGTGCAACGAGACCAAGACCAGTCCAACGGCAGGGAGGAAGTCATTGTGGAGCCCAAGCCAGCGTCACCACCAGAGCCTTTGGCAGGCGAGGGCCAACTTTAGTCAGGATAAGTGTACCAGATGTTCCCCTTCAAAATGGCCAATTGTTGGCGCCCTTCCCGCTCAATATTTGGGAAGAGGCCCAGGGCCTTTGCCTATAAATAGGACTAGCCACCCACAGGGTGAAGGGATCGCATATCGGAGAGAGGATCGGAAATCAGAGAGAGGATGGGAAATCGGAGACAGGATCGGAAATCAGAGAGAGAATCGAGAAGAGAGAGAGAGAGAAGGGTGACTGAACCCCTAGCAGTTCATCCTCCCAACTAAGAACAGACCCTCGCGAGGCTGTTCTTCCTTGTATTTCTCATCATCATCAGCCCAAGAGGCAATCCACCACACCACACACTGGAGTAGGGTGTTACACCACAACGGTGGCCCGAACCAGTATAAACCCTGTGTCTCTTGTGCTGTTCTTTCCATAGCTTACATCTCAGTGAGGCGGAGGGGTGCAGGTAGGTAGAAGGAGAAATCTCCGCGCGCACCCCAGTGTTCGAACCTCAAGGGTCTGCCGGAACCCGAAATCCGCCATTTGGCGCGCCAGGTAGGGGTGCGCCGGAATTTGTCTCCCACCACCCCGTTCTCCTCCGACCATCGCGTCCATGTCTGACGCTCGTCGGGCCCGCGCCTTGCGCCGGGCCGCTCTCGCTTCCCGCGTCGCCCAGACGGCTCCTATCGGCGGGCGTCCTCGCCGTTCCCCTTCACCTGCCGTCAATGCCGCCACCGGCCTGGCGGGGGACGAGCAGCAAGTGTCGTCTCAGCATCCGTCCGTGCAGCAAGACGGCCGCACCGCTACTCCCTCGCTCACCCCAGCTGGCTCTTCATCCCGCGCGCTCCACGCAACCATGGAGGCTCGAGCTGCGCTCATCGCGGCAAACGAGCTCCTGCGCTACCGTCCCGTTGACGCTGTCTACGAAGAATGGCTCGACCACGTCGCCGAGCTCGTCCGCGCCGCAAGGGGCTCTCCTGCGCCATCTGTTCCGCTGCACCGCACCCCGCCCCGCGCGGGCGACGAAGCTCCGGCGGGGCCCCGGCTGCCTCCTCCTCAAGAAGGCGCCATGGCTCCATGGCGCGTGGCCCCTGGGCGGAACCCGCTCCGTCAGGTGCCAGCGCGGCAAGAGCAGAGCTGCCAAGAAGTCCCTCGCCCGCAAGAAGCTGCACGGGCGCTCCCTGCTCTAGCACGTCGCGACCATGCTCCTGCTCCCGCGCGTCAAGACCCCGCGCTGCTCCCAGCTGCAGCGCGTGGGGGCATGCAGGACCAAGCTCTTTGTCACCCAAGGCCTCCCGTGGGCACAGCAGGCTGCCGTGCATTCACCGCTGAGCTACGCAATGTCGCGTGGCCCAGCAAGTTCAAGCCAGGCCTGCCTCCTTGTTACGACAGCACGGCCGACCCTGCGGAGTTCCTCCAGCTCTATGAGCTAGGCATCGAAGCTGCCAACGGAGACGAGAAGGTCATGGCGAACTAGTTTCCCATGGCGCTCAAGGACTTGGCCCCAGGCACGATCTCCTCCTGGGACGAGATGCGCACCCGCTTCATCGCCAACTTCCAAGGTACTCGCGACCGGCCACCCGCCGTGAGCGACATGCGCCGCATCAAGCAACAACCTGGAGAGACCCTGCCGAGGTACATCCAGCGCTTCAACAATGCACGCCTCAAGATTCCCAAGGTGACCGAGGAGGCCATCATCTCAGCCTTCTCCGACGGCGTGCGTGATGTCAAGATGAAGGAGGAGCTAGCGATGCATGAAGACCTGTGCACTTCCTTGGAGTTGTTCAACTTGGCAACCAAGTGCGCCAGGGCTGAGGAAGGGCGTCTCTCCCTCCTCGACCTGCCTGCCGCAGACCCAGAAGAGAAGAAGCCCAAGGCCAAGGATGTGAAGCGCAAGGGGGCTGCCGTGCTCACGGCAGAACCTGACACCAAGCGGGGCAGAGATCTGCCCGAACCTCCCAAGGGTAGTCGGTACTGTGTGTACCACGACCTCCACACCCGCAACACCAACGAATGTTAATTGCTCCGAGCCGTGTGAGAAGGAAGGATCGGCCATCGCCCCGACCGCGGTGACCGGGGCTACGGTCGAGGAGGAGGAAGGAACGCAGGACACTGGGAAGGCCGCGGCCCGCGCCAAGGGTGGCGCGATCAACCTCGCGACGATCGCTGGCAAGACCCGCCTCGCGAGGGAGACTGGCGGGATCAGCCTCGCGAGGATCGCCCGCAAGGCAACGCAGGCCTCCCTCCGCTGCCGCCGCAGCCAAGGAGAAACGAGGACCGCCATCAGGACGAGGGGGCTGGGGGCTTCCAGGAGCCGCGCGCAGTCGCCTGCATCCTGGGCGAGGCTCAAGCCCCAGCCTCTCAACGCATCTTCAAGCAATTCGCCCATGAAGTGAATGCAGTCCTCCCCAAGCTGGAAGCCACGCGCCCTCTCAGGTGGTTGGCGTGCGCCATCACGTTCAGCTCAGCAGATCATCTCAAGTGTGCAGCTACAGCCGAAGTCCTCCCAATGCTTTGTTCCCCAATCATCAGCAACGTGGTGGTCACCAGGACCCTTATCGATGGCGGGGAAGGGCTCAACATCCTGTCCGTGGAAACATTCAACAATCTCCATGTGCCCTACAACCAGCTTCAGCCAACCAAGCCTTTCTCCGGAGTCACCGACGGCTCCACGGTCCCGATTGGGCCGGTCCGCCTCCCAGTCACCTTCGAGACACGTGACAACTACCGCACCAAGCTCATCGATTTCGACGTCGCTCACATTCGCTTGCCGTACAACGCCATCCTTGGGTACCCAGCGCTGGCCAAGTTCATGGTCGTAACTCACCACGGCTACAACGTCCTCAAGATGCCAGGAAGTGGCGGAGTCATCACGGTGCCCTGTGAAGAGAAGGACGCGGTGTGTTCCCTGGAACGAGCCTTTCAGGCCGCGTCACTGGAAGACCCGGATCGCGGAAGCAGGAGGCTTCCCGAGACCGCCCCCAAGAAGAAGAAGACATCGTCCGACCCGGCCCCTCAGGAGGCAGGCCCCTCAGGGCCCGCGCCTGCCCAGGGGGAACCTCCTTCCATTGCATAGGAAAGCGCGCCCGGCGCCCTCCTCAGGCAGGGCTCGGGGGCTCTCCCTTGGAGGGCCACCGACCTGGCTAAGGTCACGAGGGAGGCGCTTGGGCACCACATGGA
The DNA here is from genome assembly GCF_056163025.1 of Triticum urartu. Classification (NCBI taxonomy): domain Eukaryota; kingdom Viridiplantae; phylum Streptophyta; class Magnoliopsida; order Poales; family Poaceae; genus Triticum; species Triticum urartu. The sequence continues at coordinate 429,027,075 of NC_141879.1, forward strand.
GGCCTATTTCGAAGCACGTTTCCCTCAGGAAGGAGTAAAGCAAGGAGAGCCAGACCCTCAGGAGTTCGTCAGCAAGGCCATTCAGGAGCTACAGGAATCAAGAGTCATGAGAGGCGGTTGCCGCCTACCAGCTGTGGCTCCCCATCCAGGCGAGGATGGTGGGCTGCACGTCTGCATCGACATACCAGGGCTCAATCGAGTCGCCTCTCTGGAGCGCCTCTGGCCCTCGCGAGTGGGGTGTTGCGAAGGTCCACCCCATAGCTATGTTCGCATGCCTTACGGCTTGCCGAACGCGGCTGCCACGTACCAGCGCCTCACGAGGGGCATCATGGAGGCTCAAGAGGCCAGGCGTTCCATAGCCCTGGCGGAGATGGAGATGGTCCGCAAGGAACCACCAGCGCCTCTGGAGCCTCCCGAGGCCCCTGGGCCTGGGGGCTCGTGAGGATCGGCTTCCGCAACCCACCGAGTCTACTACACCAACACTCCTTCGTCCTCAACATCATCAGGTGACATCTTTCAAGTTTCACTTCCAGCTGGGAGCGCCCCCCCAGGGCTGCATTATTCCCAGGCCGCATGGGTCCATCGCTGCGGCATGTATCCCTTTTATTCCACGTTGTTATGTTACCTTATTGGGGGCACCCCTCGGGCTGCATCATCCCCGAAGTCGCTCAGGCCAGACCGAGCGGCATGTACCCCTTTTGCGTTTATTTCTGGCTATGCGTTCGACCCACCATGCTTGATTATTTGATGCCTGTCCACGACACCTCTTCTTCTCCATGCCGACCACTTGCACGTTAAAGGGGGGTACCTGAGCATCGCGACTCAGGGCTCTTACTAGCTCTCCAGCCCTCACCCTCTGGCCTTGTCCACGGCATCGTGACCTGGCATACCAGCGACGGCTGAGACCAGCTTGAGGGCCGGGACCTGAGGACGTAGAGTGCCGGCATCTAACAAAATTTGCAAGGACACATCACAAGATAAGGCCCAGTGCCAGGCGCAACCCGCCTAGAGGTAGGGCCCCGGGAGTCCCGCGCTAGCTCACGGGTGCCCAGATACACCTCGCTAGGCCCTACCGTGCCAGCCACGTGCCAGGGCGGGGCTGTACACGCCCCGGGGGCTCCTCCCGGAGGGGAGCCCCCTCCCACGTACCAGTGGAAGCACCATGCTCCGTGCTGGCTGACGACACTGCCGAGGAGCGGCTATGCCCGTACACATACGGAAGCACTATGCTCCGCGCTGGTGATAAACAACTGAGGGCGGCCCCCGGGCCGCATCAACCTTAGGGAGCCCAGAGATCAGTGTCTAGCCTCATTGTAACGCCTCCCCTCGGGAGTGCCGCGCAAGGGGGCTGGGCACGGGGGCTGCGCCTAGGTCACGCCCAGACGCACGCCACCCAGCCAGGCCCCCCCGGGCCTGGTTCGTCACGCGTCTCTCCCCGAGAGGAGCCAAGGTACGAAGGCCGTTTGAGCGTCAAGGGGGACTCCTGAGCATCGCGACTCAGGAGCCTAACTGGTCACGTAGCCCCTCACTCCTTAGTTTCGAAAGGCTAATGGCGGTTGAGGTATGCGCGCGGCCGGGCTCTGCAGATGTAGAACGGTAGATCCACCCACATCATACCTCCCTACTTGTTGTTCGTGCGCCAAGGGGGACTCCTGAGCATCGCGACTCAGGAGGCTAACTTTTCACGTAGCCCCTCACTCCTTGGCCCCATCTTGGTTTCTGGTCGGGACTAACGCTGGTTGAGGTATGCGCGGGGCCGGGCTCTGCCGGCATAGAACATAAGCAAGTAGGAAGGAAAAGCACAAATTTCAAGGAATTCAAAAGCAAATATTACAGTCCACACTGTTATCTCAATGCCAAACGCAAGTTTAAATGCCTCTCCGAGGCATGATACATGTGCAGGAATTAAAGGCAGGACAGGAGCCACAACGGAGTCACTAGTCAGCGGCGGAGCAGTGCAGAGTAGGTTCACCTCATGGAGCAGCGGGGTCGGCAGCGCCTTGCTTCGGCTTGGTGCTGAAGGCCCGAAACTTCCCCAGCAGAGCCTCCGTGCGGCCCTTCATGGCCTCGGCAGCGGCAGCGGCACGCTCGCCGCCTACTGGCTCCAGCAAGCTGTTGAGGTCGACGCCGAGATCACGAAGGTAGATGTGGTTGAGGACCCGCGTCAGCGCTGCAGAAGACAGGACATGCACCTCGGCCTCGGCCGTGGGGCCAAGGCCAAGGGTGACATCTTCAAGAGAGCGAACCAGGAAGGGAAGCAGCTTGGCGGGGCCGTCCTCGGCGCCAGCCAGCGGGCTCTCCAGGCCGCTGTCGTAAAGCATCATCAGCGAGGAGCGAGCCTTCGCCTCCATCTGCGTGAAGGCCACGCGGTCCTCGGCAAGAACATGGGCCTTGTCGTCCAGCTCACCCTTCCTCGCCCCCAACTCCTGCTCCAGCACGCCTAGGCGGTCTCGGAGCTTCCTGAGCTTGGCCTCCTGGCCCTCGACGGCCGCCTCGCGAGCCTTCACACCTTCTTCCTGCTCTTGGCGAAGGCGGACCTCTTTCGCGAGCTGGTCCCGTAGGCCTTGCAGCTCGTCCTCCAGCGCCTTGCAGCGACCACGGACGTCGACCACCTCCCCCAGGGCTGCGTCACGTGCAGCCTTCACCTCAAGGACGGCCTGCCTCTCCTCATCGAAAGCCGTCGAGGCCTGGACCAGCGCCGCCCGAATCGAAGCGTCGGAGCGCATCCATCCTGAAGCCAGCTCTAAGCGCCCGGCCACCAAGCGAGGGTCGGCGCCAAGTAGATCCTGCCGCAGCCGGTCCAGCTCAGCGAGAGCACGATCCAGAATGGCAGGAGGAGTCGGAGAGACAGCAGTCAGTGGAGTAGGAGGAGAAGGCGGCAGCGCGACCACAGCATCCTGAGGTGAAGCTTGCTGCGCCCTAACGGCTGAAGTGGCGGCAGCAGGCAAAGGCACCTCAGGAGTCACTTGGGCCATGGGAGCTGAGCCTTCCCTAGCTGGCTTAGCCAGGCCTCACGAGGATGACCGGGCAGGAGAAGCCCGTGCGTCGCGGTCACCTTCCTTCGCAGGCAGAGGTGCTGCCACGGATGGAACCTCAGGAGCTCCCTTCGGCTTCTTTGCGGCGGGCACCGGCCTATCCAAGAGATGCGGACATCAAGCCTCAGAAGCAGAACTAGAATTAAGACAAGAATCAAGCGCTTACGGGTCATCGCCAGTGAGCTCAAGCGGCCTCCGGCCAAATTTGAAGCCCGAAAGCCGGCTGGAAGCGTCAACCAAGGGAAGCTTGGAAGCGGAAGGTGCGTCTGCGGTCCGCCTCAGGGCCGGGGCAGACCCGCGGGAAATCAGCCCGGTCCTGTCCTTCTGCGGGATCGAGGGCAAGCTTCCGCCGTCCTGCTCATCATCATCCTCGTCGTCATCGCTCGGAGAGAGGCGGAGAACGCGGGACCTGCGCCGGGGGAGGGGAGCCCTCGACTCTCCGTCAGTCGCCTCGAAGTCAAGCCCTTTTTCCCGCTCCCCTCCTTCCTCCTCTTCGCTGGAGTCGTCAGAGGACACGTCCACTGATTCCCCGGGAGTTTCTATGGGCATGGGCCGTCCCCGTTGAAGACGGGCATAGACTCCACTACCTGCTCCCTGTCGTCGCGGAGGAACAAGGGCGTAGGGGCGCCCTCCAACCTCGCGACATCGCCCCCGACCAGAGATTGGAGGACCGCAGCCAGATACTTTTCTACCTAAAATGATTTTTTGAAAAAATAAAGAGCAAACTATGAGGCAGCCGCAGTTCAAATTTGTCCCGCTTCTTGCTGAATCAGCAAAAATTTGTCTTTTTCACCAGAGGTGGATAAAAACTTTTGGCACCCAACCATTTTGTCAATTGTGCTTTAAACATGGCCTAGTATTTTATAAAATTGATTTGGTCCAATTTTCTAACAAATATATGGTAGGTCCTTCACAAAAAAACTCATTTTGGGCACTCGAAAAATGGAAAATTTTCGTCCGAAGAAAATGAAAACTCCCTTAGGCAACATTGTTTGCCATTCCAATATGCACCCTTGTGCACAATATGAGATCATTTGAACATACTATGCCATGAATGTGGCCATAAGATTGATCATTTGGCTTGAAAGCCATGAATCTTGAGAGATGATAGCCCATTTCTGAGAACACTTTTTTAAAATAATTGCCGTATTACAAGTTTGTTATTTTTCCTGGGAAGTGGGCCACATATAATGACACAATGCAAAGGTTTCCCAATTTTTTGATTTTTTATGCCCGTTTCAATATGCGGTCAAAACGGCGGGAATGACCGTTCCTAGCTAGTGGTTGAATCTTGGAATTTTTTTGGTGTTTCTCTGATTAAATAGATACTTATGTACCTAGAAATGATTTTTGGAAAAAATAAATAGCAAACCATGAGGCAGCTGCAGTTCAAATTTGACCCGCTTCCAACTGAATCGGCGGAAATTTGTCTTTTTCACGAGAGGTGGATCAAAACTTTTTACACCCAACCATTTGGTCAATTGTGCATTAAATATGTCCTAGTATTTTAGAAAATTGATTTGGTCCAATTTTGCAACAATTATTTGGGAGGTCCTTCACAAAAAAAACCTCATTTTGGGCACTCGAAAAATGGAAAATGGTTTTTTCGTCCAAAGAAAATGAAAACTTCCTTAGGCAACATTGTTTCCATTCCAATATGCACCCTTGTGCACAATATGAGATCATTTGAACGAACTATGCCATGAATGTGGCCATCAGATTGATCATTTGGCTAGAAAGCCATGAATCTTCATGCATGATAGCTCATTTCTGAGAACACTTTTTTAAAATAATTTCCATATTACAATTTTATTATTTTTCTTGGTAACTTGGTCACATATAATGACATAATGCGAAGGTTTTCCATTTTTTTGAATTTTTTTGAATTTGTTATGCCCGTTTCAAAATGCGGTCAAAACGGCGGGCTTGACCGTTCCTAGCTAGTGATTAAATCTTGGAAAACTTGTGATGTTTCTCTTATTAAATTATGCATTAAATATCGCCTAGTATTTTAGAAAATTGATTTGGTCCAATTTTGCAACACTTATTTGGTAGGTCCTTCACAAAACAAAACTCATTTTGGGCACTCAAAAAATGGAAAATAATTTTTTCGTCCAAACAAAATGAAAAATTCCTTAGGCAACATTGTTTGCAATTCCAATATGCACCCTTGTGCACAATATGAGATCATTTGAACAAACTATACCATGAATGTGGCCATAAGATTGATCATTTGGCTTGAAAGCCATTGATCTCCACATATGATAGCTCGTTTCTGAGAACACTTTTTTAAAATAATAATCGTATTACAAGTTTATTATTTTTCCTGGTAACTTGGCCACATATAATGACACCATGCGAAGGTTTTTCATTTTTTTGATATTTTTGAATTTTTTATGCCCGTTTCAAAATGCGGTCAAAACGGCGGGCTTGACTGTTCCTAGCTAGTGGTTGAATCTTGGAAAAATTTTGGTGTTTCTATGATTAAATAGATACTTTTGTACCTAAAAATGATTTTTGGAAAAAAATATAGAGCAAACTATGAGGCAACTGCAGTTCAAATCTGACCCGCTTCCAGCTGAATCGGTGGAAATTTGTCTTTTTCATGAGAGGTGGACCAAAACTTTTGACACCCAACCATTTGGTCAATTGTGCGTTAAATATGGCCTATTATTTTATAAAAATGGTGCAGTCCAATTTTGCAACAAATATATGGTAGGTCCTTCACAAAAAAACTCATTTTGGCCATTCAAAAAATGAAAAATGGTTTTTTTTTGTCAAAAGGAAATGAAAATTTTCTGAGGCAACATTGTTTGCCATTCCAAAATTCACCCTTGTGCACAATATGTGATCATTTGAAAGAAAAGATTTGGTAGGTTCTTCAAAATAAAACCATGTCGGGAACTCGAAAAATAGAAAATGGCTTTTTTGTAGTGAAAATGAAAACTCCCCAGATCAACACCATTTGTCATCCCAAGATACACACATGTGCACAATATTCTTTCATTTTAACAAACTATTAGTGGTTAATATGTTGAATGTTTGCCCTAAGTAAGAGGGTAAATAACCATAAGGGAAACAAAAGGGAAAAACAAAATTACATAAGCTTAATTCTGATTAGTGGAATCCATTGTGGCATGGATCAATGACATGGCAAACATCCGTCCGTCCATCCATCCATCTGTCCATCCAACCCACCACAGCAAACCCCACTCTCTCTCTCTCTCGTGCACGTAACCCACCTAACCCCTCTTTCCCTCCTCTCTCTCTCTCGGGAACCCTAGCGCTCCACTCCTCCCTTGCCGCCGCCACCTCCGGCGGGAATCAAAGACCATGTCCGGCGAGATCTGGCGCGCGCAGTGAGATCCATCTCTCTCTCACACACGAGAAGGAAAATCCCCCGCCCCATTCCCACGACTGATCTACCTCTCCCTCGATCCCCTTCCTTCCCGAGGATGCACGCGCCACCGCCTCCCCGATCCCCTTCTCCCCTCGCCCCCCCACATCACGCCGCCATCCACCTCGTCGCCTCCCAGATTCATCCTCCTCCTCCTCCTATTCCCCTCGTCAGATCCATCCATCCATTCATTTTTCCATCAGATCCACCTGACGCCATCGCATCCCCTTCTCGCTCGCAGGGTTGCAGGCGATTCGATCTGGTCCGGGTCCATGGCGTCCAAGGCCGTGGAGGCGCTACCAGTGACGGACGAGCTGGCCCTACCGCTCCGTGCGGGGGGGGGGGGGGGGGGGGGGGCGGCAGCGGGGAAGCACGCAGCTGCGCAGCGTCCGCGTGAGGTTTCAGTGAGCGGCCGCATTGCTGCGGCAGGAGGACCAACGCGCGCTTCCGAAGACGAGGCTCCATCGCGCGAACCAAGACACGGACTTGACAGGATGGCTCTGCGGGACTCCAGCATCAGAAGCAGCGGTTGGGGCCACGCGGTGACCCCGGGACGCCGCTGCCCGATTCCGGCATGAAGGCAACCTCGCGCAAATCATGGCGGCCTTGACCAAGAAGGAGGGGTCCGTGCCGCGCGGCGGACGGTGGTGAGCGTCGGTGCTGGCGAGTTTGGGTCAGTACGTCACGGCGGCGGCGAGCCTGCTCGGCGGCCCATGATTGGACCTTGGAGCCGCGCGAAGAGAAGGGGATCCACTCCAAACCCAGGATAGGTAAATTTCGATTTAGTAGTGGAACCAGTAAATTCAGTATTGTGTTGCATAGCTGAATATATCTTCAGAGTTCAGACTATGAACACTTATCTTCAGAGTTGAGAGTTAAAGCTAAATGGCCACAGTGGTATAGATTGTTCTAGTCAAGCATTTCTTTTTTAAGTTTGATACTAGTGTTATTGTTGGAGATATATAGCGGAAAACAACATCCACAGTCGTATAGATTGTTCTAGTCCATGATATGATTATTATTGAATTAGGTGGTCCTAAAGAATGCTCCGCCTAAGCTTTGCTTAGTGGTTGGTTCCATATCTTGAAAATTGCAATGCAGGTGAAAAGATTAAATACCTCGTCAGGCTTGCAATGGTTTATGTTGAATTATTTTTTTGTAATCTATCTTGCTATACTGGTTCCAAGTGCTTGAGTAGCACCTCTGAGATAACTCACTTGTGGTTAATTAGTGGCTGTCAATGTGTTTGTGCATTCTTTTTTCCTGGGCATCATGCATGGCCGTCTAGTAGTCGACATACTTCTGGTTCCATTTAGTGTATGCAGGTAGCAGCAGCTTAAGTGTAATGGAGTTGTTGTTACTCTATGCCTGCTTCGTTAGAGTTTGCATCATCTCCTTGTTTATGTAGAATAAATGCCTTCACTATTCTTGTTCTGAACCTCTGATCCTGATACTGATTGTATTTGTCTTGATCGAATTACAGGCAACATGGTGACTCTAGTGCCGACATCTCCCGGTCGCGGCGCGTGTGATCTGACTATGTTTGGTTGGTGTCTGGTTGCAGGACAAGGTGGCGAACTCACTGTTTGAGAAGAGGTCGAACCAGTTAGGCATCGGCTGCGCGCTACCGCCCAAGAAGGACCTCCACCTGTTCGCCAGCGCCACATACTCAAGCAGCGCATCCGTGCCCAGCCGCGGTTGTTTTTGCCCATTTATGTTGTTGCTTTAGTAGCATTCTTTCCTTTCTTTTATGTAGAAGCAGAGCACCACTCTTACTATGCACTTCTCTCCAGATGCTGCTACAATTACAAATTTAAAATGCATTCATGCATGAGCAGTGCATGTGTTGGCTGTCCATGAGATCATGAATAGTATGAGCCGTAGAGTCTTGTTCGAACTCATTGATGCAATAGAACTCATTTGGAGAGCTACCTACTCATTTGGATGCAATATCATGCTTGCTCTTTTGAAATCAATTATGATGCTCTAAATGTTAGTCATATTTCCATTGTGGATTAGCTTCTGCCCCTCAAATGCTATTCACAAGTTGCATCCCTTGACTCTGTATTCATGAGTAGTGTACAACCTGAGATGTCCGATTGTATACAAACTAGACCTTGAAATTGATATTTTCTAGTCTGTGTCTTTGATTGTAAATGTTTCTTCACTATAAAATCTTCTATCTGTGATAAGTGCAACTAGAAGAATTTGTCCCATCTAAAATTATGTAATCCCTATTAGCTGAAACTTGAGGATTACAAAGTTTCATTTCTAAGTCTAGTTTGTTGATAAGCCATCCTCCTCCTGTTTTGGGATTTATCGTGCATACACAACACTTCATGAAAATAAACTACATGCGATATACTCAAATAGCACTAGGGTCTGAGACTATTTTTATGGTGTTTTGGATATACTTTGTGATTTACTATTATTGATCTGCGCTCTAGTGTCATATTATGGTATAATATATTTTGTTTTGGCTCTTTCTCTGTTGCCTGGAAAGTGGTGAGGAGATGTTGATGATGCCTACTTGCTTGGCTGCTACGGTGATGCATGCACCGATGAAGCAAGCACAGATGCAAGGCTGGCCCCATGTATCTTGCTTGGCTGCGAACATCATCTACAGGTACAACAAATGTCCCACCTCTCTGTGTCGTTTTGCTCCTCTTCTCCTTGCATCCGAGAAAATTGGTGCTTAATATGCTACTATTGATTTAAAGTGTCTGTTCGTTAACACCAAGTCTAAACTGTTTCTTTGATTTTTCCTGTTACCTAGGATAGCAGTATGACCAGGACAAGCTACAAGCTCCCAGCGCGTCTGATCCAGGGTGAATGGCCATGGTCACGAGCTCCTCAGGATCAAAATAGGTATTCCTTTCTGCCTCTTTGGATTCACTCATATTTTGCCTCATGGATTGATGGATTTGTACTATGGTAGTCTGGTCCTCATTTAATTTCTACGAGGCTATACCAACTGTCTAAATTTTGAATGCATGCTAGCTAAGGCTTTATTAAGCCCTTGGTGTTTGATTGAGCGTTTGCTCCACTAATGTTATATCTCTCTCATTGTAGGATGGCAAGTTGTGGCAGCTAGAGCATGTCGCATAAGAGAGAGCAATGAAATCCATTGTACTGTTCCGTTAAAAAAAGTACATTGTGCTGTTATGATAGTAGCAGATTTGCCATCTTTCTTATTGTATAGTCCTGTGTAAGGAAATGTATTCCTGAGATGATTTTTGTGTTATGTAAACCTGGGAGATATTTTGTTTTTGTGTTATGTAAACCTGGGAGTTTTCCTAATTTGAATGAAATAATGTTGGATGTATGTGTGTGATTGGGCTAAAGTCTCCTTGGGCCAAACTGGAGAAATAATTGGGCTGAAACAGGCTGCATACCAACAAGCATCGAACAATTTCAAAAATGAAATGAAAAGTCTTACAAAAAAAGAAATGGACTGCAAAAAGCCCGAGGGCAAAAAAAATTGCATGAATCTCAAAAACTAACAAGGCTGAATTGTTGGGCCTGGCCCATGAAGCCGATCAAAAATTGACAGAAAAATATATAAAATGGCCGAATTGTTCGGCTCGGCCAATGTAAAACACCGAATTGGACCGGGCTGATTCTTGTGCCACATCAACTTGCCACGCTGGATGCCTACGTGACCTGGGGAGGTTGCTAGTGACCAAAAATTTGGTCGTGGAACAAATGACCTTTTACATATCACAAAGAAGGTCACTAATTTCAGTTTACGACCGCCAGCTTTTGAACTTCTGTTTTTGGTCACAAAAAGGTCGCAAATGAAAAACTATGACCTTTCAGCGGCCAATAGTGAGGGTCACAAGTTGACATATTTCTTGTAGTGCATGAATAAGGGTGTGTATCCGGTCATTCGATTAGGCGTAGTCCGCAGCCCCCAGAGCATGGAAGCAAGTTCCTCAACCCAGTGCTTATCTAACTCCCGTAGGGAGCACACCAGTTTGGATTTAATGGCGCTCATTATCAGGGCATTGACCCGTTTAACCTGACCGATAGTTTGAGGGTGGTAGATGGATGCATAGTTGAGTTTAATGCCCAAGTTAGCACACCAGTTTTTCACCTCATCTGCCGTAAAATTGGAGCCATTATCAGTGATGATGCTATGCGGGACACCATAGTGGTGTACCACGCTGGATATAAAGTCAATCACTAGCCCTGCTTCAGCTGTTTTGACTGGTTTGGCCTCGATCCACTTAGTGAATTTATCCACCATAACTAGTAAATATTTCTTTTTGTGGCTTCCCCCTTTAAGGGGTCTGACCATATCCAGCCCCTAGACCGCAAAGGGCCAAGTGATGGCGATTGTTCTTAAGGCAGTGGGAGGCATGTGACTTTGATTGGTGAAAAGCTGACATCCCACACAACATTGGATAAGGGCTTGTGCGTCTTCTCGGGTTGTTGGCTAGAAAAAACACGTTCATAAGGCTTTGCTTACGAGGGCCCGAGCCGTGACATGATGGCCGCCCAGACCAGCATGTATTTCAGCCAAGAGTTGTCGCCCCTCCTCTTCGGAGATGCACCTTTGCAGGACTCCTATAGTGCTTTTCTTGTACAGTTCACCCTCGTGAACTCTGTAGGCTTTAGAGCACCGAATAATGCGAAGGGCCTCGTTTTGATCATCCGGAAGCTCCTGCCTATTAAGGTAGGCCGGGAAGGGTTCGGTCCATGGAGCAATAACATCCATGACTAAGGGAGTCTTGGATTAAGTGGTCCTCGGGCGTCCGGGCTATGTGACGTGGGTCAGACTAATGGGCCATGGAGATACAAGACAGAAGACTTCCTCCCGTGTCCGGATGAGACTCTCATTGGAGGTGGAAGGCAAGCTTTGCGTGTGGATATGAATATTCCTTTCATTGTAGACCGACTCTGTACAACCCTAGACCCCTCCGGTATCTATATAAACCGGAAGGTTTAGTCCGTAGAGGCAATCATAATCATAGAGGCTAGACGTTAGGGTTTAGCCATTACGATCTCGTGGTAGATCAACTCTTGTAACCCCTATACTCATCAAAGTCAATCAAGCAGGACGTAGGGTATTACCTCCATCAAGAGGGCCTGAACCTGGGTAAAACATTGTGTCCCTTGTCTCCTATTACCATCAATCCTTAGATGCACAGTTCAGGACCCCCTACACGAGATCTGCCGGTTTTGACACCAACATTGGTGCTTTCATTGAGAGTTCCGCCGTGTCCTTGCTAGTAGGTTCAATGCCCCATCAATCATCTAAAACAATACTGCCCTAAGGGAGCTCTTTCTCCCAGGCCAGATCTTCGTGTTCGGCGGCTTCGCACTACGGGCCAACTCGATTGGCCATCTAGAGCAGATCGACAGCTATGCCCCAGGTCACCAGATTAGTTTTGGCAATCTGGATTATGTCATTGATACCCGAGGAGACTTGATCTTCCAAGGGTTCGCGACCCCAACCTCCGCTCTGGCCTTAAATCCAGAGCGCATCTCCAGGCCCGATGACGGTATTCCTGAGCCCGCCGAACTGTTTGCGGCTATTAAGCCTAGTATGAGATTGTCGGAGGAAGCAGTGCCAACGGCAATCATTACGAAGCCAAACTCTTCTCCGAACACTGACCCCGATCCCTTGGAGTCAGCATCGTGTGAGCTCGGCCAAGGAGTCTCCTCCTTGCCGTACTCCATGAACTCCTTTCTGCCTGACCGAACCTCGCCTTTAAGCAAGGCTCTTGACTTAATGTGATCCCTCGTCATTACAAAGGGGCAACGTCCGAACTACGCCCAGCCCGGACTAGGGGCTGAGAGCGGGGAATTTTACGTCCCACCCACCACCCACTTCATTGCCATTATCGAGGACTTAACTGACATGCTTGATTAAGGCTCCGAAGACATCAACGGTATGGACGACGATGCCGGAGAAGAGCAGGCCCAAAACCTGCTTTTTATCGGATGCTGGACGGCCACCGCTTCGTATGACATGTACATGGTGGATACACCCAAGGAGGGTAACGGCGATAACAAGAAAAATCCAGTTGAGGATACACCTCCAGAGATAAACCAAAGCGCCGACGTCAGCGGCGGCGCTCTAAATCACGCCGTCGAAAAGACAACAATACTGGCACCGGAGAGAACAACACTCTGGACAAAGCCAAAGACCAAGAAGACCCCGTCAAGCCAACCTCCGAATAGGACGATCAGGAAGATCGGCAAATTAGCCCTGAGGAACAGGCTATAAACAAAGACTCGGAGGATAGTAATTATCTTCCACTCTCCGAGGAGGAGGTGAGCCTCGGCGACGAAGTCTTTATCGTGCCTAAGGAACCCCTTGAGCAGGAATGCTTTAGGCACTGGCTAATAGCCACTGCAAGGTAGCCTGAAAAAGAAGTAGCATCAGCTTCAAGCTAACCAAGATCTGCTCAACGACCGGTGGACTAACGTCTTGGCAGCCGAGGAATACGGCCTCAAGCGCCCAACCAAGAGTTACCCAAAGCGTAAGATGCTACCGCAATTCGATGACGAGGCGCTGGTGCCCGTACCATCAGCGCATAACGCAGCCGACCGACCACCTCGTGGCTGTGACAAAACGACAACTCAAGCCGAATACTAGCCCGTACTAGCTCGTCGTAAAGGTAGAGACAAAATAGCTTGGAAATATACTCATGACCTACGACAGGATTTGGAAAACAAAGCGGGCCAGACCAGATCGATCTACGGATCGCGGGGGCATGCTCCGACGTGCAAGGACGGCTATCTAGCCGGGCACGACAGCCATAACCACGCCCGGGCAGAAAACCGCAGACGGACTCCATCCGAGCTACGACGCGACGTGTCCCGCTATAGAGGTGCCACACCCCCCCCCCTCTGCTTCATTGACGAAGTAATGGAACATGAATTCCCAGAAGGGTTTAAACCCGTGAATATCAAATCATATGATGGAACAACGGATCCCGAAGTATGCATTGAGGACTTTCTCCTCCATATTCATATGGCCCGCAATGATGATCTTCATGCCATCAAATACCTCCTGCTAAAACTCAAGGGACCAGCTCGACACTGGTTAAACAGCCTGCAAGAAAACTCCATTGGCAGCTGGGAGGACCTAGAAGACGCCTTCTGCGACAACTTCCAGGATACGTACGTTTGACCTCCGGAGAGTCGGCCAGGACATTCTGGACTAGTTTCCTCATTAAAAAGAACCATATCATCGATTGTCCGGATGCTGAAGCCCTAGCAGCCCTTAAGCACAGAATTCGCGACGAATGGCTCGCCCAGCACCTTGGCCAAGAAAAGCTGAAGTCCATGGCAGCCCTGACGGCACTTATGACCCACTTTTGTGCTGGCAAAGATAGTTGGCTAGCCCGTAGCAGCAACAATGCAAGCGAACCTGGCACTTCTGAAGCCAGAAATAGAAACGGCAAGCCCAGACGCAACAGGCACAAGCGTCGGAACAACGGTGAAAATACCAATGACATGGCGGTTAACGCCGTATTCAGCGACTCCAAGCCCGTCCAGCGGAAGAAGCCATTTAAAAGAAACAATTCGGGCTCATCTAGCTTAGAGCGAATCCTCGATCGACCATGTCAGATCCACGGCACCCCCGATAAACCCGCCAATCATACAAACAGAAGCTGTTGGGTCTTTAAACAGGCCGGTAAGTTAAATACCGAGGACAAGGAGAAGGGTCGCCAAGTGAAGATGATGACAAGGAGCCCCATCAACCGAACACAGGGGGACAGACGAAATCCCCCCCGCCCCCAAGTTAAAATAGTGAACATGATATACATCACTCATATCCCCAAGGAGCGCAAACGTGCACTCAGGGACATCTATGAGATATAGCCAGTCACCCCAAAATTCAATCCATGGTCATCTTGCCCGATCACTTTTGATCGCAGGGACCATCCGACTAGTATTCGTCACGGCGGCTCAGTCGCACTGGTCCTCGACCCAATCATTGATGGATTCCACCTCACGCGGGTCCTCATGGACGGTGGCAGCAGCCTTAACCTGCTCTATCAGGACACAGTCCGCAAGATGGGCATCGATCCGTCAAGGATCAAACCCACCAAAACTACCTTTAAAGGAGTAATACTTGGTGTAGAGGCCTGCTGCACGGGCTCAATCACATTGGAAGTTGTCTTCGGATCACCGGACAACTTCCAAAGCGAAGACTTGATCTTCGACATCGCCCCTTTCGTAGTGGCTATCATGCTCTGCTCGGACGAACCGCATTTGCTCGCTTAAATGCGGTGCCACACTATGCCTATCTCAAACTTAAGATGCCCGGGCCACGCGGTGTCATAATAGTAAACGGAAACATGGAACGCTCCCTCCATACTGAGGAGCACACCGCAGCCCTGACAGCGGAAGTACATGACGGCCTTATCAAGCAGAACAATAATTCGGCGGCCAAGCCCGCGAACACTATTAAACGAGTCTGGATGCAGCATGATAGGCCGGCTCGTTAGGAGTTGGACTGGCAATTCAGCCTCCATCTCAGTCCCAACTGAACTGCGGCGTATGTACCACGCGTACATAACTATGCACTAAAAATACCATGGGCAAAGACGGAGGCATAACTCGATCATGGTCCACAATACGGCTCGACCCTATCCGGGATAAACACACCAAGGAGGCAAGTAGCATAGACGTGTGGCAGAAACATCTAGATGATCTTTTTGACGATCACTTTGCCTGTTTTACGGACCCGCACGCAGCTTCCCCTTGTTCTCAGCATGTTATATAGCCCCGTTGCTTATCGCATTATTTGTACAAATACGCTTTGATGTATCAGTCATATTATAATGGAAACAATTTCCGGCCCAACATAAGTGGCACTGGCTTACTCCTTCATTATATTTAAACTTTTTTTAATTGCACCCGTACATTTTGGTAACAAGTCCGAACACGTTTTAGAGTACAATTCGGTGCCCAAAATATTGGATTATATGCATCGGCTCCGAATCATTTCTTTTGTCAATAGTTGGGTTGCCTGGCTCATGTGCTTGCTATCTTACGTTCCATTTTATCGGCTAGGGTAGTAAAGGGAGAACTACTACGATTGTGTTTCTGGTTCATCCGAATAAACACCTCAGTAGAGAAAGCCAAAAATTGACTGTCATGTTGCGGCGAGAGCTGGTCAGCTATTCGGTGGCTAAAATCTATTGCGATTTTTCCGTATTACGCGATGGATCGGCTTCCACCCGATCAGGAGTTTACAGCCCCTAGTCCGGATAAACAAACTAGGGGTTGCGCCTATACTCCTATTTGTCAAACTCCTATGGCTAAGTGAGGGTGATAAAGCAACATAGTCCGATGCCTGGTTCGATGCACTAAACACCTCCTTCAAGGACGAAACTCTTGGGTCAAGTGTGTTTAGGTTCCAATCCAAACACCCCCGTACTATCTACGTGGGGGCTGAAGCCGATACTGGCCAACTCTCAGATTTAAATAAACGACCGCATAGGAGGAAATATTTTCGAAAAAAATAAGCAAAATACTACATACATCAAAATAGCCCGCTACACAGGCCCGCTACAATGCAGGATCCTTCCAGGACGTCATCAAAATAGCACACTGGCCCGCTACAATGCAGGATCCTTCCAGGACGTCATCAAAATAGCGCCTGGGCGTGCGTTGCTCTTTTCCCTCGGGTGGCCCCTTGGTCGCAAGCTTGACGACATTCATCTTTGCCCACTGTACCTTGATGCGGGCGAAGGCCATCCGCGCACCTTCAATGCAGACCGATCGCTTTATGGCATCAAGCCGAGGGCAGACATCGACCAGCCGCTTCACGAGCCCGCAGTGGCTGCTGGGTATGGCTTTGGCAGGCCATAGATGGATTATTAAATCCTTCATGGCCAATCCGGCCACCCTATGCAGTTCGGACAGCTGTTTCCACTGATCGCCGAGGGCCACCGGATGCTTTGGTGCAAGGTATTGCGACCAGAACAGCTTCTCCGATGAGCTCCCCTCCTTGGCTCGGAAGAACTCCGTAGCATCAGCCACACTGCGAGGGTTAGTAAGAGGTACCTTTCCTTCACAAACTTGCTCTCTTGGACTTCACGGAGGGCGCCCTGGGCTTCAACCCGGGCCTCTTGTGCACTTTGGCAGGCCTTAGAAAGTTTGTACTCTTCGTCCGAAACCTTGCGCACCAAGGACTCGCACTTCTTTACGGCGTCCTCGAGCTCCTGCTGAACCTCCCCGACCCTTGACTCGTGCTTTTGCGGGCGGTTTGTTCCTTATCCACCTTCTTTTGGGCCTCGCTCAGAGCCTTATGGAGGGACTCCACCTCGGCCGCAGCTCCTATGAAGAACCATATTAACGTGATCAACACAAAAGATTCTTATCATTTTAATGGTCTGAATAGGTCATTATGTACCTTGCTTGTCCTCAAGCTATTTTTTGACGTGGCCGAGGTCTTCATCGGCCTGCTCCAGCCTCTGCTTCAGTTCAGCTAGTTTGGCAAAATAGGAGGTCGCAGCCAGCATCGACGCCTGCTTATTCACATAGACATATATGATTAGTCTCGTGCAGAAATTATTCGATCCTCTATCCGGCATTTCTTTTCGAACACCGGACAGAGTCTCAGGGGCTACTGTCTGTACTACGGTGTTCTTTTTGCATAATTGCGTCATGTACCTCAAAGCCTGTTAGAAGGCGGGCGCAGGCTTTGGTCAGTCCGCTCTTAGCGGATTGAACCCTCTCAACCATTGTACCCATAAGGATACGTTGTTCCTCTACAATGCAAGCACCTTAGAGCGCTTCCAGTAGAGTATCCGGTGCCTCCGGATGGACAGAGGTCACCGGCGGAATAGGTGAACCTCCTTCTTTCGAAGGAGGCTGCGTACCTGATTCCGGAGCCGTACGGGCCTCCAAAATAGTATTCGGCTGGGTGCCGAATTGGGTATGGCCCCCGTCGCTAGTCTCCATGGGGGTCTGTTCCCCCATGTGTCCGGCGGCCGAGCTTTCACCCTCTAGCACCACCTCGGCGGCTACCTGTACCTCTCCCTGGCCTGGGAGGGCCCTTCGGGACAGCACTTCGGCGTCGTCCATATCTTGGGGGAGGAGGCCGGCGGAAGCGACCTGCTGTACATCACCTTTGGATCTAGCAAATTCCCCAAAGATGAGGATCGCTGGAGGTGAGCGAGAGCCAGACTGTAGCACATGATTCAACATATTAAAATCATGAAGTAAAAAAGCTAGATATATATATGTGTAAGTGCCTTTGAGTGCTTACGATCCGGCTAGGGGCTTCTTCCTGGGACGCCACTCAGGGTTGTTGTCGTTGTCCGATGCAGAATCATCCGCAAGGGAGAGTCCCCCTTTCTTGGACGCCTCTGCCTCCAGATCCGTGGAGGCCGCCCTTTTCTTCTTTCGCCCTCGTGGGGAGAATTGCTTTCCTCCTCCTCATCGTCATTATCGGTGGGGGAGGAGTGGGTTTCGACGTCTTCGGATGTTGCATCCGAAGTGCCTCTACGATGGAGGAAGCTTCTTGTCTCCTGGCCCTTCTTCTTGGCCTTCTTCTCCAGCCCCTGGTAGGGCGCCGGAGCCAGCATCTTCGTCAGGTGCAGGATAGCTGGGTTTTCGGGCTACGGAGCCGGACACTCGATCCGCTCCTCCTTCTTTGTCTAGCTCTGAAAAGACTAATGAAGAAACTTAGACATCTTCCTTGGATGCACAGGAAGAGATACACCTTGAAGTATGAAGAACTTACCGGACAGGCTAGATGGGTCAGGTCATATCCGCGGTCCTTGAATGTCTGTGGCCATGTCTGATTGGCCTTGAAAAGCACCTTCCAGATATCTTCGTGCGTGGAGCCAAAGAATTGTCGCAAGGTCTGGTGCTTGGCCATATCGAACTCCCACAGATGGCAAGTCCGGCTTTGGCAGGGAAGGATCCAGCAAAAAAGCATCACCTGGATCACATTGACGAGCTTGATGTTCTTGTCCACCATGCTCTTGATGCGCGCCTGCAGCGCTGATATTTCATCTGACGACGACCAGTCTAGGCCATTTTTAGCCAGGAGGTAAGCCGCATTGGGGGCTTAGACATGAATTCGGGAGCCGCGGCCCAGGTGGTGTCGCGGGGCTCAGTGACATAGAACCACTACTTCTGCCACCCCTTGACGGTTTCCACAAAGGTGCTAGTGGGCCAAGTGACATTGGATAGTTTTCTCACCATGGCACCTCCGCACTCCGCATGTTCACCATCCACCACTTTGGGCTTCACATTGAAGATCTTCAGCCATAATCCAAAGTGGGGTGGGATGCGGAGAGATCAAGGCAAGGCAAACCTCACGAGGTTCTAATGGCACGAGCCATGATGATCGAGACCACAGGGCGCGAAGCGGGCGCCAGCGCGCAGTGTCCTTGTTTCCACTTTGGTGCTAAGGAGGCAAGCGCAGACGAAGAGTACCGAGGCGTCAAGCAAAGGTTTCCATATCGGTGCAACGAGACCAAGACCAGCAGGATGGCAAAACGGAGGTCACCATGGAGCCCAAGGCGGCGTCACCACCAGAGCCTTTGGCACACGAAGACAGCTTTGTCAGGATAACTTGTACTAGTTGTCCCCTTTCGAATTGGCCGTTGTTGGCTCCCTTCCCGCTCAATATTTGGGGAGAGGACCAGGGCCTCTATAAATAGGATTAGCCACCACAGTAGGTAGGGGAGGAGAGAACCTAAGCCATCTCAACATGGACTAGATCCAACTCATCCTCACACCCACCAAGCACAAGAACACCTCACCTCAGGAGGTTGTTCTTCCCCTTGTACTGTTCATCCTTAGCCCAAGAGGCAATCCACCACACCACACTGGAGTAGGGTATTACACCACAACGGTGGCCCGAACGAGTATAAATCTTGTGTCTCTTGTGTTGCGAGTTCGTCAAGCTTGACTTTGAGATCGTGGCGAGGTTCAGGGCGTGAGTTGGCAGGGGGAGATCTTCGTGCGCACCCCAGTGTTCGAACCTTGAGGGTTTTGCCGAAACCCGAGATCCGACACGTAGTAGAACATGAGTCCGCGGACGAAGGGGTGGAGGGGAAATCCTAACCCACGGATGAAGTGGGGGATGAATACCACCCTCTCGTTGGTCTCCGGGGTGGGGACGATCTTCCCCTTGGCCGGAAGCCCGTGGGCAATTCCCTGAGCCAAGTACCCTGCTTGCAGGAGTTCCGTGATGTTCCCCTCCGTGACGGAGGAGGCCATCCACTTGCCCTGTGTTCCAAATCCGGACATGGTCGGAGTGCTTTTTGGAGGGGGAAAGGATGGAAGCTTGGGCGTTGGAGCTCGAGAACGGATGGGCATAGAGGAAGAAGGCGTGTGTGAAAGAATGGATCTTTATCCTCTCATCAAGGCAGCGAATATCAAGCGCCTCCCCACTCACCTTAAAACTCGCCTATTCCCCAAGGGTCGTGCGGACGGCGCGGTTCGATTACCCATGCCCATATTGATGAGAATCCCGCCATAAGGGGACACGGTCTCTACCTCGATAAGACATGCCAATGAAAACCGCACCTCGAAATATGGAGCAGGATGCTAAAAAATGGTTCGAAATAATGACCGGGCAGGGACGTAACGTCTCGCTACAAAATGTTGTCAATAGATGGGACTTGCAAAATATTACACTCTTTGCGGCTATGTGTGGTGCTTGTATTGCAGAGCTAGACATGTTTTCTATGTTCGAGGACTACTTTCAAGTATTCGGAGGAGGAACCCGCCTTGCAATGTCGAAGACAATTTGCGCGCTGGACACATCGTCATTGAAGCCTGGTTCAGGGGCTACTGAGGGAGTCCTGGATTAAGTGGTCCTCAGGCGTTCGAGCTATGTGACGTGGGCCGGACTAATGGGCCATGGAGATACAAGACAGAAGACTTCCTCTCATGTCCGGATGAGACTCTCCTTGGCATGGAAGGCAAGCTTAACATGCGGATATGAATATTCCTTTTTCTATAAACCGACTCTGTATAACCCTAGCCCCTTGCGGTATCTATATAAACCAGAGGGTTTAGTCCGTAGAGGCAATCATAATCATATAGGCTAGAAAATTAGGGTTTAGCCATCACGATCTCATGGTAGATCAACTCTTGTAACCCCTATACTCATCAAAGTTAATCAAGTAGGACGTAGGGTATTACCTCCATCAAGAGGGCCCAAACAAGGGTTAAACATCATGTCCCTTGTCTCCTGTTACCATCAATCCTTAGACGGATAGTTCGGGACCATCTACCCGAGATCTGCCAGTTTTGACTCCAACAATGACCTCATGGGCAGGGGGTGTTACTTCGGAATCCGAACCCCCGATGATATATGTATTGTGTTCAGCTGATGGGAGTGTGATCAAGTCTGCACTAGCATCTCCGCTCTCGTCCTGCCATACCACAGATGGCTTGAAGGGCCTTTCCACAAAGGTAATAGGTGGGACGCGGTCGCGCTTGGCGCCATTTGAGCGAGTGTGTCTACTTCCTGATTACTGTCTCGAGCGAGATGAGGAAATTCAAGCCCCTCGAATCGAGCCGATATTTTTAATACGGCATTTCGATATGCCGTCATTTTTCGATCTTTTGCATCAAACTCTCCATTTACCTGAATGTTGCGAGGTTCGAATTGCCACGCACCTCGAGGCATTGTATGCCCATGGAGACAGTCATGCGGAGGTCATGTAGAAGTGCCTCGTATTCGGCTACGTCATTGGAGTCTGTATACATGATTTGTAGCATGTAGCAGACCGTGTCCCCCGTAGGGGATGTCAAAATGACACCAGCCCCTAGTCCGTCTAGCATTTTAGAGCCATCTAAGTACATGATCCAGTTGGAGTAAGAACTGTAATCTTTAGGGAGCTTGGCTTTCGTCCACTCGGCAACGAAGTCATCCAGCACCTGAGATTTAACAACTCGGCGCGGCTTGTATGTTATTTCAAATGGTAAGAGCTCAATGGCCCATTTAGCTATGCGGCCGGTGGCGTCCTTGTTGTTTCTAATATCATTGAGGGGTACTTCTGATTCTACCATGATCGAACACTCTTGAAAATAGTATCGTAGTTTTTGGGATGCCATAAAGACCGCGTAAGCTATCTTTTGGTAGTGAGGGTATCGGGATTTTCATGGTGTGAGGACCTCCGATACATAGTACACTAGTTTCTAGATGGGGAATTTATGTTCCTCTAAACCTCACTTGACGACGAGTACAGCGCTCAGTACCTCGTGAGTTGCAGATATATGAAGCAACATAGGCTCACCAACACTTGGGGTGGCTACGATTGGGTTCCTGCTAATAAGGTTTTTATTTCTTCTCATCCGGCTGTAGCCGCATCTGTCCACACGAAGTTGTTGGTGCGTCTAAGCAGTCTATAAAGAGGTAATGCTTTTTCTCCAAATCTGGAGATGAAGCAGCTCAAAGCAGCCACGCATCCTGCTAGTTTTTAGACCTACTTTAAGAATGTTGGTATGGCAAGTTGCGACAAGGCTCAGACTTTGGCTAGGTTTGCTTCAATTCCTCTATTGGATACAATGAACCCCAGTAGCTTTCTGGTTGGGACGGCGAAAACACATTTTTCTGTATTGAGTTGTATGTCGTATGTTCGGAGGTCGTCAAATGTGAGGCGGAGATCGTCCACCAATGATTTGATGTGTTTAGTCCTGATGACCACGTCGTCCACATACGCTTCAACTGTCTTCCCAATTTGTTTTTCCAAGCATGTTTGAATCATGCATTGCTAAGTGGCACCAACGTTTTTAGGCCCAAAAGGCATAGTATTGAAATATAAAGGCCCGTACGGGGAGATGAACACCGTAGCGGCCTAGTCGGACTCCTTCATTTTAGTTTGATGGTATCCAGAGTAAGCATCGAGGAAACACAATGAATCGTGTCCTACCGTCACATCAATAATCTGGTCAATGCGGGGCAATGGGAAGGGGTCTTTAGGGCAAGCCTTATTGAGGTCCTTGAAATCGATGCAAAGGCGCCAAGATTTATCCTTCTTTGGCACCATGACCAAGTTGGCTAACCAGTCTGGGTGTTTGATTTCTCTGATGAACCCGCTTTAAGTAGTTTGGCTAGCTCCTCCCGCATAGCTTGTTGTTTGGGTTCAGAAAATTGCTGCAGCATTTGCTTGGCTGGTTTGAACCCCTTGTTTATGTTGAGGCTGTGTTCGGCCAGTCTGCGTGGGATCTCTGGCATGTTCGAAGGGTCGCAGGCAAAGATATCCTAATTTTCGCGTAGGAACACGCGTAGGGCATCGTCTACCATCGGATCCAGCTGTGCTCCAATGGACGCTATTTTATTAGGATTCGTCGGGTGTACTTGAAATTTAACTATTTCATCTGCTAGCTTTAAGGAGGTGGATCTAGGTCTATTATCGTGAATAATGTCATCCTTGTCCACCGTGGATCCCAGGGTGGTTTGTTCTTCAGCCGCAAGAGCTTCGGATTGTGCCTCAAGGGCCAAGGATGCGGTTTTGTTTTCTGTGTGGAGTGCTTTGTAAGGATCACTCGTAATTGTTATTATTCCATTGGGCCCTGGCATTTTAATCTTCCTGTACCTGTAATGGGGTATGGCTGGGAAGCATGAGAAAGCGTCCTACCCTAAAAGGGCATGATATTTGCTATTGAAGGGAGCCACCTGGAAGAGCAACTCTTCAGACCTGTAATTCTCATGTTTGCCGAATACTACATCAAGTTTGATTTTCCCCGAGCATGATGCTTCTCAACTGGGGATGATGCCTTGAAAGGTGGTACTGCTTTTCTAGATGCACGCTCTGTCAATATGCATTTTGTTGAGCGTGTCCTCGTAGATGAGGTTAAGCCCACTGCCGCCGTCCATGAGCACTTTGGTAAGTCGGAAGCCGTCCACAATTGGGTTTAGAACCAATGCAGCGGTTGTTCGGACTGATTGGGCCCTTGGTTCATCATCGACGGTGAAGGTTATTTCCGCGTCGTTCCATGGGATCATTTTGGTTACTTGGTGAATTTCGGCGTGGTCACGGAGTGCCCTCTTACGCCGATTATTTGAAGAGAATGTCTCGAAGATCGTGAAGACGTTAAGATTGTCATCCTCCGGAGAATGCTTCTCTGGAGTAGTGGTGGTGAGGATGGTCTCGCCACTTTTAGCCACCTGCCAGAGTACACAACATGCCCGAAGGCTACGAGTCGGTTTAGTGTTCAACGTCGCATGTATCTGACAGGGTTTGTGGAGAATTTCATCAAGAACAGACCTGTATCCCGCAAAGGGTTTGTTTTTCTTGCCGACGGTTTTATGATCGGATGCCTCATAAGGGTGTACCCGTTTTGCCCGGGCAGTGTACTGCTGCCTTTAAGAACGTAGCTGATTTTTAACTTAGGGGAACAAGTATTTTCAGCTCATTCCACGATGACCGCCGCTAGGTGAGTGATTGGCGGGGAATTGATTTCCCTCTGGTCAGGTTTAAGCCCCATCCGATCATAGTCCGTTGAAAGCCCCAAGGCGGCGATGCGATCTAGCAGCTTCTTTAAGGACGAGATGTCCGCTGGATCCATCCTTTCGGAGTGTTCGAGACTGGTGCGGAGGTGATGTTTGGTGATCGCCGGGGGCGCCGTCAGCTTGATGCTCATGTGGGCACCCATGGTGAAACCGCCGAGCTAGAGGACCTATCTTGAAGTTAGGATCCTTCTAGAGGTGATATCATTGCTGATGGCAAGGCGAGCCATAGATCACTTTTCGTGACAACACAGCGAAGCTCTCGATGAAAGCACCAATGTCGGTGTCAAAACTGGTAGATCTTGGGTAGGGGGGCCCAACCTGTGAGTCTAAGGATCAATGGTAACATGGAACAATAGAGACACGATGTTTACCCAGGTTCGGGCCCTCTTAAAGAAGGTAAAACCCTACGTCCTGCTAGATTGTATTCGATGAGTATATGGGTTACAATAGTTGATCTACCTTGAGACCGTAATGGCTAAACCCTAGCTATCTAGCCTCTGATTGTTCTGATAGTATCTAGGGACTAAACCCCATGGTTTATATACACACCGGAGGGGCCTAGGGTTGTACAAAGTCAGTTTGTGGAAGAAGGAAATAATACATCTGTTCACCAAACTTGCCGTCCACGCATACAGGAGTCCCACCCAGACCCGTGGGATAGCCTTCTGGTTTATCTTCACAGGCCATCAGTCCGGCCCATACCAAATAGGCTGGAGACCTGAGGACCCCCAAATCCAGGACTCCCTCACCGACCAGGTGGGCACAAACCACCTGTGCGTGCCAGGACCCCAGGCGTGCCCTCCTGGGTTCTGCCCTCCTCGGCCCACATCTGGTGCCCCTCTTCTGGTATATAAGTCATTTTGACCTAGAAAAAAAAATAAGGGGAGTACTTTCAGGATGAAGCACCGCTGTCTCGAGGTGGAACTTGGGCAGGACCACTTTTGCCCTCCCGCGGAGTGATTTCGCTAGGGGAACTTCCCTCCCAAAGGGGGAAATCATCGTCATAATCTTCACCAACAACTCTCCCATCTTGGGGAGGGCAATCTCCATCAACATCTTCAATAGGACCATCTCCTCTCAAACCCTAGTTCATCTTTTTTGTTCAATCTTTGTACCAGAACCTTAGATTGGTGCTTGTGGGTGACTAGTAGTGTTGATTACATCTTATAGTTGATTACTATATGTTTTATTTGGTGGAATATTATATGTTCAGATCCATTATTCTATTTAATACCCCTCTGATCTTGAGCATTATTATAATTTATGAGTAGTTAGTTTTGTTCCTAGGGTCACGGAAGAAATCTTGTTGCAAGTAATCATGTGAACTTGATATGTGTTTGAAATTTTGATGATATCTATGTTGTGATTCCCTTAGTGGTGTCACGTGAACGTCGACTACATGGAACTTCACCTTATTTGGGCCTAATGGAATGCATTTTGGAGTAGTTATTAGATGATGGGTTGCTAGAGTGACATAAGCTTAAACTCTAGTTTATGCGCTACTTCGTAAGGTACCGATTTGGATCCAAAAGTTTAATGCTATGGTTAGATTTTATCTTAATACTTTTCTCGTAGTTGCGGATGCCTGCAAAGAAGTTTCGTCTAATGGAGGTCGGATTGAAGTCGAGGGGCATCATGTATGCCTCTATATCATGCTGAGCAAATCTAGCAAGACCAAATAGCAGCAAGCAAGGTGTCTTGAAAAGCTTAGGCCTCCCTTCGACGATGGTCATGTGCATGTCCCTCGGGCATGCAACCAGTCACACGGCGCTCAACATATCCATATACGAACAACAGAGGTCGAGGATGTCACTGGGGAGATTGCTCCAATCGTGACTCATATGGATGATGCGCAGTTCGTGTTTGGCCATGGTGGAGTTTGGAAGGTGGTGTTTTTGGGGTCTTGATTTATGGGGGAGAAGGCTCTCGGTGCTGGAGCGGCTAGCGAGGGAGGCGAGGGTACGCGGGGGCATAGTGAGATGATGAAGAGTGATCTCAGGATCTCCGGTGAGACGGAGATGGAGATGGAGTGGTGCTAGGGGAGAGGGAGACGAGGCAAGGCATGCTATAAAGCGGTGGTGGTAGTGACTGCACATTGCACAAGGTGAGGCTGACTTTGGTAACCCGAACACTTCCCCTGGACTGGTGTCACCTCCAACGCAGGGACCTGTCACTTCATTGTGAGGACCGGATGAATAATAGTTTGACCATCAAGTGTACCACAGTTGTACTACTACTAGTAGTAGTAGGAACATGAGTAGTACTGTATAGCGGAAATAGGTCTCCCATGCTAGCATGCCTGTGGGTTCACCTCCAGGTATCATCCATATTGCGAGCAGAACCAAATTCTCGTGCATGCGGAAGTGCGAAGAAGGCTTTTTCTTTTCTGAGGATATCCACATATTCCTTAACCAAAAAATGTTGTGTCTCCCACGCACACGCCAATATCCATCTGAACCTGCTACGACACATTTTTATATTCGTTTGCATAGGTCCCACCTATCAGGAGGGGTGCAGAAATAAAAAGGAATCATAAAATGTCTCGCCACGGTGATTCAAAAGAGTGACCTCAACTAGCCAGTGGCACATGTAGCGCTAGAAGGATGGGATGTACACGGACAGGTACCACTCCTCAGACTACCCACATAGATTTTTCGTTTAGTCTACCTAGCCATCTAATCAACTGCCTGCAGGCCACTTCTCCCATTTACTTCTCCATCGGGAATCAATTTTCCTCGGCTTCTTCACCTCTCCTTCATCTTCATTTGCATCCAAACCACACTACATTCACATTGTTTTAACCACTTCACATACTCCTGGAGTAGTTCCGAAGCCCCTTTAAATAATCATCTTCTTCAGTTAGACTAGCCATCTAATTCTAATTATCCAAACCATAGCCCTCCGGTCCAGCGGTTTCAAATGGCGAAAGAGATCGACATGCAGGTTTTCAGCGTCCAACATGTCCTCATCGAGGGCTCGTTGAGCATAGTTGCCACCATCACCGACCACCCAAGGGTTGTTCAAAAGTGGATCAACAATGTATCCAACTCCCTCCAAAAGGTGGACATGAAGGTCATCGGTCTTGACGCAGGGTACACGGAGCGTGCCACTGGGAAGATCAAACGTGTCGCCGTCCTTCAGTTGTGCCTCGAAGATGATTTTTTGGTGTACCACATCCTACACGCGCCCTCCATACCAGGTGAGATCCATGATTTCTTGTCTCGGGAGGACATATACTTCTGTGGGACAGCCATCGCAGGGGATAAACAGAGGTTGGAGCCATACAACCTTGATTCGAAAAGCATCGCTGACGTACAAGCCAAAATAAAAATTTTTGTAGAAGATTGTGATAAACCGACACCATACCTATTCGACGTAGCAAATTTTGTGCTCGAAATAAAACTTTAGAAGGGTGACGAGACGCTGGGATTAAGGTCGTCTCGATGGGAGAATTATCCCTTCACTTACAAGCGGATAAAATATGTTGTCCTCGATGCCCGTGTGAGTTTCGAGATAGCCGCAAGGTCCAGAGAGCTTGTTGCGAAGATGTCTCCCAAAGAAAATGAGAAGAAGAAGAGGAAGTTGCACTAGCAGCAGGGCATTATGGATGGATGAACTATTTCCTCTCTTGTAAAAAAATATTTCCTCTCTGTGTATATTGATATAGATGGACTATTTCGATGGTGTGCATGTCTTTGGAACAAGTAGTAGCGTAGGTCCGCTTGACTATAAGGAACTATTTATCCGCCTAGCTTTCACTACTACTCCTTCTAGTGATCGGTATGCAATGCATGTGTCTGTAGACATGACAGCTTGTCCATGGAAGTTCAACTATGGCCACCATCACATTTCATCCACTGCCACTCGCGATTCCCACGACGCCGCTCCAACGCATGGCACCACATCCCCTGACTTGCGCCTCACCCCTCTCAACCTCACCGCCCCTCTGCCTTTGTGTGCATGACATGTGGGCCACCTGAAATGTAGCGAGCATCAAGTTTCTACCACAGCCACACGCGATTCCCATGACGCCGCTCGAACCCTTGACACCACACGTCCCTGAACATGCGGCTCTCCCCTCTCGGACCCACTGCCCCTCTACCTTTGGGAGCATTACATGTGGACCAGCCACCTATGGGTACACATGTTATTGACTCAAAGGAAGGTGTAGTAAGGCGCTGAAGCTTAGTCCCGAGGGCCCCGAGAGGGAAATGTAACTCCTGCGCCAGGCCTTATGGTGCTACCGCTGCACGAACTCATGCCAAACTCGGATTTGTTTCTTACTAGTACATGCACACAACGATTTAATGGGCATTGTAATCTTAACATGTGATGGGGAGCTCTAAATTTGAATTTGAAACTTATAAAACAAAAAAAATTGAAAACAAATAAACTGGAAGAGAGGTAGTATACCGTAGGATGTGTCCCATATGAAACAAGTCCCATGGTTTGTCACCAAGAAGATGCGGTTAGAAAGGAGCACAACTTCTTCATACTCGTACAACAACAAATTGGCTGCGGACAGCATGGTCCTCCTTTGTCCGCCATGTGCAGGGTTCGTGAAAGCAATTGCGATGTCGCACACCGTGATGAGAGTGTAGTTTTGGTTGGCAGACGACCTTATTGGGGCTTCCAGGATTGCTATCTTCTTCAATCTCACCGTGGTTCCATCGGATCAATTCAGGCGGTGGCCCATTGCATGGCTGATTCCAATGTTGGACAAAGGTTCTACGGGAATGGTGTGACCATTGTAAATGTTGTGCAAATTGATGTCGGTACCGTCCGTACATAAGTAAGCGAATCTCCACTGGCACCAAGCCTAACCTGTGAAACAGTGGGCAGCAGGAGAATTAGGAAATGGATACAGAAGTAGTCTTTAGAATGCATTTACTACGTGATCAAACTCATCACTTACCTGCTCATCGGAAAAAATCTAAGTGCACCTCAACGTCGGCATCTCAAGGGGCGTCAACTTACAACTACGGCCACGCCGCGCTAGAGAGACCCCCAAGGAAACATCCTCGTGCGTTGCACATAACATCAAGATGCATTTGTATCAGTAGTTTATCTTATGGGAGAAAAGGATGAATGAGGGAAGGCCTTATTTGCAAACGTGGAGAGGGGTGTGGGTATCTCTTTGCAAAATTTCCATAGTTTTCTTCCTATCCGTCTGATATAAATCAGATGGACTATATTGCAGGATGGCAGGCACACCATCATCAACAACTCTGTTTCTTATAAGAGTAGAGATGAGTAGTTTATCTTGTGAGAGGAAAGTATGAATGAGGGAAGGCCCTATTTGCAAATGTGGAGAGGGGTGTGGGTATCTTTTTGCAAAATTGCCATTGTTTTCTTCCTATCTGTCAGATATAAATCGGACGGACTATATTGCAGGATGGCAAGCCCACCATCATCACCAGCTCTGTTTCTTATAAGAGTAGTAGACTAGCAAGATGCCAGTGCGTTGCACGGAACATGAAGATGCATTTGTATGAGTAGTTTATCTTGTGGGAGAAAAGGATGAACGAAGGAAGGCCTTATTTGCAAATGTGGAGAGGGGTGTGGGTATCTTTTTGCAAAATTTCCATAGTTTCCTTCCTATCTGTCAGATATAAATCGGACGACCTATATTGTAGGATGGCAGGCACACCATCATCAACAACTCTGTTTTTTATAAGAGTAGAGATGATTAGTTTATCTTGTGAGAGAAAAGGATGAATGAGGGAAGGCCTTATTTGCAAATGTGGAGAGGAGTGCGGGTATCTTTTTGCAAAATTGCAAAATCTAAAAATCTAAAGTTAAAGATAGAATTTCAACTCAGGTCATCGCGTTGCGGGCATCCGGCGCTAACCAGTCCAGCACATTTTCGGTGTGAACTATGCTAGAGGTATATCTCTATGTCTACTCTTATACCCCCTCCATTCCTAAATATTTTTCTTTTTAAGATTTGAAATGGACTACCACATATGGATGCGTATGTAGACATATTTTAGAGTGTAGATTCACTCATTTTGCTCTGTATGTAGTCACTTGTTGAAATCTCTAAAAAGACAAATATTTAGGAAAGGAGGGAGTAGAAAGTAGAATTGGTGATGATGGTGTGCATGCCATCCTGCAATATAGGCCATCGGATTTATATCTAACGTATAGGAAAGAAACTATGACAATTTTGCAAAAAGATACCCACACCCTTCTCCACATTTGCAAATAAGGCCTTCCCTCATTCATCCTTTTCTCTCACAAGATAAACTACTCATACAAATGCATCTTGATGTTTCGTGCAACGCATGCGCATCTAGCTAGTTCCTTTTAAAATAGTTACTGCAGAAAACAGGGTGGAAACTATCAGATGAGGCCGGTAAAAAGAAGGCACATAGGGTTCAGCGTCATCATCACTACAGCTATGCACACGTGAGAAGTCTGCATATCGAGTGGGCTATGGATAGAAAGACGTGTCGAGTGTTTTTGAGTGAGGCACAGAGACACGACTAGAGCGCGCGCGTGTGTGAGATAGAGAGAGAGAGAAACCAGTTGATTGGTCAAGATCAAGATCGAGTTGTCACCCTTCTGTTGTCATTGTTGGGGGGGAGGGGGAGGGAGAGAAAGACGTATTGAGAGTGTGCGTGCGGTAGGCACAGAGGCACAACTAGCGAGTGTGTGTGTATGCATCTGTGTTTGAGATAGAAGCCAGTAGATATATTACTATCAAGATTGAGGTGCCACCCTACTCCTTCGGTGTCGGGTAGTGTACATGTGTGTGTGTGTTTGAGAGAGAATCTAGTAGATAGATTAGTATCAAGATAGACGTGTCACCCTGATCGTTCGGTGTCGGGAGGTGTGTGTGGGCGGGCAATGACACTTAGATATAGGGAGAAGGAGTTTGTGTGGAACATATCTATATTAAGTGACAGGTAGCACTACAAAAAAATACACTTCCGTGATGATACATGTTTGTCACAGTAGGTCACGTTTTCTGTCATGCATGTACATAGATCACGGAAGTGTCCACTTCCATGACGATAAATCACACGTCATAGAAGTCCTTTCGTCAAGGGTGACTGACAGGTGGCATCGACCGTAACTGGTCATCGTTAAGCTATCGGGTCCGTTTTTGGATCCGATAACCCGTTAACAACCCGGACCAATGGGGATTTTCCACATGTAAAATTTTCATTGGCAGGAGGAAACACGTGTTGGCTCACTGTTGGGACAGATGTCATCCACTCATTGGACAGGAGGCGCCTATGATACGTCGACACGTGGCATGGCCCAACAGAGGCCCATTCCGATGAAAATGCCGGTCCAACTAAAGGCCCACCATGTTTTTTCAGACACTAGTGGGCTGGCCCGTTAACAGCCTGTCATGTTTTTGGTCAAATTGAGGCCCATAGCAGATCAGGCCTGTTCACAGCCTACTGAGTTTTGGGCCAAATTACGGCCCATATCGGATCAGGCCAGTTAACAGACCACTGTTCTTTTGGGCCCATTCTAAGACAGGTGAGGGAGTCCTGGATTAGGCGGTCTCTGGACAGCCGGACTATATCCTTTGGCCAGACTGTTGGACTATGAAGATACAAGATTGAAGACTTCGTCCCGTGTCCGGATGGGACTTTCCTTGGCGTGGAAGGCAAGCTTGGCAATACGGATATGTAGATCTCCTCCCTTGTAACCGACTTTGTGTAACCCTAGCCCCCTCCGGTGTCTATATAAACCAGAGGGTTTAGTCCGTAGAACAACATACAATCATACCATAGGCTAGCTTCTAGGGTTTAGCCTCTACGATCTCGTGGTAGATCAACTCTTGTAATACTCATATCATCAAGAACAATCAAGCAGGACGTAGGGTATTACCTCCATCAAGAGGGCCCGAATCTGGGTAAACGTAGTGTCCCCTGCCTCCTGTTACCATCCGCCTTAGACGCACAGTGTGGGACCCCCTACCCAAGATCCACCGGTTTTGACACCGACATTGGTGCTTTCATTGAGAGTTCCACTGTGACGTCACCATAAGGCTATATGGCTCCGTCGATCATCGGTAACGATGCGGTCTAGGGCGAGGTTTTCCTCCCGGGACAGATCTTCGTATTCGGCGGCTTCGCACTGTGGGCCAATTCGCTTGGCCATCTGGAGCAGATCGAGAGTTACACCCCTGGCCATCAGGTCAGGTTCGGAAACTTAAACTACACTGCCGATACCCGCGGAGACTTGATCTTCGACGGATTCGAGCCCATGTCAGATGCGCTGCACGATCACAACGAGCATGTTTTAGCTCTACCATCGGACAGTGTTTGGGAGATTGCATCTACAACTACTCCGGCATTCAATCCGGAGCAAACTACGCCATCCGAGGACGGAGGGATGGACCCTCCATGGAGGCTGCACTCTCGGTGGCAATAGAGCCGGATACTGACTTCACCCCTTACGAGAGCCGTGTCGCCAAACCACTGGATTCGTCTCCAGCCACGGACTCCGAGTCGCCTGCATCCGTGCCTATCAAATCCGGCTGGGCGCCGATCATGGAGTTCACCTCCGCGGATATCTTTCAGCACTCGCCTTTCGGCGATGTGCTAAATTCATTAAGGTCTCTCTCCTTGTCAGGAGAACCTTGGCCGAACTATGTCCGGGTAGAATGGGATGCGGACGATGAAGAAATCCGCTGCCCACCCACCACCCACTTAGTAGCCACTGTCGATGATTTAACCGACATGCTTGACTTCAACTCCAAAGACATCGACGGTATGGACGGCGATGTAGGAGACGAACAGGAACCACCGCCCACAGGGCGCTGGACCGCCACCTCATCACATGACATATACATGGTGGATACACCCAAAGAAAATGACGACAAGGGACGGGAGGAGACAGCGGAGGATGACCCCTCCAAGAAGCAAACAAAGCGTCGGCATAGGCGCCGCTCCAAATCCCGCCTCGGCAAAAACAGCGATAACAGCGCAAGAGAAAATAACACTCCAGTCGACTCCAGAGGAAACGACGACCACATTGCTTCGGCAGCAGAGCAAGACGAAGCTGCAAACAGCGAACATAGTACGGATCCGACGTCCGAACACGGCGACACCGAGGATAAACCTCATCAAACCCCCTCTAGGGAGGAAAACAGTCCGGATGAAGATGCACACATCATCCCGGAAACACACTTGGAGCAAGAGAACCTCCGTAGAAGGCTTATTGCCACAGCGAGGAGTCTGAAGAAGCAGAAGCAAAGGCTTAAGGCCGCACAAAATACGCTCAACAGCAGGTGGAACAAAGTGCTTGACAATGAAGAAAAGTATGGTGGAAGTTACCTCACAAAGAGCTACCCAAAGCGCAAGCTATTACCTAAATTCGACGATGAGGCCTTAGAGCCCACACAGCAGAAAAATAAAATGGCCAACCGGCCGGATCAGCCACCTTGTGACCACGATAGAGCGGCTAACAAGGTCGCACATAAGTCAACACATGATCTACGTGAGGACTTGCGCCAAAAATCCAGTATGACCAGATCCATTTATGGATCTAGGAAGCGTGCTCCGGCACAAAATCAAAACCGAATACTACAACCGTCCGAACGCCATGATACATCCAAATACAGGGGTGCCGCACACCCCCTATGTTTCACCGATGAGGTGCTGGACCACGAATTCCCAGAAGGATTCAAACCAGTGAACATAGAGGCATCCGACGGGACCACAGACCCTGGGGTCTAGATTGAGGACTTTATCCTCCATATCCATATGGCTCGCGGAGACGATCTCCATGTCATCAAATACTTGCCCCTCAAACTTAAAGGACCAGCTCGGCACTGGCTGAAAAGCCTCCTCGAAAACTCAATTGGAAGTTGGGAGGAGCTCGAGGACGCTTTTCGGGCTAATTTTCAAGGAACCTATGTACGACCTCCGGATGCAGACCATCTAAGTCATATAATTCAACAGCCCGGAGAGTCAGCCCGAAAGCTTTGGATCAGGTTTCTCACTAAGAATAACCAAATCGTCGACTGTCCGGACACCGAAGCCTTAGCAGCTTTCAAACACAGCGTCCGAGACGAATGGCTCGACAGACACCTCGGCCATAAAAAACGAGAACAATGGCAGCCCTGACAAGCCTCATGACCCACTTTTGCACGGGCGAAGATACCTGGTTAGCCCGCAGTAGCACCAGCGACCCAAGCACATCCGAAGTCAGGGATGGCAATGGAAAACCACAACGCAATAAAAACAAGCGTTGAAATAAAGAAGATAGCCCAGATAAAATGGCAGTAAACACCGGATTCAGGGGCTCTTGACTAGGTCAGCGGAAAAAGCCTTTCAAAGGCAGCTGAGATGGACCGTCTGCCCTAAACAAGATTCTCGACAAACTATGTCAGATTCATGGCACCCCCGATAAACCTGCAAATCACACCCACAAAGAATGCTGGGTCTTCAAGCAGGCCGGTAAGCTAAACACCGAACACAAGAGGGGAGACACCAAGAGAAGACGAGGACGAACCTCGCCAGCAAAGCACTGGAGGACAGAAAAAATTCCCACCAGAAGTTAAAACAGTAAACAAGATCCATGTGATGAAGAGGAGAAGCAAACATGCACTCCGAGACATACGCGCCATAGAGCCTGTCACCCCTAAGTTCAACCCCTAGTTGGCCTGCCCGATCACTTTTGATCACGGGGATCACGCGACAAGCATCCAGCATGAAGGATTGGCTGCCTTGGTGTTAGACCCAATAATAAATGGTACCATCTCACACGAGTCCTTATGGACGGCGGCAGTGGTCTAAATCTGATATATCAGGACACAGTCCGCAAAATGGGGATAGACCCGACAAAAATAAACCACAGTAATACTACCTTCAAGGGAGTAATACCAGGCCCAGAGGCCCGCTGTATGGGCTCTCTATTACTAGAGGTTGTATT
This sequence comes from Triticum urartu, assembly GCF_056163025.1. Lineage (NCBI taxonomy): Eukaryota > Viridiplantae > Streptophyta > Magnoliopsida > Poales > Poaceae > Triticum > Triticum urartu. The sequence goes on from NC_141879.1 coordinate 429,061,864, forward strand.
CGGTCCTCCCGACAACTTCCGAAGCGAAAAGTTAACTTTCTACATCGCTCCATTCTGAAGTGGCTATCAAGCACTACTCGAAAGAGCGGCTTTCACTCGTTTTAATGCAGTACTGCATTATGCTTCTCTTAAGCTTAAGATGCCCGGTCCATGTGGCACCATCACAGTTAGTGCAAATATTGAGCGTTCTCTACACGCGGAAGAATGTGCGGTGGCATTAACAGCCGAGCACTAGACGACCTCACCAACCAGAATAAATGATAGGTCGTCCAGACCACGGACACACTTAGACGAGTTCGGTGCATCACTACATATACATGAGATTGGTTTGATGGTTAAACCATCATAGATGGTACCAGGGGCTTCCCGCGTTAATCAGGGCTAGTTCGGCTCAACTAGACTTATCTTGAATTTTAATGGTTTATTGATAATAACCAATTTTCTGGCACGGCAACTTTCACCTAAGTTCTTCTCTTTTACAGATGACAATCGTGCTACACCCGTCCAGGACACGGCATAACGGAGACACAGGCGCAGACGTGCAGCAGGGACCCTCTCAAAGGTTTCTTTTCAGATTAAGACCCTGCGTAAACCTTTTTTACTGTCCCTTGTTGTTCACATCCTCCAGATACTCAATACAACCGAGAAGGATACTAACGTTCTTGGCATGTGGCCACGTCAGGATATTGCACGTACCTGGACACTCGGGGTTTATTATTAAGGGCATTGTTCAGCCTGGCATATGTTATAAAGACCGAATACCTTAGGGAGTGTTCGGCGTCGCGAGTTTGGCCTTATATGCATCAGCTCTGAATCATGTCTTTGGTCAAATGTTGGGTTTGCCCAGCTCCCATGTTTTGGTACCTTACGTTCCGCTATATCTGTTAAGGTAGCACTGGGAGAACTACTGCGATTGTGCCCTGGTTTATCCGGATGAGCACCTCAGTAGAGAAAGCCGAAAACTGACTGTCGTGATAAAGCGCGAGACTGGTCAACCACTTGATGACTTAGTGGAATCTTCGGGATTCCTCCGCATTAACGAAGGGCCGTTTCCCGGTCATGTACGCGCCCCGTATTCGGACGAGCGCCGAAGTACCAGGGCTATATAGTAGTCCCACCGTCAAACTCCTATGGCTAAGTGAAATTATTAAAGCAATATAGTCTGATTGCCTCGTTCGCTGCGCTACCACCTCCTTCATGGACCGAGACATTGGATCAAGTGTGAATACGCATTTTTTGCAAACACCCCCACATTATATGCGTGGGGGCTGAAGCCGACGACTGCAATCTTTCAGGTTATATACATATATACATAAACGGCTGCACAGGAAGCATCATAATACTTTCAGGCAAAAGTATAAACACAACATTTATAATTCAATAAAACATTGTTTTTACAATGGGAATACATGTCACTAGAACATAATATTCGTCAAGCACTGAGCCTCTATCGAACGAGCGCCTTCAAGGACTTCTTCAAAGTAGTGCTCGGTAGCCACCCGGCCCACGGCCGAACCCTGTGTTGCAATAGTGGTGGCCTCCATCTCTGCCCAGTATGTCTTGACACGGGCAAGTGCCATCTGCGCACCCTCTATGAATGCCGACCTCTTCATAGCGTCGATGTGCGGCACAGCACCAAGGAATTGTTTCACTAAACTAAAGTAACTATTCGTCCTTGGCCCTCCCGGCCAAAGATGATCCACAACATACCTCATGGCAAGTCCGGACAACCTATGGAGCTCGGCCCACTCGGCCATTCGCTCATTCAACAGCAGCGGGCGCACTGGAGCATGGAACTGTGACCAGAACAGCTTTTCCACTTCACGGTCTCTTTGATCCTTGAAGTACTCAGCCGGATCAGCACCACTTGCTGCTAAATCCACGTATGTGTTTGTAGAACTCCATAGTTGATCAAGAGGAGCATACTTCGGATCTCCAAACTTAGTCTGCAACAAAAAGGGCTTCCCAGCCACGATATCTGCAGCTTGACGCAGCTCCTCCTTCATCGCTCTGATTTTGGAGCGGGCTTCCTTGGCTGCTACCATGGCCTTCTCCAGGCCCGTCGCCTTCGCTCTGCTTTCTTTTTCAAGAAGCTGGTAACGGTCAGCGGCATCTTTCAACTCAACGGCCATCTTGGCTATTCTTTCCTTGCTCTGGCAATGCACGGCCTGTTCAGTCCTCAGCTCTTCGACCGCCTTTAGAGCGGCCGCATCGCTATTTCTTGCTTGTTCCTTGGCTTGGGCAAGCTCCGCCCGAAGGGTCTCCATGGTGGCAGCTCCATCTGCAGTCACAACATATTAAAGATATCGGCATCATGCTCATGTTACTATGTGTTGATCACCGGAGAAATCACTTACCCTGTGCCTCGTCAAGACGCTTGTTGACGAGCACGATGTCGGCATATGCCACATCAAGTTGCCGCTTTAGCTCGGCAAACTCATCAGTCCGGCTAGCCATCGGACCTTCAGCTACCTGCACATAAAGGCGGTCTAGTTATTACCTCGGACTATGATCCTCTGTTTGCCGCCGTTTTCGACGGCAACCAGAGTCTCAGGGGCTACTATCTGCATAGGGCACACCTAGTGTGTGCGGTACTGTAAAAAACATAGAGTATTTCACGTACCTCAAAGCCTTTCAGCAGGCTCATAAAAGCTTCATGCAACCCACTTTCGGCGGATGAAATCCTTTCAATTACCGTACCCATTAGCATACGATGCGCTTCTAAGATGGCCACTTCCTCCAGAAGATCCCTCAGTGCGTCCGACCGCACACTATATGGTTTCGGACTCTTTCTATTGCTCTCTTTAGGACACGAATACTGAGGACTCCGGGTGGCCAATGGATTACCCTCTGGACTTGGCGGATCAGGAGAAACCCTTTGCGACGACACTTCAGGGTCGCCCACCTCATGAGGCGGGGTGGCAGGGGGAGGTGTTTCGCACTCCATCATCTCCGAAAGAAGATCCCCTGAAGACGAACATTGTCGAGAAGGGCTATGATTTGAACTACAAGATATAAGCTTTGGTTATTGTCTTCAGAAGTAAGGTAGGATATTTTCACTATTAAGTACTTTTTGTTTACTTACAGCTCGGTCGAGGGCTGATCTCCTTGCGGGCACTGTGCGGCAAGAGTACCCTCCAAGACGGGACCCTCTGGCGAAGATTTCTTCCCCCGTTTGAAAACCTTTGTTTCCGGGTCTTCAGAGGTGTTCCTCTTCCTTCCTTGGGGAGAGGGAATGTCAGATTCTTCTCCCTGGTTATCCTCCTTCGTGGAGGCACTAATTCCCCCGGTTTGGACGAATAGTGAGCAAGGCCCGCTTTCAGCCTCTGTATTCCCCCCTTTTTCTTCCCCTGAGGGCGCTTGATAAGGCGCCGACTCGAGCATTCTGTCTAGTATGGGATTGTCCAAGCCTTCGGGAAGGGGGGTCGTACACCTAATCATCTTCGCCTTTGTTATCCAGTCCTGGTCAAAGAGCGACTTTTCATAATGATGTTATGATAAATAAAAAGACAACGTGTTCGGCCATGGGATTACTTACTTGGGTATCGGGGCGATTATAGCTCAGACCCGCATCCTCGGTGGTGTCCGGACACTCTATTTGGGGTCCGATGAACAATTTTTCATCTCTTCGAGCGTCATGCCGAGGAAGTGTTGAATAGTATGCGGTCCTTCCTGGTTGAATTCCCACATACGGAGGGTTCTACGTTTGCAAGGCTGGACTCGACGAACTAGCATGACTTGCATTACCGAGACCAGGTTGACATCTCTCTCGAGGAGATCTCAGACGTGACTCTACAATATCGGCACATCATTTACTGGCCCCTAGTTCAGCCCCTTTTTGATCCATGACGTCAGTTGTGGTGGGGGACCTGAGCAAAAGATAGGGGCGGCCACCCACTTGGAACTCTGGGAGCTGTGATATAGAACCACTCCCGCTGCCACAAACTGGACACCTCTAGGAAGGAACCCTCTGGCCATGGAGCATCAGCGCTTTTGCTTATTACGGCACCTCCGCACTCTGCGTGCCGCCCCTCGATCATCTTCGGCTTCACATTGAAGGTCTTGAGTCACAGGCCAAAGTGTGGGGTAATGCAGAGGAAGGCCTCACACATGACGGTAAACGATGAGATGTGAAGGAGGGAATCCGGGGCCCAATCATGGAAATCCAGCCCATAATAGAACATGAGCCCCCTGACAAAGGGATCCAGAGCGAGACCTAGCCCTCGGAGGAAGTGAGAGATGAACACAACACTCTCGTTGGGTTCGGGAGTGGGGATGACCTGCCCTCGGGCAGACAGCCTGTGCGAGATTTCGGTGGTCAGATACCTGGCCTCTCTCAGCTTCTTGATGACCTCCTCTATGACAGAGGAAGGCATCCACCGACCTTGGAGGTTGGATCCGGACATGGTTGAAGGTTTGAAGTGCCAGACCTGAGCTTGGGTGTTGGAACTAGAGGTGGGGGGAGGATTCGATTGAGCACGGGAGGGAAAAAGGACAGGCCTTGGCCTTTTTATAGAGAGGGTGAATGTCAAGCGTCCTCCTCGTGGCTGTTTGGGACTAGCCTAAAATCGAGGAGTCATACCAACAAGCAGGATTGGGTTACCCATGTCGGTATTGATGAGAATCCCGGAATAAGGGGGACACAATCTCTGCTTTGACAAGACGTGTCAGGAAAACCGCCTCGCGATATGTGCAGTGCTGGTTGGGAAAAACGGTTCGAATAATGACCGGGCCATGACATGATGTCATGTTGTCAAAATGTGCCATCAGATTAGATTTGTGGAAATATTATTCTCTCTACGGTGGTATGTGGAACTTGTTTTGCAGAGCCGGACACTATCCTTGTGTTCAAAATCTTCTATGGAATATTCGGAGGAGGAAACTGCCTTACAATGCCGAAGACAAAACTGCGCGCCGGACTCATCGTCATTGAAGCCTGGTTCGGGGCTATTGAGGGAATCCTGGATTAGGGGGTCTCCGGACAGCCGGACTATATCCTTTGGCCGGACTGTTGGACTATGAAGAGACAAGATTGAAGACTTCGTCCCGTGTCCGGATGGGACTTTCCTTGGCGTGGAAGGCAAGCTTGGCAATACGGATATGTAGATCTCCTCCCTTGTAACTGACTTTGTGTAACCCTAGCCCCTTCCGGTGTCTATATAAACCGGAGGGTTTAGTTCGTAGGACAACATACAATCATACCATAGGCTAGCTTCTAGGTTTTAGCCTCTACGATCTCGTGGTAGATTGATACGTCTCCAACGTATCTATAATTTTTGATTGCTCCATGCTATATTATCTACTGTTTTGGACTATATTGGGCTTTATTTTCCACTTTTATATTATTTTTGGGACTAACCTATTAACCGGAGGCCCAGCCCAGAATTGTTGTTTTTTGCCTATTTCAGTGTTTCGGATAAACGAAATATCAAACAAAGTCCAAACGGAATAAAATCTTCGGGAACGTGATTTTCTCACCGAACGTGATCCAGGAGACTTGGACCCTGCTCCAAGGAACAAAAGAGGCGGTCACGAGGGTGAGGGGTGCCCCCTTAGGGCGCGCCCCCTGCCTCGTGGGCCCCTCGTTGCTCCTCCGGCGTACTTCTTCCTCCTATATATACACACGTACCCCCAAACGATCAGAAGAGGAGCCAAAAACCTAATTCCACCGCCGCAACTTTCTGTATCCACGAGATCCCATCTTGGGGCCTGTTCCGGAGCTCCGCTGGAAGAGGGCCGTCGTCACGGAGGGCTTCTACATCATCCTAGCCCCTCCGATGAAGTGTCAGTAGTTTACCTCAGACCTTCGGGTCCATAGTTAGTAGCTAGATGGCTTCTTCTCTCTCTTTGAATCTCAATACAAAGTTCTCCCCCTCTCTTGTGGAGATCTATTCAATGTAATCTTCTTTTTGCGGTGTGTTTGTTGAGACCGATGAATTGTGGGTTTATGATCAAGTCTATCTATGAATAATATTTGAATCTTCTCTGAATTCTTTGATGTATGATTGGTTATCTTTCCAAGTCTCTTCGAATTATCCGTTTGGTTTGGCCAACTAGATTGGTAGTTCTTGCCATGGGAGAAGTGCTTAGCTTTGGGTTCGATCTTGTGGTGTCCTTTCCTAGTGACAGACGGTGCAGCAAGGCACGTATTGCATCATTGCCATCGAGGATAAAAAGATGGGGTTTATTTCATATTGCATGAATTTATCTCTCTACATCATGTCATCTTGCTTAAGGCGTTACTTTGTTTTTAACTTAATACTCTAGATGCATGCTGGATAGCGGTTGATGAGTGGAGTAATAGTAGTAGATGCAGAATCATTTTGATCTACTTGTCACGGACGTGATGCCTATATACATGATCATGCCTAGATATTCTCATAACTATGCTCAATTCTGTCAATTGCTCAACAGTAATTTTTTCACCCACCGTAGAATACTTATGCTCTTGAGAGAAGCCACTAGTGAAACCTATGGCCCCCGGGTCTATTCTCATCATATAATTATCCATCACTTCAATCTTGCTTTGCTTTTTATTTTCCTTTTACTTTTTACTTTGCATCTTTACACCAAAAATACCAAAAATATTATATCTATCATATCTCACTCTCGTAAGTGACCTGAAGGGATTGACAACCCCTAATCGCGTTGGTTGCGAGTACCTATCGTTTTGTGCAGGTACGAGGGACTTGAGCGTGGCCTCCTACTGGATTGATACCTTGGTTCTCAAAACTGAGGGAAATACTTACGCTACTCTGCTGCATCATCCCTTCCTCTTCGGGGAAAACCAACACAAGCTCAGGACGTAGCAAGAAGGATTTCTGGCGCCGTTGCCGGGGAGTCTACGCAAAAAGTCAACATACCAAGTACCCATCACAATCCCTATCTCTCGCATTACATTATTTGCCATTTGCCTCTCGTTTTCCTCTCCCCCCCAATTTACCCTTGCCGTTTTATTCGCCCTCTCTCTCTCTATCCTCCCTCTCTATTTGCCTCTTTTTGTCCGTTTGCTTTTTGTTTGCTCGTGTGTTAGATTGCTTGTTTGTCGCGATGGCTCAAGATACTACCAAATTGTCTGACTTCACCAATACCAATAATAATGATTTCCTTAGCACTCCGGTTGCTCCTCTTACCGATGCTGAATCTTGTGAAATTAATATTGCTTTGTTGAATCTTGTTATGAAAGATCAATTCGCCGGCCTTCCTAGTGAAGATGCCGCTACTCATCTGAATAGCTTCATTGATTTATGTGATATGCAAAAGAAAAAAGATGTCAATAATGATGTCATTAAATTGAAGCTATTTCCTTTTTCGCTTAGAGATCACACTAAAGCTTGGTTTTCGTATTTGCCTAAGAATAGTATTGATTCATGGACCAAGTGCAAAGATGCTTTTATCTCTAAGTATTTTCCTCCCTCTAAGATCATCTCTCTTAGAAACGATATTATGAACTTTAAACAACTCGATCATGAACATGTTGCACAAGCTTGGGAGAGAATGAAATTAATGATACGTAATTTCCCTACTCATGGTTTGAATTTGTGGATGATCATACAAAAAATTTATGCCTGATTGAATTTTTCTTCTAGAAATCTTTTAGATTCGGCCGCGGGAGGCACTTTTATCGAAATCACTTTAGGAGATGCTACTAAACTCCTAGATAATATTATGGTTAATTATTCTCAATGGAATACTGAAAGATCTTCTAATAAAAAGGTGCATGTGATAGAAGAAAATAATGTGTTGAGTGGAAAGATGGATGAACTTATGAAATTATTTGCTACTAAGAGTGTTTCTTATGATCCTAATGATATGCCCTTGTCTACTTTGATTGAGAATAACAATGAATCTATGGATGTGAATTTTGTTGGTAGGAATAATTTTGGTAACAACGCTTATAGAGGGAATTTTAATCCTAGGCCATATCCTAGTAATCCTTCTAATAATTATGGGAATTCCTACAACAACTCTTATGGAAATTATAATAAGGTGCCCTCTGAATTTGAGAATAGTGTTAAAGAGTTTATGAATTCACAAAAGAATTTTAATGCTTTGCTTGAAGAGAAATTGCTTAAAGTTGATGACTTGGCTAGGAACATTGATAGAATTTCTCTTGAGGTTGATTCTTTAAAGCTTAGATCTATTCCTCCTAAGCATGATATCAATGAGTCTCTCAAAGCCATGAGAATTTCCATTGATGAGTGCGGGGAAAGAACCGCTAGGATGCGTGCTTCAAAAGATGCCTTTATTAAAGCGTGTTCTTCCAATACCTATGAAACTCAAGATGAAGATCTAAAAGTTATTGATGTGTCTCCTATTAAATATTTATTTTGCAATATGAATCTTGATAAAACTGAATATGATCTTCCTTTACCTAGAAGGCATTCTAAAAATTGGGAGTATTTAGATCTTAATGATGAAATTGATGAAACACAATAGGAATCCAGTACTTTGCCGTCTGCCATGGCGGACGGCAAAGGCAGGGACGGCTGATGGCAAAGCACTTTGCCGTCCGCCGCGGACGGCAAACAGTGACGACAAAGATAGGGTCGGCAAACAGGTCCTTTGCCGTCGGCTTTTTATGGCGGACGGCAAAGAGCCCTTTGCCTACAGCGGCTGACAGCAAAGAGGGGGGACGGCAAAATGTTGCACGTCTGCCAGCGTCACTCCGTTAGGCGGCTAACGGCGGCCTTTGTCGTCCGCCAGCGGACGGCAAATTTGAGCGCCTCTTTGCCGTCCGCCAGACGACGTCAGCTATACGTCAGCGCCCGCTCTTTTTTGCCGTCCGCCGGGCGGACGGCAAAGGCAAAGTCTTTTCCATCAGCTTGGCTTTGCCGTCCGCCACGGTAGGAAAATTGGCCAAATGGTCCATCCCCAGGAAGCACAGGTGGGCGCCACGTGCCCCCTTTGCCGTCTGCCACCGATGGCAAAGGGGTCTTTGCCGTCTGCGCCCTTTGCCGTCTTCCGCAGACGGCAAAGAGCCTGCACTGCCTCTTTTTGTTCGGTTTTTCTTATATCCAACAATTATCACAACAAATGTTTCACAGCACATATATATCCATCACATAAATATCCAGCACATATATATCCATCCATACATACATAGTAGGTTGCACATAGTTCCATCGATCCATACATATTACAATATGCAAAGTTTAATCATAGCAAGCGAGCAGAATACAAGAAGTGCATCAAAGGAAAAAACAGGAAAAAGCAAGCAATCCATCATCGGAAGCTGGCTTCCATGAAGTGAATGAAACCTGCAAAATGACAAATAAGAAAGTTAGAAAAAGAAGACTAGAAGAAGAATTAGACTAGAAGAAAAAGAATAGAAGAAGAAGACTACAAGAAGAAGTATATGCCATATATTAGCTAACTTAGGTGAAATGCCACGTTTATGAGCTAACCTAGGTGAAATGGGTAATTTATGAGCTAACCTAGGTGAAATAGGTTGTTTATGAGCTAACCTAGGTGAAATGGGTCATTTATGAGCTAACTTAGGTCAAATGGGTCGTTTATGAGCTAACCTAGGTGAAATTGATCATTTTGGGAGCTAACTTAGTTGAAATGGGTATTTTATGAGCTAACTAAGGTGAAATGCCATGTTTTTGAGCTAAGTAAGGTAAAATGGATTGTTTTTGAGCTAACTTAGGTGAAATGGGTCGTTTATGAGCTAACCTAGGTGAAATTGATCATTTTGGAGCTAACTTAGTTGAAATGGGTCTTTTATGAGCTAACTAAGGTGAAATGCCACGGTTTTGAGCTAACTAAGGTAAAATGGATCGTTTTTGATCTAACTTAGGTGAAATGGGTCGTTTATGAGCTAACCTAGGTGAAATTGATCATTTTGGAGCTAACTTAGTTAAAATGGGTCTTTTATGAGCTAACTAAGGTGAAATGCCACGTTTTTGAGCTAAGTAAGGTAAAATGGATCATTTTTGAGCTAACTTAGGTGAAATGGGTCGTTTATGAGCTAACCTAGGTGAAATTGATCATTTTGGAGCTAACTTGGTTGAAATGGGTCTTTCATGAGCTAACTAAGGTGAAATGCCACGTTTTTGAGCTAACTAAGGTAAAATTGATCGTTTTTGATCTAACTTAGGTGAAATGGGTTGTTTATGAGCTAACCTAGGTGAAATTGATCATTTTGGAGCTAACTTAGTTGAAATGGGTCTTTTATGAGCTAACTAAGGTGAAATGCCACGTTTTTTAGCTAACTAAGGTAAAATGGATCATTTTTGAGCTAACTTAGGTGAAATGGGTCGTTTATGAGCAAACCTAGGTGAAATTGATCATTTTGGAGCTAACTTAGTTGAAATGTGTCTTTTATGAGCTAACTAAGGTGAAATGCCACGTTTTTGAGCTAACTAAGGTAAAATGGATCGTTTTTGAGCTAACTGAGGTGAAATGGGTCATTTTGGAGCTAACCTAGGTGAAATGGGTCATTTTGGAGCTAACCTAGGTGAAATGGGTCATTTTAAAGCTAACGTAGGTAAAATGGATCATTTAGGAGCTAATCTATGTAAAATGGGTCATTTTAGAGCTAACTTGGATAAATTGGATCACTTGTAAGCTAACTAAGGTAAAGTAAGTCATTTTAGAGCTAACTTAGGTAGAATGGATGGTTTATGAGGTCAGTAAGCTTATTAAGTCATTTTGGAGGAAAAGAAGCTAACTCTCGGTCATTATGGTAAGCATATTGAAGGAAATAAAGCTAAGTCTAGGTCTTCATGCATTTGTTAAGCAAAACACTAGAGAAACTTACCGTGATCACGGAGATGTAGGAGCGGGCTGGCTCGCGCCAGTAGCTGGAGAAGGAGCGGGCTGGCTCGCACCGGTAGCTAGAGAAGGATCGTGCGATGCGTTTCTAGAGTTAAGCTGCATCAAAGATCATTTCCAATGTCTTGTTAGCATTATGACACTCAAATGTTAAGACTAGCAAGTAATGTCCATTCAAATTAAACTCACCGTGCTCCCAGGAGCAATCACTGGCATCGGCGGAGTGGTCTGACCGGACTTCTCGCACATAGACTACACATTTGGTTTTCACAACAGAGTCATACTAGTTAGTAATGAGACTCAAATGTTAAGACTAGCAAGTAATCTGGAGAAGAAACTTACCACAAGGAGCTCGTACATGGCCCTTGCCTGCATGTCATTCCGTGCCCTCTCCTCCTCCAACATCTTTGTCGTCCTCTCCTCCAACTCCCGCTGCCTCTCCGCCGCCTCCGCCAGAAGTTTCTCCGTTCTATCTCTCTCACTCTGTATAGAAGCCTGCAACACCACTCACATGACCATTTGTAATCATTGATGGAAGCGCACACAATGTAATGGAGAAAGATAGCTGAGTACGTATAACTAACCTTGAAGGCGAGTTCGACTGGCCGTTGACGAGGCCTTATCTCAGGAGCGGAGCTCGACTGGCGCGCCTTGACCTCCGGGAGAGTGCTAGGACAATGGATAAGTCCATCTCCCATGGCTATGGAGCCATGGGACCTCCCGCCACCAGATATCATCAGCAGCTCTGTATCAATGGGACCCTGGCTCGGGTTAAAGTCCTCCCCTTTCCTCGCCTTCCCCTGATCTCTATATTGCACGAGCTTGTCGTGGGCGGAGATGTTGGTGAAGTTCTTTGGATCATCGAGGTCAGACGCAGAGAATGCCTTGACTTTCTTGTAAGGGCTAGTGTGGGCCATGGCATACAGGTCGTACACCTCTGGCACCTTATCCGCCTTATTGTAGCGTGCCTAAAAGAGAGAAACAAAGTAAATTAGTAATTAAAGGGCTAAAGCTAGCATGATGAATGAATTGCATGAATCATGAAGCAAACCACATACCCAGTTCCGCCCGTACTGAAATAAGTTGGAGCTGCCTTGGTGGTGTGGCACACCTTCCATTTGGGCACGTTTGTCCTTGGCCTCTTTGTGGGTGGCCAGCCATTCTTTTGAGCACCACTCATTGACCAACACCTCCCAAAATTCATCTGATCCGCACACCATCTCGGAGGGGCCTAAGTTAGCAAATAGAAACTTGAGCGCTACGGCTATGAATTACTAAGTGAAGGAAGTAAGTACAAGGCCTTGAGAATTACCTTCATGTACTTCTCCTTACTCAAGAACTTATCGCGGCACTCCTGCTTGGGCTTCTTGATACCACGCCCGGCGTAGTAGTCTCGAACAGCCTGCACCCGAACCTCATGCCATAAGTTCTGAAGCAGGCGCTTGCACTCCTTGTGGATAACATGATCCACCTCCTCCTCGTATCCCTCCTCACACCTGTAGAATGTCTCCAATCAAATGAGACAATATTGATTAGTACAATTAATAACTAGCTAGTTGAAAATTTTTAATTGTGTAAAGGAGCAATTACCCAGAACTTTTTGATCATGACGTCTACCCTCGTCTTGCACAAGACACCGTCGATAATCTCACCCGGCGGGGCCGGGGCAGCCAAGTAGTGCTCCCAAGTCAATCCAACCTCTGGAAGCCGACCCTCACGTATGCAATGTGACAAACCCCGGGAAGTTTTGCCGAATCAGAACTCCAAGGATGGAGTTGGGCCGGCGGACACTTTCATGGTGGTCCCATCCCCTGCAGCATGACAAGGCCAACACATCAGTTATTTGAAGAAACATGAATGCAGAAGGTACAAAAAGATTAAATGCACTTACCTCTCCCCATCAGCGAAAATCAACCACCTCTGCTCGCGGGTCACCGGCACGGATGGGAGCCGTGTAGCACCACACTGGTAGACGTTGCCCCCCTCCTCCCCCTCCTCATCAGTCGGCTCCCCGCCATCATCAGCATGGCCACTCGGCTCCCCACCATCATCAGCGTGGCCACTCAGCTCCTAAGGCCAGGTACCCCATCCAGACGTGTGCTCCTCCAGGGTCTCGTGGGTCGAAGGCCCATCGACCCGAGGCTCGTGTGTCGAAGACCCGTGGACCGGAGGCTCATGGACCGGAGTCCGTGCAGCCTCCTCCTTAGACGAGTCCACCCTAGCAGTCACGTGCTCGGGTGAAATAGCTGGGGGTGGCAGCGAGGAAGGCACCGTAAGAGTCACCCTACCTCCTCTCCCGCGACCACGTGCTCCACCTCCTCTCTTCTTTTTACCTCGTCCCCTGCTAGGCACCGCGGTCGATGAAGAAGGGCCCGGCGGTGTCGCCATACTGTCCAGCAATGCTCGGCGGAGAGGTGCGTGTGGAATGGAAGACCTCACACCACGCGCCGACGAAGAAGGGGCCTCGGCGCGCTCCCGACCAGCCCCCACCATCTTTCAACACCTTCCATGACAAAGAATAAACGAAATTAGTACAACATGAAAAAAAGTACCGACATGAATAATAATATGTATACCACTTAAGTGTATCATCATCAAGTACAACATAAAAAAATTGAATACCTGACACTACTAATAATCTCGATCAGTATCATCAATAAATGCATAATCATCATCATCACTATAATCAATGATGGGCTCATAGGGTTCATTGGCATCAACATGTGCAAGGCCACCTTGACGTAATCGGTCAAGCATTGACAGGTCATCCGCAGCAGTAACCTCTTCTTGTTCCGGCTCTTCTTGTTCCTCCTCTGGGGTGTTGTCGGATTCATTGTCGCTGTCTACTTCAATGTGTTGGGGTGAAGTATAGCGGTTCTTGAAACGCTTTTTGGAAAGACGTGTCTCTTGGAAGAATTCTCCTTCATATGTGTCTGGGTTAATGTGAGGTTCATAATCCTCTTCCTTTGGGGGAGAAAGTCTAGCACGTGGCGGCACTTCATAAATGACATCCCAACCTTTCAGATTTGGATTAGTTTGGCAGGCCCACGGTAGATAGAATACTTGGGTCGCCTGTTGAGCCGTAATATAGACATCAGGAACATCTAAATGGGTGCTTTGGTTGATTTCAACTAGCCCTATATGTTCATGAGTCCTTCTAGTCTCCTTCGGCTGAAACCAATAACATTTGAAGACTATGATATTCGGTGGGTTTTCACCATAGAACAGAAGTTCATAAATTGCTTCAACTCTCCCATAATACTCGGTACCTCCTTCGCCGATAGAAGATACACAACAATTTGTAGACTTTCGGTCGGCCATAGATAGCTCTTTGCCATAGGTACGAAAGCGATACCCGTTGATGTCGTACTTGTCACGTTGGGCAGACTCACCATGAAATGTCCACACCGTATAATCGGGCGTAAAACCACTCTTCTGCAGGTGTTTGCCCATTTCAGCCTCTGTCTTCTTTTCCCAATTGCCGCACCGGAAACAGGGGCACCAGGTTTTCTTTTGGCCATTTGCAAATGCGGCTTGCACAAACCCCTTGGTTTTTGTGAACCATTCAGAGCTCCATTTGTTCTGACTAGTGTGACAGGTATACATCCACGCACGGTCACTCATCTTGACTTTTGGAGCTACTGGACACACAACAATTATATATGTAATTCACCATGTATATATTCATCAGTTGATCTACTTTGTCAATTTTATTACGTCCATGCAACCTACACTATAATAGGTAATGATAGGTCCTAATCCCACCCGTGTATGTGTAGATTGGGTTCATTTTCTCATGCTATGCCCCGGATCCGACGCAAAATTACGGCAGCACCTCCCCGCTGTTCTCCTGATACACGTCTCTGCAATAAACAGAGAGGATGTGTACCCGGAGAACAACAGGGGAGGCACTGACGAAATTTATGCGTCGGATCCGGAGCAAAGCATATGGGAAAACAAACCCAATCTACACATACTCGAGTTGTCCATGGATAGCGTTGGACAATTCGAAAGAATCAAGGTTATAAATATGCAAATGCATGCATATTTATAACTATGACGCTTTCGAACGGGAGACCCATATTGGTTATGCATACTGATGATTCAAGACACATATATAGCTAGCTATCAAGTTTCATCGCAATAGATCAAATAATTAATGGGGGAGGAGGACTTGTCATTTGTGCTCACCCACGAACGAAGGGGCAGAGCTCGTCAAACGCATGGCGAGGTCGTCGAACACCAAACCTCGCGGCGATGAAACAACTGCACATTTAAAACTACAGGATCAACACAATTATATATGATGTTTTTCATAACAAAATCGAAAAATATATGACCTAACTAATAATTCACAAATATATGACCCCGTCGGCCTCTGGAAGGCCAAAGAACACCTTTTCGGGAGGTGTCGGGGGTCGGGGTGTCCTGTCAGTGTCGGGGTGCCATGTCGGGGTCGGGGTGCTGTTTCCGGTCGGGGGGTCGAGGTGTCGTGTCGATGTCGGGGTAGTGTCGTGTCCGTGTCGGGGTGTTGTTTTGGGGTCGGGGTGTGGTGTCGGGGTCAGGTTGTCGGCTCAGGCTCGGGGTCGGGGTGTCGGGGTCGGGGTCGGGGTGTCGGGGTCGGGGTATCGGGTCAGGCTCGGGGTCGGGGTGTCGGGGTCGGGGTCGGGCTATCGGGGTCGGGATCTCGGGGTCTCAGGGTCGGGGTGTTGGGGTCGGGGTCTCGGGGTCGGGGTGTCGTGTCGGGGTGCCGGGTCGGGGTCTGGGTACCGTGTCGCGTCGGGGTGTCGTGTCGATGTCGGGGTAGTGCCGTGTCGGTGTCCGAGTGTTGTTTCGGGGTCGGGGTGTGGTGTCGGGGTCAGGGTGTCGGGTCAGGCTCGGGGTCGGGGTGTTGGGTCAGGCTCGGGGGGTCGGGGTGTCGGGGTCGGGGTGTCGGGGTCGGGGTCGGGGTCGGGGTGTCGGGGTCGGGGTGTTGGGGTCTCAGGGTCGGGGTCGGGGTCGGGGTCGGGGTGTCGGGGTCGGGGTGTCGCGGTCGGGGTCTCGGGGTCGGGGTGTCGTGTCGGGCTGCCGGGTCGGGGTCTGGGTACCGTGTCGGGTCGGGTTTTTTTCCTTTTTTCCTTTTCTTCTTCTTCCTCTTCTTCCTTTTCTTCCTTTTCTTCCTTCTTCTTCTTCTTCTTCTTCTTCCTCCTTTCCTTTTTCCTCTTCTTCTTCTCCTCCTCTCCTCTTTTTTCTTCTTCTTCTTCCTCTTCTTCTTTTTTCTTCTCCTCCTCCTCTTCTTCTTCTTCTCCTCTCCTCTTTTTCTCTTCTTCTTCTTTCCTAAAACTAAACTAAACCTAAACCTAAACTAAAACAACAGAAAAAGGAAAAAACTAAACCTAAACCTAAAACTAAACTAAAACTAAACCTATAAACCTAAAACTAATCCTAAAACTAAAACTAAAACTAAATCTAAACTAAACATAAACCTAAAACTAAAAAAACAGAAAAAAGGAAAAAAGGAGGAAGGAGAGCTCACCTGGCTGGAGGAAGGGGGCGGGGCGGCCTGGGGCGGCGGAGGAGGGGGGCGGGGCGGCCTGGGGCGGCGGCAGTGGCGACGGGGCCGGGGCGCCGGGGCGTGGCGGCGCCCAGACGGCAGGGCGGCGGGGGCCGACGGGGGCGACGGGGCGGGGGGGCGCCGAGGCGGCGGCGGGGTGGTGGGGCGACGGGGCGGGGGGGCACTGGGGTGGCGGCGGGGTGGTGGGGCGACGGGGCGGCGGCGAGGGGAGAGAAAGAGAGAGGGGCGGGGTGGGGCGGCCCTTAACGTTACTGGGGCCCTCCCTCTTTGCCGTCCACCCCCCTTTGTCGTCCGCTAGCGGACGGCAAAGAGGGGGGCCGTTTGGTTTTTTTTTGCAGCTCGTCAGTGTAGCTCCCTCCCTCTTTGCCGTCCGCTAGCCGACGGCAAAGAATCTTTGTCGTCTGCTAGCCGACGGCAAAGAACTGGCTGATGGCAAATTATGTCTTTGCCATCAGCCAGTTCTTTGCCGTCTGCTTTTTGGTAGCTGATGGCAAAGAGCTTCTTTGCCGTCTGCTAGCTAACGGCAAAGAGCTGGCAGATGGCAAAGTAGCTGATTCCAGTAGTGAAAGTGGGATTGAAAGAAATAAAAATCTAGATGTTGCTAAACCCACTATATTGGATTTCAAGGAATTTAATTATCAAAGTTGGTCTTTAATTGATTGTGTTTCCTTGTTGCAAACCGTGCTAAATTCTCCACATGCTTATAGTCAAAATAAAGCCTTCACCGAACATATTGTTGATGCCTTGATGCAATCTTATGAAGAAAAACTTGAGTTGAAAGTTTCTATCCCTAGAAAACTCTATGATGAGTGGGAACCAACTATTAAAATTAAAATTAAAAATTATGAATTTTATGCTTTGTGTGATTTGGGTGCTAGTGTCTCTACTATTCCCAAGACTTTGTGTGATTTACTAGATTTCCGCGATTTTAATGATTGCTCTCTAAACATGCATCTTGCGGATTCCACTATTAAGAAACATATGGTAAGGATTAATGATGTTCTTATTGTTGCAAATAGGAATTATGTGCCCGTAGATTTCATTGTTCTTGATATAGATTGCAATCCTTCTTGCCCTATTATTCTTGGTAGACCTTTCCTTAGAACGGTTAGTGCGATTATTGATATGAAGGAAGGGAATATTAGATTTCAATTTCAATGAAAAAAGGGCATGGAACACTTTCCAAAAAAGAAAATAAAATTACCATATGAAACTATCATGATAGCCACTTATGGATTGCCTACCAAAGATGGCAATACCTAGATCTATCCTCGCTTTTATGCCTAGCTAGGGCGTTAAACGATAGCGCTTGTTGGAAGGCAACCCAATTTTATTTTTATTCCTTGATTTTTTATCCTGTTTAGTAATAAATAAATTATTTAGCCTCTGTTTTGGTTGTGTTTTTTGTATTTAATTAGTATTTGTACCAAGTAGAACCGTTGGGAAGACTTGGGGAAAGTCTTGTTGAACTTGCTGTAAAAAACAGAAACTTTAGCACTCAAGAGAACTGCTTTCATTTTTATTTGAAGAGTGATATTTAGTTAATTATTTTCGCAGATGATTAATAAATAAATTCCTCACGTCCAGCAATTTATTTTATAATTTTTGGGGTTCCAGATCTTGCGCTAGCTACAGATTACTACAGACTGTTCCATTTTTGACAGATTCTGTTTTTCGTGTGTTGTTTGCTTATTTTGATGAATCTATGGCTAGTAAAATAGTTTATAATACATAGAGAAGTTGGAATACAATAGGTTTAATACCAATATAAATAAAGAATGAGTTCATTACAGTACCTTGAAGTGGTCTTTTGTTTTCTTTCGCTAACGGAGCTCACGAGTTTTCTATTTTGAGTTCTGTGTTGTGAAGTTTTCAAGTTTTGGGTGAATTCTTTTGATGGATCATGGAACAAGGAGTGGAAAGAGCCTAAGATTGGGGATTCCCATGGCACCCCCAAGATAATCCAAGGACACCAAAAAGTCAAAGCTTGGGGATGCCCCGGAAGGCATCCCCTCTTTCGTCCACTTCGATCGGTAATTTACTTGGAGCTATATTTTTATTCACCAACATGATATGTGTTTTGCTTGGAGCGTCTTGTATTATTTGTGTCTTTGTGTCTTAGTATGCCACAATCATCCTTGTTGTACACACCTTTTGAGAGATCCATACATGAATTAAAATTTGATAAGGATACTCTATGTGCTTCACTTATATCTTTTGAGCATAGTAGTTTTGCTCTATGTGCTTCACTTGTATCTTTTGAGCTAGATAATTTTTCTCTATGTGCTTCACTTAGATCTTTTAGAGCACGGTGGTGGATTTGTTTTAAAGAAACTATTGATCTCTCATGCTTCACTTAAATTATTTTGAGAGTCTCTTAATAGCATGGTAATTTGCTTAATAATAATATGCTTGGTATTCAAGATTTGTGAAACTTTCTTTTGAGTGTGTTGAATACTAAGAAAAGATTGAAGCATGATAATTGTTTTGAGATATGGAGGTGATAATATTAAAGTCATGCTAGTTGAGTAGTTGTGAATTTAAAGAATACTTGTGTTAAAGTTTGTGATTCCCGTAGCATGCACGTATGGTGAACCATTATGTAACGAAGTCGGAGCATGATTTATTTATTGATTGTCTTCCTTATGAGTGGCGGTCGGGGACGAGCGATGGTCTTTTCATACCAATCTATCGCCCTAGGAGCATGCGTGTAATACTTTGCTTTGATAACTTCTAGATTTTTGCAATAAGTATATGAGTTCTTTATGACGAATGTTGAGTCCATGCATTATACGCACTCTCACCCTTCCACCTTTGCTAGCCTCTCTAATACCGCGCACCTTTCGCCGGTATAATACACCTAGCATATACCTTCCTCAAAACAGCCACCATACCTACCTATTATGGAATTTACATAGCCATTCCGAGATATATTGCCATGCAACTTTCCACCATCTAGTTCATCATGACACATTCATCATTGTCATATTGCTTAGCATGATCATGTAGTTGACATAGTATTTGTGGCAAAGCCACCGTTCATAATTTCTTCATACTTGTCACTCTTGATTCATTGCATATCCCGGTACACCATCAAAGGCATCCATATAAAGTCATACTTTGTTTTAGAATCGATTTGTAATTATTGAGTTGTAAATAAATAAAAGTGTGAAGATCATCATTCAATAGAGCATTGTCCCAAAAAAAAGAGAAAGGCCAAAGAAAAAAAAGAAGGCCAAAAAAAGGGCAATGCTACTATCCTTTTACCACACTTGTGATTCAAAGTAGCACCATGATATAGCGAGTCTCATATATTGTGCTTCAAAGTAGCACCATGTTCTTCATATAGAGAGTCTCATATGTTGTCACTTTCATACACTAGTGGGAATTTTAAATTATAGAACTTGGCTTGTATATTCCAATTATGGGCTTCCTCAAATTGCCCTAGGTCTTCGTGAGCAAGCAAGTTGGATGCACACCCACTTAGTTTCTTTTGTTGAGCTTTCATACATTTATAGCTCTAGTGCATACGTTGCATGGCAATCCCTACTCACTCACATTGATATCTACTGATGGGCATCTCCATAGCCCGTTGATACGCCTAGTTGATGTGTTTTTCTCAAACGGAATATCAAACGGAATATTTCAGTGTTTCGGATAAACGGAATATCAAACGGACTCCAAACGGAATAAAATCTTCCGGAACGTGATTTTCTCACCGAACGTGATCCAGGAGACTTGGACCCTACTCCAAGGAACAAAAGAGGCGGTCACGAGGGTGGGAGGCGCCCCCCTACCTCGTGGCCCCCTCGTTGCTCCTCTGGTGTACTTCTTCCTCCTATATATACACACGTACCCCCAAACGATCACAAGAGGAGCCAAAAACCTAATTCCACCACCGCAACTTTCTGTATCCACGAGATCCCATCTTGGGGCCTATTCCGGAGCTCCGCCGGAACAGGGTCGTCATCATGGAGGGCTTCTACATCATACTAGCCCCTCCGATGAAGTGTGAGTAGTTTACCTCAGACCTTCGGGTCCATAGTTAGTAGCTAGATGGCTTCTTCTCTCTCTCTTTGAATCTCAATACAAAGTTCTCCCCCTCTCTTGTGGAGATCTATTCGATGTAATCTTCTTTTTGCGGTGTGTCTGTTGAGACCGATGAATTGTGGGTTTATGATCAAGTCTATCTATGAATAATATTTGAATCTTCTCTAAATTCTTTTATGTATGATTGGTTATCTTTGCAAGTCTCTTCGAATTATCCATTTGGTTTAGCCAACTAGATTGGTAGTTCTTGCCATGTGAGAAGTGTTTAGCTTTGGGTTCGATCTTGCGGTGTCCTTTCCCAGTGACAGAAGGGGCAGCAAGGCACGTATTGCATCATTGCCATCGAGGAAAACAAGATTGGGTTTATTTCATATTGCATGAATTTATCTCTCTACATCATGTCATCTTGCTTAAGGCGTTACTCTGTTTTTAACTTAATACTCTAGACACATGCTGGATAGTGGTCGATGAGTGGAGTAATAGTAGTAGATGCAGAATCGTTTCGATCTACTTGTCACGGACGTGATGCCTATATACATGATCATGCCTAGATATTCTCATAACTATGCTCAATTCTGTCAATTGCTCAACAGTAATTTGTTCACCCACCGTAGAATACTTATGCTCTTGAGAGAAGCCACTAGTGAAACCTATGGCCCTCGGGTCTATTCTCATCATATCAATCTCGATCACTTTAATCTTGCTTTGCTTTTTATTTTGCTTTTACTTTTTTACTTTGCATCCTTATACCAAAAATACCAAAAATATTATATCTATTAGATCTCACTATCGTAAGTGACCGTGAAGGGATTGACAACCCCTAATCGCGTTGGTTGCAAGTAGCTATCATTTTGTGCAGGTACGAGGGACTTGAGTGTGGCCTCCAACTGGATTGATACCTTGGTTCTCAAAAACTGAGGGAAATACTTACGCTACTCTGCTGCATCATCCCTTACTCTTCGAGAAAACCAACGCAAGCTCAAGACGTACCATAGATCAACTCTTGTAATACTCATATCATCAAGAACAATCAAGCATGACGTAGGGTATTACCTCCATCAAGAGGGCCCGAACCTGGGTAAACATCGTGTCCCCTACCTCCTGTTACCACCCGCCTTAGACGCACAGTTCATGACCCCCTACCCGAGATCCGCCGGTTTTGACACCGATAATAGGTTTGTATTTCAGCCTGTTAAATGCCCATTTACCAGTTCGGCCCGATAATAGTTTCGGCCAGTTAGCGGCCCGTGGTTCATCTGGGACGTTGTCAGCCCGGTTTAACTTTAGGCCATTTAACGGACCATGTAGAAACTAGGCTATTTCTTGTCCGAAGTAACTTTAGGCCTGCTAACGGCCCGTAGTCTTCGTGGATAAATTTCAGCTCAACTAGCCTATCGGCCTCTTAATGGCCCATGTAACTATTGGGCCTAATTATAGCTCGCGTTGGATTCAGCCTACTTACAACCCATCTGATAATGGCACTTGACACTTTTGGGCCTATGGCCCGTGTGGATACCGACCTGCTTAAAGCCCATTATTTATTGGGCGAAACAGGCCCGAGATATATTTTGGCCTGTTAACTCCTCGTCCTATTTGGGCCCAACATGGGACTTAGGCAGTTTCGGCCTATATTGGCCCGTGAATTTTTTGGCTCAACGCTAGCCCAATCTAGGTTTTAGCCTCTTAAAAGCCCTTGGTATTCTCTGGCCCAGCTGGCCATGTTTTGGCCCATATGAGTAACGGGTCGGCCTGAAGACCGACAAAACTGAGATCCACTAAACCTTCCAGCCTAAATTACAGCCTACCGACCAAAATAAACCTAGACTATACAATAAAGAAATTATGGCATAGTACATCCATTGGGAATCAAAGTTCCCTACCGGTGATAATAAAGCGCAATGTGACCGCGGATTACATACACTGGGCATCAAAGATCTCCACCAGTGCATATAAATGCGCCGACAAAAGAATATACAAAACTGAGAGCACTTCAGAAAGCACTAGGCCTAGCTAGGACGGGCCCCGCAAGCAGCCGAACAAGCTGATAAGACCTCAGTTGTGTCAATGATAGATGCTCCATCCCTAACTGTATGGCACCATAGTGCGCACAGCAATCCTCTAACATCTTCATTTCATCTTTGACTTCAAGTCGGAGCTGAGCTGAAGCAAGCCCTTCTTCTTAAGTTGAGACTGAAGAAGTCGAACTGATTGAGGCAGCGACTGCTCAAAGGATGTCTCACACATGCTGTTGAGTAGCTTCAACTCACTGTCTTCATCAAGATAGGACCCCGGGGTCATCTCGCTGTCCTCAAGATGGTTTGGCTCACTATCTTCCCTAAAGTTCTTCATGGCATAAGAGATACAACTTTGAAAGAGAAACAAGGAGACATGTAATAGGTTTCACAATTATATAAGCAAATAAATGGAATTGTTCTGCATAAGGAACATGTTTTTACAACTACAATTTAAAACTGGTAGTTGTTGCAAACATCCAATCAGATTTAAACAGCAGTGGAGGAAATGATGCCTATCCAAATCTATACTAGAACAAAGTTTGAAGGCTTGAGAAGGATGAACTTACATTACATGTTAACACGGGCTGGAGAAAGCCCTTCTCCATGTTGATGGAAGGATAATTCAATAAATTCCCCAAAGAAAATTCTTTATAAGCGTTGCCATTATTCTACATTTTGCAAAGAGTAAATATAGATCAAATAATATTGGAAGAAACAGAGGATAATGAAGCTCAGGTGCAGACTGATGAT
The DNA here is from genome assembly GCF_056163025.1 of Triticum urartu. NCBI lineage: Eukaryota > Viridiplantae > Streptophyta > Magnoliopsida > Poales > Poaceae > Triticum > Triticum urartu. Next base: position 429,085,012 of record NC_141879.1, read on the forward strand.
ACATAATCAAATAGCAATTAATTAAGTACAACGTTACAAGGCAAAAGGTACTGACAAGAGGAATGTAGACATCAACATGTGAAGTGGCATTGGCTTTATTCAACATTTTAGTAAGAGTAAATGTAGATATGATAATTTGGAGAAAGTGGAGGGCAGGGTAGATAAGATGCAGAGTAATGCTAGACAATCAACTATCTCGCGATGCAAGAACATCAATGCCACCACCGTCCGTTGTTACTTGTTGCTCAAATGGATGTATCTAGCACTATTAAGTTCTAAATGCATCCAATTGATTAACAATTAATTCAATACAGAGGGCGTACATGACAATAGGTACTTACATGAGCAATCCAAGACTTCATAACCATTGTGTTAATTCCACATTTATCTAAGAGTAAATATAGATCTTGTAATTTCAAGCAAAGGGAGGATAAAGAAGCGAACATTTACAGTGATGCTACATAATCAAACAGCAATGAGTGTAAGTATCCTCACAAAGGGCAAGAGGTACTGACAAGAGAAATGCAGAGCCCAGTATTGTTGTGAGATCCTATGATCCTTTGAGCAAGGAGATTCATCTGAAATTAGTTTTCATACAAGAGAGAAGGTAAGGCACATGCACAAATTTAGGAATTCAAATTTTGAATTGATATCATAGACAGTACCTGACGTTGGGCTCTCAGCAGTTCTAATAGGGGTTTGGCCAGTGGAGTAGGTGTAAAGTGTGGTATAGTTGGGCCTGTGTTTTCTGTGGCTGCTGATGTATCTAATTTAAAAGGTATCACTACCTTTTCCAAATACCTAGTTTGTACTCCTTGAGGATCTACACCACCCTCTTCCTTTTGGACATCTATTACGAAAGAACAACATTTGACTGGAAAAACATAGTATGAGGACACATGAAATTGGTATAGAAAATGGATAGGTATGGCATATAGTCATATATGATGCTTAAACTATGTAGATGGTGTAACAAAGTAGAAGTAATGCAAGAGGTCAGATGCAAAATATGTGCGACCAATACAGCCATGCCAAGTTAGAGCAAGCACCTTGCTGGGTGAATAAGATAGGCCATCCTCCACCATGCCAAGTTTGTTAGCCAGCGGATTGTTCCGCAATATAACTCTCTTGCGCCCATTCTCATATTTGTTTTGATAATGTTCAATACCTGACATGTATGAAAACATAAAAATAAGTGAGATTATCTTTGCAATGCAGAAGTGATTCTAATCCAATAGTGCCTCCCTGTAAACCCCTTTGTGCTATCTCTGCAATTCTTTTGAAAAATGCCATGCATGCTATAATTTGGTGTGTGCATTAATATAATGTGGCCTACTACTCAAAATATGAGAGCTCCAAAAGTGATGATACTTCGCAGATGATAGCTTCAACATATAGTAAAGAAGAACAAGTCGACCTGACCTGACAGATTCAAAATATACTAAGGGAGAACAACTCGATCTGACCAGTCGACCGCAAATGTCTCTGCTACTCTTCCCAACAAGGAACATACTTATTAAAGAAGAGAAGAGGATCATCTTAAAGAAAAGCAGAAGAGCAAGCAGATTGAAGATATTACAAGTCTTTCTATACAATGTCGGCTGCCCACCCATGATGAACCAGAGTGCACAGAGAAATACTATTCCTTCCGGTCTCTCCATATGTGGCTCACATGCATTTCAAAACTAAAGTAGGAACATTTAGCTGACCAATCAAACATCTCTCAGTTTTACTAATATTAGCATAATATCATATTTGAATTTGTACAACTAAGCTTGTTTAGCTCGATGGGTGGAGCAGTGCTATCACGACACGAACCACGTAGGCTGATCGTGGTCATCATAAAATGGGGAAAGCATAAGAATGATGAGTATAGTTTTGACCGTGGCAGTGGGATGGCAGAGCTGCAAACCGCGCGAAGGGTAGTTAGCAACCGATGTTTGGTTTGAAATAACAACTAAGATTTGGTATGGACAAGAAAGTACAGTCAACAAGTGACAAAGAAATGCAATTATGTTGTCTCTCTATATGTCGCGACATGCATTTGGAAACTCAAGTGGGACCTTTAGCTAATCAATTAAATGTGTCCGTTAAATAATATCAGTATCATATCCCAATCATATTTGAACAACTAAGCTTTGGAATTTTGAGGGTTGTGTTGTTTAGCTTGAAGGGTGGAGTAATGCTAGTACGACAGAAAGCACCTATGCAGATCATAGTAGAGTAGATAAAAGGGGAAAACCCTAAGCATCAAGAGTAAAATCAAGAAAGTGGAACTCGCTGGACCAGTGGGTGGCGCACATGCTTTTCAAAATGAATATAGGAACATTAGGTGACCAATTAAACATTCTCTGTTTTAGTGATATGAGCGTCATATCAGATTTGTATTTCAACACCTAACTTTGGAATTATGAGTAGCATGTTGTTTCGCTTGATGGGTTGAGGTCTTGAGGAGCTGTGCTAGCATGACACGAAGCACCTACGATGATGGTAGTGAATATAAAGGGGGAAACCATAAGCTTTACGCGTATAGTGACAGTGCCATGGTGGGTCTGAAGGTGCAAACCAGACAAAGCTACTTCGCAACCAATTTTTCCTTTCAACTAGCCACTACGATTTGGTACGGATAAGAAAAGTATAGTAAACAATTTACGATCGATTTTCTAGGTGAGATCAATAACTTAAGCACACATGGAAGAGTACCACCTCTCTTGCGATGCCGTGTAGGCCCCTGCTGATACGTTGAGGGTGCTGCGGGTGTGATGGCCGTTGTCGGCGGGGAAGAAGACTTTAGACGGTAGACGGCCGAGTCGGGGGATAAATCATGTTGCCGTGGATGAGGCAGTCATAGGATCGGCAATGGCAAGGTGGACGACGGCGCCGATGAAGCGAGAGGACGCGATAAAAGGATCCTAGTGCGCACCGTGGATGAGAGACATCCATGTCTTGCAGTGGACGACGGGGTAGGGTAGCGGCTCTGGCAAGGTGGAGGATGGGGTGGCGGACGGAGGAGGCTAGCAGCAGTGGGGAGGTTGTCGTGGCGCCGACGGTGTATGAATGGGGAAATGGAGGGGGAGGGGGATCTCAAACTTTGGGACGCGCTTGTCTTAAATGTGGGAATGTTACAAACTTGTCCCCCATTTAAAATTTCGGACATCACGTCGGTTTGGGATAGGACGGCAATTTCGCATCTCCCAAAATATTTGCTGGTAGTGATTTCGGGCAAGGAGAGGGTGTGTTGGCGCGCACGGTGTATGAACGGGGATGAGAGGTAGGGCGGTTGTGTCACGTCTTAGGGAAGTTACACATCTGCCCCTATTTAAAATATTTGCCTACATCTATTTCGGACGAGGAGAGTCTGTTTTGCCGTCCACCGTGTATGAATGGGGAAATGGATGGAGAGACACATGTCTTTCTGACAAGCTTGAATCAAATGTGTTTTGCCGCCCACGTTTGGCGCCTACCGTATCTGAATGGGCTCAGAGGCGGTCTCGTCATGTCTGATTGAAGTTACTAGTCTACCATTATCGACAGCAATGTAAATCCAGTCGATAAGGATGTCAAGTGTAAGGGGTAGACAGTAATTTCCATCTTGCAAACACTTGCTTCGGGCAGCCCACAAATGATAGTGGGTGTTTAGCCGCTTCGTTCAAAACTTGTGAATTAGCATTCACGTTTGCCCTGGGCCCTAGCAACTAAATTCAAATCCAATTTGTATTCGATTATGAATATCCACAAATAATTCTATGTTTTGTTATTTATTTCTTCAAAACCACAACAAAGAATGATTCCACCTTTATATATGATTATGATTTAGAAATGCCATGATCTTCGAATCCAGTAGGTTGAATACACTTGGAGTCAAACAGTTATCTCATCCAATACAATATGCTCACATGAAAAACAATTCACCTTATGTCAATCATACAAGTATTGAGGATTACCTCGCCGAAAAAATTAGGATCATTACAACACATGGACAACATAGGGGGTCTTACAACATAATCCATTCAGAGACATGACACAACATGCAAGTACAATATTCTAATGACAATTTCAACTGGTATCTAAAGAAGAACTGGGATTACCCTGGGCTTTAGATAGCATAAATAGTAGGACCTTCTCCGTCTTCAAATGCAACAACTTCCTCCAATTATTGGGTTGCTTCCATAATGCATGCAACTAATTGCATAATTTCCAGCCTAAATATCAACATTACCTCATTCATGGCAGCCACACTACCTCTTTCTGCCTCTAGTAGATCCTCAAGAACTATAATATCCATGCTCAGACTGCTCTGCGGCAGTGTTACCTCTGAACTGCTACCATCTGATAACATGGATGGCACACTGCTTCCACAAATAGATTCTGGGGCTGTACATTGTGTCCTAGTGTGAACAACATCCTGAAAGGTTTTCGCTCGACATAAGTAAGGGATAGTTATCGCATGATCCAAGCAGTAAGCTTACATGGTAAACGACATACAAATTATTGCCGAGCATGGCAAGCTATATTTAAATGGTTCGAAGCAGCATCAACCGAAAAGATATTAAAATGGTAAGACGAAATTAGGGATGTAAGTGGCAAATAAACAGCATCCACCAGTCCCATCTAGTTAGTTTTTGCTAGCTCCCTAGTTCATTTTCATCAAAAAACAAAAACTCTTTTGAACTATCATACCACTAATGGACTTTAATCGGGATTAAACGGGACCCAGTTGACATCCCTAGTTGAAAGAGAATGTACCACCGCTATATTTAAAGTTGCCAAGGCATCTAAGTAGTTGAAATAATCTGAGAAAGCACTTAACAGTGTGGCCTCATATAAACTACGAAGACAGTCTTGTGATGAAGTTCAGAGGAAAAGTTAAGGACTCAAATGAACTAGGCATGCATTTCTTTATGATAGTACAGCAGACACTGCTGACATATTGGTCAACTCAGGTATAGCCTAACAAGTAAGAAACAAGCATTCGAATCAAGCAATACATCAAAGCAGACAACTGAACTATTTGTAATTCTGTATGATTTCAGGTTGATGGCACAAGTGTAACATCCCAAAATTCTAAATTTTGGAATGTTATAATAAATAGATTGATTGATTGTTTGTTTGATTGTTGTGTGATTGATTGAGTGAAATTCGAAACTTTTTCAAAGTTAAATGAGAGGGAATAAAAGGACTTTCCCAAACTTTCTCCTTTTTGCATTTTGATCTCCGTGAATTCAAATTCTTTTCAAATACAAAACCCTCGAGAGAAGATGATATGACTTCTTCCATTTATATAAATGAAAAGTTTTTTTGAAAAGATTTGAATTTTATTTGGAAATATTTCAAATTCAGAAAATTTAAGCAACTCAATGATTTTCATGAGAGAAGATAAAATGACTTCTTCAAAATATATGAAATACGAGTTGGAAGTTTAAAAGGATCAAATTTAAAGTCCATTCGAAATTATTTTCAATTTGGAGTTATTTGGGTTTTATTCAAATTATTTTTCTCCAAAAATAAAATAAATGGAAAATAGGGTAAAATGATTCCCTACATCAGAAAATTGGAGAGAAATTATTTCGAAATCATTTTTGTATTTCTAAAATGATTTTTATTGGGTTTTATTGTAGAAGTAGCACTGTTTGAATTATTTGAATTTTTGTGAATTTTATTTAGCACTAGAGAAATGTTCGTGTTGTAGCAAATGTTTTTCTGAACATTTTGATATATAATATGCCTACATAAAAGTTTATTTTATTATCGTTATCCATTTTTCGTTTTTTGTTTCTATATAAAAAAAGAAAGAAATCTACGCGTGCGCCTGGAACTAACTGTCGCCCACATGCGTAGCATAGCAGCAGACCGGCCCGTTTTTCTTTTGTTTTCTTTTGTCTTTTTTATTTATTTTATTTTCGTTAATGTTTAGTTTTTTTTGAAACAAATTTTTGAAAAAAATAGACTTCGGAAAAAAATACAGCCTGTGTACGGCGCGCGGCCGGCCGAGGCCTTTAGGCCCGTGCAAGGCGTTAGCCTTTTTCTTCTTCATTTCGTATATTTTCGTCTACGTTTAGTCCCACATTGCCTAGCCTTTGACCCTTAAACCTCTTTTCCACTTATAAATATAGACCCATAGAGCCTCCAAAAATCATCCGATTCGGGTTAAATCAATATTTTGGTTTGACTAGATTAATTTAAGAAAAATATATTTCTCCTCTCCGGCGCGACTTCTGGAAATTATCTCTTCTCTCCGGAGTCAACTTTTCTCTACTTTATAAAGGTATCTTTCTTTGTTTTTTACCTTTTATACTTCCGTAGTTTATTATTTCTAGACTAATACGATAGAATAATTAGATTATCAATTAGTCTACGTATTTATACATTAGACCTTAGCCATAGCTATTTTTCTTCCTAAAACAACTTGGCCCTAATTTTTCAAATAGCCATAACTTTTCACTCGTTTATCCAAATTAGATAAAACCAGCGCCTATAGCTTCTTTTTTCACCTATCCAGTGAACCTGTCACATCAACTTTTTGAAATTTTATAATTTCAGAATTTGTTTAGATTCATATTCAAACTTCTTTTGAACATAACTTGATTTTCGTAACTCCGATTTAGTTGATTCTTTTTGCAAATCGAAGCTCTTGACCTAAACTTTCTGATAAGGCCAAATTCACATAATTTTGGTACTGTTAGAAATTATTTTATGTTGCAAGAGTTATTTTCTTGGTTTTGATGTTTTCTGAACTGTCTTCTTCGTTCTTCCCGATCTTTTGAGTGATTGCATATGTGTGGTTACTATTGCTTGCTCATGATAGATTGAACGGAGTGTGACGAGTAGAACTATCAAGAGTTATGAGTGAGAATCATCTTCATCAACAGTACAAGGCAAGTTCACACTTTGATCATATCCCTTTCATACCCAGTTTTTATGCATTAGTTTCACCCTCAAACATTGCATGAGTAGGATTGGTAACATGTGGGAATTGGGAAGTAGTTAATGAGGTAGAACCTATTGTTCTTTATATCAAACCCTTGGGAGTTACTTCTACGTTATGCTTATATTGTCATGCTATGCTCGTAGACGTGGATTGGCTTGACAGAATTCATGATAGATGTGAGATTGTTAATTAATGGTTCGACTTAAGGTGGTTACTTTAATACACATCTAGATGGATTGGTTGGGGCACCCTGGAGTACCCAGTGGTCTACCCAGGCACCTGGAGAACCCAGTGCTTGCCCAAGGGGATCCCGGAGGACCCGTGTGATCACCCTATGGAATGCCACCCAGGCTCAAAGGGATCATAAGATTATTTATGCTAGAAACTTCTGTGTGCAGCCACAAGCTATTATGGGCTCTAGCATAGTTGACTAAGTTGCGTGAAGCTCTTGAAGAGATAGACTAGTAGGTAGTGGGTTGTAGGTGGTATAGTCTATCCGGAGTAGAGAGTTAATGGTTCTGATAGACTGTGTCTCGGTCATCCAGTTCTCAAACACCCGGTAGTGCAAGAAATCCAAGGGAGGAGATCGGGTCTTGTGGAGAAAAGTGCGCAAACCTTTGAAGAGTGTACAAACTAATCATGTTTAGCCATGTCCCCGGTTATGGAAATCTTGAGTATCTGGTTCATGGATTATCATATTGATCTCATCATGTTACTTAAATAATTTGTTGCGTTATTGATGTTAATTTGAGATTGAGTTGGAGGAACCTTCTCAATATTTTCGACCAACTTTGTAGTTAAATAAATTATATTCCTTTACAGTAGGGAAAAAATCGCTTTTCGCAAAAACTTTATAACCATAGAGCTTTTCCACCAACCAAATATGCATGTAGTGATAGCCATTATTCATCTTTATCCTATGGTGTGAAATTGCTAGTACATTCAATGTACCGAACCTTTGTGGCTGCAAAGTCTCATGTTGTAGGATTCTTACGACGAGTAAGTGATACGTTAGGGTTACAATTTCTACAATCAACTTTGCCATTGGTGTTGATGGGAATCCACAACCTTGTCGTTACTTCCGCTATTTTGGATTGAGGTAATAGTATTTACTTTCCTTTATACATGTGATTTACCTCTGTTATAAATCCTTGAGTACTGTGTGTGTCAGCATACCGATCCAGGGATGACACTTAAGCACAGAGACTTGACCGTCTGAGGTCCGGTCGCTACAAGATGGTATCAAAGCACATGTTGACTGTACGACGTGACCCCTAGAAACTGGCAAGCCCATTGGATGGATTTTCTCTAAACTTTCTTTTTGAAAAATATCTTTTACCTCTCTTCTCTTCTGAGCTTATTCAAATATTCCCTTTTAGTGAGACCATACCCCTTTCCCCTTTTGACCATGAAGATTCGACTGATGAGACCACTCCAAGGAGTAAAAGATATCGGACAACAAGACCACTTCGGAATGAAGAGGATTTTACCGTGCATTATAATAATGGAAACTACAATGGTTGAAGACTCCGAACACTAGGAGAATTTGAAGGCCCTGAAGAATTTCCAGATTTAGTATGACCTAGGAAGGCTACCCTTATGGAACTTGGCAGACTAAGGAAGCTGTCAATACCCGAGATCAAGGTGTATCAGAGAAACACCAGAACATGGAGCATTAGAACCCAGAGTTTTTGTCAAGAAAACCCTAAGACAGGAGATATCAATTATGGATTGAAAGCTCGTGGCAGTAGCATGGGCATAGACACGGCTAACCATGGTGTTATTGCCGCTTATGCTATTATCACCGAGCTGAGCTAAGCATGCATTTCTTCAGAAGGATTGGATGGTAGAAGGCTGATGGAGCACCTATCAGTAAGAGGAAGTTTTAACCTTAGCTGGTGTATCGCCAGAATCTGGTGTAATACATCAAGAATTTTAAGATGGGGCTCTAGGAAGCCGTATTAGACAAGGAAGCATTTCGTGAAGAACTCAGGGACCAGAAGCTGAAAGTAGCCAAGCTGGAGGAGATACAACCTCGAGATACCGGAGATTTGTCAGGAACTGAAGGACAGTAGGACCATGGTTCATGCCAAGGATGTTGAAACCCAGAAGTTTGGAATGCAACCCGAGAATATTGAAGGACGTCATGAGAGACTTCGCGCCGGCAGAGATGATCTGGCAAAAGAACTAGAGAAGGACAAGCATGATCGAAAGAAGCCATCGGAGTCATGAACGAGACTCGAAGAGTTTGACGACTTTGAAGATTCATTGACCTTTAGAAGACCAAGCCCCTGTTATATACCTACGTTAGATGCGACGATTGTGAAATGTAATTTGTTTGATGTTTTTCCGACAGCCACAAATAAAATATGTCTCTTCAAAACTATTGTTTGTATTGTGTGCACCCCCCTTTGTCTCTCTCATCTCACCCCAAACCCATGGACCCAATATAGGACGAATGGAGATGAACTCATGTTTCCCTGGACCGATAAGTCAATTGGAGACGGACCGATGGATTCAGAACTTGGAGGATCACATGAAGAATAACCCTATAGTCAGAAAGGATATGACCCAGCATGCTCTTCAGTGCTTTGAAAGAGGTACTGCTACTTGGTGGAGGATGTACCAAACTATCAATGGATGGCAAGGAGTAACCACTTGGAAAGAATTTAAGTTGACTTTGCCAAAGTCTCGGTTTGTGTCCCAGAAGTTGAAGCCTTATGGAAAGGATATGAAGAAACCTTGTGCATGCAAGATTTGTGGAGAAATAGGACACACCCATAAAGAACACAAGGATGAATGCCCTAATTGTGAAGGAATTCAACCAGTTGAAGAATGCCCAACTAGGCAGATTACTTGTTTCTTGTGTGAAGGGACTACCCACTACCCTGCTCAGTATCATATTTACCCTATGGTACAAAGAACTATCCAGTAGAAGAAAGAAGCAACGAAAGGAGACCACATGGAAATTTTAGAAGAACCTGTGATGAAGGAAGAGGTGGAGGACACACCCAAAGAAGAACCAATTAAACCCTACACCAAGTCATGTTATTCATGTGGAGAAGAAGGACACATCTCCAAGAATTGTATGAATGGGGATCTAGTAGAATTCCCGACAAAGGAAGTATAATATGACCCACAGGAAATAGAAGCCCTGATTGGAATGGAAAAGTCCAGGAAGAGAAACCGATTGGAGTCCAGGAGGGACCTGAGTCATATCACCTGTTACAGGTGCAAGGAGTCAGGGCACTACCTCAACAGTTGCCCAAAAAGGAAGCCAAGGACCCAAGGAGGCTATATAATCACAAGGAAACCTCGGGAGTTGTCAGAAGTAATATGTTTTCGTTGTAATGAAGCAGGGCACATTGCCAGGGATTGTCCCAAGGAGAAGGAGACTTGTGATAATTAGTTGTGTTTGTGAGAAGTAATGTAGTAGTAGTAGAAGTAGTGGGAACAACTCTTTTGTATCAAGGTGTTGAGTTAAGACATGTAATGGAAAAGCGAGAGATTGTAATACTTTGAGAATCAATAAAGTTAGTATCATGGGTACTATTTGGATTTTATGAGTCGTTACTCTATGAAGAAGGATTTTGACCGTTTTTGAGGATATGAGAAATATTGTCTATGGACGAGTTTGTGTATTTTAAGGGTGGTAGTACCCTGTGAGGAGATTTGACCCCTGGAAAGGAATAATGTTGTTCCACGGGGTGGACTTCAAAAGTATAAGTTTTATCTCGATATGCGGGATACCCCAAGAATATGAAGAGATGATGTATTATTGGCTATAAGGGAGGTCTGATGTTGGAAATATAGAGAAATCGTAACTCCGTGATGAGTTTGAGTAATCACGTCTTGGTTTGGTGCCAATAGAAGGAAGAGAGACAGTACAATTGGAAGGATTTAAGAATGCAAGGAAGCTGGATGTTTGGAAAATAATCAGTTGCCCCTAGGATGAGCTCAAGGATTACAAGTAATGAGATGGGCCATAACCCACAGGCCCCAGGACCTTCCAAGAAGCAAGCACATTCTTGCTGAAGGAAAAACCCTAGAAGAGGATATACCTTTGTTGACAGACGATTTTATAGGAGTTTACGCAAAACCTCAGAGTTGTGAGGAAACGATAGATTTTTGTTTGGCTTGCAGAATCCATGGATTTATCCGAACTTGGTTCGTCGACAAGAGAAATTCTGCAATGCTTGTGAGGGTGACCGAGTGTTAGAATGTGAGATTCTCTAAACCATGTACAAGGTAATGATTTGGGTGCGGGATGGATTGATCACCATACCGACTTACTCTTATTGTTCGCCTTGCTATATGAGATGGTAAATCTGAGCGACTTACCTATAGTAGAGAGACGACGATCAAAACCTTCTTTAAACCTTAGAATGGTATAGAAAATTTTCCCTTGTACAAGGCAGCTGTTGCCAACCATAGGTTATACGGTGAGGATCAACCCAGACCCATTCCCTGCAGGAGAAACCATAAATGGTTGACCACCATGAGATATCGCTAGTTGTTTAGTATTGGCGCCAGAACCGTCAGCTAAGAAGACCTAGTCTCGGAAGAACCTTACCAAGATGAAAGGACATAAGAATTGAGAAAAAAGGTTAAGCCACTACCGGAAGAGCCTGATAAGGAATTATACTGAAGATCTGAGAAGACTGGACCTGTCAAGAATAAGGATGGACTATATAAGTTTTGATGGAACCGTAACCATGCTTCTAAGGGTGGTAGCACCCCAGACCCCCTCCTACGACAATTGATGGATTTTGAGGAGACCCCCAAACCCTAACCTATTTCTTGCTAGCCTCTCCGAATCTCGAGGACGAGATTCATTTTAAGGGTGGTAGGTTTGTAACATCCCAAAATTCTAAATTTTGGAATGTTATAATAAATAGATTGATAGATTGATTGTTTGTTTGATTGTTGTGTGATTGATTGAGTGAAATTCGAAACATTTTGGAAGTTAAATGAGAGGGAATAAAAGGACTTTCCCAAACTTTCACCTTTTTGCATTTTGATCTCCGTGAATTCAAATTCTTTTCAAATACAAAACCCTCGAGAGAAGATGATATGACTTCTTCCATTTAATTAAATGAAAAGGGTTTTTTGGAAAGATTTGAATTTTATTTGGAAATATTTCCAATTCAGAAACTTTAAGCAACTCAATGATTTTCATGAGAGAACATAAAATGACTTCTTCAAAATATATGAAATCCGAGTTGGATGTTTAAAAGGATCAAATTTAAAGTCCATTTGAAATTATTTTCAATTTGGAGTCATTTGGGTTTTATTCAAATTATTTTTCTCCAAAAATAAAATAAATGGAAAATAGGGTAAAATGACTCCCTACATCAGAAAATTGGAGAGAAATAATCTTGAAATCATTTTGGTATTTCTAAAATGATTTTTATTGGGTTTTATTGTAGAAGTAGCACTGTTTGAATTATTTGAATTTTTATGACTTTTATTTGGCACTAGAGAAATGTTCATGTTGTAGAAAATCTTTTTCTAAAAATTTTGATATATAATATGCCTATATAAAATTTATTTTATTATTGTTATCCAGTTTTCGTCTTTTGTTTCTATATAAAAAAGAAAAAAAATCTACGCGTGCGCCTGGAACTAACCGCCGCCCACATGCGTAGCATAGCAGTAGGCCGGCCCGTTTTTCTTTTGTTTTCTTTTGTCATTTTTTTATTTATTTTATTTTCGTTAATGTTTAGTTTTTTTTGAAACAAATTTCAGAAAAAAAATAGATTTCGGAAAAAAATGCAGCCTGTGTACGGCGCGCGGCCGGCCGAGGCCTTTAGGCCCGTGCGAGGCGTTAGCCTTTTTCTTCTCCCTTTCGTATATTTTCCTCTACGTTTAGTCTCACATTGCCGAGCTTTTGACCCTTAAACCTCTTTTTTACTTATAAATATAGACACATAGAGCCTCCAAAAATCATCCAATTCGGGTTAAATCAATATTTTGGTTTGACTAGATTCATTTAAGAAAAATATATTTCTCCTCTCCGGCGCGACTTCTGGAAATTATCTCTTCTCTCCGAAGTCAACTTTTCTCTACTTTATAAAGATATCTTTCTTTGTTTTTTTACCTTTTATACTTCAGTAATTTATTATTTCTAGACTAATACGATAGAATAATTAGATTATCAATTTCTAGAATATTTTTCTTCCGTAAAACAACTTGGTCCTAATTTTTCAAATAGCCATAACTTTTCACTCGTTTATCCAAATTAGATGAAACCAGCGCCTATAGCTTCTTGTTTTCACATATCTAGTGAACCTGTCTATCAATTTTTTCAAATTTTCAAATTTCGAAATTTGTTCAGATTCATATTCAAATTTCTTTTGAACATAACTTGAGTTTCGTCACTCCGATTTAGTTGATTCTTTTTGCAAACTTTCTGATAAGGCAAAATTCACATAATGTTGGTACTGTTAGAAATTATTTTATGTTGCAAGAGTTATTTTCTTGGTTTTGATGTTTTCCGAACTGTCTTCTTCGTTCTTCCCGATCTTTTGAGTGATTGCTTATGTGTGGTTACTATTGCTTGCTCATGATAGATTGAACGGAGTGTGACGAGTAGAACTATGAACAGTTATGAGTGTGAATCATCTTCATCAACAGTACAAGGCAAGTTCACACTTTGATCATATCCCTTCCATACCCAGTTTTTATGCATTAGTTTCACCCTCAAACATTGCATGAGTAGGATTGATAACATGTGGGTATTGGGAAGTAGTTGATGAGGTAGAACCTATTGTCCTTTATATCAAACCATTGAGAGTTACTTCTACGTTATGCTTATATTGCCATGCTATGCTCGTAGACGTGGATTGGCTTGACAGAATTCATGACAGATGTGAGATTGTTAATTAATGGTTCAACTTAAGGTGGTTACTTTAATACACATCTGGGTGGATTGGTTGGGGCACCCTGGAGTACCCAGTGGTTTGCCCGGGCACCTGGAGAACCCAGTGCTTGCCCAAGGGGATCCCGGAGGATCCGTGTGATCACCCTATGGAATGCCACCCAGGCTCAAAGGGATCATAAGATTATTCATGCTAGAAACTTCCGTGTGCAGCCACAAGCTATTATGGGCTCTAGCATAGTTGAGTAATTTGCGTGCAGCTCTTGAAGAGATAGACTAGCAGGTAGTGGGTTGTAGGTGGTATAGTCTATCCGGAGTAGCGAGTTAATGCTTCCGATAGACTGTGTCTCATTCATCCGTTTCTCAAACACCCAGAAGTGTGAGAAATCCAACGGAGGAGATCGGGTCTTGTAGGGAAAAGTGCGCAAACCTCTGCAGAGTGTACAAACTAATCATGGTTAGCCGTGTCCCCGGTTATGGACATCTTGAGTATCTGGTTCTTGGATTATCTTATTGATCTCATCACGTTACTTAAATAATTTGTTAGGTTATTGATGTTAATTTGGGATTGAGTTGGAGGAACCTTCTCAATATTTTCAACCAAATTTATAGTTAAATAAATTATATTCCTTTGCAGTAGGGAATATTGGCTTTTCGCAAAAACTTTATAACCATAGAGCTTTTCCACCAACCAAATATGCATGTAGTGATAGCCATTATTCATCTTTATCCTATGGTGTGAAATTGCCAGTACATTCAATGTACTAACCCTTTGTGGCTGCAACGTCTCATGTTGCAGGATTCTTACGACGAGTAAGTGATACATTAGGGTTATGATTTCTGCACTCAACTTTGCCGTTGGTGTTGATGGGAATCCACAACCTTGTCGTTACTTCTGCTATTTTGGATTGAGGTAATAGTATTTACGTTACTTTATACATGTGATTTACCTGTCTTATAAATCCTTGAGTACTATGTGTGTCAGCATACAGATCCAGGGATGACACTTAAGCACAGAGACTTGACCATCTGAGGTCTAGTCGCTACAACAAGCCAAGAAAGCAGCCCACACGCAATATATTTCACATGTACTAAAACACACTGGCTTACCATATGTTGTTGTGAAGCCTGGCTGCTGTTGTAATGTTCTTTGAAGATATCGTCAGCATCCCGTGGTTGAAAATCTAGTTGTTGTAGTTTATTCTGCACCCTCTATTTAGGTAAAATTAATTTTAATTGCATGCACTGGTTCGAATTGATCATCAATGGTTCATCTAAACTAATGCAAGAAGGGTGCGTGCTTCCACGACAATATATCTGCTTCACTCTATTTTTATGCTTGTTCGAGGTGCCTGCACCAAAAGAACAAATATTTTACTTGATGGGGTTGGTAGCTCCATAATTAATAGAAGCATCAAATTAGTCATGCAACTTGAGAAGATCAATAACACACGAAAAAGTATGAACAGAGGCTCGGAGTAGTGATGTAATAGCTAGCATCAGAAAATGTAGGGTAAAACGAACAAATAGCAGCTGAACCACATGCTAGTTTGCTGATGTGTAATTAAGCATAGAGAACATGAAGCAGTCGGATGGAACCAACAGGTGGCATCAGAACAACACCATTATCATAAATATAGCATGCAAGCAGTAAAATAGTAGGCAGTGATATCTAGGAAGTACAGTAATACTTAGGACAAAACTAAAGCATATTAACTATATGTGCACTAGTATGTAATTTAGCACATGTAACATGTTCACTACCAGAAGTATGGCCCTACATATGCAAGCAAAATAACGCGTCTCATGAAAAATTGGATGACGCCCTAAAGAAATTCAAAGGTGCGGTGCTTATGCTAAGAAAGTGAATGTAGGCGCCGGCCATTGGATAATAGTACCTGATTCTCGGCGGCGTATGGGTATCGTTGTCATACTTGATAGCTAAGGATCGTCGAATATTCTCGTGTTGCGGTTGAGTTTGGGCTGGCAGTCGCCGTCGCTGAAGCGTCTCCGGTGCTTCGGTTGCGGCGCTTGTTAACATACAAGAAAGCTCATCTGTGGTAAGTAAACAGTTGCACGATAAAGAAGTGAAAAACCGATGGGGTACAAATCGAAATAACCAGATGAGTCTGTGGCGTCAGTAAAGCAGGGCCGGTGGAGTTGAATATGGCGTCTGTGGAATGGGTCCGGTGCGGTGGACGAAGGCTTCAGCGGACGCGGTGTACAGTGCTTTCGGTGAGGTGGATCTGTTGCGGCGGACGAGGGCTTGTATGAATGGCCAGCGACGGGGCGGACAAGGGAGTTAGTGAAGGGCCTACACTGTGGTGGTCGAGGGCGCTAGTTAAGTAGATCCGGTGCGGTGGACCATGATGGCGGTCAAGGAGATCTGGAGTCGTGGACATGCTAGTCGCTGAAGCGGCTCCAGTGAAGTGGTGAGTTGGCAGTTAGGGGTTCCAAGGTGCGGAAGGTAGATCCGGCGGGGTGTGAGGTTCACCGTTGTGGCGGAGGACTAGATTCGGCGGCTTGCGGTGGTTGGGGGATCGGGGAGGGAGGGGAAGGGGAGGGGCTCTAGGAAGAATGTTGGGGGCAAAGAGGGGAAAACAATGGAGTTACCAAAGCAGCCCTTTTCCGTTCATGTGGCAGGGGTAAAACAGGAATATCACAGGGCTAAACTTTCGGGCGTGAGATATTTCGATGTGAGCGGGAAGTTTGGGAGCTTTTGGCACCTGAAATTATAAGTATTCTGCTCTTTTACGGCCGACTATGATATCATGGCCGAGAATTTATTTGTTTTGCACGCAAATAAATGCAAGTTTTGAAAATCAATGTCTCCAACTCGAAACTTAGATTGTCCATTCAATTAAAATATGGATCATTGAGCTAGTACAATCAAATACCATCCATACGGTCCAATTCAAATGAAATTCCAAATGTGTTCGTTCTAAATATGATGACAAAAGCAAAAATGTGTGTTTGTATGAATAAAGTGGATGATTATAAAGTTTGAACATGCGCGTGTCTGTATATCTCTAGGTTTGATATATGAATTTGAAATCACAAAATCCCGGCTTAAAAAATGTACCTCCATTTAAATGAATTACAAAAGTTAATGATGGAGTCAAATTCCAAAATTCCAATCTTTGGTTTGTAATTCTGGTACACCAAGGTATATCATGCATGTTCAAAAGTATCGTTATCTCATAGTCCAAACTGTGAAACAAATTGATCAACCATGAGTGCACACACTATTGACCATATATATCTCAATTATGCTAAAGTCCCTCAAATATAGACACCTCACTCTTTATCTGAAGCCAACCCCCCCCCCACACACACACAAGCTGATCTCTCCCCTAGACATGAACACACGAGCACATTAACACCCCCTCTCTTCCAAAGTCCTGACCCCAATATAGGTCTCTATCACTTTGTCTCTCGGGAATGCACACATCTCTTCCCCCACTCTCTAGGTCACCCGTCATCTCTCTTTCCCAAGCACATACACTATGTAGAGTGTATCTTTCCCATACACACAAAACGCCGCCCCCAAACATCTATCTACCTAGTTATGTGTGGTTCTCGCACACTAACCTCACACACCACCCCACTGCAAACAAGCACACTTTGTCTCCATGTGCACCACTCTCCTCTTTCTATCTCTCCCACATGCGGACCCACCCGAGCTCCTTCCCTGTATACTTATATGTCGTGACTCTTTCCATAGCTCCATAATGTATCATCGTTCTCAATCTTGCATGTTGTTCTCTACACCATCTATTCTAGATCTCTCATGAAGTCCCTATCACACACACGATGACTCGCTTTCCTAGAGTCTCCGTACATAGGCCAATTCCGAACAACATCAACATTTTCTCCCTATCTATACACCACTTATGGAGACAACCAACCCCTCTGTCGCCCCTCTCTTCCTCTCTCTCTCCGTCACTAGCTCTCTCTCTCTCTCGCCCGCTCTCGCACCCCTCTCCCACACACACTCGATGTCTCTTCCAAATAGTCTGCTCCCCGCCCGCACCCATGCTATCCCGCTACTACACATGCCTTTGTCTCTCTTTGACACACATGTCACACCATTCCCCCTTCCCTTATACTAGGTTTATATCATTAGTGGTCTCTCTAATCCACATACACACACTCCCTCTCACACACAAACGCATGCACAAAAACACGCAGACACGCACAAACATCCATCTATCTGGATCCTTCTTTTAAGAGACACACCCTTGCATATTCTCTCCAGCTCTAGGTATGTATGTATCCCCCTCTCTCTAGCTCGGATGCACACCAAAATTCTCCATCTCTCTAACTCACACATCTCTCCCCATGTCCGCATGTGTATCTCACACACTCACTCTCTGATTATGTCTATGTGTCTCCATGTTACATAACACAAAGCCCCATGTACATGTCTTATTCTATCCTCCACACAAATAATCTCTTATCATTGCCTCAGTCTCTAGGCATATCACACACGCACACTGTCTCTCTCTCTCTCTGTCGCAAACACGCTCAACAAGGGTTTCCCCGTGAATAACTTATCGTATATTCATCAACAGTCGTGACAATACCGCGAACATGAGACATGAAAAAGAATAAATCTACACGTGCGTAGACCACCTAGTATGACTACTAGGACGAGAGCAAGCCGAAAGCGCGCCACCATCACCCCCTCCTTATTGGCGATGGGAAAACCTTTGTTTTACACAGTCGAGAAGTCATTGTGCTAAGGCCCCACATGCTTAGCCGTTGAATAGAATGTAGATCCTAGTTTACAAAAACAAGTATTGGTAATACGTTTGTATAAAAACCGAGTTGGTGATGATGGTATGCATGCCATCTTGCAATATAGACCGTCCGATCTATATCTGACAGATGGAAATTAAACAAAAAGATACCCGAACCTCTCTCCACATTTGCAGACAAGGTCTTTCCCTAGTTCATCCTTATCTCCAGCAACCGCATTGTTGAGCAATTAAAAAAGGAAGGCTCTGGAACAAACTGGCCTGGTGGCCACTGCCGGCATCGTCCATCCCCATGCCTCCGCTCAGTCTAACCACCACACCCCACTCCTCTTCACCTTATCTCCTCTTTCTCGAGATATCATTAGTTTTTACACATGGGATTACTCCCGCATGGGTCAATCACATCAAGTATTTTATAAAAAATGCATCTTGATGTTCCGTGCAATGAACAAACATCTTGCTAGAACTCCTACAGAAGACTAAGTTGGTGATGATGGTGTGTTTGCCATCCATAATTTCTGACCATTAGATCTACATCTAACGACTCTATGGTAAGTTGTTGCCTTTTCTCACCAACATCCCACTTCTCTACCAATTTGCACAAAAACCCATAATTAGTATCTTAAAACCAACCACATCCCTCCCTCACCTCACCAAAACAGCCCAAGGAATATATTTTGATTGAAACATAATATATCTCTAGTGATATATGTATATCAAAATTAGAGTGTTCTGCATCAAGTTTGTGAATAAGTATTATTCTAATTATGATCCATTGCAACACACGTGAACATTTCTAGTATTTCCAACCATGCAAAAAATGCTAGTATTTTCATAGTTTCGAGTTTTCAATCAAGATATTAGCACTACAAAAAATACACTTCCATGATGATACGTGTTTGTCACAGTAGGTCGCGTTTTTTGTTATGCATGTACATCCATGACAATTTTATGACAGAATCAAGATAGTCATACCTGTGATGTCGTAGAAGTGTTCCATGGCATTACCAAAATTATCATCATGGAAGTGTCCACTTCCATGACGATAAATCGCGCGTCACAGAAGTGCTTTCGTCAAGGGTGACTGACACATGGCATCCACCGTAACGGAACGCCGTTAAGCTATCGGGTCAGGTTTTGGATCCGATAACCCGTTAACAGCCCCGACCAATGGGGATTTTCCATGTGTAAAATAATCATTGGCTGGAGGAAACAAGTGTCGGCTCATCGTTGGGACAGATGTCATCTACTCATTGGATGGAAGGCGCCTATGATACGTCGACACGTGGCGCGGCCCAACAGAGGCTCATTCTTGTGAAAAGGCCGGCCCGTTTGACTTGGTCAAAAGGTGGCGGGCCGGCCCATGGAAAGCATGTTAACGCCCTATTCGCATATAGCCCATTTACAGCCCGCTAACCCAAGGCCTGTTACGCCCTATCAGAATTAGGCCCAGTAGCGTCATTTGGGCCATCCAATATGATTCCAGTCCATTTTCACCTCTGGCGCATGTATGGACCATGACGTGTTTCGGCCCATATGAGGCCCTATGTAACTCTTGGGCTATTAACGGCCCGTGGTGAAACTGGCCCGTAATGAACAGTGTATCACTTTACACCCATTAACGGTCTATGGTGAAACTGGCCCGTAATGAATAGTGTATCACTTTATACCCATTAACGGCCCGTTATTCCGTTGGGCTGTTTCAAGCCCATGTTATCTTTCGGCCTTCTCAGAGCCCTTTTATTCTTGGGCTCATTTCCAGCATTCGTTTACTTATGGCCCATTACTGTCATTTTCTGCTTGTGGGCCAAATTCAGCCCGTGGTTACAGTCGGCCCGTTTGTGGTGCGTTAATACGTTGGGCCATTTTCATAGCGTCATCAAATACGGCCTATCAACAATGGCCCGTTATGGTCGGCCCATGAATAGACGATTCCAAGTCTAGCCCGTTTACGGCCATAATGTGGTCTGTTTGGCCCATGTTTGGTCAATCGATCATACGACCCGTATAAGGCCCATTGATGATACGGCCCGCAGAAGGCCCATTGTCGGTGTCAAAACCGGCGGATCTCGGATAGGGGGTCCCGAACTGTGCGTCTAGGCCGGATGGTAACAGGAGGCAAGGGACACGAAGTTTTACCCAGGTTCGGGCCCTGTTGATGGAGGTAAAACCGTATGTCCTGCTTGATTAATATTGATGATATGGGTAGTACAAGAGTAGATTTACCACGAGATCGGAGAGGCTAAACCCTAGAAGCTAGCCTATGGTATGATTGTTGTTCTGTATGTTGTCCTACGGACTAAAACCCTCCGGTCTATATAGACACCGGAGAGGGTTAGGGTTACACAAAGTCGGTTACAATGGTAGGAGATCTACATATCCGTATCGCCAAGCTTGCCTTCCACGCCAAGGAAAGTCCCTTCCGGACACAGGACGAAGTCTTCAATCTTGTATCTTCATAGTCCAGGAGTCCGGCTGAAGGTATAGTCCGGCCATCCGGACACCCCCTAATCCAGGACTCCCTTAGTAGCCCCTGAACCAGGCTTCAATTACGACGAGTCCGGCGCACAGATTGTCTTCGGCATTGCAAGGCGGGTTCCTCCTCCAAGTACTTCATAGAAGATTTTGAACACAAAGATAGTGTCCGGCTCTGCAAAATAAGTTTCCACATATTGCCATAGAGAGAATAATATTTACACAAGTATAATCTGCTGACATATTCCGTAGTGTGACATCGCACCACGGCCAAGCCTTTATTCGAATCGTTTTATTGTCCCACCTCAGCGTGTCATGTGAGGCGGTTTCCTTGGCATGTCTCGTCGAGCAAGAGATCGTGTCCCCTTATTCCGGGGTTCTCATCAATACGGGCATGGGTAACCCAACCGTGCCATTGATTACGGCGCTTGGAGATAAGCAAGTTTTACCAGGCTGGTGGGGACACGTAGTTGCGTCCACCCATATAAGGGGATAAGGATCCACCTTTTCACCTACGCCTTCTTCCTCCTCTGCCTATCCATTATCGCGTACTCGAGCTCCAGCGCCCAAGTCCGCACTCCCCACCTCAACCTTCTCCAGCCATGTCCGGAGCGGGAGGCAAGTGGATGGTCTCCTCCGTCACGGAGGGACACATCAAAAAACTAAGGAAGGCCGGATACTTGTCTAACGACATCGCGTACCGGCTTCCCGAAGAGGGGCAGCTCCTGCACACCCCAAGGCCCCATGAGAGGGTAGTGTTCCTTCCCCACTTCCTCCGTGGACTGGGCTTTCCTATCCACCCATTCGTCCGGGGACTCATGTTCTACTACGGCCTGGATTTCCATGATCTGGCCCCGAACTTCATCCTCAACATCTCGGCGTTTATCATTGTGTGCGAGGCTTTCCTCCGCATCCGCCCCCATTTCGGCCTATGGCTCAAGACTTTCAATGTCAAGCCGAAGGTGGTGCGCGGCAACCAGGCGGAGTGCGGAGGCGCCATGGTGGGTAAGATGACCAACGTCTTATGGCTCGAGGGCTCCTTTGTGGAGACCCTGAAGGGGTGGCAATCTGGGTGGTTTTACATCACCGAGCCGCACGACCCTGAGTGGGTCGCAGCCCCCGAGTTCCGGTCCGGACCCCCAACACGGCTCACGTCCTGGAAAGAGACGGGCCTGTCGTGGGGCAACAAAGAATAGGTGACTAGACTGCAAACATGCATCCAAACCCTGGTAAACAAGCAGTTCAAGCTTGTCAATGTAGTCCAGGTTATGCTCATCCGCCGGATCCTCCCATGTCAATAGCGGGCCTTCAATCTGTGGGAGTTCAACCCGGCGCAGCACCGACCTCTGAGCAGACTCTTCGACACGACATATGAAGGTTCCTGGAAGGTGCTTTTCAAGGGCGCCGAGGCTCCCGCATCCGCTACCAAGGATCGCAGATTCAGCGCGCAGCGTCACGCTAGCATGGTAAGTTGTTTGTACCTTTTACAGGGTATTAGTTTTTCATAGTTTAACTCTATGCGGGATCTAAGCTCCCTTACCTTTGATACGATTGGCAGGCGATGTCCGGACAGATCGACTGTCCGGCTCCTTTGCCTGAAGACCCAGCCGATGCCCGCTTGGCGAAGCTGCGGGCTCCGGCACCCTATGTGGTGCCGGAGAGGAAGGCCACGAAGAAGGCCACGGGGACTCGAAAAAGTGCCCGGCGCCAGGAGGTGTCGGGTTCATCATCCGACGGCTCCAAGGCACATTCCTCCCGTGAAGACGAGGAGGAGGAAGAAGAGACATCTCCCCCTCCAGCAGGGGGAGAGAAGAAAATGAAGGCCGCCCTCACTGGGGAGGCCGAAGGGTCCAAGAAGGGAAAAACCCTTCCTCCGGACTACTCCACCGACGTCGACGACGGCAGAGAGGAGTGGCCGCTCAGGGCCAAGCCCCTGGCAAAATCGTAAGTATCCGGATACGAGAGTAATTCATAGTATTCCTTTATTGCACAACTTTCCCTTATGTCGAATATGATTATGCATCCCACCCAAAGACCGGCTCGACGCGTCGTCGAGCGGTTCACTAGACTCGTCAGATGTGAATTCGCTTCCGATGGCTACCTCCCCTCGCCCTACGGATGACGCCGAAGTGTTCTCCCAACAGGTTCCAAGCCAAGAGGAGGTGGTCCTGGAGGCGCCGCAAGGAGACCTCCCGGACTCCAGGAGTAAAGGGGATAAAACCACCCAGGGCTCCAAGTCCGGCTCTAGGCCGGACACTGCTCCGAAACCTTCAAAGGTTCCAGAGTCCGGCGGGCGACCTCCTACCAAGAGGAGCAAGCCCACCGTGCCGGTGACCCCCGTCCAACCGGAGGCGCTGAACAATCTATTGGAGGTGCTCAAAGGCGCCTCCATCGACGAGGAGCACCGCACCATTATGAGTGTGGTGGTCTAGAAGGTTCAGTCTGCCAAGAGTGGACTGACTGAAGCTTGTGCTAGCCTTTTAACAGGCTTTGAGGTAAGTAAAGAATGTGTAAATAATATTATCGCATAGAGAGTAGCCCCTGATGCTCTGTTTGGCATTCGGGAAGAAAAGCCGAATAGAGGATCAAATAAAATTCGCAGGAGACTAACAAAAAGGAGTCAATATGCGTATGCAGGCTTCTCTGCTGGCGTCCGCCGCACTGACTGCGGAAGTGGACACGCTAAAGCAGAACCTCGAGCAGTCTGAGCAAGAGCTCGGGCATGCCAAGAAGCAGCTCGAGGACATGGAAGGTAAGAAATACCTTGTTTAAATATATATAAAAAATGCAATTGCAAAAAATGACAGGATTATCATGGCTATTCTAGGGGCCACGTCTGAGGTGGCGACCCTTAAGCAAGCGCTGTGCAAGGCCGAGAAGAGGGCGGCCACGGAGCGCATCGAGCGGGAGAAGTATGAGGCCTAGGTTGGCAAGGTGCGGCAAGAGCTCTAGGCTCTCATGAAAAAACATGAGAGTTTGGAGCTTGACTCAAAGACGCGAGTGTCCGAGCTCGCGGTGGCTATTAAAAATGCCAAGCGTGCCAAGGCCGAATCCCAGAAGACCCTCCAAGAATTGGATGCATTGAAAAAGATAGCGGCGGGTAAGGCATTCTTTATGCAAAGCAAACATATAAACGTGAGTTACTTGTTACTTACCCGAATCCGGAGCTCTCCAGGAGCGTTCGCAGATCTTCCCCGTAGCGTGTCCGATGCCGCCGCATTCTATCGAGCCGGGGAGGGAAGCTTGACAGGGAAGTTGTTCTGGTCTCAGTATGCTGAGGCCGGACACCCCGTGCCCCTGAGCGACCAGCTGAAGCAACTGGTCGAGCTCCACAAGGTGGCCGAACAGGCCATGAAGGGCCTCATAGTTCGGCTATGGCCTGGAGACGCTCTTCCTGGG
The DNA here is from genome assembly GCF_056163025.1 of Triticum urartu. Taxonomy (NCBI): domain Eukaryota; kingdom Viridiplantae; phylum Streptophyta; class Magnoliopsida; order Poales; family Poaceae; genus Triticum; species Triticum urartu. The sequence continues at coordinate 429,109,454 of NC_141879.1, forward strand.
AGCTATTTCGGGCTGGTGCGGCGGCTGGTGGGGGCCTGTCCAAGGCTCGAAGTCATCAAGCGCTCCGTCTGCATTGAAGGTGCCCGTAGGGCCCTTGCCCGTGCTAAGGTGCACTGGGGCAAGCTGGATGCTGAGAAGCTTGTGAAGGACGGTCCACCGCCGGGGAAAGAGCATCACAAGCCCGAGAATTATTATAAGGATGTTCTAAAGGGTGCCTGCCTTCTGGCGGATGAATGTTCCAGGGATGTAATTTTTGAGTAAAAGTCGCTCGTTTTGTCCTATGCGCTGAAAACTTGTTCATATGCGCTAAGCAATGCTACTGGAATTTAAAATATTACCTTCTGTGCGGCTGTTTATCAATTCTGAGAGATGGCGAGTCATTAGCTTCTGCCCCCATGCCGCTAGTGCTGGGGTGTTCGGGGATAAACCTGAGTGCTCTTTTTTCCATGTTTTGGTCCTTCGAGGGAGGCGCTCAGCACAACGAACAAGGTAATCGGACTATAATGCGTGAACACTCTCACTTAGCCATAGAATTCTATAATTTTAAATTTCGGCGAAGCCCCTGGTATTCGGAAGACCGAGTTCGGGGCGCTATCCACGCCTTGGCTGGACAGAGCTGACTCCTCGCTCTAAGCGGCATAAGTCTTTAGGGACTCGAAAAACCTCTCGAATAGCGACCAGCTCTCGCTTCATCATGGCAGTCAGTTTTAGCTTTCTCAACTGAGGTGCTCGACCCAGCTCAACCGGGGCACAATCATAGTAGTTCTCCTAGTGCTACCTTAGCTGACATAGCGGAACGTAAGGCACCAAAACATAGGAGCCGGGCAAACCCAACTATTAACCCAAGACATGATTCGGAGCCGATGCATATAATGCTATAAGTTCGGGGTGCCGCACTTGTTAAAGTGTTCGGACTTCTCACACCATATTGAGGGGTACTAAAGCCCCTGGCGTATTTTGGCTGTACCAAAGTGTACGGGTGCAACATGTCGTTAAGGAACATATATTTGTAAAAAAAAAGAGTAATGCAAAAATAGACAAAAGCTATGCATTGTTTATTAAAAAGGGCTGCGATCAAAGCAGAACGATACAAATAATGCGATAAGCAAAAGGTTGGACTATTTAACATGTCCGTTCCAGGCAGGCTGCGGAATGGTATGCGAAACAGGTATACTGCTCGTGATAGAGACCACCTGGGAGTTCCGTAATGCGGCATGGCTTGTCTGCTTCCCTGGTTCTTGCATCGTTTGTGCGGCAATTGAACTGCCGAACAGGCCTTCCGAAGAATGGAGTCCTGAAAGTAAGAGAAAATTGAAAAATCGGCAGCCCCTAGTGCGGTTTAAGCTGTGTTTCGGGCATGCCATGATGGTGCCCCTCCCCCTGTACCCATGGTATTTCTAGAGCGTAGTTATGTACGCGAAGCATTGGCATTGCCTTTTTGTGAGGGCTGGGGTTGGGGCCGCATTGCTACGCCTGCTCGGAACATGCCAGGCAGTCTTGTTGTAGGTTACTCTGGGCGCACTTGACGGTGTCCGGACATTTAATGTCCGGACTGGAGAACTGCCTGGAGAGGCTGCTTTGTACTTCCACTGCAAGGAACGCCGTGTGCTCCTCCGTTCGGATTTTCGGGGGTGCCATGTATCTGGCACAAGCGGTCGAGTATTCGGTCCAAACTGGACGGGCCCCTAGGATTTCTTTTGAATGGCTTTTTCCGCTGACCGGATTTATAGCCTCTGAATCCGGCATTAACTGCCGTATCCTCAGCATTGTCGCCGTTAATGCGGTGCTTCTGCTTGTTGCGACACGACCTGCCACTACTGTCCCTGGTATCCGAATTACCAGGGTTCTTGGTCATATTGTTGCTACGAGCAAGCCAGCTGTCTTCTCCCTCGCAAAAGAGGGTCATGAGTGTCGTGAGTGCTGCCTTAGATTTCGGCTTTTCCTGTCCAAGGTGCCGGGCAAGCCACTCGTCACGGATATTGTGCTTGAAGGCTGCTAGGCCCTCTGCGTCCGGACAGTCGACTATTTGATTTTTCTTTGTTAGGAACCGTGTCCAGAATTGCCTGGCCGATTCCTCTGGCTGCTGAATTACATGGCTTAGGTCATCGGCGTCTGGTGGTCGCACATAAGTGCCCTGGAAATTGTCGAGGAATGCGGCTTCCAGGTCCTCCCAACAACTGATTGATCTTGCTGGCAAGCTGTTAAGCCAATGCCGAGCTGGTCCTTTAAGCTTGAGTGGGAGGTATTTGATGGCGTGGAGATCATCGCCGCGGGCCATGTGGATATGAAGGAGATAATCCTCGATCCATACCGCAGGATCTGTTGTGCCATCATATGATTCGATGTTTACGGGTTTGAAACCCTCGGGGATTTGATGATCTATTACTTCGTCTGTGAAGCATAGTGGGTGTGCGGCACCTCTGTACTGGGCTATATCACGATGTAGCTCCAATGAGCTTTGTCTATTGTGTTCGGCCCTACCGGATTTGTGTCCGGCGTGACGGTTACCGTCTCGAGTCGTGGGGCGCCCACGCGATCCGTAGATCGATCTTGTTTGCCTTGCCTTGTCCTCCAATATATCTCGCAGGTCTGGCGCGTTTTCTTGTGCCTTGGTACAGGGTGCGGCTTGAGTGGAGAGCCGAGCGGCCTCTCTCTCGCGGCCACGAGGTGGCCGGTCGGCCATATCAAGTGCTGGTGATGTAGGTTTATGTGCTTCCTCCTCTAATCGGGGTAGCAACCCGCGCTTTGGGTAGATCTTGGAGGGGCGTTCGAGTTTATGCTCTTCGGCCGCAAGGACTTCAGTCCATCTGTCGACTAGCAAATCTTGATTAGCTCTAAGCTGTTACTATTTTTTCTTGAGGCTTCTTGCCGTGGCCATAAGCCTGCATTGAGAACGCTCTTGCTTGATGGGATCCTCTGGCACGACGAATTCGTCGTCGTCGAGGCTTGCCTCGTCTTCGGAGGGAGGCATATAATTATCGTCCTCGACCTCTTTGTCTGCCGCTCTCTCATGAGGGCTGGCTTCTCCATCCTCCTGTGCTTAATCTTGCTGGAGGGGGTTTTCTTCGGCACTCTCCGAAGTATTATTATCTCCTGTGCTGGAATCACTATATTTGCTTTGGAGGGATTTTGAGCGGTGCCGCTGACGCCGGCGCTTAGGCTGTTTCTTGGAGGGGTCATCTTCCGCTGTTCCATCACCATCTCCTTCTTTTGGGCTGTCCACCATGTATATGTCATATGACGAGGTGGCTTTCTAGGGCCCAATAGGCGCTGGTTCTTCATCGTCTCCTGCATCGGCGTCCATATCGTCGATGTCTTCGGAGTCGAAGTCGAGCATGTCGGTTAAATAGTCGACAGTGGCTACAAAGTGGGTGGCGGGTGGGCTTTGAATTTCTTCATCGTCCGTATCCCAACCTTGCTGACCGTAGTCCGGCCAGGGCTCTCCTGATAAAGAAAGAGACTTTAGTGTCTTCAAAATACCGCCGAAAGGCGAGTGCTGAAAGATGTCCACGGCAGTAAACTCCATGATCGGCGCCCAATCGAATTCAATCGGCAGGGGCGTGGAGGGTTCGGAGTCCGGAGAGGAGTCCGGCTCCTTGGAGTCACATGTCTCGCGGAGTGCGGGGCTGGTGTTCGGCTCGATCGCCGTTGGGATCGCAGCCCTCAAGGCGGCGTCCAACCACCCATCCTCGATCGGCGCAGTTGGCTCCGAATTAAGGGTCGAAGCCGATGCGGGTGCGGCCCCCAGGGCACTATTCGGCGGCAGAGCTAGATCATGCTCGTCGTGACAGTGCAGCGCGCTTGGCAGTGGCTCGAATCCGTTGAAGATCAAGTCCCCGCGGATGTCAGCCATGTAGTTTAAACTTCCAAATCTGACCTGACGGCCAGGGGCATAGCTTTCGATCTGCTCCAGATGGCCAAGTGAATTGTCCCGCAGTGCGAAGCCGCCGAAGACAAAGATCTGTCCGGGGAGGAAGGTCTCAACCTGGACTGCATCGCTATTGATGATCGTAGGAGCCATCAAGCCTAATGGCGACGACACAGAGGAACTCTCAATGAAAGCACCAATGTCGGTGTCAAAACCGGCGGATCTCGGGTAGGGGGTCCCGAACTGTGCGTCTAGGCTGGATGGTAACAGGAGGCAAGGGACACGAAGTTTTACCCAGGTTCGGGCCCTCTTGATGGAGGTAAAACCCTACGTCCTGCTTGATTAATATTGATCATATGGGTAGTACAAGAGTAGATCTACCACGAGATCGGAGAGGCTAAACCCTAGAAGCTAGCCTATGGTATGATTGTTGTTCTGTATGTTGTCCTACGGACTAAAACCCTCCGGTTTATATAGACACCGGAGAGGGTTAGGGTTACACAAAGTCGGTTACAATGGTAGGAGATCTACATATCCGTATCGCCAAGCTTGCCTTCCATGCCAAGGAAAGTCCCTTCAGGACACGGGACGAAGTCTTCAATCTTGTATCTTCATAGTCCAGGAGTCCGGCTGAAGGTATAGTCCGGCCATCCGGACACCCCCTAATCCAGGACTCCCTCACCCATTGTTTCTACGGCCCATAGAAGGCCCATTGTTTCTACGGCTAGTAGGAGGCCCAGTGTCACTACAGTAAATATTAGCCCATGATTATTGTGGCCTAGTTTTAAAAAATAGGTTATTGCAGCCACTAGCTAACCGCGGAAAAAGAACTACAATGACTACAAGCAAACAAATAAACAAGACAATGAGGAAATAAATAAGCAAGCAACTAACGCTAGGCTATCATGGCTATTACACATATTACATCCACTGGGCATCAAAGTTCGCCACTAGTGCAAATATAGGGAACAAAGCAGCATATCATATACACTGGTTGTCAAAGTTGGTGACCAGCGGAAATAAACGCCGCAGCAAAACAAATCCAGAACTGAAACCACTTCATAAGATCTCACGAAACAATATCCTGGGTACCCATAATGCTGGCAAGATGCTTAGCAAGCTTATTATCTTTCTCTTGTTTGGCGCTTAAATCCTCCAGCGCTTGCTATTGCACCAGAAAATATGCATCCGAATTCTGCAGGGACTTCCTCAGTCCTTCAGCTTCCTGTCGCAGCACATCTGATCGATGCCTTTCAACATGAAGTTGAGACTCAAGAAGATGAACTGATTCAGGAAGCGAGTTCGAAGAGCTTCTGCCAGCAGTAGTGGCCGGTAACTCGAACACTACATCAAGACAGGACTTTTGGGTTCCCTCACTGTCATCAAGATAGTTTTTATTAGCTTTCTTGGAGACCAACAGGGATGTCTCACTATCTTGAACCTTACTGCATTACTTCCTTTACCATTGGATAATGCAGTACTATTATCCAATATTTTGTCCGCATTCTAAAAGAGAAACAAGCAGACACATCACATGTTTACCATGTTGTATATGACACTCATTTTGGTAAATGAGTTCAGTAGTAAAGTGGTCAGGATAACAGCATGAAATAAACATATATCTATGTACCATGGTCACTTTATGGTCTATATCATTCTAGTTTTTGTTGCCAAATCAAGATAGAGACACAGTTCAAATAATATTTGTTCAAGACAAAGTAGAATAGACAGAATATAAGTGTGGGTAACTATAGAGCAATAACAACACTTGTAATGTGCATGACATGAGAACATAACTGTTTATTCAATTGAAACTTGAATCAACATAGAGCAGGTTACAACAGCAAACCAGTTAAAGAAATAGGTTTAAAACATACCTATTGCACCATTGGAGTTTCAATTCCATCCTTCAAATTTGAAAATAGTTGGTATGAGTAAATACAGTAATGCAAGGGCAAAGGAGTATGAACCATAGCTACAGAACCTGACCTGGGAACAAATCTTATTCTCCTTTAAGCGTTGAGTTTGGATTCGGAGTGGTGCTCTGTGGTGGAGATGGTGATGTGTCAACTGGAACTGGGTTACTATCTGCCGGGGTTGGGGTTAGAAGGGGTGTAGCTGGTTCTCTGTCCAACTGGGTAAGGGTACAATCTGTGAGAGTCTGGGTTATGTGTGGTGGATCTGGTCCTTGGGCAAGTACAACCGTGGTTCTATCTGCATCAACTGGTAGCACTATCTTTTCTGAAGACCGTGTTGTTACTCCCTTAGATACTGCCATCACACTCTCCAATTCAAATGGCTGATAAACAAGAAAAGTAATTGAAATTATAGACATTGTATGATAGACAGTTGCAATGGATAGTGGGGAATAAAAGAGGGCATGAAATAATTCATATTTATGTTTTCTAACCAAATAGGGTAGCATGACACAATTTCACATATATGATGGCTAACTAAACAGGATAGCATGACGCAATTTAACATTATGATGGCTAACTAAAAAAGATGGAAAGACATAGTTCAAAATATGAGACTATGTAAACAGGATGACATGACAGAACTATATAATGTGTTTATTAAATAGGTTGGCATGCCATAATTCACATACATTCACGGATAGAATGCCATAATTCAAAATATGATGATTGTAAACACTAAACAGGATGAGATGATATAACTATATGGAGTCTTTATTAAATGGGTTGCCATGCCATAATTCAGATAGATGATGTGTATGTACTATGTAAACATGATGACATGATATAATTCAAATATATGATTTATATAGTATGCAAGTAAGCAGATGGCAATCCATATGTGATGTAAAAACTAAGCAATGCAAGACTACATGCATGACATGGGTAATATAACCCTGCCAAGTTTGAGCATAGACCTTAGGGGGGAAATAGGACTGGTCATCAGTCTCTGATTCCTCCTCTGAGGAGCTCTCTGTAATCAGCAAGTTGTCTGCTTGAGCAGGTAGCATTGTCTGCTCTGAATACCTTTTTTTCACTCCAGATACTTCCATCACTGCTTCAAATGGCTGATGCACAGGAAGAGTAGTTGAATATACAAACGTTGTCGACAAATGGAACACGTAATACAAAAAAAATGATAGCATGATATAATTCACATATATGATGATTGGCTAAACAGCATGGCATTGCATAATTCACATATATAATGCCATTGCAACAAGATAGCATTGTATAATTCACATATATAATGTCTTGCAACAAAATGGCAATGCATAATTCACATATATGGTAATTAGACACTGAATAGGTGGCATTCACACAAACAATGTCTAAACTAATCAAATGACATAGCAATGCGAGACACCATACGCACGATATGAGCAACATAACCCTGCCAAGTTAGAGCATACACCTCGGGGGGGATAGGACTGGTCATCTGTCTCTAAATCCTCCTCTGAGGAGTTATCCATAACCAGCGAGATATGCGCTTCGTCAGATAGCATAGTATGCTCTGAAGACCTTGTTTTCACTCCAGAATTTGCCATCACTGTGTCAAATGGCTGATGCACACGAAGAGCAGTTGAATGTACTAACATTGTTGACAAATGTAATATGTAACGGAAAAAAAGGATGGCCTGATATAATTTACATATAAGATGACTGGCTAAGCAGGATGGCATTGCAAAATTCACATATATGATGCCTGGCTAAACAAGATGGCGTTGCATAGTTCACATAAACGATGAATAAACTAAACAGATGGCATTCGCACAAAGGATGTCTAAACTAAGTAGATGACATATTTGATGTATAAAGTAAGCAATGCAAGACACCATATGCATGATATAACCAACATCACTATGCCAAGTTAGAGTGAAGACCTCGGGGGGTAAATAGGAGTTGTCTTCTCCTTCTGAATCCCCCTTAGAACATATATCTTCCTCTCAATTACAATCCGAAATGCGTGGAGGGGGGCTGCCTTTGCGCCTACCATGGAGCGACGTCTGCATGTCATTTTATTGCCACACAAGGCTCGTCTCTTTTGCTCTACATGTTCAGTTCCATTGTTTACAATAACTGTCATGCATAGGAATAAAACATAGTGAGATTATGTAAGGAGTGCATGCAGAAATCCAGAGTGATGGTAGCAACCTGTTGATAGACCCAAAACCAATAATAGCAGGCAGATAATGGCTTTAGTTAAAAAATACAGATAATGGCTTCTTTACTATTTGTTTCCCACCCAACATGAAACTCATAGTAGACACCGGAGATTAACCAGATAGTAGATAGATACTATTGATAGCGGCCCCGATATGTACCCCACAACCATTTAAAAACTCAAGTTTGACCATTAGTTTGGAGCTGACTCAGAGTCTAATCGGTGAATAGGATGATAAAGTAGCATGTAATATTAAGCGATGCATAACGTAAGCAGACACGAAAGAGTGCTACCTCTCTTGCGGACCTGTGTAGTCCTCGAGGTCATCTGCTCGGTTGATGATGGTAATGCAGTTTTCATGGCCGCCAGCGGCGGGGAAGAAGATCTGAGGTGGTGAAAGACAGTCTGGAGGCCGGATCCCTGCTGTGCTGGACCCTTCTGTCGTTGGAGCATCTGAGCTGCGGTGGACGACGACGCAATAGGAGTGGGACAAACCCACGCAAGGTTTTCTTTGACAACTATCTGTAAGAGAAGTAATTCTGTAAGGGCTCGTTTGAATTGGAGGATTCCAACAATGCAGGGATAAGAAATAGAGAGGAATAGGATAGGAATGCACATGCAAAACGGAGAATTTAAAATCACCGGATTTCTACCAATCTGGGTGTTTGATTCACAACAATTGGAAGATCACAGGATGCAAAGAAGCATGGTGACATTAAGTCAAACCACAAGGAAATATACAGTTATAATGCTATTATGCTATTATCTCTTAGTCTTGTGCTTCACGAATAGGAATTTGAAAAGGAGGACAAGTGAAAATTAAAATTCCTACGTTTTTTCTTTCAAGGAGACACTAAAGGAACAAATCCGTGTGCTCAGTGGACAATATATATAACATTTAGAGTAAAAAAGAGATGCAACAAGTGTAAAACCTCTTCGGCGAAGCCATGTCGATCTCAGCGTGATTGGGTTGGTCGGTGAGGATGCTCGAGCTGACTTTGCTGTCGAAGGAGGGGAAGAAGATCTTAGGCGTCTAGAGATGGAGCCCGAGGTACTGCTCCGCTGTGATGGAGGGTTTCGTCGTTGGAGCAGCTCCGGTGAGTTGTACGACGCCGAGGCTGAAGCAGGACAAGAGAGACAATGAACAACGTTAACCTGAGTGGAATTCTAATAGCATCTCCAATACATGACGTAAAATACATAACCACAAAGTGCTAGATGTGAAATACATCAGCCGCTCATCTCTGAACTTAACTGTCGAAACTGAACTTAACTGTTGAAACTAAACTTAACTATCAAAACTGAATTTTGCTGTCGAAACTGAATGCACTAGCAAGGTGAGGCTACACGTCGGTCGACTGACTTTTTCATCTCTGGTCAGTCAATTTTGCAGCCGTTGGATATGAAATCAAGGGCCTGTAGTTCATCTTCAACCTCCACCCCCTGAGCCGCCAGCCACCACCGGCCAAACAGCAGCCCCCCCCCTCCCGCGGCCGGTGGTGCGCCGCCCCGTCCGCCCCGAAAACACTCCCCACCGCCGGTCCGCCGCCGCCCCGGCCATCCCTCTAGGCCCCCCCCCCCCCGTGCCGAGCTTTTTCTCTGGCGATCCCCACGTGTAACACACTCGATGCGGCTATATCTCCCATGTGTCGAAGCACGACTTAGAGGCATAAGCGCATTGAAGGAAATGTCGCAAGAGGGGTAATCTTTACACATCCCATGTACTGAATAAGAAAGAGGTACAGAGTTGGCTTACAATCGCCACTTCACACAATACATGAATAAAACATTACAACATCGAGATACAAACAAGGTCCGACTACGGAACCAAAATAAAAGAAGACTACCCCTAATGCTACAGATCCCCGATCGCCCCAACTGGGCTCCAATACTGATCAACTGAAACTAAACAACATGATGAACAAGATCTTCATCGATCTCCTCCTTGAAACTCGGTTGCGTCACCTGCACGTTATCAAAGGCACCTGCAAACTGGGTTTGGAAGTAATCTGTGAGTCACGGGGACTCAGCAATCTCACACCCTCGCGATCAAGACTATTTAAGCTTAAGGGAAGGGCAAAAGGTATGAGGTGGAGCTGTAGCAAGCACTAGCATATATGGTGGCTAACTTACGCAAATGAGAGCGAGAAGAGAAGGCACGTCATGGTCGATAATCTTTGATCAAGAAGGGATCCTAGAACAACCTACGTCAAGCATAACTCCAACACCGTGTTCACTTCCCGGACCCCGCCGAGAAGAGACCATAATGGCTACACACGCGGTTGATGCATTTTAATTAAGTTAAGTGTCAAGTTCTCTATAACCGGACATTAAAAAATTCCCATCTTCCCATAACCGCGGGCACGGCTTTCAAAAGTTCAAAACCCTGCAGGGGTGTCCCAACTTAGCCCATCACAAGCTCTCACGATCAACGAAGGATATTCCTTCTCCCAGGAAGACCCGATGAGACTCGGAATCCCAGTTACAAGACATTTCGACAATGGTAAAACAAGACCAGCAAGACCACCCGAATGTGCCGACAAATCCCGATAGGAGCTGCACATATCTCGTTCTCAGGGCACACCGGATAAGAAATCCGTACAACTAAAACCAGCCCTCGAGTTTCCCTGAGGTGGCGCTGCAAGGGGCTCTAGTTTGGACCAACACTCAGAGGAGCACTAGCCTGGGGGTTTAAATAAAGATGACCCTTGAGTCTGCAGAACCCAAGGGAAAAAGGCTTACGTGGCAAATGGTAAAACCAAGGTTGGGCCTTGCTGGAGGAGTTTTATTCAAGGCAAACTGTCAATGCGTTCCCATTATAACCCAACCGCGTAAGGAACGCAAAATCAAGGAACATAACCCCGGTATGACGGAAACTAGGGCTGCACGAGTGGAACAAAACACCAGGCATAAGGTCGAGCCTTCCACCCTTTACCAAGTATATAGATGCATTAATTAAATAAGAGATATTGCTATATCCCAACAAATATCCATGCTCCAACAAGGAACAAACTCCAATCTTCACCTGCAACTAACAACGCTATAAAAGGGGCTGAGCAAAGCGATAACATAGCCAAACAACGGTTTGCTAGGACAAGGTGGGTTAGAGGTTTGACATGGCAATATGGGAGGCATGACATAGCAAGTGGTAGGTATCGCGGCATAGGCATAGCAATAGAACGAGCAACTAGCAAGCAAAGATAGAAGTGATTTCGAGGGTATGGTCATCTTGCCTGAGATCCCGCAAGGAAGAAGAACGGGTCCATGAAGAAGACAAATGGACGTAGTCGAACGAATCCTCACAAGCACGACGTTAACGGAACCAACACGAAGAAGCAACACCGGAAAGAAGCAAACAACATAGTAAAACAACCATCACATAAACATGGCATGATGCACAATCAAGTATGATGCATGTTCGGTTTAATGAAGCATGGCATGGCAAAGTGCACAAACAATCCTACAAATTAAGTGGAGCACAATATGCAACTCCGTTGCATATTGACAAAACACCACATGACTTATTTAGTTCGATCTCGTTTATGTACTCAAAAATATTAAATGTTCTTAACATGGCAAGAGGTGAAGCATATGAAAAACTACCTATCTAGGCAAGTTTAAATGAGGCAGGAACAACAAAGAACAAGTCAGGAAACTACTCATGTGCATGTTTTAAGGTTTGGTACTGTTCTGCCCTAAACACAATTTTAGAGTTGTCAAACATGCAAAGTGATGCCACCAAGTTAAACTATGCATTTTTCTACCCCATTTACATATAAAGTTTATTAAATTTGGAGCTACGGTTATTAAGTTAGGAATTAAAGCATTTTAACATGAAATAGGAGCAAATTTTAACAAACTACATTTTAAACATTTTAAACATAGAGGAAAGTGGTATATTACGAAACTAGATGAAATTATAGTCATTTTACCTATATAAATTATTTACATCCGATGCACGGTTGTGAAGTTATTAAATGCATGAAGTTAGAGGGTTTTTCTGCAAAACAACCGTCTCAGGAATAATTGCTAAATTCGTTGCACGGGAAAAAACATAATTCGGGCCACATCTAAGATCTGACCCAATAGGAGGATAGCAATAGGGGCGCTGGGGTGTGCCTCACCCATGGGCCAGGCCCAGTTTGCGGAGAGGAAGAGGCCAAGGCAGGCCGGGCACTGCTGGGCCGGTTGGTGTACCTCGCGCGAGACACAGCCCAGGCGCGGGTCTTCTGTGGTCCACGCGACGACGAGGCAGCGCTTGTTCTCAACAAACGAAGCAGTTGCAGCGGGGCGCAAGGTTCAGAGCGGCAGCGGCGGCTGAATCGAGCGGGTCCAGGGCGGAACGTCATTCTCCGGCGAGGTTCTTGGCGGCGGCGGCAAGAGTCACCGGATCCGGGAGGTGGAGGTCTGGGATGGCCCGTTCTGGCCGGAGACGAGGCCATGGGCGGCGCTGGCAGTTCCTGTCGGCGGCAAGAGATCAGGCCATAGGGAGCAGCAGGGGAAAACAAGAAGAAACAGGGGGAGTGGGAGAAGAGGAGCGATGGAGAGATCCTGGCCTGACGACGGTTGAAGCGACCGACGGCGCGGCGAACTTGTGGGCAGGTGGCGAGCTTCCTCATTGGGCGGCAGCGCTGGTTGCCCGGAGAAACAAGAGAGGTGAGGTGAGGTGAGGGAGAACTAAGGAGGGAAGGAGAGAGGCAGGGCGCAGGGCTGGCCTGGTCGGGGTCGCCGGCGTGCTGGAGAGGAGCTCCGGCGAGGGAGGCGCACGACGCAAGGGGCTCAAGGCTCAGCGCTCCTCTCGATCTAGATCAAGGACCGAGGCAGGGAAGAGCTGCGATATGATTGGCTGGATTTTGGATCGGGGAGGATGAAGCTGGTTGGCTTGGCGCTGAAAACAAAGGGAGTGGCAGCGGCGTGGGGATTGGATGGATGGGACAAGGTCCCTAATTTCTAGGGTTTCCCACTATTTATATTGCAAAGGGATTAAGGTAGGGTCTACCACGTCCCTACGATCATAAACGGACGGCCGAGAAAAATATAGGTTAGGAAGTCCAATTAACAAAAAGGAGATGTTTTGTAGATGTTTGGGGATGATCCGGATCCAACGGTAACGACAGAGCGGGTCGGGTTCGGGGAAGTTTCGGACACGCGCGAGGGGTCGATGCACTGTGCAAGGAGGGGTTTCAGGGCCTGGCGGTGATAGCGGACTGTGCAGACGGACTAAAGAGGAAAGAGAGGGACAGCCCGGCAACAGTTTTCGGAGACAGAAAACGTCCGACGAAAAGACCAGTTATATTGCGTTATAGTTATCCGTTGGGGCATCAGACGATCTCTGAATGCGATGGAACTTGACAGGTGGTCTATCTACCCTATAATAAGATCACACGCCAACTTTCAACCCATTCTGATAACAATTTCCATCCACTTATAAAATAATATTTCGGACGTGTCGCCGGCGCGTGCAAGTGTGGTTGGGCTCATAACGGACAACGGAAGGAACTGGGAGAAACCGGACGGATGCATGTTTTGAAAACATGATGATGCAATGCACATGATGGCATGACAAGATGCAACACGCAAGCGAATGACATGGCAACATCGGCGAATAACTGGAAGACACCTGGCGCGTCGGTCTCGGGGCGTTACAACACTCCACCACTACGAGAGGATCTCGTCCCGAGATCTAGAATTGCACCGGAGGGAAAAGGAAGAGGACGAGAAGAGGTAAAACTAAGTTGCTTCTTTGACAAACGAGTGAAACCAAAGAACCTTGAGAGGTTGAACAAGTTGAAGAAATAATACCATGGAGGTGATCAAAAATGAAAAACACTCCGTTAGGAACGAGGAACAAGCAAGAACAAATTCGGGCAGCACTCTGGTTGAAAAGTGATATGAAACTTTATAAGATGAAAAGAACTTAAACAGAGGGCACAACATTCTGGTTAAATGGATAAGTGCGAAAAGAACACGATCCTAACAAAACATGAAGATGGGTTTAAAAGAGCAACATCACAATGCTTCCGGAACAAAAGAATAGAAGTTGGATCGTTGGAAAGGAAAGAGTTGAGAAGAAAATGATATCTTCTACCACAAATGAGCTTGAAAAGCATCTTGAATAGAAGGGTCGAACGGAATTGTTGGAAAACCAACAACGAAAAGAGTAAGCTTGTAGTGGACTTATGGAGAACATCTCAAAGCTGAGGTGAAATTCTGCCACTAACGGAAACGATAGATTGGAATGATAAGAACAAGGAGGCGAGAAACTTATCTCACCGGGAGGATGAAAGAAGAACTTGGATCATTTATAAGCACCATAAATAGCAACAATCCTTAGGGAAAGCTTTAGGTGAAATATAACCCAAGATAACTCCAATGATGAGATTGATGGATTTAAAATACCTCATTCTTAACAACAAGTGAATCATGAAACATGAACTCAAGTTATCAAGAATGACATAATACCACGTCTGATGATACGTTAGAAAGAATTGCACTCCGGATTGCAAGAAGAAGAAGGGTCTTTTACATCTGTGTCCCTAACTCGAACCCACTACTCACATTTGCCCCTAATTCGAAAGCCTGCTCAAAAATGCCCCTCCGCCTTTACGTGCCCTTACAGAAATGCCCTTTTGCGTCGTTACCATCCGGTCAAAGCCGGTCAAAGGGCATTGACCGGCCCCAAAAAAATAGCAAAAATAATCTAAAAAATCTGAAAATTTGTGAGATCAAAGATACTCAGGTTCGCAAGGTGCGTGCAATTTTTCGTGCTGTTTGGGCATTCCAGGAGCTCGTGTCAAAGGAAAAATAGTAAATATGTAAGCCTGTGAACAGTAAATTCAAAAAAATAGTAAGAAAATTCAAAAAAATATGAAATTTTTTGGCATCAAAGAGGCTATGGTCTAAAAGCTGTGTGCCAATTTTTGTTGTGTTTGGACATTGGAGGGGCTTGTTGAGAAAAAAACAAAATCTGGCCCGGGAAAAAACATGGGAAAAAATGACTATTTTGTTTTTTCTTGCGAGAGCTCCTCGCGAGTCATTTGATCACAAAAACTTGCAAGCACCTTGTGCACCCAAGCCTCTTTGATGCCAAAAAATTTCATATTTTTTTGAATTTTCTTGCTATTTTATTTCAAATTTACTGTTCACAAGCGTGCATATTAACTGTTTTTCCTCGCCACGAGCTCCTGGAATGTCCAAATAGCACAAAAATTTGCACGCACCTTGCGCACATGAGTATCTTCGATCTCACAAAATTTTAGATTTTTTAAAAAAAATTTGCTATTTTTTTCAGGACGGTCAAAGTTGTTTGACCGGACGGTAACGGCGCAGAAGGGCTTTTCTGTAAGGGCACCTAACGGCGGAGGGGCAAATTTGAGCAGGCTTTCGAATTAGGGGTATATCTGATTAGGTGGTTCGAGTTAGGGACAGAAATGCAAATGGCCCGAAGAAGAATGCTTGAGTTCCTCTGAAAAGAATCTTCATGAACACTTCGAGAAGGGATTAAATCCTTTATGAAACATCATGTAGAGCCTCCATGAAGAACTCCGGTAAAGAAAAGGATGATCACCCGAAAGGAAAGAGAGTTGAAACACAAGGTGAATCCTTGCAATGATTTAGATGGATTTTCGTGATGACATAATTGAGAGATCTTGGAACTCCGGGAAAGAAAAGATAAAGCATCTTGAACCGCGAATGTGATATGATGAACCACTCCAGAAAGCAGGAATAGAACTTACTCGATGAAACAAGAATAAGAATTACATTATGCTCATCCTTCACTAATTAAGTTGATGAAAAACAATGGATTTGGCATACTACTTATTCTTGTTGAAAGGATTAAGATAGATATAGCGCAAACTAGAGAAAGGTCTTGAACGATCCACAGGTAGAATTTGGAAAGAACGAGTCAATTGATATGATAACGAATGAAGAGAAATCACAAACCACCGTAAGAACTGAAAAACGAATGAAGTAAAGGGATGAATCACCGGTAAGAATTAGCAAATGAACGAAGATACATGAGAGAGTTTAGGTGCAAGTGAACGAAGAAATCACGAGCTGATTTAGATAATACTTGAACGATGCACCGGTAAGATTTAGAGAAGGAGAGCTGAAAGCTGAGAATGCATAATTCTGAGATGATGGGCTCCGGAGAATCAAACTGAAAAGACTCCCGAGTTGCTTCGGATGGGAGAAAAGAATTCTCACAAAGAAAACAATTATGAGAGGATGGCAGCAAGCTAGAACCATGAATCTCTAAGGGAATGGATAAGATATGGGGGAGAGCTCTTCTTCGGTCTTCAAATGCAGAGAATGACGATGAGAAACACCACCAATAATTGTTGAGACACTCCGGAATGACAATTAGAAAGGTTGAACCAATGATGAGAAGAATTTGAAAGATCTTGGAGAAAGACATATGACTGATAATAATTCATTCTTACGTCAAACTTTAGAAGATTTGAGAATAACTCCGGGAGAATAAGAAGAGTTAGGTAAGATCCTGGGAAAAGACCTGTGGGTTAAGGCCCACTCAAAAGAAACACTGTTGGAAAGGTCGCTTGGAAGATAGATTTCACTGGTTGAATTAAAAGGCTTGAATGAGAGAACATCCTCGAAAGATCTTGAACGAATGAGAATAAACACTAGCATCTTCTGAGATATCTTCAGCACTCCGGAACAATTGAATAGCGAGAAGTGGATGATTAAGAGGTGCACCGGCACGAGAAAACAAGGAAAAGAATGTGATCAAACACCGAAAGCTTGAATTGAAACCACCGAAGAAGAAAAGAATGGAGAATGATGAACGAGTAGAGCATCTTCAAGAGAACCACCGGGTAAGAACGTTGATTGAAAAGAATGGAGAGACTTCACATCCATAAAATGGATAACGAATTAAGAAATCTGAGTCCTGGAAGAAAAAGGGTGGGAGGGTGGGAAAACAAAGACAACTTGGGATGGATGAAACGAACACCGTTGAGAAAGCTGAGATTGAATCTTGCAGATGTTGAAGTGATCGGATCCACTTGAAGAGAAAACACGCCGGTTGAAAAGGATTGACATGACAATCTCAATTATCATGAAGGATTGGTATTCACATAGGAGTATGAGAACACCACTTAGGAAAGGTATGGAATCAACATTTAACATTGAAGCAACTCGAATACCACAACTGAAAACAAAAACAAAGGATTGGCTTGCAGAATAAGCTGGAACAAATATATGATAGAGATTTTGTCTGAAGTTTTCGTTGTGGGGCCCACACGGGCTCGATCGTACAACACCATCATGTACAAGGCAGTGCACATGACATACGAAGCGTCCCCGAGTCAGCATATCTAAGGACTCTTTAAGACACAACGAGACCACTGTAAAACCAACCTTGGATAGGCGGACCACTAGACGTCGAACCCCAATTTCATATCATACATCTGTCGGAAAGATATCCTAGGAGCTACTTGAATTCCCACTTATAATCTCCCGAAACTTTCCGGTTATGCAATCAGGTGTTGGGGATACAGGGGAAGCATAATATCTCACCCAAAACTAACAAATCCTACATCTAGTTGTATCCATCCTTCAGCACATAACCAAGAAACCTTCAGAAATCATTTACCTCAACCTTCGAAAAGCATCCGTTATACAAGTTACGGCAATACTCTCAAACTCCCGCCCCAGTACTGGGTGGCGTTGAGGTTATCTCACCAACAACTGCATAGAAGAGATTTTCGATGTCGGCGAAGCTCAGGTATTCCAGAATTGCAACGATAAAATTGTGACGACAACACCTCGGAGCTCAACTCCCCGGGACACTGCCACAACCCCTAAATGTCAGGAGGCGCCAAGAAGAATGTTCTCGTCACGAAACCATCGGAACGATTCCAAGATACCCGCGTGATCCTAAATTTTTTTAGTGAAATTTGAGGAGAGAAGAGTCAAAACTCTATGTCAGGAGGCCTCACCAGAGCGACGAAGGGACTGAGGAGTAAAAAGAATCCTACTCTTCGATATATATAATCCTAAATGACTCAAAACATTTTTTCTAGACTCAACAACGCCAGCGATTCGATCAAGCAGGGGGCTCCTAAGTCGGGGATGGCTCTTATTACCAACTTGTAACACCCTCAATGCGGCTATATCTCCCACGTGTTGGAGCACGACGTAGAGGCATAACCGAAAACACTCCCCACCGCCGATCCGCCGCCGCCCCGGGCATCCCTCTAGGCCCCCCCCCCCCCCCCCCCCGGTGCCGAGCTTTTTCTCTGGCGATCCCCACGTGTAACAACCTCGATGCGGCTATATCTCCCACGTGTCGAAGCACGACTTAGAGGCATAAGCGCATTGAAGGCAATGTCGCAAGAGGGGTAATATTTACACATCCCATGTACTAAATAAAAAGAGGTACAGAGTTGGCTTACAATCGCCACTTCACACAATACATGAATAAAATATTACAACATCCAGATACAAACAAGGTCCGACTACGGAACCAAAATAAAATAAGACTACCCTTAATGATACAGATCCCCGATCGCCCCAACTGGGCTCCACTACTGATCAACTGAAATGAAACAACACGATGAACAAGATCTTCATTGAGCACCTCCTTGAAACTCGGTTGCGTCACCTGCACGGTATCAAAGGCACCTGCAAACTGGGTTTGGAAGTAATCTGTGAGTCACGGGGACTCAGCAATCTCACACCCTCGTGATCAAGACTATTTAAGCTTAAAGGAAGGGCAAAAGGTATGATGTGGAGCTGCAGCAAGCACTAGCATATATGGTGGCTAACTTACACAAATGAGAGAGAGAAGAGAAGGCAAGGCACGGTCGAGAATCTTTGATCAAGAAGTGATCCTAGAACAACCAACGTCAAGCATAACTCCAACATCGTGTTCACTTCCCGGACCCCGCTGAGAAGTGACCATCATGGCTACACACGCGGTTGATGCATTTTAATTAAGTTAAGTGTCAAGTTCTCTACAACAGGACATTAACAAATTCCCATCTGCCCATAACCACGGGCACGACTTTCAAAAGTTCAAAACCCTGCAGGGGTGTCCCAACTTAGCCCATCACAAGCTCTCATAGTCAACAAAGGATATTCCTTCTCCCAGGAAGACCCAATCAGACTCGGAATCCCGGTTACAAGACATTTCGACAATGGTAAAAACAAGACCAGCAAGACAACCCGAATATGCCGACAAATCCCGATAGGAGCTGCACGTATCTCGTTCTCAGGGCACACCGGATAAGCAATCCGTACAACTAAAACCAGCCCTCGAGTTTTCCTGAGGTGGCGCTGCAAGGGGCTCTAGTTTGGACCAACACTCAGAGGAGCACTGGCCCGGGGGTTTAAATAAAGATGACCCTTGAGTCTGCAGAACCCAAGGGAAAAAGGCTTAGGTGGCAAATGGTAAAACCAAGGTTGGGCCTTGCTGGAGGAGTTCTATTCAAGGCGAACTATCAAGGGGTTCCCATTATAACCCAACCACGTAAGGAATGCAAAATCAAGGAACATAACTGTCGTATTTGGGGTTCCGGCAGACACTTGTGGTTTGAACACTGGGGTGCGCACGGAGATCTCTCCCCTATCGATCTACGTCCAATCTCCTCGCGTGATCTAAGCTAGAAACAACAAACAACACAAGGGACACGAGATTTATACAGGTTCGGGCCACCGTTGTGGTGTAATACCCTACTCCAGTGTGTGGCGTGGTGGATTGCCTCAGGGGCTGATGATGGACAATACAAGGGAAGAACAACCTCGCAAGAGGTGTTCTTGAGCTGGTGCGTTGAACTGTTTGGGTGAGTTCAGTCGCCTCTCTCTCTTTGCTAGGGCTCTACCAGATCGCTAGCTGATGTCTCTTGATCTCTCGATCTCTCTCGATGTCTCTCTCTCCCTCTCTCGGTCGATGTCTCTCTGCTTGTGATGGCTAGCTCTATTTATAGAGGCCCTGGGCCTCTCCCCAAATAATGAGCGGGAAGGGCGCCAACAATTGGCCTTTTTGAAGGGGAACATCTACTACAAGTTATCCTGACCAAAGGTGGTCTTCGGCTGCCAAAAGTACTGGTGATGACGTCGTCTTGGGCTCCATGGTGACCTCCATCCCGCCGCTCTACTGGTCTTGGTGTCGTTGCACCAGAATGGTAACCTTTGCCTGATGCCTTTGCCTGTGCTTGCCCCCTTTGCACCAAAGGAGAAACAAGGACACTGCGTAGGCCGGCGCCCGCCTGGCGCCCGCCTGGTCTCGATCGTCATGGATTGCGTCATGGGCTCCTCTTGAGGTACCCCTGCCTTGATTTCTCTACCTCCTCGCGACCTGCCTGATGAGGCTGCCTTTGAGGAAGCTTCCGGTCATCCGCCCCGTGAGGCTTGGCCCCTCGCGAGGGTCTTGAGCTTGAGTTGATGAAGATGGGCCGCGCTGGGCCCCCACTTGAGTAACGCCGCAGGCCGCAGGCAGGCAAGTCTAGGGACCCCCGTTCCCAGAACGCCTACAGTAGCCCCTGGGCCCAAGGCGCACCCGGGCTTGGCCTAGTAGGGGAGCGAAGGGGCAAGCGCTAAGCGCCGCAGGCCCTAACAGCCTTTAGCCTTGGGCGACGCATGGCGATTGATTGGACATGGGCATCTGCGCATCCCCATGATGCTTCGACAACTGTCCATCTGACAAAAGGGGTGCCCGGGCCAGACTTACTTGCCTTGTTCTCGGCCTTGCCCCAGATCCCCTTTCTCGCTCTCCTCTTTCTTGCTCCAGAAAACGTCCAGATCTATCTCAATCCTTCTCATCCGGCACGCCATGGCGCCTCGCAAGTCCCCGACCGAGGCCTGGTACTCGCCGGCCCTGGATTCCCTGAACCTGTCGGAGAAGAACCTTGCCCTTACGTGCCTGATGATGGTGGCGCAGGGCACCAAGGGGGCGACTGTGCTCAAGGCCGGCTACGACCAGCCTGAAGTCAAGGGGAGCACCTTCTATCCGCTCTTTGTGAGCGCCATTGTCGCCGGTTTGGTGCCTCCTTTCTCAGAGTTCTTCTTTGCTGTTCTCCGCCAATACAACTTGCAGGCTCTGCACCTCCACCCCAACTCTGTTCTTCTCCTGTCGATTTTTGCTTACTACTATGAGGCTCACGTCGGGGTAAAGGCCTCGGTGGTCTTGTTGCGTCACTATTTTTCCGTCCGGGTTTCTGGTTGTCATGTCTCCACATGTGCGAGCTTCATCGCATACTCCAATTCCAACGCTATCTCAAAGCCTGGGAAGAGGATCGAAGGCTTCCGGAGCAACTGGGTCATGGTGGATGTCGGGCGCCTCCACCCCCGTCTGGTGCTGCCTACGGGGCAGCCCAAGGCCGTCGACGCGTGGTCCCGCATGGAGCTCGTCGACCCCCATGCGAAGGCGGTGCTGAAGAGGATGAACGCGGACCTGAGGCCAAGCAACTTGGGGGTGGCGAAGCTGACCGGGGTCTCGCTCCTGAGGGAGTTCCTGGAGCACCGGGTGGCTCCACTCCAGGAGCACTCGCTCCCATTGTGGAGGCTTGGGGATGCGGACGCCACCTTGCGCCTAAGCTCGGAGGCCCTGTCCGACGAGAATCTGGTCGCGGCCCTCCATTCCTTGGTTGGGGGAGACGTGGCGAAGCTGGTGGGCGCCCCCGTCCCCCTGTTCCTTCGTGATGACTGGGAGCAGGTGGTGAACGCCATGCCCACCTTCAACGGTGAGGGGCTGGTGCCCGCGGTAGCTCCCGAGGATCTTGCGGTGCTGGCGATGGTGGACGTGTCCTCCGGCAGCTCCAGCGGGAGTGAGGAGGAAGAAGAGGCGGAGGAGGAAGAGTCTGACTCTGAGGCGACTGGCGAGGAGTCGGGGGAGTCCTTCCCTCGGCTCAGGTCTCCGGCCCTCCGCTCCATGCCGGATGACGACGATGCCGGCGCCAGGCGTGGAGGGGAGGACTCTCCCTTGGTCACAAGGAAGGGCATGTCGGGGCTGGTTCCCCCAGGGTCCGCTCTGATCCCTGGGTGGTCCGAGGCCAGCCCCAGCCCTCCCGACGTGGCTTTTGCTTCCGGGCCTCCCGAGGATGATCCCAGCTACAGGCTCTTGGGCTTCAAGTTCGGCCGAAGGTTGCTTGAGTCCGCGAGCGATGATCAGTAAGTTCTTGATTCCTCCTTTGCTTGGTTTCTGCCGCTGAGGCTTGATATCCATATTCTTTTGTCAGGCCGGCGCCTGCGGTGAACAGGATGAGAGGGGCTTCTGCGGCCCTGCTTGGGGCGAGTCCATCTGCCGGGATGGCGCCTTCGTCCACTCGGGAGGAAGACGGCGCGTCTCGTGCTTCCCTGGTCCGATCGTCCTCGTGAGGCCGACTGGGACGCCTTGGCGAGGAGTCAGCCCCCGTGGCCCCGCTGACCCTGGAGTCGACTGCGCTTGATGCTGCAGCCAAGGCGACCAAGGCCCAGGGGGTTCCTTCCTGCCAAACCGTGATCACGCTGTCGTCTTCTTCGCCCGCTCCGCCAGTTATGGCTTCTTCTGTTCCATCTGCCATCGTCCTGTACCAGGTCGCCAGCGAACTGAGCCAGCTGTGGGAGGATCTTCTGAGCGCGGACCCTCGTCTAGCGGCCGGGCGCCTTGAGCTAGTTTCTGGCTGGGCCCGTTCCACTGCCTCCGTCCGAACAACGCTGAGCCAGGCCGTGTCGTCCTCTGCTGGGGAGAAGCAGGCCGCCAACCAAGCCAAGGCCCCTCGCGACGTTGCCCTGGGCGACGCTGCGGCTGCCAAGGCCTGCGCGATGAGCTCGCCAATGAGGTCTGTTGGGGATATTACTACTGGGCGTAAACCGGCCTATCTGGGCCGGGTTAACTTCATCAGTAGTTAAGTATGTTAAAGCCCATGAAGGTAGATGAGGGCTCAAGACCCATAATCGGTTAAGAGCCTGTAGCCGTAAACCGGCGTCAATATGTAACTTGTATTGTAAGT
Organism: Triticum urartu; assembly: GCF_056163025.1. Classification (NCBI taxonomy): domain Eukaryota; kingdom Viridiplantae; phylum Streptophyta; class Magnoliopsida; order Poales; family Poaceae; genus Triticum; species Triticum urartu. Next base: position 429,132,416 of record NC_141879.1, read on the forward strand.
TAGGAATAAGTAGAGACCAAACCGGACACATCTATGAGCCGGTGTTGGGACTCTGTAAACCGACGGGCGTCACCCATGTATATAAGGGGACGACCCGGCGGCGGTTCAAGAACAAGAGACAACAACTCTAGACATAGGCGAAGCTTGTTTGCTCCCTAGTCATCGAAACCCCATCAATTCCATCACAACTAGACGTAGGCTTTTACCTTCATCGAAGGGGCCGAACTAGTATAAACTCTCTTGCGTCCTTGTGTCCGCTTTAACCCCTTCAAGCTAACCCGTCGCGATGGCTCCACGACTAAGTCCTTTCTCTAGGACATCTGCCGTGACAAAACCACGAAAGTTGGCGCCCACCGTGGGGCTATCGCACGATGGTTTCCGGTTCTTGGAGGGCCGCTTTGAAGGAAACGAGGGCTACGCTGTAGGCCGGATGACTAAGAGTCGTCACGGCAAGCTCTACATCGACGACGCAGGCTGGGGCCCCGAGGCCGGCTCAATTGAGTATGGGTACCGGGTCCCCTTAGGTAGCATTAACGTTTTCATTGGCAAGATCGGTGAACCGGGCCCTGAGTCGGACATCTGCACCGACCTCATCGAGACGGCTCAGCGTGCGCAATCCGCCCGGGTTAAACCGGCCATGAAGCGTGCCTTCGTGGGAGTCATCCATGGAGGAAGTTATGAGGATGGATCGGAGTTTCGCGGGGCGACTATCGTTTGTTCCGTGACGTATCTTCGACCGGAGAAACCAAATCTCTTTATCAGCTACAAGATGGCCGGATTGGGAGCTGTTCCGATGGCGACAGTATTCCAGACCCCTCTGATCTGCCCAACCGGGTTGGAATATTCATGACCGGAACACAAGCAGCGCTTCATTCTTCAACAGCCGCGGCCACGATCTCTGGTTCAGCAGCGGCAACGGCTGCCGGGGCAGGAGGCCCTGTGCGCCCGCTGGCTCAGGTTCTATCAGAACTATTTGATGCATTGGCTGTGCTTATGACGGAAGTTAATCCGCCAGATCAGGACGTTCACAACACGGAGATTGCAAAGGTAAGGAACAGATCACCCAGGCCAAGGCGGATCTGGCAGCTGAGGACACCAGGATGGCCGCAGAGCGGGCCGCTTTAGACGCACAGGCCTACAGGCTTATGTTGGACCAGAGCGCGTCGCATGAAGTCATGAGGAGGAAGCACCGATCCCACTTACCTCCAGTTTTCAAGGCCAGAGACCTTTTCAACACTCCAGGACCAAGAGCCGGCAATCCGCAGGAGGGGAACCGGGCAGAAGCCCCTAGGACCGGTGCACCGGTTCAGCCTCGTCAGATGGAACCACCTCGTCAAAACACCGTTATACCTCAGGATGCTTTAACACCTCCGGGTCACTACTCCAACCCAATGGACAATCTTGTTGCCGCTGCCGCATGGCTGGAGGCCATTCCAATTGAAGGTGACTCGCCGCAGGTAGTAGAGACGCGACGGGTCAAGGAACTTCTGAGGATAGCTTTGGCCCAACAAGAAGCGTACTCGTACAGCCACGACCGGATCCTCTCGACCCCCCGTCCAAGCTAGAGCAATAGCAGACATATGGATGAACCAGCAGTGTCGAGTAATGAACGACATGGAGCACCCCGTGGCAACAACCCGACGGGTGGTGCTGATGACGCTCAGGAAGTGGTGAACCGGGCCCGAGCGCGCAGGGAGGCCGAGTTAGCCGCATAGCATCAGGCTCGGCAGCTCACGCCGGTTCGTCCAACCATCTCGATCGAACCTGGTGTTACTTCTAGTTCTTTGGGGGTGCCGTGCCTTATCCCCGCTTAACGCAACGTGCGCCTGCCCAAGGATTTCAAAGGCCCGCGCAAGGTACCAAATTATACTGCGGATCAACCTCCAGAGACATGGGTGGAGAGCTATGAGATGGCCATGGAGATGCTTGATGTGGATGACACGGCGTGTGCGAAATACTTCACCATGATGCTTGAAGGAACGGCCCATACTTGGTTAAAAAGCTTGCCAGCTAATTCTATCAGTTCATGGGCCCAATTACGAGCCCGATTTATCAACAATTTCAAGGATACCTGTAAACAGCCTATGTCGATAGTGGACTTATCTGCATGCGTCCAGGAGGAAGGAGAATCAACGACTCATTGGGTGCGCCGAGTTTCACAAGTATTGCACTTCTCAGACCGCATCAACCCAGACACCGCAGTATTAACCCTAGAAGGCAACTACCGGTTTGGGCCCCTGAAGCTGAAGTTGGGACGGATGAAGCGTCATTGTACTGACATGGGGACCCTCATGGCCGCTTTGGTGAAATATGCTGATTCTGATAGTACCAAAGATCCCGAATCTGATGATGACAAGACAGGGAAAGGGAAGAAGAACAACAGCTCCAAAGGTCAGCAACATCACTGGGTAGGCAATGGCGGAGTAGGCAAGCGTAAAGCGGATGATAACATGGACTATGTGGCTAATACCAACGCACAGGACGATGGCCAGCGACGCAAGGGTAGGCCAAAAAATCGTAATGGAGCACCCAAACCGCCTAAATTATCTGCTAAGCCAGCCATGTCCAAGACATGGGATGAAGGAGGATCCGGCAAACCACCTTTGTAAGGATTACTTTATTATGCAGGAGTTCAAGAATTCTAATAATTTCCGGTATGATCACGAATCTGGCGGTGGCTCAGGGTCCGGGCCGGGTTACGGTGGAGGAAGTTCCGGTTCAGGATTTAATGGTAATCCGGGCGGGCATAATGGTCAAAATAGTAAGAGCAACCAGGGTGGTTACAACCAACAGCAGCAACAGTCAGGTTACCAGAGCAACACAAAGCAGTTGAGTAGTGGGCAGTACCATGTTTTTACCACTAGCTTGGACAAGCGAGACCGGAAGGTTCAGAGGCGGGCAGTCAACTCTGTTGAACCGGCCATACCCCGTTATCTACGTTGGTCTGAACAGCCAATCATATGGAGCAGAGAGGATCACCCACCCCAGGTCGATAATCCGGGTCAGTTGGCTCTGGTGGTGGCGCCTCAGGTGGGAGGTTATAAGTTCACCAAGGTGCTCATGGATGGAGGGAGCAGCATTAACATCCTTTACTATGAGACCTTCCGTCGTATGGGACTAACAGATAAGAATCTCAAACCATCTAATATAGTATTCCACGGTGTAGTGCCTGGCAGATCAGCATATCCCATTGGTAAGATAGCTCTCGAAGTGGCCTTTGGGGATGATCATGATTCCAGGTCGGAGACATTGACGTTTGAAGTGGTGAAAATCCAAAGTCCATATCATGCCCTGTTTGGGCGACCGGCATACGCCAAGTTTATGGCTCGACCCTGTTATGTGTATTTGCAGCTTAAGATGCCAGGTCACAAGGGGACAATAACAGTTCACAGAAGCCGCAAAATCGCTTTGGAATGCGAGGAAGGAGATGCGGCTTATGCAGAGTCGGTTTGTGCCACCGAGGAGTTGAAGTACTATAAAGACAATGTTGATCCGGCGGACATGACTCCGTTGAATAAGCCAATTACGGAGCATGATCCGGCCCTGAAGTTCAAATCGGCAGCAGAAACTAAGCTTGTTGTCTTCGTACTTGGCGATTCGTCCAAGCAGTTTAGCATCAGTGCCAACTTGGATCCGAAATAGGAAAGCGCGCTCATTGAGTTCATCCGTGAGAATCGGGACATTTTTGCATGGAAGCCCTCTGACATGCCAGGTGTACCGAGGCAACTCGCTGAGCACACACTTAATGTGGATCCTAAATATAAACCGGTGAAACAGTTACTCCGCTGGTTTAACGAAGAAAGAGGCAAGGCGATTGGAGAAGAGGTAGCCAGGCTCTTAGCAGCTGGCTTTATTGTTGAAGTTTTTCACCCCGAGTGGCTTACCAATCCGGTACTGGTCCTCAAGAAAAATGGCACCTGGCGCATGTGTGTGGATTACACAGATCTTAATAAATCTTGTCCAGCAGATCCTTTTGCTCTCCCCCGTATTGATCAAATTATTGATGCTACGGCGGGTTGTGAGCGTTTATGTTTTTTGGATGCGTATTCTGGCTATCATCTGATCAAAATGGCAGTTAAGGACCAGGAGAAGACAACATTTATAACTCCATTTGGAGCCTTCTGCTATGTGTCTATGCCCTTTGGGCTCAAGAGTGCCGAGGCAACTTACCAACGGTGTGTACAAAATTGTCTTCACAAGCAGATTGGCCGTAATGTACATGCTTACGTCGATGATATCGTGGTTAAATCCAGGGAGAAGGAGACTCTGATTGATGATTTGAAGGAAACCTTTGATAACCTGTGAACATACAAGATGATGCTTAATCCGGACAAGTGTGTCTTTGGTGTACCGGCGGGCAAGCTCTTAGGTTTTCTAGTGTCCAACAGGGGAATTGAGGCTAATCCGGAGAAGATCACGGCTATCACCTCCCTGGCTAAACCGAAGTGTATCAATGATGTTCAACGCCTGGTAGGCCGGATTGCTGCGCTAAGCCGGTTTATCAGTCGCCTGGGTGAGAAGGCAATCCCTTTGTATCAGGTGTTGAAAAAGACGGATCAGTTTGTCTGGAGTTCTGCTGCTGATGAAGCATTTGAGGACTTAAAGCGGCAATTGGCCAATCCGCCTGTGCTCGCCGCTCCCGTTGACAAGGAGCCGTTACTGCTATATGTTGCTGCTAATGTTCGGGCGGTCAGCGTAGCTATTGTGGTGGAGCGAAAGGAGGCAGGTAAGGAGCATCCGGTTCAACGTCCGGTCTATTATATCAGCGAGGTGCTCATTGAGTCCAAGCAAAGGTATCCGCATTGGCAGAAGCTGGTGTATGGAGTTTTTATGGCAAGCCAGAAGCTTAAACAATATTTCCAAGGGCACTCAATTACGGTGATCAGTTCTGCTCCTTTGGGAGATATCATCCAGAACTGGGAAGCAACTGGCCGGATTGCAAAGTGGGCCATAGAGCTGGGGCCGTATGGTTTGAAGTATGTGCCTCGGACAGCGGCTAAAACTCAAGCACTTGTTGATTTCATCAATGATTGGACGGAAATGCAAGCACCTGAAGAAAAGCCGGATCATACGTATTGGACCATCCATTTTGACGGATCCAGGCAGTTGGAAGGCTCGGGGGCTGGAGTCGTATTAACTTCCCCATGAGGTGATAAGTTTTGTTATGTTCTCCGTTTAATGTTCCCTTGTACTAACAATGCAGCTGAGTATGAAGCCTTGCTCCATGGTCTCCGGATGGCTAAGGAGATGAATCTAAGTCGAGTTAAGTGCTTCGGTGACTCGGACCTTGTGGCTCAGCAAGTGTCTGGCACTTGGGACTCCAAGGACCCACTCATGGCATCATATCGTCGTGAGGTGGATACTGTCGCAGGTTATTTCAAAGGCTATCAGGTGGAACACGTGGATCGACGGAAAAATGAAGCGACAGATGCTTTAAGCCGGCTGGGCTGTCAGCGCAAACCGGTCCCACCCAATGTTTTTCTGGATGTGCTGCACAACCCGTCGGTCAAGATCCCTGGTGAAGAGGATTTGGCTATTCCTGATCCGGAGGCTCAATTGGTGGCAGTTCTTCATATTATTCCGGATTGGATGCTTCCTTACCTGGCGTACAAGAACCGGGGCGAGTTGCCAGAGGATGAGATTCTGGCCCGGCAGATAATCTGGCGATCCAAGTCCATGGCTATCATCAACGGCGAGTTGCATCATTGCAGTGTATCAGGAGCTTTTCAACGTTGCGTGTCTCCTGAAGAAGGCCGTGAAATTTTGTGTGAGATCCACGAAGGAGATTGTGGTCACCACGCCGGTTCAAAGTCTCCGGTGGCTAAAGCGTTTCGCCATGGCTTCTATTGGTTAACTGCTCGTGCTGATGCGGAGGATCTGGTTAGACGATGTGATGGTTGCCAAAGGTTTTCAAGACGTGCTCATGTACCGGCTCAAGAATTGAGAATGATTCCAATTACTTAGCCGTTTGCGACTTGGGGGCTGGATATGGTTGGGCCTTTCAAAAGGTCCAAAGATAAGAAGACCCACCTCCTGGTGGCGGTTGACAAGTTTACAAAGTGGGTGGAGGCACAACCTGTTAGCAAGTGTGATGCGGCCACGGCGGTTCAGTTCATCAAAAAGGTGATTTTCTGGTTTGGGTTTCCGCACAATATTATAACAGATAATGGTACCAATTTGTCCAAAGGTGCTATGAAGGAGTTCTGCGAACGGGAGCACATCCGGCTCGACGTTTCATCAGTGGCACATCCACAGTCCAATGGTCAAGCAGAAAGAGCTAATCAAGAGATCTTGAGAGGCATCAACCCCCGGCTCATGGTTCCTTTGTAGAGAACGCCGGGTTGTTGGGTAGAAGAATTACCATCTGTGTTATGGAGCATCAATACAACACCCAACAGATCAACAGGATACACACCGTTCTTCATGGTTTATGGAGCGGAGGCGGTTCTCCCCAGTGATATCCGTCATGATTCACCTCGTGTCACGGCTTATATTGAAGCGGACAACGAGACAGCACGGCAAGATGCTTTGGACCGGTTGGATGAAGAGCGTGACATCGCAGCCGCCCGATCGGCGATTTACCAGCAGGATCTTCGTCGTTATCACAATCGCTGGGTCAGAACCAGAACCTTTCAGGAAGGAGATTTGGTGCTTCGGCTCATCCAAGATCAGACTGATATGCATAAGCTATCCCCACCTTGGGAGGGGCCTTTCGTGGTTAGCAAGAATCTGCACAATGGGTCGTACTATCTGATCGATATTCGAGAGCATAAGGACTCACGTACATCAGAGGAGGAAACTAACAGGCCATGGAATATAGCTCATCTTCGGCCTTACTATAGCTGAGCCATTGGCTATACTTATGTACATATTACGACAATGTATATATTATGATTAAATGTAATAAACCGGAGCCTCAGCTAAAGCGGGGTATCTGTTCTTTTACATCATGTGAGGTTACACGGAGTTGCTCTAAAGCGGCCTCCGGTTTACCCCTTGAGTTCGCTCTGCTAAAAGCATCGTGTTATATCACTTGGAGGATTGGTCGTGTCCGAACTAATACCATGCCTCTTGATAGGCGAGAGCCACCAGATCACTTGGGGACTTGGTCATGTCTGAACCAGTCATGCCTCTTGATCGGCCTAAGGCCACAGAATCACTTGGGGGCTTGGTCAAACCCGAACCATGATCATGCCATTTGGTCGGCATAAATGCCACAGAATCACTTGGGGACCTGGCTGACTAGAACCATAGTTACTCCTAACGGGAGCTTGGTCGTGTTTGGCCATGGTAACGCCATTTGATCAGCTTAAATAAACCATTTTTGGCAAATGTTTTCGTCGTTGCTTTTGCTTCACACTTTTCTTTGAAGGGGGGTTTTTTGCTTTTCATTGTGTTTTTTAAACCGACAAAAGTTTTTTAACCAACCAATTGACGGAACACAGTTCACGTCAATCCGGAGACTATTTGACCGGTTTGATCCTTGTTGTTAACATCCTCTTATGGAGTAACACGGGGTTTATTATAACCCGGCACGGTTTACATGGTAAAACCAACATCATATATATATACAGGAGCTGTTATCTCCTCCAACAGTGTGGGTTTGCAAAACTCTTCTTCAAGATTGGCCAAGCCGACTTCACACTCAACGATGGCAGGTATTATGTATCTCAAAAATTTGATCATATACTTAAAATTTTGTTTTGGATGTTTTGATTTCATATATACAGACATCATATTCTGCCTGACGGTACAACCGTGGTGGCACTTGACGAATTTCTCATTTCAGAAAGTGTTTTGGAAATTTCATTACCACAGGAAGAACAAGTTATGCACGAAGGCATATCAACATCGAAGGTATCAGCTAGCCTATTACAAGGCAACATGGTGCCCATAATAATATAATTGTTTTTCACAAAGGAGAGGCAGTTTTAAAACCGACTTCCGGTTCAAGCTTGGTCACCAGCCTGGCCTGATGGTTGTTGGTCATCCTGCGCCGCTTCAGCTTCCGTTCCTCTGCCCAGTGGCTGGAAATCCACAGTTGTCCAGTCGATTCCCATTAATGCTTGAAAAACAGCTTCATCATAGATCAGCAATGACGGGTCAATATCGGGAGCGTAAGTATGCTTACGGATTGGAGGGATCAGATTTTCCGATTCATGGATTGGTGCAGCTATTCGCTTGTTCTGACTGTCATATTGTGCTTGATAATGAGACAAGTCTGCTTCCTTAGCCAACTGACAGGCTAGTGGACATACCTCCCGGTTTATTGCTCGCAAATCCGCTTCACCAAACTCTGACCCGTCTTCCTTCAAGCTGGGATAGCCCTGAGCCGCTTCAATAGGATCAAAATCCGGCACCCAGGCTTTTGCCCGGATTAAGGCATTGATTGCACCGGTTTGAGCAGCAGATTTCTTCAGCTCTTCAACCCGGGCAGGAAGCACTGATAGTTTCATCAGAGTATCTTGAATCAAAGTGGGCGCCGGTTTGTTATGAGATGCGGTACAAATGATCCGCTGGGCACCAGTATACAATTGTTCAACCAATGTATAGGCGGCTTTCAATTTCTTCCGCACATCTGACCCCAAGTGACCAATGCGTGTCCCTAAAATACCATAAAGGTTTAATAAACCGGCGACTCTATAAGAAAGCAGAGCCAATTCAGAAGGCAAGCTGACTTACCGAAGATAGCAGTGGTCATGGGATGAACGTGCTGCTTTATGCTGGTTAGTTCTTCCGTCACTGGTTTTAGTGCAACCTCGGCATCCTCTGCTCGTTTGATCAAAGCGGACTTTTCAGTGGCCCAATCCTCCCGTTTCTTCATGAAGTTCTCCTTAAGTTGTTCCATGGCGCTTAAAGCACTCGCCAATTCCTCTTTTGCTTTGGAGGTTTCATCCTGTTGGGTTTTCAGGTTTTCTTGAAGATCGATGACTTGGTTTTCTTTCGTCTTCAGCTCCGCCTGCATGCATACAGATATATGTTTCAACAAATCGGTAGAAGGATTCAAGTACCAACCACATAAAGAGTTATGTGCTTAGCACTTGGGGTCTAATGCATATTCGATCTTCATCTTTCAATTGTTTACAAAGTCCCAAGATCAATACAAGCATTCAACTTGGCACTTGGGGGCTAATGGCTATTTGATCATATATATTCTGATGCGGCAGTTTCGATTACTTGGGGGCTACATCAGCAAATTTCAAAGCATCAAGGTTTATATTATTAAGTCCCGGTTTGAAAGAATATTTCAAACCGGCCCCTGGGGGCTAGGAGAGTCAGCAAGAATGGAAGTTACCTCATATTTATCTTTCATCATATTAACCAGACCGGCTTCGTAGTCACGGCTGGTATACAGCCGGTTCAGATAGCCGGAATGGATATCTTGGGTGTTCAGAGCAGCATAAGTCGTCAGATCAGCGTTCCACTTGCCTTTGCCAAAAGAAACAAATTCTTCCTTGGCAGAATGTTTGGATAAAGCGACAGGATTGCTTGGCTCAGTATGGCCAGTGCCAGTAATGACAACCTCATCATCCTTGGTACCGTCAGTTTGCACTGGAGCTGTTGGCTTGTCAGTAGGTTTTGCTGGACCGGTGGAGCTTTCAATCCAGATGGAACCTGTGGGCTGATGGATAGGACCTGAGGTATCAGTAGGTCTCTCTTTAGCAATAAGATCATCATCTGGCTGCGATGGATCGTGGGCAATATCCTCAGGAATAGCCGCTTCAGGTGTCTTGTCTGCTTCAAGAACGACATCTTCTTCGGCCGCTTTGTCCAGGCGGGCTTTCTTGCTTGGCCTAGGTTTGGCCCTGAGAAGAATAATAAAATCAAATACAGCTTATGTTCTAAGGCGATGTACTGCAAACATCACAATAAGTATAGCGTACCCAAGCACCGTTTTAAGTGGTGGGAGCTGAGTAGCCGAGGACTCGCCAGAAGATGAGTGGGAAGTAACCTGGTAATCGGAGTCAGACGGATTAAGAGTTTGACGAAAGCAGCCCGCTTTAGGACAAGCACTGACAAGAAAATTAGAGACCTCTGAATGGCGTTTCCGAACCGGACTATTCGGTAAACCGGCGGAGGTAACTACCTGGCCGTTGTGCCAGGTTGTGCGACGAGCTTCGTGTTGTTGGGTCTTCATAAGAAAGTTAGGATCCAAATAAGCAAGAGGATGAGAAATTTTAACTTTCCGGTTTGCCTGGCGGATTTTTTGTGAAGGCAAAGTTTCTGAATCGGAAGAGAGAATAATTACTTCTGCAACATCCGCGTGGCTGGCTTCGGCATCATCCTGACAAATATCATCATCAATAAGACATATGAAAAATAAACCAAGTGAGTCAAGCTCTACCTCAAAGTCCGGATTATCTACATCATCATCAGCGGCCGGATTAGAAGATGTAGTGGTTCTTTTCCTGTGGGCAGTCTTCTTCACAGCTTTAGTCTTTTGCCGGGTTGCTCTTTCCGGTTTGTCTGGTTTCTCCTACGACAGTTTCTTGCTCCAAAACGGATCATTGCCCTGATTATGCAGGCACTGATATTAAAAACAATGACCAGACATATCAATAACAGAATCAGCAAATAGAAAAATCAAAGTCTTACAGCTGGCGGTTTGTTGGTGGCACAGAAGGGAAGCAGGCCGGTTCTAGCGCAGACGTGTTCCGGTTCATTCAGTATCTTATGCACAGCTTCTGTGATTTCTTCACCGGAGAGCTGGAGTTTTGAATGTCGCAGTGGGTCATCAACACTGTCAGTATACTCGCATAATTAACTGGATCGCTGACTAAGGGGCAGTATGCTCCATGATATCCAACAGCGAGCGAGATCAACCCCTGTTAAATCGTTGGCCATAAAGGCTCTGAGCTTTGACAGCTGGGGAGCATATTTGCTTCTCTCCTGGGCAGTCAATCTTTGACGAAAAGGGTGTGTGTTGCTGAGCCGCTCCGGACGAAAGCCAGGCAAGGGATTCTCACCAGCAGGGGAGGTGTCTTTGTAGTAGAACCATGTCTGATTCCACTCCTTGGGGTGACTGCGCACCTTGGCGTGAGGGTATGTGACCTCTTTCCTTTTCTGAATCGCCATGCCACCCAACTCCGTATTAGAGCCATCAGTAAACTCAGTACGGCGGTTTAGATGGAAAAGATCTCTGAACAATTCCACTATGGGCTCCTCTTGAAAGAACACCTCATAGAGCACTTGGAAGTGGCACATATTTGTAACAGAGTTGGGGCCAGTGTCTTGCGGATGGAGTTGGAAATCGGCTAAAACATCCCGGTAAAATTTAGAACCGGGAGGCTTAAAGCCCCGGGCTAAGTGATCTACGAAAACAACAACCTCTCCTTCTCGAGGTGTGGGAGGGCATTCTTTTCCAGGAGCCCTCCAATGGATGGTATCTTTGCTGCCTAAAGCACCAATCAGGACTAAATCGTCCAGTTGATCCTCTGTGACGCGAGAAGGAACCCAATTGCACTCATATACTTGCTTGGCCTTGATAGAATCTACAAGGTAGAAGATCCCGGTTCAAAAATGCATTTGATCAAGGTACGTTGGTATGGGCACTGTTAAACCGGAGACAGAACTATCTGATCCAGAGTTTCATGAAGCAACCAACATCTGGCGGTTCAACAAGGGGACTAATGGTATATACTGGTTTGTCAATTTTTTCTACAAAGTTAAACCGCCTGGTCTAAACATTGAACAGTCAAGACTGCAGATGAGTAAGTACACAAAAACAGATTTCACAAGATTATACTACAGCTTTGGATCTGGAACATGTTTATAAAGGAGATAAATATTCAAGGCCCAAAAGGAGCAGTGCCGAATCAATGACAGAAGGTACGGATAAGATCTATGGTCTTAATATGCGAAAGTGAAAACGGAGGATAAAAACAACTGCTACACAGAGCAAAGATTCACAGACTTGTCTAAGGATCTATCATATGAACAAGAAGCAAGTGATGAACGTTAGAGAACATGGAAACCCTAGAACAGATCTGTGATGAAAAGGATAGAAGACTTACCGGAGCTGAGGAAGAAGCGGAAGGTCGCCGCGGTGCTCTGGTACGCTCAGGGTGATGCAGCGGCCAAAGTTGGTGCAGAGGTCGACGGCGGCGGCGGAGCTCCGAAGCTGGGCGACGCGAGGAAGATGAAGCAGAAGGGCACGAAGGGGAAAAAGAAATGACCCTTTGGTCCTATTTATAAAGCAAGGGACATGGGTCAGGCGCGAAAATCAAGGGGCCGCAAGTTTGGAAACAGAGCTGTCGCCTCGATTATCGCAGATCTATTAAACATGAAGGTATCATGGATAGTTTTCTTTATGACAGATGACGTCACGCCGGTTTACAGCAATCAGAGAAGATGACATCTAGGCGGTTCACCAAACTACAAGAAGATGTTGAAGATGAAGTTTTTGCTAAGGATTGACATGAACCTGTTCAAATCAATCTGGGGCCTAATGTTGGGGATATTACTACTGGGCGTAAACCGGCCTATCTGGGCTGGGTTAACTTCATCAGTAGTTAAGTATGTTAAAGCCCATGAAGGTAGATGAGGGCTCAAGAACCATAATCGGTTAAGAGCCTGTAGCCGTAAACGGGCGTCAATATGTAACTTGTATTGTAAGTTAGGAATAAGTAGAGACCAAACCGGACACATCTATGAGCCGGTGTTGGGACTCTGTAAACCGACGGGCGTCACCAATGTATATAAGGGGACGTCCCGGTGGCGGTTCAAGAACAACAGACAACAACTCGAGACATAGGCGAAGCTTGTTTGCTCCCTAGTCATCGAAACCCCATCAATTCCATCACAACTAGACATAGGCTTTTACCTTCATCGAAGGGGCCGAACTAGTATAAACTCTCTTGCGTCCTTGTGTCCGCTTTAACCCCTTCAAGCTAACCCGTCGCGATGGCTCCATGACTAAGTCCTTTCTCTAGGACATCTGCCGTGACAAAACCACGACAAGGTCCACGGCCGCCAGGGGAAAGAGAAGGAGATGAAGGCTCGGGAGGCTGCCGTCAAGGACCGGGACGTTGAGCTTGATGACCGCCACGGCCGATTGGAGACGCTGGAGCGGTCACTACAGACGGAGAGGGCCGAGCTAGACGCCAAGGCGAAGGTCTTGGCGGAGGATCGGGTGGCCTTCGTGAAGATAGAAAAGAGGGCTCGTGCCGCGCCGAGGCTGAGGCGCGTTCCCTGTCTTCTGCGCCGCTGACACGTGTCCTCAGCCACGTCTACCTGCGCGACCCCAACGTCAACCTCGACAGCCTGCTGGAGCCCATGAGCGGCGACCTTGCCGCAGCTGCCGCTGAGGCCGTGAAAGGCCGAACCGAAGCTTTGCTGGGGAGGTTCCGCGCCTTCAGCATCTTGCCCGGGCACGGTGCCGCCAGCTCCGCGGCCCCAGGAGGCGGCGCCACTAGAGTGATCCCTTCACGGCTTCTGTCCTGTTTTTATTCCTGCAACATGCACCATGCCTCGCGGAGGCGTTTAAACTTGTGTTTGGCATCGTGAAACAATCTATGGCTTGTAATATTTTCTTTGAATTTCCTAGAATTTGCATTTTTCTCTCCTACTTGCTTGCGCTCTACGTCGGCAGGGCACGACCCCGCACATACCTCACCCAGCATTAGCCCCAACCGGAAACCAGGACGGGACTAAGGAGTCAGGGGCTACGTGGCAAGTTAGGCTCCTGAGTCGCGATCCTCAGGAGTCCCCCTTGACTTTCAAGCAACAAGTAGGAAAGGGGGGAATAAGGAGTGGATTGGTCGTTCTGTGTCGGCAGGGCCCGGCCCCGTGCATACCTCACCCAACGTTAGCCCCGACCGGAAACCAGGACGGGACTAAGGAGTGAGGGGCTATGGGGAAAGTTAGGCTCCTGAGTCGTGATGCTCAGGAGTCCCCCTTGACGTTCAAACGGGTTCCCATACCTTGGCTCCGCTCGGGGAGGGGCGCGCGACGACTAGGTCTGAGGGACCTGGCTGGGTGGCGTGCGCACGGGCAAGGCCAGGGCATAGCCCCCGTGTCCATCCCCCTCGCGCGGCGCTCCCGAGGGGAGGCGTTGCGATGGTGCCGGACACTGAGCTCTGGGCTCCCTGAGGTTGGTACGGCCGTAGGCCGCCCTCAGTTGTTTATCACCAGCGCGGAGCATAGCGCTTCCGTATATGTACGGGCATAGCCGCTCCTCGGCAGTGTCGTTAGCCAGCACGGAGCATGGTGCTTCCACTGGTATGTGGGAGGGGGATCCCCTCCGAGAGGAGCCCCCGGGGCGTGTACAGTCCCGCCCTGACACGTGGCCGGCACGGTAGGGCTAGGAGAGGTGTATCTGGGCACTCATGAGCCAGCGCGGGACTCACGAGGCCCTACCTCGAGGCGGGTTGCGCCTGGCTCTGGGCCTTTATCAATGGTGTGTTCTGTAGGGTGGTTACAATGCAAATGCTCTACGTCCTCAGGTCCCGGCCCTCGAGCGAGCTTAGCCGCCGCTGGTATGATAGGTCGCGATGCCGTGGGTCAAGCCCAGGGGGTAAGGGCTGGAGAGCCAGTAGGTGCCCATGAGTCGCGATGCTCAGGTACCCCCCTTTTAACATGCAAGCGCTTTGCATGAAAGCGGAGAAGTCCACGATAAGCAACATGTGACAATTAAGCGTGAAAGAGCAAATTCATTTTAAGTAGACGCGAGAAAAGCAAACGCCGCTGGGCCAGGCCCGAGCAGCTCGGGGATGATGCATCCCGAGGGGCGCCCCCAACAAGGTGGGTAAAGAGCATAAGCAAGACGGATACATGCCGTAGGGACGGACCCACTTGCCTTTGCCAAAAGCAACAAATTCTTCCTTGGAAGAATGTTTGGATAAAGAGACAGGATTGCTTGGCTCAGTATGGCCAGTGCCAGTAATGACAACCTCATCATCCTTGGTACCGTCGGTTTGCACTGGAGCTGTTGGCTTGTCAGTAGGTTTTGGTGGACAGGTGGAGCTTTCAATCCGGATGGAACCTGTGGGCTGATGGATAGGACCTGAGGTATCAGTAGGTGTCTCTTTAGCAATAAGATCATCATCTGGCTGCGATGGATCATTGGGAATATCCTCAGGAATAGCCGCTTCAGCATTGGGTGTCTTGTCTGCTTCAAGAACGACATCTTCTTCGGCCGCTTTGTCCAGGCAGGCTTTCTTGCTTGGCCTAGGTTTGGCCCTGAGAAGAATAATAAAATCAAATATAGCATATGTTCTAAGGTGATGTACTGCAAACATCATAATAAGTATAGCTTACCCAAGCACCGTTTTAAGCGGTGGGAGCTGAGTAGCCGAGGACTCGCCAGAAGATGAGTGGGAAGTAACCTGGTAATCGGAGTCAGACGGATTAAGAGGTTGACGAAAGCAGCCCGCTTTAGGACAAGCACTGACAAGCAAATTAGAGACCTCTGAATGGCGTTTCCGAACCGGACTATTCGTTAAACCGGCGGAGGTAACTACCTGGCCACTGTGCCGGGTTGTGCGACGAGCTTCATGTTGTTGGGTCTTCATAAGAAAGTTAGGATCCAAATAAGAAAGCGGATGAGAAAATTTAACTTTCCGGTTTGCCTGGCGGATTTTTTGTGAAGGCAAAGTTTCTGAATCGGAAGAGAGAATAATTACCTCTGCAACATCCGCGTGGCTGGCTTCGGCATCATCCTGACAAATATCATCATCAATAAGACGTATGAAAAATAAACCAAGTGAGTCAAGCTCTACCTCAAAGTCCGGATTATCTACATCATCATCAACGGCCGGATTAGAAGATGCAGTGGTTCTTTTCCTGTGGGCAGTCTTCTTCACAGCTTTAGTCTTTTGCCGGGTTGTTCTTTCCGGTTTCTCTGGTTTCTCCTGCGGCAGTTTTTTGCTCCAAAACGGATCATTGCCCTGATTATGCAGGCACTGATATTAAAAACAATGACCAGACATATCAATAACAGAATCAGCAGATAGAAAAATCAAAGTCGTACAGCTGGCGGTTTGTTGGTGGCACAGAAGGGAAGCAGGCCGGTTCTAGCGCAGACGTGTTCCGGTTCATTCAGTATCTTATGCACAGCTTCTGTGATTTCTTCACCGGAGAGCTGGAGTTTTGAATGTCGCAGTGGGTCATCAACACTGTCAGTATACTCGCACATCAAACTGGAGCGCTGACTAAGGGGCAGTATGCTCCATGATATCCAACAGCGAGCGAGATCAACCCCTGTTAAACCGTTGGCCATAAAGGCTTTGAGCATTGACAGCTGGGGAGCATATTTGCTTCTCTCCTGGGCAGTCAATCTTTGAGGAAAAGGGTGTGTGTTGCTGAGCCGCTCCGGACGAAAGCCAGGCAAAGGATTCTCACCAGCAGGGGAGGTGTCTTAGGAGTAGAACCATGTCTGATTCCACTCCTTGGGGTGACTGTGCACCTTGGCGTGAGGGTATGTGACCTCTTTCCTTTTTTGAATCGCCATGCCACCCAACTCCGTATTAGAGCCATCAGTAAACTCAGTACGGCGGTTTAGATGGAAAAGATCTCTGAACAATTCCACTGTGGGCTCCTCTTGAAAGAACACCTCATAGAGCACTTGGAAGTGGCACATATTTGTAACAGAGTTGGGGCCAGTGTCTTGCGGATGGAGTTGGAAATCGGCTAAAACATCCCGGTAAAATTTAGAACCGGGCGGCTTAAAGCCCCGGGCTAAGTGATCTACGAAAGCAACAACCTCTCCTTCTCG
The DNA here is from genome assembly GCF_056163025.1 of Triticum urartu. NCBI lineage: Eukaryota > Viridiplantae > Streptophyta > Magnoliopsida > Poales > Poaceae > Triticum > Triticum urartu. The sequence continues at coordinate 429,149,130 of NC_141879.1, forward strand.
AGGTGTGGTAGGGCATTCTTTTCCAGGAGCCCTCCAATGGATGGTATCTTTGCTGCCTAAAGCACCAATCAGGACTAAATCGTCCAGTTGATCCTCTGTGACGCGAGAAGGAACCCAATTGCACTCATATACTTGCTTGGCCATGATAGAATCTACAAGGTAGAAGATCCCGGTTCAAAAATGCATTTGATCAAGGTACGTTGGTATGGGCACTGTTAAACCAGAGACAGAACTATCTGAACCAGAGTTTCATGACGCAACCAACATCTGGCGGTTCAACAAGGGGACTAATGGTATATACTGGTTTGTCAATTTTTTCTACAAAGTTAAACCACCTGGTCTAAACATTGAACAGTCAAGACTGCAGATGAGTAAGTACACAAAAACAGATTTCACAAGATTATACTACAGCTTTGGATCTGGAACATGTTTATAAAGGAGATAAATATTCAAGGCCCAAAAGGAGTAGTGCCGAATTAATGAGCGAAGGTACGGATAAGATCTATGGTCTTAGTATGTGAAAGTGAAAACGGAGGATAAAAACTACTGCTACACAGAGCAAAGATTCACGGACTCGTCTAAGGATCTATCATATGAACAAGAAGCAAGTGATGAACGTTAGAGAACATGGAAACCCTAGAACAGATCTGTGATGAAAAGGATAGAAGACTTACCGGAGCTGAGGAAGAAGAGGAAGGTCGCCGCGGTGCTCTGGTACGCTCAGGGTGATGCAGCGGCCAAAGTTGGTGCAGAGGTCGACGGCGGCGGCGGAGCTCCGAAGCTGGGCGACGCGAGGAAGATGAAGCAGAAGGGCACGAAGGGGAAAAAGAAATGACCCTTCGGTCCTATTTATAAAGCAAGGGACATGGGTCAGGCGCGAAAATAAAGGGGCCGCAAGTTTGGAAACAGAGCTGTCGCCTCGATTATCACAGATCTATTAAACAAGAAGGTATCATGGATAGTTTTCTTTATGACAGATCACGTCACGCCGGTTTACAGCAATCAGAGAAGATGACATCTCGGCGGTTCACCAAACTACAAGAAGATGTTGAAGATGAAGTTTTTGCTAAGGATTGACATGAACCTGTTCAAATCAATCTGGGGCCTAATGTTGGGGATATTACTACTGGGCGTAAACCGGCCTATCTGGGCCGGGTTAACTTCATCAGTAGTTAAGTATGTTAAAGCCCATGAAGGTAGATGAGGGCTCAAGACCCATAATCGGTTAAGAGCCTGTAGCCGTAAACCGGCGTCAATATGTAACTTGTATTGTAAGTTAGGAATAAGTAGAGACCAAACCGGACACATCTATGAGCCGGTGTTGGGACTCTGTAAACCGACGGGCGTCACCCATGTATATAAGGGGACGTCCCGGCGGCGGTTCAAGAACAACAGACAACAACTCGAGACATAGGCGAAGCTTGTTTGCTCCCTAGTCATCGAAACCCCATCAATTCCATCACAACTAGACGTAGGCTTTTACCTTCATCGAAGAGGCCGAACTAGCATAAACTCTCTTGCGTCCTTGTGTCCGCTTTAACCCCTTCAAGCTAACCCGTCGCGATGGCTCCACGACTAAGTCCTTTCTCTAGGACATCTGCTGTGACAAAACCACAACAAGGTCCACGGCCGCCAGGAGAAAGAGAAGGAGATGAAGGCTCGGGAGGCTGCCGTCAAGGACCGGGACGTCAAGCTTGATGACCGCCACGGCCGATTGGAGACGCTGGAGCGGTGACTACAGATGGAGAGGGCCGAGCTAGACGCCAAGGCGAAGGTCTTGGCGGAGGATCGGGTGGCCTTCCCGAAGATAGAAAAGAGGGCTTGTGTCGCGCCGAGGCTGAGGCGTGTTCCCTGTCTTCTGCGGTGCTGACGCGTGTGCTCAGCCACGTCTACCTGCGCGACCCCAACGTCAACCTCGACAGCCTGCTGGAGCCCATGAGCGGCGACCTTGCCGCAGCTGCCGCTGAGGCCGTGAAAGGCCGAACCGAAGCTTTGCTGGGGAGGTTCCACGCCTACAGCATCTTGCCCGGGCACGGTGCCGCCAGCTCCGCAGCCCCAGGAGGCGGCACCACTAGAGAGTAATCCCTTCGCGGCTTCTGTCCTGTTTTTATTCCTGCAACATGCACCATGCCTCGCGGAGGCGTTTAAACTTGTGTTTGGCATCGTGAAACAATCTATGGCTTGTAATATTTGCTTTGAATTTCCTGGAATTTGCATTTTTCTCTCCTACTTGCTCGCGCTCTATGTTGGCAGGGCACGGCCCCGCGCATACCTCACCCAGCATTAGCCCCGACCGGAAACCAGGACGGGACTATGGAGTGAGGGGCTACGTGGCAAGTTAGGCTCCTGAGTCGCGATCCTCAGGAGTCCCCCTTAACTTTCAAGCAACAAGTAGGAAAGGGGGGAATAAGGAGTGGATTGGTCGTTCTGCGTCGGCAGGGCCCGGCCCCGTGCATACCTCACCCAACGTTAGCCCCGACCGGAAACCAGGACGGGACTAAGGAGTGAGGGGCTATGGGGAAAGTTAGGCTCCTGAGTCGTGATGCTCAGGAGTCCCCCTTGACGTTCAAACGGGTTCCCATACCTTGGCTCCGCTCGGGGAGGGGCGCGCGACGACCAGGTCCGAGGGACCTGGCTGGGTGGCGTGCGCTCAGGCAAGGCCCGGGCGTAGCTCCCGTGTCCATCCCCCTCGCGCGGCGCTCCCGAGGGGAGGCGTTGCGATGGTGCCGGACACTGAGCTCTGGGCTCCCTGAGGTTGGTACGGCCGTAGGCCGCCCTCAGTTGTTTATCACCAGCGCGGAGCATAGCGCTTCCGTATATGTACGGGCATAGCCGCTCCTCGGCAGTGTCGTCAGCCAGCACGGAGCATGGTGCTTCCACTGGTATGTGGGAGGGGGCTCCCCTCCGAGAGGAGCCCCCGGGGCGTGTACAGTCCCGCCCTGACACGTGGCCGGCACGGTAGGGCTAGGAGAGTTGTATCTGGGCACTCATGAGCTAGCGCGGGACTCACGAGGCCCTACCTCGAGGCGGGTTGCGCCTGGCTCTGGGCCTTTATCAATGGTGTGTTCCTGCAGGGTGGTTATAATGCAAATGCTCTACGTCCTTAGGTCCCGGCCCTCGAACGAGCTTAGCCGCCGCTGGTATGACAGGCCGCGATGCCGTGGGTCAAGCCCAGGGGGTAAGGGCTGGAGAGCCAGTAGGTGCCCATGAGTCGCGATGCTCAGGTACCCCCCCCTTTTAACATGCAAGCGCTTTGCATGAAAGCGGAGAAGTCCGCGATAAGCAACATGTGACAATTAAGCGTGAAAGAGCAAATTCATTTTAAGTAGACGCGAGAAAAGCAAACGCCGCTGGGCCAGGCCCGAGCAGCTCGGGGATGATGCATCCCGAGGGGCGCCCCCAACAAGGTGGGTAAAGAGCATAAGCAAGACGGATACATGTCGCAGGGACGGACCCACGCGCGAAGGCCAGAGGCACTCCTTAGACGCGGCTTGATTGAGCCATGGCACATCGATGCAGACGCGCAGCCCACCATCCTCGCCTAGGTGTGGGGCCATGGTGGGCAAGCAGCGGCTACCGCGCATGACTCTCGACTCCTGTAGCTCCTGGGTGTTTCTTGCGATGAACTCTTGAGGATTTGGTCTTCCTTGCCTTGTACCTTCCTGAGGGAAATGTTCCCGGAAGCACCCCTCCAAGTAGTGCCCGAGCGCCTCCCTCGCGACCTTGGCAAGGTCGGTGGCTCTCCACGAAAGAGCCGCCGAGCCCTGCCTGAGGAGGGCGCCGGACGCGCCTTCCTATGCGAGAGAGGGTGGCGCTCCCTGATTGGGCGTAGATCCTAACGCAACACCTCCGGAGGCGCCGGCCTCCTTATGGCTTGGGCCAGGCGAAACCTTCTTCTTCTTAAGGGTCGCCTAGGGAAGTCTTCCGTTCCTGTGGTCCGGGTCTTCGATTGCTGCGGCTTGGAACGCGCGCTCAAGTGAACACACTGCGTCCCTCTCTTCACAGGGTACGGTGATGACTCCAGCGCTCCCTGGCATCTTGAGGACATTGTACCCATGATGAGTCACTGCCATGAACTTGGCCAGGGCTGGGTACCCGAGGATGGCGTTGTATGGCAGACGGATGTGGGCGACGTCGAAGTCGATGAGCTCGGTGGGGTAGTTGTTGCGCTGCCCGAAGGTGACTGGAAGGCGAACCTGCCCTATTGGAACAGTGGAACCATCAGTGACTCCTGAGAAGGGCTTGGTCGGCTGAAGCTGATCGTACGACACTTGGAGATTGTCGAACGTCTCGACGGACAGGACGTTGAGTCCTTCTCCGCCGTCAATGAGGGTCCTGGTGACCTGCATGTTGCTGATGACCGGGGAGCAAAGCATCGGGAGGATTCCGGCCGTTGCGCGCACTTGAGCTGATCCGCTGAGCTGAACGTGATAGTGCACGCGGACCACCTGAGAGAGCGCGTGGCCTCAAGCTTGGGGAGGACTGCATTCACCTCGCGAGCAAACTGCTTGAAGATGCGCTGTGAGGCTAGGGCCTGCGCGCCGCCCAAGATGCAAGCGATTGCGCGCGGCTCATGGAAGCCCCCAGCCCCCTCATCTTGATGTTGGTCTTCGTTCCTCCTTGGCGGTGGCGGCAGAGGAGGAAGGCCTGCGTTGCCGTGCGGGCGATCCTCACAAGGCTGATCTCTCCAGCCACCCTCGCGAGGCTGGTCCTGCCAGCGATCCTCGTGAGGTCGGTCACGCCACCCTTGGCGAGGGCCACGGTCTTCCCATCATCCGCCACCTCTTCCTCCTCCTCGGCCGTAGCCCCTGTCATTGCGCTCGGGGCATCGGCCGACACGGCCATCTCTCACGGCCCTGAGCTCTTGACATTCGTTGGTGTTGTGGGTGTGGAGGTCGTGGTACACGCAGTACCGGCTGCCCTTGGATGACTCAGGCTAATCCCTGCCTCGCTTGGTGTCTGGTTCCGCTGCAAGCACGTCAGCTCCCTTGCGCTTCACGTCCTTGGCCTTGGGCTTCTTCTCTTCTGGGTCGGCAGTCGGGAGTTCGAGGAGGGAAAGGCGCCCTTCCTTAGCCATGGCGCACTTGGTCGCCAAGTTGAACAGCTCCAGGGATGTGCACAGGTCTTCATGGATTGCTAGCTCCTCCTTCATCTTGATGTCGCGTACGCCAATGGAGAAGGCCAAGATGATGGCTTCTTCAGTCACCTTGGGGATCTTGAGGCGAGCGTTGTTGAAGCACTAGATGTATTTCTGCAGGGTTTCCCCTTGCTGCTGCTTGATGCGGCGCAGATCACTCACGGCCGGGGGCCGGTCGCGACTGCCATGGAAGTTGGCGATGAAGCGAGTGTGCATCTCGTCCCAGGAGGAGATCGTGCCAGGAGCCAGGTGCAGCCCCCGTCCTCGAGCGCCATGGGAAACCAGTTCGCCATGACCCTTTCGTCTCCGTTGGCGGCTTCGATGCATAGCTCGTAGAGCTACAGGAACTCCGCGGGGTCCGCCGTGCCATCGTAGCGAGGGGGCAGGTCAGGCTTGAACTTTCCTGGCCATGTGACGCCGCGTAGCTCGGGGGTGAGGGCGCGGCCGCCGGCTGTAGCCACCGATGCCCTTTGCTGGTACTGGGCTTGCTCCTGGGGATTGCCATGCGCCGCCTCCTGGAGCAGAGCGGGGTCTTGGCATGGAGGTGCAGGGACGCGATCTTGGCGCGCCAGTGTAGGGAGCGCACGAGCACCTTCTCGGGGATGTGGGATCTCTTGGCAGCTCCTTTCTTACTCCGCAGGCGCCGGACGCGGTGGGTCTCGCCCTGGGGTTGCGCGCCTTGGAGCCAGGGTGCCTTCTTGGGGAGGAGGTGGTGGAGGCACCCCCTGATCCTCGCCTCCCACGTGGAATGGAGGGCGAGGCAGTGAGAAGGACGGCAAGGGGGAGCCCCCGGCGGCGCTGACAGCTCGGTGATGGGGGCGAGCCAGTCCTCATAGATGTCGTCGATGTGGCGGTAGTGCAGGAGCTCCCTTGCCAGGAGCAGCGCAGCGTCCGCGTCTGCGGGGGCACGACGGGCGTGGGACGACGAAGCGGCTGGAGTCAGCGACGGTGTGGCGGTGTGGCCCTCCCGCCATACCGAAGGATGCTGCGATGAGGCCTGCTGCTCATTCCCCGCCGGACCGGTGGCGGCGTTGGCGGCAGGCGATGGGGAACGACGAGGGCGACCGCCGACAGGCGCCGTCTGGGCGACGCGGGTGGAGAGAGCATCCCGGCGCTCGGCGCGAGCCCGACGAGCGTCAGCCATGGACACGACGGAAGATCACACGCGAACAGCGGAAGAAAGATTCCGGCGCACCCCTACCTGGCGCGCCAAATGTCAGATTTCGGGTTCCGGCAGACCCTTAGGTTCGAACACCAGGGTGCGCGCGAAGATCTCTCCCCTACCGATCTACGTCTGATCTCCTCACGTGATCTAAGCTGGAAACATTGAACAACACAAGGGACACGAGGTTTATACTCGTTCGGGCCACTGTTGTGGTGTAATACCCTACTCCTGTGTGTGGCGTGGTGGATTGCCTCAGGGGCTGATGATGGACAGTAGAAGGGAAGAACAGCCTCACGAGAGGTGTTCTTGAGCTGGTGCGATGAACTATTTGGGTGAGTTCAGTCGCCTCTCTCTCTCTCTGCTAGGGCTCTACCAGATCGCTAGCTGATGTCTCTCGATCTCTCTCGATTTCTCTCTCTCCCTCCCTCGATCGATGTCTCTCTACTTGTGATGGCTAGCTCTATTTATAGAGGCCCTGGGCCTCTCCCCAAATAATGAGCGGGAAGGGCGCCAACAATTGGCCATTTTGAAGGGGAACATCTAGTACAAGTTATCCTGACCAAAGGTGGTCTTCGATTGCCAAAAGTAATGGTGATGACGCCGTCTTGGGCTCCACGGTGACCTCCATCCTGCCGCTCTGTTGGTCTTGGTCTCGTTGCACCGGAATGGTAACCTTTGGCTGATGCCTTTGCCTATGCTTGCCCCCTTCGCACCATAGGGGAAACAAGGACACTACGCAGGCCGGCGCCCGCCTGGTGTCAATCGTCATGGCTTGCGTCACGAGCTCCTCGCGAGGTACCCTTGCCTTGATTTCTCCGCCTCCTCGCCAGCCTGCCTGATGAGGCTGCCTTCGAGGAAGCTTCCGGTCGTCCGCCCCGCGAGGCTTGGCCCCTCGCGAGGGTCTTGAGCTTGAGTTGATGAAGATGGGCCGCGCTGGGCCCCCACTTGAGCCATGCTGCAGGCCGCAGGCAGGCAAGTCTGGGGACCCCCGTTCCGATAACGCCGACAGTAACCCCGGTATGACGGAAACTATGGCGGCAAGAGTGGAACAAAACACCAGGCTTAAGGCCGAGCCTTCCACCCTTTACCAAGTATATAGATGCATTAATTAAATAAGAGATATTGTTATATCCCAACAAATATCCATGTCCCAACAAGGAACGAACTCCAATCTTCACTTGCAACTAACAACACTATAAGAGGGGCTAAGCAAAGCGGTAACATAGCCAAACAACGGTTTGCTAGGACAAGGTGGGTTAGAGGTTTGACATGGCAATATGGGACGGCCTGGGAGTCACCAGATCCAGGCAGTGGAGGTCTGGGACGGCCTGTTCTGGCCGGAGACGAGGCCATAGGCGGCGCTGGCAGTTCCTGTCAGCGGCAAGAGATCAAGCCACAGGGAGCAGTAGGGGAAAACAAGAAGAAACAGGGGGAGTGGGAGAAGAGGAGCGACGGAGAGATCCTGGCCTGACGACGGCGGAAGCGATCGACGGCATGGCGAACTTGTGGGTAGGTGGCGAGCTTCCTCCTTGGGCGGCAGCGCTGGTTACCTGGAGAAACAAGAGAGGTGAGGTGAGGTGAGGGAGAACTAAGGAGGGAAGGAGAGAGGCAGGGCGCAGGGCTGTCCTGGTCGGGGTCGCCGTCGTGCTGGAGAGGAGCTCCGGCGAGGAAGGCACATGGCGCAAGGGGCTCGAGGCTCGGCGCTCCTCTCGATCCAGATGGAGGACCGAGGCAGGGAAGAGCTGCGATGGGATTGGCTGGATTTTGGATCGGGGAGGATGAAGCAGGTTGGCTTGGCGATGAAAACAAAGGGAGTGGCGGCGGCGTGGGGATTGGATGGATGGGACAAGGTCCCTAATTTGTAGGGTTTCCCACTATTTATATTGCAAAGGGATTAAGGTAGGGTCTACCACGTCCCTACGATCATAAATGGACGGCTGAGAAAAATATAGGTCAGGAAGTCCAATTAACAAAAAGGAGATGTTTTGTAGATGTTTGGGGATGATCCGGATCCAACGGTAACGACAGAGCGGGTCGGGTTCGGGGAAGTTTCAGACACGCGCAAGGGGTCGATGCACTGTGCAAGGAGGGGTTTCGGGGCCTGGCGGTGATAGCGGAGTGTGCAGACGGACTAGAGAGGAAAGAGAGGAAAAGCCCGGCAACAGTTTTCGGAGACCGAAAACGTCCGACGAAAAGACCGGCTATACTGCCGCTATAGTTATCCGTTGGGGCATCAGACGATCTCCGAATGCGATGAAACTTGACAGGCGGTCTATCTACCCTATAATAAGATCACACGCCAACTTTCAACCCATTCCGAGAACATTTTCCGGCCACTTATAAAATAATATTTCGGACGTGCCGCGGGCGCATGCAAGTGTGGTTGGGCTCAGAACGGACAACGGAAGGAACTGGGAGAAACCGGGCGGATGCAAGTTTTGAAAACATGATGATGCAATCCACATGATGACATGACAAGATGCAACACACAAGCGAATGACATGGCAACGTCGGCGAATAACTGGAAGACACCTGCTGCATCGGTCTCGGGGCGTTACACCATGCCACCGCCCCGCCAACGCCCCGCCACCGCCGGCGACCACCGCCCCCATCCTGAACCCTAAGATAGATAGTGGGGTACCTCTCCGGCGAGCCCCCCTCACCGCTGCGGCTGGTTCTTCCTTCACCCCAGCAAGCCCCCCACCCCCTAAAAATTGACTGACCAAAAAGTCGATTCAGTCGACTGAAGTGTAGCTAAATCAGAGCAGCATCGCAAGCAAGAGCAAGAGCGAGAGCAGAAGCGCGAGGAAGAGCAATAGCAAGAACAGACCAGGCAGGGGACCGAGAGCAAGAGCAGAGCAGCAGCGCGAGCGAGAGCTAAAGCAGCAGCAGCTCCTACAGATGTGGACGTCACCGCCGAGGGAGCGACGCCATGGAGGAAGTGGCCGGCGACGCCGCCGTGGATGGAGCCGCGCCGTGTCGGCTCGGGACCGAGCGCCGACAGCACCGTGAGATCGAATCAAGAAGAAAATGCGGAGATTAGTGTATAATCTCTTTGGTGGCGCCAATTAGGCCGCAGCTTCATCCGAGGAAACGGTGGTGATGATGCTCTTCGGGTGGTGCAGGTGAAGACGGCGGTGTGGGAATGGAGGTGGCACGAAAGACGAGGGGAACGTTGGGGCAGCTCCTTGGAGGTGGAGGACGGGGTGGCTGAACCAGCGGGACGATGAGATCGACGACGGATCCTCATCTGGTACGGTGGATTAGGGACGTTGAGGTGTTGCTATGGATGACGTCGTTGAGGAAGAGGCTCCGGCTGGGTGGCGGACGGAGCAGGATGTGGGGTTTGTCGCGGGTTTTCGCGGCCTCGGTGTACAAATGGGTGGGCGGATGGGATGGCAGTGGGGAACCATGTCTTAGAGACGCGCTTGTCCGAAATGTGGGGTAAGTTACAAAAGTACCCCCACCGATTTGAGGCGGTTCTTCGGTTCAGGGGTACCACGGGCATTTCGCATGTCGGGATTTCATAGGAGGTGGGAGTTTTCGCGCACGTTGTAATTTCGGAATAGCAAGGTGCAGGTTGAGACGGAGGGAGTTGTCGGAGCACAACGAGACAAAGATATATCTTAAATATTTCAGGTAACAAGGCGCGGGTTGAAATTTCCGGACAAGCCTAATGTGTACTGTACCAAATCAATGCGCACTACAAACGTCATTCAAAACTTTGAATTCATGTTATGTTCAATTAAAATATTTCGCTACATGTATAATGCATGCAACCAACTACTCGAATCAACGTTTTAGTGCATTCCAAATGTATATACTACCGCTTCAATATGAACTAAATTTGAATTCATTTCTCTATTTGAATAAGATCTATAGTAATGATTGTTGTGAAGTCAAAGCATTTGAATTTGTTTCTCTATTTTAATAATATCTACAATCATCATTATTGTCAAGTTAAACCATCGTTTGTGTATTATCTTCACAACACACCACATGATTAGTCTTGAGTTACATATGAACTATGTGTACTATATGAACTCGAACTAGATTTTTGAATCCACTTTATTTTGATTTCAAATCACATTACATTTCTAGCTCGAGCTAGATCTTCATAATCTAAACCATGTCTCATATGTATAATGTGTTTATCACATGATGTATGGTGCCCCGCCCCCTATGCCTACAAGTATTTAGATGTGAGTTGCAAACACCACACATTACCACAAATTCAAATAAAATGTGAGAATGTTTGATATATTGTATTGTTTAGATTGTTCGATATTTAGTTGTAAGCTGCAAACGCCCCACATTATCACAAATTCAAATAAAATGTGAGATTGTTTGATGTATAGTATGGTTTAGATTTTTCGGCATTTAGCTGTGAGTTGCAAAGGCCATGCATTATCACATTATGGTATAACATGTGCACAGCACGTGTATCACCGCTATATTCATGCATGCAATGTTTAAAACACTATGATCTCCTATTCAAATATATGAATCTGCTTTCATATCAAATTATGATCTTTGTTAGTCTCTTACACCCACACAATCCTCTAACCTTTGTAGCTACCACTAACTTTCTCTCGTGCATGCACACGCCCTCCTCGCCCCCCCCCTCCCTCGGCATTCTCTCCACCGGGCACATTCATTTTTTCTTTAGGTCGTTTTCCCAGAGTCTCCACAACTCCTTTCCGATACACACAGATCGATAAACCTCTCCACCGGTGCCTGCCTACAACATACACACACACCTTCAATCTCCTCCTTTATGTATCCTTTCCTCGTGTCTCTCATACGGTCAGACACACGTGTAAACTCTCGCCCCTCTTTTCATCGATCTAACAACTGCACACTCCTCCCCCTATCTAGCTAGTAGTTGGGCCTCTCGCACCACCTCCTAGCTCCATTCTCTCTGTCTATCTGTCTCGCTGGGCCTTATTTTCCTCTAACAAATGGACGTACACCGACCGATCTCTCGCTATACATATAGCTAGCTAGGTCCTTATAACTCGTTTTTACCCACACGTCAATCGATCTACCTCATTAGTTGTGTCTCTCCCTTCCTCCGACAAACAACAATTGATCTACAGATCTAGTTAGGTTTGATTACCAAACACATGGTTCCCCTTCATCATCCATGGATGCGTCCCACAGATCTATCACGCATAGGCACACACAGAAACACATCCCACTCTTATTGATAACATTGCAGTTCCACCCTCAGTTTGTCTAGTAGGCCTCTCCCACCATCTTCGAGAAGCAACTCCATCACCCATCCAGCACTCTACCCCTCTCCCTCCCTCTCCCTCCCTCTCTCTCTCCTCTCTCTCTGTCCCATCATATTTCCCGTCCTTCAGTTATGTATGGATGTCGACCGGTCTCCCTAAAGACATAGCTGGGTCTCTCCTTCTCAACACATACACGAGTCGTTCTACCTCTATAGTTAGGACTATGCCTACCGCTCCCCCCACCCCCTCCTCCCCACACACCGATACATCGAGTGCTCTAGTCATGTCTCCCTGCCACACACAAACTTGACATGTGCCCTCTAACGTTCCGGTAGGCCAGTCGCCGTATATCTTTGACTTGCACACACACTCAATTTTGATGGCTCTCTTCATCGATCTCGCACCCACCCACTTGATCCTCTCTTCGACTCTATCAATAGCTATGACCCCTCCCTCTCTTCTCGTGGATTGCCCGACCCTCTATGTATGATATGGATAGGCCTCCATTTCACACACATTGCATGCGAAATTTTGTTTGAGATGTCATCGACACATATTCCGACAAATAATTCATGAAATCAACCCCCCACCCCACGCCCACCCCATAACAAAAAACACTCACGAACGCGGTTTGTATCTCTCACACACACCCACGTAGGTGGTGGACGTGCACGAAGAGAAGAGGTGCATGCATGACGTACGTACTCCCGTCTCTTTCCCAACCACACCCGCGCGGGTACACGGTGGAGCTCATTTCTGTACGAAAAAGGCAGCCCACGTGGTAATTTGGCACGTGTACTAGTTGTCCACTTGGTGGAGGGAGGATCGTCTACCACGGGTGAACAAACATATTGCAACTTGACGTGTTATGTTAAAAAAAGAGGCAAACCATGTGGGGCCTACCTTAGAGGCAAGGCTCTATACACTGGAGTACTTTTGATGTGTCCCGTCAACTCGCAGAACAAGGAGAAGTTTTCTTAGTACGCCGTCTTCCCCGCCCACGGGCGCGGTGGCTCGCAGGATGAGGTGAAGCTTGCTCCGCCTTACGCCCGCTCCCTCGCCCATGCGTGCGGTGGCTCGCAGGACGAGTAGAAAAATTTACTACTCCCTCCGTTTACTCCTCGTCCCTACTACCTTGGTTATAGAGATTATATCATATTGTTTGCAATATATATGTCCTTTAGTAGATTTCAATATGAACTACTAGTACATACTCAAACACTGATGTATATAGACATATTTTAGAGTGTAGATTCACTCATTTTGCTCCATATGTAGCACTCTCCCTCGCCCCTCGACCCTCGCCCACGTGGTGGACGTGCAGCAATTCATTCGGTCTCGTATAGCCAAAACGATATATACTGCACTACCATTATTGCTTGACTTCCCGAAGAGGGGAAGAGCCAATCGCAAGGTTAATATTTTGGAGATGCCAAGCGCAAGGTTATAGGAGAACGGGTAGTAGGTGCCGCGTCATTTATAAATAAATTTTTTTTCTTCAGTGGCACGTAGGCAATATGATAAGTTCATATGGAGAGAAAAGGAAACCGCTCCACTATATACATAGTCAGGACGGGCCAGCCTACACAGTTGCTTGCTGGGGTTGCTCTCTTCACACTCTCTCGCACAAAATGACTGTGGCCACATCTCTAACATCCCGGCGGATCACGTCCGCTTGGGGAAGGGGTGGATTCTTAGTGTAGATGCGGTGGCCGTCATCGATGGCGAAAACCCACTGTCGGCACGTCTCGATCAGGGGTCCCCGCCATTCTCTCTCACAAAGCCGGTGAGGTTGCCTTCGTCCCTTGCTCACTACCGCGACGTGGGCAGTTGCTGCCTCCCGCCGCCCTCCTCAAGGTTGAGCTACGTCCCTCAGGTACAACTCCCTTTAGAGCCGGCTTGCACCACTGCTCCAGCTGCCCACATCACTCCCTGTGGATATTTCTCTACTTCTTTGCCCCGCACATACCTCTAGTAGCTTCTACGTACTGTATTTGTGATGAGTTTATGTCTCATCAACTAGTCCCAGTAATCTTATTCTAATCACGCTTCATCAATTTCTTTGCCACAGGGATGCTCATCTCGATTTTGATGAAACTGCACAAAATGATTCGATGGTCAAAAGGTTGCAAACTTCATTTATTAGGAAGCTCGAACGTTGCCAGCAAATTGAAGCCTGGTCAGGGTTCACGGTTCAAGGGCTAGGGACTGCATGGATCGTTTTTTCTTTAGCTACCTCTGTTCCAAAATAAGTGTTAACTTTAGTAGTAGTAGTAGTAGTACAACTTTGTACTAAAGTTTGCACAAAGTTGAGACACTTATTTTGGAACGGAGAGAGTACATATTTGCTATGATCTGTCAATCACTGAGATGCAATAGCATGCATGTTAGTCTCCTTTGTATTTGATGAAATGTTGCAACGGGTAACCTTGGACGCAAGATACATGTAACAGAAGCTGGAAGCTTCATAGCATTGTACAAAATTATCTCGCTAATAAATTAAAGTACGTACTATACTAGTACTTCCTCCATTCCTAAATATAAGTATTTGTAGAGATTTCACCATGAACCACATGCGGATGTATATAGATGCATTTTTAGTGTAGATTCATTCATTTTGTTCCGTATGTAGTGGAATCTCTACAAAGACTTATCTACTAGTAATAGCTAGCCCCCACTACTAGGAATTATCTGTCCTCTCCTTGAGCAACATCATCAAAATTGAAGTAGCTGTTAGATGAGGTAAATCAGTCCATAATAGCCGTCTGATCTAGACGTTGAGAGGCTCCGCACTAAGCCACATGCAAGCATGCAGAAATACCATGGCACATGCATGTGAGTGGGTTTTAAATCACATCAACATGTCTGCATGCAAGCATGCACCGGTAGCATGCATGTAAGTGAGCTTTTAAGTCCCATTAACATGTAAAAAAGAAAAATATAATCCCATTATGCAGTAGGAGTTGGCTGATCTTTTTTCCTTACGTGGGATGATCTAAATGATGATGGGAGTTTATTTAGTTTGGCTGTCACATTTGTCATGCAGTTATAGAGTTTTTTTAGTTCTATGAAATCGATAATTTTGCGCAGAGAGATATACCGCTGTTCCGCGGCAACGCGCGGGGACTCATCTAGTAATATTTAGGAACGGAGGGAGTACTATGTAAAGAGTTAGGTGTCGCACGGTGATAGTGTGAGGTGGGCCATGTAATCACTGAGCCTGCGTGTTTTCACTGCTCTTGCACGCCCCTGCTGTAAGAATGGAGGAAATTGTAATCTAGTAGTAGTACCTCCTTTCGCCAAAAGCATGAGACATCCAGCAGTCCTACCACCTCAGTAATAAAGACCAATGAGCCATCAAATCACATAGACCCAGCAGTAAGTTGGACGGACGAAGCAACCATCACTCTTGCGCTAGTGAGAGGTCGTGTCCGCTCTGCCCGGGCATGAATGCGGCCCCGATTCTTTGGAGTGGCGCGGACCGTTTCAGGCGGGAAGCGCGCGCGGGCGATGGAGGGGCTTTGGGTGGGCCAGGCTGGTCAGGAGCGAGCGTGGCAGATGTCCGCTTGTCCCTACCGGACACGCCTGGAAACGAGAGGATGCACCGAATCTCGCGGCTAAAATCGTACACTACACAACATCTCTCTGTAGGAGTAGGTCGATTTGTCGCTCTTTCTAACACACACATGTTGTTAAACGCACACACACACGCGCACGCACGCACCTTGGTCCCATTGTACCTTCTAACGTGACTTATTACACCTAGAAGGAGGGAGTGGTAAGTATACGAGATATGGTGGCACACTAACTTAAGTCGAATACAAGTGCCCAAAATTTGTGTGCATGTTATAATAAGGATTCACTTAAAATAGTACGTGAGCGAACAGAGGGATCAATTGGACAGTGTTCCTGAGCAGTAGCGAGATGTGTGAGGTAAGAAACACCGCTGGTGCTTTTAATTTTTCTTATTAATTTGTTTGTTTCACCCTCTGACTGGTGGGACCCAACGTACTACGTGGAGAGAGGTATGGTGACTAAGGCTGCATTATTTCTGCACCACTGTGGATAGTCTTGCCACCAAAGCCACATGACATGGTTATGATTGAAATCCCAATGACTCCCACACACAAAAAAAACACGGCACACTTGTTACACGAATGCAGGAATGTATAATAGGTTATTTCCTTCTCGTTGAACATAACGGGAGGGTTGTGTAGCTGGTTAGCCTGTTCGCTCACCAAACTTGAGGTCTCGGGTTCGATAACTACACTTGAGCATAATTTGTGCCAGGAGGATTCTTTGACTGGTCAAAATGTTTTCTAGGGTTTGCACGCTTCACACTCTCTCTCCAGTATATATATACACGCTGGAGCCTCAGCGCTTGTAATTGCTCTCTTCACACTCTCTCGCCCTCTCCCGCTGGAGCATCAGTGCTTGTAGTTGCTCTCTTCACACTCTCTCGCCCTCTCCAGATCTAAACAAGACATCGTTGGCCTATCTCTCCCCTCACTGCGGCTCAAAGAGCCGGCAGGATCCGTCCACCGGGAAGGGAAGGAGGCTTAACGTTGTTGCCGTCGGCGAGGGACTACCAACGCAGCTGTTCACTTTCCACCCAGCGGCAGCGCGGGAGGGCCTCCGACCCCTTCTTCTTCGCCGTCGTCCCGTCGCCCACCAAACCACGCCCCAAGAACCTTAAGGTATAATTTACTTACTCCACATGCATTGCTCTAGCTGCATGTAACCATGAATCTAGGACATGGTTCAAAGTGGAAAGGAGTGGGGGAATGTAGTGGGCAAAGTTGTATATAGCATGAATCTAGGACGTGGTTCAAAGAGGAAATGAAGGGGGGAAAGTTGTATAACATGAATCTAGGACGTGGTTCAAAGAGGAAAGGAATGGTGGAAAGTAGTGGGGAAAGTTGTATCGCATAAATCTAGGACGTGGTTCAAAGAGGAAAGGAAGGGGTGAAAGTACTAGTTCAAAAAGGAAAGGAAGGGACAAGGCTGTAGAGTTTGAGCAGGACTAGATTTGCTGCGTTCACATAGGGAAAGGTGTCTAAAGATAACAAAACTGGGACCTACACAAATATGCTCCTTGGTTGTTTGTTCTTTGTTGCAACAGACTGTGCATGACCACAGTACATCGGTAGATGCACATGGTGCTGGTGCGTCCACTGTCCCGTGCAACTCATTAGCTGTTGTTAATCTAAGTCCCTGTTTGGTTAAAAACTCCCTAGTCCCTACCTACTTGGTTCCAGGGACTAAACATGGACTAGAGGTTATTAAATGTCATGCTAAAAGACCAGGTTACCCCTAGTAATGAACTAATAGAGACAAGGTGCGATGCCTGGCAGGGGCAACTATTGGAAAAAGTCCCAAAAAGACACCCTCGGGGTTTTCTTTCTTTAGTCCCAAATGCCCACTTTTAGTCCCTAAAAGTCCCTCATGTTTGGTTTAGATGGGACTGACACGGAGTTTTTTTAGTCCCTACACCAAAATGTACCTGTAAACAAACACCCTCTAATAATGCCGCTTGAAAATTGATGCAATGCCACAGTTAAAAGCAAATTACATGTTTAACGAATTTTATTGTTAATATAATCTCTATGTTAATATTAATCAATGCCACCGTTTGAGAAATGCTACTATCTTGCTTTCTTTCCCATTTAGATAAGGTAGATGCTTCTTTTTGTTGGCTTCTGTGTCATCCACTGTTATTGACCACTAATTGTTTCCTTTGCACCTGTGTGTAAATAGGGTTATCTACTTCACCTCGTTGCCATTGTGACCTTGTGACCTTGCACTACACAAAACACTTTTGTTTTAAGAGTGTTTTGTGCAGTTCAACCAAAATGTCACACCGACAACGTTGCTTGATTGCTTGATCTTAGTGGAACTGCAGAAGAGGAGATCTTACTTCCTATCCGTTAAGGCGAATTTGGTTCAGATCTTCTTCTTGTGAGTTGTTTGAATTCCGCATCATGAGAGGTCAGTACTAACCTTCTTCCACATAATTCTGCAGCATGCTTTCATATGTTGTGCTACTTGTATGATAATGTTGCTTGATTTTAGTGAACTGCACAAATGGAGACAAGACTTCCAATCTGTATGTGCACCGTAATATCCCATTGAGGTAAGCTAAGGATATTTCACAACTGCTGGCCTGTATTTTGCCACTTTCATCAGAAAATTAAGTTTAGTAATATACTTGTGCTCCCTAATTGACATGCCAAATCTTACATTGAAGGCGAAGCTTGTCTGCTATTGAACCAAGTGATGAAGGGGAAGAACAAGCGGAAGAAAAACAAAAATCAACTCCCGGTGCTGTAATGAAGCACTGGAACTGTGATGTAGTTTTGCATCTTAATTTATTGCTATGGCTGGAACGAGCAATTGTTTTGCCATTGATTTGATGCCACTCTTAATGTAATATGTAATTATCTCTACTTGTGCAAAAAGGGATCCTCTTTGAAGATAGCATATATTTTAGTGGAACAGCACAAGAAGATGTTGGAAAAATTAAACTAATCGAGGAGTATATAGTAAGCATGGCCACCACCGTAGATAGCAACAGATGGTTCCAGAGAAGTGCTTCATCTGTATGCTCTACACAATAAGCCTCCTGACAAAGGTTGGTACTCACCCACTGATTTCATCCATATGATTGAGCTTTGTCATCTCTATTGGTGTTGTGCTACTTTTTAGATACTGTCATGAAAAGGTGGTATTGTCCTTGAGAAGTGCTTCATCTATGTTGTTTTAAATATTTCCCTTCCTTTTTTTCAAGCAAACAGGGATGCTAGCATTTAGTAGTCCTCTTGTCTTTGCACAACAGGATCATCTTCCTCTGAAGAAGAATATGGAGTACGTGAAGTGACTAGTTCCGATTATGCCAGGATGAAGAAGCCCTGTCTATCTTCTCATCAGAAGGAGCAGTTGAAGGATGGTTACATTACTCCCCACAATACCAAACTAACTTCAGCTCAGAAGGACTGACAAATCTCCATTTTTTTGCTGTGGTACGCGAGTACAATGTTGTTCTAGGATTCTTTTTGGTGAGTTCCATTTTTCTAAAAGTGTGCTCTACATGGACCAGGTATGTGACTGTTGAAACTGTCAATTCATAGTATAGTTTGCTTTATACTAATCACTTTTTTGTATTTGTGCAAACAGGGGTGCTCAGCTTGATTTCAATGGGAACTGCACAAAATGTTCATGAATACATCGAATCATTCATTTCCAGCACAAGAAAGGACGTGCCGATAAGTTCAAGGCATTGCAACATATAAGGGCGAAATCATACAAGCTACGCGTGAATTTGGTTGATTTTGGTGGAACTGCACAAAAGAACAACTAGTTTATTTAGCACGAGGTGCCATGTCAATGTCCAAACTGATGGCAAACCCTGCCCATTCCACAATCGTAGGCATTTGATATTTTGGAATGGGACAACCTTGTCAAATTTTGGTCACTGATTTTAGCAAGACATGCATTTGATATTTTCGAATGGGACGCCCTTTGCTGTCAGCAGCGTCGATCAATTTTTTCTTTATTCTTTAGTTGTGAAGTAAATATTGCCTCTGACATGTGAGTCGCTGAGATGCAGAATCATCGATTGTTTTGAAGGTTTTCTATGAATTGCCATGCCTGTGTGTTTGATTGCAATGTACAGAAATGCTAAAAACTACTCAAACTCTTTGTACTCCTTTCGTTCCTTTTTTACTTCGCACATTGTGAAAGTGCATACTTTTTTGTATAAGATTGGTCAAAGTAGAGATACTTTGACTGCAGAGAAAACTTGTATGCAGACTAGAAAGGACCGGAGGGAGTACTTGTGAAACTGCTGCAAACGAGGTGATCACCCTGGGAATAATGCTAGTACGTATTGTTTTGCATGTTAATCCAATGCAGGTGATACAGGAATTTGAACTAATCGAAATAAATACATTCATACACGGTCGGATTTCATATAAACATGTCGGATTTCATTGCATTTCATACATTCTTAAACTAAAAAGGGGTGCGATGGAGGTATAATTAATTAACCGAAGCTACCCACCTGTGTCCTACGGAGCCGAACAGAAGCTTCAGTGACTTAACTACAGGTGCAGTTGCATAACTGACAGGTGGCATGTTGGGCCCATGTGTCAGTCAGCCAACTGCACCAGCAATTAAGTAGAAGCAGTGTTCTTCTCCAGCACAGCTCTCCGACTCCACGTCGCCGACAAGACGCTAACCGGCCGTCAATGGTCAACCTGCCTAGCTTGGCTTCAACCGGAGGGTAACAGCGGTGGCCTTACTTGGACCCGAGCGATGGCGACCTACCGTGTTCTACTCTTCCTCGTTTTCTATGTGGAGCGGCCTCGTTGGCTGTAGGGCAGGGCCTCGGCAGAGCCGGCGATGCCCTCTGTCTCGTTACCAGCAGGCGGCGCCTTAGCGGAGCGGTGGAAATCCTCCCCCACGTTGCCGGCAGGGTGGGGCCTCGGCTGAGCCGGTGATGTCCTCTGCCTCGTTGTTGGCGGGGTGGGGCCTCTGCGGAGCCGGCGGTGTCCTCTGCCTCGTTGTTGGCGCCGCAGGGCCTCGGCGGAGCAGGGCCTCGTCGACGCCACCGGAGCGGGGACTCGTCGGAGCCGGCATTGTCCTCTGCCTCGTCCTCGGTCTCGCCAAATAGCGCCTCGCCCGTTTCATCACCCTCTTTGCTAGCTTCTTTGTAGGCGGCCGCAGCCTCCGCCACCTGCATGCGGTACCGCCTGCGCTCGAGGCGGCCCTTGCGGGCGGAGCGGTACTAGTCGAGCAGCGCCTCCTGCTCCGCCCGCTCCGCGGCGATCTGCTCCTCTGCCTGCAGGTGCTCCTGGAGGAGATGGTGGTTGTAGGCGGCATCGGCCTGCGCCACCCAGAACTACTCCTCACGCATCTGCCTCACCCTATCCATATATTGGGCACGGGCCTCGCCGATGGTCATGGTGCATTGCACCGGCGAGGATGGCGCGGAGGAGGGGGTTGGCGCCGGATCGTCGACTACCATGTTCTCCATTGGGATGTCGCCGTCCTCCGGCTGCCTGTCGGCCAGCCAGTCGGCAGCAATGGCTGCCATCTCCTTGTGGTCCGTCGTCTGCCCGTCCCGAAGAGCGCTGGAGCACGAGGAAGCCATGGTGGGCAGTAGTGGTGTGGACAGGAGAAAGGGAACGGATGCGGATGACTGTGGCTATGGCCGGCACAGCAGTTTATATAGCAATGGTGGGCGGGCGGAGGGACGGACATGTGGCACTGGAGTAGCCGCCTCGGCAACCCCGTATCATTAATGTGGGCAGCAGATGGACGGACGGACGACACTTGTGTCGTTTGAAGGCGAAGACTGTTTCGGACGGAAAGCGCGCGCGGGCGAGGAGATGACTTTACTTGGAGAGGATGACAATGGGGACCCACCAGGTCCATAGCCTCACGTACGCAAGTGCCTCCTTATTATATATATATATATAATTTATTTTGCTTCCTCCTGGTTTCCTGACATCACGGTCCCACACCATTGTCAACCTATGTAGTAGTTAATAAACGAGAGAATTCCACAAGAAGTGACTGACAGCTGGGACGAAGCAGCTCGAGCAGTATTTGTGTTTTTGAGGTGTGAGCACTGCAGAGTTTTTCGATGTTTAGCCCAGATATTAATTTTTCTCCTTTGAACAACAACGGAAACATCGTTGCAGGTATTAACTGGGCAGGTTGTGGCCCGTCTAGCCCATGCCAGATATCCAGCCCACATATTAAATTTTTTCAAGCTGAAAATGGCTAGCCCAGCTATACTGTTTTTACGAATACCCAGGCAAGGTCAAGTTGTTATTCTTCGCCCCGCTGGGCTGCAAATCTTTCCTAGGAGGGATGCATTAGGCTTAACAAGAAAATGGTCTTTAAGAAATAATAAGTGGGATGTCATTATAAAAACTGGGCAGTAACTATAAAAAATACACCAAACACGTGATTACTTTACAAAATATTATTTTTGGATATTGAAAATTTTAATTTCATTAATTGTTGGGAGCGCAATGTTTCGTTGGATTTTTACGTAATATAAATTTGTATTGAAATTGTATTTAATCTGACTACAAATTTCGGGATAAAAATATTTTGGATCCCATCAAAATGTGGGAAATTTTATTGAATTCTGTTTTGAACGGTTGGTTGAAAGGGCTATACTTTTAACAAACTGTAAATGGGCTGTAGTAAATTCCATTAGAATTCAAAAATGGGCTATAAATTCTTACAAATCTCAAATGGGCTATAAGTTCTCTGCCACACACTTCTGGCTTTACTAAGTTGACGCGTCCCCTAAAAAAACAGAGTTGACGCATATGCAAGGCTTTGTCAACTTATAGTCAACACACGGTTCTAGCAGCAGTGGCCGTTGGATGTCCATCCAACGGATGCCGTGCTTCTTCTCCAGTCTCGGATATTCTAGCTTCACCCGCCCAAAAACTGATTCCTCCCCCTGACATCTGGGGCACACCATTTCGGAAGCTGACCTGTCGGCCTACTAAGTGGACGTACCAAGGGCTTTGTCAACTTAGTCAATACAAACGATTCTAGCTGCAGTGACCGTACGATGTCCATCCAACGGCCGTCGTGCTTCTTCAACCTATGGTCTTCTTGCTCCAGCCGCCCAAAGCAGCGCCGGTCGTGCCGCCTGCTCCTGCCTCCCATGGCCGGCTGTGCTACCGCGGAGGCCTCACCGCCCCTACTACTCCCACCGCTGGCCAGGCCATCCCTCCACTCAACCACACCCCCTGTTATTCTGCGGCGACGGCAGCGCAGCCGAACAAGCGAACCCTCGTACTCGTCTCCGCGTGTGCATCCACTGTCGCGTCTTCCCCAGCTCCGCGTCGTCCCCTTCCTAGGCCTCGCCATCGTCCACCACCCTGGTGCTCTCGGCGCAGCGTGGTCCCCTGACTGCTGGGACCCACGAGCTACATCTTCGTATGCAAGGAAGTGCGTCCGAAAAAAAAAATGATTCGCCCCCTGACAGCTGGGATCCGCCAGCTACATCTTCGCACGCAAGGAAGTGCGTCTGACAAAAATGATTCGCCCCACGATTGCTGGGACCCACCAGCTACACCTTCGCACGCAAGGAAGTGCGTCCGGGCAAAAAAAACGATTCGCCCCCTGACTGCTAGGACCCACCAGCTACACCTTCGCATGCAAGGAAGTGCGTCCGGGAAAAAAAACAACGATTCACCCCCTGACTGCTGGGACCCACCAGCTACAGCTTCGCAGGCAAGGAAGTGCCTGACTGTCAGGACCCATCTGGTCGAAGCATACGTAGGGTTGTCATTCTGGTTGCGAATGTGTACGTACATACTGGTCGATGTAGAGGCGCGCACGTGTCGTAGTAGAGGCGTGCTCATGTCGTAGTTGAGGCGCACACGTAGCATGTACATGTACGTACAGCGGCCAGGGTGCAAGAAAGAAAATACGGCCACGTATGTGTACATAAGGGCAGGGTCTCGAACGGCCTGCTCGCGCATACGTACGGGCAGGGCTTGTGTACATGGCTTGGTCGGAACGGAGAAACAGCGTCGTTGTCGTGTTCGTGGGGAGGCAACGGAATGCGTCGTGTTCATGGGGAGGCAACATAATGTGTCGTGTTCATGGGGAGGCAATGGAATGCGTCGTGTTCATGGGGAGGCAACGGAATGCGTCGTGTTCATCAGGAGGCAACGGAACGCGTGGGA
The DNA here is from genome assembly GCF_056163025.1 of Triticum urartu. Lineage (NCBI taxonomy): Eukaryota > Viridiplantae > Streptophyta > Magnoliopsida > Poales > Poaceae > Triticum > Triticum urartu. Next base: position 429,172,392 of record NC_141879.1, read on the forward strand.
GCCAACCGGCTGGGTCGGAACGGAATGTGTGGTCGTGTTAATCGGGAGGTCTTGGACAGAACATGCGATGGAAATGAGGCCTGGCGTACCGCAGAACGGAGGAAACGGACCTCCTACGGTCAAAACGGGGGTCCTGTTGATCGGGAGGGGTGTGGCGTACCGCAAAACAGAGGAAACGGACCTCCTACGGTCGAAGCGGGGGTCCTGTTGATCGGGAGGGGTGTGGCGTACTGCAAAACGGACGAAACGGACCTCCTACGGTCAAAACGGGGGTCCTGTTCATCGGGAGGGGTGTGGCGTACCGCAAAACGGGACTCGACGGGATACTGTTCATCTCCACCATCGACCTCCTCCAGCCTCCACGAGCTACCGTCGACCTCCTCCAGCCTCCACGGGCTCCTGTTCATCCAGCCTCCACCGCGTGCTACTCCACCGGCTACTGTTCAACCACCCCTCCACCGTCTACTGTTCATCCAGCCCTCCACACCACGGGGTCCTGTTCAACAACCCCTCCACGGGCACCCCTCCACCGTCTACTGTTCATCCAGCCCTCCACACCATGGGGTCCTGTTCATCCAGAGGCAATGCCACCGCTCACTGTTCATCCACCCCCCCCCCCCACAACGCTCACTGTTCATCCAATCGATCGACTTCAGTTAGCAGTAGTAGAGAAGGAATCACTCGATCGGGTTTAGTTAACAGCCATTGATCGATCGCTCGGGTTCAGTAACACGTAGCCTGCAGTGCAATCGCTCGGGTTCAGTTAGAGCCCAACTCCTCGCTCGGGTTCAGTTAGAGCCAATGCCTCGCACACACACACGTACGTGTACGAGAGAAACGCGCATCGCTCGGCCCCCGACCTCCCATCGTAACCGGGAACTCCTCGAAATTTTCCTCGCCCTCGCTTCTACCACGGTTTTTTCTGTCATGGACGGCCCAAAGAATGTCATGCAACTTCTTCTCCGGCCCGCCTAGGACAAAAAGCCCATTTTATGTCATGATTTTTTGTCATAGAAGTAGGAGCCCACCACATCTACGATATTACCGGGTTTTGTCACAATTATCGTCATAGAAGTGTCATATGTATGACAGAAAAAAAATTCGTTCAGCCCAAAATGTCACGGATGTGTCTTTTTTTGTAGTGTAGTCACTCATGGTTGATATTTACTTTTAATCACGTACGCATAGGAACCATGTAACTAGCCTTGCTTATTGGCTTCCAAAGCTTAACTTTCACTACTATTTACAATATATAGAGTATTTAACATAAAACTACCACTTTCAACCAGCCCTAGGAAGAAACTATTGTACAAAAAAATAGCAAAAACATTCCCAAAATTTCTTAATCTGTGCCAAAAACTACTACCTAGTGCCGATTAGGCTCATTTAAACCCATTTATGACAGGGCTGGCCCACACGTCCATGTGTTGGAAATATGCCCTAGAGTCAATAATAAAATGGTTATTATTGTGTTTCCTTATTCATGATAATTGTCTATTGTTCATGCTATAATTGTATTAACTAGAAACCATAATACGTGTGTGAATACATAGACCACAAAATGTCCCTAGTAAGCCTCTAGTTGACTAGCTCGTTGATCAATAGATGGTCATGGTTTCCTGACCATGGACACTGGATGTCATTGATAATGGGATCACATCATTAGGAGAATGATGTGATGGACAAGACCCAATCTTAAGCGTAGCACTAGATCGTGTAGTTCGTTTGCTGAAGTTTTTCTAATGTCAAGTATCATTTCCTTAGACCATGAGATTGTGCAACTCCTGGATACCGTAGGAATGCTTTGGGTGCACCAAACATCACAACATAACTGGGTGGCTATAAAGGTGCATTACAGGTATCTCCGAAAGTGCCTGTTGGGTTGGCACGAATCGAGACTGGGATTTGTCACTTCGTATGACGGAGAGGTATCTTTGGGCCCACTCGGTAATGGATCATCATTATGAGCTCATTGTGACTAAGTAGTTGGTCATGGGATCATGCATTACGGAATGAGTAAAGTGACTTGCCGGTAACGAGATTGAACGAGGTATTGGGATACCGACGATCGTATCTCAGGCAAGTAACGTACCGATTGACAAAGGAAATTGTATACGGGATTGCTTGAATCCTCGACATTGTGGTTCATCTGATGATATCATCGTGGAACATGTGGGAGCCAACATGGGTATCCAGATCCCGCTGTTGGTTATTGGCCGGAGAGTTGTCTCGGTCATGTCTGTATGGTTCCCGAACCCATAGGGTCTACACACTTAAGGTTTGATAACACTAGGGTTATTAGGAAGACTTGTATGCGATTACCAAATGTTGTTCGGAGTCCTGGATGAGATCCCGGACATCATGAGGAGTTCCGGAATAGTCCGGAGGTGAAGATTTATATATGGGAAGTCATCATACGGTCACCGGAAATATTTGGGGGTATACCAGTATTGTACCTGGACCACCGGAGGGGTTCCGGGGGTCCACCGGGTGGGTCCACCTGTCCCAGAGGGCCTTATGGGTTGTAGGTGGAAGGGAACCAGCCGCTAGTGGGCTGGGCGCCATCCCCCTAGGGCCCATGCGCCTAGGGTTTGGGGGGAACCCTAAAGGGGGCGCCCCCCTTGCTTGGGGGGCAAGCCCCCTCCACCTTGGCTGCCGCCCCCCTCTAGATCTCATCTAGAGGGGCTGGCCCCCTTCCTTCTTCTCCCTATAAATAGAGGGGCGAGGGGAGGGCTGCAACACGACATCCAAGGTGCAGCCCCTCCCCTCCCCAACACCTCTCCTCCTCCGCATGAGCTTGGCGAAGACCTGCCGGACAACTACCACTCCATCACCACCACGCCGTCGTGCTGCTGTTGGAGCTTCTTCCTCAACCTCTCCCTCCTCCTTGCTGGATCAAGGTGCGGGAGACGTCATTGGGTTGCACGTGTGTTGAACGCGGAGGCTCCGCTGTTCGGTGCTTAGATCGGATTCGGCCGCGATCTGAATCGCTATGTGTACGACTCCTCCAACCGCGTTCTTGCAACGCTTCAGCTTAGCGATCTTCAAGGGTATGAAGATGCACTCCCTCTCTCTAGTTGCTAGTATCTCCTAGATTGATCTTGGTGACACGTAGGAAAATTTTGATTTATTGCTATGTTCCCCAATACCATGCTGACGAGGCAACTTAAACCAACACATTTTGTTTGACCATTGACATAACGAACCCACATCTGACATTCTATTCCATTATTCCCCCTCAAATCAATATTTTTCCTGAACATTACTTCAAACAGTACTGATGCGTGTTCGTCGGTGGCGCCGGTGATGAGCGAGTTGGCCGCCGCTCTGCCGGACGGGCCGGACGCGGCGTTGGACTCCGCATGGGTTGGCAGGCTGGCCCGAGCGTGACTCACGCGCAAGCACGATGCCGCGCTGCCCTTCGCTCCAGCTAGATGGCTGGCCTTAGCGCGACGCACGTGAGCAAGCCGCTACGCCTCCGTGCCAATCTAGCTAGCAAACCTTGCAGACAAGTAGCTGGACGGAGCTATCTTGGCTGGCTAGCGGCCGCGAGTGTCGGACGGAGCTGGCCTCCGGGCTGCCGCAAGATGGGCTCCGCACTGCCGGTGGTTTTGACCTCGCCTTCTGCCGGCGGCGGTAGCTGTGTCCCATGGCTGAGCATGACTAGCTGGGCGGGCTGGAGGTAGGAGGTCACTCGGGGATTTTTGTGCAGACTGACATGTAGGTCCCACAAGTCATAACGCCTAACTTGCCGGTCGAATAGAAGGCGTTGACTTAAGGGGCGACATGGGTTGAAACGTGCCTATAATGGCACTTTGTAGAGTAGTCGTTTCTTGGTAGGTCTGGTTGGTAAGGGCATGTACAATGGTTGATAACATAGTCTTATCTTAAGTTTGCCACATATGCAAGTGCTAGTAGTTTCTTGGCATTATTAGTGGTTTCTTGGCATTATTAGTGGTTTCTTATAAGGAACAATGCACTACTAGCGACAAAAGGCGATTCTAGGTTGCGTTGTACTCCAACGAGTACTACTAGTGGTCGTAGGAGTGTATACCTCGTTTTGTTGGTTCGATCCCAGTCAAACGCACGACAACCTTTTTTTAAATAGTAAGTTTTCTGCGAGCCAATATTGTACATGGGTAGTTTGAGTTTTGAAGTCAAACGGACGTGTCGCACCACAATCTGGGTGCACTGGATAGCCCAGCCACGTGAACGGGTTTTCCTTCCTATCATCTCGTGGCTCGCGTGCTCGCCCTAGCCGCACCTCGCTTGCATCTTCCTCATCAGCTAGTAGCATATTTAAACTAGTACCTCCCAATTAAGCCCGAGGAGACGGAAAAGCCTGGCGCGGCATTGGGAACTGTGCAATATGGCTCTGTACGTAAAGTGCTAGTACTCTACTACTCTGTAGCTTGTGGCGTTGCTTGCATGGTGTCGGTATACAGAAGTAGGGGCTCTCCTTTGTACCCCTTTTGTAGGATCGAAAGTATGTCTAGAGGGGGAGTCATTAGACTACTTGACCAATTAAAAATCTATCCTTTTAACAATTTTAGTCTTTGGCAGATTTTAGCTATCTTAGCATAAGTCAGGCAATCTTAACACAATTCAAGCAAGCATGCAAAGAGTATATGAGCAGCGGAAAGTAAAGCATGCAACTTTCAAGAATGTAAAGGGAAGGGTTTGGAGAGTTCAAACGCAATTGGAGACACAGATGTTTTTGTCGTGGTTCCGATAGGTGGTGCTATCGTACATCCACGTTGATGGAGACTTCAACCCACGAAGGGTAATGGTTCCGCGAGTCCACAGAGGGCTCCACCCACGAAGGGTCCACGAAGAAGCAACCTTGTCTATCCCATCATGGCCATCGCCCACGAACGACTTGCCTCACGAGCGGTAGATCTTCATGAAGTAGGTGATCTCCTTGCCCTTACAAACTCCTTGGTTCAACTCCACAATCTTTGTCGGAGGCTCCCAAGTGACACCTAGCCAATCTAGGAGACACCACTCTCCAAGAAGTAACAAATGGTGTGTTGATGATGAACTCCTTGCTCTTGTGCTTCAAATGATAGTCTCCCCAACACTCAACTCTCTCTCACAGGATATGGATTTGGTGGAAAGAAGATTTGAGTGGAAAGCAACTTGGGGAAGGCTAGAGATCAAGATTCATATGGTGGGAATAGAATATCTTGGCCTCAACACATGAGTAGGTGGTTCTCTCTCAGAAAATGTGTATTGGAAGTGTAGGTATGTTCTGATGGCTCTCTCCATGAATGAAGAGTGGGTGGAGGGGTATATATAGCCTCCACACAAAAACTAACCGTTACACACAATTTACCAATCTCGGTGAGACTGAATTGAGAAACTTGGTCGGACTGATTTAGCAAACCTAGTGACCGTTAGGATTTTCGGTGGGACTGAGATGCAACTCGGTAGGACCGATATGGTTAGGGTTAGGGCATAACGTAATCTCGGTGTCACCAATTACACAAACTGGGTGGGACCGATTTTGGTAATAAGCTAACCAGAGAGTTGGTCAGGTAAACTCTGTGGGACCGATCGCTCATTTCGGTGGGACCGAAATGTTACAAAAGGGAAACAGAGAGTTTACGTTGCAATCTCAGTGGGACCGATCACTCATCTCGGTAGGACCAAAACGTTACAAAGGGAAACAGAGAGATTACAACCCCATCTCGTTGTGACCGAGATCCCTATCGGTGAGATCGATTTTCCCAGGGTTTGTGTCAGTGGCTATGACATCAGAACTCGGTGGCGCCGGATAGAAAGAATCGGTGGGGCCGAGTTTGACTTTTGGTTTAGGTCATATGTGGATGTGGGAAGGTAGTTGAGGGTTTTTGAGCATATCACTAAGCACTATGAAGCAAGAACCTCATCAAGCAACACCTCATCCCTCCTTGATAGTATCTTGGAACACTAAAATGTAAAATGTAGAGTCTTGAGCTTTGAGCTTGAGCCAATCTTTTTGTCCTTAGTATTTTGAGGGGTCCACTTTCCTCATCCATGCCATGCCATTCATTGAGCTTTTCCTGAAATATTAATCTTGGAGCATTAGCTCAATGAGCTATATGTTATTAGGAATTACCAAAACCACCTAGGGATAGTTGCACTTTCAATCTCCCCCTTTTTGGTAATTGATGACAACATATAGATCAAAGCTTCAACGAATGATAATAAGAGTGAAAAACATTGTCGCTTTGAGAAGTATGTGAAAAGCAAGAGCTCCCCCTAAATTTGTGCATAGTTTATGATTTGCTTTGGACTGAAAATGCACAGAGAGTTAGGCTCATGGGTTACTCTTCCATTTCACATATATCTTGGTGGAGCGCTCAAAATGATAATAATTAAATACATGCACTCATCACCAAGCAAAGTGAATGATCATATAGGGATAAAAATGATAATGTCATCCAACAAGCATTAATGTAGCATATGATCAAACACACATGATCATCCAAGTATCACCCAGACGAAAAGTATCTCAATCAAGAAAATAAAGTTCAACCACTAAAGCAAGAGAAAATAAAAAAGCAACGCTCTCTCTCGAAGCCTATGATCTATACATTTTTCTCCCCCTTTGGCAACAAGTTACCAAAAAGTTCCTAGAAAATGCATAGAACTAAATCGTCTCTCACGCTTGGTCTTCAAGTGGTGGTGTCCGAATAACTCCAAGAACGAAGGCTTCAGTCGATGTAGATGGAGCTGGTGGAGTAGGTGCTGGAGCTGGTGGCACTGAAGCTGTAGCTGGTGCAGATGAAGTTGCTCTGGTGTCTGGAACAGGCACTGCAGCAAATCTCTGAACTCTAGGCACTCTGGCAAATGCATCAGTGGTTGTCTTGCCCTTCCTCTCCTGCATATCATCCTAAAGTTGCTGCACAACAGATTGGATCTTAGTTACCTTCACATCCATGTCATAGAACTTCTGCTCCACGATCCTTTCCGAGCTCTCCTGGTTTTAGTTAGGGTGGCCAGCCCTTTCTCAATCCTTAGAGTGGATGCAATCAAGTAGCCGAGTTGATCTTGTTTGCTCTTTAGAAGATACTGAGATGCCTCTTCCATGGTTGGCATCTTTGCAGCTTTCTCAGCCTTTGCCTTCTCCCTCTTTGCTTGAACGTGCACAGAAGATGGTTCATCCTCATTCATGACCACTTGGTTGTCCTCAAAGTCTGGATAGGTAGGCATGTGCTCCTTGAACAATAAGTTTGTGCCAGTGCCCATCTTGAAGTTAATCAACTCCTGGATCTGTGGTGCATACCCACAGCTTCTCTTTTGGTCAGCAGCTGTCCTCTTGATAGTTTCAACTATAAGACTCATGACCTTGAAGTTTTGTGGCACATCAAATATATGTAGCAGATTGATGGAGTGGCCTATGATCATTTTGTGATCACTAGACTTGGGCAGAAGAGTGTGCCTGAGAATCCAATTTATAGTAGGCAGTCCTGACAGCAGGTGTTTCACTTATCCCAATTGGTGAGTCTCAAGATCTGCATTAGGAATCTCCTTGTACATGCTAGCCATGGAGTTGTGATCCTTCTTCTTCTTGGCATAGACATCCAAGTCATCTTCATTCTCCTCAGGAGCATTGATCAATTGAGCCCATTCTGCTACTGTTGACTGGTATCTAGTGCCTTCAGACATCTAGACTATCTTGCCATCTGGGTAGAAGTGGGTTGTGGAGTAGAACTGCATGATAAGCTCATCATTCCACTTTGTGAGCTTCTGAGCCACAAACTCATCAACTCCACAAGCCTTGAAACTATCATATACTCCTGGATAATGTTCTTCATTCTCCTTGATGTACTCCCAGTTGACCCATCTCATGTCACATACTATTGGTTTCTTGTCAAGCAACACTGTCTCATAAAAATCCTGCTGTTCTTTGGTATGGAACATGTAGTCCACAGCAGTTCTCCTTTTGGTGGCATATGGATCTGACTCTCTCCATAGCTTCAATCATGAGTCCTTCCTGATCTTCATGTTTTCTGCTACAGGATGAGCATCATTATGATCTGGAATTTTTGGCTTTAACTTCCTCAAAACATGTGTCTCATCATCTTCTTCTTCAGCAACAGTTTCAGGCACTTGGGCCTTGTTTTCCTCAGCAGCTGGAATGTTCCTGGTACTCCTCTTTGGTGCAGTTTTGGGTTTTGGAGCAGCTGGCTTAGAAGTTCCTTTGGGCATAGATTGAGCAGCCCCGGATCTTATGGCATCTCCCATAAGCTTTTGAGCTTTGGGTGCTGGTGTTGCATCCTCTTCCTCTTCCTCTTCTTCACAGTCTTTCATGATTGAGGATCTCCCAAGCACTCTGGCAGTGATCTTTTTGACCCTTTCCTTCCTTTCATTTTCTGCCACAGCCTGCTCTTTGGGTGCAGATCCCAAAGTCTCTTGAGTAGATGCTCTGGCCTTAGACATTGGATCTCTCTTGGCAGGAACCTTTTGCTTCATGCCTGGCTTGGTGGCAGCAGCCGTGCCATATTCCTTCTTCAGGACTTTCCTCTTTGAGGTGGTTTCTTCTTCATCAGCCACATAGTCCTCATCCTCTGACTCTGAGGTTCTTTTCTTACTGGCCCTGGTGGCAGCCTTTGGCAGATTGCTTGGTGTGCTCCTGCTGCCATCATCTGAGCTGCTAGAGGGACTAGTGCCCTCACTCAAGTGAACCTGCTGCTATGACTTGTTCTGACTATCACTCTGATCTGACATGATGCAAACACTGACAACAGACCCTGTGAATAGATTATAGATGAGGTAGAGTGGATGAGCATCACAAAAAACAGAGGTTTTGCAAAAGAATGAATTATTAACTTAGTTTTAGTTTTCCACAGAAAGCATTTTGGATCTACCGATTTGCAAACTCGGTGATACCGAAGCAGCTTTTGGAACCTAAACTAGTGAACTCGGTCAGACCGAGTCACAGTTCGGTGGCACCGAGACTGCTAGGGTTTCACAAAGTGTTTAACTCGGTCACACCGATTTGCAATTCTCTGTCAGACCGAGAATCACATGTGCAATGGCCTGAGCCAAATCGGTGGAACCGATTTCATCAATTCGATCGGTCGGAGATGGTTTCGGCAGAAACCTAACCCTAAATTTTCAATTCACGACTAAACTACGGAGTGTTTTTGATGGATAGAATGGTTTCAATCGTGGCAAGATTCATGGCAAAGCAATGTGCTAGGGAATCGGAGTTAGAACAACACAAAGTTCAAGTCCATACCCTAGTTCGGCGAAGAACTTGCTACGGCGGCAACGGCGGGGATGATTCCCATTGACGGCGGCGGAGACAAACGGCAGGAGGCAACTGGCAACGAGGAGGACGATCCGGAGACCCTGGAGGCAGAGCGGGCTAAGCCGGGCGAAAGAGTTCGAAGAAAATTTCCAAAATTTTGCTCGTGGGTATATATAGCCCGACCCTGTCGGTGTGACCGAGTGGAACAACTCGGTGGCACCGAGATGCATAACTGCAAGCAGTTGCTGCAACTCGGTGTGACCGAAAAGTTCAAATCGGTTGCACCGAGATTGAAAACCTAGATCGACTTAGTGATCTCGGTATGACCGAAATGGGTGAATCAGTCAGACCGAAATGCACAAAGAAGTTTTGGAAGTTTAAGTCTATGACGAATCGGGGACTCCAAGTGCTCCTCACACAGAGTGGTTCGAATCTAACTTGATCAAATTTTGTGATGTAGCATGAATAGATTTTGAGACGAGAAAAGCATAGATAGCTAGAGAAGGTTCTTAGGCATTCTTGTCCATCCACTTGGCCAAAAGAAAAGGAAACCAATCAATCAAAACAACAAGTGGATGTCCTCGAATGAGTAAATTATGCAACCAACATGCTCACACAATAAAATGACAAATGAAATATGTGGCAAAGAATGCACAAACAATTCTAGCATCTATCAAGCAATTGGCGATGACTAGGTCATCTATATATGAGTATATTGACTTAGGAGTCAAATGAGAACATTTGATCATAGGTCATACTCATCGTTTAAGCACAAGTGGGATTACCACTTTTACATAAAGCGTTGTTGTGTTCACACCATTAGAGTTGCTTTAACTCAATTGTTAGAGTAAAGCTCCCCCTAGATGTGAGATCCCCCCTTAAGAGGGATGAACTAACCTTGGGTTTTGTCGATGATGACTTCATGTAGGTGTTGAAGATGTGGATGCTCTAAGTTGATGTAGATCATTCGGGGCTATCCTTTGGAGTGAGTTGCACTATCAATACCTACACGGGTTAGTCCCACAAGGAACAAACAAGGATATCCATAGACATAGAGTAATGCACACACAAGATGATTTCTGTGAGAGCATTAGGTTACCTTGTCCCTTGTCTTACCACAAGAGGGTTTGTGACTCCTTGAACTAGTGCAAGATGTGGACGTTGATTGCACTCGTTCTTGCCAAAATGATAAGAGTGAAGTATGTTGGCGGAGTCACCCTCAAGAACTCTCTAGTTCTTCTTCTTCGGGATCCACACCATCTTGATGGGAATCCTCGGAGTTGTAGTTGTACTTTATGAAGTGGAACTTGATGTAGTCTTGGGAACCCACTTGACCAAGGCCTTAGGAGCTTCTTCAAATGCATCAATTTCCTCTTGAAGCTTGTCCTTGCCTTTTTGCTTGTGGTCTTGTGGTGGAAGATCATCTTGAGCTTGTGTCCCTTTGGAAGAAGTAGGATCATACTTCTCTTATTGAGGAACAAACTTCGTCTTGGGGTATTGATCTTCTTCCCACTCAACTCCATTGGCATTGAACTTTCATTCAAAACCAATACCTTGATTCTTCCGGTGCCTTCCTTGCTTGCGTACAATTTCCTCGAATTGCTTACTCCCGGCAAGGATCTTGTAAACACCTTTCTCTATGATTCCCTTCAATAAGCTATTTTCTTGCTGAAGTGTAACTTCGCTAAGAGAATCATTAGTGGAATCAAGAGAACTACTAGAAGCAACAACATTGGATTTAGCATGATTATTGTTACTACTAGAGGAAGAATCTTTCTTGTTCTTGTTACTAGACTTGACTTGAGGCATGTAAGTGGATAAGAGTAAACGCTTGGCAATGTAAGAAGAACTTTTCTTGCGAAGATCATCATTGATTTCCTTTAAGAACTCATGCTCTTGCTCAAGGTTGAGCTTATCAAAACGTAATTTCTCATGAGTCCTTAAAAGTTCTCGATGATCTCCTAAGATAGTTTCATGAGCTAACTTAAGAGTGTTTAGTTCTTTAGTTAGAGATTCAATCTTCTCCTTATCATTGTCATTCGTTTCATCATAGTATTCATCACTATAGTTGTCAACAAGTAAATCATCATCAGTCAACAAGTCATCTTCATCACTATTGAAATCAACATACTCAGGGTGTGATACCTTTGGACCTTTTTCCATGAAGCATCTTCCAATTCCTTCATTTGGTGAATCAAATATGTCGTAGGAGTTGGTGGACACAAGTGCTAGACCAGCAACACCTTCATCTTGAGTATATTCAGAGTCGGAGTGATAGCTTCTCTCGGAGTCATTGTCGGAGTCGGAGCCGAATACCCATTCACCAACATGAGCTTGATGTCTTCGTTTTGTGTAGCTCCTTGATGACTTGTCCTTCCTTTTCGAATCCTTGCTTCTCCGAGAGGGTCTTTGTTCATATCGATCATCCCTACTCCTTTTCTCCCTTGATGGTGATTCTTCTCTTCTACTTCTTCTTTTGGGAGAATCTTCTCTTCTCTTGTGGGGAGCCATACACTCATTGGAGTAGTGTCCGGGTCTTCCACAATCGTAGCAGTTTCGCTCTCGACTAGAAGATCTTTTGTCATTGTAGGACCTTGACTTGGAACTTCTCTCTTTGCTTCTATTCTTGTAGAACTTGTTGAAGTTCTTCACCATTAACCTCAATTCTTCATTGAAGGTTTGTTTCTCACTTGATGATGTGGGGGCTTCACATGAGGCTTTGTAAGCATCACTTAACTTGTTATGGAGCTCCTCCTTATCCTTGAGTGACATCTCATAAGCAACAATTCTTCCAATGACTTCCATTGGCTTGAGATCTTTGTAATTTGGCATCATTTGGATCAATGTGCATACGGTATTGTATTTTCCATCCAAGGCTCTTAGGATCTTCTTGATGATGAATTTTTGGTCATCTCTTCACTTCCTAAGCCGGCAATCTCATTTGTGATAAGAGCAAGCCTAGAGTAAATTCAGCGACACCTTCAGCATCCTTCATTTTGAACTTGTCAAGTTGACTTTGAAGCACATCCAACTTGGATTCCTTGACGGAGTCGGTACCTTCATGCATGTCAATCAAAGTGTCCAAATTTCCTTTGCATTCTCAAGACGGCTGATTTTGTTGAATTCTTCGGGGCACAATCCGTTGAAGAGGATATCACAAGTTTGAGCATTGTATTGTAGCATGTTCAACTCTTCCGCGGTAGCTTCATGATTCAGTTCTCTCCCATCAAAGAATTCACCTTGCAAGCCGGCGGGGTTATGTCCAAGAATATGCATTTTCATCTTATGCTTCCAACTAGCAAAATTAGTACCATCAAAGTAAGGACCTCTATAGTGGTAATTTCCGTCGCTGGACGCCATACTCTCCTAGGTTGTGAAACCAAGGCTATGACCACCAAAAGCTATGGAAATCAAAGCAAATGGAGACCAAAGCTCTGATACCACTTGTAGGATCGAAAGTATGTCTAGAGGGGGGTGATTAGACTACTTAACCAATTAAAAATCTATCCTTTTCCAAATTTTAGTCTTTGGTAGATTTTAGCTATCTTAGCATAAGTCAAGCAATCTTAACACCATTCAAGCAAGCATGCAAAGAGTATATGTACAGCGGAAAGTAAAGCATGCAACTTGCAAGAATGTAAAGGGAAGAGTTTGGAGAGTTCAAACGCAATTGGAGACACAGATGTTTTTGTCGTGGTTCCGATAGGTGGTGCTATCGTACATCCACGTTGATCGAGACATCAACCCACGAAGGGTAACGGTTGCGCGAGTCCACGGAGGGCTCCACCCATGAAGGGTCCACGAAGAAGCAACCTTGTCTATCCCATCATGGCCATCGCCCATGAAGGACTTGCCTCACTAGCGGTAGATCTTCATGAAGTAGGCGATCTCCTTGCCCTTACAAACTCCTTGGTTCAACTGCACAATCTTTGTCGGAGGCTCCCAAGTGACACCTAGCCAATCTAGGAGACACCACTCTCCAAGAAGTAACAAATGGTGTGTTGACGATGAACTCATTGCTCTTGTGCTTCAAATGATAGTCTCCCCAACACTCAACTCTCTCTCACAAGATATGGATTTGGTGGAAAGCAACTTGGGGAAGGCTAGAGATCAAGATTCATATGGTGGGAATGGAATATCTTGGCCTCAACACATGAGTAGGTGGTTTTCTCTCAGAAAATGTGTATTGGAAGTGTAGGTATGTTCTGATGGCTCTCTCCACGAATGAAGAGTGGGTGGAGGGGTATATATAGCCTCCACAAAAAAACTAACCGTTACACACAATTTACCAATCTCGGTGAGACCGAATTTAGAAACTCGGTCGGACCGATTTAGCAAACCTAGTGACCGTTAGGATTTTCGGTGGGACTGAGATGCAACTCGGTAGGACCGATATTTTTAGGGTTAGGGCATAATGTAATCTCGGTGTGACCGATTACACAAACTCGGTGGGACCGATTTTGGTAATAAGCTAACCAGGGAGTTGGTCAGGTAAACTCGGTGGGACCGATCGCTCATTTCGGTGGGACTGAAATGTTACAAAAGGGAAACAGAGAGTTTACATTGCAATCTCGGTGGGACCGATCTCTCATCTCGATAGGACCGAAATGTTATGAAGGTGAACAGAGAGATTACAACCCCATCTCGGTGTGACCGAGATCCCTATCGGTGAGACCAATTTGCCCAGGGTTTGTGGCAGTGGCTATGACATCAGAACTCGGTGGCGCCGGATAGAAAGAATCGATGGGGCCGAATTGGACTTTTGGTTTAGGTCATATGTGGATGTGGGAAGGTAGTTGAGGGTTTTGGAGCATATCACTAAGCACTATGAAGCAAGAACCTCATCAAGCAACACCTCATCCCTCCTTGATAGTATTGGCTTTTCCTATAGACTCAATGTGATCTTGGATCACTAAAATGTAAGATGTAGAGTCTTGAGCTTTGAGCTTGAGCCAATCTTTTTGTCCTTATTATTTTGAGGGGTCCACATTCCTCATCCATGCCATGCCATTCATTGAGCTTTTCCTGAAATATTAATCTTGGAATAGCATTAGCTCAATGAGCTATATGTTGTTAGGAATTACCAAAACCACCTAGGGATAGTTGCACTTTCACCTTTACTTGTGCACAGGCAGTCAGAGCCATGCCCGCGGCCGCACTGAGCAGGGTAGAAGAGGGAAGCCAAGCCACAAGATAGCCGGAGCAACGCCAAGACTAGAGGCGCAAAGAGAGCAAGAGGGCGAGGTGGGCTCCCCCGGCAGGACCCTTGCCGGGGCGGCTTCCGCAGCCCCAGCAAGATCCTTGCCAGGGCAACTTGCCTGACGCCAGCAGAGCGCACCACCCTTGAGCCTAAGGCTTTCCAACACCATCAACTACATTGGAACCAAGGCTCGGGAGGCACCTCTATGGTGGCATGTAGATCTTTGTGGAGATCATAAATACGCGAGGTCGGATGAGGACCAGAAGACGATGATCCTTGGCAAGATCCTTTCTAAGGAAATCCACAAGACCCCTGGCAAGATCCTTGCCGGGGACGACCGCGGTGCCACGGCAAGACCCTTGCCGGGCCCCCGGCAAGACCCTTGCCGAAGACATCTGCGGCGCCACAGCCAAGCCCACATCTACCAAGACTCCACCGCCGCTCCTATGCAGCTGCTAGCTCAACCAGTTGGGAAGGCATCTGTGTGGCAGCATGCGGCCTCCACACCAACTCAGCAGGCACCTGCGTGGTGGCATGCAAATCTTCGTGAAGACTCCGCCACCACGCCAGCCCAGCAGCTAGCCAACGTGGCGCTACATTGCCTCATCAGCTCGGACGAGCGTCGGAGCGAGGTGAGGTGACGACAGCTGGGACAAGGTTCCTTGCCGTCCCCGATAAAGCAAGAGGGGCACGTTGGTAGCGCATTAAATGTGTTTCTCCGACGGAGCCAGAGGATAGGCTCAGCCGCGATATACCTTTCCACCTCCTGTGTGCCACTGTGGCGACCCCTTTTGTCTATAAAAGGAGGCCTGAGGCATATTAGAGGGGGATTCGGATCATTTGAACTAGAGACACACCGTAGCTAGTTCAAGAACACTCAAATATACATCAAAGCAGGACTAGGGTATTACGCGTCTCCGCGGCCCGAACCTGGGTAAACGATCCTTATGCTGACCGCCAGAACCGCTATTTGCACAACCCCGCACCCGCCAACCATAGCAGAGATCCCAGTGGTTCCATTGGTGTCATTTCCACCGGCATCTTTGGTGCGCCAGGTAGGTGGTGCAGTTGTGAAAATCCGGTCTAGCAGTTGGTTTAGCAGTTCTTCCTCGCCAAGGCTCCCAAGAAGAAGACGATCACAGCCCATACCAATGGGGGTGAGTGGTGGGGCGATCGCGGACAGAAGCCGGGGCGTGGCCCGCGAACACCCGCATCGCTCTGGCAGCTAAAGCCTGGCGAGCGGCTTCGTTCGTGCACGAGACGACGGGCCGCATGCCACCAAATCCAAAGACGGAGCCAGGCCCCCCGTAGGCGGCACGGGGCCCTCCAGTGTCGGCGTCGTGCCACTCACGTGCCGCGCGGTGACTTCCGAGGCACCCACACCGGTGCCCACGATGCACTCTTCCCAGGATGTGCGTGGCGAGCAGTGTCACCACGCTGGTGACCCTGGGCACCATCGTGGAAAGAGTCATGTGCGTCATTCACGGGACATAGAAGGCTAGCATGCACACTGAGGCGCTGGCGAAAATGGTGCACGGCTGCCAGGCCATGATAGAGCTCCTTCTAACGTGGTTAGAAGTCGGAGCGCGTCACGGTCCATGCAGCTCTCGCCGCCATCCACGCCAGCAGAAGCCTTGGCACGCACGCAGTTGCTCCTCGACTTTCCTCCTGCTAGAGGAAAGCTCGACGAGTGGAGAGCCACCATCCAGAGCCTCGTTGGCATTGCCAACAAAGATGAGCCGCAACTAGCGGGGCCCTTAGGCTGGCGCTCCAATGAGCCACCGCATGCCAGTGGTGGAAGGACTAGAGGTGCTGCAGCCACGGTGCACTCTCCTCCCCCACGTCTATCACCACGGGTGCCGGTCCATCATGATAACGCTTGTGATAACATCTCCATAACATCGTCCGACCCACGGACCCACCACGATCAGCGCCAAGTTCTCCGGGAGCGAGCCCATGAAGACGCTCGAACCACCATTGAGCGTCGGCGCAATGCACGCCACCAGTCAGATAGGCGGGTGGGGCCCACTATGGACCACCCAACACCGGGAGGCTCTGGCGGCCTACCCTGTGAGGTGGGTTGCCCAGCCTTTACCCGTGAGCTATGGCAGTTCTAGTGGCCCTCCCACCGCACGTTTAGGCCCGACGTTGGCGAGAAGTACAATGACAAGACCCACCCGTCAGAGTTCCTCGGCATCTACACCATCGTGATGCAAGCTTCTGGAGCCCGCGACGACAAGGTGCTTACAAATTAGTTCCCATTGGCACTTAAACCCAATGTTATGCCATGGTTGATGCACTTGCTGGTGGATTCCATTTCTTCTTGGTCGGACTTGTGCCATGAGTTCGTTGGCGCCTTCACCGGAGGCCACCTAGCTCATGCCCAGGCAAGAGATTTGCATATCATCCCCCAGAAGGAAGGTGAAACCCTACGCAAGTACATACATAGGTTCAGCCGGGTGCAGTACAACATCCCAGATGTTCATCCCGCTGCCATGATCAACGCATTTCATCGGAATGTGCGCAACCGCATGATGCGTGAAGAGCTGGCGATGAACAAGGTCAAAGATGTGGACGACCTTTATGTTCTGGCCGATAGGTGCGCTCGAGCTAAAGAGGGGAGGAAGTACCCCGGCGAGGACGCCAGCGCGGAAACCGACTCCACAGACGAAGGCACAACCACCCCGATGAAGAAGGGCCAGCGCCGCAACAGGAAGCGCAAGGGTAAGACCGTGCTTGCCATCGAGGGATCCGAGGACACCGGCACTGCCAGGAAGGCCAAGGCAGACGACCACGACAAGGAAATTGCTGGTTGCGCCACTTGCCGGGCCTTGGCGGCTGCCGACAAGCCAGGAGGCTCCGACATGCAATACCGCAAGATCCACCGCACCAAGGGCCACGACCTCCATAACTGTCGGCAGGTCGAGCTGCTTGCTGAGAAGCAAAAAAGATGAGTATGAGAGGCGGGACAAGGAAAAGGGCCAGGATGGTTGTGAGGGATCTGGCAAGAAGCATGGAGGCCAAGGTGGTCGCCGCGGAAAGGATAACCAGCATGAGAGGCCCGCTTGGGGCCATGATAAGAATCAAGGAGATGATGATCATAACGAATACGACGAGTCTGGCGAGCATGAGTTCCAGAAGGCCACAGAGGCCATGTGTGTCGACAGTGGCGCCTCGCTGCACACCTCTCACTGCCAGCTCCAGCAGTGGGCACGTGAGATCACAGCAGCGGAACTATCACTCGATGCGTAGAAGCCACTGAAGTGGTCTAGCACGCCTATCATTTTTGACACCGAGGACCACCCTGATCATACAACTGTGGTCGGGTGTTTGCCGTTGATGGTATCGTCAACAATACGCAACCTCAAGGTGACAAAGATGCTAGTTGACGGCAGGGCCGGTCTGAACTTGATCTCGCCCGTTGTGATCAAAAGGCTGCAGATTCCTGATGGAGACCTCGAAGAGACAGGCACGTTTCAAGGGGGTCAACCCAGGGAGGAGTCAGCCAAAGGGTAAGGTCACGCTACCCGTGACGTTTGGAGGCGAGTTAAACTGCAGGACGGAGAGGGTTGTTTTTGACGTAGCCGAGATCCCCTTGCCCTGCAACGGGATTCTCGGCCACCCGACACTAGCCAAGTGCATGGCGGCGTCACATTACGCCTACAACATGCTGAAGATGCCTGGCCCGATGACCATCATCACCGTCCCCTCCGACAAGAAGGACGCACTGATCTGCACTGACCAACTCTACCGGGAAGCAGTTGCAGCGACTGCCACCAAGTCACTTGCTCCTACCCCTAGAGCCCCGGGAGAGAAGAAGACCGGCAAGACCTCTCGCACCCACTCCGGCAAGCGTACATCTTGGGAGTGTTGTGCTCCCGTCGAGGACGTGCTAGAGAGCTCCGCCGGCAAGAGCAAGAAATCCAGAGCTGCGCCGCTAGAGAACAAGAAGGTGTCCGTCAAGGTGGATGCACGGGAGGGGCTTTCACCATAAGCTCCACCCTAGACATCAAATAGGAAGGCGCCCTCATCACGTTCCTGTGGGCGAATGTCGACGTGTTTGCATGGCAAGCATCCGACATCCCCGGCGTTCCCAGGGAGGTGATTGAGCACCATCTTGTTGTCTGTCCTCATGCTCGACCCATCAAGCAGAAGGTCAGGAAGCAAGCTTTGGAATTGCAAGATTTCATTACAAATGATATCAGGAGGTTGGAAGCGGCAGGCTTGGTGAGAGGACTACTCCATCTGACGTGGTTGGCCAATCCGGTGGTGGTGCGCAAGGCAAATGCGAAGTGGATGCTGTGTATTGACTACATAGATATCAATAAGGCTTGTCCCAAGGACCCTTTCCCGTTCCTGCGCATTGACCAGATTGTTGACTCCACCACCGGGTGTGATATGTTATCATTCCTTGACGCTTACTCGGGATACCACCAGATCTTAATGACAAGAGAAGACGAAGAGAAGACAACATTCATCACCCCATGTGGTACATATTGCTTTTTATGGATGCCTTTCGGGTTGAAGAGTGCTGGCTCAATGTTTACAAGTGCAGTCCAAATTGGTTTTGAGCCCCAGCTACATGGAAATATGGAAGCTTATATGGATGACATAGTGGTCAAAACCAAGGACAGGGAAACTCTTGTACAAGATTTGGAAGAGACGTTTGCAAATCTGCGTAAGATCAACCTCAAGTTGAACCCTGAGAAGTGTATCTTCGGTGTTCCGTCCGGCAAACTTCTTGGGTTCTTTGTGTCACAGCGTGGGATCGAGGCGAATCCAGACAAGATCAAGGCTATTGAGCAGATTGAGGCGCCCAAGCAGATCGAGGATATGCGTCGGCTCACTAGCTGCGTTGCCGCCATGAGCAGATTCATCTCCAAGTCTGCTGAGCGTGCCCTTCCCCTTTTCAAAATTTTGAAAAGGCGGGTTCAATGGAATGGACCCCAGAGGCCGAAGCAGCACTGCAGGATCTGAAGAAATATGTCTCCTCTACACCGATACTGGTTGCACCCAAACTGCAAGAGCCGTTGCTGCTATATCTAGGGGCAACGAATGAACTGGTCGGTGCCACGCTAGTAGCGCAGAGGAAGGTCGACGGAGAGGCAGTGGCAATGGCAGGACTAGCGGATGGCAAGCCAGGGCTCCGCCCGGCAGAGTCTGACGCTGGCGGGACAGGGCCTGCGCAACCAAACGAAGTAGTGTAGAAAAGGAAAATGACGCAGCACCTAGTTTTCTTTGTCAGCTCCCTCTAGCAGGGGGCTAGTTCAAGGTACTCTGGTGTGCAGAAGTTTCTCTTCGGCCTCCTTATGGCCTCAAGGAAGCTACGTCATTACTTCCAAGAACATGAAATCACCGTCGTCACCCGCCTCCCGTTGCAACGGATATTGCATAACCCAGACGCAACCGGGAGGATTGTGGAGTGGGCCATGGAACTGTCGAGCTTTGGTTTGAAGTTTGAAAGTACTTCGAGAATCCAGAGCAGAGTCTTGGCAGAGTTCATTGCCGAGTGGACCTCAACGCCCAATGAAGAGATCCAGGAGACCACCCTTCCCGGCAAGGAGGCAAGTCGCAACTGGCTTTTGTACTTTGACGGGGCTTTCTCGCTGCAAGGCGCTGGTGCTCGTGTGCTGCTTGTTGCACCCACCGGAGAACACCTCAAGTATGTAATCCAGATGCACTTTCCCAGGGAGATGTCCACGAATAACACTGCTGAATACGAGGGGTTTCTTGCCGGTCTCAGGATCGCAGCAGACCTCGGGATCAAGAAGCTCATCGTCAGGGGTGATTCACAGCTTGTCGTCAGGCAAGTCAACAAAGATTATCAAAGCCCGTTGATGGAGGCCTACGTAGATGAGGTGAGGAAGCTGGAGGAGCGTTTTGACGGTATACAAGTGGAGCATGTTCCCCGAGTGGAGAACGACATGGCCGACTACCTGTCGAAACGTGCCGCCTTCAAACTACCTATGGAACCGGGTATTTTTGTGCTTCGGTTGACTCAACCATCCATTGAACCATCAATAGAGCAGAACAAGCGAAGAAAATCAGGCCCAGCAAGTACTTTCCCGCCAAGCTCCCAGGGGCCGCCGGCAAAGATGTTGCCGTGGACGCTGAACCTGCCATGGGGCAACCGACTTCGGCGGCGCGTCAAACCCTGGCTGTAGAGACAACCGCTCCCATGGCAGAGGAAATGCCTTTAGTCCTTGCCGTCGAGCCCCAGGCTCCGGCATGGCCACAGCATGCCGTCCGATTCCTCCAAACAGGGTAACTCCCCGAGGAGCAGGAAGAAGCGGAGAAAGTAGATCGTCGGTCTGCCATGTATCAGTTCGTCGACGACGTCCTGTACAGAAAAAGACCAAACGGTGTGAAATTGAAGTGCATTCCCCGTGAGGAAGGACTGGAGCTGTTGGCAGAGATACATGGAGGCATATGTGGCTCCCACATAGGGTCAAGGGCCCTTGCCGGCAAGGCATTCCGGTAGGGTTTCTTCTTGCCCACTGCCCTCCAGGATGAAACGGCACTAGTAACTAAGTGTGAAGCGTGTCAGTTCCATTCGAAGAAGCTTCATCAACTAGCTCAAGCCCTTCAAACAATCCCTCTCTCCTGGCCATTTTGGGTCTGGGGGCTCGACATATAGGGCCCCTTCCCCTGCGCTGTCGGGGGCTTTGAATAATTGTACGTTGCAATCGACAAGTTCACAAAGTGACCAGAGGTGAAAGCGCAATCAGCCGTCAAGTTCTTCAAGGGGCTAGTCTGCCGCTTTGGTGTGCCAAACAGAGTCATCACCGACAATGGCACAGAGTTTACAAGCCACACCTTCATGCAATACATCCAAGACCTCGGCAGCAAGGTTTTTTTTTGCTTCTATGGCACACCCATGGAGCAACGGCCAGGCAGAGAGGGAAAATGCTGAAGTACTGCGAGGCCTAAGGACAAAGACTTTTGATAGGCTGCGCAAGAGCGAAAGGCGCTGGATTGATGAGTTTCCGGCAGTTCTTTGGTCAATTAGAACAACACCAAATCGAGCCACCGGGTAGACAGCCTTTGCCCTGGTATACAGGGAAGAAGTAGTTCTCCCCACGGAACTCACATATGGGTCACCTCGAGTGCTCTCTTATGAAGAGCTTGAGTAAGAGAAGTTGTGGCAAGATGATGCAATGCTCCTTGAGGAAGATCATCTTCGGGCGGCTATGAGAGCAGTGCCCTACCAGCAAGCCTTGCGCCGCTACCATAGCCGCAAGGTTCATGCCCGAAGTTTTGAGGAAGGCGACCTTGCTCTTCGGCACGTTCAATCGGCCAAGAATTCCAACAAGTTGACGCCGAAGTGGGAAGGCCCTTATCAAGTAATACGAGTCACCAGGCCCGGGGCAGTCCGCCTGGAGACCGAAGATGCTATTCCAGTGAGAAACTCCTGGAACATCGAACATCTTCGCAAGTTTTACCCATAAGGCGCGGTTGCCGCCCCCCTGGCAAGCCACCTTTTGTACAAGCCTTGCCAGCAAGGCATGTAACCCTCTGTACAAAGCCAGGCGCAGACCCTGAGCCTAAATAAATGAAGTGCTGGCACCCTAAGTTTTAACATGCATGCTAGGTTGAGTCTCTCCCTCAGTTAGGGTTAATAGTGCTTAGTGGAGGCTAACCCCTAGCATAGAGGTCGAGTGTGCGTCTCTCTATTCCTTTCCGTCCTCTTTGGTTCGTAGGGTACATGGACATTTCTGCTGAGCTATTTGGGAGAAAGAGAATAGAAGACGCCCCGAACTCGACAAGCCAAGGTTGCCGGGGGCTGCAGGTCTAAGGATCCAATCACGGCAAGCCAAATTTGCCAGGGGCTGTGACATCAGATAAGTCTTTCTCCCCCACTTTGTGCCCCCATATAAACCTTGAACGTATAAGGCTTCGCTCGCTCTCATACCATCTTGCTCCCTCTGTCCCGTGTCCGAAAACCTTACCGTGGGACGAAACTTGGTTGTAGTGCGATGCGAGCGAAGGGTCTAATCCTACTCGGCCCCTGCCTCCGCCATGGGTGTGAGTGTAGCCGAGCCATAGAGCAGGCGGACGGGGAGGCCTTTTGCCGGGATACAATGTTTATCTTAAGATAACGAGGACGCGTTCCTCGGTGTGGCCCTCGCCCATGCGCAAGCAAAACCCGGCAAACACCCTTCTTTTCATTCATATGTTGTAAACAAGTACAATTCATATGGCATGAGTACGCGAGCGAGGGAATTACAAGGTCTAAATTCTACCAAGGCCCATAGGCTTACAAACTGAAAAAAGATAACTGCTCCGTGATCCCCATTCTTGCCATTTTCCTCCCAGGTGCGGTAGGTGAAGGCGAAAAGGAGGCGACGGGGAACGCGCGAATGAAGAGCTTGACGAGGAAGGCCCTCGACAGGTCGCATGGACGAGGGAGGGGCGGCGCAGTCAGTTGGAGTCGGTGTTCCCCCGCTCGACAGCCTCGTCGCCATTGTCGTTGTCCTCCTCGTCACTCACGCTTGAGGAAGAGTCTTCGTCATCGGATGAGCTCTCCACGCAGCACTTTAGGTGAGTTCCGGAGTCTCCAAAGACCTTGACGGAGAGCAGACCATTCTCCATTAATTTGAAATAGAGAACGAGCCCCGCCGCCATGAGCTCTTGGGAAGGAGGTATGCGCTGACAAGCAAAGACCCTCGCCGCCACCGTCGAACCGGCCGGTGCCCCCTCTCGCCATGGCTGATGAAAGAACGGGGCCAAGGTGGAAGGAGAGGGATGGTGAAAGATTGTGGGATGCCATGCCCCCTTCTCATAAAGGGGTAGGGTCGGGGCTCGGCCGCCCCACTCAACCAATCTGGCCATCTGGGGCATAGGGAATCAAGACTGACCCGCTGCTCCAATCAGCGATGGTCCAGTTTCCCTCCTCGTCATTTTTAAGGCCCGTGCCACCCCCCCCCCCCCCCCCCGCGAGCATCCACAGCCTGCCACCTTGGGGGCATGGGAGACACGTGGCGAGCAAGAAGAAATCAATGGGACGGGTGAGGCGACCGTTCTCCACCCTGTGATCATGGGGCGCGGGCGCCTTGAAGACCACGACCCGAGTCCACTCAGTAAATGAGCCGCACCTCCATGTTTTCCTCTTTTTATGGGGAAGGCGCGAGCTGCCTCTTTACCACTTACTACGACATGACGCATGCGTGCGGGAACCGCCCCACGCATGACCCCCACGTCACGCATGACCCTCCACGTCGCGCGTTCAACGCGAGTCATGGGGAAGCGCAGCGGACGGAAAAGTTACTGCAGTAAAAATCCGCTCCGCCTGCCCGCGCACCATTCTGGCCCTAGCCAAACAACGTGTCGCGCTTATGTGTGGCCTAGGCCCGGGGTCTCTTGTCGGTGTACAGAAGTAGGGGATCTCCTTTGTACCCCTTTACTTGTGCACGGGTAGTCAGAGCCGCGCCCGCGGCCGCACTGAGCAGGGTAGAGGAGGGAAGCCAAGCCACAAGACAGCTGTAGCAACACCAAGGCCAGAGGCACAAAGAGATCAAGAGGGTGAGGTGTACTACGCCGGCAGGACCCTTGCCGGGGCGGCTTCCGCAGCCCCTGTAAGATCCTTGCCGGGGCAACTTGACGCCAGCAGAGCGCACCACCCTTGAGCCTAAGGCTTTCCAACACCATCAACTACATTGGAACCAAGGCTCTGGAGGCACCTCTATGGTGGCATGCAGATATTTGTGGAAATCATAAATACGCGAGGTCAGATGAGGACCAGAAGATGACGATCCTTGGCAAGATCCTTGCCAAGGAAATCAACGCGACCCCTGGCAAGATCCTTACCGGGGACGACCGCGGTGCCACGGCAAGACCCTTGCCGGGCCCCCGGCAAGACCCTTCCCAAAGAAATCTGAGGGGCCGCAGCCAGGCCCATGTCTGCCAAGACTCCACCGCCACTCCCATGGAGTTGCTAGCTACACCAATTGGGCAAGCGTTTGCATGGCAGCATGCGGCCTCCACACCGACTCAGCAAGAACCTGCATGGTGGCATGCAGATCTTCGTGAAGACTCCACCACCACACCAGCCCAGCAACCAGCCAACGTGGCACTACAACGCCTCGTCAGCTCAGACGCGCGTCGGAGCCAAGTGAGGCGGCGACAGCTAGGACGAGCTTCCTTGCCGTCCCCGATAAAGCTAGAGGGGCACGTCGGCAGCGCATTAAATGTGTTTGTCCGATGGAGCCAGAGGATAGACTCAGCCGCGATACACCTTTGCACCGCCTGTGTGCCACTGTGGCGACCCCTTTTGTCTATAAAAGGAGGCCCGAGGCGTACTGGAGGGGGATTCGGATCATTTGAACTAGAGACACACCGTAGCTAGTTCAAGAACTCAAGAACACTCAAATATACATCAAAGCAGGACTAAGGTATTATGCGTCTCCGCGGCCCGAACCTGGGTAAATGATCCTTGTGCTGACCGCCGGACCCGCTTTTTGCACAACCCTGATACGTCTCCAACGTATCTATAATTTTGGATTGTTCCATGCTATTATATTATCTGTTTTGGATGTTAATGGGCTTTATTTTACACTTTTATATTATTTTTGGACTAACCTATTAACCCAAGGCCCAGTGCAAATTGTTGTTTTTTTGCCTATTTCAGTGTTCCACAGAAAAGGAATATCAAACGGAATCCAAACGGAATGAAACCTTCTAGAACGTGATTTTTGGAACAAACGTGATCCAGAGGACCTAGAGTGGATGTCAAGAAACAAACAAGGAGTCCAGGCGGCAGGGGGCGTGCCCTCCCCCTCGTGGGCCCCTCGTGGCTCAACCGACCTAGTTCTTCGTCCTATATATACTCATATAGCCTGAAAACATCCAGGAGCACCACGAAACCCTATTTGCACTGCTGCAACCTTCTGTACCCAAGAGATCCCATCTTGGGGCCTTTTCCGGAGCTCCGTCGGAGGGGGCATCGATCACGGAGGGCCTCTACATCAACTCCATGGCCCCTCCAATGATGTGTTTGTAGTTTACTTCAGACCTTCGGGTCCATAGTTATTAGCTAGATGGCTTCTTCTCTCTCTTTGAATCTCAATACAAAGTTCTCCTCGATCTTCTTGTAGATCTATTCGATGTAACTCTTTTTGCGGTGTGTTTGTCGAGATCCAATGAATTGTGGGTTTATGATCAAGTCTATCTACATCATACTTTTCTTCATTGTCGAGCACTTTGTTCAACCTGCTGTTGAGCGTATTTTGTGCGGCCTTAAGCCTTTGCTTCTGCTTCTTCAGACTCCTCGCTGTGGCAACAAGCCCTCTGCGGAGGTTCTCTTGCTCCAAGTGTGTTTCCGGGATGATGTGTGCATCTTCGTCTGGACAGTTTTCCTCCCTAGAGGGTGTTTGACGAGGTTTATCCTCAGCGTCATCGTGTTCAGACGTCGGATCCGTACTATGTTCGCCGTTTGCAGCTTCGTCGTGCTCTGCCGCCAGAGCAATGTGGTCGTCGTTTCCTCTGGAGTCGATTGGAGTGTTATTTTCTCTTTCGCTATTGTCGCTGTTTTTGCCGAGGCGGGATTTGGAGCGGCGCCTAAGCCGACGCTTTGTTTGCTTCTTGGAGGGGTCATCCTCTGTTGTCTCCTCCCGTTCCTCGTCGTCGTTTTCTTTGGGTGTATCCACCATGTATATGTCATGTGATGAGGTGGCGGTCCAGCGCCCTATGGGCGGTGGTTCCTGTTCGTCTCCTGCATCGTCGTCCATACCGTCGATGTCTTTATAGTTGAAGTTGAGCATGTCAGTTAAATCATCGACAGTGGCTACTAAGTGGGTGGTGGGTGGGCAGCGAATTTGTTCGTCGTCCGCATCCCATTCTAGCCGGACAGAGTTCGGCCAAGGTTCTCCTGACAAGGAGAGAGACCTTAATGAATTTAGCACATCGCCGAAAGGCGAGTGCTGGAAGATATCCGCGGAGGTGAACTCCATGATCGGCGCCCAGTCGGATCCGATAGGCACGGATGCAGGCGGCTCGGAACCCGTGGTCGGAGACGAACATTTTTCTAGACACAACTCGGCTGCTAAAAACGATCAAGCAATGGGGCTCCTAAGGTCAGGGAAGGCTCTGATACCAACTTGTAACACCCTCGATGCGACTATATCTCCCACGTGTCGAGGCACGACTTAGAGGCATAATCGCATTGAAGGCATATGTCGCAAGTCAGGCAATCATCACAAACATCCCATGTAATATAGATAATAAAAAGGGATAACATAGTTGGCTTACACTCGCCACGTCAATCAAGTACATAAATAACATTACATCATCCAAACACTCATGGTCTGACTACGGCGCCAAAATAAAAGATAACCCAACATGCGACACGGTCCCGATCACCCCCAGCAGGGCACCACAACTGATCATCAGGAAAGGAAACATAGTAACATTGAGAGTCCTCGTCAAACTCCCACTTGAGCTCGAGCGCGCCATCTGGAGCTGAATCATCAGGCCCTGCATCTGGTGTAATAGTAATTTGTGAGCCACAGGGACTTAGCAATCTCGCACCCTCGCGATCAAGACTATTTAAGCTTAATAGGAATGGCAAGGTAAATATGTGGAGCTGCAGCAAGCGACTAGCGTATATGGTGGCTATCCTATTCGCACAAGAGAGCGTGAAGAGAAGGCAAAGCGTGAGCGAGAAACTAGAGGACAACCTGCGCATACATTACTCCAGCACCGTGTCCACTTCCCGGACTCCGCCGAGAAGAGGCCATCACGGTAACACACTCAGTTGATTCATTTTAATTAAGTTAAGTTTGAAGTTATCTACAACCGGACATTAACAAATTCCCATCTGCCCATAACCGCGGGCACGGCTTTCGAAAGTTCAAATCCCTGCAGGGGAGTCCCAACTTAGCCCATGACAAGCTCTCACGGTCAACGAAGGAATAGACCTCCTCCCGAGACGTTTCGATCAGACTCGGTACCTCGGTTCTTCAAGACATTTCGGCAGGTTAAAACTAGACCAGCAACAGCGCCCGAATGTGCCAACAAATCCCGATAGGAGATGCACATATCTCGTTCTCAGGGCACACTCAGATGAACACTACGTACAACTAAAACCAACCCTCGAGTTGCCCCGAGGTGGCGCTGCAAGTGGCTCTGTTTGGACCAACACTCAGAGGAGCAATGGCCCGGGGGGGTTTAAAATAAGATGACCCTCGGGCTCCGGAAACCCAAGGGAAAAAAGGCTAGGTGGAAAATGGTAAATCCAAGGTTGGTCATTGCAAGAAAAGCTTTAGTCAAGGCGAACTATCAAGGGGTTCCCATTATAACCCAACCGCGTAAGGAACACAAAATCCGGGAACATAACACCGATATGACGGAAACTAGGGAGGCAAGAGTGGAACAAAACACTAGGCGAGAGGACGAGCCTTCCACCCCTTAACCAAGTATATAGATGCATTTAAGATAACATGGCAATATAATGATATCTCAACAAGTAAATAAATGTTCCAACAAGGAACAGTCTCCAATCTTCACCTGCAACTAGCAACGCTATAAGAGGGGCTGAGTAAAGCGGTAACATAGCCAATCAACGGTTTGCTAGGACATGGTGGGTTAGGGGTTTGGCATGGCAATTGGGAGGCTTGAAAGCAAGTGGTAGGCATCGTAGCATTGGCATAGCAAAAGAGCGAGCAATCTAGCATAGCAAAGATAGTAGTGATTTCGAGGGTATGATCATCTTGCCTGCAAAGCTGTCAGAGTTGACTGGATCCTCAAAAGCAAACTCAACGGGCTCCTCGTTAGCGAACTCTTCTCCCGGCTCTACCCAAACAAGACAAATAAGCAACAAGAACACAATCAACCACGTGCAAGGATCAAACAAGAGGATGCAAACATGGTATGCTATGCGGGATGCAATGCGGGAGGCATATGCAAGATGTGACAGGAAATGCACAAACCTGGCATCAACTTGGAAATCCAAGTGTGCCACTGGAAATATGAGATGAAATCACGTGAAAACCATATAAAGAACGCCGGAATCGGAGTTACGGTTTGGAAACGGCAAGCGATTCAAATATGACACCGGTCTGCGATTTACAGCAAGTAGCCATCTAAATGCAATGAGATGAACATGCTACAGCACCCAAACATGGCAACAAAATACATGGCAGGGATGCATTCAAGATTCTTAACAAAAGTCTAGCACTGAGCTACGGCCAATTCATCCATTAACAGGTTCAAACAAGCAAGGCAAAAATGCATATGGTAAACAGATCTCAGACTTAGTGAAATTAACACTTGTCTGAAATTTCAGACCAAGTAGCACTCTTCGGAGCAACAAAATTACATGCTACAGGACCTGAACATGGCAAAGTAAAATATGGCATGGAGCTACTCAAAAATCTTAACAAAAGTCCCTTAGTGACCTTGAGCCAAAAGGGATCAGAAAATATATTAACAAGCATGTGAACATAGCAAAAGCACAATCAGTTTTCAGACTTAGTGAAAACTGGCACATGCTGAAACATAACTCAAGTAGGCATGTTTACGAGCTCGATGCACTCACTACGGTGCAAGTCATGACAAGATAAGGATACATCTATGAAGAACACACAACATGCAAGCTAGACATGACAAGAACAATAACATAGCATGCACGGATCAACTACAACAACATCGGCAAAATTGCAAACAAGTTGACAATCTGCCCCGACTCACAAAGTAGCAAAAGTAGAGCTCGATTGACTCAAGCTAGGGTGCTCCATAATTTCAAAAAAAGACATGGATGGATAGAGCACTACAAGATTAATAAAACATCCTTACTGATCATCCTCAAAAGAGGCACGGATCACTAGGAAACAACATGAACATATGGCATCATGAACTAAACAGGTCAAGGACTTGGTGGAAATGCTAAGTCCCTGAAAACAGAATTAGCAAGTGCACCACTTTGCAAGCTTGCACTAGGCACCAAACACATCACAAAAATACATGGGTTGCACCTCTGGAGAGATGGCAAAACCCTTAACAAAACATATGTGGAGCATCAGGGCATATCAAGCACACAATAATCATGGCAAAAATGACAAATGTCTAAATGGAGTAGCAGATCTGACAATTAACTCAAGTAGCCCTCTTCTAACAGCATTTCGGGCATGAAGATGACCTCAAATGAAAATGATGCAATGGAATGAAATGATGTACTCTCTGAGATGAACATTTTGATATGCTATATGCATGAATCGGAGCTACGGATGCAAAGTTACGAGGCTATGAAAAAGAGCACTTGGATCTGGAATTTCTGGGCCTTAGAAGAAAAACAACCTCCGGATCTAGGATTTACTGTTCACCGGATCTGGATCGGGGCACGCAGATCGAGGACCGCCGGGGCTCTCGCCGGAGCTGCGGGCCGCGGTGGCCGGAGAGGGGCGCGGGAGGCGGTGCGGCGGCGGGCGGCGCGCGCGCGTCGGCGGGGAAGCGGCGGTGATGGCGCGCGGTGGCGGCGGCGAGGCTTCCGAGCGGCGCGGCGGGCGAGGAGGCGGAGGCGGCGGGGCCGGTGAGCGCGGCGGGCGGCGGGCGAGGCGGCGGGTGGCGGCTCGGGCGGTCGGGCTGGAGGAGGACGGCGGCGGGGTTGCGGAGGAGGCGGCGGCCAGTGTCGGGCCCGCGGGGGCTCACCCCGGGCCGGTGCGGGTGCGGGCGGCGGCGCGCCATGTGGCACCACGCCACTGGCTGCGGGCGGCGCGGAGATGCGTCCGGTCGGGGCGGACGTGTTCGGCCGGCACGGGTAGAATTTTAGGGTTTCGGGGGGAGAAGAAGATCCGGATTCGGAGGGGTCTTTAAATAGGCATAGAGGGAGCTAGGAGAGTCCAAATGAGGTGCGGTTTTCGGCCACGCGATCATGATCGAACGATCTAGATGAAGCAGAAGGCTTAGGTGGGTTTTGGGCCAAAATGGAGGGGCGTTGGGCTGCAACACACACGAGGCCTTTTCGGTCCCTCGGTTAACCGTTGGAGTATCAAACGAAGTCCAAATGGCACGAAACTTGACAGGCGGTCTACCGGTAGTAAACCAAGGCCGCATGGAAAGTCTCGGTCCAATCCAGAAATGTTTAATCCCCACACACGAAAGAAAGGTAGAATTGACCACCGGAGGAGAACGAAGCGCCGGAATGCAAAACGGACAACGGGGAAAAGGCTCGAATGCATGAGACGAACACGTATGCAAATGCAATGCGCATGATGACATGATATGAGATGCATGACAATGATAACAACAAACGGAGACAAAGACCCTAACCCGAGAAAATAAAATAACTTAACGCCGAAAATGGCAAGAGTTGGAGTACAAATAGGGAAAGTTACATCCGGGGTGTTACATCATGCCAACAGCAAATATGCACAACTTGATTCGTACTGATATCTAGACTGAGCCATGTATCCTGCTGCTGTAGCGTGACCCTCTTTTGTTGGATATTATGTATTGTTATTAGTTTCAAGCTCTCCTCTGGTTTGAAGGATAGATATCTTTCTGGGATCGAGTGCATCCTAACTCACCTGCGTAGGATGTACTGATAATGATGATGGAGATGCTTTGCAAAAGCCATATATATATATATAGACACACACACACACATATACATATAGGCTATTCTGTTTCGCGTAACAGAATATTATTCTGTTACCCTACTTGAACTGACGATTTCAGGCAGTTGTACTGATGATTTTCTAGCGGCAGAACTGGTACTTTTTGTTCTGTTTAATAGATCGTCTTGTTTAGTTCAAAAAAAATTTGCAATTTTTTTGTTGGAATGGGCCGTGTAATATATCGTTGGAAAGCTCTTGACAACTATATTTCAAGTATATTGAATGTTTTTGTAAAATCATTATGGTTTAGGAGCAGTTTTGAAAAAAAAAACGTTCTTTTCAAAACCGAAAACGCGAATCGTATTTTGGACTCAATTTTCAAACGGTTTGTCGGAATTGAGCAAATAAGATGGCATTGGAAAGCTGGTAAAAATCCGCATCTTCCATATATCTATTGTTTTTTCAAATATTATACAATTTAAAAGTAATTTGATAAAAGTGAAATTCTGGGCGAAATGTATTTTCATGTTTTTTTGCAAACGGTTTGTCAGATTGACGCAAATGATACGGCGTTAGAAAAACATGGAAAATGCGCAACTTTTTCGTATAGAAATGTTTTCTAATTCCTTAGGGTTTAAATTCGAATTTGAATACGGTCAAATTTGATTTCGAATGTGATTTTTTTTAAAAGTTTGTTGAAATGGGGCAAATAATATATCATTGGATAGCAATCGAAAATGCGGAACTTAGTCATGTTGAACGCTTTCCCAAATTCGGAACTGTTGAAGAGTAATTTGAAATATGGCGAGACCCATCGTGTTGTTTTTCGGTCAAAAAACAGAGTACTTCTACTGATCTTTCATGCGTGTTTGTACTGATGTATTATTCATAGAGTAATTTTGAATACGGTGAAGCCTGTCATATACTTTTTTCGTTCCGGATACAAAGTACTCTAACTGATCTCCGTATGGATTTTGTACTAAGCATGTTTTCACAAATTGAACTTTTACTTTGTTTTTTGGGTAAGGTTTTCCTCTTAAATTTTCGATGGTTTACAGTATCATTGCCCCTGTACTTACATAGTTTATATCATTGAACTGAATGATATTATATTCAAAAAGAAAATGTTTTGTTTTGTTTTTCTTTTTTTTGAACTCAACATTTTTTTACAACAATGTTCTGAAGTTCTCTAATTTTACGTCTTGTACTTTCCGTGGGGTTTATTTTTTTGCTTGAACATATACAATTTGAATTTCTGCCATTTCTTTTATTCTGAACGGACCACCGTTTTTAACTCGTACATAGGTACTTACTACGCCTGAACTAGGGTGGCTGTCGTGTGGCTCGGCAAGGAAGAAGATGAAGATCGGGGGCGAGGCTGGATCCGGCCGACGGCTGGTCCGGCCGGTAGGATGCTGCGCAAGGCGGGGGGGCTTGGGGTGGGGCGCATGGCGGAGGGGCTCGGGGTGGTGGTGCGGGGTGGGGATGGTAGTGCGTGGCGACGGAGGGAGGCTGGGACGGTGCGCGGCGGCCGCCGGACGGCGCGCGGAAGCCACGCGAGGCTGGGATGGCGCGCGGCTGCCGCCGGGGGCTGGGATGGCGCACGGCGGCCGCGGGAGGGAGGGACGGCTCGCGGCGGCAGCAGGAGGCGGAGACGACGGCACGATGGATGGCAATTTTTTATGATCGCTCTATAAGGGGCTGAGAGTAATAGAATATTATTCTATTACTAGTAACAAAATAGTCCAGCCATATATATATATATATATCAATTAGGCTTCATGTGCATACTTGTTGGTGAAAGTGTTGTCCAATGGGAATTATATTTTGTATTACTCATGTAGCCTACAAAGTCTGTCTCACAGCCTTGTAACTTCTTACTCCAATTCTAAATTTATACTAGTCCTCTATACCGTATATTGCGCTACTTCTACTACTACCTCCCTCCTGGTTTATTGGCCCCCTTCATAATTTGTGTCAAATTTTGAGCATAAATTTCACTAGCTAAATGTTAATGCATGTCACAAAAAATTATATCGTTTTATTCGTATTTGAACATAGTTTCCAATGGAATAATTTTTGGTGACATGCATTGACATTTTTTAGTTAAAACTATGGTTAAAATGTGACACTAAATAGGACTAGTAAGTACTCAGTACTACTCGTTGTATGTCGGTCAAATTATTCATCGTGTCCTCACATTGAATTGACGTGACAACACATTGCGCGTGAGGTGACACAAGATTTGGAGTACTCCCATTTATCTATCGAAATATTTCATCATTCACTTAAAACAGTCGATTGATCAAACATTGAGTACCATATAACTGGAATTAACCGATGCAACTCCAAGAAGACCGGTGCTGCCGGCTAGCGTCAAGTTCGATCCCACGGATTAGGAGGAGATCGAGCACCTTGAGGCCAAAGTGAGTGCTAACAGCGCGAGATCTCACCCTCTCATCGATTTGTTCATACCAACCATCGACAGCGAGCACAACATATGCTACACCCATTCTGAGAAACTTCCAGGTAAGACACCGATCGGCCGTCTACTTGCACAAACATATTCCTTTGTTTATAGCTCTATTTTCATTTTTAGACGTGGACCTAGTGAAGCAATTACAATTTGACAGTTAATAAAAAGTGAAACAAGTGACTGCAACATGCCAAAGATGTTATGAAAATGCCAACTACGTACACTAAACTTGTATTCGACAATACTGCAGGTATCACACTGAGTGGCCTAAGCAAGCATTTCTTCCAGCGCAATTCTAGGGCGTTCAAAAGGGGCACGTGGATGCATCGCAAGATACAATCGGAGTGCAGTATGCACGCAATGTGGCACAAGACCGGCAATACCTTGCCGGTGATGGTCAACGGCCGACAAACAGGCAGCAAAAAGGTTCTGGTGCTGCACACCAACAAGAACTTCGACCAGCAGAGGACCAACTGGGTGATGCACTAGTACCACCTCGGGGACCTGGAGCAAGAGAAGGAGCGGGAGCTGGTCCTCTGCAAGATTTTCTACCAGACGAATACTAGGGCCGGGAGTAAAAAGATTACAAGTTAGTTTGGTATTGGTACTTCAACTACCTTGTCGTCCGCAAGTTGGTATTGTTGTTAACGATCTTTCAGTATGAACTTGGCATTTGCTTCCAACCGTCATGCTGAGGGTCGACGTCGATATAAAGCTGAATCATTTGTTTCGAAACGAATTTTCAGGCACCTAATTTTTATTTGATGGGTAGCATAAGCACATGTCGTTCGAATTCCTAGTTCTCCAAATTTTTCAAAACAAGTGCATGCACTTATTATCACGATGAAAAAACAATATACCTACTGCATCCCGATTATCAGTCTGTACTTGCATAATTCTCTCGTTTATTGGGCAGGTATATTGTTTTTTCAGGTCGAGCAAGTTTCAACTGGGCTGTAGACTGCCCAGGCTTGGTTTTGTTTTTAACAGGCCCAACCCACGAAAACAACGGAGAACAAAGATCCAGCAGGTATCTACTCGCCTCTGGCCCGCTAGCGTTAGTTATATTTTGTCTTACAACATCCGCTGGCAGTTTTTTTACTGAATCAAACACACAACCCAGTTCTATTTTCCTCTTGAAACGCCATGTCCTGCTTCCATTTTCTAATCTCTACCCATAGTTTTACTAGTTCAAATACACATATCATTACATTGAAAATACATAAAGTTCCCTTCTCATATTTACATACTTATTTTTGTTGTTGTTTTCCATCCCAGCGCTGATTTTTTTACCACCGATTTTCCCTTAAACCAACTCAATTGTCGCACGTCTTGTTTTCTTACAAAAACAAAACAATTTTTTGGCAAATCAATAAGTTCTTAAAAAATGTTTATCATTTCGGGATTACAACAGTTCGGACTCCACCGAAATATGCAAAATATGGTTAAACTTTTTGACTGTGGTCCTGGGCAGAAAATGGGTTGTAATAAATTACTTAAGAATTAGCAAATGGGCTGCAAATTATTTAAAAAAAATAGCAAATGGGCTCTATGTTGTCTGCCACAGATTTGGAGGCTGACTTGTGGGCCTACTAAGTTCATGCGTACACAAGGCTTCTCAAAAAAGAAACTTAGTCAACAATCGACTCTACCAGCATCAGACCATTAGATATCAATCTAACGGCAATCGTGCTTCTTCAGTCTCTGGTCATCCTGCTCCAGCCGCCCAAACCAGTGCCGGGGGAACCTCCTGCTCCCGCCTCCCATGGTCGGCTATGCTGCCGGGCAGGCCTCACGAGCCCACCATACTCGCATCCCTGGCCTGGATATCCCTCTACTCACCCACACCTCCTGTTATTTTTCGGTGACGGTAGCCGAACCAGTCAACCCTCGTACTCCCCACCACGTGGGCAGCCACTTCTGTGTCTTCCCCGGCTCCGTGTCGTTCCCTTCGTAGGCCTCGCTGTCTTCCACCGCCCTGGTGCTCTCGGCGCAGCATGGTCAACATGGTCAACGAACGACATCCGTCGGAAGTGGACTGTACATGGAGAGGCTGACAGCTGGGTCCACGGCCGCACACAAGGAAATGCCTCCTTATTACACGCAAAATAATGATTACTCCACCTGACATCTGGGACCAGCCGGAAGGGCCTCTGTATTTCATGAAAAAAACGTTCTCCTCGCTGAAAGCTCAGACCCACCAACTATATCTTTGCACACAAGGAAGTGCTTCCTTATTATGCACAAAAAAAAGAATACTCTCCCTGCTAGCTGGGGCCCAGCATATGGGAGGCTTCCTTATTATGCACAAAAAAAGAATACTCCCCTAATAAGTTGACACAGACGGAGGGCTTTGTCAACTTAGTCAATATGAACGATTCTAGCTGCAGTGACCATATGATGTCCATCCAACGGCTGTAGTGCTTCTTCAACCTCTGGTCTTCTTGGTCCAGCCGTCCAAAGCAGAGCCGGTCGTGCCGCCTGCTCTTGCCTCTTGTGGCCGGCTGTGTTGCCGTGAAGGCCTCACCGTCCCCTACTACAACCCCACTGCTGGCCAGGCCCTATGGCGACGGCAGCCTCACACCGCAGCCGAACCAGTGAACCCTCGTACTCCTCTCCACGTGGACATCCACCGCCACGTCTTCCCCGGATCCGCGTCGTCCCCTTCCTAGGCCTCGCCATTGTCCATCGCCCTAGTGCTCTCAGCGCGGCGTGGTCAACGTGGTCAAGGAACGACTTCCATCGGAAGAGTATTGTAAGTGGAGAGGCTGACAGCTGGGTCCACGGACGCAGCAAGGACCCACCGGAAAATAATGATTTCTCCACCTTATTACACGGAAAATAATGATTTCTCCACCTTACAGTAGGGATCCACCGGACGGGCCACCATATTTCACGAAAAAAACATTTCCCCCCTGGCTGCTGGGACCCACCAGCTACATCTTCTCATGCAAGGAAGTGCATCCATATTACGGGCAAAAAAATGATTCGCCCCCTGACTGCTAGGACTCACCAGCTACGTCTTCACATGCAAGGAAGTGCCTGACAGTCGGGACCCACCTGATCAAAGCGTACGTAGCGTTGTCATTCTGGTCGCGAACGTGTACGTACATACTGGTCGATCGGTCAGTCTGTAGGCTGCGGCGATGAACCATGGCCATGTAACGAAGGGCATGTGTCGTAGTAAAGGCGCGCACGTAGCATGTAGACGTACGTACAACAGCTAGGGTGCAAGAAAGTAAATACGGCCATGTATGTACGTACGGGCGTGGTTTCGAGCGCGTACTCGCACATATATATACGGACGGCCAGGGCTTGTGTACATGGAGAGGCAACAGATGGGAGAAATGGCATCCTCTTCATCGGGCAGCGAATCGGCTGGGTTGGAAGAGGGAAACAGCATCGTGTTCATGGGGAGGCAACGAAATATGTGGTGTTCATCGGGAGCCAACCGGCTTGGACGAAACAGCCGATGGAAATGAGGCCTGGCGTACCAAAGAACAGACGAAACGGCCTTTTGTTTGACCGTCCACGGTCTAAATTCATCTGGAGGGGTCTGGCGTACCGCAAAACGGAGGAAATAGACTTCTCTTGGACCTCCTATGGTCGAAACGGGGTCCTAGCTTCATGGCTTTAAAGAAAGCGCTGCAAGGGAGACAACCAGGAAATTTTAGAGAGTCATTTATTTCTGTTGTGTGCTTTTATAAAGTTTAAACATAAAAATAATGTGCCAAGGTTTGCCTTTAGGACGTTTACTTTGCTTGTTGGTTTGTACGGTGCAGGACACAAACTTTGGCTGTAGTGCGCGATTTTACATTTTTTTACTGGAACGTCAAACTGTTATGAAAATTTTTGCACTATCTTTCTATACAAATTTTTTATTTTTCCTAATTTTGGTAGAATTTTTGGAGTAACATAGGTATGGTGAATGTTCAGATTATTACAGACTGTTCTGTTTTAGACAGATTATGTTTTGATGCATAGTTTGCTTGTTTTGATGAAACTATCGATTTATACCAGTGGATTAAGCCATGAAAAAGTTATACTACAGTAGCTATAATGCAAAAACAAAATATGAATTGGTTTGCAACAGTACTTAGAGTAGTGATTAGCTTTATTATACTAACAGATCTCATCGAGTTTTCTATTGAAGTGTTGTGTGGATGAAGTGTTCGATGATCGAGAAAGTCTCGATGTGAGGATAAGAAGGAGAGGCAAGAGCTCAAGCTTGGGGATTCCCAAGACATCCCAAGTAAATATTCAAGGATACTCAAGCGTCTAATCTTGGGGATGCCCCGGAAGGCATCCCCTCTTTCTTCAACAAGTATCGGTACGTTTTCGGATTCGTTTCATTCATGTGATATGTGCAGATCTTGGAGCGCCTTTTGCATTTAGTTTTCATTCTTCTTTTATGCACCATGCTAGTATGAGATAGTCCTTGGTTGATTTATAGAATGATCTATGCACTTCACTTATATCTTTTGAGTATGGCTTTATAGAATGCTTCATGTGCTTCACATATATCATTTGAAGTTTGGATTGCCTGTTTCTCTTTACATAGAAAACCGCCATTTGTAGAATGCTCTTTTGCTTCACTTAGATTTGTTAGAGCGTGGGCATATATTTTGTACTAATAATTAAACTCTCTTGCTTCACTTATATCTATTTAGAGAGATGACAGGAACTGGTCATTCACATGGTTAGTCATAAAATCGTACATAAAACTTGTAGATCACTGAATATGATATGTTTGATTCCTTGCAATAGTTTTGCGATATAAATATGGTGATATTAGAGTCATGCTAGTGGGTAGTTGTGGATTAGTATAAATTCTTGTCTTGAGGTTTGTGATTCCCATAGCATGCACGTATGGTGAACCGTTGTGTAACGAAGTCGGAGCATGATTTATTTATTGATTGTCTTCCTTATGAGTGGCGGTCGGGGATGGGCGATGGTCTTCTCCTACCAATCTATCCCCCTAGGGGCATGCATAGTAGTACTTTGCTTCGAGGGCTAATAAATTTTTGCAATAAGTATATGAGTTCTTTATGACTAATGTGAGTCCATGGATTATACGCACTCTCACCCTTCCATCATTGCTAGCCTCTTCGGTACCGTGCATTGCCCTTTCTCACCTCGAGAGTTGGTTTAAACTTCGCTAGTGCATCCAAACCCCGTGATATGATACGCTCTGTCACACATAAACCTCCTTATATCTTCCTCAAAACATCCACCGTACCAACCTATCATGGCATTTCCATAGCCATTCCGAGATATATTGCCATGCAACTTCCATCATCATCATATACATGACTTGAGCATTTATTGTCATATTGCTTTGCATGATCGTAACATAGTGATACGTCTCTAACGTATCTATAATTTTTGATTGCTCCATGCTATATTATCTACTGTTTTGGACATTATTGTGCTTTATTATCCACTTTTATATTATTTTTGGGACTAACCTATTAACCGGAGGCCCATCCCAGAATTGCTGTTTTTTTTGCCTATTTTAGGGTTTCGAAGAAAAGGAATATCAAACGGAGTCCAAACGGAATGAAATCTTCGAGAACGTGATTTTCTCAATGAACAAGACCCGAGAGACTTGGACCCTACGTCCAGAAAGAAAAGAGGAGGCCACGAGTTAGGGGGAGCGCCTACCCCCCCTCCCCAGGCGCGCACTCCACCCTCGTGGGCCCCAAGTTGCTCCACCGACGTACTCCTTCCTCCTATATATACCTACACACCCCCAAACGATCAGATATGGAGCCAAAAACCTAATTCCATTGCCGCAAATTTCTGTATCCACGAGATCCCATCTTGGGGCCTGTTCCGGAGCTCCGTCGGAGGGGGCATCGATCACGGAGGGCTTCTACATCAACACCATAGC
Organism: Triticum urartu; assembly: GCF_056163025.1. Lineage (NCBI taxonomy): Eukaryota > Viridiplantae > Streptophyta > Magnoliopsida > Poales > Poaceae > Triticum > Triticum urartu. The sequence continues at coordinate 429,211,752 of NC_141879.1, forward strand.
CTCTCCGATGAAGTGTGAGTAGTTTACTTGAGACCTACGGGTCCATAGTTAGTAGCTAGATGGCTTCTTCTCTCTTTTTGGATCTCAATACAATGTTCTCCCCCTCTCTTGTGGAGAACTATTCGATGTAATCTTCTTTTTGCGGTGTGTTTGTTGAGACCGATGAATTGTGGGTTTATGATCGAGTCTATCTATGAATAATATTTGAATCTTTTCTGAATTCTTTTATGTATGATTGGTTATCTTTGCAAGTCTCTTCGAATTATTAGTTTGGTTTGGCCTACTAGATTGATCTTTCTTGCAATGGGAGAAGTGCTTAGCTTTGGGTTCAATCTTGCAGTGTCCATTCCAAGTGACAGTAGGGGCAGCACGACACGTATTGTATTGTTTCCATCGAGGATAACAAGATGGGGTTTTCATCATATTGCATGAGTCTATCCCTTTACATCATGTCATCTTGCTTAAGGCGTTACTCTGTTTTTAACTTAATACTCTAGATGCATGCTGGATAGCGGTCGATGAGTGGAGTAATAGTAGTAGATGCAGGCAGGAGTCGATCTACTTGTGTCGGACGTGATGCCTATATACATGATCATACCTAGATATTCTCATAACTATGCTCAATTCTGTCAATTGCTCAACAGTAATTTGTTCACCCACCGTAGAATACTTATGCTCTCGAGAGAAGCCACTAGTGAAACCTATGGCCCCCGGGTCTATCTTCATCATATTAATCTCCTACTACTTAGTTATTTCCTTTGCTATTTACTTTGCCTTTATTTTACTTTGCATCTTTATCATAAAAAATACCAAAAATATTATCTTATCATATCTATCAGATCTCACTCTCGTAAGTGGCCTTATAGGGATTGACAACCCCTATTTGTGTTGGTTGCGAGGATTTATTTGTTTTGTGCAGGTACAAGGGAATCACGCGTACCCTCCTACTGGATTGATACCTTGGTTCTCAAAACCTGAGGGAAATACTTACAATACTTTGCTGCATCATCCCTTCCTCTTCGGGGAAAACCAACGCAATGCTCAAGAGGTAGCGAGAAGGATTTCTGGCGCCGTTGCCGGGGAGGTATACGCAAAAGTCAACATACCAAGTACCCATCACATACCCTTATCTCCTGCATTACATTATTTTCCATTTGCCTCTCGTTTTCCTCTCCCCCATTTCACCCTTGCCGTTTTAGTCACGCTCTCTCTCTATCCTCCCTCTCTTTCTCTATTTGCGTCTTTTGGCCCGCTTGCTTTTTGTTTGCTTGTGTGTTAGTTTGCTTGCTTGTCACGATGGCTCAAGATAATACTAAATTGTGTGACTTCACCAATACCAACAACAATGATTTTATTAGCACTCTGATTGCTCCTCTTGCCGATGGTGAATCTTGTGAAATTAATACTGCTTTGCTGAATCTTGTCATGAAAGATCCGTTTTCCGGCCTTCCTATTGAAGATGCCGCTACCCATCTAAATAGCTTTGTTGATTTGTGTAACATGCAAAAGAATAAAGATGTGGATAATGATATTGTTAAATTGAAGTTATTTCCTTTTTCGCTTAGAGATCGTGCTAAAGCTTGGTTTTCGTCTTTGCCTGAAAATAGTATTGATTCATGGAATAAGTGCAAAAATGCTTTTATATCTAAGTATTTTCCTCTCTCTAAGATCATCTCTCCTAGAAACGATATTATGAACTTTAAGCAACTTGATCATGAACATGTTGCACAAGCTTGGGAGAGAATAAAATTAATGATATGTAATTGCCCTACTCATGGTTTAAATTTGTGGATGATTGTTTAGAATCTTTATGCCGGATTGAATTTTGCTTCTAGAAATCTTTTAGATTCGGCCGCGGGAGGCACTTTTATGGAAATCACTTTAGGAGAAGCTACTAAACTCCTAGATAATATTATGGTTAATTATTCCCAATGGCATATTGAAAGATCTACTAATAAAAAGGTGCATGCGATAGAAGAAATGAATGTTTTGAGTGGAAAGATGGATAAACTTATGAAATTATTTGCTAATAAGAATGTTTCTTCTGATCCTAATGATATGCCCTTGTCTACTTTGATTGAGAATAATAAGGAATCTATTGATGTTAATTTTGTTGGTAGGAACAATTTTGGTAACAACGCGTATAGAGGAAATTTTAATCCTAGGCCTTATCCTAGTAATCCCTCTAATAATTATGGTAATTCCTACAACAATTCTTATGGAAATTATAATAAGATGCACTCTGATTTTGAATCTAATATTAAAGAATTTATTACTTCACAAAAGAATTTTAATGCTATGATTGAAGAAAATTTGCTTAAGATTGATGATTTGGCTAGGAACATTGATATAATTTCTATGATGTTGATTCTTTGAAACTTAGATCTATTCCACCTAAGCATGATATCAATGAGTCTCTCAAAGCCATGAGAATTTCCATTAATGAGTGCAAAGAAAGAACCGCTAGGATGCGTGCTAAGAAAGATGCCTTTATAAGAGCATGTTCTTCTAGTTCCTATGAAAATAATGATGAAGATCTAAAAGTTATTGATGTGTCCCCTATTAAATCATTGTTTTGAAATATGAATCTTGATAATGATGGGACTGAATATGATCCACCTTTACCTAGAAGGCGTTCTAAGAATTCAGAATTTGTTGATCTTGATGCTAAATTTGATAAAAGTAGGATTGAAGAAATTAAAACCCTAGATGTTGCTAAACCCATTATTATGGATTTCAAGGAATTTAACTATAAAAATTGCTCTTTGATTTATTGTATTTCCTTGTTGCAATCCGTGCTAAATTCTCCTCACGCTTATAGTCAAAATAAGGCGTTTACTAAACATATCGTTGATGCCTTGATGCAATCTTATGAAGAAGAACTTGAATTGGAAGTTTATATCCATAGAAAACTTTATGATGAGTGGGAACCAACTATTAAAATTAAAATTAAAGATCATGAATGCTATGCTTTATGTGATTTTGGTGCTAGTGTTTCCATGATTCCAAAGATTTTGTGTGATTTGTTAGGTTTCCGTGATTTTGATGATTGCTCTCTAAACTTGCAGCTTGCGGATTCCACTATTAAAAAACCTATGGGAATAATTAATGATGTTCTTATTGTTGCAAATAGGAATTATGTTCCCGTATATTTTATTGTTCTTGACATAGATTGCAATCCTTCATGTCCTATTATTCTTGGTATACCTTTCCTTAAAACGATTGGTGCAATTATTGATATGAGGGAAGGAAATATTAGATTCCAATTTCCATTAAGGAAAGGCATGGAATGCTTTCCTAGAAAGAAAATTAAATTACTTTATGAATCTATTACGAGAGCCACTTGTGAATTGCCTACCAAAGATGGCAATACCTAGATCTATTCTTGCTTGTTATGCCTAGCTAGGGGCGTTAAACGATAGCGCTTGTTGGGAGGCAACCCAATTTTACTTTTATTCCTTGACTTTTGCTCCTGTTTAGTAATAAATAATTTATCTAGCCTCTGATTTTTTTGTATTTTTTGTGTTTAATTAGTGTTTGTGCCAAGTAGAACCGTTGGGAAGACTTGGGGAAAGTCTTGTTGAAGTTGCTGTAAAAAACAGAAACTTTAGCGCTCACGAGAACTGCTGTCATTTTTATTTGGAATGTGATATTTAATTAATTAATTTTTCAGATGATTAATAGATAAATTCCTCACGTCCAGCAGTTTATTTTAGAATTTTTGGGGTTCCAGATCTTGCGCTAGCTACAGATTACTACAGTCTGTTTTGTTTTTGACAGATTCTGTTTTTCGCGTGTTGTTTGCTTATTTTGATGAATCTATGGGTAGTAAAATAGTTTATAAACCATAGAGAAGTTGGAATACAGTAGGTATCACACCAATATAAATAAAGAATTATTTCATTACAGTACCTTGAAGTGGTCTTTTATTTTCTTTCGCTAACGGAGCTCATGAGATTTTCTACTTTAAGTTTTGTGTCATGAAGTTTTCATGTTTTGGGTAAAGATTTGATGGATTATGGAAAAAGGAGTGTCAAGAGCCTAAGCTTGGGGATTCCCATGGCACCCCCAAGATAATCTAAGGACACCTAAAAGCCAAAGCTTGGGGATGCCCCGGAAGGCATCCCCTCTTTCATCTACTTCTATCGGTAACTTTACTTGGAGCTATATTTTTATTCTCCACATGATATGTGTTTTGCTTGGAGCGTCTTGTATGATTTGAGTCTTTACTTTTTAGTTTACCACAATAATCCTTGATGTACACACATTTTGATAGAGCCATACATGATTTGGAATTTGTTAGAATACTCTATGTGCTTCGCTTATATCTTTTGAGTTATATAATTTTGCTCTAGTGTTTCACTTATATATTTTAGAGCACAGTGGTGGATTTGTTTTATAGAAACTATTGATCTCTCATGCTTCACTTAGATTATTTTGAGAGTCTTAAATAGCATGGTAATTTGCTTAAAATGCTAATATGCTTGGTACACAAGATTAACAATAAAACTTTCTTATGAGTGTATTGAATATTATGAGAAGTTCGATGCTTGATAATTGTTTAGAGATATGGAGATGGTGATATTAAAGTCATGCTAGTTGAGTAGTTGTGAATTTGAGAAATACTTGTGTTGAATCTTGTGATTCCTGTAGCATGCATGTATGGTGAACCGTTATGTGACGAAGTCGGAGCATGACTTATTTACTGATTGTCTTCCTTATGAGTGGCGGTCGGGGACGAGCGATGGTCTTTTCCTACCAATCTATCCCCCTAGGAGCATGCGCGTAATACTTTGCTTTGATAACTTGTAGATTTTTGCAATAAGTATATGAGTTCTTTATGACTAATGTTGAGTCCATGGATTATACGCACTCTCACCCTGCCACCTTTGCTAGCCTCTCTAATAACGCGCACCTTTCGCCGGTATCATATACCCACCATATACCTTCCTCAAAACAGCCACCATACCTACTTATTATGGCATTTCCATAGCCATTCCGAGATATTTTGCCATGCAACTTTCCACTGTTCCGTTTATTATGACACACTCCATCATTGTCATATTGCTTAGCATGATCATGTAGTTGACATCGTATTTGTGGCAAAGGCACCATTCATAATTCTTTCATACGTGTCACTCTTGATTCATTGCATATCCCGGTAAACCGCCGGAGGCATTCATATAGAGTCATATTTTGTTCTAAGTATCGAGTTGTAATTGTTGAGTTGTAAGAAAAATAAAAGTGTGATGATCATCATTATTAGATCATTGTCCCAGTGAGGAAAGGATGATGGAGACTATGATTCCCCCACAAGTCGAGATGAGACTCCGGACGAAAAATAAAAAAAGGAAAAGAAATAAAGAAAAGAATCCATCAAAAAAGAGAAAAGGCCCAAATAAAAAAATGAGAGAAAAAGAGAGAAGGGACAATGCTACTATCCTTTTACCACACTTGTGCTTCAAAGTAGCACGATGATCCTCATAGTAGAGAGTCTCTCATGTTATCACTTTCATATACTAGTGCGAATTTTTCATTATAGAACTTGGCTTGTATATTCCAATGATGGGCTTCCTCAAAATGCCCTAGGTCTTCATGAGCAAGAAAGTTGGATGCACACCCACTTAGTTTCATTTTGAGCTTTCATATACTTATAGCTCTAGTGCATCCTTTGCATGGCAATCCCTACTCACTCACATTGATATCTATTCATGGGCATCTCCATAGCCCGTTGATACGCCTAGTTGATGCGAGACTATCTTCTCCCTTTTTGTCTTCTCCAGAACCACCACTCTATTCCACCTATAGTGCTATGTCCATGGCTCACGCTCATGTATTGCGTGAAAATTGAAAAAGTTTTGAGAATGTCAAAAGTATGAAAAAATTGCTTGGCTTGTCATCGAGGTTGTGTAGGATTTAAATATTTTGTGTGGTGAAGATGGAGCATAGCCAGACTATATGATTTTGTAGGGATAACTTTCTTTAGCCATGTTATTTTGAGAAGACATAATTGCTTAGTTAGTATGCTTGAAGTATTATTATTTTTATGTCAATATGAACTTTTGTCTTGAATCTTTTGGATCTGAATATTCATACCACAATTAAGAGGAATTACATTAAAAATATGCCAAGTAGCACTCCGCATCAAAAATTCTGTTTTTATCATTTACCTACTCGAGGACGAGCAGGAATTAAGCTTGCGGATGCTTGATACGTCTCCAACGTATCTATAATTTTTGATTGTTCCATGCTATATTATCTACTATTTTGGACATTATTGGGCTTTATTATCCACTTTTATATTAGTTTTGGGACTAACCTATTAACCGGAGCCCAAATGGAATGAAACCTTCGGGAATGTGACTTTCTCAATGAACAAGACCCGGGAGACTTGGACCCTACGTCAAGAAAGAAAAGAGATGGCCACGAGGTAGGGGGCGCGCCTACCCCCCCCCCCTAGGCACGCCCTCCACCCTCGTGGGCCCCCTGTTGCTCCACCGAAATACTCCTTCCTCCTATATATACCTACGTACCCCCAAACGATCAGATACGGAGCCAAAAAATTAATTCCACCGCCGCAACTTTCTGTATCCACGAGATCCCATCTTGGGGCCTGTTCCGGAGCTCCGCTGGAGGGGGCATCGATCACGTAGGGCTTCTACATCAACACCATAGCCTCTCCAATGAAGTGTGAGTAGTTTACTTCAGACCTACGGGTCCATAGTTAGTAGCTATATGGCTTCTTCTCTCTTTTTGGATCTCAATACAATGTTCTCCCCCTCTCTTGTGGAGAACTATTCGATGTAATCTTCTTTTTGCGGTGTGTTTGTTGAGACCGATGAATTGTGGGTTTATGATCAAGTCTATCTATGAATAATATTTGAATCTTTTCTGAATTCTTTTATGTATGATTGGTCATCTTTGCAAGTCTCTTTGAATTATTAGTTTGGTTTGGCCTACTAGATTGATCTTTCTTGCAATGGGAGAAGTGCTTAGCTTTGGGTTCAATCTTGCGGTGTCCTTTCCGAGTGACAGTAGGGGCAGCAAGGCACGTATTGTATTGTTGCCATCGAGGATAACAAGATGGGGTTTTCATCATATTGCATGAATCTATCCCTCTACATCATGTCATCTTGCTTAAGGCATTACTCTGTTTTTAACTTAATACGCTAGATGCATGTTGGATAGCGGTCGATGTGTGGAGTAATAGTAGTAGATGCCATAAGGAGTCGATCTACTTGTCTCGGACGTGATGCCTATATACATGATCATACCTAGATATTCTCATAAGTATGCTCAATTCTGTCAATTGCTCAACAGTAATTTGTTCACCCACCGTAGAATACTTATGCTCTCGAGAGAAGCCACTAGTGAAACCTATGGCCCCCTGGGTCTATCTTCATCATATTAATCTCCTACTACTTAGTTATTTCCTTTGATATTTACTTTTCCTTTATTTTACTTTGCATCTTTATCATAAAAAATACCAAAAACATTATCTTCTCATATCTATCAGATCTCACTCTCGTAAGTGGCCTTATAGGGATTGACAACCCTTATTTGCGTTGGTTGCGAGGATTTATTTGTTTTGTCCAGGTACGAGGGACTCGCGCATAGCCTCCTACTGGATTGATACCTTGGTTCTCAAAAATTGAGGGAAAAACTTACACTACTTTGCTGCATCATCCCTTCCTCTTTGGGGAAAACCAACGCAGTGCTCAAGAGGTAGCAGATAGCTAGCATGATATTTTCATGGCTTGTCCGTTTTTTGATGTCATTGCTACACTAGGTCATTTCACATCCCGGTACACTGCCGGAGGCATTCATATAGAGTCATATCTTTGTTCTAGTACCGAGTTGTAATATTGAGTTGTAAGTAAATAAAAGTGTTATGATCATCATTATTAGAGCATTGTCCCAGTGAGGAAAGGATGATGGAGACTATGATTCACCCATAAGTCGGGATGAGACTCCGGACGAAAAAAAGAGAAGGGTTTTTATCACTTTTGCCATTAGTTGTGCCACACTACTCACTTTTGCCACTAAAAAATTTCACTACTCAAAAATGCTACTATTCTGTTAGGAACACACTAAAAAATGCCATTTTCTCACGTTACCGTTAGTCAAAGCCTCTTTGACCATGCTAAGATAACCGAAATTCCCCTGGTTCCATTTCTTCTTGAACTGTGGGCCTGACATGTCAGGGGTAGAGAAATAATTTTTAGGTTGTAAAAATAGGCAATAGAGTGGTTTGAACCGCAGACCTCCTGGAGGGCGCTCGCACTTGCTAGCCACTACACCCAAGGTAACTAGTTGACTACTGAATGGAGATACGCTACATATCCTGACGTGATATCCAGGCATAGCTATTAACAAACCAAGTAAACTCGTGTTGTACATGCAACAACAGCAACAAATGGTTCTCTAAAATTCTCTAAAAAAATAGCATGAAGCCCGTACATAAGGTTGAAAACATTCAGCACACAAGCAAACATAATGTTCATTTCCTGAATTTTCAACACACAAAATGTCTCAGGTTCACAAACATACATTAAGGTCGAATAACATCCACTTGCTAGTTTGAAGTAAAAGCTCCAAATTCTCAACATAAGGTTCAAAATAAACAGGTCTAGGTTCACAATCTTATAAGGTCACAATCACACAAATGTTCACATGTGCAGCCTCTTTTTGCTTCTTGTGTTTTGGGCAGGGCTGTCTGGAGATTTGTGTGCAACTTGGGTATGCATGGGAGATGCAACAGATCCACTTGTGGAACCTTCAGTTCTCGTTGAATGTTCATCTTGCTTGTTCTTCCTTTTATTGGTTTTCTTCTCTGTTTTCTTCTTCACGCTTTTCCTTGAGCTGTCAAAAAATGGAAATATTAAGCATCAATTTTGTATAGAATATAGTCTTTGACGACTCAGATTATAGGACAGAATGATGAAAATGCATGAATGTAGAGCCATGGATGTTGAAATATAGAAAGCACAGGTTTTGGAGTTACCCCGCAGAACTTGCAACCATGGATGGCTCAGGGTTGCCTTCTTTGGCCACGAAAGGGGCATCTCCAGCATGTAGGTTAGCCTCATCTTCTCCAAATGCTGGGTCAACTGGATTTTTGCAAATTCTTGCTATGTGGCCGAAGCCTCCGCAACGCTTGCACTTCCTTTTCCTAGGGCCAAGGCCAGCACCTTCAGTACTAGATCTGATTCTAGTCTTTCGCGGTTGTCCTTTTGGCCTCCTCAATACTGGAGCTTGTAGTTTGAAGCCAGGGTCAACAATGTCCCATTGTTGCTTGCCTACCATTGCAGGTATGTTGTCTGCATACGTAGCCTTGAATTTTGCAGCGGAGTAGAACTCATGTACATAAGGTTCAATTTCTGATACTGGACCTCTTAGTGAAGTAATGAAATATAGAGCATGGATATATGGCAAACCCTTGACTTGCCTTTGCCTGCAGCTACATGTTTCCTTGGCTATGTCAACAGGGTACCTCCACTCCCTATTTTCTTTATCGACTGTAGTAATTTCTGCCTCAACATCACTGCGTCTAACTACCTTCATCTTCAGTCCTGAAAAGAACACCAAATATTAAACATTTAATTTAGTTCGTTATGACATTAGTCGGTTGAAAGAGGAGAAGATGTTTGTTTACCTTTGGATTTGGCATGTAGTGCCTTTATCACACTTGGTATTATGAGATGGCCAAGCCATTTTTCTAATGCTATCCTCATCCACAAATCAAACTTCTCCATTATCATCTGCCTAATCCTGTCCAACATGTCAACAATAAGAAGAGCCTTAATTTTCCTGACTTTGCTATTAAATGACTCTGCGAGGTTGTTATTGACGTAGTCAACCTTGCAGATTTCATTGAACTTGCTTCTATACCATATCTTTGTGTGGTGTTCAGCCATATATTTTTGAACACTCTTCTTAGCAAGGATCTTCTTCATATGCCAATTGTGCTTCCTAGAACTGTAAGTCAAGCTTGCTGGCCAAAGATTATCATCATAGACCTTGCCCTTGAATTTTTTTCCAAAATTTGCAACAAGATACCTCATACACTACCTATGCTCCACTCCAGGCCACACTTGTTCTACTGCTGTCTCTAAACCTTTGCAAGAATCGGTGTGTATGACTAGTCCTTCAGGATGCCCAATAAGATTACATAGATTTTGAAGAAACCAAGCCCAACTATCTGATGATTCTGTCTCTATCACCCCGTAGGCAACCGGGTAAAGCCAATTACGGCCATCAATGGCACAAGCAGAAGCTAGCTGCCCTTTGAATCTCTCGTTTAGTGCAGTTGAATCCACGGCCAAGTATGGTCGACACCCATCTAAAAACCCTTGCCAACATGCCTTGAATGAAACGAACACTCTCCTAAAGCATTCCTTCTCCCTGACTTTTCCTTTGATTGAGTACTTCACAGTCTCTTTGTCTATTTCCACTTCACTACCAGGAGAACACTTCTCCACCTCCGCCTTGAAACTGTAGAGAAGATGAAAGCTATCTTTCCATTTTCCACTAATCATATCCATTGCTTTCTCCTTGCCACGAGATACACGCATGTACGGCCCCGTGAAGTGATACTTCTCCTCGATCTTCTCTTGAAGAGTGGTAGGGCCAATGTTTGGGTTCTTTCTGACCCAATCTAGGATAACATCAGCAACCCATCTACTCTTAGCCGGCTTGAACTTCTCACTTCTCAGCTTAGTTGGGCATGTATGAGAGAAAGGACACACCTTGATCTGCATTTAAAAAACTGGAAAATCAAATTGTATTGCTACCAATTGCACAGAAGAAAGGGCACAACAATCAAATCAATTAGATATTACCAAGTTATACCTAAAATATTGTGCTATTCCTCATATAAGAGCCATGTATCCTCCACTTACACCTCTTATATGCACAACAAACTCTCAGCCTATTAGGATCACTCTTTTGGACTGTATAGTCAAATTCACTTTTAATTGCAAAAGTAGAACGTGCATTCTTGCAATCCAACAAAGAGGGGAATGCCGATCCTTCTACAAACGATGGATCCTCCTTATTATACACTACAATAGGTCTGTCCTCCTCCTCCTCCTCTTCCTCCTCATCAACTAAACCCATGTCTCTATTCTCTTCTTTCTCTTCAGTGTTAGTGGATTCATATGCTGGAGGATCATCTTCCTCTTCTATATTTGTTGAATCATCTTCTTTCGTAGACTTCTTGACTAAGTCAGGATACTCCCTCTCATCATCATTATCTAAGAGTATAGCATCATCAGGAATAGCATCATCGGTTATGTCTCTGTTAGGATCATCAATACTAGTAGACTGCCTGACTCCCTGTATGTTGACTATATCAACATCAATAGCCTGACTCCCTGTATGTTGACTCTCAATATAAGAAGGCTGTGTAGGTGGATTGCGGTTCGGTGTGCTGGGAGTTGGGGATTTCTGAAGAACCTCAATTAGCATAGATATTTTCTTTGAATCTTGATGCTTTCCAAACATCAAAGCTGCATCATCATCACATGCAACATCAACCCATATATTGTGTTCCCTCTCGTAGTACTTCAACTCAACAGAATCACGGCACCCCCAGGGATAGGTATCACACAACTTGCATAACAATGTTTTATATGTGACACTGGATTCGACAAACAGAGGATAATCAAAGCCGCCAACATATCGCTTGCGGCCATCGCTACTAAGATGACTTGTTTCCATCCTAACAGACAGCATACAAGCAATTTCCTCATCCATCCTAAATCATGATGAACACATAACCAAATTGTGTGTAGTTAGTCACTATGAATTATACACAACAAATTCGACCGCTACATGCTACTATGAACACACACGCATCATCCTAATGGTTAGCATACTCACCCTGATGGAATATCAGAGGTTGCGACCTGTACACTTAGCGCCATCTGGTGGCCGAGGCAAGCCTCTAATTCGGCCCTATTGTCCATCGCCATTGCCGTGGAACAACCTCTCTTGAAGAAATCACGGGCGGAGGCAGAACTGAGGAGTCAGATGGGAGTCATGTGGCGATGCTGGTCAGGAGGGAGTCCGGACCTGCGGCGAGTGGACGTGCGTGGGGCAGGCAGGCGGGAGGCGTCGAAGCTGCAGGGAGGGAGGTGCGGAATGGGAGGCGTCAGAGCTGCGGCGAGTGAGGTGCGGGACGGGAGGCGTCGGAGCTGCGGCGAGTGGAGGCGCGCCGGAGCTGCGCAGGCCGAGCCGGTGACCGGTCGTACCCGAATGGAGGAATTTGGCGGGCGGCGGCGGTTTGTGGCTGCGGCTGCTAGTGGATAGGCAAAGGAACGAGTAGTTTTGGGATAGGATTAGGTATAATTGGTCAGCTTAGTCAGGTCAACCTAATTACACTATAAGAAATAGATCTTCATAATTAACAGATAGATGCATTGTACAACATGGTTGTTACGCGCGTGTGTATTAGCTGCTCTGGTTAAAGGTACGAGGTTCGATCCCCACTCCCCTCCTTGCTTTTTCTTTTCCTCCTCGCTACAAATGAGCCCACATGTAATGGAACCAGGCGCATTTCGGTCATCTTAGCGTGGTCAAAGAGCCTTTGACTGACGGTAACATGAGAAAATGGCATTTTTGAGTGTGTTCCTAACGAAATAGTGGCATTTTTGAGTAGTTAAAATTTTTAGTGGCAAAAGTGAGTAGTGTGGCACAACTAGTGGCAAAAGTGATAAAACCCAAAAGAGAAAGGCCAAAAAAAGAGAAGGCAAAAAAGAGAGAAAAAGAGAGAAGGGGCAATGTTACTATCCTTTTACCACAGTTGTGCTTCAAAGTAGCACCATGTTCTTCATATAGAGAGTCTCTTGAGTTATCAGTTCCATATACTAGTGGGAATTTTCATTGTAGAACTTGGCTTGTATATTCCGATGATGGGCTTCTTCAAATGCCCGAGGTCTTCATGAGCAAGCAAGTTGGATGCACACCCACTTAGTTTCAGTTTGAGCTTTCATACACTTATAGCTCTAGTGCATCCGTTGCATGGCAATCCATACTCCTCGCATTGACTTCAATTGATGGGCATCTCCATAGCCCATTGATTAGCCGCATCGATGTGAGACTTTCTCCCTTTTTGTCTTCTCCACATAACCCCCTATCATCATGTTCTATTCCACCTATAGTGCTATATCCATGGCTTGCGCTCATGTATTGCGTGAGGGTTGAAAAAACTGAAGCGTGTTAAAAAGTATGAACCAATTGCTCGGCTTGTCATCGGGGTCGTGCATGATGTGAATATTTTGTGTGGTCAAGATGGAGCATAGCCAGACTATATGATTTTGTAGGGATAACTTTATCTGCCCATGTTATTTTGAAAAGACATGATTTATTTATTAGTAGGCTTGAAGTATTATTGCTTTTATGTCAAATGATAGACTATTGCTTTGAATCACTCGTATCTTAATATCCATGCCATGATTAGATATGTGATCAAGATTATGCTAGGTAGCATTCCACGTCAAAAATTATCTTGTTTATCATTCACCTACTCGAGGACGAGCAAGAATTGAGCTTGGGGATGCTGATACATCTCCGTCGTATCAATAATTTTTGATTGTTCCATGCCAATATTCTACAACTTTCATAAATTTTGGCAACATTTTATACTATTTTTGGGACTAACATATTGATCCAGTGCCTAGTGTTAGTTCCTATTTGTTGCATGTTTTTTCTTTCTCAGAAAATCCATATCAAACGGAGTCCAAACGGGATAAAAATGGACGGGGATTATTTTTGGAATATATGTGAAATATGGGGAAAAAATCAACGCAAGACGTTTCCCGAGGGAGCCACGAGGCAGGGGGCGCGCCCCTGACCCTCGTGGGCCCCCGTAAGGCGGTTAATGCCCTTCTTCGGCCGCAAGAAAGCTAATTTTCAGGAAAAAAATCCTGGCGAAAGTTTCAATCCAATCGGAGTTAGGGATCTCCATATATATACGAAACGATGAAATTGCAGAATACCAGAACGCAGAAATAGAGAGAGACAGAGAGACAAATCCAATCTCAGAGGGGCTTTTGCCCCACCGATGCCATGGAGGCCAAGGACCAGAGGGGAGACCCTTCTCCCATCTAGGGAGGAGGTCAAGGAAGAAGAAGAAGAAGAAGGGGCCCCCTCTCCTCTTCTCTTACGGTGGCGCCGGAACGCTGTCGTGGCCACCATCATCATCACCGTGATCTTCACCAACACCTCTGCCATCTTCACCAACATCTCCATCACCTTCCCCCCTCTATCTACAGCGGTCCACTCTCCCGGAACCCGCTGTATCCTCTACTTGAACATGGTGCTTTATGCTTCATATTATTATCCAATGATGTGTTGCCATCCTATGATGTCTGAGTAGATTTTCGTTGTCCTATCGGTGGTTGATGAATTGCGATGATTGATTTAATTTGATTGTGGTTATGTTTCTGTCCTTTGGTGCCCATCATATGAGCGCACGCGTGGATCAAACCATAGGGTTAGTTGTATGTTGATAGGACTATGTATTGGAGGGCAAGAGTGACAGAAGCTTCAACCTAGCATAGAAATTGATGCATACGGGATTGAAGGGGGACCAATATATCTTAATTCTATGGTTGGGTTTTACCTAAATGAACGTTAGTAGTTGCGGATGCTTGCTAATAGTTCCAATCATAAGTGCATAGAATTCCAAGTCAGGGATGACATGCTAGCAGTGGCCTCTCCCACATAAAACTTGCTATCGGTCTAGTTAAGTAGTCAATTGCTTAGGGACAATTTCGCAACTCCTACCACCACTTTTCCAAACTCACTATACTAACTTTATTGTATCTTTATCTAAACAGCCCCTAATTTTTATTTACGTGCTCTTTATTATCTTGTAAACCTATCCAAAAACACCTACGAAGTACTTCTAGTTTTATACTTGTTCTAGGTAAAGCGAACGTCAAGCATGCTTAGAGTTGTATCGGTGGTCGATAGAACTTGAGGGAATATTTGTTCTACCTTTAGCTCCTCGTTGGGTTCGACGCTCTTACTTATCGAAAGAGCCTACATTGATCCCCTATACTTGTGGGTTATCAAGACCTTTTTTGGCGCCGTTGCCGGGGAGTCATAGCGTGGGGTGAATATTCTCATGTGTGCTTGTTTGCTTTATCACTAAGTAATTTTTATTTGCTGTTCTTAGTTGTTTTCTATCTTTAGTTATGGGTAGGAAACGCAAAATACCAAAAAAATTAGTTGTACCTACTGAACCAATGGTTGAAGAACGACTCAAAATCTATCACACTCATGAAGCTTATTACTTGGATCATCTTCGATCCCTATGTGCTCGTGTTGAAACCCCAACTAGCTTAGTTGAGGGAAAATCTTTACATGAGCATGCTTGTTATGTGCGACACCGCATATCTGAAAAAGGGAAACGTTTACTCGATCAAATTCATCGTTTGCAATGTTATGCTTGGAATTTATGCGAAATATATGATATTACTTGTTGTTCTGAAGACCCTAAGAAACACCTTCCCTATCAATGTTTGTTTAGCGATAATGGAATCGTATCTTCTTATGCTAAGGGTGTTTATAATTACTATGATGTTCAACAAATTGAAGAATTTGTTGCTTTTAAGGGTGCTTATGAAATTGCTTCTTTGATTGAAATGTATGATGCTACTCTTTACAAATCTGAAAATTTTGCCATACTTGAATATTGTTATGAGAATTATCCTTGAAATGCTTATGTTAAACCATATATCGAGGTCTCCTCTGTAGTCCAAGAAGAGACTAATATTTTGCAGGAGTCTATGGAAGAAGAAATTGATGAAACTGTGAGCTCATTGGATGAAAAAGATGATGAGGAAGCGAAGAACAAAAGGAGGAAGAGCGGATTAGCTACCCGTGCCCACCTTCTAATGAGAGAAACTCTTCAACTCATACATTGTTTAATTTCCCTTCGTCCTTACCAAAGGATCATTGCTATGATGATTGTTATGATCCCGTTGATTCTCTTGAAACATCCCTTTTGATGATGCTTGCTATGCTTGTGGCCAAGATGCCAATATAAATTATGCTCATGGAGATGAACTTGCTATAATTCCTTATGTTAAACATGAAATTGTTGCGATTGCACCCACGCATGATAGTCCTATTATCTTTTTGAATTCTCCCGACTACACTATATCGGAGAAGTTTACCCTTATTAAGGATTATATTTATGGGTTGCGTTTTACTATTGCACATGATGATTTTGATGAGTATAATATGCATGTGCTTGCTGCTCCTACTTGAAATTATTATGAGAGAGGAACTATATCTCCACCTCTCTATGTTTCCAATACGATAAAATTGCAAAAAAAAAGTTTATACTATGCATTGGCGTTTACTTTGTGTGCATGAATTGTTCTTTTATGACATGCCAATACATAGGGAGAGAGTTAGAGTTCGTCATTACATGATATATGTTACTTTGTGCTCACTACTAAATTACAAATCATTGTTAATTTAAATTGGCTTTGATATACCTTGGGATCCGGGTGGATTCATCACTTGAGCACTACAAGCCGAGCTTCATGGCTTTAAAGAAAGCACTGCTAGGGAGACAACCCAGAAGTTTTAGAGAGTCATTTATTTCTTTTGTGTGCTTTTATAAAGTTTAAAAATAAAAATAATGTGCCAAGGTTTGCCTTTAGGATGTTTACTTTGCTTGTTGGTTTGTACGGTGCAGGACAGAAACTTTTTCTGTAGTGCGCGATTTTACATTTTTTAGTGGAATGTCAAACAGTTATGAAACATTTTGCACTATCTTTATATACAAATATTTTATTTTTACTAATTTTGGTAGAATTTTTGGAGTACCAGAGGTATGGTGAATGTTTAGATTATTACAGACTGTTCTGTTTTAGACAAATTCTGTTTTTGATCCATAGTTTGCTTGTTTTGATGAAACTATCGATTTATATCAGCAGATTATGCCATGAAAAAGTTATACTACAGTAGCTATAATGGAAAAACAAAATATGAATTGGTTTACAACAATACTTAGATTAGTGATTTGCTTTATTATACTAACGGATCTCACTGAGTTTTCTGTTGAAGTGTTGTGTGGATGAAGTGTTTGATGATCGAGAAAGTCTCGATGTGAGGAGAAGAAGGAGAGGCAAGAGCTCAATCTTGGGGATGCCCAAGACACCCCAAGTAAATGTTCAAGGATACTCAAGCTTCTAAGCTTGGGGATTCCCTAAAAGGCATCCCCTCTCTCTTCAACAAGTATCGGTATGTTTTCGGATTCGTTTCATTCATGTGATATGTGCAGATCTTGGAGCGTCTTTTGCATTTAGTTTCAATTTTTCTTTTATGCACCATGCTGTTATGAGATAGTCCTTGGTTGATTTATAGAATGATCTATGCACTTCACTTATATCTTTTGAGTATGGCTTTATAGAATGCTTCATGTGCTTCACTTATATCATTTGAAGTTTGGATTGCCTATTTCTCTTTACATAGAAAACCGCTATTTGTAGAATGATCTTTTGCTTCACTTATCTTTGTTAGAGTGTGGGCATATATTTTGTAGAAATAATAAAACTGTCTTGCTTCACTTATATCTATTTAGAGAGATGATAGGAACTGGTCATTCACATGGTTAGTCATAAAATCCTACATAAAACTTGTAGATCACTGAATATGATATGTTTGATTCCTTGCAATAGTTTTGCGACATAAAGATGGTGATATTAGACTCATGCTAGTGGGTAGTTGTGGATTAGTAGAAATTCTTGTGTTGAGGTTTGTGATTCCCGTAGCATGCATGTATGGTGAACCGTTATGTAACGAAGTCGGAGCATGATTTATTTATTGATTGTCTTCCTTACGAGTGGCGGTCGGGGATGAGCGATGGTATTTTCCTACCAATCTATCCCCTAGGGGCATGCGTAGTACTACTTTGCTTCAAGGGCTAATAAAATTTTGCAATAAGTATATGAGTTCTTTATGACTAATGTGAGTCCATGGATTATACACACTCTCACCCTTCCATCATTGCTAGCCTCTTCGGTACCGTGCATTACCCTTTCTCACCTCGAGAGTTGGTGCAAACTTCACCGGTGCATCCAAACCCCGTGATATGATACGCTCTGTCACACATAAACCTCCTTATATCTTCCTCAAAACAGCCACCATACCTACCTATCATGGCATTTCCATAGCCATTCCGAGATATATTTCCATGCAACTTCCATCATTATCATATACATGACTTGAGCATTTATTGTCATATTGCTTTGCATGATCATAAGATAGCTAGCATGAAATTTTCATGGCTTGTCCGTTTTTTGATGTCATTGCTACGCTAGATCATTGCACATCCCGGTACATTGCTGGAGGCATTCATATAGAGTCATATCTTTGTTCTAGTATCGAGTTGTAATATTAAGTTGTAAGTAAATAAAAGTGTGATGATCATCATTATTAGAGCATTGTCCAAGTGAGCAAAGGATGATGGAGACTGATTCCCCCACAAGTCGGGATGAGACTCCGGACAAAAAAAAAGAGAAATGCCAAAAAAATTAAAAAAACAAAAACAAACAAAATCAAAAAAATGAGAGAAAAAGAGAGAAGGGGCAATGTTACTATCCTTTCACCACACTTGTGCTTCAAAGTGGCACCATGTTCTTCATATAGAGAGTCTCTTGAGTTATCACTTTCATATACTAGTGGGAATTTTCATTGTAGAAATTGGCTTGTATATTCTGATGATGGGCTTCCTCAAATGCCCGAGGTCTTCATGAGCAAGCAAGTTGGATGCACACCCACTTAGTTTCAGTTTGAGCTTTCATACACTTATAGCTCTAGTGCATCCGTTGCATGGCAATCCCTACTCCTCGCATTGACATCAATTGATGGGCATCTCCATAGCCCATTTATTAGCCGCGTCGATATGAGACTTTCTCCCTTTTCTTCTTCTCCACATAACCCCCACCATCATATTCTATTCCACCTATAGTGCTACATCCATGGCTTGCGCTCATGTATTGCGTGAGGGTTCAAAAAGCTGAAGCACGTTAAAAAGTACGAACCAATTGCTCGGCTTGTTATCGGGATTGTGCATGATGTGAATATTTTGTGTGGTGAAGATGGAGCATAGCCAGACTATATGATTTTGTAGGGATAACTTTATTTGACCATGTTATTTTGACAAGACATGATTGCTATTATTGTTTTTATGTCAAATGATAGACTATTTCTTTGAATCACTCGTATCTTAACATTCATGCCATGATTAGATATATGATCAAGATTATGCTAGGTAGCATTCCACATCAAAAATTATCTTTTTTATCATTTACCTACTCGAGGACGAGCAGGAACTAAGCTCGGGGATGCTGATACGTCTCCGTCGTATCTATAATTTTTTATTGCCCCATGCCAATATTCTACAACTTTCATATACTTTTGGCAACTTTTTATACTATTTTTGTGACTAACATATTGATCCAGTGCCAGTTCCTGTTTGTTGCATGTTTTTTGTTTCGCGGAAAATCCATATCAAATGGAGTCCAAACGGGATAAAAACAGACGGATATTATTTTTGGAATATATCTGAAATATGGGGAAAAATTTAACGCAAGACAATGTCCGAGGGAGCCAAGAGGCAGGGGGCACGCCCCTGACCCTCGTGGGCCCCCGTTAAGGCGGTTAATGCCCTTCTTCGGCCGCAAGAAAGCTAATTTTCTGGAAAAAATCCCAGCGAAGGTTTCAATCCAATCGGAGTTACGGATCTCCATATATATACGAAGCGGTGAAACGGCAGAATACCAGAACGGAAAAATAGAGAGAGACGAAGAGAAAAATCCAATCTCGGAGGGGCTTTCGCCCCTCCCATGCCATGGAGGCCAAGGACTAGAGGGGAAACCCTTCTCCCATCTAGGGAGGAGGTCAAGGAAGTAGAAGAAGAAGAAGAAGGGCCCCGCTCTCCCCTTCTCTTCCGGTGGTGCTGGAACGCTGTCGTGGCCACTGTCATCATCACCGCGATCTTCACCAACACCTCCGCCATCTTCACCAACATCTCCATCACCTTCCCCCTCTATCTACAGCGGTCCACTCTCCCGCAACCCGCTGTACCCTCTACTTGAACATGGTGCTTTATGCTTTATATTATTATCTAATGATGTGTTGCCATCCTATGATGTCTGAGTAGATTTTCGTTGTCCTATCGGTGGTTGATGAATTGCTATAATTGATTTAATTTGCTTGTGGTTATGTTGCTGTCCTTTGGTGCCCATCATATGAGCGCGCGCGTGGATCACACCATAGGGTTAGTTGTATGTTGATAGGACTATGTATTGGAGGGCAAGAGTGATAGAAGCTTCAACCTAGCATAGAAATTGCTATATATAGCATTAAGATATATTGGCAAGAGTGATAGCACTGCTATGAGCTACTCCTGCTGCTGCTATATGATGAATTGCTATGAGCTTCTCTTGCTGCTACTGTATGATGAATTGCTATGAGTTGCTGCTGCTATATGATGAATTGCTATGAGCTGCTGCTGCTATATGATGAGTTGCTATAAGCTGCTCCTGCTGCTGCTATATGATGAATGTCTATGAGCTGCTCCTGCTGCTGCTATATGATGAATTGCTATGAGCTGCTCCTGCTTCTGCTATATGATGAATTCTATGAGCTGCTCCTGCTTCTGCTATATGATGAATTGCTATGAGTTGTTGCTGGCATATCATGAATTGCACACTGTTGTTGCTGATGCTGTATGATGCATTGCTATGAGCTGCTGCTACTATATGCTGCTTTCAGGTGGTGCTATTATATGATAATGACCAGTCACTTGGACCATCAAATTTTGATAAATAATTGTTCATTTAAATTTTGGTCATGCGTTCTTCGTTTAAATTAGGTAATGGGATCTCTATGGA
The DNA here is from genome assembly GCF_056163025.1 of Triticum urartu. Taxonomy (NCBI): domain Eukaryota; kingdom Viridiplantae; phylum Streptophyta; class Magnoliopsida; order Poales; family Poaceae; genus Triticum; species Triticum urartu. The sequence continues at coordinate 429,232,673 of NC_141879.1, forward strand.
AGACATTGACCAAAGTAGATTGTGCCAAGTAAATGATATCTTTGTATTTGCATTTTGAACAAATATTGATGATCTGATATCCTATCATATTAATTATTGCACTGGGTTCAATTTGTGATGTTTGCAAGTCAAATTAATTTTCATATGGGAAGCAAAATGACAAAATATAATGCAATCTAGACTTTTCCCTGATCATACCAAAGATAAGCTAAAAAGGAAGGCAATGAAAAGAACTGGTTGGCTTATTACCTGGAGCTTATACTCACATGTGCTTATTTTCTGAGGATAACTTGTAATAACTATCCCTAAGAAACTTAGCCAATAGAACTGACATAAAAATAACATGTGACAATGATTGCAATGGAGGCCCAGTTCTTTTGCCAAATTGTCCCAGTATCTGACCCCTACCCAGATTCTCCCAGAATCTTTTGAGCCCCTGATAACCCACAAGTATAGGGGATCAATTGTAGCCTCTTTCAATAAGTAATAGCGTCGAACCCAATGAGGAGCTAAAGGTAGAACAAATATTCCCTCAAGTTCTATCGACCACCGATACAACTCTACGCACGCTTGACGTTCGCTTTACCTAGAACAAGTATAAAACTAGAAGTACTTTGTAGGTGTTTTTGGATAGGTTTGCAAGATAATAAAGAGCAAGTAAATAAAAATTAGGGTCTGTTTAGATAAAAATACAATAAAGTTAGTATAGGGAGTGTGGAAAAGTGGTGGTAGGAGTTGCGAAATTGTCCCTAAGCAATTGACTACTTAACTAGACCGATAGCACGTTTTATGTGGGAGAGGCCACTGCTAGCATGTCATCCCTGACTTGGAATTCTATGCACTTATGATTGGAACTATTAGCAAGCATCCGCAACTACTAACGTTCATTAAGGTAAAACCCAACCATAGCATTAAGATATATTGGTATGAGCTGCTCCTGCTGCTGCTATATGATGAATTCTATGAGCTCCTCCTGCTTCTGCTATATGATGAACTCATATAGTAGCAGCAGAAGCAGCTCATAGCAATTCATCGTATAGCGGATCAGAATGAAAATTTGGAAAAAAAATGAGAGGAGATCCTCACCTTTTTGGATGAGCTCATCCTTCAACAGCACCTCAAGGCCATGACCTAGGAGGAGGGGAGGGGGAATGAGGTGCCTTCTGCCATAGTGTGGCATCAGCCATAGTTTTGCGGCGCCCGCCGGAGTAGTGCGTCAAACGGACCACATTGGAGCAGCTGCTAGAGACCATGAGAATGAGGGGCGGCGCCAGAGGGAGGAGCAGCCGGGGAGATTTGGCCCTACCTGCCAGCCATGTAGCCTAGCTGGACAGAGTATCGTCGAGGACCAGGCCAGATGGAACCAGTGGCAATGGCTCGCTGGAGGAACCCTAGCGCTGCAGGCAGAGGATCGAGGTAGAGTGAAAGCGGAGAGGAGATGCAAGCGGGTAGGGCAATTGCATTTTGAGTGTAATATAGGTAGACAATAGAGTCATTTCACTATTCCCCTTCGTTTCAATTTTTAGTGAGCTTCTACCCGAAACACCCCCTCCAAAGTGAAGTAAGTTAAGGCCAAGCCCATAACTCAAAAATGTCTTCTTTACATCTTTTATGGCTTATTTTGACAATAAGCTCAGAAAAGGCAGAATAGAACTGGCCCTTAACCTGCAATTCAATTTTGTGTGCAATAATGAATCACTCCTGCCTGCTATAGTGTACATTTAGGCATCATCATACACGGCATAACCTAATACATGTGCATTCCATTGTAGAATCTGGAATATGCAATGTTTTTGTTAGTTTATATGTTGCACATGATGTTTAAATGCCCCTTAAATTTGGTCAGTCAAGTGATGGTCTTTAAGCCTCCTCCTTTGCTTCTTCTCTTGATATGTATGATTTGCAGACACATATGTTCAATTGCTTGTTTGTATCAGCCAGCCATACTAGGACTGTTTGCTTTGATTACTTGTTGTTCTTGACCTAACACTTTAACAGAGCTTGTCAATGATTTAAACACTAACGGCTATTGTAGTGGGGGCTTGACTAACTCATAGGTGACATAAAGGTTTGGTTGTACACTAAAGTAGGCTCTCCAAGAGTACCTGGAGATGCAGTGCGAAGGTATGCCTAGTTTTTACATAGTGCACACATAGTAAATACTCATTTCATTGTGGGCAAGTGTAAGAGATGTGGCATGTTTCATTATGTGGTGTTGTTTTGTTATAATCCCATCCTTTTGTGTTGTTCACAGACTGGAAAGTATGCATATTTATCTTCCAATGAGACAAGTAACTAGTTTGTGTCACCTTGCAGAGGGGGTGCAATGAAGATAAGATTGAGGATTTCCAAGTACAAGATGTTAGGAAGGAGCCTTGCAAGAGAAGGGAGAGCAGCGCTGAGCCTATTCAACCAGTTAAGGTAAGTCATTGTATCCAACTCAACTGTTCAATTGCTTGTTTGTTTCAGGCATAGTTAATTTGCCCTTTTCAATTGCTTTATTTGTCCTCGGTTAATGAGATGCCCAAACAATGATGCTTGATGTTCGTTACTTGTATAACTATTAGTTGACATAATTAAAGGCCTTACCATTTAATTACTTTGGCAAAGTGTGCATGAAGATTTGTAGTCTATTAACCAAGTATTACTGCATGAGGCTCACAATCTAGTTTATATTAGGCTAATGATTGCGTAGTTTTGCTTGTTGTAGTAGGTTTGTATGAATCCCTCTGTTGTTCATTATGCTCCCTAAGACTTTAATTGAGCTACGTAATGGCCAGCTACTTGTTTACTTATACGCAATATGCTGCCTAAAATTGTAACTTGTCTGTGTTTTGGATTTGGCCCCAACATCATGCTCCTCTAGTGAGATAAGAGAGATTTCTGTATGCGGGCTGCACAAACTACCATTTTTTAATTTTTAAAATATCACCTGCTTATGCTTCATGACGTGTAACATTATTGTTAGTCCTGTTTTGCCATGTACAAAATAGTCTGTCTTGCTCGCTTCATTGTTCTAACTATATTTTTGCCCTAGTGATGTGTACTTACAGAAACATTTCAAGATGAAGTGACATCAACACAAAGATCTGCGAGTAGTGCGGCATGGCCATTACCAAATGATTATGGATTGGAATTGGAATATCCTGATGTTCTCGAGCATCAACTAGAGGTGGCAAGACAACGTGTACATGATTCTCAACGTACAATCAATAAGTTGAGACTGGACTTGCAGGTATTAGATGCAGGAGTCAAAAAATGAAATGAGACACTGAGGTAACCACAAAGGAATTGGAGATTTTTGTAGACTGAAATTTGTGCTATCTGAATCCGGCCAATCCTATTTTTTGAAGAGATTATAGTTCAAATGGTAAGTTTTGTTGATGCGTGTCCATGATGTATGAGCTTTATTTGTCCAGTGTATGTAATTTTCTATTTGTGTACGCTTTATTATCACTGGTGCCGAACTATAATGCCCAGTGGGTATATTCGGCTCTATTGTATAGTGTAGGATTATTCTACGTTTCTATGCCTTAGTCTTTTTACTATATAGTGTATGTTTTTTCGAGGTGATAGTATAGAGTAGGATAATTCTTGAATATGCTATATCATTGAAACTGGGGCCAACACACCCAAACATTTCATGCACGCCATACAAATGAACAAACATGTGTAGTCAAAGCATGCCTTAATTGGTCTGGTCAAAATAATATTTCGTGGATCCCAAATGATGTGGCCCGCTGTAACAATGGCTCTTAGCAGGCCGTTAACAAGCCAAAAGCTCGATAGGGCCATATAAATGGAAATGGCCCACGGGCCTCTAGCAGGCCAAAATAAATATAAATTTTGTCTCGGCCCTTTTACTTTATGGGCCAGTAAGAGGCTGAAAGTGTTATGGGCCAAAGGAGGCCCAATTTTCAAACTAGGCTTTTAACAGGCTGAAAGTCGCATCGGCCTAAAATTTTGCCCTGTGGAACGTGGGCCCCTAATGGACCCAAAGTCAAAGGCCCAAGTGTTGTGCGGGCCGTTAACAGGACAAAAGACAAAATGCGCTAGGCCTCGACCCATTTACTGAATGGGTCGAGGACAGTCCTAAAGTCACAATGGGCTAGAATTGGCCCAACTGCAGAATGGGCCGAGAAAAGGCCGAAAGATGCTTCGGGACATTAACGGGCTTTAACTGACGATGGGATGCTAACAAGCCGAAAGAAACTCGGGCCGTAATTGGGCCCAAAGACGTAGCGGGCCATTAACGAGCTGAAACTGACGAAGGGCTGGAAATTGTCAAATCTAGAATGGGCCTTTGATGGGCTAATTCTGTGTAACTTTTATGGGCCGTGCTTGTGAATGGGCCTCACTCAAGTAGGCTGCCAATGGGCCAGCCCGCTTATTTTGACAGGCACGGCCTTTTAACTTGAATGGGACACTATTGGGCCGAGACACGTGTCGATGTATCATAGGACCGTTCCGTCCATTCGCTGGATGACAACTGTCCGAACGTCGGGTCGACACATGGATCTGCCGGCGAATGAGAATTTTACACATGGAAAATCCCCATTAGACAGCGCTGTTAATGGGTTATCGGATCCAAACAGGAACCCAATGGCTTAACAACGACCCGTTATAGTGTTTACCACGTGTCAGTTACCCTTGACGAAAGCACTTCTATGACGCACAATTTATCTTCATGGAAGTGGACACTTCTGTGTTGATAATTTTTGTAATGTCATGGAACACTTCTATGACAGCACAGGTATGACTATCTTGATTCTCTCATAAAATCGTCATGGGTGTACATTCATGACAGAAAACGTGACCCAAGGGTGCCTACTACTACGTGACGGCTATCGACGACTAGGACTAGTTAGGAGGCTCCCATGCAGGAGGCCTTTCCTTTTCGTCCTATGTTGCTTTTGTGCTAGCCTTGTTAAGGCAAACTTGTTTTAACTTATGTCTGTACTCGAATATTGTTGCTTCCGCTGACTCGTTTGTATTCAAGCTGATGTATTCGAGCCCTCGAGGCCCCCGGCTTGTAATATGAAGCTTCTATTATTTTAATTTTTGTCTAGAGTTGTGTTGTGATATCTTCCCCTGCGTCCCTGATCTTGATCGTACACATTTGTGTGTGTGATTAGTGTACGATTGATTCGGGGGCATCACAAGTTGGTATCAGAGCCGACTACCTGTACGAATCCCCCTTCCAACTCCTAGGCCAAAGATGTGTCTAGTCTTTGGAAACTTTTACAAACTTTGTTGTGCGGCTTATGGGCCCACACCACAATTGGGTGGTATTAGGATATTTTATTCCTTGCCTTTACTCTGGGATCGTGATCTCTCTTATTTTCGGGTTAAAGATTTTACTAACTCTAACTCTAGGACCTTGTAACTACTTCCTCCTGTAGGGCCCCTCATTCCAGATGATCGCCTGCTTCACCAAAAGGTTACGAAGATACTCTTCGATGTTCTCCTGAGAATATGTGCTCATTGCTTTTGCAATTCCCTTGCAGCGTCAACCCCTATTGATAACTACTTTCACTTACCGTTCATACATGCTTTCCTAGTTACTCTTATTGTTACAAGTTTCCCCCAAAATACCCTCCTTAGTCCTGAGCATCCTTTGATCTTACTGCCTTGTAGTTCATTACCGCATGAATACCCCTACGAATAAATCCTCACACTTACCATGGATTCGTTCCTCCCTAGTTGTTCTTGAGTTTCACAAAATTCTTCGAAATGCCTTTCGATCATCCGAAAACCTCAATAGCCAATTTCTCCTGATCTTCCTAACCTGCTTGCATTGTGGTTAATTCCATATGCCTAGCAATATTCATTAAAATCCTTTGTGATTGTCATTCTGATCCTATTAATTGAACATGTGTATGAATACACACAATCATCAGTGGATCCTTATAAATTATCTTCCGGCTCAGGCGTATTTTGAACATGAGCCGGTTCTCGACCAATCAAATTGTCGTCCCTAAATCTATTCCACTTATCCATCCTTATCAAAGCGTTTTCTTCTGATCCTTGATTTGGATATCATAATTCCTTCACATTTAAGATTTGAATTAGTCAGTTGTTTCGATAATCTAATCTTCCTGCATTCTTTTTTCTTATAGTTGAGTACCGATGCTCACATCAGATCCCTTGTGGACCACCAGATCCTTTGTTAGATTTTATCCGATAGCATCATTTATACTCGATAGCCTTATGAGTCTTTCCTCGGATACATAATGCCTTTGGTAAATTGTATCCTTTGCTTTCTCAACCATGATCTACTTTCTAGCTTGCATAATTTACTCCTGAAGTTTGCATTATATGTTCCTAAGATGCCCCGATGGGTTGAACCTATGCCTTCCCTAATTTGTGTGAACTCAAAAGTTATGCGGGTTATACTCTACTGGCTTTTCGTTAGATAAAATTTCAACGCTACAACTTCTTTGAAAGCAAGAAGTGAAAGAAAGGTTATGCATTAGAGAAGTGGGAGTCAACCTTGAACTTTATGTTCATGCCCATGGACACGATGTAGATCATATCATATAAGCTTCTCGTAATACTAATTATCCCCTTGTTATAAATCCATCTTGTATTTTGATTTGGTCCTTTGCAACTGTGGTTCCGACCATGATTGTTCTTCTTTAGTCCCATTTCTCAGGCAAGTTAAAGTACTTGTCTTCTATAGATCAATACACCTGTCCAACCTCTATTCTGCTCTACCTTCGAGTATTACCCCCTGATATCTTGAGGATATCATTCCATTGCACTACATATTATGAATTTTTTATGAAGTAATACCTTTCCTTGTCATAGTCACAACACGGGTTTTGGGTTGTCATCAATCGAGAATGCCGAATAGTTAATAGAATCCGCGTTGTGATTCAGTACTGCTATCACTTTGTTGCTGGGAAGTTTAATTCTCCATTATGTCATTCCTAGCCTGATCGGCTACATCACTTTCGTACTAATTTTAAATGTGCTACCTAGCCCTTATTCCCGGTGCACATTTTCTACTGTGCTACCTGGACCTTAATTTTAACTGTTCTTGCATTGTGTCAAAATTTCATCATCATATCATTTTGCTTACACAACTTGACAGAATCTTATCTTGCGTCATATCCATGGTTTCGTTGACCTTTAGCTACACAATTCCATCTGCTTTGATCATTTTACTGATCGATTACATCTTCATGAAACCACTCGACAAATGTGTCTTGATCATCATAAACATTCTGGGCTCTTCCAGGATATCAATTGGATTCATGTTGATAAATAACATCCTTGCCCCCGATGAATTGTGCTATGATCGACAACATTATTTCCTTCCCTCCAACACAAACTTGTTTATGTTTTGTGTTGTACCTAGAGTTCCTTGCTATCCAACTGATGTTATGTTCTACCATGGAGTATTACAACCTTTTATGTCAAGAATGTCGTTAGAATTTCACCACCTCTTAAGGATTCTTGATATAGTATTAGTTCTCACCATCTTCGTTCCTATCTTAGTCCCCGTATTGTTTCTAACCGGAATACCGACAATTGAACTATGATGTGTGTATTTGAAACTTCTAGCAACCCTATTGCTTTGAAGTGAATGGTCGATAGTTTATCCTAAGTCTTTTGATTATTGAATCATCATTCTGTCATTAATCATGCTCCTTAGTACATATTTCCAGGTGAACTTCTGTTCAATGTTTAATTATGGATGTTTTCCTCGAACATACTTCATTATATATTTTGGTTCCCAATGCTATCACCTTGTTCATTTAATTGTAAAATCCATGTGATGGAAATGTCGATGAATTGTTGTTGAGCCCGTCCGCCACATCCTCATCTTTTCCTTGCTGAAATTGTGTGACTTATTTTATAAGTTGTTTTTGATGGATCCTTTGTGTATCCAAGGTCTTACCTTTACCCGATGACCATGTCAATGCTATCTCGAAGCATGACTGCGATACTCCAACATCAACAAGAACTTTGGAAGCGCAATGCTAAATTTTTCTTGATCAATTATCTAAGCACTGTGATATGGGTAAACCTCACAAATTCCTTGCCCCTTAGTCCAAATGGTTATATACTTGGATCCCTATCATGTATATCATGCCCTCTTGGTACTCGGGTATAAACACACTGTCCTTTCCATTATTCTGTTTACACCCGATAATCACTTTTTCCTTTCCATTGGTTTGTTTATCCTTTCTTGTGATCTATATGATCTAAGGAGTAATATTTTCCTGCTTATGCAAACACCTCGGTGTACAACTTTGTCAGTTAGACCCCGTTACTTTTGTTGATGACATTCTGGTAACCACTGATGGACGAGAACTTTGCCTATTGGTCCGCCTCGCCTTGCGAGTAGGATAATCGTTCTCGTCGTCCCTCGTCCTTGGTACCGACGTTGTTGCAATCAGAACTGACAGGCTATCCTCTGACATGCCTTGCTATCATGACCATGCAGGATGTCAGTGCCCTTCCTACTTTTAACCACATGGTGGGCCCATAACCCACAATTCCACATGATCGAAACCAGACTCTCCTATACGCCCCTGCTTCCAAAGTTATTCCTCATGCTTGGCTTCGTATGTAGATCATGTGCCACCTTCCTACACATGATCTACTCTAGTATCAAATGCAATATTTATTTTCGTTGCTCTGAACCCCTTTCACCTTCTCGTTAGGCATTGAATGATTGTCCTCCTGCTCGAAACTTCTTATTGTACCTTCTTATTTTGCTCTTGATATCTTATTAAGATCAATTAGAGAGTTACTTTCTACCACATTCCCTGAGTTATCTACTAGTTAATCAACCTGGTAGAGGTCCGTTCTTCCAATGTTACCCCTTATCCTTTTCGTAACTACGATGGAGTTTCTGAAGAAAGGCTGACGACTTCATCACGATGACGTGAAGTAGAGAAATGAAGACATCAATGAAAGGGGTCAACTACTTCGGGAAGAGCAACCAAGACCGAGAAGACTTGTTAGAAATTCGTAATCAATTCTTTCCCATTATCTCTACCTCTTAAATCTTGGGACGAGATTTCTTGTAGTGGAGGACATTTGTAACACCCCGATAATTATGCTACAGTGAATCCCTGGCTAATGTTGCAACATCATCCCATTTTGCTAAACTTATTCTCTCCTGGTTAAAATCAAAGTCAAATTCATATTCAAATTATGAGTGAAATTTAAAATTTCTCAAACATGAAAACTAAAATGTTCATCATGTGGCAAATATTAATTTCTTAATATTGGTGTTGAACCAACATTTTTGCAAAGTCTTTAAATTCCCTAAGCTATTTAAAATAGTGGCCAAAGCAATTATTTAAATGCTTTATAATTTATAAAAACTCTAAACTAATTTTTGTAACTACCAAACTAATTGTGGCAGTAGCCTAATTTATATTAATAATTTAGGTTCAAGTTTTTTATTTAATAAAACTAAATTGTTTTAAAAATACAAAAGTTAAAATAAAAAGAAAACAAAATAATTTTGGAAAAAGAAAAGGCTTAAAGCTACCGTGCAACTGGGCTCCAGTTGGACAGTGCTACGGCGCAACCACCAGGCCGGCCCACTTAACCCCCTTTCCCTTCCCCTATTCACCCCCCCCTGTCGCGCTGGACGTGCGCACCATGTCCATGGTCGCGGATGGCCACGGGTCGGCCATCCGGTGCACCCCGGCGCCTTTAGGTCGAAGGGGACCCCTCCCCGAACCCGCCTAACGAACCCTAGCTCACTCTCACGTCCCTCTCTCGCCGCTCTTTCCTTCCCTACACAAGCCCGAAGCACTGCCGCCATTGCTTTCGTCAATCATGCGGCCACCGTCGCACCCATGCCTCGAGACCGTGTCTAGGAGATACGCCGTCGTCGACTACGTCCTCCACCTGGACCCCTTCGAGCTCTGTGCCTCTCCATCGCCGGATCCGCATCGTCTTTTACCTCTGGCCACCATCGGCTCGCCGCACGATCCACTCCCCTCCGACGAGCCCCGGCCTTGTCAAGCCCTCCACGAGCCTCGGGGTGAGCCGCCCCTTCTCCCTCTCTTCCACACTCGATCCCACAACCCTAGCCCCCGAGCCACCATAGCCGAACCTCAACGCCATCGCTTTCCTCGCCGTCGTGGCCGCTGGTCTCTAAGCTCGCTGTAGAGCACTACCTCGAGCTCCCGGGGCTCACCGGAGCTTAACTTGACCACAAGCTCCCCTCCTAGTGCCCCCTAGCCCCGGGTCTGAGTTTGCCCAACTCCCGTCGCCACCAATGTCGAAGCCCCGCACAAATCTGGCCACCCCGTACCTGATCCTTTCTCCACTGGATGCGCCACATCGCCAGCTAGCTGTAGCCGCAAACCGCACGCGTTTTAATGCCTTGTAGTGCCCACGCGGTGAAGTTCTGTCATCGCCGGCGTAACTCCGGTGGTGCTGACATGTCCAACGTCATTAGGTGCTAATGATGCTAATTAGGTTAGCTAGTGAGAATGACAGTCGGGCCCTAACGTTAAGTAAACTGTGTTTAAATTTCTGGTAGGATTACTTTAATTCCTGTGGCCCCATGCGTCAGCTTTGGCTCTGCTGACGTGGCTTTGCCTGGGCCCAATTGGCAGTGACTGTGGCCAGATGACATGTGGGCCCCTTTGACTCCGTTGACTAGTCAACTAGTTAGCTTTTGATTGGGCGCCTGACTCAGCAGCTGGGCCCCGTCTGTCAGCCTCAGTGCTGCTCTGCGGTGTACACTTTGTGTGTGCATGTAGCAATTTAATGTTAATTTTAGAATTTGAATTAATTCCAAAAAATCTTTTGAACTTCGAAAAATCATATTAAATAATTCGTAACTTGCATGGAAATAATTTATGTATGAAAATTGCTACGAAAAATATGACGAATCCGAATATGCCTTCCATTTGTTTGTCACATGCCCTATCATAAAAAACATGGATTCGTCCCTCTCCTTCATTTGTCCAAAAAATGCCAAACCCCTGGAAAACCCCTTCGGATGTTTTCCCTCTCCATCTCCAACGTGTAGTACCGCGTTAGATCACCCCTAGCTCTGCAAACTGCCATGTCTTGCTTTGTGATGATATTATTTGCCATTATTTATTGTTTCTTCTCCCTCCTCTCTCTTGTAGACCCCGAGACCGATGTTACCCCCGTGATCGACTACTTTACCGACGACTCCTCCTTCTCGCCAAAGAAACCAGGAAAGAAAACCCCCCATGATCATTCTGATATCGCCCATCCCATTCTCTCTCATGCTTGCATTAGATTTTGCCACTGTACTTGATTTCTCCGATTATGATGCATAGCCTGCTGTTGTAAAATCGTCTTGTACCTTACCTACTTATCCTAAAATGTTTAGTATAGGTTGCTTAGTGTTCCATCGGTGGCCCCTGACCTTGTTCCAATTGCTCCCACTTATGTTCAATGCCTCGATCAACATGATCGATGTCCAGGACCTGACACGGCACATCACCCCCCTTAGTTGTACGACTGTGCAGAGTGACTATTGAGTGCCGAGGGTGATACCGCGTCAGCACTTATGATGATACTCTGTAGTGTAGTTCTTCGGTCGTGGTCATCGAGGGTGATTCCTCTTTCACCACTCCTGATAATGACTCTGTCGTGCAACCCCTCAAGTGTGGACCATCGAGGGTGATTCCTCCAAGTCCACCTTGATAGGTACATCAAGTGGGAATCCATCGAGGGTGATTCCTCACGTTTCCCCCTTGCTGTTTTAGACACAGTTACTTTGACTTTACAAAAGAACCATGTTACTGAAGTCGAGTCGGCCTTGAGGGGTACCCACGAGTTGATGTGTAGTCGGGTTGACCTGGAGGGTACCCGCGAGATTTCTACGTGGCACGACCGGACATTTCAGGCCCTTGCCGTAAGTCCACGAGACAGGGAGGCGGGGTCACATGATCGTGAGTCTCTTCTCGTTACTGTGTGCTCCCAAGACACTAATGGATTTGCGTATTTGATCTGAGTTGGCCACTGGCCTATACGCATTAACCGCCATGTGGGACAAGATATGGGCAACCGATGTCGTAGTATCAGCCAAAGATTTCCAGACGTCAACGAGTGAGTGGCGCGCGCCGAGTTGGACCGCGTAAAGCAACCACCTTTGTAATGGAGGTTGCCAAGTCTTCTCATCGGCGGCCCATGCAACCTGCAGGAGTGCAAAGGGCGATGGGCCTAGTACCCCTGCACCCTTAGGATATAGAGCGGCATGCTGGCCTCTTTGTTGGGCCTAGATAGGGCTCCGACTTGTTGATCTTCCGAGGCCAGGCATGACCCAGGAAAGTGTGTCCGGCCAGAGTGATCGAGCGTGTCGGGTAACATGGTGCACCCTTGCAGGGAAGTAATCTATTCGAATAGTTGTGTCCATGGTAACAGGACAACTTGGAGTTGTATCCCGATCTTTACAACTAGAACTGGATGCTGAGATGTGAAATGGGTATGATGTCTCCGGGATTGCTTTCTCACTGGGTGTGAAAAAAGGATATCTGGCTGTGGTTACTACAACATACTACTACTTTATATTATGCTATTCTTTACTCTTCTATATGCTACAAGATGCTTGAAGATGCTAGTCTTTGATAGGCTACGCCTTTCTCTCTATTCTGGCATTCTGTAGTTCAGTCCACAGATATTGCCCCATTCTTTTGATACCAATGCATACTTAGCATAGTTCTGATGTAAGTCTTGCGAGTACTTTGGATGAGTACTCACGGTTGCTTTGCTACCTTTTCCCCCTTACTTTCTTCTTACGGATGTTGCGATCAGATGATGGATTCCAGGAGCCAGATGCCACCACCGACAACTACTACTACCCTGAGGATGCCGACTACTAAATGACGACCGTCGACGACAAGGAGTAGTTAGGTGGCTGCTAGGTAGGAGGACTTGCCTTTCTGATCTATGTTGCTTTTGTGCTAGCCTTCTTAAGGCAAACTTGTTTAACGTATGTTTGTACTCGGATATTGTTGCTTCCGCTGACTCATTTGTATTCCAGCCCTCACTACAAAAAAAGACACATCCGAGACATTTTGGGCCGAAGGAAATTTTTTCTGTCATACTTATGACACTTCTATGACGATAATTGTGACAAAACCCGGTATCATCATAGATATGGTGGGGTCCTACTTCTATGACAAAAAATCATGATAGAAAATGGGCTTTTCATCCTAGGCAGGCCGGAGATGCAACTGCACGACATTCTTTGGGCCATCCATGACGGAAAAAAACCATGGTAGAAGCGAGGGCGAGGAAAATATCGGGGAGTTCCCGGTTACAGTGGGTGGTGGGGGGCCGAGCGATGCGCGTTTCTCTCGTACATAAGCGCGTGTGTGCGAGGTGTTGGGCTCTAACTGAACTCGGGCGAGGCGTTGGGCTCTAACTAAACCCGAGCAATTGCACTGCAGGCCACGCGTTACTGAACCCAAGCGATCGATCGATCCCTTGCTGTTAACTGAAGCCGAGTGATTCCTTTGCTACTGCTGCTAACTGAAGCTGATCGAACACTGTTGCCTCCTTCCCTTGATGAACAGTGAGCGTTGTTGTGGGGTTTTGATGAACAGTTCCCGGGGGGGTTGGATGAACAGGACCCCGTGGTAGTAGAGGCCGTTGCCACTGGATGAACAGTACCCCGATCGATCGAGTCGGTAGATGAACAGAACCCCGTGGAGGGCTGGATGAACATTAGTCGGTGGAGGGCTAGATAAACAGTAGCCGATGGAGGCTGGATGAACAGTAGCCCATGGAGGGGTGGTTGAACAGAACCCCCGCGGAGAGGTCTGGTTGAACAGTAGCCTGTGGAGGGCTTGTTCAACGGGACCCCGTGGAGAGGGCTGGTTGAACAGTAGACGATAGAGGAGCGCGTAGTGGAGGCTGGATGAACAGGAGCCCGTGGATGAACAGTCGCAGGTGGAGGCTGGAGGAGGTCGATGGTGGATGAACAGTATCCCGTGGAGGCCGTCGACGGTGGAGATGAACAGTATCCCGTCGAGTCCCGTTTTGCGGTATGCCACAACCCTCCCGATCAACAGGACCCCGTTTCCCCCGTAGGAGGTCTGTTTCCTCCATTTTGTGGTACACCATACCCCTCCTAATGAACAGGATCCCGTTTCGAGCGTGGTCTGTCGAACACAAGGCCGTTTCCTCCGTTCTGCGGTACGCGAGGCCTCGTTTCCATCGGCTGTTCCGTCTAAGCCGGTTGGCTCCCGACGAACAGCACGCGTTCCATTGCCTCCCGATGAACACGACACATTCTGTTGCCTCCCCATGAACACGACGACGGCGCAGCTTCTCCGTTCTGACCCAGCCATGTACACGAGCCCTGGCCGTGCATATGTGCGAGTAGGCGTTCGAGACCCCGCCCGTATGTACGTACGTGGCCGTATTTTTGGTGTGTGGATGTATGTACGTGTACATGGTTTAGACGGGACAACCTGCACTGCTACGTGGGGGGCTCTACTATGACATGTGCCGCTACTTACTCGGCCACGGTTCATAATTGCAGAGAGACCGATCGACCAGTATGTATGTACACGTTCCGACAAGACAGACAACGGTACATACGCTTCGACCGGGTGGGTCCCAGCTATTAGGGAGGATAAGGACGCACTTCCTTGCATGGGAAGATATAGCTGCTGGGTCCTAGATGTCAGGGGGATATTTTTTTGCCCGTAATAAGGACACACTTCTTTGTATGCGAAGATGTAGCTGGTGGGTCCCAGCAGTCAGGGGGAGAAAACATTATTTTTCAGGGTAAAAAGGATGCAGTTGCATGCATGCGTCCATTGCCGTGGTGCGTCTCCACTGTCAGCCTCTCACGTATAGTCATCTTCCGATGACTCTCGGTTGTTGACCACGTTGACCACACCGTGCCGAGCGCACCAAGGCCGATGGACGACGGCGAGGCCCCAGACTAGAACGACCCAGAGATGGGGAAGACGTGGCAGTGGATTTGCGGATGGAGAGGAGTGGGAAACTTGACTGGTCCGGGTGAGCGGCAGCACTACCGCCCACGGGAGACATGAGCAAGAATAGAGGTTGAAGAAGGAGCACAACTATTGGATTAACATCCAACGGTCCAGCTGCTAGAATAATTTGTTGATTAAGTTGTCAAAGCCCTGTGTACACGTCTGCTTATTAGGCCCACAAGTTAGCCACCAAATCTTCTGGGTCCCAACTGTCATCGGGAGGAATGGTTTTTTCGCATAACAAGGAGGCACTTCCTTCCGTGCGAAGATACAGCAGGTGCGTCCCAGCTATCAGGGGGAGGAAACAACTTAATAAGGAGGAACTTTCCTTGCGTGCGACCATGGACCTCGTGGGTCCCAGCCTTCAGGCTCTCCACGTACAGTCCTCTTCTGATGACTCTCGTTTGTTAACCACGCCGTGCCGAGCACAGCGAGGCTGTGGACGACAGTGAGGCCCCAGACTGGAACGACCTGGAGATGGGGAAGACGCGGCAGTGGAGTTGCAGACGGAGAGGAAACTTGTCGTGGTTTTGTCACGGCAGATGTCCTCGTGAAAGGACTTAGTCGTGGAGCCATCGCTATGGGTTAGCTTAAATGGGTTAAACCGGACAAGGGACACGAGGGTTTTTATACTAGTTCGGCCCCTTCGATGAAGGTAAAATCCTATGTCTAGTTGTGTTGGTATTGCTAGGGTTTCGATGACCAGGGAGCGAATCAGCTTTGCCTGGCTCTCGAGTTGTTGTTTGTTGTGTTGTCCCTAAACCGCTGTCGGGTCGTCCCTTTATATACATAGGTTGACGCCCGCCGGTTTACAGAGTCCCGAGGCCGGATTATAAACGTGTCCAGCTCGGTTTCTATTCCTTCTAACTTACAATACAAGTTACACGAGAGAGTCGGTTTACATCTACAGGACTTAACCCGCCTTTGGGCCTAGGGCCTTCATAAAGCGCCACCATCCTCACGTCTTTATGGGCTTCTATCTTCATAGAGTTAATCCGGCTACTCCTGGCCGGTTTATGTCAAGTAGTAATATCCCCAACATTAGGCCCCAGATTGATTTGAACTTATTCATGTCAATCTTCAATACTTAGAAAAATTCTTCCCTTGCATCTTCATCTTGATCTTGTAAACCATCGTGACGTCACACTCCAGGATCATGATAAATTGCTATGACATCACCTTGTTATTTAAAAATGAAACATCTCACCTTCAGTTAATGACCTTCCGACAATCGAGGCGACCGCTCTGTTAGATATCCAATATTCAGGCTCCTCGATTCTCGCGTCTGTCACCTCCCCCTTTACTTTATAAATAGGGCCAAGGGTCATTTCCTTTTTCCCCTCCATCTCTTCGCTTCTTCTTCCTCCTCGCGACGCCACTGCCTCCGAGCACCGCCACCGTCATGGAACTTCGCCTCTACATCACCAACAGCCGCTGCATTGACCTGGTCGTACCAGATAAACGCGACGTACCTCCGCTTCCTCAACAGCTGCTATAAGCCCTTCCTTTTCCCTTTGTAGATCCATTAGGGTTCATGCGGGTCTCATGTTGCTCTCTTCGTGTTCTTCGTCAGCCCATAGGTAGCAAAGCTCAATCTTAACGTGTTTTGCACCACAGCTATGGCACTTGAGGGAGTCTTGCATTAGGGGGTCTCCGGACAGCCGGACTATGTCCTTTGGCCAGACTATTGGACTATGAAGATACAAGATTGAAGACTTCGTCCCGTGTCCGGATGGGACTCTCCTTGGCGTGGAAGGCAAGCTTGGCAATACGGATATGTAGATCTTCTTTCTTGTAACCGACTCTGTGTAACCCTAGCCCCCTCTAGTGTCTATATAAACTAGAGGGTTTAGTCCGTAGGACGACAACAATCATACCATAGGCTAGCTTCTAGGGTTTAGCCTCTACGATCTCGTGGTAGATCAACTCTTGTAAACTCATATCATCAAGATCAATCAAGCAGGAAGTAGGGTATTACCTCCATCGAGAGGGCCCGAACCTGGGTAAACATCGTGTCCCCTGCCTCCTGTTACCATCCGCCTTAGACGCATAGTTCAGGACCCCCTACCCGAGATCCGCCGGTTTTGACACAGACATTAGTGCTTTCATTGAGAGTTCCAGTATGTCGTCACTGTAAGGCTTGATGGCTCCTTCAATCATCGGTAATGATGCGGTCCAGGGTGAGGTTTTCCTCCATGGACAGATCTTCGTATTCGGCGGCTTCGCACTGTGGGCCAACTCGCTTGGCCATCTGGAGAAGATCAAGAGCTACGCCCCTGGCCATCAGGTCAAGTTTGGAAACTCGAACTACACTGCCGGCATCCGCGGAGACTTGATCTTCAAAGGAGTCGAGCCTATACCAGGTGCGCCGCACGATCACGACGAGCATGATTTAGCTCTGCCGTCGGACAGTGTTCGGAAGATCACACCTGCAACTACTCCGGCCTTCAATCCGGAGCAAATTGCGCCATCCGAGGACGGGTGGATAGACCTGCCGAACCACTGGATTCGTCTCCAGCCACGGAATCCGAGCCGCCTACGTCCATGCCTATCGAATCCGATTGGGCGCCGATCATGGAGTTCACCTCCGCGGATATCTTTCAACACTCACCTTTTGGCGACGTGCTAAATTCATTAAGATCTCTCTCCTTGTCAGGAGAACCTTGGCCGAACTATGTCCAGCTAGAATGGGATGCAGACAACGAAGAATTTCGCTCCCCACCCACCACCCACTTAGTAGCCACTGTCGACTGTTTAACCGACATGCTCGACTTTGACTCCAAAGACATCGACGGTATGGACGACGATGCAGGAGACGAATAGGAACCACTGCCCACAGGGCGCTGGACCGCCACCTCATCATATGATATATACATGGTGGACACCCCCAAAGAAGGCAATGGCGACGAGACAGCGGGGGATGTCCCCTCTAAGAAGCAACCCAAGCGCCGACTTCAGTGGCGCCGCTCTAAGTCCCACCATAGCAAAACTAGTGATACCGGCACAAGAGACAATAACACTCCGGATAGTGCCGAAGACGACAACAATCCCCTCCAGCACGATTTAGAGCGGGAGGGTGAAAAAGCTAGCCCTCCAGAGCGGGCAGCAGATAGAGAATCGGAGGAGGACAATTACATGCCTCTCTTCAAAGACGAGGTGAGCCTCGGCGACGAAGAATTTATCGTGCCTAAGGATCCCGTCGAGCAGGAGTGCTTCAAGTGCCGGCTTATAGCCACATCAAATAGCTTGAAGAAAAAGCAACAACAGCTTCGAGTTGATCAAGATTTGCTAGCAGACAGATGGACCAAAGTCCTTGCGGCCGAGGAATATGAACTCGAGTGCCCCTCCAAGAGTTACCCAAAGTGCAGGTCGCTACCCTGACTCGAGGAGGAAGCATTGAAACCTACATCACCAGTGTACGAAGCGGCTGACCGGCCACCTCGTGGCCGAGCCAGAGAGGCGTTTCAGCCTGAAGTTCAGCCTGCACCCCGCCGCCACTCAAAGAAAAATACCAAGGACTGGGGCAACACACGGGACCTGCGAGACGTATTGGAAAGCAGGGAAAAACATGCAAGGTCGGTATATAGGGTCACGGGGGCACGCGCCAATGCGGGACGATGCCCGTCACGCCAGATACACTAATAGTAAATCCGGCTGGGCCGAATACAGCAAACAAGACTCATATGAATTGGTTCGTTATATAGCCCGACACAGAGGCGCCGCACACCCCCTATGCTTCACTGATGAAGTTATGGATCACAAATTCCCAGAGGGTTTTAAAACCGAAAATATCGAATAGTATGATGGTACAATAGATCTCGTTGTATGGATTGAGGATTTCCTCCTCCACATCCACATGGCTCGCGGTGATGATCTGCATGCCATCAAGTACCTCCCACTAAAACTCAAAGGACCAGCTCGGCATTGGCTGAATAGCTTGCCAGTAGACTCCATCGGCAGTTGGGAGGATTTGGAAGACGCATTCCTTTAGAACTTCCAGGGCACTTATGTGCGACCACCGGATGCTGATGACTTGAGCCATATAACTCAGCAGCCAGGGGAATCGGCCAGGCAATTCTGGATATGGTTCCTAACTAAGAAAAACCAAATTGTCGACTGTCCGGATGCAGAGGCCTTAGCGGCATTCAAGCATAACATCCGTGGCGAGTGGCTCGCCCGGCACCTCGGCTAGGAGAAGCTGAAGTCTTTGGCAGCCCTCACGACACTCATGACCCTCTTTTGCGCGGGCGAGGATAGCTAGCTGGCTCGCAGCAACAACACATCAAGGAATCCGGGCACTTCGGATACCAAAGACGCCAACGGCAGACCACGTCGTAACAGACACAAGCGCCGCAACAACGGCGATAACACCGATGATACGTCAGTCAATGCCGGATTCAAAGGCTCTAGGTCTGGTCAGCGGAAAAAGCCATTCAAAAGAAGTACTCCGAACCCGTCCAGTTTGGATCGCATACTTGATCGCTCGTGTCAAATCCACGGCACCCCCGATAAGCCAGCCAATCACACCAATAGAGAATGCTGGGCGTTTAAGCAGGCCGGCAAGTTGAATGCCGAAGACAAGGACAAGGGGTTGCATAGTGATGACGAGGAGGATCCCCAGCCGCCGAACACGGGAGGACAGAAGAGGTTCCCCCCACAAGTGAAGACGGTGAACATGATATATGCAACCCACATTCCCAAGAGGGAACGGAAGCGTGCACTAAGGGACGTCTATGCGATGGAGCCCGTCGCCCCAAAATTCAACCAATGGTCCTCTTGTCCGATCACCTTCGATCGCAGGGACCACCCAACTAGTATCCATCATGGCGGATCCGCTGCATTGTTCCTAGACCCCATCATCGACGGATTTCACCTCGCTCGAGTCCTTATGGATGGCGGCAGCAGCCTGAACCTGCTCTATCAGGATACAGTGCGCAAAATGGGTATAGATCCCTCGAGGATCAAACCCACCAAAACCAACTTTAAGGGCATCATCCCAGGTGTAGAGGCCCATTGGACGGGCTCAATCACACTGGAAGTGGTCTTTGGATCTCCGGGAAACTTCCGAAGCGAGGAGTTAATCTTCAATATTGTCTCGTTCCATAGTGGCTATCATGCACTGCTCGGGCGAACCGCATTTGCAAAATTCAATGCGGTACCACATTACACATACCTCAAGCTCAAGATGCCAGGACCTAGGGGGGTCATAACAGTGAATGGAAACACAGAACGCTCGCTCCGCATGGAAGAGCACACTGCGGCCCTCACAGCAGAAGCACAAAGAAGCCTTTTAAGGCAAACCACCAATTCGGCGATACAGCCCCCGGACACCGTCAAGCGAGTCCGGAGTAACCTGCAATAGGATCGCGTAGCACGTTCAGAGCTCACTTAGAAATTCGGCCCCCATCCCAGTCCCAGTCAAGCGACAAAATCCATGCCGCGCGTACATAATTACGCATTGAAAATAACATGGGTATAGGAGGGGGCACGATCAGGGCACGTCCCGCAATGCGGCTTAACCGCCCTAGGGGTTGCATACCCTTATCATTCTTTCTCTTTCAGGAACTTACTCTCTCGAAGCCCTTTCCGGCAGTATGATTGCCGGACACATTACGGGAAGGAACAACCAAGGAGGCATACAGCTAAGATGTACAAGGGAACCCCCAGGTGGTCTCTAATAACAAACGATATATCCGCTTTTTACTACCCATACGCAGCTTGCCCTTGGATAGGACATGTCAAATAGTCCTATTTTTTGCTTATTCCACTACTTGTATCAGTACGCTTCGACGTATTATTTAAATAACAATGCATAACATTAGTCTATTATTGCATTATCCATCCCTTTTTTCTTATATGTTCATTTACGACAACTTGCACCCGTACATTCTGGTATGGTCAGTACGCCAGGGGCTTTCGTTTACCCCATAATACGACGTGAGAAGTCCGAACACTTTCGATTGTGCGGCATCCCGAACTTATAGCATTATATGCATCAGCTCCGAATCATTTATTGGGTCAATAGTTGGGTTTGCTCGGCTCCCATGTTTTGGTACCTTACGTTCCGCTATATCGGCTAAGGTAGCGCTGGGAGAACTACTGCGATTGTGTCCTGGTTTTACGGACGAGCACCTCAGTAGAGAAAGCCGAAAACTGACTGTCATGATAAGTGGAGAGCTGGTAGCTATTCGACAGGTCTCAAGTCCTTAAAGACATTTTCCGCTTCAGGCGAGGAGTCGGCCTTGCCCGACTTAGGCATATATAGCGCCCCAAATTTGGCCTTCCGAATACTAGGGGCTTCGCCAAAATTTAAAATTGTAGACTTCAATGGCTAAATGAGAGTGATAAAGCCTTATAGTCCGATTGCCTGGTTCGTTGTACTGAACACCTCCCTCGAAGGACCCAAAATTGGGATAAAGAGTGCTCAGGTTTATCCCGAACACCCCAGTACTAGTTACATGGGGGCAGAAGCCGACGACTGGCCAACTCTCAGATTTTATAAACGGCCGCACAGAAGGTAATATTTTAAATTCAAAAAGCATTGCATAGCGCAAATGAACTCGTTTCACATTACAGGATCACATGAGCATGTTCATTCAAAAATTACATCTCTAGCACATTCCTCCGCCACAAGGCGGGAACCCTTCAGGACACTATCATAATACATTTTGGGGCAGCGATGCTCCTTGCCCTCGGGCGGCCCCTCCTTCACTAGCTTTACGGCGTCCAGCTTCGCCCAGTGCACGTTCGCCTGGCCAAAAGCCCTGCGTACACCCTCGATGCAGACGGACCGTTTTATGACTTCAAGCCATGGGCAGGCATCCACAAGCCGCCTCACCAGACCGAAGTAGCTGCTAGGCAGGGGATCGCCAGGCCACATCCGGACTATAAGACCCTTCATGGCCTGTTTGACCGCCTTGTGAAGCTCGACCAGTTGCTTCAGCTGGTCGCTCAAGGGCATTGGGGTGTTCGGTCCTAGTATACTGAGACCAGAACAACTTTTCCGTCGAGCTCCCCTCCTCAGCTCGGTAAAACTCCGCGGCATCCAGTACATTGCGGGGAAGATCTGCGAATGCTCCTGGAGAGCTCCGAACTCGGGTAAGTAAAAGGAAAGTTTCCTTCACATGCTTGCTTTGCATAATGAATTCCTTACCCGCTGCTATCTTCTTCACCGCATCAATCTCCTGGACGGCCTTGTGGGCTTCAGCCTTGGTGCTCTGTGTGCTTTTGAGCGCCTTCGCAAGCTCAGACTCTCGCGTCTTAGAGTCAAGCTCCAAGGACTCATGTTTTTTGGCGAGAGCCTCGAGCTCTTGCTGCACCTTGCCTACCTGGGCTTCTTGCTTTTCCCGCTCAATGCGCTCCCTGCCCGCTTTGTCTTCGGCCTCGGACAGCGCCTTCTTCAGGGTCGCCACCTCGGTCGTGGCCCCTGGCAAATTCATGATGATCCTATTACTTTACAACCGAATTTCTTTTTAATATATAGACAAAGTATTGCTTACCTTTGCTCTCCTCGAGCTGCCTCTTGGTAAGGACGAGCTCTTCCTCGGACCGCTCAAGGTCCTGCTTTAGTGCAGCGACCTCCGCAGTACGTGTGGCAGCGGCTAGCAGTGAAGCCTGCATATGCACATAGACATATTATGATTAGACTCCTGAGTCATTATTTGATCCTCTATTCGGCCTTTCTTCGTGAACGCCACGGAGCATCAGGGGCTACTGTCTATGTGATAATATTTTCCTATATTTTGATTGCTTACCTGAAAGCCTGTTAGGAGGCTGGCACAAGCTTCGGTTGGTCCGTTTTTGGCGGATTGAACTTTCTCGATCACCGCACTCATGATAGTGCGATGCTATTCGTCGACGGAAGCACCGTGAAGCGCTTCCAGCAAGTTGTCCGGTAACTCTGGATGGACAGAGGCCGCTGGCACGGGCGGCTTGCCCCTCTTAATGGGGGATCGCCTGCCGGAGTCCAGAACCGTCGAAGGTTCCGGCGCAGTGTTCGGCTGGGGGCCGAAATTGGACCCCGTGGGAGTCTTGCTCCCTTTGCGCCCAGGGTCCGGAAGGTCGCCTCGAGGTGCCCCCGGGACTACCTCCCCTCGACTCGGTGCCTTTTGAGACAACACATCGATGTTGTCCGTAGGGGAAGGGGTGGAAGCGGTCGGAAGTGAATCTCTATTCATATCCGACGAGTCCAAAGAGCCGTTCGACGAAGATACGTCGAGATGGGCTCGGGACGGACTGCATAATCATAATCAGCGTAAGAAGATGCAGTGCAATAAAACATACCATGAATTACTATGGTATCCGGATACTTACGACTTCGCTAGGGGCTTGTCCCTGGGTAAGCACTCGTCGTCGCTGTAGGCGGCCGTCGTGGAGTAGTCCAGAAGGAGGGTCCTTCCCTTCTTGGACCCTTCGGCCTCCCTGGTTTGGGCGGACTTCCTTTTCTTGTCTCCCCGGCTGGGGGGGGGACTTTCCTCTTCCTCCTCCTCGTTTTCATGGGAGGAGTGCGCTTCGGAGTTATCGGACGATGAGTCCGATATAACCTTGCGCCGGAGACCCTTTCGGGTCCCCGTGGCCTTCTTCTTAGCATTCTTCACCGGCACCTCGTAAGGCGCTGGAACCAGCATCTCCGTTAGGAGAGCATCTGCAGGATCTTCAGGCAGGGGGCTGGGCGATCGATCTGCTCTGCTGTCTCTACCCAGTCCTGTTAATGGCATGGAAGCTTAGATCCCGCACATGATTAAACTGGGGCAAATAAATATCCTGTGAAATATAAAAACTTACCGGATTGGCATGGCGCTTTGTGCTGAGTCCGCGGTCCTCGATAAGGGGAGGAGGTACCTCGGTGCCCTTGAACAGCACCTTCCAGACATCCTTGTCCATCGTGTCGAAGAGCTCTCGCAGCGTCTGGTGCTTGGCCAGGTCGAACTCCCACAAATCGAATACCCATCGTTGACACGGGAGGATCCGGTGGAAGAGCATGACCTGGACCATGTTGACGAGCTTGATTTTCTTGCTCATCATGTTCTTGATGCAGGTCTGGAGTCCGGTCAGCTGTACCGGGGAACCCCAGGACAGGCTCTTCTCTTTCCAGGAAGTGAGACGCGTGGGGATTCTGGATCGAAATTCAGGGGCCGCCACCCAGTTGGTGTCGCGCGGCTTGGCGACGTAGAACCACCCCGATTGCCACCCCTTTATGGTCTCCACATAGGAGCCTTCAAGCCAGGTGACGTTAGGCATTTTCCCACCATGGCGCCTCCGCAATCTGCTTGCTGGCCGACCACCACCTTCGGTTTAACATTGAAGGTCTTCAGCCACAGGCCGAAGTGGGGCCTGATGCGGAGGAAGGCCTCGCACATGATGATAAACGCCGAGATGTTGAGGATGAAATTGGGGGCCAGATCATGAAAATCTAGCCCGTAGTAGAACATGAGCCCGCGGACAAACGGGTGAAGTGGAAATCCCAGTCCACAGACAAAGTGGGTAAGGAAAACTACCCTCTCATGGGGTTCGGGCGTAGGGATGATCTGCCCCGCATATGGCAGCCGGTGTGCGATGTCCGCGGCCAGATATCCGGATTCCGGTAGCTTTGTGATGTTCTCCTCCGTGACGGAGGAGACCATCCACTTGCCTCGTGCTCTGGACATGCTTGTAGTGGTTTAAGGAGAAAGACGCGAACTTGGGCGCTGGAGCTCGAGTTTGCGAGAATGGATAAGCAAGGAGGAAGAAGGCATGGGTCAAAAGGGTGAATCTTTTTCCCTTTATATGGGCGGAAGAGGTGATGTGCCTCCCCACTTACCTGGTAAAATCGCTTATTCCCCGAACGCCGTAATTGATGGCGCGGTTGGGTTACCCATTCCCGTATGGATGAGAATCCCGTGATAAGGGGACACGATCTCTGCTTCGACAATACGTGTCAAGAAAACCGCCTCGTGATATGTGCAGTGCTGGTTGAGAAAAACATTTTGAATAATGACCGGGCCATGGCATGATGTCATGCTGCTAAACGTGTCAGCAGATTAGATTTGTGGAAATATTATTTTCTCTACGGTGGTATGTGGAACTTGTTTTGCAGAGCCGGACACTATCCTTGTGTTCAAAATCTTCTATGGAGTATTCGGAGGAAGAACCCGCCTTGCAATGCCGAAGACAAATCTGTGCGCCGGACTCATCGTCATTGAAGCCTGGTTCAGGGGCTACTGAGGAATCCTAGATTAGGTGGTCTCCGGACAGCCGAACTATGTCCTTTCGCCGGACTGTTGGACTATGAAGATACAAGATTGAAGACTTCGTCCCGTGTCTGGATGGGACTCTCCTTGGCGTGGACGGCATGCTTGGCAATACGGATATGTAGATCTTCTTCCTTGTAACCTACTCTATGTACCCCTAGCCCCCTCCAGTGTCTATATAAACCGGAGGGTTTAGTCCATAGGACGATAACAATCATACCATAGGCTAGCTTCTAGGGTTTAGGCTCTACAATCTCGTGGTAGATCAACTCTTGTAATACTCATTATCATCAAGATCAATCAAGCAGGAAGTAGGGTATTACCTCCATCGAGAGGGCCCGAACCTGGATAAACATCGTGTCCCCCGCCTTCTGTTACCATCTGCCTTAGACGCACAGTTCGGGACCCCCTACCCGAGATCCGCCAGTTTTGACACCGACATCACTCCTTACCTCGGCCATTTAAACCAAACCTAAAATCTTGATCTGAACATTGTGTAAATTGCTTCGGGACCAAACCTTCTCATTTTTTTCCTTTTCCTGACTTACGGTAGATCCAAAATTTCAACGCAATCTTGTGAAACCTGTTTTACCTTACTTATTCGTTCTTGACTTAGATATGTACCTTCTTTATCACATAGGCGGTTTACCTTTGTAGAAACCAATCTATCACATACCATTAGTACCCTTGTAAACCGGCAATCCCTTTATCTCCGTTGACATACTCCGGTTTAATAATATGTGTATATCTCTGTTTCCGCTTATCGCTTTGTCATTCATAATTGTATCAGGCTCCGGCTTACCAATTTCACATACTTGGATTCCCTTGTCCTGTTGTACCTTATGAATCACCATGAATGTATTGTAAACCGGTATTTCTTTCTAGCTTTTCACTTGCAATGGCCAAGAAATTTTATTCCTGCAACTGGGCTCCCTACCGGGTTACAGAGGAGCAACTGAATGGAATGGTCAAGATCGGCACTTTACCAAAGAAGAATGAGATCCGGTGGCAAGTTCCTGGGCCGGAAAATCCTCCCACCCCTAAGCAGGGTGAGGTAGTGGTGTTTGTTGATCACATAGGCCGTGGTTTCAAACCGCACGGATCAAATTTTTTCCAGGATGTGCTTGCCAGCTTTCAACTCCACCCTCAAGATATTGGACCCAACTCGGTATCCAATATATGCAACTTTCAAGTTTTTTGTGAAGTGTACCTACAAGAAGAGCCAACTGTTGAGTTGTTCTGAGATTTCTTCCATCTGAATCGCCGTACTGAGGTTGTAGATGGACCCAATACTGAACTTGGAGGCGTCTCTATTCAGAAAAGAAAAGAGGTTGAATTCCTGCATGCCAAGCTGCACAGTCACCCTAAAGAAAGGAATCAAACTTGGTTCTATTGTAGAGACACCTTCCCTGAAGATGAGAACCCTCTGCCGGGTTACCGTGCCCACCGGCCTTCCAATACTCATCCACTTCCACAACGGCTAAGTGGCCAGGAACGGGCCCCGTACGCACCTCAACTCGCCAAGCTGAGAGCCTTCTTGGCCAACGGTTTAATAGGTGTAGACTTCGTCCGTTGCTGGATATCCTGGAGTATCTTGTCGTTAAGTTGCCGCTCCAGCTTAATGTGCGATTGTACTGGTGAAGTAGAAGACTCCCAACGTCATATCAATATTCAGCTAACAGATGAAGAAGTCACTGAGGCTGTCAAGAAAATATTGAACGAATCAGAAGCTGTCTGTCGTCAAACCGGATTAAACCCCTTTTGCATGCAAAACAAACCGCCCGCTTTAAGTATTGTTCTTCCGCTTTACACTTGATATCTTTAAACCGTACAATCTTTGAATACCGTTCTGCTTATTTTTAAACAGGGTGATGATCCGTTCTGGAAGAAGAAACCTCAAGAGAAAGCGGCAAAGCCTTCCCGTCCTAAAACAAAAGCCATCAAGAAAACCACAAAGCAGAAGGCACCTGAACGCATTAGTATGGAACTGGATGACGACCCGGATGAACCGGAAGTTGAGGTAGAACTTGATTCACTTGGTTCACTTTTCATGCATCTCATTGACAATGATACTTATCAGGAGGACGTTGAGGGCAGCCAGGCTGACGATGCAGAGGTAATTATCCTTTCCTCCGGTTCAGACTCTCTGCCAACACAAATAATCCGTCAAGCGGTCCGGAAAGTAAGCTTTTCTCATCCTCTTGCTCACTTGGATCCAACATTTATTTTGAAGAAACAACATCACGAGGCTCGCCGCACAACCCGGCATAGCGGTCAAAAGGTCACTTCGACCGGTTTACCGGACACCACGGTTCGAAAATGCCGATCTGAAGTCTCACCCACTTCTGATACTTCTTATCCCAAGGCAGGCTATTTCCGACAACATCTTAATCCGTCCGATTCAAATTATCAGGTAACACCTCCTTCATCCTCTGGCGAGTCAACATCGACCCAACTCCCTCCTCTCAAAACTGTAGCTGGGTAAGTACTTCACCCCTTTCTTTTGATGTTTCATACTTTATATTCTTTGCTAAACTTTGCATCTTGTTCTGTTTAGAGCCAAAGCCAGACCCAGTAAAAAGGCTAGGGTGAATAATCCACCCGAAGACCAGCTGGTTATTGAACCGGAGCAAACTGCTGAACTGGAGGGCCCAAATACTGAAGCCACCTTTGATGAACCACCCCTCAAGATCACAATACTGATGAACAAGCAGAAGTTGATACTGCTGTGCCAGATGATGAACCGGCAAATCCAATCCGGACTGATGCCAGACCTTCTAGTCCAGTGAGAGCTGCTGACACTCCATCAACTCCAGAAAAGGCTGATGGAGACAAAGAAGGCAAGGTTATCATTACTGGTATTGGTCACACCTCTCCTGGCCATCCTGTTATTTTGGCAAAACATAGTGCCAAGGAAGAGCGTGCTGCTATGGAGAAAGGCAAATGGAGCACTGATTTATCCAGCTATGCCCATCTTAGTGCTCAAGAACTCCACTCTGGTTTCCTAAACCGTCTGCACTCAAACCGTGATTATGAAGCCGGTCTGGTGAATCTTATGAAGGAGCACTATGAGGTATTTTCATCACTTTTCCTTTCGTAAATCCAATTGGTAAATATCAACTCAAGTAGCCCCCAAGGGCCGGTTTATGACGGCAATCATAAATCGGGACTTTGTAATATCTCAATCCTTGCATGCTTATCCTCCATATGTCAAGTGATCCTTGGAAACAAGCTGATACTTTATCATTGTATTCCTGTAGTTTTCATCGGTGTAGCCCCCAAGGGCCCATTTATCTTTCCAAGCTAAACCAGGTCTTGAATCAATGCTTCAACTTTTGAACAAATGTACATTAGCCCCCAAGTGTCAAGGATAATGCTTGCATTGTACTTGAGACTTGCGAAAAATATTTTGATGATAGAGTAAATAGGTATTAGCCCCCAAGTACAAAGTGCATAACTTGTTATATGCTTGGTACTTCATAGCCCGTTTGATGATATATCTTGCCTTGTTAGGATGAGCTGAGTAAAAAGGATGCTCAAACCGTGGACCTTCAAGAGAATGTTAAATCTCAGCAAGCAGAGGCTTCCAAGGCCAAAGAAGAGCTGGCAAATGCCTTAGCAGACATGGAGAAGCTGAAAGAAACCTTTAACAAAGAGCGTGCAGACTGGGAGACAGAAAAGGCCGGTTTAACAAAGAAGGCCGAAGACACAGAAGCAGCCCTGAAACCGGTGGTTGAAGAACTGGCCGGCTTAAAGTGGCACATTAATGCTATGACTTCTGCTGTGTTTTGTGAGTACCCTCTCATGAAGTTTGTCTAATGCATAATATCTTATCAATGCCCAGTTTACTGATGTTTTACCATGACAGGGACCCGCATTACCCATCTGGGCTCCGACATGCGGATGAAGCTTAAAGCGGGCTATACTTTAATAGAACAACTGTATTCTGGATCCCAGCGGGCGATTTGCATGGCAGCTTATAACAAGCCTCCTCCAACGCTGATAAAAGAAACCCTTGAAAAGCTGGCCATGCTGCCTGCCTGGTTAGATGAACTGAAGAGAGCAGCCGCAAGATTAGGTGCACTGACTGCGCTAATCCGGGCCAAGGCGTGGATTCCAGATGTCGAACCTGCAGATATCATCAAAGGCTATCCTGGTGTGAAGGAGGACGGTTTAGATTTCAATAATGACGATCTCCGAAGGCTGACAAAGGAGATGCGGCCTATAGCAAGCAAATTGGTGGATGACACAGATCTATCCCATTTTCAACCGGTTTACGATGCTGAAGGGAAAAGACAGCCCGCACTGATTCATAATGTAGGAGATCTTGTTCCGCCAATCCTTAAGCATACTTATGCTCCTGATATTGACCCTTCCAACCTTATTCATGAAGAAGCCGTTTTTCAAGCCTTAACTGGAATCGACTGGTCAACGACTGATTTCCAGCGACTTGGGAGGCATGAGGAGAATACGACCGCTCAAGATGACCCTCAATCTTCAAGTCGTCCAGATGAGGAATCCTAAACCGGTGGCCGGTTTATCAATTGCAGTCTGCCATCCCTTTTAAAACAATTATTCAATTTGGGCTGCTTAAACTGCCTTGTAATAGGATAGCGTGAACACTGTATCTGTCATGCCATCAAGCATGTTTGTTTTTGCTTCTTACTGAGAACTTGCCATGCCTTTGAGAGCTATCATATACATAGTCCATTATATCTTTTGTTCCTGCATATAAAAGTTTGAAAATGTCCTAGTGGTTTACCACTGGACGGGTCATGATGCCTCAAAAATATAAAATACATGATACCTGTGATATACCTCGTTGGGTGACCAACTGCTTGTATAGTAAGGGTGAAAATACACCAATCTGGAGTGTTGATGACTCCTTGCCCTCTTGCGGTTCATATAAAAACCATACCGGGCTATAATAGCCACCAATTTGTTCGTATAATGCTGGTGACATCTAGTCAATACCAGACCGGAGCAACTTACTACCAGTTTAGAACTGATCATGTACTAACAACTGAGCGTTGAAAGCCATGCCGGGTTGTAATAAACACCGGTTTATCATAAAATATTCATAAATCCCATATCAAAACTTGTGTAAAAATAGCAAATCCAAAAGAAATATGCAAGGCTTTTCATGGGCTGCCAGGCCCTAAATCGAGCCTTTTCATGGGCTGCCGGGCCGCTGAGTTAAACCATTTTTCAAAGCCTTTTAAGATGGACCTCAATCTTTAACCAATCACTGTTTTAACTTTGACAAGTTCAGGGCTATGAGATTGACTTGTCAAACATTCGATGGGTCATCCTAGGTTTACCTGGACGGAGTGGCTTACTTAAAGAGGTAGGATAACCCGGGGTTTTAGGTGAATACACCTGGCTTCCAAGCCTGGCTTGATAGCCTACTACAAGGGTGCAAGCTCGTTGTTCTTTGAGAAGCAAGGAGCCCCCAAGTAATATTTGAGCAATGCTCAGTGGTGAGCTATGTTTGAGTTGTGCTTTATGCAACAGGCTCTCTTTGGTTCCACATAATTTCCTTTTGGCTTTAATCCTATCAAAAGGTGTAGCCATTTTGTAAATACAACCAAGCCCCCTAGTGATTTCTCTGTTTGGTTTTAAACCGATCAAGAGGTGTAGCTATGGTTCGAATACGACCAAGCCCCCTAGTGACTTCCCTTTTTGGTTTTAAACCGATCAAGAGGCATAGCTATGGTTCGAATACGACCAAGCCCCCTAGTGACTTCCTTTATCTCTGTGCAGCTTTAGAAGCCGGTTTAATAGAACTCTACTTTGTAAGTAGGAGCCCCCATGGAACCACACATGATGTAAAAAGAACAGAGATCCCGCTTTAGCTGAGCCTCCGATTTATTATATAATATATATATTGTCATAAGTATGTACATAAGAAGAGCCTGTGGCTAAGTATAGTAAGGCCGAAGAAGAGCTATGTTCCATGGCCGCTGGGTCTCCTCCTCCGATTTGCGTGAGTCTTTGTGCTCTCGAACATCGATAAGGTAGTATGACCCGTTGTGCAAGTTTTTGCTAACCACAAAAGGTCCTTCCCAAGGTGGGGATAAGTTGTGCATATCAGTATGATCCTGGATGAGCCGGAGCACCAGATCACCCTCTTGAAAAGTTCTGTTCTTAACCTGGCGGGTGTGATAACATCGGAGATCTTGTTGATAAATCGCCAACAGCGCCGCTGCGAGATCACGCTCCTCGTCTAACAGGTCCAGTGAGTCCTGATGTGCCTTCTCATTTCCTCTTCAATGTAAGCCACCACACGGGGTGAGTCATGACGGACATCACTAGGGAGAACTGCCTCTGCTCCGTAAACCATGAAGAAAGGCGTGTAACTCGTAGATCTGTTTGGTGTGGTGTTGATACTCCATAGCACGTAAGGTAGCTCCTCCACCCAACAACCCGGCATCCGCTTTAAAGGAACCATAAGCTGGGGTTTAATACCTCTCAAAATTTCGTGATTTTCCCTTTCTGCTTGACCGTTGGACTGGGGTGAGCTACTCACGCTACATCAAGCCGGATGTGCTCACATTGACAAAATTCCTCCATATCACCTTTGGACAGATTAGTACCATTATCAGTAATAATGCTTTGTGGAAAACCAAACCGGAATATCACCTTTTTTATGAATTGAACCGACGTGGCTGCATCACACTTACTGACTGGCTTTGCGTCTACCCACTTGGTAAACTTGTCAACCGCCACCAACCGGTGGGTCTTTTTGTCCTTGGATCTCTTAAAGGGCCCAACCATATCGAGCCCCCAAGTTGCAAACGACCAAGTGATTGGAATCATTCTCAACTCCTGGGCCGGAACATGGGCGCGGCGTGCAAACTTCTGACAACCGTCACACCTCTTTACTAAATCCTCACCATCAGCATGAGTCATCAACCAATAGAAACCGTGACAAAAACCCTTAGCCACCAAGGATTTTGAACCGGCGTGGTGACCACAATCTCCTTCGTGGATTTCTCGCAAAATCTCACAACCCACTTGAGGAGATACACAACGCTGAATTGCTCCTGTGACGCTATAATGATGTAGCTCCCCATTGATAATGGTCATTGACTTGGATCGCCAGATTATCTGCCGGCCCAAGGTTTCATCATCTGGTAACTCGCCCCGGTTCATGTAAGCCAGGTACGGGACTGTCCAATCCGGTATAACATGCAAAGCCACCACCAACTGGGCCTCCGGGTCAGGAATAGCCAACTCTTCCTCTGTGGTTATCTTGACCGATGGATTATGAAGTACGTCGAGGAACACATTAGGTGGCACACGTTTATGCTGAGAGCCTAGACGACTTAAAGCATCCACTGCTTCATTCTTTCGCCGGTCTATATGGTCAACTTGATAACCTTTGAAATGACCAGCCACTATGTCCACCTCCCGTGGATATGCAGCCATGAGTCAATCCTTAGAATCCCAAGTGCCAGATACCTGCTGAGCCACCAGGTCCAAGTCACCGAAGCACTTAACCCGGCTTAGGTTCATCTCCTTAGCCATCCGAAGACTGTGGAATAAGGCCTCGTACTCAGCTGCATTATTAGTGCAAGGGAAGAACATAGAAAAACTTATGACCTCGTGGGGAAGTTAATATGACTCCGGCCCCTGAGCCCTCCAATTGCCTGGACCCATCAAAGTGAATAGTCCAATAAGTGTTGTATGGATTTTCCTCTGCTGCCTGCAACTCTGTCCAATCATTGATGAAGTCCACAAGTGCTTGAGATTTGATCTCTATGCGAGGTGTATATTTGAGCCCGTGAGGTCCAAGCTCAATAGCCCACTTGGCAATCCGGCCAGTTGCTTCTCTGTTTTGAATGATATCTCCCAGAGGGGCTGAACTGACCACTGTGATAGGATGACCCTGAAAGTAAAGATTGAGCTTCCGGCTTGCCATAAATACCCCATACACCAGCTTCTGCCAATGCGGATACCTCTGCTTTGATTCGATAAGCACCTCACTGATATAATAAACCAGCCGTTGAACCGGATACTCCTTTCCAGCCTCCTTGCGCTCCACAACAATAGCCACACTAACAGCCCAGGCATTAGCAGCCACATATACCAGTAAAGGCTCTTTATCGACTGGAGCTGCAAGGACAAGCGGTTCAGCTAACTGTCTCTTCAAATCCTCAAACGCTTTATCAGCCGCGTCGCTCCAGACAAAGTCATCCGTTTTCCTTAACATCTGATATAAAGGGATAACTTTCTCCCCAAAACGACTGATAAACCGGCTCAAAGGCGCAATCCGTCCTGCTAAACGTTGAACGTCATTGATACACGCCGGTTTAGCCAGGGACGTGATAGCTGAAATTTTTTCCGGATTAGCCTCAATGCCCCTGTTAGACACCAGAAAACCCAAGAGCTTGCCTGCCAGAACACCAAAGACACATTTGTCTGGTTTAAGCATCATCTTATAAACCCGGAGGTTGTCAAAAGTCTCTCTCAAGTCATCTAACAATGTTTCCTCCTTCCTAGACTTCACCACAATATCATCCACATATGCATGAACATTGCGCCCAATCTGTTTATGAAGACAATTCTAAACACAGCGCTGATAAGTCGCCTCGGCACTCTTGAGCCCAAAGGCATGGATACATAGCAGAAGGATCCAAAAGGAGTTATAAAAGTTGTCTTCTCCTGGTCCTTAACTGCCATTTTGATCTGATGACAACCAGAGTAAGCATCCAGAAAACACAAACGGTCACAACCTGCCATAGCATCAATAATCTGATCAATACGAGGGAGGGCAAAGGGATCAGCTGGACAAGCCTTGTTCAAGTCTGTGTAGTCCACACACATACGCCAAGTGCCATTTTTCTTAAGAACCAGCACCGGATTAGCCAACCACTCCGGGTGAAAGATCTCCACGATAAACCCTGCGGCCAACAGCCGAGCTACCTCCTCCCCAATAGGCTTACACCTTTCTTCATTAAAGCGGCGGAGAAACTGCCTAACCTGTTTAAACTTAGGATCTATATTAAGTGTGTGCTCAGCGAGTTCCCTTGGTACAACTGGCATGTCAGAAGGCTTCCATGCAAAGATGTCTCGCTTCTCACGGATGAACTCGATGAGAGCGCCTTCCTATTTGGGATCCAGGTTAGCGCTGATGCTGAACTGCTTGGATGAATCGCCAGGCACAAAATCAACCATCTTAGTGTCTGTAGCCGATTTAAACTTCAATGTCGGATCGTGCTCCATAGTTGGTTTTTTCATAGAAGTCATGTCTACCAGATCAACCTTGTCTTTATAAAACTTTAGCTCCTCTGTGGCACAAACTGACTCAGCATAAGCCGCATCACCCTCTTCACATTCCAAAGCAATCTTCCTACTCCCATGTACTGTGATGGTCCCTTTATGACCCGGCATCTTAAGCTGTAGATAAACATAACACGGCCTCGCCATGAACTTGGCATAAGCCGGTCGTCCAACTAGGGCATGATACGGACTCTTGATTTTCACCACCTCAAAAGTCAACGTTTCTGATCTTGAGTCATAATCATCTCCAAAAGCCACCTCTAGGGCTATCTTGCCCACTGGATACGCAGACTTACCAGGCACCACACCATGAAAAACAGTGTACGATGGTTTAAGATTCTTATCTGTAAATCCCATACGGCGGAAGGTATCATAGTAAAGGATATTCATACTACTTCCCCCATCCATAAGCACCTTGGTGAACTTATACCCCCCAACTTGAGGTGCCACCATTAAGGCCAGATGACCCGGATTATCAACCCAAGGTGGGTTATCCTCTCGACTCCATAAAATTGGTTGCTCAGACCAGCACAAATACTGAGGCACTGCCGATTCAACAGAGTTCACGGCCCTCTTATGAAGCTTCTGATAATGCTTACACAAGCTAGTGGTGAAGCCATGATACTGCCCACTATTCAACTACTTCGGATTGCTCTGATAACCCGACTGCTGCTGTTGATGCTGATTCCCCTGATGGTTATAACCTCCCTGATTGCCCTGGTTCCTTTGATTGCCATGTCCGGTTTGATTGCCTTGGAATCCTGAACCGGAGATGCTGCCTCCATAACCCGGGCCATGAAAACCACCTCCTGAACCGCCGGGCAGGCCATTGTCGTATTGAAACATATTGGAGTTCTTGAACTCTCGCATGATGAAACAATCCTTCCAAAGATGTCAAGCTGGCCTCTCCTTTGATCCGTGCTTTCGACAAGGTTGATTTAACAGGCGCTCCAAATTGGGGCCGGAGCATCCGCCCGTCTGGGGCGGTTTACCCTTACGACGCTGACCGTTATCTTGAGCATTGGTGTTGGCCGCAAAGTCCAAACTATTGTCTGCCTTGCGCTTTTCATTATTCCCATGACCTGCCGGATTGTGCTGCTGCCCCTTGGTATTGCCGTTCTTTTTCCCCTTCCCCGGTTTGTCATCCTCAGACTCAGGGTCTTTGGTACTATCTGAATCAGCATATTTCACCAAAGCAGCCATAAGGGTTGACATGTCATTGCAGTGACATTTGAGCCTCCCTAGCTTCAGCTTTAATGGCATAAACCAGCAATTGCCTTCCAACGTTAAAATTGTTGTGTCCGTGTTGATCTAGTCTGATGAATGCAGAATGGCTGAGACTCGCTTTACCCCATGGGTCGTAGACTCACCCTCTTCCTGAATACAAGCGGCTAGGTCCACAATTGACATGGGCTGCTTACATGTATCCTTGAAATTCTGAATAAACCGGCTCTTTAACTCGGCCCATGACGCAATGGAGTTAGCCGGTAGGCTCTTTAACCAGGTACGGGCCGTTCCTTCCAACATCATGGTGAAATACTTAGCACACACTGCTTCATCCACATCCAGCATCTCCATTGCCATCTCATAACTCTCAATCCATGACTCTGGTTGTAAATCGGCGATGTAATTGGGTACCTTGCAAGGGACCTTGAAATCTTTGGGAAGTTGTACATTGCACAAGGATGGGGTGAGGCAGGGCACCCCCAAAGAACTAAAGACCACACCTGGCTCCACTGAAGCGGTAGGGCGAACCGGAGTAAGCTGACGAGCCGCATGCTGTGCTGCTAACCCGGCTTCTCAATGTGCACGACCATGATCCACCACATCTTGTGCATTAGCACCACCACCTACCGGGTTATTCCCTCGCGGCGAGTTACGGTGACGTGCACTGCTTGACACGGCCGGTTCATCCTCGACGTGCCTGCTGTAGCTCCGACTCGGACGGGGGGTGGAATGAATCCTATCGCGACTATGCGAATAAGCCTGCTGCTGATGTAAAGCTGTTTGAAGGAGCTCTCTGGCCCGTCGTGTCTCAATCGCCACTGGTGACTCGCCGTTCGTTGGGAGGGCTGCCAATCGTGAATCGGCGGCCACAATGTTATCCAACGGGTTGGAGTAATGCCCCGGGGGCGTCGGAACGTACTGTGGCACAATATTGTTCTGACGAGGCGGGTTCATCATGCGTGACTGAACCGGCGCTCCTGTTCCCGGTGCCTCAATCCGGTTTACCACCGGCTGGTTATTAGTTCCTGCTCCTGGCGTGTTGAAGAGATTTCTTGGTTTATAGCCCGGCGGGAGGTGCGACCGGTATCTCCTCCTCATGATGTCGTCTGAGGCACTCTGATCCAGCCTAAGCCGGTAGGCCTGAGCTTCCAACTCGGTCCGTTCTGCAGCCATCTTGGCGTTCTCTGCTGCCAGGTCCGCTTTAGCCTGAGTTATCTGATCTTTTACCTTTGCAATCTCCGCATTGTGCTGATCTCGGGCTGCTGCATCCACTTCTACTGCCAGCAATGTTGCCAAGGTGTCGAACAGATTAGACAAAACCTGAGACGGAGGCGGGGCAGAGCCCCCTGCTCCCGCTGGCGTTGCTGTTGCTGAACTAGAGAGCATTGCTGCGGCGGTAGAAGAGTGTTGCGCCGGCTGTGTACCAGCCATGAAGACCACGACCCGGTTTGGCATATCAAGGGGGTCCGGAATATTATTGCCATCGGAACCTCTGCTAATCTAGCCGTCCTGTAGCTGATACAGTGACTCGGTCTCTCTAGTTGAAGACTCGTCATCAGAACAGACAACGGTTTCCGCATCAGATGCCGGCCCATCCTCATATTCCGCTCCATGGATGACACCTACGAAAACATGCCTTGCTGCAGGCTGAACCTGGGCAGGGCTTGCACGCTGAGCTATCTCGATGATGTCGGTGCAGGTGTCCGGCTCTGGGCCCGGTTTGCTGATCTTGCCGATGAAGACGTGAATCCCACCAAAGGGGACCCGGTACCCGTATTAAATTGAACTGGCCCCGGGACCCCATCCTGTGTCATCGATGTAGACCTTGCCACGATGAATCTTAGTCATCCGGCCGACAGCGTATCCCTTGAGTCCTTCGAAGCTGGCCTTCAAGAATCAAAACCATCGTGCGATAGCCCCACGGTGGGTGCCAACTGTCGTGGTTTTGTCACGGCAGATGTCCTCGTGAAAGGACTTAGTCGTGGAGCCATCGCTACGGGTTAGCTTAAAGGGGTTAAACCGGACAAGGGACACGAGGGTTTTTATACTAGTTCGGCCCCTTCGATGAAGGTAAAAGCCTACGTCTAGTTGTGTTGGTGTTGGTATTGAAGGTAAAATCCACTTTGCCTGGCTCTGGAGTTATTGTTTGTTGTGTTGTCCCTAAACCGCTGTCGGGTCGTCCCTTTATATACATAGGTTGACGCCTACCGGTTTACAGAGTCCCGAGGCCGGATCATAAATGTGTCCGGCTCGGCCTCTATTCCTTGTAACTTACAATACAAGTTGCATGAGAGAGTCGGTTTACATCTACAGGCCTTAACCCGCCTTTGGGCCCTGGGCCTTCGTAAAGCGCCACCATCCTCATGTCTTTATGGGCTTCTATCTTCATAGAGTTAACCCGACTACTCCTGGCCGGTTTACGTCCAGTAGTAATATTCCCAACAAAACTTGACTGGTTCGGGTGCAGGGTGGGCCTACACTTGGCAGAGATTAACAGGAGGTGCAGAGTGGAGGGATGGCCTAGCCGTCGGTGGGGTAGCGTTTCGCTGAGGCGCACAAAACAATGCCGCTGGATGCCTGAGGCTGGAGCAGGCGGTCCTGGCAGCACTAGGGGAATAAGACCAGAGATTGAAGAAAATACCGGCAGTTGGATGTAGATCCAACGCCTTGCTTAGGCTTCGACCTACTGGCCCACATATCAGCCAGTCCATTTATTTTTAGTCCATTTGGTGGGCTGGGTGAAACAATGAGGTAGCATCTATGCAACCCATTTATATATATGGTAGAATTTAATGCCCATTTGCATTTTTCTCGAAATCCACGGACTTGCTGGGCAGGGTGAAAATATCATGTTGGGCTAGACGGAGAATTGTTATAAAAACATAAACACATGATTGCACGTCTATTACTGCATTGGCCAGTAAAATCTTTGCAAGCTTATGTACGCATTCACTAGGAGTTAACTTGCCAAGTTATATATAAACAATTATTATTATTATTTTGTAAGAACTTTTAATTTACGAAATAAAATATCATTTTAATTTGATGAGTTAATAGGACGTTTGGTATTATTATTTATTTAGGCTAGACGTGGGACAGTTGAGTTGGTTCTAGGGAAAAGTACTAGGAGAAAAATCAGTTTACATCGAAAAATAAAGTGGGAGAAAATTCAGATATAGGATTAATGAAAACGAAAAATAAAGGAAGTGGTAAGGTCTATAAAATGGTTGGACGAACGACAGGTTTAACGGAACCTTATGTTGTTTCTATTATATATATATATGTAATAAAATAAGATATAAATATAGGTTCAGTTTTGCATTCTTATAGAAACATAGGTTCAGTATTGTATTCTTATAGAAAAATAGAACTGAGCTGTGCGTCGTCTTGAAAAATAAACATAACTTGGGCTGCTGATGTTATAGACAAGCTAGGTTGGGAGGCCCAGAGACTGCTTGATACCTGCTAGATCCAAAAAATGTTGAAACATGTTGAGGGGTTCCCATGTTAAACAACAAAACCTAGGCCATGGACCTGGTGGGCCCAGGACTGTCAGCCTCTCGACGAATAGTTGTCTCCCGATTCCTCTTGTTTTGCTAACCATGTTGGGAACGACAGATGGTGGCACCGCGGCGAGAGCACCAAGGCGGAGGAGGACGTCGAGACCTCGGACCGAATGAACCGGAGCGAGGGAAGACACAGGCGGAGCAGAGTACGAGGGTTGAGCTGCCGCCGCTGGACAATGTGTGGGAGTAGAGGGATGGCCTGGCCAACGCCATATGCTATGATGGCCAGCCATTGTATAGGAAGAGGACGAAATATTGAACAAAATAAAGAAATACAAATTGATAGGTGGTTGGTCCCATATGTCTTTGTACGAGACCTGCTGGGTCCAACTGAGAAGGGGAATATGTTGGGAGGAAGGAGATTCGAAGCACGGCAGCCGAGTGAACTAGTTTTTTTAAAGGACGAGTGAACTAGTTACATATATAAGGAAATAGCCACTAAAATAAGCAAACAAGTTAATGGGTTCTTACAAGAAATATTTCGGACAAAACAGATAATTACGACACATGGGCTAATGCATGAAACACTCAGATGATAAAGGTGCTTATAAACAGATGAAGTACAACATCTAGACCTTCCTGGCATGCTTGATCATGACGCTGCCACTGTCCGTGTACTCGTCGGTTATGGGAAGCAGACACGCCCTCTTGTCCAAGATCCGCCTGTACATGTCGTAGCATGCGTATGCGTCCTTGGCCGCGTAGGTTATGTAGGCTAGATTCAGAGGTACCTCCCACGTGTTCAGGTCCTTTGGTACCATTGTCTTCTTTCATGTTGGTGTATCAGGGGCCGATGATGGTCTCAGCGAGGTCAACCATAGAGTCCTTCTCCTGCCCGTTGCGGATGATCTTTATTGCTTCGACAAGCTTATTGCACCAGATGGACGAATCGTCGTGTTCTTCCTTTTCTCCACCGTAGCGAAGGTGCAGTCGGCGCTGCGGATGAAACGGGCATATGCTCCAGAACCTCTGATGGCCCTACAACAATGGTACACGAGAACCTCGTCCCGCACACATACCTGGGCGATGGCAATCTGCTGGTCCCTGTTAGGAGACGAATGGATGGGCACAAGGTCTAGTCCTGCAACCTTGTGCTTTCTCGTCCTGTAGGTACTAGTTGAACTCGGCGAGGCAGAGCTTCACCGAGTCCGGATCATTGGTGTACGTCACATTCAACTTGGTGCAGCCATAGGACTGAATGGCGAACTCAAAGGGGAACTCCATGCTGAAGTCCATATCCAGCAGGCTCACCCCTCGGGTCGCCATTGGAGTCTCTTCAAGTGCACGAGTCGGTAGGCGGCGGCAGCAGTTCCTTTTTCAACTCTTGGGGAACAGGATTCAATAGTAAACTGAGCGACAACAGTTACTACCCCTCCCTCACCCGCTGCACGCCCGGCAGAAGATGGATGCACCCTCGGCGCATTCAAACGCCTCCATTAAGAAACCTACTCTGGCCACATGTCGGTTCACGAGCGGGTCTGTATTGGTACTGTAATAACAAGAGTTAGTGGTCACTTTACTTAAATTTAATTAGCTTTAATATAAATTTATACTTAAAACAAGCAATGCATTAGCTCATTCTATCAGTGCCACATGATCAACATGCACAACAATTAGAATTATTATTCTCAAGACGCACACGACAGCACATTTGTCGCACTTTCACACAGATAATACTACCAAGTTTTAACTGTTTGTTATGGTTGTTGTCCTCTGCATCATCATTCCATGTTTCCCAGCTTGCAAGATTCAGAACCAACAAATAAGATCCGAATAATAAGTACAACAAAGATGCCTACACATCTCATTGATTCCCAGCTTGCAAGATTCAGAACCAACAAATAAGATTCAAATAATAAGTACAACAAAGATGACTACACATCTCATTGATTCCCAGCTTGCAAGATTCAGAACCAACCCATTAGAGCCTTTTGATAAAGTGAATATCGGGATTAAATCCATCTTGGCTAGCCATATCATACAACCGAAGAACTTGGCGAATGCTCTTGACTGCCACAACATCTGTAGTTGAGTATTCATGTTTGCACAGCACAAATAAGAAGAGCATGATTACTATAATAATGGCACTTCTTGAACTCAACCTCCAGCTCCACATGGATGAAGCATGCCTGGAGTTCCATGATTCAATTCATGCGCCTTTTTCTGTAGTTCACCTAAAATGAAGAAAAGATTGGATCATTCAGCTAGCAAGAAGTACTTGCTCTCGTGAGCTGGCATGTTCTTCTTTAGTAGTTGCACTAAAATTGAGGAACATTAAGGTTGGTTGTCCAGCTCATGTAAGGTGCAACTACAATTTGCTTATCCTTTTGTGCAGTTCCACTAAAATAAAGTGCCATTGTGGTGACAGTGACGGATCATCTTGCAAAGGCTAATAAAATGTTGCATGAGATTACCAGCAGAATTTGACAGAGATTTTGGAAACTCCAATCACCATTTTATACAGTTCCACCAAAATTGAGAGGTGTTGCCCATGTGACATTTTAGTTGAACTGCACAAGACACTCATTCCCAAAAAAAGTGTGTTGTGCAGTTCACCAATAGGTCACGATACCAACAAGGTGAAATGGATATCCCTATCTGCACAAAAAGATAGAAAGTAAACAGTTGCTGGTCAATAAGAATATACGAAACATACACGAAATGAAAAGAAGCATCTTAATTATGTTTATGGAAATCACACAAGGACAATAGAAATTTTAAAATCTCAGCAATGCTTCATGTTACCGGAAGCATTACGATCAACAATGACATTCATCAAATATGGGATTACTTTAATGGTCGCATTGCTTGTTTACCAGATATAGTAAATCAACAGCAGCTAAAGAGTTGGTTTAAGGGCATGGGACCATGGGGACACCAGGACACTCAGTAGCGTAAAGGAGCAACTTACTTATCATACTGGGGAAAACAGCAGGAGTACCATTTGTAACACAGTTTAATTGCATCATATCACTCGAGGCATTAGATTAACAATAACACTGGTTAGACATGTCCTTAAGGTAACAGTGTGATCGCTTCATTTTACATGCGCCCTTACATTAACAACATCAAAAGGTTGGTATAACGACATGCGACAGTGGACACATCAGCACAATGTACCTACAAGGAGGCATAAAGTGGTGATGTCGAGTTTGTTCAAGCTCTGTGAGGGCAGCAAATCTAATACTGGAGACCTTTTACTATGTGAGGGCGGCAAATCTAATCTTGGAGACCTTTTACTATGTGACGGCAGCAAATCTAATCCTGGAGACCTTTTACTATGTGAGGGCAGCAAATCTAATCCTGGAGACCTTTTACTATGTGAGGGCAGCAATTCTAATCTTGGAGACCTTTTACTATGTGAGGGCAACAAATCTAATCCTGGACATACTCTGTTGACTTGTCCACCAGCCGCTAGTTTCTATCCTATTTTCAACCAATAATAGATATGTTCCTTATTCAGTTCATACTGTGTTTTTCTAATATTTCCCTCTTCAACCAAGAGACCAGTTGGGTATCTGGTCTCTACTACTATCACCATATTATTTCCTCTTTGAATCAAGTCCTAGATTCATGCTACAACTTTCCCCCCTTTCTTCGTTGTTTGGACCAAGTCCTAGATTCGAATGCAGGAAGTAGCTTTACCTCTAATAATACTAAAAATTTAGGTCGCTTTGGAAGAGCTGATGGGAGTAGAAAAAGTTGCACATGCAGACACGTGGGGAGCTGGGGAAGTAGAGCAAGGCCACTTTCAAAGAACTTATACCCGAGGGTCATCGGGATGCCGGCGGCGGCAGGTCGGATCTGTGCACAATACGGCAGGGAGGAAGAAGGGTCGGAGGACATCCCGAGCTGGCGCTGTGTCGGAGAGAACGACATGGGCAGAGGATCAGGCCCCTCGGGCAGCTGTGGGTTTCCTCCCTCGCCGGTAATGACCGCGTGAACGATGCACCTAGTCCTCTACACACACCAGCCGAAGGCACCCGGCCCTCCATTCATTGAAGAACCCCACGGGTGAATAAACATGGAGTACTAGTAGTATTTATATAGAACGAACAAGCTCGAAATATTTTCGTGTAGTTAAAAGTTGAGGGCGGGGCTTTTCCCGGGCAGTACGTGCGACAGTTTTCGCGTAGGCGGTTTGACATAGGCGAGGAGGGTGAGGGAGTAGCCGATTCAACTTACTTACTACTGGAAAGGTCTGGCTGTGTGATTTAACGGCGTGTTACTGCTGGAAAGACTTGTGATATGACTACTCACTGTAGTCATGAATTACTGGCAGTACGACCGGGGTGATGCCCCCCTTCCATTCCGCACTCTAATCTGGTGAATGACACGTCGACCCAGATGCTGGCTCTCCCACATGTCGGCGAAGTACGTAGTAGTAAGAAGGAGCAAAGAATCATGCGGTGTATACTAGTCACGTCGGAGGAGTGCGAACCACGGCAGCCCAGTGAACCAGCAGTAGAAAACAATGTGCTGATATGGCCATAAAAAACAATATGCTACGGTCCAGACTGTAGCACGTACAGTACTACTCCACGGAGGGAGTACTATACTAATAAAATAGTAAGGCCACGAGGCGATGCAGTGCTGGTTGCAGGAGGCAAGAAGAAGATATGCATCCATCGACGATGTCCACCTCCTCGACTCAGGGCGCCTGCCCACCGAACGGCGGCTAAGTAGTAGCGACTTTCATGGCCAGGTCGACGTGCTTTTGAACAATGGCATCCAAAGATTTCAGCCTCTAGAAGAAGGCTGTCGGTGTCAAAACCGGCGGAGCTCGGGTAGGGGGTCCCGAACTGTGCGTCTAGGATCGATGGTAATAGGAGGCAGGGGACACGATGTTTACCCAGGTTCGGGCCCTCTTGATGGAGGTAATACCCTACGCCCTGCTTGATTGTTCTTGATGATATGAGTATTACAAGAGTTGATCTACCACGAGATTAGAGAGGCTAAACCCTAGAAGCTAGCCTATGGTATGATTGTTGTTTATGTTATCTATGGACTAGCATGGCCTCGGTTTATATAATGCACCAAAGGCCTAGGATAACAAGAGTCCTAGCTGAATACGCTGGTGGAGAGGAGTCCTTGTCTTGATCACCAAGTCTTGTGGAATCTTCCATCTATGCAGCAGCTATCCGAACTGGCCCATGACTATAAGGCCATGGGGGTCCTCGGCCCAATCTAACAGATCGGGAGATGACGTGTTGAGTACCCCCTAGTCTAGGACACCGTCAATAGCCCCCTGAACCGGTCTTCAAGTTAGGGATGCTCCTGGATTCTTCTGAACTGTTCTTCATCTTCGGTTG
This sequence comes from Triticum urartu, assembly GCF_056163025.1. Classification (NCBI taxonomy): domain Eukaryota; kingdom Viridiplantae; phylum Streptophyta; class Magnoliopsida; order Poales; family Poaceae; genus Triticum; species Triticum urartu. Next base: position 429,277,264 of record NC_141879.1, read on the forward strand.
TCAGTCTTCAAAACCGGTTCAACAAATCTTCTCATCTTCGATCTTGAGGATCGCTGAAATGCATTCGACGAGTTTATACATCGGGTATCCGAGGAGCCCATTTAAGTTTCCGGCCTTTATCAATGCCTTGTTATTTTTATGCCACACCTCGGGTTTGAAGTTGTTCCCGGGAGGCGGTGTCCTCTTGCGTCCGAGCTCCAACGTCGGACTGCATTCGAGGTATCTTTTGTAGACGAGCACCAACGTCGGACTGTCATAAATCACCTTGGTTCAAAAAAGTTGAAGGAGTTTAGCCGAGCTTAATGCCAGAAATGCCCTCTATGGAGCCAGCCACTAGCGCCTGAGCTTTATGCCGGAATGCTTCCTAGGTGGTGCACCAACCCGACTGTGGGCCAATTTTTTGTCAATATTTTTGATTGGTGCAATTTATTCTCTGCCAAGATATATAGTCAGTAGCCCTCAAGGTGTGTATCGGTCTAAAACCCGAGATGCATCTGAAGGATGACGTAAGACCGCTGATCCCAGTAGCCACTGAGACTCAGGTTGATTTGCAAAATCGGCCTAAGGATCAAGTCCTAGCTCGGCAGAATACTTCGGGACACAAAAAGCGGTGTGATTAGTCCTTGAGACTCAGGTTGGGTGCGGCCGACCAACCTAAGGATCAAAATCTCGTCGGAAATTGTATTGCACTTAAAATTTTCTGCATTCAACAGGCAATGCAGTAGCCCCTGAGACACTGGTTGGGTGGCAACACCAAATCAGGGGATCGATGTGCCCCTTTAATATTTGTAAATAATAAGCCCGAAGCCCAGTAGCCCCCGAGCCATAATGCGGGCACGGGTGGCCGAATTAAGGATCGATATCCATAGTAAAATCACAAATTATGTGTAATGACTCTATGTATCCAAGTACTTTACGTCATTAATGCTCGGATCCGCATTGTACAAAACTTTGTTGACCGACCATCGGCTTCCACCTCCTCGGCCAGTACCCGAGGAGTGTTTGTCCTACTTTATAAAGCCTTTATGAGGGCAAAGATTTACGACAAACAAGGCAATCTGGCCATATGGTTTTATAAACAAAGGTACGCAGAGAGATATGTTATATTATTGTTTAACATAAGAAATGTCTTCCAAAGAAAATAGTCCTGCTATCGGTTCCTTTCTTTGGGTTGTCATGCTAAGCATGATCATGAAACCTCAGCTCTAATGTAAGAGAAAAATATCAAGGATTTAGTTGAGGCCAGTTAATAGCCCCCGGTAGTGTTCGGCAACAATCGAGGTCAAGCCATAAACACTTCGGCCATTGTTATGAATGGCCCATCATTTAACACAGTCATCGGATCGCTGAACAGTTTACGCTTATTGTGACAGCCAATTTTCGGCTTTCTCCACTGAGGTGCTTAACCATGTGAGCTGGAAGCACAATCGCAGTGGTTCTCCCTTTGCACGCCTAGCCGAACAAAGCGGAACGTAGGAAGCAAGTGCAGGAGCCGGGCAACCCAACTATTGACCGAAGCACAATTCGAAACCGATGCATATATAGAGAAATATCCGAGAATGTTTTTGCCGAATCTCTAAAGGTGTCCGGCGTTGCACTGCGAGACTTATGTTGAACACACACAAATAGTTTAAAAGTGTCATAAGCTTGGAAAACCAAAAAACGTCAATAAAAACTTGACGTCCGAACAAGATCAAGTGTTCGGTGTCAATCCGAAAATTGGTCTCAGAAAAAAAGAGTGCTTCTGTCGTGCTTTAACATGAAACATCCTATCTCAAGACTTCAAGCGGTTCAGCCTATGGCTTCCACCTCCTATCCCGAAGGCGGAGTACTTCTCATTAGGCCAGTTTAGCAAACTAAACTCTAGCGGCTTTCACAGAGAAATTAGGCTCCCCGGCTAGTGACCACACACTCGTGTCGAAAAAAGGAGTGATGAATAATAATAGTAATAAAACTTTGCAACAACTAAGAAGAAGAACACTTATTATAAAACAGCTCATATAAATTTAAGAGCCCCCAAGTCACTTGGTAAAAGAATTTTTTGTATAATGACTGTATGTACCGAAGTACTAGTATCATATCTTTGTTCACCCGAACTTTAAACGCGTCTTAACCGACCGTCGGCTTCTCCCTCTTCGGTCAAGGACCAAAAAGTGTTATGTACTCCACCTGTCGAGAATATCGACAGTGTTTCCGATAACTAGGAAACCAGGCCATAAGGCTGTAACAGACAAAGCGCGCTCAGGGAACTTATGCTATATTACAGACGAAGTGTAAGAAGCATCTTCGAAGAAAATAGTACCGCCACCGATACCTTTCTTCGGTGCTCATTATTACTATGAGACTTGTGCAATAGATTTTTTGTACTCATGAGTTCCGTTGTGTGCCGACAATGATTGAAAACAATAAGAGCGCTAGCTTTCGGCTTCACCTAGTCTGAGGTCAGAGCTCGGAGGACCCGATCGTGACAATCATAGAGGTGCTCCCTTTACTCCCTAGCCGAACAATCGGGAACATAGGGTAAGCACAGGAGCCAGGCAACCCAGCTTGCAAATCGCTTAAGTCAATATGGTGCATATTGTGGCGCAATACACGAACAAGGAATGAAGCCGTACATGTATAATCATATGCAGGAGGAAAAGCTTCATAAAGGAAGCCCCCAAATAAACCGGGTATTTGAATTTGTGCGTCACAAACAAAGTTTGGACAAGGAAATTTTTTACAAGCAACTTTTTTCCAAAAAAGTATAATGCTTGGACAAACCGAACACAAGTTAAATATTTAAAACTTTGAGCATGAAGGCAACTTAGCTGGTTAATGTGTTCGGTATTGATGACGCGGTCCGAGCTTGATGCGGGACAAGGTTCCATCCCCCAAGCCGGTCCCGAGGTGGCGGAGCAAAGGGCTCGGCACTTCGAAGTGGTGACATAGCACGGTCAATGCAGGCCAGCAGAGTGATGCCGAAGTCCCCGGCATGGGGTAATGAAGTGTTGACGAAGCCCCCTGTCCAGCCAAGGTGACGTGGTATGTCAGTACGCCAAGTTGACGATACTGCCCAACCCGGATCATTTCCCTATGCACAAAAAATAGTGCAAACCAGAGATAATAGTAATGATAATAAAAATAATAAATAATTTATGCAAAGTGAGTAATAAAAGAAATATGGCCTGGCGCTGAAGTCAATGTCGATGCAGGGTGTCGGCGTGATGCGGTAAAGCTGTGGCAAAGCCTGAATTCACAGGTCGGTCCGAGTTCCGGATGCGGCATTTGCCGGACTATGTACGGAAACTGACCGAACCACCACGCGATCGTCGTTAGTGCGGACATCATTCGATAGACCTGTGTACAACAACAAACCAGAGTAATAATTTCATGGGAAAAATAAACTCCAACAAGCAAAAATTACTAGGATTAATAGCACCTGGTTTATTTGTTGTATCAATCCGAAGAAAGGTGACTCCCAAAATTGGGACTCGATCTGCACACCCATTGCTTGATGGGCGATAAAGCGACGGCATGGCGATGCTGGCAAAGGTTGGCTTGCGGAGGCAAAGCCCTCGGTCCAGCTAACGTGACGAAGCTGGTCGGCTAGTGACGCTGAAGTCTCCGAAGTAGGTTGATGAAGAGATGGCGAAGCCCCCGGTCCAGCCGAGATGTCGAAGCCTCGATGTCAGCCGATGAGTCGAAGTAGGTCGGCATGATGGACATCGGCTTGAAGAAGCAATAGTGCAGCCCTGCCGATGCTGGTCGTGACGTGGTCGATGTCGGCTTGATGAAGTTACTGTGCGGCGATGCCGGTGTGCCCGCTCCATGTAATCTATGGGGCGGTGATGTTGGTGATGATTTATTCTTCACGATGCCGGACACTTGTTCGGCTTGCCTAGATGATGATCCGAAGATGTTGAGCTCGGCTCAACAAAGTGACAACGTGTCAGCGCAGGTCAGCAGCCTTGGAGCAATATTGCCAGACTGGTTTGACAACAGCATGGTGATGAAGATGACCTCAGGGGAGGTTTAACAATTTATGGGCACGTGTTTAAAAACAACGCACGATACCCTAGAAGAGAATTCAATTAAAAAGGTTGTCCAATATCACGTTCCTAAAGAAACATGAATTCGGGTCAGATCCGTATTCGCGCAGAAAACGGATCCGAAAATTGGTCCACTCATCAGAAGGTTCCCGGAGTTTGACCCGTCAGATCGAGGTGAAATTTTGAGGGGTGGTAGATATGGGAATTCCACTGTAGATGAACGGTTGGATCTTCCAAAGAACCTCCTAGCTGGGATTTGGTGACCATGCCCTAAATTCGTCCAGATTCCCATCCAGAGTTGATAGGGCTCCGGTATATCGTAGATTGTCGGAGATTCCTCCATCGGAACTCGACGAAATTTTGCATGGCTGTTGCATGCATAATTCTGCACTATTCCAATGAAGCAATCATCAAACCGACGCTCGAGGAGGCGGTGACGACGAATACAAGTTTGCTGCCCAGAAAAACAGCACGGCCGCCCGAGGGCAATGTTGACGTTGAGCCCTCAAGCTCCATGGATGATTCCTCTATGATCATGATAGAGATCGGAGTTGATGTTTATGAAGGACCCCATCCGAATCATGACGATCGGAGATGGAGCGTGGTCCTCGGTCGAGCCAAGGTGACCAGTCGAGCCGGTGACGAAGATGTTGACATCGGAGTTAATCCGCAGACGAGCCATCGATCCTTTTGCCGATCACACAGCGGAACTCTCAATGAAAGCACCAATGTCGGTGTCAAAACCGACGGATCTCTGGAAGGGGGTCCCGAACTGTGCGTCTAGGAACGATGGTAACAGGAGGCAGGGGACACGATGTTTACCCAGATTCGGGCCCTCTTGATGGAGGTAAAACCCTACGTCCCGCTTGATTGTTCTTGATGATATGAGTATTACAAGAGTTGATCTACCACGAGATCAGAGAGGCTAAAACCCTAGAAGCTAGCCTATGGTATGATTGTTGTTTATGTTATCTATCGACTAGTCCGGCCTCGGTTTATATAATGCACCAAAGGCCTAGGATAACAAGAGTCCTAGCCGAATACGCCAGTGGGGAGGAGTCCTTGTCTTGATCACCAAGTCTTGTGGAATCTTCCATGTATGCGGCAGCTGTCCGAACTGGCCCATGAGTATACGTCCATGGTGGTCCTCGGCCCAATCTAACAGATCGGGAGATGACGTGTTGAGTACCCCCTAGTCGAGGACACCGTCAAAGGCCAACGCCTTTCTGTCCTCGCTGGCCTTGTAGTGGCCTATGTAGACGATTTCCTCGTAGACGTGGATGTGCAGGTCGACGGTTTCTTGCATGGCGAGGCACTGCGCAGCGAGCGTGGCCTCGAGGTGCACATTCTTCGTCGCGACCTCCAACACCTGCAGGTCCACCAGGGCTTGAAAGAGTTCGTCACCATGGAGGCCAATGAGGGTGGCAGGCAATGAGGATCCTCGGCACGCGGGCTAGAGCAGTACGGCAAGGTCGTCCACACGCTTCTTGATGGTGGTGAACTAGCAGATGAAGTTGACCATCATGTCGTCCATGCGAGAGGAGAAGCCAGCATCGGCAAGGGCTATGACGCCGGCGGTTGCCAACACCATCTGGAAAGGCTGCATGGTGCGGGGCCGCAGGCCGGTGCCTTGGATGATTTGGCACAGCCAACTGCCGCTCGCGTCCATCGCCTCCATAGGTGCTTGTGGCTTCTGGTCACTTGGTCTTGGATTGGAGTGAGCAGTGTTGCGTAGAGACTAGGTGTCGGATTTCGGGTTCCGGCAGACCCTTAAGGTTCGAACTCTGGGGTGCGCACGGACATCTTTCCCCCACCGACTCGCGCTTCTATGGCTCGCAAGAAATCTAGGTTGGAAAGAAGAACACACAAAGGACACGAGGTTTATACTGGTTTGGACCACCGATGTGGTGTAATACCCTACTCTAGTGTGTGGTGTGGTGGATTGCCTCAGGGGCTGATGATGACCAATACAGGGGGAAGAACGGCCTCGCGAGAGGTGTTCCTGAGCTGGTGCAGTGTGTTCTACTTGGTCCGGATCTCTCTCTCTTTCTCTTCTCTCTCTCTTTCTCTTTCTTCCTCTCTTCTTTTTTCCCTCCTCTTTTTTCCCTCTTCTTTTTTCCTCTGGTGGTTAGTCCTATTTATAGTGGCCCTGGTCCTCTTCCCAAATAATGAGCGGGAAGGGCGCCAACAATTGGCCATTTTGAAGGGGAACATCTTGTACAAGTTATCCTGACCAGAGGTGGTCTTCGGCTGCCAAAAGCAATGGTGATGACGCCGTCTTGGGCTCCACGGTGACCTCCGTCCTACCGCTCTGCTAGTCTTGGTCTCGTTGCACTGGAACGGTAACCTTTGCCCGATGCCTTGGCCTGTGCTTGCTCCCTTTGCACCGAATGGGAAACAAGGACACTCCGCAGGCCGGCGCCCACCTGGCACCCGCCTAATCTCGATCGTCATGGCTTGCGTCACCGGCTCCTCGCAAGGCACCCCTACCTTGATCTCTCCGCCTCCTCGCGAGCCTGCCTGATGTGGCTGCTCCCGAGGAAGCCTCCTGTCGTCCGCGCCGCAAGGCTCGGCCTTTGCGAGGGTCTTGAGCTTGAGCTGATGAAGCTAGGCCGCACTGGGCCCCCCACTGGAGCCACGCCGCAGGCCGCAGGTAGGCAAGTCTAGGGACCCGCGTTCCCAGAACGCCAACAGTAGCCCCAGGGCACGAGGCATGCCCAGGCTTGGCTTAGCAGGGAAGAGAAGGGGCAAGCGCGAAGCGCCGCGGGCCCCATTAGCCTGCGACCTTGGGTGCCGCGTGGCGATTGATTGGACGTGGGCGTCTGCGCTTCCCCATGACGCCTCAGCAACCGTCCATCTGACAAAGAGGTGCCCGGGCCAGGCTTACTTGCTTTGTTCTCGTTCGCCTTGCCCCAGATCCCCTTTCTCGCTCTTCTCCTTCCTTCTCCCGAAATCCTCCAGATCTGTCTCAATCCTTCCCATCCGGCACGCCATGGCGCCTCGCAAGTCCCCAACCGAGGCCTGGTACTCACCGGCTCTAGACCCCTTGAACCTGTCGTAGAAGAACCTTGCCCTCACGCGCCTGATGACGGTCGCACAGGGCAGCAAGGGGGCGACTGTGCTCAAGACCGGCTCCGACCAGCCTGAGGGCAAGGGGAGCACCTTCTATCCGTTCTTTGTGAGTGCCATCATCGCCAGTCTGGTGCCTCCTTTCTCCGAGTTCTTCTTTGCTGTTCTCCGCCAATACAACTTGCAAGCTCTGCATCTCCACCCCAACTCTGTTCTTCTCCTGGCGATTTTCGCTTACTATTGCGAGGCTCCCATTGGGGTGAAGCCCTCGGTGGCCTTGTTGCGCCACTATTTTTCCCTCCAGCGTTCTCGTGCCCATGTCTCCGCATGCGTGAGCTTTATCGCATACTCCAACTCCAATGCTCTCTCGAAGCCTGGGAAGAGAATCGAAGGCTTCCGAAGCAAGTGGGTCATGGTGGACGTCGGGCGCCTCCACCCCCGACTGGTGTTGCCTACGGGGCAGCCCAAGGCCATTGACGCGTGGTCCCGCACGGAGCTCGTCGACCCCCGTGCGAAGGCGGTACTGAAGAGGATGAACGCGGACCTAAGGCCAGGCAACTTGGGGGCGGCGAAGCTGACCGGGGCTACACTCCTGAGGGAGTTCTTGGAGCACCAGGTGGCTCCACTCGAGGAGCACTCGCTCCCATTGTGGAGGCTTGGGGAAGCGGACGCCGCCCTGCGCCTAAGCTCCGAGGCCCTGACCGACGAGGATCTGGTCGCGGCCCTCGACTGCTTGGCTGGGGTAGACGTGGCGAGCCGGTGGGCGCCCCGTCCCCCTGTTCCTTTGTGACGACTGGGAGCAGGTGGTGAACTCCATGCCCACCTTCAATGGTGAGGGGCTGGTGCGTGCGGAAGCTCCCGAGGATCTGGCGGCGCAGGCGATGGTGGACGTGTCCTCCGGCAGCTCCAGCGGGAGCGAAAGTGAAGAAGAGGCGGAGGAGGAAGAGTCTGACTCTGAGGCGACTGGGGAGGAGTCGGGGGAGTCCTTCCCTCGGCACAGGTCCCGGACCCTCAGCTCCATGCCGGACGACGAAGAGGCTAGCGCCAGGCGAGGTGGGGAGGACTCTCCCTTGGTCACAAGGAAGGGCAGGTCGGGGCCGGTTCTCCCAGGGTCTGCTCTGGTCCCCGGGTGGTCTGAGGCCAGCCCTCCTGACGTGCCTTCTGCTTCAGGGCCTCCCAAGGCTGACCCCAGCTGCAGGCTCTCGGGCTTCAAGTTTGGCCAGAAGCTGCTTGAGTCCGTGAACGACGACCAGTAAGTGCTCGATCCGTGCTTCGCTTGGTTTCTGCCGCCGAGGCTTGACGTCTGCATTCTTTTGCCAGGCCGGCACCTGCAGCGAAGAGGTTGAGAGGGGCTTCTGCGGCCCTGCTTGGGGCGAATCCATCTACCGGGGCGGCGCCTTCATCTGCTGGGGAAGGAGACGGCGAGGCTCGCGCTTTCCTGCCCGATTGTCTTCATGAGGCAAACTGGGACGCTTCGGCGAGGAGTCAGCCCACGTGGCCCCGCTGACCCTCGAGGCGGCTGTGCTCGATGCTGCAGCCGGGGTAGCCAAGGCCCAGGGGGTTCCTTCCTGTCAAGCTGTGATCACGCTGCCGTCCTCTTTGCCCGCTCCACTGGTTCCCGTCTCTTCTGATCCCTCTGCCGCCATCATGGACCGGGTCGCCAACGAACTGAGCCAGCAGCGGGAGGATCTTTTGAGCGGCCCGTTCTGTCGCCTCCATCCAAGCAGCGCTGAGCCAGGCCATGTTGGCCTCCGATGGGGAGAAGCAGGCCACCAGCCAAGCCAAGGCCGCTCGCGACGCTGCCCTGGGCGAAGCCGCAGTTGCCCAGGACTGCTGCAAGGCGCTGGAGGTTGAGCTGCAAGGCCTGCGCGACGAGCTCGCCAAGGAGGTCCGCGGTTGCCAGGAGAAGGAGAAGGAGATGAAGGCTTGGGAGGCTGCTATCAAGGACCGGGGCGCCAAGCTTGATGACCGCTGCGGCCGATGGGAGACGCTGGAGTGGTCGCTGAAGGCGGAGAGGACCAAGCTAGATGCCAAGGCGAAGGTGCTGGCCGAGGATCGGGTGGCCTTCACGCAGCTGGAGAAGAAAGCTCGTGCCGCGCTAAAGATGCTTTACGAAGGCGGCTTGGAGGAGCCGTTGGCTGGTGTGGAGGATGGCCCCGCCGAGCTGCTTCCCTTCCTGGTCCGTGTGCTTGAAGATGTCGCAGACGGCCTCGGCCCCACGACCGAGGCCGAGGCACGTGCCCTGTCTTCTACAGCGCTGACGCATGTCCTCAGCCACGTCTACCTGCGCGACCCCAACGTCGACTTTGACAGCCTGCTGGAACCCGTGAGCGGCGACCTTGCCGCCGCTGCCGCTGAGGCCGTGAAAGGCCGAGCCGAGGCTTTGCTGGGGAGGTTCCGCGCCTTCAGTACCTTGCCCGGGCATGGTGCCGCCAGCTCTGCGGCCTCAGGAGGCGGAGTCGCCTAGTGTGACTCAGCCACAGGCGGCAGCGCCACTGGAGAGTGATCCCTTTGCGGCTTCTGACCTGTTTTTACTCCTGCAACATGCACCATGCCTCGCGGAGGCATTTAAACTTGTGTTTGGCATCGTGAAACAATCTATGGCTTGTAATATTTGCTTTAAATTCCCTGGAATTTGCATTTTCCCCTCCTATTTTCTTCCGCTCTACGTCGGCAGGGCCCGGTCCCGCGCATACCTCAACCGCCGTTAGCCCCGATCGGAAACCAGGACGGGACTAAGGAGTGAGGGGCTACGTGGCAAGTTAGGCTCCTGAGACGCGATGCTCAGGAGTCCCCCTTGACGCGCGAGCAACAAGTAGGGAAGGGGGAGCAAAGGAGTGGATTGGTCGTTCTGTGTCGGCAGGGCCCGACCACGCGCATACCTCAACCGTCGTTAGCCCCGACCGGAAACCAGGATGGGACTAAGGAGTGAGGGGCTACGTGGCAAGTTAGGCTCCTGAGTCACGATGCTCAGGAGTCCCCCTTGATGTTCAAATGGGTTTTCATACCTTGGCTCCGCTCGGGGAGGGGCGCGCGACGACCAGGTTCGAGGGACCTGGTTGGGTGGCGTGCGCTCGGGCATGGCCCGGGCGTAGCCCCCATGTCCAGCCCCCTCGTGCGGCACTCCCGAGGGGAGGCGTTGCGATGGTGCCAGACACTAAGCTCCGGGCTCCCTGAGGTTGGTACGGCCGTGGGCCGCCCTCAGTTGTTTATCCCCAGCGCGGAGCATAGCGCTTCCGTATGTGTACGGGAATAGCCGCTCCTCGACAGTGTCGTCAACTAGCGCGGAGCATGGTGCTTCCACTGGTACGTGGGAGGGGGGCTCCCCTCCGGGAGGAGCCCCCGGGGAATGTAAAGCCCCGCCCTGACACGTGGCCGGCATAGTAGGGCTAGGAGAGGTGTATCTGGGCACTCGTGAGCCAGCGCGGGACTCATGAGGCTCTACCTCGAGGCGGGTTGCGCCTGGCTCTGGGCCTTTATCAATGGTGTGTTCCTGCAGGGTGGTTAGAATGCAAATGCTCTACGTCCTCAGGTCCCGGCCCTCGAGCGAGCTCAGCCGCTGCTGGTATGACAGGTCGCGATGCTGTGGGTCAAGGCCAGGGGGTGAGGGCTAGAGAGCCAGTAGGAGCCCATGAGTCGCGATGCTCAGGTACCCCCCTTTTAATGTGCAAGCTCTTTGCCTGAGAGCGGAGAAGTATGCGATAAGCAGTAGATGATGATCATGGCAACCAGATTAAGCACGGAGGAGCAAATTCATTTCAAGTAGATGCAGGAAAAGCAAACACCATTGGGCCAGGCCCGAGCAGCTTGGGGATGATGTAGCCCGAGGGGCGCCCCCAACAAGGTAGGTAAAGAGAGTAAGCAAAACAGATACATGCTGCAGGGACGGACCCACGCGACCTGGGAACGACGCGGCCCTGTGAGCTCTCCCAGCTAAAAATGGAACTTGAAAGATGTCACCTGATGCCATTGAAGATGAAGTGATGCCGAAGAAGTGGGCGACGCGCGGTGAAGACGTCGACCCTCACGAGCCCCCAGGCCCAGGAGCCTCGGGAGGCTCCGGGGGCATGGGTAGGTCTTGGAGGGCCATCTCCACCTCCGCCAGGACTGCAGAATGCCTGACCTCCTGAGCCTCCAGAATGCTCCTCAGCAGGCGCTGATGAGCGGCGACCGCGTTCGGCAGGCCGAAAGGCATGCGAACGTAGCTGTGAGGTGGACCCTCGCAACGCCCCATGCGCGAAGGCCAGAGGCGCTCCTGAGACGCGGCTCAGTTGAGCCCTGGCACGTCGATGCAGATGCGCAGCCCACCATCCTCACCTGGATGTGGGGCCACGGCGGGCAAGCGGCGGCTGCCGCACATGACTCTCGACTCCTGTAGCTCCTGGGTGTTTCCTGCGATGAACTCATGTGGGTTTAGACTTCCTTGCCTCGTACCTTCCTGAGGGAAACATGCCTGGAAGCACCACTCTAAGTGGTGTCTGAGCGCCTCCCTCGTGACCTTGGCAATGTCGGTGGCTCTCCAAGAAAGAGCCCCCGAGCCCTGCCTGAGGAGGGCGCTGGGCGCGCTTTCCTATGCAACAGAGGGTGGCACTCCCTGAACGGGCGCAAATCCTGATGCAACGCCTTCGGAGGCACCTGCCTCCTTATGGCTTGGGCCAGGCGAAGCCTTCTTCTTCTTAAGGGTCGCCTCGAGAAGTCTTCCACTCCTGTGATCTAGGTCTTTGATTGCTGCGGCTTGGAACGCACGCTCAAGTGAACACACCGCGTCCCTTTCCTCACAGGGTACGGTGATGACTCCACCGCTTCCTGGCATCTTGAGGACATTGTAGCCATGGTGAGTCACTGCCATGAACTTGGCTAGGGCTGTATACCTGAGGATGGCGTTGTATGGCAGGCGAATGTGGGCGACGTTGGTCGATGAGCTCGGTGTGGTAGTTGTTGCGCTGCTCGAAGGTGACTGGCAGGCGAACTTGCCCTATTGGAACAGTGGAACCATTAGTGACTCCTGAGAAAGGCTTGGTCGGCTGGAGCTGATCATACGGCACTTGGAGATTGTCGAACGTCTCGATGGATAGGATGTTGAGTCCTGCTCCGCCATAACCCGAGGGTCCTGGTGACCTGCACATTGCTGATGACTGGGGAGCAAAGCATCAGGTGAACTCCGTCCATTGCCGCGCACTTGAGCTGATCCGCTAAGCTGAACATGATGGCGCACTCAGACCACCTGAGAGGGCGCATGGCCTCAAGCTTGGGGAGGACTACATTCACCTCGCGAGCAAACTGCTTGAATATGCGCTGTGATGCTGGGGCCTGGGCGCCACCCAAGATGCAAGCAATTCCGTGCGGCTCCTGGAAGCCCCCATCCCCCTCGTCTTGATGTTGGTCTTCGTTCCTTCTTGGTGGTGGCGGTAGAGGAGGGAGGCCTCCGTTGCCGTGCGGGCGATCCTCACAAGGCTGATCCCTCCAGCCTCCCTCGCGAGGCTGGTCTTGCCAGTGATCCTCATGAGGTCGGTCATGCCACCCTTGGCGAGGGCCACGGTCTTCCCATCGTCCTCCACCTCTTCCTCCTCCTCGGCCATAGCCCCTGTCGTTGCGCTTGGGGCGCCGGCCGATACGCCCATCTCGCACGGCCCTGAGCTCTTGGCATTCGTTGGTGTTGTGGGTGTGGAGGTCGTGGTACACGTAGTATCGGCTGCCCATGGATGACTCAGGGTGATCCCTGCCTCGCTTGGTGTCTGGTTCCGCTACGAGCACGGCAGCTCCCTTACGCTTCACGTCCTTGGCCTTGGGCTTTTTCTCTTCTGGGTCAGCAGCTGGGATCTCGAGGAGGGAGAGGCGTCCTTCCTCAGCCCTGGCGCACTTGGTCGCCAAGTTGAACAGCTCCAGGGATGTGCACAGGTCTTCATGGATTGCCAGCTCCTCCTTCATCTTGATGTCGCGCACGCCATCGGAGAAGGCTGAGATAATGGCTTCCTCAGTCACCTTGGGGATCTTGAGGTGAGCGTTGTTGAAGCGCTGGATGTATTTCTGCAGGGTTTCCCCTGGCTGTTGCTTGAAGCAGCGCAGGTCGCTTATGGCCAGGGGCCAGCGCGAGTGCCCTGGAAGTTGGCGATGAAGCGAGTGCGCATCTCGTCCCAGGAGGAGATCGTGCTAGGAGCCAGGTTCAAGAGCCAGGTGCGGGCGCCGTCCTTGAGCGCCATGGGAAACCAGTTCGCCATGACCTTTTCATCTCCATTTGTGGCTTCGATGCCCAGCTCGTAGAGCTGTAGGAATTCCACGGGGTCCGTCGTGCCATCGTAGCGAGGGGGCAGATCAGGCTTGAACTTGCCTGGCCATGTGACGCCGCGTAGCTCGAGGGTGAAGGCGCGACAGCCTGCCGTGGCCACCGGCGCCCTTTGCTGGTGCTGGGCTTGCTCCTGGTGATCACCACGCGCCGCCGCTTGGAGCAGCGCGGGGTCTCGGCGTGGAGGCGTAGGGACGTGATCTTGGCGCGCCGGTGCTGGGAGCGTGCGAGCACCTTCTTGGGGACGAGGGATCTCTTGGCAGCTCTATTCTTGCCGCGCAGGCGCCGGACGTGGAGGGTCTTGCCCTAGGGTTGCGCGCCTTGGAGCCAGGGCACCTTCTTGGGGAGGAGGTGGTGGAGGCGCCTCCTGATCCTCGCCCCCTGCGCGGAATGGAGGGTAAGGGAGAGCCCCCTGCGGCACTGACAAGCTCGGTGATGCGGGCGAGCCAGTCCTCGTAGAGGTCGTCGATGGGGAGGTAGTGCAGGAGCTCTCTTGCCAGGAGCAGCGCGGCGTGCGCGTCTGTGGAGGCGCGACGGGCGTTGGACGACGATCCGGCTGGAGTCAGTGACGGGGTTGCGGTGCGGCCCTCCCGCCGCACCTAAGGATGCTGGGATGAGGCCTGCCGCTCGTTCCCCGCCGGGCTGGTGGTGGCGTTGGCGGCAGGCGACGGGGAACGACGAGGGCGTCCGCCGACGGGCACTGTCTGGGCGATGCAGGTGGCGAGAGCAGCCCGGCGCTCAGCGCGAGCCCGATGAGCGTCAGCCATGGACACGACGGAAGATCACACGTGAACAGCAGAAGAAAGATTTCGGTGCACCCCTACCTGGCGCGCCAAATGTCGGATTTCGGGTTCCGGCCGACCCTTAAGGTTCGAACTCTGGGGTGCTCACGGAGATCTTTCCCCTACTGACTCGCGCTTCTATGGCTCGCAAGAAATCTAGGCTGGAAAGAAGAACACACAAAGGACACGAGGTTTTTACTGGTTCGTGCCATTGATGTGGTGTAATACCCTACTCCAGTGTGTGGTGTGGTGGATTGCCTCAGGGGCTGATGATGAACAATACAGGGGGAAGAACGGCCTCGCGAGAGGTGTTATTGAGCTGGGGCGGTGTGTTCTACTCCGTCTGGATCTCTCTCTCTGTTTCTTCTCTCTTTCCTTCTCTTTCTTTCTTTCTTCTTTTTTCCTCTCCCTCCTCTCTTCGGGGGCTAGTCCTATTTATAGAGGCCCTGGTTCTCTTCCCAAATAACGAGCGGGAAGGGAGCCCACAATTGACCATTTTGAAGGGGAACATCTAGTACAAGTTATCCTGACCAAAGGTGGTCTTCGGCTGCCAAAAGCACTGGTGATGACGCCGTCTTGGGCTCCACGGTGACCTCCGTCCTGCCGCTTTGCTGGTCTTGGTCTCGTTGCACCAGAATGGTAACCTTTGCCCGATGCCTTGGCATGTGCTTGCTCCCTTTGCACCGAAGGGGAAACAAGGACACTGCGCAAGCCGGCACCCGCCTGGTGCCCGCCTAATCTCGATCATCATGGCTTGCGTCATGGGCTCCTCGCGCGGCACCCCTGCCTTGATCTCTCTGCCTCCTCACGAGCCTGCCTGATGAGGCTGCTCCTGAGGAAGCCTCCTGTCGTCCGCCCCACAAGGCTTGGCCCCTTGGGAGGGTCTTGAGCTTGATCTGATGAAGCTGGGCCGCACTGGGCCACCACTCGAGCCATGCCGTAGGCCGCAGGCAGGCAAGTCTGGGGACCCCCGTTCCCAGAACGTCGACACTAGGAGTAGATGGATTGGAGTGGTGGGGTGCCTTTATATGAGCATCCAAACTCTGTTGCATTCACATCGTGCTGGCCCTATTCTGCTTATCCAATTAATTCCCTCTGCATGTAATTGAGGATGCATCATTGACCGTTCAATGTCTCGAGAACCGCTACCCTCTCCCTCCTTGGCAATGGCATTCAAGCACCTGTGGAGGTGACTGCCGCTCGCGTGTATCGGGTGTCAGGAGACGTTCTCGTCGACGACGAGCTGCCTATGGTGACTTCGTAAATTTCAAGATGATAGTACTAGTATGCTAAATATTTTGCACAACGACCAATGCGGAGAGGAAAATGAGAGAACTACGTATTTATTTACGGTGTAGATTCACTCATTTTGCTCCTATGTACTCCGTCTCGGTGTAGTCTAGTCAATTGTTGAAATCTCTAGAAAGGCAAATACTCCTTTCTGGTTTATAGGGCTCCATATGTACTCCATCTCGGTGTAGTCTAGTCACTTGTTGTCTTTCTAGAGATTTCAACAAGTGACTACATAGGGAGCAAAATGTGTGAATCTACACTCTAAAATATGTATAAATACATCCATATGTGGTAGTCCATTTGAAATATCTGAAAAGATAAATATTTAGGAATGGTGGGAGTATCATGCATGCCAAGTAGGCAAATTTGATGATGTGGCATAGAAGTAAATGAAGAAAGAGAGGGTTGAGTATCATATCATGATACCGTATCATATTAAATGTTGTGCTACTATGTGTCATGCATGCTAATAAATGAAGTCATCGATGATACTACATATGATACTATGCACTACGGATGTGTAGTATCATACACTAGTATCATATGCATGATACTAGTATTCCATTACAACCAGCCTAAGAAAAAGCCCGTCCTCGTCTGCGAGCCACCGCGCGCATGGGCGAGGGAGAAGGCGCGTAGAAGTGAAATCACGCTTCTCCTTGTTGTACAAGTTGACGCGACACATCATAGAACTGGCCCCACATGGTTGCCTCTAAACTTGGCTGAAGGACCCGCAGTGTACAATACTCCATTTGCTGCAACCTCTAATATTTACCCCACCACAAATTAAAATATATATATTCCTGTGTTGACCAGATGAGCATGAAAACTACAATCACCAGGATGACAGGTAGGGCCAGAAGATTATTTTAATCAAAAAAAAAGCATGGAACAGACCCCAATGATTTTAAGCTTACAGGCACGGTACACGCTATCCTAGACTACTCTGCACATGAAACTGCCACATGAGCGTCCGGGCTGCACTTGGCTCTTCGCCTCTTCGGGAAGTCGAACAATGATGGAGTACTACTACAATGGACGAGTCTACAGTATGGTTCTGGCCATCTGACACCGATTGAACTGCTGCATGTCCACCACGTGCGGGAGGGAGAGCGTGTAGTGAATGAAAGCTTCTCCTAGTCCTGCCAGCCACCACGCTCATTGGCGAGGGAGGGACGCAACTTCATTAACTTACTGCACCTGCCTTTGCATGTATGAAAGGTGGGCCCAACAGATGGGTGGCCCACCTGTCATGCAGCCAAAGGCAGGTGCGCGATTGAGAGGGCGTTGTAGTAATCAAACTTCTCGGTCTTGTACGAGTTGACGCGACACATCAAAGCACTACACTTGATATATTTCAATAATTTCCGTTTACAGATGCATTAATTACAACGCATGCATGCATGCCGTGACTCTCCTTTTGATACTTGCATGTGTTGATTTAATGCATCTTGAAGTAGTATGAATATGTGACGGTAAAGCTTTGTAATGCCCCGACCCTAATAAAGCGAGAGATGGTTGTGCACGAGGAGGGCGAGATCATGCAGACGGAACAGGACCCGACGATGGAGCTCTCTATGGTCTCGATGGACCTCACCTTGATCCACTGCCCCTTGTGCCTCCGCCCTTTGAAGCCTCCAGTGTATGAAGTTAGAATACACCTTGTTTGTTTGGCTGATCGAGCAAGGTGTAGGTTTCTTGATTGATGTGTTGTTCGATTGATTTTGCAATGCAAGGGAGGGCACCTGGCCTGCTCGGACTGTCGTGTCGAGCGCCCCGAGAACCAGTGGCAGTTCCAGAAGTGCGAGTGCAGCGGTGGCTTCAACGTGCGAAACACAGCGGTGGGCGCCGTTCTCTCCTTGGTGAGGGTGGAGTGCCCGCACAAAGGCTGTGGGCTCTATGTCACTTACCACAAGCTCGCCGATAACCAGAGCCTGTGTCCGCTCGTGCCCTGCAAATGCCCCGTGCCCGTCTGCGGCTATGAAGGCCCGCCGCCGGCGCTCTCCTACCACATCAGCACCGTGCATCCCATGCCCATGCACAGGATCCAGTATGGCAAGGTGCTCCAGCTGCAAGTGCCACTGCCGGAGCCACGACTCTTGCTGTTCGTAGAGGAGGACAGCCGTGCATTTTTCTTGGTCGGCGGCGTGCTCGACGTCGGTGCTCCTATCGCTGTGTCGGTCGTCTGCATCAGAACGGGGTCGTCCCCACTGCCGCACTACATGGCCAAGCTGTGGGCAAACGGCCCGCCGGGGGAGCCCAAAGGCAGGACCGACGCTGTCAAGGTGGAAATGGAGGTGACATGCAGCAAGGATCCCGGTGATGTCACTGTGCACGAGCTTACCTTCTTCACAGTTTCGCCTAAGCTGTTGGTCGGGGCTAAGCTGGTGTCCCTCCACATTCAGATTGACAAGCTCACGTCTTAAATGACTCTACAGTGCCTTCTGTTTATCTTAGTAGTATGCTAATATAGGGGTTAGCTCGGTCTACATTATCTTAAGAGATGGTGGGCTTTGGTGGAGATGCAGCAATTACTTTGACATCAGATAAGCAGTTAAAGTAATTTTCAATAGCCGAACGGATATTTTATGTCTCTTGGATATAAAGATCCTTTGGGTAAGAAGTATAACAGCTTATAAGAACTAAGTACAACACCTTATATGCTTCTTTGTTCAGGAAGTGTTTCATACTCGTGTGAGTTGACGCGACACATAAAAGTAGTACTACTACTAGTAGTACTCCCTCCGATCCAAATTTCTCTGCGCATAAGGCTGGTCATAGTGGGAGTAACATAGGTGATAACATCACACTTATCTAGACAAAATAGATGATGTGTCAAGTAATTAATGAAGAAAGAGAGGCATGTGGTAACATAGCTAGTTACTGTAACATCACACATATCAAAAAAAGATGAGTCTACAACCTTATAAATGGAGTGATGCATGACACAACACATATGTTACTACCCAAAGTGGAGGTAGTAACATAGACTAGGAACATGTGCATGTTACTACTCTAAGTTACTCCACACTGTGACTAGTCTAAGTCGAGGCACGGATACCAAGGAGGGCATGGTTGTGTCTATACTTGGACAACTCACCCGACTGCAGGTGCACCAGGCAGACGAATCTCATGTCGTGTTGGTGCCGTGTGCGGCCCGCACATTAACCAAAACCTCACGCCTCCATCTTAGCCTCCGGGTTTTAAACTTCTCAATCTCATGGCCAAGGAGCAACGTGAAACCTATGATAGAGCCAATCGGATGGTTGAGAACACTACAATTCGTAGCTACAGATGCGTGTGTGAGAGAGAACGAGTGTGTGCGTGCACCTCTTCTCTTCCTGTATAACGTACTAAACTCAAAGTACAAGTGTATGTGGGTGGCATCGACCTAGGAAGCTAGAGATGGTGCGTGCGAGAAGTTCCGAGAGATAGTTGTGTGCATGGCAAAAATGGAGAGAGATGATACGTGCGACAAGTCTATAGCTTGTCACGAGGCTATTGCTGTTGAACACCCCAATAACCATAAGATATGTATCCTATGGTGCCAGTTATTGCATGTACACGGCAGTAGAAAAAGAAGTAGTACCATGGCATATGCTACACCATGGCCGAGAACACATGCCCACATTACGCCATCCGGGAATAGTGCCGCACTTCAAAACTAGAACCGTCAATAAATTTTGAGCTTACGTCTCGTCACATTCCAAGTTACTACCATGCTATATTTAATTGCAAACCTTTTCACACCGATCACAACCTAAACGGTTTCCCACTTAGGAGCGTATTAGTAGTACTCGGTTATAAATACTACTATGGCAAGATGACTGCACATTCCTCCTCAACTCCTCATCCACAAAAAACAATTAAGTCATTCAGCATCGTTCCTTTGCGTCTGCCACGGCCAGCGTGAGTTCTGGGTCAAGAGATTTCCACCAGGGAGAGGCGAGCATGGAAGAGGAAGCATGAGAGATGTCCTGCCTCGCTGCAAAAGCAGCCGACATGTCCAGCCGCGTGGCAGTAGCAGCACAGAGGTCCCACCGCACCGTCGATGTAGCAAACTGGTTCGGCCGCGCCGCGGAAGCAGCAGAGATGACCCGCCGTGCCGCCGAAGCAGCACAGAGGTCCCGCCGCACCGCGGCCGCCTGGGAAAATTTCTCGCGGGCAGCCGAGGACTCTTACAGGCACATGCATGCGATCCTCCATAGCCTGATGGACTAGATCTCCGGCTGTGCGAGGTTGCAGGACGAGGCTACCGACGTCATCCGGCAACTGGGGGAGGGTAATGCAAAGCTCTGGGCCGAGCGCGACCTGCTAAGGGCGAAGATCGCCGGAAGGACAAAGCAGGCGGAGGAGACTGATGCCTTCTTACAGAGGACATGCGTCATTGTCAAGAAACTTATGGACGAGAATGCGATGCTCCACATCAAGCATGAAAGTCTGGGGGAGGAAGCACGGGATGCTACCAAGAAGTGTATTAAGGACATGAAACTGATGAAAGAGATCATCACCGCTCGCCGCGAGAACTAGTCTCCGCGACCTGCAGCACATTAAGGAAGTAGAGATCAATGAGCCAGATCGTTGTATGTGTCTTCCTTCTTCTTTTGCCCTTGTGTATTTCGGGCGTAGCCACATGTTGCTTTTTTAGTTATCTTCCTAATTATGTAAGACAATTATTATCCACTCTAGTCGTCCTTATATATATATTCATCAGTCTTGCCATAAGTCGCAGTAGATGCTATATAGGTCCATCGGATCTTACATCATGATCCGTGCAAAATTTTCTTTTCAGGTTTTCTTTTTTCTCTCTTGAATCTCAATTGAGTGAGACATAGCCATGCCATTAAACAGAGGCTCGAGCACCATTAATGGAGACCTTGCGAGAGAGGTGGACGATGGATGGAGGTCAAAGGGCTCTCCTCCCGATAAGCATGCGCAGGGGTCTGATCGCACGCCTCATGTACTCAAATAGCTACCCTGCACGGCGCCTCCTAGCTTATAAAAAAAGTAGCTAATAAAAAAAGGGGACGCGTGGCGACACGTAAATGGTAAATAGAACGCCCACGGTTTCAATAATACATGTGTTTCCGATTGTAACGTGACAACACTTGTTCGAAAATGACTTTGTTGATTGTTAATGTGTGCGCCTTCGCAAATCGGACATCAAAATTAACACAACATGTTGGTGCCATGTCATGAGACCAATTCAAGTTTCATGATTTTCATCCGTGTTTTTGATTTACAAGAAGTAAAAAACCAAGTTTCTCAATGTTTCCAGCCGAGCCACGACTCCCAGATGTTTGAATTTCATTCCCATTTCTTGCATCGGACCTAGAAATATACCGGAGGACACACATGTGATTTTTCAATTAGCTTTGGTGTACTGGAGCATATGGTTGTATTTCAAATTTGAATTATGCACACAAAGGTGACACATTCCCTCTCAGAACAACAAGCCATCTTGAGAGAAGCTCTGGTCTGCAAGAAACTTACACCGAAACTTATTCCTATTCTGCCAATTTTTTTACCACAGCATGGTAGTACCATGACATGACACCATGCCAAGTTTCATGATTTTCAGGCGTGTTTTAGATTTACAAGAATTTTGAAACCAAGTTCTCAATGTTCTCGGGCGAGCCACAATGCCCAGATGTTTGAATTTCATTCCCATTTCTTGCATGGAACCTAGAAATTCCCCGAGGACACACATGTGATTTTTCAACTAACTTTGGTGCACGGGAGCATGTGCTTCTAGTTCAAATTTGAATTATGCACATTAAATGACCAGAAACTCAATTACTGTATGAAAAAGGCGAAAAGAACCCGCAATAATTGAAAAATTTAACAGGGCACACATGTAGTTCTATGTTGCCTCTATAAAGAAACTCAAGGGGGGCAGCGTATATTGTTTCGCACTAAAAGGTGACACGTTCCCTCTCAGAATCACGAGCCTTGTTGAGAGAAGCTCCGGTTTGCAAGAAGCTTATACCAAAACTTGTTCCTATTCGGCCAAAAAATTTACCACAGCATGGTAGTACCATGACATGACACCGTGCCAAGTTTCATGATTTTCTGGCGTGTTTTGGATTTACAAGATTTTAAAACCAAGTTTCTCAATGTTCTCGGGCGAGCCACGATGCCCAGATGTTTGAATTTCATTCCCATTTCTTGCATGGGACCTAGAAATTCATGCGAGGACACACATGTGATTTTTCAACTAACTTTGGTGCAAGGGAGCATGTGCTAGTAGTTCAAATTTGAATTATGCACATTAAATGACCATAAACTCGATTAATGTATAAAAAAGGCGAAACGAACCCGGAATAATTCCAAAATTTAACAGGGCAATCATGTAGTTCTATGTTGCCTCTATAAAGAAACTTAAGGGGGGGCTGCGTATATTGTTTCGCACTCAAAGGTGACATGTTCCCTCTCAGCACCACGAGTAATCTTGAGAGAAGCTCCGGTTTGCAAGAAGCTTATACCAAAACTTGTTCCTATTCGGCCAATTTTTTACCACAGCATGGTAGTACCATGACTTGACACCGTGCAAAGTTTCATGATTTTTAGGCGTGTTTTGGATTTACAAGAATTTTAAAACCAAGTTTCTCAATGTTCTAGGCTAAGCCGCGATGCCTAGATGTTTGAATTTCATTCCCATTTCTTGCATGGGACCTAGAAATTCACCCAAGGACACACATGTGATTTTTCAACCAACTTTGGTGCACGGGAGCTTGTGCTTGTAGTTCAATTTTTGATTATGCACATTAAATGACTCGAAGCTCAACTAATGTATAAAAAAGGCCAAACGAACCCAGAATAATTTCCAAAATTTAACAGGGCACTCATGTAGCTCTATGTTGCCTCTGTAAAGAAACTCAAGGGGGCAGCGTATATTGTTTCGCACTCAAAAGTGTCATGTTCCCTCTCAGAACCACGAGCCTTCTTGATAGAGGCTTCGGTTTGCAAGAAGCTTATACCAACATTTGTTCCAATTCGGTCAACTTTTTTACCATGACATGGTAGTACCATGACATGACACCATGCCAAGTTTCATGATTTTCAGGCGTGTTTTGGATTAACATGAATTTTAAAACCAAGCTTCTCAACGTTCTCGGCCGAGTCACGACGCCAAGATGTTTGAATTTCATTCCCATTTCTCGCATGGGACCTAGAAATTCACCCAAGGACACACATGTGATTTTTGAACCGTCTTTGGTGCACCGGAGCATGTGCTTGCAGTTCAAATTTGGATTATGCACATTACATATCCAAAAAATCAATTAATGTATAAAAAAGGCCAAACGAACCCGAAATAATTCCAAAATTTAACAGGGCACTCATATAGTTCTATGTTTCCTCTGTAAAGAAAATTAGGGGGAGGCAGCGTATATCGTTTCGCACACAAAGGTGACACGTTCCCTCTCGGAAACACGAGGCTTTTTGAGAGAATCTTCGGTTTTGAAAGATGCTTATACCAGAACTTGTCCCAATTCAGCCAAAAAATATACATATGAAAACAGGGTTTAGATTATCCCGAACATCTCGCTACCTAGACCAATGTACTCTGATTTAAATTCAACATAAAATGGATACAAATATTTGAATTGGAGATCGTATGGTACATGTAGTTCATAGTGAAATATGATTACTGCTATATGCATGTTTTTTGTTAACAAGATAATATTTAAATTATTGTATAACTTGACAACAATCGTATTCAAATAAGGAAAATTGATTCAAATTTAGTCCATATGGTAGACGACAATATATATATATATATTCATAGGGTGGAGTAAAATGTTCATATATGATGGAAGATCAAAATATACGACTACATCCATTATAAACCGCAAGGTCACCAAATGATATATTTGAATTCAATATAACGTGGATTCAAAAATTGAAATTCGAGATCCTGGCATTTGTAATCATATAAAAAGAGACATGACTCTTTCTTTTGGTGGGAATTGATTTGTTCTTTGTTGTTGTTGAGGGAAGTGCGAATCGATATGGTACTGTACAGGGTAATCTTGTTCTCCCAATTTTTTTTACATTTTTCTTGTAGTTTTTTCAATGACATCTATAGAAATATAGTAAAAGGGGACATGACTCTCTTATGTCTTGTATGAATTGTTTTTTTGTACACGTTAAGTTTGTTCCGCCGAACAAGGAATCCGCGCTTTGTTATCCCGAAATTTTCAAAATCGAATATCTTTTATCTCATCTGCTTTGAAACTCCCGCCTCTTCAACCCGTGTCGCGCCTTGTTAGCCTGAAATTTTGACCCGCGCGAAAACTCCCTCCTCATCCGGAATCGGTCCCGCAGCCCAGACACGCGAAATCCCCCTTCTACCCCTCCGCCGGAAATGCCAGCTCGATGTAGCGGTGTCAAAACCGGTGGGGGTACACTGGTAACTTACCCTACATTTCGGATAAGCGCGCCCCTAAGCCATGGCCCCCCCTACCTTCCCCTTCGCCCCCATTCGTACACCGAGGCTGCCAAAACCCGTGAAACCCCACGCTCCTCTGTCTGCCTCCCGACCGCCGCCTAGACGGAGAATCTCCCCCGATGACGTTGTCCACCGCAACATCTTGCCATCCCTCATCGACCGCACCGGATGAGGATCCGTCGTCGATCTCGTCATCCCGCCGAATCAGCCGCCCTGTCCTCCACCTCCAAGGAGCTGCCCCGATGTTCGCCTCATCTATCGTGCCACCTCCATCCCCACAGCATCGTCTTGACCTGCCCCACCGGAACCGCAACACCCTCCCCAATTCCTCCGATGAAGCTGAGGCCCACTCGGCGCCATCAAGGAGGTTCTGCACTCACCGCTGCATTTTATCTTTTCTTTGATCTCATGGGGCTACCGGTGCTCGATACCGAGCAGCCATGGCAGGTCTCCATCAACGGCACAGTCGCCGGCCACTTCATCTACGGCGTCTCTCCCCCATGTCGTTGCTTCCTCGACGGCGACTTCCACACCGGCACTAGCTGCAGCTGCTACGGCTCTTTTCTTGCTGTCGGTCACATTGCTGCACTACTCTTGCTTTCATTCGTGTTGCTGCTCTTCACTGCCATTGCTGTCAGTCGCGCTGCTGCTCCGCTCTTGCTCTCGTTCGTGTTGTTGCTCTGCTCTTGCTCTCGCTCGCGCTGCTGGTGCTGCACGACCTCTGGCAGCTACAGGAGTTGCTGCTTCAGCAATTGCTCACGGTGCTACTGCATGACTTGCTCTCAGCTAGTGTGTTCCCTGCTAGAGCGTCTGCTGATTTAGATCACTGCTTCTCTGCTACTAGTGCTCGAACGCACTAAACATCTATTGCAATGCTCTGCTACTAGTTCAATCAGTTTCGACAGTAAAATTCAGTTTCGACTGTAAAGTTCATTTTCTTTAGTTAAGTTCAGAGTGAATAGAATTTACAGCATCTGTCGGACTGGCCGTGGAGCGGCTGATGCGTTTTACATCTAGCACTTTTTGGTGCTGTATTTTACATCATCTATTGTAGATGATATTAGAGTCCCACTTCAGATTAACGTTGTATGTCTTGTCTTGCTTCAGCCTAACCACCGTACACCTCATGGGAGCTACTCCAACGACGGAACCGTCCATCATAGCGGAGCCGTACCCTCGCCACCATTTCCAGAGGCCTCAGATCTTCTTCCCTGCCTCCGATAGTCACACCAGCGTCACCATCCTCCACGTCCAACCCAATGATGCTGGGATCGACAAGGCTATGCCAAAGAGGTTGTACACTTGTTGCATCACTTTGTTACTCTGCATTCATGTTGATCCCTCAGGGATCCTTTGCTATGGAACTACTATTTGTGCATTTGGTTAGAAGGAGTGGAGCAAAGCAAAACTGGAGGATTTTTTTTCCTTTGGTGTCTCTTTGAAAGAAAAAAGTAGGAATTTTAATATCCACTTGGACATCCTTTTCAAACTAATATGCATGAAGAACATGACTAATTGCATTACTGGCATAATAAGATTCTTATTTTTTTCATTTTCACGTGGTTTGACTTTAATTTGACCATGTTTCTCCATTTCTGTGTTCTTCCAATTCATGTGAACCAAAACCTAGGTTGATAGAAATCCTATGTTTCCAAATGCTCTGTTTTGCATGTGCATTCCTATCATATTCATGTGTTTTTCCTGTCCCTGCGTTTATAGAATCCTCCAATTGTAATGAGCCCTTACAGATTTACTTCATTTCCAGATAGGCGTCAAAGAAAACTCTGCGTGTTATGTCCTGCTCCTGCCGTGCCGTTGTCCACCCCACCTGAGGTGCACCATCGACAAAAGCGTTCACTGCAGCAGAGATTCCCCCTGCAGACTTTCTTTCGCCACCTCAGATCATCTTCCCCATTGCCGGTAGCCACGCCAACTGCATTACCATCATCGATTGAGCAGATGAACCTGAGGATTACACAGTTCCGAAAGAGAGGTCGAAGTCTTTTGTGTTTGCTTACGTTATACATCGGTTATTATTACCTGCTACTTCATCGTTCAAACTTGAGTTTTAAAATGCAACGAATAGTATCTGTCTACTATCTGGTTCATCTGGGGTCTTCTATGAGGTTCATGTTGGGTGGGCAACAAACAGTAGATGATCCATTCTCTATCTTTTTAAAACTGAAGCTATAATCTACCTGCTGTCATTAGTTCTGGATCTATCCACTCGTTTGCTACCATTAGTCTTGATTTCTGCACGCACCGCTTAGGCCTTACAAAATCTAACTATCTTTTTATTATGCATGTCAGTTATTGTACACAATTGTACTGAACATGTAGAGAAAAAGATAAGACCGTTGTGTGGGAATATAATGTCATGCATATGCCGCTCCATGGTGGGTGAAGTTCCCCCCTCCCGCCATTCTAGATTGTATTCCAGAGGAAGATAACTGTTCAAATGGGGATTTAGAGGGAGCCAACCACTCCTATTTACCACCTGAAGTGTTTTCTCTAATCTGGCATGATGATGTTGGCCATATCATGCATATGGCGCCTTGCATTGCTTACATTATACATCTTATATGTCATCAACTTAGTTTAGATTTGCTTTCTGTGAATGCCACCTGTTTGGTTTCTATATCATACTCCCACTGTTCCTAAATATTTGACCTTTTTATAGATTTCAACAAGTGACTACATACGGAGCAAAATGAGTGAATCTACACTCTAAAATATGTCTATATACATCCGTATGTGGTTGTCCATTTGAAATCTCTAAAAAGACAAATATTTAGGAACGAAGGGAGTATATGGGAATTATGCAATGCCATCTTCTTTAGCCAGGCGTCATATATGTGAATCATGCAATGCCATCCTGTTTAGCCAGTCATCGTATATGTGAATTGTATTGTGCCATATTTTTTTCATAATGTATTCCATTTATCAACAATGTTTATACATTCATCTACTCTTCCTGTGTATCGGCCATTTGAGTCGGTCATGGGAAAATCTGGAGTGAAAACAAGGTCTTCTGAGTAGTCAGTGCTACCTGTCGATGCAAATTTCCTACTGGTTACAGATAGCTCCTTAGAGAAGCATTCAGCGACAGATGACCAGTTGTATCCCCCCCCCCGAGGTGCATGCTCTCACTTGGCAGGGTTATATTGCTCATATTATGCATATGGTGTCTTGCATTGCCATGCCATCTACTTAGATTAGACATGCTTTGTGTGAATGCCTCAAGTTTGCTTTCTATATCAGATATGTGAATTATTCAATGCCATGTTTTTCAACCAGTTATCATATATGTGAATTATGCACCGCCATGTAGCCAGGCATCATATATGTGAATTATCTCATGCCATCTTTTTTCATTAAGTATTCCATTTGTCGACAATCTGTGTATATTGAACTACTCTTCATGTGTATCATCCATTTGAGCCAGTTATGGAAAAATCAGGAGTGAAAACAAGGTCTTCAGAGCAGGCAATGGTACCTATTGAAGCATATATCTCGATGGTTAGAGGGAGCTCTTCAGAGGAGGATTCAGAGATAGATGACCAGTCCTATATCCCACCTGAGGTGTATGCTCTAAGTTGCAATGTTTATATTTCTCATATCATGCATATGGTGTCTTGCATTGCTTAGTTTAGACATCATATGCACAATATTGAATTCCATCTACTTAGTTTAGAGATCATACATGCGAGTGCCAGATGCTTAGTATATGAATCAATTATGTCAATTGTATCATGACATCCTCTATACTTAGACAACATGTATGTGAATTATTTCAACCCAACCTATTTTAGAAAGACATCATATGGTTTTGTCATGTCATCCTGTTTAGATACTCATCATATGTTCAATTATGCCATTATATCATGTTCAGTTATCCATCATATATCTGAAACTGTATCATGCTATCCTGTTTAGTTAGGCATCATATATGTGAAATTGTGTCATGCTGTCCTGTTTGGTTAGACAACATATATGTGAATTACCACATCTGTCTATCATACAATGTCTGTACGTTCAATTTATTTTCTTGTTTATCAGCCATTTGAATTGGAGGGGGTGATGGCAGTATCTAAGGGAGCAAAAACCCATTCTTCACAAACGACAGTGCTACTCGTTGATGCAGATAGAACCATGGTTGTACTGGCCCACAAACTAGCCCCACCACACATAATCAAGACTCTTCCAGATTGCACACTTACATCGTTGGGCAGAGAACCAGCTACAACCCATCTAACCCCATCCCCAGCAGATAGTAACCCACTTCTAGTTGACAAAGCACCATGTCCACCACAGAGTACCCCCACACGAGCAGTTTGTAAAGCAACTGCAGTGCCGAAAGCACGAAGACCACCACAATGAACCCAGACTCCACGTTTAAAGCAGAAGAGCAACTGTTCTCGGGTCAGATTCCATAGCTATGGTCCATACTCCTTTCTTGTTGCATCATTGTATTTACTCATACCAACTACTTCGAATTTGAAGGATCCAATTGAAACTCCAATGGTGCAACAGGTATGTTTTAAACCTATTTCTTTAACTGGATTTCTGTTCTAACTTCTTGCTCTATGTTGATTTCAGTTTCATTTGTATATACAGTTATGTTCTCATGTGATGCACATTTCAAGTGTTGCCAATGATGTGTAGTTTCTCATACTTATATTTTGTCTATGTTGTTGTGTCTTAAAAATATATGACTTGAATTGTGTCTCTATCTTGATTTGGCAACATAAACTAGAATGATATGGACAATACAGTGACCATAGTATATAGATATATGTTTGTTTCATGCTGTTATCCTGTCCACCTTACTACTAGACCGGTTTACCAAAAAGAGTTTCGTATACTACATGCTATACCTGTGATGTGTCTGCTTGTTTCTCTTGTAGTATGCGAAAAGAATATTGGAGAAGAGCACCCCACTATGCAATGGTAGAGAAAGTAATGCAGATAAGGTTCAAGATAGTGAGACAACCCTGTTGGTCTCCAAGAAAGGTGATAAAAATGATCTTGTAGACAATGAGAAAACCCCACAGTCCTGCGTTGATGTAGTGTTCGAGTTACTGGCCAGTACCGCTGGCACAAGCTCTTCGAACTCACTGCCAGAATCACTTCAACTTATTTAGTCTCAACTACAAGCTGAAAGGCATCAGTCAGCTGTGTTGCGGCAAGAAGCCGAAGGACTGAGGAAGTCCCTGCAGAATTCAGATGCATACTTTCTTGTGCAACATCAAGTCTTGGAGGATTTAAGTGCCAAACAAGAGAAAGTTAAAAAGCTTGCTAAGCATCTAGCCAGCATTATGGGTACCCAGGATATTGTTTCTTGAGCTCTTCTAAAGTGTTTTCAGTTCTGGACTTGTTTTGCTGCGGCGTTTATTTGCACTAGTCGCCAAGTTTGACAACTAATGTATATGATATGCGGCTTTGTTCCCTATATTTGCACTGGTGGCGAACTCTGATGCCCAGTGGATGTAATATGTGTAATAGCTGTGATAGCCTAGCATAAGTTGCTCTTATTTATTTCCTTGTTGTCTTGTTTATTTGTTTGCTTGTAGTCAGTGCAATTATTTTTCCGCGGTTTGCTAGTGGCCGCAATAACCTATTTTTAAAACTAGTCCACAATAACCATGGGCTACATATTTACTGTAGTTACCATGGGCCTCCTAAAGGCCATAGAAACAATGGGCCTTCTAAGGGTCGTAGAAATGATGGGCCTTCTACGGGCCGTAGCATCAATGGGCCTTCTACGAACTGTTTGATCGATCGGCAAAACATGGGCCAATAACAGACCGCATTATGGGCCGTAAATGGGCTAAATTTGGAATCGTTCGTTCATAGGCCGACCATAACGGGCCGTCGTTAATCTGTCGTATTTGATGACACTACGAAAACAGCCCAACGGATTAACAGGCCGCAAACGGGTCGATTGTAACCACAGGCTGAATTTGGCCCACAAGCTGAAAAGGCCAATAATGGGCCGTAAGTAACTGAATGCGGGAAATAAGCCCAAGAATAAATGGCCCTTAGAAGGCCAAAAGATAACATGGGTTGGAAACGGCCGAATGGAATAATGGGCTGTTAATGGGTATAAAGCGGTACACTATTCACTACAGGCCAGATTCACCACGGGCTACTAATGGGCCAAGAGTTACAAATGCACTCGTATGGGCCAAAAGACATCATGGGCCATATATGGGTCGGAAGTTACACCGGGCTGGAATCATATTGGACAGCCCAGATGAAGCTACTAGGCTTAATTCTGGTAGGCCATAACGGGCCGTGAGTTAGCGAGCCGTAAATGGGCTATATACGAACATGTCGTTAACAGGCTTTCCGTGGGCTGGCCCGTTACCATTTGATCAAGTCAAACGGGTCGGCCTTTTCACCGGAATGGGCCTCTGTTGGGCCATGCCACGTGTTGACATATCATAGGCGCCTCCTGTCCAATGAATGGATGACATCTGTCCCAACGGTGAGCCAAAACTTGTTTCCTCCGGCCAATGACAATTTTACACATGGGAAATCCTCATTGGTCCAGGCTGTGAGCGGGTTATCGGATCCAAAACTGGACCCGATAGCTTAACGGCGACCCGTTATGGTGGATGCCATGTGTCGGTCACCCTTAACGAAAGCACTTCCATGACGCGCGATTTATTATCATGGAAGTGGACACTTCCGTGATGATAATTTTGGTAATGTCATGGAACACTACTACGACAGCACAGGTATGACTATCTTGATTCTGTCATAAAATTGTCATGGATATACATGCATGAAAAAAGTGACCTACTGTGACAAACACGTATCATCACGGAAGTGTCTTTTTTCTGTAGCGGCTCGAGGCCCTGGCTTCTAATATGAAGCTTGTATTGTTTTAATTTGTGTCTGAAGTTCTGTTGTGTATCTTCCCATGAGTCCCTGATCTTGATCGTACACGTTTGCGTGTATGATTAGTGTATGATTGATTCGGGGGCGTCACACTTCTACTCAACGATCTACATGGTTGGGCTCTGGGCGAAGCCTCGTTTCAAGATTAGTTTTGAAACCAATGATGGTAGTAGCCCCGGGGACTAAGCATGGCTTCATTTTTGGAGTTGGGCTTGGTTCTTAGCAATATTACATTGACTACCTGAAACCCCATTATGCAACCATTTTGTCCATTATACACCCTCTTGCCCAACAGAACCGGGAGCTGGACACTAAGGTCGATAACCTAAAGAAGCAGCTAGATGGTCAATGGAAGGAGATGCGGGATCTGCAATGCCTTTATGAGACCGCAATCTATAAGTTGTGTTTCCAGGTTTGTGCGTCTGAGGTCTCCTTTGTGTTGCTTTTGTTTGACCTTATAGACTTTACTTGTTTGTCAGACACCGAAGAGGATACCATAATCCAACGCATTATTGAAGAGGCCACGCAGACTCGTGAATAGGCTGAGCAGGCTATGAGGGTTGGTCAAAGCAACCTTGCCGGTCTCACAGGCGAAACATGGACTGGAGGGTAGCATAGCCGTGGAGCGGGATTCTTGTGGCATGTTGTGTCGTGAGCTCTAGGAAATTAAGGAGGCGCATGGGAAGCTCAGCCATGAGGTCGGAACTCTGGACGCTGAGCTCAAGTGCCAGGTTGGGTTGTGAAAGGGGCACGAGGAAGAGGACGCATGACTCCAAAATCTCAATGACGACTTGGCAGCCTAGCTGAGTGAGGCACAAAAGAATAGTGAAGACTTGGTGGTAGCTTATGAATGTGAGTATCTTGGCATACACCCACCTCTTCGATCTTTTTTATTGTCTTCTTTCGTGCCTGAGTCTTTTCAACGCCTTTTGTAGAGCCTACCCTAGAGATCCACAACGATGATGTTGAGACCAGTTGCAGGAGGTCACTGCCACCATGCAAAAGCTGTGAGTGGCGCTAATTTGGGCTGTTGGAACCCTCTGGTACAAAGAACCAGAGCTCCTACGCAACCTTGATAGTGTTCTTGCTCTTCTAGGCAGGGCTTTGGGCTAGATTACTGACTTGCTCTTTTCTATGGCCTTCGAAGGAGCTCGTGAGGTGCTCGCTGGTGTGGGCCCATCATTCAAAGATGGATCTCGGTCTGCTCATGAGGGTTGTGCCCGGCGACCAAAACCCGGATGCCTTCTTTGAGGAGGTTAGGAAGGACGCCTAGTTTGTTGCTGGGGCCTGCGAGCTACAATCGATTGTCAAGAGAGCTCCAAAAGAGGTAGATATCTAGGCGTGAGTGTCTAACTTTGTACAGGGTTTTTGGTTGTACAGTTGTATAAATATTGTGCAGTTTTAGTAAGTATCTTGCAAAGTCCTTTATGTGCCTTGAGAATTCCCTTTCTTCTGCCAAGTTAGTTTCTGTTGCATTGGTATTGTGAAGTTAGAGCCCCTTATGTTGAGCCCGGCGTGTGTGATTCTGGATCATGTCCTATGAGCCCAATGGGCCTGGGATATGATACATCTCCAACGTATCTATACTTTTATATTGTTCCATGCTATTATATTATCTGTTTTGGATGTTTATATGCATTAATATTTTATATGATTTTTTGGACTAACCTATTAACCTAGAGCCTAGTGCCAGTTTTTGTTTTTTCCTTGTTTTAGAGTTTCGCAGAAAAGGAATACCAAACCGAGTCCAAACGGAATAAAACTTTTGTGATGATTTTTCTTGGACCAGAAGACACCCAGGGGACTTGGAGTGCAAGTCAGAAGAGCCATGAGGCGGCCACAAGGGTGGAGGGCATGCCCAGGGGGTAGGGCACGCCCCCAACCTTGTCGGCCCCTCGCAGACCTCCTGACCTAGACCTTTCTCCTATACATACTCATATACCCCAAAAACATCCAGGGGAGCCACGAAACCACTTTTCCACCGCCGCAACCTTCTGTACCTGTGAGATCCCATCTTGGGAACTTTTCCGGCATCCTGCCAGAGGAGATTCGATCATGGAGGGCTTCTACATCAACACCATTGCCTCTCCGATGAAGTGTGGGTAGTTTACCTCAGACCTACGGGTCTATAGCTAGTAGCTAGATGGCTTCTTCTCTCTCTTTGATTCTCAATACAAAGTTCTCCCGATGTTCTTGGAGATCTATTCGATGTAATACTCTTTTGTAGTGTGTTTGCCGAGATCCGATGAATTGTGGATTTATGATCAGTTTATCTATGAATATTATTTTGAATCTCCTCTGAATTCTTATATGCATGATTTGATATCTTTGCAAGTCTCTTCGAACTA
The DNA here is from genome assembly GCF_056163025.1 of Triticum urartu. Taxonomy (NCBI): domain Eukaryota; kingdom Viridiplantae; phylum Streptophyta; class Magnoliopsida; order Poales; family Poaceae; genus Triticum; species Triticum urartu. The sequence goes on from NC_141879.1 coordinate 429,310,428, forward strand.
TCGATTTGGTTTCTCCAAATAGATCGTTTTTCTTGCAATGGAAGAAGTGCTTAGCTTTGGGTTAAATCTTGCGGTGCTCGATCCTAGTGACAGAAGGGGAAACAACATGTATTGTATTATTTCCATCGAGGATGGCAAGATGGGGTTTTCATCATATTGCTTGAGTTAATCCCGTTACATCATGTCATCTTACTTAATGTGTTACTCTGTTCTTAGGAACTTAATACTCTAGATGCAGGCAGCAGTCGGTCGATGTGTGGAGTAATAGTAGTAGATGCAGAATCTTTTCGGTCTACTTGACACGAACGTGATGCCTATATTCATGATCATTGCCTTAGGTATCGTCATAACTTTGCGCTTTTCTATCAATTGCTCGGCAGTAATTTGTTCACCCACCGTAATAATTCCTTTCTTGAGAGAAGGCTCTAGTGAAACCTATGGCCCTCGGGTCTATTTTACAATATATTGGTTTCCCGTCAACTTGCGAATTTCTGTTGCCATTCCCTTGCTTTGCAATCTTTTACTTTCCGTTCCATAAACCAAAAATCCCAAAAATATTACTTTACCGTTTATCCATCTCTATCTGATCTCACTTTGTGACTAACCGTGAAGGGATTGACAACCCCTTTTGTCGCATTGGTTGCAAGTTGGTGTTTGTTTGTGTAGGTATTCGGTGGCTTGTCGCGTTGTCTCCTACTGGATTGATACCTTGGTTCTCAAAACTTAGGGAAATACTTACGCTACTTTGTTGCATTACCCTTTCCTCTTCAAGGGAAAATCCAACACAAGCTTAAGAGGTAGCAAGAAGGATTTTTGTTGCCGTTGCCGGGGAGATCTACGCCAAGCCGAGACGTACCAAGTACCCATCATAAAATCTCGTACCTTGCATTACATTATTTGCCATTCGCCTCTTGTTTTCCTCTCCCCCACTTGTAAAATGATTTTCCCTTTTTCTTCACCCTTCTATCATTCATCTTTTTGTTTGCCCTTATGTATTACTTGGTTTGTTTGCTCGTTTTCTTGGGATAATTGTGTGTTTATTGAAAATCAGAAGCAAAGAGTTTATGGATCCTCATCCACTTGCTAATCTTTTTAATAGATCCAATTATGATGAACCAATTGCTAGTGAGTTGAGTGCACTAGATTATCTTTATGAGGTTTTTCTTGAATTCATGAATCTGAAAATTGTGATGAAGTGTTGAAAGAAGAAATTTATGAAGTGATTCACGATAGCTCCTTTAATGTAAAGCATGATTGAAATGATATTATTATAAATTCTATTAATGTCAATTGTGTTAATGATATGCAAAACCCTAAGCTTGGGGGTACTAGTTTTGCTATGTCCACTACTTGTTGCAATGAATATGAGATTGATAATATTGTTTGCAATAATATTGAAAGTGGGTTTGGAAGAGTGTCAAATTTAGATCCCACATATTTCGATAATGTTCAGTCTTATGAAGTTTTTGATAAAAGTGGGTTTGGAGAGGTCATGACTTTATTTTATGATAATCCCACCATTTCGGAAGAGTGTAAACTTTGCATGCATGTGGATCATAAAGAGAAAATTTTATGTGATAGCTATATTGTTGAATTTGATTACGATCCTACATGTGATAATTATGAGAGAGGAAAATATGGTTGTAGAAATTTTCATGTCACTAAATTACCTCTCGTTATGTTGAGATTGCTATTGTTTCTTTCTCCTTCCTTGCATATGCTAGTTTTTGCTTGTCCTGTTAATTTGTTTTCTTAGAAAATACCTATGCACAGGAAGCATGTTAGACTTAAACTTGTTTGTCACATGTTTCATGACAATCTCTTCATATTTCAATGGCTATCTTTCGTGTGGGCATCATTGCAATATCAATGCCTAGCTAAAAGGGTGTTAAACAATAGTGCTTGTTGGGAGGCAACCCAATTTTATTTTTGTTTTTACTTTTCAGGTTCTATTTTGCATTAAATAATTTATCTAGCCTGTGGTTAGATGTGGTTTTGTGTTTTAATTTGTGTTTGTGCCAAGTAAGACCTTTGGGATAGCTAACGGTGATAGTTGATTTGATCTTACTGAAAAACAGAAACTTTTGCGCCCAGGATATTAATTGTAGTTTTTAGCAGAAGCGCGATAAAATACTGGATCTTTTTGCAGAAGGTTAATAAACAAATTTCTTAGGACGTCCTAATTTTTCAGGATTTTTGGAGTTATAGAAGTAAACGAAATATCCATATTACTACATATTGTTCTGTTTTTGACAGATTCTGATTTCCGCGTGTTGTTTGCTTATTTTCATGCATCTATGGCTAGTATCGGGGGGTATGAACCATGTAAAAGTTGGAATACAGTAGATATTGCACCAATATAAATAAATAATGAGTTCACAACAATATCAAATGTGGTGATTTATTTTCTTATACTAACGAAGCTTATGAGATTTTCTGTTGAGTTTTGTGTTGTGAAGTTTTCAAGTTTTGGGTAAGGATTTGATGGACTATGGAATAAGGAGTGGAAAGATCCTAAGCATAGGGATGCCCAAGGCACCCCAACGTAATATTCATGGATAACCAAGAGCCTAAGCTTGGGGATTCCACGGAAGGCATCCCCTCTTTCGTCTTCGTCTATCGGTAAATTTACTTGAGGCTATATTTTTAGTCACCACATTATATGTGTTCTGCTTGGAGCGTCTTGTATGATTTAAGGCTTTGCTTTTTAGTTTGCCACAATCATCCTTGTTGTACACACCTTTTGAGAGAGACATGCATGAATCGTGATTTATTAGAATACTCTATGTGCTTGTAACATCCCAAATTTTCAATTTGGAATGTTATACATTAGGTCACATGCATATCATATTTTATTTTGCTTTTGGTTTTGATCCTAGAAAATCCTAAGCAACTCAAGGACCCACGGAGAGAGTTGGGGATTTCGTTATTTACATATTTGAGTTTTCTCAAAATTATGTAAACAGGATCATTTGATTTTATTTATTTTATCATCAATTATTTCTATTACAAAAATATGAGAGAGGGAATAAAATGACTTTCCCAAAATATAGAAATATTGAGGATTTAATAAAAAAATCAAATAAGATTTATTTCAGAGTTTTTTGGTATTTTTAATTGAATTTAGGAAAAATGCGCGTTTTTCAAAGTTGTAGTTTGTGCCCAGATAAATGTTCGCTTTATCGGGCTTGATTTTAGAAACCCGGGAAAATTTATTTCGTGATTTTTGGTGTCCGTTTAGTATTTCTTTTTATTTTTCTTCCGAGCATAATTATTAAAAAAAAACGAAACCGACTTTGGGCGTAGCCGAGCGGGACTCCGCCCGGGGGCGCCTTTATATAGCGCCGCACCCGAGCCCCCAGCCCACACCAGCCCCGCGCCTGATCCGCCGCCGGAGCAGCGCACCGCCCGAGGTTCGCCGCCGCCTCGACTTCCGTGCCGAATTTCTTTAAAAAAATTTATATGTTTTTTTCATCGGTTTTATTTTCAATTTTTTTATTATTTTAATTTTTTTTATTATTTTTATTTTAATTATTTTCGGATTTGGTTAATTACCGATTAATCTGTTCGTCGTTATTCTTTTTCGTCGGATTTTCCACGGTTATTTTCTAATCGCGATTTCTGATCCGATTTTCGTTTTAGTATAACTTTTCGCTCGTTTATAGGAATCAGGCGATTCAAGTGCCTGGAGTTTCGTCTCGAAACCCTCTTTCCGAATAATCAACTTAAACAAGTTTTTGCTACTGTAAAATTTTCCCTAGATCCAAATTACTAGAACGATGTTGTCTTCTTTCGCCGTTTGATTTCTTTTGCTTCGTTCGATTTGATTCTTTTTGCAAACCAGGGTTCTTAAGTTGAACTTTCTGGTTAGATCTTCTATTTGAGTTTTACCTATGCATTAGATGAGTGCTTATTGTATGCTTGTTGTTTGTCTGCGATAGAATACCCGGAGTGCGCCTCCTGTTACTTCGAATCTCTAGGTTTCGCGGATCATCAGCAAGGCAAGTAACACTTTGATCATACCTTTTTCTACAAACCAGTTTTATTGCATTACATCAATCCTCACACATTGCATGATTAGGATCTAATTAAATTGTGGGATGGGAAGTAGATGAGGTAGTACCTATTACCTATTTATTATCAAACCTTTGGTAGTTACTTCTGCGTTTGCTTTATGCCGTGCTATGCTAGTAGACGTGGATTGGGTGAGTGATATCCATGACAGATGTGAGATTGTTAATTAAAGGTTTATCTAAGGTGGCAACCTAACACACATCTGGGTGGATTGAGGCACCTGTGTATTCCAGGACTTGCCTGTTTTTATTTTGGACCGCCACCCAGGCTCAAAGGGATCATGAGATTATTCATACTAGAAACTTCCATGTGCAGCCACAAGCCATTATGGGCTCTGGCATAGTTGAGTAAGTCATGCGAACTCTTACAGGGTAGACTAGCAGATGTAGGGGAAAGTAGGTGTACCGGTCTATCCATCGTAAGGTGCTAGCGCTTCTGAAAGACTGTGTCTCGGTCATCCGTTTCTCAAACACCATGTAGTGCGAGAAATCCAACGGAGGCGATCGAGTCTTGTGGGAAGAAGTGCGCAAACCTCTGCAGAGTGTATAAACTAATCATGATTAGCCGTGTCCCCGGTTATGGACATGTTGAGTATCTAGTACCTGGATTATCAAGTGAATCTCAACATGTTACTCTAAAGTAAATTTTGTTGGGTTTAATGATGTTACTTAATTGGGATTGAGAATGCTATCAACCATTCTCAATGTTTAACAACCACCATGATAGTAATTAATTTTATTCCATTGAAGTAGGGAAAAATTGGCTTTACGCAAAAACTGTAACCATAGAGCTTTCCACCAGCCAAATATGCATATAGTATAGCTGTTGCATTCCATTACTCTCTATGTGTTACCTTGCCAGCATATTCCATGTGCTGACCCGTTTTCGGGCTGCAACGTTAATGTTGCAGACTTTTCAGACAACGATTAAGGAGTTTTTAGGTCGTGGTTCTATACTCAGTGATGCCGTTGGAGTTGATGGACTCACTTATCTTCCAAGCCTTCCGCTGTTATCGTTATTAGATGGCCTTAAGCCATATTTATTGTAATAAGTTCTTTTTTGAGACACTCGATGTAATAAGTGTGTGATTGCTACTCTACTATAAATCCTTCGAGTACTGTGTGGTGTCAGCATTACTGATCCAGGGATGACACCGGAGCACAGAGATCAGACTGTTTGAGGTCTGGTCGCTACAGAGATGGTATCAGAGCACACGCTGACTGTAGGACACGACCACTAAGCTAAAGACCTAGATCACTACTCACTCTCTTCTCTTCTGACTTCTCGTCTTTTCTACTCTTTAGGATGGCGGATGCAAGGAACAAGTTCACACAACCGGATGAAGATACACCCTTTGGACGCCACTTGAAGGAAGTCACTAAATACCTGAACATAGGAATACCAAGCTTCACGGGAACCTACAACGCCACTTTACCTGAAGAAGAGCGCTGGATGATTCAAGTTCAAGTTCTAGGAAGGACGTTCATGCCAGTCACTGAGCCCATAGAGTTTTCTTTTGATGCACCAACTTGGAGTCTAGGAAAGAGTATGGCAGCTCACATTGCCATGGGACGCATTGAAGAAGTCTACCGCAAGGATCTCAAGGATACTATCTACCAGATTTGTGGACGCCGAGATGAACACTAGGAGATGATCAGCACCAGGAAAGATAGATCAATTGCAGCTTTTATTCAGAAGTTAAATCAGCACATTCGACGACAGGAGAATCAGATGTGCACCGACATGATAGATCTGAAGAAGGCTAAGACTAGAATCAAGGAACTGGAGGAAGAACTCAAGGCTACACGTGAAGATTATGAAGAAGAAATTGAAGTATTGGTGGAGAAGAATGACGATCTGATCAAGAAGATTGGAATATTTATGGGAGGCCCGACACGAGTAGATGAAGACGAAGAACCCAAGGAGATTAGCCCAGAAGACTACATCATCATTGACGGCGCCGACTCAGAACAAGATAGTAGTGATGATGATTATGTTGATGAAGCAGGAGCAGATATCATGGAGTCTACAACCGTAGAATATTTCTAGTAGACCACCTCATCAGTAGTAGTAGTCCACCATGTAAATATAGTAGTCCGAGCACTTTGCGATAGTTAGATCGATTGAATGCCTTTGTTTGTTTGAATGAAGTGAATTGTTTGCTTTTGCCTCATGTGCATATGGGTAGTGTTTTCTCTTTAGACCCCCTCTATTCTTATATCTCATCTTTTCTAAACCCTCAGATGCCTCCGAGACGTGACCCCGGATTTGCCTTTCCGCCGGAGCTCACCTAGTTGATCCAGCAGCAAAACACCTTGATGCAGTTGCTAGTTCAAAATCAGAATCAGGGGAACAACAACAACCCACCACCACCACCACCACCTCTTGACCACTTAGCCCGTTTTCTTAGGCTGAATCCGCCAGTGTTTTCCAGTAGCACCGAGCCGATAGTAGCAGATGATTGGCTCCGCAAGACAGCTAGGGAGTTGACCACAGCAGGATGCACAGATGCGGAGAAGGTGAAGTTTGCCGCACATCAGTTAGAAGGACCCGCAACATCCTGGTGGGAGAATTTCACAGCCACCTTCCCAGTCGACACTGTCACATGGGACCAGTTTCAGCAGGCTTTTCGTACTGCCCATGTTTCAATAGGAGCAATGGCCATGAAGAAGCGTGAGTTTCGTAACTTGCGCCAAGGAGGACGGACAGTTGGCCAGTATGTGGAGGAGTTTAGTAAGCTAGCACGTTATGCCCCAGATGACGTTGCTACGGATGCAGCTAAGCAGGAGAAATTCCTGGAAGGACTGAATGATGAGTTGAGTATGCAGTTGATGGTAGCTACCTTCAACAACTACCAGGAGTTGGTAGACCGTGCTCTTATGATTGAAGGGAATATTGAGTGTGCTAGTAAGACAATTTTTCTCACAACGCCAAAAGGAAGAAGGATCAAGTATGTATCCCGACATGCGCCAAACAGGACACAAGTAAATTCCTTATCAGGAGTTGTGCAGGAGGAAGTACCAGTGGTAAAGGATTTTCCTGATGTATTTCCCGAAGAGTTGCCAAGCATGCCACCAGATAGAGATATTGAGTTTTTGATTGAACTTTTGCCAGGCACTGGGCCAATATCGAAGCGACCATATAGGATGCCCGCAAAAGATTTGGTGGAAATTAAGAAGCAGATTAAGGAGTTACTGGATAAAGGTTACATTCGCCCAAGTTCTTCGCCTTGGGGATCACCAGTACTTCTAGTAGACAAGAAGGATGGATCGTTAAGGATGGTTGTTGACTATCGAGGATTGAATGAAGTAACAATCAAGAACAAGTACCCGCTACCAATGATCAATGATCTGTTTGATCGATTGCAAGGAGCTAAAGTGTTTTCCAAGATTGATTTGCGATCAGGGTACCATCAGTTGAAGATTCGAGAGCAGGACATACCTAAGACAGCTTTTACCACTAGGTATGGACTGTATGAGTATACCGTTATGTCATTTGGACTGACTAACGCGCATGCCTATTTTATGAACATGATGAACAAAGTGTTTATGGAGTTTTTGGATAAGTTCGTCGTAGTGTTCATTGATGATATCCTGGTTTATTCGAAGAATGAAGAGGAGCATAAGGAGCATTTGCGTTTGGCACTTGGAAAGCTTAGAGAACATCAATTATATGCCAAGTTCAGCAAATGTGAGTTTTGGTTGAAGGAAGTAGGATTCCTCAGACACGTTATATCCGGAGAAGGTATAGCAGTTGATCCCGCTAAAGTTGAAACCGTGACCAAGTGGGAAGCACCAACAATAGTTGGAGAGATCCGGAGTTTTCTTGGACTCGCAGGATACTACCAGAGGTTTATTGAAAAAAATTCAAAGATTGCGAAGCCTATGACGGAGTTGCTGAAGAAGGATACTAAGTTCAAATGGACTGAGGAATGTGAGGCAAGTTTTCAGGAGTTGAAGAACCGTTTGGTTACCTCACCAGTGTTGATTTTGCCAGATCAAACCAAGTATTATGAGGTGTATTGCGACGCTTCACGTCGAGGACTTGGAGCAGTGCTTATGCAGGAAGGGAGAGTTGTTTCGTATGCTTCACGACAACTGAAGCCGCATGAATTGAATTATGCCATGCATGATTTGGAGTTAGCAGCCGTAGTGCATGCATTGAAGACATGGAGACATTTCCTCATTGGAAACCATTGTGAGGTGTACATGGATCATAAGAGTTTGAAGTACATTTTCACACAAAAGGAGTTGAACCTCAGACAAAGGAGATGGTTGGAGCTCATCAAGGATTATGATATGAGATTGCATTATCATCCCGGGAAGGCTAATGTAGTAGCTGATGCATTAAGCCGCAAGAGCCATGTCAATACGTTAATGACGGGAGAAATACCCAAGGAGTTAGCAGAAAATTTTCGTGAACTATGGAAATAGTTCCGAGAGGCTATGTAGCAACGTTGGAAATCCAGTCAACTTTGATGGACAAAATCAGAAGGGCTCAGAAATCTGACAAGGAGATTGCTTCTATAAAAGAGAAAATGAGCCAAGGAAAAGCTAAAAGGATTTCGTGAGGATGACCACGATACCCTATGGTTTGAAGACCGTGTTTACGTGCCTAATGACCCGGAGATCAGAAAGTTGATTCTGCAAGAGGCACATGATTCACCGTATTCGATTCACCCAGGAAATACCAAGATGTATTTGGATATGAGGGATATTTTCTGGTGGACCGGAATGAAGAAGGATATTGCGGAGTATGTAGCAGTTTGTGACGTATGTCAGAGAGTAAAGGCAGAGCGTCAGAAGCCAGCAGGATTTTTGCAACCATTGCCGATACCCGAATGGAAGTGGGATAAGCTAGGCATGGACTTTATCACGGGATTACCAAGGACTCGTTCAGGCTATGACTCGATTTGGGTCGTAGTTGATCGATTGACGAAGGTAGCTCATTTCATCCCAGTAAAGACCACTTACACCAGTGCTAAGTTGGCAAAGATATACATGACCAGAATCATATGTTTGCATGGAGTTCCGAGGAGCATCGTATCAGATAGAGGAACCCAGTTTACCTCAAAGTTCTGGAAGCAGTTGCATGAGACTTTGGGTACTAGGCTAGAATTTAGTACAGCTTTTCATCCGCAGACAGATGGACAGACCGAGAGAGTCAATCAGATTTTGGAGGATATGCTGAGAGCTTGTGCGCTAGATTATGGATCTAGTTGGGACGATAATTTGCCATATGCAGAGTTCTCTTACAATAATAGCTATCAGACCAGTTTGAAGATGGCCCCTTTCGAAGCTTTGTATGGAAGGAGGTGCAGGACACCGTTGTCATGGGACGAAGTTGGAGACCGCCAGTTGTTTGGACCTGACTTGATTAAGGAGTCTGAACAGAAGGTGAAGTTGATTCGCGATAGGCTCAAGGTAGCCCAGTCCAGGCAAAAGAGCTACGCAGATTCTAAACGCAAGGAGACAGTTTACGAAGTCGGAGACAGAGCTTATCTTCGAGTATCTCCACTTCGAGGGATTAAGCGCTTTGGAGTTAAGGGGAAGTTAGCGCCACGATTTGTAGGGCCATATCGAGTTTTGGAGCGTATGGGAGAAGTGGCCTACAAGTTGGAATTGCGAGAAGGATTGACAGGAGTTCATGATGTGTTCCACGTTTCTCAGTTGAAGAAGTGTCACACGGAGATGGCTGACATACCTTTGAGAGACACAGTGCCATTGGAAGCAATTCAGTTGGATAACAATTTAACCTATGAGGAGAAACCAGTCAAGATTCTTGAGTTTGCCAGCCGAGTTACTCGCAGCAAGGTTATCAAGTTTTGCAAAGTTCAGTGGAGCCACCACACGGAGGATGAAGCCACCTGGGAGCGAGAGGAAGATTTGCTCAAAGACCACCCTCACCTATTTTCTAGCCAACCCGAATCTCGAGGGCGAGATTCATCTTAAGGGGGGTAGGTTTGTAACATCCCAAATTTTCAATTTGGAATGTTATACATTAGGTCATCATGCATATCATATTTTATTTTGTTTTTGGTTTTGATCCTAGAAAATCCTAAGCAACTCAAGGACCCACGGAGAGAGTTGGGGATTTCGTTATTTACATATTTGAGTTTTCTCAAAATTATGTAAATAGGATCATTTGATTTTATTTATTTTACCATCAATTATTTCTATTACAAAAATATGAGAGAGGGAATAAAATGACTTTCCCAAAATATAGAAATATTGAGGATTTAATAAAAAAATCAAATAAGATTTATTTCGGAGTTTTTCGGTATTTTTAATTGAATTTAGGAAAATGCGCGTTTTTCAAAGTTGTAGTTTGGGCCCAGATAAATGTTCACTTTATCGGGCTTGATTTTAGAAACCCGAGAAAATTTATTTCGTGATTTTTGGAGTCGGTTTAGTATTTCTTTTTATTTTTCTTCCGAGCGTAATTATTAAAAAAAACGAAACCGACTTTGGGCCGTACCCGAGCGGGACTCCGCCCGGGGGCGCCTTTATATAGCGCCGCACCCGAGCCCCCAGCCCGCACCAGCCCCGCGCCCGATCCGCCGCCGCCGCCGCCGGAGCAGCGCGCCGCCCGAGGTTCGCCGCCGCCCTGACTTTCGTGCCGAATTTCTTTTTAAAAAAATATTATATTTTTTTCGTCGGTTTTATTTTCGAATTTTTTTATTATTATTTTTTTTTATTTTTTTTATTTTAATTATTTTCGGATTAGGTTAATTACCAATTAATCTGTTCGTCGTTATTCTTTTTCGTCGGATTTTCCGCGGTTATTTTCTGATCGTGATTTCTGATCCGATTTTCGTTTTAGTATAACTTTTCGCTCGTTTATCGGAATCAGGCGATTCAAGCGCCTGGAGTTTCGTCTCGAAACCCTCTTTCCGAATAATCAACTTAAACAAGTTTTTGCTACTGTAAAATTTGCCCTAGATCCAAATTACTAGAATGAAGTTGTTTTCTTTCGCCGTTTGATTTCTTTTGCTTCGTTCGATTTGATTCTTTTTGCAAACCAGGGTTCTTAAGTTGAACTTTCTGGTTAGATCTTCTATTTGAGTTTTACCTGTGCATTAGATGAGTGCTTATTGTATGCTTGTTGTTTGTCTGCGATAGAATACCCGGAGTGCACCGCCTGTTACTTCGAATCTCTAGGTTTCGCGGATCATCAGCAAGGCAAGTAACACTTTGATCATACCTTTTTGTACAACCCAGTTTTATTGCATTAGATCAATCCTCACACATTGCATGATTAGGATCTAATTAAATTGTGGGATGGGAAGTAGATGAGGTAGTACCTATTACCTGTTTATTATCAAACCTTTGGGAGTTACTTCTGCATTTGCTTTATGCCATGCTATGCTAGTAGACGTGGATTGGGTGAGTCATATCCATGACAGATGTGAGATTCTTAATTAAAGGTTTATCTAAGGTGGCAACCTAACACACATCTGGGTGGATTGAGGCACCTGGGTATTCCAGGACTTGCCTGTTTTTATTTTGGACTGCCACCCAGGCTCAAAGGGATCATGAGATTATTCATACTAGAAACTTCTGTGTGCAGCCACAAGCCATTATGGGCTCTGGCATAGTTGAGTAAGTCATGCGAAATCTTACAGGGTAGACTAGCAGATGTAGGGGAAAGTAGGTGTACCGGTCTATCCATCGGAAGGTGCTAGCGCTTCTGAAAGACTGTGTCTCGGTCATCCATTTCTCAAACACCATGTAGTGCGGGAAATCCAACGGAGGCGATCGAGTCTTGTGGGGAGAAGTGCGCAAACCTCTGCAGATTGTATAAACTAATCATGATTAGCCGTGTCCCTGGTTATGGACATCTTGAGTATCTAGTACCTGGATTATCAAGTGAATCTCAACATGTTATTCTAAAGTAAATTTTGTTGGGTTTAATGATGTTACTTAATTGGGATTGAGAATGCTGTCAACCATTCTCAATGTTTAACAACCACCATGGTAGTAATTAATTTTATTCCTTTGAAGTAGGGAAAAATTGGCTTTACGCAAAAACTGTAACCATAGAGCTTTCCACCAGCCAAATATGCATATAGTATAGCTGTTGCATTCCATTACTCTCTATGTGTTACCTTGCCAGCATATTCCATGTGCTGACCCGTTTTCGGGCTGCAACGTTAATGTTGCAGACTTTTCAGACGACGATTAAGGAGTTTTTAGGTCGTGGTTCTATACTCAGTGATGCCGTTGGAGTTGATGGACTCACTTATCTTCCAAGCCTTCCGCTGTTATCGTTATTAGATGGCCTTAAGCCATATTTATTGTAATAAGTTCTCTTTTGAGACACTCGATGTAATAAGTGTGTGATTGCTACTCTGCTATAAATCCTTCGAGTACTGTGTGGTGTCAGCATTACTGATCCAGGGATGACACCGGAGCACAGAGATCAGACTGTTTGAGGTCTGGTCGCTACAGTGTTTCACTTATATCTTTTGAGCTAGGCAAATTCGCTCTAGTGCTTCGCCTATATCTTTTTAGAGAACGGCGGTGGTTTTATTTTATAGAAATTGATAAACTCTCGCACTTCACTTATATTATTTTGAGAGTCTTTAAAACAGCATGGTAATTTGTTTTAGTTATAAATTTAGTTCTAATATGATGGGCATCCAAGAGGGATATAATAAAAACTTTCATATAAAGTGCATTGAATACTATGAGAAGTTTGATTCCTTATGATTTTTTTGAGATATGAAGATGGTGATATTAAAGTCATGCTAGTGAGTAGTTGTGAATTTGAGAAATACTTGTGTTAAAGTTTGTGTGTCCCGTAGCATGCACGTATGGTGAACCATTATATGATGAAGTCGGAGCATGATTTATTTATTGATTGTCTTCCTTATGAGTGGCGGTCGGGGACAAGCGATGGTCTTTTCCTACCAATCTATCCCCCTAGGAGCATGCGCGTAGTACTTTGTCTCGATGACTAATAGATTTTTGCAATAAGTATGTGAGTTCTTTATGACTAATGTTGAGTCCATGGATTATACGCACTCTCACCTTTCCACCATTGCTAGCCTCTCTAGTACCGCGCAACTTTCGCCGGTGCCATAAAACCACCATATACCTTCCTCAAAACAACCACCATACCTACCTATTATGGCATTTCCATAGCCATTCTGAGATATATTGACATGCAACTTTCCACTGTTTTGTTTATTATGACTCACATCATCATTGTCATATTTCTTTGCATGATCATGTAGTTGACATCGTATTTGTGGCTAAGCCACCATTCATCATTTTTTATACATGTCACTCTTAATTCATTGCACATCCCGATACACCGCCGGAGGCATTCATATAGAGTCATATTTTGTTCTAAGTATCGAGTTGTAATTACTTAGTTGTAAGTAAATATAAGTGTGATGATCTTCATTATTAGAGCATTGTCCCAAGTGAGGAAAGGATGATGGGGACTATGATTCCCCCACAAGTCAGGATGAGACTCCGGACGAAAAGTAAAAATAAAAATAAAAGAGGGCAAAAAAATGAGAGAAGGCCCAAAAAATGAGAGAAAAGAGAGAAGGGACAATGTTACTGTGTTCTTTTGCAACACGTGTGCTTCAAAGTAGCACCATGATCTTCAAAATAGAGAATCTCCTATGATATCACTTTCATATACTGGTGGGAATTTCTAATTATGGAACTTGGCATGTATATTCCAATGATGGGCTTACTCAAATTGCCCTAGGTTTTCATGAGCAAGTAAGTTGGATGCACACCCACTTAGTTTTCTTTTTGAGATTTCATAAACTTATAGCTCTAGTGCATCCGTTCCATGGCAATCCCTACTGACTCACATTGATATCTATTAATGGGCATATCCCTAGCACATTGATATGCCTAGTTGATGTCAGACTATCTCCTTCTTTTTGTTTTCTCCACAACCACCGTCTATTCCACCTATAGTGCTATGCCCATGGCTCATGCTCATGTATTGCGTGAACGTTGAAAAAGTTAGAGAACGTCAAAAGTATGAAACAATTGCTTGGCTTGTCATCGGGGTTGTGCATGATGTGAATATTTTGTGTGATGAAGATGGAGCATAGCCAGACTATATGATTTCGTAGGGATAAGCTTTCTTTGGCCATGTTATTTTGAGAAGACATAATTATTTTGTTAGTATGCCTGAAGTATTATTGTTTTTATGTCAATATTAAACTCTTGTTTTGAATCTTACGGATCTGAACATTCATGCCACAATTGAGAGAATTACATGGAAAAATATGTTAAGTAGCATTCCACATCAAAAATTCTGTTTTCATCATTTACCAACTCAAGGAGGAGAAGGAATTAAACTTGGGGATGCTTGATACGTCTCCAATGTATCTATATTTTTTGATTGTTCCATGCTATTATATTATCTGTTTTGGATGTTTTATATGCATTAATATGCTATTTTATAAGATTTTGGGACTAACCTATTAACCTAGAGCCCAGTGCTAGTTTCTGTTTTTCCTTGTTTTAGAGTTTCGCAAAAAAGGAATACCAAACGGAGTCCAAATGGAATAAAACTTTCGCGAAGATTTTTCTTGGACCAGAAGACACCCAGGGGAGTTGGAGTGCAAGTCAGAAGAGCCATGAGGCAGCCACAAGGGTGGAGGGCACGTCCCCAACCTTGTGGGGCCCTCGTAGACCTCCTGACCTAGATCTTCCTCCTATATATATTCATATACCCCAAAAACATCCAGGGGAGCCAGGAAACGACTTTTCCACCATCGCAACCTTCTATACCCGTGAGATCCCATCTTGGGGCCTTTGTTGGCATCCTGTCGGAGGTGGATTCGATCACGGAGGGCTTCTACATCAACACCATTGCCTCTCTGATGAAACATGAGTAGTTTACCTCAGACCTACGGTTCCATAGCTAGTTGCTAGATGACTTCTTCTCTCTCTTTGATTCTCAATAAAAAGTTCTCCTCGGTGTTCTTGGAGATCTATTCGATATAATACTCTTTTGCGGTGTGTTTGCCGAGATCCGATGAATTTTGGATTTATGATCAGTTTATCTATGAATATTATTTGAATCTCCTCTAAATTCTTATATGCATGATTTGATATCTTTGCAAGTCTCTTCAAATTATCGATT
This sequence comes from Triticum urartu, assembly GCF_056163025.1. Classification (NCBI taxonomy): domain Eukaryota; kingdom Viridiplantae; phylum Streptophyta; class Magnoliopsida; order Poales; family Poaceae; genus Triticum; species Triticum urartu. The sequence continues at coordinate 429,325,626 of NC_141879.1, forward strand.
TGGTTGGCCAACTAGATTGGTTTTTCTTGCAATGGGAGAAGTGCTTAGCTTTGGGTTCAATCTTGCGGTGCCCGATCCTAGTGACAGAAGGGGAAACGACACGTATTGTATTGTTGCCATCGAGGATAGCAAGATGGGGTTTTCATCATATTGCTTGAGTTAATCGCGCTACATCATGTCATCTTACTTAATGTGTTACTTTGTTATTATGAACTTAATACTCTAGATGCAGGAAGGAGTTGGTCGATGTGTGGAGTAATAGTAGTAGATGCAGAATCGTTTCGGTCTACTTGACACGGACGTGATGCCTATATTCATGACCATTTCCTTAGATATCGTCATCACTTTGTGCTTTTCTATCAAGTGCTCGGTAGTAATTTGTTCACCCACCGCAATAATTACTTTCTCGAGAGAAGCCTCTAGTGAAACCTATGGCCCCCGGGTCTATTTTACAATATATGAGTTTCCCTTCAACTTGCCAATTTCTGTTGTTGTTCCCTTACTTTGCAATCTTTTATTTTCCATTACATAAACCAAAAATACCAAAAATATTACTTTACCGTTTATCTATCTCTGTCAGATCTCACTTTGCGAATAATAGTGAAGGGATTGACAACCCCTTTGTCGCGTTGGTTGCAAGTTGGTGTTTGTTTGTGCAGGTATTCGGTGGCTTGTCGCATTGTCTCCTACTGGATTGATACCTTGGTTCTCAAAACTGAGGGAAATACTTACACTAGTTTGCTGCATCACCCTTTCCTCTTCAACGGAAAAACCAATGCAAGCTCAAGAGGTAGCAGGATAGTATTCTCAGCTTGTTTTTAAGACTGTATATTGCGACACTAACGAAAAGGATGTCAGTCGTTAACCTTGCTGGAGGCCTATAGTCATATTTTGTATGACAAAGGTCGGTGTACCTTGATGCAGCCCGAGGTATGGTTTTAGGGGTCGCCAGATGCATCACACTGACTACAAGGAGGTCCAAATAATGATGCAGCCCCCGAGTCTGGTAAATAGTTGGACCTCTTGTACTCTTCCTTAAACATTCCAAAGGGGGTTCAGAACATTCGGGTGTGATCCTTAGCAATCATATTTGAAAACAAAGTGATATAAATTTATTTATTTCATTTATATGATTGAGCCAACTGAAAGAAAACATGAACGAGAAATCCAAATTGTTTTGAAATAAGTAAATGAAAACAAAAGCTACTAATTTGGGGAACAATGTAGCTTGTTTGATATTATGCGTTGGACGTTGCCCATGCTTTGATATACTTGTCGGTGGCGTTATTCCTTGAATGGTGCTTAGTTGATCTCAGCTATTGCTGTCTTGTTGGTGACGGTCGAAGGCTGGTAAGAGGGAGCCCTATCTCCTACATGGTGTTGTCGTACATTATATTGATTCCTGATCTGCCATCCATCAATACTGCGGAAGACGGATGATGGGGTCTTTGAAAGATCATGTTTACCCTGCGGACATCCTTTGGGAATGTTTTTTGGTTCCCGCGTCGGTGTTGTGGGCCTGTGACCCTGACCTAGCCAACGGTGTTGTGTGTTGTGTCATCTTTGTCACCACCGTCCTCATGAGGTTTGCTGCTCTTATCTTTAGCAAGCTGATCATTAAGTTGGCATTCTCTTGTGGAGTCGCATGCTTTGTCGGTACCGTGGCTGTGATATAGACATGACCCGCTCATGATGTCCTCATAAGCCCAGGTTGGCCGTCTGGGCCTTTCGCCCAACCTTTGTTTCTTCGGGCCGGCCTGGCCAGCCTCATCCGCCGTGGCCATTAGCTTAGAGTCTTGTTATTCTTTTCGTTTACGGTCTCTGTTCTGGTTTCCTCGAGAACCCTCGCCTCTGGTGGGCTCTGCCTTCTCTTGGGTTGACATAGGTCAGTAGCCAGCTTGTGCTATCTCCTCGCGTGTGGCATAGTATATAAAAATGAAAAATAAAAAATAGTTTGTGTATTAGAAAAAAATGAAGAAGTTCATGAATTTCAAAAAATCATTAATTTTATTTTTTTTCAAATACTTCATAAGTTTGAAAAGCATCAATAATTTGAAAATTTTCATGAGTTCCAGTTTTTTTCGCAAATTTGAAAAAAGTTTATGTTTTTAATAAAAAGTTCACAAATTTGAAAAAAAAATCATGTATAGGAAAATTTCATAATTTGGAAAAAGTAACAAAAATGGAAAAATCGTTCTTAAATTTAAAAATAAGTTCAAACAAGATTTGAAAAAAAATCTTAATAAAAAATGTTAATGAATTCGAGAACAAGCTCATAGATTTGAAAAAAAAAGTTCACAAAATTTGAAAAAGGAATAAATGAATTTGAAAAGGTTCACAAAATTGCAAAAAAACCATGAATTTGCTAAAAATGAATAGAGGAAAAATAAGAAATCTAAAACCGAACAGGAAAAAAGAAAAAAAGAAAACCTGCATAAAACCATGTTGGAGAAAATCAGAAGAAAGAACCGAAATAAAAAATGCCCAGAAAAACCCTACAGAATATGAACCTATGAAAAAACTACTTGGCCGGTCCATACAGTAACTAGTGAAGTGGGGCTGAGGGTGCGCCGGTTTTCCAAATGGCTTAAAACTAGTGCTTAACTAGCTTAAATTCCGTGTGGGTCGCTGGATAGTGATCATGCGCGCAACTCAGCCCCCCTGCCCATGTGTGCTTTTGGGTCAGGCCACATGGCGGACGATGCGCCTCTAGTTTTTTGTTGCATTTATTTTCTGTTTTTCTTTTACTAAATTCTTTGGATTTAAAAACAATTCAAAATTTCAAAATAATGGTCGGGATTACAAAATAAAAGTCGAATTTCCAAAAAAGTTCACAAGTTTGAAAATTTGTTCTTGAATTCAAAATGACCACGAGTTGAAAAAATGTTCGTGATTTCAAAATATGTTCATGAATTTTAAAAATAATCACATTTTTGAACAAATGCTCATGGATTAAAAAACGTTCGTTGAAAAATGTTCAGCAAAAATAAAAAAATCTTGAATTACAAAAAATACACACAAAAAAATATACATGAATTACCAAACAAATTAAATTGATTCAAAAAGTGTTCACTAATTCAAAAAATATTCATGAATTTAGAAAAATCTTCATGCATTACAAACAAAAATTTGTCAACAGAAAATATCCAATAATTAAAACAAATGTGTCCGGAAATGATTGTCATCTAAAAATGTACAAGAAATTTTTAATGAGTTTTTAAAAAATATACACAATTGTTTAAAAATGTTCATGAATTTAAGAAAAAATGATCGCGAATTTTGGAAATGTTAACCATTTTTAAAAATGTTATCAATTTTTTTACCAAATGTTCATGAAAAATGTTGAGGAATTTGAAAAAAGTTGATGACTACAAAAACTATTAGTGATTTTAAAAAAATGTTCATAATTGGGGGCTTTGTCAGCATCATTGTTTTGCTCTGGGAGTGGGTCAAGTGGGTACATCTAGCCTCCGCCACATGTCGCTTACTAGGCACTCCCTTTAGGTTGCTATTTTCATTTATTTTTATGTATGCATTTTTTGGGTTTTAGATGGGGTTTTTGCGACTTTTCAGATTCCGCTTGGCGTCTATTTTTTGGTGAAACAAAAAATTATTATTTTTTGTTTTTAAGCACAATTGTGTTTCTCGAAAAGGGGAAAAGGACATCATGTGCTTCTACAAGAAGCACAGTCTGGCCTCCGCGAGACATGTGCTTCCCAAAAAAGGGAAAAGCACAACATGTGCTTCTACTAGAAGGAACAACTGTGCTTCCACAAGAAGAACAGTCTTGCTCCCGCAAGAAGCACATCCTCTTATTTCCCCCAAAAAGGAAAAGGACAATGTGTGCTTTCAAATGAGTAAAAACGGCAACCGTGCTTTTGGTCTCTATGTTTTTTGTATTCATCTTTTTGTTACCAATTTTTTTAGGTTTTTTCAGTTTTTGGAGGATTTGGGTTTTTGTGTTAAAAAGTGTTCTTCGAAAACTATTAACACGGGATCTAGTTTCAAAGATCGTGACTTGAGAAATCCAATTTTGAAAATGTTTGGTATTCGAAAGCATGGTTCAAGATAAAACGGTTTGAATAAACAAATCTACAAAGAAAAACTCTCGGGTTGCGACAAGTGGTGCACATGAAGTGCGCCACATGTTAGCACCTCAGAAGGTGGTGAGTGACATTTGGAAGAGGTAACCCTATGTAGTGATTTCGGGAGTTTATTCATGTTTATTTAATTTCAATTCATTTGCTAGCATATGAATTTGTTTGAAAAACGAACAAGCACAATTGAACTCGAAACCTCTCATGTGGCATATTGGGGTTATACCAAATCCACATAATTATTTCATAACATTGAACTAAGATTTTATGTTGTTGTAAATATAAACCCAAATTACTTAATTTAAAGGTTTTAAATTGAAAGTGTGTTATGGTTAATTCCAAATGAACATGATAATTTATTTCAGCCCCCTAATAGTAATGGGAGGCTTTTTATGTTTTTAAAGAGAAATCACCATGTGCATTTCCCCAACTTAAATAGATCAACGATCCATTCAATTTATTTCTAATTGAAATTTAATTTGGGCTGGCAATTTCAAATACTAGCGAGGGTTTAATAAACCTCATTTCTAAGTACAACATAATGACATGATTGGATGATGCAAAAATAAAATAACAAATAATTTCTAATTTGGGGAAAACCCCAGGTTGTTATAGCAACTTCTAAGATACTTTTCCATCGAAACCTACACATGTGGCATCTAGTATTGTAGCTATCACCAAGACAAAACTGTCAACGGTCAAGACGGATCGTAAAGTAGATACATGGTTGGGAACTTAAACATTTTGAAGTTTCTAAAATAGCATTTATGATGCCAATGTCACTGTTGACCTTCTTTGCATGCATTAATGCATGAGTCATGCTCTATTACATCGAGCGAATGTTTTCTCCCAATAGGGTAATAAGACTATACCATCCAACTTGGCACCTCTGCCAAATTAAACTTCGGAATTGCATTTGAATTGACTTTATTGTTTGAAATGTTGTTGAACTAAAGCATGGAAAGTTTGAATTATTTTGACTCAAAGCTAGAGATGAAATAGATTTTATATGCACATATAAAGAAGAAACAAAAGAGAGACGATTATATAAGTTCTAGTTTAGTAAATCTCGGTTTGCACACCTATTATACTCTTTAAGAATCTGAGATTGACTCGAGCATTTGAATTTAATGGACGGTGTAAACAAGTTTTAAAGTTTATAGTTTAATGAATCTGCTAGAGTTACTCTAAGTTCATTAATTATATTTGTAGTTTGCTCTATGAAAATTAACCAGTGTCTTGTGTTATGGCGAAAGAATTGAAGTAACCATTAGTTACTATCAACATTACTAATGAGAGAGCTCAGTAACTGGCAAATATTTTCAATTACAAAAAGGAATCAATGCCCTTCACATATTAGGGACTGCTCATGGGATCTACCAGACCCAAAGTCATTGTTCTAATGTCTATGGTATCTAGATTGGATAAAAGGTTATCTGGCATTGCATCCATGATGACCTACTCTGGTAGACTTACACACTTAAAAGCAATTGTCTCTGCTCTACCCATTTTTGCCATGTGCTACATAAGAGTACCATTCACTATTCTGGGCCACTTTGAGAAATCTGGTAGAAGTTTTCTTTGGTATGGAAAAGGAATTAACAAGCATGGTAATTGCCTGGTTAAATGGGATAAGGTATGTATTCCCAAAAAAGCTGGAGGTCTAGGGGGTACTTGATCTCAGAATGCAAAACAAAGCTCTGCTCACCAATTTCCTATACAAACTCTTCAATAATCATGAAATCCCCTAGGTTAGACTAATTTGGAACAATTACTATGTTGTGGGTGATTTACCAAGTTTCCCTACAAGACTGGGATCATTTTGGTGGAGGGACTGCTGCTCCATCGTAGATAATTTTAAAGATATGACTGTCTGATCAGTTGGTTCTGGTAATACCATTAAACTATGGTCTGACAAATGGTGCTCTCAACCATTGATTAGCATGATGGCTCAATTATTTTCCTATGCTAAAAATGCACACACTACACTAGAGGAGGCTAGTAACTTGAACTATGATAATTTCTATGAGATGTTCCATTTGCCAATGTCAATCATTGTTGTTCAGCAAAGTATTCAGTTAAGAGCCCTAATCAAGGACAGAGAGAATCATGATCAACCAGACTCTTGGCAATTCTATTGGGGTGGCTCAAAATATTCTAACAAAAGAATTTATCTGGAATACATTGGCAATCATGTGGATGCCCAAAAACCTTTCCAATGGATATGGAAATCATGTACATTGCCAAAGCAAAAAAATCATGGCTGCTCCTGTAGGATAGGCTTAATACTAGAGATCTCCTTACCCAGAAAAACTTTCATATCCAATCAACCGCATGTGTTCTATGTGAAGATGAGCCCAATGAACATTTGATGCACCTTTTTTCAGCTGTGACTTCAGTCAGAATTTCTGGATTAATATTGGTATCCAATGGAATACAGATTATGATCTTCTACAAATGTTGCTGGATGGTAGGAGGCACAACAATATTAACTACTATAAGGAATGCCTAATTGCTGGCTGCTGGAGCTTATGGAAGCACAAGAACAATATCATATTTGATCACAAGGAAAAGAATATGGCATACTCTATAAGCACCTTCAAAGAACACTTTGATATAATTATCAAAAAAGGAAAATCTAGTTTGAAAGAGGGCATGCAGAGCTGGCAGACTATTTGTAGATTATTCCATCTTTCAGATTCTTTGTACAATTGATGTAACATTATACCCTTATTAATGAAAATCAAAGTTACAGTGGGGGTTTCCCCCACTGTGTTTGCTCAAACAAAATTTGAAGTAACCAAAAACAGAAAAAATTACACATGAATCGTGACCAAGAAAAGAAAAAAGAAATAAGGAGATCTCCAACACGAATCACCAGAACGCCCGCAAAATTCTAGACCAGACACTTTTCGCCATCCAATGTGAATCACCAAAACAGGTTAGACAGTTTCGGTCGTCCAAAATCCCGCAGGCTAGCCCCAAATCGGGGGGAGGGGGCTCTGCGGGAGACCAGACGTCTGCCACTTCAGACTCCGACACCTCGGACCCACCCGAATCTCTACCAGGTGCCCACACTTTTTGACAATCCCCTCACCACTCTCGCACAAAATCTCGAGATCCTTGCCCGTTCCGTCCCTTTACGCCGTGGTGGATCCACCGAAGCCCAACACAATGTTCTTTGTCCTGCAGGATCTTCTGCTGGTGAACTCGAAAACTACCAACCGACAAGCCCAATGCGTGAGGGAGAGGACAGCCAAGAAGGCGGCGGTTGTCGCGCCCAGAACTGCTTAGGCTCGAGTGATTGCTCGAGAATTTATGATTATTTACAAGGAGTTTTCTTTTGGTTTTGACTGGATTTATATCGCTTCTCGATTATTTCTAACGCTAATTGAGAGAAAGAAGAAAAATATTTTTTAATGTTTGGTAGGAAATATCACATATGGATGGAAACCAAGGAGAGAACTACTAAAAATCAAGCCAAATGGAGAAACTTCTATGTTGTGGGCTCACCCATCTAGCACCAAAGTGAAAGACGACCTTCCATATGAGCACAAGCGCTCATATAGATAGTCGTATGAAGTGCATGAGGCTCCACCTTATTAGTACAAGACACTTTATTGAAGGACATATCATCAGAAGGAGTAACCTAGCTACCGCCACCACGCCGGAAGAAAGAGAGAAGAGATCTGGAGAACCACTAGAGATTTCTTCTAGTTTTTTCTTCTGGAGTGGAGAAGAGTAGTAAACCTCCATACCCAACAAGAGGTGGGAGTAGTCAAGCTCCGTGAAACAAAGATAAGGGTAAGGAGAAAGAGAAAGAAAATGGTAAATCAAAGAAAACTCTTCCTTACCCTAAAGCAGTCAGGCCACCTTCAATTGATTAAATGTATTCGTCCTTATTGCAGGCTATTTTGAATCTTAGAGTTTCTTTTCATGTGACCGACATATTGAAGATTCCTACTTCTGCTAAGTTTGTGCGATACATTATACATAATAAAATAAGTATGAATCTAAAAGAAGAGGTGGACATGATAACGAAGTACCCATTTGAGGACGAGATACTGACAAAGCTTGGAGACCCAGGTATACCAACAATACATTGTTCTTTATGTAACATCGATATAAATAATGATCTTTATGATATTGGAGCCGGAGTCCGCGTTATGCCGCTAACTCTTTATTGTAATTTGAATTTAGGAGAATTTATTCCTATAGGTATAACTTTGCAGATGGCTGAAAATTTACAAAGAAACCGATAGGAGTAGCAGAGGATGTGCTCTTGAGATGGGACGAACATGTTATTCCTACTGATTTCATTATACTTGATATGCCTAAAGATGAAAAATTATCTATATTCCTAGGGTGAAAAAAATTGAATACCGCAGGTGCAGCTTTGGATTGTGCTGAAGGGAGGGTCACTTTCAGACGCTATGACAAAGAAATAGTAAGATACTTCCCAAAGAAGCCTAGAGAGAGAGAGAGGAGAGATAGAGAGAGGTATATTCCACCTCCAAAACAAATATGTGCGATAAGTAAAGAAAAACTTAGGCCACCAGAGACCTAAGGCAACATCAAAGGTACCCATCATCTCTTTAAAATCCATGGAAAATCATAGTTGAGATGCTCTCATAAAAGTACTTGACCAAATAACACTCGAGGAAGTCAATTTTAACTTTCTATTGCGTGAGAATTACCAAAAAGAAAGAAAAAGGAGAAGAATGTAGCAGAGAGAGCAGCACAACAAAAGATTGCCTAACATAAAAGCGTCCTCACTCGTATGGATGCTGGCATAAATGGGAGGATAGGACGTCAAAATGACCATAGCAAAAGATAGCCTACCATACGAGCATCGACGCTCGTATGTTTGGTCGTATGAAGCCCCGGCCAAATAGCATCAAAAGAACAGAGCAGACCACAGCCTTTCACATGAGCATTCGCGCTCATATGAAGCTCTTCCTCAAAAGGCATTGAGCGTCCATAGCAAACAATGACCTTCCTTACGAGTAGTCACGCTCGTATGGATGAGCATCCCAGGTGCGCAAACACTAGATCACGAGATTTGATGAGATGGCGTTCCATACGAGCGCTTGTATGGTGTGCTGGTCATATATCGACAATATCGGTGCAATGGGATCAATTTCTTTTTCCTCATTGTGCCTCCAACACATCTCTCTCTCTCTCTCAAACCCTAAAAAAATCCTACAAATCCCTCGGTTCTTATGGATTCCGTTCATTTGATCTGTGCATCTTCATCACCGGTGAGCTTCTCCTTTTAACCATGGTTTATTTTCAAGTTTCCATGGTTGTTTTGTCCTAGTTCTTGCCCTAGATGGGATGAAAATTGTCGGGTTCAGGGCTCCACAGACCTAAGAAAGGTTGAACTCTGGGCGTGTGTGAAGAACTCAACCTCTTCAGCCAACCAGTTCATCACCCCCACGGCCTAGCTCGATGAACAAGGAAGAAGATGGACTTGGCAGACTACCCAGGTTCGGGCCACTTGGCGGTGTAAGACCCTACTCCTGCTTTAGAGTGGATTAGCCTCATGAGGGTATGAGTATGAACTAGTACAAGGGAATAGGTCTGCTCTGGTGTGGGTGCAAGCAGGTGAGGTGTGAATCTGATCTGGAGAGTGCTCTCTTTTCTACGGTGGTGGCTAACCTATATTTATAGTGGCCTTGGTCCTCTTCCTCCAAAACGTAGGCGGCAAGGGATCCCACAATGGCCAATTTGAAAGGGGACAAGTATTATATCTTATCCTAACGAAAGGTGGTCTTCGCCTGCAAAGCTTCTGGTCGTGACGCTGCGGTGGGCTCGGTGATGACATCCGTCCTGCTGTCCTTGCGGTCTTGGTCTTGTTGCACGGGAATGGAAACCTTTGGCTGATTCCTTGGGACCCTAAGCCTGTGCTTGCCTCCTTAGCACCAAAGAGGAAACCTACTCCTCTATGCCCGCTGGCACCCGCCTTGCCTCGGTTGCCATGGCTTGCGTCAGCTTAACCTTAGGAAGTGGGCGGATGCATAGAAATCTCCACTCGTTAGGAGGTAGCTAGGGGAGGCCGCTCCCTCCAGAGGTCTTGATGTCGCCCACCTCGCGAGGGTCTTGTCTTGAAGGTGATGTAGATGGGCCGTACCAGGACACAGATGGAGCCACGCCATGCCCGCAGGAAGGCAAGTCTGGGTACCCTGGTTCCTAGAACGCCAATTGTAGCTCCCAAGCCCAAGGCACGCTCGGGCTTGGCTTCAAGGTGAAGCAAATGGGCAAGGGCGAAGCGCTGTGGGCCCCAATTGCCTGTAGACCGAGTCGGCGCATGGCACTTGATGGGACGTGGGAGTGTCCACTTCCCCATGCTGCCTTGGTAACTGCCCAACTTGACAACTTCCTGGCGCATGCAAAAAGGCCATCATTGCTCGGGGCGTGAGTGGCCGGCGGTTGGCCTTCCTCCGGCTATAAATGAGGCGGGGGAAGAACCCCCAGCCTATCTTCATCTTCTCACCACCCACTCCTTCTTCCTCTTCGTCCCACCGTCCCTTGGCCTTGTCCGCAATTCCTCCAACAGCAGAACGCTTCATCCAGACCAGGTTCGAGCGACGACGAGAGCTACGAGCTTCCGCGTTGCCGCGCCCGGGCCTAGTGGGAGGAGGAGCGCCATCCCGATGTCGTTGGCGATGCCACCAGGGCCATGGTTCTTAGGAGGGTTTTCCTTTTGCTTCATTCCTGCACAAAAATTATGACGGGCCCCGTGGGGGTATGTAAAAAATGGTGACGCTCGCATTTTAATGTTATTATTCCTGATTTGATGTTGTGTTTGTATTTCTCACTTTGGCATGGTTCCCCTTTCATTCTTGCGGTAGCTTAGTGCTCTACGCTGGCAGGACCCAGTCCCTAGGCAAGCTTTGGTCGTCGCTGGTATGCCAGGTTGTGATGTCGTGGTCAAGGCCAGGAGGTGAGTGGCCCGAGGTCCGGTAAGAGCCTCTGAGGCGCGATGCTCAGGAGGTCCACTTTAGCGTGTAAGCAGCCCCCGAAGGACTGGAAGGGAAGTTTCCTTGCCCGATCGAGATCGCGAGGGACAGAACGATTGTCATGAGGTCCACGCCTGCGCGTGCAAGGTGACTTATCTTAACGGGCCTGCAGTGGTTCCTTTGCTATGTGGACGAGCTTCTCATGCGATGTTAGTCCATGCCCTTCTCCTGATGACGCACCTGGGCAAGACTCGTGCCGACCCCATCTTTCTTGCTTGTTTGGATGCTCTACGTCCTCGGGTCTTGGCCCTCGAGCGAGGCTTAGCCGCCGCTGTTATGCCAGGTCGCGATGTCGTGGTTAAGGACAAGGGGTGAGGGCTCGAGAGCCAGTAGGAGCACCTGAGGCGCGGTGCTCAAGCCCCCCCTTTAACATGCAAGCAACTTGCATGAGAAAAGAGTGGTTGGCTTCGAGAGGGTACCTAGGAGGGGTTGTGCCCCGAGGTGCTGGCGAGGCCGTTCCTGTTCCCGACTCCGGAGGTTCCTACGAGTTAACCGAAGAAAGAAAACATAGCATAGAATTGCGCTTGCTATCCTGCTGGTGACCTTTCTGCAAGAAGACGAAGGCACTAAGGACCCAGTGAGGTGACATTAGCGGGGCCCGCAGCGAGCCAGAGCTCGGTCCCTTTGGTATATTAGCGTTGCAGGGATGGACCCAAACACATGCGCCATGCCAGCAGCCCCCATTGTGGGATGAGCGAGTGGCGGGTTAGCAACATGCGGAGGCCACGAAGGGCAACTCCATGGATAACAAGATGTCAGGAGTAATGTCAACAACCATGATAACTTGAGCATGCATAACTGGTCCAGAGTACATGAATCAAAATGGTGCAACTGTAGGGACGGGCCCTAACAGCTTGAGGACGATGCAGCCCGAGGGGCGCCCTCAACAGAACAAACCAAAAAGTCACCTGGCACCATCGTTGTAGAAGTGTTGGGGTAGCTGGAGATGCATGCTGCAGGAGTCGCTTCTCACGATCCAGCCAACTCCTGAGTCCCGGGGGGCTCCGGAAGTCCGGGGGCTAGCGAGATTTCAGCACCTCCTCTGTCGGGACTGCTTGGCGCCTGGCCTCATGAGCCGCCAGGACTCCCTGCATGCAGCGTTGGCGCGAGGTTGTCGCGTTCAGCAGACCGAATGGCATGCGAACAGAGCTGCAAGGGGAGCCCCCACTCCAGCTGACACAAGACGACCAAAAGAGCTCTTGAGAAGCAGCCCTGTTGAGGCCTTGGATGTTTACACAGACGCGCAGATCGCCTCCCATTTCAGGGGCGGCAACTGCACTGGATGCTGTGGGGAGATGCTTGCCACGCATGGCTCGCGCCTCCTGAAGGTCTTTGATCGCTTTGGTGATGAACTCCTGAGCGCCTAGTGCCTTGCGCCCTGCTCATGGAAGCGTGCGGTGAAGAACGCCTCCACGTGGTGCCCGAACGCCTCCTCGTGATGTTGGCCAGGTCAGAGGCCCTCCAGACGAGAGCCCCCAAGCCCGTTCTGAGAGGGGCTCCGGGCGCGCCTTCCTATGCCAGAGAGAAAGGTGCCCCAACAGTGGGCGCGGGGCCTGATGCATGATCGTCGGACGCCCAGGCTCCTAACGGTCCTTGAGGAGGAGCTTCTTATTCTTCTTGGGGACGGCCTCAGGAGGACGGATGGCACCCTCATCATCTGAGTTCTCGACCACTGTGGCCTGATAGGCGTGCTCGAGGGATCACACCGCATCCTTCTCGTCGCAAGCAATTGTGATGATGATGCCACTTCCTGGCATCTTGAGGACATTATAGCCGTGGTGAGTCGCTGCTATGAACTTGGCGAGGGCTAGGTATCCAAGGATGGCATTGTACGGGAGGCGGATGTGGGCGACGTCGAAGTCGATGAGCTCGGTGCGGTAGTTACCGCGCTTGCCAAAGGTGACTCAGAGACGAATCTGCCCTATGCATTACAAAAAAAAGACAAATCCGTGACATTTTGGGCCAAACGAATTTTTTTCTATCATGCTTATGACACTTCTATGACGATAATTATGACAAAACCCGGTATCATCATAGATGTGGTGGGCTCCTACTTCTATGACAAAAAATCATGATAGAGAATGAGGTTTTCATCCTAAGTAGGATGGAGACGCAGATGCATGATATTCTTTGGGCCATCCATGACGGAAAAAAACATGGTAAAAGCGAGGGCGAGGAAAATATCAAGGAGTTCCTGGTTACGGTGGGATCGGGGGCCGAGCGATGCGCATTTCTCTCTTACACGTACGCGCGTGGGTGCGAGGCGTTGGGCTCTAACTGAACTCGAGCGAGGCGTTCGCCTACTAAACCTGAGTGATTGCACTGCAGGCTACGCGTTGCTGAACCTGAGCAATCGATCGATCTGGCTGTTAACTGAACTGATCGAGCGATTCCTTCACTACTGCTACTAACTGAAGCCGATCGAACCTGCTGCCTCTCGATGAACAATGAGTATTGTTGGGGGGGGGGGGTGGATGAATAGTTCCCGGTGGGGGTTGGATGAACAGGACCCCATGGTAGTAGAGGCCATTACCGCTAGACGAACAGGACCCCGATCGATCGAGCCGGTTGGGGGTGGATGAACATGACCCCGTGTAGGGCTGGATGAATAGGATCTCGTGGAGGGTTGGTTGAACAGTAGCCAGTGGAGGGCTGGATGAACAGTAGCCCATGGAGGGGTGGTTGAACAGGACCCCGTGGAGAGGGCTGGTTGAATAGTAGCCGGTGGAGGAGTGGTGGAGGCTAGATGAACAGGAGCCCATGGATGAACAGTCGCAGGTGGAGGCTGGAGGACATGCAATCATGTAAATATAGAGTATAAGAGCAGGTGAGTGCAAAAGCATGATAGAGCAAGCAATGAGTTACATGTATCTTGGCTATATGCATCAGAGCAAATGATGTGAATATAGAGATTGTAACTTCATGTTCATGATTCCTTCTTGCAAACAATATGTACATCAGCAAGAGATCATCATGCACATGAATGTGATGCATATACTTACCTTGTGGTCTTAAGCTGGCTTAGGAAGAGATGAACCTGAGTAAACAAGGTTAGATAACACAGATACATCTACTGAACAGAGCAAGAACTACAAAACACAAGAGTACCAAGACTGGGATGACATGTAGAGAATGAGTACTAGGTACACTTATGGGATATAGACATGTCCCCAAAGGTAAAGATATGCAATGAATTCAAAGATTTCCTTCCCTAGAAGTCTTTCTCCCCCTGAATCTTATATTGGGTAATGGGAGAATATAGGGAACAAAAAATCAGAGCAAAACAGATCAGATCACAAAATCAAAAACTAACATGGCTTTCCCCTCTTAAAGACATGTGACTTCTCTCCTCTTGAATACCAAGCATTTGGGGTCTCTCTCTCCGTTTGATGTGATCAAGCATTTCTCCCCTTTGAAGTACTCTCCCCCTTTTGAAGTAAGTAAGCTTTGATGTGATCTCTTGCTCCCCCTTTGACCTCAGTTTCCAAGAAGGATTTTCTGGAGTGTGAGTCAAGATAGGTTTGGTCAATGGTCATAGAGCAAAGTAGCATATAGAATGTGATGCTGGTAGAGGACAAGAATCATTGACTGGATGCTACCTCTTGAGCAATACGTTGGTTTTCTCTTGAAGAGGTAAGGGTGATGCAGTAGAGCAGCGTAAGTATTTCCCTCAGTTTTTGAGAACCAAGGTACCAATCCAGTACGAGACCACACGTGAGTCACCTCGTACCTACACAAACAAATAAGAACCTCGCAACCAACGCGATAAAGGGGTTGTCAATCCCTTCACGGCCACTTGCAAGAGTGAGATCTAATACAGATGATAATAATAAGATAAATATTTTTGGTATTTTTATGATATAGATTGAAAGTAGATAAAGCAAAATAAACGGCACCAGAAATAGCTTGTTGACAGGAGATTAATATGATGGAAAATAGACCCCAGGGCCATAGGTTTCACTAGTGGCTTCTCTCAAGATAGCATTAGTATTACGGTGGGTGAACAAATTACTATCGAGCAATTGATATAAAAGCGAATAATTATGAGAATATCTAGGCATGATCATGTATTTAGGCATCACGTCTGCGACAAGTAGACTGAAACGATTCTGCAGCTACTACTATTACTCCACACATTGATCGCTATCCACCACGCATCTAGAGTATTAAGTTCATAAGAACAGAGTAACGCCTTAAGCAAGATGACATGATGTAGAGGGATAAACTCATGCAATATGATATAAACCCCATCTTTTTATCCTCGATGGCAACAATACAATACGTGTAGTTTCCCTTTCTATCACTCGGATCGAGCACCGCAAGATTGAACCCAAAGCTAAGCACTTCTCCCATTGCAAGAAAGATCAATCTAGTAGGCCAAACCAAATTGATAATTCGAAGAGACTTGCAAAGATAAACTAATCATACATAAAAGAATTCAGAGAAGATTCAAATATTGTTCATAGATAGACTTGATCATAAACCCACAATTCATCGGATCTCGACAAACACACCGCAAAAGAAGATTACATCGAATAGATCTCCAAGAGAATCGAGGAGAAATTTGTATTGAGATCCAAAGAGACAGAAGAAGCCATCTAGCTACTAGCTATGGACCCGAAGGTCTGAAGTAAACTACTCACACATCATTGGAGAGGCCATGGAGTTGATGTAGAGGCCCTCCGTGATCAATGCCCCCTCCGGCGGAGCTCCGGGAAAGGCCCCAAGATGGGATCCTTCAACATGTTGAGCTTGCCTTTCCCCCTCATGCTTGCCTTCAACCAGTTTTGCCATGAGAGTCCACCATATCTACCTACGGATTGAGTAAGATCGTTCAAGTAAGTTGCCATCGGTGCAAAGCAATAAGAATTGCTCTAAATATGTATGATTAGTGTGGGAGAAATAAGCTTTATACGATCTTGTGATGTGGAAATAATAAAAGAGACCGACTGCATAATAAAGGTTCATATCACAAGGGGCAATATAAAGTGATGTTCTTTCGAATTAAGATTTTGTGCATCCAACCATAAAAGCGCATGGCAACCTCTGTTCCCTCTGCGAAGGGCCTATCTTTTATTATTATCTTCTACCTTATGCAAGTGTCATGGTGATCTTCACCTCTCCCTTTTTCATTTTATCCTTTGGCAAGCCCAACATGTTGGAAAGAACCTGATATATATATATATATATATCTAATTGGATGTAGGGGGGCATGAGTTATTATTGTTGACATTACCCTCGAGGTAAAAGGTTGTGGGGCGAAACTATAAGCCCCTATCTTTCTCTATGTCTGATTAAAACTCCGTAACCACAAGTATTGCGTGAGTGTTAGCAATTATGAAGGACTAGATGATAGTTGAGTATGTGGACTTGCTTTTTTTAGCTCTGACATAGACTCTTTCTGATGTTATGATAAATTGCAATTGCTCCAATGACTGAGGTTATAGTTTGTTGGTTCTCAATAAGGTTTCTGATTCATACTTTTGCACTGTGAATAGATCATCACTTGAACATAAGTAATCATATGACAATGTCTATATATGTTGCTATTATGAGAATAATCATGATGCCTTCATGTCCGTATTTTATTTTTTTCGATGCCTCTACCTCTAAACATGGGGACATATTTATTGTTATCGTCTTTCGCTTGAGGACAAGCGAGGTCTAAGCTTGGGGGAGTTGATACGTCCATTTTGCATCATGCTTTTATATCGATATTTATTGCATTATGGGCTGCTATTTCACATTATGTCACAATATGTATGGCTATTCTATCTTATTTTACAAGGTTTACATAAGGAGGGAGAATGCCCGCAGCTGGAATTCTGGGATGGAAAAGGAGCAAATATTAGAGACCTATTCTGCACAACTCCAAAAGTCCTGAAACTCCACATTATACCTTATAATAAATAATGAAAAATCCTCACCAAAGATGAAGACCAGGGGGCCCACACCCTCTCCACGAGGGTGGGGGCGCGCCCCCTACCTCGTGGGCCCCCTGGTGGCTCTCTGATGACCATCTTCTGCTATATGAAGTTTTTCATTGAAAAAAAAACCCAGAAGCAACCTTTCGGGATGAAACTCTGCCGCCACAAGGAGGAACCTTGGCGGAACCAATCTAGGGCTCCGGCAGAGCAGTTCTGCCGAGGAAACTTCCCTCCCGGAGGGGGAAATCATTGCTATCGTCATCACCAATGCTCCTCTCATCGGGAGAGGGCAATCTCCATCAACATCTTCATCAGCACCATCTCATCTCAAAACCCTAGTTCATCTCTTGTATCCAATTCTTGTCTCCAAGTCCGGGATTGGTGCTAGTAGGTTGCTAGTAGTGTTAATTACTCCTTGTAGTTGATGCTAGTTGGTTTAATTGGTGGAAGATCATATGTTCAGATCCTTTATGCATATTATTACCCCTCTAATTATGAACATGAATATGCTTTGTGAGTAGTTATGTTTGTTCCTGAGGACAAGGGAGAAGTCTTGCTGTCAGTAGTCATGTGAATTTGGTATTCGTTCGATATTTTGATGAGATGTATGTTGTCTAGCCTCTGGTGGTGTTATGTGAACGTCGACTACATAACACTTCACCATTATTTGGGCCTAGAGGAAGGCATTGGGAAGTAATATGTAGATGATGGGTTGCTAGAGTGACAGAAGCTTAAACCCTAGTTTATGCATTGCTTCATAAGGGGCTGATTTGGATCAAAATGTTTCATGCTATGGTTAGGTTTACCTTAATACTTTTGTTGTAGTTGCAGATGCTTGCAATAAAGGTTAATCATAAGTTGGATGCTTGTTGAAGTAAGAACATCACCCAAGCACCGATCCACCCACATGTCAAATTATCAAAGTACCGAACGCGAATCATATGAACGTGATGAAAACTAGCTTGACGATATTCCCATGTGTCCTCGGGAGCGCTTTTCCTTATATAGGAGTTTGTCCAGGCTTGTCCTTTGCTACAAAAAGGATTGGCCACCTTGCTGCACTTTATTTACTTTTGTTACTTGTTGCTCCTTGCAAATTACCTTATCACAAAACTATCTATTACCACTTATTTCAGTACTTGTAGAGAATACCTTGCTGAAAACCGCTTATCATTTCCTTCTGCTCCTCGTTGGGTTCGACACTCTTACTTATGGAAAGGACTACGATATATCCCCTATACTTGTGGGTCATCACTTCTTCAACCTTCATATGTTCAATCCTAGAGATGAATGAATAACATTCAAAAAAAATTAGCCAAACGAGTTTTAGAGCAAGTGATTCTCCCGGTTTGGATATCATTTAAGATTTGTTCGACGGGATGGTCTGTTGAGACTCTTGCTCGACCTCGTGAGAGGCTTTGCTTGGGTCGGGGTGGAACATCTTCTTCATCATCTTGTTCTTCTCCTTGGCATTCTTCATTACTGGCGTTGTCGTTCTCTTGTCTAGGTGGAGAAGGAGGTTGATGAGGTTCATATTGGTGTACTACCTCGTTTTCTTCATCTTGGCGTGTCCCACTTGTGGATGCTTCCATGCCAACTCTTGGTTCACCTTGTCGTGATGTAGAAGCTTCCACTTGGACGGATGAGGTACTCTCCTTCACCTTCATTTGACGAATATTGCCAATAGACAAGTCTTGGATTGCTTCCAAAGGGTCTTTGTATCCTACATAAATTGGCAATTGCTCTACTTGCAAGCCGTTAGATTCATCAAACTTCACATCTACTGTCTCTTCAACATTTCGGGTGAAATTGTTGTAGACATGGTAAGTGTGTGAGTTTGATCCATAACCAAGTAGGAAACCCTCATGATATTTAGGAGCAAATTTAGAAGGATTACGCTTATCAACAATGTAGCACTTTGAGCCAAATACCCGAAAGTATCCAACTTGGGGTTTGTTATCGGTGAGAAGCTCGCATGTCGTCTTTCCTGGTAGCTTGTGAAGATACAAGAGATTTGTTGCATGACAAGCTGTCTCAACCGCTTCTGCCCAAAAGTGTTTTGGCGTCTTGTACTCATCAAGCATCGTTCTTGCCATCTCAATAAGAGTCCGGTTCTTCCTCTGAACAACTCCATTTTTGTTGAGGCATGTATGTAACCGAGAACTCATGTGAAATCCCTTCTTCATCAAGAAAGGTATCCACAATTGCGTTCTTGAACTCCATTCCATTGTCGCTTCGAACCTTCTTGATCTTCACTTCAAATTGATTTTGGGCCTTTCTAGCAAAATTCTTGAAGATCTTTTGGACCTGTGATTTATCATCAAGAAAGAACACCCACATAGATCTTGAAAAATCATCGACTATGACTAGACCAAATGAGTTACCACCGAGACTTTTATAGGCATTGGCACCAAAGAGATCCATATGAAGTAGCTCGAGCGGTCTTCTCGTGGTCATGATGTTCTTTGTGGGGTGACTCCCTACAACTTGTTTTCCTGCTTGACAAGCACTGCACAATCTATCCTTGTCAAATATAACATCTTTCACTCCAAGGATATGATCACATTTAATTAGCTTATCAAGATTTCGCATGCCCACATGACCTAACCTTCTATGCCACAACCAACCTTTGGAAGATTTAACAATTAAGCAAGTTCTAGGTTGAGCCTTTTTAGTGAAATCAACAATATATAGATCACCTCTATGTATACCGCTAAAGACCATATTATGATTATCTCTATGAAACACTTGGCAATCTACTTCAGTAAATAGGAATTGAAGCCAAAGTCAGCAAGTCTAGATACAGAAAGTAAATTGTAGCCAAGAGATTCAACGAGCATAACATTTTGTATGGAGCTATCATGTGAGATGGCCAGCTTACCAAGGCCAACCACCTTACCCTTTGAGTTATCACCAAAAGTGACATACTTTCGAGGGTCGTCGTTTTCAGCAAGCTCACGAAACATACCGTTATCTCCGGTCATGTGAGCGGTACATCCACTATCAAGGACCCATTCCTTTCCTCCAACCATGTAGCCGCGAAGATTAGCCATGAGGCCAAAGTGTCTCATAGACTCATTGAGATCAAAGTCACTATCATCATCCTCTTCATAATATCCATGTTCAACATCGTATTTTGATGGATCAATTCATAGAGAGAGTGATTCATTAGATAAATGATCATCACAATAATCATCTTTATGAATTCTAATGGCTTCGGAGATGATATTGCTAATGATTCCAACATCTCCTTTGGCATGCATGAGGTTAGTAAGCTCAAATAGACAATCACCAAACTTAGGATCATTGGAATTCATCTTACTCAAGGTAATAGAGTTATGAAGAATTTCATCTAGATTTTGCAAGGAATATTTCGGGAATCGTTCCTCAAGAAATCTCCATATAGTGTAGGGACAATCAAGAGTAGTAAAGCAACCAATCAAGTTTCCAGGCAAACCTCTAGTGATAAGATTAACAATTCTAAGGTTGCGAATCATGTCAATAGACTCATCAATGGTAGGATGCAAAGGATCAACATGGGGTGCACAAGGGCTAGTAATGTACTTGTTCAAATGATATTTATTAAAAATCTCAAGCATCTCAATTTTCCACTAATGAAAGAACCCTCCATCAAGTATAGGCACTCTATGTCTAAGACTCCCCAATGTAGACTCATCCATCTTCCTCCAATGGTGATTAAACCAAAGCAATGGAGACCAATGCTCTGATACCAATTGAAAGGGTCGAGAAGAGGTGTCTAGAGGGGGGTGAATAGACTCTTAACAAAGAAAAGTAGCAGTTTTTAATTTGTTCAAGTTAAGGTGGAGTTTTAGTACAAGTTTAAACATTCACAATACATTCAAGCAAGCATGGCAAAAGTATATGAGTAGCAGAAAGTAAATCATGCAAGTTGCAAGAATGTAAAGGGATGGGATTGGAGTATGCAAACACTAGAAAAAATACACTTCCGTGATGATACGTGTTTGTCACAGTAGGTCGCGTTTCTCGTCATGCTTCTACATCCATGACGATTTTATGAAAGAATTAAGATAGTCATACCTGTGCTGTCGTGGAAGTGTTCCATGACATTACGAGAATTATCATCACGGAAGTGTCCACTTCCATGACGATAAATCGCGCGTCACAGAAGTGCTTTCGTCAATGGTGACCGACACGTGGCATCCACCGTAACGGAACGCCGTTAAGCTATCAGGTCGGATTTTGGATCCGATAACCCATTAACAGCCCTGACCAATGGGAAATTTCTGCGTGTAAAATTCTGATTGGCCGAAGGGAACACCTGTCAGCTCGTCAGTGGGCCAGATGTCGCCCGTCCACTAGAGGAGACATGCCTATGATACGTCGACACATGGCTGGGCCCAACAGAGGCCCATTGAGGGTGTCCTGGATTAGGGGGTATCCGGACAGCCGGATTATATCCTTTGGCCGGACTGTTGGACTATGAAGATACAAGATTGAAGACTTCATCCCGTGTCTGGATGGGACTCTACTTGGCATGGAAGGCAAACTAGGCAGTACAGATATATATATCTCCTCCTTTGTAACCGACCTTGTGTAACCCTAGCCCCCTCCGGTGTCTATATAAAACGGAGGGTTTTAGTCCGTAGGACAACATACAATCATACCATAGGCTAGCTTCTAGGGTTTAGCCTCTCTGATCTCATGGTAGATCAACTCTTGCACTACTGATATTATCAAGAATAATCAAGCAGGACGTAGGGTTTTACCTCCATCAAGAGGGCCCGAACCTGGGTAAAACATCATGTCCCCTGCCTCCTGTTACCATCCGCCTTAGACGCACAGTTCGGGACCCCCTACCCGAGATCCACCGGTTTTGACACCGACATTGGTGCTTTCATTGAGAGTTCCTCTGTATCGTCACCGTTAGGCTTGATGGCTCCTTCGATCATCGATAGCGATGCGGTCTAGGGTGAGACTTTTCTCCCCGGAAAGATCTTTGTATTCGGCGGCTTCGCACTACGGGCCAACTCGCTTGGCCATCTGGAGCAGATCGAGAGTTACGCCCCTGGCCACCAGGTCAGGTTTGGAAGCTTAAACTACACGACCGACATCCGCGGAGACTTGATCTTCGACAGATTCGAGCCCCTGCTGAGTGCACCGCACGGTCACGATGAGCATGATTTAGCTCTACCATCGGACAGTGTTCAGGAGAACGCACCGGCGACCGCTCCGACCCTCGATTCGGAGCCAATTGCGCCATCCATGGACGGGTGGATAGACCCTGCCACGAAGGCCGTATTCTCCGCGGCGATTGAGCCGAATATCGACCTTACCCTTCACGAGAGCCGTGACGCTGAACTGCCGGATTCTTGCCCGGCCATGGACTCCGAACGGCCTGCGCCCGTGCCTATCGAATCTGACTGGGCGCCGATCATGGAGTTCTACTCCGCGGATATCTTTCAGCACTCGCCCTTCGGCGACATACTGAACTCATTAAGGTCCCTCTCCCTGTCAGGAGAGTCCTGGCCGAACTATGCTCGGCAGGATTGGGATGCGGATGATGAAGAAATTCGCCGCCCACCCACCACCCACTTAGTAGCCACTGTCGACTATTTGACCGACATGCTCAACTTCGACTCCGAAGACATCGACGGTATGGACGATGATGCGGGAGACGAAGAGGAACCACTGCCCACAGGGCACTGGACAACCACCTCATCATATGATATATACATGGTGGACACACCCAAAGAAGGCAATGGCGACGAGACAATGGAGGATGACCCCTCCGAGAAACAACCCAAGCACCGACGTGAGCGGCGCTGCTCTAAGTATCGCCAAAGCAAAAGCGGTGACACCGGCACAGGAGATAATAGCACTCCGGATAGTGTCGAAGACGACTACAATCCCTTCCAGCAAGATTTAGAGTAGGAGGATGGAGAAGCCAGCCCTCCCGAGAGAGCGGCAGATGGAGAGGCGGAGGATGATAATTACATGCCTCCCTCCGAAGACGAGGCAAGCCTCGATGATGACGAATTTGCCGTGCCCGAGGATCTCGTCGAGCAAGAGCGCTTCAAGCGTCGGCTTATAGCCATGGCAAATAGCCTTAAGAAAAAGCAGCAGCAGCTTCAAGCTGATCAAGATTTGCTAGCTGATAGATGGACTGATGTCCTTGCGGCCGAGGAATATGAACTCGAACACCCCTCCAAGAGTTACCCAAAGGGCAGGTTGCTACCCCGACTGGAGGAGGAAGCATTAAAACCTACATCGCCAGCGTATGAAGCGGCTGATCGGCCACCTCATAGCCGCGACAGAGAGGCATTTCAGCCAAAAGCTCAGCCCGCACCCCGATGCCACTCAAATAAAAATGTTAAGGCACGGGGAAACACGCTAGACCCGCGAGACGTACTGGAGGACAAAGTAAAACACGCAAGATCGATCAACGGATCATGAGGGCGCACTACCACGCGAGACGATAACCGTCACGCCAGATACAGTAAAAGTAAATCCGGTCGGGCCAAATACAGCGGACAAGACTCATTTGAGCTGCGTCGCGACATAGCCCAGTACAGAGGCGCCGCACACCCCCTATGCTTCACAGACGAAGTAATGGATCACCAAATCCCAGAGGGTTTCAAACCCGTAAATATAGAATCATACGACGACACAACAGATCCTGCGATATGGATCGAGGACTTCCTCCTGCACATCCACTTGCCCGCGGTGATGATCTACACGCCATCAAATACCTCCGACTTAAACTCAAAGGACCAGCTCGACATTGTCTCAACAGCCTGCCAGCAGAATCCATTGTCTGTTGGAAGATCTGGAAGCCACATTCCTCGACAACTTCCAGGGCACTTATCAGGACCCCGATCCTAAGTCACACCGATCTAGCATGTAACACATCATATCACTTTGCGGCCTCACGCACGGTATTCCCACGGGTGCCACCTTACCTGGCCCGGGACCGTTTGTGCCTTTTGGCTCACGTATATGATAGCATCGCTAGCATCCATATGACAAAGAACCCGGGCCGACATGGCTAGTCGTGAACCCAAAGCGGCACTAACCCATGGGGACAGGCATACATGAATCAACCTCGAGCATGTCGGTCAGCAGCGTGTGAATCCGGGCTGTAGCACTGGGCTAACAGGACTCCGGGAACCCGGGATGTAGCAGGCTAGGCAGGACTCCGGATGTCACCGCGTGACATTTCCCCGAAGGGACAGACATAGGAACGAAGTGAAACACATGCCGGCCAGTCAAGTGTCCTGAGCAGTAGTGCTGGGCTAGCAGGACTCCGGTGAACCGGGCTGTAGCGGACTACTACGGCTCATGGAAGCACAAGACTACATTTCCCCATAAGAGAGGCTACCAAGGATAAACCACTAGGTTGTCGGATCCCACACATACCAAGCATTTCAATCATACACCCAATATTCTTGATATGTGTAAATACAGCATGGCATCACAACATAACTCTACGACTCAAAGTATTTATTCATTAGGCTCCGAGGAGCGAGATATTACAAACATGGGTCTCATGACCCAACAATCATAGCATACAAGTCAATGCACATGCGGAAGCTTAACATGTCTGAGAACAGACATCTACAAATGAAAAAGGCTAAGAAGCCTGACTATCTACCAGATCCTGCCGAGGGCACAAGATCGTAGCTGAGGTATCAAGCTAAACGTCGAAGTCCATCCGGAACTACTAGCGAGACTGAAGTCAAGCAAACGTGAGTACAAAGGTACTCAGCAAGACTTACATCAGAACTAGCTACATATGCATCGGTATCAACAAGGGGGGGGGTGGAGTTTAACTACAGCAAGCCAGCTTTGACTCAGTGGCTAACCCGAACTACGACTGCAAGCAACTCTTTTGAGGTGGCGCACACGAGTCCACATATTCACCATTCAATACACCACTATGGATCCACTCCCGTCTCCCTACGAGAAGGCCATCCATAGCACTCACACTTATCTTGCGAGTTTTAGAGTATCCACTTTCATTTGTCTATGAACTATGCAAGGGGTCCAAGTTTCCATATCCGAGGAATCCGGCTATTCGAATAGATAATGTTAACCCTGCAGGGGTGTACTTCTTCACACACGCTCCCACCACTTACCACCATATACACGTCATGTATCTCGGCAACCTTCAAGCGGAAACCTGGCGAGGGTGTCGGCCACGGCCTACCTAAACACTTAAGTCTCTAATCCAGGTTTATCGCCTATCCAGGTT
Organism: Triticum urartu; assembly: GCF_056163025.1. Taxonomy (NCBI): domain Eukaryota; kingdom Viridiplantae; phylum Streptophyta; class Magnoliopsida; order Poales; family Poaceae; genus Triticum; species Triticum urartu. Next base: position 429,350,905 of record NC_141879.1, read on the forward strand.
CCATCCGCAGGGGGTCCGGCCGAGGTTTCGACAAACGGCCCCGAACGATGTGAACAGGGTTCCCGAGACACCAAATGGGCGCCCGGTACACCGTGCCACGGTGTATCTACCGCAACATAGCCCACCCCTAGGGTCAGCGCTATGCACGCCCGCCAACACATAACCTACAAACACCAGAAACTAGTTGCAACTCCTGGACAGAGTACTAGGGTGATTAAGAAGCCGAGAGGGTCCATTGGTTTCGGGCCCAATGCGTGGTAGTAACTGTTTCATGGATCACAAACAAAGAACTCAGTTCCTGAGGACAGCTTCAATGAGACAACCCACCATGTACTCCTACATGGCCTCTCACCGCTACCTTTACCAAATCGTGTTCACACATTTAGCTCTCAACAGTAGGACATGTTCACACACCTCCGATTCATTCCCGATGAATCAGACCTGACATAGCTCTATGCAATAGCAGGCATGAAAACAAGCATGAATGAGTAGGCACATCAGGGCTCAAACAACTCCTACTCATGCTAGTGGGTTTCATCTGTTTACTGTGGCAATGACAGGTCATGCAGAGGATAAGGGGTTCAACTACCGCAGCAAGTAACAGATGAATCGTTGTTGTCCTAATGCAGTAAAAGAGAGCAGGAGCGAGAGAGTGGGATTGTATCGGAATGAGCAAGGGGTTTTTTCTTGCCTGGCACTTCTGAAGATATCATTGGGTCTTCATCAGTGTCAACGATCACAGCGTCGGTACAACGTCTACCAAGAGGGACAAACACCGGCAATAGAGAAGGAACACAATCAATGCAATGCACAACATGATGCATGATAATGACATGGCAATATGTTGTTGATTGAGCTAATGCAACTAGCAACACAATTAAATGAAGTTGGTTTCAATACAAGATTCAAATTCAAACTCCATATATGATTAGTTAAATGTCATTTATTTGTTTTGTCCAAAACAGAGGACAAACATTGTTGAAACATTCATGAAAATGCCATAAACAGATTCCTTGAATTTTTCTGATAATTTTTCATATATAATTTATTTCATTTGGAGTTACGGTTGATTTTATATGATTTTTAGAAGTTTAGGATATTTTCTGAAATTTCCTGAATTAAAATTAATCCAGAAAATGAGTTATGGCGTCAGCACTACGTCATGCTGACCTCAGCAGGTCAACAAGCACCATCTAGGTCAAACCTGACCAGTGGGGTCCACTGGTCAGTGACCCAGTGCCGATTACAGGGGCTGACACGTGGGGCCAGGTCAACGGCCACGCCAGCAGGGTCAAAGTTGACACGTGGGTCCCACTGGGTTAAGAACTTATCTAAACCGAAAATTAGCTTATGCTAAACAGGCACAGGGCCCACATGGCAGTGGCTCTAGGGGTGTTTAGCGGAGTCATAGCGCCGGGATTAGGCCGGCGGCTAATCGCCGGCGAGGCCGGAGGCGGGGGTGGGGCTCAGGATTGCGCTACGGGGCACGGTTCGAGCCGCAGCTAGGCGCGTTGGAGTGCCCTCGCCGGCGCGCGTCATTTGGTGGTGCTGGCCGGGCCTGTGGTGGCCGGAGGCGACGGCTACGAGCTCGGCAGCGGCGGCCGGCGTTCGGGCGCAGGTGGTGCGGCGGCTACGGCGTGCAACAGAAGGAATGGAGAGGAGGAGGAGGAGCAGGAGCTCACTGCGGTTGCGACGAGGCCAACGGCGAGCTCGGGGAGGAACCGGAGCGAAGCGGGGCGGTGAGGGGATCTCTGGTGGCCGAAGGTTCAAGACGAGGTCGGGGGAGACGATGCGGGGCTTCCGGCGTCGTGTGAGTCGGCGATGAGGAAGAGGGAGTCGCGGCGGACCTCGGGAACAGCTCGGAGAGGCGAGTGGGTGGTTGTGGACGCCGTGGCTTTGGACGGCGGCGATGGACGCGTTCGGTCCGGGTGAGAGAGAGGGAGCAGAGGAGAGGGGGCCGTGGGGAAGAGTGTGCGAAGCGGTCAGCGGGATCGGGACGGCACGCGTGAGTCGTCCACGCGTCCAGGGGATCGTCGGCAAGCAGGAGGTGGCCGCGCATGCGTCGGGCACACGCCCGCGTCCTCCTGGCGCGGTGGAGAAGATGACAGGAGGCGCCAGGTGGGCTGGGCCAGCGAGCTGGGCCGGCTTCAGGTAGTTGGGCCAGGTAGTCCTTCTCTCTCTCTCTTTTATTTCTATTTTCTAATTTTCTGCAACTGTTTTGGGTTTAGTTTTTAACACCAAACCATTTAATAAAATCCTGAAAATAATTATGTGGCTAGAACTAAAATATCCCAAACCACATAAAATGTTCCAGAATTATTGGACATATATTAATTATATAATGAATATATATCCAATGCAAATAGTTATTGAATTAATTCAAAGGCCCAAAATAAATGTTTCTAAGACACCAAAAACATTGGTTTGAATTTTACCTCTTGCCAATATTTTCAGAGACTAAGAGGAACTTTTTCTTGGACTTCTTTGAAGACATTTTAATGTTGATTATTTTTGAACTGGTTTCTGAGGGTTTCAACAAACCTCAATTCAACTTTCAGAAATTTTAGACATGATGCATGAGTGCAGATGCAATTATTTCACTCAGGTACTCTAGGGCTGTGACAACACTTATGTGTGACCACCAGATGCCGATGACTTGAGACACATAATTCAACAGCCAGAGGAATCGGCTAGGCAATTCTGGACACGGTTCCTGACAAAGAAAAATCAAATCGTTGATTGTCCGGATGCAGAGGCCCTAGCAGCTTTTAAGCACGACATCCGCGATGAGTGGCTCGCCCGGCAACTTGGCCAGGAAAAGCCGAAATCCATGGCAGCCCTCACGACACTCATGACCCGCTTTTGCGTGGGAGAAGACAGTTGGCTGGCTCGCAGCAATAACATATCAAAGAACCGCGGTACCTCAGATACCAAGGATAGCAACGGCAGGTCACGTCACAACAAACATAAGTGTCGCGTCAATAGCGACAATACCGACGATACGACAGTCAATGCCGGATTCAGAGGCTCTAAACCCGGTCAGCGGAAAAAGCCATTCAAAAGAAGCACTCCGGGCCCGTCTAGTTTGGACCGTATACTCGATCGCTCGTGCCAAATACATGGCACCCCGACAAGCCAGCCAACCACACCAATAGGGAATGTTGGGTGTTCAACCAGGCCGGCAAGTTAAGTGCCGCAGACAAAGATAAGGTGCTACATAGCGATGACGAGGAGGAGCCCTGGCAGCCGAACACCAGAGGGCAGAAGAGGTTGCCCCCACAAGTGCGGATGGTGAACATGATATACGAAACCCACATCCCCAAGAGGGAGTGGAAGCGTGCGTTAAGGGATGCGCGTTGGAGCCGGTTGCCCCAAAGTTCAACCCATGGTCCTCCTGTCCGATCACCTTCGATCGCAGGGACCATCCCACTAGTATCCGCCATGGCGGATTCGCCGCACTGGTCCTAGACCCAATCATTGATGGATTTCACCTCACTCGAGTCCTTATGGATGGCGGCGGCCGCCTGAACCTGCTTTGTCAGGACACAGTGCGCAAAATGGGTATAGACCCCTCAAGGATCAAACCCAAAAAACTACCTTCAAAGGCGTCATACCAGGTGTAGAGCCCATTGCACAGGCTCAGTCACACTGTAAGTGGTCTTCGGATCACCGGATAACTTCCGAAGCAAGGAGTTAATCTTCGATATAGTCCTATTCCATAGTGGCTATCATGCACTGCTCGGGCGAACCGCATTTGTGAGATTCAATGCGGTACCACATTATGAATACCTCAATCTCAAGATGCCAGGACCTCAGGGGGTCATCACAGTCAATGGAAACACAGAGCGCTCTCTCCGCACGGAGGAGCACACTGCGGCCCTCGCAGCAGAAGCACAAAGCAGCCTCTTAAGGCAATCCACCAGTTCGGCGAGTAAAGACCCAGACACCTTCAAGTGCGCCCGGAGTAATCAGCAACAAGACCACCTGGCACGTTCCGAGCTCGCATAGCAATGCGGCCCCCGCCCCAGTCCCAGCCAAACAGCAAAATCCGTGCCACGCGTACATAATTATGCATTGAAAATTCCATGGGCACAGGTGGGGAGGGGGGCACGACTACGGTACGCCCCAAGACACAGGTCAACCACACTAGGGGCTTCCTGCTTTGTTACTTTTGTCTCTTTTAGGACTTTAATCTTTGGAAACCCCCGTCCGGCAGTACGATTGCCAGACACATGATGCAACAACCAAGGAGGCAAAAAGCCACGTCGCACCATGGAATTCCCAGGTGGTCTCTGATAACGAGTGAAATACTTGCTTTAAATACCATTCCTCAACTTGCCCTTGGAGGGGACATGTCAAATAGTCCTACTTTTTGCTTATCGCACTACTTGTATCATTCTGCTTCGACGCACCTTTTTGAATAAACAATGCATAGCACTAGACTATTATCGCATTCTCTATTCTTTCTTATATATATATATATATATGTTCATTCATGACATTCAGCACCCGTACACTCTGGTACGGCGAATACGCCAGGGCTTAAGCGTACCCCATAATACGGCGTGAGAAGTCCGTACGCTTTCGACAATGCGGCACCCCGAACTTATAGCACTATATGCATCAGCTCCGAATCATGTCTTGGGTCAATAGTTGGGGTTTGCCCGGCTCCCATGTTTTGGTACCTTACGTTCCGCTATATCGGCTAAGGTAGCACTGGGAGAACTACTGCGATTGTGCCCCGGTTCATCTAGGCTAAGCTCCTCAGTAGAGAAAGCTAAAACTGACTGTCATGATAAGGCGAGAGCTGGTCGCTGTTCGAGAGGTCTCGAGTCCCTAAAGACTTATGCCGCTTCGAGCGAGGAGTCGGCTTTGTCCGGCTTAAGGCGTGTATAGCGCCCCGAATTCGGCCTTCCGAATACTAGGGGCTTCGCCAAAATTTAAAATTGTAGACTTCTATGGCTAAGTGAGAGTGATAAAGCATTATAGTCTGATTGCCTTGTTCATAGTGCTGAGCACCTCCCTCGAAGGACCCAACAATGGGGAAAAGAGAGCTCATATTTATCCCGAACACCCCAGCACTCATGGCATGTGGGAAGAAGCCGATGACTGGCCATCTCTTAGATTTAACAAACAGCCGCACAGAAGGTAATATTTTAAATTGAAACAAGCGTTGCATAACGCATATGAACAAGTTTTCATAATACAGGATCACACGAGCAAGTTTATTCAAAAATTACATCCTTCGCACACTCATCCGCCACAAGACGGGCACCCTTCAGGACACCTTCATAATACATCTCAGGGTGGCGATGCTCCTTGCCCTGCGGCGGCCCCTCCTTCACCAGCTTCTCAGCGTCCATCTTGGCCCAGTGCACCTTTGCACGGGCAAAGGCCCGACGTGCACCTTCGATGCAGACGGACTGCTTTATGGCCTCCAGCCATGGGCAGGCATCCACAAGTCGCCTCACCAGGCCGAAGTAGCTGTTGGGAAGGGAGTCGCCAGGCCACATCCAGACTATAAGGCCCCTCATGGCCTGTTCGTCCGCCTTGTGCAGCTCGACTAGTTGCTTCAGCTGGTCGCTCATAGGCATCTGATGTTCGGTCCCAGTAGGCCTGGTAATATTTCGCGGCATTCGACATGCTGCAGGGCAAATATGCGAATGCTCCTAGAGAGCTCCGAACTTGGGTAAGTAACAAGTAATTTACTTTCACATGCTTGCTTGCATATTGAATGCCTTACCCGCCGCTATCTTCCTTATCGCCTCAATTTCCTGGAGGGCCTTTTGGGTTTCAGCCTTGTCATGCTTTGTGCTCTCGAGGGCCGCGGCAAGCTCGGACTCTTGCGTCTTCGAGTCAAGCTCCAAAGCCTCGTGCTTCTTCACGAGAGCCTGGAGCTCTTGCTGCACCTCGTCCACCCATGCCTCTTGTTTTTCCCACTCGGTGCGCTCCTTGGCTGCTTTGTTGTCAACCTCGTACAGCGCTTGCTTCAGGGTCACCACTTCGGTCGTGGCCCCTGGCACATTCATGATGATCCTGTCAGTTCGCAACCACATTTTCTTTTTTTATATAGACAAGGTATTACTTACCTTTGTTCTCCTCGAGCTGCCTCTTGGGAAGGCCGAGCTCCTTCTCGGATCGCTCGAGGTCCTGCTTCAGTGTGGCGACCTCCGCAGTCAGTGCGGCAGAGGTCAGCAGCGAAGCCTGCATGCGCATACAGACATACTTATATTAGACTCCTGCAGATATTATTGATCCTCTATTCGGCTTTTCTTTGTGAACACCAAAGAGAGCATCAGGGGCTACTGTCTATGTGGTAATATTTTTCCTATATTTTAAATACATACCTCAAAGCCTGTTAGAAGGCTGGCACAGGCTTCAGTCAGTTTGCTCTTGGCGGACTGAACCTTCTTGATCACTGCACTCATAAATAGTGCGGTGCTCTTCGTTGATAGAAGCACCACGAAGCGCTCCCACCAGGTCGTTCGGTGCCTCTGGTTGGACAGAGGTCACCGGCACGGAGGGCTTGCCCTTCTTGGAAGGGGGCCGCCTGCCCGAGTCCGGAACTACTGGAGGTTCCGGCACGGTGTTCTGCTAAGGGCCAAACTTGGAGTTCCTGGGAGCCTTACTCCCTTTGCTCCTGGAGTCCGGAAGATCGCCTCGAGGCGCCTCCAGGACTGTCTCCCCCCAGCTCGGTGCCCCTTGAGACAATACCTCAGCATTGTTCGTAGGGCAAGGAGAGGAGGCGGTTGGAAGTGTATCACTATCCATGTCCGACGAGTCCAAGGAACCGTCGGACGAGGATACGTCGATACGGGCTTGGGGAGGACTGCAGAATCATGTTCGACGTTAGGGGAAGCAGTGCAACACAAGTATGTTATGAGTTACTCTGGTATCCGAATACTTACGACTTCGCCAGGGGCTTGTCCCTGAGCAGCCACTCGTCTTCGTCGTCGGTGGCGGTGGTGGAATAGTCCAGAAGGAGAGTCCTTCCCTTCTTGGACCCTTCGGCCTCCCGGGTTGAGGCGGCCTTCCTTTTCTTGTCTCCCCCGGCTGGAGGGGGAGAATCTTCATCTTCCTTCTCCTCGTCTTCACGGGAGGAGTGCGTCTCGGAGTTATTGGACGATGAGTCCGATACCAGGCGCCGGGAACTCCTTCGGGTTCCCTTGGCCTTCTTCTTGGTCTTCTCCGGCTCCTCATAAGGAGCCGGAGTCTGCATCTCCATCAGGAGAGCGTCCACAGGGTCTTCGGGCAGAGAGGCCGGACAGTTAATCTACTCCGATGTCTCCACCCTGTCCTGTCAAAGGCATGGGAGCACAGACCCCACACATGGTTAAGCTATGGGAAATAAATACCCTACGAGATGTACAGTACTTACCGGATTCGCAGGGCACTTCGTGCTTAGCCCGCGGTCCTCGGTAAGAGAAGGAGGGACCTCGACACCCTTGAACAGCACCTTCCAGACGTCCTTATGCATCGTGTCGAAGAGCTCACATAGAGTCTGGTGCTGGGCCGGGTCGAACACCCATAAGTTGAATGCCCGTTGTTGACACGGGAGGATCCGGCGGAAGAGCATGACCTGGACTATGTTGACAAGCTTAAGTTTCTTGCTTGTCATGTTCCGGATACACTTCTGGAGTACATCCAGTTCCACCGAAGAGCCCCAAGACAGGCCCTTCTCCTTCCAGGAAGTGAGCTGCGTGGGGATTCCGGATCGAAACTCGGGGGCCGCCACCCAGTTGGTGTCGCGCGGCTCGGTGATGTAGAACCACCCCGATTGCCACCCCTTTACGGTCTCCATGAAGGAGCCTTGGAGCCATGTAACGTTGGGCATTTTGCCCACCATGGCTCCGCCGCATTCCGCTTGTTGGCTGCCTACTACCTTCTGCTTGATGTTGAAGGTCTTCAGCCATAGGCCGAAGTGGGGCCGGATGCGGAGGAAAGCCTCGCACACGATGATGAACGCCGACATGTTGAGGATGAAATTTGGGGCCAGATCATGAAAGTCCAGCCCGTAATAGAACATGAGGCCGTGGACGAATGGATGGAGGGGAAACCCCAATCCGCGGATGAAATGGGGGAGGAACACCACCCTTTCGTGAGGTTCCGAGGTAGGGACGACCTGCCCCGCGGCTGGCAGCCGGTGCCCGATATCCGCGGCTAAGTATCCGGCTCCACGTAGCTTTTTGATGTGTCCCTCCGTGATGGAGGAGGCCATCCACTTGCCTCCCGCTCCGGACATGTTTGGAGAGAGTTGGGGAGAAGGATGCGGACTTGGGCGCTGGAGCTCGAGTGCGTGAGAATGGATGAGTGTCGGTGTCAAAACCGGCGGATCTCGGGTAGGGGGTCCTGAATAGTGTGTCTAAGGCAGATGGTAACACGAGGCAGGGGACACGATGTTTTACCCAGGTTCGGGCCCTCTTGATGGAGGTAAAACCCTACGTCCTGCTTGATTAATATTGATGATATGGGTAGTACAAGAGTAGATCTACCACGAGATCAGAGAGGCTAAACCCTAGAAGCTAGCCTATGGTATGATTGTATGTTGTAGTTGTGTCCTACGGACTAAAACCCTCCGGTTTATATAGAAACTGGAGAGGGTTAGGGTTACACAAGGTCGGTTACAAAAGCAGGAGATATCCATATCTGTACTGCCTAGCTTGCCTTCCACGCCAAGTAGAGTCCCATCCGAACACGAGACGAAGTCTTCAATCTTGTATCTTCATAGTCCAATAGTCCGGCCAAAGGAAATAGTCCGGCTGTCCGGAGACCCCCTAATCCAGGACTCCCTCAGTAGCCCCTGAACCAGGCTTTCAATGATGAGTCCGGCGCGCAGTATTGTCTTCGCCATTGCAAGGCGGGTTCCTCCTCCGAATACATCACGGAAGAATTTGAATACAAGGATAGTGTCCGACCCTGCAAAATAAATTCCACATACCACCGTAGAGAGAATAATATTTTCACAAATCTAATTTGCTGACTTGTTTTGGCAACACGAAATTTTGTCATGGCCCGGTGATTATTCGAACCGTTTCCTTTAACTAGCCCCGCACATAATGCGAGGCAGTTTTTGACACGTCTTGTCAATGCAGAGATCGTGTTCCCCTAATTACGGGATTCTCATCAATACGGTCGTGGGTAACCCAACCGTGTCTAGGACTCCTAGGTTATAGGCAAGTCCCAAACAGCTACGGAGAGGATGCTTGATATTCACCCTCTTTATAAAGGGACAAGGCTTTGACTTTTTTCCCTCCCGTGCTCAACCGAGTCCTTCCCCCGCCTCGAGCTCTAACACCGAAAGCCCAGGTCAGGTGCTCGGGATCTTCATTCATGTCCGGATCTAGCCTTCAAGGCTGGTGGATGCCCTCCTCCGTTACCGAAGAGGACATTAAGAAGTTGAGGGAGGCCAGGTACCTGACCGCCGAGGTTTCGCATCGGCTGCCTGCCCGAGGGCAGGTCGTCCCTACTCCCGAACCCAATGAAGACTTCATGTTCATCTCCCACTTCCTCCGAGGTCTAGGCCTCACTCTAGATCCCTTCGTTAGGGGGTTGATGTTTTATTACGGGCTAGATTTCCATGATCTAGCCCCGGAATCCTTTCTCCATATCTCGGCATTTATTGTCGTATGTGAGGCCTTCCTCCGCATTACCCCTCACTTCGGCCTATGGCTCAAGACCTTTGATGTGAAGCCGAAGATGGTCGAGGGGCAGCATGCAGCGTGCGGAGGCGCATTAATAGGCAAGATTGCTGGAGCTCCATGGCCAAAGGGTTCTATTCCAGAGGTGTCCGGATTATGGCAACGGGAGTGGTTTTACATCACAGCTCCCAGAAGTGCCAAGTGGGTGGCTGCCCCTGCTTTCTGCTCAGGCCCCCCCACCACAACTGATGTCATGGATTAGCATAGGGCTGATCTGGGGTCCCACCAAGGACGTGCCTGTACTGCAAAGCCGCATTCAAAATCTCTTTGAAGGAGATTTTAGTTTGATTATGGTAATGCAAGTCATGCTGGTTCGACGAATCCAGCCATGCAAACGCCGACCCCTTCGCATGTGGGAGTTCAACCCAGAAGGACCGTGCACTATCCAGAATTTCCTCAGCCTGACGCACGAGGAGATGTATAAATCATTCTTCGGACCCCATATAGAGTGTCCGGACACTACCGAGGACGCAGGCCTGAGCAGCAACCGCACCGCCGACCAAGTAAGTTATCCTCTAGCCGAACACACCGTCCTTCATTTATCATGACGTTATTCTGAGAAATCGCTCTTTGACCAGGACTGGATAACAAAGGCGAAGATGATTCGGTGTTTGGCCCCCCTTCCTGAGGGTTTGGAAAATCCGGTACTGGAAAAGATGCTCGAGCTAGCACCTTGCCCAGAGCCCTCAAAGGAAGACAAAGGGGGGAATAATGAGGGAAAAAGCGGGCCTCCACCACTACCTATTCTAACCGAGGGAACGAGCGCCTCTGTAAGGGAGGATAACCGAGGGGAGGAATCGGACATTCCCTCACCCCGGGGAAGGAAGAGGACTACCTCTGAAGATCCGGAAACTAATGTTTCCAAGCGGGAGAAGAAATCTCCACCAGAGGGTCCTGCCTTGGAGGGTGCTCTTGCCGCACAAAGTCCGCGCGGGGATCAGCCCTCTAACGAGCTGTAAGTAATTAAAAAGTACTTCTCAGCAGAGCTCGGATCTTAGCCCTTCTCAGCAGAGCTCGTCTTCGGGGGATCTTCTTCCAGAGATGATGGAGAGCGAAACGCCTCCCCCGGACTCCTCCGCTCAAGAAGCGGGCGACCTTGAAGTGTCATCACGGAAGATAATCCTATAGTCACCCGAAATCCCTAGCGTCCGGCTCTCGAAGAGAGCAAACAGAAGAGTCCGGCACCGTCTGGTATGCGGTCGGACGTACTGAGCTAGCTGTTGGAGTGAGCGGCCATCTCAGAAGAACACCGTACATTTATGGGTACGGTGATGGAAAGGATTTCATCCGCCGAAAGCGGGTTGCATGATGCCTTTATGACTCTACAGACGGGCTTTGAGGTACGTAAAATGATGTACATTTGTGATGGTACCGCACATTTTTAGTTGTGCCCTATGTAGATAGTAGCCCCTGAGACTCTGGTTGTCGCCGAGAACGGCGGCAAACAGAGGATCGTAGTACCAGGCCATAACCATACCGCTTTAATGCGCAGGTAGTGGGAGCTCCGGTGGCTAGCCGGACTCATGAGTTGCCGAACTGAAGCGGAAACTGGATGCGGCGGATGCCGACATCGAGCTTGTTAACAAGAGGCTTGACGAGGCATAGGGTAAGTAGTATTTTCTGGTGAATACCACATAGTAAGAGCAGCATGATGCCAGTATCCTTATTATGTTGTGACTTCAGATGGAGCTGCCACCGTGGAAACCCTGCGGGTGGAACTTGCCCGAGCCAAAGAACAAGCAATGATTAGTAATGCGGCTGCTTTGAAGGCGGCCAAAGAGTTGAAAGCCGAGAAGGCTGCGCATTGCGAAAGCAAAGAGAAGATGGGCAAGATGGCCGTAAAGTTAAAAGACACTGCCGACCATTGCCAGTTCCTTGAAAAAGAAACCGAGCGAAGGCAACGAACCTTGAAAAGGCCACGATGGTGAACAAAGACACCCGCTCTACTCTGAGAGCGAAGAAGGAGGAGCTGCGTGAAGCCGGGGATATTGCGGCTGGGAAGCCCTTTATGCTGCGGAGGAATTTCGGAGATCCGCGGTATGCCACTCTGGATCGGCTGTGGAGTTCGGCAGACGCATATATGGACTTGGCGGCGAGCGCTGTCGATGCGGCCAAATACTTCTGATATCAAACAGATCATGAAGTGGACAAGCTGTTTTGGTCGCAATTTAACGTTCCAAAGGGTCCGCTTCCATTGACTGATCAGCTAGCCGAATTGGCCGAACTCAATAGGTTGTCCGGACTCGCCATGAGGTCTGTCATGGATCAGCTGTGGCCGGAAAAGCCGAAGCCGAACAACTATTTCAGCTTAGTGCAGCAGTTCCTTGGTGCGGTGCCGTGCATCAATGCGATGAAGAGGTCGGCGTGCATAGAAGGCTCGCGGATGGCCCTTGCCCGTGTTAAAGCATACTGGGCGGAGATGGATGCTACAACTGTTGTGGCGCAGGGTTCGGCCATAGGCCGAGTAGCTACCGAGCACTATTTCAAAGAGGTTCTCGAGGGTGCTCATTTGATAGAGGCCCAGTGCTCGAAGAATATTATGTTTGAGTGACATGTATTCCCATTGTAAACACATGTTTTTATGAAATTTATTAAGGTTGTGTTTATACTTTTGCCTGAAAGTAATATGATGCCTCCTGTGCGGCCATTTATGTATACATGTGTATAACCTGAAAGATTGCAGTCGTCAGCTTCAGCCCCCACGCATATAATGCGGAGGTGTTCGCAGAAGACGCGTGTTCACACTTAACCCAATGTCTTGGTCCTATTAAGGAGGTGATAGCGCAGCGAACGAGGCAACCGGACTATAATGCTTTAACACTTTCACTTAGCCATAGGAGTTTGACGGTGGGGCTACTATATAGCCTTGGTGGCTCCGCACTCTCCCGAATTCGGGGCGCGTACATGCCTGGCCGGGAAACGGCTCTTCGTTAAGGTGGAGGAATTCTAACATTCTGATAGGTCATCGAGTGGTTGACCAGTCTCACGCTATATCATGACAGTCAGTTTTCGGCTTTCTGTACTGAGGTTCTCGTCCGGATGACCCAGGGCACAATCGCAGTAGTTCTCCTAGTGCTACCTTAGCCGATAGAGTGGAACGTAAGGTACCAAAACATAGGAGCCGGGCAAACCCAACATTTGACCAAAGACATGATTCGGAGCTGATGCATATAAGGCCAAACTCGTGATGCCGAACACTCCCTAAGGTATTCGGTCTTTATGGTATAAACCAGGCCTAAACATCCCTTTGCAAGAAGCCCCTGGTGTCCAGGAACTTGCATTATTCTGACGTGGCCACATGCCAAGACGCCAGCATCCTTCTCAATTGTACTGAGAATCCGAGGGATGTGTATCAACAAGAGACAGTAAAAAAGGTTGACGCAGGGTCTTAATCTAAAAAGAATCCTTGGGATGGGTCCCTGCTGCACGTCTGCGCCTGTGTCTCCGTTGTGCCGTATCCTAGACGGGTGTAGCACGGTGGTCATCTGTAAAAGAGAGGAACTTAGGTGAAAAGTTGTCGTGCAAAAAGGTAGGTTTTAAAGAAACCATGTAAATTTCAAGATGAGTAAAAATTGCCACTTTTCTGCGCGGTTGAGCCCCTTGTGTTTGGGATAGGGGTGTGGCCATCAAACCTGTATGAATTTCATATAGCTGCGCCGGACTCGTCTAACCATGTCCGTGGTCTTGATGACCTATTGAATACTTTAGTTGGTGAGGCCGTTTTAGTGCGCGGCTGCCGAGGCAGCCGCACCCTCCTCGGCGCGCAGGGATCGCTCAATATTTCCATTTACTGTAATGATGCCAAGCGGACCGGGCATCTTAAGCGTGAGGGAAGCGTAATGCGGTATTGCATTAAAGCGAGCGAAAGCTTCGCGCCCAAGTAGTGCTTGATAGCCACTTTGGAACGGAGCAATGTGGAAGGTTATGTTTTCGCTACGGAAGTTATTGGGGAAGCCGAATATAACTTCTAGTAGCAGGGAGCCCGTGCAATGAGCCCCTGGGCCCGGCGTTACTCCTTTAATGGTAGTATTGCTGAGGCAAATTTTTGTTCGGTCTATCCCCATTTTGTGGATTGTGTCCTGATATATCAGGTTTAGACTGCTGCCACCGTCCATCAGGACTCGTGTGAAGTGGTATCCGTCAATTATTGGGTCTAATACCAAGGCAGCCCATCCTGCACGCCGGATACTTGTTGAGTAATCCTGATGGTCAGAAGTGATTGGTTGAAATGACCAGTGGCAGGACTCCGCAGTGATAGGCCCTTGGGCATATTTATCTGGGAGTGCCGCTTTGTTTCTCCCCTTGATCACGTGTAACATGTTTACTATTTTGACTTCTGGTGGAAATTTCTTTTGTTCCCCAGTGTCTTGCTTAAGAGTCCCATCCTCGTCTTCATTTGGTGTATCCTCCCCCTTGTGTACGGTGTTGAGCTTGCCGGACTGCTTGAAGACCCAACATCCTCTATGGGTATGATTAGCGGGTTTACCAGGTGTGCTATGGATTTGACATATTTGGTCCACAATTTTGTTGAGGCTGGAGAGTTCATCTCTGGCACCTTTAGAGGGCGGCTTTTGCTGACCTGGCCGAGAGCTTCTGAATCCGGCGTTTACCGCCGTGCTCCTCGGGCTGTCTTCTTTATTCCGGCGCTTATTATTTTTGTTGCATTGTGATTTCCCGTTTTCATCTCTAACTTCGGATGTACTTGGGTCGCTGGTGCTGCACCTGGCTAGCCAGCTGTCCTCACCTGCTCAAAAGCGGGTCATGAGGCTTGTTAATGCTGCCATTGTTCTCGGCTTTTCTTGGCCGAGGTGTTTGGCAAGCCATTCATCGCAGACGCTATGCTTAAAAGCTGCCAAGGCTTCGGCGTCCGGACAGTCAACTATTTGGTTCTTTTTAGTAAGAAACCTGTTCCAAAGCTTTCAGGCTGACTCGCCGGGCTGTTGAGTTATATGACTCAAATCGTCCGCATCCGGGGTTGGACATAAGTCCCTTAAAAATTTGCCCGAAAAGCGTCTTCAAGCTCTTCCCAGCTTCCAATGGAGTTTTCGGGGAGGCTTTTAAGCCAGTGCCGAGCTGGCCCTTTGAGCTTGAGGGGTAAGTACTTGATGGCGTGGAGATCATCTCCTCGAGCCATATGGATATGGAGGATATAGTCCTCAATCCAGACCCTAGGGTCTGTTGTTCCGTCGTATGCCTCTATGTTTACGGGTTTGAATCCCTCTGGAAATTCATGGTCCAGCACCTCATCGGTGAAACATAGGGGGTGTGCGGCACCCCTATATCTGGGTGTACCGCATTGTTCGGATGTTTGTTGTGTTGCATCGTATGCTGGAGCGCGCTTGCGTGGTCCATAGATGTATCTGGTTGCGCTGTCCTTTTGATGCGAGCCCTCGCGTGGATCGCGTATTGGCTTATGTGTGGCGTTGTTTGCCGCTCTATGTTGGCCGTGAGGACGTCTATCCGGCCAGGTGGCCGTTTCGATTTTTAGTTGCAAGGGATCTAAGGCCTCCTCATCGAATTCGGGTAGCAACTTCCGCTTCGGGTAGCTCTTGGTGGGGCGATTGCTGCCGTACTTCGCTGCTGCATTGAGTACATTGCTCCATCTGATTCCGAGTGTGTCTTGTGCAGCCTTGAGTCTTTGCTTCTGCTTTTTTAGACTCCTCGTGGTGGCAACAAGCCTTTGACGGGCATTTTGTTGCTCCGGGTGTCTGTCCGGTGTGAGGTCGTCCGGACTATTATCTTTGACAGAGTCAGGTTGTTCGGTTTGATTCTCCGTATTGCCGTGATCCGGCGTTAGTTCACCCTGCTCTAACGCTGGGTCTATATGATCGTTGTTTCTGTCGAGGCGGGATTTGGAGCGGCGCTTACGCCGCCGCTTTGACTACTTCTGGAGGGGACAACCCTTCGTTGCGTCCTTCCGTTCCTCGTCGTCGTTTTCTTTTGGTGTGTTCACCATGTATACGTCATGTGATGAAGTGGGCGTCCAGTGCCCTGTGGGCAGTGGTTCCTGTTCGTCTCCTGCATCGTCGTCCATACCGTTGATGTCTTTAGAGGCGAGGTCGAGCATGTCGGTTAAGTCATCGACAGTGGCTACTAAGTGGGTGGTGGGTGGGCGGCGAATTTTTTCATCATACGCATCCCAATCCTGCCGGACATAGTTCGGCCAGGATCCTCCTGACAAGGAGAGGGACCTTAATGTGTTCAGTATGTCGCCAAGGGGCAAGTGCTGAAAAATATCCGCGGAGGTAAACTCCATGATCGGCGCCCAATTGGATTCAATGGGATCGGGCGCAGGCAGTTCGGAGTCCGTGGCCGGAGAAAGATCTGGCAGTTTAACAATACGGCTCTCGTGCAAGGTAAGGTCGATGTTCGGCTCGATCGCCGCTGAGGGTAAGGCCTCCGTGGTGGGGTCCATCCACCCGTCCACGGACGGCACAACTGGCTCCGAATTAAGGGTCGGAGCGGCTGCCGGTGCGATTTCCTGAACACTGTCTAATGGTAGAGCTAAATCGTACTCATCGTGACCGCATGACGCACAAGGTAGAGGCTCGAATCCGTCGAAGATCAAGTCTCCGCGGACATCAGCCATGTAGTTTAAGCTTCCAAACCTGACCTGGTGGCCAGGGGCGTAGCTTTCAATCTGCTCCAGATGGCCAAGCGAATTGGCCCACAGTGCAAAGCCGCCGATCACAAAGATCTTTCCGGGGAGGAAAGTCTCACCCTAGACTGCATCACTATCAATGATAGTAGGAGCCATCAAGCCTAACGACGATGACACAGAGGAACTCTCAATGAAAGCACAAATGTCGGTGTCAAAACCGGCGGATCTCGGGTAGGGGGTCCCGAACTATGCGTCTAAGGCGGATGGTAATAGGAGGCAGGGGACACGATGTTTTACCCAGGTTCGGGCCCTCTGGATGGAGGCAAAACCCTACGTCCTGCTTGATTAATATTGATGATATGGGTAGTACAAGAGTAGATCTACCACGATACCATAGGCTAGCTTCTAGGGTTTAGCCTCTCTGATCTCGTGGTAGATCAACTCTTGTACTAGTCATATTATCAAGAATAATCAAGAAGGACATAGGGTTTTACCTCCATCAAGAGGGCCTGAACCTGGGTAAAACATCGTGTCCCCTGCCTCCTGTAACCATCCGCCTTAGGTGCACAGTTCGGGACCCCCTACCCAAGATCCGCTGGTTTAGACACCGACACCCATATAGGTTAAAAAGGCCGGCCCAGTCAAAGGCCCGTAGAACTTAATCAGGTACTAGTGGGCCAGCCCAATAACGGTCTGCTTAATAAAGGCCCATTTAGGACCAGAAGCCAGATCTGGCTCTTTAATTGTTCGCCCAATATTTGGGCCCATTTACGGCCCGAAGCTATATCTGGCCCATTTATTTTTCGCCCAATATTTGGGCCCATTTGCGGCCCGAAGCCAGATCTGGCCCATTAATTGTTCACCAAATATTTTGGCCCAACTACAGCCCAGTGACTTTCGGCCTGTTAGAGGCCTTATGTAGACATGGGCCCATTTCAGCCCGGTGTGAATTTCGGCCTGGGAATGGCCCGTGCTGCCCATGGGCCATATATGGTCCGACGGGACATCGGGCCCACTAACGGCCCATGCTAAAGGTGGCAACAGTTAAGGCCAATGTGACTTTGGGCCTGTTAAAGGCCTGTCGCGTAATTCGCCCCGGTTATGCCTGTGCTAAGCTTTCGTCCTCTTAAAGGCCCATGATATCAGTGGGCCAACTAAGGCCCGAGATATGTTTCGGCCTGGTAACGGCCCGTGAGCTAACTGGGCCCAAAATGGCCCGGTCTACATTTCGGCCTGCTGAAGGCCCGTCGACGACTAGTGAAAATTGAGGCCCAACATGCATTTTGGCCTGCTAAAGGCCCGTGGTTTCATCTTGGCCGTAACAGGCCAGTACAATATTCATCCTGTTAATGGCCCAACGCTACCTGGGCCAAACTAAGCGCTGGGTCGAC
Organism: Triticum urartu; assembly: GCF_056163025.1. Lineage (NCBI taxonomy): Eukaryota > Viridiplantae > Streptophyta > Magnoliopsida > Poales > Poaceae > Triticum > Triticum urartu. The sequence continues at coordinate 429,368,595 of NC_141879.1, forward strand.
AAAAGGCCCAACTAAAATATAGGTTGGTGTAAGTTTGGGCCTGGCGCAATGTGTGAAGGCCCCAATCATTCGGTCCCAAGAAAGACGCATGCCGGCCCAATTGTGGCCCGCTAAAAACCTGGCCCGTTAGAGTCGAATGTTTCGGTCCGGTCGACTACATCTGATTTTTTTTAGATCGCGAATATGGCAGTAACTAGTAGGAATTAAGAACAAACCTACTTTATACAATAAATAACTTACGGCATAGTAACTAAGAATAAACCTACACTATACAATAAAGGATTTAAGGTATATTACATCCACTGGGCATCGAAGTTCGCCACCAGTGATCATAAAGCGCAACGAAGAAGCAGATTACAAAAACTGGGCACCATTGCAGCGTAACAAAATAATATTGAACCGAGATCACTTCCAAGATAGTTCATGGACTGTTAGCCTTGCGGGGGAACTGCTGCGCAAACTGCTGAGTAAGGCTGTGAGACCGGCCTAGCATGTCGGTCATAGCTTCCAGGTGTAACTGTTTAGTGATGAGGTTCTCATTCATGTTCTCCGCAATCTTTCTTAGAGATAGGCCTTGAAGTCGAAGAGTTGTAGAATGCCTTTCTGCTAGAACTTGCGACTGAAAAGTCGAACTGATTTAGACAACAAATTCTGCGAGCTTGTCTGACTGTTAGTCTCAACTAACTTGAACACTGCATCAAGACAAGACTTTGGGGTTGTCTCTCTATCTTCAAGATGTTTTGCCTTCTTTGCTGCAATATATGTTGGGTTTGTCTCACAGCCTTCAGCAGACTTGTGCATGCCATCAGGCATATCACCCTGAAACAAAGCAGAGAGATGACAGGTTTTGCACGTGTATAAACAAAGATGATAACTGTTCTGTCAATTCTATCCAATTTCAAATTAGAAAATAAAGAGTAAGTTCAAAATATCAATAGCATAATTTGGCATTGTTCATAATGTGGGGAGCTTCACCACACTACTGGATTACCATGTCAACATAACAAGCATAGATGAAGGGCAAAGAAAATCATTGTATCTATTTTGGATAATGTGCATGGCATGTTGTTCATATCATCAGCCACATCAGTAAGATAAAATAGGAGATGACAAGGTGCAAACATGGGCTGCTTCACCACACACTAGATTATAGATCCACAAAAACAAGCATACATATAGGGAGTATTAAGTAATGTGCATGGTATGAATAAGGAATTTGGTTTTACAAGTAAAACTTAGAACTTACGGTTCTTACGAACATGTATTTTGGTAGAAACAGCAAACTAAACAGCAGTAAACGATAGGGAGTATGAGAAAATTAAACAGCAGTTAAGGATAAAGGCTTTAGAAGGACTAACTTACATTAACAGTTAACACCGGCTTTATAATGCCCTTCTCCATGTCAAGGGAAGGATAACTCAAGAATTTCAGCACATAATCTTCTTCATAAGAATTGCCTGTACTGTACATTTTGTAGAGAGTAATTATAGATATGATAATACTGGAAGGGATAGAGGATAATGAAGATAAGATGCAGATTGATGCTACATAATCAACTACCAATCCCTGGAAGTACAAGCGTTATAGGACAAAATGTACTGACAAGAGCAATGGGCTACACTTCTGCACTGGCACTGTCTGTGTATTCTACTTGTTTGTAAGATTAAATATAGATATGGTCTTTTTTAGTAAATGGTGGGCGAGGGAGATAAGATGCAGAATGCTACAAAATGAACCAATCCCTCTTCCCATAATACAAGAGTGTTTTGAACACTGGTGTACTGTACAAAACATTCTTATATGGGACGGAGGGAGTAGCTGTTAATGTAAGTACAGTGATATACCACGTTTAGTCCTTACAAGAGGACTGCAGAGCTAAACCTCTTCAAAAGCATTGGGTTGATTCTAAATTTATGTAAGAGTCCATACGAATCTTTTAATGTCCATCAAATGGACGATTATGAGGCTAACATGTGCAGTGATGCTACATAATTAAACATCTATGAAAGTAAGTATGGTCATACAGGGCAAGAGGTACTCACAAGAGCAATGCAGTGTGCAGTATAGTTGCAAGATTCTGTGGTCCCTTGAGAATGAATGTTCTTCTGCTAATAGTTTTCGTACAAGTGAGACATTAAGGCAAATGCAGAAATGTAGTTCAAATTGTGATGTGATATCATAGACAGTACCTTACGCTGCAGCCGAGACCAATGTGTAACAAGATTATTCCAGTCACCGTTAGATAAATGTAGCACTAGAGACTTTACACAAATTTCGTTCAGAGGCTTGCCATCGAAGTGCGCTTGCCTCAGGTAGGAACGATACTTCATCAACGAGTGCTTGAAAAGCGCAACCAACCCTTGCTCGTCATCACAATCTAGTTTGCTCCTCACCTATTTAAAAGAATGAAATCTTGTGTCTTCTGTCAACAAAAACATATGCAGTAATGACCATGAATAACATTAGTACATTACTTATGCATAAGTTGCAGAGGAAGACTAGAAATTGTTCTGTGTCTACGGTATAATCTTTCCATGAAGGAAAGATGCGCACAAAGTTCCTGACAACAACATAAGATTCGTCTTGTAAACTGGAAGAAATGGAACAGGGGTCCTATTTGCTGCAATAGGGGCTCTCTCTGGTTCGAAAAGGGATTTGGCAACTGTATTTGGTGTACTCTTTGCTGGAATGGGGGTTTTGCGTCGTAGAGCTGGTGCTATGTCAACTGGCATAATCATACTGTTTGCTGTAGTTGGGGTCTGCTGAGTTGGGGCATCAGAAATGACCAGTGTAGTAGGGCTAGACTTTTTCCATATACTTTGCTTGTGCTCCTCCATGATCAGCAATCGCCCTCTTCCTTTTGAACGTCTGACACACAAGAACAACATTTGAATGGATAAATATGGTATGATGACAGATGGAATATGTACTGAAAATGGATAGGCAGGGCGTATTCACATACACGATGTGTAAACTAAGCTAATGGTAGTTCAACAAAGTAGAAGCAATGCAAAGCATCAGTTGCAAGATATGTGCGAGCAATGTAACCTTGTAAAGTTAGAGCAAGTAACTTGATGGGTGAATAAGATAGTGCATCTTCCTCTGACTCCTCCACTAGGGAGCTACATTGACTTAGGTCGCCTTCTAGCTCAGAATCACAGTTAGGATCATATTCTGAGCATGAATCTGTAGGTGGAGAGTGTTTTCATTGCATTGCATCTACACTTGATTTCAGTCCCTTAATGCCAAATTTGATAGCCATGGCATTATTCTGCTTTATTCTTTTCATGCGCGCAAGCTCATAATCATTATGATGTTGTTCAGAATCTGAGATTCATGAAGACATAAAAAGTAGTCAGATTATCTATGGAATGCATTGCGGATTCAACTCGGAGAGTGTCTCCTTATAAACCCCTGCATTTGCAAAGTTCATCTCTCCAACCGTGCTGACCAGACCACACACAAAATAGAAACCCCTTATGTCTCTATACCAGGCAGGCACACATTTCAAAACTGAAGTAGGAACATTAGAATCATATGAAATTCATATTTGAATAAATAAACTAAGCAATTATGAGTGGCGTAATGTTTAGCTTCAAGGGTGGAGTGTTGGTAGTGCGACACAAAGGAAGTAGGCAGATTGTATTCCATGTACAAGATCGAAACCTATGTAAAAGCTGGAAATGACACTTTCTTTCTATACAATGCAGTGTTCGTTACCCACACATGATGGAAGAGATCACATAGAGAAATACTATTCACTCATGTCTACGGTTCCAGTATTTAGAAACTGTGTGGTCCACCCTAAAAGAACATTGACAACAAATATGACAAGGCGAGCATAGATGTAGTTAATCAATCATTTACTTGTGAGCTTACTAAGACAAGTATGCAGAATTGTAACTGTAGTAAGAGACCGTCCAAAATCTGAATGAAGAAGTTTGTCTAGCACTTATTGTTTGCAATTAATCGACATGAATAATTGGATATTATATCGAATGAGTAAGAAAGACAAGTAAAATTGTCAACAAACCTGGCTTGCAGTAGTAATCTGGGTCAATGTCACTACGACCAAAAATCCAAAATGACTAGTTTCTGTTCCGAGGGCCGGAATTTTAAAAACCTTGTGAACTTTAGAGGTACTAAAGATTACCGAAATACATGTGAACCATTAAGTGTAGGTAGCACTGAGCACACAACAAACCCTAATGACAGTCCTGCGAAATGAGTAATGAATCAATTAGAAAATGTGTGATAAGGAGTGGCTGCTGAGTGTTCAGGACGTATCTTAGGATAAATCGGGTTGGCTTGCTGGGTGCTGCATGCCTGAGCCTTGAACGGACTGGGAAGGTAGGCACGACGGCGCTCCCGGGCAGCGGTGACGCTGTTGGTCAAGCCGCTCCTGGCCTCCTGTTAGTCCGGGGACGACAAGTCGCCGGCGAGGCAGGCGGCTGGCGACGAGTAGAGATCGGAAGCGCGTAGCAGAACAGAGGGGAATCGGGGCCTGGGATGACCCAAAATCCCAGGGTGGGCCGACCCACCGTGGGCACCCTATAGAGATACACACCCGAGCGGTGAACATACATTTTCGAAACTAATTTAGGAACATTTAGCTGACCAATTAAACAACTCTGTTTTAATAATATCAGATTCATATTTGAACAACTAAGCTTGTTTAGCTTGATGGGTGGAGCAATGCTATTATGACACGAAGCACGTATTCTGATCGTATAGTGATCATAAAAGGGGGAAACTCTAAGCATATTTTTTTAGCAAAAGAGGGTTTCCCCTCTGATTTCTATTAAAGAAACCACCACTGAACCAACGTGATCGATTAAACCCTAAGCATGATCAATTAAATCGTATTATGGCAGTGCCATGGCAGATTTGAAGCTGCAAACCGGAGAAATGATATTTAGCATCCATTGTTTGTTTCGAACTAAGAACTAAATTCTAAGAGCTGAAAAGAAAGTAGAGTAACCAAGTTAAGATCTATTTTTTGGTTGAGATCAAAGGGTTGAGGAGATATGAAGTACCACCTCTCTTGTGGCGCCGTGTAGGCATCGGGGTGCGATGGCTGTCGGTGGCGTTGAAGCAGATCTGCGACGGTAGACGGGTGCATTGGGGGATACGTCCCGTTCTGGTGGAAGAGAAGGTCGTGTGAGCGGCCCCGACAAAGAGGACGACGTCGCCGATGAAGCGAGAGGACGCGATGCAAGGCTATTTGTCCCCCGCCGTGGATGAGAAATGTCCATCTCTAGCAGTGGATGATGCAGTCTTGGTAGGCGCTCCATCATGGTGGAGGATGGTGGCGATGGATGTGGTGGAGGACGGCGGCGATGGATGGGGTGGCGGGCGGAGGCTGGTGTGGGGATGGGGTGTTCTAGCGCGGACGGTGTATTAATGGGAAAATGGAGGGAGAGGTACGGGGAACCATGTTTTTGGGACGGGCCTGTCTGAAATATTGGAAAGTTACGAACTTAGCCCACGTTTAAAATTTGGACGTCTCGTCTGTTGGGGATAGGACGGTAATCTCGCATCTCGCCAATATTTGCCCAAAGCGATTTCGGGCGAGGAGAGGGTGGTTGGCGCCCATGGTTGGCGCCCACGGTGTATGAACGAGGCTGACAGGTAGGGCGGTTGTGTCATGTCTGAGTGAAGTTACAAACCTGCCCATATTGAAAATATTTGCCTACATCGATTTTGGCCGAGTCGAGTTTGTTTTGCCGCCCACCGTGTATGAAGGGGGAATGGAGGGAGAAACAGAGGTCCTTTGGACGAGCTTGAATCAAATGAGTTTTGCCGCCCATGTTTGACGCCCACCGTGTCGAAATGGGCTCAGAGGCGGTCGTGTCATATCTAATTGAAGTTACTAACCTACCCCTATTTAGACGAGTGGAAATCGGGCCGATGGATTGTCCGTGTAATGGGTAGACGTTAATTTCCATCTCCCAAACACTTGGCTTCGGGCAGCCGACGTGGGAATGGACATTTTGCTACTTCTTTCGAATTTTGGGACAATAAGCATCCACGTTTACCCTGGCAACTAAATTTGAATCCATTTTGTATTCCTATATGAATCTTTATAAATCATTCTATGTGTTTTTATATATCTTCAAAAGGACGACAAAGATGTATTCCACTGTCATATATGAATATGGTTTACAAATGCCGATACTCAAATTCAGAAACTAGAATCCAGTTTAAGGTGAATTCGAATATTTGGAACACTTCATGTCCAACTCAAATGTCACACACAACATAATGTGTACTCCCATTTAGATATATACACAAGTGATGTATCAAGATTCAAATACCGAGTCAATCAACCAAGAATGTACAGAACTAACAGACATATAAACACTTACATAGTATATGGATCAATAATATCAACTAACATACATAAGCCATGTCGCTGTACTTTTTTTTGGCTACAACAGCATCTTTTTTTAGCCAACATCTTGGCCCTTTCTGATGCGTGACACTTATGGTCCATCTATACTACTACTATTGCTGAATGTACATTCAGCCCGATTGGCATATTTGTAGGTCTGGCACAGCAATCCAAATGAAATGTCTCCGAGTCTTATCAATTAATACAGACTTGTGCTCAAAGAAAATTACAAATCAAAAAAAAACAATTATTACATGATCTCTAAAACAAATGGTTTGATTGATTACATGAACAGACAACACAAAGGTTATTCAACGATGGAAAGAACATTTCACCTATGATTTACCAAGTAGGAATTTAATTTCCTTTTTTCCTTCGGGACCTTAACAATCTGGTCAGTCTCAGCTTGCTTCGTTTTGAAATCCACCAAATATATAATGGTTGTCTTAAGTACTGCTTGTGATTGTGCTGTTTCCGTCCTCAACATGTCAACTTCATCTCTAAGTGCAGAAGAAGAATCTCTTTCTACCACTAGTTTAGCCTCTAGAGCATCAGCAGTTGGCAATTCATAATGCACAATTGGGCCGGTGCCACTGTTGTGGGATGATGCAACGTCCATGGGGACCTCACTCTTTGATCTTGGGCTAACCTGTTTTGCCATTAAAGTTCCGATTGGATTCAGAAGAGTTGAAGTTAGCAAAACATCTCAACTGGGAGTTATAACAGCAAAGTAGTTAAACAAACAAGGAATTAAAGAGTTTCAATTGGATGCTGAAAAGTAGTTATTAACATCATTGTAACCCGATGTTGCAGCAGCAAAGCAGTTAAACAAACAAGTAGATATTTAAGTTAAGGCAAACAGATAATTCTTAACAATAAGTATCAAACACATAGATATGCGCAGTCTACAATATGATTAACAGGCTATGCCATTATGTAATCAGTAGAAAACTAAATTAAGCCAAGCAATGTAATTGAACAATTTTGCAATAAGTGGCTAACTAAAATTCCGAGAAGCAGGTAACTGAACTTACGCTAGTTCTTTGTACAGACACACTGCAACTTATTTTTCTCTTATAAGGTTGTACGAAGGAGTCCATGGCATCAATTGCTTGGATACGCAGTCCAAATACTTCTTTCTTCCTACACTGCATGGGTAAGTCGAATGGTAAATCTGGTAAGATGGTGCGTCCTTGATATGTTATATGAGGACGTGTAGTCAGACTAGTTGTAGCCAAACACATCACACTGGCTTTTACTGTATATATTTCATGCGATTACTTTTGGCATATTGAGATCTAAGCAATCTACAATAGGATGAAAAGACTGGCATCCTTCATATTATTGGTGAACTCGGTTCATAGAAACAAGAAATTCAACCATTTTGTGGGTAAATCAAAAGCGCCACTGGAATATTTTTCACTATCCAATCATACACGCAAAAAGGGGCGACGCCACCATAGGGGCTGGTATGGGCGGCCGCTTCAGGTGGCTGGAAAGTGTGCACCTAGTTTGAGTCGTCTAGGTTGGCCCATGCTAGTTTTGTTCGTCCCAACGCACGAGCAGGCAATGTAAAAAATGAAGAAAAATGTTTCAATTTGGATGGGCCAATAACATAAGTGCAAGGCAGGCCCTATAGCAGGCTCGCGGCCCAAACGAGCGCCTCCCATATCGATCGACAGCAGGAAAAATCCCAATTCATTCGCTCCAGCCTCCAGTCTGGTTCGCTCCTAACCTAGGCGCCGCTGGACAGACCGACACAGCACTTTCTCGCGCCCTCATTGGAGGGCGGTCGCCGGGCTTCAACCGAACGGAAGGACAAGAATATGAAGATCCAACCCTAGGTGTAGCCTGCGTGGGAGGCAGCGGTGGCAGCACGGGCATGGCATCGAGCTTGCGCAAACGGACAATCGCAGCTTGCAAGAGTAGCATGCGCAATGAGCAGGTACACCACATCGCTGATTATATCTAATTCAACTCTTCAATTTCTATCCAATAGTTAAACCTGACGGTGTTGTAAAACTGCTTCTATGTAGGGAATCTATGAGAAAATGAAACCAATTTCTACTTATTTTATAACTCCCCCAATCAATACTGAACTGACTGAATCTGATGTATCTAATCAAGTTTCCGGTGCAAACATACAAGCTCATGTTGTTCTTGAGCCTGAAGTGTCTAATGAACAGACTGCTAATGAAGGATTTGATCAAAACATTTTACATGCTCCTAGTGATGAACATACAGTGACTAATGAGGGATCTAATGCAAGCATTTTGCAAGCTCATTGAAGGATTTAGTGTCTAATGATGATCTACTATGTTGAGGGAGACAGAGATTTGCAGGCATTGATGACAAGCAAATTATAGTGCATTTTCATAGCTTGAGGAAACGTCGCGGCCATCTACCAGAAAGTCCCCGTATCATGACAACATAGCATAAATACTTTTCTAATCGGTTGTTTGAAACTATTGGCATACTTATGCAGGATAGATATATTGATACGTAGTTTGCGCACTAGTTATACGTGTAATTACACTTCGATATTTTCTGCCAGAGAACGAATAATTCAAGCAAGTGTAGACCATGTCCGTAGTCCTTGTACACCATGTTGCATTTTGTGTTTTTTGGTGCTTGCATCATTTAGTGTTTATAATCTGAACTACTTTGGATCATTAGCTGGTTGTCAAAGTGCATGTAGCTTCACATTTCTCAAGTTATGTTGATTTTCGGAGTGCAAGTGCCTTCGTATTTTTTAAGTTAAATTTTTGACCCTGGTAACTTGAATTCGTGGATCAGCCACTACACACAAATCATACACGAATGCCAGTATGAATTAAATGAAATGCAGGGACTTACGCTAGCTTGTTGTACAGGCTCACTGCAGCTCTGCTTGCGCTTGGGATGTTCCATGTACCAGTCCATGTTATCACTTGCTTGGAGGTGCAGGCCTTGTGCTCCTTGCATCCCCCTCTGCATTTTTGACACGGCGAATGGTTGATCAAATAATAGGAATCGACCTTGATGTTGTACCGGAGGACAGATACTTACAAGGTTATACAGGTGTGCAGGATGTGTACCAGATCCCGTAGCTCCGTCATGCTTCGCTAAAAATGGATTTGCTTGTTTCATATGATATCTCCAGAAGAAATAAGAGTTAAAGTTAGAGTTGCATAGGCGTGTAAGCTAAGAGAGCAGTGAAAGGATATCCAAACATCGTCGGAACAGTGCACAAGGGAGTGATGTGTGGATACCTAGTTCGGGCCGACGATTGGGCATGCTCGCCTAGCTAGAGTGCGGGTCACTTCAGAGCCGTTGAGGGTGATGCGCTGGCGTTGGCTGGCCGCGCACGGATGCGGATCTTGAGTGGCAGCGGAGCGCTATGATGCGGTGGACGAGACCGTTGGTGAAGCCCCAACGGCCTCGGGGGCGGAGGTGCGACAATGTGCTTAGTGAAGTAGCCCCGGTGAGCTGGGAGACGGCGTCGGTGAAGCGCACCTGATGTGGTGGAACTCGGTGTCTGTGAGGCACGTCGGTTGCGGCGGCCGACGTTGTCGGTGGACCACCCGGTGCGGTGGACGAGGGCGTAGATGAGGTAGCTCCGGTGCGGTGGTGAAGCATGACCGTCCTCTTCGTCGTCGTCGTCCGGCACAGAGGTGGGGACCGGTGGGGAAAGAGACAAGACGAGGGGCGATTCGAGGGTTGGTGGCGAATTAGGGATTTAAGAAAAATCTGGGCGCGGAAGGGAACGGTGGAGAAGAGAGATTTTGCATGGCTGGAATTTGGGCCGCAAGATATTTCAATCTGAAACGTGGAAGCGCGAACTTATATTGTCGTCGTCCTTTTTTGGGGGGGAGGGGGGTGGGTGGCTCGGTGCTACGCGTCGGTCCGACACACGCGACCACCCCGACAGGACTATGATTCGGTGCCTTAAGGAACCTGCCTTTGTGTCCATGCCATGTGGGCCCAACAGGTGGCTGGCCCACATGTCAGTGACCCAAAGGCAGTTGCCTTTAAGGCACCGAAGCAGCGTCCACCCCGACACGACCCTGGTCTGCCTAGTGCGCCTACATTTGAGAATGCAAACGAATCTTCTTTCATTTGCAAACAAATCTGTATGTATTACCATGCCCGTGCTTTCCTTGCAATAATTAGTCATTCGAAATGAGATACTCCATCCGTTCACTTTTGTAAGTTGTTTCAGACAACTTAAAATGAACTGTTGTGCACATTGTCTGAAATGTCTTCAAGGTCTTATAAAAGTGAACAGAGGGAGTACTGTAAATTAATTAATGAGGAGTTATTTGAAAAAAAATTGAAATGGTACCCACGCTAACGTGGATTAGAGTGCGTGTCACATAATTAGTTATTTCAATTAGAGTGTGTGTCACATAGTTAGTTATTTGAATTAGAGTGTGTGTCACGTAGCGATCTCCAATTCTAACGTGGATTCCGCATTTCACTATATCCACACTACTTTTTTAATACAAATTCATATGTATATGATGAACACCATGGTAGTGAGAAAACTTTTGGATGGATTCAAACATATGACCTACGAAATAGCACAACAAACTGAGTCAATGTCAACTTTTCGAAACTTAGCATGGCACGAATTCGAAATAATAACCTGTATGCCTGGTCCTCGGTTCAAATCTTACAATGTACACCGAATTGAATCATCGATATTAAGTCCCGTACTATGTACATTCAAATGTTGTTTTTAGCACCCCACCCCCCCGCACAAATGCTACATACTTCCTGTATCGGTCAATCTTCCTCTACTAACCACCTTAGGAAGCTATCGATTTCCAACACACGTTCATTCTTTCTCTCCATGTTTCGATCTCTAAGTCTCTCAACTACACAACCCCTTTTCCACTCTGTTACCAAATGTATTTACCTCACACACCCGCCATTGCACCCCATGTCGAGCTCTCTCTCTCTCCCCCTCTCCCTCTCACCCTCTCGCGCTAGATACATGCATTGCCTATCTAGCCCCCCCAACCTCTCGTGCGCACGCACGCACGTTGTATATCTAGGTCACTCCCTCGAGACTGTCTCACTCTTTCTTCCGCACGGCGGGCCACACTCGCTCAATCTTGCTCTCTTTATCAGAGTCTTGTTTAACCTCGTTTTATTTCACACACAAATGACATATCTCCCTGTTTGGGCCTCGATCGACACACTCTATACTCTCTCATGCAGATTATCTATCTAGGTCAGTCCATCCAAGCCGCCGCCACTCTTTCGACCTCATGGTGGGCCACGCTCACTCAATCTCTCTCTCTTTCTCTCTCTATCTCCGTATGTCTCGATTAACCTTGCTCTTTCTCGGACAAAAACGATATATCACCATGTTTGAGCCCAATTCGACCTATTCACATTGTATACTCTCTCACGCACATCGTCTATCTAGGTCACTCTCTTCAACCGGTCTCACTCTTTCGATCGCACGACGACCCTATGTGATCGGTTGACCTTGCTTCCTCCCACATACAATATATATCTACATGTCTGTGACTGGATCATCTCTCAAGCTCTATCTTACAGCCCTCACCCTTGCATAAAAGCTCAATCGGACAATATCTCTCCGGAGCATATATGTTTGTTGAATGAATGTCGGACCACACTCACTTTGTCTCTCTATCTATATGTCTCTCGATTGACCTCGCTTTCTCACACCGTATCTTCCACGCGTTGAGCTACTACCTCTCCATCCCTTGCAAAGCCCGAGCTATTTACATTGCGAGGGGCACTCCAACCTTGGATTAATTTGTGTAGGCATTTATTCCGGTCTGTTTAGATTATATTTTCGTAGCATTTGGCCCACAACTACTCCAAACACCGTTGCAACCCACGCAACTCCCATAGTTGATTTCCCTCTGGCTTGGTCATCGCTCTCTCGCACGTCCTTTCTTGCCTTCAACGTCGCACCATGGTATAATTGAAAAAACTATGTTGTTCTATTTATTTTTTATAAATAAGCTACAAAACTACACACTCATTGTCCACTTGGAATGGAAAAAAATCCGACCCACAAATTAAAGTGCTACAAACTACACACTAAGGGGCCCACATGTCATGAAACAAATTTGGACCCATATATAAATTAAAAATAAAGGACGAGGATCGAACATGCGACCGGGCTTTCAAGCCGCACGTCAATAGGCAACATACGTAGAATAGCAATGTTTGTTGTACCCCCTTTGTTCACATAATGTTTTTATATTACCACAACCTAATTAATGGATAACATGTAATATTATTTTTAGTACTATTCGCCTTCACTTACTAGTGGGTTCCATGTGTGCTCTCTCTCTCTCTCTCCTCCCCTTATGCGTTTAGATGCATGGGTAAACAGGAAGAACTCGCGGGCGATGTTGCCGTTGACCATATTTGGACGCGTTCACAAGTCATGGCACCAGTTTCACGTACTAGCAACACTAGTTAGTGTGTACGTGCAATGCACATTAATTTGGAAGTATATTAAGTGCATGCGGATATTAACTACTAGGATATTATTTGCGTGTTGTCATGTGATTAGCACTATTTTTGGCATGAAATTAACTGCACGCTAAACGTGTTGAGCACTCGACATTGAAGCAGTCTATGTCGTTGGATGACAAGGAATACATGTGGCTTGATAATGTTTTATATTTAATTTGATACGAATCTAGCAGAACATTAAATCGATAAAACCATACGTTTCGTTCAGTCTGACTCCGACTTTAAATTATACGACGATCGATATAAAGTAAACGGAAATGATAAACGTTCGGATTATAATCATGGCGATCCGAACGTTTTTCATGGCAAATTTAGATTAAGCGGCGGCGGCGGGGTGTCTCGTGGTGGGAAGCGGCTCCTCTACCGTGCTCTGTGTGTCATTGGGCCACTGACCGACGGCGATCGCGGCGTCTTGCGCCATTGTTGGCGTACTCCTGGACGTTGGCCTAGCTTCAAGGAAGGCCAAAATGTTCTGGACTTCACAGCGAGTCAACTGGTGGGATGAGGCGACTAGCGTTGGTGCAAGGAAGCGGTCGACGGCGGCCATCCATGCCGCCGAGGGGGGCACTGGCACCCGCGCGGGGACAGGCGATGTCAACGGCGCGGCAGATACATTTGTGTGCACAGGCACTGGCACGGGCGCGCATGTCAGGGCACGCGCAGGCGCATGCGCTGGCAGGTGCACGGGCACCGGCACGGGTGTGCGCGTCAGTGCATGTGTAGGCGCATGCGCTGGCAGGTGCACGGGCACGTGAAAGTCGGAGGGGACCTCGTGGAACCCCGTGGGATCAATCTCGGCGACAATGTGCGGCTCCCAGCCCATCAATGCCACGGGGATGGGCGCTGGCGCAGTCGGGGCGACGGGAGCGGTAATGGGAGTAGGGACTGGCGTGGCGTCTTCCCGCAAGGCCAGTTCAAGCTCGTCCCAAAGCGGCTTATGTTCTTGAGACTTCAGCTGGGTGTCTTCCTCAGGAAACTGGAACACTAAGGGCAGACCATCGTGATGCGGCATGGCGTACGTTTAGGTCAGGCTATTTGGAGGTAGACAATAGGAGAATCGGAGAGGAAGAGAGAGGATTGTAGCGATACCGGGTAGTGCGGGGTTGATTTTAAACTGCGGCGCCGGCGACATTAAAAGTGGGAGCAGTTGGGATGACGGTGGGCGGCGGAGCCTGGACAAAGGCTCGCCTCCCGGTGAGCTTGCACAGTGGTCTGCTCGCATGCCTCCCTGACAGCCGGCACAGAGTTCTGCTCGCACGCCTCCCATCAACTCACACGCTTGCTCGGACGGCACCTGCCAATGATAAGTGGGGACTCGTGGCGGCACGTAAATGCCCATGGTTTCAATAGTGAAAGCGTTCGCCTTAACGTGACAGGTCTTTGTTCCAAAATACCTTGGCTCTTCATTTGTGCAACTTGTCATAAGCAGCTTGTCTCAAATTGAAGAAAAAACTTATGAAGTAATATTTGTGCCATATCACGTGACCATGCTTAGTTTCAAGAATTTATGCTCACTTTTGGATTTTCTGAATTTAAGATCCAGGATTCGAAACAATATCATAACCTGCATCATGCAATAAATTTTCAAGCCGTACATCTGTCCTTTTGTATTTCTTAAGAAAGGATATGGTCAAACATTTTGCTTAGTTAGACTTCAGACAAGTTATATATGCAGAGTAAAAGGATAATCCCTCCGTACCAGTGCATTGCCTGATATATTAACTCAAGTACTAGGCACGAACAAACGGGCTCAATTCTATGCTCATCCTGGTGTAGTAGTAGTAGTACTAGGCAATGCAGTTGACGGGTGACCTTGACGAGCGGCGACCGAGGGAATTGAACCGTGCTCGGCACGGTAGGTAACATTGTCTAGTTACTAAAGCATCGCTCCATTGTTCATCAGTAGTCATTATGGACCGGGGACATGAGGGGAATTTCCTAGGGTTGGAATTCTGGCCGCCAGATATTTTGACTTGAAACGCTGAGGCTCGACTGGTTGGGGTTGCCTAATGTGCGTACCACGGACGCCACCGAAGGACACGAGCCCAGTTTTTTTAGGATCAACACGAGCCAAGGTCTGGCTGGTACGCCGTTTTGTCCTACCATTCGAGAATACGAAAGGAACCTTTTAAATTGCCGAACGAATCTATGTGTATTACAATACCCATATTTTCCTTGCAAATACTAATCTCAACATGGTAATTGATTTATGACGAGTTGTTGAATTAGAGTGAGCTTGTGATATAGTGATCTCAACGTGGATTTCACATTTCATGGTATACCTAGTAAGTTTTCCAATGCAAATTCAAATTTAAAAGATGAACAATATGGAGGTGAGAAAACTTTGTATGTATCAAGAATATGACCACACACACACACACGCACGCACGAACACAACAACAATCCAATAACTATAGTGCATCTATTTTTACAAACCATGCATGTATGACACGAATTCAAAAATACTCCTTCTATTCCTAAATATTAGTCTTTTAGAGTGTTCAACAAGTGACTACATACGGAGCAAAATGAGTGAATCTAGACTCTAAAATATGTCTATATATATCCGTATGTGCCAGTCCATTTGAAGCCTCTAAAAAGACTAATATTTAGGAACGAAGGGAGTTCAATATTTAAAATGAACATGAAACTGAAACATGAATATTAAGTCTAGTACTACAGTACATGCAAATGTTGTGTTTAGGCGGAGCTATGATTGTCGGGGGTCAACCCCTCGACCTTAGATAAAATTGTGGAGCTCTGTTTAGGGTTGTTTAGATTATATTTGTCCCCACCCTCCCAACCACCGATTGGTTGTGCACCCCCACCCCTCCTCCCCGGGAGAATATCATGTGCCCCCATAATTTAGATGCTATAGGCCGATACGAGTTGCTTGGAGCTTGTAGATCTGAGATATAGCAGCTCACATGACGTGTCTTAATATTTTTGCAGGAAACCTTGATGAGTTTGAGAATTGCACACAATTTGTACAAAAACTACTTAGATGCCCTTTGATCCCATATCCAACGACCTCGAAGCTCGTATCACCGTAGCATCTAAGACGAAGGAGGACATCATATTCTCCTGTATGTAAGAATATCATGTGCTGCCACACCTTAGATGCTTTGGTGATACAAGCTCTTCGGAGGCGTTGGATTTGTGACCCAACACCTCCTCGGTGGTTCGAATGGTTTTTTGCAAAAAAGCCCCAAAAGAGTTCGGCCACTGCTTACAAGCACAAAGAATGCTCAGATGCCATTGGATCTCAGATCAAACGACCTCCAAGCTCGTATCACCGTAGCATCCAAGCTGCGATAGCACCTTATGTTTTCTCGCACGGGAGAGTATGAGGTGCTCCCGCACCGTAGATTATATGGTGATACGAGTTCACTGAGATCTAACTGCCCATAGTAGGAGGTTTGAATGTTTTTGCAATATACGGCGGATAGAGGTTGGGAAATGCGCAAGAAGTACAAGTACTACGCATGTGCCCTCTGATCACTGATCATACGACCTAGATGCTCATATCACCGTAGCGGGTAATTAAGCTACGGGGAGCACCTAATAAGAGCACCAGGGAGCCGTTGGATTGAAGATGCGGTGG
This sequence comes from Triticum urartu, assembly GCF_056163025.1. Taxonomy (NCBI): domain Eukaryota; kingdom Viridiplantae; phylum Streptophyta; class Magnoliopsida; order Poales; family Poaceae; genus Triticum; species Triticum urartu. The sequence continues at coordinate 429,385,100 of NC_141879.1, forward strand.
CACAGACGAGGCCTGAATGTTTTATTTGAAAAAAAACCTTTGGAGAGTTTGGAAATTGCGCATAATTACAAATACTACTCCCAAGCCATTGGATCTCACTTCCAACGGTGTAAAAACTCGTATCACCATAGTATCTAAGCTGCGGGGTGGATGTGATATTCTATGCCGCTGTCATTTTTGTTCGTAAACTTGCAAATGTGTAACTCGTGTCGTTACTTGTCTAACCGCGCAAAGTGTTTGTTCAAAAAAACCATCCTACACTGAAATATCACTGGTAGAAAAAGGGCCTATAGTCCCGGTTCGTAAGGGCCTTTAGTCCCGGTTCCAGAACCGGGACTAAAGTGTCGGTACTAATACCTCCCCCCTTTAGTCCCGGTTCAATCCAGAACCGGGACTAAAGGCCCTCCACGTGGGCAGTGCGCAGAGCCCAGTCAGGAGACCCTTTGGTCCCGGTTGGTGGCACCAACCGGGACCAATAGGCATCCACGCGTCAGCACTTCTGTGGCTGGGGTTTTTGTTTTTTTTGAAAGGGGGGGGGGGTTGGGGGGTTTTGGGGGGTTAATTTAGGTGTTTCATATATTGTGTTAGCTAGTTATAATTAATAGAGAGAAGTGTCCTCTGTTATGTCCGTGCTTGGTCGACGCTACGTACTATACATACGTATATAGAGAGGACTAGACACGCTAGCTAGCTAGTAAGCAAGCGAAGGAAACAGAAGATCGTCATGAACATATATGCATATATACAGAGAGAAGTGATATCGACCACCTCTCCTTCTCCGAGAGATTGGTCGAACAACAAGTTCTCGTATATCTATCTGACACTACCGGCTACATATATACAATAATTATCTCTTACAAATATAATCATATGGACTCAGGGTCCACATAGAATTCTCCGTCTTCAGGGATCACGTGGTCAAGAAAGAATGTCGCCAATTCCTCTTGAATTTCTCGCATGCGAGCTGGTGCTAGGAGTTCATCCCGCTTCCGAAACATCTAATTTGAAGAAGGGGGTCAATACATATATATATATAAATGAATGAAACTCAACACAAATGATGGTAATAAAATAAAATTGTGAATGTTGTTATTTACGTACTTCATATTGTTCGTTAGAGTACCCGGCCCGCTCACAGGTCGTGTGGCGGATGGACTCGCAGATGTAGTATCCACAGAAATCATTCCCTTGTTCCTGCCACAACCACTTTATAAGAAATAGAGGTCAATCAAACTGATAAGCAAGAATGCTAAATGGTATTGATGAAACTAGCGCTTGAATCACTAGGAGATGCGCGGAACATGCTACTATAGTACTTACTTTCGGGTGTCTAAATTCCAGCTCCTTCGGCAGTCCCGGAACTGTTTTGGTGAATTTTCTCCAAACCCTGCCGGACAAAGAAAACAATTACTTGATATCAGGAAATGAACAAAGTTGCTGATATGGTGGATAATGATCGATTTAACTTACTTCTTGAGGATTTCAGTCATGTCCGCATACTCCTTGGGATCTTTTCGTTTAGAGTCCAAGACGGTTACTACTCCCTGCTCAAGCTTAATCTCTAGGAGAATATAGTGGAAACTGCAGACACATGCATAACTCATGAATTACATTACTATAACCTTGACTAATATATAAGGGAAACTGAATACGCACAAGACAGTAACACTCACCTGAAGTTGTAAGGAAAGAGTATTATATCTTTGTTTTGATTTATTACGAACGATCGTAGCAAGTTGGCCTCGGTAGCTGCGGCATGAAGTTTAACCTGAGTTGCATCTATGAGATATGTGTTAATGAACCCAATATCACCGACTTGTCTTTTCTTCAATTCGGCGATCTTCAATCTGCATAATATAGTGAGAATGATTATAAATACATGCAATGAAAGAGCTAAGCTATATAGAGAAACTTAATGACAGAAGTAGTACTACTTACAGACAGTAGCAGGCGACCGTTGTTTTATCGAGGGCCAATTGATTGAAAAACTGATAGAACTCCTCAAATGGAATAGGCAACAGATCAATTCCAACGAGTTCATGCTCCTTTTTAACTTTCACATACAAAGTACTCCTCCCCCCAGAGTCTCTGCAGATTTTCAAGTACCAATCATGCAATCTTCGCATCATCGTTGATAGAGATCTTTCATCTTTGACGAGAGGCTTCCCGTACTCGTATCTTTGTATCTGCACCTCCATGGGTTCATAATGTACTTCGTCGGGCAGGTAATCTGCAAGATTGCTATAACCGGGCAACATCCTCAGATCATTATCGACGTTGTGGCTAGGCACCTTGAGCGGGGGGCACGATTGCTTCGCTTGTTCGCCGAGCTGGGCAATTTTTTTCCCAGCTCGTCGGTCTTTCAGCCTTTGATCACTGACAGTACTTCCTGCCCGCTCCACTTTGGCAAATTCCTTTCCAATAATGCGGTCATAGTTTCCTTTCGGCGGATCAGACTTTGGTGGTTTTGTCAGGGCAGCCAGAGTGCGCTTCACTTTCACCCGATCTACCTTCTCCTCCGGAGGTGGATGTTTCTTTGCTTTCACCCCTTCAAAGAAGTTCCTCACTTCTTCTCGCGCGATCTCGGCGTTCTCCTCCAGGGTCCTCTCATATGGTAACTTCTCTAGAGTCTTTAGAGAAGGACCGAATCTGTATGTCCTCCCGCCTCTGGTTGTACTGCTAGACGCCGACCGAGCAGACGGAGCGGTTGTCTTCTTTACTTGCTTAAGCGGCGGAGGAGAAGGACTACAACGCGTCGGAGCAGCTGGAGCGGCGGCAGGTCTCTTCCGCCCTTGCTGACGAGGCGGAGAAGTGGAGGCTGGCTGCTCGGGAGCGTGGGCGCAGGCGGAGAAGGAGGCGGAGTGCCGCCACGCGCCGGAGAAGGAGCCGGCCGAGGGCCCTGATCGTCACTCGCCGGAGGAGGAGGCGGTGGAGGCGGAGTGCCCTGACTCGCCGGAGGAGGAGGAGGAGGCGGTGGCGTCCAGTTCGAAAGGTTAATGAGCTCCTTCTGCCATAGGCATGGAGTCTTCAGAGCAGACCCCAGCCGAGTCTCCCCTTCACCGGTAGGGTGGTCAAGCTGGAGGTCCTCAAATCCCTCCGTTATCTCATCCACCATCACCCTAGCATATCCTTCTGGAATCGGCCGGCAGTGAAAAGTTGCGCCGGGTTCAGTAGGATAAACAGAGCCAACAGCCGCCTTGACCTTCAAATTCATCCATTGCATCATAAGGTGGCAATTTTGAGACTCTGTTATAGCATCCACGGGATAGCTGGCAGGAGCCGTCAAGGCATGCTCCAGCTGAAGCAGCTCGGTGGAAGCCACGCTGCTTCTGCGCTGAGATGGCGGGGTAGCTTCGGGGGAGGCTTCGGCAGTACGTCTGATCTTATACCGCAATGCACCGCATACCGGGCATGCGTTCAGATCCTTGTATGCACCGCGGTAGAGGATGCAGTCATTAGGGCATGCATGTATCTTCTCCACCTCCAATCCTAGAGGGCATACGACCTTCTTTGCTGCATATGTACTGTCGCGCAATTCGTTATCCTTTGGAAGCTTCTTCTTCAATATTTTCAGTAGCTTCTCAAATCCTTTGTCAGCCACAGCATTCTCTGCCTTCCACTGCAGCAATTCCAGTACGGTACCGAGCTTTGTGTTGCCATCTTCACAATTGGGGTATAACCCTTTGTTGTGATCCTCTAACATGCGATCGAGCTTCAGCTTCTCCTTTTGACTAATGCATTGCGTCCTTGCATCAACAATGACCCGGCGGAGATCATCATCATCGGGCACATCGTATGGTTCCTCTTGATCTTCAACAGCTTCACCCGTGGCAGCATCATTGGGCACATCGTCTGGTTCCTCTTGATCTTCACCAGCTCCCTCCGTTGCAGCATCACCGTATTCAGGGGGCACATAGTTGTCATCGTACTCTTCTTCTTCGCTGTCTTCCATCATAACCCCTATTTCTCCGTGCCTAGTCCAAACATTATAGTGTGGCATGAAACCCTTGTAAAGTAGGTGGGAGTGAAGGATTTTCCGGTTAGAGTAAGACCTCATATTCCCACATTCAGTGCATGGACAAGACATAAAACCATTCTGCTTGTTTGCCTCAGCCGCATCGAGAAACTCATGCACGCCCTTAATGTACTCGCGGGTGTGTCTGTCACCGTACATCCATTGCCGGTTCATCTACGTGCATTATATATAATTAAGTGTCCAAATTAATAGAAGTTCATCATCACATTAAAACCAAAGTGCATACATAGTTCTCATCTAACAACATATAGCTCTCCAGAGCATCTAATTAATTAAACCATACATTGAAACTATGTAAAACATTTCAATGCGAAAACAAATGCGATCATAATCGCAACCAAGGTAACAATTGATCCAACGGCATAATGATACCAAGCCTCGGTATGAATGGCATATTTTCTAATCTTTCTAATCTTCAAGCGCATTGCATCCATCTTGATCTTGTGATCATCGACGACATCCGCAACATGCAACTCCAATATCATCTTCTCCTCCTCAATTTTTTTTATTTTTTCCTTCAACAAATTGTTTTCTTCTTCAACTAAATTTAACCTCTCGATAATAGGGTCGGTTGGCATTTCCGATTCACATACATCCTAGATAAATAAAATCTATGTCACGTTGGTCGGCATAATTTTCATAAACAATAAATGAACCAATAGTTATAAAGATAATATACATACCAAATCCGAATCATAGACAGGACGAGGGCCGACGGGGGCGGATAACAAAACCATCGCACTATATAAGATGCAATAATAAATGTAAGAAAATGATACAAGTATCTATCTAAACATACAAGTAAGAATATTTTTCCTTTCAGAAAGAAGATAAGAACAAGAGGCTCACCACGGTGGTGTCGGTGATGAGATCGGCGCGGGTGATCGACGGCGGTGAAGACGGGGACGGGGCGTGATGGACCGCTAAATCTAGAAAAATCTCGAGGAAAATGGAGCTTGGAGGTCGAGCTTCGAGAGGAGAAAGCTTAAGTAGTGTGGCTCGGGCATTCCATCGAACACCTCATGTGCATAGGAGGTGAGCTAGAGCACCGAAAAGCCCTCTCCCCCTTGGCCAGAAAAAACAGAGCACTGTGCTCTGCTCTTGCGCGAGGGGGTATATATAGGCACCTCATTGGTCCCGGTTGGTGGCATGAACCGGGACTAAAGGGGAGCCTTTGGTCCCGGTTCAAGCCACCAACCGGGACCAATGGTGGTGGGCCAAGAGCGAGGCCCATTGGTCCCGGTTCGTCCCACCAACCGGGACCAAAAGGTCCAAACGAACCAGGACCAATGGCCCACGTGGCCCGGCCGCCCCCCTGGGCTCACGAACCGGGACCAATGCCCACATTGGTCCCGGTTCTACACTGAACCGGGACTAATGGGCTGAGCCGGCCTGGACCATAGCCCTGTTTTCTACTAGTGTATCGGAACAACACACGGGGGTCCCACTTGTCATTAATCAAATTTGGACCTAAAACTAACAAATCTGAAAGGCAATATTCGAACTGGCAACCTGGACTACAAAGCGTGAGTCGATAGCCTAAAAAACGAACGGTTGTTGGCTTTGTCCCATAACTTGATTTTATACAGTACTTGCGTTGAGTAGAGTAGAGGGAGTGCCTCGTCAACACGTGCATGACCGTTGTCTCACTTACTGGTGGGTCCTAGGTCTGCGATCTCAATCTCTCTTCTCTCCATAGTCTAACCTTTGCACGGGCACACACGAAGAGCGGCGCTAGCTTGCCGTGGTGTTATTACAACTAAAAAAAGCTTGGAAAATAGAAGAATCGCCTAGAACAAGAGACGTTGTGGCTGGTCGAGACGGAGCTAACCACATCTATCCTCCGTGCCACATTTGCATGATGAAGTTGTGTGGCTAGTGGGGTGTTTTCGACCGACTGGCTGGGTCCCGAGGTCGAACCATAGGTACTACGTCTGATACAGTATATTTTTACACGCACATTTTTCCTCCGTGCCGAGATGTGGCACACCGTACCACGCGGTTTCGGGGTCCTCCCAGGTGGTGCACGCATATATTTTCCTGACGTGGGACGCCCTACCGCGTGTTTTTTGGGTCTTCCTCGGTCGTAGCGCCGAAGCAAGTAAATGAGTCGTCAAATCACGAAAGACCACCTTTCCCGCCGAGTACATCAGTGAAGCACGGTGGCTAGCTAGTTGGGCTAGTTCGACCGATTAGCTAGGCCGCCGCCACATTTGCTTTTCACCCCTTTTTTATCTACTTGCCAGCAGGTAAATTTAAATATCCACCGCCGCGTTGCTCTGGTGTTTGGGTGCGGCAGGATTTTTAATTTTTTTGATTGACGGGAGCAGGCGCGGCAGGATTTTTAAATTTTTGATTGACGGGAGCAGGCATGGCAGCAATTAGTCATGATGACTCCGCCTGTAAAAACCCACTGCTCCCTGATGTGAGAAGTCATCGACTGGTGTTTTACCGTGGTGAAAACCAAAAGATTCCCCGCTCCCTCACCTTCCTGTAGATTGCGTTGCCTTTTAGCCATGTCGGCCCCTTGGCTTCCTCTCCCCATTGCTTCTACCTGGTGCCATGGCAGCGCAGCAGATCACTGAGTCCGAGGTGAGGCGCCTGGCACTGGCTCCCATCGACCAGGAGCAGGCTCTGCGGGCGGTTGCACCCTGCATCACCAACGTCGTGCGCCTCAAGAAGCAGAGGGACTTCGGTGGTGTTTAGGCGCCCTCTGCATGGGCATGTCCATATGTCTCGGCGCAACATGACCGTTGGATCAAACTCAGACGGTGCAGATCCGTCACTGTAGCACAAAGCGTGTGGGTGTGTTTGGTTGCATTCCCATCTCAATATAGTTGTTTCCTATTCGTGTATTTTTGTCAACCTACTAGTGTGGACTCATGCACCCTTCATGCACTCTGCCAAACACCCAAAAGTGGGTCGAGAAGGGAACTTTTGCTCCCATCCCGTGCACCCTTCATACACCCTGCCTAACACTATTCGTGCTTCATATGGTTCATGTTTCATGGAGTACTGTAGCACTGTACTCTCCGTGCGCTGTGGACCTAGTTCTGTTAACATTTTTCTCACCGTTCATTCTCGACCGGACAGTCGAAAAAGCGGTACTATGTTACATATAGGAGTAGTTGACATGCGCACAACATCATTTGTTATCGTCATATCTTACTACACTAGCAACAAGATTGTATACTACTGACGTATGAACCACTTCACATGCCAAGTAGTAGGAGCACTGTGTATGTTCAAGTGGCTGCCGTGTTTCACACTCCTTCGTCGTAAGAGTGGAAATGCTTGCTGTAATCATTTTTTTCTTCAGAAAAATAGTGGGCACGCTCTACCGTGCGGATCCTCCTCCAGCCATGCACTAAATTACTCACTTTCGCCGACGTGTGGGACAGCCAGCACCTGGGTCCACCAGCCATGCACTAAATTACTCCGTAGTAGAGTGACGGTAGACTACCCCGATCGAACCGCCGCAGTAATGCCCAATGAGCCGTCAAATCACAAAACCCCCACCTTTCCAGCAGTAAGTTGGACGGACGAAGCAACCATCATTTCACTCTTCTCTCTCAGCTTCCTCTCTTGAAGAAAACCCCCACTCGCTTCGCTTCTCCCTCATCTCGTTCCTCCTTTCACTCTTCTCTCTCAGCTTCCTCTCTTGGATGGATGCCGGAGCACCGGCCGACGTGATGTCTATGGCTCTGGCCAAAACCATCAAGGTTGATGGTACGAAGAAGCGCAAGCACCCCGCCGAGACTACCGCAGACAAGCTCAAAGCCATCGCCCTGTCCAAGCCCCCCTCTCCGGGATCCCTCATTAAGAAAGTCCAGGTAATGCCTTTTGTTGATGATCTTTTTCTCGATCTTGATCGTGTTTTTTCATCTAACACGCAGTGCTAGTACTGGTAGTACAACTTTCTGGGTGATCTTGCATGTGATTTTAGTGTGCCAAATGACGGTTCTAAATTCCTATTTTGACCAAAACATGCGAGAGGTTGACACTGATTTCTTATAGATTACTTTCAACTACTCCCTCTGTCCCAAATTTCTTGTCTTAGATTTGTCTAGATATGGATGTTTCTAATACTAAAATGTGACTTGATACATCCGTATCTAGACAAATCTAAGACAAGAATTTTGGGATGGAGGGAGTACTTTATGAACCTCAATGCTACCTTTTAAGAGGGTACATTTGCCTCAGTAACTTGTGTTATGGATATTGCATGTAATCCCTCTGCTCTCATGCCTTTGAAGACATGTTCTAGTGTCTTTGTTCACTCATTTTTGTGTGTATATGTAGTCATATATGGAGTATAATATCGAAAATCATCTTCTTTTTCTGAACAGAGGTAGTAATAAAATATGGTTTCTGTTTGAATTAGAACCAGGTCCGCGGTGGAGATGAAGTTCTCAAAGTCATGCCGTGTGAACTGGAAGACCTGTAGCTGAGTACTACTGCTGAACTATCCAGCTGTTGTGTCCTTGTCGCCACTTGTCCTGAACTAGTGTTTTCCTGTAGCATTGTTGTCAGGCGTGTTCTCGAGGCTGTACTTGACCACAACAATTTCCTGGCTATGCCTTCGATTACGAAGGGTGTGGTTCTTGTAAAGCTTCCCAACAAATCTGATGCGACCTATCTTCATCATCATGTTTATGAGTGGAAAGACCACTCTGTTAGCTTCTCCAAGGTTGACAAGATGGTGATGGTGCATGTAGACATCTCACATGAAGTCCATGGCCTAGTCAGTTATGCGGGGTTCATCCCGTAGGTCGGTGGCAAGAAATAGTCTGCAGAGTTTAGTTAGTGCAACTTTGCTTGTCTGTAGTAAGTACTATTGGTCAGTACTTGATTTGTGTTTGTGAACCCTGTATTGTTTATTAGTACTGCCGCTTTTGGTGTGTGGTCAATCCTGAGAACGGTCTATGTTAATGTCTGTCCAATCAATTCAGTCTGTATATTTTGAAGTATCTAGATGATATTTTTTGTGAGGACGGTTTATCAATTATGGTTACACTCCAATATCTATATGCATTGCAGGGTTTATCGCACCCACCAGGATTTCCAATCCCATGGATGTTTAGTCCATATGATTTGTCACGACCTTTGGACTGTCCTGCTTGTGGGAGTAGGCGGGGCCCCTGCATGCCACGCGTAGTTGGACGATCAATCTTCTGTTTAGTACTTCAACATAGTGATTTCCTGGTAATGATTCACTCGTGCCACATCATGTAAATCTTATTGATTTACTGTCTAAATCTTATTAATTTAATGTCATGTTTTCTTTCTTTTCCTGAAATTTTATGATGCAGGTTTTTCCATGTGACATTCATCACAGAATAAACCGTTTGGGTTGCTCTACGATGGCTATTTTTTGCAGGTTTCACTTCTTATGTCGTGTCAGTAACGAAGGCACTGTCCATCACTTATATTACTAGAAAAAATTGGTTTTGTCTGTTGCCTGAGTACAAGCTGAATCCCTATGATGAACTAGAGTTTTGTTTAACAAAAACGCCACAATTAGTCCTTCTCGCGTTTAAAAGAAATGAAGAAAAAAAATGGATCATGGTCACGGATCCTAGTCAAGTTAGAAAGCTCATCATAGCAGACCAGACACGATCTCCGCTGTCTCGCACAGATCGAGCACTGGCAGTTGCTCTAGCACTGGAAGTGGCAGCAGCTCAGTCTGATCTAGCTGAGGGTTGGGCACCGACCGCGTCAGCGGATCATACTGATCTACCAGAGGATCGGGCATCGACACCGATGCCTGCTCCGACACCGGCACCAGCTCTACAAGGAGCACCATCTCCGGCAGTAGCAGCGGCTTCGGCACCTGCACCAACACTTGCACTTGCATCTGCTCTAGCCCGTGCAGTTGCACCGGCAACAGACTGGGCTGCAGTTCGCACTTCATATACCAAAGTCCTTACAAAAACCGACATGTCCACCTTCTTGGTAAGCATTTGCCGCCCAAGTGCTTCGTTCTTTTTTCTTTCCATGTTGTTTCACATGATTCACTGTGTTGATCTAACTGTTTGGGTATGTCTTCTTGTTTGCAAACAGAGAATTCCTAGAGCAACGAGGGAGTCGTTCAACAATCCGGGCGACCGCAGCCAAGTTTCTATTACCATGCGCAGCCTTGGTGTGAATGAACCTGCTCAATATACCGTAAGTACAAGGGATGGTCGCATGATGATTGATGCGAAAGGATGGTCAAGGTTCAAATCTAAATCATATCTTGCGGTAGGGGATGATGTCAAAATTGAACTTTCTCGGCAAGGAGAGCTGGTCCAAATCAACTTTGAAATTCTTCAGTAGCAGCACGCAACTGCCGAACTGATCTATCCTCCGAGATATTTTGATGTAATAATCTGGCATGGTGAAACAAGTGTCCTGTGTGTATAAGTAGTACGACAGTATTATTTATCGCATGGTATATCGTTGATAGAATTGCAACTCTGATTGCTGGTTAGGAACTGTCGTTCGATTTCATTCCAACAGCTATCATGCTTTATTCAATTTTGTGTATTCGCCTTGCGACAACATCTAAAACCCGCGCCGTATCGATCACTTGCAATATGAAAAGCGCCGAGGTAGAACACATGGGCCCCCAAACACGCAGGGTCGGCCTGTGGCCCAAAGTCCAGAACCGTGAGCCTATCTGAGTATTATATTCTCAGTTGAACCCCCATAATGCCCGTGCATTGCAGAGGGATTATATTTCTCGTCAAGGTGAGCCTGTGATATAAAAGATTTGTATATTTCTTTACAGAGGGAGTATCTCTCTGTCAAAAAATATATTTATGTGTAACTAGTTACTCCTGTCTTTCTACTTCCTTTCGCTGATATGTGGGGTAACCGGCAATGGGGTCCACGTGCCATATGCACAAGTTAGAGTGGACAACTTCACGGTAGACACACCCCGGTCGTAGCGCTGCAGTAATGCCCAATGAGCCGTCAAATCACAACCCCCCCTTTCCAGCTTTAGCAGTAAGCTGTATGGACGAAGCCGCAATATTTCACTGGGCCTAAATCCCCTTCTCCCTCGTCTGCTTGTTCAGAGAAAACTCCCTCTTGGCGATTGCATAGGGTTTTCTCATGGAGAACCAGGTACGAATTCTTCATCCATCCCCAATAAATCCAAGTCCCTTGGTCGCAGGTAATGCTAGGATGGCAGCCCCCGCTGTTGATGCATTTTTCTTCCTACTGAATCTAGTGTGTTTCATTTGCAGTGCCCAAAGTGCGAGTACCCTACAGGTTTCTGCGCCCTCGGCCAGACGCCACACTTGTTCCTTCTCATCCTAACACAGCATTTTGAAACGCGCACAGTATGCTCCTAGAATCCTCTTCTCTATCCGGGAGGGTGGGTTTTTTTTGAACATGCTGTGTTCTCATATTATTTTTCCTGCAGTGTATTATTTGCTCTACCAGAACACATGTACTCAAGATGCTCGGCCTTGCCATAACTGAATACACTAGTTTAATGGTCACAGTGAAGACAAGCCATGGATATAAGTTCCGAGTTGGGTTCATGAACCAAGAAGATCACTGCTTTTTTATGGACGAACTTGGATAAACTTTCTCAAGTGTTACAGACTGAAAGTTAGCGCACGAATGTTGATGGAAATAGCAGAACCTGGTCTCATCTTCACTGTGATCTTCCACCCCCACGTTGTTCCAATTGTTCATCCATGTTAGTTTTGTATCTAGTTCTTGCTTGTTGCCTCGATTACTTCTTAATCCACCTATTCTGTCTAACTAATCACAATTTAACTTTAGAAGTAGCAACGAATCTCTCATGAAGATGCTACTTCTAACTAATATTTTCTTATATTGGTGGCACGTGTAGGTTTTTTCAGAGTTAAGCAGTCTGCTTGTTTGTTACTCTGTAATAACTCGGCTATTACTAATGGCACTGAAGTTGACTGGATTGACATCCACAAGTTCCTACACTTTATTGATCGTCTTGAGGTCCTTGTGGGGCATTTCAATGGTGGAAGGCCACATGGGATATGTGTGCCACTGCTGCACTCGTTGAACAGGTCCAACTGTGTCGAGAAACTTATGGTACGAGCTGTTTTCTGTTATATATGTTGTTCATAAACTATTGCTTATACACAGTTTTACAGCTGTGATCTTCTTGAAAAAGGAACTGTCGAGTTCTATTGTTCCTATACAGATGCCTGACCATGGCCGGGTCAGACTTGCGATTGGTCACAACATGATGTTTATGTCGACCTACTCAATTCCCCTTGGAGGTGAAAATATACTTATTCGTGGGTGGTCTCAAATAATGAAGGCACGTCCATCTTGGAGAATAGGACAGAAGATTATGTTCATGCTTTTCCATGGCTCAAAAGCGAATATCATGTTTATTGACCACGTTGCGAGATGAAGCCGCTTTCAGAAGGTTGTGGATGTGCGGGGTGGCGCATGGGCATTGTCCTGGGGCATGGCGGCCTCACCCTTGGTTAACTATAGGCAAAGTAGCATTGTTCGAGGCGTGCTTTGTACGGTTGAGCCTGTATAAGTACTCATACTGCTTTCAACTTTGGTTGTTAAGTGCCCCTGCTGGTTTCAGTTAAGGTTGTTAAGTACTCTTGCTGCTTTTACAGTCTGTCATGTTTCTTCAATCTTGTCTTCCTCCAGCCGCCAAAACCAAACCAGCACCAGCGGGGCCGCCTGCTTCCGCCTCCCACGGCTGGCTGCGCCTCAGCGCATGCATCGCCGCCCCACCGTCTCCTAAATCGTTAGCGCCGACGTCCTCCGCGCGCTTTGGTGCGCTCACCACGACGCCGACCTCTTGCGTTGTCAACATGGTCAACAAACAACAGGAATCGGTAGAAGTACGTGGAGAGGATGACAGTAGGAGCCCACCACGTCAACGTATGGAAAAATAAAATGCTTCCTCCTACTGTTTTCCTGACATCTGGGACCCACGACATTGTGAGCGTATATAGTCAATAGACAAGAGAACAACACAAGATTGGCTGACACCTGGGACGTAGCTACTTGAGCAGTATTTTTCTTTGTTTGGTATTGTTGAGACGGAGCAGGGTTTGAACTGGGTTGTGGCCCGTCTAGCCCAGGCTTATATTTTATGTTCACCATGTGACCAGCCCAGCTATTTTTTCTTTGTGAAAATGAGCCCAGTTTATTTTTTCTGAAGAATACCCAATCCAGGCCTACTTATTTTTCTACACCCTGATGGGCTGCAACTCTTTCAAGACGCCTGCAAATCTTGAAAGTAATAGGAAATGGGTTGTAAATATAAAAACAGATGACAAATTGGCAATTACTTTAAAATTTCTGAATTTTTTCACATTTTCAGATTCCTATATTACTAGACATTAACCTAATTTAAATATATCTTCAAAGTACTTTAAATCTGCCTCAACATTTGGGTATTAAAAATAGTTTGGAACCCACAGAAATATGCGAAATTGGACCTGGCCAACCAAAAAAATGACTGCAATAAATTGCATAACAAGTTGCCATGAGCTATATATAAATTATTAAAAAAAAGAGGGAGTAGTCTGACTTGTGGGCCTATTTAGTTGACGTGTATGCAAGATTTTTTTAGTTATTATATACGTCAACAAACGATTCTAGCAGGCGTAACCGTTGGATGTCAATCCAACGGCCGTCGTGTTTCTTCAATCTCTGATCTTCTTGCTCCAGCCGCCAAAGCAGTGCCGGCGGGACCGCCTACTCCCGCCTCCCGTGGTCGGCTGTGCTGTCGCGCAGGCCTCAGCGCCCCCTACTACTCCCACCGCTGGCGAGGGCATCCCTCTACTCACCCACACCCCCTGTTATTCTGCGGCGACGGCAGCCTCACACTGTAGCCGAACCGGTGAACTCTCGTACTCCTCTCCGCGTGGGCTTCCACTTCCGTGTCTTCCCTGGCTCCGCATCGTCCCCTTCCTAGGCCTCGCCGTGGTGCTCTCAGCGCGGCGTGGTCAATGTGGTCAACAACCGACTTCCATCGGAAGAGTACTGTACGTGGAGAGACAGCTGGGTCCACGGCAGCCACAAGGAAGTGCCTCCTTATTACGCGGAAAATAATTATTCCTCCACTTGTCAGTAGGGACCCACCGGACGGGCCACCAGTATTTTGCGAAAAAAACGTTTCCCCCTGACTGCTGACCCACAGGATGGGCCACCGTATTTCGCGAAAAAAACGTTCCCCCCGCTGTCAGCTCGGACCCACCGGAAGTGCCTCCTTATTACACACAAAAAATGAATACCCCCTGCTAGCTGGGACCCACCTTGGTGGGAGGCTGACTTGTGGGCCTAGTAAGTTGAATGGGACGGAGGCCTTTGTCAACTTTAGTCAATATATGAACGATTCTAGCTCCAGGGACCGTACGATGTCCATCCAATGGCCGTAGTGCTTCTTCAACCTCTAGTCTTCTTGCTCCAGCCGCCCAAAGCAGCGCCGGTCATGCCGCCTGCTCCTGCAGCCCGTGGCCGGCTGTGATGACACGGAGGCCTCACTGCCCCCTACTACTCCAACCGCTGGCTAGGCCATCCCTCTACGCACCCACACCCCCTGTTATTCTACGACGACGACAGCCTCACACCGCAGCTGAACGAGTGAACCCTCATACTCCTCTACGTGTGGGCATCCACTGCCGCGTCTTCCCCGGCTCCGCGTCGTCACCTTCCTAGGCCTCGCCGTCGTTCACCGCCCTGGTGCTCTTGGCGCGACGTGGTCAACGTGGTCAAGGAATGGCTTCCATAGGACGTGGACTGTACGTGGAGAGGCTGACAGCTGGGTCCATGGTCGCAGCAAGGAAGTGCCTCCTTATTACGTGCAAAATAATTATTCCTCCAGCTGACAGTGGGGACCCACCGGACAGGGCACCGTATTTCACGAAAAAAACGTTTCCCCCTGACTGCTGGGACCCAATAGCTACATCTTCACACGCAAGGAAGTGCTGCGTCCGAAAAAAAAGATTCACCCCCTGACTGTTGGGACCCACCAGCTACATCTTCGCATGCAAGGAAGTCGTCCGAAAAAAAACGATTCGCCCCCCTAACTATTGGGACCCACCAGCTACATCTTCGCACGCAAGGAAGTGCGTCCGGGCCAAAAAAAACAATTCCCCCCTGACTGCTTGAACCCAGCAGCTACACCTTCGCACGCAAGGAAGTGCGTCCGGGCAAAAAAAACAAAAACAAAACAATTCGCCCCCCTGACTGCTGGGACCCATCAGCTACATCTTCGCAGGCAAGGAAGTGCCTGACAGTCGGGACCCACCTGGTCGAAGCATACGTAACGTTTCCATTCTAGTCGCGAACGTGTACGTACATATATACTGGTCGATGTAGAGGCGCGCACGTGTCGTAGTAGAGGCGTGTACGTGTCGTAGTAGAGGCGTGCACGTAGCATGTACACGTACGTACAGCGGCCAGGGTGCAAGAAAGAAAATACGGCCACGTACGTACATATGGGCAGGGTCTCGAACGCCTACTCGCACATACGTACGGCCAGGGCTCGTGTACATGGCTGGGTCGGAACGGAGAAACAACATCGTTGTTGTGTTCACGGGGAGGCAACGGAATGCGTCGTGTTCATGGGGAGGCAACAGAATGCATCATGTTCATGGGGAGGCAATGAAATGCGTCGTGTTCATCGGTAGGCAACGGAACGCATGGGAGCCTACCGGCTGGGTTGGAACGGAATGCGTGGTCGTGTTCATCGAGAGGGCTTGGACGGAATAGGCGATGGAAACGAGGCCTGGCGTACTGAAAAATGGAGGAAACGGCCTTGTGTTCGACCGGCCACGTTTGAAACGGGATCCTGTTGATCGGGAGGGGTCTAGCGTACCACAAAACGGAGGAAACGGACCTCCTATGGTCGAAACGGGGGTCCTGTTGATCGGGAGGGGTGTGGCGTACCGCAAAACGGAGGAAACGGACTTGTGTTGGAGCGCTACGGTCGAAACGGGGGTCCTCTTGATCGGGAGGGGTGTGGCGTACCGCAAAACAGGACTCCACGGGATACTGTTCATCTCCACCGTCAACCTCCTCCAGCCTCCATGAGCTACCGTCGACCTCCTCCAGCCTCCACGGGCTCCTGTTCATCCAGCCTCCACCGCGCGCTACTCCACCGACTACTGTTCAACCACCCCTCCACGGGCACCCCTCCATCATCTACTGTTCATCCAACCCTCCACACCACGGGGGCCTATTCAACCACCCCTCCACGGGCACCCCTCCACCGTCTACCGTTCATCCAACCCTCCACACCACGGGGTCCTGTTCATCCAGAGGCAACGCCACCGCTCACTGTTCATCCAACCCCCCCCCCCCCCCCGCAACGCTCATTATTCATCCAATCGATCGTCTTCAGTTAGCAGCAGTAGCGAAGGAGTCGCTCGATCGGGTTTAGTTAACAGCCATTGATCGATCGCTCGGGTTCCGTAACGCATAGCCTGCAGTGCAATCACTCGGGTTTGGTTAGAGCCCAACGCCTCGCTCGGGTTCAGTTAGAGCCAATGCCTCGCACACACAAGCGTACGTGTACGAGAGAAACGTGCATCGCTCGGCCCCCGACCTCCCACCGTAACCGGGAACTCCCCGAAATTTTCCTCCCCCTCGCTTCTACCATGGTTTTTTCCGTCATGGACGGCCCAAAGAAAGTCATGCAGCTGCATCTCCGGACCGCCCAGGATGAAAAGCCCATTTTATGTCATGATTTTTTGTCATAGAAGTAGGAGCCCACCAAATCTATGATGATACCGGGTTTTGTCACAATTATCGTCATAGAAGTGTCATATGTATGACAGAAAAAAATTTCGTTCGGCCCAAAATGTCACGGATGTTTATTTTTTGTAGTGAAACGGAATTGGAGACACAAAGATTTTTGGCGTGGTTTTGATAGGTGGTGCTATCATACATCCATGTTGATGGAGACTGCAACCCACGAAGGGTAACGGTTGCGCGAGTCCACGGAGGGATCCACCCACGAAGGGTCCACAAAGAAGCAACCTTATCTATCCCACCATAGCCATTACCCATGAAGTACTTGCCTCACTATGGTAGATCTTCATGAATTAGGCGATCTCCTTGCCCGTACAAACTCCTTGGTTCAACTCCACAATCTTGTCAGAGGCTCTTAGGTGACACCTAACCAATCTAGGAGACACCACTCTCCAAAAGGTAATAGATGGTGTGTTGATGATGAACTCCTTACTCTTGTGCTTCAAATGATAGTCTCCCCAACACTCAACTCTCTCTCATGGATTTGGATTTGGTGGAAAGATGATTTGAGTGGAAAGAAACTTGGGGAAGGCTAGAGATCAAGATTCATATGGTTGGAATGGAATGTCTTGGTCTCAACACATGAGTAGGTGGTTCTCTCTCAGAAAATGAATGCTGGAAGTGTAGGCATGTTCTGATGGCTCTCTCCATGAATGAAGAGTGGGTGGAGGGGTATATATAGCCTCCACACAAAATCTAACCGTTACACAAAATTTAGCAAACTCGGTGGGACCGAATCAGAAAACTCGGTCAGACCGATTCAATTCGTAATGTGACCATTAGGCATTTCGGTGGGACCGATATGATCAACTTGGTGGGACTGATGTGCTAGGGTTAGGGCAAAACCTCATCTCAGTTTGACCGATTACACAAACTCGGTGGGACCGATTTTGGTAATGAGCAAAACAGAGAGTTGGTCAGAACAACTCGATGGGACCGAAATAATTGCAACAGGCAACAGAGAGTTTGCAAGCCCATCTTGGTGAGACCGGGATCCCATCTGTGAGACCACATTGACTAGGGTTTCTGGCAGTGGCTATGTTAAGTGAACTCAATGGCGCCAGATAGGTTAAATCGGTGGGGCCGAGTTTGACTTTTGGTTTGGGACATATGTGGATATAAGAAAGTGGTTGAGGGTTTTGGAGCATATCACTAAGCACTTTGAGCAAGCAAGCCATTAAGCAACACCTCATACCCTTTTAATGGTATTGTCTTTCCTATGGACTCAATGTGATCTTGGATCACTAAAATGAAAATGTAGAGTCTTGAGCTTTTGCCAATCTTCTATCCTTAGCATCTAGAAGGGGGTCCACATCCTCTTGTCCATGCCACCCCAATATTGAACTTATATGAAATATACTGGATAAAAGTATCAGTCCAACAAGAGATATGTTGACATTGATTACCATAACCACCCAGGTAGCACTTGTGCTTTCACACAGCTTGCATGATATGTAGACGATAGCCAATCCATCCGTGTTTGTTGGAGTCTGGTAACATACATGGACGAAATGATCTTCTATTTCATGCAGGGATCGTCCAGGCACCGACGGCTGTACAACATTGCTCTAGTACTATCGCTCGTCTCTCTCTTCTATTAACTCACCCGACTTGCGGGGCCGGGGAGTGTGCCTATGGTCGGTTCTCAATTGCGGTCCCACATGTGTGTGCAAACGCAATATGACGTGCCTTCCAGTCGGAGAGCAGCGTGCCAGACCGACCGACCGTCTAGGGTGCGACGCGAGCGCGACGGGCGTGTTGTGTACTCTGTACATGTGTACCTCTGTTTTCTTAGGCTTAACTCCATGGCGCAATCCATGGATACAAAATTATACTATACTATTTAAAAGTCGAGGGCTGCGCTTTTCCCGCGTGGTAGGCAGGGCAGTTCCACCTAGTTGGTTCGATAGAGACACGAGAAGATGAGGGAGTAGGCTGCTGCAAATGTAGGGTTGTGTGATTTGACAGCAGGTTACTGCTGGACAGGTGGGGCCCCGTGATTTGACTTGCCATTATCATTTTAACTACGTCTCTACGACCGGCGTGTGTCTCTCGATTCCTGACCACCTCCATGGTATACAGGTGCCTCTCCCAATGCTCCACCATGTAGAGGCTGGCTCTTGCATGAGAGCCCACTCCTCCACTTTTTCCTTGCCTCTCTCCTCCAAATATGCAAAAATGCCATGTAAGCGGGCTTATAGCCGACTATTGTACTTGCTCATACAGGTGCTAAGCCTGCCACATAGGCATAAAGTCTGATGTGGCAAGTTAATTAAGAAGAGAGAGGCTAGTTTGGTGACACCAGGAAGAAATGGTGCTAAGCATGCGTACCTAGGTGAAAAGAAAATTTTGAGTCTATAGCTAATTAAATGAAGCAAGCTTAGCAACAAAAAAACTCAGCACCTATGCATTGGGGACTTGAGTTGCTAAGCCATTTAATGCCCTTAGCACCTCATCTAAGCACCATTTCATTGGAAGAGGTCACTCCTTGGCAAATGCAATAAATATTACGAAGAAAGAGATATAGATAGTTAAAAAAATACTCTTATAGCCAACCTTCTAGCTAACCTTGTTGTGTGAGTGACTAAGTGATGACTCTATATGACATGCCAACATTAGATAGCCTAACGCACCTGGACGGAGGAAGTAGTTTCATGCATGCGAATTAGGCAATAAAAATGATCATCTATAACTGTCTGAAATCTCCAAGGGCGCGACTGCGCGAGTGAGGCGATAGACGTGGTGGGCGTGACCATGATACGGGCTGCTGACAGCCCTTGGATCTGAGATCGAATGGTCGCATGCTAAGTTGCTGAAACTTTACAGAATAACCCTCTAGGATAGGGTATTCACCCATAGGTCTAGAATCACGCCATGCAACCGTTCGATCTCAGATCCAAGGGCTCTCGGAAGCCCGTATCATGGGAGCATGGAAAGCTTCATATCACTTGTAATATTCAAGACGCTTGACGTGCGAACACGCTGATGCATGAAGCCATTTAATTGGGCATCAAGTGGACATGGCATCTAATTGGGCCCCTCCCCCCAAGGCAAGCCACTACCCTGTCGTTCGCATGCCCCACTCAACATTTTTACAATCGAAAAACCACTAGCAGTTCGCTCCTACTCATCCCCGGACGTCCTTTAACATTATGGTTGTTTGCTCCTAGTTGTCCCGTCCTTTCACATTACGACAGTTCCACTAATCCTGACCCTACCCACAAATCCACGGTATCCCAAATCTCCATGATCGACGGTGAGTACAAGGTTAGAACCATCACTGGCGATGAGTTTGACATCATCTACACCCGTTCTTCCGCGACGGTGAAAGGATGCCTTGCTCGCTTTAGACGCATGTTCGAAAAGTCAAATGATGAGTGGGTCGCTGGGCTAGATGTTGAGTACACCACAGCCCTAGACAAAGATGAGAATCTAAAGGAGGAAGAGAAGAAGAAGTCCGCTGTGATCCAGGTTTGCGTGCATAACTTGTGCTTGGTCTACCAGATATGCCATTCCAACATTGAGTGCGAGGAATTTAAGAACATCCTCGCTGGCGGCCTAGTCAAATTTGTTACTTTAGACATTACGAATGACAGAAAAGTCCTAGGTCGGATAGGCCTCGTTGTAGGTGAGCCCTTCGACATCTGGAAAAATGGGGTGGTGCCCTCCCGTGATCAACCTTCAATGCTGACCCTGGCAGGAGCCATGGTTCATCCTTCGTACGACACACTGAAGAAACCTCCGCCCAAGTTTCATCGTCATGCATGGCAGTGGAATGTACTAGATATAGACAACATCCAGTATGCTGCAGTGGATGCCCACCTTTGTTTCAATATCTACAAGGGTTGGATGAAGAGCAAGAGCCAAGTGTGCGGTTCAAGAAAATAAGTATCGGCCAAGAGGAAGAGGGACAAGGACAAAGTCGAGCACGTGGATGAGGAGTCCGAGTAAGGTGGCAGTGTCATTTCTCATGGTGGTTCTAATGCAGTATCTACCGGATTAGTTGCTTAGTTTAATTTTAGGGTGCTTAGTTTCATTTGAGGGGTGTGTTGTGCTGAGCCCCCAGCAGAACTATGTTATGTTGCTTCCCATTACTTTAACTCTTTAGTATGTACATACTACTATTTCTTATAGTTCATCTTGTAGTTGGTAGTACTACTACTCATTTCTTTACATTATATACATAGAATATGTATGGCCAACATCATATAGCCAGCAGTTTAGCTGTCAAGGAATTTCAGCGTGCTTAGTTTTATTTGAGGGGTGTGTTGTGCTGAACACCATTATTGTGACTCAAATCTCTTTTGCCATGTTATAATGGCATAAATACCTATGGACCAACATGCTAGCTCTCCCTCTATCTCACTACAATACAATAAAGTGTGGGGCCTACTTGATCCCAATAGCATTCTTATTTTCCTGTAAAATTATTCGCTTGGTTACTCCTAACAAGCGGGGCCACACTTATCATTGTGAGAATCTGCTTATTTTTGTCATATAACATGGTCAACGGTTTTGACGTGAAAATAACAATGTCTAATGACATTTTTGAGCAAACATCTAATGGAACGATCGCATTTTTGAGATGTCTAATTGCATTTTTGAGAAAGCATCTCACGGATCGATGGAATTTTTGAGTAGTTGTAACTTCTAATGGCAAAACTGAGTAGGTATGCTAATTTCTTTCATAGAACTTAACACCCCATTTAAGCACGTACTACCTTTTTAAATAGTACTATATGCATAATTTGGCGACGAGCGCTCTCTATATGTACCACCTTTTTTCTTTAATTGCATCTTGTTAGTTTTGCTCCATGGCGCAATCCATCTATACTACTACTGTACAAAAGCATACATTTTTTTAAAAGGCTAGAGGGCGGGGCAGCCTCACTTGGTCGGTTTCACGAGAGGCGAGGGCCTTTGTGATTTGAAGGCTCATTACTGCTGGAAGGCAGGACCTTGTGATTTGACTGCTCATATGAATGTTGCCAACAACCTGAGGAGGAGCAAAGAACCATGCGGTATACTCATGTTTTCCACTGGAGTACTAGTACGACGGAGGAGCACGAAACATGGCAGCCCAGTGCCATATGACGATAAAATGATCTAATTTTCTATTCATTGATCCCACGGCACCGCTCATCATTAGCATTGTTCTATTCATGCCTCGCAGAGAATGTGACACATGCGGCAAAACACCCGAAGCAAAAGAAGAAACACAGTAGCAAAAGAAGAACGAATATTATCACTCGCAAAAAAGAAGGAAGACGCAAACACAAGTCTAGGGTGCTCCTCTCTACTACATGAAGGGTTGCTAGCCGCGGAGTCGCAACTGCATCTTCATCGCCTCCACGCCTTCCATCTCCTTGCACATCTCCTCCATCTTCTTCATTCTGTCCATGACGCAGGATTTCTCGATGTGAACCTTCATCATCTGTTCCACGACCGCATTACGTACCTTGACATCAGCAGGGTGATTGATGTGGAGCTTCGCCAACTCCTGCTTCTGTTCCATGATGAGGGCCTACAGCATCTTCATCGAGGAACAACTCTTCTCATGCAGTTTCTTCCAGACAGTGTTCCCCTCCTTCAGCACGTCGAGCTCATGGCAGAGCTTCGCCTTGTCCTCCTGAAGTTGCAGGATTTCACCGGTCGCCTTCTTATCCGAGGCAATGCTCGTCTTCAGCAGCATCACCAAGCCAGCGGTCAACCCCCCTGCTCACTGAGCTCAGCCGGCATGTCGTCGAGGCTCTCCTTCAGTAGTATCTATAATTTTTGTTTGCTCCATGCTATATTATCTACTGTTTTGGGCATTATTGGGCTTTATTATCCACTTTTATATTATTTTTGGGACTAACCTATTAACCGGAGGCCCAGCCCGGAATTGCTGTTATTTGCCTATTTTAGGGTTTTGAAGAAAAGGAATATCAAACGGAGTGCAAACGGAATGAAACCTTCGGGGACGTGATTTTCTCGCCGAACATGATCCAAGAGACTTGGACCCTACTTCAAGAAACAAAGGAGGAGGCCACAAGGTAGGGGGGTGCGCCGTCCACCCTCGTGGCCCCCCTATTGCTCCACCGACGTACTCCTTCCTCCTATATATACCTACGTACCCCCAAACGATCAGATACAGAGCCAAAACCCTAATTCCACCGCTGCAACTTTCTGTATCCATGAGATCCCATCTTGGGGCCTATTCCGGAGCTCCGTGGGAGGGGGTATCCATCACGGAGGGCTTCTACATCAAGACCATAGCCTCTCTGATAAAGTGTGAGTAGTTTACCTCAGACCATCGGGTCCATAGTTATTAGCTAGATGGCTTCTTCTCTCTTTTTGGATCTCAATACAATGTTCTCCCCCTCTCTTGTGGAGATCTATTCGATGTAATCTTCTTTTTGCAGTGTGTTTGTTGAGACCGATGAATTGTGGGTTTATGATCAAGATTATCTATGAACAATATTTGAATCTTCTCTGAATTCTTTTATGTATGATTGGTTATCTTTGCAAGTCTCTTTGAATTATTAGTTTGGTTTGGCCTACTAGATTGATATTTCTTGCAATGGGATAAGTGCTTAGCTTTGGGTTCAATCTTGGAGTGTCCTTTCCCAGTGACAGTAGGGGCAGCAAGGCACGTATTGTATTGTTGCCATCGAGGATAACAAGATAGGGTTTTTATCATATTGCATGAATTTATCCCTCTACATCATGTCATCTTGCTTAAGGCGTTACTCTGTTATCATGAACTTAATACTCTAGATGCATGCTGGATAGCGGTCGATGAGTGGAGTAATAGTAGTAGATGCAGGAAGTAGTCGGTCTACTTGTCTTGGACGTGATGCCTACATACATGATCATACCTAGATATTCTCATAACTAAGCTCAATTCTGCCAATTGCTCAACAGTAATTCGTTCACCCACCGTGAAATACTTATGCTCTTGAGAGAAGCCACTACTGAAACCTATGGCCCCCGGGTCTATCTTCATCATATTAATCTTCCAATACTTAGTTATTTACTTTGCTTTTATTTTACTTTGCATCTTTATCATAAAATACCAAAAATATTATCTGATCATATATATTAGATCTCACTCTCGTAAGTGACCATGAAGGGATTGACAACCCCTTATCGCGTTGGTTGCGAGGAGTTATTTGTTTTGTGCAGGTACTAGGGATGCGCGCGCAACCTCCTACTGGATTGATACCTTGGTTCTCAAAAACTGAGGGAAATACTTACGCTACTTTGGTGCATCATCCTTTCCTCTTCGGGGAAATCCAACATAGTCCTCAAGAGGTAGCAAGCAGCTCCACCAAGCCATCGATGAACTCCTCCTGCTTATTGAGCTGACCGGGCATGTCATCAAGGGATAATGACTCCAGCGCCGCCAGCTCGGCATGTTTGCCTCCGCGGCTAGGGCGCTCCTGGGGGCCCCCGCATCTGTGGCTAGGGCGCTCCTGGGAGCACTCGCCTCCGTGGTTAGGGCGCTCCTGGGAGCCCTCTCCTGCCCGTGAGAGATCTTTCGAGGTCTTTGCGAGGCGGCAAGCCCTCTCTTTTTTTCCTGCGTCCTTGGTTGCCGCTCCCTGGTTACGAGTAGTTCTCGACCTAGAGCTCTACACACCGGCCATGGCAAGGATGGACGGACAAGAAAGACTTATGAGGAGGAAGATGTAGAGTGATTTTCGGCTAGGTACTAGTTCCCCTTTTTATAACCTAGTACTAGCACTAGTACTAAAACCTGCATAGTGGGAATATGTTCAGGTTTGATACGTACTAGGTGTGAGCAGGTTTGCACTTAATTATACTATACACTTTGGAATGTGATGGGAACAAGCTAAAGATTAATTGATGGTTCTGGTTTCGAGGCCCGAAACGGCTCCCGATGAGTTTCCTGTAACACAAATTTCAAGTACTACTGCTCAAATACGATCGCACAAGTCAGTGATGTAACTAGTCGTACGTGTCAGACCAAGCCGATGCATGTCGCAGGTCCGACCGACCGTCTATTGGTGCGACTGACCGTAAGTATTACGCGATGGAGACTTATGGTTGTGGCTTCAGGTGATTGTCACGACCAATCATTCAAAAACTAGTGCTAAATCTATTACCATCTTTTTCCAAACGACCAAGTATTTTCACAGGAATACAATACATATAGATGAAGTGATTGTCACGGTTGCAAACCGCCATGGCACCGCAAGTTCACTGCAGCAGCAACCGAGTAGGTCACTGCATCGCCGGTGGGGAAGGAGGGAAGCTCACCTCGCCTACGATGGATGCCCAGCGGCGCCGCCGCAGCTGGTCCTGTGATTTGGCTTCTCCTACCGCCCATTCGAACAGTTGCACCGGCTGCTCATGCCACTCCGCAGGCATGCACATTCTTTCCTCCGTAGTTGACTCCGTGAATATGATCTCTGCCATTAGCCCTAGCTTGAAATCAATGCGACGCTGCCATATGCTGACATCCCTCGGCATCTCTCCCATGAGATCGACTTGCGCCTCTGCCTTGTGCTGTGCCAAGCGCAACTCCTTTGAACTTCTCTCCAATCGATGTGACGCTTCCTCGATCGAATTTTCCCTTGCTGCCCACCACTTGCAATGCAGCCCTAGCATGTCCTTTGGCGCCACCGATCTGTGATCCCAGAGCAATGGATCCCCTCTAAAACACATGTGGGTTCTGCTCAAAGGCGTCACTGTTGCGGGCCGCAGCGAGAGGGCAGCCCGCGGGATCCTGGGATCCGAGGGATTATCCATGGCGTGATCCTCCATGGTGGGATCCGGTGGGCGAGGTGGGGAGGCGATCCTAGGCGCTGGGTGAGCCCTACGAGGTTAAGATAAAGACCTATTTGACTCCGTCCATATTTAAATACAAAGGCTACCAACAGTAGCCCTGGCAAAAATTGATCATCCTGCTTGCGTCCGGGTTTATTGGCCCCTTTTTTGTGCCACTTTTTATGACATGCATAAATATTATGTTACTTAAAAACATGGTCAAAAATTGGCACAAAATATGAAGGAGACCAATGGAAGTAGCAACCCAGGATTTAACTACTCGCATGCACGTAGTGGAGTAGTAATGTCTTTCTCAACTACTTCCTCCCTCACGTCCACTCAATTTGCAGGGGCTGTATTAGTTGACCATCAATGAACTGAAGGACTTTACACGCATCAAATTATCACATGGGGTGGATCTTCGTACAAAAATGCATCCCACCGTGTACCCGCGTGTGCGTGCGAGGGAATGAGTGCGTGCGTGCACATCTTCGCTTCATGCATGCACTGCCATTGTGCGTGAGAGAGGACGAGTACATTCTTCTAGAACCAGCAGCATGTCACTATGATCAATCCACACAAGGAGGTTGCGACAACGCCTCCACATGTGCCACGTGGCTTCACGAACTAAAAGAGAGACACTGTGTAGCATGCCATTGGAATTCTAAGTGTTTTGCACATATTATAGCATGTGAGCTTTGAGTCATATATGCATGATGTAGACGTTCGTTTAATTCTTATAGTTCATCTCATTCAAAATCAATTAGTTTTTATAAAAAAGTTAATCTATTTTATGATTCATGGAATTGTGCGTTGTAAAACATAAAGTAAAAAACAAATAATGACAATTCCACTAGAAAAAAAGTTTGGGCAGTTATGATATGGAAGATTCTAGAACAAAGGAGAAGCACTTGTGATTTGAGGTTTGTTCATTATGCTTAAGTTCAATCATGGAGTCTTCTAGATTGTACATGAACTGGTTTACCAAAATGAGTTTCATATACAACATGGTAAACCTGTGATGTGTCTGTTTGTTTCTCTTTTAGAACGCAAATAAAATACTGGAGAAGAGTACCCCGTTATGCAATGGTAAAGGAAGTAATGCAGATAAGGCTCAAGATAGTGAGACATCCCTGTTGGTCTCTAAGAAAGCTGATAAAAACTATATTGAAGACACTGAGACAACCCCAAAGTCCTATCTTGATGTAGTGTTCGAGTTACTGGCTACTACTGCTGGCACGAGCTCTTCGAACTTGCTGCTTGAATCAGTTTGGCATCTTGAGTCTCAACTTCAAGTTGAAAGAGATCGTTCAGATGTTATGCGATAGGAAGCCGAAGGACTGAGGAAGTCCCTACAAAATTCAGATGCATACTTTCTGGTGCAACAGCAAGCGCTGGAGGATTTAAGTGCCAAATAAGAGAAAGTTAATAAGCTTGCTAAGCATCTTGCTAGCATTATGGGTACCCAGTATATTGTTTCTTGTGCTCTTCTCAACTGCTTTTAGTTCTGGACTTACTTTGCTACGACGTTTATTTGCACTGGTCGCCAACTTTGACAACCCGTATATGTGATATCCTGCTTTGTTCATTATATT
Organism: Triticum urartu; assembly: GCF_056163025.1. Lineage (NCBI taxonomy): Eukaryota > Viridiplantae > Streptophyta > Magnoliopsida > Poales > Poaceae > Triticum > Triticum urartu. The sequence continues at coordinate 429,412,271 of NC_141879.1, forward strand.
TACACTGGTGGTGAACTTTGATGCCCAGTGGATGTAATATGTGTAATAGACGTGATAGCCTAGCGTAGGTTACTTGCTTATTTATTTCCTTTTTGTCTTGTTTATTTGTTTGCTTGTAGTCAGTGCAGTTATTTTTCCATGGTTTGCTAGTGGCCGCAATAACCTATTTTTTAGAACTAGGCCCCAATAACCATGGGCTACATATTTACTGTAGTGACCCTGGGCCTCCTACGGGTCATAGAAACAATGGGCCTTCTACTGGCCGTATCATCAATGGGCCTTCTACGGGCCGTATGATCGATTGGCCAAACATGGGCCAATAACAGACTGCATTATGGGCCATAAACAGGCTAGAGTTGGAATTGTCCGTTCATGGGCCAACCATAACGGGCTGTCGTTAATCGGCCATATTTGATGACGCTATGAAAACGGCCCAACGGAATAATGGGTCGTTAAAAGGTATAAAGTGATACACTGTTCATTACGGGCCAGTTTCACCACGAGCCGTTAATGGGCCAAGAGTTACAAAGGGCCTCATATGGGCCGAAAGACATCATGGGCCATACATGGGCCAGAAGTTAAAACGTGCAGGAATCATATTGGACGGCCCAGATGATGCTACCGGGCCTAATTCGGATAGGCCGTAACGGGCCCTGGGTTAGCGGGCTGTAAATGTGCTATATGCGAAGAAGTCGTTAAAAGGCTTTCCATGGGCTGTCCCGCTACCTTTTAACCAAGTCAAACGGGCCGGCCTTTTCATACGAATGGGCCTCTGTTGGGCCGTGCCACGTGTCGACGTATCATAGGCGCCTTTGGTCCAATGAGTGGACGACATCTGTCCCAACGGTGAGCCGACACGTGTTTCCTCCAGCCAATGATGATTTTACACATGGAAAATCCCATCGGTCCGGGCTATTAAGAGGTTATCGGATCCAAACCGGAACCCGATAGCTTAACGAAGACCTGTTAGGGTGGATGCCACGTGTCGATTACCCTTGACGAAAGCACTTTGATGACGCACGATTTATTGTCCTGGAAGTGGACACTTCCGTGACGATAATTTTGGTAATGTCATGGAACACTTCTACAACAACATAGGTATGACTATCTTGATTCTGTCATAAAATCATCATGGATGTACATGCATGACAAAAAACGTGACCTACTGTGACAAACATGTATCATCACGGAAGTGTATTTTTTGTAGTGATGGGGGTGGTGGAGCCATCGGTCACTCTTGAGAAGGGCTTGGTGGGGAGGAGCTCACTAGTACAACGAGGTGCTATACAAATGGTTTTTAACCGATTTCCACGACGGCATTTGGAACTTTTGCCAAGTGAGTGTGGGCGATAGGGGGGTCCTTCCCACACGACCTAGAAACCGTCGGGGATAGGCAGCCTTGATGCATACATTTGTCCCTATATAACCGTTTCTGATATCGTGAATATACCAAATGCTTCATCCTTGCTACTCGTTTGTGCTCGCATTTCCATCGCAGTTGGAGTTTTGTGGTTTTACCTAAAACCAGGCAGATTCCAGGCATGGGAATTTTCCAGGCACGTACCAAACTGGCTCTACATTTACAATGCCCGACACATCACAAACAGTTCATGATTATAAACCTATATGATAGGTAGACAATCACACACATTTAGTTTTCCCTCACCGTCTGTGATAGTTTCTGACATCACACACACTTTGCAAATGACAAATGTGTGAATTGTTACACATGTTTCCCTCCGTGAGCCATGTTGGATTATGATGTATATCGCACATGATGTGCTTTATTAACCATGTGCGTTGTAATGACCTGCACACTATAATTTTTCCCTAATTTAATTGTTGCTATTTATAATTGTACCTAATTTAAACTTTAAAGTAGGCTATAGCTTTATTCATATCCATCAGGTTCAAACAACCAATGCATTAGTCGATTCGCGGGTACATATGCTTAAGAATTACATAAGCACCAAATAAAGAATGATGAACCAGGGTTCTATACTTGTACTATTACAGATGGTAAAGAAAGAGGCGACAGACATTCTGCTTGCCGAACAAGGTGAAGCGAAATGGCCCTATTGTGCTCTCCTGGATGCAGAAGGTACGCACGACTCTAGTCCAACCCCTTGTGATAGCCGACCGCCAATCATGTAGTTTGAGAGGTAATCTTGAGTAAACTATTTCAGGATCCACTGCAAAGGAAAAATGATCGAGACATTGTCATCTAACACAACTCATTACGGGCAGTAAAATGAAGGCTACAGGGTTCTTACTTACCATCCTGCAGTTCACGGTTGTCTTGCATAAAGTGTAAATGAATAGTTCGATTGACATCTTTTGGCCCATTTTAACAACAATCTTTATCAATTTCCTCACTGAATGCTGGTTCATGAATATCTCATTGCCCCATATGCAGAATGGGATGAAGTGTGGATCTTTGGCAATGACATATGTACCTAAAAGCACCAAGTTAATATTAGAAGCTAAACAACAATTGCAAAATGATGTAGTACAACACTCCCTCCATCCCATTATATAAGATTTTATTACATGTATATCTAGACATCATGAGAACATTAAGGTAACACTCTTCCTAGTTGTTATGTAGCCTGGGATTGCATACTTAGTCATTCAGTATAATGCATGTTGCTATGTAGCCTCAAATATATTGAATTGGCCATAGTTAACCTACTGATAAATGGGTTATAGATATATTCAGTGAAATGTACGATTCGACGATTGATCCCTTATCATCCCCCAGGCTATATGAAACTAACCTTGATGGAAAACAACACTGTTCTCAACATTGTCCTGTATGAGTACATATAAAGGTATGTTAAGCAGAACAGGCTAGACATCAACCAAATATATCCATGGTAGACAACATAATCTACAAATCACAGCTTGAGTGTATGTGCTTAAGCATGCTAGTTAAGCAAAATAAGAAGTGGAAAGGTGTGTTAACTGCATCAGGCATAACATTTAAAAACAAGCAAATAGTCATTCAAACTGGTATTGTGGTGGTCTAAAGTACACTAGTTATTGTTAAAAAATGAAAAGGCATGTTAACTGCAATATCCTTAACAGCAACCAAATATTGTAATTCATAGTGGTATTGCTGAAACTATTATTGATGAAATTGAACTGCACGACAAATAGTTGCACATATAGAGCATCACATTGTGAAGAACTGAGATAAACAAGGCATAAGGCCATCTCTAGCCGATCCTTTAAAAGTTAAAGTACTAAAACCCTTAGTGGATATATATATATATATATATATATATACTCCAGCAATTTTTGTCCGTTTCTAGTCGATCCCCTAAACTTAACGTGGTAAAGTTCAATTCGATCAAGTTCAAAGCAGGTTCAACCGAAAGTAGCATGCATTCAAACATAAACATAAATAGTTTTGGATAACCGAACATAAAACATAAATTTAAACTGAGCTAAAATACTTTCGGTCGAAGTGGAGGTTGTGCCAATCCTTCCTCGTCAGGTACGGTGTGCCACGAGCCAGGTCTGCGTCGGTGCCATCATCAGGGTTGTTGGGGAAGACACTTCTCCACTCGTCGATGTCGAGTTCCTTGTCCTCGTCGCCCACCTCGACGCCCTCCGCGACACCATCCTCACGGCCTTAGAACTCGTCATCGAAGGAGAGCGCGATAACCTCGCCGCCCTCCGTGCCGGCAAAGATCGCCCGCTCCGCCTGCTCCGGGTGCTGCCGATGGAGCTCTTCCATGTAGGCCTCGTCGGCGGACTCGGCCTTGAGGTGCTCCCACGCCTCGCGATCCTCCCATGCCATAGCCGAGCTCACCACCCCTAGCTCCGATGGAATGGGGTCCACTGGATGAGTGCTGAAGGGGAAATTCAGCCTAGCCGCTGCGCCGTGGTAGCGGACCTGCCAGCGGTCGTACCCCATGGCCGCGAGCTTGGCCGTGTGGAAGCTACCGGGCCACCGGCGGGTGTGGGTCTCTCGATCTGTAATCTTGGTGACCCACGTTCCCCACCACCGCTGCCGGACCCCGAGGTAGGACCTCGTCGGCTGCCGGGTCCGAGGGAGGACAGGGAAGTCCTCGAACCGGCATAGGGGCGCGGGGGTGGGCGGATCGGGGGACCGGCGATGGCGGATCGATAAAGAGCTCGCGGAAGATGATGGGGACACCTCGGCAGCCACCTTGCCAGCGTCGGTTGAAGAGGCCGCGATGAACCTCTTTTTGGCCATTGGCTCCTCGAGCTCCCCGGCACACAAGCAGAGGTTGAGGATGGAGGCGGCGGCGATGGCGGCGACCTACCAATGGTTTCAGGGGTGGTGTGTGTCTTTGTGAGTGGTGGTTTTGGGGAGTGTGTGGTGTGTGTGGAGGGGGGGCAAGGTGGTGTTTGAAGAAATACCGTGGCAACTAAAATTTTTACTAGGCGGGAGTAACAAGGACGGGCTACTAAAAATTTGGATCAAGGGCGAGCAGATATTTTTGAGATTGCGAGGGATGCAAAGGCGGGAGTAAAATGTCGGGGCTACTGAAAATTTGAATCAAGGGACTGAAGCAGAGTAGGAGTAGCAGACATCGCACACGGTCTGCACATACTAATAGTGTGCTATCAAACATTAAAACCTTGCAAGCAGTAGATATTTTCAAGATTACGAGGCATTAGATATTTTTGAGACTGGGAGGCAAGCCTCGTGGAGCCCAATCTACTGTGCTGATATGAGGGACTGCAGGGCACGGGTGTGGCACACGGGTAGTCTGATTGAACCGTGTCTATTGCGTACCCAATTGCAGACGGTTTCTACATCCAACTCATGTGTTGTTTATAAATTTGTCAAAAAGAATAACATGGGAGAGGGTCAGAACACGAAAACACTTGCATGTGGACCAAATATATGTATGAAAAGGGTGGTTTGATGTTTGAATACCCAATGACAACATTGATGTGGCACCTGTCGCACAAAAGCACAGTATTGCTAGTCAGCCACCCCCTACGAACCCCACTTCATGTCGGCGGTAAGGGAATCCTAGTTACGAATGCATGTCCCCAAAAATCTAGGTATGAAATCTCACCTTTCCGTAACACAAAACCTACAGGAGTCCAGTTACCGTGTCTCCCATGTAAATTTTTGCGGGGGTATTTTTTAATAGTTTAGTGGTTGGACAATTTTTAGGCGAGTTATGGGAGTGCGAGTGAATTGACACCTCTGTTAGTCTACCACATGTCTAGATTTTTATTGCTTTAATTTTATTTTTTGTAGTTGTGGCATACATTGTAGTACACTGCATTTTCGATAGTAGTGTACTTCGTTGTAGCTGCATTACAGTGGTTATGGCAGCTTATGAGATTTCTCTTTTCTTAAAATGCATTCTGTGTTCTGGAGGACTACATAGTATGCACTTTTGTACGACATTAGCACTATGGTTAATGTTCTATTCTGCTATTAGAATAGATGGTCCATTATATGCTTGTGTTAGTTGAATAGTTATTATAACAATTTTTTGAACTGCATACTATGAGAATTGTTTTGAACATCATATGTTAACTTCAAAGTTTCGACCATTCGCATTTCATTGTTACTGTTTAGTGGACTGCTTTTTTATATTTTAGGACCACACTATGTGTTTGAGAGAACTGCATTACTGTCATCAGCAACTTGTCTAAAAAGGGCGATAAAATGATGCAGCTGAGGTTGTATACATTAAATAGGCATCGTTCAAAGTGTCTGATGGACATAATTTTAAAAGCATACAACATAAGCAGAGCATTATAAATATGCCACTGGTGGCTTGCTTCATAGTAGATAGCCTAGAGTGCAAATATTGTGAACTTGAGGGAGTCTTCTTCTTTGTAGAAAAACACCATGGCCACTTCTCCGACCTCAAAGCCATTCTGAGAGACAAAATCTTTGCAACCAATAGTTATGTTGATGCAGTCTTCAGAGTCGATGTGGTAGTCAGATTGCATGTCTGCATCCCCATTCTTGTGTTGTGTCTCCAAAGTAACCTTCCCTGAACTCGGAGCAGGAAATTTTATTGTGGATGGAAGTTTCTGCATTTTGGAATGGGTGGAAAAAGAATTTTATAAGTAAACAGCAAATGTTTTTCTTTATACTTAGGACGATCTATTTATGTTGACTTAAATACTTACATATATACGACTGCTATTTTCTAAAGTAATTGCAATGTATGAACAAACTTATATACAGAATTAACCTCTAGTTTTACTAGGATATATATAATACTGCAACATGCTTGTACTGCAAGGTCAGTTACAGTGTAATTCGCCAGCATGTTAAGAGAACTGCAATGCTAATCTACTGACCCTCTTTTTTGTTCGTGTGTAGGGGTTCTGATCTAACTAGTGTTGATACTTCGTGTGGTACTGAAGAAAAATAGGTGGAAGCATCTAGTCTTAATAGCTAACAAATCTGAACAACGATACAAATTCTGTTTTGTATTTTGTTGACACTACTGAACAAATTGATTGAACTATATATTCAGATGTGGATTTGCAGCCTAAATTATGTCAAAAATTGTGAGGGAAAAAACATACCCAACTTTCCTGTAGATCTAGGGTTGTGAGGCGATGAAGAAATGCCGCCCGAAACCCCCTGTTGGGTATATATCAGGCACCCGAGCATGCTGCGCCACTTGGTGTTGGTGAGCTCTATACCTTCTGCGTACACGCATGTGTCCGCTACTGGTGCCATCCTTGCCAAACTCTCACACTTACAGTCCATGGTGGGTTCAGTGGAATTTCAGAGAAGAGCTGGGGATGGGATGAACCCTAGATCTACAATTTGAAGAAAAAGTGGAATGGGGGGAGGAGTTGTGTCAGTCTGGAGCACGAATGGATACGTTTTTATGCAACAAATTGAGCAACGGAAGTAATAAATGTTGTGGTTGGTGTTAGGTGGTGGGTTGGTTCTGATTCAGTGTACGTGAATGCATTTGAGAAACAACAGGACTGCTTAGTTGAAAATAGCGAACCGCATTGTCATATGATGACGAACTGTGGAACACGTGGTTGGGCATGTGTTTGTGGAGTGGTATGTGGGATTTTTTTTAAAATTTTCAGTGGCCTCTCTTTTGTCTGTTGGTCCTGTGTTCATGGAGTGTGTGCCCGGCCCCATGCATCGTGGCTCAGAACGACTCGCCTCCTGTGGGCGTAGATCAACTACGAGACTGGCTGGGGCCGGTTGCACCTAGGTGGTCATTTTTTTAATATTTTCTCTCAGTTATTTTTTCCAATGTAGGGGCGCGCACTGCTTAGTAAATCATCGGTGCACTGCATCGATCAAGGTTCTGTACTACATGCACACGCATTCCGTACTACATGTACAGTTCTCATTTTTGTTATCGTGTTTTTGCTCTTATGTATTCTTTTTCAATTATAGGGGCATGCACTGCTTTGTTGGGTATGTGTAAACATCATTTGACAGAGTCTGTACTGCATTTGTACAGATTTTGCACTACATGCGTCATGTTTGCACACTGCATCTTATTTTGTTTTGTGCACTCCTCGAATATAATGATACATAAGCAAACAACATAAAAAAAATTATTACAAAAATTCTGTACGACAAGTTCATCATCAGCAAACTAAGTTCAACAGAAAGCAATCTAACATAATCAAAGTTCATCATTACAAGTGATTCTGCATGACAAGCAAACTAAGTTCAGCAAAAGCAAATGATCGCAAGCAAACTAACGATACATAAGCAAACAACATAAAGCAAATTTGATGATAATTCTAAAACGACGCTAGCATTGTTGGCTCTTAGCCGGCACCATCTTCTTCTTCACCAGTTAGCATTTCCCGATCACCAGCTGCTCCTGGCGCGCTTCTTGGGGGGCTCCTCCTTCTCCAGCTTTGCACGACGAAGCCCTGATAACCCACAAGTATAGGGGATGGCAACAGTTTTCGAGGGTAGAATATTCTCAAGTATTAGTTGTTGAGTTGTCAATTCAACCACACCTAGATAAATTAATATCTGCAACAAAGTATTTAGTAGAAAAGTAATATGATAGTAGTTGTAATGGTGGTAAAAGGTAACGGTAGCAAAAGTAAATAAGCGAAGAATAGTATATGGAAAGCTCGTAGGCAATGGATCGGTGATAGAGAATTATGCAGGATGCGATCGATCATGTAACAGTCATAACCTAGGGTGACATAGAACAAGCTCCAGTTTGTTGATGTAATGTAGGCATGTATTCCTAATATAGTCATACGTGCTTATGGAAAAGAACTTGCATAACATTTTTTGTCCTACCCTCCCGTGGCAGCGGTGTCTTATTGGAAACTAAGGGATATTAAAGCCTCCTTTTAATAGAGTACCGGACCAAAGCATTAACACATAGTGAATACATGAACTCCTCAAACTACGGTCATCACCGGGAGTGGTCCCGACTATTGTCACTTCGGGGTAGTTGGATCATAACACATAGTAGGTGACTATAGACTTGCAAGATAGGATCAAGAACTCTCATATATTGATGAAAACATAATAGGTTCAGATCTGGAATCATGGCACTCGGGCCCTAGTGACAAGCATTAGGTATAGCAAAGTCATAGCAACATCAATCTCAGAACATAGTGGACACTAGGGATCAAACCCTAACAAAACTAACTGGATTACATGATAAATCTCATCCAACCCATCACCGTCCAGCAAGCCTATGATGGAATTACTCACACATGGCGGTGAGCATCATGAAATTGGTGATGGAGGACGATTGATGATGATGATGGCGACGGATTCCCCTCTCTGGAGCCCCGAACGGACTCCAGATCAGCCCTCCCGAGAGAGTTTAGGGCTAGGCGGCGGCTCCGTATAGTAAAATGCGATGAATCCTTCTCTCAGATTTTTTTCTCCCCGAAAAAGAATATATGGAGTCAAGGTTGAGGTCAGTGGAACATCAGGGGGCCCACGAGGAAGGGGGCGCGCCCCCCACCATCGTGGACCGGTGGAGGTCCCCCTGACGTGGATTCTTCTTCAAGTATTTTTTATATATTCCAAAATAATTCTCTGTTGATTTTCAGGTCATTCCGAGAAATTTTATTTCCGCACAAAAATAATACCATGGCGAATCTGCTTAAAACATCGTCAATCCGGGTTAGTTCCATTCAAATCTTGCAAGTTAGTGTCCAAAACAAGGGCAAAAGTGTTTGGAAAAGTAGATACGACGGAGACGTATCAACTCCCCCAAGCTTAAACCTTTGCTTGTCCTCAAGCAATTCAGTTGATAAACTGAAAGTGATAAAGAAAAACTTTTACAAACTTTGTTTGCTCTTGTTGTTGTAAATATGTAAAGCCAACATTCAAGTTTTCAGCAAAGATTATGAACTAACCATATTCACAATAATATTTAGGTCTCTTGTTTACTCATATCAATGGCATAATCAACTAGCGAGCAATAATAATAAATCTCGGATGACAACACTTTCTCTAAATAATCATGATATGATATAACAAGATGGTATCTTGCTAGTCCTTTATGAGACCGCAAAACATAAATGGAGAGCACCTTTACAGATCAACTAGACATTGTAATTCATGGTAAAAGAGATCCAGTCAAGTCATACTCAATGTAAAATAACAGTAATGGATGCAAATGACAGCGGTGCTCACCAACAGGTGCTTTTTAAAAAGAGGATGATGACTCAACATAAAAGTAAATGGATAGGCCCTTCGCAGAGGGAAGCAGGGATTTGTAGAGGTGCCAGAGCTCGGTTTTGAAATAGATATGAATAATATTTTGAGCGGTATACTTTCATTGTCAACATAACAACCGAGAGATCTCGATATCTTCCATGCTACACACATTATAGGCGGTTCCCAAATAGAATGGTAAAGTTTATGCCACAACTAACAAGAGTCCCGGGGGAGTTTTGTTTGCAATTATTATGATTTGATTTGCATAAAGCATGGGACTGGGCATCCCGGTGACCAGCCATGTTCTCGTGAGTGAGGAGCGGAGTCCACTCCTCTTGAGAATAACCCGCCTAGCATGGAAGATACAGACAACCCTAGTTGATACATGAGCTATTCGAGCATACAAAACAGAATGTTTATTTGAAGGTTTAGAGTTTGGCACATACAAATTTACTTGGAACGGCAGGTAGATACTGTATATAGGTAGGTATGGTGGACTCATATGGAACAACTTTGGGGTTTATGGAGTTGGATGCACAAGCAGTATTCCCTCTTAGTACAAGTGAAGGCTAGAAAAATACTGGGAAGCGACCAGCTAGAGAGCGACAACAGTCATGAACATGCATTAAAATTAATCAACACCAAATGCAAGCATGAGTAGGATATAATGCACCATGAACATAAATATCGTAGAGGCTATGTTGAGTTTGTTTCAACTACATGCGTGAACATGTGCCTAGTCAAGCCACTCGAATCGTTCAAAAGAGGATACCACCCTATCATACCACATCACAACCATTTTAATAGCATGTTGGCACGCAAGGTAAACCATTATAAGCTCCTAGCTAATTAAGCATGGCATAAGCAACTATAATCTCTAATTGTCATTGCAAACATGTTTATTCATAATAGGATGAATCAGGAACGATGAACTAATCCTATTTACAAAAACAAGAGAGGTCGAGTTCATACCAGCTTTTCTCATCTCAATAAGTTCAGCATATAGTCATCATTATTGTCTTTCGCTTGCATGACCGAATAGTGTGGATAATAATAATAGTGCACCTGCATTGGACTAAGCTGGAATCTGCAAGCATTCAATTCAAGAGAGAAGACAAGGTAATATGGGCTCTTTGTTAGATCAACAATAATGCATATAAGAGCCACTCAACATTTTCATTATGGTCTTCTCCTCTCAACCCCCAAAGAACAAGAAAAGAAATAAAACTATTTACAGAGGAAAGCTCCCAACAAGCAAAAGAAGAACGAGAAATCTCTTTGGGTTTTCTTCTTTTTAATTACTACTACTACAACATTAAAAGTAAACTAACTAAAAGCTACAACTATTTTTTAGTTTTTCTTAAGGTTTATCAAACACACAAGAAGAAAGCATAAAAAGGGAAATAAACTAGCATGGATAATACAATGAAAAAGTATGAGTACCGACAACTAGCGATGAGTGTGTGAACATGAATGTAATGTCGGTGAGAATTACGTACTCCCCCAAGCTTAGGCTTTTGGCCTAAGTTGGTCTATGGCCATGGCTGGCCTGGCAGATATCCAAAGTTGTAGCTAGGGTCGTACTGAGATGCAGCGGCTATTGCATCGTGGGCTGCAGCGTGGAGGCGAGCTGTCTCAGTCCTCCCCTCATACTCGTTCACCTCTTCCCTGGTTATGACATATCTCCCTTTTGCCTAAAAGTCAAAGAAATTAGGAGCAGGGAGAGCGACGTGATAGGTGCGTCGTCTATCAAAGATTAGTCGGTACTGGAGAAACTAATCGTTCCTCTCAACAAACTAATGACGAATCATAGCCTCATAATCTAAATGAACAGGAGGCAACTCAATATCATACCCACATATGGGTATATCAAGAAAATTTGCTAGACGGGTTGCATAAATTCCAACAAAGAAATCTCCATTAAATCTATTATTATGCAACCTACGTGCAACAATGGCTCCCAATTTATAGTGTTTATCTCATAATACATCACTCCTGAGAACACTGAGGTCAGGGACACACATGTGACATGCTTCATCCTTAGCATGTATGCACCTACCTATGAAGAGAGCAAAATAATGTATAGCAGGAAAATGAATGCTCCCTATGGTGGCTTGTGTTATATCACTAGATTCCCCCACAGTTATACTAGCAAGAAAATCTCTAAACTCAGATTTGCGAGGCTCACTAGTGCTGCCCCATTGTGGATGTTTGCAAGCAGTATTAACATCCTCTAAGTCCATAGTATAAGAGTTTTCATAAAGATCAAATAGGACAATTTGAGAATTAAGTGATGATGAAAATTCAAACCTTCTCACAAAGGAATCAGTGAGATAGTGGTATTGGCGGCACTTATCTGCCTCGAAGCTCTCAAGATCGGCATTACGCACATACGCGTTAAATTCTTCCATGATTCCCGCTCGATCCATAAAGACCTCAAACAACCATTCACAAGCTCGCACCTGAGCTTCCATCGGTGGTTCATCATCGGCATCGCGTATTGCGAGCCTGGGTCCTTGCTTCCTTCAAGGACCACCTTCGTACATTTTCCTAAACATATTTCTTCCTCTGAAAAATTTCTGAAATTTTTAGTAACTTCAAAATAAAAGTGAACCAAACTCAACAAAATTGATAGCAACTACTCCCACAAGTGCCTAGAGGATATATCATGCATTAAAACTACTTTTGACCATATAAATTTGACATGCAAGCTCAAGAACAGGGTCACCTAAGCAGCAAAAAATTTCAATGAATAAAGCACTAGAACAAAAACTAATTGGAACACTAGAGGAGTCACATACCAAAGAACAATCCCCCAAAGAAGTTTTGTGAATGGAGCTTTGAGCAAGGAGATCGAAAAATGGCAGCAAGATGAGCTTGGACTCAGGTTTGAGCTGGATAGTGATGTTTTTGGGAGTAAGAAGGAGTGTGTGGTTGCTGGAATAAGTGGAGGGGATCCACCGTGAGCCCACGGGGTAGGGGGCGCGCCCAGGGGGTGGGCGCGCCCTGGACCCTCGTGGCCAGGTGCTTGCTCCCCCTATTGTGTTCTCAGTGCTAGATATTCTCAAATATTCTAGAAAAAATCATATTTAAATTTTAGGGCAATTGGAGAACTTTTATTTTCGGAGTATTTTTTTATTGCATGGATAATTCAGAAAACAGACAGAAAAATACTATTTTTGCTTTATTTAATATAAATAATAGAAAGTAAAAAGGAGGGTACAGAGAGTTGTGTTTTCTAAATTCATCCATCTCATGCTCATAAAAAGGAATCCACTAACAAGGTTGATCAGGTCTTGTTAACAAACTCATTCCCAATAACATGGAACCGGAGAATTTTCGAATAACACTTGGTTACCTCAACAGGGATATGCATGTACCCAACAATAAGAATATCATATTTCTTCTTGACAGTAGGAAGAGGAAATTCAAAACCTCCAATAGTAATAGTTGAAATTTTTCCAATAGAATTGATACTGTGGACTTGAGGTTGTTTCCTCGGAAAGTGTACCGTATGCTCATTACCATTAACATGAAAAGTGACATTGCCTTTGGTGCAATCAATAACAGCCCCTACAGTATTCAAAAAGGGTCTTCCAAGGATAATAGACATACTATCGTCCTCGGGAATATCAAGAATAACAAAGTCCGTTAAAATAGTAACGTTTGCAACCACAACAGGCACATCCTCACAAATACCGACAGGTATAGCAGTTGATTTATCAGCCATTTGCAAAGATATTTTAGTAGGTGTCAACTTAGTCAAATCAAGACTATGATATAAAGAGAGAGGCATAACACTAACACTGGCTCCAAGATCACATAAAGCAGTTTTACCATAGTTTCTTTTAATGGAGCATGGTATAGTTGGTACTTCGGGATCACCTAGTTTCTTAGGTATTCCACCTTTAAAAGTATAATTAGCAAGCATGGTGCAAATTTCAGCTTTCGGTATCTTTCTTTTATTTGTAACAATATCTTTCATGTATTTAGCATAAGGGTTCATTTTAAGCATATCAGTCAAACACATACGCAAAAGGATATGTCTAATCATTTTAGCAAAGCTCTCAAAATCCTCATCATCCTTTTTCTTGGATGGTTTAGAAGGAAAAGGCATGGGTTTCTGAACCCATGGTTCTCTTTCCTTACCGTGCTTCCTAGCAACAAAGTCTCTCTTATCATAACGTTGATTCTTTGATTGTGGATTATCAAGATCAACACCAGGTTCAATCTCTACATCATTGTCATTGCTAGGTTGAGCATCAACATGAACATCATCATTAACATTATCACTAGGTTCATGTTCATTACCAGATTGTGTTTCAGCATCAGAAATAGAAATATCATTGGGATTCTCAGGTGTGTTAACAACAGGTTCACTACAAGCATGCAAAGTCCTATCATTTTTATTTCTCTTCCTCTTAGAAGGACTAGGTGCATCTACATTAGCTCTCTAAGAATCTTGCTCAATTCTCTTAGGATGGACCTTGGGATACAAAGGCTCCTGGGTCACTTTACCACCTCTAGTTATAACTCTAACAGCATTATCATTCTTATTATTTAATTCAGTGAGCAAATCATTCTGATCTTTAAGTAGTTGTTCTACTTGAGTGGTAACCATAGAAGCATGTTTACTAATAAGTTTTAGTTCACCTTTAACATTATCCATATAATCACTCAAGTGTTCAATCATATAAGCACTATGTTTCAATTGTCTACCAACATAAGCATTGAAATTCTCTTGTTTAACAATAAAATTATCAAACTGATCTAAGCATTGGGTAGCAGACTTATAACGAGGAATATCACCTTCATCAAATCTATAGAGAGAATTTACCTTTACTACCTGTGTCGGGTTATCAAGACCATGAATTTCTTCAACAGGCAGGAAATTAAAGACCATGTATTTCTTCAATAGGAGGTAAATTCTTAACATCTTCAGCTTTAATACCTTTTTCTTTCATAGATTTCTTTTCCTCTTGCATATCTTTAGGACTGAGAAAAAGAATACCCCTTTTCTTCGGATTTGGCTCAGGAGTTGGTTCAGGAATTGGATCAGGAAGTGTCCAATTATTTTCATTAGTCAACATATTATTTAATAGAATTTCAGCTTCATCAACAGTTCTTTCCCTGAAAACACAACCAGCGCAACTATCCAGGTGGTCTCTGGAAGCATCGGTTAGTCCATTATAAAAGATATCAAGTATTTCATTTTTCTTGAGAGGATGATGAGGCAAACATTAAGTAATTGGAGAAGCCTCCCCAAGCTTGTGGGAGACTCTCTTCTTCAATTTGCACAAAATTATATATTTCCCTTAAAGCAGCTTGTTTGTTATGAGCGGGGAAATATTTAGCGAAGAAGTAATAAATCATATCCTGGGGACTATGCACACAACCAGGATCAAGAGAATTAAACCATATCTTAGCATCACCCTTTAATGAGAACGGAAATAATATAAGGATATAATAGTAGCGAGTTTTCTAATCTTTACTGAACAGGGTAGCTATATCATTTAATTTAATAAGATGTGCCACAACAGTTTCAGATTCATAGCCATAAAAAGGATCAGATTCAACTAAAGTAATTATCTCAGGGTCGACAGAGAATTTATAATCCCTATCAGTAACAAAGATAGGTGAAGTAGCATAAGCAGGATCATATTTCATTCTAGCATTCAAAGTTTTTTGTTTATGCTTAGCTAATAGTTTCTTAAGATCACTTCTATCATTGCAGGCAAGAAAGTCTCTAGCAGTTTCTTCACCCATAACATAACCTTCAGGAACAACCAGTAATTCATATATAGGGGGAGAATCTTCATCATCACCTTCATTAATATTATCAATTTCAAAAATTTCATTCTCTCTAGCCCTTGCAAGTTGTTCATCAAGAAATTCACCAAGTGGCATAGTAGTATCAAGCATAGAAGTAGTTTCATCATAAGTATCATGCATAGCAGAAGTGGCATCATCAATAACATGCGACATATCATAATTAATAGCAGAAGCAGGTTTAGGTGTCGAAAGCTTACTCAAAACAGAAGGTGAATCAAGTGCAGAGCTAGATGGCAGTTCCTTACCTCCCCTCATAGTTGAGGGAAAAATCTTGGTTCTTTGATCTTTCAAGTTCTTCATAATGATAAGCAGATATAAATCCCAAGTGACTCAAAGAATAGAGCTATGGTCCCCGGCAACGGCGCCAGAAAATAGTCTTGATATGCCACAAGTATAGGGGATCACAACAATTTTTGAGGGTAGAGTATTCAACCCAAATTTATTGATTCGACACAAGGGGAGCCAAAGCATATTCTCAAGTATTAGTAGTTGAGTTGTCAATTCAACCACACCTGGATGTCTTAATATTTGCAGCAAAGTATTTAGTAGGAAAGTAATATGATAGTAGTGGTAACGGTGGTAAAAGGTAACGGTAGCAAAAGTAATATTTTTGGTGTCTTATAGTGACGATAACAATAGCAACAATAAAGTAAATAAGCAAAGAATAGTATATGGAAATCTCATAGGCAATGGATCGGTGATAGAAAATTATGCCGGATGCGATCGATCATGTAACAGTCATAACCTAGGGTGACACAGAACTAGCTTCAGTTCATCAATGTAATGTAGGCATGTATTCTGAATATAGTCATACATGCTTGTGGAAAAGAACTTGCATGACATCTTTTGTCCTACCCTACCGTGGCAGCGGGGTCCTATTGGAAACTAAGGGATATTAAGGCCTCCTTTTAATAGAGTACCGGACCAAAGCATTAACACATAGTGAATACATGAACTCCTCAAACTACGGTCATCCTTGGGAGTGGTCCCGACTATTGTCACTTCGGGGTTGCCGGATCATAACACATAGTAGGTGACTTTAGACTTGCAAGATAGGATCAAGAACTCTCATATATTAATCAGAACATAATAGGTTCAGATCTGAAATCATGGCACTCGGGCCCTAGTGACAAGCATTAGGCATAGCAAAGTCATAGCAACATCAATCTCAGAACATAGGGCACACTAGGGATCAAACCCTAACAAAACTAACTCGATTACATGATAAATCTCATCCAACCCATCACCGTCCAGCAAGCCTATGATGCAATTACTCACGCACGGTGGTGAGCATCATGAAATTGGTGATGGAGGAAGGTTGATGATGACGATGGCGACGAATTCCCCTCTCCGGAGCCCCGAACAGACTCCAGATTAGCCCTCCCGAGAAAGTTTAAGGCTTGGCGGCGGCTCCGTGTTGTAAAACGCGATGAATCCTTCTCTCTGATTTTTGTCTCCCCGAAAGAGGATATATGGAGCCAAGGTTCAGGTCGTTGGAGCGTCAGGAGGCCCACGAGGCCGGGGGCGCGCCTAGCGGGGTAGGGCGCGCCCCCCACCCTTGTGGACCGGTGGAGGCCCCCAGACGTGGAGTCTTCTTCTAGTATTTTTTATATATTCCAAAATAATTTGCCGTTGATTTTCTGGTCATTCCGAGAACTTTTATTTCTGCACAAAAATAACACCATGGTAATTCTGCTGAAAACAACGTCAGTCTGGGTTAGTTCCATTCAAATCATGCAAGTTACAATCCAAAACAAGGGCAAAAGTGTTTGGAAAAGTAGATACGACGGAGGCGTATCAAGCCCGTCCTGGGTGAGGGTGATGCATGAAGAGGTACCGTCGAGGGTGACTTCGATTCAAGAAGGAGGGGATGATGAGGATATCTCTGCCATAGTTGCACCCACAGTGACATCGGGTATTCCATCTGGACCTATGACTACAACACATGTGAGAAAGATAAATGACCAGGTACTATCGATCCTTTGTACATATGATTTAACTAATGAGAATATTATATTATAGTCATGTTCGGATTTACTTGTACTCAGGAATGAAGGTGTTGGAGAGATGAGGAGGAAAAGCCGCATGCAGATGGAAGATGAAAAATGTTGCATGTTGATTCCACAAGCACCAACACTATTGACATGCAAGAAGCTACCTAGCCACGTACGTGCTCAAGTGCAAAAGGAGGAGAAGCAATATTAGGCTTCCTGGACCGGATAAGGCCATGTGTGGGCCCATGTGTGCCCGGCCCCATGCATCGTGGCTCAGAACGACTCGCCTCCTGTGGGCGTAGATCTACTACGAGACTGGCTGGGGCCGGTTGCACCTGGGTGGCCAATTTTTTTTAATATTTTCTCTCGTGTATTTTTTCCAATGTAGGGGCGCACACTGCTTAGTAAATCATCCGTGCACTGCATTGATCAGGGTTCTGTACTACAGGCGCACGCATTCTGTACTACATGTACAGTTCTCATTTTTGTTTTCGTGTTTTTGCTCTTATGTATTCTTTTTCAATTGTAGTGGCATGCACTGCTTTGTTGGGTATGTGTAAACTTCATTTGACAGAGTCTGTACTGCATTTGTATAGATTTTGCACTGCATGCGTCCTGTTTGCACACTGCATCTTATTTCGTTTTGTGCATTCCTCGAATCTAATGATACATAAGCAAACAACACAAAACAAATTATCACAAGAATTCTGTATGACAAGTTCATCATCAGCAAACAAAGTTCAACAGAAAGCAATCTAACATAATCAAAGTTCATCATTACAAGTGATTCTGCATGACAAGCAAACTAAGTTCAGCAAAAGCAAATGATCGCAAGCAAACTAACGATACATAAGCAAACAACATAAAGAAAATTTGATGATAATTCTAAAACGACGCTAGCATTGTTGGCTCTTGGCCGGCACCATCTTCTTCTTCACCAGTTAGCGTTTCCCCATCACCAGCTGCTCCTGGCGCGCTTCTTGGGGGGCTCCTCCTTCTCCAGCTTTGCACGACGAAGCCCTAATAACCCACAAGTATAGGGGATGGCAACAGTTTTAGAGGGTTGAGTATTCAACCCAAATTTATTGATTCAACACAAGGGGAGCCAAAGAATATTCTCAAGTATTAGCAGTTGAGTTGTCAATTCAACCACGACTTAGAGGCATAACCGCATTGTAAGCAATGTCGCAAGTGGGGTAATCTTCACACAACCCATGCAAAGAATAAGGAAAAGAGGTACATAGTTGGCTTACACTCGCCATGTCACATAATAGCATAAATAACATTACATTCATCCAGATACAATCAAGGTCCGACTACGGAACCAAAATAAAGACAACCCCAAATGCATAAGGTCCCCGATCGCCCCAACTGGGCTTCACTACTGATCATTTGGAAAAGAAACATAGTATCATCCTGACTCCTCATCGAACTCCCACTTGAGCTCAGTCGAATCTCCTGGAGTGGTATCATCAGTCGCTGCATCTGGTTTTGGAAGGAATCTGTGAGTCACGGGGACTCACCAATCTCACACCCTCGCGATCAAGACTATTTAAGCTTATAGGTAAGGTATAAGGTATGAGGTGGAGCTGCAGCAAGCACTAGCATATATGGTGGCTAACATACGCAAATGAGAGCAAGCAAATAGAAGGCAAGGCACGGTCGAGAAACTATGATCAAGAAGTGATCCTAGAACAGCCTACGTTCAAGCATAACATGAGACCGTGTTCTCTTCCCAGACTCCGCCGAAAAGAGACCATCACGGCCACACACTCTGTTGATTCATTTTAATTAAGTTAAGGTTCAGGTTTTCTACAACTGGACATTAACAAGTTGCCATCTGCCCATAACCGTGGGCATGGCTTTCGAAAGTTCAAATCCTTGCAACTTAGCCCATCCCAAGCTCCCACGGTCAATGAAGGATATCCCTTCTCCCAAGACAACCCGATCAGACTCGGAATCCTGGTTACAAGACATCTCGACAATGGTAAAACTAAACCAGCAAAGCCACCCGAATGTGCCGACAAATCCTGATAGGATCTGCACATATCTCGTTCTCAGGGCACACCGGATTGGCCAAGGTTCCGGTAGGCCAGCCCAGAGTTGCCCCTGGTGGCCACCGGCAGCTGACATGTTGGACCAACACTCAGAGGAGCACTGGCCCGGGGGTTTAAAATAAAGATCACCCTTGAGTCCACGGAACCCAAGGGAAAAAAGGCTAGGTGGCAAATGGTAAAAGCAATGTTGGGCCATGCTGGAGGAGTTTTATTGAAGGAGAACTATCAAGGGGTTCCCATTATAACCCAACCGTGTAAGGAACGCAAAATCAAGGAACATAACACCGGTATGATAGAAACTAGGGTGGCAAGAGTGGACCAAAACACCAGGCATAAGGCCGAGCCTTCCACCCTTTACCAAGTTTATAGATGCATTAAAGTAGACAAGATATAATAATGATATCCCAACAAATAAACATGTTCCAACAAGGAACAAACTCCAATCTTCACCTGCAACTAGCAATGCTATAAGAGGGGCTGAGCAAAGTGGTAACATAGCCAAACAACATTTGCTAGGACAAGGTGGGTTAGAGGTTTGGCATGGCAATATGGGAGGCAGGATAGCAAGTGGTAGGTATCATAGCATAGGCATAGCAAAAGAGCGAGCATCTAGCAAGCAAAGATAGAAGTGATTTCGAGGGTGTGGTCATCTTGCCTGCAAAGTTCTCCGAGTTGACGTTAGCTTGATCCTCGTAAGTGTACTCAACGGGTTCCTCGATCACGTACTTGTCTCCCGGCTCTACCCAATCAAGAACACAAGCAAAGGGAGACACAATCAACCACGTGCAATGCACAAGCAACATGATGCAAACATGGCATGATATGCGGGATGCGATATGCAATGCATATGCATGTTTCGGAAAGGAAAGATTGAGCCTGGCCTCAACTTGTAAAACCAAGAGTGCCACTGGAAAGATGGGTTGATTTCGGTCGAAATCGATATAAAGATCACCAGAATCGGATGCACGGTTTGCAAATGGCAAGCAAAACAAATATGGCACCGATCTGCGATTAATAGCACAAGGCCATCTAAATGCATCAAGAACAACAAGCTATTGCACTCTAACATAACAACAAAGCACATGGTAGTGATCCACTCAAGATTCTTGACAAAAGATGAACACTGAGCTACGGCTAATTCACACAATAGCAGGTTCAAACAAGGATGGCAAAAGAGCAAAATATATCAGGCTACACACTTAGTGAAAATAACAACATGTCAGGAATTTAACATCAGGAAGCAATGTTTAGAGCAAGATATCAACATGCTACGTGAACATATCATGGAAAAGCAAAGCATGGCATGAAGCTACTCAAAGCATACTACAAAAGCCCCTTACTGACCATAAGCCAAAAGGGGTCAGAAAATACAATGGCAACCATGTGAACATAGCAAGTTTCGTTAACAGTTTCAGACTTAGTAGAAAACTGGAACATGGCAAAACAGATTCACGTAGGCATGTTTACGAGCTCGATGCACTCACCACAAAGCATGGCATGATAAACTAAGCATACACCCAACAAGCAGACATGGCATAGAAGCTAAACATGGCAAGAACAACATTATCTACAAAACATCCTTACTAATCATGCTCAAAAGAGGCATGGATCACTCTGTAGCAACTAGAATACATGGCATAAAAATATTAACAGGGCAAAGACTTAGAAGATTTCTAAGTCCCTGAAATCAACAACATTACGAGAGCTACTTTGCATGCTTGTTCTAGTCACCACAAAGATCACAAAAATACATGGCATACACCCCTGTAAAGTTGGCAAGGCATACTTCAAAACACATGTAGGGCTCAAGTTCATAGGAGGCACACATTAATCATGGCAAAAATGACAAATGTCCAATCTCTGCTAAGAATCTGAAACTAACATTGCATATCCCTCTTGCAACAGCATTTAGGGCATCAAGATGAGGTCAAATGAACATGGTGCAATGGAATGAAATGAAGTACTCGTCGATATGAACAATTTTACATGCTACACGCCCGAAACGGAGCCATGGATGCAGAGTTACGATGCGATGAAAAATGCCAAAAATTACTAAAACTAGGAACGAAAGTCAACCCTTAGGGTTTCGGATCCAGATCTCGGGGAGCTTGCCGGAGTTGAAGAACTCGCCGGAGTTGTACTTGGGGGCGCCGGAGTTGGCCGGATCCGGTCGGCGAGGTCGCCGGGGCGGCGAGGGTGGCGGTGGTGGTGCGGTCGGGCGGCGGTGGCGCGGCGGGGCGGCGCCGGAGCGAGCGAGGCGGGTGGCGGAGGCGGCGAGGCGGCGCGCGGGTGGTGGGGCGCGGGCCCGGTTGCCGGCGCGGGAGGGCCAGCCGGGCTCGGCGGGCCGGCGCGGTGAGAGGCGACGGCGGTGACACGTGGCGGCTCAGGAGTGGGCGGCGGTGGCGGCGGACATGTCTGGCTCGGTGGATTTCGTCCGGCACGTGGAGGAGGAGGGGGCTAGGGTTTGAGATCCGGAATTTCGGGGAGGAGATGCCTTTATATAGGTAGAGGGAGCTAGGAGGCTCCAAATTGAGCATGGTTTGCGGCCACGCGATTGTGATCGAACGACCTAGATGATGGAGGGGGTTTAGGTCGGTTTTGGGCCACTTTGGAGGGGTTTTGGGCCGCAACACACACGAGGCCTTCTCGGTTCCTCGGTTAGCCGTTGGAGTATCAAACGAAGTCCAAATGGCACGAAACTTGACAGGCGGTCCAACCCGAGAACGTTTAACATCCGCACACGAAAATAGGTAAAAGGAGACACCGGGGGACATTGGAGCGCCAGAATTCGAAACGGACAACGGGGAAAATGCTCGGATGCATGGGACGAACACGTATGCAAATGTGGTGCACATGATGACATGATATGAGATGCATGACAAAGACAAAAACAACACGAAGACAAAAACCCGACAAAGAGGAAATATCATAACTTAGTGCCGGAAATGTCAAGAGTTGGAATACAAATATGGTAGGTTACATACGGGGTGTTACAAAAATACTATCACTTATATAATGATCCTGTTGTTCCTACTACTTATGTTGAGAAACCACCTTTTCCTGTTAGAATAAAGGATCATGCTAAAGTTTCAGCTGTAGTCAACAAAAGTAATATTAGGACACACAAACCCCGTGAGCAAGTTAAAGTTGAACCTAATATTGCTAAGGTTAAAGATCTCTTGGCCGATAATATCGATGGGCTTGTTATTTACTTCTATTGTAGGCATGCCTATTATTTTTGTTAAAATAGGAGATCATTGCTATCATGGCTTATGTGATATGGGTGCTAGTGCAAGTGCAATACCACATTCCTTATACAAAGAAATTATGCATGATATTGCACTTGCTGAGATAGAAGATATCGATGTTACCATTAAGCTTGCCAATAGAGATACTATTTCACCAATTGGGATTGTTAGAGATGTTGATGTCTTGCGTGGGAAGGTTAAATATCCTTCTGATTTTCTTGTTCTTGGTTCCACACAAGATAGCTTTTGTCCCATTATATTTGGTAGACCCTTCTTGAATACTGTCAATGCTAAGATAGACTACAATAAGGATATTGTTTCTGTTGGTTTAGGGGATATGTCTCATGAGTTTAACTTTGCTAAGTTTCGTAGACAACCCCGTGATGAGGAATTGCCTAGTAAAGATGAAATTCCTGGTCTTGCTTCTATTGTT
Source organism: Triticum urartu (assembly GCF_056163025.1). NCBI lineage: Eukaryota > Viridiplantae > Streptophyta > Magnoliopsida > Poales > Poaceae > Triticum > Triticum urartu. Next base: position 429,435,481 of record NC_141879.1, read on the forward strand.
GTGCCTCCTACTGATCCTTTAGAACAATATTTGCTAGACCATGAAAATGATATGTTCATGAATGAAAGAAGGGAAATAGTTGAGGTATTCTTTAAACAGGGACATATTCTGAAACACAACTTGCCTGTTGAAATCCTAGGGGATCCTCCTCCACCCAAGGGTGATCCTGTGTTTGAGCTTAAACCATTGCCTGATACTCTAAAATATGCTTATCTTCATGAAAAGAAGATATATCATGTTATTATTAGTGCTAACCTTTCAGAGCATGAAGAAGAGAGATTATTGAAAACTCTGAAGAAGCACCGTGGTGCTATTGGATATAATCTTGATGATCTTAAGGGCATTAGTCCCACTCTATGTCAACACAAAATAAATTTGGAGAAAGACGCTAAACCAGTTACTGATCACCAACGACGGCTAAATCCTAAGATGAAAGAAGTGGTAAGAAAGGAAATATTGAAGCTCCTTGAGGCAGGTATAATTTATCCCGTTGTTGATAGTCAGTGGGTAAGTCATGTCCATTGTGTCCCTAAGAAGGGAGGTATTACTGTTGTTCCTAATGATAAAGATGAATTGATTCCACAAAGAATTATTACAGGTTATAGGATGGTAATTGATTTCCGCAAATTAAATAAATCTATAAAAAGATCATTACACTTTGCCTTTCATTGATCAAACGCTAGAAAGATAATCCAAACATACACATTTTTGCTTTCTAGATGGTTACTCTGGCTTCTCTCAAATACTGGTGTCACCTGATGATGAAGCAAAGACCATTTTTACTTGCCCTTTATGTACTTTTGCTTATAGACGTATGCCTTTGGTTTATGCAATGCACCTGCTACCTTTCAAAGATACATGATGGCTATATTCTCTGACTTTTGTGAAAATATTTGTGAGGTTTTCATGGACAATTTCTCCATTTATGGATCCTCTTTTGATCACTGCTTGAGCAACCGTGATCAAGTTTTCCAGATATGTGATGAAACTAATCTTGTCTTGAACTGGGAAAAGTGCCACTTTACGGTTAATGAAGGTATTGTCTTGGGGCATAAAATTTCTGAAAGAGTTATTGAAGTTGATAAAGCTAAAGTTGATGTTATTGAAAAGATGCCGTGTCCCAAGGACATCAAAGGTATAAGAAGTTTCCTTGGTCATGCCGGTTTTTATAGGATGTTCATCAAGGACTTCTCAAAAATTTCTCGGCCTCTGACTAACCTATTGCAAAAAGATATTCCTTTTGTCTTTGACAATGATTGTGTAGAAGCATTTGAAATACTTAAGAAAACTTTGATTTCTGCACCTATTGTTCGGCCACCTGATTGGAATTTACCCTTTGAAATCATGTGTGATGCTAGTGATTATGCTGTAGGTGCTGTTCTAGGGCAAAGAGTTGATAAGAAATTAAATGTTATTCAATATGATAGTCAAAATCTAGACAATGCCTAGAGAAATTGTGCTACTACTGAAAAGGAATTCTTAGCAGTTGTATTTGCTCGTGATAAGTTCATACCTTATATTGTTGATTCTAAAGTAACATTCACATTGATCATGCTGCTATTAAATATCTTATGGAAAAGAAAGATGCTAAACCTACACTTATTAGATGGGTTCTCTTGCTACAAGAATTTGGGTTCGCATATTATTGATAGAAAAGGAGTTGAGAACCCCGTTGTAGACAACTTGTCTAGGTTAGAGAATGTTCTTGCTGACCCACTACCTATTGATGATAGCTTTCCTGATGAACAATTAAATGTCATAAATGCTTCTCGTACTGCTCCATGGTATGCTGATTATGCTAATTATATTGTTGCTAAATTCATACCACCTAGTTTCACATACTAGCAAAAGAAAATTTCTTCTATGATTTAAGACATTACTTTTGGGATGACCCACATCTTTATAAAGAAGGAGTAGATGGTGTTACTAGATGTTGTGTACCTGAGCATGAACAGGAACAGATCCTACACAAGTTTCACTCCGAACCTTATGGACGACACCATGCTGGAGATAGAACTGCACATAAGGTATTGCAACCCGGTTTTTATTGGCCTACTCTCTTCGAGGATGCCCGTAAGTTTGTCTTATATTGTGATGAATGTCAAAGAATCGGTAATATTAGTAGACGTCAAGAAATGCTTATGAATTATTCACTTGTTATTGAACCATTTGATGTTTGGGGCTTTGATTATATGGGACCATTTCCTTCCTCTAATGGATACACACATATTTTAGTTGCTGTTGATTACGTTACTAAGTGGGTAGAAGCTATTCCAACTAGTAGTGCTGATTATAACACCTCTATTAAGATGCTTAAAGAAGTTATTTTTCCGAGGTTTAGAGTCCCTAGATATTTAATGACTGATGGTGGTTCACATTTTATTCATGGTGCCTTTCGTAAAATGCTTGCTAAGTATGATGTTAATCATAGAATTGCATCTCCTTATCACCCACAGTCTAGTGGTAAAGTAGAATTGAGCAATAGAGAGCTTAAATTAATTTTGCAAAAGACTGTTAATAGATCTAGAAAGAATTGTTCCAAGAAACTTGATGATGCATTATGGTCTTATAGAACTGCATATAAAAATCCTATGGGTATGTCCCCGTATAAAATGGTTTATGGAAAAGCATGTCACTTACCTCGTGAACTAGAACATACGGCATATTGGGCTATTAAAGAGCTCAATTATGAATTCAAACTTGCTAGTGAGAATAGGTTATTTGACATTAGCTCACTTGATGAATGGAGCACCCAGGCTTATGAAAATGCCAAACTATTTAAAGAAAAAGTTAAAAGATGGCATGACAAAGAGATACAAAAGCGTGAGTTTAATATAGGTGATTATGTATTTCTATACAACTCTCGTTTAAGATTTTTTGTAGGCAAACTTCTCTCTAAATGGGAAGGTGCTTACGTTATCGAGGAGGTCTATCGTTTCGGTGCCATAAAAATCAACAACTTCTAAGGCACAAATCCGAAGGTGGTGAACGGTCAAAGAATCAAACATTATATCTCAGCTAATCCCATAAATGTTGAAACTAAAATTATTGAAACCGTAACCCCGGAGGAATACATAAGGGACACTTTCCAGAATGTTTCAGACTCCGAAAAGGAATAGGTATGTGGTACGGTAAGTAAATCGACTCCAAAACAGTTCTAATGGAAAATTTTCTCCGTTTTGGAATATTTAAGAAAATAGGGAAATAAGAAGCACACCGGAAAGGACACGAGGCTTCCACGACGGTGGAGGGCGCGCCCTACCCCCCTGGGCGCACCCCTCTGCCTCGTGGGCACCTCGTGTGCTCTCCGGACTTCGTTTTCTTGCACGATACTTCTTTTGGTCGGTAAAAATTCATTATAGAATCTCCCGAAGGTTTTGACCACCGTATCACGCAAATATCTCTTGTCTTTGTTTTGAGCTGTTTTTCTGAAAGATCTAGGTCGCCATGTCGTCTTCAAGTGCCCCCAAGGACAAGTTCTTCGAGAAGGTCATCAACCCCTACCTTGCGGAGGTGCTGCAACATCCTCAAACCAGTGAGATGCGTGAGGGGTTGTTGCACATCCACGATGTTGAGGGACCAAGGAGAACCGGAAGCGTGGAGACAAGGCTCGAGGCAATGGAGCAACAAGCTTTCAAGTGTTAGGATATGGTGGAGCATGGACTCGACTCCAATCACATAATGATCACGGAGTTCACCAACAACCACAAGCTGGACGCCAACGACATTGGGGAGGCCATCGTCAAGCTTCATGAGAAAATCGAGCACCTCCAAGCCCCGATCTATGACCTGCAAAATCAAAACTGTGAGTATGAATATAGATTCAAGAGGATGAGTTTGGCTGTAGAATTGAGGATTCCAGAGACTATCATCCTTCTATGATGGTGAGCCTATGCCTTGGAAGAGGGACGATAAGCCTACATCATCAACGACTCCATCTCCTTCACCGGCAAAATAGACATAATCACATGGGTATGGTCACTCCCCTTGGCAACTGCCAAGCTTGGGGGAGTGCCCCGGTATCGTATCACCATCACTTTTACCTTTACTACTTTTCTTAGTTTGATCCTTTTGATAATATCTTGATCTAGTTGTGAGTTTTGCTTTATGATCCATCTATGTAGTCGAGTCCGTGAGATATATATATATATATAATAAAGATTAGTGTTGAGTCAAGGGCTTGATTACCTTGCTATGATCTTGAGGGGATAAAATATAAGAGAAAGAAATAAAAAGAAATAAAGAGATCATATGGATCTTATGGAGAGTAATGAGCTCACATATAAAGAGTATGATGAATAAAAGTTGTTGAGAGTTGACAAACATAGTTTTGGTCATCGTTGCAATTAATAGGAAATAATAAAGAAAGAGAGGTCTTCACATATAAATACACTATCTTGGACATCTTTTATGATTGTGAGAAGTCATTATAGTATGACATGCTAATGAGTTGATGTTGGACAAGGAAGACAGCGTAACGGGTTATGTTTTATTTCATCTGAGATAAATTATATTGTCATGGATCATCCAACATGTTGAGATTTCCTTTCCCTCTCATGCTAGCCAATTTCTTTGCACCAAGTATAAATACTACTTGTGCTTCGAAATATCCCTAAACCCAGTTTTGCCATGAGAGTCCACCATACCTACCTATGGATTGAGTAAGATCCTTCAAGTAAGTTGTCATCGGTGCATGCAATAAAAATTGCCTTCTAAATATGTATAACTTATTAATGTGGAGAAAATAAGCTTTATACGATCTTGTGATATGGAAGAAATAAAAGCAATGGACTGCATAATAAAGGTCCATATCACAAGTGGCAATATAAAGTGACGTTCTTTTGCATTAAGATTTTGTGCATCCAACCATAAAAGCGCATGACAACCTCTGCTTCCCTCTAAGAAGGGCCTATCTTTTACTTTTATCTTCTACCTTATACAAGAGTCATGGTGATCTTCACCTTTACTTTTTACATTTTATCCTTTGGCAAGCACAATGTGTTGGAAAGATCCTGATATATATGGCTAATTAGATGTGGGTTTGCATGAACTATTATTGTTGACGTTACCCTTGAGGTGAAGAGTTGGGAGGCAAAACGATAAGCCCCTATCTTTCTCTGTGTCTGATTAAAACTCCATACCCATAAATATTGTGTGAGTGTTAGCAATTGTGAAACACTAAAAGATGGTTGAGTATGTGGACTTGCTGAAAAGCTCTTATATTGACTCTTTCCTATGTTATGATAAATTGCAATTGCCTCAATGACTGAGATTATAGTTTGTTGGTTCTTAATGAAGTTTATGATTCATACTTGAAATTGTGATTGAATTGTTACTTTAGCATAAGAGATCATATGACAATATATATATATATATATGTTGATGTTCTAAGAATGATCATGATGCCCTCATGTCCGTATTTTATTTTTATCGACACCTCTATCTCTAAACATGTGGACATATTTTTCGATTTCAGCTTTCGCTTGAGGACAAGCAAGGTCTAAGCTTGGGGGAGTTGATACGTACATTTTGCATCATGCTTTTATATTGATATTTATTGCATTATGGGCAGTTATTACACATTATGTCACAATACTTATGCCTATTCTCTCTTATTTTGCAAGGTTTACATGAAGAGGGGGAATGCCAGCAGCTGGAATTCTGGCTGGAAAAGGAGCAAATATTAGAGACCTATTCTGCACATCTCCAAAGTCCTGAAACTCCACGGGAGCACTTTTCAGAATATATAAAAAATATTGGGCGCAAGAAGTACCAGAGGGGGGCCACCCACCAGCCACGAGGGTGGGGGGCGCGCCCTACCCCCTGGACGCGCCCCCTACCTCGTGGGCCCCCTGGTGGCCCTCGGATACCCATCTTATGCTATATGAGTTCTTTCATCTGAGAAAAAATCGTAAGCAAGCTTACAGGACCAAACTCCACCGCCACGACGCGGAACCTTGGCGGAACCAATCTAGGGCTCTGGCGGAGCTGTTTGCCGAGGAAACATCCCTCAGGGAGGGGGAAATCACCACCATTGTCATCTCCAACGGTCCTCTCATTGAGAGGGGGTCAATCTCCATCAACATCTTCACCAACACCATCTCATCTCAAACCCTAGTTCATCTCTTGTATACAATCTTTGTATCCAAACCTCAGATTGGTACCTGTGGGTTGCCAGTAGTGTTGAGTACTCCTTGTAGTTGATGCTAGTTGGTTTACTTGGTGGAAGATCATATGTTCAGAACCATTATGCATATTAATACCCCTCTGATTATGAACATGAATTTGCTTTGTGAGTAGTTATGTTTGTTCCTGAGGACATGGGAGAAGTCTTGCTATAAGTAGTCATGTGAATTTGGTATTCATTCAATATTTTGATGAGATGTATGTTGTCATCCCTTTAGTGGTGTCATGTGAACATCGACTACATGACACTTCACCATTGCTTGGGAATAGAGGGAGGCATTGGGAAGTAATAAGTAGATGATGGGTTGCTAGAATGACAAAAGCTTAAACCCTAGTTTATGCGTTGCTTCTTAAGGGGATGATTTGGATCCATATGTTTCATTTTATGGTTAGGTTTACCTTAATAATTCTGTTGTAGTTGCGGATGCTTGCAATGGGGGTTAATCATAAGTGGGCGCTGGTACAAGTAAGGACAGTACCCAAGCACCGGTCCACCCACATATCAAATTATCAAAGTACCGAACGCGAATCATATGAACGTGATGAAAACTAGCTTGATGATAATTCCCATGTGTCCTCGGGAGCGCTTTCCTTCATATAAGAGTTTGTCCAGGCTTGTCCTTTGCTACAAAAAGGATTGGGCCATCTTGCTGCACCTTATTTACATTTATTAGTTGCTATTCGTTACAAATTATCTTATCACAAAACTATCTGTTACCGATAATTTCAGTTCTTGCAGAGAATACCTTACTGAAAATTTCTTATCATTTCCTTCTGCTCCTCGTTGGGTTCGACACTCTTACTTATCGAAAAGGCTACGATAGATCCCCTACACTTGAGGGTCATCATCGACCGGGGCCTTCTTCATCAACTTCAGCATCACACACTTCGGCACCACTGAAAAGTACTACACAAATTCCAACAAAAAGTTCGTCGTCATCGCCTTCTTCCTCCAAAAGAACAAAGGATATCCAGTGCCACACTTGTAAGGGATTTGGCCATGTCATGAAGGAGTGTCCTAATAAGCGTGTATTGATCATTCGTGAAGACGGCGAGTACAACTCCGCTAGTGATTTTGATGAAGACACATATGCCTCACTTGGTGCACATGAAGACGATGACACAAGACCGGAGCAAGAGGAAGAACATGTGACCGCCGCCGATGTCGATAAGTACATGAGTCTTATATCGCATCGTGTACTTAGTTCTCAGATTGTCAATGCAAAGAAGGATCAACGTCACAACCTCTTCCGCATCCAAGGAGTCGTCAAGGAGCATTCTGTCCGCATAATCATTGATGGAGGGAGTTGTAACAATTTAGCAAACAATGACATGGTGGATAATCTCTCCCTACCTTCCTGAAAACATCCACAACCTTACTACATTGAATGGTTTAATGATGGTGGAAAGGTAAGGGTAACACGCATGGTGAGAGTTCCTTTTTCTTTAGGTTCATACCATGACACTATTGATTGCGATATTGTGCCTATGCAAGCTTGTTCTATGTTACTAGGAATGCCATGGCAATATGATAAACAATGTTTACATGATGGTAGAACTAATCAGTACACTATCACACATAAAGGAAAGAAAATCATTCTACACCCTATGTCTCCTGAGAAAATTTTAAAAGATGATCTTGCTTGGGCTAGTAGAAACACACATATTGAGCATACTAAATCTGAAAATCAGAAAGTTGTTGATGAGTTAGAACAATTTAATAAGATGCACAAATATGATCCTAGCACATCTAAAGAAATTAAATTGAAAGGTGCTTCTTTCTTAGCTACACGTGCTGAAATTTTTGAGTTAGATGATCATACTAATGAATGTTATGCTCTTATTTGCAAAGAAGTTTTGTTTTCATTTGAGGATATGCCTTCTTCTTTGCCTCTTTTTGTCACTAACCTTTTGCAGGAGTATCATGATGTTGTCCCAAAGGAAGTACCACCGGGGCTGCCATCTATGAGAGGAATTGAACATCAAATTGACTTGATACCTGGCGCCTCATTACCCAACTGTGCGTCGTACCGGACTAATCCAGAGGAGACTAAGGAGATTCAACGACAAGTTCAAGAACTACTTGAAAAAGGTTACATTCGTGAATCCCTTAGTCCATGTGCTGTACCAATTTTACTTGTTCCTAAAAAAGACGGTACTTCACATATGTGTGTTGATTGTAGAGCCATCAATAATATTACAATTCGATATCATCATCCTATTCCTAGATTAGATGACATGCTTGATGAACTCAGTGGCTCAGTTGTGTTTTCTAAAGTTGACTTGCGTAGTGGCTACCATCAAATTCGTATGAAACTAGGTGATGAATGGAAAATTGCTTTCAAAACCAAATTTGGTTTATATGAGTGGTTAGTTATGCCTTTTGGATTGACTAATGCACCTAGTACTTTCATGAGACTAATGAATGAAGTTTTGCGAGATTTCATTGGACGATTTGTGGTAGTATATTTCGATGATATTTTGATTTATAGCAAGTTACTAGAGGAACACTTAGACCATTTGCGTGTTGTTTATTCTACTCTGCGTGATGCACATTTATTTGGTAATATCGAGAAGTGCACTTTTTGCACGGATGGAGTCGCTTTTCTTGGCTATGTTGTGACAACCCAGGGAATTGAAGTTGATAAAGCCAAGGTTGAAGCGATCCAGAGTTGGCCGACCCCTAACTCGGTCACACAGGTACGAAGTTTTCTCAGACTTGTTGGGTTCTACCGGCGGTTTGTGAAGGATTTTAGTGCCATCGCAATGCCACTCAACAAGCTCACCAAGAAAAATGTGCCATTTGTTTGGAGCGACGCACAAGAGTAAGCCTTCACTATTCTTAAAGATAAGCTTACACACGCCCCTTTGCTGCACTTACCTGATTTTAATAAGATGTTTGAATTAGAATGTGATGGTAGCGGCATTGGTTTAGGCGGTGTTTTATTGCAGGAAGGCAAACAAGTAGCATATTTAGTGAAAAACTCAGTGGGCCTAGTTTGAATTATTCAACATATGATAAAGAACTTTATGCACTAGGTCGAACTTTGGAGACATGCAACATTACTTATGGCCTAAGGAGTTTGCCATACATTCTGATCATGAATCACTCAAGCATATTAGAAGTCAAAGCAAATTGAATCATAGACATGCAAAATGGGTTGAATTTATTGAATCTTTTCCTTATGTTATTAAGCACAAGAAAGGGAAGGAGAATGTCATTGCCGATGCATTGTCTAGATGCCATACCATGTTATCACAACTTGACTTCAAAATTTTTGGACTTGAAACTATAAAAGAGCAATACGCTAATGATGTTGATTTTAAAGATATATTGCTCAATTGCAGAGAGGGTAGAACTTGGAACAAGTTCGTTGTTAATGACGGATTTGTTTTTCGTGCTAATAAGCTATGCATCCTAGATAGCTCTGTTCGTCTTTTGTTGCTACAGGAGGCACATGGAGGAGGACTTATGGGACATTTTGGAGTTAAGAAGACAGAAGACATCCTTGCTGGTCATTTCTTCTGGCCAAAAATGAGAAGGGATGTGGAGAGATATGTTGCACGCTGCACGACATGCCAAAAAGCAAAGTCACGATTGAACCCACATGGTTTATATATGCCTCTTCCTGTTCCTAGCACTCCTTGGGAAGATATATCTATGGACTTTGTATTAGGACTTCCTAGAACACGACGGGGGAGGGATAGTATATTTGTTGTTGTTGATAGATTCTCTAAGATGGCATAGTTTATACATTGTCATAAAAGTGACGATGCTACTCACATTGCTGATTTGTTCTTTAGAGAAGTAGTTTGTTTACATGGTGTGCCAAATACAATTGTTTCTGATCGTGACACAAAATTTCTTAGCCACTTTTGGAGGGTGTTGTGGAGAAAACTGGGGACTAAGCTTTTATTTAGTACTACATGTCATCCTCAAATAGATGGTCACACTGAAGTGGTTAATCAAACATTTCTACTATGCTTATGGCTGTTTTAAAAAAGAACTTAAAAATGTGGGAAGAATGTCTACCTCATGTAGAGTTTGCTCATAATCGTTCAGTTCATTCTACCACAAAGTTGTGCCCTTTTGAAATTGTTTATGGATTTATACCTCAGGCGCCTATTGATTTATTAGCTATTCCATCTTCGGAGAAGGTAAACCTTGATGCTAAAGAAGGTGCTGAGCTAGTATTGAAAATGGATGAGATGACTAACAAAAATATTGAACATATGAATGCCAAGTATAAACTTGCTGGTAGTCAGGGTAGGAAAAGTCTTGTGTTTGAACCAAGTGATTTAGTATGGTTACATTTGCAAAAAGACCGTTTCCCTGATTTACGAAAGTCAAAATTAATGCCTCGTGCAGATGGACCTTTTAAGGTGATAGAAAAAATTAATGAGAATGCGTATAAGCTTGATCTGCCTGCAGAATTTCGGGTTAGTCCCATATTTAATGTTGCAGACTTAAAACCTTATTTGGGAGAGCATGAAGAGGTACCATCGAGGGCGACTTCGATTCAAGGAGGGGATGATGAGGACATCTCTGCCACAGTTGCACCCACCACGGCATCAGTTATTCCATCTGGACCTATGACTAGAGAACACGCGAGACAGATAAATGACCAGGTACTATCGCTCCCTTGTACATATGATTTAACTAATGAGAATATTATATTACACTCATGTTCGGATTTACTTGTACTCAGGAACGAAGGTGTTGGAGAGATGAGGAGGAAAAGCCACATGCAGATGGGAGATGAAAAATATTGCATGTTGATTCCACAAGCACCAACACTATTGACATGTAAGAAGCTACCTAGCCACGTACGTGCTCAAGTGCAAAGGCAGGAGAAGCAGTATTAGACTTCCTGGACCGGAGAAGGCCACGCCTGCGTGCAGCCCACACCATCAACAGTTAAACAAGGAAATAAACAACATGTGGGCCGGCTCATGATTATGATTTCCTTCGAGTCGTAGCCGACCAGGATTCGTCTACGCGCAGGCAGCCATACGGTAATAAATAGATAGCTACTGTTAGGTTTAGACTTCGGGTTTTATTGTATTGTTTAGCCATCGCTACAATTCCGCATCTACGAGACGTGTAGGACTAGCGCCTTGTCAGATTCACAGTGGAACCCCAACTTTTGATCTAGTTCATGTTCTTAGTTTATCATCCGCAATTTCAGTTGCAATTCACCTTTGTTCTTGCCGGTTCTTCGGTTGCTTGCAGGAACTCGAACCTCGTTGTTTAGGTTGATCGTGCCCATGGCAAGGTCAATAACCATCGGAGATTGGTTTGACGATTGTCGAGGCATATCATCGGTACGGTATAGCCAGATCGTCAAGGTTAAAATCCACCCAATCGATATTTATCCCCACTCTCATTGAAAGATCGGGCCGCCGTCACATCATCCTCCTGTAGCTTTGCACGGCGAAGCCCGTCCTGCATGAGGGTGATGCGGTTCCATATCTCGTACACTGCGTAGGTGTCCTTTTCCACGTACTCGATGTGCCTCATGGACAGAGGCAGAGTGGCCCAGCGCTTGTGTTCGTCATCGGTGATCTTCTTCTTCATGTTGTTGTAGTCGTCGTCAATGAGCATGCCGGAGACGTCTCCAAGGGAGTCCAACTCTCGGTTGCCTCGGGCACCCTCCTCTCTTTGTGGATGCCGACGAAGTTGGCGACCTCTAGATTGACGCGCTCTAGCCTAGTTTTGTCGCCGTCGATGGAGAAGCCTTCAAAGGTGTACCTGGGATCAGTGTAACGCCCTTGATGCGGCTATATCTCCCACGTGTCGAAGCACGCCTTAGAGGCATAACCGCATTGAAGGAAATGTCGCAAGTGAGGTAATCTTCACACAACCCATGTAATACATAAGGGAAAGAGATACATCGTTGGCTTACAATCGCCACTTCACACAATTACAAGAATAAAGCATTACATCATCCAGATACAATCAAGGTCCGACTACGGAACCAAAATAAAAGAAAGAACCCCAAGTGCGACAAGGTCCCCGATCGACCCCAACTGGGCTCCACTACTGATCAACTAGAACGAAACAGCACAAAGGACAAGATCTTCATCGAGATCCTCCTTCAGCTTGGTTGCGTCATCTGCACGGACTCATCGGCACCTGCAAGCTGGTTTTGGAAGTATCTGTGAGCCACGGGGACTCAGCAATCTCGCACCCTCGCGATCAAGACTATTTAAGCTTATGGGTAAGGTAAAAGTATGAGGTGGAGCTGCAGCAAGCGACTAGCATATATGGTGGCTAACATATTCGCCAAAGAGAGCGAGAAGAGAAGGCAAAGCGCGGTCGAGAAGCTATGATCAAGAAGTGATCCTAAAACAACCTACGTCAAGCATAACTCCAACACCGTTTTCACTTCCCGGACACCGCCGAAAAGAGACCATCACGGTTACACACGCGTTTGATGTATTTTAATTACGTTTAACTTTAGGTTTTCTACAACTGGACGTTAACAAATTCCCATCTGCCCATAACCGCGGGCACGGCTTTTGAAAGTTCAAATCCCTGCAGGGGTGTCCCAACTTAGCCCATCACAAGCTCTCACGGTCAACGAAGGAATAGACCTCCTCCCGAGACATTCCGATCTGACTCGACAATGGTAAAACAAATCCAGAAAGCCGCCCGATGCGCCGACATCCTGATGGGAGCTGCACATATCTCGTTCTTAGGGCAACACCGGATAGGTCAAGCTATGAGTAAAACCAGCCCTCAAGTTTCCCCAAGGTGGCCCCGCAGGCTTCCCATTTCAGACCAACACTTAGACAAGCATTGGCCCGGGGGGGTTAAAATAAGAAGACCCTCGGGATGCGCGAGTCCCAAGGGAAAAAGGCTAGGTGGCAAGTGGTAAAACCAAGGTTGGGCCTTGCTGGAGGAGTTTTATTCAAAGCGAACTGTCAAGGGGTTCCCATTATAACCCAACCGCGTAAGGAACGCAAAATCCGGGAACATAACACTGATATGACGGAAACTAGGGCGGCAAGAGTGGAACAAAACACCAGGCATAAGGCCGAGCCTTCCACCCTTTACCAAGTATATAGATGCATTAATTAAATAAGAGATATTGTGATATCCCAACAAGTAAACATGTTCCAACAAGGAATAACATCTCCATGTTCCAACAAGGAACAAACTTCAATCTTCACCTGCAACTAACAACGCTATAAGAGGGGCTGAGCAAAGCGGTAACATAGCCAATCAACGGTTTGCTAGGACAAGGTGGGTTAGACGCTTGGTTCAACAATATGGGTGGAATGATAAGCAAGTGGTAGGTATCGCAGCATAGGCATAGCAAAAGAGCGAGCATCTAGCAAGCAAAGATAGAAGTGATTTCGAGGGTATGGTCATCTTGCCTGAAATCCCGCAAGGAAGAACAACGAGTCCAAGAAGAAGACAAACGGATGTTGTCAAACGAATCCTCACAAACACGACGTTATCGGAACCAACCCGAAGAAGCAACACCGGAAAGAAGCAAACAACATAGTAAACAACCACCACATAAGCATGGTATGATTTGCGGGATGCGGTATGCGATGCATATGCAAAATATGACAGGAAAAGCATGAACCTGGCCTCAACTTGGGAATCCAAGTGTGCCACTGGAAAGATGAGATGAAATCGCTTGAAATCGATATAAAGAACGCCGGAATCGGAGTTACGGTTTGCAAATGGCAAGCGATTCAAATATGACACCGGTCTGCGATTTACAGCAAGTAGCCATCTAAATGCAATGAGATGAACATGCTACAGCACCCAAACATGACAAAAAAATACATGGCAGGGATGCATTCAAGATGCTTAACAAAAGTCTAGCACTGAGCTACGGCCATATCATCCATTAACAGGTTCAAACAAGCATGGCAAAAATGCATATGACAAACAAATCTTAGACTTAGTGAAATTAACACTTGTCTGGAATTTCAGATCAGATAGCACTCTTTGGAGCATTAAAACTATATGCTACAGGGCCTGAACATGGAAAAGTAAAGCTTGACATGGAGCTACTCAAAGAGCTTAACAAAAGTCCCTTAGTGACCTTGAGCCAAAAGGGATCATAAAATACAATTGCAAGCATGTGAACATAGCAAAAACAAAATCAGATCACAGACTTAGTGAAACCTGACACATGCTGAAACATAACTCAAGTAGGCATGTTTACGAGCTCGATGCACTCACTACGGTGCAAGTCATGGCAAGACAAGCATACACCCATCGAGAAGGAACAAAATTCAAGCTAGACATGGCAAGAACAATAGCATAGCATGCACAGATTAACTACAACATCATCGGCAAAGTTGCAAACAAGTTGACAATCTGCCCAGATTCACAAAGTAGCAAAAGTAGAGCTCGATTGACTCAAGCTAGGGTGCTGCATAATTGCAAACAAAGACATGGATGGATAGAGCACTATAATAATAACAAAACATCCTTACTGATCATCCTCAAAAGAGGCACGGATCACTAGGAAACAACATGAACATATGGCCTCATGAGATAAACAGATCAAGGACTTAGTGGAATTGCCAAGTCCCTAAAAACAGAGTTAACAAGTGCACCACTTTGCAAGCTTGTGCTAGTCACCACACACATTACAAAAATACATGGGTTGCACATCTGGAAAGATGGCAAAACCCTTAACAAAACATATGTAGAGCATCAGGGCACATCATGCACACAATAATCATGGCAAAAATGACAAAAAGCTAAACGAAGTAGCAGATCTGATAATTATCTCAAGTAGCCCTCTTCTAACAGCATTTCGGGCATCAACATGAACTCATATGAAAATGATGCAATGGAATGAAATGATGTACTCTCTGAGATGAACATTTTTATATGCTATATGCATGAATCGGAGCTACGGACGCAAAGTTACAATACGATGAACATGAGCACTTGGATCAGGAAAAACCGGGGAAGTCAAACCGGGATGAAGTGGTACGGGACGGAGGGATCCGGATCTGGACGGGGCGTTTGGATGGACGCGCGGGTGGATCTGATCCCGCTTCACGGATCTCGCTGGAGACGTTCGCCGGAGACGGAGGAGACGGTGGCCGGCTCGAGGAGCTCCGGTGACCGGGCGGCGCGGCCGGGGTGAGCTCGCCGGCCGGAGGCACATGGCGGCGGAGGAAGCAGCGGGGAGGCACGGCTGCGGAGGCGCGGCAGCGGCGAAGTAGCGGAGCTCGACGACAGCGGCGGTGAGCGGCGGAGCGGCGCATCGGCGGGGCGGCGGCGCACGCGGCCGGCGGGAAGCGCGCGAGGCCGGGCGGCGGGGTTGAGAGGCGGCGGCGCGGGCGGTTGGTGGCGACTGGCGCCAGGCGGCGGCGGATCTGGGCCCGCGTGGGCCGGCCTCGGGCCCGCGGGCCGGCGGCGGCGGGAGGAGAGACGGCACGGGCGCTGGATGAGGTGGCGGCGGCTGAGTGGCTGAAGGTGGCGGCGGCGGTGACGTGGCCCGCTCTCATTTGCCGGAGGTAGGTGGCCGGCGGACGGACATGTCCGGCGGCGCGGAGGGAAGTTAGGGTAGGGTTTGATCTGCGCGGAATTTTCGGGGAGAGCCACATATATATAGGTAGAGGGAGCAAGGAGAGTCCAAATGAGGTGCGGTTTTCGGCCACGCCATCGTGATCAAACGCTCTAGATGATGGAGCAGGTTTGGGTGGGGTTTGGGCCAAATTGGAGGGGTGTTGGGTTGCAACACACACGAGGCCTTTTCGGTCCCTTGGTTAACCGTTGGAGTATCAAACGAAGTCCAAATGATACGAAACTTGACAGGCAGTCTACCGGTAGTAAACCAAGGCCGCTTGGCAAATCTCGGTCCAATCCAGAAATGTTTAATCCCCACACATGAAGGAAAGGCAGAAAAGACCACCGGAGGAGAACGGAGCGCCGGAATGCAAAACGGACAACGGGGAAAATGCTCGGATGCATGAGACGAACACGTATGCAAATGAAATGCACATGATGACATGATATGCAAAGCATGACACGCAAGCAAAGACAAGGCAACATCAGCGAATAACTGGATGACACCTGGCACATCGGTCATGGGGCGTCACAACACTCCACCACTACGAGAGGATCTCGTCCCGAGATCTAGAATGGCACCGGAGGGACAACGGAAGAGATAAGAGAAGAGGTAAAACAAATTGCTTCTTTGAAAAACGAGTGAAACCAAAGAGCCTTGAAAGGTTGAATAACTTTAAATAAAGAAAAACAACAGAGATGAACAAAGTTGAAAGCACTCCGTTAAGAAAAAGGAACAAGGAAGAACAAATTCGGACAGCACTCTAGTAGAAAAGAGAAGCAAAATTTGATAAGATGAGAGGACTTGAAAAGAGGGCACGATGCTCCGGTTAAATGGACAATCATAAGAAGAACATGATCTTTGATGAAACAAGATGATGGTTGAAGAAAGCAACATCACAATGCCTCCAGAACGAAAGAGTAGAGTAAAGATAATTGAGACAAACGAATGTAGAAGACAATGCCAACTTCTGCTACAAAAGAGCCTGAAAAGGCATCTTTAGGAGAAGGGTTGAACGGAGTTGTTGGAAAACCAACAACGAAAATAATAAGCTTGATATGGTCTTATGGAATACAACTCAAATTATGAGGTGACAACCCGCCACTCACGGGAAATAATTAGATTGGAATAAACAAGGAGACGAGAAACTTATTTCACCGGAAGGATAAAAGAAGACATTGGATCATTTATAAGCACCATAGATAGCAACAATCCTTAGGGAAAGCTTTAGGTGGAATATAACCCAAGATAATTTCAACGAATAGGTTGATGGATTTAAAATACCTCATTCATAACAACATGTGAGTTATGAAACATGAACTCAAATTATTTAGAATGACATAATACCATCTCCAATGATACGGAAGAAAAATTGAACTTCGGATTGCAAGATGAAGAAAACTTGAGCTCCTCTGAAAAGAAAGTTGATGAACATTTCGAGAAGGAATATAAATCCTTGATGAACCATCATGTAGAGCCTCCGTGAAGAACTCCGGTTAAAAGAATGATCACAAAGAAGTGAAGGATGAAAAGAATAAGGTTGAAACCTTGCAATGATTAGATGAAGCTTGCGACGAGATAAAAGAGAGATCTTGAAACTCCAGGAAAAGAAAAAGCTGAACACAATTGGGATCAAGAAGTTGATGCACCTCCGGAATAAGGAATTAATCACTTGGATGAACAAGAATAAGAATTATGTTATGCTTATCCTTGACCAATTTAAATTGATGACAAGCAGTGGATTTGACATACTACTTATTCTCGTAGAAAAGATTAAGCGAGATATAACATAAACTTGAGAATGTCTTCAATGAACCACCGGTAGGATTGGAACATCGAATAAATTGATAAGTACGAGAACTCTTGAACGAACCACCGTTAGAATTAAAATAAACGAAGTAAAGGGATGAATCACCGGTTAGAATTAGCAAATACACGAAGATGCTTTAGAGGATTTAGACACATGAGAACGACGAGATCACGAGCCGATTAAAGATCACTTGAATGAAGCACCGGTATGATTTAGAGTATGCGAGCTGAAAGCTGGACTGAATCAATCTTAGATGATGGGCTCCGGAGAAACAAACTTAAAAGAATCTTGAAATGCTCCGGATAGGTGAAAAGAATTCTCACGGTCAAAACAATTATGAGAGGATGGCATCACTCTAGAACCATGAATCTTTGAGAGAATAGATGAGATATGGAGGAAAAATTCTTCTTCGGTCTTCAAAATCCGAGAATGACGAGTAGAAACACCACCAAAAATTGTTGAGATACTCTGGGAGAATGAAAAGCGAAGAGGTAGAGCCAACAATGAAAAGAATTTGAAAACGATCTTGGAGAAGGCATTTGACTGATGATAATTCATTCTTGCATCAAACTTTAAAAGGAATTTAGGATATCTCCGGGAAATAAGAAGAGTCAGGTAAGATCCTGGGAATAGACCTGTGGGTTAGGGCCCACTCAAAACAAACACCTTTGAATGATTTAAAAGAGAGGTTGCACCGGTTGAATTAAATGACTTGAATGAGATAACAACCTGGAAAGATCTTGAACGAATGCAGAGTGGAAAACACGAATCTTCGAGATATCTTTAGCATTGCGGAACAAATGAATAACGAAAAGTTAATGATTGAGAGGTGCACTGGCAAGAGAAGACATTTGAAATAAGGAAAAAATATGATCAAACACCAAAAGCTTGCTTTGAATCCACCGGAGAAGAGAACGAGTGAAGAGTGACGAACTTGAAGCTCCGTTAGAATCTTCTTGAGAATCACCGGATAAGGATATTGATAGAAAATAATGGAGAGGCTTCACATCAATAAGATGGATACTTGATTAATAAATCTTAGTCCTTGAAGAAAAAGAGGTGGGTGGGTGGGAAAACGAAGACAACTTGAAGACGGATGAAGCAAACAACGTTGATGAAAACTGAGATTGGATCTTGCGGATGTTGAAATGTTCGGATCCACTTGAAGAGAAGCACACCGGTGAAAAGGATTGACATGACAAACTCGATTAGCATGAAGGATTGGTATTCACATCGGAGTATGAAAACACCATTTGGGGAAGGTATGGAATCAACATTTGACTTCGAAGGAACTAGAATACCACAACTCAAAACAAAAACAAAGGATTGGCTTGTGGAATAAGCCGGAACAAACATATGATAGAGATTTCGTCCGAAGTTTTCGTGGTGGGGCCTACACGGGCTCGATCGTACAGCACCATCATGTACAAGGCAGTGCACATGACATACGAAGCGTCCCCGAGTCGGCATAGCCAAGGACTCTTTAAGACACAACGAGACCACTGTAAAACCGACCGTGAATAGATGGACCACTAGACGTCGAACCCCAATTTCATATCATATATCCGTCGGAAAGATATCCTAAGAGCTACTTGAATTCCCACCTATGAAACACCCGAAATTTTCCCAGTTATGCAATCAGGTGTTGGGGATACAGGGGAAGCATAATATCTCACCCAAAACTAGCAAATACTACATCCAGCTGTATCCATCCTTCAACGCATAACCAAGAAAACCTTCGGAAATCGTCTACCTCAACCCTCGAAAAGCATCCGTTATACAAGTTATGGCGATACTCCCGAACTCCCGCCCCAGTACTGGGTGGCGTCGAGGTTATCTCACCAACGAAATGCATAAAAGAGATTTTCGATGTCGGCGTACTAAACTCAGGTATTCCAGAACCGCAACGATAAAATTATGATGACAACACCTCAGAGCTCAACTCCCTGGGACACTTCCACTAAACCCCTCACAGGAGGCACCAAGACAATGTTCTCATCATAAAACCATTGGAACGATTCCAAGATACCCGCGTGATCCTAAAATTTTTTTTAGTGAAATTTGAGAAGAGAAGAGTCAAAACTCTACGTCAGGATGCCTTATCAGAGCGATGAGGAGACTGGGAAGTAAAAAGAATTCCTAAACTCTCCGATATATAATTCCTAAATGACTCAAAACATTTTTTTCTAGACACAACTCGGCCGCTAAAAACGATCAAGCAATGGGGCTCCTAAGGTCGGGGAAGGCTCTGATTACCAACTTGTAACGCCCTCGATGCGGCTATATCTCCCACGTGTCGAAGCACGACTTAGAGGCATAACCGCATTGAAAGCAATGTCGCAAGTGAGGTAATCTTCACACAACCCATGTAATACATAAGGGAAAGAGATACATAGTTGGCTTACAATCGCCACTTCACACAATTACAAGAATAAAGCATTACATCATCCAGATACAATCAAGGTCCAACTATGGAACCAAAATAAAAGAAGAACCCCAAGTGCGACAAGGTCCCCGATCGACCCCAACTGGGCTCCACTACTGATCAACTAGAACGAAACAACACAAAGGACAAGATCTTCATCGAACTCCTCCTTGAGCTTGGTTGCGTCATCTGCACGGACTCATCGGCACCTGCAAGCTGGTTTTGGAAGTATCTATGAGCCACGGGGACTCAGCAATCTCGCACCCTCGCGATCAAGACTATTTAAGCTTATGGGTAAGGTAAAGGTATGAGGTGGAGCTGCAGCAAGCGACTAGCATATATGGTGGCTAACATATTCGCAAAAGAGAGCGAGAAGAGAAGGCAAAGCGCGGTCGAGAAGCTATGATCAAGAAGTGATCCTAAAACAACCTACGTCAAGCATAACTCCAACACCGTGTTCACTTCCCGGACTCCGCCGGAAAGAGACCATCACGGTTACACACGCGGTTGATGTATTTTAATTAGGTTTAACTTCAGGTTTTCTACAACTGGACGTTAACAAGTTCCCATCTGCCCATAACCGCGGGCACGGCTTTCGAAAGTTCAAATCCCTGCAGGGGTGGCCCAACTTAGCCCATCACAAGCTCTCACTGTCAATGAAGGAATATACCTCCTCCCGAGACATTCCGATCAGACTCGGTATCCCCGTTCTTCAAGACATCCTCGACAATGGTAAAACAAATCCAGCAAAGCCGCCCGATGCGCCGACATCCTGATGGGAGCTGCACATATCTCGTTCTCAGGGCAACACCGGATAGGTCAAGCTCCGAGTAAAATCAGCCCTCAAGTTTCCCCGAGTTGGCCCCGCAGGCTGCCCATTTCGGACCAACAGTTAGACAAGCACTGGCCCAGGGGGGGTTAAAATAAGATGACCCTCGGGATGCGCGACTCCCAAGGGAAAAAGGCTAGGTGGCGAATGGTAAAACCAAGGTTGGGCCTTGCTGGAGGAGTTTTATTCAAAGCGAACTGTCAAGGGGTTCCCATTATAACCCAACCGCGTAAGGAACGCAAAATCCGGGAACATAACACCGATATGACGGAAACTAGGGCGGCAAGAGTGGAACAAAATACCAGGCATAAGGCCGAGGCTTCCACCCTTTACCAAGTATATAGATGCATTAATTAAATAAGAGATATTGTGATATCCCAACAAGTAAACATGTTCCAACAAGGAACAACATCTCCATGTTCCAACAAGGAACAAACTTCAATCTTCACCTGCAACTAACAAAGCTATAAGAGGGGCTGAGCAAAGCGGTAACATAGCCAATCAACGGTTTGCTACGACAAGGTGGGTTAGAGGCTTGGTTCAACAATATGGGTGGCATGATAAGCATGTGGTAGGTATCGCAGCATAGGCATAGCAAAAGAGCGAGCATCTAGCAAGCAAAGATAGAAGTGATTTCGAGGGTATGGTCATCTTGCCTGAAATCCCGCAAGGAAGAAGAACGAGTCCATGAAGAAGACAAACGGACGTAGTAGAAGGAATCCTCACAAACACGATGTTATCGGAACCAACCCGAAGAAGCAACACCGGAAAGAAGCAAACAACATAGTAAACAACCACCACAAAAGCATGGTATGATTTGCGGGATGCGGTATGCGATGCATATGCAAAATATGACAGGAAAAGCATGAACCTGGCCTCAACTTGGGAATCCATGTGTGCCACTGGAAAGATGAGATGAAATCTCTTGAAATTGATATAGAGAACGCCGGAATCAGAGTTACGGTTTGGAAATGGCAAGCGATTCAAATATGACACCGGTCTGCGATTTACAGCAAGTAGCCATCTAAATGCAATGAGATGAACATGCTACAGCACCCAAACATGACAACAAAATACATGGCAGGGATGCATTCAAGATGCTTAACAAAAGTCTAGCACTGAGCTATGGCCATATCATCCATTAACAGGTTCAAACAAGCATGGCAAAAATGCATATGACAAACAGATCTCAGACAAAAGTCCTTAACAAAAGAGCTTAACAAAAGTCCTTTAGTAACAAAAGAGCTTAACAAAAGAAATTAACACTTGTCTGGAATTTCAGATCAGATAGCATTCTTTGGAGCATGAAAACTCTATGCTACAGGGCCTGAACATGGCAAAGTAAAGCATGGCATGGAGCTACTCAAAGAGCTTAACAAAAGTCCTTTAGTGACCTTGAGCCAAAAGGGATCAGAAAATACAATTGCAAGCATGTGAACATAGCAAAAACAGAATCAGATCACATACTTAGTGAAAACTGACACATGCTGAAACATAACTCAAGTAGGCATGTTTACGAGCTTGATGCATTCACTATGGTGCAAGTCATGGCAAGAAAAGCATACACCCATCAGGAAGGCACAAAATTCAAGCTAGACATGGCAAGAACAATAGCATAGCATGCACAGATCAACTACAACATCATCGGCAAAATTGCAAACAAGTTGACAATCTGCCCAGTTTCACAAAGTAGCAAAAGTAGAGCTCGATTGACTCAAGCTAGGGTGCTCCATAATTGCAAACAAAGACATGGATGGATAGAGCACTACAATAATAACAAAACATCCTTACTGATCATCCTCAAAAGAGGCACGGATCACTAGGAAACAACATGAACATATGGCCTCATGAGATAAAAAGATCAAGGACTTACTGGAATTGCTAAGTCCCTGAAAACAGAGTTAACAAGTGCACCACTTTGCAAGCTTGTGCTAGTCACCACACACATCACAAAAATACATGGGTTGCACCTCTGGAAAGATGGCAAAACTCTTAACAAAACAAATGTAGAGCATCAGGGCACATCATGCACACAATAATCATGGCAAAAATGACAAAAAGCTAAACGAAGTAGCAGATCTGACAATTATCTCAAGTAGCCATCTTCTAACAGCATTTCGGGCATCAACATGAACTCAAATGAAAATGATGCAATGGAATGAAATGATGTACTCTCTGAGATGAACATTTTGATATGCTATATGCATGAATCGGAGCTACGGACGCAAAGTTACAATCCAATGAACATGAGCACTTGGATCAGGAAAAACCGGGGACTTAGTGATAATTATACCTCCGGAAAAGTCAAACCGGGACGAAGTGGTACGGGACGGAGGGATCCGGATCTGGACGGGGCGTTTGGATGGACGCGCGGGTGGATCTGATCCTGCTTCGCGGATCTCGCCGGAGAAGTTCGCCGGAGACGGTGGCTGGCTCGAGGAGCTCCGGTGACCGGGCGGCGCGGCCGGGGTGAGCTCGCCGGGGGGAGGCGCATGGCGGCGGAGGAAGCAGCGGGGAGGCGCGGCTACGGAGGCGCGACAGCGGCGAATTGGCGGAGCTCGACAGCGGCGGCGGTGAGCGGCGGAGCGGCGCATCAGTGGGGCGGTGGCGCAGGAGGCCGACGGGAGGCGCGCGAGGCCGGGCGGCGGGGTTGAGAGGCGGCGGCGCGGGCGGTTGGTGGCGACTGGCGCCAGGCGGCGGTGGATCTGGGCCCGCGCGGGCCTATGTTTGGGGAGTGGTATGTGTGATTTTTTTTAATTTTCAGTGGCCTCTCTTTTGTCTGTTGGGGCTGTGTTCGGGGAGTGAAGACGCATTGGGCCCAAGTCAGCCTGTGAGCACGGCTGGTTCCCGGTGCGTTGTGTGTGCAGCCTAATGTTTAGTCCCACCTCACCCGCAGAAGGCGCGGCCAACCTGTTATAAGCGCTGGCGAGGCAGCCGTATCGAACTCCTCTGGTTACTTATTTGGGCGCTTATACATAGCGCTCTCTGCTCTATGCTCTCTGACCTATGGGCCCATGTGTGCCCAGCCACATGCATCGTGGCTCAGAACGACTCGCCTCCTGTGGGCGTAGATCTACTACGAAACTGGGTAGGGCCGATTGCACCTGGGTGGTCAATTTTTTTAATATTTTGTCTCGTTTATTTTTTCCAATGTAGGGGCGCGCACAGCTTAGTAAATCATCCATGCACTGCATTGATCAGGGTTCTGGACTGCATGTGCACGCATTTCGTACTACATGTATAGTTCTCATTTTGTTTTCGTGTTTTTGCTCTTATGTATTTTTTTTCAAATGTAGGGGCATGCACTGCTTGGTAAATCATCCGTGCACTAGATTGATGAAGGTTCCGTACTGCATGTGCACACATTCCGTACTACATGTACAGTTCTCATTTTTGTTTTCGTGTTTTTGCTCTTATGTATTCTTTTTTCAAATGTAGGGGCATGCACTGCTTTGTTGGGTATGTGTAAACTTCATTTGACAGAGTCTGTACTGCATTTGTACACATTTTGCACTACATGCGTCTTGTTTGCACACTGCATCTTATTTTCATTTTGTGCACTGCTTGAAACTAATGATACATAAGCAAACAACAGAAAACAAATTATCACAAGAATTATGTACAACAAGTCCATCATCAGCAAACTAAGTTCAACAGAAAGCAATCTAACATAATCAAAGTTCATCATTACAAGCGATTCTCCATGACAAGCAAACTAAGCTCAGCAAAAGCAAATGATCACAAGCAAACTAACGATACATAAGCAAACAACATAAAGAAAATTTTATGATAATTCTAAAACGACGCTAGCATTGTTGGCTCTTGGACGACACCATGTTCTTCTTCACCAGTTAGCGTCTCCCCAACCTCAGCTGCTCCTGGGGCGCTTCTTGGGGGGCTCCTCCTTCTCCAGCTTTGCACGGCGAAGCCCGTTCTCGGTGAGGGCGATGCGGTTCCATATCTCGTACGTTGCGTAGGCATCCTTTGCTGCGTACTCGATGTGCCTCATGGACAGAGGTAGGGTGGCCCAGCGCTTGTGTTCGTCGTCGGTGATCTTCTTCTTCATGTTGTTGTAGTAGTCATCGATGAGCATTCCGGAGACGTCTCTGAGGGAGTCCAACTCCTTGGTTGCCTCGGGCACCCTCCACTCCTTCTGGATGTCAACGAAGTTGGCGACCTCCAGATTGACGCGCTCTAGCCTAGTTTTGTCGCTGTCGATGGAGAAGCCTTCAAAGGCGTACCTGGGGTCGGCGAGGAAGTTGTCGAAGATGGTGCACCTTTCAGCGGCGCTCAGTTGGAAGAGCAGCATCGGCTGAGTCTTGCCAATGGAGAGTTGGCAGAGGGCGGGTTTTTGCGTCGCTTCAGGCTCATTGTTGAACTCGAGATCAATGCCAACGATCTTGTGGCGCTGGAGGCTGAGGTGGCGCTCGTACTGCGCGAGGGAGATTGCCATCTGCTTCTTGTCATATGTGTGGATGACGTGCAACTTGGTGTTGCCGTGGGCCTCCACGCCCTTGTACTCGTCGGTGAACGCCATCGCCGGTAGTGGGGCTTGGTGTTTTTTGTGGAGATCAATGTGATGGAGCGATTTGGTGGCAGCACAATGGATACTTGTGTTGTTGTGGATGAGAAGGCCTTTGCCAGGGGTCTGAATTTAAGGGGAGGGCATGGGGTGGGATGGCCGGATCGGATGAACTACACGATCTCGCTGACGATGCGGTTGTGCATATCATGGGTTGTTGTTGCATCTATGATCGTGGGCTTGTGGCGATGGAACCGCTTGGATTGGGTGGTTGTATGTGAACGTGGTTTTATTTTATTTTTGATCAGTAAATTTTTTTAACCACCACTTTCTGTCCGAACGGGCATTTGTCATGTTTATATGTATCCTGCATGTTAATGGAACTGCAATTGTTATCGTTGTGCACTTCATCGTCTACAAAAGAGAACTGCATTTTGTCTACAAAAGAGGAACGGGGGGAGGAGTTGTGTTAGTCTGGAGCACGAATGGATACGTTTTTATGCAACCAATTGAGCAACGGAAGTAATAAATGTGGTGGTTGGTCTTAGGTGGTGGATTGGTTCTGATTCATTGCACGCGAATGCATTTGAGAAGGAACAAGACTGCTTAGTTGAAAATAGCAAACTGCATTGTCATATGACAACGAACTGCAGGACGCGTGGTTGAGCCTGTGTTTGTGTACTGGTATGTGGGATTTTTTTAATTTTCAGTGGCTTGTCTTTTGTCTGTTGGGCCTGTGTTCGGGGAGTGAAGACGCATTGGGCCCAAGTTGGCTTGTGAGCACGGCTGGTTCCCTATGCGTTGATTGTGCGGCTTAATGTTTAGTCCCACCTCGCCCGCGGAAGGCGCGGCCGACCTGTTTATAAGCGCTAGCGAGGCAGCCGTATCGAACTCCTCTGGTTACTTATTTGGTCGCTTATACACGGCGCTCTCTACTCTATGCACTCTGACCTATGGGCCCATGTGTGCCTGGCCCCATGCATCGTGGCTCAGAATGACTCGCCTCCTGTGGGCGTAGATCTACTACGAGACTGGCTGGGGCGGTTGCACCTGGGTGGTCAATTTTTTTAATATTTTCTCTCGTGTATTTTTTCCAATGTAAGGGCGCGCACTGCTTAGTAAATCATTCGTGCACTGCATTGACCAGGGTTCTGTACTGCATGTGCACACATTCCGTACTACATGTACAGTTCTCATTTTGTTTTTGTGTTTTTGCTCTTATGTATTCTTTTTTCGAATGTATGGGCGTGCACTTCTTGGTAAATCATCCGTGCACTAGATTGATCAAGGATCCGTACTGCATGTGCACGCATTTCGTACGACATGTACAGTTCTCATTTTTTTTCTTCGTGTTTTTGCTCTTATGTATTCTTTTTTCAAATGTAGTGGCATGCACTGCTTTGTTGGGTATGTGTAAACTTCATTTGACAGAGTCTGTACTGCATTTGTACACATTTTGCACTACATGCGTCCTATTTGCACACATCATCTTATTTTCGTTTTGTGCACTGCTCGAATCTAATTATACATAAGAAAATAATAGAAAAGAAATTATCACAAGAATTCTGTACGACAAGTTCATCACCAGCAAACTAAGTTCAACAGAAAGCAATCTAACATAATCAAAGTTCATCATTACAAGAGATTCTGCATGACAAGCAAACTAAGTTCAGCAAAAGCAAATGATCACAAGCAAACTAACGATACATAAGCAAACAACATAAACCAAAATTGATGATAATTCTAAAACGACACTAGCATTGTTGTAGCGACCTGACCCGAATGGATCACGTCTACTGTGCTACGGTGTCATCCCTGGATCAGTAATGCTGACACCACACAGTACATCGAGGTTTTATAGCAGAGTTGCAATCACACACTTATTACATCGATGGCTCAAAAAGAACTTATTACAATAAATATGACTTAAGGCCATATTTTAAAGATAACAGCGGAAGACTTGGAAGATAAATGGGTCCATCAACTCCAGCGGCATCACTGAGTATAGAACCACGACCTAAACGCACCTCAATCGTCGTCTGAAAAGTCTGCAACATTAACGTTGCATCCCGAAAACGGGTCAGCACATGGAATATGCTGGCAAAGTAACACATAGAGAGTAATGGAATGAAACAGCTATACTATATGCATATATGGCTGGTGGAAAGCTCTATGGTTACAGTTTTTGCGTAAAGCCAATTTTTCCCTACTACAAAGGAATAAATTTTATTTACTATCATGGTGGTTGTGAAACATTGAGAATGCTTGACAGCATTCTCAATCCCAATTAAAAGTAATTAAAACCCAATAACATTAATTAGAAGTAACATGTTGAGATTCACAATGATATTCAAGTACTAGATACTCAAGTTGTCCATAACCGGGGACACGGCTAATCATGATTAGTTTGTTACTCTGCAGAGGTTTGCGCACTTTTCCCCACATGACTCGATCGCCTCCGTTTGGTTTCTCGCACTACATGGTGTTTGAGAAACAGATGACCGAGACATAGTCTTTCAGAAGCACTAGCACCTTACATGTGGGGTAGACCGGTACACCTACATCCCCTACATCTGCTAGTCCACCCCGTAAGAGTTCGCACAACTTAGTCAACTATGCCAGAGCCCATAGTAGCATGTGGCTGCACACGGAAGTTTCTAGCATGAATTATCTTATGATCCCTTTGAGCCTGGGTGGCGGTCCAAAAAAAAAACAGGCAAGTCCTGATAGACATCAGGTGCCTCAATCCACCCAGATGTGTGTTCAAGTTGCCACCTTAGATAAACCATTAAAATTATCAAGCTCACATCTGTCATGGATATCACTCACCCAATCCACGTCAACTAGCATAGCATGGCATAATAAGTAAACGTAGAAGTAACTCCCAAAGGTTTCATAATAATACAGGTAATAGGTACTACCTCATCTACTTCCCATCCCACAATTTAATTAGATCCTAATCATGCAATGTGTGAGGATTGATCTAATGCAATAAAACATGGGTTGTAGAAAAGGTATGATCAAAGTGTTACTTGCCTTGCTGATGATCCGCGAGTCCTAGGGTTTCGAAGTAACAAGCGGCACAATCCGGGTAATCTATCGCAGACAAACAACAAGCATACAATAAGTACTCATCTAATGCACAGGTAAAACTCGAACAAGAGAACGAACCAGGTAGTTCAACTTAAGAACTCCGGTTGCAAAGAAAGAACGAAAAACAAACGGCGGAAGAAAACAACTCGGTTCTAGCAAGTTGAATCTAGGTCAAATTTTTACTGTAACAAAAGCTTGTTCAAGTTGATTAGACGGAACGGCGGTTTCGAGACGAAACTCCAGGCGCTTGAATCACCTGATTCCGATAAACGAGCGAAAAGATAGACTAGGAGGAGATCGGATCTAAGATCGCGATCGCGGAATAAATCCGACGAAAAGAAAAAGAAGAACGGTTAAACGAACGGACGTTCGTTAAACTAGAAGAATCCGGTGATCACGTTCGTTAGGATGAATGGTCCGGCGAACGGTCCAAAGCAACTAAATCGGAGAAGAAAACGAATCCGATCTAGGGTTTCGGAGAAGAAAAACCGAACGAAAAACCGATCTAGAAAACCGGAACGGTTTAGAAAAGAAAAGAATCGGAACGATTAGAAGAAAACGATCCGAGAAAAAGAATAGATGTAGCGCGGGGCAACTTTGGCGAGGTCTCCAGCGAACGGGGCTCCGGCGGCGGCGGCGTTGGGCGGCGGCGGTGGTGGCGTGGGTGAGGGGCGGCGGCGGTGTAGGCAAGACGCGGGCGGCGGCTTAGGGTGGCGCGGCGACTAGGTGCGGCGGTGGCGTAGGGCGCGGGGTGGGGTGGTGCGGCGTAGGGCGGCGGCGTGGGCAAGGTGCGGCGGCGGCGCGGGGTGTGGGGTGGCGGCGCGGGTGAGGCGGCGCGGCGGCAGTGACGCAGGGCGCGGTGTGATGCGGCTCGGCGGCGGTAAGGCGCGGTGTGGAGTGGCGGCGCGGGTGAGGCGCGGTGTGGAGGAGAGCTTTGATTTGATGTGTTTAGAGGGGGGGGGTGCTTGGGTATTTATATTGGGGAGGGGAGGGGTTTACTTGGGGTAGAGGACAAGGAATTAGAATAGGAGTAGGAAAGATCTAGAAAATAAACGGAGTAGGACTAAAGAAAACGAAATAAGGAAAAGGGGACAAGGGGGCGCCCTAGAATCCTAAAAGGATTCGGTCCTAGCAAGAGGCGGCGGCGGCCGACCGGCTCCTGGCTCGGCGCCTGGCGCCTGGGAGCGCGGCGGTAGGTGGCTTGGCTTGGGCCTTTGGCCCAAGGCGCTGCTCAAATTTTTTTTTAAATAGTTTCCTCGCGCAGAAAAAAAAAACAAAAAAAGGGATCTAAACGAACTCCGAAAAATCTAAAGTAAATTTTCCCCGACTCCTAAAAATGAGCCGAACAAAATGAACTTTTCTCCGGACCTAAAATGCAATTTTTGAAAACGCGCATTTTTCCCTATCCAAATAAAATGCAAATAAACACCGGAACGCAAAATTGATCTATTTATTATATCTTCATTTTTCCTAAATTTGGGAAAGTCATATTATTCCCTCTCTCATATATTCTGACACCGGAAAAATTTATTGAAGATAAAATAAATAAATCAAATGATCCTATTTTCAAAATTCGAGAGAACTCTCAAATATGAAAATAACGAAATCTCCAACTCTCTCCGAGGGTCCTTGAGTTGCGTGAAATTTCTAGGATCAACCAAAATGCAAGAAAATATGATATGCATATGATCTAGTGTATAACATTCCAAATTGAAAATTGGGGATGTTACAAACCTACCCCCCTTAAGATGAATCTCGCCCTCGAGATTCGGGTTGGCTAGAAAATAGGTGAGGGTGGTCTTTGAGCAAATCCTCTTCTCTCTCCCAGGTGGCTTCATCTTCTGAGTGGTGGTTCCACTGAACTTTGCAAAACTTGATAACCTTGCTGCGAGTAACTCTACTGGCAACATCGAGAATCTTGACTGGCTTCTCCTCATATGTTAGGTCATCCTTTAACTGAATTGCTTCTAATGGCACTGTATCTCTTAGCGGTACCTCCGCCATCTCGGCGTGACATTTCTTCAACTGAGAAACATGGAATACATCATGAACTCCTGACAGTCCTTCTGGTAATTCCAACTTATAAGCGACTTCTCCCATATGTTTCACGATCTTAAATGGTCCAACGAAACGCGGTGCTAACTTTCCCTTAACTCCAAAACGCTTAACTCCTCGAAGTGGGGATACTCGAAGGTAAACTCTGTCTCCGGTTTCGTAAACTGTCTCCTTGCGTTTAGAATCTGCATAGCTCTTCTGCCTGGACTGGGCTACCTTGAGCCTATCGTGAATCAACTTAACCTTCCGTTCTGACTCCTTAATCAAATCTGGTCCAAAGAATTGACGGTCTCCAACTTCGTTCCAGGACAACGGTGTCCTGCACCTCCTTCCGTATAAAGCTTCGAAAGGGGCCATCTTCAAACTGGTTTGGTAATTGTTGTTATAAGAAAACTCCGCGTACGGTAAGTTTTCGTCCCAACTTGATCCATAATCTAGTGCACAAGCTCTCAGCATATCTTCCAAAATCTGATTGACTCTCTCGGTCTGTCCATCTGTCTGCGGATGAAAAGCTGTGCTGAACTCTAGTCTGGTTCCTAAAGTTTCATGCAACTGATTCCAAAACTTTGAGGTAAATTGGGTTCCTCTATCTGATACGATACTCCTCGGAACTCCATGCAAACAAACGATTCTAGTCATGTATATCTTTGCCAACTTAGCACTGGTGTAAGTGGTCTTAACTGGAATGAAATGTGCTACCTTCGTCAAACGATCAACTACTACCTATATCGAGTCATATCTGGCTTTTGTCCTGGGTAGTCCTGTGATAAAATCCATGCCTATCTTATCCCACTTCCATTCGGGTATCGGCAGTGGTTGTAACAATCCTGCTGGCTTTTGATGTTCTACTTTTACTCTCTGACATACGTCACAAACTGCTAAATACGCTGCAATATCCTTCTTCATTCCGGTCCACCAGAATGTTTCCTTAAAATCCAAATACATCTTGGTATTCCCTGGGTGAATCGAATATGGTGAATTATGTGCCTCCTGCAAAATCAACTTCCTGATCTCCGGGTCATTGGGCACATAAACACGGTCCTCAAACCATAAGGTGTCGTGCTCATCCTCACGAAATCCCTTTGCTTTTCCTTTGCTAAGTTTCTCTTTTATAGCAGCAATCTCTTTGTCAGATTTCTGAGCTTCTCTGATCTTATCCATCAATGTTGATTGAATCTCCAATGCTGCTACATAGCCTTTCGGAACTATTTCCAAACATAGCTCACGAAGGTTTTCTGCTAATTCCTTTGGTATTTTCCCCGTCATTATCGTATTGACATGGCTCTTACGGCTCAATGCGTCAGCTACTACATTAGCCTTTCCGGGATGGTAATGCAATCTCATGTCATAATCCTTGATGAGCTCCAACCATCTCCTCTGTCGGAGGTTCAACTCCTTCTGAGTGAAAATGTACTTCAAACTCTTATGATCCGTGTACACCTCACAATGATTTCCAATGAGGAAATGTCTCCACGTTTTCAATGCATGCACTACGGCTGCTAACTCCAAATCATGCGTGGCATAATTCAACTCATGAGGCTTCAGTTGTCATGATGCATACGAAACAACTCTCCCTTCCTACATCAGCACTGCTCCAAGTCCTCGACGTGAAGCGTCGCAATACACCTCATAATCCTTGGTCTGATCTGGCAAAATCAATACCGGTGAGGTAACCAATCGTTTCTTCAACTCCTGGAAACTAGCCTCACACTCCTCAGTCCATTTGAACTTAGTATCCTTCTTCAACAATTCAGTCATAGGCTTTGCAATCTTTGAAAAGTTCTCAATGAATCTCCGGTAGTATCCTGCGAGTCCAAGAAAACTCCGGATCTCTCCAACTGTTGTTGGTGCTTCCCATTCGGTTACGGTCTCAACCTTTGTGGGGTCAACTGCTATACCTTCTTCGGATATAACGTGTCCGAGGAATCCAACTTCCTTCAACCAAAACTCACATTTGCTGAATTTGGCATATAACTGATGTTCCCTTAATTTCTCCAAAACCAAACGCAAATGTTCCTTATGCTCCTCTTCATTCTTTGAATAAACCAAAATGTCATCGATGAACACTACGACGAACTTATCCAAAAACTCCATAAACACTTTGTTCATCAGGTTCATAAAATAGGCAGGTGCGTTAGTCAATCCAAATGACATAACGGTATACTCATACAGTCCATATCTTGTGGTGAATGCTGTCTTAGGTATGTCCTGCTCTCGAATCTTCAACTGATGGTACCCTGATCGCAAATCGATCTTCGAAAACACTTTAGCTCCTTGCAATCGATCAAACAGATCGTTGATCATTGGCAGTGGGTACTTGTTCTTGATGGTTACTTCATTCAATCCCCGATAATCTACAACCATCCTTAATGATCCATCCTTCTTTTCCACTAGAAGTGCGGGTGATCCCCAAGATGACGAACTTGGGCGAATGTAACCTTTATCCAATAACTCCTTAATCTGATTCTTAATTTCCACCAAATCCTTTGCTGGCATCCGGTACGGTCGCTTCGATATTGGGCCTGTACCTGGCAATAACTCAATCAAAAACTCAATGTCTCTATCCGGTGGCATGCCTGGTAATTCCTCAGGAAATACATCAGGAAAATCCTTTACCACTGGTACTTCCTCCTGCACAACTCCTGTTAGGCAATTCACTTGTGTCCTGTTTGGCACATGCCGGGATACATACTTGATCCTTCTTCCTTCTGGTGTGGTAAGCAAAATTGTCTTACTGGCGCAATCGATGTTTCCTCCATTCCCATTACCATTCTTGTGGCCATTATGGTCGTGCGAGCTACCTCCTCCATGGGTGTGCTGAAACTTAAATCCTGGTTTAGGGGTAAAACGGGGCTTCTGCTGGGCTCCAGAGTTATACTTCCCCTGTCCATACTTCCTCTTACGGTTCTCAATCTGCTGTTGCTTCCCTTCAATCATGATGGCACGATCTACCAACTCCTGGTAGTTGTTGAAATTTGCTACCATCAACTGCATGCTTAGTTCATCATTCAATCCTTCCAGAAACTTCTCTTGCTTGGCTGCATCCGTAGCAACGTCATCTGGGGCATAACGGGCTAGCTTACTAAACTCTTCCACATACTGGCCAACAGTCCTTCCTTCTTGGCGTAAGTTGCGAAACTCACGCTTCTTTATGGCCATAGCTCCTGCTGAAACATGGGCAGTGCGGAAAGCTTGCTGAAACTGATCCCATGTGACAGTGTCAACTGGGTAAGTGGCTGTGAAATTCTCCCACCATGCTGCCGTGGGTCCGTCAAGCTGGTGTGCGGCAAACTTCACTTTCTCACCATCCGTGCATCCTGCAGTGGTCAAGTCCCTTCCTATCTTGCGGAGCCAATCGTCTGCTACTATTGGCTCGGTGCTACTGGAAAACACCGGCGGATTCAGCCTAAGGAAATGGGCTAAGTGGTCAACAGGTGGTGGTGGTGGTGGGTTGTTGTTGTTGTTCTGCTGATTCTGAACTAACATCTGCATCAATTGATTCTGCTGCTGGATCAACTGAGTGAGCTCCGGTGGAAATCCATTGTCACATCTCGGAGGCATCTGAGGGTTTAGAAAAGATGAGAATTAAGAATAGAGGGGGTCTAAAGGGAAAACACTACCCATATGCACATGAGGCAAAAGCACACAATTCACTTCAATCAATCAAACAAGGGCTTACAAACGGTCTAACTATCGCAAAAGTGCTCGACTATAATGTGTTTACATGGGGGAATACTACTACTATTTGGTGGTCATCTAGAAGTTTGAACCGGTGGAAGACTCCATGATATCTACTCCAGCTTCGTCTTCAAAGTCGGGTTCACTTGAATCCGAATCGGTGTCGTCGATGATGATGTAGTTGTCTGGACATGCGACGTACTTGTCGTCCTCCTGGGTGCTAACTTCCTCTTGAGTTCTTCAATCTCCTGCTTAAGATCGCAATTGTGCCTTGCTAGAGCTACGATCTCGTCCATGTAGTCCTTGCGTGTAGACTTTAGTTCTCCTTCTAGCTCGATGATCCTTGCCTCTGCATTCTTCAACTCTACCATATCATTGCACATCTGGTTCTCGTGGCGTCGAATGTGCTGGTTTAACTCCTGGATGAAAGATGCAATGGATCTATCCTTCTTGGTGCTGACTAACTCCCATTGTTCATCACGGCGTCCGCAAATCTGGTAGATAGTGTCCTTGAGGTCTTCTTGATAAACTTCTCCAATGCGTCCTATGGTGATATGAGCTACCATGCTCCTTCCTAGACTCCAGGTTGGTGCATTGAAAACACTATCTATGGGCTTCGTGATTGGCGCGAATGTTCTTCCCGGAACGTGAGCTTGAATCTTCCAGCGCTCCTCTTCAGGCAGAGTGGCGTTGAAGGTTCCCGTGAAGCTTGGTAATCCAATGTTCAGGTACTTGGTGACTTCCTTTAGGTGAAATCCAAATGGTGTGCCTTCATCCGGTTGAGCGTACTTAATCTTCGCCTGCGTCATCCTAAAAGAGTAGGAAAGATGAGGAGTTAGAAAATGAGAAGAGAAGGGTGATCTATGGCTTTAACTTAGTGGTCGTGTCCTACAGTCAACGTGTGCTCTGATACCATCTCTATAGCGACCTGACCCGAATGGATCACGTCTACTGTGCTACGGTGTCATCCCTGGATCAGTAATGCTGACACCACACAGTACATCGAGGTTTTATAGCAGAGTTGCAATCACACACTTATTACATCGATGGCTCAAAAAGAACTTATTACAATAAATATGACTTAAGGCCATATTTTAAAGATAACAGCGGAAGACTTGGAAGATAAATGGGTCCATCAACTCTAGCGGCATCACTGAGTATAGAACCACGACCTAAACGCACCTCAATCGTCGTCTGAAAAGTCTGCAACATTAACGTTGCAGCCCGAAAATGGGTCAGCACATGGAATATGCTGGCAAAGTAACACATAGAGAGTAATGGAATGAAACAGCTATACTATATGCATATATGGCTGGTGGAAAGCTCTATGGTTACAGTTTTTGCGTAAAGCCAATTTTTCCCTACTGCAAAGGAATAAATTTTATTTACTATCATGGTGGTTGTGAAACATTGAGAATGGTTGACAGCATTCTCAATCCCAATTAAAAGTAATTAAAACCCAATAACATTAATTCGAAGTAACATGTTGAGATTCACAATGATATTCAAGTACTAGATACTCAAGTTGTCCATAACCGGGGACACGGCTAATCATGATTAGTTTGTTACTCTGCAGAGGTTTGCGCACTTTTCCCCACATGACTCGATCGCCTCCGTTTGGTTTCTCGCACTACATGGTGTTTGAGAAACGGATGACCGAGACATAGTCTTTCAGAAGCACTAGCACCTTACATGTGGGGTAGACCGGTACACCTACATCCCCTACATCTGCTAGTCCACCCCGTAAGAGTTCGCACAACTTAGTCAACTAGGCCAGAGCCCATAGTAGCATGTGGCTGCACACGGAAGTTTCTAGCATGAATTATCTTATGATCCCTTTGAGCCTGGGTGGCGGTCCAAAAAAAAACAGGCAAGTCCTGATAGACATCAGGTGCCTCAATCCACCCAGATGTGTGTTTAAGTTGCCACCTTAGATAAACCATTAAAATTATCAATCTCACATCTGTCATGGATATCACTCACCCAATCCACGTCTACTAGCATAGCATGGCATAATAAGTAAACGTAGAAGTAACTCCCAAAGGTTTCACAATAATACAGGTAAGAGGTACTACCTCATCTACTTCCCATCCCACAATTTAATTAGATCCTAATCATGCAATGTGTGAGGATTGATCTAATGCAATAAAACATGGGTTGTAGAAAAGGTATGATCAAAGTGTTACTTGCCTTGCTGATGATCCGCGAGTCCTAGGGTTTCGAAGTAACAAGCGGCGCAATCCGGGTAATCTATCGCAGACAAACAACAAGCATGAAATAAGTACTCATCTAATGCACAGGTAAAACTCGAACAAGAGAACGAACCAGGTAGTTCAACTTAAGAACTCCGGTTGCAAAGAAAGAACGAGAAACAAACGGCGGAAGAAAACAACTCGGTTCTAGCAAGTTGAATCTAGGTCAAATACTGTAACAAAAGCTTGTTCAAGTTGATTAGACGGAACGGCGGTTTCGAGACGAAACTCCAGGCGCTTGAATCACCTGATTCCGATAAACAAGCGAAAAGATAAACTACGAAGAAGATCGGATCTGAGATCGCCATCGCGGAATAAATCCAACGAAAAGAAAAAGAAGAACGGTTAAACGAACGGACGTTCGTTAACCTAGAAGAATCCAGTGATAACGTTCGTTAGGACGAACGGTCCGGCGAACGGTCCAAAGCAACTAAATCGGAGAAGAAAACGAATCCGATCTAGGGTTTCGGAGAAGAAAAACCGAACAAAAAACCGATCTAGAAAACCAGAACGGTTTAGAGAAGAAAAGAATCGGAACGATTAGAAGAAAACGATCCGAGAAAAAGAATAGATGTAGCGTGGGGAAACCTTGGCGAGGTCTCCGGCGAACGGGGCTCCGGCGGCGGCGGCGTTGGGCGGCGGCGGTGGTGGCGTGGGTGAGGGGCGGCGGCAGTGTAGGCAAGACGCGGGCGGCGGCTTAGGGTGGCGCGGCGACTAGGTGCGGCGGTGGCGTAGGGCGCGGGGTGGGGTGGTGCGGCGTAGGGCGGCGGCGTGGGCAAGGTGCGGCGGCGGCGCGGGGTGTGGGGTGGCGGCGCGGGTGAGGCGGCGCGGCGGCGGTGACGCAGGGCGCGGTGTGATGCGGCTCGGCGGCGGTAAGGCGCGGTGTGGAGTGGCGGCGCGGGTGAGGCGCGGTGTGGAGGAGAGCTTTGATTTGATGTGTTTAGAGGGGGGGGGGTGCTTGGGTATTTATATTGGGGAGGGGAGGGGTTTACTTGGGGTAGAGGACAAGGAATTAGAATAGGAGTAGGAAAGATCTAGAAAATAAACGGAGTAGGACTAAAGAAAACGAAATAAGGAAAAGGGGACAAGGGGGCGCCCTAGAATCCTAAAAGGATTCGGTCCTAGCAAGAGGCGGCGGCGGCCGACCGGCTCCTGGCTCGGCGCCTGGCGCCTGGGAGCGCGGCGGTAGGTGGCTTGGCTTGGGCCTTTGGCCCAAGGCGCTGCTCAAAATATTTTTTTTTAAATAGTTTCCTCGCGCAGAAAAAAAGGGATCTAAACGAACTCCGAAAAATCTAAAGTAAATTTTCCCCGACTCCTAAAAATGAGCCGAACAAAATGAACTTTTCTCCGGACCTAAAATGCAATTTTTGAAAACGCGCATTTTTCCCAAATAAAATGCAAATAAACACCGGAAAGCAAAATTGATCTATTTATTATATCTTCATTTTTCCTAAATTTGGGAAAGTCATATTATTCCCTCTCTCATATATTCTGACACCGGAAAAAATTATTGAAGATAAAATAAATAAATCAAATGATCCTATTTTCAAAATTCGAGAGAACTCTCAAATATGAAAATAACGAAATCTCCAACTCTCTCCGAGGGTCCTTGAGTTGCGTGAAATTTCTAGGATCAACCAAAATGCAAGAAAATATGATATGCATATGATCTAGTGTATAACATTCCAAATTGAAAATTTGGGATGTTACAATTGTTGGCTCTTGGCCAACACCATTTTCTTCTTCACCAGTTAGCATCTCCCCATCCCCAGCTGCTCCTGGCGCGCTTCTTGGTGGGCTCCTCCTTCTCCAGCTTTGCACAGCGAAGCCCGTCCTGGGTGACGGTGACACGGTTCCATATCTCGTACGATGCATAGGCGTCCTTTGCCGCATACACTACAAAAAAAGACACATCCGTGACATTTTGGGCCGAACAATTTTTTCTGTCATACTTATGACACTTGTATGACGATAATTGTGACAAAACCCGGTATCATCATAGATGTGGTGGGCTCCTACTTCTATGACAAAAAATCATGATAGAAAATGAGCTTTTCGTCCTGGACAGGCCGGAGACGCAGCTGCATGACATTCTTTGGCCGTCCATGACGGAAAAAACCGTGGTAGAAGCGAGGGTGAGGAAAATATCGGGGTGTTCCCGTTTACAGTGGGTGGTCAGGGCCGAGCGATGCATGTTTCTCTCGTACATGCACGCGTCTTTGTGCGAGGCGTTGGGCTCTAACTGAACCCGAGCGAGGCGTTCGCCTACTGAAACCGAGCGATTGCACTGCAGGCTACTGAAAGTGCAACTATCCCTAGGTGGTTTTGGTAATTCATAACAACATATAGCTCATTGAGCTAATACTATTCCAAGATGATTATTTCAGGAAAGCTCAATGATTGGCATGGCATGGATGTGAATGTGGAACCCTCAAAATGCTAAGGACAAAGGATTGGCTCAAGCTCAAAATCTCAAGACTCTTCATTTTATATTTTAGTGATCCAAGATCGCATTGAGTCTTTAGGAAAAGCCAATACTATCAAGGAGGGATGAGGTGTTGCCTAATGAGCCTCTTGCTTCATGTGCTTAGTGATATGCTCCAAAACCCTCAACTACTTTCCCATATCCACATATGACCTAAACCCTAAGCCAAACTCGGTCCTACCAATTCTTCCTCTCCGGCGCCACCAAGTTTCACTTGTCATTAGCCACTGCCAAACCCTAGCAATTCGGTCCTACCGATAGGGATCTCGGTCTCACCGAGATGGGGTTGCAAACTCTCTATTTCCCTTTCGTAACTTTTTGGTCCCACCGAAAGAGCGAATCGGTCCCACCGAGATTGCAATGTAAACACAGTGTTTCCCCATTGTAACTTTTCGGTCTCACTGAGTTCCACTCGGTCTCACCGAAAGAGCAAATCCGTCCCACCGAGTTTGCCTGACCAACTCTCTGGTTAGCTCATTACCAAATTCGGTCCCACCGAGTTTGTGTAATCAGTCTCACCGAGATTACGTTATGCCCAAACCCTAACCGTATCGGTCCTACCGAGTTGCATATCAGTCCCACCGAAAATCACTAACGGTCACTAGGTTTAAATTTTCGGTCCAACCGAGCTTATTGATTCGGTCCCACCGAGATTGGAAAACTGTGCAACGGTTGGATTTTGTGTGGAGGCTATATATACCCCTCCACCTTCTTCTCATTCGAGAGAGAGAGCCATCAGAACACACACACCATTCCAACTGATATGTTCTAAGAGAGAACCACCTACTCATGTGTTGAGACCAAGACATTCCATTCCTACCATATGAATCTTGATCTCTAGCCTTCCCAAGTTGCTTTCCACTCAAACCCTCTTTCCACCAAATCCAAATCCTATGAGAGAGAGTTGAGTGTTGGGGAGACTATCATTTGAAGCACAAGAGCAAGGAGTTCATTACCTACACACCATTTGTTACTTCTTGGAGAGTGGTGTCTCCTAGATTGGCTAGGTGTCACTTGGAGCCTCCGACAAGATTGTGGAGTTGAACCAAGGATTTTGTAAGGGCAAGGAGATCGCCTACTTCATGAAGATCTACCGCTAGTGAGGCAAGTCCTGTGTGGGCGTTGGCCATGGTGGGATAGGCAAGGTTGCTTCTTCGTGGACCCTTTGTGGGTGGTTGCTTCTTCGTGGACCCTTCATGGGTGGAGCCCTGTGTGGACTCGCGCAACCGTTACCCTTGGGTGCAGCCCTGTGTGGACTCGCGCAACCATTACCCTTCGTGGGTTGAAGTCTCCATCAACGTGGATGTAGGATAGCACCACCTATCCGAACCATGGGAAAAACATCCGTGTCTCCAATAGCGTTTGATTTCTCCAAACCCTTCCCACTCTTTGCATGCTTGCTTGAATTATGTGATGATTGCTTGACTTGTCCTAAATTAGCTAAAATCTGCCAAGAACTAAAATTGGGAAAAGGTTAAGTTTTTATTTGGTCAAGTAGTCTAATCACCCCCCCTCTAGACATACTTTCGATCCTACAAGTGGTATCAGAGCTTTGGTCTCCATTTGCTTGATCTCCATAGCTTTTGGTGGTCATAGCCTTGGTTTCACAACCTAGGAGAGTATGGTGTCTAGCGAGGGAAATTATCACCGTAGAGGTCCTTACTTTGATGGTACTAATTTTGCTAGTTGGAAGCATAAAATGAAAATGCATATTCTTGGACATAACCCTGCCGTTTGGGCTATTGTGTGTGTTGGTTTGCAAGGTGACTTCTTTGATGGGAGAGAACCAAACCGTGAAGCTACCGCGGATGAGTTGAAGATGTTGCAATACAATGCTCAAGCTTGTGATATTCTCTTCAACGGATTGTGCCCCGAAGAATTCAACAAAATCAGCCGTCTTGAGAATGCAAAGGAAATTTGGGACACTTTGATTGATATGCATGAAGGTACCGACTCCGTCAAGGAATCCAAGTTGGATGTGCTTCAAAGCCAACTTGACAAGTTCAAGATGAAGGATGGTGAAGGTGTCGCAGAAATGTACTCTAGGCTTGCTCTCATCACAAATGAGATTGCCGGCTTAGGAAGTGAAGAGATGACCGATAAATTCATCATCAAGAAGATTCTAAGAGCCTTGGATGGAAAATATGATACCGTGTGCACATTGATCCAAATGATGCCCAATTACAAAGATCTCAAGCCAACGGAAGTGATTGGAAGAATTGTTGCTCATGAGATGTCACTTAAGGATAAAGAGGAACTTCACAACAAATCAAGTGGTGCCTATAGAGCCTCATGTGAAGCCCCTACATCACCAAGTGAGAAACAAGACTTCAATGAAGAATTGAGCTTAATGGTGAAGAACTTCAACAAGTTCTACAAGAGTAGAAGCAAAGATAGAAGCTTCAAGTCAAGGTCCTACAATGACAAAACATCTTCTAGTCGAGAGCAAAACTGCTACAATTGTGGAAGACCCGGACACTATTCCAATGAGTGTACGGCTCCCTACAAAAGAAGAGAAGATTCTCCAAAAAGAAGAAGCAAAGAATCACCACCAAGAGAGAGAAGGAGCAGAGATGATCGTTATGAACGAAGATACTCACGGAGCTACACAAGACAAAGACATCAAGCTCATGTTGGTGAATGGGTATCCGGCTCTGACTCCGACAGCCACTCCGAGAGAAGTTATTACTCTGGCTCCGAAGATACTCAAGATGAAGGTGTTGCCGGTCTAGCACTTGTGTCAACCAACTCCTATGACATATTTGACTCACCAAATGAGGGAATTGGAAGATGCTTCATGGCCAAAGGTCCTAAGGTAACACACCCCGAGTATGTTGATTTTAATAGTGATGAAGATGACTTGTTAGGTGATGAAAGACAAATTAATCATGCTAATCAAGATAAAACGAATGACAATGATAAGGAGAAGATTGAGTCTCTAACTAAAGAACTAAAAACTCTTAAGTTAGCTCATGACACTATCTTCGAAGATCATCAAGAACTTTTAAGAGCTCATGAGAAATTACGCTTTGAAAAGCTCAATCTTGAGAAAGAGCATGAGTTCTTAAAAGCAATCAATGATGATCTCCGCAAGAAAAGTTCTTCTTACATTCCCAAGCGTTTACTCTTATCCACTTACATGCCTCAAGTCAAGTCTAACAAGAAAGATTCTTCCTCTAGTAGTAACAATGATCATGCTAAATCCAATATTGTTGCTTCTAGTAGTTCTCTTTATTCCACTAATGATTCTCTTATCCAAGTTACACTTGAGCAAGAAAATAGCTTATTGAAGGGAATTATAGAGAAAGGAGTGTACAAAAGCCTTGCCGGGAGTAAGCAATTCGAAGAAATTGTGCGCAAGCAAGGAATGCACCGGAATAATCAAGGTGTTGGTTTTGAACGAAAGTTCAATGCCAATGGAGTTGAGTGGGAAGAAGATCAATACCCCAAGACAAAGTTTTTCCCTCGACAAGAGAAGTATACTTCTCTCAAGGGGACACAAGCTCAAGATGATCTTCCACCACAAGACTACAAGCAAAAAGGGAAGGACAAGCTTCAAGAGCAAATCGATGCATTTGAAGAAGCTCCAAAGACCTTAGTCAAGTGGATTCCCAAGACTACTTCAAGTTCCACTTCATCAAGTACGACTACAACTCCAAGGATTCCCATCAAGATGATGTGGATCCAAAAGAATAACTAGAGAGTTCTTGAGGGTGACTCCGCCAACGTACTTCACTCTTATCATTTTGGCAAGAACAAGTGCAATCAACTTCCACATCTTGCACTAGTTCAAGGAGTCACAAACCCTCTTGTTGGTAAGACAAGGGACAAGGTAACCTAAAAGTTTTCATGGACATCATCTTTTGTGTGCATCACTCTATGTCTATGGATATCCTTGCTTGTTCCTTGTGGGACTAACCCATGTAGGTATTGAAAGTGCAATTCACTCAAATGGATAGCTCCAGGAGATCTACATCAACATTGAGCATCCACATCTTCAATATCTACATGAAGTCATCATCGACAAAACCCAAGGTTAGTTCATCCCTCTTAGGGGGGATATCACATCTAGGGGGAGCTTTACTCTAAGACTTGAGCTAAAGCAACTCTAAACGATGAGTATGACCTATGATCAAGTGTTCTCACTTGACTCCTAAGTCAATATACTCATATATAGATGACCTAGACATCGCAAATTGCTTGATAGATGCTAGAATTGGTTGTCCATGCCTTGCCACATATTTCATTTGCCATCTTATTGTGTGAGCATGCTGGTTGCATAATTTACTCATTCGAGGACATCCACTTGTTGTTTTGATTGTTTGGTTTTATCTTCTTTTGCCAAGTGGATGGACAAGAATGCCTAAGAACCTCCTCTAGCTATCTATGCTCTTCTCATCTCAAACTCTATTCATGCTGCATCACAAAATTTGATCAAGTCAGATTCGAACCACTCTGTGTGAGGAGCGCTCGGAGTCCCCGATTCGTCATAGACTTAAACTTCCAAAACCTCTTTATGATTCTCGGTCTGACCGATACTCTACTTTCGGTCCTACCGAGATCATTAAGTTGATCTAGGTTTTCGATCTCGGTGCAACCGATTTGAACCTTTCGGTCACACCGAGTTTCAGTAACTGCACACAGTTATGAATCTCGGTGCCACCGAGTTGT
Organism: Triticum urartu; assembly: GCF_056163025.1. Taxonomy (NCBI): domain Eukaryota; kingdom Viridiplantae; phylum Streptophyta; class Magnoliopsida; order Poales; family Poaceae; genus Triticum; species Triticum urartu. The sequence goes on from NC_141879.1 coordinate 429,479,041, forward strand.
TCCACTCGGTCACACTGACAGGGTCGGGCTATATATAGTCACGGACAAAATTTGGAAATTTCTCCGAACCCCTTCGCCCGTGCGATAGCCTGCTCTGCCCTCGTGGTCTCCGGATCGTCTTCTCGCCGCCAGCAGCCTCCAGTCGCTGGTCTCCATCGCCGTCAACGGGAATTCTGCCCCGCTGTTGCCGTCGTAGCAAGTCCCCGCCGAACTAGGGTATGGACTTGATCTTTTTGCTATTCCTCAATCTGATTCCTAGCACATTGTGATCATATTGATTCTAGCCACGTTTGATCAACTTCTATCCAGTCAAAACGCTCATAGATTAGGTTTTATTCGAAAATTCTAGGTTTAGGTTTCCGCCGAAACTATCTCGGACCCACCGAGTTGAAAAACTCGGTCCCACCGATTTGGCTTATGCCATTGCACAAGTGAGACTCGGTCTGACCGAGAATTACTTATCGGTGTGACCGATTTTTGAACTCAGTGAAACCCTAGCAGTCTCGGTGCCACCGAACTATGACTCGGTCCTACCGAGTTCACTAGTTTAGGTTCCAAAACTGCTTTGGTATCACCGAGTTTGAAAATCGGTAGATCCGAGATGATTTCAGTGGAAAACTAAAACTAAGTTTTTGGATCATTCTTTTGCAAAAATACTCTGCATTTTGTGATGCTCATCTTTTCTATCTCATCTATAATCTATTCACAGGGTCAGCAGTCAGTTTGCAGCATGTCTGATCAAAGTGATAGCCAAAATATGTCAGAGCAGCAAGTGGTGATGAGTGAGGGCACTAGTCCCTCTAGTTCATCTGATGAAGGCAGCAGGAGCACTCCTAGCAATTTGCCAAAGGCTGCCACGAGAGAAAGGAAGAAGAGGACTTCAGATTCCGAAGATGAGGACTATGTGGCAGAGGAAGAGGCCACTTCCAAGAGAATTGAGCCAGCTCAAGGCACTAAGCCAGGTCTGAAAATAAAAAGGCTAGCAAGCAGGCAGCCCATGTCAAAGGCAAGAGCCTCAACTGAGAAGCCCACTCCCCAAGAGCCAGTTGCAGCTGAGGGCAAGAAAAGGAAGGAGAGGGTGAAGAAGACTGTGGCTAGAGTGCTTGGAAAAGCTTCCATCATGGAAGAAGAAGAGGAAGAAGAGGTAGCTGCACCAGCACCCAAGGCACCCAAGCTGATGGGTGATGCCATAAGGTCAGGGGCTACTGCATCTAAGCCCAAAGCTGCCTCCAAGCCAAAACCTAAAAGAAATACAAGGAACATTCCTGCAGCTGAGAAGAACAAGGCCCCAGTGCCTGAGACTGTTGCTGAGGATGAGGAGGAGAATGTCCTGAGAAAGCTAAAGCCCAAGATCCCAGACCACAACGATGCTCATCCTGTGGCTGAGGATATGAAGCTCAGGAGAGATTCAGGGCTGAGGAAATGGAGAGAAGCAGACCCGTATGCTTCAAGGAGAAGGACTACCGTGGACTACAGGTTTCACACAAAGGAGCAGCAGGATTTCTATGAGACTGTTTTGCTAGATAAGAAGCCAATTGTCTGTGACATGAGATGGGTTGACTGGACCTACATGAGGGAGAAGGAGGAACACTACCCAGGAGTATATGACAGCTTTCATGCTTGTGGAGTAGCTGACTTTGTTGGGCAGAAGCTCACAAAGTGGAATGAGGAACTTATCATGCAGTTCTACTCCACGGTACACTTTTACCCAGATGGGAGGATCACATGGATGTCTGAGGGTACAAGGTACCAATCCACAGTGGCTGAGTGGGCACAGATCATTAATGCCCCAGAGGAGCAAGATGATGACTTGGATATCTATGCCAAGAAGAAGATGGACCATAACTCCATGTCCAATATGTACAAGGAAATTCCCAATGAAGCTCTTGACACTTTCAAGTTTGGCTCTATGCATTACCTTCTGTCAGGGCTCCCGACGATCAATTGGATACTAAGGCACACCTTATTGCCTAAGTCTGGAGATCACAAGATGATCAGAGGCCATGCTATCAACTTGCTACATGTGTTTGATGTGCCTCAGAAGTTTAAGGTGATGAGCCTCATAGTGGAAACTATCCAGAGGACTGCAGCAGATCAGAAGAGGAGCTGCGGATATGCCCCTCAAATTCAAGAGTTCATCAACTCCAAGATGGGCACGGTCATATATCTGTTGGACAAGGAACACCTCCCATCCGTCCAGATTTCGAGGACAATCAAGTTGTCATGACTAAGAACGAGCCATCATCTGCCCAAGCATTTGCAAAGAAGGAGAAGGCGAGGAAGGAGAAAGCTGCCAAGATGCCTACTCAAGAGGAGGCATCTGAGTACTTCTTGAAGACCAAACAAAAGCAGCTTGGTTACTTGATTTCATCCACGCTGAGGATTGAGCAAAGTCTGGCCACGCTCACTAAGAATCAGCAGAGCCTAGAGAGAATCATGGAACAGAAGTTCTATGACTTGGATGTCAAGGTAACGGAAGTTCAGTCTGCAGTGGAGCAGCTCCAGGAGGACATGCAGGAGAGGAGAGGCAGGACTACCACTCATGCCTTTTCTAGAGTGCCACGAGGCCCGAGGTCATCTGCCATGCCAGTTGCTGACTCAAGAGCCACCACTCCAGCACCAGCTATAGCCTCAGCTCCAGCATCTACTACAGCCTCAGCTCCAGCATCTACTTCAGCTCCAACTCCAGCGACTACTTCAACATCTACAGAAGCCTTCGTCCTTGGAGTGATCCGGACTCCACCACCACAAGAAGATCAAGCCTGAGCGTCGATCTAGTGCTATGCATTTTCTAGGAACTTTTTGGTAACTTGTTGCCAAAGGGGGAGAAGATGTATAGATCATAGGCTTCGAGAGAGAGAGTGTTGCTTTTCTCTCTTGCTTTATTTGGTGGTTTTTCGAACTTGTTTGCTTTTGAGTGCCTGAGATACTACGTCATTATTTGTGAGACATTGATGATCATGTGTTTGATCATAAGCTACACTTAATGTTTGCTTAATATTATCATCTTATCTATCTTGTGTGATCATTCACTTTTCTTGGTGATGAGTGCATGTATTTCATTCTTATCATTTTAAGCGCTCCACCAAGATGTATGTGACATGGAAGAGTAACCCATGACTCTAACTCTTTGTGCATTTGCAGTCCAAAGCAAAATTTTAAATATGCACAAATTTAGGGGGAGCTCTTACTTATCACATACTTCTCAAAGCGACGATATATTTCATGCTTATTATCATTTGTCAAAGCTTTGATCTATATGTTGTCATCAATTACCAAAAAGGGGGAGATTGAAAGTGCAACTATCCCTAGGTGGTTTTGGTAATTCATAACAACATATAGCTCATTGAGCTAATACTATTCCAAGATGATTATTTCAGGAAAGCTCAATGATTGGCATGGCATGGATGTGAAAGTGGAACCCTCAAAATGCTAAGGACAAAGGATTGGATCAAGCTCAAAAGCTCAAGACTCTTCATTTTATATTTTAGTGATCCAAGATCACATTGAGTCTTTAGGAAAAGCCAATACTATCAAGGAGGGATGAGGTGTTGCTTAATGAGCCTCTTGCTTCATGTGCTTAGTGATATGCTCCAAAACCCTCAACTACTTTCCCATATCCACATATGACCTAAACCCTAAGCCAAACTCGGTCCTACCGATTCTTCCTATCCGGCGCCACCGAGTTTCACTTGTCATTAGCCACTGCCAAACCCTAGCAATTCGGTCCTACCGATAGGGATCTCGGTCTCACCGAGATGGGGTTGCAAACTCTCTGTTTCCCTTTCGTAACTTTTCGGTCCCACCGAAAGAGCGAATCGGTCCCACCGAGATTGCAATGTAAACTCAGTGTTTCCCCTTTGTAACTTTTCGGTCTCACCGAGTTCCACTCGGTCTCACCGAAAGAGCAAATCGGTCCCACCGAGTTTGCCTGACCAACTCTCTGGTTAGCTAATTACCAAATTCGGTCCCACCGAGTTTGTGTAATCGGTCTCTCCGAGATTATGTTATGCCCAAACCCTAACCGTATCGGTCCTACCGAGTTGCATATCAGTCCCACCGAAAATCACTAACGGTCACTAGGTTTACATTTTCGGTCCGACCGAGCTTATTGATTCGGTCCCACCGAGATTGGAAAACTGTGTAACGGTTGGATTTTGTGCGGAGGCTATATATACCCCTCCACCTTCTTCTCATTCAAGAGAGAGAGCCATCAGAACACACACACCATTCCAACTGATATGTTCTGAGAGAGAACCACCTACTCATGTGTTGAGACCAAGACATTCCATTCCTACCATATGAATCTTGATCTCTAGCCTTCCCAAGTTGCTTTCCACTCAAACCCTCTTTCCACCAAATCCAAATCCTATGATAGAGAGTTGAGTGTTGGGGAGACTATCATTTGAAGCACAAGAGCAAGGAGTTCATTACCTACACACCATTTGTTACTTCTTGGAGAGTGGTGTCTCCTAGATTGGCTAGGTGTCACTTGGAGCCTCCGACAAGATTATGGAGTTGAACCAAGGAGTTTGTAAGGGCAAGGAGATCGCCTACTTCGTGAAGATCTACCGCTAGTGAGGCAAGTCCTGTGTGGGCGTTGGCCATGGTGGGATAGGCAAGGTTGCTTCTTCGTGGACCCTTTGTGTGTGGTTGCTTCTTCGTGGACCCTTCGTGGGTGGAGCCCTGTGTGGACTCGCGCAACCGTTACCCTTGGGTGCAGCCCTGTGTGGACTCGCGCAACCGTTACCCTTCGTGGGTTGAAGTCTCCATCAACGTGGATGTAGGATAGCACCACCTATCCGAACCACGGGAAAAACATCCGTGTCTCCAATAGTGTTTGATTTCTCCAAACCCTTCCCTTTACATTCTTGCAAGTTGCATGCTTTACTTTCCGTTGCCTATATACTCTTTGCATGCTTGCTTGAATTATGTGATGATTGCTTGACTTGTCCTAAATTAGCTAAAATCTGCCAAGAACTAAAATTGGGAAAAGGTTAAGTTTTTATTTGGTCAAGTAGTCTAATCACCCCCCTCTAGACATACTTTCGATCCTACAGGTACACGTTACTGAACCCGAGCGATCAATCGATGGCTGTTAACTGAACTTGATCGAGCGATTCCTTCGCTACTGCTGCTAACTGAAGCCGATCGATGCTGCCTCTGGATCAATAGTGAGCGTTGCTAGGGGGTTTGGATGAATAGTTCCCGGTGGGGGTAGATGAACAGGACCCCGTGGTGTTGCCTTTGGATGAACAGGACCCCGATCGATCGAGCCAATAGAGGGCTGGATGAACAGTAGACGGTGGAGGGCTGGATGAAAAGTAGCCCGTGGAGGGGTGGTTGATCAAGACGACCCCGTGGAGGGCTGGATGAACAGTAGAAGGTGGAGGGCTGGATGAAAAGTAGCCCGTGGAGGGGTGGTTGATCAGGAGCCAGTTTGGAGAGGGCTGGTTGAACAGTAGCCGATGGAGTAGCGCATGGTGGAGGCTAGATGAACAGGAGCCCGTGGATGAACAGTCGCAGGTGGAGGCTGGAGGAGGTCGACGGTGGATGAACAGTAGCCCGTGGAGGCTGGAGGGGGTCGACGGTGGAGATGAACAATATCCCGTGGAGTCCCGTTTTGCGGTACGCCACACCCCTCCCAATGAAGGGGACCCCTGTTTCGATCGTAGAGCTCCAACACAACTCTGTTTCCTCCGTGTTGCGGTACGCCACACCCCTCCCGATCAACAGGACCCCGTTTCGACCGTAGGAGGTCCGTTTCCTCTGTTTTGCGGTACGCCAGACCCCTCCTGATGAACATGATCCCGTTTCGAACGCGGGCAGTCGAACACAAGGTCGTTTCCTCCGTTGTGCGGTACGCCAGGCCTCGTTTCCATCGGCTATCCGAACACCCCCTAATCCAGGACTCCCTCAGTAGCCCCTGAACCAGGCTTCAATGACGACGAGTCCGGCGCGCATATTGTCTTCGGCATTGCAAGGCGGGTTCCTCCTACAAGTACTTCATAGAAGATTTTGAACACAAAGATAGTGTCCGGTTCTGAAAAATAAGTTTCCACACATTGCCATAGAGAGAATAATATTTACACAAATCTAATCTGCTGATGTATTCCGTAGTGTGACATCACACCACGGCCAAGCTTTTAGTCGAACCGTTTTACTGTCTCATCTCAGCGTGTTATGCGAGGCGGTTTCCTTGGCACGTCCTGTTAAAGCAGATATCGTGTCCCCTTATTCCGGGATTCTCATCAATACGGGCGTGGGTAACCCAACCGTGCCATCGAGTACGGCGCTTGGAGATAAGCTAGTTTTATCAGGCTGGTGGGGACATGTAGTTGCGTCCACCCATATAAGGGGATAGAGATCCACCTTTTCACCTATGCCTTCTTCCACCTTCGCCTATCCATTCTTGCGCACTCGTGTCGGATTTCGGGTTCCGGCAGACCCTTGAGGTTCGAACACTGGGGTGCGCGCGGAGATTTCGCCTCCTACCTACCTGCTCCCCTTCGCCTTGCTAAGATCTAAATTATGGAAGGAACAACACAAGAGACACAGGGTTTATACTGGTTCGGGCCACCATTGTGGTGTAATACCCTACTCCAGTCTGTGGTGTGGTGGATTGCCTCTTGGGTTGATGATGATGAACAATACAAGGAAGAACAGCCTCGCCAGGGCCTGTTCTTGGCTGGGCGATGAACTGCTGGGAGGAGCTCAGTCACCCTTCTCTCTCTCTCTCTACCTGATCTTCTCTATCCTTTGGTCCCTCTCTTTTCTTCGGATCTGTCCGCCCCCTTTGCTCTGTGGGTGGCTGGTCCTAGTTATAGAGGCCCTGGTCCTCTTCCCAAATATCGAGCGGGAAGGGAGCCAACAATGGCGGGCTAATTTGAAGGGGGACAGCTAGTATCAGCTATCCTGACAAAAGTAGTCTTCGCCTGCGCAAAGCTCTGGTGATGACGCCGTCTTGGGCTCCACGGTGACCTCCATCTCGTAGTCCTCCTGGTCTTGGTCACGTTGCACCGAAATGGCAACCTTTGCCTGATGCCTCGTTACTCCGTGGCTGCGCTTGCCCCCTTTGCACCAAAGAGGAAGGGAGGACACTGCGCGGGCTGGCACCCGCCTGGCACCCCCGGTCGTCATGGCTTGCGTCACGGGCACCTCGTGAGGTACCCCGCCTTGATTTCTCCACCTCCTCGCGAGCCAGCCTAACGAGGCCGCGCCTGAGGAAGCTCCGCGTCGTCCACCCCGCGAGGCTTGGCCCCTCGCGAGGGTCTTGGGTTTGTGTTGGTGAAGATGGGCCGCGCCGGGCCCCCCTTTGAGCCACGCCATAGGCCACAGGCAGGCAATTCTGGGGACCCCCGTTCCCAGAATGCCGACAGTAGCCCCCGGGCCCAAGGCGCGCCCAGACTTGGCCGTCCGGGCAGGCGGAAGGGCAAGAGCGAAGCGCCGCGGGCCCTAACAGCCTGCGGCCTTGGGCGCCGCGTGGCGGTTGATTGGACGTGGGCGCCTCCACTTCCCCGTGGCGCCTCGGCAACCGCACGGACTAGACAAGTCCCTTCATGCAAAGTGGGTCATGATTACCAGCAATCGTGGAGGTCGGCGGTTGGCCTTCGCCGGACTTAAGTACGGAACAGCGTGCACCCTTCCAGTCCATCCCCCCTTACTTCTCCTTCTTCCCGATCCTTGCTTTGTCTTACTGCGATGGCTCCGATCCGCCGGTTCTCGATGGCAGAGAAGGGAAAAGCTCCCTGAGAGGAACCAGACCCACTCCCGCCGAAGAAATGGCTCGTCCCCCATGGCCCGGACGAAGGGGCCCTTCAGGTGGTGTCAAGGCCTTGGTGCGAGCGGGCGCCATAGGGGTTCCCGCTGCCATTGTACGCCCACGTCGAGGGCCCCGAAGCAGCTGATGCTGACCGCCACGGGCGGCGCCGCCATCGGCGCCGACGGGTCACGAAGGTGTGGGTCGTCCCCCTGGGGTCCACACCGAGGGCTCCTCCCGGTGTTCGTGCTTCACGTCGCCATTCCTCTTCAGTCTTGGATCTGCCTTCCTCCCTTCTTCGCCTCCATCATCCCGCAGGGGGAGCCCCTGGAGCTCTGGCTGCAGCACGCCGGCTGCAGCACCCTCGCGACCGAGGCAGAGGTCACGGTCTTTGCCCCGGGCGAGGTCTTCATGACTCGGGGGTGGAGAGAGATCGGCCGGGTTTCAGGGTAAGGGGCGTCTTCGCGGTCCACTTGGATTACGACTGTGCTTCGGTGATGCTCTTCAAGGTCTTCGATGCGAGCGGGCGCCGGCTGGAGTGCTGCCCTGGGGAAGGTGGCCAGGACCCTGCCGTGACGAGGACTGGGCCCGCCAACCGCTCCCTTGGTGGCTCTCAGGCGGTGGAGGCGTCGGAGGTTCCAGCGACTCCGGCGAGCTCTTCGCGACCTCGGAGACGAGCGACGACAGCCGACTCCTGGAGCAGGGCGGGCTCGTCAGGCCACCGCCGACTCTGATCTGGATGGGGTTGGCGTCGGTGCTTGACGGCCCATTGTTGATGATGGCGTCTTTTGTAGGGTCGTGCGTAGTTTGTGTCCCTTTAGGATCTGTTCCCTGCGAGGAATCAAAAACGCGTCCCGTGGGGGCATGTAAGGTGCCTGTGATCCTGTTTTGTTAATATAACCCTTGTCATAGAATTGCGTGAGTTGCTCATTCCGTCTTAGCTCAGTCCTCCCTTTCGAACCTCACGAGGGCTTGGTGCTCTGCGCCGACAGGTCCCAGTCCCAAGGCGGCTTCAGCCGTCGCTGGTATGCCAGGTCGCGATGCCGTGGTCAAGGCCAGGAGGTGAGCGACCCGGAGTCCGGTAAGAGCCCCTGAGTCGCGATGCTCAGGAGGACCCCTTTGGCGCCCAAGCAGCCGTCGTTTGGTGAGAAAGGAGAGCGGCGTTGCTAACACGGGATAGCGTTAGGTGCGGGGATGGTGCCACGGCAGCTGGCGCTTCCGGGTGATGACTTATCTCGAGGATCAGGGGCCACTCTCTGGTGTGTCGCCAGGTCCATGCATCGGCAGGTGCGAGGTTGCTCGCCGAGGTCCTCGTGTGTCTCTCCCCTCTCGCCTTTGCTCCCCTTTCTGCTCTACGTCCTCGGGTCCCGGCCCTCGAGCGAGTCTCAGTCGTCGCTGGCATGCCAGGTCACGATGCTATGGTCAAGGCCAGAGGGTGAGGGCTGGAGAGCCAGTAGGAGCCCTGAGTCGCGATGCTCAGGCACCCCCCTTTAACGTGCAAGCAGTTTGCGCGGACGAGAGCGCAAGTGACACCGCAAGGGCCTCGCCTGACGCAACCCCTTCAGGAGGTCCTGCAGGTCCATCATAGAAAAAACAAGGGGTTGCCATGACAATTGACAGTCAGCCGTTGGTTGCTTCCGAGGGGTAGTGAGGCACTGAAGGCTTGACGAGGTGATGCTATGCGGGGCTGCCGCGGCCAGAGCTCAGCCATGCAGGTTTGTCGGCGTTGCAGGGACGGACCCATGCGCAAGCATCGTGCCGTTTGGGAGTAGCTCCGTTAGTTGGCGTCAGGTGAGCAGGCAACTAGGTAAAACACATTAGCCGCGAAGGAGTGGATTCGTTCAAATAGATGCTAGGAATGCGGACATCACTGGGTCAGGCCCGAGCGACTTGGGGGGTCATGCAGCCCGAGGGGCGCCCCCAACAAGGTAAGCTAACAACATGGAATAAAAAAGGGATACACACCACAGGGACGGACCCACGCGACCTGGGAATAATGCAGCCCTGGGAGGGCGCTCCCAGCTGGGAATAAAACTCAAAAGATGTCACCTGATGATGTTGAGGACGAAGGAGCGTTGATGTAGCAGGCTCGGTGGGCTGCGGAAGCCGATCCTCACGAGCCCCCAGGCCCAGGGGCCTCGGGAGGCTCCGAAGGCGCTGGCGGCTCCTCACGGGCCATCTCCATCCCTGCCAGGGCTACGGAACGCCTGGCCTCTCGTGCCCCCGTGATGCCTCTCATGACGCGCTGGTACACGTCAGCCGCGTTCGGCAAGCCGTAAGGCATGCGAACGTAGCTGTGGGGTGGGCCTCCGCAGCGCCCCACTCGCGAGGGCCAGAGGCGCTCCAGAGAGGCGGCTCGGTTGAGCCTTGGTATGTCGATGCAGACGCGCAGCCCACCATCCTCGCCTGGATGGGGAGCCACTGCTGGTAGGCGGCGGCCACCTTTCATGACTCTTGACTCCTGTAGCTCCTGAATGGCCTTGCTGATGAACTCCTGAGGGTCTGGGTCTCCTTGCCTTGCTCCTTCTTGAGGGAAACGTGCTTCGAAACATGCCTCCATGTGGTGCCCAAGCGCCTCCCTCGTGACACTAGCTAGGTCGGTGGCTCTCCAGGGGAGAGCCCCCAAACCCTGCCTGAGGAGGGTGCCGGGCGCGCTTTCCTATGCGATGGAAGGAGGTTCCCCCCTGGATAGGCGCGGGCCCAGAGGGGCCTGCCTCCTGAGTGGTCGGACCGAACGATGTCTTCTTCTTCTTAGGGGCGGTCTCGGGAGGCCTCCTACTTCCACGATCCGGGTCTTCCAGTGACGCGGCCTGAAATGCTCGTTTCAGGGAACACACCGCGTCCTTCTCTTCACAGGGCACCGTGATGACTCCGCGCTTCCTGGAATCTTGAGGACGTTGTAGCCGTGGTGAGTTACGGCCATGAACTTGGCCAGCGCTAGGTACCCAAGGATGGCGTTGTACGGCAGGCGAATGTGAGCGACGTCGAAGTCGATGAGCTCGGTGCGGTAGTTGTCGCGTGCCCCGAAGGTGATAGGGAGGCGGACCTGTCCAATCGGGACCGTGGAGCCGTCGGTGATACCGGAGAAAGGCTTGGTTGGCTGAAGCTGGTTGTATGGCACTTGGAGGTTGTTGAATGTCTCCACGGACAGGACGTTGAGCCCTGCCCCGCCATCGATGAGGGTCTTGGTGACCACCACGTAGCTGACGATCGGGGAGCAAAGCATCGGGAGAACTCCGGCTGTAGCCGCACACTTGAGCAGATCTGCTGAGATGAACATGATGGCGCATGCCGACCACTTGAGAGGGTGTGTGGTTTCGAGCCTGGGGAGAACTGCGTTCACTTCACGGTTCCTGGAAGCCCCCAGCCCCCTCGTCCTGGTGGCGGTCCTCGTTTCTCCTTGGCTGCGGCGGCAGCGGTGGGAGGCCTGCGTTGCCTTGCGGGCGATCCTCGCGAGGCTGATACCTCCAGTCTCCCTCGCGAGGCGGGTCTTGCCAGCGATCCTCGCGAGGTTGATCGCGCCACCCTTGGCGCGGGCCACGATCTTCCCAGCGTCCTGCGTTCCTTCCTCCTCCTCGGCCGTATCCCCGGTCACTGCGGTCAGGGCGACGAACAATCCTTCCTTCTCGCACGGCTCGGAACTCTTGACATTCGTTGGTGTTGTGGGTGTGGAGGTCGTGGTACACACAGTACCGGCTGCCCTTGGAAGGTCCGGGCTGATCTCTGCCCCGCTTGGTGTCTGGTTCTGCCGCGAGCACGGCAGCCCCCTTGTGCTTCACATCCTTGGCCTTGGGCTTCTTCTCTTCTGGGTCTGCGGCAGGCAGCTCGAGGAGGGAGAGACGCCCTTCCTCGGCCCTCGCGCACTTGGTTGCCAGGTTGAACAGTTCCAAGGAAGTGCACAGGTGTTCATGCATCGCTAGCTCCTCCTTCATCTTGACGTCGTGCACACCGTCGGAGAAGGCCGAGATGATGGCCTCCTCAGTCACCTTTGGAATCTTGAGCCACGCGTTGTTGAAGGGCTGGATGTACTTCTGCAGGGTCTCCCCGGGCTGTTGCTTGATGCGGCGCATGTCGCTCACGGTGGGTGGCGGGTCGCGAGTGCCTTGGAAGTTGGCGATGAAGCGGGTGCGCATCTCGTCCTAGGAGGAGATTGTGCCTAGAGCCAGGTTCAGGAGCCAGGTGCGGGCCCCGTCCTTGAGTGCCATGGGGAACCAGTTCGCCATGACCTTCTCATCTCCGTTGGCAGCTTTGATGCCCAGCTCGTAGAGCTAGAGGAACTCCGCAGGGTCAGCCGTGCCGTCGTAGCGAGGAGGCAAGTCTGGCTTGAACTTGCCGGGCCACGCGACCCTGCGTAGCTCGGCGGTGAAGGCGCGACAGCCTGCTGTGGCCACAGGAGGCCTTGGATGACGGGGAGCTTGGTGTTGCATGTCCCCACGCGCTGCAGCTGGGAGCAGTGCGGGGTCTTGAAGCGCGGGAGCAAGAGCATGGTCGCGACGTGCTGGAGCAGGGAGCGCCGGGCAGCTTCTTGCGGGCGAGGGACTTCTTGATAGCTCCGCTCTTGCTACGCTGGCGCCTGACGGAGCTGGTTCCGCCCAGGGGCCACGCGCCTTGGAGCCATGGTGCCTTCCTGAGGAGGAGGCGGCCGGGGCGCCGCCGGAGCTTCATTGCCCGCGCGGGGCGGGGTGCGGTGCAGCGGAATGGACGGCGCAGGAGATCCCCCTGCGGCGCAGACGAGCTCGGCGACGCGGTCGAGCCATTCTTCATAGACATCGTCGATGGGACAGTAGCGCAGGAGCTCGTTCACTGCGATGAGTGCAGCCCGAGCCTCCATGGGCGCGCGGAGCGCGCGGGACGAAGAACCAGCTGGGGTGAATGAGGGAGTTGCGGTGCGGCCGTCTTGCCGCACGGACGGATGCTGGGATGATGCTTGCTGCTCGTCCCCCGCTGGGCCGGTGGCGGCGTTGACGGCAGGTGACGGGGAACGGCGAGGACGCCCGCTGACAGGGGACGTCTGGGCGACGCGGGAAGCGAGCGCGGCCCGGCGCTCGGCGCGGGCCCGACGAGCGTCAGACATGGGCGTGATGGTCGGAGGAGAACGAGGTGGTGGAAGACGAATCCCGGCGCACCCCTACCTGGCGCGCCAAATGTCGGATTTTGGGTTCCGGCAGACCCTTGAGGTTCGAACACTGGGGTGCGCACGGATATTTCGCCTCCTACCTACCTGCTCCCCTCCACCTTGCTAAGATCTAAACTATGGAAGGAACAACACAAGAGACACAGGGTTTATACTGGTTCGGGCCACCGTTGTGGTGTAATTTGAAGGGGGAAGGGAGCCAACAACGGCGGGCTAATTTGAAGGGGGACAGCTAGTATCAGCTATCCTGACAAAAGTAGTCTTCGCCTGCGCAAAGCTCTGGTGATGACGCCGTCTTGGGCTCCACGGTGACCTCCATCTCGTAGTCCTCCTGGTCTTGGTCTCGTTGCACCGAAATGGCAACCTTTGCCTGATGCCTCGGTACTGCGCGGCTGCGCATGCCCCCTTTGCACCAAAGAGGAAGGGAGGACACTGCGCGGGCTAGCACCCGCCTGGCACCCCCGGTCGTCATGGCTTGCGTCACGGGCACCTCGTGAGGTACCCCGCCTTGATTTCTTCGCCTCCTCGCGAGCCAGCCTGACGATGCCGTGCTTGAGGAAGCTCCGCGTCGTCTGCCCCGCGAGGCTTGGCCCCTCGCGAGGGTCTTGGGTTTGTGTTGGTGAAGATGGGCCGCACTGGGCCCCCCTTTGAGCCACGCCGCAGGCAGGCAAGTCTTGGGAGCCCTGTTCCCAGAACGCCGACAACTCGAGCTCCTGCGCCCAAGTCCGCATTCCCCACCTCAACCTTCTCCAGCCACGTCCGTAGCGGGAGGCAAGTGGATGTTCTCCTCCGTCACGGAGGGGCATATCAAAAAGCTGAGGAAGGCCGGATACCTGTCTAGCGACATCGCGTACCGGCTCCCCGAAAAGGGGCAGCTCATCCCCACCCCTAGGCCCCATGAGAGGGTGGTGTTCCTCCCCCATTTCCTCCACGGACTGGGATTCCCTCTCCACCCATTTGTCCAGGGGATCATGTTCTACTACGGCATGGATTTCCACGATCTGGCCCCGAACTTCGTCCTCAACATCTCGGCGTTTATCGTCTTGTGCGAGGCCTTCCTCCGCATCCGCCCCCATTTCGGGCTCTGGCTCAAGACTTTCAACGTCAAGCCGAAGGTGGTGCGCGGCAGCCAGGCGGAGTGCGGAGGCGCCATGGTGGGAAAGATGGCCAACGTCCTCTGGCTCGAGGGCTCCTTTGTGGAGACCCTGAAGGGGTGGCAATCGGGGTGGTTTTACATCACTGAGCCGCGCGACGCCGAATGGGTCGCACCCCCTGAGTTCCGGTCCGGACCCCCAACGCGGCTCACATCCTGGAAAGAGACGGGCCTGTCGTGCGGTAAAAAAGGAGAGCTAACCGGACTCCAAACATGCGTCAAAACCCTGGTGGACAAGAAGCTCAAACTTGTCAACGTATCCAGGTTATGCTCATCCGCTTGATCCTCCCGTGCCAACAACGGGCTTTCAACATGTGGGAGTTTGACCCGGCGCGGCACCAAACTCTGAGCAGGCTCTTCGACACGATGTACGAAGATGCCTGGAATGTGCTTTTCAAGGGCGCCGAGGCTCCCGCATCCGCTACTGAGGATCGCGGATTCAGTGTGCAGCGTCACGCTCTCGCGGTAAGCTGTTTTTTCCTTTTACAGGGTATCAGTTTTTCATAGTTTGACTCCATGCGGGATCTAAACTCCCTTACCTTTGACAGGATTGGTAGGTGACCTCCGGACAGATCAACTGTCCGGCTCCTTCGCCCGAAGGCCCAGCGGAGGCTCGCTTGGCGAAGCTGCTGGTTCCGGCACCCTATATGGTGCCGGAGAAGAAGGTCAAGAAGAAGGCCACGGGGACTCGAAAGAGTGCCCGACGCCCGGAGGTGTCGCATTCATCATCCGACGAATCCAAGACTCACTCCTCCCGCGAAGACGAGGAGGAGGAAGAAGAGACCCCTCCCCCTCTAGCAGGGGAAGGGAAGAAAAGGAAGGCCGCCCCAACTGGGAGGCCGAAGGGTCCAAGAAGGGGAAAACCCTTCCTCCGGACATCTCTACCGACGCCGACGGCGGCGGAGAGGAGTGGGCGCCTAGGGCCAAGCCCCTGGCAAAATCGTAAGTATCCGGATACCGGAGTAATTCATAGCATTCGTTTATTGCACAGCTTTCCCTAACGTCGAATATGTTTATGCAGCCCACCCAAAGACCGGCTCGACACGTCGTCGAGCGGCTCACTAGACTCGTCGGATGTGAACTCGCTTCCGATGGCTTCCTCCCCCCGCCCTACGGACGACACCGAAGTGTTGTCTCCACAGGTTCCAAGCCGGGAGGAGGTGGTCCTGGAGGCGTCGCAAGGCGACCTCCCGGACTCCAGGAGTAAAGGGGATGGAACACCTCAGGGTTCCAAGTCCGTCTCTAGGCCGGACACCGCTCTGGAACCTTCAAAGGTTCCAGAGTCCGGCGGGGGACCTCCTTCCAAGACGAGCAAGTCCACCGTGCCAGTGGCCCCCATCCAACCGGAGGCACCGTACAATATGTTGGAGGCACTCCAAGGCGCCTCCATCAACGAGGAGCACCGCGCTATTATGAGTGCGGTGGTCCAGAAGGTTCAGTCTGCCAAAGATGGACTGACTGAAGCTTGTACTAGCCTTTTGACAGGCTTTGAGGTAAGTAAAGAAAGTGTAAATAATAGTACCGCATAGACAGTAGCCCCTGATGCTTTGTTTGGCGTTCGGGAAGAAAAGCAGAATAGAGGTTCAAATAAAATTCGCAGGAGTCTAACAAAAGGAGTCAATATGCGTATTCAGGCTTCTCTGCTTGCGTCTGCCGCACTGACTGCGGAAGTGGACACGCTAAAGCAGAACCTCAAGCGGTCTGAGCAGGAGCTCGGTCGTGCCAAGAAGCAGCTCGAGGACAATGAAGGTAAGAAATACCGTGTTTAAATATATATAAAAGGTGCAATTGCAAAAAATGACAGGATTATCATGGCTATTGTAGGGGCCATGTCTAAGGTGGCGACCCTTAAGCAAGCGTTGGACGAGGCCGAGAAGAGGGCAGCCTCGGAGTGCACCGAGCGGGAGAAGTATGAGTCTGAAGTTGGCAAGGTGCGGCAAGAGCTCCAGGCTCTCATGGAAAAACATGAGAGTTTGGAGCTTGACTCAAAGACGCAAGCATCCGAGCTCGCGGTGGCTATTGAAAATGCCAAGTCTGCCAAGGCCGAATCCCAGAAGTCCCTCCAGGAGTTGGATGAGGTGAAGAAGATAGCGGCGGGTAAGGCATTCTTTATGCAAAGCAAACACATAAACGTGAGTTACTTGTTACTTACCCGAATCCGGAGCTCTCCAGGAGCGTTCGCAGATTTTCCCCGGAGTGTGTCCGATGCCGCCGCATTCTATCGAGCCGAGGAGGGCAGCTCGACGGAGAAGGTGTTCTGGTCTTAGTACGCTGAGGCCGGACACCCCGTGCCCCTGAGCGACCAGCTGAAGCAACTGGTCGAGCTACACAAGGCGGCCGAACAGGCCATGAAGGGCCTCATTGTTTGGCTGTGGCCTGGAGGGGCACTGCCTGGGAGATATTTTGGGCTGGTGCGGCGGCTGGTGGAGGCCTGTCCAAGGCTCGAAGTCATCAAGCGCTCCGTCTGCATTGAGGGTGCCCATAGGGCCCTTGCCCATGCGAAGGTGCACTGGGGCAAGCTGGATGCTGAGAAGCTTGTGAAGGACGGGCCACCGCCCGGGAAAGAGCATCGCAAGCCCGAGAATTACTATAAGGATGTTCTGGAGGGTGCCCACCTTGTGGCGGATGAATGTTCTAGGGATGTAATTTTTGAGTGAAACTTGCTCGTTTTGTCGTGTGGGTTGAAAACTTGTTTATATGTGCTAAGCAATGCTGTTAGAATTTAAAATATTACCTTCTGTGCGGCTGTTTATCAATTCTGAGAGATGGCGAGTCGTCGGCTTCTGCCCCCGTGCCGCTAGTGCTGGGGTGTTTGGGGATAAACCTAAGCGCTCTTTTTCCCATGTTTGGGTCCTTCGAGGGAGGCGCTCAGCCCAACGAACAAGGCAGTCGGACTATAATGCGTGAACACTCTCACTTAGCCATAGAATTCTATAATTTTAAATTTCGGCGAAGCCCCTGGTATTCAGAAGACCGAGTTCGCGGCGCTATCCACGCCTTGGCCGGACAGAGCCGGCTCCTCGCCCTAAGCGGCATAAGTCTTTAGGGACTCGAAAAAACCTCTCGAACAGCGACCAGCTCTCGCTTCATCATGACAGTCAGTTTTAGCTTTCTCCACTGAGGTGCTCGACCCAGCTCAACCGGGGCACAATCGCAGTGGTTCTCCTAGTGCTACCTTAGCCGATATAGCGGAACGTAAGGCACCAAAACATAGGAGCTGGGCAAACCCAACTATTGACCCAAGACATGATTTGGAGCCGATGCATATAATGCTATAAGTTCGGAGTGTCGCACTTGTTAAAGTGTTCGGACTTCTCACACCATATTGAGGGGTACTAAAGCCCCTGACATATTTTGGCTGTACCAACGTGTACGGGTGCAACATGTCATTAAGGAACATATATAAAGAAAAAAAGGTAATGCAAAAATAGACGAAAGCTATGCATTGTTTATTAAAAAGGGCTGCGATCAAAGCAGAACGATACAAATAATGCGGTAAGTGGAAGGTTGGACTAGTTAACATCTTCGTTCCAGGGGCAAGCTGCGGAATAGTATGCGGAACGGGTATACTGCTCGTGATAGAGACCACCTGGGAGTTCCGTAGTGCGGCGTGGCTTGTCTGCTTCCCTGGTTCTTGCATCTTTTGTGCGGCAATTGAACTGCCGAACAGGCCTTCCGAAGGATGAAGTCCTAAAAGTAAGAGAAAATTAAAAAATCAGCAGCCCCTGGTACGGTTTAAGCCATGTTCTGGGCATGCCGTGATAGTGTCCCTCCCCTGTGCCCATGGTATCTCTAAAGCGTAGTTATGTACGCGAAGTACTGGCGTCGCCTTTTGCGAGGGTTGGGGTTGGGGCCGCATTGCTACGCCTGCTCGGATCGTGCCAGGCGGTCTTGCTGTAGGTTACTCCGGGCGCGCTTGACGGTGTCCGGTCGTTTAGTGGCCGGACTTGAGAACTGCCTGGAGAGGCTGATTTGAACTTCCGCTGCAAGGGCCGCCATGTGCTCCTCCGTTCGGAGGGAGCGTTCAGTGTTTCCATTGACCGTAATTACTCCTCGAGGGCCTGGCATCTTGAGCTTAAGGTATGCGTAATGCGGTACCGCGTTGAACTTAGCGAATGTGGTTCGCCCGAGCAGTGCGTGATAGCCACTGCGAAACGGGACTAGGTCGAAGATTAACTCCTTGCCTCGGAAATTATCCGGAGATCCGAAGACCACTTCAAGTGTGACTGAGCCTGTACAGTTGGCCTCTACACCTGGTATTACGCCTTTAAAGGTCGTTTTGGTGGGCCTAATCCTCGAGGGATCTATGCCCATTTTCCGCACTGTATCCTAGTAAAGCAGTTTCGGGTTGCTGCCGCCTTCCATGAGGACTCTAGTGAGGTGAAATCCGTCAATAATTGGGTCTAGAACCAATGCGGCGAATCTGCCATGACGGATGCTAGTGGGATGGTCCCTTCGATCAAAGGTGATCGGGCAGGAGGACCATGGGTTGAACTTTGGGGCGACTGGCTCTACCGCGTATACGTCCCTTAACGCACGCTTCCGCTCCCTTTTGGGGACATGGGTTGCGTATATCATGTTCACCGTCCGCACTTGTGGGGGAAAACCCTTCTGTCCATTGTTGTTCGGCGGCCGGGTCTCCTCGTCGTCATCTCTATGCAGCCCCTTGTCTTCATTTTCAGTGTTTATCTTGCCTGCCTGCTTGAACACCCAACAATCCCTGTTGGTGTGATTGGCTGGCTTTTCGGGGGTGCCATGTATCTGGCATGAGCGATCGAGTATTGGGTCCAAACTGGACGGGCCCCTAGGATTCCTTTTGAATGGCTTTTTCCGCTGACTAGATTTAGAGCCTCTGAATCCGGCATTAACTGCCGTATCCTCAGCATTGTCGCCGTTAATGCGGCGCTTCTGCTTGTTGCGATGCGACCTGCCGCTACTGTCCCTGGTGTCCGAATTACCAGGGTTCGTGGTCATATTGTTGCTATGAGCAAGCCAGCTGTCTTCTCCCACGCAAAAGCGGGTCATGAGTGTCGTGAGTGCTGCCATAGATTTCGGCTTTTCCTGTCCAAGGTGCCGGGCCAGCCAGTCATCACGGATATTGTGTTTGAAGGCTGCTAGGGCCTCAGCGTCCGGACAGTCGACTATTTGATTTTTCTTTGTTAGGAACCGTGTCCAGAATTGCCTGGCCGATTCCTCTGGCTGCTGAATTACGTGACTTAGGTCATCGGCGTCTGGGGGTCGCACGTAAGTGCCCTGGAAATGGTCGAGGAATGCGGCTTCCAAGTCCTCCCAACAACTGATTGATCCTGTTGGCAAGCTGATAAGCCAATGCCGAGCTGGTCCTTTAAGCTTGAGTGGGAGGTATTTGATGGAGTGGAAATCATCGCCGCGGGCCATGTGGATATGAAGGAGATAATCCTCGATCCATACCGCAGGATCTGTTGTGCCATCATATGATTCGATGTTTACGGGTTTGAAACCCTCAGGGATTTGATGATCCATTATTTCGTCTGTAAAGCAGAGTGGGTGTGCGGCGCCTCTGTATTGGGCTATATCATGACGTAGCTCCAATGAGCCTTGTCTACTGTGTTCGGCCTCGCTGAATTTGTGGCCGGCGTGACGGTTACCGTCTCAAGCCGTGGGGCGCCCACGCGATCCATAGATCGATCTTGTTTGCCTTGCCTTGTCCTCCAACATGTCTCGTAAGTCCGGCGCATATTCCCGCGCCTTGGTACGGGGTGCGGCTTGAGTGGAGGGCCGAGAGGCCTCTCTGTCGCGACCACGAGGTGGCCGGTCGGCCGCATCGAGTACTTCCTCCTCTAATCGGGGTAGCAACCTGCGCTTTGGGTAGCTCTTGGAGGGGCGTTCGAGTTTATGCTCTTCGGCCGCAAGGACTTCAGTCCATCTGTCGACTAGCAAATCTTGATCAGCCCTAAGCTATTGCTGTTTTTTCTTGAGGCTTCTTGCCGTGGCCATAAGCCTGCGTTGAAAACACTTTTGCTCGACGGGATCCTCTAGCACGACGAATTCGTCGTCGTTGATGCTTGCCTCGTCTTCGGAGGGAGGCATATAATTATCGTCCTCGACCTCTCTCTTTGTCGCTCTTTCATGAGGGCTAGTTTCTCCATCCTCCTGTGCTAAATCTTGCTGGAGGGTGTTTTCTTCGGCGCTTTCCAGAGTATTATTATCTCCCGTACTGGAATCACCTTGTTTGAGTTGGCGGGATTTTGAGCTGCGCCGCTGACGCCGGCGCTTAGGCTATTTCTTGGAGGGGTCATCCTCTGCTGTTCCATCGCCATCTCCCTCTTTTGGGGTGTCCACCATGTATATGTCATATGGCGAGGTGGCTTTCCAGGGCCTAGTAGGCGCTGGTTCTTCATCATCTCCTTCATCGGCGTCTATACCGTCGATGTCTTCGGAGTCAAAGTCGAGCATGTCGGTTAAGTCATCGACAGTGGCTACAAAGTGGGTGGTGGGTGGGCTTTGAATTTCTTCATCGTCCGCACCCCAACCTTGCTGACCGTAGTCTGGCCAGGGCTCGCCTGATAAAGAGAGAGACTTCAGTGTCTTCATAATATCACCGAAAGGCGAGTGCTAAAAGATGTCCGCGGCACTAAACTCCATGATCGGCGCCCAATCGGATTTGATCGGCAGGGGCACGGAGGGTTCGAAGTCCGGAGAGGAGTCCGGCTCCTTGGAGTCACGAGTCTCGCACAGTACGGGGCTGGTGCTTGGCTCAATCGCCGTTGGGGTCGCAGCCCCCGAGGTGACGTCCAACTGCCCATCCTCGATCGGCGCAGTTGGCTCCGAATTAAGGGTCGGAGCCGATGCGGATGCTGCCTCCAGGGCACTATTTGGCGGCAGAGCTAGATCATGCTCGTCGTGACAGTGCGGTGCACTCGATAGTGGATCGAATCCGTCGAAGATCAAGTCCCCGCGGATGTCAGCCGTGTAGTTTAAACATCCAAATCTGACCTGACGGCCAGGGGCGTAGCTTTCGATCTGCTCCAGACGGCCAAGCGAATTGGCCAACAGTGCGAAGCCGCCGAAGACGAAGATCTGTCTGGGGAGGAAGGCCTCACCCTAGATTGCATCGCTATCGATGATCATAGGATCCATCGAGCCTGACGGCGACGACACAGAGGAACTCTCAATGAAAGCACCAATGTCGGTGTCAAAACCGGCAGATCTTGGGTAGGGGGTCCCGAACTATGCGTCTAGGCCGGATGGTAACACGAGACAAGGGACACGAAGTTTTACCCAGGTTCGGGCCCTCTCGATGGAGGTAAAACCCTACGTCCTGCTTGATTAATATTGATGATATGGGTAGTATAAGAGTAGATCTACCATGAGATCGAGGAGGCTAAACCCTAGAAGCTAGCCTATGGTATGATTGTTGACGTGTATGTTGTCCTACAGACTAAAACCCTCCGGTTTATATAGACACCGAATAGGGTTAGGGTTACATAGAGTCGGTTACAATGGTAGGAGATCTTCATATCCGTATTGCCAAGCTTGCCTTCCACGCCAAGGAAACTCCCTTCCAGATGAGCGACGGAGTCTTCAATCTTGTATCTTCATAGTCCAGGAGTCCGACTGAAGGTATAGCCCGACTATCCGAACACCCCCTAATCCAGGACTCCCTCAGGGATGATCTGCCCTGCATCTGGCAGCCGGTGCGCGATATCCACGGCCAGATATCCGGCTTCCCGTAACTTTGTGATGTTCTCCTCCGTGACAGAGGAGACCATCCACTTGACTCCCGCTCTGGACATGCTTAGAGTAGTTTGCGAAGAAAGACGCGAACTTGGGCACTGGAGTCCGAGTGTGCGAGAATGGGTAAGCAAGGAGGAACAAGGCGTGGGTGAAAAGAGTGAATCCTAATCCCTTTATAAGGGCAGAAGAGGCGATGCACCTCCCCACTTGCCTGGTAAAATTGCTTATTCCCCAAGCGCCGTAATTGATGGCGTGGTTGGGTTACCCACATCCGTATTGACAAGACGTGTCAAGAAAACTGCCTCGCGATATGTGCGGTGCAGGTTGTGAAAAACAGTTCGAATAATGATTGGGCCATGGCGCGATGTCATGCTGTCAAAACATGTCAGCAGATTAGATTTGTGGAAATATTATTCTCTCTACAGTGGTATGTGGAACTTGTTTTGCAGAGCCAAACACTATCCTTGTGTTCAAAATCTTTCATGGAGTATTCAGAGGAGGAACCCGCCTTGCAATGCCGAAGACAAAACTGCGCGCCGGACTCATCGTCATTGAAGCCTGGTTCAGGGGTTACTGTGGAAGTCCTGGATTAGGGGGTCTCCGGACAGCCAGACTATATCCTTTGGCCGGACTGTTGGACTATGAAGATACAAGATTGAAGACTTCGTCCCGTGTCCAGATGGGACTCTCCTTGGCATGGGAGGCAAGCTAGGTAATACGGATATGTAGATCTCCTCCCTTGTAACCGACTCTGTGTAACCCTAGCCCCCTACAGTGTCTATATAAACTGGAGGGTTTAGTCCGTTGGACAGGAGATACAATCATACCATAGGCTAGCTTCTAGGGTTTAGCCTCTATGATCTCGTGGTAGATCAACTCTTGTAATACTCATATCATCAAGAACAATCAAGCAGGACGAAGGGTATTACCTCCATCAAGAGGGCCCGAACCTGGGTAAACATCGTGTCCCCTGCCTCCTGTTACCATTCGCCTTAGACGCACAGTTTAGGACCCCCTACCTGAGATCCGCCGGTTTTGACACCGACACTCCTCGATTAGTTTAATGTTTCCAACATCTTCTTGTGTAGTTCCACTAAAGTATATGGTATCTTCAAACAAGATTCCTGTATGCACAAGTAGAGATAATTACATATTACATTAAGAGTGGCATCAAAATCAATGGCAAAACAAGTGCTTGTTCAAGCCGTAACAATAAATTAAGATGCAAAACTATATCATTACTTGTGTCATCACAGTTCCAGTGCTTCATTACACCACCAGGAGTTGATTTTTGTTTTTCTTCCGCTTGTTCTTCCCCTTCATCACTTGGTTCAATAACAGACAAGCTTTGTCTTCAATGTAAGATTTGGCATGTCAATTAGGTTGCACAAGTATAGCACTAAACAATGACATTAATTTTCTGATGAAAGTGGCAAAATACAGGCCAACAGTTGTGAAATATCCTTATCTTACCTCAATGGGATATCATGGTGCACATACAAATTGGAAGTCTTGTCTCCATTTGTGCAGTTCACCAAAATCAAGCAACATTACCGTACAAGTAGCATAACATATGAAAGCACACTGCAGAATCATGTGAAAGAAGGCTAGTACTGACCTCTCATGACGCGGTATTCAAACAACTCACAAGAAGAAGATCTGAACCAAATTTCCCAACACGGATAGGAAGTAAGATCTCCTCTTGTGCAGTTCCACTAAGATCAAGCAATCAAGCAACGTTGTCGGTGTGACATTTTGGTTGAACTGCACAAAACACTCTTAAAACAAAAGTGTTTTGTGCAGTGCAACAAAAGGTCACAATGGCAATGAGGTGAAGTAGATAACCCTGTTTACATAGAGGTGCAAAGGAAACATCTAGTGGTCAATAACGATGGATGACACAGAAGCCAACAAAAAGAAGCATCTACCTTATCTAAATGGGAAAGAAAGCAAGACAGTAGCATTTCTCAAATAGTGGCATTGATTAATATTAACAGAGAGATTATATTAATAATAAAATCCATTAAACATGTAATTTGCTTTTAACTATGGCATTGCATCAATTTTCCAGCGACATTATTAGAGGGTGTTTATTTATAGGGACATTTTGGTGGAGGGACTAAAAAACTCCGTCTCAGTCCCATCTAAACCAAACAGGAGGGACTTTTAGGGACTAAAAGTGGGCATTTGGGACTAAAGAAAGAAGACCCCGAGGGAGAGTCTTTTTGGGACTTTTTCCAAAAGTTGCCCCTGCCACGCATCGCACCTTGTCTCTATTAGTTCATTACTAGGGGTAACATGGTCTTTTAGCATGTCATTTAGTAACCTCTAGCCCAGGTTTAGTCCCTAGAACCAAGCAGGTAGGGGCACCAGCACCATTTGCATCTGCCGATGTATTGGGGTGATGCACAGTCTGTTGCAACAAAGAACAAACAACCAAGGAGCATATTTGTGTTGGTCCCAGTTTTGTTATCTTTAGACACCTTTCCCTATGTGAGTGCAGCAAATCTAGTCTTGCTCAAACTCTACAGCCTTGTCCCCCAAAACAAAAGATCAATTCGTTACAGATGTGCGTATTGCGTTTTTCATTGTTTTCCCTTTTCGACCAACATAGGTGCTGGATAGCCAGTCTGTACTAGTACTTTCCCCCTTCATTTCCTCTTTGAACCACGTCCTAGATTTATGCTATACAACTTTCCCCACTATTTCCCCCCATTCCTTTCCTCTTTGAACCACGTCTTAGATTCATGCGATACAACTTTCCCCACAACTTTCCCCCTTCCTTTCCTTTTTGAACCATGTCCTAGATTCATGCTATACAACTTTTCCCACTACTTTCCCCCATTCCTTTCCTCTTTGAACCACATCCTAGATTCATGGTATACAACTTTGCCCACTGCTTTCCTATTTGATCCAACACCTAGATTCGAGTGCAGAAGAGGAAAAAGCCCACATGCAGCTAGAGCAATGCATGTGGAATAAGTAAATTATACCTTAAGGTTCTTGGGGTGTGGTTCGGTGGGCAACCGGAGCCCGTTCGGCCCACACTATGTACGACGGCGAGGAAGAAGGGGTCAGAGGCCCTCCCGCGGTGCCGCTGGGTGAAAGTGAACAGTTGCGCCGGTAGTGGATTACCTTCCTCGCCGACGGTGACAGCGTTAAGCCTCCTTCCCTTCCCATTGGACGGATCCTGCCGGCTCTTTGACCAGCAGTGAGGGGAGAGAGAGAGGCCAACGAAGTCTTGTTTAGATCTGGGAGGGTAAGAGAGTGTGAAGAGAGCAACTACAAGCAGACTAGCGGTGAGGGGAGAGAGAGAGGCCAACGAAGTCTTATTTAGATCTGGAAAGGGTGAGAGAGTGTAAAGAGAGCAACTACAAGCAGACCAGCAGTGAGGAGAGAGAGAGAGGCCAACGAAGTCTTGTTTAGATCTAGGGAGGGTAAGAGAGTGTGAAGAGAGCAACTACAAGCGTTGAGGCTCCAGCATGTATATATATACTAGAGAGAGTGTCAAGAGTGCAAACCCTATAAAACAAGCTCCGTATCCATCCATTTTGAGCAGTCAAAGAATCCTCCTGGCACGAATTATGCTCAAGTGTAGTTATCGAACCCGAGAGCTCAAGTTTGATGAGCGAACAAGCTAACCAGCTACACAACCCTCATGTTATGTTCAACGAGAGGAAAATAACCTTTTATACATTCTTGCATTCATGTGACAAGCATGTCGTGTTTTTTGTGTGTGTGGGAGTCATTGGGATTTAAATCATAATCGTGTCATGTGGCTTTGGTGGTAAGGCTATCCATAGTGGTGCAGAAATAATGCAGCCTTAGTCACCTTACCTCTCTCCACGTAGTACGTTGGGTCCCACCAGTCAGAGGGTGAAACTAACAAATTAATAAGAAAAATGAAAAGCATCAGCGGCGAAATGAACCGTCAAAATACAGGGAATTCGTTGGGCTCAACCCGCCGCGGAGGCGACGGCGGCGGCCACCAGGGAATGCTTGTTCTCGACCAGGGCCTTCGGCACGAGCGTGAGCTGCAGCCCGACGTAGTACGGTTAGGGCATTGCCCCCACAACATCCACCTCGCCGCCGACATCGCTGAGAACGGGCATCACCTGCTGCTAACATGATATTTAACCAATTCTGCACCGCCACAAGGCGTCGTGGGTGTTCGTCAACTCCTTCGAGCCATAGCATGACATGGTTGATATGCTCCCGAGCGTCGCACCGCCACTCATCCCCGTGGGTCTTCTCGTCAAGCTCGAGAAGGAGGCCGCCACCCGTGGTGGCATGATGAGGGCGACGGACGACTACCTCGTATGGCTGGATGCTCAGGAGCTGTGCTCCATGGTTTAGGCATCGCTCGACAGTGTCATTGTGCTGCATGCGGAGGATCTGGACGATATGGCGCACGTGCTCATGTCAATTGGCCGCCCTTGCCAGTTGGTAGTGCACTGGTGCCGCCGGACATCAGCACGTATGCTACTTTGTTGGATGTGGCATGCTGGTGTTGTGGAGACCAAGGGACCTTGTGCTCGCGCCTGTCGAGCGCAGCCATAGAGTAACCACAACGTCGCTTGCACTGGCGATGATGCAACAGCTTGCTGAGACTATGGTCCTGTCGAGCGCAGCCATAGAGCAACCACAACGTCGCTTGCAGTGGCGATGATGCAACAGCTTGCTGAGACTATGGTCCTGTCGAGCACATCCATAGAGCATCGACGCTTGCACTGGCGGTGGTGCAACAGCTTGCCGAGACTATGTTGAACTCTTCTGTTTGTGCCAAGTTGGGAGATCTGCATGCATGCACAGGCTCCGTCCTGTATACGTGCGGGAAAGACACGGAAATACAGGACTGTTTGCATTTTTTGTTATGGAGAAAAGGGTATGGGGGAGGAAAGGCCGTTGGATGGAAAATTAGTAGTCAGGAGCACCAATGGGAGCACGGGTCGGGAGCAGGAAAGCCTCATCTCCAAACAACTAAGAGATGCTGTTTTAGCTACCATGCAGGGCCACGTATTAACTCGCATCCAAGCCGACTTTGATTTCTTGACTGCTCGGCGCGTAGTTGTGCTCCATGCATTGGGTTTCCCGGGGAGATAACAAGGCAGAGTAAGGAGCGTTTGGTTACATTGCTTAGGCTGGTCATAGTGGTGAGTAACTTGGACTAGTAACATGCATATGTTACTAGTCTATGTTACTACTACGCGAAGCTTTCCGTCGGAAGCGAGCCGATCTGGCTCCCCTGAGCTAGCATGGTTTTTGTAGCCAACCCAAGCTAGCTGGCCCACAAAAGCTAACATATTTTAATAGTTCCAAATGCATAACCTTGCCCGGCTATGCTATAAGCTATTCTTGCTAAGGATCCAAACGCTCCTTAAGTAACAACGCTCGCTAGCAACGAGGCCAGGATGGGATTGAGATGCAAAGTTAATGGACGACGCCTAAACATTTTGGGAATATCTGATTTCTGTAAGATGACTTAACACCTAGACGGAGGGAGTACTACTCCTCAGTCGAGGTTTGACGGAATATTCGTCACCTCTTCGCTTCTTGTACGTAGTCCATTTCTATCTCACTTCCTGTGGCTTCGCACTCGCACGATTTTCCTATTCTATGAACCCGTGTGTGCGTGTGAGTGTGTGTGTTTAACAGCATGTGTGTGTTAGAGTGAGTGACAGATCGACCTACTCCTACCGAGAGATGGTGTGTAGTGTATGATTTTAGCCGTGAGAGTCAGTGCGTCCTCTCGTTTCTGGGCATCCAGTAGGGACAGGCGGATAGCTGCCACGCCCGTTCCTGACCAGCCTGGCCCACCCAAAGCCCCTCCATCGCCCGCGTGCGCTTCCCGCCTGAAACGGTCAATGTCGCTCCACAGAATCAGTGTTGCATTCATGCCCGGGCAGAGCGGACGCGACCTCTCACTGGCGCTTGCCTTGAAGGGAGAAGTAGATTCAAGAGTGATGGTTGCTTCGTCCGTCCAACTTACTATTGGGTCTATGTGATTTGACGGCTCATTGGTCATTATAACTGAGGTGGTAGGACTGCTAGACGTCCCACGCTTTCGGCGAAAGGTGGTACTACTAGATTACAATTTTCTCCATTCTTATGTCGGAGGAGTGCAAGAGCAGTGAAAACACGCAGGCTCAGTGATTACATGGCCCACCTCACACTATCACCATATTTTATGGACCCCGTGTGACACCTAACTCTTTACATAGTACTCCCTCCGTTCCTAAATATAAGTCTTTGTAGAGATTCCACTAGGTGGACTACATATGGAACAAAATGAATGAATCTACACTTAAAATGCATCTATATACATCCTTATGTGGTTCATGGTGAAATCTCTACAAATACTTATATTTAGGAACAGAGGAAGTACTAGTATAGTACGTACTGTAATTTATCAGCGAGATAGTACAATGCTATGAAGCTTCCCACTTCTACTACATGTATCTTGCATCCAAGGTTGCCCGTTGCAACATTTCATCAAATTCAAAGGAGACTAACATGCATGCTATTGCATCTCAATGATTGACAGATCATAGCAAATATTTACTCCCTCCGTTCCAAAATAAGTGTCTCAACTTTATGCATGGGGTGTTTGTTTCTAGGGACTTTTTAGTGTAGGGACTAGAAAAAGTCCCTCTTAGACACTTTTTAACCAAACATGAGGGACTACTAGGGACTAAAACTTGCTTTTTGGGACTTAACGAAGAAGACGCTCAAGGAGAGTCTTTTTTGGGACTTTTCCAACAGTGCCCCTCCCTGCACACATTGCCCCGCCGCCCCATGGTGTTGTTTGGTTGTTATTTTTCTGTATACTGGCGGTAACATGGTCATTCAATAACCTCTAGGGAGGGACTAGGGACTCTTTAGTCCTGAAAACAAATAGGGAGGGACTTTTTAAGGAGTAGGGACTTTTTAGTTGGGACTAGCAAAAGTCCTAGGACATGTGAACCAAACATGGCCTCAATACGGACTACATACGGAGCAAAATGAGTGAATCTACACTCTAAAATACGTCTATATGCATCAGTGTTTGGATTATGTACTAGTAGTTCATATTGAAATCTACTAACGGACATATATATTCCAAACAATATGATAATTATCAGCGTTCTAGGAATGGGGGTCCCCAGACTTGCCTGCCTACGGCCCACGGCGTGGCTTTGCTGGCAGGCCTCCACGGCCCATCTTCATCAACAAGGAATCAAGACCCTCGCAAGGGGCCAAGATTCGCGAGGGGGGCGACACAAGACCTCCTCAGGAGCGGCCTCACTAGGCTGGCTCGTGAGGGTTGAAGAGTTCAAGGCCGGGCAAACCTCGTGAGGTTCTCGTGATGTAAGCCATGAAGATCGAGACCAGGCGGGCGCCAGCGCGCGCAGCGTCCTTGTTTCCTCTTTGGTGCTAAGGGGGCTGGCGCAGGCGCGGAGTTCCGAGGCATGAAGCAAAGGTTTCCATATTGGTGCAACGAGACCAAGACCGGAAGGACGACAAGACGGAGGTCACCATGGAGCCCAAGACGGTGTCACCACCAGAGCCTTTGGCAGGCGAAGACTGCTTTTGTCAGGATAGCTTGTACTAGCTGTCCCCTTTCAAATTGGCTATTGTTGGCTCCCTTCTCGCTCAATATTTTGGGAGAGTACCAGGGCCTCTATAAATAGAACTAGCCACCACCGTAGCTAAAGGGAGGAATAGAAGACGAGACAAGGAGGGAGAGACATGACAAGAGAAGGGGCGAGAGAGAGAGAAGAGGAGACGAGTCAAGAACAATACCCTAGACCGCGTCCTGACACACACATGAACACCTCAACCTCAGGAGGCTATTCTTCCCCTTGTACTGTTCACCCTCAGCCCAAGAGGCAATCCACCACCACACTGGAGTAGGGTATTACACCACAATAGTAGCCCAAACCAGTATAAATCTTGTGTCCTTATGTTGCGAGTTCATCGAGTTAGTTCATGAGATCTAGGCTAAGTTAGGACGCGGATCGATAGGGGGGGAGATCTTCGCGCGCACCCCAGTGTTCGAACCTTAAGGGTTTTGCCGCAAAAATGATCTGACATTTGGCACGTCGGGTAGGGGTGCGCCAAAGCTTGCTTCCCGTCGTTTCGCATCACATCGCTTCATCGTCTCCATGGCGGACGCACGTCACGCCCGTGCCGAGCGCCAGGCTGCCCTCGCCACCTGCGTTGCTTAGACGGCCCCTGTCAGCGGGCCACCCCACGCTCTCCATCGCCTGCTGCAAACACCGCCACCGGCCTGGCAGGGAACGAGCAGCAAGCATCCTCGCTGCATCCCTCAGTGCGGAAGGATGGCCGCACCGCCACTCCATCGCTTACTCTCGCGGGTTCGTCGTCTCACGCTCGTCGCGTTCCCACCGACGCACGGGCCATGCTCCTCATGGCGCATGAGCTCCTGCGCTACCGCCCGGTTGACGACCTATACGAGGACTGGCTTGACGGCATCACCGAGCTTGTCCGCGCCGTAGGGGGCTCCCCTGCACCGTCCCACTCTTTGCCTCACCCTCCGTCAGCCACGGGCGACGCAGCTCAAGAAGCACCTACGCCACCTCTTCCCCAAGACGGCACCCTAGCGCCAAGGCACGCGGCTCCATGACGTGACCCACCGCGCCCGGCGCCCGCGCGTGAGGAAAGAAGCTGTCAAGAAGTCCCTCAACCGCAAGTGAACGATCCGCCACTCCTCACTCCGCCGCGCCAGGATCATTTGCTGCAGCAAGGCCCCGTGCCTCTGGCCGTGGCGGCGCGCGGGCGCCAAGGCCAAGCTCCACCTCTGAGGCGGGCCCTGGTGACCACGGCCGGCTGCCGCGCCTTCACCCCCGAGCTGTGCAGCGTCGCCTGGCCGGGCAAGTTCAAGCCGGATGTGCCTCCTCGCTACGACGGCACACCCGACCCCATGGATTTCCTGCAGCTCTATGAGCTGAGCATCGAGGCGGTCAACGGTGACGAGAAAGTCATGTCGAATTGTTTTCCCATGGCTCTCAAGGATGGCCCCCGCTCGTGGCTCCTGAACCTGCCTCCAGGCTCAATTTCCTCCTGGGACGAGGTGCGCAACCGCTTCATCGCCAGCTTCCAGGGCACTTGCGACCGCCCCTCGGTCGTGGGTGACCTGCGTCGCATAAAGCAATAACCAGGAGTGACCCTGCAGAAGTACATTCAGCGCTTCAACAGTGCGCGAATCAAGATCCCCAAGGTAACTGACAAGGCCATCATCTCGGCTTTCTCCAACGGTGTCCACGACGTCAAGACGAAGGAGGAGCTTGCCATCCATGAGGAGCTATGCACGACCTTGGAGCTGTTCAACATCGCGACCAAGTGTGCAAGAGCTGAGGAGGGGCGCCTCTCCCACCTCAAGCTCCCTTCTGTGGACCCGGAGGAGATGAATACCAAGGCCAAGGACGTGAAGCGCAAGGGAGCAACCGTGCTCACGGTGGAGCCAGACACAAAGCGCGGCAGAGACCTGCAAGAGTCATCCAAGGGCAGCTGACCATTCTGCACCTTCCACAACCTGCATACCCACAACACCAACGATTGTTAAGAGCTCAGAGCCATCCGAGAAGGACGCTTCGGCTGACACCCCGAGCGCGGCGACCGGGGCTACGGCTGAGGAGGAGGACGTGGCGGCGGACGTTGGGACGACCGTGGCCCACACCAGGACTGGCACGACCGGCCTCGTGAGGACCGCTGGCAGGATCAGCCTCGCGAGGACGCGTGGGGGGACCAGCCTCGTGAGGCTCGTCCTCAAGGCAACGTTGGCCTTCCTCCGCTATCGCCACCACCCAGAAGGAATGACGACCACCATCAAGACGAGGGGGCTGGGGGCTTCCAGGAGCCACGCGCTATCGCCTGCATCTTGGGCGGAGGACAAGCCCCAGCCTCGCAGCGTATCTTCAAACAATTTGCTCATGAAGTGAATGCAGTTCTCCCCAAGATCGAGGACACACGCCCGCTCAGATGGTCTAGGTGCCCCGTCACGTTCAGTTTGGCAGATCAGCTCAAGTGCAGGCATTCTCCCAATGCTCTGTTCACCAGTCATCAGCAACGTGCAAGTTACCAAGACCCTCATCGACGGCGGCGCAGGGCTCAATGTCCTGTCCATCGAGACGTTTGAAAACCTTCAAGTGTCGTATGACCAGCTTCAGCCTACCAAGCCTTTCTCAGGAGTGACTGGCGGCTGAACTACCCCGATCGGGCATGTCCGCCTCCTTGTCACCTTCGGAGAACGCAACAACTACCGCACCGAGCTCATCGACTTTGATATCGCCTACATCCACCCGCTGTACAACGCCATCCTCAGGTATCCGACCCTGGCCAAGTTCATGGCAGTGACCCATCACGGTTACAATATCCTCAAGATGCCGGGAAGCGGCGCAATCATCACAGTACCATGCGAATAAAGAGACGCGGTGTGCTCCCACGAGCATGCCTTCCAAGCTGCAGCAATCGATGACCCCGACGTCTAGGGAAAGCGCCCTCCTGAGCCCACCCCCAAGAAGAAGAAGCAGCTACGCCATGAAGGGCCTCGTCAGGATCGGCGCCCGTCTCCCTCCATCACATAGGAAGGCGTGCCCAGTGCCCCTCTCGGGCAGGTCTCGGGGGCTCTCTTCTGGAGGGCCTCAGACTTTGCCAACATCATGAGGGAGGCGCTTGGTCACCACTTGGAGGCGTGCTTCGCGGCACGTTTCCCTTAGGAGAACACAAGGCAAGGAGTGCCCACAGCTTAGGAGTTCATCACCAAGACCGTTGAGGAACTACAGGACGCAAGGGCCATGCGCGGTGGCCGCCGCTCACCAGGCACAACTCCCCATCCAGGCGAGGATGCCGGGATGCGTGTCTGCATCGCCGTTCCAGGGCTCAATCGGGCAGCTTCTCAGGAGCTTCTCTGGCCTTCTCAGGAACCAAACACCCAGATTGGCAGAAATCCTGTGTTTTTAAACTCTCTGTTTTGCACCTGCATTCCTATCCTATTCCTGTCTATTTCCTATCCCTGCATTGTTAGAATCCTCAAATTCGAACAAGCCCTTACACAATTACTTCTATTACAGATATGTGTCAAAGAAATCCTTCTGTGGTTTGTCCTGCTCCTGTGGTGCTGTGTTCCACCCCAACTCAGCTGCTCCACCGACAGAAGGGTTCACCACAACAGGGATCCGCTCTCCAGACTGTCTTTTGCCGCCTCAGATCTTCTTCCCAGCCGCTGGCAGCCACGGCAACTGCATTACCATCATCAACTGAGCAGATGACCTTGAGGACTACACGGGTCCGCAAGAGAGGTCGCACTATTCCGTGTCTGCTTACGTTATGCATTGCTTAATATGATGACATGCTACTTTATTGTCGTGTTCACCTATTAGACTCGGAGTCAGGTCCAAACTTATGCTGAAACTTGAGTTTTTAAATGGTTGTGGGGCACATATTGGGGCAGCAATCAGTACTATCTGTCTACTACCTCGTTAATCTCGGGTGTCTACTATGAGTTTCATGTTGGGTGCAAACAAACATTAAAGGAGCCATTATCTGTATTTTTTAACTAAAGCTATTATCTGCCTGATATCACTGGTTTTGGGTCTATCCAAAGTTTCCTACCATCACTCTGGATTTGTGCATGAACTCCTTACATAATCTCACTACGTTTTATTCCTATGCATGTCAGCTATTGTACACAATGGAACTGAACATGTAGAGCAAAAGAGACGAGCCTTGCGTGGCAATAAAATTTCATGCAGACGTCGCTTCATGGTGGGCGCAAAGGCAACCCCCCTCCACCCATTTTGGATTGTAATCAAGAGGTAGATAACTGTTCTGAGGGGGATTCAGAAGCAGAAGACCACTCCTATTTACCCCATGAGGTCTTCGCTCTAACTTGGCATGCTGATGTTGGTAATATCATGCATACGGTGCCTTGCATTGTTGACTGTATACATCAAAGGTGTCATCTGCTTAGTTTAGACATGATTTGTGTCAATGCCATCTGTTTAGTTTCTTTATCATATATGTGAATCATGCAATGCCATCTTGTTTAGCCAGGCATCATATATGTGAATTTTGCAATGCCACCCTGGTTAGCCAGTGATCTTATATGTGAATTATATCATGACATCATTTTTTATTACGTGTTAAACTTTTCAACAATTTTAGTACATTCAATTACTCTTCCTGTGCATCAGCCATTCGGCACAGTCATGGAAAAATTTGGAGTGGAACAAGGTCTTTAGAGCAGACAATGCTATCTGACGAAGTGCATGTCTTGCTGGTTACAGATAGCTCCTCAGAGAAGGATTCAGAGACAAATGACCAGTCCTATCCCCCCCCCATGAGGTGCATGCTCTAACTTGGCGGGGTTATGTTGCTCATATCGTGCGTATGGTATCTTGCATTGCTATGTAATTTGCTTAGTTTAGACATGCTTTGTGTGAATGCCACCTGTTTAGTCTCTAATTACCATATATGTGAATTATGCAATTCCATCTTGTTGCAAGACATTATATATGTGAATTATGCAATGCTATCTTGTTGCAAGGCATTATATATGTGAATTATGCAATGCCATGTTGTTTAGCCAAGCGTCATATATGTGAATTATATCATGCCGTCCTTTTTTGTATTTCTCATTGCTTTTGTCGACAATGTTTGTATATTCAACTGCTCTTCCTGTGCATCATCCATTTGAATTGGTGATGGAGAAATCTGGAGGGAAAACAACGTCTTCAGAGTAGACAATGCCACCTACTGAAGCAGAAATCTTGCTGGTTACAGATAGCTCTTCAGAGGAGGATTCAGATGCAGATGACCAATCCTATTATCCCCCTAAGGTATATGCTCAAACATGGTAGGGTTATATTACTCATATCATGCATATGTTGTATTGCAATGCTTAGTCTTTACATCATATACACGATATTGAATGCCATCTCCTTAGTTGACACATCATATATGTGATTGCCCTCTGCTCACTTCCTTAGCATATAAATCATATATTTGAATTGTATCATGCCATGATGTTTACATAGATAGAATGTATCTGAATTATGGCATGCCAACCCATTTTCTAAAGACATAATATAGTTATATCATCTCATCCTGTTTACATAGTCATCATATTTTGAATTATGTCATTCTATCCATCAATTATATCATGCCATCATGTTTCCATCGACAACCTGTTTGTGATTTATGGCATGCCAACCACTTTAATAGACACATCGTATAGTTATATCATGTCATCCTGTTTACATAGTCATCATATTTTGATATATGTCATTCTATCATGTTTCGTTAGCCATCATACATGTGAAATTGTGACATGCTATCCTGTTTAATTAGCCATCATATATGTGAAATTATGTCATGCTATTCTGTTTGGTTAGACCACATAAATGTGAATTATTTCATGCCCTGTTTTCTTCCCTACTATCCATTGCACCTGTCTATCTTACAATGTATGTACATTCAATTACTTTTCTTGTTTATCAGCCATTTCAATTGGAGGGGTGATGGCAGTATCTGTGGGAGTAAAAACACGGTCTTCAGAAAAGATCATGCTACCTGTCGATGGAGATAAAACCATGGTTGTACTTGTCCAAGAACCAGCCCCACCACACATAACCCAGACTCACGCAGATTGTACCCCTACCTAGTTGGACAGAGAACCAGCTACACCCCTTCTAACCCCAACCCCAGCAGATAGTAACCCAGTTCCCGTTGACACATCACCGTCTCCACCATAGAGCACCCAAACACGAGGTTAGTAAGGCAACTGAAGTGCCCAAAGCATGAGGACCACCACTCCGAACCCCAAGTCAACGCTTAAAGCAGAAGAAGAATTGTTTGTAACACCCACAATGCGGCTATATCTCCCACGTGTTAGGGCACAACTTAGAGGCATAGCTGCATGGTAGTTTTGTCGCAAGAGGGGTAATCTTCACACAATCCCATGTACTGAATAAGAAAGGGATAAAGAGTTGGCTTACAATTGCCACTTCACACAATACATAAATAATTCATACATCATCCAAATACACGCAAAGACCGACTACGGTCAAATCCGAATAAAAAGGAAGATAAACCCCAAATGCTAGATCCCCGATCATCCCAACTATGCTCCACTACTGATTATCAGGAAACAAAATGTAGTAACGGCATGAATCCTCGTCGACCTCCCACTTGAGTTCGGTAGCATCACTTGCACTAGTATCCTCGGCACCTGCAACTGTTTGGAAGTATCTGTGAGTAACGAGGACTCAGCAATCTCACACCCGCGAGATCAAGACTATTTAAGTTTGTGGGTAGGGTAAGGTAATGTGGTGGAGCTGCAGCAAGCGCTAAGCAAAATATGGTGGCTAACATACGCAAATAAGTGCGAGAAGAGAAACAACGCAACAGTCGAGAAGCTAGAAGTGATCAAGAAGTGATCCTGAATCTACTTACGTTCAAGCATAACAGAAGACCGTGTTCTCTTCCCGGACTCCGCCGAAAAGAGACCATCACTGCCATATGCTTTGTTGTTATGTGATATCCTAGCTTATTAGGGATGATAGACTACTCATATCAATTAGGAATTCCTTCTTTTCCAAGAGCCCATTCCGAAAGAACTCGAAAGTTAAGCGAGCTCAGCTTGGAGTAGTTTCTGGATGGGTGACCGACCGGGAAGTTGCTCCCGGATGCGCATGAGTGAGGAAAAAGTGCATAGAAAAGACTAGCATTGATCTGTGGGACTAGTCTAGACCCGCCAAGAGTAACGACCACCGGCGGGTGTGTCTGGGGCGTTACATTGTTCTCAGGTCAGGTTCCGTAGCTATGGTTCATACTACTTTGCTCTTGCATCACTATATTTACTCATACTAACTAATTTCAAATTTGAAGGATGCAATTGAAACTCCAATGGCGCAAGAGGTATATTTTAAACCTGTTTCTTTAACGTGTTTGCTATTGTAACATGCTCTATGTTGATTTCAGTTTCAATTGAATAATCAGTTATGTTCTCATGCCATGCACATTACAAGTGTTGTTATTGCTATGTAGTTACCCACACTTATATTCTGTCGATGCTTCTTTGTCTTAAATAGATATGATTCGAACTATATCTATCTTGCTTTGGCAACATAAACTAGAATGATATAGACCATAAAGTGACCATACTACATAGATATATGTTTGTTTCATGCTGTTATCCTATCCACCTTACTACTACCAAAATGAGTTTCATATACTGCATTATAAACCTGTGATGTGTTTGTTTGTTTCTCTTTTAGAACACAGATAAAATATTGGAGAAGTGTACCTCGTTATGCAATGGTAAAGGAAGTAATGCAGATAAGGTTCAAGATAGTGAGGCATCCCTGTTGGTCTCCAAGAAAGCTGATAAAAACTATATTGAAGACACTGAGACAACTCCAAAGTCCTGTCTTCATGTAGTATTCGAGTTACTGGCTACTACTGCTGGCACCAGCTCATCGAACTCGCTGCCTGAATTAGTTCGGCTTCTTGAGTCTCAACTTCAAGTTGAAAGACATCGATTAGATTTTATGCAACAGGAAGCCGAAGGACCGAGGAAGTCCCTGCAGAATTCAGATGCATACTTTCTGGTGCAATAGCAAGTGCTGGAGGATTTAACCGCCAAACAAGAGAAAGTTAATAAGCTTCCTAAGCATCTTGCCAGCATTATGGGTACCCAGGATATTGTTTCTTGAGCTCTTCTGAAGTGGTTTTAGTTCTGGACTTGTTTTGCTGCGGCGTTTATATGCTGCTTTGTTCCCTATATTGCACTGGTGGCGAACTTTGATGTCGAGTGGCTGTAATATGTGTAATAGCCGTGATAGCCTAGCGTAAGTTCCTTGCTAATTTATTTCCTTATTGTCTTGTTTATTTGTTTTCTTGTAGTCGGTGCAGTTCTTTTTCCATGGTTTGCTAGTGGCCGCAATAACCTATTTTTTAAAACTAGGCCACAATAACCATGGGCAACATATATATTGTAGTTAACATGGGCCTGCTACGGGCCGTAGAAACAATGGGCCTTCTACGGGCATAGAAAGAATGGGCCTTATATGGGCCGTAGACACAATGGGCCTTCTACGGGCCGTATCATCAATGGGCCTTCTACGGGCCGTATCATCAATGGGACTTCTCCGGGCCGTATGATCGGTTGGCCAAACATGGGCCAATAATAGACCACATTATGGTCGTAAATGGGCTAGAGTTGAAATCGTCCGTTCATGCGCCAACCATAACAGGCCATCGTTAATCGGTCGTATTTGATGACGCTATGAAAACGGCACAGCATATTAATGGGCCACAAACAGGCTGACTGTAACCACGGGCTGAATTTGGCCCACAAGCATAAAATGGTAGTAACGGGCCGTAAGTAAACGAATGCTGGAAATGAGCCCAAGAATAAATGGGCCCTGAGAAGGCCAAAAGATAACATGGGCTGGAAACGGCCCAACAGAATAATGGGCCGTTCATGGGTATAAAGTGATACACTCTTCATTACGGGCCTGTTTCACCACGTGCCCTTAATGGGTATAAAGTGATACACTGTTCATTACGGGCCAGTTTTACCACGGGCTGTTAATGGGCCGAGAGTTACTAAGGGCCTCATATGGGCCGAAAGACATCATGGGCCATACATGGGCCGGAAGTTAAAACGGGCTGGAATTATATTTGACGGCCCAGATGACACTACTGGGCCTAATTCGGATAGGCCGTAAATGGGCCATGGGTTAGCAGGCTGTAAATGGGCTATATGTGAACAGGCCGTTAATAGGCTTGCTGTGGGCCGGCCCGTCACCTTTTGACCAAGTCAAACGGGCCAGCCTTTTCATAGGAATGGGCCTCTGTTGGGCTGTGCCACGTGTCGACGTATCATAGGCGCTTTGGGTCCAATGAGTGGATGACACCTATCCCAATGGTGAGCCAACAGGTGTTTCCTCCAGCCAATGATGATTTTACACGTGGAAAAACCCCATTGATCGGGGTTGTTAACGGGTTATCGGATCCAAAACCAAACCCGATAGCTTAACGACGTTCTATTACGGTGGATGCCACGTGTCGGTCACCCTTGACGAAAGAACTTATGTGACGTGCGGTTTATCGTCATGGAAGTGGACACTTCCGTGATGATAATTTTGGTAATGTCATGGAACACTTCTACGACAGCACATGTATGACTATCTTGATTCTGTCATAAAATTATCATGGATGCACATAGATGACAGAAAACGTGACCTACTGTGACAAACGCGTATCGTCAAGGAAGTGTATTTTTTTGTAGTGGTACTCGATGTGCCTCATTGACAGAGGCAGGGTGGCCCAGCGCTTGTGTTCGTTGTCGGTGATCTTCTTCTTCATGTTGATGTAGTAGTCGTCGATGAGCATGCCGGAGACGTCTCCGAGGGAGTACAACTCCTTGGTTGCCTCGGGCACCCTCCACTCCTTCTGGATGTCGACGAACTTGGCGACCTCCAAATTGACGTGCTCTAGCCTGGTTTTGTCGTCGTTGATGGAGAAGCCTGCAAAGGTGTACCTGGGGTCGACGAGGATGTTGTTGAAGATGGTGCACCTTTCAGTGGTGCTCAGTTGGAAGAGCAGCACCGGCTTAGTCTTGCCAATGGAGAGTTGGTAGGGTCCGGGTTTCTGCATCTCTTCAGGCTCGTTGTTGTACTCGATATCAATGCCGACGATCTTGTGGCACTGGAGGCTGAGGTGGCACTCATTCTGCGCGAGGGAGATTGCCATCCGCTTCTTGTCGTTGGTGTGGATGACGTGCTACTTGGTGTTGCCATGGGCCCCCACGCCCTTGTACTCGTCGGTGAACGCCATTGCCGGTAGTAGGGCTTGGTGTTTTCTGTGGAGATCAATGTGATGGAGCGATTTGGTGGTAGCACAATGGATACTTGTGTTGTTGTGGATGAGAAGGCCTTTGGCGGGGGTCTGAATTTATGGGGAGGGCGCGGGGTGGGATGGCCGCATCAGATGAACTGCACGATCTCGCTGACGATGCGGTTGTGCAGATCATGGGTTGGTGTTGCATCTTTGATCGTGGGCTCGTGGCGATGGCACCGCTTGGATTGGGTAGTTGTATGCAAACGTGGCTTTATTTTATTTTTGATCAGTAATTTTTTTAATCACCACTTTTTGTGCGAACGGGCATTTGTCACATTTATATGTATCATGCGTGTTAACGGAACTGCATTAGTTATCGTCATGCACTTCATCGTCTACAAAAGAGAACTGCATTTTGTCTACAGGTGCGTACTTCGCCTTTTTTGTGTGTCCTTGCTGCAGCCTCTGAAAAAAGTACAATGTATTCCGCAATTTTAAGAGTTTTTTGCTGTGTTCTAGACCATGTATTTATTCATGTAGGTTCCGGAACTAGATTGCTATACCGTATTGCTTCGTGTAACCAAATGCACTCCATTTTTGTAGAGTTGCATATTGCATCTATTTTTGCGTGTACTTACTGCAGGCCCTGGTATGGGAGGGGTAGGGGGTTGGGGGGGCTTTTTGTTTTTGTTGTGGCACTTATTTGAAGGTAGACTTTTTGCGGATGCGTTTTCTTAACACGCGCATTGTTTTCTATTTTAACTTGTTTTACGAACTGCAAGTATTTTTTTGTTTTACCATCTGAACTTCCTTATTCCCCATAGAGAACTGCATCATGTGCGTTTTGATGTAGTCTGTCTTATTTTAGCTGGGCCGTTTTTGGGTCGGCCCGTTTTATGTGACCCTTTTCCACACGCGGACCACCTACGTGTCCCTCCCAGGCGATCCCACCGCTCCGCTGACAGGGAGAGAGACCGAGAACAATCCCCTCTCCTCTCTTGTAGTTTCTCCCGAGGCATCTCTCCCTCGAGCAAAACCGTCGTTGCCCGCAGCAACCTTCATCGACCGAGGAACCACCGCCCTCAAGAGGGTCCTTATTCCCGCATACCGCGTCGTCGTCCGCTCCGTGAGTCCTTGCCGCTGTGCTTCGGCAGCCCTCCTCTCTATTCCCGTCGCCGCCCCTCCCCCCCCCCCCCCCGCCCCCCGCCGACGTTCATCCCCTTTTTTTGGTACATTCCGCTTGGCCTCGGTCTTCATCGTCCCCTAGTCTAGTTTTGTGATTCTCATAGTTGCTGTTGCTGTTTTTGCTTGTGTAATTTTCCATAGGCAGACGATTTCATCTTGATTTGAAATCGATACTCGTGTGTGCTCTGTTGGTAAAGCAAGGTGGATCTAGGGTTTCGTCAGATTTTGCCGATTTTGTTTCTTATATCTGTCACTTCGTTCTTGTGTTGCAGGCAAACGCCATGTACGTCTTCCCCGAGCAGAGTGGGAGGAGGAGTTCAGGGCGCCATGTCTTCCCCGAGCAGAGTGCGAGGACGAGTTCAGGGTATGTGGACTTCTTTTTTTGGCTTTCTTTATTTTGTTTGATGTTTATCTAGTTTACTAGCTAATTCATCCTGGATATTTGTTTATGCTCGGTTAGTTGTCAGCGTTCGTTTGCATTATTTTATCATGTGATGTTTTGTAATTACTGTTTCTGTTTTTTTTGAATCCAGTAGGTGATTGCAGTGCTCATAATGATACACCAATTGGCTCTCATTGTCCTGGTGGTAAGGATCATGGTGGCGAGGGAGGACATCAAGTGAATTCACCGATTGAATCTTCTCCCATAAGTGTGGCCCCTCCTTTTGGTATGTGAATGCTTTGTTTATTTTGTGTATGTTGGTTACCTGATGTTATACAAATTGGCGTTTCCTTGATGTATCTAGTCTGCATTTTGTTCGGAACAAACGTGAAGTTAGTGTGTGCAGCACTGTATTTATTTGTATATGTGAACTCCACTATATGTATGTGTGAACTGCATTGTTGTTTTATTCAAGTTTTCTGTACAATGCATTAATTTTTATTTTTAGCTTATGATTGGAGCACTGCATTTATATGTCTAAGTGTACCGCATTTGTTTTTTTGTGCACTTTTTAACGACCATAGTCAAACTTCATTTTGACACAGTGTCTTTTTTCCATGCTAGGGCGCCTGGGTTTGAGGAGGTTACTCAATTGATTGACCATTATTTTGTGGAGGGTAATGTTGGTCTGAGCTTTGACCAGAGACGTCCCGTCTTGTCTGAAACACAATCGCAGACTGTTGATGTTATAGAGGAAGTTACACAGGATTGGATGGTCTCGGAACAGCTTCGTGTATATGAGTTGAAGCAAAGCAAGAAGAATTTGAGGTTTGAAAGTGACTCAAAAGAGTTTCCGGAGAAGAAGAAGCAGAGGAGAGATGTAGATGGTGCCAAGGGTGCCAAATTTGCCAAGGTGAAGCAGCATGCTTTGCAAGAGAAGAGGCTGAGTACTGTTGCCAAGGATGCTGGTACACCTTGGTGGAGTCCACGTGTTGCTGGCATGAACAAGAATCTTGGCAAGAGAACTGCTGAAGCTGGTGGAAAGGATCCTCAGCGCAAGCGA
The DNA here is from genome assembly GCF_056163025.1 of Triticum urartu. Lineage (NCBI taxonomy): Eukaryota > Viridiplantae > Streptophyta > Magnoliopsida > Poales > Poaceae > Triticum > Triticum urartu. Next base: position 429,521,280 of record NC_141879.1, read on the forward strand.
CTACATGTCACTGAAGGTCCCAACTCTGATGATGACGACTTTGTGCTTGCTGATTTTGTGAGGGATGTTCATACTGGTAGACGCAAAGACTGTGGTTCATCTAAGAGTCTACACAAGCGTACCCATGATGGTGTCGATGAAGATGTTGGTGCTAACTCCGGCGAGGAGGTGGATGTTGTTCAAAAGGTTTGTTGGAGTGGACTACATTTGTTTCTTTCATTGTTATTCTATCTGTCCTTTCTTCTGGCTAATATTCTAATGTGGACTGCATTTCCCTCTACACAAAGGAAGAAGTCTAGTAAGAGCAATGCAACTGAAGATGATGCTGAGGGTGATGATTCTCGATTTAACAAGACCATACGTTTGTCACTTCCCACTGTTTGCAAGGCTGCTGCTTTGTTGAAAGAGGCACACTTTAGTCGTGTTCGGGATGCTGGATTCGGTGCTCTCTTTGAACTGACAGTAAAGAAAAATGTGTCGCGCATTCTTATGTGCTATCTGATGGGAGTGATTGACCCTGCCACCAAGATAATTTAATTTGGGAATGGCAGGGTTCTTTGAATAAATAGTGATGCAGTTCATCACATTTTTGATTTACATATGGGATGTCACACTGCACCCATGCATGCTGCCAGCGGCCATGATGACTCGTTGACTGCCCTCAAGAATGATCTTGGCTTTGACCGTTCAAAAAGTATAGGTGTCAAGGACTTGCTTGAGAAGTTGAAGGTGTTGGTGGAGGAAGATGATCATGTGACTATTGATCTTGCTATGAAGGTGTTCTTCGTGATACTTTATCATAATTTGGTGTGCCCCGGGCATGCAATTCGTTTGGGTAGAGTTGTTGCAATGGTAGAGAAGATGGATTATGCAGCTATGGCGTAGATGGACTTTTGCCAGATTGTTGTTGATGTGTTGCAGGCAGCTGTGGTGAGGTGTCAAATAGAAGGGAGCAAGTAGAATTGTGCAGCAGGTTGTGCCATTGTCCCCCCGATTATGTATCTTGATTGCTTGAAGCTTTGCAAATTTTCAGTTATGCACACGTTGACGGCACATGCATCATACTTGACGACTAAGGACCTGATGAAGTTATACAATGAGGATGTGCTTGTGAAGGGAAAGATTTACTTGGAAAGTTACAAATTTGGGAAGCTGCCGGTTAGTGCATCTGAGTTTTTTATATCAGATTTTTTTTAAAAAGATGCAGTCATTATAGATCTGAACTTTCTAGTACTCACATGTGTACTTCTCTTTATTTCTTGTCTTTTTTGCAGTGGAAGGCGACAAGTGATATTGTGTACAACCGTCCTGCTGCAGTTGTATGTGGTAGCTCTGATGCGCGGCCTAGCACTCATACTAGGTTTTATGAGCCTATATGTAGCCAGCTTCCTGCATGTGATGATGAGGTGCCTCGTACTCGTGGTTTCACGGCTCGACAGATGTTTGATAATAGAAGCTCTTATAAACATACATTTGTTGGTGGCAAAAAACATGAGGATGTTGATGAGCTTCTTCTGAAGGTTTTGAAGTTGACTGAAGATTTGCCAACCTTTGGTGATAGATTGAGGACAGTTGCTAGTTTTTTCCCTGTTGGCCATGGCCCAAAACATGAATATATTGTTGCTCCTCACAATTTTGATTGTGGCGTGATTGAAAGCCTGAAGATTGCAGTGACGAATGTTCGGTCTTCGTATGCTCAGTTGAGACATTCACAAGAGGAAAAATGTGGTTGGTATGAGAAGGATGATGGGCATATTTTGGATGAAATGAACCGTCGGGATGCTGGCATTGGCGCTGATAATATATGTTCTAGGTTTTTTTGTGGCTTTGAACCTCTTTTGTGTATTATGTGGACTGCTCCTCACTATTTTTGTTTTTTGTGATAGGCTGGAGTGGAATCTTCTGGTGTCCATGGATCTAGGGACGATGGAATTGGCCAGGTACAAGTTTGTATGCCATGTCTGTTTTGCCATGCGTCCCTCTTCTTGAACTTGCATTTGTTTCTTTCCACTTTATTGTATTTTTTGTGTACTTCACGGTTGTAAAGTGTGTACTGCTTCTGCATAGTTGAAGTTTTTTTCTTTTTTGGTTGTTACCATGTTATTTTCATTTTTGGTTTGTTCTATGCCTGTAGACTGGTGTTGCTGCTTGTGATGTGCACAAAGAGACCTACGATGGCTCTGGGAAGGATGAGGTCTTGGCTGATGCGTCGTCTCCTCCGGATGTTGTAGCTGATAAGGTATAGTTGTATTACTTTTTCTGTTAGTGGGTTGTGATGTAAATTTTTGTTGTTATAAACTTTGATGTATGCTGTTATGTTCACTCATGTATTTTCATTTACATATGTGAGCTGCAATAGTTTTACATGTGTGAGCTTCAGTCTTTGACAGAAGTGAACTACAGTTCTTTTCGCATGCGTGGTCCATATTACATACGTAAGCTTCAGTATATAACATAACTGAACTGCTGTGTTTGACAAAGTGAACTGTAGTTCTTTTTTACGTATATGTGGGTTGCAGTTATAGTTGTTTTGACACATGTGGGTTGTAGTTGTTTGGCATATGTGGACTGCAGTTGTTCTGCGTATGTTGTCAGCAGTCTTTGACATAAGTGTCTTGTGTGTTGTTGTGTTAATTATCCCCACGCTCATATGTGTTATTGTGTGTTGTTTAAACTTTCCACAGCCTGGAGAAGAAAACGTAGAAGTTCATGTTGATCTGAATCAGGGGGGTTGTGCTGTTGATGGTGGTGGCAGTGTTGATGCTTCTGCATCGGTTGCCGTTGACTGTGCAAACCCTTCTGTAGCTCAAGAATCCCATGATGTTGTTTCCCCTAGTTGGCATGAAGATTCTGATTTTGGCATTGAAAAGCCGCTGGAGAATGTCATTCCTGTTGTTAGTTTTGCTGCTTCCCCTGTTTGTCTGGCCGCCAACGATGTTCCTAAAGTATCGAGAGTGGAGCCTCATGTAGCTGAAGTATCTAAGGACGCTGTGGTTGACCAGACTGTTGTAAATCCAAAGAATGTTGATGTTGCTGCAGAAGGGCAGTCCAGTGAGGTTATGGTGGATTCGTCGCAACCTAGCGAAGAAAATGTTTTGGTCAGCTCTGAAGAGCAACAACATGAAGACTCTGATACTGAAGGCAAGAGTTTTCTTTCGAACAGTGCAGTTGAAGTTTTTCTCATTCATTTTGTTTAATTACTATGGTAGCTGTATTAGATGTTTAATGATAAGTGAAACTTTGATCTTTTGTTGATGATTTTCAAAATAGCTAGTAGAATTTCCTTATCTTAATATTTGAACTTCATTCTTTGGATAAGTGAACTTCATCTTTTTATTACAGATGATGAACTTCCTGTTGTGACATCGTCGAGCATTGATCCAGCTCTTCTGAAAGGATACAATGAGTTGTACACTGCTATTACGAGGGTTCGGAAGGACAAGAAGAAGAAGTATGGTTTTTTCAAAATGGTTTTGTTCACATGTATTTTCTAATTTTGGAATTTTACCTTTTTTCTTTGTTGTTATTTTTTTATTATCTTATGTTTCAGTTTTTCTTAAAAAATTCAGGGACATGATTGCTTTTAAAACTCAGATGGATGGTATTACCATTAGCAAAGTTGGTCAATCTTTTTGGGATAAAGGGATGCTCACTACATGCCTTGTAGATCATGGGGTTTCTTTGCTGGTAGATAAGTTTAAGGGATCTCCGACAATGGTTGCCCCGTACCATATTTGTGTAAGAATGTAGAAATTTTTGTTTTATTTTTTTATTTTATTTTCTGATTTCGTGCGACGACCTGTTTTGGTTTGAGCACTATTTGATTTTTGGTTTTGTTTTGGCAGACAAATATTTGGAATGGTGGTACTATAGGCACGAGTGGTAAAATGATGTTCTCTTCAAAAGCTGAGGAGCGTGTTGATAAAAGGATATGGTAAGTAACGTTTATATGTACTATATTTTGTGCGTTTGTTTTTATAGTGTTCTGTTTCTTCTTCTTATAATAATTTTATTTATTTTTCGTTCTTTGAACAGGTCCTTTTGCAACCTTTGATCCGCCAGAGATGAGGGATGGGGTTGGTTATTATTGTGTAGTTGCATTAAATGTGAAAGAAAGGCGGTTTGAATTTCTTTACTCGCTCGATAAACCTGGCATCCCTGATGCGATCATGGTTTTTAGGTGGATGGTTAAAAATATCAAGCATGCATGGAAAGAAGGTAACTCAAGTTCTGATGAGCCGCTAAATCCTCCTACACTTGATGAATTTGTGTTGAAACATGTCATTGTCCCAATGCAGCCAAATGGGTGTGTTCCATATAGCCCCTCTCCACCATACTGCTCAAGTTTTTTATTTCATTTTGTGAAACTAATGTTTTTTATTCTTTTATTGCAGGCATGATTGTGGATTCTATATGTTTCAATTCTTGCAGACTTGGGATGGTGTTCGAGTTGCTCAGTTTGGGGTGGAGCACATTGGCTACATCAGAAAGGCCATGCTCTATAGTTGGCTCACATCGAGAAAGTATTGCCTTGATTTAGCATCACTTTTAATTTTTGAAGATAAAGGTTGTTTTAGTGAACTTCTTTATCCTCCCTTCTTTATTTTTTTGTCTACTGCTTGCTTTCGCTTCTTACCCACTTTTTTACTAGTTTGTTTAGTTAAGTGCGTGATTTAGAATGGATGTGTATATTTTTTGTTGTGTTAGTGAGCTGTATTTAATTTTTTGGGGCAAGTGAGCTGCATTGTTCTTTATAAGTGGGCTGCATTGTTGTATACAATTGTTCCTTGTTGCTGTAGACAAGTGGACTGCATTGATGTAGACAGTTGGGCTGCATTCTATTCTTTACTGAACTGCATTTTTTATATTAATGAGATGTATTACATGTTTTTTGGTTTTGTATTTTGAGCTGAGTGTTTCCATGTTTTTTCTACACGTTTTTAGGTTTTGATGGGGGGCTTCATGAAGTATGTACGTCACTGTTCGAGTCCCAGGGTTCTGAGGTGGTTATGGAGGATTGTGCCATTGAAATCTCTCCAGATAATTCTGGTTCTTTGGCTAGAGATGGTTTGAACACAGTTGTGGTGTTTGGACCTGATGGTGGAAGTTTTTCTCGACCTAGCTCTCCACGTGATGTATTTGATGTTGATGATGATGATTTTGTTACGCCGTGTCCACGCGTCACTAGGACTAGGAGTGGAGCAATTAATCGTCCTCGTGTGGATGAGGTTGAAGTATTTTCGAACAAGAGGGCAGGTGAGAGGGCTTTTAATTTGAGATGCCCTATAGAGAAATTGAAGCCTCCGAGGTACAAATATATTGATGAGGTGAGGAAAATAAAGGATCTTGTTCTCAGCAAAGATTTTGTAAACAAATACCACGAGTAAGTTTTATGTGTGTGCCCTTAATCCTTTTCGTGTGTTTTGTTTTTAATTTTAATTTTATTGATCCCATCTGAGTATGTTTACTGCAGGAACGCGTTCTTTATGGTGAATAGTCCTTTTGGTGATGTTGATACTTACACTGTTGACTATATCTATAATACATTTGGCAAAGGAGCTTTAATGGATTCGTATCTCATGGATTTTGTCATCAAGTACTGGAAGCAAGACCCTGAATTGGGTTTAGTTTATCATTCTCGTGAACGTGTGCTACTTTCACCTTTATTTATCACAGTAAAGTGTGCTGTCATTTTTCCTGTTGTACTGGTTTTTTCATGTCCATGCCTGCATGCATGGTTTATTCTTTTTTCATGTCCTTTTTTGTTCTTTTTCTACGCAGTATGTTCTTCGAATTGAAACATTTGTGAAGAGAGATGATGAAGGAAACCCTCACTAGTGCAGAACCGGGCAATAGCACCGGTTCGTAGGGCCCTTTAGTGCCGGTTTAGGAACCGGCACTAACGTTTCGGCACTAAAGCCCCCCCCCCCTTTAGTACCAGTTCGGCATGAACCGGTGCTAAAGGGAAACCACGTGGCACGAGCCAGCTCCGGGGGCCGGGAGCCCTTTAGTACCGGTTGCTAACACCAACCGGTACTAAATGGTTGTGGGTTTTTGTTTTATTTTGTATTTTTCAATTAAATTTGTGTTATCAATTTAATTTAGGATTGTTTTATGTTATAATGAGTTGTAGTCGTCATCATCATCATCATCATAATCGCATATTAATAAATAAATAAACTCTAGCTAGCTAAAAATCATCATAGTCCTCTAATTACCACTATTTAATCATCATAGTCATTACCGCTAGCTATCTAATCATCATCAACGCTGGCTAGCTTAAAGAGGAAACATTCACTTTGTAACAGAAGCAAAGATATCATCAAGTTCAACATAATCATCACCAACATCGAAGTTCAGGACACGGACATGAGACAAGTACTAATTAAGAGCATGAACTAGTAGCTACTGATCTTGCTGCTCCCTCTCAGGTAGAATAGCATAGAACATGTATAGCTCTCCTGATTCATCATACTGGAGCATGCAGATGAATCTGTCTCCTAATCTTGGGATGCGCTTCGCCTTGCTGCCCCCTAGTACTTCTCTGCGATCGTTAACAATTTTGCTCCAATCTTTCACTATTAAGCATTCTTCGCTTTCAGAAATCCTGAATGCACTCATGTGCAATGTAGGAAATCTTGGTCATAAGCTAACCATTGACATGCGGCCTTTTGTCTCGATCCACTGAGGCACAACTGTCATCGGAAGTCCCTGTTGAAGAACATCGTATAGTAATTAATATACTAAGCAATGAAAGTTTAGCTTCAAAAATAATGTATGCAAAAGATGCACTAATTAAGGACAAATATTTAAAATCTTACCATCTTTTGATTATAGATGTGACCGTATTTCAATACGATCACCACTGGTCGCACGTTTTGAGTACTAACATTTCTAAGTTCAGGAAAAAAATTTGTCTTGACAGTATTAAGATCCTCAAGCCATGAAACATAATGACTTATCTCGTCGCAGTTTAGTTGAGCCCCGGGGCAGTAGTAGGTCTTGTCTACCAAGCGCCGGACATGCTTGCTTGAACCGAAATAAGCTGACAATACAAATTATTTGTCAACTATTTTTGAATAAACTGTATCAAAGAAATAAACATATGCATGCATGGTTGAGAAAAACTCACCAAATGGTAGAACTGGAGGCCTTTGCACATCGACCCAGATGTCTATATTACCTTCAATATCATCTTCCGGACGAATATCAAAGGTGATAACCATATCAGGCTCAAAAACATAAGCCTTGCATAGTGCTTGCCAAGTTTTGCATTCAAAATGGGTGTATGTGTCTCCATTATATAATTTGACGTTGAAATTATACCCATGCTCCGTCTTCAAGTAAACTCTCTTTACCTCCATATCATCTATAGCACTAAAACCTATCTTATCCAAGACAAAAATTCTTGCATGGCAAGGGATGCGCTAGTAGAATAGTGAAAATTTAAAATTATAAGTTGAAGCAAATGAAGCATAAGTTTTGCATTCAAATAATAATTGACAAAGTGACTTACTGTATCAACTTCGAATGTCTCATCCAGCTTGATGCTGAAGCGCCTACCATCAACAAGGAAATTTTGGTCGCATAGGCCGCGCTGGTCTTCACAGTGTTCGCACATAATGAAATCTTTTCGTCGTCAGATGACATTTCCTATGTTCATATAGGTGAAACATTAAACAACTATATCTAGCCAAATATATATTCATCTAACATTTGACATTAATATATCTAACTATATTCATCTCTAACAATTGACATTACTATATATTTAACTTTTCTATCAAATTCATCTAACATTCGACATTAATGTAACATTTATATAAACTAAAAATATATAAAAAATTAAATAAACAGAAAAACTCATTAACAAATAATATTTTAATTAGATCATCAAATCTCAGATACCTAAATTTTCTTACTAAAAATAAACTAGTTATATTAATTATTCAACTAGTTCAAATCTCATATACCTAAATAAACTAGTTCGATAATTTTCTTACTAAAAATAAACTAGTTATATTAATTATTCAACTAGTTCAAATCTCATATACCTAATTAATATCTAGCTATATTCATCTCTAACAATTGACATTAATATATATTTAACTTTTCTATCTAATTCATCTAACATTCGACATTAATCTAATATTCGATCATCTAATTAACTTTTCTAAAAAACAGAAAACAGAAAATATGTAAAAAAAATGTGTGTGTGTGTGTATGTGTGTGTATGTATGTGTGTGTATGTGTGTGTATACTGCAGTGCCGCCCCGTACACCGCCGCCCCGTACGTACGAGAGGGGACGCCGGCGTACGGGGCGGGGGCGGCGGCGTACGTACGGGCCGGTGCGCGCGGCGCGGGTGCGAGAGAGACGTACGGCCGTGGCGATGACGACGGACGGCGGCGGCGTTCGGGGCGGTAGCGCGAGACGATGACGACAACGGGCGGCGGCGGGGACAGCGACGATGACGACGGGCGACGGGCGACGGGCGGCGACGACGGGATCGAGCGGCGCGCGGCGATGTCTCGCGAGAGGTTGGAGACGAAGTGGGGAGATGAAACTGAAATATTCGTAAGTGCTATATATATAGGATGGGCCTTTAGTACCGGTTCGTGGCTCCAACCGGTACTAAAGGCCTATTTTCGCCAGGCCAAGCGGCGGGAAACGAAGGCTTTTAGCACTGGTTGGAGCCACCAACCAGTACTAAAGGGGGGGGGCTTTAGTATTGGTTGGAGCTACCAACCGGTACTAAAGGCCTTGCGCTGCCACCCCAAAGTTTAGTCCCACCTCGCCCGGCGAAGGGCAGCCGCACTGGTTTATAAACCCAGCCGCGGCTACCTCTTCGAACTCCTCCATATAGCAGGCTTCTCGGCCTAATTAATTAGGGCGCGCGGCCCTGTGAGTCTGCTGGCCCTTCTGGGCCTGCATTTGCACACCCTAGGTCTGGCAGGCCCACTGGGGAGCGCCAACAAATTTTTTATATAGTTTTTTCTTTTCTACATTACTTATTTTCTTCTATTTATTTTTGAGTAGTTTTTTATATAGTTTTTTCTTTTCTGCATTATTTATTTTCTTCTATTTATTTTTGAGTAATTTTTTTGTATAGTTTTTTTATTTTCTGCATTATTTATTTTCTTCTATTTATTTTCTTCTGGAAATTGAATGTTGCATACTAAACAATTAGGTAAATGACCGAAAAACAACAAATGATGTCAGAACATGTTGGAAATTGATGACATCGCTTTAAATGCTGGATACTGAACACAAAAGTAGTCCGGAGTTCAAATAAGTTTAAAAAACATTAAAGTGGCCATGTAACAGATGAGTTCTCGTCCGAAACCCTGATACTCGGAAAGATTATGTCCAGTTTGTACACGAAGTGCGTCCAGTTTTTGCCGTGACCCTCTCTACTCTTTCGCGCATGCTATGCGGGTGATATGATGATACCATGCCAAGTTTCAACATTTTCAGGATTCATTTTGTAGTGATTTTCAATTTCACGGTCATTTAGCTCTCTAAACAATTAGGTAAATGACCGAAAAACAACAAATGATGTCAGAACATGTTGGAAATTGATGACGTCGCTTTAAATGCTGCATACTGAACACAAAAGAAGTCCGGAGTTCAAATAAGTTTAAAAAACATTGAAGTGGCCATGTAACAGATGAGTTCTCGTCCGAAACCCTAATACTCGGAAAGAGTATGTCCAGTTTGTACACGAAGTGCGTCCAGATTTTGCCGTGACCCTCTCTACTCTTTCGCGCATGCTATGCGGGTGATATGATGATACCATGCCAAGTTTCAACATTTTCAGGATTCATTTTATAGTGATTTTCAATTTCACGGTCATTTAGCTCTCTAAACAATTAGGTAAATGACCGAAAAACAACAAATGATGTCAGAACATGTTGGAAATTGATGACATCGCTTTAAATGCTGGATAGTGAACACAAAAGTAGTCCGGAGTTCAAATAAGTTTAAAAAACATTAAAGTGGCCATGTAACAGATGAGTTCTCGTCCGAAACCCTGATACTCGGAAAGATTATGTCCAGTTTGTACACGAAGTGCGTCCAGTTTTTGCCGTGACCCTCTCTACTCTTTCGCGCATGCTATGCGGGTGATATGATGATACCATGCCAAGTTTCAACATTTTCAGGATTCATTTTGTAGTGATTTTCAATTTCACGGTCATTTAGCTCTCTAAACAATTAGGTAAATGACCGAAAAACAACAAATGATGTCAGAACATGTTGGAAATTGATGACGTCGCTTTAAATGCTGCATACTGAACACAAAAGAAGTCCGGAGTTCAAATAAGTTTAAAAAACATTGAAGTGGCCATGTAACAGATGAGTTCTCGTCCGAAACCCTGATACTCGGAAAGAGTATGTCCAGTTTGTACACGAAGTGCGTCCAGTTTTTGCCGTGACCCTCTCTACTCTTTCGCGCATGCTATGCGGGTGATATGATGATACCATGCCAAGTTTCAACATTTTCAGGATTCATTTTGTAGTGATTTTCAATTTCACGGTCATTTAGCTCTCTAAACAATTAGGTAAATGACCGAAAAACAACAAATGATGTCAGAACATGTTGGAAATTGATGACGTCGCTTTAAATGCTGCATACTAAACACAAAAGAAGTCCAGAGTTCAAATAAGTTTAAAAAGCATTGAAGTGGCCATGTAACAGATGAGTTCTCGTCCGAAACCCTGATACTCGGAAAGAGTTTGTCCATTTTGTACACGAAGTGCGTCCAGTTTTTGCCGTGACCCTCTCTACTCTTTCGCGCATGCTATGCGGGTGATATGATGATACCATGCCAAGTTTCAACATTTTCAGGATTCATTTTGTAGTGATTTTCAATTTCATGGTCATTTAGCTCTCTAAACAATTAGGTAAATGACCGAAAAACAACAAATGATGTCAGAACATGTTGGAAATTGATGACGTCGCTTTAAATGCTGCATACTGAACACAAAAGAAGTCCGGAGTTTAAATAAGTTATTAAAAATAAAAAATAGGTGCAATGCTGGTTAATTTTCTTCAAGCCATTCGGAATAGTGTAGACTGCACTGCACATAGCTCAGTGCAATCTATGCTATTCTGCAAGGCTTGAAGCTAATCAACATGTAGGTGAGCATTGCAACTCTTCGTCATTGTCTGTGCACTCACGGCTTATAAACCGCTCATACTGCCTCTCTCTTGGCGAGGTGGGACTAAAAACAGCTTGCCATAACCTCATTAGTACCAGTTCATGGTACGAACCGGCACTAAATGGTGATGGTGGGGCCATAGCCTGACCGCAGGCTGACATAGCCTCTTTAGTACCGGTTCGTGGCATGAACTGGTACTAAAGGTTCGCCACGAACCGGTACTATTGATCGCCGCCACGAACCGGCACTAATGTACACATTAGTGCCGGCTCTAATTCAAACCGGCACTAATGTGCTTCACGTTTGACCCTTTTTCTACTAGTGCCTGTGTTGCCAGTTGTGCATAGCTCGTTTGTTTTAGAAGATGCACTTAAGTAGTTCAAGGTTTTTGTGAGCGATGAAGTAAACCTGTTGGACGCAAAACTGGTAAGTCCATTGTTTTCCATCATTTATTTTCTGGTTTGTTGCATTTATTTTTTATAGTTATTTTTTGAAGAGTGGTCCTAGTGCTACGTGTCGAAGGAACTTCTCATTTCATTTTTGTTTTTCTGATGTGAACAGATTATGATGCCGCGCTCCAAGGATGGTCATTATTCCTGATACACAATGAACCAGCATCGCCAGACGTTTGATATCCATGACACTAGGAAGTATACTGGCCATCCTGATGACATGACAAAGTGGCGCAGGACTGACTACCACGTAGATTGCACTGAAGTGGTATGTCATTTTTTCTTGCCAAGTGCAAAGCTTTTTGTGTTTCTTCTACTATATTTTTTTTTATAAACTGCACATGCAATGTTAGCACACATAGAACCACACTTGTTTATGTAGTGCACTGCAACATATGCATGACAGAACTGCATTTTCTCACACACCCCCTAATCTGTGTAAAAAAGGAGATAAAAGGAAATGACCTCACGTGCATTTAAAATAGGGACTGTCTATACGTTGAGAACAACTTTGTATTTTTGGTTCGTATGAATAGTAATTTGATCTGTGATGTGTGTTATTTTTACTTTGTGCTTCCTTTTTTTGCTAGATGAGGAGGATGACTCAGCTGCTGAAGGTGATTTATGGTGAAAAAATGTATAAATCTAAGAACCACCCTGACTGGGTTAAGTTGGCAGAGAAGCCCACTTACCCGGTCGTGCCAGCGCAGGGACCAAACGAGTGCGGAATCTACGTTCTAAGGGTGACGCAGTTGTATGACGGGCAACGTCTAGTTGAGAAAATTAACAAATCCGACGTAACACCTTCTCTATTTTCTTCTTTTTCTTGTTACTTTTATTATTATTTTACTTTTTCACTTTTTGTTCTTTATGACAAACTTTTTTTAATCACTGGTCTGCATTTTTTTATTTTCTTTTTTCAGCCTGCTGTTGAAGATTGGAAGGCGGAGTACATGTTCCAGCTGATGTTCAATCCTTCGAACATGTTGTATTCTAAGACATGCCGCTTGAGCTACGAGATCTGATTGCGGACCTCGGGCTTACTTACCTGTCACAATCGCAGATGTAGTAACAGTCATTTGGCATTGTTTCTACAGGGCAAAAGCCTGTCTATGGACAAGAACTAGGGTTCATGTTGTGTATTGTGTGCTGTCTAAGGTAGATAATGTATTAAAAGACTTATTTTCTGTTTGTGTTTTCTTCTTCTTTTTGCAGCAGCATATATGGACGAATTTGTATGTGTATGTGTATTTTATATAAATAACTCATATAGTATATATATTTTTATTTTGTTGACGACCACGTTCTGTGTGAACTGGCCTTTATCACGCCTATATGTATCGTACATGTCCCATAAACTACATTGCATGTGATGCGGAACTTCTTCGTCGAACCACTACTAGAAAAAGGGCTATAGATGGGATCGATACTAATGGCGCACCAGACAGGCAGTGCGCCATTAGTATATACTAATGGCGCACCACCTACTGATACGCCATTAGAGTTGAAACTACTAATGGCGCACCTGGCCCAGGGTGCGCCATTAGTATCAAATTTTTTTTAACTAGTGCGCCTGTCCAAACATACTAATGGCGCATCAAGTTACAGTGCGCCATTACTAGTTGTAACTAGTAATGGCGCACCAGCTGGAAAGTGCACCACTAATGTTGTTTTTTTTATTATATTTTTTATTCCCTTTTTTGCAAAACTACTAATGGCGCACTCTCCCACCGTGCGCCATTAGTATTTTTTTTTTGCAAAACTACTAATGGCGCACCACCAGGAGGTGCGCCATTAGTAACCTGGATTACTAATGGTGCATTTAGAGTTGGTGCGCCATTAGTAAGTGGGCAGCAACAAGATATTTTGGACAGCCTCTCCTACCCACACTCACTTTCTCCCCACTTCATTCTCTCCACCACCTCCTTGTCTCGGGTGCGTCCTCTTTTTCACCTCATTTCCACCATAGATTCATTCAATTTAAGTGGTTAAATTACCTTGTTTTGATAGGTAAGTAAGGGGGGAAGCTATATTTATGTTGTTCTCCCTACAACAATGTGCACGTGCACTTTTATGGCCTAGCTAGATCTATGTATGTTCGTGGTGTTGCATATGTTTGTGGTGTTGCATATGTGTTTGTGTTTGGAGGTGTACCGGTATTTGAAATGCGATAGTTGCCAATATTTTGCCGGAATGTTGATTCATTTCCGTTTCGGCGAGAATTTTGGCATTAAGAATTCTTTTTGGTCCTATTTTTAGGGAAAGTCATGCCAAATTTTTTCTAGGTTCTAAAATATCGATTTGCTCTACCCCGTAGGCGACCATGGTCCGCACGATGACCGAAGGCATCGTGAATAGGTTTTTGAGGTCCGCGAAGGCCGAGATGCTTCAAAAGAACGAGACGGAGATAAGATGTCCGTGTCGAAGATGCAAGCTGAAGAGCCTTATTGCGGACCCGGAATCCGGGCAAGTGTGGGACCACCTGCTCTTGCGTGGTTTCATGGATGGCTATCGGTGGCAAGGTGATGAAGATGACTATGAAGTCGTCCATGGGGGCCGGGCAAGAAATGAGGAAGGGCAGCAAGACAACCACCGCGGCTCGGGCGGGCGAGAAGACGAAGAATCCCCAGGAGATGATCACGACGGTGATGTTGTACACAGTCATCATGTAGAAGATGCAGGACATGATGATGAGGAAGATGCCGGAGCACACGACGGGTATGATCATGAAGATGATGATGCCGGCGGAGCAGACGACGCTGGACCATCGATGGGCTGGGTGCAGGACCCTCATATTCAAGAGCTGCTTCTCAAGCAGACGGATAACGCAAGAGCTGCCGCCCGAGAGAAAGCCAAGATGGATCAACTTGAGTTAGACGCAGTTACTCCATTGTATGAAGGATGCAGGCCCGAGGATACCCGCCTGAAAGTAACGCTCATGGCTCTGGAGATGAAGGTAAAACACAAAATGACCGACGCATGCTTCTACGAGAACATGTCATTCTGGCACGAACGTCTTCCCGAGGGGAACAAGTGCCCGACCAGTTTGGAGGAGGCGAAGAAAATCATGTGTCCTCTGGATTTACCGCACGTGAAATATCATGTGTGCATGAACAATTGCATCATTTATCGGGATGAGCACGCGGAGTCTACCATATGTTCGGTGTGTGGCGTCACTCGATACAAGAAGAGGAAGAAAGCTCCTCGAAAAGTGGTGTGGTACTTTCCGATCACTCCTCGTCTGCAGCGGTATTTCGCGGACCCTAAGGTAGCAAAGCTCCTGCGTTGGCACGCGGATAGGGAGGCGAAGAAGCGAGAAGATGACGCAAATGATCCGGAGATAGATAAAAAAGACAAGATGCTGAGTCACCCTAAGGATGCGAGCCAGTGGCAAGCGTTGAACTTCGAAGACCCAGAATTTGGGAATGATCCAAGGAACATCGTGCTGGGAGCGAGCACCGATGGAGTCAATCCGTTTGGCAGCCAGAGAAGCACACATAGCACCTGGCCTGTGTTTGTGTGGATGTACAACCTTCCCCCCTGGTTGTGCATGAAGAGGAAGTACATTCACATGAGTATGCTAATTGAAGGACCGAAACAACCAGGGAACGACATCTATCTGTATCTGGGGCTGCTGAAAGAGGAGCTTGACACGCTATGGAAAACGCCAGCCAATACGTGGGACGCCGCAGAGAAAGAATATTTCCCTATGAGAGCCGCGCTGCTCACGAGGGTGCACGACTATCTCGGTTACGGATATGTCGCGGGGAAGGTGGTCCACGGATTTTCTGGATGCGTCAGGTGCATGGATGACACAACGTATCGCCAGCTAGATAGAGATCCCGGGTCTTCGAAAACCGTGTTCATGGGACATCGAAGGTGGCTTCGCGACGATGACCCGTGGAGAAAACGCAAGGATCTGTTCGATGGTGAAACCAAACCCCGAGGACGCCCGCATACGAGGAGCGGCAAGGAAATAGACGAGCTGTTGAAAAATTGGAAAGACTGCCCACTGCCGGGAAAGAAGCAAAAGGCGCCAGAGCCGGGAAAGAAGCGAAAGGCGCCAGAGCCGCTGCTGGAGGTATGGAAAACGAGGTCTGTTTTCTGGGACTTGCCGTACTGGAAGATCCACCGTGTGCCTCACAGCCTTGATGTCATGCATATCACGAAGAACGTGTGCGAGAGTCTGCTTGGTACCCTGCTCAACATGCCAGAGAGGACCAAAGATGGGCCGAAAGCAAGGGCAGACTTGAAATCAATGGGCATCAGGCAGGAGCTTCACGCTATATATGATGATCATGATGATGATGATGATGATGAGGCGAAGCAGGACACAGAAAGTCGTCACAAAGGCAAAAAGGCCAAGAAGACCGGAAATGACTACCCTCCCGCGTGCTTCACTCTAAGTCAGGAGGAGATCAAGCAGTTTTTCACCTGCCTCGTAGGAGTAAAACTTCCTTACGGTTACGCGGGGAAGATAAGCAGATACCTAGACCCAGCGAAGCTGAAGTTCAGCGGGATGAAGTTTCACGACTGTCACGTGCTGATGACGCAGATACTTCCAGTTGCAATCCGTGGGATCATGGACGCGCACGTCCGTGAAACCCTATTTGGCCTATGCAACTTTTTCGACGTCATCTCTCGGAAGTCTGTTGGCGTGAGGCAACTCAGAAGGCTACAGGAAGAGATCGTGGTGATACTATGCGAGCTTGAGATGTACTTCCCGCCCGCATTCTTCGACGTTATGGTGCATCTGCTGGTCCATATCGTGGACGATATCATCCAACTCGGGCCGACGTTCCTACACAGCATGATGCCGTTCGAAAGGATGAATGGTGTCATCAAAGGATACGTTCGCAACATGTCACGTCCAGAGGGAAGCCTAGCCAGGGGCTTTCTGACCGAAGAGTGCATCTCCTACTGCACGAATTATCTAGGCATCGAGAACCCCGTTGGTCTGCCCGTCAACAGGCACCTCGGCAGGCTCGCTGGATGGGGTCACCGTGAGGGTCATCGCAAAATGCATGTTGACTTCGAGGGTCGACTCGCCGACTTTGAAAGAGCAAACCTAGTCGCGCTACAACACATAGACGTGGTCGATCCTTGGGTGGTACAGCACAAAACCTTTATTAAGAAGACGTACAATGACCGAGGCCAATAGAGGACGGACGGAGATATACTCAAAGAGCACAACTCATGTTTCACGCGTTGGTTCAAGCAGAAGCTTCTGTCGTACCCTTTACATGAGGATTCTTCTGCGGAAGAACAACTCATATTCGCCTTGTCACAGGGCGCCGAGCACAACCTGATGACCTATGAGGCGTACGATATCAACGGCTACACATTCTACACCGAGGCCAAGGACATGAAGAGCGATGGTTATCAGAACTCCGGGGTAACGATGGAATCCTACACCGGTAACGACAAGGACAGATACTACGGAAGGATCGAGGAGATCTGGGAGCTGAGCTACGCTGGAGAGAAGGTCCCGATGTTCCGTGTCAGATGGGCCAAGAGCGTCCTAAAAGAAGACCGGTATTTCACCACCATGGTTATACCCGAAGCCAAATCCAAGACCGCGGGCGCAAACGTCACCGTGAAAAATGAGCCATGGGTACTGGCTTCCCAAGTGGACCAATGCTTTTTCATTACCGACCCATCAAAGCCCAGTCGTGTTGTCGTGAGGAGAGGCAAAAGGAAGATCATCGGAATGGATGGAGTAGCCAATGAGCAAGACTTCGACAAGTACGGCGACCCGAGGATCGAACATGACGACGATGATGAAGTAGCAGCATACACCACAAGAAGAAGTAGGAGCACCCTACCTAAAGGACGCCCGTTCCACAGAAGAACTCCATTTGCGAAAAAGAAGGGCAAGAAGATTGTGAACAGATAGCTAGCTAAGATCGATTGTATTTAAATCGTAGCCCTCATTTCTCGATTGTATTTCATGGGCACTTTTTGAACTATCATGAATATTTTTAAATTTCATGGACACTCGATCTCGATCCCCCTCCATCTCGATCGCTATCCCACCTCGCCAGATCCGGTCCCCCTCGCCGCCGAGCACCCGCCGGTCCACCGGCCGCCGCCGCCGACCCCCCGCACCCTCGATTCCCCTACTCAACCACCGCCGCCGACCCCCCGCACCCCTCCCCTACTCAACCGCCGCCGCCGACCCCCCGCACCCCGCGCACCCTCCCCCGCTCCACCGACATTACTGTTTGATGATATTTTTTAAAAAATTATTACTGTCTTATAAAAAAATATTGCTGTTATGATTTAAACAAGTTTGAACATATTTAAACACAAATAAGTATCAAACAGCATTTTAAATGCATAAAAAAAATTTGTGGAGCCTGGGAATCGAACCCAGGACCTCCTGGTGTGAGAACTGGCTACTCACCAGTCGAGCTAGTAGAGGGGGCTTGGTGTGGATCAGGTCAGGTGGAAGATAACCTGTTGGCTCGAGCAGAAAAAAATACTAATGGCGCACCAGGGTGAGGTGCGCCATTAGTATGGATATACTTATGGCGCACCGAGGGGTGGTGCGCCATTACTATTGTGCCCGGCCCCATCCATATTCCCTCCCCGGCCCCTCCCTATCCCCTCTCTCTCCCTCGCCCTCGCCCTCGATTCCCTTCCCCTCTCCTCTATCGACGCCGCTGTCCCGCCACCTCGACGCTGCCCCGCCGCCTCGATGCGACCCCGCCGCCCGGACGCCGCCCCGTCCACACCACCGTCGCCGGAGCACCACCACCACACGTGAGCTCCCCCTCCCCCTCTCCCCCTCTCCCCCTCTCCCCGCGCCCCACTGTTTTTCGGGCTGGAAACATGGCGATCTAATTGCCTGGATTCCTGAGTCCCCTGAAAGCGATTCCGATTCGGGGGCCGTTGGGATATGCTCAAGGAAATTGTTGAGATATGCTCAAGGCCTCATAGGATCTTGCAACGGATGGTTTCGTTTTCTTGCAACTGCTGCAACAGCATCACTGACTTTTCAGCGGAAGAAATGGCTTTCCTGACATCTGTGCCCAAAGTATGTTTGTTGACAAGGAATTATCATAGGCACTGCTGGTTAGGATGTCAAAACGGCGACAAATGCTCTTCACTTAAAGAGCGATGATGTTCGTTATTAGTATAGTTTCTGCAGCTTGGCCTATGTTTTGTTCTTTGGGGAAATGGACTACTTGCTGTCAAGAATCATGTGTAATTTTACACGGTTCTGATCTTGGGTACACGAACATGCCCTTATTTATTCTATTGTAATTTCCACTACACACAGATGATGGTAGGTTTGGAAATGAATGAGGCCTAGCTTTTTACTAGGCTCAGAGAGGGGATCAAGAGAGAACCAGTGTTTTTCTGTTTGTTCTCTGCTTTCCTCTATTTTTGAGTATTTGATCATACGAATGAACATTACTGTTTAAAACCTGTTGGTATAAGTGTATGTGTTCACATTTGTGTACATTATACCCCCCCTCTCCTCGTTATATGTTTATATCATGCCTGAAACATCGAATACATTATGTGATATGTATCTTTTTCTCATTGGCTGGTTCTGAAAGACGGTCTTTCGACTCTTTTCCTCTTACAAAGAAGCAAGTAATTCTCTCTCCCATGTAGCTACAGCCAGAACTTATTGGGATATAATTTAATTTACATTGCGGTAGATGTTGTTATTCACATAAAGGTGGTGAAGTATGCTAACTATTTCATTAGGACATGATTAAAACCAGAATGATTATGTGACATGTCTAGGAATCTTTGATGCCTCTTGGCAATGCAACAAAGGCAATGCATTTGACTTTCAGTGTTGGTGATTCTGCAGTTGCTGTAGACTACTATAGTGATGAGTGTCTAGCTTTTGTAATCTACACTTCTTGCATAATTTGGATATACTTGGCATTAATTCAGATTTAGTCATGTACTTTCCAGCATGCTTCCTCCTGTAAGTTATATGATTTATTATACAATCACTACTTTCCTGTAAGTTATAAAGACAGAATATCGGATAACCCCTCCTGTAAGTTATATGATTTATTATACAATCACTACTTTCCTGTTCTCTTATGCAAGAGCTGTCAATCTAGTTTGCTACCAAAAAAGTTGTATTAATGAGTACTGACTGAGTTCAGTTTTCATTCTCCAGTGTTAAGAGTGTTGCTCCAAAAAAATGTTGTTTCGTAGTTAAATGGGTGCCTTTAACTTCTGTGCATTGGCTGGACATCAACATACTACCATAAGTGTTTTGTTTTCTGTTGCCAGTTATTCTCCTTGGGATTGTGAGAAATAGTGCTTGGTATGTCTCCTGTTCTGGGTCATGGACTTTGTGCCATGCCCACATTGGTTTTCTTTTTGGCCTCAATTTGGCCTGACAAATGATGGTCTACTAGCTGGCAAGATGCTTGGTATATATATGTTGTGTTTACTTTTGGCAGGAGTTCAGAACTGTTAGGCAAAGTTCATGTCTCCGACCATCGTGTCCTTTTTTGCCTTGTCCACCCGAGAGGCCCTTGAGTTTGCTGGAATGTCGATTAACTTCCGTTCCGGCAAATTCGGGTACTCCATATGTCCTATTTTCAGCAAAGGTCATGCTGAAATTTTCCATGAACTTTAGCATGACTTTGCTAAAAATAGGGCATATGGGGTACTTGTGACTAATGCATGGGCCGGGGTATCTTAGTAGTTAATTAAGTAGGATCAAGTGCCCTGGCGTACTTGTGACTAATGCATGGCTTTTAGGGTGCCTCGGTGTCGATAAAAACCGAAATGATGAAAGTTTAGGCTTTTAGGGTGCCTCGGCGTCGAAAAACCCTAAATGATAAAAGCATAGCTTTTAGGATGCCTCGGTGTCGACAAACCCTAAATGATGAGACCATGATCTTGTTCCTTGACAATAACCAACTTTTTGACCAAACTTTGTTCCTATTTATAGAGAAACATGGCCAACAACGATGAGGCCGGGGGTTCGGGCGGCAAGAAATTCTGGGAGCTGTCCCAGGAGATGGAGGAACAATCTCACTTGTATGAGGACGCCGCCTTCCCCACCAATCCTGAGACCACTGATGGTACCGCCGAGGATGACCCCACTTATGCCACCACTGATGGTGCCGCCGAGGATGCCACCACTGATGATGGCGGCGCACGCACAGATGGCAGCCAACCGAAGAGGCAATGGAAGGACCGGCGCCCGACCGTGCTCCGCACCCTGAAGGAGGAAGTTACTGAAGTGGACTCCAACGGGAATCCAACGGCGCCCGAACGAATATTCAAGGGGTACTCGCTTCAGCTCGGGTGCATTCTCCGGAGCACCGTCTCGATCAACACCAAGAACCTCAGGCATCCTGACCGAGGGAATTTGCGCAACCTCCTCTTCACGAAGCTGCACGAACGATACAAGTTCCCCGCTGAATTTGAAAACACAAGCCTCAAAGGGAATAAAGTGAACAATGCTGCCCTCACGAAGATGAGCACGGCCCTGTCTACTTGGAAAAGCAATGTGAAGAGAATGATCGAGAAAGGTGAGAGTTATGAGAAGATCAAGGAGAAAAATCCTTCGATCACCGAAGATGACTACAATGACTTCAAGATCAATTGCTCGAGCACCGCAAGCTCCGAATCAAGTAAGTGGGGGAAAGAAATGCGGGAGCTGAACTTAGGGGAACACACACTCGGTCCCGGCGGTTACAGATTGGCGGAGCCTATATGGGACAAGGAGGAGGCGGACCGTGCCGAGCAAGGCCTACCGCCCCTCTTCGATAAATACGGTGACAAGAAGACCAGGAACTTTGTCAGGGCCCGGTACAAGAAGGACCCGAAAACAAAGGAGCTTACCACGGATCCGAAGACCAGGGCACTTGAGCTTGTTCTGGTAAGGAATACACCCCCGCGTAATTAGCTCCATATGGTTGCATTCTAATTAATGAAGCCAAATTTCTAAATGGTTCACATTCCTTCCGCAGGCGACTGAAAGCAGTAGCGCGGGGTCGACTAAGAGCAATCCTTGGGACACCACTCTAAATAGGGCGTTGAATGTAATGAAGAACAAGGATAAGCTCAGTAAGCCGACGTCAGCTGGTCGTGTGGCCGGCAAAGGCTTGTCGACAAAATGGTCGTCATACTATAACACTGGTGGGCGAAAGGAGAAAAAGACCAGCTCGGAAATCCAGGCGCGCGAGGTTCAAGAACTCAGGGCACAGGTGGCGTGGATTCCGGAGATTGTCCAAGAGCAAGTGCAACAACAACTCCGAGCGATGATCACCGCCATTATGCCTACCTTGATCCAGGGGATTAGTGCGTGGATTGCGGGCGGCCAACAGGGGCTGCCCCCGATTCCTAGCTTCACGGCCAGCAACTCGCAGAACGCAATGGCAGGGCCATTGGTGTCTCCGGCGGAGGCGGCACGGGAGCTTAATGCACCCGGGTGTACGCCGGCCGGCACCTCTGCAGCAAGCGGCCCCTCCGTCAACTGCACGCCCGCCGTTGGCGGTGCCTCGACATTAGCCGAACTCAACACCATCATCACGGTAAATAATTAAGCCTCTCTCGGCCGAGGACTTCATCTCCTTGCCTTTGACTGGGCATCCCTGATGCCCTACATGTTTTCGCAGGGCGCCGCCGACGTTCCGTGCACTCTCCTGCACTTCGTGAACAACGAGTTGGTCGATGTTGCCAAGGGCAAAATTGTTCAACCGGGCAACCCCTTGTTCCATGGTACCCAGATGCCACCCAACTTGTTTAGGGTTCAACTGGTTCGGGTGCTGCCAGGCTGCGACGAGTTGTTACCTCCGATTCGACCCGTCGGGGCCGACGATGATGACGTGATGACCCTCAGCGCTTGCCTGAGCTGGCCCCTGCTTTGGCCGAAGAGCCAGATTCGTTTGGGGGCGGGGGACACCACCCCAAAGACAAGACCGCCAGTCGTGCCGCCGCCAAGTCGGCCCCATGGCAAGACCGCCGCAACGGTGCCGGACATCCCTATGCCACTGGATCCAAACATGCATATGGCACAGGATCAGAACAACGACGACGACGATACATTTGCCAACGTCGATCAGTACTTTGCCGATCATGGGTACGGTGGCGACTTCATGGGGCCTCCTTCTCAAGAACCCAACCCAACAAAAGACGTGCGCGATCTAGCTGGTATCGCGGAGAAGCCAAGTTGCAACAGGCGTCGTCTGCAGTTCAGCTCTCAGGAAACGCCTCCAGCTGCCGACTTCACCGAGCCTCAGATAGGCGAGGTGCGAAATATGATCAGCCCCAACACACTCAAGAAGGCGGTCTGTGAGCAGAACTCGGTCCCATTACAGGAGAAGAAGATGGCACACAAAAGAAAGACTAACAAGGGTGTGGGCCAGCCGGCACCGAGTACGATCCGTGCTCAGGACGGGCCACCTTCACCTGAGGATATCTCGAGGAGGGTGCATGTGGCGGGTAGGCCGATGCTACCGAGAAATATGCTCAATGCTGCAACCGGTGCTATGCGGAGTCTGCATGACAGTGTTCTTTCTTTGGAGAAGCGGCGTCTCGGAGAGAAGGATGTGGCATACCCGGTTTTTGCGGCCAAGGTGCCAGAGGGCAAGGGCTTTGTGGATAACTCCATCGGGGGTACGATCGTCCTGCGGTTTGATGACATCCACGCTATGTTGAACCTTCATCCGCTGCACAACACCTTCGTTCGGCTATTTTCGCTGAGTATGGAGATGCGGATCATTCGCGACAAGACCCTGGACATCGTGATAGTCGACCCCTTCTACATGCGTGCCAAGATCTTAGGCAGCACTGGGGACCGGCAAGTCACGAGTTCTTACCTCGAAGGCGTCATTCTGGCAAACCAAGATAAGGATAAATTCCTCGTGCCTTACTTTCCTGAGTAAGTCCTCCCCTCAACCGCCCCGTAACATATGAATTCTTAGATTTCGATCGTTTTTCTTTTAACATTCCGTGCTTTCTGCAGTGACACACGATGCACGCTCATCCTCCTAAGCCCCAAATATTCCATGGCTACGTATTTCGACCCGGACCGTTAGTCGAACGTAGACTACACAAATGTCAAGAAGGTTCTTGATGATGTTCTCCCCGGCTACGTCAAATCTGGAGGCACCTTCACCAGGCCTATTCGTAAGTACGGCAAGCACGTGTTCTCCCACAATACGACGTTCTACTGCGTCAAGCAGCCGCCTGGCGGTCAGAAGGGTGCCTACTACGCCATCCATCACATGCGGGCGATCGTACGGGACCATCATCAACTTCTGCTACCGAGTAGACTCAAAGATTGGGCCGCGAGCGTGTTGGCAATCCAGGACGCGGACATCAGACAAGAATTCTTTCGCATCCAGTCGGAGTTTGCGGAAATCATCCATCAAGATGTCCTTCGTACCTCGGGGCAGTTCTACCTCAGAAATCAAACGTCCAACAGTGACATCGACACAATCCTACAAATGCAGGCTGACAACGCCCGTTCTTTCATGACTCCCACGATAGACGGCGGCTTCATCCACGCTCCGGTCCCTTGAGTCTTATGTTGTAATTAAACTTTAATGAACTTGTAGTATGTCTCTTTGGTTTCGAGATTCATTCAACTTAAGATGTAATCGATGCTATTAATGTCTTGCTTTTCTCTTCCGATTGTTCTGTTGCATGCTGATATATTGCTTATGTATTGTCTGTGAATTGGTACTAACGTTTCGTTTGGCTACTGCATAGCAATGCCGTGGTATGTCGTGTACAAGGGTAAGGTTCCCGGAGTCTATGACGGCTGGGAGGAGTGTCGGAGATAGGTTTACCGATTCAGCGGTAACAGTTACAAAGGGTACGCCACTAGGGCCGAGGCCGAATCTAGATACGCCCGCTATCTAGCGGGAGAGGGGAGGGAGCGTTGGAGGAACCGGATGAAGACGAGTTTCATCGTGATGATGCTCATCGTGATGACCGCATCTCTCTTCTATGTGATGGTAGTTTAGATGATCGATATCGACTTGTAATGTGAAGACAAACTCGCGGTCTCGAGATTTGTAATATAATGTTCTATCTTTTTCGGTCTTTTCAATTCGGAGACTAATATGATGAATTGTATTCGGAGACTAAAATGATGAATTGTATATAGAGACTAATCTTCTATTGTATTCGACAAATCTGTTGTTGATGTGTGCTGTTTATATTCTGTCCAATTATACATTTTGTAACCTGTGCAAAAAACAGAAAAATAAAAAATAAAAAAACCTAATATTCATACTAATGGCGCATCACACCATAGTGCGCCACTAGTATGCCAAAGGATACTAATGGCGCATCATTAGACAGTGCGCCATTAGTATGCCGAACTTACTAATGGCGCATCTCGTTGTCGTGCGCCATTAGTATGCCAAAGCACCTGGGTATACATGGCCCCCTGGGAGGCATACTAATGGCGCACTGTTGTATATACTAATGGCGCATCTGAGGTGCTCCATTAGTATACTAGATACTAATGGCGCACCCGTGGTGCGCCATTAGTCAAATATACTAATGGCATGCTACTAATGGCGCACCACTAATGCGCCATTAATGGCCAAATTAGGTGCGCCATTAGTAGGCCTTTTCCTAGTAGTGAACAAAAAGCACTGCATTTGTCTACAAGTTTGTGCTGCACCTGTATTTTTTTGCTGCACTTGCCGCAGACCCTGTATTCATGTGTATATCCCGAAATTGCATTGCTTTATGATACAACACTGTTTTTCCTAAAGCTGCGTCCTACAGTTGGTTTTTTTTATTGTTTGTATGGTAAGGTGGGGGGGGGTTGGGGGCCCATTTTTTTAGTTGCATATAGATTTGTATTGCTCTTGTATTCCCTGTACTTAGCGCATTGTGTGCGTTAGCGCGAGGCCGAGCAGGAGGGTAGGAGGGGGTCGAGACCCCCTTCCCCACCCCTGTGAGGCCGAGCTTGGAACGAGCTGGAGCAGGCGGCGACGCGGTGTGCCGCGGCGCCCCATGCGTAGGCGAGTCCGTCACACCCCGCCGCCTCCCTATCTATCTTAGGGTTGTGGCTCTGGGGTTGCGTACGTCCTATTTTTGGAAAAACACAAATGTCCACACTGCGCCTGTCAACCAAGTGCACTTCGTGCGTTAGCGCAAGGCCGAGCAGGGGGTGGGAGGGGGGTCGTGACCCGCTCCCCACCCCCCTGCGAGGCTGAGCCTGGAACGAGCCGGAGCAGGCGGCGATGCGGTGTGCCGCGGCGCCGCATGCGTAGGCGAGTCCGTCACACCCCGTCGCCTCCCTGTCTATCTTAGGGTGTGGCTCTCGGGTTGTGTGCGTCCAATTGTTGGAAAAACAGAAAAGTCTACACTGCGCCTGTCAACCAAGCGCACTGCGTGCGTTAGCGCTAGGCTGAGTAGGGGGGTGGTAGGGGGTCGTGACCCCCCTCCCACCCCCTTCGAGGCCGATCCTAGAATGAGCCGGACAAGGCGGCGACGCGGCGTGCCACGGCGCCGCATGCGTAGGCAAGTCCGTCACACCCCGTCGCCTCCCTGTCACACCATGTGTGCCTATCAACCAATCCAGGGTGTGACGTGGGATTGTGCCGTTGTAGCCAAGTGAAAATATTCTCCAAGTGGAGGAGGCAGTTTGACTCGGGCTAGCTGTGGTAGTGTTCTTGATTGGCTGGAAAAAATAATCGTCTAAGCAAACAGCAATGCTTTATTGACATCACATATTTCGTCCCATACCGGACTGCATAGCGGACTGCATTTTTTTAGGTGAGGGGGTATTGGAGTTACTTGCTAGTTGTGCGTCGTTGGGCTTTGTTTGTTTTGGGTTGTGAGAATTTGTTGGGTCCGTTGGGGTGTAAGACGCATTGGGCCCAAGTCGGCATGTGAGCACGGCTGGTTCCCGGTGCGCTGTGTGTGCGCTCTAATATTTAGTCCCACCTCGCCCGCGGAGACCGCGCTCGACCTGTTTATAAGCGGTGGCGAGGCATCTCTGTCGAACTCCTCTGGTTACTTGTTTGGGCGCTTATACACGGCGCTCGCTTCTCTATGCTCTCTCACTTGTGGGCCCGTGTGTGCCCAGCCCCATGCATTGTGTCTCAGAACAACTCGTCTACTGTGGGCGCAGACCTATCACGGGACTGGTTGGGGCCTGGTTGCAGCTAGGTGGTCAATATTTTTCCTTACCTGATGTCATTTGTACTGCTTGCACCAACATTGAGTACTGCACCACGCGTACCAAGTCTGTGTGTTGTGTACTGCATGAAAGTTGCTGCATCCCCTCTCGTTCTACATTTATGCATGTACTGCACTTCATGTACACACTTTGTGAACTGCGTTATATTTGTTCTGTGAACTGTATTCACGTTTGTTTAGAATGGTCTACAGACTATATTTTTTAGAAATATTAATATTAATGTTTCTTTTTCTATAACTACTATTTGTGGACTGCATGTGGACACATGTGTACTGCTTATTTTTACCATTGTGAACTGCATTAATCTTTCTTTTTAAGGTATGAGTTGTAGTCAGATTTCTTAATTTTTTTGTTTAATGTTGTTTTTGAATATGTTTTGTATGTGAATAGTATGTTTTGGTATCACACACTAAATTTTTCAAAGTTGTCCGGATACATGTTCTAACACAAACTAATTCAGCGAAAGCAACTGATCACAAGCAAACTGACAATACATAAGCAAACAACAGAAAGAAAATTTGATGATAATTTTAAAATGACATTGTTTAAAAAAAGAAATGTTAGATATGAAGCAACAGACGTAATCAAAAGCTTGCATACATGAAACAAAGAATAACATAATGACTAAAGTAAAGTGAAACTAAACATAGCCCTGATTATTTCTAGTTGTTGTATTAGATTAAAGCCTTGTTCTTCTTCTTCTTTGCTTCTTTGTCTCTTTTAGCCCTGTCCAGTCCCATTATGACATTGTAAATGATTCTCCATGACTCATATGTTGTGAATGCATCTATTGCTGCATACTTGATAAGCTTTTCTGGCAGCGGGCAAAACCCCCAAAGAGTATGGTCCTCCTTGCGGTTAATTTTTTTCTTCATGTCATGGTAGTGAATGTCTATCATCCTGCCGGCAACATCAGCCAAAGAGTCAAACTTCTTTTTATTGTATGGGTCTCTCCATTCCACCTGAATATCAATGTAGTTGTCGGAGTTGATCTCCAAACCAGGTAGCTTCAGCTTGCTTTTGTCTACTTTAATGGCGAATCCGATGAAGGTGTACTCACCATTCATGAGGAATTTGTCTAGTTCCATTGGCATGCAAGATGTTTGTATAGAGTGAATATAGTTTTTCTTCTTACAACTACCAATGTTTTTTTGTTTTTCTGAAACTGAACTGCAATATGAATATCTGAATCTGTTGCAGTGAGTAGTTGCTAATAATTTGTTGAGCATAACTAGTAAATCTGATAATAGATTGCATAAACAATGCATGTTTTGTGCATGCTTGTATTCCTGAACTGAATTTCATACATGTTTTGTATAGTTATGTTGAAGTTTTCTATTGTTCAGTCAAATAATTTGTATTTGGTAAAACAAAATAAAACTGCGTGTATTGCTAGATAATATAATTCAAGAATTGAACACATGAGTGACATACATGGAGCCAAATGAAAACTGTCAATGAAGTCATATGCCATGATTTTTAAAAATGAGAACCACAGTTTAAATATTGGCAATTGTAGTGAAGAAAATTTAAAATAAATATTGACAAGAAATAGTAAAGACTGATAGTTATTCTCACCTGTCTTTAGCTGCAGAGATGTGGTAGACAAGGCATTCTTTTTCTACGCATAGCTGGAGCACTGCTGCCCGCTATGGCTTCACGTAGTGCGTGTACTCGACATCAATGCTGACAAGTTTGACGGGCATTCCGCCGAGCTTCCTCCTAAGCGTGGACAACATCTTGTCCATGTCTTCACCCTTGCTTGTGCAAACGATGTGGAGCTTGTGGTTGCCGTGGAGGTCGACGTCGTGGAGCTCCCTGGTGTACGTGCGGCGCTGCTT
The DNA here is from genome assembly GCF_056163025.1 of Triticum urartu. Taxonomy (NCBI): domain Eukaryota; kingdom Viridiplantae; phylum Streptophyta; class Magnoliopsida; order Poales; family Poaceae; genus Triticum; species Triticum urartu. The sequence goes on from NC_141879.1 coordinate 429,549,901, forward strand.
GTACAGAGGTGCATCCGCCATGACTCTCCTCTACTCTCTCATGTTTGTTCTGGAGAGAGAGGTTAGTGAAAGGAAGTGTGGAGAAGAAGATGCAATAGGGTTTTTGGGGGGACGAAGCAGCTGTGTTTTCTCCTCTGCTCTCATCTGCTCTCCTTGATAGGACGTGGGAGAGGTGGAGCGGGCTGGTAGCGTGGTGCGGCTGTGTTTTTAGTTACATTTATGTTAGTGCGTTGGAAATTCAGAACGTCATCGCCTCTTTTTTTCGTGACTAGTTCAGGTATGCACGCAACTGTCAGAAAATGTGATGATTGTGTTTTCGATGAATTTTCCTAGTAAGTGCACTTCTTCGCCATCAGAACAGAATTGCGTATGTCCACATGTTGTACTGCATGGAAGTGAAATTTATTCTTCATACACTGAATTATATCGGATTAGGATTCACAAATATGTATGCACATTTAGTTTTTTGATGGAATTCTTTCTTTTTTTCTCTTTTTTTGATGGTAATGCAGCTTTTGTGTGGATGGAGGGTAATGCGGGTAGGGGTGTCAGACTGCTTTTGCTTAAGTAACAGGGCTCCAGCCTACATTTTAGCCATACTGCATTGCAGTGTAAATAGAATTGCATTTCAGAAAAAGAATACTTCGTGCTACCATGTGAAGAACTGCATTGTTGTACGTCGCGGACTGCATCTGCACGTTGACTTCGGGCTTCCTGCATTTTATTTACTAATATCGAACTGTAGTTTCTCGCAGTGCCCACACACATTTTGTTGTAGTTGTTGTTATTAATTTAAAAAAATTCTCATTTTTCTTTAATGTTTTATTTTTGAACTTATTGTTTTTCTTAGTGGTCCTTGTTGGGCCTGTGTTCGGGGAGTGAAGACGCATTGGTCCCAAGTCGACTTGTGAGCATGGCTGGTTCCCGGTGTGCTGTGTGTGCGCTCTAATATTTAGTCCCACCTCGCTCGTGGAGGGCACGCTCGACCTTTTTATAAGCATTGGCGAGGCAGCGCTATCAAACTCCTCTGGTTACTTATGTGGGCGCTTATACACGACGCTCACTACTCTATGCTCTCTGACCTGTGCGCCCATGTGTGCCCGGCCCCATGCATTGTGACACAGAACGACTCGCCTTCTGTGGGCGGAGACCTACTACGAGACTGGCTCGGGCCGGTTGCACCTGTGGTGGACAATTTTTTTCTTTGTATTTTCTCTCTTAAGTATTTTTTCAAATGTAGGGGCGTGCACTCCTTAGTAAATCATCCGTGCACTACATTGATCATGGTTCTGTACTGCATGTTGATGACCCACAAGTATAGGGGATCTATCGTAGTCCTTTCGATAAGTAAGAGTGTCCAACCCAACGAGGAGCAGAAGGAAATGATAAGGAGTTTCCAGCAAGGTATTCTCTACAAGTACTGAAATAAGTGGTAACAGATAGTTTTGTGATAGGATAATTTGTAACGAGCGACAAGTAACAAAAGTAAATAAAGTGCAGCAAGGTGGGCCAATCCTTTTTGTAGCAAAGGAAAATCCTGGACAAACTGTTATATAGATAAAAGTGCTCCCGAGGACACATGGGAATATCGTCAAGCTAGTTTTCATCACGCTCATATGATTCGCGTTCGGTACTTTGATAATCTGGTATGTGGGTGGACTGGTGCTTGGGTACTACCCTTACACGGACAAGGATCCCACCTATGATTAACCTCTATTGCAAGCATCCGCAACTACAACAGAAGTATTAAGGTAAACCTAACCATAGCATGACACATATGGATCCAAATCAGCCCCTTACGAAGCAACGCATAAACTAGGGTTTAAGCTTCTATCACTCTAGCAGCCCATCATCCACTTATTACTCCCCAATGCCTTCCTCTAGTCCCAAACAATGGTGAAGTGTAATGTAGTCGATGTTCACATAACACCACTAGAGGAGAGACAACATACATCTCATCAAAATATCGAACGAATACCAAATTCACATGACTACTAATAGCAAGACTTCTCCCATGTCCTCAGGAACAAAAGTAACTACTCACAAAGCATAAACATGTTCATAATCAGAGGGGTATTAATATGCATATAGGATCTGAACATATGATCTTCCACCAATTAAACCAACTAGCATCGACTACAAGGAGTAATTAACACTACAAGAGATGAACTAGGGTTTTGAGAGGAGATGGTGCTGATGAAGATGTTGATGGAGATTGCCCTGTCCCGATGACAGGTGCGTTGGTGATGACGATGATGATGATTTCCCACTCCGGGAGGGAAGTTTCCCTGGCAGAACAGCTCCGCCAAAGCCCTAGATTGGTTCGTCCGAGAAGATGGCTTCTTATTTTTTCCCATCGAAAGACTTCATATAGCATAAGATGGCCACCGGAGGGCCACCAGGGGGCCCACGAGGTAGGGGGGCACGCCCAGGGGGTAGTGCGCGCCCCCACCCTCGTGGGCAGGGTGTGGCCCCCCTGGTGAAGTTCTTGCTCTCAGTATTTTTTATATATATGGAAAACGTCTTCCGTGGAGTTTCAGGACTTTCAGAGCTGTGCAGAATATGGCTCTAATATTTGCTCCTTTTCCAACCCAGAATCCCAGCTGCCGGCATTCTCCCTCTTTATGTAAACCATGTAAAACAAGAGAGAATATGCATAAGTATTGTGACATAATGTGTAATAACAGCCCATAATGCAATAAATATGAATATAAAAGAATGATGCAAAATGGACGTATCAACTCCCCCAAGCTTAGACCTCTCTTGTCCTCAAGCGAAAAGCCGAAATCGAAAAATATTTCTACATGCTTAGAGATAGAGGTGTCGATAAAAATAAAATACGGACATGAGGGCGTCATGATCATTCTTAGAACATCAACTTATATAATTCTTGTCGTATGATTTCTTATGCTAGAGTAATAATTCAATCACAATTTCAAGTATGAATCGTAAACTTCATTGAAAACTAACAAACTATAATCTCAGTCATTGGAGCAATTGCAGTTTATCATAACATAGGAAAGAGTCAACATATAAGATCTTTTCAGCAAGTCCACATACTCAACTATCATATAGTCTTTCACAATTGCTGACACTCACGCAATACTTATGGGTATGGAGTTTTAATCGGACACAGAGAAAGATAGGGGCTTATAGTTTTGCCTCCCAATGTTTTACCTCAAGGGTAATATCAATAATAATAGTTCATGAAAACTCAGATCAAATTAGCCATATATACATGGATCTTTCCAACATATTGTGCTTGCCAAAGGATAAAATGTAAAAAGGAAGGGTGAAGATCACCATGACTCCTATGCAAGGTAGGAGATAAAAGTAAAAGATAGGCCCTTCGCAGAGCGAAGCAGAGGTTGTCATGCGCTTTTATGGTTGGATGCACAAAATCTTAATACGAAAGAACGTCACTTTATATTGCCACTTGTGATATGGACTTTTATTATGCAGTCTATCGCCTTTATTTCTTCCATATCACATGATCGTATAAAGCTTATTTTCTCCCGCACTAATAAGTCATACATATTTAGAGAGCAATTTTTATTGCTTCCACTGATGACAACTTACTTGGGGGATCTAACTCAATCCATAGGTAGGTATGGTGGACTCTCATAGCAAGACTGGTTTAAGGGTATTTGGAAGCACAAGTAGTATCTCTACTTGGTGCGATGAATTTGGCTAGCATGAGGGGGAAAGGCAAGCTCAACCATGTTGGATGATCCATGACAATATAATTTATCTCAGATGTAAGAAAACATAACCCATTATGTTGTCTTCCTTGTCCAACGTCAACTCTTTAACATGTCATATTTTAATGAGTGCTCACAATCATAAAAGATGTCCAAGATAGTATATTTATATGTGAAGACCTCTCTTTCTTTATTACTTCCTATTAATTGCAACGATGACCAAAACTATGTTTGTCAACTCTCAACAACTTTTATTCATCGTACTTTTTCTATTTGAGCTCATTACTCTCCATAATATCCATATGATCTCTTTGTTTCTTTTTATTTCTTTCTCTTTTCTTTTATTCACTTAGGATCATAGCAAAATAATCAATCCCTTGACTCAACACTAATCTTTATTATATATAGCTCACGGACTCGATTACATAGAAGGATAATAAAGAAAAACTCACAACTAGATCATACTAAGAACTTTTATTCTACTAGATCAAGATATTACCAAAAGGATCGAACTAAGAAAAACGGTAAAGATAAAAGTGATGGTGATACGATACCGGGGCACTCCCCCAATCTTGGCAGTTGCCAAGGGGAGTGCCCATACACGATGCTCAGTTCTTCTTTGTTGGTGAAGAAGGTGGAGTTGTTGATGATGGATAGTCGCACATCGAGCGTAGGAGGTCTTCTAACTTGCGGATAATGCCTTTGAGTGCAATGATATGCTCCTTCAACAAAATATTTTCACCTGTGAGATACTTATTTTGTATACGAGCTAACTCAATCATCTTGAAAGCTTTGATTTCAGTTGGGGTAAGAAGATTGTGATCAAGTTGAAGGATGTCTGCTGTTGCCGGAACTTGGTCCTCCATTTCCTTCTTGATCCCTTCATCCTTGCCGATCTCCATGGGTTCTTCTCTCTTCAACTCTATCTTCATTAGCCAAGCATCATTGCCCTCATGGTTGGAGGAGGAGGGAGACGACATAGTGCCTGGCCTTGACAACCCTGACAGAAAACAGCTCCAAACGAAGACAGGAGATTTTTGCGTGATACATGAGTCAAACCCCTGGGATATTATATAATCAATTTTTACCGACCAAAATACGTGTCGTGTACGAAAACAGAGTCCGGAAAGCGCACGAGGTGCCCACAGGGTAGGGGGCGCGCCCAGTAGGGTAGGGCAGGCCCTCCACCCTCGTGGAGCCCTCATGTCCTTCCTGGACAACTTCTTATTTTTGTATTTTTCTAAATATTCCAAAACGGAGAAATATTGCCTTAAAACTATTTTGGAGTCTGTTTACTTACCGTACCACATACCTATTCCTTTTCGGAGTCTAGAACGTTCCGAAGATTGTCCCTTATGTATTCCTCCAGGGCTACAGTTTCAATAACATTGGTTTCAACATTTATGGGATTACCTGAGATATAATGTTTGATTCTTTGACCGTTCACCACCTTCGGATTTGTGCCTTCGAAGTTGTTGATTTTTATGGCACCGAAACGATAAACCTCCTCGATAACGTAAGGACCTTACCATTTAGACAGAAGTTTTCCTGCAAAAAATCTTAAACAAGAGTTGTAAAGAAATACATAATCACCTACATTAAACTCACGCTTTTGTATTCTTTTGTCATGCCATCTTTTAACTTTTTCTTAAAACAACTTGGCATTTTCATAGGCTTGGGTTCTCCATTCATCAAGTGAGCTAATATCAAATAGCCTCTTCTCACCGGCAAGTTTGAGATCATAATTGAGCTCTTTAATAGCCCAATATGCCTTGTGTTCTAGTTCGAGAGTAAGTGACATGCTTTTCCATAAACCATTTTATACGGAGACATACCCGTAGGATTTTTATATGCAGTTCTATAGGCCCATAATGCATCATCAAGTTTCTTCGACCAATTCTTTCTAGATCTATTAATAGTCTTTTGCAAAATTAATTTGAGCTCTCTATTACTCAATTCTACTTGACCACTAGACTGTGGGTGATAAGGAGATGCAATTCTATGATTAACATCATATTTAGCAAGCATTTTACGGAAAGCACCGTGAATAAAATGTGAACCACCATCAGTCATTAAATATCTATGGACTCCGAATCTTGGAAAAATAACTTCTTTAAGCATTTTAATAGAAGTATTATGATCAGCACTACTAGTTGGAATAGCTTCTACCCACTTAGTAACGTAATCGATAGCAACTAAAATATGTGTATATCCATTAGAGGAAGGAAAGGGTCCCATATAGTCAAAGCCCCAAACATCAAATGGTTCAATAACGAGTGAGTAGTTCATAGGCATTTCTTGACGTCTACTAATATTACCAATTCTTTGACATTCATCACAAGATAAGACGAACTTACGGGCATCCTTGAAGAGAGTAGGCCAATAAAAACCAGATTGCAATACCTTATGTGCAGTTCTATCTCCAGCATGGTGTCCTCCATAAGCTTCAGAGTGACACTTGCGTAGGATCTATTCCTGTTCATGCTCAGGTACACAACGTCTAATAACACCATCTACTCCTTTATAAAGATGTGGGTCATCCCAAAAGTAATGCCTCAAATCATAGAAGAACTTTTTCTTTTGCTGGTATGTGAAACTAGGTGGTATAAATTTAGCAACAATGTAATTAGCATAATCAGCATACCATGGAGCAGTATGAGAAGCATTTATGACATTTAATTGCTCATCCGGAAACCTATCATCAATAGGAAGTGGGTCATCAAGCACATTTTCTAACCTAGACAAGTTGTCTGCAACGGGGTTCTCAGCTCCCTTTCTATCAACAATATGTAAGTCAAATTCTTGTAGCAAGAGAACCCATCTAATAAGTCTAGGTTTAGCATCTTTCTTTTCCATGAGATATGTAATAGCAGCGTGATCAGTGTGAATAGTTACTTTAGAATCAACAATATAAGGTGTGAACTTATCACAAGAAAATACAACTGCTAAGAATTCTTTTTTAGTGGTAGCATAATTTCTTTCAGCATTGTCTAGGGTTTTACTAGCATATTGAATAACACTTAATTTCTTATCAACTCTTTGTCCAAGAACAACACCTACAACATAATCACTAGCATCACACATAATTTCAAAGGGTAAATACCAATCAGGTGGCTGAACAATAGGTGTAGAAATCAATGCTTTCTTAAGTATTTCAAATGCTTCTACACAATCATCATGAAAAACAAATGGTATATCTTTTTTTAATAAATTAGTCAGAGGCCGAGAAATTTTTGAGAAGTCCTTAATGAACCTCCTATAAAATCCGGCATGACCAAGGAAACTTCTTATACCTTTGATGTCCTTGGGACATGGCATCTTTTCAACAGCATCAACCTTGGCTTTATCAACTTCAATACCTCTTTCAGAAACTTTATGCCCCAAGACAATACCTTCATTGACCATAAAGTGGCACTTTTCCCAATTCAAGACAAGATTTGTTTCTTCGCATCTCTGCAAAACTCGATCAAGGTTTCTTAAGCAATCATCAAAAGAAGATCCATAGACAGAAAAGTCGTCCATGAAAACCTCACAAATCTTTTCACAAAATTCAAAGAATATAGTCATCATGCATCTTTGAAAGGTAGCAGGTGCATTACATAAACCAAAAGGCATACGTCTATAAGCAAAAGTACCAAAAGGGCATGTAAAAGTAGTCTTTGATTGATCTTTGGCTGACACAGGTATTTGAGAGAAACCAGAATAACCATCTAGAAAGCAAAAATGTGTATGTTTGGATAATCTTTCTAGCATTTGATCGATAAAAGGTAAGGGGTAATGATCCTTTTTAGTTGCCTTTTTTAATTTGTGGAAATCAATTACCATCCTATAACCTGTAATAATTCTTTGAGGAATCAATTCATCTTTATCATTAGGAACGACAGTAATACCTCCCTTCTTAGGGACACAATGTACAGGACTTACCCACTGACTATCAGCAACGGGATAGATTATACCTGCCTCAAGGAGCTTTAGTATTTCCTTTCTTACCACTTCTTTCATTTTAGGATTCAGCCGTCGTTGATGATCACGAACTGGTTTAGCACCTTCTTCCAAATTAATTTTATGTTGACATAGAGTGGGACTAATGCCCTTAAGATCATCAAGAGTATACCCAATAGCAGCACGGTGCTTCTTTAGAGTTTCCAATAATCTCTCTTCCTCATGCTCTGAAAGGTTAGCACTAATAATAATAGGATATATATTTTTCTCATCAAGATAAGCACATTTAACAGTATCAGGTAACGGTTTAAGCTCAAACACGGGACCACCCTTGGGTGGAGGAGGATCCCCTAGGATTTCAACAGGTAAATTGTTTTTCAGAATAGGTTCCTATTTAAAGAATACCTCATCTAATTCCCTTCTTTCATTCATAAACATATTATTTTCATGGTCTAGAAGTAATGTTCTAAAGGATCACTAGGAGGTACGACAATAGAAGCAAGACCAATAATTTCATCCTTACTAGGTAATTCTTCTTCACGGTGTTGTCTACTAAATTTAGAGAAATTAAATTCATGAGTCATATCATCTAAACCGATAGTAACAACATCTCTTTTGCAATCTATGGTAGCATTAACAGTGTTCAATAAGGGTCTACCAAATATAATGGGGCAAAAGCTATCTTGTGGGGAGCCAAGAACAAGCAAATCAGCAGGATATTTAGTTTTTCCACACAAGACTTCAACATCTCTAACAATTCCCATTGGTGAAATAGTATCTCTATTGGCAAGTTTAATTGTGACATCAATATCTTCCATCTCAGCAGGTGCAATATCATGCATAACTTCTTTGTATAAGGAATAAGGTATTGCACTAGCACTAGCACCCATATCACATAAGCTATGATAACAATGATCTCCTATTTTAACAGAAATAACAGGCATGCCTACGACAGGTCTAGGTTTATCTTTAGCACAGGGTTTAGCAATTCTAGCAGTTTCATCACAGAAATAAATAACATGCCCATCAATATTATCGGACAAGATATCTTTAACAATAGCAATATTAGGTTCAACTTTAACTTGCTCAGGAGGTGTATATGTTTTAATATTGCTTTTACGAACTACAGTTGAAGCTTTAGCATGATTCTTTATCCTAACAGCGAAAGGTGGTTTCTCAACATAGGGAGTAGGAACAATAGCATCATTATAAGTGACAATCTTTTCTTCAACTTTAATAGGTGTAGCTACTTTTACTTCTATGGGAGGATGATATTTAAACTACTTCTCCTTGGGGAGATCAACATAAGTAGCAAAAGATTCACAGAAAGAAGCTACTATCTTAGAGTCAAGTCCATATTTAGTGCTAAATTTACAAAAAATATCGGTATCCATAAAAGATTTAACACAATCAAAACTAGGTGTTATACCTGACTCCTTACCTTTGTTGAGGTCCCAATCTTCAGAGTTGTGTTTAATTCTTTCCAATAAACCCCATTTGAATTCAATAGTCTTCATCATAAAAGAGCCAGCACAAGAAGTATCAAGCATGGTGTGATTATTATCAGAAAGCCGAGCATAGAAATTTTGAATAATCATTTTTCTCGACAGCTCATGATTTGGGGCATGAATATAACATTGATTTAAGCCTCCCCCAAGCTTGAGCGATGCTTTCTCCTTCGCGAGGCCAAAAATTATATATGTAATTGCGATCACGATGAACAAGATGCTAGGATAAAACTTCTGATGAAATTCCAATTTCAATCGTTTGTAATTCCAAGACCCCATATCATCACATAGCCTATACCATGTCGATGCGTCTCCCTTCAAAGATAAAGGGAAGACCTTCTTCTTAACAACATCTGCGGGTACACCTGCAAGCTTAAATAGTCCACAAACTTCATCCACATATATTAGATGCTCATCAGGATGTTTTGTTCCATCTCCTAAAAAGGGAGTAGCTAGCAGTTTTTCTACCATACCCGAAGGAATTTCAAAGAAGTCATTTTCATTTTTAGTAGGTTTAGTAGGTTGAGGAGCAAATCTTTGCTCTACTGGTTGGGGTGAAGATACCCCGAACAAGCCCCTTAGAGGATTACTTTCCATAATAACAAGTGATAGTAAATTTCAGCACACTATATAAATTTTTCCTACCAAAGGCGCTTCACTCCCCGGCAACGGCGCCAGAAAAGAGTCTTGATGACCCACAAGTATAGGGGATCTATCGTAGTCCTTTCGATAAGTAAGAGTGTCAAACCCAACGAGGAGCAAAAAGAAATGATAAGCAGTTTCCAGCAAGGTATTCTCTCCAAGTACTGAAATAAGTGGTAACAGATAGTTTTGTGATAGGATAATTTGTAACGAGCAACAAGTAAGAAAAGTAAATAAAGTGCAGCAAGGTGGCCCAATCCTTTTTGTAGCAATGGACAAGCCTGGACAAACTATTATATAGAGAAAAGCGCTCCCGAGGACACATGGGAATATCGTCAAGCTAGTTTTCATCACACTCATATGATTCGCGTTCGGTACTTTGATAATCTAGTATGTGGGTGGACTGGTGCTTGGGTACTACCCTTACATGGACAAGGATCCCACCTATGATTAACCTCTATTTCAAGCATCCACAACTACAACAAAAGTATTAAGGTAAACCTAACCATAGCATGAAACATATTGATCCAAATCAGCCCCTTACGAAGCAACGCATAAACTAGGGTTTAAGCTTTTGTCACTCTAGCAACCCATCATCTATTATTACTCCCCAATGCCTTCCTCTAGGCCCAAACAATGGTGAAGTCTCATGTAGTCGACGTTCACATAACACCACTAGAGGAGAGACAACATACATCTCATCAAAATATCAAACGAATACCAAATTCACATGACTACTAATAGCAAGACTTCTCCCATGTCCTCAGGAACAAAAGTAACTACTCACAAAGCATAAACATGTTCATAATCAGAGGGGTATTAATATGCATATAGGATCTGAACATATGATCTTCCACCAATTAAACCAATTAGCATCAGCTACAAGGAGTAATTAACACTACTAGCAACCTACTAGCACCAATCCCGGACTTGGAGACAATAATTGGATAAAAGAGATGGACTATGGTTTTGAGAGGAGATGGTGCTGATAAAGATGTTGATGGAGATTGCCCTCTCCCGATGAGAGGAGCGTTGGTGATGACGATGGCGATGATTTCCCCCTCCGGGAGGGAAGTTTCCTCGACAGAACAGCTTCGCTAGAGCCCTAGATTGGTTCCGCCAACGTTCCGCCTCGTGGCGGCGGAGTTTCGTCCGAGAAGGTGGCTTCTTATTTTTCCCATCGAAAGACTTCATATAGCAGAAGATGGCCACCGGAGGGCCACCAGGGGGCCCACGAGGTAGGGGCGCTCCCAGGGGGTAGGGCGTGCCCCCACCCTCATGGGCAGGGTGTGGCCCCCCTGGTGAAGTTCTTGCTCTCAGTATTTTTTATATATTTAGAAAACGTCTTCCAGGGAGTTTCAGGACTTTTGGAGCTATGTAGAATAGGTCTCTAATATTTTCTCCTTTTCCAGCCCAGAATCCCAGCTGTCGGCATTCTCCCTCTTTATGTAAAGCTTGTAAAATAAGAGATAATAGCCATAAGTATTGTGACATAATGTGTAATAACATCCCATAATGCAATAAATATCGATATAAAAGCATGATGCAAAATGGACGTATCACATGTGCATGCATTTTGCACTACACATGTTTGCGCTACATTTTCGTGCACTGCATGGGTAGCATTTTTCTTTATGGATTTTCCTCTTACTTATCCTTTTTCTAGTTTACGGGTGTGCACTGCTTTGCTGCCTCTATGTGCACTGCATTCGTCGTAGTCCTGTGCTGCAGGTGTACACATTTTGCACTGCGTGCATCCTTCCTTGTGCCAAAGTTGTGACTGCTTACGCCAACGCTCAGACTGCATGACTTACATTTAAGGACTACATTAGGTGCACTAATTTTGCGTTGTACACTGCGAGAAAGTGCTTCTCTTGTGCTTCATTTTGAGCATGTACTGCACTTCATGCACACAAATAGTGAACTTCCTGGTAATTCCTTGGAGAACTTCATGCATAAAATGGTCCGTGGATTATAATTTTTTAGAGATTTATTATTTAATGGTTTGCTGTTAGTTCGTGGGAATTTCTGCAGTCAAAGTACACCTTTTGGGTCCTTTTTCATTGGTAACATAAGCCTTTATTGATTGTCCTTCATTGTAGGTAACATAATTTTCATTAACTCCCCTTTAATTTTCAGTTTTGACCTTTTTGCATTCCTCTTCTATAAATGTAGGACAACCTGTACCCTTCCTTTGCAGTTCATTTCTCCTCTAGCCGCAACTTCTCTCCTTTCTCCAGCCTTTCTTTATTTTTTTTCCTTTTCAAGGTTTTTGTTGCATGGCTCCAGGCCCCTGCGCGAATATCTCCTGCTGCGGCCATGGTTGTGGTGTGCCGATGCACTGTGATTTCTTAGCTTGCTCGCAGGCCCGTCGTGCTCGTCGTGGGGGCAAGGTCTTGTGCCGAGTTGGTCAAGCGGAGAAGCTTGGATATGGCACAGTATTCATGGAAGGATTGGATATGGGCCACATCAATGTTTCTGCGTTCTATTCCGCCCTGCTTCGCTGTGGCCTTGGCCACACAAGTCCTTTTGTCCATCAGCTGACGCCAACAGATGTGCAGACTCACTACAAGATGGTATTTTTTGCTTGATCTGATTTTTTCTTTGTGCTTTCTATTTTTTTGTATAATTCCATACTATTCTGAACTTCTAGTTTTTTAGGAACACACTTATTTTTTTTATTGAAATGTACTGCACTTTGTACTTATATCTTGTTCTTACTTTTTTGCTTGTGTGCATGGAGCTCGTGTTTTAGTTTGCATGGTTACAGTATGTGAACTGCTTAGATACTAGATGAGCAGTAATAGTTTCCAAAATTTTCCCCGCTTGTACGGTGTGTACTACATGCAAGTAGTCTCAAGAACTTCATGATAGTTAGAAGTGTACTGCTTGTTTCCAAGTTCCGTACTGCATATTAGATTGCGTTTAATCTCTACTGCTTGTTAGATTGTTTTACACTTCATCTAGCTCGTGTCAGTACTGTGTGTAGGTTTTTACTTGTCTGTGCAAAGTATGAGAATTGTACTGCTAGTATCGTCGCCAAACAGTTTTAATTTTTTTTGCAGAAAATTCCCCAACGAGCTATTAGGTATCTTTGGCTCAAGAAGAAGGGAATTCTCCAAGTTGTACTTGCTAATGGACACCTTAAACCAGGCAAGTACCGTGTAGGCGTTGACGGGCGGCTGTTTCTACAGAAAGGGTGGAGGGAATTTGTCATTGATAGTGGCCTGAAGTCTGAGCAAGTTTTTGTCCTCAACTTCGTTGAACTCGAGGATCGTACCATTAGAATCACATTTGACGTGATTGGTTAAGGTTATGAGGTTGATTTGTAATAAGTACTTTTGTGTGTTGAATGCTTCATCTTTTTGATGTGTTTTGTAAAAAGTACTTTTGTGATCTGAACCGCTTTAGTTATTATTCTAAACATCATGCTGCTAGTGAGCTAACTACATTTTTTACATGGTTTTTGGATCAAAATGTGTCAATGTTTACTCTAGACTGATATATATATATGGTATACTCTATACACCATTCCTCTTTGCATGGTTTAGTTGAAGAACTCATAGTCAGCAGGAAATTTGTGTTTACACAAAATTTAAACTGATACATAAGTCGTACAGATAAGCAAACTACTATGTATATGATTAATTTATTGAGGTTCATCTATTTGGTCGTTAACCTACTGCTTCTCCGCGGTGACTGGAGCATGTCTAATGTCGCACTTTTTTTTTCTTTTCCGTGGCGGTGTTGCTGGTTCTTGTCTCTGCACCGTTGTGTTTTTAGCCCCTCGTGTGCTGGTTGATGGCAGCTTTTGTTTTTCAGCTTTATGAACTGCATCCTTCTTTGCTCCCCGCGTGCTGGTTGTTTGCGGCTTTCGTTTTCCAGTGCTGTGAACTGCATCCTTCTTTGCTCCCCGCGTGCTGGTTGATTGCGGCTTTTGTTTTTTAGTGTTGTGAACTGCATCCTTCTTTGCTCCCCGCGTGCTGGTTGATTGCGGCTTTTGTTTACTAGCATTGTGAACTGCATCCTTTCGTGCTCTTGTTGGCATTGTTTCTTCATGTTCTTCGTCCTCTTCACTATCTTCACTCTGTTGTTCCTCTTCCTCCTCTTCATCATATGTTTCTTCATAAGCCAATCCTTCAGTTTCTTCATGTTTTTCGTCCTCTTCACTCTCTTGTTCTTCCTCCTCTTCTTCATCTGCTTCTTCATAAGCCATTTCATCTTCAGTTGTGTCACCATCTTCTTCTTTGATCTCATCTTGTTCGTCTTCCTCATTTTCTGATCTTATTCTTTTGGGGCAGGTTCTTGAATTGTGTGTCTTCCTCTTTTTGCATATGCTACAACGTCTCGGTTTCATCCATTTCTTAGTGCTGTGAGTGGAATTTATGTTTGGTTGTGCATCGCCATGTCCTCGTTTTTCTTGTTCATGTCTTTTTGTACATGTCCTGGAATTATGGCCGCTGATTTCATTACATGTCTTGCACCTTCTTATTCCCAGTGGGTGACCATCACTTTCCAGCTTAGGTTGTGGCTTACTGTTTTTGTCATCATTTTTCTCCTTGTTTGCAACCTTTTTCTGGGTTGCGTCGCCCCCTTTCTTCCTTCCTCTTGTGTTTGAAACAGGAGGTGGAAGAATTGTTTATTTTTTTATAGCACTAGTTGCTTTGTGTTCGGTATTTTCTACTTGCTCGGCACTATTTTCATGTTGGGATTTCTCTGCTTGCTTTAGATTAGCTGCTTCTTCTTATTCATCTTCATTGAGCACATCAACTTCCTCGACACGACAACATTGACATCATCTGAGCATGTGTGTGGTTGTCCAGTTGCATGTCTTTCACTAACTGGTCTATCAAAGGATCATCTTATTTGTGCGATCGCATGTGTAAATGCATCTCGGGGCTTTCCAGCATCTTGTGATTGTGGTTGAGTTCAACCATTTCTATCTCAAATTTACCATCCTTCCTGTTTTTGACTCTAATCTTTGCCTTGCAGCCAATCCTTTTTGATGTCTTCTGACGTTTCCGGTGATAATCTGACACAGTCTACTTGTGCGTCCCTTCTCTTGAGCAGACAATTTAGGCATTTGTCATGTCTTTTGACCTCTTGCGTATGCCAAACCCTGCATATCTTGCATAACTATTGTAAAAGTCCCATGCCTTTTCGTATGTGGTTAACTTCATTCCGCCGACAGGTATGAGGTTCAGCGGCATGTTTTTATCCTGCATTTAAGTGCAATGCTCTATGAGATAAATTGTTTTGTTCTGTTTTTAAATACGAGGAGTGCATACGAGTTTAATAAAGCATTGCAGTGTTCCTAATTTTTTAGAAGAATCGACTGTATTAGATGCTAGGTCAAACCTCACAAGAAATATCAGTGTGCACTATAATGTTATCTGAATGGACTGCAAATATTATTATTTTTTCAGGACATAAACTTACATGTGTGTAGAGTCGTACACCCGATGGTGTTTGCAGCTCGCCGGGTTGTATTGGACATGGCGGAGTTATAACAGATCTGTGTAGTTGAGGATCTCGCGGCGGCAATAGTGAGGAGGATTTGTACCTGCCGTTGACTTCTGACAAAGGCACCGTCGGTGGTCGCAGTGTCGAAGTTGATGCAGCAGGTCTACTTGGAGCTCTGTTTTTCGGTGCAGTAGGTGGACGCTGAGCTCTGTTTTGTGGTGCAGCGGGTGGACGTGGTGGTAATCCAGTGTTGTGACGATGTCTCGGATGATTGGTTTGAAAATTTTGGAGTGGCGGCACATCATCATAGTCATAATCATCATCTACTGCAACATCATGTTCAACTACATCATCATTGTCTGTTCGGACATGCTGTCCAAATGTAGTGAACTCGTGCTTATAGTCTGGGTTGGGAACTGTTATTGGCTCATCTTCATCGTCATCATCGTCATATTCATGTTGGTGAGTGCCCTCCCATAAGAATGTGACATCATCGTCATCTTCGACTGCCTCTTCTTCCTAGAAAAAAATCCTCTTCCGGAGAGTTTTGCACCCTGTTTGTTGTCGTGAAGAATCCTCAAGGAATCTCAGGTGTAACCTGGCCAGTATCTCTTTCAGAAGAAGCCTTACTCTTCTAAAAGTTGTTGTTCTCAGTGTTGTCAATTATGCGTGGCATTTTGTATCTGCTGAACGTCATTTCCTACACAAAAGAACCAAGCTGCATTGTCAGGTTATATGAACTGAATAATTTGAACTTCAATGTGTTTGAATGGGTACTACGAAGTATTGCACGCTGACTGCATCACCCCGCTAGGTGAACTGAAGCAACCACACTGCATCGTTATCCATAATGAACCTATGCAAGCATACTGCATAACCGAGCAAGTGCACTGCATTTTTCTCCACGACGAACTGAAGCAACCACACTGCATCATTTTTGGAGGCGTACTGGACTACGTGTACTGCTTTTTCCAGAATAAGTAAACTGAGATAGTTGAGGGAGTGTACTTCTTACCTCGTGTTGTAGTGCTTTCTTGCGTTTGCATGAAGAAGTTCCCCTCTCGTCGGTTTGCAGAACTTTGTGTTCACCCGTGCAGTCCACTTGCCCATCAGAAGTTCATGAGCGGTCTGGACGTTGCTCAAGGTGAGTGGTGATGGAGGATTTGCTCTGAAGGTCGTTGCAGACTTATTCCAAGAAGCTGCTGTGGATGAAGGAAACTTGCGCATAGTCCTCCTTGCTCGAATTGGTTTGATGTCGAGGCAGTATCAATCCACATCTGATGAAGTACAGCTAATTGAAGGCCCGAAGGAATTCGATGGCGGCGCTACCGAGCTGCTGCAGTGGAAGAAGGCCGATATACTAGCGGGGCAGGTGTTGCTCGGGTGCTGCCGCGGAAGAAGGTCGAGAGGCGATGGGCGGCGTCGCTGCTTGGCCACTGCCGCGGAAGAAGGCCGAGATCGGAGGGGCGGCGTCGCTGCTGGCCGCCATCACGGAAGAAGGCCGGGAGGGGAGGGGCGGTGGCGCTCCCAGGCCGCCGCCGCGGGAGAAAGCGGGGAGGGGAGGGGCGGCATCGCTCCTAGGTCGTCGCCGCAGAAGAAGGCTGGAAGTAGAGGGGCGACGGCGCTCCCGGACCGCTGCCATGGAAGAAGGCGGGGAGGGGAGGGGCGGCGACGCTCCCACGCCGCTGCCGCGGAAGAAGGCAGGGAGCGGAGGGGCGGCGGCGATCTGGTGGCGGATGTGCAGAATAAGGCCGGTGTTGTTAGAATAAGGTCTTAAGGGGTGTTGTTAGAATAGACCCACCCTAATATATATATGGTCAAACTTCCCATTTCGCTTCACGACAAAGGTGGACTGTGTGCTGACCCACAAATGTGTGCTTGTGGCGCGAGATGGGCGAGACCACATACCTACTATATGTATGAAAAGGGTGTGGTGTGTGATATTTAACTACCATTCACAACTTTTAATGTGGCACGTGTGCCTCGCAAATTAACCGGACTTCCCCGACCGCACAGAGGTTGCAGGTAGCGCGAAGTAGCCCCCCCCCCACACACACACACACGTCGGGGGGGGGGGAGGGCATCTCACCAAGATGTACTGTAACATGGACCAAGCAGAATCAAACTTGGTCGTACAACCTCTCCTCGCTCATTGTTGGTCAAAGTGATGGACGTCCACATGGCCCCACAAAATGGGCTAGCTTGTCGCCAATAACCTCGCGAGGGAGTATTGTATGAAGACAAACCCACTATGTGCATGTGGCCTAAGTATGTATATGGAAGTGGTGTGTGTGGTGTTTGAATACCCAATGCGTAAAATCCCCACACCGAGCTAGGGTTCACGACGTGTAGCATGCGCTCAAACTTAATTAGGCTTGGAATGGGTCGACCTACTATACGGTAACTCGAAGCAAAGAAGAAGAATATATCCACCCGGGTAACCTTTCTCGTCGTTGGTCGAAATGATGGACGTCCATGCGGGCCCGTGAATGTATATAGGCTTGCCGCCCATAACCAAGCGAGTGGGAGTGTGTCCAAAGACAACCATTATTGCATGTGTGTATTCCGAACATATTTATGGAGGTGTGTGATGCATGCATATGTGTTGAATACCCGACCCAATACACAACATTGATGTGGTGCATGCGTTGAAAATCGTAGAGGTCCCCACACAGAGAAAGAGGTCGTTCACGACGTGTCGTGTGCTCGCCCCTCCCCCTTCGATCCTGCAGGACGGATTCATGTGTACATATGTGTCGGAGTAATGGGCCACGAGTAGGCCAACCCGAAGCCCATGACCTTTCAAGACATCGGGGCAGGCTGCGCCCCTCAAGGCCACAGGGCGAAGAGTCGCCTCCTGGGGAGTCTACGGCAAGACGGCCGACTGCCCGCTCACGGCCGAGTCCCAGGGGCGACTTCCAGAGAAGCCGGCTTTGGGGACTCGGCCGGCGACTCCAACAAACCGTGACCTCATCGAGGGGGACGGGGCAGGGGTGTAGCTACAATGAAGCCCACTCTCTGCCCCTTACCAAGGGCAGGCATGGCTACAGCGCGACGTACTAGGGAAGATCTCCCTGCGGCATGGCACTGTTTCCCAGCCGGCCCTGACATCAGCATCACTGTACCTGGTCCTGCGCCCACGACGACTTGTCTGTACGGCCTGGAGGCAGCGGGGCCCACCAGTCAGCGAGACCTCGGGACACAGCGGCAGAACCACCAGTCGGACCCGTCGGGAGTCGGCCCGGGGGAGTCGGCCGAGCCCTCCCCCGAGGCCCATGCGCCATTAATCAAGAAGAGATGGGGAGTGGCCACAGTGATCGCCCGCCAAGCAGCGGGGCTGTTGCCACGATCCCATGACCGAGCTTGCGTCATCAGGAGCACGGCTACAGTAATCAGCAGCCGGCAAGACCCGCCCGCGGCGGACGCGGCCTGTCGGCTTCGTACAAGACTAGTCGGCGGGCCCCAGCAGTCGGCGGAGAAGCCGGAGGTCAGAGGCACTGACGGCTGGGGCCCCGCCCAGTCGAATTACCATTGTACCCCTGGGTGGTAGGCCTATATAAACCCCCCAGGGCACCCATGCAAAGGGTTGGATCCCAGTAGTTCTATACCACACCAGATAAAGGGAGAGAGCTAGCCTTGCCCTCTCCCACCACCAGACCCAGCTCAAGGAGCAACCGTGTAAACACTTGACCATAGTGATCATGCGGAGACCACGCAGAGCAGCAGTAGGGGTGTTATCTCCCCGGAGAGCCCCGAAGCTGGGTAAGATTCGCCGGTGTGCATGTCTTCACCTCATCCCGTTTCCAGGCACCGGCGACGTTCTACTCGCCCCCACCATGATAAGCCATCCGTTGTCATATGTCGCACCCAACCCCCGACATTTGGTGCCCACCGTGGGGCTAGGTGCACCGCCATCCGGAGATCTGTTCTGGACGGGAACCCTTTTCCTCCCAGGCGAGCGCAGCCGGCCAGGCACACCAGACGAAGTTTGCATCGACGCGCTGCGTGGCGTTGAGATCACCTCCGCCGCCAGCTCCTTGGCCGAGCTTGTCGGCGAGGTCCACCTCTCCGACGAACCTGCGTCCGACGCAGGTGCGGGCGGCCCCGAAAACCTCCTCGTGGGCCTCCTCGATCAACTCCACGTTTCCGGCGAGCCTGCCGTAGACTTGGAGTCCGTAGGCTCCACCGACCCGATGCTGGTCGACTCCGACACCGTGTTGGTCGACGCGTTCCCCACCAACGTGGTGGTCTATGACGAACCTCTCCCCCACGCGGAGAGCGACGGAAGCACCGTCACTGAGCTACTGGTCATCAGTCATGACGAGTCCCCTGGCAGAGGGGCGCCCGACTCACTCGGTGCGGCGCTGCAAGACCTAGCTGCGCCCATTCCGTAAGATGCTGACGCAGAGACGTTAGAAGCGCGCCGCCTTCAGCTTGTTGAAGGCGCTAAGAAGCTCGCCAGCATGAGACGCTTGTCAGAAGCTTACCAACGGGAGATGGATCACGCTGTTGGCGGCTCGCCGGCCCCAGCAGGGCCCAGCCGCCTTGGCACGATTCAGCAGCGCGGCGTAGCCATCGCCAGCCTGTTTGGGGCTAGCTGCCCCGTGTATGCCACGCCAGCGGAGAACATCTGAGCCGCCCAGGCAGCGGCGGATGAGCTGGACAATTTCGAGGGCGAAGAGCGCCGCCTCATGATGGAGCGAGTCCAGCGGCTCCTCGACGCGGCCGCCGCGCAGAACGAGGCCGGCTGCCGCATGGAGGCGCCGCAGCGGCCAAACGATGACCTGCGCCGAGATCAAGGCGCGATGTCTCGGACGCCGACTGGCGGTGCCCGAGGAAGAAAGGACAAGGATCCGGATGTCAGCCACAATCGGACTCAGATTACCATAGAGCGCGACCAAGATGGCCGCCCAAGAGCAGTGGAATGACGGGACGACTGTCCGCCTCCTCCTCCCCGCAAGGAGAGGCGAGTCTCCCCACCGCTTGTTGACCATCCGACTCTCGGTGACCGCCTTGGCCGCCGAGAGGGAGTTGGTGAGACTGACGCCCGCCACCGGATCGACCAACTTCACCGGTCCCTGGCGCTGGAAGAAGATGATGAGCTGGGTGCGCCTTGTTTCGGGCCCCGCATTCGGGACGATCCCTCTCCCGGAGGGTTCACGCGCCCAAGAGACACGCCCAAGTATACCAGCTCCATGAAGCCGGAAGACTGGCTAGTCGACTACTCCACGGCTGTCAGCATAGCAAACGGCAACAGGCGTGTCGTCGTGTACTACGTTCCGCTCATGCTCCAGGGCACGGTCCGGACATGGCTGAACAGCCTAAAGCCCCGCAGCATCAATAGCTGGGTCGACTTCACTGAAGCATTCGTCCACAACTTCACCAGCATGTACAAGCGTCCTCCCAAGCCCCGTCAGCTCTCCTTGTGTGTGCAAGGTCCTGACGAGTCGACTCGCGACTACCTCACGCGTTGGGCTGAGCTCCGGAACTCCTGCGAGGGCATGCACGAGGTGCAGGCCATCGAGTACTTCACAGTCGGGTGCCGAGAAGGCACCCTCCTCAAGCACAAGCTCCTTTGCGACAAGATAGAAACCCTTGACGAGCTGCTGATCATAGCGGACAAGTACGCTACGGCCGACTCCTCCATGAATACCGAAATTCAAATCAGCCCGACTGGCAAAGTAGCTCCTCCGGCTCCAAGAACTCCGGCGGCGGACGCCGGCTGGCGACAATAGCAGGGCAACAACAAGCGCAAGGCCCCACAGCCGGCTTCCAGCAGCCGGCAGGTCGCGACCGTTGAAGCCCAACAGCCAGAAGAGCAGCCTCCGCCCAAGCGACAGAAAGGCGGCAAGCTGAACTGGTTGCCGGCCTTCTCCTACGAGAAGACCTTGGATGGACCTTGCAAGTTCCACAGCGGTGCGAAGCCATCGAATCACACCACCCGGAAGTGCCACTGGCTCACCAGGATC
Source organism: Triticum urartu (assembly GCF_056163025.1). NCBI lineage: Eukaryota > Viridiplantae > Streptophyta > Magnoliopsida > Poales > Poaceae > Triticum > Triticum urartu. The sequence goes on from NC_141879.1 coordinate 429,571,126, forward strand.
GCCAAGGGAGACGGCCTCCTACCAACCCCGCCTGCTGGGCAGCCGCCTCCGCCTCCGCCTCCGCCCCAACAGCGGGCAGTCAGGCCAGTCGGTGCAGTACAAGACGAATACCCTGAAGAGCACGGAGCCTACGTGGTGTTCACCAGTGTGGCTGATGATCGACGCAGCAGGCGGCTGCAGCAACAAGAGGTGAATGCAGTAGCCTCAGAGACGCTAGAGTTCATGCACTGGTCTGAGAGGCCCATCAGCTAGAGCAGGGCTGACCACCCAGAAGTGATGCCGAGTCCGGGCTCCTACACCCTGGTCCTGGACGCCACCTTTGCCACGGACAAACGGGCCGCGCGTTTCTCACAAGTTCTGATAGATGGGGGCAGCAGCATCAACATCCTGTACAAGGACACCATGGAGAAGTTAGGAATCAAGCAGAGACAGCTTTAGAACAGCCGGACTGTGTTCCACGGCATTGTTCCTGGGCTTTCCTGCTCACCAATCGGCAAGATCCTGATTGACGTCCTCTTTGGGGACAAAGATCACTTCCGAAGAGAGTCTGTTTGGTTTGAGGTAGTGGACCTTGAGAGCCCATACCATGCGCTACTTGGCCGGCCCGCCTTGGCCAAGTTCATGGCGGTCCCCCACTACGCCTACCTCAAGATGAAGATGCCCAGTTCCAGGGGAATTATGACTGTGGCCGGCGACTACCGGAAGTCGTCCGCTTGCGCGGCCGAGAGCAGTCGGCTGGCCGAATCCCTGGTCATTGCAGCCGAGAAGAGACTCCTTGAGCGAGTTGTGGCGATGGCCGGCAAGCAGCCGGAGATATTGCCTGACCCAAAGGAGTCGGAAGCCGAAGGTTCGTTCAAGCCGGCCAAAGAGACAAAGAAGATACCCTTGGATCCGGAGCACCCAGAGAGGTACGCCGTCATAGGTGCAAACCTCGACAGCAAATAGGAAGGCGAGCTCGTCGATTTCCTCCATGATAATCGGGACATCTTCGCCTGGTCTCCCAAGGACATGCCAGGTGTACCGATGGATTTCGCCGAGCACAAGTTACACGTCCGATCTGATGCAAAGCCAGTCAGGTAGCCCCTGCGCCGCTTATCAGAAGAGAAGAGAAGAGTTTTCGGAGAAGAGATAGCCCGACTCCTAGCAGCCGGCTTCATTATGGAAGTTTTCTTCCCAGAGTGGCTGGCAAATCCGGTCCTGGTGCTAAAGAAGAACAAGCAATGGCGAATGTGTATTGACTACACGAGCCTCAACAAGGCCTTCCCCAAGGACCCGTTTGCTCTGCCGAGAATTGATCAGGTGATAGACTCCACGGCCGGATGCGAGCAGGTGATAGACTTCAGCGTTGCATGCAGAAGTGCCTCCTCAAGAAGCTCGGCAGGAACGCCCACGTTTACGTGGATGACGTGGTGGTGAAGACGGAAAAGCGAGGAACATTGCTGCAAGACCTCAAGGAGACCTTTGAGAACCTGCGGCGGTTCCAGATCAAGCTCAACCCCGAGAAGTGTGTCTTCGGAGTACCAGCCGGCCAGCTGCTAGGTTTCCTGGTCTCTGAAAGCGGCATAGAATGCAACCCAGCAAAAATCAAGGCCACCGAGAGAATGGAGGTACCTAGCCGACTGCTGGATGTGCAGAAGTTCACCGGCTGCTTGGCGTCCGTCAGCCAATTCATCAGTCGGCTGGGCGAGAAAGCTCTCCCCTTATACCAACTCATGAAGAAGACCACTTTTTTCGAGTGGAACCATAAGGCGGACGAAGCTTTCCACCAGTTGAACAAGATGTTGACTACTCCACCCGTCCTGGCGGCTCCAACACCCAAGGAACCTATGGTCTTGTACATCGCCGCCACCAGCCGAGTAGTCAGCACAATCATTGTAGTAGAGCGCAAGGAGGAAGGCAAGGCGCTACCTGTCCAGAGACCAGTATATTACCTGAGCGAGGTACTGTCGACCTCCAAGCAGAACTATCCCCACTACCAGAAGATGTGCTATGGCGTGCACTTTGCTACCAAGAAATTGAAGCCTTACTTTCAAGAGCATCCAATCACGGTGGTCTGCACGGCTCCACTTGCCGAGATCATCGGTAGCCGAGATGCCTCTGGTCGAGTGGCCAAGTGGGCCATAGAGCTGGCTCCTTACACCATCTACTACCAGCCCCGCACCGCCATCAAATCACAAGCACTAGCCGACTTCCTCGTTGACTGGGCCGAGACCCAGTACCTGCCTCCAGCGCCTGACTCCACCCATTGGCGGATGCACTTCGACGGCTCCAAGATGCGCACCGGCTTGGGAGCCGGCGTCGTCCTCACCTCTCCCAAAGGCGACAAGCTCAAATATGCACTGCAAATCCATTTTGCCACCTCCAACAACATGGCCGAGTACGAGGCGCTCGTTCACGGGCTCCGGCTTGCCAAAGAACTTGGCATCCGCCGGATCTTGTGTTATGGCGACTCGGACTTAGTGGTCTAGCAGTCATCTGGCGACTGGGACGCGAAAGACGCAAACATGGCGAGCTACCGTTTCCTCGTGCAGCAACTCAGCGGGTATTTCGAAGGGTGCGAATTCCTCCATGTGCCAAGAAACAACAACGACCAAGCAGACGCCTTGGCACGAATCGGTTCTACCCGCCAAGCAATACCATCTGGCGTCGCCCTTCAACGCCTCCTCAAGCCGTCTGTCAAGCCTTCACCAGAATCAGACTCCATTTTTGTGTCGGCTCCTCCCGAAGACGGCGGATCCGACTCCAGAGTTTCGGCAGTCGGAACGGGGACTTTGGCGGGCGACTCCAAAGCTGCCACAGTCGAGCCCGACCCGGGGACTGCGGTGACGGACTCGAAGATTCCAGAACTCGGCCCAAGGACCGAGCCAATCAGCCTGGGGACTTCATCAGCCCAGCAAGCGGCTGTTGACTCCAGTCCACCGCCTCCCAGCCCAGCCGCCCTCGTCCAAGTCGCAGTTCTGGCAGTCGAAGAAATAGCAGCACCCTCATGGGCCCATCCCATCCTCAAATTCCTGGTGAACAAAGAGCTACCAACTGATGATACCTCAGCTCGGCAAGTACAACACCGGGCAGCAGCCTATACCATAATCAACAAAGAGCTGGTCAGGCGCAGCATCACTGGTGTCTACCAGTGCTGCGTAGAGCCAGAGCAAGGCCAGGCGGTCCTCAAAGACATCCATCAAGGCAAATGTGGCCACCATGCGGCTTCAAGAGCACTCGTCGCCAAAGCTTTTCAGCACAGTTTCTTTTGGCCGACTGCCTTGGAAGAGGCCAAGGAGTTGGTCCAAAAATGCAAAGGGTGCCAGAAGTTCAGCTCCAAGCCGCACCAGCCAGCTTCCGCGCTCAAGACCATCCCCATTGCTTGGCCTTTCGCAGTTTGGGGTCTAGACATGGTGGGACCATTCAAAACAGCACGAGGTGGTCTAACTCACCTACTTGTCGCAGTGGACAAGTTCACCAAGTGGGTGCAAGTGAAGCCAATTAAGAAACTGAACGGTCCGACTGCTGTGACCTTCATCACCGATATCACAATTCGGTACGGCATACCACACAGCATCATCACCGATAACGGCACAAATTTTGCCAAAGGCGCCTTGGCCCGTTTCTGCGCAACACAAGGCATCCAACTGGACCTAGCATCCGTCGCCCACCCGCAGTCAAACGGCCAAGTGGAGTGAGCAAACGGCCTCATCCTGTCCGCCATCAAGCCTTGGTTGATCGAGCCTCTGGAGCGCTCGGCTGGCTGCTGGCTCGACGAGTTGCCAGCCGTCCTCTGGAGTCTGCGCACGACTCCAAACAAGTCAACCGGCTTCATGCCCTTCTTCCTCGTCTACGGTGCCGAAGCCGTCATCCCAACGGACATAGAGTTCGACTCCCCACGAGTCACCATGTACACCGAGGAGGAAGCAGAAGAAGCACGACAAGACGACGTCGATTTGCTGGAAAAGGGCCGGCTGTTGGCACTCAGCCGGTCCAGCATCTACCAGCAGAGCCTGCGCCGATACCACAACAGGAAGGTCAGGCCAAGATCTTTCCAAGAAGGCGACCTTGTACTCCGGCTGATCCAGCGAACAGCCGACCAGCACATGCTGTCGCCGCCTTGGGAAGGCCCTTTCATCATCATCAAAGTACTAGGCAACGACTCCTACTACCTGATCGACGCTCAGAAGCCATGAGCATGCAAGAGGGATGACTCCGGCAAGGAGACAGAGCGGCCATGGAATGCAAATCTTCTCTGACGATTTTACAGTTGATGCAGTATGTACCACGCTACTTTTTGTATTAAAGTACCAAGACTTCGGGCCCCCCGAGACGAGCTCGGGGACTGCCCTCTTTTGTCTGTATGATAAAAATCGTGCCTACAAGTATGTTACTCTTTGTCATGCCGCTTGGCACCGGGCTCGACAAGTCGGCCCGGGGACTTGCCGCCTTGCACTATGAAATGCTTCCTACAGCCGGACAAGTAGTGTGTAACACCTAAGCCGTCTTCTGTCAGAAGCCACAGCTCGCAGAGCGACTGTACGGTGGGCAAAGGTAAGGTAGAATGGGTGCTTGCACGAAAAATGGCTAAGGACTCAAAGCGTAAAACATAGCTCAAGACGGCTTCCAGCCTTTCTCGCAAACTGACTCTCGGACAGTCGGATTGTCGTTTTCTATCCAATTTGATCAAACAATCTTGAAATCGGCTAAGTACTTGCTTTCCCAAAGTAGCCTAGCACTTGACCCAGCAATAATCCGCAGAAGCGGCTGTCCGATTGGCAAGACAGGCAACTAAGAGAAAGCGGCAAAGGAAAATAGCCAAAAGAACAATGAGCAAGAAAAGATAGACATATATATATAACATAGGCCCTTGGCCGAATTGTCGAGTAGAGGTTCAAAATACACCCCGCGGGTGGAATTGTGCGAATTAACAAGTTCTTCAAAAGACTACTGAAGCAGATAAAACAAAAGAAACAGCGGTAGCTTAGGAGGCGGCATACGGATTCGGGGTTTCGGAGGAGGCGCCAGCGTCAGGTGTCGGGGCGGTCGGCCGGATAGTCTCGGCTTGATCGCCTCCAGCAGCAGTCGGGTCAGTCGCACGCGGCTCATTGCTGGAGGCGCGGTCGGGCTGAGGCTGGCCGTCTGCTCTGTCTTCTGGTGCCTCCGCCTTGCCCTCATCCTCCGCCTCGTCCTCCTCCTCGACGCTGGAGCCAATCACCTCTGCTGAGTCTTCGCCGTAGTCTGGGTTCATCCCAAACCACTCCGGCGGTACCTCCTCGCCGTCTTCAGACTGCTCGGGGACGAAGATGCTCGTGTCGGTGTACACAGCGATCGCCGCAGCACGCTTGACGAGGGCGTCTTCCATAGCCGCCAGCTCCGGCTGGGCCTCCGACCGAAGCGTGGCCAACCGGTCTAGATCCTGCCCCGGGTACCACGCCTTGACGAACTCCAAGGCCCAGCGCGCTCCAGCCCGGGCCGAAGAGCCCTTCCAGGCCTCGAGGCGACCAGCCGCGACCTCCAACCAGTTGGCCGTCAGGCTGGGGCAGCGCGGAGCTTGCATATCCGGCCAAAGGGCAGAAATCGCCTGGGCACCGACGCGCTGAAGCCGGCGTAGCATCCGGTTAGCCGGCTGAAGGCGAGCCTCGATGCTCAAGATGTGCTCATCAAGAGTCCGGGGGGCATCGGCGGCGATCTCCTCGCCCTCCGCCCTCCGACTTTTATGATCGGCCTCGATGGCCTGGATAGCAGCCTGCGACTGCCCAGGGAAGAAGTCTGCAAAAGACACGAAGAAACGAAGAAGCAAGTCAAAAACGAGGAATCGGCACGATCTAAGTCGGCAGCTCGAAGAAAGAAAATAAAGAGACTCACCATCAACGATGTCTTCAATCTCGTGGAAGCCGGAGGACAGCAGCGCCTCCTTGTTAGACCAGGAGGAGCGCTCGCTCGCGAACTCGGCCAAGAGGGTAGTTTCCGTCTCCTCCGCCTCCCGCTGCGACTTCGCAAGCAGCTCCTTCTGCTCCTCCAACTGAGTGGCCAGCAGATCGCGCTCTGTGGCGAGCCTGCTGCACTCCTGCCCTTTGGCGAGCAGGGCGGAGTTGGCTTCGCTCAGCTGCTGTTGAAGAGCAGCATTGGCTCCTGAAGGAAAGAAAGAAAGACAACAGTCGTCAATAAAGAAGGTCGCCGGGGAGATCCGGCCCGACTGCTCAGCAGTCGGCCCGAATCTCGGGGACTACAGCCCGCGGGTGCGCTAGCGCGCCCCCGTAGAGAAGAAAAAAGAGGGAAGGACTCACTCCGGCTCTCCGCCAAGTCGGCGGTCCGCTTGCCCAGCTTTCAACATTACGGTTGAAGGCAGTGACACGCAGGTTGTGGTAATCCTGCAACAAGCATTTCAGACAAAGTTAGTACCCAGAAGTTCATCAACTGGAGTTCCGGGCCGCCTGCTCAGCAACCGGCCCGAAACATGGGGACTACACCCAGTGGGTGCGCTAGCGCGCCCCCATAGAGAGGAACAAGAAAAACAAAGGCCCAAAGAAAAGACATAGCCGGACGGCTGCCCGCGACGCTAGGAACGCCTTGGTGCAGCTCTGGAGGGCGTCGCCCTCAGCGCTCGTCGCTTCGGCGTCTGGAGCCGCCGAGCTGGCGGTGCCGGCTTCCAGGGGGCGGGGTGCCGAAGTCGCCTTCTCCAGACGATGGCGCGCTGGCGAGCCGACCTGGAGTAGTAGCCTCGCCACGGCCTCGTCTTCGGTCGACGGCACCAGAGGGTCCGCTGGCTGCTCGCCTTGCATGCTTTCAGACGGCGACGGAGGCGGCGGCGGAACGTTTGCGCCCAGAGTATAGGGCTCGCCGCCTTCCCTCTCCTCGACGAGGTTCTCCCCGCCGGCTTCTCCAGTCTGCCCCGTGAACTCCGGGGGCGGCGGCGCAGAGTTCGGCGGGGTAACAAGCAAGGCCGACTGGCGGCGTGCGGCTTCCTCAGCCCGTTGCTTCGCCGCAGCGGCGGCTTCGGCCTCCGCTAGTTTTTTCTTAGCAGAGGCCTCCGCCCTGTCGGCCTCCGCTTTCTCCAGGCAGAGGGCTTCGTCTTCGTTGCGCTTCTCCTGCGCATTCCGCTCCGTCGCCTCCCGGAGGTCGGCTGCGGGGTCTATCCGCCGAGTGGTGGCGGGCGTCTCCGCTGACCCCATGACGGAGGCGGCGGCGACCCGCTCAAGTGAGAGGGGAGCCCTGAAGAAAGAGGGGCAACTAGAGACTCAGACAAAACACGAAGAAAGAATTAACTTTGAAGTCCGAATACTTACGCAGAGACCAACGGTGGCTTCTTCACTTCCTTACGGAAGCGGATGGCCTTCGCGGCTGCCTCGTCCCGCCAGGTCGCCGCAGCCGAGCCCTTGGGCTTCTTCGGCCGGCTTCCGAACAAAGTCAGCGGAGCCCGGCGCTTCTTCCCGCCGCCTGGAGCGCCCGATGTGCCAGAAGAGCCCGCACCCGGCTAGCTGGCTCCTGGCCGATGGCGAGGGGCGACTCCTCCCTCGGCGTCGTCTTCAGGCTAGTCGGCGATGGTAGCCGTGGGCCTGAGGTCGCCCATCGTCCCTCCTCCTCCCTCGGCGTCTTCTTCCTGAGCCGCCGGCCCCAGATCGGGGTCGTCGACGTCGCTCTCTTCCCGATCGGCGACGAACTCACGGGCCGGCCCCGAGGTGCCGGCTGGTGGGTGAAGAAGGGGATTCTAACCAAAAGCATACTGATCAGAACAAAACTCGGCAAGAAGAAGACAATCCAAAAAGAAAGAAAAGAAAGGCGACTCACCACGGGCGGGGGGTTGGCGCGGGAGTATGGCTCCTTGCCGAATCGCCAGTCCCCTAGGAGCCTGCTGTCCGAGAGGTAGTTCAGCATAAGGGCCACCTCTCCATGAGGCATGTCCTTGGTGCACATCCGACTCGGGTCGCGGCCCCCGCTCATCTGGCATATCGGGTGAGGGCGGCCTTGGAGTGGGAGAACTCGGCGCGAGACGAAGGCGGCCAGTAGGTCCGGGCCAGTCAGACCCTCCGACTGCGTCAGTACTCGGCGTCGCGTGATGGCGCCGGCTCCCGCAGGCGTCAACGACTTGGCCCGGTACGACCAGTTGGGCAGTCTGCCAGCCGGCGGGCTGGCTTCGAAAGCTGGTGGATTGACCCAATCGCCCCTCGTGGCGACGTTCCTGACGTAGAAGTAGGACCGCTGCCACATCTTCACCGACTTCAACAGCGCGATGGAGGGGAAGTGGTTGTCGGTTCCTGTCCTTCGCACGGCGATGAAGGCGCCGCACTGAGCCGGCACGCCCACGGCCTGGGTGCCGAGCTTGGAGAAGAAGAACTCCCCCCAGAGCTCGAGGGTGGGGAGGACTCCGAGGAAGCCTTCGCACAGAGCCACGGAGGCGGACAGCAGCACCACTATGTTGGGGGTGAGGTGGTGCTGCTGGAGGCCGTAGAACTCCATGAACGACCGGAAGAAGCTGCTCGCCGGTAGCCCCAGCCCGCGCAGGCAGTGCGAGCGGAAGATGATCTGCTCTCCCCCCTGCGGGGCGGGGGAAATCTCCCCCTCCGGTGCGAGACGCACCTGCACGCGGTCCTCGCCGGGAAGCCGATGGGTACGGCGGAGGAACTCGATGTGGTGTTCATGGACTTCGGAACCGTCCCAGGTGCCGGAGCGCACCGAGGGAGGCGCGGCCGCGGAGGAAGAGCTCATCGTGAGCTGTCGCTGCGGTGATCGCCGGAGCTTGGGCGTGCGGTAGGGCGAAGAAGAGAAGAGGAAGCAGGAGAGCGAGGAGTTGCGAGGAGGAAGAAAGCAAGGGGTAGTGGGAAGGAGGGGCGCGCGTGCCCCCCTCTTCCCCCTACTTATAACCCCATGGGGAATTACTGTGCCCGCAACCCCACGTCCCCCACGATCCACGCAAAGTTACTACGTGCAGTAACTTCACAGGAATCCCAACCGTCCACCGGGCCGCAGCGGATCCGCTCGGGCGCTGAGGCGCGGTAGTGGCGGGCCCCGCCTACGGGCCTGTCCCGTCACGCGCGTGGGCTGGCAGGATGGCCTGGCCACGTGCCCTTGCGTGACAGGCCAAGAACGGGCGGCGTCCTGGAAGCTTAGCTAGCACACCACTTGAAAACCCGCCGAGACGTTCGAACTACTGAGCAAGTCAGAAGTGAGTGAGTCCGAGTCGGGCGAGTCTGACTCCTTCTAGTCAGCCCAGCAGAAGTCAATCATGACCGTGTGTTGAGCACCCGGAAAGAGAAACTGCTGAGTCTTCTCGGCCGATCGTCCGCGGCGCCTCACCAGCTTCGGCGACTACTGTCGGAGTAATGGGCCACGGGTAGGCCAACACGAACCCCATGACCTTTCAAGACATCGGGGCAGGCTGCGCCCCTCAAGGCCACAGGGCGAAGAGCCGCCTCCTGGGGAGTCTACGGCAAGACGGCCGACTGCCCGCTCAAGGCCGAGTCCTAGGGGCGACTTCCAGAGAAGCCGGCTTTGGGGAGTCGGCCGACGAATCCAACAAACCGTGACCTCATCGAGGGGGACGGGGCAGGGGCGTAGCTACAATGAAGCCCACTCCCCGCCCCTTACCAAGGGCAGGCATGGTTACAGTGCGACGTACTAGGGAAGATCTCCCTGCGGCGTGGCACTGTTGCCCAGCCGGCCCTGACATCAGCATCACTGTACCTGGTCCTGTGCCCACGACGGCTTGTCTGTACGGCCTAGAGGCAGCGGGGCCCACCAGTTAGTGAGACCTTGGGAGACGGCGGGAGAACCACCAGTCGGACCCGTCGGGAGTCGGCCCGGGGGAGTCGGCCGAGCCCTCCCCTAGGGCCCATGCGCCATTAATCAAGAAGAGATGGGGAGTGGCCACAGTGATCGCCCGCCAGGCGGCAGGGCTGTTGCCACGACCCCATGACCAAGCTTGCGTCATCAGGAGCACGACTACAGTAATCAACAGGCGGCAAGACCCGCCCGCGGCGGACGCGGCCTGTCGGCTTCGTACCAGACCAATCGGCGGTGCCCACCAGTCGGCAGGTCCCACCAGTCGGCGGAGAAGCCGGAGGTCGGAGGCACTGATGGCTGGGGCCGCGCGTAGTCGAATTACCGTTGTACCCCTAGGGGGTAGGCCTATATAAACCCCCCAGGGCTCCCATGCAAAGGGTTGGATCGCAGTAGTTCTATACCACACCAGATAGAGGGAGAGAGCTAGCCTTGCCCTCTCCCACCACCAGACCCAGCTCAAGGAGCAACCGTGTAAACACTTGACCATAGTGATCATGCGGAGACCCCGCAGAGCAGCAGTAGGGGTGTTATCTCCCCGGAGAGCCCCGAAGCTGGGTAAGATTTGCCGGCGTGCATGTCTTCGCCTCATCCCGTTTCTAGGCACCGGCGATGTTCTACTCGCCCCCACCATGATAAGCCATCCGTTGGCATATGTCGCACCCAACCCCCGACAATATGCACAATTATATATGTGTAATCTCCCATCATGATCTATATGAAGACAAAACAAAAAATTAATCCTCTCCTCAGTCAAACTAGTTAACCTCTCTCGCGTTGTAGGTGAAAGTGATGGCCCAAGCTGGTCACCCCCTCGACACGTACTATATATACACCTAGTAACACAGCCCTAAAAGAATTAATCCTCCTTATTCGTCAAACGCGTACCTCTCTCTTATTGGGTCAAAGTGATGGAGGACGAACACGCGGGCCCATCACAGAAGCGAATCGTATGCCGCACATGAGTTATCATCCTATATAGGGCTACATACCACCGTCTGCATGTGGCCCAAAGAGCTGTTTGTGTGATGTTTGAATACACAATGCAAAACTTTGATGTGGCACCATGTATATGGGAAACCAAAAAGTCCCCATAGAGAGTGCGAGGTTCATGAGGCGTGGTATGTGCTATATGTACACCCCCATTCGACGTGTGGTATATATGTACTTCTACTGTATAGCACAAACCAAAAAATAATAATTCCTTGATGATCAAATTAACCTCTCTCTCATTGGGTCAAAGTGATGGAGGACAACCTCGCATGCCCACGGATGGAAGCGCCACACGTGAGTGAGTTCCTATATATAGGGCAATCACCGCGTGCATGGTATTGCGTGATGTTTTAATACCAATATAATGTACAACTTTGATGTGGAAACCGCCTTAGGAACTGAAAAGTCCCCACATGGAGCGAGGTTATGACACACATATATATAGAGTATTCATGTTGCCCCCTCTTCGACATGTACATACTCCTATGTCATGCATATACATAACACAAACCAAAAAAGAACCATCCTTGTTGGTCAAATTAACCTCTCTCTCGTTGTATGTTCAGCTGGTCGACAACAACCTCGTGGGCCCATTGAGAGAGGCACACGCGAGTGATGTCATAGGACAAAACCACCACGTGCATGCGCCCGTGTTATGTGATGTTTGAATACCCAATGCACAACTTTGACATGTCACATGCTTCGCAAACTAGAAATGCACTACACCACGATGCGTGTAGCCCCCTCACTTCAAGCCGGTGGGAGTGTGTATGCACGTGCTCGAACTTTGATATGGAATCCCACCATGATCCACACCATACACATGCCAAGATGAATCCACCTTTTGGTCAAATTCCTCTCGTTATCGGTGGAAACTGGAAACTTTTGCGGGCTAACGAATGGGCACGTCGCTAATAACTGCATGAGGGAGAGTGTCCGAGAGGACCACTAATGCATGCATGTGGACCAAACATTATGTATGAAAGGTTTGTGTAATGCTTTAAATAACCAATTCACGACTTTGATGTGGCATATATGACTCACAAAATGATCAATAATCCCACACGGAGGTTCACGACTCATAGTGTACTGCCGGACCCCTCCCCCCAGCCCCCCACACACAGACACACACATCATGCACAACCACAGCCACTCTGGGGCATGTCAAACTTTTTCTACAGTGAACATGTGACGAAAGGCGGAGTGTCGTGTTAATTTTTTTAAACAGACATCATTCGACCATTTTTATTCATTGATTGGTTTCCTATGGATTTAATGTGCAAAAATCAATTTGAGCTACATGTGCACCAAAATGGGTTGCAAAATGATATCTGTCCCTGGGTGCATGTTTCCATGTGCAAGAGATTTCAAAATATTGACAATATATATTTTTGAAATTCAGTAAATCCAAAACTTAGTTGAAATTCGTGAAACTTATCGTGGTGTCATATATGGAACCAGTAGACTGTGATATTGTATTTTTCGTTAATGACTCTAGTAAACCCTTTGGGTGTTAGTCACATGGAGATGTGAACTAATCACATAAAGATGTGAACTATTGGTGTTAAATCACATGACGATGAGAACTACATTATTGACTCTAGTGCAAGTGGGAGACTGAAGGAAATATGCGCTAGAGGCAATAATAAAGTTGTTATTTATATTTCCTTATATCATGATAAATGTTTATTATTCATGCTTGAATTGTATTAACCGGAAACTTAGTAGATGTGTGAATACATAGACAAACAGAGCGTCACTAGTTTTCCTCTACTTGACTAGCTCATTGAATCAATGATGGTTATGTTTCCTAACCATAGACATGAGTTGTCATTTGATTAAACGGGATCACATCATTAGAGAATGTTGTGATTGACTTGACCCATCCGTTAGCTTAGCACGATGATCGTTCAGTTTGTTGTTATTGCTTTCTCCATAACTAAACATGTTCCTATGACTATGAGATCATGTAACTCCCGAATACCAGATGAAGACTTTGTGTGCTACCAAACGTCACAACATAACTGGGTGATTATAAAGGTGCTCCACATGTGTCTCTGATGGTGTTTGTTGAGTTGGCATGGATCAAGATTAGGATTTGTCACTCCGATTGTCGGAGAGGTATCTCTGGGCCCTCTCGGTAATGTACATCACAATAAGCCTTGCAAGCAGTGTAGCTAATGAGTTAGTTACGGGATGTAGCATTACGGAATGAGTAAAGAGACTTGACAGTAAAGAGATTGAACTAGGTATTGAGATACCGACGATCGAATCTCGGGCAAGTAACATACCGATGACAAAGGGAACAACGTATACCGTTATGCGGTTTGACCGATAAAGATCTTCGTAGAATATGTAGGAGCCAATATGAGCATCCAGGTACCACTATTGGTTATTGAGCGGAGGCATGTCTCGATCATGTCTACATAGTTCTCAAACCCGTAGGGTTCGCACGCTTAACGTTCGGTGACAATTGGTATTATGAGTTTATGTGATTTGATGTACTGAAGGTTGTTCGGAGTCTCGCATGAGATCACGGACATGACGCGGAGTCTCGAAATGACCGAGCCGTAAAGGTCGATATATTAGAAGGCCATATTCGGACACCGGAAAGGTTCCAAGTGATCCGGGTATTTTTCGGATTACCGGGGGAGTTACGGGAATACGGGAGTACATATGGGGCTTAGTGGGCTTTAAGGAAAAAAGAGGAGAAGCCACGAGGGCTCTCCACGCGCCCCCCATGGGCCTAGTCCGAATTGGACTAGGGGAGGGGCTGTGCCCCCTCTTTCCTTCTCCTCCCCTTCTCCTTCCTTCCCCCTCCTAGTAGGACTAGGAAAGGAGGAATCCTACTCCTACTAGGAGGAGGATTCCTCCCCCTTTGGTGTGCCTAGAGAGGCTGGCCGGCCTCCCCTCCCTCCTTTATATACGTGGGGAGGGGGCACCCTAGAACACACAAGTTGATCAGTTGATCTTTTAGCCATGTGCGGTGCCCCCCTCCACCATAATCCACCTTGGTCATATCATAGCGGTGCTTAGGCGAAGCCCTGTGTCGGTGGCATCATCATCACCGTCATCATGCACTCGTGCTGACGGAAATCTCCCACGAAGCTCAGCTGGATCGTGAGTTCGTGGGACGTCACCGAGCTGAACGTGTGCTGAACTCGGAGGTGCCGTGCGTTCGGTACTTGGATCGGTCGGATCGTGAAGACGTACAACTACATCAACCGCGTTCTCATCACGCTTCCGCTTACGCTCTACGAGGTGGAATCCGAGCCAGGTTAATGCTTAGATGTTATATGCATGAGTAGAACACAAGTGAGTTGTGGGTGATACAAGTCATACTGCTTACCAGCATGTCATACTTTGATTTGGCGGTATTGTTGGATGAAGCGGCCCGGAAGGACATTACGTGCATGCTTATGCGAGACTGGTTCTACGGACATGCTTCACACACAGGTGGCTGGAGGGTGTTAGTTTCTCCAACTTTAGTTGAATCGAGTGTGACTATGCTCGGTCCTTGTGAAGGTTAAAACAGCACATACTTGACGAAATATCGTTGTGGTTTTGATGCATAGGTATGAACTGTTTTTGCTCAGCCCGTAGCAGCCACGTAAAACATGCAACAAAAAAGTAGAGGACGTCTAACTTGTTTTTGTAGGGCATGTTGTGATGTGATATGGTCAAGACATGATGCTAAATTTTCTTGTATGAGATGATCATGTTTTGTAATGGAGTTATCGGCAACTGGCAGGAGCCATATGGTTGTCGCTTTATTGTATGAAATGCAATCGCCATGTAATTGCTTTACTTTATCACTAAGCAGTTAGGATAGTCGTAGAAGCAATAGTTGGCGAGATGACAACGATGCTACGATGGAGATCAAGGTGTCGTGCTAGTGATGATGGTGATCATGACAGTTCTTTGGAGAATGGACATCAAAGGCACAAGATGATGATGGCCATATCATATCACTAATATTGATTGCATGTGATGTTTATCTTTTATGCATCTTATTTTCCTTAGATCGACGGTAGCATCATAAGATGATCTCTCGCTAAATTTCAAGGTATAAGTGTTCTCCCTGAGTATGCATCGTTGCGAAAGTTTGTCGTGCCAAGACACCACGTGATGATCAGGTGTGATAAGCTCTATGTTCACATACAACGGGTGCAAGCCCGTTTTGCACAAGCAGAATACTTGGGTTAAACTTGACGAGCCTAGCATATGCAGATATGGCCTCGGAACACTGAGACCGAAAGGTCGAGCGTGAATCATATAGTAGATATGATCAACATAGTTATGTTCACCATTGAAAACTACTCCATCTCATGTGATGATCGGACAAGTTTAGTTGATATGGATCACGTGATCGCTTAGATGATTAGAGGGATGTCTATCTAAGTGGGAGTTCTTAAGTAATATGATTAATTGAACTTTAGTTTATCATGAACTTAGTCCTGATAGTATTTGCATATCTATGTTGTAGATCAATAGCTTGCGATGTACCTCCCCGTTTATTTTTTGGTATGTTCCTAGAGAAAATAAGTTGAAAGATGATAGTAGCAATGATGTAGACTAGGTCCGTGATTTGAGGATTATCCTCATTGCTGCACAGAAGAATTATGTCCTTGATGCACCGCTAGGTGACAGACCTATTGCAGGAGCAGATTCACACGTTATGAACGTTTAAGAAAGCTCGGTATGATGACTACTTAATATGTGCACCATGCTTTACGTCTTAGAACCGGGACTTCAAAAATGTTTTGAACACCACGGAACATATAAGATGTTCTAAGAGTTGAAATTGGTATTTCATACATGCCCGTGTCGAGAGGTATGAGACCTCTGACAGCACTTTGCCTAGAAGATGGAGGAGAATAGCTCAACTAGTGAGCATGTGCTCAGATTGTCTGGGTAC
Source organism: Triticum urartu (assembly GCF_056163025.1). NCBI lineage: Eukaryota > Viridiplantae > Streptophyta > Magnoliopsida > Poales > Poaceae > Triticum > Triticum urartu. The sequence continues at coordinate 429,586,796 of NC_141879.1, forward strand.
TATAATTGCTTGAATCAAGTGGGAGCTAATATTCCAGATGAGATAGTAATTGACAAAGTTCTTTAGTCACTATCACCAAGTTACTAGAACTTCGTGATGAACTATAATATACAAGGGATAATGAAAACAATTCACAAGCTCTTCGCGATGCTAAAATCGGAGAACGTAGAAATCAAGAAAAGCATCAAGTGTTGATGGTTGACAAGACCACTAGTTTCAAGAAAATGGCAAAGGGAAGAAGGGGAACTTCAAGAATAATGGCAAGCAAGTTGCTGGTTAAGTGAGGAAGCCCAAGTCTAGACCTAAGCCTGAGACTGAGTGCTTCTAATTCAAAGGGACTGGTAACTGGAAGCGGAACTGCCCCAAGTATTTGGCGGAAAAGAAGGATGAAAAAGTGAACAAAGGTATATTTGATATAGATGTTATTGATGTGTACTTTACTAGTGTTTATAGCAACCCCTCATTATTTGATACTAGTTCAGTTTCTAAGATTAGTAACTCAAAACGGGAGTTGCAGAATGAACAGAGATTAGTTAAGCGTGAAGTGACGATGTGTGTTGGAAGTGGTTCCAAGATTGATATGATCATCATCGCACACTCCCTATACTTTCGGGATTAGTGTTGAACCTAAATAAATGTTATTTGGTGTTTGCGTTAAGCATGAATATGATTTGATCATGTTTATCGTAATACGGTTATTCATTTAAAGTCAGAGAATAATTGTTGTTCTGTTTACATGAATAAAACCTTCAACGGTCATACACCCAAGGTGAATGGTTTATTGATTCTCGAGCGTAGTGATACACATATTCATAATATTGAAGTCAAAAGATGCAAGTTAATAATGATAGTGCAACTTATTTGTGGCACTGTCGTTTAGGTCATATTGGTGTAAAGCGCATGAAGAAAATCCATGCTGATGGGCTTTTGGAATCACTTGATTATGAATAAGTTGATGCTTGCGAACCATGCCTCATGGGCAAGATGACTAAGACTCCGTTCTCCGGAACAATGGAGCGAGCAACAGACTTGTTGGAAATAATACATGCTGATGTATGCAATCCGATAAGTGTTGAGGCTCGCGGCGGGTATCGTTATTTTCTGACCTTCACAGATGATTTGAGCAGATATGGGTATATCTACTTAATGAAACATAAGTCTAAAACATTTGAAAAGTTTAAAGAATTTCAGAGTGAAGTGGAAAATCATCGTAACAAGAAAATAAAGTTTCTATGATCGAATCGTGGAGGAGAATATTTGAGTTACGAGTTTGGTCTTCATTTGAAACAATGCAGAATAGTTTCACAACTCACGCCACCTGGAACACCACAGCGTAATGGTGTGTCCGAACATCGTAACCATACTTTATTAGATATGATGCAATCTATGATGTCTCTTACCGATTTACCACTGTCGTTTTGGGGTTATGCATTAGAGACAGCTGCATTCACGTTAGACAGGGCACCATCTAAATCCGTTGAGATGACACCATATGAACTGTGGTTTGGCAAGAAACCAAAGTTGTCATTTCTTAAAGTTTGGGGTTGCGATGCTTATGTGAAAAAGTTTCATCCTGATAAGCTCAAACCCAAATCAGAGAAATGTGTCTTCACAGGATACCCAAAGGAGACAGTTGGGTACACCTTCTATCACATATCCGAAGGCAAGACATTCGTTGCTAAAAATGGACCCTTTCTAGAGAAGGAGTTTTTTTCGAAAGAAGTGAGTGGGAGGAAAGTAGAACTTGATGAGGTAACTATACCTGCTCCCTTATTGGAAACTAGTTCATCACAGAAATCTATTCCTGTGAATCCTACACCAATTAGTGAGGAAGTTAATGATGATGATCATGTAACTTCAGATCAAGTTACTACTGAACCTCGTAGGTCAACCAGAGTAAGAACCGCACCGGAGTGGTACGGTAATCCTGTTCTAGAGGTCATGCTACTTGACCATGACGAACCTACGAACTATGAGGAAGCAATGATGAGCCCAGATTCCACAAAATGGCTTGAGGTCATGAAATCTGAGATGGGATCCATGTATGAGAACAAAGTATGAACTTTGGTTGACTTGCCTGATGATCGGCAAGCCATCGAGAATAAATGGATCTTCAAGAAGAAGACTGACTCTAACGGTAATATTACTATCTACAAAGCTTGACTTGTTGCAAAAGGTTTTCAACAAGTTCAAGGAGTTGAATACGATGAGACTTCCTCACCCGTAGCGATGCTTAAGTCTGTCTGAATCATGTTAGCAATTGCCGCATTTTATGATTATGAAATTTGGCAAATGGATGTAAAGACTGCATTCCTAAATGAATTTCTGGAAGAAGAGTTATATATGATGCAACCTGAAGGTTTTATCGATCCAAAGGATGCTAACAAAGTGATCAAAGCTCCAGCGATCCATCTATGGACTGGTGCAAGCATCTCGGAGTTGGAATATATGCTTTGATAAAGTGCTCAAAGCATATGGTTTTATACAGACTTGCGGTGAAGCCTGTATTTACAAGAAAGTGAGTGAGAGCACTACAGAATTTCTGATAAGTATATGTGAATGACATATTGTTGATCGGAAATAATGTAGAATTTTTTGGAAAGCATAAAGGAATGTTTAAAAGGAGTTTTTCAAAGAAAGACCTCGGTGAAGCTACTTACATATTGAGTATCAAGACCTATAGAGATAGATCAACACTACAAAAAAATACACTTCCGTGATGATACGTGTTTGTCACAGTAGGTCGCGTTTTCTGTCATGCATGTACATCCATGACAAATTTATGACAGAATCAAGATAGTCATACCTGTGCTGTCGTAGAAGTGTTCCATGACATTACCAAAATTATCATCACGGAAGTGTCCACTTCCATGACGATAAATCGCGCGTCAGAGAAGTGCTTTCGTCAAGGGTGACCGACACATGGAATCCACCGTAACGGAATGTCGTTAAGCTATCGGGTTGGGTTTTGGATCCGATAACCCATTAACAGTCCCGACCAATTGGGATTTTCCACGTGTAAAATCATCATTGGCTGGAGGAAACACGTGTCGGCTCATTGTTGGGACAGATGTCAACCACTCATTGGAGAGAAGGCGCCTATGATACGTCGACACGTGGCACGGCCCAACAGAGGCCCATTCCTATGAAAAGGCCGGCCCGTTTGACTTGGTCAAAAGCTGGCAGGCCGGCCCATGGAAAGCATGTTAATGGCCTGTTCGAATATAGCCCATTTACAGCCCGCTAACCCAAGGCCCGTTACGCCCTATCCGAATTAAGCCCAATAGCGTCATCTGGGCCATCCAATATGATTCAGCCTATTTTCACTTCTGGCCCATGACGTCTTTCGGCCCATATGAGGCCCTATGTAACTCTTGGCCTACTAACAGCCCGTGGTGAAACTGGCCCATAATGAACAGTGTATCACTTTACACCCATTAACGGCCCGTGGTTAAACTGGCCCGTAATGAACAGTGTATCACTTTATACCCATTAACGGCCTGTTATTCCGTTGGGCCGTTTCCAGCCCATGTTATCTTTCGGCCTTCTCAAAGCCCATTTATTCTTGGGCTCATTTCCGGCATTCGTTTACTTACGGCCCGTTACTGTCATTTTCTACTTGTGGGCCAAATTCAGCCCGTGGTTATAGTCGGCCCGTTTGTGGTCCGTTAATAGGTTGGGCCGATTTCATAGCGTCATCAAATACGGCCTATTAATGATGGCCCGTTATGGTCAGCCCATGAATGGACGATTCCAACTCTAGCCCATTTACGGCCATAATGCGGTCTGTTTGGCCCATGTTTGGCCAATCGATTATACGTCCTGTATAAGGCCCATTGATAATACGGCCCGCAGAAGGCCCATTGTTTCTACGGCCCGTAGAAGGCCCATTGTTTCTACGGCCCGTAGAAGGCCCACTGTTTCTACGGCCAGTAGGAGGCCCAGTGTCACTATAGTAAATATTAGCCCATGGTCATTCTGGCCTAGTTTTAAAAAATAGGTTATTGCAGCCACTAGCTAACCGCGGAAAAAGAACTGCAATGACTACAAGCAAACAAATAAACAAGACAACAAGGAAATAAATAAGCAAGCAACTAACTCTAGGCTATCACGGCTATTACACATAATACATCCACTGGGCATCAAAGTTCGCCACCAGTGCAAATATAGGGAACAAAGCAGCATATCATATACACTGGTTGTCAAAGTTGGCGACCAGCGCAAATAAACACCGCAGCAAAACAAATCCAGAACTAAAACCACTTCATAAGATCTCAATAAACAATATCCTAGGTACCCATAATGCTGGAAAGATGCTTAGCAAGCTTATTAACTTTATCTTGTTTGGCGCTTAAATCCTCCAGCACTTGCTGTTGCACCAGAAAATATGCATCTGAATTCTGCAGGGAGTTCCTCAGTCCTTCAGCTTCCTGTCGCAGCACATCTGATCGATGTCTTTGAACTTGAAGTTGAGACTCAAGAAGACGAACTGAGTCAGGCAGCGAGTTCGAAGAGCGTGTGCTAGCAGTAGTGGCCAGTAACTCGAACACTACATCAAGATAGGACTTTTGGGTTCCCTCACTATCGTCAAGATAGTTTTTATCAGCTTTCTTGGAGACCAACAGGGATGTCTCACTATCTTGAACCTTATCTGCATTACTTTCTTTACCATTGGATAACGCGGTACTGTTCTCCAATATTTTGTCCGCATTCTAAAAGAGAAACAAGCAGACACATCACATGTTTACCATGTTGTATATGAAACTCATTTTGGTAAATGAGTTCAGTAGTAAAGTGGACAGGATAACAGCATGAAACAAACATATATCTATGTACCATGGTCACTTTATGGTCTATATCATTCTAGTTTTTGTTGCCAAATCAAGATAGAGACACAGTTCAAATAATATTTGTTCAAGACAAAGCAGAATAGACAGAATATAAGTGTGGGTAACTATAGAGCAATAACAACACTTGTAATGTGCATGACATGAGAACATAACTGTTTATTCAATTGAAACTGAAATCAACATAGAGCAGGTTACAACAGCAAACCAGTTAAAGAAACAGGTTTAAAGCATACCTGTTGCGCCATTGGAGTTTCAATTCCATCCTTCAAATTTGAAAATAGTTGGTAGGAGTAAATACAGTCATGCAAGAGCAAAGGAGTATGAACCATAGCTACAGAACCTGACCTAAGAATAAATCTTCTTCTCCTTTAAGCGTTGAGTTGGGATTCAGAGTGGTGGTCCTCGTGCTTTGGGCACTGCAGTTCCCTTACTAACTGCTCGTGTTTGGGTGCTCTGTGGTGGAGACGGTGTTGTGTCAACTGGAACTGGGTTACTATCTGCCGGGGTTGGGGTTAGAAGGGGTGTAGCTGGTTCTCTGTCCAACTAGGTAGGGGTACAATTTGCGAGAGACTGGGTTATGTGTGGTGGATCTGGTCCTTGGGCAAGTACAACCGTGGTTCTATCTGCATCAACTGGTAGCACTATCTTTTCTGAAGACCATGTTGTTACTCCCTTAGATACTGCCATTGCACTCTCCAATTCAAATGGCTGATAAACAAGAAAAGTAATTGAAAGTATAGACATTGTATGATAGACAGGTGCAATGGATAGTGGGGAATAAAAGAGGGCATGAAATAATTCATATTTATGTTGTCTAACCAAACAGGATAGCATGACACAATTTCACATATATGATGGCTAACTAAACAGGATAGCATGGCACAATTTCACATTATGATGCTAACTAAAAAAGATGGAAAGACATAGTTCAAAATATGAGACTATGTAAACAGGATGACATGACATAACTATATAATGTGTTTATTAAATAGGTTGGCATGCCATAATTCACATACATTCACGGATAGAATGCCATAATTCAAAATATGATGACTGTAAACACTAAACAGGATGCGATGATATAACTATATGATGTCTTTATTAAATGGGTTGCCATGCCATAATTTAGATAGATGATGTGTATGTACTATGTAAACATGACATGATATAATTCAAATATATGATTTATATAGTAAGCAAGTAAGCAGATGGCAATCCATATATGATGTAAAAACTAAGCAATGCAAGACAACATGCATGACATGGGTAATATAACCCTGCCAAGTTTGAGCATAGACCTCAGGGGGAAAATAGGACTGGTCATCAGTCTCTGAATCCTCCTCGGAGGAGCTCTCTATAACCAGCAAGATGTCTACTTCAGCAGGTAGCTTTGTCTGCTCTGAATACCTTGTTTTCACTCCAGATACTTCCATCACCGCTTCAAATGGCTGATGCATATGAAGAGTAGTTGAATATACAAACGTTGTCGCCAAATGGAACACGTAATACAAAAAAATGATAGCATGATATAATTCACATAAATGATGATTGGCTAAACAACATGGCATTGCATAATTCACATATATAATGCCTTTGCAACAAGCTAGCATTGTATAATTCACATATATAATGTCTTGCAACAAGATGGCAATGCATAATTCACATATATGGTAATTAGACACTAAACAGGTGGCATTCACACAAAGCATGTCTAAACTAATCAAATGACATAGCAATGCGAGACACCATACGCACGATATGAGCAACATAACCCTGCCAAGTTAGAGCATACACCTCGGGGGGGGGGGGGAATAGGACTGGTCATCTGTCTCTGAATCCTCCTTTGAGAAGCTATCCATAACCAGCGAGATATGCGCTTCGTTAGATAGCATAGTCTGCTCTGAAGACCTTGTTTTCACTCCAGAATTTGCCATCATCATGTCAAATGGCTGATGCACACGAAGAGTAGTTGAATGTAATAACATTTTTGACAAATGTAATATGTAACGAAAAAAGGATGGCCTGATATAATTTACATATAAGATGACTGGCTAAGCAGGATGGCATTACAAAATTCACATATATGATGCCTGGCTAAACAAGATGGTGTTGCATAATTCACATAAACGATGAATAAACTAAACAGCTAGCATTCGCACAAAGGATGTCTAAACTAAGCAGATGACATATTTGATGTATAAAGTAAGCAATGCAAGACACCATAAGCATGATATAACCAACATCAGCATGCCAAGTTAGAGCGAAGACCTTACGGGGTAAATAGGAGTTGTCTTCTCCTTCTGAATCCCCCTCAGAACAGATATCTTCCTCTCGATTACAATCCGAAATGCGTGGAGGGGGGGCTACCTTTGCGCCTACCATGGAGCAACGTCTGCATGAAATTTTATTGCCACACAAGGCTCGTCTCTTTTGCTCTACATGTTCAGTTCCATTGTTTACAATAACTGTCATGCATAGGAATAAAACATAGTGAGATTATGTAAGGAGTGCATGCAGAAATCCAGAGTGATGGTAGCAACCTGTGGATAGACCCAAAACCAATAATAGCAGGAAGATAATGGCTTCAGTTAAAAAATACAGATAATGGCTTCTTTACTACTTGTTTCCCACCCAACATGAAACTCATAGTAGACACCGGAGATTAACCAGGTAGTAGATAGATACTATTGATAGTGGCCCCGATATATACCCCACAACCATTTAAAAACTCAAGTTTGACCATTAGTTTGTAGCTGACTCAGAGTCTAACCGGTGAACATGATGATAAAGTAGCATGTAATATTAAGCGATGCATAACATAAGCAGACACGAAAGAGTGTGACCTCTCTTGCGGACCCGTGTAGTCCTCGAGGTCATCTGCTCGGTTGATGATGGTAGTGCAGTTTTCATGGCTGCCAGCGGCGGGGAAGAAGATCTGAGGCGGCGAAAGACAGTCTGGAGGCCGGATCCCTGCTGTGTTGGACCCTTCTATCGTTGGAGCAGCTGACCTGGGGTGGACGACGGCGCAGCAGGAGCGGGACAAACCATGCAAGGTTTTCTTTGACAACTATCTGCAAGAGAAGTAATTCTGTAAGGGCTCGTTTGAATTGGAGGATTCCAACAATGCAGGGATAGGAAATAGACAGGAATAGGATAGGAATGCACATGCAAAACAGAGAATTTAAAAACACATGATTTCTACCAATCTAGGTGTTTGATTCACAACAATTGGAAGATCATAGGATGCAAATAAGCATGGTGAGATTAAGTCAAACCATAAGAAAATGTACGGTTATAATGCTATTATGCTACTATCTCTTAGTCTTGTGCTTCATGAATAGGAATTTGAAAAGGAGGACAAGTGAAAATTAAAATTCCTATGTTTTTTCTTTCAAGGAGACACTAAAGGACAAATCCGTGTGCTCAGTGGACAATATATATAACATGTAGAGTAAAAAAGAGATGCAACAAGTGTACAACCTCTTTTGGCGAAGCCATGTCGATCTCAGCGTGATTGGGCTGGCCGGTGAGGATGCTCCGGCTGACTTGGCTGTCGGAGGAGGGGAAGAAGATCTTAGGCGTCTGAAGATGGAGCCCGAGGTACTGCTCCTCTGTGATGGAGGGTTTCGTCATTGGAGCAGCTCCGGTGAGTTGTACGATGCCGAGGCTGAAGCAGGACAAGAGAGACAACGAACAACGTTAACCTAAGTGGAATTCTAATAGCATCTCCAATACATGACGTAAAATACATAACTACAAAGTGCTAGATGTAAAATACATTAGCCGCTCATCTCTGAACTTAACTGTCGAAACTGAATTTAACTGTCAGAACTGAACTTAACTATCGAAACTGTACTTAACTGTCGAAACTGAATTTTGCTGTCGAAACTGAACGCACTAGCAAGATGAGGCTGCACGTCGGTCGACTGACTTTTTCATCTCTGGTTAGTCAATTTTGCAGCCGTTGGATATGAAATCAAGGGCATGCGGCTCATCTTCAACCTCCACCCCCTGAGCCGGCCAAACAGCAGCCCCCCGCCGCACGCGGCCGGCGGTGCGACGCCCCGCCCGCCCCGAAAACACTCCCCACCGCCGGTCCGCCGCCGCCCCGGCCATCCCTCTAGCCCCCCCCCGGTGCCGAGCTTTTTCTCCGGCGATCCCCACGCCACCGCCCCGCCAACGCCGGCGACCACCGCCCCCATCCTGAACCTGAAGATAGATAGTGGGGTACCTCTCCGGCGAGCCCCCCTCCCCGCTGCGGCTGGTTCTTCCTTCACCCCGAAGGCATCAGAGTGAAGTGTAGCTAAATCAGAGCAGCATCGCAAGAAAGAGCAAGAGCGAGAGCAGCAGCGCGAGCAAGAGCAATAGCAAGTGTAGACTTGGCAGGGGACCGAGAGCAAGAGCAGAGCAGCAGCGCGAGCGAGAGCTAAAGAAGCAGTAGGTCCTACTGATGTGGACGTCACCGCCGAGGGAGCGACTCCGTGGAGGAAGTGGCCGGCGACTCCGCCGTGGATGGAGCCGCGCCGTGTTGGCTTGGGACCGAGCGCCGACAGCACCATGAGATCGAATCAAGAAGAAAATGCGGCGATTAGTGTACAACCTCTTTCGTGGCGCCGATTAGGCCGCAACTTCATCCGAGGAAACGGTGATGATGATGCTCTTCCGGTGGTGCAGGTGAAGACGGCGGTGTGGGAATGGAGGTGGCACGAAAGACGAGGGGAACGTCGGGGTAGCTCCTTGGAGGTGGAGGACGGGGTGGCTGAACCGGCGGGACGATGAGATCGACGATGGATCCTCATCTGGTATGGTGGATGAGGGACGTCGAGGTGTTGCTGTGGACGACGTCGTCGGGGAAGAGGCTCCGGCTTGTTGGTGGACGGAGCAGGGTGTGGGGTTTTGTCGCACGTTTTCGCGGCCTCGGTGTACAAACGGGTGGGCGGATAGGATGGCAGTGGGGAACCATGGCTTAGAGATGCGCTTGTCCGAAATGTGGGGTGAGTTATGAAAGTACCCCCATCAATTTGAGGCGGTTCTTTCGGTTCAGGGGTACCACGGGCATTTCGCTTGTCGGGATTTCACAGGAGGTGGGAGTTTTTGCGCGCGTTGTAATTTTGAAATAGCAAGGCGCGGGTTGAGATGGAGGGAGTTGTCGGAGCACAACGAGACAGATATATCTTAAATATTTCGGGCTAACAAGGCGCGGGTTGAAATTTCCGGACAAGCCTAATGTGTATTGTACCAAATCAATGCGCCCTACAAATGTCATTCAAAACTTTGAATTCATGTTATGTTCAATTAACATATTTCGCTACGTGTATAATGCATGCAACCTACTACTCAAATGAACATTTTAGTGCATTCCAAACGTATATACTACCGCTTCAATTTGAACTAAATTTGAAATCGTTTCTCTATTTGAATAAGATCTACAGTAATGATTGTTGTGAAGTCAAAGCATTTGAATTCGTTTCTCTGTTTTAATAAGATCTACAATCATCATTATTGTCAAGTTAAACCATCGTTTGTGTATTATCTTCATAGCACAGCACATGATTAGTCTCGAGTTACATATGAACTATGTGTACTATATGAACTCGAACTAGATTTTTTGAATCCACTTTATTTTGATTTCAAATCACATTACATTTCTAGCTCTAGCTAGATCTTCATAATCTAAACCATGTCTCATATGTATAATGTGCTTATCACATTATGTATGGTGCCCCGCCCCCTACGCCTACAAGTGTTTAGATGTGAGTTGCAAACACCACAAATTACCACAAATTCAAATAAAATGTGAGAATGTTTGATATATAGTATTGTTTAGATTGTTCGATATTTAGTTGTAAGCTGCAAACGCCACACATTATCACAAATTCAAATAAAATGTGAGATTGTTTGATGTATAGTATGGTTTAGATTGTTCGGCATTTAGCTATGAGTTGCAAACGCCATGCATTATCACATTATGGTATAACATGTGCACAGCACGTGTATCACCGCTATATTCATGCATGCAATGTTTAAAACACTATGATCTCCTATTCAAATATATGAATCCGCTTTCATATTAAATTATGATCTTTGTTAGTCTCTTACACCCACACAATCCTCTAACCTTTGTAGCTACCACTAACTTTCTCTCGTGCATGCACACGCCCTCCTCGCCCTCCCCCTCCCTCGGCATTCTATCCACCGAGCACATTCATTTTTTTCTTTAGGTCGTTCTCCCAAAGTCTCCACAACTCCTTTCCGACACACACCGATCGATAAACCTCTCCAGCGATGCCTGCCTACAACATACAAACACACCTTCAATCTCCTCCTTTATGTGTCCTTGCCTCGTGTCTCTCATATGGTCAGACACACGTGTAAACTCTCGCCCCTCTTTTCATCGCTCTCACAACCGCACACTCCTCCCCCTATCTAGCTAGTAGTTGGGCCTCTCGCACCACCTCCTAGCTCCATTCTCTCTGTCTATCCGTCTCGCTGGGCCTTATTTGCCTCTAACAAATGGACCTACACCGACCGATCTCTCGCTATACATATAGCTAGCTAGGTCCTTATAACTCATTTTTACCCACACGTCAATCGATCTACCTGATTAGTTGTGTCTCTCCCTTCCCCCGACAAACAACAATTGATCTACCGATCTAGTTAGGTTTGCTTACCAAACACATGGTTCCCCTTCATCATCCATGGATGCGTCCCGACAGATCTATCACGCACAGGCACACACAGAAACACATCCCCACTCTTATTGATAACATTGTAGTTGCACCCACAGTTTGTCTAGTAGGCCTCTCCCACCATCTTCGAGAAGCAACTCCATCACCCATCCAACACTCTACCCCTCTCCCTCCCTCTCCCTCCCTCTCTCTCTCCTCTCTCTCTCCCATCATATTTACCGTCCTTCAGTTTTGTATGGATGTCGACCGATCTCCCTCAAGACATAGATGGGTCTCTCCTTCTCAACACATATACGAGTCGTTCTACCTCTATAGTTAGGTCTCTGCCTACCCCTCCCACCACCCCCCCCCACACACACCGATACATCGAGCGCTCTAGTCATGTCTCCCTGCCACACACAAACTTGACGTGTGCCGTCTAACGTTCCGGTAGGCCAGTCGCCCTATATCTTTGACTTGTACACACACACAATTTCGATGGCTCTCTTCATCGATCTCGCACCCACCCACTTGATCTTCTCTTTGACTCTATCGATAGGTATGACCCCTCCCTCTCTTCTTGTGGATTGCCCGACCCTCTATGTATGATATGGATAGGCCTCCATTTCACACACATTGCATGCAAAAATTTGTTTGAGATGTCATTGACACATATTCCCACAAATAATTCATCAAATCAACCCCCCACCCCACCCCCACCCCAAAACAAAAAACACTCATGAACGTGGTTTGTATCTCTCACACACACCCACGTAGGTGGGGATGTGCACGAAGAGAAGAGGTGCATGCACGGCGCACGTACTCCCGTCTCTTTCGCAACCACACCCGCGCAGGTACACGGTGGAGCTCATTTTTGTACGAAAAAGGCAGCCCACGTGGTAATTTGGCATGTGTACTGGTTGTCCACTTGGTGGAGGGAGGATCGTCTGCCACGGGTGAACAAAAAAATTGTGACTTGACGTGTTATGTTAAAAAAAGAGGCAAACCATGTGGGGCCTACCTTAGAGGCAAGGCTCTATACACTGGAGTACTTTTAATGTGTCCCATCAACTCGCAGAACGAGGAGAACCTTGCTTAGTATGCTGTCTCCCCCACCCCCGGACGCGGTGGCTCGCAGGATGAGGTGATGCTTGCTTACTACGCCATACGCCCGCTCCCTCGCCCATGCGCGCTGTGGCTCTCAGGACGAGGAGAAAAATTTACTACTCCCTCCATTTACTCCTCGTCCCTACTACCTTGGTTATAGAGATTATATCATATTGTTTGGAATATATATGTGCTATAGTAGATTTCAATATGAACTACTAGTACATACTCCAAACACTTATGTATATAGACGTATTTTAGAGTGTAGATTCACTCATTTTGCTCTGTATGTAGCACTCTCCCTCGCCCCTTGACCCTCGCCCACGTGGTGGATGTGCAACAATTCATTCGGTCTCATATAGCCAGAACGATATATACTGCACTACAATTATTGCTCGACTTCCCGAAGAGGCGAAGAGCCAAACTCAAGGTCAATATTTTGGAGATGCCAAGCGCAAGGTTATAGGAGAACGAGTAGTAGGTGCCGCGTCATTTATAAATAAAGTTTTTTTTCTTTAGTGGCACATACGCAATATGATAGGTTCATATGGAGAGAAAAGGAAACCGCTCCACTATATACATAGTCAGGACGGGCCAGCCTACGCGGTTGCTTGCTAGGGTTGCTCTCTTCACACTCTCTCGCACAAAACGACTGTGGCCACATCTCTAACATCCCGACGGATCACGTCTGCTTGGGGAAGGGGTGGATGCTTAGTGTAGATGCGATGGCCGTCGCCGACGGCGAAAACCCACTGTCGGCACATCCCGATCAGGTGTCTCTGCCATTCTCTCTCACAAAGCCGGTGAGGTTGCCTTCGTCCCTTGCTCACTGCCGCGACGTGGGCAGTTGCCGCCTCCCGCCGCCCTCCTCAAGGTTGAGCTACGTCCCTCGGGTACAACTCCCTTTACAGCCGGCTTGCACCACTGCTCCAGCTGCCCACATCACTCCCTGTGGATATTTCTCTACTTCTTTGCCCCGCACATACCTCTACTGGCTTCTACGTACTGTATTTGTGATGAGTTTATGTCTCATCAACTAGTCCCAGTAATCTTATTCTAATCACGCTTGTTCAATTTCTTTGCCACAGGGATGCTCATCTCGATTTTGGTGAAACTGCACAAAATGATCCGATGGTCAAAAGGTTGCAAACTTCATTTATTAGGAAGCTCGAACGTTGCCAGCAAATTGAAGCCTGGTCAGGGTTCATGGTTCAAGGGCTAGGGATTGCATGGATCAGTTCTTTCTTTAGCTACCTTTGTTCCAAAATAAGTGTCAACTTTAGTAGTCGTACAACTTTGTACTAAAGTTTACACAAAGTTGAGAAACTTATTTTGGAACGGAGGGAGTACATATTTGCTATGATCTATCAATCATTGAGATGCAATAGCATGCATGTTAGTCTCCTTTGTATTTGATGAAATGTTGCAACGGGCAACCTTGGACGCAAGATACATGTAACAGAAGCTGGAAGCTTCATAACATTGTACAAATTTATCTCGCTGATAAATTATAGAACGTACTATAATAGTACTTCCTCCGTTCCTAAATATAAGTCTTTGTAGAGATTTCACCATGAACCACATGCGGATGTATATAGATGCATTTTAAGTGTAGATTCATTCATTTTGTTCCGTATGTTGTGGAATCTCTACAAAGACTTATATCTACTAGTAATAGCTAGCCCCCACTACTAGGAATTCTCTATCCTCTCCTTGAGCCATGTCGTCAAAATTGATGTAGCTGTTAGATGAAGTAAATCAGTCCATAATAGCCGTCTGATCTTGACGTTGAGAAGATCCGCACTAAGCCACAAGCAAGCATGCAGAAATACCATGCCACATGCATGTGAGTGGGTTGTAAATCACATCAACATGTCTGCATGCAAGCATGCACCGGTAGCATGAATGTAAGTGAGCTTTTAAGTCCCATTAACATGTCAAAAAGAAAAATATAATCCCATTATGCAGTAGGAGTTGGATAATCTTTTTTCCTTACGTGGGATGATCTAAATGATGATGGGAGTTTATTTAGTTTGGATACCACATTTGTCATGCGGTTATAGAGTTTTTTTTGTTCCCTTAAATCGATAATTTTGCGCAGAGAGATATGCAATTGTTCCGCGCCAACGTGCGGGGACTCATCAAGTAATATTTAGGAACGGAGGGAGTACTATGTAAAGAGTTAGGTGTCGCACGGTGATAGTGTGAGGTGGGCCATGTAATCACTGAGCCTGCGTGTTTTCACTTCTGTTGCACGCCTCCGCTGTAAGAATGGAGAAAATTGTAATCTAGTAGTAGTAGTATACCTCCTTTCGGCGAAAGCGTGGGACATCCAGCAGTCCTACGACCTCAGTAATAAAGACCAATGAGCCGTCAAATCACATAGAACCAGCAGTAAGTTGGACGGACAAACCAACCATCACTCTTGCGCCAGTGAGAGGTCATGTCCGCTCTGCCCGGGCATGAATGCGGCACCGATTATTTGGAGCGGCGCTGACCGTTTCGGGCAGGAAGCGCATGCGGGCGATGGAGGGGCTTTGGGTGGGCTAGGCTGGTCAGGAGCGGGCGTGGCAGCTGTCCGCATGTCCCTACCGGACACGCCTGGAAATGAGAGGATGCACCGACTCTCGCGGCTAAAATCGTACACTACACAACATCTCTCTGTATGAGTAGGTCGATCTGTCGCTCTCTCTAACACACACATGGTGTTAAACACACACACACACACACGCACCTTGGTCCCATTGCACCTTCTAACGTGACTTATTACACCTAGACGGAGGGAGTAGTAAGTATATGAGATACGGTGGCACACTGACTTAAGTCGAATACAAGTGCCCAAAATTTGTGTGCATGTTATAATAAGGATTCACTTAAAATAGTATGTGAGCGAACAGAGGGATCAATTGGACAGTGTTCCCGAGTAGTAGCGAGATGTGTGAGGTAAGGTACACCATTGGCGCTTTTAATTTTTCTTATTAATTTGTTTGTTTCACCCTCTGACTGGTGGGACCCAACGTACTACGTGGAGAGAGGTAAGGTGACTAAGGCTGCATTATTTCTGCACCACTATGGATAGTCTTACCACCAAAGCCACATGACACGATTATGATTGAAATCCCAATGACTCCCACACACACACACAAAAAGAACACGGCATTCTTGTCACACGAATGCAGGAATGTATAAAAGGTTATTTCCCTCTCGTTGAACATAACGGGAGGGTTGTGTAGCTGCTTAGCCTGTTCGCTCACTCTCTCGCCCTCTCCCGCTCGAGCCTCAGCACTTGTAGTTGCTCTCTTCACAGTCTCTCGCCCTCTCCAGATCTAAACAAGACTTCGTTGGCCTCTCTCTCCCCTCACTGCTGCTCAAAGAGCCGGCAGGATCCGTCTGCTGGGAAGGGAAGGAGGCTTAATGTTGTCGCCGTCGGCGAGGGACTACTGGCGCAACTGTTCACTTTCCACCCAGCGGCGATGCTGGAGGGCATCCGACCCCTTCTTCTTTGCCGCCGTCCCGTCGCCCACCGAACCACGCCCCAAGAACCTTAACGTATAATTTACTTACTCCACATGCATTGCTCTAGCTGCATGTATACCATGAATCTAGGACGTGGTTCAAAGAGGAAAGGAGTGGGGGAAAGTAGTGGGAAAAGTTGTATATAGCATGAATCTAGGACGTGGTTCAAAGAGGAAATGAAGGGGGAAAGTTGTATAGCATTAATCTATGACGTGGTTCAAAGAGGAAAGGAATGGGGGAAAGTAGTGGGGAAAGTTGTATCGCATAAATCTAGGACGTGTTTCAAAGAGGAAAGGAAGGGGCAAAAGTACTAGTTCAAAAAGGAAAGGAAGGGACAAGGCTGTAGAGTTTGAGCAGGACTAGATTTGCTGCGCTCACATAGGGAAAGGCGTCTAAAGATAACAAAACTGGGACCAACACAAATATGCTCCTTGGTTGCTTGTTCTTTGTTGCAACAGACTGTGCATGACCACAGTACATCGGTAGATGCACATGGTGCTGGTGCATCCAATGTCCTGTGCAACTGATTAGCTGTTGTTAATCTAAGGCCCTGATTGGTTAAAAACTCCCTAGTCCCTACCTGCTTGGTTCCAGGGACTAAACATGGACTAGAGGTTATTAAATGACATGCTAAAAGACCATGTTACCCCTAGTAATGAACTAATAGAGACAAGGTGCGACGCGTGGCAGGGGCAACTATTGGAAGAAGTCCCAAAAAGACTCCCTCGGGGTCTTCTTTCTTTAGTCCGAAATGCCCACTTTTAGTCCCTAAAAGTCCCTCCTCTTTGGTTTAGATGGGACTGACACGGAGTTTTCTTAGTCCCTACACCCAAATGTCCCTGTAAACAAACACCCTCTAATAATGCCGCTTGAAAATTGATGCAATGCAACAGTTAAAAGAAAATTACATGTTTAACGAATTTTATTGTTAATATAATCTCTATGTTAATATTAATCAGTGCCACCGTTTGAGAAATGCTACTGTCTTGCTTTCTTTCCCATTTAGATAAGGTAGATGCTTCTTTTTGTTGGCTTTTGTGTCATCCACCGTTATTGACCACTAATTGTTTCCTTTGCACCTCTGTGTAAACAAGGTTATCTGCTTCACTTTGTTGCCATTGTGACCTTTTGTTGCACTGCACAAAACACTTTTGTTTTAAGAGTGTTTTGTGCAGTTCAACCAAAATGTAACACCGACAACGTTGCTTGATTGCTTGATCTTAGTGGAACTGCACAAGAGGAGATCTTACTTCCTATCCGTTAAGGCGAATTTGGTTCAGATCTTCTTCTTGTGAGTTGTTTGAATTCCGCATCATGAGAGGTCAGTATTAGCCTTCTTCCACATGATTCTGTAGTGTGCATTCATATGTTGTGCTACTTGTACGATAGTGTTGCTTGATTTTAGTGAACTACACAAATGGAGATAAGACTTCCAATCTATATGTGCACCGTAATATCCCATTGAGGTAAGATAAGGATATTTCACAACTGCTGGCCTGTATTTTGCCACTTTCATCAGAAAATTAAGTTTAGTACTATACTTGTGCTCCCTAATTGACATGCCAAATCTTACATTGAAGGCGATGCTTGTTTGTTATTGAACCAAGTGATGAAGGGGAAGAACAAGGGGAAGAAAAACAAAAATCAACTCCCGGTGCTGTAATGAAGCACTGGAACTGTGATGACACAAGTAATGATATAGTTTTGCATGTTAATTTATTACTATGGCTAGAACAAGCAATTGTTTTGCCACTGATTTGATGCCACTCTTAATGTAATATGTAATTAACTCTACTTGTGCAAACACGGATCTTTTTTGAAGATACCATATATTTTAGTGGAACTGCACAAGAAGATGTTGGAAACATTAAACTAATCGAGGATTATATAGTAAGCATGGCCACCAACATAGATTGCAACAGATGGTTCCGGAGAATTGCTTCATCTGTATGCTCTACACAATAAGCCTCCTGACAAAGGTTGGTACTCGCCCACTGATTTCATCCATATGATTGAGCTTTGTCATCTCTATTGGTGTTGTGCTACTGTTTAGATATTGTCATGAAAAAGTGGTATTGTCCTTGAGAAGTGCTTCATTTGTGATGTTTTAAATATTTCCTTTCCTTTTTTTCGAGCAAACAGTGATGCTAGCATTTAGTAGTCCTCTTGTCTTTGCACAACAGGATCATCTTCCTCTAAAGAAGAATATGGAGTATGTGAAGTGACTAGTTCCGATTATGCCAGGATGAAGAAGCCCTGTCTATCTTATCATCAGAAGGAGCAGTTGAAGGATGGTTACATTACTCCCCACAAGACCAAACTAACTTCAGCTCAGAAGGACTGACAAAATCTCCATTTTTTTGCTGTGATGCGCGAGTACAATGTTGTTCTACGATTTTTTTTGGTGAGTTCCATTTTTTTTAAAGTGTGCTCTACATGGACCATGTATGTGCCTATTGAATCTGTCAATTCATAGTACAGTTTGCTCTATACTAATCACTTTTTTGTATTTGTGCAAACAGGGGTGCTCAGCTTGATTTCAATGGGAACTGTACAAAATGTTCATGAATATATCAAATCATTCATTTCCACCACAAGAAAGGAGGTGCCGATAAGTTCAAGGTGTTGCAACATATAAGGGCGAAATCATACAAGCTACCCATGAATTTGGTTGATTTTGGTGGAACTACACAAAAAGAACAGCTGGTTTATTTAGCACGAGGTTCCATGTCAATGTCCAAACTGATGGCAAACCCTGCCCATTCCACAATCGTAGGCATTTGATATTTTGGAATGGGACAACCTTGTCAAATTTTTCTCATTGATTTTAGCAAGACATGCGTTTGATATTTTCGAATGGGATGCCCTTGCTGTCAACATCATCGATCAATTTTTTCTTTATTCTTTAGTTGTGAAGTAAATATTGCCTCTGACATGTGAGTCGCTGAGATGCATAATCATCGATTGTTTTGAATGTCCTCTATGGAATTGCCAGGCCTGTGTGTTTGATTGCAATGTACAGAAATGCTAAAAAGCTGCTCAAACTCTTTGTACTCCTTATATTCCTTTTTACTTCGCACATTGTGAAAGTGCATACTTTTTTGTATAAGATTGATCAAAGTAGAGATACTTTGACTGCAGGCAAAACTTGTATGCAGACTAGAAAGGACTGGAGGGAGTACATGTGAAACTGCTGCACACGAGGTGATCACCCTGGGAATAAAGCTAGTACGAATTGTTTTGCATGTTCATCCAATGCCAGTGATACAGGAATTCGAAGTAATCGAAATAAATTCATTCATACACGGTCGGATTTCATATAAACATGCCAGATTTCATTACATTTCATACATTCTTCAACTAAAAAGGGGTGCGTTGGAGGTATAATTAATTAACCGAAGCTACCCACCTGTGTCCCACTGAGCCGAACAGAAGCTTCAATGACTTAACTGCAGGTGCAGTTGCGTAACTGACATGTGGCATGTTGGGCCACGTGTCAGTCAGCCAACTACACCAGCAGTTAAGTAGAAGCAGCGTTATTCTCCAGCAGAACTCCCCGACTCCATGTCGCCGCCAAGAAGCTAACCGGCCGTCAATGGTCAACCCGCCTAGCTTGGCTTCAACAGGAGGGTAGCAGCGGTGGCCTTACTTGGACCCGAGCAGCGGTGACCTACCGTGTTCTACTCTTCCTCGTTTTCTATGTGGCGCGGCCTCGTTGGCAGCGGGGCGGGGCCTCGGCGGAGCCGGCGATGTCCTTTGTCTCGTTGCCGGCGGGCGGCGCCTCAGCCTAGCGGTGGAAATCGTCCCCCGCGTTGCTGGGAGGGTGGGGCCTTGGCTGAGCCGGCGATGTCCTCTGCCTCACTGTTGGCGGGGCGGGGCCTCGGCGGAGCCGGCGGTGTCCTCTGCCTCGTAGTTGGCGTCGCGGGGCCTCGACGGAGCAGGGCCTCGTCGACGCCAGCGGAGTGGGGACTCGTCGGAGCCGGCATTCTCCTCTTCCTCGTCCTCGGTCTCGCCAAATAGCACCTCGCCCGCTTCATCGCCCTCTTTGCTAGCCTCTTTGTAGGCGGCAGCAGCCTCCGCCAACCGCATGCGGTCCCGCCAGCGCTCGAGGCGGCCCTTGCGGGTGGAGCGGTACGAGTCAAGCAGCGCTTCCTGCTCCGCTCGCTCCGCGGCGATCTGCTCCTCCGCCTTCAGGTGCTCCTGGAGGAGATGGTGGTTGTCGGCGGTGTCGGCCTGCGCCTCCCGGAACTGCTCCTGACGAGTCTGCCTCACACTGTCCATATATTGGGCATGGGCCTCGCCGATGGTCATGGTGGAATGCACCGGCGAGGATGGCGCGGAGGAGGGGGTTGGCGCCGTATCGTCGACTACGATGTTCTCCATTGGGACGTCGTCGTCCTCCGGCTGCCTGCCAGCCAGCCGGTCGGCAGCAATGGTTGCCATCTCCTTGTGGTCCGTCGTCCGCCCGTCCCGAAGAGCGCTGGAGCACGAGGAAGCCATGGTGGGTAGTAGTGGTGTGGACAGGAGAAAGGGAACGGATCCGGATGACTGCGGCTATGGCCGGCGCAGTAGTTTATATAGCAATGGTGGGCGGGCGGAGGGACGGACGTGTGGCGCTATAGTAGCCGCCTCGGCAACCGCGTATCATTAATGTGGGCGGCAGATGGATGGACGGACGACACTTGTGTCGTTTGAAGGCGGAGCAATCGCCTGCACTGGGAAGCGGGGTGGGCGGCGCTGACTGTTTCAGGCGGAAAGCGCGCGCGGGCGAGGAGATGACTTTACTTGGAGAGGATGACAATGGGGACCCACCAGGTCCATAGCTTCACATATGCAAGTGCCTCCTTATTATATATATATATATATATATAAACTATACTCCCTCCGTCTAAGTGAATAAGTCGCATTAGAAGGTGCATCACGACCTAGGTGCAAGCAGATTGGTGCAAAAGAAGAATATTTCTCTCTTCTAAACACAACATTAAATCACAGCAGTTAAGAGGATGCCTTATTAGCTACCCATGAAGGCCATCGTAATTCATAGCATGTGAAGCGCTTTTATTTCTTGCCTAATAACCGCATGGACGTGCTGCATGCATTGGTCCTTGCCCGAGCAAAAAAAAGGGAGGAAAGGGGTTTCCACAGGAGACAACAAGGCAGAGGTGGAAGCGCTCGCTGGAGTTATTTATTTTGCTTCCCACTGGTTTCATGATATCACGGTCCCACACCATTGTCAACCTATGTAGTACTAGTCAATAAACGAGAGAATTGCACAAGAAGCGGCCGACAGCTGGGACCAAGCAGCTCGAGTAGTATTTGTGTTTTTGAGGTGTGAGCACTTCAGAGTTTTTCGATGTTTAGCCCAGATATTAATTTTTCTCCTCTGAACAACAAAGAAAACATCGCTGCAGGTATTAACTGGGCGGGCTGTGGCCCGTCTAGCCCAGGTCAGATATCCAACCCAGATATTAATTTTTTTCAAGCTGAAAATGGCTAGCCCAGCTATACTTTTTTTAGGAATACCCAGGCAAGGTCAAGTTGTTATTCTCGGCCCCGCTGGGCTGCAAATTTTTCCTAGGAGGGATGCATTAGGCTTAACAAGAAAATGGGCTTTAAGAAATAAGAAATGGGATGTAATTATAAAAACTGGGCAGTAACTATAAAAAATGCACCAAACACGTGATTACTTTATAAAATATTATTTTTGGATAATGAAAATTTTAATTTCATTAATTGTTGTGAGTGCAATGTTTCATTGGATTTTTACGTAATATAAATTTATATTGAAATTGTATTTAATCTGACTAGAAATTTCTGGATAAAAATATTTCGGATCCCATCAAAATGTGGGAATTATTGAATTTTGTTTTGAACGGTTGGTTGAAATGGGTTGTACTTTTAACAAACTGTAAATGGGCTGTAGTAAATT
This sequence comes from Triticum urartu, assembly GCF_056163025.1. Classification (NCBI taxonomy): domain Eukaryota; kingdom Viridiplantae; phylum Streptophyta; class Magnoliopsida; order Poales; family Poaceae; genus Triticum; species Triticum urartu. The sequence goes on from NC_141879.1 coordinate 429,608,866, forward strand.
CCATTAGAATTCAAAAATGGACTACACATTCTTACAAATCTCAAATGGGCTATAAGTTCTCTGCCACACACTTCTGGCCTTACTAAGTTGACGTGTCCCCTAAAAAACAGAGTTGACGCGTATGCAAGGCTTTGCCAACTTATAGTCAACACACGGTTCTAGCAGCAGTGGCCGTTGGATATCCATCCAACGGATGCCGTGCTTCTTCTTCAATCTCGAATATTCTAGCTTCACCCGCCCAAAAAATGATTCCTCCCCCTGACACCTGGGGCGCACCGTTTCGGAAGCTGACCTGTGGGCCTACTAATTTGACGTACCAAGGGCTTTGTCAACTTAGTCAATATAAATGATTCTAGCTGCAGTGACCGTACGATGTCCATCCAACGGCCGTAGTGCTTCTTCAACCTCTGGTCTTCTTGCTCCAGCCGCCCAAAGCAGCGCCGGTCGTGCCGCCTGCTCCTGCCTCCCATGGTCGGCTGTGCTACCGTGGAGGCCTCATCGCCCCTACTATTCCCACCGCTGGCCAGGCCCTGCGGCGACGGCAGCCTCACACCGCAGCCAAACGAGCGAACCCTCAAACTCCTCTCCGCGTGGGCATCCACTGCCGCGTCTTCACCGGCTCCGCGTCGTCCCCTTCCTAGGCCTCGCCGTCGTCCACCGCCCTGGTGCTCTCGGCACGGCGTGGTCAACGTGGTCAAGGAACGACTTCCATCGAACGTGGACTGTACGTGTGGAGGCTGACAGCTGGGTCCATGGCGGCAGCAAGGAAGTGCCTCCTTATTATGTGGAAAATAATGATTCCTCCACCTGGCAGCAGGGACCCACCAGACAGGCCACCAGTATTTTGCTAAAAAAATCATTTCCCCTTGACTGCTAGGACCCACTGGACTGGCCACCATATTTCGCGAAAAAAATGTTCCCCCCGCTGTCAGCTCGGACCCACCGGAAGTGCCTCCTTATTACACACAAAAAAATGAATACTCCCCCAGCTAGCTGGGACCCACCTTGCTGGGAGGATGACTTGTGGGCCTACTAAGTTGACGGGGACGAAGGGCTTTGTCAACTTAGCCAATATGAATGATTCTAGCTCCAGTGACCGTACGATGTCCATCCAACGGCCGTAGTGCTTCTTCAACCTCTGGTCTTCTTGCTCCAGCCGCCCAAAGCAGCGCCGGTCGTGCCGCATGCTCCTTCCTCCCGTGGCCGGCAATGCTGTCGCAGAGGCCTCACCGCCCCCTACTATTCCCATCGCTGGCCAGGCCCTGCGGCGACGGCAGCCTCACACCGCAGCCGAACCAGTGAACCCTCGTAGTCCTCTTCGCGCGGGCTTCTACTGCCGCGTCGTCCCCTTCCTAGGCCTCGCCGTCGTCCACCGCCGTGGTGCTCTCCGCGCGGCGTGGTCAACGTGATCAAGGAACGACTTCCATCGGAAGAGTACTGTATGTGGAGAGGCTGACAGCTGGGTCCACGGCCACAGCCCAGTTTTTTTGTGATTTTCCAAGTGAGTCTCTTTGTTAGGCCTGTTGGGCTGCAAATCTTTCAAGACGAGGAGAGCTTTCATTCAGCTGGCCGAGAAAATGGCCCATCAGTAATGAGAAATGGGTTGTACATTTTTAAAACACATCAAACCGGCAATTAGTTTCAAATATCTTTTTCTCATTTCAAGGTTTTAAATTACATTAATTTTTATGTGTGGAGAATTTGTTGGATTTTATATTGATATACATTTATTTTTAAAATCAGTTTGAATGTGAGTCAAAATTTTGGGACTAAAAACAGTTCGGACCGCACCGAAATATGCAAAATTTTGTATAATTTTTTAACCGTTGCCACAATGTGGGCTCTAATGCTAACAAAAAGAATATGGGTTCCAAAAAAAACCTTAAGAATTAGCAAATGGGCTGTAAATTATTAGAAATAATGGCAGATGGGTTGTACGTTGTTTTCCACACATTTGAGGCTTTCCTAAAAAAAGGTTGACGCACAAGCACTAACTGTTGGATGTCCATCCAACGGCCGTCGTGCTTGTTCAATCTCTGCTCTTCCTGCTCCAGCCGCTCAGACAAGCGCCGGCGGGACTGCCTGCTCCCTCCTTCTCGCGGCCGGTTGTGCTGCCGCGCAGGCCTCACCGCCCGACCGTACTCCCATCGCTGGCCTAGCCATCCCTCTACTTACCCACACATGTTGTTATACTCCAGCGACGGCAGACGAACCAGTAAACCCTCGTACAGTCGTACTCCCCTCCGCGTGGGAAAAAACTGCCGAGTCTTCCCTACCTCCGTGTCGTCCCCTTCCTAGGCCTCGCCGTCGTCCACCGCCCTGGTTCTCTCGGCGTGGCGTGGTCAACGTGGTCAAGGAACGACTTCCATCGGACGTGGACTGTACGTGGAGAGGCTGACAGCTGGGTCCACGGCCGCAGCCAGGAAGTGCCTCCATATTATGCGGAAAATAATGATTCCTCCACCTGACAGCTGGGACCCACCGGATGGGCCACTGTATTTCGCGAAAAAAAACGTTTCCCCCTGACTGCTGGGACCCACTAGCTACATCTTCGCACGCAAGGAAGTGCGTCCGGGCAAAAAAAAAAAATTCGCCCCCTGAGTGCTAGGACCCACCAGCTACATCTTCGCAGGCAAGGAAGTGCCTGACAGTCGGGAACCACCTGGTCGAAGCGTACGTAGCGTTGTCATTCTGGTCGTGAACGTGTACGTACATACTGGTCGATGTAGAGGCACGCACGTGTCGTAGTAGAGGCGCGCACGTAGCATGTACATGTACGTACAGCGGCCAGGGTGCAAGAAAGAAAATACGGCCATGTATGTGTACATACGGGCAGGGTCTCGAACGCTTACTCGCGCATACATACGGCCAGGGCTCGTGTAGGTGGCTGGGTCGGAACAGAGAAACAACGTCGTCGTCGTGTTCATGGGGAGGCAACGGAATGCGTCATGTTCATGGGGAGGCAACGGAATGCGTCATGTTCATGGGGAGGCAACGGAACGCGTGGGAGCCAACCGGCTGGGTCGGAACGGAATGCGTGGTCGTGTTCATCGGGAGGGCTTGGACGTACCGCACAACGGAGGAAACGGACCTCCTACATTCGGAACGGGTTCCTGTTGATCGGGAGGGGCCTGGCGTACCGCAAAACGGAGGAAACGGACATCCTACGGTCGAAACGGGGTCCTATTCATCGGGAGGGGTGTGGCGTACCACAAAACGGACGAAACGGACTTGTGTTGGAGCGCTACGGTCGAAATGGGGGTCCTGTTCATCAGGAGGGGTGTGGTGTACCGCAAAACAGGACTCCACGGGATACTGTTCATCTCCACCGTCGACCCCCTCCAGCCTCCACGAGCTACTGTTCATCCACCATCGACCTCCTCCAGCCTCCACCTGCGACTGTTCATCCACGAGCTCCTGTTCATCCAGCCTCCTCTGCACGCTACACCACCGGCTACTATTCAACCAGCCCTCTCCATGGGCTCCTGTTCAACCACCCCTCCATGGGCTACTGTTCATCCTGCCCTCCACCGTCTACTGTTCATCCTTCCCTCCACGGGGTGTTCATGTTCATCCAGCCCTCCACGGGGTCCTATTCATCCAGCCCCAACCGGCTCGATCGATCGGGGTCCTGATCATCCAGAGGCAACACCACGAGGTCCTGTTCATCCACCCCCACCGGGAATTGTTCATCCAACCCCCCCACCCCCCACCCGGAACGCTCATTGTTCATCCAGAGGCAGCATCGATTGGCTTCAGTTAGCAGCAGTAGCGAAGGAATCGCTCGATCGGGTTCAGTTAACAGCCATCGATCGATCGCTCGGGTTCAGTAATGCGTAGCCTGCAGTGCAATCGCTCGGGTTCAGTTAGAGCCCAACGCCTCGCTTGGGTTCAGTTAGAGCCAACGCCTTGCACACACGCGCGTACGTGTACGAGAGAAACGTGCATCGCTCGGCCCCCGACCTCCCACCGTAACCGGGAACTCCCCGGAATTTTCCTCGCCCTCACTTCTACCACGGTTTTTCCCGTCATGGACGGCCCAAAGAATGTCATGCAGCTGCGTCTCCGGCCCGCCCAGGACGAAAAGCCCATTTTCTGTCATGATTTTTTTTCATAGAAGTAGGAGCCCACCACATCTATGATGATACCGGGTTTTGTCACAATTATCGTCATAGAAGTGTCATATGTATGACAGAAAAATATTTCGTTCGGCCCAAAATGTCACGGATGTGTCTTTTTTTGTAGTGCAAGACGCTTGATATATTTTCAATGAATACATACCATGACAAGATTTTGAAGTAGTTCAAAATGAAACAGCCAAAGAAGGAGTTCTTGCCTGTGTTGCAAGGTGTGAAGTTGAGTAAAGACTCAAAACCCGACCACGGTAGAAAATAGAAAGAGAATGAAAAATCATTCCCTATGGCTCAGTCATAGGTTCTATAAAGTATGCTATGCTGTGTACCACACCTATTGTGTACCTCACCATAAGTTTGGCAAGAGGGTACAATAGTGACCCAGGAGTGGATCACTAGACAACGGTCAAAAATATCCTTAGTGGAATAAGGAAATGTTTCTCGGTTATGGAGGTGACAAAGAGTTCGTCGTAAATAGTTACGTTGATGCAAGCTTTGACACCAATCTAGATGACTCTAAGTCTCGATCTAGATATATATTGAAAGTGGGAGCAATTAGTTAGAGTAGCTCCGTGCAAAGCATTGTAGACATAGAAAATTTGCAAAATACATACGGCTCTGAATGTGGTAGACCCGTTGACTAAATTTCTCTCGCATGCAAAACATGATCACTCTTTGGCTGTTAATCACATAGTGATGTGAACTAGATTATTGACTCTAGTAAACCCTTTGGGTATTAGTCACATGGAGATGTGAACTAATCACATAAAGATGTGAACTAGATTATTGACTCTAGTGCAAGTGGGAGACTGAAGGAAATATGCCCGAGAGGCAATAATAAAGTTGTTATTTATGTTTCCTTATATCATGATAAATGTTTATTATTCATGCTTGAATTGTATTAACCGGAAACTTAGTACATGTGTGAATACATAGACAAACAGAGTGTCACTAGTTTGCCTCTACTTGACTAGCTCATTGAATCAATGATGTTTATGTTTCGTAACCATAGACATGAGTTGTCATTTGATTAAACGGGATCACATCATTAGAAAATGTTGTGATTGACATGACCCATCCGTTAGCTTAGCACGATGATCGTTTAGTTTGTTGGTGTTGCTTTCTCCATAACTATACGTGTTCCTATGACTATAAAATCATGCAACTCCCGATTACCAGAGGAACACTTTGTGTGCTACCAAACGTCACAACGTAACTGGGTGATTATAAAGGTGCTCTACAAGTGTCTCCGATGGTGTTTGTTGAGTTGGCATGGATCGAGATTAGGATTTGTCACTCCGATTGTCGGAGAGGTATCTCTGGGCCCTCTCGGCAATGTACATCACAATAAGCCTTGCAATCAATGTAACTAATGAGTTAGTTACGAGATGTAGCATTACGGAACGAGTAAAGAGACTTGCCGGTAAAGATATTGAACTAGGTATTGAGATACCGACGATCGAATCTCGGGCAAGTAACATACCGATGACAAAGGGAACAACGTATACCGTTATGCGGTTTGACCGATCAAGATCTTCGTAGAATATGTAGGAGCCAATATGAGCATCCAGGTTCCGCTATTGGTTATTGACCGGAGACATGTCTCGGTCATGTCTACATAGTTCTCAAACACGTAGGGTCCGCACGCTTAACGTTCGGTGATAATTGGTATTATGAGTTTATGTGATTTGATGTACCGAAGGTTGTTCGGAGTCCCGGATGAGATCACGAACATGACGAGGAGTCTCGAAATGATCGAGCCGTAATGATCGATATATTAGAAGGCTATATTCGGACACTGAAAAGGTTCCGAGTGATCCGGGTATTTTTTGGAGTACCGGGGGAGTTACGGGAATACGGGAGTACATATGGGCCTTAGTGGGCTTTAAGGAGAAAAGAGGAGAAGCCACCAGGGCTAGCCACGTGCCCCCCATGGGCCTAATCCGAATTGGACTAGGGGAGCGGCTGCGCCCCCTCTTTCCTTCTCCTCCCCTTCTCCTTCCTTTCCCCTCCTAGTAGGACTAGGAAAGGAGGAATCCTACTCCTACTAGGAGGAGGATTCCTCCCCCTTTGGTGCGCCTAGAGAGGCCGACCGGCCTCCCCTCCCTCCTTTATATACGTGGGGAGGGGGGCACCCTAGAACACACAAGTTGATCACTTGATCTTTTAGCCGTGTGTGGTGCCCCCCTCCACCATAATCCACCTCAGTTGTATCATAGCGGTGCTTAGGCAAAGCCCTGGATCGGTAGCATCATCATCACTGTCATCACGCCGTTGTGCTGACGAAACTCTCCTGCGAAGCTCTGCTGGATCATGAGTTCGTGGGACGTCACCGAGTTGAATGTGTGCTGAACTCGGAGGTGCCGTGCGTTCGATACTTGGATCGGTCGGATCGTGAAGACGTACGACTACATCAACCGCATTCTCATAATGCTTTCGCTTACGGTCTATGAGGGTACGTGGACGACACTCTCCCCTCTCATTGCTATGCATCACCATGATCTTGCGTGTGCATAGGATTTTTTTGAAATTACTATGTTCCCCAACATATTGATGGGAGGCGTGTGAGTAGGTAATGACCCACAAGTATAGGGGATCAATTGTAGTTCTTTTCGATAAGTAAGATTGTCGAACCAAACGAGGAGCAGAAGGAAATGACAAGTGGTTTTTAGCAAGGTAATGTCTGCAAGTGCTGAAATTGTAAGTAACAGAGTAGTTTGATAGCAAGATAATTTGTAATGAGCAAGTAATAGTAACAGTAGAAAAAGTGCAGCAAGGTAGCCCAATCCTTTTGAGGCAAAGGACATGCCAAAACGGTCTCTTATGATAAGCAAAGCGTTCTTGAGGATACACGTGATTTTCATCTAGTTACATTCACCATGTTGGCTTGATTCATGTTCGCTACTTTGATAATTTGATATGTGGGTAGAGCGGTGCTTAGGTGCTGTTCTTACTTTAACAAACCTCGTACTTATGATTAACCCTGCCGCAAGCATCCGCAACTACGAGAAAAGTATTAAGAATAAATTCTAACCATAGCATTAAAGTTTTGGATCCAATCGGTCCCTTATGGAATAGTGCATAAACTGGGGTTTAAGCTTCTGTCACTCTTGCAACCATCATCTAATTGCTACTACAAATGCATTCCCTTAGGCCCAAATATGGTGAAGTTTCATGTAGTCGACGTTCACATGACACCACTAAGGAATCACAACATACATACTATCAAAATATCGAACACATATCAAGTTCACATGATTACTCGCAACATCATTTCTCCCGTGACCTCAAGAACAAAAGTAACTACTCACAAATGATAATCATGCTCATGATTAGAGGGGTATTAAATAGCATACTGGATCTGAACATATAATCTCCACCAAATAAACCATATAGTAATCAACTACAAGATGTAATCAACACTACTAGTCACCCACAAGCACCAATCTATAGTTCCGGTAACAAGACTGAACACAAGATATGAACTAGGGTTTGAGATGAGATGGTGATGTTGAAGATGTTGATGGATATTACCCTCCCCAAGATGGGAGAGTTGTTGGTGATGATGACGACGATGATTTCCCCCTCCGGGAGGGAAGTTTCCTCGGCGGAATCGCTCCGCTGGAGGGCAAAAGTGCTCTTGCCCAAGTTCCGCCTCGAGACGGTGGAGTTCCGTCCCAAAAGTCCTCTCCCTATTTTTTCTAGGTAAAATGACTTATATACCAGAAGATGGGCACTGGAGGTGGGCCTGGGTGAGCACAACCCACCAGGGCGCGCCTGGGCTCCCTGGCACGCCCAGGTGGGTTGTGCCCACCTGGTGGGCCCCCTCTAGTACTTATTTGCTTCAATATTCTTCATATATTCCATCAAAAATTTCCATGAAGTTTCAACTTGTTTGGAGTTGTGCAAAATAGGTAGCCTGACGTAGCTTTTCCAGGTCCAGATTTCCAGCTGCCGGAATTCTCCCTCTGTGTGTATACCTTGCATATTATGAGAGAAAAGGCATTAGAATTACTACAAAAATCATGATGCAAAATGGACGTATCAACTCCGACAAGCTTAGACCTCACTTGTCCTTAATTGAAAAACGAAATAGAAAAACATGTCCGCGTGCTTATAGAGAGAGGTGTCGATAAAAACAAAATACGAACATAGAAGCATAATGTACATTTTTCTAACAGCAACAAGCTTAAACATAGGACTTTTATCATAGAACTCTTATCATAGACTTATCATGAATAAGTGATAATTCATCACACTATTGAAATATAAAGCAAAAACTCTATTAGAAACCAACAAACTATGTTCCCAGTCAACTTTCCAACTACAATTCATCATCTTTTCAGGAAGGGTCACATGTCGGAGCCTTTAGGCAAGTCCACATACTCAACCATCATATAGTCTTCCATGATTGCTAACACTCATTGCGTACACATGAGCAAAACTTTTGAACAGGACACATAGAAAGATAGGGGCTTATAGTTTCACCTCCCAGCATATTCACCTCAAGGGTGATGTCAACAATAATAACTCATGCTATCTATATTCAACTGGACATATGTGCCTAGGTCTTTCCTCACCACATGATGCTTGCCAAAGGAGAAAATAAAAAGGAATAGAGGGAAAACTTTGACTCTGTGCACAAAAGTAAATACTTAGGAGTAAAATGTAGGCCCTTTGCAGAGGGAAGCAGAGGTTGCCATGCGCTTATTTGTTTGTATACTCAACCCCTTAATGAAAAAGAACGTCACGTTGCATTGCCCCTTGTGATAGCGACCTTTATTATGCAGTCTGTCGCTTTTATTCTTCACCATCACAAGTTCGTGCAATGCTCTAGCGACCAGACCTCAAACAGTCTGATCTCTGTGCATCAGTGTCATCCCTGGATCGGTAATGCTGACACGCACAGTACATGAGGATTTATAACAGAGTAGCAATCACACACTTATTACATCGAATGTCTCAAAAGAGAACTTATTACAATAAATATGGCTTAAGGCCATATAATACGATAACAGCGGAAGGCTTGGAAGATAAAGTGAGTCCATCAACTCCAACGGCATCACTGAGTGAAAGACCACGACCTAAGGCACCTTACTCGTCGTCTGAAAAGTCTGCAACTGTGACGCCCCGAGATCGATGCGCCAGGTGTCTTCTAGTTATTCGTTGTTGTTGCCTTGTCTTTTGCTTGCGTGTTGCATCTTGACATGTCATCATGTGCATTGCATCATCATGTTTTCAAAACTTGCATCCGTCCCGGTCTCCTCGTTCCATCCGTTGTCCGTTCTGAGCCCAGACACACTTGCACGCGCCCGTGGCACCTCCGAAATATTATTTTATAAGTGGATGGAAAATTTTCTCGGAATGGGTTGAAACTTGACATGCAGTGTTGTTATGTTATTAGTAGACCGCCTGTCAAATTTCATCGCATTCGGAGTTCGTTTGATAGCCCAACCGTTAAACTATAGTGACAATATGGTCGGTCAAATCGTCGGACGTTTTCGGTCTCCGAAAACTGTTGCCGGGCTTTCCCTCTCTTTCCTCTCTAGACCGTCTTCACATTTCACTACCTACCGCCAGGCCTAATCTAACCTCTCTCGTCAGCCCGCGTCCCTCCTCGCGCGCGCGTCCGAAAGTTGTCCCGGACCTGACCCGGGCAGTCGTCACCGTTGGTTCTGGATCATCCCCAAACGTCCCTAAAACATCTTCGGTACCTTATTTGGACGCCCATAGCCTAAGTTTCTTGACCATCTGATTTGAATCGGAGGGCCCAGATGCACCCCAAATCCACCTGCTATATAAATATCGGGGCAACCCCAAAATGAAGGAGAGTTGTCCCATCATTCCTCCTCGCCGCCGCCACACTCAAACCCCCACCTTGAGATCCTCCCAGATCCCCTTCTGCTCGATCTCCCCTGCCACCAGCGACCGAACCAACCCACCAGTCCTCTCGATCCACATCACAGCCGCCCAAATCCCGCAGCACGCCTCCTTCGTGCCCGAGCAGCCTCGCTGCAACCTCACCCTGGCCTCCTCCTCGACTTCGCGTGACCAGTCGCCGCTGGCGAATAGCATCAGTGGGTGGCCGCAGCCCAGCCTTGAGGAGCATTACACTCGCCGGAGTCTAGCCGCCGGACCAGCAGCGCCACCCTAGCGCACCTCGACGTCGAGCACAAGCAGGACCGGCCTCGTCCCGCTCCACTCCTCCTCTCATTTCCCTTCCCCGCCTTCTTCTCTCTCTCGGGTCTCTCACTGCCGCCTCGTCTCGCAAGTTCGCCGTCGCAGTCTTCGGCAAGAACAGGACCCACAGCACCATCCATGGCCGCCGCCGAGAGCCGTTGCCACCGCACCTCCGACCGGATCCGTGCCCCGTCATCCATCCCAGCGTCCACGCGTCGTTGGAGGTCACCCCGCGCGCCAAGTCCTATTGTAGCCGCTCCCCTGTGCCGCAAGTCTCTTCCGCCGGAGCCCCGCAGTCCCGTGCCGTCGCCTCCTCTGCATCGAGCGGGAGGGCGAAGAGCAGTGCCTCCCTGCACCCGAGCTCCCCCTGACCTGATGTCGTCGTCCTCGCCCCCGCGCTGGTTCAATGCCTTGCTGTCGCGCCGCCGCCGATGGTGGGTGCTGCCTTCTTCAGCTCCGTCCGCAAGCCGTCGTCGGACCCGCCTCCGTTCGGCATGCCGCCGCCGGGACCTGCTCGCCGCCTCGCTGACCCGTCGCCGCCCTGCTGCCATATCGCGTTCCAACCGCCAAGTCCACGCTGCGGCATCTGCATTCTCTTCTTCGAGCAGGAGGATGAGCGCTCGCCTGGGTTCGTTAACCGCGTCTAGCTGCAATCGACCGCGACCCTGAGCCGACCTTTTTCCCGCTCGTCCGCCAGGCCTGCATGCGCCCATCTCCAAGGCCTGCTGTAGTCCACTGAAACGGGCCAAGGCCCACTGGGTGAGTTGACCCCAGCGCCCCACCCTTTTGTTTTTTTCTCCTATTGGGCCAGCCTACAGTTTCAGCCCGATTGTGTTTTTTCCTGTCCAGCGAATTTCCAATTTAACCCAGAGAGTGCAGTTTTACAGTAAAGTCCCTTTAGATCATGCATTTAATAACTCACAATTGGTGCATCGGTTTAAAATGATTTAAATATGAAAAATGCTTAAAATTGTGTCTAGTTTCATAATATGCTACTTTCATCCATGTTAAAAATGTGGATTGTTTAAATTTGCCTATTGTCATGTTAAAATGCTTTAGTTCATAACTTAATAATCGTAGCTCCAAACTTAGTAAACTTTATATGTAAATGGGGTAGAAAAATGGCTAGTTTAACATGGTGCACTCATCTAGCATGTTTAACAACTCTAAAATATAGTTTAGGGCAGAACAGTACCAAACCTAAAAGATGCACATGAGGAGTTTCCGGACTTGTTGTTTGTTGTTCCAGCCTCATTTAAACTTGCCTAGATAGGTAGTTTTCATTTGCTCAACCCCTTGCCATGTTTAAGAACATTTAATATTGATGGGTACCTAAACGAGAGAGAAATAAATAAGTCACATGGTGCTTCGTCAATATGCAACTCATTGCATATTGAGCTCCACTTAACTTGTAGTTTTGCTTGTGCACTTTGCCATGCCATGCTTCATTAAACCGGACATGCATCATACTTGTTTTTGCATCATGCCATTCTTATGTGATGGTTGCTTACTATGTTGTTTGCCACTTTTCCAGTGTTGCTTCTTCGGGTTAGTTCCGATAACGTCGCGTTTGTGAGGATTCGTTCGACTTCGTCCGTTTGTCTTCTTCATGGACTCGTTCTTCTTCCTTGCAGGATCTCAGGCAAGATGATCATACCCTCAAAATCACTTCTATCTTTGCTTGCTAGTTGCTCGCTCTATTGCTATGCTGCGATACCTACCACTTGCTATAACATGCCTCCCATATTGCCATGTCAAGCCTCTAACCCACCTTTCCTAGCAAACTGTTGTTTGGCTATGTTACCGCTTTTGCTCAGCCCCTCTTATAGCGTTGCTAGTTGCAGGTGAAGTTGGAGTTTGTTCCATGTTGGAACATGGATATTGTTGGGATATCATTATTATCTCTTATTTAATTAATGCATCTATATACTTGGTAAAGGGCGGAAGGCTCGTCCTTATGCCTGGTGTTTTGTTCCACTCTTGCCGCCCTAGTTTCCGTCATACCGGTGTTATGTTCCTTGATTTTGCGTTCCTTATGCGGTTGGGTGTTATGGGAACCCCTTGACAGTCCGCTTTGAATAAAACTCCTTCAGCAAGGTCTAACCTTGGTTTTACCATTTGCCTCACCACCACCTACTTTTCCCTTGGGAGTCGCGCTCCCGAGGGTCATCTTTACTTTAACCCCCCTGGGCTAGTGCTTCTCTAAGTGTTGGTCCAACCTGAGCGATGTCCGGTGCCCCCTGGCCCACCAGGGTCTATGCCAACCTGACGTTTGGCTCATCCAGTGTGCCCTGAGAACGAGATATGTGCAGCTCCTATCGGGATTTGTCGGCACAGCAGGCGGTCTTGCTAGTCTTGTTTTACCATTGTCGAAATGTCTTGTAACCGGGATTCCGAGACTGATCGGGTCTTCCCGGGAGAAGGAATATCTTTCATTGACCGTGAGAGCTTGTGATGGGCTAAGTTGGGGCACCCCTGCAGGGTTTGAACTTTCGAAAGCCGAGCCCGCGGTTATGGGCAGATGGGAATTTGTTAATGTCCAGTTGTAGAGAACTTGACACTTAACTTACTTAAAATGAATCAACAACGTGTGTAGCCGTGATGGTCTCTTCTCGGCGGAGCCCGGGAAGTGAACACGGTTCTTGGGTTATGTTTTTGCGCATGTAGTTTCAGGATCACTTCTAGTTCACGACCGTTGCGTTGCTTCTCTCCTCGCTGTTATTTGTGTATGTTAGCCACCATATATGCTTAGTGCTTGCTGCAGCTCCACCTCACTACCTTCTCCCACCCATAAGCTTAAATAGTCTTGATCTCGCGGGTGTGAGATTGCTGAGTCCTCGTGGCTCATAGATACTTCCAAGCAGTTGCAGGTGCCGATGATACCAGTGCAGGTGACGCAATCCAGCTCAAGTGGGAGCTCGATGAAGATCTTGATTGTTGTTTTATTTCGTTTCCTGTTGATCAGTAGTGGAGCCCAGTTGGGTCGATCGGGGATCTAGCCTTTGGGGTTGTCTTCTTTTATTTTGGTTCCGTAGTCGGACCTTGATTGTATTCTAGATGATGTATGTTTAACTTGAATTTGTGTGAAGTGGCGATTGTAAGCCAACTCTTTATCCCTTTATTATTCAGTACATGGGATGTGTGAAGATTACCCCTCTTGTGTTAAGCCTACCATGCGGCTATGCCTCTAAGTCATGCCCCGACACATGGGAGATATAGCCGCATTGTGGGTGTGATAGCAACATAATACGTTGCAGCCCAAAAACGGGTCAACACATGGAATATGCTGGTAATGTAACACAAGAGAGTAATGAACATAATAAAGCTATCACTACATGCACATATGGCTGGTGGAGGATGTATGGTTAATAGGTTTTGCGAAAAGCCAATTTTTCCATACTGCAAAGGAATATATTTTATTTAACTACAAAGTTTGTTGAAAAAAAATTGAGAAGGGTAAACCCCATCTCAATCCCAATTCAAAGTAATTAATAACCCAATCAAATTATATTTAAGGGTGATGAGATCCACATGGTAATCCAAGAACTAGATACTCAAGATGTCCATAACCGGGGACACGGCTAACCATGATTAGTTTGTACACTCTGCAGAGGTTTGTGCACTTTTCCCCACAAGACTCGATCTCCTTCGTTGGATTTCTCGCACTACATAATATTTGGGAAATGGATGACCGAGACACGGTCTTTCCGAAGAGGTCCCCTTAACCGATAGATTGGTCGGTACACCTACAATCCCCTACATCTGCTAGCCCATCATGGAAAGGTTTCCCACAACTTACTCAACTATGCCAGAGCCCATAATGGCATGTGGCTGCACACGGAAGTTTCCAGCATGAATAATCTTATGATCCCTTTGAGCTTGGGTGGCAGTCCATAGGAAAATCACACGGTACCCCGGGATTTCCAAAAAATACAGGCAATCACTGGGTTCCCCAGGTGCCTCAATCCACCCAGATGTGTATTAAAGTTTCCACCTTAAGTTAACCATTCATTAACAACTCACATATGTCATGGATACACTCAAACCCAAACCACATCTACTAGCATAGCATAGCAATATAAGCAACGGAGAAGTAATTCACAGGGTTTGATAATAAAACAGCTGAATAGGTACTACCTCATCTACTTCCCAACCCACAATTTATTCAGATCCTAACCATGCAACTGTTTGAGGGTTGATCTAATGCAATAAAAACTGGGTAGTAAAGGGGTATGATCAAAGTTTTACTTGCCTTGCAGAAAGCACGCATAGTAGCACGCGTCGCACTCAGGTACTCTATCACAATCAAATAAGCATACAATAAGCAACCAAGCAAGAAGCACAGGTAAAACTCAAATAAGAAGATCTAACCAGAAAGTTCAACTTAAGAACTCTGGTTTGTAAAAAGAATCAAATCCAACAAAGCAACGAAACTCAAACAGCGAAAGAAACAAGCTTCGATTACTAATCTGGACTAAAGTCAAATTTTACAATATCAAAAACTTGTTTAAGTTGGTTAAATAGAAAGAGGGCTTCGAGACGAAACTCTAGGCGCTTGAATCGCCTGATTACGATAAATGAGCGAAAAGATAAACTAAAACGAAAATCGGATCAGAAATCACGATCGAAAATAATCGCGAAAAATCCGAGAAAAAGAAAAAATGACGAACATGCTAACGAACGAACCTTCGCTGTCTGTGACTAATGGACTAAAACCGTTCGTTAAAACGAAAGTATGGACGAACGTCCGCTAAATAACTAAACCGAAAAAACCCGAACCGGATCTAAAAAAACGGATCTAGGGTTTCGAAAAAAACCGATCGGTTTTCTCGCGAAAACTGAGGCAGCGGCGATGACTACCTCCGGCGAGGTCTGGAGAACGGCGGTGGCGGTGACTACCTCCGGCGAGGTCCGGCGAACGGCGACGGGGCGGCGTCCAGTGGCGGCGGCGGGCGGCGACCGGGCTACGCGCGGCGGCGGCTCGGGACGGCGACGGCGCTGGCGGCGGCGGCGGAGGATCGGGCGGGGCTAGGGTTCAGGCGGCAGGGCACGGGTTTGGGCTGCGCTGCCCCGGCTTATAAAGTCCCCCAGGCGGAGTCCCGCTCGGGTACGGCCCGGAGTCGGTTTCCCTTTTTTATAAATTATTCCGCGCAGAAAAACAAAGAAAAGAAATACTAAACGGACTCCAAAACTCCTAAAATAAATTTTCCCCGTCCCCTAAAAATCTACCGCAGAAGGTGAACATTTATTTGGGATTCTAATGCAACTTTGAAAAACGCAATTTTTTCCTAATTCAAATAAAATAGCAATAAAACTTCGAATACAATCTTATTTCATTTTAATATTAAATATCCAATATTTCTTTATTTTGAGGAAGTCATTTTATCCTCTCTCTTTTATTTTTATAAAAGAAATATTCGAAGAGAAAATAATAAAAATCAAACGATCCTCTTTTCAAAATTTGAGAAAGCTCAAATATGAAAATAACGAAGTTCCCAACTCTCTCCGTGGGTCCTTGAGTTGCATAGAATTTCTAGGATCAAGCCAAAATGCAGTAAAACATGATATGCAATGATGATCTAATGTATAACATTCCAAATTGAAAATTTGGGATGTTACAAACGCTCAATTTTCTCTTACACTAAACGATCTCACACTTTTACAAGCAATTTTTGTTGCCTCTTTGCACCGATTCAACTTACTTGAGGGATCTTTCTCAATCCCTAGGTAGGTATGGTGGACTCTAGAAACTCAGATTTGGGTTTAAGGGTTTTTCGATGCACAAGTAGTACCTCTACTTAGTGCGGACTTTTGGCTAGCAATGGTAGGGGGCAAGCACCACATGTTAAAGGATCTATGACAATATGACTTCTGTGTGAATATAAACAAACATGAATTATTAGGTTTTCTTCCTTGTCCAATGTCAACAATTTTGGCATATAATATTTTGATGAGGGCTCACAATCACAAAAGATTTCTAGGATAGTATATTTATATGTGAGTCTTCTCTTCCCTTATTAATTCTTTCATGAGTTGCATCATTGACTAATGTTATTTTTGCCTATCTCTAATAAAATTTTCTACTTATACTTTTCCTTATGTGGTGTCATCACCTACCATAAGATTAACATATGATCTTTTTAATTTATTTACTTTCTTTTTATTTGTTTCCTTTTTTAATTGCAACATGAAAATAAAAAAGCAAAAACTCAAACTAAACTTTAATATATCTCGCACGTGATTACAAGGATAGATCACTAAGCAAACTTCCGAAAAGAGAGGACCAAACTAAAATTTTATTCATCTAAAGCAAAAGATCGAACTAAAATAAGTAAAGGCAAAAAGATAGTGGGGATGATACGATACCGGGGCACCTCCCCCAAGCTTGGCAGAAGCCAAGGGGTGTGCCCATACCCGATACTCAATTCTCTTGTGGTGATGAAGAAGAAGGTGGTTGTGATGAAGAGATCTTGTCCTCGGATTTCCATGGTAGTGGTCCACCACCATATGAGGAGGAGTGAGTCTCACAGGTCCTGCAACTAGCAGCCAAACTCATACCTTTAAACCACGCCTCATATTCAAAGACTTGGTTTTGGAGATCATAGATCTGGCTTGGAGGAAGTTGATTTGCACGTTGAGGGTGAAGACGATGTCCTTCACGGCTTGCCATCCACGTTGAGATCATGGGAAAGGTCCTCTATCATGGGTGATTGGCATTGAGTGCATGCTCCACCATCCCCTTGCACCAGAAGACATCTTGTTCCATAGCGTCAAGCCTGGCCTCCATGGTTCCCGTCCCCTTAGGACCAGGAACATCGCGGAGGTGAAGCACCCCCTCATGCATCTGGATGACTTGAGGGTGCTGCACCACTTCCCGCAAATATGGGTTGATGATGTTCTTTAAGAACTTGTCCTTGGAGGAGCTTGAAGTGGCCATGGTAGATGAGATCTGACATAAAACAGCAAGAAAAGAAAACAAAGGATTTCTCCATGATACGGTGGTCAAAAGATTCGGGGGGTATATAAGATTTTTTATCATGGGAAACAAGCAAACTGTAGAAAAACGGAGTTCGGATGGTACCCCAGGTGGGCACAACCCACCTGGGCGCGCCCTGTTATCTTGTACTCACCAGGGTACGCTTCGTGAAAGTTTCTTATTTTCCAATTTTTCTAAATATTCCAAAACTGACAAAAAATATTTTTTGCGGATTTTCCGGAGTCCGTTTACTTACCGTATCACGTACCTCCTTATTTTCACGATTCTGGAGTGTTCCGGAAGGTCTCTTTTATCTGTTCTTCCAGTGTCAAAGTTTGGATAATATTACATTCAACATTAATGGGCGTACCTGAGATTAATGTTTTATTCATTGCCCATTAACAACCTTCGGGTTAGTACCTTCGGCATTATTTATTTTGATAGCTCCAGACCAATAAACCTCCTCAATAACATAGGGTCCTTCCCATTTTGAGAGGAGATTTCCTACAAACAATCTGAAACGAGAGTTGTAAAAAAGAACATGTTCTCCAACTTTAAACTCGGGATTTTGGATTATTTTATCATGCCACCTTTTGACTTTTTTTAAACAACTTGGCATTTTCATAAGCTTGGATTCTCCATTCATCTAACGAGCTAATATCAAATAACTTCTTTTCACCCACAAGTTTGAAATCATAGTTGAGTTCTTTGGTTGCCTAATATGCTTTATGTTCTAATTCAAGAGGCAAATGACAAGCTTTTCCATAAACCATTCTATAAGGAGACACACCCATATGATTTTTATATGCTTCTCTATACGCCCAAAGTGCATCATCTAATTCTTAGACCAATTCTTCTTGGACCTATTGACAGTCTTTTGTAAGATTAATTTTATTTCTCTATTGCAAAGTTCAATTTGACCAATAGACTAAGGATGATATGGTGATGCAATTCTATGGTTAACACCATACTTGGCAAGCATTTTACGGAAAGCACCATGAATAAAGTGTGAACTGATACGTCTCCGTCGTATTTATAATTTTTTATTGTTCCATGCCAATATTATACAACTTTCATATACTTTTGGCAACTTTTTATACTATTTTTGTGGACTAACATATTGATCCAGTGCCCAGCATCAGTTCTTGTTTGTTGCATGTTTTTGTTTCGCAGAAAATCCATATCAAACGTAGTCCAAACGGAATAAAAACGGACGGAGAATATTTTTGGAATATTTGTGAAATATGGCAAGAAGAATCAATGCGAGAAGATGCCTGAGGGGGACACGAGGCAGGGGGCGCGCCTGCCCCCCTCGGCGCGGCCTTGACCCTCATGGGCCCCTCATAAGGCGGTTGCTGCTCTTCTTTGGCCGCAAGAAAGCTAATTTTCGGAGAAAAATCTGGGCGAAGGTTTCAATCCAATCAGAGTTACAGATCTCCGGATATATAAGAAATGGTGAAAGGGTAGAATCCCAGAACGCAGAAACAGAGACAGACAGAGAGACAGATCCAATCTTGGAGGGGCTCGCGCCCCTCCCACGCCATGGAGGCCATGGACCAGAGGGGAAACCCTTCTCCCATCTAGGGAGAAGGTCAAGGAAGAAGAAGAACAAGGGGGGATCTCTCCCCCTCTCTCCTGGTGGCGCCGGAACGCCGTCGGGGCCATCATCGTACTAAATTAAAATTGGCTTTGATATACCTTGGGATCCGGGTGGATCCATTACATGAGCACTATATGCCTAGCTTAATGGCTTTAAAGAAAGCAGTGCCAGGGAGACAACCCAAAAGCTTTAGAGAGTCATTTATTTCTGTTGTGTGCTTTTATAAGGTTTAAAAATAAAAATAATGTGCCAAGGTTTGCCTTTAGGATGTTTACAATACTTGTTGGTTTGTGCGGTGTAGGATAGAAACTTTGGTTGTAGTATGAGATTTTACATTTTTTACTGGAACGTCAAACGGTTCTGAAACGTTTTGCACTGTCTTTCTACAATTTTTTTTTATTTTTACTTATTTTGGTAGAATTTTTGGAGTACCATAAGTATGATGAATGTTCAGATTTCTACAGACTGTCCTGTTTAAGATAGATTCTGTTTTTGATGCATAGTTTGTTTGTTTTGATGAAACTATCAATTTCTATCAGTGGATTAAGCCATGAAAAAGTTATATTACAGTATCTATAATTTAAAAATAAAATATGAATTGGTTTGCAATAGTACTTAGAGTAGTGATTTGCTTTATTATACTAACGGATCTTACCGAGTTTTCTGTTGAGTTTTGTGTGGATGAAGTGTTCCAAGATCGAGGAGATCTCGATGTGAGTAGAAGGAGGAGAGGCAAGAGATCAAGCTTGGGTATTCCCAAGGCACCCCAAGTAAATATTCAAGGAGACTCAAGCGTCTAAGCTTTGGGATGCCCCGGAAGGCATCCCATCTTTCTTCAACAAGTATCGGTATGTTTTCGGATTCGTTTCATTGATGCGATATGTGCAAATCTTGGAGCATATTTTGCATTTAGTTTTCACTTTTCTTTGATGCACCATGCTGGTATTATATAGTCCTTGGTTGATTTATATAATGCTCTTTCCACTTCACTTAAATCTTTTGAGTATGGCTTTATAGAATGCTTCATGTGCTTCGCTTATATCATTTGAAGTTTGGATTGCCTGTTTCTCTTTACATAGAAAACCGCCATTTGTAGATTGATCTTTTGCTTCACTTATATTTGTTAGAGCGTGGGCATATCTTTTGTATAAAGAAATAAACTCTCTTGCTTCACTTATATCTATTTAGAGAGTTGACAGGAATTGGTCATTCACATGGTTAGTCATAAAATCCTACATGACACTTGTAGATCAATGAATATGATATGTTTGGTTCCTTGCAATAGTTTTGGGATATAAAGGTGGTGATATCAGAGTCGTGCTATTTGAGTAATTGTGAATTTGAGAAATACTTGTGTTGAGGTTTGCAAGTCTCGTAGCATGCACGTATGGTGAACCATTATGTAACGAAGTTGGAGCATGAGGTATTTATTGATTGTCTTCCTTATGAGTGGCGGTTGGGGACGAGCGATGGTCTTTTCCTACCAATCTATCCCCCTAGGGGCATGCGTAGTAGTACTTTGCTTCGAGGGCTAATAAATTTTTGCAATCAGTATATGGGTTCTTTATGACTAATGTGAGTCCATGGATTATACACACTCTCACCCTTCCATCGTTGCTAGCCTCTTCGGTACCGTGCATTGCCCTTTCTCACCTCGAGAGTTGGTGAAACTTCGCCGGTACATCCAAACCCCATGATATGATACGCTCTATCACACATAAGCCTCATTATATATTCCTCAAAACAGCCACCATACCTACCCATCATGGCATTTCCATAGCCATTCCGAGATATATTGCCATGCAACTTCCATCATCATCATATACATGACTTGAGCATTTATTGTCATATTGCTTTGCATGATCGTAAGATAGCTAGCATGATGTTTTCATGGCTTGTCTGTTTGTTGATGTCATTGCTATGCTAGATCATTGCACATCCTGGTACACCGCCTGAGGCATTCATATAGAGTCATATCTTTGTTCTAGACATCGAGTTGTAATATTAAGTTGTAAGTAAATAAAAGTGTGATGATCATCATTATTAGAAACATTGTCCCATGTGAGGTTATAACAATAAAAGAGGCCAAAGAAGCCCAAATAAAAAAAGAGAGTCCAAATAAGCCCACCAAAAAATGAGAGAAAAAGAGAGAAGGGGCAATGTTCTTCATATAGAGAGTCTCTTGAGTTATCACTCTTATATACTAGTGGGAATTTGCATTATAGAACTTGGCTTGTATATTCTGATGACGGGCTTCCTCAAATGCCCAAGGTCTTCATGAGCAAGCAAGTTGGATGCACACCCACTTAGTTTCCAGTTTGAGCTTTCATACACTTATAGCTCTTAGTGCATCCGTTGCATGGCAATCCCTACTCCTCACATTGACATCAATTGATGGGCATCTCCATAGCCCGTTGATTAGCCACATCGATGTGAGACTTTCTCCTTTTTGCCTTCTTCACACTAACCTCCATCATGATCTTCTATTCCGCACATAGTGCTATGTCCATGGCTTCCGCTCATGTATTGCGTGAGGGTTGAAAAGGCTGAAGCGTGTTAAAAAGTATGAACCAATTGCTCGGCTTGTCATCGGGGTTGTGCATGATTTGAATGCTTTCTGTGGTGAAGATGAAGCATAGCCAGACTATATGATTTTGTAGGGATGAGCTTTCCATGGCTATGTTATTTTGATAAGACATAATTGCTTCGTTAGTATGCTTGAAGTATTATTGTCTTAATGTCAAATGATAGACTATTGCTTTGAATCACTTGTGTCTTAATATTCATGCCATGATTAGATTACATGATCAAGATTATGCTAGGTAGTATTCCACATCAAAAATTATCTTTTTTATCATTTACCTACTCGAGAACGAGCAGGAATTAAAGTTGGGGATGCTGATACGTCTCCGTCGTATCTATAATTTTTGATTGTTCCATGCCATTATTATACAACTTTCATATAATTTTGGCAACTTTTTATACTATTTTTGGGGACTAACATATTGATCCAGTGCCCAGTGCCAGTTCCTATTTGTTGCATGTTTTTTGTTTCGCAGAAAATCCATATTAAACGGAGTCCAAACGGAATAAAAACGGATAGAGAATATTTTTGGAATATTTGTGAAATATGGGAAGAAGAATCAACGAGAGAAGGTGCCCGAGCGGGCCATGAGGCAGGGGGGCACGCCTGCCCCCCTAGGTGCGCCCCTGACCCTCATGCCCCCCCCCACGTAAGGCGGTTGCTGCTCTTCTTTGGCCGCAAGAAAGCTAATTTTCGGAGAAAAATCTAGGCAAAGGTTTCAATCCAATCGGAGTTACGGATCTCTTGATATATAAGAAACAGTGAAAGGGCAGAATCCTAGAACGCAGAAATAGAGAGAGACAGATAGACAGATCCAATCTCGGAGGGGCTCTCGCCCCTCCCACGCCATGGAGGCCATGGACCAGAGGGGAAACCCTTCTCCCATCTAGGGAGAAGGTCAAGTAAGAAGAAGAACAAGGGGGGCTCTCTCCCCCTCTCTCCCGGTGGTGCCGGAACGCCGCCGGGGCCATCATCGTGTGACGACGATCTACACCAACACCTCCGTCATCTTCACCAACATCTTCATCACCTCCCCTCATCTATCTACAACGCTCCACTCTCCCGCAACCCGCTGTACCCTCTACTTGAACATGGTGCTTTATGCTTTATATTATTATCCAATGATGTGTTGCCATCCTATGATGTCTGAGTAGATTTTCGTTGTCCTGTCAGCAATTGGTGAATTGCTATGATTGGTTTAATTTGCTTGTGTTTATGTTGATGTCCTTTGGTGCCCATCATATGAGCGCGCGCGTGGATCACACCATAGGGTTAGTTGTATGTTGATAGGACTATTATTGGAGGGCAAGAGTGACAGAAGCTTCAACCTAGCATAGAAATTGATGCATACAGGATTGAAGGGGGACCAATATACCTTAATGTTATGGTTGGGTTTTACCTTAATGAACGTCAGTAGTTGCGGATGCTTTCTAATAGTTCCAATCATAAGTGCATAGAATTCCATGTCAGGGATGACATGCTAACAGCGGCCTCTCCCACATAAAACTTGCTATCGGTCTAGTAAAGTAGTCAATTGCTTAGGGACAATTTCGCAATTCCTATCACCACTTTTCCACACTCTCTATACTAACTTTATCGCTTCTTTACCTAAACAGCCCCTACTTTTTTTACGTGCACTTTATATTCTTGCAAACCTATCCAAAAACACCTACAAAGTACTTCTAGTTTCATACTTGTTCTAGGTAAAGCGAATGTTAAGCGTCACTACTAGGGAAAATCCTAGCAGCAGTGCGGGTTTTAGGCCTATCAGTAGCGCGGGATGGTGCGCTACTGGTATGGCGCTATAGCTAAAGGTTAGCAGTAGCGTGGGTTAACCCACACTACTATTATATAGACTTAGTAGTAGTGTTTTCTCCAAACAGTGCTACTAGTAATTACTAGTAGCATTTCCCCCTGCACGCGCTACTACTATTGTTTCGTATTTTATTTCTTTTTTATTTCATATTTTATTCATACACCTTTATACAAGTTTTCAAACAGCAGCAATTTAGAGATTGTTTTTACATCATAATGAGTTATTACATCACTGCGTGAAAGAACCATGGACTTGTTTCAAGTGGATGGACATCCACTTGAAACTAATCCACGGTTCTTTCACCCAATGATATAATAAATAACATTGTCATCATCATCATCATATCATTAACAACTTATCATCATAATACATTATTGTCATATAACACCTCCTCATGATCATCGTTTTCATCAATGAGACATCACATAGCAAGTTGGTCACTAGTCATAATCACAACTACTCCTCGTCATCAACTCTAACACATTGTACCACATAATAAATATTGTACCTCATAGGACCTACTACATTCTCTTGGCACCTACTATATTCTCTTAGGTAAAATAGCATAAAACAAGATAGCCCCTGACTCTCCATTATGGAGAATGGAGATTATCCTGTCTCCAATTCTTGCCTTTCGCACAATGTTGCTTCCAAGTAGCTCCTTACGAATGTCCATACATTTTTGCCATTTTGTGATTTTCATGTCTCCATCTCTTTTAGAAGTCCGATATGGATAGGTGAGATTCGTAGGATGACCTGGCTGTATGTTCAAAACATTAAGGCGACCTTTCTGATACATCAGATGAGGCACACAATCATCCGGGATTTTCTATTGAAAAACATAGTAATAAGTTCGTCGTTAGCAATGTAGTTATGTTTTAAAAGAATTTATGCAAAAGATGCACAGATGTCGTAGTAGTAAAAAATCTTACCATAACATCTCCATGGATGTTACCGTAGTTCAACACGTGCACTAGTGGCACGTATTGACCATAATGTGGAGGAGTTTTATTATAGATATTGTAATTCTCAAGATCAGTACAAAATGTGACCAGATGATTTTTCTCCTGACAAGTTAACTCAGAGCCATCGGTGTAGTAGGTTCTGTCTATCATGTTCCACACATTGTTTGAACAATTAAAATAAGCTGTCAAATATTTTGAAATGAACAATATAAATTAGTTAAGAACTATGTTTGAGAAACTCACATAGCGGTAGAATTGGAAGTGTATCAACAAGGACCCAAATGTCCAAATTGTCTTGGTCGATGTCAGGATCACCAAGATCCATGGTGACAAACATACCCTCTTGAAAATCATACATCTTGCAAAGTGCTTCCAAACCTGGGAAACCAAAATGGGATACGCTCTCAGAATTGTATAGATTTACCTCAAAATCCATACCATGATGGGTCCTTAGGTTAATTTTCTTTGTTTCATTCCTCTCATGATCTTCAAAACCCATCCTCTCCAAGACATAGTGTCTTGCATGGCAAGGGATAAGCTAGTCGAATTGTAAAAGACAAAAATTACACGTTGAAGTAGTACAAGCCGAGCTTAATTACAAAAAAAACACTTTGTGTCGTAGCTTACCATATCACAATCGAAGGCCTCCTCTAGCTTAATGCTGAAGCGCCGATCTTCGTCCAGGTGAGGCCTGTCGTAGAAACCCCGGTCGTCGTGGCACCAGGGGCACTCCCCCGGGAGACTTTCGTCGTCCGAGTACGACATTCCCTATGTTCATAATTCAAGTATTAAACTTGTACAATTAAATATATGTATTATAAAAATTAAATTAGATCATTATTATTCATCATGGGTTGACTATCGGTCTGCCGAGTCTATATGGTGGAGACCTCCCTCACTGATTCCTCATCTCTAACATTTGCGACCGTCGGTGATGGTCATTACTCCTTCTTTCCCTAGTGCATAACAATGGTCTAGCACAAGGAAAAGAAGGAGAAATGACCCCCACGACAACAATCGGGATTCTTTGTCCTCTCTCATATATGGTGGATACACTCCCTCGCTGATTTTTCGACCTTCGGTGATGGAGCCTCGGCAGACTTAATGTCAACCCGAAATGTTGTTTAATTATTTTTCTAGAAAATCCAGGCCACTAGATATTTCCTACATATTCTAGCACAAGTCATGCCAAAATTCATGAAAAATTCCGGCAGGACCTTTGCTAAAACATGACATATCGAGCACCTGAAATTTGCCAGAACGGAAATTAATCAACACTCCGGCAAAACATAGGCCACTCGGAGGTGTAACATGAACATGACCGGCCACTTGGGCAACCACATATCCTATTTGAGCAAGACAAGATATACATGTTTTTATCTACATCATTTCTTATAGGACTCATATTGACATGGAGATTTGGTTGGTCTCACCTTGACGTCAGAGGGGGTCGGTGACGGGGACGACGGCGGGGATGATGGAGGGGCTCCTTGATTTCTGCAAAAACAAAAACCTATAAATAAAACCCTAGCAAACGACATCGATGCGGGAATAATTACTTTAACTAAAAAAATAACAACAAATGTGACATGTTCAACTAGTTCTATTAATTCAAATAGTTCTTACTAAATATAAACTTACTATAAATAGAAATAAACTAAAAATAAACTAGTTCAACTAGTTATATTAATTTTCCTAGTAAAAATACATTAGTTCTCTTAATTCAACTAGTTCTTACTAAAACTAAACTAGTTCAACTGATTTATTAATTTACATACTAATTATTTTAAACAATTACTAAAAAAAGTAAAAGGACTATTGAATTTTTCTCTAAACTAAACACTACTGCTGTAATTAACATCTAGTTAAACCCTACGGCCCTAGTTCTTAAGCATCTACAAGTACTAACTAATTAGATGAAGCCTACCTAGGTGCTTAAGCATCTACAACTTCTTAAGCACCCATTGATGAACCCTAGGAATTTGTCCTAAAAACTAATTAAGTATCTACAACTACTGCCCTAATTAACATCTAGTTTACAATTAAGCATCTACAACAACTGCCCTAATTAGCATATAATTTGATGAACCCTAACTAATTTGATGCAATATAAAATTTGATGAACCCTAGCTAGGAACCCTAGCTAGGCATTGGTAGGGGAGGAGGAGGAGGAGGAGGTATAGACGTGCTCACCTCAGGCGCCGGCAGAGTTAGGGAGCGGCGAGGGAGGGGCAGGCAGCGTCGAGGTCGGTGTAACGCCCTCGATGCGGCTATATCTCCCACGTGTCGAAGCACGACTTAGAGGCATAACCGCATTGAAAGCAATGTCGCAAGTGAGGTAATCTTCACACAACCCACGTAATACATAAGGGAAAGAGATACATAGTTGGCTTACAATCGCCACTTCACACAATACATGAATAAAGCATTGCATCATCCAGATACACACAAGGTCCGACTACGGAACCAAAATAAAAGAAGACTACCCCAAATGCTACACAGATCCCCGATCGACCCCAACTGGGCTCCACTACTGATCAACTAGAAAACGGAACAACATAAAGGACAAGATCTTCATCGAGCTCCTCTTTGAGCATGGTTGCGTCATCTACACGGTTCAACGGCACCTGCAAGCTGGTTTTGGAAGTATCTGTGAGTCACGGGGACTCAGCAATCTCGCACCCTCGCGATCAAGACTATTTAAGCTTATAGGAAGGGTAAAAGGTATGATGTGGAGCTGCAGCAACCGACTAGCATATATGGTGGCTAACCTATTCGCAAAAGAGAGCGAGAAGAGAAGGCAAAAGCAGGGTCGAACAACTATGATCAAGAAGTGATCCTAGAACAACCTACGTCAAACATTACTCCAACACCGTGTTCACTTCGCGGACTCCGCCGGAAAGAGACCATCACGGTAACACACGCGGTTGATGTATTTTAATTAAGGTCAACTTCGGGTTTTCTACAACCGGACATTAACAAATTCCCATCTGCCCATAACCGCGGGCACGGCTTTCAAAAGTTCAAATCCCTGCAGGGGTGTCCCAACTTAGCCCATAACAAGCTCCCATGGTCAACGAAGGATATTCCTTCTAGCGGGAAGACCCAATCAGGCTCGGAATCCCGGTTAAAAGACATTTCGACAATGGTAAAACAAGACCAGCAAAGCCACCCAGATGTGCCGACAAATCCCAATAGGAGCTGCACATATCTCGTTCTCAGGGCACACCGGATGAGCAAGACGTCGGGTAAGCCAACCCAGAGTTGCCCCTGGTAGCCTCGGACATCGCTCAGTTGGACAAACACTCAGAGGAGCACTGGCCCGGGGGGTTAAAATAAAGATGACCCTTGAGTCTGCAGAATCCAAGGGAAAGAAAAGGGCTAGGTGGCGAATGGTAAAACCAATGTTGGCCCTTACTTGAGGGGTTTTATTCAAGGCGAACTGTCAAGGGGTTCCCATTATAACCCAACCGCGTAAGGAATGCAAAATCCGGGAACATAACACCGATATGACGGAAACTAGGGCGGCAAGAGTGGAACAAAACACAAGGCATAGGGCCGAGCCATCCACCCTTTACCAAGTATATAGATGCATTAATTAAATAACATATATTGTGATATCCCAACAAGTAAACATGTTCCAACAAGGAACAACATCTCCATGTTCCAACAAGGAACAAACTTCAGTCATCACCTGCAACTAACAACGCTATAAAAGGGCTGAGCAAAGTGGTAACATAGCCAAACAACAGTTTGCTAGGACAAGGTGGGTTAGAGGCTTGGCTTAACAATATGGGATGCATGATAAGCAAGTGGTAGGTATCATAACATAGGCATAGCAAAAGAGCGAGCAACTAGCAAGCAAAGATAGAAGTGATTTCGAGGGTATGGTCATCTTGCCTGAAATCCCGCAAGGAAGAAGAACGAGTCCATGAAGAAGATAAACGGACAAAGTCAAACGGATCCTCACAAACACGACATTATCGGAACCAACCCAAAGAAGCAACACTGGAAAGTAGCAAACAACATAGTAAACAACCATCACATAAGCATGGCATGATGCACAAACAAGTATGATGCATGTCCGGTTTAATGAAGCATGGCACGGCAAAGTGCACAAGCAAAACTACAAGTTAAGTGGAGGTCAATAAGCAACGAGTTGCATATTGACGAAACACCACGGGACTTATTTAGTTCTCTCTCGTTTAGGTACCCAACAATATTAAATGTTGTTAAACATGGCAAGAGGTGAGGCATAACAAAACTATACCATCTAAACAATTTAAATGGGGCAGGATATAACAAACAACAAACCCGGTAAATCCCCATATGCATTAGTAATTTAATGCAAACAACAATTTAAACATTTTAATTGTTGTTATCATGATGCGGATGACATGAACAAGTTAATGCAATTTTAAGAAAATGTTGACATGAAAAGATACGAGGCATTTGTCATCGTGGCGGAAAGAAAGGGTGCCACAGCAACGATAACGGAAACGGTGCCACGGCAACGTTCCGTTTCCGGAAACTCGATTGAGACATCAGTGCAAAGAAAGTGACGGGAGCGTGTCATGCAAGAATGGTGGGCTGATCTCAGATACCGAGTTCCCACATGTCGGTGGCAGGCAAAAGAGGGGCAATGTGCACCGATAGTTCAGACTCGAGGCAAAACAAGTGTGCATCTCATACAGCATGCATTCATTCGTTCACGGGTGTCGTCTCGAGGTTATACCTTCAAAGCATGCAAACGGAGCGGTTCTTGTTCGGTGCCGAGTAGAGGAAGTAAACGTTCTCAGGACGTGGTGGAAGTAGGGGGTACACGATGATGGTAGAGGTACTCGCGACGGTAGTGGTACATGTTTTCGTAGAAGGACTTGACGAATCCGAGTCACTTGGGGTCGATGGTAGTCGTTCACGTTTTGAGGAGGAAGTAGAGGTTCTCGTGATCTCAGCGCCGGTAGTTGTTCACGGCGGTAGTGGAACTTGATGGATCCGATGCCTCCGGACGTAGTGGTACATGTTTGGTTTTCTTTGGAGAGGTACATGGCGTTCTTCGGTCATAGGTACTTGACGTTTTTCTATCCGGGTCTTCGGCGACGGTCGTTGTACACATGACGTTGGGGTACTTATCGGTCCGGTCTTGATGGAGTAGATGTACATGTTGTCGGGGCTTGTCGCATCACCGGGTGTAGTCGTACACTTGTCAGAAAAGATGGCACATCCAAAATGAAGCAACACCAACAAGGCCTCGAGTCTTGGCGAGGCGGACAGCAGGTCGCGTGGCCCATGAGCGAACAGCGAGGGCGAGGAGGCAGCCCTAGGCGCGGTCGATGCGGGCGAGGCCATGGACGGACTCCTCGGGTTGCTGAAGGCGCCAGCGAGCGCGCGGTGATGCAGTGAGCAGCAGCAGCTCCAGGAGCTTGACAGCGCGTGAGGAGGTTGAGGCCAGCACTGGACGGCGCCGCAGCGCAGCTCGGCTGCGGCAAGGCATGGGGCGGCCTTGCAGGAGAGGGAGGCGCACGGGAGAAAGAAGGAAAGGCCGACGACGTTTGCTGCAGGCTGTGGGGTAGAGAGGGTGAGGCAGAGGCGCCGGGAGCCGGCAGGGTGGAGCCGAGGAGGAGGTCCGGCGACGGCCGGTGCTGTGGCTCCGGCGAGCTCCGGCCAAAACAATTGGGACGAGCGGTGCGGGGCTCCTGCTGGGCGTGGAGGACGACGGGTGCGGGCATGGGAGCGGGGCCTTGCAGGAAGGAGTCGAGGGGCTCAGTGTTGAGGCTCCAGGGACTTGGTGCAGCGGCCATCGCGGGAGACAGGGAGGAGGCGAGATGGCGCGGCGGCGGCCTCACCGGAGTGGGGAAGGCGGCGGCACTGGTGGGAAAAGGAGGCGGGGGCGCGGGCTCGTGCATGCTGGGATCGGGATCGGGATCCCTCTCTCTGTTGCGAGCGTGTGAGGAGGGAATCGAGGAGAGAAGTGGGATCGGGCTCGGTCCTCCCTAGCGGCGCAAGGGGAAAGCAAGGGGGAGAGACCAGGGGGTCGGGAGGGGGTGTTCTGGGCTAGGGTTAGGATTAGATGGGCCGGCGCGGGAGGCCCAGTTGGGAGGAGGTCTAACAGGCCGGTGGGGATGGAGAGGCCCAGGTGGGCTGACTTCCCTCCTCTCTCTCCCTTTCTCCAAATTCTCCTTTTCCATTTAAAAACAAAACAGAAAAAGAGAAAGAAAAGAAAGAGAAGTTAGGGATGGAATCTGGGCATGAGGATAATTTTCTTGAGGTCGCAAAAATGTGCTTGCTTCGAGAAAAATAGAAAAGGCCAAGATTGAGATATTTAAATTCAAACTCATATGATTTAAATTCAAATGATTTGAATAGGAAGTGAGGGTTGGGAAGGTCCAAAATGTTCGGATTTTTGGTGGAGCTCCGAAATATGAAGAATGAATTTATGGACAAAGTTTGAGGTCAAGATGTGTGGTAACAAAGGCCTGGGTAATTACTTGCAAGTGTGTTTTGGTGATTACATATTAATGGAATATTTATAATAACTCCCTAAATATTAGAGGATATGTTATAAAGAGAAGCCACTCTTCCCTCGATTTAAATGGATCGAAGATCCACACAATTTATTTAGTTGAGATGCAGAAGATTTATGAGATGATGGCATGATGACATGATGCAACGCACATGATGCAATGATGAAGGCAACAACAGCGAATAACTGGACGACACCTGGCACATCGGTCTCGGGGCGTTACAACACTCCACCACTACGAGAGGATCTTGTCCCGAGATCTAGAATGGCACCGGAGGGACAACGGAAGAGAAAGAGAAGAGGTAAAACTAAGTTGCTTCTTTGACAAACGAGTGAAACCAAAGAACTTTGCAAGGTTGAGCAAAAGACAGAAAGAAAACAATGGAGATGAACGAAGTTGGAAACACTCCGTTAGAAAAAGGAACAAGGAAGAACAACTTCGGGCAGCACTCCGATTGAAAAGTGGTACCAGACATGATAAGACGAAAAGAAGTTGAGGAAAAAGGAACAACACTCTGGTTAAAAATAAGATAGAGAGGGAAAGAATGGTATAATTTGGGCAGCACTTCGACAGAAAATGGAAGGAACTGAACATGATCTTGACAACCAAGATGATGGGTTGAAGGGAGCAACATCACAAAGGCTCCGGAAGAAATGTAAGAATGGACCCAAAAGAACAGAGAAGAAGGCAACAAGTTCTGCCTGAAATGAATTTGAGAGAGCATCTTTAAAAAGAAAGATTGGATGGAGTTGTTGGGAAAACCAACAACGAAAAGAATAAACTTGATATGGTCTTATGGAATATATCTCAAATATATGAGGTGACAACCTGCCACTCACGGGAAAAGAATAGGATTGATATGAACAAATTGGCGAGAAAGCTTATTTCACCGGGAGGGTAGATGAAGAACTTGGATCATATATGAGCACCATAAGTAGCAACAATCCTTAGGGAAGGCTTTAGGTGAAATATAACCCAAGATAACTCCAATGACGAGATTGATGGATTTAAAATATCTCATTCTTGACAACATGTGAATCATGAAAACATGAACTCAAATTATCAAGAATGACATAATACCACCTCCAATAATACGGAAGAAAGAATTGCACTCCGGATAGCAAGATGAAGAATGCTTGAGCTTGTTAGAAAAGAATCTCGATGAACACTTCGAGAAGGAATTAAATCCTTGATGAACCATCATGTAGAACCTTCATGAAGAACTCCGGTAACAAAAGGATGATCAAACAAAATGAAAAAGAAGTTGAAAACACAAGGTGAAACCTTGTAATGATTTAGATGGATCTCCGTGGTGATATAATTGTGAGAGCTTGGATCTCCGGAAGAGAAAATATGAAATAATTGAAAATGAGAATTTGATGAGCCTCCGGAATAAGGAATGAATAGAATTTACTCGATGACAAGAATAAGAATTGCATCATGCTTATCCTTCACCAATTTAGGTTGATGACAAGCAATGGATTTGGCAAACTACTTATTCTCATAGAAAGGATTAAGAGGGATATTGCGCAAACTTGGGAAGGTCTTCAACGAATCACCGGTAGGATTGAAATCACGAATGAATTGATAAGGAAGAGAAATCTTGAGCAAACCACCGTAAGAATTAAGCATGAACGAAGAGAAGATAAAGAACACAACAGGAAGAATTAACAAATGAACGAAGATGCTTGAGAGAATTTAGATACATGAGAACGAAGGGATCAAGGACTGATTAGAGATCACTTGATGCATCGGTAAGATTGGAGAATGACAACTGAAAGCTGAGAATGAATACACCTGAATTGATGGACTCCGGATAACAAATTGAGAAGACTCTAGAATTTGCTCCGGATAGATGAAAGGAATTCTCACAATCCAAAAACAACTATGAGAGGATGGCAACAAGCTAGAATCACGAATCTTGAATAAAATGGAGCAAGATATGGAGGAAAATTCTTCTTCGGTCTTCAAGTGTTATGAAAGACGATGAGAGACACCACCATGAATTATCGAGGCACTCCGAAAGAAACAAAAGCAAAGAGGTTGAGCCAACTATGAAAAGAATTTGAAAAGATCTTGGAGAAATACGTATGACCGATGATGAATTGTTCTTATGTCAAACTTGGAAAAGAATTACAGAATAACTCCGGAAAGATTAGAAGAGTCAGGTAAGATCCTGGGAAAAGACCTGTGGGTTAGGGCCCACTCAAAAGAAACACTGTTGAAATGAATCAAAAGAGATGATTGCACCGGTTGAATTAAATGGCTTGAATGAGATAACATCCTTGAAAGCTCTTGACCGACTGCAGAGTGGAGACATGAATCTTCGAGATATCTTGAGCACTCCGGAACAATTGAATAGCGAGAAATGAATATTAGGAGCACCGGTATGAGAAGACATTTGAAGCAAGGAAAAGAATATGATCAACACAGAAAAACTAGAATTGAAACCCCCAGAGAAGAAAAGAATTAAGGATGATGACCTTGAGGCTCCGTTAAAATCTTCATGAGAATCACCGGATAAGAACATTAACGGAAAAGGGAATGGAGAGGCCTTCCATTAATAGAAGGATACTTGAATAAGAAATATGAGTCCTTGAAGAAACAAGGGTGGGAGGGTGGGAAAAACAAAGGCAACTTGGGATGGATGAAACAAATAACGTTGAGAGCTTAGGTTGAATCTTGCGGATGTTGAAAATGGACGGATCCACTTGAAGAGAAGCACACCGGTTGAAGAGAAATTGAAATGACAAACTTGATGATCGAGAAGGATTAGTATTCACATCTGAGTATGAGAACACCTTTTGGGAAAGGGTATGGAATCAACATTTGACTTTGAAGCAATTAGAATACCACAACTCAAAACAAAACAAAGGATTGGCTAGCAGAATAAGCTAGAACAAACATATGATAGAGATTTTGTCCGAAGTTTTCGTGGTGGGGCCTACACGGGCTCGATCAGACAACACCATCATGTACAAGGCAGTGCACATGACATACGAAGCATCCCCGAGTCGGCATAGCCAAGGACTCTTTAAGACACAACGAGACCACTGTAAAACCAACCGTGAATAGGCGGACCACTAGACGTCGAACCCCAATTTCATATCATACCTCTGTCGAAAAGATATCCTAAGAGCTACTTGAATTCCCACTTATAAACTCCCGAAATTTTCCGGTTATGCAATCAGGTGTTGGGGATACAGGGGAAGCATAATATCTCACCCAAAACTAGCAAATCCTACATCCAGCTGTATCCATCCTTCAACACATAACCAAGAAACCTTCGGAAATCGTTTACCTCAACCTTCGAAAAGCATCCGTTATACGAGTTATGGCAATACTCCCGAACTACCGCCCCAGTACTGGGTGGCGTCGAGGTTATCTCACCAACAACTGCATAAAAGAGATTTTCGATGTCAGTGAAACTATCTCAGGTATTCCAGAACTGCAACGATAAAATTGTGATGACAACACCTCGGAGGTCAACTCCCCGGGACACTGCCACAACCCCTAAATGACAGGAGGCACCAAGAACAATGTTCTCGTCACAAATCGATCGGAACAATTCGAAGATACCCGCGTGATCCTAAAAAAAATTTAAGTGAAATTTGAGAAGAGAAGAGTCAAAACTCTACGTCAGGATGCCTCACCAGAGCGACGAAGGGACTGAGGAGTAAAAAGAATTCCTAACTCTCTGATATATATAATTCCTAAATGACTCAAAACATTTTTCTAGACTCAACAACGCCAGCTATTCGATCAAGCAGGGGGGCTCCTAAGGTCGGGCAAGGCTCTGATTACCAACTTGTAATGCCCTCGATGCGGCTATATCTCCCACGTGTCAAAGCACGACTTAGAGGCATAACCGCATTGAAAGCAATGTCGCAAGTGAGGTAATCTTCACACAACCCATGTAATACATAAGGGAAAGAGATACATAGTTGGCTTACAATCGCCACTTCACACAATATATGAATAAAGCATTACATCATCTAGATACACACAAGGTCCAACTACGGAACCAACATAAAAGAAGACTACCCCAAATGCTACACAGATCCCCGATCGACCCCAACTAGGCTCCATTACTAATCAACTAGAAAACGGAACAACATAAAGGACAAGATCTTCGTCGAGCTCCTCTTTGAGCTTGGTTGCGTCATTTGCACGGTTCAATGGCACCTGCAAGCTGGTTTTGGAAGTATCTGTGAGTCACGGGGACTCAGCAATCTCGCACCCTCGCGATCAAGACTATTTAAGCTTATAGGAAGGGTAAAAGGTATGATGTGGAGCTGCAGCAAGCGACTAGCATATATGGTGGCTAACCTATTCGTAAAAGAGAGCGAGAAGAGAAGGCAAAAGCACGATCGAACAACTATGATCAAGAAGTGATCCTAGAACAACCTACGTCAAACATTAATCCAACACCGTGTTCACTTCCCGGACTATGCCGGAAAGAGACCATCACAGTAACACACGCGGTTCATGTATTTTAATTAAGGTCAACTTCAGGATTTCTACAACCGGACATTAACAAATTCCCATCTGCCCATAACCGCGGGCACGGCTTTCGAATGTTCAAATCCCTGCAGGGTGTCCGAACTAAGCCCATAACAAGCTCTCACGGTCAACGAAGGATATTCCTTCTAGCGGGAAGACCCGATCAGGCTCGGAATCCCGGTTACAAGACATTTCGACAATGGTAAAACAAGACCAGCAAAGCCACCCAGATGTGCCGACAAATCCCGATAGGAGCTGCACATATCTCATTCTCAGGGCACACCGGATGAGCAAGACGTCGGGTAAGCTAGCCCGGAGTTGCCCCTGGTAGCCTCGGACATCGCTCAGTTGGACCACCACTCAGAGGAGCACTGGCCCGGGGGGGTTAAAATAAAGATGACCCTTGAGTCTGCAGAACCCAAGGGAAAGAAAAGGGCTAGGTGGCGAATGGTAAAACCAATGTTGTGCCTTGCTGGAGGAGTTTTATTCAAGGCGAACTGTCAAGGGGTTCCCATTATAACCCAACGGCATAAGGAACGCAAAATCCGGGAACATAACACCGATATGACGGAAACTATGGCGGCAAGAGTGGAACAAAACACCAGGCATAAGGCCGAGCCTTCCACCCTTTACCAAGTATATAGATGCATTAATTAAATAAGATATATTGTGATATCCCAACAAGTAAACATCTTCCAACAAGGAACAACATCTCCATGTTCCAACAAGGAACAAACTTCTGTCTTCACCTGCAACTAACAACACTATAACAGGGGCTGAGCAAAGCGGTAACATAGCCAAACAACGGTTTGCTAGGACAAGGTGGTTTAGAGGCTTGGCTTAACAATATGGGATGCATGATAAGCAAGTGGTAGGTATCATAGCATAGGCATAGCAAAAGAGCGAGCAACTAGCAAGCAAAGATATAAGTGATTTCGAGGGTATGGTCATCTTGCCTGAAATCCCGCAAGGAAGAAGAATGAGTCCATGAAGAAGATAAACGGACGAAGTCGAACGGATCCTCACAAACGCGACATTATCGGAACCAACCCGAAGAAGCAACACCGGAAAGAAGCAAACAACATAGTAAACAACCATCACATAGGCATGGCATGCTGCACAAACAAGTATGATGCATGTCCGGTTTAATGAAGCATGGCATGGAAAAGTGCACAAGCAAAACTACAAGTTAAGTGGAGCTCAATATGCAACGAGTTGCATATTGACGAAACACCATGGGACTTATTTAGTTCTCTCTCGTTTAGGTACCCAACAATATTAAATGTTGTTAAACATGGAAAGAGGTGAGGCATAACAAAACTATACCATCTAAACAATTTAAATGGGGCCGGATATAACAAACAACAAACCCGGTAAATCCCCATATGCATTAGTAATTTAATGCAAACAACAATTTAAACATTTTAATTGTTGTTATCATGATGCGGATGACATGAACAAGTTAATGCAATTTTAAGAAAATGTTGACATGAAAAGATACGAGGCATTTGTCATCGTGGCGGAAAGAAAGGGTGCCACAGCGACGATAACGGAAACGGTGCCATGGCAACGTTCCGTTTCCGGAAACTCGATTGAGACATCGGTGCAAAGAAAGTGACGGGAGCGTGTCATGCAAGAATGGTGGGCTGATCTCGGATACCGAGTTCCACATGTCGGTGGCAGGCAAAAGAGGGGCAATGTGCACTGATAGTTCAGACTCAAGGCAAAACAAGTGTGCATCTCATACAGCATGCATTCATTCGTTCACGGGCGTCGTCTCGAGGTTATACCTTCAAAGCATCCAGACGGGGCGGTTCTTGTTCGGTGCCGAGTAGAGGAAGTAAACGTTCTCGGGACGTGGTGGAAGTAGGGGGTACACGACGATGGTAGAGGTACTCGCGACGGTAGTGGTACACGTTTTCGTAGAAGGACTTGACGAATCCGAGTCACTTGGGGTCGACGGTAGTCGATCACGTTTTGAGGAGGAAGTAGAGGTTCTCGTGATCTCAGCGCAGGTAGTTGTTCACGGAGGTGATGAAGGGAGCAGCAGCAGCTCCAGGAGCTTGACAGCGCGTGAGGAGGTCGAGGCCAGCACTGGTCGGCACCGCGGCGCAGCTCGGCTGCGGCAAGGCGAGGGGCGGCCTTGCAGGAGAGGGAGGTGCACGGGAGAAAGAAGGAAAGGCCGGCGACGTTCGCTGCATGCTGTGGGGTAGCGAGGGTGAGGCGGAGGCACCGGGAGCCGGCAGGGTGGAGCCGAAGAGGAGGTCCAGCGACGGCCGGTGCTGTGGCTCCGGCGAGCTCCGGCCAAAACAATTAGGACGAGCGGTGCGGGGCTCCTGCTGGGCGTGGAGGACGACGGGTGCGGGCACGGTAGCGGGGCCTTGCAGGAAGGAGTGGAGGGGCTCGGTGTTGAGGCTCCAGGGACTTGGCGCGGCGGCCATCGCGGGAGATGGGGAGGAGGCGAGATGGCGCGGCGGCGGCCTCACCGGAGTGGGGAAGGCGGCGGCATTGGTGGGAAAAGGAGGCGGGGGCGCGGGCTCGCGCATGCTGGGATCGGGATCGGGATCCCTCTCTCTGTTGCGAGCGTGTGAGGAGGAGGGAATCAAGGAGAGAAGTGGGATCGGGCTCGGTCCTCCCTGGCGGCGCAAGGGGAAAGCGAGGGGGAGAGACCAGGGGGTCGGGAGGGGGTGTTCTGGGCTAGGGTTAGGATTAGATGGGCCGGCGCGGGAGGCCCAGTTGGGAGGAGGTCTAATAGGCCGGTGGGGATGGAGAGGCCCGGGTGGGCTGACTTCCGTCCTCTCTCTCCCTTTCTCTAAATTCTCCTTTTCCATTTCAAAACAAAATAGAAAAAGAGAAAGAAAAGAAAGAGAAGTTAGGGATGGAATCTGGGCATGAGGATAGTTTTCTTGAGGTCGCAAAAATGTATCAACCGCGTGTGTAACCTTGATGGTCTCTTTCCGGCGGAGTCCGGGAAGTGAACACGGTGTTGGAGTAATGCTTGACGTAGGTAGTTCTAGGATCACTTCTTGATCATAGATTCTTGACCGTGCTTTTGCCTTCTCTTCTCGCTCTCTTTTGCGTATGGTAGCCACCATATATGCTAGTCGCTTGCTGCAGCTCCACCTCATACCTTTTACCCTTCCTATAAGCTTAAATAGTCTTGATCGCGAGGGTGTGAGATTGCTGAGTCCCTGTGACTCACAGATACTTCCAAAACCAGTTTGCAGGTGCCGATGTTACCGAGCAGGTGACGCAACCAAGCTCAGGAGGATCTCGATGAACATCTTGTCCTTTGTGTTGTTTCGTTCTAGTTGATCAGTAGTGGAGCCCAGTCGGGACGATCGGGGATCTGTGTAGCATTTGGGGTAGTCTACTTTTATTTTGGCTCCGTAGTCGGGCCTTGATTGTATCAGGATGATGTAATGCTTTATTCTTGTATTGTGTGAAGTGGCGATTGTAAGCCAACTATGTATCCTTTTCCCTTATGTATTACATGGGTTGTGTGAAGATTACCTCACTTGCGACATTGCTTTCAATGCGGTTATGCCTCTAAGTCGTGCTTCGACACGTGGGAGATATAGCCGCATCGAGGGCGTTACACTTGCCCTCCAAATCTCTCGACCCACCCCACCGCTGTCTCCCCGATTCGCCGTCGCCCCACTTCGCCGCCGTCTCTTGCCGACGTCGACGCCCTCGGAGCCACCAGAGCCGTGTGCTGTCGACTCCACCGGAGCCGCCCCCAACGCCACAGAGCCGTGCGGCCTCATCAACGCCACCGGAGATGCCGTCGACGCCACCGGATCCTCCCTCGCCACAACTGCCTCCCTCGCTGTCACCGAAGACGCCCCTGCCTCCCTCGCCACCACTGCCTCCCTCGCCACCACTGGAGCCATCATCTGTAAGCCCCCACCCCTCCTCTCTCTCTCATGCATAGGTTAGCTAGTTTAATTATGTTAATTATCTAGGTTAGGGCAAACATTTAGTTAGGGCTTTGACAGAGAAGTAGTTAGGTTAACTATTTAATTAGGTTAATTACCTAGGTTAGTGGAAAAATTTAGTTAGGGCTTTGACAGAGAACTAGTCAGGTTAACTAGTTTAATTAGGTTAATTATCTAGGTTATTTAGGCAAGTTTTATTTTAAAGATGATCCCTTCCTAGACTTTTATTGTTGAGTATATCTTTTCATTGAAGTGGTCATGTTGTTTGTGCCCAAGTGGCTTTGTTGTTTGAATGAAGCTGAGTGGCCTATATATGTTTTGCCGGAATGTTGATTCATTTCCGTTCTGGCAAATTTCAGGTTCTCGATTTGTCCACTTTTTAGCAAAGGTCATGCCGAAATTTTCTGTGAATTTCGGCATGACTTGTGCTACAAACTAGGACATATCGAGTACCCGGGATTTGCCGCACCAGGAAGGAGTCAACGTTCCTACAAAACATAGGCCTATTGTATGTCATTATTCATTTTATTAGGTCTAGAATTAATTTACTATATTTAATCGTAGGAAACATGGCTAGCAATGATGAAGGACAAGGTTCGGGTGATTGCGACGACGTCTACTGGGCGGCAGAAGAATTTTTTAGCCTTGCCGACGATCAACCGGTGGCATCAAGGACTGAGACCGACATGCAGACCAGTGCTGAGACTGAGACCGGCGCTGAGACTCAGACCGGCATCGAGACTGGCGCTGAGACTGAGACTGGTGCTAAGATTGAGACCGGTGCTGAGACTCAGACCGTCATCGAGACCGGCACTGAGACTGAGACCAGCGCTGCCTCGGGGAGCGGAGCAGGTGTAGAACAGAAAGCAAAGAGACAACGGCTTCCTAACAAACTCAAGACTACTCATCATCCTCTACCCCTGATTCTCCCACGCTCTTTACATGGACTCATCAAAGAACATTCACAAAAAGGATTACACCCACATCAAGGATGTTCTCGACAGTGCTATGTTTTACTACCAAGCAAGGGGTGGAGAGGTCAGGGACAAGAAGACAAGGGGCGGCAGGGCTGCCTTCGGCCATAAGACCGACTTCTGTTGCATCCAGCAACCGAACGATTCTCTTAATCACTACACCACAACACTGATGTAAGGACAGAAAAACTGCCATGAGAAAGCACTTTCAAGGGCAGATAAACTGCCAGGACAGTGTTTCCCCCGGCAGATAGAACCGCCACAAGAACGGCTGCCGGGGATAACTTCTCCCGACATATAATTTTTTGCCGGCAGTTTCTTTGCCCTTGCCCGTCTATTTGCCGGCAGTTTGTTTTCTCCCGGCAGATTGGTCAAAGTACATGAGACATCAATTACCGGCAGTCCAACTGCCTGCAGAAGCTCATTTACCCGGCATTTTTTATGCCGGCACATAGATTTCACTACCAAATAGTTATAGGCATCCCTAATGTAATATTCATTCATTATGTTCAAACAATCAGTACATATTACACAATTTATACATACGCTTCACTCAAAGTAACATGTCTCATCCATACACTTCAATCAAAGTAACATGTCTCATCCATACACTTCAATCAAAGTAACATGTCTCATTCATACACTTCACTCCAAACCCTTAAAGTCAATTCGATAAATTAACATAACAACCATATATATATAAGCAGGTTGTGCCACAAAAGGTACAATACATATATGTTTCTACATGTGTGCCACAAAAGAACATATGTTTCTGGGGTGCCACACAACCAAAATGAGCATATTGTGGCCTAACAACCGGCAAAATGAGCAGAGCAAGTGTATAGGTTCCACAAACAAAGCATAATCACTCTACCATATCTTCAACCGCTTAAAGATCTTCCGAATCTCCCAAATCTTCAGCAGCTTGAAGATCTTCGAAACCCCCATCAACTTCTGTAGGGAAACCTGCAACAAATAAGAAACTCAAAATGGAGCTCTCGTTTCAGATTTTAAATTAGCACATTAAAGATTTTGACATGCTGCAGTTTAACTCATCGGCATAAATAGAACTCTTCTAAATGTGCATCACTTCATCATCACTGCAAGCAATGTTACATCATTAGATCAAGCAGGAATTGTTTGAAGTACACATACAATATCTTCATGTGCAAATAAGGAAAACAGGAACCTGTACAATTGACTTGCAAAAGCAATGACTAAAACTGAGTTAAACATGTATAACATCATCTCTGGAGTTAATTTAGTACTCTGAGTTCGAATCAAATTTTTTTTGCACTGAGTTAAACTCTACAAATAGGCAACACTCTATACAGTACTATTTTGAACAAATAGTCAAAGCTGTGTACAAATAGGCAAAACTCTGTACTATACACAATACGGTAGTGCAAGTAGGCAAGACTCTGTACTATACAGAGTACAATAGTACAAATAGGCAAAAATCTGTGCAAATAGGCAGGGGCAGGCCCACATCAATTTTAAAAACTACGTATATATAGTGTATATCATATGTATATAGGAGAAAAAACTAATGAAATAACCGTTGGTTACTGATTTCTCTCTGTATCTCATGCATCTTAGCTTGTGTTTAATAGAATTCATTGAAGAGAATACCCTCTAACAGTGTAGCAAGCCAAAACTAATAGTAGAGTTTAACACTGAGTTCTAGCTCGAAGCCAAAAATCTGTCATGTGCAAATAGGCAAAACATGCTCAGTTCAAATCTTTCTTTTTCTTGCACTGAGATAAACATTTGTACAGAGTCTCCAAGAATGACAAGGTAATGCAGCACTGTCGCGTATACTGTGGGGTGAAAGGAAGCATCGAGGAACCGATTACTTGCACCGACGGAACAGGTCAAGATTGCTGCTCTTGCCCACCTGCTCGGAAGTCGCTGGCAGCCGCCAAGCCACCCCGCCTCTCAGGTCAGGTCACTTCCCAAATTTATGAATTTCTTTACCCCATCAATATATGCTTGTGTACTTCTAGCTTTATCCATCCTACTCTTGTCAATTCTTAACCAGTTTCACTAAAATTGCCTAACATGCGGCAGAAAGTATACTTCTATTAAGGAAAAAATGTAGTAACAAAATGCATATCACCCATATCTAGTACAGGCAACAAGAAATACAATATGGAGAAGGAATGCCATCACACAACACAATATAATGAACTGAAACATGTCATTTCAGAAAATACAAAAAACAAAATAGTAGTAAGAATGTCATCATCTATACCATAAAAGCACAGCGCCTGTTCTATACACATATCGTATTTCACACAACACAAACAAAGATGGTTCTACTTTGGGGCATCAACTAAACAACTTAGTCAGGTGGACTAAACAGGTGGACTGAAGACTTAAAATGATTAGCTTTCTTCTCAAATTAAAATGAACTCCATAGCTCAACTCAACAACTTAGTCAGGTGTCAGCGAATCTAATTAAGCTATGCACTTATTAATCAACAATGGTCCTTGTCCTTCGATCTGAAGGGCTACTAACAGTACTAGTGTTCATCTATGTTTATTTTTTAGTTGCATTTTAAGAACCATTTCAGGACTATTACACTTTTACACATTTCGTAGCAGCACAAGCTAACAACTATATCACATATTCCAAATTGCTAGCTTGCTCTTTTGGTGATGATAGTAGAACTAGCTCGAAAGAAAAAAGGAACAAAATATGAAATCTCACCTGACAAATAAAGGGGAAAAGGAGGCAGCGCTATTGATCCAGGGGAAGAACGTTGCGGAGGGTAGATGCTCTGTTGCTTCAATGCAGAGGACGTGGAGGATGTGGACCCGCAGGTTGGTGCTCGGTGAAGCTTGCCGGGAGGAGGCCTGCTCGGAGAGTACGCTAGCTCGCGATGAGCGAAGGCATTCCACGGAGGATGGTGGTCGCCGGTGGAGTCGTTCAGCGAAAACTGTGTGCTAGCATGATAATAGGTGTCTGTATGTTTACACAGTTCACTTCCAAAACTGGGATGTGTCTAACATGATTCAAAACCATACAATAAATGAGTGAATTAAAAACACGTGTTTGTGTTGATGCCTTCATGGCCATCAAACATAACTGTGTTACTATGTCGTAAAAAAAGTTGAATTTCACCGGAAGAGCTTGATTAGAGCTTACATGCACACAGTTTCACTTCCAATATGACACATCCTTTCACAATTCAATTTCAAGAGGAGTTATAGCTATAAGGTGTCACAATTGCAGTCCCGCTGAATATAAACCTTATTGCTGCTTTCAAAGCAAGTAGCTTTTGCCAGCATATTTTCATACTTCCAGTGTGTATATATGTATAGCAAGATTAAAAAGCAATCAAAGGTGCGGCAATGGCAGTCCCATTGAATATAAATGGTATTGCTGCTTTCAAAGAAAGTAGCTTTTACTAGCATGTCTTTAGACTTTCAGTGTGTATGTATCAATAGCAAGATTACTATGGCTGGTTATAGTTTCATGAATGTTGATCCTTCTAGTACATTCAGGTTGTATAGAAAATAGTAAATACAACCAATTCTCACACATGAGGTGCTTCCTTTTTGAAAGATCCCCAAGTTAAGAGGAAAAATATAGATGCATCACTAACAAAATTATGCAAAGAGAAGCTTCCACACATGTATATGTTTAATCCCAAGTCCCACCATCAATCCATAAAAAGGATTTTCTGAAAGAAAATAGAACTGGCATAACTAAGGTAAAATTCACTTGTGTTCCTCTCAAATAAATCAGTGTGTCTACAATCCTGTAGTTTCTAATTATTAGTGGTGAAAATCAGATTATATGTATGAAGAGAAGCGTTACCACTCATGGAAATTTTGTGAGCAAGCTACTGTTTCTTTATTAGCTTGCAAGACTGTTGTTTCCTTCTTC
This sequence comes from Triticum urartu, assembly GCF_056163025.1. Lineage (NCBI taxonomy): Eukaryota > Viridiplantae > Streptophyta > Magnoliopsida > Poales > Poaceae > Triticum > Triticum urartu. The sequence goes on from NC_141879.1 coordinate 429,652,954, forward strand.
TTTTTCCCAACGTATTCTAGTCACTTCCTCTGAAGTGGCAAAACAGAGAATCATATGTATAATGTTAGATGATGAATATTTGCTAAGAAACAATGTGGCCAAATATAGGCACAAAAAAGTGAAGTGTCAGCTCTCCAAGCTCACGGAAAGACAAAAGTTCAGAGGCCATGGTGGCTGGCTGTCCATGGTAGCAGGAACAAAATCGACCAACCAATAAGTTGGGAATAACTCCCATCAAACAAAAAAGAATAACAACCTCACCTCCTCTGAGCAGCTGACAAATTCGACAGAAACCAAAAAAGATCTGAAGGAAGGCCACCTGTATCGGGTTTCCACCATGACGGATCTGAGCAGCGTGGTGTGCCGGCGTAGTGAAGAGCGGGCACAGCTCTCGCCGCTAGGTGGAGGAAGCAGTGGCGGGGATCCCGTCGGTCCTCGTCAGCGCCGAGCCGTGGAGGGCCACGGAGAATAGGAGCACGACAGCATGGTGGTGCGCGACGACCCTGAGATAGCGGAGGAGCCAAGCACCAACGGTTCCTCTAGCGCTTGTCATCGCCACGCTCGCAGGCCAATGGAGGAGGCTCGGACTTCTCCGCGGGGTCTGGTGCGGGAGAGGGGGGCGACATCGACGGATCGACCTCGACACACCGTCGGTGGTGTCGAAGGGAGGGAGCCGAGGATTCGACCTCGCACGACTATGGAAGGAGGCGAGGTCGACCTCGATGCACCGGGCACCATCGACACCGATGGGGGTCATCATGGGCGGTGGAGATCTAAGGCGGACAAGGACGGGGGCGGGGGCGGCGGCGTTGGTGTGGGAGAGGACAATGTGGATGAGGGTTCGATTTGGGGAAGACCTATTTGGGGCGGCGGCTATTTGGTGCAAACTTTTCGCGGGCCTCTCGCGCGGTACGCGCGCAACTGGGCCAATTTCAGTCTCGCGCCCTACAGACACTCCGGCAGATAATGGGCTATAGTTTAGTTGTGACGGCAGACACTATGTCCTTACAAACAAAAATCGTTGCCGGCAGTTTGTGCGCCCTCGTTCCTACACTTCTGCAGGCAGTTTATTGCCCTTAATTACTTCTATCGGCAGTAACGACATCCCTGGCAGATAGTTTGTCCTTAACCCACTATTTATCCCGGCAGTTAACTGCCCCTAATTAAGTGTTGTGGTGTAGTGAATGATGGATTCTATGTCCTACACCACATGCTGGAGTACAGACGGGATCACTAGAACCTTCGCATGTCACCTAGATCCGGCGATGCCCATATTTTACAATGGGCAAAGGACATAGGAGATATCGAGGATCATCGACTTCGAGCTGAGTTCTATAACATCCAACGCGAACTTGCCCAAATCATCATGAAGGAGGTCATCGGAAAAAGAGGGATGTTCTACGGAGAAGGACAAATGTCGCGGGAAGACGTCCGAACATGGATAGCCTCTCAGCGTCTCGACATGAAGCCTTTCACTAAGCTCAAGGACTATCTCCCAGACTTGGATGGATGGAACGACATGTTGGGGTGATTGTCGATATATGACAATGTGTCCGTTTAGTCCATACATTCTGTATGAAAAAACTTTGAGTTATGCATGGCGAAACTTTATTTGTGATGTAATTAAACCGTCCTCCTCCTCGACTAGCCAAAATCACTCTAGTTAGGGCATTTTGGGGTACGATGAACTTTGTTATTTATGCTTATGATATGTTGTTTCTATTTTTGCCAAGTCTGTCTCTTTCCGTTGCTCAACTATATATGTTGCATATCATCGACTCATGTGACGATGCAGGTGCATAGATCATAGATGGCGAAGAAGTGCTACACCAGGAGTATATATACGACAAGTGGCCGGAGTGTCAGGCCCAGGTGTACTGGTTTCCGGTTTCCGAGCGACAGACAGTAGTTAGTTTAGGTTCACGCTAATGCGAGAGAGGGATACGAACTCATGTACACAAAGTGATAGCTCTTCTCGCGTAAATCATTGTTTAGATGGATGACGATGTATGTGCAAGTAATCAAGACTTGTATCGCTATTTTCGAGATGATGACGAGAGACCACTTTGTGTTGGATGATGATTATGATGAGACTATTTGTATGTATATGCTATGATTACATCTTTGGTCTCGCAGGCATTTGTATGTGTATCATAATGACATTTGTATGAGCCAAAAAAAACAAAAAACTAGTAAAATTAGCAGTAGCGAGTGGAGAAAAGTTAGCAGCTGCGCGGTAGTAGCAGTAGCGCGCATGAAAGAAGCGTGATATAGCTATTAGCAGTAGTGAGCTTCCACTAAGTGCGCTGCTGCTACACTTGTGTAGCAGTAGCGCTGGTGAGCACGCGCTACTGCTATGTGTTAGCTGTAGCGCCTTATTAGTAGCGCCGGTCCACGCGCTACTGATACACCTAAAACCCGCGTTGCTGCTAGCCTTTTCCCTAGTAGTGGGTGGCCGACGGCAATGCAGGGCGACGATGGCGCAATGACAGCTGAGGAGTTGGATTTGGGGGAAGTAGTCGTGGAGAAGAAGAACCGCGCGGTTAAGTCAAAAATAGCAGTAGCGCGGTCCAGGAAAAGCGCTATTGCTACATTAGCTATAGCTAACTTAGCTATAGCGCTGTCTGACAAAACGCGCTACTGCTACGCCTTTATCTTTATTTTTATTTATCATTTGTTTTCCTTCATATTTTCATTTTTTTCCTTCCCCTTTTTCTATTTCTTCCATTTTCATTTACTTTTCTATATGTTTTTCATTTGATTTTCCTTTCATTAGCAGTAGCGCTTTCTGCGTAAAACACACTGCTACAACAACCTTAGCAGCAGCGTGCTTTGCTTTAGCTCGCTACTAATATTGGTAGCCTGGCGTGAACATTAGGGGAATTGTAGTTGCAGCGCTTCTTCGCTGAGACGCGCTACTGCTATAAACTTAGCTGCAGCGCATTTCTTTGCCACGTGCTAGTGGTAAGTAGTAGTAGCGCTTATTTTTGTCCCGCACTACTGGTAAGATTCTGTGTATAAGGTTTTCCCTAGTAGTGCGTGCATAGAGTTGTGTCGGTGGTCGATAGAAGTTGAGGAAATATTTGTTCTACCTTTAGCTCCTCGTTGGGTTTGACACTCGTACTTATCGAAAGAGGCTACAATTGATCCCCTATACTTGTGGGTTATCATGAACCACCATCAGTCATTAAATATCTAGGGACTCCAAACCTTGGGAAAATAACTTCCTTAAGCATTTTAATAGAGGTGTTGTGATCACCACAACTGGTTGGAATAGCTTCTACCCATTTAGTAACACAATCAACAATAACGAAAATATGTGTATACCCATTAGAGGAAGGAAAAGGTCCCATGTAATCAAATCCCCAAACATCACATGGTTCAACAGCAAGTGAATAATTCATAGGCATTTCTTGACGCTTACCGATATTACCTATTCTTTGCATTCATCACAAGATAAGACAAACTTACGGGCATCCTTGAAGAGAGTACGTCAATAAAATCCAGATTGCAATACCATGTGGGCAGTTCTATTGCCATAAGGTTCAGAGTGAAATTTCCGTAGGATATGTCCCTTTGTTCATGCTCAGGTACACAAGGTCTAATAATACCATCTACTCCATCTTTATAAAGATGTGGGTCATCCCAAAAGTAGTGTCTTAAATCATAAAAGAAATTTTTTTATTTTCTTGATATATAAAACTAGGTGGTAAATATTTAGCAACAATGTAATTAGCATAGTTAGCATACCAAGGAGTGTTGTGAGAAACATTTATTGCAGCTAACTGCTCATTAGGAAAACTATCATCAATAGGTAGTGGGTCATAAGGCACATTTTTCAAGCCTAGACAAGTTATCAGCTCTAGGGTTATCAGCCCCTTTTCTATCAGTGAATTGTAAATCAAATTCTTGTAGCAAGAGAACCCGTCGAATAAGTCTAGGTTTAGCACCTTTCTTTTTCATAAGATATTTAATAGCAGCATGATCAGTGTGAACAATTACTTTTGAATCAACAATGTAAGATCTAAATTTATCACAAGCAAACACCACTGCTAAGAATTATTTTTCCGTAGTAGCATAATTTCATTGAGCACTGTCTAGAGTTTTACTAGCATAATGAATAACATTTAGTTTCTTATCAACTCTTTGTCCTAGAACAGCACCAACATCATAATCAGTAGGATCACACATAATTTCGAAAGGCAATTTCCAATTAGGTAGTTGAACAATAGGTGCAGAAATTAAGGCTTTCTTGAGTGTTTCAAAGGCTTCTAAACAATCATCATCAAAAACAAAAGGAATGTCCTTTTGCAAAAGCTTCGTAAGAGGCCTAGAGATTTTATAAAAATCTTTGATAAATCTCCTATAGAAACCAGCATGACCATGGAAAATACGAATACCTTTGATATCTTTAGGACATGGCATTTTCTCAATTACATCAACCTTAGCTTTGTCCACTTCAATACCTCATTCAGAAATTTTATGACCCAGGACAATGCCTTCATTAACCATAAAGTGGCACATTTCCCAATTCAAGACAAGATTTGTTTGCTCGCATCTCTGCAAAACTCGGTCAAGATTGCTTAAACAATCATCAAAAGACTTCCCATAAACAGAGAAATCATCCATGAAAACCTCAACAATCTTTTCACAAAAGTCAGAGAATATAGCAGTCATACATCTTTGAAAGGTAGCAGGTGCATTACATAAACAAAAAGGCATACGTCTATAAGCATAAGTTCCAAAGGGACAAGTGAAAGTGGTCTTTTCTTGGTCAGGTTGAGAAACAGGTATTTGTGATAAACCAGAATATCCATCAAGGAAGCAAAAATGTGTGTGCTTAGATAATATTTCTAGCATCTGACCAATAAAAGGCAGATGGTAATGATCTTTTCTAGTTGCTTTGTTTAATTTTCTAAAATCAATTACCATTCTATAACCTGTAACAAATCTTTGCGGAATAAGTTCATTCTTATGATTAGGAACAACAGTAATACTTCCCTTTTTGTGGTCACAATGAACATGACTTACCCATCTACTATCAGCTATGGGATAGATTATACCTGCTTCCAGAAGTTTTAAGATTTCCGTTCTTACCACTTCTTTCATCTTCGGATTTAACCGACGTTGGTGATCAACAACGGGTTTAGCATCAGGTTCCATATTAATTTTGTGCTGACATAGAGTGAGACTAATGCCCTTTAAATCATCAAGGCTATATCCAATAGCAGCTCGGTGCTTCCTTAGAACTTTCAATAATCTTTCTTGTTTATGTTCTGAAAGGTTAGCACTACTAATAACAGGATATATCTTCTTTTTATCAAGATAAACATATTTCAAAGTGTCTGGAAATTGCTTTAATTCAGACACATGATCACCTTTAGGTGGAGGAGGACCTCCTAGAGTTTCAATGGGAATTGTGTTTAAGTAGAGGACGTTGTTCAAAGAAAATCTTATCTATTTTATTTCTTTCATGCATCTGTAAATCACTTTCATGGTCCAGCAAATATTGTTCTAGTGGATCAGTAGGAGACACAACAATAGAAGCAAGACCAATTAATTCATCTTTACTAGGCAATTATTTTTCATGAAGTTTTCTACTAAACTTGGAAAAATTAAACTCATGACACTCATCACCAAAACTAACACCGATAGTTTGTTTCTCGTAGTCTATTCTAGAATTAACGGTGTTCAAGAAAGGTCTACCAAAGATAATGGGACAAAAGTGATCTTGTGGGGAACCAAGAACAAGAAAATCAGTAGGGTATTTTATTTTCCCACACAAGACCTCAACATCTCTAACAATCCCAATTGGTGATATAGTGTCTCTATTAGCAAGTTTGATAGTAACATCTATGTCTTCTATCTCTGCGGGTGCTATGCCATTCATAATTTCTTGATATAAGGAATAAAGAATAGCACTTAAGCTAGCACCTATGTCACATAAACCATGATGACAGTGATCCCCTATTTTAACTGAGACAATGGGCATGCCAACAACAGGTCTATGTTTATCCTTTTTATCAGGTTTGGCAATTCTAGCAACTTCTTCACAGAAGGAAATAACATGCCCATCTACATTTTCTTCCAAGAGATCTTTAACGATAGCAATACTAGGTTCTACTTTAATTTGTTCATCCAGTTTAGGTGTTCTAATATAGCTTTTGTTGACCACAGTTGAAACTTTGGCATGTTCCTTTATCCTAACAGGGAAAGGTGGTTTCTCAATATAAGCAGTAGGAACAACTGGGTCTACATTATAAATTATAGTTTCTTCTTTAACTGGTACCAGTTCTTTAGTTTCTTCTTTAATAGGTGGATGATATTTAAACCACTTGTCTTTAGGGAGATCAACATGAGTAGTCACAAAAGGAGGCTACTATCTCATAGTCAAGTCCATATTTAGTGCTAAACTTTTGACAAGCATCGGTATCCATAAAAGATTTAACACAATCATATTTAAGTTTAATACTTGACTCTTTACCTTTGTCGAGTTCCCAATCTTCAGAGTTGCGTTTAATTCTTTCCAAAAGATCCCACCAGAATTCAATAGTCTTCTTCATAAAAGAATAAGGACAAGAAGTATCAAGCATGGTTTGATCATTACAAGAAAGCCGAGCATAAATTTTTTGGATAATAATTTCTCTTGAGAGCTCATGATTGGGGAATGAGTATAACATTGACTTCAGCCTCCCCCAAGCTAGAGCGATACTTTCTCCTTCACGAGGCCAAAAATTATATATATATATAATTCCGATCAAGATGAACTAGATTTATAGGATAATTTTTTTGATGGAACTCCAATTTCAATCAATTCCAATTCCAGGATCAAATATCATCGCATAGAATATACCATGCCAATGCTTTTCCATTCAAAGATAAAGGGAAAACCTTCTTCATTACTTCATCTCCGGGTAAACCTGCAAGCTTGAACAATCCACATACATCAAGTGCATATCAGGATGTTCGGTTCCGTCTCCTGCATAAGGATTAGCTAGCAGTTGTTCTATCATACCTGAAGGAATTTCATATTCAATATTTTTAGTAGGTGATGTAGGTTGAGGGGTAGCTAATTGTGGTTCTGGTCGAGGTGAAGATACCCCGAACAAACCCCTCAAAGTATTATTTTCCATAGTATCCAGTGACAGTAAATTTCAGCACACTATATAAATGTCACCTTAACAAATTCCACTTACCAAAGACGCTTCACTCCCCGGCAACGGCGCCAGAAAATAACCTTGATGACCCACAAGTATATGGGATCAATTGTAGCTATTTTTGATAAGTAAGTGTGTCGAACCCAACGAGGAGCAGAAGGAAATGACAAGTGGTTTTCAGCAAGGTAATGTCTGCAAGTGCTGAAATTGTAAGTAACAGAGTAGTTTGATGGCAAGATAATTTGTAATGAGCAAGTAACGATAACAGTAGCAAAAGTGCAGCAACGTAGCCCAATCCTTTTGAGGCAAAGGACATGCCAAAACAGTTTCTTATGATAAGCAAAGCGTTCTTGAGGGTACACAGGATTTTCATCTAGTTACTTTCAACTTGTTGGCTTGATTCGTGTTCGCTACTTTGATAATTTGATATGTGGGTGGACCAGTGCTTAGGTGTTGTTCTTACTTGAACAAACCTCCTACTTATGATTAACCCTCCTGCAAGCATCCGCAACTATGAGAAAAGTATTAAGAATAAATTATAACCATAGCATTAAACTTTTGGATCCAATCGGTCCCTTACGGAATAACGCATAAACTGGGGTTTAAGCTTCTATCACTCTCGCAACCCATCATCTAATTTCTACTCCACAATGCATTCCCTTAGGTCCAAATATGGTGAAGTGTCATGTAGTCGACGTTCACATGACACCACTAAGGGAATCACAACATACATACTATCAAAATATCGAACACATATCAAGTTCACATGATTACTTGCAACATGATTTCTCCCGTGACCTCAAGAACAAAAGTAACTATTCACAAATGATAATCATGCTCAAGATCAGAGGGGTATTAAATAGCATATTCGATCTGAACATATAATCTTCCACCAAATAAACTGTATAGTAATCAACTATAAGATATAATCAATACTACTAGTCACCCACAAGCACCAATATACAGTTCTGGTAACAAGATGGAACATAAGAGATGAAGTAGGGTTTGATATGAAATGGTGTTGTTGAAGATGTTGATCGCGATTGCCCTCCCCAAGATGGGAAAGTTGTTAGTGATGATGATGACGATGATTTCCTCCTCTGGGAGGGAAGTTCCCCCGACAGAATCGCTCCGCCGGAGGGCAAAAGTGCTCCTGCCCATGTTCCGCCTCGAGATGGTGGCCCTCCGTCTCGAAAGTCCTCTCCCTATTTTTTTTCTAGGTCAAAATTACTTATGTACCAGAAGATGGGCACCGGAGGCGGGCCTGGGTGAGCATAACCCACCAGGGCGCGCCTAGGCTCCCTGGCGTGCCTAGGTGGGTTGTGCCCAACTGGTGGCCCCCCTCTGGTACTTATTTGCTCCAATATTCTTCATATATTCCATAAAAATTCTCCGCAAAGTTTCAGCTTGTTTGGAGTTGTGGAAAATAGGTAGCCTGGCATAACTTTTCCTAGTCCAGATTTCCAGCTGCCGGAATTCTCCCTCTTTGTGTATACCTTGCATATTATGAGAGAAAAGGCATTAGAATTACTCCAAAAAGCATTATTGTGGATAAAAACATCATAAATGACAGTAGGAAAACATGATGCAAAATGGATGTATTAGTAGTTGTGTGAAATGATGGTAGGAATGGCAGAAGTCTTTCGCAGAGGCTCACCGGTAGGCGAGACAGATTTGACAGCACCCTGCCTCGCTCCCATTGGTCCATATTAATTGCATGCCCAAGCCGCTGGCCATAATAGGTGGCCGCACCACCTTTCCATAATAGTCACCAACGTCTTGACTCTGGAGTGTATGAAGATGCCGCCGAAGCGCACCATCGGAGGTAGTGGCGACGCCGGGGCTGGTGAAGCACCCGTGCAACGCGTGAAGCTGGGCACAGAGGTTGCCGTCGCCACAGACGAGGTCTCGTGCGGGCAGCAACACGACCTTGACTACGCCGGCACCGTCGTGCCCCCTGCCGGAGCCGGAGTTTAACAGTAACTCTGGCAACGACTGCGACTCCGACGGAAAACCGGTTAGTCATCTATATACCTATTTGTGCGGAAAACATATCATGTGTTTTCTCTGGTTACTCCGCCCTCTATAATTTTTCTGGAATACAAATCCTATGGTTATGTTCTCTCGGTCCATGAAATCAGAGTAACTAAGACCCGTTAGATGCACATAGTGTATTGATTGTTTGAATGTTATCCGTATAGAGTTAGTGATTAATTGTTTGTTCTGTACACATGATTTTTGATAATAATCCAACTAGGCATAGCTTGCGTGCTAATAATTCGTGGCCACATCTTGAGAATTGATTTTGAATGTCCTACATATATGTTTGTGCCTTTTTTCTTCTAGATCTTGAGAATTGATTTTGAATGTCCTACATGTATGTTTATGCCATTTTTTCTTTCCGATTGGTATGTACACAGATGAGGCTCTCACCAGCGCCGCCACCGGATGTATATCTTGGACCCCGGCTGTGCGGCCAGAAGCGCCCCTGGACCTGAGGAACCAGTAGAATCTCCGGCGGACCGCATCAGCGGTCTTCCGGATGGCATCCTTGGGGAGATCATCTCCCTTCTCCCCACTAAGGATGGCTGCCGCACACAATTCCTAGCATCTCGATGGCGCACTCTGTGGCATACCATGCCTCTTAATCTCGACTGTCGTCAGCTATCTGTTGATTATGATTATGAACTCCCCGGAGCCATCACCTCCTCCCACAAGGGCTCCGTTCAACGCATTTGCATCCCAGCATGCTACCTGCTGGACATACCCTTCACGGTGGCTGCCTGGCTGACATCCTGTCAATTCGATAAACTCCAGCAGCTTGAGTTCTACCATGACTATGTATGTAACATACCACGAACCGATGTATTGGTGCCCTCACCACCGATCAACATCTCGTGGTTTTCCTCCTCTCTCCACACCGCCACCTTAGCCCGGTGCCATCTAGAATACAATCTGGTACAAAAGCTTTGACTCCACTACTAAAAAAACTTACGCTTGTGGTGGTTGATCTGTCGGAGGCCGCACTGCACAGCATCATCCACTCCAACTGCCCTGCCCTAGAGCGCTTGCTGCTTGTTTTAGGAATGGAAATTTGTATCTGTTGTGTCAAAATAAAGTCGCCCCACCTTGTAAGCATGGGAATTTGTTTTTTTGGACATGATCCGAAGATGCCCCTTCACTTCAAAGGTTGCTCCTTGATTGTGGTATAGTACCTTCGCAAATAACTGTAGTCTCTGCGCCTAAACTGGAGACCTTGGGTGCAATTCGTGATCCTTTTAGATGGTTCAAGAAGGTGTTTGGCTCCACACCTATTGAGGTACTATATAATTCACATAAAAATTTGTTATCTTCTTTTTTTCATTTCTGCGCATAAGTATCATCTTGGAGTACACTTTTGGTACTAATATTATGTTCTATGCTCAATGAAGAGCTTGTCCATCCTATCAGTGATGATGAATTCTGTCAAGACCTTACATATCAGTATGTGGTGTTCTGATCTCAACACGATTGTTGGCTTGCTGCAATGCTTTCCATGTCTGGAGAATTTGTATATAAAGGTGATGATTTCACGCACATTGAAAGCCCATATATAACGTACTATAATTAATAATTCATCTATCACTATTTCAACATAATCTTTTTTAGACATTAAGTGTTTTCAATCTTCATCTCTATTTAGGCACTAACACATGGAGAAAAAAATATAACCAATCGATGGTTCAAGAAGCACCGGGATTTTTTCAGATCTCATGACATTCGTTTGAAGACAGTAACACTGGAAGGATATGCATGCAACAATGCAAACATTAGCTTTGTCACATTCTTCATGTTGAATGTGAGGGCACTATTGTCCATGAGGATTAAGTTTTTCGACTAGAAATTTCTTATGGCTGCAAGTGTTGAATAGCATAAAAAGAAGTTTCAGGTGGACAAAAGGGCTTCTGAACATGCTCGGCTTCTATTTACAACAACTTGTTATCATGTACCAGTAGAATTTCTAGTCCAGGATCTTGATTTTATGGATCAGACCAATCCATTTGATTGTGACTGCCAAAAACTTTGGTTGAGTTAGTTGTTATTGTCCTGTTCAATCTGGATTTTGTGTAAACCTGATGAGCAATTAATCATCGTGCTTTTGTACCTTTCTGTAAGCTGGGGTTAGATATTGTTGCCCTTTTCAACTCGGCTTTGACCCATATTTTCTTTCATACTAGGCCAATGGCTTGCCATTTCTTTAATTAAGACATAAATATTATAAGCATTCACAACATAGGGAAAGAACCTCACTCTCGTGGGATCCTTGAGATCTTTGTTCATTATAGAACCACAAGTTCTTAGCGCCACCAGCACCCACAAACTAATTTTCAGTTAGCACACCAAATGGGTTGTAATTCTTTATAAGAAAAGCTACATGGTAGTGACAAATTTGGATTTGTCGTTTGGGACCCATGATGGAAAAGCCTATCCAGGGTAGTTTGACTCGACAGTAAACATTGAGAAACCTACTTTTAAAATTACTGTAAATCCAAAACTCACCTCAAAATCATGAAACTTGGCATGGTGTTATGACATAGCACCAACATGCTGTGGTAAAAAAATAGTGCAATTTGGGACAAGTTTTGGTAGAAACTTCTTACAAACCGGAGCTTTGTTGGGGAACATAGTAATTCAAAAAAATTCCTACGATCACGCAAGATCTAACTAGGAGATGCATAGCAATGAGAGGGGAGAGTGTGTCCAAGTACCCTCGTAGACCGAAAGCGGAAGCGTTTAGTAACACGGTTGATGTAGTCGAACGTCTTCACGATCCAACCGATCCTAGCACTGAACGTATGGCACCTCCGTGTTCAGCACACGTTCAGCACAATGATGTCCCTCGAGCTCTTGATCCAGTTGAGGATGAGGGAGAGTTCCTTCAGCACGTCGGCGTGGCGATGGTGATGATAAAGTTACCGGCGCAGGGCTCACCTAAGCACTACGATGATATGACCGAGGTGGTAAACTATGTAGGGGGGCACCGCACATGGCTAAGGGATGTCTTTTGTGCCTTTGGGGTGCCCCCCGCCTCCGTATATAAAGGGGGGAGTAGGAGGAGGTGGCCGACCTAGGGAGCGCGCCATAAGGGGCGAGTCCTACTTGGAGTCCTACTCCAAGTAGGATTCTGCCCCCCTCCTTCCTTCCACCGGAGAGGGAAAAGGGGAAGGGAGAGAGAGGGAGAAGGAAAGAGGGGGGCAGCCCCCTTGTCGGTGTCAAAACTGGCAGATCTCGGGTAGGGGGTCCCGAACTGTGCGTCTAAGGTTGATGGTAACAGGAGAGAAGGGACACGATGTTTACCCAGGTTCGGGGCCTCTCTATGGAGGTAATACCCTACGTCCTACTTGATTGATATTGATGAGTATGAATATTACAAGAGTTGATCAACCACGAGATCGTAATGGCTAAACCCTAGAAGTCTAGCATGTATGACTACGGTATTGAGTATATCCTTTCTGGACTACACCCTCTGGTTTATATAGACACCGGGGGGATCTAGGGTTACATAGAGTCGGTTACATAAGATGGAATCTTCATAGTTGTTCGTCAAGCTTGTCGTCCACACCAAGGAGAGTCTTATTTGGACACGGGTCCACTCTTCGGTCTTCATATCTTCACATCCCATCAGTCCGGCCCATAGATAACAGGTTGGACGCTCGAGGACCCCTTAGTCCAGGACTCCCTCAGTAGCCCCCGAACCAGTCTTCAATAGCAAAGTGTTCGGCACACGGATTATCTTCGGTATTGCAAGGCGGGTTCCTCCTTTAATGATTTCCAGGTAGAGTATTCATCCGTTGATTTGATGTCTCCCCTTGGCTTCTGTGTGTTTAATGTCCTTGTTTTCCACATGTGGAGCGAATGCGGACAGTCAGGGTATTTTTTGCAAATAACACCTCAATCCTGTAGGGAAGAGCATCTATTTAAAGAGATTGGATCTCAGATCCTTTCGGCACCAAGCGGAGAAAATCCTCAAAGACCGCCAGGCAAGACCATTCCAACATTGCCAACAATTCCAGCTCCTCTTCCCGTTCCAACCCAGAGAGAGGTGAGTGGGGGAGGTGCTCTGTGTCCTATAGTCGATTGGCGAAGCTGCAAACACAGGGATTTCTCCCTCCAGCAGATCTGGTCCCTGTTCGGGCAGGGTTGGCCTCCTTCAACGGCAAAACCCAGGCAGAGGATTTTCCCAATCCGTCTGTGGGAGAACGGGTGTGCTTCGTCCCCCATCAGCTGAGGGGAGTGGGGTTTCCAATTCACACATTCCTCTGAGGACTACTGGAGTACTATGGCCTCCAGCTGCACAACTTTACCCCCGGCTCCATCCTCCACATTACGGGTTATGTCGCCCTATGCGAGCTATTCCTGGGCTGCGAGGCCCATTTCGAATTACGGAGAAGACTGTTCTACCTCGTCCCTCGCAATCAAGGTGGATCAATCTTTGAAGTGGGAGGAGCCGAAGTGTGGCGCATCGCAGGGATCGGATACCTATCCGGCACACCGAAGAAAGCTCCGGAAGAGTGGCCTTCCGAATGGTTCTACATCGACGACGTCGCTCTACCCGACCCCGTCCGCATAGCCCCCCCCCCCCCCCCCCCCGAGTTTTCAAATGCTCCGCTGAAGAAGCGCCATAGTTGGCATCCTTAGAGCCTCGAGGAAGAAGATAGCGCGGAGGTCAGCTTGCTACTGGGCAAGATCAAAACGCTTGCCCAGTCCAGACTGTCAATTGTCGAGGTGATGGCGATTTCTATAACGCGGGGGGTCCAGCCACTCCAATACCGAGGACTGCCCATGTGGCATTATAACGGAGAAGACGACGCCTCACATTACGGCCGAAAGGGCCCGAAGACCCTCGCTGCTCTAGCCAAGATTCTGGCCGAGCTGTATAAAGGGGAGAACAAGGAGTTCAGCTGTCTCCAACATCGAGACGAACTTTCTATGTACAATCCTCCCAGCTGGGTAAAGGTTCGGCCCCGCTTATTTTATCCCGTCCCTAGATCATTCGTTGACAGGCACCATCTTATCTGCTCCTAACAGGAATGGCGAAAGGCTATCGAGGGGATCTATGACCATGCCCCTCAGCTGGAGAATCGCAACCGGGACCCTGACCCCGAATATGAAGAAGATCCGGACATATTCATGGAGCTTCAGGAGGGGACATTCTATCAGATGAGCTACGACGGTACATATGTACCCACTATCGCCGATTACCCAGGCCTCCTTCCAGCTTCACACGTAAGTAATCCAAAAACACCTTATCCAAAAGAGACATCTCCTTTCCTTCTCACCCACCGCACTATCCTGTGCTCAAAAACGGGAAGGGTTTGGCATGCCGTACCGCTCCAGGGGTATCGCCGAAGAGAACGTCCCCCACACCAGGCGAGCCTCCCAAGAGGAAAGCAAATGAAGACATGGCCGGGCCTTCATCGTAGAGGTATGAATTTGCCAATGTGCACCTGGGCAATCATGTCCAACCGTGACCTTCTCGTTTTCCATGTGTCGGGAGAAAGGTGCGCCGGACTATATCCGGAGGTTCGAGCAGCCGTACTTCCCACAGCCAGGATTCAAATCCTACCGTGAACACGGGGGCCGATGCGGGGCTGACGCTGGACTGTCCTCCAGCCGAGGACTCGGATCATGTATCCGTCACCAACTCGGAAGTGGAGAGTGCCATGAATCATCGACGCCACCGGGCCATTTTACAAGACCATGGTTTTCTAGGAGTCGTTTAACGCCTTCAGCTCGACCGATGCATACATCCGAGCTACTCGAGGTGGGCTTAACAGGGCCACAAGGCAGCACTTGAAAGATGTGCAGGTAAATTTGTTTTGTCTGACTATGATAACCATCTGCCAGTAGCCCCCGAGACTTAAAGGAGTTGAAACAACCGATTTAAGGATCAATGTACAACCAGGTGCTTACGGAGAAGAACACCCAGCTATCTCAGGAACTGTAAAAGTGTCAGCGGTGGCTGCTTGCTGCCAATGCCAAACTGGACAAATACAAGGCATCTCTCGGTAATATTTCGCTCTATCGAGAATTCATAATGATACACTGATAGTGTGAATCTGGGTGCTTATCTTTGTGTTCAGTTGTTAGACCAATTACAAGAGCAGCTGAACGCCGCTCGAAGCGAAGAACACGGAGCCAAAAAGCTACTAGCAACGGGCGAGCGTGTATTGACAAAAGTCGTTCAAGAGAAAAAGTAACTCCAGGATTCAAATACCAAACTGGGCGAAGAACTGAAGATGTTCGAGCTCAGCTAGCGGACTCTGTGAAGGAGAACAAGAAGCTGTGAGGCGGCATATTCCATATGTGGCCGCTTTTATCTTATAACAGTTTGGAGGTAACAGGAGCTGATACAGCCATAATTGCAGGTATATTGGCAAACCGCCCCGAAGAGGAGGTGTCCGGATCATCAAGTGATCTTCTGCAAGGGATGTCGCAATTGCACGAGCAAGCTCGGCAGGCGATGCGGAGTGTAGCCAAGTCCTTATGGCCATCCGACTCCCCTCCAGGAAGTAGGAGAAGCCTTTAGAGCTATTCAAGGCAGCGCGGCAGCATATCCGACTGTGGAAGATATCGGCCTGCCGAGAGGGTGCGCGAGAGGCCTGGGCCATGGTGAAGACGCGATATACCAAGCTGGATCCTAATCACATGGCTCGTGTCGGACCGCTAGGGCCGAATGGGGAAGAAATTCCCGTTAGTTTAGTGTATGACCAAGTATAGGTGGCCGCCAAATATTCCCAACAGGATTGTAAATTAGACCGCCTTTTAGACGGTATAGAGGAGGAAGTGTTTGAGTCGTGAGTGACTATGTACTTTCCTTCTAGCTGGATAATAAAGAGAATTATCATCGCCGACCTTTTCGCTTCAACCTCTGGACCCGAAGGTGCGGAGTGTTTCCAAATACCCTAGCGAAAGAATATACTGGGGTATGCGTGGAAACCAGGTGTAGGGGTCATAATTGCTCAAACAGACAATGTGTATCCGGCTAGTTATGTTATATTACATTATGTAAGAAACATCTTCTAGAGAGAATAGTTCCATTAAGGGTTCCTTTCCCTAGGTGTGCATGCATTTAATGTGCATGTCCGAACTGTGATTGAAAACCTCTTAGAGTAAGTAACATCTAGGGTTCACAATGGATTGAATGCGGAAACACCTTTAATTTGCCGACCGAATATTCCCTTAAGAACGCTAGCTTTCGGCATCACCAAGTCTGAGGTACACATCCGGATGACCCGGCAGTGACAATCGCAGAGGTGCTCCCTTTATGCCCTAACCGAACTAACGGGGACGTAGGGCATAAGCACAGGAGCCAGGCAACCCAGCTTGGCCGAAACATAAGTCATATCGATGCATATAATGGCGAAGAAAAGGTACATATGGAAAAAACGCATATGATCTGAGCTTGATGCTCAAAGAATAGTCGCAAGCTTCTATACGAGAAGGCCCCAGGTATAATGAACCTACATATTTAGAAATGTACACATCCGGTAGGGATGGTCTAGCCGAACTAAAGCCGTAAGGCTAAAGAAAAAACAAAAAAGGGTAAAAAACGAAAAGAGAGGGAAGAGAAATAACTGTACTAACAAGAGGGAGGAAACGAACACAGAGTCCGGCGCTAGGCATAAAATCGTTGTAGTCTGGCCGCGTTCCAGGGGTTCGGCTCCAGGTGATTGTCTGACGCATCACATAGGCGGTACGCTCCTCCAGTGAGAACTTCGTCAATGATGAAGGGACCCTCCCACTTGGGCTTGAGTTTGTCCTTTTTCTTCTCCAGCAAGCGTAGAACGAGTTCGCCAACGTTATAAGTCTTGGCCCGCACTTCTCTGCTTTGGTACCTGCGAGCCTGCTGTTTATAATATGCGGAATGGGCTTTTGCGACGTCGCGCTCCTCCTCCAAGGTATCTAAGCTGTCCTCCCGATCTAGCTCGGCTTCTCTCTCTTCATACATACGCACTCGAGGTGAGTTATGAATAATATCGTAGGGTAACACTGCTTCCGCACCGTACACCATGAAGAAGGGTGTATATCCGGTAGTGTGGTTGGGCGTGGTCCGCAGCCCCCAGAGTACGGAGTCAAGTTCCTCAACCTAGTGCTTGTCCGATTCCTTCGGAGACCGCACTAGTCTGGGTTTGATGCCGCTCATAATAAGACCATTAGCCCATTTGACTTGACCGTTTGTCTACGGCTGATAGACAGAGGCATAATCGAGCTTGATGCCTAGATTAGCGCACCAGGTTTTCACCTGATCGGCTATAAAGTTGGAGCGATTATCGGTGATTATACTGTGTGGGACACCGTAACGGTGTACCATGCCGGATATGCAATCTATTACTGGACCCGCTTCGATCCTTTTGACTGGTTTGGCCTCTATCCACTTAGTGAATTTATCCACCATGACCCGTAGATACTTTCTCTTATGACTTCCTCCTTTAAGGGGTCCGACCATATCGAGCCCCCAGACCACGAAAGGCCAAGTGATGGGGATTGTTTGTAAGGCAGTGGGGGGCATATGGCTTTGGTTGGCAAAGAGTTGGCATCCGATGCAATGTTGGACAAGGTCTTGTGCATCTGCTCGGGCCGCCGGCCAATAAAACCCTATACGGAAGGCCTTGCTAACAAGGCCCTGAGCTGCGGCGTGGTGACCGCCGAGTCCGGCATGAATTTCAGCCAAGAGTTGTCGCCCTTCTTCCGCGAATATAATCGTTGAAGGACTCCGGTAGCGCTTTTCTTATAGAGCTCTCCATCACGAACCTTGTAGGCTTTTGAATGCCAGACAATGCAGCGGGCTTCATTCTAGTCCTCAGGAAGTTCCTTCCTGTTAAGGTAGGCCAGTAAGGGTTCGGTCCATGCGGCAATGACTGCCATGATGAGATGCACCGACGGTGTTACTTTGGTGGCTGAGCCCCCAACAACGTTGGTGTTTCCAAGATCTGGTGTTGTGTTTGGATCCGGAGTAGTATTGCTGTTTTCCACCTGCCACACCACGGATGGCTTAAAAAGCCTTTCCAAGAAGATATTAGGTGGGACGGGGTCGCGCTTAGCGCTGATTCAAGCAAGAACATCCGCTGCTTGATTACTTTCTCGAGCCACATGATGGAACTCGAGCCCCTCGAACCGGGTGGACATTTTTATGACTGTGTTACGATACGCTGCCATCTTTGGATCTTTGGCGTCGAAGTCTCCATTTATTTGAGATATTGCCAGGTTTGAGTCCCCGCGCACCTCTAGGCGTTGTATGCCCATGGAGGCAGCCATCCGGAGACCATGTAATAAGGCCTCGTATTCGGCTGCATTATTGGAGTCTGTGTATAGTATTTGGAGGATGTATTGAACGACGTCTCTAGTAGGGGACGTTAAAACGACGCCCGCTCCTAACCCTGCCAACATTTTTGAGCCGTTGAAATACATGACCCAATTGGAGTATGTGCCGTACTCTTTAGGGAGTTCGGCCTCTGTCCATTCGGCGACGAAGTCGGCCAGTACCTGGGATTTGATAGCTCGACGTGGTTTATATGTAATGTCGAATGGGAGGAGCTCGATGGCCCATTTGGAAATCTAGCCCGTAGCATCGCGGTTGTTTATAATGTCATTGAGTGGTACTTTGGAGGCCACCATGATCGAACACTCCTGAAAGTAATGATGGATCTTTCAGGATGCCATGAAGACCACGTATGCTATCTTTTGATAATGAGGGTACCGGGATTTGCATGGTGTAAGGACAGTAGATACGTAGTATACTGGCTTCTGAAGCGGGAACTTATGCCCGTCCTATTCTTTTTTGACGACGAGTGCGGCGCTCACCACCTGATGTGTTGCCGATATGTATAATAACATCGGTTCGCCGGCGTTTGGTGCTGCCAGGATTGGATTGCTCGCAAGAAGGGCTTTTATTTCCTCCAGTCCAGCTGTTGCCGCGTCCGTCCAATCGAAGTGGTCGGTTCACCGTAGAAGGCGATAGAGTGGCAGTGCCTTTTCTCCCAATCTGGAGATAAAGCGACTTAGAGCTGCTACGCAACCCGTGAGCTTTTCCACTTGTTTAAGGTCTGTTGGCTTAGCCAGTTGTGACAAAGCTCGGATTTTGGGTAGGTTTGCTTCTATTCCTCTATTGGAAACGATGAAGCCCAGCAGTTTTCCAGCGGGAACGCCAAAAATGCATTTTTCCGGATTGAGCTTAATGTCATACACGCGGAGGTTGTCGAATGTGAGATGTAAATCGTCTATTAGTGTTTTGACATGCCTAGTTTTGATGACGACATCGTCCACATAGGCTTCAACTGTTTTGCCGATATGTTTCTCCAGGCATGTTTGAATCATGCGTTGGTATGTGGCGCCAGCGTTTTTGAGCCCGAAGGGCATGGTGTTGAAGCAGAACGGCCCATATGGGGTGATGAATGCTGTTGTAGCTTGATCGTATTCCTTCATTTTGATTTAATGGTATCCGGAATATGCTCAAGAAAACATACTGAGTCATGTCCAGCGGTGGCGTCAATGATTTGATTGATGCGAGGGAGGGGGAGGGATCCTTGGGGCATGCTTTGTTGAGGTCTTTGAAATTGACGCACAGGCGCCAGGATTTGTCCTTCTTTGGTACCATCACCAAATTTGCTAGCCAGTCCGAATGTTTTATTTCTCTAATGAATCCGGCCTCGATTAACTTGGCTAGCTCTTCCCCTATAGCTTGGCGTTTGGGTTCGGAAAAGTGCTGCAGTGTTTGCTTGACCGGCTTGTGTCCCTTCAATAAATTAAGGCTGTGTTCGGCCAACTCATGTGGGATTCCTGGCATATCGGAAGGGTGCCAGTAGAATATATCCCAATTCTCGCGCAGGAACTCTCGTAGAGCGGCGTCGACCGTCGGGTCTAGTTGTGCCCCGATGGATGCTGTCTTCTTGGGGTCCATTGGATGGACTTGGAATTTGACTATTCCTTCTGCCGGTTTGAATGAGGTGGATTTGGGTCCTTCGTCTAGGACCACATCATCTCTGTCCACCATGGAGCACAGCACGGTTAACTCTTCGGCCGCGAGGGCTTCAGACAATGCCTCAAGGGCCAGGGACGCGGTTTTGTTCTCGGCGCGGAGTGCTATGTCCGGATCACTAACTAGAGTGATTATATCGTTGCGCCCGGGCATCTTAAGCTTCATGTACCCGTAATGGGGTATTGCTTGAAAGCGCGTAAATGCATCTCGCCCTGAGAGGGCGTGATATCCGCTGTTGAAGTGGGCCACCTAGAAGGTTATCTCTTCGGACCGATAGTTCTCCGGCATGCCGAATACCACGTCGAGTGTGATTTTTCCCGCACATCATGCCTCCCGACTGGGAATGATTCCTCGGAAGGTCATCCTGCTTTGCTCGATGCGGCTCCTGTCTATTTCCATTTTTCGTATTGTATCCTCACAGATGAGGTTCAGTCCACTGCCGCCGTCCATGAGAAACTTGGTGAGCTGAAAGCCATCCACAATTTGGCTGAGGACCAAGGCGGCTGTTGTTCGGACTGTCCTATGTTTTGGTTCGTAGCCAGCGTTAAAGGTTATCGCTGTGTCATTCCAAGGGTTTACTATTGTGATCTGGCAGACTTCGGCACGTTCGCAGAGTGCCCTTTTGCGCCTATTGTTTGAAGTAAATGTCTCAAAGACTGTCAGGATTTTGGGTTTGTTGTCTTCTGGAAGGTGCTGCTCTGGGAGTCTTTGATGAGGATGTCCTCACCGTTTTTGGCTACCTGACGGAGTATCCAATATGCTCTAAGGCTGTGGGTTGGTAAGGTGTCCGGGGTGGTGTGTATTTTGCAAGGGCCATCAAGCCATCCCTCCAAAACGGTTCCGCAGTGCGTAATGGGTTTGCATTTCTTGGCTATCGGTCTGGGCGCATTACAAGGGTGCACCCTGTTTGCCTGGACCAGTGGTTGAGTTGGGACTGATAGCTCCCAGACTGTCTAATCTCTCTAGGTGCTCTCCATTGCATTGTACTTCTGTACAATAGTTGCCAAGTCGGCGAAGTGTAGTATGCGGCGGCGATTAATGGCATTGAGGAGTCCTTCGTTCATGCAATTGTTGCGAAATGCTGATATTGCGTCCTCGTCGCGGCAATATTTGACCTTGTCCTTGACAAGGAGGAATCTGGCCCAAGAGTGGTGGACCGTTTCCTGGGGCTGCTGTTGTATGCTCATGAGAGCGCTTATGTCTAGGTGGGTGGGTGGCGTTGGATCCGAACCCTGACCCGATCGATGATCCGGAGTCTGAGGTTTTTCCGAACTGAACAGTCTGGGCTTTGAAGTATCTTCTGATTTTTGAGGCCCGCCATCCGGCTCTAAGTTCGGAAGGCGAGGCATGTCTTTCTGCTGATAGGTGTCCGGTTTCTCGAGGTCGGAGATCCGAACATAATTCGTCCATAGAATAGAGGAAGAGTTATCTTGCTCCTCGATTACCGCTATAGCAACTCCCAAGGTGGCAATGCGATCTAGGAGTTCGTTCAAAGATGACAACTTCGTCGAATCCATCCGTTTGGCATACTCAGAATCGACGCAGATACATCTTTTGATGACTCGGGAGGTTATCCTCGTCGGCTCAGAGGCCGAGCAGGCGATCATGGTAAAACCGCCCAGCCAGAGGGTTTGGCCCGAGGCCAGAGCTCCTCCTAAGGTGATATTTTCCTTGACGATAAGTCGAGCCATCAAAATTTGCGACTGGCACAGTGGAACTCCCAATGAAAGCACCAATGTCGGTGTCAAAATCGGTGGATCTCGGGTAGGGGTTCCCGAACTATGCGTCTAAGGTTGATGGTAACAGGAGACAAGGGACATGATGTTTACCCAGGTTCGGGGCCTCTCTATGGAGGTAATACCCTACGTCCTACTTGATTGATATTGATGAGTATGAATATTACAAGAGTTGATCAACCACGAGATCGTAATGGCTAAACCCTAGAAGTCTAGCCTGTATGACTACGGTATTGTATATCCCTTCCGGACTACACCCTCCAGTTTATATAGACACCTGGGGGATCAAGGGTTACATAGAGTCGGTTACATAAGATGGAATCTTCATAGTTGTTCGCCAAGCTTGTCTTCCACACCAAGGAGAGTCTTATCCGGACACGGGTACACTCTTCGGTCTTCATATCTTCACAGCCCATCAGTCCGGCCCATAGAAAACAGGCCGGACGCCCGAGGACCCCTTAGTCCAAGACTCCCTCACCCCTCCCCTAGTCCAATTCAGTTTGGGCAAGGGGGGGGGGGCGCACCCCTCTCACGTGGCCTCTCTCCTCTCCTCCAATAAGGCTCAATAGGCCCAATACTTCTCCCGGGGGGGGGGGGGGTCCGGTAACCTCCCGGTACTCCAGAAAAATGCCCGCACCACTCGGAAACATTCTGATATTCAAATGCAACCTTCGAATATATGAATCTTTACCTCTCAACCATTTCGAGACTCCTCTTCATGTCCGTGATCTCATCCAGAACTCCAAACAAACTTCGTTCATCAAATCACATAACTCATAATACAAATCGTCATCGAATGTTAAGCGTGCGAACCCTACGGGTTCAAGAACTATGTACACATGACCGAGACACATCTCCGGTCAATAACCAATAGCGGAACCTGGATGCTCATATTGGTTCCTACATATTCTATGAAGATCTTTATCGGTCATTCCGCATAACAACATACGTCATACCCTTTGTCGTCGGTATGTTACTTGCCTGAGATTCGATCGTCGGTATCATCATGCCTAGTTCAATCTCGTTCCCGGCAAGTCTCTTTACTCGTTCCGTAATGCATCATCCTGCAACTAACTCATTAGTCACATTGCTTGCATGGCTCATAGTGATGTACATTACCGAGAGGGCCGAGTGATACCTCTCCGATACACTGAGTGACAAATCCTAATCTCGATCTATCTGAACTCAACAAACACCATCAGAGACACCTGTAGAGCATCTTTATAATCACCCAGTTATGTTGTGATGTTTGATAGCACATAAGGTGTTCCTCCGGTATTCGAGAGTTGCATAATCTCATAGTCACACGAAGATGTATAAGTCATGAAGAAAGCAATAGCAATAAAACTAAATAATCATTATGCTAAGCTAACAGATGGGTCTTGTCCATCACATCATACTTTAATGAGTTGATCCCATTCATCAAATGACAACATATGTCTATGGTCAGGAAACTTAACCATCTTTGATTAACGAGCTAGTCAAGTAGAGGCATACTAGGGACACTCTGTTTGTCTATGTATTCGCACATGTACTAAGTTACCGGTTAATACAATTCTAGCATGAATAATAAACATTTATCATGATATAAGGGAATATAAATAACTACTTTATTATTGACTCTAGGACATATGTCCTTCAGTCTCCCACTTGTATTAGAGTCAATAATCCGGATTACATAGTAATGATTCTAACACCCATGGAGTCTTGGTGTTGATCATGTTTTGCTCGTGAGAGAGGGTTAGTCAATGGGTCTGCAACATTCAGATCCGTATGTATCTTGCAACTCTCTATGTCTCCCTCCTTGACTTGATCGCGGATGGAATTGAAGCGTCCCTTGATGTGTTTGGTTCTCTTGTGAAATATGGATTCCTTCGCCAAGGCAATTGCTCCAGTATTGTCAAAAAATATTTTCATTGGACCCGATGCACTAGGTACTACACCTAGACGGATATGAACTCCTTCTTCTAGACTCCTTCATTTGCTGCTCCCGAAGCAGCTATGTACTCCGCTTCACACGTAGATCCCACCACGACGCTCTACTTCTAACTGCACCAACTGACAGCTCCACCATTCAATATAAATACGTATCTGGTTTGTGACTTAGAGTCATCCGGATCAGTGTCAAAGCTTGCATCGACGTAACCATTTACAACAAGCTCTTTGTCACCCCCATAAACGAGAAACATATCCTTAGTCCTTTTTAGGTATTAAAGGATGTTCTTGACCGTTGTCCAGTGATCCACTCCTGGATTACTTTGGTACCTCCCTGCTAAACTTATAGCAAGGCACACATCAGGTATGGTACACAACATTGCATACATGATAGAACCTATGGCTGAGGCATAGGGAATGCATTTAATTTTCTCTCTATCTACTGCACTGGTCTGGCATTGAGTCTGACTCAACTTCACACCTTGTAACACAGGCAAGAACCCTTTCTTTGATTGATCCATTTTGAACTTCTTCAAAACTTTATCAATGTATGTTCTTTGTGTAAGTCCAATGAACCGTCTTGATCTATCTCTATAGATCTTGATGCCCAATATATAAGTAGCTTCATCGAGGTCTTTAATTGAAAAATTCTTATTCAAGTATCCTTTTATGCTATTCAGAAATTCTGTATAATATTAAAAATGATATAGATCTCCCACTCACTTTCTTGTAAATACAGGCTTCTCCAAAAGTCTGTATAAAACCATATGCTTTGATCACACTATCAAAGCGTACATTCCAACTCCGAGAGGCTTGCACTAGTCCATAAATGGATCGCTGGAGATTGCACACTTTGTTAGCACCTTTTGGACCGACAAAATCTTCTGGTTGCATCATATACAACTCTTCTTTAAGATATCCATTAAGTTATGCAGTTTTGACATCCATTTGCCAAAGTTCCATAATCATAAAATGCAGCAATTGCTAACATGATTCAGACAGACTTAAGCATCACTACGGGTGACAAGGTCTCATCGTAGTCAACCCCTTGAACTTGTCGAAAACCTTTCAAAACAAGTCGAGCTTTGTAGACAATAACATTACCGTCATTGTCAGTCTTCTTCTTGAAGATCCATTTATTCTCTATTGCTTGCCGATCATCGAGCAAGTCAACCAAAGTCCACACTTTGTTCTCATACATGGATCCCATCTTAGATTTCATGGCCTCAAGCCATTTCGCGGACTCTGGGATCATCATCGCGTCCTCATAGTTCGTAGGTTCATCATGGTCAAGTAAGATGACCTCCAGAACAGGATTATCGTACCACACTGGTGCGGATCGTACTCTGGTTGACCTACGAGGTCCGGTAGTAACTTGATCTGAATTTTCAGCATCATCATCATTGACTTCCTCACTGATTGGTGTAGGAATCACCGGAACTGATTTATTTGATGAACTACTTTTTAATCCGGGAGAAGGTACAACTACCTCATCAATTTCTACTTTCCTCCCACTCACTTCTTTCGAGAGAAACTCCTTCTCTAGAAAGGATCCATTCTTAGCAACGAATATCTTGCCTTCGGATCTGTGATAGTAGGTGTACCCAATAGTCTCCTTTGGGTATCCTATGAAGACACATTTCTTCGATTTGTGTTCGAGCTTATCAGGTTGAAGCTTTTTCACATAAGCATTGCAGCCCAAAACTTTAAGAAACGACAGCTTAGGTTTCTTGCCAGACCACAGTTCATATGGTGTCGTCTCAACGGATTTAGATGGTGCCCTATTTAACGTGAATGCAGCCATCTCTAAAGCATAACCCCAAAACGATAGCGGTAAATCAGTAAGAGACATCATAGATTATACAATATCTAATAAAGTACGATTATGACGTTTGGACACACCATTACACTGTGGTGTTCCAGGTGGCGTGAGTTGCGAAACTATTCCACATTGTTTAAAATATAGACCTAACGCATAACTCAAATAATCACCTCCACGATCAGATCATAGAAACTTTATTTTCTTGTTACGATGATTATCCACTTCACTCTGAAATTCTTTAAAATTTTCAAATGTTTCAGACTTATGTTTCATCAAGTAGATATACCTATATCTGCTCAAATCATATGTGAAGATCAGAAAATAACGATACCCACCGCGAGCATCAACACTCATCGGACCGCATACATCAGTATGTATTATTTCCAATAAGTTAGTTGCTCGCTCCATTGTTCTGGAGGACAGAGTCTTAGTCATCTTGCCCATGAGGCATGGTTCGCAAGCATCAAGTGATTCCAAAAGCCCATCAGCATGGAGTTTCTTCATGCGCTTTACACCAATATGACCTAAACGGCAGTGCCACAAATAAGTTTCACTATCATTATTAACCTTGCATCTTTTGGATTCAATATTATGAATATGTATCACTACAACTGAGATTCAATAAAAATAGACCACCCATCAAGGGTGCATGACCATAAAATATATTACTCATATAAATAGAACAACCATTATTCTCTGATTTAAATGAGTAACTATCTCACATCAAACAAGATCTAGATATAATGTTCATGCTCAACGCTGGCACCAAATAACAATTACTTAGGTCTAAAACTAATCCCGACGGTAGATGTAGAGGTAGCGTGCCGACGGCGATCACATCCACTTTGGAACCATTTCCCATACGCATCGTCACCTCGTCCTTAGCCAATCTTCGTTTAATCCATAGCCCCTGTTTCGAATTGCAAATATGAGCAACAGAACCAGTATCAAATACCCAGGCGCTACTACGAGCATTAGTAAGGTACACATCAATAACATGCATATCAAATATAACTTTCATTTTTCCATCCTTCTTATCCGCCAAATACTTGGGGCAGTTCCGCTTCCAGTTACCAGTCCATTTGCAGTAGAAGCACTCAGTCTCAGGCTTAGGTCCAGACTTGGGCTTCTTCACTTGAGTAGCAACTTGCTTGCCGTTCTTCTTGAAGTTCCCCTTCTTCCCTTTGCCTTTTCTCTTGAAACTAGTGGTCTTGTTAACCATCAACACTTGATGCTCCTTCTTGATTTCTACCTCCGCAGCCTTTAGCATCGCGAAGAGCTTGGGAATTGTCTTATCCATCCCTTGCATATTATAGTTCATCACAAAGCTTTTGTAGCTTGGTGGCAGTGATTGAAGAACTCTGTCAATGACACTATCATCAGGAAGATTAACTCCCAGTTGGGTCAAGTGGTTATGGTACCCAGACATTCTGAGTATATGTTCACTAACAGACTATTCTCCTCCATTTTGTAGCTATAGAACTTATTGCAGACTTCATATCTCTTAATTCGGGCATTTGCTTGAAATATTAACTTCAACTCCTGGAACATCTCATATGCACCATGACGTTCAAAACGTCTTTGAAGTCCCAATTCTAAGCCGAAAAGCATGGCACACTGAATTATCGAGTAGTCATCAGCTTTGCTCTGCCAGACGTTCATAACATATAGAGTTGCTCCTGTGGTGGGTCTTGCACCTAGTAGTGCTTCCAGGACGTAATTCTTCTGTGCAGCAATGTGGATAATCCTCAAGTTATGGACCTAGTCCATGTAGTTGCTACCGTCATCTTTCAACTTAGATTTATCCAAGAACGCATTAAAATTCAAAGGAACGGTAGCACGAGCCATTGATCTACAACAACATAGACATGTAAATACTTTCAGATAGTAAGTTCATGATAAATTAAAGTTCAATTAATCATATTACTTAAGAACTCCCACTTAGATAGACATCCCTCTAGTCATCTAAATGATCATGTGATACATATCAACCAAACCATGTCCGATCATCACATGAGATGGAGTAGTTTTCAATGGTGAACATCACTATGTTGATCATATCTACTATATGATTCACGTTCGACCTTTCGGTCTCAGTGTTCCGAGGACATATCTGCATATGCTAGGCTCGTCAAGTTTAACCCGAGTATTCTGCACGTGCAAAACTAGCTTGCACCTATTGTATGTGAACGTAGAGCTTATCACACTCGATCATCACGCGGTGTCTCGGCACGACGAACTGTAGTAATGGTGCATACTCAAGGAGAACACTTGTAGCTTAAAATTTAGTGAGGGATCATCTTATAATACTACCGCCGTACTAAGCAAAATAAGATGCATAAGGATAAACATCACATGCAATCAAAATATGTGACATGATATGGCCTTTATCATTTTGTGCCTTTGATCTCCATCTCCAAAGCACCGTCATGATCTCCATCGTCACCGGCTTGACACCTTGATCTCCATCGTAGCATCGTTGTCGTCTCGCCAACTATTGCTTCTACAACTATTGCTACCGATTAGTGATAAAGTAAATCAAATACACGGCGATTGCATTTCATACAATAAAGCGACAACCATAAGGCTCATGCCAGTTGCCGATAACTTCTACAAAACATGATTGTCTCATACAAAAAT
This sequence comes from Triticum urartu, assembly GCF_056163025.1. Classification (NCBI taxonomy): domain Eukaryota; kingdom Viridiplantae; phylum Streptophyta; class Magnoliopsida; order Poales; family Poaceae; genus Triticum; species Triticum urartu. The sequence continues at coordinate 429,681,262 of NC_141879.1, forward strand.
TTATAACTCATCACGTCTTGACCATATCACATCACAACAAGCTCTGCAAAAACAAGTTAGACGTCCTCTACTTTGTTGTTGCAAGTTTTACGTGGCTGCTACGGGCTTCTATCAAGAACCGTTCTAACCTATGCATCAAAACCACAACGATTTTTCATCAAGTGTGCTGTTTTAACCTTCAACAAGGACCGGCCATAGTCAAACTCGATTCAACTAAAGTTGGAGAAACAGACACCCGCCAGCCACCTGTGTGCGAAGCACGTCGGTAGAACCAGTCTCATGAATGCGGTCATGTAATGTCGTTCCGGGCCGCTTCATCCAACAATACCGTTGAATCAAAGTAAGACGTTGGTGGTAAGTAGTATGACTATGATCTCCCACAAATCTTTGTGTTCTACTCATGTATATAACATCTACGCATAGACCTGGCTCTGATGCCACTATTGGGGAACATAGTAATTCAAAAAAAATCCTATGATAATGCAAGATCTAACTAGGAGATGCATGGAAATGAGAGGGGAGAGTGTGTCCACGTACCCTTGTAGACCGAAAGCGGAAGCGTTTAGTAACGCGGTTGATGTAGTCGAACGTCTTCACGATCTAACCGATCCTAGGACCGTACGTACGACACCTCCATGTTCAACACACGATCAGCATGATGACGTTCCTCGAGCTCTTGATCCAGTTGAGGACGAGGGAGAGTTCCATCAGCACAGTGGCGTGGTGACGGTGATGATGAAGTTACCAGCGCAGGGCTTCGCCTAAGCACTACGACGATATGACCGAGGTGGTAAACTATGGAGGGTGGCACCGCACACGACTAAGAGATGTCTGTTGTGCCTTTGGGGTGCCCCCCGCATCCGTATATAAAGAGGGGAGGAGGAGGTGGCCGGCCTAGGGGCATGCCATAAAGGGGGAGTCCTACTTGGACTCCTAGTCCAATTAGGATTCGCCCGCCCCCTCCTTCGTTCCACTGGAGAGGGAAAGGGGAAGGGAGAGAGAGAGAGAAGGAAAGAGGGGGGCCGACCCCCGCCCCTAGTCCAATTCGGTTTGGGTAGGGGGGTGCCCCTCTCACGTAGACTTTCTCCTCTCTTCCAATAAGGCCCAATAGGCCCCATACTTCTCCCGGGGAGTTCCGGTAACCCCCCGGTACTCCGAAAAAATGCCCGAACCACTCGGAACCATTCTGATGTTCAAATGCATCCTTCCGATATATGAATATTTACCTCTTAGCCATTTCGAGACTCCTCGTCATGTGTGTGATATCATCTAGGACTCCGAACAAACTTCGGTCATCAAATCACATAACTTGTAATACAAATCGTAATCAAACGTTAAGCGTGCGTACCCTACGGGTTCGATAACTGTGTAGACATGACCGAGACACATCTCCGGTCAATAACCAATAGCAGAACCTGGATGCTCATGTTGGTTCCTACATATTCTACGAAGATCTTTATCGGTCAAACCGCATAACAGCATACGTCATTCCCTTTGTCATCGGTATGTTACTTGACTGAGATTTGATCGTCGGTATCATCATACCTAGTTCAATCTTGTTACCGACAAGTCTCTTTACTCGTTCCTTAATGCGTCATCTTGCAACTAACTCATTAGTCACATTGCTTGCAAGGCTCATAGTGATGTACATTACCGAGAGGGCCCAAAGATATCTCTCCGATACACGGAGTAACAAATCCTAATCTCGACCTATGTCAACTCATCCAACACCATCGGAGACACCTGTAGAGCATATTTATAATCGCCCAGTTACTTTGTGACGTTTGATAGCACACAAAGTGTTCCTTCGGTATTCAGGAGTTGCATAATATCATAGTCAGAGGAACATGTATAAGTCATGAAGAAAGCAATAGCAATAAAACTAAATGATCATTATGCTAAGTCAATGGATGGGTCTTATCCATCACATCATTCTCTAATGATGTGATCCCATTCATCAAATGACAACAATGTCTATGGTCAGGAAACTGAACCATCTTTGATTAACGAGCTAGTCAAGTAGAGGCATACTAGGGACACTCTGTTCGCCTATGTATTCACACATGTACTAAGTTTCCGGTTAATACAATTCTAGCATGAATAATAAACATGGAGAAAGCATCGCTCAAGCTTGGGGGAGGCTTAAATCAATGTTATATTCATGCCCCAATCATGAGCTCTCAAGAGAAATAATTATTCAATTTTTTTATGCTCGACTTTCTAGTAACAATCGCACCATGCTTGATACTTCTTGTGCTGGCTCTTTTATGATGAAGACTATTGAATTCAAATGGGATTTATTGGAAAGAATTAAATGCAACTCCGAAGATTGGGACCTCGACAATGGTAAGGAGTCAGGTATGACACCTAGTTTTGATTGTGTTAAATCTTTTATGGATACCGATATTTTTCGTAAATTTAGCACTAAATATGGACTTGACTCTGAGATAGTAGCTTATTTCTGTGAATCATTTGCTGCTTATGTTGATCTCCCCAAGGAGAAGTGGTTTAAATATCATCCTCCCATAGAAGTAAAAGTAGATGCACCTATTAAAGTTGAAGAAAAGACTATTACTTATAATGATCTTATTGTTCCTACTTCTTATGTTGAGAAACCACCTTTCCCTGTTAGGATAAAGGATCATGCTAAAGCTTCAACTGTGGTTCGTAAAAGAAATATTAAAACATATACACCTCCTGAGCAAGTTAAAGTTGAACCTAATATTGCTATTGTTAAAGATATCTTGTCTGATAATATAGATGGGCATGTTATTTATTTCTGTAATGAAACTGGTAGAATTGCTAAACCCCATGATACAGATAAACCTAGACCTGTGGTAGGCATGCCTGTTATTTCTGTTAAAATAGGAGATCATTGTTATCATGGCTTATGTGATATGGGTGCTAGTGCTAGTGCAATACCTTATTCTTTATACCAAGAAGTTATGCATGATATTGCACCTGCTGAGATGGAAGATATTGATGTTACAATTAAACTTGCTAATAGAGATACTATTTCACCAATGGGAATTGTTAGAGATGTTGAAGTCTTTTGTGGGAAAATTAAATATCCTGCTGATTTTCTTGTCATTGGTTCCCCACAAGATAGTTTTTGTCCCATTATATTTGGTAGACCCTTCTTAAATACTGTTAATGCTACCATAGACTGCAAAAGGGATGTTGTTACTATCGGATTAGATGATATGACTCATGAATTTAATTTTTCTAAATTTAGTAGACAAAACCGTGAAGAAGAATTCCGTAGTAAGGATGAAATTATTGGTCTTGCTTCTATTGCCATACCTCCTAGTGATCCTTTACAACAATATTTGCTAGACCATGAAAATGATATGTTTATGAATGAAAGAAGGGAATTAGATGAAGTATTCTTTAAACAGGAGCCTATTCTGAAAAACAATTTACCTGTTGAAATCCTAGGGGATCCTCCTCCACCCAAGGGTGATCCCGTGTTTGAGCTTAAACCGTTACCTGATACTCTTAAATATGCTTATCTTGATGAGAAAAAGATATATCCTATTATTATTAGTGCTAACCTTTCAGAGCATGAAGAAGAGAGATTATTGAAAACTCTGAAGAAGCACCGTGCTGCTATTGGGTATACTCTTGATGATCTTAAGGGCATTAGTCCCACTCTATGTCAACATAAAATTAATTTGGAAGAAGATGCTAAACCAGTTCGTGATCATCAACGCCATCTGAATCCTAAAATGAAAGAAGTGGTAAGAAAGGAGTTACTAAAGCTCCTCGAGGCAGGTATAATTTATCCCATTGCTGATAGTAAGTGGGTAAGTCCTGTCCATTGTGTCCCTAAGAAGGGGGTATTACTGTTGTTCCTAATGATAAAGATGAATTGATTCCTCAAAGAATTATTACTGGTTATAGGATGGTAATTGATTTCCGCAAATTAAATAAGGCTACTAAAAGGGATCATTACCCCTTACCTTTTATCAATCAAATGCTAGAAAGATTGTCTAAACATACACATTTTTGCTTTCTAGACGGTTATTCTGGTTTCTCTCAAATACCTGTGTCAGCCAAAGATCAATCAAAGACTACTTTCACATGCCCTTTTGGTACTTTTGCTTATAGACGTATGCCTTTTGGTTTATGTAATGCACCTGCTACCTTTCAAAGATGCATGATGGCTATATTCTCTGACTTTTGTGAAAAGATTTTTGAGGTTTTCATGGATGACTTTTCCGTCTATGGATCTTCTTTTGATGATTGCTTGAGCAACCTTGATCGAGTTTTGCAGAATTCAGAAAAGTGCCACTTTATAGTTAATGAAGGTATTGTATTGGGGCATAAAGTTTCTGAAAGAGGTATTAAAGTTGATAAAGCCAAGGTTGATGCTATTGAAAAGATGCCATGTCCCAAGGACATCAAAGGTATAAGAAGTTTCCTTGGTCATGCCGGTTTTTATAGCAGGTTCATTAAGGACTTCTCAAAAATCTCTCGGCCTCTGACTAATTTATTACAAAAAGATATACCTTTTGTCTTTGATGATGATTGTGTAGAAGCATTTGAAATACTTAAGAAAGCATTGATCTCTGCACCTATTGTTCAGCCACCTAATTGGAATTTACCCTTTGAAATTATGTGTGATGCTAGTGATTATGCTGTAGGTGCTGTTCTAGGACAAAGAGTTGATAAGAAACTAAATGTTATTCAATATGCTAGTAAAACTCTAGACAATGCTCAAAGAAATTATGCTACTACTGAAAAAGAATTCTTAGCAATTGTATTTGCCTGTGATAAGTTTAGACCTTATATTGTTGATTCTAAACTAACTATTCACACTTATCATGCTTCTATTAAATATCTTATGGAAAAGAAAGGTGCGAAACCTAGACTTATTAGATGGGTTCTCTTGCTACAAGAATTTGATTTACACATTGCTGATAGAAAAGGAGCTGAGAACCCCGTTGCAGACAACTTGTCTAGGTTAGAAAATGTGCTTGATGACCCACTACCTATTGATGATAGCTTTCCTGATGAGCAATTAAGTGTCATAAATACTTCTCATACTGCTCCATGGTATGTTGATTATGCTAATTACATTGTTGCTAAGTTTATACCACCTAGTTTCACATACCAGCAAAAGAAAAGGTTCTTTTATGATTTGAGGCATTACTTTTGGGATGACCCACATCTTTATAAAGAAGGAGTAGATGGTGTTATTAGACATAGTGTACCTGAGCATGAACAGGAACAGATCCTACGCAACTGTCACTCCGAAGCTTATGGAGGACACCATGCTGGAGATAGAACTGCACATAAGGTACTGCAATCTGGATTTCATTGGCCTACTCTCTTCAAGGATGCCCATTTTTTGCAGGAAAACTTCTCTCTAAATGGGAAGGCCCTTACGTTATCGAGGAGGTCTATCGAGTCGGTTCATCGCGCCCATCGCCTCCTGGAAGAGCTCACGACGAACAACGCGCCGCCTGTGCTCGAACTCGAGCGCACGGCCCGTCTCGCCCTCCGTTACGGGGGCTGTGGGCGATGCCCGACATGGTGCACCCCCTCTCAGCAGGGGGCTGGCGCTGCCCCAGGCGCCGGCTGGGCCTCGCGAGGGGCTCAAACTAAACGGGGCCTGCTGCTTGTAGAAGAGCCCGGGATCAAAGCCAGCCAGCCGCCGACCATGACCAGGGGAGGAGCCCTTAGCACGCTTGCTGCGCTCCGAGCAAGGCTGCAAAGAAAGGATGGCGAAGACGCAAGCTCAAGACGACTTGATGACAGGCCAACTCCCACGGTTGACCACATGCCATGGGCGGCGCACGAGTCTGCAGCGCTCAAGCTTGGCGGGTGCAACAGGACAAGAGGGAGATGCTTCTCAGGAGATTTCACGGCCTTGGCAGAAGGGGTCCTGAGGGGACAATCGTCAGGAAGGAAAGCAGCACACAGAAGATCACCAAGATAAGGTACTTACTCGTCAATGGCAATATACTTCCTCCGTTTCAATGGCCCGAAGGTGCCGCTATTGTAGCTCGAGGTCCCCTTTCTCTCGCGGAGTTCTGTGAAGTCCACGCACAGCCGGCCGAAGCGATGGACATGGAGGCCGACACGAGGCGTGGCTGAAGAAGTGCTCGGAGGGCAGCCTCAGAAGCGCCAGGCTGAGGAGAGCTAGCCGGCTCCGCCTCGCAGTGACTTGCCGAGGCGTCAGGAGCCCCGGCCACGGGAGACGCGGGCCGTGTCACCCCTTCAATCGCCGCCCGAGGGCAAGAGTCACGAGACCCTGAGGTCGACGCCTCAGGAGCCCTAGGCGGCATCGGCATCTCATCACCTTCACTATCGGCCCCCAACGGTGTACGCCCCCTGCACCAACACTTGGGGCGAGCTCGGTGCCAGTGTCAAGGAAAGGAACCACGAGGATGGGTGAGGGAGTCCTGGACTAAGGGGTCCTCGGGCGTCCGGCCTGTTATCCATGGGTCGGACTGATGGGCTGTGAAGACATGAAGGCCGAAGACTGTACATGTGTCCGGATTGGACTCTCCTTGGCGTGGAAGGCAAGCTTGGCGACCAACTATGAAGATTCCTTCTTATGTAACCGACTCTATGTAAACCCTGAATCCCCTCGGGGTTAGTCCGAAAAGGATATACTCATTACCATAGTCATACAGGCTAGGCTTCTAGGGTTTAGCCATTACGATCTTGTGGTAGATCAACTCTTGTAACACTCATATTCATCAAGATCAATTAAGCATGACGTAGGGTATTACCTCCATAGAGAGGGCCCGAACCTGGGTAAACATCGTGTCCCCCGTCTCCTGTTACCATCAATCCTAGACGAACAGTTCGGGACCCCCTACCCAAGATCCGCCGGTTTTGACACCGACATTGGTGCTTTCATTGAGAGTTCCACTGTGTCGTCAACAAAAGGTTCGATGGCCCATTCAATCGTCTATAGCGACGCTGTCCAAGGAGAAACCTTCCTTGCCAGACAGATTTTCCTGTTTAGCGGCTTCATACTGCGGGCCAACTCGCTTGGCCATCTGGAGCAGATCAATAGCTACGTCCCTGGCCACCAGGTCAGATTTGGAAGCTTGAACGACGTCACGGATATCCGTGGAGACTTGATCTTCAATGGATTTGAGACCGCAGCGGTCGCTCCCCCTCGCCCCGATGAACATGACTTAAATCTATCATCGGATCACATCCAAGAGATGGTCCCTGTTGCTGCAACGGCCTTAGAACCGGAGCAGATCGTGCCATCCGAGGCCCCAGAGTCTGCGGCATTGGACCCGCACATGGACTCGGCACCCCGCAATATTTGCGTCAATAGAACTCCGGATTTGTCTCCGGCTATAAGTCCTGCACCGGGTACGCCTGCGGACACCAAGCTAGATCAGTTATCGATTTTCGAATTTAGCGCCGCAGACATCTTCCAGCACTCGCCTTTGGGTGATGTGCTAAACTCTTTAAAGAACTTGTCCTTGGAGAAGGACTAACAGCCGGACTATGTTTGGTTCGAGCGAGAGGCTGATGATGGGGAATTTCGCTTCCCACCGGCCATCCACTTCATAGCCACCGTCGATGACTTAACCGACGTGCTCGATTACGGCTCCAAAGACATCAACGATATGGATGACGATGCCAACCAGGAGCAAGGCCAAAACCCGCCATTTACTGGATGCTGGATGGTCACCTCTTCGTACGATGTGTACATGGTCGACACACCTAAAAAAGCTAGCGACGAGGACAAAGGAGATCCAGTTGCGAATAAACCTTCTGAGACACAGTCCAAGCGCTGGCGCACTAAACGCCGCTCTAAGCCTCGTTGCTCAAACAATGGCAGCACTGGCACCGGAGAAAATAGTACCCCAGGCGACGCCGAAAATAATGAAGAGCCTGTCGAGGCCACATCCGAACAGGAGGAACAAGACAACAGGCAAAATAACCCTGATAAACAGGCCATGCCTAATGACCCAGATGATGATAGTCATCGTCCAGTCTCCGAGGATAATGAGAGCCTCGCCAATGAGGACTTCATCGTGCTTGAGGCACCCCTCGAGCAGGAGCGCTTCAAGCACCAGCTAATAGCCACTGCAAGAAGCCTGAAGAAGAAGAAGCAGCAGCTCCAAGCTGATCAAGACCTTCTCATTGATAGGTGGACTGATGTCCTGGCTGCCGAAGAATACAGCCTCAAGCGCCCAGCCAAGAGTTACCCAAAGCGCAGACTGCTACCTCAGTTCGATGAGGAGGCACCAGATCCCATACCTCCCTCACGCAATGCGGACCGACCACCATGCGGTCGGGATAGTGCGGCGGACCGACCATCCCACGGTCGGGATAAAATGGCAACTCAGGCCGAACAACAGCCCGCCCCACCACCTCGCAAAAATACGGACAGAACAGCTCGGGACCATACATACGACCTTCGGCAGGAGCTGGACAGTAGAGCAGAACACACCGGATCAATCTATAGATTGCGAGGACGCTTCCCGACTCAGGATGACGGCTACCTATTCGGACGTGACAAACCTAGTCACACCCGGGCCGATAACCACAAACGGACTCCATCGAAAGTGCACCATGATGCGGCCTGATATAGAGGCACCGCACACCCTCTCTGCTTCACAGATGAGGTGCTGGATCACGAATTCCCCGAGGGGTTCAAGCCTGTCAATATTGAGGCATACGACGGAACAACCGATCCCGCAATATGGATTGAGGACTTTATTCTCGACATCCACATGGCCCATGGAGATGACCTCCACGCCATCAAATACCTTCCACTAAAACTCAAAGGGCCAGCTAGACACTGGCTGAATAGCCTGCCCGAGAATTCCATCGGCAGCTGGGAGGACTTGGAAGAGGCCTTCCTTGACAACTTCCAAGGTACATATGTCCGGCCACCCGATGCCGATGACTTAAGCCACATAGTTCAACAACTTGAAGAATCGGCCAGAAAATTCTGGAGTAGGTTCCTAACCAAAAAGAACCAGATCGTTGACTGTCCGGATGCCGAAGGCCTAGCGGCCTTTAAACACAGCATCCGTGACGAATGGCTAGCATGCCACCTCGGCCAAGAAAAGTCGAAGTCCATGGCAGCCCTTACGACACTCATGACCCGCTTTTGCGCGGGTGAGGACAGCTGGCTAGCTCGTAGCAAAAACACAGCCAGTGAGACAGGCCCCTCTGAGGCCAAGAACAGCTTCGGCAAGCCCCGGTGCAACAGACACAAACGCCGAAGAATTGGCGACAACACCGATGACACCACCGTTAACGTCGGATTCAGCGGCTCCAAGTCCGGCCAGTGAAAGAAGCCCTACAAAAGGAACAGTGAGGGACCATCCAGCGTGGATCGCATACTCGATCGTCCATGCCAGATACATGGTACGTCAGATAAACAAGCCAGTCACACCAACATAGACTGTTGGGTTTTCAAACAGGCTGGCAAGTTAAATGCTGAAAACAAAGAAAAGGGATCACAAAGTGAGGACGTGGACGAAGAGCCCCGGCAGCTAAACACTAGAGGGTAGAAGAAATCCCCCCTCCCCAAGTCAAAATGGTGAACATGATATACGCTACACACATCCCCAAAAGGGAGCGCAAGAGAGAACTTAGGGACATCTATGCGGTAGAGCCAGTCGCCCCAAAATTCAATCCGTGGTCGTCATTCCCGATCACCTTCGATTGTCGAGATCACCCAACTAGTATCCGGCATGGCGGTTCAGCCGCACTGGTCCTCGACCCAATCATCGACGGATTTCACCTAACACGAGTCCTAATGGACGTTGCTAGCAGCCTCAACCTGCTCTATCAGGATACAGTGCAGAAGATGGGCATTAATCCCTCATGAATCAAACCCACAAAGACTACCTTTAAAGGAGTCATACCAGGCGTTGAGGTCCGCTGCACAGGCTCAATCACGCTAGAGGTGGTCTTCGGTTCTCCGGACAACTTCTGAAGCGAGGAACTAATCTTCGATATCGTCCCCTTCCGCAGAGGCCACCACACACTACTTGGACGAACCGCGTTTGCTAGATTCAACGCGGTGCCACACTATGCTTATCTCAAGCTGAAGATTCCCGGTCCGCGCGGCGTCATAACAATCAACGGAAATAGAGAATGCTCCCTCCGGACAAAGGAGCACACCGCCATCCTAGCAGCAGAGGTACAAAGCGGCCTTCTCAAGCAGCATCATAGTCTGGCTGCCGAGCCCCTGGACATCATTAAGAGGGTCCGGACTACACTGCAACAGGGCAGTGCAGCTCGTCAAGAGCTCGATTAGCAATTCGGCCTCCGTCCCAATCCCGATGAGGTAGTGGCATTCATACCACGCGTCCATAACTACGCACTCAAAATTCCATGGGCATCAACGGAGGCACAAGCAATCCTAGGATCCAAGGTTCGGCTAGACCGATCCCGGACACACATATAACTTTACTATCTCCTTTTCCCTTGTTTCAGGTTTCTCCTATGGGGGCCTACTTCGACGGCCTGATTAATGATCCCGTCAAAGGACAAACACACCGGATTGACACGGAGCACAGGCGTACATGGGAAGCCCTAGAGGCTAACCGTTATCAGGACCCACGCGCAGATCGCCTTCGGGTATGGCATGTCAAATAGCTGGTTGCTTATTGCATTATTTTGTACCAATGTGTTTGGATGCATTAACTCAACTATAATGGAAACAGTTCATGATCCAAGTTCAAGGGCTCCAGATCCTATCTCTGTTCTCCCTCTGTTTTCCTTTATATTACTAATTTCGTAGCAACCGTAAACTGTGGTAAGATTCATATTTGCCAGGGGATCCCCATCGCCCCACGATAGGCAACAAAGTCCGAACAATCCATAAAGATAAGCTCAGCACCCCGAATTTAGCATTATATGCATTGGCTCCGAATCATGACTTTGGTCAATAGTTGGCTTGCCCGGCTCCTATGCTTGCTACCCTATGTTTCGCTAAATCGGCTAGGGTAGTAAAGGGAGAACTACTGAGATTGTTCCCTGGCCTTGACCAGATGAGCACCTCAGTAGAGAAAGCCGAAAACTGACTGTCATGATACGGCGAGAGCCGGTCAGCTGTTCGAGGGTTACAAATCGTTGGAGATTTTTTCCGCATTATGCGAAAGATCGGCACTTCCCAATCACATGCTGACAGCACCCTGGCTTGAACCAGGGGATGCGCCCATGCTTTATTATAAAACTCCTATGGCTAAGTGAGGGTATTTAAGCCGTATAGTCTAATTGCCTTGTTCGTTGCGCTAAACAACTCGTTCAAGGACCATACAATTGGATCAAGATTGTTTAGATTCCATCCCGAACACCTCCGTACTACCTACGTGAGGGCAGAAGCCAACGACTGGCCAACCCTCAGATTACATACAACACGGCCGCACAGGAGGAAACAATTAAAGCACAACAAAATTACATCACAAACAGGCTTTGCTTTTTATAATACAAGGCAAAGGCAACATGCATACATTTATTCAAATACAACGTCCTGCGAACATTGTGCCGCCGCAAGGAGAGACCCCTCCAGGACATCCGCAAAATACCGTTCGGGTGTGCGGTGCTCCTTGCCCTCCGGTGGCCCTCTGGTCACCTCGACGGCGTCCATATTCGCCCACCACATCTTGCAACGGGCGAAGGCCATGCGTGCACCTTCAATGCAGGCCGAGCGCTTGACGACGTCCAGCTGAGGATATGCGTTCACCATCTACCTCACAAGTCCGAAGTAGCTGCTTGGCATAGCTTCGGCTGGCCATAGTCGGATTATCAAATCCTTCATGGCTAGTTCGGCCACCCTATGTAGCTCCACCAGCTGTCTCAGCTGATCGGTGAAGGACACGGGATGCTCTGGCACCGCATACTGCGACGAGAATAGCTTCTCCGTAGAACCCCCTCCTTCAGCTCGATAGAACTCCGTGGTGTCTGATACGCATGGTAAATCTGCAAAAGCTCCCGGGGAACTCAAAATCTGGGTTAGTAAAAGGTATTGCTTCTCGCATACTTGCTTTGCATCTTAAATGCCTTACCCGCCGTGATCTTCTTGGCCTCCTGGATCTCCCGGAGGGCGGCCTGGGCCTCATTCTGTGTGGTCTCCGCGCTCTGACGAGCCTTGGCGAGTTCGGCCCCTTGAACCGACGCATCATGCTCCAAGGCCTCGCATTTTTTCACAGCATCTTGGAGCTCCTGCTGGACTTCTTTGACCCGGGCCTTGTGCTTCTTACGTGCGGCTTGCTGCTAGACAGCCTTCTCTTCGTCCTCGCCTAGGGCCTTCTTCAGGGCCTCGACCTCGGTCGCGGCTCCTGCACATATTACGACACCACGGTCAATATACAACGCATACTCCTTCCGAACAAACAGCAAGTCGTCACTCACCTTGCTTCTCCTGGAGCTGAACCTTAACCTCGCCGAGCTCGTTCTCGGTCCGCTCCAGCCTCTGCCTCAGTTCAGAGACTTCGGTAGCATGCGAGGTTGCGGCCAACAGCGACGCCTGCTTATTCATACATATTACGTTAGTCTCCCATCACAAAGGATTGATCCTCTGTCTGGTTCTTCTTGACGAACACCGGACAGTGTCTCAGGGGCTACTGTCTACATGGGTTTTTTCTCTTTCTTACCTCGAAACCCGTCAACAAGCTGCTGCAGGCTTCATTCAGTCCACTCTTGGCAGACTGAATATTCTCGATCACCGCACCCATAAGGACACGGTGCTCGTCCATGACGGAGGCGCCTCGAAGCGCCTCCATCAAGTTATTCGGCACTCCTGGATGGACAGGGGCCACTGGGGGAAGCGGCGCACCCCCCCTCCTTCAAAGGGGGCTGCTCGCCCTACTCCGGAGTCATATGGGTCTCCGTAATCGTATTCGGCTGAGGGCCGAACTGAATGCGGCCCCCTTCGCCAGTCTCCATGGGGATCGGTTCAACCATGTGTCCGGCAGTGGAGGTCTCACCTTGTGCCGCCTCCCGGACAGTGTCCTGAGCTCCTCCCTGGTTCGGAGCGGTCCTCCGGGATAACACTTCGGTGTCGTCCCTGGCCCGGGGGGAATAAGCAGGCGGTGGTGACATGCTCGCCATCTCCGACAGAGCCAACAAACCTCCAGATGAGGATCGCTAGATAAGGTCGCGGGCCGGACTACAATAGTACAATTAACTATGTCAAGATAATGAAGAGAAAGGGCCAGATGCGTGCATGAGAGAGCCATGTCACTTACGATGTGGCCTGGGGCTTAGTGCGGGGGCGTCTTTCTGGACTGCTATCAATGTCCCACGCGGTGTTGACCGTTGGGACGCTCTTCCCCTTCTTGGGCATTTCCACCTCCGGATGCGCCGAAGCAGCCCTCTTCTTATTCCTCTCGTCAGGAGGAGGGTTGTTTTCCTCCTCCTCCTCCTCTTCCACGCTGTTGTCCTCAGGGACAGAGGAATGAGCTTCGTCGTGTTCGGACGTCACGTCCGAAGTGCCGTTGCGACGGGGCCACTGGATCCGCGTCGCCCTCTCCATCCAGTCCTGAAAAAGCAACAATGAAAGCTCAAGCATCATCCTTGAAACAAACAAGGTTGTCAATGCATCAAAAAATACATACCTCGCTAGCGAGGTGTTTAGCGTTGTGCCCACAATCTGAATCTGCAGCCGACGGTTTCTCGTTGCCCTTAAAGACAAACTTCCATGCACCTTCGTGAGTAGTCTCGAAGAGCCTCACTAGGGTCTGGTGCTTCTTCGGGTTGAACTCCCACAGAGGATGGCTTCGGCGCTGGCATGGAAGGATCTGGTGAACTAGCATCACCCGGATCACATCAACGAGCTTGACGTTCTTGGTTACCATGCTTTCAACGCGCGTCTGCAGCGCTATCACCTTGTCAGGGGAACCCCAGTCCAGACTCTTCTCGACCCAGGAGGTGAGTCGCATGGGAGCGCCAGAGCGGAATTCGGCAGTTGTGGCCCAAGTGGTGCCGCGAGGTTCTGTGATGTAGAACCACTGCTTCTGTCACTCCTTTACCGTGTCCACAAAAGTACCTTTGGGCTAGGAGACGTTGGACAGCTTGCTCACCATGTCACCTCCGCACTCCGCGTGCTGGCCATCCACCACCTTCGGCTTCATGTTAAAGACTTTGAGCCACAACCCGAAGTGGGGTTGGATGCGGAGGAAGGCCTCACACATGACGATAAACGCCGAGATGTTGAGGAAGGAATTTTGGGACAGATCATAGAAATCTATCCCGTAATAATACATCAGCCGCGGACGAAAGGGTGGAGTGGAAACCCTAGACCGCGGAAGAAATGGGGGATGAACACTACCCTCTTGGTGGGCTTCGGCGTGGGGACGACTTGTTCCTTGGTCGGCAGGCGGTAAGTGATCTCCTTCGCCAAGTATCCGGCCACCCGAAGCTCTGTAATGTTCTCCTCCTTGATGGAGGAGACCTTCCACTTGCCTTGACCTCCGGATCCGAACATGGTTTCTTGAGTGGAAAGGAGATGAGAACTTGTGCGCTGGAGCTCGAGATTGGAAGGGTGGAGACAGAGAGAGGGCGTGAGAGAGGAAGAGGGAATCCTTATCCCCTTATAAAGGCAACGAATATTAAACGCCTCCTCACCCGCCTTAAGATTTGCCTATTCCCAAGGGCTGTACAAACGACACGGTTGGGTTACCCATGCCCGCATTGATGAGAATTCCGCGATAAGGGGACACGATCTCTGCTTTGACAGGACGTGCCAATGGCAACCACGTCTCAGGATGTGGGGCGTCGAAACAGGAAAGTAGTTTGGAATTGTGACCAGGCAGACGTGATGTCATATTGTACAAAGCTGTCAGCAGATTAGACTCGTGTAAAAATATATTCTCTCTGCGGTTATGTATGGTGTGTGTGTCAGGTCCGGATACTATCATCGCATCCGAAGACTATATTGAAGTTCGAATAGAAGAGAACCCGCCTTGCAATGCCAAAGACAATCTGCGCGCCAGACTCCTCATTGTTGAAGCCAGGTTCAGGGGCTACTGAGGGAGTCCTGGACTAAGGGGTCCTCGGGCGTCCATCCTATTATCCATGGGCCAGACTGATGGGCTGGGAAAACATGAAGGACGAAGACTCTACATATGTCCGGATTGGACTCTCCTTGGTGTGGAAGGCAAGCTTGGCGACCGACTATGAAGATTCCTTCTTATGTCATTGACTCTATGTAAACCCTAGATCCCCTTGTTGTCTATATAAACAGGAGGGGCTAGTCCGAAAAGGATATACTAATTACCACAGTCATACATTCTAGGCTTCTAGGGTTTACCCATTACGATCTCACGGTAGATCAACTCTTGTAACACTCATATTCATCATGATCAATCAAGCAGGACATAGGGTATTACCTTCATAGAGAGGGCCCGAACCTGGGTAAACATCGTGTCCCCCGTCTCCTGTTACCATCGATCCTAGACGCCAGTACGGGACCCCCTACCTGAGATCCGCCGGTTTTGACACCGAGAATGGGGTTCTCGCGGGGCCCCATGAGGCTTGCTGGGCGCAGCCCCCACTCGTCGAAGGAGGGCATCCGCTCCGCGAAGGTCATCTTGTTCGAGCAGCGGTACAAAACACAACTCTTCCTTGGCAAGTCGTCCGGCAACAGGACGCCCGTCAGGACCTCAAGCATTGTTCACCGCGCCTCGTGGGGGAGCTTAGACTCCTAAAGTCTCATGTGGTCCTGGTTGCTGAGCAAGGCCCACATCGGCCGGGAGTGGTGCTGAAGCGGAGCGATTCGGCGCCGAACGAACACCCTCACCACCATAGGCGCGGTCACGCCAAGGTCTTTGAGCCATCTCAATATGAGCCAGACAGGGACAAGGCGCATATTGGTGAGCCTCCGGTGCCACGAGCCGGAGTTAGGAATGGCAGGCCCTAACGGAGAGAAGAGCAGGGGGCTGAGCACTCCGACGTCAACAAACACCCACCGTGTGCAAAACCCGCTCGTGGATGGCGGAAGCTCGAAGCCGATCCCGTCGCCGGCCGTCGCCGCCACGGCCTGAAAGCTCAGGCATCCGGAGCTCTGCCGATGATCAATCAGGTGCAGCGAGAAGAAGTGGTGAAGAAGAGCCACGGAAGGAGCAATGCCTACCATGGCCTCGCAAATGAAGGCGAAGACGGCAAGAAGGGTCACGGATTGGGGATCAAGGTGCAACATGTGGATCTGATAATGGGAAAGCACTGCGTTGAGGAAGGCGGATAAAGGAGGGACCAAGCTGGGCCAGAGGGCGTCGATGAAGAAGGGGACCTTAGTGGCCGTCCGGTCAATGCGAGCATAGGATGCAGGCCAAGCCACCGTCTCTCCCAATTCGTTGAAGCTGGATGCAAGCATGGGACGCACCTTGCCCATGGCCTCATTGTTGAGGACCCGCGATTGGCCTACTGCAGGCTCGGCGGCCGGGGGTGCACTAGCCGAAGACAGAGGCTTCTTCCCCTTATTCGCTTGTGTCGGAGCCATGGCGATGGGGCGAGCGGGGCTAAGGTCAGATTGGAAAGAGGAGCAAAGTCTGGGGGAAGCAGAGGAATTGGAGGAGAATGGTGCAAGTGATGGAAGAATAACCGTGTAGACTGCGATGGCCGCGGTGGCCGTTTAGCCAGGCGGGTATCAAGGCAGCGTGGGGAAGTGGAGACGCCCACGTCCAATCAACCTCCACGCGTTGACCGAGGCCACAGGCTATTGGGGCTCGTGGCACTCCGCACTTGACCCTTGGCTTCGCCTCGAAGCCAAGTCCGAGCACGCCTTGGGCCCGGGGGCTACTTTTGGTTTTCTGGGAACGGGGGTCCCAGACTTGCCTGCCTGCGGCCCATGACGTTGGCAGGCATGTACGGCCCATCTTCATCAACAAGTAATCAAGACCCACACGAGGGGCCATGCCTCACGAGGCGGACGACACAAGACCTCCTCAGGAGCGACCTCACCAGGCTGGCTCGTGAGGGGCGGAGAGTTCAAGGCCGGGAAAACCTCGCGAGGTTCTTGTGACATAAGCCATGACGATCCAGGCCAGGAGGGCGCCAGCATGCGCAGCGTCCTTGTTTCCTCTTTGGTGCTAAGGGGCAAGCGCAGGCGCGGAGTACCGAGGCATCAAGCAAAGGTTTCCATATTGGTGCAACGAGACCAAGAGCAGAAGGATGGCAAGATAGAGGTCACCGTGGAGCCCAAGACTGCGTCACCACTAGAGCCTTTGGCAGGCAAAGACTGCTTTTATCAGGATAGCTTGTACTAGCTGTCTCTTTTCAAATTGTCCGTTGTTGGCTCCCTTTTCACTCAATATTTGGGGAGAGGACCAGGGCCTCTATTAAAGGTACTAGCCACCACCATAGTAGAGAGGGGAGACGGGTCAAGAACAGAACCCTAGACCGCATCCTCACACACAAGTTCACCAAGCACAAGAGCACCTCAACCTTAGGAGGCTGTTCTTCCCCTTGTACTGTTCATCCTCAGCCCAAGAGGCAATCCACCACCACCACACTGGAGTAGGGTATTACACCACAACGGTGGCCCGAACGAGTATAAATCCTGTGTCCTTTGTGTTGCGAGTTCGTCGAGTTAGTGCGTGAGATCTTAGCTAAGTTAGGACGCGGATCGATATGGGGGAAGATCTTCATGCGCACCCCAGTGTTTGAACCATAAGGGTTTTGCCGGAACCCGTGATCCGACAGAACATTACTATGAAATGTAGTAATTGTTGGTCCAAACTATTAACTGAACATTACATTTCAGAGGACCAAACTATTAACTAAACATTACATTCAAAGGACCAAACTGTTAACTAAACATCAGATTGCATATTAACATTACAGAGGACAAATCACCAGAAGGCACTAGTAGTGGCCTCGAGAAAACAACACGAACTATATTTTAAAGTAGACAACTGTGTGGCGGTGTCGATGGTGGCCTCGAAGACGAGGTGCTCCTCCATGATCTAGCGGTCGGCACCCATGGCAGCCATAGCGACCTCGTGCACGCGTGCGGCCGCGATTTATTTCTCCGCTACCAGATGCTACTGAGCTCCATGTTATACTACGTGTAAAATGGCTGTGGGCGGTGCTTAATTGGAGGATGGGGACAGTGATTTCAGCGGAAGGTGTCGCATCATCGGTCGGGGCATGTGGGACGAGGAAGGAGGAGGATGGTGTGGGCGGGATGTGCATTACCTGACCATATCGACGAGGCTGCGAAGCAAGAAGAAGGGTCAGCGGCAAGGAGACCACGCAACAAGAAGAAGGGTCACCGGCAAGGAGGCAGCGCTACAAGAAAAAGGGTCACCAGCGAGGAGGCGGTGCTGCAAGAAAAAGGGTAGCCGGCGAGTAGGCGGCACTGCAAGAAGAAGGGTCATCTGTGAGGAGGTTGAGCTGCCAATAAGCAGCAGTGAAGGTTTGAACTTGGAAAGCAAGGAGGAACAGTGGAAATGTGGCTTTTGGTAGGAGGGAGGGGGCGGGGAGATATATATTTCCATGATGGCAGAAAAATTTCACTCGGTGCTGTGAGAAACTGGCGAGCAAGTGTGGTTCAAGCGCGTGCGGTGGACTGTAGATGATGAAGCTTCCTGCGTAAGCCAGCCAAGATGGTGCGCCAAGATATTTTATATCGCATCCACACAATTCTTTCTAGTAAACTATTTGTGGTATACCTGATTTTTTCATTATGTTTTGGAAGAAAAAATCATGTTACGGAGGGAAAGGATGGTGTTTGAATTGCTGGAACATTTATGTAGAGTGAACATGCAACTACATGACTGTCGTGTTTAAATTTGGAATTATTCCGGGTTCGTTTGGCATTTTTATGCATTAATTGAGATTCTAGGCATTTAATGTGCATAGTTCAAATTTGAACTACAAGCACATGCTCAAGTGCACCAAAGTTTGTTGAAAAATCACATGTGTGTCTTTGGGTGAATTTATAGGTCCCATGCAAGAAATGGGAATGAAATTCAAACATCTGGGTGTCGTGGCTCGGCCGGGAACATTGAGAAACTTGGTTTTTAAATTCCTGGAAATTCAAAACTCGCCTGAAAATCATGAAACTTGGCATGGTGTCATTTCATGGCACCAACATGCTGTGGTAAGAAAATTGGCCGCATTGGGACAAGTTTTGGTATAAGCTTCTTGCAAACCAGAATTTCTCTCGAAAAGACCCATGGTTCTCCAGGGGGGGGGGGGGTGTCACCTTTGTGTGCGAAATGATATACCTGCCCCCTTGATTTTTTTACAAGGGCAACGTAGAACTATATGAGTGATGTGTTAAAATTTGGAATTATTCTGGGTTCGTTTGGAATTTTTTTATACATTAATTTAATTTTTTGTCATTTAATGTGCATAATTCAAATTTGAAGTACAAGCACATGCTCCAGTGCACCAAGGTTGGTTGAAAAATCACATGTGTGTCCTTGTGTGAATTTCAAGGTCCCATGCAAGAAATGGGAATGAAATTCAGACATTTGGGCGTCGTGGCTCGGCCCGAAAGATTGAGAAACTTGGTTTTTTAATTCATGTAAATCCAAAACACATCTGAAAATCATGAAACTTAGCATGGTGTCATGACATGGCACCAACATGTTGTGGTAAAATTTTTGGCCGAATTGGGGCAAGCTTTGGTATAAGCTTCTTGCAAACCAGACCGTCTCTCAAGAAGGCTCTTGGTTCCAAGAGGAAACATGTCACCTCCGTGTGCGAAACGACATACACTGCCTTCTCCTGCCTTAATTTTTTTCACAGGCACATTAGTCCAAATAGATGTATTGTGCTAAATTTTGGAATTATTCCTGGTTTGTTTGGCATTTTTAATATATTAATTGAATTTTGGGGCATTTAATGTGCATAATTCAAATTTGAACTACAAGCACATGCTTCAATGCACCAAAGTTGGTTGGAAAATCACATATGTGTCCTTGGGTGAATTTGTAGGTCCCATGCAAGAAATGGTAATGGAATTCAAACATCTGGGCATCATGCCTTGGCTGGAAAAATTGAGAAACTTGGTTTTTTAATTCCTGTAAATCCAAAACACTCCTGAAAATCATGAAACTTGGCATGGTGTCATGACATGGCACCAACATGCTGTGGTAAATTTTTTGTCCGAATTGGGACAAGCTTTGGTATAAGCTTCTTGCAAACCAGAGCTTCTATCAAGAAGGCTCATGGTTCCGAGAGGGAACGTGTCACCTCCGTGTGCCAAATGACATACACTGCCTTCTCCCGCCTTGATTTTTTACACATGCAGCTTAGACCAAATAGCAGTTTCATGCTAAATTTTGGAATTATTCTGGGTACATTTGGCCTTTTTATACATTACTTGATTTTCCAGGCATTTAATGCACAAGTACAAAGCGCATGCTCCAGTGTGCAAAAGTTAGTTGGAAAACCATTTGTGTGTACTTGGGTGAACTTCTAGGTGCCATGCAAGAAGTGGGAAAGGAATTCAAACATCTAGGCGTCTTGGCCCGGCCGGAAACATTGAGAAGCTTGGTTTTAAAATCCCCGTAAATCCAAAACTCGCCTGAAAATCATGAAACTTGGCATGGTGTCATGACATGGCACCAACATGTTGTGGTAATTTTTCTGCCCGATTTGCGAAGGCGCACACATTAACAATCAACAAAGTCATTTTAGAAAAAGTGTTGCCACCTTACAAATCGGAAACACAAGTATTATTGAAACCATGGGCGTTCTACTTACAAATTACGTGCCGCCACTCGTCCCCTTTTTTATTGGCTAGGATGTGCCATGCGGGGTAGCTAATTGAGTACAAGAGGTGTACGATCAGACCCCTGTGTGTGCTCATCAGAGGAGAGTCCTTTGACCTCTATCCACTGCCCACCTCCCTCCCAATGTCTCCATTAATGGCGCCTGAGCCCCTGTTTCACGGCATGGCTATGTCTCACTCGACTAAGATTTAAGAGAGAGAAAAGAAAATCTGAAAAGAAAGTTTTGCACGGATCTTGATCTAAGATCCGATGGACCTATATAGCATCGACTGTGACTTACAGCAAGACTGATGAATATAAGGACGATGATAGTGGATAATAATTGTCTTACATATTTTGGAAGATAATTAAAAAAGCCACATGCGGCAATGCCCGAAATACACAAGGGCATAAGAAGAAGGAAGACAACGATCTGGCTCACTGATCTCTACTTTCTTGATGCGTTGCTGTAGGCCGCGGGAACTAGTCTCCGCGGCAAGCGGTGATGAGCTCTTTCGTGTCCTCAAGACGCTGCTTGAGAGCAGCCACATATTCCTCTAGCAGTCTTTTGCGCTTGTTAAAAAGCATGGCATTCTCGTCCATAAGTTTCTCGATGATGACGCCGGTCCTCTTCACCAAGGCACTGGTCTCCTCCTGCTACTCCGCACTTCTGATGATCTTCTCCCTCAGCAGATCGCGCTCGGCCCGGAGCTTCACATTTCTCTCAATTAGTTGTCGGATGACGCCAGTAGCCTATTCAAACGAGGCTTTCATGTCATCCTGCAACTGCCCCAGCCAGAGATCTGATCCATCTGGCTATGGACGATCACATTCACGCGCCTGTAAGAGTCCTCGCCTGCCCATGAGACATTCCCCAGGCCTCCGCGACGTGGGCGGACATCTCTGTTGCAGTCGCGGCACGGTGGGACATCTCTACTGCTTCCGCGGCATGGCCGGACCAGTCTGCTGCATCGACGATGCTGCGGGACCTCCGTGCTACTTCGGTGGTGCGGCTGGACCTCTGTGCTGCGACGGCCACATGGAGGGACATGTCAGTTGCTTTCGCGGTGAGGCGGGACATCTCTCGTTCTTCCGATTCCATACTCACCTCTCGTTGGTGGTAATCTCTCGACCCAGAACTCACGCTGGCCATGGCAGACGGAAGGAAACGATGGTGAATGACTTGTTTGCTTTTGTGGATGAGGAGTTGAGGAGCAATGTGCAGTTATCTTGGAGTAGTAGTATTTATAACTGAGTACTAATACGCTCCTAAGTGGGAAACCATTTAGCTTTTGATCGGTGTGAACAAGTTTGCAATTAAATATAGTGTGGTAATAATTTGGAATGCGGTGGGACGCAGGCTCAAAATTTATTGACGGCTCTATAATTTCTAAGTGCGGCACTATTCCGGAACTGTGTATCATGGGCACGCTTTCTCGGTCGTGTACGTGGTGTTTGCACCATAGGGTGCACTACAATAGCCAATGTCAGCACACGTCTTGTTCGAACAACCGTGTGCGCTCGTATTACCATCATGCACGCTTCTTTTAATTAGAATGTGTGCCCGTCTAGTGCACACATGTTGATCTGTCTGTCTGTTTATGTTTGTTGTGGCTAATCACAAACATTTCATCCGTGTGAAGTGTATGCCGTGAATTACAAACACTTTGATCTGGCTGACCGTTTCTATTCTATTGCCTAATCACAAATAGTTATTCCTTCTAAAGCGTGTGCCCTCAATCGCACAAACCTTTATTTAGCTGCCCGTTTCTGTTGTTCTGCCCCATCACAAACTGTTAATCCGACTGAATTGTATGTCGTATATCGCACACGCCTTCATCTGGCTGCCTATTTGTGTTCTTCTTCCTCATCGCATACAGTTAATAGAACTGAACTGTATGCCCTGCATCCCACATGCAACTAAAATCGGAACCGTGCTTGATGGCTCCGCCATCGCAAATGTTTTGCATCTTTTTTGTCGGTTTTCTTACATCACCGTTTGCGATTAATGCATCGCACACAATTTTGTCAAAGAGTCTCTGATCATAGTGCCGCGTTAGCAGCATCCTATAGTAGTGCACACCAGGGGTCGTCGTGAGGCTGGCCCTGCCAGCGGTCCTCACAAGGTCGATCATGCCAGCCTTAGCGGGTGTTGCAGTTATCCCAGCGGCCTCCACCACGGCCTATTCCGCGGCCGTAGCCACGGTAGTTGCGCTCGGGACAGCGGCTGATCCTCCCATCACGGATTGCCTTCAGATCCTGGCAGTCGTTGGTGTTGTGACTATATACGTTGTCGAAGACGCAGAATGGGCAGCTGCCTTTGGAGGACTCGGCATGGTTGCAGCCACGCTTCATCTCAGGCTCGGCCGCAAGCACAGTAGGGCCCTTGCGCTTCACGTCCTTAGCCTTGGCCTTCTGGTCTTCAGATCGGCCTCTGGGAGCTACAGGAGGGAGAGGCGACCTTCCTCTGCCATCGAACACTTGGTTGCCATGTTGAACATCTCCAGAGCCGAGAACAGATCTTTGTGTATGGCGAGCTCCTCCTTCATCTTGACGTCCCGGACGCCATCAGTGAACGTCGAAATGATGGCCTCGTCCGACACCTTCGGGATCTTGAGGCGAACGTTGGTGAAGCACTGTATGTGTTTGTGCAAGGTTTCTCCCGGCTGCTGCTTGATCCGCCGCAGGTCGCCCACGACAGGGGTGCGGTCGCGAGTGCCCTGGAAGTTGGCGATGAAGCGTTCACGCAGCTCGTCCCAGGAGGAGATCGACCCCACCAGAAGGTCCAGGAGCCAAGAACATGCGCCATCCTTGAAGGCCAAGGGGAACCAGTTCGCCATGATCTGCACGTCGCCATTTCCGCCTTGATGCTCAGCTCAAAGAGCTAGAGGAACTCAGCGGGGTCAGGAGTGCCATCCTAGCATGGAGGCAGATCTAGCTTGAACTTGCCGGGCCAGACGACGCGGTGTAGCTCCGAAGTGAATGCATGGCAGCCTGCCATGCTCATGGGAGCCAGCCGCTGAGGAAGAGCTTGATCTTGACGCCTGTGCGCCGCTGCCTCTGGTGGCTCACGGTCTTGACATGGTGAAGCTGGAACCGCGCGGGCTTCTCCTTGGGGCTACTGCATCACCTGGTAGCTTTCTTCGTCATGCGCTGGTGCCCTGCATGGTGGGTCGCGCGGGGGTGCCTTGCTCCTCGGCTCAGGGTCCACGCTGCGCAGAGGAGGAGGAGAAGGAGGCAGGCCATGAGCCACGTTGCCCGCTAGAGACAATGGAGGACGGGGCGAGCCGGACAGTGCAGGGGCCTCGCCAGGGGCGTTGACGAGCTCGACGATGCGGGCGAGCCAGTCATCATAGAGGTCGTTGGCCGGGCGATAGCGTAGAAGCTTGCGTGCCATGAGCACCGCAACCTGCACGTACGCCAGCCCGTGATGAGCATGAGAAGATGACGCCGTGACTGGAGTGGGTGATGTCGCAGTGCGGCCGTCGCGGCGCATAGATGGTGGCAACAACAAGTCCTGCTATTCGCAGGCAGCAGGGTCGGTGGCGGCATTGACCACTGGGGAGGCAGAGAGGTGCGGCGCGCCATTGCCCATAGGTGTCATCTGAGAAACACGAGCGGCCCGATGCTCGGCATGGATACAGCGGGCGTTAGCCATGGGAACGATGAAACGGCGGTGGAGCAAACAACGAAAGAGCGGCTTTGACATGCCCCTACCTAGTGCACCAAATGAAGGATTCAGGGCTCCACAGACCCAAGAAAGGTTCGAACTCTAGGGCCTGTGCGAATAACTCAACCTCTTCAGCCAACCAGTTCGTTACCCCCACGGCCTAGCTCGTGGAACAAGGAAGAAGATGGACAAGGTAGTTTACCTAGGTTTGGGCCACCTTGCGGTGTAAGACCCTACTTCTACTTTGGGGTGGATTAGCCTCACGAGGGTCTAAGTATGAACTAGTGCAACATAAGAACAACCTCACGAGGTCTACTCTGGTGTGGGTGCGAGAAGGTGAGGTGTGGATCTGATCTGGAGAGAGAGGTCTCTTTTCTACGGTGGTGGCTAACCTATATTAATAGTGGCCTTGGTCCTCTTCCTCCAAAATGTAGGCGGGAAGGGATCCCACAGTGGCCAATTTGAAAGGGGACAACTAGTACACCTTATATTGACGAAAGCTGGTCTTCGCCTGCAAAGCTTCTGGTCGTGACGCTACGGTGGGCTCGGTTATGACATTCGTCCTACCGTCCTGGCAGTCTTGGTATTGTTGCACGAGAATGGAAACCTTTCGTTGATTCCTCAGGAGCCCACGCCTACGCTTGCCTCCTTAGCACCAAAGAGGAAAACTACTCCTCTGTGCCCACTGGTGCCCGCCTGGCCTTGGTCGTCATGGCTTGCGTCACCTTAACCTCAGGAGGTGGACACCTACATAAAAATCTCCACTCCTCAGAAGGCAGCCAGGGGAGGCTGCTCCCTCTGGAGGTCTTGATGTCGCCCGCGTCACGAGGGTCTTGTCTTTAATGTGATGTAGATGGGCCGTACCAGGCCGTAGATGGAGCCACACCATGGGCCGCAGGCAGGCAAGTCTGGGTACCCTGGTTCCCAAAACACCGAAAAAAATAATTTTGTTTTTAGTTCGATTTGAATGTTAGGATTCAAAGTAATTGGTTATGATCGATCCAAGGTAGTAGGTAGTCTTAGAACTCGATCCCCATGTGAAACTTATAGTTTTCTAAAACGTTAGGATTCAAAATATTTTTTTGGTTTGTGTTGTGTCTAGGTCATGACAAAATCGGCGATTGCGACAGGGAAGAAGGCCATTGCCCTGCACTCCAAGCATTCACGGAGCGAGGGAGAGAGCCACCACACTACTATGAATAAGGACAATGCGGTGAGTAGCCGGAATTTGGTGCCCATTAGGTGGAAGTCCGATGCATTCATGGAAACGCAAGGGCTTCACGATGACTTTGCCTAGCTAGCCAACAACGCCGAGCGTGGAGTCTTCAGAAACTTCCACTACCTGATATACCATGACATCACCAATGAGTTGCTCGCCAGCTTCCAGGACACCCTCGATGACTCGAGGGTGCCACTGAGGTGCTCCTTCACGCTTGGAGGAGTGCTACATACGATGACGCTCTACGAGTGGTGCAACTGCTTTGGGTTCGAGAACCATGGTTTTCTCGACACTAGGGAGTGTCCGCCACCAAGGCATCTGGCATGGTGGACCTCATCTCCATAAAGGACAAGCACGAGTTCGGTGGTGTGACGGTATCGAGCAGCCAAAACCCTCCCATGCCACTATTTAATCACTTTCACTACGAACACTATCTTTGGTAGGAAGCATCTTGGTGACATGTCTAGCTATAATAGGTATGTTATTCATGTGCGACTCCACCCCAACTCAACTCCCAGACTAAACTTCGGAGCTTTTCTTATGCTCCACTTCCGGTGGCAACACAAGCAGTCATCCAGACATATTCTTATTAGTGGCCTTTTGACTCACCTCACTCAGTACTTTGGCCGAAACTTAGAGGGAGTTGAGGATGTTGCAGGACCCACTGAGTTTAACCATACGGTTATGACTAGATACCAGTTCATTGGGCCCAACATGGAGCATAGGGATTACTCTTACAAGTGCCCCATGCCTGGCTCCAACATCATGTCCGTATGCTTGCCCCTTCCGCAAGCTTTTTCTATGCCCGCACGTTAGATGTGGCTCCTCTCTATTGAGGAGTTAAATGAGTATATGCATGCATTAGGTTTTGGAATGATGTTCCACCCAAGCCAGCAAATGAGTGGGACGCCACAGCTAAGGGCATTTATCCCGGTTAGGGTGCCTGGGGAAATGCACCCCACTATGTTCCACCACCATAGCAACATTACGGCTATGGTGGTGTGTAGGTGCATAAGGCTCAGTTTTAGAAGTTGCATCAATAGGTTGGAGGGACCCGTACAAAGCTTTGTAAGACTAACAACACAATCCACCTGCTCAATGGGAACATGCAGTCCCTATTTACTTTCTGGTAGCCTGGCGTAGGTGGTGGATCATCCTCTAATGCACCATCACGCATGCAGTGGCCTCATACTGCACCAGGTGGCAACGATGATGTGGACATGGACTAGAGAGAGTAGGCCAAGAGCCTATGCGTGGCGAGCTTATGACCCACAATTATAGGGGATCGCGACAATCTTTGAGGGTAGTATGTCACCCAAATTTATTGATTCGACACAAGGGGAGACAAAGAATATTTAGAAGCCTTAGCTGTTGAGTTATCAATTCAACCACACCTGAGAAGTTATTTCTCTGCAACAAAGTATTAGTAGCATAGTAGTATGATAGTTTGATAGTAGTGGTAACAGTAGCAACAATAATTGTAGTAGTAGCAATAGCAGTTTTGTAGTAATTGGAACAATAGTAGGAACAGTAGTAACTTAGCAAAGACAATATGAGTAAAGCATATACATGGAGTAGAGATGCATATTTGGATAAAATTCACCATGTAGTAGTCACAACCTAGAGCGATACACAATAGCTCCAATTCATTAATTAAATATAGGAAATAATTCCGTATATAGTCATATGTGCTTATAATAAAAACTTGCATGGCATCTTTTGTCCTATCCTCCTGTGGCAGCGGGGTCCTAATGGAAATCTAAGGGTACTTAAGGCACTCCTTTTAATAGCGAACTGGAACAAAGCATTAACACGTAGTGAATACATAAACTCCTCAAATTACTGTCATCCCCAAAGAGTATCCCAATTATTATCACCTTGGGGTCTGTGTTTCCGGATGATAACAGGTGCATATAACTTGCAAATAGGATAAAGAACTAAAATATATTCATGAAAACATAAAGGGTTCAGATCTGAAATCATGGCACTTTGGCCGTAATGACAAGCATTAAGTATAGCAAAGTCATAGCAATATAATTCTCACAACATAGTCGATACTAGGGATCAAGCCCTAAAAAATTGACTCGATTACATGGTGAATCTCATCCATCTCCATATATGTTCAGTATGCCTACGATGAAATTAGTCACTCCCGGTGGTGAGCATCATGAGGTTGTTAATTAAGAAGGGTTGTTGATGACGGCGGCGATAATTTATGCTCTCCAGAGCCCCGAACAAACTCCAACTTAGGCATCCTAATGAAGAACAGGAAGTGGCGGCAGCTCCTTATCGTAAAATGCAATGAGACATTCTCTCTGATTTTTTCCTCAGGAAGACGGTACTTATGGACTTCTAGATAGGGAAAACAGCGCACCAAGGGGCCCACAAGCTCAGGTGGTGCACCCTAGGGGGTGATGACCCACAAGTATAGGGGATCAATTGTAGCTCTTTTCAATAAGTAAGAGTATCGAACCCAACGAGGAGCAGAAGGAAATGATAAGTAGTTTCCGGTTAGGTATTGTCTGCAAGTGCTGAAATTGTAAGTAGCGGAGTAGTTTGATAGCAAGGTAATTTGTAACGACCAAGTAACGATAATAGTAAAAAAAGTGCAGCAAGGTAGCCCAATCCTTTTGAGGCAAAGGACAGGCCAAAACGGCCTCTTATGATAAGCAAAGCATTCTTGAGGGTACACGGGAATTTCATCTAGTCACTTTGATCATGTTGGTTCGATTTGTGTTCACTACTTTGATAATTTGGTATGTGTGTGGACCGGTGCTTAGGTGTTGTTCTTACTTGAAGAAACCTCCTAATTATGATTAACCCTCCTGCAAGCATCCGCAACTACGAGAAAAGTATTATGAATAAATTCTAACCATAGCATTAAACTTTTGGATCCAATCGGTCCCTTACGGAATAGCGCATAAACTGGGGTTTAAGCTTCTGTCACTCTCGCAACCCAACATCTAATTCCTACTCCACAATGCATTCCCTTAGGCCCAAATATGGTGAAGTGTCATGTAGTCAACGTTCACATGACACCACTAAGGGAATAACAACATACATACTATCAAAATATCAAACACATATCAAGTTCACATGATTACTTGCAACATGATTTCTCCGGTAACAAGATTGAACACAAGAGATGAACTAGGGTTTTAGAGGAGATGGTGTTGTTGAATATGTTGATGGAGATTGCCCTCCCCAAGATGGGAGAGTTGGTGGTGATGATGATGACGATGATTTCCCCCTCCGGGAGGGAAGTTCCCCAGGCGGAATCGCTCCGTCGGAGTGCAAAAATGCTCCTGCCCAAGTTCCGCCTCGAGGTGCCAGCGCTTCGTCCCAAAAGTTCTCTCCTTATTTTTTATAGGTCAAAACCACTTATATACCAGAAGATGGCCACCGGAGGTGTGCCGAGAAGGCCACAACCCACCAGGGCGCGCCTGGGGGGCCTGGTGCGCCCAGGTGGGTTGTGCCCACCTGGTGGCCCCTCTTTGGTGGTTATTGGCTCCAATATTTCCTAAATATTCCATCAAAAATCTCCGTGAAGTTTCATCTTATTTGGAGTTGTGCAGAATAGGTAGCCTGACGTAGCTTTTTCACTTCCAGATTTCCAACTGCCGGAATTCTCCCTCTTGGTGTGTTCCTTGCAAATTATGAGAGAAAAGGCATTAGAATTACTCCAAAAAGCATTATTATGTATAAAACATTATAAATAACAATAAGAAAACATGATGCAAAAATGGACGTATTAGGGGGCGCCACCTGAGCTTGTGGCTCTGTGGTGGCCCCCTCTACTAGATCTTTTCACCAGAACTTCTTATATATTCTGAAATAATTCTCCATAAAATTCCGTCCAATTCCGAGAACTTTTATTTCTGCAAAAAAACATCACCAAGGTAGTTCTGCTGAAAACATTATCAGTCCGGGTTAGTCTCATTCAAACCATGCAATTTGAGTCTAAAACAAGAGCAAAAGTGTTTGGAAATTAGATACATTAGAGATGTATCAACTCCCCCAAGCTTAACTCATTGCTTTTCCTCAAGAAATTCAGCTGATAAACTGAAAGTGACAAAGAAAAACTTTTACAAACTCTTTTTGTTTCTGTTGTTGTACATAAGCTTAACTAGCAATCAAGTTTTGAGGAAAGGTCATGAACCAACCATATGAATGATAACACTTAGAGCTCATATTTACTCAGGGAAATACATAATCAACTAGCGAGAAATAATAATACATCTTAAATGACAACACTTTGTCAAAATAACCATGATATAATATGATAGTATGATATCTTGCTAGCCATTTTTGAGACCGCAAAACATAAATGCAGAGCACCTCTGAAGTTCAAGCATCGACTAAACAATGTAATTCAGGGTAGAAGACATCCAGGCATGCTTACATCCACCATTAACTAGACTCAATGCATGTTAAACAAAGAATGACAATAACACTCTCAAGGTTGGTGCTTGAATGAGAAGGTGATGACTCAACAATAGAAGTAAATGACATGAAAGTAAATAGAATTGCCCTTCGCAGAGTGAAGCAGAGATTTGCAGCGGTGCAAGAGCTCGAAGCTAAAACAGAGATTAATACGTTTTGAGTGTGGCACTTTTGCTATCATCGTCATGACAAAGGATGTCAATATCTTTCATGCTAAACACGTTAATGGCGGTTCCCAAAAGAAAATGGTTTGACTCCCCCACAACCATACAGACAAATGATACGTCTCCGTCGTATATATAATTGTTTGTTGTTCCATGCCAATATTTTACAACTTTTACATATTTTTGGCAACAATTTATATGATTTTCTTGGACTAAATATTGATCCAGCGCCTAGTGTCAGTTCATGTTTATTGCATGTTTTTTGTTTCACAGAAAATCCATATCAAACGGAGTCCAAACTGGATAAAAACTTATGAAGATTTTTTTGTAATAGATGTGAATTTTGGGAAGTGGAATCAACGCGAGACGATGCCCGAGGGGGCCACAAGGCAGGGGCGCCCCCCAAGGGGTAGGGCGCAACCTGGGCCCTTGTGGCCACCCCGTAAGGAGGTTAGTGCCCTTCTTTCGCAACCATAAAGCTAATATCCGGATAAAATCATGTTAAAATTTCAGCCCAATCGGAGTTACGGATCTCCGAGAATTTAAGAAACGGTGAAAGGCCAGAAAGAGGGAGCGCAAAAACAGAAGGAAACACAGAGAGAGATCCAATCTCGGTGGGGCTCTCTCCCCTTCGCCATCATGGAGGCCATGGACCAGAGGGGAAACCCTTCTCCCATCTAGGGGGGAGGTCAAGGAAGAAGAAGGAGGGCTCTCTCTCTCTCTGTCTCTCTCTCTCCCTCTCTCCCGGTGTCACCAGAACGCCGTCGGGGCCATCATCGTGACGGCGATCTACACCAACAACTTCGCCGCCGTCATCACCAACTCTCTTCCCCTCTATCCAGCGGTGTAACACCTCTTCTCTCTCCTGTAATCTCTACTTAAAACATGCTGCACAACACTATATATTATTTCCCAATGATGTATGGCTATCCTATAATGTTTGAGTAGATCCGTTTTGTCCTATGGGTTAATTCATGATCGTTATTGGTTTGAGTTGTATGTTTTATTATTAGTGCTGTCCTATGGTGCTCTCCGTGTCGCGCAAGTGTGAGGGATCCTCGTTGTAGGGTTTGCAATATGTTCATGATTTGCTTATGGTGGGTGGCGTGATTGACAAAAGCACATACCCGAGTAAGTAGGTTGTTTGCGTATGGGAATAAAGAGGACTTGATACCTTATAATGCTATGGTTAGGTTTTTCCTTAATTATATTTAGTAGTTGCGTATGTTTGCTAGAGTTCCAATCATAAGTTCATATGATCCAAGAAGATTAAGTATGTTAGCTTATGCCTCTCCCTCATATAAAATTGCAATAATTATTACCGGTCTAGTTATCGATTGCCTAGGGGCAAAATAACTTTCTTGTGACAAAAATCTCTCTACTAAAACTAACTTAGTTGTTTCTTTATCTAAACAACCCCTAGTTTTTATTTACATGCTCTTATTATCTTCCAAACCTATCCTATCACACCTACAAAGTACTTCTAGTTTCATACTTGTTCTAGGTAAAGCAAACGTTTAGTGTGCGTAGTGTTGTATTGATGGTCGATAGAACTTGAGGGAATATTTGTTCTACCTTTAGATCCTCATTGGGTCCGACACTCTAAATTATTGAAAGAGGCTACAACTGACCCCCTACGCTTGTGGGATATCAACACAATCCAAGGCTAGTCGAATCCTCGGGTGCCCTCCAACAATCAACCATACAGGGGGAGTTCTTTTTTATAAAGCGGGATTGGGTATCCTTATTATCAGCCTCCCTCAAAGTTGACGAGTGAATAAACTCTCGTCACGATTTAAACACACTCCATGAGCGGTAAAGACACACACAATAGATGTTTATTTCATTGATTAGAGATGGCACATGCAACTTTACTTGGAATGGCGGGGTGATACTGTATATAGGTAGATATGGTGGACTCATATGGAACAACTTTCACTACAAAAAAGACACTTCCAAGACATTATGGCCCGAACAAAAACTTTTTTAGTCATGGATATAACACTTCCATGACGATAATTGAGACAAAAACACGTACCATCATAGATGTGGTGGGCTGATACTTCTATGACAAAAAATATGACAGAAAATGGGCT
This sequence comes from Triticum urartu, assembly GCF_056163025.1. NCBI lineage: Eukaryota > Viridiplantae > Streptophyta > Magnoliopsida > Poales > Poaceae > Triticum > Triticum urartu. The sequence continues at coordinate 429,713,523 of NC_141879.1, forward strand.
TTTCGTCCTGGGCGGGCTGGAGGGTGACATGCATGACATTCTTTGTGGGTCCATGACATAAAAGATCGTGGTAGAAGTCAGGGCAAGGAAATCTTTGGGAGTTCTTTGTATACGATGGGTGTGGTCGGGCCCGAGAGATGCAGTGGTTTGTGCATTTCTATCGTACACGTGCGTGTGTACGAGCCGTGTTCGCTAACTAAACCCGAGCGAAGCGTTCACTTACTGAACCCGAGCGATCAATCCCACTAGTTAGCTACATACTGAAGCCGATCGATCCCTTTGCTGCTAACTGAACCCAAGCAATTCCTTCGCTACTAACTGAACCTGGTCGATCCCTTCACTGCTAACTAAACCCGAGCGACCAATCCCTTCTCACTACTTACTGAAGCTGATCGATCGATGCGTTGCATTGAGCCCCCGCATGAGACATAGGTGATTTGAGCTAGCTAGCCGATTGGCTGCCTCTTAATGAACAATGCCCATTATTGCCATGTGCGTGGTATGTAGAACGAGTTGAGATTCGAATCGATCGAGCCCCTTGCATGAGACGTGGTGAGTTGACCTAGCCAGATGATTGGATGTGGATGAACAATTCCCATTGCTACTGCTCGCTCGTATGCCCCATCCCCGCAGGTGGTTTGGCTGTGGATGAATAGTACATAGTCCGTGTGTAGGCGGTTGGTGCTAGATGAACAAGACCCCAATTGATCGAGGAGGCCGTGATGCGATACGCCACACCCCAGCCGGTTGGGAGTGGATGAACAGGACCGCGTGGAGGCCGCAAGCAATTGTAGATGAACAATAGCCCGTGGAGGCTGGAGGAAGTAGAGAATGATGAACTGTAGCCCATGGAGTCCCGTTTTGTGCTATGTCTCACCCCTCCCAATGAAGGACCCTGTTTCGCCCGTAGGAGGTTGAAGAGAAGTTCGTTTCCTCCGTTTTGTGGTACGCCAGACCCCTCCCGATGAACAGGACCCCTTTTCGACTGTAGGTGGTTGAACAAAAGTCTATTTCCTCCGTTTTATGGTATACCAGACCCCTCCTGATGAACAGGACCCTCTTTCGATAGTAGGCGGTTGAACAGAAGTCCGTTTTCCTCTGTTTTGCGGTATGCCAGACCCCTCCCGATGACTAGGACCCCATTTCAACCGGAGGCAGTTGAATAGAAGTCTATTTCCTCTATTTTACGATAGACCCCCAACCGGTGGGGGTCAATGAATAGGCCCCCGTTCCGGTTGTTGCATCCAAGCCGATTGGCTTCCGACGAACAAGACGCATTTCGACCCACTTGGTTGACTCTCGGTGAACAAGTTGTTTCTCTCTTCTGACTCAGCCGGTTGGCTGCCAATGAATAGGACACCATTGCTTTCGTCCAATGAAGACATCCCTTTTTAAACACACTAGTTGGTCTGTTTAACCCATCTTTCGATCTATATGATCTAACCAGTAATAATTCCCTTCTTATGTAAACACCCCGGTGTACCACTCTGTCAAGAAGACCCTATTACTATTGTTGTCAACATTCTGGTAACCACTAGTGGACGAGAACTTTTCCTATTGGTCCGCCTTTCCTTAACAAGCAGGAAAATTGTTCTCTTCGCCCCCCCCACCCGCATTTGGTACCTACGTTGTTGCCGACATAACTGACAAACTATCCTCTGACATGCCTGGCTATCATGACCGTGCAAGATGTCACTACCCTTTCTACTTTTAATCCACACTAACCAAGTTCCACAGGATCGAAATCTGACTCTCTTGTAAATCGTTGATTCCAAAGTATCCTTTGCACTTGGCTTCGTATGTAAATAACGAGCCGTTGTCCTAGGGATGATCTATTCTAGTATCAGATGCAATGTTTTTCGTTGCTCTCAACCCATTTCACACTCTATTTTAGGAATAGAAGGATTGTCTATCTGCTTGAAACTTCTTATTATACCTTTCTATTTTTCCATCGATGTTTTTCTTAAGTTTTAATTCGAGAGATACTTTCTGCCACATTCCTTTAGTTATCCACCAGATAATCAACCTTACAAAGGTCTGTTCTCCCAAAATACCACCCTTATACTTTTGTACATATGATGAAGACTCCGAAGGAAGGATGACAACTTCGTCACGGCGCAAGGAAGCAGATGAATGGAGGGACAAAGATCATGGATCAACCTCTTCAAGAAGGGTAACAAGAACAAAAAGACTCGTTAGGATTTCATAACCAATTCCTTCCTCTTAACTCTACCTCTTAAATCCCGGGATGAGATTTCTTGCAGTGGAGGAGATTTGTAACACCCTGAGAATCAAGCTACAGTGATCTTCCCGTAATGTGTCATGTCATCATATTTTTCATAACTAAAATGCAATTAAATATTTAATTCAACTCAAATTCAAACTCATAATAGGAGTGTAGAAGTTATTTTTTCAGATATTAAAATAAAAGTGTTCATAATTTTGCAAATAATAACTAGGTAATTGTCATGCTGAAAACCAACCCATATGGAATTATTAAAATGCCACTAACAATATTTAGAATGGATCATCAGCATATTACTTAACCTTTTTAATTGCTAAAAATATTTAAATTTAGAAAATGGCTTGAAACTTTTTGTACAGATCCATACTATTGCCAAGAATTTATGTGGCAAGTTTCATCTAGAGAAAAAATCATTTGGTAGCTAAGAAAAATAAAAAACCAAGGCCAAACTATGTGACAGAAAAAAGATAAAAGATAAAGCACATTGTGGAATTAAAGCCTGGTGCTACACTGCAGCCCAGCCATCTCTTGGTTTCCTTGAAACTCATGTATAGAGACCATGGCCTGGCCTCCGTGTGGCCGTCCACGCGTTCGATGTCACCCTGTCGACCATCTGGAGCCCCCTGGAGATGCATATGACCTCACTCGACCCCCTAGACACGAACCCTAGCCCTAACTCTCCCCCCTCACGTCATTTTTCCCTGTGACGCCCAACCGAACCACCGTGGCCATGGCCAAGCTCTTCACCGCGACCACCGGCATCCCCCCACTACATCACCATGTCTAGGAGATGCACCTCCGTCATCCACTTCGCCTGCGAGGACCAATTTGAGCTGAAGATCCACTGAGCATGGCCATTGGCCATCGTCTTTAACCCCGATCATCGTGCGATCTCCTCCACCAACAAACCCCGGTGCCCCTGCCTGCCCCCCTCAGCACACCCGTGACCTCAAGGAGTTGGCCGCTACCTCCTCCTTGAGAGGCAGGTCCTCGAGTTGCCGCCCCGTGCTAACCCGCTCTGCTATCCGCCATGGGTGATGAGGACCTCGACTCCGTGCCGCTTCGACTCATCCAACCACACCGACGTTCTCGAGGTGCGCTTTAGTGCCCCCCCATTTCCCTAGTTAACCATGTCCCATAAGGCCTCGGTGCTGATCATAGCCAATGGCTGATGCTGGACGTCGTCCCTGTCGATGCGCTCACCACCCCACGGCCACGCCGGCGCCTTCCGCCCCAGCACCGCGCTGGCGCGCCCTGGCCGCCCTCTGACTAGGCACCATAGCCTGTGGCCGCGCCTAGGCCATGAAGTGCACACCCCTGCCCCTTGTCTTCGTGCATGAGCGCTTGGCTACCCGGATTTGTCGCCCGCTATGCCACTGCTACACCCCCTATGTGCGTGCCTGCTGCCTTGGCCGCCCCTTGAGCGTGCCGTCGTGTGGCCTCCCCACAGCTCACTGCTACTTGCTCCCGTGCTCCACTGATAGCGGCTTGAAGCTACATCGGTATTTCCACAAAGAGGAAGTGATGATGCACCACAACGATGGTAGGTACTTCCCTCAGTGATGAAACCAAGGTTGTCGAACCAGTAGGAGAACCAAGCAATAATACGTAAACAACACCTACACACAAATAACAACTACTCGCAACCTAACGTATTAAAGGGGTTGTCAATCCCTTTCGGGTTACGGCGCCAGAAATTGGCAAACGGACATGAATAAATTGTAGTGGATTGATAGATCGAATGCCAAATAAAGTAAATAAGAATAAATTGAAGCAAGGTATTTTTGCAGTTTTTGGTTTAATAGATCTGAAAATAAAAGCAAAGGAAAATAGATCGCAAAGGAAAATAATGTGAAGAAGAGACCCGGGGGCCATAGGTTTCACTAGTGGCTTCTCTCGAGAAAAAAAAGAAAAGGTGGGTAAACGAATTACTTTTGGGCAATTGATAGACTTCAAATACTCATGACGATATCCACGCAATGATCATTACATAGGCATCACGTCCAAGATTAGTAGACCGACTCCTGTCTGCATCCAATACTATTACTCCACACATCGACCGCTATCCAGCATGCATCTAGTGTATTAAGTTCATGGAGAAATGGAGTAATGCAATAAGAACGATGACATGATGTAGAAAAGATCTATTTATGTAGAAATAGACCCCATCATTTTATCCTTAGTAGCAACGATACATACGTGTCGGTTCCCCTTCTGTCACTGGGATCAAGCATCGTAAGATTGAACCCACTACAAAGCACCTCTTCCCATTGCAAGATAAATAGATCAAGTTGTCCAAACAAACCCAAATATCAGAGAAGAAATATGAGGCTATAAACAATCATGCATATAAGAGATCGAAGAAACTCAAATAACTTTCATGGATAAAAGAGACAGATCTGATCATAAACTCAATGTTCATCGGATCCCAACAAACACACCGCAAACGAGTTCCATCATATGGATCTCCAAGAGACCACAGTATTGGGAATCAAACGAGAGAGAGGAAGCCATCTAGCTACTAACTACGGACCCGAATGTCTACAAAGAACTACTCACGCATCATCGGAGAGGCACCAATGGAAGTGGTGAACCCCTCCGTGATGGTGTCTAGATTGGATCTGGTGGTTCTGGACTCTGCGGTGGCTGGAATTGATTTTTGTCGACTCCCCTAGGGTTTCTGGAATATTGGGGTATTTATAGAGTAAAGAGGTGGTCCGGAGGACACCCGAGGTGGGCAAAACCCACCAGGGCGCGCCTGGGGCCCCAGGCGCGCCCTGGTGGGTTGTGCTCCCCTCGGAACAGCCCCTAGGTGCTTCTTCGGCCCATTGGTTGTCTTCTGGTCCAAAAAAATCCATGAAAAGTTTCACTGCGTTTTGACTCCGTTTGGTATTAATTATCTGCGATGTAAAAAACATGCAAAAAACAGCAATTGGCACTTGGCACTATGTCAATAGGTTAGTACCAAAAAATGATATAAAATGATTATAAAACATCCAAGATTGATAATATAACATCATGGAACAATCAAAATTATAGATACGTTGGAGACGTATCAGCATCCTCAAGCTTAATTCCTGCTCATCCTCGAGAAGGTAAATGATAAAAACAGAATTTTTGATGTGGAATGCTGCCTAACATGTCATATCATATTCTTTTCTTTATAGAATGGACATTTGGACTTTTATATTGTTCAAAGCAATAGTCTAGTTTTGACATGATAAATTAAATACTCAAGCATATGAACAAGCAACCAAGTCTTTCAAAATATCAACGCTGAAATAAGCTATCCCGAGCCCATCATGCTTAGTCATTGATCCATTCATGAAACACACTCGCATACTAACTACACCCAATGCTCAAGTATGATCATAGTGCCTATATTTTTGCTAGCAAACTTTCAGCAAAAGCATATTTAGATTGGAGATTGCAAACTTCTCTACTAATATCATCAAGTTGTTTTGTTATGGCATCAAGCACAACAGAGTGCTCCTTAAGTTCTTCAATAAAATACTTATTATGCTCAAATTGTGTAGTCATATATTCCTTAGTACTTTTCTCAATTTCAAGAAAAATATCGGGGTAAGGAACATCATATTATTTTCTTTGAGGCATCATGCCTATGCAAACAAGAATGCACGCTGAAACAGATCCGGCAAGAGAACGGCGAACGAAAAAGAGGGCGAATAAAACGACAAATTTTCGTGAAGTGAGGGAGAGGAAAACGAGAGGCAAATGGAAAATAATGTAAATTGCGAGGAGATGAGATTTGTGATTAGGAACCTGGTATATGTAGATGATCCTCCCCGGCAACGGCCCTAGAAATTCCTTTTGATAGCAGCTTGAAGCTACGTTGGTATTTCACCAAAGAGGAAGGGATGATGCAGCACATCGATGGTAGGTATTTCCCTCAGTGATGAAACCAAGGTTATCGAACCAATAGGAGAACCAAGCAACAATACGTAAACAACACCTGCACACAAATAACAAATACTTGCAACCCGACATATAAAAGGGGTTGTCAATCCCTTTCGGGTAACGGCGCCAAAAATTGGCAAACAGACATGAATAAATTGTAGTAGATTGATAGATCGAATGGCAAATAAAATAAATAAGAATAAATTTCAGCAATGTATATTTGTACTTTTTGCTTTAATAGATATGAAAATAAAAGCAAAGGAAAATAGATCGCATAGGCAAATAATATGAAGAAGAGACCCGGGGGCCATAGGTTTCACTAGTGGCTTCTCTCGAGAAAAATACTCATGACAATATCCAGGCAATGATCATTACATAGGCATCACGTCCAAGATTAGTAGACCGACTCCAGCCTGCATCTGCTACTATTACTCCACACATCGAGTGCTATCCAGCATGCATCTAGTGTATTAAGTTCATGGAGAAATGCAGTAATGCAATAAGAATGATGACATGATGTAGACAAGATCTATTTATGTAGAAATAGACCCCATTGTTTTCTCCTTAGTAGCAACGATACATACATGCCGGTTCCCCGTCTGTCACTGGGATCAAGCACCGTAAGATCAAACCCACTACAAAGCACCTTTTCCCATTGCAAGATAAATAAATCAAGTTGGCCAAAAAAAACCCAAATATCGGAGAAGAAATAGGAGGATATAAGCCATCATGCATATAAGAGATCAAAGAAACTCAAATAACTTTCATGGATAAAAAGAGATAGATCTGGTCATAAACTCAAAGTTCATCGGATCCCAACAAACACACCGCAAAAGAGTTACATCATATGGATCTCCAAGAGACCATTGTATTGATAATCAAACAAGTGAGAGGAAGCCATCTAGCTACTAACTAAGGACCGAAGGTCTACAAAGAACTACTCACGCATCATCGGAGAGGCACCAATGGAAGTGGTGAACCCCTCCGTGATGATGTCTAGATTGATCTGGTGGTTCTGGACTCTGCGGCGGGTGGAACTGATTTTCATCGACTGCCCTAGGGTTTCTGGAATTTTGGGGTATTTATAGAGTAAAGAGGCGGTCCGGGGGGCACTCGAGTTAGGTGCAACCCACCAGGGCGCGCCTGGGCCCCCAGGCGCGCCCTGGTTGGTTGTGCTCCCGTCGGAGCAACCCCCAGGTGCTTCTTCGGCACATTGGTTTTCTTCTGGTCCCAAAAAAATCCACAAAAAGTTTCGCTGCATTTGGACTCCGTTTGGTATTGATTATCTATGATGTAAAAAAACATGCAAAAAACAGCAACTAGCACTTGGCACTATGTCAATAGGTTAGTACCAAAAAATGATATAAAATTACTATAAAATGATTATAAAACATCCAAGATTGATAATATAATAGCATGGAACAATAAAAAATTATAGATACGTTGGAGACGTATCATCCACTGCTGCTGTTGCTATTCGCTCGCTAGTCCCCCTGCTGATCGCGCGCACCTGCAGCCCCCGCGCGCCCCGCCCCTACTTCCTTGTACCGTCGGCCGCCGCTCCCCGTGCCTGCCTCCGGCTGCTGGCCGCCGTTGCCGCCACGCCTGCGCGCCTCCTCATTTGCTCTCTAGCGCCGCTGACATGGCGGGGCATCCCCCCTCAGGGTCGCTGCCTATGGGCCCCCGCTGACCCAGTTGACTGGTCAACTGGCCAGCGTTAACCTACTGACTCAGCAGCCCCAGGGCCCACTGTCATCCCCTCTGTGCGCTGCTGGGTGTACTGTCCTAGGTGCACCCATCCATTTCTATTTAATTTTTCAAACTAAGTTAAATCTAGATAATTCAGAAATTATTTGAAACTTTGAAAAATAATTAAAAAATAATCGTAACTCAGTTGAAAATAATTTACATATGAAATTTGTTCGAAAAAATAAAACAAATCCGAATACACCGTCCATATACCTGTCACATACGCCCAACACTGCACACAAGGAACCTTCCCCTTGGGATCGTTTAACCAATAAATGCCTAAAGCCAGGAAAATATTCCTAGATATTTTCCTGCTTCGTCTGCAACACCTAGTACTGCATTAGGTCACCCCTAGCATAGCATATCATCATGCCATCCTTCGTGATACATTTGATTGTTTTGTTATTTGTTGTGTTCCCGTCCGTTACTTCTTTTCCGATAGACCCCGAGACCACTGTTGATCCGGTGATCGACTACTTCACCGTCGAGGGCTCGTATCTGTCTGTAGAGCTTCCAAGCAAGCAAAATCCCCTTGATCATTCCTATATCGCCCGTTCTTTTTCTCTCATGCTTGCATTAGAATTTGCTACTGTTGTTCGGTAGCTCCTATTCTGATGCATAGCTTGCTTTTGTAACCTATTGTTGTTACTTTACCTGATATCCTATATGCTTAGTATAGGTTGGTTAGTAATCCATCAGTGATCCCTCATCCTTGTCCTTGTTGCCCTCGTTTGCTACCGATGGCTCGATCAGCATGATCGATGTGCAGATACCGACACATCACCATGCACCCCCCTTAGTTGTAAGACTCTATAGAGCTACTATCAAGTTTTGAGGGTGATATCTCCAACCTCACTCCTGATGATATCCCTGTAGCGTAGCTAGTTGGTTGTGGGTTACCGAGGGTGATTCCTCTTTCATGACCTCTGATGATGCCTCTATCGTGTAGCCCCTCAAGTGTGAACCTATCGAGGGTGATTCCTCCAAGTTCACCTTGACGGTTACATCGAGTGTGAATCCATCGAGGGTGATTGCTTGGATTTCCCCCTTAATGTTATGGACACATGGATACCTTGACTTTACCGCAGTCCCTTGTTGAAGTTGGCTCAACCCCGAGGGGTACCCGCGAGAGTTACTGAAGTCGGGTTGACCTGGAGGGTACCCGTGATATAATCACAAGGCACAACCAGGCAAGCAGACCATCCTAGAGAGGCATAATCCTGATCCTTGTTGTAAGTCCTCGATACAGGAGGACAGGATCACTCATCGTCACTGCATGCTCCTAGTGCACAAACAATTTGGATATGTGATCTGAGTAGGCCTCTGGCCATTTCACACTAACCACCATGCGGGAATAAGTATGGGCACTCGACGTCGTACAATTCCACAGACGTGAGCAGTTGAGCGGTACGCGCCCAGGTGGTCCACGTAAGCACGTGCTTTGTATAAAGAGGTAGCCATGACTGATCCCGACCATGCTTGCAGCTTGTAGGATTAAAAAGGATGATTGGCCCATGACCCCTTCACATTTATGATGTAAACCGACATGCTAGCCTCTCAGTTGAGCCTAGGTAGAACTACAGTGTGTTAATCGAGAGTGTTGGGTAAGTTGGTGCACCCCTGTAGGGAACTTTATCTATTAGAATAGCTGTGTCCACGGTAACATACGCTCGGAGTTGTATCCCAATTTATTACAACTAGAACTGGATATTGGAGATACTAAATGGATATGATAGCTCTGGGATCGCTTTCTCGCAGAGAGTAGCGGAAGGATCACTGGGCGTTGTTTAAAATATACTGGTTACTCTAATATATGTTACTCTACTGTCTTCTGTTCCTGCAAGATGCTAGTCTTCGATAGGCTAGGCCTTCAATTCTATTCTGGATTCTGCAGTATAGTCCATAGATACAGCCCCTTCCCTTTAATACTAGTGCATACTTGTCATAGATCTTATGTAAGTCTTACGAGTACTTTGGATGAGTACCCATAGTTGCTTTGCTACCTTTTTCCCCTTTACCCGATTGTTGAGATCAGATGACGGAGCCCAGGAGCTAGCCGATCCAGCTGGCGACTACTACTATCCCGACGGAGCGTACTAGTACATGGAGACCACCGAAGACCAGGAATAGTTAGGAGGCCCTAGCCAGGAGGCCTGCGCCTTTTTGATCTAGATATCATTGTTTTGCTAGCCTTCTTAAGGAAAACTTATTTATCTTCTGCATGTACTCAGATGTTGTTGCTTCCGCTGACTTATGTATTCGAGCTTTCATGGCCTTGGCTTGTAATATAAAGCTTTATGTTTCAATTTGTGTCTAGAGTTGTATTGTCATATCTTCTCATGAGTCTCTGATCTTGATCGTGCGCGTTTGCGTGTATGATCAGTGTATGATTGAGTCTGGGACGTCACAATTTGGTATCAGAGCCGACTACCTATAGGAAGCCCCTTTCCAACTCCTTGGCCTAAGTTGAGTCCAGTCTTTGAAAAACTATTTTACTAACATTGTTGTGTGGCTAACGGGCCCACATCGCCAATGGATGGGATTAGGATATTTTATTCTTCTCCTTTACTCTGAGATTCTATTCTCTCTTCTATTTCGGGTTAGAGGTTTTACTAACTCTAACTCTAGGTTCTCATAACTACTTCCTCCCAGAGAGCCCATCATTCCAGATGATGGCTTGATTCACCAGAAGATTCTGAAGATATTCATTGATGTTTTTCCCAAGACCCTTGTGCCCACTGCCTTGGCAATTCCCTACCACCGACAAATACCTATGGAAAAATACATACACTTGTCGTTCATTCATTCATTCTGAGTTGCTCTTATTATTACAAGATGCCTCGAATTATTCTTCGATGTTCTGCGAATCCCTTGTGTCTACTGCCTTGCAGCTCCTAGTCACACGAATACACCTACGAAAATTCCTCACACTTACCGGTGATTCGTTCATCCCTAGGTGATCATGTGTTTCACAAAAGTCTTCAAAATACTATTCGATCTTCTGAAAATCCTCTACAACCTATTGCTCTTGACATTCTAGCCTGCTTGCATTATGGTAAATCCCATATGTCCAGTAATCTTATTGGCATCCTTTCTCACTGTCATTTTGAGCACCTTGATTCAATATGTTGTGAATGCTTGCAATCCTCAGTCGAATCCTAGAATTCATCCTCCCGGTTTAGACATCATTTTAAACATGAGGTAGATCTCGACCAACAAATTTGCCATCGACTATGCCTCTAAGTCTATTCAGCTTACTCATACTTAATCAGAGCATTTGATTTTGATACACCAATCTAGAAATCATAATTTCTTTGTATTTAAGCATCGAATTATTCAGATGTTTCCATAATCTGATGCATTTGCATTCTTTCTTCCTCTGATTAAGGACCAATACTCACATCAGACCCATTGTGAACCGTCAGAACCATTGCTAGGTTATTATCTGACAGTTTCCTTCACATTCAAAATACTTGTGAGTTCTTCCCCTGATACATAAGCCTTTGGTAAATTGTATCCTCTTATTTTGCCAACCATGCTCTACTATCGAGCTTGTGTTATTTATTGTTGAAGTTTGTGGTCTATGTTCCTAAGGTGCCCTAATGGGTAGAACCTATGCCTTCCCTAATTGTTGTGAACCCGAAAGTTTTCATGGGGTCATACTCTACTGGTGTTACGCCGGATAAAATTTCAATAGTACAACTTCATCAAAAGTGAGAAGTAAATAAAAGGTTATGCGTTAAAGAAGTGGGAGTCGACCTTGAACTTTGTGTTCATGCCCATGGAAATGTTGTAGACCATTATGGAAGCTTCTTTCAAAATATTTATTCATTTGTATAATCCTTACAAGTTTCCTTAACTTGATTCCATGCAGTTATGGTCCTGGACATGTTGACCTCATTTGAACTCCATCCCCGTGCCTCGTCCATTTTTTGACAAGGTTAAAGCATCTGTCAGCCGCAGATAGATGACCAAGTTCATCTTCTATTTTGTTCTATCTTTGAGTATTACCCTCTGGAATCTCGAGGATATTGTGCCATTGCACTACATCTTATGAATTCTTATTGGAATAATACTTCTCATCGTTTTAGCCACTTCGCAGGTTTGCATTGCCCGTCACTCAGAACTCTGACAAGTGACTCGAATTCACATTATGATTTAGTACTCCTAGTACTTTGTTGTTGGGAAGTTTAATGCTCCATGATGCCATTCCTAGCCGGATCGGCTACATCATTTTCATGCTAATTTAACTGTGCTACCTGGTCCTTGTTCCCGGTGCACATTTCTGACAATGAGCTTAGCTCGTGATAAACTTTCATCAATTGTATCATTTTTCTTACACTACATGATGGAATCTGAGCTTGTGTCACATCCGCGGTTCCATTGACTTTTAGCTTTACCATTACATCTGCTTTGATCATCTTACTGATCAATTACATCTTCATGAAAACTCTCGACAAAATGTGTCATGAACATTGCAACATTTTGACTTCTTCCGATAGGTCAGTCGAATTCACGATGAAAAGTACCATCCTTGTCCCTTGATAATTTTTGTTGTCCTCGACAACATCCTTGCCTTTCGTCTGATGCAAACGCATTCAAGTTCTGTGTTGTACCTTGAGTTGCTTGCTATCCAGCTGATGTTATGTTCTAACTTGGAGTATTACCATCTTTTATGTCAAGAATTTCATGAGAATCTCACCACCTCTTATGAATTCTTGATATAGCGATGTTTCTCGCCATCACCATTCATTTCGTGGTCCCCGTGTTGTTTCTAATCGGAATACCAACAAATGAACTATGATGTGCGAATTCAAAACTTCTAGCAACCCTATTGCTTTGAAGTTAATGGTCATTAGTTACATTCCCAGTTTGTTGGTTATTGAATCATCATTCTAACATTGATCGTGCTACTTAGTCCATAATTCCAGGTGCACTTTTGATTAATGCTTAATGGTGGATGTTCTCCTCAAACATACCTCATTATATACTTTGGTATGCACAATGCTACTACCTTATCACATAATTGTGGAAATCCATCTTTTTGGAAATCTCGATGAGTTGTCGCTAATGCCCATCAGCGACACTCCTCATCTCCTCCATGGTTAATGATGAACTCTTGTTTTGGATCCTGCTTCCATATTACATTTCCCAAGAATCTTGCAACATCTTCGCATCAATTTTTGTTCCACCCTTTTCTTATCAGACATCTTGAGTCTCAGGTATCCCGACACTAATCAGATCTAAAACTTGGTTAGATGTGATGGTTGGAACATTTTCTAAGAATTATAACTTTGATCTCTATGTAACCCGATAAGGTGATGTCATGTCTAGCACGCCTGCTCGAAGGACCTATTGCCATAGTATCTTGTTTAGCAATGTTATCCGTTCTACCATGAGGAAATTGTAAGACTTATTCTAGACGCTGATCCTGATCGACCCTTTGTGTATCCAAACTCCAACCTCGAAGCATGACTGTGGTATTTCGATCATCAAAAAGAACATTGGAAGCGAAATGCTAATTATTTCTTGATCAATTATCCAACCACTGTTGTATGGGTAAACATCATGATTCTCCTTGCCCCATTATCTAAATGGATATGTATTTGTTGTCCTTTCATGTATATCATGCTTTATTTGTCCTTGAGAAAAATATACTCCTTATACTTGGGTATAATCACATTTTCCTTTCCATTGTCAGATTAATCTATTAATCACAATGTCCATTCAGTTGGTCTGTTTAACCCTTGTTTTGATCTATATGATCTAACAAGTAATAATTACCTGCTTACGTAAACACCCTGGTGTACCACTCTGTCGGGAAGACCCTTTTACTATTGTTATTTACATTCCGGTAACCACCGGTGGACGAGAACTTTGCCTATTGGTCTGCCTCATCTTAACCAGTAGAAAAATGGTTATATTTGTCCCCCGCCCTTGGTACCGATGTTGCTGCCAACATAACTGCAAACTATCCTCTAACATGCCTGGCTATCGTGACCGTGCAAGATTGAAGAAAATATGCCCTAGAGGAAATAATAAAGTTGTTATTTATATTTCCTTATATCATGATAAATGTTTGTTATTCATGCAAGAATTGTATAACCGGAAACTTAGTACATGTGTGAATACATAGACAAACAGAGTGTCCCTAGTATGCCTCTACTTGACTAGCTCGTTAATCAAAGATGGTTAAGTTTCCTGACCATAGACATGTGTTGTCATTTGATGAACGGGATCACATCATTAGAGAATAATGCGATGAACAAGACCCATCCGTTAGCTTGGCATTATGATCATTTAGTTTTATTGCTATTACTTTCTTCATGACTTGTACATATTCCTCTGAGTATGAGATGATGCAACTCCCGAATACCGGAGGAACACTTTGTGTGCTATCAAACGTCACAACGTAACTGCATGATTATAAAGATGCTCTATAGGTGTCTCCAATGGTGTTTGTTGAGTTGGCATAGATCGAGATTAGGATTTGTCACTCCGAGTATCGGAGAGGTATCTCTGGGCCCTCTCGGTAATGCACTTCACTATAAGCCTTGCAAGCAATGTGACTAATGAGTTAGTTATGGGATGATGCATTACGGAACGAGTAAAGAGACTTTCCGTTAACGAGATTGAACTAGGTATGATGATACCGATGATCGAATCTTGGGAAAGTAACATACCAATGACAAATGGAATGATGTATGTTGTTATGCGGTTTGACTGATAAAGATCTTCGTAGAACATGTAGAAGCCAATATGAGCATCCAGGTTCTGCCATTGGTTATTGACCGGAGATGTGTATTGTTCATGTCTACATAGTTCTCGAACCCGTAGGGTCCGCACGCTTAATGTTCGATGATGATTTGTATTATGAGTTATGTGATTTGATGACCGAAGTTTGTTCGGAGTCCCGGATGAGATCACGCATATGACGAGGAGTCTCGAAATGGTTGAGAGGTAAAGATTCAAATATTGGAAGGTTATATTTGGACATCAGAATGGTTCCAAGTGATTTGGGTATTTTTCTGGAACCCCCCGGGGAAGTATTGGGCCAACATGGGCCTAAGGGAGAGAGAGGGAAGCCCGCGGGGGGTGGTCGCGTGCCCCCCTCCTTGGGAGTCCGAATAGGACAAGGAGGAGGGGCCACGCCCCCCTTCCATTTCCCTCTCACTCTCCTTCCTACTCCCTCCGGTGGAAGAAAGGAAAAGGGGGGGGTGAATCCTACTTGGACTAGGAGTCCATGTAGGACTCCCCCCTACGGCGCGCCCCTACTGACCGTTGGCCTCTCCCCCCTCCTTTATAGACGTGGGAAGGGGGCACCCCAAAGTGACAACAGACAATCACTTAGTCGTGTGTGGTGCCCCCCTCCATAGTTTAACACCTCGGTCATATCGTCGTAGTGCTTAGGTTAAACCCTGCATCGGTAACTTCATCATCACCGTCGCCATGCCGTCGTCCTGACGGAACTCTCCCTCATCCTCAACTAGATCAAGAGCTCGAGGGACGTCATCAGGCTGAACGTGTGCTGAACACGAAAGTGCCGTACATTCGTTACATGGATCGGTTGGATCGTGAAGATGTTCGACTACATCAACCGAGTTACTAAACGCTTCCGTTTTCGGTCTATGAGGGTACGTGGACACACTCTCCCCTCTCATTTCTATGCATCTTCTAGTGAGATCTTGTGTGATCGTAGGAATTTTTCCCCAACAGTGGCATCTGAGCCAACTCTATGTGTAGATGATATATGCACGAGTAGAACACAAACAGTTGTGGGCGATAATAGTCATACTTCTTACCACCAACATCTTACTTTGATTCGGTGGTATTATGGGATGAAGCGACCCGGACCGACATTACATGACCGCGTTCATGAGACTGGTTCTACCGACGTGCTTCGCACACGGGTGCCTAGCGGGTGTATGTTTCTCCAACTTTAGTTGAATCGAGTTTGACTATGGCAGGTCCTTGTTGAAGGTTAAAACAACACACTTGATGAAAAATCATTGTGGTTTTGATGCTTAGGTAAGAATGTATCTTGCTAGAAGCCCGTAGCAGCCACGTAAAACTTGCAGCAACAAAGTAGAGGGCGTCTAACTTGTTTTTGCAGGCCATGTTGTGATGTGATATAAATTGTTGTATGAGATGGTCATGTTTTGTAAAAGTTATCGGCAACTAGCAGGAGCCTTATGGTTGTTGCTTTATTATATGAAATGAAATCGCCATGTAATTGCTTTACTTTATCACTAAGCGGTAGCGATAGTCGTGGAAGTAATAGTTGGCGAGAGCAAAGCTGATGACTACTCGTTAGTTCAGTGTGCCATGCTTTACGGCTTAGAAATGGGACTTCAAAGACATTTTGAATGTCACGGAGCATATGAGATGTTCGAGGAGTTGAAGTTAATATTTCAAGTAAATGCCTGAGTTGAGAGATATGAGGTCTCCAACAAGTTCTATAGCTGCAAAATGGAGGAGAATGGTTCTTTCAGTGAACACATATTCAGAATGTCTAGGTACCACAACCACTTGACTCACCTGGGAGTTAATCTTCCTGATGATAGTGGCATTGACTGAGTTCTTCAATCACTGCCACCAAGCTATAAAGGCTTCATGATGAACTATAATATGCAAGAGATGGAAAAAATTACCGAGCTCTTCGCGATGCTAAAGGCTGCAGAGGTAGAAATCAAGAAGGAGCATCAAGTGTTGATGGTGAACAAGACCACTAGTTTCAAGAAAAAGGGCAAAGGGAAGTAGAACTTCAAGAAGAACATCAAGCCAGTTGCTGCTCAAGGGAAGAAGCCCAAGTCTAGACCTAAGCCTGAGACTGAGTGCTTCCACTTCAAAGGGACTAGTCACTGGAACCGGAACTGCCCCTAGTATTTGGCGGATAACAAGGATGCCAAAGTGAAAGGTATATTTGATATACATGTTATTGATGTGTACCTTACTAATGCTCATAGTAGCGCCTGGGTATTTGATACTGGTTATGTTGCTCATATTTGCACCTCGAAACAGGGGCTACGGATTAAACGAAGATTGGCTAAGGACAAGGTGACGATGCACGTGGGAAATGGTTCCAAAGTCGATGAGATCTCTGCCGGCACGCTACCTCTACATCTACCGTCGGGATTACTTTTAGACATAAATAATTATTATTTGGTGCCAGTGTTGAGCATGAACATTATATCTAGATCTTGTTTAATGCGAGACTCTTATTCATTTAAATCAGAGAATAATGGTTGTTCTATTTATATGAGTAATATATTTTATGGTCATGCACCCTTGATGAGTAGTCTATTTTTCTTGAATCTAGATTGTAGTGATACACATATTCATAATATTGAAACCAAAAGATGCAAAGTTAATAATGATAGTGCAACTTATTTGTGGCACTGCCGGTTAGGTCATATTGGTGTAAAGCGCATGAAGAAACTCCATGTTGATGGGGTTTTGGAATCACTTGATGCTTGCGAACCATGCCTCATGGGCTAGATGAATAAGACTCTATTCTCTGGAACAATGGAGCGAGCAACTGACTTATTGGAAATAATCCATACTGATGTATGCGGTCCGATGAGTATTGAGGCTCGCAATGAGTATCATTATTTTCTGACCTTCACAGATGATTTGAGCAGATATGGGTACAACTACTTAATGAAACATAAGTCTAAAACATTTGAAAAGTTCAAAGAATTTTAGAGTGAAGTGGGAAATCATCGTAACAAGAAAATAAAGTTTCTATGATCTGATCGTGGAGGTGAATATTTGAGTTATGAGTTTGGTCTTCATTTAAAACAATGTGGAATAGTTTCACAACTCATGCCACCTGGAACACCACGACGTAATGGTGTGTCCGAACATCGTAACTGTACTTTATTAGATATGGTGCGATCTATGATGTCTCTTACTGATTTACCGCTATCATTTTGGGGTTATGCTTTAGAGACGGCTGCATTCACGTTAAATAGGGCACCATCTAAATCCGTTGAGATGACACCATATGAACTATGGTTTAGCAAGAAACCTAAGTTGTCGTTTCTTAAAGTTTGGGGTTGCGATGCTTATGTGAAAAAGCTTCAACCTGATAAGCTCGAGCTCAAATCGGAGAAATGTGTCTTCATAGGATACCCAAAGGAGACTGTTGGGTGCACCTTCTTTCACAGATCCGAAGGCAAGATATTCATTGCTAATAATGGATCCTTTCTAGAATGAGTTTCTCTCAAAAAAAGTGAGTGGGAGGAATGTAGAACTTGTCGGAGGAATGTAGTCCCGCCGCCGGTGGGAGATCACTGTAGCCATTCTGCATCTTATCTGGTTAATGGTGCGTGGGCCTCCAAGGGAGGACTGGGCCGGCTGCTGGGAGCCGGCCTCCCTCGGATCTGACTGGTGTAGCTCCCATCGTCTTTTGGGCTCTCGCTGACCGGTAGGGCCCGCCGTCCTTGGGACGTACCGACAGGCGGTCGTGGGAGCAGGGCTTTGCCTGTCAGTAGTGACGTCGAGGGCGAAGTGGCAACAGTGCCGCGCCGAGCGGAGATCTCAGCTGGTACGAGGCACTATGGCCACGTCCGGCCCCTGATTCGTGGGGGGATGGGCTACACTTTTGCCTCTCCCCGTCCTGTCTTCTTTAATGGGGGTGCAGACTTTCAGGGCACCGTGGGCCGACTGCTGGGAGACGGCCTCTCTGGAGGCTGCCTGCCAGGAGTCGGCCTGTCTTTGTGCCGCCTTCCTAAGCATGGCCGCCTTCTAGCAGTCGGCTGTTCGGCCAACCGGCCACCAGAAGGCGGCGCTTCATCTTGATGCCTTGAGGGGCGTAGCCGGCCCGATGTCTTGAAAGGTTCCGGGACTTGGGTTAGGCTACCCGTGGCCCATTACTCCGACAGTAGCCCCCGAAGCTGGTGAGGCGCCGTGCCTGATGTGCCGAGGAGCCTCAACAGTTTCCTCCTTCGGGTACTCTGAAAGAAACCTCATCCGACTCCCGGGAAGCCGGCTGGAGGGAGTCGGATACGTATAGTCGTATCTTCCTGGAATTTCGAATGCATCGGCGGGAACTAGGTGGCGTGTTGGCTAAGCCTCTCGATCAGCCACCTGTCGCGGGCACACCATGTGGTGCCAGCCGTCCGGGCCAGCCTGTGAGCCCACGCGCACAATGGGACGCTTCAGCAGGCTGGGGCCACCACCTGTCCGGGGCCTCGGCACGCAAGCGGATCCACTGCGGCCGAGGTGGGCGGTTTCGCTTGCCCGTGGAGTTACTGCGCGCAGCAATTTTGCGCGATAAAGGTGGGGATGTGGGGTCGTGGGCACTGTTAATCCCACGATCCCACGCCCGCCCCCTCAGCTTCATAGCCCGCAGGCTATAAGTAGGGGAGGAGAGAGAGTGGCAGAGCACGCGCGCCCCTCCACCCCATCATTGCCTCCTTCTTCTTCCTATCGCCGCAGCGCTCCCCGATCTACGCAGGAGTGCTGCTGCAGTTTGTCTTCGTCGAGCCCGCTCACCCGAGCCTACTAGCTTCTCCCCACTCTCAGCTTCCTTGCCACGCATTTCTTCGTCGAGCTCTCCATGGCGCGCGAGCGAGGAGGAGACTGGGACGGATCCAACGTCAATGAGGATCTCATAACCTTCCTCCGCGAGACGCGGCGTCTCCCCGGTGCAGACCTCGGGAAGGCGCGCGTGCCGCCAGAGGGAGATATCTCGCCGGCGCCGGGTGAGAGCGAGCTGGTCGTCTTCCACTCGCACTTCATCCGGGGCTTCGCCCTGCCGCCGAGCGACTTCCTTCACTCATTCCTCGAGTTCTACCACTTCAGCCTCATCACATCACGCCCAACACCATGATGCTCCTGGCCGCCTTCGTCACGATCTGCAAAGGATACCTTGGCGTTCTCCCCACCATCGAGCTATGGGGAGCCTTCTTCTACACTAAACTGGGCACGTCCATCCGGGAGGTGGCTACCCAGTGCGGTGCCTTCGTTGCAGTTCGCCGACCGTCGCCGCAAAATGTCTTCCCCATCATCAAACTGCCGCAGTCGGTCAAGATGTGGCAGCAATCCTACTTCTACGTGCAGAACGTAGACCCGGTTGCCGACTTCCTCAACCTGCCGGCATACGAAGCCAGCCCGCCTGCCGAGCCCCGGGCTAGCTGGGGCTACAAGACGAAGTCGGTGTTGGCAGACGGCGCCGCCGCCATCCTACGGCTCCAGGAGCTGATCAACACCGAAGGCCTCAGGGCGTCTGACTTGCTAGTCGCCTTCGTCAAGCGCCGGGTTCTCCCGCTCCAACACCAGCTGCACCTGATCAGCCAGATGAGCGGGCACCACGACCCGTGCCGGCTGAGCACCAAGGCGATGCCGGCCGCCGAAGTCACGAATTTGGTGAACGAGATCTCTGGCCTTAGGTTGGAGGGGGCTTGGAGTTTCGGCAAGCGGCAATATTCTCGCGCCGACCCGCCGCCTGCGGTAAGTTTGTCGATTCTCTCTCTCCGATACTTTCCCTAGTCTTGATTTTGATCTTTGATCAGCCGGCCTTCCGTTGTCTGAAACAGATCTACATGTCAAACACGACGGCCGCCCTCATAGGGGCGGGTGGTGACTACCAGCCGGACCAGGCGGTGAGCGACATGGACGACCCCGACTTGGGGGCGGCCGCCTTGGAGGACACTGCGACGGGCGGTGTTTACGAGACAGGAGGCTCCGAAGAAGTCGGCATCGAGACATAGCCTGATGACGATGAAGACGAAGAAGAGCCGCGCCCCGCGCGAGGTGCTGGCAAGGCGGACGCGGGCCCCTCCGGTGAGATGACTGCCCGAGGCGGAACGCACAAGCGTAAGCAAGGCGCCGCCTTGTTCGGCAGTGCGTCGAAGGAGCCCAAGAATCCAAACGCTGCGACCAAGCGGAAGGAGGCCACTGCGAAGGCGACCAAGTACCAGAAGCTCCCCAAGGCGGCCCCTATGGTGTCGGCGTAAGCTTCTTTCCCTTGTGCTTTCCTTCTTATTGATTATTTCTGAACTTCCTTTGCTTTACTTTCTTGATTTTAGGGCTCCGCTCTCTCTTGAGAAGTCGGCCGCCGCCTCCATCGTGAGGTCGGCGAAGACTTCCACCACCAACCGGCGGATCGATCCGGCTGCCGACCTCCGGGAGGCTACAGAGCGGAATGCGCAGGAGGCGCGCGAGGAGAGGGAAGCCGCCCGCTTGAAGAAGGCGGAAGTTGACAAGGCGGAGGCCGCCGCCTTGAAGAAGCTGGCGAAGGCTGAGGCCGCCGACTCGGCGAAGAAGTGTGCTGAAGAAGCCGCGCATCGCCAGTCAGCGGTGTTTGTTGTCCCTCTGAACTCTGGGCCGCCACCACTAGAGTTCGTGGCGTGGACTGGGGAAGCAGGCGGCGAGCACCCTATTATGGAAAGGGACGGCAGTGATGTCACCATGCCGGATGTCATCGTGCCCCCGCCACCTCCTTCTATGGAGGCGCGAGACATGGAGCCGGTCGACCCGCCAGCGCCACCAGCCGGACATGAGATGGTGGCGGGCCCGACTCCCGGGGTCCGCCACTGGCTTGCGAAGGCGGCCTTGGCGCCGCGCCCGCTGGAGGCCGGCACCGCAAGCTCCTCGGTCCCGGACACCGAGGCGACCAGCGCCGCGCCCACTGGGTGGGTGCGAGGAGGCGGAACGGGCCCTCTGAACCAGACGAT
Source organism: Triticum urartu (assembly GCF_056163025.1). Lineage (NCBI taxonomy): Eukaryota > Viridiplantae > Streptophyta > Magnoliopsida > Poales > Poaceae > Triticum > Triticum urartu. The sequence goes on from NC_141879.1 coordinate 429,735,117, forward strand.
TCTAGACATTCAAGACAAACTCCGCGCCAAGGCCGACGCTCTCAAGCTCTGCAATAAGGCGTTCCGGGAGTCGCGAGAGGCCATCCGGGTACACTTCTTGATCCTTTGTTTTTAATTCTTGTAGTTCTTCGTGGGGGCACGCTGGCGCACCCACTTGGTGTAGTGCCCGAGTTTTGGGCCGGCTGCTGAGCAGGAGGTCCGGAACTGTACTTAGCAAGCTCCGAGTGCTAATGTATTTGCTGCAAGATTATCGCAATCTCCGTGCGGCCGCCTTTAACTCCAGAGTCCAAGAGTTGGGTCAACGTGCCGCCCACTTGTCGGAGAGCCGGAGTAAGTCTCCTTTTTCTGCGGGGGCGTGCTGGCGCACCCGCGGGCTGTAGTCCCCGAGATTCGGGCCGACTGCTGAGCAGTCAGGCCGGGTCTTCCTGGCAACTTCAGCTTCTTTGTTGACTGTTGTCGTCTCTTTCTTTTTCTACTTTTTGCAGAGGCCAACGCCACCCTTCAACAGCAACTGGGTGAAGCCAACACCGCGCTCAACTAGCGTGACCGACTTGTCCCTCAACTGGCGAAACAGAAGGAGCTCCTCAAGAAGGCCCAGGATGAGACGGAGGACAAGGAGACCAGACTCCTTGATGAGTTGCGATCGAGCACTCCGCCTGGACCGACAAGGAGGCGATGCTGACTTCTGGCTTTCATGCGATTGAGGACATAGTCGATGGTGAACTTCCCTCTTTTTATATCTTTGAGCTGCCGGCTTGTTGGTTGAGCCGACTTTTCGTCTTTAACTTCGGCTTTTTGCTTTCTGTTTTGACAGACTTCTTCCCTGGCCACTCGGATGCCGCCAACCAGGCCATTGAAGCTGATCGCGAAGGACGGAGGGCGGACGGTGCGCAGATTGCCGCCAATGCCCCCCAGACCCTTAATGAGCAGATCATGAGCATCGAGACTCGTCTTCGGCCAGCTCACCGGATGCTGCGCCGGCTTTAGCGTGTCGGCGCCCAAGCGATCGCCGCCCTGTGGCCTGACATGTCGGCACCGCGCACTCCCAGTCGAACTGCCGACTGGCTGGAGGTGGCGGCCGGCTGTCTTGAGGCCTGGAAGGGCTCCTCGGCCCGGGCTGGAGCGCTTCGGGCCTTGGAGTTCATCAAGGCGTGGTATCCTGGGCTGAGTCTAGCCCAGCTAGCCACGTTCCAGCTGGAGGCTCAAGAGGAACTAGCGGTCGTGGAGGATGAACTCGTTAAGTGCGCGACATCAATCGCCGAGTACACCGACACCGGCATCTTTGTCCTGGAGCGGGTTGAGGGCGGCACCGAGGCGCCGCCAGACTGGTTCGGGCTGAACCCGGAAGACGGCAAGGACTTGGCGGAGGTGATCGACTCTAGCGGCTAGGAAGAGGGCGAGGCGGAGGAGGAAGGTGAAGAGGAGGCGCCAGAAGTCAGAGCGGGCGGCCAGCCCCAGCTCGACCGCGCCTCAAGCAACGAGCCACGCCCAACCGAGCCGGATGCCGCCAGAGGCGACCAAGTGGAGACTGACCAGCCGGCCGCTCCACCAACCGGTGCCGCTGATTCCTCCAATCCACCAAACCCTTCTGCCGCTTCCTAGGCCGCCAGTTTATCTTTGCTTTACCTGTCTATCAGTGTCGACGAACTTGTTAAGTTTGCAGAATTCCACCCGTGGGGTGTATCCTAAACTTGTGTTTTGAAGATCGGCCAAGGGCCTTTGTTATCTAAATATTGGTCCGAGTTCTATGTTTTCTTGCTTGATTCTCTTTGGCTTTCTCCTTTGCCGCCTTCCCTTGGTTGCCGTCCTGCCAGCCGAACAGCCGCTCTATGGACTCTGGCTGGGACAAGTACTTAGCTACTTCTGGGAAGGCAAGTACTTAGCCGTTTTTAGAACATTCTAGCAAGTTAAGTAGAAGCTGGCAGGCCGGCTGTTCGGCAACCGGTTGGTGAGGTGAGAAGCTAGCTTGGACTATGCACGTGCTTTGTGTCCTTAGCCATTTTTATGTGGACACCCTTTCTGCCTTGCTCCTGCCCACCAGACAGTCGCTCTGCGAGCTGCGGCTTCTGGTAGGAGACGGCTTAAGTGCCACACATTACTTGTCTAGCTGCAGGAAGCACCTCATAGTACAAGGCGGCAAGTCCCCGGGCCGACTAGTCGAACCCGGTGCCGAGCGGCATAAAGAAAATGACATACTCATAGGCATAATTCTTATCATATAGATGAACGAGGGTAGTCCCCGAGCTCTTCTCGGGGGACCCAAAGTCTTCGTACTTTAAGACAAAAGTTAGCGTGGTACATACTGCATCAACTGTAAAATCTTCTAAGGAGATTTGCATTCCATGGCCGCTCCATCTCCTTGCCGGAGTCGTCCCTCTTGCGTGCTCGAGGCTTCTAAGCGTCGATCGGGTAGTAGGAGTCGTTGCCCAACACTTTGCTGATGATGAAGGGGCTTTCCCAAGGTGCTGAGAGCTTATGCTGGCCGGCTGTTCACTGGCCGGTTGTAGTATCGGCGCAGGCTTTGTTGGTAGATGCTAGACAGGCTGAGTGCCAACAGGCGGCCTACTTCCAGCAGATCGACGCCGTCTTGACGAGCTTCTTTCGCCTCCTCCTTGGTGTACATGGTGACTTGAGGGGAGTCAAATTCTATGTCCGTTGGGATGACGGCTTCGGCACCATAGACGAGGAAGAAGGGCGTGAAGCAGGTTGAGTTCTTTGGAGTTGTGCGCAGACTCCAGAGGACGGCCGGCAGCTCGTCGAGCCAGCAACCGGCCGACCGCTCCAAAAGCTCGAACAGTCGGGGCTTGATGACGGAAAAAATAAGGCCGTTTGCTCCCTCCAGCTGGCCGTTTGACTGCGGATGAGCAACGGACGCTATGTCCAGTCGGATGCCCTGCGTCGCGCAGAAACGGGCCAAGGCACCTTTGGCGAAGTTAGTGCCGTTGTCGGTGATGATGCTGTGTGGTATGCTGTACCGGATGGTGATGTCAGAGATGAAAGTCACAGCAGTTGGACCATTCAACTTCTTGATTGGTTTTGCTTCTATCCACTTGGTGAACTTGTCCACCGTGACTAGCAGATGAGTCAAGCCACCTCTTGCTGTCTTGAATGGTCCCACCATGTACAGGCCCCAGACGGCAAAGGGCCAGGCTATTGGAATAGTCTTGAGTGCAGAAGCCGGCTGATGAGGCTTTATACTAAACTTCTGGCACCCTTTGCATTTCTGGACCAAACTCTTGGCGTCTTCCAGGGCAGTTGGCCAGAAAAAACCATGGCGGAAAGCCTTGGCGACAAGTGCTCTTGAAGCCGCATGGTAGCCGCATTCTCCATGATGGATGTCTTTGAGGATTGCTTGGCCTTGCTCCGGCTCGACACAGTGCTAGTAGACATCGGTGACACTGCGCCTCACCAGCTCTCTGCTGACTATGGTGTATGCTGCTGCCCGGCGTTGCACTTGCCTGGCTAAGATCTCATCAGTCGGCAACTCTTTGTTTACCAGGAAGTTGAGGATGGGCTGGGCCCATGAAGGTGCTGCGATTTCCTCAACTGTCAGGACTGCAACTTGGACGAGGGCGGTTGGTCCGGGAGGCGGCGGGTTGGAGTCAGTTGCCGCTTGCAGGGTCGATGAAGTCTCCGGGCCGACTACCGCAGTCCCTGGGTCGGGCTCTGAAGTCCCTAGGTCGATCGCTGCAGTCCCCGGGCCGGGTACGACTGCCGCGGCCTCCGGGCCGCCTGCCAGAATTCTCGTGCCGACTGCTGGAGCTCTTGAGTCGGATCCGACTGCTTTAGGAGGAGCCAGCATGAAGATAGAATCCGACTGTGGCGATGGCTTGACAGACGGCTTGAGGAGGCGTTGTAGGGCGACGCCGGTCGGTATTGCTTGACGGGTGGAGCCGATTCGCGCCAAGGCGTCTGCTTGCTCATTGTCGTTTCTTGGCACATGGAGTTGATGTACGAGGAAGCGATAGCTCGCCATGTTTGTATCCTTGGCATCCTAGTCGCCCGACGACTGCTGGACCACCAAGTCGGAGTCAGCATAGCACAGGATCCGGCGAATGCCGAGTTCTTTGGCAAGCCGGAGCCCGTGAATGATTGCCTCAATTCAGCGACGTTGTTGCAAGCGGCAAAATGGATTTGCAGCACATATCTGAGCTTGTCGCCTTTGGGAGAGGCGAGGACGATGCCGGCACCCAAACCGGTGCGCATCTTGGAACCATCAAAGTGCATCCGCCAATGGGTGGAGTCCGGCGCCGGTGGCAGGTACTGGGTCTCGGCCCAGTCGACGAGGAAGTAGGCTAGCGCCTGTGACTTGATGGCGGTGCGAGGCTGGTAGTAGATAGTGAAGGGGGCCAAATCTATGGCCCATTTGACCATCCAGCCGGAGGCATCTCGGCTTCCAATGATCTCGGCGAGTGGAGCAGTGCAGATAACAGTGATTGGGTGCTCTTGAAAGTACGGCTTCAATTTCTTGGCGGCAAAGTGCACGCCGTAGCACATCTTCCGATAGTGGGGGTAGTTTTGCTTGGAGGCTGACAGCACTTCACTCAGGTAATACACCGGTCTCTGGACTGGTAGTGCCTTGCCTTCCTCCTTGCGTTCTACCACTATGACTGTGCTGACCACCCGGCTGGTGGCGGCAATGTAGAGGAGCATGGGCTCCTTAGGAGTCGGAGCCGCCAGGACAGGTGGAGTAGTCAACATCTTCTTGAGCTGGAGAAAAGCTTCATCCGCCTTATCGTTCCACTCAAAAAAGTGGTCTTCTTCATGAGCTGGTATAGGGGGAGAGCCTTCTCTCCCAGCCGACTGATGAAACGGCTGATGGACGCCAAGCATCCGGTGAACTTTTGTACGTCTAGCAGTCGAGTGGGCACTTCCATCCTCTCGATGGCGTTGATCTTCATAGGGTTGCATTCTATGCAGCGCTCTGAGACCAGGAAGCCAAGAAGCTGGCCGGCTGGTACTCCGAAGACGCATTTCTCCGGGTTGAGCTTGATTTGAAATCGGCGCAGGTTCTCAAAGGTCTCTTTGAGGACTTCTAGCAGCGTTCCACGCTTCTCCGTCTTCACCACAACATCGTCCACATACACGTGGGCGTTCCTGCCGAGTTGCTTGAGGAGGCACTTCTGCATGCAACGTTGAAACGTGGCGCCGGCATTCCTCAAGCCGAATGTCATGGTTAAGTAGCGGAAGGCTCCAAATGGCGTGATGAAGGCGGTCTTCAGCCGGTCGGTCGGATTTAGCTTGATCTGGTGATACCCTGAGTATGCATCCAAGAAACTCAACAGCTCGGATCCGGCTGTGGAGTCTATCAATTGGTCAATCCTCGGCAAAGCAAACGGGTCATTCGGGCAGGCTTTGTTGAGGCTAGTGTAATCAATACACATGCGCCACTACTTGTTTTTCTTCAGCACAAGGACTGGGTTGGCCAGCCACTCTGGAAAGAACACTTCCATGATGAAGCCAGCTGCCAGGAGCCGGGCTATCTCTTCTCCGACGACTCTTCTCTTCTCCTCTGACAGGCGGCGCAAGGGCTGTCTGACTGGCTTGGCATCAGACCGGACATGTAACTTGTGCTTGGCGAAATTCGTCGGAACACCCGGCATGTCTTTAGGTGACCATGCGAAGATGTCCTGATTCTCATGGAGGAAATCGACAAGCTCGCCTTCCTATTTGCTGTCGAGGTTTGCACATATGACAGCGTACTTCTTCGGGTGCTACAGGTCCAAGGGTATCTTCTTTGTCTCCTTGGCCGGCTTGAACGAGCCCTTGGCTTCCGACTCCTTGCGGTGGGGTGGCATGTCCGGCTGCTTGCCCGCCATTGCCACAACTCGGTCAAGGAGCCGCTTCTCGGCCGCGATCATGAGGGACTCGACCAGCCGGCTGCCCTCAGCCGCACAAGCGGATGACTTCTTGTAATCCCCGTCTATGGTCAGAATTCCCTTAGAACTCGGCATCTTCATCTTGAGGTAAGCGTAGTGGGGGACCGCCATGAACTTGGCCAGTGCAGGTCGGCCAAGAAGTGCATGGTATGGGCTCTCGAGCTCCACCACCTTGAACCAAAGTGGCTATCGTCAGAAGTGATCCTTGTCTCCAAAGAGGACGTCTATCTGGATCTTGCCGACTGGTGAGCAGGAAAGGCCAGGAACTATGCCATGGAATACAGTTCGATTGAGCTGAAGCTGTCATTGTCTGATTCCTAACTTCTCCATGGTATCTTTGTACAGAATGTTGATGCTGCTGCCGCCATCTATCAGAACTCAGGAAAACTGAGCAGCTCGCCTATCAGTGGCAAAGGTGGCATCCAGAACTAGGGCGTAGGAGCCGGGATTGGGAATCACCTCCGGGTGGTCGGCTTTGCACCAGTTGATGGGCTTTTCAGATCAATGCATGAACTCGAGGGACTCTGATGCTACTGCATTCACTTCTTGCTGTCGTTGCCGTCTGCTGTGCCTATCGTCGGCCACACCGGTGAACATGACATAAGATCCGTGCTTTTCAGGGTATTCGTCTTGTATGGCTCTGACTGGTCGAACGGCCGGCTACTGAGGGGGAGGGGGCGGCTGCCCAGCAGGCGGACGAGGCTGAAGGTCGTCTCCCTTGGCGATCTTGTTGAGCCAATGGCATTTCCGAGTGGTATCGTTGGACGGCTACGCACCACTATGGAATTTACAGGGTGCGTCAAGAGTCTGCTCATATGAGAAAGCCGGCATCCAATTGGGCTTGCCGCCCTTCGGGTGCTTGGACGGAGGCTGCCCCTCCGGCAGCTTGTCTTCGACTGTCGCCACCTAACGTCTTATGGAAGCCAGCTTTATGGCCTTGCGCTTGTTGTTGCTTGGTTGCTGGCGCCGACTGGTGTGGCCAGCCGGGGTTCAAGGAGCTTGAGGGGCTACTTTGCCAGACACATCAACTTGGATTTCTGCCTTCATGGAGGAGCCGGCCGTGGCATATTTATCTGCTATGATCAGCAGCTCGTCGCAGAGGAGTCGGTGCTTGAGGAGGGTGCCCTCTCGGCATCCAGCGGTGAAGTAATCGATAGCCTGCACTTCGTGCACGCCTTCGCTAGAGTTGCTGAGCTCAGCCCAGCGCGTGAGGTAGTCACGGGTTGACTCGTTGGGGCCTTGTACGCACAAGGAGAGCTGGCGAGGCTTGGGCGGCCGCTTATACGTCCTGGTGAAGTTGCGGATGAAGGCTTCAGTGAAGTCGACCCAGCTGTTGATGCTGCAGGGCTTCAAACTGTTCAGCCACGTCCGGGCTGTGCCCTGGAGCATGAGCAGAACGTACTTCACGGCAATGCGCTTGTTGCCGTTTGCTTTGCTGATGGCTGTGGAGTAGTCGACCAGCCAGTCCTCCGGCTTCATGGAGATGGTGTATTTGGGCGTGTCTCATGGGAGCGTGAACCCTTTGGGGAAGGGCTCATCTCGAATGCGGGGGCCGAAACAGGGGGGACCCAATTCATCCTCCTCTTCTAGCGCCAAGGACCGGTGGAGATAGTCGATCCGGTGGCGGGCATCGTTCTATCCGACTCCCTCTCGGTGGCCAAGGCGGTCGCCGAGTGTTGGGTGATCAATAGGCGGCGGGGTGACGCGCCTTTCCCTTCAAGGGGAGGAGGCGGACAGTCATCCGGTCGTTCCACTCCTCTTGGGCGGCCGTCTTGGTCACGCTCAATGGTGATGCGAGTCCGGCTGCGGCTCGTAGCCGGCTCCTTGTGTCTTCTTCCACGGACGTCACCAGTCGGCGTCTGAGATGATGCGCCTTGATCTTGGCAGGGAGGCGGATCATCGTTTTGCCTTTGTGGCGCCTCAATGCGGCAGTCGGCCTCGTGCTGCTCAGCAGCCACATCGAGGAGCCACTGGACGCGCTCTGCCATCTGGCGACGTTCTTCGTCCTCGAACTTGTCTAGCTCTTCTACTGCCGCCTGGGCAGCTCGGATATTTTCCGCGGGCGTGGCATAGACTGGGCGATCTGCCCCAAGCAGGTTGGCGATGGCCACGCCGCGCTGTTGGACCGCGCCAAGTCGGCTGGGCCCTGCAGGAGCCGGCGTGCCGCCCACAGCGCGGTCCATCTCGCGCCGGTAGGCTTCCAACAGACGTCTCATGCTAGCCAACTTCTCGGAGCCCTCGACAAGCTGGAGGCGGCGTGCTTCCAGCATCTCGGCGTCGGCGTCTTCTGGGATGGGCGTCGTCAGGTCTTGCAGTGCCGCGTTGAGCGGATTTTGAGCACCTCCGCTAGAGTGCTCACTGTGGCCGATGACAAGCACCTTCGTGATGGTGCTTTTGCCGCTCTCCGCGCGAGGAGGCGGCTCGTCCTAGACCACCACATTGGTGGGGAATGCGTCAAGTGACGCAGTGTCAGAATCGACAAGCATCGGGTCGGTGGAGCCAACTGACTCCAAGTCCGCAGCAGGCTCGCTGACTACGTGAAGCTGATCGAGGAGGCTGACGAGGCATCTCTCAGGGCCATCATTGCCCGCATCGGACGCCGGCTCGTTGGAGAGGCGAACCTCTCCAACAAGGTCGGCGAGGCAGCTCGCCGCGCAGGCGAGCTCCGCAGCACGCAGCGCGTCGGTACAGACTCCACCTGGCGTGCCGGGCTGGCTATGCTCGCCAGGGAGGAAAAGGGTTCCCGTCCAGAACAGGTGTCCGTACGTCGGTGCACCTCGCCCCACGGTGGACGCCAAATGTCGGGGGTTGGGTGCGACATATGCTAATGGATGGCTTATCATGGTGGGAGCGAGTAGAACGTCGCCGGTGCCTGGAAGCGGGATGAGGCGTAGACACGTATGCCGAGGAACTTTACCCAGGTTCGGGGCTCTCCTAGGAGATAACACCCCTACTCCTGCTCTGCGGGGTCTCCGCATGATCACTAAGGCGCAAGTGAGTACAATGGTGCTCCTCGAGTTGTATGCTAGAGGTGGGAGAAGGCAAGGCTTGCTCTCTCCTCCCCTAGGTATGAATCTAGTCCTAACCGGGTGGGAACCCTTTGCATGGGTGCCCTGGGGGGTTTATATGGGCCTACCCCCAGGGGTTCAATGGTAATCCGGCCGGGCATAGGGCCCGACCGTCAGTCTCTCTGGCCGCCGGCTTCTCCGCCGACTGTTGGGGCCCGCCGCCTGGTGGGCCCCGCCGGCTGATCTGGTACGAAGCCGACAGGCCGCATCCGCCGCTCGCGGGTCCTGCCGGCTACGGATCACTGTAGCCATGCGCTAATGATGTGTGCTTGGTCGGGGAGGTGTGGCTACAGTCCCGCAGCCTAGTGGGAGATCACTGTAGCCATTCTGCATCTTATCTGGTTAATGGTGCGTGGGCCTCCGAGGGAGGACTGGGCCGGCTGCTGGGAGCCGGCCTCCCTCGGATCCGGGTGGTGTAGCTCCCATCGTCTTCCGGGCTCTCGCTGACCAGTAGGGCCCACCGTCGTTGGGCCGTACCGACAGGCAGTTGTGGGAGCAGGGCTTTGCATGTCAGTAGTGACGTCGAGCGCAAAGTGGCAACAGTGCCGCGCCGAGCGGAGATCTCCGCTGGTATGAGGCATTGTGGACACGCCCGGCCCCAGATTCGTGGGGAGGATGGGTTACACTGTTGCCTCTCCCCGTCCTGTCTTCTTTAATGGGGGTGTAGACTTTGAGGGCACCATGGGCCGACTGCTAGGATCCAGCCTCTCTGGAGGCCGCCTGCCAGGAGTCGGCCTATCTTGGTGCCGCCTTCCTGAGCATGGCAGCCTTCTAGTAGTCGGTTGTTCGGCCAGCCGGCCACCAGAAGGCGGCGCTTCATCTTGACCCCTTGAGGGGCGCGGCCGGCCTGATGTCCTGAAAGGTTCCGGGACTCGGGTTAGGCTACCCTATCCCAATACTCCGACAAAACTTGATGAGTTAATTGTACCTTCTCCTGAATTGGAAAGTAGTTCATCACAGAAATCAGTTCCAGTGTTTCCTACACCGATTAGTGAGGAGGCTAATGATGATGATCACGAAACTTCAGATCAAGTTACTACCGAACCTCTTAGATCAACCAGAGTATGATCCGCACCAGAGTGGTACGGTAATCATGTTCTGGATTTCATGTTACTAGACCATGATGAACCTACAACCTATGAGGAAGCGATGATGAGCCCAGATTCCACGAAATGTCTTGAGGCCATGAAATCTGAGATGGGGTCCATGTATGAGAACAAAGTGTGGACTTTGGTTCACTTGCCCGATGATCGGCAAGAGAGAATAAATGGATCTTCAAGAAGAAGACTGACGCTGACGGTAATTTTACTGTCTACAAAACTTGACTTGTTGCGAAAGGTTTTTGACAAGTTCAAGGAGTTGACTACAATGAGACCTTCTCACTCGTATCGATGCTTAAGTCTGTCCAGATCATGTTAGCAATTGCCGCATTTTATGATTATGAAATTTGGCAAATGGATGTCAAAACTGCATTCCTTACAAGATATCTTAAAGAAGAGTTGTATATAATGCAACCAGAAGGTTTTGTCGATCCTAAAGGTGCTAACAAAGTGTGCAAGCTCCAGCGATCCATTTATGGACTCGTGCAAGCCTCTCGGAGTTGGAATATACGCTTTGATAGTGAGTGGGGGCTCTGTAGCATTTCTAATATTATATGGTTTTATATAGACTTTTGGAGAAGCCTGTATTTACAAGAAAGTGAGTGGGGGCTCTGTAGCATTTCTAATATTATATGTGGATGACATATTCTTGATTGGAAATAATACAGAATTTCTGAATAGCATAAAAGGATACTTGAGTAAGAATTTTTCAATGAAAGACCTCGGTGAACCTGCTTATATATTGGGCATCAAGATCTATAGAGATAGATCAAGACGCTTAATTGGACATTCACAAAGCGCATACCTTGATAAAGTTTTGAAGAAGTTCAAAATGGATCAGTCAAAGAAAGCGTTCTTGCCTGTGTTACAAGGTGTGAAGTTGAGTCAGACTCAATGCCCGACCAGTGCAGAAGATAGAGAGAAAATGAAAGTCATTCCCTATGCCTCAGCCATAGGTTCTATCATGTATGCAATGCTGTGTACCAGACCTGATGTGTGCCTTGCTATAAGTTTAGCAGGGAGGTACCAAAGTAATCCAGGAGTGGATCACTGGACAACGGTCAAGAACATCCTGAAATACCTGAAAAGGACTAAGGATATGTTTCTCGTTAATGGAGCTGACAAAGAGCTTGTCGTAAATGGGTACATCGACGCAAGCTTTGACACTGATCCGGATGACTCTAAGTCACAAACCGGATACGTATTTATATTGAATGGTGGAGCTAGCAGTTGGTGCAGTTCCAAGCAGAGCGTCGTGGCGGGATCTACGTGTGAAGCGGAGTACATAGCTTCTTCGGAAGCGGCAAATGAAGGAGTCTGGATGAAGGAGTTCATATCCGATCTAGGTGTAATACCTAGCGCATCGGGTCCAATGACAATATTTTGTGACAATACTAGAACAATTGCCTTGGCGAAGGAATCCAGATTTCACCAGAGAACCAAACACATCAAGAGACGCTTCAATTCCATCCGCGATCAAGACAACGAGGGCGACATAGAGATTTGCAAGATACATACGGATCTAAATGTTGCAGACCCGTTGACTAAGCCTCTCTCACGAGCAAAACATGATTAGCACCAAGACTCCATGGGTGTTAGAATCATTACAATGTAATCCAAATTATTGACTCTGGTGCAAGTGGGAGACTGAAGAAAATATGCCCTAGAGGCAATAATAAAGTTATTTTTTATATTTCCTTATATCATGATAAATGTTTATTATTCATGCTAGAATTGTATTAACCAGAAACTTAGTACATGTGTGAATACATAGACAAACAGAGCGTCCCTAGTATGCCTCTACTTGACTAGCTCATTAATCAAGGATGGTTAAGTTTCCTGACCATAAACATGTGTTGTCATTTGATGAACGGGATCACATCATTAGAGAATGATGTGATGGACAAGACTCATCCATTAGCTTGGCATTATGATCGTTTAGTTTTATTGCTATTGCTTTCTTCATGACTTATACATATTCCTCTGACTATGAGACTATGCAACTCCCGAATACCAGAGGAACACTTTGTGTGCTATAAAACGTGACAACGTAACTGGGTGATTATAAAGATGCTCTACAGGTGTCTTCGATGGTGTTTGTTCAGTTGGCATAGATCGAGATTAGGATTTGTCACTCCGAGTATCAGAGAGGTATCTGTGGGCCCTCTCGGTAATGCACATCACTATAATCCTTGCAAGAAATGTGACTAATGAGTTAGTTACAGGATGATGCATTACGGAACGAGTAAAGAGACTTGCCGGTAACGAGATTGAACTAGGTACGATGATACCGAGGATCGAATCTCGGGCAAGTAACATACCAATGACAAAGGGAATGATGTATGTTGTTATGCGGGTTGACCGATAAAGATCTTTGTAGAACATGTAGGAGCCAATATGAGCATCCAGGTTCCGCTATTCGTTATTGACCGAAGATGTGTATCGGTCATGTCTACATAGTTCTTGAAACCATAGGGTCCGCACGCATAACGTTTGATGACTATTTGTATTATGAGTAATGTGATTTGATGATCGAAGTTTGTTCAGAGTCCCGGATGAGATCATGGACATGACGAGGAGTATCGAAATGGTCGAGAGGTAAAGATTCATATATTGGAAGGTTATATTCGGACATCAGAAAGGTTCCGAGTGATTCGAGTATTTTTTCGGAGTACCGAGGGGTTACCGGAACTCCCCGGGTAAGTATTGGGCCAACAAGGGTCTAAGGGAGAGAGAGAGGGAAGCCCGCGGGGGGTGGCTGCGTGCCCCCCTCCTTGGGAGTCCGAATAGGACAAGGAGGAGGGGACGGCGCCCCCTTCCCTTTCCCTCTCCCTCTCTTCCTATTCCCTCCGGTGGAAGAAAGGAGAAAGGGGGGGCGAATCCTACTTGGATTAGGAGTCCAAGTAGGACTCCCCCCATGGTGCACCCCTGCTGGCCGTCGGCCTCTCCCCCCTCCTTTATAGACATGGGCAGGGGCACCCCAAAGTGACAACAGACAATCTCTTAGTCGTGTGTGGTGCCCCCCTCCACAGTTTAACATCTCAGTCATATCGTCGTAGTGCTCAGGTGAAGCCCTGCACTGGTAACTTCATCATCATTGCCGCCATGCCGTCGTGCTGACGGAACTCTCCCTCATCCTCAACTAGATCAAGAGCTCGAGGGACGTCATCGGGCTGAACGTGTGTTGAACACGGAAGTGTCGTACATTCAGTACATGGATCGGTTGGATCGTGAATATGTTCGACTACATCAACCACGTTACTAAACGCTTCCGCTTTCGGTCTACAAGGGTATGTGGACACACTCTCCCCTCTCATTTCTATGCATCCCCTAGTTAGATCTTGTGTGATCGTAGGAAATTTTTGAAATACTACGTTCCCCAATAGTGGCATCCGAGCCAGGTCTATGTGTAGATGATATATGCACGAGTAGAACACAAAGAGTTGTGGGCGATAATAGTCATACTGCTTATGACCAACATCTTACTTTGATTCGGCGGTATTGTTGGATGAAGCGTCCCGGACCGACATTACATGACCGCGTTCTTGAGACTGGTTCTACCAACATGCTTCGCGCACATGTGGGAAGGGGCACCCCAAACGGACAACAGACAATCTCTTAGCCGTGTGCGGTGCCCCCCTCCACAGTTTAACACCTTGGTCATATCGCAGTATTTTGGGCTGAACAAATTTTTTTCTGTCATGCTTATGACACTTCTATGACGATAATTGTGACAAAACCCGGTATCATCATAGATGTGGTGGGCTCCTACTTCATCGACAAAAAATCATCACAGAAAATGGGATTTTCGTCTAGGGCGGGCGAAAGACGCAGCTGCGTGACATTCTTTGGGCCATGCATGACGGAAAAACCGTGGTAGAAGCGAGGGCGAGGAAAATATCGGGGAGTTCCCGGTTACTGTGGGTGGTCGGGGTCGAGCGATGCATGTTTCTCTTGTCATGTACGCGCGTGTGGGTGCGAGGCATTAGGCTCTAACTGAACCCGAGAAAGGTGTTCTCCTACTGAACCCGATTGATTGCACTGCAGGCTACGCGTTACTGAACCCGAGCGATCGATTGATGGATGTCAACTGAACCCGATCGAGCGATTCTTTCGCTACTACTGCTAACTGAAGCCGGTCGATGCTGCCTCTAGATGAACAGTGGGCGTAGTTGGGGGGTGAACTATTCCCTGTGGGGGGTTGGATGAACAGGACCCCGTGGTAGTAGAGGTCGTTGTCGCTGGATGTACAGGACCCCGATCGAGCCGGTTGGGGGTGGATGAACAGGACCTCGTGGAGGGCTGGATGAACAGGACCCCGTGGAGGGCTGGTTGAACAGTAGCCGATGGAGGGCTGGATGAACAGTAGCCTGTGGAGGAGTGGCTGAATAGGACCCCGTGGAGAGGGTTGGTTGAATAGTAGCCGGTGGAGGAGCGGTGGAGACTAGATGAATAGGAGCCCGTGGATGAACAGTCGCAGGTGGAGGCTAGAGGAGGTCGATGGTGGATGAACAGTAGCCCGCGGAGGCTGGAGGAGGTCGATGGTGGAGATGGACAGTATCCTGTGGAGTTCCGTTTTGCAGGACGCCACACCCCTCCCGATGAATAGGCCCTCGTTTCGACCGTAGGGCTCCAACACAAGTCCGTTTCCTCCGTTTTGCGGTACACCACACCCCTTCTGATCAACAGGACCCTGTTTCGACTGTAGGAGGTCCAAGAGAATTCTGTTTCCTCCGTTTTGCGGTACGCCAGACCCTCCCGATGAAGAGGATCCCGTTTCGACTGTGGCCGGTCGAACATGAGGCGTTTCCTCCATTCTGTCATACGCCAGGCCTTGTTTCAATCGGCTGTTCCGTCCAAGCCGGTTGGCTCCCGATGAACACAACGTATTCCGTTGCCTTCGGATGAACACGACGCATTCTGCTGCCTCCCGATGAACATGATGATGACGCAATTTCTCCGTTCCGACCCAGCCATGTACATGAGCCCTGGCCGTACGTATGTGCGAGTAGGCGTTCGAGACCCCTCCCGTATATATGTACGTGGCCGTATTTTCCTTCTTGCACCCTGGCTATACGTAAGTGTACATGCTACGTGCGTGCCTCTACTACGACACGGGCGCTCCTATACTACGACACGTGCCCTTCCTTACACGGCCACAGTTCATCATTGCAGCCTGTAGACAGACCGATTGACCAGTGTGTACGTACACGTTCGCGACCAAAATAGCAACGCTACATATGCTTCAACCAGGTGGGTCCTGACTGTCAGGCACTTCCTTGTGTGCGAAGATGTAGCTGGAGGGTCCCAGCAGTCACGGGGAAATGTTTTTTTGCGAAATACGGTGGCCCGTCCAGTGGGTCCCTGTTGTCAGGTGGAGGAATCATTATTTTTCGCGTAATAAGGAGGCACTTGCTTGCTACGGCCGTGGACCCAGCTATCAGCCTCTCCATGTACAGTACTCTTCTGATGGAAGTCGTTCGTTGACCACATTGACCACACCGCGCCGAGAGCACAAAGGTGGTGGACGACGGCGAGACCTAGGCGGGACGATGCAGAGCCGGGGAAGACGCGGCAGTGGATGCCCACACGGAGAGGAGTAGGAGGGTTCACTGGTTCGGCTGCGATGTGAGGCTACCATCGCCGCAAAATAAAAGGGGGTGTGGGTGAGTAGAGGGATGGCCTGGTCAGTGGTGGGAGTAGTAGCAGGCGGTGAGGCCTCCGCCATATCACAGCCGGCCACAGGAGGCAGGAGCACGCGGCACGATCGGCGCTGGTTTGGGCGGCTGGAGCAAGAAGACCAGAGGTTGAAGAAGCACGACGGCCGTCGGATGGACATCGTACGGTCACTGTATCTAGAATCGTTTATATTGTCTAAGTTGACAAAGCCCATCGTACGCGTCAACTTAGTAGGCCCACAGGTCAGCGTCCGAAACAGTGCGCCCAGATGTCAGGTGGAGGAATCATTTTTTGGGCGGCTGAAGCAAGAATATCGGAGATTGAAGAAGAAGCGTGACATCCGTTGGATAGACATCCAACGGCCACTACTGCTAGAACCGTGTGTTCACTATAAGTTGACAAAGCCTTGCATACACTTCAACTTAGGTTTTTTTAGGGCATGCATCAACTTAGTAGTCCCGCAAGTGTGTGGCAGAGAACATATAGCCCATTTGTGATTTGTAAGAATGTACAACCCATTTTTGAATTGTAATGGAATTTACTACAGCCCATTTATAGTTTGTTAAAAGCACAACCCATTTTTTAGCTAGGACAACAATTATTAATTTCAACCAACCACTCAAAACAGAATTCAATAAAATTTTCCACATTTTGATGGGATCCGAAATATTTTTATCCAGAAATTTCTAGTCAGATTAAATATAATTTCAAAATAAATTTGTATTACGTAAAAATCCAACGAAATATAACGCGCGCAACAAGTAATGAAATTAAAAGTTTCAAATTCCAAAAATAATATATTTTTTAAAGTAATTACGTGTTTGGTGCATTTTTTACAGTTACTACATAGTTTTTATAATTACGTCCCATTTATCATTTCTTAAAGCCCATTTTCTTGTTAAGCCTAATGCATCCGTCCTAGGAAAGATTTGCAGCCCAGCGGGGTAGAGAATAACAAGTTGACCCAGATTGTGTACAACTATCGGCCCAGTTACATTGCTGATGTTGAGAAAAAGGCCTATGTAGTACAGTACAACCTTACATGGCTACTCAGCCCACATTCAGCGACGCCGGAACGGCCCAAACAGGGCTTCTGTACAACTTTTTGAAGTCACTAAACTCAATTAATAACTTAAGAAAAAAGTTAGAGTACAGTGGAACCTAATTAAAAGATGTCATGAGCGAAGAAATAATTCAACTGGTCCCACTTGTGCGTGTGTGCGTGAGAGAGAGAGAGACCCATCGGTCGATGCTCGTAAATACATCTTTTAGCCATATGCATTGATGATGCTCAGTGAAAACTTATATAGTTGACGCAATCATATAGAACATCATAGCACACTGAACTTGCATACAAATATTTCATGCAGGTGGCACAATCAGGGTGCAAGCAGTGGATCGCTACGGGTAGGGCTATGTTGAAACCAATGAACTCGTACATAAAGGTTCATCGTCTTTATCAATGATGGGGAAATATCTTGAATGTTGTGCAAAGAAAACAGACAGACAACACAATATATAAGTTCTGCTAGAACATTAAGTTGATGTACAACCCTTTCTAAAAAAATTACAGGTAAAAAAATAGAACAGGTCACAATCAAATGTACTGGCTCGTCAGTGCTTCACACCTATAGCTCGGATTTAACTAGTATCTGACAAGATTCAGTTGTTACCTCAAATTAGAGCACATCCAGGCACCCAGCCCTGCCTCTTCTCCCAAAGAAGCAGTGGCATCCACCGCGCGATGGAGTAGGTCCTGTGCCATCCATCATTCCGAGTAACACGGGGAAAGTCTGATGTTGACTCCTGTAATGGACATCGTCGATGGACCCCGGGCACCAGCGGCGGCGACAGGACTTCGATTGATGGATTGACCACTTCTTCGACGTATACGAACACTCGATATAGGTACATCCCTAACATGGTCCGCGGCAGCCTTGGTGGCGACGAATAGTACAACCTCGGTTCCGGCACCAGTATCTCAACACAAATCACCTTCGGTATGGTGGACGACTTCTTCATCCATGCCATAATCGTCAGAGCCCAGCTGTCTGGAGGAACAAACATACTTACGAGCTCACGTCCAAGGTCATTGATAAGCTCATTCATGGACTCACTATTCCAAGCACATCGAGGCATGTCGTGGAAGGTAAGATTTGTTAAAAACTCAAGATCAGAGGGCACCGAGCCCCATCCTGGGTGCCACTGATCAAAGCTCACCAGCGCGCAATCGCAAGACAAACACCAGGAAGATTGGAACACACGACTGCAGTCGAAAGTTGTCTGGAACCTAACGAAGAAATCAGCCGGTGGCGGACAGACTTCAACGAGCAAGTCACTTATTTGGATGCCGTGTGTAATGCCAAGAGCTTTGACAAGGTCGTCTGGCGAGATGGGAGGCCGGTCACCGTTGATGGTTACCATCAACACTTTGCCGGCAAACTGGTCATCAAGCGCCGCCATGCCACTGTTGAGCAACAACACGCAACGCCCGAAGGCAGGACGGACCTCAGGATCTTTGGCTCGGAGATCTACATTGACCGGCAACATGATAGTGTGCTTGAGTACAGGGAGTACAGGAGGGGGATTTGGGGGAACTGGAGTAGGAATCGAGATTCCATAGGTGGGGGAGGGGCGGGAGATTGGGGATGAAAAGGTAGCATGAATTTCGAACACGCGCCAATATGCTCTCAGCTCGCAAGCGCACGAAAACACCGGTGGCGCCCACATGTCAGCGTGCAAGAGTCCCAATTCTTTCTTTTTTTGAGAGCCCAAACTTTTTTTGAGGATCTTTTGAGAGCCCGGCCTGAGAGTCATAATTGACCTGTTTGGCATTGCGTTACTACCCGGCCCATATTCAACGACACCTCACTGGCCCAAACTAGTGTACATCATCGAAAAGACACTGAGCTCAAATTATAACTTGAAAAAGGAGATATACTCTGAACACTGGAGAATGGTGATGCACTCATTCAGCCGACCAGCATTTTGAGACAATAAACAGTTCGAAACAACGATATATATAACATTCAAACACTGACTAGTGACTACTACTGACATAAACAACAAGACATGATAGTTCACAAGAAGTCTTGCTACACCACCAAAACGGACCCATCTGCAACGCTCAGACTCTCGTGATCCAGACAAGAATGACATTCTAAATAGAGGCAACTATTACATACTAAGAGTGACATAGACGAGGATGACCAAATGACATGGAATATGCATAACAAAAGAGAGAACTGCCCATCCAGAACAAGCAAAAAATACAACAAGTCATTCGAAGAGGGATGATCCAACACCATCATAATTTGCAGCCCCGCTTCAACCACCAGTGATCCGGAGACACCAGTACTCCACCCTTTTGACGCAACAGCCCAATTACCTATCAACCTGAAGGCTTGAACCACATCACTGCCTGTCGGACTGGACACATCCAATGATTAAAGTTAATCCAAATGCATTTGTCATTCTCACCTTCTTTTGGCTGCAGGCTGTATCGTTGACAATCAGGGGAGTTTTCTCCCGAACTCCTAGGGCTCGCCATGTAGACACAGTTTTCCATAGCAAACAGAGCCTCTCTACCATCAAGGTCCTTGCCAACGGTGATCTCCTAGTTGATCGGATAATTGAGTCCGAGAAATAGAGAGTGTGACCCAAGGCTGTTTACCTGCCTCCAACTCAAAAATCCTGAAGGCCCCAACAAGCAGGTATCCTACTCATAGACGTAACAGCCACTATCCGGGTACTCACGTATTTCACGGTGCTTGTATACAGTGGGGTTTTTGCAATATAACTTTTCTGGCTCATGTGTCCAATTGATCATCAGTCTTTTACCGTTGTCTTATCGAGGGAGGAACCAGTTGTGCTTGCCTGTTTTTGGCAAAGGTGGTGTGATTACGAAGGGCAGTAATTGTAGGGACACTTCATCATATCAAAAAGGACAGGAAGTGTTAATGTAAGATCACAATTGCTCAGAGTATGAGTAGGATAATGCAAGAAACAACATTGAAATGTCCCTATTGGAACTGGGAGGAAAATATAGGGAAGTGTATGTTGGGTTCGAAAATATAGAAGTGTCATGCATGGTTATTCTCTTGTTATCTCACAATCGATTCTTCACAGGAAACTACCATGTCATGCAGGTTATGTAATCATGTTCTGTCCTCACAAACAAATTCTTCAATGAAACTAACAGACCATGCATTGTTATATACTCATTTTCTGTGGGCAAAAAAATTGTGAGCATATTATTCTAGCCATTGATTTCTGAAGGGCGAATATAGGTATGTATACATGGTAAGCATTACAGGATTTCACTACTTCCAAATATAGAGTTATCCATATGCACATTTACTTCCCTAATGTACGGTTAGATGAGACCAACGGTGTGATGCATGTTTCTACATCATGACAATGAGGAAACTAACATGGCCATTGATACACACTCATATTTAGTAGTATATAGATTACTATAAAATAAGGAGAATATCAATATCTACATATTGGCTGTAATGAATTGGTCACAATCGCATGAATTAACTCATTCCAAATATAGTTGATTTACGGCGTCTCTAATACATTTCCATAGTTCTACTCAAATTCTGCTCAAACAGGGATATGACAATCGTCACAAAAAGTTCAAATAGTGTCATGGCGTCATCATTAACATCAGACGGAAACAACTTACACGCATCGTCCCAGCAATATGTGGTGCCATATGGTTTGTCGATCGCGTAGATCTTTCCATTCTTCTCAATAGCATAACAAAAGTGTGTATCAGGTTTGACGATGATCCACTGCGAGCTGTGTTGTCTCCAGCTAAAGAAGGCACCGGCGTAAAGATAGGCGAGTCTGCGGTCGAACATGGCACTTAGCTTCAAGTCTGCGTAATCCACATGTTGTGTGGGCACTTGGCAGATTACAATCTTCTGCAAAACAAGGTTCGTCCAACTGACGTGGTAATCTAGATGACTTGGACCGCGATGGTAAAACTCTATAAAATCCAATGGAGGAAGGATACTCTCATGGGAGGTCTGGAAGTTCACGAGCACCAACTTTTTCCCGTCTTCTCTGACGGCAGCCATCCAGTGGGAGTTCATGCCGACCCAGTACATACCTGCCAAGAAGTTTCGGGAGATGGTGACCGAATCGAAGTCAGGGGAAATGATGTATGGTGACCCACTACATACGTGCAAAGAAGTTTCGGCTAATGGAGATCGGATTGAAGTCGAGGGGCATCATGTACGCCTCCATATCATGGTGGGCAAACCTCGCAAGACCAGATAGCAGCAAGAAGCGTGTCTTGAAAAGCTTAGGCCTCGCTTTGATGATGGCCGTGTGCATGTCCCTCGAGCATGCAACCAACCGCAGTGTGCTCAACATATCCATACACGAACAATAGAGGTCGAGGATGTCACTGGGAAGATTGCTCCAATCGCGGCTCATATGGATGCTGCGCGGTTCGCATTCGGCCATGGTGGAGTTTGGAAGGTGGGGTTTTGGGGGCTTGATTTATGGAGGAGAAGGCTCTCGGTGCTGGAGTGGCCAGTGAGGGAATATTGGTACTGGGGGAGGCGAGCGAGGCGAGGGTACGCGGGGGCACAGTGAGATGATGAAGAATGACCTTAGGATCTCCGGCGAAATAGAGATGGAGATGGAGTGGTGCTAGGGGAGAGGGAGACGAGGCGAGGCATGCTATACAGCGGGGGTCACAGTGACTGCAAAGTGCACAAGGTGAGATTGTTGGTAACTCGAACATGCCGCCAGGACTGGTGTCACCTCGGATGCAAGGTCTTGTCAGTTCATTGTGAGGACCGGATGAATAATACTTTGACCATCAAGTGTACCACAGTTGTACTACTACTAGTAGTAGGAGTAGTAGGAACATGAGTAGTACTGTATAGCAGAAATAGGTCTCCCATGCTACCATGCCTCTGTGTTCACTTCATCCTCTAGGTATCATCCATATTGCGAGCAGAACCAAATTCTCGTGCATGTGGAAGCGCGAAGAAGGCCTTTTCTTTTTTTGAGGATAACCGCATATTCCTTAACTAGAGAATGTTGTGTCTCTCACGCACGCGCCAATATCCATCCAAACCAGCCACGACACATTTTTTATCCGTTTGCACAGGTCCCACCTATCAGGAGGGGTGCAGAAATAAAAAGGAATCATAAAATGTCTCGCCACGGTGATTCGAAAGAGTGACCTCAACTAGCTAGTGTCACATGTAGCGCTAGAAGGATGGGCACGTACTGGGACAGGTACCACTCCTCAGTCTACCTGCGTAGCCTTTTCATTTAGTCTACCTAGTCGTCTAATCAACTGCCTGCAGGCCACTTCACCCATCTACTTCTCCACCGGGAATCGATTTTTCCTCGGCTTCTTCACTACTCCTTCATCTTCATTTGCATCCAAACCACACTGCATTCACATTAATTGTTTTAACCTCTTCACATCCTCCTAGAGAATTCGGAAGCCCCTCTAAATAATCATCTTCTTCAGTTAGACTAGCCATCTAATCCTAATTCTCCAAACCATAGCCCTCCGGTCCAGCGGTTCCAAATGGCGAAAGAGATCGAGATGCTGGTTTTTAGCATCCAACATGTCCTCCTCAAAGGATCGTTGGGCATAGTTGCCACAGTCACCGACCACCCAAGGGTTGTTCGGAACTGGATCAACAATGTATCCAACACCCTCCAAAAGGTGGAGATGAAGGTCATCGGTCTCAACGTAGAGTACACGGAGCGTGCCACTGGGAAGATCCAACGCACCGCTGTCCTTCAGCTGTGCCTCGAAGATGATGTTTTGGTGTACCACATCATACACACGCCCTCCATACTAGGTGAGCTTCATGATTTCTTGTCTCAGGAGGACATATACTTCTGTGGGGTAGCCATCACAGGGGACAAACAGAAGTTGGAGCCATACAACCTTGATTTGAAAAGCATCGTTGATGTACAAACCAAAATAAAAATTCCTGCAGAAAATTGTGATAAACCAACACCATCCCTATTCGACGTAGCAAATTTTGTGCTCGGAACAAATCTTCAGAAGGGTGACGAGATGTTGGCATTAAGGTCGTCTGGATGGGAGAATTATCCCTTGATGTACAAGCGGATAAAATATGCTGCCCTCGATGCCCGTGTGAGTTTTGAGATAACCGCAAGGTCCAGAGAGCTTGTTGTGAAGCCGTCTCCACAGAAAATGAGAACAATAAGAAGCTGCACCAGCAGCAGGGCATTGTGGATGGATGAACCATTTCCTATCTTGTAAAAAAAATTATTCCCTCTCTGTGTATATTGATATAGATGGACTATTTTGATGGTGTGCATGTCTTTGAAACAAGTGGTAGTGTGGGTCCGCTTGACTATAAGGAACTATTTATCCCCCTAGCTTTCTCTAGTACTACTCCTTCTAGTGATCGGTATGCAATGCATGTGTCCATAGACATGACAGCTTGTCCATGGAAGTTCAACTACGGCGACCATCATGTTTCATACAGTGCCACTCACGATTCCCACGACGCCGCTCCAACCCACGGCACCACGTCCCCCGACGTGCTCCTCACCCCTCTCGGCCGCACCGCCCCTCTGCCTTTGTGTGCTTGACATGTGGGACACCTGAAATGCGGCAAGCATCAAGTTTCTACCAAAGTCACACGTGATTTCCACGACGTTGCTCGAACCTATGACACCACACATCCCCCGACCTGTGGCTCACCCCTCTCGGCCCCAGTGCCCCTCTGCCTTCGGGAGCGTTACATCTGGACTAGCCACCTATCGGGTCCACATGTTATTGACTCAAAGGCAGGTGTAGTAAGGCGCTGAAGCTCAGTCCCAAGGGCCCCGAGAGGGAAATGTAACTCCTGCGCCAGGCCTTGTGGTGCTACCGCTGCACAAACTCGTGCCAAACTCGAGATTTGTTTCTTTATTATACATGCACGGAACGATTTAATGGACATTGTAATCTCAACATGTGATGGGGAGATCTAAATTTGAATTTGAAACTTATAAAACGAAAAAAAATCAAAACAAATAAACAGGGAGAGAGGGAGTATATCGTAGGATGTGTCCCATATGAAATAAGTCCCCTGGTTTGTCACCGCGAAGATGCGGTTAGAAAGGAGCACAGTGTCTTTGTACTCATACGGCAACAAATCGGCCATAGACATCATGGTCCACCTTTGACCGCCATGTGCAAGGTTCGTGCTATCTTCTTCAATCTCACCATGCTTCCATCGTACCAATTCATGCGGTGACCTGTTGCATGGCTGATCCCAATGTTGGACAAAGGTTCTACAGGAACGGTGTCACCATTCTAAATGTTGTGCAACTTGATGTTGGTACCATCCCGTACATATGCAACCCAATCTCCACTCGCACCGAACCTAACCTGTGAAACAGTGGGCAGGGGGAGAATTAGGAAATGGACATGGAAGTAGTCTTTAGAATGCATTTACTACATGATCAAACTCATCTTACCTGCTCATCAGACAAAATCCGAGTGCCCCTCAACATCGGCATCTCAAGGGGCGTCAACTTGTAACTATGGCCATGCCGCGCTGGAAAGACCACCTAGGAAACATCCTCGTGCATTGCACGGAACATCAAGATGCATTTGTATGAGTAGTATATCTTGTGAGAGAAAATGATGAATAAGGGAAGGCCTTATTTGCAAATGTGGAGATGGGTGTAGGTATCTTTTTGCAAAATTGCCATAGTTTTCTTCCTATCCGTCAGATATAAATCAGACGGGCATCCTACAATATAGGCCATCGGATTTATATCCGAGGGTTAGGAAGGAAACTATGGCAATTTTGCAAAAAGATACCCACACCCCTCTCCACATTTGCAAAGAAGGCCTTCCCTCGTTCATCCTTTTCTCCCACAAGATAAACTACTCATACAAATGCACCTTGATGTTCCGTGCAATGCATGGGCATCTTGCTAGTATAAGATGCCCATGCTGATGTTCTGTACACCTCTGTTTTTTATAAGAGTAGAGTAGAGATAGAGATAGAGACTACTACTACCAATGTGCTGGCCTGTGCGTTGCAATGGATCACTCTACTTGTTAACGGGCTTGAAATATGAACACTCTAGTTTTGATATACATATATCCGTAAAAATAAATCATGCTTCACTCAAAATATATTCCTCACGCTGTTTTGATGAGGTGAGGGGCAGGTGTGGCTGGTTTGAAGATAATAGGTTTAAAAAAAATCAGAGTTGTTTTTTACATTTTGTAGCGTGGCCCGACATCCGGTGCACCTAAGCGTCTGAAAATAAAATTGAGTTTGGGTCGGTGGCACACCCCGCGGCAAGATGCCCGTGTGGGCTTCATCTATAACTAGCAAGATGCCCGTGCATTGCAGGGAACATCAAGATGCATTTTTTTACAAAACACCTGTTGTGACTGACCCTTGTAGGAGTAATCCCATGTGTAAAAACTAATGATATCTTGAAAAATTTATCGGAAAAATGGTATCTTTGGAACAAGTTTTCTCTACTACTGCTCCTTGCAGTGAGCGGTATGCAATACATGTGTCAGCAGATATTACAACTTGTCCATGGAAGTTGAACCACGGCGACCATCATGTTGCTTGTTTCTACCACTGCCACACCAACACACGATTCCCACGATGCCGCTCCAACACACGGCACGACGTCCCCCGGCGTGCGCCTCATCCCTCTCGGCCCCACCGCTCCTCTGTCTTTGTGTGCATGACATGCAAGCCAGCTGAACTGCAGCGGCCATCAACTTTCTACCATAGCCACACCCGATTGGACGCGGTTTGCCTACTCCGCTCCTGTGCTCCGATCCGTACTCCCACACCATCGAATTTTCATCCAGTGGCTGTGATACATTTCTTCCCGGGCATCAATTCTCAGCTGGAGTACTTCTGTAATACATGTAGTACCCGACGGTGTGGCCATCTACGCCTCGTAACACCTTGACGCCCAGCTAGGGCACCCTCGCCACGGCCATGCCACCACTGGTCGGTTCATCTCGAATGAGTGTGTCATGAACCACGCCACCACCAAGAGAATGGCATGTGGGCCAGCCGCATTTAAGGTCCGCATGTCATTGACTCATAGGCCGGTGCACTAGGCCACTGAAGCTCGGTCATGTGGGCCCCGAGAGGGAAATGTAACTCCCGCGGCATGCCTTGTGGTGCTCCTGCAGTACGAGCTCATGCCAAACCCGGAATTTGTTTCTTACTTGTACCAACTACTAAGGTACATGTGCATTGCACACATGAGATTTTGTAACCAAATTATGAATAAATAATAGACTATAGCATGTAAGCTCTGAGTCATATATGCATGATGTAGATGTTCGTTTAATTCTTATAGTTCATCTTGTTCAAAATCAATTAGTTTTATAAAAAAATCTATTTTAAGATTCATGGAATTGTGCATTGTAAAGCATAAAGTAAAAAATAGTGACAATTCATTTTGAAAAAAGAAGTTTGGGAAATTAAGATATAGAAGATTCTAGAAATAAGGAGAAGTGCTTGTGTTTTGAGGTTTGTGCATTAGGCTTAGGTTCAACCATGGAGTCTTCTAGATTCTACATGTGGCAGAATCTGGTGGAATGTAGATGATATCCAAGGGCCAGTAGTGCTTGGATTTGCCATCTTTGTGTCGTCGGATTGGCTTCATCCAACGACCAACTTTCAAAGTTATTCACACACTATCTCTACTCTTATAAAAAACCGAGTTGGTGATGATGGTGTGCCTGCCATCTTGTAATATAGACCGCCCGATCTATATCTGGCGGATAGAAAGCAAACTCTGACAATTTTACAAAAAGAACCGCACCTCTCTCCACATATACAGATAAGGCCTTGCCTCGATCATCCTTATCTCCCACAACCTCATTGCTGAGCAATTAAAAAAGGAAGTCTGTGGAACAATATGGCATGGTGGCCACTGCCGGTGCCGTCCATCCCCATGCCTCTGCCCAGTCCGACCACCAGTCACCACCACGCCCCACTCCTCCTCACCTTATCTCTCATCTTTCTCAAGATATCATTTATTCAATGAAATTCTCGAGATAGCATTTTTCCAATAAAATTCCCGAGATATCATTAGCTTTTACACATGGGATTACTCCTGCATGGGTCAATCACAACAGGTGTTTTGTAAAAAAATGCATCTTGATGTTCCGTGTAATGCACGGGCATGTTGCTAGTATCTCTACTCTTATAAAAACACAGTTGGTGATGATGGTGTGCCTGCCATCCTGCAATATAGGCCATTCGATTTATATCTGACGGATAGGAAGGAAACTATGGCAATTTTGCAAAAAGATACCCACATCCCTCTCCACATTTGCAAATAAGGCCTTCCCTCGTTCATCCTTTTCTCTCACAAGATAAACTACTCATATAAATGCATCTTGATGTTCCGTGCAACGCATGGGCATCTTGCTAGTAGCGGTATAGATGTGCCGGCCTGTGCGTTGCAATGGATCCAAAGTGTATCTATTTAGTGGAGTGTACTCTAAACACATTATATATTTATTTTTCTCTAACGTTTTGTAGCCTTGCAACCAAGCCACGTAAGCTTCATGGGTGCCCCCCACATCATATTATTCATACTACATTGACTGAAAAAAAGATAAATCACTGATGGCAGCTGGAACTACGTCGGTATTTCCCCGGAGAGGGAGGGATGATGTAGCACAGCGATGGTACAATATTTCCCTCAGTTATGAAACTAAGGCATCGAACCAGTAGGTGTAGCGACTAGACCTCAAACAGTCTGATCTCTGTGCTCCGGTGTCATCCCTGGATCAGTGTAGCAATCACACACTTATTACATCGAGTGTCTCAAAAGAGAACTTAGCACAACAAATATGGCTTAAGGCCATCTAATAACGATAACAGCGGAAGGCTTGGAAGATAAGTGAGTCCATCAACTCCAACGGCATCACTGAGTATAGAACCACGACCTAAAACTCCTCAATCGTCGTCTGAAAAGTCTGCAACATTAACGTTGCATCCCAAAAACGGGTCAGCACATGGAATATGCTGGCAAGGTAACACATAGAGAGTAATAGAATGCAACAACTATACTATATGCATATTTGGCTGGTGGAAAGCTCTATGGTTACAGTTTTTGCGTAAAGCCAATTTTTCCCTACTTCAAAGGAATAAATTTAATTACTATCATGGTGGTTGTTAAACATTGAGAATGGTTGACAGCATTCTCAATCCCAATTAAATAACATCTTTAAAACCCAACAAAATTAAGTTTAGAGTAACATGTTGAGATTCACATGATAATCCAGGTACTAGATACTCAAGATGTCCATAACCGGGGACACGGCTAACCATGATTAGTTTATTACACTCTGCAGAGGTTTGCGCACTTTTCCCCACAAGACTCGATCGCCTCCGTTGGATTTTCTCACACTACATGGTGTTTGAGAAACGGATGACCGAGACATAGTCTTTCAGAAGCGCTAGCACCTTACGATCGGGTAGACGTACCACCTACATCCCCTACATCTGCTAGTCTACCACTGTAAGAGTTCGCACAACTTAGTCAACTATGCCAGAGCCCATAATGGCTTGTGGCTGCACACGTAAGTTTCTAGTATGAATAATCTCATGATCCCTTTGAGCCTGGGTGGCAGTCCAAAAGAAAAACAGGCAAGTCCTGGAATACCCAGGTGCCTGAATCCACCCAGATGTGTGTTTAGGTTGCCACCTTAGATAAACCATTAATTAACAATCTCACATCTTTCATGGATATAACTCACCCAATCCACGTCTACTAGCATAGCATGGCATAATAAGCAAACGTAGAAGTAACTCCCAAAGGTTTGATAATAAACAGGTAATAGGTACTACCTCATCTACTTCCCATCCCACAATTTAATTAGATCCTAATCATGCACTGTGTGAGGATTGATCTAATGCAATAAAGTTGGGTTGTAGAAAAAGGTATGATCAAAGTGTTACTTGCCTTGCTGATGATCCGCGAAACCTAGAGATTCGAAGTAACAGGCGGTGCACTCCGGGTATTCTATCGCAGACAAACAACAAGCATACAATAAGTACTCATCTAATGCATAGGTAAAACTCAAATAGAAGATCTAACCAGAAAGTTCAACTTAAGAACCCTGGTTTGCAAAAAGAATCAAATCGAACGAAGCAAAAGAAATCAAACAGCGAAAGAAAACAACTTCATTCTAGTAATCTGGATCTAAGGCAAATTTTACAGTAGCAAAAACTTTTTTAAGTTGGTTATTCGGAAAGAGGGTTTCGAGACGAAACTCCAGGCGCTTGAATCGCCTGATTCCGATAAACGAGCGAAAAGTTATACTAAAACGAAAATCGGATCAGAAATCGCGATCGGAAAATAACCGCGAAAAATCCGACGAAAAAGAAAAACGACGAACAGATTTTTTTTTAAACGGTACGGAAGTCGAGGCGGCGGCGAACCTCGGGCGGCGGGCAACTCCGGCGACGGCGACGGTGGGCGGCGGCGACGGCGGCGGCGGCTAGGGTTAGGGCGGCGGCTAGGGTTAGGTGGCGGCGGCTGGGCTCTCTCTCTCGGGCCTCGGGCGGCGGCTTATAAAGCCCCCGGCCAGCGGTGTCCTGGCCGAGTACGGCCCAAAGTCGGTTCCGCGCGTTTTTTTTAATAATTCCGCTCGGAAAAAAAAATAAAAAGAAATACTAAACGGACTCAAAAAATCACAAAATAAATTTTTCCCGGGTTTCTAAAATCAAGCCCGATAAAGTGAACATTTATCTGGGCCCAAACTACAACTTTGAAAAACGCACATTTTTCCCTAAAATCAAATAAAAGACCGAAAAATTCCGAAATAAATCTTATTTGATTTTTTTTATTAAATCCTCAATATTTCTATATTTTGGGAAAGTCATTTTATTCCCTCTCATATTTTTGCAATAGAAATAATTGATGATAAAATAAATAAAATCAAATGATCCTGTTTACATAATTTGAGAAAACTCAAATATGTAAATAACGAATTCCCAACTCTCTCCGTGGGTCCTTGAGTTGCTTAGGATTTTCTAGGATCAAAACCAAAAGCAAAATAAAACAAGATATGCATGATGACCTTATGTATAACATTCCAAATTGAAAATTTGGGATGTTACAGTAGGAGAACCAAGCAATACAACGTAAACAGCCCCTACACACAAATAACAACACCTCACAACCCGACGTGTTAAAGGGGTTGTCAATCCCTTTCGGGTAACGACGCTAGAAATTGTGTCTTGATAGGAGAAAGTTGTAATAGATTGAAATAATAGATCGCAAATAAAATAAATTGCAGCAAGGTATTTTTTTGTTTAATAGAACTGAATAATAAAAGCAAGGAAAAAGTAGATCGCAAAGGCAAATATATGTGAAATAAGACTCGGGGGCCGTAGGTTTCACTAGTGGCTTCTCTCGAGAAAAATAGCAAACAGTGGGTAAATAAATTACTGTTGGGCAATTGATAGAACTTCAAATAATTATGATGATATCCAAGCAATGATCATTACATGGGCATCAAGTCCAAGATTACTAGACCGACTCCTGCATGCATCTACTACTTTTACTCCACACATCGATCGGTATCCAGCATGCATCTAGTGTATTGAGTTCATGGAAAAACGGAGTAATGCAATAAGAACGATGACATGATGTAAACAAGATCCGTTTATCTATATGTCGGTATATGTAGATCTCGTCTTTTTATCCTTAGTAGCAACGATACATACGTGTTGGTTCCCTTTTTGTCAGTGGGATCAAGCACCGTAAGATCGAACCCACTACTGGGCACCTATTCCCATTGCAAGATAAATAGATCGAGTTGTCCAGACAAAATCCAAATATCAGAGAAGAAATAAGAGGCTATAAGAGATCATGCATAAAAGATATCAAAGAAACTCAAATACTTTCATGGATATAAAACATAGATCTAATCATAAACTCGAAGTTCATCGACCCCAACAAACACACCACAAAACAGCTACATTATATGGATCTCCAAGAGACCATTGTATTGAGGATCAAGAGAGAGAGATGAAGCCATCTAGCTACTAACTACGGACCTGAAGGTCTACAAAGAACTACTCACGCATCATCGGAGAGGCACCAATCGAAGTGGTGAACCCTTCCGTGATGGTGTTTAGATTGGATCTGGTGTTTCTGGACTCTGCGGCAGCTGGATGAATATTTCGTCGACTCCCCTAGGGTTTTGGGAATATTTGGGTATTTATAGAGCAAAGAGGCAGTCTGGGGGCACCCGAGGTGGGCCCAACCCACCGAGACGCGCCAGGGCCTCCTGGCGCACCCTGGTGGGTTGTGCCCCCCTCAGGGCACCACCCATGTTCAACCAGGGCCCATCTGCTTTCTTTTCGCCCATAAAAAATAATCATAAAGTTTTGTGCCATTTGGACTCTGTTTGATATTGATTTCCTGCGATGTAAAAAACATGGGAAAACATGAACTGTCACTGGGCACTATGTCAATAGGTTAGTACCAAAAAATGATATAAAATGATTATAAAACATGCAAGATTGATAATAAAACAACATGGAACAAGAAAAAAATTATAGATACGTTGGAGACGTATCAGCATCCCCAATATTGACTCCTACTCGTACTTGAGTAGGTAAGTGATAAAAATAGAATTTTCGATGTGGATTTTTGTTCATTAAGTCATATCATATTCTTTTCTTTATAGCATGGACATTTGGAGTTTTATATGATTCTAAGCAATAGTCTAGTTTTGACATAATAATTTAGATACTCAAGCTTATCAACAAGCAACCATGTCTTTCAAAATATCAATGCTAAAAAAAGTTATCCCTAGCCCATCATGCTCAAACATTGATCCATTCATGAAACACACTTGAATATTAACTACACCCAATACTTGAGCATGATCATATTGCCTCCTAGTTGGTTCTTTTTATAAGAGAAGATGGAAGCTCAAATTTCAAAATAAAAAATGCATACAGTAAAAGATAGACCCTTCCTAGAGGGAAGTAGGGATTTGTAGAGGTGCCAGAGCTCAAAGAAAAAAATTTGAGATAAAAACATTTTTGGAGGTGTATCCATCCCACCAACGAAAACGACTTACAGTTCCGAACACTTTCCATGCTAGATATGTCATAGGTTGTTCCCAAATAGAAAATAAAGTTTATTCCTTTTCCACCATAACTTTCACTTTCCATGGCTAACCGTATCCACGGGTGCCCTCCATACCAACACTTCCCAAGGAATTTATTATTTGAAAACATAAAGTAAATTCATTTTTGTTTTTGCAATTCGGGACTGGGTATCCCTAATACCTTTGCCTTACTCTCGTGCAATGACAAGTGAATAAACACTCATCTTGAGAATAACACACCTAGAATGGAAAATATTAGCCACCCCTCACCGCTCCAGCAGCGAGAAAAACACACAAAAGAGAATTTTAATTTGTAAAATTAGAGATGGCACATGCAAATTTGCTTAGAACGACAAAAGAATACCGCATATAGGTAGATATAGTGGACTCATGTGGCAAAACTGGTTTAGAGGATTTTGGATGCACAAGTAGAAGTAATACTTGGTGCAAAATGAAGGCTAGCAAAAGATTGGGAAGCGACCAACCAACAAATGAATAATCTCTTAATCAAGCATTAAGCATAATTAACACTGAATAATGCACCACAAGTAGGATAAAATTTTCATTGCATGACTATTGACTTTCGTGCATGCATAGGGAATCACAAACCTTAACACCAATATTCTTACTAAAGCATAATTACTTATCAAGATGACTCACATATCACATCATCATATATCAGTTACTAAGAATAAAGTTTATTTTGTTCAATGATCTTCATGACATTTTCTTTTACTTTATCTTTCTTGGATATCTACCACTTTGGGACTAATTTTCATGAGTTGCTTTTCATAAGCTCAACCAAATATAAGTTAAGATCATGAGCATAACAAATTTTATTTCTCTCAAAATAATTTAAGTGAAGCAAGAGAGAATTTCTTCAAAAATAACAAAGCACACCGTGCTCAAAAAGATATAAGTGAAGCACTAGTGCAAGTCCTTCCTCATAAAAGATTTAAGTGAAGCATAGAGAGCAATTCTAACAAGTCATGACATAATTTTGGCTCTCTCAAAAAGGTGTGTCCAGCAAGGATTAATAACTTAAAACACAAAATAAAATAAGAAAAGACACATATCATACAAGACGCTCCAAGCAAAACACATATTATGTGACGAATAAAAATATAGTCTTGAGTAAAATTCCGATAGTTGTTGGAAGAAAGCGGGGATGCCACTCGGGGGCATCCCCAAGCTTTGTTGGTTGCTCATTCTTGTATAATAGCTTGGGATGTCAGGGCATCCCCAAGCGTAGGCGCGCCCTGGTTGGTTGTCCTCCCCTCGGAGCAACCCCCAGGTGCTTCTTCGGCCCATTGGTTGTCTTCTGGTCCCAAAAAAATCCACAAAAAGTTTCGCTGCGTTTGGACTCCGTTTGGTATTGATTATCTGCGATGTAAAAAACATGCAAAAAACAGCAACTAGCACTTGGCACTATGTCAATAGGTTAGTACCAAAAATGATATAAAATTACTATAAAATGATTATAAAACATCCAAGATTGATAATATAATAGCATGGAACAATAAAAAAATTATAGATACGTTGGAGACGTATCATCCACTGCTGTTGTTGCTACTCGCTCGCTAGTCCCCCTGCTGATCGCGCGCACCCGCAGCCCCCGCGCGCCCCGCCCCTACTTCCTTGTACCGTCGGCCGCCGCTCCCCGTGCTTGCCTCCGGCTGTTGCCCCCGCTGCCGCCACGCCCGCGTGCCTCCTCATTCGCACTCCAGCGCCGCTAACGTGGCGGGCCATACCCCCCTCAAGGTCGCTGCCTATGGGCCCCCGCTGACCCAGTTGACTGGTCAACTGGCCAGCGTTAACCTACTGACTCAGCAGCCCCAGGGCCCACTGTCAGCCCCTCTGTGCGCTGCTGGGTGTACTGTCCTAGGTCCACCCAGCCATTTCTATTTAATTTTTCAAATGAAGTTAAATCTAGATAATTCAGAAATTATTTAAAACTTTGAAAAATAATTAAAAAAATAATCGTAACTCAGTTGAAAATAATTTAGATATGAAATTTGTTCGAAAAAATAAAACAAATCCAAATACACCGTCCATATACCTGTCACATACGCCCAACACTACAAACAAGGAACCTTCCCCTTGGGATCGTTTGACCGATAAATGCCTAAAGCCAGGAAAATATTCCCGGATATTTTCCTACTTCGTCTGCAACACCTAGTACTGCATTAGGTCACCCCTAGCATAGCATATCATCATGCCATCCTTCGTGATACATTTGATTGTTTTGTAATTTGTTGTGTTCCCCTCCATTACTTCTTTTCCGATAGACCCCGAGACCACTGTTGATCCGGTGATCGACTACTTCACCGTCGAGGGCTCGTATCTATCTGTAGAGCTTCCAGGCAAGCAAAATCCCCTTGATCATTCCTATATCGCCCGCTCTTTTTCTCTCATGCTTGCATTAGAATTTGCTACTGTTGTTCGGTAGCTCCTATTCTGATGCATAGCTTGCTTTTGTAACCTATTGTTGTTACTTTACCTGATATCCTATATGCTTAGTATAGGTTGGTTAGTAATCCATCAGTGATCCCTCATCCTTGTCCTTGTTGCCCTCCTTTGCTACCGGTGGCTCGATCAGCGTGATCGATGTCCAGATACCGACACATCACCATGCACCCCCCTTAGTTGTACGACTCTACAGAGCTACTATCAAGTGTTGAGGGTGATATCTCCAACCTCACTCCTGATGATATCCCTGTAGCGTAGCTAGTTGGTTGTGGGTTACCGAGGGTGATTCCTCTTTCATGACCTCTGATGATTCCTTTGTCGTGTAGCCCCTCAAGTGTGAACCTAATGAGGGTGATTCCTCCAAGTTCACCTTGACGGTTACATCGAGTGTGAATCCATCGAGGGTGATTGCTTGGATTTCCCCCTTAATGTTATGGACACATGGATACCTTGACTTTACCGCAGTCCCTTGTTGAAGTTGGGTCAACCCCGAGGGGTTCCCGCAAGAGTTACTGAAGTCGGGTTGACCTGGAGGGTACCCGCGATATAATCACAAGGCACAGCCAGGTAAGCAGACCATCCTAGAGAGGCATGATCTTGATCCTTGCCATATGTCCTCGATATAGGAGGACAGGATCACTCATCGTCACTGCGTGCTCCTAGTGCACAAACAATTTGGATATGTGATCTAAGTAGGCCTCTGGCGATTTCACACTAACCACCATGCGGGAATAAGTATGGGCACTCGATGTCGTACAATTCCACAGACGTCAGCAGTTGAGCGGTACGCGCCTAGGTGGTCCACGTAAGCACGTGCTTTGTATAAAGAGGTAGCCATGACTGATCCCAACCATCCTTGCAACTTGCAGGATTAAAAAGGATGATTGTCCCATGACCCCTTCGCATTTATGATGTAAACCGACATGCTAGCCTCTCAGTTGAGCCTAGGTAGAACTACGGTGTGTTGATCAGCCGAGGCTGGGCATGACCCGGAAAAGTGTGGCCGACCAGAGTTAATCGAGAGTGTTGGGTAAGTTGGTGCACCCCTGTAGGGAACTTTATCTATTAGAATAGTCGTGTCCACAGTAACAGACGCCCGGAGTTGTATTCCAATTTATTACAACTAGAACTGGATACTGGAGATACTAAATGGATATGATAGCTCTGGGATCGCTTTCTCGCAGAGAGTAGCGGAAGGATCACTGGGAGTTGTTTAAAATATACTTGTTACTATAATATATGTTACTCTACTATCTTCTGTTCCTACAAGATGCTAGTCTTCGATAGGCTAGGCCTTCAATTCTATTCTGGATTCTGCAGTATAGTCCACAGATACAGCCCCTTCCCTTTGATACTAGTGCATACTTAGCATAGATCTGATGTAAGTCTTACGAGTATTTTGGATGAGTACTCATAGTTGCTTGGCTACCTTTTTCCCCTTTACCCGATTGTTGAGATCAGATGACGGAGCCCACGAGCTAGCCGATCCAGCCGGCGACTACTACTATCCCGACGGAGCCTACTAGTACGTGGAGACCACCGAAGACCAGGAGTAGTTAGGAGGCCCTAGGCAGGAGGCCTGCGCCTTTTTGATCTAGATGTCATTGTTTTGCTAGCCTTCTTAAGAAAAACTTATTTATCTTCTGCATGTACTCAGATGTTGTTGCTTCCGCTGACTTATGTATTTGCACTTTCATGGCCTTGGCTTGTAATATAAAGCTTTATGTTTCAATTTGTGTCTAGAGTTGTATTGTGATATCTTCTCATGAGTCTCTGATCTTGATCGTGCGCATTTGCGTGTATGATCAGTGTATGATTGAGTCGGGGACGTCACAATTTGGTATCAGAGCCGACTACCTATAGGAAGCCCCTTTCCAACTCCTTGGCCTAAGTTGAGTCCAGTCTTTGAAAAACTATTTTACTAACATTGTTGTGTGGCTAACGGGCCCACATCGCCAATGAATGGGATTAGGATATTTTATTCTTCTCCTTTCCTCTGGGATTCTGATCTCTCTTCTATTTCGGGTTAGACGTTTTACTAACTCTAACTCTAGGTTCTCATAACTACTTCCTCCCATAGAGCCCCTCATTCCAGATGATGGCTTGATTCACCAGAAGATTCTGAAGATATTCGTTGATGTTTTTCCCAAGACCCTTGTGCCCACTGCCTTGGCAATTCCCTACCACCGACAAATACCTATGGAAAAATACATACACTTGTCGTTCATTCATTCATTCTGAGTTGCTCTTATTATTACAAGATGCCTCGAATTACTCTCCGATGTTCTGAGAAATCTCGATGAGTTGTCGCTAATGCCCATCAGCGACACTCCTCATCTCCTCCATGGTTAATGATGAACTCTTGTTTTGGATCTTGCTTCCATATTACATTTCCCAAGAATCTTGCAACATCTTCGCATCAATTTTTTTTCCAGCCTTTTCTTATCAGACATCTTGAGTCTCAGGTATCCCGACACTAATTAGATCTAAAACTTGGTTAGATGTGATGGTTGGAACATTTTCTAAGAATTATAACTTTGATCTCTATGTAACCCAATAAGGTGATGTCATGTCTAGCATGCCTGCTCGAAGGACCTATTGCCATAGTATCTTGTTTAGCAATGTTATCCGTTCTACCATGAGGAAATTGTAAGACTTATTCTAGACGCTGATCCTGATCGACCCTTTGTGTATCCAAACTCCAACCTCGAAGCATGACTGTGGTATTTCGATCATCAAAAAGAACATTGGAAGCGAAATGCTAATTATTTCTTGATCAATTATCCAACCACTGTTGTATGGGTAAACATCATGATTCTCCTTGCCCCATTATCTAAATGGATATGTATTTGTTGTCCTTTCATGTATATCATGCTTTATTTGTCCTTGAGAAACATATACTTCTTATACTTGGGTATAATCACATTTTCCTTTCCATTGTCACATTAATCTATTAATCACAATGTCCATTCAGTTGGTCTGTTTAACCCTTGTTTTGATCTATATGATCTAACAAGTAATAATTACCTGCTTACGTAAACACCCTGGTGTACCACTCTGTCGGGAAGACCCTTTTACTATTGTTATTTACATTCCGGTAACCACCGGTGGACGAGAACTTTGCCTATTGGTCTGCCTCATCTTAACCAGTAGAAAAATGGTTCTATTTGTCCCCCGCCCTTGGTACCGATGTTGCTGCCAACATAACTGCAAACTATCCTCTAACATGCCTGGCTATCGTGACCGTGCAAGATTGAAGAAAATATGCCCTAGAGGAAATAATAAAGTTGTTATTTATATTTCCTTATATCATGATAAATGTTTGTTATTCATGCAAGAATTGTATAACCGGAAACTTAGTACATGTGTGAATAGATAGACAAACAGAGTGTCCCTAGTATGCCTCTACTTGACTAGCTCGTTAATCAAAGATGGTTAAGTTTCCTGACCATAGACATGTGTTGTCATTTGATGAACGGGACCACATCATTAGAGAATAATGCGATGAACAAGACCCATCCGTTAGCTTGGCATTATGATCATTTAGTTTTATTGCTATTACTTTCTTCATGACTTATACATATTCCTCTGAGTATGAGATGATGCAACTCCCGAATACCGGAGGAACACTTTGTGTGCTATCAAACGTCACAACGTAACTGCATGATTATAAAGATGCTCTATAGGTGTCTCCAATGGTGTTTGTTGAGTTGGCATAGATCGAGATTAGGATTTGTCACTCCGAGTATCGGAGAGGTATCTCTGGGCCCTCTCGGTAATGCACTTCACTATAAGCCTTGCAGGCAATGTGACTAATGAGTTAGTTATGGGATGATACATTACGGAACGAGTAAAGAGACTTTCCGTTAACGAGATTGAACTAGGTATGATGATACCGATGATCGAATCTTGAGAAAGTAACATACCAATGACAAATGGAATGATGTATGTTGTTATGCGGTTTGACCGATAAAGATCTTCGTAGAACATGTAGGAGCCAATATGAGCATCCAGGTTCTGCCGTTGGTTATTGACCGGAGATGTGTATCGTTCATGTCTACATAGTTCTCGAACCCGTAGGGTCCGCACGCTTAATGTTCGATGATGATTTGTATTATGAGTTATGTGATTTGATGACCGAAGTTTGTTCGGAGTCCCGGATGAGATCACACATATGACGAGGAGTCTCGAAATGGTTGAGAGGTAAAGATTCAAATATTGGAAGGTTATATTTGGACATCAGAATGGTTCCGAGTGATTCGGGTATTTTTCCGGAACCCCCCGGGGAAGTATTGGGCCAACATCGGCCTAAGGGAGAGAGAGGGAAGCCGGCGGGGGGTGGTCGCGCGCCCCCCTCCTTGGGAGTCCGAATAGGACAAGGAGGAGGGGCCATGCCCCCCTTCCATTTCCCTCTCACTCTCCTTCCTATTCCCTCCAGTGGAAGAAAGGAAAAGGGGGGGGTGAATCCTACTTGGACTAGGAGTCCATGTAGGACTCCCCCCTACGGCGCGCCCCTACTGGCCGTCGGCCTCTCCCCCCTCCTTTATAGACGTGGGAAGGGGGCACCCCAAAGTGACAACAGACAATCGCTTAGTCGTGTGTGGTGCCCCACTCCACAGTTTAACACCTCGGTCATATCGTCGTAGTGCTTAGGTGAAACCCTGCATCGGTAACTTCATCATCACCATCGCCATGCCGTCGTCCTGACAGAACTCTCCCTCATCCTCAACTAGATCAAGAGCTCGAGGGACGTCATCAGGCTGAACGTGTGCTGAACACGGAAGTGCCGTACATTCGGTACATGGATCGGTTGGATCGTGAAGATGTTCGACTACATCAACCGAGTTACTAAACGCTTCCGCTTTCGGTCTATGAGGGTACGTGGACACACTCTCCCCTCTCATTTCTATGCATCTCCTAGTGAGATCTTGTGTGATCGTAGGAATTTTTGCCCAACAGTGGCATCTAAGCCAACTCTATGTGTAGATGATATATGCACGAGTAGAACACAAACAGTTGTGGGCGATAATAGTCATACTTCTTACCACCAACATCTTACTTTGATTCGGTGGTATTATTGGATGAAGCGACCCCGACCGACATTACATGACCGCATTCATGAGACTGGTTCTACCGACGTGCTTTGCACACAGGTGCCTAGCGGGTGTCTGTTTCTCCAACTTTAGTTGAATCGAGTTTGACTATGGTAGGTCCTTGTTGAAGGTTAAAACAACACACTTGACGAAAAATCATTGTGGTTTTGATGCTTAGGTAAGAATGTATCTTGCTAGAATCCCGTAGCAGCCACGTAAAACTTGCAGCAACAAAGTAGAGGGCGTCTAACTTGTTTTTGCAGGCCATGTTGTGATGTGATATAAATTGTTGTATGAGATGGTCATGTTTTGTAAAAGTTATCGGCAACTAGCAGGAGCCTTATGGTTGTTGCTTTATTGTATGAAATGAAATCGCCATGTAATTGCTTTACTTTATCACTAAGCGGTAGCGATAGTCGTGGAAGCAATAGTTGGTGAGAGCAAAGCTGATGACTACTCGTTAGTTCAGTGTGCCATGCTTTACAGCTTAGAAATGGGACTTCAAAGAAATTTTGAATGTCACGGAGCATATGAGATGTTCGAGGAGTTGAAGTTAATATTTCAAGCAAATGCCTGAGTTGAGAGATATGAAGTCTCCAACAAGTTCTATAGCTGCAAAATGGAGGATAATAGTTCTTTCAGTGAACACATACTCAGAATGTCTAGGTACCACAACCACTTGACTCACCTGGGAGTTAATCTTCCTGATGATAGTGGCATTGACTGAGTTCTTCAATCACTGCCACCAAGCTATAAAGGCTTCATGATGAACTATAATATGCAAGAGATGGAAAAAATTACCGAGCTCTTCGCGATGCTAAAGGCTGTAGAGGTAGAAATCAAGAAGGAGCATCAAGTGTTGATGGTGAACAAGACCACTAGTTTCAAGAAAAAGGGCAAAGGGAAGGAGAACTTCAAGAAGAACATCAAGCCAGTTGCTGCTCAAGGGAAGAAGCCCAAGTCTGGACCTAAGCCTGAGACTGAGTGCTTCCACTTCAAAGGGACTAGTCACTGGAACCAGAACTGCCCCTAGTATTTGGCGGATAACAAGGATGCCAAAGTGAAAGGTATATTTGATATACATGTTATTGATGTGTACCTTACTAATGCTCATAGTAGCGCCTGGGTATTTGATACTGGTTATGTTGCTCATATTTGCAACTCGAAACAGGGGCTACGGATTAAACGAAGATTGGCTAAGGACAAGGTGACGATGCACGTGGGAAATGGTTCCAAAGTCGATGAGATCTCTGCCGGCACGCTACCTCTACATCTACCGTCGGGATTACTTTTAGACATAAATAATTATTATTTGGTGCCAGTGTTGAGCATGAACATTATATCTAGATCTTGTTTAATGCGAGACTCTTATTCATTTAAATCAGAGAATAATGGTTGTTCTATTTATATGAGTAATATATTTTATGGTCATGCACCCTTGATGAGTAGTCTATTTTTCTTGAATCTCGATTGTAGTGATACACATATTCATAATATTGAAACCAAAAGATGCAAAGTTAATAATGATAGTGCAACTTATTTGTGGCACCGCCGGTTAGGTCATATTGGTGTAAAGCGCATGAAGAAACTCCATGTTGATGGGGTTTTGGAATCACTTGATGCTTGCGAACCATGCTTCATGGGCTAGATGAATAAGAGTCTATTCTCTGGAACAATGGAGCGAGCAACTGACTTATTGGAAATAATACATACTGATGTATGCGGTCCGATGAGTATTGAGGCTCGCAACGAGTATCATTATTTTCTGACCTTCACAGATGATTTGAGCAGATATGGGTACAACTACTTAATGAAACATAAGTCTAAAACATTTGAAAAGTTCAAAGAATTTTAGAGTGAAGTGGGCAATCATCGTAACAAGAAAATAAAGTTTCTATGATCTGATCGTGGAGGTGAATATTTGAGTTATGAGTTTGGTCTTCATTTAAAACAATGTGGAATAGTTTCACAACTCATGCCACCTGGAACACCACGGCGTAATGGTGTGTCCGAACATCGTAACTGTACTTTATTAGGTATGGTGCGATCTATGATGTCTCTTACTGATTTACCGCTATCGTTTTGGGGTTATGCTTTAGAGACGGCTGCATTCACGTTAAATAGGGCACCATCTAAATCCGTTGAGATGACACCATATGAACTGTGGTTTAGCAAGAAACCTATGTTGTCGTTTCTTAAAGTTTGGGGTTGCGATGCTTATGTGAAAAAGCTTCAACCTGATAAGCTCGAACTCAAATCGGAGAAATGTGTCTTCATAGGATACCCAAAGGAGACTGTTGTGTACACCTTCTTTCACAGGTCCAAAGGCAAGATATTCATTGCTAATAATGGATCCTTTCTAGAATGAGTTTCTCTCGAAAAAAGTGAGTGGGAGGAAAGTAGAACTTGTCGGCGGTTGGTTGTGACATATGCCAATGGATGGCTTATCATGGTGGGAGCGAGTAGAACGTCGCCGGTGCTTGGAAGCGGGATGAGGCGTAGACACGTACGCCGACGAACTTTACCCAGGTTCGGGGCTCTCCTAGGAGATAACACCCCTAGTCCTGCTCTGTGCGGACTCCGCATGATCACTAAGGCGCAAGTGAGTACAATGGTGCTCCTCAAGCTGTATGCTAGAGGTGGGAGAAGGCAAGGCTTGCTCTCTCCTCCCCTAGGTATGAATCTAGTCCTAACCGGGTGGGAACCCTTTGCATGGGTGCCCTGGGGGTTTATATAGGCCTACCCCCCAGGGGTACAATGGTAATCCGGCCGGGCGTAGGGCCCGGCCGTCTTTCTCTCTGGCCGCCGGCTTCTCCGCTGACTGCTGGGGCCCGCCGCCTAGTGGGCCCCGCCGGCTGGTCTGGTACGAAGCCGACAGGCCGCCTCTGCCCCTCGCGGGTCCTACCAGCTACGGATTACTCTAGTTGTGCTGCTAATGACACGTGCTTGGTCGGGGAGGTGTGGCTACAGTCCCACCGCCGGTGGGAGATCACTGTAGCCATTCTGCATCTTATCTGGTTAATGGTGCGTGGGCCTCCAAGGGAGGACTGGGCCGGCTACTGGGAGCCGGCCTCCCTCGGATCCGACTGGTGTAGCTCCCATCGTCTTTTAGGCTCTCGCTGACTGGTAGGGCCCGCCGTCCTTGGGCCATACTGACAGGCGATCGTGGGAGCAGGGCTTTGCCTGTCCGTAGTGACGTCGAGGGCGAAGTGGCAATAGTGCCGCGCCGAGCAGAGATCTCAGCTGGTACGAGGCACTATGGCCACATCTGGCCCCTAATTCGTGGGGGGATGGGCTACACTGTTGCCTCTCCCCGTCCTGTCTTCTTTAATGGGGGTGCAGACTTTCAGGGCACCGTGGGCCGACTGCTGGGAGCCGGCCTCTCTGGAGGCTGCCTGCCAGGAGTCGGCCTGTCTTTGTGCCGCCTTCCTAAGCATGGCCGCCTTCTAGCAGTCGGCTGTTCGGCCAACCGGCCACCAGAAGGCGGCGCTTCATCTTGATGCCTTGAGGGGCGTAGCCGGCCCGATGTCTTGAAAGGTTCCGGGACTCGGGTTAGGCTACCCGTGGCCCATTACTCCGATAGTAGCCCCCGAAGCTGGTGAGGCGCCGCGCCTGATGTGCCGAGGAGCCTCAACAGTTTCCTCCTTCGGGTACTCTGAAAGAAACCTCGTCCGACTCCCGGGAAGCCGGCTGGAGGGAGTCGGATACGTAATGTCGTATCTTCCTGGAATTTCGATTGCATCAGTGGGAACTAGGTGGCGTGTTGGCTAAGCCTCTCGATCAGCCACCTGTCGCGGGCACACCACGTGGTGCCAGCCGTCCGGGCCAGCCTGTGAGCCCACGCGCGCAATGGGACGCTTCAGCAGGCCGGGACCACCACCTCCGGGCCTCGGCACGCAAGCGGATCCACTGCGGCCGAGGTGGGCGGTTTCGCTTGCCCGTGGAGTTACTGCGCGCAGCAATTTTGCGCGATAAAGGTGGGGATGTGGGGTCGTGGGCACT
Source organism: Triticum urartu (assembly GCF_056163025.1). Taxonomy (NCBI): domain Eukaryota; kingdom Viridiplantae; phylum Streptophyta; class Magnoliopsida; order Poales; family Poaceae; genus Triticum; species Triticum urartu. The sequence goes on from NC_141879.1 coordinate 429,778,557, forward strand.
GTTAATCCCACGATCCCACGCCCGCCCCCTCGGCTTCATAGCCCGCAGGCTATAAGTATGGGAGGAGAGAGAGTGGCAGAGCACGCGCGCCCCTCCACCCCATCATTGCCTCCTTCTTCCTATCGCCGCAGCGCTCGCCGATCTACGCCGGAGTGCTGCTGTAGTTTGTCTCCGTCGAGCCCGCTCGCCCGAGCCTCCTCGCTTCGCCCCACTCTTAGCTTCCTCGCCACGCATTTCTTCGTCGAGCTCTCCATGGCGCGCGAGCGAGGAGGAGACTGGGACGGATCCAACGTCAATGAGGATCTCATAACCTTCCTCCACGAGACGCGGCGTCTCCCCGGTGCAGACCTCGAGAAGGCGCGCGTGCCGCCAGAGGGAGATATCTCGCCGGCGCCGGGTGAGAGCGAGCTGGTCGTCTTCCACTCGCACTTCATCCGGGGCTTCGCCCTGCCGCCGAGCGACTTCCTTCACTCATTCCTCGAGTTCTACCACTTCAGCCTCATCACATCACGCCCAACACCGTGATGCTCCTGGCCGCCTTCGTCACGATGTGCAAAGGATACCTTGGCGTTCTCCCCACCATCGAGCTATGGGGAGCCTTCTTCTACACCAAAGTGGGCACCTCCATCCGGTCGGTGGCTGCCCAGTGTGGTGCCTTTGTTGTAGTTCGCCGACCGTCGCCGCAAAATGTCTTCCCCATCATCAAACTGCCGCAGTCGGTCAAGATGTGGCAGCAATCCTACTTCTACGTGCAGAACGTAGACCCGGGTGCCGACTTCCTCAACCTGTCGGCATATGAATCCGGCCCGCCTGCCGAGCCCCGGGCTAGCTGGGGCTACAAGACGAAGCCGGTGTTGGCAGACGGCGCCGCCGCCATCCAACGGCTCCGGGAGCTAATCAACACCGAAGGCCTCAAGGCGTCTAACTTGCTGGTCGCCTTCGTCGAGCGCCGGGTTCTCCCGCTCCAACGCCGACCGCACCTGATCAGCCAGATGAGCGGGCACTGTGACCCGTGCCAGCTGAGCACCAAGGAGATGATGGCTGCCGAAGTCATGAATTTGGTGAACGAGATCTCCGGCCTTAGGTTGGAGGGGGCTTGGAGTTTCGGCAAGCGGCAATATTCTCGCGCCGACCCGCCGCCTGTGGTAAGTTTGCCGATTCTCTCTCTCCGATACTTGCCGTACTCTTGATTTTGATCTTTGATCAGCCGGCCTTCCGTTGTCTGAAACAGATCTACACGTCGAACACGACGGCCGCCCTCATAGGGGCGGGTGGTGACTACCAGCCGGACCGGGCGGTGAGCGACGTGGACGACCCCGACTTGGGGGCGGCCGCCTTGGAGGACACTGTGACGGGCGGTGTTTACGAGGCAGGCGGCTCCGAAGAAGTTGGCATCGAGACCTAGCTTGATGACGATGAAGACGAAGAAGAGCCACGCACCGCGCGAGGCGCTGGCAAGGCGGACGCGGGTCCCCCCGGCGAGACGACTGCCCGAGGTGGCATGCGCAAGCGTAAGCAAGGCGCCGCCTTGTTCGGCAGTGAGCCGAAGGAGCCCAAGAATCCAAACACCGCGACCAAGTGGAAGGAGGCCGCAGCGAAGGCGGCCAAGTACCAGAAGCTCCCCAAGGCGCCCCCTATGGTGTCGGCGTAAGTTTCTTTCCCTTGTGCTTTCCTTCTTATTGATTATTTCTGAACTTCCTTTGCTTTACTTTCTTGATTTTCGGGCTCCGCTCTCTCTTGAGAAGTCAGCCGCCGCCTCCATCATGAGGTCGGCGGAGACTTCCACCACCAACCGGCGGATCGATCCGGCTGCCGACCTCCGGGAGGCTACGGAGTGGAACGCGCAGGAGGCGCGCGAGGAGAGGGAAGCCGCCCACCTGAAGAAGGCGGAAGCTGACAAGGCGGAAGCCGCCGCCTTGAAGAAGCTGGTCAAGGCCGAGGTCGCCGATGCGGTGAAGAAGTGTGCTAAAGAAGCCACGCATCGCCAATCAGCAGTGTTTGTTGTCCCTCTGAACTCTGCGCCGCCACCACTGGAGTTCGTGGCGCAGACTGGGGAAGCAGGCGGTGAGAACCCTATTATGGAAAGGGACGGCGGTGATGTCACCATGCCGGATGTCATCCTGCCCCTGCCACCTCCTTCTAAGGAGGCGTGAGACAAGGAGCCGGTCGACCCGCCGGCGCCACCAGCCGGACATGAGATGGTGGCGGGCCTGACTCCCAGGGTCCGCACACCCTTACACAGCTGGCTCGCGAAGGCGGCATTGGCGCCGCGCCCACTGGAGGCCGGCACCGCAAGGTCCTCGGTCCCGGACACCGAGGTGACCAGTGCCGCGCCCACTGGGTGGGTGCAGGGAGGCGGAACGGGCCCTCTGAACCAGGCGATTCTGGACGTTCAAGCCAAACTCCGCGCCAAGGCCGACGCTCTCAAGCTCTGCAATAAGGCGTTCTGGGAGTCGCGAGAGGCCATCCGGGTACACTTCTTGCTCCTTTGTTTTTAATTCTTGTACTTCTTCGTGGGGGCGCGCTGGCGCACCCACTGGGTGTAATCCCCGAGTTTCGGGCCGGCTGCTGAGCAGGAGGCCCAGAACTCTACTTAGCAAGCTCCGAGTGCTAATGTATTTGCTGTAGGATTATCACAATCTCCGTGCGACCGCCTTTAACTCGAGAGTCCAGGAGTTGGATCAACGTGTCGCCGACTTGTCGGAGAGCCGGAGTAAGTCTCCTTTTTCTGCGCGGGCGCGCTGGCGCACCCGCGGGCTGTAGTCCCCGAGATTCGGGCCGACTACTGAGCAGTCGGACCGGGTCTTCCTAGCAACTTCATCTTCTTTGCTGATTGTTGTCGTCTCTTTCTTTTTCTACTTTTTGCAAAGGCCAACGCCACCCTTCAATAGCAACTGGGCGAAGCCAACGCCGCGCTTGGTGCCAAGGAGGTGGACTGCGGCAAGCTGGCTGAAGAGTGCGACCGACTTGTTGCTCAACTGGCAGAACAGAAGGAGCTCCTCAAGAAGGCCTAGGATGAGACGGAGGACAAGGAGACCAGACTCCTTGCTGAGTTTGCGATCGAGTGCTCCACCTGGACCAACAAGGAGGCGATGCTGACTTCTGGCTTTCACGCGATCGAGGATATAGTCGATGGTGACCTTCCCTCTTTTTCTTTCTTTGAGCTGCCGGCTTATTCGTTGAGCCGGCTTTTCGTCTTTAACTTTGGCTTTTTGCTTTCTGTTTTGGCAGACTGCTTCCGTGGCCACTTGGATGCCGCCAACCAGGCCACTGAAGCTGATCGCGAAGGACGGAGGGCGGACGGTGCGCAGATCGCTGCCAATGCCCCCCAGACCCTTAACGAGCAGATCCTGAGCATCGAGACTCGTCTTCGGCCAGCTCACCAGATGCTGCGCCGGCTTCAGCGTGTCGGTGCCCAAGCGATCGCCGCCCTGTGGCCAGACATGCCGGCACCGCGCACTCCCAGTCGGACTGCCGACTGGCTGGAGGTGGTGGCCGGCTGTCTTGAGGCCTGGAAGGGCTCCTCGGCCCGGGCTGGAGCGCTTCGGGCCTTGGAGTTCATCAAGGCGTGGTATCCTAGGCTGAGTCTAGCCCAGCTAGCCACGTTCCGGCTGGAGGCTCAGGAGGAACTGGCGGTCCTAGAGGATGAACTCGTCAAGTGCGCGACATCAATTGTCGAGTACACCGACACCGGCATCTTTGTCCCGGAGCGGGTTGAGGACGGCACTGAGGCGCCACCAGACTGGTTCGGGCTGAACCCGGAAGACGGCAAGGACTTGGCAGAGGTGATCGACTCTAGCGGCTAGGAAGAGGGCAAGGCGGAGGAGGAAGGTGAAGAGGAGGTGCCAGAAGTCGGAGCGGGCGGCCAGCCCCATCTCGACCGCGCCTCAAGCAACGAGCCATGCCCAACCGAGCTGGCTGCTGCTAGAGGCGACCAAGTGGAGACTCACCAGCCGGACGCTCCACCAACCGGCGTCGCTGATTCCTCCAATCCACCAAACCCTTCTGCCGCTTCCTAGGCCGCCAGTTTATCTTTGCTTTACCTGTCTATCGGTCTCGACGAATTTGTTAAGTTTGCACAATTCCACCCGTGGGGTGTATCCTAAACTTGTGTTTTGAAGATCGGCCAAGGGCCTTTGTTATATAAATATTATTCCGAGTTCTATATTTTCTTGCTTGCTTCTCTTTGGATTTCTCCTTTGCCGCCTTCCGTTGGTTGCCATCTTGCCAGCCGAACAGCCGCTCTGCGGACTGTGGCTGGGACAAGTACTTAGCTACTTCTGGGAAGGCAAGTACTTAGCCGTTTTTAGAACATTCTAGCAAGTTAAGTAGAAGCCGGCAAGCCGTCTGTTCAGCAACCGGTTGGTGAGGCGAGAAGCTGGCTTGGACTATGCACGTGCTTTGTGTCCTTAGCCATTTTTATGTGGACACCCTTTCTGCCTTGCTCCTGCCCACCAGACAGTCGCTCTGCGAGCTGCGGCTTCTGGTAGGAGACGGCTTAAGTGCCACACATTACTTGTCTGGCTGCAGGAAGCACCTCATAGTACAAGGCGGCAAGTCCCCGGGCCGACTAGTCGGACCCGGTGCCGAGCGGCATAAAGAAGATGACATACTCATAGGCATAATTCTTATCATATAGATGAACGAGGGCAGTCCCCGAGCTCTTCTCGGGGGACCCAAAGTCTTCGTACTTTAAGACAAAAGGTAGCATGGTACATACTGCATCAACTGTAAAATCTTCTAAGGAGATTTGCATTCCATGGCCGCTCCATCTCCTTGCCGGAGTCATACCTCTTGCGTGCTCAAGGCTTCTGAGCGTCGATCGGGTAGTAGGAGTTGTTGCCCAACAATTTGCTGATGATGAAGGGGCTTCCCAAGGTGCTGAGAGCTTATGCTAGCCGGCTGTTCGCTGGCTGGTTGTAGTATCGGCGCAGGCTTTGTTGGTTGATGCTAGACCGGCTGAGTGTCAACAGCCGGCCTACTTCCAGCAGATCGACGCCGTCTTGACGTGCTTCTTTCACCTCCTGCTCGGTGTACATGGTGACTCGAGGGGAGTCAAATTCCATGTCCGTTGGGATGACGGCTTCGGCACCGTAGACGAGGAAGAAGGGCGTGAAGTAGGTTGACTTGTTTGAAGTTGTGTGCAGACTCCAGAGGACGGCCGGCAGCTCGTCGAGCTAGCAACCGGCCGACCGCTCCAAAAGCTCGACCAGTCGGGGCTTGATGCCGGACAAAATAGGGACGTTTGCTCGCTCCAGCTGGCCCTTTGACTGCGGATGAGCAACGGACGCTAGGTCCAGTCAGATGTCCTGCGTCGCGCAGAAATGGGCCAAGGCACCTTTGGCGAAGTTAGTGCCGTCGTCGATGATGATGCTATGTGGTATGCCATACCGGATGGTGATGTCGGAGACGAAAGTCACTGCAGTTGAACCATTCAACTTCTTGATTGGTTTTGCTTCTATCCACTTGGTGAACTTGTCCACCATAACAAGCAGATGAGTCAAGCCACCTCTTGCCGTCTTTAATGGTCCCACCATGTACAGGCCCCAGACAGCAAAGGGCCAGGCTATGGGAATAGTCTAGAAGCCGGCTGATGAGGCTTTGTACTAAACTTCTAGCACCCTTTGCATTTCTAGACCAAACTCTTGGCGTCTTCCAGGGCAGTTGGCCAGAAAAAACCATGGAGGAAAGCTTTGGCGACAAGTGCTCTTGAAGCCGCATCGTAGCCGCATTCTCCTTGATGGATGTCTTTGAGGATTGCTTGGCCTTGCACTGGCTCGACGCAGCGCTGGTAGACATCGGTGACACTGCGCCTCACCAGCTCTCTGTTGACTATGGTGTATGCTGCTGCCCGGCGTTGCACTTGCCTGACTGAGATCTCATCAGTCGGCAACTCTTTGTTTACCAGGAAGTTGAGGATGGGCTAGGCCCATGAAGGTGCTGCGATTTCTTCAACTGTCAGGACTGCAACTTGGATGAGGGCGGTTGGGCCGGGAGGCGGCGAGTTGGGGTCAGTTGCCGCTTGCTGGGTCGATGAAGTCTCCGGGCCGACTGCCGCAGTCCCTGGGCCGGGCTCTGAAGTCCCTGGGCCGACCGCTGCAGTCCCCGGGCCAGGCTCTGAAGTCCCCGGGCCGGGTGTGACTACCGCGGCCTCCGGGCCACCTGCCAGAATTCCCGTGCCGACTGCTGGAGCTCTTGAGTCGGATCCGACTGCTTCAGGAGGAGCCAGCACGAAGATAGAATCCGACTCTAGCGATGGCTTGACAGACGGCTTGAGGAGGCGTTGTAGGGCGACACCGGTCGGTATTGCTTGACGGGTGGAGCCGATTCGTGACAAGGCGTCTGCTTGCTCATTGTCGTTTCTTGGCACATGGAGAAACTCACACCCCTCAAAATATCCACTGAGTTGATGTACGAGGAAGCGATAGCTCACCATGTTTGTATCCTTGGCATCCTAGTCGCCCGACGACTGCTGGACCACCAAGTCGGAGTCAGCATAGCACAGGATCCGGTGAATGCCGAGTTCTTTGGCAAGCCGGAGCCCGTGAATGAGTGCCTCATATTCAGCGACGTTGCTGGAAGCGGCAAAATGGATTTGCAGCACATATCCGAGCTTGTCGCCTTTGGGAGAGGTGAGGACGATGCCGGCACCCAAACCGGTGCGCATCTTGGAACCATCAAAGTGCATCCGCCAATGGGTGGAGTCCGGCGCCGGTGGCAGGTACTGGGTCTCGGCCCTGTCGACGAGGAAGTCGGCCAGCGCCTGTGACTTGAAGGCGGTGCGAGGCTGGTAGTAGATAGTGAAGGGGGGCAAATCTATGGCCCATTTGACCACCCAGCCGAAGGCATCTCAGCTTCCAATGATCTCAGCGAGCAGAGCAGTGCAGATAACAATGATTGGGTGCTCTTGAAAGTACGGCTTCAATTTCTTGGCGGCAAAGTGCACGCCGTAGCACATCTTCTGATAGTGGGGGTAGTTTTGCTTGGAGGCTGATAGCACTTCGCTCAGGTAATACACCGGTCTCTGGACTGGTAGTGCCTTGCCTTCCTCCTTGCGTTCTACCACTATGACTATGCTGACCACCCGGCTGGTGGCGGTGATGTAGAGGAGCATGGGCTCCTTAGGAGTCGGAGCCGCCAGCACAGGTGGAGTAGTCAACATCTTCTTCAGCTGGAGAAAAGCTTCATCCGCCTTATCGTTCCACTCAAAAAAAGTGGTCTTCTTCATGAGCTGATATAGGGGGAGAGCCTTCTCTCCCAGCCGACTGATGAAACGGATGATGGACGCCAAGCAGCCGGTGAACTTTTGTACATCCAGCAGTCGAGTGGGCACTTCCATCCTCTCGATGTCCTTGATCTTCATAGGGTTGCACTCTATGCCACGCTCTGAGACCAGGAAGCCAAGAAGCTGGCCGGCTGGTACTCCAAAGACGCATTTCTCCGGGTTGAGCTTGATTTGAAATCGGCACAGGTTCTCAAAGGTCTCTTTGAGGTCTTCTAGCAGTGCTCCACGCTTCTCCGTCTTCACCACAACATCGTCCACATACACGTGGGCGTTCCTGCCGAGTTGCTTGAGGAGGCACTTCTGCATGCAACGTTGAAACGTGGCGCCGGCATTCCTCAAGCCGAACATCATGGTTAACTAGTAGAAGGCTCCAAATGGCGTGATGAAGGCGGTCTTCAGCCGGTCGGTCGGATTCAGCTTGATCTGGTGATACCCTGAGTATGCATCGAAGAAACTCAACAGCTCGCATCCGGCTGTGGATTCTATCAATTGGTCAATCCTCGGCAAAGCAAACGGGTCTTTCGGGTAGGCTTTGTTGAGGCTAGTGTAATCAATACACATGCGCCACTACTTGTTTTTCTTCAGCACAAGGACTGGGTTGGCCAGCCACACTGGAAAGAACACTTCCATGATCAAGCCGGCTGCCAGCAGCCAGGCTATCTCTTCTCCGACGACTCTTCTCTTCTCCTCTGACAGGCGGCGCAAGGGCTGTCTGACTGGCTTGGCATCAGACCAGACATGTAACTTGTGCTTGGCGAAATTCGTCGGAACACCCGGCATGTCTTTTGGTGACCATGCGAAGATGTCCCGATTCTCATGGAGGAAATCGACGAGCTTGCTTCCTATTTGCTGTCGAGGTTTGCACCTATGACAGCGTACTTCTCCGGGTGCTCCAGGTCCAAGGGTATCTTCTTTGTCTCCTTGGCCGGCTTGAACGAGCCCTCGGCTTCTGACTCCTTGCGGTGGGGTGGCATGTTCGGCTGCTTGCCCGCCATTGCCACAACTCGGTCAAGGAGCCGCTTCTCGGCCGCGATCACGAGGGACTCGGCCAGCCGGCTGCTCTCAGCCGCACAAGCGGACGACTTCTTGTAATCCCCGGCTATGGTCATAATTCCCTTAGAACTCAGCATCTTCATCTTGAGGTAAGGGTAGTGGGGGACCGCCATGAACTTGGCCAGTGCAGGTCGGCCAAGAAGTGCATGGTATGGGCTCTCGAGCTCCACCACCTCGAACCAGACTGGCTCTCGTCGGAAGTGATCCTTGTCTCCAAAGAGGACGTCTATCTGGATCTTGCCGATTGGTGAGCAGGAAAGGCCAGGAACTATGCCATGGAATACAGTCCGACTGAGCTGAAGCTGTCTTTGTCTGATTCCTAACTTCTCCATGGTATCTTTGTACAGAATGTTGATGCTGCTGCCGCCATCTATCAGAACTCAGGAAAACCGAGCAGCTCGCCTATCAGTGGCAAAGGTGGCATCCAGAACTAGGTGGTAGGAGCCGGGATTGGGCATCACCTCCGGGTGGTCGGCTATGCTCCAGTTGATGGGCTTTTCAGATCAATGCATGAACTCGAGGGACTCTGATGCTACTGCATTCACTTCTTGCTGTCGTTGCCATCTGCTCTACCTATCGTGGGCCACACTTGTGAACATGACATAAGATCCGTGCTCTTCAGGGTATTCGTCTTATATGGCTCCGACTGGTCGAACGGTCGGCTGCTGAGGGGGAGGGGGCGGCTGCCTAGCAGGCAGAGGAGGCTGAAGGCCATCTCCCTTGGCGATATGGCTGAGCCAATGGCATTTCCGAGTGGTATGGTTGGACGGCTTCGCACCACTATGGAATTTACACGGTGCTTCAAGAGTCTGCTCATATGAGAAAGCCAGCATCCAATTGGGCTTGCCGCCCTTCGGGCGCTTGGACGGAGGCTGCCCCTTTGGGCAGCTTGTCTTCGACTATCGCCACCTGACGTCTTATGGAAGCCGGCTGTATGGCCTTGCGCTTGTTGTCGCTTGGTTGCTGGCGCTAACTGGTGTGGCCAGCCGAGGTTCGAGGATCTTGAGGGGTTACTTTGCTAGATGCATCAACTTGGATTTCTGCCTTCATGGAGGAGCCGGCCGTGGCATATTTAACTTCTATGATCAGCAGCTCATCGCAGAGGAGTCGGTGCTTGAGGAGGGTGCCCTCTCGGCATCCAGCGGTGAAGTAATCGATAGCCTGCACCTCGTGCACGCATTCGCAAGAGTTGCGGAGCTCGGCCCAGCGCGTGAGGTAGTCACGGGTCGACTCATTGGGGCCTTGTACGCACAAGGAGAGCTGGCGAGGCTTCGGCGGCTGCTTATACGTCCTGGTGAAGTTGCGGATGAAGGCTTCAGTGAAGTTGACCCAGCTGTTGATGCTGCGGGGCTTCAGACTGTTCAGCCACGTCCGGGCCGTGCCCTGGAGCATGAGCGGAACATACTTCACGGCAACGCGCTTGTTGCCGTTTGCTTTGCTAATGGCTGTGGAGTAGTCGACCAGCCAGTCCTCCGGCTTCACGGAGATGGTGTATTTGGGTGTGTCTATTGGGAGCGTGAACCCTTTGGGGAAGGGCTCGTCTCGAATGCGGGGGCCGAAATAGGGCGGACCCAATTCATCCTCCTCTTCTAGCGCCAAGGACTGGTGGAGACAGTCGATCCGGTGGCAGGCATTGTTCTATCCAACTCCCTCTCGGCGGCCAAGGCGGTCGCCGAGTGTCGGGTGATCAATAGGCAGAGGGGTGACGCACCTTTCCCTTCGAGGGAGGAGGCAGAAAGTCATCCGGTTGTTCCACTCCTCGTGGGCGGCCGTCTTGGTCGCGCTCAATGGTTATGTGAGTCCAGCTGCGGCTGGCAGCCGGCTCCATGTCTCTTCTTCCGCGGACGTCACCAGTCGGTGTCCGAGATGATGCGCCTTGATCTCGGCAGGGAGGCGGATCGTCGTTTTGCCTGTGTGGTGCCTCAGTGCGGCAGCCGGCCTCGTGCTGCTCAGCAGCCGCATCGAGGAGCCGCTGGACGCGCTCCGCCATCTGGCGACGTTCTTCATCCTCGAACTTGTCTAGCTCTTCTACTGCCGCTTGGGCAGCTCGGATATTTTCCGCGGGCATGGCGTAGACTGGGCGATCTGCCCCAAGTAGGTTGGCGATGGCCACACCGCGCTGTTGGACCGCGCCAAGGCGGCTGGCCCTGCGGGAGCCGGCGTGCCGCCCACAGCGCGGTCCATCTCACGCCGGTAGGCTTTCAACAGGCATCTCATGCTAGCCAACTTCTTGGCTCCCTCGACAAGCTGGAGGCGGCGTGCTTCCAGCATCTCGGCGTCGGCGTCTTCTGGGATGGGCGTCGTCAGGTCTTGCAGTGCCGCGTTGAGCGGATCGTGAGCACCTCTGCCAGAGTGCTCAGTGTGGCCGATGACAAGCACCTCCGTGACGGCGCTCTTGCCGCTCCCCGCGCGAGGAGGCGGCTCGTCCTAGACCACCACATTGGTGGGGAACGCGTCAAGCGACACAGTGTCAGAATCGACAAGCATCAGGTCGGTGGAGCCAACTGACTCCAAGTCCGCAGCAGGCTCGCTGACTACGTGAAGCAGATCGAGGAGGCTGACGAGGCGGCTCTCAGGGCCATCATTGCCCGCATCGGACGCCGGCTCATCGGAGAGGCGAACCTCGCCAACAAGGTCGGCGAGGCAGCTTGCCGCGCAGGCGAGCTCCGCACCACGCAGCGCGTCGGCACAGACTCTGCCTGGCGTGCCGGGCTGGCTATGCTCGCCAGAGAGGAAAAGGGTTCCCGTCCAGAACAGGTCTCCGGACGTCGGTGCACCTCGCCCCATGGTGGGCGCCAAATGGCGGGGGTTGGGTGCGACATATGCCAATGGATGGCTTATCATGGTGGGAGCGAGTAGAACGTTGCCGGTGCCTGGAAGCAAGATGAGGCATAGACACGTATGCCGACAAACTTTACCCAGGTTCAGGGCTCTCCTAGGAGATAACACCCATAGTACTGCTCTGCGGGGTCTCCGCATGATCACTAAGGCGCAAGTGAGTACAATGGTGCTCCTCGAGCTGTATGCTAGAGGTGGGAGAAGGCAAGGCTTGCTCTCTCCTCCCCTAGGTATGAATCTAGTCCTAACTGGGTAGGAACCCTTTGCATGGGTGCCCTGGGGGGTTTATATAGGCCTACCTCCAGGGGTACAATGGTAATCCGGCCGGGCGTAGGGCCCGGCCGTCAGTCTCTCTGGCCGCCGGCTTCTCCGCCGACTTCTGGTCTGGTACGAAGCCGACAGGCCGCATCCGCCGCTCGCGGGTCCTGCCGGCTACGGATCACTGTAGCCGTGCGCTAATGACGCGTGCTTGGTAGGGGAGGTGTGGCTACAGTCCCGCCGCCTGGTGGGAGATCACTGTAGCCATTCTGCATCTTATTTGGTTAATGGTGCGTGGGCCTCCGAGGGAGGACTGGGCCGGCTGCTAGGAGCCGGCCTCCCTCGGATCCGAGTGGTGTAGCTCCCATCGTCTTCCGGGCTCTCGCTGACCGGTAGGGCCCACCGTCCTTGGGCCATACCGACAGGCAGTTGTGGGAGCAGGGCTTTGCCTGTCAGTAGCGACGTCAAGGGCGAAGTGGCAACAGTGCCGCGCCGAGCGGAGATCTCCGCTGGTACGAGGCATTGTGGCCACGCCCGGCCCCAGATTCATGGGGAGGATGGGCTACACTATTGCCTCTCCCCGTCCTGTCTTCTTTAATGGGGGTGTAGACTTTGAGGGCACCGTGGACCGACTGGTAGGAACCGGCCTCTCTGGTGGCCGCCTGCCAGGAGTCGGCCTGTCTTGGTGCCGCCTTCCTGAGCATGGCAGCCTTCTAGTAGTTGGTTGTTCGGCCAGCCAGCCACGAGAAGGCGACGCTTCATCTTGACCCCTTGAGGGGCGCGGCCGGCCCGATGTCCTGAAAGGTTCCGGGACTCGGGTTAGGCTACCTTGTCCCATTACTCCGACAGAACATGATCAGTTAATTGTACCTTCTCCCAAATTGGAAAGTAGTTCATCACAGAAATCCAGTGTTACCTACACCGATTAGTGAGGAGGCTAATGATGATGATCACGAAACTTCAGATCAAGTTACTACCGAACCTCTTAGATCAACCAGAGTACGATCCGCACCAGAGTGGTACTGTAATCATGTTCTGGAGTTCATGTTACTAGACCATGACGAACCTACAACCTTTGAGGAAGCGATGATGAGCACAGATTCCGAGAAATGGCTTGAGGCCATGAAATCTGAGATGGGGTCCATGTATGAGAACAAAGTGTGGACTTTGGTTCACTTGCTCGATGATCGGCAAGAGAATAAATGGATCTTCAAGAAGAAGACTGACGCTGACGGTAATGTTACTGTCTACAAAGCTTGACTTGTTGCGAAAGGTTTTTGACAAGTTCAAGGAGTTGACTATAATGAGACCTTCTCACTCGTATCGATGCTTAAGTCTGTCCAGATCATGTTAGCAATTGCCGCAATTTATGATTATGAAATTTGGCAAATGGATGTCAAAACTGCATTCCTTACTAGATATCTTAAAGAAGAGTTGTATATAATGCAACCAGAAGGTTTTGTCGATCCTAAAGGTGCTAACAAAGTGTGCAAGCTCCAGCGATCCATTTATGGACTCGTGCAAGCCTCTCGGAGTTGGAATATACGCTTTGATCGTTTGATCAAAGCATATGGTTTTATATAGACTTTTGGAGGAGCCTGTATTTACAACAAAGTGAGTGGGGGCTCTGTAGAATTTCTAATATTATATGTGGATGACATATTGTTGATTGGAAATAATACAGAATTTCTGAATAGCATAAAAGGATACTTGAGTAAGAATTTTTCAGTGAAAGACCTCGGTGAACCTGCTTATATATTGGGCATCAAGATCTATAGAGATAGATCAAGACGCTTAATTGGACATTCACAAAGCGCATACGTTGATAAAGTTTTGAAGAAGTTCAAAATGGATCAGTCAAAGAAAGCGTTCTTGCCTGTGTTACAAGGTGTGAAGTTGAGTCAGACTCAATGCCCGACCAGTGCAGAAGATAGAGAGAAAATGAAAGTCATTCCCTATGCCTCAGCCATAGGTTCTATCATGTATGCAATGTTGTGTACCAGACCTGATGTGTGCCTTGCTATAAGTTTAGCAGGGAGGTACCAAAGTAATCCAGGAGTGGATCACTGGACAATGGTCAAGAACATCCTGAAATACTTGAATAGGACTAAGGATATGTTTCTCGTTAATGGAGCTGACAAAGAGCTTGTCGTAAATGGGTACACCGACGCAAGCTTTGACACTGATCCGGATGACTCTATGTCACAAACCGGATACGTATTTATATTGAATGGTGGAGCTAGCAGTTGGTGCAGTTCCAAGCAGAGCGTCATGGCGGGATCTACGTGTGACGCGGAGTACATAGCTGCTTCGGAAGCAGCAAATGAAGGAGTCTGGATGAAGGAGTTCATATCCGATCTAGGTGTAATACCTAGTGCATCGGGTCCAATGACAATATATTGTGACAATACTAGAGCAATTGCCTTGGCGAAGGAATCCAGATTTCACAAGAGAACCAAACACATCAAGAGACGCTTCAATTCCATCCGCGATCAAGACAACGAGGGAGACATAGAGATTTGCAAGATACATACAGATCTGAATGTTGCAGACCCGTTGACTAAGCCTCTCTCACGAGCAAAACATGATTAGCACCAAGACTCCATGGGTGTTAGAATCATTACTATGTAATCTAGATTATTGACTCTGGTGCAAGTGGGAGACTGAAGAAAATATGCCCTAGAGGCAATAATGAAGTTATTTTTTATATTCCCTTATATCATGATAAATGTTTATAATTCATGCTAGAATTGTATTAACCTGAAACTTAGTACATGTGTGAATACATAGACAAATAGAGTGTACCTAGTATGCCTCTACTTGACTAGCTCGTTAATCAAGGATGGTTAAGTTTCCTGACCATAAACATGTGTTGTCACTTGATGAACGGGATCACATCATTAGAGAATGATGTGATGGACAAGACCCATCCATTAGCTTGGCATTATGATCGTTTAGTTTTATTGCTATTGCTTTCTTCATGACTTGTACATATTCCTCTGACTATGAGATTATGCAACTCCCGAATACCAGAGGAACACTTTGTGTGCTATAAAACGTCACAATGTAACTAGGTGATTATAAAGATGCTCTACAGGTGTCTCCGATGGTGTTTGTTGAGTTGGCATAGATCGAGATTAGGATTTGTCACTCTGAGTATCGGAGAGGTATCTGTGGGCCCTCTTGGTAATGCACATCACTATAATCCTTGCAAGAAATGTGTCTAACGAGTTAGTTATAGGATGATGCATTGCGGAATGAGTAAAGAGACTTGCCGGTAACGAGGTTGAACTAGGTACGATGATACCGAGGATCGAATCTCGGGCAAGTAACATACCAATGACAAAGGGAATGACGTATGTTGTTATGCGGTTTGACCGATAAAGATCTTTGTAGAACATGTAGGAGCCAATATGAGCATCCAGGTTCCGCTATTGGTTATTGACCGAAGAAGTGTATCGGTCATGTCTACATAGTTCTTGAACCCATAGGGTCCGCACGCATAACGTTTGATGACTATTTGTATTATGAGTTATGTGATTTGATGACCGAAGTTTTTTCGGAGTCCCGGATGAGATCATGGACATGACGAGGAGTCTCGAAATGGTCGAGAGGTAAAGATTCATATATTGGAAGGTTATATTCGGACATCAGAATGGTTCCGAGTGATTCGGGTATTTTTTCGGAGTACCGAGGGGTTACCGGAACCCCCCAGGGAAGTATTGGGCCAACATGGGGCTAAGGGAGAGAGAGGGAAGCCCGCGGGGGGTGGCTGCGTGGCCCCCTCCTTGGGAGTCCGAATAGGATAAGGAGGAGGGGGCGGCACCCCCTTCCCTTTCCCTCTCCCTCTCCTTCCTATTCCCTCGGGTGGAAGAAAGGAAAAAGGGGGGGGCGGATCCTACTTGGATTAGGAGTCCAAGTAGGACTCCCCCCATGGTGCGCCCCTGCTGGCCGTCGGCCTCTCCCCCCTCCTTTATAGACGTGGGCAGGGGGGCACCCCAAAGTGACAACAGACAATCTCTTAGTCGTGTGTGGTGCCCCCCTCCACAGTTTAACACCTCAGTCATATCGTCGTAGTGCTCAGGTGAAGCCCTGCACCGGTAACTTCATCATCATTGCCGCCACGCCATCGTGCTGACGGAACTCTCCCTCATCCTCAACTAGATCAAGAGCTCGAGGGACGTCATTGGGCTGAATGTGTGTTGAACACGGAAGTGCCGTACATTCGGTACATGGATCGGTTGGATCGTGAATATGTTCGACTACATCAACCACGTTACTAAATGCTTCCGCTTTCGGTCTACGAGGGTATGTGGACACACTCTCCCCTCTCATTGCTATGCATCCCCTAGTTAGATCTTGTGTGATCGTAGGAATTTTTTTGAAATACTACGTTCCCCAACAGTGGCATCCGAGCCAGGTCTATGTGTAGATGATATATGCACGAGTAGAACACAAAGGGTTGTGGGCGATAATAGTCATACTGCTTATGACCAACGTCTTACTTTGATTCGGCGGTATTGTTGGATGAAGCGGCCCGGACCGACATTACATGACCGTGTTCTTGAGACTGGTTCTACCAACATGCTTCGCACACATGTGGGTAGGGGCACCCCAAACGGACAACAGACAATCTCTTAGCCGTGTGCGGTGCCCCCCTCCATAGTTTAACACCTTGGTCATATCACAGTATTTTGCGCCGAACGAATTTTTTTTCTGTCATGCTTATGACACTTCTATGACGATAATTGTGACAAAACCCGGTATCATCACAGATGTGGTGGGCTCCTACTTCTACGACAAAAAATCATCACAGAAAATTGGATTTTCGTCCAGGGTGGGCGGAAGACGCAGCTGCATGACATTCTTTGGGCCATGCATGACAGAAAAACCATGGTAGAAGCGAGGGCGAGGAAAATATCGGGGAGTTCCCAGTTACTGTGGGTGGTCGGGGCCGAGTGATGCATGTTTCTCTTGTCACGTACGCGCGTGTGGGTGCGAGGCATTAGGCTCTAACTGAACCCGAGCAAGGTGTTCTCCTACTGAACCCGATTGATTGCACTGCAGGCTACGCGTTACTGAACCCGAGCGATCGATTGATGGATGTCAACTGAACCCGGTCGAGCGATTCTTTCGCTATTGCTGCTAACTGAAGCCAATCGATGCTGCCTCTAGATGAACAGTGGGCGTTGTTGCGGGGGTGAACTGTTCCCTATGGGGGGTTGGATGAACAGGACCCCGTGGTAGTAGAGGTCGTTGTCGCTGGATGAACAGGACCCCGATCGAGCCGGTTGGGGGTGGATGAACAGGACCTCGTGGAGGGCTAGATGAACAGGACCCCGTGGAGGGCTGGTTGAACAGTAGCCGATGGAGGGCTGGATGAACAGTAACCTGTGGAGGGGTGGTTGAACAAGACCCCGTGGAGAGGGTTGGTTGAATAGTAGCCGGTGGAGGAGCGGTGGAGACTGGATGAATAGGAGCCCGTGGATGAACAGTCACAGGTGGAGGCTAGAGGAGGTCGATGGTGGATGAACAGTAGCCCGCGGAGGCTGGAGGAGGTCGATGGTGGAGACGGACAGTATCCTGTGGAGTTCCGTTTTGCAGGACGTCACACCCCTCCTGATGAATAGGACCCTCGTTTCGACCGTAGGGCTCCAACACAAGTCCGTTTCCTCCGTTTTGCGGTACGCCACAACCCTTCCGATCAACAGGACCCTGTTTCGACTGTAGGAGGTCCAAGAGAATTTTGTTTCCTCCATTTTGCGGTACGCCAGACCCCTCCCGATGAAGAGGATCCCGTTTCGACTGTGGCCGGTCGAACACGAGGCGTTTCCTCCATTCTATGGTACGCCAGGCCTCGTTTCAATCGGCTGTTCCGTCCAAGCAGGTTGGCTCCTGATGAACACGACGTATTCCGTTGCCTCCGGATGAATACGACGCATTCGGTTGCCTCCTGATGAACATGACGATGACGCAGTTTCTTCGTTCGACCCAGCCATGTACATGAGCCCTGGCCGTACGTATGTGCGAGTAGGCGTTCGAGACCCCTCCTGTATATACGTACGTGGCCGTATTTTCTTTCTTGCACCCTGGCTGTACGTAAGTGTACATGCTATGTGCGTGCCTCTACTATGACACGGGCGCGCCTATACTATGCACTACTAGAAAAAGGGCTATAGATGGGATTGACACTAATGGCGCACCAGACAAGCGGTGCGCCATTAGTATACTAATGGCGCACCACCTTCTGATACGCCATTAGAGTTGAAACTACTAATGGCGCACCAGGCCCAGGGTGCGCCATTAGTATCACATTTTTTCTTGAACTAGTGCGCCTATCCAAACATACTAATGGCGCATCTAGACACAGTGCGCCATTACTAGTTGTAACTAGTAATGGCGCACCTGTCAGAAAGTGCGCCACTAATGTTGTTTTTTTATTATATTTTTTATTCCTTTTTTTGCAAAACTACTAATGGCGCACTATTCCACCGTGCGCCATTAGTATGTTTTTTTTTGCAAAACTACTAATGGCGCACCACCAGAAGGTGCGCCATTAGTAACCTGGATTACTAATGGCGCATTTAGAGTTGGTGCGCCATTAGTAAGTGGGCAGCAACAAGATATTTTGGACAGCCTCTCCTACCCACACTCACTTTCTCCCCACTTCATTCTCTCCACCTCCTCCTTGTCTCGGGTGCCTCCTCTTTTTCACCTCATTTCCACCATAGATTCATTCAATTTAAGTGGTTAAATTACCTTGTTTTGATAGGTAAGTAAGGGGGGAAGCTATATTTATGTTGTTCTCCCTACAACAATGTGCACATGCACTTTTTATGGCCTAGCTAGATCTATGTATGTTCGTGGTGTTGCATATGTTTGTGGTGTTGCATATGTGTTTGTGTTTGGAGGTGTACCGATATTTGAAATGCGATAGTTGCCAATATTTTGCCGGAATGTTGATTCATTTCCGTTTCGGCGAGAATTTTGGAATTAAGCATTCTTTTTGGTCCTATTTTTAGGGGAAGTCATGCCAAATTTTTTCTTGGTTCAAAAATATCGTTTTGCTCTACCCCGCAGGCGACCATGGTCCGCACGATGACCGAAGGCATCGTGAATAGGTTTTTGAGGTCCGCGAAGGCCGAGATGCTTCAAAAGAACGAGACGGAGATAAGATGTCCGTGTCGAAGATGCAAGCTGAAGAGCCTTATTGCGGACCCGGAATCCGGGCAGGTGCGGGACCACCTGCTCTTGCGTGGTTTCATGGATGGCTATCGGTGGCAAGGTGATGAAGATGACTACGAAGTCGTGCATGGGGGCCGTGCAAGAAATGAGGAAGGGCAGCAAGACAACCACCGCGGCTCGGGCGGGCGAGAAGACGAAGAATCCCCAGGAGATGATCACGACGGTGATGTTGTACACAGTCATCATGTAGAAGATGCAGGACATGATGATGAGGAAGATGCCGGAGCAGACGATGGGCATGATCATGAAGATGATGATGCCGGCGGAGCAGACGACGCTGGACCATCGATGGGCTGGGTGCAAGACCCTCATATTCAAGAGCTGCTTCTCAAGCAAACGGATAACGCAAAAGCTGCCGCCCGAGAGAAATCCAAGATGGATCAACTTGAGTTAGACGCGGTTACTCCATTGTATGAAGGATGCAGGCCCGAGGATACCCGCCTGAAAGTAACGCTCATGGCTCTGGAGATGAAGGTAAAATACAAAATGACTGACGCATGCTTCGACGAGAACATGTCATTCTGGCACGAGCGTCTTCCCAAGGGGAACAAGTGCCCGACCAGTTTGGAGGAGGTGAAGAAAATCGTGTGTCCTCTGGATTTTCCGCACGTGAAATACCATGTGTGCATGAACAATTGCATCATTTATCGGGACGAGCACGCGGGGTCTACCATATGTCCAGTGTGCGGCGTCACTTGATACAAGAAGAGGAAGAAAGCTCCTCGAAAAGTGGTGTGGTACTTTCCGATCACTCCTCGTCTGCAGCGGTATTTCGCGGACCCTAAGGTAGCAAAGCTCCTGCGTTGGCACGCGGATAGGGAGGAGAAGAAGCGAGAAGATGATGCAAATGATCCGGAGATAGATAAAAAAGACAAGATGCTGAGTCACCCTAAGGATGCGAGCCAGTGGCAAGCGTTGAACTTCGAAGACCTAGAATTTGGGAATGATCCAAGGAACATCGTGCTGGGCGCGAGCACTGATGGAGTCAATCCGTTTGGCAGCCAGAGAAGCACACATAGCACCTGGCCTATGTTTGTGTGGATGTACAACCTTCCCCCCTGGTTGTGCATGAAGAGGAAGTACATTCACATGAGTATGCTAATTGAAGGACCGAAACAACCAGGGAACGACATCAATCTGTATCTGGGGCTGCTGAAAGAGGAGCTTGACATGCTGTGGAAAACGCCAGCCAATACGTGGGACGCCGCAGAGAAAGAATATTTCCCTATGAGAGCCGCGCTGCTCATGACGGTGCACGACTATCTCGGTTACGGATATGTCGCGGGGCAGGTGGTCCACGGATTTTCTGGATGTGTCAGGTGCATGGATGACACAACGTATCGCCAGCTAGATAGAGATCCCGGGTCTTCGAAAACCGTGTTCATGGGACATCGAAGGTGGCTTCGCGACGATGACCTGTGGAGAAAACGCAAGGATGTGTTCGATGGTGAAACCGAACCCCGAGGACGCCCGCGTATGAGGAGCGGCGAGGAAATAGACGAGCTGTTGAAAAATTGGAAAGATTGCCCACTGCCAGGAAAGAAGCAAAAGGCGCTAGAGCCAGGAAAGAAGTGAAAGGCGCCAGAGCCGCTGCTGAAGGTATGGAAAACGAGGTCTGTTTTCTGGGACTTGCCGTACTGGAAGATCCACCGTGTGCCTCACAGCCTTGATGTCATGCATATCACGAAGAACGTGTGCGAGAGTCTGCTTGGTACCCTGCTCAACATGCCAGAGAGGACCAAAGATGGGCCGAAGGCAAGGGCAGACTTGAAATCAATGGGCATCAGGCAGGAGCTTCACGCTATATATGATGATGATGATGATGAGGCGAAGCAGGACACGGAAAGTCATCGCAAAGGAAAAAAGGCCAAGAAGACCGGAAATGACTACCCTCCCGCGTGCTTCACTCTAAGTCAGTAGGAGATCGAGCAGTTTTTCACCTGCCTCCTAGGAGTAAAACTTCCTTACGGTTACGCGGGGAAGATAAGAAGATACCTAGACCCAGCAAAGCAGAAGTTCAGCGGAATGAAGTCTCACGACTGTCGCGTGCTGATGACGCAGATACTTCCAGTTGCAATCCGTGGGATCATGGACACGCACGTCCGTGAAATGCTATTTGGCCTATGCAACTTTTTTGACGTCATCTCTCGGAAGTCTGTTGGCGTGAGGCAACTCAGAAGGCTACAGGAAGAGATCGTGGTGATACTATGCGAGCTTGAGATGTACTTCCCGCCCGCATTCTTCGACGTTATGGTGCATCTGCTGGTCCATATCGTGGACGATATCATCCAACTCGGGCCGACGTTCCTGCAAAGCATGATGCCGTTTGAAAGGATGAATGGTATCATCAAAGGATACATTTGCAACATGTCATGTCCAGAGGGAAGCATAGCCAGGGGCTTTCTGACCGAAGAGTGCATCTCCTACTGCACGAATTATCTAGGCATCAAGAACCCCGTTGGTCTGCCCGTCAACAGGCACCTCGGCAGGCTCGCTGGATGGGGTCACCGTCAGGGTCGCCGCGAAATGCATGCCGACTTCGAGGGTCGACTCGCTGACTTTGAAAGAGCAAACCTAGTCGCGCTACAACACATAGACGTGGTCGATCCTTGGGTGGTAGAGCACAAAACCTTTATTAAGAAGACGTACAATGACCGAGGCCAACAGAGGATGGACGGAGATATACTCAAAGAGCACAACTCATGTTTCACACGTTGGTTCAAGCAGAAGCTTCTGTCGTACCCTTTACATGAGGATTCTTCCGTGGAAGAACAACTCATATTCGCCTTGTCACAGGGCGCCGAGCACAACCTAATGACCTATGAGGCGTACGATATCAACGACTACACATTCTACACCGAGGCCAAGGACATGAAGAGCGATGGTTATCAGAACTCCGGGGTAACGATGGAATCCTACACCGGTAACGACAAGGACAGATACTACGGAAGGATCGAGGAGATCTGGGAGCTAAGCTACGCTGCAGAGAAGGTCCCGATGTTCTGTGTCAGATGGGCGAAGAGCGTCCTAAAAGAAGACCGGTATTTCACCAGCATGGTTGTACCCGAAGCCAAATCCAAGACCGCGGGCACAAACGTCACCGCGAAAAATGAGCCATGGGTACTGGCTTCCCAAGTGGACCAATGCTTCTTCATTACCGACCCGTCAAAGCCCAGTCGTGTTGTCGTGAGGAGAGGCAAAAGGAAGATCATCGGAATGGATGGAGTAGCCAATGAGCAAGACTTCGACAAGTACGGCTGGCGACTTCATGGGGCCTCCTTCTGAAGAACCCAACCCAACAAAAGACGTGCGCGATCTAGCTGGTACCGTGGAGAAGCAGGACCACCCTACCTAAAGGACGTCCGTTCCACAAAAGAACTCCATTTGCGAAAAAGAAGGGCAAGAAGATTGTGAACAGATAGCTAGCTAAGATCGATTGTATTTAAATCGTAGCCTTCATTTCTTGATTGTATTTCATGGGCACTTTTTGAACTATCATGAATATTTTTAAATTTCATGGACACTCGATCTCGATCCCCCTCCATCTCGATCGCTATCCCACCTCGCCAGATCCGGTCCCCCTCGCCGCCGAGCACCCCCCGGTCCACCGGCCGCCGCCGCCGACCCCCCGCACCCTCGATTCCCCTACTCAACCGCCGTCGCCGACCCCCCGCACCCCTCCCCTACTCAACCGCCGCCGCTGACCCCCTGCACCCTGCGCACCCTCCCCCGCACCACTGGCATTACTGTTTGATGATATTTTTTAAAAAATTATTACTGTCTTATAAAAAAAATATTACTGTTATGATTTAAACAAGTTTGAACATATTTAAACACAAATAAGTATCAAACAGCATTTTAAATGCATAAAAAAAATTGTGGAGCCTGGGAATCGAACCCAGGACCTCCTGGTGTGAGAACTGGCTGCTGACAGTCGAGCTAGTAGAGGGAACTTGGTGTGGATCAGGTCAGGTGGAAGATAACCTGTTGGCTCGAGCAGAAATCAAAAAAAAATACTAATGGCGCACCAGGGTGAGGTGCGCCATTAGTATGGATGTACTTATGGCGCACCGACGGGTGGTGCGCCATTAATATTGTGCCGCCCCATCCATATTTCCTCCCCGGCCCAAACCTATCCCCTCTCTCTCCCTCACCCTCGCCCTCGATCCCCTTCCCCTCTCCTCTCCCGACGCCGCTGCCCTGCCGCCTCGATGCCGCCCCGACGCCGCTGCCCCACCGCCTCGACGCCGCCTCGACGCCGCCCCGACGCCGCTGCCCCGCCACCTCGACGCCACCCCGCCGCCTCGTTGGACGCCATCGCCCCGCCTCGTTGGACGCCATCGCCCTGAGGCCCCGACGTCGGCGCCGCTCTCCCTGTCGCCCCACCTCATTGGACGCCATCGCCCCGCCGCCCTCGTCGCCGGTGGCCCGGACGCCGCCCCATCCACACCACCGTCGCCAAAGCACCACCACCACCCGGACCTCGTCGCCTCCCGGACCTCGTCGCACCACCACCACCCGGACCTTGTCGCCCCACCTCGTCGCCCCGTCCACACCACCGCCCCCATGAGCCCCCCCTCCTCCTCTCCCCCTCTCCCCCTCGCAAGCTGGATCTTCCTGCCGGTAGGAGGATTTCAACGGAGAGTGGCAGTAGATAGATCTAATCCCTGGAGTGCACATTCTGATTTAGTCATGTACTAAGCATTCAAATGTAAATTTGTTCAAGTGACAAAATTTATTAGATCCCCTAGCTAGTAGATGGATCTAATCCCTGCAGATTCAGTCACATTCAGATTCAGTCATGTACTTGGCATTCAAATAGTATAAATCTGTTCAAATGGCATAATTTACTTGCTGATAGATAGATAGCATATCCAAATACTCAGACATGTACTACTAATTTCTTTTTGGAGCTAGCGGAGAGATTAAAATCTATGTGAGATATTCATAGCCATGAAGCCCAGTAGCCTGTAGTTCACTAAGCTTATAGCCCAAGACCCAGTTTACATGCTATACCCTTCAGCAACATTGCTTGCTAGAACTACTGTCACATGTGCACTTGGCAGGTAACACTAACTAAACCTAGCATGCAAAAAGGATCACATGTTTTAGATTAGTATCTTCTACTACAACCTAAGGGTTTTCTTAGCTAAATTAGGCTATGTTCGTTTTGTGTCAGCTACTTGCTGTCCATGTTAACTTCTTTTCATGGTACCCATAGATTTGACTTTCAGTGTTGGTGATTCTGCAGTTGCTATAGACTACTATAGTGATGAGTGTCTAGCTTTTGTAATCTACACTTCTTGCATAAGGATTTGCATGTGCCTTTGTACCATGAGTAATTTGGGACTTGGGAATTGGTTCTTTCTTACTAAAGTCTTGCTGCTATAGTATGGCTCTGTTCTTGGTGGAGGTTTCATTACTTGTTTTGTGTGGCTTAGGTTATATTTTAGTGGAATTTGTGTGATATGTTTGGCTAGACTCTGCTCTTTTCACAGTTATAGTGTTGTCACTTTACAGCTTGCATGCTTGCCATACTAGACCATCAGTGTTCCGCTGTTATGATAAACGGTTCAATTCTTTTTCCGCTGTTATGATAAATGTTGAATGATACTGCTTGGAGATGCATATATTGTTTCACCTCTTCACATGCCAATGTATTTTCCATGTTGTGATGGAGGCCGTTTTTGCCTTGTCCACCCGAGAGGCCCTTGAGTTTGCTGGAATGTCGATTAACTTCCGTTCCGACAAATTCGGGTACTCCATATGTCCTATTTTCAGCAAAGGTCATGCTGAAATTTTCCGTGAATTTTAGCATGACTTTGCTAAAAATAGGACATATGGGGTTCTTGTGACTAATGCATGGGTGTCGACAAACCATTAATTATACAACCTTGGCTTTTAGGGTGCCTCGGTGTCGATAAAAACCGAAATGATGAAAGCTTAGGCTTTTAGGGTGCCTCGGTGTCGAAAAACCCTCAATGATAAAAGCTTAGCTTTTAGGATGCCTCGGTGTCGACAAACCCTAAATGATGAGACCATGATCTTGTTCCTTGACAATAACCAACTTTTTGACCAAACTTTGTTCCTATTTAGAGAGAAACATGGCCAACAACGATGAGGCCGGGGGTTCGGGCGGCAAGGCATTCTGGAAGCTGTCCCAGGAAATGGAGGAACAACCTCACTTGTATGTGGACGCCGCCTTCCCCACTGATCCTGAGACCACTGATGGTACCACCGAGGATGACCCCACTGATGCCACCACTGATGGTGCCGCCGAGGATGCCACCACTGATGATGACGGCGCACGCACAGATGGCAGCCAACCGAAGAGGCAACGGAAGGACCGGCGCCCGACCGTGCTCCGCACCCTCAAGGAGGAAGTTACTGAAGTGGACTCCAACGGGAATCCAACGGCGCCCGAACGAATACTCAAGGGGTACTCGCTTCAGCTCGGGTGCATTCTCCGGAGCACCATCTCGATCAACACCGAGAACCTGAGGCATCCTGACCGAGGGAATTTGCGCAACCTCCTCTTCACGAAGCTGCACGAACGATACAAGTTCCCCGCTGAATTTGAAAACACAAGCCTCAAAGGGAATAAAGTGAACAATGCTGCCCTCACGAAGATGAGCAAGGCCCTGTCTACTTGGAAAAGCAATGTGAAGAGAATGATCAAGAAAGGTGAGAGTTATGAGAAGATCAAGGAGAAAAATCCTTCGATCACCGAAGATGACTACAACGACTTCAAGATCAATTGCTCGAGCACCGCAAACTCCGAATCAAGTAAGTGGGGGAAAGAAATGCGGGAGCTGAACTTAGGGGAACACACACTCGGTCCCGGCGGTTACAGAGTGGCGGAGCCTATATGGGACAAGGAGGAGGCGGACCGTGC
This sequence comes from Triticum urartu, assembly GCF_056163025.1. Lineage (NCBI taxonomy): Eukaryota > Viridiplantae > Streptophyta > Magnoliopsida > Poales > Poaceae > Triticum > Triticum urartu. Next base: position 429,804,131 of record NC_141879.1, read on the forward strand.
CGAGCAAGGCCTACCGCCCGTCTTCGATAAATACGGTGACAAGCAGACCAGGAACTTTGTCAGGGCCCGGTACAAGAAGGACCCGAAAACAAAGGAGCTTACCACGGATCCGAAGACCAGGGCGCTTGAGCTTGTTCTGGTAAGGAATACACCCCCGCGTAATTAGCTCCATATGGTTGCATTCTAATTAATGAAGCCAAATTTCTAAATGGTTCACATTCCTTCCGCAGGCGACTGAAAGCAGTAGCGCGGGGTCGACTAAGAGCAACCCTTGGGACACCACTCTAAATAGGGCGTTGAATGTAATGAAGAACAAGGATAAGCTCAGTAAGCCGACGTCAGCTGGTCGTGTGGCCGACAAAGGCTTGTCGACAAAATGGTCGTCATACTATAACACTGGTGGGCGAAAGGAGAAAAAGACCAGCTCGGAAAGCCAGGCGTGCGAGGTTCAAGAACTCAGGGCACAGGTGGCGCGGACTCCGGAGATTGTCCAAGAGAAAGTGGAACAACAACTCGGAAGGACGATCACCGCCATTGTGCCTACCTTGATCCAGGGGATTAGTCCGTGGATTGCGGGCGGCCAACAGGGGCCGCCCCCGATTCCTAGCTTCACGGCCAGCAACTCGCAGAACGCGATGGCGGGGCCATTGGTGTCTCCGGCGGAGGCGGCATTGGTGTCTCCGACGCCGGCACGGGAGCTTAATGCACCCGGGTGTACGCCGGCCGGCACCTCTGCAGCAAGTGGCCCCTCCGTCAACTGCAGGCCCGCCGTTGGCGGTGCCTCGACATTAGCCGAGCTCGACGCCATCATGATGGTAACTAATTAAGCCTCTCTCGACCGTGGACTTCATCTCCTTGCCTTTGACTGGGCATCCCTGACGCCCTACATGTTTTCGCAGGGCGCCGCCGACGTTCCGTGCACTCTCCTACACTTCGTGAACAACGAGTTGGTCGATGTCGCCAAGGGAAAAATCGTTCAACCGGGAAACCCCTTGTTCCACGGTACCCAGATGCCACCCAACTTGTTTAGGGTTCAACTGGTTCGGGTGCTACCAGGCTGCGACGAGTTGTTACCTCCGATTCGACCCGTCGGGGCCGACGATGATGACGTGATGACCCTCAGCGCCTGCCTGAGCTGGCCCCTACTTTGGCCGAAGAGCCAGATTCGTTTGGGGGCGGGGGACACCACCCCAAAGACAACACCGCCAGTCGTGCCGGCGCCAAGTCGGCCCCATGGCAAGACCGCCGCAACGGTGCCGGACATCCCTATGCCACTGGATCCAAACATGCATATGGCACAGGATCAGAACGACGACGACGACGATACATTTGGCAACGTTGATCAGTACTTTGCCGATCATGGGTACGGTGGCGACTTCATGGGGCCTCCTTCTGAAGAACCCAACCCAACAAAAGACGTGCGCGATCTAGCTGGTACCGTGGAGAAGCCAAGTTGCAACAGGCGTCTTCTGCAGTTCAGCTCTCAGGAGACGCCTCCAGCTGCCGACTTCACCGAGCCTCAGATAGGCGAGGTGCGAAATATTATCACCCCCAACACACTCAAGAAGGCGGTCTGTGAGCAGAACTCGGTCCCATTACAGGAGAAGAAGAAGGCACGCAAAAGAAAGACTAACAAGGGTGCAGGCCAGCCGGCACCGAGTACGATCTGTGCTCAGGACAGGCCACCTTCACCTGAGCATTTAATGAGGAGGCTGCATGTGGCGGGTAGGCCAATGCTACCAAGAAATATGCTCGATGCTGCAACCGGTGCTATGCGGAGTCTGCATGACAGTGTTCTTTCTTTGGAGAAGCGGCGTCTCAGAGAGAAGGATGTGGCATACCCGGTTTTCGCGGCCAAGGTGCCAGAGGGCAAGGGCTTTGTGGATAACTCCATCGGGGGTACGATCATCCTGCGGTTTGATGACATCCACGCTATGTTGAACCTTCATCCGTTGCACTACACCTTCGTTCGGCTATTTTCGCTGAGTATGGAGATGCGGATCATTCGTGACAAGACCCCAGACATCGTGATAGTCGACCCCTTCTACATGCATGCCAAGATCTTGGGCAGCGCTGGGGACCGGCAAGTCGCGAGTTCTTACCTCGAAGGCGTCATTCTGGCAAACCAAGATAAGGATAACTTCCTCATGCCTTACTTTCCCGAGTAAGTCCTCCCCTCAACCGCCCCGTAACATACGAATTCTTAGATTTCGATCGTTTTTCTTTTAACATTCCGTGTTTTCTGCAGTGACACACATTGCACGCTCATCCTCCTAAGCCCCAAATATTCCATGGCCATGTATTTTGACCCGGACCGTCATTCGAACGTAGACTACACAAATGTCAAGAAGGTTCTTGATGATGTTCTCCCCGGCTACGCCAAATCTGGAGGCACCTTCACCAGGCCTATTCGTAAGTACGGCAAGCACGTGTTCTCCCACAATACGATGTTCTGCTGCGTCAAGCAGCCGCCTGGCGGTCAGAAGGGTGCCTACTACGCCATCCATCACATGCGGGCGATCGTACGGGACCATCATCAACTTCTGCTACCGAGTAAACTCAAAGATTGGGCTGCGAGCATGTCGGCAATCCAGGGCGCGGACATCAGACAAGAATTCTTTCGCATCCAGTCGGAGTTTGCGGAAATCATCTATCAAGATGTCCTTCGTACCTCAGGGCAGTTCTACCTCAGAAATCAACCGTCCAACAGTGACATCGACACAATGCTACAAATGCAGGCTGACAACGACCGTTATTTCATGACTCCCACGATAGACGGCGGCTTCATCCATGCTCCGGTCCCTTGAGTCGAGTCGAAAGCAGTGATGCTGTGTCTAGTTCTGAAACATCGATTGGCTCATCTTGTAATTAAACTTTAATGAACTTGTAGTATGTTTCCTTGGTTTCGAGAGTCGTTCAACATAGATGTAATCGATGCTATTAATGTCTTGCTTTTCTCTTCCGATCGTTCTGTTGCATACTTATATATTCCTTATGTATTGTCTGTGAATTGGTACTAACGTTTCGTTTGGCTACTGCATAGCGATGCCGTCGTATGTCGTGTACAAGGGTAAGGTTCCCGGAGTCTAGGACGACTAGGAGGAGTGTCGGAGACAGGTTCACCGATTCAGGGGTAACAGTTACAAAGGGTACACCACTAGGGCCAAGGCCGAATCTAGATACGCCCGCTATCTAGCGGGAGAGGGGAGGGAGCGCTGGAGGAACCGGATGAAGACGAGTTTCATCATGATGATGCTCATCGTGATGACCGCAGCTCTCTTCTATGTGATGGTAGTTTAGATGATCGATATCGACATGTAATGTGAAGACAAACTCGCTACTCGCGGTCTCGAGACTTGTAATATAATGTTCTAACTTTCTTCGGTCTTTTCAATTCGGAGACTAATATGATGAATTGTATTCGGAGACTAATATGATGAATTGTATTCAGAGACTAATCTTCTATTGTATTCGATGAATCTGTTGTTGATGTGTGATGTCTATATTTTGTCCAATTATACATTTTGTAACCTGTGCAAAAAACAGAAAATAAAAAAATAAAAAAAACCCTAATATTCATACTAATGGCGCATCACATCACAGTGCGCCATTAGTATGCCAAAGGATACTAATGGCGCATCATTAAACAGTGCGCCATTAGTATGCCGAAGTTACTAATGGCGCATCTTGTTGTTGTGCGCCATTAGTATGCCAAAGCACCTGGGTATACATGGCCCCCTGGGAGGCATACTAATGGCGCACTGTTGTATATACTAATGGCGCATCTGAGGTGCGCCATTAGTATGCCAGATACTAATGGCGCACCTGTTGTGCGCCATTAGTAAAATATACTAATGGCGTGGCACTAATGGCGCACCACTAATGCGCCATTAATGGCCAAATTAGGTGCGCCATTAATGGCAAAATTAGGTGCGCCATTAGTAGGCCTTTTCCTAGTAGTGACGACACGTGCCCTTCCTTACACGGCCACGGTTCATCATTGCAGCCTGCAGACAGACTGATCGACCAGTGTGTACGTACACGTTCGCGACCAAAATAACAACGCTACGTACGCTTCGACCAGGTGGGTCCTGACTGTCAGGCACTTCCTTGTGTGCGAGGATGTAGCTGGTGGGTCCCAGCAGTTAGGGGGAAATTTTTTTTCGCGAAATATGGTGGCCCGTCTGGTGGGTCCCTGCTGTTAGGTGGAGGAATCATTATTTTCCGCGTAATAAGGAGGCATTTGCTTGCTACGGCCGTGGACCCAGCTGTCAGCCTCTCCACGTACAGTACTCTTCTGATGGAAGTCGTTCGTTGACTACATTGACCACACCGCGCCGAGAGCACCAAGGCGGTGGACGACGGCGAGACCTAGGATGGGGATGACGCGGAGCCGGGGAAGACGCGGTAGTGGATGCCCACACGGAGAGGAGTACGAGGGTTCACTGGTTCGGCTGCGATGTGAGGCTACCATCGCCGCACAATAAAAGGGGGTGTGGGTGAGTAGAGGGATGGCCCGGTCAGTGGTGGGAGTAGTAGCGGGTGGTGAGGCCTCCGCGACATCACAGCCGGCCACGGGAGGCAGGAGCACACAGCACGATCGGCGCTGGTTTGGGCGGCTGGAGCAAGAAGACCAGAGGTTGAAGAAGCACGACGGCCGTTGGATGGACATCGTACGGTCACTGCAGCTAGAATCGTTTATATTGTCTAAGTTGACAAAGCCCTTGGTACGCGTCAACTTAGTAGGCCCACAGGTCAGCCTCCGAAACGGTGCGCCCCAGATGTTAGGTGGAGGAATCATTTTTTGGGCGGCGGAAGCAAGAATATCGGAGATTGAAGAAGAAGTGTGACATCCGTTGGATGGACATCCAACGGCCACTACTGCTAGAACCGTGTGTTCACTATAAGTTGACAAAGCCTTGCATACGCATCAACTTAGGTTTTTTTAGGGCATGCGTCAACTTAGTAGTCCCGCAAGTGTGTGGCAGAGAACATATAGCCCATTTGCGATTTGTAAGAATGTACAACCCATTTTTGAATTGTAATGGAATTTACTACAGCCCATTTACAGTTTGTTAAAAGCACAGCCCATTTTTAGCTAGGACAACGATTATTAATTTCAACCAACCGCTCAAAATAGAATTCAATAAAATTTCCCACATTTTGATGGGATCCAAAATATTTTTATCCAGATATTTCTAGTCAGATTAAATATAATTTTAAAATAAATTTGTAGTACATAAAAATCCAACGAAATATTACGCACGCAACAAGTAATGAAATTAAAATTTTCAAATTCCAAAAATAATATATTTTTTAAAGTAATTACGTGTTTGGTGCATTTTTTTACAGTTACTACATAGTTTTTATAATTACATCCCATTTATCATTTCTTAAAGCCCATTTTCTTGTTAAGCCTAATGCATCCCTCCTAGGAAAGATTTGCAGCCCAGTGGGGTGGAGAATAACAAGTTGACCCGGATTGTGTACAACTATCGGCCCAGTGGCATTGCTGATGTTGAGAAAAAGGTCTGTGTAGTACAGTACAACCTTACATGGTTACTCAGCCCACATTCAGCAACGCCGGAAAGGCCCAAATAGGGCTTCTGTACAACTTTTTGAAGTCACTGAACTCAACTAATAACTTAAGAAAAAAGTTAGGGTACAGTGGAACCTAATTAAAAGTTGTCACGAGCGAAGAAATAATTCAACGGGTCCCACTTGTGCGTGTGTGCGTGTGTGCGTGAGAGAGAGAGAGATCCATCGGTCGATGCTCGTAAATACATCTTTTAGCCATATGCATTGATGATGCTCAGTAAAAACTTATATAGTTGACGCAATCATATAGAACATCATAGCACACTGAACTTGCATACAAATATTTCATGCAGGTGGCACAATCAGGGTGCAAGCAGTGGATCGCTACGGGTAGGGCTATGTTGAATCCAACGAACTCGTACATAACGGTTCATCGTCTTTATCAATGATGGGGAAATATCTTGAATGTTGTGCAAAGAAAACAGACAGACAACACAATATATAAGTTCTGCTAGAACATTAAGTTGATGTACAACCCTTTGTAAAAAAAGTACAGGTAAAAAAATAGAACATGTCACAATCAAATGTACTGGCTCGTCAGTGCTTCACACCTATAGCTCGGATTTAACTAGTATCTGACAAGATTCAGTTGTTACCTCAAATTAGAGCACATCCAGGCACCCAGCCCTGCCTCTTCTCCCAAAGAAGCAGTGGCCTCCGCCGCGCGATGGAGTAGGTCCTGTGCCATCCATCGTTCCGAGTAACACGGGGAAAGTCTGATGTTGACTCCTGTAATGGACATCGTCGATGGACCCCGGGCACCAGCGGCGGCGACAGGACTTCGATTGATGGATTGACCACTTCTTCGACATATACGAACACTCGATACAGGTACATCCCTAACATGGTCCGCGGCGGCCTTGGTGCCGACGAATTGTACAACCTCGGTTCCTGCATCGGTATCTCAACACAAATCACCTTCAGTATGGTGGACGGCTTCTTCATCCATGCCGTAATCGTCAGAGCCCAGCTGTCTGGAGGAACAAACATACTTACGAGCTCAACTCCAAGGTCATTGATAAGCTCATTCATGGACTCACTATTCCAAGCACATCGAGGCATACCGTGGAAGGTAAGATTTGTTAAAAACTCAAGCTCAGAGGGCACCGAGCCCCATCCTGGGTGCCACCGATCAAAGATCACCAGCACACCAACGCAAAACAAACACCAGGAAGATTGGAACACACGACTGCAGTCGAAAGTTGTTTGGAACCTAACGAAGAAATCAGCCGGTGGCGGACATACTTCAACGAGAAAGTCACTTATTTGGATGCCGTGCGTAATGCCAAGAGCTTTGACAAGGTCGTCCGGCGAGATAGGAGGCCGGTCGCCGTTGATGGTTACCATCAGCACTTTGCTGGCAAACTGGTCGTCAAGCGCCGCCATGCCACTGTTGAGCGACAACACGCAACACCCGAAGGCAGGACGGACCTCAGGATCTTTTGCTTGGAGATCTGCGTTGACCGGCAACATGATAGTGTCCTTGAGTACAGGGAGCACAGGAGGGGGATTTGGGGGAACTGGAGTAGGAATCGAGATTCCAGAGGTGGGGGAGGGGCGGGAGATTGGGGATGAAAAGGTAGCATGAATTTCGAACACGCGCCAATATGCTCTCAGCTCGCAAGCGCACGAAAACACCGGTGGCGCCCACATGTCAGCGTGCAAGAGTCCCAATTCTTTCTTTTTTTGAGAGCCCAAACTTTTTTTGAGGATCTTTTGAGAGCCCGACCTAAGAGTCATAATTGACCTGTTTGGCATTGCGTTACTACCCGGCCCATATTCAACGACACCACACTGGCCCAAACAAGTGTACATCATCGAAAAGACACTGAGCTCAAATTATAACTTGAAAAGGAGATATACTCTGAACACTGGAGAATGGTGATGCACTCATTTAGCCGACCAGCAGTTTGAGACAATAAACAGTTCGAAACAACGATATATATAACATTCAAACACTGACTAGTGACTACTACTGACATAAACAACAAGACATGATAGTTCACAAGAAGTCTTGCTACACCACCAAAACGAACCCATCTGCAACGCTCAGACTCTCGTGATCCAGACAAGAATGACATTCTAAATAGAGGCAACTATTACATACTAAGAGTGACATAGACGAGGATGACCAAATAACATGGAATATGCATAACAAAAGAGAGAACTGCCCATCCAGAACAAGCAAAAAATACAACAAGTCATTCGAAGAGGGATGATCCAACACCATCATAATTTGCAGCCCCGCTTCAACCACCAGTGATCCGAAGACACCAGTACTCCACCCTTTTGATGCAACAGACCAATTACCTATCAACCTGAAGGCTTGAACCACATCACTGCCTGTCGGACTCGACACATCCAAGGATCAAAGTTAATCCAAATGCCTTTGTCATTCTCACCTTCTTTTGGCTGCAGGCTGTATCATTGACAATCAGGGGAGTTTTCTCCCGAACTCCTAGGGCTCGCCATCATAGACATAGTTTTCCATAGCAAACAGAGCCTCTCTGCCATCAAGGTCCTTGCCAACGCTGATCTCCTAGTTAATCGGATAATTGAGTCCGAGAAATAGAGAGTGTGAACCAAGGCTATTTACCTGCCTCCAACTCAAAAATCCTGAAGGCCCCAACAAGCAGGTATCCTACTCATAGACGTAACAACCACTATCCGGGTACTCACGTATTTCACGTTGCTTGTATACAGTGGGGTTTTTGCAATATAAATTTTCTGGCTCATGTGTCCAAATGATTATCAGTCTTTTGCCGTCATCTTATCAAGGGAGGAACCAGTTGTGCTTGCCTGTTTTTGGCAAAGGTGGTGTGATTACAAAGGGCAGTAACTGTAGGGACACTTCATCATATCAAAAAGGACAGGAAGTGTTAATGTAAGATCACAATTGTTCAGAGTATGAGTAGGATAATGTAAGAAACAACATTGAAATGTCCCTATTGGAACTGGGAGGAAAATATAGGGAAATGTATATTGGGTTCGAAAATATAGAAGTGTCATGCATGGTTATTCTCTTGTTATCTCACAATCGATTCTTCATAGGAAACTACCATGTCATGCAGGTTATGTAATCATATTCTGTCCTCACAAACAAATTCTTCAAGGAAACTAACAGACCATGCATTGTTATATACTCATGTTCTGTGGGCAAAAAAATTGTGAGCATATTATTCTAGCCATTGATTTCTGAAGGGCGAATATAGGTATGTATACATGGTAAGCATTATAGGATTTCACTACTTCCAAATATAGAGTTATCCATATGCACATTTACTTCCCTAATGTACGGTTAGATGAAACCAACGGTGTGATGCATGTTTCTACATCATGACAATGAGGAAACTAACATGGCCATTGATACACACTCATATTTAGTAGTATATAGATTACTATAAAATAAGGAGAATATCAATATCTTCCTAACCATTTGATTATTTAGGGGTACAAATTGGCTATAATGACTTGGTCACAATCGCATGAATTAACTCATTCCAAATATAGTTGATTTACGGCGTCTCTAATACATTGCCATAGTTCTACTCAAATTCTGCTCAAACAGGGATATGACAATCATCACAAAAAGTTCAAACAGTGTCATGGCATCATCATTAACATCAGACGGAAACAACTTACACGCATCGTCCCAGCAATATGTGGTGCCATCTGCTTTGTCGATCGCGTAGATCTTGCCATTCTTCTCAATAGCATCACAGAAGTGTGTATCAGGTTTGACGATGATCCACTGCGAGCTGAGTTGTCTCCAGCTAAAGAAGGCACCGGCGTAAAGATAGGCGAGTCCGCGGTCGAACATGGCAATTAGCTTGAAGTCTGCATAATCAGCATGTTGTGTGGGCACTTGGCAGATTATAATCTTCTGCAAAACAAGGTTCGGCCAATTGACGTGGTAATCTAGATGACTTGGACCGCGATGGTAAAACTCTATAAAATCCAATGGAGGAAGGATACTCTCATGGGAGGTCTGGGAGTTCACGAGCACCAACTTTTTCCCGTCTTCTCTGATGGCAGCCATCCAGTGGGAGTTCATGCCGACCCAGTACAGACCTGCCAAGAAGTTTCGGGCGATGGTGACCGAATCGAAGTCGAGGGAAATGATGTATGGTGACCCACTACATACGTGCAAAGAAGTTTCGGCTAATGGAGATCGGATTGAAGTCGAGGGGCATCATCTACGCCTCCATATCATGGTGAGCAAACCTCGCAAGACCAGATAGCAGCAAGCAGCGTGTCTTGAAAAGCTTAGGCCTCGCTTCGATGATGGCCGTGTGCATGTCCCTCGAGCATGCAACCAACCGCAGGGCGCTCAACATATCCATACACCAACAACAGAGGTCGAGAATGTCACTGGGAAGATTGCTCCAATCGCGGCTCATATGGATGCTGCGCGGTTTGCATTCGGCCATGGTGGAGTTTGGAAGGTGGGGTTTTGGGGGCTTGATTTATGGAGGAGAAGGCTCTCGGTGCTGGAGTGGCCAGCGAGGGAATAGCGGTACTGGGGGAGGCGAGCGAGGCGAGGGTACGCGGGGGCACAGTGAGATGATGAAGAATGACCTTAGGATCTCCGGCGAGATAGAGTTGGAGATGGAGTGGTGCTAGGGGAGAGGGAGACGAGGCGAGGCATGCTATACAGCGGGGTGACAGTGACTGCAAAGTGCACAAGGTGAGGTTGTTGGTAACCCGAACATGCCGCCTGGACTGGTGTCACCTCGGACGCAGGGTCTTGTCAGTTCATTGTGAGGACCGGATGAATAATACTTTGACCATCAAGTGTACCACAGTTGTACTACTAGTAGTAGTAGGAGTAGTAGGAACATGAGTAGTACTGTATAGAGGAAATAGGTCTCCCATGCTAGCATGCATCTATGTTCACTTCATCCTCTAGGTATCATCCATATTGCGAGCAGAACCAAATTATCGTGCATGTGGAAGCGCGAAGAAGGCCTTTTCTTTTTTGAGGATAACCGCATATTCCTTAACTAGAGAATGTTGTGTCTCTCACGCACGCGCCAATATCCATCCGAACCAGCCACGACACATTTTTTATCCGTTTGCATAGGTCCCACCTGTCAGCAGGGGTGCAGAAATAAAAAGGAATCATAAAATGTCTCGCCACGGTGATTCGAAAGAGTGACCTCAACTAGCTAGTGGCACATGTAGCGCTAGAAGGATGGGAACGTACTGGGACAGGTACCACTCCTCAGTCTACCTGCGTAGCCTTTTCGTTTAGTCTACCTAGTCGTCTAATCAACTGCCTGCATGCCACTTCACCCATTTACTTCTCCATCGGGAACCGATTTTTCCTCGTCTTCTTCACTACTCCTTCATCTTCATTTGCATTCCCATTAATTGTTTTAAGCTCTTCACATCCTCGTAGAGAATTCCAAAGCCCCTCTAAATAATAATCTTCTTCAGTTAGACTAGCCATCCTAATTCTCCAAACCATAGCCCTCCGGTCCAGCGGTTCCAAATGGCGAAAGAGATCAAGATGCTGGTTTTTAGCGTCCAACATGTCCTCCTCAAAGGATCGTTGGGCATAGTTGCCACAGTCACCGACCACCCAAGGGTTGTTCGGAAGTGGATCAACAATTTATCCAACTCCCTCCAAAAGGTGGAGATGAAGGTCATCGGTCTCAATGTAGAGTACACGGAGCGTGCCACTGGGAAGATCCAACGCACCGCCGTCCTTCAGCTGTGCCTCGAAGATGATGTTTTGGTGTACCACATCATACACATGCCCTCCATACTAGGTGAGCTTCATGATTTCTTGTCTCGGGAGGACATATACTTCTGTGGGGTAGCCATCACAGGGGACAGACAAAAGTTGGAGCCATACAATCTTGATTTGAAAAGCATCGTTGACGTACAAACCAAAATAAAAATTCCTGCAGAAAATTGTGATAAACCGACACCATCCCTATTCGACGTAGCAAATTTTGTGCTCGGAACAAATCTTCAGAAGGGTGACGAGATGCTGGCATTAAGGTCATCTGGATGGGAGAATTATCCCTTGATGGACGAGTAGATAAAATATGCTGCCCTCGATGCCCGTGTGAGTTTCGAGATAGCTGCATGGTCCAGAGAGCTTGTTGTGAAGCTGTCTTCCACAGAAAATGAGAACAATAAGAAGCTGCACCAGCAGCAGGGCATTGTGGATGGATGAACCATTTCCTCTCTTGTAAAAAAAATTATTCCCTCTCTGTGTATATTGATATAGATGGACTATTTTGATGGTGTGCATGTCTTTGAAACAAGTAGTAGTGTGGGTCCGCTTGACTATAAGGAACTATTTATCCCCCTAGCTTTCTCTAGTACTACTCCTTCTAGTGATCGATCGGTATGCAATGCATGTGTCCGTAGACATGACAGCTTGTCCATGGAAGTTCAACTACGGCGACCATCATGTTTCATCCAGTGCCACTCGTGATTCCCACGACGCCGCTCCAACCCACGGCACCACGTCCCCCGACGTGCGCCTCACTGCCCCTCTGCCTTTGTGTGCTTGACATGTGGGCCACCTGAAATGCGGCAAGCATCAAGTTTCTACCGAAGCCACACGTGATTTCCACGATGTTGCTCGAAACCATGACACCACACATCCCCTGACCTGCGGCTCACCCCTCTCGGCCCCAGTGCCCCTCTGCCTTCAGGAGCATTACATGTGGACTAGCCACCTATCGGTTCCACATGTTATTAACTCAAAGGCAGGTGTAGTAAGGCGCTGAAGCTCAGTCCCGAGGGTCCGAGAGGGAAATGTAACTCCTGCGCCAGGCCTTGTGGTGCTACCGCTGCACGAACTCGTGCCAAACTCGAGATTTGTTTCTTTACTATACATGCACGCAACGATTTAATGGACATTGTAATCTCAACATGTGATGGGGAGATCTAAATTTGAATTTGAAACTTATAAAACAAAAAAATTCAAAACAAATAAATAGGGAGAGAGGGAGTATATCGTAGGATGTGTCCCATATGAAATAAGTCCCCTGGTTTGTCACCGCGAAGATGTGGTTAGAAAGGAGCACAGTGTCTTCGTACTCATACAGCAACAAATCGGCCACAGACAGCATGGTCCACCTTTGACCGCCATGTGCAAGGTTCGTGCTGTCTTCTTCAATCTCACCGTGCTTCCATCGTACCAGTTCAGGCGGTGACCCGTTGAATGGCTGATTCCAATGTTCGACAAAGGTTCTACGGGAACGGTGTCACCGTTGTAAATGTTGTGCAACTTGATGTTGGTACCCTCCTGTACATATGCAACCCAATCTCCACTCGCACCGAACCTAACCTGTGAAATAGTGGGCAGGGGGAGAATTAGGAAATGGACATGGAAGTAGTCTTTAGAATGTATTTACTATGCGATCAAACTCATCTTACCTGCTCATCGGACAAAATCCGAGTGCCCCTCAACATCGGCATCTCAAGGGGCGTCAACTTGTAACTATGGCCATGCCGCGCTGGAGACACCCCCTAGGAAACATCCTCGTGCGTTGCACGGAACATCAAGATGCATTTGTATGAGTAGTATATCTTGTGAGAGAAAACGATGAACGAGGGAAGGCCTTATTTTCAAATGTGGAGATGGGTGTAGGTATCTTTTTGCAAAATTGCCATAGTTTTCTTCCTATCCATCAGATATAAATCAGACGGGCATCCTGCAATATAGGCCATCGGATTTATATCTGAGGGTTAGGAAGGAAACTATGGCAATTTTGCAAAAAGATACCCACACCCCTCTCCACATTTGCAAATAAGGCCTTCCCTCGTTCATCCTTTTCTCCCACAAGATAAACTACTCATACAAATGCATATTGATGTTCCGTGCAACGCATGGGCATCTTGCTAGTATAAGATGCCCCTGCTGATGTTCTGTACACCTCTATTTTTTATAAGAGTAGAGTAGAGATAGAGATAGAGACTACTACTACCAATGTGCTGGCCCGTGCATTGCAATGGATCCAAGGTAGTAGAATAATACTTGTTCACGGGCTTGAAATATAAACACTCTAGTTTTGATATACATATATCAGTAAAAATAAATCATGCTTCACTCAAAAAATATTCCTCGGGCTGTTTTGATGAGGTGAGGGGCAGGTGTGGCTGGTTTGAAGATAACAGGTTTAAAAAAATCAGAGTTGTTTTTTACATTTTGTAGCGTGGCCCGACATCCGGTCCACCTAAGCATCTGAAAATAAAATTGAGTTTGGCTCGGTGGCACACCCCGCGGCAAGATGCCAGTGTGGGCTTCATCTATAACTAGCAAGATGCCCGTGCATTGGAGGGAACATCAAGATGCATTTTTTACAAAACACCTGTTGTGATTGACCCTTGTAGGAGTAATCCCACGTGTAAAAACTAATGATATCTTGAAAATTTTATCGGAAAAATGGTATCTTTGGAACAAGTTTTCTCTATACTGCTCCTTGCAGTGAGCGGTATGCAATGCATGTAACAGCAGACATGATAGCTTGTCCATGGAAGTTGAACCACGGCGACCATCACGTTGCTTATTTCTACCACTGCCACACCAACACACGATTCCCACGATACCGCTCCAACCCACGGCACGACGTCCCCTAGTGTGCGCCTCATCCCTCTCGGCCCCACCGCTCCTCTGTCTTTGTGTGCATGACATGCAGGCCAGCTGAACTGCATCAACTTTCTACCATAGCCACACCCGATTGGACGCGGTTTGCCTACTCCGCTCCTGTGCTCCGATCCGTACTCCCACACCATCGAATTTTCATCTAGTGGCTATGATACATTTCTTCCCGGGCATCAATTCTCAGCTGGAGTACTTTCGTACTATAGGTAGTACCCGCTGGTGTGGCCATCTACGCCTCGTAACGCCTCGATGCCCAGCTATGGCACCCTCACCACGGCCATGCCACCACTGGTCGGTTCATCTCGAACGAGTGAGTCATGAACCACGCCACCACCATGAGAATGGCATGTGGGCCAGCCGCATTTAAGGTCCGCATGTCATTGACTCATAGGCCGGTGCACTAAGCCACTAAAGCTCGGTCCTGTGGGCCCCGAGAGGGAAATGTAACTCCTGTGGCATGCCTTGTGGTGCTCTTGCAGTACGAGCTCGTGCCAAACCCGGAATTTGTTTCTTACTACTACCAACTACTAAGGTACATGTGCATTGCACACATGAGATTTTGTAACCAAATTATGAATAAATAACACACTATAGCATGTAAGCTTTGAGTCATATATGCATGATGTAGATGTTCGTTTAATTCTTATAGTTCATCTAGTTCAAAATAAATTAGTTTTATAAAAAATCTATTTTAAGATTCATGGAATTGTGCATTGTAAAGCATAAAGTAAAAAAATAGTGACAATTCATTTTGAAAAAAGAAGTTTGGGAAATTAAGATATAGAAGATTCTAGAAATAAGGAGAAGTGCTTGTGTTTTGAGGTTTGTGCATTAGGCTTAAGTTCAACCATGGAGTCTTCTAGATTCTACATGTGGCAGAATCTGGTGGAATGTAGATGATATCCAACATCCAGTAGTGCTCGGATTTGCCATCTTTGTGTCGTCGGATTGGCTTCATCCAACGACCAACTTTCAAAGTTACTCACACACTATCTCTACTCTTATAAAAAAGCGAGTTGGTGATGATGGTGTGCCTGCCATCTTGTAATATAGACTGCCCGATCTATATCTAGCGGATAGAAAGAAAACTCTGACAATTTTACAAAATGAACCGCACCTCTCTCCACATATACAGATAAGGCATTGCCTCGTTCATCCTTATCTCCCACAACCTCATTGCTGAGCAATTAAAAAAGGAAGTCTTTGTAAAAATCTGGCATGGTGGCCACTGCCGGCGCCGTCCATCCCCATGCCTCCGCCCAGTCCGACCATCAGTCACCACCACACCCCACTCCTCCTCACCTTATCTCTCATCTTTCTCAAGATATCATTTTTTCAATGAAATTCTCGAGGTACCATTTTTTCGATAAAATTCCCGAGATATCATTAGATTTTACACATGGGATTACTCCTGCATGGGTCAATCACAACAGGTGTTTTGTAAAAAAATGCATCTTGATGTTCCGTGTAATGCACGGGCATGTTGCAAGTATCTCTACTCTTATAAAAACACAGTTGGTGATGATGGTGTGCCTGCCATCCTTCAATATAGGCCGTTCGATTTATATCTGACGGATAGGAAGGAAACTATGGCAATTTTGCAAAAAGATACCCACACCCCTCTCCACATTTGCAAATAGGCCTTCCCTCGTTCATCCTTTTTTCTCACAAGATAAACTACTCATATAAATGCATCTTGATGTTCCATGCAACGCATGGGCATCTTGCTAGTAGGGGTATAGATGTGTCGGCCTGTGCGTTGCAATGGATCCAAAGTATATCTATTTAGTGGAGTGCACTCTAAAGACATTATCTATTTATTTTTCTCTAACCTTTTGTAGCCTTGCAACAAAGCCACATATGCTTCATGGGTGCCCCCCACATCATATTATTCATACTACGTTGACTGAAAAAAATATAAATCACTGATGGCAGCTGGAACTACGTCGGTATTTCCCCGGAGAGGGAGGGATGATGTAGCACAGCGACGGTACAGTATTTCCCTCAGTTATGAAACTAAGGCATCGAACTAGTAGGAGAACCAAGAAATACAACGTAAACAACCCCTGCACACAAATAACAACACCTCGCAACCCGACGTGTTAAAGGGGTTGTCAATCCCTTTTGGGTAACGGCGCCAGAAATTGCGTCTTGACGGGAGAAAGTTGTAATAGATTGAAATAATAGATCGCAAATAAAACAAATTGCAGCAATGTATTTTTTTTATTTTTGTTTAATAGAACTGAACAATAAAAGCAAGGAAAAAGTAGATCGCAAAGGCAAATATATGAGAAATAAGACTCGGGGGCCGTAGGTTTCACTAGTGGCTTCTCTCGAGAAAAATAGCAAACAGTGGGTAAATAAATTACTGTTGGGCAATTGATAGAACTTAAAATAATTATGATGATATCCAGGCAGCGATCATTACATAGGCATCAAGTCCAAGATTAGTAGACCGACTCCTGCATGCATCTACTACTTTTACTCCACACATCGATCGGTATCCAGCATGCATCTAGTGTATTAAGTTCATGGAAAAATGGAGTAATGCAATAAGAACGATGACATGATGTAAACAAGATCCGTTTATCTATATGTCGGTAAATGTAGATCTCGCCTTTTTATCCTTAGTAGCAACGATACATACATGTTGGTTCCCTTTCTGTTAGTGGGATCAAGCACCGTAAGATCGAACCCACTACCGGGCACCTATTCCCATTGCAAGACAAATAGATCGAGTTGGCCAGACAAAACCCAAATATCAGAGAAGAAATAAGAGGCTATAAGAGATCATGCATAAAAGATATCAAAGAAACTCAAATACTTCCATGGATATAAAACATAGATCTGATCATAAACTCGAAGTTCATCGACCCCAACAAACACACCGCAAAAGAGCTACATTATATGGATCTCCAAGAGACCATTGTATTGAGGATTAAGAGAGAGAGATGAAGCCATCTAGCTACTAACTACGGACCCGAATGTCTACAAAGAACTACTCACGCATCATCGGAGAGGCACCAATCGAAGTGGTGAACCCTTCCGTGATGGTGTTTAGATTGGATCTGGTGTTTCTGGACTCTGCGGCAGCTGGATGAATATTTCGTCGACTCCCCTAGGGTTTCGGGAATATTTGGGTATTTATAGAGCAAAGAGGTACTCTGGGGGGCACCCGAGGTGGGCACAACCCACCGAGGTGCGCCAGGGCCTCCTGGCGCACCCTGGTGGGTTGTGCCCCCCTCGGGGCACCACCCAGGTGCAACCAGGGCCCATCTGCTTTCTTTTGGCCCATAAAAAATCATCGTAAAGTTTTGTGCCATTTGGACTCTGTTTGATATTGATTTCCTACGATGTAAAAAACATGGGAAAACATGAACTGTCACTGGGCACTATGTCAATAGGTTAGTACCAAAAAATGATATAAATGATCATAAAACATGCAATATTGATAATAAAACAACATGGAACAAGAAAAAATTATGGATACGTTGGAGACGTATGAGCATCCCCAATATTGACTCCTACTCGTCCTTGAGTAGGTAAGTGATAAAAATAGAATTTTCGATGTGGATTTTTGTTCATTAAGTCATATCATATTCTTTTCTTTATAGCATGGACATTTGGAGTTTTATATGATTCTAAGCAATAGTCTAGTTTTGACATAATAATCTAGATACTCAAGCTTATCAACAAGCAACCATGTCTTTCAAAATATCAATGCTAAAATAAGTTATCCCTAGCCCATCATGCTCAAAAATTGATCCATTCATGAAACACACTTGAATATTAACTACACCCAATACTTGAGCATGATCATATTGCCTCCTAGTTGGTGCTTTTTATAAGAGAAGATGGAGGCTCAAATTTCAAAATAAAAATTGCATACAGTAAAAGATAGACCCTTCGTAGAGGGAAGTAGGGATTTGTAGAGGTGCCAGAGCTCAAAGCAAAAAATTTGAGATAAAAACATTTTCGGAGGTGTATCCATCCCACCAATGAAAACCACTTAGATTCCGAACACTTTCCATGCTAGATATGTCATAGGCAGTTCCCAAACAGAAAATAAAGTTTATTCCTTTTCCACCATAACTTTCACTTTCCATGGCTAACCGTATCCACGGGTGCCCTCCATACCAACACTTCCAAAGGAATTTATTATTTGAAAACATAAAGTAAATTCATTTTTGTTTTTGCAATTCGGGACTAGGTATCCCTAATACCTTTGCCTTACTCTCGTGCAATGACAAGTGAATAAACACTCATCTTGAGAATAACACACCTAGAATGGAAAATATAGCCACCCCTCACCGCTCCGGCAGTGAGACAAACACACAAAAGAGAATTTTATTTTGAAAATTAGAGATGGCACATGCAAATTTGCTTAGAACGACAATAGAATACCGCATATAGGTAGATATAGTGGACTCATGTGGCAAAACTGGTTTAGAGGATTATGGATGCACAAGTAGAAGTCATACTTGGTGCAAAATGAAGGCTAGCAAAAGATTGGGAAGTGACCAACCAACAAATGAATAATCTCTTAATCAAGCATTAAGCATAATTAACACTGAATAATGCACCACAAGTAGGATATAATTTTCATTGCATGACTATTGACTTTCGTGCATGCATAGGGAATCACAAACCTTAACACCAATATTCTTACTAAACCATAATTACTTATCAAGATGACTCACATATCACATCATCATATATCAGTTACTAAGAATAAAGTTTATTTTGTTCAATGATCTTCATGACATTTTCTTTTACTTTATCTTTCTTGGATATTTACCACTTTGGGACTAATTTTCATGAGTTGCTTTTCAGAAGCTCAACCAAATATAAGTTAAGATCATGAGCATAACAAATTTTATTTCTCTCAAAATAATTTAAGTGAAGGAAGAGAGAATTTCTTCAAAAATAACAAAGCACACCGTGCTCAAAAAGATATAAGTGAAGCACTAGAGCAAGTCCTAGCTCATAAAAGATTTACGTGAAGCATAGAGAGCAATTCTAACAAGTAATGACATAATTTTGGCTCTCTCAAAAAGGTGTTTCCAGCAAGGATTAATAATTTAAAACAAAAAATAAAACAATAAAAGACACATATCATACAAGATGCTCCAAGCAAAACACGTATTATGTGACGAATAAAAATATAGTCTTGAGTAAAATTCCGATATTTGTTGGAAGAAAGTGGGGATGCCACTCGGGGGCATCCCCAAGCTTAGTTGGTTGCTCATTCTTGTATAATATCTTGGGATGTCAGGGCATCCCCAAGCTTAGGCTCTTTACAGCCCTCCTTCATCCATAGTAAGATAACCCAAAGCTTGAAAACTTCAATCACACAAAACTCAAGAAAGCCTTCGTGAGTTCTGTTAGTAAAAAATAATAAACCACTACTATAAGTGCTGTGTCAAACCAATTCATATTTTGTTTTTGTATTATATATAATGTACTAAAACTTTTCTATGGCAAAAACTCATCAAAGTAAACCATAGAGCCATCAAAATAAGCACACAACACAAAGAAAACATAATCTTTCAAAACAGAACAGTCTATAGTAATCTGACTATTTTGAATACTTCTGTAACTCAAAAAACTCTGAAAAATTAGAACGGTCTGAGAAATTTGTATATTGATCTACTGCAAGTGGAATGGGTATTTTATATCTCTTTGGTAAAAAATGAAAATGAATTTCGCGAGCGCAAACTTTCTATTTTTTCAGCAAGATCAAACAACTATTGCCCACCAAGATCCTAAAGGCTTTAATTGACACAAACACTAATTAAAACATAAAACACACAATCATAACAGTAGCATAATTGTGTAAACACACAAGAATAGAAATCCAAAAGCAAAAATAAATTTATTCATTGGGTTGCCTCCCAACAAGCATTATAGTTTTACGCCCTTAGCTAGGCATAAAGCAAGGATCTAAGTGTTGTCATCTTTGGTACGAGATCCATAAGATGCACTCATGATGGATTCATAAGGTGGCTCAATTCCAGTTCTAGGAAAGTGTTCCATACCTTTCCTCAAAGGTAATTGGAAGTTAATATTGCCTTCTTTAATATCAATCACGGCACCGGTAGTGCGTAAAAATGGTCTACCAAGAATAATCGGACAAGACGGATTGCAATCAATATCAAGAACAATAAAATCTATGGGCACATAATTCCTATTTGCAAGAATAAGAACATCATTAATCCTTCCCATGGGCTTTTTAATAGTAGAATCCGCCAAGTGCAAATTCAAGGAACATTCTTCAAGATTGGTAAGACCAAGCACATCACATAAAGATTTCGGAATTGTGGAAACACTAGCACCCAAGTCACACATAGAAAAACACTCATAATATTTAATCTTGACTTTACTAGTAGGTTCACATTCATCATACAATTTTCTAGGAATTGAAACTTATAATTCCAATTTTTCTTCAAGACCTTTCATCATAGTATCAACAATATGTTTAGTAAAAGCTTTATTTTGTTCATAAGCATGGGGTGAATTTATCATGGATTGCAACAAAGAAATACAATCAATCAAAGCGCAACTATCATAATTGAAGTCTTTGTAATCCAAAATAGTGGGTGCATCACTAGCTAAAGTTTTGACCTCTCCAAACCCACTTTCATTAATTTTCTCCACAAGATTTTCACCCTCCGAAATATTGGGACGCCTTCTACCTAAAGTTGACTCTTCTCCAATCCCTTTTTCATCATTCTTAACTTTACTAAACAAGGAATAAATAGAAGAAACACCAATCATTTTAAGATCTTCATCATCTTTGCAAGAATAATCACTAGAAAAATCTTTTTCCAAAAATTCTCTTTTAGCTCTAAGCATAGCAGTTCTTTTCTTACTTTCATCCATAGAAACATAAAGAGCTTTAATTGATTCATCTACTTTAGGCACAAAAATTTTCATCTTGAGATTTTCCACATCATGAGCAATTCTATCAACACTTCTAGACAAATCATCAATTTTGTTCAACTTTTCTTCTATGGAACTGTTGAAAACTTTTTGTGTATTGATAAATTCCTTAATATTATTCTCAAGATCAGAGGTGTTCCAATTATTATTATAAGGTTGATTTCCATAGGAATTACCATAATTATTAGAGGAATTACTAGGAAAAGGCCTAGCATTAAAATTACCTATATAAGCATTGTCATTGAAATTATTTCTAGAGATAAAATTCACATCAATGGCATCACTATTTTGCTCAATAAAAGTAGACAAAGGCATATCATTAAAATCAATAGGAGCACTTTTACTAGCAACCAATTTCATAAGAGCATCAACTTTATCACTCAAAGAAGAATTTTCTTCAACCGAATTAACTTTTTTACTAGTAGGAGCTCTTTCGGTATGCCATTGAGAATAATTTGCCATAATATTATCAAGCAATTTGGTGGCTTCACCCATATTAATTTCCATAAAAGTACCACGCGCGGTGAAATCTAAAAGATTACGAGAAGCAAAATTCAATCCCGCATAAAAATTTTGTATGGTCACCCAAAGATTGAACGCATGAGTTGGGCAATTCCTTAGCATCATTTTCCCAAGATTGCGCAACATGCTCATGTTCAAGTTGCTTGAAATTCATGATCTGGGTTCTAAAGGAAATAATTTTTGCGGGAGGAAAATACTTAGTGATAAAAGCATCTTTGCACTTATTCCAAGAATCGATACTATTGCGAGGCAAAGAAGAGAACCAAAATTTTCAGAATCACGCAAAGAGAATGGAAATAATTTCATATTGACCACATCATTGTCCACATATTTTTTTCTTTTGCATATCGCATAATTCCGTGAAGGTATTAAGATGGGACGCGGCATCCTCATTAGGAGTACCGGAAAATTGGTCTTGCATAACAAGATTCAACAAAGCAGAATTAATATCACAAGTCTCCGCACTAGTGGCGGGAGGACCAAGCGGAGTGCCAATAAAATCATTGTTGTTGGTATTTGAGAAATCACATAACTTGGTGTTCTCTTGAGTTATGATGACCACCCAACAAGATTGCACTCAAAAATAGATCCGGCAAGAAAACAGTGAACGGAAAAGGAGAGGCGAATAAAACAGTAAATTTTTGTGAAGTGGGGGAGAGGAAAACGAGAGGCAAATGGAAAATAATTTAAATTGCTAGGAGATGAGATTTTTGATTAGGAACCTAGTTATGATGAAGATCCTCCCCGAAAACGGCGCCCGAAATGGCACATGGCCGGGAGACTATCTTGACTTGGTGCTCCCCGGCAACGGTGCCAGGAATTCTCCTTGATGGCAGCTAGTAGTGCTCGGATTTTTCATATTTGTGTCGTCGGATTGGCTTGATCCAACGACCAACTTTCAAAGTTATTGACACACTATCTCTACTCTTATAAAAAAACTGAGTTGGTGATGATGGTGCTCCTGCGATCTTGTAATATAGACCGCCCGATCTATATCTGATGAATATAAAGAAAACTATGACAATTTCACAAAAAAACGCACCTCTCTCCACATTTACAGATAAGGCCTTGTCTCGTTCATCCTTATCTCCCACAACCTCATCGCTAAGCAATAAAAAAGGTAGTCTCTGGAACAATCTGGCTTGGTCACCGCTGCCGGTGCCATCCATCCCCATGCCTCCGCCCAGTCTGACCACCATTCACCACCATGCCCCACTCCTCCTCACCTTATCTCTCATCTTTCTCGAGATATCATGTTTTCTATGAAATTCTCGAGATACCATTTTTCAATATAATTCTCGAGATATCATTAGCTTTTACACATGGGATTACTCCTGCATGGGTCAATCACAACACGTGTTTTGTAAAATATGCATCTTGATGTTCCGTGCAATGCATAGGCATCTTGCTAGCATCTCTACTCTTATAAAAAATAGAGTTGGTGATGATGGTGTGCCTGCCATCCTGCAATATAGGTCGTCCGATTTATATCTGACGAATAGGAAGGAAACTATGGCAATTTTGCGAAAAGACACCCATACCCCTCTCCACATTTGCAAATAAGGCCTTCCCTCGTTCATCCTTTTCACTCACAAGATAAACTACTCATATAAATGCATCTTGATGTTCCGTGCAACGCATGGGCATCTTGCTAGTAGGGGTCTAGATGTGCCGGCCCGTGCGTTGCAATGGATCCAAAGTATATCTATTTAGTGGAGTGCACTCTAAACACATTATCTATTTATTTTTCTCTAACCTTTCGTAGCCATGCAACCAAGCCACAAAAAATTATTCATACTACGTTGACCGAAAAAATATAAATCACTTATGGCAGCTGGAACTATGTCGGTATTTCCCTGGAGAGGGAGGGATGATGTAGCACAGCGATGGTAGAGTATTTCCCTCAATTATGAAACCAAGGTATCGAACCAGTAGGAGAACCAAGCAACACAACGTAAACAACCCCTACACACAAATAACAACACCTCGCAAACCGACGTGTTAAAGGGGTTGTCAATCCCTTTCGGGTAACGGCACCAGAAATTGCGTGTTGACGGGAGAAAGTTGTAATAGATTGAAATAATAGATCGCAAATAAAATAAATTGCTGCAAGGTACTTTTGTATTTTTTGTTTAATAGATCTGAAAATAAAAGCAAGGAAAAAGTAGATCGCAAAGGCAAATATATGAGAATTAAGACTCAGGGCCGTAGGTTTCACTAGTGGCTTCTCTCGAGAAAAATAGCAAACGGTGGGTAAACAAATTACTGTTGGGCAATTGATAGAACTTCAAATAATTATGACGATATACCGGAAATGATCATTACATAGGCATCACGTCCAAGATTAGTAGACCGACTCCTGCCTGCATCTACTACTATTACTCCACACATCGACCGGTATCCAGCATGCATCTAGTGTATTAAGTTAATGGAAAACCGGATTAATGCAATAAGAATGATGACATGATGTAGACAAGATCCATTTATCTATATGGCGGTAGATATAGATCTCGTCTTTTTATCCTTAGTAGCAACGATACATACGTGTTGGTTCCCTTTCTGTCAGTGGGATCAAGCACCGTAAGATCGAACCCACTACCGGGCACCTCTTCCCATTGCAAGATAAATAGATCGAGTTGGCCAGAAAAAACCCAAATATTAGAGAAGAAATACGAGGCTATAAGAGATCATGCATAAAATATATCAAAGAAACTCAAATACTTTCATGGATATAAAAACATAGATCTGATCATAAACTCGAAGTTCATCGATCCCAACAAATACACCGCAAAAGAGTTACATCATATGGATATCCAAGAGACCATTGTATTGAGGATCAAGAGAGAGAGTTGAAGCCATCTAGCTACTAACTACGGACCCGAAGGTCTACAAAGAACTACTCACGCATCACCAAAGAGGCACCAATGGAAGTGGTGAACCCCTCCGTGATGGTGTTTAGATTGGATCTGGTGTTTCTGGACTCTGCAGTGGCTGGATGAATATTTCGTCGACTCCCCTAGGGTTTTGGGAATATTTGGTTATTTATGGAGAAAAGAGGCGGTCTGGGGGCACCCGAGGTGGGCACAACCCACCGGGGCGTGCCAGGGCCTCCAGGCGCGCCCTGGTGAGTTGTGCCCCCTCGGGGCACCCCCAGGTGCAACCAGGGCCCATCTGCTTCTTTTGGCCCATAAAAAATCATTGTAAAGTTTCGTGCCATTTGGATTCCGTTTGTTTTTTTTACTGTGAACTATGGGGCAAAA
The DNA here is from genome assembly GCF_056163025.1 of Triticum urartu. Taxonomy (NCBI): domain Eukaryota; kingdom Viridiplantae; phylum Streptophyta; class Magnoliopsida; order Poales; family Poaceae; genus Triticum; species Triticum urartu. Next base: position 429,829,082 of record NC_141879.1, read on the forward strand.
CCCCCACAGCAGATCAAAACTTTATTGAAAAAATAACAGAAACAACAAGTTGATTACAAGGAGTAACCAGGTTAGAAGGTAGAAGAAAAAAGAAATCACTCACCATGGAAAAACAGGAACTTGCGCTAGGCACTATGTCAATAGGTTAGTACCAAAAAATGATATAAAATGATTATAAAACATCCAAGATTGATAATAAAACAGCATGGAACAATCAAAAATTGTAGATACATTGGAGACGTATCACACCCAAAACAAGATCTTCCCGTTTTTTGTTCCTACGATGTTGTGTCGTGCACGTACCTAGTTGTATAGTGGTATTACTAGTAGTAGTACAAATTTCGTAGTAGTAGGAGTAGTATTACGAAATGCTCCTACTCTATCAACGAGCCCCATTAGACACCAAATTTCTTGGCTTCTGTGCTACAGCTAAATCTTCCCCTAGTTTCTGTTTTCCAACCTAGCGGCGGGCGGGTGCGGTTTGCCAATAGTCGGTTTGCTCAACAGCGGTCCCACATGAAAGTGAAAATGCTAGGCAACACGCCTTCCCTAGCTATGTGGCGTGTGGGACGGGCCGTGGAGTACTCCCGATTCCCGGGTGTGTGGGGGTGCGACGCGAACGCGGCAGGCCTTTTCCTTTTACTAGCTATGTGCCCGTGCGTTGCGACGGATCCAAAGTAGTAGAATAGTAGTACTTGTTCACCAACTTGAAAGAAATCACTCTTGTTTTGAAATTCTCCTAATATATTACTTTTCACGCAAAATATATTTCTCAGGCTGTTTTGATGAGGTGAGGGAGGGATGTGGATGCTTTCAAGATAATAAGGGTTTTTCTGCAAATTAGAGCAGAGAAGTGGGCTATTGTTGCAAAAATGCCACAACTTACCTAACAACCGTTAGATGCAGATCTAATGGTCAGAACCAACGGATGGTAGACACACCACCATCACCAATTGAGTCTTTTATAGGAGTAGGAGTAGATAAACATGTATAAATTGTAACATTTGGTTCTGCTCCTTGGCACAATCGATAGATAGAAATAACGATTGGAAACGCTAGGGCGAGGCTATTTCCGCCAGATAAGCAGGGTACATAGTAGCTAGGTTGGCGCATCGTTGATTTGGTCACATGCGGTCTGACATGTTCTAGTGTTTCTAGCAAGATGCCCGTGTTTTGCACAAAGTTGATGTAAAAGGTAAGCACAACTTATAAATTAACGGATGGAGTACTAGTTAAAGTGATGCATATAATTAAGCAAAGGAATCGCACATGTCGGTATTGACTGGAACGAGAATGCAATAGCAGAATAAGAATTAAGGCCACGATGATGCGATCGCAGTGGTGGTTACAAGAGGCAAGAAGAAAGATGCATCCATCAACGTACGACCTCCTCCTCCTCAACTTAGGGCGTCGCGCCACCGACTAGCGACGACTTTTGTGGCGAGGTCAAGGTGCTTCTCAGCAAAGGCATCCAAGGCTTCCAAAGGGTTGAGGAAGGCCAACGTCGTAGCGTCCTCACTGGCCTTGTAGATACCTATGTACACGATTTGCTCGTACATGTGGATGTGTACGTCGACGAATTCTTGCAGGGCGAGGCGCCTCGTGGCAAGCGCGACCTCCAGGTGGACATTCTTCATGGCGTCGCCGGGCAGTCACAGGGCCACCAGCGCTTGAAAGAGGTTCCGGCCATGGAGGCCGATTAGGGTGGAAGGCAATGAGGAGCCCAGGCGCGCGGGCTGGAGGAGTATGGCAATGTCATCCATGAGCTTCTTGAGGACGGTGAACTTGTTGGTGGTGGCAACGATCATCTAGTCCAACTGAGAGTCGTAGTTGGCGTCGACGGTGGCCATCCACCAGCCGGTTCCAACACCGTCTGGAGACGATCCTCAGCGCCATGCCGCAGGACGGCGTCATGGACCATCTGGCACAGCCACTGGCCGCTCGTTCGCATCGCCGCCATGAGTCTGGAGTGAGCACGTTTGCGCTTAGTGTAGGTGCTTAGGAAAATGCTTAGGTGGGTATGATGTGGTAGATGCATTGGAATGGAGGGGCGCCTTTATATGAGTGTGATAACCCACAAGTATAGGGGATCGCAACAGTTTTCGAGGGTAGAGTATTCAACCCAAATTTATTTATTCGACACAAGGGGAGCCAAAGAATATTCTCAAGTATTAGCACCTAAGTTGTCAATTCAACCACACTTGGAAACTTAATATCTGCAGCAAGGTATTTAGTAGCAAAGTAATATGATAGTAGTGGTGGTGGTAGAAAAAGTAATATTTTTGGTTTTATAGTGATTGTAACAGTAGCAGCGGAAAAGTAAGTAAGTGAAGAACACTATATGGAAAGCTCGTAGGCATTGGATCGGTGATGGAGAATTATGTCGGATGCGATCGATCATGTAACGGTCATAACATAGGGTGACACAGAGCTAGCTCCAGTTCATCAATGTAATGTAGGCATATATTCCGAATATAGTCATACGTGCTTATGGAAAAGAACTTGCATGACATCTTTTGTCCTACCCTCCCGTGACTATGGGGTCCTATTGGAAACTAAGGGATATTAAGGCCTCCTTTTAATAGAGTAACGGACCAAAGCATTAACACATAGTGAATACATGAACTCCTCAAACTACGGTCATCACCGGGAGTGGTCCGATTATTGTCACTTCGGGGTTGCTGGATCATAACATATAGTAGGTGACTATAGACATGTAAGATAGGAGCAAGAACTCACATATATTCATGAAAACATAATAGGTTTAGATCTGAAATCATGGCACTCGGGCCCTAGTAACAAGCATTAAGCATAGCAAAGTCATAGCAACATCAATCTCAGAACATAGTGGATACTAGGGATCAAACCCTAACAAAACAAACTCGATTACATGATAAATCTCATCCAACCCATCACCGTCCAGCAAGCCTACGATGGAATTACTCACGCACGGCAGTGAGCATCATGAAATTGGTGATGGAGGAAGGTTGATGATGATGATGGCGACGGATTCCCCTCTCTAGAGCCCCGAACAGACTCCAGATCAGCCCTCCGTATCGTAAAACGCGATCAATCCGTCCCTCTGATTTTTTTTCTCCCCAAACACGAATATATGGAGTTGGAGTTGAGGTAGGTGGAGCGTCAAGGGGCCCATGAGGCAGGGGCGTGCCCAGGGGGGTAGGCGCACCCCCCACCCTCGTGGACAGGGTGTGGGCCTCCTGACGTGGATTCTTCTTCCAGTATTTTCTATATATTCCAAAAATAATCTCCGTTGGTTTTCAGGTCATTTCGAGAAACTTCTATTTCTGCACAAAAATAACACCATGGAAATTCAGCTAAAAATAGCATCAGTCCGGGTTAGTTCCATTGAAATCATGCAAGTTAGAGTCCAAAACGAGGGCAAAAGTGTTTGGAAAAGTAGATATGACGGAGACGTATCAGAGTGCAAATTGTGTTGCATTCACATCGTGCAGCCTCTTTTCCTGGTCCTCCTCCCATTACTCCCCTCACGCATTCACGATCCTAATTGAAGGAGGATGCATCATTGGCCGTTCAACATTTTAGGAACTGCTACCCCCTCCCTCATCTGCATTAAAGCCGTATCGGGAACTACATCGCCCACTATCAAATCGAATAGTACTGCGCCGCCCGCTGCACGCCCGGCTGAACACGCCTCCTCGCCTCCATCAAACCCCTCCGTTAATCCCGCATGCAAACCGAGAAACCTACTCCGGCCACACGTCCGTTCATGAACGGGCCGGAATTAAACACAACATCGGCTGAGCTCCTCCCGTCCGCCCTCAGTTTTAACGAGGCCAGACGCCGGCCAAGCTCCTACCGTCCGCCCTCTAGTTAAACGAGGCCAGACAGACAGTGGGCAAGAATCGCACCCCTCTGCCGCTCCCCCATCTCCTCCTTCACCATTTTCTCCACTCTTTCGATGGCTTCCCAGGAGCCGTTCTCTGACATACTACCCTGCTAGGTGGCCCGCCGAGCCCTCTGAATACGGGCGAGGCCACTCGGTGCTTCACCAACCTCTCTTGGCCCGACGAAGCCAGTTGCCGCCCCAAGCCGGCGCGTGGTTCAGCAACTCGCCGCTCCAGTTCATCTCGATGAGGAGTGGCGAGCTGCTCCACGCCGGCACGGGGGCGAGTACTATTGGGGAACGTAGTAATTTCAAAACATTTCCTACACACACGCAAGATCATGGTGATGCATAGCAATGAGAGGGGAGAGTGTGATCTACGTACCCTTGTAGATCGACAGCGGAAGCGTTAGCACAACGCGGTTGATGTAGTCATACATCTTCACAGCCCGACCGATCAAGCACCGAAACTACGGCACCTCCGAGTTCTAGCACACGTTCAGCTCAATGACGATCTCCGGACTCCGATCCAGCAAAGTGTCGCGGAAGAGTTCCGTCAGCACGACGGCGTGGTGACGATCTTGATGTACTACTATCGCAGGGCTTCGCCTAAGCACCGCTACAGTATTATCGAGGATTATGGTGGAAGGGGGCACCGCACACGGCTAAGAGTATGATCACGTGGATCAACTTGTGTCTATGGGGTGCCCCTGCCCCCGTATATAAAGGAGCAAGGGGGAGGCTGGCCAGCCCTTGTGGGCGCGCCAAGGAGGAGTAGGATTCCTACTCCTAGTTGGAGTAGGTTTCCACCTTTCCTAGTCTAACTAGGAGAAGGGGGGGAAGGGGGGAAGAGGGGAAGGAAGGGAGAGAGGGGCCGCGCCCCAAACCCCTTGTCCAATTCGGACTGGGCTTGGGAGGGGTGCGCGCCACCTCCTGGTCCTTTCCACTAAGGCCCATTAAGGCCCATTGCTTCTTCCTCGTATTCCCGTAACTCCCCGGTACCTCCGAAAATACCCGAATCACTCGGAACCTTTCCGATGTCCGAATATAGTCGTCCAATATATCGACCTTTACGTCTCGACCATTTTGAGACTCCTCGTCATGTCCCCGATCTCATCCGGGACTCCGAACTCCTTCGGCACATCAAAACTCATAAACTCATAATATAACTGTCATCGAAACCTTAAGCGTGCGGACGCTACGGGTTCGAGAACAATGTAGACATGACCGAGACACATCTCCGTTCAATAACCAATAGCGAAACCTGGATGCCCATATTGGCGCCCACATATTCTACGAAGATCTTTATCGGTCAGACCGCATAACAACATACTTTGTTCCCTTTGTCATCGGTATGTTACTTGCCCGAGATTCGATCGTCGGTATCTCAATACCTAGTTCAGTATCGTTACCGGCAAGTCTCTTTACTCGTTCCGTAATACATCATCTCGCAACTAACTCATTAGTTGCAATGCTTGCAAGGCTTATGTGATGTGCATTACCGAGAGGGCCCAGAGATACCTCTCCGACAATCGGAGTGACAAATCCTAAGCTCGAAATTCGCCAACCCAACATTTACCTTTGGAGACACCTGTAGAGCTCCTTTATAATCACCCAGTTACGTTGTGACGTTTGGTAGCACACAAAGTGTTCCTCCGGCAAACGGGAGTTGCATAATCTCATAGTCATAGGAACATGTATAAGTCATGAAGAAAGCAGTAGAAACATACTAAACAATCGGGTGCTAAGCTAATGGAATGGGTCATGTCAATCACATCATTCTCCTAATGATGTAATCCCGTTAATCAAATGACAACTCATGTCTATGGTTAGGAAACATAACCATCTTTGATCAACGAGCTAGTCAAGTAGAGGCATACTAGTGACACTCTGTTTGTCTATGTATTCACACATGTATTATGTTTCCGGTTAATACAATTCTAGCATGAATAATAAACATTTATCATGATATAAGGAAATAAATAATAACTTTACTATTGCCTCTAGGGCATATTTCCTTCAGTCTCCCACTTGCACTAGAGTCAATAATCTAGTTTGGATCGCCATGTGATTTAACATCAATAGTTCACATCACCATGTGATTAACACCCATAGTTCACATCGACATGTGACCAACACCCAAAGGGTTTACTAGAGTCAATAATCTAGTTCACATCGCTATGTGATTAACACCCAAAGAGTACTGAGGTGTGATCATGTTTTGCTTGTGAGAGAAGTTTATTCAACGGGTCTGCCACATTCAGATCCGTAAGTATTTTGCAAATTTCTATGTCAACAATGCTCTGCATGGAGCTACTCTAGCTAATTGCTCCCACTTTCAATATGTATCCAGATTGAGACTTAGAGTCATCTGGATCAGTGTCAAAACTTGCATCGACGTAACCCTTTACGACGAACCTTTTTTGTCACCTCCATAATCGAGAAACATATCCTTATTCCACTAAAGATAATTTGACCGTTGTCCAGTGATCTACTCCTAGATCACTATTGTACTCCCTTGCCAAAAATAGTGTAGGGTATACAATAGATCTGGTACACAACATGACATATTTTATAGAACCTATGGCCAAGGCTTAGGGAATGACTTTCATTCTCTCTCTATCTTCTGCCGTGGTCAGGTTTTGAGTCTTACTCAACTTCACACCTTGTAACACAGGCAAGAACTCTTTCTTTGACTGTTCCATTTTGAACTACTTCAAAATCTTGTCAAGGTATGTACTCATTGAAAAACTTATCAAGCGTCTTGATCTATCTCTATAGATCTTGATGCTCAATATGTAAGCAGCTTCACCGAGGTCTTTCTTTGAAAAACTCCTTTCAAACACTCCTTTATGCTTTGCAGAATAATTCTACATTATCTCCGATCAACAATATGTCATTCACATATACTTATCAGAAATGCTGTAGTGCTCCCACTCACTTTCTTGTAAATACAGGCTTCTCCAAAAGTATGTACAAAACCAAATGCTTTGATCACACTATCAAAGAGTTTATTCCAACTCCGAGAGGCTTGCACCAGTCCATAAATGGATCGCTAGAGCTTGCACACTTTGTTAGCTCCCTTTGGATCGACAAAACCTTCCGGCTGCATCATATACAACTCTTGTTGCAGAAATCCATTCAGGAATGCAGTTTTGACATCCATTTGCCAAATTTCATAATCATAAAATGCGGCAATTGCTAACATGATTCGGACAGACTTAAGCATCGCTACGGGTGAGAAGGTCTCATCGTAGTCAATCCCTTGAACTTGCCGAAAACCTTTTGCGACAAGTCGAGCTTTGTAGACAGTAATATTACCGTCAGCGTCAGTCTTCTTCTTGAAGATCCATTTATTCTCAATTGCTTGCCGATCATTGGGCAAGTCAACCAAAGTCCATACTTTGTTCTCATACATGGATCCCATCTCAGATTTCATGGCTTCAAGCCATTTTGCGGAATCTGGGCTCACCATCGCTTTTTCATAGTTCGTAGGTTCATCATGATCTAGCAGCATGACTTCCAGAACAGGATTACCGTACCACTCTGGCGCGGATATTACTCTGGTTGATCTACGAGGTTCAGTAGTATCTTGTTCTGAAGTTTCATGATCATTATCATTAGCTTCCTCACTAATTGGTGTAGGTGTCACAGAAACAGGTTTCTGTGATGTACTACTTTCCAATAATGGAGCAGGTACAGTTACCTCGTCAAGTTCTACTTTCCTCCCACTCACTTCTTTCGAGAGAAACTCCTTCTCCAGAAAGTTTCCGAATTTAGCAACAAAAGTCTTGCCTTCGGATCTGTGATAGAAGGTGTATCCAATAGTTTCCTTTGGATATCCTATGAAGACACATTTCTCCGATTTGGGTTCGAGCTTATCAGGTTGAAGCTTTTTCACATAAGCATCGCAGCCCCAAACTTTCAGAAACGACAACTTTGGTTTCTTGCCAAACCACAGTTCATAAGGCGTCGTCTCAACGGATTTTGATGGTGCCCTATTTAATGTGAATGCGGCCGTCTCTAGAGCATATCCCCAAAATGATAGCGGTAAATCAGTAAGAGACATCATAGATCGTACCATATCTAGTGAAGTACGATTACGACATTCGGACACACCATTACGCTGTGGTGTTCCGGGTGGCGTGAGTTGCGAAACTATTCCACATTGTTTCAAATGTACACCAAACTCGTAACTCAAATAATCTCCTCCACGATCAGATTGTAGGAATTTTATTTTCTTGTTACGATGATTTTCAACTTCACTCTGAAATTCTTTGAACTTTTCAAATGTTTTAGACTGATGTTTCATTAAGTAGATATACCCATATCTGCTTAAGTCATCTGTGAAGGTGAGAAAATAACGATATCCGCCACGAGCCTCAACATTCATCAGACCACATACATCTGTATGTATGATTTCCAATAAATCTGTTGCTCTCTCCATAGTACTGGAGAATGGTGTTTTTGTCATCTTACCCATAAGGCACGGTACGCAAGTACCAAGTGATTCATAATCAAGTGGTTCCAAAAGCCCATCAGTATGGAGTTTCTTCATGTGCTTTATACCGATATGACCCAAACGGTAGTGCCACAAATAAGTTTCCACTATCATTATTAACTTTGCATCTTTTGGTTTCAATATTATGTTTATGTGTATCACTACGATCGAGATCCAACAAACTATTTTCATTGGGTGTGTAACCATATAAGGTTTTATTGATGTAAACAGAACAACAATTTATTCTCTTACTTAAATGAATAACCGTATTGCAATAAACATGATCAAATCATATTCATGCTCAATGCAAACACCAAATAACACCTATTTAGGTTCAACACTAATCCCGAAAGTATAGGGAGTGTGCGATGATGATCATATCAATCTTGGAACTACTTCCAACACACATCGTCACTTCGCCCTTAACTAGTTTCTGTTCATTCTGCAACTCCCGTTTCGAGTTACTACTCTGAGCAACTGAACTAGTATCAAATACCGAGGGGTTGCTACGAACACTAGTAAAATACACATTAATAATATGTATATCAAATATACCTTTGTTCACTTTGCCATCCTTCTTATCCGCCAAATACTTGGGGCAGTTCCGCTTCTAGTGACCAGTCCCTTTGCAGTAGAAGCACTTAGTCTCAGGCTTAGGACCAGACTTGGGCTTCTTCACTTGAGCAGCAACTTGCTTGCCGTTCTTCTTGAAGTTCCCCTTCTTCCCTTTGCCCTTTTATTGAAACTAGTGGTCTTTTCTACCATCAACACTTGATGCTCTTTCTTGATTTCCACCTTCATCGATTTCATCATCATGAAAAGCTCGGGAGTCATTTTCGTCATCCCTTGCATACTATAGTTCATCACGAAGTTCTACTAACTTGGTGATGGTGACTAGAGAATTCTCTCAATCACTATCTTATCTAGAATATTAACTCCCACTTGATTCAAGCGATTGTAGTACCCAGACAATCTGAGCACATGCTCACTAGTTGAGCGATTCTCCTCCATCTTTTGGCTATAGAACTTGTTGGAGACTTCATTACTCTCAACTCGGGTATTTGCTTGAAATATTAACTTCAACTCCTGGAACATCTCATATGGTCCATGACGTTCAAAACGTCTTTTGAAATCCCGATTCTAAGTCGTTAAGCATGGTGCACTAAAGTATTAAGTAGTCATCATATTGAGCTAGCCAAACATTCATAATGTCTGCATCTGCTCCTGCAATAGGTCTGTCACCTAGCGGTGCATCAAGGACATAATTCTTCTGTGCAGCAATGAGGATAATCCTCAGATCACGAATCCAATCCGCATCATTGCTACTAACATCTTTCAACACAATTTTCTCTAGGAACATATTGTCGTGACCCGGTCCGAATGGATCAAGCGCTCTGTGCTCAGGTGTCATCCCTGGATCAGTAATGCTGACACCACACAGTACATCGAAGGATTTATAGCAGAGTGGCAATCACACACTTATTACATCCTTGTCTCAAAAGAGAACTTATTACAATAAACATGGCTTAAGGCCATCTAGTGTCGATAACAGCGGAATACTTGGAAGATAAATGGGTCCATCAACTCCGACGGCATCACTGAGTACAGAACCACGACCTAAAACACCTTACTCGTCGTCTGAAAAGTCTGCAACATGAGAAGTTGCAGCCCGAAAACGGGTCATCACATGGAATATGCTGGCAAAGTAACACATAGAGAGTAATGGAATGAAACAGCTATACTATATGCATATATGGCTGGTGGAAAGCTCTATGGTTACAGTTTTGCGTAAAGCCAGTTTTTCCCTACTGCAAAGGAATAAATTTATTTAACTATCATGGTGGTTGTGAAACATCGAGAATGGTTGACAGCATTCTCAATCCCAATTAAAAATAATTAAAACCCAACAACATTAATTAGAAGTAACATGTTGAGATTCACATGATATTCAAGTACTAGATACTCAAGTTGTCCATAACCGGGGACACGGCTAATCATGATTAGTTTGTACACTCTGCAGAGGTTTGCGCACTTTTCCCCACATGACTCGATCGCCTCCGTTTGTTTTCTCGCACTACATGGTGTTTGAGAAACGGATGACCGAGACATAGTCTTTCAGAAGCGCTAGCACCTTACATGTGGGGTAGACCGTACCACCTACAACCCTTACATCTGCTAGTCCACCCCGTAAGAGTTCGCACAACTTAGTCAACTATGCCAGAGCCCATAGTAGTATGTGGCTGCACACGGAAGTTTCTAGCATGAATTATCTTATGATCCCTTTGAGCCTAGGTGGCGGTCCAAAAAAAAACAGGCAAGTCCTGATAGACATCAGGTGCCTCAATCCACCCAGATGTGTGTTTAAGTTGCCACCTTAGATAAACTATTAAAATTTTCAACTCACATCTGTCAAGGAATATCACTCACCCAATCCACGTCCACTAGCATAGCATGGCATAATAAGCAAATGTAGAAGTAACTCCCAAAGGTTTCATAGTAATAATACAGGTGATAGGTACTACCTCATCTACTTCTCATCCCACAATTTAATTAGATCCTAATCATGCAATGTGTGAGGATTGATCTAATGAAATAAAACATGGGTTGTAGAAAGGTATGATCAAAGTGTTACTTGCCTTGCTGATGATCCGCGAGTCCTAGGGTTTCGAAGTAACAGGCGGCGCAATCCGGGTAATCTATCGCAGACAAACAACAAGCACACAATAAGTACTCCTCTAATGCATAGGTAAAACTCGAACAAGAGAACGAACCAGAAGGTTCAATTTAAGAACTCCGGTTGCAAAGAAAGAACGAACCGAACAAAGAAACGGAAAACAAATGGCGGAAGAAAACAACTCGGTTCTAGCAAGTTGAAACTAGGTCAAATTTTACCAGGGCAAAAACTTGTTTAGGTTGATTAGACGGAACGGCAGTTTCGAAATGAAACTACAGGCGCTTGAATCGCCTAATTCCGATAAACGAGCGGGGAGAAAAACTAGAACGAAGATCGGATCTGAGCTCACGATCGCGGAATAAATCCGACGAAAAGAAAAAGAAGAACGGTTAAACGAACGGACGTTCGCTAACCTAGAAGAATCCGGTGATCACGTTCGTTAGGACGAACGGTCCGACGAACAGTCCAAAGGCAACTAAATCGGAAAAGAAAACGAATCCGATCTAGGGTTTCGGAGAAGAAAACCGAAACAAAAAACCGATCTAGAAAGCGAATTAGAAGAGAAGAAAAGAATCGGAACGATTCGAAGAAAACGATCCGATGAAAAGAAAAGATGCGGCGCGGGGCTACCTCCGGCAAGGGGCTCCGGCAGCGGCGGCAAGGTGCGGCGGCGGCGGCGGTGACGCAGGGCGCGGGCGGCGCACGGGTGAGGGGTGGCACGGCGCGGGGTGTGGTGGAGCTCTAGGCTTTGGGTTTGATGATTTAGAGGGGTGGGGTGCTTGAGTATTTATATTGGGGAGGGGGGGGGTTTACTTGGAGGAGGGATCAAGGAATTGGAATAGGAGTAGGAAAGATCTAGAAAAAGAAACGGAATAAACGGGAGTAGGACAAAAGTCCTACTAGGACTTCCAAAAGACAACGGCGGCGGCTCCCTGGAGCCTGGGCGCTCGCACGATGGCCTCCTGGCCTTGGCCGGCGGCGGCTTGGGCCTTTGGCCCAAGGCGCTGAGGATTTTTTTTAACAGATTTCGCGCACAGAAAAACTCAGAAAAGAAAATCTAAACGGGCTCCAAAATCACTAAAGTAAATTTTCCCCGACTCCTAAAAATGAGCCGAACAAAATGAACTTTTCTACGGACCTAAAATGCAATTTTTGAAAACGCGCATTTTTGCCTATCCAAATAAAATGCAAACAAAACTCCGGCAAAACCAAAATTGATCTATTTATTAAATCTTCATTTTTCCTCAATTTTGGGAAAGTCATTTTATTCCCTCTCTTATATTTGATATAGGAAAAATTATTGAAGATGAAATAAATAAATCAAATGACCCTCTTTTCAAAATTTGAGAAAACTCCCAAATATGAAAATAACGAAATCTCCAACTCTCTCCGAGGGTCCTTGAGTTGCGCGAAATTTCTAGGATCAACCAAAAATGCAAGAAAATATGATATGCATGATGATCTAGTGTATAACATTCCAAATTGCAAAATTTGGGATGTTACAAACCTACCCCCCTTAAGATGAATCTCGCCCTCGAGATTCGGGTTGGCTAGAAAATAGGTGAGGGTGGTCTTTGAGCAAATCTTCTTCTCTCTCCCAGGTTGCTTCATCCTCTGAGTGGTGGTTCCACTGTACTTTGCAAAATTTGTTAACCTTGCTGCGAGTAACTCTACTGGCATAATCGAGAATCTTGACTGGCTTCTCCTCATATGTTGGGTCATCCTTTAACTGAATCGCTTCAAGCGGTACTGTATCTCTTAGCGGTACCTCCGCCATCTCGGCATGACATCTCTTCAGCTGAGATACATGGAATACATCATGAACTCCTGACAGTCCCTCTGGTAATTCCAACTTATAAGCGACTTCTCCCATACGTTGCAAGATCTTATATGGTCCAACGAAACGCGGTGCTAACTTTCCCTGAACTCCAAAGCCCTTAACTCCTCGAAGTGGGGATACTCGGAGATAAACTCTGTCTCCGGGTTCGTAAACTGTCTCCTTGCGTTTTGAATCTGCGTAGCTCTTCTGCCTGGACTGGGCTACCTTGAGCCTATCGCGAATCAACTTAACCTTCCGTTCAGACTCCTTAATCAAATCTGGTCCAAGGAATTGTCGGTCTCCAACTTCGTCCCATGACAACGGTGTCCTGCACCTCCTTCCGTATAGAGCTTCGAAAGGTGCCATCTTCAAACTGGTTTGGTAACTGTTGTTATAAGAAAACTCCGCATACGGCAAGTTATCGTCCCAACTAGATCCATAATCTAGTGCACAAGCTCTCAGCATATCTTCCAAAATCTGATTGACTCTCTCGGTCTGTCCATCTGTCTGCGGATGAAAAGCTGTGCTGAACTCCAGTCTGGTTCCTAAAGTTTCATGCAACTGATTCCAAAACTTTGAGGTAAATTGGGTTCCTCTATCTGATACGATACTCCTCGGAACTCCATGCAAACAAATGATCCTATTCATGTATATCTTTGCCAAGTTAGCACTGGTGTAAGTGGTCTTAACTGGAATAAAATGTGCTACCTTCGTCAAACGATCAACTACTACCCATATCGAATCATAGCCTGCTTTTGTCCTGGGTAGTCCTGTGATGAAATCCATGCCTATCTTATCCCACTTCCATTCGGGTATCGGCAATGGTTGTAACAATCCTGCTGGCTTTTGATGCTCTGCCTTTACTCTCTGACATACGTCACAAACTGCTACATATGCTGCAATATCCTTCTTCATTCCGGTCCACCAGAATGTTTCCTTCAAATCCAAATACATCTTGGTATTCCCTGGGTGAATCAAATATGGTGAATCATGTGCCTCTTGCAAAATCAACTTCCTGATCTCCGGGTCATTGGGCACATAAACACGGTCCTCAAACCATAAGGTATCGTGCTCATCCTCACGAAATCCCTTAGCTTTTCCTTTGCTAAGTTTCTCCTTTATAGCAGCAATCTCTTTGTCAGATCTCTGAGCTTCTCTGATTTTATCCATCAATGTTGACTGAATCTCCAATGCTGCTACATAGCCTCTCGGAACTATTTCCAAACATAGCTCACGAAGGTTTTCTGCTAACTCCTTAGGTACTTCTCCCGTCATTGCCATATTGACATGGCTCTTACGGCTCAATGCGTCAGCTACTACATTAGCTTTTCCAGGATGGTAATGCAAACTCATGTCATAATCCTTGATGAGCTCCAACCATCTCCTTTGTCTGAGGTTCAACTCCTTCTGAGTGAAAATGTACTTCAAACTCTTGTGATCCGTGTACACCTCACAATGATTTCCAATGAGGAAATGTCGCCACGTTTTCAACGCATGCACTACGGCTGCTAACTCCAAATCATGCGTGGCATAATTCAACTCATGAGGCTTCAGTTGTCATGAAGCATACGAAACAACTCTTCCTTCTTGCATAAGAACTGCTCCAAGTCCTCGACGTGAAGCGCCGCAATACACCCCATAATCCTTGGTCTGATCTAGCAAAATCAATACTGGTGAGGTAACCAAACGTTTCTTCAGTTCCTGGAAACTAGCCTCACACTCCTCAGTCCATTTGAACTTTGTATCTTTCTTCAACAATTCAGTCATAGGCTTCGCAATCTTTGAAAAGTTCTCAATGAATCTCCGGTAGTATCCTGCAAGTCCAAGAAAACTCCGGATCTCTCCAACTGTTGTGGGTGCTTCCCATTCGGTTACGGTCTCAACCTTTGTGGGGTCAACTGCTATACCTTCTCCGGATATAACGTGTCCGAGCAATCCAACTTCCTTCAACCAAAACTCACATTTGCTGAATTTGGCGTATAACTAATGTTCCCTTAGTTTCTCCAAAACCAAATGCAAATGTTCCTTATGCTCCTCTTCATTCTTTGAATAAACCAGAATGTCATCAATGAACACTACGACGAACTTATCCAAAAACTCCATAAACCCTTTGTTCATCAGGTTCATAAAATAGGCAGGTGCGTTAGTCAATCCAAATGACATAACGGTATACTCATACAGTCCATATCTCGTGGTGAATGCCGTATTAGGTATGTCCTACTCCCGAATCTTCAATTGATGGTACCCTGATCGCAAATCGATCTTGGAAAATACTTTAGCTCCTTGCAAACGATCAAACAGATCGTTGATCATTGGCAGTGGGTACTTATTCTTGATGGTTACTTCATTCAATCCCCGATAATCTACAACCATCCTTAATGATCCATCCTTCTTTTCCACTAGAAGTACGGGTGATCCCCAAGGTGAAGAACTTGGGCAAATGTAACCTTTATCCAATAACTCCTTAATCTGATTCTTAATTTCCACCAAATCCTTTGCTAGCATCCGGTACGGTCGCTTCGATATTGGGCCTGTACCTGGCAATAACTCAATCAAAAACTCAATGTCTCTATCCGGTGGCATGCCTGGTAATTCCTCAGGAAATACATCAGGAAAATCCTTTACCACTGGTACTTCTTCTTGCCCAACTCCTGTTAGGCAGTTTACTTGTGTCCTGATTGGCACATGTCGGGATACATACTTGATCCTTCTTCCTTCTGGTCTGGTAAGCAAAATTGACTTACTAGCACAGTCGATGTTTCCTCCATACATCGACAACCAATCCATGCCTAATATCACATCCAATCCTTGAGATTCCAATATTATTAGGTCTGAGGGAAACACATAGTTACCAATCCTTAATGGTAACCGATCACACCATCGTCTAGCCATAAACTCCGCTCCTGGTGATCTTACTAACATGGGTGACCTAAGGGCTTGGGTTGGCAGGTTATATTTATCCACAAATCCCCTTGATATGTATGAATGCGATGCACCAGTATAAAAAAGAACGAGTGCGGTAAATGACTTAACCAAAAACTTACCGATTACTGCATCGGGCTGATCTTCAACCTCCTCCACATTAACGTGGTTCACCTGTCCCCTATTGAAAGGGTTCGGCTTCTTCCCAGAGCTTCCATTGCCATTTCCATTCTGGCCTTCAGGACATTCATTGGCATAATGTCCGGTCTTGGAACACTTGAAACAGGTGACTTGACTCAGGTCTCTCTTGGTTGGGGTCGATGGGGTGGTCCGGTTCTAGCCGTTGCTTCCTCCATTCCCATTACCATTCTTGTGGCCATTGTGGTTGTGCGAGCTTCCTCCTCCATGGGTATGCTGAAACTGAAATCCCGGTTTAGGGGTAAAACGGGGCTTCTGCTGGGCTCCAGAGTTATACTTCCCCTGTCCATACTTCCTCTTGCGGTTCTCAATCTGTTGTTGCTTCCCTTCAATCATGATGGCACGATCTACCAACTCCTGGTAGTTGTTGAAGGTGGCTACCATCAACTGCATGCTTAGTTCATCATTCAGTCCTTCCAGAAACTTCTCCTGCTTAGCTGCATCCGTAGCAACGTCATCTGGGGCATAACGTGCTAACTTGCTGAAGTCGTCGACGTACTGGCCAACTGTCCTTCCTCCTTGGCGTAAGTTGCGAAACTCACGCTTCTTTATGGCCATAGCTCCTGCTGAAACATGGGCAGTGCGGAAAGCTTGCTGAAACTGATCCCATGTGAGGGTGTCAACTGGGTAAGTGGCTGTGAAATTCTCCCACCATGCTGCCGCGGGTCCGTCAAGCTGGTGTGCGGCAAACTTCACATTCTCACCATCCGTGCATCCTGCAATGGTCAACTCCCTTCCTATCTTGCGGAAAACTTCACTTTCTCACTATTGGCTCGGTGCTACTGGAAAACACCGGCGAATTCAGCCTAAGGAAACGGGCTAAGTGGTCAACAGGTGGTGGTGGTGGTGGGTTGTTGTTGTTGTTCTGCTGGTTCTGGACTAACATCTGCATCAATTGATTCTGCTGCTAGATCAACTGAGTGAGCTCCGGTGGAAATCCATTGTCACGTCTCGGAGGCATCTGAGGGTTTAGAAAAGACGAGATATAAGAATAGAGTGAGGTCTAAAGGGAAAACACTACCCCAATGCACATGAGGCAAAACACACAATATCACTTCAATCAATCAAACAAGGGCTTACAATCGGTCTAAAACTATCGCATAAGTGCTCGACTATGATGTTTACATGGGGAAATACTACTACTATTTGGTGGTCATCTAGAAATTTGAACCGGTGGAAGACTCCATGATATCTGCTCCAGCTTCGTCTTCAAAGTCGGGTTCACTTGGGTCCGAATCGGTGTCGTCGATGATGATGTAGTTGTCCGGACATGCGACGTACTCGTCTTCCTCCTGGGATGCTAGCTTCCTCTTGAGTTCTTCAATCTCCTGCTTAAGATCGCCATTGTCGCTTGCTAGAGCTACGATCTCGTCCATGTAGTCCTTGCGTGTAGACTTCAGTTCTCCTTCTAGCTTGATGATCCTTGCCTTTGCATTCTTCAGCTCTATCATATCATTGCACATCTGGTTCTCGTGGTGTCGAATGTGCTGGTTTAACTCCTGGATGAATGATGCAATGGATCTATCCTTCTTGGTGCTGACTAACTCCCATTGTTCATCTCGGCGTCCGCAAATCTGGTAGATAGTGTCCTTGAGGTCTTCTTGATAACTTCTCCAATGCGTCCTATGGTGATATGAGCTGCCATGCTCCTTCCTGGACTCTAGGTTGGTGCATTGAAAACACTATCTATAGGCTTCGTGATTGGCGCGAATGTCCTTCCCGGAACGTGAGCTTGAATCTTCCAGCGCTCCTCGTCAGGCAGAGTGGCGTTGAAGGTTCCCGTGAAGCTTGGTAATCCAATGTTCAGGTACTTGGTGACTTCCTTCAGGTGAAATCCAAAAGGTGTGCCTTCATCCGGTTGAGCATACTTAATCTTTGTGTGCGTCATCCTAAAAGAGTAGAAAAGATGAGGAGTTAGAAAATGAGAAGAGAATGGTGATCTATGGCTTTAACTTAATGGTCGTGTCCTACAGTCAGCGTGTGCTCTGATACCATTCTCTGTCGCGACCCGATCCGAATGGATCAAGCGCTCTGTGCTCAGGTGTCATCCCTGGATCAGTAATGCTGACACCACACAGTACATCGAAGGATTTATAGCAGAGTGGCAATCACACACTTATTACATCCTTGTCTCAAAAGAGAACTTATTACAATAAACATGGCTTAAGGCCATCTAGTGTCGATAACAGCGGAAGACTTGGAAGATAAATGGGTCCATCAACTCCGACGGCATCACTGAGTACAGAACCACGACCTAAAACACCTTACTCGTCGTCTGAAAAGTCTGCAACATGAGAAGTTGCAGCCCGAAAACGGGTCATCACATGGAATATGCTGGCAAAGTAACACATAGAGAGTAATGGAATGAAACAGCTATACTATATGCATATATGGCTGGTGGAAAGCTCTATGGTTACAGTTTTGCGTAAAGCCAGTTTTTCCCTACTGCAAAGGAATAAATTTATTTAACTATCATGGTGGTTGTGAAACATCGAGAATGGTTGACAGCATTCTCAGTCCCAATTAAAAATAATTAAAACCCAACAACATTAATTAGAAGTAACATGTTGAGATTCACATGATATTCAAGTACTAGATACTCAAGTTGTCCATAACCGGGGACACGGCTAATCATGATTAGTTTGTACACTCTGCAGAGGTTTGCGCACTTTTCCCCACATGACTCGATCGCCTCCGTTTGTTTTCTCGCATTACATGGTGTTTGAGAAACGGATGACCGAGACATAGTCTTTCAGAAGCGCTAGCACCTTACATGTGGGGTAGACCGTACCACCTACAACCCCTACATCTGCTAGTCCACCCCGTAAGAGTTCGCACAACTTAGTCAACTATGCCAGAGCCCATAGTAGCATGTGGCTGCACACGGATGTTTCTAGCATGAATTATCTTATGATCCCTTTGAGCCTGGGTGGCGGTCCAAAAAAAAACAGGCAAGTCCTGATAGACATCAGGTGCCTCAATCCACCCAGATGTGTGTTTAAGTTGCCACCTTAGATAAACTATTAAAATTTTCAACTCACATCTGTCATGGAATATCACTCACCCAATCCACGTCCACTAGCATAGCATGGCATAATAAGCAAATGTAGAAGTAACTCCCAAAGGTTTCATAGTAATAATACAGGTGATAGGTACTACCTCATCTACTTCTCATCCCACAATTTAATTAGATCCTAATCATGCAATGTGTGAGGATTGATCTAATGAAATAAAACATGGGTTGTAGAAAGGTATGATGAAAGTGTTACTTGCCTTGTTGATGATCCGCGAGTCCTAGGGTTTCGAAGTAACAGGCGGCGCAATCCGGGTAATCTATCACAGACAAACAACAAGCACACAATAAGTACTCATCTAATGCACAGGTAAAACTCGAACAAGAGAACGAACTAGAAAGTTCAATTTAAGAACTCCGGTTGCAAAGAAAGAACGAACCGACCAAAGAAACGGAAAACAAACGGCGGAAGAAAACAACTCGGTTCTAGCAAGTTGAAACTAGGTCAAATTTTACCGGGGAAAAAACTTGTTTAGGTTGATTAGACGGAACGGCGGTTTCGAAACGAAACTCCAGGCGCTTGAATCGTCTGATTCCGATAAACGAGCGGGGAGAAAAACTAGAACGAAGATTGGATCTGAGATCACGATCGCGGAATAAATCCAACGAAAAGAAAAAGAAGAACGGTTAAACGAACGGACGTTCGTTAACCTAGAAGAATCCGGTGATCACGTTCGTTAGGACGAACGGTCCGGCGAACGGTCCAAAGGCAACTAAATCGGAAAAGAAAACAAATCCGATCTAGGGTTTCGGAGAAGAAAACCAAAACGAAAAACCGATCTAGAAAGCGAATTAGAAGAGAAGAAAAGAATCGGAACGATTAGAAGAAAATGATCCGATGAAAAGAAAAGATGCGGCGCGGGGCTACCTCCGGCGAGGTCTCCGGCGGCGGCGGCGGTGACGCAGGGCGCGGGCGGCGGCTTAGGGCGGCGCGCGGGTGAGGGGTGGCGCGGCGCGGGGTGTGGTGGAGCTCTAGGCTTTGGGTTTGATGATTTAGAGGGGGGGTGCTTGGGTATTTATATTGGGGAGGGGGGGTTTACTTGGAGGAGGGATCAAGGAATTGGAATAGGAGTAGGAAAGATCTAGAAAAGGAAACGGAATAAACGGGAGTAGGACAAAAGTCCTACTAGGACTTCCAAAAGACAACGGCGGCGGCTCCCTGGAGCCTGGGCGCTCGCGCGATGGCCTCCTGGCCTTGGCCGGCGGCGGCTTGGGCCTTTGGCCAAGGCGCTGAGGAATTTTTTTTTAACAGATTTCGCGCGCAGAAAAACTCAGAAAAGAAAATCTAAACGGGCTCCAAAATCACTAAAGTAAATTTTCCCCGACTCCTAAAAATGAGCCGAACAAAATGAACTTTTCTACGGACCTAAAATGCAATTTTTGAAAACGTGCATTTTTCCCTATCCAAATAAAATGCAAACAAAACTCCGGCAAAACCAAAATTGATCTATTTATTAAATCTTCATTTTTCCTCAATTTTGGGAAAGTCATTTTATTCCCTATTTTATATTTGATATAGGAAAAATTATTGAAGATGAAATAAATAAATCAAATGACCCTCTTTTCAAAATTTGAGAAAACTCCCAAATATGAAAATAACGAAATCTCCAACTCTCTCCGAGGGTCCTTGAGTTGCGCGAAATTTCTAGGATCAACCAAAAATGCAAGAAAATATGATATGCATGATGATCTAGTGTATAACATTCCAAATTGCAAAATTTGGGATGTTACACATATCGAAATAAACATAGGGAAGCAACAACGCAAGCTATTGATCTACAACATGATTTGCAAAATACTACCGGGACTAAGTTCATGATAAATTTAAGTTCAATTAATCATATTTCTTAAGAACTCCCACTTAGATAGACATCCCTCTAATCCTCTAAGTGATCATGTGATCCAAATTAACTAAACCATGTCCGATCATCACGTGAGATGGAGTAGTTTCATTGGTGAATATCACTATGTTGATCATATCTACTATATGATTCATGGTCGACCTTTCGGTCTCCGTGTTCCGAGGACATATCTGTATATGCTTGGCTCGTCAAGTATAACCTGAGTATTCCGCGTGTGCAACTGTTTTGCACCCGTTGTATTTGAACGTAGAGCCTATCACACCCGATCATCACGTGGTGTCTCAGCACGAAGAACTTTCGCAACGGTGCATACTCAGGGAGAACACTTCTTGATAATTAGTGAGAGATCATCTTAAAATGCTACCGTCAAACAAAGAAAGATAAGATGCATAAAAGATAAACATCACATGCAATCAATATAAGTGATATGATATGGCCATCATCATCCTGTGCTTGTGATCTCCATCTTCGAAACACCGTCATGATCACCATCGTCACCGGCACGACACCTTGATCACCATCGTAGCATCGTTGTCGTCTCGCCAATCTTATGCTTCCACGACTATCGCTACCGCTTAGTGATAAAGTAAAGCATTACAGCGCAATTGCATTGCATACAATAAAGCGACAACCATATGGCTCCTGCCAGTTGCCGATAACTTGGTTACAAAACATGATCATCTCATACAATAAAATTTAGCATCATGTCTTGACCATATCACATCACAACATGCCCTGCAAAAACAAGTTAGATGTCCTCTACTTTGTTGTTGCAAGTTTTTACGTGGCTGCTACGGGCTTAAGCAAGAACCAATCTTACCTACGCATCAAAACCACAATGATAGTTTGTCAAGTTGGTGCTGTTTTAACCTTCACAAGGACCGGGCGTAGCCACACTCGGCTCAACTAAAGTTGGAGAAACTGTCACCCACTAGCCACCTTTGTGCAAAGCATGTCGGGAGAACCAGTCTCGCGTAAGCGTACGCGTAATGTTGGTCTGGGCCGCTTCGTCCAACAATACCGCCGAACCAAAGTATGACATGCTGGTAAGCAGTATGACTTATATCGCCCACGACTCACTTGTGTTCTACTCGTGCATATAACATCAACACATAAAACCTAGGCTCGGATGCCACTGTTGGGGAACGTAGTAATTTCAAAAAAATTCCTACGTACACGCAAGATCATGGTGATGTATAGCAACGAGAGGGGAGAGTATGATCTACATACCCTTGTAGATTGACAGCGGAAGCGTTTGCACAACGCGGTTGATGTAGTCGTACGTCTTCACGGCCCGACCGATCAAGCACCGAAACTACGGCACCTCCGAGTTCTAGCACACGTTCAGCTCGATGACGATCCCCGGACTCCGATCCAGCAAAGTGTCACGGAAGAGTTCCGTCAGCACGACGGCGTGGTGACGATCTTGATGTACTACTGTCGCAGGGCTTCGCCTAAGCACCGCTACAATATTATCGAGGATTATTGTGGAAGGGGGCACCGCACACGGCTAAGAATATGATCACGTGGATCAACTTGTGTCTATGGGGTTCCCCCTGCCCCGTATATAAAGGAGCAAGGGGGAGGCTGGCCGGCCCTTGTGGGCGCGCCAAGGAGGAGTAGGATTCCTACTCCTAGTTGGAGTAGGTTTCCACCTTTCCTAGTCCAACTAGGAGAAGGGGGGAAAGGGGGGAAGAGGGGAAGGAAGGGAGAGAGGGGCCGCGCCCCAAACCCCTTGTCCAATTCGGACTGGGCTTGGGAGGGGCGCACGCCACCTCCTGGTCCTTTCCACTAAGGCCCATTAAGGCCCATTGCTTCTTCCTCGTATTCCCGTAACTCCCCGGTACCTCCGAAAATACTCGAATCACTCGGAACCTTTCCGATGTCCGAATATAGTCGTCCAATATATCGATCTTTACGTCTCGATCATTTCGAGACTCCTCGTCATGTCCCCGACCTCATCCGGGACTCCGAACTCCTTCGGCCCATCAAAACTCATAAACTCATAATATAACTGTCATCGAAACCTTAAGCGTGCGGACCCTACGGGTTCGAGAACAATGTAGACATGACCGAGACACGTCTCCGGTCAATAACCAATAGCGGAACCTGGATGCTCATATTGGCTCCCACATATTCTACGAAGATCTTTTTCGGTCAGATTGCATAACAACATACTTTGTTCCCTTTGTCATCGGTATGTTACTTGCCCGAGATTCGATCATCGGTATCTCAATACCTAGTTCAATCTCGTTACCGGCAAGTCTCTTTACTCGTTTCGTAATACATCATCTCGCAACTAACTCATTAGTTGCAATGCTTGCAAGGCTTATGTGATGTGCATTACCGAGAGGGCCCAGAGATACCTCTCCGACAATCGGAGTGACAAATCCTAATCTCGAAATATGCCAACCCAACATTTACCTTTGGAGACACCTCTAGAGCTCCTTTATAATCACCCAGTTACGTTGTGACGTTTGGTAGCACACAAAGTGTTCCTCCGGCAAACGGGAGTTGCATAATCTCATAGTCATAAGAACATGTATAAGTCATGAACACAGCAATAGCAACATACTAAACGATCGGGCGCTAAGCTAATGGAATGGGTCATGTGAATCACATCATTCTCCTAATGATGTAATCCCGTTAATCAAATGACAACTCATGTCTATGGTTAGGAAACATAACCATCTTTGATCAACGAGCTAGTCAAGTAGAGGCATACTAGTGACACTCTGTTTGTCTATGTATTCACACATGTATTATGTTTCTGGTTAATACAATTCTAGCATGAATAATAAACATTTATCATGATATAAGGAAATAAATAATAACTTTATTATTGCCTCTAGGGCATATTTCCTTCAAGTACGCCGGTACGGGCGTCGTCGCTGCTGCGTCGTACAACGCCACCAGTGTCTGCGGTGGCCGCACCTCCCGTGTCTATGGGCGCGCCTCCCGTGCATGCGGCATTGCCATGAAGGCAGAGATAGAAGCCGGGTGTGTGGGGAGCAATGAGCCGGTGGCCAGCTTCTCCGTGTCCGCCACCATCATCAAGGAGAAGTAGAACACGAGAGGCTGCCGCCACTTGGGTCCCATGAAGGCCACCGCCGAGGCGACGATTGCGCATTCAGGTGGTTTCTTTGCTGCTTCGTCTCTTCCGAGGACCTTCATCGACCCCGCAAGTGTCTGCCGGACATGAGGAAGACAAAGGGATCTGCGAGCGGCCATTTAGACTAGGTACTCCCTCTCCGGCTGGCGGGAAATTGTAACATCCCAAATTTTCAATTTGGAATCTTATACAGTAGATCATCATTGCATATCATATTTATTGCATTTTGGTTGATCCTAGAAATTTTCGCAACTCAAGGACCCTCGGAGAGAGTTGGGGTTTCGTTATTTTCATGTTTGAGTTGCCTCAAATTGTGAGAATAGGATCATTTGATTTTATTTATTTTATCTTCAATTATTTCTAATATAAAAATATGAGAGAGGGAATAAAATGACTTCCCCAAAAATAAAGAAATATTGAGGATTTAATAAAAAAAGTCAAACAAGATTTTATTTGGTTTTATTTGCTATTTTATTTGAATTTAGGAAAAATGCACGTTTTTCAAAATTGCATTTAGGATCCAAATAAATGTTCATCCTGTGCGTCTTGATTTTAGAAGCCGGCGAAAATTTATTTCAGGATTTTTGGAGTCCTTTTGTTTTTTTTCTGAGCGTAACTATTTATAAAAAAACGCGCAACCGACCTATGGGCCGTGTCCGACCCGGACACTAAGGCCCGTCCGGCTTTAAAAGCCGGGGAGGCCCAGCCGGAAGCCCCCCCAAACCCTAGCCCCGCCCAGCGCGCCCTAGCCCCGCGCCGCCCGCCGCCGCCGCCGCCGGACCTGCCGCCCGAGGTTTACCTCGATCCCGCCGCCGTTTTTTTAGAAAAATAGTTCGGTTTTCCGACGGTTTTGTTCGTTTTTTTAGTTTTGGTTTTTTAAATAGATCGGTTTTCCAGTTTATTTAAATAGTGAGCGTTCGTCCGTTCATTCGTTTTAACGAACGTTCGTCATTTTTCTTTTCCTCGGATTAAATCCACGATTTTTCTGATCGCGATTTCTGATCCGATTTTCGTTTTAGTCTAACTTTTCGCTCGTTTATCGGAATCAGGCGATTCAAGTGCCTGGAGTTTCATCTCGAAACCATCTTTCCGTTTAACCAACTCAAACAAGTTTTTGCCACTGTAAACATTGCCTTAGATCCAGAATAGTAAATGAAGCCTGTTTCTTTTACCGTTTGTCTTTCGTTGCTTCATTCGATTTGATTGTTTTTGCCAACTAGAGTTCTTAAGTTGAACCTTCTAGTTAGATCTCTTATTTGAGTTTTACCTATGCATTAGTTGAGTACTTATTGTATGCTTGTTTGTTTGCGATAGAGTACCCGGAGTGCACCGCTTGTTAGTTCGAATCGCTAGGTTTCCCGGATCA
Organism: Triticum urartu; assembly: GCF_056163025.1. Taxonomy (NCBI): domain Eukaryota; kingdom Viridiplantae; phylum Streptophyta; class Magnoliopsida; order Poales; family Poaceae; genus Triticum; species Triticum urartu. The sequence goes on from NC_141879.1 coordinate 429,854,474, forward strand.
TCAGCAAGGCAAGTAACACATTGATCATACCTCCTACTACCTAGTTTTATTGCATTAGATCAATCCTCACACATTGCATGATTAGGATCTAATTAAATTGAGGGTTTGGGAAGTAGTTGAGGTAGTACCTATTACCTGTTTAGTTATCAAACCTTTGGGAGTTACTTCTACGTTGCTTATTATGCCATGCTATGCTAGTAGACGTGGATTGGGTGAGTGTATCCATGACAAATGTGAGATTGTTAATTAATGGTTTATTTAAGGTGGCAACTTAAACACTCATCTGGGTGGATTGAGGTACCTGGGTGTTCCAGGATTGCCTGTTTTTCTTTATAGACCGCCACCCAGGCTCAAAGGGATCATGAGATTATTCATGCTAGAAACTTCCGTGTGCAGCCACAAGCTATTATGGGCTCTAGCATAGTTGACTAAGTCGTGCGAACTCTTACAGTGGTAGACTAGCAGATGTAGGGGATGTAGGTGGTACGGTCTACCCATCGTAAGGTGTTAGCGCTTCTGAAAGACTATGTCTCAGTCATCTGTCTTCTCAAACACCATGTAGTGCGAGAAACCAAACAGAGGCGATCGAGTCTTGTGGGGAAAAGTGCGCAAACCTCTGCAGAGTGTATAAACTAATCATGGTTAGCCGTGTCCCCGGATATGTACATCTTGAGTATCTAGTACCTGGATTATCATGTGAATCTCAACATGTTACTCAAAAATTAATTTTGTTGGGTTTGTTTAATGATGATGCTTAATTGGGATTGAGAATGCTGTCAACCATTCTCAATGTTTAACAACCACCCTGATAGTTAAATAAATTTATTCCTTTGCAGTAGGGAAAAATTGGCTTTACGCAAAACTGTAACCATAGAGCTTTCCACCAGCCAAATATGCATATAGAATAGCTGTTTCTTTCCATTACTCTCTATGTGTTACATTGCTAGCATATTCCATGTGCTGACCCGTTTCGGGCGGCAACATTAATGTTGCAGACTTTTCAGACGATGATTAAGGAGTTTTAGGTCGTGGTTCTATACTCAGTGACGCCGTTGGAGTTGATGGACTCACTTATCTTCCAAGCCTTCCGCTGTTATCGTTATTAGATGGCCTTAAGCCATATTTATTGTATTAAGTTCTCTCTTGAGACACTCGATGTAATAAGTGTGTCATTGCTACTCTGTTATAAATACTTCAAGTACTGTGTGGTGTCAGCATTACTGATCCAGGGATGACACCGGAGCACAGAGATTGGACCGTTTGAGGTCTGGTCGCTAGAAGATGGTATCAAAGCACACGCTGACTGTAGGACACGACCACTAAGCTAAAGACCTAGATCACTACTCACTCTCTTCTCTTTCCGACTCCTCATATTTTCTACTCTTTTAGGATGGCGGATGCAAGGAACAAGTTCACTCAACCAGATGAAGATACACCCTTTGGACGTCACTTGAAGGAAGTCACTAGATACCTGAACATAGGAGTACCAAGCTTCACCGGAACCTACAACGCCACTTTACCTGAAGAAGAGCGCTGGATGATTCAAGTTCAAGTTCCAGGAAGGACGTTCATGCTAGTCACTGAGCCCATAGAGTTTTCTTTTCATGCACCAACCTGGAATCTAGGAAAGAGCATGGCAGCTCACATCACCATGGGACGCATTGGAGAAGCCTACCGCAATGATCTCAAGGATACTATCTACCAGATTTGTGGGCGCCGAGATGAGCACTGGGAGATGATCAGCACCAGGAAGGATTGATCAATTGGAGCTTTCATCCAGGAGTTAAACCAGCACATTAGACGTCAGGAGAATCAGATGTGCGCCGATATGATAGACCTGAAGAAGGCAAAGACAAGAATCAAGGAACTGGAGGAAGAACTCAAGGCTACTCGTGAAGATTATGACGAAGAAATTGAAGTATTAGTGGATAAGAATGCCGACCTAACAATGAAGATCAGAATATTTATGGGAGGCCCTACACCGGTAGAAGAAGACGAAGAACCCAAGGAGATTCGCCCGGAAGACTACATCATCATCGACGACACCGACTCGGATCCTGACGATAGCGATGATGACTATGTTGATGAAGCTAGAGCAGATACCATGGAGTCTGCAACCGAAGAATATTTCTAGTAGACCACCTCATCAGTAGTAGTAGTCCACCATGTAAATATTATAGTCCGGGCACTTTTGCGATGGTTAGATCGATTGTATGCCCTTGTTTGATTCAATGAATGAAGTGAATTGTTTGCTTTTGCCTCATGTGCATATGGGTAGTGTTTTCTCTTTAGACCCCCTCTATTCTTAAATCTCATCTTTTCTAAACCCTTAGATGCCTCCGAGACGTGACCCCGGATTTACCTTTTCACCGGAGCTCACTCGGCTGATCCAGCAGCAAAACACGTTGATGCAGTTGCTAGTCGAGAATCAGAATCAAGGGAACAACAACAACAACCCACCACCACCACCTGTTGATCACATAGCCCGTTTTCTTAGGCTGAATCCGCCGGTGTTTTCCAGTAGCACCGAGCCGATAGTAGCAGATGATTGGCTCCGCAAGACAGCTAGAGAGTTAACCACAGCAGGATGCACGGATGCGGAGAAGGTGAAGTTTGCCGCACATCAGCTTGAAGGACCCGCAGCATCATGGTGGGAGAATTTCACAGCCACTTTCCCTGTCGATACTATCACATGGGACCAGTTTCAGCAGGCTTTTTGTACTGCCCATGTTTTAGTAGGACCTATGGCCATGAAGAAGCGAGAGTTTCGCAACTTGCACTAAGGAGGACGGGCACTTGGCCAGTATGTGGAAGACTTTAGTAAATTAGCACGTTATGCCCCAGATGACGTTGCTACGGATGCAGCAAAGCAGGTGAAATTTCTGGAAGGAATGAATGATGAGTTGAGCATGCAGTTGACGGTAGCAAGCTTCAACAACTACTAGGAGTTGGTAGATCGTGCTACCATGATTGAAGGGAAGCAGCAGCAAATTGAGAATCGCAAGAGGAAGTATGCTCAAGGAAAGCACAATTCAGGAGCTCAGCAGAAGCCACGATTTACCCCTATGCCGGGAGGACATTTTCAGCATACCCATGGAGGAGGTAGCTCGCACAATCACAATGGCCCCAGGAATGGTAATGGGAACGGAGGAAGCAACGGCCAGAACCGCACCAACCCATCAACCCCAGCCAAGAAAGACCTGAGCCAAGTCACTTGCTTTAAGTGCCAGAAGACCGGACATTATGCCAATGAATGTCCTGAATCCCAGAATGGAAATGGCAATGGAAGCTCTGGGAAGAAGCCGAACCCTTTCAACAGGGGACAGGTGAACCACGTTAACATGGAGGAGGTTGAAGAGCAGCCGGATGCAGTAATCGGTAAGTTTTTGGTTAAGTCATTTACTGCACTCGTTCTTTTCGATACTGGTGCATTGCATTCATACATATCAAGGGGATTTGTGGATAAGTATAAACTGCCAACCCAAGCCCTTAGGTCACCCATGTTAGTAACCTTGCCTGGAGCAGAATATATGGCTAGTCTAAGGTGTGATCGGTTACCATTAAGAATTGGTAACTATGTTTTTCCCTCAGACCTAATAGTGTTGGAATCCCAAGGATTGGATGTGATATTAGGCATGGATTGGTTGTCAAAGTATGAAGGGAATATTGAATGTGCCAGTAAGTCAATTTTGCTTACCACCCCAGAAGGGAGAAGGATCAAGTATGTATCCCGACATGTGCCAAAGAGGACTCAAGTAAATTGTTTAACCGGAGTTGTGCAGGAGGAAGTACCAGTAGTGAAGGATTTCCCTGAAGTATTTCCAGAAGAGTTGCCAGGCATGCCACCGGATAGAGATATTGAGTTTTTGATTGAGCTTTTGCCAGGCACAGGGCCAATATCAAAGAGACCATATAGGATGCCTGCAAAGGATTTGGTGGAAATTAAGAAACAAATTAAGGAGTTACTGGATAAAGGTTATATTCGCCCAAGTTCTTCACCTTGGGGATCGCCAGTACTTCTAGTAGAGAAGAAGGATGGATCGTTAAGGATGGTTGTCGATTATTGAGGATTGAATGAAGTAACCATCAAGAACAAGTACCCCCTACCAATGATAAATGATCTGTTTGATCGATTGCAAGGAGCTAAGGTATTTTCCAAGATCGATCTGCGATCAGGATACCTCCAGTTGAAGATTCGGGAATAGGATATACCCAAGACGACTTTTACCACCAGGTATGGGCTATACGAGTATACCGTTATGTCATTTGGTCTGACTAACGCACCTGCATATTTTATGAACATGGTGAACAAAGTGTTTATGGAGTTCTTGGATAAGTTCATCGTAGTGTTCATTGATGATATCCTGGTTTACTCGAAGAATGAAGAGGAGCATAAGGAACATTTGCGTTTGGTTCTTGGAAAGCTCAGAGAACATCAATTATATGCCAAGTTTAGCAAATGTGAGTTTTTGTTGAAGGAAGTTGGATTTCTCGGACACGTTATACCCGGAGAAGGTATAGCAGTAGATCCCACTAAAGTTGATACCGTGACCAAGTGGGAAGCACCAACCACCGTGGGAGAGATCCGAAGTTTTCTTGGACTCGCAGGATACTATCGGAGGTTTATTGAGAATTTCTCAAAGATTGCGAAGCCTATGATGGAGTTGTTGAAGAAGGATACCAAGTTCATATGGACGGAGGAATGTGAGGCTAGTTTTCAGGAGTTGAAGAAATGTTTGGTTACCTCACCAGTGTTGATTTTACTGGATCGGACCAAGGATTATGAGGTGTATTGCGACGCTTCACGTCGAGGACTTGGAGCAGTGCTGATGCAGGAAGGGAAAGTTGTTTCATATGCCTCATGACAGCTTAAGCCTCATGAGTTGAATTATGCTACGCATGATTTTGATTTAGCAGTCGTAGTGCATGCATTGAAGACTTGGAGACATTTTCTGATTGGAAACCATTGCGAGGTGTACACGGATCACAAGAGTTTGAAGTATATTTTCACAAAGAAGGAGTTGAACCTCAGACAAAGGATATGGTTGGAGCTCATCAAAGATTATGATATGAAATTGCATTATCACCCTAGAAAGGCTAACGTAGTAGCTGACGTGTTGAGCCGTAAGAGCCATGTCAACACCCTAATGACGGGAGATTTACCAGGTGAGTTAGCCAAAAATCTTCGAGAGCTATGTGTGGAAATAGTTCCAAGAGGCTATGTAGCAGCATTGGAGATTCAGTCTACATTGATGGATAAAATCAGAGAATCCCAAAAGACTGACAAGGAGATTGCTTCTATTAAGGAGAAAATTAGCAAAGGAAAAGCTAAGGGATTTCGTGAGGATGAGCACGATACCATATGGTTTGAAGACCGTGTTTATGTGCCAAATGAGGAGATCAGGAAGTTAATTTTACAAGAGGCCCATGACTCACCATACTCGATTCACCCAGGAAATGCCAAGATGTATTTGGATTTGAAGGATATTTTCTGGTGGACCGGAATGAAGAAGGATATTGCGGAGTATGTAGCAGTTTGTGATGTATGTTAGAGAGTGAAGGCAGAGCATCAGAAGCCAGCCGGATTGCTACAACCATTGCCGATACCCGAATGGAAGTGGGATAAGCTAGGCATGGATTTTATTACAAGATTTCCTAGAACCCATTCAGGCTATGACTCAATATGGGTTATAGTCGATCGCTTGACAAAGGTAGCTCATTTCATTCCAGTAAAGACTACCTATACCAGTGCAAAGTTGGCAAAGATATACATGAACAAGATCGTATGTCTGCATGGAGTTCCAAGGAGCATTGTATCAGATAGAGGAACCCAGTTTACTTCAAAATTCCGGAATCAGTTGCATGAGACTTTGGGAACCAGACTGGAGTTTAGCACAGCTTTTCACCCGCAGACAGATGGGCAGACCGAGAGAGTAAATCAGATTTTGCAAGATATGCTAAGAGCTTGTGCGCTAGATTATGGATCTAGTTGGGATGAGAATTTGCCATATGCAGAGTTCTCTTACAACAACATCTATCAATCCAGTTTGAAGATGGCCCCTTTCGAAGCCTTGTACGGAAGGAGGTGCAGGACCCCATTGTCTTGGGATGAAGTTGGACACTGCCAGTTGTTTGGACCGGATCTGATAAAGGAGTCTGAACAGAAAGTGAAATTGATTCGTGATAGGATGAAGGTAGCTCAATCCAGGAAGAAGAGTTATGCAGATTCTAAACGCAAGGAGACAGTTTACGAAGTAGGAGATCGAGTTTATCTTCGAGTATCTCCACTTCGAGGAGTTAAGCGCTTTGGAGTTAAGGGAAAACTAGCGCCACGTTTTGTAGGCCCATACAAAGTTTTGGAGCGTATGGCAGAAGTAGCCTACACGTTGGAATTACCCGAAGGACGGTCAGGAGTTCACGACGTGTTTCATGTATCCCAGTTGAAGAAGTGCCACGCAGAGATGGCTGACCTACCGCTGAGAGATACGGTACCACTAGAAGCAATTCAGTTGGACAGTGATTTGACCTATGAGTAGAAACCAGTTAAGATTCTAGAATATGCCAGTCGAGTCACCCGCAGCAAGCTTATCAAATTTTGCAAGGTTCAGTGGAGCCACCACACGGAGGATGAAGCCACCTGGGAACGAGAGGAAGATTTGCTGAAGGACCACCCTCACCTATTTTCTAGCCAACCCGAATCTCGAGGGCGAGATTCATCTTAAGGGGGGTAGGTTTGTAACATCCCAAATTTTCAATTTGGAATGTTATACACTAGATCATGATTTCATATCATATTAATTGCATTTTGGTTGATCCTAGAAATTTTCGCAACCCAAGGACCCTCGGAGAGAGTTGGGGATTTCGTTATTTTCATGTTTGAGTTGCCTCAAATTGTGAGAATAGGATCATTTGATTTTATTTATTTTATCTTCAATTATTTCTAATATAAAAATATTAGAGAGGGAATAAAATGACTTTCCCAAAAATAAAGAAATATTGAGGATTTAATAAAAAAGTCAAACAAGATTTTATTTGGTTTTATTTGCTATTTTATTTGAATTTAGGAAAAATGCACGTTTTTCAAAATTGCATTTAGGCCCCAAATAAATGTTCATCCTGCGGGCTTGATTTTAGAAGCCGGCGAAAATTTATTTCGGGATTTTTGGAGTCCGTTTAGTAGTCCTTTTGTTTTTTTTCTGAGCGTAACTATTTATAAAATAAAACGCGCAACCGACCTATGGGCCGTGTCCGACCCGGACATTAAGGCCCATCCGTCTTTAAAATCCGGGGAGGCCCAGCCGGAAGCCCCCCCCCCCCAAACCCTAGCCGCGCCCGCGCCGCCCTAGCCCCGCGCCGCCCGCCGCCCCGCGCCGCCACCCGCCGGAGCCGCCGCCGGACCCGCCGCCCGAGGTTTACCTCGATCCCGCCGCCATTTTTTTAGAAAAACCGTCCGGTTTTCCGACGATTTTGTTCGTTTTTTTAGTTTCGGTTTTTTTAAATAGATCAGTTTTCCAGTTTATTTAAATAGTGAGCGTTCGTCCGTTCGTTCATTTTAACGAACATTCGTTGTTTTTCTTTTTCTCGGATTAAATCCGCGATTTTTCTGATCGCGATTTCTGATCCGATTTTCATTTTAGTCTAACTTTTCGCTCGTTTATCGGAATCAGGCGATTCAAGCGCCTCGAGTTTCGTCTCGAAACCCTCTTTCCGTTTAACCAACTCAAACAAGTTTTTGCCACTGTAAAAATTGCCTTAGATCCAGAATAGTAAACAAAGCCTGTTTCTTTTGCCGTTTGTCTTTCGTTGCTTCGTTCGATTTGATTCTTTTTGCCAACCGGAGTTCTTAAGTTGAACCTTCTGGTTAGATCTCTTATTTGAGTTCCTCACACATTGCATGATTAGGATCTAATTAAATTGAGGGTTTGGGAAGTAGTTGAGGTAGTACCTATTACCTGTTTAATTATCAAACCTTTGGGAGTTATTTCTACGTTGCTTATTATGCCATGCTATGCTAGTAGACGTGGATTGGGTGAGTGTATCCATGACAGATATGAGATTGTTAATTAATGGTTTATTTAAGGTGGCAACTTAAACACACATTTGGGTGGATTGAGGTACCTGGGTATTCCAGGATTGCTTGTTTTTCTTTATGGACTGCCACCCAGGCTCAAAGGGATCATGAGATTATTCATGCTAGAAACTTCCGTGTGCAGCCACAAGCTATTATGGGCTCTAGCATAGTTGACTAAGTCGTGCGAACTCTTATAGTGGTAGACTAGCAGATGTAGGGGATGTAGGTGGTACGGTCTACCCATCGTAAGGTGCTAGCGCTTCTGAAAGACTATGTCTTGGTCATCCGTCTTCTCAAACACCATGTAGTGCGAGAAACCAAACGGAGGTGATCGAGTCTTGTGGGGAAAAGTGCGCAAACCTCTGCAGAGTGTATAAACTAATCATGGTTAGCCGTGTCCCCGGTTATGGACATCTTGAGTATCTAGTACCTGGATTATCATGTGAATCTCAACATGTTACTCAAAAATTAATTTTGTTGGGTTTGTTCAATGATGATGCTTAATTGGGATTGAGAATGTTGTCAACCATTCTCAATGTTTAACAACCACCCTGATAGTTAAATAAATTTATTCCTTTGCAGTAGGGAAAAATTGGCTTTATGCAAAACTATAACCATAGAGCTTTCCACCAAACAAATATGCATATAGAATAGCTGTTTCTTTCCATTACTCTCTATGTGTTACATTGCCAGCATATTCCATGTGCTGACCCGTTTTGGGCTGCAACGTTAATGTTACAGACTTTTCAGACGATGATTAAGGAGTTTTAGGTCGTGGTTCTATACTCAGTGACGCCGTTGGAGTTGATGGACTCACTTATCTTCCAAGCCTTCCACTGTTATCATTATTAGATGGCCTTGAGCCATATTTATTGTATTAAGTTCTCTCTTGAGACACTCAATGTAATAAGTGTGTGATTGCTACTCTGTTATAAATCCTTCAAGTACTATGTGGTGTCAGCATTACTGATCCAGGGATGACACTGGAGCACAGAGATTGGACCGTTTGAGGTCTGCTCACTACAGAAATATTTCTTCTAAGAATGGATAAATTGGATGTATAACTAAAATAAGTCTAGATACATCCATTTCTAGGACAAGTATTTCCAGACGGAAGGAGGATTAGTTATACCAAGAGAGCCGGATTAGCACCGCTTAGTTCATTTAAATGTAATGAAATCCATCATGTTTATATGAAGATCCGGCTTTTTTATACGAAATCCAACATGCTTATATGAAAACAGTCTGTGTTTGCACGAATTTCATCTGGTTGGTTAGAGTTGTGAAAATGTATACTGCTGGAGTTTGATGTCGTCCTCCGCGGAAGAAAGCGGGAGGAAATTTGTCGGCTGCCGTTGGAGATGCTCTTATGCTGGAAATAATAGAGTCATATCCAATCCATTTGAGTTAATTGCGTGTATGATTCTCCCACTATAAAACGTTAATTGCATGTACAGTGTACACGTGACTTTCAGGGTGGCTACAACTTCATACAGAAAGTTAAAAAGAAATAAGTCCTCCTTAACCTTGTATTCTAAGTACTTTGTGGGTTCCACTGTCAGTACAGTAGCAAAAGAAGTATGTATTAAGTAAGTAATATATAATATAAAAACAAAAGTTAAATACATAATTCGTACTCAAGTCATCTCATTGCGAGCATCCGGCGCTAACTAGGCCAGCACATTTTTGTTGTAGAGCATGCTAGAGATATATCTCAGTGTCTCTTATACTCCATCTGTTCCTAAATATTTGTCTTTTTCATATTTCAAATGAACTACCACATACGGATGTGTATGTAGACATATTTTAGAGTGTAGATTCACTCATTTTGCTCCGTATGTAGTCACTTGTTGAAATCTCTAAAAAGACAAATATTTAGGAATGGAGGGAGTAGAAAACAGAGTTGGTGATGATGGTGTGCGTGCCATCCTGCAATATAGGCCGTCGGATTTATATCTAACGGATAGGAAGGAAACTATGGCAATTTTCCAAAAAGATACCCACACCCCTCTCCACATTTGCAAATAAGGCCTTCCCTCGTTCATCCTTTTCACTACTCTTATAAAAACAGAGTTGGTGATGATGGTGTGCCTGCCATCCTGCAAATTAGGCCGTCTGATTTATATTTGACGGATAGGAAGGAAACTATGGCAATTTTGCAAAAAGATACCCACACCCCTCTCCACATTTGCACATAAGGCCTTCCCTCGTTCATCCTTTTCTCTCACAAGATAAACTACTCATATAAATGCATCTTGATGTTCCATGCAACGCATGGGCATCTTGCTAGTCTCTCACAAGATAAACTACTCATACAAATGCATCTTGATGTTCCGTGCAATGCACGGGCATATAGATAGTTTCTTTTAAAATAGTTATTGCGACAATTGGGTTGAAGTGATATATTTTATGTATGCCCCGAATGATTTCAGATTCACTAGTATGCCTTGTTAATTAACAGAAAACAGGGTGAAAACTATCACATGAGGATGGTAAAAACAAGGCACACTCGGTTCAACATCATCGTCACTACAGCTGTGCGCGCACGAGAAGTCTACATATCGAGGGGGCTATGGAGAAAAAGATGTATCGAGTGTGTCTAAGCGAGGCACAGAGACACAATGTTTGAGAGAGAAACCAATTGACAAATTAAGATCAGATCGAGTTGTCACCCTTCTGCTGTCATTGTTGGGGTTGGGGTGGGGAGGGGGAGGGAGAGAAAGACGTATCGAGAGTGTGCACGGTAGGCATAGAGGCACAACTAGCGAGTGTGTGTATGTGTGTGTGTGTTTGAAAGAGGAGTAGATAGATTACTATCAAGATCAAGGTGCCACCCTACCCCTTCGGTGTCGGGTAGTGTGTGTGTGTGTGTGTGTTTGAGAGAGAAGCCAGTCGATAGATTAGTATCAAGATCGAGGTGTCAGCCTACTCCTTCGGTGTCGGGAAGTGTGTGTGTGGGGGGGGGGGGCAGTAACACTTACATATCTCTATACTCTTATAAAAAACAGAGTTGGTGATGATGGTGTTCCTGCCATCCTGCAATATAGGCCATCCGATTTATATCTGACAGATAGGAAGGAAACTATGGCAATTTTGCAAAAAGATACCCACACCCCTCTCCACATTTGCAAATAAGACATTCCCTCGTTCATCCTTTTCTCCCACAAGATAAACTACTCATACAAATGCATCTTGATGTTCCGTGCAACACATGGGCATCTTGCTAGTAGGGAGAAGGCGTTTGACACATATCTATATTAAGGGATAGGTAGATAGCATGTGTGCGAGCCATACTTAAAGCACCAGGGAGATAAACAAATGGTGTGCGTGCAAGAGCCGGAAAAAATGAAGCGAGAAACAATGTCTACGCGCGCGCGCGCGCGCGTGTGTGTGTGTGTGTGTGTGAGGGAAATCTCAAAACAAAAGGGGCTCTGCTGGAATCCCATTGTATATATTCATATGGTTATGGAACTCGAGTTATCCTTAAGCATATGTGTGAGAGACATAATTATACTTTGAGACATTAGTGGCTATGGGTGGGCAGAATTAAAGGGCTGGGAGTGTTCGACGGAGAGAGCGTGTGTGTTTCTGTGTGGGAGACTTGTAGGACGGGGTAGAAAGACGAATTCTAACCTTGACGGAGGGAGATAAATACACGAAGTGCGCGTGTGTGATTCCGATGCCCACGGGGAAATGAGATATGTATATGTGTGAGAGAGATTGCACAATTCATGCATGTATCACTATCTAGCGATCGTGGGCGTGCATCGCTTGAACATAAATCAATATCTACTTCGTATCATGGCCAAAGGTAGACTATCGATTCAACGCTATAAAGATTGGACATTCACATATCACATTTTTTTTCTTTCTAAATAAACCTTTTCAATTGTTCATGCCAAAGTTACAGTGATGTTTCTTTAAACAACCAATGTAGCTATCATGTACATGCACCATTGTTACTCTTGCATTCAAATTCATTAGTCTTGAATTATTTAAGGTTCTATTATGAAGTAATATATATAATATTCATATATGAATTCAACGGGTACGCAATTTACGAAATGGAGGCTATGTAATCATATGAGGTAACACTTTTAAGTAGCGGACTACAATATCCATTTCTTTTGTGGGACTGCAATATCCATTTCTTTTTGTGCGCCTCTACACTAACACATCAATGCATTATGTTTAAGTAAATAACCAATGGCACTAAATTATTATTTGCACGAGAAATGCATAGGCTGAGCGTTTGATCCCTTTTTTGTGAACGCGCCTCTACACCCATACGATTGACCGTGCCCGTGTGAACGTCCAAGTTATCGGCACATCATCCCGAGTTATTGTCTTTTTTCTAGGGTGGACTTCACACCAGTTATTAAGTGCTGACGCGTGCCCCGTGTACATAGTCTCGCATGACCTTCCCGCTAGCACGGTCCAAAATTAGTTGAAAATGGATATGAACGATCCCACGGGTGGCAAAATCTCCCGCCTCATTCGAAAATTTCCACCACCTATTATTTAGCATGCGAAATTCCCATTTTGTCCTTGGTGCACGGAGAATAACAGTTACAATACCGCCCTGATCTACATAATAGGTCGGGGCTGCTTTGGTAACTTCTGGTTCCCCCCACCACACGGCACCCCCATTTCCTCTCCCCCTCCCGCAAAAATGACTAACTCCACAGCACCAGAGCGTCTTACATCACGCCGTTCGTACTTCATTGGCCTTTCTACCCTCCCCTTTCGAAACCCTAGACTGCTCATCCACTGGCGTACCAGAGCCCATTCACTGCCCGCGGCGTCCACCTCACTGGATCTGCTTCTGCGGCCGCATCTACCCCTCCCACCTCCACTAGAAACAAGTAGACTGCTCATCCACCACTTTACCACCGCCCATTCAGTGTCGGCCTTGTCCACGGTGCTGGATCTGCTTCGCCGGTACTCTCGTCAACCGCAGCGCATCTACAGTGGCTCATTCGTACTCCCCATCGGAGACGCTTTGTCCACACCCCTAGAGCCGCCCCACTGACGGCCTCTGATCCTCTTCGCCGACACCTTCCTCAACCCTACCAGAGCCGCTTCATCGACACCATCGTCAACCCTACCGGAGCATCTTCGCCTATACCATTATCAACCCTACCGGGGCCACTTTGCCAACTCACAAGTCCACGGCCTCAGATCTGCTATGTCGCACCCTCATCCAACCTACCGGAGCAGCTTCTGACACCCCGTCCACGGCCGCAGATCCGCATCGTCGACACCATCCTTAACCCAACCACCGGAGTAGCTTCACCGACGCCCTCGTCCATGACCATAGATCCGCTTCGCCCACACCGTAGTCCACCCTACCAGAGCCGCTCCACAAACTCCCTACTCGACGGTTCTAGATCTCCTTACCGGACCCCGACAGCCAGCGCAATGTCATCACCCTTGACGTTTCTAACCTGATTCCTACTGTTTGGCAAGATGCCAAGCACCCGCCACAGCCTAGGTACTTGTCACCTTTAAACCCGTCCAGCATCACCTGCCAGATGTACTTCAAATATACTAACAGGTCGCTGTTATCTGTTATGCAGCTGGCAAAAGCTACAAGGATGATGTTTCTTCTTGATCTAACAGCTTGGCCAACCATGATCCTAGACTAAGGCATTGCTATGATTTTGTAAGTGCTTCTCTCTCTCTTGTATTGTTGTGTGCCTGCCAACGTGCTTTGCTAGGATTTTCGACCAGTAATCCCTTTGTGCAGACAATGATTTCTACTACTGGCTGCTAAATTAGTTATGTAAATGTCATACATGATACTACCTCGTACCTCCATTTCTAAATATAAGTATTTCTAGATATTCCACTATATAGGCTACATACGGAGCAAAATGAGTGAATCTACACTCAAAAATGCATCTATATACATCTTTATGTGTTCCATACTGGAATCTCTACAAAGACATATATTTAGGAACAGAGGTAGTACATTACACAAAATCGTAAGTGGCATGTAGGAATTCTAGTGCACTACATTAGGCTCCCTTAGAGTGCCTGCTAGTCCAGCACACATAGTCATGGCTAGTTTATGCTACGCACACAATCGTTAATTGGTGGTTTAAATATGCGCAAGGGATACACAATGTATTATCCTGTAGAGATGTCTGAAATTAGCCGTGTCAACTTGCAGATAGGGTTACACAATGAAAAAGTACAAGATGTATCTGGCAATTTCATGGAACATCACAAAAAAAGGAGAGGCAGCGTTGAGCCTATACAGTGTGCTATGGTAGGTCACTCCTCCATTGCAATCATCGTGACATGTTATTTGTATGTCAGTTTTATTGGCCAAGTTTCTTATGGACAGTTATTATGAGTTATCCTAAAAAAATAAGCACATGTGAATATAAGCTCCAGGTAATAAGCCAACCAGTTCTTTTCATTGCCTTCCTTTTGTGCTTTTCTTTGGTATGATTCAGTGAAAAGTCTAGGTTGCATTATATTTTGTCATTTTTCTACCCATATGAAAGTTAATTGGACTTGCAAACATCACAAATTGAACCCAGTGCAGTTATTAATATGATAGGAAAACAGACCATCACTATTTGTTCAAAATGCAAATACAAAGAAACCATATACTTGGCACAATCTACTTTGGTCAATGTCTTCCATAGAGATCCCATTGCCTAATTTAAACAAAGAACGCATGACCCACATATAAATGAAGAACAATTATTTATTAAAATTTGATGGTCCAAGTGGCTGGTTATTATCATATAGCAGCACCACCTGAAAGCATCATATAGCAGCAGCAGCTCATAGCAACTCATCATACAGTAGCAGCAGCAGTGTGCAATTCACCATATACCAGCATCAGCTCATAGCAATTCATCATATAGCAGCAGCAGGAGCAGCTCATAGCAATTCATCATATAGCAGTAGGAGGAGCAGCTTATAGCAACTCATCATATAGCAGCAGCAACTCATAGCAATTCATCATATGGCAGCAGGAGGAGCAGCTCATAGCAATGCATCATATAGCAGCAGCATAAGCAGCTCTTAGTAATTCATCGTATAGTGATCAGAATGAAAATTTGGCAAAAAAATCATAGGAGATCCTCACCTTGTTGGATGAGCTCATCCTTCTATAGCACCTCAAGGCTATGGCCTGGGAGGAGGGGAGGGGGAATAAGGTGCCTTCTGCCGCAGTGTGGCATCAGCCATAGTTGTGCGGCGCCCACCGGAGTAGTGTGTTGGACGGACCACAGTGGAGCAGCTGCTGGAGACCATGAGAATTGTTGGGGAACATAGAAATTTCAAAAAAAATTCCTACGCACATGCAAGATCATGGTGATGCATAGCAATGAGAGGGGAGAGTGTCGTCCACGTACCCTCGTGGACCGTAAGCGGAAGCGTTATGAGAACACGGTTGATGTAGTCGTACTTCTTCACGATCCGACCGATCCACGTACCAAACGTACGGCACCTCCGAGTCCAGCACACATTCAGCTCGGTGACGTCCCACGAACTCCGATCTAGAAGAGCTTCGAGGGAGAGTTCCGTCAGCACGACGGCGTGATGACGGTGATGATGATGCTACTGACGCAGGGCTTCGCCTAAGCACTGCTACGATATGAACGAGGTGGATTATGGTGGAGGGGGGCACCACACACGGGTAAGAACAATGTCAACTTGTGTGTTCTAGGGTGCCCCCCTCCCCACGTATATAAAGGAGGGAGGGGAGGCCGGTCGGCCTCTCTAGGCGCGCCAAAGGGGGGAGGAATCCTCCTCCTAGTAGGAGTAGGATTCCTCCTTTCCTAGTCCTACTAGGAGGGGGAAGGAAGGAGAAGGGGAGGAGAAGGAAAGAGGGGGCACAGCCCCTCCCCTAGTCCAATTCGGACTAGGCCCATGGGGGGCACGTGGCCAGCCCTCGTGGCTTCTCCTCTTTTTTCCCTTAAAGCCCACTAAGGCCCATATGTACTCCCTTATTCCCGTAACTCCCCCGGTACTCCAAAAAAATACCCGGATCACTCGAAACCTTTCCGATGTCCGAATATAGCCTTCCAATATATCGATCTTTATGGCTCAATCATTTCGAGACTCCTCGTCATGTCCGTAATCTCATCCGGGACTCCGAACAACCTTCTGTACATCAAATCACATAAACTCACAATACCAATCGTCACCGAATGCTAAGGGTGCGGACCCTACGGGGTCATGAACTATGTAGACATGACTGAGACATGTCTCTCGTCTATAACCAATAGCGGAACCTGGATGCTCATATTGGCTCCTACATATTCTACGAAGATCTTTATCGGTCAAACCGCATAACAACATACGTTGTTCCCTTTGTCATGGGTATGTTACTTGCCCGAGATTCGATCGTCGGTATCATCATACCTAGTTCAATATCGTTACCGGCAAGTCTCTTTACTCGTTCCGTAATGTATCATCCCACAACTAACTCATTAATCACATTGCTTGCAAGGCTTATAGTGATGTGCATTACCGAGAGGGCCCAGAGATACCTCTCTGATACATGAAGTGACAAATCCTAATCTCGATCTATGCCAACTCAACAAACACCATCGGGGACACCTGTAGAGCATCTTTATAGTCACCCATTTACGTTGTGACATTTGATAGCACACAAGGTGTTCCTCCGGTATTTGGGAGTTGCATAATCTCATAGTCAGAAGAACATGTATAAGTCAACGTGCTAAGCTAACGGAATGGGTCAAGTCAATCACATCATTCTCTAATGATGTGATCCCGTTAATCAAATGACAACTCATGTCTATGGCTAGGAAACTTAACCATCTTTGATTCAAAGAGCTAGTCAACTAGAGGCATACTAGTGACATTTAGTTTGTCTATGTATTCACACATTTACTAAGTCTCCGGTTAATACAATTCTAGCATGATTAATAAATGTTTATCATGATATAAGGAAATATAAATAATAACTTTATTATTGCCTCTAGGGCATATTTCCTTCAGCCTCCCACTTGCACTAGAGTCAATAATCTAGTTCACATCGTCATGTGATTTCACACCAATAGTTCACATCTTTATGTGATTAGTTCACATCTTCATGTGACTAATACCCAAAGGGTTTACTAGAGTCAGTGATCTTAGTTCAGATCTCCATGTGATTAACACCCAAAGAGTACTAAGGTGTGATCATGTTTTGCTTGTGAGAGAAGTTTAGTCAATGGGTCTGCCATATTCAGATCCCTATGTATTTTGCAAATTTCTATGTTAACAATGCTCTACACGGAGCTACTCTAGCTAATTGCTCCCACTTTTAATATGTATCTAGGTCGAGACTTAGAGTCATCCAGATCGGTGCCAAAGCTTGCATCGACGTAACTCTTTACGATGAACTCTTTGTCACCTCCATAACCGAGAAACATTTCCTTATTCCACTAAGGATATTTTTGACCGTTGTCCAGTGATCTACTCCTGGATCATTATTGTACCCTCTTTCCAAACTTATGGTGAGGTACACAATAGGTTTGGTACACAGCATGGCATACTTTATAGAACCTATGACTGAGGCATAGGGGATGACTTTTCATTCTATTTCTATTTTCTGCCGTGGTCGGATTTTGAGTCTTTACTCAACTTCACACCTTGCAACACAGGCAAGAACTCCTTCTTTCACTGTTCCATTTTGAGCTACTTCAAAATCTTGTCAAGGTATGTACTCATTGAAAATATATCAAGTGTCTTGATCTATCTCTATAGATCTTAATGCTCAGTATGTAAGTAGCTACACCAAGGTCTTTCTTTGAAAAACTCCTTTCAAACACTCCTTTATGCTTTTCCAGAAAATTCTACATTATTTCCGATCAACAACATGTCATTCACATATACTTATCAGAAATGTTGTAGTGCTCCCACTCACTTTCTTGTAAATACAGGCTTCACCGCAAGTCTGTATAAAACCATATGCTTTGATCACTTTATCAAAGCATATATTCCAACTCCGAGGTGCTTGCACCAGTCCATAAATGGATTGCTGGAGCTTGCTCACTTTGTTAGCACCTTTAGGATTGACAAAACCTTCTGGTTGCATCATATGCAACTCCTCTTTAAGAAATCCATTAAGGAATGTAGTTTTGACATCCATTTGCCAGATTTCATAAAATGCGACAACTGCTAACATGATTCGGATAGACTTTTAAGCATCAATACGAGTAAAAAAATCTCATCATAGTCAACACCTTGATCTTGTCAAAAACATTTTGCGACAATTCGAGCTTTGTAGATAGTAACACTACTATCGGCGTCCGTCTTCCTCTTGAAGATCCATTTATTCTCAATGACTCACCGATCATCGAGCAAGTCATTCAAAGTCCATACTTTGTTCTCATACATGGATCACATCTCAAATTTCATGGCTTCAAGCCATTTTACGAAATCTGGGCTCATCATCGCTTCCTCATAGTTCGTAGGTTCGTCATGGTCAAGTAACATGACCTCCAGAATAGGATTACCATACCACTCTGGTGTGGATCTCACTCTGGTTGACCAACGAGGTTCGGTAGTAACTTGATCTGAAGTTACATGATCATCATCATTAGCTTCCTCACTAATTGGTGTAGGAGTCACAGGAACAGATTTCTGTGATGAACTACTTTCCAATAAGGGAGCAGGTACAGTTACCTCATCAAGTTTTGCTTTCCTCCCACTCACTTCTTTCGAGAGAACTCCTTCTCTAGAAAGGATCCATTCTTAGCAACGAATATCTTGCCTTCGGATCTGTGATAGAAGGTGTACCCAACTATCTCCTTTGGGTATCCTATGAAGACACATTAATCCGATTTGGGTTTGAGCTTATCAGTATGAAACTTTTTCACATAAGCATCGAAACCCCAAACTTTAAGAAAGGACAGCTTTGGTTTTTTGCCAAACCATAGTTTATACGGTGTCATCTCAATGGATTTAGATGGTGCCCTATTTAACGTGAATGTAATTGTCTCTAATGCATAACCCCAAAATGATAGCGGTAAATCAGCAAGAGACATCATAGATCGCACCATATCTAGTAAAGTACGATTACGACGTTCGGACACACCATTATGCTGTGGTATTCCAGTTGGCGTGAGTTGCGAAACTATTCCGCATTGTTTCAAATGAAGACCAAACTCGTCACTCAAATATTATCCTCCACAATCAGATCGCAGAAACTTTATTTTCTTGTTACGATGATTTTCCACTTCACTTTGAAATTCTTTGAACTTTTCAAATGTTCGAGACTTATGTTTCATCAAGTAGATATACCCGTATCTGCTCAAATCATCTGTGAAGATTAGAAAATAACGATACCTGCCGCGAGCCTCAACACTTATCGGATCGCATACATCAGGATGTATTATTTCCAACAAGTCTTTTGATTGCTTCATTGTTCTGGAGAACGGAGTCTTAGTCATCTTGCCCATGGGGCATGGTTCGCAAGCATCAACTGATTCATAATCAAGTGATTCCAAAAGTCCATCAGCATGGATTTTTCTTCATGTGCTTTATACCAATATGACCTAAACGACAGTGCCACAAATAAGTTGCACTATCATTATTAACTTTGCATCTTTTGGCTTCAATATTATGAATATGTGTATCTCTACGATCGAGATTCAATAAACCATTCACCTTGGGTGTATGACCATTGAAGGTTTTATTCATGTAAACAGAACAATAATTATTCTCTGATTTTAAATGAATAACCTTATTGCAATAAACATGATCAAATCATATTCATGCTTAACTCAAACACCAAATAACATTTATTTAGGTTCAACCACTACAAAAAAAGACACATCCGTGACATTTTGGGTCGAACGAATTTTTTTCTGTCATACATATAACACTTCTATGACGATAATTGTGACAAACCCCGGTATGAGCATAGATGTGGTGGGATCCTACTTCTATGACAAAAAATGGGCTGTTCATCCTGGGCGGGCCGGAGACGCAGCTGCATGACATTCTTTGGGCCATCCAGGACGGAAAAAACCGTGGTAGAAGCGAGGGGGACGAAAATTTCGGGGAGTTCCCGGTTACGGTGGGAGGTCGCGGGCCGAGCGATGCGCGTTTCTCTCATACACGTACGCGCGTGTGTGCAAGGCGTTGGCTCTAACTGAACCCGAGTGAGGAGTTGGGCTCTAACTGAACCCGAGCGATTGCACTGTAGGCTACGCGTTACTGAACCCGAGCGATCGATCGATGGCTGTTAACTGAACCCGATTGAGCGATTCCTTCGCTACTGCTGCTAACTAAAGCCGATCGATGGGATGAACAGTGAGCATTGCGGGGGGGTGTTGGATGAATAGTGAGCGGTGGTGTTGCCTCTGGATGAACATGACCCCGTGGTGTGGTGGAGGGCTGGATGAACAGTAGACGATGGAGGGGTGCCTGTGGAGGGGTGGTTGAACAGGACCCCGTGGTGTGGAGGGCTGGATGAGCAGTAGACGGTGGAGGGCTGGTTGAACAGTAGCCAGTGGAGTAGCGCGCGGTGGATGCTGGATGAACAGGAGCCCGTGAAGGCTGGATGAACAGGAGCCCGTGGAGGCTGGAGGAGGTGGACGGTGGAGATGAGCAGTATCCCGTGGAGTCCCGTTTTGCGGTATGCCACACCCCTCCCGATGAATAGGACCCCCGTTTTGACCGTAGCGCTCCAACACAAGTATGTTTCCTCCGTTTTGCGGTACGCCACACCCCTCCCGATCAACAGGACCCCCGTTTCGACCGTAGGAGGTCTGTTTCCTCCGTTTTGCGGTACGCCACGCCCCTCCCGATGAACAGGATCCCGTTTTGAACGTGGCTGGTCGAACACAAGGCTGTTTCCTCTGTTCTGCGGTACGCCAGGCCTTGTTTCCATCGCTTATTCCGTCCAAGACCTCCCGATGAACACGACGCGTTCCGTTGCCTCCCCATGAACACGACAATGACGTTGTTTCTCTGTTCCGACCCAGCCATTTACACGAGCCCTCGCCGTACATATGCGCGAGTAGGCGTTCGAGACCCCGCCCGTATGTACACATACGTGGCCGTATTTTCTTTCGTGCACCCTAACAGCTGTATGTACGTGTACATGCTACGTGCGCGCCTCTACTACGACACGTGCGCGCCTGTACATCGACTAGTATATATGTACGTACACATTTGCGACCAGAATGACAACACTACGTACGCTTCGACCAGGTGGGTCCCGACTATCAAGCACTTCCTTGCGTGCGAAGATGTAGCTGGTGGGTCCCAACAGTCAGGGGGGCGAATCGTTTTGTTTTTTTTTCCCGGACGCACTTCCTTGCGTGTGAGGGTGTAGCTGGTGGGTCCTAGCAGTCAGGGGGGGAACGTTTTTTTGCGAAATACGATGGCCTGTCCGGTGGGTCCCCGCTATCAGGTGGAGGAATAATTATTTTGCACGTGATAAGGAGGCACTTCCTTGCTGCGGCCGTGGACCTAGCTGTCAGCCTCTCCACGTACAGTCCACGTCCGATGGAAGTCGTTCCTTGACCACGTTGACCACGCCGCGCCGAGAGCACCAGGGCGGTGGACAACGGCGAGGCCTAGGAAGTGGTCGACGGGGAGCCGGGAAGATGCGGCAGTGGAAGCCCGCGCGGAGAGGAGTACGAGGGTTCACTGTTTCGGCTGCGGTGTGAGGCTGCTGTTGCTGCAGGGCCTGGCCAGCGGTGGGAATAGTAGCGGGCGGTGAGGCCTCCGCGGCAGCACAGCCGGCCACGGGAGGCAGGAGCATGCGGCACGACCGGCGCTGCTTTGGGCGGCTGGAGCAAGAAGACCAGAGGTTGAAGAAGCACTACGGCCGTTGGCTGGACATCGTACGGTCACTGGAGCTAGAATCGTTCATATTGACTAAAGTTGACAAAGCCCTTGGTACACTCTAACTTAGTAGGCCCACAAGTCAGCCTCCCACCATGGTGGGTCCCAGCTAGCAGGGGGAGTATTCATATTTTTGTGCGTAATAAGGAGGCACTTCCGGTGGGTCCGAGCTAACAGCGGGGGAATGTTTTTTTCACGAAATACCCTGGCCTGTCCGGTGGGTCCGAGCAGTCAGGGGGGAAACATTTTTTTCCTGAAATAAGATGACCCGTCCGGTGGGTCCCTGCTGTAAGGTGGAGGAATAATTATTTTGCACGTAATAAGGAGGCACTTCCTTGCAGGTGCCTGGACCCAGCTGTCGTCCTCTCCACGTACAGTACTCTTCCGATGGAAGTCGGTCGTTGACCACGTTGACCACGCCGCGCCAAGAGCACTAGGGCGGTGGTCTGGACGACGACGAGGCCTAGGAAGGGGGCGACGTGGAGCCGGGGAAGACGCAGCAGTGGAAGCCCGCGCGGAGAGGAGTACGAGGTTTCACTGGTTCGGCTACGGTGTGAGGCTGCCGTCACCACAGAATAATAGGGGGTGTGGGTGAGTGGAGGGATGGCCTGGCTAGTGGTGGGAGTAGTATGGGGGCGGTGAGGCCTCTGCGGCAGCACAGCCGGCCACGGGAGGCAGGAGCAAGCGGCATGACCGACGCTGCTTTGGGCGGCTGGACCAAGAAGACCAGAGGTAGAAGAAGCACTACAGTCGTTGGATGGACATCGTACGGTCACTGAAGCTAGAAACGTTTATTATTGACTAAGTTGACAAAGCCCTTGGTACACACTAACTTAGTAGGCCCACAGGTCAGCCTCCGAAACGGTGCGCCCCAGATGTCAGGGGGAGGAATCATTTTTTGGGCGGCCGAAGCTAAGAATATCCGAGATTGAAGAAGAAGCACGACATCCGTTGGATAGAGATCCAACGGCCACTGCTGCTAGAACCGTGTGTTGACTATAATAAGTTGGCAAAGCCTTGCATACGCGTCAACTTTGTTTTTTTAGGGGACGCGCCACTTAGTAGGCCCACAAGTGTGTGGCAGAGAACTTATAGCCCATTTGCGTTTTGTAAGAATGTACAGCCCATTTTGGAATTCTAATGGAATTTACAACAGCCCATTTACAGTTTTTTAAAAGTACAGCCCATTTTCTAGCTAGGACAATGATTAAAAATTTCAACCAACCGTTGAAGACAGAATTCAATAAAATTTCCCACATTTTGATGGGCTCCGAAATATTTTTATCCCGAAATTTCTAGTCAGATTAAATATAAATTTGTATTACGTAAAAATCCGACCAAACATTGCACGCGCAACAATGAAAATTTAAGATTTTCAAAATCCATAAATAATATTTTATAAACTAATTTCGTGTTTGGTGCGTTTTTTATAGTTATTGCCCAGTTTTTATAATTACATCCCATTTATTATTTTTAAAGCCCATTTTCCTGTTAAGCCTAATGCATCCCTCCTAGGAAAGATTTGCAGCCCAGCGGGGCGGAGAATAACAAGTTGACCTTGCCTGGGTATTCCTCAAAAAGACGTATAGCTGGGCTAGCCATTTTCATCTTGAAAAAATTAGTATCTGGGCTGGATATCTGGCCTGGGCTAGACGGGCCATAGCCCGCCCAGTTAATACCCTGCTCTCCTCTGAACAACAACGAAATCATCGCCAAGAAAAACTCTGCGGTGCTCATGCCTCAAAAACACAAATACTACTCGAGCTGCTTGGTCCCAGCTGTTGACTGCACCTTGTGCAATTCTCTCATTTATATTGACCACATAGGTTGACAATGGTGTGGGACCGTGATGTTAGGAAACCAAGAGGTAGCAAAAAAAGTTGTACATAATAAGGAGGCACTTGCGTACGTGCGGCTATGGCCCTAGTGGGTCTCTAGTGTCATCCAGTCAAAATAAAGTCATCTCCTGAATCCTCATGTTCGTTAACGATGTTAACAATGCTCGGTGCCACAGCGAGCGCAACAACTCGAAGGACAACGGAGAGGGCCTTGCCGGCCCTACGGATGGTCTGATACAGTGCCCGCTACTCATTCAGGAAGCCAGGATCATCGGACACCTATGAGCACCTTCGAGAAACTAAGATGGCATGAAACGGTAAGGCCTCGCTTGGGAGCTCTGGTTTATTTCAAACATGTATTAACATACAAGTGTAATTTACTCGTCATCGAAAACAACACGTAAAATACAGGCGTAATGAAACCGAGGGCCCGAGGTCTGTAAGTAAAACAGGCGGGTTATGCGTGTAATTTGAGAGACCAGTGTATATTTTACGAGCACTGCTATATGGACGACATTACCAGACGATACATGCACGATGTGCGTATCATGCCATCCATGGGCAAGGCTGAAACAGCAGCTAACGGCTGGATTATTAATCGCCCGAGTGTCGTTCAGTGTTTTTATCGCGTGTCAAGTACTTCCGATATTTTACTAGTCGAAATCGACCAACCAAGCGCCTTCGCCCGAGACCATCTGCTTTAATTTACAAGCGTCAGTTTTACAAGCGATTTTGGTTGGAAAACGACGATCCAATCACGGCCTAATATCATGAGTTGGTCGGAAGATCATATGCTTTCACGTCTAACCTACCCGACTTGTTGTATAGGCTATGAATGAAACATCAGACGATGAACTTCTTAAGCACGGAAACAACAGAAGAGGATGATCTTCTTAACTAGCAAATCACTGGCATTAGATGGACATGCAAAACAATACGAAGCATTATTCTCAGGAGGCACGGTGAACAGCTCGTGATGCCGCATGCCACAACATTCCAAGCTCAACTTTGCAAGCAAACACAAGGCTTGGCATTACATAGACAATATTCAGAACAAACTCTTAACATAGGAATATCTCAGCAGAGTAACTATTTACTTCTAAACTGAACACAGGAATAGGAAAAAACAGTCGATGCTGCTCACAGCAAGGGCGTCCCACTCAAAAATATCAAATGCATGTCTTCTGGCTAACATCGATGAGCAAATTTTGACAAGGTTTTCCAATTCCAATATATTAAACTAACATCTCCTTTCTAACATCAATGATTAAACTTTGACAAGCTTTTCCCATTCAAAATATGTAATGCCCATGATCGTGGAGTCCTGTCATAGATTTTGTACTTGTTGGGGCACTTTTTGCCAAGGGCACTCCACGTGTTGTTAAATTGCCAATGGTCTCTGCAGACTAGTCATGTCACCGGTGTCTAATAATACTCTGTAAAGCTTCTCGGTCATTCCTTCTGTAATGTAGCGCAAACAGTGACTGCTTCTTTCTCCAAAGTGGAACGACCAACTAGACCCAGTAATGCAGCAGTTTGCCTTACACATTGGCTCCTTTTGTGCAGTTTAACTAAAATCAAAGTCGGAATAAAATCGAGCTTTAATTTTGATATCCCTGTAAGCAACAATAGGTATAAGGGAAACAATTAATAAGAAGTAACGGTTGATGACTTGTACTCCCAGAAGAAAAGCATCTACTGATCTACTTTATCTTAATGGGAAACAAAGCAGGAGAGTAGCGATTCTCCATCAGTGTGATTCATCCATATTGACTGAGACATTATCTTAACAATGCCTTGTTTCAACATGTATAAAGAACGACAAAGCTTATAAAGGGGGTGGTGCTGAATTTGTTGTAACAAAGCAACAAGCATCATGTCTGGGTTAGTCCCATTTTTGTTCACTACTTAATGGGAAAAGACTGCAATACAATAGCTTCAATTCATCATTTATTTAAAACAGTACCAATACAAGTAGCACAGCATCTCAAAACACACTGCACGATCATGTGGATGAAGGCAAGTACCAACCTGTCATGACACACACAAGATCACGTATGAATCTGCCAACGTGAATAGGAAATCCAATCTCGTTTTGTGCAGTTGCACTGAAATCAAGCAAAGAGTTTAACAAAGCGAAGCAAAATGTCTCAATAGCAACAAGTTGAATAAATATCCCAGTATAAACAAAGGCAAAAAAGGAATCAATTACTGGCTAATAAAGGAGGATGAAACATGCGGCCTGATACGTCTCCGACGTATCTAGAATTTTTGATTGCTCCATGCTATATTATCTACTGTTTTGGACTATATTGGGCTTTATTTTCCACTTTTATAATATTTTTGGGACTAACCTATTAACCGGAGGCCCAGCCTAGAATTGGTGTTTTTTTGCCTATTTCAGTGTTTCGAAGAAACGGAATATCAAACAGATTCCAAACGGAATAAAATCTTCGGGAACGTGATTTTCTCACCGAACGTGATCCAGGAGACTTGGACCCTACTCCAGGGGGTTAAAGAGGAGGTCACGAGGGTGGGGGGTGCCCCCCTAGGGCGCGCCCCTGCCTCGTGGGCCCCTCGGTGCTCCACCGACGTACTCCTTCCTCCTATATATACACACGTACCCCCAAACGACCAGAACAGGAGCCAAAAACCTAATTCCACCGCCGCAACTTTCTGTATCCACGAGATCCCATCTTGGGGCCTGTTCCAAAGCTCCGCTGGAAGAGGGTCGTCATCACGGAGGGCTTCTACATCATCATAGCCCCTCCGATGAAGTGTGAGTAGTTTACCTTAGACCTTTGGGTCCATAGTTAGTAGCTAGATGGCTTCTTCTCTCCTTTTGGATCTCAATACAAAGTTCTCCCCCTCTCTTGTGGAGATCTATTCGATGTAATCTTCTTTTTGTGGTGTGTTTGTTGAGACCGATGCATTGTGGGTCTATGATCAAGTCTATCTATGAATGATATTTGAATCTTCTCTGAATTATTTTATGTATGATTGGTTACCTTTGCAAGTCTCTTTGAATTATCCGTTTGGTTTGGCCAACTATATTGGTAGTTCTTTCCATGGGAGAAGTGCTTAGCTTTGGGTTCGATCTTGCGGTGTCCTTACCCAGTGACAGAAGGGGCACCAAGGCACGTATTGTATCATTGCCATCGAGGATAACAAGATGGGGTTTATTTCATATTGCATGAATTTATCTCTCTACATCATGTCATCTTGCTTAAGGCGTTACTCTGTTTTCAACTTAATACTCTATATGCATGCTGGATAGCGGTCGATGAGTGGAGTAATAGTAGTAGATGCAGAATCGTTTCGATCTACTTGTCACGGACGTGATGCCTATATACATGATCATGCCTAGATATTCTCATAACTATGCTCAATTCTGTCAATTGCTCAATAGTAATTTTTTCACCCACCGTAGAATACTTATGCTCTTGAGAGAAGCCACTAGTGAAACCTATGGCCCCCGGGTCTATTCTCATCATATCAATCTCCATCACTTTAATCTTGCTTTGTTTTTTACTTTGCTTTTACTATTTACTTTGCATCTTTATACCAAAAGTATTATATCTATCAGATCTCACTCTCGTAAGTGACTGTGAAGGGATTGACAACCCCTAATCGCGTTGGTTGCGAGTAGCTATCGTTTTGTGTAGGTACGAGGGACTTGAGCGTGGTCTCCTACTGGATTGATACCTTGGTTCTCAAAAACTGAGGGAAATACTTACGCTACTCTGCTGCATCATCCCTTCCTCTTCAAGGAAAACCAACGCAAGCTCAAGATGTAGCAAGAAGGATTTCTGGCACCGTTGCCGGGGAGTCTACGCAAAAAGTCAACATACCAAGTACCCATCGCAATCCCTATCTCTCGCATTACATTATTTTCCATTTGCCTCTCGTTTTCCTCTCCCCCCAATTCACCCTTGCTGTTTTATTAGCCCTCTCTCTCTATCCTCCCTCTCTATTTGCCTCTTTTGCCCGCTTGCCTTTTGTTTGCTCGTGTGTTAGATTGCTTGTTTGTCGCGATGGCTCAAGATACTATGAAATTGTGTGACTTCACCAATACCAATAATAATGATTTCCTTAGCACTCTGATTGCTCCTCTTACCCATGCTGAATCTTGTGAAATTAATATTGCTTTGTTGAATCTTGTTATGAAAGATCAATTCGCCGGCCTTCCTATTGAAGATGCCGCTACTCATCTGAATAGCTTCGTTGATTTATGTGATATGCAAAAGAAAAAAGATGTCAATAATGATGTCGTTAAATTGAAGCTATTTCCTTTTTCGATTAGAGATCGTGCTAAAGCTTGGTTTTCGTCTTTTCCTAAGAATAGTATTGATTCTATGCACAAGTGCAAAGATGCTTTTATCTCTAAGTATCTTTCTCCCGCTAAGATCATCTCTCTTAGAAACGATATTATGAACTTTAAACAACTTGATCATGAACATGTTGCACAAGCTTGGGAGAGAATGAAATTAATGATACTTAATTGCCCTACTCATGGTTTGAATTTGTGGATGATCATACAAAAATTTTATGCCGGATTGAATTTTGCTTCTAGAAATCTTTTAGATTCGGCCGCGGGTGGCACTTTTATGGAAATCACTTTAGGAGATGCTACTAAACTCCTAGATAATATTATGGTTAATTATTCTCAATGGCATACTGAAAGATCTTCTAATAAAAAGGTGCATGTGATAGAAGAAATTAATGTGTTGAGTGGAAAGATGGATGAACTTATGAAATTATTTGCTGCTAAGAGTGTTTCTTCTAATCCTAATGATATGCCCCTGTCTACTTTGATTGAGAATAACAATGAATCTAAGGATGTGAATTTTGTTTGTAGGAATAATTTTGGTAACAACGCTTATAGAGGGAATTTTAATCCTAGGCCATATCCTAGTAATCCTTCTAATAATTATGGGAATTCCTACAACAACTCTTATGGAAATTATAATAAGATGCCCTCTGAATTTGAGACTAGTGTTAAAGAGTTTATGAATTCACAAAAGAATTTTAATGCTTTGCTTGAAGAGAAATTGCTTAAAGTTGATGAATTGGCTAGGAACGTTGATAGAATTCTCTTGAGGTTGATTCTTTAAAGCTTAGATCTATTCCTCCTAAGCATGATATCAATGAGTCTCTCAAAGCCATGAGAATTTCCATTGATGAGTGCAAGGAAAGAACCGCTAGGATCCGTGCTTCCAAAGATGCCTTTATTAAAGCGTGTTCTTCCAATACCTATGAAAATCAAGATGAAGATCTAAAATTTATTGGTGTGTCTCCTATTAAATCTTTATTTTGCAATATGAATCTTGATGAAGCTGAATATGATCTTCCTTTACCTATAAGCCGTTCTAAAAATTCGGAGTATTTAGATCTTAATGATGAAATTGATGAAAGTGGGATTGAAAGAAATAAAAATCTAGATGTTGCTAAACCTACTATATTGGATTTAAAGGAATTTAATTATGAAAGTTGCTCTTTAGTTGATTGTGTTTCCTTGTTGCAATCCGTGCTAAATTCTCCACATGCTTATAGTCAAAATAAAGCCTTCACCGAACATATTGTTGATGCCTTGATGCAATCTTATGAAGAAAAACTTGAGTTGAAAGTTTCTATCCCTAGAAAACTCTATGATGAGTGGGAACCAACTATTAAAATTAAAGTTGAAGATCATGAGTTTTATGCTTTGTGTGATTTGGGTGCTAGTGTCTCTACTATTCCCAAAACTTTGTGTGATTTGCTAGATTTCCGTAATTTTGATGATTGCTCTCTAAACTTGCATCTTGCGGATTCCACTATTAAGAAACCTATGGTAAGGATTAATGATGTTCTTATTGTTGCAAATAGGAATTATGTGCCTGTAGATTTCATTGCTCTTGATATAGATTGCAATCCTTCTTGCCCTATTATTCTTGGTAGACCTTTCCTTAGAAAGGTTGGTGCGATTATTGATATGAAGGAAGGGAATATTAGATTTCAATTTCCATTAAAAAAGGGCATGGAACACTTTCCAAGAAAGAAAATAAAATTTCCATATGAAACTATCATGAGAGCCACTTATGGATTGCCTACCAAAGATGGCAATACCTAGATCTATCCTCGCTTTTATGCCTAGCTAGGGGCGTTAAACTATAGCGCTTGTTGGGAGGCAACCCAATTTTATTTTTATTCCTTGCTTTTTGATCCTGCTTAGTAATAAATAAATTATTTAGCCTCTGTTTTGTTTTTGTTTTTTGTGTTTAATTAGTGTCTGTGCCAAGTAGAAACGTTGGGAAGACATGGGGAAAGTCTTGTTGAACTTGCTGTAAAAAACAGAAACTTTAGCACTCACGAGAACTGCTGTAATTTTTATTTGAAGAGTGATATTTAGTTAATTATTTTTGCAGATGATTAATAGATAGATTACTCACGTCCAGCAATTTATTTTAGAATTTTTGGGGTTCCAGATCTTGTGCTAGTTACAGATTACTACAGACTGTTCTGTTTTTGACAGATTCTGTTTTTCGTGTGTTGTTTGCTTATTTTGATGAATCTATGGCTAGTAAAATAGTTTATAATCCCTAGAGAAGTTGGAATACAGTAGGTTTAACACCAATATAAATAAATAATGAGTTCATTACAGTACCTTGAAGTGGTCTTTTGTTTCCTTTCGCTAACGAAGCTCACGAGTTTTCCATTTTCAGTTTTGTGTTGTGAAGTTTTCAAGTTTTGGGTGAATTCTTTTGATGGATCATGGAACAAGGAGTGGCAAGAGCCTAAGCTTGGGGATGCCCAAGGCACCCCCAAGATAATCCAAGGACACCAAAAAGTCAAAGCTTGGGGATGCCCCGGAAGGCATCCCCTCTTTCGTCCAATTCGATCGGTAATTTACTTGGAGCTATATTTTTATTCACCAACATGATATGTGTTTTGCTTGGAGCGTCTTGTATTATTTGTGTCTTTGTGTCCTAGTATGACACAATCATCCTTGATGTACATGCCTTTTTAGAGAGTCATACATGAATTAAAATTTGATAGAATGCTCTATGTGCTTCACTTATAACTTTTGAGCTAAGTAGTTTTGCTCTATGTGCTTCACTTATATCTTTTGAGCTAAGTAGTTTTGCTCTATGTGCTTCACTTATATCTTTTGAGCTAAGTAGTTTTTCTCTATGTGCTTCACTTATATCTTTTGAGGGTTATAATTTTTCTCTATGTGCTTCACTTAGATCTTTTAGAGCATGGTGGTGGATTTGTTTTAAAGAAACTATTGATCTCTAATGCTTCACTTAAATTATTTTGAGAGTCTCTTAATAGCATGGTAATTTGCATAATAATAATATGCTTGGTATTCAAGATTTGTGAAACTTTCTTTTGAGTGGGTTGAATACTAAGAAAAGATTGAAGCATGATAATTGTTTTGAGATATGGAGGTGATAATATTAAAGTCATGCTAGTTGAGTAGTTGTGAATTTAAAGAATACTTGTGTTAAAGTTTGTGATTCCCGTAGCATGCATGTATGGTGAACCGTTATGTGAAGAAGTCGGAGCATGATTTATTTATTTATTGTCTTCCTTATGAGTGGCGGTCGGGGATGAGCGATGGTCTTTTCCTACCAATCTATCCCCCTAGGAGCATGCGCATAATACTTTGCTTTGATAACTTCTAGATTTTTGCAATAAGTATATGAGTTCTTTATGACTAATGTTGAGTTCATGGATCATACGCACTCTCACCCTTCCACCTTTGCTAGCCTCTCTAATACCGCGCACCTTTCGTCAGTATCATACACCTACCATATACCTTCCTCAAAAAAGCCACCATACCTACCTATTATGGCATTTCCATAGCCATTCTGAGATATATTGCCATGCAACTTTCCACCATCTAGTTCATCATGACACATTCATCATTGTCATATTGCTTAGCATGATCATGAAGTTGACATAGTATTTGTGGCAAAGCCACCATTCATAATTTTTTCATACTTGTCACTCTTGATTCATTGCATATCCCGGTACACCACCGAAGGCATCCATATAGAGTCATACTTTGTTTTAGAATCGAGTTGTAATCATTGAGTTGTAAATAAATAAAAGTGTGATGATCATCATTCAATAGAGCATTGTCCCAAATAAAAAAACAGAAAGGCCAAATAAAAAAAATAAGGCCCAAAAAAAAGAAAATAAATAAAAAGGGGCAATGCTACTATCCTTTTTTCCACACTTGTGCTTCAAAGTAGCACCATGATATAGCGAGTCTCATATATTGTGCTTCAAAGTAGCACCATGTTCTTCATATAGAGAGTCTCATATGTTGTCACTTTCATATACTAGTGGGAATTTTACATTATAGAACTTGGCTTGTATATTCCAATGATGGGCTTCCTCAAATTGCCCTAAGTCTTCGTGACCAAGCAAGTTGGATGCACACCCACTAGTTTATTTTGTTGAGCTTTCATACATTTATAGCTCTAGTGCATCCGTTGCATGGCAATCCCTACTCACTCACATTGATATCTATTGATGGGCATCTCCATAGCTCGTTGATATGCCTAGTTGATGTGAGATTCTCCTTTTTGTCTTCTCCACAACCATCATTCTATTCCACCTATAGTGCTATATCCATGGCTCACGCTCATGTATTGCTTGAAGATTGAAAAAGTTTGAAAAAGTTAGACTATGAAACAATTGCTTGGCTTGTCATCGGGGTTGTGCATGATTTAAATACTTTGTGTGGTGAAGATGGAGCATAGCCAGACTATATGATTTTGTAGGGATAACTTTCTTTGGCCATGTTATTTTGAGAAGACATAATTGCTTTGTTAGTATGCTTGAAGTATTATTATTTTTATGTCAATATAAACTTTTGTCTTGAATCTTTCTAATCTGAATATTCATACCACAATTAAGAAGATTTGCATTGAAATTATGCCAAGTAGCACTCCGCATGAAAAATTCTCTTTTTATCATTTACCTACTCGAGGACGAGCAGGAATTAAGCTTGGGGATGTCTGATATGTCTCCAACGTATCTATAATTTTTGATTGCTCCATGCTATATTATCTACTGTTTTGGACTACATTGGGCTTTATTTTCCACTTTTATATTATTTTTGGGACTAACCTATTAACCGGAGGCCTAGCCCAGAATTGCTGTTTTTTTGCCTATTTCAGTGTTTCGAAGAAACGGAGTATCAAACGTAGTCCAAACGGAATAAAATCTTCGGGAACATGATTTTCTCACCGAACGTGATCCAGGAGACTTGGACCCTACTCCAAGGGTTCAAAGAGGAGGTCGTGAGGGTGGGGGCGCCCCCCTAGGGCGCGCTCCCTGCCTCGTGGGCCCCTCGGTGCTATATATACACACGTACCCCCAAACAATCAGAACAGGAGCCAAAAACCTAATTCCACCGCCGCAACTTTCTGTATCCATGAGATCCCATCTTGGGGCCTGTTCCGGAGCTCTGCCGGAAGAGGGCCATCATCACGGAGGGCTTCTACGTCATCATAGCCCCTCCGATGAAGTGTGAGTAGTTTACCTCAGACCTTCGGGTCCATAGTTAGTAGCTAGATGGCTTCTTATCTCCTTTTGGATCTCAATACAAAGTTCTCCCCCTCTCTTGTGGAGATCTATTCGATGTAATCTTGTTTTTGCGGTGTGTTTGTTGAGACCAATGAATTGTGGGTTTATGATCAAGTCTATCTATGAATAATATTTGAATCTTCTCTGAATTCTTTTATGTATGATTGGTTATCTTTGCAAGTCTCTTCAAATTATCCGTTTGGTTTGGCCAACTAGATTGGTAGTTCTTGCCATGGGAGACGTGCTTAGCTTTGGGTTCGATCTTGCGGTGTCCTTACCCAGTGACAGAAGGGGCAGCAAGGCACGTATTGTATCGTTGCCATCGAGGATAACAAGATGGGGTTTATTTCATATTGCATGAATTTATCTCTCTACATCATGTCATCTTGCTTAAGGCGTTACTATGTTTTTAACTTAATACTCTAGATGCATGCTAGATAGCGGTCGATGAGTGGAGTAATAGTAGTAGATGCAGAATCGTTTCGATCTACTTGTCACAGACATGATGCCTATATACATGATCATGCCTAGATATTCTCATAACATAGCTCAATTCTGTCAATTGCTCAACAACAATTTGTTCACCCACCGTAGAATACTTATGCTCTTGAGAGAAGCCACTAGTGAAACCTATGGCCCCCGGGTCTATTCTCATCATATCAATCTCCATCACTTTAATCTTGCTTTGTTTTTTACTTTGCTTTTACTTTTTACTTTGCATCTTTATACCAAAAATATTATATCTATCAGATCTCACTCTCGTAAGTGACCGTGAAGGGATTGACAACCCCTACTCGTGTTGGTTGCGAGTAGCTATCGTTTTGTGCAGGTATGAGGGACTTGAGCGTGGCCTCCTACTGGATTGATACCTTGGTTCTCAAAAACTGAGGGAAATACTTACGCTACTCTGCTGCATCATCCCTTCCTCTTCAGGGAAAACCAACGCAAGCTCAAGACGTAGCACAGCCACAAAAATGGTAATCCCGCCAAACCCTAACAAGTGTTGCACTTTTGAAATAAGATTCAGTAGTTAATTCTGAGAGTGGCATCAATTACTGGCTTATAAAGGGGGTGATGCTGAATTTTTTGTAACAAAGCAACAAGCATCATGTCTGGGTTGGTCCCATTTTTGTTCACTACCTAATGGGAAAAGACAGCAATACAATAGCTTCAATTCATCATTTATTTAAAATAGTACCAATACAAGTAACACAACATCTCAAAGCACACTGCACAATCATGTGGATGAAGGCATGTACTAACCTTTCATGAGACGACCAACATAAAATACGAATCTACCAACACGAATAGGAAATCCAATCAAGTTTTGTGCAGTTGCACTGAAATCAAGCAAAGTTGCCGGTGGGACATTTATGTTTTCTATAGCAACAAGTTGAATAGATATCCCTATTTTTAGAGGCAAAAAAGAAAACAATTACTGGCCATTAAAGGAGGATGAAACATGCGGCCACAAAAAGAAGCATCTACCTTATCTTGATGGAAAACAAAGTATAGGACAGTAGCATTTCTAAAGCGGTTGCATTGATTCATATTAATAGAGAAATTCTTTTGAAACAGATCAGTAGTTAATTCTGAGATTAACAACAGCAAAATAGCTGCATGGGACATGCCAGCACCATGTGCGTCCACACGTATAAATGGGTGATGCAGAGTATGTGGCCAAGCAGCATATATGCGCTGGTCCCATATTTGTTCTCTTTGAACCTTCTTCCTATGTGAGGGCAGCAAATCTAGTCATGCACAAACTACCCGATCCCCCAGTTTCTTTCCCTTTTCAACAAAGAGATCGGTTCCTTACACATGTGTGTACTGGGTTACCCCCCTTTTCCCTTTTCGACCTACAAAGCGGCTGGATAGCCAGTCTATACTATTTTCCGCCCCTCCTTTCCTCATTGAACCACGTCCTAGATTCTTGCTCCAGCCCACCGCACCCTTATTTCCTCTTTGAACCAAGACCTAGATTCGACTAGAGATCAAAAAAGATCCACATGCAGCTAGAGCAACGACGGTTTCAAAGAAACTTATACCTTAGGGTCGTCGGGATGTGGCAAGGCGTGCGGCTGGAGGCCGGATCTACCCACACTACGTACGGCAGCGGGAAAAAGGGGTCAGTGGACCTCCTGCACAGGCGTTGGGTGAAAGAGAACAGCGCAGCCGGCAGTGGATTGCCTCCCTCACCGAAGGCGATAGAGTGAACGCTGCACCTCCTCCCCTTCCCGGTGCGACGGGATACGGTCGCCTCCTTCACCAGCTATGAGGGGGAGAGAGAGACAAGAGGCCAACGCAGTCTTGTTTAGATCTGGTGATGAGAGGGTGAGAGACTGTGAATATAGCAAACCCTAGCAAATGAACGCTGAGCCTCCAGCGTGTAACATATATGTAGTGCAGCGAGCGTGTGGAGAGTGCAAACCCTAGCGAACAAGCGCTGAGGCTCCCGCTTATATATATACTACTATAGTACGAACGGAGCGCCGGTGCCTTCACTGCACCTGCTTTTGGCTGTATGACAGGTGAGCCAGCCACATTTTGGGCCCACCTGTCGTAAAACCCTAGCGAAAATTGAACCAACGTGAAAGACGACTGCGTCTCCAACGCAACCAAGGTGAACTGACGAAGGATATCATCTTTGTGCGAAACAAGCAAAGAGCACCGATGGAAGACAGCTTGTTTTTCGTCGAAAATCGATCAACTTCACCAGCCGACGCAACCATGAGCATCGATAGGTCATCGTGGTGATGCATCATCCATTTGGCATCAAGTTTGGGTGAGGCACCTAAGAAGTTCGACAAATCCTCACTATGGTCTGTTTCTTCTCAGTAATCAAGCTCGAGGAAGGAAGAACCACGTGGCAGAGGACAGTGAGGCAGAACAACAATGGCCATCCAATTTTGTGCAGTTCCACTAAAATTGAGGAAGACATGCCCGGGTATGGAGACACGCATCGCTGTTTCCAACAAAATAAAAAAGGGTTAGCAACGACATCTCAATTGTCAATAAGAGTTAATGAAAAGTACACCAACAAACAGAAGCATCATAATTATCTTGATGGGAACTAAACCAGGATACCCGAGAAAAAAGCATTTCTTCATTTAACCAGTGATAGTACTACCACCATATGGACAATGACCGCACAACCACCATGTACTTTTTGTCGAAACAACATGTATACCTCCACTGAAGCATCAATCAGGACAACTTTTTGAGTGGCATTTCCTCTATAATAGTACTAGTAGGTGATGTTGGACTAGCCGACGAACCCTAGCTACTATGCATGGGGAGCTGGGGAGTAGTCGCATAGAAGAAAACCCGCACGCAGCGACCTGGGGAGCTGGACCAGTACAAGAAGTTATACCTCAGGTGTGCGAGATGTCGTTTAGGCGGGCGGGCGGGATCTGCCCACACGACGGCAACAAGGGCGCAGAGGATTTTTGTCCGCGCCAGCGCCGGCTCCGAGAGGACGGTGCGCATCGGCTTCCTCCATCCCCGACGGCGACAACGTCAACGCTGCACCTCCTCACCTCCCGCAGCGGACGGGATTCGGCCAGATCTGTGACCACCGGTGAGGAGAGAGATAGTGGACACGGTCATCTTGTTTTGATATGGAGAGGGTGAGAGAGCAAGACGCGAGAAACTCTATCAAACAAGAGGCTATAATGGAGTAAAAAAATCTCTCCATAGCAGTGGTTTTAAATAGAATACGCACGTTCCCGGAAAAAAGAAACGAAAACTGGCGGACAATTTTTTAAGGGTTTGTCTAGGACACATCTAGTTGTGACATAGTTATGTCACATATAAGTTGATGTCCACTCTGTTTGTGGTCTTTTCCAAGTTTTTTTGTTTCTTGTTGCTACATTATATACTTGTGGGAGCTTATATGTGATTTCCTTAAATAACATCTAGATGTGAATTAGACAAACTAATTTTCTAACATACCAAGAAAGAAAACTCGATCAAAACACGCCCCCGCTTCCAGGTCGCGAGAGTCGTCGCGCACACACACATAGACATAGACATGCATATCCGTGTTTATGTGAAATTCCATTTCCATCCCCATCTCCAATCATATTTGTCCAACTGGCAAATTATTTACGTTGTGAATTATATACGCAGCAATATTAACGTACAACATCTCTTGTTTGCGCACGTCCGGACCGCTGCCACGGCCGGTCCTGACCAACCCGAACCCTCTTCATCACCCGTGCGTGCTTCCCGCCCGAAACAGTCAGTGCCGCATTCATGCCCGGCCAGAGCGGACGCGACCTCTCACTAGCGCCGGCATTGATTGCGGCGCGCCGGCCAAGAGAGCGTCGCCCGTGCCGCTTCCGGGTGCACGCGGCTGCTCCGCGTTCAACGGTCGCAATAGCCGGCTACAACATGCGTGATCTCTTCTAGTAGTAATTTCTTGGGAGTCCGTGCTACAGATAGCTGTCCTCTCCCAACTCGTCAATCTCTTCCAGTAGTGCTAGTACTCCATGGCGCGATCCACCGACAAGCAGGCGGGAAAGTTATGGTATACTACTCGGTTTGCGGTGAGTGGCATGCCGAGCGACCATGTGGGGTCGAGCCGTGGAGGAGGGTGAGACACGAACACGACAAATGTGATTTAAACGTTGGTTTTGCTCGATGGCGCGATCCAACGAAACGAAACGTTGGTTTCTCTCCGTTTCCATTTTTTCTCTGGAATAATGGAAACTTTTCCACTCCATTTTCATTCCTATTCCAAGGTTGCCCCGTTACAACATTTCATCAAATACAGAGGAAAACTAACACGCATGCTGATGCATCTCAATGATTCATAGATCATAGCCAATATTTACTTCACAACTAAAGAAAAAAGTTGTGAGACTGTGTACGATAGAAAAACTACTGATGGGGTCACTATGACTTAAACCCTAAACCCTAAACATGATTTAATTTCCTGGCTAGGTAGAACCTATCGAAGGAATGTGCTAGAGGGAGATTCTTTAGTGAGAATGTCAGCAACAATAGAAGCAACACTCTTTGGTTGTCCACCTTCTGGTACCTCTTGTTCCATAGCACTTTCCATGTTGGGAAGGAAAGACGGCTGGCACCCTCGGATCATACGATGCTTTTGTGTAGTTCCACTCAAATCGACCTGAGCATCCGTGATGGCAAAGATATTGAAGAAGTGTGATTAGAATAATAGTACTGGAACTAGTTCATGAGACATAAACTCCTCACAAATAGAAGCCGATAGAAGTAGAGAAAGATCGACATGGAGATGGAGCTACGGCAGTGGAGCAAGCCGTCTCCAAAAGGAAGATGGACTACCTGGGACGTCGGGCTGTAGCTAGAAGGGTGGTTGGGACGCGGCATCGGCCCATACCGCGGTGACCCCCGATTGGGACGCCGACTGTGGGTTCTCTCCCTCGCCGATGTCGACCATGTCTACGCAGACCATTGTTCCCTTCCCCCAGCTGCAGGATCAGGCCCGTCGTTCTATGCTTGCGAAGAGAGCAACCTAAGCAAGTAGGCTTGTAGCTTAGGCTCCTGCTAGTGTATATATAGTGGTTTTCTTTTTCCCTCCATATCAACCATTTTATATTGCGTACGTGTCACTCAAGAGTGAAATGATGGTTGCTTCTTCCGACTAACCTACTGTGTGATTTGACTGCTCCTTAGTGGCCCCTACACGTACTCCCCCTACGTGTATGCAACAGTCACACGTACACATGGACGCAAAAACGCGCGCGACGCCCTAATGCATGCATGTCCGAGCACACGACGGAACACACACGGTCACGTTGAAGTGCTCAACCTACACGTGCATGCACACACATACTCAGTCAGGGTGAGCTAGTGACCGTATGAACACCGGAATATATATATATATATTGAGCGCAATGAGCATATTATGAAGTCCACTGACCATATTTTTACAAATATACAGTGACAGACAGTGTATTTATCTCGTTTGAAATTAAGCCATATTAACCGCAGAGGAGGCAGCATGGACTAGCATTACTTTGCTGTGTCCCATCAACTTGCCGAACGAGGAGAAGGTTGCAGGACGGGAGAAGCTTGCGCGCGGTGGCTCGCAGGACAAGGAGAAACTTTTGACTAATGCAAGCTCTCCCTCGCTCAGGCGGTGGACGTGCAACAGTTAATTCGGTGTCAGATTGCCAGAAGCATACACCATACTACTAGTGATATTATTGTTCGACTTGCCGAATAGCCAAGCGCAAAGTTTACTAGTACTACTACTATAGTCCATAATGGTACATACTATACTAGTACTAGGAACCGGATGGAGGAGCGTCTGCACTCTTATTATAATTTTAAAATGTGATAAAGCAATCTTCAACACATTTGGTTCTCTTCGAGGGTTCTCGCATGTGATAATGGAAGTTGATTGCATGGAACACTCACCACAATTCTCACTTAATTCTGGCTAATATCCTGTTACAAATAGTAGCGCTCAGTAATATTTCCTCTTTTTTTGTTATTCAGCATGTAAACAGGTCAACAAACCTTGCGGCGCATCTTCGTGCGAACCGTGCTTGCTGCACTTTGAATGTGGCCGAGAGCTGGCTTGATGAAACACCTTGCTTCCTACTTCTTTTTTTGTGGGGTACCTCGCTTCCTAGTGACTAGTGTCTTGGCTGATCGTCCTAAGAATGCTTATATATGAATAAAGCTCTCTCATTTACCCGCAAAAAAGATTAAGCCATACTAACCGGAAAGGAGGGAGTATGGACTAGCACTACTTTTTGGTGTGTCCCGTCAACTCGCAGAACGAGGAGAAGCTTGCAGGACAAGGTGAAGCTCGCTTACGCCTTTTGACTAATGCAACCTACCCTCGGTGGACATGCATCAGTCCATACACTGTAGTACCCAACATGCGGAGTACCATCATTGTTTGACTTCACGAAGGGGCAAAGAGCCAAGCGCAGTAGTACGCGTACTTGGTTTTGCACCTTCATACTACTCCACCCTCCGTCACAGTTAAAAGGGCGCGCTTCATTATGATGCATTTCTCTCAATGCATTTCCACCACAAGAGAGACTTTAGACGCGTTTGGTTTAATGCTCAATTAATTAGGGCATGGTAACCGCAATCAAGTCCACAATTTTCTCTCCATGTACTGTACTACTACGGAGTGCATGCATGTGTGTACCCGGGGTGGAAGCACTGCATGCATTTGTGTACGCATTATTCCCTCTAGTAATAGATGCCGTGCTATAACTACCAATGTTGTTTTTCAGGCCGATCGCTAGTCGCCTTGGTCACACAGATTTTTTTCTTTTTTCTGAAGCGTGATGTATGAACAGTGACGGATGGAGTAGTATGAGTGGATTCAAAGAAGAGTGTATTGATGATTGCTTCTTCAGAGCAACTTACAGTGGGAAAGGTGGGGCTTATTATTTGATTGCTCATTACTCACTATTAATGTGGCGCAACAACTGGGCTGAGTCTCCCATGCGGTTGTGCACTACCCCCTCGGTTCTTAAATATACTCCGGAGTATTTGTCTTTCTAGAGATTTCAACGAGTGACTACTCAAATATTTGTCTATTTAGAGATTTCAAATGGACTGGCACATACGGATGTATATAGACATATTTTAGAGTGTAGATTCACTCATTTTGCTCCGTATGTAGTCACTTGTTGAAATCTCTGTTAAGATGAATAGAATATTTAGGAACGGAGGGAGTACACGTATGAAGCAAAATGAGTGAATCTACACTCTAAAATATGCCCGTTTGAAATTTGTAAGAAGACAAATATTTAGGAACGAAGGAGTATAATTTTGTGCATGGCACATGGACCCGGATGATGAAGAGGCTTCTGGCAAGGCTATCAAGCTTCCATCATTTGTTTACATAATTGACATACTATACAAATAATTTTCCAGCGACATGAAATTGTACAATGGTGTGAGCTTTCAGCTTTTGTTTCGCGTGTCTTGCCATCGATGCTCTTTCGGAAACAATAAAAAACTAACTTCCTTGCTAATGCATGTCAATTATTAGCAGATCAGATCAGAGCTAATAATTACATCACAACTGAAGACAAAGTTGTGAGAAGGTGTTAAATTAAAATTGATCCATGCTTTCATTGGCAGCAACGTCCCCCCAGCTCTGTATAAATCAACAAGGCATGTTGGGAAAAAAAGTAGCTATCTGGAGCATGCAACATTCCGATCATTTTGTGCAGTTCCACTAAAATAGAGCTGAGCGTCCCTGTTCCAAAGATATCAAGTGTGATTACGATAATAGAGGACTATTGATGAAACAATAAACTCACAAATAGAAGTCGGTTACCTTTGCAGTCTCTCTTAAGACTAACTAGTTGGAGAAGATTAGGCTCGCAGTTGGATGAGGAGGATAGAGCAAAACCAATCTCCCTTTGTGCAGTCGCACTGAAATGTAGAGACGTTGCCTGTGTGACATTTTAGTACAACTGCACAAAACACTCTTAAGAAAAAAATGATTTGTGCAGTTCACCAAAAGGTCGCAATAGCAACGACGTGAAATGGATAGCCCTGTTTGCAAAAAAGAGGTAGAAAGGAAACAATTACTGGCCAATAATAGTTGATGACACATGTGACGACAAAAAAGAAGCATATTCTTTGTCCTAAGGGAAGATAACAACACCGCTGTGTTTGTCTAAAACGGTGTGAGGACGAGAACGGGCAGTATGCCGGATGAGCTACGTTTTGGGAAAAGAACTATGGAAGATCCACATGCAGCGACGTGGGAAAACGGGCAGTGGAGCAAGGCCGGAGGGGATACCTGGAGGTCGTCGGGATGTAACTAGGTGAGCGGCGGCGGGCAGAATCTATGAGCAGGTGGCGTAGGCCCTGCCGCGCCGGAGCTTGGTCAGAGAGAACGGCGTGTACCGCAGATCGGGACGTGCTGCCTCGGCGCCGTCGAACGGAGAAACGATGCACTTCCTCCCTTTCCCCGGCGGACGGGATACGGCCGGATCAGTGACCAATGGTGAGAGAGAAAGAGGCCACCGCACTCCCTTTCCCCCGATGGACGGGATGCGGCCGGATCAGTGACCAACGGTGAGAGAGAGAGAGGCCACCGCACTCCCTTTCCCCCGGCGGATGGGATGCGGCCGGATCAGTGACCAACGGTGAGAGAGAGAGGCCACCAGAGCCTTGTGTGAGATACTCTGAAGAGCGGACTACCTTTTCCTCCATAAAAATCGTTTTATATTCTGTGTACGTGCCATTGAGCGCAATAACTTTATTTAAAAATAACGCGGCAACGCGTCAAGTCGAACTTTGTTTCGTACACGCATGGTACACGACCTCCCTAGGTAAAAAAACCGCTACAGGCGTTCAAATTAGCACGTGGGCTGCCATTTCGTAAAGAAATGAGCTCCACCGTGTACCCGCGCGGGTGTGGCTGGGCACGAGGCGTGAGTACGTGCACGGTGCACCTATTCTCTTCTTGTATACGTACACCACCTACATGGGGTTGTGTGAGAGAGATACAAACCTAGAGAGATATAGTGTGTGGGTTCTTGAGAGTTTTTTTGTGGGGGGGTCAATCAAAAAATTTAACATATGCAATGTGTGTGAAATAGAGTCCTGGATATAACATATATATAGAGGGGGCGATCCACGAGAAGAGAGTGGAGGTATCATCGGCTTGAGGTGTCCATAGAATCGAAGAGAGGGATGATGTGTGTGTGTGTGCGCGCGCGATTGATAAAGAGTGCCAACGAATTTGTGTGTGCCCACGTCAAAGATATAGAGTGGTTGGCCTACTAGAACATGAGACGGGACATGTGCAGTTTGTTTCTGTGGCATGGATACCTACCTGCAGCGCTCGACTATCGGTGTGTGGTGGGGGCAGAGGGAGGCCCAATTAACTATAGAGGTACAATGGCTGGTATATGTGTGGAGGAGGAGAGAGGCCTACCAAATGTATTAAGGAGATCGATCTACCTCATGTATTAAGGGAGATCGATCGGCATCCATGCATATGTGCAGGAGATGAATAAGGTTGGGAGAGAGATAGAGCTAGAGTGTTGGAGGGGTGGTAGTGGAGTTGCTTCTAACAAATGGTGGGATAGGCTTGCTAGACAAACGGAGGGCACGCCTGCAATATCAATAAGAGAGGAGATGGCTGCTTGTTGTCTGTGCACGTGCGTGTGAGAAACGGGTCAGGAGGC
Organism: Triticum urartu; assembly: GCF_056163025.1. Classification (NCBI taxonomy): domain Eukaryota; kingdom Viridiplantae; phylum Streptophyta; class Magnoliopsida; order Poales; family Poaceae; genus Triticum; species Triticum urartu. The sequence goes on from NC_141879.1 coordinate 429,897,970, forward strand.
ATGCATGAATGATGAGGGGGGACGATGTGGCTGTGGTAAGCAGACGTAACTACATAGGAAGATCAATCGCCCTTTGTAAGAGAAAGGAGAGACATAACTTGTGAGGTACGTCGATCGATGGGGGGGTAGTTAAAGTCGATCTAGGTATATGTTGGGAGATCGATCGGTATACATGCATGTGTGTGTTAGAAGCAAATGAGGCACGAGGAGAAGGATAGAGAGAGAGAGAGAGGGATGCATGAAGGAGGTGGTACGAGAGGCATACTATATCGAGGGGGAGGAGTGTGCGAGTACTAGAATGATGAAAAGAGTGGTGGGAGTGAGGCATGGACGGTGACAAGAGAAGAGGGGAAGCTTGTGTTTGTGCTAGGCACACCTGGCTAGAGAGGCATATCGATCGATGTTTGCCGTAAAGAAGGAGCTGGGGGGCCTACACACACCGTGGGTGAATGACCTAAAGTGAAAAGACGAATTTGCGCGATGGAGCTAGAGAATGCTGAGGGAGGGTGAGAGGGATGCGGACGTGTGCATGCACAAGAGAAAGTTAGCGCTAGCTACAAAGATAAGAGGGTTGTGTGGGTGTAAAAGACGAATAGATCATATATACTTCATTATAAAAAGCGAATTCGGATATTTGAAGAATTTATCATAGTTTTTCAAACCGACGGATGTGTGAATATATATAACGGTGATACACATGGTGTGGTTATGAACATGGTATACTACATTTAATATATTTTATCTCTACTCTTATAAAAAACGGAGTAGTTGATGATGGTGTGCCTGCCATCCTGTATTATAGGTCGTCTAATTTATATCTGGCAGATAGAAAGGAAACTATGATGGTTGAAGTTGGCAACAATCATGATTGTAGATTCTTATTGAAATAGAGAAACGAATTCAAATTTAGTTCGAATTGCAGCGGTAGTACAGACATTTGGAATGCACTAAAATCTTGGTATGAGTAGGTTACATGAATTATACAACAAGCGAAAAAAATTAATCGGACATAACATGGATTGATACTCCCTCCTTCCATCTATATAGGGCGTAATGAGATTTTTAAGACCGCCTTTGACTATTGACAAGATTAATAGTACATGACATGCATAATGTGAAAATTATATCATTGAAAGAACCTTTCACAGACGAATTTAACGGTGTGCTTTGTGTAAGTTGCATGTCATATATCATTGCTCTAATATTTGGTCAAAGTTAGCATCGAAAAACGCATTAGGACCTATATAGATGGAAGGAGGGAGTAGCTTTGAATAGCATTTGTATAGTAAAATGGGGCAAGACTCTCTCTTTGTGTGGTGTTAATAGTTTTATTTTTTTCGTTTTCTTTTTGGTTGTGGGAAGTATGAATTGATTTGGTACGTACAAGTACAGTATTACAACACGTTAGGCTTGTCCCTAAAATTCAACCCGCGTCTTGTTATATCCCGAAAGTTCAGATATCGTGCTCCCAAAACTGGCGCCTTCACAACCCGCCCCTTGCTATCCCAAAATTACAACGCGCGCGAAAACTCCCTCCAGCTGCCAAGTCCCGACACGCGAAATCCCCCTTCTAACCCTGAGCCGAAAGGGATGCTAGTTCAAATCGGTGGGGGGTACTTTTGTAACACACCCTACATTTTGGACAAGCGCGTTCCTAAGTCATGCTTCACCCCCTCCCATCGCTCCCTTTTCGCCATTCGAAATCCCAGGCCGCCATAACCTCTCCGCTCCAGCCGCGAAACCCCACCCTCCTCCGTCCGCCACGTCACCACTGCCCAGCCGGAGCCTCTTCCCCGACGACGTCGTCCACCGCAACAGCTCGACGTCCCTCGTCCACCTCCCCGGATGAGGATCCATCGTCCATCTCGCTGTCCTGCCGGTTTAGCCGCCCCATCCTCCACCTCCAAGGAGCTGCTCCGACGATCGCCTCGTCTATCGCGGCTGCTCCATCCCCACAGCGCCGCCTTAACCTGCTCCACCGGAACCGTAGCATCCTCATTGACTCCTCGGACGTAGCCGTGGCCTACTCGGCGCCACCAAAGAGGTTGTACACTCATCGCATCGCACCTTCTCCTTAACTCGACCTCCCGGCGTCGACGGTGCTCCATCCCGCACCCCCATGGAGCGGCTACCTTGAAGCCGGCGCTACGGGCGACATCTCCACGGCGGCTCTCCCCCAGTGCGAGGCCCCTTGGGCGGCGGCGTCCATACCAGCCGGATCTGCTGCTGCTCCGGCTCTCGCTCGACCGGTCGCTCGCCCAGCTGCTGCTGCTGCTGCTCTCCCCCTCGCTCGTGCTGCTGCTCTACTCCGATTAAGCCACACTTCAGTCGACTGAATCGACTTTTGGGTCAGTCAATTTTCAGGGGTTGGGGGGCTCGCCGGAGTTAAGGAAGAACCACTCGCAGCGGGGACGGGGGCTCGCTGGAGAGGTACCCTACTATCTATCTTAGGGTTCAGGGTGGGGGGCAGGGGGCCTAGAGGGCTGGCCGGGGCGGCGGTGGCGAGTTGTTTCGAGGCGGCGAGGCGGCGCTGGGGCCGGTGGTTCGGCCGGTGGTGGCTGGAGGCTCAGGGGGGTGCAGGTTGAAGATGAACTACAGGCCCTCCCTAAACTACATGTCAAGTGCCTCTCTGCTACAATTGCGTTCAGTTCTGACAGTAGCATTCAGATTCCACAGTAAATTTCAGTTTCGACAGTTAAGTTCAGAGTCAACAGTTTTTACCTCATCTGTTGTAGTCAGGTGGTTTTTAGTGATGTTAATTTTACATCCATTTTACATCATCTATTAGAGATGATATTAGAATCCCACTTGAGATTGACAATGTCTGTCTTGTGCTGCTTCAGCCTTCATGTCTTACGGCTCACCGGAGCTGCTCCAATGACAGAACGATCCATCACAATAGAGCAGTGCCCTGGACGCCGTCTACAGATTCCTCAGATCTTCCTCCACACCTCCGACAGCCACCTCTGCCTCAACTTCTTCTGCGACCAACCCAATGATGCTGAGGTCGACATGGCTACGGCAAAGAGGTTGTACACTTGTTGCATCACTTATTACTATACATTCACGTCGATCCATTAGGGCTATTTTGGTTCAACGGAAAAACATCAATCCACTGGTTGTTACCATCACTCTAAATTTCTGCATGCTCTCCTTACATAATCTCACCATATTTTTTCGTATGCATGTCAGATATTGTACACAGTCATGCTGAACATGTAGAGAAAAAGAGAAGAGTTTTTCACGGCAATACAATGTCATGCAGACATCGCTCCGTGGTGGGTTCAATGGCAAACCCTCCCCACCCCTCTCCAGATTGTAATCCAGAGGAAGATATCTGTTCTGAGGCGGATTCGGACGCCGCTGACCACTCCTATTTACCCCCCAAGGTGTTTGCTCTGCCTTGGCATGATGATATTAGTCATATCATGCATATGTTGCCTTGCAGTGCCTACTTTTGACATCATATATGTCATCTGCTTAGTTTAGACATGTTCTGTAATGCCACCTATTTAGTTTCTATATCATATATGCGAATTATGCAGTCTCATGTCTTTTAGCCAGCCATAATATATGTGAAATGTGCAATGCCATCCTATTTAACCAGGCATCATATATTTGAATGATATCTTGCCCATCCTTTTCTTCATTACATTTCCATTTGTCAACAATGTTTGTACACCAAACTACTCTTCCTGTGAATCAGCCATTTGGGTGGGAGATGGAAAAATCTGGAGTGAAAACAAGGCCTTCAGAGCAGACAGTGCTACCTGTCGAAGCATATCTCTTGTTGGGGTCCCGATAGCTCCTTAGAGATGGATTCAAAGACAGATGACCAGTCCTATTCCCCCACTGAGGTGTATGCTCTAACTTGGCACGGTTATACTGCTCATATCATGCATACGGTGTCTTGCATTACATAGTTTAGACATCATATACACAATATTCAACACCATGTTCTTAGGTCAGACATCATATCGAATGCCCTCTGTTTAGCATATAAATCACATATGTGAATTAAATGATGCGATCCTGATTACTTACATAACATGTAGGTGAATTCTGTCATGTGATCATGTTTAGTTATTCATCATATCTTTGAATTATGTTATGCTATGCTATCCAGTTTAGATAGACATCATATATGTGAAATTATGTCATGCTATCCATTTTAGTTAAACAATATACATGTCAACTATTTCATGCCCTCTTTTTTCCACACTATCTATTGCATCTGTCTCTCAAACAATGTATGTACATTCAACTATGTTTCCTGTTTATCAGCCATTTGAATTGGAGCGGGTGATGCCAGTATCGAGCGGACTAAAAACACGGTCTTCAAATAAAACAGTGCTACCTCTTGGTGGAGATAGCACCCCGGTTGTACATGCACAAGAACCAACCGTACCACACATAACCCAAACTCTCGCAGATTGTACCCCTACTACGATGGACAGAGAACCAGCTTCACCCAATCTAACCCCAACCCCAGCCGATAGTAACCCAGTTCCTGTTGACACAGCACCATCTCCACCACAGAGCTCCCAAACAAGAGCAGTTAGTAAGGCAGCTCCAGTGCCCAAAGGGCCAGTACTATCACGGCGAACCCCAACTCCACCAGTTAGTACGCCTATTCCTGTGGAGGAAGCACAACCAGCTAGTCGTAGTTTAGCATCTATCGCATTTGATGTTGTTAAATCGTATGTGCGTATCTTCCCATCTTGGAAATATTATACTGAAGATGAAGGAAAATGCCAGTTGCAGGTGTTTGTCCAGGAGTTATGTGTAAGTAATGTTATTCATGGCAATTACTTTGCTTCGTCCCATACATGCTACCTCCATGATGGTTATAATACAACAAATTTTCCCATTTTTCTCTATAGAGAAGGACCGATTTGGAAACTCAGGATGAGGTAACATGTGCTAATACCTCTGCTATCTTCAAGAATGCTTGGTGGCAGTATCGGAATTACTTGAAGAAAACGTACTTCACCGCGAAAGAAACTCATCAAATTACCTTACGTTCTCCTGAGACACATTTACTGGATGATGACTAGGAACGCCTTGTTCTGTACTGGTCCCGAACCAAGAATGTGGTAAGGAGTATGAGCTCATTTTCTATTTTTAAGTATTATATTCTTGCGTCTTACTGTACTCTGTTCATGTAGAACAAGTGCCTAAACCTGAAGAACAACTGTTCTAATTTAAGATTCCATTGCTACCATAGGACATAGATATATGTTTGTTTGATGCTTTTATTATGTACTAGTACTTGGCAATAGAAGACTTGGTAGTTTAATCCTGTCCACCTTACTAATGAACTAGTTCACCGAAATGAGTTTCATATACTAGTACATGCTAAACTTGTAATGTGTCTGCTTGTTTCTTCTTTTAGAATGCTGACAGAATATTGGGGAAGAGTGCCTTATTAAGCAACGGTAAAGGAAGTAATGCAGATAAGGTTCAGGATAGTGACACATCCTGTCTTGGTTTAGTGAGTTACTGGCCACTACCGCTTGCACAAGCTATTCAAACTCACTGTCTGAATCAGTTCAGTTTCTTGAGTCTCAACTACAAGCTGAAAGACATCGATCAGCTGTGCTGCGACAAGAAGCGGAAGGATTGCGGAATTCCCTGGAGCATTCATATGCATACTTTTTGGTGCAACAGCAAGCGTTGGAGGATTTTAGCGCCAAACAGGACAAAGCTAATCAGCTTGCTAAGCTTATTGCCATCATGGTGGATACCCAGGATAACGTTTCTTGAGCTCTTCTGAAGTTGTTTCAGTTATGCTCTTGTTTTGCTGCCGCGTTTATTTCCACTAGTGGCCAATTTTGACGACCAATGTATATGATATGCTGCTTTGTTCCCTATATTTGCACTGGTGGCGAACTTTGATGCCCAGTGGATGTAATATGTGTAATAGCCATGATAGCCTAGCGTTAGTTGCTTGCTTATTTATTTCCTTGTTGTCTTGTTTATTTGTTTGCTTGTAGTCATTGCAGTTCTTTTTCCGCGGTTAAATAGTGGCTGCAATAACCTATTTTTTAAAACTAGGCCACAATAAACATGGGCTAATATTTACTGTAGTGACACTGGGCCTCCTACGGGCCGTAGAAACAGTGGGCCTTCTACGGGCCGTAGAAACAGTAGGCCTTCTACGGTCCGTAGAAACAATGGGCCTTCTACGGGCCGTATCATCAATGGGCCTTATACGGGCCGTATGATCGATTGGCCAAACATGGGCCAATAACAAGCCGCATTATGGACGTAAACGGGCTAGAGTTGGAATCGTCCGTTCATGGGCCACCGTAATGGGACATCGTTAATAGGCCGTATTTGATGACGCTATGAAAACGGCCCAACGTATTAATGGACCACAAACGGGCCGACTGTAACCACGGGCTGAATTTGGCCCACAAGCAGAAAATGACAGTAACGGGCCATAAGTAAACAAATGCTGGAAATGAGCCCAAGAATAAATGGGCTCTGAGAAGGCCGAAAGATAACATGGGCTGGAAACGGCCCAATGGAATAATGGGCCGTTAATGGGTATAAAGTGATTCACTGTTCATTACGGGCCAGTTTCACCACGGGCCGTTAATGGGTGTAAAGTGATACACAGTTTATTATGGGCCAGTTTCACCACGGGCCGTTGTGGGGACCCCGACTCATAAGTCATGATCACCGAATGCACGTGTACAGTGATCCCAGAGATCAATGCTCATTGAACACACAGAAGCTGAATAACAAGAGTCTTACATCCATACATACCGTATTACACAAGTAGGACCATTATGGTCAAGTCTTGAGTATAACATTGCAGCGGAAATCTTTGTCGATAACTTGGACCCATGCCATCTGCCTTAACCCTACAGGCATTCTGACTGGGAAGCATCCTAGCTCGCATGCTCATCACCGAAGTACTCTTCTTCATATCGTGCTCTTTCATGCCTGGCCAATAAAATAACCAGTGGCAAGCCAATGAGTACTTTGAATGTACTCGCAAGCAACCCAAGGGTGATAACAGAATAATTATGCAAGGCACTGCTGCTAATTTGGCATTTTTGCAGAAAGCTAGTTTTTCTCATGCAAGTATGATCAACATTTATCAAGGATATGAATGCGTCTTCAACAAGTATCAGGAGGTTATAGACATCAACATCGGGATAGAGTTGTGAACAACTCATACTCAAGCTCATCATGACTTCCTCACGAATCACGTCAACAGATTTACCAAACCGTGTTGTTTGTCAAAAACCTATGGATGTAGTCTAAGCAGCACCACCCAACTGTCCTTGACTGTGGACACGGCTATTCGAATAGTTTTACACTCTGCAGAGGTTGCACACTTTACCCACAAGATTCGGGGAACTTCTGTGTCATCCACGACCCGCGGTACCTCAAGTACCCGAGGTAAGCACCCGATCACTATCTTTCCCTAGACGACACTAACAAGGAGTCCACTCGTTGTTCCGTATCCTCACGATGTACATCATACGAGACTCACTCGAGATCGTAACATCCGAGAGGGGACACAACGGTGTATCCGTTGCCCTGTGAAAACAGTCATGGCCGCCCTACCTGGCACGACCCCGTCCCGAGAGAGCGCACCAACAACTCTCCCGTCACTAGTAATGCGGGCTCCAAGCTAGTATCGGCCTAGGTAATCAATAATGCCCTTTCCCATATAAGGGTAGAGTGGTTGCGCATGTAAGGTTGGGATAGTCAACAAATCTTAAATCTAATCCTTCTCTGTAAACAACACTTTTATCGAGCCTCGGTACACTACCTCTCCACCATGTAGTGACCTAGTTCATCATCATCTCCCAGGGGCATTAGTGGCACCCACTGGGCTGTTTGCAAGTATGTCAACCCATACTTGTTTCTTTCCATGCATAACCCTGACCCACTTTGCGTAGCCATCTACTATAGCATATTTCTACAACCCACCAACACAACTCTAAGCAAGGGTAGAGTCATGAACAATGCAAGTATCAATGGAGTATGCAACGGAGGCAAGCCTAGCAAGGTTGCCATTCAAGGCAAATCATGCACTCAGTGAAGCAACGAAAATGCTATCATGATGTAAAATGGTTCATCATGGTCAAAGGGCTACTTGCCTGTTTTAACAAAGTCTTCGAGGTCTTCAAATATCTCTGGTCCAACTCCGAGCATTTCGTCTACTTCGTCAACTATCGTTGAAAGCAACCATAATAAGCAACACAACAAGGCAGAAATAAAAGTGCTCTAAAAAAGATGAAGTTGACTTTTATTGGATACCTCTGGTCATATGAGGAATGACCAAAGTGATTTCATTGGAAGTGGATCAATGGGTATTTCTAAACATTTTGATATGATGGAATCAAGGGGTTTATGGAATTGCAAGAAGTGTACAGAAACATATTTTTGAAAAATGAGCAAAGGCACCCATTTAACAAAGGATGATTTTAGAAGCATCTAGGAATTGGTTTCACTGGATTTGGAGTTGAAATGATTTTCCTATGAATTTGCAAAGTTGAAAAATATGAAGAAATAGACCATTATTTGAGGTGATACAAAAAGTATTAGTAAAAATGTTCAAAAACTATGTTTTGAACTTATAGACATATAGGATTTTGAATCATGGAATTTGGATCAAAAATGGGCTCTCAGTGATTTTCTAAAGTTTATCAAAGAAATGGAAAAATAGGATTTGCTAAATATTTGTGAAAGAAATATTTCTGTAAAAATGTGCAAGTAGCACCATGTGGTAGGGAATGAATTTAGAAACTACTAGAAATTTGAATCATCAAATTTGGAGTTAATTTGAATTGTTTATGGATTTTTGAAGTTGAGTGGAAAAAGAAAAAGGAAATAAGGTTTTAACCTTATCCTGCGCACTGGGCGGTAGATAGGCCGTGGGCCGGCCCAGCTGAATGGCCGCACGGGGTGACCAACGGACGTCGAAGGCGCCCACGCGAAGTGCGCCTTCACCGCGGGGACGCGAGAGGGGGCGAACCCACCTCCACTTGCCAGTGTGGCCCGGTGGCTGGGCCACTAACGAGCGGGGCCCGCCTGCAGGGCCTTCGTCTTCCTCTTCCTCCCGCGCGCTTGCCTGGCCGAGGGAGCAGAGAGCCCCGATGGCGACTGCCGGCGCTACGGAGCACCTCCGGCGACGCCCTGGCTATGGATGAGTTCGGCGTCGAGCGCCGCATCCATTTGTGTATGCCATGGCTGCCGGGGATGGTCGAGGCGATGGCGGCTTGGATGCCGGCGGACGGTGGCGTCGGGCGAGCTTGGGCATGGCGCTACAGTGCGTCCTCGGACGAGGGAAAGAGCGTGGGAGCTCCGCCTTGCTCAGGGGAGCCTATTGGTGGAGAGAGGAGAGGGAGAAGAGCTCGGGCTCGGCTGAATTTAGGCGATGGACGGCGGCTCGGCTTCGGCCTTGGAGGTGGATGGAGGGCTCGGGGAGAGGTTTGGCTTCGTCCCGTGGGTCTTTGGGAGGGAGAGAGGGCGAGTGGTTAGGAGAGGAGGGCTCGGGGAGACCCTTAAATAGGCAGGCGACGGTCCACCGAGGACTCGTGCGCCGGCGAGCTCGTTGCCGTCACCACGGGTCACAGGAGCTCGTCGCGGTGTGTCTGGGGCGTTCCTGGATTCGGTCCAGAGCTAGGGGAGAGAAGAGAGAGAGCAGGGGGGCCAGGGGCACCGCGCGTGTGAGCTTGCTCACTGGAACTCTCGGGCTACCGGTGCGCATGCGAACAGGGGCAGGAGAGAGAGAGGGAGGAGGGGGCCGACCAGCTGCCGTGTCCCGGACGCCGAGGCGTCTCGTCGGGCGCGCTAGGGAGGCCCAAGGTGGCCGTAGGTGCTTGGCAGGGGGCGGCTACAGTGCGGGAGCGCATTGTAGCGCGCTCCAGAGCGTGCAAATGGCCGACATGCCATTTTTTGCAAAGTGGGCATCGCTAAGCATGTCCGGTAGCTCTAGGGAGGAGTAAATAATATGGGGAAAGCCTTGTATGCCTTGGGTGGCCACTGGAGTGAGGAGGGAGGTGAGGAAGAGGGGTGCAAGGGCTGTCCAGAGGGGTAAAAGAGGTGGTTTCACCCCTCAATTATTGATCTGAGATGCAGCCATTCCTACTGGAGGTAGAAGAGGTCTAGGAGGGGCTGTGGTAAAAAGTGGAGGCCATGGAGAAGAGTGGAAGAGGTCAAAACAGGGGTTTTAGTAAAATGGCAGAAGGTGTTTGATGCTGGTTTGGGCAAGAAAATTGATTCCACTTGACATGAGAATTAACAGGATGGAATGGCACATAGAAGTAGGATGTTCCACCAAGTTTGAGCTCATTTGGGCAAAGTAGCCAATGTAACTTTGGTAAACCCTAGAAATCAACAGAAATGGCTTTACCAAGATTTAGTCATCCAAATCTATTCTCCTTGATGCACCACTTGGTGTAGTGTCATCATTTGAGGTTATGAACATGTCCACAAAAGTTGAGATCAAAAGGAGAAAGTTTCCAATGTAGAGTTGTTCAAATTTGGTTCTGAACAGGAAGGGTTTTGGGGCACTTTGAGCAAGATAACATTCTCTCCAACTTGTGCCATTTGGTCTAGACGAATAATTAGACCATTTGAGCACGTTCACAAGGTTTGAGAACATTTGGACATGTTTGGCAATGTAAAGTTGCTCAAACTTCAAAATGGACAGAAATGGTTTTGGGGAGATTTCATGGGGTTATACTATTCTCCATGACATGATACTTGGCAAGATCATCAAACATGTCATATGTGACAAGCTAGAATTTTCTTGGAATTTTTGGGGAATATTTCCTTTGTAAATATTTCAAAAGCTTGAAATATCCAGAAAGGGTTTTTGAGGGATTTGACCAATATTTTGAACATGACCATGTGTTGAAACTCTTATATATGGGAAATATATGCCCCCTGAGTTTCCCTAATTTTTCTCAAATATCTTTGAAACAATAAAATATTTTTTCCCTATTAAAGACCATTTCTGTCCTTAAGAAAAATCTTTTAAATAAAATAGGAAAATAACTTTTAAAATTATATTTTTGTGGTTTCTGGGTATCCTATAACTAATAGGAGTCAAACATATTTTTGGAAAGATTTTTACTGCCCTGAATTAAGTACTTGCAGTACAAATCTTAATTCAGGGGTTTTTGGAAAACTAATTTTTGAAATACTTTTTGGCCAAATTATTTTTGTAAGAAAATACTATATTGCTCTATACACATGGCATGATCATTGGTTCAAGAGTTTGGAGCAAGGAGATGAAGTATAGGAGTTGGAGGATTTATTTGATTTTTAGAGCACTTGCAAACAACAGACAAAATCCAAACAAGGCAAGGTCCAAAACACTCAAAAGTTTTTGTCAAACCACATTTTATCATGATTTATTAGCTTAAGTGTTGTGGCATGAAAATCAGGGTGTGACAGACCTACCCCCCTTACAAGAATCTCGTCCCCGAGATTCCCAGACTAGGCACGGGAAGGAATACGGAAACTTGGATTTGGGGTAGTCTTCACGTCCTCGTACTGCTTCTGCTTTCGTTTGGTGCTCCATTGAACTTTGAAGTACTCGATGGCATGGCTTCGTGTTTGTCGTCCTGCTTGATCCAGATTGCAATTGGGATCTCTCGCGTAGGTCATATTGGGCTGGAGGTCGATGGCTCGTGATCGATGTCCTTGTAGAGACCGGGCTAGTTAGGAAGTTGGAACGTTTCCGGAGTGTGATCGTGGAAAACGTTGTGCACAATGGGTAGCTCAGGTGATAACTTTAGCTGGTAGCCATTTATTCTTCGTCTTGCAGTGATCTTGGAGAGGGCAGATAAATCTTGGTGTGAGCTTCCCATTGACATGGAAATGCTTGGTTCCTTTGAGAGAAGTGGTTTGCAAATATGCCTGGTCTTTGATGCAGAGGTATACTTCTTGAAGATGGTGGTTGGTGTAGTTCTTCCTCCTAGACATGACGATCTTCAGATGTTCCTTGACCAGCTCAACGATTCTTCTTCCGTCTTCGGGTAGACAAGTATGTCATCAATGAAAGATGACAACTAACTTGTCCAAGCACTCCATGAAGTCTATGGGGTACGTAAAGTGGGCTGAGGCATTGGTGGTGGTCACGGTTGAGTATTGGCCAAGATCTTATTGATCTAGAGCCAAAGCCCAAGGTCAGGATCCGACCATGTTGTGGCTTGGTAGGGCGTAAGGTTTTCAAGGACTCTAGTGTGCGAGTGAATGTTTATCATCCCATCCTTGAGCACAGTTTCTGAGATGCCAATCGTTCTATCTAGTCCTCTATTCCTGTATCCTCAAATTGGTCTTCCTTATGGCATCGTCATTTCTTGTGCTATATTAGGGTGATAATGTGCTCGTGCACTATGTCCACTAGTTCCATAATGAACCCAGTGATAAGCAAGGTTACGGAGGCTTAACAGGTTCTCTTGCAATTCTGTGGGTTAAGCACATGGTTAAGGACTCGAGCTGGGGTATCTTGTGAAGTCTCGAAGGGTCTAGGAATGGGTTTCTAGTCTGGGGGGTTAAACATAACTCTACAGGGTTTTACTTGGTCGAGGAGGCTGTAAAAAGTTCTTCAGTGCTAGTTGGTCGCTGAGGTAGAATCCTTGGTGTATCTTATCTTGCTGGCCTTCAGTTGAGGAGAGAGATGAGAGGGATAAGTAGCATAAAGGGGGATGCATAAAGGGGGGGGGGTTCTATAGTGCAGGTGCAAACAACGGGTGGCAAAAAGGGCCAAACAAAAGAAAGAAGGTAAGGAAGGTGATATAGTCACATACTTGTTTCCTAGGGCAAAAGTGCGACCTATATCAAAACACAAACAAATAAAAACAAGCAACACACAATCATGGTTCTATTCGAACCATCATATGGACTCAACTGCGCATAGGGGGTACACGACTCATCCTACCCTAGGGGTTCTCGGACTCAGTAATCGTGCCTTGAGCCTCGTGCAGTCTTCTGAGTTTTCCTCAGGTGTTGCTACGTCTCTTGTAGTTGTTCGATGAAACGATCCAGGTTGAGCCTGAAGATTCTTCAACAACTTCTTGCCAGTTGAAGTGATGGGGTGAAGGTGGCTCCTCGTAGCAGGCATTGACTCGGTCTTCTGTTGTCTTCTTATTCATGACGACCCCGTTTTGTCTTCTAAGGCGTCGATGGTACCAGGTAGGTAATCCTTTATGCAATGACATTAACAAGGCATAGTAGAGATCCAACATGTCGGTTACGTTGATGACCACATCGACACCAAGAGCGGGGGATGAAGAGAACCATTTTCCTGCTCACTATAGTGAGGCGGACCAATTGGCGAGGTTCTCATCCACCGGTGGTTGCCGATACAACAACGGTAGTGACAGGGTTACTCTATTAGCGATGTATATCATGATCTTGCATATCCTATGCCATGATCATCATAGGCTAACGTTGCATCATCCTGGGCAAATTCAAAGGTGCCACCGTCCTCTGGGTCTTCATGTCCTCATTCTTCAAAGGTGTATCTTCTGTTGGCATCGTCTTGCTGTGGTGTTGCCAATCTTGTGTTCAGAAAAGGTGGGTGAGTGTTTGGCAAGATGTAATCCTTCTAGGCTACCCACGAGGATTACAAGGAATCACGTGGTTAGGGGCTTGATGGTGCTAGCTACCGTTTGCAATAGTTTTGAAGGGAAGAGATCGATAGGGAAAGTATGCCTTAGTTTTCAAAAAACACTGAGAAGGGAAGAGAAGTATACATAGTTTTGAAAACTAGTAATAGTTTTGGAAATAGTTTTACCCTAACTAACGACCATGCTAACTAAGGCTTCCTACAGTCAGGATGGCTCTGATACAAGCTCTGTGGGGACCCCGACTCATAAGTCGTGATCACCGAATGCACGTGTACAGTGATCCCAGAGATCAATGCTCACTGAACACACAGAAGCTGAATAACAAGAGTCTTGCATCCATACATACCGTATTACACAAGTAGGACCATTATGGTCAAGTCTTGAGTATAACATTGCAGCGGAAATCTTCGTCGATAACTTGGACCCATGCCATCTGCCTTAACCCTACAGGCATTCTGACTGGGAAGCGTCCTAGCTCGCATGCTCGTCACCGAAGTACTCTTCTTCATATCGTGCTCTTTCATGCCTGGCCAATAAAATAACCAGTGGCAAGCCCATGAGTACTTTGAATGTACTCGCAAGCAACCCAATGGTGATAACAGAATAATTATGCAAGGCACTACTGCTAATTTGGCATTTTTGCGGAAAGCTAGTTTTTCTCATGCAAGTATGATCAACATTTATCAAGGATATGAATGCGTCTGCAACAAGTATCAGGAGGTTACAGACATCAACATCGGGATAGAGTTGTGAACAACTCATACTCAAGCTCATCGTGACTTCCTCACGAATCACGTCAACAGATTTACCAAACCGTGTTGTTTGTCAAAAACCTATGGACGTAGTCTAAGCAGCACCACCCAACTGTCCTTGACCGTGGACACGGCTATTCGAATAGTTTTACACTCTGCAGAGGTTGCACACTTTACCCACAAGATCCGGGGAACTTCCGTGTCATCCACGACCCGCGGTACCTCAAGTACCTGGGGTAAGCACCCGATCACTATCTTTCCCTAGACGACACTAACAAGGAGTCCACTCGTTGTTCTGTATCCTCACGATGTACATCATACGAGACTCACTCGAGATCGTAACATCCGAGAGGGGACACAACGGTGTATCCGGTGCCCTGTGAAAACAGTCATGGCCGCCCTACCTGGCATGACCCCGTCACGAGAGAGCGCACCAAAAACTCTCCCGTCACTAGTAATGCGGGCTCCAAGCTAGTATCGGCCTAGGTAATCAATAATTCCCTTTCCCATATAAGGGTAGATTGTTGCGCATGTAAGGTTGGGACAGTCGACAAATCTTAAATCTAATCCGTCTCTGTAAACAACACTTTTATCGAGCCTCAGTACACTACCTCTCCACCAAGTAGTGACCTAGTTCATCATCATCTCCCAGGGGCATTAGTGGCACCCACTGGGCTGTTTGCAAGTATGTCAATCCATACTTGTTTCTTTCCATGCATAACCCTGACCCACTTTGCGTAGCCATCTACTATAGCATATTTCTACAACCCACCAACACAACTCTAAGCAAGGGTAGAGTCATGAACAATGCAAGTATCAATGGAGTATGCAACGGAGGCAAGCCTAGCAAGGTTGCCATTCAAGGCAAATCATGCACTTAGTGAAGCAACGAAAATGCTATCATGATGTAAAATGGTTCATCATGGTCAAAGGGCTGCTTGCTTGTTTTAACAAAGTCTTCGAGGTCTTCAAATATCTCTGGTCCAACTCCGAGCATTTCGTCTACTTCGTCAACTATCGTTGAAAGCAACCATAATAAGAAACACAACAAGGCAGAAATAAAAGTGCTCTAAAAAGATGAAGTTGACTTTTATTGGATACCTCTGGTCATATGAGGAATGACCAAAGTGATTTCATTGGAAGTGGATCAATGGGTATTTCTAAACATTTTGATATGATGGAATCAAGGGGTTTATGGAATTGCAAGAAGTGTACAGAAACATATTTTTGAAAAATGAGCAAAGGCACCCATTTAACAAAGGATGATTTTAGAAGCATCTATGAATTGGTTTCACTGGATTTGGAGTTGAAATGATTTTCCTATGAATTTGCAAAGTTGACAAATATGAAGAAATAGACCATTATTTGAGGTGATACAGAAAGTATTAGTAAAAATGTTCAAAAACTAAGTTTTGAACTTATAGACATCTAGGATTTTGAATCATGGAATTTGGATAAAAATGGGCTCTGTGTGATTTTCTAAAGCTTATCAAAGAAATGGAAAAATAGGATTTGCTAAATATTTGTGAAAGAAATATTTCTTTAAAAATGTGCAAGTAGCACCATGTGGTAGGGAATGAATTTAGAAACTACTAGAAATTTGAATCATCAAATTTGGAGTTAATTTGAATTGTTTATGGATTTTTGAAGTTGACTGGAAAAAGAAAAAGGAAATAAGGATTTAACCTTATCCTGCGCACTGGGCGGCAGATGGGCCGTGGGCCGG
The DNA here is from genome assembly GCF_056163025.1 of Triticum urartu. Lineage (NCBI taxonomy): Eukaryota > Viridiplantae > Streptophyta > Magnoliopsida > Poales > Poaceae > Triticum > Triticum urartu. The sequence continues at coordinate 429,914,058 of NC_141879.1, forward strand.
CCCAGCTGAATGGCCGCACGGGGTGACCGAGGCGATGTCGAAGGCACCCACGCAAAGTGCGCCTTCACCGTGGGGACGCGAGAGGGGGCGAACCCGCCTCCACTTGCCAGCGTGGCCCGGTGGCTTGGCCACTGACGAGCGGGGCCCGCCTGCAGGGCCTTCGTCTTCCTCTTCCTCCCGCGCGCTTGCCTGGCCGAGGGAGCAGAGAGCCCCGATGGCGACTGCCGGCGCTACGGAGCACCTCTGGCGACGCCCTGGCTATGGATGAGCTCGGCGTCAAGCGCCGCATCCATTCGTGTATGCCATGGCTGCCGGGGATGGTCGAGGCGACGGTGGCTTGGATCCCGGCAGACGGTGGCGACGGGCGAGATTGGGCACGGTGCTACGGTGCGTCCTCGGACGAGGGAAAGAGCGTGGGAGCTCCGCCTTGCTCAGGGGAGCCTACTAGTGGAGAGAGGAGAGGGAGAAGAGCTCGGGCTCGGCTGAATTTAGGCGATGGACGGCGGCTCGGCTTTGGCCTTGGAGGTGGATGGAGGGCTCGGGGAGAGGTTTGGCTTCATCCCGTGGGTCTTTGGGAGGGAGAGAGGGCGAGTGCTGAGGAGAGGAGGGCTCGGGGAGACCCTTAAATAGGCGGGCGACGGTCCACCGAGGACTCGTGCGCCGGCGAGCTCGTTGCCGTCACCACGGGTCACAGGTGCTCGTCGCGGTGTGTCTGGGGCATTCCTGGATTTGGTCCAGAGCTAGGGGAGAGAAGAGAGAGAGCAAGGGGGCCAGGGGCACCGCGCGTGTGAGCTTGCTCACTTGAGCTCTCGGGCGGCCGGTGCGCGTGTGAGCAGGGGCAGGAGAGAGAGAGGGAGGAGGGGGCCGACCAGCTGCCATGTCCCGGATGCCGAGGCGTCTCGTCAGGCGCGCTAGGGAGGCCCGAGGTGGACGGAGGTGCTTGGCAGGGGGCGGCTACAGTGCGGGAGCGCATTGTAGCGCGTTCCAGAGCATGCAAATGGCCGGCATGCCATTTTTTGCAAAGTGGGCATCGCTAAGCATGTCCGGTAGCTCTAGGGAGGAGTAAATAATATGGGGAAAGCCTTGGATGCCTTGGGTGGCCACTAGAGTGAGGAGGGAGGTGAGGAAGAGGGGTGCAAGGGCTGTCCAGAGGGGTAAAAGAGGTGGTTTCACCCCTCAATTATTGATCTGAGATGCAGCCATTGCTACTGGAGGTAGAAGAGGTCTAGGAGGGGCTGTGGTAAAAAGTGGAGGCCATGGAGAAGAGTGGAAGAGGTCAAAACAGGGGTTTTAGTAAAATGGCAGAAGGTGTTTGATGCTAGTTTGGGCAAGAAAATTAATTCCACTTGACATGAGAATTAACAGGATGGAATGGCACATAGAAGTAGGATGTTCCACCAAGTTTGAGCTCATTTGGGCAAAGTAGCCAATGTAACTTTGGTAAACCCTAGAAATCAACAGAAATGGCTTTACCAAGATTTAGTCATGCAAATCTATTCTCCTTGATGAACCACTTGGTTTATTGTCATCATTTGAGGTTATGAACATGTCCACAAAAGTTGAGATCAAAAGGAGAAAGTTTCCAATGTAGAGTTGTTCAAATTTGGTTCTGAACAGGAAGGGTTTTGGGGCACTTTGAGCAAGATAACATTCTCTCCAACTTGTGTCATTTGGTCTAGATGAATAATTAGACCATTTGAGCATGTTCACAAGGTTTGAGAACATTTGCACATGTTTGGCAATGTAAAGTTGCTCAAACTTCAAAATGGACAGAAATGGTTTTGGGGAGATTTCATGGGGTTATACTATTCGCAATGACATGATACTTGGCAAGATCATCAAACATGTCATATTTCACATGCTAGAATTTTCTTGGAATTTTTGGGGAATATTTCCTTTGTAAATATTTCAAAAGCTTGAAATATCCAAAAAGGGTTTTTGAGGGATTTGACCAATATTTTGAGCATGACCATGTGTTGAAACTCTTATATATGGGAAATATATGCCCCCTGAGATTCCCTAATTTTTCTCAAATATCTTTGAAACAATAAAATAATTTTTCCCTATTAAAGACCATTTCTGGCCTTAAGAAAAAGCTTTTAAATAAAATAGGAAAATAACTTTTAAAATTATATTTTTGTGGTTTCTGGGTATCCTATATCTAATAGGAGTCAAACATATTTTTGGAAAGATTTTTACGGCCCTGAATTAAGTACTTGCAGTACAAATCTTAATTCAGGGGTTTTTGGAAAACTAATTTTTGAAAATACTTTTTGGCCAAATTATTTTTGTAAGAAAATACTATATTGCTCTATACACATGGCATGATCATTGGTTCAAGAGTTTGGAGCAAGGAGATGAAGTATAGGAGTTGGAGGATTTATTTGATTTTTAGAGCACTTGCAAACAACAGACAAAATCCAAACAAGGCAAGGTCCAAAACACTCAAAAGTTTTTGTCAAACCACATTTTATCATGATTTATTAGCTTAAGTGTTGTGGCATGAAAATCAGGGTGTGACAGCCGTTAATAGGCCGAGAGTTACTTAGGGCCTCATATGGGCCGAAAGACGTCATGGGCCATACATGGGCCAGAAGTTAAAACGGGCTAGAATCATATTGGATGGCCCAGATGACGCTACTGGGCCTAATTCAGATAGGGCGTAACGGGCCTTGGTTAGGGTGCTGTAAATGGGCTATATGCGAACAGGCTGTTAACAGGCTTTCCATGGGCCGGCCCGCCACCTTTTGACCAAGTCAAACGGGCCGGCCTTTTCACAAGAATGGGCCTCTGTTGTGCCATGCCACGTGTCAACGTATCATAGGCGCCTATCTGACCCACTGACGAGCTGACACGTGTTTCGTCCGGCCAATAAGAATTTTACATGTGGAAATTTCCCATTGGTCGGGGTTGTTAATGGGTTATCGGATCCAAAACCCGACCCGATAGCTTAACGGCGTTCCGTTACGGTGGATGCCACGTGTCAGTCACCCTTGACAAAAGCACTTCTGTGACGCGCGATTTATCATCATGGAAGTGGACACTTCCGTGATGATAATTTTGGTAATGTCATGGAACACTTCTACGACAGCACAGGTATGACTATCTTGATTTTCTCATAAATTTGTCATGGATGTACATGCATGACAAAAAAAGCGACCTACTGTGACAAACACGTATCATCACGGAAGTGTATTTTTTTGTAGTGAACACTAATCCCAAAAGTATAGGGAGTGTGCGATGATGATCATATCAATCTTGGAACCACTTCCAACACACATCGTCACTTCACCCTTAACTAGTCTTTGTTCATTCTGCAACACCCGTTTAGAGTTACTAATCTTAGCAACTGAACTAGTATCAAATACTGAGGGGTTGCTATAAACACTAGTAAAGTACACATCAATAACATGTATATCAAATATACCTTTGTTCACTTTGCCATCCTTCCTATCCGCCAAATACTTGGGGCAGTTCTGCTTCCAGTGACCAGTCCCTTTGCAGTAGCAGCACTTAATCTCAGGCTTGGGTCTAGACTTGGGCTTCTTCACTTGAGCAGCAACTTGCTTGCCGTTCTTCTTGAAGTTCCCCTTCTTCCCTTTTCCCTTTTCTTGAAACTAGTGGTCCTGTCAACCATCAGCACTTGATGCTTTTCTTGATTTCTACCTTCGCCGATTTTAGCATCGCGAAGAGCTTGGGAATTGTTTCCATTATCCCTTGCATATTATAGTTCATCACGAAGTTCTAGTAACTTGGTGATAGTGACTAGAGAAGTTTGTCAATCACTATCTTATCTGGAAGATTAACTCCCACTTGATTCAAGAGATTGTAGTACTCAGACATTCTGAGCACATGCTCACTAGCTGAGCTGTTCTCCTCCATCTTGTAGGCAAAGTGCTTGTCAAAGGTGAGGGAGTCCTGGATTAGGGGGTCTCCGGACAGCCGGACTATATCCTTTGGCCAGACTGTTGGACTATGAAGATACAAGATTAAACACTTCGTCACGTGTCCGGATGGGACTTTCCTTGGCGTGGAAGGCAAGCTTGGCAATACGGATATGTAGATCTCATCCCTTGTAACCGACTGTGTGTAACCCTAGCCCCCTCCGGTGTCTATATAAACCGGAGGGTTTAGTCCGTAGGACAAGATACAATCATACCATAGGCTAGCTTCTAGGGTTTAGCCTCTACGATCTCGTGGTAGATAAACTCTTGTAATACTCATATCATCAAGATCAATCAAGTAGGATGTAGGGTATTACCTCCATCAGGAGGGCCCAAACCTAGGTAAACATCGTGTCCCTCGCCTCCTGTTACCATTCGCCTTAGACGCACAGTTCGGGACCCCCTACCCGAGATCCGCCGGTTTTGACACCGACATTGGTGCTTTCATTGAGAGTTCCACTGTGCCGTCACCGTAAGGCTTGATGGCTCCTTCGATCATCGATAATGATGCGGTCCAGGGTGAGGTTTTCCTCCCCGGACAGATATTCGTATTCGGCGGCTTCGCACTGCGGGCCAACTCGCTTGGCCATCTAGAGTACATCGAGAGCTACGCCCCTGGCCATCAGGTCAGGTTCGGAAACTTGAATTACATTGACGATATCCGGGGAGACTTGATCTTCGACGGATTCGAGCCCATGTCAGGTGCGCCGCACAATCACGATGAGCATGATTTAGCTTTGTCGTCGGATGGTGTTCGGGAGATCACGCCTGCAACTACTCAGGCCCTCAATCCGGAGCAAATTGAGCCATCCGAGGACGGGTGGATAGACCCCGCCATGGAGGCCGCACTCTCAGTGGCGATAGAGCCGGATACTGACTTCAGCCCTTATGAGAGCCTTGTTGCCGAACCATGGGATTCGTCCCCGGCCACGGGCTCCGAACCGCCTGCGTCCGTGCCTATCGAATTCGATTGGGAGCCGATCATGGAGTTCACCTCCATGGATATCTTTCAGCACTCACCTTTCGGCGACGTGCTAAATTCATTAAGGTCTCTCTCCTTGTCAGGAGAACCTTGGCCGAACTATGTCCAGCTAGAATGGTATGTGGATGACGAATAAATTCTCTCCCCACCCACCACCCACTTAGTAGCCTGTGTCGATGATTTAACCGACATGCTCGATTTCGACTCCGAAGACATCGACGGCATGGACGACGATGCAGGAGAGGAACAGGAACCAGTGCCCACAGGGCGCTGGACAGCCACTTCATCACATGACGTATACATGGTGGATACACCCAAAGAAGGCAATCGCGACGAGACAACGGAGGATGCCCCCTCCAAGAAGCAAACCAAGCACCGATGTCAGCGGCGCCACTCTAAGTCCCGCCACAGCAAAAATAGCGATAATAGCGCAAGAGAAAATAACACTCCAGTCGACTCCAGAGGAAACGACGACCACATTGACCCAGCGGCAGAGCACGATGAAACTGCAAACGGCGAACATAGTATGGATCCGATGTCCGAACACGATGACGCCGAGGATAAACCTCATCAAACCCCCTCTGGGGAGGAAAACAGTCCGGACGAAGATGCACACAACATCCCGGAAACGCACTTGGAACAAGAGAACCTCCGCAGAACGCTTATTGCCACATCGAGGAGTCTGAAGAAGCAGAAGCAAAGGCTTGAGGCCGCACAAAATACGCTCAACAACAGGTGGAACAAAGTGCTCGACAACGAAGAAAAGTATGGTGGAAGTTACCACACAAAGAGCTATCCGAAGTGCAAGCTATTACCTGAATTCGACGATGAGGCCATAGAGCCCACACAGCCGAAGAATAACATGGCTAATCGGACGGATCAACCACCTTGTGGCCACGATAGAGCGGCTAACAAGGCTGCACATAAGTCAACACACGATCTACGTGAGGACTTGCGCCAAAAATCCAGTATGACCAGATCCATCTATGGATCTAGGAAGCGCGCTCCGGCACAAAATCAAAACCGAATACTACAACCGTCCGAACGCCATGATACATCCAAACACAGGGGTGCTGCACAACCCCTATGTTTCACCGATGAGGTGTTGGACCACGAATTTCTAGAAGGATTCAAACTAGTGAACATAGAGGCATACGACGGGACCACAGACCCTAGGGTCTGGATTGAGGACTTTATCCTCCATATCCATATGGCTCGCGGAGATGATCTCCACGCCATCAAGTACTTGCCCCTCAAGCTTAAAGGACCAGCTCGGCACTGGCTGAAAAGCCTCCCTGAAAACTCAACTTGAAGTTGGGAGGAGCTCGAGGATGCTTTTCGGGCTAATTTTCAAGGGACCTATGTCCGACCTCCGGATGCGGACGATTTAAGTCATATAATTCAACAGCCCGGAGAGTTCGCCCGAAAGCTTTGGAATAGGTTTCTCACTAAGAAGAACCAAATCGTCGACTGCCCGGATGCCGAAGCCTTAGCAGCTTTCAAGCACAGCGTCCGAGACGAATGGCTCCCCAGACACCTCGGCCAAGAAAAACTGAGAACAATGGCAGCCCGGATAAGCCTCATGAACCGCTTTTGCGCGGGCGAAGATAGCTGGTTAGCCTGCAGTAGCACTAGCGACCCAAGCACATCCGAAGTTAGGGATGGCAATGGAAAACCACGACGCAGTAAAAACAAGCGTCGAATAAAGAAGATAGCCCAGATAATACGGTGGTAAACGCCGGATTCAGGGGCTCTCGACCAGGTCAGCAGAAAAAGCCTTTCAAAGGCAGCAGAGATGGACCGTCCAGCCTGAACAAGATTCTAGACAAACTATGTCAGATTCATGGCACCCCCGATAAACCTGCAAATCACACCCATAGAGAATGTTGGGTCTTCAAGCAGGCCGGTAAGCTAAACGCCGAACACAATGGGAGGGAGACACCAAGGGAAGACGAGGATGAACCTTGCCAACAAAGCACTGAAGGACAGAAAAAATTCCCACCAGAGGTTAAAACAGTAAACATGATCCACGTGAACTGGAGAACCAAACATGCACTCCGAGACATACGCGCCGTAGAGCCCGTCACCCCTAAGTTCAACCCCTGGTTGGTCTGCCTGATCACTTTTGATCGCAGGGATCACCCCACAAGCATCCGACATGAAGGATGGGCTTCCTTGGTGTTAGACCCAATAATAAACGGATACCATCTCACACGAGTCCTTATGGACAATGGCAGTGGTCTAAATCTGATATATCAGGACACAGTCCGCAAAATGGGGATAGGCCTGACAAAAATCAGCCACAGTAATACTACCTTCAAAGGAGTAATGCCAGGCCCAGAGACCCGCTCCATAGGCTCTCTAATACTAGAGGTTGTATTTGGTTCATCCGAAAACTACCGAAGTGAGAAGTTAAACTTCGACATTGCTCCATTCTGAAGCGGCTATCAACCACTACTCGGAAGAACAACTTTTGCTTGTTTTAATGCGGTACCACATTACGCTTCTCTTCAGCTTAATATGCCTAGTCCACGGGGCACCATCACAGTTAGTGGAAATATTGAGCGTTCTCTACGTGCGGAAGAACGTGCAGCAGCTTTAGACGGCCTCACCAACCAGAATAAATGATAGGTCATCAAGACCGCGGACATGGTTAGACGAGTCCGGCGCATCACTAGATATACCTGAGATTGGTTTGATGGTTAAACCCTCACAGACAGTACCAGGGGCTTCCCGCGTGTAATCAGGGATAGTTCGGCTCAACCTGACTTATCTTGAATTTTAATGGTTTATCGAAAATAACCAAAAAAAATTTGCACGACAACTTTCACCTAAGTTTTTCTCTTTTACAGATGACAATCGTGCTGCACCCGTCCAGGACACGGCACAACGGAGACATAGGCGCAGACGTGCAGCAGAGACCCGCTCAAAGGTTTCTTTTCAGATTAAGACCCTGCGTCAACCTTTTTTAATGTCCCTTGTTGTCCACATCCTCCGGATACTTACTAAAACCGAGAAGGATGCTGATGTTATTGGCATTTCGCCACGTCAGAATATTGCATGTACCTGGACACTCGGGGTTTATTTTTAAGGGCATTGTTCAGCCCGGATGTTATAAAGACCGAATACCTTAGGGAGTGTTCGGCGTCGCGAGTTTGCCCTTATATGCATCAGCTCCGAATCATGTTTTTTGTCAAATGTTGGGTTTGCCCGGCTCCCATGTTTTGCTACCTTATGTTCCGCTCTATCGGCTAAGGCGGCACTAGGAGAACTACTGCGATTGTGCCCTGGTTCATCCGGATGAGCACCTCAGTAGAGAAAGCCGAAAACTGACTGTCATGATAAGGCACGAGACTGGTCAACCACTCGATGACTTAGCGTAATCTTCGGGATTCCACCGCATTAACGAAGGGCCGTTTCCCGGTCATGTACATACGTGCACCGTATTCGGACGAGCGCGGAGGTACCAGGGGTTATATAGTAGCCCCACCGTCAAACTCCTATGGCTAAGTGAAAGTGTTAAAGCAATATAGTCCGATTGCCTCGTTCGCTGCGCTACCACCTCCTTAATGGACCAAGATGTTGGATCAAATGTGAATACACGTTTTTTGTGAAACCCCCCGCATTATATGCGTGGGGGCTGAAGCCGATGACTGCAAACTTTCAGGTTATATACATATATACATTAACGGCCGCACAGCAGGCATCATAATACTTTCAGGCAAAAGTATAAACACAGCCTTTATAACTCAATAAAACATTGTTTTTACAATGGGGATACATGTCACTAGAACATAATATTCTTCGAGCACTGAGCCTCTATTGAACGAGCGCCTTCAAGGACTTCTTCAAAGTAGTGCTCGGCAGGTACCCGGCCTACAGACGAACTCTGGGTTGCAATAGCGGTGGCCTCCATCTCTGCCCAGTATGTCTTGACACGGGCAAGTGCCATACGTGCACCCTCTATGCACGTCGACCTCTTCATAGCATCGATGTGTGGCACGGCACCAAGGAACTGTTGCACTAAACTAAAATAACTATTTGGCCTTGGCCCTTCCGGCCACAGATGATCCACAACAGACCTCATGGCAAGCCCGGACAACCTATGGAGCTCGGTCCACTTGGTCATTCGCTCATTCAACAGCAGTGGACGCACTGGAACATGGAACTGTGACCAGAATAGCCTTTCCACTTCATGATCTTTTTGATCTTCGAAGTACTCGGCCGCATCAGCAGCACTGGCTGCCAAATCCACGTATGCATCTGCAGAACTCCATAGTTGATCAAGAGGGGCATACTTCGGATCTCTGAACTTCGTCCGCAACAAAAATGGCTTCCCAGGCGCGATATCCCCAGCTTGACGCAACTCCTCCTTCGCCACTCTGATTTTAGAGCGGGCTTCCTTGGCTGCTACCATGGCCTTCTCCAGGTCCGCCGCCTTCACCCTGTTTTCTTTTTCAAGAAGCTGGTAACGGTCGGCGACATCTTTCAACTCAACGGCCATCTTGGCTATTCTTTCCTTGCTTTGGCACTGCGCAGCCTGTTCGGCCCTCAGCTCTTCGACCGCCTTTAGAGCGGCCGCATCACTATTCCTGGCTTGTTCCTTGGCTCGGGCAAGTTCCGCTCGAAGGGTCTCCACAGTGGCGGCTCCATCTGCACTCACAACATATTAAAGATACTAGCATCATGCTCCTCTTACTATATGTTGATCACCGGAGAAATCACATACCCTGTGCATCGTCGAGCCGCTTGTTGACAAGCACGATGTCGGCATCTGCCGCATCAAGTTGCCGCTTCAGCTCGGCAAACTCACCAGTCCGGCTAGCCACCGGACCTTTAGCCATCTGCACATAAAGGCAGCCTGATTATTCCTGGGACTATGATCCTCTGTTTACCGCCGTTCTCGATGGCAACCAGAGTCTCAGGGGCTACTATCTGCATAGGGCACACCTAATGTGTGCGGTACTGTCAAAAACATAAACTATTCCACGTACCTCAAAGCCTTTCAGCAGACTCATAAAAGCTTCATGCAACCCGCTTTCGGCGGATGAAATCCTCTCAATCACCGTACCCATCAGCATACGATGCACTTCTGAGATGGCCGCTTGCTCCAGAAGATCCTTCAGTGCGTCTGATCGCACACAGGACAGTTCCGGACTCTTTTTGTTGATCTCTTGAGGAGCCGAGTACTGAGGACTTCAGGTGGCTGAAGGATTACCCTCTGGCCTTGGCGGATCAGAAGAAACCCTCCGCTACGACACTTCAGGGTCGCCCGCCTCATGAGGCGGGGTGGCATGGGGAGGTGTTTCGCTCTCCATCATCTCCGGAAGAAGATCCCCCAAAGACAAACTCTATCGAGAAGGGCTACGATCCGAACTACAAGATATATGCTTCGGTTACTGTCTTCAGAAATAATGTAGGATATTTTTACTATTAAGTACTTTTTGTTTACTTATAGCTCGGTAGAGGGCTGATCCCCTTGCGCGCACTGTGCGGCAAGAGTACCCTCCGAGGCAGGACCGTCTGGCGAAGATTTTTCCCCCGTTTGGAAACCTTTGTTTCCGGGTCTTCAGAGGTGGTCCTCTTCCTTCCTTGGGGAGAGGGAATTTCAGATTCTTCTCCCTGGTTATCCTCCTTCGCGGAGGCGCCAATTCCCCCGTTTATTGAGTGAGGCCTTCTTTCAGCATCTTTATTCCCCCATTTATCTTCCCCTGAGGGTGCCTGATAAGGCGTTGGCTCGAGCATTCTGGCTAGTACTGGATTGGCCGAGCCTTCGCAAAGGGGGGCCGAACACCTGATCATCTTCGCCTTTGTTACCCAGTCCTAGTCAAAGAGCGACTTTTCATAATGATGTTGTGATAAATAAAAAGACAGCATGTTCGGCCACGGGATTACTTACTTGGGTATCTGGGCGATTACAGCTCAGACCTGCATCCTCGGTGGTGTCCGGACACTTTATTTGTGGTCCGAAGAACAATTTGTACATCTCTTCGAGCGTCATGCCGAGGAAGTGCTGAATAGTTCATGGTCCTTCTAGGTTGAATTCCCACATGCGGAGGGGTCTACGTTTGCAAGGAGGGACTTGACGAACTAGCATGACTTGCATTACCATGGCCGAGCTGACGTCTCTCTCTAAGAGATCTCGGATGCGACTCTGCAATATCGGCACATCATTTACTGGCCCCTAGTCCAGCCCCTTGTTGATCCATGACATTAGTTGTGGTGGGGGGGCGAGTGAAAGGCTGGGGCGGCTACCCACTTGGTACTCCGGGGAGCTATGATATAAAACCACTCCCGTTGCCATAAACTGGACACCTCAGGGAAGGAACCCTCTGGCCATGGAACATCAGCGCTTTTTCTTATTACGGCACCTCCACACTCTGCGTGTCGCTCCTCGATCATCTTCGGCTTCACATTGAAAATCTTGAGCCACAGGCCGAAGTGTGGGGTAATGCGGAGGAAGGGCTCACACACGATGATGAACGATGAGATGTGAAGGAGGGAATCCGGGGCCAGGTCATGGAAATCCAGCCCATAATAGAACATGAGCCCCCTAACAAAGGGATCTAGGGCAAGGCCTAGCCCTCAGAGGAAGTGAGAGATGAATACAACGCTCTCGCCGGGTTCGGGAGTGGGAATGACCTGCCCTCGAGCAGGCAGCCTGTGCGAGATTTCGATGGTCAAATACCTGGCCTCTCTTATCTTCTTGATGTCTTCCTTTGTGACAGAGGAAGGCATCCACTGACCTTGAAGGTTGGATCCGGACATGGTTGAAGGTCCGAAGCGCCTGACCTGAGCCTTGGGTGTTGGAACTCGAGGCGGGGGAAGGATTCGATTGAGTACGAGAGGGAAAAAAGGACGGGCCTTGGCCTCTTTATAAAGAGGGTGAATGTCAAGCGTCCTCCTCGTGGCCGTTTGGGACTTGCCTAAAATCGAGGAGTCATACCAACGGGCACGATTGGGTTACCCATGTCCGTATTGATGAGAATCCCGTAATAAGGGGGACACGATCTCTGATTCAACAGGACATGTCAAGAAAACCGCCTCGCGATATGTGCAGTGCGGGTTGAGAAAAGCGGTTCGAATAATGACCGGGCCGTGGTGTGATGTCATGCTGCCAAACGTGTTAGCAGATTAGATTTGTGGAAATATTATTCTCTCTACGGTGGTATGTGGAACTTGTTTTGCAGAGTCGGACGCTATCCTTGTGTTCAAAATCTTCTATGGAGTATTCGAAGAAGAACCTGCCCTGCAATGCCGAAGACAAATCTGAGCGCCGGACTCATCGTCATTGAAGCCTGGTTCAGGGGCTACTGAGGGAGTCCTGGATTAGGGGGTCTCTAGACAGCCGGACTATATCCTTTGGCCAGACTGTTGGACTATGAATATACAAGATTGAAGACTTCGTCCCGTGTCCGGATGGGACTTTCCTTGGCATGGAAGGAAAGCTTGGCAATACGGATATGTAGATCTCCTCCCTTGTAACCGACTCTGTGTAACCCGAGCCCCCTCCGGTGTCTATATAAACCGGAGGGTTTAGTCCGTAGGACAAGATACAATCATACCATAGGCTAGCTTCTAGGGTTTAGCCTCTACGATCTCGTGGTAAATCAACTGTTGTAATACTCATATCCATCAAGTGGGCCCGAACCTGGGTAAACATCGTGTCCCCCGCCTCCTGTTACCATCCGCCTTAGACACACAGTTCGGGACCCCCTACCCGAGATCCGCCGGTTTTGACACCGACAAAAGGTCTCATACCTTTTGACATGGGCATGAGTCTGAAATACTAATTTCAACCCTTGGAACATTTCATATGCTCCGTGGCATTCAAAACATCTTTGAAGCCCTGATTCTAATCTGTAAAGAATGGTGCACTAAACTATCAAGTAGTCATCATATCGAGCTCGCCAAACGTTCATAACGTCTGCATCTACTCCTGCAATCAGTCTGTCACCTAGCGGTGCATCAAGGACATAATTCTTCTATGCAGCAATGAGGATAATCCTCAGATCACGGACCTAGTCCGCATCATTGCTACTATCATCTTTCAACATAGTTTTTCTCTAGGAACATATCAAAAAAACAGGGAGCTACATCGCGAGCTATTGAACTACAACATAGTTATGCAAATATTATCAGGACTAAGTTCATGATAAATTTATGTTTAGTTAATCATATTACTTAAGAACTCCCACTTAGATAGACATCCCTCTAATCATCTAAATGACCATGTGATCCAAATCAACTACACCATGTCCGGTCATCACGTGAGATGGAGTAGTTTTCAATGGTGAACATCACTATGTTGATCTTATCTACTATATGATTCACGCTCGACCTTTCAGTCTCCAGTGTTCCGAGGCCATATCTGCATATTCTAGGCTCGTCAAATTTAACCCGAGTATTCCGCGTGAGAAAAACTGGCTTGCACCTATTGTATGTGAACGTAGATCTTATCACACCCGATCATCACGTGGTGTCTCAGCACGACAAACTGTCGCAACGGTGCATACTCAAGGATAACACTTATACCTTGAAATTTAGTGAGAGATCATCTTATAATGCTACCACCGAACTCAGCAAAATAAAATACATAAAGGATAAACATCACATGCAATTAAAATATGTGACATGATGATGACGCCTTTGATCTCCATCTCCAAAACATCGTCATGATCTCTATCGTCACCGGCATGACACCATGATCTCCATCATCTTGATCTCTATCAATGTGTCGTCACATGGTCGTCTCACCAACTATTGCTTTTGCAACTATTGCTATCGCATAACGATAAAGTAAAGCAATTATATGGCGCTTGCATCTTATGCAATAAAGAGACAACCATAAGGCTCTTGCCACTTGCCGATAACTTTAACAAAACATGATCATCTCATACAACAATTTATATCTCATCACGTCTTGACCATATCACATCACAACATGCCCTGCAAAAACAAGTTAGACATCCTCTACTTTGTTGTTGCAAGTTTTACGTGGCTGCTACGGGCTAAACAAGAACCGTTCTTACCTACGCATCAAAAACCACAACGCGGTATAGTGATTGCTTTTTGATCTTTAGAAAGAACCCTGTTCATTGAATCCGATTCAACTAAAACTGGAGAAACAGACACCCACTAGCCACCTATGTGCGAAGCACGTCGGTAGAACCAGTCTCGCGTAAGCGTACGCGTAATGTCGGTCTGGGCCGCTTCATCCAACAATGCCACTGAATCAAGAATCAACTAGTGACGGCAAGCAATATGTATATACCCACGCCCACAACTCCTTTGTGTTCTACTCATGTATATAACATCTATGCATAAACCTGGCTCGGATGCCACTGTTGGGGAACGTAGTAATTTCAAAAAAAATCCTACGCACATGCAAGATCATGGTGATGCATAGCAACGAGAGGGGAGAGTGTCGTCCACGTACCCTCGTAGATCGTAAGCAGAAGCGTTATGAGAACGCGGTTGATGTAGTCATACATCTACACGATCCGACCGATCCAAGTACCGGACGTGCGTCACCTCTGAGTTCAGCACACGTTCAGCTCGGTGACATCCCACGAACTCCAATCCAGCAGAGCTTCGAGGGAGAGTTCTGATACGTCTCCAAGGTATCTATAATTTTTGATTGCTCCATGTTATATTATCTACTGTTTTGGACATTATTGGGCTTTATCATCCACTTTTGTATTATTTTTGGGACTAACCTATTAACAGGAGTCCCATCCTAGAATTGTTGTTTTTGCCTATTTTAGGGTTTTGAAGAAAAGGAATATCAAACGGAGTCCAAACGGAATGAAACTTTTGGGAACGTGATTTTCTCACCGAACAAGACCCAGGAGACTTGGACCCTAAGTCAAGCAATCAACAAGGAGGCCACGAGGTAAGGGGGCGCGCCTAACCCCCCCCCCCCCCAGGCGCGCCCTCCACCCTCGTGGCCCCCCTGTTGCTCCACCGACGTACTCCTTCCTCCTATATATACCTACCTACCCCCAAACGATCAGATACGGAGCCAAAACCCTAATTCCAGTGCTGTAACTTTCTGTATCCACGAGATCCCATCTTGGGGCCTGTTCCAGAGCACCGCCGGAGGGGGCATCCATCACGGAGGGCATCTACATCAACACCATAGCCCCTCCGATGAAGTGTGAGTAGTTTACCTCAGACCTTCGGGCCCATAGTTATTAGCTAGATGACTTCTTCTCTCTTTTTGGATCTCAATACAATGTTCTCCCCCTCTCTTGTGGAGTTCTATTCGATGTAATCTTCTTTTTGCGGTGTGTTTGTTGAGACCGATGAATAGTGGGTTTATGATCAAGACTATCTATGAACAATATTTGAATCTTCTCTGAATTCTTTTATGTATGATTGGTTATCTTTGCAAGTCTCTTCGAATTATCAGTTTGGTTTGGCCTACTAGATTGATCTTTCTTGCAATGGGAGAAGTGCTTAGCTTTGGGTTCAATCTTGCGGTGTCCTTTCCCAGTGACAGTAGGGGCAGCAAGGCACGTATTGTATTGTTGCCATCGAGGATAGCAAGATGGGGTTTTTATCATATTGCATGAATTTATCCATCTACATCATGTCATCTTGCTTAAGGCGTTACTCTGTTCTCTTGAACTTAATACTCTAGATGCATGCTGGATAGCGGTCGATGAGTGGAGTAAAAGTAGTAGATGCAGCCAGGAGTCGGTCTACTTGTCTCGGACATGATGCCTATATACATGATCATACCTAGATATTCTCATAACTGTACTCAATTCTGTCAATTGCTCAACAGTAATTCGTTCACCCATCGTAAAATACTTATGCTCTTGAGAGAAGCCACTAGTGAAACCTATGGGCCCCGGGTCTATCTTCATCATATTAATCTTCCAATACTTAGTTATTTCCTTTGCTTTTTACTTTTCTTTTATTTTACTTTGCATCTTTATCATAAAAATACCAAAAAATAGTATCTTATCATATCTATTAGAGCTCACTCTCATAAGTGACCATGAAGGGATTGACAACCCCTTATCGTGTTGGTTGCGAGGAGTTATTTGTTTTGTGCAGGTACGAGGGACTCGCGCAAAGCCTCCTACTGGATTGATACCTTGGTTCTCAAAAACTTAGGGAAATACTTATGCTACTTTGCTGCATCATCCTTTCCTCTTCAAGGAAATACAACGCAATGCTCAAGAGGTAGCAAGAAGATTTTCGGCGCCGTTGCCGGGGAGGTTCACGCAAAGGTCAACATACCAAGTACCCATCACAACCCATATCTCCCGCATTACATTATTTGCCATTTGCCTCTCGTTTTCCTCTCCCCCACTTCACCCTTGATGTTTTATTCGCCCTCTCTCTCTATCCTCCCTTTCTTTCTCTATTTGCCTATTTTTTCCCGCATGCTTTTTGGTTGCTTGTGTGTTGGATTGCTTGCTTGTCATGATGGCTCAAGATAACACTAAATTGTGTGACTTTACAGATACCAACAACAATGATTTTATTAGCACTCTGATTGCTCCTCTTACCGATGCTGAATCTTGTGAAATTAATGCCGCTTTGCTGAATCTTGTCATGAAAGATCCGTTTTCCGGCCTTCCTAGTGAAGATGCCGCTACCCATATAAATAGATTCGTTGATTTGTGTGATATGCAAAAGAATAAAGATGTGGACAATGATATTGTTAAGTTGAAGCTATTTCCTTTTTCGCTTAGAGATCGTGCTAAAGCTTGGTTTTCATCTTTGCCTAAAAATAGTATTGATTCTTGGAACAAGTGCAAAGATGCTTCTATCTCTAAGTATTTTCCTCCCGCTAAGATCATCTCCCTTAGAAACGTTATTATGAATTTTAAGCAACTTGATCATGAACATGTTGAACAAGCTTGGGTGAGGATGGAATTAATGATACGTAATTGCCCTACTCATGGTTTGAATTTGTGGATGATTATACAAATTTTTTATGCCGGATTGAATTTTGCTTCTAGAAATCTTTTAGATTGGGCCGCGGGAGGCACTTTTGTGGAAATCACTTTAGGAGAAGCTACTAAACCCCTAGATAATATTTTGGTTAATTATTCTCAATGGCATACGAAAGATCTACTAATAAAAAGGTGCATGCGATTGAAGAAATTAATGTTTTGAGTGGAAAGATGGATGACCTTATGAAATTATTTGCTAGTAAGAGTGTTTCTTCTGATCCTAATGATATGCCCTTGTATACTTTGATTGAGAATAATAATGAATCTATGGATGTAAATTTTGTTGGTAGGAACTATTTTGGTAACAACACGTATAAAGGAAATTTTAATCCTAGGCCTTATCCTAGTAATCCCTCTAATAATTATGGTAATTCCTACAACAATTCTTATGGAAATTATAAGATGCCTTCTGATTTTGAATCTAATATTAAAGAATTTATTACTTCGCAAAAGAATTTCAATGCTTTGATTGAAGAAAAATTGCTTAAGATTGATGAGTTGGCTAGGAACGTTGATATAATTTATCTTGATGTTGATTCTTCGGAACTTAGATCTATTCCTCCTAAGCATGATATCAATGAGTCTCTCAAATCCATGAGAATTTCCATTGATGAGTGCAAAGAAAGAACCGCTAGGATGCGTGCTAAGAAAGATGCCTTTATAAGAGCGTGTTCTTCTAGTTCCTATGAAAATAAAGATGAAGATCTAAAAGTTATTGATGTGTCCCCTATTAAATCTTTGTTTTGCAATATGAATCTTGATAATGATGGGACTGAATATTATCCACCTTTACCTAGAAGGCGTTCCAAAAATTCGGAGTTTTTAGATCTTGATGCTAAATTTGATGAAAGTGGGATTGAAGAAATTAAAACCCTAGATGTTGCTAAAACCACTATTTTGGATTTCAAGGAATTTAATTATGAAAATTTCTCTTTGATGGTTTGTATTTCCTTGTTGCAATCTGTGCTAAGTTCTCCTCATGCGTATAGTCAAAATAAAGCGTTTACTAAACATATCGTTGATGCCTTGATGCAATCTTATGGCGAAAAACTTGAGTTGGAAGTTTCTATCCCTAGAAAAATTTATGATGAGTGGGAACCAACTATTAAAATTAAGATTAAAGATCATGAGTTCTATGCTTTATGTGATTTGGGTGCTAGTGTTTCCACGATTCCAAAGACTTTGTGTGATTTGTTAGGTTTCTATGATTTTGATGATTGCTCTTTAAACTTGCACCTTGCGGATTCCACTATTAAGAAACCTATGGGAAGAATTAATGATGTTTTTATTGTTGCAAATAGGAATTATGTGCCTATAGATTTTATTGTTCTTGACAAAGATTGCAAACCTTCATGTCCTATTATTCTTGGTATACCTTTCCTTAGAATGATTGGTGCAATTATTGATATGAAGGAAGGAAATATTAGATTCCAATTTCTGTTAAGGAAAGGCATGGAACACTTTCCTATAAAGAAAATTAAATTACCTTATGAATCTATTATGAGAGACACTTATGGGTTGCCTACCAAAGATGGCAATACCTAGATCTATCCTTGCTTTTTATGCCTAACTAGGGGCGTTAAACGATAGTGCTTCTTGGGAGGAAACCCAATTTTATTTTTATTCCCTGCTTTTTGCTCCTGTTTAGTAATAAATATTTTACCTAGCCTCTGTTTTTTTTGTGTTTTTTGTGTTTAATTAGTGTTTGTGCCAAGTAGAACCGTTGGGAAGACTTGGGGAAAGTCTTGTTATCTTGCTGTAAAAAACAGAAACTTTAGCGCTCACGAGAACTACTGACATTTTTATTTGGAAAGTGATATTTAGTTAAATATTTTTGCAGATGATTAATAGATAAATTCCTCACGTCTAGAAATTTATTTTAGAATTTTTGGGGTTCCAGATTTTGCGCTAGATACAGATTACTACAGACTGTTCTGTTTTTGACAGATTCTGTTTTTCGTGTGTTGTTTGCTTATTTTGATGAATCTATGGCTAGTAAAAGAGTTTATAAACCATAGAGAAGTTGTAATAAAGTAGGTTTAATACCAATATAAATAAAGAATGAGTTCATTACATTACCTTGAAGTGGTATTTTGTTTTCTTTCGCTAACGGAGCTCACGAGATTTTCTACTTTAAGTTT
Source organism: Triticum urartu (assembly GCF_056163025.1). NCBI lineage: Eukaryota > Viridiplantae > Streptophyta > Magnoliopsida > Poales > Poaceae > Triticum > Triticum urartu. The sequence goes on from NC_141879.1 coordinate 429,933,100, forward strand.
TGTGTTGTGAAGTTTTCAAGTTTTGGGTAAAGATTTGATGGATTATGGAACAAGGAGTGGCAAGAGCCTAAGATTGGGGATGCCCATTGAACCCCCAAGATAATCTAAGGACACCTAAAAGCCAAAGCTTGGGGATGCCCCGGAAGGCATCCCCTCTTTCGTCTGCTTCCATCGGTAACTTTACTTGGAGCTATATTTTTATTCACCACATGATATGTGTTTTGCTTGGAGCGTCTTGTATGATTAGCATATTTGCTTTTTAGTTTACCACAATCATCCTTGATGTACACACCTTTTGAGAGAGCCATACATAATTTGGAATTTGTTAGAATACTCTATGTGCCTTGCTTATATCATTTGAGTTATATAGTTTTGCTCTAGTACTTCACTTATATTTTTTAGAGAACAGTGGTGGAATTGTTTTATAGAAACTATTGATCTCTCATTTAACTTAGATTATTTTGAGAGTCTTAAATATCATGGTAATTTTCTTAAATAATCCTAATATGCTTGGTATTCAAGAATAGTAAAAACTTCCTTTTGAGTGTGTTGAATGCTATGAGAAGGTTGATGCTTGATAATTGTTTTGAGATATGAAGATGGTGATATTAAAGTTGTGCTAGTTGAGTAGTTGTGAATTTGAGAAATACTTGTGTTAAAGTTTGTGATTCCCGTAGCATGCACGTATGGTGAACCGTTATGTGATGAAGTCGGAGCATGATTTATTTTTTGATTGTCTTCCTTATAAGTGGCGGTCGGGGACGAGCGATGGTCTTTTCCGACCAATCTATCCCCCTAGGAGCATGCACGTAATACTTTGCTTTGATAACTTGTAGATTTTTGCAATAAGTATATGAGTTCTTTATGACTAAAGTTGAGTCCATGGATTATACGCACTTTTCTTCCTTCCACCATTGCTAGCCTCTCTAATACCGCACACCTTTCGCCGGTATCATACACCCACCATATACCTTCCTCAAAACAGCCACCATACCTACCTATTATGGCATTTCTATAGCCATTCCGAGATATATTGCCATGCGACTTTCCACTGTTTCGTTTATTATGACACACTTCATCATTGTCATATTGCTTAGCATGATCATGTAGTTGACATTGTCTTTGTGGCAAAGCCACCATTCATAATTATTTCATACATGTCACTCTTCATTCATTGCATATCCCGGTACACCATTGGAGGCATTCATATAGAGTCATATTTTGTTCTAAGTATCGAGTTGTAATTGTTGAGTTGTAAGAAAATAAAAGTGTGATGATCATCATTATTAGAGCATTGTCCCAGTGAGGAAAGGATGATGGAGACTATGATTCTCCCACAAGTCGGGACGAGACTCCAGACGAAAAAAAGAAAAAAAAAGAAAAGTGGCCATAAAAAGGGAGAAAAGGCCCAAATAAAAAATGAGAGAAAAAGAGAGACGGGACAATGTTACTATCCTTTACCACACTTGTGCTTCAAAGTAGCACCATGATATTCATGATAGAGAGTCTCTCATTTCGTCACTTTCGTATACTAGTGGGAATTTTTCATTATGGAACTTGGCTTGTATATTCCAATGATGGGCTTCCTCAAAATGCCCTAGGTCTTCATGAGCAAGCAAGTTGGATGCACACCCACTTAGTTTCTTTTGTTGAGCTTTCATGTACTTATAGCTCTAGTGCATCCGTTGCATGGCAATCCCTACTCACTCACATTGATATCTATTGATGGGCATCTCCACGGCCCGTTGATACGCCTAGTTGATGTGAGACTATCTTCTCCCTTTTTGTCTTCTCCACAACCACCATTCTATTCCACATATAATGCTATATCCATGGCTCGCACTCATGTATTGCGTGAAGATTGAAAAAGTTTGAGAATGTCAAAAGTATGAAACAATTGCTTGGCTTATCATCGGGGTTGTGCATGATTTAAGTACTTTGTGTGGTGAAGATAGAGCATAGCCAGACTATATGATTTTGTAGGGATAACTTTCTTTGGCCATGTTATTTTGAGAAGACATGATTGCTTTGTTAGTATGCTTGAAGTATTATTATTTTTATGTCAATATTAAACTTTTATCTTGAATCTTTCGGATCTGAATATTCATACCACAATTAAGAAGAATTACATTGAAATTATGCCAAGTAGCATTCCACATCAAAAATTCTGTTTTTATCATTTACCTACTCGAGGACAAGCAGGAATTAAGCTTGGGGATGCTTGATATGTCTCCAACGTTTCTATAATTTTTGATTGCTCCATGCTATATTATCTACTATTTTGGACATTATTGGGCTTTATTATCCACTTTTATATTATTTTTGGGACTAACCTATTAACCGAAGGCCCAGCCAAGAATTGTTGTTTTTGCCTATTTTAGGGTTTCGAAGAAAAGGAATATCAAACGGAGTCCAAACAGAATGAAACCTTCGGGAACGTGATTTTCTCACCGAACAAGACCCAGGAGACATGGACCCTAGGTCAAGAAATCAACAGGGAGGCCACGAGGTAGGGGGGCGCGCCTACCCCCCCCCCCCCAAGGCGCGCCCTCCACCCTCGTGGGCCGCCTGTTGCTCCATCGACGTACTCTTTCCTCCTATATATACCTACGTACCCCCAAATGATCAGATACGGAGCCAAAACCCTAATTCCACCGCCGTAACTTTCTGTATCCACGAGATCCCATCTTGGGGCCTGTCCCGGAGCTTCGCCGGAGGGGGCATCCATCACGGAGGGCTTCTACATCAACACCATAGCCTCTCCGATGAAGTGTGAGTAGTTTACCTCAGACCTTTGGATCCATAGTTATTAGCTAGATGGCTTCTTCTCTCTTTTTGGATCTCAATACAATATTCTCCCCCTCTCTTGTGGAGATGTATTCGATGTAATCTTGTTTTTGCGGTGTGTATGTTGAGACCGATGAATTGTGGGTTTATGATCAAGATTATCTATGAACAATATTTGAATCTTCTCTGAATTATTTTATGGATGATTGGTTATCTTTGCAAGTCTCTTCGAATTATCAGTTTGGTTTGCCCTACTAGATTGATCTTTCTTGCAATGGGAGAAGTGCTTAGCTTTGGGTTTAATCTTGCGGTGTCCTTTCCCAGTGACAGTAGGGGCAGCAAGGCACGTATTGTATTGTTGCCATCGAGGATAACAAGATGGGGTTTTTATTATATTGCATGAATTTATCCCTCTACATCATGTCATCTTGCTTAAGGCGTTACTCTGTTCTCGTGAACTTAATACTCTAGATGCAAGCTGGATAGCGGTCGATGAGTGGAGTAATAGTAGTAGATGCAGGCAGGAGTCGGTCTACTTTTCTCGGACGTGATGCCTATATACATGATCATACCTAGATATTCTCATAACTATGCTCAATTCTGTCAATTGCTCAACAGTAATTCGTTCATCCACCGTAAAATACTTATGCTCTTATGAGAAGCCACTAGTGAAACCTATGGCCCCTGGGTCTGTCTTCATCATATTAATCTTCCAATACTTAGTAATTTCCTTTGCTTTTTACTTTGCTTTTATTTTACTTTACATCTTTATCTTAAAAATACCAAAAATACTATCTTAATTATCATATCTATCGGATCTCACTCTCGTAAGTGACCGTGAAGGGATTGACAACCCCTTATCTCGTTGGTTGCAAGGACTTATTTGTTTTGTGTAGGTACGAGGGACTCGCGCAAAGCCTCCTACTGGATTGATACCTTGGTTCTCAAAAACTGAGGGAAATACTTGCACTACTTGGCTGCATCATCCTTTCCTCTTGAAGGAAATCCAACGCAGTGCTCAAGAGGTAGCAAGTTCCATCAGCATGACGGCGTGATGATGGTGATGATGATGCTACCAACGCAGGGCTTCGCCTAAGCACCGCTACGATATGACCGAGGTGGATTATGGTGGAGGGGGGCACCGCACATGGCTAAGAACAATGTCAACTTGTGTGTTCTAGGGTGCCCCCTCCCCACGTATATAAAGGAGGGCGGGGAGGCCAGCCGGCCTCTCTAGACGCGCCAAAGGGGGAGGAATCCTCCTCCTAGTAGGAGTAGGATTCCTCCTTTCCTAGTCCTACTAGGAGGGGGGAGGAAGGAGAAGGGGAGGAGAAGGAAAGAGGGGGCGCAACCGCTCCCCTAGTCCAATTTGGACTAGGCCAATGGGTGCGCGTGGCTAGCCCTCGTGGCTTCTCCTATTTTCCCTTAAAGCCCACAAAGGCCCATATGTACTCCCGTATTCCCGTAACTCCCCCAGTACTCTGAAAAATACCTGGATCACTCGGAACCTTTCCGATGTCCGAATATAACCTTCCAATATATCGATCTTTACGGCTCGATCATTTCGAGACTCATCGTCATGTCCGTGATCTCATCTGGGACTCCGAACAACCTTCGGTAAATCAAATCACATAAACTCTCAATACCAATCGTCACCAAACGTTAAGCGTGCGGACCCTATGGGTTCGTGAACTATGTATGTTACTTGCCCGAGATTCGATCGTTAGTATCATAATATCTAGTTCAATCTCATTACAGGCAAGTCTCTTTACTCGTTCCGTAATGCATCATCCCGCAACTAACTCATTAGTCACAATGCTTGCAAGGCTTATAGTGATGTGCATTACCGAGAGGGCCCAAAGATACCTCTCCGATACACAGAGTGACAAATCCTAATTTCGATCTATGCCAACTCAACAAACACTATCGGAGACACCTGTAAAGCATCTTTATAATCACCCAGTTATGTTGTGACGTTTGATAGCACACAAGGTGTTCCTCCGGTATTCGGGAGTTGCATAATCTCATAGTCAGAGGAACATGTATAAGTCATGAAGAAAGCAGTAGCAAAAAACTAAGTGATCATCGTGCTAAGCTAACGGAATGGGTCAAGTCAATCACATAATTCTCTAATGATGTGATCCCGTTAATCAAATGACAACTCATGTCTATGGCTAGGAAACTTAACCATCTTTGATTCAACGAGCTAGTCAAGTAGAGGCATACTAGTGACATTTAGTTTGTCTATGTATTCACACATGTACTAAGTTTCCGGTTAATACAATTCTAGCATGAATAATAAACATTTATCATGATATAAGGAAATATAAATAACAACTTTATTATTGCCTCTAGGGCATATTTCCTTCTAGAATGAGGGGTGGCACCAGAGGGAGGAGCAGCCGGTGAGATTTGGCCCTACCCGCCGGCCATGTATCCTAGGTGGATAGAGCATCGTCAAGGACCAGGCTAGATGGGACCAGTGGTGACGGCTTGCTGGAGGAACCCTAGCGCTGCAGGCAGGGGATCAAGGTAGATGGAAAGTGGAGAGGATTTGCAAGCAGGCAGGGCAATGAATGCTTGCATGTTTGTTTTTACTTGAGGGTCAGATGTGACGCGGGCATGAGCAGTTGTATTTTGAGTGTAATATAGGCAAACAACAGTGTCATTTCACTATTCCCCTTCCCTTCAATTTTTAGTGAGCTTCTACCCGAAACACCCCCTCCAAAGCGAAATAAATTAAGCCCAAGACCATAACTCAAAAATGACTTCTTTACATCTTTTATGGCTTATTTTGACAATAATCTCTGAAAAGGTAGAACAGAACTGGCCCTTAACCTGCAATTCAATTGTGCGTGCAATGACGAATCTCTCCTGCCTGCTATAGTGTACATTTAGGCATCATCATACATGGTATAACCTAATACATGTGCATTCCATTGTAGAATCTGGAATATGCAATGTTTATGTTAGTTCATACGTTGCACATAATGTTTAAATGCCCCTTAAATCTGGTCAGTCAAGTGATGGTCTTTCAGCCTCCTTCTTTTCTTCTTTTCCTGATACTCCCTCCTTCCATATATATAGGGCTAATGTGTTTTTCAAGACCGCCTTTGACTATTGATAAGACTAATAATACATGAGATGTATAATGTGAAATTATATCATTGGAAGCTCCTTTCACGTACGAGTTTGACGGTATGCTTTCTGTAACTTGCATGTCATATATGATTGCTATAACACTTGGTCAAAGTTAGCCTCGAAAAACGATTAGGCCCTATATAGATGGAAGGAGGGAGTTTGTAAGATTTGCTCACACATCTGTTTAATTCCTTGTTTGCATCAGCCAGCCATACCAGGACTGTTTGCTTTGATTACTTGATGTTCTTGACCTAACACTCTAACAGAGCTTGTCAATGATTTAAACACTAAGGGTTGCTATAGTGGGGGCTTGTCTAACTCATAGGTGACATAAAGGTTTGGTTGTACACTAAAGTAGGCTCTCCAAGAGTACCTGGAAATCCGGTTCGAAGGTATTCCTAGTTTTTACATAGTAGACACATAGTAAATGCTCATTTCATTGTGTGCAAGTGCAAGAGATGTGGCATGTTTCATTATATGGTGTTGCTTTGTTATAATCTCATCCTTTTGTGTTGTTCACAGACTGGAAAGTATGCATATTTATCTTCCAATGAGACGAGTAACTAGTTTGTGTCACCTTGTAGAGGGAGTGCAATGAAGATAAGATTGAGGATTTCCATGTACAAGATGTTAGGAAGGAGACTTGCAAGAGAAGTAGGAGCAGCGCTGAGCCTGTTCAACAAGTTAAGGTAAGTCACTGTATCCAACTCAATAGTTCAATTCCTTGTTTGTTTTAGGCATAGTTAATTTGCTCTTTTCAATTGCTTTATTTGTCCTCAGTTAATGAGATGCCCAAACAATGATGCTTGATGTTGGGTACTGGTATAACTATTAGTTGACATAATTAAAGGCCTTACCATTTAATTACTCTGGCGAAGTGTTCCTGAAGCTTTGAAGTCTATTAACCAACTATTACTTCATGAGGCTCACAATCTAGTTTATACTAGGCTAATGATTGCATAGCTTTTCTTGCTGTAGTAGATTTGTATGAATCCCTCTGCTATCCATTATGCTCCCTAAGACTTCAATTGAGCTACAGAATGGCCAATTGCTTGCTTACTTATACGCAATGTGATGTCTAAATTTGTAACTTGTGTGTGTTTTGGATTTGGACCCAACATCATGCTCCTCTGGTGAGCTAACAGAGATTCTATATGCAGGCTGCACATACTACCATTTTTATATTTTTTAAAATATCACCTGCTTATGCTTCATGACGTGTTACATTATTGTTAGTCCTGTTTTACCATGTACAAAATAGTCTGTCTTCCTCGCTTCACTGTTGTAACTATATTTTTGCCCTAGTCATGTGTACTTACAGAAACATTTCAGGATGAAGTGACATCAACACAAAGATCTGCGAGCAGTGCGGCATGGCCATTACCGAATGATTATTGATTGGAATTGGAATGTGTTGATGTTCTCGAGCATCAACTAGAGGTGGCAAGACAATGTGTACATGATTCTGAACGTACAATCAACAAGTTGAGACTGGACATGTAGGTATTAGATGCAGGAGTCAATAAAATGAAACAAGACACGCTAGGTAACCACAAAGGACTTGGAGATTTTGCAGACTAAAATTTGTGCTATCTGAATTCAGCCAATCCTATTTTCTGAAGAGATTATAGTTCAAATGGTAAGTTCTCTTGATGCATGTCCATGTTGTGTGAGCTTTATTTGTCCAGTGTATGTAATTTGCTGTTTGTGTATGCTTTATTATCACTGGTGCCGAACTATAATGCCTAGTGGGTATATTCAGCTGTAATTTCTTTATTGTATAGTGTAGGATTATTCTATGTTTCTATGCCTTAGTCTTTTTATTGTATAGTGTATGTTTTTTTAGAGGCGATAGTATAGAGTAGGATAATTCTTGAATATGCTATATCATTGAAATGGGGGCCAACACACCCAAACATTTCCTGGACGCCATACAAACGAACAAACGTGTAGTCAAAGCAGGCCTTAATTTGGCTGGTCAAAATAATATTAAGTGGATCCCAAATGATGTGACCCACCATAACAATGGCTCTTAGCAGGCCGTTAACAGGTTAAAACATCGATAGGGCCGTATAAATGGAAATGGCCCGCGGGCCTCTAGCAGGCCAAAATAGATGTCAATTTTGTCTCGGCCCTTTTACTTTATGGGCTAGTAAGGGGCCGAAAGTGTTATGGGGCAGAGGAGGCCCAATTTGCAAACTAGGCTTTTAACAGGCCGAAAGTCGCGTTGGGCTGAAATGATGCCCTACGGAACGTGGGCCCCTAATGGACCTAAAGTCAAAGGCCCAACTGTTGTGCGGGTCGTTAACAGGCCGGGAGACAAAATGGGCTAGGAGTTGGCCCATTTACCGAATGGGCCGAGGATAGTCCTAAAGTCACAGCAGGCTAGAATTGGCCCAACTTCAGAATGGGCCGAGAAAAGGCTGAATGACATTCCGGGCTGTTAATAGGCTGGAACTGATGATGGGCTGCTAACAGGCCGAAAGAAGCTCAGGCCGCAATTGGGGCCAAAGACATAGCGGTTAACGGGCTAAAACTGATGATGGCATGGAAATTGTCAAATCTAGAATGGGCCTTTGATGGACCGATTCTGGCAACTTGTATGGGTCATGCTTGTAAATGGGCCTGATTCAAGTAGGCCGCTAATGGGCTGGCCCACTTATTTTGATAGGCTCGACCTTTTAACCTAAATGGGCCACTGTTGGGCCGGTCCACATGTCGACATATCATAGGCGCATCTCGCCCATTGTATGAGTGACACCTGTGCCAACGCGGAGCTGACACGTGGTTCCGTCGGCCAATGATAATTTTACATGTGGAAAATCGGCAAAGGTTGTGGTTGTTAGCGGGTTATCGATCCAAAACCAGACCAGATAGCTTAACGGCGACCCGTTACGGTGGATGCCACTTGTCGGTCACCCTTGACGAGAGCACTTCCATGATGCAGCATTTATCGTCATGGAAGTGAACACTTATGTGATGATAATTTTGGTAATGTCATGGAACACTTCTACGATAGCACAGGTATGACTATCTTGATTCTGTCATAAAATCGTCATGGATGTACATGCATGACAAAAAACGTGACCTACTTTGACAAACACGTATCATCACAGAATTGTATTTTTTTGTAGTGATCATCGTAGTGCTCAGGTGAAGCCCTGCGCCGGTAACTTCATCATCAACGTCGCCACGCCGTCGTGCTGACGGAACTCTCCCTCGTCCTCAACTGGATCAAGAGCTCGAGGGACGTCATCGTGCTGAACGTGTGCTGAACACGGAGGTGCCGTACGTTCGGTACTTGGATCGGTTGGATCGTGAAGACATTCGACTACATCAACCGTGTTACTAAACGCTTTTGGTTTCGGTCTACGAGGGTACATGGGCACACTCTCCCCTCTCATTTCTATGCATCTCCTAGTTAGATCTTGCGTGACCGTAGGAATTTTTTTGAAATGCTACGTTTCCCAACAAAGATGTCACTGCCCTTACGACTTTTAATCCACACTAACTACAGTTCCACAGGATCGAAACCTGACTCTCTTGTACATCCTTGATTCACAAGTATCCTTTGCACTTGGCTTCGTATGTAAATCACGAAGAATCATCTTAGTGATGGTCTATTCAAGTATCAAACGCAATATTTTTCGTTGCTCTCAGCCCTTGTCATGCTCTGTTTCAGGCATCAAACGATTGTCTATCGGCTCGAAACTTCTTATTGTACCTTCTTATTTTGCTCTTGATGTTTTTCTTAAGTTTTAATTCGAGAGACACTTTCTACCACATTCCTTGAGTTATACACCAGATAATCAACCTTGCAAAGGTCTGTTCTCCTGAAATACCCCCATTATAGTTTCGTAAATACGATGAAGACTCCGTAGGAAGAATGACAACTTCGTCACGTAGAAGCAGAGGAATGGAGAGACAAACATCATAGATCAACCTCTTCGGGAAGGGTAACAAGAACAAAAAGACTCGTTAGGATTTCATAACCAATTCCTTCCTATTAACTCTACCTCTTAAATCTCGGGATGATATTTCTTGTAGTGGAGGAGATTTGTAACACCCCAAGAATTAAGCTAGAGTGATCTTCCCCTAATGTGTCATGTCATCATATTTTTCATAACTAAAATGCAATTAAATTTTTAATTCAACTCAAACTCTAATTCATAACAGGAGTGCAGAAGTTATTTCTTCAGATATTAAAATAAAAGTGTTTGTAATTTTCCATATAATCACTAGGTAATTTTCATGATGAAAACCAACCCATATGGAATTATTAAAATGCTACTAACAATATTTAGAATGGATCATCAGCATATTAATTAACCTTTTAAATTTCTAAAATTATTTAAAATTTAGCAAATGGCCTGAAACTTTTGTAAAAACCCATATTATTGCCAGACATTTGTGTGAGAAGTTTCATCCAGAGAAAAATTGATTTGGTAGCTAATAAAAATAAAAAACTCAGGCCAAACTATGTGACAGAAAAAAAGAAAAGGATAAAAGATAAAGAACATTCTGGAATTAAAGCCTAGTGCTACAGTGTGGCCCAAACCATTTCTTCGTTTCCTTCAACCTCACATACAGAGACCATGGCGTAGCCTCCGTGCGCCCGTCCACGCATTCGATGTCGCTGTGTCGACCATCGGGAGCCCCCTGGAGATGCATATTGAAGAAAATATGCCCTAGAGGCAATAATGAAGTTGTTATTTTATATTTCCCTATATCATGATAAATGTTTATTATTCATGCTAGAATTGTATTAACCGAAAACTTGATACATGTATGTGTACATAGACAGAACACTGTGTCCCTAGTGAGCCTCTACTAGACTAGCTCGTTAATCAAAGATGGTTAAGTTTCCTAACCATAGGCATGTGTTGTCATTTGATGAATGGGATCATATCACTAGGAGGAGGATGTGATGGACAAGACCCATACGTTAGCTTAGCATACTGATCATTCAGTTTTATTGCTATTGCTTTCTTCATGTCATATACATATTCCTTTGACTATGAGATTATGCAACTCTGGATACCGGAGGAATACCTTGTGTGCCATCGAACATCACAACGTAATTGGGTGATTATAAAGATGCTCTATAGTTATCTCCTAAGGTGTTTGTTGGGTTGGCATAGATTGAGATTAGGATTTGTCAGTCCGAGTATCGGAGAGGTATCTCTGGGCCCTCTCGGTAATACACATCATGATAAGCCTTGTAAGCAATGTGACTAATGAGTTAGTTACGAGATAATGTATTACGGAATGAGTAAAGAGACTTGCCGGTAACAATATTGAACTAGGTATGAAGATACAGACGATTGAATCTCGGGAAAGTAACATACCGATGACAAAGGGAATAACGCATGTTGTCATTACGGTTCGACCGATAAAGATCTTTGTAGAATATGTAGGAACCAATATGAGCATTCAGGTCCCGCTGTTGTTTATTGACTGGAGAGGTGTCTCGGACATGTCTACATAGTTCTCGGACCCATAGGGTCCGCATGCTTAACGTTCGATGACGATTTTGTATTATATGAGTTATGTGATTTGGTGACCGAATGTTGTTCAGAGTCCAAAATGAGATCACGGACATGAAGAGGAGTCTCTAAATGGTCTAGAGGTAAAGATTGATACATAGGACGATGGTATTTTGACACCAGAAGTGTTTCGGGGGTACCAGGTGCATATCGGGTCACCGGGAGGGGTTCTGGGCATTCCCCCGGCAACTACATGGGCCTTAATGGGCCAAGAGGGGGACAGACCAGCCCCTAAGGGGCTGGTGTGCCCCATGTAGGCCGAAATAAGGGGTAAGGAAAGAGGAGAAGGGAGAAAGGAAGGGGAGGGATTCGGCCTCCCCCTTCCTTCCCTCCTCCCTCCTCCTTCCTTCCCCCTTCGGATGGATATGGAAGGGGGGAGGCCGAATTGGGAGGCGCCCAAGTAGGATTCCTCGTACTTGGGAAACCCCTTGGTTGCCTCTCCTCCCCTCCAACCTATATATATGAGGGGGGCACCGCTAGAACACATAACAACTATTGTTAGCCATGTGCGGCGCCCCCCTCCATAGTTTACACGTCCGGTCATATTGTCGTAGTTCTTAGGCGAAGCCCTGCGCAGATCACTTCACCATCACCACGTCGTTGTGCTGACGAAACTCTCCCTTGACACTTTGCTGGATGAAGAGTTCGAGGGACATCATCGAGCAGAACATGTGCAGACCTCGGAGGTGTCGTACATTGGTGCTTCATCGGTCAGAACGAGAAGAAGTTCGACTACATCAACCGCGTTGTCAAACGCTTCTGCTTTCGGTCTATGAGGGTACGTGGACACACTCTCCCCCTCTCATTTCTATGCATCTCCGAGATAGATGTTGGGTGATCATAGGAAAGTTTTGAAATTGCATGATACGTTCCCCAACTGTGGCATCCGAGCCAGGTCTATGCGTAGATGATATGCACGAGTAGAATACAAAGTGTTGTGGGAGGTGATCGTCATACTGCTTACCACCAATGTATTATTTTGATTCGATGGCATTGTTGGATGAAGCAGCCCAGACCAACCTTACATGACCATGTTCATGAGACCGGTTCCACCGATAAACATGCAACTAGTTTTGCATAAAGGTGGCTGTCGGGTGTCTGTTTCTCCAACTTTAGTTGAATCAAATTTGACTGTGGCAGGTCCTTGTTGAATGTTAAAATAGCAAACTTGATAAATCACCGTTGTGGTTTTGATGCGTAGGTAAGAACGGTTCTTTCTAGAAGCCCATAGCAGCCACGTAAAACTTGCAACAACAAAGTAGATGATGTCTAACTTGTTTTTGCAGGGCATGTTGTGATATGATTTGGTCAAGACATGATGTGATATACGTTATTGCATGAGATGATCATGTTTTGTAAAAGTCAGTGGCAATCGGCAGGAGCCTTATGGTTGTCTCTTTATTGTATGAAATGCAAATGCCATGTAATTGCTTTACTTTATCACTATGCGTCAGCGATAGTTGTAGAAGCAATAGTTGGCGAGACGACCACGACGCTACGATGGAGATCAAGGTGTCAAGCTGGTGATGATGGAGATCATGACGATGCTTTGGAGATGGATATCAAAAGCAGAAGATGATGATGGCCATATCATGTCATATATTTTGATTGCATGTGAGGTTTATCTTTTATGCATCTTATTTTGTTTAGTACGGCGGTAGCATTATGAGATGATCCCTTACTAAAATTTCAAGGTATAAGTGTTCTCCCTGAGTATGCACCGTTGCGACAATTCATCATGCTGAGACACTACGTGATGATCGGGTGTGATAAGCTCTACGTTCGTATACAACGGGTGCAAGACATTTTTGCACATGCGGAATACTTGGGTTAAACTTGACGAGCCTAGCATGTACAGACATGGCCTCGGAACACTGGAGACCGAAAGGTCGAACGTGAATCATATAGTAGATATGATCAACATTAGATATGTTCACCATTGAAAACTACTCCATCTCACATGATGATCAGACATGGTTTAGTTGATATGGATCATGTGATCATTTACATGACTCGAGGGATGTCTATCTAAGTGGGAGTTCTTAAGTAATATGATTAATTGAACTTAATTATCATGAACTTAGTCCTGATAGTATTTGCATATCTATGTTGTAGATCAATAGCTCGCGTTGTAGCTCCCCTATGTTTTTGATATGCTCCTAGAGAAAACTAAGTTGAAAGATGATAGTAGCAAGGACGCGGACTGGGTCCATGATCTGAGGATTATCCTCATTGCTGCACAGAATAATTATGTCCTTGATGCACTGCTAGGTGACAGAACTATTGCAGGAGCAGATGCAGATGTTAGGAACATTTGACAAGCTCAGTATGATGACTACTTGATATTTTAGTGCATAACTTAGTTCTTTCCAAAGGGGTATCCATGCGTTTCTTTGTGTGTTTGTTGAAGAAAGATGATATCTTCATCGATTGATTCTCATGATAAATTGTCAGAGCTATTGTCTTATCCAATCTTTGATTTGAGCGTGGGCTATCGTCAAATTAAATCAGAACCAACTATGTTTGTAATGGTGTCTTCCTCGTGCTTGTTTACTCAAGCATACACCATTATATCTTTTGGTGTGACCAATGCTATCACCATGTTCAATTAATTGTAGAATTCCATCTATATGGAAATCCCGATGAATTGTTGTTGAGCCCATCGGCAACATCCTTATCTTCTCCATGATTCTTGTGAACATTAAAGCTAGTGTTGGAAACTTTGTAAGCATTGCCTTCATGTCTCGTTGATGAGGTATACGTTTGGATGAAAGAAGATACTTCCTCTAATTCACGTGCACTTGATGTAAGTTGCCGACGTGGATCCGAGGAAGATTGTTTTTTCTTCCTCTGGAATCGTCCCAAGTTAGTCACACATATGTGTGAAGTACTCTATGGTTTGATAGGTTGGCCACCTCCATTCCATATGTGTTTCCTAGCACACCAAGCCACTAACTGATTTGTTCAAGGAGAAGAAGTTCCTTCTTAAGAATCATGACTTATGCTAGGACTTCAATACCCTCGATGATGATTCCCCACCTGAAATCGGTAGTGTTTTATTGTAATACTGCTATGTGGTCATGCTTGTCTAGGACAGCGTGTTCATATGTGTGTAGCAGAACCAGCTCATGTTTTGGAGCTTGTTATCATACTTCATTTCCCAAGAATCTTGCAACGTCATCTCATTGATTTATGTGGCAAACTTTCTTTTCCAGACATGTTGTCTAAAATATCATGTTACCAACCAGATCTAAATCTCAAGTAGATATGATGGTTGGAAGTCTCCCAAGATCTATGATGTAGGTGCTGGCAGGGTTGTTGTTGGCAGACACACCTAGCCGGAAGATCTATTATTGTAGCTTCTTGATTAAGCAATTTGACCATCTTCCCATGAGGATTTGACTTATTCTGGAAGTTGATCCCTATGGATCCTTGTGTTCTCGAAGTCTGACCTTTACTTGATGGCCATGTTGGTGCTTTAAGCATGATCGTGGTACCTATAACATTAAGGAGAATGTTAGAAGCGGAGTGCTAAATGTCTCTCGGTCGATCATCCAGGTTTGGTCCCTTGGCATTGCTAAGGACAAAAATAGGAGAAAGTGTTGTCTTCCTTTGCATCTGCATTCTCCGTCATTGTTCATCATGGTAGTATGATGTGTTGCTAGGATGCTTGGCATGGATGTTGGTAAAACCTTGATGATTATGGAAATGCTCAGGTTCTTGAGAGCACGCTCAAACACTAGGTTATATCCTCGGTATGTATCGAAATGTGCCTTCCGTTTGCCGAGTTGTAGTATAACCATAGTTTTCTTTCCAAACTGAGTATGCCATTCTTTCGAATTATTTCAAACGATCAATTGTGAATTGCCTCAGACTGGTATGAAGAGTTTCAGTGATCCATGTATCAAAAGTAATTCTTTTTTGCCACTTAAGGGAATAATCCCACAAGCCACCTCCCCTAAGGTGCCCCGTTATGGAATCATGACAATTAACTCCTCGCTACTTTGAAACCCATGCACCATCTTACTTAATCGTGGAATTGTTGCCTGCCAACTTGAGCTTTCGGCATCTGTTTCTTTCCATCCCTCTTGAGGTGTGTTTTGTGTCTCAACTCAACAGGTGTTCTTACTTCTCACTCCATGAGTTGATCTTGAGTTGCTCGATCTCAAGAAGTTCAATTCCTGTAGAATTTCTTTTGTCGTCAACGTGTTGGATGGAGTTCTCAAAGCAAGGATGTCAAGATCAACATGATGCAAGCAATCAACGTTCTTATGAAGTGCAATCTGGATCATGAAGATTGTGTTGGCTTGTGTCCCCTCTATCTTCTTACCTCATGTATTGAATCTCGGGCCGAGATTCTTGTTTAGTGGGGGTGAGTTGTCACAACCCTAGCATTAGCCTTGCTTGTCATTGCATTTCATCGTGACATCATCATTTTTTAAAATTATGAAAGTTGAATTGATGTTATAGTTGAAACCCTTAGAAATCATTCTCTGAAATGATCAACCAAAACTTTCTTCAAATGTTCCCAAGGAAATGTTCCTTTTTAACTTTGAAAAATATTGGCCAGAATAAAATTCAAACCAATATTTTTGGAGGTTCAAAAGTATTTACTCTTGGGCCTTTGAATTAATGCACTAGCTATTTGAATTGGATTTATATTTACTATAAAATATATATGTCCAATAATTTTGAAACTTTGTATGTGGCTTTGACTAGTTCCCTAAGTCCACATAATAATTTTTAGAATATAGAAAATTGGTTTGGTTTTGAAATTGAACCAAAACAGATTGCATAAAATAGAAAAACAGAGTTAAATAGAAAACATAAACTAAATTGGAAACAGAGAGAGATAGAGAAAACATACCCCGGCCAGTTACTCTAGTAGCCTACGAGGCCCACAGCATCGCCGTCTTCAAGCTGCTGCCAAGAGGATGCTGAGCGTGTGCTCACCGTGCGCACACACACGGCTGCCACCTCCTGCCGGTCTAATGCCTCCCTGACGTCTCTATGGACGCCACGTTGTCCCCTATTCCCCCTCGACCTCTCCCCTCCACCCAGCTCTCCCTTCCCTCTCCTCTGCTTCCTCCATCGAGCGACCCCGTCGCCGCCATCCACTGCTACTGCGGCCACTGGTCCTCCCTCACCCATCCAGCATGTCCAAGTGAACTGACGCGGCTCCCTCTTCCTCCTCAACAAGCCACACAAGCTGGGCTTCACTGCAACATCGCCAACGCCGCCGTCTTCGACCTCGGGTGCCGGCGATCCCCACCGTCGATTTGCTGCGACCAGGACCTCCCCGGCGCCGCCGTCTGCACCAACCGACTCATTGTGAGCACCCGTCCATTTCCCCTCTGGATTTGTTGCTCTTCCCGTGTCGTAGACGTTGCCCACGAGCACCCGTGCACCGCCGTCCGCCATGGCCTTTTCTCCTGTGGCCACCGTGCTTATCTGCTCGAACCAGTGCATCACGCGTGCTCCTGGAGCTACCAGGAAACTTACACGGTCCCTAGCTAGCCCCCCTGGGCACCGAGGCCTCGCGCCCGAGCAAGCCGTGCTCCGGACACCTTGGTACCTCATTGCTGTCGCCCCTACAAGGCACCGTTGGACGCGCCGCATTGCAGGCATTCCAACAAGCCCAGCCTCGCTTGCTCCCATCGCCGGAAACGGTCGGCCGATGAACCTCAGCCGCTCTGTTTGGTTGCCGGCCACTAACCTCGGTGGCTGCTGACGTGACACATCATTAGGTCCTAATTACTTGTTAATTAACCCCCTAACCCACTGACTGCTGGGCCCCAGCCCTCTTAACTGTTAGTTAGGTTTTAATTCAAACCTTTTAGCCCCTGTGACACTGACTAATGGGTCCCACGCATCAGTTTTTACCTGGACTGGCCCCGTTGACCTGTTGTCATCATGCTGATGCAGTTAATCATTTTCCAGATTAGAAATATTCCAAGAAATTCCAGAAATAGTTAAAACTTCTAAAATCATAGAAATTCAACTCCAAATGAAATAATTTATACATGAAAAATTATCAGACAAATATGAAGAATCTGTTTATGCCTGCATTCGTCAGCAAGTCTATCTTCAACATTGAAGAAAATGACCTCACCAACAAGGCTGATGAAGGCAATGATGACTATGCTCCCACCTATTGCTTCATGGAAAAGGGTGCCAAGGTACTCAAATATACCTCCTCTGAATCAAGTGAGAATGAATCTGATGAAAACCTCAAGCCCAGCTATTCTAAACTTGCTAAGATTGCTGTAAAACAACAAAGGGCTTTTGAAAAGGTTCAAAACATGCTAGACAAAAGTAATGATATGTTGGGTGAAGAAATGGATCACACTAAAGCCTTGACTGAAAATCTTCAGAGACTTCATACTAGGTTTGACAACCTTCAAGGTCATCATAACACTCTCTTATCTGATCATGAGAAGCTTTCTTATGAATTTCTTCGAAGAAAGCAAGATCTTGAAAACCTAAGAGTGAGTTATGAAGATCTTTAGAAGGAGCGTGATTCATTACTTGCTCAACAGATCAGCGCTTCTCAGGAAGAATCTGTTCCTCCATGCTTGAAGTGCATTGAACGTGAATCTGCTAATTCTTCACCTGAATGTTCAAATGCTGCTAATGGTTCAAATTCTTCACCTGCCTCTGCTATCACTAATTCCTCATCTGAGGACACTACTAGTATCACTGACGATGTAGGGCTGAAGTAATTGTACATGATAGGCATGTACAAAAGCCTCAAAGGGCATCAGACTCTTTGTGATGTGCTTAAAAAGCAGATCTTCAACAGGAACCCTAGGAAAGAGGGTATTACCTTTGAGAGGAAACTCAATGCTGATGGTACATATTGGAAGCCTGAGCAGTACCACAAAACCTCATGGGTTGCTGCAAAGGGACGTCCAGTTGATCCATCTAACTTATCTGGCTTTGCATGTAAATCTCCTTGTTCTGATGATGAGTCATTTGACTCCAACTATAAACTGTTCAAAAATCAGAATGGTGAAATATTTGCTAGATATGTTGGCACTAACTGCAGGAACAGTTTCCCTATGAAGAAAATCTGGGTTCCCAAAAGGTGCCTTGAAAGTCTTCAGGTGAATATCCTCAGGACACCACTTGTGAAGAATAGGAACCCCAGATCAAATTCTTCATATAGACCAAATTCCTCAAAAGGATTAAAGTCCTGATATGAATATCATCGTGCTAACAACTCTGTTTCACAGGGAAGAGCTAAGGGCTATGAATATGAGCATTATTCATCTAATCATTATGTTCATAAGTCCTCGAAGAATTTCTCTACTTATTCATATGCTTATCCTAACCCCTCTTATGTGAAATGAAATGGACTGGCTTCTATGCCACCTTTCTCGTATGGAGCTCGCAGAGTGATGAACTCTTTGCCACCCCTTCAGATGTGGGTGGTGAAGAAAAAGAACTAATCTCTTCTGCAGGGTCAGGTCTCCAGACGTACGTAATCGTCTGAAGAATTTGCTGGAGACCTGAGTGTGCCTGATAGGACGCAGGCTAACCATGAAGAAATGAACTCTCATTTCTCACGTCCTCATACTGCTTTATCTGTGCTATTGCTTGATGAATTTGATTTGATGAATTGATGTCATATTCTTCACTAATGAAGTATATGAGTTTGTAAGCTGCACTAATTCATCTGCAGGGTGATCAACCCAAAGCCACTGAGTGGGTCCTCGATAGTGGATGTACAAATCACATGACTGGTGACAAGAATCTATTGATGGATGCCCCATTATCTCCGTCGCATCTGAAGCATATCATCTTTGCTGACAAAGGCAAAAGTCAGGTATTGGGTCTAGGTAAGGTTGCGATCACAAAGGATCGACACATGGACAAAGTCATGCTTGTCGAGTCCTTAGGATACAAGCTCATGTCTGTCTCAATGCTTTGCGATTTTGATATGGTTGTTGTCTTTTGCAAGTACCGTTGTGTTGTGCTTATGAAAGCTGACAATTCCAAAGTCTTCAAAGGCTTTAAGAGAGGAGAGTTGTATATTGTTGATTTCTCTACAGGACCACAACCAGCCGTGTGCCTACTTGCAAAAGCTTCAGAAGGCTGGCTCTGGCATCGACGACTTGGTCATGCAGGCATGAGGAATTTGCACACGCTTGCGAAGAAGAAGCATGTCATTGCCATTGAGAATGTCAAATTCCTCAAGGATCACTTATGCGGAGCCTGTGAAGCTGGAAAGATGACCAAGGCCAAGCATCCAGCGAAGACAATCATGACTACCACTCCACCGTTTGAATTGCTTCATATGGATCTTTTTGGCCCTAATCATTATTCTCATGTTACAAATGATGCATCTCTATATGACTTTGTTATTGTTGATGATTACTCTCGATACACATGGGTACACATTGTCACTTACAAACATGAAGTGCAGGAAGTCTTCAAACGATTTTCCTCGAGGGCTTCAACCAACTTTGGTGTGAAGATCAAGCACATCAGAAGTGACAATGGAACTGAGTTTAAGAATTCTGGTCTTGATGACTATCTTGATGAACTTGGTATCACTCATGAGTTATCTGCTCCTTATACTCCTCAGCAGAACGGCGTTGTGGAGCACAAGAACAGAACTCTTGTTGAGATGGCTCGCACTATGCTTGATGAATACAAGACACCTCGTCGTTTCTGGATTGATGCAATTGATACTGCGTGCCACATCATCAATAGAGTATATCTTCACAAATTCTTCAAGAAGACTGCCTATGAACTCCTCACTGATAAGAAACCCAATGTCTTCAAATTCGTCAACAACGCAATGGCATATTCATATCTCAGGAGAAATACCTCAAGGATGTACTGAGGAAATTCGGCATGCAAGATTGCAAAGGCGTCAAAATTCCTATGCCCACAAATGGCCATCTGTGCAATGATGAAAATGGTATTGACTTCGATCATAAGGTATACCGCTCCATGATTGGTTCTTTACTGTACTTATGTGCATCTAGGCCAGATATTATGCTTAGTGTTTGCATGTGTGCCCGATTTCAAGCTACACCGAAGGAATCACACCATAAGGTTGTGAAGCATATTCTTCGATATCTAGCTCACACACCAACACTTGGATTATGGTACCTGTCGGTGTCAAAACCGGTGGATCTCGGGTAGGGGGTCCCGAACTGTGCGTCTAGGATCGATGGTAACAGGAGGCGAGGGACACGATGTTTACCCAGGTTCGGGCCCTCTCGATGGAGGTAATACCCTACTTCCTGCTTGATTGATCTTGATGATATGAGTATTACAAGAGTTTATCTACCACAAGATCGTAGAGGCTAAACCCTAGAAGCTATCCTATGGTACGAATGTTGTATATGTCTATCGACTAGCCTGGCCTCGGTTTATATAATGCACCAGAGGCCTAGGGTAACAAGAGTCCTAGACGAATACGCCGGGGGGGGGGGGAGTCCTTGTGTTGATCACCAAGTCTTGTGGAATCTTCCATGTATGCGGCAGTTTTCCTAACTGGCCCATGAGTATATGGCCATGGGGGTCCTCGGCCCAATCTAACAGATCGGGAGATGACGTGTTGAGTACCCCCTAGTCCAGGACACCGTCAGTAGCCCCCTGAACCGGTCTTCAAGTTAGGGACGCTCCTCGATTCTTCCAAACTGTTCTTCATCTTCGGCTGTCGGTCTTGAAAATTGGTTCAACAAATCTTCTCATCTTTGATCTCGAGGATCGTCGAAATGCATTCGACGAGTTTATACGTCGGGTATCCGAGGAGCCCCTTTAAGTTTTCGGCCTTTATCAATGCATTGTTATTTTTATGCCACACCTCAGGTTTGAAGTTGTTCCCGGGAGGCAGTGTCCTCTTGCGTCCGAGCTCCAATGCTGGACTGCATTCGAGGTATCTTTTGCAGACGAGCACCAACGCCGGACCGCTTCCGAGCTCCAACACCGGAATGTATCCGAGCTCCAACGCTGGACTGTATCCGAGCTCCAACGCCGGACTATGTCCAAGCTCCAACGCCGGACTATGTCCAAGCTCCAACGCCGGACTATGTCCAAGCTCCAACGCCGGACTGCCATAAATCTCCTTGGTTCAGAAAAGTTGAAGGAGTTTAGCTGAGCTTAATGCCGAAAATGCCCTCTATGGAGCCAACCACTAGCGCCCGAGCTATATGCCTGACTGCTTTCGAGGTGGTGCACCACCCCGACTGTGGGCCGATTTTTTGTCAATATTTTTGATTGGTGCAATTTATTCTCTACCGAGATATATAGTCAGTAGCCCTCAAGGTGTGTATCAGTCTAAAACCCGAGATGCACCTGAAGGATGACATAAGACCGCTGATCCTAGTAGCCACTGAGACTCAGGTTGATTTGCAAAATCGGCCTGGGGATCAAGTCCTAGCTCGGCAGAATACTTTGGGACACAAAAAGCGGCGTGCTCAGTCCTCGAGACTCAGGTTGGGTGCGGCCGACCAACCTGAGGATCAAAATCTCGTCGGAAACTGTATTGCACTTAAAATTTTCTGCATTGAACAGGCAATGCAGTAGCCCCCGAGACACTGGTCGGGTGGCAACACCAGATCAGGGGATCGATGTGCCCCGTTAATATTTGTAAATTATAAGCCCGAAGCCCAGTAGCCCCCGAGCCTTAATGCGGGCACAGGGTGGCCGAATTAAGGATCGATATCCATAGTAAAATCACAAATTATGTGTAATGGCTCTATGTATCCAAGTACTTTACGTCATTAATGCTCGGATCCGCATTGTACAAAACTTTGTTGACCGACCATCGGCTTCCACCTCCTCGGCCAGTAGCCGAGGGGTGTTTGTCCTACTTTATAAAGCCTTTATAAGGGCAAAGATTTACGACAAACAAGGCAATCTAGCCATACAGTTTTATAAACAAAGGTACGCAGAGAGATATGTTATATTACTGTTTAACATAAGAAATGTCTTCCAAAGAAAATAGTCCCGCTATCGGTTCCTTTCTTTGGGTTGTCATGCTAAGCATGATCATGAAACCTCAGCTCTAATGTAAGAGAAAAATATCGAGGATTTAGTTTGGGAGGCTAGTTAATAGCCCCCGGTAGTGTTCGGCGACAGTCGAGGTCAAGCCGTAAACACTTCGATCATTGTTATGAATGGCCCATCATTTAACACAGTCATAGGATCGCTGACCAGTTTACGCTTATTGTGACAGTCAGTTTTCGGGTTTCTCCACTGAGGTGCTTAACCATGTGAGCTGGAAGCACAATCGCATTGGTTCTCCCTTTGCACACTTAGCCGAACAAAGCGGAACGTAGGAGGCAAGAGTAGGAGCCGGCCAACCCAACTATTGACCGAAGACACAATTCGAAACCAATGCATATATAGCAATATCCGAGAATTTTTTTGCCGAATCTCTAAAGGTGTCCAGCGTTGCACTGCGAGACTTGTGCTGAAAACACACAAATAGTTTAAAAGTGCCAAAAGCTTGGAAAACCAAAAAACGTTAGTAAAAACTAGGCGTCCGAACAAGATCAAGCGTTCGGTGCCAATCCGAAAATTGGTCTTTAGAAAAAAAGTGCTTCTGTCGCGTTTTTAATAAAAACTTAGCAAGGACTAAGAAGAAGAACACTTAAAAAACGGCTCATATAAATTTAAGAGCCCCCAAGCGACTTGGGTAAAAGAATTTTATGTATAATGATTGTATGTACCGAAGTACTAATATCATATCTTTGTTCACCCGAACTTTAAACGTGTCTTAACCGACCGTCGGCTTCTCCCTCTTCGGTCAAGGACCGAAAAGTGTTATGTACTCCACCTGTCGAGAATATCGATAGTGTTTCCGATAACCAGGCAACCGGGCCATAAGGCTGTAACAGACAAAGCGCGTTCAGGGAACTTATGCTATATTACAGATGAAGTGTAAGAAGCATCTTCGAAGAAAATAGTACCCCCACCGATACCTTTCTTCGGTGCTCATTATTACTATGAGACTTGTGCAATAGATTTTTTGTACTCATGAGTCCCGTTGTGTGCCAACCATGATTGAAAACAATAAGAGCGCTAGCTTTCGGCTTCACCCAGTCTGAGGCCAGAGCTCGGAGGACCCGGTCGTGACAATCGCAGAGGTGCTCCCTTTACTCCCTAGCCGAACAATCAGGAACGTAGGGGTAAGCACAGGAGCCAGGCAACCCAGCTTGCAAATCGCTTAAGTCAATATGGTGCATATTGTGGCGTAATACACGAACAAGGAATGAAGCCGTACAAGTATCATCATATGCAAGAGGAAAAGCTTCATAAAGGAAGCCCCCAAATAAACTGGGTATTTGAATTTGTGCGTCAGAAACAATGTTTGGACAAGGAAATTTTTTACAAGCAACTTTTTTCCAAAAAAGTATAATGCTTGGTCGAACCGAACACAAGTTAAAAATTTAAAACTTTGAGCATGAAGGCAACTTAGCTGGTTAATGTGTTCGGTATTGATGATGTGGTCTGAGCTTGATGCGGGACAAGGTTCCATCCCCCAAGCCGGTCCTGAGGTGGCGGAGCAATGGGCTCGGCACTCTGAAGTGGTGACATAGCACGGTCAATGCAGGCCGGCAGAGTGATGCTGAAGTCCCCGACATGGGGTAATGAAGTGTTGACGAAGCCCCCCGTCCAGCCGAGGTGACGTGGTATATCAGTACGCCAAGTTGACGATACTGCCCAACCCGGATCATTTTCCTGTGCACAAAAAATAGTGCAAACCAGAGATAATAGTAATGGTAATAAAAAATATTG
The DNA here is from genome assembly GCF_056163025.1 of Triticum urartu. NCBI lineage: Eukaryota > Viridiplantae > Streptophyta > Magnoliopsida > Poales > Poaceae > Triticum > Triticum urartu. The sequence goes on from NC_141879.1 coordinate 429,957,336, forward strand.
CATAATAAATAATTTATGCAAAGTGAGTAATAAAAGAAATATGGCCAGGCGCCGAAGTCAATGTCGATGCAGGGCGTCGGCGTGATGCGGTAAAGGTGTGGCAAAGCCTGAATTCACGGGTCGGTCCGAGTTCCAGATGTGGCGTTCGCCGGACTATGTACGGAAACTGACCAAATCACCATGCGATCATCGTTAGTGCAGACATCATTCGATAGACCTGTGTACAAGAACAAACCAGAGTAATAATTTCTTGGGAAAAATAAAATCCAACAAGCAAAAATTACTAGGATTAATAGAACCTAGTTTATTTGTTGTAGCAATCCGAAGAAAGGTGACTCCCAAAATTGGGACTCAATCCGCACACCCATTGCCTGAGGGGCGATAAAGCGATGGCATGGCGATGCTGGCAAAGGTTGGCTTGCGGAGGCAAAGCCCTCGGTCCAGCTAACGTGACGAAGCTGGTCGGCTAGTGATGCTGAAGTCTCCGGAGTAGGTTGATGAAGAGATGGCGAAGCCCCCGGTCCAGCCAAGATGTCGAAGCCTCGATGTCAGCCGATGAGTCGAAGTAGGTCGGCATGATGGACATCAGCTTGACGAAGCAATAGTGCGGCCCTGCCGATGCCGGTCGTGACGTGGTCGATGCCGGCTTGATGAAGTGACCGTGCGGCGATGTTGGTGATGATTTATCCTTCGCGATGCCAGACTCTTGTTCGGCTTGCCGAGTTGATGATCCGAAGAAGTTGAGCTCGGCTTAACAAAGTGACGACGTGTCTAGCCTAGGTTGGCAGCCTTGGAGCAATATTGCCGGACTGGTTTGACACCAGCATGACGATGAATACGATCTCAGGGGAGGCTTAAAATTTTATGGGCACGTGTTTAAAAATGATGCACAATACCCTAGAAAAAGAACTCCTCTAAAAAGGTTGTCCAATATCATGTTCATAAAGAAACATGATTTCAGGTCGGATCCGTATTCGCGTAGAAAACAGATCCAAAAATTGGTCCACTCATCGGACGGTTCCCGGAGTTTGAACCGTCGGATCGAGCTGAAATTTGGAGGGGTGGCAGATATGGGAATTCCGCAGTAGATAAATGGTTGGATCTTCCAAAGGACCTCCGAGCTGGGCTCTGGAGACCACGCCCTAAACTCGTCTAGATTCCCGTCCAGATTTGACAGGGCTCCGGTATATGATAGATTGCCAGAGATTCCTCCATCAGAACTCAATGAAATTTTGCATGGTTGTTGTAGAATTAATTCCACACAATTCCACCAAAGGGATCGTTAAGACGATGCCCAAAGAGGTGGGGACAGCGAATACAAGTTCACTGTTCGGAAAAAAAGCATGGTCGCCGGAGGGCAATGTTGACGTTGAGCCCCCGAGCTCCATGGATGATTCCTTCATGATCTTGATAGAGATCGGAGTTGAGTTTGATGAAGGCCCTCGACCGAACATGACGATCGGAGGCAGGGCACAGTCATCGGTCATGCCAAGGTGACCAGTCGAGCCGGTGACGAAGATGTCGACGTCGCAGTTAATCTACAAATGAACCATCGATCCTTTTGTCGATCACACAGCGGAACTCTCAATGAAAGCACCAATGTCGGTGTCAAAACCAGAGGATCTTGGGTAGGGGGTCCCGAACTGTGCGTCTAGGATCGATGGTAATAGGAGGCGAGGGACACGATGTTTACCCAGGTTCGGGCCCTCTCGATGGAGGTAATACCCTACTTCCTGCTTGATTGATCTTGATGATATGAGTATTACAAGAGTTGATCTACCGCGAGATCGTAGAGGCTAAACCCTAGAAGCCAACCTCTGGTATGATTGTTGTACATGTCTATCGACTAGCCTGGCCTCGGTTTATATAATGCACCAGAGGCCTAGGATAACAAGCATCGTAGCCGAATACGCCGGGGGGGAGGAGTCCTTGTCTTGATCACCAAGTCTTGTGGAATCTTCCATGTATGCGGCAGTTGTCCGAACTGGCCCATGAGTATACGGCCATGGGGGTCCTCGGCCCAATCTAACAGATCGGGAGATGACGTGTTGACTATCCCCTAGTCCAGAACACCGTCAGTACCCCAAGGGCTCGGCTTTTGATCTCATTGGATATTCTGACTCTGACTATGTTGGTGATCGTGTGGACCGCAAGTCAACATCTGGTACATGTCATTTCCTCGGACGATCTTTGGTCTGTTGGTCCTCGAAGAAACAGAACTGCGTAGCACTATCTACTGTTGAAACTGAGTACATTGCCGCTGGTTCTTGCTGTGCTCAATTGCTATGGATGAAGCAAACTCTCAAGGACTACGGCGTCAACATGAGGAATGTGCCTCTCTTCTGTGACAATGAGAGTGCCATCAAGATTGCTCACAACCCAGTTCAGCACTCGAAGACAAAGCACATTCAGATTCGTCATCATTTTCTTCGTGATCATGTGTTGAAGGGCGACATTTCTATTGAGCATGTGAAGACTGAATATTCTAGAATCTTCAAATGTTCTTTGAATGAGAAGAGATTTAGCTAGTTGCGGTGTGAGCTAAATATCCTAGAATCTTCGAATTTTCTTTGAAAAAGGACACTCATCCTAGCACTTATGCAAAATTGATGACTTAGATGTGCAACACATGAAGAAACGTTTTTCTTCAATCAATGAAGAACAACACTCTAAATGTGAAGAAATTAATGAAGAATTTGATTCTCAGAACCCTACGACAATTGTACGCGGTGTCTGAAATCATCATTCTTACACGGTGGGTCACGCCACCACCAAAAGTTGAAATTCCTCAGTTGTTCAAATTCTTCAACTTTGCATTGTCTTCACTATTTTCGTCGTTTTTCTTCATTGGCTATATATATATATATATGAGTTTATGTCCTCTACAGCATTCACTTATGGCTATTTCTTCAAGTTGGTTTTTCTGGTAAGTGAATGTGATCGGACCCTTCCCTCTCTATGCTAAACTCAACCCAATCTATTCACAAATTCTTCATGTGCGTTCTATTTGAAACTCGTTCAATATCTTCACCGTGTCCTTGTCAGCTGAAGAATTTGCGAACGGAAAGTTAAAACTTATCTTATCCAAATTTTCAGCTTTGCCGCTCAAACCGTTCCGCATCCCACGTTATACTTATCTATTCACCCACGATCTAACACGATCACCACTTCTCAGTACGTGGGTGACACATGTCAAGCGAATGAGAAGGGTCAGGGGCACGTTCATCCAAATTCTTCGGGCGAGCAGTTTTTCACCGTGGCTATAAATACCCCTCTTCCTATTCCTCACTTCCTTTACTCCGCTCGACCTCTCTCTAGCTCAAGCTTCTCAAACCCTAGCGCCGCCACTTCTTCATCATCGCCGGTGAGGAAGAGCTTCACTGCCTCGACCTCGTCGCTGCCGTACTCGCACCGGCCGCGGAAATCTTCACTCCGCCGTCACCGTAGCCGTCTTCCTCCGCCAAGTTAGGGCGTGGAAGATCTGCACAGACGAACTTCACTTCTCCACCCCATAGTTCATCATGTTCTTCGTTCAAGGTAATTAAAAGTTACTTTTACTTCCCTCTGTGATTCAAATGATTATCTATAAAATCTTCAAAGGTGTTTTTCTTCAAATCTTCACACACTAAAACACCTCACATGTCATCTATTCTTGATTCATTTCTCTAAGCTGCAAATTTCTCTTCAAGATTCCTCAATTGTGCGGATTTCTGATCTGTACAACTCTGGAACCTAAGACTAAGAACACTCAGTGAAATTCTTCAAGATTCGTCTGGTCAAATTCCTCAAACTTGTTCTTTTTACAAAACCTTCTGAGAATGCATATGACCTCTCTAAATTCCTCGCAACTATACTCTGTTCACAGGTACTCATGTCCGCTACTGAATCACTAGGTTCTCATCAACTTAACTCATTTGCAGCATTCCTCGAAGAAAAGTTTCATACTTCTTCAGAGAATTCAATTGTTCAAATTCCTCAACTGAAGAAAATGGCTGACGGTAAGAAGCCACATAAAGGAGGAAAGAGGCCTGAGGTCAACACTACCTTTGAAATCCCTGATGACATATACAAAGATTACTGCACTCCTGATGAGGCCATGTTTGGAAAAGAGGACAAAAATCAGTGCAAGGTGCGCATACAGAGGATAGAGAGGAGATGGGCAAGAGAGTGGAGGGAATACAAGTATGTTACTCCCAAGTACATGAAGAAATTTGCACTCAATCCTCCATGCCCAAGACCTCTGTTGGCACCTGGCCAGATAGCTGATCCCACCAGCCTCAAGCGCAGTGAGGATTATCCTGATGAATGGGCCAAGCACCAGGCCAAGTTGGCTAGACAAGCCAGAGAAGCAGTGAGGAAATTCGACAAAGACTCTATTGCTGCTGCTGCCGCTGAGGCCTCTGTCAAGCCTAAGAAGGCCATGTCAAAGAAGCCTGCGTAAAAGCCAAGTGCTTTGCCTTCAGTGCCCTAAGGACCAAGTTCCTCAGCAATGCCCTCACGGCCAGAATCTTCAAAGCCCTCAAGGCCAATTCCTCATGCTGCTCTTGCTCCTGCAAAATCCTCAGCTCCTCAAAAGTTCTCAGCAGCTCCTCCAAAGTCCTCAGCTGCTCCGACAAAGTCCTCTGCACCTGTGCATCTTGCCACATGCCAAAGGACTACAGGCATCTCTATTGCCTCAGGAGCTTCAGCTAGTTCCTCAGCTGCACCCAATTCTTCAATGAGGCTCTCTCTGTTGAAGACAAAGGCCACTGCTGGACGAGGTCCTCGCCCTGGTCCTCAGAAGAAGCAGGTCGCCTTCCAAGTGTCGTCTGAAGAAGACAAAGCTGATGATGAAGAACTTGCTGAGATCATTAGAGATAGGCAAGTCAGGGCCGCTAGAGCCAAAGGCACAATGTGCCACTGCTTTTGGATCCAAGGTTGATCCTCGACTATATTGATCTCTGGCACAAGGACCCAAACACTCCTATGCATGATTTCAATTTGTCTCCTGGCCAAAGTCACATGCTGACCCATTTTATCAAAGAAGAAAAATGGAAATATGAGAAGGCCAGGCAGATCAAGAAAGCGCAATATAAGAAGGAGAAATTTCTGAAGAAAAACGTTGTCACTATTACAACTGATGAACTTGTAAAAATCCAGTATGAAATCAAAACCCTCAATGATGATTTCAAAGCCTACTATGCTGATTGGCAAGGAGCCAAGGTCAGGTTTGTTAAACTGACTGAGAAGTTCAACTCAAATGTTGCAGCTCCATCGCAACATGAAATTCCTTAGGCTGAAGCATCTGCTCAGCCAACTGAAGAACATGCTAGCACCGCTGATGACTTTCAGGCTGCTGAAGAAAATGTGAGTTCCACCGCTGAAGAAATTGCCAGGGCATCCACTAGTGGTGTGCCTGAAGAAAATGAAGAAATCAGGGCAACTACATCAGTTGTGCCTTAAGAAAATTAACCAGATTCCTCTGCTCCTCCTGCGCCTACACCAACTCCCATCCTTCCATCTGCATCAGATGTGAAGAAGACCAAGGATGCAGAGCGTGCAGTTGTGAAGAAAAGGAAAGCATCAACTACTTCAGATTCTTCAGCTCCGAAGAAAATGAAGTCTATGACAAGTTCGTTCTCAAATCACATTGATGCTGTTCCGATCTCAAGCATGCCATCAAATGACCTTGTTCCTTTTGATGAAGAATATGTGATCCCTAGCGGATCTGATGAAGAAAATCCTTCTGCTGCTTTGTTAGAGTAGATGGATGAAGAAATTGAAGCTGATCAAATCGCTTCAACACCAGTTGTTTCCTCGCCTATGCCTCGGTTCACAGCTGAAGAGGCTGGCGTTGAAGAAATGGATGATGAAGATGTGGACATTGGCTGCACCACACCTGTGCTAAGTGATGAATTTTGGGAAAGTCGGCATCCAAACTCTCCACCGTTCACACCTTTACAGCAAATACCTCAGTCCCTTGCACAAACTGTTCAAATGGGCTCTGAAGAAACTCACCCCACTTCGTCTGTATGTGAAGAAATTCCAGCCACTAGTGTTGAAGAAACTGCTGCTGCTAAACATCTGAAGATGCAGACTGCCACTGAAGAGGAACCAGAAATTCCTCAGCCTGAAGAACCTGAGATTGCGATTCCTGAGGTTGTGATGCAACTCACTGACACTCCTCTACCCAAGCCAAAGGATCCATTCTCCAGGAAGCAAAAATTCAAGGTTAATGATTTCTTCGGCGAGCACGTATTCTTCACAGACTACAACCCCTATGACTCTGCTCGCATTAGGAAAAGGCGTTTCTGGACTGCCAGCCAAGCTACTTTCTATTCCTCAGTGTTGTTTTACAAAGACAAAATCTTCTACCATGAGCGCATTCCTCACGTGGATATGGAATCTCTGCCGTGCTTAGAGCCAGTCCTCAGTGTTCTTCATGACGCTGGACTGTTAAATTTCTGCACTGACATCTGTGATTGGAATGAAGAACTCATTCTTCAATTTTATGCGACGCTGCACATCACCGGAGATTCTGAAGATGTGAATTCATGGGTGCTGGACTGGATGTCTGAAAACACTCACTACACGGCACCAGCTACTGAATTGCTTCGTGCTTTACCACTCAGTCCTCCCCTTGAAGCTGCTCGTTGCATCTACAGTACCTAAGCTTACAAATCACTAAATGCAAGTTCTGATGAAGCCTTTGAAGCCAGGTCAAGGCCCATGAACCAAATTCCTCGTGAAGGAATTGCTATATGTGCCTTGGACTGCCTATCGCATTCTGACGAGGACAATGAGTCCCATCAAAGGCCACGACTCATCTGATGAGGAAATAGTTGGCATCATGAAGAATCTACTATTCAACATTGTCGGATTTCAGGTTCTGGCAGACCCTTAAGGTTCGAACTCTGGGGTGCGCACGGAGATCTTTCCCCTACTGACTCACGCTTCTATGGCTCGCAAGAAATCTAGGCTAGAAAGAAGAACACACAAGGGACACAAGGTTTATACTGGTTCGGGTCACCGATGTGGTGTAATACCCTACTCCAGTGTGTGGTGTAGTGGATTGCCTCAGGGGCTGATGATGAACAATACAGGGGAAGAACGGCCTCGCGAGAGGTGTTCTTGAGCTGGTGCAGTGTGTTCTACTTGGTCTGGACCTTTCTCTCTTTCTTTCTCTTCTCTCTTTCTTTCTCTCTGGACCACTCTCTTCTTCTTTCTTCTCCTTTTTCCTTCTTCCTCTCTTTTCTCCTCCCCCTCCTCTCTTCGGGGGCTAGTCCTATTTATAGAGGCCCTGGTCCTCTTCCCAAAAAATGAGCGGGAAGGGCGCCAACAATTGGCCATTTTGAAGGGGAACATCTAATACAAGTTATCCTGACCAAAGGTGGTCTTCGGCTGCCAAAAGCACTGGTGATGACACCGTCTTGGGCTCCACGGTGACCTCCGCCCTGCCGCTTTGCTGGTCTTGGTCTCGTTGCACCGGAATGGTAACCTTTGCCCGATGCCTTGGCCTGTGCTTGCTCCCTTTGCACCAAAGGGGAAACAAGGACACTGCGTAGGCCGGCACCCGCCTGGCGCCCGCCTAATCTCGATCGTCATGGCTTGCGTCACGGGCTCCTCGCGAGGTACCCCTGCCTTGATCTCTCCGCCTCCTCGCGAGCCTGCCTAATGAGGCTGCTCCTGAGGAAGCCTCCTGTCGTCCGCCCTGCAAGGCTTGGACCCTTGCGAGGGTCTTGAGCTTGAGCTAATGAGGCTGGGCCGCACTGGGCCCCCACTCGAGCCATGCCGTAGGCCGCAGGCAGGCAAGTCTGGGGACCCCCGTTCCCAGAACGCCGACAGTAGCCCCCGGGCCCAAGGTGCGCCTGGGCTTGGCTTAGCAGAGAAGCTAAGGGGCAAGTGCGATGCGCTGCGGGCCCCAATAGCTTGCGGCCTTGGGCGCCGCGTGGCGATTGATCGGACGTGGGCGTCTGCGCTTCCCCATGACGCCTCGGCAACCGCCCATCTGACAAAGTGGTGCCTGGGCCAGGCTTACTTGCTTTGTTCTCGTTCGCCTTGCCCCAGATCCCCTTTCTCGCTCTTCTCCTTCCTGCTCCCGAAATCCTCCAGATCTGTCTCAATCCTTCCCATCCGGCATGCCATGGCGCCTCGCAAGTCCCCAACCGAGGCCTGGTACTCTCCGGCTCTGGATCCCCCGAACTTGTCGGACAAGAACCTTGCCCTCACGCGCCTGATGACGGTCGCGCAGGGCGGCAAGGGGGCGGCTGTGCTCAAGACCGGCTCCGACCAGCCTGAGGGCAAGGGGAGCACCTTCTATCCGTTCTTTGTGAGCGCCATCATCGCCGGTCTGGTGTCTCCTTTCTCCGAGTTCTTCTTTGCTGTTCTCCGCCAATACAACTTGCAAGCTCTGAATGTCCACCCGAACTTTGTTCTTCTCCTGGCGATTTTCGCTTACTATTGCGAGGCTCACGTTGGGGTGAAGCCCTCGGTGGCCTTGTTGCGCCACTATTTTTCCCACTGGGTTTCTCGTGCCCATGTCTCCGCATGCGCGAGCTTTATCGCATACTCCAACTCCAATGCTATCTCGAAGCCTGGGAAGAGAATCGAAGGCTTCCGGAGCAAGTGGGTCATGGTGGACGTCGGGCGCCTCCACCCCCGACTGGTGTTACCTACGGGGCAGCCCATGGCCATTGACGCGTGATCCCGCGTGGAGATCGTCGACCCCCGTGCGAAGGCGGTGCTGAAGACGATGAATGCGGACCTGAGGCCAGGCAACTTAGGGGCGGCAAAGCTGACCGGGGCTACACTCCTGAGGGAGTTCTTGGAGCACCGGGTGGCTCCACTCCAGGAGCACTCGCTCCCATTGTGGAGGCTTGGGGAAGCGGACGCCGCCCTGCACCTAAGCTCTGAGGCTCTGGCCGACGAGGATCTGGTCGCGGCCCTCCACTCCTTGGTTGGGGGAGACGTGGCGAGCCCAGTGGGCGCCCCCGTCCACCTGTTCCTTCATGACGACTGGGAGTAGGTGGTGAACTCCATGCCCACCTTCAATGGTGAGGGGCTGGTGTCTGCGGAAGCTCCCGAGGATCGAGCGGTGCTGGCAATGGTGTACGTGTCCTCCAGCAGCTCCAGCGGGAGTGAGAGGGAAGAAGAGGCGGAGGAGGAAGAGTTTGACTCTGAGGCGACTGGCGAGGAGTCGGGGGAGTCCTTCCCTCGGCGCAGGTCCCGGGCCCTCCGCTCCATGCCGGACGACGACGAGGCCGGCGCCAGGCGAGGAGGGGAGGACTCTCCCTTGGTCACAAGGAAGGGCAGGTCGGGGCCGGTTCTCCTGGGGTCTGCTCTGGTCCCCAGGCAGTCTGAGGCCAGTTCCAACCCTCCTGATGTGCCTTCTGCTTCCGGGCCTCCCAAGGCTGACCCCAGCTGCAGGCTCTCGGGCTTCAAGATTGGCCGGAAGCTGCTCGAGTCCATGAGCGATGACCAGTAAGTGCTTGATCCATGCTTCGCTTGGTTTCTGCCGCCGAGGCTTGACGTCTGCATTCTTTTGCCAGGTCGGCACCTATAGCGAAAAGGTTGAGAGGGGATTCTGTGGCCCTGCTCGGGGCGAGTCCATCTGCCGGGGTGGAGCCTTCATCTGCTGGGGAAGGAGACGGCGAGGGTCGCGCCTCCCCTGCCCGATCTTCTTCGCGAGGCCAACTGGGATGCTTCGGCGAGGAGTCAGCCCCGTGGCCCCGCTGACCCTTGAGGCAGCTGCGCTCGATGCTGCAGCCGGGGTAGCCAAGGCCCAGGGGGTTCCTTCTTGCCAAGCTGTGATCACGCTGCCGTCCTCTCCGCCCGCTCCACTTGTTGCCATCTCTTCTGATCCATCTACCACCGTCCTGGACCGGGTCGCCAATGAACTAAGCCAGCTGCGGGAGGATCTTCTGAGTGAGGACCCTCACCTAATGGCCGGGCGCCTGGAGCTAGCTTCTGGCTGGGCCCGTTCTGCCGCCTCCGTCCGAGCAGCGCTGAGCCAGGCCATGTCAGCCTCCGATGGGGAGAAGCAGGCCGCCAGCCAAGCCAAGGCCACTCGCGATGCTGCCCTGGGCGACGCCGCAGCTGCCCAGGGCCGCTGCAAGGCGCTGGAGGTCGAGCTGCAAGGCCTGCATGACGAGCTTGCCAAGGAGGTCCGCGGCCGCCAGGAGAAGGAGAAGGAGATGAAGGCTCGGGAGGCTGCCATCAAGGACCGGGGCACCAATCTTGATGACCGCTGCGACCGGTTGGAGACGCTGGAGCGGTTGCTGGAGGCGGAGAGGACCAAGCTAGACGCCAAGGCGAAGGTGCTAGCCGAGGATCGGGTGGCCTTCGTGCAACTGGAGAAGAAAGCTCGCGCCGCGCTGAAGACGCTTTACGAGGGCGGCTTGGAGGAGCCGTTGGCTGGTGCGGAGGACGGCCCCGCCGAGCTTCTTCCCTTCCTGGTCCGTGCACTTGAAGATGTCGCAGATGGCCTTGGCTCCACGGCCGAGGCCGAGGCGCGTGCCCTGTCTTCTGCAGCTCTGATGCATGTCCTCAGCCACGTCTACCTGTGCGACCCCAACGTCGACTTCGACAGCCTGCTGGAACCCATGAGCGGCGACCTTGCGGCCACTGCCGCTGAGGCCGTGAGAGGCCGAGCCGAGGCTTTGCTGGGGAGGTTCCGCGCCTTCAGTACCTTGCCCGGGCGCGGTGCCGCCAGCTCCGCGGCCTCAGGAGGCGGAGTCGCCCAGCGTGACTCCACCATAGGTGGCGGCGCCACTGGAGAGTGATCCCTTCGTGGCTTCTGTCCTGTTTTTACCCCTGCAACATGCACCATGCCTCGCGGAGGCGTTTAAACTTGTGTTTGGCGTCATGAAAAAAATCTATGGCTTGTAATATTTGCTTTAAATTCCCTGGAATTTGCATTTTCCCCTCCTATTTGTTTGCGCTCTACGTCAGCAGGGCCCGACCCTGCGCGTACCTCAACCGCCGTTAGCCCCGACCGGAAACCAGGACAGGACTAAGGAGTGAGGGGCTACGTGGCAAGTTAGGCTCCTGAGTCGTGATGCTCAGGAGTCCCCCTTGACGCGCGAGCAACAAGTAGGGAAGGGGGGAGCAAAGGAGTGGATTGGTCGTTCTGCGTCGGCAGGGCCCGGCCCCGCGCATACCTCAACCGCTGTTAGCCCCGACCAGAAAGCAGGACGGGACTAAGGAGTGAGGGGCTACGTGGCAAGTTAGGCTCCTGAGTCGCGATGCTCAGGAGTCCCCCTTGACGTTCAAACGGGTTTTCATACCTTGGCTCCGCTCGGGGAGGGGCGCGCGATGACCAGGTCCGAGGGACCTGGCTGGGTGGCGTGCGCTCAGGCATGGCCCGGGCGCAGCCCCCGTGTCTAGCCCCCTCGCGCGGCACTCCCGAGGGGAGGTGTTGCGATGGTGCCAGACACTGAGCTCCGGGCTCCCTGAGGTTGGTATGGCCTTGGACCGCCCTCAGTTGTTTATCACCAGCGCGGAGCATAGCACTTCCGTATGTGTACGGGCATAGCTGCTCCTCGGCAGTGTCGTCAGCCAGTGCGGAGCATGGTGCTTCCACTGGTACGTGGGAGGGGGCTCCCCTCCGGGAGGAGCCCCCGGGGCGTGTACAGCCCCGCCCTGACACGTGGCCGGCACGGTAGGGCTAGGAGAGGTGTATCTCGGCACTCGTGAGCCAGCGCGGGACTCACAATGCCCTACCTCGAGGCGGGTTGCGCCTGGCTCTGGGCCTTTATCAATGGTGCGTTTCTGCAGGGTGGTTAGAATGCAAATGCTCTACATCCTCAGGTCCCGGCCCTCGAGCGAGCTCAGCCGCCGCTGGTATGAGAGGTTGCAATGTCGTGGGTCAAGGCCAGGGGGTGAGGGCTGGAGAGCCAGTAGGAGCCCATGAGTCGCGATGCTCAGGTGCCCCCCCCTTTTAACGTGCAAGAGCTTTGCATGAGAGCAGAGAAGTCCGCGATAAGCAGTAGATGACGATCATGGGAACCAGATTAAGCATGGAGGAGCAACTTCATTTCAAGTAGATGCGGGAAAAGCAAACGCCGCTGGGCCAGGACCGAGCAGTTTGGGGATGATGCAGCCCGAGGGGCGCCCCCAACAAGGTAAGTAAAGTGCGTAAGTAAAACGGATACGTGCCGCAGGGACGGACCCACACGACCTGGGAACGACGCGGCCCTATGGGCTCTCCCAGCTAAAAATGGAACTTGAAAGATGTCACCTGATGCTGTTGAAGAAGAAGCGATGCCGCAGAAGTGGGCGACGCGCGGTGAAGACGTCGACCCTCACGAGCCCCCAGGCCCAGGAGCCTCAGGAGGCTCAAGGGCACGGGTAGGTCTTCGAGGGCCATCTCCACCTCCGCCAGGACCGCACAATGCCTGACCTCCTGAGCCTCCAGAATGCTCCTCAACAGGCGCTGATGAGCGGCGACCGCGTTCGGCAGGCAGAAAGGCATGCAGACGTTGCAGTGAGGTGGACCCTCGCAACGCCCCACGTGCGAAGGCCAGAGGCGCTCCTGAGACGTAGCTCGGTTGAGCCCTGGCACATCGATGCAGACGCGCAGCCCACCATCCTCGCCTGGATGTGGGGCCACGGCGGGCAAGCGGCGGCTGCCGCGCATGACTCTCGACTCCTGTAGCTCCTGGGTGTTTCCTGCGATGAACTCCTGAGGGTTTGGTCTTCCTTGCCTCGTACCTTCCTGAGGGAAACGTCCCTGGAAGCACCCCTCCAAGTGGTGCCCGAGCGCCTCCCTCGTGACCTTGGCAAAGTCGGTGGCTCTCCAAGAAAGAGCCCCCGAGTCCTGCCTGAGGAGGGCGTCGGGCGCGCTTTCCTATGCGACAGAGGGTGGCGCTCCCTGAACGGGCGCGAATCCTGACGCAACGCCTCCGGAGGCGCCTGCCTCCTTATGGCTTGGGCCAGGCGAAGCCTTCTTCTTCTTAAGGGTCGCCTCGAGAAGTCTTCCGCTCCTGTGATCTGGGTCTTCGATTGCTGCGGCTTGGAACGCACGCTCAAGTGAACACACCGCGTCCCTTTCCTCATAGGGTACGGTGATGACTCCACCGCTTCCTGGCATCTTGAGGACATTGTAGCCATGGTGAGTCACTGCCATGAACTTGGCTAGGGCTAGGTACCCGAGGATGGCGTTTTATGGCAGGTGAATGTGGGCGACGTCGAAGTCAATGAGCTCGGTGTGGTAGTTGTTGTGCTGCCCGAAGGTGACTGGCAGGCGAACTTGCCCTATTGGAACGGTGGAACCATTAGTGACTCCTGAGAAAGGCCTGGTCGGCTGGAGCTGATCATACCGCACTTGGAGATTGTCGAACGTCTGGACGGACAGGGTGTTGACTCCTGCTCCGCCATCCACAAGGGTCCTCGTGACCTACACATTCCTGATGACTGGGAGCAAAGCATCGGGAGAACTCCGGCCGTTGCCGCGCACTTGAGCTGATCCGCCGAGATGAACGTGATGGCGCACGTAGACCACCTGAGAGGGCGCGTGGCCTCAAGCTTGGGGAGGACTGCATTCACCTCGCGAGCAAACTGCTTGAAGATGCACTGTGATGCTGTGGCCTGGGCGCCACCCAAGATGCAAGCGATTGTGCACGGCTTCTGGAAGCCCCCGGCCCCTCGTCTTGATGTTGGTCTTCGTTCCTTCTTGGTGGTGGCGGTAGAGGAGGGAGGCCTGCGTTGCCGTGCGGGCGACCCTCACGAGGCTGATCCCTCCAGCCTTCCTCGCGAGGCTGGTCCTGCCAGTGATCCTCGCGAGGTCGGTCACGCCACCCTTGGAGAGGGCCATGGTCTTCCCATCGTCCTCCACCTCTTCCTCCTCCTCGGCCATAGCCCCTGTCATTGCGCTCGGGGCGTTAGCCGATACGCCTATCTCGCATGGCCGTGAGCTCTTGGCATTCGTTGGTGTTTTGGGTGTGGAGGTCGTGGTACACGCAGTATCGGCTGCCCTTGGATGACTCAGGTTGATCCCTGCCTCGCTTGGTGTCTGGCTCCGCTGCGAGCACGGCAGCTCCCTTACGCTTCACATCCTTGGCCTTGGGCTTTTTCTCTTCTGGGTCGGCAGCCGGGAGCTCGAGGAGGGAGAGGCGTCCTTCCTCAGCCCTGGTGCACTTGGTCGCCAAGTTGAACAGCTCCAGGAATGTGCACAGGTCTTCATGGATTGCCAGTTCCTCCTTAATCTTGATGTCGCGCATGCTGTCGGAGAAGGCTGAGATAATGGCTTCCTCAGTCACCCTGGGGATCCTAAGGCGAGTGTTGTTGAAGCGCTGGATGTATTTTTGCAGGGTTTCCCCTGGCTGTTGCTTGATGTGGCGCAGGTCGCTTATGGCCAGGGGCCGGTCGCGAGTGCCCTGGAAGTTGGCGATGAAGCGAGTGCGCATGTCGTCCCAGGAGGAGATCGTGCTGGGAGCCAGGTTCAGGAGCCAGGTGCGGGCGCCGTCCTTGAGCGCCATGGGAAACCAGTTCGCCATGACCTTTTCGTCTCCGTTGGCGGCTTCGATTTCTGCGGGGTCCGCTGTGCCATCATAGCGAGGGGGCAGATCAGGCTTGAACTTTCCTGGCCATGTGACGCCGCATAGCTCGGGGTGTTGGGGATCGTAGCAGAAATTTAAAATTTTCTACGCATCACCAAGATCAATCTATGGAGTAATCAAGCAACGAGCGGAAGGGGAGTGCATCTACATACCCTTGTAGATCGGTTAGCGGAAGCGTTGCAAGAACGCGGATGAAGGAGTCGTACTCCTAGCGATTCAGATCGCGGTTGATTCAAATCTAAGTGCCGAACAACGGCGCCCCGGCGTTCAACACACGTGTAGCCCGGTGACGTCTCCTACGCCTTGATCCAGCAAGGGGAGAAGGAGAGGTAGGGGATGACTCCATGCAGCAGCAGCACGACGGCGTGGTGGTGAAGGAGGAGTGTGGCAATCCTGCAGGGCGTCGCCAAGCACCGCGGGAGAGGAGGAGGACTTGGGAGAGGGGGAGGGCTGCGCCAGAACTTGGGTGCGGCTGCCCTCCCACCCCCCACATATATATAGGGGCAAAGGAGAGGGGGGACGGCCCCCTCACATCCGATCTGAGGAGGGGGCGGCGGCCAGGGGGGTTGCCTTGCCACCCAAGGAAAGGGGGGCCCCCCTTTAGGGTTCCCCCAAACCCTAGGCGCATGGGCCCTAGGGGGGAGGCGCCCAGCCCACTAAGGGGCTGGTCCCTCTCCACACACAGCCGTTAGGGCCCTCCGGGGCAGGTGGACCCTCCCGGTGGACCCCTGGAACCCCTTCGGTGGTCCCGGTACAATACCGGTAACCCCTGAATTATTCCAGTGACCGTATGATGACTTCCCATATATAAATCTTTACCTCCGGACCTTTCCGGAACTCCTCGTGACATCCGGGATTTCATCCAGGACTCCGAACAACATTCGGTAACCGCATACATACTTTCCCTATAACCCTAGCGTCATCGAACCTTAAGTGTGTAGACCCTACGGGTTCGGGAGTCATGCAGACATGGCCGAGACAACTCTCCGGTCAATAACCAACAACGGGATCGGGATACCCATGTTGGCTCCCACATGCTCCACGATGATCTCATCGGATGAACCACGATGTCAAGGATTCAACCAATCCCGTATACAATTCCCATTGTCTATCGGTACGATACTTGCCCGAGATTCGATCGTCGGTATCCTGATACCTTGCCAATCTCGTTACCGGAAAGTCTCTTTACTTGTTCCGTAACACATCATCCTGTGATCAACTCCTTGGTCACATTGTGCACATTATGATGATGTCCTACCGAGTGGGCCCAGAGATACCTCTCCATTACACGGAGTGACAAATCCCAGTCTCGATTCGTGCCAACCCAACAGACACTTTCGGAGATACCCGTAGTGCACCTTTATAGCCACCCAGTTACGTTGTGACATTTGGCACACCCAAAGCACTCCTACGGTATCCGGGAGTTGCACAATCTCATGGTCTAAGGAAATGATATTTGACATTAGAAAAGCTTTAGCATACGAACTACACAATCTCGTGCTAGGCTTAGGATTGGGTCTTGTCCATCACATCATTCTCCTAATGATGTGATCCTGTTATCAACGACATCCAATGTCCATGGTCAGGAAACCGTAACCATCTATTGATTAACGAGCTAGTCAACTAGAGGCTTACTAGGGACATGGTGTTGTCTATGTATCCACACATGTATCTGAGTTTCCTATCTATACAATTCTAGCATGGATAATAAACGATTATCATGAACAATGAAATATAATATAATATAATAATAACTAATTTATTATTGCCTCTAGGGCATATTTCCAACAGTCTCCCACTTGCACTAGAGTCAATAATCTAGTTCACATCGCCATGTGATTAACACTCACAGGTCACATCGCCATGTGACCAACATCCAAAGAGTTTACTAGAGTCACTAATCTAGTTCACATCACTATGTGATTAACACTCAATGAGTTATGGGTTTGATCATGTTATGCCTGTGAGAGAGGTTGTAGTCAACGGGTCTGCCATATTCAGATCCCTATGTATTTCGCAAAACTTTATGTCATATCGTAGATGATGCTACCATGTTCCACTTGGAGCTATTCCAAATTGTTGTTCCATTATACGTATCCGGTATCTCTACTCAGAGCTATCCGGATAGGTGTCAAGCTTGCATCGACGTAACTCTTTACGTCGAACTCTTTATCACCTCCATAACCGAGAAACATTTCCTTATTCCTCTAAGGATAATTTTGACCGCTATCTGGTGATCCATTCCTAGATCACCTTTGTACCCTCTTTCCAGACATGTGGCAAGGCACACATCTGGTGCAGTACTCAGCATGGCATAACGTATAGAGCCTATGACAAAAGCATAGGGGGCGACCTTCGTCCTTCCTCTTTCTTCTGCCGTGGTCAATCTTCGAGTCTTACTCAACTTCACACCTTACAACTCAGGTAAGAACCCCTTCTTTGACTGATCTATTTTGAACTCCTTCAAAAACATGTCAAGGTGTGTGTTCTTTGAAAGTATCATCAGGCGTTTTGATCTATCTCTATAGATCTTGATGCCCAAGATGTAAGCAGCTTTATCCAGGTCTTCCTTTGAAAATCACTCTTCAAACAACTATTTATGCTTTCCAGAAATTCTACATTATTTCGAATCAACAATATGTCATCCACATATACTTATCAGAAATGTTGTAGTGCTCCCACTCACTTTCTTGTAAATACAAGTTTCTAGCAAACATTGTATAAACCTTAAAGCTTTGATCACTCTATCAAAGCATATATTCCGACTCCGAGATGCTCGCTCTAGTCCATAGACGGATCGCTAGAGCTAGCAAACCTTTTAGCATCCTTAGGATCGACAAAAACTTTGATTGTATCACATACAACTCTTTCTTACGAAAACTGGTAAGAAAACTTGTTTTGACATCCATCTGTCAGATTTCCTAATCGAAAAATGTAGCTAATTCTAACATGATTCCGACGGACTTAAGCATCGCTACGGGTGAGAAAATCTCATCGTAGTCAACTTCTTGTACTTATGAAAAACTCTTTGCCACAAGTCGAGCTTCATAGACGGTGACATTACCGTCCGCGTTCGTCTTCTTCTTAAAGATCCATTTATTCTCAATGGCTTGCCAATCATCGGGCAAGTCCACCAAAGTCCATACTTTGTTCTGATACATGGATCCTATCTCGGATTTCATGGCTTCTAACCATTTGTCAGAATATGGGCCCACCATCGCTTCTCCATAGCTCGTAGGTTCATTGTTGTCTAACAACATGATATCCAAGACAGGAGTACCGTACCACTCAGGAGTAGTACATATCCTTGTCGACCTACGAGGATCGATAGCAACTTGATCCAAAGCTTCATGATCACTATCATTAACTTCTTATTCAACAGACGTAGGCGCCACAGAAAACATCTTTCTGTGTTGCATCACTCTCTGGTTGAAATAAAGGGTCGACAACCTCATCAAGTTCTATCTTCCTCCCACTCAATTATTTCGAGAGAAACTCCTTCTCTACAAAGGACCTGTTCTTAGCGACAAACAATTTGCCCTCGGATCTGAGATAGAAGGTGTACCCAACTGTCACCTTTGGGTATCCTATGAAGATGTGTTTGTCCGCTTTGGGTTCGAGCTTCTCCGGCTGAAGCCTTAAGCATCGCAGCCCCAACCAATGTTCACACGACGTCGTCTCAATGGACTTAGATGGTGTCCTATCTAAAGTGAATGCAGTTGTCTCTAATGCATAACCTCAAAATGAAAACGGTAGATCGGTAAGAGACATCATAGATCGCACCATATTTCATAAGGTTCGATTATGACGTCCGGACACACCATTACAACTGTGGTGTTCCAGGTGGCTTCAACTGTGAAACAATTCCACAACGTCTTAAGTGATTGCCAAACTCATAACTCAGAAATTCTCATCGATCAGATCATAGGAATTTGATCTTCTTGTTATGATCGTTCTTAACTTCACTCTGAAATCGCTTGAACTTTTCAAACGTTTCAGACTTGTGCTTCATTAAGTAAATATACCTATATCTACTCAAATCATCAGTGAAGATGGGAAAATAGCGATATCCACCGTACGCTTCAAATTTCATTGGATCACACGCATTAGAATGTATGATTTCCAACAAGTCACTTGCCCGTTTCATTGTACCTGAAAACGGGGTCTTAGTCATCCTGCCCATGAGGCATGGCTCGCATGTGTCAAGCGATTCAAAATCAAGTGACTCCAAACATCCATTGACATGGAGTTTCTTCATGCATCTTACGCCAATATGACCTAAGCGGCAGTGCCACAAGAAAGTGGCACTATCCTTATTAACTCTACATCTTTTGGCGTGAACATGCGTATTACCACGACCGTGATTCAATGAACCATTCACATAGGGTGCATGACCATGAAAGGTATTATTCATGTAAACAGAATAACCATTATTCTCTAACTTAAATGAATAACCGTATTGCAATGAACATGATCTAATCATATTCATGCTCAATCTAGACACCTGATAACATTTATCTAGGTTCAATACTAATCCTGAAGGCAGATGGAGCGTCCGATGGTGATCTCATCAACTTTGGAAACACTTCCAACACACATCGTCACCTCGCCCTTAGCCAGTCTCCGTTTAGTCCGTAGCTTTTGCTTCAAGTCACCAATAATAGCAACTGAATAGGTATCCAATACCCAGGTGCTACCAGGAGTACTAGTGAGGTACACATTAATAACACGTATATACTTTGTTGAAGTTGCCAGCCTTCTTATCAACCATGTACTTGGGGTAGTTCCGCTACCAGTGACCGTTCCCCTTACAATAGAAGCACTTAGTCTCGGGTTTGGGTTCAACCTTGGGTTCCTTCACTTGATCGGTAACTGTTTTGCCATTCATGAAGTTTCCCTTCTAGCCCTTGCCCTTTTTGAAACTAGTGGTCTTGTTAAACCATCAACACTTGATGCTCCTTCTTGATTTCTACCTTTTGCGGTCCTAAGCACCGCGAACAGCTCCGGGATCAACTCCAGCCCTTGCATGTCATAGTTCATCACGAAGCTCTAGTAGCTTAGTGATAGTGACTACAGAACTCTATCAATCACTATCTTATCTAGAAGTTTAACTCCAACTTGATTTAAGTGATTGTAGCACCCAGACATTCTGAGCACATGCTCACTAGCTGAGCTATTCTCCTCCATATTGTTGGCAAAAGAACTTTTCAGAGGTCCCATACCACTCAACACGGGCATGAGCCTGAAATCCTAATTTCAGCTCTTGGAACATCTCATATGTCTTATGGCGTTCAGAACGTCATTGGAATCCGATTCTAAGCCGTAAAGTATGGTGCACTAAACTATCAAGTAGTCATCAGGATGTGTCTGTCAGGTGTTCACAACATCCACAGACGACGTTGTAGGGGTTTGCACATCGAGCGGTGCATCAAAGACGTAAGCCTTCTGTGTAGCAGTGAGGACACTCCTCGGACTACGGACCCAGTCCGCATCATTTCTTACAATATCTTTCAACTTAATCTTTCTCTAGGAACGTATTGAAACAGGGAGCTACAACGTGAGCTATTTATCTACAACATATTTGCAAAGATAATTTAGACTATGTTCATGATAATTAAGTTCATCTAATCAAATTATTTAATGAACTCCCACTCAGATAGACATCCCTCTAGTCATCTAAGTGAAACATGATCCGAGTCAACTAGGTCGTGTCTGATCATCACGTGAGACGGACTAGTCAACATCGGTGAACATCTTCATGTTGATCGTACCTTCTATACGACTCATGCTCGACCTTTCGGTCTTCCGTGTTCCGAGGCCATGTCTGTACATGCTAGGCTCGTCAAGTCAACCTAAGTGTATTGCGTGTGTAAATCTGGCTTACACCCATTGTATTCGAACGTTAGAATCTATCACACCCGATCATCACGTGGTGCTTCGAAACAATGAACCTTCGCAATGGTGCACGGTTAGGGGGAACACTTTCTTGAAATTATTGCGAGGGGTCATCTTATTTAAGCTACCGTCATTCTTAAGCAAATAAGATGTAAAACATGATAAACATCACATGCAATCAAATAGTGACATGATATGGCGAATATCATTTTGCTCCTTATGATCTCCATCTTTGGGGCTCCATGATCATCATTGTCACCGGCATGACACCATGATCTCCATCATCATGATCTCCATCATCGTGTCTTCTTAAAGTTGGCTCGTCATCTATTACTTCTACTACTATGGCTAACGGTTTAGCAATAAAGTAAAGTAATTACATGACGTTTAGGTTGACATGCAGTTCATAAATAAATTAAGACAACTCCTATGGCTCCTGCCGGTTGTCATACTCATCGACATGCAAGTCGTGATTCCTATTACAAGAACATGATCAATCTCATACATCACATATATCATTCATCACATCCTTTTGGCCATATCACATCATAAGGCATATGCTACAAAAACAAGTTAGATGTCCTCTAATTGTTGTTGCAAATTTTTACGTGGCTGCTATAGGTTTCTAGCAAGAACGTTTCTTACCTACGCCAAAACCACAACATGATATGCCAATTTCTATTTACCCTTCATAAGGACCCTTTTCATCGAATCCGATCCGACTAAAGTGGGAGAGACAGACACCCGCTAGCCACCTTATGCAACAAGTGCATGTCAGTCAGTGGAACCAGTCTCACGTAAGCGTACGTGTAAGGTCGGTCCGGGCCGCTTCATCCCACGATGCCGCCGAATCAAGATAAGACTAGTAACGGCAAGTAAATTGACAAAATCGACGCCCACAACAACTTGTGTTCTACTCGTGCATAGAAGCTATGCATAGGCCTAGCTCATGATGCCACTGTTGGGGATCGTAGCAGAAATTTAAAATTTTCTACGCATCACCAAGATCAATCTATGGAGTAATCTAGCAACGAGGGGAAGGGGAGTTCATCTACATACCCTTGTAGATCGCTAAGCGGAAGCGTTGCAAGAACGTGGATGAAGGAGTCGTACTCGTAGCGATTCAGATCGCGGTTGATTCCGATCTAAGCGCCGAACAATGGCGCCTCCGCGTTCAACACATGTGCAGCCCGGTGACGTCTCCTATGCCTTGATCCAGCAAGGGGAGAAGGAAAGGTTGGGGAAGACTCCATCCAGCAGCAGCACAACGGCATGGTGGTGAAGGAGGAGCATGGCAATCCTGCAGGGCTTCGCCAAGCACCGCGGGAGAGGAGGAGGACTTGGGAGAGGGGGAGGGATGCGCCAGAACTTGGGTGCGGCTGCCCTCCCACCCCCCACATATATATGGGGGCAAGGGAGAGGGGGGCCGGCCCCCTCACATCCAATCTGAGGAGGGGGCGGCGGCCAGGGGGGTTGCCTTGCCCCCCAAGGCAAGGGGGTGCACCCCTTTAGGGTTCCCCCAAACCCTAGGCGCATGGGCCCTAGGGGGGAGGCGCCCAGCCCACTAAGGGCCTGGTCCCTCTCCACACACAGCCTTTAGGGCCCTCCGGGGCAGGTGGACCCCCGGAACCCTTTCGGTGGTCCCGGTACAATACCGGTAACCCCCGAATTATTCTGGTGATCGTATGATGACTTACCATATATAAATCTTTACCTCTGGACCATTCCGGAACTCCCCGTGACGTCCGGGATTTCATCCGGGACTCTGAACAACATTCGGTAACCACGTACATACTTTCCCTATAACCCTAGCGTCATCGAACCTTAAGTGTGTAGACCCTACGGGTTCGGGATTCATGCAGACATGCCCGAGAAAACTCTCCGGTCAATAACCAACAGCGGGATCTGGATACCCATGTTGGCTCCCACATGCTCCATGATGATCTCATCAGATGAACCACGATGTCAAGGATTCAATCAATCCCGTATACAATTCCCTTTGTCTATCGGCACGATACTTGCCCGAGATTCGATCGTCGGTATCCCGATACCTTGTTCAATCTCGTTACTGGCAAGTCTCTTTACTCGTTCTGTAACACATCATCCCATGATCAACTCCTTGGTCACATTGTGCACATTATGATGATTTCCTACCGAGTGGGCCCAGAGATACCTCTCCGTTACACGGAGTGACAAATCCAAGTCTCGATTCGTGCCAACTCAGCAGACACTTTCGGAGATACCCGTAGTGCACCTTTATAGCCACCCAGTTACGTTGTGACATCTGGCACACCCCGTCACTGAAATTAGAAAAGGAAATGATACTCGACATTAGAAAAGCTTTAGCATACGAACTACACGATCTTGTGCTAGGCTTAGGATTGGGTCTTGTCCATCACATCATTCTCCTCATGATGTGATCCCGTTATCAACGACATCCAATGTCCATGGTCAGGAAACCGTAACCATCTATTGATCAACGAGCTAGTCAACTAGAGGCTTACTAGGGACATGGTGTTGTCTATGTATCCACACATGTATCTGAGTTTCCTATCAATACAATTCTAGCATGGATAATAAATGATTATCATGAACAATGAAATATAATATAATAATAACTAATTTATTATTGCCTCTAGGGCATATTTCCAACACGGGGGTGAAGGCGCGACAGCCTGCTGTGGCCACCGGCGCCCTTTGCTGCTGCTGGGCCTGCTCCTGGTGATTACCACGCGCCGCCACTTGGAGCAGCGCAGGGTCTCGGCGTGGAGGCGCAGGGACGCAATCTTGGCGCGCCAGTGCTGGGAGCGCGCGAGCACCTTCTTGGGGACGAGGGATCTCTTGGCAGCTCCCTTCTTGCCGCGCAGGCGCCGGACGTGGAGGATCTCGCCCTGGGGCTGCGTGCCTTGGAGCCAGGGCACCTTCTTGGGGAGGAGGTGGCGAAGGCGCCTCCTGATCCTTGCCCCCTACGCGGAATGGAGGGCGCGGCAGCGAGAGGGACGACAAAGGAGAGCCTCCTGCGGCGCTGACAAGCTCGGTGATGCGGGCGAGCCAGTCCTCATAGAGGTCGTCGACGGGGCAGTAGTGCAGGAGCTCTCTTGCCAAGAGCAGCGCGGCGTGCGCGTCCGTGGGGGCGCGACGGGCGTGGGACGACGAACCGGCTGGAGTCAGTGACGGGGTTGCGGTGCGGCCCTCCCGCCACACTGAAGGTTGCTAGGACGAGGCCTGCTGCTCGTTCCCCGCCGGGCCGGTGCCGGCGTTGGCGGCAGGCCACGGGGAACGACGAGGGCGTCCGCCGACGGGCGCCGCCTGGGCGACGCGGGTGGCAAGAGCAGCCCGACGAGCGTCAGCCATGGACACGATGGAAGATCACACGCGAACAGCAGAAGAAAGATTTCGGCGCACCCCTACCTGGCGCGCCAAATGTTGGATTTCAGGTTCCGGCAGACCCTTAAGGTTTGAACTCTGGGGTGCGCATGGAGATCTTTCCCCTACCGACTCACACTTCTATGGCTCGCAAGAAATCTAGGCTAGAAATAAGAACACACAAGGGACACGAGGTTTATACTGGTTCGAGCCACCGATGTGGTGTAATACCCTACTCCAGTGTGTGGTGTAGTGGATTGCCTCAGGGGCTGATGATGAACAATAAAGGGGAAGAATGGCCTCGCGAGAGGTGTTCTTGAGCTGGTGCAGTGTGTTCTACTTGGTCCGGACCTTTCTCTCTTTCTTTCTCTCTGGAACTCTCTCTTCTTCTTTCTTCTCCTTTTTCCTTCTTCCTCTCTTTTCTCCTCCCCCTCCTCTTTTCGGAGGCTAGTCCTATTTATAGAGGCCCTGGTCCTCTTCCCAAAAATGAGTGGGAAGGGCGCCGACAATTGGCCATTTTGAAGGGGAACATCTAGTACAAGTTATCTTGACCAAAGGTGGTCTTCGGCTGCCAAAAGCACTGGTGATGACGCCGTCTTGGGCTCCACGGTGACCTCCATCCTGCCGCTCTGCTGGTCTTGGTCTCGTTGCACCGGAATGGTAACATTTGCCTGTTCCCTTGGCCTGTGCTTGATCCCTTTGCACCGAACGGGAAACAAGGACACTGCGCAGGCCGGCGCCCGCCTATTATCGATCGTCATGGCTTGCGTCACGGGCTCCTCGCAAGGCACCCCTGCCTTGATCTCTCTGCCTCCTCGCGAGCCTGCCTGATGAGGCTGCTCCTGAGGAAGCCTCCTGTCGTCCGCCCCGCAAGGCTTGGCCCCTTGCGAGGGTCTTGAGCTTGAGCTGATGAGGCTGGGCCGCACTGGGCCCCCACTCGAGCCACGCCGCAGGCCGCAGGCAGGCAAGTCTGGGGACCCCCGTTCCCAGAATGCCGACAAACATCATACATAACATTCCTACCAACTATCATGATTTCTTCATGAGAACTCTGGCAAATGCTGCACTTTCTCCGTTTGAGCTGAAACCTTATGCACCTTGGATTATGAGATTCCTCAGGACAAGGTCTTCACTCAACTACAAGGCTGATTTTCAGAATCACCTTAGCTATCTGCCCCCAATTGAAGTCCTCAAGCAGGCTTTTGCTTCAACTGATGAAAAGGGCAAGGCTCCTGCAGTCATTGATGAAGGCATTCGTCCATTGGATGGTCAGTTTCGCAAAGCCGCATCTTATTCCACCAATGATGACTCTGCCACACATGACTCTGCTGCCAATGCACCCAAGTCTACTCCTCAAGCGACTGCTCCTCGTGTGATGACTGACCGTGAGCTTCTGCTTAGTCTTCACCAGAAGGTGGATCGAAACTATAAATGGGTTAAGCGTCAGTTTGGTTCATTTCTTCACAACATGACTGCTACGCACAATGCAGTGAAGAAAAACCATTACTACCTCCATGAAGTCTTCGGTCGCACCTGGGCCATTCCGTCACATCTGTATGGTGAAGAAGATCTCAAGGCAATGGGTCTCAAGGAAGATTTTTACTGGTCTGCACCTGCATCGAAGAAATACAAGAAGGTCAAGGTTCCTCCTCTGGTGTCCAGCTCCTATTCTTCATCGCGTGACACCGACGAGAATGAAGACTTGCACGACACTGCAGCAGGCCCTTCCACGACAAACGACCCCAACAACGCTGGCGCTCCTTCATCAACTTGATATTCTTCAGGGGCGTTAGTCCTCATTTTCGATCCTTTTGGTCATTCGATGACAAAGGGGGAGAATTTTGAGTTAGTCTTCAAGCGGGTCTATCTATATGGGCCTGTTGTTTTTTTGCTAAGTTACAACTCTCGTTCTTCTGAAACTTTATTGGATCGAGTTGTAAACTTAAAACCGATGGTGCTCTGATACTTTTGATGTGTTTTTCTGCATGCTCATTCCTCATATATGTTAATGCACGCATGCTGAATTACATCAGTCACCATATCATGCATTCCAAATTATTCATTATGATATGTCGAATGCGTGTATGAATTAAGAGATATAGGGGGAGATCTCCATGATTCTTGTCGGGTGGTAGGTGCGACATATGCCAACGGGTGGCTTATCATTGTGGGAACCAGTAAGACGTCGCCGGTGCCTGGAAGCGGGATGAGGCGAAGACATGCACGCCGGCGAATCTTACCCAGCTTCGGGGCTCTCCGTGGAGATAACACCCCTACTGCTGCTCTGCGGGGTCTCCGCATGATCACTAGATGAACAAGTAGCTACATGATGCTCCTTGAGCTGTTTTGTGAGGAGAAGAAGTAGAGCACGGCTAGCCCTCCTCCCCTCTCTATGTGGTGTCTAGAACTAGCTTGGATCAACCCTTTTGCATGGGTGTCCCGGGGGGTTTATATAGGCCTACCCCCCGGGGGTACAATGGTAATCTGGCTGGGCGTGGGGTCCAGCCGTCTGTGGCTACACTTGCTGGCTTCAGCGCCGACTGCTGGGGCCCACCGGTTGGTGGGTCCCGCCGGCTGCCGGCTCCTTGGTCGACAAGCAGGCCCCACTGTCCAGGGCCTTGTCGGTGGCTGGTTACTGTTGCTCAATCCTGGTGATGAGGGCTTCGCCGAGGTGGGCGTGGCTACAGTGCCGCCGTCCGGCGGGTGATCGCTGTAGCCTCACCGCGTCTTGTCTCCTTAATGGGGTGTCTCCTTCGAGGGAGGTGGCAAGCCGGCTGTGGAGAGCCGGCTCTACCTTTGGCTGACTGGGGGAGGCCTGGCCGCCTTCGGGTGTCTCTCTGCCTGAAGGGGCCCACCACCCGTGGGCCACACTACCAGCCCGTCATGGATGATATCAGGGTCAACGTGGCAACAGTGTCGCGCCGGACGGGTCATGGCCACCCGTACGGCGCACTGTGTCAGGCGTGCCTCGGGATTCGGGGGTGGCAGGCTTTACTGTAGCCACGCCCCGTCACATCGCTGTTATGTGGATGCAGACTTCGAGGGTACGATCCTGACCGCTTTGTGGGTGCCGGCTTCTTGGAGTCGGCCTTCTCGCGGACGGCTTCTTGGAGTCGGACTTCTCGCGGCCGGCTTCTCGGAGCCTGCCCTCTCGCGGCTTTCTTCATGAGGGCTAAAGTCGGGTCGCCTTCCGATAGCCGGCCTGGGAGACAACCGGCAGGGGGAAGGCGGCCCCATGTCTTGGATTCTTGAGGGCCGGATCGGCTCGTAATTTTTTCAGAAGGGCCAGGGGGAGCCGGCTAGGCTACCAGTGGTCATTTACTCCGACAGTAGTCCCCGAAGCTGATCGAGCTTCGAGGCTGGCAAAGGGACAAGAAGCTTGGTCAACTTCCTATCCTGAGGGGCCGGCTTTGCTTGTGCGCGCCGCCTTCGGAAAACCCTGTTTCTCGTAGGCGGGAACACGGGTCGGCCTGCGAGCTGACCGCACGCCATCCCGCGGGCCAAGTGGCAAGGAAATCCTGCTAGCGCATGCGCATGACGGGACGCCGCCGCAGGCCTGGGCCCGCCACTCCTAGGCCTCGGCCCGAGCGCGGATCTTCTGCGGCCCACGCGGACCGCTCGCCTTCCCGCAGCGGTTTTATTACGCCATCAGGGCGCAATAATCGCGGGACGTGGGGGAGTGGGCGAAGTTGATCCCCACGTCCCCCCATGCCACGCCTCCTCGGCTCCGCCGCGCAGGTCTATAAGTAGGGGGAGGAGGGGGAGCGGCAGAGGCTCGCACGCTCTCCCTCGCTCCGCCCCTTCTCGCCTTCCTTCTTCTTCTTTCCGCCGCCGCAGCAACCCATTGCCGCGCCGTTCCGCCGTCGGATCTCTCGGCTCCTTCGGTCCCGCCGTAGCGGGGTCGTGCGCGTCTCCGCCGTCGCATCATCTTGCTCCTCGCCGTGTCGCTCCCATGGCGCTGTCGAGCTCGTGGGATGGCTCCAACGTCCACGAGGACCACGTCGAGTTCCTCCACCGGACGCGGCGCCTGCCGGGCGAGAACTTCGTGCGGGTTCGTCAAGCACCGGCGAGGGAGATTTCGCCGGCACCAGAGCAGGGCGAGTGGGTGATCTTCCGCTCGCATTGCCTACGCGGCTTCGGCCTCCCGGCGAGCGGATTCCTTCGAGCCTTCCTTGAATTCTACCACCTCCAGCCGCATCACCTCACGCCCAACACGGTGATGCTGCTGTCGGCTTTCATCACCCTGTGCGAGGGCTTTCTTGGGGTTCTCCCCACGCTCTAGCTCTGGGGGGAATTCTTCCAGAGCAAGCTCGGCACCGTCGTCGCGGGCGTGCCCGCCCCCTGCGGAGCCTTCATTGCCATGAGGCGGACGGGTGAGAACAATCCGTTCCCGCCCATCCCGCTGATCCAGTCGGTGAAGCTCTGGCAGAAGTCCTACTTTTATGTGAAGAACGTCGCCCCGCAAGGCGACTACGTCAACCTGCTGGCTTACGTAGTCGGCCCGCCGGCTGGGAGGCAACCTTCGTGGAGCTACCGGGCCAGGTCACTGTCTCAGGCCGGGAACGCAGCCGTCTCCCGGCTCCGGGTGATGATCCAGTAGGAGGGCCTGACTGGAGCCGACTTGGTGGCCGCCTTTGTGGAGCGCCGGGTACTTCCGCTCCAAGGCCGGCCTCACATGATTTGCCAGATGAGCGGCCGCTTCGACCCGTGCCGGCTGAGCACCAGGGAGATGCCTCATGCAGAGGTGTCTTACATGGTGAACTACATCTTCAACTGCATGCTCGCTGAGGATTGGCGATACGGCAAGGAGCCGTATTCTCGCGCCAACCCTCCGCCTGCCGTAAGTTTTTCTTCCTTTCTTCCTTTTGGTAGCCGGCCTTGTGATAGCTGACCTTTGATCAGTTGGTTTG
Organism: Triticum urartu; assembly: GCF_056163025.1. Lineage (NCBI taxonomy): Eukaryota > Viridiplantae > Streptophyta > Magnoliopsida > Poales > Poaceae > Triticum > Triticum urartu. The sequence continues at coordinate 429,986,044 of NC_141879.1, forward strand.
CCCTTAGCAGAACCCTCTTCTTCCGCCGACGGCCGGGGCCGCAGGGGTAGAGCGCCAGCTCCTCCCTGACCGACGATGGACGACGCCGACGACCCGGACCTGGGAGCGGCCGCCATGGAAGACGCCATCGTGGGGGACGGCGACGAGGCAGGAGGCGTGGGGCCCGGAGCCGGCTTCGAGGACTGGCCGGACGACGAGGAGGTCAAAGCCGCCCCGCACCGCCAGCCGGCGCTTGATCATCAAGGCGTGGGCCCATCTGCCGCGACGGCTGCCCGTGGCGGCGCAGAAGCGCCGGGCCGCGTCGACCTTCTTCGGCAGCCGGCCGAAAAAATTCAAGGCTTCCACGGCGGCGACCAAGCGGGATGAGGCGGCCGTGAAGGCGGCCCGCTTCCGCAAGGCGGTGAAACAGCCGCAGGCGATCTCGGCATAAGTCGTCAAATGTCTTGTGTGTGTGTGTGTATATATATATATATATATATTTCGTTGTCCTTTTCGATTGAAGCTCTTCTGAACCTTTCTTTGCTCGCCGGACAGGGCACCGCTTTCCATTGAGCGGGGTACTGGCGGCTCCGTAGTCGGGCCGACTGGAGGGTCTTCAAGCTCCCGCCGCGTGGATCCCCGCGCCGACCTTAGGGAGGCCATGGAGCGGAACGCACGGGAGGCGCGGGAGGAGCGGGAGACGGCGGAGCGAAGGACCGCCCAGGAGGCGAAGGAGCAGGCCGACGCGGCGGCCAAGGCCCGGGCAGAGGCGGCAGCCGCGGAGACGGAGGCGGAGGCCTCGCACAACCAGCCTCCGCTGCTCGTCGTTCCCCTCCGCGCCGTGGCCCCTGACATCCCCATGCCTCCGTCGGAGGAGGTCGACCAAGACCCACCGGTGGTGGAGAGGAGGGAGGACCACGTGGTCTTCGTGGAGGGGGCGCCGCGGACGGCGCCGACTGGGGCAGGCCAAAGCGGCCAATCAACCGCGGTGCCAGAGCAGCCGGCCGGGGGCGAGCCGGAGGCAGGTGCCGGCCTCGAGGTGCAGCCGGCACTACGCCGGCGCGCAGGGGGAGGCACCTCCGCACCGGAGCCGCACCGAGCTGTGGGCTCCAGCCAGACGGCGGAGGCCCTGGAGGCGGCCAGCGTCAGCACGTCCGAGTGGACTCCCAGCGGGGGGACGGGCGAGCTGAATGCGGCGGCCCAGGAGGTCGGGAACTGGCTTCAAGCCCAAGCCGCCTCGCTGCAGCGATACACCCAAGAGTTCCTCGCGATGCGGGCTGTCATCCGGGTGAGTCTTCTGGCCTTGGTTGTTTTGCTCTTTTGATTTCTTCCGTGGGGGCGCGTCAGCGCACCCACTGGGTGTAGTCCTCGAGTTCCGAGTCGGTTGCTGCGCAGGTGGCTTGGAACTTACTAGGTCCTGACAACTATCTTATTCTCGCCTCCTGTCTGATCTTCCAGGAGTATCATAACCTCTGTGCTGCCGCCTTCAACTCCCAGGCTCAGGAGCTGGGCCAGAGAACCGAAGACCTGACCAGCAGCCGGAGTGCGTGCTTTGTTTCGTTCATCTCCTGTGGGGGCGCGTCAGCGCACCCGCTGGGTGTAGTCCCCGAGATTCGGGCCGACTGCTGAGTAGTCGGGTCGGATCTTCCTTGGCGACTTCTTCCTTATTGATTTTCCTTTGTCTTCATGCTTGCAGGGGCCAATGTCGACTTGAGGGGGCAGCTCAGCGGGGCCCAGGCCGCCCTTCGCGCCAAGGAAGCCGAGAACAATGCCTTGGTCCTGGAGCGTGACCGCCTGGCCAAGAAGTTGGCCGACCAGGAGGAGAGCCACAAGGCGGCCCTGAAGAAGGCGCAAGACAGCGAGGACGCCCTGAAGGCCGAGTTCGAGACCAAAGCGGTGGGCTGGGCTGAGGCGAAGCAAGCGCTGAGCGAGGGCTTCGGTCGTATCGAGGATCTGATCGACGGTAAGCCGCCTTCCTCACTCCTCGCTTGCCCCTCGCCCCCTGATTTGTGTTCTAATTTGTGTTGCTTTTTGTTCTCTGTGCAGACTACTTTCCCGGCTACTCCGTCTTCGCCACCCAAACCATCGAGGCCCATCGCGAGGCGCGCCGGCAGGCGGGGGCTGAAATCGCGCCGGACGTGAGCCGGACGCTTGAGGAGCAACTATTGGCGGTCCAAGCCCGGCTGCAGCCGGCTCACCGTATGCACCTCCGCCTCCAGCGCGTCGGGGCGCAGGTGTTGGCCGCCCTCTGGCCAGGCGAGACGATTCCCCGCACCCCGAGTCGGACTGCCGACTGGCTGGAGGTTGCGGTTGGCCGCTTCGAAGCCTGGAAGGCATCGGCGGCCCGGCTTGGAGCTGGGCGGTCGCTGGAGTTCGTCCGAGCCTGGTATCCCGGGCTGAAACTGGACCAGCTGCGCACCTGACGGCTGGAGGCCGACGAGGAGATGGAGGAGGTGCGGCCGGCTATCGCTCAGCGTGCCTCGACGATCGCCGAGTGCACTGACATCAGCGTCTTCGCTCCTGAAATAAATGACGACGGCATTGCCCAGCCGGAGGAGTGGTTTGGGCTGGACCCGGCAGCGGGTGAGGACTCGGCGGAGGAGATCGCCTCCAGCGATGAAGGCGAAGACACGAAGGAGAGGAGGGCGAAGACATTGAGCTGGCCGGTGAAGCGGCCAGCCAGCCTCAGCCTGACCGTGCTTCCAGCAACGAGGCGCGTGCTAGCGCGCCCTCTGCGGGAGGCGGTGATCATGCCGAGGTTCGCCAGCCGGCCACTTCTCCAGCCGGCACTGCCGTCTCCACCGACCTGCCCGACTCGCCAGTCGCTCCCCTGGCTTAATCTGCCGTCCTTGCTTTTCCTACTTGTTACCCTTTGAACAATTTTTATTAAACTTGCGCAGTTCCACCCACTGGGGGTGTATTCGGATTATGTTGAATGCTGGCCTTTTGAAGGTCTTTTGTGTAAATATGATCGTGTGCGTGTTTGGTTTCCATTCGTGTATGCTTTTTATCCTTAGGCTGTTTCCTTTGCCGCCTTCCCCTTTTGGGAAGGCAAGTACTCGAGCTTTCTTAGATTGAAGCGAGGCGAATGGAAGCCGGCCGGTCGGCTACTCTGGTAGTCGGTCGGTGGTGGGAGAAAAACCGGCTTTTGTTATATTAGTCCGTTAGTCCCTAGCCATTTTTTGTGTGGGCGTCCTTTCCTGGCTTTAACTCTTGCCAACCGGACAGCCGGTTCTTCGAACTGCGACTTTTGGCAAGAGAAGGCTTGGGTGCCGGCACACTACTTGTCTGGCCGTGGGTAGGACTTTTAATATAACTCTAGGCGGCCAGTCCCCGGGCCGACTAGTCGAACCCGGTGCCGGACGAAAAAAAGTGAATGTAATGACAAGGTCATAAGCATGATATTCTTCATTCATAGATAAAAGATGGCAGTCCCCGAGCTCTCCTCAGGGGGCCTATTGTCTCGTACTTAGTACAAAAGTTAGCGTGATACATACTGCATTTCAACTGTAAAATCTTCGGAGGAGGTTGGCGTTCCATGGTCGTTCCGACTCCTTGCCGGAGTCGTCTCTCTTTCATGCCTTCGGCTTCTGCGCGTCGATCAGGTAGTAGGAGTCGTTGCCTAAAGCTCTGCTGATGACGAAGGGTCCCTCCCAAGGGGCCAAGAGCTTGTGCTGGCCGGCTGTTTGCTGGATTAGCCGGAGCACAAGATCGCCCTCTTGGAAGGATCTTGGCTTGACCTTCCGGCTATGGTAGCGGCGCAGGCCCTGCTGATAGATGGCGGACCGGCTGAGGGCTAACAGCCGGCCTTCTTCCAGCAGGTCGACGCCGTCTTCTCGTGCTTCCTTGGCCTCCGCCTCCGTGTACATGGTTACCCGAGGCGAGTCGAACTCGATGTCAGTTGGGATGACCGCCTAGGCACCATACACGAGGAAGAAAGGAGTGAAGCCGGTTGACTTGTTTGGGGTAGTGCGCAGACTCCAGAGGACGGCCGGCAGCTCATCGAGCCAATAGCCGGCTGAACGCTCCAGTGGTACGACCAGTCGGGGCTTGATGCCGAAAAGGATGAGGCCGTTGGCTCGCTCGACCTGGCCGTTTGACTGTGGGTGGGCAACGGACGCTAAGTCCATCCGGATGCCTTGCGTCGCGCAGAAACGTGCCAAGGCTCCCTTGGCGAAATTCGTGCTATTGTCGGTGATGATGCTGTGTGGCACGTTGTACCAAGTTGTTATTTCTGCGATAAATGTCACGGCAGTCGGCCCATTCAGCTTCTTGATCGGCTTTGCCTCAATCCATTTGGTGAATTTGTCCACAGCGACAAGCAGATGTGTCATGCCGCCGCGCGCCGTCTTGAATGGGCCCACCATGTCCAGTCCCCAAACGGCGAAGGGCCAAGTGAGGGGAATGGTCTTGAGTGCTGAAGCCGGCATGTGTTGCTTGGAGCTGAAGAGTTGGCACCCTTTGCAATGTTTAACTAACTCCTTGGCGTCATCCAAAGCAGTTGGCCAAAAGAAACCATGGCGGAAAGCTTTGGCGACGAGTGATCTTGAGGCCGCATGGTGGCCGCATTCTCCTTGGTGGATGTCTCTGAGGATTGCAATGCCCTTCTCTTGCTCGACGCATCGCTGGAGGACTCCAGTGACACTGCGCTTGACGAGCTATCTGCTGACGATTGTGTATGCTCCAGCTCGGCGTTGGACTTGTCTTGCCTCTGTTTCGTCAGCCGGCAGATCTTGGTTTATTAGGAAGTTGAGGATGGACTGAGCCCATGATGGAGCTGCGACTTCTTCTATTGCCAACACGGCTACTGCGACCAGGGCGGGCGGGCTGGGTGGTGAAATGCTGGAGTCGGCCGCCGCCTGCTGTGTTGGTGCAGCCTCCGGGCTGACTACCGCAGTCCCCGAGCCGGGTGTGGCAGTCCCCGGGTCGGGCGTAACTACGGAAGTCCCCGAGCTGCCTGCTGATATCCCCGGGCCGACTATCGAAGTTCCCGGGTCACCCACTTGGTTCTTCGAGCCGGACCCGGCTGTATTGGGGTCAGACGGCACGAAGATGGAATCGGACTCTGGAGAAGGCTTGATAGACGGCTTGAGGAGGCATTGTAGAGAGACACCGGTTGGTATTGCTTGCCAAGTGGAGCCTATTCGAGCCAGGGCATCAGCTGGCTCGTTGTCGGCTCGCGGTACGTGGAGGAACTCGCATCCTTCAAAGTACCCACTGATCTGCTGAACAAGGAAGCGGTAGCTTGCCATATTTGCGTCCTTGGCATCCCAGTCGCCGGATGATTGCTGGACCACCAAGTCCGAGTCGCCATAACATAGGATCCGGCAAATGCCGAGCTCTTTGGCAAGCCGGAGCCCATGTATGAGCGCCTCGTACTCGGCCACGTTGTTGGAGGCGGCAAAGTGAATTTGCAGCGTGTATCCGAGCTTGTCGCCTTTGGGAGAGGTGAGGATGACGCCGGCTCCCAAGCCGGTGCGCATCTTGGACCCATCGAAGTGCATACGCCAATGAGTGGAGTCGGGAGCTGGCGGAAGGTACTGGGTCTCGGCCCAGTCGACGAGGAAGTCGGCCAATGCTTGGGACTTGATGGCGGTGCGAGGCTGGTAGAAAATCGTGTACGGGGCCAGCTCGATGGCCCATTTCGCCACCCGGCCGGATGCATCCCGGCTGCCTATGATCTCGGCCAGCGGGGCGGTGCATACAACAGTGATGGGATGCTCTTGGAAGTAGGGCTTCAGCTTCTTGGCGGCGAAGTACACGCCGTAGCACATCTTCTGGTAGTGCGGGTAGTTCTGCTTCGAGGTAGACAGCACCACGCTCAAGTAGTACACCGGCCTCTGGACCGGCTGGGCTCGGCCCTCTTCTGGGCGTTGGACTACGATGACGGTGCTCACCACCCGGCTGGTTGCGGAAATGTAGAGGAGCATGGGCTCTTTCTCAGTCGGTGCCGCCAGGATAGGCGGCATGGCCAGCATCTTCTTCAGCTCGTGAAAAGCTTGGTCGGCTTGGTCATTCCACTCGAAGTGAGTGGTCTTCTTCATGAGGCGGTAGAGGGGGAGAGCTTTCTCTCCGAGCCGGCTGATGAAGCGGTTCAGGGACGCTAAGCATCCGGTGAACTTCTGGACGTCTCGAAGTTTGGTGGGAATCGCCATTCTCTCAATGGCCTTGATCTTTAATGGGTTGCATTCGATGCCGCGTTCAGAAACCAGGAAGCCTAGGAGTTGGCCGGCTGGCACTCCGAACACGCATTTCTCGGGGTTGAGCTTGATTTGGAACTGGCGTAGGTTCTCAAACGTTTCCTTGAGGTCTTCCAGCAAGGTGCCGCGCTTCTCCGTCTTCACCACAATGTCGTCTACGTAGACGTGGGCATTTCTGCCGAGCTGCTTGAGGAGGCACTTCTGCATGCAACGCTGAAAAGTGGCACCGGCATTTCTCAAGCCGAATGTCATAGTCAGGTAGCAGAAGGCTCCGAATGGCGTGATGAAGGCGGTCTTCAGATGGTCTGCCGGATCTAACTTTATCTGGTGGTATCCTGAGTAAGCATCCAAGAAACTCAACAGCTCGCATCCGGCCGTGGAGTCTATCACTTGATCAATCCTTGGCAGGGCAAAGGGATCTTTGGGGCAGGCCTTGTTGAGGCTCGTGTAGTCTATGCACATGCGCCACTTGTTGTTCTTCTTTAGCACGAGGACCGGGTTGGCGAGCCATTCTGGAAAGAAAACTTCCATAATGAAGCCGGCTGCCAGAAGCCGGGCTATCTCTTCTCCTACGATCCTTCTTTTCTCCTCCGACAGTCGGCGGAGGGGTTGTTTGACTGGTTTTGCGTCTTCTCGGACGTGTAGCTTGTGCTCGGCGAATTCCTTCGGAATGCCCGGCATGTCCTTGGGGGACCATGCAAAGATGTCCCGATTCTCACGGAGGAGATCGGCGAGCTCGCCTTCCTATTTGTTGTTTAGGTTTGCCCCGATGACGGCAAACCTCTCTGGGTGCTCGGGGTCAAGAGGTATCTTCTTCGTCTCCTTGGTCGGCTGGAAAGATCCTTGGGCATCATATTCCTTGGGATCGGGGGACAAGGCCGACTGTTTGCCGGCCATGGCCACGACTCGGTCCAACATCTTCTTTTCTTCGGCAATCACAAGGGACTCGGCCAGCCGGCTACTGGCTGCTGCGCACTCGGAAGATTTCTTGTAATCGCCGGCTATGGTGATGATGCCTTTGGTGCTCGGCATCTTCATCTTGAGGTAGGCATAGTGGGGAACAGCCATGAACCTGGCCAAGGCAGGTCGGCCAGGCAATGCATGGTAGGGGCTCTCCAGGTCCACCACTTCAAACCAGATCGCCTCCCGGCGGAAATGCTCCTTGTCCCCAAAGAGTACATCAATCTTGATCTTGCCAATGGGGGCGCAGGACAGGCCGGGTACGATGCCATGGAACACAGTCCGAGTAGGCACGAGTTGCTTCTTCTTGACGTTTAGCTTCTCTAGGGTGTCACGGTACAGGATGTTGATGCTGCTCCCGCCGTCTATCAGCACGCGGGAGAAACGGGCGGCGCGTCTGTCCGTTGCAAGGGTGGCATCCAGAACCAACGCATAAGAGCCGGGAGATGGCATCACCTCTGGGTGGTCGACCCGGCTCCAGCTGATAGGTTTTTCTGACCACTGCATGTGCTCGACAGGGTTGGCAGCGACCATGCTGACCTCCTGGTGCTCTCGGCGTCTGCCGCGCCGGTCTTCGGGCTGGCTTGTAAAGACGACATAAGCGGCATGCTCATCGGGGAACTCATCGTGCATGGCTCCGACTGCAGGCCGAGCGGTCGGCGGCTGCGGAGCCGGAGGCGGCGGACCGGCAGGCGGAGGCGGCGCGAGCCCTTCGCCTTTGGAGATTCGGGTGAGCCAGTGGCACTTCCGGGTTGTGTGGTTGGACGGCTTCGTGCCGCTGTGGAACTTGCATGGGGCGTCGAGAGTTTGCTCATAGGAGAAGGCCGGCTGCCACACCGGATTGCCGCCCCTCTGCTTCTTGGGTGCGGGCCGCCCTTCGGGCTGCTCGTCTTCGACTGTGGCCACCTGCCGACTAGTGGAGGGCGGCACGGGGCCCTTGCGCTTGTGGTCGTTCTGGTGTGGGCGTCGGCCGGAGTCCCCAGCCGGCGTCTTGGGCGCCGGGTTGAGTACTTTCCCGGACGTGTCTACCCGGAGCTCGGTCTTCATTGAGGAGTCGGCGGTGGCGTACTTGTCCGCTATGTCTAGTAGCTCATCGAGGGTAGTCGGCTCGTCGCAGAGAAGCTTGTGCTTGAGGAGGGTGCCTTCTCGGCACCCGGCAGTGAAGTATTCTATGGCTTTCATCTCGTGCACCCCTTCGCAAGAGTTGCGGAGCTCGGCCCAACGCGTGAGGTAGTCGCGAGTGGACTCGGCGGGGCCTTGTACACACAAGGAGAGCTGTCTGGGCTTGGGAGCCCGCTTGTAGGTGCTGGTGAAGTTGCGGACAAAGGCTTCTATGCAGTCTAGCCAGCTGTTGATGCTGTATGGCTTGAGGCTGTTGAGCCAGGTCCGCGCTGTGCCTAGCAGCATGAGGGGCACGTACTTCATGGCAACACACCTGTTGCCGTTTGCTATGCTAACCGCCATGGAGTAGTCGATCAACCAATCTTCCGGCTTCACGGAGCCGTTGTACTTGGGCGTGTCTCTTGGGAGCGAGAACCCTTTGGGGAAAGGCTCGTCGCGGATGCGGGGGCCGAAGCAAGGCGGGCCGACATCATCTTCTTCTTCCAGCGCCAGGGATCGCGCTAGGCGGTCGATCTGATGGCGGGCGTCGTTCTTGCCGACTCCTTCGCGGTGCCCTAGTCGGCCGCTGAGAGTCGGGTGCGCAACAGGCGGTGGGGTGGGATATCTCTCCCCACGGGGCCGAGGCGGAGGCGGGTTGCCCTGCCACTCCACGGCCCGGGGATGGCCTTCTGCGTATCGCTCGATGGAGATTCGGGTTCAGCTTCGGCTGGCAGCCGGCTCTTTCTCGTGCCGCGGGCGGGTTTTACCCGCAGTCGGCGTCCGGGACGTCGCGCCGTGCTCTCGGTGCGGGGGAGGGCTTTCCGCGCGGGCGTCGGCTTCATGCCACTGCGCAGCCGCATCGATTAGCTGCTGGATGCATCTGGTCATGTGGGGGAGTTCTTCGGCCCCCAATCCGTCTAGCTCGTCTACGGCCGCCTGGGCGGCACACAGGTTCTCGAGTGGAGTGGCGTAGACTAGGCGGTCGACTCCTAGCATGTCGGCGATGACAGCGCCGCGCTGTCTGACAACGCCGGCCCGGCTGGGCCCGCCATGGGCGGCGTGCCAAATGCGGCGCTATCGGCTTCGCGCCGGTGGGCCTCAATGAGGCATCTCATGGAAGCCAACTTCCGGCCCTCCGCGAGGAGGGCGAGGCGGTGAGCCTCCAGTGCTTCGGCATCGGCATCGGCATCGGCCGGGAGGGGGATGGTCAAGTCGTGGACCACCGTATGCGGGGCGTCATGGGCGCTCTCGTCAGAAGCGTCGCCGTGGCCGATGACCATCACCTCGGTGGTGATAGCATCGCAGCCATTGGCCTGGGGAAGCGGGTCATTGTAGATCGTGATGTCGGTGGGGAAAGTGTCGAGTGAGGCCGTGTCAGAGTCGACAAGTATCGGATCGGTGGAGCCAACCGACTCCAAGTCCACAGCAGGCTCGCCGGAGACGTGGAGCTGGCCGAGGAGGTTGACGAGGTGGTCGGTGCCCGCGTTAGAGGCGAGCTCGTCGGAGATGAGGGTCTTGTCAAGGAGATTGGCGAGGCCACTCGCTGCGCAGACGTTGGTGACGCCTTGCAGCGTGTCGTGGCAAGCGCCATCGGGCGTGCCGGGCTGGCTACGCTCGCTGGGGAGGAAGAGGGTTCCCGTCCAGAACATGTCTCCGGGCGACGGTGCACCTGGCCCCACGGTGGGCGCCATATGTCGGGTGGTAGGTGCGACATATGCCAACAGGTGGCTTATCATTGTGGGAACCAGTAAGACGTTGCCAGTGCCTGGAAGCGGGATGAGGCGAAGACATGCACGTCGGCGAATCTTACCCAGCTTCGGGGCTCTCCGTGGAGATAACACCCCTACTGCTGCTCTGCGGGGTCTCCGCATGATCACTAGATGAACAAGTAGCTACAAGATGCTCCTTGAGCTGTTTTGTGAGGAGAAGAAGTAGAGCACGGCAAGCCCTCCTCCCCTCTCTATGTGGTGTCTAGAACTAGCTTGGATCAACCCTTTTGCATGGGTGTCCCGGGGGGTTTATATAGGCCTACCCCCCGGGTGTACAATGGTAATCCGGCTGGGCGTGGGGCCCAGCCGTCTGTGGCTACACTCGCCGGCTTCTGCGCCGGCTGCTGGGGCCCGCCGGCTGGTGGGTCCCGCCGGCTGCCAGCTCCTTGGTCGACAGGCAGGCCCCACTGTCCAGGGCCTTGTCGGTGGCTGGTTACTGTTGCTCAATCCTGGTGACGAGGGCTTCGCCGAGGTGGGCATGGCTACAGTGCCGCCGTCCGGCGGGTGATCGCTGTAGCCTCACCGCGTCTTGTCTCCTTAATGGGGCGTCTCCTTCGAGGGAGGTGGCAAGCCGGCTATGGAGAGCCGGCTCTGTCTTGGGCCAACTGGGGGAGGCCTGGCCGCCTTCGGGTGTCTCTCTGCCTGAAGGGGCCCACCGCCCGTGGGCCACACTGGCAGCCCGTCATGGATGACATCAGGGTCAACGTGGCAACAGTGCCACGCCGGACGGGTCATGGCCACCCGTAAGGCGCACTGTGCCAGGCGTGCTCCGGGATTCGGGGGTGGCAGGCTTTACTGTAGCCACGCCCTGTCACATCGCCGTTATGTGGAATGCAGACTTCAAGGGTACGATCCTGACCGCTTTGTGGGTGACGGCTTCTTGGAGAGTCGGCCTTCTCGCGGCCGGCTTCTCGGAGCCGGCCCTCCCGCGGCTTTCTTCATGAGGGCTAAAGTCGGGTCGCCTTCCGATAGCCGGCCTGGGAGACAGCCGGCAGGGGAAAGGCGGCCCCATGTCTTGGATTCTTGAGGGCCGGATCGGCTCGTAATTTTTTCAGAAGGGCCAGGGGGAGCCGGCTAGGCTACCCATGGTCATTTACTCCGACAATTCTACTCTTCAAGTGTGCAATGCTTCAATAGCAAATTCCTCATCATGCACATCTTCAGGGGGAGTTCTTCTATATCTTGCAATCAAATTCCTCAATATCAGTATTTACACTTCATATGTTTATCCCCGTTGAAAACTTAACCTATATTGTCATCAATCAGCAAAAAGGGGGAGATTGTAAGTGCATCTAGTGCCCCTTAGTGATTTTGGTGTATTGAAGACTTATAGGTTAAGGGACTAATGCGTTTGTGAGTGTACATAGGTCTATAAGTCTATGAGGAGTTTGATATTTACAGAGAAAGTCGACCCCTAAAAATGAAGTTCTTCGACTGAAGACTTTGGATTTCTGAAGACTTTCTGAAGACTTTGAAAGTGAAGAAATTGGTGCAATCCTGAAGACTTGGTATTCATCCGAGGAACATGAAGCGTGAAGACTTTTGTTTTCGTAGTTTCATTTTCTCTTTCTTGAGTCTTAGAAAACACTGTACTGTTAAAGGGGGTCGAGGAAATACTAAGGAAAAATTTCCATGTGATGCTCAACTCAAAATCCTACACCTACCAATCCCTTCGAGTGAAGCCATTGGAAATCTCATACAGTTCAGTCATATTCTTCAGTGACAGAGATGAAGTTCTTCTGGTCTCTGAGGAATTTGTTACCTACACAGTGAGGAACATGATAGCCCCGAGGAATTTGATACTCAAATTTCTGACCGTTGTTGTGCTATGCGCCAGCTGTCCCAAAATATCTACCCACCTACCGATCATATCATTGAAGGGCATTTATGTCTTATCATGTCGGGCTGCTCCCTAGGCTATAAATAGTCGCCCCCTACAACCACTAGCTGGTTGGCTGCTCCGAGAGAAGCTGACACTTGTCATTTGAGAGCATCCCATCCTCCGAGGACTTTGAGCGAAAATCATCAAGTGAGGAAAACCCAAACCCAAACACGTACAAACCCAAGTGATTGAGCATCACTGAAGAGATTGATCCTGCGTGGATCCGACGCTTGTTACCTTTGAAGACTGTGCTTCTTCCAGACAGTTAGGCGTCAAGGTCTAGAGCATCCAAGAGGAATTGTGGATCGCCTAGTGACCAAGTTTGTGAAGGTTTGGAAGTCACCTGAAGGCTTACCACGATTGATTGGGCGTGGTCTGTGTGACCTTAGCTCAAGGAGAATACGGCAAGGACTGTGTGTCCGGGACTGTGTTTCCTCAGGTTTAAATACCTAGCCGCTCCAACCAGATGTACAACTGAGACAGCAATTGGAACTGGTCTACCAAATCATTGTCTTCACCAAGCTCACTTGTTCTATTTCCTCAACTCTTTCATTTCCTCATAACTGTGTTGAGTGCTTGTTCATATCTGTGTTTGAAGACTTTGACTTAAGACTTTCTCAAATTCCTCAGTTCAATTTCTTCAGTCTGTTTTTCTTCATCCTGTGTTATCATGTGGTTACGCTTTCTTGACTCTGTGCTTGTCTTCATTTCATCATGATGACTATGCTTGTGCTATGTTATGTTTACTTTTGAGTACTTATTCCGCTCCTAGTAGTTCTTCGCTAAGGAATTTCCTCACCTGCAAATTCCTCAGTGAAGAATTCATAAAAATCGCCTATTCACCCCTCCTCTAGTCGATATAATGCACTTTCAACTTGATTGTCCATATTGCCATGTTTATGCTTGGTTGTTTACCATGTTGCTTGCTCTTTTCCGGTGTTGCTTCTTCTTGTTAGTTCCGGTAACGTCACGTTTGTGAGGATCCGTTCGACTACGTCCGTTTGTCTTCTTCATGGACTCGTTCTTCTTCCTTGCGGGATTTCAGGCAAGATGACCATACCTTCGATATCACTTCTATCTTTGCTTGCTAGTTGTTCGCTCTATCGCTATGTCGCGCTACCTACCACTTGTTATATCATGCCTCCCATATTGCCATGTCAAGCCTCTAACCCACCTTCCTATCAAACTGTTGTTTGGCTATGTTACCGCTTTTGCTCAGCCCCTCTTATAGCGCTGTTAGTTGTAGGTGAAGCTGAAGTTTGTTCCATGTTGGAACATGGATATGTTGGGATATCACAATATATCTTATTTACTTTAATGCATCTATATACTTGGTAAAGGGTGGAAGTCTTGGCCTTATGCCTGGTGTTTTGTTCCACTCTTGCCGCCCTAGTTTCCGTCATACCGGTGTTATGTTCCTTGATTTTGCGTTCCTTACGCAGTTGGGTGTTATGGGAACCCCTTGACAGTTTGCTTTGAATAAAACTCCTCCAGCAAGGCCCAGCCTTGGTTTTACATTTGCCTAATAACCTAAGCCTTTTTCCCTTGGGTTTCCGGAGCCCGAGGGTCATCTTTATTTTTAACCCCCCCAGGCTAGTGCTCCTCCGAGTGTTGGTCCAACCTGGGCGATGTCCGGCGCCCCCTGGGCAACCAGGGTCTATGCCAACCCGACGTCTGGCCCATCCGGTGTGCCCTGAGAATGAGATACATGCGACTCCTATTGGGATTTGTCGGCACATCATGCAGCTTTGCTGGTCTTGTTCTACCATTGTCGAAATGTCTTGTAACCGGGATTCCGAGACTGATCGGGTCTTTCCGGAGAAGGAATATCCTTTGTTGACTGTGAGAGCTTGTGATGGGCTAAGTTGGGACACCCCTGCAGGGTATAAACTTTCGAGAGCCATGCCCGCGGTTGTGTGGCAGATGGGAATTTGTTAATGTCCGGTTGTAGAGAACTTGACACTTGACCTAATTAAAATGCATCAACCATGTGTGTAGCTGTGATGGTCTCTTTTCGGCGGAGTCCGGGAAGTGAACACGGTTCTTGTGTTATGGTTGTGCATAAGTAGTTTCGGGATCACTTCTTGATCACTTCTAGTTTCACGACCATTGCGTTTCTTCTCTTCTTGCTCTAATTTGCGTATGTTAGCCACCATATTTGCTTAGTGCTTGCTGCAGCTCCACCTCATTACCCTATCCTACCCATAAGCTTAAATAGTCTTGATCTCGCGGGTGTGAGATTGATGAGTCCTCGTGACTCACAGATACTTCCAAACAGTTGCAGGTGCCGATGATACCAGTGCAGGTGAAGCAACCGAGCTCAAGTGGGAGCTCGATGAAGATCTTGGTCGTTGTTATTTGTCTTTCCGGATGATCAGTAGTGGTGCCAAGTTGGGACGATCGGGGATCTAGCAATTGGGGTTGTCTTCTTTTATTTTGGTTCCATAGTCGGACCTTTGATTGTACTCTGAATGATGTATGTTTAACTTGTTATTAGTGTGAAGTGGCAATTGTAAGCCAACTCTTTATCCCTTTCTTATTCAGTACAAGGGATTGTGTGAAGATTACCCCACTTGTGACTAAACCACCATACGTCTATGCCTCTAAGTCGTGCCCCGACACGTGGGAGATATAGCCGCATCGTGGGTGTTACAGGATATTAGCTTTCTTGTGACAAAAGAAGGGCCCCAACCGCCTTACGGGGTGTCCACGAGGGCCCAGGGCGCGCCTGACCCCTGGGGCGCACCGCCTGCCTCGTGGCCCCCTCGGGTATCGTCTCGCATTCATTCTTCTTCCCAAAAATCACATATATTCCAAAAAAATCTCCGTCAGTTTTTACCCCGTTTGGACTCCGTTTGATATGGATTTTCTGCCGAAAAAAAACATGCAACAAACAGGAACTGGCACCGGGCACTGGATCAATATGTTAGTCCGCAAAAATAGTATAAAAAGTTGCCGAAAGTATATGAAAGTTGTATAATATTGCCATGGAACAATCAAAAATTATAGATACGATGGAGACGTATCAATGATCATGTTTTGTAACAAAGTTATCGGCAACTGGCAGGAGCCATATGATTGTCGCTTTATTGTATGAAATGCAATCGCCATGTAATTGTTTTACTTTATCACTAAGCGGCAGCGATAGTTGTGGAAGAAATAGTTGGGAGACGACAACGATGCAATGATGGAGATCAAGGTGTCAAGCTGGTGATGATGGTGATCATGACGGTGCTTTGGAGATGGAGATCAAAGGCACAAGATGATGATAGCCATATCATATCACTTATATTGATTGCATGTGATGTTTATCTTTTATGCATCTTATTTTGCTTAGTACGGCGGTAGCATTATAAGATGATCTCTCACTAAATTTCAAGGTATAAGTGTTCTCCCTAAGTATGCACCGTTGCTACAGTTCGTCGTGCGGAGACACCACGTGATGATCACGTGTGACAAGCTCTACGTTCACATACAACGGGTGCAAGCCAGTTTTGCACAAGAAGAATACTCAGGTTAAACTTGACGAGCCTAGCATATGCAGATATGGCCTCGAAGCACTGAGACCAAAAGGTCGAGCGCGGATCATATAGTAGATATGATCAACATAGTGATGTTCACCATTGAAAACTTCTCCATCGCACGTGATGATCAGACATGGTTTAGTTGATATGGATCACGTGATCATTTAGATGACTAGAGGGATGTCTATCTAAGTGGGAGTTCTTAAGTAATATGATTAATTGAACTTTAATTTATCATGAACTTAGTACCTGATAGTATTTTGCATGTCTATGTTGTTGTAGATAAATGGCCCGTGCTACCGTTCCTTTGAATTATAATGCGTTCCTAGAGAAAGCTAAGTTGAAAGATGATGGTAGCAACTACATGGAATGGGTCCGTAACTTGAGGAGTATCCTCATTGCTGCACGGAAGAATTACGTCCTGGAAGCACCGCTAGGTGCAAAGCCCACTGCAGGAGCAACACCAGATGTTATGAACGTCTGGCAGAGCAAAGCTGATGACTACTCGATAGTTCAGTGTGCCATGATTTACGGCTTAGAATCTGGACTTCAATGACGTTTTGAATGTCATGGAGCATATGAGATGTTCTAGGAGTTGAAGTTAATATTTCAAGCAAATGTCCGAATTGAGAGATATGAAGTCTCCAACAAGTTCTATAGCTGCAAGATGGAGGAGAATAGTTCTGTCAGTGAACATATACTCAGAATGTCTGGGTACCACAACCACTTGACTCAACTGGGAGTTAATCTTCCTGATGATAGTGTCATTGATAGAGTTCTTCAATCACTGCCACCAAGCTACAAAAGCTTCGTGATGAACTATAATATTCAAGGGATGGATAAGACAATTCCCGAGCTCTTCGCAATGCTAAAAGCTGCGGATGTAGAAATCAAGAAGGAGCATCAAGTGTTGATGGTCAACAAGACCGCTAGTTTCAAGAAGAATGACAAAGGGAAGAAGGGGATCTTCAAGAAAACGGGAAACAAGTTGCTGCTCAAGTGAAGATGCCCAAGTCTGGACCTAAGCCTGAGACTGAGTGCTTCTACTGTAAAGGGACTGGTCACTAGAAGCGGAACTGCCCAAAGTATTTGGCGGATAAGAAGAATGGCAAAGTGAAAGGTATATTTGATATACATGGTATTGATGTGTACATTACTAATGCTCGCAGTAGCGCCTGGGTATTTGATACTAGTTCTATTGCTCATATTTGCAAGTTGAAATAGGGGCTACAGATTAAGCGAAGATTGGCTAAGGACGAGGTGACGATGCACGTGGGAAATGGTTCCAAAGTCGATGTGATCGCAGTTGGCACGCTACCTCTACATCTACCTTCGGGATTAGTATTAGACCTGAATAATTGTTATTTGGTGCCAGCTTTAAGAATGAACATTATATCTGGATCTTGTTTGATGCGAGACGGTTATTCATTTAAATCAGAGAATAATGGTTGTTCTACTTATATGAGTAATATCTTTTATGGTCATGCACCCTTGATGGGTGGTCTATTTTTATTGAACGTCGATAGTAGTGATACACATATTCATAGTATTGAAGCCAAAAGATATAAGTTTAATAATGATAGTGCAACTTATTTGTGGCACTTCCGTTTAGGTCATACTGGTGTAAAGCGCATGAAGAAACTCCATGCCGATGGGCTTTTGGAATCACTTGATGCTTGCGAACCATGCCTCATGGGCAAGATGACTAAGACTCCGTTCTCCGGAACAATGGAACGAGCAACAGACTTATTGGAAATAATACATACTGATGTATGCGGTCCGATGAGTGTTGATGCTCGTGGCGGGTATCATTATTTTCTGACCTTCATAGATGATTTGAGCAGATATGGGTATATCTACTTGATGAAACATAACTCTGAAACATTTAAAAAGTTCAAAGAATTTCAGAGTGAAGTGGAAACTCATCGTAACAAGAAAATTGAGTTTCTACGATCTAATCATGGAGGTGAATACTTGAGTTATGAGTTTGGTCTTCATTTAAAACAATGCGGAATAGTTTCACAACTCACGCCACCTGGAACACCACAGCGTAATGGTGTGTCCGAATGTCGTAACCACACTTTATTAGATATGGTGCGATCTATGATGTCTCTTACTAATTTACCACTATCGTTTTGGGGTTATGCTTTAGAGACGGCTGCATTCATGTTAAATAGGGCACCATCGAAATCCATTGAGACGACACCATATGAACTGTGGTTTGGCAAGAAACCCAAGTTGTCGTTTCTTAAAGTTTGGGGCTGCGATGCTTATGTGAAAAAGCTTCAACCTGATAAGCTCGAACCCAAATCGGAGAAATGTGTCTTCATAGAATACCCAAAGGAAACTGTTGGGTGCACCTTCTATCACAAGATCCGAAGACAGGATATTCGTTGCTAAGAATGGATCCTTTATAGAGAAGGAGTTTCTCTCGAAAGAAGTGAGTAGGAGGAAAGTAGAACTTGATGAGGTAACTGTACCGTCTCCCTTATTGGAAAGTAGTTCATCATAGAAATTAGTTCCAGTGATTCCTACACCAATTAGTGAGGAAGTTAATGATGATGATCATGAAACTTCTGATCAAGTTACTACCGAACCTCGTAGGTCAACCAGAGCAAGATCCGCATCAGAGTGGTACGGTAATCCTGTTCTAGAGGTCATGTTACTTGACCATGACGAACCTACGAACTATGAGGAAGCGATGATGAGCCCAGATTCCGCAAAATGGCTTGAGGCCATGAAATCTAAGATGGGATCCATGTATGAGAACAAAGTATGGACTTTGGTTGACTTGCCCGATGATCGGCAAGCCATAGAGAATAAATGGATCTTCAATAAGAAGAATGACACTGACGGTAATGTTACTGTCTACAAAGCTCGACTTGTTGCGAAAGGTTTTCGACAAGTTCAAGGAGTTGACTATGGTGAGACCTTCTCACCAGTAGCGATGCTTAAGTCCATCTGAATCATGTTAGCAATTGCCGCATTTTATGGTTATGAAATTTGGCAAATGGATTTCAAAACTGCATTCCTTAATGGATATCTTAAAGAAGAGTTTTATATAATGCAACCGGAAGGTTTTGTCGATAAAAAGGTGCAAACAAAGTGTGCAAGCTCCAGCGATCCATTTATGGACTGGTGCAAGCATCTCAGAGTTGGAATATATGCTTTGATAGTGTGATCAAAGCATATGGTTTTATACAGACTTTTGGAAAGGCATGTATTTACAAGAAAGTGAGTGGGAGCTCTGTAGCATTTCTGATATTATATGTGGATGACATATTGTTGATCGGAAATGATACTGAATTTCTGAATAGCATAAAATGATACTTGAGTAAGAATTTTTCAATGAAAGACCTCGGTGAAGCTACTTATATATTGGGCATCAAGATCTATACACATAGATCAAGATGCTTAATTGGACTTTCACAAAGCACATGCCTTGATAATGTTTTGAAAAAGTTCAAAATGGATCAAGCAAAGAAAGGGTTCTTGCCTGTGTTACAAGGTGTGAAGTTGAGTCAGACTCAATGCCCGACCACTGCAGAAGATAGAGAGAAAATGTAAGTCATTCCCTATGCCTCAGCCATAGGTTCTATCATGTATGCAATGCTATGTACCAGACCTGATGTATTCCTTGCTATTAGTTTAGCAGGGAGGTACCAAAGTAATCCAGGAGTGGATCACTAGACAACGGTCAAGAACATACTGAAATACCTGAAAATGACTAAGGATATGTTTCTCGTTTATGGAAGTGGCAAAGAGCTCATCGTAAATGGTTACGTCAATGCAAGCTTTGACACTGATCCGGATGACTCTAAGTCACAAACTGGATACGTATTTTTATTGAATGGTGGAGCTGTCAGTTGGTGCAGTTCTAAGCAGAGCCTCGTGGCGGGATCTACGTGAAGCGGAATACATAGCTTCTTCGGAAGCAGCAAATGAAGGAGTCTGGATGAAGGAGTTCATATCTAATCTAGGCGTAATACCTGGTGCATCGGGTCCAATGATAATCCTTTGTGACAATACTGGTGCAATTGCCTTGGCAAAGGAATCCAGATTTCACAAGAGAACCAAGCACATCAAGAGACGCTTCAATTCCATCCACGATCAAGTCAAGGAGGGAGACATAGAGATTTTCAAGATACATATGGATCTGAATGTTGCAGACCCGTTGACTAAGCCTCTCTCACGAGGAAAACATGATCAGCACCAAGACTCCATGGGTGTTAGAATCATTACTGTGTAATCTAGATTATTGACTCTAGTTCAAGTGGGAGACTGAAGGAATATGCCCTAGAGGCAATAATAAAGTGGTTCTTTATATTTCCTTATATCAAGATAAATGTTTATTATTCATGCTAGAATTGTATTAAATGCAAACTTAGTACATGTGTGAATACATAGACAAACAGAGTGTCCCTAGTATGCCTCTACTTGACTAGCTTGTTAATCAAAGATGGTTAAGTTTCCTAGCCATGGACATGTGTTGTCATTTGATGAGCGGGATCACATCATTAGAGAATGATGTGATGGACTAGACCCATCCGTTAGCTTAGCACTATGATCGTTTGGTTTATTGCTATTGCTTTCTTCATGACTTATACATGTTCCTATGACTATGAGATTATGCAACTCCCGAATGCCAGAGGAACACTTAGTGTTCTATCAAACGTCACAATGTAACTGGGTGATTATAAAGTTGCTCTACAGGTGTCTCTGAAGGTGTTTGTTGAGTTGACATAGATCAAGATTAGGATTTGTCACTCCACTTGTCGAAGAGGTATCTCTGGGCCCTCTCGGTGATGCACATCACTATAAGCCTTGCAAGCAATGTGACTAATGAGTTAGTTGCGGGATGATGCATTACTGAATGAGTAAAGAGACTTGCCGGTGACAAGATTGAACTAGGTATGATGATACCGATGATCGAATTTTGGGCAAGTAACATACTGATGACAAAGGGAACAACGTATATTGTTATGCGGTTTGACCGATAAAGATCTTCGTAGAATATGTAGGAACCAATATGAGCATCCAGGTTCCGCTATTGGTTATTGACCGAAGATGTGTCTCGGTCATGTCTACATAGTTCTCGAACTCGTAGGTTCCCCACGCTTAACATTCGATGACGATTTGTATTATGAGTTATATGATTTGATGTACCGAAGGTTGTTCGGAGTCCCAGATGCGATCACGGACATGACGAGGAGTCTCAAAATGGTCGAGACATAAAGATTGATATATTGGACCATGTTATTCGGACACCGGAAGTGTTCCGGATGGTTTCGGATAAAACCGGAGTGCCGGAGGGGTTACCGGAACCCCTCGGGGAAGTAATGGGCCTTAGTGGGCCTTAGGGGAGAGAGAGGGCAGCAGCCAGGAGGTGGCGCACGCCCCCCCCCCCAAGGGGAGTCCGAATAGGACTAGGGGAGGGGGGCGTGACCCCTCTTTCCCTCTCCCTCTCCTTCCTTCTTCTCCTACTTGGACTAGGAAAGGGGGGGACTGATTCCTAGTTGGAGTAGGATTCCCCCCCCCCTTGGGCGCCCCTTGTGGACGGGCGGCCTCCTCCTCCCCTCCTTTATATACAGGGGAGGGGGCACCCATAGACACACAAGCTGATCTTTAGCCATGTGCGGTGCCCCCCTCCACAGTTTTACACCTCAGTCATATTGTCGTAGTGCTTAGGCGAAGCCCTGCGTCGGTAACTTCATCATCACCGTCAACACGCCGTCGTGCTGACGAAAATCACCCTCGGCCTCAGCTGGATCAAGAGTACGAGGGGCGTCATTGAGCTGAACGTGTGCAGATCGCGGAGGTGTCGTGCGTTAGTTACTTGATCAGTTGGATTGCGAAGACGTTCGACTACATCAACCGCGTTACTAAACGCTTCCGCTTTCGGTCTACGAGGGGACATAGACACACTGTCCCCTATCGTTTCTATGCATCTCCTAGATAGATCTTGCGTGATCATAGGAAATTTTTTGACATACTGTGTTCCCCAACATTTATAGCGTTGGTTTCAGGGTCAGCGGGGCCACCAGGTGGGGACAACCCACCTGGGCGCGCTAGGAGAGGGGGCACGCCCTAGTGGGTTGTGCCCACCCAGGGGCCCCTCTCCGGTAGGTTTTGGCTCCAGAAATTCTTATATATTATATAAAAATTCCTTGCAAAGTTTCGTTCCATTCCAAGAACTTTTATTTCTGCATAAAAACAACACCATGGTAGTTCTGCTGAAAACAACGCCAGTCCGGGGTTAGTTCACTCAAATCATGCAAATTAGAGTCCAAAAGAAGAGGAAAAGCATTAGGAAAAGTAGATATGTTGGAGACGTACCAACTCCCCCAAGCTTAAACCTTTGCTTGTCCTCAATCACTTCAATTGATAAATTGAAGGTGAAAAAGAAAAACTTTTACGAACTCTTTTGCTCTTGTTTGCATAAATAAGCTCAAACAGCACCCAGGTTTTCAGCCAACATTATAACTAACCATGTCGAAAATAACTCTTAAAGATTATAATGACTCATATCAATGACATAATCAGCTAGCGAGCAATAATTAGATATCTCAAACGGCAACGCGTTGTCAAAACAACCATGATATAATATGACAATGGTGGTATCTCACTAGCCCTTTCTAAGACCGCAAAACATAAATGCAGAGCACCTCCAAAGTTCAAGCAGCGACTAAACATTGTAATTCATGGTAGAAAGAATCCAGTCATGATGCACCCAACATTAGCTACACACAATGCATAAATCATTACAATTGTGCTCTTCTCAGTTTCTGGCGCTTGTTTTAGAAGGTGATGACACAACATAAAAGTAAATAGATAGTCCCTTCGCAGAGGGAAGCAGTGATTTGCAAAGGTGCGAGAGCTCAATTTTTAAAACAGAGATAAATGATATTTTGAGACATGCACCCTTCTCATTTACTTCACGACCATCAATTATCAATATCTCCCATGTTAAACGGGCTAGTGGAGGTTCCCAAGCGATAAAAGTAAAGGTTTTGACTCCATTAGGACTTTTTGTTTGATTATTCGAGCGATTAACTCCTTTTGTATTTTGCAGTTTGGGACTGGGCATCCCTATTACCGCCATTTTCTCGTGCGATGGCGAGTGAATAAACACTTGACCTGAGAATAACCTACTTAGCATGGAAGATACCGACTACCTCCTGTCGCTCCATGAATGATTCAGGCACACAAAACTGATATTTTTAGAACTTTTTAGAGCTGGCATGCTACCTCTTGAGCATGCATTGTTTTCTCCTTGAAGAGGAAAGGGTGATGCAGCACATTAGCGTAAGTATTTCCCTCATTTTTTGAGAACCAAGGTATCAATCCAGTAGGAGGTAACACACAAGTCACCTAGTACCTGCACAAACAAACAAGAACCTCGCAACCAGCGCGATAAAGGGGTTGTCAATCCCTTCACGGTCACTTACGAAAGTGAGATCTGATAGAGATAATAAGATAAATATTTTTGGTATTTTTATGGTATAGATTGGAAAGTAAAGATTGCAAAATAAACGGTAATAGAAATAGCAAATAGATATGAAAATAATATGTTGGAAGATAGACCCGGGGGCCATAGGTTTCACTAGTGGCTTCTCTCAAGATAGCAATTTCTACGGTGGGTGAACAAATTACTGCTAAGCAATTGATAGAAAAGTGAATAATTAGGAGAATATCTAGGCATGATCATGTATATAGGCATCACGTTCGCGACAAGTAGATGGAAATGATTCTGCATCAACTACTATTACTCCACACATCGACCGCTATCCAGCATGCATCTATTGTATTAAGTTCATAAGAATAGAGTAACGCATTAGGCAAGATGACATGATGTAGAGGGATAAACTCAAGCAATATGATATAAACCCCATCTTTTTATCCTCGATGGCAACAATACAATATGTGCCTTGCTGCCCCTGCTGTCACTGGGAAAGGACACCACAAGATTGAACCCAAAGCTAAGCACTTCTCCCGTTGCAAGAAAGATCAATCTAGTAGGCCAAACCAAACTGATAATTCGAAGAGACTTGCAAAGATATTTAAATCATGCATAAAAGATTTTAGAAAAGAATCAAATATTGTTCATAGATAATCTTGATCATAAACCCACAATTCATCGGATCTTGACAAACACACCGCAAAAAGAATTACATCGAATAGATCTCCAAGAGAATCGAGGAGAACTTTGTATTGAGATCCAAAGAGAGAGAAGAAGCCATCTAGCTAACAACTATGGACCCGAATGTCTGTGGTAAACTACTTACACATCATCGGAGAGGCTATGGTGTTGATGTAGAAGCCCTCCGTGATCGATTCCCCCTCCGACAGAGCGTCGGAAAAGGCCCTAAGATGGGATCTCACAGGTACATAAGGTTGCGGCGGTGGAAATAGGGTTTCGTGGTGCTCCTGGATGTTTTCGGGGTATATGGGTATATATAGGAGGAAGAAGTACGTCGGTGGAGCTGCGAGGGGGACGTATCATATAATATAATAGCATGGAACAATCAAACATTATAGATACGTTGGAGACGTATCATGGCACATGCAAATTTACTTAGGACGGCAGGGTAATACCGCATATAGGTAGATATGGTGGACTCATCTGGAATAACTTTGGTTCAAGGGTTTTGATGTACAAGCAGAATCCCCACTTAGTACAAGCGAAGGCTAGCAATTAGGTTGGGAAGCGGCCAGCTAGAGAGCAACAGCAATCATGACCATGCATTATGCATAAGTAACATCGGACACTAGCATGAGTAGGATATGATCACCATGAACATAAATATCATATAGGCTATGTTGGTGTTGATTCAACTACATGCATGAACATGTACCAAGTCAAGCCACTTGAACATTCAGAGGAGGATACCATATCATCATACTACATCACAATCATTTTAACACAATGTTGATATCCATGATAAATCATTATCAACTACCAGCTACTTATGCATGGTATGAGAAACTATAATCTCTAATTGTCATTGCAAACGTGTTTAATCATAATGGGCTGAATCATGGGTACTAGGTTAAACATATTTACACAAAAATTACAAGTTGAGTTCATACCAGTTCCTCTCTACCACGACTAGTTCATCAAATGTGGTCATTATTGCCTTTCACTTGCACGGCCGAATGATATGAAAATAATAATAATGCAAGAGGGTCGTGGACTAAGCTGGAATCTGCAACCATGTTTACTCAACAGGAGAAGACAAGGTAAAATGGGCTCTTTATTAGTTCAACAATTATTTTAATGAGAGCCACTCAACATTTTCATCGTGGTCTTCTCCTCGGTACAACTCGAATAAAAAGAAAAGAAATTCAGAGAAACACACTGAAATATTTTTGGAGTTTTTAGTTTTCTTGAGTAAGCAAATAAAAGAGAAAATAAAAAAACAAGAAAAACTATTTACACGGGAAAACTCCCAACAAGCTAAAGAAGAACAAGGAAATCTTTTTGGGTTTTCTTTTTAATATTACAATTAAGCATGCATGGAAAGTAAATTAACTATAACTAATTCTTTTTGTTTTTTTCTAAAGTTTATCAAACACACAAGAAGAAAGAAAGAAAATAAATTTAAGGATGGATGATACAATGAAAAAGTGTGGACACCGACAAATAAAATAAGTGGACATGAATGTAAAGTTGGTGGAAACACGTACTCCCCCAAGCTTAGGCTTTTGGCCTAACTTGGTAGTCGATCAGTAGCCTGGAGGGTAGTAGTCAGCGTGGTAGCTCACGGAGGCTCTTGGTGCGGATGCCTTGGCCCGTCGTGCTGCCTCTACTACTGCATTGTGAGCTCGGACCTCGCTCTCAAGAAAAAAATATCTTCCCTTGCCGTGATAGTCAAAAAGAGCAGGCGCATGCAAATATGTTTGCATAGCAGATGTTTGGTTAAACACAAGACTATAAGTGAAATTACCAGCCTTTCCCTTGAGAATCTTATGGTCTTTTAAATTGTTAAAATCTAAATATTGTGTGGGTAGGATAGGATCAAAGGGCAGAGGTGAAGCACCCAACCCTCGTGCTAAACGCGTGGCATAAATTCCACCATAGAACCAGACGCTGTTAGCGTTGTGTTGAAATCTGCATGCAACAATGGCTGCAAGGTTATAATTCCTTTCACCGGTGAGAGCAGTACGTATGAGGCTCAAGTCTGGAGCACAAAGCGTGCTATAGTCCTACTTGCCTACTACGCATTAACCGTTAAATAACGCGAAGTACTGAATTGCAGGAAAATGAATGCTCTTTATTCTACCTTGACTCACTCCCCTCCTTTCACCGTAACGAAGGCTTGTGAAGAATGTTTCAAACTCAGCCTTTGGTGGTTCGTCAAGCGAACCCCAAAATGGAAGCTTGCAGTGATAAGAAAAATTCTCTAGTGAGATGGTAAATGGACTATCATAAAGCATAAACGACACCCTAGACTCACGTGGAAAATAACTAAATCCTTTGACAAATGATTCAGTGAGAAGTTGGTGTTGTTCACACTTATCTGAAAGGTAAGGACCGAGACCAGCATTGTGAACATATTGCTCAAATTCCTCCTTAATGCCCACACGCACCATATACTCATCGCAAGGCCATAAGCATGTTTTCGTGGCGGCATCTCGCGTGGAACTTTCACTTGGTTCAACATAAGACGGGCGAGCAGAACTAGCACTAGAAGATGCCCCCAAGGATCATCTGCTCGAAGAACTCCTTCCAAATAGGTTCATCATGTCCGCGTACAATTTTCTGAAAATACAAATTTTGGGGTGACAAAAATATGTCAACAAAACTTTATAAAATTGATAACAACTACTCAAAGGGATACATAGAAGCCATAGTAAGCATTCAAACTACTTAGAACACTAAGGATTTAACATGCAAGCACATCTACAGCAGCACCAAGAGTAGTTAATTATTCAGAATATAAACCACTAAAGCAAAAACTAATTGGACAAACGGTGGAGTCACATACCAAGCAACAATCCCCCGAAACAGTTTCGGAAACGGAGCTTCGAGCAAAGAGATCAAAATCCGCGGATTTGAGCTCAAGAACACGGGAGAGAGAGAGCAATGGAGATTTTTTTCTCGAGGTAAGCGATGATGTGGGATTAAGAGGTAAGTAAGGGGGCCCACGTGGGGACCACAACCAACCAGGGCGTGCCTGGGGGTCCTGGCGCGCCCAGGTGGGTTGTGCCCACCTGGTGCACCTTCCTTTGATATTATTTGCACCAAAAATTCTTAAATATTCAGAAAAAATCATGTAAAATTTTCATGGCATTCTGAGAACTTTTATTTTTGGGTCACTTTTTTATTGCACTCGAAATTCAAAAAACAGACAAAACATGGCATTTTATTTTAATTAACTAAAACACAGAAAACAAAAGGTAAGGACAGAAGGTAGTGCTTACTAAATTCATCAACTTCATACCGTTCAAAAATGATCCATTAATAAGGTTGATCAAGTCCTATTAACAACCACTTTCGATTAGCATGAAACCGAAGAACTTTCGTAAATCACTAAGCTACCTCAACGGGGATATGCATTTCCCCAACAATAAGCATTTCATATTTCTTTTTGACAGTAGGTAGAGGTATTTGAAAACTTCCAATAGTGGTTGTCGGAGATTTTTCAATAACATTAATACCATTCACTTGGAAGTGTTTCTTCGGAAAGTGCACCATATGCTCATTGCCATTAATATGAAAGTGACCTTGCTTTTATTGCAATTAATAACAGCCCCTGCAGTATTCAAGAAGGGTCTACCAAGGATAATTGACATGTTGTCATCCTCGGGCATCTCAAGTATAACAAAGTCAGTCAAAATAGTAACATTAGCAACAACAATGGGCACATCCTCACAGATACAAATAGGTATGGCAGTTGATTTGTCAGCCATTTGCAAAGATATTTCAGTAGGTGTGAGTTTATTCAAGTCAAGTCTTTTACATAAAGAGAAAGGCATAACACTAACACCAGCTCCTAAGTCACACAAAGCAGTCTTCACATAATTCTTTTTGATAGAGCAAGGTATAGTTGGTATTCCCGGATCTCCAAGTTTTTTAGGTACTCCATCCTTAAAAGTGTAATTAGCAAGCATAGTGGAGATTTCAGCTTCTAGTATTTTTCTCTTATTTTGTGATGATGTCTTTCATATACTTTGCATAAGGAAGCATTTTCCAGATATCAGTCAAGCGAGTACACAAAAAGACTGGCATCAACATCTCAGCAAAGCGTTCAAATTCTTCATCATCTTTCTTTTTAGTTGGCTTAGGTCGAAAAGGCATAGGTTTTTGGACCCACGGTTCTCTTTATTTACCATGTTTTCTAGAAACAAAGTCTCTTTTGTCATACCTTTTATTCTTAGCTTGTGGGTTATCAAGATCAACAGGTGGTTCTATCTCAACATCATTATCTGGTTCTTTTTTATTGTTTGGTTGAGAGTCCACATGAACATCATCATTATCTTTTTCATTATCACTAGGTGAGTGTTTATTAACAGATTGAGTCTCAGCATCAGAGATAGAAATTTCATTATCATTCTCAGGAGGTTTCTCTATTTCAGGTTCACTAGGAGCATGTGAAGTTCTATCATTCTTCTTTTTCTTTTTCTTTCTAGAAGAACTAGGTGCATTAGTATTAGCTCTTTGTGAATCTTGTTCAATTCTTTTAGGGTGTCCCTCAGGATAAAGTGGTTCCTGGGTCATTTTATATCCTCTAGTTGCAACTCTAACAGCAAAGTCATGCATATTATGACATTTCATCAAGCAATTCTCTTTGAGATTTAGCAACTTGTTCTAATTAAGTTCGAACCATAGAAGCATGTTTCCCCACACCTCTAACATCATTTGAGATTCTAAATAACAAGTCACTCAAGTGAGCAATCATATCAGATTTATATTTCAATTGTTTCATGATAACCCACAAGTATAGGGGATCGCAATAGTTTTCGAGGGTAAAGTATTCAACCCAAATTTACTGATTCGACACAAGGGGAGCCAAAGAATACTCTCAAGTATTAGCAGCTGAGTTGTCAATTCAACCACACCTGGAAACTTAATATCTACAGCAAAGTGTTAAGTAGCAAAGTAATATGATAGTAGTGGTAACGGTAGCAAAAGGTAACAGTAGTAAAAGTAATGTTTTTGGTATTTTGTAGTGATGATAGCAATAGCAACGGGAAAGTAAATAAGCGAAGAACAATATATGGAAAGCTCATAGGCAATGGATCAGTGATAGAGAATTATGTCAGATGCGGTTCATCATGTAACAGTCATAACCTAGGGTGACACAGAACTAGCTCTAGTTCATTGATATAATGTAGGCATGTATTCCGAATATAGTCATGCGTGCTTATGGAAAAGAACTTGCATGACATCTTTTGTCCTACCCTCCCGTGGCAGCGGGGTCCTTACGGAAACTAAGGGATATTAAGGCCTCCTTTTAATAGAGTACTGAAACAAAGCATTAACACATAGTGACTACATGAACTCCTCAAACTACGGTCATCACCGGTAAGTATCCCGATTATTGTCACTTCAGGGTTAACGGATCATAACACATAATAGGTGACTATAGACTTGCAAGATAGGATCAAGAACACTCATATATTGATGAAAACATAATAGGTTCAGATCTGAAATCATGGCACTCGGCGGCGGCTTCGTATCATAAAACGCGATGAATTCTTCTCTCTGATTTTTTTCTCCCCGAAACACAATATATAGAGTTGTAGTTGGAGTCAAAGGAGCTCCAGGGGGCCCACGAGGTAGGGGGCGCGCCCTAGGGGCGCAGGCGTGCCCCCACCCTCGTGGACAGGTGGTGGCCCCCTGGCCTTCATCTTTTGCAGGTATTTTTTATATTTTCCAAAAAGTTGCTCCATGAAGTTTCAGGTCATTCCGAGAACGTTTGTTTCTGCAGATAAATAACACAATGGTAATTCTGCTGAAAACAGCGTCAGTCCGGGTTAGTTCCATTCAAATCATGCAAGTTAGAGTCCAAAACAAGGGCAAAAGTGTTTGGAAAAGTAGATACGACGGAGACGTATCAACTCCCCCAAGCTTAAACCTTGGCTTGTCCTCAAGCAATTTAGTTGACAAACTGAAAGTGATAAAGAAAAACTTTTTCAAACTCTGTTTGCTCTTGTTGTTGTAAATATGTAAAGCCAGCATTCAAGTTTTCAGCAAAGATTATAACTAACCACATTCGCAATAATGCTTAGGTATCAAGTTTACTCATATCAATAGCATAATCAACTAGCGAGCAATAATAATAAATCTCGGATGACAACACTTTCTCAAAACAATCATAATATGATATAACAAGATGGTATCTCGCTAGCCCTTTCTGAGACCGCAAAACATAAATGCAGGGCACCTTTAAAGACCAAGGACTGACTAGACATTGTAATTCATGGTAAAAGAGATCCAGTCAAGTCATACTCAATGTAAACTAACAGTAATGAATGCAAATGACAGTGGTGCTCTCCAACTGGTGCTTTTTAACAAGAGGATGATGACTCAGCATAAAACTAAATAGATAGGCCCTTCGTAGAGGGAAGCAGGGATTTGTAGAGGTGCCAGAGCTCGGTTTTGAAATAGAGATGAATAATATTTTAAGCGGTATACTTTCATTGTCAACATAACAACCAAGAGATGACGATATCTTCCATGCTACACACATTATAGGCGGTTCCCAAACATAATGGTAAAGTTTATACTCCCCCTTCCACCAACAAGCATCAATCCATGATTTGCTCGAAACAACGAGTGCCTCCAACTAACAAGAGTCCCAGGGGGAGTTTTGTTTGCAATTATTTTGATTTAGTTTGCATAAAGCATGGGACTGGGCATCCAGGTGACCAGCCATTTATCTCGTGAGTGAGGAGCGGAGTCCACTCCTCTTGAGAATAACCTGCCTAACATGGAAGATACGAACAGCCCTAGTTGATACATGAGCTATTCGAGCATACAAAATAGGATATTTATTTGAAGGTTTAGAGTTTGGCACATACAAATTTACTTGGAACGGCAGGTAGATACCGTATATAGGTAGGTATGGTGGACTCATATGGAATAACTTTGGGGTTTATGGAATTGGATGCACAAGCAGTATTCCCGCTTAGTACAGGTGAAGGCTAGCAAAAGACTGGGAAGCGACCAGCTAGAGAGCGACAACAGTCATGAACATGCATTAAAATTAATCAACACCGAATGCAAGCATGAGTAGGATATAATCCACCATGAACATAAATATCGTGAAGGCTATGTTGATTTTGTTTCAACTACATGCGTGAACATGCGCCAAGTCAAGTCACTTAAATCATTCAAAGGAGGATACCACCCTATCATACCACATCACAACCATTTTAATAGCATGTTGGCACGCAAGGTAAACCATTATAACTCATAGCTAATCAAGCATGGCATAAGAAACTATGATCTCTAGTTGCCATTGCAAACATGTTTATTCATAATAGGCTAAATCAGGAACGATGAACTAATCATATTTACAAAAACAAAAGAGGTCGAGTTCATACCAGCTTTTCTTATCTCAGTCAGTCCATCATATATCTTCATAATTGCCTTTCACTTGCACGACCGAACGATGTGAATAATAATAATAGTGCGCGTGCATTGGACTAAGCTGGAATCTGCAAGCATTCAATAAACAGGAGAAGACAAGGCAATATGGGCTCTTTTGTCAGATCAACAATAATGTATAAAAGAGCCACTTCAACAATTTAATTATGGTCTTCTCCTATCAACCCCCAAAGAAAAGAAAAGAAATAAAACTATTTACACGGGAAAGCTCCCAACAAGTAAAAGAAGAATAGGAAATATTTTTGGGTTTTCTTTTTAATTACTACTACAAGCATAGAAATTAAAACTAGCTAAAAGCTACAACTAATTTTTTTGGTTTTTCTTAAGGTTTATTAAACACACAAGAAGAAAGCATAAAAAGGAAAATAAACTAGCATGGATGATACAATGAAAAAGTATGAGCACCGACATCTAGCAATGAGTGTGTGAACATAAATGTAATG
The DNA here is from genome assembly GCF_056163025.1 of Triticum urartu. Taxonomy (NCBI): domain Eukaryota; kingdom Viridiplantae; phylum Streptophyta; class Magnoliopsida; order Poales; family Poaceae; genus Triticum; species Triticum urartu. The sequence continues at coordinate 430,017,518 of NC_141879.1, forward strand.
TCGGTGGGAAATACGTACTCCCCCAAGCTTAGGATTTTGGCCTAAGTTGGTCTATGGCCACGGCTGGCCTGGCGGATATCCATAATAGTAGTTGGGGTCGTACTGAGAAGAAGAAGACTCCGATTGCCACTGGCTGACAATCATCTCCGGATCCCACTAGTAATTATACTGTCATGAAGGATCAACCTGTGGTTCCGGCTCTGGCTCCATGGCTGGTGCAGGGTTCCGGTAGGCGTGAATAGCTTTCAACGTAACAAGGTACTAGCCTGCAGATAAATCAAACAAAGAAGGAGCAGGCAGGGTAATAGTCTCAGGATGATGTTTATCAAAGAACAATTTATATTTAAGCTCTCCTTCCCTATTTTTAACAATAAAATCATGTGCCACCATACTTTTATAATCTAAATAAACACAAGGCAGCACTTTTTCTTCCTTCTCATAATGCCTAATAGGTATGTTAAAATGTGCAGCTAGGCATGAAGCATAGATGCCTCCAAAGATGGGGCCCTTGGTACGGTTTAGACTTAACCGTTTAGCAATAATGCCGCCCATACTAATAGAGTTATCACCGTATAAACCATGGAGCAAAATAATAATATTAGGGATACTAAGGTTTCCACAGTTTCCGCGACCAATTAAACAATGACTAGCAAATAATGCAAAATAGTGTAAAATAGGGAAATGTATGCTAGTGATTCGTGCATCGGAAACCTTCCTTGTTTCCCCTACAGTGATAGTATCAATAAACCCGTCCACATCCTCGCAATGTGGTTCCTCTGTCTTGCCCTCGAAAGGGACCAAACAAACCTGACAAAAATCATAAAGTGACATCTCCTTATGCTCATCATATAAATATAACTCCACCGTAGGTGGTGAGCTCCTAGAATGGAAATGAAAGTTTTGCACAAAGATATTTGTGAGTAAGAGATACTCATTGCATTGGTCGTGGAGGAAAGCGGTGAGGCATGCATTCTTAGCCAATTCATGAAAATCTTCATAAATCCCGGTTGCTCTCAAGAAATCATCGGAAGGCCATTCACACGACCGAACCTCCGCGGTGCGAGGCAGATTATACTTACGCTTCGGTGCCTTTTCCTTCGAGCTTCGCCTCAATGAGCCCCTCAAAAGTCTCTTCATCATTTTCTAAAAAATTCTGAAATTTTTAGTAACTTCAAAATAAAAGTAAACCAAACTCAATGATATTGGTAGAAACTACTCCTACAAGTGCCTAGGGCCTATATCATGCATCAAAACTACTTGGGACCATATAAATTTGACATGCAAGCTCAAGAACATGGTCACCTAGGCAGCATAAATTTGCAATGAATAAAGCACTAGAACAAAAACTAATTGGACCAATGGAGGTGTCACATACCAAGGAACAATCTCCCCAAGCAGTTCTGTGAGAGGTGCTTTGAGCAAGGAGATCGAAAATGGCAGCAAAATGAGCTCGGACTCGGGTTTGAGCTGGATATTCGTGTTTGGGGGAGGAAGAAGGAGTGTGTGGGTGAAAGGATAAGTGGAGGAGGGCCACCGTGGGCCCACGAGGCAGGGGACGCACCCAGGGGGTACGATGCGCCCTCCACCCTCGTGAGCAGGTGGTTGACCCCCCTGCTGTGTTATCAGTGCCAAATATTCTCAAATATTCTAGAAAAAATCATATTTAAATTTCAGGGCATTTGGAGAACTTTTATTTTTGGGGCATTTTTATATTGCACGGATAATCAGATAACAGACAGAAAAATATTTATTTTTATTTTATTTAATATAAATAACAAAAAGTAAAAGGAGGGTACAGAAGGTTGTGCCTTCTAGTTTCATCCATCTCATGATCATCAAAAGGAATCCTCTAACAAGGTTGATCAAGTCTTGTTAACGAACTCATTCTGAATAACATGGAACTGGAGAAATTTCGAATAACATTATGTTACCTCAATGGGGATATGCACATCCCCAATAATAAGAATATCGTATTTATTCTTGACAGTAGGAAGAGGAAATTCAAAACCTCCAAATATAATCGACGGAACTTTCCAATAGAATTTATACTGTGGACTTGAGGTTGTTTCCTCAGAAAGTGTACCGTATGCTCATTACCATTAACATGAAAAGTGACATTGCCTTTAGTGCAATCAATAACTGCCCATGCAGTATTCAAAAAGGGTCTTCCAAGAATAATAGACATACTATCATCCTCGGGAATATCAAGAATAACAAAGTCCGTTAAAATAGTAACATTTGCAACTACAACAGGCACATCCTCACAAATACCGACAGGTATAGCAGTTTATTTATCAGCCATTTGCAAAGATATTTCAGTAGGTGTCAACTTATTCAAATCAACTCTACGATATAAAGAGAGAGGCATAACACTAACACCGGCTCCAAGATCACATAAAGCAGTTTTAACAAAGTTTCTTTTAATAGAGCATGGTATAGTGGGTACACCGGGATCTCCTAGTTTCTTTGGTATTCCACCCTTAAGAGTATAATTAGCAAGCATGGTGGAAATCTCAGCTTCCGGTATCTTTCTTTTATTAGTGACAATTTCTTTCATATACTTAGCATAAGGATTCATTTTAAGCATATCAGTTAATCGCATACGCAAAGAGATAGGTCTAATCATTTCAGCAAAGCGCTCAAAATCCTCATCATCCTTTTTCTTGGATGGTTTGGGAGGAAAAGGCATGGGTTTCTAAACCCATGGTTCTCTTTCTTTACCAGGTTTCCTAGCAACAAAATATTTCTTATCATAACGTTGATTCTTTGATTGTGGATTATCAAGATCAACAGCAGGTTCAATTTCTATATCGTTATCATTACTAGGTTGAGCATCATCATGAACATTATCATTAACATTATCACTAGTTTCAGGTTCATTACCAGATTGAGTTTCAACATCATAAATAGAAATATCATTTTGATTCTCAGGTGTTTCAGCAATAGGTTCACTAGAAGCATGCAATGTTCTATCATTTTTCTTTTTCTTCCTTTTAGAAGGACTAGGTGCATCTATATTATTTCTCTGAGAATCTTGCTCAACTCTCTTAGGCTGGCCTTCAGGATACAAAGGTTCCTGAGTCATTCTACCAGTTCTAGTAGCCACTCTAACAGCATTATCATTATTCTTACAATTCAATTCGTTGAGAAAATCATTTTGAGCTTTAAGTACTTGTTCTACTTGAGTGGTAACCTTAGAAGCATGTTTACTAATAAGTTTAAGTTCACCTTTGACATTAGCCATATAATCACCCAAGTGTTCCAGCATATTTGAATTGTATTTCAATTGTCTACCAAAATAAGCATTAAAATCTTCTTGCTTAGCCATAAATTTATCAAACTCATCTAAGCATGGGCTAGCAAACTTAGTAAATGGGATTTCAGCTTTATCATATCTATAGAGAGATTTTACCTTTACTACCTGTGTCGGGTTATCAAGACCATGAGTTTCTTTTATAGGTAATGGATTAAGATCATATGTTTCTTCAACAGGCGGTAAATTAAGACCATGTATTTCTTCAATAGGAGGTAAATTCTTAACATCTTCAGCTTTAATACCTTTTTCTTTCATAGATTTCTTTGCCTCTTGCATATCTTCAGGACTGAGAAATAGAATACCCCTCTTCTTCGGAGTTGGTTTAGGGATAGGCTCAGGAACTGGCTCAAGAGGTGTCCAATTATCTTCATTTGTCAACATATTATTCAATAGAATTTCAGCTTCATCTGGTGTTCTTTCCCTGAAAACAGAACCAGCACAACTATCCAAGTAATCTCTGGAGGCATCGGTTAGTCCATTATAAAAGATATCAAGTATTTCATTTTTCTTAAGAGGATGATCAGGCAAAGCATTAAGTAATTGGAGAAGCCTCCCCCAAGCTTGTGGGAGACTCTCTTCTTCAATTTGCACAAAATTATATATATCCCTTAAAGCAGCTTGTTTCTTATGAGCAGGGAAATATTTAGCAGAGAAGTAATAAATCATATCCTGGGGAATACAAACACAACCAGGATCAAGAGAATTAAACCATATCTTAGCATCACCCTTTAATGAGAATGGAAATATTTTAAGGATATAAAAGTAACGAGTTCTCTCATCGGTAGTGAACAGGGTGGCTATATTATTTAATTTAGTAAGATGTGCCACAATAGTTTCAGATTCATAGCCATGAAAAGGATCAGATTCAACCAAAGTAATTATATCAGGATCAACAGAGAATTCATAATCCTTATCGGTAACACAGATAGGTGAAGTAGCAAAAGCAGGGTCAGGTTTCATCCTAGCATCAAGAGATTGCTTATTCCATTTAGCTAATAACCTCTTAAGTTCGTGTCTATCCTTGCAAGCTAAAATAGCTAAAGAAGCTTCTTTATCAAAGACATAACCCTCAGGAATAACAGGCAAGTCTTCATCATCAATTTCATTAGTATTATCAGATTCAATATTTTCAATCTCTCTAGCCCTAGCAAGTTGTTCATCAAGAAATTCACCAAGTGGCACAGTAGTATCAAGCATAGAAGTAGTTTCATCATAAGTATCATGTATAGCAGAAGTGGCATCATCAATAACATGCGACATATCAGAACGAATAGCAGAAGCAGGTTTAGGTGTCGCAAGCTTACTCAAAACAGAAGGTGAATCAAGTGCAGAGCTAGATGGCAGTTCCTTACCTCCCCTCATAGTTGAGGCATAAATCTTGGTTCTTGGATCTTTCAAGTTCTTCATAATCATAAGCAGATATAAATCCCAACTCAAAGAATAGAGCTATGCTCCCCCGGCAATGGCGCCAGAAAATAGTCTTGATAACCCACAAGTATAGGGGATCGCAACAGTTTTTGAGGGTAAAGTATTCAACCCAAATTTATTGATTCGACACAAGGTGAGCCAAAGAATACTCTCAAGTATTAGCAGCTGAGTTGTCAATTCCACCACACCTGGAAACTAAATATCTGCAGCAAATTGTTTAGTAGCAAAGTAATATGATAGTAGTGGTAACGGTAGCAAAAGGTAACAGTAGTAAAAGTAATGTTTTTGGTATTTTGTAGTGATGATAGCAATAGCAACGGGAAAGTAAATAAGCGAGGAACAATATATGGAAAGTTTGTAGGCAATGGATCAGTGATGGAGAATTATGCTGGATGCGGTTCATCATGTAACAGTCATAACCTAGGGTGACACAGAACTAGCTCCAGTTCATTGATATAATGTAGGCATGTATTCTAAATACAGTCATACGTGCTTATGGAAAAGAACCTGCATGACATCTTTTGTCCTACCCTCCTGTGGCAGCGGGGTCCTTACGGAAACTAAGGAATATTAAGGCCTCCTTTTAATAGAGTACCGGAACAAAGCATTAACACATAGTGAATACATGAACTCCTCAAACTAAGGTCATCACCGGTAGGTATCCCGATTATTGTCACTTCGGGGTTAACGGATCATAACACATAATAGGTGACTATAGACTTGCAAGATAGGATCAAGAACACTCATATATTGATGAAAACACAATAGGTTCAGATCTGAAATCATGGCACTCGGGCCCTAGTGACAAGCATTAAGCATAGCAAAGTCATAGCAACATCAATATCAGAACATAGTGGATACTAGGGATCAAACCCTAACAAAACTAACTCGATTACATGATAGATCCCATCCAACCCATCACCATCCAGCAATCCTACGATGGAATTACTCACGCACAACAGTGAGCATCATGAAATTGGTGATGAAGGATGGTTGATGATGACGATGGCGATGGATTCCCCTCTCCGGAGGCCCGAACGGACTCCAGATCAGCCCTCGTGAGTGGTTTTAGGGCATGGCGGCGGCTCCGTATCGTAAAACGCGATGAATTCTTCTCTCTGATTTTTTCTCCTCGAAACACAATATATAGAGTTGGAGTCGGAGGAGCTCCAGGGGCCCACGAGGTAGGGGCGCGCCCTAGGGGGGCAGGCGTGCCCCCCACCCTTGTGGACAGGTGGTGGGGCCCCTGGCCTTCATCTTTTGCAAGTATTTTTTATATTTTCCAAAAATTTGCTCCGTGAAGTTTCAGGTCATTCCGAGAACGTTTGTTTCTGCACATAAATAACACCATGGTAATTCTGCTGAAAATAGCGTCAGTCCGGGTTAGTTCCATTGAAATCATGCAAGTTAGAGTCTAAAACAAGGGCAAAAGTGTTTGGAAAAGTAGATACGACGGAGACATATCATTTCATAACATTTGCATTGAAGTGATCTTGTTTTCTAATATATTTTTCAAACTCATAAAGGCATTGACTAGGATGCATATTGTGAGGATTATCATTATCATTGAACTTCATTAAAGAATTTACCTCTACCACCTTAGCCAGTGGTAGTGTATTAAGCCCATGTATTTCTTCAATAGGAGGTAAATTTTTAACATCCTCGGCTTTAATACCTTTCTCCTTCATAGATTTCTTTGCCTCTTGCATATCTTCAGGACTGAGATATAATATACCCCTCTTATTCGGAGTGGGTTTAGGCGGTGGTTCAGGAATAGTCCAATCATTTTCAATATGTTATTCAATAATTCCTCATCTTGTCCATCGGTTCGTTCCTTGAAAACACAACCAACACAACTATTTAGGAAGTCTCTAGAAGCATCGATTAGTCCATTATAGAAGATATCAAGTATTTCATTTTTCTTAAGAGGATGATCAGGCAAAGCATTAAGTAACTGGCAAAGCCTCCCCCAAGCTTGTGGGAGACTCTATTCTTTAGTTTGAGCAAAGTTAAATATTTCCTGTAAGGCAGCTTGTTTCTTATGAGCAGGGAAATATTTTTCAGAGAAGTAATAAATCATATCCTGGGGACTACACACACAACCAAGAGCAAGAGTACTCTACCAAGCTTTAGCATCACCCTTTAATGAGAAAGGAAATAATTTGAGAATAAAGTAGTAGTGACTTTTCTCATTATGAGTAAAAAGGGTGGCTATATCATTCAACTTAGTAAGATGTGCCACAACAGTTTCAGTTTCATAACCATGGAAAGGATCAGATTCAACCAAAGTAATTAACTCTCGGTCGACAGAGAAATCGTAATCCTTATCATCAATAAAAATAGGTGAAGTAGCAAACTTAGGATCACATTTCATTCTAGCATTCAGAAATTTTTCTGTATACTTGTGTAGTGTAGGGGCCAGATTTCCGGGACATAAATCCCAGTAAACGACCCTTGTGTCATCACCAGCCCCAGGATTACTGTTGCTAGTGGATATTTCCTTGATATAGAATTCCAAGAAATTACAAGAAATTGGATACAATACCACAAATGTCTAATGAATATAACAAGGATCTCTAGTGGTGGATGACGAAAGTGACTTGTGGATCTCCAATGTTGATGGGACTCCATTCCCACGGGAACAGCTGACCTGGATAACTCCTATCTCACATGGCTGCTATCTACGAATCCTAGGTTGCGGGGTGTCTTCGTAGTGCTTGTCTCTGAGTCATGATCTGGCCAAGACAATAGCGAGGGACAAGCCAGTGAGTATGTTTGAATGTACTCGCAAACAGCAAGAACAAAAGATATACCGGATGCATATGCTCATGATGAATTAAATTACATGCATGTGCTGACTGAGTATTAAAGCATGGCATGCCAAATATTCATACAGAAAATAAGTCATGTGATTAGTAAATCAAAGAAATGAAACGGAATGTCGGGCGTTGGACCGCACAAAGAATTCGAAGAGAAATGCCAAACGGGTGTCTAAAAGAGAATCGGGCAAGACAGGACCTCCCAAGAACTCAAGCGACACCACGAGAAGTCTTGAAAATACATGCCACAGTCAGTGTCTAAAGCAACGCCTCATAAAGGGCTTATAAGAAAATAACATGAGTATTCAGGTGGACTAGCCATCCCAAGTGATACTCATGAGAAAAAGAGAACAAAACGAGTATCCCGGGTAGTCTAGCCATCCCAAGAGATACTCACAGTTGCACATAAGAGGAAAAGGTTAGTCCACAACAATATTCATGTCAGCAATAATATTCATAGTGGCACCAGTCGTGACAATAATTATCCTGCGGAATGAACCATGATCAATTTAATTATTTCCTCCGGAGACTGACACTAAGACCGACACTTGACCAACCGAGACTGTAGTCCTTAACCATGGACACGGCTATTCGAATAGGTATAACTCTGTAGAGGGTGTACTCTTTACCCACAAGTATAGGATTTCTTTAGCCAACACCGAGACACTGACTAATTCCCATTACGGCCTTTGGGTTGAAAACACACCTGACCAGCACACACCAGATTAACTTTCCGGATGCCGGGAATCACCCAAAGCATCGTTCAAGAGAAACTCTAAGGCAGGGAGACCATAGTCTCGAGTAGCATGGGATCACTATTAACACGCGCGGATTACAAGGGGTGCCCCCTCTCGGCCCAGCCGGATACACCCATGCCCCTGGCCCGATGACTGGCATTGTAGTTGGTACCTGGAAACCCTCATCGCGGCCTCTAAGTATGGTGTGTGCAGGGAAAGGGATTAACAACTTACTGAACCGTAGCCTTCCTGTGGCGGGGACAAGTAGTAGCACGAACCAGTATGGGGGTTACCGGAACAAGACTCGATCTATGGTCAACTCAGGAGTTTTAAGTTTTCCTGCAATGGTTAGCACAATATAATTCATTGGTAGTACCCAACAGGGTCAGCACCTAGTATGTCCCAACATACCCTCACTGATCATTCTCGTCACAACGAGATTTCAGTCTCACAGTCACTTTTCTCATGACTGATTTAGCCTGGACCAACACAGGCACATATGGCACATGAAAATAACCATACTCACATATACCTCATGTTTAAATGAAAATAAAATACCATCCAGGGGGATCATGCATGTATGACCAATACTATGCAAATTTCACATGAGTTGAATATATTCCTAATTCAATTCTACATGCAAACAAACACTATTCATTCACCATATCATGTGTTCAAGATGCTTGCCTTGAGCATGTAGAAAGATTGGGTGCACTCCAAATGTTTGAAAATCTTATCTTCCCTCCATTTCCTATTTTCAAAATATTTTAATTACCACATAACTCCAAAATAGTACATAAAAGTTGCTTGTAAATTTTTGAAATCAATACTAAAATAAACTATATGAAATTTGAGAAATAATAGAAAAGGAATCAAATCATTTCGAGTTGTGGTTTAAAAACTAGAGCCAGTCAAAGTTAGGGTCAACTCTGGATTTAAATTAAACAGAACAAGAAAACGGTTCGCTAGGAAATACGCTTTCATAGTAGGAAGACGTACTTCAGTGATTACGTGTCCAGGGCTTACGCTTTCCAAAGGTGGAGACATATTTTGAGAAATACGCCTCCACTTAAGTTGAGATTGTGTGGCTCTAGGTCACTCACACTGGGCCCGTCTGGCCCACTTGTCAGGTTTGACCAGTCCACGCGCGCGCCGCCTCCTCTGGCCGAATAGAGGCGGCACTCCGGCGATGCTCGCCGGCGAACGGAGGCACCCCACGGTGATCTGAGGCCACCATCTTGCTCAGGAGGCTAAGGCGGTTCATCCGGTGGGTGGCATGACTAGCGGAGGGCACAGGGTCACCGGCGGCGAGCTCGGCCGAAGAGCTCCGGCGGAGGCAAGTTGGGCGTTTCACCCATGGTCCATATCCAGTGGAATTGACAAGAGCAACGGATTCGTGAGAGCTCCAGGAGTCTATTAGTGGAGAGAACGAAGTGGGGGAGGCTGTGGTGGCTTCAAAATCAACGCAGTAGTGGCAGCGGCCGTGGTTGCCGGAGTTGGGGAAGACAACCATTCTAGGTCGCTCCACTGCTTGGAGGGAATAAGAGAGGGGGAGGGGAGTGTGGTGATGATTGTAGAGTGCCCGGGGTGAGCTTTTATAGCGCGAGGGGGTCAGCTCCACGGTGTCCAGAGGATAAGCACGGCGGCGGCGATCATTACGGTGGCAGGTAAGGCCATTGAGGTCGGCAGGGTGGTCGGTGAGGACGGTGGCCGACTGTAGTTACTCCTGGGAGGAGCTGGGCTGCTCGGGACACGCCACACAGGTTGAGCAGAGATGTGGCCATGCGGGACTCGTCGGGCGGCGGTCCTGGTCATCATGGACAGCGGTGGGCGGCGATAGGGGCTAAGAGAGGGTGTAAGCGAACTCCTGGGCGGTCGAGCTGATCCAGAGGAGGATTAGGACAAGAGGGGGAGGCAGCAGAGACACGACAGAAGAGCAATGCCAGCGGTGCAGTACACGTGCAAAACGCACGCTCTCGACACGCTCTAGACACTCACGGGACATGGTTGACGAAATGCCAGGGCAAGGACCTGGTGCAGCTGAAACTTAATAGGGTCAAGAGTGTGGGTGATTTAGAGTTAGTGGACATGCTGGTTTGATCATATGAGCAGGTGCCCGATGCAAGTTTATGAACTTGCAGAATTTTGTCATGCATATGAGGTGCTCGACGGAATGCTAGAACTGGCTAAAAGATTATGTTGACGATGAAATTTGGCAGGGTGAGGTCTCTTTAGATGATAGAGATGGTGGTGGAGTTAGTTTGTCAAGATGAGAAACTTGGTAGTCCAAGTTTTACCAGAATTCAGTTCTAGACAGAAACTTCAGAGGAGCATTTGGTGGATTTAAAATATTCCAATGGAGCTGATCTTCTGGAGTTAAGGTTTTGGTTGGAAGGTCTACAAGATGGCAAAGTTTCAGAATTAATGGAGCTAGGAAATTTAGGGTTGCAGTTATAACTCAAGAATGGGCCAGAATTGAAAAGAGGCTGTTACACTCAAATTTTTCAAAAGACCAAGTTAGGTTTTTGCACAAAAGTGATTTATAGCCATCACCTGACCTCTCATAATTTTTTGTGGGATTTAAAACAATTATTTAAAATATTTGTAATGAAACAGAAGTGTTTTATGTATAGAAAATGCTTTTAAAAGTACTACTTTGTGGAAAAATTTATTATGAAAATATTTCCTACTATTATTTAGAATACAACTGGCAAGATTAATAAAACAACCACAGACCACAATATTTCACAAAAATAATCTTCTATGGAGGGAAGAATTTTGTAAAACAGAAAACATAAAAGGCTGTGAAATTAATGAATAGGTCAAAATTTAATTTCTAGCTGAATTTTAATTAATAAAATTTGATTAAATTTTTGGGGTGTTACATGTAGTAATTTCTCTAGATCATCTCTATTGTTACAAGAAAGAATATGTAACATCCCAAAATTCTAAATTTTGGAATGTTATAATAAATAGATAGATTTGATTGATTGTCTAAAAGTGAGTGAATTCGAAACTTTTTGAAAGTTAAGTGAGAGGGAATAAAAGGACTTTCCCAAACATTCATATTTGCTTTCTGATCTCCGTGAATTCAAACTCTTTTCACCACGAAACCCGGGAGAGAAGATGACATGACTTCTTCCATTTATATAAATGACAAGGGGTGTTGAAAATATTTGAATTTCATTTGAGAATATTTCAATTCATAAACTTCATGCAGCTCAATGATTTTCATGAGAGAAGATAAAATGACTTCTTCAAATTATATGAAATATGAGTTGGGAGTTTCAAAGAATTAAATTCAAAGTTCTTTTGAATTTATTTTCAATTTGGAGTTATTTGAGTTTTATTCAAATTATTTTTCTCCAAAAATATAATATATGGAAAATAGGGTAACATGATTCCCTACAATAGAAAATTGGAGAAAAATTAATTTGAAATCATTTCGGTTTTTTTTAATGTTTTTTTGGATTTTATTAGACCAGTAGCACTCTTTGAATTATTAGAATTTGTGTGTGTTTTATTTAATGCTAGAAAAATGTTCAAGTCGTAGAAAAATCTCTTTCTAAAAATTTTGATATATTACATGCCTATATAAAAAATTTATTTATTTTTGTTTTATTTTATTTTCTGTTGTCTGGAAAATCTAAAAAAGAGAGAGAGAGAACTCCCGCCGACTGGGCCGGCCCAGCTCTCCCACTAGGCCCAGCTCAGCGCGCAGCCCACCCGACCGCGCCGTCTCCTTCCTCGCGTAGGAGACCGGCCGCCGCACGCCTCCCGAGCGCCGGCCTCGGCGTTCGTGTCCGCCCCGGACTCCCCTCGCCCCCTTCTCCAAGTCCTCCCCTCCCCTATAAAACTTGAGGCCCCGGGCCCCGTTCCTCTCCTCCTCGCCGCATCGCCGCCTCCCGCATCCCGTCGCCGCCGCGCCACTGCTCGCCGGTGCCGCCGCCCGCTGCCTCGCCTACGCCGCCGCCTGCTAGCGCCGCTGCCTGCCGCGCCACGCCGCACCTCGCCGCCTGCCGTCGCCTGCTGCCTCGCCGGACGTCGCCGCCGCCCCGACGCCCGCGCCGGAGTTCGCCGCCGGCCCGATCCGCCCCGCTGCCGGTTTTTCGCCGTAGACCGCTGCCGAACCGGTATAACCGCCACCCGGTTTTCTCGGTTTTCCTTTTTGTTCGGTTTTCTGAAGAAAAAAAACCCTAGGTTTGTTTTTTTAGGTTTATTACTTAACGAACGTTTTCTGTTTAGTTAGTTTTAGTGAACGTTTTCTTTCTGTAGATCTGTTTAGCGAACGTTCGTTCAATAGGATTTTTCTTTTTATTTTAGTTTTTCGGCCAGGGACCTATCTGTGATGATTTTATTTACAGTTTAGTCCCTGAACTTCAAACGATCATTACTTTTTACTCGTTTATCCAAATCCAACGAAACCAACGCTCACGTCTTAGTTATGATCTCCTCTATCCATTAATCCAACTCAAACATGTTTTTGAAGAGTTTAAAATTTGAATTAGATCAGATTTGTATGCAAACTTCGTTTGATCATAACTTGAGTTTCGTAGCTCCGTTTGAGTTGATTCTTTTTTCAAATCAAAGCTCTTGACCTAAACTTTCTGATAAGGCCAAATCCATATAATTTTGGTACTGTTAGAAATTGTTTTATGTTGCAAGAGTTATTTGCTTGGTTTTGAAGTTTTCCGAATCGTCTTCTTCGTTCTTTCTGATATTTTGAGTGATTGCTTATGTGTGGTTACTATTCCTTGATTACATTAGATTGACCGGAGTGTGACGAGTAGAACTATCAATAGTTTTGAGTGCGAATCATCTTCATCAACATTGCAGGCAAGTTCACACTTTGATCATATTCCTTTAACACCCAGTTTTTATGCATTAGTTCCAATCCCCAAACATTGCATGGTTAGGATCTGTATAAATTGTGGGTTGGGAAGTAGTTGATGAGGTAGGAACCTATTACCTGCTTATTAACAAACCCTTGGGAGTTACTTTTACGTTATGCTTACATTGCCATGCTATGCTCGTAGACGTGGATTGGGTTTTTGAGAGTATTCATGACAGATGCGAGATTGTTACTTAATGGTTTACTTAAGGTGGCAACTTAAACACACATCTGGGTGGATTGAGGTACCTGGTTATTCCAGGATTGCCTGTCTAGGCACCTGGGTAGACCAGGATTGCCTTTTTTTATGGACCGCCACCCAGGCTCAAAGGGATCATAAGATTATTCATGCTAGAAACTTCCGTGTGCAGCCACAAGCTATTATGGGCTCTAGCATAGTTGATTAAGTCGTGTGAACTCTTACAGTGGTAGACTAGCAGATGTAGGGGTTGTAGGTGGTACGGTCTACCCATCATAAGGTGCTAGCATTTCTGAAAGACTATGTCTCGGTCATCCGTTTCTCAAACACCATGTAGTGCGAGAAACCAAACGGAGGATATCGAGTCTTGTGGGGAAAAGTGCGCAAACCTCTGCAGAGTGTATAAACTAATCATGATTAGCCGTGTCCCCGGTTATGGACGTCTTGAGTATCTAGTACCTGGATTATCATGTGAATCTCATCATGTGACTTTAAATAATTTTGTTGGGTTTAATGATGTTACTTAATTGGGATTGAGAATGCTGTCAACCATTCTCAATGATTAACAACCACCATGATAGTTCAATAAAATTTATTCCTTTGTAGTAGGGAAAAATTGGCTTTTCGCAAAAACCTTATAACCATAGAGCTTTGCCACTAGCCATATATGCATGTAGTGATAGCCTTTATTCATCATTCTCTATGGTGTGAATTTGCCAGTACATTCAATGTACTAACCCATTGTGGCTGCAACGTCTCATGTTGCAGGATTTCTTACGACGAGTAAGTGATACGTTAGGGTTATGATTTCTACACTCAACTTTGCCGTTGGTGTTGATGGGAATCCACAACCTTGTTACTTCCGCTATTTGGATTGAGGTAATAGTATTTACGTTACTTTTTACATGTGATTTACCTCTGTTATAAATCCTCGAGTACTGTGTGTGTCAGCATACCAATCCAGGGATGACACTTAAGCACAGAGACTTGATCCATTCGGGTCAGGTCGCTACAAGATGGTATCAGAGCACATGTTGACTGTAGGACGTGACCCTAGAAACTAGCAAGCCCATAGCATAGATTTTTCTCTAAAACTTTACTCTTCAAAAGGGTCTTTTACCTCTCTTCTCTTCTGAGCTTATTCAAATATCCCCTTTTAGTGAGACCATACCCCCTTTTCCCTTTTGACCCCACGAAGATTCGACTAATGAGACAACTCCAAGATGTACAAGATATCGGACAACTAAGGCCACTTCAGAATGAAGAGTATTTTCTGTGCATCTGAATAATGGAAACTACAACGGTTGAAGAATCCGAAGACTAGGAGAATTTGAAGGCTCTGAAGAATCCCTAGATTTGTATGACCTAGGAAGGCTACCCTTATGGAACTTGGAAGATTATGGAAGTTGTCAATGCCCGAGATCAGGGTGTATCAGAGAAAGACTGGAGCATGGAGAGTTAAAAACTTAAAGTTCTGTCAAGAAAACCCTAAGGCAGGAGATATCAACTATGGAAGATAGCTCATGGCAATGACAAGGGCAGAAACACGGTTATCCGTGATGTCATCGCCACTGATGCTATTGTCACCGTGCTGAGCTAAGGATGCATTTCTTCAGAATGGATTTGATGGAAGAAGGCCGATGGAGCACCTATCAGTAAGATGAAGTTTTAACCTTAACCGGTGTATCACCAGGATCTGGAGTAGTACATCAAGAAGTTTAAGGTGGAGCTCCGTGAAGCCGTATTTTGAGAAGGAAGCATTTCGTGAAGAACTTAGGTCCAAGAAGCTGAAGTAGCAAGCTGGAGGAGCAAAACTCGAGAAACCGGAGATTCGTCAGGAACTAGACCATGGTTCATGCCAAGGATGTTGAAACCTAGAAGTTTGAAATGCAACTCCAGAGTATTAAAGAATGTCATGAGAGACTTCAGGTCAATAGAGATGATCTGGCAAAAGAACTTGAGAGAGACAAGCATGATTGGAAGAAGCCATTGGAGGCATGAACAAGGCTTGAAGAGTTTGGAGACGTTGAAGATTTATTGACCTTAGAAGACCAAACCCCTGTTATATACCTACGTTAGATGCAACGATTGTGAGTTGTCATTTGTTTGATGTTTTTCGACAGCCACAACAAAAATCTGTCTTTTCAAAACTGTTGTTTGCATTGTGTGTATCCCTCTCTATCTCTCTTATCTCACCCCAAACCCATGGACCCAATAGAGGATGAATGAAGATGAGCTTACATTTCCTGGACCGATCAGTCAATTGGAGACGGACCAATGGATTCAGAACATGGAGGATCACATGGAGAATAACCCTATAGTTGGACATGATATGACCCAGCATGCTCTTCAGTGCTTTGAAAGAGGTGCTGCTACTTGGTGGAGGATGTACCAAACCATGAATGGATGGCAAGGAGTAACCACTTGGAAAGAATTTAAGTTGACTTTGCCAAAGTCTAGGTTTTTGTGTCCCAGAAATTGGAGCCTTATGGAGATGATATGAAGAAACCTTGTGCATGCAAGCTCTGCAGAGAAATAGGACACACCCATAAAGAACACAAAGATGAATGCCCAAATTGTGAAGGAAGTCATCCAGCTGAAGAATGCCCAACTAGGCAGATCACTTGTTTCTTGTGTGAAGGGACTACCCACTATCTTGCTCAGTGTCACATTTACCCCATGGTACGAAGGACCGTACATCAGAAGAAAGAAGTAAATAAAGGAGCCCTTATGGAAATTTTAGAAGAACCCGTGATGAAGGAAGATGTGGAGGACACACCTAAAGAAGACCCGAGTAAACCCTTCACTAAGTTTTGCTATTCATGTGGAGAAGAAGGACACATCTCCCAAAATTGTTTGAATGGGGATCTAGTAGAATTCCTGATAAAGGAAGTAGAATATGACCCACAAGAAATAGAAGCCCTGATTGGAATGGAAAAGTCCAGGAAGAGAAGTAGATTGGATTCTAGGAAGTACCTGAGTCATATCACCTGTTACAGGTGCAAGGAGTCAGGGCACTACCTCAACAGTTGCCCAAAAAGGAAACCTCGATACTTGTCAGAAGTAATATGTTTTAGTTGTAATGGAGCAGTGCACTTTGCCAGAGAATGCCCCAAGGAGAAGGAAACTTGTGCTAGATAGTTGAGTTTGCAACAAAAGAAATGGAGTAGTAGAAGTGAGAACATTTTCTTTTATATTGAGGTGTTGAGTTGAGACATGTAATGGAAAAGCAAGAGATTGTAATCATTGGAGAATCAATAAAGTTAGCATCGTTGGTAAAGATTTGGGTTTTATGAGTTGTTACTCTATGAAGAAGGATTTTGACCATTTTTGAGGATATGAGAAATATGGTCTATGGAAGATTTGTGCATTTTAAGGGTGGTAGTACCCTGTAAGAACCATTGACCCTTGGAAAAGATAAGGATACTCCACTGAGTGGATTTCGGACAAAATGAATATGAGTTTTATCTCGATATGTGTGATACCCCAAGAGTATGTGGGATGAAGTTGGAGACCGTCAGTTGTTTGGACCAAATGTGATCAAGGAGTCAGAAGAGAATGTTAAGTGGATTCGAGATAGACTGGAGGTAGCTCAGTCCAGGCAGAAGAGTTATGTAGACTTAAAAACGCAAGGAGATAGTCTATGAAATTGGAGACAGAACATGTCTTCATGTGTTCCCTTTGCGAGGAATTAAACAATTTGTAGTTAAGGGAAATTTAGCACCGAGATTTGTAGGACCATACCGAGTTTTGGAGCGTACGGGAGAAGTGGCCAACAAGTTGGAGTCACTCGAAGGACTGTCAGGAGTTCAAGATGTGTTTCACGTTTCCCAGTTGAAGAAGTGCCATGCAGAGATGGCCAATATTCCCTTGTAAGGATGCTTGACCCTGGAAAGGATAATGATGTTCCACGAAGTAGAGTATGGACTTCATAAGTATAAGTTTTTATGTTGGTATGGGGGATATCCCACGAGGATGAAGAGATAAATTACTATTGGATATAAAATAGGTATGATGTCGGAAATATGGATCAATGGAAACTCCATAATGAGTCTGAGTAATCATGTCCTAGTTTGGTGCCAATAGAAGGAAGGAAGACAATACAATTGGATGGATTTAAGAATACTAGGAAGTTGGAAGTTGGAATAATGATCAGTTGCCCAATGATATGTTCAAGGACTACAAGTGATGAGATGGGCCATAACCCACAGGCCCCAGGACCTGCCAAGAAGCAAGCACATTCTTGCAGAAGGAAGAACCCTGGAAGAGGATATACCTTTGTCGATAGACGATTTTATAGGAGTTTACGCAAAACTTGAGAGTTGTGAAGGAAACGATAGATGTTTGTCTGGCTTGCAGAATCTATGGATTTATTCGAACCTAGTTCGTCGACAAGAGAAATTCTGCAATGCTTGTGAGGATGACCGAGTGTTAGAATGTGAGATTCACTAAACCGTATACCAGGTAATGATTTGGGTGCGGGATGGATTGATCACCATACCGACTTACTCTTATTATTCGCCTTGCTATGTGGGATGGTAAATCTGAGTGACTTACCTATAGTAGAGAGACGACGATATTAAACCTTGTTTGAACCTTAGAATGGTATAAGTATTTTTCCCTTGTACACGGCAGTTGTTGCCAACCGTAGGTTATACGGTGAGGTTCAACCCAGACCCATTTCCTGCAGGAGAAACCATAAATTGTTGACCACCATGAGATATCGATAGTGGTTTAGTTTTGGCGCCAGACCCGTCTGGTAAAGAGACCCAGTCTTGGAATAACCTTACCAAGATGAAAGGACAGAAGAATTGAGGAAAAAGGTTATGCCGTTACCGGAAGAGCCCGGATAAGGAATTATCCTGAAGATCTAAGAAGACCGACACTGTTAACAATATGGATGAAGTATATGAGTTTCGAGGGAACCATAACCATGCTTCTAAGGGTGGTAGCACCCGAGATCCCGGAGACGACCGATGGATTTTGAGAAGACCCCGAACCTAACCTATTTCTTTCTAGCCTCTCCGAATCTCGAGGACGAGATTCATTTTAAGGGTGGTAGGTTTGTAACATCCCAAAATTCTAAATTTTGGAATGTTATAATAAATAGGTAGATTTGATTGATTTTTTGATTGATTGTCTGAAAGTGAGTGAATTCGAAACTTTTTGAAAGTTAAGTGAGAGGGAATAAAAGGACTTTCCCAAACTTTCATATTTGCTTTCTGATCTCCGTGAATTCAAACTCTTTTCACCACGAAACCCGGGAGAGAAGATGACATGACTTCTTCCATTTATTTAAATGACAAGGGGTGTTGAAAATATTTGAATTTCATTTGAGAATATTTCAATTCATAAACTTCATGCAGCTCAATGATTTTCATGAGAGAAGATAAAATGACTTCTTCAAATTATATGAAATATGAGTTGGGAGTTTCAAAGAATTAAATTCAAAATTCTTTTGAATTTATTTTCAATTTGGAGTTATTTGAGTTTTATTCAAATTATTTTTCTCCAAAAATATAATATATGGAAAATAGGGTAACATGATTCCCTACAATAGAAAATTGGAGAAAAATTAATTTGAAATCATTTCGGGTTTTTTCAAAATGTTTTTTGTTGGATTTTATTAGACCAGTAGCACTATTTGAATTATTAGAATTTGTGTGTGTTTTATTTAATGCTAGAAAAATGTTCAAGACGTAGAAAATCTCTTTTTGAAAATTTTAATATATTACATGCCTATATAAAAATTTTATTTATTTTTGTTTTATTTTATTTTCTGTTGTCTGGAAAATCTAAAAAAAAGAGAGAGAGAACTCCCGCCGACTGGGCCGGCCCAGCTCTCCCGCTAGGCCTAGCCCAGCGCGCAGCCCACCCGACCGCGCCGTCTCCTTCCTCGCTCAGGAGACTGGCCGCCGCACGCCTCCCGAGCTCCGGCCTCGGCGTTCGTGTCCGCCCCGGACTCCCCTCGCCCCCTTCTCCAAGTCCTCCTCCCCTGCCCTATAAAACCCGAGGCCCCGGGCCCCGTTCCTCTCCTCCTCGCTGCAGCACCGCCTCCCGCATCCCGTCGCCGCCACACTGCTGCTCGCCGGTGCCGCCGCCTGCTAGCGCCACCACGCCGCTGCCTGCCGCGCCACGCCGCACCCCGCCGCCTGTCGTCCCCTGTTGCCTCGCCGGACGTCGCCGCCGCCCCGACGCCCGCGCCGGAGTTCACCGCCGGCCCGATCCGCCCCGCTGCCAGTTTTTCGCTGTAGACCGCTGCCGAACCGGTATAACCGCCACCCGGTTTTCTCGGTTTTCCTTTTTGTTCGGTTTTCTTAAGAAAAAAACCCCTAGGTTTGTTTTTTTAGGTTTATTACTTAACGAATGTTTTCTGTTTAGTTAGTTTTAGTGAATGTTTTCTTTCTGTAGATCTGTTTAGCGAACGTTCGTTCGATAGGATTTTTCTTTTTATTTCAGTTTTTTGGCCAGGGACCTATCTGTGATGATTTTATTTACAGTTTAGTCCCTGAACTTCAAACGATCATTACTTTTTACTCGTTTATCCAAATCCAACGAAACCAACGCTCACGTCTTCGTTATGATCTCCTCTATCCATTAATCCAACTCAAACATGTTTTTGAAGAGTTTAAAATTTGAATTAGATCAGATTTGTATTCAAACTTCGTTTGATCATAACTTGAGTTTCGTAGCTCCGTTTGA
Organism: Triticum urartu; assembly: GCF_056163025.1. Lineage (NCBI taxonomy): Eukaryota > Viridiplantae > Streptophyta > Magnoliopsida > Poales > Poaceae > Triticum > Triticum urartu. The sequence goes on from NC_141879.1 coordinate 430,037,610, forward strand.
GTTGATTCTTTTTGCAAATCAAAGCTCTTGACCTAAACTTTCTGATAAGGCCAAATCCATATAATTTTGGTACTGTTAGAAATTGTTTTATGTTGCAAGAGTTATTTGCTTGGTTTGGAAGTTTTCCGAATCGTCTTCTTCGTTCTTTCTGATATTTTGAGTGATTGCTTATGTGTGGTTACTATTTCTTGATTACATTAGATTGACCGGAGTGTGACGAGTAGAACTATCAATAGTTTTGAGTGCGAATCATCTTCATCAACATTGCAGGCAAGTTCACACTTTGATCATATTCCTTTAACACCCAGTTTTTATGCATTAGTTCCAATCCCCAAACATTGCATGGTTAGGATCTGTATAAATTGTGGGTTGGGAAGTAGTTGATGAGGTAGGAACCTATTACCTGCTTATTAACAAACCCTTGGGAGTTACTTTTACGTTATGCTTACATTGCCATGCTATGCTCATAGACGTGGATTGGGTTTTTGAGAGTATTCATGACAGATGCGAGATTGTTACTTAATGGTTTACTTAAGGTGGCAACTTAAACACACATCTGGGTGGATTGAGGTACCTGGTTATTCCAGGATTGCCTGTCTAGGCACCTGGGTAGACCAGGATTGCCTTTTTTTATGGACCGCCACCCAGGCTCAAAGGGATCATAAGATTATTCATGCTAGAAACTTCCGTGTGCAGCCACAAGCTATTATGGGCTCTAGCATAGTTGATTAAGTCGTGTGAACTCTTACAGTGGTAGACTAGCAGATGTAGGGGTTGTAGGTGGTACGGTCTACCCATCATAAGGTGCTAGCATTTCTGAAAGACTATGTCTCGGTCATCCGTTTCTCAAACACCATGTAGTGCGAGAAACCAAACGGAGGAGATCGAGTCTTGTGGGGAAAAGTGCGCAAACCTCTGCAGAGTGTATAAACTAATCATGATTAGCCGTGTCCCCGGTTATGGACATCTTGAGTATCTAGTACCTGGATTATCATGTGAATCTCATCATGTGACTTTAAATAATTTTGTTGGGTTTAATGATGTTACATAATTTGGATTGAGAATGCTGTCAACCATTCTCAATGATTAACAACCACCATGATAGTTAAATAAAATTTATTCCTTTGTAGTAGGGAAAAATTGGCTTTTCGCAAAAACCTTATAACCATAGAGCTTTTCCACCAGCCATATATGCATGTAGTGATAGCCTTTATTCATCATTCTCTATGGTGTGAATTTGCCAGTACATTCAATGTACTGACCCTTTGTGGCTGCAACGTCTCATGTTGCAGGATTTCTTACGACGAGTAAGTGATACTTTAGGGTTACGATTTCTACACTCAACTTTGCCGTTGGTGTTGATGGGAATCCACAACCTTGTTACTTACGCTATTTGGATTGAGGTAATAGTATTTACGTTACTTTTTACATGTGATTTACCTCTGTTATAAATCCTCGAGTACTGTGTGTGTCAGCATACCAATCCAGGGATGACACTTAAGCACAGAGACTTGATCCATTCGGGTCGGGTCGCTACAGAATATCTCTAGTTGTTTCTTCACTCATAACATAGCCTTCCAGTACCTTAGGCAATTCATATATAGGAGGGCTAGTTCTAGCAGGAGTTTCACGTGTTTTAGTTTCAAGCTCATCATTAGATTCAACAACATCATGTTGTATAACTCTAGCAATTTGTTTATCAAGAAAATCACCAAGTGGCACACAATCATTATCAAGCAAGGTACTAGCATCATCATAAGCATCATTCATAGTAGAAGTAGCATCCTTAATAACTTGTGACATATCAGAATTAATAGCATGCGGTGGTGTTGCAAATTTACTTATAACAGAAGGTGAATCTAAAGCATAACTAGATGGCAGTTCCTTACCTCCCCTCGTCTTTGAGGGAAATATCTTAGTCTTAGCATCCTTCAGATTCTTCATAGTGATAATATGATAATAATCCCAAGTGACTCAACAAATATAGCTATGCTCCCCGGCAATGGCACCAGAAAAAGGTCTTGATAACCCACAAGTATAGGGGATGGCAACAGTTTTCGAGGGTAGAGTATTCAACCCAAATTTATAGATTCGACAAAAGCGGAGCCAAAGAATATTTGAAGGTATTAGCAGCTGAGTTGTCAATTCAACCACACATGGAGATTAATTATCTGCAACAAGGAGATCAGTAGAAAAGTAGTTTGATAGTTTTGATAGTAGTGAGAGCAACAATAGTAATAGTAACAGTGATAGCAGTAACTTTGTAGCAAGTGTAACACTGATGATAGTACTTAGCAGAAACAATATGGAAAAATTCATAGGCATTGGATCAGTGACTTGTTGGACGATATTCATCATGTGACAGTTATAGCCTAGGGCTATTCGGCACTAGCTCCAATTCATCGATATAATGTAGGCATGTATTCCGCAAATAGTCATATGTGCTTTATTAAAAGAACTTGCATGACATCTTTTGTCCTACCCTACCATGGCAGCGGGGTCCTATTGGAAACTAAGGGATATTAAGGCCTCCTTTTAATAGAGAACCGGAACAAAGCATTAACACATAGTGAATACATGAACTCCTCAAACTATAGTAATCACCGGAAGAAGTCCCGGTTATTGTCACTCTGGGGTTACCGGATCATAACACATAGTAGGTGACTATAACTTGCAAGATCGGATCTAGAACATGGATATAATGATGATAACATAAATGGTTCAGATCTAAAATCATGGCACCCAGGCCCAAAGTGACAGGCATTAAGCATGGCAAAGTTATAGCAACATCAATCTAAGAACATAGTGGATACTAGGGATCAAGCCCTAACAAAACTAACTCGATTACATGATGAATCTCATCCAACTCCTCATCGACCAGCATGCCTACGAAGGAATTACTCACTCCCGGTCGGGAGCATCATGGAATTGGCGATGGAGAAGGGTTGGTGATGACGAAGAACGAAGATCCCCCTCTTTGGAGCCCCAAACAGACTCCAGATCTGCCCTCCCGAGGAAGAACAGGGCTTGGCGGTGGCTCCGTCTCGTGGATCGCGATAATTCTTTCTCCCTGATTTTTTCTCCAAAAATAGGATTTTATAGCGTTGGTTTCAGGGTCAGCGGGGCCACCAGGTGGGGACAACCCACCTGGGCGCGCTAGGAGAGGGGGTGTGCCCTGGTGGGTTGTGCCCAACCAGGGGCCCCTCTCTGGTAGGTCTTGGCTCCAGAAATTCTTATATATTATATAAAAATTCCTTGCAAAGTTTCATTCCATTCCGAGAACTTTTATTACTGCACAAAAACAACACCATGGTTGTTCTGCTGAAAACAGCATCAGTCCAGGGTTAGTTTCATTCAAATCATGCAAATTAGTGTCCAAAACAGGAGGAAAAGCGTTAGGAAAAGTAGATACGTTGGAGACGTATCATGAAGTAAATGAGAAGGGTGCATGTCTCAAAATATCAGTTATCTCTGTTTCAAAAACTTGAGCTCTGGCACCTCTACAAATCACTGCTTCCCTCTACGAAGGGACTTTCTATTTAGTTTTAAGTTGTGTCATCACCTTCTAAAATAAGCGCTAGAAACTGAGAAGAGCACAACTGTCATGGCTTATGCATTGTGTATAGCTAATGTTGGGTGTATCATGACTGGATCTTTTCTACCATGAATTATAATGTTTAGTCGCTGCTTGGACTTTGGAGGTGCTCTGCATTTATGTTTTGTGGTCTCAGAAAGGGCTAGCGAGATACCACTATTGTCATATTATATCATGGTTGTTTTGACAACGTGTTGTCGTTTGAGATATCTTATTATTGCTCGCTAGCTGATTATGTCATTGATATGAGTTAATATAATATTTAAGAGTTATTGACGACATGGTTAGTTATAATGTTGGGTGAAAACATGGGTGCTGTTTAGGCTTATTTATGCAAACAAGACCAAAAGAGTTCATAAAAGTTTTTCTTTTTCACTTTCAGTTTCTCAACTGAATTGCTTGAGGACAAGCAAAGGTTTAAGCTTGGGGGAGTTGATACGTCTCCAACGTATCTACTTTTCCTAACACTTTCCCTCTTGTTTTGGACTCTAATTTGCATGATTTGAATGAAACTAACCCTGGACTGACGCTATTTTTAGCAGAACTACCATGGTGTTGTTTTTGTGCAGAAATAAAAGTTCTCGGAATGGAATGGAACTTTGTGAGGAATTTTTATATAATATATAAGAATTTCTGGAGCCAAGACCTACCAGAGAGCGGCCCCTGAGTGGGCACAACCCACCAGGGCGCGCCCCCGTCTCTTGGCGTGCCCAGGTCAGTTGTCCCCACCTGGTGGCCCTGCAGACCATGAAACCAGCACTATAAAATCCTATTTTTGGAGAAAAATCAGGGAGAAAGAATTATCGCGATCCATGAGACGGAGCCGCCGCCAAGCCGTGTTCTTCCTCGGGAGGGCAGATCTGGAGTCCGCTTGGGGCTCCGGAGAGGGGGATCTTTGTTCATCGTCATCACCAACCCTTCTCCATCGCCAATTCCATGATGCTCCCCATCGGGAGTGAGTAGTTCCTTCATAGGCTTGCTAGTCGGAGAGGAGTTGGATGAGATTCATCATGTAATCGAGTTAATTAGTTTTGTTAGGGCTTGATCTCTAGTATCCACTATGTTCTTTGATTGATGTTGCTATGACTTTGCGATGCTTAATGCTTGTCACTTTGGGCCCGGGTGCCATGATTTCAGATCCGAACCATTTATGTTATCACCATTATATTCATGTTCAAGATCCGATCTTGTAAGTTATAGTCACCTACTACGTGTTATGATCCGGTAACCCCGGAGTGACAATAACCGGGACTTCTTCCAGTGATTACCATAGTATGAGGAGTTCATGTGTTCACTATGTGTTAATGCTTTGTTCCGGTTCTCTATTAAAAGGAGACTTTAATATCCCTTAGTTTCCAATATGGAACCCACTGCCACGGGAGGGTAGGACAAAAGATGTCATGCAAGTTCTTTTAATAAAGCACGTATGACTATTTACGAAATACTTGCCTACATTATATCGACGAACTGGAGCTAGTGCCGAATCGCCCTAGGCTATAACTGTCACTTGATGAATATCATCCAACAAGTCACTGATCCAATGCCTACGAATTTCTCCATATTGTTTCTGCTAAGTACTACTGCTATCTTCACTGTTACACTTGCTACAAAATTACTGCTATCATGGTTACTGTTACTATTGTTGTTGTCACTACTATCAATACTATCAAACTACTTTGCTCCTGATCACCTTGCTGTAGATAATTAATCTCCATGTGTGGTTGAATTGACAACTCAGCTACTAATACCTTCAAATATTCTTTGGCTCCCCTTGTGTTGAATCTATAAATTTGGGTTGAATACTCTACCCTCGAAAACTGTTGTGATCCCCTATACTTGTGGGATATCACCACTCATGTTTGAAATCCGACTATGAAATCTGAATGTGCGTTCAAGATTTTGAATTTATGTTATCTTTTTCGAGAATAAGGGTGTATTGTCTGCCTTTGCATCCATTCATGTGCTCAACCACCTTGATTGTGGAGGGTTTTTTAGGGCTCATTTGGATGGAGCCATGGCCAGCCACGCCAAATCGAGGCGAGTCAAATAATTGGCGATCGAATTTGTCGTCGCTGATTCGCCCTGGAGTTGTCATAAAAAGTGAAGTACGTCCAAAATTTTATCGCTGGTTAGAAGTTTTGGCATCCAACCAAACAGACACCCATGATTTGGGTCAACACTCATATTTTGGTAAGGCGCGCGCCAGCTGCCATCCAAACAGCCCCTTAGTTCATGCCATAAGTCTTGACTAAATTCCATAGTGATATATGTTTCCTGACTGGTTCAGGTCCACCTGGAGTCCCTCTCGAGGAATACCCTCCAAATTTGTGTCAGGACTAGAACTGAGACTATGGTGCTTCGAGCCCCAAGTGGCTCGGTGTCCAATTGCTGGCCCATTGGAGGCGCACCGCAGCTGCCCTTCACTCCGGTGTATCTCGGTGGTTGTGGATCCTTGAAGGTCAACCATCAAAACCCTTTCATATTGTAGTGCTTTGGTCCCAGATTAGTGGAGGACTGAAAAGTGGCCCACTGGAGGTGCACTATGTTTGTTTCTTATTTGGGCTTTATCCAAATGGTAACGAGTCCCTATGGGTCAATCACGGAAGTTGTAAGTAAAACGAATGCACGCGTCAGGCCGCTTCACTCACGCAAGTCGGGCCAGGCTGTCACCATCGTTCGCCCCTGCATGTCGTGTCGCGCACGCAAGCCGGGCACACACAGACAACAGGCTCAGCGTGTGACAGTCAGGTGGTTGGAGAGGGCCATCCAGCAAGGGTTGCGACGGTGAGTTAGTCGCTCACGAGGGCCATTTAGCCTGGGGCCGCGATGACGAGTTAGCCTCCCACGAGGGCCATTTACCCAGGGATCGCGATGACAGGAGGTTGGCTAGCCAGCACCTCCACACATCCGAATGCGGCCCCAAGGGTTGTTCGGTCTCTTTCTTAAGGTGGATGTGTTTTTCTATAAGTTCGTTGTTTTATGCCGCACGTCGGTCGCCCCGCACATTGGCCCACCTCTCGCTTCGCTTCGTAGCTCCTGCTCCAGAGCACTCTTTGCCCGTTCCCGTCGGCATTGTCGAACACGTCCCCAACCTCTCCCTTCTCGCACGTTTCCAGCCTTTGCCTTCAAGCATGAATGTGCAACCTCCCCTACTCTCACTACAAAAAAATAAACTTCCGTGATGATACGTGTTTGTCACAGTAGGTCGCTTTTTTTTCATGCATGTACATCCATGATGATTTTATGACAGAATCAAGATAGTCATACCTGTGCTGTCATAGAAGTGTTCCATGATGATACGTCTCCGTCGTATCTACTTTTCCAAACACTTTTGCCCTTGTTTTGGACTCTAACTTGCATGATTTGAATGGAACTAACCCGGAATGACGCTGTTTTCAGCAGAATAACTATGGTGTTATTTATGTGCAGAAACAAAAGTTCTCGGAATGACCTGAAACTTCACGGAACATCTATTTGGAAATAATAAAAAATCCTTGCAAAAGATGAAGACCAGGGGGCCCACCACCTGTCCACGAGGGTGGGGGGCGCGCCTGCCCCCATAGGGCGCGCCCCCCTACCTCGTGGGCCCCCTGGAGCTCCTCCGACCTCAACTCCAACTCTATATATTTGCTTTCAGGGAGAAAAAAATCAGAGAGAAGGATTCATCGCGTTTTACGATACGGAGCCGCCGTCAATCCCTAAAACCTCTCGGGAGGGCTGATCTGGAGTCCGTTCAGGGCTCCAGAGAGGGGAATCCGTCGCCGTCGTCATCATCAACCATCCTCCATCACCAATTTCATGATGCTCACCACCGTGCGTGAGTAATTCTATCGTAGGCTTGCTGGACGGTGATGGGTTGGATGAGATCTATCATGTAATCGAGTTAGTTTTGTTAGGGTTTGATCCCTAGTATCCACTATGTTCTGAGATTGATGTTGCTATGACTTTGCTATGCTTAATGCTTGTCACTAGGGCCCGAGTGCCATGATTTCAGATCTGAACCTATTATGTTTTCATCAATATATGAGAGTTCTTGATCCTATCTTGCAAGTCTATAGTCACCTATTACGTGTTATGATCCATTAACCCCGAAGTGACAATAATCGGGATACTTACCAGTGATGACCGTACTTTGAGTTCATGTATTCACTATGTGTTAATTCTTAGGCCCGGTACTCTATTAAAAGGAGGCCTTAATATCCCTTAGTTTCCATTAGGACCCCGCTGCCACGGGAGAGTAGGACAAAAGATGCCATGCAAGTTCTTTTCCATAAGCACGTATGACTATATTAGGAATACATGCCTACATTACATTGATGAATTGGAGCTAGTTCTGTGTCACCCTATGTTATGATTGTTACATGATGAACCGCATCCGACATAATTCTCCATCACTGATCCATTGCCTACGAGCTTTCCATATATTGTTCTTCGCTTATTTACTTTTCCGTTGCTATTGCTATCATCACTACAAAATACCAAAAACATTACTTTTGCTACTGTTACTTTTTGCTACCATTACCACTACTATCATATTACTTTGCTACTAAATACTTTGTTGCAGATATTAAGTTTCCAGGTGTGGTTGAATTAACAACTCAACTACTAATACTTGAGAATATTCTTTGGCTCCCCTTGTGTCGAATCAATAAATTTGGGTTGAATACTCTACCCTCGAAAACTGTTGTGATCCCCTATACTTGTGGGTTATCAAGACTATTTTCTGGCGCCGTTGCCGGGGGAGCATAGCTCTATTATTTGAGTCACTTCGGATTTATATCTGCTTATGATTATGAAGAACTTGAGAGATCCAAAAACCAAGATTTATCCCTCAACTACGAGGGGAGGTAAGGAACTGCCATCTAGCTCTGCACTTGATTCACCTTTTGTTTTGAGTAAGCTTGCGACACCTAAACCTGCTTCTGCTATTCGTTCTGATATGTCGCATGTTATTGATGATGCCACTTCTGCTATGCATGATACTTATGATGAAACTACTTCTATGATTGATACTACTGTGCCACTTGGTGAATTTCTTGATGAACAACTTGCTAGGGTTAGAGAGAATGAAAATATTGAATCTGATAATATTGATGAAAGTGATGATGAAGACTCTTCCCCCAATAAATATGAATCACCTATTATTCCCAAGGGTTATGTTTTTGAAAAAGAAGCTGCTTTAGCTATTTTAGCTTGCAAAGATAGATATGAACTCAAGAGGTTATTAGCTAAATGGAAGCAGCAATCTCTTAATGCTAGAATAAAACCTGACCCTGCTTTTGCTACTTCACCTATCTATGTTACTGATAAGCATTATGAATTCTCCGTTGATCCTGATATAATTACTTTGGTTGAATCTGATCCTTTTCATGGCTATGAATCTGAAACTATTGTGGCACATCTTACTAAATTAAATGATATTGCCACCCTGTTCACTAAAGATGAGAGAACTCGCTACTTTTATATCCTTCAAATATTTCCGTTCTCATTAAAGGGTGAAGCTAAGATATGGTTTAATTCTCTTGATCCTGGTTGTGTGCGTAGTCCCCAGGATATGATCCATTACTTCTCTGCTAAATATTTCCCTGCTCATAACAAACAAGCTGCTTTAAGGGATATATATATATAATTTTGTGCAAATTGAAGAAGAGAGTATCCCACAAGCTTGGGGGAGGCTTCTCAAGTTACGTAATGCTTTGCCTGATCATCCTCTTAAGAAAAATGAAATACTTGATATCTTTTATAATGGAGTAACCGATGCTTCCAGAGATTACCTGGATAGTTGTGTTGGTTCTGTTTTCAGTGGAAGAACACCGTATGAGTCTGAAATTATATTGAATAATATGTTGACAAATGAAAATAATTGGACACTTCCTGAACCAGTTCCTGAACCAACTCCTGAGAAGAGGGGTGTTCTATTTCTCAGTCCTGAAGATATGCAAGAGGCAAAGAAATCTATGAAAGAAAAAGGTATTAAAGCTGAAGATGTTAAGAATTTACCTCCTATTGAAGAAATACATGGTCTTAATTTACCGCCTGTTGAAGAAACATATGATCTTGATCCATCACCTATTGAAGAAACTCGTGGTCTTGATAAGCCGACACAGGTAGTAAAGGTAAATTCTCTCTATAGATTTGATAAAGTTGAAATTCCATTTACTAAGTTTGCTAGCCCATGCTTAGATGAGTTTGATAAATTTATGATTAAGCAAGAAGACTTCAATGCTTATTTTGGTAGACAATTGAAATACAATTCAAATATGCTTGAACACTTGGGTGATTATATGGCTAATGTCAAAGGTGAACTTAAACGTATTAATAAACATGCTTCTATGGTTACCACTCAAGTAGAACAAGTACTTAAAGCTCAAAATGATTTTCTCAATGAATTGAATAGTAAGAATAATGATAACATTGTTAGAGTTATGACTAGAGGTGGTAGAATGACTCAGGAACCTTTGTATCCTGAAGGCCACCCTAAGAGAATTGAGCAAGATTCTCAGAGAAATAATGTAGATGCACCTAGTCCTTCTAATAGGAAGAAAAAGAAAAATGATAGGACTTTGCATGCTTCTAGTGAACCTATTACTGAAACACCTGAGAATCCAAATGATATTTCCATCTCTGATGCTGAAACACAATCTGGTAATGAACCTGAAACTAGTGATAATGTTAATGATAATGTTCATGATGATGCTCAACCTAGTAATGATAATGATATAGAAATTGAACTTACTGTTGATCTTGATAACCCACAATCAAGGAATCAACGTTATGATAAGAAAGACTTTGTTGCTAGGAAACACGGTAAGCAAAGAGAGCCTTGGGTTCAGAAACCCATGCATTTTCCTCCCAAACCATCCAAGAAAAAGGATGATGAGGATTTTGAGCGCTTTGCTGAAATGATTAGACCTATCTTTTTGCGTATGCGATTAACTGATATGCTTAAAATGAATCCTTATGCTAAGTACATGAAAGAAATTGTTACTAATAAAAGAAAGATACCGGAAGCTGAAATTTCCACCATGCTTGCTAATTATTCTTTTAAAGGTGGAATACCTAAGAAACTAGGAGATCCCGGTGTACCCACTATACCATGCTCTATTAAAAGAAACTATGTTAAAACTTCTTTATGTGATCTTGGAGCCTGTGTTAGTGTTATGCCTCTCTCTTTATATCGTAGACTTTATTTGAATAAGTTGACACCTACTGAAATATCTTTGCAAATGGCTGATAAATCAACTACTATACATGTCGGTATTTGTGAGGATGTGCCTGTTGTAGTTGCAAACGTTACTATTTTAACGGACTTTGTTATTCTTGATATTCCCGAGGATGATAGTATGTCTATTATTCTTGGAAGACCCTTTTTGAATACTGCAGGGGCTGTTATTGATTGCACTAAAGGCAATGTCACTTTTCATGTTAATGGTAATGAGCATACGGTACACTTTCCGGGGAAACAACCTCAAGTTCATAGTATCAAATCTATTGGAAAAATTTCATCGATTATATTTGGAGGTTTTGAATTTCCTCTTCCTACTGTCAAGAAGAAATATGATATTCTTATTATTGGGGATGTGCATATCCCCGTTGAGGTAACATAGTGTTATTCGAAATTTCTCTGGTTCCATGTTATTCGGAATGAGTTCGTTAACAAGACTTGATCAACCTTGTTAATGGATTCCTTTTGATGATCATGAGATGGATGAAACTAGAAGGCACAATCTTCTATACCCTCCTCTTACTTTCTGTTATTTATATTAAATAAAATAAAATTAGTATTTTTCTGTCTGTTATCTGATTTATCCGTGCAATATAAAAATACCCCGAAAATAAAAGTTCTCCAAATGCCCTGAAATTTAAATATGATTTTTTTTGGAATATTTGAGAATATTTGGCACTGAGAACAGAATAGGAGGAGAGGGCACCTGGCCACGAGGGTCAGGGGCGCGCCCCCTGCCTCGTGGGCCCATGGTGGCCCTCATCCACTTATTCCTGCACCCACACACTCCTTCCTCCCACAAACACGAATATCCAGCTCAAACCTGAGTCCAAGCTCATTTTGCTGCCATTTTCGATCTCCTTGCTCAAAGCACCTCTCACAAAACTGCTCGGGGAGATTGTTCCTTGGTATGTGACTCCTCCATTGGTCCAATTAGTTTTTGTTCTAGTGCTTTATTCATTGCAAATATGTGCTGCTTAGGTGAGCATGTTCTTGAGCTTGCATGTCAAATTTATATGGTTCCAAGTAGTTTTGATGCATGATATAGGCTCTAGGCACTTGTATGAGTAGTTGCTACCAATATTATTGAGTTCGGCTTACTTTTATTTTGAAGTTACTACAATTTTTAGAATTTTTCAGAGAATAATGAAGAGATTTTTGAGGGGCTCATCGAGCCGAAGCTCGAAGGAAAAGCAAAATGAAGAAGCAATGAAGCTCAAATATAATTTGCCTCGCATTGCGGAGGTTAGACCGTGTGAATGGCCCTCCGATGATTTCTTGAGAGCCACCGGGATTTATGAGGATTTTTATGAATTGGCTAAGAATGCAGGCCTCGCCGACTTCCTCTGGGACCCACGCGAACGGTATCTCTTACTCACCGATACTTTTGTGCAAAACTTCTACTATTATCCTAGGGAATCACCTCCTTAAGTAGAGTTTCATTTATAGATGTGGTTAAGAAGATGTCACTTTATGATTTTTGTCGGGTTTGTTTGATCCCTTTCGAGGGAAAAATAGAGGAACCACATCGTGACAATGTGGATGGGTTTATTGATACCATCACCGTAGGGGAAACGAGGAAGGTTTCTGATGCACGAATCACTAGCATACATTTTTCCTGTTTTACACTACTTTGCAATATTTGCTAGTCGTTGCTAAATTGGTCACGGAAATTGTGGAAACCTTAGTGTTCCTAATATTATTATTTTGTTCCATGTGTTATTCTGTGATAACTCTGTGAGTATGGGCGGTATTATTGCTAAACGGTTGAGTCTGAACTGTACAAAGGGCCCCATCTTTGGTGGTATCTATACTTCACGCCTAGCTGCACATTTTAACATACCTATTAGGCATTATGAGAAGGAAGAAAAATTTCTGCCTCGTGTTTATTTAGATTATAAGAGTATGGTAGCACATGATTTCATTATAAAGAATAGGGAAGGGGAGCTTAAATACAAATTTTTCTTTGATAAACATCATCCGGAGACTATTACCTTGCCTGCTCCTTCCTTGTTTGATTTATCTGCAGGCCAGTACCTTGTCTCACCGGAGGACATTCACGCCTACCGGAACCCTGCACCAGCCATAGAGCCAGAGTCGGAACCACAAGTTGATCCTCCACGACAGTCTAATTACCATTGGGATATAGAGATGATTGCCAACCAGTGGCAGTCAGAGTCTTCTTCATCGCAGTACGACCCCAACTATTATTATGGATATCCGCCAGGCCAGCCATGGCCATAGACCAACTTAGGCCAAAAGCCTAAGCTTGGGGGAGTACGTATTTCCCACCGACATTATAATCATGTTCACACACTCATTGCTAGATGTTGGTGCTCATACATTTTCATTGTATCATCCATGCTAGTTTATTTTTATTTTTATGCTTTCTTCTTGTGTGTTTAATAAACCTTAAGAAAAACCAAAAAAATTAGTTGTAACTTTTAGCTAGTTTTAATTCCCATGCTTGTAGTAGTAATTAAAAAGAAAACCCAAAAATATTCCCTGTTCTTCTTTTGCTTGTTGGGAGCTTTCCCGTGTAAATAGTTTTATTTCTTTTCTTTTCTTTGGGGTCGATAGGAGAAGACCATAATTAAATTGTTGAAGTGGCTCTTATATGCATTATTGTTGATCTGACAAAAGAGCCCATATTGCCTTGTCTTCTCCTGTTTATTGAATGCTTGCAGATTCCAGCTTAGTCCAATGCATGCGCACTATTATTATTATTCACATCATTCGGTCGTGCAAGTGAAAGGTGATTATGACGATATATGATGGACAGACTGAGATGAGAAAAGCTGGTATGAACTCGACCTCTTTTTGTTTTTGTAAATATGATTAGTTCATCGTTCCTGATTCAGCCTATTATGAATAAACATGTTTGCAATGGCAATTAGAGATCATAGTTTCTTGTGCCATGCTCGATTAGCTAGGAGCTTATAATGGTTTACCTTGCATGCCAACATGCTATTAAAATGGTTGTGATGTGGTATGATAGGGTGGTATCCTCCTTTGAATGATTTAAGTGACTTGACTTGGCACATGTTCACGCATGTAGTTGAAACAAAATCAACATAGCCTTCACGATATTTATGTTCATGGTGGATTATATCCTACTCATGCTTGCATTCAGTGTTGATTAATTTTAATGCATTTTCATGACTGTTTTTGCTCTCTAGCTGGTCTCTTCCCAGTCTTTTGCTAGCCTTCACCTGTATTAAGCAGGAATACTGCTTGTGCATCCAATCCCATAAACCCAAAGTTATTCCACATGAGTCCACTATACCATCCTATATGCGGTATCTACCTGCCGTTCCAAGTAAATTTGTATGTGCCAAACTCTAAACCTTCAAATAAATATCCTGTTATGTATGCTCGAAGAGCTCATGTATCAACTAGGGTTGTTTGTATCTTCCATGTTAGGCGGGTTATTCTCAAGAGGAGTGGACTCCGCTCCTCACTCAAGAGAAAGTGGCTGGTCACCGGGATGCCTAGTCCCATGCTTTATGCAAATCAAATCAAAATAATTGTAGACAAAACTCCCCCTGGGACTCTTGTTAGTTGGAGGCACTCGTTGTTTCGAGCAAGCCATGGATTGATGCTTGTTGGTGGAAGGGGGAGTATAAACTTTACCATTCTGTTTGGGAACCGCCTATAATGTGTGTAGCATGGAAGATATCGCCATCTCTTGGTTGTTATGTTGACAATGAAAGTATACCGCTCAAAATATTATTCATCTCTATTTTAAAACCGAGCTCTAGCACCTCTACAAATCCCTGCTTCCCTCTGCGAAGGGCCTATCTATTTACTTTTATGCCGAGTCATCATCCTCTTATTAAAAAGCACCAGTTGGAGAGCACCGCTGTCATTTGGATTCATTATTGTTAGTTTACATTGAGTATGACTTGACTGGATCTCTTTTACCATGAATTACAATGTCCAGTCAGTCCTTGGTCTTTAAAGGTGCTCTGCATTTATGTTTTGCGGTCTCGGAAAGGGCTAGCGAGATACCATCTTGTTATACCATATTATGATTGTTTAGAAAAAGTTTTGTCATCCGAGATTTATTATTATTGCTCGCTAGTTGATTATGCCATTGATATGAGTAAACTTGAGACCTAAGCGTTATTCTAAATGTGGTTAGTCATAATCTTTGCTGAAAACTTGAATGCTGGCTTTACATATTTACAACAACAAGAGCAAACGGAGTTTGTAGAAGTTTTTCTTTATCACTTTCAGTTTAACAACTGAATTGCTTGAGGACAAGCAAAGGTTTAAGCTTGGGGGAGTTGATACATCTCCGTCGTATCTACTTTCCCAAACACTTTTGCCCTTTTCTTGGACTCTAACTTGCATGATTTGAATGGAACTAACCCGGACTGACGCTGTTTTCAGCAAAATTGCTATGGTGTTATTTATGTGCAGAAACAAAAGTTCTCGGAATGACCTGAAACTTCACGGAACATCTATTCGGAAATAATAAAAAATCCTTGCAAAAGATGAAGACCAGGGGGCCCATCACCTGTCCACGAGGGTGGGGGCGTGCCTGCCCCCTAGGGCGCACCCCCCTACCTCGTGGGCCCCCTGGAGCTCCTCCGACCTCAACTCCAACTCTATATATTTGCTTTCGAGAAGAAAAAATCAGAGAGAAGGATTCATCGCGTTTTACGATACGGAGCCGCCGCTAAGCCCTAAAACCTCTCGGGAGGGCTGATCTGGAGTCCGTTCGGGACTCCAGAGAGGGGAATCCGTCGCCATCGTCATCATCAACCATCCTCCATCACCAATTTCATGATGCTCACTGCCGTGCGTGAGTAATTCCATCGTAGGCTTGCTGGACGGTGATGGGTTGGATGAGATCTATCATGTAATCGAGCTAGTTTTGTTAGGGTTTGATCCCTAGTATCCATTATGTTCTGAGATTGGTGTTGCTATGACTTTGCTATGCTTAATGCTTGTCACTAGGGCCCGAGTGCCATGATTTCAGATCTGAACCTATTATGCTTTCATCACTATATGAGAGTTCTTGATTCTACCTTTGTAGCGACCCGACCTCAAACGGTCAAGTCTCTGTGCTTCAGTGTCATCCCTGGATCGGTAATGCTGACACACACAATACTCGAAGGATTTATAACAGAGTAGCAATCACACACTTATTACATCGAATGTCTCAAAAGAGAACTTATTACAATAAATATGGCTTAAGGCCATCTAATATGATAACAGCGAAAGGCTTGGAAGATAAAGTGAGTCCATCAACTCCAACGGCAAAGCTAAGCTGCACGGCAACGACCTAACAAACCTTACTCCTCGTCTGAAAACTCTGCAACATAATACGTTGCAGCCCGAAAACGGGTCAACACATGGAATATGCTGGCAAAATAACACAGTAGAGCAAGAACAGAATAATGCTATCACTACATGCATATTTGGCTGGTGGAAAGCTCTAAGGTTATAGTTTTTGCGAAAAGCCAATTTTTCCCTACAACAAAGGAATAGATTTTAATTTAACTATCATGGTAGTTGAAACATCATTGAGAAGGTTCCTCCAACTCAATCCCAATTAAAGTAATTATCAACCCAACAATATTAATTTAAAGAGTGATGAGATACTTAAGATACTACAAGTACTAGATACTCAAAATTGTCCATAACCGAGGACACGGCTAACCATGATTAGATTATACACTCTGCAGAGGTTTGCGCACTTTTCCCCACAAGACTCGATCGCCTCCGTTGAATTTCGCACACTACATGGTGTTTGAGAAACGGATGACCGAGACACGGTCTTTCAGAAACATTAACTCTCTACTCCGGGCAGACCATACCAAACCTACAACCCACTACCTGCTGATCTACCTCTTCGAGAGCTTCACGTAACTTACTCAACTATGCTAGAGCCCATAATAGCTTGTGGCTGCACATGGAAGTTTCTAGCATGAATCATCTCAGTTCCCTTTGAGCATGGGTGGCTGTCCATAGGAAGATCACACGGAACCCCGGGATTTCCAAAAAATACAGGCAACACTGGGTTCTCCAGGTACCTCAATCCACCCAGATGTGTATTCAAGTTGCCCCCTTAAGTTGAACCATTAATTAACAATCTCACATCTGTCATGGATTTCACTCACCCAAACCACGTCTACGAGCATAGCATAGCAATATAAGCAACACGTGGAAGTAACTCCCAAGGGTTTGAGTATAACAGGGCAATAGGTTCTACCTCATCATCTACTTCCCAACCCACATGTTAATGACATCCTAATCATGCAATGTTTGAGGATTGAAACTAATGCATAAAAACTGGGTATGGAAACAGTATGATCAATGTGTTACTTGCCTTGATGACGATCGCGAAACCTAGGGACTCCAAATAGCACGCTTCGCACTCCGGGAATTCTATCGCAAACAAACAATATCATACATAAGCAATCAAGCAAATATGCACGGGCAAAACTCAAATAAGAAGAATTTACCAAAAAGTTCAACTTAAGAGCTCCGGTTTGCAAAAAGAATCAAATCAAACGGAGCAATGAAACTCAAACGGTGAAAGAAACAAGATCTGTTTACTAATCTGGACTCAGGTCAAATTTTACAGTAGCAAAATCTTGTTTAAGTTGATTAAGCAGAAAGAGGGTTTCGAGACGAAGATCTAGGCGCTTGAATCGCCTGATTCCAATAAACGAGCGAAAAGATAAACTGAAACGAAAATCGGAACAGAAATCGCGATTGAAAATAATTGCGGAAAAATCCGATAAAAAGAAAACTGACGAACAAGCTAACGAACGAGTGTTCGTTATCTGTAACTAACGAGCAAAAAACGTTCGTTTAAACAAATGTACGGACGAACGTCTGTTAAATAACTAACGGAGAAAAACCGGCAAACCGATCTAAAAAACGAACTAGGGTTTAAAAAACCGAATCAGTTTTCTAGAGAAAACCGGCGGCGAACGGCTACCTCGTCGGATCCGGCGAGGCGAGGGTCTTCGGCGGCGGGCTTCCGGGGCGATGGTGGCGCGGCGCTGCGGCGAGGGGCGACGGCGGTGGCGCTGCGGCGATGAGGCGCGGGGGGCGGCGGTGTGGCTCGGGAGGCGGGCTGCGGCGGTGGCGGGGGGGCTTGGGGCGGCATCTAAAGGGGGGAGGGGCAAGGCGGCGGCGGCGGGCTTGCGGGGCGGGCGGGCGACGGTGCTGCGGCGCTGTGGCGAGGGGTGGCGGCGGCGAGGCGCGGGAGGCGGTGGCGCGGCTCGGTAGGCGGGCTGCGGCGGCGGCGGGGTTGGTGGTGGTGGCGGGGGGGCTTGGGGCGGCATACAAAGGGGGGAAGGGGCGGTGGCTTGGGGGAGGGGCAAGGGGGCGGCGGAAGAGGAGTCCAGCTCGGACGCTTGTCCGAGTCGGCGGCAGCGCCGCGTCCTGGGGGAGACGGCAGCGCGGGGAGATGGCCCGGCGCGGCTGGGTTTCGGCCCAGTCGGCGCCCGAAGTGTTTTTTTTCAAACAATTTCACCGAACAGAAAAAAATCCTAGGAAATAAAATAAAAATCTAAAAATTCCAAAACAAATTTTCACCGTCTAAATAAAATATTTAGAACGAGATGAACATTTTCTTGGCCCTAAAATGCAATTTTGGAAACGTGCAATTTTTCTAATGCAAATAAAATTGCAATAAAATCCGAATAAAATCAAATATTTGATTTTAATATTTTCCTCCAATATTTCAATTATTTTGGAGAAGTCATATTATCTCCTCTCATATATTTTTAAATGAAATATTTTTGGAGAGAAAAATAATTAAAACCAACCTCCTCGTTTTAATATTCGATAAAAATCAAATATGAAAACCGGGAAATCCCCAACTCTCTCCGAGGGTCCTTGAGTTGCTTAGGATTTTCGAGGATCGCGAAACGAAAATGCAATAAAATATGATATGCAGGAATGATCTATGTATAACATTCCAAATTGAAAATTTGGGATGTTACAAACCTACCCCCCCCCCTTAAGATGAATCTCGCCCTCGAGATTCGGGTTGGCTAGAAAATAGGTGTGGGTGGTCTTTGCGAAGATCATCCTCTCGTTCCCAGGTGGCTTCATCCTCGGTATGGTGGCTCCACTGAACTTTGCAAAACTTGATAACCTTGCTGCGGGTGACTCGACTGGCAAACTCAAGAATCTTGACTGTCTTCTCCTCATAAGTCAAATCACTGTCCAGCTGAATCGCCTCCAAGGGTACTGTATCTTTTAGCGGTATATCGGCCATCTCAGCGTGGCACTTCTTCAACTATGAAACGTGAAAAACATCATGAACTCCTGACAGTCCTTCAGGTAACTCCAACTTGTAGGCAACTTCTCCCATCCGTTCCAAAACATGATACGGTCCTACAAATCTCGGGGCTAGCTTTCCCTTAACTCCAAAACGTTTCACTCCTCGCAAGGGTGATACTCGCAGATATGCTCTATCTCCAATTTCATAGGTTACCTCCTTGCGCTCTGAATCTGCATAACTCTTCTTCCTAGACTGAGCTATCTTCAGTCTATCTCGAATTAGCTTAACCTTCTCTTCGGACTCCTTGATCAAGTCTGGTCCACACAACTGTCGGTCTCCTACTTCATCCCACATCAGCGGTGTTCTGCACCTTCGTCCATACAGGGCTTCGAACGGTGCCATCTTCAAACTGGCTTGGTAACTATTGTTGTATGAGAACTCTGCATAAGGCAAATTTTCATCCCAACTAGATCCATAATCTAGCGCGCAGGCCCTCAACATGTCCTCCAGAATCTGGTTGACTCTCTCGGTCTGTCCATCCGTCTGCGGGTGAAACGATGTACTGAACTCCAATCTCGTTCCCAAAGTCTTGTGCAGCTGATGCCAAAACTTTGAGGTATACTGTGTTCCTCTATCTGATACGATGGTGCTCGGAACTCCATGCAGACATACGATCCTGGACATATATATCTTGGCCAACTTCGCACTTGTATAAGTTGTTTTCACTGGGATAAAGTGAGCCACTTTGGTCAAGCAATCAACTACTACCCATATAGAATCATATCCTGATTTGGTCCTGGGTAATCCGGTGATAAAATCCATGCCAAGTTTATCCCACTTCCATTCGGGTATCGGCATAGGCTGTAACAATCCTGCTGGCTTTTGATGCTCTGCCTTCACTCTCTGAAATACATCACATACGGCCACATACTCGGCAATATCTTTCTTCATCCCTGTCCACCAGAAACGTTCCTTTAAATCCAAATACATCTTGGTGTTTCCGGGGTGTATCGAGTATGGTGAGTCATGAGCCTCCTGAAGTATTAACTTCCTGATCTCTGGGTTATTGGGCACATAAACCCGGTCCTCAAACCATAAGGTATCGTGCTCATCCTCACGAAAACCTTTGGCCTTTCCTTTGCTCATTCTCTCTTTTATCTCAGCAATCTCTCTATCATCCTTCTGAGCTTCTCAAATCTTTCCCAACAATGTAGACTGAACCTCCATTGTTGCAACAAAACCTCTAGGAACAATCTCCAATTGAAGTTCCCTGAGATCCTCTGCTAACTGCTTTGGTAATCTCGTACTCTCTAGGATATTAGCATAACTCTTCCGGCTCAAAGCGTCTGCTACGACATTGGCCTTTCCTGGATGATAGTGAAGCTTTATGTCATAATCCTTTATAAGCTCCAAACATCTCCTCTGCCTAAGGTTCGGCTCCTTCTGTATGAAGATGTACTTCAAACTCTTATGATACATGTACACGTCACAACGGTTTCCAATAAGGTAATGTCTCCAAGTCTTCAACGCATGCACTACGGCTGCTAGCTCCAAATCATGCGTGGCATAATTCAACTCGTGCGGTTTTAGTTGTCATGAGGGATACGAGACAACTCTTCTGTCCTGCATAAGCACAATTCCAAGTCCTAAGCGAGAGGCGTTGCAATACACTTGGAAATCCTTACGTATATCTGGCAGTGTCAGCACTGGGGCTGTAGTCAAACGTTTCTTTAACTCCTGGAAACTTGCCTCGCAATCTTCCGTCCATTTAAACTTGGTATCCTTCTTCAATAACTCTGTCATTGGCTTCGCAATCTTGGAAAAATTCTCAATGAATCTCCGATAGTATCCTGTGAGTCCAAGAAAACTGCGGATCTCGCTATCTGAAGTGGGTGCCAACCATTCAGTGACTGACTAAACCTTGGTGGGGTCTACTGCTATACCTTCTCCTGATATAACATGTCCAAGGAATCCGACTTCCTTCAACCAAAACTCGCATTTGCTGAACTTGGCATACAACCGATGTTCCCTGAGTTTCTCGAGAACTAAATGCAAATGCTCTTTGTGCTCCTCTTCATTCTTCGAGTATACCATTATATCATCAATAAACACCACAACAAACTTGTCCAAATACTCCATGAACACCTTGTTCATCATGCTCATGAAATAGGCAGGGGCATTAGTTAGTCCAAACGACATGACCGTATATTCATATAGCCCGTACCGTGTGGTGAATGTTGTCTTGGGTATATCCTTCTCTCGAATCTTCAACTGATGGTATCCTGATCACAGATCGATCTTCGAAAACACCTTAGCTCCTTGCAGCTGGTCAAACAGATCATTGATCATTGGCAGTGGGTACTTGTTCTTGATCGTCACTTCATTCAAGGCCCGATAATCAACAACCATTCTTAAAGACTTATCCTTCTTCTCAACCAAAAGCACGGGGGGGCCCATGGTGATGAGCTCCGTCGAATGTAACCTTTCTCCAATAATTCCTTGATCTATTTCTTAATCTCCTCCAGATCATTCGCGGGCATCTGATAGGGTCTCTTGGATATTGGTCCTATACCTGGCAATAGCTCTATCGAAAACTCGATGTCTCGATCCGGTGGCATGCTTGGTAACTCCTTTGGGAAAACATCCGCGTAATCCTTCACTACAGTCACTTCCTCCTGAACAACTCCCGTGAGGGTATTCACTTGACTACTTCTTGGCGCATACCTAGATACATACTTGATCCTTTTTCCCTCCGGGGTGGTGAGACAAATTGACTTACTAACACAGTCAATGCTTCCTCCATACTTTGACATCCAGTCCATTCCTAATATCACATCCAATCCTTGTGACTCCAAGATAATTAGGTCAGACGGAAAAACATGGTTGCCAATGGTTAAGGGTATCTGGTCGCACCATCGACTAGCCATATACTCTGCTCCAGGTGAACTCACTAACAGAGGGGTCCTAAAGGTTTGGGTTGGTAGTCTAAACTTATCCACGAATTCCCTTGATATGTATGAATGCGATGCACCAGTATCAAAAAGAACAAGAGCGGTAAATGACTTAATCAAAAACTTACCTATAACCGCGTCAGGCTGCTCTTCAACCTCCTCCACGTTAACGTGGTTCACTTGTCCTTTGTTGAATGGATTGGGCTTCTTCCCTTCACGAAACTCCATGGGATAGTGTCCAGTCTTCCCGCACTTATAGCAAGTAATGTGACTTAGATCTCTTTTGGCGGGTGTGGCTGGATTAGGGCGGTTCTGATTGTTGCTTGCTCCATTCCCATTCCCATTCCTTGGGACAGTATGATTATGGTTACTTCCTCCATTGTAGGTGTGGCCTCCATGGTTATGAACAAGTCCTCCCGAGTTCGGGGTTAGGCAAGGCTTCTGCTGAGCTCCTGAGTTATACCTCCCTTGTCCATACTTCCTCTTACGGTTCTCAATCTGCTGCTGCTTCTCTTCAATCATAAGAGCCTTATCTACCAATTCCTGGTAATTGTTGAAGGTTGCTACCATCAACTGCATGCTCATCTCATCATTCAGCCCTTCCATAAACTTCTCCTACTTCGCGGCATCTGGGGCCACGTCATCAGGGGCATAGCGAGATAACTTGCTAAACTCATCCACGTACTGAGCTACAGTACGGTTCCCTGGCGTAAGTTGCGAAACTCACGCTTCTTCATACTCATAGCTCCAGTTGAGATATGGGCTGTACGGAAAGCTTGCTGAAACTGATCCCATGTCACCGTGGCTATAGGGTAAGTGATAGTGTAATTCTCCCACCATGAGGCTGCTGGTCCATCCAACTGATGTGCGGCAAAACGCACCTTCTCAGCATCGGTACATCCTGCAGTGGTTAACTCCCTTCCAATCCTGCGGAGCCAATCATCTGCTACTATGGGCTCGGTGCTACTGGAAAACACCGGCGGTTGCAACCTCAGACGGGCTAAGTTATCAACTAGTGGTGGTGGTGGATTTTTGTTGTTGTTGTGGTTGTTGCCTTGGTTCTAGACTAACAACTGCATCAGGGTATTATGCTGCTGGATCAACTGAGTGAGCTCCGGTGGGAAGGTAAATCCGAGGTCACGTCTCGGAGGCATCTGATGGGTTTAGAGGGAAGAGATCAGAATAGAGAAAAGGGGTCTAATGAGAAAGCAGTACCCATATGCACATGAGACAATATAGACATTTCATTCAATCAGTCAAGCAAGGGCATGCAACGGTCTAGAACTATCACAAAAGTTCTCAACTACTACTAAATACATGGGGGAATACAACTAATTATTTGGTGGTCATCTAGAAATTTTGATCGGTGGAAGACTCCATGTTGTCTGCTCTAGCTTCGTCTTCAAAGTCATCATCACTGGGGTCGGAGTCGGTGTCGTCGATGATGATGTAGTCCTCCGGACGAATCTCCTTGGGTTCTTCATCTTCTTCTCCTGGTGCGGAGTCTCCCATGAATACTCCGATCTTCTTAATCAGGTCATCATTCTTCTCCAATAGTGTCGCAATTTCTTCCTCATATCCATCACGTGTAGACTTAAGTTCTTCTTCCAGCTCGATGATCCTTGTCTTCGCCTTCTTCAAAGCTATCATGCCTGTGCACATCTGGTTCTCCTGGCGACGAATGTGCTGGTTTAACTCCTGGATGAAAGCTGCAATTGATCTATCTTTCCTGGTGCTGATCATCTCACATTGCTCATCTCAGCGCCCACAGATCTGGTAGATAGTATCCTTAAGCTCCTTTTGGTAAACTTCTCCAATGCATCCCATGGTGATGTGAGCTGCCATACTCTTTCCTAGACTCCAGGTTGGTGCATCAAAGGAAAACTATATGGGCTTACTGACTGGCGTGAATGTCCTTCCTGGAACTTGAACTTGAATCATCCATCGCTCCTCTTCTGGTAAAGTGGTGTTGTAAGTCCCGTTGAAGCTTGGTATTCCTATGTTCAGGTACCTAGTGACTTCCTTCAAATGTCGTCCAAAAGGTGCGTCTTCATCCGGTTGTGCAAACTTGTTCCTTGCGTCCGCCATCCTAAAGAGTGGAAAATGGAGAGGAGTTAGAAATGAGAAGAGAATAGTGATCTATGGCTTTAGTTTAGTGGTCATGTCCTACACTCAGCGTGGGCTTTGATACCATCTTGTAGGGACCCGACCTCAAACGGTCAAGTCTCTGTGCTTCAGTGTCATCCCTGGATCGGTAATGCTGACACACACAGTACTCGAAGGATTTATAACAGAGTAGCAATCACACACTTATTACATCGAATGTCTCAAAACAGAACTTATTACAATAAATATGGCTTAATGCCATCTAATACGATAACAGCAGAAGGCTTGGAAGATAAAGTGAGTCCATCAACTCCAACGGCATAGCTGAGCTGCACGGCAATGACCTAACAAACCTTACTCCTCATCTGAAAAGTCTGCAACATAATACGTTGCAGCCCGAAAACAAGTCAGCACATGGAATATGCTGGCAAAATAACACAGTAGAGCAAAAACAGAATAATGCTATCACTACATGCATATTTGGCTGGTGGAAAGCTCTATGGTTATAGTTTTTGCAAAAAGCCAATTTTTCCCTACAACAAAGGAATAGATTTTAATTTAACTATCATGGTAGTTGAAACATCATTGAGAAGGTTCCTCCAACTCAATCCCAATTAAAGTAATTATCAACCCAACAATATTAATTTAAAGAGTGATGAGATACTTAAGATACTCCAAGTACTAGATAATCAAAATTGTCCATAACCGGGGACACGGCTAACCATGATTAAATTATACACTCTGCAGAGGTTTGTGCACTTTTCCCCACAAGACTCGATCGCCTCTGTTGAATTTCTCGCACTACATGGTGTTTGAGAAACGGATGACCGAGACACAGTCTTTCATAAACATTAACTCTCTACTCCGGGCAGACCATACCAAACCTACAACCCACTACCTGCTGATCTACCTCTTCGAGAGATTCACGTAACTTACTCAACTATGCTAGATCCCATAATATCTTGTGGTTGCACACGGAAGTTTCTAGCCTGAATCATCTCAGTTCCCTTTGAGCCTGGGTGGTGGTCCATAGGAAGATCACACGGAACCCCGGGATTTCCAAAAAATACAGGAAACACTGGGTTCTCCAGGTGCCTCAATCCACCCAGATGTGTATTCAAGATGCCACCTTAAGTTGAACCATTAATTAACAATCTCACATCTGTCATGGATTTCACTCACCCAAACCACATCTACGAGCATAGCATAGCAATATAAGCAACACGTGGAAGTAACTCCCAAGGTTTGAGTATAACAGGGCAATAGGTTCTACCTCATCATCTACTTCCCAACCCACATGTTAATGACATCCTAATCATGCAATGTTTGAGGATTGAAACTAATGCATAAAAACTGGGTATGGAAACAGTATGATCAATGTGTTACTTGCCTTGCTGATGACCCGCGAAACCTAGGGACTCCAAATAGCACGCTTCGCACTCCGGGAATTCTATCGCAAACAAACAATATCGTACATAAGCAATCAAGCAAAGATGCACGGGCAAAACTCAAATAAGAAGAATTTACTAGAAAGTTCAACTTAAGAACTCCGGTTTGCAAAAAGAATCAAATCAAACGGAGCAACGAAACTCAAACGGCAAAAGAAACAAGATCCGTTTACTAATTTGGACTAAGGTCAAATTTTACAATAGCAAAATCTTGTTTAAGTTGATTAAGCAGAAAGAGGGTTTCGAGACGAAGATCTAGGCGCTTGAATCACCTGATTCCGATAAACGAGCGAAAAGATAAACCGAAATGAAAATTGGATCAAAAATCGCGATTGAAAATAATTGTGGAAAAATCCGATAAAAAGAAAACTGACGAACAGGCTAACGAATAAGCGTTCGTTATCTGTAACTAACGAGTGAAAACCGTTCGTTTAAACGAACGTCTGTTAAATAACTAACCGAGAAAACCAGCGAACCGATATAAAAAAACGAACTATGGTTTTAAAAAAACCGAATCGGTTTTCTAGAGAAAACTGGCGGCGAACGGCTACCTCGTCTGATCCGGCGAGGCGCGGGGCTCCGGCGGCGGGGCTTCAGCGGCTGGCTTGCGGGGCGACGGCGGCGCGGCGCTGCGGCGAGGGGCGGCGGCGAGGCGCGGGAGGCGGCGGCGCGGCTCAAGAGGCGAGCTGCGGCAGCGACGGGGTTGGTGGTGGTGGCGGGGGGGCTTGGGGCGGCATATAAAGGGGGGAGGGCGGTGACTTGGGGGAGGGGCAAGGCAGCGGTGGCGGGCTTGCGGGGCGGCAGGGCAACAGCTGTGCGGCGCTGCGGCGAGGGGCGGCGGCGGCGGCGAGGCGCGGGAGGCAGCGGCGCGGCTCGGGAGGTGGGCTACGGCGGCGGGGTTGGTGGTGGTGGCGGGGGGGGCTTGGGGCGGCATATAAAGGGGGCAGGGGCGGTGGCTTGGGGAAGGGGCAAGGCGGCGGCGGAAGAGGAGTCCGGCTCGGACTCTTGTCCGAGTCGGCGGCGGCGGCGGCGCGACCTTGGGGAGACAGCGGCGCGGGGAGATGGGCCGGCCCGGCTGGGTTTCGGCCCAGTCGGCGCCCGAAGTTTTTTATTAAAAAAACAATTCCGCCGAACAAAAAAAAATCCTAGAAAATAAAATAAAAATCTAAAAATGCCAAAATAAATTTTCACTGTCTAAATAAAATATTTAGAACAAGATGAACATTTTCTTGGCCCTAAAATGCAATTTTGGAAACGTGCAATTTTTCTAATGCAAATAAAATTGCAATAAAATCCGAATAAAATCAAATATTTGATTTTAATATTTTTCCTCCAATATTTCAATTATTTTGGAGAAGTCATATTATCTCCTCTCATATATTTTTATATGAAATATTTTCGGAGATAAAAATAATTAAAACCAACCTCCTCGTTTTAATATTTGATAAAAATCAAATATGAAAACCGGGAAATCCTCGACTCTCTCCGAGGGTCCTTGAGTTGCTTAGGATTTTCAAGGATCGTGAAACGAAAATGCAATAAAATATGATATGCAGGAATGATCTATGTATAACATCCCAAATAGAAAATTTGGGATGTTACAATCTTGCAAGTCTATAGTCACCTATTATGTGTTATGATCCATTAACCCCGAAGTGACAATAATCGGGATACCTACCGGTGATGACCGTAGTTTGAGGAGTTCATGTATTCACTATGTGTTAATGCTTTGGTCCAGTACTCTATTAAAAGGAGGCCTTAATATCCCTTAGTTTCCATTAGGACCCCACTGCCACGGGAGGGTAGGACAAAAGATGTCATGCAAGCTCTTTTCCATAAGCACGTATGACTATATTTGGAATACATGCCTACATTACATTGATGAATTGGAGATAGTTCTGTGTCACCCTATGTTATGATTGTTACATGATGAACCACATCCGGCATAATTCTCCATCACCGATCCATTGCCTACGAGCTTTCCATATATTGTTCTTCGCTTATTTACTTTTCCGTTGCTATTGCTATCATCACTACAAAATACCAAAAACATTACTTTTGCTACTGTTACTTTTTGCTACTCTTACCACTACTATCATATTACTTTTCTACTAAATACTTTGCTGCAGATATTAAGTTTCCAGGTGTGGTTGAATTGACAACTCAACTGCTAATACTTGAGAATATTCTTTGGCTCCCCTTGTGTCGAATCAATAAATTTGGGTTGAATACTCTACCCTCGAAAACTGTTGCGATCCCCTATACTTGTGGGTTATCACATGACATTACCAAAATTATCATCATGGAAGTATCCACTTCCATGACGATAAATCGCGCGTCACAAAAGTGCTTTCGTCAAGGGTGACCGACACATGGCATCCACCATAATGGAACGTCGTTAAGCTATCAGGTCCGGTTTTGGATCCGATAACCCGTTAACAGCCCGGACCAATGGGGATTTTCCACGTGTAAAATTATCATTGGCCTGAGGAAACACGTGTTGCCTCACCGTGGGGACAGATGTCATCCACTCATTGGACAGTAGGCGCCTATGATAGGTTGACACATGGCACGGCCCAATAGTGGCCCATTCAGGTGAAAAAGGTCGGACGAGTAAAAATTAGCAGGCCGGCCCATATAAGGCCTACTTGTGTCAGGTCCATTTAAGACCACGGCCCATACGAGATGTGCCAATTCGGCCCGTCAACGGTCCGTTAAAGATTTGACACCATTGCAACCCATCATCAGTTCGAGCCCGTTATTAACCCGCTATATATTTGGGCTCAATATCGGCCCGATGAGATTTCGGCCTGTTAACGGCCCATTCAGTGGATGGGCCAATTTTCACGATGTACATATTTCGGCCTTTTAGCGACCCATTTAAATGTTGGGCTAATTTCCGGCCCAGTCTGTCTTTCAACCTCTTGACGGCCCATAAATGAGTTGGGCCATTTGTAGTCGGACCCGAGTTTCGGCCTTTTAGCGACCCATTTAAGTGTTGGGCTAATTTCCGGACTAGTGTGTCTTTCAGCCTGTTGACGGCCCATATATCTGTTGGGCCATTTGTAGTCGGCCCTGAGTTTCGGCCTTTTAACGGCCCATGCCCTTCATGGTCCAATACCAGCCTGGTTTCTCTCTCGGCCTGCTAAAGGCCCACAACACAGTTGGGCCATTTACAATACGACCTGACTTTCGGCCTCTTGGCGGCCCATGCTCTTCATGGTCCAGTACAAGCCCGCTGTCTCTTTCGGCTTGCTAAAGGCCCATAGTATAGTTGGGCCATATGTAGCTCGAACTTAGTAACGGCCTATTAACGGCCCGTGAAATCAACTGGGCCCACCTGTTGCCCGCTTTGATGTCGGCCTGTTAACGACCCGGGAGTTAAGAGGGCCGACCATTAACTTTCGGCCTGGTAACGACCCATTAACTTAATGGGCCCACTAAAGTTCGTACATGTCTTTAGGCCAAATTAGATAATTTGAGCCCATTACAACGAGCAATTATGCACAGGACCAAAACCGATCAAGCAAAGGTGCGACATACGGGGAAAAACGTTGCACATCCAGCATATATTACAGGAAATTACATCCACTGGGCAATCAAAGATTGATGCTAGTGAAAATAAATGAACAGAACCTAACGATCTACAACGTCACAATCTGCAACCTCAGCACGGATGACGCCCATAAGCATGTGGGCAAGTTCTTGCTACTTTCCTACACTGTCTCTAAAAACATTGATCAGTTGTTGTGTCACACGACTCTGCACCTCTGATTCATCCACCATTTCCATCATTCCTTCAGCCATTAATTGGTTCACAAACATACATTTTTTCTGTTGCATTCGAGACAGAGGATACTAAACAGATTCAGATGGCGATTTTGGCAGGCTTGTATTATTGATACTGGAGAGTGTCTCGACCACTGCATCATAACATAACTTAAGAGGGGAATCAAACAGATTAATCATGAGTTATTATCATATTACCTGGCCTAGATTTATTGGAAAGAAACAATGGGGTTGCCTTGCTGTTTTCAGAGTTTGTCTTCTTATCTTCAACAGCCTGCACCAAATTAAGACACTAGCATTGCTATCATTGGCCAAGTCAGATAATAGGAAAGCAACATTGGCACAACGAACGTTTGGGCAACTAGCCAACACCAAATTAACACAATATGGCATAGCTATCATCAGCCAGGTAAGGTAATACGAAAGCAACATTGACACAATGAATGAATGGGCAACCAGAGCAGCACTACAATTCAGTAATGTGCATGACATGAGATAGTACACTCATGCAGCTCAGTTTGCAAAACTACCAGGCAGTTTTCTTTACAAAAATCAACATTGGCGCCTTTAACATTTTGCTACAACTAATTTTAGATCAAATAAAGGTTGGATTCATGCCGATTAACAAAATACATGCTGATGTAAAAACATAGTGATATACAACAGGTACTTACATCAGCATTGGAGCATAGAGAATTCCCGCAAGATATTTTCCTCGAATACAATCCCAATGAAGGAAGTCTTCTATCATTTAACCTTATTTTCTAAAAGAGAGATGGGTAAGAAACATGTAGAAAATATGATCAGAATGCTATAAAATTTCATGATGCAAGGATACACACACGCTTCTTAGAACGGAGTTGACATTCTTTTGCTCGACTGGAGTGGACTAATTCTTTGCCACTGGAATCTGCTTATTATCAATGGGAGTTGGGTTTCTCTGTGCTGGAGTAGTATCTATGAAAAATGGAGTTGGTTTATTATCTCCTGGCGTTTGGATCTTTTGCAAAGACCTGGTTTGTAACCCTTTAGATTCTAACATAGCCGTCTTCCCCTTGCATGCCTTATATAGAAGAATGGTGCTTCAATTATAAAACATGCTACAGCAGAGAGATGGAATAGGTACTAAAGAATAGAAAGGCATGACATATTGACGTGTATTCCCTCCATCCGGAAAAAAATGGATGGGTCGGCATATTTCAGTTCTAGATACATCCTTTTCTATCCATTTCGGCAACATGTAATCCGGACGGAGGGAGTATGGTGTAAGAGCTAGGGATACGACGGGACAACACAGTAAAAAACACTAGTTGAATGTAAAATTGTATGCTAGCGGAATACGTATAGAAAAAACTAAGGCAACATACACATGTATGATTGGGAAACTAAGATGGCATTGCAATAGAGCACTAGAACAGCACTTCAATGTAAAAAATGGTATGGTAGACAGATGAAGTACATGCTGATGAATAACAATGCATAAGATATTCAGAAGCATGATGTCCAAATTAAGCAGATGGCATTGCGATAGAGTAGAATGACAGTACTTGAATTTGAAAACATGTTATCATGAATGGAATAGGTACTAAAAACAGGAAGGCATGACATATTTACATGCATGATCAGCATGCTAAGCACATGGCATTGCAACAGAGGAGATACACTCCAGGACATTATATGCATGTTGTACCCATATCACGGGCCAAGTTAGAGCAAGGACCTTGTGGGGTGAAGAGGATTCAACATCTTTCTGCAAGTCTTCTGAAGAACTGCCTTTACATGTTCCATCATATTGGGTATCATTGACATCAAGTTTATTGGCCTTTACATTGCTCCGTGAGGTTCTTGTGGATATATCAGTGTGTGCAATTATATCTGACATGCATGGAAGACAACTACTAGTTCGATTTATGTAATGAGTGCCTGTAGGAGACGACATAAATAGTAGGAATGGGGTTAACTAGCAGCAACAGGTCTCAAAAACTAAAGGGAGAACACAGATGAAAGCTACAGAATATGTATCGTTTGTACTCAAGATTAACTAGATGGCACACAAAAGTATTAAAGAACAACATAGGTAATACTAGAAGTGGTATAATACTATAATCACCAGCCTGTGGGATAGCATTGGCTGATGGATGATAACTATGGAACAACATTACCTAAAGAACAAGTATCTTAGCTGAACTATGGAAAAACGTTAACTCCTGAACAAGAACCGTAAGAGATTAGCATGAATATACAGTGAAATGTGATAATCTATTTTCCATGCTTAGATGAATAACAAAGCCATAAATGTTGCACACAAGTAAGATGAGGGTACAATCTATCTGGCTGCCATCCATAGGAGTGAGCATCATGTGCTGACTTGTCGATGGCCCTGCAGCTGTTGTGGTTGTCCATGTCGGGCACACGCATTCGATGCAGGGAACTGTTGAGTGGGGACTATAGCTCCCTTCTGGTGTATGCTTCCCTTGTTGGAGCAGCTCAGGTGAGTCAGAAGACGGTGTGGATGAAGATCCAGATAACGCATAATGTTAAGAACGACACATCTCCTTGATCTGAAGAAATACACTAAGATGTCAATAGCAAGGTACGAGACTGGTCACACATCTGTTGGCTAAAGACTAAATTGGGGTCACACGATTTTTATTTTATTTTGGTACTGTCCAATCTATGCCGGATGGCTTGATGGCCGGCTTGTGCCTCCCGGATGAAACTGTTAGGAATCTTCCCCGAAGAGCCAGCGACCAACGGCAAAGCAGCCTGCCTCCGCCGTCCGTGGCCCCGGCCAAAACCCCGCTCCCCGCCCCACCGCACTGCCGTGGTTGCGCCGCCCCCGGGCCAATCCACAAAGACTCCCCGTCATCCAGATCCGGCGGCGGCAGTACCTTCAACCCACGCAACTCTAAGATAGCCATCTAAGCACTGCTTCCACGGCGAACTTGCGGCCCCGCACCCTTACGTTAGACACCAGCCAACCGGCAGCCTAGGAGCTCTGCCGCCTCGAGGGATGCTGCTTCCCAGTGGGAGTCAATTGGCTCAAAATAAAAATTTAGACAATTGACGCCTGAATAAAGTGATTTGAGATGAGGGTGCGACCTATCTGGTGGCATGGTGAAGTAGGCAGGTCCAGCTGCCAAGTCGGTGAGACCGGCGCAGGTTGCGGTGGCGATCGGCGGCAGGGAAACAACGATGTCATGACGGTAGACGGCTACGGGGAAGCAACGCCGGGACTCTGGACGGATCCGAAGTTGGAGCCGCTCCGGCGCCATGAACAACGTGGGGGTGAATCGGCTCTGGTACGGTTCACGCGGCCGTCATCGAGGCAGCTCCAGCAGCACGGAGTAAGAGGCACATGGCCCAGTGACGACGGCAAATGGACAGCGTCTCCGGCATTAGGCAAGAGGGCGGCTATGAAATTGGTGCGGTGGGGGCGCCATGGAGGAGGGGCTGAGGTTTCGTGGCTCGGGAGAAGGGAGCTTCTGGGGAGAAGGTGATTTGGCGGCCACGAGGTATGAATGGGGGGATTGGGAAGGGAGTGGAACCATGTTTTACGGACGCATTTGTCTGAAATGTAAGGGGGAGTTACAGTTCTGCCCCTGCCTTTAGGCTTCTTGGCTTGGGTCTATGTACTAAGGGTCGGGGATAGTTGAGTAACTTTGCTTCTCCCCAAATAGTGGGTGGGAGCGATTTCGGGCGAGGAGGGCGTGTTTTGAAATATAGTGGGCGCGAGCGATTTCGGGCGAGGAGAGCGTGTTTTGAAATAGTGGGCGCAAGCTATTTCGGGCGAGGAGAGTGTGTTTTGCCGACCATGATTTATGAATTATTCGGCACATGTCATTTCGGCCGAGGAGAAGGCACGCTTGGATGAAGTTACAAACCTACCCTCGATGTACAACTGGCCAATTGATGCGTGTCCCACATAGGACGGTAATTTCGTGTCTCCCATTTATTTGCTCGGGCGAATTCCACCAAGCAGAGGATGTTTAACGGTTCGTTCAAATTTTGGGAGAACTAGCATCCACGTCTACCTTACCAAGTCGATTCGAATCAAATTTTGAAATATTAGCTTGCCACCTCTTTTTTAGATGGAGAGATGATGCTCGGGAGTAATGTGTTTTTACATGCTCGTTGCTAGCGATTTACTATATGACAAATAGTTGACCCACTCAAAAATGGGAATCAAACCCAAAATGAAATATCTCGATTCAATGAAATAGCTCGTTCACGAGGTCAAAATAGTGAACTAAATCCAAAATTGAACACCTCAATCGAGTAGCATGTTGTACAGTATATAGTACTCCATGAACATGTTGAAAGTCAAATTAATGAACTTGTTTGATATATGCATATATCCGTTCATGTGTGGATTGCAGACAACATGTTCTCCAATTTAAATATTTGAATGCAAGTTTATATCGAAACATGGTTTATATCAGTCTTTGATGCATAAAACGCGACCTCCCCCTCTCCCGGACTCCTGCTCTCTCTCTATCTCTCTCTCTCTCTCTCTCGCCGACAATCTTGAATTCTGTCGCACGAATCCAACACACAAACCTTGTTGTTCCCTCTCCCTTTCTCTCCATTTCTCTCTGTGTGTGTGGGGGGGGGGGGTCTTTCTAGTTCGCATGCATATATACTCCATCTATAGGTCTCTCTCGCACACTATGTATGATTCTCTAGTCCAAGCTAGATATCTTGGGTGCACTCATCATACGCACACAAATTCCTTGGCTCGTTGCCCGTAACTCTCTCACGCACCACTCTATCATCTCGGAGCTCTCCCCCCTCTCTCTCAAACTCTCCATCTACCTGGGTCACACATACACATGCATATCTCACTCGCACTCTATAGGCCCATCTAAAACTCTATCTCTCTCCCTTGTTCTCTCTCCATCTCACATGCACACACACACAATCTCATGCCTAGCTAGCCAAGTATGATAGTCTCTCACTCAATTGTAGGCACACGCAGTCCCCCCTATATGTATATGACTAGCTAATCTTAGTCTCCATCACAAAGATGTGCATGGTCTATCTCGATTTCTCTCGTGCACGCACCTCCCTCGATCTCCCACCCATATAGTCCCCTCACGATCTCAAGGGGATCTCTCTATCACAAACACACCCTCTCGCTCTCCCCATGCGTCCATGTTCTCCATGCGTCCCTCTCGACCTTTGTTCCTTGTTGGCCAGACCTCTATTGGACATGTGCTATAGGGGTGTCTCTCTCCGTTGCAAACAATCACACACTAGCTATCTGCATGTATATCCTCGCCTCGCTTTTCTATCTCGGAGATGCATGCTTGAGATGTTTGCCTAAGAAATGAAAAAACACACTCTCTCTCTAATATATCGTTTGTTGTCACTTTCTCTTTCACACACATCTCTTTTTGCACACTTACTCATTCTCCTTCACACGCACTTGATCTCTCTCGACTTAGGCACTCTCCTCGGTCCATAGCATATTGATTTATTGAAAAGTCAAACATCACAAAGTTTAACCATGTACGTGGAGAAAAACAATTACATCTAGAACGGGAAACATATACCATGAGATTCACCATGAGATGTAGTTTCGTATGATGTATCTTTGGTATTGTAGATATAAATAACATTTGCGTAAACCTAATCAAAGTTTCCAAAGTTTGACTTCTAAAAAATTTACATGCACTGCATTATCGAGCATATGGAATATCTCTTTCCCCCTCTCAGCTATCTGCCGCACCATACAACCTCATCGGGGCTCCTCAATCTCTCTCAAACTTTATATCTCCCTGGTTCACACATACACATGTCTCGCTCACGCTATACATATAGACCCATCCAACACTCTCTGCCCTCGTTCTCTCTCTATGTGACACGCACCACCCCCCTAATAAGTACCATAATCCCTCACTTCATCATAGGCGCAAGCACTCCCCCTAAGTATGTTTATCTCTCACTAGCCATCAGGAACACACATATTGTCTCCTTCCATCCATACGTCTATCTCAATATCTCTCGGGGTATCTTCTATCGCGCACACACCTTGTCACTCGATCTCCCACCCATGTAGTCCCATCACGATCTCCAGGGGATCTCTCTATGACAAACATACACTCTCTCCTCCCCATGTCTGCATTTTCTCCGTACGTCTCTCTCGACCTCTCTCCCTTGTTTGTCAGACCACTCCTGGCCACGTGCTAGGGGTCTTGCTCTCTCGGTTGCAAACAACCACACACTATCTCCTCACCTTGCTTCTGTTGTCGAAGATGCATGTGTGATATGTTTGCATAAGACACACACCATTTTTCTTGACTTTTATCAAGTGTAGTCCATGTCTCTTTCACACATGCGCACACACTTTTTGCACTCACTCTTTCTATTTCACTCTCTCTCTCTCTCTAATTAGGGACTCTCTCACGTCCATAAGCATATGGATGTTTTGAAAAGTCAAACCTCAGAAAAGTTTGACCAGGTATATGTGGAGAAAAACATTTACATATGGAACGATCATTAGATTCATCACAACATGTACTTACTTCATACTATCATTTATCTTTGGTATTGTAGATATAAGTAATTTCTTTATAAACTTGGTCAAAGTTTCAAAAGTTTGACTTTTAAAAAAATGTTGGAACTACATTATCGAACAGAGGGAGTAGCTCTTTCCCTCTCTCTCTGCTATCTCTCACGGGCCTCCCCTCTCACTCGAACACTCTATACCGACGGATTATATGCTCACTATGTCAGCGTATAGCTCCGTATATTGTTTAGTTGATCGGTCAACCAGTACACATGCTGCCTTGTCAGCTCGTGTTCTGTATCTTCATGTGCTGGCCCATGTGGCAGTGGGTGAAAATAAGTAAACAAGAGGCCCATCTGACATGCGGTGAAGTAAACAAAGTTGAAACCACTCAGGGTAGCACCCCGCATGCTAGTAAATTGAGGGCGCATTGAGGACACACTTCTTCCGCATGAAGGACGCACTCGTGCACAATTCACCACTTCGCGGCGGCATGCACAGAAGGACGCACTCGCGCACACTCAGCACACAACACACACCATCACACGTGTACACCGACGTCGTCGCCGGTTGAGATGGACGGCGAGGCAGCCAACAAGCGAAGGTGGCTCAAGCCAAAACCGCATCCGGCGAGCTTGGACTTCATCAGCAACCTCCCCGGCGACATGCTGCTCGTCATCATCGGCCTCCTTCCCATAAAATCTGCCGTGCGGACCGCCCTGGTCTCCCGGCGGTGGCGCCCCCTCTGGCGCCGCGTCCCCCTCAACCTCACTATCGACAGCTACCTTTACGACGGGGATTGCAAACGCATGGCCGCAGTCTCCAAGATCCTTTCATCGCACCCTAGGCCAGCCAAACGCCTTGACATCTGCATGTTCAGTACCAACTGCAAGGTCCGACCCAAGTTCGATGAATGGTTCTTACCCCCCGCCCTAGATCAGCTCGAGGAGCTCAACTTTGAAGATGGACGATGTCGCTCTCTGCCGCCGTCCGCGCTCCGCCCCGCGCCAACGCTGCGCCGCGCCAGCTTCAGCTCCTGCTATCTTCCCCAGATTAATGTCGCGCCCGCCCTTCTTCTTCCTCAACTCAAGCAGCTCTACCTCTTTGATGTTGTCATCTCGAAGAAGGCTATGGAGCACCTGCTCCGCAGCTGTACTGCGCTCGAGTACCTTCGTCTTGAGCAGATCCACGAGTTCATTAGCCTCCACATCGCCTCGACGAATCTCCGATGAATTTATGTGTCTTGCTGGCACTGCAACAAGACATCAATTGGGAAGAGATCACTCCAGCTGTTCCACGTTATGGTCATTGAGGATGCGCCTTTCCTTGAGAGATTGCTTGTATCGGATCTAGAAGGTCCAACAAAAATCAGGGTCATTGACGCGTCGAAATTGACAGTGTTGGTGCACTCGTCTGCCAAATTCTTCGAACTTTTTATTGGATCCGTAATCGTTCAGGTACAGCACTCATCTTCTTCTCCGTCTTCTTGAAATTCACATTTTTAAATTTCTTCTTGATCTATTTACGACCATCTTCCAGAAAATGATTCCCACAAGCTTGACCCAGTCTATGCGCACAATGAAGATCTTGGCAATAAAATCTATCGGCCCCAATTTGGATCAAGTTGTTGGATTCCTTACATGCTTTCCATGCACGGAGAAGCTACTCATCGAGGTGAAACTTCTTTCCTATTAGTAAACGGTAATCACAACATAGCTCAATATTTTCATAATTTTCCCAAATTACGATGACAAGTGTAGTGTTCAAAACTACATCTATGCACTGCACCAAAAGAAATGTTTCTAGTATTTTTTCTCACGTTATCACCTGCATCGTTTTTTTGTTGTACTACTATAGTAACCTAGGCTAGTCATAGTGGAAAGTAACTTAGACTACTCCAGTAACTCTATGGTTACCCTAAGAGCAAGTACTACCTCCGTCCTGGTTTACTCTTCCTATTTTGTAGTATCAAAATTTGACCATAGATTTAACTGACAAAATATTAATGCATGTCACTAAGAACTATATCATTGGATTCGTATTTGAACATAATTTCAAATGGTGCAATTTTTAGTGACATGCATTGGCATTTTCTTATGTAAATTTATGGTCAAAATATTATACTAAATAAGAGGTAGTACAAAAGTGGGCTATAACGGCCCTCAACTATGTAGGCCAAAACACATGCCAAATTCACTTGTGATGCATTTGGCATCGATGCCCCTCCATTGCTCACCTGGTGCCCCAATCTGGATCACCTACTTTGCTCCGGTGCCAAATTAACTCACGCAATGAAACAACACTTGCGTGGGAGAGAGAGAGAGAGGACTGAGGCAATAAAAAAAACACTTGTTTGGGAGAGTGAGAGGCTGGTGTAGTTGGTTTGATTGATTTGTTTATACATGTGGGTCTATGTGCACAGCGGTGCCAACTCTCTCACATCGCGAGAGCGGTGCCAAAATCTTTTGATTTGACATCGATGCGTATTATGTGGCATACTTTTGCGAAATATGGCATCGGACACATAGTGGAAGGCAACAAATGCCCAAGCTCCTCACGTACTCCTATGTAAATGAGAGGAAAGAGAAAGAGGGAGAGAGTGTGAAAAACTATCACTAGCCAGCCAACCCTATCGTATGAGCGAATGATATTGGTACCTCTTGATGACATGGCAATCTTATACAGCTAGCTACTCTAATATGTTCTCTTCTTTTGCAAATAAAAAAGACCTGAAAGTGAAAAATGTGCTGCACTATCACAATCTCATCGAATGCCTTGATCTCCATCTTACAAAAATTGATTTGATCGACTACCCAGGTAGCAAATCAGAGATTAAATTGGCCAGGTTCTTTGTTCTGGAGGCAAGTGTGCTCAAGGTAATGAGGTTTGGCGTTCTTTGGCGCAACAATGAATGGCATGCTGATCACCGCAAGCATCTAAGCCTAAATGACGAAGTCTCCGTAGAAGCTGAATTTGTTTTTGAAACATCAAGTGGCCAGAGACTCGAAAACTTATTTGCCCATTAGTGACTTGTCAGGGCGGTGGATTTTAGTTTGTACGATAATGATGCATCCACCTAAAGTAACGAAAGTTCTTACGTAAACTTCCTAGTAATTCCCTCTTTGTAGGTGCAGCATTACTCCTAATATTTGTAATATCAGTTTGAAAATTGTAATATTGCCGTGTCCTATTCCTGCGTTTTCAAAATCCTGCGAATCAAACAGGTCCTGAGTTAGTGATGATGTTGTGCCTGCCATCTTTCACCAATAGCCGTCGGATCTAGATCTGACGCATACAAACCAAACTTCTCCAGTTTTGCAAAAAGATGCCCGCACTTGTTCCCTATTTACAAACAACTCCTTGTCTCTCACAATCAGCCTTATCTCCGCCCACCACATCTAGAAGGCCATGGAAAAATCTGGCGCGATGGCCGTTACCGGTGCCGTCCACCCCCCCCAATCTTGGTGTTCCGTGCAATGCACGGGCATCTATGCATGGGAAATTATGTCGAACACGGCTAGTTGTAAGCAGGCTAGGTCTACAGCCATGATGATAGTGACTGCAAACGGTGAGGCTGACTATGGTATGCCGAACACGGCGCCTATACTCAGGTGTCGTCTCCGGCGTAGGGTCTTGTCACTTCACTGTGAGGAGCAGCACATAATAATTTGACCAACGGGTAGTACAGTGCTACTACATTGGTAGTACTACTACTAGTACTAGCACCACCGTCAGGATTTAGTAGTACTACCACGTCCATCTAGATTTAGTATTTGACTAGCAATATCTAGTAATGCATATCACAACAAATGTACTACTCCCTATGTAAATAAATACATGGTGTATTGTTTTATTCCTATCGGCGAGATAACTTAATGTCTTTTTGCTACTTAATAGGATTACATGCAATGAACTAACCACCGCATGTGATGTTTGGTAGTCTCAAGTCATTGAAAGCATGCACGGCCCACATCTCTCATTGGTTGATATGTCACGAAATAAGAAACGAGGAGGGAGTTAATGTACCGTGCCTAAGTGTTTTGGGATTATTTGGTTTTCGTAAGGTGACTTACACAACATTTTTGGTTACATTCATTAACATTTTATTAGTTAAATCAAAGGTCAAAACTTGGCGCAAAAGGCAAAGGGGACCAATAAACCAGTAAACATCAAAGTTCTCTTGTTTGGCCCCAACTAGAGGTCCGGTGAGATAACTATACTGCATTGGCACGGAGGGGGACGCAGCTTCATTGACTTACTGCACCTGCCTTTGGGTGTATGACACGTGGGGCCAATGGGTGGATGGCCAACTTATCATACAGCCGAAGGCAGGTGGAGTAGAGGGGCGAGAAGTAGATGGCCAACACGCACGTGAATTCAACGCAGTCTGCACTTCTCATATAAAGGCTCCCGCCAGTCCAATCTACGAAATCCTACGCACCTATGCACCCAAGGGCAAGAGTGATCACTCCAATCGCAAGATCAGTTGACTAGAAGCTAGACCCATGGAGGCGATGAGCGCGAGCATCAGCCGGCTGTGCCAGATGGTCCACGACACCGGCCTGCGGCCCGGCACCGAGGAACGTCTCCAGGTAGTGCTTGAGGCCGCCAGGGCGAGGGGTCACTTGGACGACAACTTCGTCTCCTTGTTCGACGAGGTCCTCGTCGGCTTCCTCGACAAGTTCATCGTCGTCAAGAAGCTCGCAGACGACCTTGACGTATGCCTCCAGCCCACGCACCCAGGCTCTGTGATGCCTGCCACCCTCAACGGCCTCTATGGTGACAACCTCTTCGACGCACTGGTGGCCCTGCGACTGCCCGCCGTCGCACCGGAGAATGTCCACCTCGAGGTCGCGCTCGCCGCGCAGCGCCTGGTGCAGCAAGACACCATCGACATAATCACCCACGTCTACGCGCAAATCATCCACAAGGACTACTACATGCAAGAGGAGGATGATAGGACGCTGGACTTCTTGGACCGCAGGGCAACCTTGGACAGCATTGTTCAGAAGCACGTTGAGCTTGCCGCCAATGCCGCTGCTCCTCACACGTCGGTTGGTGACCAGGTGCACTCGCGCATGAGGATGTCATTGATGGATCCGTATGTATCTTCATCTTTTCGTCAAATCCATGTAGTAGTATATGGTACTACTAGTAATTATCTTACCTTTCGCATCAACTTCATAATTTTCATACGTACTCCATGCATGAACCGCGCCAGAACCAAACCTCTCATTACTCTAGGGAAAATCGTTATGTCAATCTATCGGTCGCGCCATGGAGCAAAACCAAAATTTACAAGTTACAAGTTCAAAAGGAAAAGCTTGTCTTGTTCGCGTCACACCCCCACACGGTTGGTCCCCCATGCCGCTCAAGGGGGAATGCGTGATGTGTTGCATTTTCACTTACAAGTGGGACCGCAGTTGAGCAAACCGACTATCGGCAAACCCCCACCCCGCCCACCGCGCGATGGCTGAGAAAATAGGAGGGAGAAGAGATGGATGTAGCACGGACTCCAAGAAAATTGGTGTCGGATGGGACTCGTG
The DNA here is from genome assembly GCF_056163025.1 of Triticum urartu. NCBI lineage: Eukaryota > Viridiplantae > Streptophyta > Magnoliopsida > Poales > Poaceae > Triticum > Triticum urartu. The sequence continues at coordinate 430,079,035 of NC_141879.1, forward strand.
TGGGTGACGTGTGCCGTACTGCTAGATGATAACCCATAAGTATAGGGGATCAATTGTAGCCTCTTTTGATAAGTAAGAGTGTCGAACCCAACGAGGAGCTAAAGGTAGAACAAATATTCCCTCAAGTTCTATCGACCATCAATACAACTCTACGCACGCTTGACATTCGCTTTACCTAGAACAAGTATGATACTAGAAGTACTATGTAGGTGTTTTTGGATAGGTTTGCAAGATAATAAAGAGTGTGTAAATAAAAATTAGGGTCTATTTTAGTAAAGAGCTTTTTGTTACGAGAAAGTTATTTGTCCCTAGGCAATCGATAACTAGACCGGTAATCATTATTGCAATTTTATATGAGGGAGAGGCATAAGCTAGCATACTTTCTCTATTTGGATCATATGCACTTATGATTGGAACTCTAGCAAGCATCCGCAACTACTAAAGATCATTAAGGTAAAACCCAACCATAGCATTAAAGTATCAAGTCCTCTTTATCCCATACGCAACAACCCCCTTACTCGGGTTTGTGTTCCAGTCACTCACGCAACCCACTATAAGCGAATCATGAACGTATTGCAACACCCTACAGCGGGGATCCCTCACCTTGCGCAACACAAAGAGCACCATAGGACAGCACCAATAATAAAACATGCAACTCAAACCAATCTTGATCATCAAATAACCCATAGGACAAAACAGATCTACTCAAACATCATATGATAGCCATACATCATTGGGAAATAATATATAGCGTTGAGAACCATGTTTAAGTAGAGATTACAGCGGGTAAGAGAGAGGTTACACCGCTGCATAGAGGGGGGAAGAGTTGGTGATGATGGCGATGAAGTTGTTGGTGAAGATTGCGGTGATGATGATGGCCACGGCAGCGTTCCGGCGCCACCGGAAGAGAAGGGGAGAGGGGGGCCCTTCGTATTCTTCTTCCTTGACCTCATCCCTAGATGGGAGAAGGGTTTCCCCTCTGGTCCTTGGCCTCCATGGCGTGGGAGGGGCGAGAGCCCCTCCGAGATTGGATCTGTCTCTTTGTCTCTCTCTGTTTCTACGTTCCCAGATTCTTCCCTTTCACCATTTCTTATATTCCCGAAGATCCGTAACTCCGATTGGGCTAAAATTTTAACACGGTCTCTATCCGGACATTAGCTTTCTTGCAGCGAAAGAAGGGCACCAACTGCCTTACGGGTGGCCACGAGGGTCAGGGGTGCGCCCAGGGGGGTGGGGCGCGCCCCTTGCCTCGTGCCTCCCTCGGGCACCGTCTCGCGTGGATTTTTATTCCCAAAAATCATATATATTCCAAAAAAAATCTCCGTCAATTTTTATCCCGTTTGGACTCCGTTTGATATGAATATTATGCGAAACAAAAAACATGCAACAAACAGGAACTGGCACTGGGCACTGGATCAATATGTTAGTCCCAAAAATAGTATAAAAAGTTGCCAAAAGTATATGAAAGTTGTAGAATATTGGCATGGAACAATAAAAAATTATAGATACGATGGAGACGTATCAGCATCCCCAAGCTTAATTCCTGCTCGTCCTCGAGTAGGTAAATGATAAAAAAGATAATTTTTGATGTGGAATGCTACCTAGCATAATCTTGATCATGTATCTAATCATGGCATGAATATTAAGACACGAGTGATTCAAACCAATAGTCTATCATTTGACATAAAAAACAATAATACTTCAAGCCTACTAATAAAGCAATCATGTCTTTTCGAAATAACATGGCCAAAGAAAGTTATCCCTACAAAATCATATAGTCTGGCTATGCTCCATCTTCACCACACAAAATATTCACATCATGCACCACCCCGATGAGAAGCCAAGCAATTGTTTCATACTTTTGACGTTCTCAAACCTTTTCAACTTTCACGCAATACATGAGCGTGAGCCATGGACATAGCACTATAGGTGGAATAGAATGGTGGTTGTGGAGAAGACAAAAAGGAGAAGATAGTCTCACATCTACTAAGTGTATCAACAGGCTATTGAGATGCCCATCAATAGATATCAATGTGAGTGAGTAGGGATTGCCATGCAACGGATGCACTAGAGCTATAAGTGTATGAAAGCTCAAACTGAAAACTAAGTGGGTGTGCATCCAACTTGCTTGCTCATGAAGACCTCGGGCGTTTGAGGAAGCCCATCATCGGAATATACAAGCCAAGTTCTATAATGAAAATTCCCACTAGTATATGAAAGTGATAACTCAAGAGACTCTCTATATGAAGATCATGGTGCTACTTTGAAGCACAAGTGTGGTAAAAGGATAGTAACATTGCCCCTTCTCTCTTTTTCTCTCATTTTTTTGTTTTTTTGGTTTTTTGTTTTTTGGTGGGCTTCTTTGGCCTATTTTTTTATTTGGGCTTCTTTGGCCTCTTTTATTTATTTTTAATGATGATCATCACACTTTTATTTACTTCCAACTCAATATTACAACTCGATATCTAGAACAAAGATATGACTCTATATGAATGCCTCCGATGGTGTACTGGGATGTGCAATGATCTAGCGTAGCACAGATATCAAAAAATGGACAAGCCATAAAAATATCATGCTAGCTATCTTACGATCATGCAAAGCAATATGACAATGAATGCTCAAGTCATGTATATGATGATGGAAGTTGCATGGCAATATATCTCGGAATGGCTATGGAAATGCCATGATAGGTAGGTATGGTGGCTGTTTTGAGGAAGGTATATGGTGGGTTTAAGGTACCGGCAAAAGTTGTGCGATACTAGAGAAGCTAGCAATGGTAGAAGGGTGAGAGTGCGTATAATCCATGGACTCAACATTAGTCATAAAGAACTCACATACTTATTGCAAAAGTCTATTAGCTATCGAAACAAAGTACTATGTGCATGCTCCTAGGGGGATAGATTGGTAGGAAAAGACCATCGCTCGTCCCTGACCGCCACTCATAAGGAAGACAATCAATAAATAAATCATGCTTCGACTTCATCACATAACGGTTCAACATACGTGCATGCTACGGGAATCACAAACCTCAACACAAGTATTTCTACAATCCACAACTACCCACTAGCATGACTCTAATATCATCATCTTTATATCGCAAAACTATTGCAAGGAATCAAACATATCATATTCAGTGATCTACAAGTTTTATGTAGGATTTTATGACTAACCATGTGAATGACCAGTTCCTGTCATCTCTCTAAATAGATATAAGTGAAGCAAGAGAGTTTAATTATTTCTACAAAAGATATCCCCACGCTCTAACAAATATAAGTGAAGCCAAAGAGCATTCTACAAATGGCGGTTTTGTATGTAAAGAGAAACAGGTAATCCAAACTTCAAATGGTATAAGTGAAGCACATGAAGCATTCTATAAAGCCACCAAGGACTATCCCATACCAGCATGGTGCATAAAATAAAAATGAAAACTAAATGCAAAAGGACGCTCCAAGATTGCACATATCGCATGAACGAAACGAATCCGAAAACATACCGATACTTGTTGAAGAAAGAGGGGATGCCTTCCGGGGCATCCCCAAGCTTAGACGCTTGAGTCTCCTTGAATATTTACTTGGGGTTCCTTGGGAATACCCAATCTTGAGCTCTTTCCTCTCTTCCTTCTTCTCACATTGAGACCTTCTCGATCATCGAACACTTCATCCACACAAAACTTCAACAGAAAACTCGGTAAGATCCGTTAGTATAATAAAGCAAATCACTACTCTAAGTACTATTGAAAACCGATTAATATTTTGTTTTTCCATTGTGTCTACTGTAATATTACTTTTTCATGGCTTAATCCACTGATATAAATCGATAGTTTCATCAGAACAAGCAAACTATGCATCAAAAACAGAAACTGTCTAAAACAGAACAGTCTGTAATAATTTGAACATTCACCATAGTTCTGATACTTGAAAAATTCTACCAAAATTAGGAAAAATAAAAAATTTGTATAGAAAGACAGTTCAAAAAGAATCAGAACCATTGGACGTTCAAGTAAAAAAATGTAAAATCGCGCACGACAGCCAAAGTTTCTGTCCTGCACCGTACAAATCATCAAGCAAATGTAAACATCCTAAAGGAAAACCTTGGCACATTATTTTTATAATAAAATGGAATTGTACAAGGGGATAATTATTTTTGTTGAAAAGTTTCTGTAATCAATATTCACAAAGTTTCTGTGAACATGAACAAAGTTCAAGGCTAGCTCCAACTTCAACAATGCTCGTCTTTCTCACTTTCGCTTTCCTTTTTGAAAAGTTTTGGGTTCCCCTCTTTTTTTGTTTTTAAACTATATAAAAGCACTCAACAGAAGTAAATGACTCTCTAAAACTTCCAGGTTGTCTCCCTGGCAGCGCTTTCTTTAAAGCCATTAAGCTAGGCATATAGTGCTCAAGTAATGAATCCACCCGGATCCCAAGGTATATCAAAGCCAATTTTAATTAACAATGATTTGTAATTTAGTAGTGAGCACAAAGCAACATATATCAAGCAAAGACGAAGTCTAACTCTCTTCCTATGCATCGGCATGTCATAAAAGAACAATTCATGCACACATAGTAAAGGCCAATGCATAGTATAAACAGTTTCTTGCAATTTTATCATGTGGGGAACATAGAGAGGTGGAGATATAGTTCCTCTCTCATAATAATTGCAAGTAGGAGCAGCAAGCACATGCATATTATACTCATCAAAATCATCATGTGTAGTAGTAAAAGGCAACCCATCAATATAATCCTTAATAAGCACAAACTTCTCCGATATAGTGTAGTTTGGAGAATTCAAAAAGATAATAGGACTATCATGTGTGGGTGCAATAGCAACAATTTCATGTTTAACATAAGGAACTATAGCAAGTTCATCTCCATAAGCATAATTCATATTGGCATCTTGGCCATAAGCATAGCAAGCATCATCAAAAAGGGATATTTCAAAAGAATCAACGGGATCATAGCAATTATCATAGCATTCATCCTTCGGTAAGCACGAAGGGAAATTAAACAATGTATGAGTTGAAGAGTTACTCTATTTAGAAGGTGCGCACGGGTGATCAATCCACTCTTCCTCTTTTTGTTCTTCGCTCTCCTCCTCATATTTTTCATCCAATGAGCTCACAGTTTCATCAATTTCTTCTTCCATAGATTCCTGCAAAATATTAGTCTCTTCTGGGACAGCGGAGAATTTCTCAATAAACGCATCAATATCGGAATTGAATTCATAATTGGCATAGCAATATTTAAGGATAGCTAAATTTCCAGGTCTATAAACAGCATCATAAAGATTTTCAAACTCCTTGAACATAGATTCAATTTCATAAGCACCCATAAAAGCAACGAATTCTTCTATTTGTTCCACATCATAGTAATCATATATACCATTAGCATAAGAAGCTAAGGTTTTATTATCATTAAATTCACATGAAAAGGGAAGGTGTGGAGCCTTCATCCTAGAGCAACAAGTATAATCATATCTCAAGCATAGTTGCCTAGCATACCAATACAACATATAAATTTGATCCCATAATAATTTCCCTTTTTGAGTCAAGCGATAATCCCTAAAGTATTCACATTGATCCAACGCGTCTCCCATTACCAAATTGAATGGGGTTTTCCCTGGATTATCAAAGTAGTACATAATATTTGTCACATAACGAGCATCGAGGGTTTTAGGAGGTTCCTCATCTCCATGAGCAGCAAGTACACCTAATTTTTTGGTATTTCGTGTTCCATATCCATAACTAAAGATAAAGAACAACTAAGAATAGCAAATAAAAATTACTTAGTGATAAAGCAAACAAGCAGACACGAGAATATTCACCCCACGCTATTGCTCCCCGGCAACGGTGCCAGAAAAAGGTCTTGATAACCCACAGGTACAGGGGGTCAATTGTAGCCTCTTTCGATAAGTAAGAGTGTCGAACCCAACGAGGAGCTAAATGTAGAACAAATATTCCCTCAAATTCTATCGACCACCGATACAACTCTATGCACGCTTGACGTTCGCTTTACCTAGAACAAGTATGAAACTAGAAGTATTATGTAGGTGTTTTTGGATAGGTTTGCAAGATAATAAAGAGCGCATGATGACCCACAAGTATAGGGGATCTATCGTAGTCCTTTCGATAAGTAAGAGTGTCGAACCCAACGAGGAGCAGAAGGAAATGATAAGCGGTTTTCAGCAAGGTATTCTCTGCAAGTACTGAAATAAGTGGTAACACATAGTTTTGTGATAGGATAAATTGTAACGAGCAACAAGTAACGAAAGTAAATAAAGTGCAGCAAGGTGGCCCAATCCTTTTGTAGCAAAGGACAGGCCAGAACAAACTCTTATAATAGGAAAAGCGCTCCCGAGGACACATGGGAATATCGTCAAGCTAGTTTTCATCACGTTCATATGATTCGCGTTTGATACTTTGATAATTTGATATGTGGGTGGACCGGTGCTTGGGTGTTGTTCTTACTTGAACAAGCATCCCACTTATGATTAACCTCTATTGCAATCATCCACAACTACAACAAAAGTATTAAGGTAAACCTAACCATAGCATGAAACATATGGATCCAAATCAGCCCCTTATGAAGCAACGCATAAACTAGAGTTTAAGCTTCTGTCACTCTAGCAACCCATCATCTACTTATTACTTCCCAATGCCTTCCTCTAGGCCCAAATAATGGTGAAGTGTTATGTAGTCGACGTTCACATAACACCACTAGAGGCTAGACAACATACATCTTATCAAAATATCAAACGAATACCAAATTCACATGACTACTAATAGCAAGACTTCTCCCTTGTCCTCAGGAACGAACGTAATTACTCACAAAGCATATTCATGTTCATAATCAGAGGGGTAATAATATGCATATAGGATCTGAACATATAATCTTCCACCAATTAAACCAACTAGCATCAACTACAAGGAGTAATCAACACTACTAGCAACCTACTAGCACCAATCCCGGACTTTGAGACAAGAATTGGATACAAGAGATGAACTAGGGTTTGGAGATGAGATGGTGTTGGCGAAGATGTTGATGGAGATTGCCCTCTCCCAATGAGAGGAGCGTTGGTGATGACGATGGTGATGATTTCCCCCTCCCGGAGGGAAGTTTCCCCGACAGAACAGCTCTGCCGGAGCTCTAGATTGGTTCCTCCTCGTGGCGGCGGAGTCTCATCCCGAAAGGTTGCTTCTTATTTTTTTCTCATCGAAAGACTTCATATAGGAGAAGATGGACATCGGAGACCCACCAGGGGGCCCATGAGGTAGGGGGCGCGCCCTAGGAGGGGGGCGCGCCCCCCACCCTCGTGAGCAGGGTGTGGGCCCCCTGGCCTTCATCTTTGGCGAGGATTTTTCTTTATTTATTTTAAGATGTTCCGTGGAGTTTCAGGACTTTTGGAGTTGCGCAGAATAGGTCTCTAATATTTGCTCCTTTTCTAGCCCAGAATTCCAGCTGCCGGCATTCTCCCTCTTTATGTAAACCTTGTAAAATAAGAGAAAATAGCCATAAGTATTGTGACATAAAGTGAAATAATAGTCCATAATGCGATAAATATCGATATAAAAGCATGATGCAAAATGGACGTATCAACTCCCCCAAGCTTAGACCTCGCTTGTCCTCAAGCGAAAAGCCGATAACAATAAATATGTCCTCGTGTTTAGAGGTAGAGGCGTCGATAAAAATAAAATATGGACATGAAGGCATCATGATTATTCTCATAACAGCAACATATATAGATTTTGTCATATGATTACTTATGTTCAAGTGATGATCTATTCACAATGCAAAAGTATAAATCATAAACCTTATTGGGTTCCGACAAACTATAATCTCAGTCATTGAAGTAATTGCAATTTATCATAACATCGGAAAGAGTCTATGTCAGAGCTAAAAAGCAAGTCCACATACTCAACTATCATTTAGTCCTCCATAATTGCTAACACTCACGCGACACTTGTGGTTATGGAGTTTTAATCGGACACAGAGAAAGATAGGGGCTTATAGTTTTGCCCCACAACCTTTTACCTCAAGGGTAATGTCAACAATAATGGTTCATGCTCCCCTATATCCAATTAGATATATATATATCATGTTCTTTCCAACATGCTGAGCTTGCCGAAGGATAAAATGAAAAAGGAAAGGTGAAGATCACCATGACTCTTCCATAAGGTAGAAGATAATAATAAAGGATAGGCCCTTCGCAGAGGGAAGCAGAGGTTGCCATGCGCTTTTATGGTTGGATGCACAAAATCTCAATGCGAAAGAACGTCACTTTATATTGCCCCTTGTGATATGAACCTTTATTATGCAGTCCATCGCTTTTATTACTTCCACATCACAGGATCGTATAAAGCTTATTTCTCCCACACCAATCAATCATACATATTTAGAGCAAATTTTATTGCTTTGCACCGATGAAAACTTACTTGAAGGATCTTACTCAATCCATAGGTAGATATGGTGGACTCTCATGGCAAAACTGGTTTAAGGGTATTTGGAAGCACAAGTAGTATTTCTACTTGGTGCTAAGAATTTGGCTAGCATGAGGGGGAAAGGCAAGCTCAACAAGTTAGAGGATCCATGACAACATACTTTATCTCAGATATAAGAAAGACATAACTCATTATGTTGTCTTCCTTGTCCAACATCAACTCTTTAGCATGTCATATTTTAATGAGTGTTTCCAATCATAAAAGATGTCAATGATAATATATCTATATGTGAAACCTCTCTTTCCTTATTACTTCCTATTAATTGCAACAATGACCAAAGCTATGTCTGCCAACTCCCAACAACTTTTAATCATCATACTCTTTCTATGTGAAGTCATTACTCTCAATAAGATCAATATGAACTTGTTGTTTCTTTTTATTCTTTTTCTGTTTTCTTTTATTCACCCAAGATCATGGCAAAATAATCAGGCCCTTAACTCAACACTAATCATTATTATATATATAGCTCACGGACTCGATTACAAAGAGAGATCATAAAGCAAAACTCAAAACTAGATCATGCCATAAACTTTATTCTACTACATCAAGATACTACTAATAGGATCGAACTAAGAAAAACGGTAAAGATAGGAGTTGTGATTGTGATACGATACCGGGGCACCTCCCCCAAGCTTGGGCAATTGCCAAGGGGAGTGCCCATACCCAGATACTCAATTCTTCTTTGTTGGAGGAGACGGTGGAGGTGTTGTTGATGATGCGGGCTTGTCATCCATCTTCCAAGGCATAGGTTCACCATCATAGAAAGATGATCGAGTCTCCAGAATCCTCAAATCTGCAGCCAAACTCATTCTTTTGAATCTATATTCATACTCACAGTTTTGGTTTTGAAGGTCATAGACTTGGGCTTGGAGGTGCTCGATCTTCTCATGTAGCTTGAAGATGGCCTCCTCCGTATTCTTGGCATCCGGCTTGTAGTTGTTGGTGAACTTCGCGAGCATCATGTGGCTAGCGTTGATTCCACGCTCCACCATCCTTTGGCACTTGAAAACTTGTTGCTCCACTGCTTCGAGCCTCGTCTCCATGCTTCCGGTCCCCTTTGGTCCCTCTTCATCGCGGATGTGCAGCAACCCATCATGCATCTCAATGGTTTGAGGGTGTCGCAACACCTCCGCGAGGTAAGGGTTGATGACCTTCTCAAAGAACATGTCCTTGGAGGCGCTTGGGGCCGTCATGATAACCTAGATCTGTCAGAAAAACAGCTCGAAACAAGAACAAGAGATTTTTGCATGATACGGGAGTCAAAACCTTCGGGAGAATATATAATGAATTTTTACCGACCAAAATACGTAAAGTGCAAGAAAACGGAGTCCGGAAGGCACACGAGGCGCTCACGAGGTAGGGGGGCGCGCCCACCACCCTCGTGGGGCCCTCGTGTCCTTCCCGGACTGCTACTTATTTTTCTATTTTTCTAAATATTCCAAAATGGAGAAATATTGCCTTAGAAATTGTTTTGGAGTCGGTTACTTACCGTACCACATACCTATTCCCTTTCGGAGTCTGAAACGTTCCAGAAAGTGTCCCTTATGTATTCCTTCGGGGTTACGGTTTCAATAATATTGGTTTCAACATTTATGGGATTACCTGAGATATAATGTTTTATTCTTTGATCGTTTACCACCTTCGGATTTGTGCCTTCGAAGTTGTTGATTTTTATTGCACTGGAACGATAGACCTCCTCGATAACATAGGGGCCTTCCCATTTAGAGAGAAGTTTTCCTGCAAAAAATCTTAAACGAGAGTTGTATAGCAATACATAATCACCTACATTAAACTCACACTTTTGTATCCTTTTGTCATGCCATCTTTTAACTTTTTCTTTAAATAACTTGGCATTTTCATATGCTTGGGTTCTCCATTCATCAAGTGAGCTAATATCAAATAACCTCTTCTCACCGGCAAGTTTGAAATCATAGTTGAGCTCTTTAATAGCCCAATATGCCTTATGTTCTAGTTCGAGAGGTAAGTGACATGCTTTTCCATATACCATTTTATATGGAGACATACCCATAGGATTTTTGTATGCAGTTCTATATGCCCATAATGCATTATCAAGTTTCTTGGACCAATTCTTTCTAGACCTATTAACAGTCTTTTGCAAAATTAATTTGAGCTGTCTATTGCTCAATTCTACTTGACCACTAGACTGTGGATGATAAGGAGATGCAATTCAATGATTACATATTTAGCAAGCATTTTACGGAAAGCACCATGAATAAAGTGTGAACCACCATCAGTCATTAAATATCTAGGGACTCCAAACCTCAGAAAAATAACTTCCTTAAGCATTTTGATAGAAGTGTTATGATCAGCACTACTAGTTGGAATAGCTTCTACCCACTTAGTAACATAATCAACAGCAACTAAAATATGTGTATATCCATTAGAGGCAGGAAAAGGTCCCATATAATCAAAGCCCCAAACGTCAAACGGTTCAATAACAAGAGAATAATTCATAGGCATTTCTTGACGTCTACTAATATTACCAATTCTTTGACATTCATCACATGACAAGACAAACTTACGGGCATCCTTGAAGAGAGTAGGCCAATAAAAACCAGATTGCAATACCTTATGTGCAGTTCTATCTCCAGTGTGGTGTCCTCCATAAGACTCAGAATGACACTTGCGTAGGATCTGTTCCTGTTCATACTCAGGTACACAACGTCTAATAACACCATCTACTCCTTCTTTATAAAGATGTGGGTCATCCCAAAAGTAATGTCTCAAGTCAAAGAAGAATTTTTTTTCTTTTGCTGGTATGTGAAGCTAGGTGGTATAAACTTAGCAACAATATAATTAGCATAATCAGCATACCATGGAGTACTACGAGAAGTACTTATAACATTTAATTGTTCTTCAGGAAAGTCATCATTAATAGGTAGTGGGTCATCAAGAATATTTTCTAACCTAGACAAGTTGTCTGCAACGGGGTTCTCAGCTCCCTTTCTATCAACAATATGTAAATCAAATTCTTGTAGCAAGAGAACCCATCTAATAAGTCTAGGTTTAGCATATTTCTTTTCCATAAGGTATTTAATAGCAACATGATCAGTGTGAATAGTTACTTTAGAATCAACAATATAATGTCTGAACTTATCACAAGCAAATACAACTGCTAAAAGCTCTTTTTCAGTAGTAGCATAATTTCTTTGAGCATTGTCTAGAGTCTTACTAGCATAATGAATAACATCTAATTTCTTATCAATTCTTTGCCCTAGAACAGCACCTACAGCATAATCACTAGCATCACACATAATTTCAAAGGGTAAATTCCAGTCAGGTGGCTGAACAATAGGTGCGGAGACTAATGCTTTCTTAAGTATTTCAAATGCTTCTACACAATCATCATCAAAGACAAATGGTATATCTTTTTGCAATAAATTAGTCAGAGGCCGAGAAATTTTTGAGAAGTCCTTAATGAACCTCCTGTAAAATCCGGCGTGACCAAGGAAACTTCTTATACCTTTGATGTCCTTGGCACATGGCATCTTTTCAATAGCATCAACTTTGGCTCTATCAACTTCAATACCTCTTTCAGAAACTTTGTGCCTCAAGACAATACCTTCATTAACCATAAAGTGGCACTTTTCCCAATTCAAGACAAGATTAGTTTCTTCACATCTCTGCAAAACTCGATCAAGATTGCTCAAGCAATCTTCAAAAGATGAACCATAGACCGAAAAGTCATCCATGAAAACCTCACAAATCTTTTCACAAAAGTCAGAGAATATAGCCATCATGCATCTTTGAAAGGTAGCAAGTGCGTTACATAAACCAAAAGGCATACGTCTATAAGCAAAAGTACCAAAAGGGCAAGTAAAAGTAGTCTTTGATTGATCTTTAGCCGACACAGGTATTTGAGAGAAACCAGAATAACCATCTAGAAAGCAATAATGTGTGTGTTTGCATAATCTTTCTAGCATTTGATCAATAAAAGGTAAGGGGTAATGATCTTTCTTAGTAGCTTTATTTAATTTGCGAAAATCAATTACCATCCTATAACCTGTGATAATTCTTTGTGGAATCAATTCATCTTTATCATTAGGAACAACAGTAATACCTCCCTTCTTAGGGACACAATGGACAGGACTTACCCACTCACTATGAGCAACGGGATAAATTATACCTGCCTCCAGAAGCTTAAGTATTTCTTTTCTTACCACTTCTTTCATTTTAGGATTCAGACGTCGTTGAGGATCACAAACTAGTTTGGCATCTGCTTCCAAATTTATTTTATGTTGACATAGAGTGGTACTAATGCCCTTAAGATCATCAAGAGTATATCCAATAGCAGCACGATGCTTCTTCAGAGTTTTCAATAATCTTTCTTCTTCATGCTCTGAAAGGTTAGCACTAATAATAACATGATATATCTTCTTTTCATCAAGATAAGCATATTTAAGATTATCAGGCAACGGTTTAAGCTCAAACACGGGATCACCCTTGGGTGGAGAAGGATCTCCTAAAATTTCAACAGGCAAATTGTGTTGCAGAATAGGTTCCTGTTTAAATAATACTTCATCTATTTCCCTTCTTTCATTCATGAACATATCATTTTCATGGTCTAGCAAATAGTGTTCTAAAGGATCACTAGGAGGTACGGCAATAGAAGCAAGACCAATAATTTCATCCTTACTAGGTAATTCTTCCTCACAATGTTGTTTACTAAATTTAGAGAAACTAAACTCATGAACCATATCATCCAAACCAACAGTAACAATATTCTTAGTGCAGTCTATGGTAGCATTGACAGTATTTAAGAAGGGTCTACCAAATATAATGGGACAAAAGCTATCTTGTGGAGAAGTAAGAACAAGAAAATCAGCAGGATATTTAGTTTTCCCACACAAGACTTCAACATCTCTAACAATTCCAATTGGTGCAATAGTATCTCTATTAGCAAGTTTAATAGTAACATCAATATCTTCTAACTCAACAGGTGCAATTTCATTCTTAATTTCTTTGTATAAGTCATGAGGTATAACACTAGCACTAGCACCCATATCACATAAGCCATGATAAAAATGATCTCCTATTTTAACAGAAATAACAGGCACGCCTACCACAGGTCTATGTTTATCTTTATCACACGGTTTAGCAATTCTAGCAGTTTAACCTTCAAACTGAATAACATGCCCATCAATATTATCAGACAAGAGATCTTTAACAATAGCAATATTAGGTTCTACTTTAACTTGCTCAGGAGGTGTATAAGTTCTAATATTGCTTTTATGAACAACAGTTGAAGTGTTAGCATGATCCTTTATTCTAACAGGGAAAGGTGGTTTCTCAATATAAGAAGTAGGAACAATAGGATCATTATAAGTGACAGTCTTTTCTTCAACTTTAATAGGTGCAGCTACTTTTACTTCTATGGGAGGATGATATTTAAACCACTTCTCCTTAGGGAGATTAACATAGGTAGCAAAAGATTCACAGAAAGAAGCTACTATCTCAGAATCAAGTCCATATTTAGTGCTAAACTTACGGAAAATATCGGTATCCATAAAAGATTTAACACAATCAAACTTAGGTGTCATACCTGACTCCTTACCTTCGTCGAGGTCCCAATCTTCAGAGTTGCGTTTAATTCTATCCAATAAATTCCATCTGAATTCAATAGTCTTCATCATAAAAGAGCCAGCACAAGAAGTATCGAGCATGTTGCGATTGTTTTCAGATAGCCGAGCATAAAAACTTTGCATAATTATTTCTCTCTGGATCTCATGATTGGGGCATGAATATAACATTGATTTAAGCCTCCCCCAAGCTTGAGCAATGCTTTCTCCTTCACGAGGCCAGAAATTATATATATAATTGCGATCACGATGAACAAGATGCATAGGGTAATACTTTTGATGAAATTCCAGCTTCAATCTTTTATAGTCCCACGATCTCATATTATCACATAGCCTATACCATATCAATGTGTCTCCCTTCAAAGATAAAGGGAAGACCTTCTTCTTAGCAACATCATCGGGTATACCTGCAAGCTTAAATAATCCACAAACTTCATCCACATATATTAAGTGCTCATCAGGATGTTTTGTTCCATCTCCTGTAAAAGGATTAGCTAGCAGTTTTTCCATCATAGCCACAGGAAATTCAAAAGGAGTTTCATTAATAGGTTCAGTAGGTTGAGGAGCAACTCTTTGCTCTACTGGACAGGGTGAAGATACCCCGAACAAGCCCCTCAGAGAATTACTTTCCATAGTAACAAGTGACAGTAAATTTCAGCACACTATATAAATTTTTCCTTACCAAATTCCACTTACCAAAGGCGCTACACTCCCCGGCAACGGCGCCTGAAAAGAGTCTTGATGACCCACAAGTATAGGGGATCTATCGTAGTCCTTTTGATAAGTAAGAGTGTCGAACCCAACGAGGAGCAGAAGGAAATGATAAGCGGTTTTCAGCAAGGTATTCTCTGCAAGTACTGAAATAAGTGGTAACAGATAGTTTTGTGATAGGATAAATTGTAACGAGCAACAAGTAACAAAAGTAAATAAAGTGCAGCAAGGTGGCCCAATCCTTTTCTAGCAAAGGACAAGCCGGAACAAACTCTTATAATAGGAAAAGCGCTCCCGAGGACACATGGGAATATCGTCAAGCTAGTTTTCATCACGTTCATATGATCCGCGTTCGATACTTTGATAATTTGATATGTGGGTGGACCGGTGCTTGGGTGCTGTTCTTACTTGAACAAGCATCCCACTTACGATTAACCTCTATTGCAAGCATCCGCAACTACAACAAAAGTATCAAGGTAAACCTAACCATAGCATGAAACATATGGATCCAAATCAGCCCCTTACGAAGCAACGCATAAACTAGGGTTTAAGCTTCTGTCACTCTAGCAACCCATCATCTACTTATTACTTCCCAATGCCTTCCTCTAGGCCCAAATAATGGTGAAGTGTTATGTAGTCGACGTTCACATAACACCACTAGAAGCTAGACAACATACATCTTATCAAAATATCAAACGAATACCAAATTCACATGACTACTAATAGCAAGACTTCTCCCTTGTCCTCAGGAATGAACGTAATTACTCACAAAGCATATTCATGTTCATAATCAGAGGGGTAATAATATGCATATAGGATCTGAACCTATAATCTTTCACCAATTAAACCAACTAGCATCAACTACAAGGAGTAATCAACACTACTAGCAACCTACTAGCACCAATCCCGGACTTTGAGACAAGAATTAGATACAAGAGATGAACTAGGGTTTGGATATGAGATGGTGCTAGCGAAGATGTTGATGGAGATTGCCCTCTCCCGATGAGAGGAGCGTTGGTGATGACGATGGTGATGATTTCCCCCTCCCGGAGGGAAGTTTCCCCGGCAGAACAGCTCTGCCGGAGCTCTAGATTGGTTCCGCCTCGGTTCCGCCTCGTGGCGGCGGAGTCTCGTCCCGAAAGGTTGCTTCTTATTTTTTTCTCATCAAAAGACTTCATATAGGAGGAAATGGACGTCGGAGACCCACCAGGGGGCCCACGAGGTAGGGGGTGTGCCCTAGGAGGGGGGCGCGCCCCCCACCCTCGTGAGCAGGGTGTGGGCCCCCTGGCCTTCATCTTTGGCGAGGATTTTTCTTTATTTATTTTAAGATGTTCCGTGGAGTTTCAGGACTTTTGGAGTTGCGCAGAATAGGTCTCTAATATTTGCTCCTTTTCCAGCCCAGAATTCCAGCTGCCGGCATTCTTCCTCTTTATGTAAACCTTGTAAAATAAGAGAAAATAGCCATAAGTATTGTGACATAAAGTGAAATATCAGTCCATAATGCGATAAATATCGATATAAAAGTATGATGCAAAATGGACGTATCAGCGTGTAAATAAAAAGTAGGGGCTGTTTAGATAAAGACACAACTAAGTTAGTTTTAGTAAAGAGCTTTTTGTTACGAGAAAGTTATTTATCCCTAGGCAATCGATAACTAGACCGGTAATCATTATTGCAATTTTATATGAGGGAGAGGCATAAGCTAACATACTTTCTCTACTTGGATCATATGCACTTATGATTGGAACTCTAGCAAGCATCCGCAACTGCTAAAGATCATTAAGGTAAAACCCAACCATAGCATTAAAGTATCAAGTCCTATTTATCCCATACGCAACAACCCCCTTACTCGGGTTTGTGTTTCAGTCACTCACGCAACCCACTATAAGCGAATCATAACGTATTGCAACACCCTACAGCGGGGATACCTCACGCTTGCGCGACAGGAGAGCACCATAGGACAGCACCAATAATAAAACATGCAACTCAAACCAATCTTGATCATCAAATAACCCAAAGGACAAAACGGATCTACTCAAACATCATAGGATAGCCATACATCATTGGGAAATAATATATAGCGTTGAGCACCATGTTTAAGTAGAAATTACAGCGGGTAAGAGAGAGGTTACGCCGCTGCATAGAGGGGGGAAGAGTTGGTGATGATGGCGGTGAAGTTGTTGGTGAAGATTGCGGTGATGATGATGGCCACGGCAGCGTTCCGGCGCCACCGGAAGAGAAGGGGAGAGGGGGGGCCCTTCGTCTTCTTCTTCCTTGACATCCTCCCTAGATGGGAGAAGGGTTTCCCCTCTGGTCCTTGGCCTCCATGGCGTGGGAGGGGCGAGAGCCCCTCCGAGATTGGATCTGTCTCTCTGTTTCTGCGTTCCCAGATTCTTCCCTTTCACCGTTTCTTATATTCCCGGAGATTCGTAACTCCGATTGGGCTGAAATTTTAACACGATCTCTATCCGGATATTAGCTTTATTGCGGCGAAAGAAGGGCACCAACCGCCTTACAGGATGGCCACGAGGGTCAGGGGCGCGCCCATGGGGGTGGGGCGCGCCCCTGCCTCGTGCCTCCCTCGGGAACCGTCTCGCGTGGATTTTTATTCCCAAAAATCATATATATTCCAAAAAAATCTCCGTCAGTTTTTATCCCGTTTGGACTCCGTTTGATATGGATATTCTGAGAAACAGAAAACATGCAACAAACACGAACTGGCACTGGGCACTGGATCAATATGTTAGTCCCAAAAATAGTATAAAAAGTTGCCGAAAGTATATGAAAGTTGTAGAATATTGGCATGGAACAATCAAAAAATATAGATATGACGGAGACGTATCACTAGACATGAATGCTAGTTATGGCCCATGCCACCCCACTATATATATCGAGGTGCTGGTTACGGAGAACAAATTTCCTGGAGTCTGTGCTCAGCCCTCCTCTATCTCTCTTCTCAGCCAGCCAGCAGACGCGCGGAGCCCATCGTCTGTTTGCTCATATGCGGTCCCACATGTCAGTGAAAACGCAAGAGGACTCACTGAACCTGCACATCTTTCACCTCGACGTGATGGTGATGAAAAACAAATCCAATAAAGATCTTCGATGGCCGCTTTTGGAGTTACTCAAGAGTAGTAAGATTCTATTTATAGTTTAACCTAAGATGCACATCACGTGGCTTCAACTACCACTTTATTTTCTTGCGTGACACGACCTGGATGCTGGATGTCCCACGTGTCGGCAAAAGGAGGAAGAACTCGACCAAATCTTCGGTTGTGCTCTCGGATTAGACTAGTTGTGCTAACTTAAAATTTTATTGTGTAGAATGGATGCAAGTTTGGGTATTGGGAAGAAGAGTACAATGATATATTGATAAAGCACAATTTAGTAGATGTTCTAGCACTTAGCTAGCATAGAGGCTAGAGATGAGACTAGTGCACTTGTTGATAGAATACAGGCTAGACACGCCTACTTCTTTACACTCGAAGAAGAAAGAAGCACGCAAGATCGAGCCTCCGCGGATCAACAATGAATGCATCGAGAAGGCACTAATCCAACTTACAGGAGCAGTTATGGAAGTAGGATATCTTCTAAAATGTATTCTTGTGGTTCTTTGTTTTCTTTGGTCTTGCTTTTCTAGTCAAAATTTTGGTGATGTATTTCCATGTACCAAAAAATCAATGATGCAAAAAAGATATGTGTTTGCAAAGAAAAATGTACGCGGCTGGGATGCGTCCGCGCGTTCAGGGCACGGCCACCGCATCCAAGAAATGGCCCGGACACGACCCCATTGCACTACCTAAACGGACAGAATCTCGGCAAAATAGAGGTTCGTTTGGGGTCGTGCGTTGGAGTTGGCCTTACAAGTGGGACCATAGTTGAGGAAACCGACTATCGGCAAACCCCCACCTCGCCCACCGCGTGATGGCTGAGTTAGAGAAACGACGAGGTTGAAGAGATTGTTGTAGCATGGACTCCAAGAAATATGGTGTCAGATGGAAGTCGTGCTGGTGGTGTGTGCCGTACTCCTGGACGTGAATGCTTGTTCTGGCCCATGCCACCCTACTACTCTTACTACTGTACTTATAGTAGTAGTAGTATCGACGATTCGAGGTGCTGGTTACGTACAGCGAACACATTAACATATGGCCCACTTCACACTATGGCCAAATTTCCTGGAGTCTGTATTAGGTTAAAAAGTGTTCTTTGTGAGGATGGGTGGCTGGTTTCAAGTTTAAAACTTGTTGTATTACATACGTAGACATAGAGATAGTGCAGCATGTGAAGCTAGTACAAATAGTGTACTATTGTTGATTGGCCTCATCCGATAACCTGTTGCAATGCACGTACACTTATGTATTCGAAAAATATTTTTTTGCCTTGTCACAGCACCCACTCAAAGAAGCGAAACGAAAGCCATTCATAAATTTAGTAATTTTATCACATGCATATCATTTTATTACATACAACAGGTCATCAACCACAACGACAATGAGGATAAATTATAAATACTAAAGTTTTCATCACACAACAAATTACAAGAAATGAAATGAACTTCAACTCAACCAATCCTCGGCATTGGAAACGCTTGCTTTGAACCCCAAGCGATTCTCTAGGAAGAGCCAGTTACTGTCAATCTCGAGACCAACGCAGGACTGATCATCCAGGCTGAAGCGACCTACTATATCAGGACCAGGGTAGGGAACCACCGCAATGTCCAACGTATAGATATAGTTGCTTCTCATAAATGGTAGTAACGTTGTGTCAACAGTAGTTGGATCGCCTTTCACCATCATTGGATAGTTTTGTCCAAGGAAGAGCGAGTTTTCTCCAAGACTATCAATATTGTACCAGGGAGAAGGTGTTGGCGCTAGCACACTAGTATCCATCCCGAATACCCTACAACGGGTGTTGGAATAGGTCCGGAGAGTGCGACCATGGGAGACAACACCTGCTCCCTCAGTAGTAACATCAGTAGTGGGCTGTATACAGACAAGAAGGGGTGATCCATCGGAATTAGTTGCCAGCCACCGGAGAGCATATGGGCCCTACTCGTCCTCAAGCTTGTGATCATCACCATCGTCATCTCCCCCTTGGTTATAAAAATTTGCAAGTGCAGGTGGTGGAATGTTCATAGGACCTTGGAAACACAAGAAGAAGGTTAATTAGTAGAGAAGGAAAACTTGCTAACTCGCATGCATGTGTATGAAACAATTATAATTACGGTGGAAGAAAAACGTACCGAAACTATGAGGATCCCATGCAAAAACAGTGCCACGAGTGGTGGCATCAAACACAAGACCCTCATATTGAATTGCATCACAGTACACATCCGTGTATAGAAACTGATTGTTGAGCAATATCCATCCAATCGAACCACGAAGAACGGCAACAAGCTTGTCGAAGATAGCAACAACTTGATAGTTCTTGTAATTCCAAGAGCGGTTGGGAACTCGACAAATTGCTATCTTCAGTAGACCACAGTCACCATGATCGTATTTGAACGTACGTAGATCATATGTGTGCTCAACCTCAGGGCACTCGGAGATTTTTGGAAGTGGAATCTGCTGACGAGTGTACACATTCATAAGTTCCCACTCGCAATTGTACCCAATATAAATAACCCAATCTCCATTTGCGCCAGCCCAGGCCTTACCCTGAAGCGATGGCATCTTGACATCACATGTATCGTTATCAAGCGGCATCAACTTGCACAAGGCGAGGCCTCCGTCATCCACGCCCATGAGAACAGGCTTATAGAAAAGAAGATAGGGGAGATCAAACCGCTCCTGGACCCTTGGGTTCCTTGTAATGATGTTATTAGGTGAGTCGAGAATGGGCTTGAACGAACCTACCATGCTAGCCGAGGTGATGACGTCGCACCGATCAATGAGTTCACCCACCACGTCATCTTTCAGATCAGGGCAAGAATAATGGGGTCGTTTACGGCTTGTCCCCTCCATGGAGAACACGATCGAACAATGGCAGAAGGAAGGGTGAAGGCAAATGGAGGAGGGAGGAAGAGCGTGCGACAGCAGTTCCAAATCGAGAGGGAAAGGCCAAGAGTCTGTGGACAGTTGCCAGTTTGCCACGTTACACGTAGAGGCACCCCGGCCTACACGTCCTTTCAGAAATTGTACGAAAGGACTCGCCGTTGTCTCACTAACATGTTGGAACGGGACCACATGTCAACGTAACATGGTGTGTAATTTCTCGTGCAAAATGCGATCTGGCTGCGTGGCCCGAGGTGCCGCATTAGTTATCGACCTTTATTTTTTTAACATACAATCTGATTGGATAGCTCCTGTGGTCATCACACGTGAGCGGATATATATGTGGGCTAGGTGGGCAGGCGGCAACAATCTAAGTGCTAAAAGAGTTGATCTCGAAAAAAGAGTTGATCCAATGCTTGGTTTTGTTTGGATTTTCCAACTATGACCATTGGATAGAGTGAATCAATGGCTTACGTTCAAAGTTATTCTCATACTATAGAATGGTATAGGAACATGGAGAGATTTGGTTGATTTTATATCACTAAATAATATAAAATATTATGAGTGTAGACGCTAAACCCCGAGGTTTGTTGCTCCTTCTCGGTCGTCGGGAATCTCGATGTTCTTCCACTCTTTCGTCTAAGACATGAGCTTTGTTCATCCTTTTGCCGACACGCGGGACATCTATATGCCTCCATTTTACAAAATCATACTATATGCCTCCATGACATGCGGGACATCTAGCATCAAGGTGGCGTGTCATGCAAGAAAATGGAGATATGCAGTGCATAAGTGAGTCGTGCACTTCGATGGCACCTAGTACTACTATGCAATATTTTTTCTCCTCGATGGCATGTCAATAGTGCACGTACTCAATGATAGAGCACGGGGTGGTAGCCATGGACATGGTCGGCCCTTTTTGAAGAGAGTACTAATAAATAACTTTGATGTGTCCCGTCAACTCGCAGAATGACGAGAAGCTTGCTTACTATGCCTTCTCCCTCGCCAACGCGTGCGCGGTGGCTCGCAGCATGAGGAGAAACTTTTGCTTACAAGCGGTGGAGGTGCAGCAGTTCATTTGGTGTCAGATTGCCAGAAGTACTACTGTAGTACCATCATTATTGTTCGACTTCCGAAAGAGGAGAAGAGCCAAGCGCAAGGTCACCTACTAACCTAGTACAATACTACTATAGCCAAAGCTGGTCCACCTTTTTAGAGCATGGTTAATTAATATAGGCGGCTCTTGCAGCGGCACATCATTTAGAGCAAGTACTCTCTTCGTAGGAACAAAGTAAGTGAAACAAAAGTTGGAGTGGATGCTAGATTGCCAATTAAAACATGATTACATAGGGCAAAATCCTATAGCATTCTATCCTATGAATGAAACGACCAATGTAGGAAAATTATGAGGGGGTCTCTCCAACAGTGTTCCTCGGCTCGCACCTAGCATCACGGTGGTCAAACTTGGAGTCATTCATCTGGTACACGTGGCATCTTAAATCTGGACACAAGGTGACACGACCTCTCACTTCCTCCGCCATTTGAAGCGGCGCGCCGGTGGAGGGCTAGCATACTCCAATATTAGGTTGGCTCTATGTGATGTGGCAACTTCATATACTAACCGGATGCTGGCTATATGACTATGGTACTCACACTCCAAGAACTGACTAAAAAACCATTCATAAATTGAGTCTATGACATGCATTTGCAAATGTACCATTCATTACATACAACAAGTCATCAACACACAACGACAACGAGGATACATGTTGGATTATAGATTATTTCCAACAAAACATTCTAGTAAATACTAAAGTTTTCATCACACAACAAATAACAAGCAATGAAATGAACTTCAACTCAACCAATCCTCGGCATTGGAAATGCTTGCTTTGAACCATAGGTGCTCTGGGAAGGGCCAGCTATTGTCAATATCGAGAGCAATGCAGGACTGATCATCCAGGCTGAAGCAGCATATATCAGGACCAGGGTAGGGAACCACCGCAATGTCCAAGGTATAGATACAGTTGCTTCTCATAAATGGTAGTAACGTTGTGTCAACAGCAGCTGGATCGCCTTTCATCATCATTGGATAGTTTTGTCCAAAGAAGAGTGAGTTTTCTCCAAGACTATCAATACTGTAGCAGGAAGAAGGTGTTGGCGCTAGCACACTAGTATCCATCCCGAATACCCTACAACAGGTGTTGGAATAGGTCCGGGGAGGGCGACCATGGGAGAGAACACCTTCTACCTCAGTAGTAATAATCACAGTGCACTGTATACAGAAAAGAAGAGGCGATCCATCAGAATTAGTTGCCAGGCGCCACTGAGTATATAAGTGCCGCTCGTCCTCATGCTCGTGATCATCACCATCATCATCTCCCCCTTGGTTATAATTTTTTTCAAGTATAGGTGGTGGAATGTTCACATGACCTTGTAAAGACAAGAAGAAGGTTAATTAGTAAAGGGAAACTTGCTAACCCGCATGCATGTGGATGAAACAATTATAATTGCGGTGGAAGACAAACGTACCGAAACTACGAGGATCCCATGCAAAAATAGTGCCACGAGTGGTGGGAGGAAAAGCAAGACCCTCGTATTGAATTGCATCACAGTACACATCCGTGTATAGAAACTGATTGTTGAGCAATATCCATCCAGTCGAACCACGAAGGATGGCAACAAGCTTGTCGAAGATAGCAACAACTTGATATTTCTTGTAATTCCAAGAGCGGTTGGGAACTCGACAAATTGCTATCTTCAGTAGACCACAGTCACCATGATCGTATTTGAACGTACGTAGATCATATATGTGCTCAACCTCAGGGCACTCGGAGATTTTTGGAAGTGGAATCCGCTGACGAGTGTACACATTCACAAGTTCCCACTCGCAATTGTACCCAATATAAACAACCCAATCTCCATTTGCGCCAGCCCAGGCCTTACCCTGAAGCGATGGCATCTTGACATCACACGTATCATTATCAAGCGGCATCAATTTGCACAAGGCGAGGCCTCCGTCGTCCGCGCCCATGCGAACAGGCTTATAGCAAAGAAGATAGGGGAGATCAAACCGCTCCTGGACCCTTGGGTTCCTTGTAATGATGTTATTAGTTGAGTCGAGAATGGGCTTGAACGAACCTGCCATGCTAGCCGAGGTGATGATGTCGCACCGATCAATGAGTTCCCCTACCACGTCATCTTTCAGATCGGGGCAAGAATAATGGGGTCGTTTCCGGCTTGTTCCCTCCATGGAGAAGACGATCTAACAATGGCAGAAGGAAGGGTGAAGGCAAATGGAGGAGGGAGGAAGAGGGTGCGACGGCAGTTCCAAATCGAGAGGGAAAGGCGAAGAGTCGGTGGACGGTTGCCAGTTTGCCACGGTACACGAAGAGGCGCCCCGGCCTACATGTCCTTTTGGAAATTGTACAAAAGGACTCGCCGTCGTCTCACTGACGTGTTGGAACGGGACCACATCTCGACAAAACATGGTGTGTAATTACTCGTGTAAAATGTGATCTGGCCGCGTTGGCCCGAGGTGCCACATTAGTTATCGACCTTTATTTTTTTAATGGCGTGCTGTTTAGTTTTGAAGCACGACTAACTGGTACTGTTTGTAGAGAAAATAGAGACTACTCTACCACTACTCCACCTCTAGTACTAGTAGTATAAAAAGATATATAGGCTGGAGCTTCAGAGCTTTCTTGCTAAGGGATGCCCACTTGCTTCTCACACTATCACCCTCTCTCCAGATCTAAAAAAGACGACCTCTCACTCCCTCCTCACCGGTGGTCACAGATCCGCCGGGGGAGAAAAGGACGTGCAGCATTGACGCACTCATCGCGGCGAGCGAGGTCACGCACTGACGACAAGGCCGTCCTCTTAGACGTAGCGCCCGCGCGGGATGGCCTCCGTCCCCAAGCTCGCTGCCGTAGTGCGTGCGGAGGACGACGACCACGAGCGAAGCCACTTGCCGCCGACCCTCGGGTATGCTACCTATTTTCGAACCATACCCTTGTTCTGTTGCCCCATCTGCCACGTCGCTGCATGTGGATCTTTTTCCACTTCACCATCTTCCCAATTTCTTATCCTCTGCTCTATTGGTCGTGTAGATGAAAACCTTAATTTGCACTATTAAAGGAAACCCTATTTCATGCAGACTAATCCATGTCTGGGTTGAATAAGGAAAGGAAGGGAGACTGTACTGTCCAAGAGAGTAGGCATTGAACCCGCATCTAGGTTGAAAAGGGGAAAATCAGTAGCCAAGGAATGAGTCTCGTGTCTCTTGGTTGAAGGAGGGTAGAAAGGCATGACAACGCAATAGAGAATGACCAGGTCGATCGGTTTGTTGTCCTCACATAGGAAAAAGGTGGCTAAAGAGAACAAATATGGGACGTAATCCACATATGCTGCCTGGATATTTGTTGCTCTGGGCAACCATACCTCCCTCACCACTCTATGCGTCCGTGGAGGTACATCGTACTGGTGCGCCCACTGTCCGAATGGGTCTCCCATGCTCTTATTACCACTTTTTTGCTGTTAGTATAAATCCAGCGGTAAAGTCAACCAATGCTACTGCTAAAGTGATGCCACATTTAACTAATGCCGCACTCAGTCTAATGGCATTGATAAATTTAAGCAATGCCATTTAATGTCTCTGGATTATTTCAGGGTTAGTTGTTGATTGTGGATGTATTAAAGATTTTTCAGCTAAGGCATTCTAATGTTGTTGCACAGCCAGTATACCAACGATGAAACTTGTTACTACCTTCAGATTTTTGCACTGTTAATGCTTATAGATTACATACCTCACTTTCATGAGATAAGTCAATTTTTTTGTAAAGTGTCACCTAAATGCCAAGGCACTGATGTCATTTTATTTTGGTTAAACTACACAAAAAATTATGAAGACAAGAGGAAAGGTCAACAGTGTGCACCTCCTCCTTTGGCTATTGTATTGATTCGTCCGAAAAAGTTTTTATGTTTGATCGATTATCAAGATTGGGATAGCAATTTTTCATGTCCACTCGAGTTCGAAATGATATTTACCTTGAAGGTACATGGATTGCAATTTTTTAATACTGTCATTAGTTAATAATGCTAGTTACCTTCAGACTTTTATATTTGGTTTAATGCTCTTGCACAGCTAGTATACCAATGTTGAAACTTGTTACCTTTACATTTTGTATTGTTAATTCTTATAGAAATCTTCCAGTGCTAGAGCTTATGGAAATCTCTTCAGTAAAACCATTGTACTGTACCCAGTAATAAAATAACTACTCTACTGTTGCACTAGCCACCGGATTTGTGTATATTTGTACTATTTGAATGGTGTTGCATTAGCGTATGGACATATATAAAGTGTGGCAAGCTTTCCCAGATATGTGCTCAAGAAAACTACTACCTGTTTTTCTAAATACTGGACGTTTGGGTACTTTAAATTGAACTGTGAAAACGTCTTATATTAAGGAACAGAGGGTGTAGAGTTCACTCAAATTATCCCGGTAAAGCTAGTCACACCTTTGTTAAAATTAATGTTCATTATGTTATCGGAGGAGGTCTGTATGTTTGTCTCTAATGCCTGTCGACTACATACCTGACATCATGATGTAATGTTAAGCCATTTCCTTTTGTACAGTGTCACTGAATTGTCAAGGCGGTGATGGCATTTTATTTTAGTTGAACTGCACAAAATATGCTTAAAAGAAGAGGAAAGGTCAGGAATCGATCATTCTTTCAGAAATAACTATATATGCCTTTCTGACATCAGCTGATGTTGTCTTATTTATTCCTTCAAACAGGTGGTTAGAAACAGTCTTTCTACCTTTCCCATTAAGAAATTTGAATGCTTATATTTGTGAGTCTATGCTTCAACTAGTGCCACTTTTGTAGTAATCACACTTTCAATATCCATGCAAACAGGGATGCTCGATTTTAGTGGAACTGCACAAAAAGTCCAACTGGTTCAACGTTAGGAGCATGTTTTCTTCCAAACCTTTATATCCAATTGGTGGCACTATGAGCTGTTCATTACGAAGGTACATGGTTTGCTACTATCTTGCTACTCTTTTTGTACTGTCATTAGATAGTAATACTAGTGGTTTGCATGTGAATTTATTGGCAGGGTGGACCTACATTGGAGGTGCTGGACAGGATTCAATGATTGGATGCTCAATTTTGGTTGTATCGATTTCACCTCTTCCATCATTGCAAACATGGATATCCTTGGTCTGATAAAGAATAGGCGCTATATTTCTGCTCTGAACCAGCAAATCAATTCAGTATGGAATTGTCCAGGGCAAAACATGACTGTATCAAATTGTCCAATGCAAAACATGAAAGATGCTAAGCGGAAGAGACATGTTTAAACCAAAAATACAAGGCGGGGTATATGTTTACTAGCTGCTTGATATTTGTGCAGACAGAGATGTCTGCCCGTTGCTATTTGGCGAACACACAAAGTGGCCGCAATTTTGGTTGAACTGCACAAGAGAATAGTATAGTCACTGCATGCAGTGCCATTTGAAAATAGGCACAGAAAGATTGGATAGTCACTTCATGGACTGCAGAAAAGTAGTACTGTACTATTTATTGGCCAACACTAGGTGCTTCATTGCTTTGGTGTTATTATACAATGGGCATCATTTTGCCTAAGTTAAAGTTTGTATTCCGGAAATAGTCTCGCCGTGTGATCGGGAGAAGACCAAATCATATTGTAGTGGATGTTCCTCCATCATGTGTGGTTCATTCTCATGGTTCCAGCTGTTGGTGAAACCACTTACATTTGCAAGAGGAATTGTAGACTTCACAAACAAATTTGTCTTTCAGTCTGTACTGAATGTTGGCCAAGAGAATCGTCCATGTTAGTAGGAAGAACAGATGTTTTTTTCTAGAACTTTGCTTTTGGAGCTACATATTTATATATGATCTGTGAATCATTGAGATGCATTAACATGTTGATCTTATGTATGGGAATCGTACTAGTTGGTTTTGAATTTGGGCTACTAATGTGAACATATTACAATGCCAGGCATGTGAGTCTCGTGTGAACATTTTGAACGGATCGGCTCTTACTGTTGTGCATAGCATGATCCTTATTTCTGTGTTCTCAGTGTTTATAAGTTACTAACGGTTCCTTATTTCTGTTCGCTCAGTGTTTACAAGTTACTGATCGATCACTAGCTAGCCTACTAATGCGTTCCTGGCAGTTTTAGTTCCGACGCAAGATCCGAAGTGGTAGTTTTTTGAATAAAAATGCCTACCTCTGAAGAAACTGACAAGCTGGTCTGAAGAAAATGCCATGCAAATCTGAAGAAACTGCCAGCAAAAACGTTCGCAAATGCATCTCCTAGCGAACGTTCATCAGCTAATGCGATCGTACACGTACACCATCCGACCTACTCGATCCTACACGTACACTATCCAACCTACTCGATCCTACACGGATAAATAGCGGATCACGCACATACTACCTCCTTTCCGGTTTGCAGGGCTCAATTCAAAAAATGACCTACTCGATCCTACACGAATAAATAGCGGATCACACATGTACTACCTCCTTTCTGGTTTGCAGGGCTTAATTCAAAAATCTAACCAACCAAGGTAGATGATGAGTGGCAGAATCATTTTTGACAAGGAGGGAGTACCTCATCTAGATGATTCGAGTGCACTCGTTTGACCGTCATGCTGGCGTGCGACCCAGCACGGACGGGACGCACCACTGCCGGGACGGGACGACATAGTCATAATTTCAGTTTTCCTAGTTTTCCATGGCAAGCTAGCGCGCTAAGCCATGCCTGCTTATGCATTGAATTCCAATGACCGTGATGACCGTCGCGTTTCCCTCAACACGCTAGTTCGCCTACCTTCCGCCTATAATTATTGTTTCCCGGGCTTCTCCGGTGGCACCATCACCAAAATCACCCTATCCTCATAAGCCCCCACCGGTCTGACGTCGCTCGCCACTTATCCTCGCTCTCGTCACATCCGCCATGCCCCCACCCGTCCGTGATAGGCGACACCGGAGGCGATCACTGCCGGAACTAGTGTTTGGTTTTTCACCGGAAGGCAGACGGAGGGAGGAGGCATTCTATCGGTCTTTAGATGGCAATGCGAACTATGAGGAGTTGTTGGAGCGCGACCGCCTGGCGGAGGAGCAGCGTATTGTCGATTTGCGCCGCCAGTGGGACATGGAGCGCAGCACACCGACGCTCTGAGTCGCGAGCAGAGCGCCCGCAACTGGGCCGACTACGTGGAGGCAGCGTCCGGCAAATAGCCTTGGAGGCTGTCGGGCACGCACGTGTTCGCGATGCCGATTTTTACTACCAGCTTGTCAAGTGGGTTTCCCTCTTATAAACCGAAGCTTCGGTGGACCACGCCGGCATGGAAAGGGCCAACGCGCGCGAGCAACGCGCCCTATCGCACCTCTGGCAAGTCCGAGGCAAGGCGGAGGACACCGGTGCCGGCGTTTAGCGTGTACCGCGAATGGCGGCCGTCATCGCCTAGTTAGCTAAGAGTAAGTTAGTACTTGTATGTTACTAGAGTATGAGTGGGAGTAGATAGTTAACTTGGCTATGATGGTTGTCAACGTGGAAGTTCAGTACTCTATATGTGGATCAGACCTGTTACTTTGCTCTGAATGTTGAACTTTCTGTTTGAACGTATGGAATGAGCTGTTATTTTTTATATAAATGGGTTGTATTTGTCCTCCACGGGATTAGAGGCTGACTTCTGGGCCTACCAAGTTGACACATACACAATCAGGAGATGATTGTACGTGGAGAGGATGACAGCAGGGACCCGCCAAGGTCATGGAAGTACGCAAGCAAGTGCCTCCTTATTTCAAGCCAATAAAAAATGGCTCCTCCTAATGGATTTCTGACATCTGGGTCCCATGCCATTGTCAATGTAGTCAATAAACGAGAGAATTGCACAATGAGCGGCTGACACCAGGGACCCAGCAGCTCGCCCAGTTATTTTTGTTTTGGGTTAATTTGATAAATGCCACTCCAAATCTGGTGTTTCCGAGAAATGCCACTGCAATTTCCAAACTTTGAAAATGCCATTTCATGCCATTTCCAGTGGCATTTTTCGAAGTCTAGAGTGGCATTTTTCAAAGTTTGCAAATTGCAGTGACGTTTTCCAAAGTTTGCAAAAATTGCAGTGGCATTTTTCAAATTTTGGAAATTGTAGTGGCATTTTTATGAATCGCCATAATTGGAGTGGCATTTATCTAATTTATTTTTGAGACGGAAGCAGGGTATCAACTGGGCTGTGCGGGGCACTCTGGCCTGTCCAGACATCCTTCTCTTTAATGTTTACCATAGACCAGCCCAGTAGTTTTTTTTCTTTCTAAAAATGGCTAGCCCAGTTTTTTTGTGATTTGCCAAGTAAGTCGCTTTGTCAGGCCTGTTGGGATGCAAATCTTTTAAGACGAGGATAGCTTCATTCGGCTGGCCGAGAAAATGGCCTATCAGTAATGAGAAATGGGTTGTACATTTTTAAAACACATCAAACCGGCAATTAGTTTCAAATTTCTTTTTTTCATTTTGAGATTTTAAATTGCATTGATTTTTATGCATGGTCAATTTGTTGGATTTTATATTGATATACATTTATTTTTAAAATTAGTTTGGATGTGACTCGAAATTTTGGGATTAAAAACAGTTCAGACCGCACCGAAATATGCAAAATTTCGTATAATTTTTTAACCTTTGCCACAATATGGGCTGTAATGCTAACAAAAAGAATATGGGCTCCAAAAAACCTTAAGAATTAAAAAATGGGCTGTAAATTATTAGAAATAATGGTAGATGGGTTGTATGCTGTTTTCCACAGATTTGAGGCTTTCGTAAAAAAAGGTGAGTGAAGTCTAATTTAAACCTTGACGTTGTAGAGGTTGTCCAAAACAAACCCTCACCTCAAAATCCCGGGAGTTTGTACCCTGTCCTTTCTGATCCTGGATTTTTTTAACCTTGATGCCTTTCAAAGGAAGGATTTGGTGACATGGCAGGGAAAGGCCTGGTTTGCTGACTAAATTGAGTTTGAGGACACGCATGCTTGAATTGTTTTTCATTTGCATGGATCGATGGATTTGTGTAAATGCCGATGGTGACCCAGGCCATTCGCTCGCTCGAGCACCGCCACTGTTTCCATCTCGAATCCAAGTGCAAGACAGCAGGTCATGTCGTCAAGAACCGCATGGTGGTGCGCTGACCTTAGCCTGGCTGGTTCATGTTGCGTCAGAGGGTTCCGGAGATGTGGTGCATTGAGCTGGTTGTTGGTAGGAGCAAGGTGCAATGGGAGCATGAGACGAGGAACAAGCAAGGGCCCGAGATCTTGCTCTCGTGCTCTGCCATCTTTGAACAGGGAAACGTTGTGCTGCACATGGTCGCCGGAGGCACCAGCCTCGACATCGTCGGCGCCGCCGTGCGACCATGATCACCGCTCGCGTGAAGATGTCTGCCACTCATGACGTTCGACGCCAACCACCTCTGCAGCACCATGACAGTTGTCTTCTCCATGTGCAGGCTACAATACACCGCATGATTTTCCAGCAGGATCCCACCCGGCGAGCTCGGCAGTCTCGTCGGCTCCGTGCATTGCTCGAGCTGTTGCGCGCCTGCAATCGCGTCGTGTCGTCACAACCTGCCTTCACTGGTGCATGGACGTCAGCTCCCCCATCCGTGAGCGCGCAAAGTGGCCACAACGCTGCATCGTCTTCTCCCGACGACGCCTTTGTGCGTGCGCTGAACAGGTAGGAACCCCGTGGACATCGACGCCGCTGGCTTCCATCTCTGCAAAAAGCGTCATGCCATGGTCGTTACTGGAGAGCGAACACACACTACCTTTTTTGTGTGCTTGAGTGTACTTTGTGGATAATATAGTCTTATACAGTATACGTATATGTTAATTCAACAAGACAACCTCTTGGTACAGCTGGTTACCAGTTGCCCGAACATACTTAGATGTCTGTATTGTGTCACTGTGCTATTTCTTTCTCTCACTGCCAAGTGGGCTCCACACAAATGTCTTGCCTACCTCATCCATCCCGGCCTTTCCCGGTGTCATGTTGAAATTTCCTGTCTGGATATAGCCTCAAGGTTTAAAGCAACCGGGATTGCAAAAAACAGGGTATGGACTTCAGGGATTTAAAGGTGGGGGTTCATTTTAGACTAGCTCTACAACGTCAAGGTTTAAATCAAACTTCACTCAAAAAAGGTTGACACACAAGCAGTAACTATTGGATGTTCATCCAATGCCTGTCGTGCTTTTTCAATCTCTGCTCCTCCTGCTCCAGCCGCTTAAACAAGCGCCGGCGGAACTGCCTGCTCCCTCCTCCCCGCGGCCGGCTGTGCTGCCGCGCAGGCCTCACCGCCCCATCGTACTCCCATCGCTGGCCTAGCCATCCCTCTACTCATCCACACCCGCTGTTATTCTCCGGCGACGACAGAGGAACCAGTAAACCCTCATACAGTCGTACTCCCCTCCGCGTGGGAAACAATTGTCGAGTCTTCCCTAGCTCTGTGTCGTTCCCTTCCTAGGCCTCGTCGTGGTCCACCGCCCTGGTGCTCTCAGCGCGGTCTGGTCAACATGGTCAACGACCGACATGCATCTGAAGTGGACTGTACGTGGAGAGGCTGACAGCTGGGTCCACGGCCGCACGCAAGGAAATGCCTCCTTATTATGCGCAAAATAATGATTCCTCCACCTGACATCTGGGACCCACCGAAAGGGCCTCTGTATTTCGCAAAAAAAAACGTTACCGCCATTGACAGCTCGGACCCACTAGCTATATCTTCACACGCAAGGAACTGCCTCCTTATTATGCACAAAAAATGAATACTCCCCCTGCTAGCTGGGACCCAGTATAGTGGGAGGCTGACTTGTGGGCCTACTAAGTTGACGGGGACAGAGGGCTTTGTCAACTTAGTCAATATGCACGATTCTACCTCCAGTGACCGTACGATGTCCATCCAACGGTCATAGTGCTTCTTGAACCTCTAGTCTTCTTGCTCCAGCCGCCCAAACCAGCGCCGGTCGTGCCTCGTGCTCCTGCCTCCCGTGGCCGGCTGCGATGCCGCGGAGGCCTCACCGCCCCTACTACTCCCACTGCTGGCCCGCCCATCCCTCTACTCACCCACACCCCCTGTTATTCTGCGGCAATGGCAGCCTCACACCGCAGCGAACCAGTGAACCCTCATACTCCTCTACGCGTGGGCATCCACTGCTGCGTCTTCCCTGACTCTGCGTCGTCCCCTTCCTAGGCCTCGCCGTCGTCCACCGCCCTGGTGCACTCGGTGCGCGCGTGGTCAACGTGGTCAAGGAACGACTTCCATCGGAAGAGTACTGTATGTGGAGAGGTTGACAGCTAGGTCCATGGCGGCCGCAAGGAAGTGCCTCCTTATTACGCACAAAATAATTATTCATCCACCTGACGGCAAGGACCCACCGGACGGGCCATCATATTTCATGAAAAAAAATGTTTCCCCCTGACTGCTGGGACCCAACAGCTACATCTTCGCACGCAAGGAAGTGCCTCCTTATTACGCACAAAAAACTGAATACCCCCCTATTAGTTGTGACCCAGTATGTGGCAGGCTGACTTGTGGGCCTACTAAGTTGACGGGGACGGAGGGCTTTGTCAACTTAGTCAATATGCATGATTCTAGCTCCAGTGACCATACGATGTCCATCCAACGGCCGTAGTGCTTCTTCAACCTCTGGTCTTCTTGCTCCTGCCGCCCAAACCAGCGTCGGTCGTGCCTCGTGCTTCTGCCTCCCGTGGCCGGTTGTGATGTGACGGAGGCCTCACCGCCCCCTACTACTCCCACCGCTGGCCAGGCCATCCCTCTACTCACCCACAACCCCTGTTATTCTGCGGCGATGACAGCCTCACATCGTAGCGAACCAGTGAACCCTCATACTCCTCTACGCGTGGGCATCCACTACCGCGTCTTCACCGGCTCCGCGTCGTCCCCTTCCTAGGACTCGCAATCGTCCACCGCCCTGGTGCTCTCGGCACGGTGTGTTCAACGTGGTCAAGGAACGGCTTCCATCGGACATGGACTGTACGTGGAGAGGCTGACAACTGGGTCCACGGCCGCAGCAAGGAAGTCCCTCCTTATTACGTGGAAAATAATGATTCCTCCACTTGAAAGCAGGGACCCACCGAACGGGCAACCGTATTTCGCGAACAAAAAATGTTCCCCCTGACTACTGGGACCTACCAGCGACATCTTCGCACCCAAGGAAGTGCGTCCGGGTAAAAAAAACGATTCGCCCCCTGACTGCTGGGACCCACCAGCTACATCTTCACACGCAAGGAAGTGCGTGACAGTCGGGACCCACCTGGTAGAAGCATACGTAGCGTTTTCATTTTGGTCGCGAACGTGTACGTACATACTGGTCCATGTAGAGGCGCGCACGTGTCGTAGTAGAGGCGTGCACGTAGCATGTACACGTACGTATAGCAGCCAATGTGCAAGAAAGAAAATATGGCCACGTACGTACATACGGGCAGGGTCTCGGACGCCTACTCGCGCATACATACGGCCAGGGCTTGTGTACATGGCTGGGTCGGAATGGAGAGACAACGTCACCGCCGTGTTCGTGGGGAGCCAACCGGCTGGGTCAGAACAGAATGCGTCGCCGTGTTCATTGGGAGGGCTTGGACGGAACAGTTGATGGAAACGAGGCTTGGCGTACCGCAGAACGGAGGAAACGGCCTTGTGTTCGACCGGCCACGGTCGAAACGGGATCATGTTCATCGGGAGGGGCCTGGCGTACCACAAAACGAAGGAAACGGACCTCCTACGGTCGAAACGGGGGTCCTGTTCATCAGGAGGGGTGCGGCGTACCACAAAACGAAGGAAGCGGACTTGTGCTGGAGCGCTACGGTCGAAACGGGGGCCCTGTTCATCGGGAGGGGTGTGGCATACCGCAAAACAGGACTCCACGGGATACTGTTCATCTCCACCGTCGACCCCCTCCAGCCTCCACCTGCGACTGTTCATCCACGGGCTCCTGTTCATCCAGCCTCCACCGCGCGCTACTCCACCGGCTACTGTTCAACCAACCCTCTCCACGGGCTCCTGTTCAACCACCCCTCCACGGGCTACTATTCATCCAGCCCTCCACCGTCTACTGTTCATCCAGCCCTCCACGGGGTGGTCCTATTCATCCAGCCCTCCACGGGGTCCTGTTCATCCAGCCCCAACCGGCTCGATCGACCGGGGTCCTGTTCATCCAGAGGCAACATCACGGGGTCCTGTTCATCCACCCCCACCGGGAACTGTTCATCCAAACCCCCCAGCAACGCTCACTATTCATCCAGAGGTAGCATCGATCGGCTTCAGTTAGCAGCAGTAGCGAAGGAATCGCTCGATCGGGTTCAGTTAACAGCAATCGATTGATCGCTCGGGTTCAGTAATGCGTAGCCTACAGTGCAATCGATCGGGTTCTGTAGGCGAACGCCTCACTCGGGTTCTGTTAGAGCCCAACGCCTCGCACCCAAGCGCGTGCATGTACGAGAGAAACACGCATCGCTCGGCCCCGACCATCCACCGTAACCGGGAACACCCCGATATTTTCCTCACCCTCGCTTCTACCACGGTTTTTTTCGTCATGGACGGCCCAAAGAATGTCTTGCAGCTGCGTCTCCGGCCCGCCCAGGACGAAAAGCCCATTTTCTATCATGATTTTTTGTCATGGACATAGGAGCCCACCACATCTATGATGATACCGGGTTTTTTCACAATTATCGTCATAGAAGTGTCATAAGTATGACAGAAAAAAAATTCCGTTCGGCCCAAAATGTCATAGATGTGTCTTTTTTTGTAGTGTCTATGGCGTTTAAAAGTGTGTAGTTCAACTCGGTTAGTGTACGGTGTCTATCTTAGGTGGGTACCTCCTTTCCTGCAGTGTTCGTGGCCATGCTCTCTACTGTTTGGCATCTTTTTCCTTTCATCGTGCTACCGCAAGACACATTGTTTTCTCTGTTCATTTTTGTTGTCGATTTGGCAGCGAGTTTTAAATGGCGGCCATGTTTTAGGCCGTGGCACGTTTCTTATTGTTGCAGCAGTCCGATGGGGGTTTATATAGGTGCTAGCCATAATGGTAATGGCCTTTAGTTTCGGGATTGCATTCACTTTAATGGTATGAACCGATGCGGTGATGGGTTTAGTCCTTGCGGTTGCTCTAATGCGTTGGTTGCCAGTTTGTTGGTTCATCGTATCGTGATGGCTGCCCATGGTGAATCGGATTGACCGAGCATGGACGTTCAAGTATCTCGTCAGTTCAAAACAATTCAGCCATGTTAGTTTGTCCTCAACATTGGCTACTGTTTGTTCCCGTTTACGTTTGGTGTGGGGGCGTTAAAGGGATGGCGAAAGTTGGTCCATGTCGGCTTGTGTAGGGGTGATGTTCGCAACTATTGATGGGGACATTGTTGTTGTTTGGCTTGGCTGCGTTAGGGCCTACCACATTTAGTATGGTGGTGTCAGTGTTGTCCTATTGCATCACGTCCCATCGTTGTGTCTGAGTAGAGGCGTTGCAGTCTTTGGGTATGTCCACCGTGTAGGCGCTCATTAGGTTGGTTTGTAGCCGGTGCATCCAAGGAGAAAGTCACGTTGCTCGGGCTAGCCGGCTGGTGCAAACGCGACGTGGAGAGCCATGGAGATCGTTATCCATCTCATTGTAAGGTAGGGGGCACGACATCGGGTGGCCAACCCAGTGCACATGCATGGTCTTGATGACCACATGGGGACGTGGGAATCACGTGTCAGGACACATGGATCTGGATGTACCCGTCACTCAGAGACCATGCAGCGGTTGATACATCTCCAACATGTCTATAATTTTTTATTGTTTCATGCTATTATATTATCACTTCTATATACTTTATATGTCATTTTATATCATTTTGATGGACTAACCTATTAACTTAGTGCCTAGTGCTAGTTCCTATTTTTTGCATGTTTTTTTGTTTTACAGAAAAACCATACCTACCGAATTCCAAACATGACGAAACTTTACAGTCGTTTTTTTCGAACATAAGAGACCCCATAAGCTTCGGAGAGAGACCATAAGACACATAAGGGACCCACAAGCCCTGGGGGTAGGCGCACCGAGTGAGCTTATGGGCACCTTGATGCTCTGTTTCCCCTAATCTCTGGCATATATATTCCCTAATATTCCAAAACCCTCAGAGGGAGACCCGAAACAATTATTCTGCCACTACAAGCCTCTGTTCCACCACGGTCCCATATGGAGCCATTTGCCGGTACTCTATCAGAGGGGGAAACCATTGGGTAGTCCATCTTCCTCGACCTTGTTGCCTCCATGATGATGTGTGAGTAGTTCCTACAAGATCTGACAATGAGTACTAGTGGTACGAACAAAGGGCGGAGCCTAGCTACGACGCAGGTGTATCACTCTGATTTAGCGAGTTCAGACCCCTCTCGGAGAGGTAACAACCCTACGTCTCGTGCCCGGAGGCTTGTGTTTTCTCTTGGGGTGTATGATTACAATGGGTGCTAAACCCTTGCCATGGAGCTGAAGAGGGTTATATAGAGTACGCCTCGGCTCATTAATGCCACGTTACAAGGGAGAGGAATGAGCATAACTACGACAATTACTAGTAATGGCAATCATAACTACACTTGATGTCCAATGTAAAGACCCTCGACCGTTGTGGTTCCCACGTCGCCTCTACGCCTCCTCTGTTCGAGTGCTGCTGGAGTGGCCGACTGGAGGGAAGACGTCCGAGTGTCGTTGGTGTATCCAAGTGGATTCCCAAGGAAGCGCATCTGAATGCGCTTGCGGTCTAGGGACCTCGCAATGATGGTGTGGGGCCCTAGGTGGGCCTTAGATGTCAGGCCCATGAGCCTACCAGTAGTAGGTGACCCCATCAGGACCTACGGGTCCATAGCAGTAGCTAGATGGCTTTCTCTTTCTTTTATCTTTAATACAATGATCTCCTCTGAGATCAATCCGGTGTAATCTTCTGCGATGTGTTTGTTGGGATTCGATGAATTGTGGGTTTATGATCAAATTATTCATTGATATATTTTGAGTTCTTGAGTCGTCGTCATTGTGTAATTTTATAGCTTTGTATTTATCTCCAAACTATCGGTCTACTTTGGCCAAGTTTGATTGATTTATCTTCAGTAGGAGAGGTGCTCTGTAGTAGGTTCCATCTTGCGGTGATCCTGTCCAGTGACGGAAAGAATAAGGGCACATATTTGTATGTTTGCTACTAAGGATAAAATGACGGGGTTTGATCATATTGATTGATCTTATTTTGTCTACACTATGTCATCTTGCTTAATGCGTTTACTCTGTTTGTATGAACTTAATACTTTGAGATGCATGCTAGATAGCGGTCTTGAGTTGGAGTAATGTAGTAGACATTAGTAAGTTGAATGGTCTACTTGTTACGGACCTAATGCCTATATAATTATTATGCCTTGGATGCTCTTGCGTTAAGAAATATGGTCGTTGCCATGAGAGTGCCAACCCAACGCACTTATGAAAGATTGTCTTTTCACCGAAATTGGGGTATCTTGTAGATGCCCCCTATCTTCAGTAAGCACCTCATCCCTGTCTAACGGAGTTCACCCTCACGACGAACAATGGCTGCACCTGGAAGGTCACCGCCCGGATGATCAGCAGCAGGCTCACCTTAATAAGGGTTTGGTCGGCTTCTATGTAGCTAATGACGTCAGGATCGGGTGCCTTTTCACCTTCAAGTTGGTGAGTCCTGCAAACTTGAAGGTGATCGTCTTCATCAATGAGGACGGTGAGGTGGTGGCCAAGTGCGAGCCGCACCACAAAGCATTTGACATGGATGTTGAGGGTGCTTAGGGTGTTATCTATACTATCATATCTCTGGTTTGTTAGTCATGTTTGAAGACTTTGTGGTACTATTACGTTAGTACTTTTATGAACATGATTATTAGTACTGTATGGCAAAGTATGGTTATGGTTTATCATGTGCTAATGGTTTATGTTGTGACTATTATGTTGTTGTGTGTGTGATGGTAAACCCACCAAAAAGTTACCATAACACTTGTGTTGTATGTAACCAAGCAAACATATAGGCAACCAAACACACTAAAGGGAATGGATGCAAACAAACTACTCCCTCCGTTCCTAAATACTTGTCTTTCTAGGCATTTCAACAAGTGACTACATACGGAGCAAAATGAGTGAATCTACACTCTAAAATATGTCTACATACATCCGTATGTAGTAGTCATTTGAAATGTCTAGAAAGACAAATATTTAAGAACGGAGGGAGTACATGCAAAGCATGGTTTGAGTCGGGCCAGAGATGCCAAAGAGGCCCCAAATGCTTCACTAGGGCCCAGCCCAGCCCATCACAGCATAAAGAGCCTCTAAGGGCCGGCTGCCATTTCGTCCCCCCGAGGAAGGAAGTGCGGTGCGGATGGCGGATGGCGGAGGCGGAGGCGGACGTGCCCGCGGCCTCGCTCTTCGGTGCGGACCGCCGCCTCTGCTCAGCCGACATGCTCTCGCCGCCCGAGGTCTGTCATACGTCACTCCACTCTTGCCCCAACTTCCCTCGTCCGCCCCTGCCTCTGATCGAATCGACATGCTTTGCTTCTCTCCATAGGTTCGGGCAAGGATCGAGGTGGCGGTGCTCAATTTCCTCGCCGCGCTCTCGTCTCCCTCTTCTCCGGCGATCTCTGTCCTCCCCCTGGTACGCCGGTCCACAAACCCCATACCCTCCATCTTATCTCATCTCACCTCATAAATGCAGTCATGGCTGTTTCATCCATGTGATGAATGCATTGTGCTTGTCTGATTAAGTGTTGTGGGCACAACAGATTTCCCGCAAGTCCACCAATTGCAGCCTGCGCAGCGGCTTGCTGAGCGATGTTTCATCGGTTTATCTGTCCTACGCCTTTTGCAAGAGGTCACTAATGAGAGAAAATGATGCCAAGGCATTCGTCAGAGGTTGTTGTTGTTGATTTCTGCAGTATGTCAGGAATGCATTCTTCATGATTGGACGCATCTTTTTAGTCATCTATAAAATGGTTGTGTAATTTTAATAGTATGGAAAGTCATGGAGATGTGCTACAAGATCTTGGGCGAAGGGAAGCTTGTCACCCAGCGGGAGTTGTTCTACAAACTACTATCGGACTCACCCAAGTACTTCAGCTGTCAGCGTCATGTCAATCAAACTATCCAAGGTCTTCAAAATCCAAACACTGCATTTTGTTCCTTTTTCGTCATCATGTGACATATCCATAGTCGCTTACTCAGATTTTGCACTTTGGTCTTGTGTAGATGTTGTTTCATTGCTCCGTTGCACAAGGCAGAGTTTAGGAATCATGGCATCAAGTAGAGGGGCTCTGATTGGACGACTTGTGTTGCATGTGTGTGTATGCTGAAAACTGGTTTGTCTGATACAAATATGTGCTGCTGTTAAGGGGATCAATAAAACTCTTGTTTGCCTCCTCATGAAACTGCAACAGCCTCAACCTTGTCTTCGTCTTAGGAACCGGAGGAAGAACACATTGATTGTTCCATTCTTGGACCTTCTGGGCATGCCATTACTGGGGATCTGAACCAATTGAGCAGATTAAATTTGTCTTCAGATGCCCGTTATCTCATTCTAGTGGAGAAGGTACTGTTTTTGCCCTTTACAATGCATTGCTGTATTCCACTTGATTTAATTCCAGCTGACAGCCCTCCTATTTGAACAAGGATGCCATATTTCAGAGGCTGGCTGAAGACCGCTTATATAATCAGATTCCATGTATCCTCATCACTGCAAAAGGATATCCTGATATCGCCACAAGGTTCTGTACCTCTAATACACTCCTTTATGTTGTTGACTATACTAGTTACTCGTACTGATCTAACTTATCTTTAAATATTCTGAAACAGGTTTATCTTGCATCGACTGAGCCAGACTTTTCCAAATATGCCAATATTTGCATTAGTGGACTGGTTAAGCCCTTTCTAATGCTTTCTTTTGTGAACGGAAGCACTTTCTAATGTTAATATGTACTCCCTCCATTCCGAATTACTTGTCGCAAAAATGGATGTATCTAGAACTAAAAATACGTCTAGATATATCCATTTCTGCGACAAGTAATTCGGGACGGAGGGAGCATAATATTCTGGTTGTTTGTTTTCTGGATAAAGTTAGATTTCTTCTCAATTCAGGAACCCTGCGGGGCTCTCTATACTGTGTACTTACAAATATGGAAGCATATCAATGGGCTTGGAATCATACAGATACGGTATTCCTTTGGATGATCAAAGCTTGATCAAACCCATATTTTCAAAACAACTTTAATGATATTCTTCTTCCAGCTTGCAATGTAAAATGGCTTGGACTAAGAGGAGATGATCTGCAACTTATCCCTCAGAGTGCATTCCAGGAGTTGAAACCTCGTGATTTGCAGATCGCCAAAAGCTTGCTGTCATCTAAGTTTCTGCAGGTGTGTCTGCTATTTCTCAATTTTCAGAGTCTGTGGTGTGTTAAAAATATAGAAGTCCAATTTTAATACAACAAAAAGGTATACACAGCAATTCTTTACGTAGCCTTCAGAG
The DNA here is from genome assembly GCF_056163025.1 of Triticum urartu. Classification (NCBI taxonomy): domain Eukaryota; kingdom Viridiplantae; phylum Streptophyta; class Magnoliopsida; order Poales; family Poaceae; genus Triticum; species Triticum urartu. The sequence goes on from NC_141879.1 coordinate 430,120,419, forward strand.
TATTCATGTGGCAACAGATAACATTTTCATCATTTATATTTGAAGCCACCTGATACCTTGTTGGCTCTACTAAGACTGCCGTGGTTGAGAGATGCATGACTAACGATATGTTTTGGTAAATTTGATCATGACATTGGCTCACAAAATCAAGAGCTCTGAAATGCACTGAGCATCTTCCCTGGGTATATTCCACGGCTGAGTATGGGTCATATATGGCAGTGTTAAGCATGTACTCCATATGGACACGAGTATCACTGTACGAGGTAGCAGTGCAGCACCAGACTTCTCGGTCAAGTTTCACTTGTTACGAGAAGTTTTAATTCCTTTAAATATGCCCCCATATGCAATCAACTGATCACCCTGAACTCAAAACCAGTACGCTTATTGCAAGTCTTCCGAAACTATTCATGTGCGTTATGGACCATCTGGCAATGTTAAGAGTCAATTACTGATTAACTTTGTACTAAACCAGGGTCAATTAATATGGATCGGAGGGAGTAGTTTCTTCTCTGAATTCCAGTACAGCGCCAAGGAGACCGCCTAATGCATTGCCCCTCCAACTTCAATACCGGGAAGTTATAAGCTGGTGTTGTGCCTGCAGGACACGCACAGGGCAGAGTTGACGCGGATGGTCAAGACGGGCACGCGTGCTGAGATCGAAGCTCTCTACTGCCATGGATTTGATTTCCTGGGGAAGTTCATCGCCAGGAAGATTGTGCAGGGTGACTACATTTGACAGAGTGCAGCGTTGCTTGCTTGTCTCGTTTCTTGTTCTCTTCTGCACGGCTCATGATGACCAGGCTACTGGTACGGCAGTGTAAGTGTCTCCGTTAATTGGAGAGCGAGATCGTGCACGGCTCGTGATGGCTGGTGAGGTCTGAACTTTGAAAAACATCCATAGAGCAAAGCGGATAGTGTAAGTTGTTCCTCCGAGAGTGGAACGATAGCAATTAGCAAGTGAGCAGGCGGTCAGGGTAATTCAGTTTCTGGTGTATGCGTATGCCTTCTGCGCTCCCTGGCAGCACTCTCCCCATAAAATTAGCCATCCAAACCTTGCAGACATTGATCATTCTTTACTTCCTTACTTTTTTAAGAGAAGGCCACCACGGCGATCAGTATTCATCAGAAAATTATGATAGGCTATCAACATGACACTGGCATGGCACCTGCCTTTTCCGTCAGAAAAATCACAGGGGGAATAAAAAAGTGTACAGAAGTTATTTAGCGAGTAGATAGCATAAAACTACCATAGTTTGGGTAGGATTCCGAAAAACTGACACTTTTTTAATTCTCCTAAAACCTACCTTTTTTTGGTTCGTTGTTTAAAAAACCAAGTTGTTGAATCCTTACGTTGTAATGGTGGTTCTGACACGCCTGGCCCACCTGTCAGGGCCATGTCAGCTAGGGACAGACGGCGTGGCCACTCACGGCCGTTAGGGCTGGCCGTTCTGATCGGGTCAAAAGGACCCGAGCCGGCTCACTATCACTAGTGCAGAACCGGGCTATAGCACCTGTTCGTAAAGGCCTTTAGTGCCCTTTAATACCGGTTTTGCACGAACCGCCGCTAAAGAGCCACAACATGGCACGAGCCAGCGCCGGGACGGGGAGACCTTTAGTACCGGTTGGTAACATCAACCGGTATTAAAATGTTTGGAGGGTTTTGATTTTATGATTTTTTTTTATTTTGTGTTTTCCATTTAATTCTTTTTCGTTTGCTGGTATTTTACGATACTACATATTGTACACGTTATGCATATATAAAAATAAAGTTTCTCGTAGAACAGTCATATATATATATATATATATATATATATAGTGATGCTATTCATCATCCAGGGTGTACAATAAGTTATTTTTCATCCTAGGTAATTTTACGATCACTTCATAATTAAATTACATTTGGAATTCAAATAGTTACATTCCTATTGATTCACTATGTAAAATTTGACATAAGAAAATAAAAATATAGGTCATAAGACGATTTTTTTTACAGTTTATGTGTATTTTAGATTATGTTTTTACGTTTGTAATTTTACATAAAATAAAATATTTTTTATGGCGATTATATATTTTCTTACGGTCCTTTTTGCGTCGGGAATAAGAAAAAACTTACGGAACGTAAAATTACGGTGTATTGATGGTAAAATAGAGGGGGTGAAGAATAATTATTCCTCACCTAGGATGACAAATAGCGCGACTTTATATATATATATATATATATATATATATATATATATATATATATATATATATATATATATATGCTAAAGCAAGCCTGAGCGTACTACACCTTATTCTACACGCCGCAAACCAGTCGAACCACCTGTGCGAGCGCCCCTCACCCTGGGAGTTTGATCGTAAACAACCTACCATAATTACTAACAACCGACGCGCTTCTCTGGATTAGGCTTCACAAGGCAAGTTTTTATGATAGTAAAACACTGCCATATTATGGTAGCACATACGAATGCAGCTATAAGGTTTGTTTTTCTAGTAATGTCTGAACGTGATCCATACAAATTTGATGGTAATAATTAGTGATCTCATAGTAACGGGTCTAGGTGTCGTTACTAGAGATTCCACGTTACTAGTTATTTCTTGGATTTAATGTCGATTTTGTTTCCAGACTAGTCTCATAATGGAATTAGCAATTTTACTATGAATTACTCATATCCAAACTAGAATCAACATTCTATGATATATTTTTATCCAGGCATTACTATGTGTCTATCATATTTTACGAGCACACAAGAGAAAGATTGATGTGTGTGGCAGGTGGTAATTGATTTAATCCCATTACTGTGCTTGTTAACAATTTTATCAGGTTTAGCATGTGTGTGGCAGATGGTAATCAATTTAAATCCATTACTGCATTTGCCAACTATTTACCATGTTTGAAGAATGGTATTTTGCATGGCAGAGAGTTGTGTATAAGGGCATGTACAATGGTGTTATCTTAGGAATGCCACGTAGGATAAATGATGAGATGGAGGAGAGAGAACTCATAAGAGAAGGCTATTCAAGAGATGATAAGACAAAACTTATAGAACGTAAAATATTTTTTACGGTGATTATATATTTTCTTACGGTCTTTTTTTACGTCGGAAATAAGACAAAACTTACAGAACGTAAAATTACGATGCATTGATGGTAAAATAGAGAGGGGTGAAGAATAACTATTCCTCAACCAGGGTGATACATATACTAGCACAAATGCCCGTGCGTTGTAACGGGAGACATTGTTAACCGTCCATGCGTCCATTTATTTCCGTTTGTCTTGCCTTACTGTCCTCCTTCTCTACCTCGAAATCCCTATTAACATTAATTCATATTTAAACTTTCCCACTTCAAAAATATGATGATCAGAATATAAAGAGTTTACAATGCCTGGAGCTCTTTTGTTGACACGTTGCAACCAGCAGTAGGAGCACACACCCCACACCAACATGGCCACTTCTCTGGACATCATCGTCGGGCCTCGTTGGGGATCAGGATTAGGGCACGCAAAGCGGCGGTAGAGATGGTAAAACGGACCCCTCCCCTCAGCTGGCGTGCGGGACAAAACAAGACACGAGCAAGATGCACTGTTGTCACATTCTCTCTACTCTTCATCCCTCCTTGTTTCACCAACAACGTCAATGACATCCAAAGTTGAGGATATGTTAATTGTTAGCAAGTCACGTGGGCTCCAAATATCTTCTCCCTTTAGAAATATTTATTTCTAATATTTCATTCATTTTTAATTATTGTATATGATGATGTAGTAGGCATGAACATTAGACTATGACAGTAATGCGGACTAAACTGTGGTTGGATGGTTAGATGGACAGTGGTATCTTGAGCCCATCAGGTTCAAGTTCTGGGCTCACATTATTCCTGAATTTATTCTAGGATTTTCGGTGATGCGTTTCAGTGGGGGAAGACGTTCCCGTCGACGACGAGCCACCTAAATCTCAAGATAATATGTCGGCTCAGTCTTTCGGAGGTGCTCATATGAATAGGATGAGTGTGTGTGCGTTCATAGCAATAATTGGATGCGTGTATATATGGGCGCTTGCGTCTGTACTGCATTAAAAAAAGCTATGACAGTAACAATAAATAACAACAAGTAATTATATCGGTGCTCATTTAGAAAAAAATGCAATGGATGCTTGGCTGCTAGCACGCATAGCAACATCCAGCAGCTTCTCGTCACTCATCAGTGCAGCCATTAAAAAAAGCAATCCACATTCCATACCAAGAATCCCCACCGAGAGCTTTCCATTGTGCGGACGTTATCCACGTTGCCATTCCTCCCAGCGGCGCTGCTATCCTTCCTCTTATCCATCCATCCGGCCATCCATGAGCTCCTCCCATGGAGCTGCACGAGCGCCCGAGCCTCCCCGAGCCACGTGCGCCGGCGAGCACCAGCAGCAAGCCGGGCCGCCCCCTGCCTCTGCTCCCTTCTCCTTCTTCTTCCTCCTTCCTCTTTCTTCTCTATCTCTCTTAACTCCCTCTCTCTTCTCGTTGCTACAGGACCACAAGCTGCCATGGATGTTGCATCGAGCTCAAGTCCAACAGTCCAACCCTGGGAGTCGCGCCCTCCTCAACCCTGTCCAGATCCAGGCCATCCCTGTCGGATCCGTGTCGCCCCGCCACAAGTCCCTGGAGAATTGCCGCCGAACTTTCTTCCAGCGCGAGGGAGCAGCGCTCGAGCGCAACAACGACCGTTCGCCAGGATGCGTTGACCCCCAAGCCTCCCGCTCGCCAGGACACTCTGCTCGCCGCGTGACCGCACTGGTTCGCGCGTGGCGCGCATCACACCTAGCCACTGCACGCCCGCTCGCCTGCATGTTGCGCCGAGGGCCTAGCCGCAGCTGCTCGTCCGCATCGAGACCGAAGGAGACAAACGCTTGCCTTCTGTTCGTCTACGCATCCACGACCGAGGACGAAGCCGTAAGCTCGCTTCTCCCTCCCCACCCCTGATCTCACACCTCTCCGTGGCTGGGCTATTCATGGCAGCGGGGCGGCGACTGGGCTGTGTGTGAAGAGGAGCCGCGCCAAGATCCAGCCTCCCGCCTCTCGCGCCTCAAACACGCTTCGCTCCGGTGTCCGTCGAGTGCACGCCGTGCTCCAGCCGGTGCCCCGCCTCAGCGCGGACGCCCGCGTGCCCCGCGGTGCAGAACGACATGATAAGCGGCTAGATGCGCGGTGGTGAGCCAGTCCAATAAGAGATAGGGCCGTGGGCATAATTTTTAACAAATGTGGGGGTGTTTAGGTAAAAATAAAACCTTTTCCAGAGTGCCACTTAAACAGGGACTGCGGGTTTATTTCAAAGAAATAGAGGGACTGTTTTACAAAAACGCCGACGACGTACAACCAGAAGCAATCGCTGCTTTATTAGTAGGTAAAGATATTCATCGAATGTCCCACAACCACCATTATTCACACATACACATGTATATATACAATTAGGTATATATACAATTTCTCCTACATGTTGCCTTGGTGCCTTCGGAGCACAATGACAATTGGGAGTGGTTCATGGGGGCGCTAGCGGGTAATAGTATTCTCCTTTGGGATCTATGATATGGTCGAGCAAAAATCCCGCTATTTCCTCTTGAAGTGCTCGTATGCGCTCTGTTGGTAGGAGCTGGTTCCGCACGTCTTTGAATTGTTAAGGAGATCAATATGCATGTGTATTAGTTGTGTGACTAGATATCGATAATCATGTAAAAATTGTGAATAGTATTTTGGCAAACGTACCCATTACTGTCTATCAGAATTGCTTCTTGCGGACGGCATCATGCGAATGTTCTCGAAAACATAGTATGCACACACTTTAGTCCCCGGCGTCTGCTTCAGGGCCTTTACGAGAATAGAACTTAATCAGATAATAATTAATCAAGCATGATAATTAATTAATGGTATTGAAACAAAAATTAAAGAGATGGTAGCTAGCTAGTACTACTTAATTACTTACGTTGGGTCGATACCAAAACAGCTTTTGTCGTCATTTGTCTGGAGTCACCTTGATGAACTTTGCCCAAGCCCTGCCCGCCGGAAAAGAAAATTAATAAAGAGGTTATTAAATAGTTGATATCAGGAAATGACGAACTAAATAGGCCGAGATATAGTTAATAATGATTGAAATTACCTGTCGTTCACGATGGTGAAGTCACTTTCTTTTTGAAGTAGTGAGTCTAGTACTTCAACTTTTCCTTCTTCAACTCTAATGACTAACAAGATCCAGTGGTAACTGCATGCGCACACGTTTGCATGTCTTAATTAAGCGGGTATGTGCATAACACTAATCAACTATCCTAAACCCTATACACTTAATTATTAACATCTAGCTAGCTAGTAAGCAAAAACAGAATTTATAGTACAAGACAGTGTGACTCACTAGAAGCTGTAAGGAAGTAGTATATCTTCATTGCTATTGAGGCGCTTCAAGAACTCTAGCATTTTATTCTCTACATCTTGTTTATACCATTCCAATTTCCATGTGTGTTCATTAATGGTATTTGGGTCAATGAACCCAATGCCATAGCGTCTAGCTTTTTTCATTTCATACATCTTCATCCTGCATAATACCACAAAAAAGAATATAGTAAGGATAATTACAGGTAATGATCGATCAATGAGCACTAAAGCTATAGCTTGAGACTTAAATTACAGAAAGAAATCCCTTACAGACAATAGCAACTGACGAGAGATTTGTCAAGTGCATCTTGATTGAATAACTGAAATAGTTCTGAATACTCAACGGACAAAGCTAGCTGATGGAAGTAATGCTCTTCCTTGACTTTCACCATGAGGGACTCTTGATTGGAACTCTTGGTAATTTTCATGTACCAATCATGCAATTCATACATTCTCGTTGGGAGGTTCTTGACCTCCTCGGGATTGACCAAAGGTTGGCCGCGGGCATATTTCCGTTTTATTTCCTCCTCTCTAAGCGGAGACATGTGCTCGATCTCGAGGAGTTGTCCAACAGTGATACCGAGCATGTTAGCCTGTCTTATCTGCTCCTCGGTTATTACCAGATTGCCCAGCCGGGGAACGGTTTGCCCACATATATATAGGGCGCCGGTACTCTCATGTGTTGGCACAACAAGCGGGGGGATCGATTGCACCGCCTGTTCTCCCAGCTGGGGAACGGTTTTCCTGCATTTTTTGCCAGCTGCTTGGCTCAAGCTCGAGCTCGACTCCTTCTGTAGTTGTGCTCGATGTGCCTTCCTGAGTTGGCGCTCGTAGTCTGAGTCAACAGGCTTGGGAGCTTGTGGTCTAGCCATACGAATAAAGTGGTCAATTTTTTCCTCAGGCACTTTCTCCCTTTGCGGCTGTGCCGGTTTCGGTCCAAATTGGGCGTCCACTTGGGCCTTCACTATGGCTGCGTTTTGCTCCTCGGTCATGTCGTAAGCCCTCTAGGGAAGAGGAGTGAGGCTTGGACCATATTTATATCACTTGCCTTCGCCTGTACCTCCTACACTACCTCGACTCATACCGCTACGCACCATAGCTGTGTTGGCTCTCGTCCGCAATTATTGAGTTGGAGCAGGAGGAGTGGCCTGACGCTTTGCCGGGCTTGAAGCAGGAGGAGTGGCCTGACGCTGTGTCGGACTTGAAGCAGGAGGAGTGGTCTGACGTTGTGCCAGACTTGAAGAAGGAGGAGTGGCCTGACGCTTTGCCGGACTTGAAGCAAGAGGAGTGGCCTGACGCGGTGTCGGACTTAAAGCAGGAGGAGTGGTCTGATGCTGTGCCGGACTTGAAGCAGCAGGAGTGGCCTGACGCTTTGCCGAACTTGAAGCAGGAGGAGTGGCCTGACGCGGTGTCGGACTTGAAGCAGGAGGAGTGGTCTGACGCTATGCCGGACTTGAAGCAAGAGGAGTGTCCTGACGTCGTGCCGGACTTGGAGGAGGAGAAGTGGCCTGACACGTTGGTGGACTTGGAGGAGCGAGAGTGTGCTGACGCGGTGGCGGACTTCGAGGAGTCAGCTGACGCGGTGTCGATGGCCTTAGAAAGATGATGCAATCCTTTCTCCATAGGATGATACGATGTTTGGCCTCTCCCAGTGTGTGATACTCGTCACCTCCAGGAATGTCAAGCTCTAGCCCCGAATATTGGTCCACCGCCTCATCAAACACGACACGAGTATAGCCGGCTGGAATCGGGTTGCAATGGAAGGTTGCACGGGGGAATTTATATAAGCAATGGCGTCTGCCACCTTTATGGATATGTTCTTCATTTTAAAGTGTAGCTCACAGTTAGTGCTCTCCTTGATGTCATCCACAGGGTATCTATCCAGTAGTGTGTCGCTCGGGGCGGAACCAACGCCGCTTCTCGGCATGGATGGGACGGTGCTATCCAATGCTGGATCATCCGTTAGCTGATGCCGTTGCTGAGACCCCCTTTCCTGGCTAAGTGAGTCGATCTGCTGCTACTGCCGCTGGAATTTGAGTGCCAAGTCTGCGTGCGCTGATTCTAGGCCTTGAAGGCATTCTGCTTCCTGCTTCCTCTGCTCCTCCTCCAACTTCCTCTTCTTCTCCTCCTCTATCTTCCTTCTTGCACGGCTTCTGTAGTCGGCATTCCAGTCCGAAAAGCCCTCATACCACGGAACAACGCCCTTGCCTCGTGTTCTTCCCGGGTGTTCAGGATTTCCGAGGGCACTGCAACTTCTTCTTCTCCTTTGCACTTGCGCAATTTCTCTCTGCATCGGCAATGGCCCGACCTAGATCATCAGTTGGCTCATCTGATGCCTCTTGTTCAGCTTCTTCCCGCATTGCCGGCTGATACGTCTCCAACGTATTTATAATTTTTGATTGCTCCATGCTATATTATCTACTGTTTTAGACATTATTGGGCTTTATTTTCCACTTTTATATTATTTTTGGGACTAACCTATTAACCGGAGGCCCAGCCCAAAATTGTTGTTTTTTGCCTGTTTTAGGGTTTCGAAGAAAAGGAATATCAAACGGAGTCCAAACGGAATGAAACCTTCGGAAACGTGATTTTCTCATCAGATAAGATCCAGGAGACTTGGACCCTCTGTCAAGAAAGCCACGAGGTGGTCACGAGGGTAGGGGCGTGCCCCCCTAGGGCGCGCCCCTGCCTCGTGGGCCCCTCGAAGCTCCACCGATGTACTTCTTTCTCCTATATATATCCACGTACCCCGAAAGGATCGGGGACGGAGCCAAAAAACCTAATTCCACCGCCGCAACTTTCTGTATCCACGAGATCCCATCTTGGGGCCTGTTCCGGAGCTCCGCCGGAGGGGGCGTCGATCACGGAGGGCTTCTACATCATCATCCAAGCCCCTCCAATGAAGTGTGAGTAGTTTACTTCAGACCTACGGGTCCATAGCTAGTAGCTAGATAGCTTCTTCTCTCTTTTTGGATCTCAATACAATGTTCTCCCCCTCTCTTGTGGAGATCTATTCGATGTAATCTTCTTTTCGCGGTGTGTTTGTTGAGACCGATGAATTATGGGTTTATGATCCAGTCTATCTATGAATAATATTTGAATCTTCTCTGAATTCTTTTATGTATAATTGGTTATCTTTGCAAGTCTCTTCGAATTATCAGTTTGGTTTGGCCTACTAGATTGGTTGTTCTTGCCATGGGAGAAGTGTTTAGTTTTGGGTTCAATCTTGCGGTGTCCTTTCCCAGTGACAGAAGGGGCATCAAGGCACGTATTGTATTGTTGCTATCGAGTATAACAAGATGGGGTTTTTATCATATTGCATGAAATTATCCCTCTACATCATGTCATCTTGCTTAAGGCGTTACTCTGTTTTTAACTTAATACTCTAGATGCATACTGGATAGCGGTCGATGAGTGGAGTAATAGTAGTGGATGCAGAATCGTTTCGGTCTACTTGTCTCGGACGTGATGCCTATATACATGATCATACCTAGATATTCTCATAGCTATGCTCAATTCTGTCAATTGCTCAACAGTAATTTGTTCACCCACCGTAGAATACTTATGCTCTTGAGAGAAGCCACTAGTGAAACCTATGGCCCCCGGGTCTCTTTCTCATCATATCAATCTCCATTACTTTGTTATTGCTTTGCTTTTACTTTATTTACTTTGCATCTCTATACCAAAAATACCAAAAATATTATTTATCATCTCTATCAGATCTCACTTTCGTAAGTGACCGTGAAGGGATTGACAACCCCTAAGCGCGTTGGTTGCGTTGAGCTATTGTTTTTGTGTAGGTACGAGGGACTCGAGCGTAGCCTCCTACTGGATTGATACCTTGGTTCTCAAAAACCGAGGAAAATACTTACGCTGCTTTGCTGCATCATCCCTTCCTCTTCGGGGAAATCCAACGCAGTGCTCAAGAGGTAGCAAGAAGAATTTCTGGCACCGTTGCCGGGGAGTCTGCGCAAAAGTCAACATACCAAGTACCCATCACAATCCCTATCTCCCGCATTACATTATTTGCCATTTGCCTCTCATTTTCCTCTCCCCCCAATTCACCCTTGCCGTTTTATTCGCCCTCTCTCTCTCTATCCTCCCTCTCTTTCTCCGTTTGCCGTTTTGCCCGTTTGCTTTTTGTTTGCTCGTGTGCTAGTTTGCTTGTTTGTCGTGATGGTTCAAGATAATACTAAATTGTGTGACTTCACCAATACCAATAATAATGATTTCCTTAGCACTCCGATTGCTCCTCTTACCGATGCTGAATCTTGTGAAATTAATACTGCTTTGTTGAATCTTGTCATGAAAGATTCGTTCTCCGGCCTTCCTAGTGAAGATGCCGCTACCCATCTTAATAGCTTCGTTGATTTGTGTGACGTGCAAAAGAAGAAAGATGTTGATAACGATATTGTCAAATTGAACCTATTTCCTTTTTCGCTTAGAGATCGTGCTAAAGCTTGGTTTTCGTCTTTGCCTAAAAATAGTATTGATTCATGGAACAAGTGCAAAGATGCTTTATCTCTAAGTATTTTCCTCCCGCTAAGATCATATCTCTTAGAAACGATATTATGAATTTTAAACAACTTGATCATGAACATGTTGCAAAAGCTTGGGAGAGAATGAAATTAATGATACGTAATTGCCCTACTCATGGTTTAAATTTGTGGATGATTGTTCAGAATTTTTATGTCGGATTGAATTTTGCTTCTAGAAATCTTTTAGATTCAGCCGCGGGAGGCACTTTTATGGAAATAACTTTAGGAGAAGCTACTAAACTCCTAGATAATATTATTGTTAATTATTCTCAATGGCATACTGAAAGATCTACTAAAAAGGTGCATGTGATAGAAGAAATTAATGTTTTGAGTGGAAAGATGGATGAACTTATGAAATTATTTGCTAATAAGAGTGTTTCTTCTGATCCTAATGATGTGCCCTTGTCTACTTTGATTTAGAATAATAATGAATCTATGGATGTGAATTTTGTTGGTAGGAACAATTTTGGTAACAACGCGTATGGAGAAAATTTCAATCCTAGGCCTTATCCTAGTAATCCCTTTAATAATTATGGTAATTCCTACAACAATTCTTATGGAAATTATAATAAGATTCCCTCTGATTTTGAATCTAATATTAAAGAATTTATTTCTTCGCAAAAGAATTTTAATGCTACGATTGAAGAAAAATTGCTTACGATTGATGATTTGGCTAGGAACGTTGATATAATTGCTCTTGATGTTGATTCTTTGAAACTTAGATCTATTCCACCTAAGCATGATATCAATGAGTCTCTCAAAGCCATGATAATTTCCATTGACGAGTGCAAAGAAAGAACCGCTAGGATGCGTGCTAAGAAAGATGCCTTTATAAAAGCGACTTCTTCTAGTTCCTATGAAAATAATGATGAAAATCTAAAAGTTATTGATGTGTACCCTTTTAAATCTTTATTTTGCAATATGAATCTTGATAATGATGGGACTGAATATGATCCACCTTTACCTAGAAGGCGTTCTAAGAATTCGGAATTTGTTGATCTTGATGCTAAATTTGATAAAAGTGGGATTGAAGAAATTAAAACCCTAGATGTTGCTAAAAACACTATTATGGATTTCAAGGAATTTATCTATGAAAATTGCTCTTTTATTTATTGTATTTTCTTGTTGCAATCCGTGCTAAAATCTCCTCATGCTTATAGTCAAAATAAAGCGTTTACTAAACATATCGTTGATGCCTTGATGCAATCTTATGAAGAAAAACTTGAATTGGAAGTTTCTATCCCTAGAAAACTTTATGATGAGTGGGAACCAACTATTAAGATTAAAATTAAAAATTATGAGTTTTATGCTTTGTGTGATTTGGGTGCTAGTGTCTCTACTATTCTTAAAACTTTGTGTGATTTACTAGATTTCCGTGATTTTGATGATTGCTCTCTAAACTTGCATCTTGCGGATTCCACTATTAAGAAACCTATGGAAAGAATTAATGATGTTCTTATTGTTGCAAATAGGAATTATGTGCCCGTAGATTTTATCGTTCTTGATATAGATTGCAATCCTTTTTGCCCTATTATTCTTGGTAGACCTTTCTTTAGAACGGTTGGTGCAATTATTGATATGAAGGAAGTGAATATTAGATTTCAATTTCCATTAAAAAGGGCAGGGAACACATTTCTAGAAAGAAAATAAAATTACCATATGAATCTATCATGAGAGCCACTTATGGATTGCCTACCAAAGATGGCAATACCTAGATCTATTCTTACTTGTTATGCCTAGCTAGGGGCGTTAAACGATAGCGCTTGTTGGGAGGCAACCCAATTTTATTTTTATTCCTTGCTTTTTGCTCCTGTTTAGTAATAAATAAATTATTTAGCCTCTGTTTTGGTTGTGTTTTTTGTGTTTAATTAGTGTTTGTGCCAAGTAGAACCGTTGGGAAGACTTGGGGAAAGTCTTGTTGAACTTGCTGTAAAAAACAGAAACTTTAGCGCTCACGAGAACTACTGTCATTTTTATTTGGAAAGTATTATTAAGTTAATTCTTTTTTCAGATGATTAATAGATAAATTCCTCACGTCCAGCAATTTGTTTTAGAATTTTTGGGGTTCCAGATCTTCACTAGCTACAGATTACTACAGACTGTTCTGTTTTTGACAGATTCTGTTTTTCCTGTGTTGTTTGCTTATTTTGATGAATCTATGGCTAGTAAAATAGTTTATAATCCATAGAGAAGTTGGAATACAGTAGGTATAACACCAATATAAATAAAGAATGAGTTCATTACAGTACCTTGAAGTGTTTTTTGTTTTCTTTCGCTAACGGAGCTCACGAGATTTTCTACTTTAAGTTTTGTGTTGTGAAGTTTTCAAGTTTTGGGTAAAGATTTGATGGATTATTGATAGAGGCAAAGGTGTCCCGATATTTCGATGATATAGTGGCTATCGTTTTCTGTGGGAGTCGACCTTGACGATCCGACTACGAACGTGCGAGACGTCGCACCTTAGCAATCGCTAAACCAACTTCCGAGGGTTATTGACCACGCCGGAGCATGATCAACCTGACCACGAGGGTCTGTTTCCTGCAAGCAAACGAAGAACAAGCAAGAAACTGAGATTGCAATTTGGATATTGCGAATATAAGATGAAAGCTTTATTGATCAAGGAAGGGTTTTGTGACGCCTTGGTCTGGTCGTTGAACACAAACGAAGTACACGAAGTTGCAGCTATGGCGAACTTTTAATCTAAACAAAACCCAAAGCCTAAACGATGCCCTAAGGGCTGTATATATGGAGGAGTGAGGGGGAATTTCGTGGCCCTTGGTGGAGGGGTCTGAAACCAACCCTAACTCTTGTTTCCCCACACATACGGACTCTAAAAACAGCCTATACTTAAGTACTTCAAAAATACATGGGCCTGGCCCAATAATAAGGTGACACAACACCTAAAATAGCCTCTGAACGAAATTTATGAAGTGGCATCTTGTATATTTCGTCCCATGCTTCATGCACTCATTATGGTGGCTTCAGAGTCCTGGAATCATCACTTGTAACTCCGTTTTTGTTCCCCTTGCGCATGCCATCATCTCCATGCTTGAACTTGCTCCAAGGTTCATCTTTCTTGCCCAAGATAGGCCCTTCATTTGTAAGAAAAACAAATGTATCCAATTTAGGCAGCATCATATTCTCATGAACATTAGAATAGTTACCAAGAAATGAAAGTACCTGATAATTCAATTGGCGTGCGCGAGCTCTAGTAATCGGTCCAGTATGTATAGCACCAGGGGCTGTGGGTGTAACAATGGTATTGATGTCCTCATCATCCTCCCCTTCTTTGAAATGAAGTCGTCCTTGACGAAAATTCATCATCCTCACCCAAATAAGGCTTCAAATCTGCAATGTTAAAAGTGGGACTAACCCCAAAGTTTGCAGGCAGCTCAAGTTTATATGCATTATCATTTATTTTCTCTAACACCTTAAAAGGACCATCAGCACGTGGCATTAGCTTTGATTTGCGCAAATTAGGAAATCTATCCTTACGCAAATGTAACCAAACAAGATCTCCAGGTGCAAACACAACATGTTTTCTACCCTTATCTCCAGCAAGTTTATATTTAGCATTCATACGCTCAATGTTTTCCTTAGTTAACTCATGCATTTTCAAAATCAATTCATCACGTTCTTTAGCATCAAAATTAACCTTCTCTGAAGATGGAAGAGGCAACAAATCAATAGGTGCACGAGATAGGAAACCATACACAATTTCAAAAGAGCACATCTTAGTAGTAGAATGCAATGAACGATTATAAGGAAATTCAATATGAGGCAAGCATTCTTCCCACATTTTCTTGTTATTCTTCAAAACAGCCCTAAGCATAGTAGACAATGTTCTATTGACTACTTCAGTTTGTCCATCAGTTTGGGGGTGACAAGTAGTACTAAAAAGCAGCTTAGTCCCCAACTTAGCCCATAAACATCTCCAAAAGTGGCTAAGAAATTTAGTATCACGATCTGAAACAATAGTATTTGGCACACCATGCAAGCGAATAATTTCACGAAAGAACAAATCAGCAACATTAACAGCATCATCGCTTTTATGACATGGTATAAAGTGTGCCATTTTCGAGAACCTATCCACGACAACAAATATGCTATCCCTCCCCTTCTTTGTTCGAGGTAAACCTAAAACAAAGTCCATAGATATATCCTCCCAAGGAACACTAGGTACAGGCAAAGGCATATATAAACCATGAGGATTGAGTCGTGAGTTAGCTTTTTGACATGTAATGCAACGAGCAACAAAACGCTCAACATCCCGTCTCATCTTTGGCCAAAATAAATGTGTAGCAAGTATATCCTCCATCTTCTTGATGCCAAAGTGTCCCATTAATCCTCCTCCATGCGCCTCCTGCAACAACAAAAGACGAATGGAGCTAGCTGGAATGCATAGCTTGTTAGCACGAAACACAAATCCATCGTTAAGAACGAACTTGTTCCAAGTTCTCCCTTCCTTACAATTCTGCAATACATCTTTAAATTCAGCATCATGAACATATTGATCTTTGATGGTCTCCAAACCAAATATTTTAAAGTCAAGTTGTTAAAGCATAGTATAACAACGAGACAATGCATCAGCAATAACATTTTCTTTACCCTTCTTGTGTTTAATGACATAAGGGAAAGTCTCAATGAATTCAACTCATTTAGCATGTCTACGGTTCAGTTTTGCTTGACTTTTAATGTGTTTCAAAGATTCATGATCAGAATGTATAACAAATTTCTTGGGCCATAAATAATGTTGCCATGTTTCTAAGGTCCGAACAAGAGCATATAATTCTTTATCATAAGTAGAATAGTTCAGACTAGGCCCACTCAATTTTTCAGAAAAGTATGCCACAGGTTTGCCATCTTGTAATAACACACCTCCTAATCCAATTCCACTAGCATCACATTCAAGCTCAAAAGTCTTATTGAAATTAGGAAGTTGGAGTAAAGGAGCATGTGTCAACTTATCTTTCAATACCGTGAAGGCTTCTTCCTGTGCGGTACCCCAAACAAAAGGCACATCCTTCTTTGTAAGCTCGTTGAGAGGTGCAGCAATGGTGCTGAAATCTCTCACAAAACGCCTATAGAAACCAGCGAGGCCAAGAAAACTCCTCACTTGTGTGACCGTTTTGGTCTGCGGCCAACTCTCAATAGCTTCAATCTTGGCTTTATCAACTTCAATTCCCTTTGGAGTAACAACATAGCCAAGAAAAGATACTCGGTCGGTGCAAAAGGTGCACTTTCCAAGGTTACCAAACAAACATGCATCACGTAGAGCAATAAAAACAACACGTAAATGTTCCAAATGTTCCTCCAAAGATTTGCTATAAATCAATATGTCATCAAAGTAAACTACCACAAATCGTCCAATGAAAACATGTAAAACTTCATTCATTAACCTCATGAAAGTACTAGGTGCATTAGTTAATCCAAAAGGCATGACTAAGCACTCATATAATCCAAACTTAGTTTTAAATGTTGTTTTCCATTCATCTCCCAATTTCATACGAATTTGATGGTATCCACTACGCAAATCAACTTTGGAGAATATTGTAGAGCCACTCAATTCATCAAGCATATCCTCTAGCCTAGTAATAGGATGACGATAACAAATAGTAATATTATTAATGCCTATACAATCAACGCACATACGCGACGTACCATCCTTTTTTGGCACTAAAATGATAGGAACAACACAAGGACTAAGGGATTCGCGTATATAACCTTTGTCGAGCAGTTTTTGTACTTGACGCATAATCTCCTTCGTCTTCTCTAGATTGGTATGGTATGGTGCACGGTTGGGTAATGATGCACTGGGAATTAAGTCAATTTGATGCTCAATCCCTTGAATAGGTGGTAATCCCGGTGGCACGTCTTGTGGAAAGACGTTAGCGAACTCCTGCAAAATGTTAGTGACAGCAGGAGGCAAAGAGGAAGGCACGTCCTCGAATGAAAATAATGCCTCTTTGCACACAAAAGCATAGCAAACAGATTTGCTAAAATCTAGATCATCAATATCAGATTTGGTGGCAAGTAAACATGCACTTTTCAATTTAATTTCAGAAGCAACACTAGATTGTTTATTATTAGGCTGCATTTGTTGCTCAAATTCTTTTGCCAAAATCTGATTTTTAACTCTTATTTTTCTCCTGTTTTGCTTTATTAGCTCTATTAATATCATCTTTCAAAATGGAATCAGGAGTCATAGGAAGCAAAGTAATATTTTTATCCTTATGAACAAGAGTATACTGATTGTTTCTACCATGGTGTATAGAATTTTTATCAAATTGCCATGGTCTACCAAGTAATAAGGAACATGCTTGCATAGGTACCACATCACAATCAACATAATCAGCATATGTAGAGATACTAAAATGCACATGAACAGTACGTGTTACCTTAACCTTGCCGCTGTTGTTGAACCATTGGATGTAGTAAGGATGTGGATGTGGTCTTGTGGTGAGAGATAGCTTCTCCACCATCTCCATGCTAGCCAAGTTATTGCAGCTCCCTCCATCTATGATGCTGCGAACAAAACGTTCCTTCACAACTCCCTTTGTATGGAACAAATTATGCCTCTGATTTTGCTCAGCTTGTGTAACCTGCACACTCAAAACACGTTGAGCAACTAAACATTCATACCTGTCAGCATCTTCACCAGCCATGTATTGCGTCTCATGATCAGAATCATCTCCACCGTGTTATTCACGTGTAATAAGAGCCAAAGTCTCCTCATCATAGTCACTAGCGGACTCATACCCACCATCCTCAGTAGCAATCATCACACGCTGAGATTGGCATTCTCTCGCAAAATGTCCTCTTCCCTTACAACGACGACAAATAATATCACTTGTGTGCCCTGTTGATGCCATGGAAGAAGAAGAGCTCTGCGCAGGTCCAGCAGGTGTGCTCTTGGCAGATAGTGGTGGTTGTGCCTGCTTTCTTGTATCACGACTGGAGGTGGCACCTGATGGAGGTGCTGGTGGAGTGGAAGTAGAGGATGCACGTGGTGTCCATGATGAAGATCGACCTGCAGAAAAGTTAGTTCGCGCCAATGCCTGTCGATCCTGCACTTCACATTCAGCTTTACAAGCAAGATGGAATAAATGAGTGATATTATTATACTCCTTATACTCTAGGATGGTATGAATCTCTCCATTTAATCCACCCATAAAACATGCAAGCATAGCTTCATTCTCCTCAAAAATACCACATCTAATCATGCCAGTTTATAATTCCTGATAATATTCTTCTACAGAATTTTTTCCTTGTCTTAAACGCTGCAATTTTTGAAGGAATTTACGTTGATAATATGGTGGAACCCAACGAGTACGCATAGCAGTTTTCAAAGCAGCCCAAGTAGCTAGAATAGGATATAATCTACAATGCTCAGACCACCAAACACATGCAAAACTAGTGAATGCACAAACAGCAGCAGGAACACGTCTCTCCTCGGGATATTGTAAACATGTAAATCGTTGTTCAGTTTCTAACTCCCAAGTAAGATATATATCAGGAACATATCTACCCTCAAATGGTGGAATATTCAATTTTAGTTTAGGGAGATGGTCATGATCTCGTACCTGAGGGTGAGCCCTACCATTGCCATTATTTGCATGTGGACGACCTGGTGGTTGCTGTGCTGGTGGTGGCACGTAGTTCTGATTTTGATCAACCTCATCCTCGTAATCTCCGGAAAAATCATCCTCCTCCACATCAGCAGTAGGAGCCACAGAAGTATCAACAGCAGCACCAACAGTTTGGCCAGGTGCAAGAGGGAGACGGCTCACTCGGCGGAGGGCTATTTCACGATGTGTAGGTAGTCGTCGTTGTTGTTGTTGTTGTAGAGGTGCGTTAGGTGCAGCCGGTGGTGGTGGTGGAAGACGCGCGAGCAATTCATTAAACCTGTTATCGAGCTTTGTTTCGAACGTCTTCTCCATGCCATCTATCTTCTCCATGGCCTCTTCAAATCTATTTAGCACATCTTGCACCTGTCCACTCATCATTTGCTGAAATTTATCATGCAACTCCTTATTCGTCATGTTCTCCCAGTCAGTCTCGTCGGCTTGTGATCTTGCCATGGTTAGCAACAATAGAAACACACAAGAATATGATCCTATAGACTACTAACAAGAGGTGGTGGTGGTGTCACAAATCCGTCAAGCAAATCTCAAATTCTTACCAGTTCTTACCCAGCAGCAGGCGGTGATCGGCAATCGTCGTAGTTAAAACTCTCAAAGCTTGGATAGAGCGATTACCAGGGAGAGTCAAACGCACGACGTAGATGTATGTGGAGCTGGGAAGGCTTATAATATGGTAGCAAAAAGGGTCAGCAATAATCAATTCAAAGATGCAAAGTTGAATAAACGCTCAACGACAGTACTGTGCTGGTCCTAGGCTAGACCGTGCTAGAGACGCGAGCCTAGAACACTAACAAAATCACGGCGCTGCACGTAAACAATGGAGGAGCACACTCTGAATTTTTTCCTTTTTTCACTTTTTTTGCACTTTTTTCCTCTTTTTTTGCTCCGCAACAATTTTTTTTGAAAAATTCTACAAATGGTCTAAAAACTGCCTAGCCAGAATTTTCCAGCCTTAGTTTTTTTTGAGTTTGGAACTATTTTTCTTCTGCGGGTAGCACAGAATCTCGGGAGTCCTACTCTGTCACAACTCGGAGTATGGCGTGATCTGGAACTCGAAAACAATGCAACAATTACTGGACTCGGACTAGGACTGGTGGCGGAGATGAATCTGGTGGAAACTCGGACTGGTGGCGGTGATGAATCTGGTGGAAATTGGACTGGTGGCGGATATATGTTGCAGGTGAACTCGGATTGGCGTGATGGCGGCGGATATGTGGTGGCGTATATGGACTCGGATTGGTGGTGAATATGGCAGCGACGATGAAGTTGGTGTGGTGGTGGTATATGGCAGCAGCGATGATGATGATGCAGTGGTGATATATGGCAGCGGCGACGTGACAACCTGTGAACAGAACTCGAAACTCTAAAGGACTAGACGCTAAGACCAGCAACTTGACACGAGGATGCAACCGCAAATTCAACAAAGCAAATACAGAAAAGATTATGCAAAGGCTCAGTTTGGTTTGGATAGGATGAACTAACCCTAATTTTTTTGGCTTTTTCGTGGACTATAGGTACGAAGAATAGACTCGATCTAAACTACGAAAAACTGTAAAATCTCACTGAGCAACCTGAAAATCTGATACCACTTGATAGAGGCAAAGGTGTCCCGATGTTTCGATGAGATGGTGGCTATCGTTTTCTGTGGGAGTCGACCTTGACGATCCGACTACGAACGTGTGAGACGTTGCGCCTTAGCAATCGCTAAACCAACTTCCGAGGGTTATTGACCACGCCGGAGCACGATCAACCTGACCATGAGGGTCTGTTTCCTGCAAGCAAACGAAGAACAAGCAAGAAACTGAGATTGCAATCTGGATATTGCGAATATAAGATGAAAACTTTATTGATCAAGGTGGGGTTCTGTGACGCCTTGGTCTGGTCGTTGAACACAAACGAAGTACGCGAAGTTACAGCTATGGCAAACTTTTAATCTAAACAAAACCCAAAGCCTAAACAACGCCCTAAGGGCTGTATATATGGAGGAGAGAGGGGGAATTTCGTGGCCCTTGGTGGAGGGGTCCGAAACCAACCCTAACTCTTGTTTCCCCACACATACAGACTCTAAAAATAGCCTATACTTAAGTACTTCGAAAATACATGGGCCTGGCCCAATAATAAGGTGACGCAGCACCTAAAATAGCCTCTGGATGAAATTTATGAAGTGGCATCTTGTATATTTCGTCCCATGCTTCATGCACTCATTATGGTGGCTTCAGAGTCCTGGAATCATCACTTGTAACTCCGTTCTTGTTCCCCTTGCGCATGCCATCATCTCCATGCTTGAACTTGCTCCAAGGTTCATCTTTCTTGTCCAAGCTAGGCCCTTCATTTGTAAGCAAAACAAATGTATCCAATTTAGGCAGCATCATATTCTCATGAACATTAGAATCGTTACCAAGAAACGAAAGTACCTGATAATTCAATTGGCGTGCACGAGCTCTAGTAATCGGTCCAGTATGTATAGCAGCAGGGGCTGTGGGTGTAACAATGGTATTGATGTCCTCATCAATTATGGAACAAGAAGTGGCGAGAACCTAAGCTTGGGGATGCCCATGGCACCCCCAAGATAATCTAAGGACACCTAAAAGCCAAAGCTTTGGGATGCCCCAGAAGGAATCCCCTCTTTCGTCTACTTCTATCGGTAACTTTACTTGGAGCTATATTTTTATTCACCACATGATATGTGTTTTGCTTGGAGCGTCTTTTATGATTTGAGTCTTTGCTTGTTAGTCTACCACAATAATCCTTTCTGTACACACCTTTTGAGAGAGCCATACATGATTTGGAATTTGATAGAATACTCTATGTGCTTCACTTATATCTTTCTAGCTTTATAGTTTTGCTCTAGTGCTTCACTTATATCTTTTAGAGCACGGCCCTGGATTTGTTTTATAGAAACTATTGATCTCTCATGCTTCACTTAGATTATTTTGAGAGTCTTAATAGCATGGTAATTTGCTTAAAATCCTAATATGCTTGGTATGCAAAATTAATAATAAAACTTTCTTATGAGTGTGTTGAATACTAAGAAAAGTTTGATGCTTGATGATTGTTTTGAGATATGGAGGTAATAATGTCAAAGTCATGCTAGTTGAGTAGTTGTGAAATTGAGAAATACTTGTGTTGAGGTTTGCAAGTCCCGTAGCATGCACGTATGGTAAACGTTATGCAACAAATTTGAAACATGAGGTGTTATTTGATTGTCTTCCTTATGAGTGACGGTCGGGGACGAGCGATGGTCTTTTCCTACCAATCTATCCCCCTAGGAGCATGCGCGTAGTGCCGAGGTTTTTGATGACTTGTAGATTTTTGCAATAAGTATATGAGTTCTTTATGACTAATGTTGAGTCCATGGATTATACGCACTCTCACCCTTCCATCCTTGCTAGCCTCTTCGGTACCGTGCATTGCCCTTTCTTACATTGAGAGTTGGCGCAAACTTTGCCGGTGCATCCAAACCCCGTGATATGATACGCTCTTTCACACATAAACCCCCTTATATCTTCCTCAAAACAGCCACCATACCTACCTATTATGGCATTTCCATAGCCATTCCGAGATATATTGCCATGCAACTTTCCATCATTCTGTTCATCATGACACATTCATCATTGTCATATTGCTTAGCATGATCATGTAGTTGACATAGTATTTGTGTCAAAGCCACCGTTCATAATTCTTTCATACATGTCACTCTTGGTTCATTGCATATCCCGGTACACCGCCGGAGGCATTCACATAAAGGCATCTTTGTTCTAGTATCGAGTTGTAATCATTGAGTTGTAAATAAATAGAAGTGTGATGATCATCATTATTAGAGCATTGTCCCAAGTGAGGAATAAAAAAAAGAAAGGCCATAAAAAAGAGAAGGCCCAAAAAAATAAGAGAAAAAGAGAGAAGGGACAATGTTACTATCCTTTTACCACACTAGTGCTTCAAAGTAGCACCATGATCTTCATAGTAGAGAATCTCTCATGTTATCACTTTCATATACTAGTGAGAATTTTTCATTATAGAACTTGGATTGTATATTCCAACAGTGGGCCTCCTCAAATGCCCTAGGTCTTCGTGAGCAAGCAAGTTGGATGCGCACCCACTAGTTTCTTTTGTTGAGATTTCATACATTTATAGCTCTAGTGCATCCGTTGCATGGCAATCCCTACTCCTTGAATTACCATCAATCGGTGGGCATCTCCATAGCCCATTGATTAGCCTCGTTGATGTGAGACTTTCTCCTTTTTTGTCTTCTCCACATAACCCCCTCATTATATTCTATTCCACCCATAGTGCTATGTCCATGGCTCGCGCTCATATATTGCGTGAAAGTGTATAGGTTTGAGATTACTAAAGTATGAAACAATTGCTTGGCTTGTCATCGGGGTTGTGCATGGTGATAGCATTCTTGTGTGACGAAAATAAAACATGACTAAACTATATGATTTTGTAGGGATGAACTTTCTTTGGCCATGTTATTTTGAGAAGACATAATTGCTTAGTTAGTATGCTTGAAGTATTATCATTTTTATGTCAATATGAACTTTTATCTTGAATCTTTCGGATCTGAATATTCATACCACAATTAAGAAGAATTACATTAAAATTATGCCAAGTAGCACTCCGCATCAAAAATTCTATTTTTATCATTTACCTACTCGAGGACGAGCAGGAATTAAGCTTGGGGATGCTTGATACGTCTCCAACGTATCTATAATTTTTGATTGCTCCATGCTATATTATCTACTGTTTTAGACATTATTGGGCTTTATTTTACACTTTTATATTATTTTTGGGACTAACCTATTAATCGGAGGCCCAGCCCAGAATTGCTGTTTTTTGCCTGTTTTAGGGTTTCGAAGAAAAGGAATATCAAACGGAGTCCAAACGGAATGAAACCTTCGGAAATGTGATTTTCTCATCAGATAAGATCCAGGAGACTTGGACCCTCCGTCAAGAAAGCCATGATGTGGTCACGAGGGTAGGGGCGTCCCCCTAGGGCGCGCCCCCTGCCTCGTGGGCCCCTCGAAGCTCCACCGACGTACTTCTTCCTCCTATATATATCCACGTACCCCCAAACGATCGGGGACAGAGTCAAAAACCTAATTCCACCGCTACAACTTTCTGTATCCACGAGATCCCATCTTGGGGCCTGTTCCGGAGCTCCACCGGAGGGGGCATCGATCACGGAGGGCTTCTACATCATCATCCAAGCCGCTCCGATGAAGTGCGAGTAGTTTACTTCAGACCTACAGGTCCATAGCTAGTAGCTAGATGGCTTCTTCTCTCTTTTTGGATCTCAATACAATGTTCTCCCGCTCTCTTGTGGAGATCTATTCGATGTAATCTTCTTTTTGCGGTGTGTTTGTTGAGACCGATGAATTATGGGTTTATGATCCAGTCTATCTATGAATAATATTTGAATCTTCTCTGGATTCTTTTATGTATGATTGGTTATCTTTGCAAGTCTCTTCGAATTTCAGTTTGGTTTGGCCTACTAGATTGGTTGTTCTTGCCATGGGAGAAGTGCTTAGCTTTGGGTTCAATCTTGCGGAGTCCTTTCCCAGTGACAGAAGGGGCAGTAAGGCACGTATTGTATTGTTGCCATCAAGGATAACAAGATGGGGTTTTTATCATATTGCATGAAATTATCCCTCTACATCATGTCATCTTGCTTAAGGCGTTACTCTGTTTTTAACTTAATACTCTAGATGCATGTTGGATAGCGGTCGATGAGTGGAGTAATAGTAGTAGATGCATAATCGTTTCGGTCTACTTGTCTCGAACGTAATGCCTATATACATGATCATACCTATATATTCTCATAACTATGCTCAATTCTGTCAATTGCTCAACAGTAATTTGTTCACCCACCGTAGAATACTTATGCTCTTGAGAGAAGCCACTAGTGAAACCTATGGCCCCCGAGTCTCTTTCTCATCATATCAATCTCCATTACTTTATTATTGCTTTGCTTTTACTTTGCTTTTACTTTATTTACTTTGCATCTCTATACCAAAAATACCAAAGATATTATCTATCATCTCTATCAGATCTCACTTTCGTAAGTGACCGTGAAGGGATTGACAACCCCTAAGTGCGTTGGTTGCGTTGAGCTATTGTTTTTGTGTAGGTACGAGGGACTCGAGTGTAGTCTCCTACTGGATTGATACCTTGGTTCTCAAAAACTGAGGGAAATACTTACGCTACTTTGTTGCATCATCCCTTCCTCTTCGGGGAAATCCAACGCAGTGCTCAAGAGGTAGCACCGGTTCAACTTCTTCCCCCATTGTTGTATCATCGTATTCAGGGAACCCATGGCCAGGATAGCTATCGTCGTCCTCTTCTTCTTCATTTTCTTCCATCATAACCCCTCTTTCTCCATGCTTGGTCCAAACAATATAGTGGGGCATGAAACCGGACTCAAACGGGTGGACGTGAATGGTTCTTGCATTAGAGTAATTGTGATCATTCTTACAGCCAGCACATGGACAAGGCAAAAACCATCCGCCCGCTTGTTTACCTGAGCCGCAATTAGAAAAGTATGGTCGCCCTCAACGAACTAGGCAGAGCATCGGTCATCGTACATCCATTGCCGGCTTATCTTCATTACTCAACACCGAATGGACCAAATTAATACAAGTTCATACATAAAGTTCATACAACACTTATCCTCATAAAGCAAACATATAAATATCTCTCTAGCTAAAGAATTTAAATGCAACAACAAATGCGATCAAGATTGCAACTAAGGTAACAATTGATCCAACGGCATAATGATACCAAGCCTCACTATGAATGACATATTTTATAATCTTTCTAATCTTCAAGCGCATTTTCTCCATCTTGATCTTGTGATCATCGACGACATCGGCAACATGCAACTCCAATTCCATCTTCTCCCCCTCAATTCTTTTCAATTTTTCTTTCAAATACTCATTTCCTCTTCCAACTAAATTTAACCTCTCGACAATAGGGTCAGTTAGAATTTCCGATTCACATACCTCCTAGATAAAAATTGAAGGAAATATGCCCTAGAGGAAATAATAAAGTTATTATTTATTTCCTTATATCATGATAAAAGTTTATTATTCATGCTAGAATTGTATTAACCGGAAACATAATACATGTGTGAATACATAGACAAACAGAGTGTCACTAGTATGCCTCTACTTGACTAGCTCGTTAATCAAAGATGGTTATGTTTCCTAACCATGGACAAACAGTTGTTATTTGATTAACGGGATCACATCATTAGTTGAATGATCTGATTGACATGACCCATTCCATTAGCTTAGCACCCGATCGTTTAGTATGTTGCTATTGCTTTCTTCATGACTTATACATGTTCCTATGACTATGATATTATGCAACTCCCGTTTGCCAGAGGAACACTTTGTGTGCTACCAAACGTCACAACGTAACTGGGTGATTATAAAGGAGCTCTACAGGTGTCTCCAAAGGTACATGTTGGGTTGGCATATTTCGAGATTAGGATTTGTCACTCCGATTGTCGAAGAGGTATCTCTGGGCCCTCTCGGTAATGCATATCACTTAAGCCTTGCAAGCATTGCAACTAATGAGTTAGTTGCGGGATGATGTATTACAGAACGAGTAAAGAGACTTGCCAGTAACGAGATTGAACTAGGTATAGGATACCGACGATAGAATCTCGGGCAAGTAACATACCGATGATAAAGGGAACAACGTATGTTGTTATGCGGTTTGACCGATAAAAGATCTTCGTAGAATATGTAGGAGCCAATATGAGCATCCAGGTTCCGCTATTGGTTATTGACCGGAGACATGTCTCGGTCATGTCTACATTGTTCTCGAACCCGTAGGGTCCGCACGCTTAAGGTTACAATGACAGTTATATTATGAGTTTATGCATTTTGATGTACCGAAGGTTGTTCAGAGTCCCGGATGTGATCACGGACATGACGAAGAGTCTCGAAATGGCTGAGACATAAAGATTGATATATTGGAAGCCTATGTTTGGATATCGGAAATGTTCCGGGTGATATCGGGATTTTACCGGAGTACCGGGAGGTTACCAGAACCCCCCGGGAGGTATATGGGCCTTAGTGGGCCTTAGTGGAAGAGAGGAGAGGTGGCCAGAGATGGGCCGCGCGCCCCTCCCCCCTTGGTCCGAATTGGACAAGGAGAGGGGGCCGGCCCCCCTTCCTCCTCTCTCTCCTCTCCCCCCCCCTCCACGAATCCTATTCCAACTAGGAAAGGGGGGAGTCCTACTCCCAGAAGGAGTAGGACTCCTCCTGGCACGCCACACCTTGGCCGGCCGGCCCCCCTCCCTTGAACCTTTATATACGGAGGCAGGGGCACCCCTAGAGACACAAGTTGATCCACGTGATCATATTCTTAGCCGTGTGCGGTGCCCCCTTTCACCATAGTCCTCGATAATATTGTAGCGGTGCTTAGGCGAAGCCCTGCGACGGTAGTACATCAAGATCGTCACCACGCCGTCGTGTTGACAGAACTCTTCCCCAACACTTTGCTGGATCAGAGTCCGGGGATCGTCATCGAGCTGAACGTGTGCTAGAACTCGGAGGTGCCGTAGTTTCGATGCTTGATCGGTCGGGCCGTGGAGACGTACGACTACATCAACGAAACGCTTCCGTTGTCGATCTACAAGGGTACGTAGATCATACTCTCCCCTCTCGTTGCTATGCATCACCATGATCTTGCGTGAGCGTAGGAAATTTTTTGAAATTACTACGAAACCCAACAGTGGCATCCGAGCCTAGGTTTTATATGTTGATGTTATATGCACGAGTAGAACACAAGTGAGTTGTGGGCGATATAAGTCATACTGCTTACCAGCATGTCATACTTTGGTTCGGCGGTATTGTTGGACGAAGCAGCCCGGACCAACATTACGCGTACGCTTACGCGAGACCGGTTCTCCCGACATGCTTTGCACATAGGTGGCTTGCGGGTGACAGTTTCTCCAATTTTAGTTGAACCGAGTGTGGCTACGCCCGGTCCTTGCGAAGGTTAAAATATCACCAACTTGAGAAACTATTGTTGTGGTTTTGATGCGTAGGTAAGATTGGTTCTAGCTTAAGCCTGTAGCAGCCACGTAAAACATGCAACAACAAAGTAGAGGACGTCTAACTTGTTTTTGCAGGGCATGTTGTGATGTGATATGGTCAAGACATGATGCTAAATTTTATTGTATGAGATGATCATGTTTTGTAACCGAGTTATCGACAACTGGCAGGAGCCATATGGTTGTCACTTTATTGTATGCAATGCAATCGCGCTGTAATGCTTTACTTTATCACTAAGCGGTAGCGATAGTCGTGGAAGCATAAGATTGGCTAGACGACAATGATGCTACGATGGAGATCAAGGTGTTGCGTCGGTGAAGATGGTGATCATGACGGTGCTTCGGAGATGGAGATCACAAGCACAAGATGATGATGGCCATATCATATCACTTATATTGATTGCATGTGATGTTTATCTTTTATGCATCTTATCTTGCTTTGATTGACGGTAGCATTATAAGATGATCTCTCACTAAATTATCAAGAAGTGTTCTCCCTGAGTATGCACCATTGCGAAAGTTCTTTGTGCTGAGACACCACGTGATGATCGGGTGTGATAGGCTCTACGTTCAAATACAACGGGTGCAAAACAGTTGCACACGCGGAATACTCAGGTTATACTTGACGAGCCAAGCATATACAGATATGGCCTCGGAACACGGAGACCAAAAGGTCGAGCGTGAATCATATAGTAGATATGATCAACATAGTGATGTTCACCAATGAAACTACTCCATCTCACATGATGATCGGACATGGTTTAGTTGATTTGGATCACGTAATCACTTAGAGGATTGAAGGATGTGTATCTAAGTGGGAGTTCTTTAAGTAATATGATTAACTGAACCTAAATTTATCATGAACTTAGTACCTGATAGTATCTTGCTTGTTTATGTATGATTGTAGATAAATGGCCCATGCTGTTGTTCCGTTGAATTTTAATGCGTTCCTTGAGAAAGCAAAGTTGAAAGATGATGGTAGCAATTACACGGACTGGGTCCGTAACTTGAGGATTATCCTCATTGCTGCACAGAAGAATTACGTCCTGGAAGCACTGCTGGGTGCCAGGCCTGCTGCTGGAGCAACACCAGATGTTGTGAACGTCTGGCAAAGCAAAGCTGATGATACTCGATAGTTCAGTGTGCCATGCTTTACGGCTTAGAACCGGGACTTCAACGACGTTTTGAACGTCATGGAGCATATGAGATGTTCCAGGAGTTGAAGTTAATATTTCAAGCAAATGCCCAGATTGAGAGATATGAAGTCTCCAATAAGTTCTATAGCTGCAAAATGGAGGAGAACAGTTCTGTCAGTCAGCATATACTCAAAATGTCTGGGTATAATAATCACTTGATTCAAATGGGAGTTAATCTTCCAGATGATTGCGTCATTGACAGAATTCTCCAATCACTGCCACCAAGCTACAAGAGCTTCGTGATGAACTATAATATGCAAGGGATGAATAAGACTATTCCCGAGCTCTTCGCAATGCTGAAAGCTACGGAGGTAGAAATCAAAAAGGAGCATCAAGTGTTGATGGTCAACAAGACCACTAGTTTCAAGAAAAAGGGCAAAGGGAAGAAGAAGGGGAACTTCAAGAAGAACAACAAGCAAGTTGCTGCTCAAGAGAAGAAACCCAATTCTGGACCTAAGCCTGAAACTGAGTGCTTCTACTGCAAGCAGACTGGTCACTGGAAGCGGAACTGCCCCAAGTATTTGGCGGATAAGAAGGATGTCAAGGTGAACAAAGGTATATGTGATATACATGTTATTGATGTGTACCTTACTAATGCTCGCAGTAGCACCTGGGTATTTGATACTGGTTCTGTTGCTAATATTTGCAACTCGAAACAGGGACTACGGATTAAGCGAAGATTGACTAAGGACGAGGTGACGATGCGCGTGGGAAACGGTTCCAAAGTCGATGTGATCGCGGTCGGCACGCTACCTCTACATCTACCTTTGGGATTAATATTAGACCTAAATAATTGTTATTTGGTGCCAGCGTTAAGCATGAACATTATATCTGGATCTTGTTTGATTCGAGACGGTTATTCATTTAAATCTGAGAATAATGGTTGTTCTATTTATATGAGTAATATCTTTATGGTCATGCACCCTTAAAGAGTGGTCTATTTTTGTTGAATCTCGATAGTAGTGACACACATATTCATAGTGTTGAAGCCAAAAGATGCAGAGTTGATAATGATAGTGCAACTTATTTGTGGCACTGCCGTTTAGGTCATATCGGTGTAAAGCGCATGAAGAAACTCCATACTGATGGACTTTTGGAACCACTTGATTATGAATCACTTGGTACTTGCGAACCGTGCCTCATGGGCAAGATGACTAAAACACCGTTCTCCGGTACTATGAAGAGAGCAACAGATTTGTTGGAAATCATACATACAGATGTATGTGGTTCGATGAACATTGAGGCTCATGGCAGATATCATTATTTTCTCACCTTCACAGATGACTTAAGCAGATATGGGTATATCTACTTAATGAAACATAAGTCTGAAACGTTTGAAAAGTTCAAAGAATTTCAGAGTGAAGTTGAAAATCATCGTAACAAGAAAATAAAGTTTCTACGATCTGATCGTGGAGGAGAATATTTGAGTTACGAGTTTGGTGTACATTTGAAACAATGCGGAATAGTTTCGCAACTCACGCCACCCGGAACACCACAGCGTAATGGTGTGTCCGAACGTCGTAATCATACTTTACTAGATATGGTGCGATCTATGATGTCTCTTACTGATTTACCGCTATCGTTTTGGGGATACGCTCTAGAGACGGCCGCATTCACGTTAAATAGGGCACCATCAAAATCCGTTGAGACGACGCCTTATGAACTGTGGTTTGGCAAGAAACCAAAGTTGTCGTTTCTGAAAGTTTGGGGCTGCGATGCTTATGTGAAAAAGCTTCAACCTGATAAGCTCGAACCCAAATCGGAGAAGTGTGTCTTCATAGGATATCCAAAGGAGACTATTGGATACACCTTCTATCACAGATCCGAAGGCAAGACTTTTGTTGCTAAGTTCGGAAACTTTCTGGAGAAGGAGTTTCTCTCGAAAGAAGTGAGTGGGAGGAAAGTAGAACATGACGAGGTAACTGTACCTGCTCCCTTATTGGAAAGTAGTGCATCACAGAAAACTATTTCAGTGACACCTACACCAGTCAGTGAGGAAGCTAATGATGATGATCATGAAACTTCAGAACAAGATACTACTGAACCTCGTAGATCAACCAGAGTGAGATCCGCGCCAGAGTGGTACGGTAATCCTGTTCTGGAAGTCATGCTACTAGATCATGATGAACCTACGAACTATGAAGAAGCGATGGTGAGCCCAGATTCCGCAAAATGGCTTGAAGCCATGAAATCTGAGATGGGATCCATGTATGAGAACAAAGTATGGACTTTGGTTGACTTGCCCAATGATCGGCAAGCAATTGAGAATAAATGGATCTTCAAGAAGAAGACTGACACCGACGGTAATATTACTGTCTACAAAGCTCGACTTGTCGCAAAAGGGTTTCGGCAAGTTCAAGGGATTGACTACGATGAGACCTTCTCACTTGTAGCGATGCTTAAGTCTGTCCGAATCATGTTAGCAATTGCCGCATTTTATGATTATGAAATTTGGCAGATGGATGTCAAAACTGCATTCCTGAATGGATTTCTGGAAGAAGAGTTGTATATGATGCAACCGAAAGGTTTTGTCGATCCAAAGGGAGCTAACAAAGTGTGCAAGCTCCAGCGATCCATTTATGGACTGGTGCAAGCCTCTCGGAGTTGGAATAAACGCTTTGGTAGTGTGATCAAAGCATTTGGTTTTATACAGACTTTTGGAGAAGCCTGTATTTACAAGAAAGTGAGTGGGAGCTCTGTAGCATTTCTGATATTATATGTGGATGATATATTACTGATTGGAAATGATATAGAATTTCTGGATAGCATAAAGGGATACTTGAATAAGAGTATTTCAATGAAAAACCTTGGTGAAGCTGCTTACATATTAGGCATAAAGATCTATAGAGATAGATCAAGACGTTTAATTGGACTTTCACAAAGCACATACCTTGACAAGATTTTGAAGAAGTTCAAAATGGATCAAGCAAAGAAAGGGTTCTTGCCTGTGTTACAAGGTGTGAAGTTGAGTCGGACTCAATGCCCGACCACTGCAGAAGATAGAGAGAATATGAAAGATGTTCCCTATGCTTCAGCCATAGGCTCTATCATGTATGCAATGCTGTGTACCAGACCTGATGTGTGCCTTGCTATAAGTCTAGCAGGGAGGTACCAAAGTAATCCAGGAGTGGATCACTGGACAGCGGTCAAGAACATCCTGAAGTACCTGAAAAGTACTAAGGATATGTTTCTCGTATATGGAGGTGACAAAGAGCTCATCGTAAACGGTTACGTTGATGCAAGCTTTGACACTGATCCGGACGATTCTAAATCGCAAACCGGATACGTGTTTACATTAAACGGTGGAGCTGTCAGTTGGTGCAGTTCTAAACAGAGTGTCGTGGCGGGATCTACGTGTGAAGCGGAATACATAGCTGCTTCGGAAGCAGCGAATGAAGGAGTCTGGATGAAGGAGTTCATATCCGATCCAGGTGTCATACCTAGTCCATCGGGTCCAATGAAAATCTTTTGTGACAATACTGGTGCAATTGCCTTGGCGAAGGAATCCAGATTTCACAAGAGAACCAAGCACATCAAGAGACGCTTCAATTCCATCCGGGATCTAGTCCAGGTGGGAGACATAGAGATTTGCAAGATACATACGGATCTGAATATTGCAGACCCGTTGACTAAGCCTCTTCCACGAGCAAAACATGATCAGCACCAAGGCTCCATGGGTGTTAGAATCATTACTGTGTAATCTAGATTATTGACTCTAGTGCAAGTGGGAGACTGAAGGAAATATGCCCTAGAGGCAATAATAAAGTTATTATTTATTTCCTTATATCATGATAAAAGTTTATTATTCATGCTAGAATTGTATTAACCGGAAACATAATACATGTGTGAATACATAGACAAACAGAGTGTCACTAGTATGCCTCTACTTGACTAGCTCGTTAATCAAAGATGGTTATGTTTCCTAACCATGGACAAACAGTTGTTATTTGATTAACAGGATCACATCATTAGTTGAATGATCTGATTGACATGACCCATTCCATTAGCTTAGCACCCGATCGTTTAGTATGTTGCTATTGCTTTCTTCATGACTTATACATGTTCCTATGACTATGAGATTATGCAACTCCCGTTTGCCAGAGGAACACTTTGTGTGCTACCAAACGTCACACCGTAAGTGGGTGATTATAAAGGAGCTCTACAGGTGTCTCCAAAGGTACATGTTGGGTTGGCATATTTCGAGATTAGGATTTGTCACTCCGATTGTCGGAGAGGTATCTCTGGGCCCTCTCGGTAATGCACATCACTTAAGCCTTGCAAGCATTGCAACTAATGAGTTAGTTGCGGGATGATGTATTACAGAACGAGTAAAGAGACTTGCCGGTAACGAGATTGAACTAGGTATAGGATACCGACGATCGAATCTCGGGCAAGTAACATACCGATGACAAAGGGAACAACGTATGTTGTTATGCGGTCTGACCGATAAAAGATCTTCGTAGAATATGTAGGAGCCAATATGAGCATCCAGGTTCCGCTATTGGTTATTGAACGGAGACGTGTCTCGGTTATGTCTACATTGTTCTCGAACCCGTAGGGTCCGCACGCTTAAGGTTACGATGACAGTTATATTATGAGTTTATGCATTTTGATGTACCGAAGGTTGTTCGGAGTCCCGGATGTGATCACGGACATGACGAGGAGTCTCGAAATGGTCGAGACATAAAGATTGATATATTGGAAGCCTATGTTTGGATATCGGAAATGTTCCGGGTGAAATCGGGATTTTACCGGAGTACGGGAGGTTACCGGAACCCCCCGGGAGGTATATGGGCCTTAGTGGGCCTTAGTGGAAGAGAGGAGAGGTGGCCAGAGATGGGCCGCGCGCCCCTCCCCCCCTTGGTCCGAATTGGACAAGGAGAGGGGGCCGGCCCCCCTTCCTCCTCTCTCTCCTCTCCCCCCCTCCACGAATCCTATTCCAACTAGGAAAGGGGGGGAGTCCTACTCCTAGAAGGAGTAGGACTCCTCCTGGCGCGCCACACCTTGGCCGGCCGGCCCCCCTCCCTTGAACCTTTATATACAGAGGCAGGGGCACCCCTAGAGACACAAGTTGATCCACGTGATCATATTCTTAGCCGTGTGCGGTGCCCCCTTCCACCATAGTCCTCGATAATATTGTAGCGGTGCTTAGGCGAAGCCCTGCGACGGTAGTACATCAAGATCGTCACCACGCCGTCGTGCTGACGGAACTCTTCCCCGACACTTTGCTGGATCGGAGTCCAGGGATTGTCATCGAGCTGAACGTGTGCTAGAACTCGGAGGTGCCGTAGTTTCGGTGCTTGATCGGTCGGGCCGTGGAGACGTACGACTACATCAACCAAACGCTTCCGTTGTCGATCTACAAGGGTACGTAGATCATACTCTCCCCTCTCGTTGCTACGCATCACCATGATCTTGCGTGAGCGTAGGAATTTTTTTGAAATTACTACGAAACCCAACAAAAATATATATGTCAATTTGATGGGCATAATTTGTCATAAACACGAAATGCAACAAAATAGTTATAAAAGAAAATATACCACATCCGAATCATAACTCGGACGAGGGCCAGCGGGGACGGATATCAAAACCATGGCTCTATGAATAACAAACAACGTACGGGTAAGATAATTATACAAGTAACTATATATATCCAAATCACCCAAACATGATTTTTTTTATATAAAAAGATAAGAACAAGAGGGCTCACCCCACAAGGTGGTGCCGGCCACAAGACGGTGCGGACGATCGGCGGTGGTTAGGACGGAGACGGGAAGGCACTAAGTAAACCACACCTACATATGCAAACTAAGAGTTATTGTGAGCTCAAATTGCATATAAATCAAATAAACTACCACATATAATTCCTCCCAAATTACTAAAACCCACAAATTAGTCGCTATATAAAGCATTGCAAGAGCCAATCTAGCGATGAGAGATGAAAGGACAAAGTTGCTTACCTTTGTGATCACTTGAATGGATGGGGGCCTTCAAATCTTGACAAAATTTGGGCAAAATGTGTGATGAGCTCGAGAGGAAGAGGGGAAGAACAGAGAGGAGAGGGAAAGGGAAAAAACAGAGCGAGCTTGGGTGGACGAAGGGTTTATATAGGAGGACCTTTAGTACCGGTTCGTGGCACGAACTGGTACTAAAGGTGCTGGAGGGGCCCCAGACTGACAACATCCTGCCACCACTCTCTTTAGTACCGGTTCGTGGCACGAACCAGTGCTAAAGATTCGCCACGAACCGGTACTAATGGTAGCGGCCCAGCTAGCCGTTGAAACCGTCACTAATGGTCACATTAGTGCCGGCTCAATTACAAACATGTACTAATGTGCTTCACATTAGGCTGTTTTTCTACTAGTGTATCTCCCCCCACGCTCTTCTCTCTCAGTCCCGAGCTCGGTCGACTCGACCACACCGACAACCTTAGTTCTCGCCGCTGGTGACCATGCCACGCACGACGACATCAGCATGGGCAACGGTTACATGGACATGGAGTAATTTGTAGGATTTCTCCTCTTCGATTAGTAAGGGTTAGGGTCTGGAGATTTTTCAGTTTTGAGCTTTGTTGCACCAATTGGAAGGAATCTTTTGTTCATATAGCTTCTATTTTTTTAAAAAAGGAGGTTATCCTCCAGCCTCTGCATCAGAACGATGCATGTGACCAATTTATTAATAAGCAAATAGTTCAACAAAGTCTCCAAGTCTCAAAAAGTAAAAATGCTCACAAAGGGCTAAAAACAGGGAATCGGGATAGCCACAACCGACGGTATAAAAATAGATAGGAAACTAAACACCTATCCTATTACATGAGCGCCATCCAAACCGGTTGAAGATAGCCCATGCTACCATCTCCCAGCGGATAGATCTAGTGACCATATGCTCCCTGACATCCATCAGAGTGAGTAGCGACCACATATGTATCAACGTATTGGCCTGGAAGATAACCTGCAAGAAATGAAAATTTGTTGTTCTGTTAAAAACCAAATCGTTCCTGCAGTTTCGTATAGCCTATAATAAAGCACATACGCCTACATGGATGTGTCTCGCTGTTTCTACCTCAACTCCATTTAGCCACGTTCCAAATAACGTGTAGATGCTAGTAGGAGGAGCAATGTTAAACGCTATATGGACAGACCTTCATAAAATTTTGGCCATTGGGCACTCAAGAAAGATGTGACGCCTGGATAATTAGACTACAGTAATTCCCTGATAATGATGCCACGTCACCTCTGTCACTATAGTTAATCTCGAGTTAGTTCAAAACCGATCCAAATTTAAAATTGAATTAAAGGCAACCAACAAAAGTTTTCAAACTTTAAAACTAAAATGTCTGGGTTGTGCCAAGTAATGCAAAGTTAATTGTGGTGAGGAAACCACACTTTAATAAAATGTTTAAATGTTCAAATGGTAATAAAATAGTAGCAAAAACTATTATCTAAATACTTTTAAATAATAAATAATTATGAAACTATTTTTATTTAGGTGCCAAAGTTATGTGGCAGTAGTAAATATTGTAGTACTAATTCGGGAACCATTTGTGTATTTTATAAAACTATAACCATTAAAGACATAAAACAAAACAGAAAGAGAAAAAATAAATAAAAAGAAAAGGCAGAACCAAAACAAATAAAAAGTAGAAGAACCCTTCCTGGGCCGTTTGGCCCACGTGACTACTAGCAGGTCGGCCCATCCCCACTCCCCTTAACCCCCACCCACGGTCAAACCCTAACCCGACCGCACACTCCCCCCACTCACCCACGCCTCTCCCCTCTCCTCTCGATCCCATCTGGATCGGGGAGGGGGCTCGACCTCGCCGTGCCGACCGCGTCGCCCATCGACCCCGCCGCCCCTGGACGCCGCCTGTCGCCGCTCGAAGACCTCGCCGGACTGCCTCCCCGTCTCCGCCATCGTCGCCGTCTTCCCCCCTCCCCCTCGCGCCCCCGCGCCCCACTGCCACTCCCCTACAGCCACCGTGAGCACGCGCCCCTCCTCTCTCTCCCTATCTCCCACACACTCGCGCGCACGCCCTCATCCCGCACGCGTCCGCCTCCGCCCGAGCTCGCCGGCCCCGCGCTCTCCCTCGGCCATTAAGCTCTGTCGCGCCTGCCGCCTCGCCGCCCTGCGCTCCCACGCTCGCCCGCGGCTGCGCCACACGCTTGCGCGCGCCACGGCCCCGTTGTCGGTCTCGCTCGCTGCGGCCCCGCCTCTGCCACTTCCCCGTGCCGCTCCGCCCCGCTGCTACTGCTCGCGGCCACTGCGCCGTCCGCCATCCCGCTTCGCTCCGCCCGCGGACGCGCCCTGCCCCGCGCGGCCTCCCGCCCCTGCCCCCGCGCTCCTCGCCGCAGCCCCGCCGCTCCTCGCCGCATCGCCCCGTGCTGCTCCTCCCGCGTCGTCTCGCCACGCCTTTGCCTGCGCGCCCGCCGACGAACCCCATCCCCACGGCCGCCTTCACGCCCTGGCGCCGGCGCCCGCATTGTCTGAGCCCAATCGGGCGCCCGCCCGCCCCATTTCGCCCAGCGCCCATTAACCGCTCGCCCGCTATGCCCCTATGGGCCTATGACACATGGGGCCCACGGCCCCAGAACGTTTTTATTAAAAGAAAGAAAAGTAAGATAATAATAAATAAATAAAATTAAATACTAATTAATCAATTAATTAACTAAATAATTAACTTAATTAATTTTGTCTAAATTAACTAATTAAGATTAATTAACCTAATTAACTACTGTTAATTAATTAGGCACTCAATGACATGCGGGACCCGCATGTCAGTTTGACTTAGTCAATTCCTGTTGACTGCTGATGTCAACATGACATCATGCTGATGTCATTAATCCAATTTCGAATTAAATTAAATGATTAATTAAATTCCAGAAATTAGTAAATCTTTAGAAAATCATATATTTTAATCCGTAACTTGGATTAAATTATTTTCAACATGAAAGTTGCTCAGAACGACGATACGAATCCGGATACGCAACCTGTTCGTCCATCACACATCCCTAGCATATCGAACACGCAACTTTCCCCCTCCGGTTCATCTGCCCGAAAACGCGAAACACCGGGGATACTTTCCATGATGTTTCCCCCCTTTGCCGATATCACATACTACCGCGTTAGGGCACATCTAGCACCGCGTTTGTCATGTTATGCTTTGATTGCTCTGTTATTTATTTTGTTCCCCCTCCATTACTTCTTTCCGGTAGACCCTGAGACCGATGCCGGTACCCCTGTGTTCGACTACATCGACGACGAACTCTTCTATTGCCACAGCAACCAGGCAAGCCCCCCTGATCACCAGATATCGCCTACTCTTCTCTATACTGCTTGCATTAGAGTAGTGTAGCATGTTACTGCTTTCCGTTAATCCTATCCTGATGCATAGCCTGTCCTTGCTACTACTGTTGTTACCTTTACCTGCAATCCTAATGCTTAGTATAGGATGCTAGTTTATCATCAGTGGCCATACATTCTTGTCCGTCTGCCATGCTATACTATCGGGCCGTGATCACTCGGGAGGTGATCACGGGTATATACTATATGCTTTATACAAGATACATGTGATGACTAAAGTCGGGTTGGCTCGAGGAGTACCCGCGGTTGATTCACGAATTGGGGGCTGGAAGGACATACTTTCCCAACAGCCCTCTTTGTGGATCTTTGTGGCGAAGCGACAGGGCAGGTTGACACCACCTAGGAGAGAGGTGGGCCTGGCCCTGGTCGGCGTTCGCCATTATTTCAAGATAACACGTTTAACGAGATCTTGGTATTTGATCTGAGTCTGGCCACTGGCCTATACGCACTAACCATCTA
This sequence comes from Triticum urartu, assembly GCF_056163025.1. NCBI lineage: Eukaryota > Viridiplantae > Streptophyta > Magnoliopsida > Poales > Poaceae > Triticum > Triticum urartu. The sequence goes on from NC_141879.1 coordinate 430,159,087, forward strand.
CGCGGGGACATTTATGGGCACTCGACATCGTGGTATCAATCGAAGCCTTCGTGACGTCGGCGACTGAGCGGTGCGCGCCGGATTGGACCGTAAGCCTGCTCTTGTATTAAGGGGGCTAGTTCTGCTTCCGGCCGCGTACGCAACGTGCAGGTGTGCAATGGGCGATGGGCCCAGACCCCTGCGCCATAGGGTTTAGACCAGCGTGTTGACCTCTCTGTTGTGCCTAGGTAGGGCTGCGACGTGTTGATCTTCCGAGGCCGGGCATGACCCAGGAAAGTGTGTCCGAACAAAGGGGATTGAGTGTGTTGGGAAATGTGGTGCACCCCTACAGGGAAGTTAATCTATTCGAATAGCCGTGTCCCTCGGTAAAAGGATGACCCGGAGTTGTACCTTGACCTTATGACAACTAGAACTGGATACTTAATAAAACACACCCTTCCAAGTGCCAGATACAACCGGTGGTCGCTCTCTCACAGGGCGGCGAGGGGAGGATCATCGGTTAGGATTATGCTATGTGATGCTACTTGGTGAACTTACCATCTACTCTCTTCTTCTGCTGCAAGATGGAGGTGGCCAGAAGCGTAGTCTTCGATAGGACTAGCTATCCCCCTCTTATTCCGGCTTTCTGCAGTTCAGTCCACATATGATACCCTTATTCCATTTGATACCAATGCATACATATGTAGTGTAGCTCCTTGCTTGCGAGTACTTTGGATGAGTACTCACGGTTGCTTTGCTCCCTCTTTTCCCCCTTTCTATACTCGATTGCTGCGACCAGACGTTGGACCCCAGGAGCTAGATGTCACCGTCGACGATGACTCCTACTACACTAGAGGTGCCTACTACTACGTGCAGCACGCTGACGACGACCAGGAGTAGTTTAGGAGGATCCCAGGCAGGAGGCCTGCGCCTCTTTCGATCTGTATCCCAGTTTGTGCTAGCCTTCTTAAGGCAAACTTGTTTAACTTATGTTTGTACTCAGATATTGTTGCTTCCGCTGACTCGTCTATGATCAATCTCTTGTATTCGAGCCTTCGAGGCCCCTGGCTTGTAATATGATGCCTGTATGACTTATTTTATTTGTAGAGTTGTGTTGTGATATCTTCCCGTGAGTCCCTGATCTTCATCGTACACGTTTGCGTGTATGATTAGTGTACGGTCGAATTGGGGGCGTCACAAAAGAGGTGTTTGATAGATTCATCATGATCACAGAAGCTACATCTTCGAGATCCTGACCAGTTACGTTTTTCCAAATTGTCCTTAGTGAGAATGACTTGTTTGTGAACAAACCACATGAATATTTTGATTCTCAAGGGCACTTTGACTTTCCAAATATGCACAGATTGAGGGATAGAGGCCGAGTTGATAATATCCAAATACATGGATTTTACTAAAAACACTCCATTCTTGGTTAGTTTCCAGTGCAACTGATCTGGCTATTGAGAAAGGTGGACATCCATCAATCTTCTCACAAGATGTAGCCAAGCTTCCCAACGATTTCCCGCTAAAATCCTTCTGAATTGAATATTTAGAGGATTGTACTATAATATTGTTGCAACATAAGCATCTCTACGCTGAACAATATTACAGAGGTGTCTCCCCTAGCCACGTATCCTCCCAGAATCTCGTGGAAGTACCATTACCAACGATAAACTTTGTCCTGTGGAAGAAGGCTGATTTCATTCTCATCAGTCCTTTCCAAAAAGGCGAATCGGTTGGTCTGACCATCACCCATGATAAGGTCTTAGAATGAAGATACTTATTACACAGAATCTGGGCCCATGTGGCATCGGTCTCTACAGATAAGTTGTACAACCACTTGCTGAGTAAGCACCTGTTCTTCACCTCTAAACTTTCAATGCCAATACCACCTTGGTCCTTTGGCCTATAAATAATATCCCATTTACCAAGTCTGTATTTCTGTTTTAACTCGTCACTCTGCCAGAAAAAACATGATCGATAGAAGTCCAATCTTTTCTGTACCCCTACTGGTACCTCAAAGAAGCACAAGAGAAACATTAGCATACTCGTGAGCACCAAATTAATGAAATTAGTCGGCCTCCATATGACATAATTTTGCCCTTACAGCAACTTAGTTTCTTTTCAGATCGATCTTCAATGCACTTGCACTTCCATTCTAATGGATCTAGGAGACACCTGATACCATTCTTGAGCCACTCTACTACGGTGTTGTTGTGGATGATGTGCCCAAATGCATGTTGCACAAGCTTAAGCAAGCCCTTGTCCTTCCTCCCTTCCTTCTATTCTTCCTTCTCTCTCACTTTCCTCTCTCCTCTGTATATCACTAAAAAACTTCTCGGCTCGGTATTGCGCTTGGCCAATGTGCCACCGTACGCGGGCAACCGCCCTACCTCCCCTAGTGTCTGTCTGGTATGTTCTTGAAGTCAGTCACTTCCTTTAAAATAGTATTCCGAGTAAAAAAAGAATGATTCATTTTAATACGACACGTCCCATCTTTCGATCAAACAATTTTCACACGGTACGAAATGTCGGTCTTAAGGTCGACTCCAACACACGACCCCAAAATGGTTCGTCCGCGTCCGTTTGAGACTAAGAGCCTTCTTGGATGGAAGCCAAAAGCTGCCCTGCCAATTTTTTTGGCCATTGACCGATGGATTGGAAGGTTTTTGGATCACAACCAATTTTTAGGAGCGTTACCAACTTTTTTGGTCGCCTTGCAGAGATGTGTAGCGATTCTACGCCCGCGCACTGGCGAAAGGCTGGTGGCGAATTTGCTTGCCAAAACATTAGGACGCCTTGCTTTTGGTAGGCCTCGTGTGGGCACTATCCAAACAGGCCTTAAATGGACACAAAACGCGGCCCAATGCGCGGGAGCAAACCGATAATTGTTCCTTTTTTGTCTGGTTTTGACCCATTCCTGATCTAAATTTAGGTTGCGTTTGCCTCGAAACGAAAATGCGCGGATCGGCGGGACGTGTGCCCTTGTCCTCCCCTGGCCTGCCCATCGGGGACACAGACGCCTACTTTTCTTGATGCGGAGCATCCTATGATCATCCCCATGTACACTACGACTACACCCGAAGCCCCAAGTGGACATACGACAAGACCTCAAACATACGACATTGGACACAAGGTGAACCCATTCCTAAATGCTTCCCCTTTCCACTCGTGCGAGACATGGTTGCTACCTAATGCAAAGACACTACGTGTGCTCAGGAACCGAGGAGACGACCATGGAGATGCTCGAAGCATAGGACAAGTCCACACGGAAGCGGATCAAGAAGTGCCTCAAGTGGAGTCGCCGCGGAGCTACAGTGGCCGGACATCCGGTAGGAGCCCGGACATCCGGCGCCACCAACCAGAAGAAGACCAGAGGGAGACTGACGCCAGGCGACTCTACAATAGCCGGACATCCAGCCAACCCCCGGACATCTGGCGCCTGCCCGGAAATCCAGCGCACGCTATCCAGAGAGCAGAAGAATCGGGCAACTCCAGCCCAGACATCCGGCCGTGGCCCGGACATCCGGCTCTTCGTGAGCCGTCGGACATCCGGCCCCTGCCTGTGCACAGAGAATGGGCCAAGGGCCCATGTATCCCCCTCTCACTTACCCCTTCGTGGGCTAGCACTATATATAGACCCCCTCCTCCTCCTAGTTAGGGTTAGCATTGTGTTAGCTCATACGTGAGATAGAGCTTCGCTCATCCATCCGGATCTACTCCATTGCGAGGGACCATTACCTCTTCGGAGAAGATCCACCTTGGATTCAAGACCCCTTCATGGGAAGACCCCTCAAGACCTCCTCACGGACAAGAACGGTTACCTTTGTATCGTCCTTTGTTGATCGTGGATCTTGTATCTCTTTGTGTTTTGAGGATCTAGCATATGTGTGACCTAATCTCGTTGGTTTGAGTGATTCTTTTGTGTTTCCCTTCGTGTTTTCCCCTTTGTGTTCTGCGTGTTCATCGCGGGATCCGCTCCTTCGTGAAAGATCGGCCATCTAGGGTTCCACCCTATATCATCTTGGTATCATGAGCCATGTTGATCACGATTTCGGAGCCTCCCCTCTTTGTTTTCTAGCCTTGTTTTGTTGATTTTGTCCCAAATTCGAAAATTCACCACACAAATAGCCCCCCCCCCAATTTTTTTTGTGTTTTGTTGGTGTGATGATGTTTTGTTGATTATGATCCATGGATTCATTGTGTCTTGAGTAGATCTATCTTTCCCCCAAGTTTCCCCACTTTCCATCCATGAAATCTCTCAAATTTTGCCTCCAAAATCATCAATTTCCGCCCCCAAAATCGAGTTCCTCGAGTTCATCCTAGAATTTGGAGCCCGGACATCCGGCCCGTAGCCTCGGACATCAGGCCCGTAGGCCCGGACATCCGGCTCCTGGAGCGCAATTTACGCGCGGTTCTGGACTTCAGGTCCCGGATTTCCGGGCCCGACCCCGGATGTACGGCCCTTGTAACTTCGGCCTTTCTCATTTCGCTGTTTTGTCCATAACTAATTCATCCGGAGTCCATTTTTAACGTTCTTTAGCTCATTTTGAAGCTATTGACATCCCCATCCCACAAGAATACTACCATCATCATTTGACTCCATCATTTTTTTGCAATTTTGGCATCTTTGCCTAGGGCTTCTACCATATCATCTGCATAACCACCACCGACTTCCGCAACCTAACCCATTTTGTTCCCCTTAGCATTTAAGGTTGTTTGAGTCGTGATTCGAGTCTCCTAAGGTGTTTCGGCTACTTAGGGACCGTGCCTTCAACTCCGACACCGTGTATAGCCCATCATACCCTTCCACCTTAACCCATTTGACCGGGTTTCCACCAATACTTCCGCAACCACCACCGCATTTCCGCCACCACCATTTGACATTTTCCTTTGAGATTTTGGGTTCGCGGTTTTTACGTTTCCTAAGGTGTTTCGGCTAACTAGGAATGGTTCGACATCAAGGACACCACCACTCATCATCGCAACGGATGGTAACCTCGACGACATCAGTGTATATTCTTTCCATTGCATTGATAACCCATAGCCCATTTTGCGTCACTTGCCTATCGAGACTAGCCTTTGAGTATTGTCAGCAATGTTACTTGTGCACATTAGTGGTCTACACCTTCCATTGCATACATACCATATCATATTGGTATCATCTTGGTATCATATCATCTCTTGTGTCACAAGATTGTTCCTGCATATACATAATTGCTATCTTGGTTTGTGCATTTTGCAAAGAGGCCATATAAAAAGAATAAGCTTTTAAGCAAAAGAGAAAGAGAGCAAAGAATCTTGTAAGAAATAGCCATAGCATCATATCACATTGCATATAAGATCATCTTGAGAGGAACATCGGAACATCATATATGCAAGCGCAAGTCGTCCACGTCCACATCTACATGGCGACCATCATCATATTCATGATCCACATCGTCATGAAGGGCAAGTCACCTCCAAGCATAATGTGCACGACGACGACGAATGCCATCGAGGTCAAGTACGACAACGACACCATCGACATGAAGATGCTCGAGATGCGCCTACCTACAAGTGCCAACAAGCCCTACATCAAGTTACGGCCAAACTTCATGAGCACAAGAGAAGACCACGAGACAAGCACCACCAAGAGGACGCTACAGCTACTACCACCACCACTCCGGCATCTTCGCCAAGTGTTATCAAGGCATCTTCGCCTTTGGATGTACGACATCTTCGCCTACTTCCCACGAGTATGCCTACATTGACTTCATCAAGTCCAAGGCGACCACCCACAAGCGAGGGCGACACTTCCATCTTCGGAAGCCCCTCAAGGAAGATGGCCGAGCATGGGAATTTCCCTTCGGTCATGGAGACGAGCTACGAGGTGCCACATCATATGCGCCTCCAACAACAAGATGACGACAAGATGGTCGAGCAAGGGCCACCCCCTTCGACCACGACGACAAGCGCGAACCTCTTCAACAACATGAAGATAGCGCAAATATTGGACTCATACTCCGAGTCAAGCTACGAGACCGCACATGAGACATTATCTTTGATCTCGAAGGAGAGTGATGGTTTGCCACATCCTACGACATTCATATTTGGAGGTATTATGGATGAGGAGGTTGAGCATGGGACTATCCCTTCAACCAAGGCGGCGATAGGAGTTGAGCATCGAGACATTTGCACCCACATCGCTCTGACACCCACATATGAAGAGATGCCCCAATTGCCATGTGAGGAGAGCCACCACCCCATGAGTGATATGAGTGACTCCACCATATGTGACATGGAGTGCATTTCCTATTAGAGGATGAGTGTGACCACCACCAGCCCCACACTTGAGAGCATGCCACACATCCTATGTGAGGTTGAGAGCCATTTGAGTGGCTCCACAACCATACGAGTGAGATCATCCAAGAGGGAGTGAGTGAGCCACAACACTTAGTGAGTGAGGTAGTTGACACGGCACGTGAGGCCACTATGATTTCTAACGACTTACCCTCTACTCCAAGTGTGTTTTCTTCTTTGGTGCTAGGTCTCCTACATGACGACATGCCTACCCTCGACGAGTCCATCCCTCCAATGGGAAAACAGATGGCCATGGTGGAATATGATGCACCCCCCCACATGGTTCCATCAAGATGAAGATTAAAACGACTTGGTCTTCGACACCTCACCTACAACACGTGAGCGATGCTCCAAAGGTAACCTAGGTGATGGTACTTCACTTGTCCCACTAGTGGACTATCTTACAAATGATTGCTTACATGATGATGATCACCTTATGGATTCACAACATACTATGTCTTCTACATGCTTTGATATGCCACCCATTTATGATCAATATGATGATGAGCATGTTGAATTACCTAGTTGTGATGCTATGCTTCATAGGATATCATGTGAAAATTCTATTGGTCACGTCATGTTTGACAATCCATTGAACTTGTCATATGCTATGAGTGAGATTTCCCATATTGCATCATTTCAATCTCAACATAGTAACTATGCATGCCCCATTAAAATAAATCATATTTGCACGTATGGCATAGATGACGAGATGATGGTCATTGGCTTTTGTTTTTCATGTGATGATATTGCTATGCTACCTTTACATGATTTGCACAATTTATCTACTATGCCATGCCATGATCACATTGTTCCAAATATGCTTTGTTTTGGATGTTGTCAATATTCTCCATGTGATGTTTCCACTAATGCTCATGAGGACACCCCCATAGTTTCCTCATACATATTAGAAGATTTTGATACATCCTATCCTTTAAATGCTTCCCATAATTGCTTGCACCATATGCATTCCATGAATAACAATGCTCTACATATTTCTCGTGATGCATTACACAATTAGAGTCTCCATTATGCTATACATAACAACAAACCTCTCATGATGGATGACATGTTTCTATATCATGCATCTCATTTATTTGAGCATTGGCTATTTTGTGCTAACCAACACATGCACGTGCGCGCCATGATGAATGATGTGTACATATACCACACACACACAATTTTCCCTTTGGCTTTGTTTTGTGTAGGTACTCACGTATACCCGTCAACCTCTCAATCCCAAGAGTCGACGAAACGAGCTCTTGAGAGCAATGATGATTTGGGATCCTGTGGACTATCCTTACCCCCATTCTCTTTGCGCAATGACTTCATGCATTCCTTTTACTTGGCTCTCACACGACTTTGGACTATTTACCATTTGTCACCTTATGCCCATTATATCGTGTTCACTTTGCATGTTATGCCTATTTCTATGTCTTTGCCATGCAATTGTGACCCTTGTGTGCATTTACCCATGAGCCACCATTATACTACTTCTATGTGTATTTGCATGCTTGGTGGAGATCCTTGTTCCCATTACCATGTTTTCCTTGTGCCACATGCTATTGTTGATTCTTGTGTTGGGAGAGTCATATTGTTCAATTGCTATTTGCATAGGACTTCTTGCCAATACAATGATGATACATTACTCATATCTTGCTTTCATGCTTGTGATATGTCATGTGCATTATATATGCTCACTATTTGCACACATGACATGATTGCCATGAGTACCTCTAGTACGTTGCATCTTTGCACTACTAGCTTGCTTGACTTGATCACTATGATTGCTTGCTTTGTCGCATCATCCATGTTCCATTCTTACTCGCTTTCTTGGGTTGATGACATATATGTTCATGCCTCTCACTTGATATATCTTGATCATTGTCTCTTCTGTCCATTAGTTGCTTCTCTCATATCCACTTGTAGTGAGTGCAACCATACTATGCTTATTGATATCGGAGACTTTGACACCTTACTTGTGATGCATGCTTGTTTGATTGAGCCTATTGTCTTTGGTTGTTCTCACATCTTATGCCTCCATACTATGAAATACTCCGTTGTCCTTTCTTATGATGAGCATGATGCATACACTTGTTGGGTATCTTACGACACGAATGATAGGTTTTGCACCTCCGCTAACCTCATTTGTTTTTCCGAGTGTTTGGCATGTTCTTTCATTTTGAGGAATTCACAAGGCGGTGCTATCATGGAACATATTGGTTATGTGAAGGCGTACATGATGTGCGACACCAACATTTTCGACAAACTACTAAAGGTGAACTCCTTCCCTCTGAGCCATCCTCAAATACGCATATTGGATAGGTCGTTCTTTCATTGTTGTTTCCTTCTTGTTGTCTACATGATACATCTCGCGAACGGAGGAGCGGCATTGGAGATTGGCTCTATGGACCTTTACATTGAGGAACGCCCGAAGTTAGTGGATGCACCACCGGACCAACGCTTCTACCACGACATTGAGCTATGGTACAACACCACCCATAACAAATTTGCATCTTATGCATGGATTGACTTGCATTATGATTGCCTTGTTGCATCTTGTATTACCTTGTCTTCCATGATATATGAGCTTGTGCACTTCCTTAGCAAATTTGTTGTGATATTCCTTGATGGCATATTCATACATCATGATCGCATTGCCTACCATCAATTGCATGATCACATACTCACATTGAGCACCAATTACCATGTTCATGTTTTTGATACACCGCCCCATTATGACATCATTTTGCACAATGGTTGCATTGATCACATTCACAATACATTTGTGTGCACAATGAATGCTTTTGCTCCCATGAATGCTTTGCATATCAGTCTATATCATCTTACTAAGCTTGATGCGCTTTGCCACGGACAATCTTGCCGCACGGACTCATTCTTACATGATGGACACCTTGTGTGCGCTAACCATTATATTTCAAAGTGTCATTTGTGTTTGCTCTTTTTGCATGTGTACCACTCCGGAGACACCTTGGAGTACTTGGATTGCGCCATGTCTTCCACTTCGTCCAATTACAAGTCCATCCATGACAACCGTTTCCATGGTGATGAGGTTTTCGATCCGAGGTCGGATATTTCCCAAGGGAGGGGAGATGATGCGGAGCATCCTACGATCATCCCCATGTACACTACGTCTACTCCCCAAGCCCCAAGTGGACCTACGACCAGACCTCAAACATACGCCATTGGACACAAGGTGAACCCGTTCCTAAATGCTTCCCCTTTCCACTCGTGCGAGACATGGTTGCTACCTAATGCAAAGACACTACGTGTGGTCATGGTCTGAGGAGATGACCATGGAGATGTTTGAAGCATAGGACAAGTCCACACGGAAGCGGATCAAGAAGTGCCTCAAGTGGAGTCGCCGCGGAGCTACAGCGGCCGCGGAGCCGGGACATCCGGCGCCACCAACCAGAAGAAGACCAGATAGAGATAGACGCCAGGCGACTCTACAGCGGCCGGACATCCGGCCGACCCCCCAGACATCCGGCGCATGCCCGGAAATCCCACGCACGATATCTAGAGAGCAGAAGAATCGGGCAGCTCCAACCCAGACATCCGGCTCTTCGTGAGCCATCGAACATCCGGCCCCCAGCCCGGACATCCGGCCCCTGCGTGTGCGCAGAGAACGGGCCAAGGGCCCATGTATCCCCCCTCTCACTTACCCCTTCGTGGGCTAGCACTATATATAGACCCCCTCATCCTCCTAGTTAGGGTTAGCGTTGTGTTAGCTCATATGTGAGATAGAGCTTCGCTCATCCATCCGGATCTACTCCATTGCGAGGGACCGTTACCTCTTCGGAGAAGATCCACCTCGGATTCAAGACCCCTTCATGGGAAGATACCTCAAGACCTCCTCACAAAGAAGAACCGGTTACCTTTGTATCGTTCTTTGTTGATCGTGCATCTTGTATCTTGTTGTGTTTCGAGGATCTAGCATATGTGTGACCTAATCTCGTTGGTTTGAGTGATTCTCTTGTGTTTATCTTCGTGTTTTCCCCTTTGTGTTTTTCGTGTTCATCGTGTGATCCGCTCCATTCGTGAAATATCGGCCATCTAGGGTTTCACCCTACATCATTTCTCTTCTCCTCCCCTCTCCCACCACCCACCGCCGCCATAGCCATCGCTGCCCATTTTCCTGGCTGCCTCATTGTCCAGCCCGACCGCCCAAAGCCCGACCGCCGGATTTGTGCCTTCCTCGCCCGGCCCCGGCAGCCAACTGGTAGATCTGTTGCGGCATGATTTGGCGCATCCGACCACGGGTGACTACGCCTTGCCATGGATTGGCACGATACCGGACCACACAGCCCTGGCAACGCCTCTACGCTACATGTAGGTATTGACTACGCCTCTAGCTGCTCCGACCTATCCCGTCGGCGGTTCACCGACAAAAACATGCTTGGCCGTTGCCCGGGCTCGGCGCTGGCCCAGCGCGCGGCTCGTCGGCTCATCGTTGCGGCTCATAAAGTGCGACGACTGCCCGCGACAGGTCATTTGCCGCGTTCCTACCACGCCGGGACATCCCGAATGTGTGTCCTTCAAGTGCAAAAATAATGGGATATGTGCTTCTTTTGATTCGGCTGTGCTCCCGGAATCGGCGCATTTTCGTAGCTCGTTGCTTATACTCAATTTTGTGTGTATGATGGATAGTTTGGGTACTGAGAAGAAGAATACGTCGATCTATTGATAGCACGAAATTTGATAGATGCTCATGCACTTGTTGGTAGAATAGAGACTAGAGATGAGATTAGATGCGAAGCAACGTCGGCTTCTTTAGAATCGAAGAAGAAAGTTTTTGTTTTCTTTGGTCTTGCTCTCCTAGCGAAGAATTAGTGAATGTACTCAAAATGTCGTTGATGAAATAAGAGAAATGTGGCCAAAGAAAATACATACGGGCATCAGCCGAGCCGTGACGGACCAGATGCATTGGATGCACGGCCAGCGTATTAAAAAAAACAGTCTAATACCGTCTCATTGCTCTACTTGAACGGATAAAATTCACACAAAATAGACGTCCACTTGAAATGGTGCATTGAAGTTGGCCTAATAGCTGATACAGAACTTTCCAAGAGGTACAACTATGGGGTATTTGTTTTCAGGGACTTTTTTAAATAGGGACTAGAAAAAATCCTTCTTAAAGACTTTTTTATCAAACGGGGGAGACTTTTTAGGGACTAAACTAGATATTTGGGACTAAATGAAGAAGACTCTTAAGGAAAGTCTTTTTGAGACTTCTCCAACAATGCCCCTCCATGCATCATTGACCCGCCACTCCATGATGTTGTGTGATTGTTATTTTTCTATATACTAGGGACAACATGGTCATTTAATAACCTTTAGAAAGGGACTAGGGATTTTTTTAGTCTCTAGAAACAAACATGAAAAAACTTTTTAGAGACTAAAAACTTTTTGATTGAGACTAAAAAAAGTTCTAATATTAGAAAACCAAACACCACCTATATCTCTGCCAACGCGTCGTAGGCGCAGTTGAAAAATAAATCAGATCCAAAAGGACAAGGCAAACGATGAATGGCGACGGTCTCTGCCCATTGACCTTATCCGCTCTAGAAGACCCGCGCGTAGCAGCTTCTCTGATCGTCACACGTGTCGCCCATCTGCCCGTACAGGGGCCGGCCGGGTCCCATGCCTTCCTGTCTGACCGAGCGGCAGCCCGCAGTCCCGAACGCAATTGGCTACGTGCGGCCATGCATGCAGCAACGATCCACACGTCGGCGGCCAGCGCCAGGGTGGAGCCGCCTCCCTCAGACGTGTCACCCGCGTACGAAGCACAATTTCCTAGGTGGACATTGAGCCTGACACTCCAAAATCCAACTTCTCGTCTTTCTTCTCCATCGCGGTAGTAAAATCTTTCCATCCTACGTAAATTTTAGTAGCATTTTCAGAGAGTCCAATATATTGAATTGGTGCTACTCGGGGAAGACTAGAATAGAATCTGCCTTTAACCAACTCTTGTCCATCGGTGACTTTTTCTTCTTCGCACGATCGAAGATGCAAGAATGTATACCAGCGCTATATACACACCTTTCTCTCTCTCTCTCTCTCTCTCTCTCTCACATAACTAAGGTCCTCGGCATATATCTTCCTGAGCTTGCGTACACCGCAGCAGCTGACTGATCTTTGCCGGCCGGCGGAGCAGGTAGACGAAGATGCTGGGCGGCGGCGTGTCCTTCTCCTTAGGCGACGTGCTGACCATCTGCGGGCTGCTGGCGGTGCAGTGCATCTTCGGTCTCTACATGATGTTCCTCAACCGGCTACTCGTGGCCGGCGTCCCGTCGCTCTTCATCATCGTCGTCGCATGCGCCGCCTCCTCCGTCGTCGTTCTCCCCTTCGCCATCGCCCTCGAGAGGAAGAAATGGCCCAAGCGCTGGAGCCCCGTGTTGATAATCCAGCTCGTTATGATCTCCCTTGGAGGGTGAGAAACAAAAGTGAATCAATCGTAACCTTCCACACATATATACTAAGAGCTTATCATTTGCAGTCCATCTTTGCTTTTTTTTTTCTTGCGAGAAGTTCATCTCTGCTCTTGATTGATAGCTAGACAGTCTTCATCATAAATGCTTCAAATAAAGTTGTATATATAGTAGTGTACTAACTGTTTATTTTGATAGATTTATATTTGCCAACAGTTATAGGTTTCAAAGTATTAAAATACTTAGAGTGAATTCCATTTTTACCTTGTAGTTGTACATTTGTGACACATATTACCCTATTTAGCGGAACTTTTATCGAAATGTCAGATTTTGGAGACTTTTAACACGGTTTTACCCAGTTTTACATTTTGTTTGTTTATGGTCGATAGGATCGGCATGTTGCGTCATTGATTTGTAAAAAGAACTGTAAGGATCGGAGGGCATCATTGGCGATCTTGTCCAAGCTTTTCTTGTCTATCTTTTCCACTCCTTGTGGCCGTCTACATGTTTCTGGATACAGGGCGTCACCTCACACCTTACCTGATGGACACGCATCAAAAAACAAGGGTCCAAAGATTTCAAAAGGGGTATTCTAGACGAATTTTCACTGGAAGGGGTAATTAGTGTCACAAATGTATAAATATGGGGTAAAAAGTGGAATTCACTCAAATACTTAAGATTTTCGTATATTATTATGTTCTGCAGTTATCTGCAGTTCTCTTAATCAGTTAACTCGGATCAAGTAAGCCTTCACCAAGTATTTATGATGATGATCGACATTTACCCCTAGATGGTTACTTGTCCATAATGTCCATAGTTCATCAAATGCATTGGTGTAAAGATTCAGATACTACCAAATGCTGGCAATCGGTTAACAAAACATTTTTTGTTCTTTGTGTAGGGTATCAATATACCAAGTCTTGATGATGCTCGGCGTCGAGCGGACCTCACCAGCGATCGCCTCGGCCATGCCCAATCTTGGCCCTGGCTTCATCTTCGTCATCGCCGCCTGCCTGAGGTACCGAACCAAATCCTTAATAAGGGAAAAACAACACATTGTTAACTTTCAGACTGACCAAGTAGCTCAACAACTAGAGACTCTGCTAATATATATGCAGGTTTGAGAGATTTGAGTGGAAGTGCAAGTACACCAGAGCAAAAATCTTGGGTACGTTGGTATGCATAAGTGGAGCAATGTGCGTGAGCTTCCTGAAGAATCCGGATCCCGGCACAGTGCCAGAGTCCGTTCCCAGGGACCAAGAGTTGTCTGGCATGAAAATCGACAGAGACTGGGTCCTTGGCTGTGTGTACCTGCTCACTGGAGTCACGGTCTTCGCTTGCAACACTGTCCTGCAGGTGCACGCTGATAAGATAAACACTAGTCATAACTGTGCCATTTTGTTAGAATTAGAGCTGAATCTGATGTGCAAATGTAGGCTGCAACCCTCAAGAGGTTCCCGGCGCCGCTGTCCATCTGTGTGATCACCGCCATGATGGGATCGATCTTCAGCGCCATCATCCAGGTCATCATGGACGGCAAGCTCGGCGCGGGCACTACAGGCAACATCCCCAGAATAATCGCTGAAATTGTGCTCGTGGTACATACTAGTAGTAGTACATTTTTGATTCAATCCATATTAATTGTGGCTGATTTAGTACAAGTCGTAGACCCCATGATCTCAGCAATAGTATGTGACACTGACGTCGTTGTAACCTGCACTGAAAATAGTGTCAATGCTGGTGCAGGGAGGTGTGGTGATCGGCCTGTGCACGACGTTCCAGGTGTCGAGCATCGGCCGCAAGGGGCCTGTCCTGGTGTCCATGTTCAGCCCGTTCCAGACCGCGTTCTCGGCCTTCATCTCCTTCATCTTCTTTGGGCAATGGATCGGCACAGGGTGGTACGTACGTACATCTTTGCCGGCCATGCACCCGCGCCGCAAGGAACAGTATGTCAATGCGTAGCTGCATTTGGTGCACTGACATCAGCATTGTCATATTCGTATTTCGTTGCAGCCTGGTGGGGATTGCGCTCATGTTTGCGGGCCTCTATGTGGTGCTATGGGCCAAGAACCGGGAGGACAAGATGTTCGCCGAGCTTGCGCTGCCGTCTGACTCTGACGCAACTGAATCTGATATCGAGAGGCCATTCTTGCAGTGATGGGTTGGGCAAAAATCAAAATCGCTTGCTTCCACTACTGGCTAGACGCCGTAGGAATCTACACAGATCCTATCTACTGTTTGACTTTCTTTTGCTGAGATATTGTTTGGATTTTGGAAAACTCAAGTTATTTTACAGCTCGCTGAGCGAAGGCCAGTACTCTCGCTTTACCTCGTTATAAGTGTCAACGTTCCTTCCGACACACTTGCCGCCTTGCTTTGAATATTACTCCCTTCTTTCTAAATATATACTTCCTCCTAAATATATACTTCCTCCGTTCGAAATTACTTGTCTTAGAAATGGTTGTATCTAAAACTAAAATACGTCTAGATACATTCATTTCTACGACAAGTAATTCCGAACGAAGGGAGTACATCTCTTTTTAGAGATTCCATTTTAAAATTCTACACTCTAAAATTCTTAGAACCCTCGAGTTTTTAAAAGCTTGCATGTGCTCGGAACAAATAGTTGTATGTAAATAGACAGAAACAAATCAAACATATTTATTAAACATGTACATGTGTTGTATTTTACCTGGTCACCAGATGTTGTTCCTTTTTTACACGATCTCAACTGACACCAGGCCTTGCATGCCACTTGTATAGGGCATTTGATTATCTCTCTTAAATATACAGGACTCCTTTGTCCCATTATGTAAGACGTTTTTTAGCATTAGTGTAGTGTCAAAAAAGCCTTATATTATGGGACAAAGGGAGTACCTTGTAACTCTCTTTGATCGACACGACTCGATTCAAAAAACGTCTTATATTATAAGACAAAGGAAATACATTGTAACTCTCCTTGATCGACATGACTCGATCATTATTTGGTCTAGCTTGGTATAGGGCATTTGATTATCTCTCTTAAATATACAGGACTCCTTTGTCCCATTATGTAAGACGTTTTTTAGCATTAGTGTAGTGTCAAAAAAGCCTTATATTATGGGACAAAGGGAGTACCTTGTAACTCTCTTTGATCGACACGACTCGATCCAAAAAACGTCTTATATTATGAGACAAAGGAAGTACATTGTAACTCTCCTTGATCGACATGACTCGATCATTATTTGGTCTAGCTTGGTATCAGTTGCCTCCATGGTTGAGCATGGCCAACCCTTCTCTGCTGCCATACACTCTTCCTCCTCTTTGTCCATGTCCTGGGCCACCTCTTCATCCCTCTCTCAGCCTAACTCTTCGAACCTCCTTTCTGGTATCTTCTATACTTTTCTGGTGGGCCAACCATGGCGCCTCCTCTCTCGATGCCCCTCCTCAGGCTCTTTGTGCCCCTCTTCACCAGCTTCACCCTATCAGCCGCCGTTGCCACTCCTCCTGCCTCTCGCCGCAGCAATTTTCTGGGTGATCACATCAACTACAAACTTGACCCCGCCCGGCATAACTACCAGAAGTGGAGAATTTTCTTTCTCTTCATCCTCCTCAAGTACCACAAGTGGCACACTTTCTTTCTCTTTGTCCTCCTCAAGTACAACGCCCCAACCACGTCTGACAGGCACCGCTGGCCTTCCCTGATGATCTCTGGTGTGTCACTGATGTCCATATTGCCCTATGGATCTACTCTGCGGTCGCTGACTCTCTACTGGACCTGTTTCCCATGGAGGAAGACACCATCGTGTATCAGCTCTAGCGCCGTCTCCACGACTACTTCCTTGCCAACCACTGCGTAAAGCACATGCGGCTCAACCGACAATACCGCAACCTGAATCAAGGTGATCTTCTTGTCGCCGAGTACGCCCGATGCCTCAAGGTGCTTTGTTGACGGGCTTGATGACATTGAAAAGCCCGCCTCAAATGTCAATCTCACCATGTAACTCCTCCATGGGATCGACTGGTGCCTTGAGACCATCCATGTCATCCTCGACGACATCGTGCCCCTCCCGCATTCGACATCGTCCTTTCTCGCATGCTTCTCGCGGAGGAGTCACATGCGCAGCGCGCGGTGGATGAGAGCACCTCTACTCTCAACCTCACTACTAGCGGCTCTCTTAGTGGTGGTGCCGATCGACCGCGCTGGTGATCCTGCGGCAGCCTGGGCACGGCAATGGCAAAGGCCCCAGCATCAACAACAACAACGACAACATCGCCAACAGTGATCGCAGCCGAGGCCTTGGTCGTGACCCTAGCTGCGTTGGTCGCCGCAACTCGCAAGGACGCGGTCCCGTGCAACACCATCAGCCGTTCATGGGGTACTTTGCCCCATATTTCATGGCCCTTACCTCTCCACAGGGTGCCTAGGTGCCCCTCAATGCAGCCGGCGTCCTCGGGCCTCGCCCCGGTAGCCACACCCATGTATACTCACTCATGTAGCCGGCTCCTCCGGGTCGTATGCTCCACCGTGACCCTACCAGCCTGCTCCTCAGTCTTGGGACCAGCCCGCCATGATGAGCGCACGGCTTCCCCAACCATGACTTTGAATGGTGCATGGACACCAGAGCGTCCTCCCACGTCACCGGCAACCCTGGTAATTTAACCTTGCTCTATTGTTCTCTAAAGCTTGCTACTACTAGCATAATTTTTGGTAATGGTCACCACATGCTGATCACCACCATTGATTCCACCACTCTTCACCCCCACAATTTCACCCTTCATGATGCCCTAGTTTCTCCTTTTGTCGTTACCAATTTTATTTTTTTGGAAGTTTACTATTGACAATTATGTAGTGGTTGAATTCTTTCCTTTTGGCTTTGTTGTGAAGGATCTTCGGACCAGGAAAATCGTCATGATCTCTAGTAGCACCTGTGACCTATACCCATTCCTCAGCAACGATTTTCCTCGACGTGTTGTCCTTTCCGCGACTACATCTTCCGCACCATCGTTTGGGACACCATAGAAGCTCCTCTCTAGCTCATTTAGCTCGTGGTTTTCTTCCTGATTGTAATAGAACTCACACCTCAGTGTGCGAGGCTTGTCAGTTAGGTCATCGACCAACATCTTGCTTTTCCTTAATCTCGTAGCTTTACCACTGCACCGTTTCAGCTTATTCATTGTGACTTATGGATCTCCCCAGTTGTAAGCTTTTCTGGATTTCAATATTACTCAATAATCTTGGATGATTACTCACATTACTCATGGTCTACTATATGCCACACCGACTCTTTCTTACAACCGAACCCACATCACAAATTTCTCCCATACCACACTCATAAAAATCAGCATTGAAGCCTAATTACCACCAGGAAATGTTAGAGGAGTATAATGCTTAATTGAAAAATGGAAGTTGGTCTTTGGTTGCTAAGCCTGCAGGTGTCAACGTGGTGACGGGATTTCTCGTCACAAGTGAAGGAAATATGCCCTAGAGGCAATAATAAAGTTGTTATTTTATATTTCCTTATTCATGATAAAGGTTTATTATTCATGCTAGAATTGTATTGATCGGAATTCTAAATACATGTGTGAATACATAAACAAATACCGTGTCCCTACTAATCCTCTACTAGACTAGCTCGTTGATCAAAGATGGTTAAGGTTTCCTAACCATAGACATGTGTTGTCATTTGATAACGGGATCACATCCTTAGGAGAATGATGTGATGGACAAGACCCATCCGTTAGCTTAGCATAATGATCGTTTAGTTTTATTGCTATTGCTTTCTTCATGTCAAATACATATTCCTTCGACTATGAGATTATGCAACTCCCGGATATCAAAGGAATACCTTGTGTGCTATCAAACATCACAACGTAACTGGGTGATCATAAAGATGCTCTACAGGTATCTCCGATGGTGTTTGTTGAGTTGGCATAGATCGACATTAGGATTTGTCACTCCGAGTATCGGAGAGGTGTCTCTGGGCCCTCTCGGTAATACACATCATAAGCTTGCAAGAAAATGACTAAGGAGTTAGTCACAAGGTGATGTATTACGGAATGAGTAAACAGACTTGCCAGTAACGAGATTGAACTAGGTATGAATATACCGACGATCGAATCTCGAGCAAGTAACATACCGATGTACAATGGGAATCACGTATATTGTCATAACGGTCCGACCGATAAAGATCTTCGTAGAATATGTAGGAGCCAATATGCGCATCTAGGTTCCAATATTGGTTATTGATCAAAGAGGTGTCTCGGTCATGTCTACATAGTTCTCGAACCCGTAGGGTTCGCACACTTAACGTTCCATGACGATATAATATTATATGAGTTATGTGATTTGGTGACCGAATGTTGTTCGGAGTCCTGGATAAGATCACAGACATGACGAGGAGTCTCGAAATGATCGAGAGGTAAAGATTGATATATTGGACGATAGTATTCGGACGCCAGAAGTGTTTCGGGGGTTACCGGGTACTTATCGGGTCTCCGGAAGGGGTTCCGGGCACCCCGGGCAAAAGATATGGGCCTTATGGGCCAAGAGGGGAAATGCACCAGCCACGAGGGCTCCCCATATGGGACGGACAAGGTGGAGAAGGAAAGGGGAAGGAGGAAAGGAAAGAAAGGGAATAGGAGCCCCCTTCCTTCCCCCTCCCCCTCTTTCCTTCCCCCTCCGACAAATAAGGCAGGGGGGTGCGCCACTTGGGAGGACCCCAAGTAGGATTCGGCCTACTTGGGGCGCCTCCTGGCAGCCTCCCCTCTCCCTCCCACCTATATATATGTGTGGGGGGGTGCCCTAGCATAGAACAGACAATTTGTTTAGCCGTGTGCGGCGCCCCCTCCACCCTTTACACCCCTAGTCATATTCTCGTAGTGCTTAGGTGAAGCCCTGCGAGGATCACTTCACCATCACCATCACCACGCCGTCATGCTGACGGAACTCATGTACTACCTCAATGTCTTGCTGGATCAAGAAGGCGAGGGACATCACCGAGCTGAACGTGTGCAGAACGTGGAGGTGTCGTGCGTTCAGTACTTGATCGGTTGAAGCGCGAAAAAGTTTGACTACATCAACCGCGTTGAAAAATGCTTCCGATTACAGTCTACGAGGGTATGTAGACACACTCTTCCCTCGTTGCTATGCATCTCCATGGATAGATCATTGCATGTGTGTAGAATTTTTTTTGTTTTCCATGTAACGATTCCCAACAGTGGCATCAAAGCCAGGTCTATGCGTAGATGACATGCATGAGTAGAACACAAAGAGTTGTGGACGGTGATAGTCATACTGCTTACCACCAACGTCTTATTTTGATTTGGCGGTATTGTGCGAAGAAGCGGCCTGGAACAACCTTACATGTCCATGCACATGAGTCCGGTTTCACTGACTGACATGCAACTAGTTTTGCATAAAGGTGGGTGGCGGGTGTCTGTTTCTCCAACTTTAGTTGAATCGAATTTGTCTATGGCCGGTCCTTGAAGAAGGTTAAAACATCAAACTTGATGAATCGCCGTTGTGGTTTTATGCGTAGGTAAGAACGGTTCTTGCTAGAAGCTCGTAGCAGCCAAGTAAAACTTGCAAGAACAAAGTAGAGGACGTCGAACTTGTTTTTGCAGGGCATGTTGTGATGTGATATGGTCAATATATGGTGTGATATATGTTGATGTATGAGATGATCATGTTCTGTAATATCAACAACCGGTAGGAGCCTTAGGGTTGTCTCTTTATTGTATGAAGTGCAAGCGCCATGTAATTTCTATACTTTATCACTATGTGTTAGCGATGGTTGTAGTCGCAACAGTTGGCGTGACGACCTCGACGCAACGACGCTATGATGGAGATCAAGGTGTCGAGCCGGTGACAATGGAGATGTTGAGGATGCTTTGGAGATGGAGATCAAAAGCACAAAGATGATGATAGCCATATCATGGCACATTTTTGATTGCACGTGATGTTTATCCTTTATGCATCTTATTTTGCGTAGAACAGCGATGGCATTATAAGATGATCCCTTCACTTAATTTCTATATAAAAGTGTTCTCCCTGAGTATACACCGTTGCTACAGTTCATCGTTTCGAAACACCACGTGGTGATCGAGTGTGATATACTCGACGTTCACATACAATGAGTGTAAGACAATTTTTCACATGCAAAATACTTGGGTTAAACTTGACGAGCCTAGCATGTACAAACATGTTCTCGGAACACTGGAGACTGAAAGGTCGAACATGAGTCATATAGTAGATATGATCAACATAGAGATGTTCACCATTGATGACTACCCCATCTCATGTCATGATCAGACATGGGTTAGTTGATTTGGATCATGTATCACTTAGATAACTTGAGGGATGTTTATTTAAGCGAGAGTTCTTAAGTAATTTGATTAATTGAACTTAAATTTATCGTGAACTTAGTCTTGATATTTTTTGCATATCTATGTTGTAGATCAATAGCTCGCAATATAAGCTCCCCTATTTTTGATATGTTCCAAGAGTTGAAGTTAATATTTCAAGATGCTCGGGTTGAGAGATATGTGTAAGTGCATCTAGTGCCCCTTAGTGATTTTGATGTATTGAAGACTTATATGTTAAGGGACTGATGTGTTTGTGAGTGTACACAGGTCTATAAGTCTATGATGAGTTTGATATTTCAAGATGCTCGGGTTGAGAGATATGTGTAAGTGCATCTAGTGCCCCTTAGTGATTTTGATGTATTGAAGACTTATATGTTAAGGGACTGATGCGTTTGTGAGTGTACACAGGTCTATAAG
Source organism: Triticum urartu (assembly GCF_056163025.1). NCBI lineage: Eukaryota > Viridiplantae > Streptophyta > Magnoliopsida > Poales > Poaceae > Triticum > Triticum urartu. Next base: position 430,180,623 of record NC_141879.1, read on the forward strand.
TCTATGAGGAGATTGATATTTACCGAGAAAGTCGACCCCTAAAAATGAAGTTCTTCGATTGAAGACTTTGGATTTCTGAAGGCTTTCTCAAGACTTTGAAAGTGAAGAAATTGGTGTGACCATGAAGACACGGTATTCATTCGAGGAACATGAAGCGTGAAGACTTTTGTTTTCGTAGTTTCTTTTTTGTCTTTCTTGAGTCATAGGAAACACCGTACTGTTAAAGGGGGTCGAGGAAATACTAAGGAAAAGTTTCCAAGTGATGCTCAACTCAAAATCCTACACCTACCAATCCCTTCAAGTGAAGCCATTGGAAATCTCATACAGTTCAGTCAATTTCTTCAGTGACAGAGATGAAGTTCTTTTGGTATCTGAGGAATTTTTTCTGACTGAGGAGTTAGGAATTCGCCAGTGCGGATTACCTACAAGTGAGGAACATGATAGCCATGAGGAATTTGATAGTCAAATTTCCACCCGTTGCTGTGCTACGCGTCCCTGTCCCAAAATATCTACCCATCTAACGGTCATATCATTGAAGGGCATTTATGTCTTAGCATGTCGGGCTGCTCCCTAGGCTATAAATAGCCGCCCCTACAACCACTAGCTGGTTGGCTGCTCCAAGAGAAACTGACACTTGTCATTTGAGAGCATCCCATCCTCTGAGGACTTTGATCGAAAATCATCAAGTGAGGAAAACCCAAACCCAAACACCTACAAACCCAAAGTGATTGAGCGTCACTGAAGAAATTGATCATGCGTGGATCCGACGCTTGTTACCTTTGAAGACTGTGCGTCTTCCGGACGGTTAGGCGTCATGATCTAGAGCATCCAATAGGAAATTGTGGATCGCCGAGTGACCGAGTTTGTGAAGGTTTGGAAGTCACCTAAAGACTTACCATGAGTGATTGGACAAGGTCTGTGTGACCTTAGTTCAAGGAGAATACGGTGAGGACTGTGTGTCCGGGACTGTGTGTCCTCAGGTATAAATACCTAGCCGCTCCAACCAGACTACTGGTTCTATTTCCTCAACTCTTCCACTTCCTCATTACCGTGTTGTTTGCTTGTTCATATCTGTTCGAAGACTTTGACTGAAGACTTTCTCAATTTCCCCAGTTCAATTTCTCCAGTCAGTTTGTCTTCATCCTGTTTATCCTGTGTTTATGCTTTTTGTACTCTGTGCTTGTATTCATTTCATAATGATGACCATGCTTATGTTCTGTTATGTTTGCATCTGAGTACTTATTCCGCTGCAAGTAGTTATTCTCTTAGGAATTTCCTCACCCTAAAATTCCTAAGTGAAGAATTCATAAAAATCACCTTTAGTCGACTTAACGCACTTTCAATTGGTATCAGAGCAAGGTACTCCCTTGTTCTGTGTGATTTTGGCTTAACCGCCTGGAGTTTTAGTTATGTCGACCGCATGTATGATCAAGGTTTCTGCTGGGTGTCCTACCTTCGATGGGATGGACTACCCCTACTGGAAGAATAAGATGCGCATGCATCTTGAGGCAATTGACAACGATCTCTGGTATGTTGTGGAAAATGGCGTTCCCTCTGTCACTCCTACCATCAATGCTACTGATGTGAAGAGATTCAAGCAACTCGACTCTCAAGCAAAGAACATCATATGTGGTCATCTGAGCAAAGGGCAGTATGGCAGAGTGAGTGCTTGGAGACAGCAAAGCTTATCTGGGACAGGTTGTCCAAGGTAAATGAAGGAGTCTCAACACAGCGTGACTCTCGAGTTGACGTTCTTCGCAATCTCTTCAACCGCTTCAAAAGACTCGACAATGAAAATGTTCAGCAAACCTTCGATCGCCTCACTGACATCTCAAATGAGCTTCAAGCACTTGGTGCCACTGACATCACCGACCATGAGGTGGTGAAGAAATTGCTGAGATCGCTTGATTCCTCATTTGATACTCTGACATTGATGATACAAGAATGTGGAGACTATACGTCACTTGATCCCATTGATATCCTCGAGAGGCTAAACACTCATGAGTTCCAGCTTGCTGAGAAGAGAGATCTCTATGGACCAAGCTATGGCAGATCACGAGCTCTGAAGGCCAAGGCAGTGTATCAATCTGAAGGTGAAGATTCTGGTAGCAGCCTTGGAGATCCTGAAGAACTGAGCCAGGAGCTAGCAATGCTCGTGAGGAAATTCCAAAAGTTCTCAAGACGTGGTCGTTTTGGAAAATCCTCAATAAGTGATGACTTAAGATCAGATTCCTCATCCCGTGATTACAAGAAGAGACTCCGTCACAAATGCAAGAAACCCGGTCACTACATTCACGATTGTCCTCAGTGGGAAAAGGAATCAAAGAAGAAGAAGTACAAGGACTACAGTTTTGATGATTCAAATAAGAAGAAGAAATCTTCAAAGTCCTCTTCATCAAAAACTTCAAGGTCTTCATCTCACAAGAAGAGCAGCTCCAAGAAGGATCGGACATTCATTGGCGAGGAAATGGACTCTGAGGCTGAATCTGACGAAAATGAGGAAGAGGAGGAATCCGAGGAGTCAGAGTCTGGTGTGGGGAGCCTGGCCCTCGCTACCGCGTTCGTCAGCAAGTCCATCTTCAACTCTGAGAAAAAGGACCTCACCAACAGTACTGACGACGGGGATGATGACTACGCTCCCACCTATTGCTTCATGGCAAAGGTTCAAAGGTACTCAAATATCCCTCCTCTGAATCAAGTGAGGATGAATCTCATGAAAACCTCAAACCTAGCTATTCTAAACTTGCTAAGATTGCTGTGAAACTGCAAAAGGCTCTTGAAAAAGTTCAAAACATGCTAGATAAAAGCGATGATATGTTGGGGGAGGAAATGGATCGCACGAAAATTTTGACTAAAAATCTTCAGAGACTTCAGTCCAAGTTTGACAATCTTTAGAGTCATCATAACACTCTCTTATATGATCATGAGAAGCTTTCTTATGAATTTCTTCAAAGAAAGCAAGATCTTGAGCAGTTAAGAGTGAGTTATGAAGATCTTCAGAAGGAGCGTGATTCATTACTTGCTCAACAAATCAACGCTACTCAGGAAGAATTTATTCCTCCATGTTTGAAATGCATTGAATGTGAAACTGCTAATTCTTCACCTGAATGTTCAAATGCTTCTATTGCTGCAAATTCTTCAACGGTCTCTGCTATCACTAATTCCTCATCCGAGGATGCTGCTAGTATCACTGACCATGCAAGGCTGAAGGAATTGTATGTGGCAGGCATGTACAAAAGCCTTAAAGGGCATCATGCTCTTTGTGATGTGCTTAAGAAGCAAATCCTCAATAGGAACCCTAGGAAAGAGGGTATTGCCTTTGAGAGGAAACTCAATGCGGATGGGTCCTACTGGAAACCTGAGCAGTATCCCAAAACATCATGGGTTGCTGCAAAGGGGCCTTCAGTGGATCGATCTACTTTATCTGGCTTTACATGTGAATCTTCATATTCTTCTGATGAATCATTTGACTCTAACTATAAACTGTTCAAAAATCAGAATGGTGAAGTATTTTCTAGATATGTTGGCACTAACTTCAGGAACGGTTCCCCTATGAAGAAAATCTGGGTTCCCAAAAGGTGCCTTGAAAATCTTCAGGTGAATGTCATCATGACACCACCTGTGAAGAATAGGAACCCCATATCAAATTCTTCATATGGACCAAATTCTTCATATGGATCCAAGTCCTCATACGGACCAAATTCCTCACGTGGATCAAATTCCTCAAAAGGATCAAAGTCCTCATATGAACATCATCATGCTAACCCTTCTGTTTCACAGGGAAGATTTAAGGGCTATGAATATGAGCATTATTCTTCTAACCATTATGTTCATAAGTCATCAAAGAATTTCTCTGCTTATTCATATGCTTACCCTAACTCCTCTTATGTGAAACGAAGTGGAATGGCTTCAATGCCACCGTTATCTTATGGAGCTCGCAGAATGATGAACTCTTTGCCACCCTTTCAGATGTGGGTGGTGAAGAAAAAGAACTAATCTCTTATGCAGGGTCAGGTCTCCAGACGAACTTAAACATCTGAAGAATTTGCTGGAGACCTAAATATGCTTGAAAGGACGCAAGCTAATCATGAAGAAATGAATTTTCATTTCTCACGTCCTCATACTACTCTACCTGTTCTCTTTCTTGACGGAATTGATCTGATGAATTTGATGTCATATTCTTCACTGATGAAGTATATGAGTTCGTAAGCTACACTAATTCATCTACAGGATGATCAACCCAAAGCCATTGAGTGGGTCCTCGACAGTGGATGTACAAATCACATGACTGGTGACATGAGCTTATTGATGGACTCTGCTTTATCTCCATCACATCTGAATCATATCACCTACGCTGACAAAGGCAAAAGCAAGGTATTGGGTCTAGGTAAGGTTGCAATCTCAAAGGATCGACACATGGACAAAGTCATGCTTGTCGAGTCCTCAGGGTTCAACCTCATGTCTGTCTCAATGCTTTGTGATCTTGATATGGTTGTTGTCTTTGGGAAGTATTGTTGTGTTGTGATCATGGAAGCTGACAATTCCAAAGTCTTCGAAGGCTTTAGGAGAGGAGATTTGTATATTGTTGATTTCTTTACAGGACCACAACCTGCTACATGTCTACTTGCAAAAGCTTCAGAAGGCTGGCTATGCCATCGACGACTTGGTCATGCTGGGATGAGGAACTTGCACACGCTGGCGAAGAAGAAGCATGTCATTGGCATCGAGGGTGTCAAATTCCTCAAGGACCATTTGTGTGGAGCTTGTGAAGCCAGAAAGATGACCAAGGCCAGACATCCAGCGAAGACCATCATGACTACCACTCGTCCATTTGAATTGCTTCACATGGATCTCTTTGGCCCTACTCACTATGCCACGTTTACTAATGCTGCATCTTTATATGGCTTTCATTGTTGATGATTATTCTCATTATACATGGGTGCATATCATCACTTACAAAACTGAAGTGCAGGAAGTCTTCAAACGATTTTCCTCGAGGGCTTCAACCAACTTTGATGTGAAGATCAAGCACATCATAAGTGACAATGGAACTGGATTCAAAAATACTGGTCTTGATGATTATCTTGATGAACTTGGTATTACTCATGAGTTATCTTCTCCTTATACTCCTCAGCAAAATGGCGTCGTGGAGCGCAAGAACAGGACTCTTGTTGAGATGGCCCGCACTATGCTTGATGAGTACACGACGCCTCCTCGCTTCTGGCCTGAGGTAATTGATACTACGTGCCACATCATCAACAGGGTATATCTTCACAAATTCTTCAAGAAGACTGCATATGAACTCCTCACTGACAAGAAACCCAATGTGAGTTATTTCAAAGTCTTCGGTGCTAAATGTCGGATTAGAGATTCTCATCACAATTCTAAATTTGCACCGAAAGCACATGAAGGTTTTATGCTTGGTTACGGAAAGGACTCGCAGACCTATAGAGTCTTTAACAACGTTCACCACAAGGTTGTTGAAACTGTAGATGTGCGATTCGATGAAACTAATGGCTTGCAAAGAGAGCACCTACCTCCTGTGCTAGATGAAAAATCACCCGAGGAATCCGTCAAGTTCAAGGCTACAGAGGATGTCATTCCTACCGAAGAATATGCTGAAGAAGTCATTCCAGAATGTGAAAAACGTCATGCTAATGCACCTGAGGAAAATGGTGCTGAAGAAAATGCTGATCAACTTCCTCAACGACAACCAGCCCATCCTCGTGTTGCAAATGAAGTGCAGATTGAGAAAATCATCAGCGACATCAATGCACCAGGTCCTCTCACATGCTCAAAAGCTTCACATTTATCTAACTTTTGTGGGCACTTTGCTTTCATCTCTATCACAGAGCCCACTAAGGTAGATGAAGCATTTTTGGAGCCCGAGTGGATTCAAGCTATGCAAGAGGAATTACATCAGTTCGAGCTCAACAACGTCTGGGAACTGGTCAAACGTCCAGATCCTCGCAAGCACAATATCATTGGCACAAAGTGGATCTACCGCAACAAGCAAGATGAAAATGGCCTTGTGGTGAGGAATAAGGCACGACTTGTAGCTCAAGGCTACACATAGGTTGAAGGAATTGATTTCTATGAAACTTCTGCACCTGTTGCTAGACTTGAGGCTATTCGCATATTACTTGCTTATGTTAACCATCGTGATATCATCTTATATCAATGGATGTGAAAAGTGCATTCCTCAATGGTAAGCTTGAGGAAGAAGTACATGTTGCTCAACCCCCAGGTTTTGAAGATCCAAAGCATCCTAACAAAGTCTTCAGACTCAATAAGGCCCTCTATGGCCTCAAGCAGGCCCTCGAGCGTGGTATGATACTTTGAAGGAATTCCTCATGAAGAAAGGCTTCAAACCCGGTTCACTTGACCCAATTCTTTTCACTAAATCTTATGATGGTGAAGTGTTTGTATGCCAAATTTATGTTGATGATATCATTTTTGGCTGTACTGACCAACGTTACATTGATGAATTTGCCTATATGATGAGTCAAGAATATAAAATGTCTATGATGGGAGAATTGAAATTCTTCTTAGGTCTTCAAATCCGTCAATAGCGCAATGGCATATTCATATCTCAGGAGAAATACCTCAAGGATGTACTGAGGAAATTCGGCATGCAAGATTGCAAAGGAGTCAAAATCCCTATGCCCCCAAATGGCCATCTATGCACTGATGAAAATGCTATTGACTTCGATCAAAAGGTATACCGCTCCATGATTGGTTCTTTATTATATTTATGTGCATCTAGGGCAGATATTATGCTTATTGTTTGCATGTGTGTCCCATTTCAAGCTACACCGAAGGAATCACACCATAAGGCTGTGAAGTATATTCTTCGATATCTAGCTCACACACCGACACTTGGATTATGGTATCCCAAGGGCTCGGCTTTTGATCTCATTGGATATTCAGACTCTGACTATGATGGTGATCGTGTGGACCGCAAGTCAACATCAGGCACATGCCATTTCCTCGGACGATCCTTGGTCTGTTGGTCCTTGAAGAAACAGAACTGCGTATCACTGTCTATTGCTGAAGCTGAGTACATTGCTGCTGCTTCTTGATGTGCTCAATTGCTATGGATGAAGCAAACCCTCAAGGACTACGGCGTCAACATGAAGAATGTGCCTCTCTACTGTGACAATGAGAGTGCCATCAAGATTGCTCATAACCCCGTTCGGCACTCGAAGACAAAGCACATTCAGATTCGTCATCATTTTCTTCGTGATCATGTGTTGAAGGGCGACATCTCTGTTTAGCATGTGAAGACTGAAGAACAACTAGCTGATATCTTCACAAAGCGCTTGGATGAGAAAAGATTTAGCAAGTTGAGGTGTGAGCTAAATATCCTAGAATCTTCGAATGTCCTATGAAAAGGACACACATCCTAACACTTATGCAAAATTGATGACTTAGATGTGCAACACACGAAGAAACGTTTTTCTTCAATCAATGAATACTAACACTCTAAGTGTGAAGAAATTAACGAAGAATTTGATTTTCAGAACCCTACGACAATTGTACGCAGTGTCTGAAATGATCATTCTTATACGGTGGGTCACGCCACCATCAAAAGTTGAAAATCTTCAATTTAAGTTTTTCCTCATTTTTGAAATTCATCAATTGTTCTTTTTCTTCAACCTTGCAATGTCTTCACTCTTTTCATTGTTGTTCTTCATTGGCAATATATATAAAACACCTTTTCTGTACTCCCAAGAGTACATACTCCCACCTCTTAACGGATACTTTTGGGTTGATCCAATCCGGTAGCAAACTAACCGCTTGGATGCAACTAAATTGGTTATGTGACCATGCGTGCATGCAGCCATGCATGGAACTACTTGACTAGAATCATGGGAGCGTGTGTGCAGTACTATTTAATTATTAATCACGAATCGGGATATAATTTACTGGTAGTATAATGCATGATGTCTACTTTGTTGGATGAAATGGAGTAGTATATCCATAAAGACGCTTATCACACAGAAGTTTGAAAAAGACTATATATTTTTATGGGGTATATACTGCTTTTTAAAGAAGCATATACGGATTCCAAGGAATATATACTGCGTTGTTTTAAGGAGTACATACTGATTTTTTCTTTGAGTACATACTTTAATTTTAAGAAGTACGCCAAGGCTTTTTATGGGTGGTATATACTGTTTTTTCTGGAGAATATACTTTTTATTTGAAGGATTGTGTATTGCGTTTACAGGGTATATACTGCTTAATTTTTATGGACTATATACTGTTTAAGTTCCAAAGAGGAAGTATATACTGTTTTTTTCCTTCGGAAGCAGCATGAATTGCCTGTAATGAAAATAAGTATATACTTCATCAGAATATATGCTCCAAGGCAACTATATACTACATTTGATAGAAAACAAAGGAGTATATACTACATTTGTTAGAAAACAAGGGAGTACATACAACATATTTTAGAAAGCACAAAGTAGCAGTACAATATTTTAGATCAGGTGAGTTGATACAACGTATACAACTTTAGTATTTAGATCAGGAGCATAGTTACGTAGCAAACAAATAATCATAGATTAGTACTTCACTCTGCATCTTCCGTACATGTAGACAAAATAATTAGGAGACAAATGCTTCAAGAAACGCCATCAGTTGAAGATGCATGAAGTAACAAGCAATCAACTCATGAATTATATTTGTAGTAGCATCTCTGATCTGACGTCCATTCAGAGGAGCTGCGCACTATGGGAGTTGTGGCCACGTGCTACCATCACGGCAGATGCTGCGGCTCTCCTGCCCTTGCTGCTTCATCATGCTTTGAGCCGTGGGGCGTCGACGGCCGACATCGCTTGTGTAGCTCCGTTGTAGAATACAAGTCCATACGGTCCATTATCACACGCAGCTGTTAGAATTAGATGGAAATATTGATAAAATCCGCACATCATCTCTGCTCTCTAGTCTGTTGGCTCTCCTGTTGGGGGTTTCATCATGTCAGTTTTCACACGGGAAGAAACTAGAACCTCTATCAAAGACAGAAGAAAATCACGACGTATCTAGATGTGCAAGTAGCCGCCGACAAACATTTTCCTCACTTGATCCTAGCAGTGCGCCGCTGGTCTGCTTCCATGCAGGCCACTGCCGAGGGATCTCCTTCTTCTGGAAGCCGGTGATGTGGCCCGTGCGGCCGTGCGAGCGGCCGCCGCCATTAGATGTCGATGCAACTGGTGTAGAAACGGATAAGCTCAGAGGTGGTTGAATTAGCAAATAAAATGACTAGAAAATCGGAGCGCCAACAACCTAGCCTTTTTACTATTATTATTTAAATCAAAATTTAAATGGATATGATGCTAGGAAAATTCAACAAGAGACACATGGCTAGAAGTATGTACTCCTAGGAGTACTAACCCATTTTCCTATATATATATATATATAAATATATAGAAAGTCTATTAGTAACCCAGGGTGACCTTGATCGATCGACCGCGCCAGTTCGAGCCCACCTCCGCACGCGCTGTGCCGACCCTCAACCGTATCATGAGGAGCGAGGTAAATCTTTTCTGTGACGAGGTAAGATTTTCCCCTTTCAAGTTCGCAAAAACTGTTTTCTGTTCGTGGGGTTAGCCCACTCCTATGCATCCTCCGTTCCAAGTTCAATCCCTGCGGTTTTCGGCGGCGACTCGCTTGCGTTAGCTGGCTTGCGGCGTCGTGGTCGGCGGCTTAGTGAGTGGGCAGCGGGAATGATGGCGTGGTGGTCGACGGATAGGCTGGGCGTCCCTGAGGGTGGGCGGTTGACCACGGGTGCGCGACGGCCTGGTGCTTGGCGGCCACGGCGGCGTGGTGAGCGCGTCGTGGCCTAGATGTTGGGAAGCATGGTTTGTGGTGGCCGGCTGGCTGCAGCGGCAGTTCAGGTGGTGCTGGCGGCGGCACTATGAGCAGTGCTCGCGGCGGCACTGGATCGACCGTGACCGCTTCGTTCCATCCTCCGGCCGGCTGCCACGGTTGCTTGCTCCAGTACGTGTTGGTGAGTTCAGTACAGATCTCTTCAACGCCTCCTCTATGGATGGGGTTGATGCCCTGTATTTCTTTTGCCCCAAATCCCTAATTGGATATAGATCTCTATTTAAACACGGAGTCTGAAGTCCCACTCTAATCATTGTTATGTAGTCTCTTCTCTGTTTGGAAGTAACAATCTTCTGGCAATTGGTTGCCTCTGACTTGTTGTTACAAATCGTGTATTGTTTTGTTCATAGCCTGATGCATTTTGCACTATGATTGAAATGTGAAATATCTGACGGCATTGAACAGTTGGTATCTTTTTCACTTGCCGTCTTAGACATAGACCGTTCTGTTTTGGGCAAGTTGCTCAGAGCAGATAGTTGTTTGATTAATTTTCTGACTAATTAATACCAATGGGATTATGGGATGTGGAGGTGTCTTATGTACCTGTCCAAGAGCTCGCCTCGGCATCCTCACGAAGTCGAGATCCTGACTAAGAGAGCTCTCCCCAATGTGTGCAGCTACTGCTCAACATGTAAAGAAGCTAATTGTTGTTAATACAATCAATATTTTTGCTGATTAGTTTTTGGAGGGCAAATCATTGCGGCGCTGAGCAGATGTCCAATTTGATTTGTTGAAGTGGATCACGGTTCCTCCTTTACTGATGAATATTGCATGTAAGACAGCCATAACACTCCTTTCCTGTGCATAACGTGGAAATGTTATATATGCCTCTGCTATGAAAAAACCTGGAGATTGATCCGGAAACAAGAAAATTATATAAAGCTCAAGTATTTTATACAACAACAATAAACTAGCCCTTTCTAAAATATAGCAATTGTATCTACGCAAGTTTCTTATACTATTGTGTGTTAGCACGTTGTTCTAGCCTACAGGTTTAGTTGATCCAGAGATACATTTATTATCCATGTTTGAGTATGCAGTGGAAGCTTATCAATTCATTTGTTGAGGACTAGAAGCTTATCAATGAATTGGATGATGAATTTTCTAGCTTGGAAATAGCCAACTCTCTCCCTGCAAAATATAAAAAGTTGTTGTTAGCTCTCATATGAACGTGTATTTAGAAAATTTTGGAAGTTGAGGAGCTTGAAGAAAATGTACTTTCTTTTTGATGTGCATATACCTCTTGGGTATTTTAATGAAAACTGGAAGATTTTGCCTTCTGGTTGTTCTTCATGATACTACTACTCGTTCTATACAGATAAAAAGAAATCTATGTGTACATGAATACTTGCAGTTTTCACATTACTGATTGCTTTTCTTTTCAACTCGGAATTTTTGTAATTTGTATACTCCTTATTGCCTTGTTTCCTGTCTGGGTTGTTGTGTTCCGAATGTTATTTTTACGTGGCGTTGTGACGCCTCTTACTGTCTTTGCTGGATAACTTTAGGAGACATTCCCACCAGGCTTCAATGGAGGGGAAGGTAGCCGCTAGACTTGGACTCAAATGGACACCCTGCCAGGAGAGCACTGTGTAGAAGACGGACGAGGTGAAGAGGCAGTCCTTGCAGAGATGGGTGGCGGTTTCCGGGACCTGAAGCACCCACATATCTGTGTTTTGATTTCTTGTTTGAAACTACTGGGCGTCCATATCACTATCACTTCACCATCCAGTGAAGAATGGATCCATCAACTCTAATATGATTAATGTCATCTTCCTTGGGGCTTTTTTTACCACTGCCATAGAGAAGTGTTTATTTAGTTCATGGTCATTTCTATTTAGTTCGTGGCTGATGGGAGCATGAGGAGTACCTTTCAAACTACTGTTCCTCTTTTCATCTTATAGTTTTTGTTGCTTACATTTTGCCATGCATCTCTGACAGAGAAACAGGACAGAGAAGTCAAGAGGAGCATTAATGATATGTGTAAATGTCACTGTTGTCCAAGTTCTGGAACTTTTTCACTAATCGTTGTTGAAACTAGGGTCATCTAGACGAGGTGGTTGTAAAGGCTAACTAGAAATACATCTTTGAAGAAACTATAGGGTCATCCAGATGGAGATTTTGCAACCTCTATACAAATGCCTGCAGCTTGGCCAGACTATTGCCCATCTCAAGATAGGCTGGAGTGTGTTCTACTACAGAAAGATAGTTTTGTTTTTAGATGTTGAATTTTTAGATGCTACTTTGTCAAGCAGTGTACTGAATTTGTTGTAAACCGACCTAGTTATGAACTCACATCAACTTTGTTCATTGTAAACTGACCTAGTTATATAAGAAATCCAAGTTTATTTCGAGCAGTTTTTATGTGGTGTAATGACCATTGCAGCAATTACTATATCTTGGCAACAACAATCAGGAAACGTTTTGCGAGTTGTCTAGAGCTAATGAGTTGAACAAACGACTTGATGATCTGGTAGATAACAGATGTGCAAAACAGTAAAATGCAGAGCAGGAATCCCAAACCTAAAAATAAACATGAGATTTCGCAGATACACTCAACAATACTATTAGTGACAAGCCTATCATAATCTGTTGAAAACACACAAATTAGTATAACAAACTTGACGTGCTACTTCTACACGGAATTTTGACAAACACTCGCATGGAGCAATTTTATCGACATAATAATTCAGAAGGCAAATGCATTACACCTCAATCAAGTATTCGCTATACATCATGAAAATGAATTGGCGGTGAAATCTTTGCCTTCATGTTACAAATTTCGCTTGCATTCAGATCTATCTTTTGTGAACTGAATAACTAGAGTCCAGCTGAATGAGATGTTCCGTTCATGGCATAAAAATTCAGAATTCTTCTATCTTCTTCTTGCTTTGGCAGCTTCAGTCAGGCTTTTGAATTTGTGGCAAGCATCAACAGGTCGAGCAGATGCACGTGGTTGTGGTTGTGCTAAACAGAAAATCGTACTCTGAACAAAGCAGCCCAGCCAGAAAACAAGGAAATAAGGAATACATTAAGTACCAAATACCTGTATACACAGAGATTTGTTTCATCTGTATAGAACAAGTAGTATATCATCATGAATTTCAATCTCAAGACAATGGTCTTTCACCCAAATGAAGCTTCTAGTTAGATCCATGCATAACAGTGCCAGAAGATCTAAATACGTGCTCATATGAGAGCTAACTACTTCACTACATTTTATTTTGCAGGGAGAGAGTTAGCTATTTCTCAACTACAAAATTTAGCATCCAATTGATTGATAAGATTTTAGTCCTCAACATATTTATTAATGATATTATATCCAAAACTGTACAGAAACTGCAAGTGCTTCAGTTCTATATTGCCCAAACAATCTATGGAGATGTAGATTGCAAAAGAAAACCAGAAAACTGAAGCCGACGCTAATTTGCATTACTAATTGTGGAAATTCATCAATACATTTGTTGACGACTAGAAGCTTATCATCTTCTTTCAACTGTGAAAATGGCACGCCTGGGGATGCCTTTTGTGATATAATTTCTACCTGAAAACGTAATTTCCTAATTTTTATGTGAAAATCAATGATTGCACCCAAAAAACTCAAAAAATAATAGTAAACTCTACAAGAAGTATGTGAAGTGTTTACTTTAACTCGAGCATGAAGTATATCTACTTTAAACCCATACATATATGGTAGGAAAGTCACATATGCATTCTAAATAGATAGGAATCCCAAAAATGATTTATTTTATTCTAGTAGGAAATTTTAGCAGCACCTCCAGAATATACATTAAGTAGTAACATTATAATAATGTTTGGAGGAGCTACTAGCTGTAGGTATGACTCTGAGCTACTAGCGGCACCTCAACAATATATTTTGCAGCAAGATCTGCTCATCATGTATTGTGGTACAACGATATATCGTAGAACAAAACATTTCTCCCATACCTTCCCAAAAAAAGCCAAGAGAAATTCAGTGACTTTGATAAGGCAATCAGGCTATACAACTAAAGTCAGTTCACAAAAGGGGAATTCTGCAGAGGAAGAAAAATGTATGTTTTGAGGGAGCATATGTACATAGTGAGGCCACACCTGGATCCCTAACACAAAAAGATTGAACTAAGGAATGAGAGGTGCTTCAAACAACATCAAGAACAACACTAGTTGGACAAAAATACCTTCCTTTTGGAATTGGATATGGGTATCTCGATAAGAATCAGGAAACAGTACAAGAACTTGGCCAACAAAATTAGCATCTAGAAAGTACGCAAACTACAATGAAGAAAAACGATGCTGAGGTCGCAGCCATCCTAGGATTGTGGCGGATACGCCAAGAAAATTCTGATATTATAAGCCTGAGCATATGAATGTTTATTTCACATAGAATGGTAATTTCATGCTCCTCTCAATACAACAGACATGAGTGATTCCTTGACAAGTAATTTTCCCCATCACAACTTACCATCCCCGTTTTGATGTCAAACTCATGCAAACAAATTCGGATGCACTCTTGATGACACAAACATCCTCCAGTCTATCAAAAAATAGGTAGGAATCCCCATTTACATCATTACATGAGCTCATGAAGTAGGAGGAGAGACCAAACTTGAAGAGGAGGTCGATGATACCTACGTAGATTGTAATGACTCAAGGGCGGCTGGTGAAATCTCTAGATCCTTCCAATCGGGGAGGTGAGGATGGGACAGGAGAGAAACAGTCCCCGAGCTTGCAGAGCGCGGGGAAGCGACCAAGCGCCGGCGTGGAGCTGAGGTCGCGCTTGGACGAGGCGGCGGCGTCGCTTCCGTTGAATTGGATCACGCCGGCGGGACGACCTCTTCTCCTCGTACAAAGCCACCGGAGCTAGTTCACGACCGCAGGGATATAGTGACCTGTTTTGCTGGCCTTCGGCGATGGGGAACCGTCGTGGCGGCGGGGTGGAGATGGTGTGGAATATGGCACCTCCCCTCCCACGACCCATAGAAAGTGGGCTTTCTTCCAAAAAAAAGATATCCCTTCCCTTTTTTTGACAGCAGAGACGCGCGAGGTAAATTTGCCTCAGAAGCTCTGCGGTCCAGGCTTTTCTTACGCTTCCTTGCCAGGGCCATGCGTGAGGTAAATTTACATTTCAAGCTTTGGCTCGGCTGGGCTGAGGGACGACGAATAGCCCGACCACATATACATACATACATATATATATATATATATATATATATATATATATATATATATATATATATAGGGTCGCGCTATTCGTCATCCTAGGTGAGAAATAGTTATTCTTCATTCTTCTTGATTTTATCATTAATGCACCGTAATTTTTTGTTCCGTAAGTTTTGTCTTATTTCCGACGTAAAAAGGGACCGTAAGAAAATATATAATCGACGTAAAAAATATTTTATGTTATGTAAAATTACAAACGTAAAAACATAGTCTAAAATACACACAAACTGTAAATTTTCTTGTCTTATGACCTATATTTTTAATTTTCTTATGTCATATTTTACGTAGTGAATCAATACGAATGTAACTATTTGAATTCGAAACGTAATTTAATTATGAAATGATTGTAAGATTACGTCGGGTGAAGAATAACTTATTCTGCACCCTGGGTGATGAATAGTAACACTATATATATATATATATATATATATATATATATATATATATATGAGTTTATGTCTTCTACAACATTCACTTATTGCTATTTCTTCAAGTTGCTCTTTCTGCTATGTGAATGTGATCGGACCCTTCCCCCTTTATGCTAAACTCAACCCAGTCTATTCACAAATTCTTCATGTGCGTTCTATTTGAAACTCATTCAAGATCTTCACTGTGTCCTTGTCAGCTGAAGAATTTGTGAACGAAACTTTAGACTTATCTTATCTGAATTTTCGGCTTTTGCCGCTCAAACCGTTCCACTTTCCACAATATATTATCCTATTCACCCACGATCACGCACGATCGCCACCTCTCAGTACGTGGGTGACATATGTCACGCGAATGAGAAGGGTTAGGGGCACGTTCGTCCAATTTCCTCGGGCAAGCAGTCATACGTCTCCATCGTATCTATAATTTTTGATTGTTCCATGCCAATATTCTACAACTTTCATATACTTTTGGCTACTTTTTATATTATTTTTGGGACTAACATATTGATCCAGTGCCCAGTGCCAGTTCCTGTCTGTTGCATATTTTATGTTTCGCAGAATATCCATATCAAACGGAATCCAAACGGGATAAAAACGGACGAAGCTTATTTTTGGAATATTTGGAAAACCTGGGAGAAAGATCAACGCGAAATGGTGTCTGAGGTGGGCACGAGGTAGGGGGCGCGCCCCACCCCCTGGGCGCGCCCCTGACCCTCGTGGTCCATCCGTAAGGCGTTTGATGCCCTTCTTCGGCCGCAAGAAAGCTAATTTTTGTTAAAAAATCATGGAGAAGGTTTCGGTCCAATCGGAGTTACGGATCTCCATATATATGTGAAACGGTAAAAGGGCAGCAGAACAGAACGCAGAAACAGAGAGAGACAGAGAGACATATCCAATATCGGAGGGGCTCTCGCCCCTCCCATGCCATGGAGGCCAAGGACCAGAGGGGAAACCCTTCTCCCATCTAGGGAGGAGGTCAAGGAAGAAGAAGACGAAGGGGCCCCCTCTCCCCTTCTCTTCCGGTGGCGCCGGAACGTTGCCGTGGCCATCATCATCATCATCATCACCGCGATCTTCACCAACACTTCCGTCATCTTCACCAACATCTCCATCACCTTCCCCCCTCTATCTACAACGGTCCACTCTCCCGCAACCCGCTGTACCCTCTACTTGAACATGGTGCTTTATGCTTTATATTATTATCCAATGATGTGTTGCCATCCTATGATGTCTGAGTAGATTTTCATTGTCCTATCGGTGGTTGATGAATTGCTATGGTTGATTTAATTTGCTTGTGTTTATGTTGCTATCCTTTGGTGCCCATCATATGAGTGCGCACGTGGATCACACCCTAGGGTTAGTTGTATGTTGATAGGACTATGTATTGGAGGGCAAGAGTGACAGAAGCTTCAACCTAGCATAGAAATTGATGCATACGGGATTGAAGGGGGACCAATATATCTTAATGCTATGGTTGGGTTTTACCTTAAAAACGTTAGTAGTTGCGGATGCTTGCTAATAGTTCCAATCATAAGTGCATAGAATTCCAAGTCAGGGATGACATGCTAGCAGTGGCCTCTCCCACATAATACTTGCTACCGGTCTAGTAAAGTAGTCAATTACTTAAGGGGCAATTTCCCAACTCCTACCATCACTTTTCCACACTCGGTATATTTACTTTATTTATTCTTTACTTACAACAGCCCCTACTTTTTATTTACGTAATCTTTATTATCTTGCAAACCTATCCAACAACACCTACAAAGTACTTCTAGTTTCATACTTGTTCTAGGTAAAGCGAACATCAAGCATGCGTAGAGTTTTATCGGTGGTCGATAGAACTTGATGGAATATTTGTTCTGCCTTTAGCTCCTCGTTGGGTTCGACACTCTTACTTATCGAAAACTATTTTGATCCCCTATACTTGTGGGTTATCAAGACCTTTTTCTAGCGCCGTTGCCGGGGAGCAATAGTGTGGGGTGAATATTCTCGTGTGTGCTTGTTTGCTTTATCACTAAGTAATTTTTATTTGCTGTTCTTAATTGTTCTTTATCTTTATTTATGGATATGGAACACGAAATACCAAAAAAATTAGGTGTACTTGTTGCTCATGGAGATGAGGAACCTCCTAAAACCCTCGATGCTGGTTATGTGAAAGATATTATGTCTACTTTAATAATCCTGAGAAAACCCCATTCAATTATGTAATGGGAGTAACGTTGGATCAACGTGAATACTTTAGGGATTATCGCTTGACTCAAAAAGGGAAACTATTATGGGATCAAATTCATATATTAAAGTGGTACTAGGCAACTATGCTTGAGGTATGATTATACTTGTTGCTCTGGGATGAAGGTTCCACACCTTCCCTTTTCATGCAAATTTAATGATAATAAAACCTTAGCTTCTTATGCTAATGGTATATATGATTACTATGATGTGGAATAAATAGAAGAATTTGTTGCTTTTATGGGTGATTATGAAATTGAATCTATGTTTAAAGAGTTTGAAGATTTTGATGATGCTGTTGATAGACCTGAAAATTTAGCTATCCTCAAATATTGCTATGAGAATTATGAATACAATTCCGATATTAAAGCACTTATGGAGCAAGTCTCCGCTGTCCAAGAAGAGACTAATATTTTGCAGGAATCTATGGAAGAAGAAGTTGATGAAACTGTGAGCTCATTGGATGAAAAAGATGATGAGGAGAGCGAAGAACAAAAGGAGGAAGAGCGGATTAGCTACCCGTGCCCACCTTCTAATGAGAGTAACCCTCCAACTCATACATTGTTTAATTTCCCTTCGTGCTTACAGAAGGATGATTGCTATGATGATTGTTATGATCCTTTTTGATGATGCTTGTGTTGGAAATATGCCCTAGAGGCAATAATAAAAGCATTATTATTATATTTCCTTGTTCATGATAATTGTCTTTATTCATGCTATAATTGTGTTATCCGGAAATCGTAATACATGTGTGAATAACAGACACCAACATGTCCCTAGTAAGCATCTAGTTGACTAGCTCGTTGATCAACAGATAGTCATGGTTTCCTGACTATGGACATTGGATGTCATTGATAACGAGATCACATCATTAGGAGAATGATGTGATGGACAAGACCCAATCCTAAACATAGCATGAGATCGTATAGTTCGTTTGCTAGAGTTTTTCCAATGTCAAGTATCTTTTCCTTAGACCATGAGATCGTGTAACTCCCGGATACCGTAAGAATGCTTTGGGTATACCAAACGTCACAACGTAACTGGGTGACTAAAGGTAGACTACGGGTATCTCCGAAAGTGTCTGTTGGGTTGACATGGATCAAGACTGGGATTTGTCACTTCGTATGACGGAGAGGTATCGCTGGGCCCACTCGGTAATGCATCATCATAATGAGCTCAAAGTGACCAAGTGTCTGGTCACGGGATCATGCATTACGGTACGAGTAAAGTGACTTGCCGGTAACGAGATTGAACAAGGTATTGGGATACCGACGATCGAATCTCGGGCAAGTAACATATCGATTGACAAAGGGAATTGCATACGGGGTTGATTGAATCCTCGACATCGTGGTTCATCCGATGAGATCATCGTGGAGCATGTGGGAGCCAACATGGGTATCCAGATCCCGCTGTTGGTTATTGACCGGAGAGTCGTCTCAGTCATGTCTGCTTGTCTCCCGAACCCGTAGGGTCTACACACTTAAGGTTCGGTGACGCTAGGGTTGTGAAGATATGTATATGCAGTAACCCGAATATTGTTCGGAGTCCCGGATGAGATCCCGGACGTCACGAGGAGTTCCGGAATGGTCCGGAGGTAAAGAATTATATATAGGAAGTGCTGTTTCGGCCATCGGGACCAGTTTCGGGGTCACCGGTATTGTACCGGGACCACCGGAAGGGTCCCGGGGGTCCACTGGGTGGGGCCACCTCTCTCGGGGGGCCCCATGGGCTGAAGTGGGAGGGAACCCAGCCCAAAGTGGGCTGGGGCGCCACCCCCCAAGGGCCCATGCGCCTAGGGTTGGGGGGGAACTCTAAGGGGGCGCCCCCTTGCTTGGGGGGCAAGCCCCCCACCCTTGGCTGCCGCCCCCCTAGTAGATCCATCTACTAGGGCCGGCGCCCCCCCTTGGCACCCCTATATATAGTTGAGGAGAGGGGAGGACTTCATACCTGAGCCTTGGCGCCTCCCTCTCTCCCCGTTACGTCTCTCCCTCGTAGTATAGGCGAATCCCTGCTACTGTGACGCCCTGCATCCACCACCACGCCGTCGTGCTGCTGGATATTCATCAACCTCTCCTCCTCCCCTTGCTGGATCAAGAAGGAGGAGACGTCTCCCGTCCCGTACGTGTGTTGAACACGGAGGTGCCGTCCGTTCGGCGCTTGGTCATCGATGATTTGGATCACGTCGTGTTCGACTACATCATCACCGTTCTTTGAACGCTTCCGTGCGCGATCTACAAAGGTATGTAGATGCATCCGATGTCTCGTTGCTAGATGAACTCCTAGATGGATCTTGGTGAAACGAGTAGGAAATTTTTTGTTTTCTGCAACGTTCTCCAACAGTGGCATCATGAGCTAGGTCTATGCGTAGTTCTTCTTGCGCGAGTAGAACACAATTTGTTGTGGGCGTAGATTTGTCAACTTTCTTGCCGCTACTAGTCTTATCTTGCTTCAGCGGTATTATGGGATGAAGCGGCCCGGACCAACCTTACACGTACGCTTACGTGAGACCGGTTCCACCGACTAACATGCACTAGTTGCATAAAGGTGGCTGGCGGGTGTCTGTCTCTCCCACTTTAGTTGGAGCGGATTCGATGAACAGGGTCCTTATGAAGGGTAAATAGAAGTTGAAAAATCACGTTGTGGCTTTAACGTAGGTAAGAAGACGTTCTTGCTAGAACCCTAATTCAGCCACGTAAAAACTTGCAACAACAATTAGAGGACGTCTAACTTGTTTTTGCAGCAAGTGGTTTGTGATATGATATGGCCAAAGTTGTGATGAATGATGAATGATCTATATGTGATGTATGAGATGTTCATGCTATTGTAATAGGAATCACGACTTGCATGTCGATGAGTATGACAACCGGCAGGAGCCATAGGAGTTGTCTTTATTCTTTTATATGACCTGCGTGTCATCGAGAATCGCCATGTAAATTACTTCACTTTATTGCTAAATGCGTTAGCCATAGTAGTAGAAGTAATAGTTGGCGAGCAACTTCATGGAGACACGATGATGGAGATCATGATGATGGAGATCATGGTGTCAAGCCGGTGACAAGATGATCATGGAGCCCCAAGATGGAGATCAAAGGAGCTACGTGATATTGGCCATATCATGTCACGTTTATTATTTGATTGCATGTGATGTTTATCATGTTTTGCATCTTGTTTACTTAGAACGACGGTAGTAAATAAGATGATCCCTCATAACAAATTCAAGAAGTGTTCTCCCCTAACTGTGCACCGTTGCTAAAGTTCGTCGTTTCGAAGCACGCCGTGATGATCGGGTGTGATAGATCCTTACGTTCACATACAACGGGTGTAAGACAGTTTTACACATGAAAAACACTTAGGGTTAACTTGACGAGCCTAGCATGTACAGACATGGCCTCGGAACACAGAAGACCGAAAGGTCGAGCATGAGTCGTATAGAAGATACGATCAACATGAAGATGTTCACCGACGTTGACTAGTCCGTCTCACGTGATGATCGGACACGGTCTAGTTAACTCGGATCATGTAATACTTAGATGACTAGAGGGATGTCTAATCTAAGTGGGAGTTCATTAATAATTTGATTAGATGAACTTAATTATCATGAACTTAGTCTAAAATCTTTGCAATATGTCTTGTAGATCAAATGGCCAACGTAGTCCTCAACTTCAACGCGTTCCTAGAGAAAACCAAGCTGAAAGACGATGGCAGCAACTATACGGACTGGGTCCGGAACCTGAGGATCATCCTCATAGCTGCCAAGAAAGATTATGTCCTACAAGCACCGCTAGGTGATCCACCCGTCCCACAGAACCAAGACGTTATGAATGCTTGGCAGACACGTGTTGACGACTACTCCCTCGTTCAGTGCAGCATGCTTTACAGCTTAGAGCCGGGGCTCCAAAAACGTTTTGAGAGACATGGAGCATACGAGATGTTCGAAGAGCTGAAAATGGTTTTTCAAGCTCATGCCCGGATTGAGAGATATGATGTCTCCGATAAGTTCTTCAGCTGTAAGATGGAGGAAAATAGTTCTGTCAGTGAGCACATACTCACTATGTCTGGGTTACATAACCGCTTGTCTCAGCTGGGAGTTAATCTCCCGGATGATGCGGTCATTGACAGAATCCTCCAGTCGCTTCCACCAAGCTACAAGAGCTTTGTGATGAACTTCAACATGCAGGGGATGCAAAAGACCATTCCTGAGTTGTTCTCAATGCTGAAATCAGCGGAGGTAGAAGTCAAGAAGGAACATCAAGTGTTGATGGTCAATAAAACCACTAAGTTCAAGAAAGGCAAGGGTAAAAAGAACTTCAAGAAGGACGGCAAGGAGGTTGCCGCGCCCGGCAAGCAAGCTGCCGGGAAGAAGCCAAAGAATGGACCCAAGCCCGAGACTGAGTGCTTTTATTGCAAGGGAAGCGGTCACTGGAAGCGGAACTGCCCTAAATACTTAGCAGACAAGAAGGCCGGCAAAACAAAAGGTATATTTGATATACATGTAATTGATGTGTACCTTACCAGTACTCGTAGTGACTCCTGGGTATTTGATACCGGTGCCGTTGCTCATATTTGTAACTCACAGCAGGAGCTGCGGAATAAACGGAGACTGGCGAAGGACGAGGTGACGATGCGCGTCGGGAATGGTTCCAAGGTCGATGTGATCGCCGTCGGTACGCTGCCTCTACATTTACCTACGGGATTAGTTTTAAACCTCAATAATTGTTATTTAGTGCCAGCTTTGAGCATGAACATTGTATCGAGATCTCGTTTAATTCGAGATGGCTACTCATTTAAATCTGAGAATAATGGTTGTTCCATTTATATGAGAGATATGTTTTATGGTCATGCTCCTATGGTAAATGGTTTATTCTTAATGAATCTCGAGCGTATTGCTACACATATTCATAGTGTGAGTACCAAAAGATGTAAGGTTGATAATGATAGTCCCACATACTTGTGGCACTGCCGCCTTGGTCACATAGGTGTCAAACGCATGAAGAAGCTCCATGCAGATGGACTTTTAGAGTCTCTTGATTATGAATCATTTGACACGTGCGAACCATGCCTCATGGGTAAAATGACCAAAACTCCGTTCTCAGGAACAATGGAGCGAGCAACCAACTTATTGGAAATCATACATACTGATGTGTGCGGTCCAATGAGTGTTGAGGCTCGCGGTGGCTATCGTTATGTTCTCACCCTCACTGATGACTTGAGTAGATATGGGTATGTCTACTTAATGAAACACAAGTCTGAAACCTTTGAAAAGTTCAAGGAATTTCAGAGTGAGGTTGAAAATCAACGTGACAGGAAAATCAAGTTTCTACGATCAGATCGTGGAGGAGAATACTTGAGTCACGAGTTTGGCACACACTTAAGAAAATGTGGAATAGTTTCACAACTCACGCCGCCTGGAACACCTCAGCGTAACGGTGTGTCCGAACGTCGTAATCGCACTCTATTGGATATGGTGCGGTCTATGATGTCTCTTACTGATTTACCGCTATCCTTTTGGGGCTATGCTTTAGAGACTGCCGCATTCACTTTAAATAGGGCTCCGTCGAAATCCGTTGAGATGACACCGTATGAACTATGGTTTGGGAAGAAACCTAAGCTTTCTAAAAGTTTGGGGATGCGATGCTTATGTCAAGAAACTTCAACCTGAAAAGCTCGAACCCAAGTCGGAAAAATGCGTCTTCATAGGATACCCTAAAGAAACTATTGGGTATACCTTCTACCTCAGATCCGAAGGCAAGATCTTTGTTGCCAAGAATGGGTCCTTTCTAGAGAAAGAGTTTCTCTCGAAAGAAGTAAGTGGGAGGAAAGTAGAGCTTGATGAAGTATTACCTCTTGAACCGGAAACTGGCACAACTCAAGAAAATGTTCCTGAGGTGCCTGCACCGACTAGAGAGGAAGTTAATGATAATGATCAAGATACTTCTGATCAAGCTCCTATTGAAATTCGAAGGTCCACAAGGACACGTTCCGCACCAGAGTGGTACGGCAACCCTGTCTTGGAAATCATGTTGTTAGACAACGGTGAACCTTCGAACTATGAAGAAGCGATGGCGGGCCCGGATTCCGACGAATGGCTAGAAGCCATGAAATCCAAGATAGGATCCATGTATGAAAACGAAGTATGGACTTTGACTAACTTGCCCGTTGAACGGCGAGCCATAGAAAATAAATGGATCTTTAAGAAGAAGACAGACGCGGATGGTAATGTGACCATCTATAAAGCTCGGCTTGTCGCTAAGGGTTATCGACAAGTTCAAGGGGTTGACTACGATGAGACTTTCTCACCAGTAGCGAAGCTAAAGTCCGTCCGAATCATGTTAGCAATTGCCGCATTCTACGATTATGAGATATGGCAAATGGACGTCAAAACGGCATTCCTTAATGATTTCCTTAAGGAAGAATTGTATATGATGCAGCCGGAAGGTTTTGTCGATCCTAAGAATGCTGACAAGGTATGCAAGCTCCAACGCTCGATTTATGGGCTGGTGCAAGCATCTCGGAGTTGGAACATTCGCTTTGATGAGATGATCAAAGCGTTTGGGTTTACACAGACTTATGGAGAAGCCTGCGTTTACAAGAAAGTGAGTGGGAGCTCTGTAGCATTTCTCATACTATATGTAGATGACATACTTTTGATGGGAAATGATATAGAACTCTTGGACAACATCAAGGCCTACTTGAATAAGAGTTTTTCAATGAAGGACCTTGGAGAAGCTGCTTATATATTAGGCATCAAAATCTATAGAGATAGATCAAGACGCCTCATAGGTCTTTCACAAAGCACATACCTTGATAAGATATTGAAGAAGTTCAATATGGATCAGTCTAAGAAGGGGTTCTTGCCTGTATTACAAGGTGTGAAATTGAGCTCAGCTCAATGTCCGACCACGGCAGAAGATATAGAAGAGATGAGTGTCATCCCCTATGCCTCGGCCATAGGGTCTATTATGTATGCCATGCTGTGTACCAGACCTGATGTAAACCTTGCCGTAAGTTTGGTAGGAAGGTACCAAAGTAATCCCGGCAAGGAACATTGGACAGCGGTCAAGAATATCCTGAAGTACCTGAAAAGGACTAAGGAAATGTTTCTCGTTTATGGAGGTGACGAAGAGCTCGTCGTAAAGGGTTACGTCGACGCTAGCTTCGACACAGATCTGGATGACTCTAAGTCACAGACCGGATACGTGTATATTTTGAATGGTGGGGCAGTAAGCTGGTGCAGTTGCAAGCAAAGCGTTGTGGCGGGATCTACATGTGAAGCGGAGTACATGGCAGCCTCGGAGGCAGCACATGAAGCAATATGGGTGAAGGAGTTCATCACCGACCTAGGAGTCATACCCAATGCGTCAGGGCTAATCAAACTTTTCTGTGACAACACTGGAGCTATTGCACTTGCCAAGGAGCCCAGGTTTCACAAGAAGACAAGGCACATCAAGCGTCGCTTCAACTCCATTCGTGAAAATGTTCAAGATGGAGACATAGAGATTTGTAAAGTACATACGGACCTGAATGTAGCAGATCCGTTGACTAAACCTCTCCCTAGAGCAAAACATGATCAACACCAGAATTCCATGGGTGTTCGATTCATCACAATGTAACTAGATTATTGACTCTAGTGCAAGTGGGAGACTGTTGGAAATATGCCCTAGAGGCAATAATAAAAGCGTTATTATTATATTTCCTTGTTCATGATAATTGTCTTTATTCATGCTATAATTGTGTTATCCGGAAATCGTAATACATGTGTGAATAACAGACACCAACATGTCCCTAGTAAGCCTCTAGTTGACTAGCTCGTTGATCAACAGATAGTCATGGTTTCCTGACTATGGACATTGGATGTCATTGATAATGAGATCACATCATTAGGAGAATGATGTGATGGACAAGACCCAATCCTAAACATAGCATGAGATCGTATAGTTCGTTTGCTAGAGTTTTTCCAATGTCAAGTATCTTTTCCTTAGACCATGAGATCGTGTAACTCCCGGATACCGTAAGAATGCTTTGGGTATACCAAACGTCACAACGTAACTGGGTGACTATAAAGGTAGACTACGGGTATCTCCGAAAGTGTCTGTTGGGTTGACATGGATCAAGACTGGGATTTGTCACTCCGTATGACGGAGAGGTATCGCTGGGCCCACTCGGTAATGCATCATCATAATGAGCTCAAAGTGACCAAGTGTCTGGTCACGGGATCATGCATTACGGTACGAGTAAAGTGACTTGCCGGTAACGAGATTGAACGAGGTATTGGGATACCGACGATCGAATCTCGGGCAAGTAACATATCGATTGACAAAGGGAATTGCATACGGGGTTGATTGAATCCTCGACATCGTGGTTCATCCGATGAGATCATCGTGGAGCATGTGGGAGCCAACATGGGTATCCAGATCCCGCTGTTGGTTATTGACCGGAGAGTCGTCTCGGTCATGTCTGCTTGTCTCCCGAACCCGTAGGGTCTACACACTTAAGGTTCGGTGACGCTAGGGTTGTGAAGATATGTATATGCAGTAACCCGAATATTGTTCGGAGTCCCGGATGAGATCCCAGACGTCACGAGGAGTTCCGGAATGGTCCGGAGGTAAAGAATTATATATAGGAAGTGCTGTTTCGGCCATCGGGACCAGTTTTGGGGTCACCGATATTGTACCGGGAAAACCAGAAGGGTCCCGGGGGTCCACTGGGTGGGGCCACCTCTCCCGGGGGGCCCCATGGGCTGAAGTGGGAGGGAACCCAGCCCAAAGTGGGCTGGGGCGCCACCCGCCAAGGGCCCATGCGCCTAGGGTTGGGGGGGAACTCTAAGGGGGGCGCCCCCTTGCTTGGGGGGCAAGCCCCCCACCCTTGGCCGCTGCCCCCCCTAGTAGATCCATATACTAGGGCCGGCGCCCCCCCCTTGGCACCCCTATATATAGTTGAGGAGAGGGGAGGACTTCATACCTGAGCCTTGGCGCCTCCCTCTCTCCCCGTTACGTCTCTCCCTCGTAGTATAGGCGAAGCCCTGCTACTGTGACGCCCTGCATCCACCACCACGCCGTCGTGCTGCTGGATCTTCATCAACCTCTCCTCCTCCCCTTGCTGGATCAAGAAGGAGGAGACGTCTCCCGTCCCGTACGTGTGTTGAACGCGGAGGTGCCGTCCGTTCAGCGCTTGGTCAGCGGTGATTTGGATCACGTCGTGTTCGACTACATCATCACCGTTCTTTGAACGCTTCCGTGCGCGATCTACAAAGGTATGTAGATGCATCCGATGTCTCGTTGCTAGATGAACTCCTAGATGGATCTTGGTGAAACGAGTAGGAAATTTTTTGTTTTCTGCAACGTTCTCCAACAGCTTGCTATGCTTGTGGCCAAGATGCCAATATGAATTATGCTTATGGAGATGAACTTGCTATAGTTCCTTATGTTAAACATGAAATTGTTGCTATTTCACCCATGCATGATAGTCCTGTTATCTTTTTGAATTCTCCAAACTACACTATATCGGAGAAGTTTACCCTTATTAAGGATTATATTGATGGGTTGCGTTTTACTATTACACATGATGATTTTGATAGATATAATATGCATGTGCTTGATGCTCCTATTTGCAATTATTATGAGAGAGGAACTACATCTCCGCCTCTTTATGTTTCCAACACAACAAAATTGCAAGAAACTGTTTATACTATGTATTGGCCTTTACTATGTGTGCATGAATTGTTCTTTTATGACATGCCGATGCATAGGAAGAGAATTAGACTTCGTTGTTACATGATATATGCTGCTTTGTGCTCACTATTAAATTACAAATCATTGTTAATTAAAATTGGCTTTGATATACCTTGGGATCCGGATGGATTCACTACTTGAGCACTATATGCCTAGCTTAATGACTTTAAAGAAAGCGCTGTCAGGGAGACAACCCGGAAGTTTTAGAGAGTCATTTATTTCTGTTGAGTGCTTTCATATAGTTTAAAAACAACAAAAATAAAGAGGGGAACCCAAAACTTTTTCAAAAAGGAAAGTGAAAGTGAGAAAGACAATCATTGTTGAAGTGGGAGAGCTCCTTGAAGTTTGTTCATGCTCACGACAACTTTGTGAATCTTGATTACAGAAACTTTTCAACAAAAATAATGATCCCCTTGTACAATTCCATTGTATTATAAAAATAATGTGCCAAGGTTTGCCTTTAGGATGTTTACATTTGCTTGATGGTCTGTACGGTGCAGGACAGAAACTTTGTCTGTAGTGCGCGATTTTACATTTTTAGCTGGAACGTCAAATGGTTCTGATTCTTTTTGCACTGTCTTTCTATACAATTTTTTTATTTTTCCTAATTTTTGTGGAATTTTTCAAGTATTAGAATTATGGTGAATGTTTATATTATTACAGACTGTTCTGTTTTAGACAGATTCTATTTTTGATGCATAGTTTGCTCGTTTTGATGAAACTATCAATTCATATATGTGGATTAAGCCATGAAAAAGTTATATTACAGTATACACAATGCAAAAACAAAATATTAATTGGTTTGTAACAGTACTTAGAGTAGTGATTTGCTTTATTATACTAACGGATCTTACCGAGTTTTCTGTTGAAGTTTTGTGTGGATGAAGTGTTCGATGATCGAGAAGGTCTCGATTTGAGAAGAAGGAAGAGAGGCAAGAGCTCAAGCTTGGGGATGCCCGAGGCACCCCAAGTAAATATTCAAGGAGACTCAAGCGTCTAAGCTTGGGGATGCCCCGGAAGGCATCCCCTCTTTCTTCAACAAGTATCGGTATGTTTTCGGATTCGTTTCGTTCATGTGATATGTGCAATCTTGGAGCGTCTTTTGAATTTAGTTTTCATTTATCTTTTATGCACCATGCTGGTATGAGGTAGTCCTTGGTTGATTTATAGAATGCTCTATGCACTTCACTTATATCTTTTGAGTATGGCTTTATAGAATGCTTCATGTGCTTCACTTATATCATTTGAAGTTTGGATTGCCTGT
Organism: Triticum urartu; assembly: GCF_056163025.1. NCBI lineage: Eukaryota > Viridiplantae > Streptophyta > Magnoliopsida > Poales > Poaceae > Triticum > Triticum urartu. The sequence continues at coordinate 430,209,386 of NC_141879.1, forward strand.
TTCTCTTCACTTAGACAACCGCCATTTGTAGAATGCTCTTTTGCTTGACTTAGATTTGTTAGAGCGTGGGCATATCTTTTGTAGTAATAATTAAACTCTCTTGCTTCACTTATATCTATTTAGAGAGATGACAGGAACTGTGTTGGAAATATGCCCTAGAGGCAATAATAAATTAGTTATTATTATATTTCCTTGTTCATGATAATCGTTTATTATCCATGCTAGAATTGTATTGATAGGAAACTCAGATACATGTGTGGATACATAGACAACACCATGTCCCTAGTAAGCCTCTAGTTGACTAGCTCGTTGATCAATAGATGGTTACGGTTTCCTGACCATGGACATTGGATGTCGCTGATAACGGGATCACATCATTGGGAGAATGATGTGATGGACAAGACCCAATCCTAAGCCTAGCACAAAGATCGTGTAGTTCGTATGCTAAAGCTTTTCTAATGTCAAGTATCATTTCCTTAGACCATGAGATTGTGCAACTCCCGGATACCGTAGGAATACTTTGGGTGTGCCAAATGTCACAACGTAACTGGGTGGCTATAAAGGTACACTACAGGTATCTCCAAAAGTGTCTGTTGGGTTGGCACGAATCGAGACTGGGATTTGTCACTGCGTGTAAACGGAGAGGTATCTCTGGGCCCACTCGGTAGGACATCATCATAATGTGCACAATGTGATCAAGGAGTTGATCACGGGATGATGTGTTACGGAACGAGTAAAAGAGACTTGCCGGTAACGAGATTGAACAAGGTATCAGGATACCGACGATCGAATCTCGGGCAAGTACAATACCGATAGACAAAGGGAATTGTATACGGGATTGATCGAATCCTCGACATCTTGGTTCATCCGATGAGATCATCGTGGAACATGTAGGAACCAACATGGGTATCCAGATTCCGCTGTTGGTTATTGACCGGAGAACGTCTCGGTCATGTCTGCATGGTTCCCGAACCCGTAGGGTCTACACACTTAAGGTTCGATGACAGTAGGGTTATAGGGAATAGATATATGTGGTTACCGAATGTTGTTTGGAGTCCCGGATGAGATCCCGGACGTCACGAGGAGTTCCGGAATGGTCCGGAGGTAAAGATTTATATATGGGAAGTCCTGTTTTGGTCACCGGAAAAGTTTCGGGTTTTACCGGTAGTGTACCGATACCACCGGAGGGGTCCGGGGGTCCACCAAGTGGGGCCACCAGCCCTGGAGGGCTGCATGGGCCAAGTGTGGGAGGGGACCAGCCCCAGGTGGGCTGGTGCGCCCCCCACCAAGGCCCAAGGTGCCTCCAAGAGGGAAGAGGGGCAAACCCTAGGGCAGATGGGCCCTAAGGCCCACCCCAGGTGCGCCTCCCCCTCTCCCCCTTGTGGCCGCCACCCAGATGGGATCTGGGGGGCTGCCGCCACCCCTAGGGAGGGAACCCTAGGTGGGGGTGCAGCCCCTCCCCTTCCCCTATATATACTTGAGGTATTGGAGGCTGCAAGACACACGAGTTCCTCTCCTTCTTGGCGCAGCCCTACCCCTCTTCCTCCTCGTCTCTTGCGGTGCTTGGCGAAGCCCTGCTGGAGTACCACGCTCCTCCACCATCACCACGCCGTTGTGCTGCTGCTGGATGGAGTCTTCCTCAACCTCTCCCTCTCTCCTTGCTGGATCAAGGCATGGGAGACGTCGTCGGGCTGTACGTGTGTTGAACGCGGAGGTGCCGTCCGTTCGGCACTAGGATCTCCGGTGATTTGGATCACGACGAGTACGACTCCTTCAACCCTGTTCTCTTGAACGCTTTCGCTTAGCAATCTACAAGGGTATGTAGATGCACTCTCCTTCCCCTCGTTGCTGGTTTCTCCATAGATAGATCTTGGTGACACGTAAGAAAATTTTGAATTTCTGCTACGTTCCCCAACAGTGGCATCATGAGCTAGGTCTATTGCGTAGATTCTATGCACGAGTAGAACACAAAGTAGTTGTGGGCGTTGATTTTGTTCAATATGCTTACCGTTACTAGTCCAATCTTGTTTCGACGGTATTGTGGGATGAAGCGGACCGGACCGACCTTACACGTACTCTTACGTGAGACTGGTTCCACCGACTGACATGCACTAGTTGCATAAGGTGGCTAGCGGGTCTCTGTCTCTCCCACTTTAGTCGGAACGGATTCGATAAAAAGGGTCCTTATGAAGGGTAAATAGCAATTGGCATATCACGTTGTGGTTTTGCGTAGGTAAGAAACGTTCTTGCTAGAAACCCATAGCAGCCACGTAAAACATGCAAACAACAATTAGAGGACGTCTAACTTGTTTTTGCAGGGTATGCTATGTGATGTGATATGGCCAAGAAGAATGTGATGAATGATATGTGATGTATGAGATTGATCATGTTCTTGTAATAGGAATCACGACTTGCATGTCGATGAGTATGACAACCGGCAGGAGCCACAGGAGTTGTCTTTATTAATTGTATGACCTGCATGTCACAACGCCATGTAATTACTTTACTTTATTGCTAACCGGTAGCCATAGTAGTAGAAGTAATAGTTGGCGAGCAACTTCATGGAGACACGATGATGGAGATCATGATCATGGAGATCATGGTGTCATGCCGGTGACAAGATGATCATGGAGCCCCAAGATGGAGATCAAAGGAGCTATATGATATTGGCCATATCATGTCACTATTATTTGATTGCATGCGATGTTTATCATGTTTTTGCATCTTGTTTACTTAGAACGACGGTAGTAAATAAGATGATCCCTCATAATAATTTCAAGAAGGTGTTCCCCCTAACTATGCACCGTTGCGACAGTTCGTTGTTTCAAAGCACCACGTGATGATCGAGTGTGATAGATTCTAACGTTCACATACAACGGGTGTAAGACAGATTTACACACGCGAAACACTTAGGTTGACTTGACGAGCCTAGCATGTACAGACATGGCGTCGGAACACAAGAGACCGAAAGGTCGAGCATGAGTCGTATGGTAGATACGATCAACATGAAGATGTTCACCGATGATGACTAGTCCATCTCACGTGATGATCAGACATGGCCTAGTTGACTCGGATCATGTAATCACTTAGATGACTAGAGGGATGTCTATCTGAGTGGGAGTTCATAAGATGAACTTAATTATCCTGAACATAGTCAAAAGGTCTTCGCAAATTATGTCGAAGCTCGCGCTTTAGTTCTACTGTTTAGATATGTTCCTAGAGAAAATTTAGTTGAAAGTTGATAGTAGCAATTATGCGGACTAGGTCCGTAAACTGAGGATTGTCCTCATTGCTTCATAGAAGGCTTATGTCCTTAATGCACCGCTCAGTGTGCTGAACCTCGAACGTCGTCTGTGGATGTTGCGAACATCTGACATACACATTTTGATAACTACGTGATAGTTCAGTTAAACGGTTTAGAATTGAGGCACCGAAGACGTTTTTGAAACGTCGCGAAACATATGAGATGTTTCGAGGGCTGAAATTGGGATTTCAGGCTCGTGCCCACGTCAAGAGGTATAAGACCTCCGACGATTTTCTTAGCCCACAAACTAAGGGAGAAAAGCTCAATTGTTGAGCTTGTGCTCAGATTGTCTGAGTACAACAATCATTTGAATCGAGTGGGAGTTGATCTTCCAGATGAGATAGTGATGTTTCTCCAAAGTCATTACCACCAAGGTGCTAGAGCTTCGTGATGAACTATAATATATCAGGGACATATATGATGATCCTTGAGATATTCGCGATGTTTGTAGAAATCAAGAAGGAGAATCAATTGTTGATGGTTGGTGAAACCACTAGTTTCAAGAAGGGCAAGGGCAAGAAAGGGATACTTCATGGAACAACAAATCAGTTGCTGTTCTAGTGAAGAAACCCAAAGTTGAACCCAAGCCCGAGACTAAGTGCTTCTGTAATAAAGGGAACAACCACTGGAGCAGAATTACCCTAGATACTTGGTAGATGAGAAGGCTGGCAAAGTCGATAGAAGTATATTGGATATACATTGTGTTAATGTGTACTTTACTAGTACTCCTAGTAGCACCAGGGTATTAGATACCGGTTTGGTTGCTAAGTGTTAGTAACTCGAAATAAAAGCTACGGAGTAAACGGAGACTAGCTAAAGGTGAGATGACGATATGTGTTGGAAGTATTTCCAAGGTTGATCAAATATCGTACGCTCCCTCTACCATCGAGATTGGTGTTTGCGTTGAACATAGACATGATTGGATTATGTCTATCGCAATACGGTTATTCATTTAAGGAGAATAATGGTTACTCTATTTATTTGAATAATACCTTCAACGGTCTTACACCTAAAATGAATGGTTTATTGAATCTCGATCGTAGTGATACACACGTTCATGCCAAAAGATAGTAATGATAGTACCACCTACTTGTGGCACTGCCACGTAAGTCATATCAGTATAAAACGCATGAAGAAGCTCCATGTTGATGGATCTTTGGGCTCACTCGTTTTTGAAAAGTTTGAGACATGCGGACCATGTCTATTGGTGTATATGCATGAAGAAACTCCATGCAAATGGACCGTTTGGACTCACTTGATTTTGAATCACTTGAGACATGCAAATCATACCACATGGGCAAGATGACTGAAAGCCTCGTTTTCAGTAAAATGGAACTAGAAAGCAACTTGTTGGAAGTAATACATTTTGATGTGTGCAGTCCAATGAGTGCCGAGGCATGTAGTGGATATCGTTATGTTCTTACTTCACAGATGATTTGAGTAGATGTTGAGTATATTTACTTGATGAATGACGAGTCTGAATTATTGAAAGGTTCAAGTAATTTCAGGGTGAAGTTGAAAGATCGTCGTGACAAGAGGATAAAATATCTATGATATGATCATAGAGATGAATATCTGAATTACGAGTTTGGCACAGAATTAAGACATTGTGGAAATTGTTTCACAACTAATACAGTCTGGAACACCATAGTGTGATGGTGTGTCCGAACATCATAACTGCACCCTATTGGATATGATGCATACCATGATGTCTCTTATCGAATTACCACGATAGTTCATGGGTTAGGCATTAGAGACAACCGCATTCACTTTAAATAGGGCACCACGTAATTCCGATGAGATGACACCATATGAACTATGGTTTAGAGAAACCTAAGCTGTCATTTCTTAAAAGTTTGGGGCTGCGACGCTTATGTGAAAAAAGTTTCAGGCTGATAAGATCGAACCCAAAGCGGATAAATGCATCTTCATAGGACACCCAAAACAGTTGGATATACCTCCTGTCTCAGATCCGAAAGCAATAAGGGATTGTTTCTAGAATCGGGTCCTTTCTTGAGAAAAAGTTTCTCTCGAAAGAATTGAGTCGGAGGATGGTGGAGACTTGATAAGGTTGTTGAACCATCTCTTCAACTAGTGTGTGGCAGGGCACAGGAAGTTGTTCCTGTGGCACCTACACCAATTGAAGTGGAAGCTTATGATAGTGATCATGAAACTTCAGATCAAGTCACTAGCAAACCTCGTGGGATGACAAGGATGCGTACTACTTCAGAGTGGTACGTAATCCTGTCTTGGAATTCATGTTGCTAGACAACAATGAACCTACGAGCCATGGAGAAGCGATGGTGGGCCCGGATTCCGATAAATGGCTCGAGGCCATAAAATCCGAGAGAGGATCCATGTATGAAAACAAAGTGTAGACTTTGGCAGAACGGCTCGATGGTCGTAAGGCTATTGAGTACAGATGGATTTTAAAAGGAAGACGGACAATGATGGTAAGTATCACCATTAAGAAAGCTCGACTTGTCGTTAAAATTTTTTCCGACAAGTTCAAGGAGTTGACTATGATGAGACTTTCTCACTCGTAGCGATGCTAAGAGTCTGTTGGAATTATATTAGCGATTACTGCATTATTTATGAAATCTTGCAGATAGGATGTCAAAACATTGTTTCCTCAACGATTTTCTTGAGGAAAGGTTGTATGTGATACAACCGGAAGGTTTTGTCAATCCTGAAAGATGCTAATGAGTATGCAAAGCTCCAGCAATCCTTCTAAGGACTGGAGTAAGCATCTCGGAGTTGGAATGTATGCTTTGATGAGATGATCAAAGATTTTGGGTGTATACAAAGTTTATGAGAAACTTGTATTTCCAAAGAAGTGAGCGGGAGCACTATAGAATTTCTGATGAGTATATGTTGTTGACATATTGTGGATTAGAAATGACATAGAATTTCTAGAAAGCATATAGGGTCATTTGAAAGGTGTTTTTCAATGGAAAACCTGGATTAAGCTACTTGAACATTAAGCATCAAGATCTATAAGGATAGATCAAAAACGCTTAATGGTACTTTCAAATGAGCACATACCTTGACATGATCTTGAAGGTGTTCAAGATGGATCAGCCAAAGAAGGAGTTCTTGCCTGAGTTGTAAGGTATGAAGTTAAGACTTAAAGCTCGACCACGACAGAAGAAAGAGGAAGGACGAAGGTCGTCCCCTATGCTTTTGTCATAGGCTCTATACGGTATGCCATGCTAAGTACCGCACCTGATGTGTGCCTTGCCACATGTCTGGCAAGAGGGTACAAAGGTGATCTAGATAGTAGTCAAAAATTGTCCTTGGAATAATAAGGACATGTTTCTCGATTATGGAGGTGATAAAGAGTTCGGCATAAAGGGTTACATCGATGCAAGCTTTAACACCTATCTGAATGACTCTGAGTAGCAAACCGGATACGTATAGTGGAGCAACCATTTGGAATAGCTCCAAGTGGAGCGTGGAAGCAGCATTTATAATATGACCTAGAGATTTGCAAAGTACATACGGATCTGATTGTTGCAGACCCGTTGACTAAAACCTCTCTCACAAGCAAAACATGATCAAACCCCAGAACTCATTGAGCCTTAATCACATGATGATGTGAACTAGTTTAGTGACACTAGTAAACTCTTTGGATGTTGGTCACATGGCGATGTGACCTGTGAGTGTTAATCACATGGCGATGTGAACTATATTATTGACTCTAGTGCAAGTGGGAGACTGTTGGAAATATGCCCTAGAGGCAATAATAAATTAGTTATTATTATATTTCCTTGTTCATGATAATCGTTTATTATCCATGCTAGAATTTTATTGATAGGAAACTCAGATACATGTGTGGATACATAGACAACACCATGTCCCTAGTAAGCCTCTAGTTGACTAGCTCGTTGATCAATAGATGGTTACGGTTTCCTGACCATGGACATTGGATGTCGTTGATAACGGGATCACATCATTGGGAGAATGATGTGATGGACAAGACCCAATCCTAAGCCTAGCACAAAGATCGTGTAGTTCGTATGCTAAAGCTTTTCTAATGTCAAGTATCATTTCCTTAGACCATGAGATTGTGCAACTCCCGGATACCGTAGGAATACTTTGGGTGTGCCAAACGTCACAACGTAACTGGGTGGCTATAAAGGTACACTACAGGTATCTCCGAAAGTGTCTGTTGGGTTGGCACGAATCGAGACTGGGATTTGTCACTCCGTGTAAACGGAGAGGTATCTCTGGGCCCACTCGGTAGGACATCATCATAATGTGCACAATGTGATCAAGGAGTTGATCACGGGATGATGTGTTACGGAACGAGTAAAAGAGACTTGCGTGTAACGAGATTGAACAAGGTATCGGGATACCGACGATCGAATCTCGGGCAAGTACAATACCGATAGACAAAGGGAATTGTATACGGGATTGATCGAATCCTCGACATCGTGGTTCATCTGATGAGATCATCGTGGAACATGTAGGAACCAACATGGGTATCCAGATCCCGCTGTTGGTTATTGACCGGACAACGTCTCGGTCATGTCTGCATGGTTCCCGAACCCGTAGGGTCTACACACTTAAGGTTCGATGACGCTAGGGTTATAGGGAATAGATATACGTGGTTACCGAATGTTGTTAGGAGTCCCGGATGAGATCCTGAACGTCACGAGGAGTTCCGGAATGGTCCGGAGGTAAAGATTTATATATGGGAAGTCCTGTTTTGGTCACAGGAAAAGTTTCGGGTTTTACCGGTAGTGTACCAGGACCACCGGAGGGGTCCGGGGGTCCACCAAGTGGGGCCACCAGCCCCGGAGGGCTGCATGGGCCAAGTGTGGGAGGGGACCAGCCCCAGGTGGGCTGGTGCGCCCCCCCACCAAGGCCCAAGCCGCCTCCAAGAGGGAAGGGGGGCAAACCCTAGGGCAGATGGGCCCTAAGGCCCACCCCAGGTGCGCCTCCCCCTCTCCCCCTTGTGGCCGCCACCCAGATGGGATCTGGGGGGCTGCCGCCACCCCTAGGGAGGGAACCCTAGGTGGGGGCGCAGCCCCTCCCCTTCCCCTATATATACTTGAGGTATTGGAGGCTGCAAGACACACGAGTTCCTCTCCTTCTTGGCGCAGCCCTACCCCTCTTCCTCCTCGTCTCTTGCGGTGCTTGGCGAAGCCCTGCTGGAGTACCACGCTCCTCCACCATCACCACGCCGTTGTGCTGCTGCTGGATGGAGTCTTCGTCAGCCTCTCCCTCTCTCCTTGCTGGATCAAGGCATGGGAGACGTCGTCGGGCTGTACGTGTGTTGAACGCGGAGGTGCCGTCTGTTCGGCACTAGGATCTCCGGTGATTTGGATCACGACGAGTACGACTCCTTCAAGCCCGTTCTCTTGAACGCTTCCGCTTAGCGATCTACAAGAGTATGTAGATACACTCTCCTTCCCCTCGTTGTTGGTTTCTCCATAGATAGATCTTGGTGACACGTAAGAAAATTTTGAATTTCTGCTACGTTCCCCAACAAACTGGTCATTCACATGGTTAGTCATAAAATCCTACATAAACTTGTAGATCACTGAATATGATATGTTTGATTGCTTGCAATAGTTTTGCGATATAAAGATGGTGATATTAGAGTCATGCTAGTGGGTAGTTGTGGATTAGTAGAAATACTTGTGTTGAGGTTTGTGATTCCCGTAGCATGCACGTATGGTGAACCGTTATGTAACGAAGTCGGAGCATGAGGTATTTATTGATTGTCTTCCTTATGAGTGGCGGTCGGGGACGAGCGATGGTCTTTTCGTACCAATCTACCCCCCTAGGGGCATGCGTAGTAGTACTTTGCTTCGAGGGCTAATAAACTTTTGCAATAAGTATGTGAGTTCTTTATGACTAATGTTGAGTCCATGGATTATACGCACTCTCACCCTTCCATCATTGCTAGCCTCTCTAGTATCGCGCAACTTTCGCCGGTACCATAAACCCACCATATACTTTCTCCTCAAAACAGCCACCATACCTACCTATCATGGCATTTCCATAGCCAGTCCGAGATATATTGCCATGCAACTTCCATCATCATCATATACATGACTTGAGCATTCATTGTCATATTGCTTTGGATGATCATAAGATAGATAGCATGATGTTTTCATGGCTTGTCCGTTTTTTGATGTCATTGCTACGCTAGATCATTGCACATCCCGGTACACCGCCAGAGGCATTCATATAGAGTCATATCTTTGTTCTAGATATTGAGTTGTAATATCGAGTTGTAAGTAAATAAAAGTGTGATGATCATCATTACTAGAGCATTGCCCCAGTGAGGAAAGGATGATGGAGACTATGATTCCCCCACAAGTCGGGATGAGACTCCACATGAAAAAAAAGAAAAAAAAGAGAAAGGACAAAAAAAGAGAAGGCCCTAAAAAAATGAGAGAAAAAGAGAGAAGGGGCAATGTTACTATCCTTTTACCACACTTGTGCTTCAAAGTAGCACCATGTTCTTCATATAGAGAGTCTCTTGAGCTATCACTTTCATATACTAGTGGGAATTTTTCATTATAGAACTTGGCTTGTATATTCCGATGATGGGCTTCCTCAAACGCTCGAGGTCTTCATGAGCAAGCAAGTTGGATACACACCCACTTAGTTTTCAGTATGAGCTTTCATACACTTATAGCTCTTAGTGCATCCGTTGCATGGCAATCCCTACTCACTCACATTGATATCTATTGATGGGCATCTCCATAGCCCGTTGATACGCCTAGTTGATGTGAGACTATCTTCTCCTTTTTTTCTTCCCCACAACCACCATTCTATTCCACCTATAGTGCTATATCCATGGCTCACGCTCAGGTATTGCGTGACGGTTGAAAATGCTGAAGCGCGTTAAAAAGTATGAACCAATTGTTCGGCTTGTCATCGGGGTTGTGCATGATGTGAATATTTTGTGTGGTGAAGATGGAGCATAGCCAGACTATATGATTTTGTAGGGATAACTTTCTTTGGCCTTGTTATTTTGAAAAGACATGATTGCTTTATTAGTGGGCTTGAAGTATTATTGTTTTTATGTCAAATGATAGACTATTGCTTTGAATCACTCGTGTCTTAATATTCATGCCATGATTAGATATGTGATCAAGATTATGCTAGGTAGCATTCCACATCAAAAATTAACTTTTTTTTATCATTTACCTACTCGAGGACGAGCATGAATTAAGCTTGGGGATGCTGATATGTCTCCGTCGTATCTATAATTTTTGATTGTTCCTTGCCAATATTCTACAACTTTCATATACTTTTGGCAACTTTTTATATTATTTTTGGGACTAACATATTGATCCAGTGCCCAGTGCCAGTTCCTATCTGTTGCATGTTTTATGTTTCGCAGAATATCCATATCAAACGGAATCCAAACGGGATAAAAATGGACGGAGCTTATTTTTGGAATATTTGGAAAATCTGGGAGAAAGATCAACGCGAAACGGTGTCCGAGGTGGGCACGAGGTAGGGGGGCACGCTCCACCCTCCTAGGCGTGCCCCTGACCCTCGTGGTCCACCTATAAGGCGGTTGATGCCCTTCTTCGGCCGCAAGACAGCTAATTTTTGGTAAAAAAAATCATGGTGAAGGTTTCGTTCCAATCGGAGTTACGGATCTCCATATATATACAAAACAGTGAAAGGGCAGCAGAACAGAACGCAGAAACAGAGAGAGACAGAGAGACAGATCCAATCTCGAAGGGGCTCTCGCCCCTCCCATGCCATGGAGGCCAAGGACCAGAGGGGAAATCCTTCTCCTATCTAGGGAGGAGGTCAAGGAAGAAGAAGACGAAGGGCCCCCCGCTCCCCTTCTCTTCCGGTGGCGCCAGAACGCTGCCGTGGCCATCATCATCATCATCATCATCACCACGATCTTCACCAACACCTCTGCCATCTTCACCAACATCTCCATCACCTTCCTCCCTCTATCTACAGCAGTCCACTCTCCCGCAACCCGCTGTACCCTCTACTTGAACATGGTGCTTTATGCTTCATATTATTATCCAATGATGTGTTGCCATCCTATGATGTCTGAGTAGATTTTCATTGTCCTATCGGTGGTTGATGAATTGCTATGATTGATTTAATTTGCTTGTGGTTATGTTGCTGTCCTTTGGTGCCCATCATATGAGTGCGCGCGTGGATCACACCCTAGGGTTAGTTGTATGTTGATAGGACTATGTATTCAAGGGCAAGAGTGACAGAAGCTTCAACCTAGCATAGAAATTGATGCATACGGGATTGAAGGGGGACCAATATATCTTAATGCTATGGTTGGGTTTTACCTTAATGACCGTTAGTAGTTGCGGATGCTTTCTAATAGTTACAATCATAAGTGCATAGAATTCCAAGTCAGGGATGACATGCTAGCAGTGGCCTCTCCCACATAATACTTGCTATCGGTCTAGTAAAGTAGTCAATTGCTTAAGGGGAAATTTCGCAACTCCTACCACCACTTTTCCACACTCGCTATATTTACTTTATTGCTTTTTTACTTACAACAGCCCCTACTTTTTATTTACATAATCTTTATTATCTTGCAAACCTATCCAACAACACCTACAAAGTACTTCTAGTTTCATACTTGTTCTAGGTAAAGCGAACATCAAGCGTGTGTAGAGTTGTATCGGTGGTCGATAGAACTTGAGGAAATATTTGTTCTGCCTTTAGCTCCTCATTGGGTTCGACACTCTTACTTATCGAAAACTGTTGCAATCCCCTATACTTGTGGGTTATCAAGCAGTTGTTCACTTTTGTGACGGCCCAAGACCGATGCGCCAGGTGTCTCCCACTTATTCGCCGTTGTTGCCTTGCCATTCGCTTGCATGTTATATCTTGCCATGTCATCATCCGCATTGCATCTGCATGTTTTCAAAACATGCATCCGTCGCGGTCTCCCCGTTCTTTCCGTTGTCCGTTCTAAGCCCAGACACACTTGCACACGCCCGCGGCACGCCCGAAATAGTATTTTATAAGTGGTCGGAAAATGTTCTCGGAATGGGTTGAAAGTTGGCATGCGGTGTTATGCTGTAGGTAGACTGCCTGCCAAGTTTCATCGCATTCGGAGTCCGTTTGACGCCCCAACGGATAACTATAGCGGCAGTATGTCCGGTCTATCGTCGGACGTTTTTGGTCTCCGAAAACCTTGCCGGGCTGCATTTCCGTCTCTCTCCTCTCAACTCAACCCACTCTTCACATCCCCCTAATCCATCCCAGCTAAACCCATCTAACCCCCCTTGCAATCGGTGTCGTCCGATCGGCATCGGAGGGTGCAAAACCCCCCTAGACCTCAAACCCTAGGAAACCTGCTATATATGGACGCCCTAGCCTTCCTCATCTGGAAACCCTAGTGTTTTCCTTGAGAACTACGCCGCCGCCAGCTTCCTCCACTCCGCAACTGCCACCTCCCACCGTCCCACGCCGCCAGGCCCGTGCCAGGCCCGCTCGGGCCCTGATCTGGGCTACGAGGCCCGCGCGAGCGCCGTCGCCTCCCTCCTGCACCTCGCTGCTCCCGAGCCGCCGCCGATCGCCTCGGCCTCCTCTCCAGCGCCGCCGCCTCGCCGACCCCGCCACCGGCGACCTCATCGCCGTCGAGCTCCGACGGAGGACCTCGCAGGCTGGACCCTGCCGCCCTGCTCCTCCTGCCCTGGCTGCCTCCTTCTCCTCCTTCCTCTAACATCTCTCTCTCTCTCTCCCGCCATGAACAGGGTCCCCATGGCCGCCGGATCTGGTTGCCCCGCCGTCGTCCTGCCCGTTCCCGGCCTCCTCGCTGTCCTCGCGCCTCGTCGGAGACCCAGCCGCAGCCGGTGGCGCCGCCGCCATGCCCCGGCTCGGGGTCGAGCAGAGGGGCTTGTCCCGCTCACCGGCTCGTGGTCGTGTTGACTATGGGTCAGCGCGTGGGCCGGCATCCTCTCCAGCCGCGGCCCAGCACCGCTTCCCCGGCCCAGCGCCGCTGACCTCCTCTGTCAGCTAGGCCTGGCCCATTGGTGAGCTCCCCAGCGCCCCTCCTTTTTTTCCTACTGCTGGCCCAACATGTTTTAGATTCGGCCATGTTTTTTCCAGTGTCTGCGGTTTTAGCTATTTCTAGGTGTTTAGCAGTTTTACAAAAAAAAACCCAAGCATCATGCATTTAATAACTCTCAAACCGTGCATCGGATTAAAATAAATTACATATGAAAAATGCTTAGATTTTCATCTAGTTTCATAATATGCCACTTTCATCCATGTTAAAAATGTTTTAAAATGCTGTTTGTGTTTAATTTGCTTAAATGCCATGCTAAAATGTTTTATTTCATAACTAATTAACCGTAGCTCAGATTTAAATAAACTTTATATGTAAATGGGGTAGAAAAATGCCTAGTTTAACATGGTAGCATTACTTTGCATGTTTAACAACTATAAAATATGCTTTAGGACAGAACAGTACCAAATCTAAAATATGCACATGAGGATTTTTCGGACTTGTTGCTTGTTGTTCTGGCCTCATTTAAACTTGCCTAGATAGGTAGTTTTATTATGCTTCACCTCTTCCCATGTTTAATAACATGGAATATTTTTGCGTACATAAATGAGAGTGAACTAAATGTTTGAATGTGGTGTTTCATTAATATGCAACTCATTGCATATTGAGCTCCACTTAATTTGTAGTATCGTTTGTGCATATTGCCATGCCATGCCTCTTTAAGCCGGACATGCATCATACTTGTTTGCGCATCATGCCATTCTTATGTGATGGTTGTTTACTATGTTGTTTTCTTCTTTCCGGGTTGCTTCTCTCGTTAGCTTCGGTTTTGTTCCAGAGTTGTGAGGATTCGTTCGACTATGTCCGTTTGTCTTCTTCAATGACTCGTTCTTCTTCCTTGCGGGATCTCAGGAAAGATGACCATACCCTCGAAATCACTTCTATCTTTGCTTGCTAGTTGTTCGCTCTATCGCTATGTCGCGCTACCTACCACTTGTTATATCATGCCTCCCATATTTCCATGATAGCCTCTAACCCATCTTCCTAGGAAATCGTTGTTTGGCTATGTTACCGCTCTTGCTCAGCCCCTCTTATAGTGTTGTTAGTTGCAGGTGAAGTTGAAGTTTGTTCCATGTTGGGACATGGATATGTTGGGATATCACAATACCTCTTATTTTAATTAATGCATCTATACACTTGGTAAAGGGTGGAAGGCTCAGCCTTATGCCTGGTGTTTTGTTCCACTCTTGCCGCCCTAGTTTCCGTCATACCAGTGTTATGTTCCTTGATTTTGTGTTCCTTACGTGGTTGGGTGTTATGGGAAACACTTGACAGTTCGCTTTGAATAAAACTCCTCCAGCAAGGCCCAACCTTGGTTTTACATTTGCCTAACAACCTATTACCCTTCCCTTGGGTCGGCCAACCCGAGGGTCATCTTTATTTTAACCCCCCCGGGCCAGTGCTTCTCTAAGTGTTGGTCAGAACCGAGCTGCCCACGGAGCCACCTCGGGGAAACTTGAGGGCTGGTTTTACTCATAGCTAGTCTCATCCGGTGTTGCCCTGAGAACGAGATACGTGCGACTCCTATTGGAATTATTGGAACATCGGGTGGCTTTGCTGGTCTTGTTTTACCATTGTCGAAATGTCTTGTAACCGGGATTTTGAGACTGATCGGGTCTTCCCGGGAGAAGGAATATCCTTCGTTGACCGTGAGAGCTTGTGACGGGCTAAGTTGGGACACCCCTGCAGGGTTTAAACTTTCGAAAGCCATGCCCGCGGTTATGTGGTAGATGGGAATTTGTTAATGTCCGGTTGTAGAGAACTTGACACTTGACTTAATTAAAATGCATCAACCGCGTGTGTAGCCGTGATGGTCTCTTGTCGGTAGAGTCCGGGAAGTGAACACGGTTCTTGTGTTATGGTTGTGCGTAAGTAGTTTCAGGATCACTTCTAGCTTCATGACCGTTGCGTTGCTTCTCTTCTCGCTCTTATTTGCGTATGTCAGCCACCATATATGCTTAGTGCTTGCTGCAGCTCCACCCCATTACCCCTTTCCCACCCATAAGCTTAAGTAGTCTTGATCTCGCGGGTGTGAGATTGCTGAGTCCTCATGACTCATGAATACTTCCAAATAGTTGCAGGTGTCGATGATACCAGTGCATGTGACGCAATCGAGCTCAAGTGGGAGCTCGTTGAAGATCTTGATCGTTACTTTGTGTCTTTTCTGGTTGATCAGTAGTGGTGCCCAGTTGGGACGATCGGGGATCTAGCATTTGGGGTTTTCTTCTTTTATTTTGGTTCCATAGTCGGACCTTGATTGCATTCTGTATGATGTATGTTTAACTTGTTATTTTTGTGAAGTGGCGATTGTAAGCCAACTCTTTATCCCTTTCTTATTCAGTACATGGGATTGTGTGAAGATTACCCCTCTTGCGACAAAACTACCATGCGGCTATGCCTCTAAGTCGTGCTCCGACACGTGGGAGATTGTAGCGCCCCGAGACCGATGTGCCAGGTGTCCTCCAGTTATTCGCTGTTGTTGCATTGTCATTGCTTGCATGTCATGCATTGCATATCATGTCATCATGCGCATTGCATTTGCATACATGTTCGTCTCATGCATCCGAGCCTTTTTCCCGTTGTCCGTTTTGCATTCCGGCGCTCCGTTCTCCTCCGGTGGTGATTTCTACCTTTCTTTCATGTGTGGGGATTAAACATTTCCGGATTGGACCGAGACTTGCCAAGCGGCCTTGGTTTACTACCGGTAGACCACCTGTCAAGTTTCGTACCATTTGGACTTCATTTGATGCTCCAACGGTTAACCGAGGGACCGAAAAGTCCTCGTGTGTGTTGCAGCCCAACACCCCTCCAAGTTGGCCCAAAACCCACCAAAACCCTCTCCATCATCTAGAGCGTTCGATCACGATCGCGTGGCCGAAAACCGCACCTCATTTGGACACTCCTAGCTCCCTCTACCTCTATATAAAGACCACCCTCCGAAATTCGCGGTTCCATTCTCCCCTAACCCTAGATCCATTCCATCCGCCGCCGCCGGACAAAAAAATCCGCCGACGGACGTGTCCGGCCCGCACACCGACGCCACGTGTCACCACCCAGTTCGCCGCTGCCCGCGGCGCCCCACATTGCCGCGCCGGCCCGCCGGGGCCCAGGCGGGGCCCTCCCGGCCCAGAGCGACCCCGAGCGCCGCGCCGCCGCCTGCCTCGTCTTCCTCCCACGCGGCAACCTCGCCCGCGCCGGCCATCGCCTCGCCGCGCCGGCCGGTGCGCCGACAACGCCGCCCGGCGCCGCAAGCCGTCGCCGGCGCGTCGCCCCGTCCCGCGAGCTCCTCCGCCGGCCGCGCCGCCGCCCGGCCTCTCTCCGGCCTCCTCCTCCACGCCCAAGTACCTCTACGGCCGGCCTCCTCCGTCTCCGGCGTGATTTCCGGCGATCCTCGTAAAGCGCGCCGGCCGGATCTAGATCTGAGATTCGTCTCGGGTTGACTTTTTGCCCGAAACCGTAATTATTTTGGCTATGTTCATCGCATCGTAACTTTGCATCCGTAGCTCCGTTTTGGGCATATAGCATATCAAAATGTTCGACTCAGAGAGCACATCATTTCATATCATTGCATCATTTTCATTTGAGTTCATCTTGGTGCCCGAAATGCTATTGTAAGAATGCTATTTGAGATAATTGTCAGATCTGCTGCTCCAATTAGATATTTGGCATTTTTGCCATGATTAATGTGTGCATGATATGCCCCTGAGCTCTACATGAGTTTATTTATATGTTTTGCCATCTATCCAGAGGTGCAACCCATGTATTTTGTGATGTGTGTGGTGACTAGAACAAGCTTGCAAAGTGGTGCATTCGTTAATGCTGATTTTAGGGACTTGGCATTTCCACTAAGTCCTTGAGCTGTTTATCTCAATATGCCATATGTTCATGTTGTTTCCTAGTGATCCGTGCTCTTTTGAGGATGATCAGTAAGGATGTTTTGTTAATCTTGTAGTTCTCTATCCATCCATGTCTTTGTTTGCAATTATGGAGCACCCTAGCTTGAGTCAATCGGGCTCTACTTTTGTCATTTTGTGAATCTGGGCAGATTGTCTACTTGTTAGCGATTTTGCCGAGGATGTTGTAGTTGATCCGTGCATGCTACGTTTTTGTTCTTGCCATGCCTAGCTTGTATTTTGTGTATTCTTGATGGGTGTTTGCTTATATTGCCATGACTTGCTCTGTAGTGAGTGCATCGAGCTCGTAAACATGCCTACTTGATATCTGTTTCTGCATGCTCCAGTTTTCACTAAGTCTGAGAACTGATTATGTTTTTGCCATGTTCACATGCTCGCAATTGTATTTTCTGATCCCTTTTGGCTCAAGGTCACTAAGGGATGTTTGTTAAGCTCTTTGAGTAGCTCCATGCCATGCTTTACTTTGCCATGTTAAGGTCCTGTAGCATATAGTTTTCATGCTCCAAAGTGTGCTACCTGATCTGAAATTCCAGACAAGTGTTAATTTCACTAAGTCTGAAATCTGTTTGCCAAATGCATTTTTGCCATGCTTGTTTGAACCTGTTAATGGATGAATTGGCCGTAGCTCAGTGCTAGTCTTTTGTTAAGCATCATGAATGGATCCCTGCCATGTATTTTGATGCCATGTTTGGGTGCTGTAGCATGTTCATCTTGTTGCATTTAGATGGCTACTTGCTGTATATCGCAGACCGGTGCCATATTTGAATTGCTTGCCATTTCCAAACCGTAACTCCGATTCCGGTGTTCTTTATATCGTTTTCAAGCGATTTCATCTCATCTTACCAGTGGCACACTTGGATTTCCAAGTTGAGGCCAGGTTCATTCATTCCTTGTCAAATCTTGCATATGCATCCCATATCGCATCCCGCATAGCATACCATCTTTGCATCATATTGTTTGATCCTTGCACGTGGTTGATTGTGTCCTTGTTGCTTGTTTGTCTTGTTTGGGTAGAGCCGGGAGATGAGTTCGCTAACGAGGAGCCCGTTGAGTTTGCTTTCGAGGATCCAGTCAACTCTGACAACTGTGCAGGCAAGATGATCATACCCTCGAAATCACTACTATCTTTGCTTTGCTAGATGCTCGCTCTTTTGCTATGCCTATGCTACGATGCCTACCACTTGCTCATCATGACTCCCAAATTGCCTTGTCAAACCTCTAACCCACCATGTCCTAGCAAACCATTGATTGGCTATGTTACCGCTTTGCTCAGCCCCTCTTATAGCGTTGCTAGTTGCAGGTGAAGATTGGAGACCGTTCCTTGTTGGAACATTATTTACTTGTTGGGATATAATTATATTGCCTTGATATCTAATGCATCTATATACTTGGTAAAGGGTGGAGGCTCGGCCTCTCGCCTAGTGTTTTGTTCCACTCTTGCCGCCCTAGTTTCCGTCATATCGGTGTTATGTTCCCGGATTTTGCGTTCCTTACGCGGTTGGGTTATAATGGGAACCCCTTGATAGTTCGCCTTGATTAAAGATTTTCCAGCAATGCCCAACCTTGGTTTTACCATTTGCCACCTAGCCTCTTTTTTCCGTTGGGTTTCCGGAGCCCGAGGGTCATCTTATTTTAAACACCCCCCCGGGCCAGTGCTCCTCTGAGTGTTGGTCCGACCGAGTAGACTGCGGGGCCACCTCGGGGCAACTTGAGGGTTGGTTTTACTCGTAGGATGTCTCATCTGAGTGTGCCCTGAGAACGAGACATTTGCAGCTCCTATCGGGATTTGTCGGCACATTGGGGCGGTGTCGCTGGATTTGTTTTAACTTGTCGAAGTGTCTTGTAGAACCGGGATACCGAGTCTGATCGGAATGTCTCGGGAGAAGGTCTATTCCTTCGTTGACCGTGAGAGCTTGTCATGGGCTAAGTAGGGACTCCCCTGCAGGGATTTGAACTTTCGAAAGCCGTGCCCGCGGTTATGGGCAGATGGGAATTTGTTAATGTCCGGTTGTAGATAACTTGAACATTAACTTAATGAAAGTGAATCAACTGTGTGAGTTACCGTGATGGTCTCTTCTCGGCGGAGTCCGGGAAGTGAACATGGTGTTGGAGTAATGCTTGCCGCAGGTTTCCCTCTAGTTACTCGCTCGCGCTTTGCCTCCTCATCTTGCTCTCTTTTGCGAACAGGTTAGCCACCATAAATGCTAGTCACTTGCCGCAGCTCCACATATATTATACCTTGCCTTACCTACAAGCTTAAATAGTCTTGATCGCGAGGGTGCGAGATTTCTGAGTCCCTGTGGCTCACAGATTACTTCCAAACCAGATGCAGGGCCTGATGATTCCGTTCCAGATGACGCGCTTGAGCTCAAGTGGGAGTTCGACGAGGACTCACGCCGTTACTACGTGTCTTTCCCTGTTGATCAGTATTGGTGCCCAGTTGGGGTGATCGGGACCGTGTCGCATGTTGGGTTTATCTTTCATTTTGGCGCCGTAGTCGGGCCATGAGAGTTTGAATGTTGTAATGCTATTTATGTACTTTGATTGACGTGGCGAGTGTAAGCCAACTATGTATCTCCCCTTTTATTATCTATATTACATGGGATGTTGTCAAGATTGCCTAACTTGCGACATTGCTTTCAATGCGGTTATGCCTCTAATTCGTGCCTCGACACGTGGGAGCTATAGCCACATCGAGGGCGTTACAAGTTGGTAATCAGAGCCTTCCCCGACCTTAGGAGCCCCATTGCTTGATCGTTTTTAGCAGCCGAGTTGAGTCTAGAAAAAGAGTTTTGAGTCATTTAGGAATTATATATCGGAGAGTTTAGGATTTCTTTTTACTCCCCAGTCTCCTCATCGCTCTGGTAAGGCATCCTGACGTAGAGTTTTGACTCTTCTCTTCTCAAATTTAACTAAATTTTTTTTTAGGATCACGCGGGTATCTTGGAACCGTTCCGATGGATTTGTGACGAGAACATTGTTCTTGGTGCCTCCTGTCATTTAGGGGTTGTGGCAGTGTCCCGAGGAGTTGAGCTCCGAGGTGTTGTCGTCACAATTTTATCGTTGCAGTTCTGGAATACCTGAGTTTAGTACGCCGACATCGAAAATCTCTTTTATGCAGTTCGTTGGTGAGATAACCTCGACGCCACCCAGTACTGGGGCGGGAGTTCGGGAGTATTGCCATAACTCGTATAACGGATGCTTTTCGAAGGTTGAGGTAGATGATTTCCGAAGGTTTCTTGGTTATGTTGTGAAGGATGGATACAGCTGGATGTAGGATTTGCTAGTTTTGGGTGAGATATTATGCTTCCCCTGTATCCCCAACACCTGATTGCATAACCGAAAAATTTCGGGAGTTTATAAGTGGGAATTCAAGTAGCTCTTAGGATATCTTTCCGACAGATGTATGATATGAAATTGGGGTTCGACGTCTAGTGGTCTGCCTATTCACGGTTGGTTTTACAGTGGTCTTGTTGTGTCTTAAAGAGTCCTTGGCTATGCTGACTTGGGGACGCTTCGTATGCCATGTGCACTTCCTTGTACATGATGGTGCTGTACGATCGAGCCCGTGTAGGCCCCACCACGAAAATTTCGGACGAAATCTCTATCATACATTTGTTCCGGCTTATTCTGCAAGCCAATCCTTTGTTTTGTTTTGAGTTGTGGTATTCGAGTTGCTTCAATGTCAAGTGTTGATTCCATACCTTCCCTAAGCAGTGTTCTCATATCTCTATGTGAATACTAATCCTTCTTGATAATCGAGATTGTCATGTCAATTCTTTTCAGCCGGTGTGTTTCTCTTCAAGTGGATCCGATCATTTCAACAACCGCAAGATCAAGTATCAGTTCTTCTTAGCGGTGTTTGTTTCATCCGTATCCAAGTTGCCTTTGTTTTCCCGCCCTCCCTCCCTTGTTTTCTTCAAGGACTCAGATTTCTTAATTGAGTATCCATCTTATTGATGTGAAGCCTCTCCATTCTTTTCCTTCAATGTTCTTATCCGGTGATTCTCATGAAGATACTAACGGAGCTTCTAGTTCATCATTCTTCTTTCTTTTATCTTCTCCGGTGGTTTCAAGTCAAGCTTTGTTGATCTTACCCCTTTCCTCATTTCAATGCCTTCTCATACCGGTGTACCTCATAACAATTAAGTTCTCACTTTTCATTTGTTCCGGCATGCTCAAAGCTTTCTCAAAAGGCTCGTCTTGTCATTCAAGATCTGTTCAACCTATTTCGAGGTTGTTTATCTCATTGAAGCCATTTAATTCAACCGGTGCATTCTCTCTTTTAAATCCCTCAACGGTGTTTCTTTTGAGTGGGCCCTAACCCACAGGTCTTTTCCCAGGATCTTACCTGACTCTTCTTATTTTCCTGGAGGTATTCTCAAATTCCTTTCGAAGTTTGACGTAAGAATGATTTATCATCAGTCATATTTCTTCTTCAAGATCTGTCAAATTCTTTTCATCGTTGGCTCAACCTCTTGGCTTTTGATTCTTCCAGAGTATCTCAACAATACATGGTGGTGTTCTCGTCGTCATTCTCGGATTTTGAAGACCGAAGAAGAGTTTTACCTCCATATCTTATCCGTTCTCTCAGAGACTCATGGTTCTAATTCAAGGTCATCCTCTCATAATTGTTTGATTGTGAGAATTCTTTTTATCCATCCGGAGCAATTCAGGAGCCTTTTCAGTTTGTTCATCCGAAGCCCATCATCTGAGATTTATTCATTCTCAGCTTTCAGCTATCATTCTCCAAATTCTACCGGTGCTTCGTTCAAGTGATCTTTAATCGGCTCGTGATCCCTTCGTTCTCTTATATCTAAATTCTCTCAAGCATTTTCGTTTATTTGCTAATCCTTCCCGGTGTGTCTTCATGTTTTATACGCTCTTTTCAATGCTTACGGTGGTTCGTTCAAGATTCTTCTTACCTTGTTATCATATCAATTCATTCGTGGTTTCAATTCTACCGGTGGTTCGTTGAAAACCTTCTCATGTTTGTGCTATATCTATCTTAATCCTTTCTACGAGAATAAGTCATATGCGATCCGTTGCTTGTCATCAATTTAAATTGGTGAAGGATAAGCATAATATAATTCTTATTCTTGTTTCATCCTAATGATTAATTCTTTATTCCGGAGGCCCTTCAAATTCTCGGTTTCATTTGTTTTATTTTATCTTTTTCCCGGGGTTCCAACCTCTTTCAACTATGTAATCATGGAGATCTATCTCAATCTTTACAAGGCTCCACCTTGTGTGTTCAACTACCCTTTCTTTCCGTTTGATCATTCTTTTGTTTAACAGAGTTCTTCATGGAGGTTCTACATAATGGTCCATCAAGGATTTAATTCCTTCTCCAACTTTTTCATCGAGATTCTTTCCTAAGATGCTCAAGCTTTTCTCCATATTGTAATTCGGAGTGCAATTCTTTCTTCCGTATCATTGGAGGTGGTATTATGTCATTCTTGATAATTTGAGTTCATGTTTCATGATTCACATGTTGTTAAGAATGAGATATTTTAAATCCATTAATCTCGTCATTGGAGTTATCTTGGGCTATATTTCACCTTAAAGCCTTCCCTAAGGAGTGTTGCTAATTATGGTGATTATAAGTGACCCAAGTTCTTCATTATCCTCCCGGGGAGATAAGCTTCTCGTCTCCTTGTTCTTATCAATCAAATCTTTTTCCTTGATTGGCAGGTTGTCACCTCATAATTTTGAGATGCTTTCCATAAGCCCATTTCAAGCTTATCCTATCGTTTTTGGTGTTCCAACAACTCCATTCGACCCTTCTCATAAAGATGCTTTCAAGCTCATTCGAGGTAGAAGATATTGTTTTCTCCTCCGTTCATTCATTCCATCCTCTCATTTCTTTCGGAGGCATCGTGATGTTGCTCTTTTAAACCCATCATCTTGTTTTGTCAAAGATTATATTCTTCTCCTTGCTTAACCGTTTAACCGGAGTGTCGTGCCCCTTTTAAAGTTTTTCTACTTATCTTTTCTTGCATCTCTTTTCAATCGGAGTGCTGCCCAAAGCTGTTCTTCCTTGTCCCTCTTTTCTAACGGAGTGTTTTCAACTTCGTCATCTCCGTTGTATTCTTTTCTCAATATGGCTTAACCTTTTTAAGGTTCGTGGTTTCACTCGTTTGTCAAAGAAGCAACTTAGCTTTACCTCTTCTCTTTCTTTTCCGTTGTTCCTCCGGTGCCATTCTAGATCTCGGGACGAGATCCTCTCGTAGTGGTGGAGTGTTGTAACGCCCCAAGACCGATGTGCCAGGTGTCCTCCAGTTATTCGCTGTTGTTGCATTGTCATTGCTTGCATGTCATGCATTGCATATCATGTCATCATGCGCATTGCATTTGCATACATGTACGTCTCATGCATCCGAGCCTTTTTCCCGTTGTCCGTTTTGCATTCCGGCGCTCCGTTCTCCTCCGGTGGTCATTTCTACCTTTCTTTCGTGTGTGGGGATTAAACATTTCCGGATTGGACCGAGACTTGCCAAGCGGCCTTGGTTTACTACCGGTAGACCGCCTGTCAAGTTTCGTACCATTTGGACTTCGTTTAATGCTCCAACGGTTAAACGAGGGACCGAAAAGGCCTCTTGTGTGTTGCAGCCAAACACCCCTCCAAGGTGGCCCAAAACCCTCTCCATCATCTAGAGCGTTCGATCACGATCGCGTGGCCGAAAACCACACCTCATTTGGACACTCCTAGCTCCCTCTACCTCTATATAAAGACCGCCCTCCGAAATTCGCGGTTCCACTGTCCCCTAACCCTAGATCCATTCCATCCGCCGCCGCCGGACAAAAAAATCCGCCGACGGACGTGTCCGGCCAGCCCACCGACGCCACGTGTCACCACCCAGTTCGACGCTGCTCGCGGCGCCCCACATCGCCGCGCCGGCCCGCCGGGGCCCAGGCGGGGCCCTCCCGGCCCGGAGCGACCCCGAGCGCCGCGCCGCCGCCTGCCTCGTCTTCCTCCCGCGCGGCGACCTCGCCCGCGCCGGCCATCGCCTCGCCGCGCCTGCCGGTACGCCGACAACGCCGCCCAGCGCCGCAAGCCGTCGCCGGCGCGCCGCCCCGTCCCGCGAGCTCCTCCGCCGGCCGCGCCGCCGCCCGGCCTCTCTCCGGCCTCCTCCTCCACGCCCAAGTACCTCTACGGCCGGCCTCCTCCGTCTCCGGCGTGATTTCCGGCGATCCTCGTAAAGCGCGCCGGCCGGATCTAGATCTGAGATTCGTCTCGGGTTGACTTTTTGCCCGAAACCGTAATTATTTTGGCTATGTTCATCGCATCGTAACTTTGCATCCGTAGCTCCGTTTTGGGCATATAGCATATCAAAATGTTCGTCTCAGAGAGCACATCATTTCATATCATTGCATCATTTTCATTTGAGTTCATCTTGGTGCCCGAAATGCTATTGTAAGAATGCTATTTGAGATAATTGTCAGATCTGCTGCTCCAATTAGATATTTGTCATTTTTGCCATGATTAATGTGTGCATGATATGCCCCTGAGCTCTACATGAGTTTATTTATATGTTTTTCCATCTATCCAGAGGTGCAACCCATGTATTTTGTGATGTGTGTGGTGACTAGAACAAGCTTGCAAAGTGGTGCATTCGTTAATGCTGATTTTAGGGACTTGGCATTTCCACTAAGTCCTTGAGCTGTTTATCTCAATATGCCATATGTTCATGTTGTTTCCTAGTGATCCGTGCTCTTTTGAGGATGATCAGTAAGGATGTTTTGTTAATCTTGTAGTTCTCTATCCATCCATGTCTTTGTTTGCAATTATGGAGCACCCTAGCTTGAGTCAATCGGGCTCTACTTTTGTCATTTTGTGAATCTGGGCAGATTGTCTACTTGTTAGCGATTTTGCCGAGGATGTTGTAGTTGATCCGTGCATGCTATGTTTTTGTTCTTGCCATGCCTAGCTTGTATTTTGTGTATTGTTGATGGGTGTATGCTTAGATTGCCATGACTTGCTCTATAGTGAGTGCATCGAGCTCGTAAACATGCCTACTTGATATCTGTTTCTGCATGCTCCAGTTTTCACTAAGTCTGAGAACTGATTATGTTTTTGCCATGTTCACATGCTCGCAATTGTATTTTCTGATCCCTTTTGGCTCAAGGTCACTAAGGCACGTTTGTTAAGCTCTTTGAATAGATCCATGCCATGCTTTACTTTGCCATGTTAAGGTCCTGTAGCATATAGTTTTCATGCTCCAAAGTGTGCTACCTGATCTGAAATTCCAGACAAGTGTTAATTTCACTAAGTCTGAAATCTGTTTGCCAAATGCATTTTTGCCATGCTTGTTTGAACCTGTTAATGGATGAATTGGCCGTAGCTCAGTGCTAGTCTTTTGTTAAGCATCATGAATGGATCCCTGCCATGTATTTTGATGCCATGTTTGGGTGCTGTAGCATGTTCATCTTGTTGCATTTAGATGGCTACTTGCTGTATATCGCAGACCGGTGCCATATTTGAATTGCTTGCCATTTCCAAACCGTAACTCCGATTCCGGTGTTCTTTATATCGTTTTCAAGGGATTTCATCTCATCTTACCAGTGGCACACTTGGATTTCCAAGTTGAGGCCAGGTTCATTCATTCCTTGTCAAATCTTGCATATGCATCCCATATCGCATCCCGCATAGCATACCATCTTTGCATCATATTGTTTGATCCTTGCACGTGGTTGATTGTGTCCTTGTTGCTTGTTTGTCTTGTTTGGGTAGAGCCGGGAGATGAGTTCGCTAACGAGGAGCCCGTTGAGTTTGCTTTCGAGGATCCAGTCAACTCTGACAACTGTGCAGGCAAGATGATCATACCCTCGAAATCACTACTATCTTTGCTTTGCTAGATGCTCGCTCTTTTGCTATGCCTATGCTACGATGCCTACCACTTGCTCATCATGACTCCCAAATTGCCTTGTCAAACCTCTAACCCACCATGTCCTAGCAAACCATTGATTGGCTATGTTACCGCTTTGCTCAGCCCCTCTTATAGCGTTGCTAGTTGCAGGTGAAGATTGGAGACCGTTCCTTGTTGGAACATTATTTACTTGTTGGGATATCATTATATTGCCTTGTTATCTAATGCATCTACATACTTGGTAAAGGGTGGAAGGCTCGGCCTCTCGCCTAGTGTTTTGTTCCACTCTTGCCGCCCTAGTTTCCGTCATATCGGTGTTATGTTCCTGAATTTTGCGTTCCTTACGCGGTTGGGTTATAATGGGAACCCCTTGATAGTTCGCCTTGATTAAAGCTTTTCCAGCAATGCCCAACCTTGATTTTACCATTTGCCACCTAGCCTCTTTTTTCCCTTGGGTTTCCGGAGCCCGAGGGTCATCTTATTTTAAACCCCCCGGGCCAGTGCTCCTCTGAGTGTTGGTCCGACCGAGTAGACTGCGGGGCCACCTCGGGGCAACTTGAGGGTTGGTTTTACTCGTAGGATGTCTCATCTGAGTGTGCCCTGAGAACGAGACATTTGCAGCTCCTATCGGGATTTGTCGGCACATTGGGGCGGTGTCGCTGGATTTGTTTTAACTTGTCGAAGTGTCTTGTAGAACCGGGATACCGAGTCTGATCGGAATGTCTCGGGAGAAGGTCTATTCCTTCGTTGACCGTGAGAGCTTGTCATGGGCAAAGTTGGGACTCCCCTGCAGGGATTTGAACTTTCGAAAGCCGTGCCCGCGGTTATGGGCAGATGGGAATTTGTTAATGTCCGGTTGTAGATAACTTGAACCTTAACTTAATTAAAATGAATCAACTGTGTGAGTTACCGTGATGGTCTCTTCTCGGCGGAGTCCGGGAAGTGAACACGGTGTTGGAGTAATGCTTGCTGCAGGTTGCACTCTAGTTACTCGCTCGCGCTTTGCGTCCTCTTCTCGCTCTCTTTTGCGAACAGGTTAGCCACCATAAATGCTAGTCGCTTGCCGCAGCTCCACATATATTATACCTTGCCTTACCTACAAGCTTAAATAGTCTTGATCGCGAGGGTGCGAGATTGCTGAGTCCCTGTGGCTCACAGATTACTTCCAAACCAGATGCAGGGCCTGATGTTTCCATTCCAGATGACGCGCTTGAGCTCACGTGGGAGTTCGACGAGGACTCACGCCGTTACTACGTGTCTTTCCCTGTTGATCAGTATTGGTGCCCAGTTGGGGTGATCGAGACCGTGTCGCATGTTGTGTTTATCTTTCATTTTGGCGCCGTAGTCGGGCCATGAGAGTTTGAATGTTGTAGTGCTATTTATGTACTTTGATTGACGTGGCGAGTGTAAGCCAACTATGTATCTCCCCTTTTATTATCTATATTACATGGGATGTTGTGAAGATCGCCTAACTTGCGCGTGCCTCGACACGTGGGAGCTATAGCCGCATCGAGGGCGTTACAAGTTGGTAATCAGAGCCTTCCCCGACCTTAGGAGCCCCATTGCTTGACAGTTTTTAGTAGCCGAGTTGAGTCTAGAAAGAAGTTTTGAGTCATTTAGGAATTATATATCGGAGAGTTTAGGAATTCTTTTTACTCCCCAGTCTCCTCATCGCTCTGGTAAGGCATCCTGACGTAGAGTTTTGACTCTTCTCTTCTCAAATTTCACTAAATTTTTTTTAGGATCACGCGGGTATCTTGGAATCGTTCCGATGGATTTGTGACGAGAACATTGTTCTTGGTGCCTCCTGTCATTTAGGGGTTGTGGCAGTGTCCCGGGGAGTTGAGCTCCGAGGTGTTGTCGTCACAATTTTATCGTTGCAGTTCTGGAATACCTGAGTTTAGTACGCCGACATCAAAAATCTCTTTTATGCAGTTCGCTGGTGAGATAACCTCGACGCCACCCAGTACTGGGGCGGGAGTTCAGGAGTATTGCCATAACTCGTATAACGGATGCTTTTCGAAGGTTGAGGTAGATGATTTCCGAAGGTTTCTTGGTTATGTGTTGAAGGATGGATACAGCTGGATGTAGGATTTGCTAGTTTTGGGTGAGATATTATGCTTCCCCTGTATCCCCAACACCTGATTGCATAACCGGAAAATTTCGGGAGTTTATAAGTGGGAATTCAAGTAGCTCTTAGGATATCTTTCCGACAGATGTATGATATGAAATTGGGGTTCAACATCTAGTGGTCCGCCTATCCACGGTTGGTTTTACAGTGGTCTTGTTGTGTCTTAAATAGTCCTTGGCTATGCCGACTCGGGGACGCTTCGTATGTCATGTGCACTGCCTTGTACATGATGGTGCTGTACGATCGAGCCCCTGTAGGCCCCACCATGAAAACTTCGGACGAAATCTCCATCATATGTTTGTTCCGGCTTATTCTGCAAGCCAATCCTATGTTTTGTTTTGAGTTGTGGTATTCGAGTTGCTTCAATGTCAAGTGTTGATTCCATACCTTCCCTAAGCGGTGTTCTCATATCTCTATGTGAATACTAATCCTTCTTGATAATCGAGATTGTCATGTCAATTCTTTTCAACCAGTGTGTTTCTCTTCAAGTGGATCCGATCATTTCAACAACCGCAAGATCAAGTATCAGTTCTTCTCAACGGTGTTTGTTTCATCCGTCTCCAAGTTGCCTTTGTTTTCCCGCCCTACCTCCCTTGTTTTCTTCAAGGACTCAGATTTCTTAATCGAGTATCCATCTTATTGATGTGAAGCCTCTCCATCCTTTTCCTTCAATGTTCTTATCCGGTGATTCTCATGAAGATACTAACGGAGCTTCTAGTTCATCATTCTTCTTTCTTTTATCTTCTCCGGTGGTTTCAAGTCAAGCTTTGTTGATCTTACCCCTTTCCTCATTTCAATGCCTTCTCATACCGGTGTACCTCATAACAATTCACTTCTCACTATTCATTTGTTCCGGCGTGCTCAAAGCTTTCTCAAAAGGCTCATCTTGTCATTCAAGATCCGTTCAACCTATTTCGAGGTTGTTTATCTCATTCAAGCCATTTAATTCAACCGATGCATTCTCTCTTTTAAATCCCTCAACGGTGTTTCTTTTGAGTGGGCCCTAACCCACAGGTCTTTTCCCAGGATCTTACCTGACTCTTCTTATTTTCCCGGAGGTATTCTCAAATTCCTTTCGAAGTTTGACGTAAGAATGATTTATCATCAGTCATATGTCTTCTTCAAGATCTGTTAAATTCTTTTCATCGTTGGCTCAACCTCTTGGCTTTTGATTCTTCCGGAGTATCTCAACAATACATGGTGGTGTTCTCGTCGTCATTCTCGGATTTTGAAGACCGAAGAAGAGTTTTACCTCCATATCTTATCCGTTCTCTCAGAGAATCATGGTTCTAATTTGAGGTCATCCTCTCATAATTGTTTGATTGTGAGAATTCTTTTATCCATCCAGAGCAATTCAGGAGCCTTTTCAGTTTGTTCATCCGGAGCCCATCATCTAAGATTTATTCATTCTCAGCTTTCAGCTATCATTCTCCAAATTCTACCGATGCTTCGTTCAAGTGATCTTTAATCGGCTCGTGATCCCTTCATTCTCTTATATCTAAATTCTCTCAAGCATTTTCGTTTATTTGCTAATCCTTCCCGTTGTGTCTTCATGTTTTATACGCTCTTTTCAATGCTTATGGTGGTTCGTTCAAGATTCTTCTTACCTTGTTATCATATCAATTCATTCGTGGTTTCAATTCTACCGGTGGTTCGTTGAAAACCTTCTCATGTTTGCGCTATATCTATCTTAATCCTTTCTACGAGAATAAGTCATATGCGATCCGTTGCTTGTCATCAATTTAAATTGGTGAAGGATAAGCATAATATAATTCTTATTCTTGTTTCATCCTAATGATTAATTCTTTATTCTGGAGGCCCTTCAAATTCTCGGTTTCATTTGTTTTATTTTATCTTTTTCCCGGGGTTCCAACCTCTTTCAACTATGTAATCACGGAGATCTATCTAAATCTTTACAAGGCTCCACCTTGTGTTTTCAACTACCCTTTCTTTCCGTTTGATCATTCTTTTGCTTAACGGAGTTCTACATGGAGGTTCTACATAATGGTCCATCAAGGATTTAATTGAAGGAAATATGCCCTAGAGGCAATAATAAAGTTATTATTTATTTCCTTATATCATGATAAATGTTTATTATTCATGCTAGAATTGTATTAACCGGAAACATAATACATGTGTGAATACATAGACAAACAGAGTGTCACTAGTATGCCTCTACTTGACTAGCTCGTTAATCAAAGATGGTTATGTTTCCTAACCATGAACAAAGAGTTGTTATTTGATTAACGGGATCACATCATTAGGTGAATGATCTGATTGACATGACCCATTCCATTAGCTTAGCACCCGATCATTTAGTATGTTGCTATTGCTTTCTTCATGACTTATACATGTTCCTATGACTATGAGATTATGCAACTCCCGTTTGCCAGAGGAACACTTTGTGTGCTACCAAACGTCACAACGTAAATGGGTGATTATAAAGGTGCTCTACAGGTGTCTCCAAAGGTACATGTTGGGTTGGCGTATTTCGAGATTAGGATTTGTCACTCCGATTGTCGGAGAGGTATCTCTGGGCCCTCTCGGTAATGCACATCACATAAGCCTTGCAAGCATTGCAACTAATGAGTTAGTTGCGAGATGATGTATTACGAAATGAGTAAAGAGACTTGCCGGTAACGAGATTGAACTAGGTATTGAGATACCGACGATCGAATCTCGGGCAAGTAACATACCGATGACAAAGGGAACAACGTATGTTGTTATGTGGTCTGACCGATAAAGATCTTCGTAGAATATGTAGGTGCCAATATGAGCATCCAGGTTCCGCTATTGGTTATTGATCGGAGACGTGTCTCGGTCATGTCTACATTGTTCTCGAACCCGTAGGGTCCGCACGCTTAAGGTTTCGATGACAGTTATATTATGAGTTTATGAGTTTTGATGTACTGAAGTTAGTTCGGAGTCCCGGATGTGATCATGAACATAACGAGGAGTCTCGAAATGGTCGAGACATAAAGATTGATATATTGGACGGCTATATTCGGACACCGGAAGTGTTCCGGGTGATTTCGGAGAAAACCGGAGAGCCGGAGGGTTACCGGAACCTCCCCGGGAGAAGTAATGGGCCATATGGGCCTTAGTGGAGAGAGAGAGGGGCAGCCAAAGTGGGCCGCGCGCCTCCTCCCCCCTGGTCCGAATTGGACTAGGAGAGGGGGGGGGGGTGCGGCGCCCCCCTTTCCCTCTCCCTTCCCACTTCTTTCCCCCTCCTAGTAGGAGTCCTACTCCTACTAGGAGGAGGACTCCTCCTTGGCGCGCCATAGAGGGCCGGCCAGCCTCCTCCCCTTGATCCTTTATATACGGGGGCAGGGGGCACCCCTTGACACACAAGTTGATC
This sequence comes from Triticum urartu, assembly GCF_056163025.1. Classification (NCBI taxonomy): domain Eukaryota; kingdom Viridiplantae; phylum Streptophyta; class Magnoliopsida; order Poales; family Poaceae; genus Triticum; species Triticum urartu. Next base: position 430,240,999 of record NC_141879.1, read on the forward strand.
CACGTGATCATATTCTTAACCGTGTGCGGTGCCCCCTTCCACCATAGTCCTCGATAATATTGTAGCGGTGCTTAGGCGAAGCCCTGCGACGGTAGTGCATCAAGATCGTCACCACGCCGTCGTGCTGATGGAACTCTTCCCCGACACTTTGCTGGATCGGAGTTCGGGGATCGTCATCGAGCTGAACGTGTGCTAGAACTCGGAGGTGCCGTAGTTTCGGTGCTTGATCGGTCGGGCCGTGGAGACGTACGACTACATCAACCAAACACTTCCGTTCTCGATCTACAAGAGTACGTAGATCACACTCTCCCCTCTCGTTGCTATGCATCACCATGATCTTGCGTGTGCGTAGGAATTTTTTTTGAAATTACTACGTTCCCCAACAGTGGCATCCGAGCCTAGGTTTTATATGTTGATGTTATATGCACGAGTAGAACACAAGTGAGTTGTGGGCGATATAAGTCATACTGCTTACCAGCATGTCATACTTTGGTTCGGCGGTATTGTTGGACGAAGCGGCCCGGAACGACATTACGCATACGCTTACGCGAGACCGGTTCTCCCGACGTGCTTTGCACATAGGTGGCTTGCGGGTGACAGTTTCTCCAACTTTAGTTGAACCGAGTGTGGCTACGCCCGGTCCTTGAGAAGGTTAAAACAGCACCAACTTGACAAACTATCGTTGTGGTTTTGATGCGTAGGTAAGATTGGTTCTTGCTTAAGCCCGTAGCAGCCACGTAAAACTTGCAACAACAAAGTAGAGGACGTCTAACTTGTTTTTGCAGGGCATGTTGTGATGTGATATGGTCAAGACATGATGCTAAAATTTTATTGTATGAGATGATCATGTTTTGTAACCGAGTTATCGGCAACTGGCAGGAGCCATATGGTTGTCGCTTTATTGTATGCAATGCAATCGCGCTGTAATGCTTTACTTTATCACTAAGCGGTAGCAATAGTCGTGGAAGCATAAGATTGGCGAGACGACAACGATGCTACGATGGAGATCAAGGTGTCGCGCCGGTGACGATGGTGATCACGACGGTGCTTCGGAGATGCAGATCACAAGCACAAGATGATGATGGCCATATCATATCACTTATATTGATTGCATGTGATGTTTATCTTTTATGCATCTTATCTTGCTTTGATTGATGGTAGCATTATAAGATGATCTCTCACTAACTATCAAGAAGTGTTCTCCCTGAGTATGCACCGTTGCGAAAGTTCTTCGTGCTGAGACACCACGTGATGATCGGGTGTGATAGGCTCTACGTTCAAATACAACGGGTGCAAAACAGTTGCACACGCGGAATACTCAGGTTATACTTGACGAGCCAAGCATATACAGATATGGCCTCGGAACACGGAGACCGAAAGGTCGAGCGTGAATCATATAGTAGATATGATCAACATAGTGATGTTCACCAATGAAACTACTCCATCTCACGTGATGATCGGACATGGTTTAGTTGATTTGGATCACGTAATCACTTAGAGGATTAGAGGGATGTCTATCTAAGTGGGAGTTCTTTAAGTAAATTAATTGAACCTAAATATATCATGAAACTTAGTACCTGATAGTATCTTGCTTGTTTATGCTTGATTGTAGATAGATGGCTCGTGCTGTTGTTCCGTTGAATTTTAATGCGTTCCTTGAGAAAGTAAAGTTGAAAGATGATGGTAGCAATTACACGGACTGGGTCCGTAACTTGAGGATTATACTCATTGCTGCACAGAAGAATTACGTCCTGGAAGCACCGCTGGGTGCCAGGCCTGCTGCTGGAGCAACACCAGATGTTATGAACGTCTGGCAGAGCAAAGCTGATGACTACTCGATAGTTCAGTGTGCCAGGCTTTAGGGCTTAGAATCGGGACTTCAACGACGTTTTGAACGTCATGGAGCATATGAGATGTTCCAGGAGTTGAAGTTAATATTTCAAGCAAATGCCCGGATTGAGAGATATGAAGTCTCCAATAAGTTCTATAGCTGCAAGATGGAGGAGAACAGTTCTGTCAGTGAGCATATACTCAAAATGTCTGGGTATAATAATCACTTGATTCAATTGGGAGTTAATCTTCCAGATGATTGCGTCATTGACAGAATTCTCCAATCACTGCCACCAAGCTACAAGAGCTTCGTTATGAACTATAATATGCAAGGGATGAATAAGACTATTCCCGAGCTCTTCGCAATGCTGAAAGCTGCGGAGGTAGAAATCAAAAAGGAGCATCAAGTGTTGATGGTCAACAAGACCACTAGTTTCAAGAAAAAGGGCAAAGGGAAGAAGAAGGGGAACTTCAAAAAGAACGGCAAGCAAGTTGCTACTCAAGAGAAGAAACCCAAACCTGGACCTAAGCCTGAAACTGAGTGCTTCTACTACAAGCAGACTGGTCACTGGAAGCGGAACTGCCCCAAGTATTTGGCGGATAAGAAGGATGGCAAGGTGAACAAAGGTATATGTGATATACATGTTATTGACGTGTACCTTACTAATGCTCGCAGTAGCACTTGTGTATTTGATACTGGTTCTGTTGCTAATATTTGCAACTCGAAACAGGGACTACGGATTAAGCGAAGATTGGCTAAGGACGAGGTGATGATGCGCGTGGGAAACGGTTCCAAAGTCGATGTGATCGCAGTCGGCACGCTACCTCTACATCTACCTTCGGGATTAATATTAGACCTAAATAATTGTTATTTGGTGCCAGCGTTAAGCATGAACATTATATCCGGATCTTGTTTGATTCGAGACGGTTATTCATTTAAATCTGAGAATAATGGTTGTTCTATTTATATGAGTAATATCTTTATGGTCATGCACCCTTAAAGAGTGGTCTATTTTTGTTGAATCTCGATAGTAGTGACACACATATTCATAGTGTTGAAGCCAAAAGATGCAGAGTTGATAATGATAGTGCAACTTATTTGTGGCACTGCCGTTTAGGTCATATCGGTGTAAAGCGCATGAAGAAACTCCATACTGATGGACTTTTGGAACCACTTGATTATGAATCACTTGGTACTTGCGAACCGTGCCTCATGGGCAAGATGACTAAAACACCGTTCTCCGGTACTATGGAGAGAGCAACAGATTCGTTGGAAATCATACATATAGATGTATGTGGTCCGATGAACATTGAGGCTCGTTGCGGATATCGTTATTTTCTCACGTTCACAGATGACTTAAGCAGATATGGGTATATCTACTTAATGAAACATAAGTCTGAAACGTTTGAAAAGTTCAAAGAATTTCAGAGTGAAGTTGAAAATCATCGTAACAAGAAAATAAAGTTTCTATGATCTGATCGTGGAGGAGAATATTTGAGTTACGAGTTTGGTGTACATTTGAAACAATGCGGAATAGTTTCGCAACTCACGCCACCCGGAACACCACAGCGTAATGGTGTGTCCGAACGTCGTAATCATACTTTACTAGATATGGTGCGATCTATGATGTCTCTTACTGATTTACCGCTATCGTTTTGGGGATACGCTCTAGAGACGGCCGCATTCACGTTAAATAGGGCACCATCAAAATCTGTTGAGACGACGCCTTATGAACTGTGGTTTGGCAAGAAACCAAAGTTGTCGTTTCTGAAAGTTTGGGGCTGCGATGCTTATGTGAAAAAGCTTCAACCTGATAAGCTCGAACCCAAATTGGAGAAGTGTGTCTTCATAGGATATCCAAAGGAGACTATTGGATACACCTTCTATCACAGATCCGAAGGCAAGACTTTTGTTGCTAAGTTCGGAAACTTTCTGGAGAAGGAGTTTCTCTCGAAAGAAGTGAGTGGGAGGAAAGTAGAACTTGACGAGGTAACTGTACCTGCTCCCTTATTGGAAAGTAGTGCATCACAGAAAACTATTTCAGTGACACCTACACCAGTCAGTGAGGAAGCTAATGATGATGATCATGAAACTTCAGAACAAGATACTACTGAACCTCGTAGATCAACCAGAGTGAGATCCGCGCCAGAGTGGTACGGTAATCCTGTTCTGGAAGTCATGCTACTAGATCATGATGAACCTACGAACTATGAAGAAGCGATGGTGAGCCCAGATTCCGCAAAATGGCTTGAATCCATGAAATCTGAGATGGGATCCATGTATGAGAACAAAGTATGGACTTTGGTTGAATTGCCCGATGATCGGCAAGCAATTGAGAATAAATGGATCTTCAAGAAGAAGACTGACACTGACGGTAATATTACTGTCTACAAAGCTCGACTTGTCGCAAAAGGTTTTCGACAAGTTCAAGGGATTGACTACGATGAGACCTTCTCACCCGTAGCGATGCTTAAGTCTGTCCGAATCATGTTTGCAATTGCCGCATTTTATGATTATGAAATTTGGCAGATGGATGTCAAAACTGCATTCCTGAATGGATTTCTAGAAGAAGAGTTGTATATGATGCAACCAGAAGGTTTTGTCGATCCAAAGGGAGCTAACAAAGTGTGCAAGCTCCAGCGATCCATTTATGGACTGGTGTAAGCCTCTCGGAGTTGGAATAAACGCTTTGATAGTGTGATCAAAGCATTTGGTTTTATATAGACTTTTGGAGAAGCCTGTATTTACAAGAAAGTGAGTGGGAGCTCTGTAGCATTTCTGGTATTATATGTGGATGACATATTACTAATTGGAAATGATATAGAATTTCTGGATAGCATAAAGGGATACTTGAATAAGAGTTTTTCAATGAAAGACCTCGGTGAAGCTGCTTACATATTAGGCATTAAGATCTATAGAGATAGATCAAGACGCTTAATTGGACTTTCACAAAGCACATACCTTGACAAAGTTTTGAAGAAGTTCAAAATGGATCAAGCAAAGAAAGGGTTCTTGCCTGTGTTGCAAGGTGTGAAGTTGAGTAAGACTCAATGCCCGACCACTGCAGAAGATAGAGAGAAAATGAAAGATGTTCCCTATGCTTCAGCCATAGGCTCTATCATGTATGCAATGCTGTGTACCAGACCTGATGTGTGCCTTGCTATAAGTCTAGTAGGGAGGTACCAAAGTAATCCAGGAGTGGATCACTGGACAGCGGTCAAAAACATCCTGAAATACCTGAAAAGGACTAAGGATATGTTTCTCATATATGGAGGTGACAAAGAGCTCATCGTAAAAGGTTACGTTGATGCAAGCTTTGACACTGATCCGGGCGATTCTAAATCGCAAACCGGATACGTGTTTACATTAAACGGTGGAGCTGTCAGTTGGTGCAGTTCTAAACAAAGCGTTGTAGCGGGATCTACATGTGAAGCGGAGTGCATAGCTGCTTCGGAAGCAGCAAATGAAGGAGTCTGGATGAAGGAGTTCATATCCGATCTTGGTGTCATACCTAGTGCATCGGGTCCAATGAAAATATTTTGTGAAAATACTGGTGCAATTGCCTTGGCAAAGGAATCCAGATTTCACAAGAGAACCAAGCACATCAAGAGACGCTTCAATTCCATCCGGGATCTAGTCCAGGTGGGAGACATAGAGATTTGCAAGATACATACGGATCTGAATGTTGCAGACCCGTTGACTAAGCCTCTTCCACGAGTAAAACATGATCAGCACCAAGGCTCCATGGGTGTTAGAATCATTACTATGTAATCTAGATTATTGACTCTAGTGAAAGTGGGAGACTGAAGGAAATATGCCCTAGAGGCAATAATAAAGTTATTATTTATTTCCTTATATCATGATAAATGTTTATTATTCATGCTAGAATTGTATTAACCGGAAACATAATACATGTGTGAATATATAGACAAACAGAGTGTCACTAGTATGCCTCTACTTGACTAGCTCGTTAATCAAAGATGGTTATGTTTCCTAACCATGAACAAAGAGTTGTTATTTGATTAACGGGATCACATCATTAGGTGAATGATCTGATTGACATGACCCATTCCATTAGCTTAGCACCCGATCGTTTAGTATGTTGCTATTGCTTTCTTCATGACTTATACATGTTCCTATGACTATGAGATTATGCAACTCCCATTTGCCAGAGGAACACTTTGTGTTCTACCAAACGTCACAACGTAAATGGGTGATTATAAAGGTGCTCTACAGGTGTCTCCAAAGGTACATGTTGGGTTGGCGTATTTCGAGATTAGGATTTGTCACTCCGATTGTCGGAGAGGTATCTCTGGGCCCTCTCGGTAATGCACATCACATAAGCCTTGCAAGCATTGCAACTAATGAGTTAGTTGCGAGATGATGTATTACGGAATGAGTAAAGAGACTTGCCGGTAACGAGATTGAACTAGGTATTGAGATACCGACGATCGAATCTCAGGCAAGTAACATACCGATGACAAAGGGAACAACGTATGTTGTTATGCGGTCTGACCGATAAAGATCTTCATAGAATATGTAGGAGCCAATATGAGCATCCAGGTTCCGCTATTGGTTATTGACCGGAGACGTGTCTCGGTCATGTCTACATTGTTCTCGAACCCGTAGGGTCCGCACGCTTAAGGTTTCGATGACAATTACATTATGAGTTTATGAGTTTTGATGTACCGAAGTTAGTTCGGAGTCCCGGATGTGATCACGAACATGACGAGGAGTCTCGAAATGGTCGAGACATAAAGATTGATATATTGGACGGCTATATTCGGACACCGGAAGTGTTCCGGGTGATTTCGGAGAAAACCGGAGAGCCGGAGGGTTACCGGAACCCCCCCGGGAGAAGTAATGGGCCATATGGGCCTTAGTGGAGAGAGAGAGGGGCAGCCAAAGTGGGCCGCGCGCCTCCTCCCCCCTGGTCCGAATTGGACTAGGAGAGGGGGGGGGGGGGCGGCGCCCCCCTTTGCCTCTCCCTTCCCACTTCTTTCCCCCTCCTAGTAGGAGTCCTACTCCTACTAGGAGGAGGACTCCTCCTTGGCGCGCCATAGAGGGCCGGCCGGCCTCCTCCCCTTGATCCTTTATATACGGGGGCAGGGGGCACCCCTTGACACACAAGTTGATCCACGTGATCATATTCTTAACCGTGTGCGGTGCCCCCTTTCACCATAGTCCTCGATAATATTGTAGCGGTGCTTAGGCGAAGCCCTGCAACGGTAGTGCATCAAGATCGTCACCACGCCGTCGTGCTAACGGAACTCTTCCCTGACACTTTGCTGGATCGGAGTCCGGGGATCGTCATCGAGCTGAACATATGCTAGAACTCGAAGGTGCCGTAGTTTCGGTGCTTGATCGGTCGGGCCGTGGAGACGTACGACTACATCAACCAAATGCTTCCGTTGTCGATCTACAAGGGTATGTAGATCACACTCTCCCCTCTCGTTGCTATGCATCACCATGATCTTGCGTGTGCGTAGGAATTTTTTTGAAATTACTACGTTCCCCAACATTAATTCCTTCTCCAACTTTTTCATTGAGATTCTTTCCTAAGAAGCTCAAGCTTTTCTCCATATTATAATTCGGAGTGCAATTCTTTCTTCCGTATGATTGGAGGTGGTATTATGTCATTCTTGATAATTTGAGTTCATGTTTCATGATTCACATGTTGTTAAGAATGAGATATTTTAAATCCATTAATCTCGTCATTGGAGTTATCTTGGGCTATATTTCACCTTAATGCCTTCCCTAAGGAGTGTTGCTAATTATGGTGATTATAAGTGACCCAAGTTCTTCATTATCCTCCCGGGGAGATAAGCTTCTCGTCTCCTTATTCTTATCAATCAAATCTTTTTCCATGAGTGGCAGGTTGTCACCTCATAATTTTGAGATGCTTTCCATAAGCCCATTTCAAGCTTACCCTATCGTTGTTGGTGTTCCAACAACTCCATTCGACCCTTCTCATAAAGATGCTTTCAAGCTCATTCGAGGTAGAAGATATTGTTTTCTCCTCCATTCATTCATTCCATCCTCTCATTTCTTCCGGAGGCATCATGATGTTGCTCTTTTAAACCCATCATCTTGTTTTGTCAAAGATTATATTCTTCTCCTTGCTTATCCGTTTAACCGGAGTGTCGTGCCCCTTTTAAAGTTTTTCTACTTATCTTTTCTTGCATCTCTTTTCAATCGGAGTGCTGCCCAAAGCTGTTCTTCCTTGTCCCTCTTTTCTAACGGAGTGTTTTCAACTTCGTCATCTCTGTTGTATTCTTTTCTCGATATGGCTTAACCTTTTCAAGGTTCGTGGTTTCACTCATTTTGGAACACGAAATACCAAAAAAATTAGGTGTACTTGTTGCTCATGGAGATGAGGAACCTCCTAAAACCCTCGATGCTAGTTATGTGAAAGATATTATGTACTACTTTAATAATCCTGAGAAAACCCCATTCAATTATGTAATGGGAGTAACGTTGGATCAACGTGAATACTTTAGGGATTATCGCTTGACTCAAAAAGGGAAACTATTATGGGATCAAATTCATATATTAAAGTGGTACTAGGCAACTATGCTTGAGGTATGATTATACTTGTTGCTCTGGGATGAAGGCTCCACACCTTCCCTTTTCATGCAAATTTAATGATAATAAAACCTTAGCTTCTTATGCTAATGGTATATATGATTACTATGATGTGGAACAAATAGAAGAATTTGTTGCTTTTATGGGTGATTATGAAATTGAATCTATGTTTAAAGAGTTTGAAGATTTTGATGATGCTGTTTTTCTACTTATCTTTTCTTGCATCTCTTTTCAATCGGAGTGCTGCCCAAAGCTGTTCTTCCTTGTCCCTCTTTTCTAATGGAGTGTTTTCAACTTCGTCATCTCCGTTGTATTATTTTCTCATTATGGCTTAACCTTTTCATGGTTCGTGGTTTCACTCGTTTGTCAAAGAATCAACTTAGCTTTACCTCTTCTCTTTCTTTTCCGTTGTTCCTCCGATGCCATTCTAGATCTCGGGACGAGATCCTCTCGTAGTGGTGGAGTGTTGTAACGCCCCGAGACCGATGTGCCAGGTGTCCTCCAGTTATTCGCTGTTGTTGCGTTGTCATTGCTTGCATGTCATGCATTGCATATCATGTCATCATGCGCATTGCATTTGCATACATGTTCGTATCATGCATCCGAGCCTTTTTCCCGTTGTCCGTTTTGCATTCCGGCGCTCCGTTCTCCTCCGGTGGTCATTTCTACCTTTCTTTCATGTGTGGGGATTAAACATTTCTGGATTGGACCGAGACTTGCCAAGTGGCCTTGGTTTACTACCGGTAGACCGCCTGTCAAGTTTTGTACCATTTGGACTTTGTTTGATGCTCCAACGGTTAAATGAGGGACCGAAAAGGCCTTGGATGTGTTGCAGCCCAACACCCCTCCAAGTTGGCTCAAAACCCACCAAAACCCTCTCCATCATCTAGAGCGTTCGATCACGATTGCGTGGCCGAAAACCGCACCTCATTTGGACACTCCTAGCTGCCTCTACCTCTATATAAAGACCACCCTCCGAAATTCGCGGTTCCACTGTCCCCTAACCCTAGATCCATTCCATCCGCCGCCGCCGGACTAAAAAAATCCGCCGACAGACGTGTCCGGCCCGCCCACCGACGCCACGTGTCACCGCCCAGTTCGCCGCTACCCGCGGCGCCCCACATCGCCGCGCCGGCCCGCTGGGGCCCAGGCGGGGCCCTCCCGGCCTGGAGCGACCCCGAGCGCCGCGCCGCGGCCTGCCTCGTCTTCCTCCCGCGCGGCGACCTCGCCCGCACCGGCCATCGCCTCGCCGCGCCGGCCGGTGCGCCGAGAACGCCGCCCGGCGCCGCAAGCCGTCGCCGGCGCACCGCCCCGTCCCGCGAGCTCCTCCGCCGGCCGCGCCGCCGCCCGGCCTCTCTCTGGCCTCCTCCTCCATGCCCAAGTACCTCTACGGCCGGCCTCCTCCGTCTCCGGCGTGATTTCCGGCGATCCTCGTAAAGCGCGCCGGCCGGATCTAGATCTGAGATTCGTCTCGGGTTGACTTTTTGCCCGAAACCCTAATTATTTTGGCTATGTTCATCATATTGTAACTTTGCATCCGTAGCTCCGTTTTGGGCATATAGCATATCAAAAAGTTCCTCTCAGAGAGCACATCATTTCATCTTATTGCATCATTTTCATTTGAGTTCATCTTGGTGCCCGAAATGCTGTTGTAAGAATGCTATTTGAGATAATTGTCAGATCTGCTGCTCCAATTAGATATTTGTCATTTTTGCCATGATTAATGTGTGCATGATATGCCCCTGAGCTCTACATGAGTTTCGTTATATGTTTTGCCATCTATCCAGAGGTGCAACCCATGTATTTTTTGATGTGTGTGGTGACTAGAACAAGCTTGCAAAGTGGTGCATTCGTTAATGCTGATTTCAGGGACTTGGCATTTCCACTAAGTCCTTGAGCTGTTTATCTCAATATGCCATATGTTCATGTTGTTTCCTAGTGATCCGTGCCTCTTTTGAGGATGATCAGTAAGTATGTTTTGTTAATCTTGTAGTTCTCTATCCATCCATGTCTTTGTTTGCAATTATGGAGCACCCTAGCTTGAGTCAATCGGGCTCTACTTTTGTCATTTTGTGAATCTGGGCAGATTGTCTACTTGTTAGCGATTTTGCCGAGGATGTTGTAGTTGATCCGTGCATGCTCTGTTTTTGTTCTTGCCATGCCTAGCTTGTATTTTGTGTATTGTTGATGGGTGTATGCTTAGATTGCCATGACTTGCTCTATAGTGAGTGCATCGAGCTCGTAAACATGCCTACTTGATATCTGTTTCTGCATGCTCCAGTTTTCACTAAGTTTGAGAACTGATTATGTTTTTGCCATGTTTACATGCTCGCAATTGTATTTTCTGATCCCTTTTGGCTCAAGGTCACTAAGGGACGTTTGTTAAGCCCCAACGGATAACTATAGCGGCAGTATAACCGGTCTATCGTCGGACGTTTTCGGTCTTCGAAAACCTTGCCGGGCTGCATTTCCGTCTCTCTCCTCTCAACTCAACCCACTCTTCACATCCCCCTAATCCAGCCCAGCTAAACCCATCTAACCCCCCTTGCAACCGGTGTCGTCCGATCGGCATCGGAGGGTGCAAAAGCCCCCTAGACCTCAAACCCTAGGAAACCTGCTATATATGGACGCCCTAGCCTTCCTCATCTGGAAACCCTAGTGTTTTCCTTGAGAACTACGCCGCCGCCAGCTTCCTCCACTCCGCAACCGCCACCTCCCACCGTCCCACACCGCCAGGCCCGTGCCAGGCCCGCCTGGGCCCTGATCTGGGCTACGAGGCCCGCACGAGCGCCGTCGCCTCCCTCCTGCACCTCGCTGCTCCCGAGCCGCCGCCGATCGCCTCGGCCTCCTCTCCAGCGCCGCCGCCTCGCCGACCCCGGCACCGGCGACCTAATCGCCGTAAAGCTCCGACGGAGGACCTCGCAGGCCGGACCCTGCCGCCCTGCTCCTCCTGCCCTGGCTGCCTCCTTCTCCTCCTTCCTCTAACATCTCTCTCTCTCCCGCCATGAACAGGGTCCCCATGGCCGCCGGATCTGGTTGCCCCACCGTCGTCCTGCCCGTTCCCGGCCTCCCCGCTGTCCTCGCGCCTCGCCGGAGACCCAGCCGCAGCCGGTGGCGCCGCCGCCATGCCCCGGCTCGGGGTCGAGCAGAGGGTCTTGTCCCGCTCACCGGCTCATGGTCGCGTTGACTGTGGGTCAGCGCGTGGGCCGGCATCCTCTCCAGCCGCGGCCCAGCACCGCTTCCCCGGCCCAGCGCCCCTGACCTCCTCTGTCAGCTAGGCCTGGCCCATTGGTGAGCTCCCCAGCGCCCCTCCTTTTTTTCCTACTGCTGGCCCAACATGCTTTAGATTTGGCCCATGCCATGTTTTTTCCAGTGTCTGCGGTTTTAGCTATTTCTAGGTGTTTAGCAGTTTTACAAAAAAAACCCCAAGCATCATGCATTTAATAACTCTCGAACCGTGCATCGGATTAAAATAAATTACATATGAAAAATGCTTAGATTTTCGTCTAGTTTCTTAATATGCCACTTTCATCCATGTTAAAAATGTTTAAAATGCTGTTTGTGTTTAATTTGCTTAAATGCCATGCTAAAATGTTTTATTTCATAACTAATTAACCGTAGCTCAGATTTAAATAAACTTTATATGTAAATGGGGTATAAAAATGCCTAGTTTAACATGGTAGCATTACTTTGCATGTTTAACAAATATAAAATATGCTTTAGGACAGAACAGTACCATATCTAAAATATGCACAAGGATTTTTCGGACTTGTTGCTTGTTGTTCTGGCCTCATTTAAACTTGCCTAGATAGGTAGTTTTATTATGCTTCACCTCTTCCCATGTTTAATAACATTGAATATTTTTGCGTACATAAATGAGAGTGAACTAAATGTTTGAATGTGGTGTTTCATTAATATGCAACTCATTGCATATTGAGCTCCACTTAATTTGTAGTATCGTTTGTGCATATTGCCATGCCATGCCTCTTTAAGCCGGACATGCATCATACTTGTTTACGCATCATGCCATTCTTATGTGATGGTTGTTTACTATGTTGTTTTCTTCTTTCCGGGTTGCTTCTCTCGTTAGCTTCGGTTTCGTTCCGGAGTTGTGAGGATTCGTTCGACTATGTCCGTTTGTCTTCTTCATGGAGTCGTTCTTCTTCCTTGCGGGATCTCAGGCAAGATGACCATACCCTTGAAATCACATCTATCTTTGCTTGCTAGTTGTTCGCTCTATCGCTATGTCGCGCTACCTACCACTTGTTATATCGTGCCTCCCATATTTCCATGATAGCCTCTAACCCATCTTCCTAGGAAATCGTTGTTTGGCTATGTTACTGCTCTTGCTCAGCCCCTCTTATAGTGTTGTTAGTTGCAGGTGAAGTTGAAGTTTGTTCTATGTTGGGACATGGATATGTTGGGATATCACAATACCTCTTATTTTAATTAATGCATCTATACACTTGGTAAAGGGTGGAAGGCTCAGCCTTATGCCTGGTGTTTTGTTCCACTCTTGCCGCCCTAGTTTCCATCATACTAGTGTTATGTTCCTTGATTTTGTGTTCCTTACACGGTTGGGTGTTATGGGAAACACTTGACAGTTCGCTTTGAATAAAACTCCTCCAGCAAGGCCCAACCTTGGTTTTACATTTGCCTAACAACCTATTACCCTTCCCTTGGGTCGGCCAACCCGAGGGTCATCTTTATTTTAACCCCCCGGGCCAGTGCTTCTCTAAGTGTTGGTCAGAACCGAGCTGCCTGCGGAGCCACCTCAGGGAAACTTGAGGGCTGGTTTTACTCATAGCTAGTCTCATCCGGTGTTGCCCTGAGAACGAGATACGTGCGACTCCTATTGGAATTATTGGAACATCGGGTGGCTTTGCTGGTCTTGTTTTACCATTGTCGAAATGTCTTGTAACCGGGATTTTGAGACTGATCGGGTCTTCCCGGGAGAAGGAATATCCTTCATTGACAGTGAGAGCTTGTGACGGGCTAAGTTGGGACACCCCTGCAGGGTTTAAACTTTCGAAAGCCATGCCCGCGGTTATGTGGTAGATGGGAATTTGTTAATGTCCGGTTGTAGAGAACTTGACACTTGACTTAATTAAAATGCATCAACCGCGTGTGTAGCCGTGATGGTCTCTTGTCGGTAGAGTCCGGGAAGTGAACACGGTTCTTGTGTTATGGTTGTGCGTTAGTAGTTTCAGGATCACTTCTAGCTTCATGACCGTTGCGTTGCTTCTCTTCTCGCTCTTATTTGCGTATGTCAGCCACCATATATGCTTAGTGCTTGCTGCAGCTCCACCCCATTACCCCTTTCCTACCCATAAGCTTAAATAGTCTTGATCTCGCGGGTGTGAGATTGCTGAGTCCTCGTGACTCATGAATACTTCCAAATAGTTGCAGGTGTCGACGATACCAGTGCATGTGACGCAACCGAGTTCTAGTGGGAGCTCGTTGAAGATCTTGATCGTTGCTTTGTGTCTTTTCTGATTGATCAGTAGTGGTGCCCAGTTGGGACGATCGGGGATCTAGCATTTGGGGTTTTCTTCTTTTATTTTGGTTCCATAGTCGGACCTTGATTGCATTCTGGATGATGTATGTTTAACTTGTTATTTTTGTGAAGTGGCGATTGTAAGCCAACTCTTTAGCCCTTTCTTATTCAGTAGATGGGATTGTGTGAAGATTACCCCTCTTGCGACAAAACTACCATGCGGCTATGCCTCTAAGTCGTGCCCCGACACGTGGGAGATTGTAGCGAACCGAGACCGATGTGCCAGGTGTCCTCCAGTTATTCACTGTTGTTGCGTTGTCATTGGTTGCATGTCATGCATTGCATATCATGTCATCATGCGCATTGCATTTGCATACATGTTCGTCTCATGCATCTGAGCCTTTTTCCCGTTGTCCGTTTTGCATTCCGGCGCTCCGTTCTCCTCCGGTGGTCATTTCTACCTTTCTTTCATGTGTGGGGATTAAACATTTCCGGATTGGACCGAGACTTGCCAAGCGGCCTTGGTTTACTACCGGTAGACCGCCTGTCAAGTTTCGTACCATTTGGACTTCATTTGATGCTCCAACGGTTAACCGAGGGACCGAAAAGGCCTCGTGTGTGTTGCAGCCCAACACCCCTCCAAGTTGGCCCAAAACCCACCAAAACCCTCTCCATCATCTAGAGCGTTCGATCACGATCGTGTGGCCGAAAACCACACCTCATTTGGACACTCCTAGCTCCCTCTACCTCTATATAAAGACCGCCCTCCGAAATTCACGGTTCCACTGTCCCCTAACCCTAGATCCATTCCATCCGCCGCCGACGGACAAAAAAATCCGCCGACGGATGTGTCCGGCCCGCCCACCGACGCCACGTGTCACCGCCCAGTTCGCCGCTACCCGCGGCGCCCCACATCGCCGCGCCGGCCCGCCGGGGCCCAGGCGGGGCCCTCCCGGCCCGGAGCGACCCCGAGCGCCGCGCCGCCGCCTGCCTCGTCTGCCTCTCGTGCGGCGACCTCGCCCGCACCGGCCATCGCCTCGCCGCGCCGGCCGGTGCGCCGACAACGCCGCCCGGCGCCGCAAGACGTCGCCGGCGCGCCGCCCCGTCCCACGAGCTCCTCCGCCGGCCGCGCCGCCGTCCGGCATCTCTCCGGCCTCCTCCTCCACGCCCAAGTACCTCTACGGCCGGCCTCCTCCGTCTCCGGCATGATTTCCGGCGATCCTCGTAAAGCGCGCCGGCCGGATCTAGATCTGAGATTTGTCTCGGGTTGACTTTTTGCCCGAAACCTAATTATTTTGGCTATGTTCATCGCATCGTAACTTTGCATCCGTAGCTCCGTTTTGGGCATATAGCATATCAAAATGTTCGACTCAGAGAGCACATCATTTCATATCATTGCATCATTTTCATTTGAGTTCATCTTGGTGCCCGAAATGCTATTGTAAGAATGCTATTTGAGATAATTGTCAGATCTGCTGCTCCAATTAGATATTTGTCATTTTTGCCATGATTAATGTGTGCATGATATGCCCCTGAGCTCTACATGAGTTTCGTTATATGTTTTGCCATCTATCCAGAGGTGCAACCCATGTATTTTGTGATGTGTGTGGTGACTAGAACAAGCTTGCAAAGTTGTGCATTCGTTAATGCTGATTTCAGGGACTTGGCATTTCCACTAAGTCCTTGAGCTGTTTATCTCAATATGCCATATGTTCATGTTGTTTCCTAGTGATCCGTGCCTCTTTTGAGGATGATCAGTAAGTATGTTTTGTTAATCTTGTAGTTCTATATCCATCCATGTCTTTGTTTGCAATTATGGAGCACCCTAGCTTGAGTCAATCGGGCTCTACTTTTGTCATTTTGTGAATCTGGGCAGATTGTCTACTTGTTAGCGATTTTGCCGAGGATGTTGTAGTTGATCCGTGCATGCTATGTTTTTGTTCTTGCCATGCCTAGCTTGTATTTTGTGTATTGTTGATGGGTGTATGCTTAGATTGCCATGACTTGCTCTATAGTGAGTGCATCGAGCTCGTAAACATGCCTACTTGATATATGTTTCTGCATGCTCCAGTTTTCACTAAGTCTGAGAACTGATTATGTTTTTGCCATGTTCACATGCTCGCAATTGTATTTTCTGATCCCTTTTGGCTCAAGGTCACTAAGGCACGTTTGTTAAGCTCTTTGAATAGATCCATGCCATGCTTTACTTTGCCATGTTAAGGTCCTGTAGCATATAGTTTTCATGCTCCAAAGTGTGCTACCTAATCTAAAATTCCAGACAAGTGTTAATTTCACTAAGTCTGAAATCTGTTTGCCAAATGCATTTTTGCCATGCTTGTTTGAACCTGTTAATGGATGAATTGGCCGTAGCTCAATGCTAGTCTTTTGTTAAGCATCATGAACGGATCCCTGCCATGTATTTTGATGCCATGTTTGGGTGCTGTAGCATGTTCATCTTGTTGCACTTAGATGGCTACTTGCTGTATATCGCAGACCGGTGCCATATTTGAATTGCTTGCCATTTCCAAACCGTAACTCCGATTCCGGTGTTCTTTATATCGTTTTCAAGCGATTTCATCTCATCTTACCAGTGGCACACTTGGATTTCCAAGTTGAGGCCAGGTTCATTCATTCCTTGTCAAATCTTGCATATGCATCCCATATCGCATCCCGCATAGCATACCATCTTTGCATCATATTGTTTGATCCTTGCACGTGGTTGATTGTGTCCTTGTTGCTTGTTTGTCTTGTTTGGGTAGAGCCGGGAGATGAGTTCGCTAACGAGGAGCCCGTTGAGTTTGCTTTCGAGGATCCAGTCAACTCTGACAACTGTGCAGGCAAGATGATCATACCCTCGAAATCACTACTATCTTTGCTTTGCTAGATGCTCGCTCTTTTGCTATGCCTATGCTACGATGCCTACCACTTGCTCATCATGACTCCCAAATTGCCTTGTCAAACCTCTAACCCACCATGTCCTAGCAAACCATTGATTGGCTATGTTACCGCTTTGCTCAGCCCCTCTTATAGCGTTGCTAGTTGCAGGTGAAGATTGGAGACCGTTCCTTGTTGGAACATTATTTACTTGTTGGGATATAATTATATTGCCTTGATATCTAATGCATCTATATACTTGGTAAAGGGTGGAGGCTCGGCCTCTCGCCTAGTGTTTTGTTCCACTCTTGCCGCCCTAGTTTCCGTCATATCGGTGTTATGTTCCCGGATTTTGCGTTCCTTACGCGGTTGGGTTATAATGGGAACCCCTTGATAGTTCGCCTTGATTAAAGATTTTCCAGCAATGCCCAACCTTGGTTTTACCATTTGCCACCTAGCCTCTTTTTTCCGTTGGGTTTCCGGAGCCCGAGGGTCATCTTATTTTAAACACCCCCCCGGGCCAGTGCTCCTCTGAGTGTTGGTCCGACCGAGTAGACTGCGGGGCCACCTCGGGGCAACTTGAGGGTTGGTTTTACTCGTAGGATGTCTCATCTGAGTGTGCCCTGAGAACGAGACATTTGCAGCTCCTATCGGGATTTGTCGGCACATTGGGGCGGTGTCGCTGGATTTGTTTTAACTTGTCGAAGTGTCTTGTAGAACCGGGATACCGAGTCTGATCGGAATGTCTCGGGAGAAGGTCTATTCCTTCGTTGACCGTGAGAGCTTGTCATGGGCTAAGTAGGGACTCCCCTGCAGGGATTTGAACTTTCGAAAGCCGTGCCCGCGGTTATGGGCAGATGGGAATTTGTTAATGTCCGGTTGTAGATAACTTGAACATTAACTTAATGAAAGTGAATCAACTGTGTGAGTTACCGTGATGGTCTCTTCTCGGCGGAGTCCGGGAAGTGAACATGGTGTTGGAGTAATTCTTGCCGCAGGTTTCCCTCTAGTTACTCGCTCGCGCTTTGCCTCCTCATCTTGCTCTCTTTTGCGAACAGGTTAGCCACCATAAATGCTAGTCACTTGCCGCAGCTCCACATATATTATACCTTGCCTTACCTACAAGCTTAAATAGTCTTGATCGCGAGGGTGCGAGATTGCTGAGTCCCTGTGGCTCACAGATTACTTCCAAACCAGATGCAGGGCCTGATGATTCCGTTCCAGATGACGCGCTTGAGCTCAAGTGGGAGTTCGACGAGGACTCACGCCGTTACTACGTGTCTTTCCCTGTTGATCAGTATTGGTGCCCAGTTGGGGTGATCGGGACCGTGTCGCATGTTGGGTTTATCTTTCATTTTGGCGCCGTAGTCGGGCCATGAGAGTTTGAATGTTGTAATGCTATTTATGTACTTTGATTGACGTGGCGAGTGTAAGCCAACTATGTATCTCCCCTTTTATTATCTATATTACATGGGATGTTGTCAAGATTGCCTAACTTGCGACATTGCTTTCAATGCGGTTATGCCTCTAATTCGTGCCTCGACACGTGGGAGCTATAGCCACATCGAGGGCGTTACAAGTTGGTAATCAGAGCCTTCCCCGACCTTAGGAGCCCCATTGCTTGATCGTTTTTAGCAGCCGAGTTGAGTCTAGAAAAAGAGTTTTGAGTCATTTAGGAATTATATATCGGAGAGTTTAGGAATTCTTTTTACTCCCCAGTCTCCTCATCGCTCTGGTAAGGCATCCTGACGTAGAGTTTTGACTCTTCTCTTCTCAAATTTAACTAAATTTTTTTTTAGGATCACGCGGGTATCTTGGAACCGTTCCGATGGATTTGTGACGAGAACATTGTTCTTGGTGCCTCCTGTCATTTAGGGGTTGTGGCAGTGTCCCGAGGAGTTGAGCTCCGAGGTGTTGTCGTCACAATTTTATCGTTGCAGTTCTGGAATACCTGAGTTTAGTACGCCGACATCGAAAATCTCTTTTATGCAGTTCGTTGGTGAGATAACCTCGACGCCACCCAGTACTGGGGCGGGAGTTCGGGAGTATTGCCATAACTCGTATAACGGATGCTTTTCGAAGGTTGAGGTAGATGATTTCCGAAGGTTTCTTGGTTATGTTGTGAAGGACGGATACAGCTGGATGTAGGATTTGCTAGTTTTGGGTGAGATATTATGCTTCCCCTGTATCCCCAACACCTGATTGCATAAACGGAAAATTTCGGGAGTTTATAAGTGGGAATTCAAGTAGCTCTTAGGATATCTTTCCGACAGATGTATGATATGAAATTGGGGTTCGACGTCTAGTGGTCTGCCTATTCACGGTTGGTTTTACAGTGGTCTTGTTGTGTCTTAAAGAGTCCTTGGCTATGCTGACTTGGGGACGCTTCGTATGCCATGTGCACTTCCTTGTACATGATGGTGCTGTACGATCGAGCCCGTGTAGGCCCCACCACGAAAATTTCGGACGAAATCTCTATCATACATTTGTTCCGGCTTATTCTGCAAGCCAATCCTTTGTTTTGTTTTGAGTTGTGGTATTCGAGTTGCTTCAATGTCAAGTGTTGATTCCATACCTTCCCTAAGCAGTGTTCTCATATCTCTATGTGAATACTAATCCTTCTTGATAATCGAGATTGTCATGTCAATTCTTTTCAACCGGTGTGTTTCTCTTCAAGTGGATCCGATCATTTCAACAACCGCAAGATCAAGTATCAGTTCTTCTTAGCGGTGTTTGTTTCATCCGGCTCCAAGTTGCCTTTGTTTTCCCGCCCTCCCTCCCTTGTTTTCTTCAAGGACTCAGATTTCTTAATCGAGTATCCATCTTATTGATGTGAAGCCTCTCCATTCTTTTCCTTCAATGTTCTTATCCGGTGATTCTCATGAAGATACTAACGGAGCTTCTAGTTCATCATTCTTCTTTCTTTTATCTTCTCCGGTGGTTTCAAGTCAAGCTTTGTTGATCTTACCCCTTTCCTCATTTCAATGCCTTATCATACCGGTGTACCTCATAACAATTCACTTCTCACTATTCATTTGTTCCGACGTGCTCAAAGCTTTCTCAAAAGGCTCGTCTTGTCATTCAAGATCCGTTCAACCTATTTCGAGGTTGTTTATCTCATTCAAGCCATTTAATTCAACCGATGCATTCTCTCTTTTAAATCCCTCAACGGTGTTTCTTTTGAGTGGGCCCTAACCCACAGGTCTTTTCCCAGGATCTTACCTGACTCTTCTTATTTTCTCGGAGGTATTCTCAAATTCCTTCTGAAGTTTGACATAAGAATGATTTATCATCAGTCATATGTCTTCTTCAAGATCTGTCAAATTCTTTTCATCATTGGCTCAACCTCTTGGCTTTTGATTCTTCCGGAGTATCTCAACAATACATGGTGGTGTTCTCGTCGTCATTCTCGGATTTTGAAGACCGAAGAAGAGTTTTACCTCCGTATCTTATCCGTTCTCTCAGAGAATCGTGGTTCTAATTCGAGGTCATCCTCTCATAATTGTTTGATTGTGAGAATTCTTTTTATCCATCCGGAGCAATTCAGGAGCCTTTTCAGTTTGTTCATCCGGAGCCCATCATCTAAGATTTATTCATTCTCAGCTTTCAGCTATCATTCTCCAAATTCTACCGGTGCTTCGTTCAAGTGATCTTTAATCGGCTCGTGATCCCTTCGTTCTCTTATATCTAAATTCTCTCAAGCATTTTCGTTTATTTGCTAATCCTTCCCGGTGTGTCTTCATGTTTTATACGCTCTTTTCAATGCTTACGGTGGTTCGTTCAAGATTCTTCTTACCTTGTTATCATATCAATTCATTCGTGGTTTCAATTCTACCGGTGGTTCGTTGAAAACCTTCTCATGTTTGCGCTATATCTATCTTAATCCTTTCTACGAGAATAAGTCATATGCGATCCGTTGCTTGTCATCAATTTAAATTGGTGAAGGATAAGCATAATATAATCTTATTCTTGTTTCATCATAATGATTAATTCTTTATTCTGAAGGCCCTTCAAATTCTCGGTTTCATTTGTTTTATTTTATCTTTTTCCCGGGGTTCCAACCTCTTTCAACTATGTAATCACGGAGATCTATCTAAATCTTTACAAGGCTCCACCTTGTGTTTTCAACTACCCTTTCTTTCCGTTTGATCATTCTTTTGTTTAACGGAGTTCCTCATGGAGGTTCTACATAATGGTCCATCAAGGATTTAATTCCTTCTCCAACTTTCTCATCGAGATTCTTTCCTAAGAAGCTCAAGCTTTTCTCCATATTGTAATTCGGAGTGCAATTCTTTCTTCCGTATCATTGGAGGTGGTATTATGACATTCTTGATAATTTGAGTTCATGTTTCATGATTCACATGTTGTTAAGAATGAGATATTTTAAATCCACTAATCTCGTCATTGGAGTTATCTTGGGCTATATTTCACCTTAAAGCCTTCCCTAAGGAGTGTTGCTAATTATGGTGATTATAAGTGACCCAAGTTCTTCATTATCCTCCCGGGGAGATAAGCTTCTCGTCTCCTTGTTCTTATCAATCAAATCTTTTTCCGTGAGTGGCAGGTTGTCACCTCATAATTTTGAGATTCTTTCCATAAGCCCATTTCAAGCTTATCCTATCGTTGTTGGTGTTCCAACAACTCCATTCGACCCTTCTCATAAAGATGCTTTCAAGCTCATTCGAGGTAGAAGATATTGTTTTCTCCTCCGTTCATTCATTCCATCCTCTCATTTCTTCCAGAGGCATCGTGATGTTGCTCTTTTAAACCCATCATCTTGTTTTGTCAAAGATTATGTTCTTCTCCTTGCTTATCCGTTTAACCGGAGTGTCGTGCCCCTTTTAAAGTTTTTCTACTTATCTTTTCTTGCATCTCTTTTCAATCGGAGTGCTGCCCAAAGCTGTTCTTCCTTGTCCCTCTTTTCTAACGGAGTGTTTTCAACTTCGTCATCTCCGTTGTATTCTTTTCTCGATATGGCTTAACCTTTTCAAGGTTCGTGGTTTCACTCATTTTGGAACACGAAATACCAAAAAAATTAGGTGTACTTGTTGCTCATGGAGATGAGGAACCTCCTAAAACCCTCGATGCTAGTTATGTGAAAGATATTATGTACTACTTTAATAATCCTGAGAAAACCCCATTCAATTATGTAATGGGAGTAACGTTGGATCAACGTGAATACTTTAGGGATTATCGCTTGACTCAAAAAGGGAAACTATTATGGGATCAAATTCATATATTAAAGTGGTACTAGGCAACTATGCTTGAGGTATGATTATACTTGTTGCTCTGGGATGAAGGCTCCACACCTTCCCTTTTCATGCAAATTTAATGATAATAAAACCTTAGCTTCTTATGCTAATGGTATATATGATTACTATGATGTGGAACAAATAGAAGAATTTGTTGCTTTTATGGGTGATTATGAAATTGAATCTATGTTTAAAGAGTTTGAAGATTTTGATGATGCTGTTGATAGACCTGAAAATTTAGCTATCCTCAAATATTGCTATGAGAATTATGAATACAATTCCGATATTAAAGCACTTATGGAGCAAGTCTCCGCTGTCCAAGAAGAGACTAATATTTTGCAGGAATCTATGGAAGAAGAAGTTGATGAAACTGTGAGCTCATTGGATGAAAAAGATGATGAGGAGAGCGAAGAACAAAAGGAGGAAGAGCGGATTAGCTACTCGTGCCCACCTTCTAATGAGAGTAACCCTCCAACTCATACATTGTTTAATTTCCCTTCATGCTTACCGAAGGATGATTGCTATGATGATTGTTATGATCCTTTTTGATGATGCTTGCTATGCTTGTGGCCAAGATGCCAATATGAATTATGCTTATGGAGATGAACTTGCTATAGTTCCTTATGTTAAACATGAAATTGTTGCTATTTCACCCACGCATGATAGTCCTATTATCTTTTTGAATTCTCCAAACTACACTATATCGGAGAAGTTTACCCTTATTAAGGATTATATGGATGGGTTGCATTTTACTATTACACATGATGATTTTGATAGATATAATATGCATGTGCTTGATGCTCCTATTTGCAATTATTATGAGAGAGGAACTACATCTCCGCCTCTTTATGTTTCCAA
Source organism: Triticum urartu (assembly GCF_056163025.1). Lineage (NCBI taxonomy): Eukaryota > Viridiplantae > Streptophyta > Magnoliopsida > Poales > Poaceae > Triticum > Triticum urartu. The sequence continues at coordinate 430,263,896 of NC_141879.1, forward strand.
TACAACAAAATTGCAAGAAACTGTTTATACTATGCATTGGCCTTTACTATGTGTGCATGAATTGTTCTTTTATGACATGCCGATGCATAGGAAGAGAATTAGACTTCTTTGTTACATGATATATGTTGCTTTTTGCTCACTATTAAATTACAAATCATTGTTAATTAAAATTGGCATTGATATACCTTGGGATCCGGATGGATTCACTACTTGAGCACTATATGCCTAGCTTAATGACTTTAAAGAAAGTGCTGTCAGGGAGACAACCCGGAAGTTTTAGAGAGTCATTTATTTCTGTTGAGTTCTTTCATATAGTTTAAAATCAACAAAAATAAAGAGGGGAACCCAAAACTTTTTCAAAAAGGAAAGTGAAAGTGAGAAAGACAATCATTGTTGAAGTGGGAGAGCTCCTTGAACTTTGTTCATGCTCATGACAACTTTGTGAATCTTGATTACAGAAACTTTTCAACAAAAATAATTATCCCCTTGTACAATTCCATTGTATTATAAAAATAATGTGCCAAGGTTTGCCTTTAGGATGTTTACATTTGCTTGATGGTCTGTACGGTGCAGGACAGAAACTTTGTCTGTAGTGCGCGATTTTACATTTTTAGCTGGAACGTCAAATGGTTCTGATTCTTTTTGCACTGTCTTTCTATATAATTGTTTTATTTTTCCTAATTTTTTTTTGGAATTTTGCAAGTATTAAAATTATGGTGAATGTTTAGATTATTACAGACTGTTCTGTTTTAGACAGATTCTGTTTTTGATGCATAGTTTGCTCGTTTTGATGAAACTATCAATTCATATATGTGGATTAAGCCATGAAAAAGTTATATTACAGTATACACAATGCAAAAACAAAATATGAATTGGTTTGTAACAGTACTTAGAGTAGTGATTTGCTTTATTATACTAACAGATCTTACCGAGTTTTCTGTTGAAGTTTTGTGTGGATGAAGTGTTCGATGATCGAGAAGGTCTCGATTTGAGAAGAAGGAAGAGAGGCAAGAGCTCAAGCTTGGGGATGCCCGAGGCACCCCAAGTAAATATTCAAGGAGACTCAAGCGTCTAAGCTTGGGGATGCCCCGGAAGGCATCCCCTCTTTCTTCAACAAGTATCGGTATGTTTTCGGATTCGTTTCGTTCATGCGATATGTGCAATCTTGGAGCATCTTTTGCATTTAGTTTTCATTTTTCTTTTATGCACCATGCTGGTATGAGGTAGTCCTTGGTTGATTTATAGAATGCTCTATGCACTTCACTTATATCTTTTGAGTATGGCATTATAGAATGCTTCATGTGCTTCACTTATATCATTTGAAGTTTGGATTGCCTGTTTCTCTTCACTTAGACAACCGCCATTTGTAGAATGCTCTTTTGCTTCACTTAGATTTGTTAGAGCGTGGGCATATCTTTTGTACTAATAATTAAACTCTCTTGCTTCACTTATATCTATTTAGAGAGATGACAGGAACTGGTCATTCACATGGTTAGTCATAAAATCCTACATAAACTTGTAGATCACTGAATATGATATGTTTGATTGCTTGCAATAGTTTTGCGATATAAAGATGGTGATATTAGAGTCATGCTAGTGGGTAGTTGTGGATTAGTAGAAATACTTGTGTTGAGGTTTGTGATTCCCGTAGCATGCACGTATGGTGAACCGTTATGTAACGAAGTCGGAGCATGAGGTATTTATTGATTGTCTTCCTTATGAGTGGCGGTCGGGGACGAGCGATGGTCTTTTCCTACCAATCTATCCCCCTAGGGGCATGCGTAGTAGTACTTTGCTTCGAGGGCTAATAAACTTTTGCAATAAGTATGTGAGTTCTTTATGACTAATGTTGAGTCCATGGATTATACGCACTCTCACCCTTCCATCCTTGCTAGCCTCTCTAGTATCGCGCAACTTTCGCCGGTACCATAAACCCACCATATACTTTCTCCTCAAAACAGCCACCATACCTACCTATCATGGCATTTCCATAGCCATTCCGAGATATATTGCCATGCAACTTCCATCATCATCATATACATGACTTGAGCATTCATTGTCATATTGCTTTGGATGATCGTAAGATAGCTAGCATGATGTTTTCATGGCTTGTCCGTTTTTTGATGTCGTTGCTACGCTAGATCATTGCACATCCCGGTACACCGCCAGAGGCATTCATATAGAGTCATATCTTTGTTCTAGATATTGAGTTGTAATATCGAGTTGTAAGTAAATAAAAGTGTGATGATCATCATTACTAGAGCATTGCCCCAGTGAGGAAAGGGTGATGGAGACTATGATTCCCCCACAAGTCGGGATGAGACTCCACACGAAAAAAGAAAAAAAGAGAAAGGACAAAAAAAGAGAAGGCCCTAAAAACTGAGAGAAAAAGAGAGAAGGGGCAATGTTACTATCCTTTTACCACACTTGTGCTTCAAAGTAGCACCATGTTCTTCATATAGAGAGTCTCTTGAGCTATCACTTTCATATACTAGTGGGAATTTTTCATTATAGAACTTGGCTTGTATATTCCGATGATGGGCTTCCTCAAACGCCCGAGGTCTTCATGAGCAAGCAAGTTGGATGCACACCCACTTAGTTTTCAGTATGAGCTTTCATACACTTATAGCTCTTAGTGCATCCATTGCATGGCAATCCCTACTCACTCACATTGATATCTATTGATGGGCATCTCCATAGCCCGTTGATATGCCTAGTTGATGTGAGACTATCTTCTCCTTTTTTTCTTCCCCACAACCACCATTCTATTCCACCTATAGTGCTATATCCATGGCTCACGCTCAGGTATTGCGTGACGGTGTAAAATGCTAAAGCGCGTTAAAAAGTATGAACCAATTGCTCGGCTTGTCATCGGGGTTGTGCATGATGTGAATATTTTGTGTGGTGAAGATGGAGCATAGCCAGACTATATGATTTTGTAGGGATAACTTTCTTTGGCCTTGTTATTTTGAAAAGACATGATTGCTTTATTAGTGGGCTTGAAGTATTATTGTTTTTATGTCAAATGATAGACTATTGCTTTGAATCACTCGTGTCTTAATATTCATGCCATGATTAGATATGTGATCAAGATTATGCTAGGTAGCATTCCACATCAAAAATTAACTTTTTTTATCATTTACCTACTCGAGGACGAGCATGAATTAAACTTGGGGATGCTGATATGTCTCCGTCGTATCTATAATTTTTGATTGTTCCATGCCAATATTCTACAACTTTCATATACTTTTGGCAACTTTTTATATTATTTTTGGGACTAACATATTGATCCAGTGCCCAGTGCCAGTTCCTGTCTGTTGCATGTTTTATGTTTCGCAGAATATCCATATCAAACGGAATCCAAACGGGATAAAAACGGACGGAGCTTATTTTTGGAATATTTGGAAAATCTGGGAGAAAGATCAACGCGAAACGGTGTCCAAGGTGGGCATGAGGTAGGTGGGCGCGCTCCACCCTCCTAGGCGTGCCCCTGACCCTCATGGTCCACCTGTAAGGCGGTTGATGCCCTTATTCGGCCGCAAGAAAGCTAATTTTTGTTAAAAAAATTACGGCAAAGGTTTCGGTCCAATCGGAGTTACGGCTCTCCATATATATACGAAACGGTGAAAGGGCAGCAGAACAGAACGCAGAAACAGAGAGAGACAGAGAGACAGATCCAATCTCGAAGGGGCTCTCGCCCCTCCCATGCCATGGAGGCCAAGGACCAGAGGGGAAATCCTTCTCCTATCTAGGGAGGAGGTCAAGGAAGAAGAAGACGAAGGGCCCCCCGCTCCCCTTCTCTTCCGGTGGCACCGGAACGCTGCCGTGGCCATCATCATCATCATCATCATCATCATCATCATCATCATCATCACCGCGATCTTCACCAACACCTCCGCCATCTTCACCAACATCTCCATCACCTTCCCCCCTCTATCTACAGCGGTCCACTCTCCCGCAACCCGCTGTACCCTCTACTTGAACATGGTGCTTTATGCTTCATATTATTATCCAATGATGTGTTGCCATCCTATGATGTCTGAGTAGATTTTCGTTGTCCTATCGGTGGTTGACGAATTTCTATGATTGATTTAATTTGCTTGTGGTTGTGTTGCTGTCCTTTGGTGCCCATCATATGAGTGCGCGCGTGGATCACACACTAGGGTTAGTTGTATGTTGATAGGACTATGTATTCGAGGGCAAGAGTGACAGAAGCTTCAACCTAGCATAGAAATTGATGCATACGGGATTGAAGGGGGACCAATATATCTTAATGATATGGTTGGGTTTTACCTTAATGAACGTTAGTAGTTGCGGATGCTAGCTAATAGTTCCAATCATAAGTGCATAGAATTCCAAGTCAGGGATGACATGCCAGTAGTGGCCTCTCCCACATAATACTTGCTATCGGTCTAGTAAAGTAGTCAATTGCTTAAGGGGAAATTTCGCAACTCCTACCACCACTTTTCCACACTCGCTATATTTACTTTATTGCTTTTTACTTACAACAACCCCTACTTTTTATTTACGTAATCTTTATTATCTTGCTAACCTATCCAACAACACCTACAAAGTACTTCTAGTTTCATACTTGTTCTAGGTAAAGCGAACATCAAGCGTGCGTAGAGTTGTATCGGTGGTCGATAGAACTTGAGGAAATATTTGTTCTGCCTTTAGGTCCTCATTGGGTTCGACACTCTTACTTATCGAAAACTGTTGCGATCCCCTATACTTGTGGGTTATCAAGCAGTTGTTCACTTCTGTGACGCCCCAAGACCGATGCGCCAGGTGTCTCCCACTTATTCGCCGTTGTTGCCTTGTCATTCGCTTGCATGTTGTGTCTTGCCATGTCATCATCCGCATTGCATCTGCATGTTTTCAAAACTTGCATCCGTCGCGGTCTCCCCATTCTTTCCGTTGTCCGTTCTAAGCCTAGACACACTTGCACATGCCCGCGGCACGCCCGAAATAGTATTTTATAAGTGGTCAGAAAATGTTCTCGGAATGGGTTGAAAGTTGGCATGCGGTGTTATGCTGTAGGTAGACTGCCTGCCAAGTTTCATCGCATTCGGAGTCCGTTTGACGCCCCAACGGATAACTATAGCGGCAGTATAGCCGATCTATCGTCGGATGTTTTTGGTCTTCGAAAACCTTGCCGGGCTGCATTTCCGTCTCTCTCCTCTCAACTCAACCCACTCTTCACATCCCCCTAATCCAGCCCAGCTAAACCCATCTAACCCCCCTTGCGACCGGTGTCGTCCGATCGGCATCGGAGGGTCCAAAACCCCCCTAGACCTCAAACCCTAGGAAACCTGCTATATATGGACGCCCTAGCCTTCCTCATCTGGAAACCCTAGTGTTTTCCTCGAGAACTGCGCCGCCGCCAGCTTCCTCCACTCCGCAACTGCCACCTCCCACCGTCCCACGCCGCCAGGCCCGTGCCAGGCCCGCCCGGGCCCTGATCTGGGCTACGAGGCCCGCGCGAGCGCCGCCGCCTCCCTCCTGCACCTCGCTACTCCCGAGCCGCCGCCGATTGCCTCGGCCTCCTCTCCAGCGCCTCCGCCTCGCCGACCCCGCCACCAGCGACCTCATCGCCGTCGAGCTCCGACAGAGGACCTCCCAGGCCGGACCCTGCCGCCCTGCTCCTCCTGCCCTGGCTGCCTCCTTCTCCTCCTTCCTCTAACATCTCTCTCTCTCTCTCTCTCTCGCCATGAACAGGGTCCCCATGGCCACCGGATCTGGTTGCCCCGCCGTCGTCCTGCCCGTTCCCGGACTCCCCGCTGTCCTCGCGCCTCGCCAGAGACCCAGCCACAGTCGGTGGCGCCGCCGCCATGCCCCGGCTCGGGGTCGAGCAGAGGGGCTTGTCCCGCTCACCGGCTCGTGGTCGCGTTGACTGTGGGTCAGCGCGTGGGCCGGCATCCTCTCCAGCCGCGGCCCAGCACCGCTTCCCCGGCCCAGCACCGCTGACCTCCTCTGTCAGCTGGGCCTGGCCCATTGGTGAGCTCCCCAGCACCCCTCCTTTTTTCCTACTGCTGGCCCAACATGCTTTAGATTCGGCCCATGCCGTGTTTTTTCTAGTGTCTGTGGTTTTAGCTATTTCTAGGTGTTTAGCAGTTTTACAAAAAAAAACCTCAAGCATCATGCATTTAATAACTCTTAAACCGTGCATCGGATTAAAATAAATTACATATGAAAAATGCTTAGATTTTCGTCTAGTTTCATAATATGCCACTTTCATCCATGTTAAAAATGTTTAAAATGCTGTTTGTGTTTAATTTGCTTAAATGCCATGCTAAAATGTTTTATTTCATAACTAATTAACCGTAGCTCAGATTTAAATAAACTTTATATGTAGATGGGGTAGAAAAATGCCTAGTTTAACATGGTAGCATTACTTTGCATGTTTAACAACTATAAAATATGCTTTAGGACAGAACAGTACCAAATCTAAAATATGCACATGAGGATTTTTCGGACTTGTTGCTTGTTGTTCTGGCCTCATTTAAACTTGCCTAGATAGGTAGTTTTATTATGCTTCACCTCTTCCCATGTTTAATAACATTGAATATTTTTTGCGTACATAAATGAGAGTGAACTAAATGTTTGAATGTGGTGTTTCATTAATATGCAACTCATTGCATATTGAGCTCCACTTAATTTGTAATATCGTTTGTGCATATTGCCATGCCATGCCTCTTTAAGCCGGACATGCATCATACTTGTTTGCGCATCATGCCATTCTTATGTGATGGTTGTTTACTATGTTGTTTTCTTCTTTTCGGGTTGCTTCTCTCGTTAGCTTCGGTTTCGTTCCGGAGTTGTGAGGATTCGTTCGACTATGTCCGTTTGTCTTCTTCATGGACTCGTTCTTCTTCCTTGCGGGATCTCAGGCAAGATGACCATACCCTCGAAATCACTTCTATCTTTGCTTTCTAGTTGTTCGCTCTATCGCTATGTCGCGCTACCTACCACTTGTTATATCATGCCTCCCATATTGCCATGATAGCCTCTAACCCATCTTCCTAGGAAATCGTTGTTTGGCTATGTTGCCGCTCTTGCTCAGCCCCTCTTATAGTGTTGTTAGTTGCAGGTGAAGTTGAAGTTTGTTCCATGTTGGGACATGGATATGTTGGGATATCACAATACCTCTTATTTTAATTAATGCATCTATACACTTGGTAAAGGGTGGAAGGCTCAGCCTTATGCCTGGTGTTTTGTTCCACTCTTGCCGCCCTAGTTTCCGTCATACCAGTGTTATGTTCCTTGATTTTGTGTTCCTTACGCGGTTGGTTGTTATGGGAAACACTTGACAGTTCGCTTTGAATAAAACTCCTCCAGCAAGGCCCAACCTTGGTTTTACATTTGCCTAACAACCTATTACCCTTCCCTTGGGTTGGCCAACCCGAGGGTCATCTTTATTTTAACCCCCCCGGGCCAGTGCTTCTCTAAGTGTTGGTCAGAACCGAGCTGCCTGCGGAGCCACCTCGGGGAAACTTGAGGGCTGGTTTTACTCATAGCTAGTCTCATCCAGTGTTGCCCTGAGAACGAGATACGTGCGACTCCTATTGGAATTATTGGAACATCGGGTGGCTTTGCTGGTCTTGTTTTACCATTGTCGAAATGTCTTGTAACCGGGATTTCGAGACTAATAGGGTCTTCTCGGGAGAAGGAATATCCTTCGTTGACCGTGAGAGCTTGTGATGGGCTAAGTTGGGACACCCCTGCAGGGTTTAAACTTTCGAAAGCCATGCCCGCGGTTATGTGGCAGATGGGAATTTGTTAATGTCCGGTTGTAGAGAACTTGACACTTGACTTAATTAAAATGCATCAACCGCGTGTGTAGCCGTGATGGTCTCTTGTCGGTAGAGTCCAGGAAGTGAACACGGTTCTTGTGTTATGGTTGTACGTAAGTAGTTTTAGGATCACTTCTCGCTTCATGACCATTGCGTTGCTTCTCTTCTCGTTCTTATTTGCGTATGTCAGCCACCATATATGCTTAGTGCTTGCTGCAGCTCCACCCCATTACCCCTTTCCTACCCATAAGCTTAAATAGTCTTGATCTCGCGGGTGTGAGATTGCTGAGTCCTCGTGACTCACGAATACTTCCAAATAGTTGCAGGTGTCGATGATACCAGTGCATGTGACGCAACCGAGCTCAAGTGGGAGCTCGTTGAAGATCTTGATCATTGCTTTGTGTCTTTTCTGGTTGATCAGTAGTGGTGCCCAGTTGGGACGATCGGGGATCTAGCATTTGGGGTTTTCTTCTTTTATTTTGGTTCCATAGTTGGACCTTGATTGCATTCTGGATGATGTATGTCTAACTTGTTGTTTTTGTAAAGTGGTGATTGTAAGCCAACTCTTTATCCCTTTCTTATTCTGTACATGGGATTGTGTGAAGATTACCCCTCTTGCGACAAAACTACCATGCGGCTATGCCTCTAAGTCGTGCCCCGACACGTGGGAGATATAGCCGCATTGTGGGTGTTACAACTTTGGCTATAGATACCCCCTCCCTTCCTCACTTTGTTTTTACTCTGTTCGACCTCACTCCCTCGCTCGAGCTCTCAAACCCTAGCATCGCCGCCGGTGTGGAAGAGCTTCACTGCCTCGACCTCGTCACCGTCATACTCGCGCCGGCTGCGGATTTCTTCACTCCGCCGCCACCGTAGCTGTCTTCCTCTGCCAAGTTAGGGCGTGGAAGATCCGAACTGACGAGCTTCTAAATCTACTCTTCACAGTTCATCGTCTTCTTCATCAAGGGTAATTAAAAGTTACTTTTACTGCCCTTGTTGATTCCGATGTTTTCTACAAAATCTTCAAAAGGTGTTTATTCTTCAAATCTTCACACACTAAACACCTCACATATCATCTGTTCTTGATCTGTTTCCCTAAGCAACATTTTTCTTCAAGATTCCTCAATTGTATGGATTTTCAAATCTGTACAACTCTGGAACCTAAGTCAAAGAACGCTTAGTGAAATTCCTCAAGACTCATCTGGTCAAATTCCTCGAACTTGTTCTTTTTGCAAAAACTTCTGAGAACGCATATGACCTCTCCAAAATTCTTCGCACCTATACTCTGTTCACAGGTACACATGTCCGCTGGTGAATCTCTAGGTTCTAATCAACTTAACTCATTTGCAGCGTTCCTCAAAGAAAACTTTCATACCTCCTCAGAGAACTCAATTGTTGAAAATCCTCAGCTGAAGAAAATGGTAGATTGCAAGAAACCTTAGAAGGGAGGTAAGAAATTGGAAGTCAACACCGCGTTTGAAATCCCTGAGGATATCTATGATGAATATTGCACTCCTGATGAGGCCAAACATGGCAAGGAAACCAAAAATCAGCGCAAGGTGGGCATACAGAAGATAGATAGGAGATGGGCACGGGAATGGAGGGAATATCGCTACGTTACACCCAAGTACATGAAGAAATTCGTTGTACACCCTCCATGCCCAAGACCTCCATTGGCACCTGGCCAAGTTGCTGATCCCTTTAGCATCAGAAGAGGTGAGGAATTTCCCAAGGAATGGGCCAAGCGTCAAGCTAAGCTGGCCAAAATGGCAAAAGAAGCAGTGAAGAAATTTAATGAAGATTCTGCTGCTGCCATTGCTGAGGCCTCTGCTAGCAAGCACAAAAAGGCTATGCCCAAGAAGCCTACTCACAAGCCTAGTGCTTCATCTTCTATGCCCTCACGGCCAAGCTGCTCAGCAATGCCCTCATGGCCAAGTTCTGCAAAGCCCTCATGGTCAATTCCTCCTACTGTACCAGCTCCTCCAAAATCCTCAGCTCCTCCTTCCAAATCCTTAGCACATGCGCATCTCGCCTCGTGCCAAAGGACAACAGGCATCTCTATTGCCTCAGGAGCCTCTGCAAATTGTTCTGCTCCTCCACATTCTTCAACTGCCCCACCTTGCTGAAGACAAAGGCCACTCCTAGTCGAGGTTCTCGACCAAGTCCTCACAAGAAGCAGGTCACCTTCCAAGTACCGTCCGATGACGATGAAGCTGATGATGAAGAACTCACTGAAATCATCAAAGACAGGCAGCACAGGGCCGCTAGAGCCAAAGGCAGTAATGTGACATTGATGCTGGATCCAAAGTTGATCCACGACTTCATCGACTTGTGGCACAAGGACCCCAACACACCTCTGCCTGAGATGAACCTCACTCCTGGTCAAAGTCATGTGTTGACTGCCTTCATTGACGAAGAAAAATGAAAATATGAGCAAGGGAGGAAGGTGAAGAAAGCGCAGTACAAGAAAGAGCATTTTCTGAAGCAAAACGTCCTAAAGCTTTCACCCGAAGAACTTGTAGCTCTGCAATCAGAGATCAAGAATCTGAGTGATGAATTTGATCACTACTATGCTGACTGGCTTGGAGCCAAGGTCAGATTTGTGAAAATAACTGAGAAGTTCACTACCAATGTTGCAGCCCCAACGCAACAAGAAATTCCTCAGGCTGAGGCATCTCCACAGCCTACAGAAGAACATGCCAGCACCGCCGATGAAAATCAGGATGCTGATGAATCTGCTAGTACCAGGGCTGATGACTGCATTCCAGCCGCTGATGAAACTGCCAGGGCAACCACTAGTGTTGCTCCTGAAGAAACTATTAGGACAGCTGAAACTTCAACCGCGGTGCCTGAAGAAACTAATCATGCCCAGGCAACTGCATCAGTTGTGCCTAAAGAAACTGAACCAATTTCCTCTGTTCCTCCTGCACCTACACCAAGTCATAATCTTCCTTCTGCCTCAGAAGCGAAGAAGACCAAGGCCGCGGAGCGTGCATCTATGAAGAAAAGGAAAGCATCAACTTCATCAGAATCTTTAGCTCCGAAGAAGATGAAGAAATTGACTAGATCTTTTAAGAATCCGATTGATGTTGTTCCAGTCTCAAGCATGCCATCAAAGGAACTCGTTCCTTTTGATGCAGAATATGTGATCCCAAGTGGATCCGATGAAGACATTCGTTCCGCTGCTTCTTCAGAGAAGTTGGATTAAGAAATTGAAGTGGATGCAATCCCTTCAACCCTAGTTATCTCATCGCCCACGCCTCAGTTCACTGCTGACGAGGCCGGCATTGAAGAAATGAGTGATGAATATGAGGATGTGGATATTGGGTGCACAACGCCTGTGATGAACGATGACTTTTGGGAAAGTCAGCACCCCAATTCTCCTTTGTTCACTCCTCTGCAACAAATTCCTTAGTCCCCAGTGCGAACTGAAGTTCAAATGGGTTCTGAAGAAACTCACCCCACTCCGTCTATTCATGACAAGATTCCAGCCACAAGTGTTGATGTTCAAGTTGATGAAGAATTGAAGACCCAGGCTACCACTAACGAAGGCACTGAAATTCCTCAGCCTGTGGATCCTGAGATTGCGATTCCTGATGTTGTGATGCAAATAACTGATACTCCTCAGCCCAAGCCAAAGGATCCTTTCTCAAAGAAGCAAAAATTTAAGGCTGACGACTTCTTCCACGAGCACGTATTCTTCACGGATTACAACCCATATGACTCTGCTCGTCTTAGGAGGAAGCATTTCTGGACTGCCAACCAAGCCAACTTCTATTCTTCACTGCTTTTCAACAAAGACAAAGTCTTCGACCATGAGCATATTCCTCACGTGGACATGGAATCATTGCTTTGCTTCATGCCAGTCCTTAGTGTTCTTCATGATGCTAGACTACTCAACTTTTGCACTGATATTGTTGATTGGAATGAAGAGCCAATTCTGCAGTTCTATGCAATGCTGCACATCACAGGAGATGCTTCTGATGTGAACTCTTGGGTATTGGACTGGATGACAGAGAATACTCACTTCAGAGCACCGGCCTCTGAATTGCTTCATGCCCTGCGTGTCAGTCCTCCCCTTGAAGGAGCTCTTTGCCTATACCATGAACCTGAACTTACCACTCACTACATGCAAGTGTTGATGAAGCCGCTGAAGCCCGGTCAAGCCCCAAGGACCAAATTCCTCATGAAGGAGTTGTTGTATGTGCCTAGAACTGTCTATCGCATTCTGTCAAAGACATTGAGTCCAATAAAAGGCCATGACTCGAATGATGAAGAAGTCATCGGCATCATGAACAATCTGCTATTCAATATCATGCATGGCATTCCTGTCAACTACCATGATTTCTTCATGAGGACTCTGGCAAATGTTGCACTCTCTCCGTTTGAGTTAAAGCCTTATGCTCCTTGGATTATGAGATTCCTCAGAACAAGGTCTTCACTCAACTGCAAGGCTGATTTTCAGAATCACGTCAGTTACTTGCCCCCAATAGAAGTCCTCAAGCGGACATTTTCCTCATCTGATGAAAAGGGCAAGGCTACTGCTATTATTGATGAAGGCATTCGTCCATTGGATGGTCAGTTCCGCAAAGCTGCATCCTACTCCACCAATGATGACTCTGCCACTCATGACTCTGCCGCAAATGCTTCAAAGCAAAATCCTCAAGGCACAGCTCCAAGGGTGATGACTGATCATGAGCTTCTCCTCAGTCTTCACCAGAAGGTCGATCACAACCACAAATGGGTTAAGCATCAGTTTGGTTCTATTCTTCACAACATGACTGCTACCCATAATGCAGTGAAGAAAAACCATTACTACCTCCATGAAGTCTTTCGTCGCACCTAGGCTATTCTGTCACATCAGTATGGTGAAGAAGATCTGAATCAAATGGGTCTCAAGCAGGACTTTGACTAGTCTCAGCCACCAGCAAAGAAATTCAAGAAAACCAAAGTTCCTTCCTTGGTAGCCAGCTCATATTCTTCATCACGCGCGACTGATGAGCATGAAGATTTGGACGACACTGTGACAGGCCCTACCTCAACAATTGACCCCAATAATGCTGGCGCTCCTTCATCGACTCAATGATGATATTCTTCAGGGGCGTTAGTCCTCATTTTTCGATCCTTTTGGTCATTCAATGACAAAGGGGGAGAAATTTGAGTTAGTATTCAAGCGGGTCTACTTATATGGTGTTTTTTGGCTAAGTTACAACTCTCGTTCTTTTGAAGACTTTGCTGGATCAAGTTGTAAACTTAAAACCCGATGGTGGTCTGATACTTTTGCTGTGTTGTTCTGCATGCTTATTCCTCATATATGTTAATGCACGCATGCTGAATTACATCAGTTACCATATTTCATCATGCATTTCAAATTCTTCATATTATATGTTAAATGTGTGTATGAATTACAAGATATAGGGGGAGATCTCCATGATTCTACTCTTCAAGTTTGCATTGCTTCAAAAGAAAATTCCTCACTATGCACATCTTCAGGGGGAGTTCTTCTATATCTTGCAATCAAATTCCTCAATATCAGTATTTACACTTCATATGTTTATCCCCGTTGAAAACTTAACCTATATTGTCATCAATCACCAAAAAGGGGGAGATTGTAAGTGCATCTAGTGGCCCTTAGTGATTTTGGTGTATTGAAGACTTATAGGTTAAGGGACTGATGTGTTTGTGAGTGTACACAGGTCTATAAGTCTATGAGGAGTTTGATATTTACAAAGAAAGTTGACCCCTAAAAATGAAGTTCTTCGATTGAAGACTTTCTCAAGACTTTGAAAGTGAAGAAATTGGTGTGACCGTGAAGACTTGGTATTCATTCGAGGAACATGAAGCGTGAAGACTTTTGTTTTCGTAGTTTCTCTTTTCTCTTTCTTGAGTCATAGGAAACACCATACTGTTAAAGGGGGTCAAGGAAATACTAAGGAAAACTTTCCAAGTGATGCTCAACTCAAAATCCTACACCTACCAATCCCTTCGAGTGAAGCCATTGGAAATCTCATACAGTTCAGTCAATTTCTTCAGTGACAGAGATGAAGTTCTTCTGGTCCCTGAGGAATTTGTTCTGACTGAGGAGTTAGGAATTCGCCAGTGCGAATTACCTACAAGTGAGGAACATGATAGCCCTGAGGAATTTGATAGTCAAATTTCCGACCGTTGTTGTGCTACGCGCTAGCTATCCCAAAATATCTACCCACCTAACGGTCATATCATTGAAGGGCATTTAAGTCTTATCATGTCAGGCTGCTCCCTAGGCTATAAATAGCCGCCCCCTACAACCACTAGCTGGTTGGCTGCTCCGAGAGAAACCGACACTTGTCATTTCAGAGCATCCCATCCTCCGAGGACTTTGAGCGAAAATCATCAAGTGAGGAAAACCCAAACCCAAACACCTAAAAACCCAAAGTGATTGAGCATCACTTAAGAGATTGATCCTGCGTGGATCGACACTTGTTACCTTTGAAGACTATGCATCTTCCAGACGGTTAGGCGTCATGGTCTAGAGCATCCAAGAGGAAATTATGGATCGTCGAGTGACCGAGTTTGTGAAGGTTTGGAAGTCACCTGAAGACTTACCATGAGTGAATGGACGAGGTCTGTGTGACCTTAGTTCAAGGAGAATACAACGAGGACTATGTGTCCGGGATTGTGTCTCCTCATGTTTAAATACCTAGCCGCTCCAACTAGACGTACAACTGTCACAGCAGTTGGAACTGTTCTACCAAATCACTGTCTTCACCAAGCCTACTGGTTCTATTTCCTCAACTCTTCCATTTCCTCATTACCGTGTTGTTTGCTTGTTCATATCTGTTCGAAGACTTTGACTGAACACTTTCTCAATTTCCTCAGTTCAATTTCTTCAGTCAGTTTGTCTTCATCATGTTTATCATGTGTTTACGCTTTCTGTACTCTATGCTTGTATTCATTTCATCATGATGACCATGCTTATGTTCTGTTATGCTTGCATCTAAGTACTTATTCCGCTGCAAGTAGTTCTTCTCGTAGGAATTTCCTCACCCTGAAATTCCTCAGTGAAGAATTCATAAAAATAGCCTATTCACCCCCTCTAGTCGACTTAACGCACTTTCAATATGAAGTCTCCAACAAGTTCTATAGCTACAAGATGGAGGAGAAAAGTTCTGTCAGTGAACACATACTCAAAATGTCTGGGTATTATAATCACTTTACTCGGCTGGGAGTTGATCTTCCAGTTGATTGTGTCATTGACAGAGTTCTTCAATCACTGCCACCAAGCTAGAAAGGCTTCGTGATGAACTATAATATGCCAGGAATGAACAAGACAATTCCCGAGCTCTTCGCAATGCTTAAGGCCGCAGAGGTAGAAATCAAGAAGGAGCATCAAGTGTTGATGGTTAACAAAACCACTAGTTTCAAGAAAAAGGGCAAGGAAAAGAAAGGGAACTTCAAGAAGAATGGCAAGCAAGTTGCCACTCCCGGGAAGAAGCCCAAAGCTGGACCCAAGCCTGAGACTGAGTGCTTCTACTGCAAAGGGACTGGTCACTGGAAGCGGAACTGCCCCAAGTATTTGGCAGATAAGGAGGATGGCAAAGTGAACAAAGGTATATTTGATATACATGTTATTGATGTGTACCTCACTAATGCTCGTAGTAGTGCCTGGGTATTTGATACTGACTCGGTTGCTCATATTTGCAACTCGAAACAGGAGCAACGGTTTAAACGGAGATTAGCTAAGGACGAGGTGACGATGCACACCAGGAATGGTTCCAAGGTTGATGTGATTGCCGTAGGCACACTACCTCTACATCTACCTTCAGGATTAGTTTTAGACCTGAATAATTGTTATTTGGTGCCAGCGTTGAGCATGAACATTATATTTGGATCTTGTTTAGTGCGAGAAGGCTATTCATTTAAATCAGAGAATAATGGTTGTTCTATTTATATGAGTAATATCTTTTATGGTCATGCACCCTTGAAGAGTGGTCTATTCTTATTGAATCTCGATAGTAGTGATACACATATTCATAATATTGATGCCAAATGATGCAAAGTTGATAATTATAGTGCAACATATTTGTGGCACTGCTGTTTAGGTCATATTGGTGTAAAGCGCAAGAAGAAACTCTATACAGATGGAATTTTGGAATCACTTGATTATGAATCATTTGATACTTGCGAACCATGCCTCATGGGAAAGATGACTAAAACTCCGTTCTCCGGAACAATGGAGCGAGCCAATGACTTATTGGAAATAATACATAACAATGTACGTTGTCCGATGTGTTGGAGAACGTTGCATGGGAAACAATAATTTTCCTACGCTCACCAAGATCAATTTAGGAGATGACCATATACGAGAGGAGAGATTGCATCTTCATACCCTTGTAGATCGCTAAGCAGAAGCGTTAAGAAACGTTGTTGATGTAGCCGAACGTCTTTGCGATCCAATCATGATCCGTCCCGCGAACGTCTTCACGATCCAATCACGATCCGTCCCGCGAACACCCGATCCAAGTGCCAAACGGACGGCACCTCCGCGTTCAACACACGTATGGCTTGATGACGCCTTCACCTCCTTGATCCAGCGAGCGATGGTGAAGTAGTAGCTTGAGTCCTCTGGCAGCACGATGGCGTGCTGGCGGAATCTCAACAAAGCTTTGCTAAGCGCTATGGAGAGGAAGAAGGCTACGAGGGAGAGGAGGGGCAATGCTGATGCGGCTTGAAGTACGTCGGTATTTCCCCAAAGAGGAAGGGATGATGCAGCACATCTACGGTAGGTATTTCCCTTAGTGATGAGACCAAGGTTATCGAACCAGTAGGAGAACTACGCAACACTATGTAAATAGCTCCTGCACACAAAGAACAAATACTTGCAACCCGACGTAAGAGAGGGGTTGTCAATCCCTCACGGGTAAAATGATAGGTAAAACCGTAGTAGATTGGATAAATAGATCTCGCGGGAATGCGAGATAAAACAAATAAACAAAAATTGCAGCAAGGTATTTTTGGGTTTTTGGATTAGTAGATCTGCAAATAAAAGCAAATAAAAATAGATCGCGAAGGAAAATATAATAAAGAAGAGACCCGGGGGCCCTAGATTTCACTAGTGGCTTCTCTCGAGAAAAATAGCATATGGTGGGTAAACAAATTACTGTTCGGCAATTGATAGAACTTCAAATAATCATGACGATATCCAGGCAGTGATTATTATATAGGCATCACGTCCAAGATTAGTAGACTGACTCCTGTCTATATCTACTACTATTACTCCACACATCGACCGCTATCCAACATGCATCTAGTGTATTAAGTTCATGGAGAAATAGAGTAATGCAATAAGAACGATGAGATGATGTAGAAAAAATCTATTTATGTAGAAATAGACCCCATCTTGTTATCCTTAATAGCAACGATACATATGTGTCGGTTCCCCTTCTGTCACTAGGACCAAGCACCGTAAGATCAAACCCATCACAAAGCACCTCTTCCCATGGCAAGAAAAATCGATCTAGTTGGCCTAACTAAACCAAAGACTTGAAGAAGAAATACAAGGCTATAAGTAATCATGCATATAAGAGATAAAAAGACTCAAATAACTTTCATGGATAAAAACATAGATCTGATCATAAACTCAAAGTTCATCGGATCCCACCAAACACACTGCAAAAAGAGTTACATCAAATAGATCTCCAAGAGACCATTTTATTGAGAATCAAGAGAGAGAGAGAGCCATCTAGCTACTAACTATGGACCCATAGGTCTACAAAAGACCACTCACGCATCATCAGAGAGGCACCAATGAGGATGATGAACCCCTCCGTGATGGTGTTTAGATTGGATCTGGTGGTTTTGGAACTTGCGGCGGTTGGAATTGATTTTCGTCGACTCCCCTAGGGTTTCTGGAATATTGGGGTATTTATAGAGAAAAGAGGCGGTGTGGGAGGCCACCGAGGTGGGCACAACCCACCTAGGTGCGCCTTGGTGGGTTGTACCCCCCTTGCGGCACCCCTAGGTGCTTCTCTGGCCCATTGGGTGTCTTCTGGTCCATAAAATTTCCACAAAAAGTTTCGCTGCATTTGGACCCCGTTTGATATTGATTTTCTGCGATGTAAAAAACAAGCAAAGCGGCAACTGGCACTTGGCACTATGTCAATAGGTTAGTCCCAAAAATGATATAAAATGATTGTAAAACATCCAAGAATGATAATATAACAGCATGGAACAATAAAAAATTATAGATATGTTGGAGATGTATTTGCATCCCCAAGGTTAATTACCGCTCGTCCTCGAGTAGGTAAATGATAAAAACAGAATTTTTGATGTGGAATGCTGCCTAACATGTTCATCACATATTCTTTCTTTTATAGCATGGACAATTGGACTTTTATATGGTTCAAAGCAATAGTCTAGTTTTGACATGAGGAATTTAATACTCGAGCATATCAACAAGCAACCAAGTCTTTTGAAATATCAACGCTAAAGCAAGTTATCCCTAGCCCATTATGCTCAACCATTGATCCATTCATGAAACACACTCGCATATTAGCTACACCCAATGCTCAAGTACAATCATAATGCCCCTTAGTTGGTGCTTTATAAGAGAGGATGGAGAGTCAAGTAAAAATAGAAATTGCATAAAGTAAATAGAAAGGCTCTTCGCGAAGGGAAGTAGGGATTTGTAGAGGTGCGAGAGCTCAAAGCGAAAAAGATAGAGATAAAACATTTTGGGTGGTATGGTTGTCCTGTCAACAAAAATGATCGAGTAGTTCCCAATACTTTCCATGCTAGATATATCATAGGCTAAACCTGGCTTCCCTTTTTACCACCATACTTTCCCAAATAGAAAATAAAGTTTATTCCTTTTTCCACCATACTGTCACTTTCCATGGCTAACCGTATCCACAGGTGCCTTCCATATCAACACTTTCCAAGGATTTTTTATTTGACAACATAAAGTAAATTCATTTTTCATTTCGGGACTAGGCATCCCTAATACCTTTGCCGTACTTGTCGGTGTCAAAACCGGCGGATCTCGGGTAGGGGGTCCCGAACTGGGCGTCTAAGGTCGATGGTAACAGGAGACAGGGGACACGATGTTTACCCAGGTTCGGGCCCTCACTATGGAGGTAATACCCTACGTCCTGCTTGATTGATATTGATGAATATGACTATTACAAGAGTTGATCTACCTCGAGATCGTAATGGCTAAACCCTAGAGGTCTAGCTCGTATGGTTATGATAATGAATATCCTATCTGTACTAAGTCCTCTAGTTTATATAGACACCGGGAGGATCTAGGGTTACACAAGTTTGGTTACTAAGAAAGGAATCTACATATCCGGTCGCCAAGCTTGCCTTCCACGCCAAGGAGAGTCCCATCCGGACACGGGTATAGTCTTCGGTCTTCGTATCTTCATATCCCATCATTCTGGCCCATGGCTAATAGGCCGGACGCCCGGGGACCCCTTAGTCTAGGACTCCCTTAGTAGCCCCTGAACCTGGCTTCAATGACAAGGTATCCGGCGCGTATTGCTGTCTTCGGCATTGCAAGGCAGGTTCCTCCTTCTGAACTCCAAAATAGTTTTCGGATGAATTGACCGTGTCCGGACCTGTAACACACAGCCGTAGAGAGTACAATATTCCATGAATCCAATCTGCTGACAACTTTAGCAATGTGACGTCACGCTTCTTGGTCATTATTTCAAACCGTTTCCTGTCCCACCGTTCCACGTTTCGGGGCGTGGTTTTCATTGACACATCTTGTCGAAGTAGAGATCGTGTCCCCTAATTTCGGGATTTTCATCAATGCGAGCGTGGGTAACCAAACCGTTCCGCGGGAAAGATCCATTAGGAATAGGCAGGTTCTTAGGCTTAGGAGGAGGCGTTCAATACCCGCTGCCTTTATAAAGGAACCAAGGGCCGTCCTTTTATGCCAAACCCCTCCTCAGCCTTCCCAACCTTTAGTTCTCGCACCCAAGGTTTGACTTCATGGCTTCAAGTCTCCCCATCATGTCCGGACCTAGCTCTCCAGGCCGATGGGTGGATTCCTCCGTTACAAAGGAGGATATCGGAAAGCTTCGGGCGGCCAGATATTTGACCGCAGAGGTCCACCACAGGCTTCCTGCTGAAGGACAGGTTATTCCAACCCCCAGATCTGGCGAGAGGGTAGTATTCATCTCCCACTTCCTTCGGGGGCTAGGGTTCACTCTTCACCCCTTCGTCCAGGGGCTAATGTTTTATTACGGACTAGATTTTCATGACCTAGCCCCGGACTCTATCCTCCACGTCTCGGCGTTTATCATTACATGCAAGGCCTTCCTCCAACTCCTCCCACACTTCGGCTTATGGCTCAAGACCTTCAGTGTGAAGCTGAAGGTAGTCGACGGGGAATAGGTGGAGTGCGGCGGTGCTATGATCAGCCAACTCACCAGCACTCCTTGGCCAAAAGGTTCTTTTACCGAAACTTCCAATCAATGGCAGCAGGAGTGGTTTTACATTACGGAGCCCCGCAGCACCAAGTGGGTAGCTGCACCCACATTCTATCCTGGCCCGCCGTTACAGCTTGCATCATGGGTCAACAAGGGGCTGGACTGGGGATCAGTTGATGAAGTGTAGACTTTACAAAGCCACATCCGAACCCTCCTCAAGAGAGACATCGATCTTGTCAACGTGATTCAAGTGATGTTAGTTCGCCGAATCCTGCCATGCCAGTGCAGGTCTCGCCGCATGTGGGAGCTTGATCCAGAAGGACCAACGAACCCTCCAACACTTCTTTGGAACCACACGCGAAGGAATGTGGAAGTTATTTTTCGGGAAGTGGAAACATTGGCCGGATACTACCGAGGACGCTGGCCTCAACTGCAACCGTCCGGATACCCCGGTAAGCACTTGGCTCCCGAACACTTTGTAATTATGCATACCGTAATATGGTACTAAGAAAGCTATCCTCTTCCAGGGCTGGATAAAGAAGGAGGAACTAATTATGTGTTCGGCCCCTCTACCCTAGGGCCCAGCGAATCCTATTCTAACAAGGATGCTGGCCCTGGCACCATACCAGATGCCAGTGAAGGAGGGCGAGGCGGAGAGTGAGAGGACCAAAGATGGCCCCTATTCCAAGGGTACATCGGACTTTGCGTCCAGTGGAATCAAAACCCCCTAGTCCGAAGACAAAAGTGAAGGGGGGCCACAGTCTCCTTCCCTCCTAGGAAGAAAAGGGACGCCTCCGAAGATTGGGAGAAGCAGGCTCCTAAGCGAGGCAAGATGCCTCTAGTGGGTGGCTCGGGCTTGGAGGACGTCGAAGCGCAGTCTCATGACGAGGACAAGCCTCAGGCAAAATCGTAAGTGAACAAGGTTGTTTTAAACATGTCTCGTTCCTTTCTTATAATGCCTGGAATGCATATATTTTTTGCAGCTCAGCACACAATCTTCTTCAACAATCCTCTTCCTCGGGGGACCTTCTCCCAGAGATGATGGAAAGCGAGACGCCCCCACCGTCCTCTCCAATCAATAGGGCGGATGACTTCGAGGTGTCTTTGCGGAGGGTCTCCCCCAACCAACAAGTGGTGCAAGGGATGATGAAGACATTACCCGAAGGCGATACTTCGGTGGCCCAGGGTCCGGGGAACAACAATGAAGGCCCCGAACAATCCGGTATATAGCCGGATATGAATAAACTGATCCCATCAAAGGGTGGCCGTACCCTTACGGCAGTCTCCGGAGACCCAGAGGCACCGGATATCTTGACGAACATGCTGAGGCAGGCGTCCGTCTCAGAGGAACATCGTACCATGATGGGGACGGTGGTTGAAAAGGTCCTGTCCTTGAAAAGCGGATTGAATGCGGCCTTTGCGAGCCTACTAAGAGGCTTCGAGGTTCGTACTGTAATATGTGCAATTGTGTTTTATTCGCAAAATACACCTGTGTATAGATAGTAGCCCCTGAGACTCGGGTTGGCTTCCCATGGGAGGCGGACGGAGGATCAAGAAGAAATATTCAAGGACTAATCTGATTAACTTGAACACAGGCTGCTTCCCCTGACTACTTCCCAAACTATGGATATTGCCGAGTTTCAACGGAAGCTTGATGTGGCCGGGGATGACATTGCGTTAATCAATATGCGTCTTGACGAATCGCAAGGTATGTATTCGGGGCATTCCCTTCACATACATTTTTGTGATATAAGCATGACGCTAAAGGTTATATACTATAATATGCATGGCTGAAGATGGTGCTGCTGCCATTGAAATTCTTCAGGCGGAGCAGGCCCGGTGTAGTAATACGGCTGCCGAAAAGGCATCGGCTGAGTTAAAAGCCGAATGAGCTGCTCGGCGTCAAGACGAGGAGAAGATATCCATGATGGTGCTCGAGTTGAAAAATGCCGCTAGCCGCTGTGAACTCCTTGAGAAGGAGAATGAAGCCAAAATGGCTGAAATTGACAAGGCCTTACGAGAGGCACGAGAAGCGCGGTCCAAATCTAGAGTCACCCATGAGGAGATCCGGTAAGCTGGGGAGATTGCGGCTGGTAAGCCATTTTTGCTACAGACTAAGTTCGGCGAACCGAACTATGCTCAGCTTAACAAATTGTGGAGTTCTTCGGATGAGTTTTTAGACTTGCCGAGGAGTTCTTCCGATGCGGCGCAGTTTTACCAAGCGCGAGAGGGGTATGCAACAGAGAAGCTTTTCTGGTCACAATTTGGCGCGTCGAGGCGCCCCAGTTGCTGAATGAGCAGATGTCCCAGTGGGCCGAGCTTCATAGGATATCCGGGGCTGCCATGAAGAACTTCATTATCCGGTTATGGCCAACTGAGCCTGTTTCGAATAGTTACTTCAGCTTGGTGCAGTGGCTTGTTGACGCGGTGCCACGTATCGACGCTGTGAAGCGGTTGGTGTGCATCGAGGGTGCACGGATGGCCTTTGCCCGAGTCAAGACATTCTGGGGGAAGATGAAGGCCATCGATGTTGCGATGAAGAGTCCACCCAAGGGCAAGGACTGCCACAAACCGGAGCATTATTTTGAAAGAGGGTCAATGCTCGAAAGACATAATGTTCGAGTGAGGTGTATGAGAATTGTACGAGACAATTTTATAGTTAATCTGTTTTTATATATTGCTCGATAGTTTGTGTTCCTCCTGTGCGGCTGTTTTAATATAATCTGAAAGTTTTCCAGTCATCGGCTTCAGCCCCCTCGTAGGAAGTACGGGGGTGTTCGAAAAAGCATTCGATCACTCTTGACCCAATGTCTTGGTCCATGAAGGAGGTGTCTATGCGGTGAACCAGGCAACCGGACTATAGGGCGTTAACACTTTCACTTAGCCATATAAGTTTTATGGTGGGTCTACGACATAGCCCCTGGTATGTATGCGGCTTATTCATATGATGCGTGTACATATTTGACCGAAAAGAGGTCCTTCGTGTGACATAGAGGAATCGCTAGAGATTCCGATAAGTCATCGAGTGGTTGACCAGCTCTCGCCGCATCATGATAGTCAGTTTTCAGCTTTCTCTACTGAGGTGCCGAGCCAGGTGAACCGGAAGCACAATCGCAGTAGTTCTCCCTTTACTACCCTAGCCGATAGAGCGGAACGTAGGATAGCAAGCACATGAGCCGGGCAACCCAACTATTGACCCAAGACATGATTCGGAGCTGATGCATAGAAGGCCAAACTCGCGATGCTGAAGTACGCTGTAAAAGTTGTTCGGACTTTGTTGGCAACTCATTGGTTCCCGTACCGAGCCCCTGGCAAGTTTAAGCCGGGGTATATCTGTGAAACAACCAAAAGAGGCGTATTCATTTGTGAAAGGACGCGGACGAGTAATTCGGATAATGCGAACTGGGACCTGAGCGATATGCCAATGATTACTTGATATATATAAAGGCCACGACCCCAGATATTTAATATGCCCTGGGTCGAAGGCAGAGGAAAAAGGCATGTTACAGGCTTGAAAAAAGAGTGTGGTCTACAAAAAGTTATTTTGCACCTCCTGTCGCACGTCTGCGCCGCCTGTCCTCGGCGAGGGGAATCCTTGAAGGAAGTAGCCCCGTAGGTGAGTGTACAGATCCGAACTCCGATGGAGTCGGTCTTAGATGTTTCTCCTTTGCGCCACCTGTTTTTAAGAGATAATGAAGGAAGAAAAAGGAAAGTAGATAAAAATGTTACCGGAGTGCTTGCAGACTTGTCCGTATTATGCTTCCGCCAATGCCCATGGTATCTTAAGTGCGTAGTTATGTATGCGTGGTATAGTTTTAATGGGTATATGAGATGGGCAACGGAAGCCGAACTGCTATTTGTGATCCGGATTTGATAAATCGTCGGGGGGAAATTGCTTCTGGCCCCCGGCATTTGGCTGGCGAACCACTCCGTCGTTCCTATTGCCTGGAGGCCCTATTCCCTTGTGTTCAGCGTTGAGCTTGCCGGCCTGCTTGAGGACCCAACAGTTTCTATTGGTATGATTAGCTGGTTTATTGGGGTGGCCGTGAATCTGGCAGGGTCGGTCCAGTATCCTGTCTAGGTTTGATGGTCAGTCTTTATTCGCCTTGAATGGCTTTTTCCGTTGACCGGGTTTGGGATTGCTGAATCCGGCGTTGACTGCTGTGTCGCGTGATCTTTCATTATCATTGCGACTGTTGTGTTTGCTTTGTCGTGGCTTGCCATTGCTGTCTCAGATTTCGGAAGTGCCCGAGACACTGGCACTATTGCTTCTATGAGCGAGCCAGCTGTCTTCTCCCGCGCAAAAGCGGGTCATTAGAGCGGTAAGGGCTATCATCAATCTAGGTCCTTGACCATGGTGGCGTGCAAGCCATTCATTCCGGACGCTGTGTTTAAAGGCCGCAAGGGCTTCCGCATCCGGACAGTCGACGATTTGGTTCTTTTTAACTAAGAACCTAGTCCAGAGCTTCCTGGCTGACTCTCCGGGCTGCTGGATAATGTGACTTAAGTCATCGGCGTCCGGCGGCCGGACATATGTTCCTTGGAAGTTGTCGCGAAAGGCGACCTCCAAATCTTCCCAGCTGCCAATGAAATTTTCCGGCAGACTGTTTAACCAGTACCGAGCTAGTCCTTTGCGTTTTAGTGGTAGGTATTTGATGGCATGAAGGTCGTCTCCGCGGGCCATGTGGATATGGAGGAGGAAGTCCTCAATCCATACCGTGGGATCCGTTGTTCCATCGTATGATTCGATATTTATAGGTTTGAACCCGTCTGGGAATTTATGCTCCATTACTTCGTCTGTGAAGCAAAGAGGGTGTGTGGCACCTCTATGTTGGGCAACACTGCGGCGCACCTCCAATGGAGTCCATTTGTGGTTTTTGGCCCGAGCATGGCTAGGTTTGTCATGTCCGAATATATGGCCGTCGTCGTGTGTAGAGGTATGTCCTCGCGATCCGTAGATCGCTCTTGAGTGTCCTACTCTACTACCCAAGTCCTGTTGAAGGTCATATGCACAACCCTGAGCTGTTTTGTTCTTGCCTTTGCGGTGAGGTGGGGCGGTCTGGTGTTCGACTTGAGTTGCCGCTTTACCCGGACCAAATTGTGGTCGACCTGCCGCCTTGTGCGATGATGGCACGAGCTTGAGTGCCTTGTTGTCGCCCTGGGGTAGCAATCTATGCTTCGGGTAGCTTTTGGCTGGGCCACTAAGGCCGTATGCTTCGGCGGCTAGGACTTTGGTACATCTATCATTGAGCGGGTCTTGGTCAGCTTGAAGCTGCTGCTATTTCTTTTTCAGGCTCCTTGTAGTGGCTATTAGTTGGCGCTTGAAGCGCTCCTGCCCAAGAGGTTCCTCAGGCACGATGAAATCCTTGGTGCCGAGGCTCACCTCATCCTCAGAGAGCGGAAGGTAATTGTTGTCCTTCGAATCTTCGCGCGTGGCCTGTTTACCAAGGCTAACCTGCCCGTCTTCCCGTTTATCTTGCTTATTAGTTGTATCAACGAGGTTTTCGTTGTCTTCGGCATCGTCGTCCATACCGTCAATGTTCTCGGGGTCGTAATCAAGTGTATCGGTCGAATCCTTGACCGTAGCTATGAAGTGGGTGGTGGGTGGGAAGCAAAATTCTCCACCGTCAGCCCCTGGTTCGAGCCGGATATAGTTCGGCTGTGAGTCCTCCGCCAAGGACAAGTTTTTTTTAAGGAATTTAGCACATCGCCCAAGGGCGAGTGCTGGAAGATGTCTGCGACGCTGAATTCGAAGATTGATAAATGATCAAGATCGGCGTCCGCGGGCTCACGCGGTTCGGAACTTACGACCGGAGACGAGTCCTGAGTTCCACTAACAAAAACATCATGATAGATTAAGTCTGTGTGCGGCTCCAACGCCGTGGAATCCATGGCCTCCGTGGCGGGGTCGATCCTCCCGTCCTTGGATGGCGTAGCTTGCTCCGGATCTAGGGCCAGGGCGGTTACAAGAGCAATCTCCTGGATGCGGCCAGATGATAGATTTAGGTCATGATCATCGGGGTGACCGGGAGCGGCTACCGCGGTCTCGAATCCGGCAAAGATCAAGTCTCCACGGATGTCCGCAACATAGTTTAAGCTCCTGAATCTGACCTGATGGCCAGGGGCATAGCTTTCGATCTACTCCAGATGGCCAAACGAGTTGGCCTACATTGAGAAGCTGCTGAACACGAATATCCGTCCGGGGAGGAAAGTTCCTCCTTGGACAGCGTCATTATCGACGATCGAAGGGGCCATCGAACCTTTTAGCGACAGCATAGAGGAACTCTCAATGAAAGCACCAATGTTGGTGTCAAAACTGGCGGATCTCGGGTAGGGGGTCCCGAACTGTGCATCTAAGGTTGATGGTAACAGGAGACAGGGGACACGATGTTTACCCAGGTTCGGATCCTCTCTATGGAGGTAATACCCTACGTCCTGCTTGATTGATATTGATGAATATGAGTATTGCAAGAGTTGATCTACCTCGAGATCGTAATGGCTAAACCCTAGAGGTCTAGCTCATATGGCTATGATAATGAATATCCTATCCGGACAAAGTCCTCTGGTTTATATTAGCCTCGTGCAATGACAAGTGAATAAACACTCATCTTGAGAACAACACATCTAGCATGGAAATATATTAGCCACCCCCTACCGTTTCATGTGGTACGAACACACAAAAAGAAGTTTATTTTGAAAATTAGAGATGGCACATACAAATTTGCTTAGAACGGCAAAAAAATACCGCATATAGGTAGGTATAGTGGACTCATATGGCAAAACTGGTTTGAAGGATTTTGGATGCACAAGTAGTGATCATACTTAGTGCAAAATGAAGGCTAGCAAAAGATTGAGAAGCAACCAACCAGAAATGAAAAATCTCATAAGCGAGCATTAAGCATAACTAACACCAAATAATCCACCACAAGTAGGATGTAATTTCATTGCATAACTATCGACTTTCGTGCTTGCATGAGGAATCACAAACCTTAACACCAATATTCTTACTAAAGCATAATTATTTATCAACATGACTCACATATCATTATCATCATATCTCAAAACTATTACAAAGAATCAAGTTTGTTTTGTCCAATGATCTTCATGAAAGTTTTTATTATATCCTCCTTGGATATCTATCACATTGGGACTAATTTCATGTTGCTTTTAATAGCTCAAACAAATCTAACTGAAGAACATGAGCATAAAAAATTTCTTCTCTCAAAATAATTTAAGTGAAGCAAGAGAGAATTTCTTAAATTTTTTACTAACTCTCAAATAAATCTAAGTGAAGCATGAGAGCATTTCTCCAAAAATACTAAAGCACACCATGCTCAAAAAGATATAAGTGAAGCACTAGAGAAATTCCATAGCTCAAAAAGATTTAAGTGAAGCATAGAGAGAAATTCTAACAAGTCATGGCATAATTTTGGCTCTCTCAAATAGGTGTGTCCAGCAAGGATTCATGACTAAAAAATACACAACAAAAAATGCAAAGACTCATATCATACAAGACGCTCCAAGAAAAACTCATAACATGTGACGAATAAAAATATAGTTTCAAGTAAAATACTGATGGTCGTTAGAAGAAAGAGGGGATGCCACGAATTCAAACCATGAATGGGGCAATTTTGTATCATCAATTTCATCCTGTCCCAAGATTGTGCAACATGTTCATGATCAAGTTGCTTAAAATTCATAATATCGTTCCTAAGGGAGATGATCTTAGCAGGAGGAAAATACTTGGAAAAAAGCATCTTTACACTTATTCCAAGAATCAACACTATTTTTAGGCAAAGATGAAAACCAAGTTTTAGCACGATCTCGAAGCGAGAACAGAAATAGCTTCAATTTAACAATATCATTATCCACATATTTTTTGTTTTGCATATCACGCAAATCGACAAAAAATTTAGATGGGATGCGGCGTCTTCAGTAGGAAGGCCAGAAAATTGATTTGTCATAAGAAGATTCAGCAAAGCGGCATTAATTTCACAAGATTCCGCATTAGTAGCGGGAGCAATCGGAGTACTGATAAAATCATTAATATTGGTGTTGGAAAAGTCACACAATTTGGTATTCTCTTGAGCCATCATGACAAAGCAAGCAATCCAACACACGAGCACACAAAAAGCAAGCGCAGAACACGAACGGAAGAGAGGCGAAGAAAAGGCAAATCTTTTCGAAAATCGTTGTAGAAGTGGGGGAGAGGAAAATGAGAGGCGAATGGCGAATAATGTAATGCAAGAGATGAGAGTTTATGATGGGTACTTGGAATGGCTTGACTTGGTGTAGATCTCCCCAGCAACGTCGCCAGAAATTATTCCTGCTACTTATTGAGCTTGCATTGGTTTTTCCCTTGAAGAGAAAAGGGTGATGCAACAAAGTAGAGAGAAGTATTTCCCTCAGTTTGAGAACCAAGGTATCAATCTAGTAGGATCCAACGCACAAGTCACCAAATACCTGCACAAACAATCAAACAACTTGCACCCAACACGATAAAGGGGTTGTCAATCCCTTCACTGTTACTTGCAAAAGTGAGATCCGATAGAGATAGATAAACGATAGAGTAAATATTTTTGGTTTATAGATCAAAAATTAAAAGATTGCAAAATAGTAGATCGGAAACTTATATGATGGAAAATAGAAACTTATATGATGGAAAATAGACCCGGGGGCCATAGGTTTCACTAGAGGCTTCTCTCAAGATAGAAAATAATATGGTGGGTGAAGAAATTACTGCCGAGCAATTGATAGAAAAGCGCAAAGTTATGACAATATGTAAGGCAGTGATCATGAATATAGGCATCACGTCTGTGTCAAGTAGATCGAAATAATTCCCCATCTACTACTATTACTCCACACATCGACCGCTATCCAGCATGCATCTAGAGTATTAAGTTCATAAAGAACGGAGTAAAGCATTAAGCAAGATGACATGATGTAGAGGAATTAACTCAAGCAATATGATGAAAACCCCATCTTTTTATCCTTGATGGCAACAATACAATACGTGCCTTGCTGCCCCTACTGTCACTGGGAAAGGACACCGCAAGATTGAACCCAAAGCTAAGCACTTCCCCCATTGCAAGAAAAATCAATCTAGTTGGCCAAACCAAACCGATAGTTCGAAGAGAATTACAAAGATATCAAATCACACTGGTGCAAAGACCTGCTATACAAACGGTTTTTAAACCCTTTCCATGACGGCGTTTGGAACCATTGGCAAGTGAGTGTGGGCGATAGGGGGTCCTTCCCACACGACCCAGAAACCGTCGGGGATAGGCCCTCCTAGCACATCGGCTGGGGCAAAGTGATCTCATGTGCGATCTTGCGAGGCATCGAAACCCAATCGTTTCTGTATGTATGTACATCCCACACGGTGAATCCCAGAAAAACATTTATGTTCGTATGTATATCACACACAATTTTTTATGTGGAAACGTTTGTGCAAGGTGGCCTAATGCAAACATTTCTCTGTCAGGATTTCTTATAAAACACACCAGCAATTTCATATCCGTATAACGGCAACCAGGATTTCATAATCGAATTACTTCAGATAGCTTCGGCACTCGGTTATGCCATTACACAACAGCACCAAGTTTCACATGCAACATCGGAAACCTTCGGAAAGTAGCATCATACATGATAAATAGACAGATGAATCTCATCTGGGAAACTGTAGAAGCGGAAGGCAAATATTGAGCCTTCCGTGATGTTGAATGTCCTTGCGAATTTAGGCCAGTGGCTATGGATAATTGCCCGCCCAACCTTTGTCCTCTTCAGGAAGACTTCAATATTGTACCGTGGGTGTTGAATGAATACCTTCTGATATGTCTCCGACGTATCTATAATTTTTATTGTTCCGTGCTATTATATTATTTGTTTTGGATGTTTAATGGTCTTTAATATGCTCTTTAATATTATTTTTGGGACTAACCTATTAACCGGAGGCCCAGTGCCAGTTTCTGTTTTTTTGCCTATTTTAGAGTTTTGCAGAAAAGGAATACCAAACGGAGTCCAAACGGAATGAAACCTTCACGATGATCTTTTTTGGACTGAAAGCAATCTAGAAGACTTGGAGTTGAAGTCTGGAACTCCACGAGGACACAACGAGGCAGGAGAGCGCACCCCCCACCCTCGTGGGCCCCTCGTAGCTCCACTGACGTACTTCTTTCACCTATATATACTCTTATACCCTAGAAACATCATGAGAGCCGCGAAACCACTTTTCCACCACCGTAACCTTCTGTACCCGTGAGATCCCATTTTGGGGCCTTTTCCGGTGATCTGCCGGAGGGGGAATCGATCACGGAGGGCTTCTACATCAACACCATTGCCTCTCTGATGAAGCATGAGTAGTTCACCACAGACCTTCGGGTCCATAGTTATTAGCTAGATGGCTTCTTCCCTCTCTTTGATTGTCAATACAAAGTTCTCCTCGATGTTCTTGGAGATCTATTTGATGTAATACTCTTTTGCGGTGTGTTCGCCGAGATCCGATGGATTGGGGATTTATGAACAAGATTATCTATGAATATTATTTGGTTCTTCTCTGAATTCTTATATGCATGATTTGATATCTTTGCAAGTCTCTTCGAATTATCGGTTTAGTTTTGCCTACTAGATTGATCTTTCTTGCAGTGGGAGAAGTGTTTAGCTTTGGGTTCAATCTTGCGATGTCCTTTTCCAGTGACAGTAGGGGCAGCAAGGCACATATTTTATTGTTGCCATCGAGGATAAAAGGATGGGGTTTATATCATATTTCTTGAGTTTATCCCTCTACATCATGTCATCTTGCTTAATGTGTTACTCCATTCTTATGAACTTAATACTCTAGACGCATGCTGGAT
Organism: Triticum urartu; assembly: GCF_056163025.1. Classification (NCBI taxonomy): domain Eukaryota; kingdom Viridiplantae; phylum Streptophyta; class Magnoliopsida; order Poales; family Poaceae; genus Triticum; species Triticum urartu. The sequence goes on from NC_141879.1 coordinate 430,294,958, forward strand.
AGCGGTCGTTGTGTGGAGTAAGAGTAGTAGATGCAGGATCATTTCGGTCTACTTGACACAGACGTGATGCCTATATTCTGATCATTGCCTTAGATATCTTCATAACTATGCGCTTTTCTATCAATTGATCGGCAGTAATTTGTTCACCCACCGTAATACATGCTATCTTGAGAGAAGCCACTAGTGAAACCTATGGGCCCCGCTTCTCTTTCCTATTATATTACATCTCTTTTATTTACATCGCGTCTCGTTTACTATTTTGAAATCTTTACTTTCCAATCTATACAACAAAAAAATACCAAAAATATTTACTTTACTATCTCTATTAGATCTCACTTTTGCGAGTGACCGTGAAGGGATTGACAACCCCTTTATCGCGTTGGTTGCAAGGTTCTTGATTGTTTGTGTAGGTACTAGGTGACTTGTGCGTTGTCTCCTACTGGATTGATACCTTTGTTCTCAAAACTGAGGGAAATACTTACGCTACTTTGCTGCATCACCCTTTCCTCTTCAAGGGAAAACCAACGCATGCTCAAGAGGTAGCACCTTCCTCACCTCTTGACCATGCAGGTGGTTTCAGAGGTAATCATCATGAACTTCTTTGAAAAGTACTGAAAACAAAGATATGCATAAATCGTTGTTATAAATTTTGAAATGACGCAAGGGGTAAAAACAAGGTAAAAGAGTTAGTACCATCCTATAGTTGACTGATGTCTTCTTCATTGTGCAAACAAAGATTTTCCTGTTATTCGTCGCAAGTTTCTTCATCCTAACAATCTTTCTAAGTTTCTTGACTTGACTTCTATTCATGGACATCTCATTTCCCTATATGCAAAATGGGTCGAACAGTGGGTCTAAGCCTCTGACAGCAGGACTTACATGTGTAAGACCAAATTGTAAGAAAACTAAATATTAGAAGGATTCCTACAACTGCACAATAATGTGCTATTAGCGAAAGGACCATGCATGAGCAAACCTCGATGGTAAACCACAGTGTCTCCCATTGTTTCCCAGCAATACACATAAGGAAGATCTTGATCAGGTTAACTGAGAGTTGCCATACTATCAGTAGAATATGTATTGAGTACAACCAAATTCGATTTATTTCACATGCATAACAATATAAAATTGTACCCACAACAAATGAAAATCAAATTTCAGAATTGAACCAAACAGTTAAATGGACAGCAGACCAAATGAACCAAAACACTTAACTGAGCACGACATTGCAGAATAGAAACATGAAACATGTACTAGAAGATAAGACAGACAGTTAACAAAACAAAGAATGCTCAAGAACAGTACTATGAAATGTAGCAATTGTTGGACCAAACTGTTAACTGAACATTACTTTTAGAGGACCAAATTGTTAACTGAACATTACATTTCAGAGGACCAAACTGTTGACTAAACATCAAATTGCATATTAACATTACAGAGGACAAATCACTAGAAGGCACTGGCGGTGGCCTCGAGAAAACAGCACGAACTTTATTTTAAAGTAGACAACCGCGTGGTGGTGTCGACGGTGGCCTCAAAGACGAGGTGCTCCTCCAAGATCTGGCGGTCGGCACGCATGGCAGCCATAGTGACCTCGTGGATGTGTGTAGCCGCCATTTGCTTCTCCGCTGCCAGATGCTACTGAGCTCCTCGTTATACTAGGTGTAAAATGGTTGTGGGCGGCGCTTAATTGGAGCAGGGGGCAGTGATTTCGGCGGAAGGTGTCGCGCCGTTGGTCGGGGCATGTGGGACGGGGAAGGAGGAGGATGGTGTGGGTGGGGTGTGGATTACCTGACCATATCGACGAGGTCGCGCAGCAAGAAGAAGGGTCAGCGGCGAGGAGGCCGTGCAACAAGAAGAAGGGTCGCCGGCGAGGAGGCGGCGCTGCAAGAAGAAGGGTAGCCGGCGAGGAGGCATCGCTGCAAGAAGAAGGGTCGCCGGTGAGGAGGCTGAGCTGCCAGTAAGCAACAGTGAAGGTTTGAACTTGGAAAGCAAGGAGGAACAGTGGAAATGTGGCTTTTCGGTGGAGGGAGGGGGCGGGGAGATAGATAGTTCCACGATGGCAGAAAAATTTCGCTCCTAGTTTGGTTCAAGCGGGGGCAGCGGACTGTAGACAATGAAGCTTCCTGCGTAAGCTAGACAAGACGGTGCACCAAGATATTTTATGTCACATCCCACATGATTCTTTCTAGTAAACTGTTTGTGGTATACTTGAGTTTTTCATTATGTTTTGAAAGACAAAATGGTTTTACGGAGGGAAAGGATGGTGTTTGAATTGCTAGAACATTTATGTACAATGAACATGCAACTACATGAGTGTCATGTTTAAATTTGGAATTATTCCGGGTTCATTTGGAATTTCTATGCATTAATTGAGTTTCTAGGCATTTAATGTGCATAATTCAAAATTGAACTACAAGCACATGCTCCAGTGCACCAAAGTTGGTTCAAAAATCACATGTGTGTCCTTGGGTGAATTTCTAGGTCCCATGCAAAAAACGGGAATGAAATTCAAACATCTGGGTGTCGTGGCTCGGCCGGAAAGATTAAGAAACTTGGTTTTTTAATTCCTGTAAATCAAAAACACGCCTGAAAATCATGAAACTTGGCATGGTGTCATGACATGGTACCAACATGTTGTGGTAAATTTTTGGCCGAATTGGGACAAGCTTTGGTATAAGCTTCTTCCAAACCGGAGCTTCTCTCAAGAAGGCTCGTGGTTCCGAGAGGGAATGTGTCACTTCCGTGTGCGAAATGACATACACTGCCTTCTCCTGCCTTAATTTTTTTACATAGGTAGATTAGACCAAAATAGAAGTATCCTGCTATATTTTGGAATTATTTCGGGTTCGTTTGTCCTTTTTTATACATTAATTGAATTTCTTGGCATTTAATGTGCATAATTCAAATTTGAACTACAAGCACATGCTCCAGTGCACCAAAGTTGGTTGAAAAATCACATGTGTGTCCTGATGACCCACAAGTATAGGGGATCAATTGTAGCTCTTTTCAATAAGTAAGAGTGTTTAACCAAACGAGGAGCTGAAGGAAATGACAAGTAGTTTCCTGTAAGGTATTGTCTGCAAGTGCTGAATTGTAAGTAGCGAGTAGTTTGATAGCAAGATAATTTGTAATGAGCAAGTAACGATAATAGTAAAAAAAGTGCAGCAAGGTAGCCCAATCCTTTTGAGGCAAAGAAAAGGCCAAAACGGTCTCTTATGATAAGCAAAGAGTTCTTAAGGGTACACTGGAATTTCATCTAGTCTCTTTCATCATGTTGGTTTGATTTGTGTTCGCTACTTTGATAATTTGATATGTGGGTGGACCGGTGCATAGGTGTTGTTCTTACTTGAACAAACCTCCTACTTATGATTAACCCTAACATTAAACTTTTGGATCCAATCGGTCCCTTATGAAATAGCACATAAACTGGGGTTTAAGCGTCTGTCACTCTCGCAACCCACCATCTAATTTCTACTCCACAATGCATTCCCTTAGGCCCAAATATGGTGAAGCGTCATGTAGTCGACATTCACATCACACCACTAAGGGAATAACAACATACATACTATCAAAATATCAAACACATATCAAGTTCTCATGATTACTTGCAACATGATTTCTCCCGTGACCTCAGGAACAAAAGTAACTACTCACAAATGATAAACATGTTCATGATTAGAGGAGTATTAAATAGCATAATGGATCTGAACATATAATCTTCCACCAAATAAACCATATAGTAATCAACTACAAGATGTAATCAACACTACTAGTCACCCACAAGTACCAATCTATAATTCCGGTAACAAGACTGAACACAAGAGATGAACTAGGGTTTGAGAGGAGATGGTGTTGTTGAAGATGTTGATGGAGATTGCTCTCCCCAAGATGGGAGAGTTGTTGGTGATGATGATGATGATTTCCCCCTCCGGGAGGGAAGTTCCCCCGGCGGAATCGCTCCACCGGAGGGCAAGAGTGCTCTTGCCCAAGTTCCGCCTCGAGGCGGAGGTGCTTCATCCCGGAAGTCCTCCTCTTATTTTTTTCTAGGTAAAAATGACTTATATACCAGAAGATGGGCACCGGAGGTGGGCCGAGCAGGCCATAACCCACCAAGGCACGCCTGGGGGGCCTAGTGCGCCCAGGTGGGTTGTGCCCACCTGGTGGCACCCTTCTGGTGTTTATTGGCTCCAGTATTTCTCAAATAATCCATAAAAAATCTCCGTAAAGTTTCAGCTCATTTGGAGTTGTGTAGAATAGGTGGCCTGACATAGCTTTTCCAGGTCCAGATTTGCAGTTGCCGGAATTCTCCCTCTTGGTGTGTTCCTTGCAAATTATGAGAGAAAAGGCATTAGAATTACTCCAAAAAGCATTATTATGGATAAAAACATTATAAATAACAGTAAGAAAACATGATGCAAAATGGACATATCAACTCACCCAAGTTTAGTCCTCGCTTGTCCTCAAGCGAAAACTAAAATCGAAAAACGTGTCCACATACTTTGAGAGAGAGGCGTCGATAAAAACAAAATACGGACATAGAAGCATCATGTTGATTATTATAACAACAAGAAAATTAAACATAGGACCTTTATCATAGAGCTTTTATCATATACTTCTCATGAATAAGTAATGGTTCATCACACAATCGGAGTATAAAGCAAAAACTCTATTAGAAACCAACAAACTATGTTCTCAGTCAACTTTGCCACTACAATTCATCATCTTTTTAGGAAGGGTCACGTGTCGGAGCCTTTAGGCAAGTCCACATACTCAACCATCATATAGTCTTCTATGATTGCTAACACTCACCTTGTACCCATGAGCAAAACGTTTCAACCGGACACATAGAAATATAGGGGCTTATAGTTTCGCCTCCCACAATACTCACCTCAAGGGTGATGTCAATGATAATGACTCATGCTATCTATATTCAACTGGACATATGTGCCTAGATCTTTCCTCACCACATGATGCTTGCCAAAAGAGAAAAATAAAAGGAATAGAGAGGAAAACTTGGACTCTTTGCATAAAAGTAAAAGATAGGCCCTTCACAGAGGGAAGCCGAGGTTGTGATGCGCTTATTTGTTTGTATGCTCAATCCCTTAGTGCAAGAGAATGCCACATTGTATTGCCCCTTAAGATGACAACCTTTATTATGCAGTTTGTCGCTTTTATTCTTTGTCATCCAAGTTCATACAACGCTCAATTTTCTCTTACACTAAATGATCTCACACTTTTAGAAGCAATTTTTATTGCCTTTTTGCACCGATGACAACTTACTTGAGGGAACTTACTCAATCCCTAGGTAGGTATGGTGGACACTTGAAAAAGATTTGGGTTTAAGGGTTTTTGGATGCACATGTAGTATCTCTACTTAGTACGGAATTTTTGGCTAGCAAAGATAGGGGGCAAGCATCACATGTTAAAGGGTCTATGACAATATGACTTCTATGTGAATATAAACAAACATAAACCATTAAGTTGTCTTCCTCGTCAAGCTTCAACAATTTTGGCATATAATATTTTGATGAGGGCTCACAATCACAAAAGATTTCTAGGATAGTATATCTATATGTGAATCTTCTCTTCCCTTATTAATTCTTTCATGAGTTGCATCACTGACTAATGCTATGTTTGTCAATCCCTAATAAAATTTTCTACTTATACTTTTCCTTATGTGGTGACATCACCTACCATAGGATTAGTATATAATCTTATTGATTTATTTCCTTTCTTCATTTATTTCCTTCCTCTTTTTCTTTCTTTATTTCTTTTCTTTATTTGCAACATGAAAGTAAAGAAAGCAAAAACTCAAACTAACTTTATTATATAACTTGCACACGATTACAAGGATAGATCACTAAGAAAACTCTCGAAGAAGAAAGGATCGAACTAAACTTTATTCATCTAAAAGCAAATGATCGAACTTAAATAAGTAAAAGCAAAAAAGATAGTGGGATGATACGATACCGGGGCACCTCCCCCAAGCTTGGCGGAAGCCAAGGGGAGTGCCCATACCCGATACTCAATTCTCTTTTGGTGGTGAAGAAGATGATGGTGGTGATGAAGGAGATATTTTGTCCTCGGATTTCCATGGCAGTGGCCCACCATCATAAGAGGAGTGAGTCTCGCAAGTCCTACAACCAGCAGCCAAACTCATACCTTTAAACCTTGCCTCATATTCAAAGACATGGTTTTGAAGAACATAGATCTGGCTTTGGAGAAAGTTGATTTTCTCGTTGAGGGTGAAGATGATGTCCTTCATGGGCTTGCCATCCACCTTGAGATGATTGGCATTAAGCCCATGCTCCACCATCCCCTTGCACCGGAAGACGTCTTGCTCCACAGCTTCAAGCCTGGCCTCCATAGTTCCTGTCCCCTTGGTACACGACACATCGCGGAGGTGAAGCACCCCCTCATGCATCTCGATGACCCGAGGGTGCTGCACCACTTCCCGCAAATATGCGTTGATGACATTCTTGAAGAACTTGTCCTTGGAGGAGCTTGAAGAGGCCATGGTAGATGGGATCTGACAGAAAACAACAAGGAAAAAGAGAACAAATGATTTCTTCGCGATAAGGTGATCAACAGGTTCGGGAAGCATATATAGATTTTTTTATCTTGGAGGACAAGTATATGGAAGAAAAACAGAGTACGGAAGGTGTCCCAGGTGGGCACAACCCACCTGGGCGTGCCAGGCTCCTGGCGCGCCCTGGTGTCTTGTGCCCACTAGGGGACACTTCCTGGAAGTTTATTTATTTCTAAAATTTTAAAATACTCCAAAACTGATAAAAAATATTTTTGCAGATTTTTCGGAGTCCGTTTACTTACCGTATCACGTACCTCTTTATTTTCACGATTCTGGAGTGTTCTGGAAGGAATCTTTTATGTGTTCTTCCGGTGTCATGGTTTGGATAATATTACTTTCAACATTGATAGGCGTACCTGAGATATAATGCTTTATTCATTGCCCATTGACAACCTTCGAGTTAGTACCTTTAGAGTTATTTATTTTGATGGCTCCAGACTAGTAAACCTCCTCGATGACATATGGGCATTCCCATTTCGAGAGGAGCTTTCCTGCAAAAAATCTAAAACGGGAGTTATACAAAAGAACGTATTCTCCAAATTTGAACTCACACTTTTCAATTCTTTTGTCATGCCATCTTTTAACTGTTTCTTTGAATAACTTTGCATTCTCATAAGCTCGGGTTCTCCATTCATCTAATGAGCTTATATCAAATAACCATTTTTCACCAGCAAGTTTGAAACCATAGTTGAGTTCTTTAACTGCCCAATATGCTTTATGTTCTAACTCAAGAGGCAAATGACAAGCTTTTCCATAAACCATTTTATAAGGAGACATACCCATAGGATTTTTATATGCTGTTCTATAAGCCCAAAGTGCATCATCTAATTTCTTAGACCAATTCTTCCGGGACCTATTAACGGTCTTTTGCAAAATTAATTTTATTTCTCTATTGCTAAGTTCAACTTGACCACTAGACTGAGGATGATAGGGTGATGCAATTCTATGGTTAACATCATACTTAGCAAGCATTTTATGGAAAACACCATGAATAAAGTGTGAACCACCATCAGTCATTAAATATCTAGGGACTCCAAACCTTAGGAAAATAACTTCCTTAAGCATCTTAATAGAGGTGTCGTGATCAGCACTACTGGTTGGGATGGCTTCTACCCATTTAGTAACATAATCAACAGCAACCAAAATATGTGTATACTGATACGTCTCCAATGTATCTATAATTTATGAAGTATTCATGCCATGTTTACAATAGTTTTATATGATTTTGGTATGATTTGATTAGAACTAACCCGAACTGACGCTATTTTCAGCAGAACTATCGTGGCGTTCTTTTTGTGCACAAATAAAAGTTCTCGGAATGCGATGAAAATCAACGGAGAATTTTTCTGGAAAATATAAAAAATACTGGAACAAAAATCTATCGGAGGGGAGTCCCGTAGGCCCCACGAGGGTGGGGGCACACCCACCCCCTAGGCGCGCCCCTGTGCCTCGTGGACTACCCGTGGGACCCCCTGACTTGTTCTCGACACCAACCTCTCCTATAAATACCCAAACCACCAGAAATTAACCTAGATCGGAAGTCCCGCCGCCGCAAGCCTCTGTAGCCACGAGAAATCAATCTAGGCCCTCTCTGGCACCCTGCCGGAGAGGGCCATCATCACTGAAGGCTATGGAGGAGGATCCCGGAGGGGCCATCATCACCATGAAGGCCAAGGACTAGAGGACTCTCCCCATCTAGGGGGAGGCCATGGAGGAGGAAGCACAAGGGGGAGAACCTCTCCTCCTCTCTCTCAGTGGCGCCAGAGTGCCATCGGGTGGGGAATCATCACCGTGGTGATCGTCTTATCAATGTCACCATCCTCATCTCTTTTATGCGGTCCACTTTCCCGCAAACCGTTGTAATCCCTACTTGAACATGGTGCTTTATGTCACATATTATGATCCAATGATGTGTTGCCATCCTATGATGTTTTGAGTAGATATCCTTTGTCTTTAGGTCGATTGATGATCTAGATTGGTACAAGTTGTATGTTTTATTTTGGTGCTATCCTATTGTGCCCTCCGTGTCGTGCAAGCGTGAGGGATTCCCGCTGTAGGGTGTTGCAAAACGTTCATGATTCACTTATAGTGGGTTGCTTGAGTGACAGAAGCACAAACCCGAGTAAGGGGGTTGTTGTGTATGGGATAAAGGGGACATGATGCTTTAATGCTATGGTTGGGTTTTACCTTAATGATCTTTAGTAGTTGCAGATGCTTGCTAGAGTTCCAATCATAAGTGCATATGATCCAAGAAGAGAAAGTATGTTAGCTTATGCCTCTCCCTCATATGAAATTGCAATGACGACTATCAGTCTTGTTAACAATTGCCTAAGACAATTCTGCACACCGACCCATCATTATTCCACACTCTCTATTTATAATATTTAGTAATATATTCTAACTTTATGATAACATCACCTACTTTTATATTTTATCTCTTCGATACCATGCAAAGTTATCCTCTTCATACCCACAATGTAGTTTTACTTCTCATTTCTAGTTGGAAGCAAACGTTTGTTGTATGTAGAGTCGTATCAGTGGCAGATAGGACTTGAGAGAATATTGATCTTACCATTAGCTCCTTGTGGGTTCGACACTCCATACTTATCACTTCCACCATTGGAAATTGCTACAATGATTCCCTGCACTTGGGGATTATCATATACCCTTTATTGGAAGGAAAAGGTTCCATGTAATCAAATCCCAAAACATCAACTGGTTCAAGAGCAAGTAAATAATTCATAGGTATTTCTTGACGCTTACCAATATTACCTATTCTTTGACATTCATCACAAGAAGAGACAAACTTACTGGCATCCTTGAAGAGAGTAGGCCAATAAAATCCAGATTGCAATACCTTGTGAGCAATTCTATCTCCAGCATGATACCCTCCATAAGCCTCAGAGTGACATTTCCGTAGGATTTGTCCCTATTCATGCTCAGGTACACAATGTCTAATAATACCATCTACTTCTTCTTTATAAAGATGTGGGTCATCCCAAAAGTAATGTCTTAAATCATAGAAGAATTTTTTTCTTTTACTGGTATGTAAAGATAGGTGGTAAATATTTAGCAACAATGTAATTAGCATAGTCAGCATACCAAGGAGTACCATTAGCAACATTTATTGTAGCTAGCTGCTCATCAGGAAAACTATCATCAATAGCTAGTGGGTCATCAAGTACATTTTCAAGCCTAGACAAATTATTAGCTATGGGGTTCTCAGCTCCTTTTCTATCAATGATATGTAAATCAAATTCTTGTAACCAAAGAACCCAACGAATAAGTCTAGGTTTCACATCTTTCTTTTCCATATGATATTTAATAGCAGCATGGTTTGTGTGAACAGTTACTTTGGATTCAACAATATAAGGTCTAAATTTATCATAAGCAAACACAACTGCTAAGAATTCTTTTTCAGTAGTAGCATAATTTCTTTGAGCATTGTCTAGAGTTTTACTAGCATAATGAATAACATTTAGTTTCTTATCAACTCTTTGTCCTAGAACAGCACCAACATCATAATCACTAGCATCACACATGATTTCAGAAGGCAAGTTTCAATCAGGTGGTTGAACAATAGGTCTAGATATTAAGGATTTCTTGAGTGTTTCAAAGGCTTCTAAACAATCATCATCAAAAAGAAAATGAATATCCTTTTGCAAAAGATTAGTAGGAGGCCTAGAAATTTTAGAAAAGTCTTTGATAAATCTCCTATAGAAACCAGTATGATCTATGAAACTACGAATACCTTTGATGTCCTTAGGACATGGCATTTTCTCAATTGCATCAACCTTAGCTTGGTCCACTTCAATACCTCTTTCAAAAATTTTATGACCCAAGACAATGCCTTCATTATACATAAAGTGGCACTTCTCCCAATTCAAGATAAGATTTGTTTGTTCACATCTCTGCAAAACTCGCTCAAGATTGCTTAAACAATCATCAGAAGACTTCCCATAAACAGAAAGTCATCCATGAAAACCTCAACAATCTTTTTAGAAAAGTCAAAGAATATAGCAGTCATACATCTTTGAAAGGTAGCAGGTGCATTACATAGACCAAAAGGCATATGTCTATAAGCATAAGTTCCAAAGGGACAAGTAAAAGTAGTATTTTCTTGATCAGGTTGAGAAACAGGTATTTGTGAAAAGCCAGAGTATCCATCTAGGAAGCAAAAGTGTGTGTGCTTAGATAATCTTTCAAGCATTTGATCAATAAAAGGCAAGGGGTAATTATCTTTTCTATTTGCTTTGTTTAATTTTCTGTAATCAATTACCATTCTATAGCCTGTAACAATTCTTTGTGGAATAAGTTCATTCTTATCATTAGGAACAATGGTAATACCTCCTTTCTTAGGGACACAATGAACAGGACTTACCCATCTACTATCAGTTATAGGATAGATTGTACCTGCTTCCAGAAGCTTTAATATTTCCGTTCTTACCACTTCTTTCATTTTTGGATTCAACCGACGTTGGTGATCAACAATGGGTTTAGCATCAGGTTTCATATTAATTTTGTGTTGACATAGAGTGGGACTAATGCCCTTTAAATCATCAAGAGTATATCCAATAGCAACCCGGTGCTTCCTTAGAACTTTCAATAATCTTTCTTCTTCATGTTCGGAAAGGTTAGCACTAATAATAACAGGATATATCTTCTTTTCATCAAGATAAGCATATTTCAAAGTGTCTGGCAATTGTTTTAATTCAAATACATGATCACCTTTAGGTGGAGGAGGACCTCCTAGAGTTTCAATAGGCAAATTGTGTTTAAGCAGAGGACGTTGTTCAAAGAAAACTTTATCTATTTCATTTCTTTCATGCATATGTAAATCATTTTCATGGTCTAGCAAATATTGTTCTAAAGGATCAGTAGGTGGAACAACAATTGAAGCAAGACCAATTAATTCATCCTTACTAGGCAATTCTTTTTCATGATGATTTCTACTAAACTTGGAAAAATTAAACTCATGAGACTCATCACCAAAGCTAACACCAACGGTTTGTTTCTTACAATCTATCTTAGCATTATCTGTATTTAAGAAATGTATACCAAAGATAATGGGACAAAAGTCATCTTGTGGGGAACCAAGAACAAGAAAATCAGTAGGGTATTTTATTTTCCCACACAAGACTTCAACATCTCTAACAATCCCAATTGGTGATATGGTGTCTCTATCAGCAAGTTTAATAGTAACATATATTTCTTCTATCTCAACAGGTGCTATTTCTTTCATGATTTCTTCATATAAAGTGTAAGGAATAGCACTCACACTAGCACCCATGTCACATAAACCATGATAACAGTGATCTCCTATTTTAACTAAAATAACAGGCATGCCAACAACAGGTCTATGTTTATCTCTTTTATCTGGTTTAGCAATTCTAGCAGCTTCTTCACAGAAGTAAATAACATGTCCATCCATATCTTCTTCTAAGATATATTTAACCATAGAAATACTAGGTTCAACTTTAATTTGTTCATCGGGTTTAGGTGTTCTAATATAGCTTTTGTTAACCATAGTTGAAACTTTAGCATGTTCCTTAATCCTAATAGGGAAAGGTGGTTTCTCAATATAAGTAGAAGGAGGCTACTATCTCAGAGTCAAGTCCATATTTAGTGCTAAACTTTTGAAAAGCATCGGTATCCATAAAAGATTAACACAATCATACTTAAGTTTGATACCTGACTCTTTACCTTCGACGAGTTCCCAATCTTCAGAGTTGCGTTTAATTCTTTCCAAAAGATCCCACCGGAATTCAATAGTCTTCTTCATAAATGAACCAGCACAAGAAGTATCAAGCATGGTTTGATCATTACGAGAAAGCCGAGCATAAAAATTCTGGATAATAATTTCTCTTGAGAGCTCTTGATTGGGGCATGAACATACATTGACTTAAGCCTCCCCCAAGCTAGAGCGATACTTTCTCCTTCACGAGGCCAAAAATTGTATATATAATTCCGATCATGATGAACTAGATGTATAGGATAAATTTTTTGGTGGAACTCCAATTTCAAATGATTCCAATTCCATGATCCAATATCATCACATAGCCTATACCATGCCAATGATTTTCCCTTCAAAGATAAAGGGAAAACCTTTCCCATAACTTCATCTCCGGTTAAACCTGCAAGCTTAAACAATCCACAAATTTGTTCCACATATATTAAGTGCATATCAAGATGTTCGGTTCCATCTCCTCCATAAGGATTAGCTAGCAGTTGTTCTATCATACCCGAAGGAATTTCATATTCAATATTTTCAGTAGGTGTAGTAGGTTCAGGGGTTGCTAATTGTGGTTCCGGATGAGGGGAAGATACCCCGAACAAACTCCTCAAAGGATTGTTTTCCATAGTAACAAGTGACAATAAATTTCAGCACACTATATAAATGTTTCCTTACCAAATTCCACTTACCCAAGGCGCTTCACTCGCCGGCAATGGCGCAAGAAAATAGCCTTGATGACCCACAAGTATAGGGGATCAATTGTATCTCTTTTCGATAAGTAAGAGTGTCGAACCCAACGAGGAGCAAAAGGAAATGAGAAGTAGTATCCGGTAAGGTATTATCTGCAAGTGCAGAAATTGTAAGTAGCGAGTAGCTTGATAGAAAGATAATTTGTAACGAGAAAGTAAAGATAATAGTAAAAAAAGTGCAGCAAGGTAGCCCAATCCTTTTGAGGCGAAGGACAGGCCAAAATGGTCTCTTATGATAAGCAAAGCGTTCTTGAGGGTACACGGGAATTTCATCTAGTCACTTTCATCATGTTGGTTTGATTTATGTTCGCTACTTTGATAATTTGATATGTGGGTGGACCGGTGCTTAGGTGTTGTTCTTACTTGAACAAACCTCCTACTTATGATTAACCCTCCTGCAAGCATCCGCAACTACGAGAAAAGTATTAAGAATAGATTCTAACCATAGCATTAAACTTTCGAATCCAATTGGTTCCTTACGAAATAGTGCATAAACTGGGGTTTTAAGTTTTATCACTCTCGCAACCCACCATCTAATTGCTACTCCACAATGCATTCCCTTAGGCCCAAATATGGTGAAGTGTCATGTAGTCGATGTTCACATGACACCACTAAGGGAATAACAACATACATACTATCAAAATATCAAACACATATCAAGTCACATGATTACTTGCAACATGATTTCTCATGTGACCTCAAGAACAAAAGTAACTACTCACAAATGATAATCATGATCAGAGGAGTATTAAATAGTATAATGGATCTGAACATACAATCTTCCACCAAATAAACAATATAGTAATCAACTACAAGATGTAATCAACACTACTAGTCACCCACAAGTACCAATCTATAGTTCAGGTAACAGGATTGAACACAAGAGATGAACTAGGGTTTGAGAGGAGATGGTTTTGTTGAAGATGTTGATGGAGGTTGCTCTCACCAAGATGGGAGAGTGGTTGGTGATGATGATGACGATGATTTCCCCCTCCGGGAGGGAAGTTCCCCAGGTGGAATCGCTCCGCCGGAGGGCAAAAGTGCTCCTGCCCAAGTGCCGCCTCGAGCCGGCGGCACTTCATCCCGAAAGTCCTCCTCTTATTTTTCTAGGTCAAAATGACTTATATACCAGAAGATGGGCACCGAAGGTGGGCCGAGGAGGCCACAACCCACCAGGGCGCGCCTGGGGGGCCTAGCGCGCCCAGGTGGGTTGTGCCCACCTGGTGGCCCCCCTCTGGTGTTTATTGGCTCCAGTATTTCTCCAATAATCCATAAAAAGTCTCCGTAAAGTTTTAGCTCATTTGGAGTTGCGCAGAATAGGTGGCCTAACATAGCTTTTCCAGGTCCAGATTTCCAACTGCGGGAATTCTCCCTCTTGCTGTGTTCCTTGCAAATTATGAGAGAAAAGGCATTAGAATTACTCCAAAAAGCATTATTATGGATAAAAGTATTATAAATAACAGTAACAAAACATGATGCAAAATGGACATATCATGTCCTTGGGTGAATTTCTAGGTCCCATGCAAGAAATGGGAATGGAATTCAAACATCTAGGCATCGTGCCTCAGCTGGAAGTATTGAGAAACTTGGTTTTTAAATTCCTGTAAATCCAAAACATGCATGAAAATCATGAAACTTGGCATGCTGTCATGACATGGCACCAACATGTTGTGGTAATTTTTTTTGCCGAATTGGGACAAGCTTTGGTATAAGCTTCTTGCAAACCGGAGTTTCTCTCAAGAAGGCTCATGGTTCCGAGAGGGAACATGTCACCTCCGTGTGCAAAATGACAAACACTGCCTTCTCCCGCCTTGATTTTTTTACACAGACAGCTTAGACCAAATTGGAGTTTTGTGTTTAAATTTGGAATTATTCTGGGTTCGTTTGGAATTTTTATGCATTAATTGAGTTTCTAGGTATTTAATGTGCATAATTCAAATTTGAACTACAAGCACATGCTCCAGTGCACCAAAGTTTGTTGAAAATCACATGTGTGACTTTGGGTAAATTTATAGGTCCCATGCAAGAAATAGGAATGAAATTCAAACATCTGGACGTCGTGGCTCGACCGGGAACATTGCGAAACTTGGTTTTTAAATTCCTGGAAATTCAAAACTCGCCTGAAAATCATGAAACTTGGCATGGTATCATTTCATGGCACCAACATGTTGTTGTAATTTTTCTGTACGATTTGCGAAGACGCACCCATTAACAATCAACAAAGTCATTTTGGAAGAAGTGTTGTCACGTTACAAATCGGAAACACAAGTATTATTGGAACCGTGGGCGTTCTCGTTACCAATTATGTGCCGCCACGCGTCCCCTTTTTTATTTGCTAGGAGGTGTCGTGCGGGGTAGCTATTTGAGTACGGGAGGCGTGCGATCAGACCCCTGCGCGTGCTCATCGGGAGGAGAGCCCTTTGACCTCTATCCACCATGCACCTTCCTCCCAACATCTCCATTAATAGTGCCCGAGCCCTTGTTTAACGGCGTGGTTATTCCTCACTGGATTGAGATTTAAGAGAGAAAAAATAAAATATGAAAAGAAAGTTTTGCATGGATCTTGATGTAAGATCCGACGGACCTATATAGCATCGACTACGACTTATAGCAAGACTGGTGAATATAAGGACGATGACAGTGGATAATAATTGTCTTACATATTTAGGAACATAATTAAAAAAAAGCCACATGCGGCAGCGCCCGAAATACACAAGGGCAAAAGAAGAAGGAATATAACGATCTGGCTCGCTGATCTCTACTTTGTTGATGCGTTGCTGCAGGCCACGAGAACTAGTCTCCGCGGCGAGCGGCGATGAGCTCTTTCTTGTCCTCAAGATGATGCTTGAGAGCATCCACGGATTCCTCCACCAGCCTATTGCACTTGATGTGCAGCATGGCATAATCTTCCATAAGTTTCTCGACGATGATGCCGGTCCTCTTCAACAAGGCAGTGGTCTCCTACTACTACTCCGCACTTCCAACTATCTTCGCCCTTAGCAGGTCGCTCTTGGCCCGAAGCTTCGCATTGCTCTCCCTTAGTTATCGGATGATGCTGGTAGCCTATTCAAACGAGGCTTTTATGTCATCCTACATCCTCGCCCAGCCGGAGATTTGATCCATCTGGCTATGGACGATCGCATGCATGCACCTGTAAGAGTCCTCGCCTGCCTGTGACACATTTTCCCAGGCTGCCGCGGAGCGGGAGGGCATCTGTGCTGCATTCGTGGCGCGATGGGACATCTCTTCTGCTTCCGTGGCACGGTCGGACTAGTGTGCTACATCGACGGCACGGCGGGACCTCTGTGCTTGTATGGCCGTGCGACGGGACATGTCGGATGCTTTCATGGTGAGGCGGGACATCTCTCATGCTTCCGCTTCCATGCTCGCCTCTCCCTGGTGGCAATCTCTCGACCCAGAACTCACGCTGGACATGGCAGATGCAAGGGAACGATGATGAATGACTTGTTTGTTTTTGTGGATGAGGAGTTGAGGAGGAATGTGCAGTCATCTTGGAGTAGTAGTATTTATAACCGAGTACTAATACACTCCTAAGTGGGAAACCATTTAGGTTTTGATCGGTGTGAACAGGTTTGCAATTAAATATAGCGTGGTAGTAATTTGGAATGTGACGGGACGCAGGCTCAAAATTTATTGACGGTTCTATAATTTCTAAGTGCGGCAATTTTCCCGGACGACGTAACATGTGCACGCTTTGTTGGCCGCGTACGTGGCATTTGCACCATAGGGTGCACCGCAATAGGCAATGTTAGCACACGTCTTGTTCCAACAACCATGTGCGCTCGTTATTACCATCACACACGCTTCTTTTAATTAGAATGTGTGCCCGTCTAGCACACACACGTTGATCTGTCTAACTATTTCTGTTTGTTGTGGCTAATCGCAAATAGTTCATCCGTGTGAAGTGTATGCCATCAATCGCAGACACTTTGATCTAGCTGACCTTTTCCATTCTGTTGCCTAATCGCAAACAGTTAATCCTTCTCAAGTGTATGCCCTCAATCGCACACACCTTTATCTAGCTACCCGTTTCTGTTGTTCCTCCTCATCACAAACAGTTAATCTGAGTGAACTGTATGCCATATATCGCACACGCCTTCATCTGGCTGCCCGTTTCTATTCTTCTTACTCATCGCAAACTCTTCATTGAACTGAACCGTATGCCCTACATCGCACACGCATCTAAAATCAGAACCGTGTTTGATGCATCCATCATCGCAAACTTTTTGCACCTTTTTTGACGGGGTTTTACACCACCCTTTGGGATTATTCAATCGCACATAGTTTCGTCACAGGGTCACTGATCGTAGTGTCGCGTTAGCAGCATCCTACAGTAGTGGCATGCATAAAAGAATTCAGAGGACATTCAAATAATATTCATAGATAAGCTAATCATAAATCCACAATTCATCAGATCTCGGCAAACACACCGCAAAAGAGTATTACATCGAATAGATCTCCAAGAACATCGAGGAGAACATGGTATTGAGAGTCAAAGAGAGAGAAGAAGCCATCTAGCTACTAGCTATGGACCCATAGGTCTGTGGTAAACTACTCATGCTTCATCGGAAGGGCAATAGAGTTGACGTAGAAGCCCTCCGTGATCGAATCCCCCTCCAGCACGACGCTGGAAAAGGCCCCTAGATGGGATCTCACAGGTACAGAAGGTTGTGGTAGTGGAAAAGTGTTTTCGTGGATGCCTCTGTTGGTTTGGGGATATATGGGTATATATAGGCGAAATAATTAGGCCAGGAGGTGCACGAGGGGCCCACAAGGGTGGGGGCGCGCCCTACCCCTCTAGGCGTGCCCTCTGTCCTTGTGGTCACCTCGTGGCTCCTCCGACTTCATCTCCAAGTCTCTTGGTTGTCTTCTGGTCCAAGAAAAATCATCGCGAAGGTTTTATTCCGTTTGGACTGCGTTTGGTATTCCTTTTCTGCGAAACCCAAAAATAGGGAAAAACAGGAAACGACTCCTGCCTGTATCTACTACTATTACTCCACACATCGACCGCTATCCAGCATCCATCTAGTGCATTAAGTTCATGGAGAAATGGAGTAATGCAATAAGAAGGATGTCATGATGTAGGCCAAATCAATTTATGTAGAAGTAGACCCCATCTTGTTATCCTTAATAGCAACGATACATACGTGTAGGTTCCCCTTCTGTCACTGGGATCAAGCACCGTAAGATCGAACCCATCACAAAGCACCTCTTCCCATGGCAAGAAAAATCGATCTAGTTGGCCTAACTAAACCAAATATTCGAAGAAGAAATACGAGGCTATAAGTAATCATGCATATAAGAGATCAAAAGACTTAAATAACTTTTATGGATAAAAACATAGATATGATCATAAACTCAAAGTTCATTGGATCCCAACAAACACACCGCAAAAAGAGTTACATCAAATAGATCTCCAAGAGACCATTGTATTGAGAATTGAGAGAGAGAGAGAGGGAGCCATCTAGCTACTAACTACGAACCCGTAGGTCTACAAAAGACTACCCACGCATCATCGGAGAGGCACCAATGAGGATGATCAACCCCTCCATGATGGTGTTTAGATTGGATCTGCTGGTACTGGAACTTCCGATGGCTGGATTTGATTTTCGTCCACTCCCATAGGGTTTCTGGAATATTGGAGTATTTATGGAGCAAAGAGGCAGTAAGGGAGGACACCGAGGTGGGCACAACCCACCTGGGCGCACCTGGGGGCCCAAGCGCGCCCTCGTGGGTTGTGCCCCCTCGGGGCACTCCCAGGTGCTTCTCCGGCCCATTGGATGTCTTCCGGTCCATAAAAATTCCACAAAAAGTTTCGCTGCATTTGGACTCTGTTTGATATTAATTTTCTGTGATGTAAAAAACAAGCGAAAACAACAACTGGCACTTGGCACTATGTCAATAGGTTAGTCCCAAAAAAGATATAAAATGATTGTAAAACATCCAATAATGATAATATAACAACATGGAACAATCAAAAATTATAGATACGTTGGAGACATATCAAGCACCGTGGCATATGAGGGTACGGTTGCCCTCTCTCTACCTCTCTATATATAAGGGGAAGGGGGGAGGTGGCGCCCCTAGGGGATATCATCTAGGGCCGACAACCACAAGAGGGAAACCCTAGATGGGTTTTCCCCTTAGGAGACTTGGCCCCCAAGCCAAAGGGGTGGGCACCCTAGGGGGGCGCCCCCACCTCCCATGGAAACGTGGGATGGGGTGAGGGGGCGCACAACCCCTTAGGCCTCATTTGGTTGTTGGGGTGGAAAAATCCAGGGAAATAGGCCCCTAGGGGGAGATCTTCCTGTGCATATGAATCCCTCCCACCATGGGGGAAATGGTCCCACTACCCCATGTGCCCAAATGGCAACAAGGGAGGGAAAGAAACCCCTCACGTAGAACATACAGATATAACACAATAGATCAAAGATAATTAGGAAAAACAGATCAAAGATAAAAACTGCACAAATAATTTTACAATAAAAAAACAGACACATACAAAAACTTCAGAATTCATGTAAACTATAATTTCATTAAAAAATACAACTGATATCCATCACTTCACCAAGGTTCAAATACCCATCGGTCCACATTTCATTCCGATTAAGCGTTGAGCTAAACCTTTTTCCGTGTTCCAACATAAAAGCAATCAATACAATTGGCATTGATGCATCATTGTTTAAGTTTTTTCACTACAAAATTCTGAATTATCAAGTTGTCATGTCCGAGGCATAGACACTTTCGAATAGGATGGGCTGCAAGGTGAAAATCACTAGTCCTACTCAGGTCTTTTCTCCACTCCGCATCTACATCAGGTACCACAACTCGATGTTCGTTGAACTACAAAAAAAGGAAGTTCGCACCATGTATCCAACTGAGAATTGTAACAATTACATGAGCACATGATGACTATAGCTTAGATTTTTAGTAACAATCAGCAGAACTTGTTGAGAAAAAAGATAAGAGCCAGAATACTAACTTCTATTTTTGGTTATTGTGTCATACATTTCAGTAATAATTACTAAATAAGTAAGGACAAAAGAAAGGAAGATGATAAGCAATAGATCATTATTGTCAAGCTTCCCGCCAATATATAATTCCAAAATTAGTAAAAATGGGGACAAAAAATGTATAATGGGGAAAGTAAGGACAAAACAAACATGGATTTTTTAGTGCATAGAATTAAAGGCATCAATCTATAAAAGGATGTAAGGCAGTCTAACAAACAATTCACAAACAATGTATTCTCCGGCAATGTCGTAAGTGTAAATGAATGCATAGAAGAACTTGTGCAACAAATATAAAAAATTGTTATTGTTCTTCAGAAGACCCTAACCAACAGTAAGCATCACTTCTAAAAATAGTGTACCAAGGAAGATTCAAACCTGGAGCTAGCACAAGCACAATGAAAGTACTAAATTACTAATAGATATATGGCACATGCCCGCACTCCACTGCTGTTACAAGTTACTTCCCTGATGAGTGAATCTGTAACTAGCTAGTTGATACTTGGCAGTACTATCTATTTCTTAAGCAAGACCCTACAATTATTCGCAAGAAAGGAAAATTAACATCGGTGTAAAACTGTTGTCCTAGCAGGTAGCTAGTCTACTCTAGTGTGTCATCCCGTGAAACTGACGTCAAAACTGAAAAGGTTTGTCATTTGTCAACCAGATTGCTAGAAGGTCACTTGAATGATAGCATATTCTAACTGAAGCAACAAAGAAAAGAAATTAAATAAATATCAAGGTGTTTGAGTGTCCCGGCAAATTCAGCAACACATACAAAATTACTAGTAGGAGTCCATAAGGAGCTGTAACAAGTTATTTTCCTAATGAGTAAGTTTTTTGTTACTAATTGGCACTTGGCAAGCTGGGAGTACTATCCATGTGTTGTGTTTCTTGCTTAATCAAGGTCTGCGAGTCAATGCCGTCTAACTAGACAGCCAGAAAAATAACATCACCAACCAAATCTCTTGCTGACTAGTCAATCAATTTATACCAACAAATAAATTTAAGCTTCCTCACATCACATCTTATGATTGTGTGAAAAATTAAGGAGAAGGCATCCAGGGATGGCTGTCATATACCTTTCATCAGGTGAAATATTTTCGATGACCAACGAACGAAAAGGCACTTAGCCACTGAACACAACACGGCCGCCACCACCTAGCATTTTCGGATAAAGAAAATCATTTGCTAATGCCAGAGGTTCAGAGCACTTGCATGTGGCACACAATCGAATACTTATCAGTTCGGGACACAAAAGTTTGTGCAAAAATGCATGAAAACACATACTGTAGGAAAGGTAGCACACATGTGCACCACAGGAAACACCAAAACAGCACCTAGACAGCCTCTGCAATAAGAAAAAAGCAAGACATGTGTTAGTGTTGTGATGAATATATGATCTAGCTGAGAAAAATATGAGCTAACATGTGCCGAAAT
Source organism: Triticum urartu (assembly GCF_056163025.1). NCBI lineage: Eukaryota > Viridiplantae > Streptophyta > Magnoliopsida > Poales > Poaceae > Triticum > Triticum urartu. The sequence goes on from NC_141879.1 coordinate 430,316,504, forward strand.
GCAAATTATAGGCAATTATATACAAATCAGTATATGAATTTAATCTTTCTAAAATGCTAGTTGTGGAGCTCTTTGTGTGCATGTAAGTGAAATGCATGATTATAGTGTATTAATTATGATACAACCATGCTTTATCATACTGTAATTGATACTACTCCTATCTGATAATTGTCTATACGATCATGCTCCTAATGAATTGATCTTACACAAGGTCTCCTATATTTTGCCTACGAGTCTATTAATTGTGATTGATTAGATGTCAACTGCTGCTGAACCGATCAATGGTTGCTCCAATCATCTCTGAAATAAAGTACACTCTGACATTGACACTGCTTGTGCATTGGTGCCCTTGTATGAAAATTAGTTGTCTTGACTAGTACAGTAATTTACTCCGACTTATGCTTTTCCCCCTTTCAGAAAGGAACAATACAGGAATATATGAGATGGATTCTTATTAACCAATGAAGTAAATTTTGTCTCTGGCATGTGGAATTATTTCGAAGAAGAGAAGGTTCGAGTTCTTGGATCTGACCAGCTAGTTCAGGCATTAGTGCATGGATGGTGAGTTGATGGATTGGAGAAAAAAATACGAGGTGGAAGAGGAGCGCGGCTAACCTTGGTGGAAGTAGGTGGAAGTTGATCGTGGAACCGTCGCCGTTGCCGTCACTGGAGGGGCAGGAACTTTGAGGAGGACGGTAGATCTGGGGAAGGAGGAGGGTGACGACCATGGCCGTCGCGGTCGCTGGTGGGTGGAGCATGCAGGCGGAGCACCGGAGGGAGGGGGCGGTCCGTCTCTCCGGTCACTGCCGAAGAAACTCAGAGGCGGAGGATTGGATCTTGGCCGTTGTCGCCTTTCGGTCGCTGCGCTCGCAGTCTCGCTCAAGCCATGGCTTCTCTCCCCAACCCCTCGAGGCGTGGAACGTTTCCCCGGGGAAATGACGCGGGTAGGGCAGGGATACCTCCCCAAGGAATCTGTCCAAACATCGCGCTCGATTTCCCCAGCTCGATCGGGCTCGTGCTTTTCTCGCCCGAGGAATAAGCAGGGTTCCCTCCGGGATCCCGTGCAACCAAAAAAGGCCTTAGAGGGCTGGTTTGCCCCCTCCCCTTGGCCCATGAGCCCCCCAACACTTGTCGGGGCCCCCAAAACCCCTTTTGGTCATGCTGGTCATCACCCGGTACCCCCGGAACAATTCTAGACTCCAATACCCCTCGTCCAATATATCAATCTTCACCTCCGGACCATTCCGGAGTTCGTCATCACATTCAGGATCTCATTCGGGACTCTGAACAACCTTTGGGAACCATCATAATGACTCAACTATACTTATATCGTCACCAAACGTTAAGTGTGTAAACCCTGCGAGTTCGAGAACTATGCAGACATGACCGAGACACCTCTATGGTCAATAACCAATAGCGGGACCTGGATGCCCATATTGGTTCCTACATTCTACGAAGATCTTATCGGTCGAACCTCGATGTCAAGGATTTAGGTAATCCCGTATGTAGTTCCCTTTGTCTATCGGTATGTTACTTTCCCGAGATTTGATCGTCGATATCTCCATACCTAGTTCAATCTCATTACCGACAAGTCTCTTTACTCGTTCTATAATACAAGATCCCATGGCTAAGTCATTAGTCACATTGCTTGCAAGCTTCTTGTGATGTTGTATTACCGAGTGGGCCCTGAGATACCTCTCTGTCATACGGAGTGACAAATCCCAGTCTTGATCCATGCCAACTCAATAGACACCCTCGGAGATACCTGTAGAGCACTTATAGTCACCCAGTTACATTGCGACGTTTGGTACACACAAGGTACTCCTCTGGTGTCAATGAGTTGCATGATCTCATGGTCGTAGGAACATATACTTGACATGCAGAAAACAATAGCAATAAACATGACACAATCATATACTACGTTCATAGTTTGGGTCTTGTCCATCACATCATTCTCCTAATGATGTGATCCCGTTATCAAATGACAACTCATGTCCATGGCTAGGAAACCATAGCCATCTTTGATCAATGAGCTAGTTTGGTAGAGGCTTACTAGGGACATGTTGTTGTCTATGTATCCACACATGTATTTGAGTTTCTGATCAATACAATTCTAGCATGGATAATACACGATTATCATGAACAAGGAAATATGATAATAACTAATTTATTATTGCCTCTAGGGCATATTTCCAACACGATGAGTGTTGAGGCACACGGCAGGTTTTGTTATTTTTTGACCTTCACAGATGATTTGAGCAGATATGGGTATATCTACTTAATGAAACACAAGTCTGAAACATTTGAAAAGTTCAAAGAATTTCAGAGTGAAGTGAAGAATCATCGTAACAAGAAAATAAAGGTTCCATGATCTGATCGCAGAGGTGAATATTTGAGTTACGAGTTTGGCCTTCATTTAAAACAATGTGGAATAGTTTCACAACTCACACCACCTGGAACACCACGGCTTAATGGTGTGTCGAACGTCGTAACCTACTTTATTAGATATGGTGCGACCTATGGTGTCTCTTACCGATTTACCACTATCGTTTTGGGGTTATGCATTAGAGACAGATGCATTCACATTAAATAGGGCACCGTCTAAATTTATTGAGATGACACCGTATGAACTGTGGTTTGGCAAGAAATCTAAGTTATGGTTTCTTAAAGTTTGGGGTTGTGACACTTATGTCAAAAGGCTTCAGCCTGATAAGCTCGAACCCAAATTGGAGAAGTGTGTCTTCATAGGATACCCTAAGTAAACAATTGGGTACACCTTCTGCCAAGAATGGAACATTTCTAGAGAATGAGTTTCTCTCGAAAGGAGTGGGAGGAAAGTAGAACTTGATGAGGTAATTGTACCTTCTCTCAATTTGGAAATTAGCACATCAGAGAAATCCGTTCCCGTGATGCCTACAGCAACTAGAGAGGAAGCTAATGATGATGATCATGACACTTTAGATCAAGTTACTACTGGACCTCGTAGGTCGAACAGAGCATGTTCCGCACCAGAGTGGTACGGTAATCTTGTTCTGGAAGTCATGTTACTAGATCATGGCGAACCTACGACCTATGAAGAAGCTATAATGAGCCCAGATTCCAATAAATGGCTTGAGGCCATGAAATCTGAGATAGGATCCATGTATGAGAACAAAGTATGGACTTTGGTGGACTTGCCCGATGATCGACAAGCCATTGAGAATAAATGGATCTTCAAGAAGAAGACTGAAGCTGATGGTAATGTCACCATCTACAAAGATCTACTTGTCGCGAAAGGTTTTCGACAAGTTCAAGGGCTTGACTACAATGAGACCTTCTCACTCGTAGCGATGCTTAAGTCAGTCCGAATCATGTTAGCAATTGCCGCATTTTACTATTATGAAATTTGGCAAATAGATGTCAAAAACTGCATTCCTTAATGGATATTAATGAAGAGTTGTATATGATGCAACCAGAAGTTTTTGTCGATCCTAAAGATGCTAAAAAAATGTGCAAGCTCCAGCGATGCATCTATGGACTGGTGCAAGCTATCGGCGTCCTGGGAACGGGGGTACCTAGACTTGACTGCCTGCATCCCAGGGCGTGGCTCCACCAATGGCCTGGTACGGCCCATCTTCACCAGCAACCACTCAAGACCCTCGCGAGGGGCCAAGCCTCGCGAGGAGGACGACACCAAGACCTCCTCCGGGGCGGCCTCCCTAGGCTGGCTCCCGAGGAGCGAAGATATCTATGCAAAGGGCACCTCACAAGGTTCACATGACGTGAGCCATGATGACCAAGGCCAGGCGGGCGCCAGCGGGCGCAGGGTGCCAGTTTCCTCTTTGGCACTAAAGGGGAAAGTGTAGGCGAGGAGTCCCGAGGCATCAAGCAAAGGTTTCCATATCGGTGCAACAAGACCAAGACCGGTAGGACGGAGGTCACCGCGGAGCCCACGGTGGCGTCACCACCAGAGCCTTTGGCAGGCAAAGACCACCTTTTGTCAGGATAACTTGTACTAGTTGTTTCCCTTCGAAATTGGCCATTGTGGGCTCCCTTCCCGCCTAAACATTTGGGAAGAGGACCAGGGCCTCTATAAATAGGGCTAGCCACCACCATAGTCGAGGACCGGCTCATCTGAGGATGGATCTTCAAGACCATCCCCCCACACACAAGCTCACCGAGCTCAAGAACACCAGTCCTCAGGAGGTTTTCCATCCTTTATACTAGTTCGTCCTCATCCTACGAGGCAATCCACCACACCACACTGGAGTAGGCTATTACACCACAACGGTGGCCCGAACCAGTATAAACTCAAGTGTCTCTTGTTCCTTGGGTTTGGCAAGCTAGGCCTAGAGATTGTTGCGAGAGTGAGCGAGAGAGAGAGAGAGAGATCTTCGTGCGCACCCCAGTGTTCGAACCTCAAGGGTTTGCCGAAACCCATGATCCGTCATTTGGTGCGCCAGGTAGGGGTGCACCGAAGCTTTGCCTCTCCGCTTGCTTCGTCCAGCTCCATGGCCTATGCCATCTCCCCATTTAGGCCGGCGGGTGCTTGCGGATGCGCCGTGGGCATCCGGGCCTTCACCCACGCTTTACGACAGGTGCAGTGGCCACGCAAGTTCAGGCCGGAGATGCCACCCCGCTACGACGGCACGGCGGATCCGGCGGCTTTCCTGCAGGCGTATGAGGAGGCCGTCCTCGAAGCCGGAGGAGATGACCGGGTCATGGCCAACTAGTTCCCCCTGGCCCTGGCTGGCGTGCCACATGCCTGGCTGCTCAGCCTGCCAGGATCTTCGGTGGCCTCCTAGGAGGAGCTGCGCCGCCTCTTTGTCGCGCGCTTCACGGCACAGGCACCTCTCGCCGTTGTAGCCCTCCTACGTGGTTCGCGGGCACCACGTCCAGCAGTTCTTCCGCCAGGTGGGTGCTGCCAGCGTGCAACCAGGGGCTCCCCCGGGATGGGCGGCGCCCCAGGCCGACCTCACCTTCAGGTCGGAGGACCACCCAAATATCACTGTGGGCTCAGGCATGCTCCCGATGTTGTGCACACCCACCATCTGCAACGTGGAGGTGACCACGACCCTCATCGACAGTGGAGCTGGCCTCAACGTGCTCTCTGTCGAAGCCTTCGGCTTGCTTCATGTACCATACGGCAGGCTCCGCCCCACCAAGCCTTTCTCTGGGGTCGGTGTCGTCTCCACCAGCCCCCTGGGGCAAATACTCCTCCCGGTCACCTTTGATACCCGTGACAACTACCGCACCAAGCTGATCGACTCCGACATTGCCCACATCGGCCTCCCGTACAACGCCATCCTCGGGTACCCTGCACTGGCTCAGTTCATGGCAGCAAGCCAACCATCCTACAACCTCATGAAGATGTCGGGGAGCAGCGGCACTCTCACCGTGGCAGGGGACACCAAGGAATCCCTAACGGCTCTCAAGCTCGCCTTCAGAGCTGCTGCGGCAGCACGTCCAGCCGTTGAGGCCGCCCCAAGGGCTAAGGGGGCCGTGCCAGCAAAAAAGAAGCAGCTGTTCAGTCAAGATCAGGCGGAAACCAAGAAAATGCCGGTTGAGGAAGACGGGGCCTTGGGAGCCACTTTCACCATAGGCGCCAACCTCGACCCCGACCAAGAAGAGGCGATGGTGAGGTTCTTGTGTACGAACAAGGAGGTATTCTCCTGGGAGCCCAAGCAGGTAGTGGGATTCCCAAGGGGAGTAATCGAGCATCACTTAAGGGTGTGCCCCAATGTGCGCCCTGTGAAGCAGAAGGCGCGACAGCAGTCCACGGAGAAGCAGTCTTTCATCATCCAGGAAACCCGCAAGCTACAAGTCGCGGGCTGTCGGCGTCCTGGGAATGGGGGTACCCAGACTTGCCTGCCTGTGGCCCAGGGCGTGGCTCATCCAGCGGCCTGGTACGGCCCATCTTCACTGGCAACCACTCAAGACCCTCGTGAGGGGCAAGCCTCGTGAGGCAGACGACACCAAGACCTCCTCCGGGGCGGCCTCCCTAGGCCGGCTCCCGAGGAGTGGAGATATCTATGCAAGGGGCACCTCGCGAGGTTCGCGTGACGTGAGCCATGACGACCAAGGCCAGGCAGGCGCTAGCGGGCGCATGATGCCAGTTTCCTCTTTGGTGCTAAAGAGGCAAGCACATGCGAGGAGTCCCTAGGCCTCATGCAAAGGTTTCCATATCGGTGCAACAAGACCAAGACCAGCATGAAGGCAGGACGGAGGTCACCATGGAGCCCACGGCGGCGTCACCACCAGAGTGTTTGGTAGGCAAAGACCACCTTTTGTCAGGATAACATGTACCAGTTGTCTCCCTTCGAAATTGGCCATTGTGGGATCCCTTCCCACCTAAACATTTGGGAAGAGGACCAGTGCCTCTATAAATAGGACTAGCCACCACCTTAGTAGGGAAGGATCATTCAGACCATCCTCACACACACAAGCTCATCGAGCTCAAGAACACCTCTCCTCAGGAGGTTGTTCATCCTTTGTACTAGTTCATCCTCAGCCCACGAGGCAATCCACCACACCACATTGGAGTAGGGTATTACACCACAACGGTGGCCCAAACTAGTATAAACTCTCGTGTCTCTTGTTCCTTCGGTTCGGAGAGCTAGGCCTAGAGATCGTTGCGAGAGTGAGCAAGAGAGAGAGAGAGAGAGATCTTCATGCGCACCCTAGTGTTTGAACCTCAAGGGTTTACCGGAACCCACGATCCGACACGGGTGTCATCCGCGAGGTCCGGTACCTAGAATGTTTGGCGAACCCCCTCGTTGTGCCCAAGAATGGTGGGAAGGAACGTATGTGCGTCAACTTCACCAACCTCAACAAAGCCTGCCCACAAGACCCGTTCCCACTTCCACGCATCGACCATATCGTCGACTCCACCGCCGAATGCGACCTGCTGTGTTTTCTAGATGCCTGAAAGTGCGTTATATCGACTAGAGGGGGGGGTGAATAGGTGATTTTTATGAAAGTCTTCAAAACATGAGAGTTATGAAGACAAACAGCGAAGAGTATGCCTATTACTATGCAGCGGAAGTTAGATTACACTAGGCCAGCCATGGTCATGTATTCAATAGAGTGAAAGCACAATGACAAACAGCTTCAGTGTAATAAGGATCAGGTAGGAAGAAGTTATGAAGCCAAACAGATCATACTTTCACGTTGTGAAGACAAAAAGATAAAGCAAGCATGCAATGGCTTCACAATGAGTAACAGTAAGAGAAGGAAGTGAAGATAAAACCAGTGACTCGTTGAAGACAATGATATGTTGGACCAGTTCCAGTTGCTATGACAACTGTACGTCTGGTTGGAGTGGCTAGGTATTTAAACCTTAGGACACACAGTCCCAGACACCCAGTCCTGAACACACAGTTCAGGACACCAAGTCCTCACTGTATTCTCCTTCAGCTAAGGTCACTTAGTCCTCGCCCAATCACTCTGGTAAGTCTTCAAGGTAGACTCCCAAACCTTCACAGACTTCGTTCACTGGCAATCCACAATGTCTCTTGGATGCTCTGAACGCGACGCCTAACCGTCTGGAGGATTCACAGTCCTCAAGTGTAATAAGTCTTCAGATCACACAGACACGAAGACTTAAGTGATGCCCAATTTATTCTGGCTTTGGGTGGTTAGGGCTTTTCTCCTCACTAGGAATTTTTCTCTCAAAGGCTTTGAGGTGGGTTGCTCTCAAACGACAAAAGCCGTGCACTGAAATATGAGTAGCCAACCGTTTATGGTTGTGGGGGTGGGCTATTTATAGCCACTTGGCAACCCGACCTGATTTGTCCGAAATGACCCTGGGTCACTAAGGAACTGACACGTGTCTCAACGGTCACATTTCGAACTCTCATGGCAACTTTACTTGGGCTACAAGCAAAGCTGACTTGTCCGGCTCTGGACAAGATTCGCTCTCATTGTCTTCACTCGAAGATATAGGTTTTTGATTTAGGCATCACTTCAGTCATTCTGACTGGTTCTCCTGGACCCCACTTAACAGTACGGTGGTTCCTATGACTCAACACAAAAGAAAAAGAACTACGAAAGATCTAAGTCTTCGAGCTCCATATGCTTCATAACGTGTCTTCTTTTGTCATAGTCTTCAAAGTGAATATCTTCATGTACCACCTTTGTCTTCAATGTCTTCATACATTTTTAGGGGTCATCTCTGGTAGTAAAACCGAATCATTGAGGGACTTCTACCTGTGTTTTCCTGCAATTCTCACAAACACATTAGTCCCTCAACTAGGTTTGTCGTCAATACTCCAAAACCAACTAGGGGTGGCACTAGATGCACTTACAATCTCCCCCTTTTTGGTGATTGATGACAAACTAGTTGAAGTTTTCAACGGGGAATATAAGGTGTGAAGTTTGTAAAGGATAGGGAATTGTCTTCATAAGTTGCAAGGGCTCCCCCTAAAGATGTGCATATAAGTTAATTTGCTTTTGGAATGCAAATGCACATGGCAGGTTGTACTTGTGGAGATCCACTTCAGCTTATGATGACAATCCACTATGCATGTGAAAGTATATGAAGATAATGACATGCATAATGGAAAATGGATGTCTGCAGAATGAGATAAGTGCGGAATTTATCGTCGCACATGCGGAATTTATCTTCGCAAACAGAGTGGCAAACAAGTAGCAGACGACCATCGAGTTTTAGTGTTTACAACTCAAAGAACCAAATGAAGCAAAAACAAGAGTTGTAAACACGAAGCAAAATATAACAAGACATAAGGCACCCGCCCATATTGACCCACTTGAAGACTATAAACATCATATGCTTCTCCCCCTTTTGTCAGTAATGACCAAAAAGGTTTGAAGACATAGAGTTTTCTACGATTTCCCAGGCGCAGCAGGGTCGGTGGAGTTGTTTGGCGGTGCAGAACTTGGAGGTGCTGAAGCAGGTGGTGGTGAAGTAGCATCGTCGTCTTCATCAATGATCCTTGCAGTAACTGTGGCAGCAGATGAAGAAAACTCAGAGTCTTCAGGTGATGGTGTGTTGCGCATCACAGCCCTTCTAGGAGGTGTGGTGTCAAACTTGAAGCGCTCTGTGAAGCCATCCTCTTCAAGTTCAGCTTCAGTGCATATCATTGAGAGCCCTTTCCACGTACGATGGCAAGTCTCATGTGTAACGAAGGCATTCTTGGTGGCAAGGTTTCGAAGACGATTGACATCCACCAAGAGGCTCTTCATCTGACGTTTTAGCCAGTTGTGATGCCTAACCTACTTTTGGTGAAGGGCCACAAGAATCTCTCGGTCAGTGAGGACACGAGCACGCTTCTTGGGTCTTGGAGCATTTGTGCTGTCTGTGGCTTCAGTAGATGCTGGTGCACGTGTAGTGCCAGCCAACGGATATACCCTGGATATAGCTTCAACACCTTCAACATTCTGTGTGAAGGTCTGGTGTTCTGCATTCTTAAGACTTATCGGTTGCTTGTCAGGCTCAGGATATATTGCTTCAGCAGAGGTATCCACATCTGGCAGGAAGATCCGATGGTTCCGGGCTGAGGGCTGATACGAGATCGTAGAGTGCAGTTTGATCAGCCTCATCACCCAGTGGGCATAGAAATTCAAACCAAATAATTCCGAGCCTGACGCTGCAAGTTGGCGTATGAAGAGATCCTGTGCGTTGAAGCATTTGCCATGCAGGATATAGAATATGAGAGTCTTCATTGCACCTTCAATCTTTGCATTTGGAGAGTGCCCCTTAATGGGCCAGAGAGTCCGCCGGATGATGTGATATATGGTCCTGGGCAGGTACTCTAGGTCTTCAACGAAGAACTCAGTAGGATAAGGTGCATCCTGAGGCAATGGCTTCATCATTGAGAGCATCTGACTCATATTGGGTTCAGGCCTCTGGAATATGCTCTCAATAGCTTCAGAATGTAGTTGACAGCCTTCCTCGAAGAATTTGCCTGGAGTGGGCAGGCCGGTGAGCTCAATGATATCAAATGCATTGGCTTCATGATGGACATTGCCAGTCATCCACTCCAGGATCCAAGTCTTCGGATCTCTGTTGTATCCTTTTATATGAAGGGTGGCATAGAACTGAAGCAGAAGCTCTTCATTCCAGTGCTCTTCATCAGTCACAAACGGCAGCAGACCCACTTGCCTGAAGCAATCCAAAGCTTCCTCAAGACATGGCAGACCAGCAATGGCTTCAACCTCAAGGCGCTTGTGCGGGAAGATGCGACCTTGGTTGTATAAGATGCATGAATAATAGCTGCGCTGAGAATAGCTCCAAAACCTATCTGATACAATCCTTTCCCTTGAATAGGGGTTCTTGGAGCTATTGAAAAATGTATTGTCTGCCTTGAAGCTGTTAATATCAAAGGAGCCAGGTGCTGATGCAGGACCTGGGAACCTTGGAAGCCTTGGGACTGGCTTCTAGACATGAGGCCTGTGCTCAATATGATAATCAAACTGTGGACCTGCAGCAGACTCAGGAACAGAAGCGTCAGGCTTAGTAGCTTCGCTGTCCGCTGAAGCATTTGCTGGGGCGGGCTCCACATTTGCTTCAGTGTTTGTGGTGGCAGCCGCAACATTTTCTTCCTCTGCTGGTGTAGTTGGAGGAGCAAACTCAGGCACGTTCTTCTGGAGAACTGCATCTTGATGGAGTGGGGAAGTTTGTTCTGGTGGTGCTTCTTCATTGTCTTCGGCTGATGCAGCCGGAATTTCTTCAGTATGGACTTGAGGCCGTGGACCTTTGCGAAGCCTACGGAACGCAGACGACGCTTGTGGTGTCGGAGTGGGCTGGGCCTCAAAGTCTTCTTCCTCCTGAGGACGATCCGCCCATGACCCATCTTGTGCCATTGGCGTCAGAGGACGACCAATACTGATGAGTTCGCTTGTTTCAAGCTGAGGAAGGGCTGCATCATCTTGTACATTGTCTTGGTGACCAATGTCTTCAGCAGCTATGGGGTCGGCTGCTAGAATATCTTCAGCTTCAGGAGCCTCTGTGGGAGCAGGCTCATGAACTGTCAGCCGTCTTTCTACATTGGGGTGAATGACAGAGAGGGGTTCAACCATCAAGGGCTCTGTGGGAGCAGCCCGAGATTTCTTGATCTTGTGCTTCTTTTTGCTGGGGGCATTAGGAGAGGCTTCAAAGCTCTTCCTTTTTCTGGCTTCAGCCTCTGCAGTTCTTGTCTTCTTTAGCTCTGAAGCTGTTGACCGGCTCTTTGGCTTCGAGCCAGTCGTTGCGGTTGGGAAGACAAGCGGAGTTTCTTGTCTTGGTGCCTCTGGTTCATTCACAGCGGGCTGCTTCTTCTTCTTTGCGGCCATCTTGGGGTCGATGCCAGGACGCCCAAGTGCCTTGCGCTTCTCGGCCTCATTGTAGGCTTGCACACATCGTTCTGCCAGAGACTTCATCCTCTCACGCGAGCCCTGAGCTTCAGCATGCTTCTTCAGAAAGTTTTCCTTGAGCTCATGCAACATGGTTTTGAAGCTCTTCACTTCCTGCACGCTGAGCCTGGCCATGTGCTTCTTGAACTGAGCCTTTTCATGATCAATTTTCTGCTTCAGCTCAACGATGCGCTGAGCAATGGCAAGTTCTGAAGCGATTGCGCCTTGAAAGGCGACGCTGAGGCTAACAGGCAGCTGCAGATCATTGAAGCTTATGTCTGGTGAGTCAAACCATTCATCGATAAAGTTGTGGATGATGGCGACATCAAAGAGAGGCAGGTTGTTGAAGATTTTAGCTTCTTCTTTGCTTTTGATAAGTTGCTCTAGAGCGTCATCTCCCAGATCTTCATCGCTTGATAGATCAATGGCTTCGCTGCGCAGAATGGCAGCAGTAGTGAGCTCTTTGCCTGTTTGTTGCTGGGGCTCCTTTTCCTTCAGGGGCTTGGAGACGCGGGATACGTCTTCAGACTGCACACTGACTTCAGGAGGTGCAGTTTTCAATGGCTTTGCCCTTGAGATTTTTGAGGCAGGGACCGGCTTTGAAGCTTTTGATCTCTTCGTCTGCTTTGGCTTCGACACAGCAGGAGCTTCATCAGAATCAGAGTCAGCTGGAGGGTCATTCACGGCAGTCCCTTGGACTAAGATGTGGGTGATCAGGCCCTCAAGATTGGCAAACGGACCGATGATATTGGGTTCAGCGTCGCGTGTGCCATCTGCCCTTGGTGCGGAGGGACCAGGGTTGAAATCTAACCCAAATTTCTTCTTATTCAGCTTCGCTGATTGTTGGGCAAACTTAAAGTTGCGCTTGAAGAGATTGTCATCACGACACCAGAGGAGTGAAGACGGATGCGCATCATCAGGCTGTGGTCCTCGGACCATGCATGGGTAGAAGCCTTGAGCAATGGCTTCATCTCTGGTCTTGGGTACGAGATTCTTGTATAAGATGTCCCCCCATGGCTTCTTGATGGCACTCTTTTCAGCATACTCCTGAGTGACGAAGCGGTATTTGAACCACTGTTCTGCCCAATAGCGTTGAATCCATTGGATTCGGGTCTTGCGCTGCCCATAGCTCTCTTCTGGATCTGTTTTGTACATTTCTGCCAAGTCTTCAGGCAGATCTTTGGAAGTTCCCTCACGTCTCTGTCTGCCCCCCTTCCTTGCTGCTTCTTCTGAAGCCATAAACTTTAACTTGAAAGGCTTCAAAACTTTCAAAGGCTTCAAAGGCTTTCCTTTTCTGGACCAACAGGAACTGGCTTCAGGAGAGTTTATGTGATGCTGTAAGAATTCTGCAAATGAATGCAGACTATGAGAACCGAAGGATTCTCCCACGGACATGTACCTGTGACAGCATTAAGGTGCGAGGGAAGGGGAAGAGGTCATATGCATTCTCAGAAGGTTTTGAAGATTAATCAGTTTAGAAGACAATGACCTCATCATGCGAAGACATTCACTCATAGATAAGAAGTTGGTTCCAGATTTGTACGAACCCACAGATCAGTACAAGTGAGGAATCTAACTACTTTATGAGGCACAAGTGAATATACTAGGCATGTTATGAGATGCAGATTGAGAGATCTAACTTGTGTGAAGACAAACTTCTTATGGTAGAAAGTGACAGAACCATAAGATCAGAAGGGGCTGTAAAAAGAAGTTTTATTTACCACACTGGAACTGCTAGACGGAAGGGAGTTGATGCCGAGCAGTTCAGTCCTCCGTGCCCTAACTTGGCGACGGAAAACACCTATGGCGACGACGGAGAGGACGATGTCCGCGGTCGGCGTGAGGACGGCGTTGGAGAGGTTGCGGCAGCGAAGCGCTTCGTCTCCGGCGTCGTCGAGTGCTAGCGGTGGCGCTAGGGTTCGTGCGAGGGTGGAAGAAAGAGATAATGACCGCGGTAAGTGTGAATTTATAGGCTCAGGGGCGGCACTGTGCTATTACACAGGTGCCCCTGGCGGTTCGCATTTGAGGAATGCGTGGCCAGTTAGCGGAAGTTTGGGGTTTGTTCCACATCCCACGCGCGCCTAAATTGTCGGGCGGTCGTTCCTGCTTCTCCGGATTTTATGTGGAGGAATGAGCATTAAAAACGGACTTTATGGTTGTCTCTATATCTTCAGCTGACAAGGATATAGTGAAGAAATTCGATAGTTTCAATAGAATGCATATGACTTGGAGAGATAGAATTTGAGATAGAAAGCATAGAGAGATTAGGGTCTGATCACATTCACTTAGTTCAAAAGATTCAACCAAGAAGACATAGCTATAAGTGAATGCTATAGAGGACAGAACACTAGAGTATATATCTATATAATCAACGTAGTGAAGATAATCATGAAGACATGTTGAGTTTGAAGCCAAACCAAATGTGAAGATATTTCAAGGTAACGCCATGAGTGAAACACTTCAAAATGGAACGTTTGGTGGTGGCGTTACCCACCGTATAGGAAGTATTAGACCCAGACACGGCGCACAATTATCGTGGCGCTCCGAAGTCAAATTCCACATTAATGTATTCACACTTAGAATGTATGTCTTCATTGATTGAAGATATACTTTACTTTGTGTGTTGCACATCTAAGTCATCAATATGCATAAGTGTTAGGATGTGTGCCTGATCACAGGACATTTGAGGATTCCAAGATATTTAGCTCACACCGTAACTTGCAAAACCTCTTCTCATCCAAGGGCTTGGTGAAGATATCTGCCAATTGCTCTTCAGTGTTGACGTGTATGATATCAATGTCTTCCTTCACAACATGATCTCTGAGAAAGTGATGATGAATTTCAATGTGCTTTTTCTTCGAGTGCTGAACTGGGTTGTTGGCAATCTTGATGGCGCTTTCGTTGTCGTAGTAAAGTGGCACTTGCTTCAGATGAATGCCATAGTCCTTGAGTGTTTGCTTCATCCACAGAAGCTGAGCGCAGCAAGATCTAGCAGCAATGTATTCAGATTCAGCAGTGGAGAGAGATACACAGTTCTGCTTCTTTGAAGACCAACATACAAGTGATCGTCCCAGAAAGTGACATGTGCCTGATGTAGACTTGCGATCAACCTTGTCACCAGCATAATCAGCATCCGAAAATCCAACCAAATCAAACTCTGAGCCCTTTGGATACCATAATCCTAGAGTTGGGTGTGAGCCAAATATCAAAGAATTCGCTTCACAGCTAAGTGATGCGACTCCTTTGGTGCCGCTTGAAATCGAGCACACATGCAAACACTAAGCATAATATCTGGCCTAGATGCACATAAATAAAGCAAAGACCCAATCATGGAGCGGTATACCTTTTGATCGAACTCTTTACCATTGTCGTCAGGACCTAGATGATGTTTGGCTAGCATTGGTGTTGTGAAGCCTTTGCAGTCTTGCATACCGAACTTCTTCAGGCAATCTTTGAGATACTTCTCTTGAGATATGAAGATGCCATTGCGTTGTTGTCGTATTTGAAGACCAAGGAAGAACTTCAGCTCCCCCATCATGGACATCTGATATTGCTCTTGCATCATATATCCAAACTCGTCTGTGTATTTCTGATTGGTGCAGCTGAAGATAATGTCATCCACATATATTTGGCACACCAACATTTCACCATCATATGTCTTCGTGAAAAGAGTGGGATCCAGGGAACCAGGTATGAAGCCTTTGCTCTTCAGGAAGTACTTGAGTGTGTCATACCAGGCCCTAGGGGTTTGTTTGAGGCCATACAGTGCCTTGTTGAGCTTGTATACCATGTCAGGATGTTTTGGATTTTCAAAGCCAGGCGGTTGTGCAACATACACTTCTTCTTCAATATTGCCATTGAGAAAGGCACTTTTCACATCCATTTGATATAGAAGTATGTTATGATGATTTGCATAGGCCAGCAGTATGCGTATGGCTTCAGGCCTAGCCACAGGAGCAAATGTTTCATCGAAGTCAATGCCCTCCACTTGAGTATATCCTTGAGCAACGAGACGAGCTTTGTTTCTGACAACTTGACCATGCTCATCTTGTTTGTTGCGATATATCCATTTAGTGCCTATAATGTTGTGCTTTTGTGGATCAGGACGCTTAACTAGTTCCCATACATTATTCAGCTCAAACTATTGAAGCTCTTCTTGCATAGCTTGAATCCATTCAGGTTCCATGAAGGCTTCTTCAACTTTCTTGGGTTCTGATATTGATATGAATGCGAAGTGCCCACAAAAATTTGCTAGCTGAGTTGCCCTTGAACGAGTGAGTGGACCAGGTGCATTGATGCTGTCAATTATTCTGTCAATCTGCACTTCATTGGCAACACGAGGATGTATAGGGCGAAGACTTTGCTCTTGCTAATCTGTGTTGTTGTTGGGAGGAATGTCTTCAGGCTGAGCAATGTCTTCATGTTGATCAGGTGCTGAGATGATAAGTTCTTCTTCAGGATGAGCTTCAGAAGGAATAATCTCTCCAGTTCCCATAAGCTTGATTGATTCACTAGCTGGAACTTCATCTAGAACATTTGGCAATTGCTCTCTTTGTGAACCATTTGTCTCATCAAACCGCACATCCACTGTTTCAACCACTTTGTAATGGAAGAGATTGAAGACTCTGTAGGAGTGTGAATCCTTTCCATATCCAAGCATAAAGCCCTCATGTGCTTTTGGTGCAAACTTTGAGGTGTGGTATGGGTCTTTAATCTAGCACCTTGCTCCAAATACTCTGAAGTAACTGACATTTGGCTTCTTGCCAGTTAGGAGTTCATAAGATGTCTTGTTCAGAAGCTTGTGAAGATAAACACGATTGATTGTATGACATGCAGTGTCAATGGCTTCAGTCCAGAATTTTCTTGGAGTCTTGTATTCATCTAGCATTTTTCTGGCCATCTCAATGAGTGTTCTGTTCTTGCGTTCGACGATGCCATTCTGCTGTGGCGTGTACGGAGCTGAAAATTCATGTGTGATGCCCAAGGTATGAAGATATGTGTCAAGGCCAGTGTTCATGAATTCAGTGCCATTGTCACTTCTGATGTGCTTTATCTTGGCGCCAAAATTGTTCATAGCTCGATTGGCGAAGCGTCTGAAGACATCCTGCACTTCAGTCTTGTAAAGGATTATGTGCACCCAAGTATATCTAGAGTAATCATCAACAATGACAAAGCCATAGAGGCAAGCAGAAGTAGTAAAAGTTGAGTAGTGAGTGGGACCGAAAAGATCCATGTGGAGCAGTTCGAAGGGTTGTGTAGTAGTCATGATTGTCTTCGAAAGATGTTTTGCCCTTGTCATCTTCCCTACTTCACAGGCACCGCATAAGTGATCTTTCTTGAACTTGACGCCCTCGATGCCTATGACATGCTTCTTCTTCGCAAGGGTGTGGAGGTTCCTCATGCCAGCATGCCCAAGCCTCCGATGCCAAAGCCAGCATTCTGAAGCTTTTGCAAGAAGACATACTGCAAGTTGTGGTCCTGCTGAGAAATCTACCACGTACAAATCACCTTTCCGATACCCTTCAAACACTAGAGACTTGTTAGATTCCATTAGTACCAGGCAACGATATTTTCCAAACATTACGATCATATTCAAATCGCAAAGCATTGAGACAGACATTAAGTTGAAGCCAAGGGATTCAACAAGCATGACTTTATCCATGTGTTGATCCTTTTAGATTGCAACTCTACCTAGACCCAATACCTTACTTTTACCAGTGTCAGCAAATGTGATGTGGCTCTTGTCGGATGGACGTAAGGTTGAGTCCATAAGAAGGCTTCTTTTGCCAGTCATGTGATTTGTACACCCACTGTCAATAATCCATTCTGAAGACTTTGAAGTCGCTGGTGTCGTACCCTACAGTGCAGTTAGGGGGATAGGCTTCACGAAGAGAATTGTGAAGCAAAAACATTTGACGAACCAGTGGGTTATGAAAACTTAGATCCAGATTAGGACTAATAGGGAGAGTAGCATGCGATTGAGGAACGAAGTACATAATTATGCCATTCGGGCATTTTATCTTGCGCCCTACAAGATTTTTAAGGTCCCCAGCAATAGCATCAGAAGATTTTGTTTTTCTGCTGGATACCTTTCCCTGCAAAAGAGAGTTAAGCTTTCTTAACCACCCACATCTTCAAGGGTGGCTTAGAAGCAATAAGTCTAAGTGCAGCATCTGAGAATTTTGGCTTTGAAGCCTTAGCAAACAGTCTAGCAGGTGGACAATAATACTCATAGGAATAAGCAGAATAATTTTTGGTCATATGAACATGACGATTCGAAGAACCGCTCTCATATTCATATGCCTGAGTATGGTTTCCCTGCAAAACATTTGCGTTAGTGTGACTCAGGTGAGTCCTCTGTTTGTATGAAGCCTTTGGACCATATGAAGCCTTTGGTCTGATGTTTGTCTTCTTCAAGTGAGGTGTCATGAACACATTCATAGGAATATTTTTCAGACACTTTTTCGGAACCCAGATCTTCTTCATAGGTGGTCCATTCCTGCAGTTAGTACCAATGTACCTGGCAAACACTTCACCATTCTGATTCTTAAACAGTTTATAGTTTGCATCAAAGGATTCATCAATGATAATGGGGTTAGCACAAGTGAAGACAGATAAATTGGATGGATCTGCTGAAAGTTCCTTTGCAGCAACCCATGTGGTTTTGGGGTACTGCTCAGGTTTCCAGTAAGAGCCATCTGCATTTATTTTCCTCACGAACCCAACACCCTCTTTCCTAGGGTTTCGGTTCAGAATCTGCTTCTTGAGGACATCACATAATGTCTGATGTCCTTTAAGACTTTTGTACATCCCTGTTTCAAGCAATGTCTTCAACCTAGCATTCTCATCAGCAATAGCAGTGGTATCCTCAGCAGAGGGGTTAGTTACCACATCAACAGTTGAAGATATTGGAACAGCAGTAGCAGTGGAACATTCAACAACAGAAGTAGCATTATCACGCTCAATGCATTTAAGACATGGTGGTTCAAATCCTTCCTGAGCGGGACTGGTCTGTTCGGCGTGAAGTGACTCGTTTACCTTTTGAAGATCTTCATGAGCCGCTCTCAATTTCTCAAGTTCTTGCTTCCTTTGAAGATAATCATAGGAAAGCTTTTCATGAGTTGTTGAGAGAGTATCAAGACGATCTTCAAGTTCCTGATACTTAACGTGAAGGTTTTTTATGTCTTCAATTAAGGATTCATATCGAGTCATTTCAGCACCCAACAGATCATTGCTTCTGTCTAACAGTTTTTGAATATGTTCCATAGCTTTCTGTTGTTCAGTTGCAATTTTAGCAAGTGTTTTGTAGCTGGGTTTTGAATCACAGTCAGAGTCATCGTCACTAGATGTTTGATAGCGAGTAGTGTGTGTGTTTACCTTGGCACCGCGTGCCATGAAGCAGTAGGTAGGAGTGGAGTTGTTCTTGTCATTTGCGTCGGTGTCGGTGATGCAGTCATTGTCTTCAGTGTTGAAGATGGACTTGGCGACGTGTGCTGTAGCCAGACTCGCAATGCCAGAATCAGACTCCTCCTCAGACTCCACCTCTGCCTCCTCAGATGCGGACTCCTCCTCTGAATCCATCTCCTTGCCAAAAAACGCACGTGCCTTGCCAGATGAGCTCTTCTTGTGTGATGAAGACTTTGAGGAAGACTTGGAAGAAGACTTTGAGTATTTCTTCTTCTTCTTGTCGTCAGAATCATATTCCTTGCTCTTCTTCTTCCTTCTGTTCTCATTGTCCCATTGTGGACACTCAGAGATGAAGTGTCCAGTTTTCTTGCACTTCTGACATGTTTTCTTCTTGTAGTCATGAGCAGAAGCTTCATCATTCCTTGAGCTTGATCGTGAAGATTTTCTGAAGCCTTTCTTCTTGGTGAATTTTTGGAACTTCTTCACTAGCATTGCAAGTTCTCTTCCAATGTCTTCAGGATCATCAGAACTGCAGTCAGATTCTTCTTCAGATGAGGAAACAGCTTTTGCCTTCAAGGCACGAGTTCGCCCATAGTTTGCCGTAGATATCTCTTTTCTCAGAAAGCTGAAACTCATGTGTGTTGAGCCTCTCAAGTATGTCAGACGGATCAAGTGTCTTGAAATCAGGACGTTCTTGAATCATCAGGGCTAGGATGTCAAACGAACTATCAAGTGATCTTAGCAGCGTCTTGAAGATTTCATGTTTGGTGATCTCAGTGGCGCCGAGGGCTTGAAGCTCATTTGTGATGTCAGTGAGCCGGTCAAATGTGTGCTGGACATTCTCATTGTCATTTCGCTTGAAGCGTTTGAAGAGGTTGCGAAGAACACTGATTCTTTGATCTCTCTGGGTTGAGACGCCTTCATTGACCTTGGAGAGCCAGTCCCAAACCAGCTTGGATGTCTTCAAAGCACTCACACGGCCATACTGTCCTTTTGTCAGATGACCACAGATGAAATTTTTGGCAGTAGAGTCCAGTTGAGTGAACTTCTTGACATTAGCAGCAGTGACACCTTCTCCAGCCTTGGGAACGCCGTTCTCGACGACATACCATAGGTCGACGTCAATGGCTTCAAGATGCATGCGCATCTTATTCTTCTAGTAGGGATATTCAGTTCCATCGAAGACGGGGCACGCAGCGGAGACTTTGATTATCCCTGCAGTCGACATAGCTAAAACTCCAGGTGGTTAAACCAAATCACACAGAACAAGGGAGCACCTTGCTCTGATACCAATTGAAAGTGCGTTATATCGACTAGAGGGGGGGGTGAATAGGCGATTTTAATGAAAGTCTTCAAAACATGAGAGTTATGAAGACAAACAGCGAAGAGTATGCCTATTACTATGCACCGGAAGTTAGATTACACTAGGCCAGCCATGGTCATGTATTCAATAGAGTGAAAGCACAATGACAAACAGCTTCAGTGTAATAAGGATCAGGTAGGAAGAAGTTATGAAGCCAAACAGATCATACTTTCACATTGTGAAGACAAAAAGATAAAGCAAGCATGCAATGGCTTCACAATGAGTAACAGTAAGAGAAGGAAGTGAAGATAAAACCAGTGACTCGTTGAAGACAATGATATGTTGGACCAGTTCCAGTTGCTGTGACAACTGTACGTCTGGTTGGAGCGGCTAGGTATTTAAACCTTAGGACACACAGTCCCGGACACCCAGTCCTGAACACACAGTTCAGGACACCAAGTCCTCACCGTATTCTCCTTGAGCTAAGGTCACTTAGTCCTCGCCCAATCACTCTGGTAAGTCTTCAAGGTAGACTCCCAAACCTTCACAGACTTTGTTCACTGGCAATCCACAATGTCTCTTCGATGCTCTGAACGCGACGCCTAACCGTCTGGAGGATTCACAGTCCTCAAGTGTAATAAGTCTTCAGATCACACAGACACGAAGACTTAAGTGATGCCCAATTTACTCTGGCTTTGGGTGGTTAGGGCTTTTCTCCTCACTAGGAATTTTTCTCTCAAAGGCTTCGAGGTGGGTTGCTCTCAAACGACAAAAGCCGTGCACTGAAATATGAGCAGCCAACTGTTTATGGTTGTGGGGGTGGGCTATTTATAGCCACTTGGCAACCCGACCTGATTTGTCCGAAATGACCCTGGGTCACTAAGGAACTGACACGTGTCTCAACGGTCACATTTCGAACTCTCATGGCAACTTTACTTGGGCTACAAGCAAAGCTGACTTGTCCGGCTCTGGACAAGATTCGCTCTCATTGTCTTCACTCGAAGATATAGGTTTTTGATTTAGGCATCACTTCAGTCATTCTGACTGGTTCTCCTGGACCCCACTTAACAGTACGGTGGTTCCTATGACTCAACACAAAAGAAAAAGAACTACGAAAGATCTAAGTCTTCGAGCTCCATATGCTTCATAACGTGTCTTCTTTTGTCATAGTCTTCAAAGTGAATATCTTCATGTACCATTTTTAGGGGTCATCTCTGGTAGTAAAACCGAATCAATGAGGGACTTCTACCTGTTTTTTCCTGCAATTCTCACAAACACATTAGTCCCTCAACTAGGTTTGTCATCAATACTCCAAAACCAACTAGGGGTGGCACTAGATGCACTTACAATGCCTTCTCGGGTTATCACTAGATCAAGATGGTGGTGGAGGACGTGGAGAGTACGGCCTTCCTGACCCGGTGCAGGGTATACTGCTACACCTGCATGCCATTCGGACTGCGCAACGCTGGGGCAACCTTCCAGCGGCTGATGCACATCGCCCTGGGCCAGCAGCTTGGGAGGAACGCTGAGGCCTACGTTGACGACATCGTGGTGAAATCTCGGGAAGCGAGGACCCTCATACAAGACCTGGAGGAAACATTCGCCAGCCTGCGACGGGTGGACCTGCGGCTCAATCCAGAGAAGTGCGTGTTCGGCGTCCCGTCAGGCAAGTTGCTGGGTTTCCTCGTGTTGCACAGGGGGATCGAAGCAAACCCGGAGAAGGTTAAGGCGATAGAAGATATGAGCCCGCCCCAAACTCTCAAGGAAATGCAGAAGCTCGTGGGTTGCATGACGTCGTTGGGGCGCTTCATCTCCAAACTGGGAGAACGCGCCCTGCCATTCTTCAAGCTGATGAAGAAGAAGGGCCTATTTGAGTGGACCCTAGAGGCCGACCTAGCATTTCAAGATCTCAAGAGATATTTGACCAGCCCCCCCGGTGATGGTCGCGCCTCAACCCCTCGAGCCCCAAGTGCTCTACCAGGTCGCCACGCCCCATTCAGCCAGCGTGACATTGGTGGCTATCCGGGAGGAGCGCCGGGCCAAGGGAACGCCACGTAATGACGAATCTCTAGCCGGGACGGAGTGGCATCAGGATGGAACTGCTAAGGCCACGACGACGCCCTCGGACGATCAGACCCCACAAGATGGCATCTGTGGGCCTGCGGAGGCTGTGGTGGGCAACCAAGCTCCTGAGGTCCTGTACCTTGGGAGGCGCCACAACCTCTGGAGGCCGTAGGCTCCACCGACGTTCCCTCCCTCATCGAGCACCCGGTCTACTTCGTCAGCACGGTGCTATAGGACGCAAGGGCATGATACCCCATGCCACAGAAGCTCATGCTCGCGCTCCTGGTGGCCTCACGCAAGCAGCGTCACTATTTCCAAGGCCACCCAATTAAGGTCGTCTCAGCCTACCCACTGGAGAGGGTGCTCCGGAGCCCCAACGCAGAAGGGAGAGTCACCGAGTGGAACATCGAGCTGCAAGCATTCCATCTGGAGTTCAGCACAACCAGGGTCATCAAGGGAGCGGCCCTCGCCGACTTCGTGGTAGAGTGGACCGACGCTCCAGAGCTCGAAGCGTGCGAGAACCAATCCCTTTCACCAGGAAGTGAAGCACCAGACGGCTGGGTCATGTACTTCGACGGCGCTTTCGCAAACCAGGGCGCGGGGGTTGGAGCCGTGCTCATCTCGCCCACTCAAGACAAGCTCTACTACACAGTACAACTCTGCTTCGAGCAGGGCGAGAAGGTCTCCAACAACATCGTGGAGTACGAAGGTTTGGTCGCCGGCCTCAAGGATGCAGCAGCCTTGGGGGTGAAGCGCCTCACCATCAAGGGCGACTCTCAGCTCCTCGTCAACTTCTCCAACAAGGTATACAAGCCAAAGGACGAGCACATGGAGGCATACCTCGCGGAGGTACGCAAAATGGAGAAGCAATTCCTGGGCCTAGAACTGCAGCATGTGCCCCGTGGCACAAATAAGGAAGCGGACGATATCGCCAAGCGGGCATCAAGGCGACAACCCCAGGAGCCTGACGTCTTCGAGGAGCGGCTCTTTAAGCCTTCAGTGGCCCCTCCAGCTGCGGAGCCTACGTCGTCTCGAGAGGAGCTCCCACCACCACCAACCTCAGGAGCTCCCACCACCACCAACCTCAGGAGCTCCCACCTGTGGCCCGACCTCAGGAGCATGCCTGCTCCTTGTGCTTGAAACTCAGGAGGGGTGCTGGACTGAAGAATTCAAGGCATTCCTGCCACGGGGGACACTACCGGAGAAAGAAGAGGAAGCGGAGCGCATGGCCCGACAAGCTATGGCGTATTGGATCCAGGATGGGGAGTTGTACATGAAACGACCCAACGATGTTTCTTTGCGATGCATCTCTAGGAAGCAGGGGGCGAGCTGCTAGCTGACATACACGGCGGGGACTGCGGGCATCACTCGTCATCACGCACCCTGGTTGGCAAGGCATTCTGCAGCGGATTCTACTGGCCCACGGCACTTAGCGATGCAACCGAGTTGGTAAAGTCCTGCGAGGCTTGCCAGTTCCATGCCAAGCAAATCCACCAGCCTACTCAGGGCCTCCATATCATCCCACTCTCATGGCTGTTTGCGGTCTGGGGGCTGGATATCCTGGGTCCATTCCCTCGAGCGCCAGGGGGGCAACGGCTACCTCTACGACGCCATCGATAAGTTCACCAAATGGGCGGAGGTGGAAGCCATCCGAACCATCTAATCGGGTTGGCAGTTAAGTTCGTCAAGGGCCTAGTAAGCCGGTTTGGGGTCCTAACCGCATCATCACCGATAACGGCTCGCAGTTCACTAGCAATCTCTTCAAGACATTTTGTGCTAACCTTGAAATGCAGATTTGCTATGCTTCGGTAGCACACACCAGGAGCAACGGCCAAGCCAAGTGCACCAACGCGGAGGTCTTGAGAGGCCTCAAGACCCGGACCTTCAAGAAGAAGCTCGAGGCCTGCGGCAGGGGCTGGCACGACGAGCTCCAATCCGTGTTGTGGTCCATCCGCACCACCACCATCAAGACAACAGGCGAGACCCCGTTCGTCCTCGTCTACGGAGCAGAAGCGGTTCTCCCACACGAGGTCAGACATCGCTCCGCGCGGGTCCTAGCATTTGATGAGACGCAGCAGGACGCCATGCGGGGGGTGGAACTTGTGTTGGGGGTGGAACGCCGCCGTGAAGCCTCGCTCCGGGCGGCAAGGTACCAGCAGGCGCTGTGACGGTACCACTGTCGCGGCGTTCGCTCTAGGACGCTCGAGGTGGGAGATCTTGTCCTGAGGCGGGTGCTCTTTATGGAAGGGCTGCACAAGCTCTCACCCATGTGGGAGGGCCCGTTTAGGATTGCCCGTGTCTTCAGTCCTGGCACCTGGAGACACAGGACGGGATCCCCATCCAGAACGCCTGGAACATCCAACACCTCCGGAAGTTCTACCCTTGAAGCAAGGCCCAGTGCCTGTGAAGGTCTCCGCTCATGACACTCTCACGTAACAATGAGTGGGGCTGTACACGCCCTGGAGTCTCCGGAGTGCCACCCTCGAGCCTCGGGGGCTCCCTCCCACGTCCTAGTGGCAGCACTTAGCTCCGTGGTGGTCGGAAGACTAGATTAAGTGCCGGACACAGCTGTTCATTTGCTTTCTGTAGTTGGTTTGCCTCCCTTTTATGGAATTTGGAGTTCTGGCGTTTCTTGATTGCTCGGTTGAACCCTTTCTTTACCCTACTTCTTCGCTTGGTTCTTTATTTTGTGCCAGGGAGGGCGGCAGTTGCCCGACGCTCTCCCTCTCGTGCCTCACGCGAGGGCTGGGCAGGCGTGTGCGCTCGCCAGGCCACGAACACGCCTCGCCAAAAGCCTGTTGCTCCAGAGTTCCGGCTCCCCTGACCTTCGTGAGGCACTCTCGATCGAGCCCACGGTTGGCGCACCCTCCCTTGAGTCTGTGCCCCACGGGTATCGCGACGTGGTGTGCTGGGCCATGGTCATTGAGGCCTCGCACAAGGAAGGGCAAGGCACCTGACGGATGTCTCAGTGATTTCTGCAGTTCTGTGACGCCGGACAACGACCCCCGAGCCAGCAACTAGGAGGGCTCACCAGGTGCCAGAAGGCGTACCCTCACGAGATAGGAGACTACCCTGGGCGCATCTAGCTAAGTTACCATTTTTTAAGTCTACACGGAGCGCGAACGTCATAACACAACAAAAGAGCGATAAACATGCCACCAAGCAGCATAAGCATTGTAGTTCATTACACGCCCCCGCGGGGCCCCATACTTGTTCTTGCAATACAGGAGGAAAGGAAAAGACGGGCCAAAGTGAAAGTGCTAGTGATCGACTAGAGGGGGGGGGTGAATAGGCGATTTTTATGAAAGTCTTCAAAACATGGAAGTTTCGAAGACAAACGATATAAATAAAACTATTACCATACAGCGGAAGGTAGACTACACTAGGCAAACCATAGTCAACTATTCAATGAAGTGAAAGCATAATGACTAATAGCAGCTAGGCAGTAAAGATCAGGTAGGAAGATATTGTGAAGCCAATCAAAACAAGTAGTCACTCAGTGAAGACAAAAGATAATGCAATCATACAATGACTTCACAAGGACCAACAGTAAGCAAAGGGAAGGGAAGGATGAAACCAGTGACTCATTGAAGACAATGATTTGTTGGACCAGTTCCAGTTGCTGTGACAATTGTACGTCTGGTTAGGGAGGCTGAGACTCAACTCAGAAGACCTCGTCTTCACCTTATTCCCCTTGAGCTAAGGACACCCAGTCCTCGCCCAATCACTCTGGTAAGTCTTCAAGGTAGACTTCCAAACCTTCACAGACTTCGTTCACCGGTGATCCACAATGACTCTTGGATGCTCAGAACACGACGCCTAACCGGCTGGAGGATTCACAGTCCTCAAGTGTAATAAGTCTTCAGATCCCACAGACAGGAAGACTTAAGTGATGCCTAACACTCTTTGGCTCTGGGTGTTTAGGGCTTTATCCTCGCAAGGAATTCTCACTCAAAGGCTTCGAGGTGGGTTGCTCTCAAACGACAAAAGCTGTGCTCTAACTCTGAGCAGCCAACCATTTATGGTTGTAGGGGGTGGGCTATTTATAGCCACTAGGCAACCCGACCTGATTTGTTCGAAATGACCCTGGGTCACTAAGGAACTGACACATGTTCCAACGGTCAGATTTCAAACACACACGGCAACTTTACTTGGGCTACAAGCAAAGCTATCGGATTTTGGGTTCCGGCAGACCCTTGAGGTTCGAACACTAGGGTGCGCGCGGAGATTTCGCCTCCTACCTACCTGCACCCCCCCGCCTTGCTAGGATCTAAACTATGGAAAGAACAACACAAGAGACACAGGGTTTATACTGGTTCGGGCCACTGTTGTGGTGTAATACCCTACTCCAGTGTGTGGTGTGGTGGATTGCCTCTTGGGCTGATGATGATGAACAATACAAGGAAGAACAGCCTCACGAGGGTCTGTTCTTGGCTGGGGCGATGAACTGCCGGGAGGGGCTCAGTCACCTTTCTCTCTCTCTCTTCCCTGTCTCCCTCTCTGCCTGCCTTTTCCCTTGCTCTGTGGGTGGCTGGTCCTATTTATAGAGGCCCTGGTCCTCTTCCCAAATATCGAGCGGGAAGGGAGCCAACAATGGCGGGCTAATTTGAAGGGGGGCAGCTAGTATCAACTATCCTGACAAAAGTAGTCTTCGCCTGCGCAAAGCTCTGGTGATGACGCCGTCTTGGGCTCCATGGTGACCTCCGTCTCGTAGTCCTCCTGGTCTTGGTCTCGTTGCTCCGAAATCGCAACCTTTGCCTGATGCCTCGGTACTCCGCGGCTGCGCTTCCCCCTTTGCACCAAAGAGGAAGGGAGGACACTGCGCGGGCTGGCACCCGCCTGGCGCCCCCGGTCGTCATGGCTTGCGTCACGGGCACCTCGTGAGGTACCCCACCTTGATCTCTCCGCCTCCTCGTGAGCCAGCCTGACGAGGCCGTGCCTGAGGAAGCTCCGCGTCGTCCGCCCCGCGAGGCTTGGCCCCTCGCGAGGGTCTTGGATTTGTGTTGGTGAAGATGGGCCGCGCTGGGCCCCCCTTTGAGCCACGCCGCAGGCCGCAGGCAGGCAAGTCTGGGGACCCCCGTTCCCAGAACGCCGACAAAAGCTGACTTATCCAACTCTGGACAAGATTTGCTCTCATAGTCTTTACTCAAAGACATAGGATTTTGGTTAAGCATCACTTCAGTCATTCTAACTGGTTCTCTTGGACCCCACTTAATAGTACGGTGCGTCCTATGACTCAACAAAGAAGAAAAAGAACGATGAAAGAACGAAGTCTTCGCGCTGCATAGTCTTCATGCGATGTCTTCTCTTGTCATAGTCTTCAATGTGAATGTCTTCACATACCACCTTTGTCTTCAGTGTCTTCTTACATTTTAGGGGTCATCTCTAGTAGGAAAACCGAATCAATGAGGGACTTCTACCTGTGTTATCCTGCAATTCTCACGAACACATTAGTCCCTGAACTAGGTTTGTCGTCAATACTCCAAAACCAACTAGGGGTGGCACTAGATGCACTTACAATCTCCCCCTTTTTGGTGATTGATGACAAACTAGTTGAAGTTTTCAACGGGGAATATAATATGTGAAATTGTAAAGGATAGGGGATTGTCTTCATAAGTTGCAAGGGCTCCCCCTGAAGATGTGCATATAAGTAATTTGGTTTTGGAGATCCTCTTCAACTTATGATGACAATTCATCATGCATGAAAAGTATGTGAAGATAATGACATGCATAATGAAAAATGGACGTCTGCAAAATGATCTAAGTGCGGAATTTATCATCACACATGCGGAATTTATCATCGCATCACAGAATAGCAAATAAGTAGCAGACGACCATCGAGTTTAAGTGTTACAACTCAAAGAACCAAATGTATCAAAACGAGAGTTGTAAACACTAGGCAAAATATAAAGCAACCGCCCATATGGACCCGCTTGAAGACTATCAAACTCATATGCTTCTCCCCCTTTTGTCAGTAAGGACCAAAAAGGTTTGAAGACATAGAGCATCTACTCGTTCCTATGAGGAGTAGGTGAAGCAGCAAGGTCGTCGGTGTTGTTACGCGGTGCAGACGAACTCGGGGCAGTGTCGATGCGTGCAGAAGTAGGGGGCGGTGAAGTAGCATCGTCTTCGTCATCGATCACTCTGGCATTGACAGTTGCCGTGGAGGAAGAGAACTTAGAGTCTTCAAGAGACGGAGTTCATCGCAGCACAGTCCTTCTTGGAGGTGTTGAGTCAAACTTGAAGCGTTCAGAGAAGCCATCCTCTTGAAGATCATTCTCAGAGCACATAAGCGTCAGCCCTTTCCATGTACGCCGACAGGTTTCATGGGCAACAAAGGCATTCTTGGTGGCAAGATTGCGAATCCTATTTACGTCCACCAAGAGGCTTTGCATTTGGCGCTTCAGCGAGTCATGATGCCTATCCTGTTTCTGATGAAGGGAAACCAGAAGCTCTCGGTCATTGAGAACACGGGATCGCTTCTTAGGCCGTTGAGCAATGGTGCTGTCAGTGGCTTCAGTGAGGGCACGGTGAAGTGCACGTGTAGTGCCAGCCAGAGGATAAACACGAGAGACTGCTTGAACTCCTTCAATGTTTTGAGAGAAGCTTTGATTCTCAGCATTCTGAAGACTAAGAGGCTCCTTGGCAGGCTCTGGATAGATGGCTTCAACTGACATATCGACGTCAGGCAAAAAGATCCGATGATTGCGAGCAGAGGGCTGATAGGTGACAGCTGAGTGTAGTTTGATCAGCCGCATTATCCATGGAGCATAAAATTTCAAGCCAAAAATGTCAGATCCTGATGCAGCAAGCTGGCGAATAAAGAAGTCTTGTCCATTGAAGCTTTTGCCATGAAGAATATGAAAGACCAACGTCTTCATTGCGCCTTCTAGCTTGGCATGTGGAGAATGTCATTTGATGGGCCAGAGAGTTCGCCTTATGATGTGATAGATAGTACGTGGCAGATTCTCAAGGTCTTCAACATAGAACTCCTTAGGATATTCAGCATCTGGAGGCAAAGGCTTCATCATGCTAAGCATCTGACTCATATTGGGCTCTGGCTTGTGGAAGATGCTTTCCATAGCAGCACTGTGAAGCTGACAACCAGGTTCATACAGATCTCCTGGAGTGGGCAGGCCAGTAAGCTCAATGATATCAAAGGCTTTGGCTTCATGATGAACATTGCCTGTCATCCACTCAAGGACCCAAGTCTTCAGATCCCTGTTGTAGCCACGGATATGAAGAGTGGCATAGAATTGGAGCAGCAATTCTTCATTCCAGTGCTCATTATCAGTGACGAACTGCAGCAAGCCTGACTCTCTGAAGCAATCCAGAGCTTCTTCCAAACATTGCAGTCCAGTTATGGCTTCAGTGTCAAGACGCATATGTGGGAAAGTGCGACCTTGATTGTACAAAATGCATGAGTAATAACTGCGCTGCTGATAACTCCAGAACCGATCAGAAGATATTCTTGCCTTGGTGTAGGGGTTCTTGGCGCTATCAAAGAAGGTGTTGTGTGCCTTGAAGCCATTGATATTGAACGATCCGGGTGTAGATGCAGTGCCTGGAAACCTGGGCAACCTTGGTATTGGCTTCTGAACCTGAGGCCTGTGCTCAATGTGATAGTCAAACTGAGGACCAGCAGCAGGCGGAGGAGTCAGAAAAGGCCATTTGACAGTGACAAGTTGGACATAGTTGAATGCTTGCTCGATAGTGTGTGGCCTTGGTGGTGGAACAGGAGCAGTGGCATCAACAGAGGCGTCGGGCTGCACATCTGTTGCAGTTGCATCATTGGCTTCATTGGCCTTTGGCACATTGGTTGGTGCAGGCTCCACATTTGCTTCAGCCATGACTACGTCAGTGGCTTCATTTGTGTTGGTGGTGGCAGCCTCAAGATTCTCAACCTCCACTTGATGAGCTGGAGGGTCGGGCACATACACGTTCACTTCAGGAACAACTTCTTCAGAGTTTGGGGGTGTAGGGACACGATCTTCTTCTTGTTTGTCATCGGTTGATGCAGCCGGATTGTCTTCAGCACCTTTGGCTTCAGACTCAGAGACAGTCACAGTAGGAGTGGCATCTAGAAACACTTGACGTGCAACAGATCGGTGGTGCACTTCTCCTTCTGGAACGCTCGGAAGAGGGACTTGAGACCTTGGTCCTTTGCGAAGCCTGCGTAGCGCTGGCGACGCCTATGGAGATGGAGTTGGCTGGGCCTCAAAGTCATCCTCTTCTTGCACTAATGCGGTTGCTTGGGGAGAGCTTGGAGTGTCTTGTCTCTGTGGGTGATCAGCCCATGATGCATCCTGAGCAGTTGGCGTCACAGGACGACCAATGCTGATGAGTTCGCTGTGCGTAAGCATAGGCGATGATACCAGTTGGTGCTCGATCTGAGGAAGGACTTCATCATCTTCAACATTGTCATGGTGACCAATGTCTTCAGGAGCGGTGGGGTCAACTGCTGGAATGTCTTCAGCATCAGGAGCCTCTGTGGAAGCATGCTCATGAACAATCAGTTGGCGCTCGTGGTGTTCAGATGTAGGGCGAACCATTGAGATAGGTTCAACAACTAAGGGCTCTGTGGGAGCAGCCCGATCCTTCTTGGTTTTCGCTTCTTCTTAGAGGGAGCGACATTAGAAGCTTCAGTATTTTTCCTTTTTCTGGCTTCAGCCTCAGCAGTCCTCATCTTCTTCAGTTCTGAAGTGGTTGACCTGACCTTTGGCTTCGAGCCAGTCATGCTGCTTGGGAAGACTATGCGAGGTTCTTCCTGCCTTGAAGGTGCAAATTGGTCAGTTGAGGGCTTCTTCTTCTTTGCAGCCATTCTTGGGTTGATGCCAGGACGACCAAGAGCCTTGTTCTTCTCAGCCTCATTGTAGGCTTGCACACACTTGTCAGCCAGGCTCTTCATGCGTTCACGAGAACCTTGAGCTTCTTCATGCTTTTTGAGAAAGGCTTCCTTGAGCTCATGCAGCATAATCTTGAAGTTTTTCACATCTTGCACGCTGAGCTTGGCCATGTGCTTCTTGAACTGAGCTTTCTCATAGTCGATCTTTTGCTTCAGTTCAACGATGCGCTGAGCTAGAGATAGCTCAGAAGCAATGGCGCCATGGAAGGCGACACTGAGGCCAATTGGAAGTTGTAGATCTTCAAAGCTGAGGTTGGGCGTGTCAAACCACTCATCAATGAAGTTATGGAGGATTTTCACATCAAAGAGAGGCAAATCATTGAAGATCTCTGCTTCTTCCTTGCTCTTGATCAGTTGCTCAAGAGCGTCATCTGCAAGATCTTCATCGCTGGAAAGATCAATGGCGTCATTGCGCAAAATAGCAGCAGCAGTCAGTGCCTGATCAGTATTCTTTCTCATCTCAGTCTTCTTGGAGATACGTGATAGATCTCCAGACTGCACACTGTCTTCAGGAGGTGCAGTAGCCAGTGGCTTCGCATGTAAGACCTTTGGTGCAGGAGCAGGCTTTGAAGCTTTATGCTTCTTCAGTTTCTTTGGCTTCGGCGGTGCAGGCGCTTCATCAGATTCAGCGTCATCTGCAGGCTCATCCACGACTGTCCCTTGAACCATGATGAGACCTTCCAGGTTGTAGAAGGGCCCGACAAGATTGGGTTCAGCTTCGCGGGTGCCATCAGCACGGGGAGCAGAAGGACCAGGGTTGAAGTCTAGTCCCAATGTCTTCTTGTTTTGCTTAGCCGAGTTCTTGGCAAACTAGAAGTTGCGCTTGAACAGATTGTCGTCACGACACCATAGCAATGACGATGGATCAGCATCTGCAGGCTGTGGTCCACGGACCATGCAGGGATAGAAACCTTGTTCAATGGCTTCATCTCTGGACCTGGGTTGAAGATTTCTGTATAGGATGTCTCCCCATGGTCGCTTGATGGCATTCTTCTCTGCATATTCCTGGGTGACAAACCTGTACTTGAACCACTGCTCAGCCCAGTACCTTCAAATCCATTGGATTCATGTCTTGCGCTGATTGTAATCCTCTTCTGGGTTTGTCTTGTACAGCTCTGAGAGGTCATCAGGCAGATCTCTTGATGTTCCCCCTCGACGCTGTCGGCCACCCTTCCTTGCTGATTTCTCTATAGCCATGATCTTCAAACTGAATGGCTTCAACACGTTCAAAGGTTTCAAAGGCTTCCGCTTGCTGGTCAAACAGGAACTGGCTTCGGGAGAATTTATATGATGCTGTAAGAATTTTGCAAATGAATGCAGACTATGAGAACCAAGGGATTCTCCCACAGACATGTACTTGTGACAGCATTAAGGTGCGAAGGAAGGGGAAGAGGTCATATGCATTCTCAGAAGATTTTGAAGATAAATCAATTTAGAAGACATTGACCTCATAGTGCGAAGACATTCACTCATAGATAGAGAGTTGCTTCCAGATTTGTACGAATCCACGAATAAGTACAAGTGAAATATCTAACTACTTTGTGAAGCACAAGTGAACATACTGGGCATATTATGAGATGCAGTGTGAAATAGATCCAACTTGTGTGAACAGAAACTACTTGTGGTAGAAAGTGATGGATCTATAGAATCAAAGAGGCCATTAAAAAAGTTTTATTTACCACACGAAGAACTGCTAGACGGAGTGGGAGAGGAGGCCGAGCAAATCTATCGTCCATGCCCTAACTTGGCGATGGAGGACTCCTACGGCGACGGCGGAGAAGACGATGTCCGCGGCCGGCGTGAAGACGGCGTCGGTGAGGTCACGTTAACTAAGCGCTTCGTCGCCGGCGTCGTCGAGGGCGAGCGGTGGCGCTAGGGTTTGTGCGAGAGTGGAAGGAAGGATAATGACTGTGGTGAGGCATGTATTTATAGAGACAGGGACGACACCGTGTTATTACACAGGTGCCCCTGGCGACTCACATCTGAAGGACACATGGCCATCATGCAACATATCGGAGGTTGTTCCATGTTCCCACGCACACTTGGATTGTCGGGTGGTCGTTCCCACTTCTCCGGGTTTCAAGTGAAGGAATTAGCATTGAAAACAAACTTAATGTTTGTCTCTGTATCTTCTACTGACAAGGACGCAGAGAAGATATTCGACAGTTTCAATAGAATGCATATGATTTGGAGAGATAGAGTTTGAGATAGAAAGCATAGAGAGGTTACGGTCCAATCACATTCACTTAGTTCAAAAGATTCAACAAGAAGACATAGCTATAAGTGAATGTTGTAGAGGACAGAACACTAGTACATATATATATAGATGAGAAAGACAACCAAATCAACATAGTGAATATAATCATGAAGACAAGTTGAGATTGAAGCCAAACCAAATGTGAAGACATACCAAACGTAACGCCTTGAGTGAAACACTTCAAACAGAAAAATTTGGTGGTGGCATTACCCACCGTATAGGAAGTATTAGACTCAGACACGGCGCACAATTATCGTGTCGCTCCGAAGTCAAATTCCACATTAATGTATTCACACTTAGAATGTAAGTCTTCATTGATTGAAGGTATACTTTACTTCGTGTGTTGCACATCTAAGTCATCAATATGCATAAGTGTTAGGATGTGTGCCTGATCACATGACATTTGAGGATTCCAAGATATTTAGCTCACACCGTAACTTGCAAAACCTCTTCTCATCCAAGGGCTTGGTGAAGATATCTGCCAATTGCTCTTCAGTGTTGACGTGTATGATATCAATGTCTTCCTTCACAACATGATCTCTGAGAAAGTGATGATGAATTTCAATGTGCTTTGTCTTCGAGTGCTGAACTGGGTTGTTGGCAATCTTGATGGCGCTTTCGTTGTCGTAGTAAAGTGGCACTTGCTTCAGATGAATGCCATAGTCCTTGAGTGTTTGCTTCATCCACAGAAGCTGAGCGCGGCAAGATCCAGCAGCAATGTATTCAGATTCAGCAGTGGAGAGAGATACACAGTTCTGCTTCTTTGAAGACCAACATACAAGTGATCGTCCCAGAAAGTGACATGTGCCTGATGTAGACTTGCGATCAACCTTGTCACCAGCATAATCAGCATCCGAAAATCCAACCAGATCAAACTCTAAGCCCTTTGGATACCATAATCCTAGAGTTGGGGTGTGAGCCAAATATCAAAGAATTCGCTTCACAGCTAAGTGATGCGACTCCTTTGGTGCCGCTTGAAATCGAGCACACATGCAAACACTAAGCATAATATCTGGCCTAGATGCACATAAATAAAGCAAAGACCCAATCATGGAGCGGTATACCTTTTGATCGAACTCTTTACCATTGTCGTCGGGACCCAGATGATGTTTGGCTGGCATTGGAGTCGTGAAGCCTTTGCAGTCTTGCATCCCAAATTTCTTCAGGCAATCTTTGAGGTACTTCTCTTGAGATATGAAGATGTCGTTGCGTTGCTGACGTATTTGAAGACCAAGGAAGAACTTCAGCTCACCCATCATGGACATCTGATATTGCTCTTGCATCATATATCCAAACTCGTCTGTGTATTTCTGATTGGTGCAGCCGAAGATAATGTCATCCACATATATTTGGCACACAAACAGTTCACCATCATATGTCTTCGTGAAGAGAGTGGGGTTGAGGGAACCAGGTTTGAAGCCTTTGCTCTTCAGGAAGTATTTGAGTGTGTCATACCAAGCCCGAGGGGCTTGTTTGAGGCCATACAGCGCCTTGTTGAGCTTGTACACCATGTCAGGATGTTTTGGATCTTCAAAGCCAGTCGGTTGTGCAACATACACTTCTTCGTCAATCTTGCTATCTAGAAAAGCGCTCGTCACATCCATTTGATACAGAAGAGTGTTATGATGATTTGCATAGGCCAGCAGTATGCGTATGGCTTCAAGTCTAGCCACAAGAGCAAATGTTTCATCGAAGTCAATCCCTTCAACTTGAGTGTACCCTTGAGCAACGAGACGAGCTTTGTTTCTGACAACTTGACCATGCTCATCTTGCTTGTTGCGATATATCCATTTGGTGCCTATTATATTGTGCTTGCGAGGATCAGGACGCTTAACCAGTTCCCATACATTATTCAGCTCAAACTGTTGAAGCTCTTCTTGCATAGCTTGAATCCATTCAGGTTCCATGAAGGCTTCTTCAACTTTCTTGGGTTCAGATATTGAGACAAATGCGAAGTGCCAACAGAAATTTGTTAGCTGTGTTGCCCTTGAATGAGTGAGTGGACCTGGTGCATTGATGCTATCAATTATTCTCTCAATCTGTACTTCATTTGCGACACGAGGATGTACAGGACGAAGATTTTGCTCTTGCTGATCATTGTCATCGTTAGAAGGATTGTCTTCAGGATGAGCATTGTCTTCAGTTTGATCATTGTCTTCAGGTTGATCAGGTGCGGAGATGATAAGTTCCTCTTCAGGCTGAGCTTCAGAAGGTATGATTTCTCCAGCTCCCATAAGTTTGATTGATTCACTGGATGGAACTTCATCTAGAACATTTGGCAGGTGCTCTCTTTGTGAGCCGTTAGTCTCATTGAACCGCACATCCACTGTTTCAACCACTTTATAATGAAAGAGGTTGAAGACTCTGTAGGAGTGCCAATCCTTTCCATATCCAAGCATAAAACCTTCATGTGCTTTTGGTGCAAATTTTGAAGTGTGATGTGGATCCTTGATCCAGCACCTGGCACCAAATACTCTGAAGTAACTGACATTAGGCTTCTTGCCAGTAAGGAGCTCATAGGATGTCTTGTTGAGAAGCTTGTGAAGATAAACACGGTTGATGATATGGCATGCAGTATCAATGGCTTCAGGCCAGAACTTTCTTGGAGTCTTGTATTCATCAAGCATCGTCCGGGCCATCTCAATAAGTGTTCTGTTCTTGCGTTCCACGACGCCATTCTGTTGTGGTGTGTACGGAGCTGAGAATTCATGTGTAATTCCCAAAGTATCAAGATAAGTGTCTAGACCAGTGTTCTTGAATTCAGTGCCGTTATCACTTCTGATGTGGTTGATCTTGACGCCATAGTTGTTCATGGCTCGATTGGCGAAACGTCTGAAGACATCCTGCACTTCAGTCTTGTAGAGGATTATATGCACCCAAGTATATCTTGAATAATCATCAACAATGACAAAGCCATAGAGACAAGCAGTAGTAGTAAGAGTTGAGTAATGAGTGGGACTGAAAAGATCCATGTGGAGCAGTTCGAAGGGTTGAGTCGTTGTCATGATTGTCTTTGAGGGATGCTTGGCCCTCATCATCTTTCCTGCTTCACAGGCACCACATAAGTGATCCTTCTTGAACTTGACGCCCTCGATGCCTATGACATGCCTCTTCCTTGCAAGGGTGTGGAGGTTCCTCATGCTAGCATGCCCTAACCTCCGATGCCAGAGCCAGCATTCAGAAGCTTTTGCTAGAAGACATACGGCAAGTTGTGGTCCTGTTGAGAAATCTACCATGTACAAATCATCTTTCCGATACCCTTCAAACACTAGAGACTTGTCAGATTCCATTAGTACAAGGCAACAATATTTTCCAAACATCACAATCATGTTGAAATCGCAAAGCATTGAAACAGACATTAAGTTGAAATCAAGGGATTCAAGAAGCATGACTTTATCCATGTGTTGATCCTTTGAGATTGCAACTCTACCTAGACCCAATACCTTGCTTTTACCAGTGTCAGCAAATGTGATGTGACTTTTGTCAGATGGACGTAGTGTTGAGTCCATAAGAAGGCTTCGCTTGCCAGTCATGTGATTGGTACACCTACTATCAATAATCCATTCTGAGGCAGCTGGTGTCGTACCCTACAGTGCAGTTAGGGGGATAGGCTTCACGAATAGAATTGTGAAGCAAAAACATTTGATGAACCAGTGGATTATGAAATCTTAGATCGAGATTTGGACTAATAGGGTGAGTAGCAAGCGATTCAGGAACAAAGTACATAATAAGACCATTTGGGCATTTGATCTTGCGCCCTACAAGATGTTTAAGGTCCCCAGCAATAGCGTCAGACGATTTTGGTTTTCGGCTGGAGACCTTTCCCTGCAAAAGAGAGTTAAGCTTTCTTAGCCACCCACATCTTCAAGGGTGGCTTCGAAGCAATGAGTCTAAGTGCAGCATCTGAGAACTTTGGCTTTGGAGCCCTAGCAAAAAGTCTTGCAGGTGGACAATAGTACTCATAAGAATAAGTAGAATAGTTCTTGGTCTTATGAACATGGCGGTTTGATGAAACGCGCTCATATTCACAGGCCTGAGTACGGTTTCCTTGCAAAACATTTGCGTTAGTGCGACTCAGGTGAGTCCTCTGTCTGTATGAAGCCTTTGGACCGTATGAAGCCTGTGGTCTGTGGTTTGTCTTCTTCACCTGTGGTGTCATGATGACATTCACAGGAAGATTCTCCAAACACCTTTTCGGCACCTAGACCTTCTTTATAGGCGGTCCATTCCTGCAGTTAGTACCAATATACCTAGCAAACACTTCACCATTATGATTCTTAAACAGTTTATAGTTTGCATCA
Organism: Triticum urartu; assembly: GCF_056163025.1. NCBI lineage: Eukaryota > Viridiplantae > Streptophyta > Magnoliopsida > Poales > Poaceae > Triticum > Triticum urartu. Next base: position 430,354,072 of record NC_141879.1, read on the forward strand.
AAGGATTCATCAATAACAATGGGATTAGCACAAGTGAAGCCAGATAGAGTGGATGGATCCGCTGAAGGTTCCTTTGCAGCAACCCATGTGGTTTTGGGGTACTGCTCAGGTTTCCAGTAAGAGCCATCAGCATTCATTTTCCTTTCGAACCCAACACCCTCTTTCCTAGGGTTTCGGTTCAGGATCTGCCTTTTGAGGACATCACATAGTGTCTGATGCCCTTTGAGACTTTTGTACATCCCTGTTTCAAGCAATGTCTTCAACCTAGCATTCTCATCAGCAATAGCAGTGGTATCCTCAGCAGAGGGGTTAGTTACCACATCAACAGTTGAAGATATTGCAACAGTAGCAGCAGTAGAACACTCAGCAACAGAAGTAGCGTTGTCACGCTCGATGAATTTAAGACATGGTGGTTCAAATCCTTCCTGAGCGGAACTGATCTGTTCGGCGCGAAGTGACTCGTTTTACTTTTGAAGATCTTCATGAGCCGCTCTCAATTTCTCAAGATCTTGCTTCCTTTGAAGATAATCATAGGAAAGCTTTTCATGAGTTGTTGAGAGCGTTTCATGACGACTTTCAAGTTCGTCATACTTAACATGAAGATTTTTTATGTCTTCAATTAAGGACTGAGATCGAGTCATTTCAGCGTCTAACAGATCATCGCTTTTGTCTAACAGTTTTTGAATATGTTCCATAGCTTTCTGTTGTTCAGTTGCAATTTTAGCAAGTGTTTTGTAGCTGGGTTTTGAACCACAATCAGAGTCATCTTCACTAGATGTTTGATAGTGAGTAGTGCGTGTGTTTACCTTGGCACCGCGTGCCATGAAGTAGTAGGTAGGAGCGGAGTAGTCCTTGTCATTTGCATCGGTGTCGGTGATGAAGTCATTGTCTTCAGTGTTGAAGCTGGACTTGGCAACGTATGCTGTAGCCAGACTTGCAACGCCAGAATCGGACTCCTCCTCAGACTCCACCTCCACCTCCTCAGAAGCGGACTCCTCCTCTGAATCCATTTCCTTGCCAAGAAACGCACGTGCCTTGCCAGATGAGCTCTTCTTGTGTGATGAAGACTTTGAGGAAGACTTGGAAGAAGACTTTGAGTATTTCTTCTTCTTCTTGTCATCAGAGTCATATTCCTTGCTCTTCTTCTTCTTGTTCTCATTGTCCCACTGCGGACACTCAGAGATGTAGTGGCCAGGTTTCTTGCACTTGTGGCATGTTCTCTTCTTGTAGTCATGAGCAGAAGCTTCATCATTCCTTGAGCTTGATCGTGAAGACTTTCTGAAGCCTTTCTTCTTGTTGAATTTTTGGAACTTCTTCACAAGCATAGCAAGCTCCTTTCCAATGTCTTCAGGATCATCAGAGCTGCTGTCAGATTCTTCTTCAGATGAGGAGACAGCTTTTGCCTTCAAGGCACGAGTTCGCCCATAGTTGGGACCGTAGATGTCTCTTTTCTCAGAAAGCTGAAACTCATGTGTGTTGAGCCTCTCAAGTATGTCAGACGGATCGAGTGTCTTGAAATCAGGACGTTCTTGAATCATCAGGGCTAGGGTGTCAAACAAGCTGTCAAGTGATCTCAGGAGTGTCTTGACGACTTCATGCTTGGTGATCTCAGTGGCGCCGAGAGCTTGAAGCTCATTTGTGATGTCAGTGAGTCGATAAAACGTGAGCTGGACGTTCTCATTGTCATTTCTCTTAAAGCGGTTGAAGAGGTTGCGAAGGACACTGATTCTCTGATCTCTCTGGGTTGAGACGCCTTCATTGACCTTGGAGAGCCAGTCCCAGACTAGCTTAGATGTTTCCAAAGCACTCACGCGGCCATACTGTCCTTTGGTCAGATGACCACAGATGATGTTCCTGGCAGTGGAGTCCAGTTGAATGAACTTCTTGACATCAGCAGCGGTGACACCTTCACCAGCCTTGGGAACGCCATTCTTGACGACATACCATAGGTCGACATCAATGGCTTCAAGATGCATGCGCATCTTATTCTTCCAGTAGGGATATTCAGTTCCATCGAAGACGGGGCAAGCAACGGAGACCTTAATTATCCCTGCAGTCGACATAGCTAAAACTCCAGGTGGTTAAACCGAATCACACAGAACAAGGGAGTACCTTGCTCTGATAACAATTGAAAGTGCTAGTGATGGACTAGAGGGGGGTGAATAGGCGATTTTTATGAAAGTCTTCAAAACAAGGAAGTTTCAAAGACAAACGATAGAAATAAACCTATTACCATACAGCGGAAGGTAGACTACACTAGGAAAACCATAGTCAATTATTCAATGAAGTGAAAGCATAATGACTAATAGCAGCTAGGCAGTAAAGATCAGGTAGGAAGATATTGTGAAGCCAATCAGAACAAGTAGTCACTCAGTGAAGACAAAATATAATGCAATCATACAATGACTTCACAAGGACCAACAGTAAGCAAAGGGAAGGGAAGGATGAAACCAGTGACTCGTTGAAGACAATGATTTGTTGGACCAGTTCCAGTTGCTGTGACAACTGTACGGCTGGTTAGGGAGGCTGAGATTCAACTCAGAAGACCTCGTCTTCACCTTATCCCCCTTGAGCTAAGGACACCCAGTCCTCGCCCAATCACTCTGGTAAGTCTTCAAGGTAGACTTCCAAACCTTCACAGACTTCGTTCACCGGTGATCCACAATGACCCTTGGATGCTCAGAACGCGACGCCTAACCGGCTAGAGGATTCACAGTCCTCAAGTGTAATAAGTCTTCAGATCCCACAAACAGGAAGACTTAAGTGATGCCTAACACTCTTTGGCTCTAGGTGTTTAGGGCTTTATCCTCACAAGGAATTCTCTCTCAAAGGCTTCGAGGTAGGTTGCTCTCAAACGACAAAAGCCGTACTCTAACTCTAAGCAGCCAACCATTTATGGTTGTAGGGGGTGGGCTATTTATAGCCACTAGGCAACCCGACTTGATTTGTCCGAAATGACCCTGGGTCACTAAGAACTGACACGTGTTCCAACGGTCAGATTTCAAACACACACGGCAACTTTACTTGGGATACAAGCAAAGCTGACTTATCCAACTCTGGACAAGATTTGCTCTCATAGTCTTTACTCGAAGACATAGGATTTTGGTTAAGCATCACTTCAGTCATTCTAACTGGTTCTCTTGGACCCCACTTAACAGTACGGTGGTTCCTATGACTCAACAAATAAGAAAAAGAACGACGAAAGAACTAAGTCTTCGCGCTCCATAGTCTTCATGCGATGTCTTCTCTTGTCATAGTCTTCAATGTGAATGTCTTCACATACCACCTTTGTCTTCAATGTATTCTTACATTTTTAGGGGTCATCTCTGGTAGGAAAACCAAATCAATGAGGGACTTCTACCTGTGTTACCCTGCAATTCTCACAAACACATTAGTCCCTCAACTAGGTTTGTCGTCAATACTCCAAAACCAACTAGGGGTGGCACTAGATGCACTTACACAAAGCGGCTCCTACGGCGCAGATGCTCGCGAGGATCGGCCCCTAGACTCAGCCAGAGCCCTCCTCGTGCTTCACCGTGGCGCAGCGACGGGACGACCCGCCGCCATCCTCGAAGCAAGCCCAACTACATGGCGGCTGGTCGTAGCCGCCACTGCTGGAGCTCTCGTTGTTGGAGGAGCTGCCGTCGCCGAACGAGCCGCGACCATCGCTGGGGGCAAGGCCGCCCTCGTCCTCGTCGCGTCTGTTGCCAAGGCCGAGTACTTCGTCGCCCTCGCCGTCTTCAGGGAAGCACCCGGCGCGGTGACCATCTTCCCCGAACACCCTCACGAAGAGGGTCGCAACACCGTCATATTTGAAGTGGAGGGTGCACCACCCGCCCAAGCCGCACGTGCGGGCAAACGTCTGCCATCCGCGGGCTAGGGCTACGTTTCCCGCGGTGGAGACCTCCACTGCAACCCACGAAGCATTGCTACAGCAGCCATTGGCCTGTAGCCAGAGGCTGCCGGGACCGGAGGCCGGAAGCTCGACGACAAAGGAGCACGAAAGCTGAAGCCAGGTGATGGCCGGGTTCTCCGATCACACGAGGAACTCTGGCAGCACCTCCACCGAATGGAAACATGGCCGAGGAGGTCGGGCGACCATGGCGCGCCTCCCCTCGTGGACATGACTACCGCATCTTGGGCAGCTCCCGCCGTATGAGGGGATGCCTCCGTGGCCGCCAGCAATGGTGCCAGACCCCGAGGAAGTCCGCCCGCGCCCCCGAGCGTCCAAGACAGGAGTCACGGCGTGCTTGCGGGGGTGTCCATGGCCCCTCTTGGGCACCGGAGAGTCGGGCCCCTCCTGGCGCGCCTTCCCCTTCTTCGCAGCCATGAATCTCTTCATCGGCGCCATGGGTGTCGCTGCCAGACGACAAAGCAAAGAGGAAGAAGAGGAAGCAAGCGAGACGAAGGAAAAGATGAGCAACGGGGGCTCCGCCCCTCCCTCATTTATAGCCAGAGGGAGGACAACCGCCGGCCTCCACGATCTAAGGTTATGATGATTTTCTTCTGCATGCAGCAGGGTCTCGTCAAGTCGCGCAGTTTCTGTGGCAGTGTGGGAAAGTGGAGATGCCCACGACCTGTCAATTGCCACACGTCAATCAAGGCCGCAGGCTATTGGGGCACGCGACGCTCCTCACTTGACCCTTGGCTTCACCTCAAAGCCAAGTCTGAGCGTGCCTTGGGCCCAGGGGCTACTGTCGGCATCCTGGGAACGGGGGACTTTCCTGACTGTGGCCTAGGGCGTGGCACCACCAACGGCCTGGTATGGCCCATCTTCACCAGCAACCACTCAAGACCCTCGCGAGGGGCCCAGCCTCGCGAGGCGGACGACACCAAGACCTCCTCTAGGGCAGCCTCCCTAGGCTGTCTCCCGAGGAGCGGAGATATCTATGCAAAGGGCACCTCGCGAGGTTCACGTGACGTGAGCCATGATGACCAAGACCAGGCGGGCGCCAGTGGGCGCAGAGTGCAAGTATCCTCTTTGGTGCTAAAGGGGCAAGCGCAGGCGAGGAGTCCTGAGGCATCAGGCAAAGGTTTCCATATTGGTGCAACAAGACCAAGACCAGCAGGACGGCAGGACAGAGGTCACTGCGGAGCCCACGGTGGCGTCACCACCAGAGCCTTTGGTAGGCGAAGACCACCTTTCGTCAGGATAACTTGTACTAGTTGTCTCCCTTCGAAATTGGCCATTGTGGGATCCCTTCCCGCCTAAACATTTGGGAAGAGGACCAGGGCCTCTATAAATAGGGCTAGCCACCACCATTGTTAAGGACCGACTCATCTGAGGATGGATCTTCGAGACCATCCCCACACACACAAGCTCACTGAGCTCAAGAACACCTCTTCTCAGGAGGCTATTCATCCTTTGTACTAGTTCATCCTCAGCCTACGAGGCAATCCACAACACCACACTGGAGTAGGGTATTACACCACAACGGTGGCGCGAACCAGTATAAACTCTCATGTCTCTTGTTCCTTGGGTTCGGCGAGCTAGGCCTAGAGAGCGTTGCAAGAGTGAGCGAGAGAGAGGGAGAGAGAGAGATATCTTCATGCGCACCCCAGTGTTTGAACCTCAAGGATTTGCCGGAACCCATGATCCAACACAAGCATCTCGGAGTTCGAATATACGCTTTGTTGAGGTGATCAAAGTACATGGTGTATACAGACTTATGGTGAAGCCTGTATTTACAAGAAAGTGAGTTGGAGCTCTGTAGCATTTTTGATATTATATGTGGATGACATATTATTGATTGGAAATGATACAAAATTTCTGCATAACATAAAAGGATACTTGAATAAAAAAATTTCAATGAAAGACCTCGGTGAAGCTACTTATATATTGGGCATCAAGATCTATAGGGATAGATCGAGATGCTTAATGGGACTTTCACAAAGCACATACCTTGACAAGATTTTGAGGAAGTCAAAATGGATCAGTCAAAGAAAGGGTTCTTGCCTGTGTCGCAAGGTGTGAAGTTGAGTAAGACTCAAAACCCGACCATGGTAGAAGATAGAGAGAGAATGAAAGTCATTGCCTATGCCTCAGCCATAGGTTCTATAAAGTATGACATACTATGTACCAGACCTATTGTGTACCTTGCCATGAGTTTGGCAAGGGGGTAAAATAGTGATCCAGGAGTAGATCACAGGACAATGGTCAAAATTATCCTTAGTTACCTAAGAGGAATAAGGAAATAATTCTCGGTTATGGAGGTGATAAAGACTTTGTCGTAAAGGGTTACGTCAATGCAAGCTTTAACAGCGATTCAGATGACTCTGAGTCTCAATCTGGATATGTATTGAAAGTGGGAGCAATTATCTAGAGTAGCTCCATGCAGAGCATTGTAGACATAGAAACTTGGAAAATACACACGGATCTGAATGTGGCAGAATCATTGACTAAACCTCTCTCACAAGCAAAACATGATCATACCTTAGTACTCTTTCGGTGTTAATCACATGGCGATGTCAAATAGATTATTGACTCTAGTAAACTCTCTGGGTGTTAGTCACATGTAGATGTGAACTACGGGTGTTAATCACATGGTGATGTGAACTAGATTATTGACTCTAGTGCAAGTGGGAGACTGAAGGAAATATGCCCTAGAGGCAATAATAAAGTTGTTATTTTATATTTCCTTATTCATGATAAAGGTTTACTATTCATGCTAGAATTGTATTGATCAGAAACCTAAATACATGTGTGAATACATAAACAAATACCATGTCTCTAGTAAGCCTCTACTAGACTAGCTCGTTGATCAAAGATGGTTAAGGTTTCCTAACCATAGACATGTGTTGTATTTGATAACGGGATCACATCATTAGGAGAATGATGTGATGGACAAGACCCATCCGTTAGCTTACCATAATGATCATTCAGTTTTATTGCTATTGCTTTCTTCATGTCAAATACATATTCCTTCGACTATGAGATTATGCAACTCCCGGATACCGGAGGAATACCTTGTGTGCTATCAAATGTCACAACGTAGCTGGATGATCATAAAGATGCTCTACATGTATCTCCGAAGGTGTTTGTTGAGTTGGCATACATCAACATTAGGATTTGTCACTCCGAGTATCGGAGAGGTATCTCTGGGCCCTCTCGGTAATACACATCATAAGCTTGAAAGCAAATGACTAAGGAGTTAGTCACAAGGTGATGTATTACAGAACGAGTAAATAGACTTGCTGGTAATGAGATTGAACTAGGTATGAAGATACCAACGATTGAATCTCGAGCAAGTAACATACCGATGGACAAAGGGAATTACGTATGTTGTCATAATGGTTCGACTGGTAAAGATCTTCATAGAATATGTAGGAGCCAATATGGGCATCCAGGTTCCACTATTGGTTATTGACCGGAGAGGTGTCTCGTTCATGTCTACATAGTTCTCGAACCCGTAGAGTCCGCGCGCTTAAAATTTGATGACGATATAATATTATATGAGTTATGTGATTTGGTGATCGAATGTTGTTCGGAGTCCCGGATGAGATCACGGACATGACGAGGAGTCTCGAAATGGTCGAGAGGTAAAGATTAATGTATTGGACGATAGTATTCAGACACCGAAAGTGTTTCGGGGGTTACCGGGTACTTATCGGGTCACCGGAAGGGGTTCCGGGCACCCCGGGCAAAAGATATGGGCCTAATGGCCCAAGAGGGGAAATGCACCAGCCACAAGGGGCTGGTGCACCCCCCATATGGGCCGGCCAAGGTGGAGAAGGAAATGGGATGGAGGAAAGGAAAGAGAGGGAATAGGATTCCCCCTTCCTTTCCCCTGCCCCTCTTTCCTCCCCCCTCCGACAAATAAGGCAAGGGGGGCGCGCCACTTGGGAGGACCCAAAGTAGGATTCGGCCTACTTGGGGTGCCTCATGGCTGCCTCCCCTCTCCCTCCCACCTATATATATGTGGGGCGCCCTAGCACAGAACAGACAATTGTTTAGCCGTGTGTGGCGCCCCCTCCACGGTTTACACCCCCCGGTCATATTTTCGTAGTGCTTAGGCGAAACCTTGCGACGATCACTTCACCATCACCGTCACCATGTTGTCGTGCTGACAGAACTCATCTACTACCTCGATGTCTTGCTGGATCAAGAAGGCGAGGGACGTCACCGAGCTGAACGTGTGCAGAACACGGAGGTGCCGTGCGTTCGGTACTTGATCGATTGAAGCGCGAAGAAGTTCGACTACATCAACCGCGTTGAGAAACGCTTCCGCTTATGGTCTATGAGGGTACGTAGACACACTCTCCCGCTCATTGCTATGCACCTCCATGGATAGATCATTGCATGTGCTTACAATTTTTTGTTTTCCATGTGACGATTCCCAACAGTGGCATCAGAGCCAGGTTGATGCATAGATGATATGCATGATAGTCATACTTCTTACCACCAACGTCTTATTTTGATTCGGTGGTATTGTGCGATGAGGCGGACCAAATCAACCTCACATGTCCAAGCACATGAGACCGGTTCCACCGACTGACATGCAACTAGTTTTGCATAAAGGTGGCTGGCGGGTGTCTGTTTCTCCTACTTTAGTTGAATCAAATTTGATTACGACCGGTCCTTGAAGAAGGTGAAAACAGCAAACTTGATGAATCACCATTGTGGTTTTATGCATAGGTAATAACGGTTCTTGCTAGAAGCCCGTAGCAGCCATGTAAAACTTGTAACAACAAAGTAGAGGACGTCTAGCTTGTTTTGGCAGGGCATGTTGTGATGTGATATGGTCAAGATATGATGTGATATATGTTGATGTATGTGATGATCATGTTTTGTAGTATCAAAAACTGACAGGAACCTTAGGGTTGTCTCTTTATTGTATGAAGTGCAAGCACCATGTAATTGCTTTACTTTATCACTATGCGTTAGCGATAGTTGTAGTAGCAATAGTTAGCGTGATGACCTCGACGCAACGACGCTACGATGGTGATCAAGGTGTCGAGCCGGTGACGATGGAGATTATGAGGATGCTTTGGAGATGGAGATCAAAAGCACAAAGATGATGATGGCCATATCATTTCACATATTTTGATTGCATGTGATGTTCATCCTTTATACTTCTTATTTTGCTTAGAACATAGGTAGCATTATAACATGATCCTTGTTTGTTCATGCATGACCCTGATGTTGCTTCAAGCTACGTCGGTTTTTCCCAAAGAGGAAGGGATGATGCAGCACAGGGGCTATAGGTATTTCCCTCAGATATGAAACCAAGGTTATCGAACCAGTAGGAGAACCAAATAACACAATGTAAACAACCCCTCCACACAAATAACAACCAATCACAACCCGACGTGTTAAAGGGGTTACCAATCCATTTCAGATAACGGCACCAGAAATGGCACGAGGACGGGAGAAAGTTGTGATAGATTGAAATAATAGATCGCAAATAAAATAAAGTGCAGCAAAGTATTTTTGTATTTTTGGTTTAATAGATCTGAAAATAAAAGCAAGAGGAAAATAGATCGCAAAGGCAAATATATAAGAAGACCCGGGGCCGTAGGTTTCACTAGTGGCTTCTCTCGAGAAAAATAGCAAATGGTGGGTAAACAAATTACTGTTGGGCAATTGATAGAACCTCAAACATTTATGATGATATCCACGCAATGATCATTACATAGGCATCACATCCAAGATTAGTAGACCGACTCCTGCCTACATCTACTACTATTACTCCACACATCGACCACTATCCAGCATGCATCTAGTGTATTAAGTTCATGGAAAAACAGAGTAATGCAATAAGAACGATGACATGATGTAGATGAGATCCTTTATCTATGGCGGTAGATATAGATCCCATCTTTTTATCCTTAGTAGCAACGATAGATACGTGTCGGTTCCCTTTCTGTCACTGGGATCAAGCACCGTAAGATCGAACCAGTACCGGGCACCTCTTCCCATTGCAAGATAAATAGATCAAGTTGGCCAAACAAAACCCAAATATTGGAGAAGAAATACGATGCTATAAGAGATCATGCATAAAAGACATCAAAGAAACTCAAATACTTTCATGGATATAAAAATATAGATCTGATTATAAACTCAAAATCATCGATCCCAACAAACACACGCAAAAGAGTTACATCATATGGATCTCCAAGAGACCATTGTATTGAGAATCAAGAGAGAGAGAGAGAGATGAAGCCAACTAGCTACTAACTACGGACCCAGAGGTCTACAAAGAACTACTCACGCATCATCGAAGAGGCACCAATGGAAGTGGTGAACCCCTCCGTGATGGTGTCTAGATTGGACCTGGTGGTTCTGGACTCTGTGGCGGCTGGATGAATATTTCATTGATTCCCCTAGGGTCCTGGGATTTTTGGGGTATTTATAGAGCAAAGAGGCGGTCCGGGGGGCACCCGAGGTGGGCACAACCCACCAGGGCATGCCTGGGCCTCTTGGCGCGCCCTGGTGGGTTGTCCCCTCCTCGGGACTCCCCCCAGGTGCAACCAGGGCCCAACATCTTCCTTCTGGTCCATCAAAAATCTCCGTAAAGTATTGTGGCATTTGGACTCCGTTTGATATGTATTTTCTGTGATGTAAAAAATATGGAAAAAAAACAGCAACTAGCACTTGGCACTATGTCAATAGGTTAATACCAAAAGTGATATAAAATGACTATAAAATGATTATACAACATCCAAGATTGATAATAAAACAACATGGAACAATCAAAAATTATGGATACGTTGGAGACGTATCAGCATCCCCAAGCTTAACTCCTACTCGTCCTCGACTAGGTAAGTGATAAAAACAGAATTTTTGATGTGGAGTGTTGTTCATCATGTCATATCATATTATATTCTTTATAGCATGGACATTTGGACTTTTATGTGATTCAAAGCAATAGTCTAGTTTTGACATAATAATTTAGATACTCAAGCATATCAACAAGCAACCATGTATTTCAAAATATCAATGCTAAAATAAGTTATCCCTAGCCCATCATGCTCAAACATTGATCCATTCATGAAACACACTCGAATATTAACTACACCCAATACTTAAGCATGATCATATTGCCTCCTAGTTGGTGCTTTTGCAAGAGAACATAGAGACTCAAAATAAAAATTGCATGAAGTAAAAGATAGGCCCTTCGCAGAGGGAAGTAGGGATTTGTAGAGGTGCCAGAGCTCAAAGCGAAAAACTTAGAGATAAAAAAAATTTGGGTGGTGTATCCATCCCACCAACGAAAACGACTTAGAGTTCCCAATACTTTCCATGCATAGATATATCATAGGCGGTTCCCAAACAGAAAATAAAGTTTATTCCTTTTCCCACCATACTTTCACTTTCCATGGCTTACCGTATCCACGGGTGCCCTCCATACCAACACTTTCCAAGGAATTTATTATTTGACAACAAAAAGTAAATTCATTTGTTTTTGCATTTCAGGACTGGGAATCCCTAATACCTTTGCCTTACTCGCATGCAATGACAAGTGAATAAACACTCATCTTGATAATAACACATCTAGCATGGAAAATATTAGCCACCCCTCACCGCTCCGCGAGCGAAACAAACACACAGAAGAGAAGGCTAGCAAAAGATTGGGAAGCAACCAACCAAGAAATGAATAATCTCATAAGCAAGTATTATGCATAATTAACACCGAATAATGCACCACAAGTAGGATATAATTTCATTGCATGATTATTGACTTTCGTTCATGCATAGGGAATCACAAACCTTAACACCAATATTCTTACTAAAGCATAGTTACTCATCAAGATGACTCACATATCACATCATCATATCTCAAAACTATTACTAAGAATCAAGTTTATTTTGTCCAATGATCTTCATGACATTTTTTTCTTCTTATTTTTTCTTATTTATCCTTCTTGGATATCTATCACTTTGGGACTAATTTTCATGTGTTGCTTTTCATAAGCTCAAACAAATATAAGTGAAGATCATGAGCATAACAAATTTTCTTTCTCTCTAAATAATTTAAGTGAAGAAAGAGAGAATTTCTTAAAATTTTTACTAACTCTCAAATAAATCTAAGTAAAGCAAGAACGCATTTCTTCAAAAATAACAAAGCACGCCGTGCTCAAAAGATATAAGTGAAGCACTAGAGCAAGTCCATTGCTCATAAAGAATTGAAGTTAAGCATAGAGAGCAATTCTAACAAGTCAAGATATAATTTTGGTTCTCTCAAATAGGTGTGTCCAGCAAGGATTGATGACTTAAAACACAAAATAAAATAAGCAAAGACACATATCATAAAAGGTGCTCCAAGCAAAACACATATCATGTGATGAATAAAAATATAGTCTCGAGTAAAATACTGATAGTTGTTGGAAGAAAGCGGGGATGCCACTCGGGGGCATCCCCAAGCTTAGTTGGTTGCTCATTTTTGGATAATAGATTGGGATGCCGGGGCATCCCCAACCTTAGGCTCTTACATCCTTCCTTCATCCATCGTAAGATAACCCAAAACTTGAAAACTTCAATCACACAAAACTCAACAAAGCCTTCGTGAGATCCGTTAGTATAAGAATAATAAATCACTACTATAAGTGCTGAATCGAACCAATTCATATTTTTTTTGTATTATATCTACTGTATTCCAACTTTTATATGGCAAAAACTCATCAAAGAAAACCATAGAGCCACCAAAATAAGCACACAACACAAAGAAAACAGAATCTGTCAAAACAGAACAGTCTGTAGCAATCTGACTATTTCGAATACTTCTGTATCTCAAAAAACTCTGAAAGATTAGGGCGTCCTGAGAAATTTTTATGTTGATATACCGCAATTAGAATGAGTATTTTATCGCTCTCTGGTAGGAAATGAAAATTATTTTTGTGAGCGCAAAACTTTCTGTTTTTCAGCAAGATCAAACAACTGTTGCCCAAGAAGATCCTAAAGGCTTTACTTGGCACAAACACTAATTAAAACACAAAAAACACAATCATAACAGTAGCATAATTGTGCTAAATCTCAAAAAAGGAATCAAAAAGCAAAAATAAATTTTATTCATTGGGTTCCCTCCCAACAAGTGTTATAGTTTTACGCCCTTAGCTAGGCATAAAGCAAGGATCTAAGTTTTGTCATCTTTGGTTCGAGATCCATAAGATGCCCTCATGATTGGTTCATAAGGTGGCTTAATTCTAGTTCTAGGAAAGTGTTCCATACCCTTCCTCAAAGGAAATTGGAACTTAATATTTCCTTCTTTCATATCAATCACGGCACTGATAGTGCGTAAAAACGATATACCAAGAATAATTAGACAAGACAGATTGCAATCAATATCAAGAACAATAAAATCTATGGGCGCATAATTTCTATTTGCAAGAATAAGAACATCATTAATTCTTCCCATAGGCTTTTTAATAGTAGAATCCGCAAAGTGCAAATTCAAAGAACATTCTTCAAGATTGGTAAGACCAAGCACATCACATAAAGATTTCGGAATTGTAGAAACACTAGCACCCAAGTCACACAAAGCAAAACACTCATAATTTTTAATACTTACGTTGATAGTAGGTTCCCACTCATCATGCAATTTTCAAGGAATTGAAACTTCCAATTCCAATTTCTCTTCAAGAGCTTTCATCATAGCATCAACAATATGTTTAGTAAAAGCTTTGTTTTGTTCATAAGCATGGGGTGAATTTATCATGGATTGCAACAAATAAATACAATCAATCAAAGAGAAACTATCATAACTAAAGTATTTGTAATACAAAATAGTGGGTGCATCACTAGCTATAGTTTTGACCTCTCCAAACCCACTTTCATCAATTTTCCAACAAGATTTTCACCCTCCAAAATATTGGGACGCCTTCTACCTAAAGTTGACTCTTCTCCAATCCCTTTTTCATCGACATTAACTTTACTAAACAAGGAATCAATAGAAGAAACACCAATCATTTTAAGATCTTGATCACTTTTATCCTCTAGTGAGATTGGTTTAGCGGCCATTTGATTTACTAAGGTAGCTTGTGCATCAGATATTTTTCCTAGCAAAATTTTGGCAAAAGAATACTTAGATTGGAGATTGCAAACTTCTCTACTGATATGATCAAGCTATTTTGTAATATCATCAAGCACAACAGAGTGCTCGTTAAGTTCTTCAGTAAAATACTTATTATGCTCAGATTGTGTAGTCATATATTCCTTTGTACTTTTCTCAATTTCAAGCAAAATATTTGGGTAAGGAACATCATAATATTTTCTTTGAGGTATCATGATTTCGCAAACAAGAAAGGACACAAAAACAGATTCGGCAAGAAAACGGCGAACGGAAAAAAGAGAGGCAAATAAAACGGTAAATTTTTGTGAAGCGGGGGAGAGGAAAATGAGAGGCAAATGGCAAATAATGTAAATCATGAGGAGATGAGATTTGTGATTAGGAACCTGGTTATGATGAAGATCCTCCTCGGCAACGGCGCCAGAATTGGTGCGTGGCCGGGAGACTATCTTGACTTGATCCTCCCTGGCCACAGCGCCAGAAATGGTGCGTGGCTGGGAGACTATCTTGACTTGATCCTCCCCGGCAACGGCGCCAGAAATAACTTTTGATGTTGCTTGAAGCTACATTGGTTTTTCCCCAAAGAGGAAGGGATGATGCAGCATAGCGGCGGTAGGTATTTCCCTCAGATACGCAACCAAGGTTATGGAACCAGTAGGAGAACCAAGCAACACAACGTAAACAGCCCCTGCACACAAATAACAACCACTCGAAACTCAACGTGTTAAAGGGGTTGTCAATCCCGTTCGGGTAACGGCGCTAGAAATGGCACGAGGACGGGAGAAAGTTGTGATAGATTGAAATAATAGATCCCAAATAAAATAAAGTGCAACAAAGTATTTTTGTATTTTTGGTTTAATAGATCTGAAAATAAAAGCAAGAGAAAAATAGATCGAAAAGGCAAATATATGAGAAAGAAGACCCGGGGCTGTAGGTTTCACTAGTGGGCTCTCTCGAGAAAAATAGCAAATGGTTGGTAAACAAATTACTGTTAGGCAATTGATAGAACCTCAAATAATTATGGTGATACCCAGGCAATGATCATTACATAGGCATCACGTCCAAGATTAGTAGACCGACTCCTGCCTGCATTTACTACTATTACTCCACACATCGACGGCTATCCAGCATGCATCCAGTGTACTAAGTTCATGGAAAAACGGGGTAATGCAATAAGAACGATGACATGATGTAGACGAGATCCGTTTATCTATGGCTGTAGATATAGATCACATCTCTTTATCCTTTGTAGCAATGATACATACGTGTTGGTTCCCTTTCTGTCACTGGGATCAAGCACCGTAAGATCAAACCCAGTACCGGGCACCTCTTCCCATTGCAAGATAAATAGATCAAGTTGGCCAAAAAAACTCAAATATCGGAGAAGAAATACGAGGCTATAAGAGATCATTCATAAAATAGATCAAAGAAAGTCAAATACTTTCATGGATAAAAAAAGATAGATCTGATCATAAACTCAAAGTTCATCGATCCCAACAAACACACCGCAAAAGAGTTACATCATATGGACCATTGTATTGAGAATCAAGAGAGAGAGATGAAGTCATCTAGCTACTAACTACGGACCCGAAGGTCTATAAAGAACTACTCACGCATCATCAGAGAGGCACCAATGGAAGTGGTGAACCCCTCCGTGATGGTGTCTAGATTGGATAGGGTGGTTCTGGACTCTGCGGTGGCTGGATGAATATTTCGTTGACTCCCCAAGGGTTTTGGGATTTTTGGGGTATTTATAGAGCAAAGAGGTGGTCCGGGGGCACCTGAGGTGGGCATAACCCACTAGGGCGTGCCTGGGCCTCCTGGCGCGCCCTGGTGGGTTGTCCCCTCCTCGGGACCCCCCCCCCCAGGTGCAACCAGGGCCCAACATCTTCCTTATGGTCCATAAAAGATCTCCGTAAAGTTTCATGGCATTTGGACTCCGTTTAATATTGATTTCCTGCGATGTAAAGAACATGGAAAAATAGCAATTGGCACTTGGCACTATGTCAATAGGTTAGTACCAAAAATGATATAAAATGATTATAAAACATCCAAGATTGATTATAAAACAACATGGAACAATAAAAAATTATAGATACGTTGGATACGTATCAGACCCCCATTGAAAGACACAGAAAAACACACTTGCAACTCGGCAAATCCCTAAACTCTCTCCCCCTTTGGCATTGAGACACCAAAAGGACAAAGAGTGCTGCTACGATCACATGTGATAGGAACGCTGAAGATCTCCATCATCACATCCCCGCGTGGTCGCCAGCATCTCCATCATCGGTAGTGGGATGCTCAAACTCTGAATCCATCTAGGGGCAGTGCTGAGAAATCCACCCCTCCTCATCAGTGATGTTACCCTCAGGCCCACTATTGACTGTAGCACCAAGCTGACGCATGACCTCCTTGTGACGAATCCTTGACTTCTTCTCAGACACATGATCCATATACTTCCTGACGATGACATGTACCTAGGGTAGGGTAATAGGCCTGACCTAGACGCCATTCCCAAGGACACTACCCTAAGATCAACAACATTCAAAGCACAGCAGCATCCACTGACTGGAATCACCTCAGAGTGCAACCCACTCGACCAACAACTCCACTCGGATAACCCAATTCCATTCAACCAGTATATCATCATTCGACTGTACAAGAAACCACTCGGAAAAGTCACACAGGATGGCAACGGTCGGGCGTTCACTCCGTAGCGTTAATGATCATTTATATGTCTTTATTGCTAGCGTTACCAGTAACGTCCCACCTTAATGTACATTGAACTCCTTGTAACACGGATTGGCTAGGGTCCTGGCGCACTCTATATAAGCCACCCCTCAACTGAGACAAGGGTTCACACCCCCTGTAATTTCACGCATAATCCAGTCGATCGCCTCAGGGCACCGAGACGTAGGGCTTTTACTTCCTCCTGGAAGGGCCTGAACTTGTAAATCTTGCACGCACAACCTCACCGTAGCTAGGATCTTGCCTCCTCCTACGTACCCCCCATTCTACTGTCAGACTCAGAACCACGACAGTTGGCGCCCACCGTGGGGCGGGTGTCTTAGAGACTTCCGGTGAGGTTGCAATTTTTCCGATTCCCATCATCATGGTTTCCGGTGGTGGTCTGGCTGAGGACCGCGAGATCCGTCTCAGCGCGCTCGTTTTCATCGTCGATGACTCCGCCTGGCTCCAAGAGGCTCCTCTCGACATCGAGAGGCTCCCTATCCGCGGGGCGACACACTTCCGCGCATGCGTCCGCAGCGTCCTTCTGCGGAAGCCGTCGACCCCGTATTGGCAGGCTCCCGCAACATTTTCGCTTCCCGCTGCTCACCATCGCAGGCGATCTGGTCGATCGCGGCTTCAGCAGTGGATCAAGCACGCGGTGGCTCGTCAATTGACCATCGCTCAAGTCGCGGCAATCGAGCCCGACGAATCTCTCTACGGGCTGTTTGACCTATCGACTGGCTCTGTCGAGACCCTATCCGAGTGTGACAACAGCGACCCTGGAGCAGAAGTCCTGATGGTCGACACACCATGCAGCCCGCCTGGTTTCCGCCATAGCGATGGCGGCGATGGTGGCGGTGATTCGTCGCATGTTCACGAAGAATATCATCCTCAAGCCCTCACTTCGCAGCAGAGGGAAGAGTTGCATCATTGCAATACGGAGGCACTCCACATTCCCATCATCGAGGAAACCTCTGAGGCTCGAGCCTTGGAGGCTGCGCACCTGACCATGTTGGCTAAGCGCGCGTGACTGGAGAACCTTCAGCATTCACTCAACGAACGCGCTCGGCGTCTGATTCCAGAATCCAGTCGACGACAGCGGCAATTGTTCTCACCCGAACCTCAGGTATACCGCACTCTAATTCAGAATCTTATTGCTGGGGCCCGCATAGCAGAGTCGATCCAGCTGTCCCAGTCTGAGGCTGGAAGGGGTTTGATGTAGATTTGGGTGTTGCTCCAAGCAGCGGGAGAGCAGAACACAACAGTTTCCCAGTCCCACAACAGGATCCATAGCAGATCCGTGGTGGCGGACACCGTCCAGTCGGCCCACAACCCAAGATCACCTCTACGGCATGAGGGACGTGGGCACCGACAAGAGAAGTACATGGGTCGGAACCGCGAGCAATATGATCATCGCTTCGTCCGTGAAGACCGCCGTCGAGTGCTCACACCCCCTCCAAGGGGCGGATCATACGCACCCCGGCGACCCGATGACAGGTATCCATATGGTGACGAGCGAAGACATCCAGTCGACCCCAGAGAACCCGGATTTGATGCAAGGTCGATTTTGGTACAAGGTCTGGTCGACTAGAACAGAGCTCACAGAGAAGGACAAGACAGAGATCGACCAACGAGCAGCCGAGTACATGTATCAGTACTTGAGTGTTTCAGCAGTGCTATCAGGGCCGCGGAAATCCCTCCCAACTTCAGGTTGGTGACTGGGGTAAGTAAGTTTACCGATGAATCCAAACCTGACACTTGCCTAGAGGATTACCGAGTGGCTGTACAGATTTGTGGTGGTAATGATGAGGTAGCCATGAAACATCTTCCTTTGATGTTGGAAGGGTCAGCCAGGGCTTAGCTGAATTAGTTGGCTCCTGGCAGCATAGTCAGTTGGGAAGAGTTGGCCCGAGTGTTTGTTAGGACGTTTGTGGGCACCTGCAAGCGACCTGCAGGGCTGACAGAATTGCAACATTGTGTTGAGAAATCGAATGAAACTTAGAGGGATTAGATCTAGAGATGGACCACTTTGCACCACACAGTGGAAAACGTGTCACCACACCAAGCAGTTTGTACTTTCAAGGAGGGCGTTCGGTACAGAGAGCTTAACCTGAAATTCGGTCGGACAGGAGATATGACCCTAACCCAAATGATGGAAATAGCCACTCGGTATGCTAACAGTGAGGAATAAGACCGACTCCGGAGTGGCAAGAACAAACCAGTCGCCCAAGACACTGGAGGGGGGTAATTCCAATCGGAAACAGAAGCGCAAAGCCAAACTCTCCGCTCCTGGTGAAACCAAGTGGTGACCTAGGGAAAATTTAAGGGAAAACCTAAAGGGCCATGGGTCCCCAAAAAGGTGAAAGACTCAGCAGGGAATGATGTGTTAGATTTGCCGTGCCATATACACACCAAGAAGGATGAAGAGGGGAACCTAATTTATCCCAAGCATACCACTCGACAGTGTCGACTCCTTATCCAGCAGTTTCGAGACGGCCAGCCCAGTGAGAAAGAGAAGGAATCTGATAAGGATGAAGACAAAGAGGAGGATGATGGTTTCCCCAACATCAATGCCACTTTGGTGATTTTTGCTGACGTTGAGAGCAAAAGTCGACTGAAAGTCATTAACAGAGAAGTAAACATGGTTGCCCCAGCAATGCCTACATATTTGAAGTGGTCTAAGACTCCCATTACACTTGACCAATCTGACCACCCGGCACGCGTTGCTACCCCAAGGCGGCAAGAGTTGGTGGTCGACCCGGTCGTTGGAGGCACTCGGTTGACCAAAGTCCTGATGGATGGTGGAAGTGGCCTGGACATTTTGTATGCTGAGAATCTCCGAGAGATGGGCATCCCGATGTCCAAGCTCAGTGAAAGCAATATGCGCTTCCACGGTGTCATCCCCGAGAAAAAAGCCGATTCACTCGGGCGGATCACTCTTGATGTGGTTTTCGGCGATTCAAAGAATTATCGCAAGGAAAAGTTGACATTTGAAGTTGTGGATTTTCACAGTGCTTATCATGCTATTCTGGGCAGGCCTGCATATGCCCGCTTCATGGCTCGACCATGTTACGTATACCTCAAGCTGAAGATGCCTGGTCCCAAGGGTGTGATCACTGGTAATCGGCAGAGACTGGACTAGTGTTTCTAGAAGGGCTCAAAGATTGCCGATGAATAGATAGCAGTAGTGGAAATGCAAGAATACCAGAAGAATGCAGATCCGAGAGATTTGCTATGTGCCAAGAAGCCTGCTTCAGAATCTGCATTTCAGCCGTCTGGTGAAACAAAGCAAGTTCATATTCACCCGACCGATCCTAATGCTGCTCCGAGTCATATCTCAACAACACTCGACAGCAAATAGGAAGAAACACTCATCCAGTTCCTCCGTGAGAACTGGGACATCTTTGCATTGAAGCCTTCTGACATGCCAGGTGTACCCAGGGGACTGGCTGAGCACTGTTTGCGAGTCGACCCGAAAGCAAAACTTGTTAAAGAGCATCTCCGTCGGTCTGCCGTGGAGAAGAGGAAGGCAATTGGTGAGGAGGTGGCTCGGCTTCTGGTAGCTGAGTTCATCCGCGAGATATACCACTCTGAGTGAATCACCAATGTTGTCATGGTCCCCAAGAAAGACGATTCACTTCACATGTGCATCCACTTCAAGCATATCAACCGGACCTGCCCGAAAGATCATTTCCCTCTGCCCTGTGATACCTCTTGAGCTTGCGTTGGATTTCCCCGAAGAGGAGGGGATGATGCAACAGAGTAGCGTAAGTATTTCCCTCAGTTTTTGAGAACCAAGGTATCAATCCAGTAGGAGCCCACGCTCAAGTCCCTCGTACCTGCAAAAAACGATAGCTACTCGCAACCAACGCGATTAGGGGTTGTCAATCCCTTCACAGTCACTTAATAGAGTGAGATCTGATAGATATAATATTTTTGGTATTTTTGATATAGAGATGCAAAGTGAAAAGTAAAAGGCAAAGTAAAAAAACCAAAGCAAGATTAAAGTGATGGAGATTAATATGATGAGAATAGACCCGGGGGCCATAAGTTTCACAAGTGGCTTCTCTCAAGAGCATAAGTATTCCACGGTGGGTGAACAAATTACTGTTGAGCAATTGACAGAATTGAGCATAGTTATGAGAATATCTAGGCATGACCATGTATATAGGCATCACGTCCGTGACAAGTAGACCGAAACGATTCTGCATCTACTACTATTACTCCACTCAACGACCGCTATCCAGCATGCATCTAGAGTATTAAGTTAAAAACAGAGTAATGCTTTAAGCAAGATGACATGATGTAGAGAGATAAATTCATGCAATATGAAATAAACCCCATCTTGTTATGCTCGATGACAACGATGCAATATGTGCCTTGCTGCCCCTTCTGTCACTGGGAAAGGACACCGCAAGATCGAACCCAAAGCTAAGCACTTCTCCCATGGCAAGAACTACCAATCTAGTTGGCCAAACCAAACGGATAATTCGAAGACACTTGCAAACATAACCAATCAAAGATAAAAGAATTCAGAGAAGATTCAAATATTATTCATAGATAGACTTGATCATAAACCCACAATTCATCGATCTCAACAAACACACCGCAAAAAGAAGAAGATTACATCGAATAGATCTCCACAAAAGAGGGGGAGAACTTTGTATTGATATCCAAAAAGAGAGAAGCCATCTAGCTACTAACTATGGACCCGAAGGTCTGAGGTAAACTACTCACACTTCATCGGAGAGGCTATGGTGATGTAGAAGCCCTCCGTGATGACGGCCCTTTCCGACGGAGCTCTGGAACAAGCCCCAATATGGGATCTCGTGGATACAGAAAGTTGGGGCGGTGGAATTAGGTTTTTGGCTCCTGTTCTGATCGTTTGGGGGTACGTAGGTATATATAGGAGGAAGGAGTACGTCGGTGGAGCACTGAGGGGCCCACAAGGCAGGGGGCGCGCCCTAGGGGGGGGCGCCCCCCACCCTCGTGACCGCCTCTTTGACTCCTTGGAGTAGGGTCCAAGTCTCCTGGATCACGTTCGGTGAGAAAATCATGTTCCCGAAGGTTTTATTCCGTTTGGACTCCGTTTGATATTCTGTTTCTCCGAAATACTGAAATAGGAAAAAAAACAGCAATTCTGGGCTGGGCCTCCGGTTAATAGGTTAGTCCCAAAAATAATATAAAAGTGGAAAATAAAGCCCAATATAGTCCAAAACAGTAGATAATATAGCATGGAGCAATCAAAAATTATAGATACGTTGGAGACGTATCAGGCATCCCCAAGCTTAATTCCTGCTCGTCCTCGAGTAGGTAAATGATAAAAAGAGAATTTTTGATGCGGAGTGCTACTTGGCATAATTTCAATGCAAATCTTGTTAATTGTGATATGAATATTCAGATTCGAAAGATTCAAGACAAAAGTTTATACTGACATAAAAATAATAATACTTCAAGCATACTAACAAAGCAATTATATCTTCTCAAAATATCATGGCCAAAGAAAGTTATCCCTACAAAATCATATAGTCTGGCTATGCTCTATCTTCACCACACAAACTATTTAAATCATGCACAACCCCGATGACAAGCCAAGCAATTGTTTCATACTCTAACTTTTTCAAACTTTTTCAATTTTCACGCAATACATGAGCATGAGCCATGGATATAGCACTATAGGTGGAATAGAATGGTGGTTGTGGAGAAGACAAAAAGGATAAGATAGTATCACATCAACTAGGCGTATCAATGGGCTATGGAGATGCCCATCAATAGATATCAATGTGAGTGAGTAGGGATTGCCATGCTACGGATGCACTAGAGCTATAAGTATATGAAAGCTCAAAAAGAAACTAAGTGGGTGTGCATCCAACTTGCTTGCTCATGAAGGCCTAGGGCAATTTGAGGAAGCCCATCATCGGAATATACAAGCCAAGTTCTATAATGAAAGATTCCCACTAGTATATGAAAGTGATAACATGAGAGACTCTCTACTATGAAGATCATGGTGCTACTTTGAAGCACAAGTGTGGTAAAAGGATAGTAACATTGTCCCTTCTCTCTATTTCTCTCATTTTTTTATTTGGGCCTTTTCTCTTTTTATGGCCTCTTTTCTTTCTCTTTTTATTTGGGCCTCTTTGGCCTCTTTTATTTATTTTTTGGTCCGGAGTCTCATCCCGACTTATGGGGGAATCATAGTCTCCATCATTCTTTCCTCACTTGGGACAATGCTCTAAAAATGATGATCATCACACTTTTATTTTTCTTACAACTCAACAATTACAACTCGATACTTAGAACAAAATATGACTCTATATGAATGCCTCCGGCGGTGTACCGGGATATGCAATATGAAAATGATGAATGTGTCATGATAAACGGAACAGTGGAAAGTTGCATGGCAATATATCTCGGAATGGCTATGGAAATGCCATGATATGTAGGTATAGTGGCTGTTTTGAGGAAGGTATATGGTGGGTGTATGATACCGGCGAAAGGTGTGCGGTATTAGAGAGGCTAGCAAAGGTGGAAGGGTGAGAGTGCGTATAATCCATGGACTCAACATTAGTCATAAAGAACTCATATACTTATTGCAAAAATCTAGAAGTTATCAAAGCAAAGTATTACGCGCATGCTCCTAGGGGGATAGACTGGTAGGAAAAGGTCATTGCTCGTCCCCGACCGCCACTCATAAGGAAGACAATCAATAAATAAATCATGCTCTGACTTCATCACATAACGGTTCACCATACGTGCATGCTACGGGAATCACAAACTTTAACACAAGTATTCTTTAAATTCACAACTACTCAACTAGCATGACTCTAATATTATCACCTCCATATCTCAAAACAATTATCATGCTTCAATCTTTTCTTAGTATTCAACACACTCAAAAGAAAGTTTCACAAATCATGAATACCAAGCATATTATTATTAAGCAAATTACCATGCTATTAAGAGACTCTCAAAATAATTTAAGTGAAGCATGAGAGATCAATAGTTTCTTCAAAACAAATCCACCACCGTGCTCTAAAAGATCTAAGTGAAGCACATAGAGCAAAATTATAACGCTCAAAAGATATAAGTGAAGCACATAGAGCAAAACTACATAGCTCAAAAGATATAAGTGAAGCACATAGAGTATTCTATCAAATTTTAATTCGTGTGTGGCTCTCTCAAAAGGTGTGTACAGCAAGTATGATTGTGTCATACTAAAACACAAAGACACAAATAATACAAGTCGCTCCAAGAAAAACACATATCATGTTGGTGAATAAAAATATAGCTCCAAGTAAATCACCGATGGAAGTGGACGAAAGAGGGGATGCCTTCCGGGGCATCCCCAAGCTTTGACTTTTTGGTGTCCTTGGATTATCTTGGGGGTGCCATGGGCATCCCCAAGCTTAGGCTCTTTCCACTCCTTGTTCCATAATCCATCAAAAGAATTCACCCAAAACTTGAAAACTTCGCAACACAAAACTTAAAGTAGAAAACTCGTGAGATCCGTTAGCGAAAGAAAACAAAAAAAACTTCAAGGTACTATAATGAACTCATTCTTTATTTATATTGGTGTTAAGCCTACTGTATTCCAACTTCTCTATGGATTATAAACTATTTTACTAGCCATGGATTCATCAAAATAAGCAAACAACACATGAAAAACAGAATCTGTCAAAAACAAAACAGTCTGTAGTAATCTGTAGCTAGCGGAAACTTCTGGAACCCCAAAAATTCTAAAATAAATTTCTGGACGTGAGGAATTTATCTATTAATCATCTGCAAAAAGAATTAACTAAATAGAGCTCTTCAAATAAAAATGACAGCAGTTCTCGTGAGCGCTAAAGTTTCTGTTTTTTACAGCAAGTTCAACAAGACTTTCCCCAAGTCTTCCCAACGGTTCTACTTGGCACAAACACTAATTAAACACAAAAAACACAACCAAAACAGAGGCTAAATAAATTATTTATTAAATAACAGCAAGTAAAAATATTGGGTTGTCTCCCAACAAGCGCTTTTCTTTAAAGCCTTATAGCTAGGCATTGGTAATTTTAATGATGCTCACAAGAAAGACAAGAATTGAAGCACAAAAGGAGCATCATAAAGCATGTGACAAAGACATCTAAGTCTAACATACTTCCTATGCATAGGCATCTTAAAGGAAAAGAAATTATCATAGCAAGAAAAAACTAGCATATGCAAGGAAGCGGAAAGAAACAATAGCAATCTCAACATAACGAGAGGTAATTTAGTAACATGAAAATTTCTAAAACCATATTTTCCTCTCTCATTACATGTAGGATCATAAGCAAATTCAACAACATAGGTATCACAAAACATATTCTTAACAGGATCCACATGTATGCAAAGTTGACACTCTTCCAAAATAGTGGGATTGACATTAACTAAAGTCATGACCTTTCCAAACCCACTTTTAATATTATTGCAAACATTATAATCAATCTCATATTCATCTTGGGCTTTAAATAATTTTTCAAGATCAAAAGAAGAATCACCCCAATCATGATCATTGCAACAAGTAGATGACATAGTAAAACTAGCATCCCCAAGCTTAGGGTTTTGCATATTATTAGCACAGTTGGCATTCATAGAATTTATAATATCCCCAAGCTTAGGGTTTTGCATATTATTAGCACAGTTGGCATTCATCGAACCCAAAGCTAAGCACTTCTCCCATGGCAAGAACTACCAATCTAGTTGGCCAAACCAAACGGATAATTCGAAGACACTTGCAAACATAACCAATCAAAGATAAAAGAATTCAGAGAAGATTCAAATATTATTCATAGATAGACTTGATCATAAACCCACAATTCATCGATCTCAACAAACACACCGCAAAAAGAAGAAGATTACATCGAATAGATCTCCACAAAAGAGGGGGAGAACTTTGTATTGATATCCAAAAAGAGAGAAGCCATCTAGCTACTAACTATGGACCCGAAGGTCTGAGGTAAACTACTCACACTTCATCGGAGAGGCTATGGTGATGTAGAAGCCCTCCGTGATGACGGCCCTTTCCGACGGAGCTCTGGAACAAGCCCCAATATGGGATCTCGTGGATACAGAAAGTTGGGGCGGTGGACGTATCAAGCATCCCCAAGCTTAATTCCTGCTCGTCCTCGAGTAGGTAAATGATAAAAAGAGAATTTTTGATGCGGAGTGCTACTTGGCATAATTTCAATGTAAATCTTCTTAATTGTGGTATGAATATTCAGATTAGAAAGATTCAAGACAAAAGTTTATATTGACATAAAAATAATAATACTTCAAGCATACTAACAAAGCAATTATGTCTTCTCAAAATAACATGGCCAAAGAAAGTTATTCCTACAAAATCATATAGTCTGGCTATGCTCCATCTTCACCACACAGAGTATTTAAATCATGCACAACCCCAATGACAAGCCAAGCAATTGTTTCGTACTCTAACTTTTTCAAAAAAAATTCAATATTCACGCAATACATGAGCGTGAGCCATGGATATAGCACTATAGGTGGAATAGATGGGTGGTTGTGCAGAAGACAAAAAGGAGGGGAGGATAGTCTCACATCAACTAGGTGTATCAACGGGCTATGGAGATGCCCATAAATAGATATCAATGTGAGTGAGTAGGGATTTCCATGCGACGGATGCACTAGAGCTATAAATGTATGAAAGCTCAACAAAAGAAAATAGTGGGTGTGCATCCAACTTGCTTGCTCATGAAGACCTAGGGCAATTTGAGGAAGCCCATTATCGGAATATACAAGCCAAGTTCTATAATGTAAAATTCCCACTAATATATGAAAGTGACAACATATGAGACTCTCTATATGAAGAACATGGTGCTACTTTGAAGCACAATATATGAGACTCGCTATATCATGGTGCTACTTTGAAGCACAAGTGTGGAAAAAAGGATTGTAGCATTGCCCCTTTTTATTTATTTTCTTTTTATTGGGCCTTCTTTTTTTTCTTTGGCCTTTATCCTTTTTTGGGACAATGCTCTATTGAATGATGATCATCACACTTTTATTTATTTACAACTCAATGATTACAACTCGATTCTAAAACAAAGTATGACTCTATATGGATGCATCCGACGGTGTACCGGGATATGCAACGAATCAAGAGTGACAAGTATGAAGAAATTATGAACAGTGGCTTTGCCACAAATACTTATGTCAACTACATGATCATGCTAAGCAATATGACAATGATGAATGTGTCATGATGAACTAGATGGTGGAAAGTTGCATGGCAATATATCTCGGAATGGCTATGGAAATGCCATAATAGGTAGGTATGGTGGCTGTTTTGAGGAAGATATATGGTAGGTGTATGATACCGGTGAAAAGTGCGCGGTATTAGAGAGGCTAGCAAAGGTGGAAGGGTGAGAGTGCGTATAATCCATGGACTCAACATTAGTCATAAAGAACTCATATACTTATTGCAAAAATCTAGAAGTTATCAAAGCAAAGTATTACGTGCATGCTCCTAGGGGGATAGATTGGTAGGAAAAGACCATCACTCGTCCCCGACCACCACTCATAAGGAAGACAATCAATAAACAAATCATGTTCCGACTTCGTTACATAATGGTTCACCATACGTGCATGCTACGGGAATCACAAACCTTAACACAAGTATTCTTTAAATTCACAAATACTCAACTAGCATGACTTTAATATTATCACCTCCATACCTCAAAACAATTACCATGCTTCAATCTTTTCTTAGTATTCAACACACTCAAAAGAAAGTTACACAAATCTTGAATACCAAGCATATTATTATTAAGCAAATTACCATGCTATTAAGAGACTCTCAAAATAATTTAAGTGAAGCATGAGAGATCAATAGTTTCTTTAAAACAAATCCACCACCGTGCTCTAAAAGATCTAAGTGAAGCACATAGAGCAAAATTATAACGCTCAAAATATATAAGTGAAGCACATAGAGCAAAATTACTTAGCTCAAAAGATATAAGTGAAGCACATAGAGTATTCTATAAAATTTTAATTCATGTATGGCTCTCTCAAAAAGTGTGTACAGCAAGGATTATTGTGGCATACTAAGACACAAAGAAACAAATAATACAAGACGCTCCAAGCAAAACACATATCATGTTGGTGAATAAAAATATAGCTCCAAGTAAATTACCGATGGAAGTGGACGAAAGAGGGGATGCCTTCCGGGGCATCCCCAAGCTTTGAATTTTTGGTATCCTTGGATTATCTTGAGGGTGCCATGGGAATCCCCAATCTTAGGCTCTTGCCACTCCTTGTTCCATGATCCATCAAAAGAATTCACCCAAAACTAGAAAACTTCACAACACAAAACTGAAAATAGAAAACTCGTGAGCTCCGTTAGCGAAAGAAAACAAAAGACCACTTAAAGGTATTGTAATGAACTCATTCTATATTTATATTGGTGTTAAACCTAATGTATTCCAACTTCTCTATGGATTATAAACTATTTTACTAGACATAGATTCATCAAAATAAGCAAACAACACACGAAAAACAGAATCTGTCAAAAACAGAACAGTCTGTAGTAATCTGTAGCTAGAGCAAGATATGGGACCCTAAAAATTCTAAAATAAGTTGCTGGATGTGAGGAATTTATATATTAATCATCTTCAAAAAGAATTAACTAGATATCACTCTTCAAATAAAAATAACAGCAGTTCTCGTGAGCGCTAAAGTTTCAGTTTTTTTACAGAAAGTTCAACAGGACTTTCCCCAAGTCTTCCCAACGGTTCTACTTGGCACAAAAACTAATTAAAAACAAAAAACACAACCAAAACAGAGGCTAAATAATTTATTTATTACTAATCAGGAGAAAAAATCAAGGAATAAAAATAAAATTGGGTTGCCTCCCAACAAGCGCTATCGTTTAACGCCCCTAGCTAGGCATAAAAGCGAGGATAGATCTAGGTATTGCCATCTTTGGTAGGCAATCCATAGGTGGCTCTCATGATAGTTTCATATGGTAATTTTATTTTATTTCTTGGAAAGTGTTCCATGCCCTTTTTTAATGGAAATTGAAATCTAATATTCCCTTCCTTCATATCAATAATCGCACCAACCGTTCCATGCCCTTTTTTAATGGAAATTGAAATCTAATATTCCCTTCCCTTCCTTCATATCAATAGGGAAAGAAGGATTGCAATCTATATCAAGAACAATGAAATCTACGTGCACATAATTCCTATCTGCAACAATAAGTACATCATTAATCCTTCCCATAGGTTTATTAATAGTGGAATCTGCAAGATGCAAGTTTAGAGAGAATCATCAAAGTTACGGAAATCTAGTAAATCACACAAAGTCTTGGGAATAGTAGAGACACTAGCACCCAAATCACACAAAGCATAAAACTCATGATCTTTAATTCTAATTTAATAGTTGGTTCCCACTCATCATAGAGTTTTCTAGGGATAGAAACTTTCAACTCAAGTTTTTCTTCATAAGATTGCATCAAGGCATCAACAATATGTTCGGTGAAGGCTTTATTTTGACTATAAGCATGTGGAGAATTTAGCACAGATTGCAACAAGGAAATACAATCAATTAAAGAGCAACTTTCATAATTAAATTCCTTGAAGTCCAATATAGTGGGTTTAGCAACATCTAGATTTTTATTTATTTCAATCCCACTTTCATCAATTTCATCATCAAGATCTAAATACTCCGAATTTTTAGAACGCCGTCTAGGTAAAGGAAGATCATATTCAGTTTCATCAAGATTAATATTAAAAAATAAAGATTTAATAGGGGACACATCAATAACTTTTAGATCTTCATCTTGATTTTCATAGGAATTGGAGGAACACGCTTTAATAAAGGCATCTTTGGAAGCACGCATCCTAGCGGTTCTTTCCTTACACTCATCAATTGAAATTATCATGGCTTTTAGAGACTCATTGATATCATGCTTAGGTGGAATAGATCTAATTTCAAAGAATCAACATCAAGAGCAATTCTATCAACGTTCCTAGCCAAATTGTCAGGACCCCGATTCTAAGTCACATCGATCTAGCCGGTAACACGTCATATCACTTTGCTGCCTCACGCACGGTATTCCCATGGGTGTCGCCTTACCATGGCCCGGGACCGTTTGCGCCTTTTGGCTCACGTATATGATAGTGTCGCTAGCATCCATATGACAGGGAACCCGGGCCGACATGGCTAGTCGTGAACCCAAAGTGGCACTAACCTATGGGGACAGGCATACATGAATCACATCGAGCATGTTGGTCAGCAGCGCGTGAATCCGGGCTGTAGCACTGGGCTAACAGGACTCCGGGAACCCGGGCTGTAGTAGGCTAGGCAGGACTCCGGATGTCACCACGTGACATTTCCCCGAAGGGACAGACACAGGAATGAAGTGAAACACATGCCAGCCAGTCAATTGTCCTGAGCAGTAGTGCTGGGCTAACAGGACTCCGGTGAACCGGGCTGTAGCGGACTACTATGGCTCATGGAAGCACTAGACTACATTTCCCCATAAGAGAGGCTGCCAAGGATAAACAACTAGATTGTCGGATCCCACACATACCAAGCATTTCAATCATAGACACAATATGCTCGATATGTGTAAATACAACATGACATCACAACATAACTCTACAACTCAAGTATTATTCATTAGGCTCCGAGGAGCGAGAAATACAAACATGGGTCTCATGACCCAACATTCAGAGCATACAAACCAAAGCACATGCGGAAGATTAACATGTCTGAGTACAGACATCTATAAATGAAAAAGGCTGAGAAGCCTGACTATCTACCAGATCCTGCCGAGGGCACAAGATCGAAGCTGAGGTATCAGGCTAAACGTCGAAGTCCACGCGGAGCTACTAGCGAGACTGAAATCTCTCTGCAAAACATAAATTAAGCAAACATGAGTACAAAGGTACTTAGCAAGACTTACATCAAAACTAGCTACATATGCATCGGTATCAACAAGGAGGGGTGGTGGAGTTTAACTGCAGCAAGCCAGCTTTGACATAGTAGCTAACCTGAACTATGACTGCAAGCAACTCTTTTGAGGTGGCGCACACGAGTCCACATATTCACCATTCAATACACCACTATGGATCCGCTCCCGTCTCCCTACGAGAAGGCCATCCATAGCACTCACACTTATCTTGCGAGTTTTAGAGTATCCACTTTCACTTGTCTATGAACTATTATAGGCAACCCAGAAGTCCTTCACCGCGGACACAGCTATTCGAATAGATCATTTATACCCTGCAGGGGTGTACTTCGTCACACATGTTTCCACCACTTAGCGTCTGCACACGACATGTGCTCGGCAGACTTCAAGCGAAAGCTGACGTGGGTGTAGACCACGACCTGACTAACAACACAAGTCTCTAGTCCAGGTTTATCGCCTATTCGGGTTCCATCCGCAAGGAAATCCGGCCGGGGTGTCCTCAACGGCCCCAAACGATGTGTACAGGGTCCCGAGACACCAAACGGGCGCCCGGCATACCCGTCCACAGTGTATCTACCGCATCATAGCCCACCCCTAGGGTCAGCGCTACGCATGACCGCCAACACATAACCTACAAACACCAGAAACTAGTTGCAACTCCTGGACAGAGGACGAGAGGGGTCAATAAGTCGAGCGGGGTCATATTTCAGGGCCCAATGTGTGGTAGTAGCTGTTTCATGGGTCACAAACACAGAACTCAGTTCCTGAGGACGGTTTCAGTGAGACAACCCACCATGTACTCCTACATGGCCTCTCACCGCTACCTTTACCAAATCGTGTTCACACACTTAGCTCACACATCGTAGGACATGTTTACACACCTCCGATTCATCACCGATGAACCAGTCCTGACACGACTCTATGCAATAGCAGGCATGACAAACAAGCATGAATGAGTAGGCACATCAGGGCTCAAACAACTCCTACTCATGCTAGTGGGTTTCATCTATTTACTGTGGCAATGACAGGTCATGCAGAGGAAAGGGGTTCAACTACCGCAACATGTAACAGTTGAATCGTTCTTGTCCTAATGCAGTAAAAGAGAGCAGGAGCGAGAGAGTGGGATTGTATTGGAATGAACAAGGGGTTTTTGCTTGCCTAGCACTTCTGAAGATATCATTGGGTCTTCATCAGTGTCAACGATCACAGCGTCGGTACAACGTCTATCGAGAGGGGACAAATACCGGCAACAGAGAAAGAAACACAATCAATGCAATGCACAATATGATGCATGATCATGACTTGTCAATATGCTGTGGTTTGAGCTAATGCAACTAGCAACATGTTAAATGGAGTTGGTTTGAACCCTAGGTTCAATCAAACTCCATGTGTGAGAGTTTAAATTCTATTTATGTTAATTGGCCTAAACAGCAGCCATAAGTTGTTCTAACATGCATGAAAATGCCATAAACAGATTCCTTGAATTTTTCTAATAATTTTTCATATATAAATTATTTCATTTGGAGTTACGGTTTAATTTCTATGATTTTTTGAAGTTTAAGTCATTTTCTGGAATTCCTGGATTATTTTAAAATCCAGAAAATCACTTACCGCGTCAGCATGATGACAGCACGACGTCAGCAAGGTCAACAGGGTCAAAACTGACCCGTGGGGTCCATTGGCCAGTGAGTCAGACACTAATCCCGCGTTGACTTGGGCTTTGACCCGCTGCGGGGCCCGTTGTCAGCATCTAAAAGTGGTTTAGCTGGCGGTGATTAGCACTAATTACGCAGACACGTCAGCACGCCGGAGTTTGGCCAGCGGCGACCTCAAGCCGCGGCGGACTCCGCTCGGGATTGAGCTACGGGCGATGGTTTCGGGCGAGGTTTGCGGCTATGGGTTGCTGGCACACGCGCGCATCCAGTGGTGGCAGCGACTGGAGCTGGGGTGTCCTGTAGCGGCGGCGGCGGCGAGTTGGGCGGCGGCCGGAGTTCGGCCGGCAATGGTTTGGGCGATGCCGAGCAAGGGAGGAGCCGTGGTTAGTCGTGTTCGACTCACGGAAGTGCGGTGAGTGCAACGGTGAGCTCGAACGCCAGGTTGCGCGGCCGTAGCTACGATGGAGACATGGCCAGCGGCGGGGAGCTTTGGGCTCGATCGGAAGACGGTGCTAGGGAACAGGAACGGAGGGGGAGAGCGAGGCGGAAACAGCAGGAGCTCACAAGGAGGTCGAAGAACGGCTCAGCGGGCTTGGGGACGTCCTCGGTGGCGCGAATCGACCGGCGGTGACCCACGGGTCCGAGGAGGAAGAAGAGCTCGGGGTCGTCATCACGGAGCTCCTGGGGGTGCCTGGATTGGTGCAGAGGACGCGGGGGTCGAGGCGGTTCCTCTGGACCCATCGGGGAGGCACGGGATGGACGGTGGCCGTGGTAAATTGCGTCGGCGACGATGAGCTCCGCTTGGGTGTGCTCGGGAGAGGGAGCAGAGGGCGAGGGGGAGAGTAGAGAGTGAGGGAGAGGAGCGAGGGGCCACGGGGCGTCTCCGTGGCGTCGCTAGAAGGCCCGGGAAGGAAGCAGGAGGTGGCCAAGGCGGCGTCGGCACGCTCGGAGCAAGATGCTTCGTGCGCTGGCGCGGGGAAGAAGATGCCCGTGCCCCTGGTGGGCTGGCTGGGCCAGCTGTGCCGCCAGGTGGCGCCAGGTAAGGAAACTCTCTCTCTCCTTCTATTACTTTTTCCGTTTTCTATTTATTTGATATGTTAGGAGTTAGTAATAATACTAACTCATTTCCATAAATCCTGGGATATAATTTGCGCTCTATTTGAAATATTTACGACTGCCCAAAATTGTTTCCAGGATTATTCGAGCATTTAAAATATTTATATTGATTAAATGCCCAAATTCAAATACCTAGTGATTTAATTCAAAGCCCAAATGTGTCCAGCAAAAATGCAAATCATCTTGGGTAGATGCTTCCACCTTAAACCAGAGATGATGAACATATTTAAAAGGCATCTTGAGTTCATTGAAAATATTTTTATTTGAAACTATTTGAATTGCATTTGTGCTAGGGCTTGACCATCCCCATTTCAGAGTTTCATAAAACTTAAACATGATGACATGATGATCATGCAAGGTCAAGCAAAGGCTAAGGCTAGGGCCGTGACAACTCACCCCTACTAAACAAGAATCTCGTCCCGAGATTCAAGCCGTGAGGTAAGAAGACAGAGGGACAGAAGCTAACACAATCTTCACGATCCAGATGTCTTTCTCGAGGATGTTGATTCATTGCATCACCTTGATCTAGACGTCTTGCTTTGAGAACTACATCCAACATGACAACGAGTAGAAAGGGAGAATTTAAGAAGAATCGACCATCCTGAGATTCGAGCAACTTAGGATCATCTTAATGATCACAAGATCAACTCATGGAATGAGACATAGTAACATCTCTCGAGCTGAGACACGAAGCATACACCTAAAGGGATGGAGTGAAACGGTTGGCGAAGGTTCACTAGGTAGGCAACCATTCCATACTCGAATAAGATGGAGCATGAATTTCAAAGTAGCAAGGAGATATTTGCCATGATTTCGTAACGTGATACCTCGGGGAAGGTGACTCGTAGAATTATTCCCTTAAGTGGAAAAAAGAATTACTTTTGATTCGGAGATCATTGAAACTCTTTATACCAGCCTAAGGCAATCACAATCGATCATTTTAAGGAGTTCAAAAGAATGACATACTCAGACTAGAATGGATGATGTGGACTACCTTGTTGAAGACAACACAATGGATGATTTTTTGCTTATCACCGGAAATGGATGGGACCTATGACAAGTCCACTACTGAGGTGCAAGCTGGGAACAAAATGCAAATGTTGGGAATGATTCTGGTAACTGGGGAAGAACTCAACAGTCGAGAGTGAGTCCACTGTTTGAAAAGGTTATAGCATAACCGAGGAAACTGGAAGCAAATCCCAGTTAATGTCAACAGTAAAACCTGGTGCTTGCGCGTGCCCTCAAGAACTTGAGTATCTCCATATTCATCAAGGTTTTACCAATATCCGTGTCAAGGATCCTGGCAACACAACATACCACCATGATGAATGGTGATGGGTGATGCAGATGCAAAGGAAGATAACACTTTCTCAGATTTCACCTTAGCGGGGCCAAGGGAACAAAATCTGGATGATCGACCGAGAGACATATAGCACTCCGCTTCTAATGTTCTCCTTGATGTGCTAGTGTATCCCATTCATAGATATGGTTTGATATATAGAACATCAAGTAAAAGATCGGACTTCGGGAGCACAAGAATCCGTAAGGATTAACTACGGAGGTAAATCCTACAAAATCCTCATGGGAAGGTGGCCAACTTTCTTCCGGCTGGATGTGTTGGCCACGACATCCAATTTACCGGTTATCGAGAGACCAATATTATAGTTCTTGGAAAATGCTCCAACCATCATATCTGCTGAGATTCAAATATGGTTGGTGTCAGGATATTCCAGACTCATCGAGTCTAGAAGGAAAATGAAGGTTTGCAACACAAATCGACGAGACGACGTTGCGAGATTCTCGGGGGAATGAACTACGGTAGTAAGCTCCAAAACATGAGTCGGTTCTGCTACAAGCATGTGAGCACGCTGTCCTAGACAAGCATGGTCACCTGGTAGTCTTAAAATGAAACACTACCGAGTTCAGGGGGAACCATCAATGAGGATATCGAAGTCCTTGCGTAGGTCTAACTCTTAAGAAGAAACTTCTTCTCGTTGAACAAATCAATTAGTGCTTGGTGTGCTAGGGATACATATAGAATGTAGATGATCAGTCTATCAGACCATAGAATACTTCGCACATGCATGACTGACTTGGGATGATTCCAGAGGAAGCAAAAACAAACTTTCTCGAATTCACGGCGGCAACTTACATCAGATGCACATGAATTAGAGGAAGTCACATCTTTCAACCGGACATATGCTTCATGATCGGGACATGAGGGCAATGCTTATAAAGTTTCCAACACTAGTGTAATGTTCAACGTGAATCATGGGGGAGACAAAATGCTGCTGATGGGCTCAACAACAACTCATCAGAATCTCTATATCACTGGACTTCCACCATCATGTGAACACGGTGATAGCTTTGGTCAGACCAAAAGATGTAATGGTGTATGCTCGAGGGATCAACCAAGAGTAAGACAACATTACGAACATCGTTGGTTCTGATTTGATTTGACGATAGCCCACACTCAAATCAAGGGATTGATAAGGCAATAGCGCCGACAATTGATCACGTGGATCCATCGATGAAGATATTATCTTTCTTCAACACAGATACAAGATATCACTTAGGGATGAGCGTGGTAGGACAAGCTTTTATCTTCCAACTCTCCAAGTTGTGGTTAAGCTTAACCAACTAGCTCAGGGGTATCCAAAACAGATTCCTGGAGAAGAGGGTGGCTACAAGAAACCAACTTGATCACGAACTCAACATAGCGATCAGGTGACAGCCGGGTGATACCTCTGCGAAGATATTCGGAAAATCACAAACCCCCGATATGTTATTAAGCTCGAGAACAATCTTTCTTTTCAGGGCAAGACGATATGATCAAGGAGCGAGGGATTATCACAGTCCTAACTCATTGGTCGATGAGTGCACCCGGAAATATGGACTGGGTAGCATGATCAATCTTAGGATGGTGATTTAATTACCAGCACGCTAAGAATGAGAGTATTGTCCATTAACTACCAAGCAACGGAGTTGCTAGGAATATTGCTTTCACACATCATGGTTCACTTGTTGGCGTTCCAGTTATAATAACATGGAACTGAGGAATGAACAATGATGGCAAGAAGTATTACTGCGTCAAGAATTCATGAGAGGTGGTGCAATTCTCATGACAGTCCTGACATAAAAGGGGTAATACTCCAGGGTAGAACAGAGCAAAAGCTGGATGGCATTTGATCTGCAGAACACAACTACTTTGACCCAATCCTGGATATGGATGAGCTACTGGAGTTTGTTTCTCCTAGTCATTCTGAAATAGAATGGCTTGACGGACCACAAGAATAATAGGCATCGATGAACACGAATGCACAACTATTCCTGACTATCAATTTATAGATGATGGTCAGAATACAGCTGAGAATGGACAACTCAAGGAGCATATAACATTTTGAGTTGTGGATTCATGGGTTAGTATGTCGAACGAGTTCAACATTTTTCTTCCAGATAACCCATGCAGAAAGGTAGAACTGGCAGAATCACAATTATGAATGGAGAACTCCTCAGGAGTACTCTAATAGTGATCTTTTGGTTCAAAGAACTTCTTCCTTAATGGTTCATGGTATTTGGAAGAAGGAAATACCACGGACCTCGAGGACTATCGCAAAGGTTACTAATATCTTAAGGGAACTAGCAAATACTAACGACATGAAGTAGGGTGAATCTCGGGTTCAAAAACCCAGGAATAGAATATCTACTACTAAATGGCATCACGGGATGCTTCAAGAATGATGGCCAGAATCATCACACTGGGATACAAAGCATTGCTAGATTACTAGGTGACTCCCTAGAACACCTACGGTCATAATAATAGCTCTGGCATATATGTCGAGACAATAAATTCCCTCAACGCACCGGTTAGTGTGCTTATTCTGACCATAAAGGACATCGGGAACGGAAAGAACGGATTGCAAATGCATCAGATTATCTAGAAACCTGGGATGACTCGGACAGCATAACGGCTGTAAATGCTCAAAAGATTTGAGACATCCTTCAAAATGGTGGCATAACCACTCAACAACACAATATCAAGGTTCTGAGGCCAGCTATGAACATATGGAAGTAGTAGGAACTGAACTGAGGCTTGAAACTATCAATTCTATAAGTCTATGGATTAGTAACACGTCATCCTAATAGATAGATGAGAAGGCCTAGTTCTTAATCCCCATAGAAAAGAAGAGGTTGACTCAGATCATAAGGCACAGGGTAAAGGAGTAAACAGAGCCTTACGTTCCCTTCCACAATCAATTCCCTTACATAACTAAAGCATTTCTAGACTCAACTTCGACCAGTTTGGCTTGGTAATCCTACAGGCAGTCAAGCTCTGATACCAACGCTGTCAGGACCCCGATTCCAAGTCACATCGATCTAGCCGGTAATACGTCATATCACTTTGCGGCCTCACGCACGGTATTCCCATGGGTGTCGCCTTACCATGGCCCGGGACCGTTTGCGCCTTTTCGCTCACATATATGATAGTGTCGCTAGCATCCATATGACAGGGAACCCGGGCCGACATGGCTAGTCGTGAACCCAAAGCGGCACTAACCTATGGGGGCAGGCATACATGAATCACATCAGGCATGTCGGTCAGCAGCGTGTGAATCCGGGCTGTAGCACTGGGCTAACAGGACTCCGGGAACCCGGGCTGTAGCAGGCTAGGCAGGACTCCGGATGTCACCGCGTGACATTTCCCCGAAGGGACAGACACAGGAACGAAGTGAAACACATGCCGGCTAGTCAAGTGTCCTGAGCAGTAGTGCTGGGCTAACAGGACTCCGGTGAACCGGGCTGTAGCGGACTACTATGGCTCATGGAAGCACTAGACTACATTTCCCCATAAGAGAGGCTGCCAAGGATAAACAACTAGATTGTCGGATCCCACACATACCAAGCATTTCAATCATAGACACAATATGCTCGATATGTGTAAATACAACATGACATCACAACATAACTCTACAACTCAAGTATTATTCATTAGGCTCCGAGGAGCGAGAAATACAAACATGGGTCTCATGACCCAACATTCAGAGCATACAAACCAAAGCACATGCGGAAGATTAACATGTCTGAGTACAGACATCTATAAATGAAAAAGGCTGAGAAGCCTGACTATCTACCAGATCCTGCCGAGGGCACAAGATCGAAGCTGAGGTATCAGGCTAAACGTCGAAGTCCACGCGGAGCTACTAGCGAGACTGAAATCTCTCTGCAAAACATAAATTAAGCAAACATGAGTACAAAGGTACTTAGCAAGACTTACATCAAAACTAGCTACATATGCATCGGTATCAACAAGGAGGGGTGGTGGAGTTTAACTGCAGCAAGCCAGCTTTGACATAGTAGCTAACCTGAACTATGACTGCAAGCAACTCTTTTGAGGTGGCGCACACGAGTCCACATATTCACCATTCAATACACCACTATGGATCCGCTCCCGTCTCCCTACGAGAAGGCCATCCATAGCACTCACACTTATCTTGCGAGTTTTAGAGTATCCACTTTCACTTGTCTATGAACTATTATAGGCAACCCAGAAGTCCTTCACCGCGGACACAGCTATTCGAATAGATCATTTATACCCTGCAGGGGTGTACTTCGTCACACATGTTTCCACCACTTAGCGCCTGCACACGACATGTGCTCGGCAGACTTCAAGCGAAAGCTGACGTGGGTGTAGACCACGACCTGACTAACCACAAAAAGTCTCTAGTCCAGGTTTATCGCCTATTCGGGTTCCATCCGCAAGGAAATCCGGCCGGGGTGTCCTCAACGGCCCCAAACGATGTGTACAGGGTCCCGAGACACCAAACGGGCGCCCGGCATACCCGTCCACAGTGTATCTACCGCATCATAGCCCACCCCTAGGGTCAGCGCTACGCACGGCCGCCAACACATAATCTACAAACACCAGAAACTAGTTGCAACTCCTGGACAGAGGACGAGAGGGGTCAATAAGTCGAGCGGGGTCATATTTCAGGGCCCAATGTGTGGTAGTAGCTGTTTCATGGGTCACAAACACAGAACTCAGTTCCTGAGGACGGTTTCAGTGAGACAACCCACCATGTACTCCTACATGGCCTCTCACCGCTACCTTTACCAAATCGTGTTCACACACTTAGCTCACACATCGTAGGACATGTTTACACACCTCCGATTCATCACCGATGAACCAGTCCTGACACGACTCTATGCAATAGCAGGCATGACAAACAAGCATGAATGAGTAGGCACATCAGGGCTCAAACAACTCCTACTCATGCTAGTGGGTTTCATCTATTTACTGTGGCAATGACAGGTCATGCAGAGGAAAGGGGTTCAACTACCGCAACATGTAACAGTTGAATCGTTGTTGTCCTAATGCAGTAAAAGAGAGCAGGAGCGAGAGAGTGGGATTGTATTGGAATGAACAAGGGGTTTTTGCTTGCCTAGCACTTCTGAAGATATCATTGGGTCTTCATTAGTGTCAACGATCATAGCGTCAGTACAACGTCTATCGAGAGGGGACAAATACCGGCAACAGAGAAAGAAACACAATCAATGCAATGCACAATATGATGCATGATCATGACATGTCAATATGCTACGGTTTGAGCTAATGCAACTAGCAACATGTTAAATGGAGTTGGTTTGAACCCTAGGTTCAATCAAACTCCATATGTGAGAGTTTAAATTCTATTTATGTGAATTGGCCTAAGCAGCATCCATAAATTGTTCTAACATGCATGAAAATGCCATAAACAGATTCCTTGAATTTTTCTGATAATTTTTCATATATAAATTATTTCATTTGGAGTTACGGTTTAATTTCTATGATTTTTTGAAGTTTAAGTCATTTTCTGGAATTCCTGGATTATTTTAAAATCCAGAAAATCACTTACTGCGTCAGCATGACGACAACACGATGTCAGCAAGGTCAACAGGGTCAAAACTGACCCGTGGGGTCCATTGGCCAGTGAGTCAGACACTAATCCCGCGTTGACTTGGGCTTTGACCCGCTGCGGGGCCCGTTGTCAGCATCTAAAAGTGGTTTAGCTGGCGGTGATTAGCACTAATTACGCAGACACGTCAGCACGCCGGAGTTTGGCCAGCGGCGACCT
This sequence comes from Triticum urartu, assembly GCF_056163025.1. Taxonomy (NCBI): domain Eukaryota; kingdom Viridiplantae; phylum Streptophyta; class Magnoliopsida; order Poales; family Poaceae; genus Triticum; species Triticum urartu. Next base: position 430,394,642 of record NC_141879.1, read on the forward strand.
CAAGCCGCGGCGGACTCCGCTCGGGATTGAGCTACGGGCGATGGTTTCGGGCGAGGTTTGCGGCTATGGGTTGCTGGCACACGCGCGCATCTAGTGGTGGCAGCGACTGGAGCTGGGGTGTCCTGTAGCGGCGGCGGCGGCGAGTTGGGCGGCGGCCGGAGTTTGGCCGGCAATGGTTTGGGCGATGCCGAGCAAGGGAGGAGCCGTGGTTAGTCGTGTTCGACTCACGGAAGTGCGGTGAGTGCAACGGTGAGCTCGAACGCCAGGTTGCGCGGCCGTAGCTACGATGGAGACATGGCCGGTGGCGGGGAGCTTTGGGCTCGATCGGAAGACGGGGCTAGGGAACAGGAACGGAGGGGGAGAGCGAGGCGGAAACAACAGGAGCTCACAAGGAGGTCGAAGAACGGCTCAGCGGGCTTGGGGACGTCCTCGGTGGCGCGAATCGACCGGCGGTGACCCACGGGTCCGAGGAGGAAGAAGAGCTCGGGGTCGTCATCACGGAGCTCCTGGCGGCGCCTGGATTGGTGTAGAGGACGCGGGGGTCGAGGCGGTTCCTCTGGACCCATCGGGGAGGCACGGGATGGACGGTGGCCGTGGTAAATTGCGTCGGCGACGACGAGCTCTGCTCGGGTGTGCTCGGGAGAGGGAGCAGATGGCGAGGGGGAGAGCAAAGAGTGAGGGAGAAGAGCGAGGGGCCACGGGGCGCCTCCGTGGCGTCGCTAGAAGGCCGGGGGAGGAAGCAGGAGGTGGCCAAGGCGGCGTCGGCGCGCTCCAGTGAGCTGCTTCGTGCGCTGGCGCGGGGAAGAAGACGCCTGTGCCCCTGGTGGGCTGGCTGGGCCAGCTGGGCCGCCAGGTGGCGCCAGGTAAGGAAACTCTCTCTCTCCTTCTATTAGTTTTTTTGTTTTCTATTTATTTGATATGTTAGGAGTTAGTAATAATACTAACTCATTTCCATAAATCCTAGGATATATTTTGGGCTCTATTTGAAATATTTACGACTGCCCAAAATTGTTTCCAGGATTATTCGAGCATTTAAAATATTTATATTGATTAAATGCCCAAATTCAAATACCTAGTGATTTAATTCAAAGCCCAAATGTGTCCAGCAAAAACGCAAATCATCTTGGGTAGATGCTTCCACCTTAGACCAGAGATGATGAACATTTTTAAAAGGCATCTTGAGTTCATTGAAATTTTTTTATTTTGAAACTATTTGAATTGCATTTGTGCTAGGGCTTGACCATCCCCATTTCAGAGTTTCATAAAAGTTAAACATCATGACATGATGATCATGCAAGGTCAAGCAAAGGCTAAGGCTAGGGCTGTGACACAAATCATCAATCTTAAGCAATTTTTCTTCAATCATAGCATTAAAATTCTTTTGCGAAGAAATAAATTCATTAATATTAGATTCAGAATCAGAGGGCATCTTATTATAATTTCCATAAGAGTTATTGTAGGAATTCCCATAATTATTAGAAGTATTACTAGGATATGGCCTAGGATTAAAATTCCCTCTATAAGGGTTGTTACCAAAATTATTCCTACCAACAAAATTCACATCCATAGATTCTTTGTTATTCTCAATCAAAGTAGACAAAGGCATATCATTAGGACCAGAAGAAAGACTCTTAGTAGCAAATAATTTCATAAGTTCATCCATCTTTCCACTCAACACATTAATTTCTTCTATCAGATGCACTTTTTTATTAGAAGATCTTTCAGTATGCCATTGAGAATAATTAACCATAATATTATCTAGGAGTTTAGTAGCATCTCCTAAAGTGATTTCCATAAAAGTGCCTCCCGCGGCCGAATCTAAAAGATTTCTAGAAGCAAAATTCAATCCGGCATAAATTTTTTGTATAATCATCCACAAATTCAAACCATGAGTAGGGCAATTACGTATCATTAATTTCATTCTCTCCCAAGCTTGTGCAACATGTTCATGATCAAGTTGTTTAAAGTTCATAATATCGTTTCTAAGAGAGATGATCTTAGCGGGAGGAAAATACTTAGAGATAAAATCATCTTTGCACTTGTTCCATGAATCAATACTATTCTTAGGCAAAGACGAAAACCAAGCTTTAGCACGATCTCTAAGTGAAAAAGGAAATAGCTTCAATTTAACGACATCATTATTGACATCTTTTTTCTTTTGCATATCACATAAATCAACGAAGCTATTCAGATGAGTAGCGGCATCTTCACTAGGAAGGCCGGCGAATTGATCTTTCATAACAAGGTTCAACAAAGCAGTATTAATTTCACAAGATTCAGCATTGGTAAGACGAGCAATCAGAGTGCTAAGGAAATCATTATTATTGGTATTGGTGAAGTCACACAATTTAGTAGTATCTTGAGCCATCGCGACAAACAAGCAATCTAACACATGAGCAAACAAAAAGCAACAGGCAAAAAGAGGCAAATAGAGAGGGAGGATAGAGAGAGAGGGCGAATAAAACGGTAAGGGTGAATTGGGGGGAGAGGAAAACGAGAGGCAGATGGCAAATAATGTAATGCGAGAGATAGGGATTGCGATGGGTACTTGGCATGTTGACTTTTTGCGTAGACTCCCCGGCAACGGCGCCAGAAATCCTTCTTGCTACGTCTTGAGCTTGCGTTGGTTTTCCCCGAAGAGGAAGGGATGATGCAGCAGAGTATCGTAAGTATTTCCCTTAGTTTTTGAGAACCAAGGTATCAATCCAGTAGGAGCCCACGCTCAAGTCCCTCGTACCTGCACAAAGCGATAGCTACTCGCAACCAACACGACTAGGGGTTGTCAAGCCCTTCACGGTCACTTACGAGAGTGAGATCTGATAGATATAATATTTTTGGTATTTTTGGTATAAAGATGCAAAGTAAAAAGTAAAAGCAAAGTAAAAAGCAAAACAAGATTAAAGTGATGGAGATTGATATGATGAGAATAGACCCGGGGGCCATAGGTTTCACTAGTGGCTTCTCTCAAGAGCATAAGTATTCTACGGTGGGTGAACAAATTACTGTTGAGGAATTGACAGAATTGAGCATAGTTATGAGAATATCTAGGCATGATCATGTATATAGGCATCACGTCCGTGACAAGTAGATCGAAATGATTCTGCATCTACTACTATTACTCCACTCATCGACCACTATCCAGCATGCATCTAGAGTATTAAGTTAAAAACAGAGTAATGCCTTAAGCAAGATGAAATGATGTAGAGAGATAAATTCATGCAATATGAAATAAACCCCATCTTGTTATCCTCGATGACAATGATACAATACCTGCCTTGCTACCCCTTCTGTCACTGGGTAAGGACACCGCAAGATCGAACCCAAAGCTAAGCACTTCTCCCATGGCAAGAACTACCAATCTAGTTGGCCAAACCAAACGGATAATTCGAAGAGACTTGCAAAGATAACCAATCATACATAAAAGAATTCAGAGAAGATTCAAATATTATTCATAGATAGACTTGATCATAAACCCACAATTCATCGGTCTCAACAAACACACCGCAAAAAGAAGATTACATCGAATAGATCTCCACAAGAGAGGGGGAGAACTTTGTATTGAGATTCAAAGAGAGAGAAGAAGCCATCTAGCTACTAACTATGGACCCGAAGGTCTGAGGTAAACTACTCACACTTCATCGGAGGGGCTAGGATGATGTAGAAGCCCTCCATGATGACGGCCCTCTTCCGGCGGAGCTCCGGAACAGGCCCCAAGATGGGATCTGGTGGATACAAAAAGTTGCGGCGGTGGAATTAGGTTTTTGGCTCCTGTTCTGATCGTTTGGGGGTACGTGTGTATATATAGGAGGAAGAAGTACGCCGGAGGAGCAAAGAGGGGCCCACGAGGCAGGGGGCACACCCCCCACCCTCGTGACCGCCTCTTTTGTTCCTTGGAGCAGGGCCCAAGTCTCCTGGATCACGTTCGGTGAGAAAATCACGTTCCCGAAGATTTTATTCCGTTTGGACTCTGTTTGATATTCCGTTTATCCGAAACACTAAAATAGGCAAAAAAACAGCAATTCTGGGCTGGGCCTCCGGTTAATAGGTTAGTCCCAAAAATAATATAAAAGTGGAAAATAAAGCCCAATATAGTCCAAAACAGTAGATAATATAGCATGGAGCAATCAAAAATTATAGATACATTGGAGACGTATCAACCCCCTGGGTTTATCTTTGTTTCCAATGATGCCCTGCAACCACTGCTCCACCGTTTCTTCGATGACCTCATCTGGGTGGATCCGAGTGGTGTCTTGAATACCCGAGTACATCCACATAGGATGATCGCGGGCCTGGAGTGGCTGGACGCATCGACTGAGAAACACCTCCAGCAAGTCCATACCAGTCACGCCTTTGCAGACTAATTGGACTACTCGTTCCATCAACATGTTCACCTCTGCTTTCTCCATCGGAGTTACTTTCAAAGAATTGGGCTGCTGGACTCGCTCCATGGAGAAGGGAGGAAGACCAGTCGACTGGCCAGGAGTCGGTTGGTCCTTGCAGTAAAACCATGTCGACTGCCACCCTCTGACTGACTCGAGAAGAATCACAGCTGGAAAAGTACTTTTGCCTCTCATCTGAATACCTAGACCCCCACACATCTGGATCACATGCGTCCTCTCATCACTCGGATTAGCCTTTTTCACAGACTGAGAGCGACAGGTAAAGATGTGTTTGAAGAGACCCTAGTGCGGTCAACAGCCCAGAAAATTTTCACACATGGAAACGAATGCAGCGAGGTACGTGATGGTGTTGGGGGTAAAGTGGTGAAGTTGGCTCCAAAAAAGTTTAGAAAACCCTCGAAGAAAGGATGAGGGGGCGGATAGAAACCACGGTTAATGTGAGTCGCAAGGAGGATGCACTCACCCTCCTGCGGCTGCGGCTCGGTCTCGTTGCCAGACAGCCTCCAAGACCCGTGGGCAATCAAGCCCCCTTCAGCCAGATCCTCCACATCCTCCTGCTGAATCGTGGACCAAATCCAGTCACCCTGGATCCAGCCGGGCGCCAGGCCGGACCTCGAAGAAGATCCCCCCGACTCGTCTTCTTGCCCTTCGGCTTCCCCGTCGCCATCGTCGTCGCCTTCTTAGCATGCTCCAGAGCCGTCGTCTTGTCCTTCCCCATCGCCACGGGCTACTCATGGGGGGTGCTGTGGTGTCGAGAGCGGCGGAGGACGAGGTGGAGAAACAGAGGAAGGAGAAGGAGAATGAGATGCGCTGTGCAGACGCACCAGCCACGGAGCCTTTTATTTTCTCGCTTCCGAGTGGCTGACTTGCGGGCCCGAGAGATCCTGTCAAATCCCGCAACAGCCGCGCGCTCGGTATGTGGCGAAAAAGGTGGCACGAAGATCGAGGCGCCCCTACCTAATCCACCCCGTTTACTGCGGCACTCCCCGTCCTGCGCGCTTCCCCATGTTTCGAATCCCATTAGATCCGGGAATAGCAGCGCAACCAGTCACGCCCAACATTTCATACCCCTCCGACACTCGAAGCATACCAGGATAAGTTCACTCGACAAATTCTGAATGGATCAAGGCGATTGAAAATAAAGTTGAAGTTCCAGCGTGGTTCACCAAACTAGGTAAGATGCCCCCGAAGCATGAGAATTGGGTCGGAACCATCTTCAACCTCTTCTCCCCTCACACCTCGATCCATTCGGGGGCTAATGACGATGACATGTACCTAGGGTAGGGTAATAGGCCTGACCTAGACGCCCTTCCCAAGGACACGTCCCTAAGATCAACAGCATTGAAAGCACAACAGCATCCACCGACTGGAATCACCTCAGAGTGCAACCCACTCAACCAACAACTCCACTCGGATAACCCAATTCCATTCGATCAGTATATGATCATTCGACCGTACAAGAAACCACTTGGAGTATAGAAGATCTAAAGTCACACAGGATTGCAATGGTCAGGCGTTCACTCCATAGCGTTAATGATCATTTATATGTCTTTATTGCTGGCGTTACCAGTAACGTCCCACCTTAATGTACATTGAACTCCTTGTAATGTGGGCTGGCTGGGGTCCTGGCGCACTCTATATAAGCCACCCCCTCCACTGAGACAAGGCTTCACACCCCCTATAATTTCATGCATAATCCAGTCGACCGCCTCAGGGCACCGAGACGTAGGGCTTTTACTTCCTTTGGGAGGGCCTGAACTTGTAAATCTTGCGTGCACAACCTCATGTAGCTAGGATCTTGCCTCCTCCTACGTACCCCCCTTTCTACTGTCAGACTCAGAACCACGACATGGCCCATGAGACTCCATGCGAAATAGCTTCTTCATCCTGCGCTTGAGATTCTTTGCCCAAGAGGGATCCATACTAGAGGGATCATAGTCCTCATCATCCTCAGCCTTAGCCCCAACCTCGTCAGCACCTGACGAAATCCCAGACTCCGGAATAGGAGCGCCCTAGTGCTCCTTCTGTCTTAGACGCTTGATCTCATGAGAGAACATGTCATCGGTCTCTAGCAAGACACCAGGATAAGTGTGTGCCCATGCCTTCTCAATGAGCAACATAAGGTAGGGGGCATAGATGGGGCACTTGCGCTCAGTGATGGTATAGAGGAGCTCTGACCACATGACATGAGAAATATCCAAGGATTCTCCTGTGTTGTTGTCCTTCTCATGCTGGCAAAACAATAACATATCCACAAGGTACGAATGGACCATATCCAAGATCCCAATGCAAGGAAACAAAGTTTCTTTGAAGATGCAATGAAGGATGTACAAAAAAGGAAACATCTATTAGGTCCTCTTCTCTCTCATGGGGTGAATCTTCACAATGTTGTAAGGCCAGAGAGGCTGCTTGTGAGTAGAAGTGACATTCTTGTGAGGACGAAAGCCAACCGGGTTGTCAAGTCCTTGGTCTTCAACACCCAACAGTTCCATGAATGCCTTCCATTTGACTGAGAGAAGTCTGCCATTTGTCACCCAAGTCAAAGTTCATTACTCATCAGTGCCAAGGTGGACCGTGGCATAAAACTGAGCCACCATGTCCGCATCAAAATCCTTGTTGAACTCCATGAGCTTGAGAATGTTCAACTGAGCACACATATCCAGTGCCTCTCCAAAGTAAGCACGATCCTTCTCCAGAGATGAAATGTCGATGGAGCGAACATCAACATAGAGATTCTCCTTTGCTTTGAGCATATCAAAGTAGACAGACCACTGAAACCGGTTCCAGAAAGGATGATTCACAAGAGTTGGATCTTGATCTTGATTATAGGGGTTGCGGTGATGAGCGGCATAGAATTCCTTAGCAGTCATCTCTGTCGCAGACTTGGGCTTCGTCTTGGGCTTCTTGGCAATGCTCTTGGTGGGCAGCTTGGGCTGAGTTGAAGGAGCACTTGAAGAAGCAGCCGTTGTCTCAGAAGTGCGATAGCACATTGATCCTCCCAGACACCTGGGGTTGACACGACAGACAGGGTGCTCCGAAGGGCCATCACCTAGAACCAAACACACGGACAAAGAAGGCAAAAAGAGGAAACGAGCATAAGCCAGCACAAAAAGCGACAAAGATCAAAGTATGGTATGAGAAAGATGGAGGCTGGCATCCCAGCGGTAGTACCGCTACCAGGAAGCGGTAGTACTTCCTACCACCTCCAATGGTAGTACCGCTCCAGGGAAGCGGTAGTACCGCCCAAGGCAGAGGTCGGCGGTTTGTCTACTGTCGCGGCCAAATCCGGTACTATCGGGGGTGCCAAAATCAAAACTACTCCTACCGAACTTCAGTCCAACTAGTCTAGCGGCCTTCAACATCCTACTCAAGCCTCGATTTGGCCAAAAATTGATAAATGCAAAGACTATTGCCCTAAAAGCCTAGATCTGAAAATTAGAAGCAACGAAGAGAAGAACGAGGTCAATACCAGCATCCATGGCAAGAGGAAGGGGTGGGGATCGACTCCACCGGTTGGAAATGCGAAGTATGGCTCGGAGAAGGCGGCCCGGCGGCGACCTCCCACGGCGAGTTCGTCACTGGAGCAAAAGAGGAACGGGCGGGGCGGTCAAATGGGTATGGGGGACGAAAGAAACCCCCCTACCTGACATAGCCCCCCAAGTCCCGCCGAGCAGTGGTAGTACCGCTCGGGCGGGCGGTAGTACCACTTGATGCCATTAAGCGGTAGTGCCACCCATCCTCAGCGGTAGTACCGCCCAGCAAGAAACTTGATGAAGCAACCGACAAAAAGGCTTAGCTCCAACAAAATAAACACCAAAACAAGCCGAGGGAGCACCTTAAAGAGCAAAACACCACCAAAAACCAAAGTTGCACCCACGAAGAGACTAGAGGCAAAACACCAAACAAAACAAGAGAGAAACCACACAACTCTCAAAGAGAGGGCGGTGGCCGAGGCCACCTATGTTTGAGTCAAGAGGAATGGCACCGCGAAGATTTTAACCTTGGGCCCATGACCTAAACTCATCTTTGAAGCACAAGTGCCATAAAAATGGCTAATGTGAAATACGTGACTGATTTATGCATAATGGGGGGGAGTTCATTGAGATAACAACACTCCCCCTATATCCATGCCTACATCTAGAACAAGATATGATGATGAGTCTGGTGGGGTATGTCTAGATTTAAGCCACATTGCTCAAATCAATGATATTTAGCTCATGCCTTAACTCGCGGAATCTTGTTTCATCTAGAGGCTTGGTGAAAATATCAGCTAGTGTCTATTGAGTGTTGATGTAGGTGATATCAATATCTCCACGCTTGAAGTGATCAAATCTCAATATGCTTCGTCTTGCTATGTTGCATCGGATTGAGAGAGATCTTGATAGCACTTTCATTGTCACATAGAAGAGGAACTTTGTCACATGTGACACCGTAATCCTTTAAATTTTGCCTTGTCCATAGCAATTGTGCACAACAACTTGCAGGCGACTACATACTTGGCCTCGATGGATGAGAGAGATATCATTTCTTATTCTTTGAAGACCAACTCACCAAGGAGCGACCAAGGAATTGACACCCTCTAAAAGTTGACTTCCTATCCACACAATCTCCCTCCCAATCCGAATCCGAGTAACCCATGAGATCAAAGCTTGCTCCTTTGGGGTACCATAAGCCAAAGTTTGGGGTATGAGGCAAATATCGAAAGATTCGCTTGACCACCACAAAGTGACTTTCCTTAGGTGCGTCTTGAAACTGTGCACAAATTCCCACACTCAACATGATATTCGGTCTAGATGCCCAATGGTAAAGCAAGGATCCAACCGTGGCATGATATACATTTTGATCCATCGCTTCACCATCGGGATCACTGTCAAGCTTCATTTGGTGGGCATTAGAAACTTGACCGACTTGACATCATCTAGCTTGAATTTCTTGAGCATGTCTTGGGTATACTTGGCTTGGTTGATGAAAGTTCCTTCTCTTCTTTGTTTGACTTTGAACCCAAGAAAGAACTTGACACTCCCATCATAGACATCTCAAACTTCTCGGTCATTAGTGCGGCAAACTCATCATTGAAATATTTGTTAGCAGAACCAAAGATAATATCAGCAACATATAGTTGGCATATGAACAAATCCCCTTTGACCCTCTTAGTAAAAAGAGTGGGATCAATTTTCTTAATTTCAAACACACGATCTTGCAACAACTCGGTAAGATGCTCATACCACGCACGTGGGGCTTGCTTAAGGCCATAGAGCGCCTTTTTGAGTTTGTATACATGAGTGGGGAACTAGGGATCCTCGAATCCCGAAGTTTGTTTGAAATACACGAACTCATTCAATGGACCATTAAGAAATGCACTTTTCACATCAATTTGTTGCAATTTAAAGTTATGCCACTACAATAAAAAGACACATCTATGACATTTTGCGCCGAACGAATTTTTTTCTATCATGCTTATGACCCTTCTATAATGATAATTGTGACAAAACCCGGTATCATCATAGATGTGGTGGGCTCCTACTTCTATGACAAAAAAACATGACCAAATGGGCTTTTCGTCCTGGATAGGCCGGTGATGCAGCTGCATGACATTCTTTGGGCCGTGCATGACGGAAAAAAAGTGGTAGAAGCGAGGGTGAGGAAAATATCGGGGAGTTCCTGCTACCTCTTGAGCATGCATAGGTTTTCCCTTGAAGATGAAAGGGTGATGCAACACAATAGCGTAAGTATTTCCCTCAGTTTTTTGAGAACCAAGGTAGCAATCCAGTAGGAGGTAATACGCAAGTTGCCTAGTACCTACACAGACAAACAAGAACCTCGCGACCAACGCGATAAAGGGGTTGTCAATCCCTTCACAGTCACTTACGAAAGTGAGATCTGATAGAGATAATAAGATAAATATTTTTGGTATTTTTATGATATAGATTGGAAAATAAAGATTGCGAAATAAATGGTAATAGAAATAGCTAGTTGATATGAAAATAATATGATGGAAGATAGACCCGGGGGCCATAGTTTTCACTAGTGGCCTCTCTCAAGATAGCAAATTCTACTGTGGGTGAACAAATTACTATCGAACAATTGGTAGAAAAGACAATAATTATGAGAATATCTAGGCATGATCATGTATATAGGCATCACATCCGCGACAAGTAGACCTAAATGATTCTGCATCTACTAATATTACTCCACACATCGACCGCTATCCAGCATGCATCTAGAGTATTAAGTTCATAAGAACAGAGTAACGCATTATGTAGAACATTATCCACTCCACACATGTGACAAAGTTCATAAGATGACATGATGTAGAGGGATAAACTCAAGCAATATGATATAAACCCCATCTTTTTATCCTCGTTGGCAACAATACAATATGTGCCTTGCTGCCCCGACTGTCATTGGGAAAGGACACTGCAAGATTGAACCCAAAGCTAAGCACTTCTCCCATTGCAAGAAAGATCAATCTAGTAGGCCAAACCAAACTGATAATTCGAAGAGACTTGCAAAGATATTTAAATCATGCATAAAAGATTTCAGAGAAGAATCAAATATTGTTCATAGATAATCTTGATCATAAACCAACAATTCATCGTATCTCGACAAACGCACCACAAAAAGAATTACATCGAATAGATCTCCAAGAGAATCGAGGAGAACTTTGTATTGAGATCCAAAGAGAGAGAAGAAGCCATCTAGCTAATAACTATGGACCCGAAGGTCTGTGTAAACTACTCACACATCATTGGAGAGGCTATGGTGTTGATGTAGAAGCCCTCCATGACCGATTCCCCCTCCGGTAGAGTGCCGGAAAAGGCCCCAAGATGGGACCTCACGGGTACAGAAGGTTGCGGCGGTGGAAATAGGGTTTCGTAGTGCCCCTGGATGTTTTCAGGGTATATGGGTATATATAGGAGGAAGAAGTACGTCGGTTGAGCTGCGAGGGCCCCTCGAGGGTGGGGGCGCGCCTACCCCCTGGGCGCGCCCTCCTGCCTCGTCGCCTCCTTGCTTCTTTCTTGACGTCCACTCCAAGTCTCCTGGATCATGTTTGTTCCAAAAATAACTCTCCCGAAGGTTTCATTCCGTTTGGATTCCGTTTGGTATTCCTTTTATGCAAAACATTGAAATAGGCAAGAAAACAACAATTTGCACTGGGCTTTTGGTTAGTAGGTTAGTCCCAAAAATAATCTAAAATGTAAATTAAAGCCCATTAAACATCCAAAACAGATAATATAATAGCATGGAACAATCAAAAATTATAGATACGTTGGAGACGTATCAAGCATCCCCAAGCTTAATTCCTCGAGTAGGTATATGATAAAAACAGAATTTTTGATGTGGAATGCTACCTAGCATAATTTTCTCAATGTAATTTTATTTATTGTGGCATGAATGTTTAGATCCGAAAGATTCAAGACAAAAGTTTAATATTGACATAATAATAATAATAATAATAATAATAATAATACTTCAAGCATACTAACAAAGCAATCATGTCTTCTCAAAATAACATGGCCAAAGAAAGTTATCCCTACAAAATCATATAGTCTGGCTATGCTCTATCTTCACCACACAAAGTATTTAAATCATGCACAACCCCGATGGCAAGCCAAGAAATTGTTTCATACTTTTGGTGTTCTCAAACTTTTTTCAATCTTCAGCAATATATGAGTGTGAGCCATGGATATAACACTATAGGTGGAATAGGATGGTGGCTGTGGAGAAGACAAAAGGAGAAGATAGTCTCACATCAACTAGGCGTATCAACGGGCTATGAAGATGCCCATCAGTAGATATCAATGTGAGTGAGTAGGGATTGCCATGCAACGGATGCACTAGAGATATAAGAATATGAAAGCTCAAAAAAAGAACTAAGTGGGTGTGCATCCAACTTGCTTGCTCACGAAGACCTAGGGCATTTTGAGGAAGCCCATCATTTGAATATACAAGCCAAGTCCTATAATGAAATATTCCCACTAGTATATGAAAGTGACAACATAGGAGACTCTCTATCATGAGATCATGGTGCTACTTTGAAGCACAAGTGTGGTAAAAGGGTAGTAGCATTGTCCCTTCTCTCTTTTTCTCTCATTTTTTGGGCCTTCTCTTTTTTTCGTCCGGAGTCTCATCCCGACTTGTGGGGGAATCATAGTCTCCATCATCCTTTCCTCACTTGGGATAATGCTTTAATAATGATGATCATCACACTTTATTTACTTACAACTCGATACTAGAACAAAATATGACTCTATATGAATGCCTCCGGCGGTGTACCGGGATGTGCAATGAATCAAGAGTGACATGTATGAAAGAATTATGAATGTGGCTTTGCCACAAATACGATCTCAACTACATGATCATGCAAAGCAATATGAAAATGATTGAAGCGTGTCATAATAAACGGAACGGTGGTAAGTTGCATGGCAATATATCTCAGAATGGCTATGGAAATGCCATAATAGGTAGGTGTGGTGGTTGTTTTGACGAAGGTATAAGGTGGGTGTATGGTACCTGCGAAAGTTGCGCGGTACTGGAGAGGCTAGTAATGGTGGAAGGGTGAGAGTGCGTATAATCCATGGACTCAACATTAGTCATAAGAACTCACATACTTATTGCAAAAATCTATTAGTTATCGAAACAAAGTACTACGTGCATGCTCCTAGGGGATAGATTGGTATGGAAAAGACCATCGCTCGTCCCTAACCGCCACTCATAAGGAAGACAATCAATAAATAAATCATGCTCCAACTTCATCACATAATGGTTCACCATACGTGCATGCTACGGGAATCACAAACTTTAGAACAAGTATTTCTCAAATTCACAACTACTCAACTAGCATGACTCTAATATCACCATCTTCATATCTCAAAACAATCATCAAGTACCAAACTTGTCATAGTATTCAATGCACTTTTTATGACAGTTTTTATTATACCCACCTTGGATGCCTATCATATTACGACTAATTTTATAGCCAAAGCAAATTACCATGCTGTTTTAAAAGACTATCAAAATAATATAAGTGAAGCATGATATATCAATGATTTCTATAAAATAAAACCATCACCGTACTCTAAAAAGATATAAGTGAAGCACTAGAGCAAAATTATCTAGCTCAAAAGATATAAGTGAAGCACATAGAGTATTCTAATAAATTCCGATTCATGTGTGTCTCTCCAAAAGGTGTGTACCGCAAGGATGATTGGGGTAAACTAAGAATCAAAGACTCAAATCATACAAGACACTCCAAGCAAAACACATATCATGTGGTGAATAAAAATATAGCCTCAAGTAAAGTTACTGATAGACGAAGACAAAAGAGGGGATGCCTTCCGGGGCATCCCCAAGATTAGGCTTTTGGTTGTCCTTGAATTTTACCTTGGGATGCCTTGGGCATCCCCAAGCTTAGGCTCTTGCCACTCCTTATTCCAAAATCCATCAAATCTTTACCCAAAACTTGAAAACTTCACAACACAAAACTCAACAGAAAATCTCATGAGCTCCGTTAGTATAAGAAAACAAACCACCACTTCAAGTACTGTAATGAACTCATTCTTTATTTATATTGGTGTTAAAACCACTGCATTCCAACTTCTGTATGGTTCATACCCCCCGATACTAGCCATAGATTCATCAAAATAAGCAAACAACTAGGGCTGGAATTCGAGCCGAGTCGAGCCAGCTCGGCGCGACTCGCTAGAGCTCGGCTCGTTAACGAGCTAGCTCGACTCAACTTGTTATTATAACGAGCTCAAATCCAAGATTGGCTCGACTCCTATAACTCACGAGCTGGCTCGTTTAGCTTGTTAAGCTCGTTAAAGATATGAACATAAAACCCTCAAATATTATAAAAACAATTATGTATATATTAAACATATATATCACTAAACAATAGTAATTTCCTTGTAACGCATGAGTCTCCTAGGCGGCTGGGCAGTCAATGGCTAGGCCTTATGTTGTGCACCTGGGACATAGAGTGTTGAGTGGCTGATTTTTTTGTATTGGGAGTGGCTGATCTTTTGTACCGAGCCTAACGAGTTATACGAGTACTCATGAGATTGGCTCGTTTAATTTGGTCTATAAACGATCTTAGACTAAATCTCATCTTGACTCATTATTCTTTGAGTTCGAGTCGATTCGAGCCGAGTCACGAGCTACTCGTTTAGCTCGTGTGCTTCGAGCTTTTTTTCCAGCCCTACAAACAACACACGAAAAATAGAATCTGTCAAAAACAGAACAGTCTGTAGTAATATGTAGGTTTCCAATACTTCTGTAAACCCAAAAATTCGGAAATAAATTGGTGGACGTGAGAAATTTGTCTATTAATCATCTTAAAAAAGAATCAACCTAATTGCACTCTCCAATAAAAAATGTCAGCAAATCTCGTGAGTGCTAAAGTTTCTGTTTTTTATAGCAAGATTGCAAAAACTTTCCCCAAGTCTTCCCAAAGGTTCTACTTGGCACAAACACTAATTAAAAGCATAAAACCACATCTAAATAGAAGCTAGATCAATTATTTATTACTAAAAAGGAACAAAAAATAAGAAACAGAAATAAATTTGGGTTGCCTCCCAACAAGCACTATCGTTTAACGCCCCTAGCTAGGCATAAAAACAAGAATGGATCTAGGTGTTATCATCTTTGGTATGCAATCCATAAGTGGCTCTCATAATAGATTCATAAGGTAATTTAATTTTCTTCCTAGGAAAGTGTTCCATGCCTTTCCTTAATGGAAATTCAAATCTAATATTTCCTTTTTTCATATCAATAATTGCACCAATCGTTCTAAGGAAAGGTCTACCAAGAATAATAGGACATGTAGGATTGCAATCTATATCAAGAACAATGAAATCTATGGGCACATAATTCCTATTTGCAACAATAAGAACATCATTTATCCTTCCCATAGGTTTCTTAATAGTGGAATCCGCAAGATGCAAATTTAAAAAACAATCATCAAATTCACAGAAACCTAACACATCACACAAAGTTTTTGAAATCGTGGAAACACTAGCACCCAAATCACATAAAGCAAAGCATTCATGATCTTTAATTTTAATTTTAATAGTAGGTTCCCACTCATCATAGAGTTTTCTAGGAATGGAAACTTCTAATTCAAGCTTTTCTTCATAAGATTGCATTAAAGCATCAACGATATGTTTGGTAAAAGCTTTATTTTGACTATAAACATGAGGAGAATTTAACACGGATTGCAACAAGGAAATACAATCTATCAAAGAGCAATTATAATAATTAAATTCCTTGAAATCCAAAATAGTGGGTTCATTGATATATAATGTTTTGACCTCTTCAATCCCACTTTTCCCAATTTTTGCATCAAGATCTAAAAACTCTGAATCATTGGGACGCCTTTTAACTGAAGTTGACTCATCTCCAGTCCCATCATTATCAAGATTCATATTGCAAAACAAAGATTTAATAGGAGACACATCAATCACTTTTAGATCTTCATCCTTATTATCGTCTAGTTCTTCCGGTTTGGCGGCCATCTTATTAACTAAGGTGGCCTGCTTATCCGAAATTTGGGATATTAAGTTCTCAAGATGACCGAACTGAGATTTCAAACCATAAAATTCTTTATACATTTCATCGAGCTCTTTATTCATGTACCCCATAAAACTTTTGTTCTTTAAGCTCGTTTCTAAAGAAATTATCATGTTCAAACTGCAAGGACATAAAACTTCTAACGTTGTTTTCAATTTCTTCCAACCTTCTAAGGTGAGGATCAACGCTTTTTGGTAGAGCATCCCGGCAAACAATCCAACACATAAGCAAGCAAGAGGCAAGCAAAAAGAGGCGAACGAAAAAGAGGCAAGCGGAAAAGAGGGCGAATAAAACAGCAAGGGTCAAGTGGGGGAGAGGAAAATGAGAGGCAAATGGCAAATAATGTAATGCGAGGGATAAGAGTTTGTGATGGGTACTTGGTATGTCTTGACTTGATGCAACCTCCCCGACAACGGTGCCAGAAATCCTTCTTGCTACCTCTTGAGCATGTGCTGGTTTTCCCTTCAAGAGGAAAGGGTGATGCAGCACAGTAGCGTAAGTATTTCCCTCAGTTTTTTGAGAACCAAGGTATCAATCCAGTAGGAGGTAACACGCAAGTCGCCTAATACCTGCACAAACAAACAAGAACCTCGCGACCAACACGATAAAGGGGTTGTCAATCCCTTCACGGTCACTTACGAAAGTGAGATCTGATAGAGATAATAAGATAAATATTTTTGATATTTTTATGATATAGATTGGAAAATAAAGATTGCAAAATAAATGGTAATAGAAATAGCTAGTTGATATGAAAATAATAGGATGGAAGATAGGCCCGGGGGCCATAGGTTTCACTAGTGGCCTCTATCAAGATAGCAAATTCTACGGTGGGTGAACAAATTACCGTCGAGCAATTAATAGAAAAGCGAATAATTATGAGAATATCTAGGCATGATCATGTATATAGGCATCACGTCCGTGACAAGTAGACCGAAATGATTCTGCATCTACTACTATTACTCCACACATCGACCGCTATCCAGCATGCATCTAGAGTATTAAGTTCATAAGAACAGAGTAACGCATTAGGCAAGATGACATGATGTATAGGGACAAACTCAAGCAATATGATATAAACCCCATCTTTTTATCCTCGTTGGCAACAATACAATACGTGCGTGCTGCCCCTACTGTCACTGGGAAAGGACACCGCAAGATTGAACCCAAAGCTAAGCACTTCTCCCATTGCAAGAAAGATCAATCTAGTAGGCCAAACCAAACTGATAATTTGAAGAGACTTGCAAAGATATTTAAATCATGCATAAAAGATTTCAAAGAAGAATTAAATATTGTTCGTAGATAATCTTGATCATAAACCCACAATTCATCGGATCTCGACAAACACACCGCCAAAAGAATTACATCGAATAGATCTCCAAGAGAATCAAGGAGAACTTTGTATTGAGATCCAAAGAGAGAGAAGAAGCCATCTAGCTAATAACTATGGACCTGAAGGTCTCTGGTAAACTACTCACACATCATCGGAGAGGCTATGGTGTTGATGTAGAAGCCCTCTGTGATCGATTCCCCCTCCGGCAGAGCGCCAGAAAAGGCCCCAAGATGGGATCTCATGGGTACAGAAGGTTGCGGCAGTGGAAATAGGATTTCGTGGTGCTCCTGGATGTTTTCGGGGTATATGGGTATATATAGGAGGAAGAAGTACGTCGGTGGAGCTGCGAGGGGCCCACGAGGCTGGGGGAGTGCCTACCCCCTGGGCGCGCCCTCCTACCTCGTGGGCTGCTCGCTTCTTTCTTGACGTCCTCTCTAAGTCTCCTAGATCACGTTTGTTCTGAAAATAACGCTCTCGAAGATTTCATTCTGTTTAGATTCCGTTTGATATTCCTTTTTTGTGAAACACTAAAATAGGCAAAAAAAACAACAATTTGCACTGGGCCTTTGGTTAGTAGGTTAGTCCCAAAAATAATATAGAAAGGTAAATTAAAGCCCATTAAACATCCAAAACAGATAATATAATAGCATGGAACAATCAAAAATTATAGATACATTGGAGACGTATGTAACACCCCGGATATGATTTTCCCAATATGTACTCCAACTCTTGCCGTTTCCGGCCTTAAGTTATTTTATTTTCCCGGGTTCGGGTTTTTGTCTCCGTGTGTTGTTGTTGTTGTCACGCATCTCATATCATGTCATCATGTGCATTGCATTTGCATACGTGTTCGTCTCATGCATTCGAGCATTTTCCCCGTTGTCTGTTTTGCATTCTGGCGCTTCATTCTCCTTCGGTGGTCATTTCTACCTTTCTTTCGTGTGTGGGGATTAAACATTTCCGTATTGGACCGAGACTTGCCAAGCGGCCTTGGTTTACTACCGGTAGACCGCCTGTCAAGTTTCGTACCATTTGGACTTTGTTTGATACTCCAACGGTTAACCGAGGGACCGAAAAGGCCTCGTGTGTGTTGCAGCCCAACACCCCTCCAATTTGGCCCAAAACCCACCAAAACCTTCTCCATCATCTAGAGCGTTCGATCACGATCGCGTGGCCGAAAACCGCACCTCACTTGGACTCTCCTAGATCCTCCTATGCCTATATAAAGGCCCCCTTCGAAATCCGGATCCCCTTCTCCCCCGAAACCCTAGAATCAGCTCCCCTCGCCGCTGGACGTGTCCGAATCGGGCCGGACACGTCCGCCCGTTCCGCCGCCGCCAATCCCACGCTGCCACGTGTACCGCCTGTGCCCACATCGCCGCCAGCGCCGCCAGCCCGTCAGGCCCGCGCGGGG
Organism: Triticum urartu; assembly: GCF_056163025.1. Lineage (NCBI taxonomy): Eukaryota > Viridiplantae > Streptophyta > Magnoliopsida > Poales > Poaceae > Triticum > Triticum urartu. The sequence goes on from NC_141879.1 coordinate 430,413,357, forward strand.
CCCTCCCCGACCCGCGCATCCACCGCCGCCTGCCGCCCGGGAGCCGTTCACCCTCCTCTTGTCCGGTCGCCGTCTCCGCCGCTCAGGTCGCCGGCCGCCGCCCCGCTCTCCGTACGCCGGCGGAGGCTCGTCGCCGGCCGTCCCCGAGTCTCCTCGCCACCCCGTGGTCGCTAGACCCCTCCTCATCGCCGGATCCGGCCGGAGGAGGCCGGATCTACTCCCCTTTGCCTCCCCGCCGCTCCATCGGGCTCGCCGGAATTACCTCGGGTTGCGTGCCCGCGAGGAACCCTAGATCCGCGGGTGGTGATTTTCTTCTAAGTCCTCAAGTTCTCAGATCCATATGCCCATGTTCATCGTGCTATAACTCCTCATCCGTAGCTCCGTTTTGGACATATAGCATATCAAAATGTTCGCCTCAGAGAGAGCATCATTTCATCTCATTACATCATTTTCATTTGAGTTCATCTTGATGCCCGAAATGCTGTTAGAAGAATACTATTTGAGATAATTGTCAGATCTGCTGCTCCAATTAGATATTTGTCATTTTTGCCATGATTAATGTGTGCATGATATGCCCATGAGCTCTAAATGTGTTTTGTTATATGTTTTGCCATCTATCCAGAGGTGCAACCCATGTATTTTTGTGATGTGTGTGGTGACTAGCACAAGCTTGCAAAGTGAGGCATTTGTTAATGCTGATTTCAGGGACTTAGCATTTCCACTAAGTCCTTGAGCTGTTTATCTCAATACGCCATATGTTCATGTTGTTTCCTAGTGATTCGTGCCTCTTTTGAGGATGATCAGTAAGGATGTTTTGTTAATCTTGTAGTGCTCTATCCATCCATGTCATTTTTTGCAATTATGGAGCACCCTAGCTTGAGTCAATCGATCTCTAGTTTTGTCATTTCGTGAATCTGGGCAGATTGTCTACTTGTTAGCAATTTTGCCGAGGATGTTGTAGTTGATCCGTGCATGCTATGTTATTGTTATTGCCATGTCTAGCTTGTATTTTGTGTATTATTGATGGGTGCATGCTTAGATTGTCATCACTTGCTCTGTAGTGAGTGCATCGAGCTCGTAAATATGCCTACTTGATATCTGTTTGAGCATGCTCCAGTTTTCACTAAGTCTGAGATCTAATTATGTTTTTGCCGTGTTCACATGCTTGCAAATGTATTTTATAATCCCTTTTGGCTCAAGGTCACTAAGGGACTTTTGTTAAGCTCTTTGAGTAGCTCCATGCCATGCTTTAGTTTTCCATGTTCAGGTCCTGTAGCATATTGTTTTCATGCTCCAAAGAGTGCTATCTGATCTGAAATTCCAGACAAGTGTTAATTTCACTAAGTCTGAAATCTGTTTGTCAAATGCATTTTTGCCATGCTTGTTTGAACCTGTTAATGGATGAATTGGCCGTAGCTCAGTTCTAGACTTTTGTTAAGCTTCATGAATGGATTCCTGCCATGTATTTTGATGCCATGTTTGGTTGCTGTAGCATGTTCATCTTGTTGCATCTAGTTGGCTACTTGCTGTAAATCACAGAACGTGGAATTGCTTGCCATTTCCAAACCGTAACTCCGATTCCGGCGTTCTTTATATCGTTTTCAAGCGATTTCATCTCATCTTTCTAGTGGCACACTTGGATTTCCAAGTTGAGGCCAGGTTTATTCATTCCTCGTCAAATCTTGCATATGCATCCCGCATCGCATCCCGCATAGAATACCATCTTTGCATCATATTGTTTGAGCTTTGCACGTGGTTGATTGTGTTCCGTTTGCTTGTTTGTCTTGTTTGGGTAGAGCCGGGGGACGAGTTCGCTAACGAGGAGCCCGTTGAGTTTGCTTTCGAGGATCCAGTCAACTCTGACAACTTTGCAGGCAAGATGATCATACCCTCGAAATCACTACTATCTTTGCTTTGCTAGATGCTCGCTCTTTTGCTATGCCTATGCTAGGATGCATACCACTTGCTTATCATGCCTCCCAAATTGCCATGTCAAACCTCTAACCCACCATGTCCTAGCAAACCGTTGATTGGCTATGTTATCGCTTTGCTCAGCCCCTCTTATAGCGTTGCTAGTTGCAGGTGAAGATTGGAGACCGTTCCTTGTTGGAACATTGTTTACTTGTTGGGATATCATTATATTGCCATGTTATCTTAATGCATCTATATACTTGGTAAATGGTGGAAGGCTCGGCCTCTCGCCTAGTGTTTTGTTCCACTCTTGCCGCCTTAGGTTTCCGTCATATCGGTGTTATGTTCCCGGATTTTGCGTTCCTTACGCGGTTGGGTTATAATGGAAACCCCTTGATAGTTCGCCTTGATTAAAGCTTTTCCAGCAATGCCCAACCTTGGTTTTACCATTTGCCACCTAGCCTCTTTTTCCCTTGGGTTTCCGGAGCCCGAGGGTCATCTTATTTTAAACCCCCCCGGGCCAGTGCTCCTCTGAGTGTTGGTCCACCTGTCAGCTGTCGGTGGCCACCAGGGGCAACTCTGGGCTGGCCTACCCGTACCTAAGACAATCTGAGTGTGCCCTGAGAACAAGATATGTGCAGCTCCTATCGGGATTTGTCGGCACATTCGGGCGGTGTTGCTGGACTTGTTTTAACCTGTCGAAGTGTCTTGAAGAACCGAGATACCGAGTCTGATCGGAACGTCTCGGGAGGAGGTCTATTCCTTCGTTGACCGTGAGAGCTTGTCATGGGCTAAGTTGCGACTCCCCTGCAGGGATTTGAACTTTCAAAAGCCGTGCCCGCGGTTATGGGCAGATGGGAATTTTTTAATGTCCGGTTGTAGATAACTTGAACCTTAATTTAATTAAAATGAATCAACTGTGTGAGTTGCCGTGATGGTCTCTTCTCGGCGGAGTCCGGGAAGTGAACACGGTGTTGGAGAAATCCTTGCGCAGGTTGTTCTCTAGTTTCTCGTTCGCGCTTTGCCCTCTCTTCTCGCTCTCTTTTGCGAACAGGATAGCCACCATATATGCTAGTCGCTTGTTGCAGCTCCACATAATTACCTTGCCTTACCTTTAAACTTAAATAGTCTTGATCGCGAGGGTGCGAGATTGCTGAGTCCCTGTGGCTCACAGATTACTTCCAAACCAGATGCAGGGCCTGATGATTCCGCTCTAGATGACGCGCTTGAGCTCAAGTGGGAGTTCGACGAGGACTCACGCCAATACTACGTGTCTTTCCCTGATGATCAGTAGTGGTGCCCAGTTGGGGTGATCGGGACCGTGTCGCAAGCTGGGTTATCTTTTATTTTGGCGCCGTAGTCGGGCCATGAGTGTTTGAATTTTGTAATGCTATTTATGTACTTGATTGACGTGGCGAGTGTAAGCCAACTATGTTATCTCCCCTTTATTATTTATATTACATGGGATGTTGTGAAGATTGCCTAACTTGCGACATTGCTTTCAATGCGGTTATGTCTCTAAGTCGTGCCTCGACACATGGGTGCTATAGCCGCATCGAGGGCGTTACAAGTTGGTAATCAGAGCCTTCCCCGACCTTAGGAGCCCCCACTGATTGATCGTTTTTAGCGGCCGAGTTGTGTCTAGAAAAATGTTTTGAGTCATTTAGGAATTATATATCAGAGAGTTTAGGAATTCTTTTTACTTCCCAGTCTCCTCGTCGCTCTGGTAAGGCATCCTGACGTAGAGTTTTGACTCTTCTCTTCTCAAATTTCACTAAAAAAATTTAGGATCACGCGGGTATCTTGGAATCGTTCCGATGGTTTTGTGATGAGAACATTGTCTTGGTGCCTCCTGTCAGGGGTTTTGTGGCAGTGTCCCGGGGAGTTGAGCTCCGAGGTGTTGTCGTCACAATTTTATCGTTGCAATTCTGGAATACCTGAGTTTAGTACGCCGACATCGAAAATCTCTTTTATGCAGTTCGTTGGCGAGATAACCTCGACGCCACCCACTACTGGGGCAGGAGTTCGGGAGTATCGCCACAACTTGTATAACGGATGCTTTTCGAAGGTTGAGGTAGATGGTTTTCGAAGTTTTTCTCGGTTATGTGTTGAAGGATGGATACAGCTAGATGTAGGATTTGCTAGATTTGGGTGAGATATTATGCTTCCCCTGTATCCCCAACACCTGATTGCATAACCAGAAAGGTTCGGGAGTTTCATAGGTGGGAATTCTTGTAGCTCTAGTTCTTCTTCCACGGATATTTGGTTTGAGATTGGGATTTCTTACCGAGTATTCGTTCTTGATACATACCTTGTTGATTTATTTCTCTACCTAAATTCTAAGTGGCTTCTCAATTTATGGATATGTGACCATTTCAAGAGGAATGCATTCATTCATCTTGTTCGGATGTGAAGACTTTATGTTGCAATTTTCATTCCGTTGGATTCAGCTTCATTTTATCTGTCAATGTGCTAACGGTGGTCAACCTCTTCAGGATGGCTCCCGCTAACAGCACCAATCAGAATCAGAATCAGGATCCGCCACCACCTCCACCTCCTCCGGAGGCATGGCAAGCTGTGATGGCTGCAACCAATGCAAACACACAGTTGATCATGCAAATTCTTAAAGAGCGCAATCAAGTGAACCAAGGCAACCAAGGCAACAATCAGAATCACTTTGCTACACTCAACCAGTTCCTTGCTAACGGGCCAAAGACTTTCAGCAATTGTGTTGAGGCAACCGATGCTGACGATTGGCTAGTGGATCGGTGCAAGCATTTCGAGTGCAGTAACGTCAGACCTGAGGACTTTGTCAAGTTCGCTTCCTTCCAACTCAAAGATCAAGCTGCAGAATGGTTCCAGCAGTACAAGGATTCCAGAGGTGGACGTGTTATTACCTGGGATGAATTCCGTCAAGATTTCAAAGCTCATCATATTCCTCCGAGCGTGGTTGAAAGCAAGTGTGAGGAATTCCGCAACCTGAAGCAAGGCTCTTTGTCTGTCTATGACTACAACAAGTTGTTTCAGAAGCTCGCCCGCTTTGCTAAGCAGGACGTCCCTGATGAGAAGAGCATGATATACCAGTTCAGGGGTGGTCTCAGAGAAGAAATTCAGCTAGCTCTTGTTCTCTTTGAGCCCTTGAGGTACGATGAGTTCTACAACATGGCATTGAAGCAAGAGGCTGCTCAACTGAGGTGTGATGCTTCCAAGAAGCGAGTCAGAGATGCTACTCCTTCTTCCTCTACTCAAGTGGCCAAGCAGCAGAAGTACTGGCTTCCTCCTCCTCCATTTCGTCAGCCGTATCATAAGAGCAAAGGTGGTAGTGGATCTTCCCACCCACCCAACCCTCGCTTTCAGAACAAGACTTCGTCTCAAGCTCCAAGATCAAGTGCTCCGTATCACCGTCCGCTTTCAGAGGTCACGTGCAACAAGTGCCAACAGAAGGGTCACTATGACAAAAAATGCTTCAATCAGAGGCGTCTTCCTCCTCCTCCTGTGAGATCGACAAGTACAACTATGGTTAAGCATAACCCCAAGCACGCCAAGGTCAACTTGATGAACGCAGCTCAGGCAGAGGACTCGTCAGATGTCATCATGGGTAACCTTCCTGTTAATGATATTCCAGCTAAAGTTCTTTTTGACACGGGTGCATCTCATTGTTTCATCTCGAGACCGTTTTCATCTAAGCATGGTTTGGCTTTGCAAATTTTGCCTAGTCCATTAGCAGTTGTCTCTCCCGGTAGACGCATGCATGCTAACTCCATTGCTCCGGATGTTACTATCACTTTGGGTGACTACAAATTTCTATCTTCTCCTACGGTTCTTGGTGACTCGGATATTGATCTTATTCTCGGGATGGATTGGCTTTCTAAGCACAAGGCGCATCTTGATTGTGCAGCCAGGCAGATTCAATTGACTCATTCGTCTGAGGATGTAATTGTCTTTGCCGCTCGGGATAATACTATCCGTCTGTTTTCTCTCAATGAGAAGGGTGAACTGGATGCTATCACGCAAATTCCAGTCGTTTGCGAATATCAAGACGTCTTTCCAGAAGAGCTTCCAGGAATGCCTCCGCACCGGCCAGTTGAATTCGTCATTGATCTTGAGCCCGGTACGGAACCAGTGTGCAAGCGTCCTTACAAGCTCGGACCTGAAGAGTTGAAGGAGCTGAAGAAGCAACTCGATATTCAAGAGAGAATGGGTCTCATCCGGCCTAGTTCTTCTCCATGGGGTTGTGGTGTTCTTTTTGTGAAGAAGAAGGATGGAACAGACCGACTTTGTGTTGATTACCGTCCATTGAACAAGAAGACCATCAAGAACAAATACCCACTTCCCAACATCAACGAGCTGTTCGAACAACTCAAAGGTGCCCAAGTATTCTCCAAGCTTGATCTCCGTATGGGTTATCATCAGATTCGAATCCGTGAGCAAGATATTCCCAAGACGGCTTTCAGGACAAGCTATGGTTCATATGAGTACACTGTCATGTCTTTTGGCCTCGTCAACGCTCCTCCGACTTTCTCTCGCATGATGAACTTCATCTTCAACGCCTACACCAATGCCTCTTTTTGGTCTATCTCGACGACATTCTGGTTTTCTCGAAGAACAAGGAAGATCATGCCAAGCACTTGCGTTTGGTACTCGATAAGCTCAGGGAACACCAGTTCTATGCCAAGTTCTCCAAGTGCGAATTTTGGCTCGATGAGGTTCTTTATCTTGGTCATATCATCTCTGCCAAGCGCATTGTGGTGAATCCTGAGAAGGTGTCTGCAATTGTGAATTGGGAACCTCCTCAGAATGTGAAGCAACTCCGTAGCTTCCTCGGTCTCGCAAGCTACTGTCGAAGATTCGTTGAAAACTTTTCTAAGATCGCGAAGCCTCTCTCAAATCTTCTCCAGAAGCACATCAGGTACGTTTGGTCTCAGGAGTGTGACATTGCTTTCAACACTTTGAAAGAGAAATTGGTCACCGCTCCAGTTCTGACTCCGCCTAATGAATCTAAGCCGTACGAGGTCTTTTGTGATGCCTCTTTCCAAGGTCTTGGCGCAGTGTTGATGCAAGAGAAGAAAGTTGTTGCTTATACCTCTCGCTAGTTGAAGCCCAATGAGAAGAACTACCCCACTCATGATCTCGAGTTGGCGGCAGTTGTGCATGCTCTTTTGACTTGGAGACATCTCTTATTGGGAAGAAAAGTGGACATTTTCACTGATCACAAGAGCCTCAAGTACATCTTCACTCAGCCTAATCTCAACCTCAGGCAGACTCGATGGGTCGAAATGATTCAAGAGTATAATCCGAGTATTGAGTATACTCCACGCAAGGCCAATGTGATTGCTGACGCATTGAGCAGGAAGGCTTATTGCAATAGTCTGATTCTCAAGCCTTATCAACCCGAGCTTTGTGAAGCTTTCCGCAAACTTAATCTGCAAGTTGTTCCTCAAGGTTTCCTCGCCAACCTTCAAGTCTCTCCTACCTTGGAAGATCAAATTCGCCAAGCCCAGCTTCTTGATGCTATGGTGAAAAAGTGAAGATTGGGATTGCCAAGAGTCAACCCAAGTACAAGTGCTACTGCCTTGATGACAAGGATACTCTCTTCTTCGAGGATCGTATTGTTGTGCCCAAAGGTGACCTTCGTAAAGTGATCATGCACGAGGCTCACAATTCTCTCCTCTCCATCCACCCTGGGAGCACGAAGATGTATCAAGACCTCAAGCAGGCTTATTGGTGGACTCGAATGAAGCGCGAAATTGCTCAATTCGTGAATGAATGTGATGTCTGTAGAAGAGTGAAGGCAGAACACCAAAGGCCAGCTGGTCTCCTCCAACCTCTTGCTATTCCGGAATGGAAGTTTGACCACATTGAGATGGACTTCCTAACTGGGTTTCCAAAGTCCAAATGTAGCAATGATGCTATATTCGTTGTCATCGACAAACTCACCAAAGTGGCTCACTTTTTGCCTATCAAAGAGTCAATCACTGCAGCTCAATTGGCAGAGCTCTATACCTCTCAGATTGTCTCTCTGCACGGTATTCCTCAAGTGATATCTTCAGACCATGGCAGCATCTTTACCTCCAAGTTTTGGGATTCTTTTCAGAAGGCCATGGGCACCAACATCCGCTTCAGCACAGCTTTCCATCCTCAAACTAGCGGTCAAGTCGAGCGTGTCAACCAGATTCTTGAAGATATGCTCAGGGCTTGTGTGATCTCCTTCGGCATGAAGTGGGAGGATTGTCTTCCTTATGCTGAATTCTCCTACAACAATAGTTTTCAAGCAAGTTCGGGCAAGGGCCCTTTTGAAATTCTGTATGGTAGGAAGTGTCGTACCCCTCTCAACTGGTCTGAAACCGGTGAACGTCAGCTTTTGGGTAATGACTTAATCATAGAGGCAGAGGAAATGTGCAAAGTCATTCGAGATAACCTCAAAGCAGCCCAATCCCGCCAGAAGAGCTACTATGATAGTAAGCACTGTGATTTGGCTTTTGAGATCGGAGATCATGTTTACCTCCGCGTCTCTCCAATGAAAGGTACTCGTCGCTTCGGTATCAAAGGGAAGCTTGCCCCTAGATACGTGGGACCCTTCAAGATCGTCAACAAGAGAGGCGATCTCTCCTATCAACTCGAGCTTCCTTCAAACTTTGCAAATGTTCATGACATGTTCCATGTCTCTCAGCTCCGAAAGTGCTTCAAGACTCCTGACCGCACCGTCAACTTCGAGGACATTGAGCTCCAAGAAGATATCTCTTATCGTGAGCACCCCGTTGCTATTCTTGAAGAGACTGAACGCAAGACTCACAACAAGTCAATCAAATCCCTCAAAGTCAAGTGGTCACACCATTCCGACCGTGAAGCTACCTGGGAACGCGAGGACCACCTCCGTTCTGAGTACCCGGCGTTCTTTTAGTCCTAGATCTCGGGACGAGATCCTTTCGTAGTGGTGGAGTGTTGTAACACCCCGGATATGATTTTCCCAATATGTACTCCAACTCTTGCCGTTTCCGGCCTTAAGTTATTTTATTTTCTCGGTTTCGGGTTTTTGTCTCCGTGTGTTGTTGTTGTTGTTGTCATGCATCTCATATCATGTCATCATGTGCATTGCATTTGCATACGTGTTCGTCTCATGCATTCGAGCATTTTCCCCGTTGTCCGTTTTGCATTCCGGCGCTTCGTTCTCCTCCGGTGGTCATTTCTACCTTTCTTTCGTGTGTGGGAATTAAACATTTCCGGATTTGACCGAGACATGCCAAGCGGCCTTGGTTTACTACCGGTAGACCGCATGTCAAGTTTCGTACCATTTGGACTTCGTTTGATACTCCAACGGTTAACCGAGGGACCAAAAAGGCCTCGTGTGTGTTGCAGCTCAACACCCCTCCAATTTGGCCCAAAACCCACCAAAACCTTCTCCATCATCTAGAGCGTTCGATCACGATAGCGTGGCCAAAAACCGCACCTCATTTGGACTCTCCTAGATCCTCCTATGCCTATATAAAGACCCCCTCCGAAATCCGGATCCCCTTCTCCCCCGAAACCCTAGAATCAGCTCCCCTCGCCGCCGGACGTGTCCGAATCGGGCCGGACACGTCCGCCCATTCCGCCGCCGCCAATCCCGCGCTGCCACGTGTCTCGCCTGTGCCCACATCGCCGCCAGCACCGCCGGCCCGTCAGGCCCGCGCGGGGCCCTCCTCGGCCCGCGCACCCACCGCCGCCTGCCGCCCGGGAGCCGTTCGCCCTCCTCGCGTCCGGTCGCCGTCTCCATCGCCCAGGTCGCCGGCCGCTGCCCCGCTCTCCGTACGCCGGCGGAGGCTCGTTGCCGGCCGTCCCCGAGTCTCCTCGCCACCCTGCGGTCGTCGGACCCCTCCTCGTCGCCGGATCCGGCCGGAGGAGGCCGGATCTACTCCCCTTTGCCTCCCCGCCGCTCCATCGGGCTCGCCGGAGCCGCGGCGACCTCGCCGGAATTACCTCGGGTTGCGTGCCCGCGAGGAACCCTAGATCCGCGGGTTGTGATTTTCTTCTAAGTCCTCAAGTTCTTAGATCCATATGCCCATGTTCATCATCCTATAACTCCTCATCCGTAGCTCCGTTTTGGACATATAGCATATCAAAATGTTCGTCTCAGAGAGCACATCATTTCATCTCATTGCATCATTTTCATTTGAGTTCATCTTGATGCCCGAAATGCTGTTAGAAGAATGCTATTTGAGATAATTGTCAGATCTGCTACTCCAATTAGATATTTGTCATTTTTGCCATGATTAATGTGTGCATGATATGCCCATGAGCTCTACATGTGTTTTGTTATATGTTTTGCCATATATCCAGAGGTGCAACCCATGTATTTTTGTGATGTGAGTGGTGACTAGCACAAGCTTGCAAAGTGAGGTATTTGTTAATGCTGATTTCAGGGACTTAGCATTTCCACTAAGTCCTTGAGCTGTTTATCTCAATACGCCATATGTTCATGTTGTTTTCTAGTGATCCGTGCCTCTTTTGAGGATGATCAGTAAGGATGTTTTGTTAATCTTGTAGTTCTCTATCCATCCATGTCTTTGTTTGCAATTATGGAGCACCCTAGCTTGAGTCAATCGAGCTCTACTTTTGTCATTTCGTGAATCTGGGCAGATTGTCTACTTGTTAGCAATTTTGCCGAGGATGTTGTAGTTGATCCGTGCATGCTATGTTATTGTTCTTGCCATATATAGCTTGTATTTTGTGTATTCTTGATAGGTGCATGATTAGATTGTCATGACTTGCTCTGTAGTGAGTGCATCGAGCTCGTAAACATGCCTACTTGATATCTGTTTCAGCATGCTCTAGTTTTCACTAAGTCTGAGATATGATTATGTTTTTGCCATGTTCACATGCTTGCCAATGTATTTTCTAATCCCTTTTGGCTCAAGGTCACTAAGGGACTTTTGTTAAGCTCTTTGAGTAGCTCCATGCCATGCTTTACTTTGCCATGTTCAGGTCCTGTAGCATATTGTTTTCATGCTCCAAAGAGTGCTATCTGATCTGAAATTCCAAACAAGTGTTAATTTCACTAAGTCTGAAATCTGTTTGTCAAATGCATTTTTGCCATGCTTGTTTGAACCTGTTAATGGATGAATTGGCCGTAGCTCAGTGCTAGACTTTTATTAAGCATCATTAATGGATTCCTGCCATGTATTTTGATGCCATGTTTGATTGCTGTAGCATGTTCATCTTGTTGCATCTAGTTGGCTACTTGCTATAAATCGCAGAACGTGGTCATATTTGAATTGCTAGCCATTTCCAAACCGTAACTCCAATTCCGGCGTTCTTTATATCGTTTTCAAGCGATTTCATCTCATCTTTCCAGTGGAATACTTGGATTTCCATGTTGAGGCCAGGTTCATTCGTTCCTCGTCAAATCTTGCATATGCATCCCGCATCGCATCCCGCATAGCATACCATCTTTGCATCATATTGTTTGAGCTTTGCACGTGGTTGATTGTGTTACGTTTGCTTGTTTGTCTTGTTTGGGTAGAGCCGGGAGATGAGTTTGCTAATGAGGAGCCCGTTGAGTTTGCTTTCGAGGATCCAGTCAACTCTGACAACTTTGCAGGCAAGATGATCATACCCTCGAAATCACTACTATCTTTGCTTTGCTAGATGCTCGCTCTTTTGCTATGCCTATGCTACGATGCCTACCACTTGCTTATCATGCCTCCCAAATTGCCATGTCAAACCTCTAACCCACCATGTCCTAGCAAACCGTTGATTGGCTATGTTACCGCTTTGCTCAGCCTAGGCAGGTGAAGATTGGAGACCGTTCCTTGTTGGAACATTGTTTACTTGTTGGGATATCATTATATTGCCATGTTATCTTAATGCATCTATATACTTGGTAAAGGGTGGAAGGCTTGGCCTCTCGCCTAGTGTTTTGTTCCACTCTTGCCGCCTTAGTTTTCCGTCATATCGGTGTTATGTTCCCGGATTTTGCGTTCCTTACGCGGTTGGGTTATAATGGGAACCCCTTGATAGTTCGCCTTGATTAAAGCTTTTCTAGCAATGCCCAACCTTGGTTTCACCATTTGCCACCTAGCCTCTTTTTCCCTTGGGTTTCCGGAGCCCGAGGGTCATCTTATTTTAAACCCCCCGGGCCCGTGCTTCTCTGAGTGTTGGTCCACCTTTCAGCTGCCGGTGGCCACCAGGGGCAACTCTGGGCTGGCCTACCCGTACCTAAGACAATCTGAGTGTGCCCTGAGAACGAGATATGTGCAGCTCCTATCGGGATTTGTCGGCACATTCAGGCGGTGTTGCTGGACTTGTTTTAACCTGTCGAAGTGTCTTGAAGAACCGAGATACCGAGTCTGATCGGAACGTCTCGGGAGGAGGTCTATTCCATCATTGACCGTGAGAGCTTGTCATGGGCTAAGTTGGGACTCCCCTGCAGGGATTTGAACTTTCGAAAGCCGTGCCCGCGGTTATGGGCAGATGGGAATTTGTTAATGTCCGGTTGTAGATAACTTGAACCTTAATTTAATTAAAATGAATCAACTGTGTGAGTTGCCGTGATGGTCTCTTCTCGGCGGAGTCCGGGAAGTGAACACGGTGTTGGAGAAATCCTTGCGCAGGTTGTTCTCTAGTTTCTCGTTCGCGCTTTGCCCTCTCTTCTCGCTCTCTTTTGCGAACACGATAGCCACCATATATGCTAGTCGCTTGCTGTAGCTCCACATAATTACCCTGCCTTACCTTTAAGCTTAAATAGTCTTGATCGCGAGGGTGCGAGATTGCTGAGTCCCTGTGGCTCACAGATTACTTCCAAACCAGATGCAGGGCCTGATGAGTCCGCTCCAGATGACGCGCTTGAGCTCAAGTGGGAGGTCGACGAGGACTCACGCCGATACTACGTGTCTTTCCCTGATGATCAGTAGTGGTGCCCAGTTGGGGTGATCGGGACCGTGTCGCATGTTGGGTTATCTTTTATTTTGGCGCCGTAATCGGGCCATGAGTGTTTGAATGTTGTAATGCTATTTATGTACTTGATTGACGTGGCGAGTGTAAGCCAACTATGTTATCTCCCCTTTATTATTTATATTACATGGGATGTTGTGAAGATTGCCTAACTTGCGACATTGCTTTCAATGCAGTTATGTCTCTAAGTCGTGCCTCGACACGTGGGTGCTATAGCCGCATCGAGGGCGTTACAAGTTGGTAATCAGAGCCTTCCCCGACCTTAGGAGCCCCCACTGATTGATCGTTTTTAGCGGCCGAGTTGTGTCTAGAAAAATGTTTTGAGTCATTTAGGAATTATATATCGGAGAGTTTAGGAATTCTTTTTACTTCCTAGTCTCCTCGTCGCTCTGGTAAGGCATCCTGACGTAGAGTTTTGAATCTTCTCTTCTCAAATTTCACTAAAAAAAATTTAGGATCACGCAGGTATCTTGGAATCGTTCCGATGGTTTTGTGACGAGAACATTGTCTTGGTGCCTCCTGTCAGGGGTTTTGTGGCAGTGTCCTGGGGAGTTGAGATCCGAGGTGTTGTCGTCACAATTTTATCGTTGCAATTCTGGAATACCTGAGTTTAGTACGGCGACATCGAAAATCTCTTTTATGCAGTTCGTTGGTGAGATAACCTCGACGCCACCCAGTACTGGGGCGGGAGTTCGGGAGTATCGCCATAACTTGTATAACGGATGCTTTTCGAAGGTTGAGGTAGATGGTTTCCGAAGTTTTTCTTGGTTATGTGTTGAAGGATGGATACAGTTGGATGTAGGATTTGCTAGATTTGGGTGAGATATTATGCTTCCCCTGTATCCCCAACACCTGATTGTATAACCGGAAAGGTTCGGGAGTTTCATAGGTGGGAATTCTTGTAGCTCTAGTTCTTCTTCCACGGATATTTGGTCTGAGATTGGGATTTCTTACCGACTATTCGTTCTTGATCCGTACCTTGTTGATTTATTTCTCTACCTAAATTCTAAGTGGCTTCTCAATTTATGGATATGTGACCATTTAAAGAGGAATGCATTCGTTCATTTTGTTCAGATGTGAAGACTTTATGTTGCAATTTTCATTCCGTTGGATTCAGCTTCATTTTATCTGTCAATGTGCTAACGGTGGTCAACCTCTTCAGGATGGCTCCCGCTAAGAGCACCAATCAGAATCAGAATCAGGATCCGCCACCACCTCCACCTCCTCCAGAGGCCTGGCAAGCTTTCATGGCCGCAACCAATGCAAACACACAGTTGATCATGCAAATTCTTCAAGAGCGCAATCAAGTGAACCAAGGCAACCAAGGCAACAATCAGAATCACTTTGCTACACTCAACCAGTTCCTTGCTAACGGGCCAAAGACTTTCAGCAATTGTGTTGAGGCAACCGATGCTGACGATTGGCTAGTGGATCCGTGCAAGCATTTCGAGTGCAGTAACGTCAGGCCTGAGGACTTTGTCAAGTTCGCTTCCTTCCAACTCAAAGATCAAGCTGCAGAATGGTTCCAGCAGTACAAGGATTCCAGAGGTGGACGTGTTATTACCTGGGATGAATTCCGTCAAGATTTCAAAGCTCATCATATTCCTCAGAGCATGGTTGAAAGCAAGCGTGAGGAATTCCGCAACCTGAAGCAAGGCTCTTTGTCTGTCTATGACTACAACAAGTTGTTTCAGAAGCTCGCCCGCTTTGCTAAGCAGGACGTCCCTGATGAGAAGAGCATGATATACCAGTTCAGGGGTGGTCTCAGAGAAGAAGTTCAGCTAGCTCTTGTTCTCTTTGAGCCCTTGAGGTACGATGAGTTCTACAACATGGCATTGAAGCAAGAGGCTGCTCAACTGAGGTGTGATGCTTCCAAGAAGCGAGTCAGAGATGCTACTCCTTCTTCCTCTACTCAAGTGGCCAAGCAGCAGAAGTACTGGCTTCCTCCTCCTCTGTTTCGTCAGCCGTATCAGAAGAGCAAAGGTGGTAGTGGATCTTCCCACCAACCCAACCCTGGCTTTCAGAACAAGACTTCGTCTCAAGCTCCAAGATCAAGTGCTCCGTATCACCGTCCGCTTTCAGAGGTCACATGCAACAAGTGCCAACAGAGGGGTCACTATGACAAAAAATGCTTCAATCAGAGGCGTCTTCCTCCTCCTCCTCCTATGAGATCGACAAGTACAGTTGTGGTCAAGCATAACCCCAAGCACGCCAAGGTCAACTTGATGAACGCAGCTCAGGCAGAGGACTCGTCAGATGTCATCATGGGTAACCTTCCTGTTAATGATATTCCAGCTAAAGTTCTTTTTGACACGGGTGCATCGCATTGTTTCATCTCCAGACCGTTTTCATCTAAGCATGGTTTGGCTTTGCAAATTTTGCCTAGTCCATTAGCAGTTGTCTCTCCCAGTAGACGCATGCATGCTAACTCCATTGCTCCGGATGTTACTATCACTTTGGGTGACTACAAATTTCTATCTTCTCCTACGGTTCTTGGTGACTCAGATATTGATCTTATTCTCGGGATGGATTGTCTTTCTAAGCACAAGGCGCATCTTGATTGTGCAGCCAAGCAGATTCAATTGACTCATTCGTCTGAGGATGTAATTGTCTTTGCCGCTCGGGATAATACTATCCGTCTATTTTCTCTCAATGAGAAGGGTGAACTGGATGCTATCACGCAAATTCCAGTCATTTGCGAATATCAAGACGTCTTTCCAGAAGAGCAGTATTTCGTGGAGTCCCGTTTTGCGGTACGCCACACCCCTGCCGATGAACATGACCCCGTTTCGACCGTAATGCTCCAACACACGTTTGTTTCCTCCGTTTTCCGGTACACCACACCCCTCCTGATCAACAGGACCCCGTTTCGACAGTAGGAGGTCCAAGAGAAGTTCTTTTCCTCCATTTTGCGATACACTAGACCCCTCTCGATGAACAGGATACCGTTTCGACCGTGGTCGGTCGAACACAAGGTCGTTTCCTCCGTTCTATGGTACGCCATGCCTTGTTTTGATCGGCTATTCCATCCAAACGGTTGGCTCCCGATGAACACGATGACACAGTTTCTCCGTTCTAACCCAGCCATGTACACGAGCCCTGGCCGTATGTATGCGTGAGTAGGCGTTCGAGACCCCGCCCGTATGTACGTACGTGGCCGTATTTACTTTCTTGCACCCTGGTTGTACATGCTACGTGCGCACCTCTACTATAACACGTGTGCACCTCTACTATAACACGTGCGCACCTATACTACGACAAGTGCCCTTCCTTACATGGCCACGGTTCATCGCTGCAGCCTGTAGACAGACTGATCGTATGTACGTAGACATTCATGACCAGAATGACAACGCTACGTACGCTTCGACTTGGTGGGGTCCCGACTGTCAAGCACATCCTTGCGTGCGAAGATGTAGCTGGTGGGTCCCAGCAGTCAGGGGGAAGTGTTTTTTCACGAAATACGGGGGCCCGTCTGGTGCGTCCCAGCTGTCAGGTGGAGGAATCATTATTTTGCGCGTAATAAGGAGACACTTCCTTGCTGCAGCCGTGGACCCAGCTGTCAGCCTCTCTAACAGTGTCCTGGACTAGGGAGTACTCACCACATCGTCCCTCGATTAGGTGGATCGAGCCGAGGACCCGATGGTTGTTCACTCATGGGCCACTTCGGGCGGCCCATGCCGCATACAGGAGGTTTTCACAAGACTTGGCACACAAGCTGAGGACTCTCCTAAAATCCTCGGCCACTGGTGTGTTATATAAAGCGAGGCTACACTAGTCAATAGAACATCTAATATTCATTAGAACAATCTCATGGTAGACACATGTACTCTGTATTATGTCCCATATGAATACAATAAAAAGCAGGACATAGGGTTTTACCTCCATCAAGAGGGCCCGAACCTGGGTAAATCCCGTGTTCATATTACCATCGCTCCAAGATGCCTAGTTTAGGACCCCTACTATGAGATACGCCTGATATAGAACTAACATTGGTGCTTTCATTGAGAGGCTGCTGGTAGTCGCCACAGTGTGATGGGAATTCGGATCGTCTTCGTCACGATCTACGCATCGGAGCCGAGCTTTATCGTTGATGTCGGCATCTTTGTTGCCGGCTCGATTTGTCACCTCGGCTGGACCGAGGACCGCGCTCCACGTTAGATCATCAAGATCAGATGGATACTTTCATCATCCATGGAAAAGTCGTCCATGGAGCCTGGGGGCTCATCGTCAACATTGCCCTCATGCGATCGCATAGTTTTTCTGTATAATAGACTTGTTTTCGCTACCACCGTCTCCTTGAAAGTCAATTTGACGAACCCTTTGGTGGAATCGCGTGGAATTGAGTATACAACAACCCTGTGAAATTTCGTCGCCTCCTGATGGAGGAATCTCTAGCGATCTACGATATACCAGAGGCCTATCGAGTCTGGACGGGAATCTGGACGAGTTTAGGGTGTGGTCTGTAGATTCTAGCTCGGAGGTTATTTGGAAGATCCAACCGTTCATTTTCTGAGGAATTTCCATATCTACCATCTCCCAAAATTTCAGCTCGATCCGACCGTCCAAACTCCGGTAACCTTTCGATTAGTGCATCACTTTTCGGATCTGTTTTCTACGCGAATACGAATCCGAGCTGAGTTCATCTTTCTTCATGAACGGGATATTAGACAACCTTTTTGGAAGAATCTCTTTTTAGGGTACTGTGCGTTGTTCTTAAACATGTGCCAATAAAATTTTAAGTCTTCTCTGAGGTATTCTTCACCATCACGCTGGTGTCAAACCATTCCGGCCACATTGCTCCACGGTTGCCGACCTGCACTAGACACGTCATCGCTTTGTTGAGCCGAGCTCGACTTCTTCAGATCATCATCTCGGCGATCCGAACAAGGGTTCGGCATCGGGAAGGATAAATCATCACCAACATCGCCGCCCCACGGATTACACGGAGCGGGCACACCGGCACCGTCGCATGGTCACTTCATCAAGTTGACATTGACCACGTCACAAGTCACGACCTGCATTGGCATGGCCGCACGGTTGCTTCTTCAAGCCGATGTTCATCATGCCGAACTGCTTCAACACCTCGGCTGACATGGCAGCTGCAACATCTCCTTACCGACCTGCTCCATCACCTCGGCTAGAGCGGGGGCTTCGCCAGCCGACCAGAATCATCATGTTAGCTGGACCGGGGGATTTTCCTCGGCGAGCCAACCTTTGCCAGCATCCCTATGTCATCGCTTCGTCGCCCATCAGGAAATGGGTGTGCGGATCGAGTCCCAATATTGGGAGTAACCTTTCTTCATATTGCTACAATAGATAAACCAGGTGCTATTAATCCTAGTAATTTTTTCTTGCTTGGGTTTACTTTTTACAAGGAATTATTACTCTGGTTTGTTCCATCATCTGTACACAGATCTGTCAAGTGATGGCCGCATTAACGATGGTTGTGTGATGGTTCGGTCAATTCCCCGTCCGCAGTTCGGCGAATGCCTCATCGGGGACTCGGACCGCCCTATGAATACATGCTTTGTCATGCCAGCGCCCTGCACCGACATTGGCTTCGAACCCAGGCCACATCTCTTTAAAAAATATTTTGCGTAAATCAATTATACGAGGTTTTTCTTCTATATTTATATTATTATTTTTTGGACTGCACTATTTTACATGTGTAGGTAATCGACTTCGACAGCGTCACGCGGTCACTTCAGCAAGCCGGCGCCATCGTCCCAATGGGCGTAAATTGGCTCACGTGATCACCTTGTTGGTCGAATTGCCATACCAACATGTTCGATTGCCTTGAGGACTTCGGCATCGCTGAGAGAGCTCTACCTCATCGAGTGTTCGGCACACGGGCCATATTTATTTTATGACTCACTTCACATAAATTATTAATTATGCATCAAATTTTTATTTTATTTTATTTTATTATTATTGTTATTATCTCCGGCTTGCACTATTTTCTGTGCATAGGTAAATGATCCGGGTTGGGCAATGCTGTCACCTCGACGTACCGACGTACCACATCACCTTGGCTGGACCGGGGCTTCGTCATCACTTCATTAACCCACACCACGGACTTCGGCGTCATGCTGCCGGCCTGCTCTGTCGCCTCAGTCGAACTGGAGGTTCCACCCCGCCACATTAGCCATGCTATGTCGCCACTTCGGAGTACCGAGCTCTTCGCTCCGCCGTCTCGGGACCGGCTTGGGGGCTGGGACCTCGTTCTGCCGTAAGCCCAGACCACGCATCGACACCGAGCACATTAACCAGCTAAGTCGCTTCCATGCTCAGTTTTTTTAAAATTCTTGTTTGGTTCGACCAAACATTATATTTATGCTAAAATATGTTTGTCAAAAACGAGGATCGTTAAAAACCACTTTTCTTTGCTCGTGTTAACTAGGGATCTTAAATTTATATGAGCCATTTTATAATAAGTGTTCTTCTAAGTCATTGCAAAGTCTTTTTCTACCACTCCTTTCTCAACTCAAGTGTGTGGACAATAGCCGGATAGCCTATTTTCTCTCTAATGCCGCTCGAGTTTAGTTCGCTTAAACTGGCTTAATGGGCTGTACTCCGCCTTCGGGATAGGAGGTTGCAGCCATAGGCTGACCCGCTTGAAGTCTTGAGATCGGATGTGCTATATTAATGCACGACAGAAGCACAAAAGTAAGACCAATTTTCGGATTGGCACCAAATGACTTGATTTAGTTCGGGCGTAAAGTTTTTACTGAAGTTTTTTGGCTTTCCAAGCCTATGTCACTTTTAAACTATTTGTGTGTTTCCAGCATAAGTCTTGCAGTGCAACACCAGACACCTTTAGAGATTCGACAAAAACATTCTCGGATATTGCTATATATGCATCGGTTTTGAATTATGTCTTCGGTCAATAGTTGGGTTGCCCGGCTCCTGTGCTTGCCTCCTATGTCCCGCTTTGTTCAGCTAGGTGTGCAAAGGGAGAACCACTACGATTGTGGTTCCAGCTCGAATGGTTAAGCACCTCTGTGGAGAAAGCCGAAAACTGACTGTCACAATGCGCGTAAACTGGTCAAGATCCGATGACGGTGTCAAACTATAGATCGATACCGATTACCTCGTGATAAATGATAGGCCTTCCATAACATTGGGCGAAGTGTTAATGGCTAGACTTCGGTCGGTGCCGAACACTAACCGGGGGCTTGTAGCTAGCTTCCCAGTTTAAAGCTCCTATGACTAAGTGAAAGTTATAAACCCCGCATATCATATTGCCTTGTTTTCCGCTAAAACAACCGCCTTCGGGCACCAAGACACCGGCTAAGGGTTCTTTTGTTATTGTAGAAACACCCTACGTAGCATCTACAAGGGGGTGGAAGCCGATGATGGAACACTTTCAACTGATAAACGGTCGCAACGAAGTCAAAATAAACATATCACCAGCGTTTGTATTTAATATACAAGGGTTGTCTTCCATAATCATCGTTATAAAGCCATAAATATGCATCAATTTGACTTAAGATTTTGGTCAAGCTGGGTTGCCTGGCTCCTGTGCTTACCCCTATGTTCCTGATTGTTCGGCTAGGTGGTAAAGGGAGCACCTCTGTGATTGTTACTACCTGGTCATCCGAGTTAGTACCTCAGACTGGGTGAAGCTGAAAGCTAGTGATCTTAAAGGATATAATTAGTCAGCAACGACGGAAGTGAAAATTTAGGTTCGCTAAATACCACATAATTCTGGAACTTTCCCCAAACTAAATCCTCAATATTTTTCTCCCGCATTGATCGGAGGTGAGGTTTCATGATCATGGTCGGCATGACAACCCAAAGAAAGGAACCGATAGCGGGACTATTTTCTTTGGAAGATGTTTCTTACTTTAAATAGTAATATATATATAACATTCTCTCTACATACCTTTGTTTATAAAACCGTATGGCTGGATTGCCTTGTTTGTCATAAATCTTTGCCCTCATAAAGGCTTTATAAAGTGGGATAAACACTCCCCGGCTACTGGCCGAGGAGGTTGAAGCCAACGGTCGGTTAACACGGTTTCGTACAGTGCGAATCCGAGCATTAATGATGTAGAGTACTTGGATACGTAGAATCATTACACATAATTTCTGATTGTACTCTAGATATCGATTCTTAATTCGGCCACCCGTGCCCACGTTAAGGCTCGGGGGCTACTGGGCTTCGGGCTTATCATTTACTAATATTAAAGGGGCACATTGGTCCCTTGATCTGGTGTTGCCACCTGACCAGTGTCTCGGGGGCTACTACATTGCCTATTCAATATATAAATTTCAAAGTGCTCAGTGTTTGGCTTAACCGAACTATGGCCAAACGCGTGTTCGGACAACAATAGGTACCATCTGGGACTTATCCGGCATCAAGCTAATATATTATGGCGACTTCTGAAAACCCTCTCTGAAGGGACCATTCGTCGATCACTATCTCCTCTAATGTGCATCTCGGATTTTAGTCTGACACACACCTTTAGGGCTAATGGCTATATATCTCGTCGGTAAATAAATTGCATCAATCGGAAATAAAATCCACAAACAATCATCCCAAGCCTGAGGTGGTACATCACCTTGGAAGCAGTCCAACATAAAACTCGGCTGCGGCGGATGGCTCCATAGAGTACATCCGATGTATCCCCTTCAATTTTTTTTAAACACGAGGTAATCTATGAAACTTCAGATACAGTCCGGCGTTGGAACTCGGATACATTCCGGCGTTGGAGCTCGGAAGCGGTCCGGCGTTGGTGTTCGGCTGCAAAAGATACATCGGATGCAGTCCGGCCTTGCAGCTCGAATGCAAGAGGACACCGCCACACGGGAACAACTTCAAACCCGAGGTGTGGCATAAAAAATAACAAGGCATCGCTAAAGGCCAAAAACATAAAGGGTCTCCTCGGATGCCCGACATGTAAACTCTTCGGATTCACTTCGGAAATCCTCAAGATCGAAGATGAGAAGATTTGTTGAACCAGTTTCCAAGACCAACGACCGAAGATGAAGAACAGTTCGGAAGAATCGAGAAGCATCCCCAACTTGAAGACCGGTTCAGGGGGCTACTGACGGTGTCTTGGACTAGGGGGTACTCACCACGTCGTCCCTCGATCAGGTGGATCGGGCCGAGGACCCGCATGGCGGTTCACTCATGGCCACTTCAGGCAGCCCATGCCGCATACCAGGAGGTTTCCACAAGACTAGGCGCACAAGACGAGGACTCTCCTAAAACCCTAGGCCTCTAGTGTGTTATATAAACCAAGGCCAGGCTAGTCAATAAAACATCTAATATTCATTAGAACAATCTCGTGGTAGACACATGTACTCTGTACTATGTCCCATATGAATATAATCAAAAGCAGGACGTAGGGTTTTACCTCCATCAAGATGGTTTGAACCTGGGAAAAATCTTGTGTCCATGTTACCATCGCTCCAAGACGCCTAGCTTAGGACCCCTACTACGAGATACACCGGATATAGAACCGAAACTCTCCATGTACAGTACTCTTCCGATGGAAGGCATTCCTTGACCACATTGACCAGGCCGCACCGAGAGCACCAAGGCAGTGGATGACAGCGAGGCCTAGGAAGGGGATGACGCGGATCTGGGGAAGACGCGGTAGTGGATGCCCATGTGGAGAGGAGTACGAGGGTTCACTGGTTCGGCTTCTGTGTGAGGCTGCTGTCGCCGCAAAATAATAGGGGGTGTGGGTGAGTAGAGGGATGGCCTGGCCAGCGGTGGGAGTAGTAGGGCATGGTGAGGCCTCCGCGGCATCACAGCCGGCCACGGGAGGCAGGAGCTTGCGGCATGACCAACGCTGGTTTGGGCGGCTGGAGCAAGAAGACCAGAGGTTGAAGAAGCACTGCGGCCGTTGGATGGACATCATAAGGTCACTGGAGCTAGGATCATTCATATTGACTAAGTTGACAAAGCCCTCCATCCCCGTCAACTTAGGGGGCATTTGGTTCACAGGCGAGGTTGACTTGACTGAGGATATCCTTAACCACCTGGTTGGGGATGGCCAGTTTTTGTTGTTTGGTTGCGAAGGATTAGATGAGATGGATAACCACTTTTTGTTGTTTGGTAGGAAGGATGAAAGGTGGATATGGTCATTAGTTTTTTCCTTATATTGTTCATCTAGAATGCAAAATTAAAACTGGCCTCTATGAACCAATTATTCTACTACTTCTTATCAATGGCTCAATGTTACCAGTAGTGTTCATATGTGCAATCTACAGAGAAACCTAGAGATAAAAATTGTCACATATAGAGAGAGAGAACAGATAGGCAAGCTATCATTCCCCACCACCGGAGATCTTCTTGTTCCCCACCATGGAAGTCTTCTCGTGATTCTCGTTCGCTAGAACATCTCTGGTAATTCTCGTTCCCCACTACCGGGCCCTGTTCCCTACCATCCATGGTCACAACACTCTGCCAGGAGAGAGAGAGGGGGAGGGAGGCAAGGAGAGAGAGAGAGGGGTATTGATGGAGGGAGAATCCATGGCCGAGCGCCAAGTATTTCGTGGTGTGCACTGCCGCCATTGTTTGGTGTGCGCCACCGCCACTATCGGTCACCATGCAGCGGGAAGGGCGTCACCTGGAAAGGATGGGGCAGCCACGGCTCGCCTCGTCCTGAGGAGTAGGGCCATGGCCGAGGGCCAAGAAGAGCGGGAGCGTGGGTGGTGCTGCTCCAATGGCGGAGGCATCCGAGGGCACTGCCAGCCGATTGCCATGGGCACGTGACAGAGGACGCCCGTGGAGGAGGGGATAGACAAAAGAAAAACGTTTCACACAAGCGCGCAGTGGCTGCCCTCGTCTGCCAAAATCTCGCGACTCTCAACAAAGTTTTGGAGGAATATTCACCGGTATCTAGCTATCGCCATCCTTCCTGGCTGGTAAACCAAACGAGCGGCATCCCTTGAAAAATTGGCTATCCCTATCCATATGGTGGATAGCCTCTGAACCAAACGCCACCTTAGTATGCCCACAAGTCAGCCTCCCACTATGGTGGGTCCCAACTAGCAGGGGAGTATTCATTTTTTTGTGCGTAATAAGGAGGAACTTCCTTCGTGCGAAGATATAGCTGGTGGGTCTGACCTGCTAGCGGAGGGAACGTTTTTTAGCGAAATACAGAGGCCCTTCCGGTGGGTCCCAGTTTTCAGGTGGAGGAATCATTATTTTGCACGTAATAAGGAGGCATTTCCTTATGTGTGGCCGTGGACCCAGCTGTCAGCCTCTCCACGTACAGTCCACTTCCGATGGATGTCGTTCGTTCACCATGTTGACCACGCCACGTCGAGCGCATCCAAGGTGGTGGACGAAGGCGAGGCCCCGTACAACAACGAGCCGGAGATGGGAAAACACGGGAGTGGAGTCGTAGACAGAGAGGTGTATGAGGGTTAACTGGTTCTGGTGCGGTGTGGTTCGGCAGTTGGTGGAGAAGAACAAGAGGTGTGGAGGGGTGGAGGGATGGCCTAGCCGGCGGTGGGGTAGCGCTTCACAGTGAAGCATGCTAAGTAGAGCTGCTAGCAGCAGGAGGTGGGAGCAGATGGTCCCGACGGCTCGGGAGGAAGAAGACGAGAGATTGAAGATGGATGACGGTCGTTGGATGTAAATCCAACGGCTAATGATGTCAGAATCATTTGTTGACTAAGTTGACAACGACTTGCATTGGCTTTGACCTATTGGCCCACATTTCAGCCTCCAAAAATGTGGCACATATTCAACCAATTTTTTTAGAATTTATAGTCAATTTGATCTTTTTTTTAGAATTACAATCCATTTGCTGAGCTAGGTGAACAAATAATGTAGCGTCCATGAGGCCCATTTATTTTTTCCCTAAAAAAATACATGTCATTTGCACTTTCTCGAAATACATGATTTTGTTGGCCTGATTCTAATTATAATGTTGGGTTGGGCGCAGCAATGTTATCAAAAAATAAACAGTGCTAAGCATTTTGTTATAAATATATTTAAATAATAAGTGATTTATTATTACATTGGTCCTTAAATCTTACCAAGCTTTTGTACACAATCACCAGGATTTTCGTTGCGAAAAAAATCCAGGATTTTATTGTTAAGAAATTATTTTTATAAGTTAATAAGATGTGGGATATTGTTTTCTTACATATGTAAGTACTCCCTCTAGTCCTTTTTACTCTGCATATTAGAATTCTCTGAAGTCAAACTTCATAAAGTTTGACCGTATTTATACGAAAAATATCAACATCTGCCATTCTAAAGTTATACAATATGAAACTTTAAGTTATAACACATCTATTGGTATTGATTTCAGATTATGAATGTTTGTACTTTTTTCTATAAAGTTTGTCAAATTTTACGAGGCTTGACTTTAGTCAAATCTTATATGCGAACTAAAAAGGACGGGAGGGAGTATCTGTTAAATATATGATGATAATAAAAATAATATATAGTAACATATAAAATAATTTAAATATATATAATATAGTTAGAAGGGAAACATAAGCTAGACCAGGCATTCCTATTCTTATATAGAAAAATAGAGCGGACCTCTGCATTTTCTTAAAAAAATACATAAGTTCGGCTCGCGATGTTTCAGAAAAAAAACCTCGAATGGGAGGTCCATAGGTCGGTCGATACATGACGGCCCTCAAGAAAATACAAACCGGCATGTCATGGGTTGTGCATGTTCAAAAAGAAAGCCTAGACGGGGCAGCCCACAACCTAGCTGATACTTGCTAACCAAGTGATAATAAATGATACCTGCTAGCTCCCCGGCTTCGTTGTAAATTTATATCCTTTAGTAACTACGTTGAAGCACCTAAAAATGTAACTATCTTGACAACCCTGTGGGCCCCAACATCAGTATAGCATTAGGAGGAAGTATTTTTTCAATGAGGCACTTGCTTGCGTACGGCCATAGACCTGGTGGGTCCCGACTGTCCGCCTCTCCACGTATAGTCCTCTCCAGATTCCTCTCGTTTGTTCAGCATGTTCACAACGGCAGACAGCGTCGCCGTGGCAAGCGCACAAAGGCGCAAGACGAGATCGGACTACCTGAGGCGGTGCCTTATTTGTACCGAAACTACTGAACTAGCCCAGTGGCCAAGTGACACTACCCAACCGCTATTCCGCCCGGGTTCGATTTCACCTGATGCAGGGAAAATATCTCCAAATTTGTTGCCTCTGCCATTATTGACATGTGGGTCCCCATTGTCATCTACGCACACCACGTCCAACACTTGCCAAAACTTCATCCCTCATTTTCTCTGTTTTTTGCAAACTCGACATTGTGTGGGCATTTTGAAAATAGCATATCTTTTTGACTGTGCATCATATGAAGATTTGGTATGCATGAATGTTAATCAGCATGATGTTAATTGGCCGATAGTTTCATTTTCGACCATGAATAAAACTTCCAACATGATGTTATCCCTGTTTGAAAAGGCCGTGTTAATATAAATGCTCTGCCTCTGAAAGTTGCAGTTTCTTATCTGAAACTGAAACTTGCAGTTTCTTCTCTGAGAATCACACTGTCTACACTTTTATACTCCAATGAAACTACATTTTAAGTGCTAAAAATAGATCTCTAGAATTCATAAAATACTTCATATGCTCAATACTGCAAATCTGAAATTCAAAAGACATTCATATCTAGAAGTACACTCAAAATACACAACACAAAACACAATTCACAACCTGCAAATACTAACAACCCTAAGCTCCTCCTGACAATTCACAACCTGCCCGACTATTGGGCTGGGGGCAGTCCCCTCCTATTACTCGGTGGCAGACAATCGTCCTGTGAGATGATGTGAATGGCGAGGGAGAGGATGGCGGGGAATCATCGTCGGGCCAACTGCTTTTCTCCTCTTGCAGTTGGGTTCGGTCGACGAAGACTCCACCGGCTCGCTCTGGCACAACACCCTTTGATAGGTGGGAACCCGATGAACGAGTTCACGCTCGAGGGTGGCCCGATCTTCAAGTCGTAGGATCGAATCGGGAGGGATAACTAGCTGCAAACAGCCGGGACAACTAGCTTTATACTTGCCAAGGTTGGATGCAACCCGTACCTTAGGGATGGCTGACCGAAACTATAAAAACTCCAACCCGCTGTCCGAACAATCGCATAACCACAAACCGGGACTAATCGACACAAAACGGCTGGAACCGTAGAGCAGGAACTAGGGGGAACCAGAGGCTCCTTCTCGCGAATCCGAATGAACTCACAAGAGCAAAGGTAGCAAGATCTCTCGGATCTCTCTAGCAGTCTTGCTGCATAAACTTGTAGCTGAATGGTTTTACAAAAGGTGTTTTAAGAGGATGGTGGAGATGGGGTTTATAGCAGGGACAACCCCACTTGGCTAGGTGTGAAAATGGTTTCAAAAGTAAATAGATTTGCATGGCTTTCTTGGGGGAATAAGCAGTCAACTTTGGGAGTTGTTGGAGAGCTCCTCTAGCTGCATTAACACTAAGAACACGGCGGCAAACAAAGCAATCTCCCATGTCGGCCTGAATATCACAACCACTCTTCTTGCCCTCTTCATCCCCATGATCATCCGATGCTCCATTATCTTCATGCTTACTCTCAGATTCCCATTCACCTTGTTCATTCACAAAGAGAACTCTCTTGTTTCGACATTCAGAAGAAATGTGACCATGCCCTTTGCACTTCCAACACTCAATATCTTGGCTTCGACATGATGGTACAGCCATGGGGTTAGAAGTACTTCCAGCAGGAGAAGGAGCACGCTTGTCAACATTCCTAGGAGCCGGTGATGATGCCGATGAAGCCGCTATTCGCTGGGTGGCGGTAGGGTGTGAAGTATGCTAAAACTGAGAACCACCTTGAGAGGCACTTGGCTTCGACCTTTTGCCATGGCGTGGTGGTGCGACTATGAGATATCCGTCCATGACCACTCCGCTCCACCTTCCTCTCCGTGCGCTTTGCTTGCTCCAGAATATCTTGTAGAGTGTTATAGGGAAACATCTCCACAAATTCATAAATTCCAGTGTTGAGACCATGCAGAAATCTTGCCATCTTTGACTCCTCATCTTCATGAATACGAGAATGAACGAGCAGTAATTGCATCTCTTTATAGTACTCATCCACCGTGCGCGTACCTTGGCTGAGGCATTGCAATCTGTTTCGGAGATCTCTTTGATATTGTGAAGGAAGAAACCTTCGCCTCATGGCTTGTTTAATCTCTTCCCAAGTGTCAATGTGGTCACGGCCTAGCAGCAGCTGATTTTCTTGAAATTGATTCCACCAAGTGAGTGCATAACCAGAAAACTCAACACAAGCAAGGTTTACTCTCTTCGGATCAGCAAGGTTATGGATTTGCAAAATCTGATCACACTACTCTTCTCAATCAAAATATGCATCGGGGTCTTCCTTTCTTGTGAACTTGGGGACGTGCAACCTGATTCTTTCCATGTCATCTCGACCATCTCGATCATGACGTTCTGCACGACGCCCATCTTCAGCAGCACGACGGTATGGGACACCATCATAATCATCAAAATCTTCTCCATGACCACGAGCAACACGCTCATGAGGGTCATAGTAGTGCCCACGAGGAACATGGCCTCGCCCTCGAAGTTGTCCTCCTTGCTTCCCTCCATGAGCAACAGCACCACACCCACAAGCAGTAACCACATGTCCACCATAGCTGTTATTATCCTCCTCCAAGGCACCGTCAACAGCAGCATGCATGGAATTCTCATCCCCAACATCCTCAAGTGGGTCAATAGGGTGTTGTTGGTGTCGAACCCTATCGCCACCTGCTAGAGTCCACTCGTGAAACATCCTTCCAAGGTCTTGAACCATATTTCGTAATTCCTGAAAATCAGCACATGTGACCGGGGCATCTTCTTCCCCATGGTTTTCTCCATGAACACTCGATCTAGATCCTGCCATGTTAGTAAGGGCAAAAGTGCAATAGGATAATTTTGTGGAATCACACAACCACACCTCTTACTCACCAAAGTTCTTATGAGTTCACATCAGATTGTGCTTCTCCCGGATGTGTTAAAGTGATTGAAAGACAGGGATCAAAGAACTAGCTTCGGTTTTTGGTGGAGCTCGGTGGGGTAAACAAAAAGGGGATTGTGCTGAAATCAAGTTGATGCAGACCAAGAAAAATATGGGGATAGATCTGCTGCACCTTTGCGCCAAGATTAAAAAGACACAACGCACAAGCTTCTGAAATTTTTCTACCAAGCAGAAACTTTTGGATCTTACACAACACTTTTCTTTTTCTCTCTTGACTTTTTTTGCTACTCTTTTTTTCTCTCTTTTTGATTCTTTTTTTGCCACTCTTTTTTTCTCTCCTTTTGATTCTTTTTTTGCCACTTTTTTTCTCTTTTCCCAAAGCACAACAACCAAATCTGAAAGCAACTATGAAGATGAACTTGGTGTAGATCTAAAAGACGAAGAACATGCAAGGTATGCAACAACAAGATCTCAGCACCAACAACGCTTGGATTTATTTTTGGTGGGGCTTTGGACTTCTAGGACAGAAAATATAGCATGAAAAACACTCGATCTAAAGAGATGATAGCAAGATAAACTTGGAAAACAGATCCTACCGGGTCAACGAAGGCTATGATGCCAGATGATAGGTGGGAATCTGATGAACGAGTTCACGCTCGAGGGTGGCTCGATCTTCACGTCGTAGGATCGAATTGGGAGGGATAACTAGCTGCAAGCAGCCGGAATAACTAGCTTTATACCTGCCAAGGTTGGATGCAACTTGTACGTTGGGGATGTCTGACCGAAGCTACAAGAACTCCAACCCGCTGTCTGAACAATCACAGAACCACAAACCGGGACTAATCCACACAAAATGGCTGGAACCGTAGAGCACGAACTAGGGAACCAGAGGCTCCTTCTCGCGAATCCAAATGAACTCACAAGAGCAAAGGTAGCAAGATCTCTCGGATCTCTCTAGCAGTCTTGCTGCATAAGCTTGTACCTGAATGGTTTTACAAAAGGTTTTTCA
Organism: Triticum urartu; assembly: GCF_056163025.1. NCBI lineage: Eukaryota > Viridiplantae > Streptophyta > Magnoliopsida > Poales > Poaceae > Triticum > Triticum urartu. The sequence continues at coordinate 430,443,168 of NC_141879.1, forward strand.
AGAGGATGGAGGAGATGGGGTTTTATAGCAGGGACAACCCCCCTTGGCTAGGTGTGAAAATAGTTTCAAAAGTAAACAGGTTTGCATGGCTTTCTTGGGGAAATAAGCAGTCAACTTTGGGAGTTGTGGAAGAGCTCCTCGGAAATTCGTGAAGCCTTGACAGTTTGGACACCTTCCACGAGAATGACTACAACTTTTGACTCATAACTCCAAATGATGTGAAGTTTTTTGCATTGGAAAGATAATTTGATGTAGCATCTGTTGACGTAACCCTATAGCTCCGTCTCTCCACCACATGGGTGTGTCACACCAAAACATTATAGGTAAAAACTGACAACATCAGCTTCACTTGAAACTTGTTTCCTCCAAACTTGTTCCTCCAATCCGGTTGCTTCAAGAGCTCATAGGTTGTTGGGTTTCTTTCTTGTGATACCTAAGTTCAACCAACAACAATGGGGATGAAATCATAGTTGTGTCATCAAGGTTACAAGTTAAACTTAAGTTAGCGTTCACCTGGTCATTTATTAGTTTGGCGCGACTTCTTGTGATTGGACCTATAATTGTTGGAGACTTGTCGATGGTTGTGGTGTCCTCTCACCCTCACAAACGGCACCCTGTAGATGCTCAATCCTTCAATCTCTGGTGGATGCTCCATCTGGGATCGATACTCCCACCACCGCTCCCTCATGACCGGATTCAATGAATCTATTTGCTCCATGGCCCAGAGGAGCAACTCTATGTACTCCCGTGTAAGTCCCTTTGGTATCACCGCCTTTTCGCTTTGTTGCAAATATTTGGCCATGGATGTCGCCGTCGCCGCTAGTTGGTCCTTGTTTTCAAACCAAGACTGTATCTCCAACATCCTAGCTAGCTTCATAGGGTCGCCGACGTATCGGTTGTTCTCCTCCATCGATATACTTCTCCATAGCACCTTCACCCGCCGGCGGTGGTTTTTGAATGGAAGAGGAGAGGAGCAGTGCTGGTTTTGGATTATAATGGGAGAGGAGTGACGCTGGTTTTGGATTAGAACAGGAGAGGAGGGGCGGTGGTTTTGAATGGAAGAGGGGAGGAGCGGCGCTGGATTTAGATTGGAACAAGAGAGGAGCGGTGGTGGTTTAAGAGGAGAGGAGCGGCACTGGTCTTGGAACTATTTTTTGTTTTGCATATTTTGGGTCAAAGTTTGACCACGCACTATATTTGACAAGAAAAATGTGAATGCATGTCACCAAAAATTGTATCATTTGGTTCATATCTGAATGTACTTTAAAATTATATTATTTTTGCAATGTATAACATATATTTTATTTGTGAAAATCATGGTCAATTATGACCCAGAATAAAAGGGATACTAGTCAATGTGGGGTCGCTTTCTTAATTGAAGGGTAAATTGATTTTGATTTTGATCTAGTCATAGCGCGTCGACCCTCTCGTCCAATCCTAAATCGTTGTCGCACGCTCCTCTCCCTCTTCTCCATTGCCAAACCAACTCCTCTCCTCTCCATCATCTCCATTCCAAAACCACTGTCTCGCCTTTCCCTCTTCTCCATTGCAAAATCACCCCCTCTCCTCTCCATCATCTCCATTCCAAAACTACCGTCTTGCCTCTCCCTCTTCTCTATTGCAAGACCACCGTCTCTTACCATCTTCCTAAGTTAGCACTGGACCACTCAGAAGGACATCTATGGAGAGGATGCAGCAGCGAACCGGGTGGATCGCCGGTGGCGACCAAGGAAAGTTAGCCAGGCTGGAAGAGATCCTTACTTGGTTTGACAATGAGTGGGAGATTTTGAGGACAGTGAGGGCTATGTGGCAATGTATGCGAAAGAGCGAGATGACGGTGATGAGGGCGGCGATTTACTCCTCGGCAGCAGTCATGCTGTAGTCCTTCAAGTTCATCAGGTATCTCTTCTGGGCGATGGAGAAGACAGATTCGCCTGAGGCGAAAGTCAGGCAAAGGTGGTTGGCGTGCAAGTTGAAGGTCGAGCACCCAGAGGATAACGAATCAATCGAGTACAGTGTGCCGTTCGTGAGGGTGCAGAGCCAGCCGGAGCCACATGAGTATTCGTTCTCCCACCACAAGAGGAGGCCGGATGGCGCGACGTTGCTTCCCTGCCATTCTCCATGGTTCCCTCGACACTCGCCTCGTTTCAACAGCGGCGGTACGGTTTAAGGTAAGCTTCACACTAACCTAATCTTCCACCTGCTCATGCTTACAATCAGTGTGACAGCTAAAGAAAATCATGCTTACAATCAGTCTCGGAGTACTACGCCAATCACCTAAAATAGCTCTGGACCTTTGGGTCAAAGTTGTGACACTGTGTACAAATAAAGAAAACTAGATTGGTGCTTCTTTCAGAAAAGAGTACTCCCTAGAAAACTGCCAATATAAGCTACTAGTATTTGGTTAGAGGATTTGCTGCTGAGAAAGATCCGCCCACATAGAGCGCCACAAATCCCACTAGTGGTGGTGGATGCCAATGCATGCATGGAGCATGGTTGGTGTCGGTAATTTTTGCTTGGCACACCTCGCACTCTGCATATATGCCGGTTCCATCCGTACATTTGTGCAGTTCCACCAAAATGCAGCTGAATAACCCTGTTTGCACAGATAATGAAAAAGCGTGATTACATTATAGTGGCACTAGTTGATGAAACATACACTAATAAATAGAAAAAAATATTGCGATAGTATCATAGTATTCCATGATGCGAGGGCGAGATGGGCCCTGCGACGCCTGATACGGTACGCCTCATACTGGAAATCGACCCAAGTCTCCCCGATACACCTTTTGCCAGTGATGAACATCAGTGTACAGCGGTAGTACAAGGAGGGGCCTTGAGACATTCCAATCTCTATTTTTGTGTAGATCAACTAAAATTAAGCACCCCATGTTGGGGAACACAGTATTTCAAAAAAATTCCTATGATCACGCAAGATCAATCTAGGAGATGCATAGCAACAAGAGGGGAAGAGTATGTCTACGTACCCTCGTAGACCAAAAGCAGAAGCGTTATGAAATGTGGTTGATGTAGTCGAACGTCTTCGCAATCCAACCGATCAAGTACTGAACGCACGACACCTCCGCAATCTGCACACGTTCAGCTTGATGACGTCCCTCGTACTCTTGATCCAGCTGAGGCCGAGGGAGAGTTTCGTCAGCACGATGGCGTGATGATGGTGATGATGAAGTTACCGACGTAGGGCTTTGCTTAAGCACTACAACGATATGACCGAGGTGGAATTCTATGGAGGGGGCACCGCACACGGCTAAACAATCAACTTGTGTGTCTATGGGGTTCCCCCTCCCCCGTATATAAAGAAGTGGAGGAGGGAGGACCGACTCTCATAGGGCGCGCCCAAGTGGGGGAGTCCTACTCCCAGTAGGAGTAGGTTTGCCCTTCCTAGTAGGAGTAGGAGAAGAAGGAAGAGGGAGAGAGAGGGAAGGAAATGGGGGTCGGCCCCCACCCAATTCAGATTGGGCTTGGGGGGTGTCCTCCACCTGGTCGCCTCCTCCTCTCTCCCACTAAGGCCCAATAAGGCCCATTGACTCCCCAGGGGGTTCCAGCAACCCCCGGTACTCCGGTAAATGCCCAAACTCATCTGGAACCATTCCGATGTCCAAACATAGCCTTCCAACATATCGACCTTTATGTCTTGACCATTTCGAGACTCCTCGTCATGTCTGTGATCACATCCGGGACTCCGAACTACCTTCGGTACATCAAAACACATAAATTCATAATACCGATCGTCATCGAACGCTAAGCATGCGGACCCTACAGGTTCGAGAACTATGTAGACATGATCGAGACTCATCTCCAGTCAATAACCAATAGCTAAACCTGGATGCTCATATTGGTTCCTACATATTCTACGAAGATCTTTATCAGTTAAACCGCCTAACAACATACATTGTTCCCTTTGTCATCGGTATGTTACTTGCCCGAGATTCGGTCGTCGGTATCTCAATACCTAGTTCAATATCGTTACCGGAAAGTCTCTTTACTCGTTCCATTGATGCAACATACCACAACAAACTCATTAGTCACATTTCTTGCGAAGCTTATAGTGATGTGCATTAGCGAGAGGGCCCAAAGATACCTCTTCGATACACGGAGTGACAAATCCTAATCTTGATCTATGCCAACTCAACAAACACCATCGAAGACACCTGTAGAGCATCTTTATAGTCACCCAGTTACTTTGTGACGTTTGATAGCAAACTAAGTGTTCCTCCGGTATTTGGGAGTTGCATAATCTCATAGTCATAGGAACATGTATAAGTTATGGAGAAAGCAATAGCGATAAACTAAACGATCATAGTGTTAAGCTAACAGATGGGTCAAGTCAATCACATCATTCTCTAATGATGTGATCATGTTCATCAAATGACAACTCATGTCTATGGTTAGGAAACTTAACCATCTTTGATTAACGAGCTAGTCAAGTAGAGGCATACTAGTGACATTCTGTATATCTATGTATTCACACATGTATTAAGTTTCCGGTTAATACAGTTCTAGTATGAATAATAAACATTTATCATGATATAAGGAAATATAAATAACAACTTTATTATTGCCTCTAGGGCATATTTCCTTCAGTCTCCCACTTGCACTGGAGTCAATAATCCAGATTACATTGTAATGATTCTAACACCCATGGAGTCTTGGTGTTGATCATATTTTGCACATGAGAGAGGCTTAGTCAACGGGTCTGCAACATTCAGATCCGTATGTATCTTGCAAATCTCTATGTCTCCCTCCTTGACTTGATCGCGGATTGAATTGAAGCGTCTCTTGATGTGCTTGGTTCTGTTGTGAAATCTGGATTCCTTTGCCAAGGCAATTGCACCCGTATTGTCACAAAAGATTTTCATTGGACCCGATGCACTAGGTATGACACCTAGATTGGATATGAACTCCTTCATCCAGACTCCTTCATTTGCTGCTTTCGAAGCAGCTATGTACTCCGCTTCACACGTAGATCCCGCCACGACGCTTTGCTTGGAACTACACCAGCGGACAGCTCCACCATTCAATAAAAATACATATCCGGTTTGTGAGACTTAGAGTCATCCGGATCAGTGTCAAAGCTTGCATCGACGTAACCGTTTACACAAGCTCTTTGTCACCTCCATAAACGAGAAACATATCCTTAGTCCTTTTCCGGTATTTCAGGATGTTCTTGACCGCTGTCTAGTGATCTACTCCTGGATTACTTTGGTACCTCCCTACTAAACTAATAGCAAGGCACACATCAGATCTGGTACACATCATTGCATACATGATAGAACCTATGGCTGAAGCATAGGGAATGACTTTCATTTTCTCTCTATCTTCTGCAGTGGTCGGGCATTGGGTCTGACTCAACTTCACACCTTGTAACACAGGAAAGAACCCTTTCTTTGCTTGATCCATTTTGAACTTCTTCAAAACTTTATCAAGGTATGTGCTTTGTGAAAGTCCAATTAAGCGTCTTGATCTATCTCTATAGATCTTGATGCCCAATATATAAGCAGCTTCACCGAGGTCTTTCATTGAAAAATTCTTATTCAAGTATCCTTTAATGCTATTCAGAAATTTAGTATCATTTCCGACCAACAATATGTCATCCACATATGATATCAGAAATGCTACAGAGCTCCCACTCACTTTCTTGTAAATACAGGCTTCCCCAAAAGTCTGTATAAAACCATATGCTTTGATCACACTACCAAAGCGTATATTCCAACTCCGAGAGGCTTGCACCAGTCCATAAATGGATCACTAGAGCTTGCACACTTTGTTAGCACCTTTGGATCGACAAAACCTTCCGGTTGCATCATATACAATTTTTCTTTAAGATATCCATTAAGGAATGCAGTTTTGACATCCATTTTCCAAATTTCATAATCATGAAATGCGGCAATTGCTAACATGATTCAGACGGACTTAAGAATCGCTACGGGTGAGAAGCTCTCATCGTAGTCAACTCCTTGAACTTGTCAAAAACCTTTTGCAACAAGTCGAGCTTTGTAGACAGTAATATTACCGTCAGCGTCAGTCTTCTTCTTGAAGATCCATTTATTCTCTATGGCTTGCCGATCATCGGGCAAGTCAACCAAAGTCCACACTTTGTTCTCATACATGGATCCCATCCCAGATTTCATGGTCTCAAGCCATTTTGCAGAATCTGGGCTCATCATTGCTTCCTCATAGTTCGTAGGTTCATCATGGTCAAGTAACATGACTTCCAGAACAGGATTACCATACCACTCTAGTGCGGATCTTACTCTGGTTTACCTACGAGGTTCAGTAGTAACTTGATCAGAAGTTTCATGATCTTCATCATTAGCTTCCTCACTTACTGGTGTAGGAATCACTGGAACTGATTTTTGTGATAAACTACTTTCCAATAAGGGAGCAGGTACAGTTACCTCATCAACTTCTACTTTCCTCCCACTCACTTCTTTCGAGAGAAACTCCTTCTCTAGAAAGGATCCATTCTTAGCAACGAATATCTTGCCTTCAGATCTGTGATACAAGGTGTACCCAACAGTCTCTTTTGGATATCCTATGAAGACACATTTCTCCGATTTGGGTTCGAGCTTATGAGGTTGACGCTTTTTCACGTAAGCATCACAGCTCCAAACTTTAAGAAATGACAAGTTGGGTTTCTTGCCAAACCACAGTTCATAAGGTGTCATCTCAACGGATTTCGATGGTGCCCTATTTAACATGAATGCAGCCGTCTCTAAAGCATAACCCCAAAACGATAGCGGTAAATCAGTGAGAGACATCATAGATCGCACCATATCTAATAAAGTGCGGTTACGATGTTCGGACACACCATTACGTTGTGGTGTTCTAGGTGGTGTGAGTTGTGAAACTATTCCGCATTGTTTCAAATGAAGACCAAACTCGTACTCAAATATTCTCCTCCACGATCAGATCGTAGAAACTTATTTTTCTTGTTACGATGATTTTCCACTTCACTCTGAAATTCTTTGAACTTTTCAAATGTTTCAGACTTACATTTCATCAAGTAGATATACCCATATCTTCCCAAATCATCTGTGAAGGCAAGAAAACAACAATACCTGCCGCGAGCATCAACACTCATCAGACCGCATACATTAGTATGTATTGTTTCCAACAAGTCTGTTGCTCGCTCCATTGTTCCGGAGAACGGAGTATTAGTCATCTTGCCCATGAGGCATGGTTCGCAAGCATCAAGTGATTTATTCATGCTCTTTACACCAATATGACCTAAACGACAGTGCCACAAATAAGTTGCACTATCATTATTAACCTTATATCTTTTGGCTTCAATACTATGAACATGTGTATCACTACTATCAAGATTTAGTAAAAATAGACCACTCATCAAGGGTACATGACCATAAAAGATATTATTCATATAAATAGAACAACCATTATTCTCTGATTTAAATAAATAACCATCTCGCATCAAACAAGATCCAGATATAATGTTCATGCTTAATGCTGGCACCAAATAACAATTATTCAGGTCTAAAACTAATCCCGAAGGTAGATGTAGAGGTAGCATGCCGACTGCGATCACATCGACTTTGGAACCATTTCCCACGCGCATTGTCACCTCATCCTTAGCCAATCTTTGCTTAATCTGTGGCCCCTGTTTCAAGTTGCAAATATTAGCAACAAAACCGGTATCAAATACCCAGGCGCTACTGCGAGCATTAGTAAGGTACACATCAATAACATGTATATCAAATATACCTTTCACTTTGCCATCCTTCTTATCCGCTAAATACTTGGTGCAGTTCTGCTTCTAGTGACCAGTCCCTTTGTAGTAGAAGCACTCAGTATCAGGCTTCGGTCCAGACTTGGGCTTCTTCACTTGAGCAGCAACTTGCTTCTATTCTTCTTGAAGTTCCCCTTCTTCCCTTTGCCCTTCTTCTTGAAACCGGTGGTCTTGTTGACCATCAACACTTGATGCTCCTTCTTGATTTCTACTTCTGCAGCCTTTAACATCGTGAAGAGCTCGGGAATTGTCTTATCCATCCCTTGCATATTATAGTTCATCGCACAGCTCTTGTAGCTTGGTGGCAGTGATCGAAGAACTCTGTCAATGACACTATGATCAGGAAGATTAACTCCCAGCTGAGTCAAGTGGTTGTGGTACCCAGACATTCTGAGTATATGTTCACTGACAGAACTATTCTCCTCCATTTTGCAGTTGTAGAACTTATTGGAGACTTCGTATCTCTCAATCCGGGCATTTTCTTGAAATATTAACTTCAACTCCTGGAACATCTCATATGCTCCATGACGTTCAAAACGTCATTGAAGTCTCGGTTCTAAGCCGTAAAGCATGGCACACTGAACTCATCAGCTTTGCTCTGCCAGATGTTCTTAACGTTGTCAGCAGCATCTGCAGCAGGCTTGTCACCCAGCGGTGCTTCCAGGACTTAATTCTTCTATGCAGCAATGAGGATAATCCTCAAGTTACAGACCCAGTCCGTGTAATTGCTACCATCATCTTTCAACTTAGCTTTCTCTAGCAACGCATTAAAATTCAATGGAACAACAACACGGTCCATCTATCTACAACAACATAGACATGTAAAATACTATCAGGTACTAAGTTCATGATAAATTAACGTTCAACTAATCATATTACTTAAGAACTCCCACTTAGATAGACATCCCTCTAATCATCTAAGTGATCACATGATCCATATCAACTAAACCATGCCCGATCATCATGTGAGATGGAGTAGTTTTCAATGGTGAACATCACTATGTTGATCATATCTATTATATGATTCACGCATGACCTTTCGGTCTCAGTGTTCTGAGGCCATATCTGCATATGCTAGGCTCATCAAGTTTAACCAGAGTATTCTGCTTGTGCAAAACTGGCTTGCACCCGTTGTATGTGAACGTAGAGCTTATCACACCTGATCATCACATGGTGTCTCGGCACGATGAACTATAGCAACGGTGCATACTCTGGGAGAACACTTGTACCTTGAAATTTATTGAGAGATCATCTTATAATGCTACTGCCGTACTAAGAAAAATAAGATGCATAAAGGATAAACATCACATGCAATCAATATAAGTGATATGATATGGCCATCATCATCTTGTGCCTTTGATCTCCATCTCCAAAGCACCATCATGATCACCATCGTCACCGGCTTGACACCTTGATCTTCATCGTAGCATCGTGGTCGTCTCACCAACTATTGCTTTTACGACTATCGCTACCGCTTAGTGATAAAGTAAAGTAATTACATGGCAATTGCATTTCATACAATAAAGTGACAACCATATGGCTCCTTCCAGTTGCTGATAACTGTGTTACAAAACATGATCATCTCATACAACAATTTATATAATCACGTCTTGACCATATCACATCACAACATGCCCTGCAAAAACAAGTTAGACGTCCTCTACTTTGTTGTTGCAAGTTTTACGTGGCTGCTACGGGCTTAGCAAGAACCGTTCTTACCTACACATCAAAAACCACAACGCGGTGTAGTGATTGCTTTTTGATCTTCAGAAAGAACCATGTTCATTAAATCCGATTCAACTAAAGTTGGAGAATCAGACACCCACTGGCCACCTATGTGTGAAGCACGTCGGGTAGAACCAGTCTCGCGTAATGTCGGTTTGAGCCGCTTCATCCAACAATACCGCTAAATCGAGAATCAACTAGTGACGGAAAGAATATGTATATACCCACGCCCACAACTCCTTTGTGTTCTACTCGTGCATATAACATCTACGCATAGACCTGGCTCAGATGCCACTATTGGGGAACGCAGTATTTCAAAAAATATCCTACGATCACGCAAGAACTATCTAGGAGATGCATAGCAACGAGAGGGGGAGAGTATGTCTACATACCCTCATAGAACAAAAGCGGAAGTGTTATGAAACGCGGTTGATGTAGTCGAACGTCTTTGCAATCCAACCGATCAAGTACCAAACGCACGGCACTTCCGCGATCTACACACGTTCAGCTTGGTGACGTCCCTCGTACTCTTGATCCAGCTGAGGTCGAAGGAGAGTTTCGTCAGCATGACGGCGTGATGACGGTGATGATGAAGTTACCGACGCAGGGCTTCGCCTAAGCACTACAACGATATGACTGAGGTGGGATTCTGTGGAGGGGGGCACCGCACACGGCTAAACAATCAACTTGTGTGTCTATGGGGTGCCCCCCTCCCCCGTATATAAAGGAGTGGAGGAGGGGAGGGCCGGCCCTCATAGGGCGCGCCCTAGGGGGGAGTCCTACTCCCAGTAGGAGTAGGTTTCCCACCTTCCTAGTAGGAGTAGGAGAAGAAGGAAGAGCGAGAGAGAGGGAAGGAAAGGGGGTGGCCGAGCCCCCACCCAATTCGGATTGGGCTTGGGGGGTGCGCCCTCCACCTGGCCGCCTCCTCCTCTCTCCCTCTAAGGCCCAATAAGGCCCAGTGACTCCCCGGGGGGTTCCGGTAACCCATGGTACTACGGTAAATGCCCGAACTCATCCAGAACCATTCCCATGTCCAAACATAGCCTTCCAATATATCGATCTTTATGTCTCGACTATTTCGAGACTCCTCGTCATGTCCATGATCACATCCGGGACTCCGAACTACCTTTGGTACATCAAAACACATAAACTCATAATACCTATCGTCATCGAACGTTAAGCGTGCGGACCCTACGGGTTCGAGAACTATGTAGACATGACCGAGACTCATCTCCGGTCAATAACCAATAGCGGAACCTGGATGCTCATATTGGTTCCTACATATTCTATGAAGATCTTTATCGGTCAAACCGCATAACAACATACATTGTTCCCTGTGTCATCGGTATGTTACTTGCCCGAGATTCGATCATCGGTATCTCAATGCCTAGTTCAATCTTGTTACCAACAAGTATCTTTACTCGTTCTGTAATGCAGCATCCCGCAACTAACTCATTAGTCACATTGCTTGCAAGGCTTATAGTGTTGTGCATTACAGAGAGGGCTCAGAGATACCTCTCCGATACACGGAGTGACAAATCCTAATTTTGATCTATGCCAACTCAACAAACACCATCCGATACACAGAGGGCCACACCCGCCGCCAACGCTGCCACCAGCCCGGCGGGAAACAAGTAGCAAGTGTCTTTGCTACACCCCTCGGTGCGGTGGGACGGTCGCACCGCCACACCGTCGCTGACTCCGGCTTGCTCATTGTCCCACGCTCGCCGCGCGCCCCCGGAAGCGCAGGCCGCGCTGCTCATGGCATGCAAGCTCCTGTGCTACCGCCCGGTCGACGACCTCTACGAGGACTGGCTAGACCGCATTGCGGAGGTCGTCAGCGCCGCTGGGGGCTCACCCGCACCGTCTCTCTCGCTGCCTTGCGCTCCTCCAACCGCAAGCGACGTAGCTCACGGAGCGCCTCCGCCGCCTCTACATCAAGACGGCACCCTCACGCTGAGACGCGCGGCTCACGGAGCGCCCCCCGCCTCCTTCGCATCAAGATGGTGTCCTCGCCCCAAGACGTGTGGTCCCGCAGCGTGACCCGCCATGCCGTGTGCCTGTGCATGAAGAAGGAAGCTGCCAGGAGGTCCCTCGACTGCAAGAAAACGCTCCTGCACTCCCTGCACCACCACGTCAAGACCGCGTGCCGCCTGCGATGGCGGTGTGCAGGCATCAAGAGCAAGCCCCACCTCTGCAAAGGGCCCTGGTGGCCACAGCGGGCTGTCGCGCCTTCACTCTGAAGCTGCGTAGCGTTGTCTGGCCAGGCAAGTTCAAGCCAGACATGCCTCCTCTCTATGACGGCACCCCCGACCCTGTGGAGTTCTTGTAGCTCTATGAGCTGAGCATCAAGGCAGTCGATGGGGACGAGAGAGTCATGGCGAATTGGTTCCCCATGGCTCTCAAGGACGGTACCCGCTCGTGTCTCCTGAACTTGCCCACGGGGTCAATATCTTCCTGTGGTGAGATGCGTGATCACTTCATCGCCAACTTCCAGGGCACTCGCGACTGCCCTCCGGCCGCGGGTGACCTGCGCCGCATCAAGCAGCAGCCGGTAGAGACCCTGCAAAAGTACATCCAACACTTCAACAACGTTCGCCTTAAGATCCCCAAGGTGATGGATCAGGCCATCATCTCAGCGTTTTTCGATGGCGTCCGTGACGTCAAGATGAAGGAGGAGCTCGCCATCCACGAGGAGCTATGCATGACTCTAGAGATGTTCAACATGACGACCAAGTGCGCAAGAGCTGAGGAATGGCGCCTCCCCCTCCTCGAGCTCCCTGCTGCTGACCTAGAAGGGAAGAAAGCCAGGGCCAAGGTCGTGAAGCGCAAGGGAGTAGCCGTGCTCGCGGTGGAGCTAGACACGAAGCGCGGTCGGGACCACCCCGAGTCATCCAAAAGCAGCCGTTCGTTCTGCGCCTCCCACAATGTACATAGCCACAACACCAACGATTGTCAAGAGCTCAGGGCCATCCGAGATGGACGCTTCGGTCGACGCCCGGAGCGCAACGACCGGGGCTATGGTCGAGGAGGAGGACGAAGTGGAGGACGCTGGGATGACCGCGGCCCCTGCCAGGAGTGGCGTGACCGGCCTCGTGAGGACCACTGGCAGGAGCAGCCTCGTGAAGGCGCCTGGAGGGACTAGCCTCACGAGGACCATCCTTGGGGAAATCCTGGCCTCCCTCCGCTTCCGCCACCACCAAGAAGGAATGACGACCACCATCAGGACAAGGGGGTTGGGGTCTTCCAGGAGCCGCGCGCGATCGCCTGCATCTTGGGCGGTGCTCAGGCCCCAGCTTCCCAGTGCACCTTTAAGAAGTTTGCTCGCGAGGTGAACGCGGCCCTCCCCAGGCTCGAGGCCACGCGCCTGCTCAGGTGGTCCTAGTAGGCCATCACCTTCAGCTCAGCAGACCAGCTCAAGTGCGCGGCAACTGTCGGCGTCCTCCCGGTGCTCTGTTCACCCGTCACCTGTAATGTCCAATTCACCAAGACCCTCATCGATGGTGGCACGGGCCTCAGTGTTCTGTCCGTCGAGACGTTCGATAGCCTCCAAATGCCATATGACCAGCTGCAGCATACCAAGCCTTTCTCAGGAGTGACCGACGGCTCCACCACCCCGATAGGGCATATCAGCATCCCTGTCACCATCAGCCAGCGTGACAACGACTGCACTGAGCTCATTGACTTCGACGTCGCCCATATCCGTCTGCCATACAACACCATCCTTGGGTATCCAGCATTGGTCAAGTTCATGGCAATGACCCCGGCTACAACGTCCTCAAGATGCCAGGAAGCGGCAGAATCATCACGGTCCTCTACGAAGAAAGAGATGCGGTGTGCTCCCTTGAGCGCGCTTTCCAAGACACAACAATCGAAGACCCTGACAGCGAGGGCACCCTGTACCCTCCTGAGGCAATCCCCAAGAAGAAGAAGCAACTACTCCTTACAGGGCCTCGGGAGAGCGGTGTCTCCAGCAGCGCCGCCTCGGGATTAGCACCCGCACCGGGGGCGCCTCCCTCCCTCGTATAGGAAGGCGCGCCCGGCGCCCTCCTCGAGCAAGGCTCGGGGGCTCTCATCTGGAGGGCCTCAAACCTAGCCAACATCACGAGGGAGGCGCTCGGGCACCACGTGGAGGCGTGCTTTGCTGCATGTTTCCCTCAAGAGGGCACAAGGCGAGGAGCGCCAGGTGCTCAGGAGTTCATCACCCAGGCAACCCAGGGCTTCAAGAAGCAAGGACCATACGCGGCGACCGCCGCCCACCACCCAGCACAACTCCCCATCCTGGCGAGGACGATGGGATGCGTGTCTGCAACGATGTTCCAGGGCTCAATAGGGCCGCGTCTCAGGAGCACTTCTGGCCTCCGCACGCTGGCCGGTGCAAGGGCCCACCTCACAACTATGTTCGCATGCCGTTTGGCTTACCGAACGTGGCTGTCACCTACCAGCGTCATCTGCGGAACATCCTGGCGGCTCAGGAGGCCAGGCACCACGCAGTCCTGGCGGAAATGGCGACGGTCCTCAAGGAACCACCCGAGCCCCCAGAGCCTCCTGAGGCTTAGGGCCATGGTGGCTCATGAGGAGCAACTCATCGGCACACATCATCAGCTACTCCAACACCACTCCGACATTGTTATTAGGTGACTCTTTCTAGTTCATGCTGTTGGGGGCGCCCCTCGGGCTGCATTATCCCCAAGTCGCACGGGCTTGCTCCTGCGGCATGTATCTTTCTGCATCTTTAGCTTACTTTGTTGGGGGCACCCCGCGGGCTGCATCATCCCCAGGCCGCTCGGGTCCGTCCAAGTTGCATGTATCGTTTTTACATCTATCTGAACTAACTTACCTCCTTGCGTTGCTGACCACGTTGTTTAGTATTGGGCTATTATGGCTATCGCTTGTTTGATTACATCTCGCGGCATCCCACGTTGCTGACCAATCTCCTGTTTACCCCATGGTGAAAACTCCACATACTGGCACGGCGCTTGTGCTCGGGTCCGTCCCTGCAACGCTGATAAATCTGAGAGATCGAGCTCTGGCTTGCGGCCCGCTCCGCACACGTCACCTCATCAGATCCTTAGTGCCTTCGTCTTCTCGTGGAGGAATCAGCAGCTGGGTAACAGCGCAACCATGGGCTATGCTCACTCTCTGACTAACCTGCAGGAACCTCCCGAGGATGACAGCGGATAGTACAACGGGCTCCTTCTTGTCGCATGCAATTTGCTTGCACATAAAAGGGGGGGGCACCTGAGCATCACGCCTCAGGATCCCTTACTGGCTCTCCAGCCCTCACCCCTTGGCCTTGACCACGGCATCACGACCTGCCATACCAGCGGTGGCTGAGCTCGCTCGAGGGCCGGGACCCAAGGAAGTAGAGCACACGGAAGAGCATGGTAAAGATGTTGGAGATATGCCCTAGAGGCAATCATGTATGATGATATTTCCTATGTGTTTATGAATAAATATAGTCCTTGGAATTATCAATGATGTGTATCAGCAAGTACGTGACTTGTTTGTGGGACTATGCATTGTATGATGATTGTCCTAAAAGGTCCCTAGTCAAAAGGGCTGTGTGGACGCGCAGCCAACTAGACTAGCATATGACATGGTCAATGGCTTGGTCTCACTAGCCATGGAGCATTGGATCCTAAACGGATAATATGGACTTGGAAGGATCTGGTCAGATTCGACGTAGTCGGATCCGAGTCGAGATAAGGTCCGAATCGGACAGACCCAACTATGAGACGCAGGGATATGTCATCTGTGAGTCTCGAGTACAACATATGTTCTGTGTCCTAAGACCTGAGCTGACGCATGTACTCAGGATGGTGAAAGACTTGCTTTGGACCGACCAAATGCTACTCCGTAACTGGGTAGTTATAAAGGTAGGTCTCAGGTTTGTCCAGAACCATGCTGTGAGACGTGGTCGAGCAAGATGGGATTTGCCCCTCCGATTAGGCGAGACATACTCTGGACCCCTCGTGTGATCCGACCAGGATAATCATGGCCATGCGACAAGTATTATGAGATAATCCGATTTGTGGTCGGCATCACTGGAACGAGAAATAGGTCGGGCTAGCACAAGGATGTCAGACTCGCCTTGAGCCCGACAACATATATCTCATGGCAAAAGGAATGGAAGTATGATGTATAGGTTCGCCTAACCAGCTTCATAGTCTGTTTGGTGTTCGGCATGCCTTGCTAGAGACTGCTACCAACTGTGCAGTTCGGAGGTGATCCGAACTGCGACCAAGCCGGCTTGAACCTAAGGGGTCGCGCGCTTAAGGGAAGGAACAGATGACCCACAAGTGTAGGGGATCTATCGTAGCCTTTTCGATAAGTAAGAGTGTCGAACCCAACGAGGAGCAGAAGGAAATGATAAGCGGTTTTCAGCAAGGTATTCTCTGCAAGCACTGAAATTATCGGTAACAGATAGTTTTGTGATAAGGTAATTTGTAATGAGTAGCAAGTAATAAAAGTAAATAAGGTGCAACAAGATGGCCCAATACTTTTTGTAGCAAAGTACAAGCTTGGACAAACTCTTATATGAAGGAAAGCGCTCCCGAGGACACATGGGAATTATCGTCAAGCTAGTTTTCATCACGTTCATATGATTCGCGTTCGGTACTTTGATAATTTGATATGTGGGTGGACCGGTGCTTGGGTGTTGTCCTTACTTGGACAAACCTCCCACTTATGATTAACCTCCATTGCAAGCATCCGCAACTACAACAGAAGTACTAAGGTAAACCTAACCATAGCATGAAACATATGGATCCAAATCAGCCCCTTACGAAGCAACGCATAAACAAGGGTTTAAACTTCTGTGACTCTAGCAACCCATATCTACTTATTACTTCCCAATGCCTCCCTCTAGGCCCAAACAATGGTGAAGTGTCATGTAGTCAATGTTCACATGACACCACTAGAGGGATGACAACATACATCTCATCAAAATATCGAACGAATACCAAATTCACAGATAGCGATACTTCTCCCATGTCCTCAGGAACAAACGTAACTACTCACAAAGCATATTCATGTTCATAATCAGAGGGGTATTAATATGCATAATGGATCTGAACATATGATCTTCCACCAAATAAACCAACTAGCATGAACTACAAGGAGTAATCAACACTACTAGCAACCCACAGGTACCAACCTGAGGTTTGGATACAAAGATTGGATACAAGAGATGAACTAGGGTTTGAGATGAGATGGTGCTAGTGAAGATGTTGATGGAGATTGACCCCCTCTCGATGAGAGGATCGTTGGTGATGACGATGGTGAAGATTTCCCCCTCCCGGAGGGAAGTTTTCCCGGCAGAACAGCTCCGCCGGAGCCCTAGATTGGTTCCGCCAAGGTTCCGCCTCGTGGCGGTGGAGTCACCAGGGGGGCCACGAGGCAGGGGGCGCGCCCCCACCCTCGTGGCTGGTGGGTGGCCCCCCTCTGGTACTTCTTGTGCTCAGTATTTTTTATATATTCTGGAAATAACTTCCATGAAGTTTCAGGACTTTTGGAGTTGTGCAGAATAGGTCTCTAATATTTGCTCCTTTTCCAGCCTAGAATCCCAGCTGCCGGCATTCTCCCTCTTTATGTAAACCTTGTAAACTAAGAGAGAATAGGCATAAGTATTGTGACATAATGTGTAATAACAGCCCATAATGCAATAAATATTGATATAAAAGCATGATGCAAAATGGACGTATCAACTCCCCCAAGGTTAGACCTTGCTTGTCCTCAAGCGAAAGCCGAAATCGAAAAATATATCCACATGTTTAGAGATAGAGGTGTCGATAAAAATAAAATACGGACATGAGGGCATCATGATCATTCTTAGAACAACAACAACATATATAGTCATATGATCTCTTATGCTAAAGTAACAATTCAATCACAATTTCAAGTATGAATCATAAACTTCATTGAGAACCAACAAACTCTAATCACAATCATTGAGGCAATTGCAATTTATCATAACATAGGAAAGAGTCAATATAAAAGCTTTTCAGCAAGTCCACATACTCAACCATCATTTAGTCGTTCACAATTGCTAACACTCACGCACTATTTATGGGTATGAAGTTTTAATCAGACACAGAGAAAGATAGGGGCTTATAGTTTTGACTCCCAACATTTTACCTCAAGGGTAATGTCAACAATAATAGTTCATGAAGACTCACATCCAATTAGCTATATATATCAGGATCTTTCCAACACATTGTGCTTGCCAAAGGATAAAATGTAAAAAGGAAAGGTGAAGATCACCATGACTCTTATGTAAGGTAGAAGATAGAAGTAAAAGATAGGCCCTTCGCAGAGGGAAGCAGAGGTTGTCATGCACTTTTATGGTTGGATGCTCAAAATCTTAATGCAAAAGAACGTCACTTTATATTGCCACTTGTGATATGTACCTTTATTATGCAGTCCGTCAGTTTTATTTCTTCCATATCATAAGATCGTATAAAGCTTATTTTCACCGCACTAATAAGTCATACATATTTAGAGAGCAATTTTTATTGCTTGCACCGATGACAACTTACTTGAAGTATCTTACTCAATCCATAGGTAGGTATGGTGGACTCTCAAGGAAAAAACAGGTTTAGGGATATTCGGAAGCACAAGTAGTATCTCTACTTGGTGCAAAGAAATTGTCTAGCATGAGAGGGAAAGGCAAGCTCAACATGTTGGACGATCCATGACAATATAATTTATCTCGGATGTAAGAAAACATAACCTATTACGTTGTCTTCCTTGTCCAACGTCAACTCTTAGCATGTCATACTTTAATGAGTGCTCACAATCATAAAAGATGTCCAAGATAGTATATTTATATGTGAACCTCTCTTTCTTCATTACTTCCTATTAATTGCAACGATGACCAAAACTATGTTTGTCAACTCTCAACAACTTTTATTCATCATACTCTTTATATGTGAGCACATTACTCTCCATAAGATCCATATGATCTCTTTATTTCTTTTTATTTCTTCTCTTTTATTTTATTTAATTCCCTCAAGATCATAGCAAAATAATCAAGCCCTTGACTCAACACTAACCTTTATTATATAGCTCATGGACTCGATTACATGGAGGGATCATAAAGCAAAACTCACAACTAGATCATACTAAAACTTTATTCTACTAGATCAGGATATTATCAAAAGGATCGAACTAAGAAAAACGGTAAAGATAAAAGTGATGGTGATACGATACCGGGGCACTCCCCCAAGCTTCGCAGTTTCCAAGGGGAGTGCCCATAACAGATACTCAGTTATTCTTTGTTGGTGAAGAAGGTGGAGTTGTTGATGATGTAGGCTTGTCGTCCCTCTTCCAAGGCATAGGCTCACCATCATAGAAGGATGATCGAGTTCCTGAATCCTCAAATCTACAGCCAAACTCATCCTCTTGAATCTATATTCATACTCACAGTTTTGATTTTGCAGGTCATAGATCTGGGCTTGGAGGTGCTCGATTTTCTCATGAAGCTTGAAGATGGCCTCCCAAATGTCCTTGACGTCCAGCTTGTGCTTGTTGGTGAACTCCATGATCATAATGTGATTGGAGTCGAGTCCATGCTCCACCATCTCCTGACACTTGAAAACTTGTTGCTCCAATTCCTCGAGCCTTGCCTCCGTGCTTTCGGTCCTCCTTGGTCCCTCAACATCGCGGATGTGGAATATCCCCTCACGCATCTCGATGGTTTGAGGGTGTTGCAGCACCTCCATGAGGTAGGGGTTGATGATTTTCTTGAAGAACTTGTCCTTGGGGGCACTTGAAGACGTCATGACGACCTAGATCTGTCAGAAAAACAACTCGAAACAAAGACAAGAGATATTTGCGTGATGCGGTGGTCAAAACCTTCGGGAGATTATATAATGAATTTTTACCAACTAAAAGAAGTATCGTGCAAGAAAATGGAGTCCGGAGAGCACACGAGGTGCCCACGAGGCAGGGGGCACGCCCAGGGGGGTAGGGCGCGCCCTCCACCCTCATGGAAGCCTCGTGTCCTTTCCGATCTGCTTCTTATTTTCCTATTTTTCTAAATATTCCAAAACGGAGAAAAATTGCCATTGGAACTGTTTTGGAGTCGGTTTACTTATCGTACCACATACCTATTCCTTTTCAGAGTCTGAAACATTCTGGAAAGTGTCCCTTATGTATTCATCCAGGGTTACGGTTTCTATATTATTGGTTTCAACATTTATGGGATTACCTGAGATATAATGTTTAATTCTTTGACCGTTCACCACCTTCGGATTTGTGCCTTCGAAGTTGTTGATTTTTATGGCACCGGAACGATAGACCTCCTCGATAACGTAAGGACCTTCCCATTTAGAGAGAAGTTTGCCTGCAAAAAATCTTAAAGGAGAGTTGTATAGCAATACATAATCACCTACATTGAACTCACTCTTTTGCATCCTTTTATCATGCCATCTTTTAACTTTTTCTTTAAACAGCTTGGCATTTTCATAGGCTTGGGTTCTCCATTCATCAAGTGAGCTAATGTCAAATAACCTCTTCTCACCGGCAAGTTTGAAATCATAATTGAGCTCTTTAATGGCCCAATATGCCTTATGTTCTAGCTCAAGAGGTAAATGGCATACTTTACCATAAACCATTTTATACGGAGACATACCCATAGGATTTTTATATGCAGTTCTATAGGCCCATAATGCATCATCCAGTTTCTTGGACCAATTCTTTCAGATCTATTAACAGTCTTTTGCAAAATTAATTTGAGCTATCTATTACTCAATTCTACTTGACCACTAGACTGTGGGTGATAAGGAGATGCAATTCTATGATTAACGTCATACTTAGCAAGCATTTTACGAAAGGCACCATGAATAAAATGTGAACCACCATCAGTCATTAAATATCTAGGGACTCCAGGAAAATAACTTCTTTAAGCATCTTAATAGAGGTGTTATGATCCGCACTACTAGTTGGAATAGCTTCTACCCACTTAGTAACGTAATCAACAGCAACTAAAATATGTGTATACCCATTAGAGGAAGGAAAAGGTCCCGTATAATCAAAGCCCCAAACATCAAATGGTTCAATAACAAGTGAATAATTCATAGGCATTTCTTGATGTCTACTTATATTACCAATTCTTTGACATTCATCACAAGACAAGACAAACTTACGGGCATCCTTGAAGAGAGTAGGCCAATGAAAACCGGATTGCAATACCTTTTGTGCAGTTCTATCTCCAGCATGGTGTCCTCCATAAGCCTCGGAGTGACACTTGCATAGGATCTGTTCCTGTTCATGCTCAGGTACACAATGTCTAATAATACCATCTACTCCTTCTTTATAAAGATGTGGGTCATCCCAAAAGTAATGTCTCAAATCATAGAAGAACTTTTTCTTTTGCTGGTATGTGAAACTAGGTGGTATAAATTTAGCAACAATATAATTAGCATAATCAACATACCATGGAGCAGTAGAGAAGCATTTATGGCATTTAATTGTTCATCAGGAAAGCTATCATCAATAGGCAGTGGGTCATCAAGAACATTCTCTAACCTAGACAAGTTGTCTGCAACGGGGTTCTCAGCTCCCTTTCTATCAATAATATGCAAATCAAATTCTTGTAGCAGGAGAATCCATCTAATAAGTCTAGGTTTAGCATCTTTCTTTTCCATAAGGTATTTAATAGCAGCATGATCAGTGTGAATAGTACTTTAGAATCAACAATATAAGGTCTGAACTTATCACAAGCAAAAACAACTGCTAATTTTTTTTCCAGTAGTAGCATAATTTCTCTGGGCATTGTCTAGAGTTTTACTAGAATATTGAATAACATTTAATTTCTTATCAACCCTTTGCCCTAGGACATCACCTACAACATAATCACTAGCATCACACATAATTTCAAAGGGTAAATTCCAATCAGGTGGCTGAACAATAGGTGCAGAAATCAATGCTTTCTTAAGTATTTCAAATGCTTCTACACAATCATCATCAAAGACAAAAGGAATATCTTTTTGTAATAGATTAGTCAGAGGCCGAGAAATTTTTGAGAAGTCCTTAATGAACCTCCTATAAAAACTGGCATGACTGAGGAAGCTTCTTATACCTTTAATGTCCTTGGGACATGTCATCTTTTCAATAGCATCAACTTTAGCTTTGTCAACTTCAATACCTTTTTCAGAAATTTTATGCCCCAAGACAATGCCTTCATTAACCATAAAGTGGCACTTCTCCCAATTCAAGACAAGGTTAGTTTCTTCACATCTCTGCAAAACTCGATCAAGGTTGCTCAAGCAATCATCAAAAGAGGATCCATAAACGGAGAAATCGTCCATGAAACCCTCACAAATCTTTTCACAAAAGTCAGAGAATATAGCCATCATGCATCTTTGAAAGGTAGCAGGTGTATTACATAAACCAAAAGGCATACATCTATAAGCAAAAGTACCGAAAGGGCAAGTAAAAGTGGTCTTTGCTTGATCCTCAGCTGACACATGTATTTGAGAGAAGCCAGAGTAACCATCTAGAAAGCAGAAATGTGTATGTTTGGATAATCTTTCTAGCATTTGATCAATAAAAGGTAAGGGGTAATGATCTTTTTTAGTAGCCTTGTTTAATTTGCGGAAATCAATTACCATCCTATAACCTGTAATAATTCTTTGCGGAATCAATTCATCTTTATCATTAGGAACAACGGTAATACATCCCTTCTTAGGGACACAATGGACATGACTTACCCACTGACTATCAGCAACGGGATAAATTATACCTGCCTCAAGGAGCTTTAATATTTCCTTTCTTACCACTTCTTTCATCTTAGGGTTCAACCGTCGTTGGTGATCAATAATTGGTTTGGCATCTTTCTCCAAATTTATTTTGTGTTGCCATAGAGTGCGACTAATGCCCTTAAGATCATCAAGAGTATATCCAATAGCAGCATGATGCTTCTTTAGAGTTTTCAATAATTTTTCTTACTCCTTCTCTGAAAGGTTAGCACTAATAATAACAGGATATATCTTCTTTTCATCAAGATAAGCATATTTAAGAGTATCAGGTAATGGTTTAAGCTCAAACACGGGATCACCCTTGCGTGGAGGAGGATCCCCTAGGATTTCAACAGGCAAATTGTGTTTCAGAATGGGTCCTTGTTTAAAGAATACTTCATCTATTTCCCTTCTTTCATTCATAAACATATCATTCTCATGGTCTAGCAAATATTGTTCTAAAGGATCATTAGGAGGCTCAACAATACAAGCAAGACCAATAATTTCATCTTTACTAGGCAATTCTTCATCACGGGGTTGTCTATGAAATTTAGCAAAATTAAACTCATGAGACATATCACCCAAACCAATAGTAACAACATCCTTCTTGCAATCTATCTTAGCATTAACAGTATTCAAGAAGGGCCTACCAAATATAATGGGACAA
The DNA here is from genome assembly GCF_056163025.1 of Triticum urartu. NCBI lineage: Eukaryota > Viridiplantae > Streptophyta > Magnoliopsida > Poales > Poaceae > Triticum > Triticum urartu. The sequence continues at coordinate 430,466,071 of NC_141879.1, forward strand.
AAGCTATCTTGAGGGGAACCAAGAATAAGAAAATCAGCAGGATATTTAACTTTCCCACACAAGACTTCAACATCTCTAACAATCCCAACTGGTGAAATAGTATCTCTATTGGCAAGCTTAATTGTAACATCAATCTCTTCTATCTCAGCAGGTGCAATATCATGCATAATTTCTTTGTATAAGGAATGAGGTATTGCACTAGCACTAGCACCCATATCACATAAGGCATGATAACAATGATCTCCTATTTTAAAAGAAATAACAGGCATGCCTACAACAGGCCTATGTTTATTTTTAGTATCAGGCCTAGCAATTCTAGCAGCTTCACCATAGAAGTAAATAACATGCCTATCAATATTATCGGCCAAGAGATCTTTAACCATAGCAATATTAGGTTCAAATTTAACTTGCTCAGGGGGTTTGTGTGTCCTAATATTACTTTTGTTGACTATAGTTGAAACTTTAGCATGATCCCTTATTCTAACAGGGAAAGGTGGTTTCTCAACATAAGCAGTAGGAACAACATGATCATTATAAGTGATAGTCTTTTCTTCAACTTTAATAGGTGCAACTACTTTTACTTCAATGGGAGGATTATATTTAAACCACTTCTCCTTAGGGAGATCAACATGAGTAGAAAAAGATTCACAGAAAGAAGCTACTACCTCAGAGTCAAGTCCATATTTAGTGCTAAATTTACGGAAAACATCGGTATCCATAAAAGATTTAACACAATCAAACTTAGGTGTTATACCTGACTCCTTACCTTCATCGAGATCCCAATCTTCAGAGTTGCGTTTAATTCTCTCCAATAAATTCCATTTGAATTCAATAGTCTTCATCATAAAGGAACCAGTACAAGAAGTATCGAGCATGGAGCGATCGTTGTCAGAAAGCCAAACATAAAAATTTTGAATAATCATTTCTATCGAGAGCTCATGATTGGGGCATGAATATAACATTGACTTAAGACTCCCCCAAGCTTGAGCGATGCTTTCTCCTTCACGAGGCAAAAATATATATATATAATTACGATCATGATGAACAAGATGCATAGGATAAAACTTCTGATGGAATTCCAATTTCAACCGTTTGTAGTCCCATGATCCCATATCATCACATAGTATATACCATGTAAATGCATCTCCCTTCAAAGATAAAGGGAAGACCTTCTTCTTGATAACATCATCGGGCATACCTGCAAGCTTAAATAATCCACAAACTTCATCCACATAGATTAAGTGTAAGTCGGGATGCAATATTCCATCTCATGCAAAAGGATTAGCTAGCAGTTTCTCTATCATACCCGAAGGAATTTTGAAGTAAACATTTTCATTTTCAGTAGGTCCAGTAGGTTGAGGAGCAACTATTTTCTCTATCGGTCGAGGTGAAGATACCCTGAACAAGCCCCTCAAAGGATTACTTTCCATAGTAACAAGTGACAGTAAATTTCAGCACACTATATAAATTTTTCCTTACCAAATTCCACCTACCAAAGGAACTTCACTCCCCGGCAACGGCACCAGAAAAGATTCTTGATGACCCACAAGTGTAGGGGATCAATCGTAGCCTTTTCGATAAGTAAGAGTGTCGAACCCAATGAGGAGCAGAAGGAAATGATAAGCGGTTTTCAGCAAGGTATTCTCTGCAAGCACTGAAATTATCGATAACAGATAGTTTTGTGATAGGGTAATTTGTAACGAGTAACAAGTAATAAAAGTAAATAAGGTGCAGCAAGACGGCCCAATCCTTTTTGTAGCAAAGGACAAGCCTAAAAAAACTATCACGTTCATATGAAGGAAAGCGCTCCCGAGGACACATGGGAATTATCGTCAAGCTAGTTTTCATCACGTTCATATGATTCATGTTCGGTACTTTGATAATTTGATAAGTGGGTGGACCAGTGCTTGGTTGTTGTCCTTACTTGGAAAAACCTCCCACTTATGATTAACCCCCATTGCAAGCATCTGCAACTACAACAGAAGTATTAAGGTAAACCTAACCATAGCATGAAACATATGGATCCAAATCAGCCCCTTACCAAGCAACACATAAACTAGGGTTTAAGATTCTTTCACTCTAGCAACCCATCATCTACTTATTACTTCCCAATGCCTCCCTCTAGGCCCAAACAATGGTGAAGTGTCATGTATTCGACGTTCACATGACACCACTAGAGGGATGATAACATACATCTCATCAAAATATCGAACGAATACCAAATTCACATGACTACTAATAGCAAGACTTCTCCCATGTCCTCAGGAACAAACGTAAATACTCACAAAGCATATTCATGTTCATAATCAGAGGGGTATAAATATTCATAATGGATCTGAACATAAGATCTTCACCAAATAAACCAACTAGCATCAACTACAAGGAGTAATCAACACTACTAGCAACCCACAGGTACCAATCTGAGGTTTGGATACAAAGATTGGATACAAGAGATGAACTAGGTTTTGAGATGAGATGGTGCTGGTGAAGATGTTGATGTAGATGGACCCCCTCTCGATGAGAGGATCGTTGGTGATGACGATGGTGGTGATTTCCCCCTCCCGAAGGGAAGTTTCCCCGGCAGAACAGCTCCGCCGGAGCCCTAGATTGGTTCCGCCAAGGTTCCGCCTTATGGCGGCGGAGTCTCGTCCCGAAAGCTTTCTTATCCTTTTTTCCTCGTCGAAAGACACCATATAGCAGAAGATGGGCATCGGAGGGCCACCAGGGGGCCCACGGGGGAGGGGGTAGGGTGCGCCCCCACCCTCGTGGCTGGTGGGTGGCCCCCCTTTGGTACTTCTTTAACTCAGTATATTTTTTATATTCTGGAAATGACTTCCGTGAAGTTTTAGGACTTTTGGAGCTGTGTAGAATAGGTCTCTAATATTTGCTCCTTTTCCAGCCCAGAATCCCAGCTGCCGGCATTCTCCCTCTTTATGTAAACCTTGTAAAATAAGAGAGAATAGGCATAAGTATTGTTACATAATGTGTAATAACAGCCCATAATGCAATAAATATTTATATAAAAGCATGATGCAAAATGGACGTATCAGGAACCTACGAGGTCGAATCCGAGGACACTGGTCGGATGTGATCCGAGCTGTATTCGGATTGTGGCCGAGTAGACTTATGGGATTTAGGGTCCGTGCGAGGCCCAAGTGTTGAGCCCGCGACGGACGCCTATATAAAGTGGAGGTGCCGCATACTCACGCGGTTGATCGCTTCGGCACTGTCACTAGGGTTTGCATGTGTTGCGAATAGACACCTCCACTCGCCGCCGGTTGTGTGATCGAACCTAGTAGTCCGCCGCACGACGTTCCTCCTGCACACGCGGATACCGTTAGAGGCGGTGCACTTGCGCCGCTCCGGCGAACCTGTACGTGGGAACCGACTACTGGCTATACGAGGGAGATCAGACGAGGAGGAGACAATCCACGCGGACGCGCTGCCCCAACTCTTCTTCCGCTGCACAGCACCGCGCATCTAGTGGTAACAAACTGTGACCCATCTCCCGTAGCATGTTCTTGGTTGTTCTGCGCGTAGGAAAATTTTAATTTGCAATCGACGCACCCTACCGTAGAACCCAACAGTGGTATCAAAGCCTCTGCAATAGGATTTGGATTCAGACCGTATGCATATTAGATATGTGGAGGCGATAGATGAGATCTGCTGTCGTTGATGAGATCGGCTGTGTGCACGGTTGATGAGATCAACTACACATGGGGATCGATGTGGCTATGTTTTCAGATGATCGGAATCGATGAGGTCGTGACACAACCTATCCCTACCGGTCGGTATCCGCCATCGAGGTTAACAGTGAAATGTAAATCCGAATCTGGCTCGCGATGATCGATAAGATCGGTCAGATCGAAAAATTCGGCATGATCGGAGTTCAGATGTGATCTGTGATTTTCGAAAACGTCGGCCGCTGCCCGCACCCATTTTATTTCACACACGATCACTCAAAACCAATAGAATGCGATTCTATGCATATCTTTATTTTACAGGGTTTGATGTGAATAGTATGGATCATGTGTATGTGATGCATGTGTGTAAATTATACATAGCCTGCGTGTCATGTTTGTCAGCCGGCAGGAGCCAAAGTGTTGTTATTTTATGGTATAACGACCTGTATGTCAACTTATGACTATGTAAAATTCATTACTAGTTGTAATAGTTGGATAATAAAGATCCGGTTGGCGGCTTGGCGGCCCGGCATGACAAACAAGATGGAGTTTCTAGATGGTCATCGGAGTTGGAGCCGACCTGGAAGAACATCCATGAAGGAGCCATACTATTTCAAAATATATGTTTTACTTGTTATTGTTATGCTTCTTTGTTTCTATGCATGTTAGAATGGTAGAAAGATCCCTCATGAATATCAAGTAAATTTCCATTCCCGATGTTGCACCTTCGCACGTCAAGTACGTCTATTAGTGGGCTCATAAAATTGGGGTGCTTCTAGGTGTCCTTGAACTGAAGGGTTCGTGTCGGACACGGACATGCACTACATTAGGTTAACTTGACAAGCCTATCAAAACGGTTTTGGGCCTTGTGGCAAAAGAGGTCGGGAGCTGGGGTATGAGATACCTACGCAACCGACATGAGTCATATAGATATACAATTAGTAAGGAGTTTCTTACCGGATAGGCATGTTGTCTAGCAGTGAAGCTAAAGCCCACTAGTCACATGTGCTAGTCGGATCCTGAATCACTGAGAGTTTGCAGAGGGATGCTGACTTCAGTGGGAGTATTTCTGTTTAAGGCTAGAATTACTCTACATAAACACATTGCTTAGTGATTGCATATTTTTTTTGTTGTAGATGAATGGCACCACCTGCTCAACCCAACTTTGTATTGAAATCAATTCTGGAAAAGGATAAAATGAATGGAACAAACTTTACTACCTGGTATAGAAATTTGAGAATTGTTCTCAAGCATGATAAAAAGGAACATGTTTTAGAGGATCCGCTTCCAGAGGAACCTGCTGATAATGCTAGTACCACAACCAAGAATGCCTACCAGAAACTTGTTGATGAATCAAGCGAGATCAGCTACCTCATGCTGGCTTGTATGGAGCCCGATTTGCAGCAGCATTTCGAAGACATTGGGGCTTTCGATATGATCAAGAGTCTCAAGAGCATGTTTCAGGTGCAGGCTAGGACCGGAAGGTTCAACGTCTGGCGATCCTTGATGGATTGTAAGCTGAAGGAAGGTGATCCACTGAGCCCGCATGTGATCAAGATGATCGGATATGTGCAAGCTTTGGATCGGTTGGGCTTCCCGCTCTTGGATGAGCTAGCTACTGATGCAGTTCTCGGTTCTCTTCCGCCCAGCTATGGGATGTTCATCTCAAACTATCATATGCATGGCATGGATAAGAAGCTCACTGAATTTCATGGGATGCTCAAAGTGGCAGAGCCGGATATTAAGAAAGGCATGCATCAAGTGTTGATGGTGCAGAAATCGGATAAGTTCAAGAAGAGTTGGTCCAAGAAAAAGGCTAAGGCAAAGGGCACGGAGACGGTAACCTCTGCCGCTGTGCCGAAGTCTGGACCGGACTCAAAGACCATTTGCTATCATTGCAAGGAAACTGGTCACTGGAAGTGGAACTGTAGCAAGTGGCTTGCAGAGCATGGCAAGAAGACCGGGAATGCTGCTTCAGGCAAAGGTACACTTGTTTCATATGTTATAGACATTTACCTTGCTGACATACCTAGCAACTCTTGGGTATTTGATACCGGATCGGTTGTTCACATTTGCAACTCGATGCTGGGGCTGGTAAGAACTAGGCATGTGGCGCAAGGGGAGATTGACATCAGGGTCGGCAACAAAGAAAGAGTTGCTGCGTTGGAGGTCGGCACGATGCAGCTCTAGCTTCCTTCTGGATTTATTTTGGAATTGAATAATTGTTATTATATTCCTGCACTTAGTCGGAACATTATTTCTGCCTCATGCTTGATGAGTCAGGGTTATGAATTCAATTTAAATGACAATGGTTGTTCGATTTATTTGAATGGTATGTTCCACGGCTATGCACCCATTGTTGATGGGTTATTTATATTGAATCTAGAACAGGAACCGGACTATAACGTGAATGTCAAGAGGCATAATCCTAATGAGATAAATCTGACATACTTCTGGCATTGCCGGCTTGGACACATTAGTCTGAAACACATGAAGAAGCTCCATGATGATGGACTCCTAACTTCAACCAACTTTGGGTCGTTCGAGACATGCGAATCATGCTTGCTCGGCAATATGACTAAGTCTCCTTTCGCAAAGAGTTGTGAGAGGGCATCCGAGCTGTTGGAACTGATACACAGTGATGTGTGTGGACCAATGAGCACAACTGCCAGAGGTGGCTATCAGTACTTCATGACTTTTACCGATGACTTGAGTAGATATGGATATATCTATTTGATGAGGCACAAGTCGGAGACTTTTGAAAAGTTCAAAGAGTTTCAAAACGAGGTTGAGAATCAGCTCGGCAAGACTATAAAACTTCTACGATCTGATCATGGAGGTGAGTACATGAGCCAGGAGTTTGATGATCATCTGAAAAGCAGAGGTATGGTACCTTAGCTCACACCTCCGGGTATGCCACAGAGAAATGGTGTATCGGAACGGAGGAATCATACCTTGTTGGACATGGTTTGATCTATGATGACCAAGTCAGATTTACCCTTGTCATTCTGGGGATACGCTCTAGAAACTGTAGCTTTCACACTTAAAAGGGTACCATCAAAATCCGTAGACAAGACACCACATGAGATGCGGACTGGGAAGAGTCCCAGTTTGTCTTCTCTAAAGATTTGGGGTTGTGAAGCATTTGTCAAGAAACTTATGTCAGACAAGATTACACCCAAGTCAGATAAATGCATATTCATGAGATATCCGAGGGAAACCTCGGGATATAGCTTCTACAATCGGGAAGAGAACAAAGTGTTTGTTGCTCGGAACGGGGTTTTCCTTGAGAAAAAGTTTCTCAGTCAGGAGGCCAGTGGGAGGACGGTCCGACTCGAAGAAATTCGAGGACCACTCGGGGATGGCTCGGCTGGTGATGAGATCATACCAGAGTCAGTCAGGGAACCCGTAGTGGAAGCGGCACCGGAACCACGGAGGTTGGAAAGATTGCGTAGAGTGCGTGATGTATTGTTGCTAGAAAGTGACAAGCCGGCCACGTATGCGGAAGCGATGGTGAGCCCAGATTCCAAGGCATGGCTGGAGGCCATGAGATCCGAGTTAAAGTCCATGGATGAGAATCAAGTCTAGGACTTGGTTGATCCGCCGCCTAGCGTAACAGCCATTGGTTGCAAATGGGTCTTTAAGAAGAAAACCGATGTGGATGGAAATGTTCAGATCCACAAAGCTCGGCTTGTCGCTAAGGGTTATGGACAAGTTCAAGGAATTGACTACGATGAGACTTAGGTGGGAGCTCGATAGTGTTTTTGATCTTGTATGTGGATGACATACTACTAATCAGAAATGATATTTCGATGCTGAACTCGGTCAAGGAGTCATTGAATGGCAAGTTTTTGACGAAGGACCTTGGTGAGGCAATGTACATTTTAGGCATTAAGATCTATAGAGATAGATCAAGGAGGCTTCTCGGCTTAAGCTAGAGCACGTACATAGATAAAGTGTTGAAGCAGTTCAACATGAGTGAGGCAAATAAAGGGTTCTTGCCACTCTCACATGGTATAAGGCTAAGCGAGACTCAGAGTCCTTCGACATCTGATGAGTGAAGCAGGATGAGTAGGATTCCATATGCCTCGGCAATCAGATCCATCATGTCTGCCATGATATGTACGCGGCCTGATGTTGCTTTCGCAATAAGCCTAACAAGTAGATACCAGGCCAACCCAGGTGAGAGTCACTAGGCAGCGGTAGAGAGTATTTTGAAGTACCTAAAAGGACTAAAGAGATGTTCCTAGTTTACGGAGGTGAGGAAGAGCTCGTCATAAGGGGTTACGCCGATGCTAATTTCCAAACCAACATAGATGATTTTTGATCATAGTCCGGATTTGTGTACGTCATGAACGGAGGAGCAGTGAGCTGGATGAGTTCCAAGCAAGATACGGTGGCCGATTCTACTACAGAAGCCGAATACATTGCGGCTTGTGAAGATGCAAAGGAAGGTGTTTGGATCTGGAACTTTCTGGATGATCTTGGTATTTCCCAGCCTCGGTAAAACCATTGGACCTTTATTGTGATAATTCTGGTGCCATTGCACAAGCCAAGGAGCCGAGGAATCACCACAAGGTCAGACACATAGATCGGAAATATCACCTGATACGAAAGATCGTAAAGAGTGGTGATGTAGAGTTAAGCAAAATTCACACGGATGCAAATGTTGTGAAGCCGTTGAATAAGCCGCTTCCACAACCCAAGCACGAGGGGCATGTTAGAGCTATGGGCATTCGATGTCTATTTCATTGGCTCTAGTGCAAGTGGGTGACTGTTGGAGATATGCCCTAGAGGCAATCATGTATGATGATATTTCCTATGTGTTTATGAATAAAGATAGTAGTTGGACATTATCAATGATGTGTATCAGCAAGTACGTGACTTGTTTGTGGGACTATGCATTGTATGATGACTGTCCTAAAAGGTCCCTAGTCGAAAGGGCTGTGTGGATGTGCAGCCAACTAGACTAGCATATGACACTGTTGATGGCTTGGTCTCACTAGCCATGGAGCATTGGATTCTAACCGGATAATATGGACTTGGAAGGATCTGGTCGGATTCGACGTAGTCGGATCCGAGTCGAGATAAGGTCCGAGTCGGACAGACCCAACTATGAGACGCAGTGATATGTCATCTGTGAGTCTCGAGTACAACATATGTTCTATGTCCTAAGACCTGAGCTGACGCATGTACTCGGGATGGTGACAGACTTGCTTTGGACCGACCAAACGCTACTCCGTAACTGGGAAGTTATAAAGGTAGGTTTCGGGTTTGTCCAGAACCATGCTGCGAGACGTGGTCGAGCAAGATGGGATTTTCCCCTCCGATCAGGAGAGATATACTCTGGGCCCCTCATGTGATACAACCAGGATAAGCATGGCCATGCGACAAGGATTATGAGATAATCCGGTTTGTGGTCGGCAACATATATCATGTGGCAAAAGGAATGGAAGTATGATGTATAGGTTCACCTAACCAGCTTCATAGTCTGTTTGGTGTTCGGCATGCCCTGCTAGAGGCCGCTACCAACTGTGTAGTTCGGAGGTGATCCGAACTGCGACCAAGCCGTCTTGAACCTTAGGGGTCGCGCGCTTAAGGGAAGGAACCTACGCGGTCAGATCCGAGGACACTGGTCGGATGTGATCCGAGCTGTATTCGGATTGTGGCCGAGTAGACTTATAGGCTTTAGGGTCCGTGCGAGGCCCAAGTGTTGAGCCCGCAACAGACGCCTATATAAAGTGGAGGTGCCGCACCCTCACGCAGTTGATCGCTTCGGCGCTGTCACTAAGGTTTGCATGTGTTGTGAATAGACACCTCCACTCGCCGCCGGTTGTGTGATCGGACCTAGCAGTCCGCCGCACGACGTTCCTCCTGCACGCACGGATACCGTTAGAGGAGGTGCACTTGCACCGCTCCGGCGAACCTGTACATGGGAACCGACTACCGGCTGTACGAGGGAGATAGGACAAGGAGGAGATGATCCACGCGGACACGCTGCCCCAACTCTTCTTCCGCTGCACGGCACTGTGCGTCTAGTGGTAATGAACTGTGACCCATCTCCCGTAGCATGTTCTTGGTTGTTCTACGCATAGGAAAATTTTAATTTGCAGCCGACGCACCCTACCATAGAACCCAATAAAAGAAGGGAAAGCTCGCACTGACCTAACCCGGCTACACTATGGCCATTGATGCACGAGCCTGGCGCATCACAAGGAGTCGACTCTGGACCACTAAGATAAGTTTTCGCACTTGGGTCAGCCAAGCGTTGTGGCATAGGATTCCCATCTCTTGCAACCTTGCTACGGCGATGCCGCCTTCCTTTCCCAACCTTGCTACGGCGGCGCTAAAGGGGGCCTCTTGAGCATCGCGCCTCAGGAGCTCTTACTGGACCTCGGGCCTCTCACCTCCTGGCCTTGACCACGACATCGTGACCTGGCATACCAGTGACGGTTGCAGCCTGCCTGGGGACGGGGACCTGTCGGCATAGAGCACCAAGCTACCGCGAGGTTGGAAAGGGGGGACTGAGCCGAAGCAGGACATGCAGTCGTACATCTTCATAATAAGGACAATATTAACCAAAGGGCACTATAGATCCTTTACACGCCCCCATGGGGTTCATCTTGATTCCTCGCAGGGAACAAAAGAAGAAAGTTTCTAGGAGCCCTATCTACAAGCATCAACGCCACCTATGCCATCATCAACAGTGGGCCACGGGAGGCCGACGCCAACCCCATCCAGATCAACAACGACGGCGGGCAGACGCCACAGCCGCGCTCCAGGCACGGCAAGAGCTCGTGGGAACGTAGCTGTCATTGCTCGTCTCTGGAGTCTCTTAGGGCTCGGGAGAGTCGCTGGACTCCCAAGAGCCGTCGCTGCTGCTGGAGGAACTGCTAGCTAGGCCAGCGGCAGGCCTAGCTCCTGCTGCTGTGCCGTCCTGATGACCCCCTCTAGGGCAGCACTCCAGGCGGCAGCCTTCCTCGTCAAAGACCTTGAAGAACATCGTGGAGGCGCCATCGTCTTCGAAATGGATGGCGAGGGCGGCCTTCGCACGACAAACCCGGGTGACCTCACCCCATCCGCGGGCCATGAAGATCTTGCCCAGGGAGACGACCTCAACCTCCGCCCCCGTCGCCGAGGCATCGCACTCAGCATGCTGCAACCATAGCTAGAGGGGACCCCTCGGCGGCATTTCGGCAGAGAAGAACGGCGGGAACCAGATCCACGTACGCGGCGACATCGCCGCCCACACCACAAGTTCACGCAAGGAGCCCTCTGCGTGGGTTCGCGGGGCGGTCGCGAGGAAGAGGCAATCTTATTTTTCTACAATAATTGCATGGACAAGGGAATCCTTAATGCCATAAATCGCCGTGAGATAAAATGCTTCGCTGACTTGGCGTCCATAGTACGAAAGTACTGTGCGATGGTATGTGCCTGGAAAACCGAAACAAACTTTTGGGATAATCCGGCCCTAAACACAAACCCATTCCGAAATAAACGGGTGCATCATCACAATACACCCGGGTTAACTACCAAAAAGCAAAAACCCTCTATAGGGCAAGGAGCCGTACTGGAGGGATGGCTCAACGAACCCTGCAAAATTCATAGCACAGCGAATATAATACCAACGCACAGCCTTAGAGCATGTTGGATACTCCGGCAGGTGGCCAAAAGTGGTGAGGATCTTCTTATCCCACATACCACAGAGCACCATCCAGTGGATAACAATACGGTGTTAACAGTGTTCGAGACCTTTGCGTCAAATAATAGGCGCAAGCGAACACTCTACAGCATGGCCGAAATCTGCCATGTAGCAGCAACAAATCCATGGAGTGACACGGCTATTACCGTCGATGCCAGTGATGAACCCAAATTCCGAACAGCCCGAGCACCAGCCGCACTGGTCCTCAGTCCAATCGTGGATGGCTTTCGACTCACCAAAGTACTCTTGGACGACGGCAGCGGACTAAACCTCATCTATGAGGAAACCCTTCAAAAGATGGAAATAGACTGGAACCGCATCGAGCAAAGTAGCACAACCTTCAGAGGAATTATCCCCAGTCGGGAAGCATGCTGTGCTGGGAAAATCACACTAGATGTGGTATTTGGCACGCCGGACAATTACAGGTCCGAAGAAATTACATTCCAAGTGGCCCCGTTCAGCAGTGGCTATCACGCTCTTTTAGGACGGGAGGCGTTCACAATCTTCCAAGCCGTACCCTATTATGGGTACATGAAGCTTAAAATGCCCGGACCCAACGGAATCATCACTCTCACCAGTGATCCGGACACATCACTCCTCACCGAAAACAAAACAGCGGCATTGGCCCTTGAGGCATTATCTGAAGCCCTCTCGGCCGAGGAGTTAACCACGCTACGCTCCAAAGTGTACAAGGACGATGTGATACTCGACAAGAGATCCAAGTCACCTCTTTTAAACTAGCGGATGAAATAGTCAAATTCCAAGTCCACCCAACGGACCCTACCAAAATAGCCTCCATCGGGGCACAGTTAAACCCCGCTATGGATGCCGCACTACGAGAGTCCCTGCGCGAGAATTGGGACATATTCGCCTGGCATCCTTCAGACATGCCAGGAATCCCACGCAGGCTGGCCGAGCATAGCCTCAATATCCTAAAGGGATTCAAGCCGGTCAAGCAAGCTCTTTGGCGTTTCTCCGAACCTAAGAGATAGGCCATGGGAGAAGACCTAGCCAAGTTATTGGAGGCCGGATTCATCAGAGAAATAAAACATCCGGACTGGCTAGCAAACCTGGTGATGGTACCAAAGAAGGACAAATCCTGGCACCTTTGCGTCGATTTCAAAGACCCCAATAAAGCTTGCCCAAAGGATCCCTTCCCCCTCCAAAGCATCGATCAAATCATTGACGCTACCGCAGGACACGAGTCATTGTGTTTCCTCGACACATACTCCTGTTACCACCAAATCAAGATGGCGGAGTCCGACCAAGCAGCAACGGCATTCATCACACCATACGGTCCCTTCCGTTTCAATACAATGCCTTTTGGGCTCAAAAACGCCGGCGCAACATATCAGCGCATGATTCAGACATGCCTGGAGAAACAAATTGGCAAAACAGTAGAGGCATACGTTGACAATGTGGTCGTCAAAACCAAACACGTCGACTCTTTGATAAGCGACTTGAGGCTCACATTCGACAACCTCTGAACATATGACATCAAGCTCAATCTGGAAAAATGCGTTTTCGGCGTACCAGCCGGAAAGCTCCTGGGATTCATCGTCTCTAGTAGAGGTATAGAAGCTAATCCGGCCAAAATCCGAGCGTTGTCACAATTGGCTACCCCAACAGACCTCAAACAAATCCAGAAGCTAACTGGATGTGTGGCGGCTTTAAGCCGCTTTATCTCCCGCTTGGGAGAAAAGGCTTTACCCCTTTATCGCCTCCTTCGACGCGCCGAACACTTCGAGTGGACAGACGCGGCCACAACCGGATTGGAAGAAATAAAGGCCATTCTGGCAACCAACCCGATCCTGGCCGCGCCAAACATCGGCGAACCAATGCTGTTATACATTGCGGCAACTCATCAAGTTGTAAGTGCGGTGCTCATTGTCGAACGGGAAGCGGACGGACACAAATTCCCTCTTCAAAAGCCGGTATACTATGTATCCATTGTCCTCACTCCATGCAAATCACGGTACCCGCATTACCAAAAAATAGCATATGTGGTATTCATGGTATCGTGGAAACTGCGACACTACTTTCAAGAGTGTTCGATTACAGTAGCCTCGGAAGTGCCACTTAATGATATTATCAACAACCGCGATGCTACGGGCCGCATTGCCAAATGGGCCATTGAGCTCCTACCATTCGACATAACATACAAACCTCGCCGAGCCATTAAATCGCAAGTACTGGCCGACTTCGTCGCCGAATGGACAGAGGCCGAACTCCCTAAAGAGTATGGCGCATACTCCAATTGGATCATGCACTTCGACAGTTCTAAAATGCTGGCCGGTCTAGGGGCTGGCGTCGTCCTGATGTCCCCAACCGGAGATACCGTTCGGTACATACTGTAAAAATTGTATACAGATTCCAACAATGCAGCCGAATACGAAGCTCTGTTGCATGGTCTTCGAATGGCAGTCTCCATGGGCATTCAACGCCTGGAGGTGCGTGGGGATTCAAACCTCGCAATATCCCAAATTAACGGAGATTTCAACGCCAAGGATCCGAAAATGGCGGCCTATCAAAATGCCGTCCTAAAAATGTCAGCTTGGTTCGAGGGACTCGAATTTCACCATGTGGCTCAGGAAACCAATCAGGCGGCGGATATCCTCGCCCGCATAGGCGCAAAACGCGACGCGGTCCCCCCCAACATATTTCTGGAAAGGCTTTTCAAGCCATCCATAGCATGGGAAGGGGACACCGGTAAGAACAGTCCGGACCCGGCCAAAATACCCGATACCGAACTCTCTGACACAATTGGAGGCTCCGCCACCGAAATAACACCTTCAGCCCATGAAATAATGGCCATTATTGCCCCGTGGACAGAACGATTCCTGGCCTACCTAACTAGACAGGAACTTCCGGAGGACCAAAATGAGGCACGCTGCATAGTGCGGCGATCCAAGGCCTACAGGGTCCATGAGGGAGAATTGTACAAGAAAATCACTACCGGAGTCCTTCAAAGGTGCATCTTCGAAGAGGAAGGGCGGAATCTTTTGGCAGAAATTCACGTCGGACTCGGCGGTCATCACGCTGCAGCCCGGGCTCTTGTAAGCAAGGCCTTCCGTACAGGATTCTATTGGCCAACGGCCCGGGCAGATGCACCGGACGTGGTCCAACGTTGCGCCGGTTGCCAGCTCTTTGCAAATCAAAGCCACATGCCACCCACCGCCCTCCAAACAATCCCCATTACATGGCCCTTTGTAGTCTGGGGGCTTGACATGGTTGGACCCCTTAAAGGGGGAACCCACAAGAAAAAATACTTATTGGTCATGGTGGATAAATTCACCAAATGGATACAGGACAAACCGGTTAAAACAGCCGAATCCGGACCGGTGATAGATTTCATATCCGGGGTTGAACACCGTTACGGCGTCCCCCACAGCATCATCAGTGATAACGGCACGAACTTCACAGCCGACGAGGTAAAACTCTGGTGCAGCAACATGGGCATCAAGCTCGATTATGCCTTAGTATATCACCCACAAACCAACGGTCAAGTCGAGCGAGCAAACGGTCTTATAATGAGCGGCATTAAACCTAGATTAGTGCATTCCTTAATGGAGTCTAACACGCACTGGGTAGAGGAGCTCGACACCGTACTCTGGGGGCTGCGGACCACGCCGAATCGTAGTACCGGATATACACCCTTCTTTATGGTGTACGGCGCAGAGGCAGTCTTGCCCTGTGACATAATTCATGACTCACCTAGAGTGCGCATGTATGAATAAAGAGAAGCCGAGCTCGATCGGCAGGACAGTCTGAACACCTTGGAGGAGGAGCGCGACGTAGCCAAAGCCCATTTCGCATTTTATCAGCAACAGGCTCGCAGATACCAAAGCAGAGAAGTACGGGCCAAAACTTATAACATTGGCGAAGTAGTTCTACGCCTACTGGATAAGAAAAAGAACAAGCTCGATCCCAAATGGGAAGGTCCCTTCATTATCGACCAAGTTCTGACCGGTGGAGCGTACCGACTGCGGGATGCATCGACTAGTCGAGTCGAGCCGAACCCATGGAATGCGGCCAGGCTCTGAAGATTCTACGCCTAGCACCGGACTCTATGTTAGTCCCCTCCCTTTGTCCATTTTTCACAAATATATTATCTGTCTTGTTTTCCTTTCTTTCTTTCTTTTCTTATTTCTCTAGGCCTTCAAGGGTCACCTTGTGCCTTGTTTGCACATTACAGATGCGCTAGCCGCACTCTTCATACCTGGGGGCTTCTTTCATAGAAGCTTAAATTATTTATCCGGGCTTCATGCCCAACAAATGTGTTATACTTCCGCATGTACCTTTTTTCACCATTATATGCATCGATATGACTTAAGTTTTTGGCCAAGCTGGGTTGCCTGGCTCTTGTATTTATGCCCTACGTTCCCGTTAATTTGGCTAGGGCATAAGGGGAGCACCTCTGCGATTGTTACCGCCGGGTCAGCCGGATGTGTACCTTAGACTAGGTGAAGCCAAAAGCTAGCGTTCTTAAGGGAATATTCGGTCGGTGAACAAAAGATGACTTTTATTTTTCATATCTGCCCCCAGATATTTTTCCTGCGTTTCCTATCATAGTCCGGGCATGCACTTTAGGGCATGCTTGCCCAGGGAAAGGAACCCTTAATGGAACTATTCTCCTTGGAAGATGTTTCTTACTACCCATGTAATATAACATAACTAGTTGGGCACTTGTCTGATAAAGCACTAATGACCCCTACGCCTAGTCTCCACGCATACCCCGGTTCTTATATAACTGAGCGGGTATTCGGATACACTCCGGACTATTGGGCCCAGAGGCTGAAGCAAAAAGGTCTGCAATGACAAACGATATACAATCCAGCTAGAAGGCATTATACATGTCACTTCAATTACATAGTCATGCAGACTGACTAAATTCTTCTTCTATACCATCCAACAGGCGGTCTAGCTTACAATCCTGTTGGGAATACTTTGCAGCTAATTCTACTTGCCCATAAACTAAGCTAACGGGAATCTCTTTTCCGTCGGGCCCCACAGGTCCGACCTCGGACATGTGATTTGGGTCTGCTTTGGTATACCGTGTCTTCACCATGGCCCAGACTTCTCTGGCACCCTATCGGCAGGCTGATATCTTCCATAATCGGAAGCGCCACTGCGCTCCTTTGAGCTTCTCCGCAAGCTCCGCAACACCCTCTGGCAGGGAGACGGACGACCACAAGGCCTGGGCAACACCCTGCATCACCTGCCGAACTTGTTCATGCAGATGTGACAACTCGGATAGAAGATCACCCGCAGACCCAGGCATTTCCTTCACACGACGACCCGTCAGCATACCTACAGACATAACACTGTTAGTCGGCTTCTTCGCCGAATACCTTTAAAGGATTCGTTCAAGCACTTACTAAAAATGCCGCGTCGAAGCCTCTTATTCTCCTTCTCGGGGTCTGCAAGCTGGCCTCGAACGTCTTTTAGTTCCACGTTCAGCCTTATATTGGCGTCTTGGAGACTGGTTTTCTCCCGCCTAACCTCAGTCAGCACGCGTTTGCCAGCTTCTAGCTGCCGCATAACATGCTGGTCCCCCGGATTTTCTCCAGATTCATGTGCAAAATCTATTGTTAGATCTGCAGCCACGCCGTGCACTATATGGTAAACATCATTCTTTAAAATGTTACCAGCGGGAGGCTTTTTCTGTTCCTGCAATGCGGCAATGGCGGCCCGCAGTTGGGTCTTGCATTCCTCCAGCTCCTGGGACAGACTAGTATTCTTCTCTCTAAGAACCTGCACAATAAATATGATCCTTAAATCAGTTCTGCTAACTGTTTCAAGTCTCAGGGGCTACTGATACATACAAATCGTCAGATTCACTCACCCGTACATCCTTTACATACTGATCCGTGGCTCTGGCTAGACCATCTTGAGCGGCACGGAGGTACGCCTCTCCAGAATTAAAGGCATCAAACGCCTCTGGTGAGAAACAAGCGTCACGGAGTACGGCCCGGCGGCGCCTATGATTCATGGCGCTTTCCACTTCTGAGTTTGTAGCAGATAACCTATCTGCATCCTCTGTAGGGGGATTATCCGGCGCCTTCCCCATATCGGCTTCTGCCTCCGTGTCCGGTCCTGGTGCCCGACTAGTGGAAGCGTGATCGGCGACATCGCCGGACATATTCCGGCGAGTGTTTTTTCTGTTAAAGAAACACGGGCGTCATTATATTTTGAGAAATACAACAACCACGGAGCGGGGTTTGTTGTACCTTTGCGCCGGCGTCTCCATCCTAACCGCCTTCCTTTTTGGCCTACCTGGCCTCGGCGCCTCCTGTTGGCGCGTTGCTGCAGGGCGTCCCGAATGCCTTCCCTGTAAAAAGGCCATGTGAATATGGTGGGTGAAATGTCTAACAGGGGATCATACTTTTTTGAGTTGGGACTTTTCGGTTTTTCTTACGTGCGATCCAGGGAGCAGTCCGGGATAGTCGGCCGTAATGGCCACCATGGCATCATCGTAGCTCAACTGATAGAACTGCCGGTTTATCAGCTCTACGGAGATAACCGGATCTTCTTCGAGTCCGGAGTCAAGGGCCGGTCAGGGTCCTCCGGTTGTGGAGAAGGGCTGCATACCTCCTTTATGGCCTTTTGCAGTTCCTGCCGTAAATTGGCAAGGTGAATACTTACAACGAAAAACGCAGGAAGATGGAAGTAAGGGGATATAGCTTGCCCAGCTTGGAGGATTGTACATGGAGAATCTGTCCCGTGGCTTGATGCGGGTGAACTCCTCCTCCTCTCCCTTGAATAGTTCGGACAACATTTTGGCTAATGCGGCAGCATCGCCCGGACCCTTACGCCCGTAGCAGGTGGCGTCATCCTCCCCGTTGAAACACCATAAGGGATGCCCACGATATTGAAGTGGTTGTACTCCCCGCATTATGCAAATCGACATAACTTCGGTTATTGTCAAACCTGACTGAGCCAGTGCCTTAATCCGGTTCATCAGATAGAGGACTTCTCTGTCATCTTCGGCGCTTCTTCAGAGGAGCATTATTGAACTCAAGAAGACCCCGCCGAACAGGGTCCGGAAGGGGAACGTCCTCCATATAATACCATTCTGAAGGCCAGTCTTCGGACGGGTTCTTCGGGGTACCGGACAGATATCCGGTATCGGTGATACGCCATACTTCGGCTCCGCCCACTTGATAAAGTGATTCCCTCTGTGTGCGAGGGACAAGGCAAAATAGCCTTTTCCACAGCTCGAAGTGAGCCTCGCAGCCCAGGAACAACTCGCAGCGAGCAACATAGCCGGCGATGTGTAGGATGGAGGCAGGGGTGAGATTGTGTAGTTGGAGGCCGTAGAACTCCAGGAGCCCGCGGAGGAATGGATGAATTGGAAATCTGAGTCCCCTTAGTAAGTAAGGAACAAGGCAAACCCGTTCCCCCGTGGAGGGACAGGGAAAGTTCTCCGCTTGCTCCCCGCCATTGTAGGTGGCGAGCCCGGCTCGAACGGGCACCATGTATGCCGGAGGAAGAAATCCTTTGGTCTGCAGTTCGACCAATCGACTATGTGGAACTGAACACCTCTCCCAATCACGAAGCTTAGGGCTACGGGGGTGGGAGGAGGAGCTGCGAAGGTTGGCCATGCTGGAATGGATCTTTTCGAAACGCGCTCTGATGGATTCTCGCTGAGGGGAGGATGGTGTGGATCGGATCTAAGAATCCCAATCCCTTTAATAGACAATTAATTTATCTGGCTAGGGGGGTGAATGTAAAAATGCCCTGGCGCCTCGTATTCATTTGAGAAATTGCCCTTATTGGGCGCAGAAGCCAAGAGGATCAACATTTATGGGGCCGTATACTATTTACAAACACTTGGAAATTGGAGAAGAACCCGCCTTGCAATGTCGAAGACAATACTGCGCACCGGACTCGTCGGCATTGAAGCCTGGTTCGGGGGCTACTGAGGGAGTCCTGGATTAGGGGGTCTCCGGACAGCCGAACTATATCTTTCGGCCGGACTATTGGATTATGAAGATACAAGATTGAATACTTCATCTCGTGTCTGGATGGGACTCTACTTGGCGTGGAAGGCAAGCTAGGCAATACGGATATGTAAATCTCCTCCTTTGTAACCGACCTTGTGTAACCCTAGCCCCTCCGGTGTCTATATAAACCGGAGGGTTTTAGTTTGTAGGACAACATACAATCATACCATAGGCTAGCTTCTAGGGTTTAGCCTCTCCGATCTCGTGGTAGATCTACTCTTGTACTACCCATATCATCAATATTAAGCAAGCAGGACGTAGGGTTTAACCTCCATCAAGAGGGCCCGAACCTGGGTAAAACATTGCATCCCCTGCCTCCTGTTACCATCCACCTTAGACGCACAGTTCGGGACCCCCTACCCAAGATCCGCCGGTTTTGACACCGACAATGCTCAAAAGAGGCATGGATCACTCTGTAGCAGCATGAATACATGGCATAAAAATATTATCAGGACAAAGACTTGGAAGATTTCTAAGTCCCTAAAATCAGCAACATTACGAGAGCTACTTTGCATTCTTGTGCTAGTCACCACAGAGACCACAAAAATACATGGCATACACCCATGTAAAGACGGCATGGCATACTACAAAACACATGTAGGGCTCAAGTTCATAGGAGGCACACATTAATCATGGCAAAAATGACAAAATTCCAATTACGAAAATGAATCTGAAAATAATATAAACTAGCACTCTTCCAACAGCATTAAGGGCATCAAGATGAACTCAAATGGACATGATGCAATGAGATGAAATGAAGTACACGTCGAGACGAACAATTTGATATGCTACATGCCCAAACGGAGCTACGGATGATGAGATATGATGCTATGAAGAGTGCCAAAACTTACAGAAATTAGGGCAAAAGTCAACCCTAGTTGGATCCAGATCTGGATCGGGTTACAGTAGCGGCATGGAAAACGAGGATCGTTGGCCGGAGTTCGTCGGAGATGCGCCGGAGTCGAGGGATAGGGGCGGCCGGACGGCAAGGTGGCCGCGGTGGGGCGGCGAGGTGGTGCCGGATGGCGAGGAGGTGGTGCGGCCGGGCGGCGGAGGAGGTCGGCGAGGACGGGGCGGTGGTGAGGCAAACGCCGGCGAGGAGGAGACGGGCGGCGGGGAGCCGGGTCGCCGGCGGCGGGGCACGGCCCGGTCGGGCAGCGGAGAGGGCCCGCGATGGGCCGGGCGGGCCGGCGCAGCTGCCGGCGGCGGCGCGCCACGTGGCGGCCCCCGGCGGTTGGCGCAGCGATTGCGTCCGGCAGTGACAGACGTGTCCGGCTGCGCGGAGAGGAGCGGGGCTAGGGTTAGGGGTGTATTTATCCGGAATTTTCGGGGGAGTGGCCTTTTTATAGGTAAGAGGAGCTAGGAGGCTCCAAATTGAGCGCGGTTTGCGGCCACGCGATCGTGATCGAACGGCCTAGATGATGGAGGGGGTTTAGGTGGGTTTTGGGCCACTTTGGAGGGGTGTTGGGCTGCAACACACATGAGGCCTTCTCGGTTCCTCGGTTAACCGTTGGAGTATCAAACAAAGTCCAAATGGCACGAAACTTGACAGGCGGTCTACCGGTAGTAAACCAAGGCCGCTTGGAAAGTCTCGGTCCAATCCGAAAACGTTTAACACCCGCACATGAAAAGAGGTAGAAAGGGACACCGGAGGACATAGGAGCGCCGGAATGCAAAATGGACAACGGGAAAAATGCTCGGATGCATGAGACGAACACGTATGCAAATGCGATGCACATGATGACATGATATGAGATGCATGACAAAGACAAAAGCACATGAAGACAAAAACCCGACAACAAGGAAATATCATAACTTAGTGCCGGAAATGGCAAGAATTGGAATACAGATATGGCAGGTTACATACAGGGTGTTACTGTTGGGGAACGTAGTAATTTCAAAAAAATTCCTACGCACACGCAAGATCATGGTGATGCACAGCAACGGGAGGGGAGAGTGTAGTCTACGTACCCTCGTACACCGGAAGCGGAAGCGTTATAACAACGCAGTTGATGTAGTAGTACGTCTTCACGGCCCGACCGATCAAGCACCGAAACTACGGCACCTCCGAGTTTTTGCACACGTTCAGCTTGATGACGATCCCCGGACTCCGATCCAGCAAGTGTCGGGGATGAGTTCCGTCAGCACGACGACGTGGTGACGATCTTGATGTTCTACCGTCGCAGGGCTTCGCCTAAGCACCGCTACAATATTATCGAGGATTATGGTGGAGGGGGGAACCGCACATGGCTAAGAGATCAATGATCAATTGTTGTCTCTCTGGGGTGCCCCCTGCCCCCGTATATAAAGGAGTGGAGGAGGGGGCCGGCCAAGGAGGGTGGCACGCCCAAGGGGGGGAGTCCAACTCCCACCGGGAGTAGGACTCCCCTTTTTCCTATTAGGAGTGGGAGAGGGAAGGAAGAGGACGAGGGAGGAAGGAAAGGGGGGCGCGCCCCCTCCCTTGCTCCTTTCTCCTCCTTTCCACTAAGGCCCAATAAGGCCCATATACCTCTCGGGGGGTTCCGATAACCTCCCGGTGATCCGGTATTGTCCCAATCTTACCCGGAACCTTTCCGGTGTCCAAATATAGTCGTCCAATATATCGATCTTTATGTCTTGACCATTTCGAGACTCCTCGTCAAGTCCGTGATCACATCCGGGACTCCGAACAACCTTCGGTACATCAAAATATATAAACTCATAATGAAACTGTCATCGTAACGTTAAGTGTGCGGACCCTACGGGTTCGAGATCAATGTAGACATGACCAAGACACGTCTCCAGTCAATAACCAATAGCGGAACCTGGATGCTCATATTGGCTCCTACATATTCTACGAAGATCTTTATCGGTCAGACCGCATAACAACATACGTTGTTCCCTTTGTCATCGGTAAGTTACTTGCCCGAGATTCGATCATCGGTATCTCAATACCTAGTTCAATCTCATTACCAGCAAGTCTCTTTACTCGTCCCGTAATACATCATCTTGCAACTAACTTATTAGTTGCATTGCTTGCAAGGCTTAAGTGATGTGTATTACCGAGAGGGCCTAGAGATACCTCTCCAACAATCGGAGCAACAAATCCTAATCTCGAAATACGCCAACCCAACATGTACCTTTGGAGACACCTGTACAGCACCTTTATAATCACCCAGTTACGTTGTGACGTTTGGTAGCCCACAAAGTGTTCCTCCGGTAAACGGGAGTTGCATAATCTCATAGTTATAGGAACATGTATAAGTCATGAAGAAAGCAATAGCAACATACTAAACGATCGGGTGCTAAGCTAATGGAATGGGTCATGTCAATAACATCATTCTCCTAATGATGTGATCCCGTTAATCAAATGACAACTCATGTCTATGGTTAGGAAACATAACCATCTTTGATCAACGAGCTAGTCAAGTAGAGGCATACTAGTGACACTCTGTTTGTCTATGTATTCACACATGTATTATGTTTCCGATTAATACAATTCTAGCATGAATAATAAACATTTATCATGATATAAGGAAATAAATAATGACTTTATTATTGCCTCTAGGGCATATTTCCTTCAGTCTCCCACTTGCACTAGAGTCAATAATCTAGTTCACATCTCCATGTGATTTAACATCAATAGTTCACATCACCATGTGATTAACACCCATAGTTCACATCAACATGTGACCAACACCCAAAGGGTTTACTAGAGTCAATAATCTAGTTCACATCGCTATGTGATTAACACCCAAAGAGTACTGAGGTGTGATCATGTTTTGCTTGTGAGAGAAGTTTAGTCAACGGGTCTGCCACATTCAGATCCGTAAGTATTTTGCAAATTTCTATGTCAACAATGCTCTGCATGGAGCTACTCTAGATAATTGCTCCCACTTTCAATATGTATCCAGATTGAGACTTAGAGTCATCTGGATCAGTATCAAAACTTGCATCAATGTAACCCTTTACGACGAACCTTTTGTCACCTCCATAATCGAGAAACATATCCTTATTCCACTAAGGATAATTTTGACCAATGTCCAGTGATCTACTCCTAGATCACTATTGTACTCCCTTGCCAAACTCAGGGCAGGGTATACAGTAGGTCTGGTACACAGCATGGCATACTTTATAGAACCTATGGCTGAGGCATAGGGAATGAATTTCATTCTCTCTCTATCTTCTGCCGTGGTCGGGTTTTGAGTCTTACTCAACTTCACACCTTTGTAACACAGGCAATAACTCCTTCTTTGACTGTTCCATTTTGAACTACTTCAAAATCTTGTCAAGGTATGTACTCATTGAAAAACTTATCAAGCGTCTTGATCTATCTCTATAGATCTTGATGCTCAATATGTAAGCAGCTTCACCGAGGTCTTTCTTTGAAAAACTCCTTTCAAACATTCCTTTATGCTTTGCAGAATAATTCTACATTATCTCTGATCAACAATATGTCTTTCACATATACTTATCAGAAATGTTGTAGTGCTCCCACTCACTTTCTTGTAAATACAGGCTTCATCGCAAGTCTGTATAAAACTATATGCTTTGATCAACTTATCAAAGCGTATATTCCAACTCCGAGATGCTTGCACCAGTCCATAGATGGATCGCTGGAGCTTGCATATTTTTTTAGTACCTTTAGGATTGATAAAACCTTCTGGTTGCATCATATACAACTCTTATTTAATAAATCCATTAAGGAATGCAGTTTTGTTTATCCATTTGCCAGATTTCATAAAATGCGGCAATTGCTAACATGATTCGGACAAACTTAAGCATAGATACGAGTGAGAAACTCTCATCGTAGTCAACACCTTGAGCTTGTCGAAAACCTTTTTGCGACAGTTCTAGCTTTGTAGATAGTAACACTACTATCAGCGTCCGTCTTCCTCTTGAAGATCCATTTAATCTCAATAACTCGCCGATCATTGGGCAAGTCAATCAAAGTCCATACTTTGTTCTCATACATGGATCTCATCTCAGATTTCATGGCCTCAAGCCATTTTGCGGAATCTGGGCTCATCATCACTTCCTCATAGTTCATAGGCTCGTCATGGTTAAGTAACATGACCTCCAGAACAGGATTACCGTACCACTCCGGTGCAGATCTCACTCTGGTTTACCTACGAGGTTCGGTAGTAACTTGATCTGAAGTTACATGATCATCATCATTAGCTTCCTCACTAATCGGTGTAGTAGTCACAGGAACAGATTTCTGTGATGAACTACTTTCCAATAAGGGAGCAGGTACAGTTACCTCATCAAGTTCTACTTTCCTCCCACTCACATCTTTCGAGAGAAACTCCTTTTCTAGAAAGGATCCATTCAAAGCAACGAATATATTGCCTTTGGATCTGTGATAGGTGTACCCAACATTTTCTTTTGGGTATCCTATGAAGACGCACTTCTCCGATTTGGGTTAGAGCTTATCAGGTTGAAACTTTTTCACATAAGCATTGCAACCTCAAACTTTAAGAAATGACAGCTTAGGTTTCTTGCCAAACCATAGTTCATACGGTGTCATCTCAACGGATTTAGATGGTGCCCTATTTAACGTGAATGCAGCTGTCTCTAATGCATAACCCCAAAACGATAGTGGTAGATCGGTAAGAAACATCATAGATCGCACCATATCTAATAAAGTACGGTTATGACGTTCGGACAGACCATTATGCTGTGGTGTTCCAAGTGGCGTGAGTAGTGAAACTATTTCACATTGTTTTTAACTGAAGGCCAAACTCGTAACTCAAATATTTTACTTCTGCGATCATATCATAGAAACTTTCATTTTTGTTACGATGATTCTCCACTTCACTCTGAAATTCTTTGAACTTTTCAAATGTTTCAGACTTGTGTTTCATCAAGTAGATATACTCATATCTGCTCAAATCATCTGTGAAGATCAGAAAATAATGATACCTGCCATGAGCCTCAATATTCATCGGACCACATACATCAGTATGTATGATTTCCAACAAATCTATTGCTCGCTCCATTGTTCTGGAGAACGGAGTCTTAGTCATCTTGCCCATGAGTCATGGTTCGCAAGCATCAACTGATTCATAATCAAGTGATTCCAAAAGCCCATCAGCATGGATTTTCTTCGTGCGCTTTACACCAATATGACCTAAACGGCAGTGCCACAAATAAATTGCACCATCATTATTAACTTTGCATCTTTTGGTTTCAATATTATGAATATGTGTATCACTACGATTGAGATCCAACGAACCATTTTCATTGGGTGTGTAACCATATAAGGTTTTATTCATGTAAACAGAAGAATAATTTATTCTCTTACTTAAATGAATAACCGTATTGCAATAAACATGATCAAATCATATTCATGCTCAACGCAAACACCAAATAACACTGATTTAGGTTCAACACTAATCCCAAAAGTATAGGGAGTGTGCGATGATGATCATATCAATTTTGGAACCACTTCCAACACACATCATCACTTCACCCTTAACTAGTCTATGTTCATTCTGCAACTCCCGTTTCGAGTTACTACTCTTAGCAACTGAACCAGTATCAAATACCGAGGCGTTGCGACGAACACTAGTAAAATACACATCAATAATCTGTATATCAAATATACCTTTGTTCACTTTGCCATCCTTCTTATCCGCCAAATACTTGGGGCAGTTCCGCTTCCAGTGACCAGTCCCTTTGCAGTAGAAGCACTTAGTCTCAGGCTTAGGACCAGACTTGGGCTTCTTCACTTGAGCAGCAACTTGCTTGCCATTCTTCTTGAAGTTCCCCTTCTTCCCTTTGCCCTTTTCTTGAAACTAGTGGCCTTGTCTATCATCAACACTTGATATTTTTCTTGATTTCTACCTTCGTCGATTTCAGCATTACGAAGAGCTTGAGAATCGTTTCCGTTATCCCTTGCATATCATAGTTCATCACGAAGTTCTACTAACTTGGTGATGGTGACTAGAGAATTCTGTCAATCACTATTTTATCTGGAAGATTAACTCCCACTTGATTCAAGCGATTGTAGTACCCAGACAATCTGAGCACATGCTCACTGCTTGAGCTATTCTCCTCCATCTTTTAGCTATAGAACTTGTTGGAGACTTCATATCTCTCAACTCGGGTATTTGCTTGAAATATTACCTTCAACTCCTGGAACATCTCATATGGTCCATGACGTTCAAAACGTCTTTGAAGTCCCAATTCTAAGCCGTTTAAGCATGGTGCACTAAACTGTCAAGTAGTCATCATATTGAGCTAGCCAAATGTTCATAACATCTGCATCTGCTCCTGCAATAGGTTTGTCACCTAGCGGTGCATCAAAGACATAATTCTTCTGTGCAGCAATGAGGATAAACCTCAGATCACGGATCTAATCCGCATCATTGCTACTAACATCTTTCAACTTAGTTTTCTCTAGGAACATATCAAAAATAAAACACGGGAGCTCAACGTGAGCTATTGATCTACAACATAGATATGCTAATACTACCAGGACTAAGTTCATGATAAATTAAAGTTCAATTAATCATATTACTTAAGAACTCCCACTTAGATAGACATCCCTCTAATCCTCTAAGTGATCACGTGATCCAAATCAACTAAACCATAACCGATCATCACGTGAAATGGAGTAGTTTTCAATGGTGAACATCACTATGTTGATCATATCTACTATATGATTCACGCTCGACCTTTCAGTCTCAGTGTTCCGAGGCCATATCTGCATATGCTAGGCTCATCAAGTTTAACCTGAGTATTCTACGTGTGCAAAACTGGCCTGCACCAGTTGTAGATGGACGTAGAGCTTATCACACCCGATCATCACGTGGTGTCTGGGCACGACGAACTTTGGCAACGGTGCATACTCAGGGAGAACACTTTTATCTTGAAATTTAGTGAGAGATCATCTTATAATGCTACCTTCAATCAAAGCAAGATAAGATGCATAAAAGATAAACATCACATGCAATCAATATAAGTGATATGATATGGCCATCATCATCTTGTGCTTGTGATCTCCATCTCCGAAGCATCGTCATGATCACCATCGTCACCGGCGCGACACCTTGATCTCCATCGTAGCATCATTCTCGTCTCGCCAATCTTATGCTTCTACGACTATCGCTACTGCTTAGTAATAAAGTAAAGCATTACAGGGCGATTGCATTGCATACAATAAAGAGACAACCATATGGCTCCTGCCCGTTGCCGATAACTTGGTTACAAAACATGATCATATCATACAATAAAATTTAGCATCATGCCTTGACCATATCACATCACAACATGCCCTGCAAAAACAAGTTAGACGTCCTCTACTTTGTTTGTTGCAAGTTTTACGTGGCTGCTACGGGCTTAGCAAGAACCAATCTTACCTACGCATCAAAAACAACAACGATAGTTTGTCAAGTTGGTGTTGCTTTAACCTTCGCAAGGACCGGGCATAAGCACACTCGGTTCAACTAAAGTTGGAGAAACTGACACCTGCCAGCCACCTGTGTGCATAGCACATCGGTAGAACCAGTCTCGCGTAAGCGTACGCGTAATGTCGGTCCGGGCCGCTTCATCCAACAATACCGCCGAACCAAAGTATGACATGCTGGTAAGCAGTATGACTTATATCGCCCACAACTCACTTGTGTTCTACTCGTACATATAACATCAACACATAAAACCTAGGCTCGAATGCCACTGTTGGGGAACGTAGTAATTTCAAAAAAATCCTACGCACACGCAAGATCATGGTGATGCACAACAACAAGAGGGGAGAGTGTAGTCTACGTACCCTCGTAGACCAGAAGCGGAAGCGTTATAACAACGCAGTTGATGTACTCGTACGTCTTCACGGCCCGACCGATCAAGCACCGAAACTACGGCACCTCCGAGTTTTTGCACACGTTCAGCTCGATGACGATCCCCGGACACCGATCCAGCAAAGTGTCGGGGATGAGTTCCGTCAGCACGACGGCGTGGTGACGATCTTGATGTTCTACCGTCGCAGGGCTTCGCCTAAGCACCGCTACAATATTATCGAGGATTGTGGTGGAGGGGGGCACCGCACACGGCTAAGAGATCAATGATAAATTGTTGTCTCTCTGGGGTGCCCCCCCTGCCCCCGTATAAAAAGGAGTGGAGGAGGGGGCCGGCCAAGGAGGGTGGCGCGCCCAAGGGGGGGGTCCTACTCCCACCGAGAGTAGGACTCCCCTTTTTCCTATTAGGAGTAGGAGAGGGAAGGAAGAGGAAGGAGGGAGGAAGGAAAGGGGGCCGGCCCCCCTCCCAATTAGGATTGGGCTTGGGGGGGGCGCCCCCTCCCTTGCTCCTTTCTCCTCCTTTCCACTAAGGCCCAATAAGGCCCATATACCTCCCGGGGGGTTCCGATAACCTCCCGGTGATCCGGTATTGTCCCAATCTTACCCCGAACCTTTTCGGTGTCCAAATATAGTCGTCCAATATATCGATCTTTATGTCTCGACCATTTCGAGACTCCTCGTCAAGTCCGTGATCACATATGGAACTCCGAACAACCTTCGGTACATCAAAATATATGAACTCATAATGAAACTGTCATCATAATGTTAAGCGTGCAGACCCTACGGGTTTGAGAATAATGTAGACATGACCGAGACACGTCTCTAGTCAATAACCAATAGCGGAACCTGGATGCTCATATTGGCTCCTACATATTCTATGAAGATCTTTATCAGTCAGACCGCATAACAACATATGTTGTTCCCTTTGTCATCGGTATGTTACTTGCCCGAGATTCAATTGTCAGTATCTCAATACCTAGTTCAATCTCGTTCCCGGCAAGTCTCTTTACTCATTCCGTAATACATCATCTTGCAACTAACTTATTAGTTGCATTGCTTGCAAGGCTTAAGTGATGTGTATTACCGAGAGGGCCCAGAGATACCTCTCCGACAATCGGAGCGACAAATCCTAATCTCGAAATACGCCAACCCAACATGTACCTTTGGAGACACCTGTACAACACCTTTATAATCACCCAGTTACGTTGTGACGTTTGGTAGCACACAAAGTGTTCCTCCGGTAAACGAGAGTTGCATAATCTCATAGTCATAGGAACATGTATAAGTCATGACGAAAGCAATAGCAACATACTAAACAATCGGGTGCTAAGCTAATGGAATGGGTCATGTCAATCACATCATTCTCCTAATGATGTGACCCCGTTAATCAAATGACAACTCATGTCTATGGTTAGGAAACATAACCATCTTTGATCAACAAGCTAGTCAAGTAGAGGCATACTAGTGACACTCTGTTTGTCTATGTATTCAAACATGTATTATGTTTCCGGTTAATACAATTCTAGCATGAATAATAAACATTTATCATGATATAAGGAAATAAATAATAACTTTATTATTGCCTCTAGGGCATATTTCCTTCAGTTACAACACTCCACCACTACGAAAGGATCTCGTCCCGAGATCTAGGACTGGAAAAAACTCCGGGTACTCAGAACGGAGGTGGTCCTCGTGTTCCCAGGTGGCTTCACGGTCGGAATGATGTGACCACTTGATTTTCAGGAATTTGATAGACTTGTTGCGAGTCTTGCACTCAGTTTCTTCAAGAATAGCAACAGGGTGCTCATGATAAGACAGGTCTTCTTGGAG
The DNA here is from genome assembly GCF_056163025.1 of Triticum urartu. Classification (NCBI taxonomy): domain Eukaryota; kingdom Viridiplantae; phylum Streptophyta; class Magnoliopsida; order Poales; family Poaceae; genus Triticum; species Triticum urartu. The sequence goes on from NC_141879.1 coordinate 430,496,072, forward strand.
ATCAATCTCTTCAAAGTTGATGATGCGGTCAGGAGTCTTGAAACACTTGCGAAGTTAAGACACGTGAAACACGTCGTGCACGTTTGCAAAGTTGGAAGGAAGCTCAAGTTGATAGGCGAGGTCGCCTCTTTTGCTGATGATCTTGAAAGGACCCACGTATCTGGGGGCAAGCTTCCCTTTGATACCGAAGCGACGAGTACCTTTCATTGGAGAGACGCGGAGGTAGACATGGTCTCCGATCTCGAAAGCCAAGTCACGATGTTTTCTATCATAGTAACTCTTCTGGCGCGATTGCGCGGCTTTGAGATTATCGCGAATGACTTTGCACATTTCTTCTGCCTTTGTGATCAAGTCATTTCCAAGAAGTTGGCGTTCACCAGTCTCTGACCAGTTAAGAGGAGTACAACACTTCCTGCCATAGAGAATCTCGAATGGGGCCTTGCCCGAACTCACTTGGAAACTGTTGTTGTAGGAGAACTCAGCATATGGAAGACAATCTTCCCACTTCATACCGAAAGAAATGACACATGCCCTGAGCATATCTTCAAGAATCTGATTGACTTGCTCGACTTGGCCACTGGTTTGAGGATGAAAAGCTGTGCTGAAGCGGATGTTGGTGCCCATGGCCTTCTGAAAAGAATCCCAGAACTTGGAGGTAAAGATGCTACCATGATCTGAAGATATCAACTGCAGAACGCCATGCAGAGAGACAATCCTGGAGATATATAGCTCTGCCAACTGAGCAGCTGTGATAGATTCTTTGATAGGAAGAAAATGAGCCACTTTAGTGAGCTTGTCGATGACAATGAAGATAGCATCATTGCCACGCTTGGACTTTGGAAATCCAGTCACAAAGTCCATCTCAATATGGTCAAACTTCCATTCTGGAATGGCAAGAGGTTGGAGGAGACCAGCTGGTCATTGGTGTTCTGCTTTCACTCTTCTGCAGACATCACATTCATTCACGAACTGAGCAATCTCGCGCTTCATTCGAGTCCACCAATATGACTGCTTGAGGTCATGGTACATCTTTGTACTCCCAGGGTGAATAGAGAGGAGTGAATTGTGAGCCTCGTTCATAATGACTTTACGAAGGTCACCTTTTGGCACAACAATGCGATCCTCGAAGAATAGAGTATCCTTGTCATCAAGGCGATAGCACTTGTACTTGGGTTGACTCTAGGCAATCCCAATCTTCACCTTCTTCACCATAGCATCAAGAAGTTGAGCCTCACGAATCTGATCTTCCAAAGTAGGAGAGACTTGGAGGTTGGCAAGATATCCTTGAGGAACAACTTGAAGATTGAGTTTGCGGAAAGCTTCAAAAAGCTCCGGTTGGTAAGGCTCGATAATCAGACTATTGTAGTAAGCCTTCCTGCTCAATGCGTAAACAATTACATTAGCCTTCCCTGGAGTATATTCGATACTCGGATTATACTCTTGAATCATTTCGACCCAACAAGTCTGCCTGAGGTTGAGGTTTGGCTGAGTGAAGATGTACTTGAGACTCTTATGATCAGTGAAGATGTCCACTTTTCTTCCCATCAAGAGATGTCTCCATGTTAAAAGAGCACGGACAACTGCCGCCAACTCGAGGTCATGAGTGGGGTAGTTCTTTTCATTGGGCTTCAACTGGCGAGAGGTATAGGCCACAACTTTCTTCTCTTGCATCAACACTGCACCGAGACCTTGAAGGGAAGCATCACAGAAGACCTCGAACGGTTTCGATTCATCAGGAGGAGTCAGAACTGGAGCAGTGACTAACTTCTCTTTCAGGGTGTTGAAAGCAATGTCACATTCAGGCGACCAGACGTACTTCACATGCTTCTGGAGAAGGTTGGAAAGAGGCTTCGCGATCTTTGAGAAGTTCTCAACGAGCCTTCGACAATAGCTTGCGAGCCCAAGGAAACTGCGGAGTTGCTTCACATTCTGAGGTGGTTCCCAATTCACAATTGCAGACACCTTCTCAGGATTAACAGCTATGCCCTTGGCGGAGATGATATGCCCAAGGTAGAGAACCTCATCGAGCCAAAACTCGCACTTTGAAAACTTCACATAGAACTGATGTTCTCTGAGTTTATCTAGCACCAATCTCAAGTGCTTGGCATGATCCTCCTTGTTCCTGGAAAAGACCAAAATGTCATCGAGGTAGACCAAGACGAAGTCATTTGTGTAGGCATTGAAGATGAAGTTCATCATGCAAGAGAATGTTGTAGGAGCGTTGACGAGGCCGAAAGACATGACAGTGTATTCATATGAACCATAGCTTGTTCTGAATGCTGTCTTGGGGATATCTTCTTCACGAATGTGAATCTGATGATAGCCCATACGGAGGTCAAGCTTGGAGAATACTTGAGCACCTTTGAGTTGTTCGAAAAGCTCATTGATGTTGGGAAGTGGGTACTTGTTCTTTATGGTCTTCTTGTTCAATGGACGGTAGTCGACACAAAGTCGGTCCGTTCCTTCCTTCTTCTTGACGAAAAGAACACCACAACCCCACGGAGAAGAACTTGGTAGGATGAGACCCATACGCTCTTGAATATCGAGTTGCTTCTTTAGCTCCTTCAACTCTTCAGGTCCAAGCTTGTATGGACGTTTGCAAACAGGTTCCGTGCCAGGCTCAAGATCGATGACGAATTCAACTGGCCGGTGCGGAGGCATTCCTGGAAGCTCTTCTGGAAAGACGTCTTGATATTCACAAATGACTGGAATCTGAGAGATGGCATCCAGCTCGCCCTTCTCATTGAGAGAAAACAGTCAGATGGTATCATCACGAGCGGCAAAGATGATTACATCGTCAGAAGAATGTGTTAATTGAATCTGCCTGGCAGCACAATCAAGCTGAGCCTTGTGCTTAGAAAGCCAATCCATTCCGACGAGTACTCTGCCTGAGCTGCATTCATCAAGTTGACCTTGGCATGCTTGGGATTATGCTTGACCACTGTAGTGCTAGCAGACCTCACAGGAGGAGGAGGAAGATGCCTCTGATTGAAGCATTTGTTGGCATAGTGACCCTTCTGCTGACACTTGTTGCACGTGACCTCTGAAAGCGGACGGTGATACGGAGCACTTGATCTTGGAGCATGAGACGAAGTCTTGTTCTGAAAGCCTGGGTTGGGTGGGTGGGAAGATCCATTGCCACCTTTGCTCTTCTGCTGATAAGGCTGACGGAACAGAGGAGGAGGAGGAGGCAACCAATACTTTTGCTGCTTAGTTGCCACTTGAGTTGAGGAAGGAGTTGCATCCCTGACTCGTTTCTTGGAAGAATCGCACTTGAGTTGAGCAGTCTCATGTTTCAGTGCCATGTTGTAAAACTCATCATACTTCTGCGGCTCAAAAAGCACGAGGGCTAGTTGGAGATCTTCTCTAAGGCCACCTCTGAACTAATAAATCATGCTTTTCTTGTCAGGGACGTCTTGCTTAGCGAAACGAGCGATCTTCTGGAACATGATGTTATACTGGTAAATAGACAGGCTGCCTTGCTTCAGATTGCGGAACTCCTCACGCTTGCTCTCAACAACACTCTGAGGTATGTGGTGAGCTTTGAAGTCTTGACAGAATTCATCCCAGGTAATCACACGACCTCCTCTGGAATCTTTGTATTGCTGATACCATTCTGCAGCTTGGTCTTTGAGTTGGAACGAGGCAAACTTGACAAAATCCTCAGGCCTGACGTTGCTGCACTCGAAATGCTTGCAGATATCCACGAGCCAATCATCAGCGTCTGTTGCCTCGACACAGTTACTGAAGGTCTTTGGCTGGTTTGCGAGGAACTGGTTGAGTGTAGCAAATTGATTCTGATTGTTGCCATGGCCTTGAATCCCTTGGTTGCGCTCTTGCAAAAGTTGCATGATCAGTAATATGTCTCCAACGCAACTATAATTTTTGATTGCTCCATGCTATATAATCTACTGTTTTAGGCAATATTGGGCTTTATTATCCACTTTTAAATTACTTTTGGGACTAACCTATTAACCAGAGGCCCAGCCCAGATTTGCTGTTTTATGCCTATTTCAGTGTTTCGACGAAAAGGAATATCAAACGGAGTCGAAACGGAACGAAATCAACTGGAGAAGTTATTTTTGGAACGAAAGCCACCAGATAGACTTGAACTCCACGTCAGGAGATACGGGAGGTGCTCACGAGGGTGGGGGCGCCCCCCTAGGGCGCGCCCCCTACCTCGTGGGGCCCCAGTGGCTCCTCCGACATACTTCCTGCACCCATATATATCATCGTACCCTAAAACTTCCAGAACGGAGAATAGATCGGGAGTTCCGCCGCCAGAAGCCTCCGTAGCCACCGAAAGCTAATCTAGACCCGTTCCGGCACCCTGCCGGAGGGGGCAATCCTTCTCCGGTGGCCATCTTCATCATCCCGGTGCTCTCCATGACGAGGAGGGAGTAGTTCTCCCTCGGGGCTGAGGGTATGTACCAGTAGCTATGTGTTTGATCTCTCTCTCTCTCTCTCGTGTTTTTGAGGTGATACAATCTTGATGTATCGCGAGCTTTGCTATTATAGTTGGATCTTATGTTTCTCCTCCCCCCTACTCCCCTTTGAAGTTATCTTATCGGATTGAGTCTTTAAAGATTTGAGAACACTTGATGTATGTCTTGCCGTGGATATCTGTGGTGACAATGGGATATCACGTGATTCACTTGATGTATGTTTTGGTGACCAACTTGCGGGTTCCTCCCATTAACCTATGCATAGGGGTTGGCACACGTTTTCATCGTGATTCTCCGGTAGAACTTTGGGGCACTCTTTGAGGTCCTTTGTGTTGGTTGAATAGATGAATCTGAGATTGTGTGATGCATATCGTATAATCATGCCCACGGATACTTGAGGTGACATTGGAGTATCTAGGTGACATTAGGGTTTTGGTTGATTTGTATCTTAAGGTGTTATTCTAGTACGAACTCTAGGGCTGTTTGTGACACTTATATGAATAGCCCAACGGATTGATTGGAAAGAATAACTTTGAGGTGGTTTCGTACCCTACCGTAATGTCTTCGTTCGTTCTCCGCTATTAGTGACTTTGGAGTGACTCTTTGTTGCATGTTGAGGGATAGTTATGTGATCCAATTACGTTAGTATTATTGAGTGAACTTACACTAGTGAAAGTATGAACCCTAGGCCTTGTTTCCTAGCATTGCAATACCATTTACGCTCACTTTTATCATTCGTTACCTTTCTGTTTTTATATTTTCAGATTACAAAAACTATTATCTACTATCCATATACCACTTATATCACCATCTCTTCGCCGAACTAGTGCACCTATACAATTTACCATTGTATTGCGTGTGTTGGGGACACAAGAGACTCTTTGTTATTTGGTTGCAGGGTTGCTTGAGAGAGACCATCTTCATCCTACGCCTCCTACGGATTGATAAACCTTAGGTCATCCACTTGAGTGAAATTTGCTACTGTCCTACAAACCTCTACACTTAGACGCCCAACAACGTCTACAAGAAGAAGGTTGTGTAGTAGATATCAAGCTCTTTTCTGACGCCGTTGCCGGGGAGGTTAGTGCTTGAAGGTATATCTTTAGATCTTGCAATCGAGTCTTTTAGTTTCTTGTTTTATCACTAGTTTAGTTTATAAAAGAAAACTATAAAAAAATGGAATTGAGTTTGTCTCATACGCTTCACCTTTTTAATATCTTTCGTGAGTATGATGGAAACGATAATTGTGCTCAAGTGCTAGAAGAAGAAATCTATAAAATGTTTGGCACTAAATATTTGAATGATGAGCATGATTGCAATGTTGTTAGTATGAATTCCTTGAATATCCATGATGCAAATGATATGCAAAGCCACAAGCTTGGGGAAGCTATGCTTGATAAAGATGATATTTTTTGCCCCCCAAGCTTTGATGAGAAAATTTACTATGATGAAATCATGCCTCCTATTTATGATGATTATATTTATGAAAGTGGATTTGGAGAGGTCATGACTTTAATTTGTGATGAATCCACTATTCCGGAAGAGGTTCCAATTGATTATGAGAACAAAGTTGCTATCTATGATGATTATTGTGATGACTTGTATGCTATAAAGAATAATGATAACCATGAAAATTGTCATCATGATTTTAGTTTTCAATTGGATTATGCCTCACATGATAATTATTTTGTTGAGTTTGCTCCCACTATTATTCATGAGAAGAATTTTGCTTGTGTGGAGAGTAGTAAATTTTCTATGATTGTAGATCATGAAAAGAATGCTTTAGGTTCTGTTTATATTGTTGAATTCATTCATGATGCTACTGAAAATTATTATGAGGGAGGAATATATGCTTGTAGGAATTGCAATAATATCAAGTTTCCTCTCTATGTGCTTAAAGTTATGAAGTTATGCTTGTTTTACCTTCCTATGCAAGTTGATTCTTGTTCCTATAAGTTGTTTGCTCACAAAATCCCTATGCATAGGAAGTGTGTTATACTTAAATGTGCTAGTAATATTCTTCATGATGCTCTCTTTATGTTTCAATTATTATCCTTTATGTGAGCATCATTGAAATCATCATGCCTAGCTAGGGGCATTAAACGATAGCGCTTGTTGGGAGGTAACCCAATTTTATTTGTGTCACTTGCTTTTTGTTCCTATTTAGTAATAAATAATCCATCTATCCTCTGCTTAGATGTGGTTTTATGCTTTTAATTAGTGTTTGTGCCAAGTAGAACCTTTGGGAAGACTTGGGGAAAGTCTTGTTGATCATGCTGTATAAAACAGAAACTTTAGCGCCCACGAGAATTGCTGCCATTTTTATTTGGGGAGTGCTATTTAGTTAATTATTTTTGAAGATGATTAATAGATAAATTCCTCAGGTCCAGCAATTTATTTGAGAATTTTATGAGTTCCAGAAGTATACGTTTGATCCAGATTACTACAGACTGTTCTGTTTTTGACAGATTCTGTTTTTCATGTGTTGTTTACTTATTTTGATGAATCTATGGCTAGTAAAATAGTTTATAAACCATAGGGAAGTTGGAATACAGTAGGTTTAACACCAATATAAATAAATAATGAGTTCATTACAGTACCTTGAAGTTGTGATTTACTTTCTTATACTAACGGAGCTTACGAGTTTTCTGTTAAGTTTTGTGTTGCGAAGTTTTCAAGTTTTGGGTAAGGATTCGATGGACTACGGAATAAGGAGTGGCAAGAGCCTAAGCTTGGGTATTCCCAAGACACACCAAGGTAATATTAAAGGACAACCAAGAGCCTAATCTTGGGGATGCCCCGGAAGGCATCCCCTCTTTCGTCTTCGTTCATCGGTAACTTTACTTGGAGCTATATTTTTATTCACCACATGATATGTGTTTTCCTTGGAGCATCAATTTCTTTTGTTAGGATTTTCTTGCTGTTATTTAGAGCAACGTTTTGCATCTTTTATTTCAATAGAAGTGGCATTGATAGCCTTTACTATGCCTATGTTAGAAGTCCACATGTTGCTGTTTGAAAACAGAAAGTTTACCGCTGTTGCAATAATTCCCTAGAAATTTCAGAATGTGATAAAATGTTGAAACCTTTTGCATATTAAGATCTGATAAATTTAATACAGTGGTAATTTTATTTCATAATTTTTTGATCTATGGAAGTATGGATGTTGCAGCATTCTTTACACACTATCCTGTTTAGGCAGATTGCTGCTATGTTTGCATTGTTTGCATATGTTTGCTTCTTTAATGTTCTATTTGAGGATAGGACTATTAAATATGCAGAGGAATTTAGTATGCAATGTTGAATAATAATTTTTGTGATTTGCTACAGTAGAGTATGATAAGGTTTTTGCAATGGTTTATACTAACTTATCTCACGAGTCCTAGTTGAGTTTTGTGTGGATGAAGCTTTTGAGATTTAGGGAGACCGTGATATGAGAGGAATTAAGGAGACACAAAAGCTCAAGCCTGGGGATGCCCAAGGCATCCCAAGATAATATTTCAAGAAGTCTCAAGCATCTAAGCTTGGGGATGCCCCGGTTGGCATCCCACCTTTCTTTTTCAACAACTATCGGTTAGTATCGGTTGATCCTAAGTTTTTGCTTCTTCACATGGTGTTTGCTATTCTTAGAATGTCATTTTCTTTTGCTTTGCTTGCTGTTTGAATAAAATACCAAGATCTTAAATTATTAAATGTTAGAGAGTCTTCACATAGTTGCATAATTATTCAACTACGGATTGATCTTCACTTATATCCTTCAGAGTAGTTTGTCATTTGCTCTAGTGCTTCACTTATATCTTTTAGAGCATGGTGGTAGTTTTATTTTGAAGAAATAGATGAACTCTCATGCTTCACTTAGATTATTTTGAGAGTCTTAAATAGCATGGTAATTTTCTTAAAATCCTAATATGCTAGGTATTCAAGAATAATAAAATTCTCTTATGAGTGTGTTGAATACTATGAGAAGTTTGATACTTTATAATTGTTTTGAGATATGGAGATGGTGATATTATAGTCATGCTAGTTGAGTCGTTGTGAATTTGAGAAATACTTGTGTTGAAGTTTGTGATTCCCGTATCATGCACGTATGGTGAACTGTTATGTGATGAAGTCGGAGCATGATTTATTTATTGATTGCCTTCCTCATGAGTGGCGGCCGGGGATGAGCGATTGTCTTTTCCTACCAATCTATCCCCCTAGGAGCGTGTGTGTAGTACTTTGTTTCGATAACTAATAGAGTTTTGCAATAAGTATGTGAGTTCTTTATGACTAATGTTGAGTCCATGGATTATACGCACTCTCACCCTTGCACCATTGCTAGCCTCTCTAGTACCGTGCAACTTTTGCCGGTACCATAAACCCACCATATACCTTCCTCAAAACAGCCACCATACCTACCTATTATGGCATTTCCATAGCCATTCTGAGATATATTGCCATGCAACTTTCCACTGTCCGTTTATTATGACACGCTTCATCATTGTCATATTGCTTTGCATCATCATGTAGTTGACATAGTATTTGTGGCAAAGCCACCATTCATAATTCTTTCATACTTGTCACTCTTGATTCATTGCATATCCCGGTACACCGCCGGAGGCATCCATATAGAGTTATACTTTGTTCTAGTATCGAGTTGTAATCATTGAGTTGTAAATAAATAGAAGTGTGATGATCATCATTCAATAGAGCATTGTCCCAAAAAATAGAAGGGAGGCCAAATAAAAATAAAAAATAAAAAATAAAATAAAAGGGACAATGCTACTATCCTTTTTCCATACTTGTGCTTCAAAGTAGCACCATGGTCTTTATGATAGAGAGTCTCTTGTTCTGTCACTTTCATATACTAGTGGTAATTTTTCATTATAGAACTTGGCTTGTATATTCCAATGATGGGCTTCCTCAAATGCCCTAGGTCTTCGTGAGCAAGCGAGTTGGATGCACAACCACTAGTTTCTTTTGTTGAGCTTTCATACATTTATAGCTCTAGTGCATCCGTTGCATGGCAATCCCTATTCACTCACATTGATATCTATTGATGGGCATCTCCATAGCCCATTGATATGCCTAGTTGATGTGAGACTATCTTCTCCCTTTTTGTCTTCTCCACAACCACCATTCTATTCCACCTATAGTGATATATCCATGGCTCACGCTCATGTATTGCGTGAAGATTGAAAAGGTTTGAGAACATCAAAAGTATGAAACAATTGCTTGGCTTGTCCTCGGGGTTGTGCATGATTTAAATATGTTGTGTGGTGAGGATGGAGCATAGCCAGACTATATGATTTTGTAGGGATAGCTTTCTTTGGCCATGTTATTTTGAGAAGACATAATTGCTTAGTTAGTATGCTTGAAGTATTATTATTTTTATGTCAATATGAACTTTTGTCTAGAATCTTATGAATCTGAATATTCATGCCACAATTAAGAAGAATTACATTGAAATTATGCCAACTAGCATTCCACATCAAAAATTATCTTTTTATCATTTACCTACTCAAGGATGAGCAGGAATTAAGCTTGGGGATGCTTGATACGTCTCCAACGTATCTATAATTTTTGATTGCTCCATGCTATATTATCTACTGTTTTAGGCAATATTGGGCTTTATTATCCACTTTTATATTACTTTTGGGACTAACCTATTAACCGGAGGCCCAACCCAGATTTGCTATTTTATGCCTATTTCAATGTTTCGAAGAAAAGGAATATAAACCGGAGTCGAAACGGAACGAAATCAACTGGAGAAGTTACTTTTGGAACGAAAGCCACCAGATAGACTTGAACTCCACGTCAGGACATACGGGAGGTGCTCACGAGGGTGGGGGGCGCCCCCCCTAGGGCGCGCCCCCTGCCTCATGGGGCCCCCGTGGCTCCTCCAACGTACTTCCTGCACCCATATATATCGTCGTACCCTAAAACTTCCAGAACGGAGAATAGATCGGGAGTTTCGCCGCCAGAAGCCTCCATAGCCACCGAAAGCTAATCTAGACCCGTTCCGGCACCCTGGCGGAGGGGGCAATCCTTCTCCGGTAGCCATCTTCATCATCCCAGTGCTCTCCATGACGAGGAGGGAGTAGTTCTCCCTCGGGGCTGAGGGTATGTACCAGTAGCTATGTGTTTGATCTCTCTCTCTCTCTCATGTTCTTGAGGTGAAACAATCTTGATGTATCGTGAGCTTTGCTATTATAGTTGGATCTTATGTTTCTCCTCCCCCTCTACTCTCTTGTAATGAATCGAGTTTCCCCTTTGAAGTTATCTTATCGGATTGAGTCTTTAAAGATTTGAGAACACTTGATGTATGTCTTGCCGTGGATATCTATGGTGACAATGGGATATCACGTGATTCACATGATGTATGTTTTGGTGACCAACTTGCGGGTTCCGCCCATGAACCTATGCATAGGGGTTGGCACACATTTTCGTCATGATTCTCCGGTAGAACTTTGGGGCACTCTTTGAGGTCCTTTGTGTTGGTTGAATAGATGAATCTGAGATTGTGTGATGCATATCGTATAATCATGCCCACGGATACTTGATGTGACATTGGAGTATCTAGGTGACATTAGGCTTTTGGTTGATTTGTATCTTAAGGTGTTATTCTAGTACGAACTCTAGGGCTGTTTGTGACAATTATAGGAATAGCCCAACGGATTGATTGGAAAGAATAACTTTGAGGTGGTTTCGTACCCTACCATAATCTCTTCGTTCGTTCTCCGCTATTAGTGACTTTGGAGTGACTCTTTGTTGCATGTTGAGGGATAGTTATGTGATCCAATTATGTTAGTATTGTTGAGGGAACTTACACTAGTGAAAGTATGAACCCTAGGCCTTGTTGCCTAGCATTGCAATACCGTTTACGCTCACTTTTATCATTCGTCACCTTGCTGTTTTTATATTTTCAGATTACAAAAACTATTATCTACTATCCATATACCACTTGTATCACCATCTCTTCGCCGAACTAGTGCACCTATACAATTTACCATTGTATTGCGTGTGTTGGGGACACAAGAGACTCTTTGTTATTTGGTTGCAGGGTTGCTTGAGAGAGACCATCTTCATCCTACGCCTCCTACGGATTGATAAACCTTAGGTCATCCACTTGAGGGAAATGTTCTACTGTCCTACAAACCTCTACACTTGGAGGCCCAACAACATCTACAAGAAGAAGGTTGTGTAGTAGATATCAAGCCCTTTTCTGACGCCGTTGCCGGGGAGGTTAGCGCTTGAAGGTATATCTTTAGATCTTGCAATCGAGTCTTTTAGTTTCTTGTTTTATCACTAGTTTAGTTTATAAAAGAAAACTATAAAAAAAATGGAATTGAGTTTGTCTCATACGCTTCACCTTTTTAATATCTTTCGTGAGTATGATGGAAACGATAATTGTGCTCAAGTGCTAGTAGAAGAAATCTATAAAATGTTTGGCACTAAATATTTGAATGATGAGCATGATTGCAATGTTGTTAGTATGAATTCCTTGAATAATGATATGCAAAGCCACAAGCTTGGGGAAGCTATGTTTGATGAAGATGATATTTTTCCCCCAAGCTTTGATGAGAAAATTTACTATGATGAAAGCATGCCTCCTATTTATGATGATTATATTTACGAAAGTGGATTTGAAGAGGTCATGACTTTAATTTGTGATGAATCCACTATTCCGGAAGAGGTTCCAATTGATTATGAGAAAAAAGTTGCTATCTATGATGATTATTGTGATGACTTGTATGCTATAAAGAATAATGATAACCATGAAAATTGTCATCATGATTTTAGTTTTCAATTGGATTATGCCTCACATGATAATTATTTTGTTGAGTTTGCTCCCACTATTATTCATGAGAAGAATTTTGCTTGTGTGGAGAGTAGTAAATTTTCTATGCTTGTAGATCATCAAAAGAATTCTTTAGGTGCTGTTTATATTGTTGAATTCATTCATGATTCTACTGAAAATTATTATGAGGGAGGAATATATGCTTGTAGGAATTGCAATAATATCAAGTTTCCTCTCTATGTGCTTAAAGTTATGAAGTTATGCTTGTTTTACCTTCCTATGCAAGTTGATTCTTGTTACTATAAGTTGTTTGCTCACAAAATCCCTATGAATAGGAAGTGGGTTAGACTTAAATTTGCTAGTAATAATCTTCATGATGCTCTCTTTATATTTCAATTATTATCCTTTATGTGAGCATCATTGAAATCATCATGCCTAGCTACGGGCATTAAACGATAGCGCTTGTTGGGAGGCAACCCAATTTTATTTGTGTCCCTTGATTTTTGTTCCTGTTTAGTAATAAATAATTCATCTAGCCTCTGCTTATATGTGGTTTTATGCTTTTAATTAGTGTTTGTGCCAAGTAGAACCTTTGGGAAGACTTGGGGAAAGTCTTGTTGATCATGCTGTATAAAACAGAAACTTTAGCGCTCACGAGAATTGCTGCCATTTTTAATTGGAGAGTGATATTTAGTTAATTATTTTTGAAGATGACTAATAGATAAATTCCTCAGGTCCATAAGTTTATTTGAGAATTTTATGAGTTCCAGAAATATACATTTGATCCAGATTACTACAGACTGTTCTATTTTTGACAGATTCTGTTTTTCATGTGTTGTTTACTTATTTTGATGAATCTATGGCTAGTAAAATAGTTTATAAACCATAGAGAAGTTGGAATACAGTAGGTTTAACACCAATATAAATAAATAATGAGTTCATTACAGTACCTTGAAGTTGTGATTTACTTTCTTATACTAGCGGAGCTTACGAGTTTTCTGTTAAGTTTTGTGTTGTGAAGTTTTCAAGTTTTGGGTAAGGATTCGATGGACTACGGAATAAGGAGTGGCAAGAGCCTAAGCTTGGGGATTCCCAAGGCACCCCAAGGTAATATTCAAGGACAACCAAGAGCCTAAGCTTGGGGATGCCCCGGAAGGCATCCCCTCTTTCGTCTTCGTTCATCGGTAACTTTACTTGGAGCTATATTTTTATTCACCACATGATATGTGTTTTGCTTGGAGCGTCAATTTATTTTGTTAGGATTTGCTTGCTGTTATTTAGAACAACGTTTTGCATCTTTTATTTCAATAAAAGTGGCATTGATAGCCTTTACTATGCCTATGTTAGAAGTCCACATGTTGCTGTTTGAAAACAGAAAGTTTACCGCTGTTGCAATAATTCCCTAGAAATTTCATAATGTGATAAAATGTTGAAACCTTTTGCATATTAAGCTACGTTAAATTTGCTACAGTGGGAATTTTATTTCGTAATTTTTGGAGCTAGGGAAGTATGGATGTTGCAGCATTCTTTATAGACTATCCTGTTTAGGCAGATTGCTGCTATGTTTGCATTGTTTTCATATGTTTGCTTCTTTAATGACTATATTTGAGGATATAACTATTATATATGCAGAGGAATTTAGTATGAAATGTTGAATAATAATTTTAGTGATTTTCTACAGTAGAGTATGATATGGTTTTTGCAATGGTTTATACTAACTTATCTCAGGAGTCCTTGTTGAGTTTTGTGTGGATGAAGCTTTTGAGATTTAGGGAGACCGTGATATGAGAGGAATTAAGGAGACACAAAAGCTCAAGCTTGGGGATGCCCAAGGCATCCCAAGATAATATTTCAAGAAGTCTCAAGCATCTAAGATTGGGGATGCCCCGGTTGTCATCCCACCTTTCTTCTTCAACAACTATCGGTTAGTATCGGTTGATCCTAAGTTTTTGCTTCTTCACATGATGTTTGCTATTCTTAGAATGTCATTTTCTTTTGCTTTGATTGCTGTTTGAATAAAATACCAAGATCTGAAATTATTAAATATTAGAGAGTCTTCACATAGTTGCATAATTATTCAACTACTCATTGATCTTCACTTATATCCTTTGGAGTAGTTTGTCATTTGCTCTAGTGCTTCACTTATATCTTTTAGAGCATGGTCATAGTTTTATTTTGAAGAAATAGATGAACTCTCATGCTTCACTTAGATTATTTTGAGAGTCTTAAATAGCATGGTAATTTGCTTAAAATCCTATTATGCTAGGTATTCAAGAATAATAAAATTCTCTTATGAGTGTGTTGAATACTATGAGAAGTTTGATACTTTATAATTGTTTTGAGATATGGAGATGGTGATATTATAGTCATGCTAGTTGAGTAGTTGTGAATTTGAGAAATACTTGTGTTGAAGTTTGTGATTCCCGTATCATGCACGTATGGTGAACTGTTATGTGATGAAGTCGGAGCATGATTTATTTATTGATTGCCTTCCTCATGAGTGGCGGCCGGGGATGAGCGATTGTCTTTTCCTACCAATCTATCCCCCTAGGAGCGTGTGTGTAGTACTTTGTTTCGATAACTAATAGAGTTTTGCAATAAGTATGTGAGTTCTTTATGACTAATGTTGAGTCCATGGATTATACGCACTCTCACCCTTGCACCATTGCTAGCCTCTCTAGTACCGTGCAACTTTTGCCGGTACCATAAACCCACCATATACCTTCCTCAAAACAGCCACCATACCTACCTATTATGGCATTTCCATAGCCATTCTGAGATATATTGCCATGCAACTTTCCACTATCCGTTTATTATGACACGCTTCATCATTGTCATATTGCTTTGCATCATCATGTAGTTGACATAGTATTTGTGGCAAAGCCACCATTCATAATTCTTTCATACTTGTCACTCTTGATTCATTGCATATCCCGGTACACCGCCGGAGGCATCCATATAGAGTTATACTTTGTTCTAGTATCGAGTTGTAATCATTGAGTTGTAAATAAATAGAAGTGTGATGATCATCATTCAATAGAGCATTGTCCCAAAAAATAGAAGGGAGGCCAAATAAAAATAAAAAATAAAAAATAAAATAAAAGGGACAATGCTACTATCCTTTTTCCATACTTGTGCTTCAAAGTAGCACCATGGTCTTTATGATAGAGAGTCTCTTGTTCTGTCACTTTCATATACTAGTGGTAATTTTTCATTATAGAACTTGGCTTGTATATTCCAATGATGGGCTTCCTCAAATGCCCTAGGTCTTCGTGAGCAAGCGAGTTGGATGCACAACCACTAGTTTCTTTTGTTGAGCTTTCATACATTTATAGCTCTAGTGCATCCGTTGCATGGCAATCCCTATTCACTCACATTGATATCTATTGATGGGCATCTCCATAGCCCATTGATATGCCTAGTTGATGTGAGACTATCTTCTCCCTTTTTGTCTTCTCCACAACCACCATTCTATTCCACCTATAGTGATATATCCATGGCTCACGCTCATGTATTGCGTGAAGATTGAAAAGGTTTGAGAACATCAAAAGTATGAAACAATTGCTTGGCTTGTCCTCGGGGTTGTGCATGATTTAAATATGTTGTGTGGTGAGGATGGAGCATAGCCAGACTATATGATTTTGTAGGGATAGCTTTCTTTGGCCATGTTATTTTGAGAAGACATAATTGCTTAGTTAGTATGCTTGAAGTATTATTATTTTTATGTCAATATGAACTTTTGTCTAGAATCTTATGAATCTGAATATTCATGCCACAATTAAGAAGAATTACATTGAAATTATGCCAACTAGCATTCCACATCAAAAATTATCTTTTATCATTTACCTACTCAAGGATGAGCAGGAATTAAGCTTGGGGATGCTTGATACGTCTCCAACGTATCTATAATTTTTGATTGCTCCATGCTATATTATCTACTGTTTTAGGCAATATTGGGCTTTATTATCCACTTTTATATTACATTTGGGACTAACCTATTAACCGGAGGCCCAGCCCAGATTTGCTGTTTTATGCCTATTTCAGTGTTTCGAAGAAAAGGAATATAAAATGGAGTCGAAACGGAACGAAATCAACTGGAGAAGTTACTTTTGGAACGAAAGCCACCAGATAGACTTGAACTCCACATCAGGAGATACGGGAGGTGCTCACGAGGGTGGGGGGGCGCCCCGCCCCCCTAGGGCGCGCCCCCCTGCCTCATGGGGCCCCCGTGGCTCCTCCAACGTACTTCCTACACTACTGGCCGTTGGATATCATCTAGATTCCACCAGATTTTGCCACATGTACAATCTAGAAGACTCCATGGTTGAACTTAAGCATAATGCACAAACCTCAAAGGACAAGCACTTCTTCTTTGTTATAGAATCTTCCGTATCAGAATTTCCCAAATGTTTTTCTACATGATTTGCCATTATTTGTTTTTACTTTATGCTTTACAACGCACAATTCCATGAATCTTAAAATAGATTAGCTTTCTTATAAAAACTAGATGATTTTGAATGAAATGAACTATAAGAATTAAACGAACATCTACATCATGCATATATGACTCAAGGCTTACATGCTATAATGTGGTATTTATTCATAATTTGGTTGCCAAATCTCATGCCTGCAATGCACGTGTACCTTACTAGTCTAAATGGTGTTTGTCTGTGTGTTGTGCGTGTTAAACACATTGTACGTAGTATCATACATGGTTTAGATTCCGAACATCTAGCTAGAGAATACATGTATTATGATTTGAATTCAACATAAAATGGATACATATATTTGAATTTGAGATCGTATACATGTAGTTTGTATTTATATAGGAATTTACTTCTCCTATATTCATGTCATGTGTTGTGAACATAATATTTAGATGGTTGTATAACTAAACCGAGTACAATCCCATTCGAATAGGGAAAATGTACTCAAATATAGTCCATATGCTAGACAACACATATTGTTTTTTTATTGTTGAGGGAAGTGCAAATTGTTTTGTTACTATACACGTTATGTTTGTTGTCCCGATTTTTTTAGTTTTGTTGTTGTTGTATTTAAATGCATTTCTAGTAATATAGTAAAACGGGACATGGCTATCTCTAGTGATGAGGTGTGAATTGTATTTTTTGGTACACGTTAAGCTTGTTCTCCCGAAATTTCAAGCCGCGCCTTGTTATGCCGAAATTTCAAGCTAGCATCTCTGTCGATCGTGCTGTGAAACTCCGGCCTCTTCAACCCGCGCCTTGTAACCCCGAAATATTTAAGATATATCTTTGTCTCATTGTGCTCCGAAAACTCCCTCCATCTCAACCCGCGCCTTGCTATCCCAAAATTACAACACACGTGAAAACTCCTACCTCCTCCGAAATCCCGACACGTGCAATGCCCGTGATACCCCTGAACCTAAAGAACTGCCTAGCTCAAATCGGTGGGGGTACTTTCATAAGTTACCCCACATTTCGGACAAGCGCGTCCCTAAGCCATGGTTCCCCACTCCCATCCCATCCTCCCAACCATTCGTACACTGAGGCCGCGAAATCCTGCGAAACCCCACACCCTCCTCCATCCGCCACCCAGCCAGAGCCTCTTCCTCGATGACGTCGTCCACAACAATACCTCGACGTCCCTCATCCATCATACCGGATGAGGATCCGTCGTCGATCTCGTCTTCCTGCCAGTTCAGCCACCCCATCCTTAACCTCCAAGGAGTTGCCCCGATGTTCCCCTCATATTTCGCGCCACCTCCATTCCGACACCGCCGTCTTCACCTGCACCACCGGAAGAGTTGCATCATCACTATTTCCTCGGATAAAGCCGAGGCCTAATAGGCGCCACCGAAGAGGTTGTACACTAATCGCCACATTTTCTTCTTGATTCAATCTCACGGTGCTGCCGACGCTCGGTCCCGAGCCGACATGGTGCAGCTCCATCCACGGTGGCGTCACCGGCCAATTCCTCCACGACGTCGCTCCCTCAGCAGCGACATCCACATTAGTAGGAGCTGCTACTGCTTTAGCTCTCGCTTGCGCTGCTATTCTGCTCTTGCTCTCGGTCCCCTGCCTGGTCTGCTCTTGCTATTGCTCTTGCTCTTGCTCGCGCTGCTGCTCTCGCTCTTGCTCTTGCTTGCGATGCTGCTCTGATTTAGCTACACTTTAGTCGACTGAATCAACTTTTGGGTCTGTCGATTTTCAGGGGGTGGGCGGCTCGTCGGAGTTAAGGAAGAACTAGCCGCAGTGGGAGGGGGCTCGCTAGAGAGGTACCCCACTATCTATCTTAGGGTTCAGGGTGGGGTGGGGGTCGCCAGCGGTGGTGGGGCAGTGGCGTGGGGATCGTTGGAGAAAAAGCTCGGCACGGGGGGCCTAGAGGGATGGCCAGGGCGGCGGCGGACCGGCGGTGGGGAGTGGTTTCGGGGCGGGTGGGGCGGTGCACCATCGGCCACGGGCGGCGGGGGCGGCGGTTTGGCCGGTGGTGGCTGGCGGCTCAGGGGGTGGAGGTTGAAGATGAACTGCAGGCCCTTGATTTCATATACAACGGTTGGAAAATCGACTGACCAGAGATGAAAAAGGCAGTGGACTGACGTGTAGCCTCACCCTGCTACACAACCAGTTGCTCCGGCTCTTGCACGCGCTGCTGCTCCGGGCACTGCTGCTGCTGCTACTGCTTTTCTGCTACTAGTGCGTTCAGTTTTGACAGTAAAATTCAATTTTGACAACAAAATTCAGTTTCGACAGTTAAGTTCAGTTTCGACAGTTAAATTTAGTTTCGGCAGTTAAATACAGAGATGAGCGGCTGATGTATTTTACATCTAGCACTTTGTGGTTATGTATTTTACATCATCTATTGGAGATGATATTAGAATTCCACTCAGGTTAACGTTGTCTCTCTTGTCCTGCTTCAGCCTCGGCGTCGTACAACTCACCGGAGCTACTCCAACGACGAAACCCTCCATCACAGTGGAGCAGTACCCCGGGCTCCATCTCAAGATGCTTAAGATCCTCTTCCCCTCCTCCGACAGCCAAGTCACCCGAAGGATCCTCACCGGCCAACCCAATCACGCTGAGATCAATATGGCTTCGCCAAAGAGGTTCTACACTTGTTGCATCTCTTTTTTACTCTACATGTTATATATAATGTCCACTGAGAAGACGTAGTAACGTGAAATATGATTATTTTATCCTACTATATGACAAGAAGTGAGGTACCAGGCAACTTAACTATCCGTGATGGACTCTCTTGAACGCCATCATTATTTATTTAGGTGCGTTTTAGCTGTGCATTTGTCGATGGGCTAGGAGTTGAGCTAGTAGGGCAGTGGCTTGGGTCCAAAGTAGTAGAAGTAGCACAAAAACATTTTTTAGCGCAGGCTTTTCCTTGCTCAAGCCTGCCAACTAGAATCGCCAGTGCTTGAAAGGAAAAGTGAAGGAAAAACATAGGAATTGGAAAGTTTCCTATGGTACTACTATTCAAAGGAGTGGAGCAAAGGATAACTGTAGGATTTGTTCCTTTAGTGTCTCCTTGAAGGAAAAACCATAGGAATTTTACTATCCACTTGTCCTCCTTTTCAAATTCCTATTCATGAAGCACAAGACTAAGAGATAGTAGCATAATAGCATTATAACCCTATATTTTCTTGTGGTTTGACTTAATCTCACCATGCTTCTTTGCATCCTATGATCTTCCAATTTTTGTGAACCAAACACCCATATTGGTAGAAATCCTGTGTTTTTAAATTCTCTGTTTTGCACGTGCATTCCTGTAACGCCCATGATGCGGCTATATCTCCCACGTGTCGAAGCACGACTTAGAGGCATAACCGCATTGTAAGCAATGTCACAAGTGGGGTAATCTTCACACAACCCATGTAATGAATAAGGAAAAGAGATACATAGTTGGCTTACACTCGCCACGTCACACAATAGCATAAATATCATTACATTCATCCAGATACAATCAAGGTCCGACTACGGAACCAAAATAAAGAACAACCCCAAATGCAACAAAGTCCCCGATCGCCCCAACTGGGCACCACTACTAATCGTCTGGAAAGGAAACGTAGTATCGTCCTGAGTCCTCATCGAACTCCCACTTGAGCTCAGTTGAATCTCCTGGCGAGGTATCATCGGTCCCTGCATCTGGTTTTGGAAGTAAACTGTGAGTCACGAGGACTCAACAATCTCACACCCTCGCGATCAAGACTATTTAAGCTTATAGGTAGGGTAAAAGGTATGAGGTGGAGCTGCAGCAAGCACTAGCATATATGGTGGCTAACATACGCAAATGAGAGCGAGAAGAGAAGGAAAAAGCACGGTCGACAAACTATGATCAAGAAGTGATCCTAGAACAACCTACGTTCAAGCATAACTTGAGACCGTGTTCTCTTCCTGGACTCCACCAAAAAGAGACCATCACGGCCACACACTCTGTTGATTCATTTTAATTAAGTTAAGTTCAAGGTTATCTACAACCGGACATTAACAAATTCCCATATTCCCATAACCACGGGCACGGCTTTCGAAAGATCAAATCCCTGCAGGGGAGTCCCAACTTAGCCCATCACAAGCTCTCATGGTCAACGAAGGATATTCCTTCTCCCAAGACAATCCGATCAGACTCGGAATCCTGGTTACAAGACATCTCGACAATGGTAAAACTAAACCAGCAAAGCCGCCCGATGTGCCGACAAATCCCGATAGGAGTCCCACGTATCCCGTTCTCAGGGCACCGGGGATAGGTCAAGCTACGAGTAAAGCCAACCCTCGAGTTGCCCCAAGGTGGCCCCGCAGGCTGCCCATTTCAGACCAACACTCAGAGGAGCACTGGCCCAGGGGGGTTTAAATAAAGATGACCCTCGGGCTCCGGAAACCCAAGGGAAAATAAAAGGCTAGGTGGTGAATGGTAAAACCAAGGTTGGGCATTGCTGGAAGAGTTTTATTCAAGGCGAACTGTCAAGGGGTTCCCATTATAACCCAACCGTGTAAGGAACGCAAAATCAAGGAACATAACACTGGTATGATGGAAACTAGGGCGGCAAGAGTGGAACAAAACACCAGGCATAAGGCCGAGCCTTCCACCCTTTACCAAGTATATAGATGCATTAAAGTAGACAAGATATAATAATGATATCCCAACAATAAACATGTTCCAACAAGGAACAAACTCCAATCTTCACCTGCAACTAGCAACGCTATAAGAGGGGCTAAGCAAAGCGGTAACATAGCCAAACAATGGTTTGCTAGGACAAGGTGGGTTAGAGGTTTGACATGGCAATATGGGAGGCATGATAAGGAAGTGTTAGGTATCGTAGCATAGGCATAGCAAAACAGCGAGCATCTAGCAAGCAAAGATAGAAGTGATTTCGAGGGTATGGTCATCTTGCCTACAAAGTTCTCCGAGTTGACGTTAGCTTGATCCTTGTAAGCGTACTCAACGGGCTCCTCGATCACGTACTCGTCTCCCGGATCTACCCAAATCAAGAACACAAGCAAAGGGATACACAATCAACCACGTGCAATGCACAAGCAACATGATGCAAAACATGACATGATATGCGGGATGTGATATGCGATGCATATGCATGTTTTGGAAAGGAAAGATTGAACCTGGCCTCAACTTGGAAAACCAAGAGTGCCACTGGGAAGAGGAGTTGATTTCGGTCGAAATTGATATAAAGATCACTGGAATCGGATGCACGGTTTGCAAATGGCAAGCAAAACAAATATGGCACCGATATGCGATTAACAGCACGAGACCATCTAAATGCATCAAGAACAACAAGCTACTGCACTCTAACATAACAAAAAAATAAATGGCAGGGATCCACTCAAGATTCTTGACAAAAGATGAACACTGAGCTACGGCTAATTCACTCAATAGCAGGTTCAAACAAGCATGGCAAAAGTGCAAAAGATATCAGGTTACAGACTTAGTGAAAATAACAACAAGTCAGGAATTTAACATCAGGAAGCAATGTTTAGAGCAAGGTAACAACATGCTACAGGAACATATCATGGAAAAGCAAGACATTGCATGAAGCGACTCAAATCATACAACAAAAGTCCCTTACTGACCTTAAGCCAAAAGGGATCAGAAAATACAATGGCAACCATGTGAACATAGCAACTTTCGTTAACAGATTCAGACTTAGCAGAAAACTGGAACATGGCAAAACAGATATTAAGTAGGCATGTTTACGAGCTCGATGCACTCACCACAAAGCATGGCATGACAAACTACGCATACACCCAGCAAGTAGACATGGCATAGAAGCTAAACATGGCAAGAACACCCTCCTAGCATGCACGGATCAACTACAACAACCTCGGGAAAAATGCTTAACATGTAAACATTCTGCCAGGAACATTTTATGGCAAAAGTAGAGCTCGATTGAGTCAAGCTAGTATGCTCCATAAATGAACACAAAGACATGGATGGATAGAGCACCACAATATCTACAAAACATCCTTACTGATCATGCTTGAGGGAGTCCTGGATTAGGGGGTCTCCGGACAGCCGAACTATATCTTTCGGCCGGACTGTTGGATTATGAAGATACAAGATTGAAGACTTCATCTCGTGCCCGGATGGGACTCTACTTGGCGTGGAAGGAAGGCTAGGCAATACGGATATGTATATCTCCTCCTTTGTAACCGACCTTGTGTAACCCTAGCCCCTCCGGTGTCTATATAAACCGAAGGGTTTTAGTCCATAGGACAACATAGAATCATACCATAGGCTAGCTTCTAGGATTTAGCCTCTCCGATCTCGTGGTAGATCTACTCTTGTACTACCCATATCATCAATATTAAGCAAGCAGGACGTAGGGTTTTACCTCCATCAAGAGGGCCCGAACCTGGGTAAAACATTGTGTCCCCTGCCTCCTGTTACCATCCGCCTTAGACGCATAGTTCGGGACCCCCTACCCGAGATCCGCCGGTTTTGACACCGACATTGGTGCTTTCATTGAGAGTTCCTCCGTGCCATCGCCAGAAGGAAGGATGTCTCGTCTCGTCTTTAAAGACGGTACTACTGTTGGGGGAGCTATGGTTGTCGGCCAAACTCTCCGGCTAGGCGGGTTCATTATGACCGCCTGTTCGGCCGCCACACCGACGATGAATTCTCGGGTCATCAAAAACAGCCTCCACGTCAAATCGGCACTCGCCGAACAGATGAATCCAATGGAGCTCTCCTCCTTAAACGAGCTCTTGGATCGCATCGCCGCCTTGGGAGTCGCTATGGACTATGATCGGATTGGGCTTAAACCCGATTAAAGGGAGATTAACTCTCCACCGGTCACCCATCATATTTTAGTGGTGGAGGAACAATGCAGCGACCTTTCCTCTATCCTGAGGACCAACTATGTCCGGATTCCCGAGCTCTCCAAGCCGGATGCCCGTTCGCGGGAGGACAACATCCAATCCCTGAACTTAGAGTCAAGCAGCGGACCAGGATTAGCGTGTAACATCCCGGAACCAGAACTTCCAAAATTGGAAACTCCTCGGCCCCTGGATCCTAGATTAGGTAGGGGTTTGGATTCAATTCCACCCACCCACCCAAACACAAGCGACCTTTCCCATTTCAGGCAAGAGCCCCAGGAAACAATACATCATTACTGGGCCAGATTCCTCCTTGCGATGAACAAGGTTAAGGACTGTCGCGAGGAAGACGCAATCTTATTTTTCTGCAATAATTGCACGGACAAGGGAATCCTTAACGCCATAAATCGCCGTGAGATAACACGCTTCGCTGACTTGGCGTCCATAGTACGAAAGTACTGTGCGATGGAATGTGCCTGGAAAACCGAAACAAACTTTTGGGATAATCCGGCCCTGAACACAAACCCAGTCCGAAATAAAAGGGTGCATCATCACAATACACCCGGGTTAACTACCAAAAAGAAAAAACCTCTATAGGGCAAGGAGCCGTACTGGAGGGATGGCTCAACGGACCCTGCAAAATTCATAGCACGGCGGATATAATACCAACGCACAGCCTTAGAGCATGTTGGATACTCCTGCAGGTGGCCAAAAGTGGTGAGGATCTTCTTATCCCACATACCACAGAGCACCATGCTGTGGATAACAATACGGTGTTAACAGTGTTCGAGACCTTTGCGTCAAATAATAGGCGCAAGCGAACACTCTGCAGTATGGCCGAAATCTGCCACGTAGCAGCAACAAATCCATGGAGTGACACGGCTATTACCGTCGATGCCAGTGATGAACCCAAATTCCGAACAGCCCGAGCACCAGCCGCACTGGTCCTCAGTCCTATCGTGGACGGCTTTTGACTCACCAAAGTACTCATGGACGACGGCAGCGGACTAAACCTCATCTATGAGGAAACCTTTCAAAAGATGAAAATAGACTGGAACCGCATCGAGCAAAGTAGCACAACCTTCAGAGGAATTATCCCCAGTCGGGAAGCACGCTGTGCTGGGAAAATCACAATAGATGTGGTATTCGGCACGCCAGACAATTACAGGTCCGAAGAAATTACATTCCAAGTGGCCCCGTTCAGCAATGGCTATCACGCTCTTTTAGGATGGGAGGCGTTCACAATCTTCCAAGCCGTACCCTATTATGGGTACATGAAGCTTAAAATGCCCGGACCCAATGGAATCGTCACTCTCACCAGTGATCCGGACACATCACTCGGCACCGAAAACAAAACAGCGGCATTGGCCCTTGAGGCATTATCCGAAGCCCTCTCGGCCGAGGAGTTAACCACGCTACGCTCCAAAGTGGACAGGGACGATGTGATACTCGACAAGAGATCCAAGTCCACCTCTTTTAAACCAGCGGATGAAATAGTCAAATTCCAAGTCCACCCAACGGACCCTACCAAAATAGCCTCCATCGGGGCATAGTTAAACCCCGCTGTGGATGCCGCACTACGAGAGTCCCTGCGCGAGAATTGGGACATATTCGCCTGGCATCCTTCAGACATGCCAGGAATCCCACGCAGGCTGGCCGAGCATAGCCTCAATATCCTAAAGGGATTCAAGCCGGTCAAGCAAGCTCTTCGGCGTTTCTCCGAACCTAAGAGATAGGCCATGGGATAAGAACTAGCCAAGTTATTGGAGGCCGGATTCATCAGAGAAATAAAACATCTGGACTGGCTAACAAACCTGGTGATGGTACCAAAGAAGGACAAATCCTGGCGCCTTTGCGTCGATTCCAAAGACCTCAATAAAGCTTGCCCAAAGGATCCCTTCCCCCTCCCAAGCATCGATCAAATCATTGACGCTACCGCAGGACACGAGTCATTGTGTTTCCTCGACGCATACTCCTGTTACCACCAAATCAAGATGGCGGAGTCCGACCAAGAAGCAACGGCATTCATCACACCATACGGTCCCTTCTGTTTCAATACAATGCCTTTTGGGCTCAAAAACGCCGGCGCAACATATCAGCGCATGATTCAGACATGCCTGGAGAAACAAATTGGCAAAACAGAAGAGGCATACGTAGACGATGTGGTCGTCAAAACCAAACACGTCAACTCTTTGATAGTTGACTTGAGGCTCACATTCGACAACCTCTGAACATATGACATCAAGCTCAATCCGGAAAAATGCGTTTTCGGCGTACCAGCCGGAAAGCTCCTGGGATTCGTCGTCTCCAGTAGAGGTATTGAAGCTAATCCGGCCAAAATCTGAGCGTTGTCACAATTGGCTACCCCAACAGACCTCAAACAAATCCAGAAGCTAACTGGATGCGTGGCAGCTCTAAGCCGCTTTATCTCCCGCTTGGGAGAAAAGGCTTTACCCCTTTATCGCCTCCTTCGACGCGCCGAACACTTTGAGTGGACAGACGCGGCCACAGCCGGATTGGAAGAAATAAAGGCCATTCTGGAACCAACCCGATCCTGGCCGCGCCAAACATCAGCGAACCAATGCTGTTGTACATTGCGGCAACTCATCAAGTTGTAAGTGCGGTGCTCGTTGTCGAACGGGAAGCGGACGGACACAAATTCCCTCTTCAAAAGCCGGTATACTATGTATCCACTGTCCTCACTCCATGCAAATCACGGTACCCGCATTACCAAAAAATAGCATATGTGGTATTCATGGTATCGCGAAAACTACGACACTACTTTCAAGAGTGTTCGATTACAGTAGCCTCGGAAGTGCCACTTAATGATATTATCAACAACCGCGACGCTACGGGCCGCATTGCCAAATGGGCCATTGAGCTCCTACCATTCGACATAACATACAAACCTCGCCGAGCCATTAAATCGCAAGTACCGGCCGACTTTGTCTCCAAATGGACAGAGGCCGAACTCCCTAAAGAGTACGGTGCATACTCCAATTGGATCATGCACTTCGACGGTTCTAAAATGCTGGCCGGTCTAGGGGCTGGCGTCGTCCTGACGTCCCCAACCGGAGATACCGTTCGGTACATACTGTAAAAATTGTATACAGATTCCAACAATGCAGCCGAATACGAAGCACTGTTGCATGGTCTTCGGATGGCAGTCTCCATGGGCATTCAACGCCTGGAGGTGCGTGGGGATTCAAACCTCGCAATATCCCAAATTAACGGAGATTTCGACGCCAAGATCCGAAAATGGCGGCCTATCGAAATGCCGTCCTAAAAATGTCAGCTTGGTTCGAGGGACTCGAATTTCACCATGTGGCTCAGGAAAACAATCAGGCGGCGGATATCCTCGCCCGCATCGGCGCAAAACGCGACGCGGTCCCCCCAACATATTTCTGGAAAGGCTTTTCAAGCCATCCATAGCATGGGAAGGGGACACCGGTAAGAACAGTCCGAACCCGGCCAAAATACCCGATACTGAAATCTCTGACACAATTGGAGGCTCCGCCACCGAAATAACACCTTCAGCCCATGAAATAATGGCCATTATTGCCCCGTGGACAGAACCATTCCTGTCCTACCTAACTAGACAGGAACTTCTGGAGGACCAAAATGAGGCACGCTGCATAGTGCGGCGATCCAAGGCCTACAGGGTCCATGAGGGAGAATTGTACAAGAAAATCACTACCGGAGTCCTTCAAAGGTGCATCTTCGAAGAGGAAGGGCGGAATCTTTCGGCAGAAATTCACGCCGGACTTGGCGGTCATCACGCCGCAGCCCGAGCTCTTGTAAGCAAGGCCTTCCGTACAGGATTCTATTGGCCAACGGCCCGGGCAGATGCACATGACGTGGTCCAATGTTGCGCCGGTTGCCAGCTCTTTGCAAATCAATGCCACATGCCACCCACCGCCCTCCAAACAATCCCCATTACATGGCCCTTTGCGGTCTGGGGGCTTGACATGGTTGGACCCCTTAAAGGGGGAACCCACAAGAAAAAATACTTATTGGTCATGGTGGATAAATTCACCAAATGGATAGAGGCCAAACCGGTTAAAACAGCCGAATCCGGACCGGTGATAGATTTCATATCCGGGGTTGTACACCGTTACGGCGTCCCCCACAGCATCATCACTGATAACGGCACGAACTTCACAGCCGACGAGGTAAAACTCTGGTGCAGCAACATGGGCATCAAGCTCGATTATGCCTCAGTATATCACCCACAAACCAACAGTCAAGTTGAGCGAGCAAACGGTCTTATAATGAGCGGCATTAAACCTAGATTAGTGCATTCCTTAATGGAGTCTAACACGCACTGGGTAGAGGAGCTCGACTCCATACTCTGCGGGCTGCGGACCATGCCGAATCGTAGTACCGGATATACACCCTTCTTTATGGTGTACGGCGCAGAGGCAGTCTTGCCCTGTGACATAATTCATGACTCACCTAGAGTGCGCATGTACGGAGAAAGAGAAGCTGAGATCGATCAGCAGGACAGTCTAGACACCTTGGAGGAGGAGCGCGACATAGACAAAGCCCGTTTCGCATTTTATCAGCAACAGGCTCGCAGATACCAAAGCAGAGAAGTACGGGCCAAAACTTATAACATTGTGAACTAGTTCTACGCCTGCCGGATAAGAAAAAGAACAAGCTCGATCCCAAATGGGAAGGTCCCTTCATTATCGACCAAGTTCTGACCGGTGGAGCGTACCGACTGCGGGATGCATCCACTAGTCGACTTGAGCCGAACCCATGGAATGCGGCCAGGCTCTGAAGATTCTACGCCTAGCACCGGACTCTATCTTAGTACCCTCCCTTTGTCCATTTTTCACAAATACATTATCAGTCTTGTTTTCCTTTCTTTCTTTCTTTTCTTATTTCTCTAGGCCTTCAAGGGTCACCTTGTGCCTTGTTTGCACATTACAGATGCGCTAGCCACACTCTTCATACCTGGGGGCTTCTTTCACAGAAGCTTAAATTATTTATCCGAGCTTCATGTGTTATACTTCCGCATGTACTTTTTTTCACCATTATATGCATCGATATGACTTAAGTTTTTGGCCAAGCTGGGTTGTCTGGCTCTTGTATTTATGCCCTACGTTCCCGTTAATTTGGCTAGGGCATAAGGGGATCACCTCTGCGATTGTTAGCGCCGGGTCAGCCGGATGTGTACCTCAGACTAGGTGAAGCCGAAAGCTAGCGTTCTTAAGGGAATATTCGGTCGGTGAACAAAAGATGACTTTTATTTTTCATATCTACCCCCAGATGTTTTTCCTGCGTTTCCTATCATAGTCCGGGCATGCACTTTAGGGCATGCTTGCCCAGGGAAAGGAACCCTTAATGGAACTATTCTCCTTGGAAGATGTTTCTTACTACCCATGTAATATAACATAACTAGTTGGGCACTTGTCTGATAAAGCACTAATGACCCCTACGCCTAGTCTCCACGCATACCCCGGTTCTTATATAACTGAGCGGGTATTCGGATACACTCCGGACTATTGGGCCCAGAGGATGATGAAAAAAGGTCCGCAATGACAAACGATCTACAATCCGGCTAGAAGGCATTATACATGTCACTTCAATTACATAGTCATGCAGACTGACTAAATTCTTCTTCTATACCATCCAACAGGCGGTCTAGCTTACAATCCTGTTGGGAATACTTTGCAGCTAATTCTACTTGCCCATAAACTAAGCTAACAGGAATCTCTTTTCCGTTGGGCTCCACAGGTCCGACCACGGCCATGTGATTTGGGTCTGCTTTGGTATACCGTGTCTTCACCATGGCCCAAACTTCTCTAGCACCCTATTGGCAGGCTGATATCTTCCATAATCGGAAGCGCCACTGCGCTCCATTGAGCTTCTCCGCAAGCTCCGCAACACCCTCTGGCAGGGAGACGGACGACCACAAGGCCTGGGCAACACCCTGCATCACCTGCCGAACTTGTTCATGCAGATGTGACAGCTCGGATAGAAGATCACCCGCAGACCCGGGCATTTCCTTCACAGGACGACCCGTCAGCATACCTACAGACATAACACTGTTAGTCGGCTTCTTCGCCGAATACCTTTAAAGGATTCGTTCAAGCACTTACTAAAAATGCCGCATCGAAGCCTCTTATTCTCCTTCTCGGAGTCTGCAAGCTGGCCCCGAACGTCTTTTAGTTCCACGTTCAGCCTTATATTGGCGTCTTGGAGACTGGTTTTCTCTCGCCTAACCTCAGTCAGCACGCGTTTGCCAGCTTCTAGCTGCCGCATAACATGCTGGTCCCCCGGATTTTCTCCGGATTCATCTGCAAAATCTATTGTTAGATCTGCAGCCACGCCGCGCACTATATGGTAACCATCATTCTTTAAAATGTTACCAGCGGGAGGCTTTTTCTGTTCCTGCAATGCGGCAATGGCGGCCCGCAGTTGGGTCTTGCATTCCTCCAGCTCCTGGGACAGACTAGTATTCTTCTCTCTATGAACCTGCACAATAAAGATGATCCTTAAATCAGTTCTGCTAACTGTTTCAAGTCTCAGGGGCTACTGATACATACAAATCATCAGATTCACTCACCCGTAGATCCTTTACATACTGATCCATGGCTCTGGCTAGACCATCTTGAGCGGCACGGAGGTACGCCTCTCCAGAATTAAAGGCATCAAACGCCTCTGGTGAGAAACAAGCGTCACGGAGTATGGCCCGGCGGCGCCTATGATTCATGGCGCTTTCCACTTCCGAGTTTGTAGCAGATAACCTATCTGCATCCTCTGTAGGGGGATTATCCGGCGCCTGCCCCATATCGGCTTCTGCCTCCGTGTCCGGTCCTGGTGCCTGACTAGTGGAAGCGTGATCGGCGACATCGCTGGACATATTCCGGCGAGTGTTTTTTCTGTTAAAGAAACACGGGCGTCATTATATTTTGAGAAATACAACAATCACAGAGCGGGGTTTGTTGTACCTTTGCGCCGGCGTCTCCGTCCTAACCGCCTTCCTTTTTGGCCTACCTGGCCTCGGCGCCTCCTGTTGGCGCGTTGCTGCAGGGCGTCCCGAATGCCTTCCCTGTAAAAAGGCCATGTGAATATGGTGGGTGAAGTGTCTAATAGGGGATCCTACTTTTTTGAGTTGGGACTTTTCGGTTTTTCTTACGTGCGATGCAGGGAGCAGTCCGGGATAGTCGGCCGTAATGGCCACCATGGCATCGTCGCAGCTCAACTGATAGAACTGCCGGTTTATCAGCTCTACGGAGATAACCGGATCTTCTTCAAGTCCGGAGTCAAGGGCCGGTCAGGGTCCCCCGGTTGTGGAGAAGGGCTGCAGACCTCCTTTATGGCCTTTCGCAGTTCCTGCCTTAAATTGGCAAGGTGAATACTTACAATGAAAAACACGGGAAGATGGAAGTAAGGGGATATAGCTTGCCCAGCTTGGAGGATTATACATGGAGAATCTGTCCCGTGGCTTGATGCGGGTGAACTCCTCCTATTCTCCCTTAAATAGTTCAGACAACATTTTGGCTAATGCGGCAGCATCGCCCAGACCCTTACGCCCGTAGCGGGTGGCGTCATCCTCCCCGTTGAAACACCATAAGGGATGCCCACGATATTGAAGTGGTTGCACTCCCCACATTATACAAATCGACATAACTTCGGTTATTGTCAAACCTGACTGAGCCAGTGCCTTAATCCGGTTCATCAGATAGAGGACTTCTCTGTCATCTTCCACCTAGGGGATCCGCGGGCGCCAACTTCGGCGCTTCTTTAGAGGAGCATTATTGAACTCAAGAAGACCCCGCCGAACAGGGTCTGGAAGGGGAACGTCCTCCATATAAAACCATTCTGAAGGCCAGTCTTCGGACGACTTCTTCGGGGTACCGGACAGATATCCCGTATCGGCGATACGCCATACTTTGGCTCCGCCCACTTGATAAAGTGATTCCCTCTGTGTGCGAGGGACAAGGAAAAATAGCCTTTTCCACAGCTCGAAGTGAGCCTCGCAGCCCAGGAACAACTCGCAGAGAGCAACATAGCCAGCGATGTGTAGGATGGAGGCAGGGATGAGATTGTGTAGTTGGAGGCCATAGAACTCCAGGAGCCCGCGGAGGAATGGATGAATTGGAAATCTGAGTCCCCTTAGTAAGTAAGGAACAAGGCAAACCCGTTCCCCCATGGAGGGACAGGGAAAGTTCTCCGCTTGCTCCCCGCCATTGTAGGTGGAGAGCCCAGCTCGAACGGGCACCATGTATGCCGGAGGAAGAAATCCTTTGGTCTGCAGTTCGACTAATCGACTATGTGGAACTGAACACCTCTCCCAATCACCAAGCTTAGGGCTACGGGGGCGGGAGGAGGAGCTGCGGAGGTTGGCCATGCTGGAATGGATCTTTTTGAAACGCGCTCTGATGGATTCTCGCTGAGGGGAGGATGGTGTGGATCGGATCTAAGAATCCCAATCCCTTTAATAGACAATTAATTTATCTGGCTAGGGGGGTGAATGTAAAAATGCCCTGGCGCCTCGTATTCGTTCGAGAAATTGCCCTTATTGGGTGCAGAAGCCAAGAGGATCAACATTTATGGGGTCGTATACTATTTACAAACACTTGGAAATTGGAGAAGAACCCGCCTTGCAATGCCGAAGACAATACTACGCACCGGACTCGTCAGCATTGAAGCCTGGTTCGGGGGCTACTGAGGGAGTTCTGGATTAGGGGCTCTCCGGACCGCCGGACTATATCTTTCGGCTGGACTATTGGATTATGAAGATACAATATTAAAGACTTCATCTCGTGTCCGGATGGGACTCTACTTGGCGTGGAAGGCAAGCTAGGCAATACGGATATGTAAATCTCCTCCTTTGTAACCGACCTTGTGTAACCCTAGCCCCTCCGGTGTCTATATAAACCGGAGGGTTTTAGTCTGTAGGACAACATACAATCATACCATAGGCTAGCTTCTAGGGTTTAGCCTCTCCGATCTCGTGGTAGATCTACTCTTGTACTACCCATATCATCAATATTAAGCAAGCAGGACGTAGGGTTTTACCTCCATCAAGAGGGCCCGAACCTGGGTAAAACATTGTGTCCCCTGCCTCCTGTTACCATCCGCCTTTGATGCACAGTTCGGGACCCCCTACCCAAGATCCGTCGGTTTTGACACCGACAATGCTCAAAAGAGGCATGGATCACTCTGTAGCAGCATGAATACATGGCATAAAAATATTAACAGGATAAAGACTTGGAAGATTTCTAAGTCCCTAAAATCAGCAACATTATGAGAGCTACTTTGCATTCTTGTGCTAGTCACCATAGAGACCACAAAAATACATGGCATACACCCCTGTAAAGATGGCATTGCATACTCCAAAACACATGTAGGGCTCAAGTTCATAGGAGGCACACATTAATCATGGCAAAAATGACAAAATTCCAATTACTAAAATGAATCTGAAAATAATACAAACTAGCACTCTTCCAACAGCATTTAGGGCATCAAGATGAACTCAAATGGACATGATGCAATGAGATGAAATGAAGTACTCGTCGAGACGAACAATTTGATATGCTACATGCCCAAACGGAGCTACGGATGATGAGATATGATGCTATGAAGAATGCCAAAAGTTACAGAAATTAGGGCAAAAGTCAACCCTAGTTGGATCCAGATCTGGATCGGGTTACTATAGCGGTGCGGAAAATGAGGATCGCTGTCCGGAGTTCGTAGGAGATGCGCCGGAGTCGAGGGATAGGGGCGGCTGGACGGCAAGGTGGCCACGGTGGGGCGGCGAGGTGGCGCCGGACGGCGAGGTGATGGTGCGGCCGGGCGGCGGAGGAGGTCGGCGAGGACGGGGCAGCGGTGAGGCCGACGCCGGCTAGGAGGAGACGGGCGGCAGGGAGCCGGGTCGCAGGCGGCGGGGCGCGGCCCGGTCGGGCAGTGGAGAGGGCCCGCGATGGGCCGGGCGGGCCGACGCGGCTGCGGGCGGCGGCGCGCCACGTGGCGGCCCCCGGCAGTTGGCGCGGCGATTGCGTCCGGCAGCGACGGACGTGTCCGGCCGCGCGGAGAGGAGCGGGACTAGGGTTAGGGGTGTATTTATCCGGAATTTTCGGGGGAGTGGCCTTTTATAGGTAAGAGGAGCTAGGAGGCTCCAAATTGAGCGCGGTTTGCGGCCACGCGATCGTGATCGAACGGCCTAGATGATGGAGGGGGTTTAGGTGGGTTTTGGGCCACTTTGGATGGGTGTTGGGCTGCAACACACACGAGGCCTTCTCGGTTCCTCGGTTAACCATTGGAGTATCAAACGAAGTCCAAATAGCACGAAACTTGACAGGCGGTCTACCGGTAGTAAACCAAGGCCACTTGGCAAGTCTCGGTCCAATCCGAAAACGTTCAACACCCGCACATGAAAAGAGGTAGAAAGGGACACCGGAGGACATAGGAGCGCCGGAATGCAAAACGGACAACGGGAAAAATGCTTGGATGCATGAGACGAACACGTATGCAAATGCGATGCACATGATGACATGATATGAGATGCATGACAAAGACAAAAGCACATGAAGACAAAAACCCGACAACGAGGAAATATCATAACTTAGTGCCGGAAATGGCAAGAGTTGGAATACAGATATGACAGGTTACATACGGGGTATTACTGTTGGGGAACGTAGTAATTTCAAAAAAATTCCTACGCACACGCAAGATCATGGTGATGCACAGCAACGAGAGGGGAGAGTGTAGTCTACGTACCCTCGTAGACCGGAAGTGGAAGCGTTATAACAACGCAGTTGATGTAGTAGTACGTCTTCACGGCCCGACCGATCAAGCACCGAAACTATGGCACCTCCGAGTTTTTGCACACGTTCAGCTCGATGACGATCCCCGGACTCCGATCCAGCAAGTGTCGGGGGTGAGTTCCGTCAGCACGACGGCGTGGTGACGATCTTGATGTTCTACCGTCGCAGGGCTTCGCCTAAGCACCGCTACAATATTATCGAGGATTATGGTGGAGGGGGGCACCGCATATGGCTAAGAGATCAATGATCAATTGTTGTCTCTTTGGGGTGCCCCCTACCCCCGTATATAAAGGAGTGGAGGAGGGGGCCGGCCAAGGAGGGTGGCGCGCCCAAGGGGGGGAGTCCAACTCCCACCGGGAGTAGGACTCCCCTTTTTCCTATTAGGAGTGGGAGAGGGAAGGAAGAGGAGGAGGGAGGAAGGAAAGGGGGGGCCGGCCCCCCTCCCAATTCGGATTGGGCTTGGGGGCGCGCCCCCTCCCTTGCTCCTTTCTCCTCCTTTCCACTAAGGCCCATATACCTCTCAGGGGGTTCCGATAACCTCCCGGTGATCCCGTATTGTCCCAATCTTACCCGGAACCTTTCCGGTGTCCAAATATAGTCGTCCAATATATCGATCTTTATGTCTCAACCATTTCGAGACTCCTCGTCAAGTCCGTGATCACATCCGGGACTCCGAACAACCTTCGGTACATCAAAATATATAAACTCATAATGAAACTGTCATCATAACGTTAAGCGTGCAGACCCTACGGGTTCGAGAACAATGTAGACATGACCGAGACATGTCTCCGGTCAATAACCAATAGCGGAACCTGGATGCTCATATTGGCTCCTACATATTCTATGAAGATCTTTATTGGTCAGACCGCATAACAACATACGTTGTTCCCTTTGTCATCGGTATGTTACTTGCCCGAGATTCAATTGTCAGTATCTCAATACCTAGTTCAATCTCGTTACCGGCAAGTCTCTTTACTCGTTCCGTAATACATCATCTTGCAACTAACTTATTAGTTGCATTGCTTGCAAGGCTTAAGTGATGTGTATTACCGAGAGGGCCCAGAGATACCTCTCCGACAATCGGAGTGACAAATCCTAATCTCGAAATACGCCAACCCAACATGTACCTTTGGAGACACCTGTACAGCACCTTTATAATCACCCAGTTACGTTGTGACGTTTGGTAGCACACAAAGTGTTCCTCCGGTAAACGGGAGTTGCGTAATCTCATAGTCATAGGAACATGTATAAGTCATGAAGAAAGCAATAGCAACATACTAAACGATCGGGTGCTAAGCTAATGGAATGGGTCATGTCAATCACATCATTCTCCTAATGATGTGATCGCGTTAATCAAATGACAACTCATGTCTATGGTTAGGAAACATAACCATCTTTGATCAACGAGCTAGTCAAGTAGAGGCATACTAGTGACACTCTGTTTGTCTATGTATTCACACATGTTATGTTTCTGATTAATACAATTCTAGCATGAATAATAAACATTTATCATGATATAATGAAATAAATAATAACTTTATTATTGCCTCTAGGGCATATTTCCTTCAGTCTCCCACTTGCACTAGAGTCAATAATCTAGTTCACATCGCCATGTGATTTAACATCAATAGTTCACATCACCATGTGATTAGCACCCATAGTTCACATCGACATGTGACCAACACGCAAAGGGTTTACTAGAGTCAATAATCTAGTTCACATCGCTATGTGATTAACACCCAAAGAGTACTGAGGTGTGATCATGTTTTGCTTGTGAGAGAAGTTTAGTCAACGGGTCTGCCACATTCAGATCCGTAAGTATTTTGCAAATTTCTATGTCAACAATGCTCTGCATGGAGCTACTCTAGATAATTGCTCCCACTTTCAATATGTATCCAGATTGAGACTTAGAGTCATCTGGATCAGTATCAAAACTTGCATCAACGTAACCCTTTACGATGAACCTTTTGTCACCTCCATAATCGAGAAACATATCCTTATTCCACTAAGGATAATTTTGACCAATGTCCAGTGATCTACTCCTAGATCACTATTGTACTCCCTTGCCAAACTCAGGGCAGGGTATACAATAGGTCTGGTACACAGCATGGCATACTTTATAGAACCTATGGCTGAGGCATAGGGAATGAATTTCATTCTCTCTCTATCTTCTGCCGCGGTCGGGTTTTGAGTCTTACTCAACTTCACACCTTTGTAACACAGGCAAGAACTCCTTCTTTGACTGTTCCATTTTGAACTACTTCAAAATCTTGTCAAGGTATGTACTCATTGAAAAACTTACCAAGCGTCTTGATCTATCTCTATAGATCTTGATGCTCAATATGTAAGCAACTTCACCGAGGTCTTTCTTTGAAGAACTCCTTTCAAACATTCCTTTATGCTTTGCAGAATAATTCTACATTATCTCTGATCAACAATATGTCTTTCACATATACTTACCAGAAATGCTGTAGTGCTCCCACTCACTTTCATGTAAATACAGGCTTCATCGCAAGTCTGTATAAAACTATATGCTTTGATCAACTTATCAAAGCGTATATTCCAACTCCGAGATGCTTGCACCAGTCCATAGATGGATCGCTGGAGCTTGCATATTTTGTTAGTACCTTTAGGATTGACAAAACCTTCTAGTTGCATCATATACAACTCTTCTTTAATAAATCCATTAAGGAATGCAGTTTTGTTTATCCATTTGCCAGATTTCATAAAATGCGGCAATTGCTAACATGATTCGGACAAACTTAAGCATAGATACGAGTGAGAAACTCTCATCGTAGTCAACACCTTGAACTTGTCGAAAACCTTTTTGCGACAGTTCTAGCTTTGTAGATAGTAACACTACTATCATCGTGCGTCTTCCTCTTGAAGATCCATTTAATCTCAATAACTCGCCGATCATTGGGCAAGTCAATCAAAGTCCATACTTTGTTCTCATACATGGATCTCATCTTAGATTTCATGGCCTCAAGCCATTTCGCGGAATCTGGGCTCATTATCGCTTCCTCATAGTTCATAGGCTCGTCATGGTCAAGTAACATGACCTCCAGAACAGGACTACCATACCACTCTGGTGAGGATCTCACTCTGGTTTACCTATTAGGTTCGGTAGTAACTTGATCTGAAGTTACATGATCATCATCATTAGCTTCCTCACTAATCGATGTAGTAGTCACAGGAACAGATTTCTGTGATGAACTACTTTCCAATAAGGGAGCAGGTACAGTTACCTCATCAAGTTCTACTTTCCTCCCACTCACTTCTTTCGAGAGAAACTCCTTTTCTAGAAAGGATCCATTCAAAGCAATGAATATATTGCCTTTGGATCTATGATAGGTATACCCAACATTTTCTTTTGGGTATCCTATGAAGACACACTTCTCCGATTTAGGTTAGAGCTTATCAGGTTGAAACTTTTTCACATAAGCATTGCAACCTCAAACTTTAACAAATGACAGCTTAGGTTTCTTGCCAAACCATAGTTCATACGGTGTCGTCTCAACGGATTTAGATGGTGCTCTATTTAACGTGAATGCAGCTGTCTCTAATGCATAACCCCAAAACGATAGTGGTAGATCGATAAGAAACATCATAGATCGCACCATATCTAATAAAGTACGGTTATGACGTTCGGACACACCATTATGCTGTGGTGTTCCAGGTGGCGTGAGTAGTGAAACTATTTCACATTGTTTTTAACTGAAGGCCAAACTCGTAACTCAAATATTTTACTTCTGCGATCATATCATAGAAACTTTCATTTTTGTTACGATGATTCTCCACTTCACTCTGAAATTCTTTGAACTTTTCAAATGTTTCAGACTTGTGTTTCATCAAGTAGATATACTCATATCTGCTCAAATCATCTGTGAAGATCAGAAAATAATGATACCTGCCACGAGCCTCAATATTCATCGGACCACATACATCAGTATGTATGATTTCCAACAAATCTGTTGCTCGCTCCATTGTTCTGGAGAACGGAGTCTTAGTCATCTTGCCCATGAGGCATGGTTCGCAAGCATCAACTGATTCATAATCAAGTGATTCCAAAAGCCCGTCAGCATGGATTTTCTTCATGCGCTTTACACCAATATGACCTAAACGGCAGTGCCACAAATAAATTGCACCATCATTATTAACTTTGCATCTTTTGGTTTCAATATTATGAATATGTGTATCACTACGATTGAGATCCAACGAACCATTTTCATTGGGTGTGTAACCATATAAGGTTTTATTCATGTAAACAGAACAACAATTTATTCTCTTACTTAAATGAATAACCGTATTGCAATAAACATGATCAAATCATATTCATGCTCAACGCAAACACCAAATAACACTGATTTAGGTTCAACACTAATCCCAAAAGTATAGGGAGTGTGCGATGATGATCATATCAATTTTGGAACCACTTCCAACACACATCATCACTTCACCCTTAAGTAGTCTATGTTCATTCTGCAACTCCCGTTTCGAGTTACTACTCTTAGCAACTGAACCAGTATCAAATACCGAGGGGTTGCTACGAACACTAGTAAAATACACATCAATAATCTGTATATCAAATATACCTTTGTTCACTTTGCCATCCTTCTTATCCGCCAAATACTTGGGGCAGTTCCGCTTCTAGTGACCAGTCCCTTTGCAGTAGAAGCACTTAGTCTCAGGCTTAGGACCAGACTTGGGCTTCTTCACTTGAGCAGCAACTTGCTTGCCGTTCTTCTTGAAGTTCCCCTTC
This sequence comes from Triticum urartu, assembly GCF_056163025.1. Taxonomy (NCBI): domain Eukaryota; kingdom Viridiplantae; phylum Streptophyta; class Magnoliopsida; order Poales; family Poaceae; genus Triticum; species Triticum urartu. Next base: position 430,535,155 of record NC_141879.1, read on the forward strand.
TTCCCTTTGCCCTTTTCTTGAAACTAGTGGTCTTGTCTATCATCAACACTTGATATTTTTCTTGATTTCTACCTTCGTCGATTTCAGCATTACGAAGAGCTTGGGAATCGTTTCCGTTATCCCTTGCATATCATAGTTCATCACGAAGTTCTACTAACTTGGTGATGGTGACTAGAGAATTCTGTCAATCACTATTTTATCTGGAAGATTAACTCCCACTTGATTCAAGCGATTGTAGTACCCAGACAATCTGAGCACATGCTCACTGCTTGAGCTATTCTCCTCCATCTTTTAGCTATAGAACTTGTTGGAGACTTCATATCTCTCAACTCGGGTATTTGCTTGAAATATTACCTTCAACTCCTGGAACATCTCATATGGTCCATGACGTTCAAAACGTCTTTGAAGTCCCGATTCTAAGCCGTTTAAGCATGGTGCACTAAACTGTCAAGTAGTCATCATATTGAGCTAGCCAAATGTTCATAACATCTGCATCTGCTCCTGCAATAGGTTTGTCACCTAGCGGTGCATCAAAGACATAATTCTTCTGTGCAGCAATGAGGATAAACCCTAGATCACGAATCCAATCCGCATCATTGCTACTAACATCTTTCAACTTAGTTTTCTCTAGGAACATATCAAAAATAAAACACGGGAGCTAAACGTGAGCTATTGATCTACAACATAGATATGCTAATACTACCAGGACTATGTTCATGATAAATTAAAGTTCAATTAATCATATTACTTAAGAACTCCCACTTAGATAGACATCCCTCTAATCCTCTAAGTGATCACGTGATCCAAATCAACTAAACCATAACCGATCATCACGTGAAATGGAGTAGTTTTCAATGGTGAACATCACTATGTTGATCATATCTACTATATGATTCACGCTCGACCTTTCGGTCTTAGTGTTCCGAGGCCATATCTGCATATGCTAGGCTCGTCAAGTTTAACCTGAGTATTCTACGTGTGCAAAACTGGCCTGCACCAGTTGTAGATGGACGTAGAGCTTATCACACCCGATCATCACGTGGTGTCTGGGCACGACGAACTTTGGCAACGGTGCATACTCAGGGAGAACACTTTTATCTTGAAATTTAGTGAGAGATCATCTTATAATGCTACCTTCAATCAAAGCAAGATAAGATGCATAAAAGATAAACATCACATGCAATCAATATAAGTGATATGATATGGCCATCATCATCTTGTGCTTGTGATCTCCATCTCCGAAGCATCGTCATGATCACCATCGTCACCGGCACGACACCTTGATCTCCATCGTAGCATCATTCTCGTCTCGCCAATCTTATGCTTCTACGACTATCGCTACCGCTTAGTAATAAAGTAAAGCATTACAGGGCGATTGCATTGCATACAATAAAGAGACAACCATATGGCTCCTGCCCGTTGCCGATAACTTGGTTACAAAACATGATCATATCATACAATAAAATTTAGCATCATGCCTTGACCATATCACATCACAACATGCCCTGCAAAAACAAGTTAGACGTCCTCTACTTTGTTTGTTGCAAGTTTTACGTGGCTGCTACGGGCTTAGCAAGAACCAATCTTACCTACGCATCAAAAACAACAACGATAGTTTGTCAAGTTGGTGTTGCTTTAACCTTCGCAAGGACCAGGCGTAAGCACACTCGGTTCAACTAAAGTTGGAGAAACTGACACCTGCCAGCCACCTGTGTGCATAGCACATCGGTAGAACCAGTCTCGCGTAAGCGTACGCGTAATGTCGGTCCGGGCCGCTTCATCCAACAATACCACCGAACCAAAGTATGACATGCTGGTAAGCAGTATGACTTATATCGCCCACAACTCACTTGTGTTCTACTCGTACATATAACATCAACACATAAAACCTAGGCTCGAATGCCACTGTTGGGGAACGTAGTAATTTCAAAAAAATCCTACGCACACGCAAGATCATGGTGATGCACAGCAACAAGAGGGGAGAGTGTAGTCTACGTACCCTCGTAGACCGGAAGCGGAAGCGTTATAACAACGCAGTTGATGTACTCGTACGTCTTCACGGCCCGACCGATCAAGCACCGAAACTACGGCACCTCCGAGTTTTTGCACACGTTCACCTCGATGACGATCCCCGGACACCGATCCAGCAAAGTGTCGGGGATGAGTTCTGTCAGCACGACGGCGTGGTGACGATCTTGATGTTCTACCGTCGCAGGGCTTCGCCTAAGCACCGCTACAATATTATCGAGGATTGTGGTGGAGGGGGCCACCGCACACGGCTAAGAGATCAATGATAAATTGTTGTCTCTCCGGGTGGCCCCCTGCCCCCGTATATAAAGGAGTGGAGGAGGGGGCTGGCCAAGGAGGGTGGCGCGCCCAAGGGCGGGAGTCCAACTCCCACCGGGAGTAGGACTCCCCTTTTTCCTATTAGGAGTAGGAGAGGGAAGGAAGAGGAAGGAGGGAGGAAGGAAAGGGGGCCGGCCCCCCTCCCAATTAGGATTGGGCTTGGGGGGGGGGCCTCCCTTGCTCCTTTCTCCTCCTTTCCACTAAGGCCCAATAAGGCCCATATACCTCCCGGGGGGTTCCGATAACCTCCCGGTGATCCGTATTGTCCCAATCTTACCCGGAACCTTTCCGGTGTCCAAATATAGTCGTCCAATATATCGATCTTTATGTCTCGACCATTTCGAGACTCCTCGTCAAGTCCGTGATCACATCCGGGACTCCGAACAACCTTCGGTACATCAAAATATATAAACTCATAATGAAACTGTCATCATAACGTTAAGCGTGCAGACCCTACGGGTTCGAGAACAATGTAGACATGACCGAGACACGTCTCCGGTCAATAACCAATAGCGGAACCTGGATGCTCATATTGGCTCCTACATATTCTATGAAGATCTTTATTGGTCAGACCGCATAACAACATACGTTGTTCCCTTTGTCATCGGTATGTTACTTGCCCGAGATTCAATTGTCAGTATCTCAATACCTAGTTCAATCTCGTTACCGGCAAGTCTCTTTACTCGTTCCGTAATACATCATCTTGCAACTAACTTATTAGTTGCATTGCTTGCAAGGCTTAAGTGATGTGTATTACCGAGAGGGCCCAGAGATACCTCTCCGACAATCGGAGTGACAAATCCTAATCTCGAAATACGCCAACCCAACATGTACCTTTGGAGACACCTGTACAGCACCTTTATAATCACCCAGTTACGTTGTGACGTTTGGTAGCACACAAAGTGTTCCTCCGGTAAACGGGAGTTGCGTAATCTCATAGTCATAGGAACATGTATAAGTCATGAAGAAAGCAATAGCAACATACTAAACGATCGGGTGCTAAGCTAATGGAATGGGTCATGTCAATCACATCATTCTCCTAATGATGTGATCGCGTTAATCAAATGACAACTCATGTCTATGGTTAGGAAACATAACCATCTTTGATCAACGAGCTAGTCAAGTATAGGCATACTAGTGACACTCTGTTTGTCTATGTATTCAAACATGTATTATGTTTCCGGTTAATACAATTCTAGCATGAATAATAAACATTTATCATGATATAAGGCAATAAATAATAACTTTATTATTGCCTCTAGGGCATATTTCCTTCAGTTACAACACTCCACCACTACGAAAGGATCTCGTCCCGAGATCTAGAACTGGAAAAAACTCCGGGTACTCAGAACGGAGGTGGTCCTCGTGTTCCCAGGTGGCTTCACGGTCGGAATGATGTGATCACTTGATTTTCAGGAATTTGATAGACTTGTTGCGAGTCTTGCGCTCAGTTTCTTCAAGAATAGCGACGGGGTGCTCATGATAAGACAGGTCTTCTTGGAGATCAATCTCTTCAATGTTGATGGTGCGGTCATGAGTCTTGAAACACTTGCGGAGTTGAGACACGTGAAACACGTCGTGCACGTTTGCAAAGTTGGACGGAAGCTCAAGTTGATAGGAGAGGTCGCCTCTTTTGCTGATGATCTTGAAAGGACCCACGTATCTGGGACAAGCTTCCCTTTGATACCGAAGCAACGAGTACCTTTCATTGGAGAGACGCGGAGGTAGACATGGTCTCCGATCTCGAAAGCCAAGTCACGATGTTTGCTATCATAGTAACTCTTCTGGCGCGATTGCGCGGCTTTGAGATTTTTGCGAATGACTTTGCACATTTCTTCTGCCTCTGTGATCAAGTCATTTCCAAGAAGTTGGCGTTCACCAGTCTCTGACCAGTTAAGAGGAGTACGGCACTTCCTGCCATAGAGAATCTCGAATGGGGCCTTGCCCGAACTCGCTTGGAAATTGTTGTTGTAGGAGAACTCGGCATATGGAAGACAATCTTCCCACTTCATACCGAAAGAAATGACACATGCCCTGAGCATATCTTCAAGAATCTGATTGACTTGCTCGACTTGGCCACTGGTTTGAGGATGAAAAGCTGTGCTGAAGCGGATGTTGGTGCCCATGGCCTTCTGAAAAGAATCCCAGAACTTGGAGGTAAAGATGCTACCATGATCTGAAGATATCAACTGCAGAATGCCATGCAGAGAGACAATCCTGGAGATATATAGCTCTGCCAACTGAGCAGCTGTGATAGATTCTTTGATGGGAAGAAAATGAGCCACTTCAGTGAGCTTGTCGATGACAACGAAGATAGCATCATTGACATGCTTGGACTTTGGAAATCCAGTCACAAAGTCCATGTCAATATGGCCAAACTTCCATTCTGGAATGGCAAGAGGTTGGAGGAGACCAGCTGGTCGTTGGTGTTCTGCTTTCACTCTTCTGCAGACATCACATTCATTCATGAACTGAGCAATCTCGCGCTTCATTCGAGTCTACCAATACGACTGCTTGAGGTCATGGTACATCTTTGTACTCCCAGGGTGAATAGAGAGGAGTGAATTGTGAGCCTCGTTCATAATGACTTTACGAAGGTCACCTTTTGGCACAACAATGCGATCCTCGAAGAATAGAGTATCCTTGTCATCAAGGCGATAGCACTTGTACTTGGGTTGACTCTTGGCAATCCCAATCTTCACCTTCTTCACCATAGCATCAAGAAGTTGAGCCTCACAAATCTGATCTTCCAAAGTAGGAGAGACTTGGAGGTTGGCAAGAAATCCTTATGGAACAACTTGAAGATTGAGTTTGCGGAAAGCTTCACAAAACTTCGGTTGGTAAGGCTCGATAATCAGACTATTGTAGTAAGCCTTCCTGCTCAATGCGTAAACAATTACATTAGCCTTGCCTGGAGTATATTCGATACTCGAATTATACTCTTGAATCATTTTGACCCAACGAGTCTGCCTGAGGTTGAGGTTTGGCTGAGTGAATATGTACTTGAGACTCTTATGATCAGTGAAGATGTCCACTTTTCTTCCCAAAAAGAGATGTCTCCATGTTAAAAGAGCATGGACAATTGCCGGCAACTCGAGGTCATGAGTGGGGTAGTTCTTTTCATTGGGCTTCAACTGGCGAGAGGTATAGGCCACAACTTTCTTCTCTTGCATCAACACTGCACCGAGACCTTGAAGGGAAGCATCACAGAAGACCTCGAACGGTTTCGATTCATCAGGAGGAGTCAGAACTGGAGCAGTGACTAACTTCTCTTTCAGGGTGTTGAAAGCAATGTCACATTCAGGCGACCAGACGTACTTCACATGCTTCTGGAGAAGGTTGGAAAGAGGCTTCGCGATCTTTGAGAAGTTCTCAACGAACCTTCGACAATAGCTTGCGAGCCCAAGGAAACTGCGGAGTTGCTTCACATTCTGAGGTGGTTCCCAATTCACAATTGCAGACACCTTCTCAGGATTAACAGCTATGCCCTTGGCGGAGATGATATGCCCAAGGTAGAGAACCTCATCGAGCCAAAACTCGCACTTTGAAAACTTCACATAGAACTGATGTTCTCTGAGTTTATCCAGCACCAATCTCAAGTGCTTGGCATGATCCTCCTTGTTCTTGGAAAAGACCAAAATGTCATCGAGGTAGACCAAGACAAAGTCATTTGTGTAGGCATTGAAGATGAAGTTCATCATGCAAGAGAATGTTGTAGGAGCGTTGACGAGGCCGAAAGACATGACAGTGTATTCATATGAACCATAGCTTGTTCTGAATGCTGTCTTGGGGATATCTTCTTCACGAATGTGAATCTGATGATAGCCCATACGGAGGTCAAGCTTGGAGAATACTTGAGCACCTTTGAGTTGTTCGAAAAGCTCATTGATGTTGGGAAGTGGGTACTTGTTCTTTATGGTCTTCTTGTTCAATGGACGGTAGTCGACACAAAGTCGGTCCGTTCCTTCCTTCTTCTTGACGAAAAGAACACCACAACCCCATGGAGAAGAACTTGGTCGGATGAGACCCATACGCTCTTGAATATCGAGTTGCTTCTTTAGCTCCTTCAACTCTTCAGGTCCAAGCTTGTAAGGACGTTTGCAAAGAGGTTCCGTGCCAGGCTCAAGATCGATGACGAATTCAACTGGCCTGTGCGGAGGCATTCCTGGAAGCTCTTCTGGAAAGACGTCTTGATATTCACAAACGACTGGAATCTGAGAGATGGCATCCAGCTCGCCCTTCTCATTGAGAGAAAACAGTTGGATGGTATCATCACGAGCGGCAAAGATGATTACATCCTCAGAAGAATGTGTCAATTGAATCTGCCTGGCAGCACAATCAAGCTGAGCCTTGTGCTTAGAAAGCCAATCCATTCCGAGAATAAGATCAATATCCGAGTTACCAAGGACCATTGGAGAAGAAAGAAACTTATAGTCTCCCAACGTGATAGTAACATCTGGAACCACCAAACTGGCACTCCAACGTTTACCCGGAGAAACGATATCCATTGATTTGCCCAAATGAGAAGAAGCGAATTTATTCTTGGCAAAAATTGGTTTTGACATGAAACAATGCGATGCACCAGTATCAAAAAGAACTTTTCCGGGGATATCGTTAACAGGAAGGTTACACATGATCACATCTGACGAGTCCTCTGCCTGAGCTGCGTTCATCAAGTTGACCTTGGCATGCTTGGGATTATGCTTGACCACTGTAGTGCTGGCAGACCTCACAGGAGGAGGAGGAAGATGCCTCTGATTGAAGCATTTGTTGGCATAGTGACCCTTCTGCTGACACTTGTTGCACGTGACCTCTGAAAGCGGACGGTGATACGGAGCACTTGATCTTGGAGCATGAGACGAAGTCTTGTTCTGAAAGCCTGGGTTGGGTGGGTGGGAAGATCCATTGCCACCTTTGCTCTTCTGCTGATAAGGCTGACGGAACAAAGGAGGAGGAGGAGGCAACCAATACTTTTGCTGCTTAGTTGCCACTTGAGTTGAGGAAGAAGGAGTTGCATCCCTGACTCATTTCTTGGAAGCATCGCACTTGAGTAGAGCAGTCTCATGTTTCAGTGCCATGTTGTAAAACTCATCGTACTTCTGCGGCTCAAAAAGCACAAGGTCTAGTTGGAGATCTTCTCTGAGGCCACCTCTGAACTGATAAATCATGATTTTCTCGTCAGGGACGTCTTGCTTAGCGAAACGAGCGATCTTCTGGAACATGATGTTATACTGGTAAATAGACAGGCTGCCTTGCTTCAGATTGCGGAACTCCTCACGCTTGCTCTCAACAACACTCTAAGGAATGTGGTGAGCTTTGAAGTCTTAACGGAATTCATCCCAGGTAATCACACGACCTCCTCTGGAATCTTTATATTGCTGATACCATTATGCAGCTTGGTCTTTGAGTTGGAACGAGGCAAACTTGACAAAATCCTCAGGCCTGACGTTGCTGCACTCGAAATGCTTGCAGATATCCACGAGCCAATCATCAGCGTCTGTTGCCTCGACACAGTTACTCAAGGTCTTTGGCTGGTTTGCGAGGAACTGGTTGAGTGTAGCAAATTGATTCTGATTGTTGCCATGGCCTTGATTCCCTTGGTTGCGCTCTTGCAAAAGTTGCATGATCAGTAATACGTCTCCAACGTATCTATAATTTTTGATTGCTCCATGCTATATAATCTACTATTTTAGGCAATATTGGGCTTTATTATCCACTTTTAAATTACTTTTGGGACTAACCTATTAACCAGAGGCCCAGCCCAGATTTGCTATTTTATGCCTATTTCAGTGTTTCGACGAAAAGAAATATCAAACGGAGTCGAAACGGAACGAAATCAACTGGAGAAGTTATTTTTGGAACGAAAGCCACCAGATAGACTTGAACTCCACGTCAGGAGATACGGGAGGTGCTCACGAGGGTGGGGGCGCCCCCCTAGGGCGCGCCCCCTACCTCGTGGGGCCCTAGTGGCTCCTCCGACGTACTTCCTGCACCCATATATATCGTCGTACCCTAAAACTTCCAGAACGGAGAATAGATCGGGAGTTCCGCCGCCAGAAGCCTCCGTAGCCACCGAAAGCTAATCTAGACCCGTTCCGGCACCCTGCCGGAGGGGGCAATCCTTCTCCGGTGGCCATCTTCATCATCCTGGTGCTCTCCATGACGAGGAGGGAGTAGTTCTCCCTCGGGGCTGAGGGTATGTACCAGTAGCTATGTGTTTGATCTCTCTCTCTCTCTCTCGTGTTTTTGAGGTGATACGATCTTGATGTATCGCGAGCCTTGCTATTATAGTTGGATCTTATGTTTCTCCTCCCCCTCTACTCCCCTTTGAAGTTATCTTATCGGATTGAGTCTTTAAAGATTTGAGAACACTTGATGTATGTCTTGCCGTGGATATCTATGGTGACAATGGGATATCACGTGATTCACTTGATGTATGTTTTGGTGACCAACTTGCGGGTTCCTCCCATGAACCTATGCATAGGGGTTGGCACACGTTTTCGTCGTGATTCTCCGGTAGAACTTTGGGGCACTCTTTGAGGTCCTTTGTGTTGGTTGAATAGATGAATCTGAGATTGTGTGATGCATATCGTATAATCATTACCATGGATACTTGAGGTGACATTGGAGTATCTAGGTGACATTAGGGTTTTGGTTGATTTGTATCTTAAGGTGTTATTCTAGTACGAACTCTAGGGCTGTTTGTGACACTTATATGAATAGCCCAACGGATTGATTGGAAAGAATAACTTTGAGGTGGTTTCGTACCCTACCGTAATGTCTTCGTTCGTTCTCCGCTATTAGTGACTTTGGAGTGACTCTTTGTTGGATGTTGAGGGATAGTTATGTGATCCAATTATGTTAGTATTGTTGAGGGAACTTACACTAGTGAAAGTATGAACCCTAGGACTTGTTTCCTAGCATTGCAATACCATTTACGCTCACTTTTATCATTCGTTACCTTGCTGTTTTTATATTTTCAGATTACAAAAACTATTATCTACTATCCATATACCACTTGTATCACCATCTCTTCGCCGAACTAGTGCACCTATACAATTTACCATTGTATTGCGTGTGTTGGGGACACAAGAGACTCTTTGTTATTTGGTTGTAGGGTTTCTTGAGAGAGACCATCTTCATCCTACGCCTCCTACGGATTGATAAACCTTAGGTCATCCACTTGAGGGAAATTTGCTACTGTCCTACAAACCTCTACAGTTGGAGGCCCAACAACGTCTACAAGAAGAAGGTTGTGTAGTAGATATCAAGCTCTTTTCTGGCGCCGTTGCCGGGGAGGTTAGCGCTTGAAGGTATATCTTTAGATCTTGCAATCGAGTCTTTTAGTTTCTTGTTTATCACTAGTTTAGTTTATAAAAGAAAACTATAAAAAATGGAATTGAGTTTGTCTCATACACTTCACCTTTTTAATATCTTTCGTGAGTATGATGGAAAGGATAATTGTGCTCAAGCGCTAGAAGAAGAAATCTATAAAATGTTTGGCACTAAATATTTGAATGATGAGCATGATTGCAATGTTGTTAGTATGAATTCTTTGAATATCCATGATGCTAATGATATGCAAAGCCACAAGCTTGGGGAAGCTATGTTTGATGAAGATGATATTTTTTGCCCCCCAAGCTTTGATGAGAAAATTTACTATGATGAAAGCATGCCTCCTATTTATGATGATTATATTTATGAAAGTGGATTTGGAGAGGTCATTACTTTAATTTGTGATGAATCCACTATTCCGGAAGAGGTTCCAATTGATTATGAGAACAAAGTTGCTATCTATGATGATTATTGTGATGACTTGTATGCTATAAAGAATAATGATAACCATGAAAATTGTCATCATGATTTTAGTTTTCAATTGGATTATGCCTCACATGATAATTATTTTGTTGAGTTTGCTCCCACTATTATTCATGAGAAGAATTTTGCTTGTGTGGAGAGTAGTAAATTTTCTATGATTGTAGATCATGAAAAGAATGCTTTAGGTTCTGTTTATATTGTTGAATTCATTCATGATGCTACTGAAAATTATTATGAGGGAGGAATATATGCTTGTAGGAATTGCAATAATATCAAGTTTCCTCTCTATGTGCTTAAAATTATGAAGTTATGCTTGTTTTACCTTCCTATGCAAGTTGATTCTTGTTCCTGTAAGTTGTTTGCTCACAAAATCCCTATGCATAGGAAGTGGTTTAGACTTAAATGTGCTAGTAATATTCTTCATGATGCTCTCTTTATGTTTCAATTATTATCCTTTATGTGAGCATCATTGAAATCATCATGCCTAGCTAGGGGCATTAAACGATAGCGCTTGTTGGGAGGCAACCCAATTTTATTTGTGTCCCTTGCTTTTTGTTCCTGTTTAGTAATAAATAATCCATCTATCCTCTGCTTAGATGTGGTTTTATGCTTTTAATTAGTGTTTGTGCCAAGTAGAACCTTTGGGAAGACTTGGGGAAAGTCTTGTTGATCATGCTGTAAAAAAACAGAAACTTTAGCGCTCACGAGAATTGCTGCCATTTTTATTTGGAGAGTGATATTTAGTTAATTATTTTTGAAGATGATCAATAGATAAATTCCTCAGGTACAGAAATTTATTTGAGAATTTTATTAGTTCCATAAGTATACGTTTGATCCAGATTACTACAGACTATTCTGTTTTTGACAGATTCTGTTTTTCATGTGTTGTTTACTTATTTTGATGAATCTATGGCTAGTAAAATAGTTTATAAACCATAGGGAAGTTGGAATACAGTAGGTTTAACACCAATATAAATAAATAATGAGTTCATTACAGTACCTTGAAGTTGTGATTTACTTTCTTATATTAACGGAGCTTACGAGTTTTCTGTTAAGTTTTGTGTTGCGAAGTTTTCAAGTTTTGGGTAAGGATTCGATGGACTACGGAATAAGGAGTGGCAAGAGCCGAAGCTTGGGTATTCCCAAGGCACCCCAAGGTAATATTAAAGGACAACCAAGAGCCTAATCTTGGGGATGCCCCGGAAGGCATCCCCTCTTTCGTCTTCGTTCATCGGTAACTTTACTTGGAGCTATATTTTTATTCACCACATGATATGTGTTTTGCTTGGAGCATCAATTTATTTTGTTAGGATTTGCTTGCTGTTATTTAGAACAATTTTTTGCATCTTTTATTTCAATAAAAGTGGCATTGATAGCCTTTACTATGCCTATGTTAGAAGTCCACATGTTGCTGTTTGAAAACAGAAAGTTTACCGCTGTTGCAATAATTCCCTAGAAATGTCAGAATGTGATAAAATGTTGAAACCTTTTGCATATTAAGATCTGATAAATTTACTACAGTGAGAATTTTATTTCATAAGTTTTTGATCTAGGGAAGTATGGATGTTGCAGCATTCTTTACAGACTATCCTGTTTAGGCAGATTGCTGCTATGTTTGCATTGTTTGCATATGTTTGCTTCTTTAGTGATTCTATTTGAGGATAGGACTATTAAATATGCAGAGGAATTTAGTATTCAATGTTGAGTAATAATTTTAGTGATTTGCTACAGTAGAGTATGATAAGGTTTTTGCAATGGTTTATACTAACTTATCTCACGAGTCCTTGTTGAGTTTTGTGTGGATGAAGCTTTTGAGATTTAGGGAGACCGTGATATGAGAGGAATTAAGGAGACACAAAAGCTCAAGCTTGGGGATGCCCAAGGCATCCCAAGATAATATTTCAAGAAGTCTCAAGCATCTAAGCTTGGGGATGCCCCGGTTGGCATCCCACCTTTCTTCTTCAACAACTCTCGGTTAGTATCGGTTGATCCTAAGTTTTTGCTTCTTCACATGATGTTTGCTATTCTTAGAATGTCATTTTCTTTTGCTTTGCTTGCTGTTTGAATAAAATACCAAGATCTGAAATTATTAAATGTTAGAGAGTCTTCACATAGTTGCATAATTATTCAACTACGGATTGATCTTCACTTATATCCTTCGGAGTAGTTTGTCATTTTCTCTAGTGCTTCACTTATATCTTTTAGAGTATGGTGGTAGTTTTATTTTGAAGAAATAGATGAACTCTCATGCTTCACTTCGATTATTTTGAGAGTCTTAAATAGCATGGTAATTTGCTCAAAATCCTAATATGCTAGGTATTCAAGAACAATAAAATTCTCTTATGAGTGTGTTGAATACTATAAGAAGTTTGATACTTTATAATTGTTTTGAGATATGGAGATGATGATATTATAGTCATGCTAGTTGAGTAGTTGTGAATTTGAGAAATACTTGTGTTGAAGTTTGTAATTCACGTAGCATGCACGTATGGTGAACCGTTATGTGATGAAGTCGGAGCATGATTTATTTATTGATTGCCTTCCTCATGAGTGGCGGCCGGGAACGAGCGATTGTCTTTTCCTACCAATCTATCCCCCTAGGAGCATGCGCGTAGTACTTTGTTTCGATAACTAATAGCGTTTTGCAATAAGTATGTGAGTTCTTTATGACTAATGTTGATTCCATGGATTATACGCACTCTCACCCTTCCACCATTGCTAGCCTCTCTAGTACCGTGCAACTTTCGCCGGTACCATAAACCCACCATATACCTTCCTCAAAACAGCCACCATACCTACATATTATGGCATTTCCATAGCCATTCTGAGATATATTTCCATGCAACTTTCCACCGTCCGTTTATTATGACACGCTTCATCATTGTCATATTGCTTTGCATCATCATGTATTTGACATAGTATTTGTGGCAAAGCCACCATTCATAATTCTTTCATACTTGTCACTCTTGATTCATTGCATATCCCGGTACACCGCCGGAGGCATCCATATAGAGTCATACTTTGTTCTAGTATCAAGTTGTAATCATTGAGTTGTAAATTAATAGAAGTGTGATGATCATCATTCAATAGAGCATTGTCCCAAAAAAGAGAAGGGAGGCCAAATAAAAATAATAAAAATAAAAAATAAAATAAAAGGGACAATGCTACTATCCTTTTTCCATACTTGTGCTTCAAAGTAGCACCATGATCTTTATGATAGAGAGTCTCTTGTTCCGTCACTTTCATATACTAGTGGGAATTTTTCATTATAGAACTTGGATTGTATATTCCAATGATGGGCTTCCTCAAATGCCCTGGGTCTTCGTGAGCAAGCGAGTTGGATGCACAACCACTGGTATCTTTTGTTGAGCTTTCATACATTTATAGCTCTAGTGCATCCATTGCATGGCAATCCCTATTCACTCACATTGATATCTATTGATGGGCATCTCCATAGCCCATTGATATGCCTAGTTGATGTGAGACTATCTTCTCCATTTTTGTCTTCTCCACAACCACCATTCTATTCCACCTATAGTGCTCTATCCATGGCTCACGCTCATGTATTGCGTGAAGATTGAAAAGGTTTGAGAACATAAAAAGTATGAAACAATTGCTTGGCTTGTCATCGGGGTTGTGCATGATTTAAATATGTTGTGTGGTGAGGATGGAGCATAGCCAGACTATATGATTTTGTAGGGATAGCTTTCTTTGGCCATGTTATTTTGAGAAGACATAATTGCTTAGTTAGTATGCTTGAAGTATTATTATTTTTATGTCAATATGAACTTTTGTCTAGAATCTTATGAATCTGAATATTCATGCCACAATTAAGAAGAATTACATTGAAATTATCCCAACTAGCATTCCACATCAAAAATTATCTTTTTATCATTTACCTACTCGAGGATGAGTAGGAATTAAGCTTGGGGATGCTAGATACGTCTCCAACGTATCTATAATTTTTGATTGCTCCATGCTATATTATCTACTGTTTTAGGCAATATTGGGCTTTATTATCCACTTTTATATTACTTTTGGGACTAACCTATTAACCGGAGGCCCAGCCCAGATTTGTTGTTTTATGCCTATTTCAGTGTTTCGAAGAAAAGGAATATAAAACGGAGTCGAAACGGAACGAAATCAACTGGAGAAGTTACTTTTGGAATGAAAGCCACCAGATAGACTTGAACACCACGTCAGGAGATACGGGAGGTGCTCACAAGGGTGGGGGGCGCCCCCCATAGGGCGCGCCCCCTACCTCATGGGGCCCCCGTGGCTCCTCCAACGTACTTCCTGCACCCATATATATCGTCGTACCCTAAAACTTCCAGAACGGAGAATAGATCGGGAGTTTCGCCGCCAGAAGCCTCCGTAGCCACCGAAAGCTAATCTAGACCCGTTCCGGCACCCTGCCGGAGGGGGCAATCCTTCTCCGGTGGCCATCTTCATCATCCCGGTGCTCTCCATGACGAGGAGGGAGTAGTTCTCCCTCGGGGCTGAGGGTATGTACCAGTAGCTATGTGTTTGATCTCTCTCTCTCTCTCTCGTGTTCTTGAGGTGATACAATCTTTATGTATCGCGAGCTTTGCTATTATAGTTGGATCTTATGTTTCTCCTCCCCCTCTACTCTCTTGTAATGAATTGAGTTTCCCCTTTGAAGTTATCTTATCGGATTGAGTCTTTAAAGATTTGAGAACACTTGATGTATGTCTTGCCGTGGATATCTGTGGTGACAATGGGATATCACGTGATTCACTTGATGTATGTTTTGGTGACCAACTTGCGGGTTCCGCCCATGAACCTATGCATAGGGGTTGGCACACGTTTTCGTCGTGATTCTCCGGTAGAACTTTGGGGCACTCTTTGAGGTCCTTTGTGTTGGTTAAATAGATGAATCTGAGATTGTGTGATGCATATCGTATAATCATGCCCACGGATACTTGATGTGACATTGGAGTATCTAGGTGACATTAGGGTTTTGGTTGATTTGTATCTTAAGGTGTTATTCTAGTACGAACTCTAGGGCTGTTTGTGACACTTATAGGAATAGCCCAACGGATTGATTGGAAAGAATAACTTTGAGGAGGTTTCGTACCCTACCATAATTTCTTCGTTCGTTCTCCGCTACTAGTGACTTTGGAGTGACTCTTTGTTGCATGTTGAGGGATAGTTATGTGATCCAATTATGTTAATATTGTTGAGGGAACTTACACTAGTAAAATTATGAACCCTAGGCCTTGTTTCCTAGCATTGCAATACCCTTTACGCTCACTTTTATCATTCGTTACCTTGCTGTTTTTATATTTTCAGATTACAAAAACTATTATCTACTATCCATATACCACTTGTATCACCATCTCTTCGCCGAACTAGTGCACCTATACAATTTACCATTGTATTGCGTGTGTTGGGGACACAAGAGACTCTTTGTTATTTGGTTGCAGGGTTGCTTGAGAGAGACCATCTTCATCCTACGCCTCCTACGGATTGATAAACCTTAGGTCATCCACTTGAGGGAAATTTTCTAGTGTCCTACAAACCTCTGCACTTGGAGGCCCAACAACGTCTACAAGAAGAAGGTTGTGTAGTAGATATCAAGCTCTTTTCTGGCGCCGTTGCCGGGGAGGTTAGCTCTTGAAGGTATATCTTTAGATCTTGCAATCGAGTCTTTTCTGGCGCCGTTGCCGGGGAGGTTAGCTATTTTATCACTAGTTTAGTTTATAAAAGAAAACTATAAAAAAATGGAATTGAGTTTGTCTCATACGCTTCACCTTTTTAATATCTTTCGTGAGTATGATGGAAAGGATAATTGTGCTCAAGTGCTAGAAGAAGAAATCTATAAAAATTTTGGCACTAAATATTTGAATAATGAGCATGATTGCAATGTTGTTAGTATGAATTCCTTGAATATCCATGATGCTAATGATATGCAAAGCCACAAACTTGGGGAAGCTATGTTTGATGAAGATGATATTTTTTGCCCCCAAGCTTTGATGAGCAAATTTACTATGATGAAAGCATGCCTCCTATTTATGATGATTATATTTATGAAAGTGGATTTGGAGAGGTCATGACTTTAATTTGTGATGAATCCACTATTCCGGAAGAGGTTCCAATTGATTATGAGAACAAAGTTGCTATCTATGATGATTATTGTGATGACTTGTTGTAACACCCCGGATGTAATTTTCCCAATTTGTACTCCAACTCTTGTCGTTTCCGGCGTTAAGTTATATTTATTTCTCGGGTTCGGGTTTGTCTCCGTGTGTGTTTTCGTTTTTCATGCATCTCATATCATGTCATCATGTGCATTGCATTTGCATACGCGTTCATCTCATGCATTCGAGCATTTTCCCCGTTGTCCGTTTTGCATTCCGGCGCTTCGTTCTCCTCCGGTGGTCATTTCTAGCTTTCTTTCATGTGTGGGGATTAAACATTTCCGGATTGGACCGAGACTTGCCAAGCGGCCTTCGTTTATCACCGGTAGACCGCCTGTCAAGTTTCGTATCATTTGGACTTCGTTTGATACTCCAACGGTTAACCGAGGGACCGATAAGGCCTTGTGTGTGTTCCAGCCCAACACCCCTCCAATTTGGCCCAAAACCCACCAAACTCTGCTCCATGTCCTAGAGCGTTCGATCACGATCGCGTGGCCGAAAACCGCACCTCATTTGGACTCTCCTAGCTCCACTTATGCCTATAAATAGCCCCCCCCCCGTTTTCGGATCTCGGATCTCTCCCCGTCCTAACCTAAAAAAAACAGATCCGCGCCGACGGACATGTCCGGAGCCTAGCCGGACACGTCCGCCGCCGCCCCGCAGCCACCCGCGTCGCAACGCGTGGCACCAGCCACACCCGCCGCCGCCGAGCCCGCCTGGCCCGCGCCCGGCCCCCGTGCGCCGCCACCGGGCCCGAGCGCCCCCGCTCCTCTCCGCCTCCAGCGCCACCGCCCCTTCCAGCTCCGGTGGCCGGAGCAGCCGCCGCCGCCACCGCACCGCCTCTCCATCCAACGCCGCGCGCCCCCGTCCGAGCCGGCCCCGCGCCGCCGCCGCCGGCCTCGGGAAGCGCGCCACGGTCGCCGCCCCGTCGTCCTCTACACTGACCGGCCGGATCCCGCGTCTCCGGCGACCTCGACCTCAACTCCGGCGAGCTTCAAGTCCAAATCCGGCGTGCATCGGTTCCCGTGCCCGATCTGGATCTCAGATCCGAAATATTTCGGTTGACTTTCGCTCTCGAACCCTAATTTTTGTGCTAACTTTGACCCGCCATATCTCCTCATCCGTAGCTCCATTTTGGACATATAGTATATCAAAATGTTCGTCTCGACGAGTACATCATTTCATTCCATTGCATCATTTTCATTTGGGTTCATCTTGATGCCCAAAATGCTGTTAGAAGGAGGCTTCGTGAGTTAATTGTCAGATCTGCTAGTTCATCTTAGACTTTTGTCATTTTTGCCATGATTATTGTGTGCATGATATGCCTGTGAGTCCTTCATATGTTTTGTTAAGCATCTTGTCTTATTTCCAGAGGTGCAAACCATGCATTTTTAGGATGTGTGTGGTGACTTGTGCAAGCTTGCAAAGTGAGGCACCCGGTAAATCTTGTCTTCATGATGCCATGTGTTCAGCTTGTTTCCTAGTGATCCGTGCCTCTTTTGAGGATGATCAGTAAAGGAGTTTTGTTAATCATGTTGTTCTATATCCATCCATGTATTTTTTTGCAATTATGGAGCACCCTAGCTTGAGTCAATCGAGCTCTACTTTTGCTTCATGGTGAATCTGGGCAGATCGTCAACTCATTTGTGATTTTGCCGATATTATTATAGTTGATCTGTGCATGCTATGCCTTTGTTCTTGCCATGTCTAGCTTGTATTTTGTGCCTTATTTATGGGTGTATGCTTGCCTTGCCATGACTTTCACCGTGGTGAGTGCATCGAGCTCGTTTACATGCCTTCGTGAGTTATATTTCAGCATGTCTCAGTTTTCAGTAAGTCTGAAAACTGATTGTGTTTTAGCTATGTTCGTGTGCCCGTTAGTATATTTTGTGATCCCTTTTGGCCCCAGGTCACTTTGAGACTTTTGTTAAACTAGTTGAGTAGCTCCATGCCATGTTCTTACTTTTCTTAATCAGGTCATGTATCATGTTGTTTTGCTGCTCCGAAGAGGGCTTCGTGATCTGAAATTTCAGACAAGTGTTAATTTCACTGTCTAAGATCTGTTTTGCATTTGCGTTTTTGACATGCTTGTTTGAACCTCATAATGGACGAATTGGCCGAGGCTCAGTGCTAGTCTTTTGTTAAGCATCTTGTGTGCATCCCTGCCATGTATTTTGTTGTCATGTTTGGTGGCTGTAGCATGTTGACCTCATTGCATTTAGGTGCCTACTTGCTGTAAATCGCAGACCGGTGTCATTCTTAAAACGCTTGCCATTTCCAAACCGTAACCCCGATTCCGATGATCTTTATATCGTTTTCAAGCGATTTCATCTCATCTTTCCAGTGGCATCCTTGGAATTCCAAGTTGAGGCCAGGTTCATGCATTTCCTGTCATATCATGCATTTTGCATCCCGCATCGCATACCGCATAGCATATCATCATTTCATCATAACGCTTGATCCTTGCACGTGGTTGATTGTGTCCTTGTTGCTTGTTTGTCTTGTTTGGGTAGAGCCAGGAGACGAGTTCACTACCGAGGAGCCCGTTGAGTTTGCTTGTGAGGATCCAGTCAACTCTGACAACTGTGCAGGCAAGATGATCATACCCTCGAAATCACTACTATCTTTGCTATGCTAGTTTGCTCGCTCTTTTGCTTTGCCAATGCTACGATGCCTACCTTTTGCTTGTCAGCCTCCCAATTGCCATGTTGAACCTCTAACCCACCATGTCCTAGCAAACCGTTGATTGGCTATGTTACCGCTTTGCTCAGCCCCTTCTTATTGTGTTGCTAGTTGCAGGTGAAGATTGGAGCCGTTCCTTGTTGGAACATTTATTTACTTGTTGGGATATCATTATATTGCTATGTTATCTTAATGCATCTATATACTTGGTAAAGGGTGGAAGGCTCGGCCTCTCGCCTAGTGTTTTGTTCCACTCTTGCCGCCCTAGTTTCCGTCATATCGGTGTTATGTTCCCGGATTTTGCATCCCTCACGCGGTTGGGGTATAATGGGAACCCCTTGATAGTTCGCCTTGATTAAAGCTTTTCCAGCAATGCCCAACATTGGTTTTATCATTTGCCACCTATCCTCTTTTTCCCTTGGGTTTCTGGAGCCCGAGGGTCATCTTTATTTTAGCCCCCCACGGGCCAGTGCTCCTCTGAGTGTTGGTCCGACTGAGTAGACTGCGGGGCCACCTCGGGGCAACTTGAGGGCTGGTTTTACTCATAGGATGTCTCATCTGAGTGTGCCCTGAGAACGAGATATGTGCAGCTCCTATCGGGATTTGTCGGCACATTCGGGCGGTGTTGCTGGACTCGTTTTAACCTGTCGAATCGTCTTGTTGTACCGGGATACCGAGTCTGATCGGTGTGTCTATTCCTTCATTGACCCTGAGAGCTTGTCATGGGCTAAGTTGGGACTCCCCTGCAGGGATTGAACTTTCGAAAGCCGTGCCCGCGGTTATGGGCAGATGGGAATTTGTTAATGTCCGGTTGTAGATAACTTGAACTAAACATAATTAAAATGAATCAACTGTGTGTGTTACCGTGATGGCCCCTTCTCAGCGGAGTCCGGGAAGTGGACACCGTGTTGGAGTTATGTTTGCGCAGGCTGTTCCTCTAGATTCTCGCTCGCGCTTTGCCTCCTCTTCTTGCTCTCTTTTGCGTATAAGTTAGCCACCACATATGCTAGTCGCTTGCTGCAGCTCCACATATACTTGCCTTATCCTTCCTATAAGCTTAAATAGTTTTGATCGCGAGGGTGCGAGATTGCTGAGTCCCTGTGGCTCACAGATACTATAACTCCAGATGCAGGTCCAGGTGATTCCGCTCCAGGTGACGATTACGAGCTCAAGTGGGAGTTCGAAGAGGACTCTCAGCGTTACTACGTGTCTTTTCCTGATGATCAGTAGTGGTGCCTAGTTGGGGTTCGATTCAGGGCCTTGTCGCATGTTGGGTTCTTTTCTGTTTTGGCGCCGTAGTCGGGCCATGAGTGTTTGTCTGATGGATTTTATTTATGTACTCTGATGTGACGTGGCGAGTGTAAGCCAACTATGTATCTCCCCTTTTATTATATATATTACATGGGATGTTGTGATGATTTCCTAACTTGCGACATTGCTTTCAATGCGGTTATGTCTCTAAGTCGTGCCTCGACACGTGGGAGCTATAGCCGCATCGAGGGCGTTACAAGTTGGTATCAGAGCCTTCCCCGACCTTAGGAGCCCCATTGCTTGATCATTTTAGCAGCCGAGTTGTGTCTAGAAAAATGTTTTGAGTCTTTAGGAATTATATATCGGAGAGTTTAGGAATTCTTTTTACTTCCCAGTCTCCTCATCGCTCTGGTAAGGCATCCTGACGTAGAGTTTTGACTCTTCTCTTCTCAAATTTCACTAAAAAAATTTTAGGATCACGCGAGTATCTTGGAATCGTTCCGATGGCTTATGATGAGAACATTGACTTGGTGCCTCCTATCAGGGGTTTAGTGGAAGTGTCCCGGGGAGTTGAGCTCTGAGGTGTTGTCATCATAATTTTATCGTTGCAATTCTGGAATACTTGAGATATGTTCACCGACATCGAAAATCTCTTTTATGCAGTTCGTTGGTGGGATAACCTCGACACCACCCAGTATTGGGGCGGGAGTTCGGGAGTATCACCATAACTTGTATAACGGATGCTTTTCGAAGGTTGAGGTAGATGGTTTCCGAAGGTTTCTTGGTTATGTGTTGAAGGATGGATACAGCTGGATGTCGGATTTGCTAGTTTGGGTTAGATATTATGCTTCCCCTGTATCCCCAACACCTGATTGCATAACCGAAAAATTTCGGGAGTTTCATAGGTGGGAATTCTCGTAGCTCTAGTTCTTCTTCCACGGATATTGGTTTGAGATTGGGATTTCTTACCGATTATTCGTTCTTGATCCGTACCTTGTTGATTTAATTCTTCTACCTAATTCTACGTGGCTTTGCAATTTAGGGATATGTGACCACTTCAAGAAGAATGCATTCGTTCATTTTGTTCGGATGTGAAGACTTTATGTTGCAATTTTCATTCCGTTGGTTTCAGCTTCATTTATCTGTCTTTGTGCTAACGGTGGTCAACCTCTTCAGGATGGCTCCCGCTAAGAGCACCAGTCAGAACCAGAATCAAGATCCGCCACCACCTCCACCTCCTCCAGAGGCATGGCAAGCTGTGATGGCCGCAACCAATGCAAACACTCAGCTGATCATGCAAATTCTTCAAGAGCGCAATCAAGGCAGTCAAGGGAATCAAGGCAGCAATCAGAGTCACTTTGCTACACTCAACCAGTTCCTTGCTAACGGGCCAAAGACTTTCAGCAATTGTGTTGAGGCAACCGATGCTGACGATTGGCTTGTGGATCCGTGTAAGAATTTCGAGTGCAGTAACGTCAGGCCTGAGGACTTTGTCAAGTTCGCTTCCTTCCAACTCAAAGATCAAGCTGCATAATGGTTCTAGCAGTACAAGGATTCCAGAGGTGGACGTGTTATCACTTGGGATGATTTTCGTCGAGATTTCCGAGCTCATCATATTCCACAGAGTGTGGTTGAAAGCAAGCGTGAGGAATTCCGCAATCTGAAGCAAGGTTCTTTGTCTGTCTATGAATACAACAAGTTGTTCCAGAAGCTTGCCTGCTTTGCCAAGCAGGACGTGCCTGATGAGAAAAGCATGATATATCAGTTCAGGGGTGGTCTCAGAGAAGACATTCAGCTCGCTCTTGTTCTCTTTGAGCCCTTGAGGTACGATGAGTTCTACAACATGGCACTGAAGCAAGAGGCTGCTTAGTTGAGGTGTGATGCTTCCAGGAAGCGAGTCAAAGATGTTACTCCTTCTTCCTCTACTCAAGTGGCCAAGCAGCAGAAGTTTTGGCTTCCTCCTCCTCCGTTTCGTCAGCCGTTTCAGCAGAAGAGCAAAGGTGGTAGTGGTTCTTCCCACCCACCCAACCCTGGCTTTCAGAACAAGACTTCGTCTCAAGCTCCAAGACCGAGTGCTCCGTACCACCGTCCGCTTTCAGAGGTCACGTGCAACAAGTGCCAAGAAAAGGGTCACTATGCCAACAAGTGTTTCAACCAGAGGCGTCTTCCTCCTCCTCCTCCTGTCAGATCGGCAAGTACAGCTGTGGTCAAGCATAATCCAAAACATGCCAAGGTTAACTTGATGAACGCAGCTCAGGCAGAGGATTCTTCAGATGTCATCATGGGTAACCTTCCTGTTAATGATATTCCTGCAGAAGTACTTTTTGATGTTGGCGCATCGCATTCTTTCTTGTCATGCCCATTTGCTTCGAAGCACAATGTTGATACCGAGATTATGCCCAAAGTCATGCAAGTTGTTTCTCCCGGCAAGCTTTTGACTTCTAGTTTGGTTGCTCCCGATGTCTCTATCACGTTGGGCGATTACAAGTTTCTCTCTTCTCCGGTGGTTCTTGGTAACTCGGATATTGATCTTATTCTCGGGATGGATTGGCTTTCTAAGCACAAGGCTCAGCTTGATTGTGCAGCCAGGCAGATTCAATTGACTCATTCGTCTGAGGATGTAATTGTCTTTGCCGCTCGGGATGATACTATCCGTCTGTTTTCTCTCAATGAGAAGGGTGAATTGGACGCTATTTCGCAAATTCCAGTCGTTTGCGAATATCAAGACGTCTTTCCAGAAGAGCTCCCAGGAATGCCTCCGCACCGGCCAGTTGAATTCGTTATTGAACTTGAGCCTAGCACGGAACCTGTGTGCAAACGTCCTTACAAGCTCGGACCTGAAGAGTTGAAGGAGCTGAAGAAGCAACTTGATGAGCAAGAAAGAATGGGTCTCATCCGGCCTAGTTCTTCTCCGTGGGGTTGTGGTGTTCTTTTTGTGAAGAAGAAGGATGGAACGGACCGACTTTGTGTTGATTACCGTCCAGTGAACAAGAAGACCATCAAGAACAAATACCCACTTCCCAACATCAATGAGCTGTTCGAACAACTCAAAGGCGCCCAAGTATTCTCCAAGCTTGATCTCTGTATGGGTTATCACCAGATTCGCATTCGTGAAGAAGATATTCCCAAGACAGCATTCAGAACAAGCTTTGGTTCATATGAATACACTGTCATGTCTTTTGGCCTCGCCAACGCTCCTCCGACGTTCTCTCGCATGATGAATTTCATCTTCAACGCCTACACCAATGACTTCGTTTTGGTCTATCTCGACGACATTCTGGTTTTCTCCAAGAGCAAGGAAGATCATGCCAAGCACTTGCGTTTGGTTCTTGATAAGCTCAGGGAACATTAGTTCTATGCCAAGTTCTCCAAGTGTGAATTTTGGCTCGATGAGGTTCTTTATCTTGGTCATATCATCTCTGCCAAGGGCATTTCCGTGAATCCTGAGAAGGTGTCTGCAATTGTGAATTGGGAACCTCCTCAGAACGTGAAGCAACTTCGCAGTTTTCTCGGTCTCGCAAGCTATTGCCGAAGATTTGTTGAAAACTTTTCCAAGATCACGAAGCATCTCTCTAATCTTCTTCAGAAGCACGTCAAGCACATTTGGTCTCCGGAGTGTGATATTGCTTTCAACACTTTGAAAGATAAGTTGATCACTGGTCCAGTTTTGACTCCGCCTGATGAATCCAAGCCGTACGAGGTCTTTTGTGATGCCTCTCTCCAAGGTCTTGGCGCAGTTTTGATGAAAGAGAAGAAAGTTGTTGCTTATACATCTCGCTAGTTGAAGCCTAATGAGAAGAACTACCCCGCTCATGATCTCGAGTTGGCGGCAGTTGTGCATGCTCTATTGACTTGGAGACATCTTCTATTGGGAAGAAAAGTGGATATTTTCACTGATCACAAGAGTCTCAAGTACATCTTCACTCAGCCTAATCTCAACCTAAGGCAAACTCGATGGGTCGAAATGATTCAAGAGTATAATCCGAGTATCGAGTATACTCTAGGCAAGGCCAATGTGATTGCTAACGCTTTGAGCAGAAAGGCTTACTGCAACAGTCTGATTCTCAAGCCTTATCAACCCGAGCTTTTTGAAGCTTTCCGCAAACTTAATCTGCAAGTTGTTCCTCAAGGTTTCCTCGCCAACCTTCAAGTCTCTCCTACCTTAGAAGACCAGATTCGCCAAGCCCAGCTTCTTGATGCTATCGTGAAAAAGGTGAAGATTGGGATTGCCAAGAGTCAGTCCAAGTACAAGTGCTACCGCCTTGATGACAAGGACACTCTCTTCTTCGAGGATCATATTGTTGTGCCCAAAGGTGACCTCCGTCAAGTGATCATGAACGAGGCTCACAATTCTCTCCTCTCCATCCACCCTGGGAGCACGAAGATGTATCAGGACCTCAAGCAAGCTTATTGGTGGACTCGAATGAAGCGCGAGATTGCTCAATTCGTGAATGAATGTGATGTCTACAGAAGAGTGAAGGCAGAACACCAAAGGCCAGCTGGTCTCCTCCAACCTCTTGCCATTCCAGAATGGAAGTTTTACCACATTGAGATGGACTTCGTGACTGGGTTTCCAAAGTCCAAGCGTGGCAATGATGCTATATTTGTTGTCATCGATAAACTCACCAAAGTGGCTCACTTTCTGCCTATCAAAGAGTCGATCACTGCAGCTCAATTGGCAGAACTCTATACCTCTCGCATTGTCTCTCTGCATGGTATTCCTCAAGTGATCTCTTCAGACCATGGCAGCATCTTTACCTCGAAGTTTTGGGATTCTTTTCAGAAGGCCATGGGCACCAACATCCGCTTCAGCACTGCTTTCCATCCTCAAACAAGCGGTCAAGTCGAGCGTGTCAACCAGATTCTTGAAGATATGCTCAGGGCTTGTGTGATCTCCTTCGGCATGAAATGGGAGGATTGTCTACCTTATGCTAAATTCTCCTATAACAACAGTTTTCAAGAAAGTTCGGGCAAGGCCCCATTTGAAATTCTGTATGGCAGGAAGTGCCGTACCCCTCTCAACTGGTCTGAAACCGGTGAACGTTAGCTGCTGGGTAATGACTTAATCACAGAAGCAGAAGAAATGTGCAAAGTCATTTGTGATAACCTCAAAGCAGCCCAATCCCGCCAGAAGAGCTACTATGATAGTAAGCACCGTGATTTGGCTTTTGAGATCAGAGATCATGTTTACCTCCATGTCTCTCCTATGAAAGGTACTCGTCGCTTCGGTATCAAAGGGAAGCTTGCCCCCAGATATGTGGGACCTTTCAAGATTGTCAGCAAGAGAGGCGACCTCGCCTATCAACTCGAGCTTCCTTCGAACTTTGCAAATGTTCATGACGTGTTCCATGTCTCTCAGCTTCGAAAGTGCTTCAAGACTCCTGACCGCACCGTCAACTTCGAGGACATTGAGCTCCAAGAAGATCTCTCCTATCATAAGCACCCACTTGCTATTCTTGAAAAGACTGAACGGAAGACTCGCAACAAGTCAATCAAATTTCTCAAAGTCAAGTGGTCACACCATTCCGACCGTGAAGCTACCTGGGAACGCGAGGATCACCTCCGTTCTGAGTACCCAGAGTTCTTTCAGTCCTAGATCTCGGGACGAGATCTTTTCGTAGTGGTGGAGTGTTGTAACACCCCGGATGTAATTTTCCCAATTTGTACTCCAACTCTTGCCGTTTCCGGCGTTAAGTTATATTTATTTCTCGGGTTCGGGTTTGTCTCCGTGTGTATTTTCGTTTTTCATGCATCTCATATCATGTCATCATGTGCATTGCATTTGCATACGTGTTCATCTCATGCATTCGAGCATTTTCCCCGTTGTCCGTTTTGCATTCCGGCACTTCGTTCTCCTCCGGTGGTCATTTCTAGCTTTATTTTTTGTGTGGGGATTAAACATTTCCGGATTGGACCGAGACTTGCCAAGCGGCCTTGGTTTATCACCGGTAGACCATCTGTCAAGTTTCGTATCATTTGGACTTCGTTTGATAATCCAACGGTTAACCGAGGGACCGATAAGGCCTTGTGTGTGTTGCAGCCCAACACCCCTCCAATTTGGCCCAAAACCCACCAAACTCTGCTCCATGTCCTAGAGCGTTCGATCACGATCGCGTGGCCGAAAACCGCACCTCATTTGGACTCTCCTAGCTCCACTTATGCCTATAAATAGCCCCCCCCCCCCGTTTTCGGATCTCGGATCTCTCCCCGTCCTAACCTAAAAAAAAACAGATCCGCGCCGACGGACATGTCCGGAGCCTAGCCGGACACGTCCGCCGCCGCCCCGCAGCCACCCGCGTCGCAACGCGTGGCACCGGCCACACCCGCCGCCGCCGAGCCCGCCTGGCCCGCGCCCGGCCCCCGTGCGCCGCCACCGGGCCCGAGCGCCCCCGCTCCTCTCCGCCTCCAGCGCCGCCGCCCCTTCCGGCTTCGGTGGCCGGAGCAGCCGCCGCCGCCGCGCCGCCTCTCCATCGACCGGCGTGCGCCCCCGTCCGAGCCGGCCCCGCACCGCCGCCGCCGGCCTCGGGAAGCGCGCCACGGCCGCCGCCGCCGCCGGCCTCGGGAAGCGCGCCACGGCCGCCGCCCCGTCGTCCTCTACACTGACCGGCCGGATCCCGCGTCTCCGGCGACCTCGACCTCAACTCCGGCGAGCTTCAAGTCCAACTCCGGCGTGCATCGGTTCCCGTGCCCGATCTGGATCTCAGATCCGAAATATCTCGGTTGACTTTCGCTCCCGAACCCTAATTTTTGTTCTAACTTTGACCTGCCATATAGCTCCGTTTTGGACATATAGTATATCAAAATGTTCGTCTCGACGAGTACATCATTTCATTCCATTGCATCATTTTCATTTGAGTTCATCTTGATGCCCAAAATGCTGTTAGAAGGAGGCTTCGTGAGTTAATTGTCAGATCTGCTAGTTCAACTTAGACTTTTGTCATTTTTGCCATGATTATTGTGTGCATGATATGCCTATGAGTCCTTCATATGTTTTGTTAAGCATCTTGTCTTATTTCCAGAGGTGCAAACCATGCATTTTTAGGATGTGTGTGGTGACTTGTGCAAGCTTGCAAAGTGAGGCACCCGGTAAATCTGTTTTCAGGGACTTCGTTGTTTTCACTAAGTCTGGGATATTTTAGTTCATGATGCCATGTGTTCAGCTTGTTTCCTAGTGATCCGTGCCTCTTTTGAGGATTATCAGTAAAGGAGTTTTGTTAATCATGTTGTGCTCTATCCATCCATATCTTTGTTTGCAATTATGGAGCACCCTAGCTTGAGTCAATCGAGCTCTACTTTTGCTTCATGGTGAATCTGGGCAGATCGTCAACTCGTTTGCGATATTGCCGATGTTATTATAGTTGACCTGTGCATGCTATGCCTTTGTTGTTGCCATGTCTAGCTTGTATTTTGTGCCTTCTTTATGGGTGTATGCTTGACTTTCCATGACTTGCACCATGGTGAGTGCATCGAGCTCGTTTACATGCCTTCGTGAGTTATATTTCAGCATGTCTCAGTTTTCAGTAAGTCTGAAAACTGATTGTGTTTTAGCTATGTTCGTGTGCCCGTTAGTATATTTTGTGATCCCTTTTGGCCCCAGGTCACTTTGAGACTTTTGTTAAACTAGTTGAGTAGCTCCATGCCATGTTCTTACTTTTCTTAATCAGGTCATGTATCATGTTGTTTTGCTGCTCCGAAGAGGGCTTCGTGATCTGAAATTTCAGACAAGTGTTAATTTCACTAAGTCTAAGATCTGTTTTGCATTTGCGTTTTTGACATGCTTGTTTGAACCTCATAATGGACGAATTGGCCGAGGCTCAGTGCTAGTCTTTTGTTAAGCATCTTGTGTGCATCCCTGCCATGTATTTTGTTGTCATGTTTGGTGGCTGTAGCATGTTCATTATATCGTTTTTGTTAAATCGCAGACCAGTGTCATTCTTAAAACGCTTGCCATTTCCAAACCGTAACTCCGATTCCGATGATCTTTATATCGTTTTCAAGCGCTTTCATCTCATCTTTCCAGTGGCACCCTTGGAATTCCATGTTAAGGCCAGGTTCATGCATTTCCTGTCATATCTTGCATTTTGCATCCCGCATCGCATACCGCATAGCATATCATCATTTCATCATAACGCTTGATCCTTGCACGTGGTTGATTGTGTCCTTGTTGCTTGTTTGTCTTATTTGGGTAGAGCCGGGAGACGAGTTCGCTACCGAGGAGCCCGTTGAGTTTGCTTGTGAGGATCCAGTCAACTCTGACAACTATGCAGGCAAGATGATCATACCCTCGAAATCACTACTATCTTTGCTATGCTAGTTTGCTCGCTCTTTTGCTTTGCCAATGCTACGATGCCTACCTTTTGCTTGTCAGCCTCCCAATTGCCATGTTGAACCTCTAACCCACCAAGTCCTAGCAAACCGTTGATTGGCTATGTTACCGCTTTGCTCAGCCCCTTCTTATAGCGTTGCTAGTTGCAGGTGAAGATTGGAGCCATTCCTTGTTGGAACATTTATTTACTTGTTGGGATATCATTATATTGCTATGTTATCTTAATGCATCTATATACTTGGTAAAGGGTGGAAGGCTCGGCCTCTCGCCTAGTGTTTTGTTCCACTCTTGCCGCCCTAGTTTCCGTCATATCGGTGTTATGTTCCGGATTTTGCGTCCCTCACGCGGTTGGGCTATAATGGGAACCCCTTGATAGTTCACCTTGATTAAAGCTTTTCCAGCAATGCCCAACATTGGTTTTACCATTTGCCACCTAGCCTCTTTTTCCCTTGGGTTTCTGGAGCCCGGGGGTCATCTTTATTTTAGCCCCCCATAGGCCAGTGCTCCTCTGAGTGTTGGTCCGACTGAGTAGACTGCGGGGCCACCTCGGGGCAACTTGAGGGCTGGTTTTACTCGTAGGATGTCTCATCTGAGTGTGCCCTGAGAACGAGATATGTGCAGCTCCTATCAGGATTTGTCGGCACATTCGGGCGGTGTTGCTGGACTTGTTTTAACCTGTCGAATCATCTTGTTGTACCGGGATACCGAGTCTGATCAGTGTGTCTTGGGTGGAGGTCTATTCCTTCATTGACCCTGAGAGCTTGTCATGGGCTAAGTTGGGACTCCCCTGCAGGGATTGAACTTTCGAAAGCCGTGCCCGCGGTTATGGGCAGATGGGAATTTGTTAATGTCCGGTTGTAGATAACTTGAACTAAACATAATTAAAATGAATCAACTGTGTGTGTTACCGTGATGGCCCCTTCTCAGCGGAGTCCGGGAAGTGGACACCGTGTTGGAGTTATGTTTGCGCAGGCTGTTCCTCTAGATTCTCGCTCGCGCTTTGCCTCCTCTTCTCGCTCTCTTTTGCGTATAAGTTAGCCACCACATATGCTAGTCGCTTGCTGCAGCTCCACATATACTTGCCTTATCCTTCCTATAAGCTTAAATAGTTTTGATCGCGAGGGTGCGAGATTGCTGAGTCCCTGTGGCTCACAGATACTATAACTCCAGATGCAGGTCCAGGTGATTCCGCTCCAGGTGACGATTATGAGCTCAAGTGGGAGTTCGACGAGGACTCTCAGCGTTACTACGTGTCTTTTCCTGATGATCAGTAGTGGTGCCTAGTTGGGGTTCGATTCAGGGCCTTGTTGCATGTTGGGTTCTTTTCTATTTTGGCGCCGTAGTCGGGCCATGAGTGTTTGTCTGATGGATGTTATTTATGTACTCTGATGTGATGTGGCGAGTGTAAGCCAACTATGTATCTCCCCTTTTATTATATATATTACATGGGATGTTGTGATGATTTCCTAACTTGCGACATTGCTTTCAATGCGGTTATGTCTCTAAGTCGTGCCTCGACACGTGGGAGCTATAGCCGCATCGAGGGCATTACACTTGTATGCTATAAAGAATAATGATAACCATGAAAATTTTCATCATGATTTTAGTTTTCAATTAGATTATGCCTCACATGATAATTATTTTGTTGAGTTTTCTCCCACTATTATTCATGAGAAGAATTTTGCTTGTGTGGAGAGTAGTAAATTTTCTATGCTTGTAGATGATGAAAAGAATGCTTTAGGTGCTGTTTATATTGTTGAATTCATTCATGATTCTACTGAAAATTATTATGAGGGAGGAATATATGCTTGTAGGAATTGCAATAATATCAAGTTTCCTCTCTATGTGCTTAAAGTTATGAAGTTATTCTTGTTTTACCTTCGTATGCAAGTTGATTCTTGTTCCTATAAGTTGTTTGCTCACAAAATCCCTATGAATAGGAAGTGGGTTAGACTTAAATGTGCTAGTAATAATCTTCATGATGCTCTCTTTATGTTTCAATTATTATCCTTTATGTGAGCATCATTGAAATCATCATGCCTAGCTACGGGCATTAAACGATAGCGCTTGTTGGTAGGCAACCCAATTTTATTTGTGTCCCTTGCTTTTTGTTCCTGTTTAGTAATAAATAATTCATCTAGCCTCTGCTTATATGTGGCTTTATGCTTTTAATTAGTGTTTGTGCCAAGTAGAACCTTTGGGAAGACTTGGGGAAAGTCTTGTTGATCATGCTGTAAAAAACAGAAACTTTAGCGCTCACGAGAATTGCTGCCATTTTTATTTGGAGAGTGATATTTAGTTAATTATTTTTGAAGATGATTAACAGATAAATTACTCAGGTCCATAAGTTTATTTGAGAATTTTATGAGTTCCAGAAATATACGTTTGATCCAGATTACTACAGACTGTTCTATTTTTGACAGATTCTGTTTTTCATGTGTTGTTTACTTATTTTGATGAATCTATGGCTAGTAAAATAGTTTATAAACCATAGAGATGTTGGAATACAGTAGGTTTAACACCAATATAAATAAATAATGAGTTCATTACAGTACCTTGAAGTTGTGATTTACTTTCTTATACTAACGGAGCTTACGAGTTTTCTATTAAGTTTTGTGTTGTGAAGTTTTCAAGTTTTGGGTAAGAATTCGATGGACTATGGAATAAGGAGTGGCAAGAGCCTAAGCTTGGGGATTCCCAAGGCACCCCAAGGTAATATTCAAGGACAACCAAGAGCCTAAGCTTGGGGATGCCCCGGAAGGCATCCCCTCTTTCGTCTTCGTTCATCGGTAACTTTACTTGGAGCTATATTTTTATTCACCACATGATATGTGTTTTGCTTGGAGTGTCAATTTATTTTGTTAGGATTTGATTTCTGTTATTTAGAACAACGTTTTGCATCTTTTATTTCAATAAAAGTGGAATTGATAGCCTTTACTATGCCTATGTTAGAAGTCCACATGTTGCTGTTTGAAAACAGAAAGTTTACCATTGTTGCAATAATTCCCTAGAAATGTCATAATGTGATAAAATGTTGAAACCTTTTGCATATTAAGCTTTGTTAAATTTACTACAGTGGGAATTTTATTTCGTAATTTTTGGAGCTAGGGAAGTATGGATGTTGCAGCATTCTTTACAGACTATCCTGTTTAGGCAGATTGCTGCTATGTTTGCATTGTTTGCATATGTTTTCTTCTTTAATGATTATATTTGAGGATAGAACTATTAGATATGCAAATTAATTTAGTATGCAATGTTGAATAATAATTTTAGTGATTTGCTACAGTAGAGTATGATAAGGTTTTTGCAATGGTTTATACTAACTTATCTCACGAGTCCTTGTTGAGTTTTGTGTGGATGAAGCTTTTGAGATTTAGGGAGACCGTGATATGAGAGGAATTAAGGAGATACAAAAGCTCAAGCTTGGGGATGCCCAAGGCATCCCAAGATAATATTTCAATAAGTCTCAAGCATCTAAGCTTGGGGATGCCCCAGTTGGCATCCCACCTTTCTTCTTCAACAACTATCGGTTAGTATCGGTTGATCCTAAGTTTTTGCTTCTTCACATGATGTTTGCTATTCTTAGAATATCATTTTATTTTGCTTTGATTGATGTTTCAATAAAATACCAAGATCTGAAATTATTAAATGTTAGAGAGTCTTCACATAGTTGCATAATTATTCAACTACTCATTGATCTTCACTTATATCCTTCGGAGTAGTTTGTCATTTCCTCTAGTGCTTCACTTATATCTTTTAGAGCATGGTGGTAGTTTTATTTTGAAGAAATAGATGAACTCTCATGCTTCACTTAGATTATTTTGAGAGTCTTAAATAGCATGGTAATTTGCTTAAAATCCTAATATCCTAGGTATTCAAGAATAATAAAATTCTCTTATGAGTGTGTTGAATACTATGTGAAGTTTGATACTTTATAATTGTTTTGAGATATGGAGATGGTGATATTAAAGTCATGATAGTTGAGTAGTTGTGAATTTGAGAAATACTTGTGTTGAAGTTTGTAATTCACGTAGCATGCACGTATGGTGAACCGTTATGTGATGAAGTCGGAGCATGATTTATTTATTGATTGCCTTCCTCATGAGTGGCGGCCGGGAACGAGCGATTGTCTTTTCCTACCAATCTATCCCCCTAGGAGCATGCGCGTAGTACTTTGTTTCGATAACTAATAGCGTTTTGCAATAAGTATGTGAGTTCTTTATGACTAATGTTGATTCCATGGATTATACGCACTCTCACCCTTCCACCATTGCTAGCCTCTCTAGTACCGTGCAACTTTCGCCGGTACCATAAACCCACCATATAGCTTCCTCAAAACAGCCACCATACCTACCTATTATGGCATTTCCATAGCCATTCTGAGATATATTGCCATGCAACTTTCCACCATCCGTTTATTATGACACGCTTCATCATTGTCATATTACTTTGCATGATCATGTAGTTGACATAGTATTTGTGGCAAAGCCACCGTTCATAATTCTTTCATACTTGTCACTCTTGATTCATTGCATATCCCGGTACATCGCCGGAGGCATCCATATAGAGTCATACTTTGTTCTAGTATCGAGTTGTAAACATTGAGTTGTAAATAAATAGAAGTGTGATGATCATCATTCAATAGAGCATTGTCCCAAAAAAGAGAAGGGAGGCCAAATAAAAATAAAAAATAAAATAAAAGGGATAATGCTACTATCCTTTTTCCATACTTGTGCTTCAAAGTAGCACCATGATCTTTATGATAGAGAGTCTCTTGTTCTGTCACTTTCATATACTAGTGGGAATTTTTCATTATAGAACTTGGCTTGTATATTCCAATGATGGGCTTCCTCAAAATGCCCTAGGTCTTCGTGAGCAAGCGAGTTGGATGCACACCCATTAGTTTCTTTTGTTGAGCTTTCATACATTTATAGCTCTAGTGCATTCGTTGCATGGCAATCCCTATTCACTCACATTGATATCTATTGATGGGCATCTCCATAGCCCATTGATATGCCTAGTTGATGTGAGACTATCTTCTCCCTTTTTGTCTTCTCCACAACCACCATTCTATTCCACATATAGTGCTATATCCATGGCTCACGCTCATGTATTGCGTGAAGATTGAAAAAGTTTGAGAACACCAAAAGTATGAAACAATTGCTTGGCTTGTCATCGGGGTTGTTCATGATTTAAATATGTTGTGTGGTGAGGATGGAGCATAGCCAGACTATATGATTTTGTAGGGATAGCTTTCTTTGGCCATGTTATTTTGAGAAGACATAATTGCTTAGTTAGTATGCTTGTAGTATTATTATTTTTATGTCAATATGAAGTTTTGTGTAGAATCTTATGAATCTGAGTATTAATGCCACAATTAAGAAGAATTACATTGAAATTATGCCAACTAGCATTCCACATCAAAAATTATCTTTTTATCATTCACCTACTCGAGGATGAGCAGGAATTAAGCTTGGGGATGCTTGATACGTCCCCAACATATCTATAATTTTTGATTGCTCCATGCTATATTATCTACTGTTTTAGGCAATATTGGGCTTTATTATCCACTTTTATATTACTTTTGGGACTAACCTATTAACCGGAGGCCCAGCCCAGATTTGTTGTTTTATGCCTATTTCAGTGTTTCAAAGAAAAGGAATATAAAATAGAGTCGAAACGGAACGAAATCAACTAGAGAAGTTACTTTTGGAACGAAAGCCACCAGATAGACTTGAACTCCACGTCAGGAGATACGGGAGGTGCTCACGAGGGTGGGGGGCGCCCCCCCCCCTAGGGCGCGCCCCCTGCCTCATGGGGCCCCCGTGGCTACTCCGACGTACTTCATGCACCCATATATATCGTCGTACCCTAAAACTTCCAGAACGGAGAATAGATCGGGAGTTCCGCTGCTAGAAGCCTCCGTAGCCACCGAAAGCTAATCTAGACCCGTTCCGGCACCCTGCCGGAGGGGGCAATCCTTCTCCGGTGGCCATCTTCATCATCTCGGTGCTCTCCATGACGAGGAGGGAGTAGTTCTCCCTCGGGGCTGAGGGTATGTACCAGTAGCTATGTGTTTAGTCTCTCTCTCTCTCTCTCGTGTTCTTGAGGTGATACGATCTTGATTTATCGCGAGCTTTGCTATTATAGTTGGATCTTATGTTTCTCCTCCCCCTCTACTCTCTTGTAATGAATTGAGTTTCCCCTTTGAAGTAATCTTATCGGATTGAGTCTTTAAAGATTTGAGAACACTTGATGTATGTCTTGCCGTGGATATCTGTGGTGACAATGGGATGTCACGTGATTCACTTGATGTATGTTTTGGTGACCAACTTGCGGGTTCCACCCATGAACCTATGCATAGGGGTTGGCACACGTTTTCGTCGTGATTCTCCGGTAGAACTTTGGGGCACTCTTTGAGGTCCTTTGTGTTGGTTGAATAGATGAATCTGAGATTGTGTGATGCATATCGTATAATCATGCCCACGGATACTTGAGGTGACATTGGAGTATCTAGGTGACACTAGGGTTTTGGTTGATTTTTATCTTAAGGTGTTATTCTAGTACAAACTCTAGGGCTGTTTGTGACACTTATAGGAATAGCCCAACGGATTGATTGGAAAGAATAACTTTGAGGTGGTTTCGTACCCTACCATAATCTCTTCGTTCGTTCTCCGCTATTAGTGACTTTGGAGTGACTCTTTGTTGCATGTTGAGGGATAGTTATGTGATCCAATTATGTTAGTATTGTTGAGGGAACTTACACTAGTGAAAGTATGAACCCTAGGCCTTGTTTCCTAGCATTGCAATACTGTTTACGCTCGCTTTTATCATTTGTTACCTTGCTGTTTTTATATTTTCAGATTTCAAAAACTATTATCTACTATCCATATACCACTTGTATCACCATCTCTTCGCCGAACTAGTGCACCTATACAATTTACCATTGTATTGCGTGTGTTGGGGACACAAGAGACTCTTTGTTATTTGGTTGCAGGGTTGCTTGAGAGAGACCATCTTCATCCTACGCCTCCTACGGATTGATAAACCTTAGGTCATCCACTTGAGGGAAATTTGCTGCTGTCCTACAAACCTCTGCACTTGGAGGCCCAACAACGTCTACAAGAAGAAGGTTGTGTAGTAGACATCAATCAGCTGCGTGTTGGCATTGGTAGCGGCCATGACAGCTTGCCATGCCTCCGGAGGTGGAGGTGGTGGTGGCGGTTTAGGATCCTAACGCGTTTGAGGAGCCATCCTGAAGAGGGTGACATCCGTTAGCATCTTGACAGACATATATTTGAGCTGAATCAAATGGATCGAAATTGCAACATATAGTCTTAACATCCGAACAAAATGAACGAATGCATTCCAATTGAAATGGTCACACTTCCATAAATTGAGAAGCCACTTAGATAGAGGTAGAAGAATAAAACAACAAGGTACGCACATGAACAAATACTTGGTGAAGATTACCCAATCACAAACCAAATATCCGCGGAAGAAATACTAGAGCTACATGAATTCCCACCTATAAAACTCCCGAACCTTTCCCGGTTATGCAATCAGGTGTTGGGGATACAGGGGAAGCATAATATCTCACCCAAAGCTAGCAAACCCTACATCCAGCTGTATCCATCCTTCAACACGTAACCAAGAAACCTTCAAAAATCATTTACCTCAACCTTCGAAAAGCATCCATTATACGAGTTATGGCAATACTCCCGAACTCCAGCCCTAGTACTGGGTGGCGTTGAGGTTATCTCACCAACAACTGCATAAAAGAGATTTTCGATGTTGGCGGAACTTAGGTATTCCAGAATTGCAACGATAAAATTGTGACGACAACACCTCGGAGCTCAACTCCCCGGGACACTGCCACAACCCCTAAATGTCAGGAGGAACCAAGAACAATGTTCCCGTCACAAAACCATCGGAACGATTCCAAGATACCCGCGTGATCCTAAATTTTTTTAGTGAAATTTGAGAAGAGAAGAGTCAAAACTCTACGTCAGGATGCCTCACCAGAGCGACGAAGGGACTGAGGAGTAAAAAGAATCCTACTCTCCGATATATATAATCCTAAATGACTCAAAACATTTTTCTAGACTCAACAACGCCAGCAATTCGATCAAGCAGGGGGCTCCTAAGTCGGGGAAGGCTCTGATTACCAACTTGTAACGCCCACGATGCGGCTATATCTCCCACGTGTCGAAGCACGACTTAGAGGCATAACCGCATTGTAAGCAATGTCGCAAGTGGGGTAATCTTCACACAACCCATGTAATGAATAAGGAAAAGAGATACATAGTTGGCTTACACTCGCCACATCACACAATAGCATAAATATCATTACATTCATCCAGATACAATCAAGGTCCGACTACGGATCCAAAATAAAGAACAACCCCAAATGCAACAAAGTCCCCGATCGCCCCAACTGGGCACCACTACTGATCGTCTGGAAAGGAAATGTAGTATCGTCCTGAGTCCTCATCGAACTCCCACTTGAGCTCAGTTGAATCTCCTGGAGAGGTATCATCGGTCCCTGCATCTGGTTTTGGAAGTAAAATGTGAGTCACGGGGACTCAGCAATCTCACACCCTCGCGATCAAGACTATTTAAGCTTATAGGTAGGGTAAAAGGTATGAGGTGGAGCTGCAACAAGCACTAGCATATATGGTGGCTAACATACGCAAATGAGAGCGAGAAGAGAAGGCAAAATCACGGTCGATAAACTATGATCAAGAAGTGATCCTAGAACAACCTACGTTCAAGCATAACTCGAGACCGTGTTCTCTTCCCGGACTCCGCCGAAAAGAGACCATCATGGCCACACACTCTGTTGATTCATTTTAATTAAGTTAAGTTCAAGGTTATCTACAACCGGACATTAACAAATTCCCATCTGCCCATAACTGCGGGCACGACTTTCGAAAGATCAAATCCCTACAGGGGAGTCCCAACTTATCCCATCACAAGCTCTCACGGTCAACGAAGGATATTCCTTCTCCCAAGACAATCCGATCAGAATCGGAATCCTGGTTACAAGACATCTCGACAATGGTAAAACTAAACCAGCAAAGCCGCCCGATGTGCTGACAAATCCTGATAGGAGTCGCACGTATCTCGTTCTCAGGTCACCGGGGATAGGTCAAGCTACGAGTAAAACCAACCCTCGAGTTGCCCCGAGGTGGCCCCGCAGGCTGCCCATTTCGGACCAACACTCAGAGGAGCACTGGCCCGGGGGGGGGGTTTAAATAAAGATGACCCTCGGGCTCCAGAAACCCAAGGGAAAAGAAAAGGCAAGGTGGCAAATGATAAAACCAAGGTTGGGCATTGCTAGAAGAGTTTTATTCAAGGCAAACTGTCAAGGGGTTCCCATTATAACCCAACCGTGTAAGGAACGCAAAATCAAGGAACATAACACCGGTATGACGGAAACTAGGGCGGCAAGAGTGGAACAAAACACCAGGCATAAGGCCGAGCCTTCCACCCTTTACCAAGTATATAGATGCATTAAAGTAGACAAGATATAATAATGATATCCCAACAATAAACATGTTCCAACAAGGAACAAACTCCAATCTTCACCTGCAACTAGCAACACTATAAGAGGGGTTGAGCAAAGCAGTAACATAGCCAAACAACGGTTTGCTAGGACAAGGTGGGTTAGAGGTTTGACATGGCAATATGGTAGGCACGATAATAAAGTGGTAGGTATCGTAGCATAGGCATAGAAAAAGAGCGAGCATCTAGCAAGCAAAGATAGAAGTGATTTCGAGGGTATGGTCATCTTGCCTGCAAAGTTCTCTAAGTTGACGTTAGCTTGATCCTCGTAAGCGTACTCAACGGGCTCCTCGTAAGCATACTCGTCTACCGGCTCTACCCAAAGCAAGAACACAAGAAAAGGGAGACACAATCAACCACGTGCAATGCACAAGCAACATGATGCAAAACATGACATGATATGCGGGATGTGATATGCAATGCATATGCATGTTTCAGAAAGGAAAGAGTGAACCTGGCCTCAACTTGGAAAACCAAGAGTGCCACTGGAAAGAGGAGTTGATTTTGGTCGAAATCGATATAAAGATCACCGGAATCGGATGCACGGTTTGCAAATGGCAAGCAAAACAAATATGGCACCGATCTGCGATTAACAGCACGAGACCATCTAAATGCATCAAGAACAACAAGCTACTGCACTCTAACATAACAACAAAATAAATGGCAGGGATCCACTCAAGATTCTTGACAAAAGATGAACACTGAGCTACGGCTAATTCACTCAATAGCAGGTTCAAACAAGCATGGCAAAAGTGCAAAAGATATCAGGTTACAGACTTAGTGAAAATAACAACAAGTTAGGAATTTAACATCAGGAAGCAATGTTTAGAGCAAGGTAACAACATGCTACAGGAACATATCATGGCAAAGCAAGGCATGGCATGAAGCGACTCAAATCATACAACAAAATTCCCTTATTGACCTTAAGCCAAACGAGATCAGAAAATACAATGGCAACCATGTGAACATAGCAACTTTCGTTAACAGATTCAGACTTAGCAGAAAACTGGAACATGGAAAAACAGATATTAAGTAGGCATGTTTACGAGCTAGATGCACTCACCACAAAGCATGGCATGACAAACTAAGCATACACCCAGCAAGTAGACATGGCATACAAGCTAAACATGTCAAGAAAACCCTCCTAGCATATCAACTACAACAACCTCGGCAAAAATGCTTAACATGTAAACATTCTGCCAGGAACATTTTATAGCAAACGTAGAGCTCGATTGAGTCAAGCTAGGTTGCTCCATAAATGCAAAAAAATACATGGATGGATAGAGCACCACAATATCTACAAAACATCCTTACTGATCATGCTCAAAAGAGGCATGGATCACTCTGTAGCAGCATGAATACATGGCATAAAAATATTAACAGGCCAAAGACTTAGAAGATTTCTAAGTCCCTGAAATCAACAACATTACGAGAGCTACTTTGCATGCTTGTTCTAGTCACCACAAAGATCACAAAAATACATGGCATACACCCCTGTAAACATGGCATTGCATACTCCAAAACACATGTAGGGCTCAAGTTCATAGGAGGCACACATTAATCATGGCAAAAATGACAAAAGTCCAATTACTGAAATGAATCTGAAACTAACATAAACTAGCACTCTTCCAACAGCATTTAGGGCATCAAGATGAACTCAAATGAACATGATGCAATGAGATGAAATGAAGTACTCGTCGACACGAACAATTTGATATGCTACACGCCCAAAACAGAGCTACGGATGATGAGATATGATGCTATGAAGAATGCCAAAAGTTACAAAAATTAGGGCAAAAGTCAACCCTAGTTGGATCCAGATCTGCATCGGGTTACTGTAGCGGCATGGAAAACAAGGATCGCCGACCGGAGTTCATCGGAGATGCGCCGGAGTCAAGGGAGAGGGGCTGCCGGACGGCGAGGTAGCCGCGGTGGGGCGGCGAGGTGGCGCCGGACGGCGAGGTGGTGGTGCGGCCGGGCGGCGGAGGAGGTCGGCGAGGACGGGGCGGTGGCGAGGCCGACGCCGGCGAGGAGGAGACGGGCGGCGGGGAGCCGGGTCGCAGGCGGCGAGGCGTGACCCGGTCGGGCGGCGGAGAGGGCTCGCGATGGGCCGGGTGGGCCGGCGCGGCTGCGGGCAGCGGCGCGCCACGTGGCGGCCCCCGGCGGTTGGCGCAGCGATTGCGTCCGGCGGCGGCGGACGTGTCCGACCGTGCGGAGAGGAGCAGGGCTAGGGTTAGGGGGTGTATTGATCCGGAATTTTCGGGGGAGTGGCCTTTTTATAGGTAGGAGGAGCTAGGAGGCTCCAAATTGAGCATGGTTTGCGGCCACGTGATTGTGATCGAACGGCCTAGATGATGTTTTGGTGGGTTTTGGGCCACTTTGGAGGGTGTTGGGATGCAACACACACGAGGCCTTCTCGGTTCCTCGGTTAACCGTTGGAGTATCAAACGTTGTCCAAATGGCACGAAACTTGACAGGCGGTCTACCGGTAGTAAACCAAGGCCGCTTGCAAAGTCTCGATCCAATCCGAAAATGTTTAACACCCGTACATGAAAAGAGGTAGAAAGGGACACCGGAGGACATAGGAGCACCAGAATGCAAAACGGACAACGGGAAAAAATGCTCGGATGCATGAGACGAACACGTATGCAAATGCGATGCACATGATGACATGATATGAGATGCATGACAAAGACAAAAGCACACGAAGACAAAAACCCGACAACGAGGAAATATCATAACTTAGTGCCAGAAATGGAAAGAGTTGGAATACAAATATGGCAGGTTACATACGGGGTGTTACAATTCCTATCCTATTCCTATGTATTTCCTATCCCTGCATTGTTAGAATCCTCAAATTCAAACAAGCACTTACATAATTACTTTTGTTGCATATATGTGTCAAAGAAAACCTTGTGTGGTTTGTCCCGCTCCTACTGCGCTGTGTTCCACCCCAGCTCAGCTGCTCCAACGACGGAAGGGTTCACCACAGCAGGGATCCGCTCTCCAGACTGTCTTTCGCCACCTTAGATCATCTTCCCCGCCACCGGCAGCCACGACAACTTCATTACCATCATCAACTAAGAAGATGACCTTGAGGACTACACGGGTCCACAAGAGAGGTCGCACTCTTCCGTGCCTGCTTACGTTATGCATCGCTTAATATGATGACATGCTACTTTATCGTCATGTTCACCTATTAGACTCCGAGTCAGGTCCAAACTAATGCTGAAACTGGAGTTTTTAAATGGTTGTGGGGTACATATTGGGGAAGCAATCAGTACTATATGTCTACTATCTGGTTAATCTCGGCTGTCTACTATGAGTTTCATGTTGGGTGCAAACAAACATTAAAGGAGAGATTATCTGTATTTTTTAAATAAACCTATTATCTGCCTGCTATCATTGGTTTTGGGTCTATCCACAATTTGCTACCATCACTCTGGATTTGTGCATGCCCTCCTTACATAATCTCACTATGTTTTATTCCTATGCATGTCAGTTATTGTACACAATGGAACTGAACATGTAGAGCAAAAGAGACGAGCCTTGCGTGGCAATAAAATTTCATGTAGACGTCGCTCCATGGTGGGCGCAAAGGCAGCCCCCTCCACCCATTTCGGATTGTAATCAAGAGGAAGATAACTGTTCTGAGGGGCATTTCAGAAGGAGAAGACCACTCCTATTTACCCCTGAGGTCTTTGCTCTAACTTGGCATGCTGTTGTTGGTAATATCATGCATATGGTGCCTTGCATTGCTTACTTTATACATCAAATATGTCATCTGCTTAGTTTAGACAAGCTTTGTGTGAATGTCAGCTGTTTAGTTTCTTTATCTTATATGTGAATCATGCAATGCCATCTTGTTTAGCCAGGTATCATATATCTGAATTTTGCAATGCCACCCTGGTTAGCCAGTCATCTTATATGTGAATTATATCATGCCATCATTTTTTATTACGTATTAAATTTGTCAAAAAGTTAGTACATTCAATTAGTCTTCATGTGCATCAACCATTCGACACGGTCATGGAAAAATCTGGAGTGGAAACAAGGTCTTTAGAGCAGACAATGCTATCTGACAAAGTGCATGTCTTGCTGGTTACGGATAGCTCCTCAGAGGAGGATTCAGAGACAGATGACCAGTCCTATTTCCCACCCGAGGTGCATGCTCTAACTTGGCAGGGTTATGTTGCTCATATCGTGCGTATGGTATCTTGCATTGTTATGTCATTTGCTTAGTTTAGACATGCTTGGTGTGAATGCAACCTGTTTAGTGTCTAGTTACCATATATGTGAATTATGCAATGCCATCTTGTTGCAAGACATTACATATGTGAATTATGAAATGCTATCTTGTTGCAAGGCATTATATATGTGAATTATGCAATGCCATGTTGTTTAGCCAAGCGTCATATATGTGAATTATATAATGCCGTCCTTTTTTTGTATTTCTCATTGCATTTGTCAACAATGTTTGTATATTCAACTGCTCTTCCTGTGCATCAGCCATTTGAATTGGTGATGGAGAAATCTGGAGTGAAAACAAGGTCTTTAGAGTAGACAATGCTACCTGCTGAAGCAGATATCTTGCTGGTTACAGATAGCTCTTCAGAGGTGGATTCAGAGGCAGATGACCAGTCCTATTATCCCCCTGAGGTGTATGCTCAAACTTGGCAGGGTTATATTACTCATATCATGCATATGTTGTATTGCAATGCTTAGTTTTTACATCATATACACAATATTGAATGCCATCTCCTTAGTTGACACATCATATATGTGATTGCCCTCTGCTCACTTGCTTAGTATATAAATCATATATTTGCATTATATCATGCCATGATGTTTACATAGACATCATGTATCTGAATTATGGCATGCCAACCCATTTTCTAAAGACATAATACAGTTATATCATCTCATCCTGTTTACATAGTCATCATATTTTGAATTATGTCATTCTATCCGTGAATTATATCATGCCATCATGTTTCCATCGACAGCATGTTTGTGATTTATGGCATGCCAACCACTTTAATAGACACGTCGTATAGTTATATCACATCATCATGTTTAGATAGTCATCGTATTTTGAAGTATGTCATTCTATCCTGTTTAGTTAGCCATCATACATGTGAAATTGTGTCATGCTACCCTGTTTAATTAGCCATCATATATGTGAAATTATGTCCTGCTATTCTGTTTGGTTAGACAACATAAATGTGAATTATTTCATGCCCTTTTTTCTTCCCTACTATCCATTGCACCTGTCTATCTTACAATGTCTATGCATTCAATTACTTTTCTTGTTTACCAGCCATTTCAATTGGAGGGGGTGATGGCAGTATCTATGGGAGTAAAAACATGGTCTTCAGAAAAGATCGTGCTACCTGTCGATGCAGATAGAACCACGGTTGTACTTGCCCAAGAACCAACCCCACCACACATAACCCAGACTCACGCAGATTGTACCCCTACCCAGTTGGACAGAGAACCAGCTACACCCCTTCTAACCCCAACCCCAGCAGATAGTAACCCAGTTCCAGTTGACACATCACCGTCTCCACCATAGAGCACCCAAACACGAGCAGTTAGTAAGGCCACTACAGTGCCAAAAGCACAAGGACCACTACTCCGAACCCCAAGTCAATGCTTAAAGCAGAAGAAGAATTGTTCTCAGGTCAGGTTCCGTAGCTATGGTTCATACTGCTTTGCTCTTGCATCACTGTATTTACTTGTACCAACTAATTTCAAATTTGAAGGGTGTAGTTGGAACTCCAATGGCACAACAGGTATGTTTTAAACATGTTTCTTTAACGTGTTTGCTGTTGTAACTTGCTCAATGTTGATTTCAGTTTCAATTGAATAAACAGTTATGTTCTCATGCCATGCACATTACAAGTGTTGTTATTGTTGTGTAGTTTCCCACACTTATATTCTATCTATGTTGATTTGTCTTAAATAGATATGATTCGAACTATCTCTGTCTTGATTTGGCAACATAAACTAGAATGATATAGACCATACAGTGACTATACTACATAGATATATGTTTGTTTCATGCTATTGAACTGGTTTACCAAAATGAGTTTCATATACAACATGATAAACCTATGATGTGTTTGTTTGTTTCTCTTTTAGAACGCGGATAAAATATTGGAGAAGAGTACCCCGTTATGCAATGGTAAAGGAAGTAATGCAGATAAGGTTCAAGATATTCAGACATCCTTGTTGGTCTCCAAGAAAGCCGATAAAAAATATATTGAAGACACTGAGACAACCACAAAGTCCCGTCTTGATGTAGTATTCGAGTTACTGGC
Organism: Triticum urartu; assembly: GCF_056163025.1. NCBI lineage: Eukaryota > Viridiplantae > Streptophyta > Magnoliopsida > Poales > Poaceae > Triticum > Triticum urartu. Next base: position 430,579,629 of record NC_141879.1, read on the forward strand.
TACTACTTCTGGCACCAGCTCTTCGAACTCGCTGCCTGAATCAGTTTGACTTCTTGAGTCTCAACTTCAAGTTGAAAGACATTGATCAGATGTTATGCGACAGGAAGCCGAAGGACTGAGGAAGTCCCTGCAGAATTCAGATGCATACTTTCTGGTGCAACATCAAGTGCTGGAGGATTTAAGAGCCAAACAAGAGAAAGTTAATAATCTTGCTAAGCATCTTGCGAGCATTATGGGTACCCAGGATATTGTTTCTTGAGCACTTCTGAAGTGGTTTCCGTTCTGGACTTGTTTTGTTGCGGCATTTATTTGCACTGGTCGCCAACTTTGAGAACCAGTGTATATGATATGCTGCTTTGTTCCCTATATTTGTAGTGGTGGTAAACTTTGATGCCTAGTGAATGTAATATGTGTAATAGCCGTGATAGCCTAGTGTAAGTTGCTTGCTTATTTATTTCCTTGTTGTCTTGTTTATTTATTTGCTTCTAGTCAGTGCAGTTCTTTTTCCGCGGTTTGCTAGTGGCCGCAATAACCTATTTTTAAAACTAGGCCACAATAACCATGGGCTACATATTTACTATAGTTACCATGGGCCTCCTACGGGTCGTAGAAACAATGGGCCTTCTAAGGGCTATAGAAACAATGGGCCTTCTACGGCCATAGCACCAATGGGCCTTCCATGGGTCGTATGATCGATCGGCCAAACACGGGCCAATAATAGACCGCATTATGGGCCGTAAATGGGCTAGATTTGGAATCGTCCGTTCATGGGCCGACCATAATGTGCCGTCGTTAATCGGCCATATTTGATGATGCTATGAAAACGGCCCAATAGATTAACGGGCCGCAAACGAGCCGATTGTAACCACGGGCTGAATTTGGCGCACAAGCAGAAAAGGCCAGTAACGGGCCATAAGTAACCAAATGCTGGAAATGAGCCCAAGAATAAATGGGCCCTGAGAAGGCCGACAGATAACACGGGTTGGAAACGGCCCAATGGAATAATGGGCCATTAATGGGTATAAAGCGGTACACTTTTCATTGCGGGCCAGATTCACCACGGGCCATTAATGGGCCAAGATTTACAAATGGCCTCGTATGGGCTGAAAGACATCATGGGCCATACATGGGCCGGAAGTTACAACGAGCTGGGATCATATTGGACGGCCCAGATGAAGCTACTAGGCTTAATTCCGATAGGCCGTAACGGGTCGTGAGTTAGCGGGCCGTAAATGGGCTATATACGAACAAGCCGTTAACAGGCTTTCCATGGGCCCGCCTATTACCTTTTGACCAAGTCAAACGGGCCGGCCTTTACACCAGAATGGGCCTCTGTTGCGCTGTGCCACGTGTCGACGTGTCATAGGCGCCTCCTGTCCAATGAATGGATGACATCTGTCCCAATGGTGAGCCAACACGTGTTTCCTCTAGAAGGAAATATGCCCTAGAGGCAATAATAAAGTTGTTATTTATATTTCCTTATATCATGATCAATGTTTATTATTCATGCTATAATTGTGTTAACCGGAAACTTAATACATGTTTGAATACATAGACAAACAGAGTGTCACTAGTATGCCTCTACTTGACTAGCTCGTTGAATCAATGATGGTTATGTTTCCTGACCATAGACATGAGTTGTCATTTGATTAACGAGATCACATAATTGGAGAATGATGTGATTGACTTGACCCATCCGTTAGCTTAGCACGATGATCGTTTTGTTTGTTGCCATTGCTTTCTCCATAACTTATGCATGTTCCTATGACTATGAGATCATGCAACTCCCGAACACCGGAGGAACACTTAGTGTTCTATCAAACGTCACAACATAACTGGGTGACTATAAAGATGCTCTACAGGTGTCTCCGATGGTCTTTGTTGAGTTGGCATAGATCAAGATTAGCATTTTTCACTCCGAATATCCGAGAGGTGTCTCTGGGCCCTCTCGGTAATGCACATCACTATAAGCCTTGCAAGAAATATAACTAATGGGTTAGTTTCGGGATGATGCATTACGGAACGAGTAAAGAGACTTACCGGTAACGAGATTGAACTAGGTATTGAGATACCGACAATCGAATATCGGGAAAGTAACATACCGATGACAAAGGGAACAACATATGTTGTTGTGCGGTTTGACCAATAAAGATCTTCATAGAATATGTAGGAACCAATATGAGCATCCAGGTTCCGCTATTGGTTATTGACCAAAGATGAGTCTCGGTCATGTCTACATAGTTCTTGAACCCGTAGGGTCCGCACGCTTAACGTTCGGTGACCATTGGTATTATGAGTTTATGTGTTTTGATGCACCGAAGGTAGTTCGGAGTCCCGGATATGATCACGGACATGAAGAGGAGTCTCGAAATGGTCGAGACATAAAGATCAATATATTGGAAGCCTATGTTTGGACATCGGAATGGTTCCGGATGAGTTCCGGCATTTTCCAGAGTACCAGGAGGTTACCGGAACCCCCCGGAGAGTATATGGGCCTTATTGGGCCTTAGTGGAATAGAGGAGAGGAAGGGAAAAGGCGGGAGGCGCGCCCCCCTAGCCCAATCCGAATTTGGTGGGGGCCGGCCCCCCTTTCCTTCCCTCTCTCCTCCCCTTCCTTCTCTCCTACTCCTACTACTTGGAAGGGGGGAATCCTACTCCTGGTGGGAGTAGTACTCCCCTAGGGCGCGCCATAGAGGGCCGGACCTCCCCCCTCCTCCACTCCTTTATATACAGGGGAGGGGGCACCCCATAGACACACAAGTTGATCATTGTCTTAACCATGTGCGGTGCCCCCTCCACCATAATCCACCTCGGTCATACCGTAGCGATGCTTAGGCGAAGCCCTGTTCCGGCAGCTTCATCATCACCATCATCACGTCGTCGTGCTGACGAAACTCTCCCTCGACACTCAGCGGTTTCTATAGTTCGTGGGACGTCATCAAGCTGAACGTGTGCAGATCGCGGAGGTGCCGTACGTTCGGTGCTAGGATCGGTCGGATCATGAAGACGTTCGACTACATCAACCGCGTTGTCATAACGCTTCCGCTTACGGTCTATGAGGGTACATGGACAACACTCTTCCCCTCTCGTTGCTATGCATCACCTAGATAGATCTTGCGTGTGCGTAGGAAACTTTTTGAAATTACTGCGTTCCCCAACATTGGCATCAGAGCCAGGTCTATGTGTAGATGTTATATGCATGAGTAGAACAGAAAGGAGTTGTGGGCGTGGGTATATACATATTGCTTGCCATCACTAGTTGATTCTTCATTCAGTGGTATTGTTGGATGAAGCGGCTCAGACCAACATTACACATATGCTTACGCGAGACTAGTTCTACAGACGTGCTTCGCATATAGGTGGCTGGTGGGTGTCAGTTTCTCCAACTTTAGTTGAATCAGATTCAATGAACAGGGTTCTTTCTGAAGATCAAAAAGCAATCACTATACCGCGTTGTGGTTTTTGATGCGTAGGTAAGAACGGTTCTTTCTCAGCCCGTAGCAGCCACATAAAACTTGCAACAACAAAGTAGAGGACGTCTAACTTGTTTTTGCAGGGCATGTTGTGATGTGATATGGTCAAGACATGATGCTAAATTTTATTGTATGAGATGATCATGTTTTGTAACAGAGTTATCGGCAACTGGCAGGAGCAATATGGTTGTCGCTTTATTGTATGAAATGCAATCGCCATGTAATTGCTTTACTTTATCACTAAGCGGTAGCAATAGTCGTAGAAGCAATAGTTGGTGAGACGACAACGATGCTTCAATGGAGATCAAGGTGTCAAGCCGGTGACGATGGTGATCATGACGGTGCTTTGGAGATGGAGATCAAAGGCACAAGATGATGATGGCCATATCATATAACTTATATTGATTGCATGTGATGTTTATCCTTTATGCATCTTATTTTGCTTAGTTCGGCGTTAGCATTATAAGATGATCTCTCACTAAATTTCAAGGTACAAGTGTTCTCCCTAAGTATGCACCATTGCTACAGTTCGTCGTGACGAGACACCACGTGATGATCGGGTGTGATAAGCTCTACGTTCACATACAACAGGTGCAAGCCAGTTTTGCACACGCAGAATACTCAGGTTGAACTTGACGAGCCAAGCATATGCAGATATGGCCTCGGAACACTGAGATCGAAAGGTCGAGAGTGAATCATATAGTAGATATGATCAACATAGTGATGTACACCATTGAAAACTACTCCATCTCACGCGATGATTGGACATGGTTTAGTTGATATGGATCATGTGATCACTTAGATGATTAGAGAGATGTCTATCTAAGTGGGAGTTCTTAAGTAATTTGATTAATTGAACTTTAATTTATCATGAACTTAGTACCTGATAGTATTTTGCATGTCTATGTTGTTGTAGATAGATGGCCCGTGCTGTTGTTCCGTTGAATTTTAATGCGTTCCTAGAGAAAGCTAAGTTGAAAGATGATGGTAGCAACTAAACGGACTGGGTCCATAACTTGTGGATTATCCTCATTGCTACACAGAAGAATTACGTCCTGGAAGCACAGCTAGGTGACAAACCCGCTGCAAGAGAAACGCCAGATGTTGTGAACACCTGGCAGAGCAAAGCTGATGACTACTCGATAGTTCAGTGTGCCATGCTTTACGGCTTAGGGACTTCAACGACGTTTTGAATGGCATGGAGCATATGAGATGTTCTAGAAGTTGAAGTTAATATTTCAAGAAAATACCCGGATTGAGAGATATGAAGTCTCCAATAAGTTCTACAGCTGCAAAATGGAGGAGAATAGTTCTATCAGTGAACATATACTCAGAATGTCTGGGTACCACAACCACTTGACTCAGCTGGGAGTTAATCTTCCTAATGATAGTGTCATTGACAGAGTTCTTCAATCACTGCTGTCGGTGTACAAAAAGAGGGGTACACTTTTTGTACCCCTATAACTGTGCACGGGCAGTCTAAGCCACGGACACCACCACACTGAGCAAGGCAAGGGAGGTGAGACAAGGTAAGGCCGAAGCTCAGGAGAAGCAGAACGACGCCAAGACCAAGACCACAAAGAGCAAAGGGGACGAAGCAGACCCCCCGGCAAGATCCTTGCCGGGAGGCGGTTTTAGCAAACCCGGCAAGACCCTTGCCGTGGCAGCTCGCCCCACACCTACGGAGTGAGTCACCCTCGAGTCCACTGCCCCCATGGGGCAAGGATTCGGGAGACATCCCTGTGGTGGCATGCAGATCTTTGTGAGGACATTCAAGATCAGATACACCCTTTAGAAGATGATGATCCTTGGCAGGATCCCAGCCAAGGAGGACCGCAAGGCCCCCGGCAAGAGCCTTGCCGGGGATGACAGCAGACGCCACGGTAAGACCCTTGCCGAGGCCTCGGCAAGGCCCTTGCCGAGAACACCCGTAGGGCCACCATCGGGCCCACGCTAGTCAAACCTCCACCGCCGTTCGCATGCAGCTGCCGACCCAACCAGCTAGGCAGGCACCTGCGTGGCGGCATGCGGATCTTTGTGGAGACCCACCACTGCGCCACCTCAGCTGCCTGCCTGCCTACATGGCACCACGGGTGCCGCTGGCCAGGGCGCGTGTCGACACGAGAGGGAGCTGCGACGGACGAGACAGGGCTCTCCCCCGTCCCCGATAAAGCAAGGACACCTGGGCAAGACGCATTAAATGCGCCTTGTCATGTAATGCGAGGGATAACCTCGCATCACTGTACCCTTTCCACCTCCTGTGTGCCACTGTGGCAACCCCTTCCCTATAAAAGGAGGCCCGAGGCGACCAGGAGGAGGATTCGGCTTTTTGGAGCTCCTCACGCCCCATAGCTAGCTCAAGAACACAGATATACAATCCACCAAAGCAAGAGTAGGGTTTTACGCATCCTCGCGGCCCGAACCTAGATAAACGAACCGTGTGCTATCTGTTTGATCCGCTCTTCTCACGACCGCGCGCCCCGCAACCGTAGTAGGGATTCTTGTGATCCCATAGGTGTCGTTCCCACCGACATCTTTGGCGCGCCAGGTAGGGGAAAGTAGTTGTGAGAATCGGCTTTAGCAGTTCGTTCGACGCTTCTTCATCGTCATGGCGCCCAAGAAGAAGAAGACGGTGGCGGTTGGCACGTCCGAAGCCAGACATCCCGTCCCGATGCGGGCGAGGAGCGGACCGGTCGCAGAAAGGACCCGGGGCACCGTTCGCGAACACCAACACCGTCCAAGCAACCGGAGTTGGGGAGGCGGCGATGTTCGTGCGCCTGGCAACGGGCCGCACGCCGCCAAATCCAAAGACGGAGCCAGGCCCTCCGCGGGTGGCGCGGGGCCTTCCAAGATCGCTGCCACCCCTCCCGAAGGCGATGCGAGGGCCTCCAAGACTCCCACACCGGCGCCAACGGCGCGCTCCTCTCAAGCGGCACCCGACGAACGGCGTAATCACGCCGAAGACCCCAGGCGTGCCGCGGGAAGAGCCCCGAGCACCACTCCCGGGAGGTAGAAGACCTGCCCGCTCGCCGAGGCGCTGGTGAAGATGGCATGCGACCGCGGGGTCATGATAGAGCTCCTTCTGACATGGTCAGAAGTCGAAGCGCGTCGCGATCCGTGCAGGTTTCGCTGCCACCAACGCCAGCAGAAGCCCTGGCGCGCGCGCAGTTGCTCCTCGATTTTCCTCCCACTATGGGGAAACTCGACAAATGGAGAGCCACTATCTGAAGCCTTGTTGCGGTGGCCAACAAAGACGAACCAAGTCTGGTGGAGCCCCCGGGTCGACGCTCCGACGGAATCCCACGCACCAGTGGTAGGAAAGCCGGCAGCGCCGCGTCCATGGTGCACTCGCCTCCTCCTCGCCCGGTACCGTGGACGCCAGCCCGTCGCGACGTTACGGGCGACGAAATCTCCATAACATCGTCCGACCCACGGACCCACTGTGACTAGCGCCAAGTCCTTCGGGAACGAGAACATGAAGACGCTCGAACCACTATCGAGCGCTGGTGCAGAGCACGCCACCAGTCAGACAGGCGAGCAGGGCCTGCTGTGAACCACCCGGCACCGGAGAGCCCTGGAGGCCTACCTTACGAGGTAGGCTGTCCGGCTTTTACCCGTGAGCTGCGACAGTTCCAGTGGCCCACTCACCGCACCTTCAAACCTGATGTGGGCGAAAAGTACAGTGGCAAGACCCACCCGTCCGAGTTCCTTGTCATCTACACCATTGCGATGCAAGCTGCCGGAGCCCGCGACGATAAGGTGCTTGCGAATTACTTTCCGTTGGCTCTCAAACCCAACGCCATGTCATGGTTGATGCACTTGCCGGTAGACTCTATTTCCTCCTGGTCGGATTTGTGCCATGACTTTGTGGGCGCCTTTACTGGAGGCCACCAAGCCCATGGCCAAGCGAGTGACCTGCACGTCATTCCCCAGAAGGGAGACGAGAGTCTCCGCAAGTATATACAGAGGTTCAGCCGGATACAGTACAATATCCCTGATGTTCACCCTGCCGCCATCATCAGCGCGTTCCATCAGAACGTGCGTAACCGCAAGATGCGCAAAGAGCTGGTGATGACCAAGGTGAAAGATGTAGCAGAACTATATGTTCTTGCTGACAGATGTGCCTGGGCTGAAGAGGGAAGGAAGTACCCCCGCGAAGACGCCGGCGTGGAAACCGACTCCTCAGATGAAGATACTACCGCCCCGGCGAAGAAGGGCCGGCGCTGCAACAGGAAGCGCAAAGGTAAAGCCGTGCTTGCCGTCGAGGGATCTGGTGACACCGGCTCCACCAAGAAAACCAAGGCAGATGACCCCGGCAAGGAAATTGCCGGATGTGTCACCTGCCGGGCCTTGGCGGTTGCCAGAAGCCAGGAAACTCCGACAAGCGATACTGCAAGATCCATCACACCAAAGGCCATGCTCTCCAAGACTGCCGACAGGTTGAGCTCCTCGCTGAGAAGCAGAGGGCTGAATATGAGAGGCGGGACAAGGAGAAGGGCCAAGATGGTGCTGAGGGGTCCGGCAAGAAGCATGACAGCCAGGCGGGCCGTCGCGGCAAGGATAAACAACAGGAGAGGCCCGCCCGGGGCCATGACAAAAAGCCAGAAGACGACGATCACGAAGAGGACGACAAATCCGGCGACCAAGAGTTTCAGAAAGCTACATAGGCCATGTGCGTCGACGGCGGCGCCTCGATGCATACTTCTCACCGCCAGCTTAAACAGTGGGCGCGAGAGATTACAGCGGCAGAGCCGTCGTTCGATGCCCAAAGGCCGCTGAAGTGGTCCAGCACACCTATCATTTTTGACACTGAGGATCACCCTGATCGCACTACTGCGGTCGGGTGCTTGCCATTGTTGGTTTCACCAACAATACGCAACCTCAAGGTGACAAAGATGCTAGTCGATGGCGGAGCCGGTCTGAACTTGATCTCGCCTGCCGTGATCGAGAAACTGCAGATTCCTGATGGAGACCTCGAAGAGACGGGCCGTTTCAGGGGGTCAACCTGGGAAGAAGCCAACCTAAGGGAAAGGTCACGCTGCCCGTGACTTTTGGAAGCGATCTGAACTACAGGATGGAGAGGATCGTGTTTGATGTTGCCAAGATCCCCTTGCCTTACAACGGGATCCTTGGCCGCCCAGCGCTGGCCAAGTTCATGGCGGCGTCACACTACGCCTACAACACGCTGAAGATGCCAGGACCTATGACGATCGTCACCATCCCCTCCGATAAGAAAGATGCGTTGATTTGCGCTGACCAACTATACCAGCAAGCAGTTGCAGCAGCTGCCGCCACTAGGGCACTTGCTCCTGCCGCTGGGACCCCAGGAGGGAAGAAGAAGAAGAAGAAGACAGCTAAGACCTCGGACACCCACTCCGGCAAGCGCACCTCTTTGGAGTGTAGCGCTCCCGTCGAGGACGTGCCAGAGAGCTCCACCGGCGGAAACAAGAAGCCCAGGGCTATACCGCCGGGAACCAAGAAGGTTTCTATCAATGAGGACGGCATGGGAGGGGCTTTCACCATAAGCTCCACCCTTGACGACAAATAGGAAGACGCGCTCATCACCTTCCTGCGGGCGAATGTCGATGTGTTTGCATGGCAAGCTTCCGACATCCCCGGCGTTCCCAGGGAGGTGATTGAGCACCACCTTGCTGTCTATCCTCATGTGCGGCCTGTCAAGCAGAAGGCCAGAAAGCAAGCTTTGGAACGACAAGAGTTCATCACAGAGGAGATCCGAAAACTAGAAGCAGCGGGTTTGATAAGAGGAGTGCTCCATCCAACATGGTTGGCCAATCCGGTCGTAGTGCGCAAGGATAATGGGAAGTGGAGGCTGTGTATTGATTACACAGATATCAATAAGGCTTGTCCTAAGGACCCCTTCCCGTTGCCGTGCATCGACCAGATTGTTGACTCCACAGCTGGGTGTGATCTGTTGTCATTCCTCGATGCCTACTCCGGCTACCACCAGATCTTCATGACAAGAGAAGACGAAGACAAAACAGCATTCATCACCCCATGTGGTACGTATTGTTTCATGCGGATGCCTTTCGGGCTGAAGAGTGCTGGTTCGACGTTTGCAAGGGCGGTCCAGATTGGTTTTGAACCCCAGCTCCATAGAAATATGGAAGCTTATATGGATGACATAGTGGTCAAAACCAAGGACAGGGCAACCCTCATACCGGATTTGCAAGAAACATTTGCAAACCTGCGCAAGATCAATCTCAAGCTGAACCCTGAGAAGTGCGTCCTTGGCATCCCGTCCGGCAAGCTTCTCGGGTTCTTTGTATCACAGCGTGGGATAGAGGCCAATCCGGACAAGATCAAAGCTATAGAGCAGATTGAAGCACCCAAGCGAATCAAGGATGTGCGTCGGCTTGCTGGTTGCGTCGCCGCCATGGGCAGATTAATTTCCAAGTCTGTCGAGCGCGCCCTTCCCTTTTTCAAGATCTTGAAAAAGGCAGGCCTGATGGAATGGACGCCAGAAGCCGAAGCAGCATTGCAAGATTTGAAGAAGTACCTCTCCTCCGCGCCAATACTAGTTGCGCCTAGGCCATAGGAGCCATTGCTACTATACCTGGCGGCAACGAACCAGGTGGTCAGCGCCGCACTAGTGGCGGAGAGAGAGGTTGACAACGAGGTAATGGCAGCGACAGAGCCCGACACCACCAATGCAGAGATGACAAAGCTAGTTGAAGTGCCACCGAAGAAGAGAATGATGCAGCACCCGGTCTACTTTGTTAGTTCCCTCCTGCAGGGAGCTAGATCAAGGTACTCCGACGTGCAGAAACTGCTCTTCGGCCTTCTTATGGCCTCGAGGAAGCTGCGTCACTACTTCCAGGCACGCGAGATCACTGTCGTCACTCGCCTCCCTCTGCAACGGATATTGCACAATCCAGATGCAGCGGGAAGAATTGTGGAATGGGCTCTGGAGCTGTCCAGCTTTGGCCTCAAGTTTGAAAGTACTTCGACGATTCAGAGCCGAGTCCTGGTGGAGTTCATTGCAGGGTGGACCACAACGCCTGACGAAGAAGCCCAAGAGACTGCTCTCCCCGGCAAGGAGGCAAGTTGCAGTTGGATCATGTACTTTGATGGAGCTTTCTCCTTACACGGCGCCGGGGCTGGCGTACTACTTGTCGCGCCCACCGGAGAGCACCTCAAGTACGTGATCCAGATGCACTTCCCCAGGGAGGTGTCAACAAAAAATATGGCAGAGTACAAAGGGCTGCTTGCTGGTCTTAGGATCGCAGCGGACCTCGGAATCAAGAAGCTCATCGTTAGGGGCGACTCGCAGCTCGTCGTCAAGCAAGTCAACAAGGACTACAAGAGCCCGTTGATGAAGGCCTACGTCGATGAAGTGAGAAAGCTGGAAGAGCGTTTCGACGGTATACAGGCTGAATACGTTCCCCGAGCGGAGAACGATATCGCCAATTACCTGCCAAAACGCGCTGCCCTCCAGCTACCTGTGGAACCAGGTACCTTTGTGCTCCAGCTAACTCAACCATCCGTTGATCCATCAACAGAGCAGAACAAGAGGAGGAAATCAGGACCCGGCAAGTACTTTCTCGCCGAGCTCCCCGGAGCCACCGACAAGGATGTTGCCGGGGACACTGAACCCGCCACGGGACGGCTAGCTCCGGCGGAGCGTCAAGCTCTTGCCGTCGAGATAGCCGCTCCCATAGCGGAGGAAATGCCTTTAGTCCTCGCCGTCGAGCCCCAGGCTCCAGCGTGGGCACAGCATACCGTCCGATTCCTCCAAACAGGGGAACTTCCTGAAGAGCAGGAAGAAGCAGAAAAAGTAACCCGTCGCTCTACCATGTACCAGTTCATCGATGACGTCCTGTACAGAAAGAGGCCGAACGGTGTGAAATTGAAGTGTATCCCTCGGGAGGAAGGACTGGAGCTGTTGACGGAGATACATGGAGGCATATGTGGATCCCACATCGGGTCAAGGGCCCTTGCCGGCAAGGCATTTCGGCAAGGATTCTTCTGGCCCACCGCCCTCCAGGATGCAACGACACTAGTCACCAAGTGTGAAGCGTGTCAATTCCATTCAAAGAAGCTTCATCAGCCAGCTCAAGCCCTTCAAATCATTCCTCTCTCCTGGCCCTTCTCGGTCTGGGGGCTCAACATACTGGGCCCTTTCCCCCGTGCTGTCGGGGGCTTTGAGTACTTGTACGTTGCAATCGACAAGTTCACAAAGTGCCCGGAGGTGGAGGCAGTGAGGAAGATCACAGCTCACTCAGCCGTCAAGTTCTTCAAGGGACTAGTGTGCCGTTTTGGTGTACCCAACAGGGTCAACACCGACAATGACACACAGTTCACAAGCCGCACCTTCATGCAATATATCCAAGACCTCGACAGCAAAGTCTGTTTCGCTTTCGTTGCTCACCCACGAAGCAATGGACAAGATGAGAGGGCAAACATTGAAGTACTGCGAGGCTTAAGGACCAAGACCTTTGACAGGCTGCACAAGAGTGGACGGCGCTGGATTGATGAGTTGCCAACGGTTCTTTGGTCGATCAGGACGACGCCAAATCGAGCCACCGGCCAGACACCCTTTGCCCTGGTATACGGGGCAGAAGCAGTTCTCCCCACTGAACTCATATACGGGTCACCTCGAGTGCTCGCTTATGATGAGCTTGAGCAAGAGCAACTGCGGCAAGATGACGCAATGCTCCTTGAGGAAGATCGTCTTCGGGCGGCTGTGAGAGCAGCACGCTACCAGCAAGCCTTGCGCCGCTACCATAGCCGCAAGGTTCATGCCCGAAGCCTTGAGGAAGGCGACCTTGTTCTTCGGCGCGTTCAATCGGCCAAGAATTCCAACAAGTTGATGCCAAAGTGGGAAGGCCCTTATCGGGTAATACGAGTCACCAAGCCCGGCGCAGTCCGTCTGGAGACCGAAGATGCCATTCTAGTGAGTAACTCCTGGAACATTGAGCATCTTCGCAAGTTTTACCCGTAAGGCGCGGCTTGCCCCCCCCCCCCGGCAAGCCACCTTTTGTACAAGCATTGCCGATGATGCATGTAACCCTTTGTACAAAGCCAGGCGCAGACCCTGAGCATAAATAAATGAAGCGCCGGCGCCCTAAGTTATAGCATGCATGCTAGGTCGAGTCTCGTCCTTGATTAGGGTTGATAGTGCTTAGCGGCGACTAACCCCTAGCTTAGAGGTCGAGTGTGCGTCTCTTTGCCATTCTTTCGTCTTCTTTGGTTCGCAGGACTCACAGGTATCCTTGCCGGATCACTTGAGGACGAAAAAGAGAAGAGGAACAGACCAGCATCTAGACCCCGGCAAGCCAGTATTGCCGGGGGCTGCAAGAGAAAAGATTCACCCACGGCAAACCAGAGTTTCCGGGGGCTACAGCTTCAGATAAGTTCTTCATCCCTTATCATGCATTCCCTTATGGACTGAGGTATGTGAAACCTCGTTTTTTCCTAAAACTACCATGCTCCCCTAACTCTAGGCCCTAGGGCTCGTTCCTGGGGCCAGGTTTGGTAGTAGTCGCGGCAGCGAGAGGATGAAACAAGGAGCCTGAACCCACCTCATCCCTGCCTCCGCCAAAGGTGTGAGAAAGGTCAAGAAAAGTTGGGAGACAGCAAGGCCTGTTGCCGGGCAAGGAAATGTTTATCTTAAGGATATCAAGGATTTACTCGTCATGGGTTCTACCCACAAACAAATGACCCGGCAAGCATCCCTTTTTCATTAAAACATTCCACTCAGGTACAGTCCATAGGGAATGAAAAACATGAATGATGGGATTACAAGTTTTAAATTCAGCTAAGGCCCGAAGGCTTACAAACTAAAAAGAGATAAGGTGCCCGTAATCCCTTTCTTGTCCCTCTCCTCAGGAGGCAGGTCAAGGAGGCGAAAAGGGAAAAAGGGGCGCCCAGGCGAGCTACGGGTGGCAGAAGACGCCAAGAGAACATCTTGGTGGCCGTCCGAAGGCTGGATGGTGATGGCAACGCCGGAAGCAGAGCTCGAAGACCAGGCGGCAGGACGTCACCACGCGTCGAGGGCGTCGGTGCCCGCATACTCCGATTTGACGGCCTTGCCGCCCGCCCTCTTCCTCTTCCATAGCCTCCCAATGCCAGCCGCCCAAGGAGACGACCTCGAGAAGTTCAGGGAGCCGGCGACACGGATGATGGGGTCGTCGGTGCCGCACGGAGCGGCGCCCGACACCTAATCGGACCCGTCATCCTGCCGCCTACTACCCTCGCCGTCGCTGCCGCTGTCCTCCTCGTCAATCTCGCCCGAGGAGGAGTCTTCACTATCAGAAGAGCTCTCCACGCAGCACCTTGCATGGGTCCCAAAGCACCCGAAGACCTTGACGGAGAGAAGGCCACCCTCCATCAGCTTAAAATGGAGAGTGAGCCCCTCCGTCAAGCAGTGGATATGGGCAAATGTCTTCCATCCCTGACGGAGATACATCACGTGAGGGGCGGGGAAGTCGACGCGGGCCCGCGTGCCACTGATCCCGCAGCCCCTCATGTGCAGCCACAACGACTCCGGTGGATCCAGCTCCATCTCCCGCGTGAATGGAGTTGGGATACGAAGGCGACGGCGAGGCGGCCGGTGCAGCCTGACGAAGAACTCGCAAGGGTCATCCCCAACGTGGCCCTCCATGGGGGGAGGAACTGCTGGCGGAGGCGAAGCAGGCGCGCCACCCCGTCCTCCTCTTCCCCGAGTGCCTCGGCCTCGCCCACGGCCTCGCCCCCTCCACCTTCCCCTCGCGACTGGCTCTGCCACCGCGGGTGCAGGAGAAGGAGGGACGCGTTGTCGAGCGGCGACCCTCGCCGCCACCGTTGAAGGACCAGGATTCCCTCTCTCCATGGTGGATGGAAGGGGGAGCAGAAGCTGAAGGGAGGAGGAGATGAAGGAATGTGGGACGCCATCCCCCCCTCCCGCTCTTTATAAAGGAACGGGGAGGGGGATCGGCCGCCCTACTCAGCCAATCAAGACACGGAAGGCGCAGGGAACTGGGACCGACCCGCCGCCCTAGTCCGCGGCGGCCCGGTTTCCCGCCTCCACCATTCGCCACCCCAAGCGCATGAGAGCCACGTGGCAGGCGTGCAGGACCGAGGCGACGGGTGAGGCGACCTCTCCCCACCCCGTGATCGTGGGGAGTGGACGCCTTGAAGACCACGCCTCGGCCCCATTCAGTAAATGGGCCACGCCTCCACGCCTCCCTCCGTTTATGGGGAAGGCGCGAACCGCCCCCTTTACTACGACATGATGCATGCATGCGGAGCTCAGCCCCACGCATGCCGCCCACGTCACGCACGCCTCCCCACGCTGCGCCATGCGCGGGAAGCATGGGAAGCGCAGCGCGCGAAGAAACTTACCGCAGTAAAAACCGCCCCGCCTGCCTGCGCACCGTTTTTGGGCCTAGCCCAATGACGCGACTGCGCTTACGTGTGGCCTAGGCCCGGGGGCTCCTGTTGGTGTACAAAAGGAGGGGTACACTTTTTGTACCCCTATAACTGTGCACGGGCAGTCTGAGCCACGGACACCACCAAACTGAGCAAGGCAAGGGAGGTGAGCCAAGGTAAGGCCAAAGCTCAGGAGAAGCAGAACAACGCCAAGCCCAAGACCACAAAGAGCAAAGGGGACGAAGCGGACCCCCCCGGCAAGATCCTTGCCGGGAGGCGGTTTTAGCAAACCCGCCAAGACCCTTGCCGTGGTAGCTCGCCCCACACCTACGGAGTGAGTGACCCTCGAGTCTACTGCCCCCATGGGGCAAGGATTCGGGAGACATCCCCGTGGTGGCATGCAGATCTTTGTGAGGACATTCAAGATCAGATACACCCTTTAGAAGATGATGATCCTTGGCGGGATCCCAGCCAGGGAGGACCACAAGGCCCCCAGCAAGAGCCTTGCCATGGATGACAGCAGGCGCCATGGCAAGACCCTTGTCGGGGCCCCGGCAAGGCTCTTGCCGAGAACACCTGTAGGGCCACCATCGGGCCCACGCCAGTCAAACCTCCACCGCCGTTCGCATGTAGCTACCGACCCAACCAGCTGGGCAGGCACCTGCGTGGTGGCATGCGGATCTTCGTGGAGACCCACCACTGCGCCACCTCAGCTACCTGCCTGCCTACATGGCACCATGGGCACCGCTGGCCAGGGCGCGTGTCGATACGAGAGGGTGCGGCGACGGACGAGACAGGGCTCTCCCCCGTCCCCGATGAAGCAAGGACACCTGGGCAAGATGCATTAAATGCGCCTTGTCATGTAATGCGAGGGATAACCTCGCATCACTGTACCCTTTCCACCTCCTGTGTGCCACTGTGGCAACCCCTTCCCTATAAAAGGAGGCCCGAGGCGACCAGGAGGAGGATTCGGCTTTTTGGAGCTCCTCACGTCCCATAGCTAGCTCAAGAACACAGATATACAATCCACCAAAGCAGGAGTAGGGTTTTACGCATCCTCGCGGCCCGAACCTGGATAAACGAACCGTGTGCTATCTGTTTGATCCGCTCTTCTCACGACCCCGCGCCCCGCAACCGTAGTAGGGATTCTTGTGATCCCATAGGTGTCGTTCCCACCGACATCTGCCACCAAGCTACAAGAGCTTCATGATGAACTATAATATGAAAGGGATGGATAAGATTATTCCCGAGCTCTTCACAATGCTAAAGGCTGCAGAAGTAGAAATCAAGAAGGAGCATCAAGTGTTGATGGTCAACAAGACCACCAGTTTCAAGAAAAAAGGTAAAGGGAAGAAGGGGAACTTCAAGAAGAATAGCAAGCCAATTGCTGCTCAAGTGAAGAAACCCAAGTCTGGACCTAAGCCTGAAACTGAGTTCTTCTACTACAAAGGGACTGGTCACTAGAAGCAGAACTGCACCAAGTATTTGGCGGATAAGAAGGATGGCAAAGTGAAAGGTATATTTGATATACATGTTATTGATGTGTACCTTACTAATGCTCGCAGTAGCGCCTGGGTATTTGATACTGGTTCTGTTGCTAATATTTGCAACTTGAAACATGGGCTACGGATTAAAGAGAAGATTGGTTGAGGACGAGGTGACGATGCGCGTGGGAAATGGTTCCAAAGTCGATGTGATCGCCGTCAGCATGCTACCTCTACATCTACCTTCGGGATTAGTTTTAGACCCAAATAATTGTTATTTGGTGTCAGCGTTGAGCATGAACATTATATCTGGATCTTGTTTGTTGCGAGATGGTTATTCATTTAAATCAGAGAATAATGGTTGTTCTATTTATATGAGTAATATCTTTTATGGTCATGCACCCTTGATGAGTGGTCTATTTTTACTAAATCTTGATAGTAGTGATACACATGTTCATAGTATTGAAGCCAAAATATGCAGAGGTTATAATGATAGTGCAACTTATTTGTGGCACTGTTGTCTGGGTCATATTGGTGTAAAACGCATTAAGAAACTCCATTCTGATGGACTTCTGGAATCACTTGATTATGAATCACTTGGTACTTGCGAACCATGCCTCATGGGCAAGATGACTAAAACTACATTCTCCGGAACAATGGAGCAAGCAATAGAGTTATTGGAAATCATACATACTGATGTATGTGGTCGAATGAACATTGAGGCTCGCGGCGGATATCGTTATTTTCTTACATTCACAGATGATTTGAGCAGATATGGGTATATCTACTTGATGAAACATAAGTCTGAAACATTTGAAAAGTTCAAAGAATTTCAGAGTGAAGTGGAAAATCATCGTAACAAGAAAATCAAGTTTCTATGATCTGATCGTGGAGGTGAATATTTGAGTTATGAGTTTGGTCTTCATTTGACACAATGCGGAATAGTTTCGCAACTCATGCCACCTGGAACACCACAACGTAATGGTGTGTCCGAATGTCGTAACCTCACTTTATTAGATATGGTGCGATCTATGATGTCTCTCACTGATTTACCGCTATCATTTTGGGGTTATGCTTTAGAGACGGCTCCATTCACGTTAAATAGGGCACCATCAAAATCCGTTGAGACGACACCTTATGAACTGTGGTTTGGCAGGAAACCCAAGTTGTCATTTATTAAAGTTTGGGGCTGCGATGCTTATGTGAAAAAGCTTCAACCTGATAAGCTCGAACCCAAATCGGAGAAATGTGTCTTCATAGGATACGCAAAGGAGACTGTTGGGTACGCCTTCTATCACATATCCGAAGGCAAGATATTCGTTGCTAAGAATGGATCCTTTCTAGAGAAGGAGTTCTCTCGAATGAAGTGAGTGCGAGGAAAGTAGAACTTGATGAGGTAATTGTACCTTCTCCCTTATTGGAAAGTAGTTCATCACTGAAATCAGTTCCGGTGATTTCTACACCAGTAAGTGAGGAAGTTAACGATGATGATCATGAAGCTTCTGATCAAGTTACTATCGAACCTCGTAGGTCAACCAGAGTAAGATCCGCACTAGAGTGGTACGGTAATCCTGTTCTGGAGGTCATGTCACTTGACCATGACGAACCTATGATCTACGAGGAAGCGATGATGAGCCCAGATTCCGCAAAATGGCTTGAGGCCATGAAATCTGAGATGGGATCCATGTATGAGAACAAAGTGTGGACTTTGGTTGACTTGCCTGATGATCGGCAGGCTATAGAGAATAAATGGATCTTCAAGAAGAAGACTGACGCTGACGGTAATGTTACTGTCTACAAAGCTCAACTTGTCGCAAAAGGTTTTCAACAAGTTCAAGGAGTTTACTACGATGAGACCTTCTCACCCGTAGCGATGCTTAAGTCCGTCCGAATCATGTTAGCAATTGCCGCATTTTATGATTATGAAATTTGGCAAATGGATGTCAAAACTGCATTCTGTAATGGATATCTTAAAGAAGAGTTGTATATGATGCAACCAGAAGGTTTTGTCGATCCAAAAGGTGCTAACAAAGTGTGCAAGCTCTAGCGATCC
Source organism: Triticum urartu (assembly GCF_056163025.1). Lineage (NCBI taxonomy): Eukaryota > Viridiplantae > Streptophyta > Magnoliopsida > Poales > Poaceae > Triticum > Triticum urartu. The sequence goes on from NC_141879.1 coordinate 430,598,009, forward strand.
ATTTATGGACTGGTGCAAGCCTCTCGGAGTTGGAATATACGCTTGGATAGTGTGATCAAAGCATATGGTTTTATACAGACTTTTGGAGAAGCCTGTATTTACAAGAAAGTGAGTGGGAGCTCTGTAGCATTTCTAATATTATATTTAGATGCCATATTGTTGATCGGAAATGATACTAATTTCTGAATAGCATAAAAGGATACTTCAATAAGAATTTTTCAATGAAAGACCTCGGTGAAGCTGCTTATATATTGGGCATCAAGATCTATAGAGATAGATCAAGACGCTTAATTGGACCTTCACAAAGCACATACCTTGATAAAGTTTTGAAGAAGTTCAAAATGGATCAAGCAAAGAAAGGGTTCTTGCCTGTGTTACAAGGTGTGAAGTTGAGTTAGACTCAATGCCCGACCACTTCACAAGATAGAGAGAAAATGGAAGTCATTCCCTATGCTTTAGCCATAGGTTCTATCATGTATGCGATGTTGTGTGCCAGACCTGATGTGTGCCTTGCTATTTGTTTAGCAGGGAGGTACCAAAGTAATCCAGGAGTGGATCATTGGACAGCGGTCAAGAACATCCTGAAATACCTGAAAGGACTAAGGATATGTTTCTTGTTTATGGAGGTGACAAAGAGCTCGTCATAAACGGTTACGTCAATGCAAGCTTTGACACTGATCCGGATGACTCTGAGTCACAAATCGGATATGTATTTTTATTAAATGGTGGAGCTGTCAGTTGGTGCAATTCCAAGCAGAGCGTCGTGGCAGGATCTACGTGTGAAGCGGAGTACATAGATGCTTCGGAAGCAGCAAATGAAGGAGTCTGGATGAAGGAGTTCATATCCGATCTAGGTGTCATACCTAGTGCATCGGGTCCAATGAAAATCTTTTGTGACAATACTGGTGCAATTGCCTTGGCAAAGGAATCCAGATTTCACAAGAGAACCAAGCACATCAAGAGATGCTTCAATTCCATCCGTGATCAAGTCAAGGAGGGAGACATAGATATTTGCAAGATACATAGGGATCTGAATGTTGCAGACCCGTTGACTAAGCCTCTCTCACGAGCAAAACATGATCAGCACCAAGACTCCATGGGTGTTAGAATCATTACAATGTAATCTAGATTATTAACTCTACTGCAAGTGGGAAACTGAAGGAAATATGCCCATGAAGCAATAATAAAGTTGTTATTTATATTTCCTTATATCATGATAAATGTTTATTATTCATGCTAGAATTGTATTAACCGGAAACTTAATACATGTGTGAATACATAGACAAACAGAGTGTCACTAGCATGTGTCTACTTGACTAGATCGTTGAATCAATGATGGTTATGTTTCCTGACCATAGACATGAGTTGTCATTTGATTAACGGGATCACATCATTAGAGAATGATGTGATTGACTTGACCCATCCGTTATCTTAGCACGATGATCATTTAGTTTGTTGCTATTGCTTTCTCCATAACTTATACATGTTCCTATGACTATGAGATCATGCAACTCCCGAATACCGGAGGAACACTTAGTGTGCTATCATACATGACAACATAATTGGGTGACTATAAATATGCTCTACAGGTGTCTCTGATGGTGTTTGTTGAGTTGGCATAGACCAAGATTAGGATTTTTCACTCCGAATATCGGAGAGGTATCTCTAGGCCCTCTTGGTAATGCACATCACTATAAGCCTTGCAAGCAATGTAACTAATGGGTTAGTTGCGGGATGATGCATTACGGAACGAGTAAAGAGACTTACCGGTAACGAGATTGAACTAGGTATTGAGATACCGACGATCGAATCTCGGGAAAGTAACATACCGATGACAAAGGGAACAACGTATGTTGTTGTGCAGTTTGACCGATAAAGATCTTCGTAGAATATGTAGGAACCAATATGAGCATCCAGGTTCCTCTATTGGTTATTGACTGAAGATGAGTCTCGGTCATGTCTACATAGTTCTCGAACCCGTAGGGTCCGCACGCTAAACGTTCGGTGACGATCAGTATTATGAGTTTATGTGTTTTGATGTACCGAAGGTAGTTTGGAGTCCCGGATATGATCACGGACATGACGAGGAGTCTCGAAATGGTCGAGACATAAAGATCGATATATTGGAAGCCTATGTTTGGACATCGGAATGGTTCCGGATGAGTTAGGACATTTTCCAGAGTACTAGGAGGTTACCGGAACCCCCCGGGGAGTATATGGGCCTTATTGGGCCTTAGTGGAATAGAGGAGAGGAAGGGAAAAGGTGGGAGGCGTGCCCCCTAGCCCAATCCTAATTGGGTGGGGGCCGGCCCCCCCTTTCCTTCCCTTTCTCCTCCCCTTCCTTCTCTCCTACTCCTACTACTTGGAAGGGGGAATCCTACTCCTGGTGGGAGTAGGACTCCCCTAGGGCGCGCCATAGAGGGTTGGCCCTCCCCCCTCCTCCACTCCTTTATATACGGGAGAGGGGGCACCCCATAGACACACAAGTTAATCATTGTCTTAACCGTGTGCGGTGGCCCCCTCCACCATAATCCACCTCGGTCATATCGTAGCGGTGCTTAGGCGAAGCCCTGTTCCGGTAGCTTCATCATCAATGCCATCACACCGTCGTGCTGATGAAACTCTCCCTTGACACTCAGCTGGATCTAGAGTTCGTGGGACGTCACCGAGCTGAACGTGTGCAGATCGCGGAGTTGCCGTACCTTCAGTGCTAGGATCGGTCGGATCATGAAGACGTTCGACTACATCAATAGCGTTGTCATAACGCTTCCGCTTGCAGTCTACGAGGGTACATGGACAACACTCTTCCCCTCTTGTTGCTATCCATCACGTAGATAGATCTTTCATGTGCGTAGGAATTTTTTTTGAAATTACTGCATTCCCCAACACCTCCGGCCAATGAGAATTTTACATGTGGAAAATCCTCATTGGTCCGGGCTGTTAACGGGTTACCGGATCCAAAACCGGGCCCGATAGCTTAACGGCTACCCGTTATGGTGGATGCCACGTGTCGGTTACCCTTGACGAAAACACTTCCATGACACGCCATTTATCGTGATGGAAGTGGACACTTCCGTGATGATAATTTCGGTAATGTCATGGAACACTTCTACGACAGCACATGTATGACTATCTTGATTCTGTCATAGAATCGTCATGGATGTACATGCATGACAGAAAACGTGACCTACTGTGACAAACACACATCATCACGGAAGTGTATATGCATATGCAAGCAACATACGAATAGATTCAAGACGAGCAACGGGGGCAAAGGTTTCACCGTAGTCGATACCCTCGACTTGGGAGTAGCCTTGTGCCACCAATATTGCCTTGTTTCAAACAACCACACCATTTGCATCTTGCTTGTTCTTGAAGATACATTTGGTTCCGATGACATTATGTTCCTCCGTTGGCCTTGGCACTAATTCCCAAACTTCATTGCGCTCGAAGTTGTTGAGTTCATCGTGCATGGCTTCAAGCCAATCCTCATCATCAAGCGCCTCATGTACCTTTTGGTGTTCAACACACAAAACAAACGCGTGATTCTCACAAAAGTTTGATATTTTTTTACAAGTAGTTACCCCTTCTCAAGCTTCCAAGCAAAATCTCCATGACATGTTGTTGATGCTTTAGCTTGGAAGCCACCTTAGAGGCACGGCGCTCCAAAAGTTCCTCAATGGGCATTTGAGGATCATCTTGCACATCTTGAGCACCGTCTTGATTTTTCTCTTGATCTTGAGCTTCGTCTTGAGCTTGCTCTTGACCTTGAGTTTGCTCTTGATCTTGATCGCACTTGGAGGCATGAACTTGATCTTGAGCATCATTTGGTGCATCACCATCTCCATGGAGTTGATCTTACCCTTGATCTTGTTCATTGGGTTGAGGGCCTTCATTTTGTTCTTTGGAATCATGTGGGTCTAGTGTAGGTGATGACTCCACTTGAGTAGAGCATTGCCCTTCTGCTTCGGCCGCAAGGGGTTGTTCAATGGGGAGTATTTGACCAATCCCCATTCTTCTTATGGCTTGGCGAGGAATTTCGTCACCTACATCACAAAAACCACTTTGCTCTAGTTGGGAGCCGTTATTTTCATCAAACTCCATGTTACACGTATCCTCAATGAGTCTGGTGAACTTGTTGAGGACACGGTAAGCATGAGAGTTTGTCGCATAACCAACAAATATGCCCTCTTGAGCTCTAGGTTCGAATTTAGACAAACTAACACCTTTCTTGAGAATGAAACACTTACAACCGAACACCTGGAAATACTTGAGGTTGGGCTTGTTGCCGGTAAGTATCTCATATGGAGTCTTGTTCAAGCCTTTGCAGAGGTAGAGCCTATTGGAAGCATGACATGAAGTGTTGATGGCTTCGACCCAAAAGTTGTATGGAGATTTGAATTCCGCCATCATGGTCCTTGCCACATCCATCAACGTCCAGTTCTTCCTCTCTGCAACACCATTTTGTTGAGGGGTATAGGGTGCGGCATATTGGTGCTTGATCCCCTCATCACTAAGAAACTCATCCAAGGTGTCTTGAACTCGGTGCCGTTGTCACTTCTAATCATCAAGATCTTTGCTTCATGTTGACGTTGAGCTTCATTTGTAAAGTTGATGACGGTTTGTTGAGTCTCACTCTTCCTCTTGAAGAAGTTTACCCATGTGTATCTTGAGTAGTCATCCACAATCACCAAGCAATATTTTGTTCCGCCGAGACTATCAAAGGATGGAGGACCAAAGAGATCCATGTGAAGAAGCTCCAGGGGCCTCTTTGAGTAGATGATAGTCGATGGTCGGTGAGCCGTTTCATGAAGCTTTTCTTCAATACAAGCACTGCAAGCACGGTCTTTGGCAAAACTCACATTTGTTAGTCCACGCACGTGGTCCCCTTCGAGGAGACTTTGCAAAGATCTCATATTGACGTGGGCTAGACGGTGATGCCAAAGCCAACCCACATCAACTTTAGCCATTAGGCAAGTCGCGGTCTTACTGGGTCGCTCTGAAAAGTTTACCACATAGAGACCGTTCTCGACATGCCCAACAAAGGCTACTTTAAGAGTCTTGCTCTACAAAAGGGCCACGGTATCAAGATCAAAGAATATTGCAAAGCCCATAAGTGCAAGTTGACAAACAGAAAGTAAATTGTATGCAAGGGACTCAACAAGCATGACCTTCTCAATAGATAAATCTTGAGAGATGACCGCCTTGCCAAGCCCCAATACCTTAGAAGTTGAAGCATCACCGAATTGGACATGGGTGGGCATAGATGGAATTGGATGCACATCCACCACCAAGTCCTTGCTCCCGGTCATATGATTTATTGCTCCACTATCGACCAACCATGACACCCCACCGGAATCAAACTCCTACAAGAGATCAATGCTTGGATTTAGGTACCCATTTTTGAATGGGTCCTTTGATGTTAGTGTAGCGACCCAACCTCAAACGGTCAAGTCTCTGTGCTTTAGTGTCATCCCTGGATTGGTAATGCTGACACACACAGTACTCGAGGATTTATAACAGAGTAGCAATCACACACTTATTACATCGAATGTCTCCATACAGAACTTATTACAATAAATATGGCTTAAGGCCATCTAATACGATAACAACAGAAGGCTTGGAAGATAAAGTGAGTCCATCAACTCCAACGGCATAGCTGAGCTGCACGGCAACGACCTAACGAACCTTACTCCTCGTCTGAAAAGTCTACAACATAATACGTTGCAGCCTGAAATGGGTCAGCACATGGAATATGCTGGCAAAATAACACAGTAGAGCAAGAACAGAATAATGCTATCAGTACATGCATATTTGGCTGGTGGAAAGCTCTAGGGTTATAGTTTTGCGAAAAGCCAATTTTTCCCAACAAAAAAGGAATAGATTTTATTTTAACTATCATGGTAGTTGAAACATCATTGAGAAGGTTCCTCCAAATCAATCCCTATTAAAGTAATTATCAACCCAACAATATTAATTTAGAGTGATGAGATACTTATGATAATCCAAGTACTAGATACTCAAGATTTGTCCATAACCGGGGACACGGCTAACCATGATTAGTTTATACACCCTGCAGAGGTTTGCACACTTTTCCCCACAAGACTCGATCACCTCCGTTGGATTTCTCGCAATACATGATGTTTGAGAAACGGATGACCGAGACACTGTCTTTCAGAAACATTAACTCTTTACTCCGGGCAGACCATACCAAACCTACAATCCCACTACCTGCTGATCCACCTCTTCAAGAGCTTCACGTAACTTAGTCAACTATGCTGGAGACCATAATAGCTTGTGGCTGCACACGGAAGTTTCTAGCATGAATAATCTCAGTTCCCTTTGAGCCTGGGTGGCGGTCCATAGGAAGATCACACGGGTACTCTGGGATTTCCAAAAATACAGGCAACACTGGGTACTCCAGGTGCCTCAATCCACCCAGATGTGTATTTAAGTTGCCACCTTAAGTTGAACCATTAATTAACAATCTCACATCTTTCATGGATTTCACTCACCCAAACCACGTCTACGAGCATAGCATAGCAATATAAGCAACGCATAGAAGTAACTCCCAAGGGTTTGAATGTAACAGGGTAATAGGTTCTACCTCATCAACTACTTCCCAACCCACATGTTAATGACATCCTAACCATGCAATATTTGAGGATTGGAACTAATGCATAAAAACTAGGTGATAAAGGGGTATGATCAAAGTGTTACTTGCCTTGCTGACGATCCGCGTAACCTAGAGATTCCAAATAAAATGCTTCGCACTCCAGGAATTCTATCGCAAACAAACAATAGCATACATAAGCAATCAAGCTAATAAAACACGGGTAAATATCAAATAAGAGGACCTAACCAGAAAATTCAACTTAAGAACTCCGGTTTGCAAAAAGAATCAAATCGAACAGAGCAACGAAACTCAAACGGCGAAAGAAACAAGATCCATTTACTAATCTGGACCTAGGTCAAATTTTACAGTAGCAAAAACTTTTTCAAGTTGGTTAAGCGGAAAGAGGGTCTCGAGACGAAGATCTAGGCGTTTGAATCGCCTGATTCTGACTAACGAGCAAAAAGATACACTAGAACGAAAATCGGATCAGAAATTGCGATCAGAAATAATCGCGGAATAATGCGATAAAAAGAAAACTGACGAACAGGCTAACGAACGAGCGTTCGTTATCTGTAACTAACGGACGAAAACCGTTCGTTAAAATGAACGTACGGATGAACGTCCGGCAAAAAGAAAAACCGGGAAAAACCGGCGAACCCAAAAAAACGAACTAGGGTTTTCTTTAAAAAAATCGGATCGGTTTTCTTAAAAAAACCGGCGGCTACCTCGTCGGTCCAGCGAGGCGCGGTGGCGACAGCAGGGCGAGGCGGTGCGGCAGCGGCAGCAGGGCGGCGTGGCGCGGGCGTCGAGGCGGTGGTGGCGGGGTGGGTGGGTATATAAGGAGGGGGTGGTGCCTTGGGGGAGGGGGCACGGCGCGGCAATGGAGTCCGAGCCGGACTCCTGTTCGGCGGCGGTGGCGGTGCGGTCTCCCGCTAGGAGACAGCGGCTCGAGGAGGTGGGCCGGCGCTGGGCTTCGGCCCAGCTAGGCCTTGGCGCGTTTTTTTTAATAATTCCGTCGAAACTCAGAAAAATCCTAGGAAATAAAATGAAATTCTAAAAATGCCAAAACAAATTTTCTCCGTCTAAATAAAATATTTAGAACGAGATGAACATTTTCTTGGCCCTAAAATGCAATTTTGAAAATGTGCAATTTTTCTAATGCAAACAAAATTGCAATAAAATCCAATAAAAGCAAAATTTGATTTTAATATTTTTCCTCCAATATTTCATTTATTTTTGGAGAAGTCATATTATCTCCTCTCATATATTTATATGAAATATTTTTGGAGAGAAAAATAATTAAAATCAAAAATCCTCATTTCAATATTCGATAAAAATCAAATATGAAATCTTGGAAATCCCCAACTATCTCCGAGGGTCCTTGAGTTGCTTAGGATTTCGAGGATCGCGAGACGAAATGCAATAAAATATGATATGCAAGAATGATCTATGTAACATTCCAAATTGAAAATTTGGGATGTTACAAACCTACCCCCCTTAAGATGAATCTCGCCCTCGAGATTCGGGTTGGCTAGAAAATAGGTGTGGGTGGTCCTTGCGAAGATCGTCCTCTCGTTCCCATGTGGCTTCGTCCTCGGTATGGTGGCTCCACTGAACTTTGCAAAACTTAATGACCTTGCTGCGGGTGACCGCAAACTCCAAAATCTTGACTGGCTTCTCCTCATAAGTCAAGTCATTGTCCAATTGAATCGCCTCCAAGGGTACGGTATCTCTTAGTGGTATGTCAGCCATCTCAGCATGGCACTTCTTCAACTGGGAAACGTGAAACACATCATGAACTCCTGACAGTCCCTCAGGTAACTCCAACTTGTAGGCAACTTCTCCCATCCGTTCCAAAACACGATATGGTCCTACAAATCTCAGGGCTAACTTTCCTTTAACTCCAAAATATTTCACTCCTCGCAAAGGCGATACTCGCAGATATGCTTGATCTCCATTTTCATAGGTTACCTCCTTGCATTTCGAATCTACATAACTCTTCTGTATGGACTGAGCTATCTTCAGTCTATCCTGGATCAGTTTAACCTTCTCCTCAGACTCTTTGATCAAGTCTGGTCCAAACAACTGTCGGTCTCCGACTTCATCCCACATCAATGGTGTTCTGCACCTTCATCCATACAGGGCTTCAAACGGTGCCATCTTCAAACTAGCTTGGTAACTGTTATTGTATGAGAACTCTGCGTAAGGTAGATTGTCATCCCAACTAGATCCATAATCGAGCGCACAGGCTCTCAACATGTCCTCCAGAATCTAATTGACTCTCTCGGTCTGTCCATTCGTCTGTAGGTGGAATGTTGTACTGAACTCCAATCTGGTTCCCAAAGTCTGGTGCAGTTGATGCCAAAACTTTGAAGTAAATTGCGTTCCTCTATCCAATACGATGGTCCTAGGAACTCCATGCAGACATACGATCCTGGTCATATATATCTTGGCCAACTTTGCACTAGTATAAGTTGTTTTCACTGGGATAAAGTGTGCCACTTTGGTCAAATGGTCAACTACTACCCATATAGAATCATATCCTGATTTGGTCTTGGGTAATCCGGTGATAAAATCCATGCCATGTTTATCCCACTTCCATTCGGGTATCGGCATAGGCTGTAACAATCCTACTGGCATTTGATGCTCTGCCTTCACTCTCTGACATACATCACATACGGCCACATACTCGGCGATATCCTTCTTCATCCCTGTCCACCAGAAATGTTCCTTCAAATCCAGATACATCTTGGTGTTTCTAGGGTGTATCGAGTATGGTGAGTCATGTGCCTCCTGAAGTATTAACTTCCTGATTTCTGTGTTATTGGGCACATAAACACGGTCCTCAAACCATAAGGTGACGTGTTCATCCTCACGAAAACCGTTGGCCCTTCCTTCGCTCATCTTCTCCTTTATCTTGGCAATCTCTTTGTCATCCTTCTGAGCTTCTCGAATCTTTCCCAACAATGTAGTCTGCACCTCCATTGTTGCAACAAAACCTCTAGGAACAATCTCCAATCAAAGTTCTCGAAGATCCTCTGCTAACTCCTTCGGCAATCCCGTGCTTATTAGGGTATTATCATAACTCTTCCGGCTCAAGGCATCTGCTACGGCATTGGCCTTTCCTGGATGATAATGAAGCTTCATGTCATAATCTTTTATGAGCTCCAACCATCTTCTCTGCCTAAGGTTCAGCTCCTTCTGGGTGAAAATGTACTTCAAACTCTTATGATCAGTGTACACATCACAATGGTTTCCAATAAGGTAATGTCTTCAAGTCTTCAACGCATGCACTACGGCTGCTAGCTCCAAATCATGCGTGGCATAATTTAACTCGTGTGGTTTAAGTTGTCGTGAGGCATACGAAACAACTCTTCCGTCCTGCATAAGCACACTTCCAAGTCCTAAGCGAGAGGCGTCGCAATATACTTGAAAATCCTTACGTATATCTGGCAATATCAGCACTGGGGCTGTAGTCAAACGTTTCTTCAGCTCCTGGAAACTTGCCTCACAATCTTCTGTCCATTTAATCTTGGTATCCTTCTTCAATAATTCTGTCATGGGCTTTGTAGTCTTTGAAAAATTCTCAATGAATCTACGGTAGTATCCTGCGAGTCCAAGAAAACTGCGGATCTCGCTAACTGAAGTGGGTGCCAACCATTCAATGACTGACTGAACCTTTTTGGGGTCTATTGCTATACCTTCTCTTGATATAACATGTCCAAGGAATCCGACTTCCTTCAACCAAAACTCGCATTTGCTGAACTTGGCATATAACTGATGTTCCCTGAGTTTCTCGAGAACTAAACGCAAATGCTCCTTGTGTTCCTCTTCATTCTTCGAATATACCATTATATCATCAATGAACACCACAACAAACTTATCCAAATATTCCATGAACACCTTGTTCATCATGCTCATGAAATAGGCAGGGGCGTTAGTCAGTCCAAATGACATGACTGTATATTCGTATAGCCCATACCGTGTGGTGAAGGTTGTCTTTGGTATATCCTTCTCTCATATCTTCAACTGATGATATCCTGATCGCAGATCGATCTTTAAAAACACCTTAGCTCCTTGCAGCTGGTCAAACAGATCATTGATCATCGGCAATGGGTACTTGTTCTTGATTGTCACTTCATTCAATGCCAGATAATCAACAACCATTCTTAGGGACTTATCCTCCTTTTCGACCAAAAGCACTGGGGCTCCCCATGGTGATGAACTCCGTCGAATGTAACCTTTCTCCAATAACTCCTTGATCTGTTTCTTAATCTCCTCCAGATCATTCGCGGGCATCCTATAGGGTCTCTTGGATATTGGCCCTGTGCCTGGCAATAGCTCTATCAAAAACTCAATATCTCAATCCGGTGGCATGCCTGGTAACTCCTCTGGGAAAACATCCGGGTAATCCTTTACTACAGGCACTTCCTCCTGAACAACTCCCGTGAGGGTATTTACTTGGCTACTTCTTGGCGCATGCCTAGATATATACTTGATCCTTTTTCCCTCCGGGGTGGTGAGACAAATTGACTTACTAACACAGTCAATGCTTCCTCCGTACTTCGACATCTAGTCCATTCCTAATATCACGTCCAATCCTTGTGAGTCCAAGATAATTAGGTCGGACGGAAAAACATGGCTACCAATGGTTAAGGGTATCTGGTCGCACCATCGACTAGCCATATACTCTGCTCCAGGTGAACTTACTAACAGAGGGGTCCTAAGGGTTTGGGTCGATAGTTTAAACTTATCCATGAATTCCCTTGATATGTATGAATGCGATGCACCAGTATCAAAAAGAACAAGAGCAGTAAATGACTTAACCAAAAACTTACCTATAACCGCGTCTGGCTGCTCTTCAACCTCCTCCACGTTAATGTGGTTCACCTGTCCCTTGTTGAATGGATTGGGCTTCTTCCCAGCGCTCCCGTTTTCGTCTCCATTCTTCCCTTCAGGGCACTCCGTGGCATAGTGTCCAGTCTTCCCGCACTTGAAACAAGTCACGTGGCTTAGATCCCTCTTGGTGGGTGTGGCTGGATTTGGGCAGTTCTGATTCTTGCTTGCTCCATTCCCATTCCCATTCCTTGTGCTAGTATGATTATGGTTACTCCCTCCATTATGGGTGTGGCCTCCATGGTTATGAACAAGTCCTCTCGAGTTTGGGGTTAGGCGAGGCTTCTGCTGAGCTCCTGAGTTATACCTCCCTTGTCCATACTTCCTCTTACGGCTTTCAATCTACTATTGCTTCCCTTCAATCATAAGAGCCTTATCTACCAACTCCTGGTAGTTGGTGAATGTTGCCACCATCAACTGCATACTCATCTCATCATTCAGCCCTTCCATGAACTTCTCTTGCTTCGCAGCATCTGTGGCCACATCATCAGGGGCATAGCGAGATAATTTGCTAAACTCATCTGCGTACTGAGCCACAGTACGGTTCCCCTGGCGTAAGTTGTGAAACTCACGCTTCTTCAAATTCATGGCTCCAGTTGAGACATGGGCTGTACGGAAGGCTAGCTAAAATTGGTCCCATGTCACCGTGGCTATAGGGTAGGTGACAGTGTAATTCTCCCACCATGATGCTGCTGGTCCATCCAACTGATGTGCGGCAAAACGCACCTTCTCAGCATCAGTACATCCTAGAGTGGTTAATTCCCTTCCAATCTTGCAGAGCCAATCATCTGCTACTATAGGCTCGGTGCTACTGGAAAATACCGGCGGTTGCAACCTCAGAAAATGGGCTAAGTTGTCAACTGGTGGTGGTGGTGGTGGATTGTTGTTGTTGTTGTTGCCTTGGTTCTGAAATAACAACTGCATCAGGGTATTCTGCTGCTGAATCAACTGAGTGAGCTCTGGTGGGAAAGCAAATCCGGGGTCACGTCTCGGAGGCATCTGATGGTTTTAGAGGGGAGAGATTAGAATAGAATGAGGTCTAATGAGAAAGCACTACCCATATGCACATGAGACAAACACAAACATTTCACTCAATCAATCAATCAAGTCATACAATCGATCTAACTATCGCAAAAGTGCTCAGACTACTCTATTTACATGGTGGAATACTACTACTGATATGGTGGTCTACTAAAAATATTCTTCAGTTGCGGACTCCATGATATCTGCTCCGGCTTCGTCTTCAAAGTCATCATCGCTTAGGTCCGAGTCGGTGTCATCGATGATGATGTAGTCTTCCGGACGAATCTCATTGGGTTCTTCGTCTTCTTCTACTGGTGTGGGGTCTCCCATGAATATTCTGATCTTCTTAATCAGGTCGTCATTCTTCTCCACTAGTACGACGATTTCCTCCTCATAATCTTCACGTGTAGCCTTGAGTTCTTCATCCAGTTCCGCAATCCTAGTCATTGCCTTCTTCAGATCTATCATGCCTGCACACATCTGATTCTCCTAGCATCGAATGTGTTGGTTTAGTTCCTGGATGAAAGCTGCGATTGATCTATCCTTCTTGGTGCTGATCATCTCCCATTGCTCATCGCGGCACCCACAAATCTGGTAGATAGTATCCTTAAGCTCCTTGTGATAAACTTCTCCAATGCGTCCCATGGTGATGTGAGCTGTCATACTCTTTCCTAGACTCCAGGTTGGTGCAACGAAGGAAAACTCTATGCGTTTAGTGACTGGCATGAAGGTCCTTCTTGGAACTTGAACTTGAATCATCCATCGCTCCTCTTCTGGTATGGTGGCGTTGTACGTCCCAGTGAAGCTGGATATTCCTATGTTCAGGTACCAAGTGACTTCCTTCAGGTGTCATCCAAAAGGTGATTCTTCCTTCGGTTGTGCGAACTTGTTCCTTTCATCCGCCATCCTAAAGAATAGAAAATGGAGAGGAGTCAGAAATGAGAAGAGAACAGTGATCTATGGTTGTAGCTTAGTGGTCGTGTCCTACACTCAGCATGTGCTCTGATACCATCTTGTAGCGACCCGACCTCAAACGGTCAAGTCTCTGTGCTTTAGTGTCATCCCTGGATCGGTAATGCTGACATACATAGTACTCGAGGATTTATAACAGAGTAGCAATCACACACTTATTACATCGAATGTCTCCAAAGAGAACTTATTACAATAAATATGGCTTAAGGCCATCTAATACGATAACAGTGGAAGGCTTGGAAGATAAAGTGAGTCCATCAACTCCAACGGCAGAGCTGAGCTGCATGGCAACGACCTAATGAACCTTACTCCTTGTCTGAAAAGTCTGCAACATAATACGTTGCAGCCCGAAACGGGTCAGCACATGGAATATGCTGGCAAAATAACACAGTAGAGCAAGAACAGAATAATGCTATCACTACATGCATATTTGGCTGGTGGAAAGCTCTAGGGTTATAGTTTTGCGAAAAGCCAATATTTCCCTACAACAAAGGAATAGATTTTATTTTAACTATCATGGTAGTTGAAACATCATTGAGAAGGTTCCTCCAACTCAATCCCAATTAAAGTAATTATCAAACCAACAATATTAATTTAGAGTGATGAGATACTTATGATAATCCAAGTACTAGATACTCAAGATTTGTCCATAACCGGGGACATGGCTAACCATGATTAGTTTATACACTCTGCAGAGGTTTGCGCACTTTTCCCCACAAGACTCGATTGCCTCCATTGGATTTCTCGCACTACATGATGTTTGAGAAACGGATGACCGAGACATAGTCTTTCAGAAACATTAACTCTTTACTCCGGGAAGACCATACCAAACCTGCAATCCCACTACCTGCTGATCCACCTCTTCAAGAGCTTCACGTAACTTACTCAACTATGCTTGAGCCCATAATAGCTTGTGGCTGCACACGGAAGTTTCTAGCATGAATAATATCAGTTCCCTTTGAGCCTGGGTGGCGGTCCATAGGAAGATGACACGGGTACTCCGGGATTTCCAAAAATACAGGCAACACTGGGTACTCCATGTGCCTCAATCCACCCAGATGTGTATTTAAGTTGCCACCTTAAGTTGAACCATTAATTAACAATCTCACATCTTTCATGGATTTCACTCACCCAAACCACATCTACGAGCATAGCATAGCAATATAAGCAACGCGTAGAAGTAACTCCCAAGGGTTTGAATGTAACAGGGTAATAGGTTCTACCTCATCAACTTTCCCAACCCACATGTTAATGACATCCTAACCATGCAATGTTTTAGGATTGGAACTAATGCATAAAAACTGGGTGATAAAGGGGTATGATCAAAGTGTTACTTGCCTTGCTGACGATCCGCGTAACCTAGAGACTCCAAATAACACGCTTTGCACTCCGGGAATTCTATCGCAAACAAACAATAGCATACATAAGAAATCAAGCTAAGAAAACATGGGTAAATCTCAAATAAGAGGATCTAACCAAAAAGTTCAACTTAAGAACTCCGGTTTGCAAAAAGAATCAAATCGAACGGAGCAACGAAACTCAAACGGCGAAAGAAACAAGATCCGTTTACTAATCTGGACCAAGGTCAAATTTTACAGTAGCAAAAACTTGTTCAAGTTGGTTAAGCGGAAAGAGGGACTCGAGACGAAGATCTAGGCGTTTGAATCGCTTGATTCCGACTAACAAGCGAAAAGATAAACTAGAACGAAAATCGGATCAGAAATCGTGATCAGAAATAATCGCGGAATAATCCGATAAAAAGAAAACGGAGGAACAGGCTAACGAATGAGCGTTCTTTATCTATAACTAACGGACAAAAACCGTTCGTTAAAACGAATGTACGGATGAACGTCCGCTAAAAAGAAAAACTGGGAAAAACCAGCGAACCGAAAAAAACGAACTAGGGTTTTGTTATAAAAAAACTGGATTGATTTTTAAAAAAACAGGCAGCTACCTCGTCGGTCCAGCGAGGCGCGGCGGCGATGGCAGGGCGAGGCGGCGCGACGGCGAGGTGGCGTGGCAACGGCAGCAGGGCGGCGCGGCGCAGGCGGCGAGGCGCGGCAGCGGCGGCGCGGCGCGGGCGGCGAGGCGGTGGTGGCGGGTGGGTGGGTATATAAGGAGGGGGTGGTGCCTTGGGAGAGGGGGCACGGCACGGCAACGGAGTCCGAGCTGGACTCCTGTTCGGCGGCGGCGGCGGCGCGGTCTCCCGCTAGGAGAGGGCGGCGCGGGGAGGTGGGTCCGCGCTGGGCTTCGGCCCAGCTAGGCCTTGGCGCATTTTTTTTTAATAATTCCGCTGAAACTCAAAAAAATCCTAGAAAATAAAATAAAATTCTAAAAATGCCAAAACAAATTTTCTCCGTCTAAATAAAATATTTAGAACGATATGAACATTTTCTTGGCCCTAGAATGCATTTTTGAAAACGTGCAATTTTTCTAATCCAATAAAAGCAAAAATTGATTTTAATATTTTTCCTCCAATATTTCATTTATTTTTGGAGAAGTCATATTATCTCCTCTCATATATTTATATGAAATATTTTCGGAGAGAAAAATAATTAAAATCAAAAATCCTCGTTTCTATATTCAATAAAAATCAAGTATGAAATCTGGGAAATCCCCAACTCTCTCCGAGGGTCCTTGAGTTGCTTAGAATTTTGAGGATCGCGAGACGAAATGCAATAATATATGATATGCAAGAATGATCTATGTATAACATTCCAAATTGAAAATTTGGGATGTTATAGTTAGTAACAAGGGTCTTAGGAACCCAAATAGACCATTCGATGTACTCATAAGAAGAATCAACAAATTTGGCATAAACATGCCCATCACTAGCACGGCACAAAACATAAGAGGGGTTAAAGTCGCCAGCTTTTTTGCTAGGGGTGGTTTTGCCCTTCTTGGCATTACCACCCACTTCCTCGGTCTTCTTCTTCTTCTTCTCATGAGCACCCTCACTCACCTTGACAAAGGTGTCATTGAGAGGGAGAGGTTGCTTGGTCTTGTTCTTCTTCTTGTTCTTTGATTTGGGTACAAACCCAAGTCCCTCCTTTCCTACAACTTCCTTTTGATTGCTCAAAAAGGTCATTGAGGTTCTTCTCACCTTGTATGCAAGTCACAAGGCCCTTCTCAAGTTGCTCTTTCAATTTAGAATTTTCCTCCACAAGATGAACATGCTCACAATAAGGGTTAGTAGCATGGGCATTATCAATTAGAAAGAAAGGAGGGCAAGTGGAAATCTCCTTAGTTAGTTTAACTTGGAGTTGATCATGAGACTCCTTGAGAGAAGCATGAGCACCCTTCAAGACCTTGTGAGCCTTGTCAAGTGTATCAAACTCTTTCTTGAGTCTATCATGGCCAACCCCACAGGCAACTTTCTTGGATTTAAGCACACAAGTAAGAACAATAGCATGATCAAGATCTTTTTGTAATTTAGCATGATCAACATTGTGTGACTCCTCAAGAGTCAAATGAAGATCTCGCTCTTTCTCGAGAGCAATGGAAAGAACCGCAATCTCATCGGCATAGTCACAATTATGCCCCTCCACCTTGGAGATAGTATCCTCATGCGATTCGATAATATCATTGGCCTCGCCAAATTATTCCAAGAGAGCAACAAAGTGCTTCCAGGACTCACCCTTGAGCTTGCTCACAAACTTTGTGAACTCATTCTCATCAACTTTCTCCACCTCACTATCATCAACACAATCTAACAATGAAGGAGTAGTAATGATGGGGGTTTTGATGTTAGGAGTTACCTTGTTGATACCTTTGTCCATGAGACACTTGGTGTCGGTGTCAAAACCGGCGGATCTCGGGTAGGGGGTCCCAAACTGTGCGTCTAGGCCAGATGGTAACAGGAGGCAGGGGACACAATGTTTTACCTAGGTTCGAGCCCTCTTGATGGAGGTAAAACCCTACGTCCTGCTTGATTAATATTGATGATATGGGTAGTACAAGAGTAGATCTACCACGAGATCAGAGAGGCTAAACCCTAGAAGGTAGCCTATGGTATGGTTGTATGTTTTCCTACGGACTAAAACCCTCCGATTTATATAGACACCGGAGAGGGTTAGGGTTACACAAGGTCGGTTACAAAGGAGGAGATATCCATATCCGTATTGCCTAGCTTGCCTTCCACGCCAAGTAGAGTCCTATCCGGACACGAGACGAAGTCTTCAATCTTGTATCTTCATAGTCTAACAGTCCAGCCAAAGGATATAATCCGGCTGTCCGGAGACCCCCTAATCCAGGACTCCCTCAGTAGCCCCTGAACCAGGCTTCAATGACGATGAGTCCGGCGCGCAGTATTGTCTTCGGCATTGCAAGGCGGGTTCCTCCTCCGAATACAGCACAGAAGAATTTGAATACGAGGATAGTGTCCGACCCTACAACATAAGTTCCACATACCTCCGTAGAGAGAATAATATTTTCGCAAATCTAATTTGCTGACTTGTTTTGACAGTATGACGTTATGTCATGGCCCGGTGATTATTCGAACCGTTTCCTTTAACTAGCCCCGCACATAACGCGAGGCAGTTTTTCGACACGTCTTGTCAAAGCAGAGATCGTGTCCCCTTATTACGGGATTCTCATCAATACGGGCGTGGGTAACCCAACCACGCCATCGATTATGGCGCTTGGGGGATAAGCGAGTTTTACCAGGCAAGTGGGGACGCTTAGTTCTGTCCGCCCATATAAAGGGATAAGGATTCACCTTTCTATCCATGCCTTCTTCCTCCTTTGCTCATCCGTTTTCGCACACTCGAGCTCTAGCGCCCAAGTCCGCACTTCCCACCTCAACCTTCTCCAACCATGTCCGGAGCGGGAGGCAGGTGGATGGTCTCCTCCGTCACGGATGGAGACATCAAGAAGCTAAGGAGAGCCGGATACCTGCCCGACGACATCGCGCACCGGCTCCCAGATGAGGGGCAGCTCATCCCCACCCCCAGGCCCCATGAGAGGGTAGTGTTCCTCACCCATTTCCTCCACGGACTGGGATTCCCTATCCACCCATTCGTCCGGGGGCTCATGTTCTATTATGGCCTGGATTTCCACGATCTGGCCCCAAACTTCATCCTCAACATCTCGGGGTTTGTCGTTGTGTGCGAGGCCCTCCTCCGCATCAAGCCCCACTTCGGCTTATGGTTGAAGACCTTCAATGTCAACTCGAAGGTTGTGGGCGGCCGCCAGGCGGAGTGCGGAGGCGCCATGGTGGGCAAGATGCCCAACGTAACATGGCTCGAGGGATCCTTTGTGGAAACCATAAAGGGGTGGCAATCGGGGTGGTTCTACATCACCGAGCCACGCGACCCTGCATGGGCAGCGGCCCCCGAGTTCCGATCTGGCATCCCCATGCGGCTCACCTCCTGGAAAGAGAAGGGCCTGTCCTGGGGTAGTTCGGGAGAGCTGACCAGACTCCAAACATGTATTCAGAACATGGTGAACAAAAAGCTCAAACTCGTCAACATGGCCCAGGTCATGCTCCACCGCCGGATCCTCCCGTGCCAACAACGGGAGTTCAACTTGCGGGAGTTCGACCTGGCGTAGC
The DNA here is from genome assembly GCF_056163025.1 of Triticum urartu. Classification (NCBI taxonomy): domain Eukaryota; kingdom Viridiplantae; phylum Streptophyta; class Magnoliopsida; order Poales; family Poaceae; genus Triticum; species Triticum urartu. The sequence goes on from NC_141879.1 coordinate 430,617,067, forward strand.
TCCAAACTCTGAACAGGCTCTTTGACACAACTCACGAAGATGCCTGGAGGGTGCTATTCAAAAGCGCCGAGGTCCCCCCTCCCATTACTGAGGATCGCGGATTCAGCACGAAGCGCCAAGCCAGTGCGGTAAGCTGCTTTACCTTTCATAGGATACTTATTTTTTATAGATTGACTCCATGCGGGATCTAAACTCCCGTACCTTTGATAGGACTAGCAGGAGACGGCCGGACAGATCGACTGTCTGGCTCCTTTGCCCGAAGGCCCAACAGACGCTCCCCTGGCGAAGATGCTGACTCCGGCTCCTTATACGGTGCCGGAGAAGACGAAGAAGGCCAAGGGAACCCGAAAGAGTTCCCGACGCCAGGCGTCGTTGGACTCACTGTCCGATGACTCTGTGGCGCACTCCTCCCCCGAAGACGAGGAAGAAGAAGAAGATGCTCCCCCTCCGGCTGGGGGAGATAAGAAAAGGAAGGCCGCCCCAACTGGGGGGGCGAAGGGTCCAAGAAGGGAAGGACTCTCCTTCCGGACAGTTCCACCGTCGCCGACGAAGGCGAAGATGAGTGGTTGCCCAGGGCCAAGCCCCTGGGGAGATCGTAAGTATTCGGATACTAGAGTAACTCATAGCATTCCTTTGTCGCACTGCTTTCCCTAACGCCGAACATAATTATGCAGGCCGCCACGATCCTATATCGATGTATCATCGGACGGCTCCCTGGGCTCGTCGGACATGGATAGTGATCCTCTCCCAACCGCCACCTCCCCTCATCCCTCCGAAGACGCCGAGGTGCTATCTCAAGAGGCACCAGATCGAGGGGAGACAGTCCTGGAGGCACCTCAAGGCGACCTTCCGGACTCCGGGAGCCGAGGGGACGGGGCCCCTGAGAGCTCCGAGTTCGGCCCTCAGCCGAACACCGCGTCAGAACCCCCAGTGGTTCCGGGCTCGGGCAGGCGGCCTCCTTCTAAGAGGGGCAAGACGCTTGTGCTGGTGACCTCTGTCCATCCAGAGGCGCTGGACAATCTGCTGGAAGCGCTTCGCAGCGCTTCCATCGACGAGGAGCACCGTACTATTATGAGTGCGGTGGTCCAAAAGGTTCAGTCCACCAAGAGTGGGTTGACTGAAGCCTGTGCCAGCCTTCTAACAGGTTTTGAGGTAAGTGTTTTAAAATTTAGTAGAAATATTACCGCATAGACAGTAGCCCTTGATGCTTTGTTCGGTGTTCACAAAGAAAAGCCGAACAGAAGATCAAATAATATCGCAGGAGTCTAATATAAGTATGTCAATATGCATATGCAGGCTTCGCTGCTGGCGTCTGCCGCACTAATTGCGGAGGTCGCCGTACTGAAGCAGGACCTCGAGGGTTCCAGGAAAGAGCTCGGCCTTGTCAAGAGGTAGCTTGAGGAGAACAAGGGTAAGTAATACCCTGTCTATAGATATGTATATATAAAAGAAGACGCGATTGCAAAATGACAGGATCATCGTATATTCACCAGGGGCCATGACCGAGGTGGCGACCCTGAAGCAAGCGCTAACCAAGGCCGAAGATAACGCGGCCAAAGAGCGCACCGAGCGAGAGAAGCACGAGGCTCGGGTGGGCGAGGTGCAGCAAGAGCTCTAGGCTGTCGTGGCGAAGCACGAGGCGTTGGAGCTTGACTCAAAGACACGGGAGTCTGAGCTTGCCGCGGCCCTCGAGAGCGCAAAAAGTGCCAAGGCCGAAGCCCAAAGGGCCCTCTAGGAGATCGACGCAATGAAGAAGATAGCGGCGGGTAAGTCTTTCTATATGCAAAGCAAGCATGTAGAAGTAAATTACAGATTACTTACCCGAATCCGGAGCTCTCCAGGAGGATTCGCAGATTTGCCCTGCAGCGTGTCCGATGCCGCACAATTTTACCAGGCCGAGGATGGAAGCTCAACGGAGAAGCTGTTCTGGTCTCAGTATGCTGAGGCCGAACACCCGGTGCCAATGAGCGACCAGCTGAAGCAGATGGTCGAGCTACATAAGGCGGCCGATCGGGCCATGAAGGGCTTTATAGTCCGGCTATGGCCTGGCGACGCCCTTCCAAACAGCTTCTTCGGCCTGGTGAGGCGGCTTGTGGATGCCTGCCCGCGGCTGGAGGTCGTCAAGCGATCTGTCTGCATTGAAGGTGCACGCCGGGCTTTCACCCGTGTGAAATTGCAGTGGGTCAAGCTAGACGCCGTGAAGCTGATCAAGGAGGGGCCGTCGGAGGGCAAGGAGCACTGCCACCCCGAGATGTACTACGAGGGTGTTCTGCCGGGTGCCCGTCTCATAGAGGACGAGTGTTCAAAAGATGTAATATTTGAGTGAGACTTGCTCGTTTTATCCTGTATTTATGAAAACTTGTTTCATATGCGCTATGCAACGCTTGTTTGAATTTAAAATATTACCTTCTGTTTGGCTGTTTATCCAATCTGGGAGATGGCTAGTCCTCGGCTTCTGCCCCCATGCCACGAGTGCTGGGGTGTTCGGGATAAACCTGAGTACTCTTGTTCCCATGTTTGGGTCCTTCGAGGGAGGTGCTCAGCACAGCGAACAAGGCAACCGGACTAATAATGCTTTATCACTCTCACTTAGCCATAGAATTCTATAATTTTAAATTTCAGCAAAGCCCCTGGTATTTGAAAGGCTGAATTTGGGGCGCAATGCACGCCTTTAAGCCGGACAGGGCCGGCCCCTCGCTCTAAGCGGCATAAGTCTTTAGGGACTCGAAAACCTCGCCGAACAGCGACCAGTCTCTCGCCTTATCATGACAGTCAGTTTTAGCTTTCTCTACTGAGGTGCTGAACCCAGCAGAACCGGGGCACAATCGCAATAGTTCTCCTAGCGCTACCTTAGCCGATAGAGCAGAACGTAAGGTACCAAAACATAGGAGCCGGGCAAACCCAACATTTGACCAAAGACATGATTCGGAGTTGATGCATATAATGTTATCAGTTCGGGGTGCCGCACTTGTGAGAGTGTTCGGACTTTTCACACTGTATTGTGGGGTACGTAAGCCCCTGGTGTATTGGCCGTACCAAAGTGTACCGTTGCAAGGCATAATTAATGAACACACACACACACACACATATATATATAACAAGAATGCAATAATAGTCGTAATGTCATGCATTGTTTGTTCAAAAAATTGCGTTAAAGAAGAGTGATACAGATAGTGTGATAAGCAAAGAGTAGGACTATGTACCTTCCAAGGGCAAGTTGAGGAATGATATTAAATCAAATATTTCGCTCGTTACTGTAATCCACCTGGGAATTCCGTGGTATGACATAGCTGTCTGCCTCCTTGGTTGCTGCATCATGTGTTCGGCAATAGTGCTGCCGGACAGTGTTTAAGCCGCATCTTGGGGCGTGCCGCAGTTGTGCCCCCCTCCCCACCTATGCCCATGGTATTTTAATGCATACTTATGTACGCGTGGCATGAGTTTCGCCGTTGGGCTGGGATTGGGGTGGCCGCCGTATTGCTACGTGAGCTCAGATCGTGCCAGGCGGTCTATTTGCCGATTGCTCCGAGCGCGCTTGAAGGTGTCCGGGCTTTGAAGCGCCGAACTGGTTGATTGCCTTGAGAGGCTACTTTGCGCTTCTGCTGCGAGGGCCGCGGTGTGCTCCTCTGTTCGGAGAGAGCGCTCTGTGTTTCCATTGACTGTAATAACTCCGCGAGGTCCTGTCATCTTGAGCTTGAGGTATGCATAATGCGATACCGCATTGAATCTAGAAAATGCGGTTCGCCCGAGCAGCGCGTGATAACCACTGCGGAACGGGACTATATCGAAGATTAACTCTTCGCTTCAGAATTTACCTGGGTTTCTGAAGACCACTTCCAGTGTAATTGAGCCTGTGCAATGGGCCTCTACACCTGGAATGACGCCTTTAAAGGGTTTTTGTGGGTTTGATCCTTGAGGGGTCTATGCCCATTTTGCGCACTGTGTCCTGATAAAGCAGGTTCAGGCTGCTGCTGCCATCCATAAGGACTCAAGTGAGGTGAAATCCGTCAATGATTGGGTCTAGGACCAGTGCGGCGAATCCGCCATGACAGATACTAGTGGGGTGGTCCCTACGGTCGAAGGTGATCGGACAGGAGGACCAAGGGTTGAACTTTGGGGCGACTGGCTCCAACGCATATAAGTCCCTGAGCGCACGCTTCCGCTCCCTCTTGGGGATGTGGGTTGCGTATATCATGTTCACCATCCGCACTTGCGGGGGAAACCTCTTCTGTCCTCCGGTATGCGGCTATCGTGGCTCCTCCTCATCATCGCTATGCGGCCCCTTGTCCTTGTTTTCGGCAATTAACTTGCCGGCCTGCTTGAACACCCAACAATCCCTGTTGATGTGATTGGCTGGCTTGTCTGGGGTGCCGTGTATTTGACACGAGCGATCGAGTATACGGTCCAAGCTGGACGGACCCGGCGTACTTTGTTTGAATGGCTTTTTCCGCTGACCGGGTTTAGAGCCTTTGAATCCGGCATTGACTACCGTATCCTCGGTATTTTCGCTGTTAATGCGGCGCTTATGTTTGTTGCGACGTGACTTGCTATTGTCGTCCTTGGTATCGGAGGTACCATGGTTCGTTGATATGTTATTACTGCGAGCCAGCCAGCTGTCTTCTCCTGCACAAAAGCGGGTCATGAGTGTCGTGAGAGCTGCCATAGATTTTGGCTTTTCCTGACCAAGGTGCCAGGCTAGCCACTCGTCTCGGATGTTGTGTTTGAAAGCCGCTAAGGCCTCTGCATCCGGACAGTCGACGATTTTATTTTTTTTGTAAGGAACCGAGTCCAGAATTGCCTGGCCAACTCTTCTGGCTGCTGAATTATGTGGCTCAAGTCATCGGCGTCTGGTGGTCGCACATAAGTTCCCTGGAAGTTGTCGAGGAATGCGGCTTCCAGATCTGCCCAATAGCTAATGGAGTCCGCTGGCAAGCTGTTAAGCCAATGCCGCACTGGTCCTTTGAGCTTTAGTGGGAGGTATTTGATGGTGTGTAAGTCATCACCGCGGGCCATGTTGATGTGGAGGAGGAAATCCTCGATCCATACTGCGGGATCTGTTGTGCCGTCGTATGATTCAATATTTACAGGTTTGAAACCTTCGGGGAATTGATGATCCATTACTTCGTCTGTGAAGCATAAGGGTTGTGCGGCGCCTCTGTATTGGGCTATATCGTGACGCAGCTCGAATGGGTCTTGCCCGCTGTGTTCGGCCCGGCCGGATTTGCTTTTACTGTATCCGGCATGACGTTTATCGTCTCGCAGAGTTGTGCGCCCTCGTGATCCGTAGATTGATCTTGCATGGTTTTCGTTGTCCTCCAATATGTCTCGCAGGTCTGGCGTATCAACCCATGCCTTTTTATTTGAATGGCATCGGGGTGGAGGCTGAGTTTTTGGCTGGAATGCCTCTCTATCGTGGCCACGAGGTGGCCGATCAGCCGTATCATACGCTTCTTCCTCCAGTCGGGGTAGTAACCTGCACTTTGGGTAATTCCTGGAGGGGCGCTCGAGTTTATATTCCTCGGCTGCAAGGACTTCAGTCCATCTGTCAACTAGCAGTTCTTGACCAGCTTGAAGCTGCTGCTGCTTTTTCTTCAGGCTATTTGCCGTGGCCATTAGCCGGCGCTTGAAGCGCTCTTGTTCGACGGGATCCTCTAGTACGGCGAATTCATCATCGCCGAGGCTTGCCTCGTCTTCGGAGGGGGTCATGTAATTGTCATCCTCCTCCTCTCCGTCTGCCGCTCTCTCAGGAGGGCTGGCTCCTCCATCCTCCTGCTCTAAATCTTGCTGGAGGGGATTGTTGTTGTCTTCGGCACTATCCGGAGTGTTATTATCTCCTGTGCCGGTATCACCACTTTTGCTTTGGCAGGACTTAGAGCGGCGCCACTGACGTTGGCGCTTTGGTTGCTTCTTGGAGGGGTCATCCTCCGTTATCTCGTCGCCGTTGCCTTCTTTGGGTGTATCCACCATGTATATGTCATATGACGAGGTGGCTTTCCAGTGCCCTATAGGCACTGGTTCATGTTCGTCTCCTACATCGTCATCCATACCGTCGATGTCTTCTGAGTCGAAGTCGAGCATGTCGGTTAAATCATCGACAGTGGCTATGATGTGGGTGGTGGGTGGGCGTCGAATTTCTTCGTCGTCCGCATCCCAATCCTATTGGCCATAGTCCGGCCAGGGCTCTCCTGACAAAGAGAGAGACTTTAGAGAATTCAGAATGTCGCCGAAGGGCGAGTGCTGAAAGATATCCGTGGCGGTGAATTCCATGATCGGCGCCCAGTCGGATTCGATTGGCAGGGGCGCGGACGGTTCATAGTCCGGAAAAGAGTCCGGCACCTTGGAATCACGGGCTTCGCAGAGGATTAGGCTGGTGTTCGGCTCGATCGCCGTTGAGACTGCAGCCCCTGAGGCGGTGTCTAGCCACCCGTCCTCGATTGGCGCAGTTGGCTCCGAGCTAAGGGTCGGAGCTGATGCGGGCGCGGCCTCTGGGGTACTGTTTGGCGGCAGAGCTAGGTCATACCCATCGTGACAATGCAGCGCGCCTGGCTATGGCTCGAATCTGTCGAAGATCAAGTCTCCGCGGATGTCGGCCGTGTAGTTCAAACTTCCAAATCTGACCTGATGGCCAGGGGCGTAGCTTTCAATATGCTCTAGATGGCCAAGCGAATTAGCCTGCAGTGCAAAGCCGCCGAACACGAAGATCTGTCCGGGGAGAAAGGTCTCACCCTAGACCGCATCATTGTTGATGATCGAAGGAGCCATCGGGCCTAAAGGTGACGACACAGAGGAACTCTCAATGAAAGCACCAATGTCGGTGTCAAAACCGGCGGATCTCGGGTAGGGGGTCCCGAACTGTGCGTCTAGGCCAGATGGTAACAGGAGGCAGCGGACACAATGTTTTACCCAGGTTCGGGCCCTCTTGATGGAGGTAAAACCCTACGTCCTGCTTGATTAATATTGATGTTATGGGTAGTACAAGAGTAGATCTACCACGAGATCAGAGAGGCTAAACCCTAGAAGCTAGCCTATGGTATGATTGTATGTTGTCCTACGGACTAAAACCCTCCGGTTTATATAGACACCGGAGAGGGTTAGGGTTACACAAAGTCGGTTACAAAGGAGGAGATATCCATATCCGTATTGCCTAGCTTGCCTTCCACGCCAAGTAGAGTCCTATCCGGACACGAGATGAAGTCTTCAATCTAGTATCTTCATAGTCTAACAGTCCGGCCAAAGGATATAATCCGGCTGTCCGGAGACCCCCTAATCCAGGACTCCCTCACTTGGCAATGGTGTTTTCATTGGGGGTGCCGAAGAGAGACACATTGGAAGGGGAAGATGTAGCAATGGCAATGGTTGTCGTTGCCATTCCTTCTCCACTTGTATCTTCCTCATCATCATCAGAGGGGTACTCTTCATGTGCCACCAAGCCCTTTAGAGGTGATTTCTTAGTGAAGTTGTTCTTGCTAGGGAAAGAATTGGCTTTGTCTTTGCGAATAAGTTTGCCACCATTATATTCCCTCTTCTCGTAAGGGCACTCCGCCACAAAGTGACTCACATTGCCACAATTGTAGTAATTCCTTACTCGTTGCTTGTTCTTTGACCCACTTGAGTTGTTCTTGTTGAAGTTGGGCCTTGAGTTCTTCTTATTGCTCCAAAACTGTCTTGACGCAAGAGCCATGTGCTCATGGTAGGCATATTTGGTGTCCTCGGGGCAACCCTCCTCTTCTTCTTCCTCTTCATCTTACGGAATGGCCTTGGCCTTCAAAGCAAGGGTGGGAGTGCTTTTCTTTGATCAGACATGAGCAAGAGCATTATCGGCGTTCTTGTTCATGATGTTCATGGCAATAAACTCATCCAACACTTCACTTGAGGTTAGGGTGTGAAAGTCCAGCTTTTGACGAATCACGGAAGACATTGCTTTGTTGAATGGCATGATGGCCTTGAGAAACTTGTGCTTGATCCAAATGTCATACATATCCTTGCTCCTATGGTCTTGGAGAGAGAGACCGCAAGAGTAGTCACCCTCCGATAGAGATCACACGGATCCTCATCTTCAAGCATCACGAACTCATCGGCCTCATCAAGGACCACTTCAAAGTTGGACCGTTGGATGCTTGAGCTTCCCTTGTACATGGACACAATGTGCTCCCAACAATCCTTTGCACGAGTGGAAGTACGAAGGTGAGATAGATCTTCGGGTGGGACGTCATCTTGAAGAATGAACAAAGCAGAGTGATTGTATTGATTGTCCACTTCTTCTCTTGGGGTGAAGTTGTCTCGATCATGCGGGTAGAAGCCTTGCTCAATGATTCTCCAAAGGTTAGTTGAGCAATGATTCAAATGAGACTTAATGAGAAAGACCCAATTAGCAAAATCACCCTACCATGAATATTAATGCGAGGTGTAGGGACCGGTCCTCCATAGACCGGGCGAGGGGGAACCGAGGAATGGTTCCCGTCCCATTCTTCTCATGAGGGGATGGAACATGACTACCTTTAGCCGCTTCATTGGCGGAACTGGCCTTCGACCTCCAATGTCGTGGGATTAACCACAAGCAAACGATCGGGAGTGGATTTCATCCCCTCAAGTAATTCTTTAAACATGGACTTGACTTCAGCCGTCATAGATGTCTTAAGTGAAGCTAGCTTCATTTAAGTCATCTCGAGTGATCGAAGTCAACTCCATGGCCTCGGGCACTTCTTCCTCGATGTCAACCATACTCTTCGGGTGGTGAAACCCTTAATAAAGAGACAAGGCTCTAATACCAATTGAAAGGATTGATATGTTTGACTAGAGGGGGTGAATAGGCAACTACCAATTTTTAGCTTTTCTTAACAAATTAGGTTTAGCAACAAATAGGTTACAACAACAACAACAAGCAAAGGGTAGAACACAATAATAGCTTGGACAAAGTAAAGGGAAGAGATAACCACAAGTGGATCTGGTGGAGACAAGGATGTGTTACCGAAGTTCCTTCCCTTTGGGGGAAGTACGTCTCCGTTGGAGCGGCGTGGTGGCACAATGCTCCCCAAGAAGCCACTAGGGCCACCGTATTCTCCTCACGCCCTCAATGCGAGATGTCGTGATTCCACTAGTGGTGCCCTTGAAAGCGGTGACCGAACCTTTACAAACAAGGTTGGGGCTATCTCCACAACTTGATTTGAGGCTCCCAATGATACCATGGAGCTTCACCACAATGGAATGTGGCTCCGAGGTGATCTGAACCATCTAGGGTGCTCAAACACCCAAGAGTAACAAGGTCCACAAGGGATTAGTGGGCGAATCAAATTTCTCTTGGTGGAAGTGTTGATCTAGGCCTTTTCAACCAATCCCTAGGAAATCAACAAGTTTGATTGGCTAGGGAGAGAGATCAGGCAAAAATGAGCTTTGGAGCAACAATGGAGCTTGGGGGAAAAGAGGAAGGCCTTCTTTGGGAAGAAGAACCGTTATCCCCTCCTCAGCCCGCACTGAGCGGTACTACCGCTCAGGGGAGCAGTGCTACTGCTGGCAGCAGCAGTACTACCGCGATCCCTAGCGGTACTACCGTAGAGAAAGAGAGCAGAGGGCTTAGAGAAGGAAGGGATACTGGAGCGCTTGCCCGGGTGGCACTAGCAGTGGTGGTAGGGCGGTACTACCGCTAGCAAGTGGTACTACCGCGCCTATTGCCGCTCCCACTGCCGCCCAACCCGACACAAGAAGAAATGTCCTTGAATCAAGGCAGTACCAGCGTGGTACTGGAGCCGCAGTGCCGCTGACGGCCACAAGCAGTACTACCGCTACAAAACAGCAGTACTACCGCTTGAGGCTGTCAGCGGTACTGCCACTCCGGCCCGGTGGTACTACTGCTGGCTCCTCCCACGTGCCACTTCAGCAATGTCAGTATACTCCAGGGAAGAGGAAAGGAGCTGGGGGTGCGAGATAGATGTGTGCGTGTTCATTCCACCCTAGCCTTTCCGATACGGACCCCCTCTTGATAGTACGGTGTCTCATACGACTCATGTCCACCAAAATTGAAAGTAAAGAGACTACACCATCTTCACTTTGAGCTCCGAGGGGAAGGAATCATCTCGTGCCTATGAATGAATCTATGAAATTCTCAATGCACACGATTAGTCCGCAAATGTATTGTCATCAATCACCGAAACCACTTAGAGAGAGACTTTCCCTAACAAACTCCCACTTTTTGGTGGATTGATGACAACACGGGATTTGCATAGAGATAAAATAAGAAAGTAAGCAAACCCTAGAGACTACAAAATATAGACGGTCTCCCCCTAGATGTGTGCACTTAATTAGGAGTGGCTTTGGAATGCAAAGTACACACATTAGGATCAACACTCCCCCTATATTTTATAGACTGACAACCCTTGCATCAATAATAAGATAATATAAGCTGGGGTGCAAGAAGTAGTAAGTGAGCATAATAGGATGAAGTTAAGCATGCAACTCACAAACTACCAAAGTACTAGACATACATTAGATAAGCATAAGATAGGATAGCATATGTCTCACACCATATGACAAGGTAACCAGGTCTTATGAGCACAACCCAAACCAAAGCAAATGGCACAAGACACAAGAGTTTGCGAGAGAGAAAGAAACAGCAAAAAAAGACATGGAAAAACACACTCGCAACTCGACAAATCCCTAAACTCTCTCCACCTTTGGCATCGAGACACCAAAAGGACAAAGAGTGTTGCTACGGTCACAGGTGATAGCAACATTGAAGATCTCCATCATCACATCCCCGCGTGGTCGCCAGCGTCTCCGTCATCGGCAGTGGGCTGCTCAAACTCTAAATCCGTCGAGGAGCATGATGTCTGCTAGACTGCGTCAGTATTTCCCCAAAGAGGAAGGGATGATGCAGCATGGCGACGGTAGGTATTTCCCTCAGTGATGAGACCAAGCTTATCAAACTAGTAGGAGAACCAAGCAACACTACGTAAACAACACCTTTACACAAATAACAAATACTCGCAACCCGACGTCTTAAAGGGGTTGTCAATCCCTTTTGGGTAACGGCGCCAGAAATTGGCAAATGGACGTGAGAAAGTTGTAATAAGTTGATAGATAGATCCCGCGGGAACGCGGGATAAAATAAATTACAGCAAGGTATTTTTGTATTTTTGGTTTAATAGATCTGAAAATAAAAGCAAAGGAAAATAGATCTCAAAGGCAAATATAATAAAGAAGAGACCTGGGGGCCGTAGGTTTCACTAGTGGCTTCTCTCGAGAAAAATAGCAAACAGTGGGTGAACAAATTACTATTGGGAAATTGATAGAACTTCAAATAATCATGACGATATCTAGGCAATGATCATTATATAGGCATCACGTCCAAGATTAGTAGACCGACTCCGGCCTACATCTACTACTATTACTCCACACATAGACCGCTATCCAGCATGCATCTAGTGTATTAAGTTCATGGAGAAACAGAGTAATGCAATAAGAATGATGACATAATATATACAAGACCTATTTATGTAGAAATGGACCCCACCTTGTTATCCTTAATAGCAATGATACATACGTGTCCGTTCCCCTTCTGTCACTGGGATCAACCACCATAAGATCGAACCCATCACAAAGCACCTCTTCCCATTGCAAGATAAATATATCAAGTTGGCCAAACAAAACCCAAATATCAGAGAAGAAATATGAGGCTATAAGCAATCATGCATATAAGAGATTCAAAGAAGACTCAAATAACTTTCACGGATAAAAAGATAGATCTGGTCCTAAACTCAAAGTTCATCGGATCCCAACAAACACACCACAAAAAGTGTTACATCATATGGATCTCCAAGAGACCATTGTATTGAGAATCAAAAGAGAGAGAGAAAGCCATCTAGCTACTAACTACGGACCCGTAGGTCTACAAAGAACTACTCACACATCATCGGAGAGGCACCAATGGACATGATGAACCCCCCCGTGATGGTGTCTAGATTGGATCTGGTGGTTTCTGGAACTTGCGGTGGTTGAAATTGATTTTTGTCGACTCACCTAGGGTTTATGGAATATTGGGGTATTTATAGAGTAAAGAGGTGGTTCGGGAGGCAACCGAGGTGGGTACAACCTACCATGGCGTGCCAGGGCCTCCAGGCGCGCCCTGGTGGGTTGTGCTCCCCTCGGAGCACCACCTAGGTGCTTCTTTGGCCCACTGGATGTCTCCTGGTCCATAAAAAATTCAAAAAAAGTTTCGCTGCATTTGGACTCCATTTGGTATTGATTTCCTGTGATGTAAAAAACATGCAAAAACAGCAACTGGCACTTGGCACTATGTCAATAGGTTAGTACCAAAAATGATATAAAATGACTACAAAATGATTATAAAACATCCAAGAATGCTAATATAACAGCATGGAACAATAAAAAATTATAGATACGTTGGAGATGTATCAGCATCCCCAAGATTAATTCCTGCTTGTCCTCGAGTAGGTAAATGATAAAAACAGAATTTTTTATGTGGAATGCTGCCTTACATGTCATCATATATTCTTTTCTTTATAGCATGGGCATTTGGACTTTTATGTGGTTCAAAGAAATAGTCTAGTTTTGACATGAGACTTAAATACTCAAGCATATCAACAAGCAACCATGACGCTAAAATAAGTTATCCCTAGCCCATCATGCTCAATCATTGATCCATTCATGAAACACACTCGCATATTAGCTACACCCAATGCTCAAGTACGATCATAGTGCTCCCTAGTTGGTGCTTTATAAGAGAAGATGGAGACTCAAATTAAACATAAAAATTGCATAAAGTAAAAGAAAGGCCCTTCGCGGAGGGAGGTAGGGATTTGTAGAGGTGCTAGAGCTCAAAGCGAAAAACTTAGAGATAAAAACATTTTCGGAGGCATGCTTTTCCTATCAACGAGAACGATCGAGATGTTCCCAATACTTTCCATGCTACATACATCATAGGCAGTTCCCAAACAGAAATTAAAGGTTGTTCCTTTTTCAACCATACTTTCACTTTCCATGGCTAGCCGTATCCACAGGTGCCTTCCATACAAACACTTTCCAAGGAATTTATTATTTGCCAACACAAAGTAAATTCATTTTTCATTTCGGGACTGGGCATCCCTAATACCTTTGCCTTACTCTCGTGCAATGACAAGTGAATAAACACTCATCGTGAGAATAACATATCTAGCATGGAAACCACCCCCTACCGATTCATGAGCGGTACGAGCACACAAAAGAGAAATTTATTTTGAAAGTTAGAGATGGCACAGACAAATTTTCTTAGAATGGAAAAAGAATACCGCATATAGGTAGGTATGGTGGACTCATGTGGAAAAACTGGTTCAAAGGATTTTGGATGCACAAGTAGTGATGATACTTAGTGCAAAATGAAGGCTAGCAAAAGATTGAGAAGCAACCAACCAACAAATGAATAATCTCATAAGAGAGCATTAAGCATAATTAACACTGAATAATGCACCACAAGTAGGATGTAATTTCATTGCACAACTATTCACTTTCGTGCTTGCGTAGGCAATCACAAACCTTAACACCAATATTCTTACTAAAGCATAATTACTCATCAACATGACTCACATATCACATCATCATATCTCAAAACTATTACAAGGAATCAAGTTTATTGTGTCCAATGATCTTCATCAAAGTTTTTATTATATCCTTCTTGGACATCTATCACTTTGGGACTAGTTTTCATGTGTTGCTTTTGATAAGATCAAACAAATATAAGTGAAGATCATGAGCATAATATTTCTTTCTCTCAAATTAATTTAAGTGAAGCAAGAGAGAATTTATAAAAAAATACTAACTCTAAAATAAATCTAACTGAAGCATGAGAGCATTTCTTCAAAAATAACAAAGCACACCGTGCTCAAAAAGTTATAAGTGAAGCACTAGAGCAATTCCCTAGCTCATAAAGATTTAAGTGAAGCATAGAGAGCAATTCTAACAAGTCATGGCATAATTTTGGCTCTCTCAAATAGGTGTGTCCAGCAAGGATTCAAGACTTAAAACAAAAGGCAAAACAAGCAAAGACTCGTATCATACAAGACGCTCCAAGCAAAACTCATAGTATGTGACGAATAAAAATATAGTTTCGAGTAAAATATCGATGGTTGTTAGAAGAAAGAGGGGATTCCACTCAGGGCATCCTGTGACGCCCCCGATTTAATCGTACACTAATCATACACGCAAACGTGTACGATCAAGATCAGGGACTCACGGGAAGATATCACAACACAACTCTACAAATAAAATAAGTCCTACAAGCATCATATTACAAGCCAGGGGCCTCGAGGGCTCGAATACAAGAGCTCGATCATAGACGAGTCAGCGGAAGCAACAATATCTGAGTACAGACATAAGTTAAACAAGTTTGCCTTAAGAAGGCTAGCACAAACTGGGATACAGATCGAAAGAGGCGCAGGCCTCCTGCCTGGGATCCTCCTAACTACTCCTGGTCGTCGTCAGCGGGCATCACGTAGTAGTAGGCACCTCCGGTGTAGTAGGAGTCGTCGTCGACGGTGGCGTCTGGCTCCTGGACTCCAGCATCTAGTTGCGACAACCAGAATGAAAGGAAAAGGGGGAAAAGGGGGAGAAAGCAACCGTGAGTACTCATCCAAAGTACTCGCAAGCAAGGAGCTACACTACATATGCATGGGTATCAAATGGAGTAAGGGTATCATATGTGGATTGAACTGTAGAATGCCAGAATAAGAGGGGGATAACTAATCCTTTCGAGGACTACGCTTCTGGCAGCCTCCGTCTTGCAACATGTAGAAGAGAGTAGACTGAAGTCCTCCAAGTAGCATCGCATAGCATAATCCTAACCGATGATCCTCCCCTCGTCGCCCTGTGAGAGAGCGATCACCGGTTGTATCTGGCACTTGAAAGGGTGTGTTTTATTAAGTATCCGGTTCTAGTTGTCATAAGGTCAAGGTACAACTCCAAGTCGTCCTGTTACCGAAGATCACGGCTATTCGAATAGATTAACTTCCCTGTAGGGGTGCACCACATAACCCAACACGCTCGATCCCATTTGGCCGGACACACTTTCCTGGGTCATGCCCGGCCTCGGAAGATCAACACGTCGCAGCCCTACCTAGGCACAACAGAGAGGTCAGCACGCCGGTCTAAATCCTATGGCGCAGGGGTCTGGGCCCATCGCCCTTTGCACACCTGCACGTTGCGAACGTGGCCGGAAGCAGACCTAGCCTAGTGGCGTTCCAGTCCAATCCGGCGCGCGCCACTCAGTCGCTGACGTCACGAAGGCTTCGGCTGATACCATGACGTCGAGTGCCCATAACTGTCCCCGCGTAGATGGTTAGTGCGTATAGGCCAGTAGCCAGACTCAGATCAAATACCAAGATCTCGTTAAACGTGTTAAGTATCTGCGAACGCCGACCAGGGCCAGGCCCACCTCTCTCCTAGGTGGTCTCAACCTGCCCTGTTGCTCCACCTCAAAGTAACAGTCGGGGGCCGTCGGGAACCCAGGCCCACCACTACCTGGATGGAGCCACCTGCCCCTTCAGCCCCCATCTCCGAACAGTATCACAGGTAAGGTAACTGTGTAAAGTATATTGTATATGCCCGTGATCACCTCCCGAAGTGATCACGGCCCAGTAGTATAGCATGGCAGACGGACAAGAGTGTAGGGCCACTGATGGAACACTAGCATCCTATACTAAGCAGTAGGATAGCAGGTAAAGGTAACAACAGTAGTAGCAAGGACAGGCTATGCATCAGGATAGGAATAACGGAAAGCAGTAACATGCTACACTACTCTAATGCAAGCAGTATAGAGGAGAGTAGGCGATATCTGGTGATCAAAGGGGGGGCTTGCCTGGTTGCTCTGGCAAGAGAGAGGGGTCGTCAACACCGTAGTCGTACTGGGTAGCAGCGGCGTCGGTCTCGGTGTCTAGCGAGAGAAGAGGGGGAAGAAACAATAAATATAATGCAAGCATATGCATAGCGATGCATGACATGACAAGTAACGACGTTAGAGGTGCCCTAACGCGGTAGTAGGTGATACCGGTGAAGGGGGATGACTTCCGGGAAAGTATCCCCGGTGTTTCACGTTTTCGGGCAGAGGAGCCGGAGGGGGAAAGTTACGTGTTCGCTATGCTAGGGATGCGTGGCAGATAAACAGGCTGCGTATTCAAATTCGTCTCGTCGTTCTGAGCAACTTTCATGTATAAAGTATTTTCATCCGAATTACGGATTAAAAGATATGATTTTCTAAAGATTTAAATCATTTTCTGATTTTAATTATTTATTTAAATCCAACATTATCCGGAGTATTGCATGCTGACGTCAGCATGATGCCAGCATGACGTCAGCAGTCAACAGGGGTGTTGACTGGTCAACTGACGTGTGGGTCCCACTGGTCATACACTGTTTAGTTAGCTGTTTAATTAGACAGAGTTAATTAGGTTAATTATCTAATTAGCTGGTTTAAGCAGAATTAATTAAGTTTAATTATTTAGTTAACTGATTAATTAATTAATGTTTATTTATTTTTTTTAAAACGTTCTAGGGCTGAGGCCCCACATGCCATAGAGCCAGGGGGCCGTTGCGGGCTAGCGGGCGCACGAGCGAGCGGGCGCTAGGCACCCGCCCAGGTCGATAGGGAGGGATCTGCGCTGGGCGTCGGCGGCCACAGCGACGAGCGACACCAGCGGCACAGGGGGCCAAGGCTGCGTGTCGGCGGGCCGCGGCAAGGCCGCCGTGGGCCGGAAGCGGCAGCGGGCGGCGCGTGTGCGCGCGCACACGGCGGGGAGCAGCAGCAGGCAGAGCATCGCCGACGGGCGCGGTCGTGGGTGCATTCAGGTGCGCCGGGGTGCACGCTCATCGTGAGCGCGGGTGCGGGGAGCGCGTCGGGCGAGCGGCTCCTGGCGGCATCAGCAGCAGGGGAACCGGGGGCGAGGACGCGAGGAGCAGAGGCGTGGGGAGGCGCTCACATTGGCCGTAGGGGTTCAGGGCAGCGGGCTCGGCGGTGGTCGGTGACGACGTGCGGGGTGGATGGCGAGGCGAGGCGAGGTTGAAGGAGCGCGGCGTCGGGCGACGATCGACAACGGCGCTCAGGTCGGGGGCGGCGAGTGCTGGGGCGCGTCTGGGAGAAGGCGTCGAGGACGGCCATCGAGGAGGGGAAGGTTCGGCGAGGCGGCTCGGGTGAGGTGGCCAGCGGGGCGCTGCCCCGATCCGATCGGGGAAGGGGAGAGCGGCATGGGGGGGAAAGTGGGGGAGTGGGGCGACGGGTAGCGGCTAGGGTTTCGGGGTCCATGGATAAGGGGAGTCGGGGTGGGCCAGTTGGGCCTTTTGGCCTGATGGCTAGCTGGGCCATTCGGCCCAGGGGGAGGGGGGTTCTTTTTTTTTGTGTTCGTTTTCTGTTTTTTCTGTTCTTTTTATTTATTTTCTTTTCTGTTTTAAATCATTTTAAATTATCTAGGCATTTTATAAAAATGTGTTTATTACACCATATTTACTTAAGCAAAATATGGCACTGTCCGAACATTTTTGTTTAATATTTTGAAAGCTTTTGTCGTTTGACTTAGTTAGGATTTAAATTTGAATCGGTTTTGAATTAACCCGAGATTAACTACAGTGACAGAGGTGACGTGTCACCATTAACGTGAGATTACTGTAGCATGATTATCCGGGCATCACAATTCTCCTCCACTACAAGAAATCTCGTCCCGAGATTTAAGAGGTAGAGCAAGGGGGAGAGGTCTGGTTACGATATTCTAACGAGTCTTCTCGGTCTTGGTTGCACTTCCCGAAGTAGTTGATCCCCTTTGGTGATGTCTTCATTTCTCTACTCCGGGTCATCATGATGAAGTGGCCATCCTTGCTTCAGAGTCTTCATCATACTAACGAAAGAATAAGGGGGTATACCGAAAGAATGGACCTCTGCAGGGTAGACTATCTGGTAGACAACATCGAGGATGGTTGCGGAAAGTAACTCCCGAATGAAAACTTAAGACAACATCGAGAGCAAAGTAAGTAGGTACCATGAGAAGTTTTCGAGCGGGTAGGCAATCGTTCGATGCCTGAAACAAAGTGTGAAAGGGGTTCAAGCAACAGGAATAAGTATTGTGTTTGATACCAGAATCGATGATCTCTCAGAAGGTGGCTCGTGAATTACATACGAGGCCATGCGCAAGGAACAATGTTGGGAACAGGGGTGTACACAAGAGTCAAGTTTCGATCCTGTGGAACTATGGGTTATGGGCCCACCATGTGGTTTAGAAGAAGGAAAACGGTGATGTCTTGCACGATCATGTAAGCAAGGGATGTCAGAGGGTAGCCTGTTGATTATGTCGGCAACAACGTCGGTGCCAAGGGCGAGGGATGAAGAGAACCATTTTTCCTGCTCGTTGAACGAGGCGGACCAATAGGCAATGTTCTCGTCCATCGGTGGCTACCGGAATGTCATCAACAATAGTAACAGGGTCTTACTGACGGAGTGGTACGACAAGGTGCGTACCTAAGTAGGGAAATGTCACTGCTCAGTTAAGTCAGATTACTGGAAAGGTTAAACAATACAATGGAAAGGAAATGTGATCAACACATTAAACGGAACAATGGAAAGGAAAATGTGTTTAAACACATATTTTAGGGGTATATCCTTCCCAAGGACAAACAGAGCATGATATCCGTGACAGGATATAATGTAGAAAACCCTTTAGGTAAGGGGAAGAATTTTCATGACATTACCCATACAACGGTGTTTGGATAAATGAGCAGGAAACATTTAGCATTGGGCTTCAAATGTTCTTGTTGAAAATTAGAGTACCATAGACATGTTTCGAGATAGCATTGACATGGTCTTCAAGTAAAGATCGGACCTTGGATACAAGAAGGATTCATCAGGAACAACTTGCAGAATAAGTCTTACAGTTTTCCCATGGAAGAATGGGTAACCTTGCTGAAAGGGAACTATAACAATAGGGCCTCCGACCAGGTGTGCTAGGCATGACATCACCTTACCGGGTCACATAAAGACCATTGTTATAACTCTTGGAAATATGTTCCAACCATCATATCTGACTGAGATTCCGATCTGATTGGTTTGAGGATACCTCAGGCTCAGGATGCCTGAGAAGACAAGGTGCGAAAAAATGACGAGAAGACATTATAAGATTCTCGAGAAATGAACTATGGAACCGAGTTCCGAAACAAGAGTTCATCAGTAAACCAAGGAGAGGATGAGGAGGTGGCTGATGGACTCGGCGACAAATCATCAAGAATTCCAAAGGATGGATTTCCACAATTAGGTGAACAAGGGGATGTCAATTGTCAGTTAAAATGATACAATGAGGTATGCTCGGGGAAACATACCCTTTTAAACATTGGTTGAAAGGTGCACCCGATATATGGGCTGGGTCGCACGAACAATGTTAAAATGGTGACTTAATGAACAAAAGAATTAGAATGAAACTATCGATCATTCACTTCAAGCAATAGGGTTGCTAGAAGTTTTGAATTCACACCTCAAAGTTCAATTGCCGGTATTCCGATTAGAGTCAACACGGGGACCAAGAATTAATGGCGATGGCGAGAAGTATTACTATACCAAGAATTCTTAGGAGGTGGTGAAATTCTCACAACCTTCTTCTTGAGATAAGAGATGGTAATGTTCCAAGGTAAAGAAGAGCAATTGTTGGATAGCATGGAACTCAAGGTATAACACCAAACACGAACAGACTTGTGTTGGTGGGAAGGCAATAAAGTGGTCGACGACAATAAAATTCATCGAGGGCAAGGATGGTATTTCTCATCATGAATTCAATTGATATCCTTGACGAGACCAAAATGTTGATGATGATCACGACACAATTGTCGAGAGATTTCATGAAGGTGTTATCGATCGGCGATGACATCAAGTCAAAGGAATGATGAAGCGAAAGGTTATTGGAACCACGGTTACGTCACAAACTCGGAATCAAGCTTGTTGTACAAGGCCAAATGATAAGACGAGGAAAGTCGATGTAAGCTTAGCTCATCGTCGAAAAGTTGTGCTCCGGGAAGAAGGACCAGGTAGCACAGTTAAAAAGTTGCACGATGATGATATAGCCGATCAGGCTAGGAATAACTTGAAGGGTTATTAAATCATAAGAAACGAAAATTACTTAGAGTTATTGAATCGTAGTGCGGAATCGGTTCACTTAACGGTGTTCTCGAGTGTTTATTAACTCAGGGCCCGTGAAAAATTGGAACCAGTGAGAATGTAGCACTTGGTTGAAGAACCCATAAGAAGTTATGCAGTTCCGTGATAATCTTGAGATACCAGGGGGGTAATACTCGACGACAAATCAAAGTAGAGGTTGGACTGGGGTATTACCCCGTAGAAGACAAGCGCTTAAACTTGCACGAGAAATGTTATTTAAAGGAGAACATGGTCGGAACCACGATTGAAAAAGGCCAGATCCCAGATATAAGAACTTATACCCAGGAATAATTAACTTAAGAGAAGCCTTAATGATAAGATCCACATCGTGTCCATGGGCATGAACACAAAGTTCAAGGTCGACTCCCACTTCTTCAATGTATAACCTTCCATTCACTTTTCACTTTGATAAAGGCATTATGCTAAAAGTTTTATCTGGTGAAATACCAGATGAGTATGACTCGTGAAAACTTCCGAGTTCACACATATAAAGGAAGGCATAGGTTCAACCCGTCAGGGTATCGTGGAAACATATTGTAAGTGCATCTAGTGCCACCTCTAGTTGGTTTTGGAGTATTGACGACAAACCTAGTTGAGGGACTAATGTGTTTGTGAGAATTGCAGGAAAACACAGGTAGAAGTCCCTCATTGATTCGGTTTTACTACCAGAGATGACCCCTAAAAATGTACGAAGACATTGAAGACAATGGTGGTTTATGAAGATATTCATATTGAAGACAATGACATGAGAAGACTCCCTATGAAGCTTTTGGAACTCGAAGACCTAGATCCTTCGTAGTTTTATTTCATTCATGTTGTGTCATAGGAACCACCGTACTGTTAAGTGGGGTCGAAGAGAACCAGTCAGAATGACTGAAGTGATGCCTAATTCAAATCCTATGTCTTCGAGCGAAGACTTTGAGAGAAAATCTTGTCCAGAGTCAGACAAGTCAGCTTTACTTGTAGCCCAAGAAAAGTTGCCGTGTGAGTTCAAAATTCGACCGTTGGTACACGTGTCAGTTCCTTAGTGACCCAGGGTCATTTCGGACAGATCAGGTCGGGTTGCCAAGTGGCTATAAATAGTCCACCCCCCACAACCATAAACGGTTGGCTGCTCAGATTTCAGTGCACGGCTTTTGTCGTTTGAGAGCAACCCACCTCGAAGCCTTTGAAAGAAAAATTCCCAGTGAGGAGAAAAGCCCTAACCACCCAGAGCCAGAGTAAATTGGGCATCACTTAAGTCTTCGTGTCTGTGTGATTTGAAGACTTATTACACTTGAGGACTGTGCATCCTCCAGACGGTTAGGCGTCGCGTTCTGAGCATCCAAGAGAAATTGTGGATTGTCAGTGAACGAAGTCTGTGAAGGTTTGGGAGTCTACCTTGAAGACTTACCTGAGTGATTGGGTGAGGTCTGTGTGACCTTAGCTCAAGGAGAAAACGGTGAGGACTGGGTGTCTTGGACTAAGTGTCCTTGACTGGGTGTCCGGGACTGTGTGTCCTTTGGTTTAAATACCTAGCCGCTTCAACCAGACGTACAGTTGTCACAGCAACTGGAACTGGTCCAACAAATCATTGTCTTCAATGTGTCACTGGTTTCATCTTCACTTCTTCTCGCTTACAGTTATTCATTGTGAAGCCATTGCATGCTTGCTTTATCTTTTGTCTTCACAACATGAATGTATGATCTGTTTGGCTTCATAACTTCTTCCTACCTGATCCTTATTACACTAAAGTTGTTTGTCATTGCGCTTTCACTCTATTGAATACATGACCATGGCTGGCCTAGTGTAATCTAACTTCCGCTGCATAGTAATAGGCATGATCTTCACTGTTTGTCTTCACAACTCTCACGTTTTGAAGACTTTCATAAAAATCGCCTATTCACCCCCCCCCCCTCTAGTCGATATAACGCACTTTCAATTGGTATCAGAGCAATGTGCTCCCTTGTTCTGTGTGATTCGGTTTAACCACCTGGAGTTTTAGCTATGTCGACTGCAGGGATAATCAAAGTCTCCGCTGCTTGTCCCGTCTTCGATGGAACTGAATATCCCTACTGGAAGAATAAGATGCGCATGCATCTTGAAGCCATTGACGTCGACCTATGGTATGTCGTCGAAAACGGCGTTCCCAAGGCTGGAGAAGGTGTCACTGCAGCTGATGTCAAGAAGATCGTTCAATTGGACTCTACTGCCAAGAATATCATCTGTGGTCATCTGACCAAAGGACAGTATGGCCGTGTGAGTGCCTTGAAGACATCCAAACTGGTCTGGGATTGGCTCTCCAAAGTTAATGAAGGCATATCAACCCAGAGAGATCAAAGAATCAGTGTCCTTCGCAATCTCTTCAACCGCTTCAAACGAAATGACAATGAGAATGTCCAGCACACCTTTGATCGGCTCACTGACATCACAAATGAGCTTCAAGCCCTCGGCGCTACTGAGATCACCAAACATGAAATCATCAAGACGCTGCTGAGATCACTTGATAGTTCGTTTGACATTCTGGCCCTGATGATTCAAGAACGTCCTGATTTCAAGACACTCGATCCGTCTGACATACTTGAGAGGCTCAACACACATGAGTTTTAGCTGTCTGAGAAAAGAGATATCTACGGTCCAAACTATGGGCGAACTCGTGCCTTGAAGGCAAAAGCTGTCTCCTCATCTGAAGAAGAATCTGACTGCAGTTCTGATGATCCTGAAGACATTGGAAGAGAACTTGCAATGCTAGTGAAGAAGTTCCAAAAATTCACTAAGAAGAAAGGCTTCAGGAAATCTTCACGATCAAGCTCAAGGAATGATGAAGCTTCTGCACATGACTACAAGAAGAAAACATGTCACAAGTGCAAGAAAACTGGACACTTCATCTCTGAGTGTCCACAGTGGGACAATGAGAACAGAAGGAAGAAGAAGAGCAAGGAATATGATTCTGACGACAAGAAGAAGAAGAAATACTCAAAGTCTTCTTCCAAAACTTCATCAAGGTCTTCATCACACAAGAAGAGCTCATCTGGCAAGGCACGTGCGTTTGTTGGAAAAGAGATGGATTCAGAGGAGGAGTCCGCATCTGAGGAGGCAGAGGTGGAGTCTGATGAGGAGTCTGATTCTGGCATTGCGAGTCTGGCTACAGCATACGTCGCCAAGTCCATCTTCAATACTGAAGACAATGACTGCATCACCGACACCGACGCAAATGACAAGGACGACTCCACTCCTACCTACTGCTTCATGGCACGCGGTGCCAAGGTAAACACACGCACAACTCGCTATGAAACATCTAGTGACGATGACTCTAAATGTGATTCAAAACCTAGCTACAAAACACTTGCTAAAATTGCAACTGAACAACAGAAAGCTATGGAACATATTCAAAAATTGTTAGACAAAAGCGATGATCTGTTGGGTGCTGAAATGACTCGATCTGAATCCTTAATTGAAGACATAAAAAACCTTCACGTTAAGTATCAGGAACTTGAAGATCGTCATGATACTCTCTCAACAACTCATGAAAAGCTTTCCTATGATTATCTTCAAAGGAAGCAAGAACTTGAGAAATTGAGGGTGGCTCATAAAGATCTTCAAAAGGAAAATGAGTCACTTCGCGCTGAACAGATCAGTCCCGCTCAGGAAGGATTTGAACCACCATGTCTTAAATGCATTGAGTGTGATAATGCTGCTTCTGTTGCTGAATGTTCCACTGCTACTACTGTTTCAATATCTTCAACTGTTGATATGGTAACTAACCCCTCTGCTGAGGATACCACTGCTATTGCTGATGAGAATGCTAGGTTGAAGACATTGCTTGAAACAGGGATGTACAAAAGTCTGAAAGGGCATCAGACATTATGTGATGTCCTTAAGAAGCAGATTCTGAACCGAAACCCTAGGAAAGAGGGTGTTGGGTTCGTAAGGAAAATTAATGCAGATGGGTCTTACTGGAAACCTGAGCAGTACCCCAAAACTACATGGGTTGCTACAAAGGAACTTTCAGCAGATCCATCCAATTTATCTGGCTTCACTTGTGCTAACCCAATTATCATTGATGAATCCTTTGATGCAAACTATAAGCTGTTTAAGAATCAGAATGGTGAAGTGTTTGCCAGGTACACTGGTACTAACTGTAGGAATGGACCGCATATGAAGAAGATCTGGGTTCCGAAAACATGTCTGGAAAATCTTCCTGTGAATGTCTTCATGACACCTCACTTGAAGAAGACAAACCTCAGACCAAAGGCTTCATATGGTCCAAATGCTTCATACAAACAGGGGACTCACCTGAGTCGCACTAACGCAAATGTTTTGTAGGGGAACCATACTCAGGCATATGAATATGAGAGTGGTTCATCGAACCGTCATGTTCATATGACCAAAAATTATTCTGCTTATTCCTATGAGTATTATTGTCCACCTGCTATACTGTTTGCTAAGGTTTCAAAGCCAAAATTCTCAGATGCTGCACTTAGACTTATAGCTTCTAAGCCACCCTTGAAGATGTGGGTGGTTAAGAAAGCTTAACTCTCCTTTGCAGGGAAAGGTCTCCAGCACAAAAACAAAATCTTCTGATGCTATTGCTGGGGACCATCAAAATCTTGTGGGGCGCAAGATAAACTGCCCAAATGGCATCATTATGTACTTCGTTCCTGAATCGCATGCTACTCTCCCCATTAGTCCTAGTTTGGATCTAAGCTTTCATAACCCACTGGTTCGTCAAATGTTTATGCTTCACAACACTCTTCGTGAAGCCTATCCCCCTAACTGCACTGTAGGGTACGATACCAGTGACTTCAAAGTCTTCATAATGGATTATTGACAGTGGGTGTACAAATCACATGACTGGCAGAAGAAGCCTTCTTATGGACTCAACTTTACGTCCATCCAACAAGAGCCACATTACATTCGCTGACACTGGTAAAAGTAAGGTATTGGGTCTAGGTAGAGTTGCAATCTTAAAGGATCAACACATGGATAAAGTCATGCTTGTTGAATCCCTTGGCTTCAACTTAATGTCTGTCTCAATGCTTTGCGATTTGAATATGATTGTAATGTTTGGCAAATATCGCTGCCTGGTGCTAATGGAATCTGACAAATCTCTAGTGTTTGAAGGGTATAGGAAAGGTGATTTGTATGTGGTAGATTTCTCAACAGGACCACAACTTGCAGTATGTCTTCTTGCAAAAGCTTCAGAATGCTGGCTTTGGCATCGAAGGCTTGGGCATGCTGGCATGAGGAACCTCCACACCCTTGCGAAGAAAAAGCACGTCATAGGCATCGAAGGCGTCAAGTTCAAGAAAGATCACTTATGCGGTGCCTGTGAAGCAGGGAAGATGACAAGGGCAAAACATCCGTCGAAGACAATCATGACCACTACTCAACCCTTCGAACTGCTTCACATGGATCTTTTCGGTCCCACTCACTACTCAACTTTTACTACTTCTGCATGCCTCTATGGCTTCGTAATTGTTGATGATTATTCTAGATATACTTGGGTGCACATAATCCTTTACAAGACTGAAGTGCAGGATGTCTTCAGACGCTTCGCAAATCGAGCTATGAACAATTTTGGCGCCAAGATAAAGCACATCAGAAGTGACAATGGCACTGAATTCAAAAACACTGGCCTTGATACATATCTGGACACCTTGGGCATCACACATAAATTCTCAGCTCCATACACGCCACAGCAGAATGGCGTCGTCGAACGCAAGAACAGAACACTCATTGAGATGGCCAGAACAATGCTAGATGAATACAAGACTCCAAGAAAATTCTGGACTGAAGCCATTGATACTGCATGCCATACAATCAATCGTGTTTATCTTCACAAGCTTCTGAACAAGACATCCTATGAACTCCTAACTGGCAAGAAGCCAAATGTCAGTTACTTCAGAGTATTTGGCGCAAAATGCTGGATCAAGGACCCACACCACACCTCAAAGTTTGCACCAAAAGCACATGAGGGCTTCATGCTTGGATATGGAAAGGATTCGCACTCCTACAGAGTCTTCAACCTCTACCACTACAAAGTGGTTGAAACAGTGGATGTGCGGTTTGATGAAACCAATGGATCACAAAGAGAGCAATTGCCAAATGTGCTAGATGAAGTTCCAGCAAATGAATCAATCAAGCTTATGGGAACTGGAGAAATTGTACCTTCTGAAGCTCAACCTGAAGAAGAACTTATCATCTCAGCACCTGATCCACATGAAGACAATGCTCAGCCTGAAGATATACCTTCAAATGACCACATAGATCAGCAAGAGCAAAGTCTTCGCCCCACACACCCTCGTGTTGCAAATGAAGTACAAATTGACAAAATAATGGACAGCATCAATGCACCTGGTCCACTCACTCGTTCAAGGGCAACTCAGCAAACAAACTTCTGTGGGCATTTCGCATTCATCTCAATATCAGAACCCAAGAAAGTTGAAGAAGCCTTCATGGAACCTGAATGGATTCAAGCTATGCAAGAAGAGCTTCAACAGTTTGAGCTGAATAATGTATGGGAACTGGTCAAGCGTCCTGATCCACGGAAGCACAACATAATAGGCACCAAATGGATATACCGCAACAAGCAAGATGAGCATGGTCAAGTTGTCAGAAACAAAGCTCGTCTAGTTGCTCAAGGATATACTCAGGTGGAGGGCATTGACTTCGATGAAACATTTGCTCCTGTGGCTAGGCTTGAAGCCATACGCATACTGCTGGCCTATGCAAATCATCATAACATACTTCTCTATCAGATGGATGTGAAAAGTGCCTTTCTCAATGGCAAGATTGAAGAAGAAGTGTATGTTGCACAACCACCTGGCTTTGAAAATCCAAAATATCCTGATATGGTATACAAGCTCAACAAGGCACTGTATGGCCTCAAACAAGCCCCTAGGGCCTGGTATGATACACTCAAGTACTTTCTGAAAAGCAAAGGCTTCATACCTGGTTCCCTGGATCCCACTCTTTTCACGAAGACATATGATGGTGAACTGTTTGTGTGCCAAATATATGTGGATGACATTATCTTCGGCTGCACCAATCAGAAGTATAGTGAAGAGTTTGGATACATGATGCAAGAGCAATATCAGATGTCCATGATGGGGGAGCTGAAGTTCTTTCTCGGTCTTCAAATACGGCAACAACGCAACGGCATCTTCATATCTCAAGAGAAATATCTTAAAGAGTGCCTGAAGAAGTTCGGTATGCAAGACTGCAAAGGCTTCACAACACCAATGCCAGCCAAGCATCATCTGGGTCCCGACGATAATGGTAAAGAGTTCGATCAAAAGGTATACCGCTCCATGATTGGGTCTTTGCTTTATTTATGTGCATCTAGGCCAGATATCATGCTTAGTGTTTGCATGTGTGCTCGATTTCAAGCGACACCAAAGGAGTCGCATCACTTAGCTGTGAAGCGAATTCTTCGATATTTGGCTCACACCCCAACTCTAGGATTATGGTATCCAAAGGGCTCAGAGTTTGATTTAGTTGGATTTTCGGATGCTGATTATGCTGGTGACAAAGTTGATCGCAAGTCTACATCAGGCACATGTCACTTTCTGGGACGATCACTTGTATGTTGGTCTTCAAAGAAGCAGAACTGTGTATCACTCTCCACTTCTGAATCTAAATACATTGCTGCTGGATCTTGCTGCGCTCAGCTTCTGTGGATGAAGCAAACACTCAAGGATTATGGCATTCATCTGAAGCAAGTGCCACTTTACTGCGACAACGAAAGCGCCATCAAGATTGCCAACAACCCAGTTCAGCACTCGAAGACAAAGCACATTGAAATTCGTCATCACTTTCTCAGAGATCATGTTGTGAAGGAAGACATTGATATCATACACGTCAACACTGAAGAACAATTGGCAGATATCTTCACAAAGCCCTTGGATGAGAAGAGATTTTGCAAGTTACGGTGTGAGCTAAATATCTTGGAATCCTGAAATGTCCGGTGATCAGGCACACATCCTAACACTTAAGCATATTGATGACTTAGATGTGCAACACACGAAGTAGCGTATATCCTCAAACAATGAAGACATACATTCTAAGTGTGAATACATTAATGTGGAATTTGACTTCGGAGCGCCACGATAATTGTGCGCCGTGTCTGGGTCTAATACTTCCTATACGGTGGGTAACGCCACCGCCAAACGTTCCATTTTGAAGCGTTTCTCTCATGGCGTTACCTCTCAATGTCTTCACAATTGGTTTGGTTTCATTCTCAATATGTCTTCATGATTATCTTCACTGCGTTGATTATATGGATATATATGTACTGATGTTCTGTCCTCTACAGCATTCACTTATAGCTATGTCTTCTTGGTTGAATCTTTTGAACTAAGTGAATGTGATCGGACCCTAACCTCTCTATGCTTTCTATCTCAAACTCTATCTCTCCAAGTCATATGCATTCTGTTGAAACTGTCGAATGTCTTCACAGTGTCCTTGTCAGCCGAAGACATTGAGACAACCATAAAAGTCCGTTTTTAATGCTCATTCCTCCACATAAGATCCGGAGAAGCAGGAATGACCGTCCGACAATTTAGGCGTGCGTGGGACACGGATCAAATCCCAATCTTCCTCTAACTGGCCACGCGTGCCTCAAATACGAACTGCCAGGGGTACCTGCGTAATAGCGCTGTGCCGCCTCTATCCCTATAAATACACGATTCACTGCGGTCATTATCTCCTTCTTCCACCCTCGCACGAACCCTAGCGCCACCACTAGCACTCGACGACGCCGGCGACGAAGCGCTTCACTGCCGCAACCTCTCCGACGCCGTTTTCACGCCGACAGCGGACATCGCTCTCTCCGCCGTCGCCGTAGGTGTCTTCCGTCGCCAAGTTAGGGCACGGAGGATCGAACTGCTCGGCCTCAACTCTCACTTCGTCTAGCAGTTCCAAGTGTGGTAAATAAAACCTCTTTTTACAGCTTCTTTTGATCCTACAGTTCAGTCACTTTCTGCCATAAGAAGTTTCTCTTCACACCAGTTAAATCTCTCGCTGCATCTCATAACATGCCTAGTATATTCACTTGTGCTTCATAAAGTAGTTAGATTCCTCACTTGTACTGATCTATGGGTTCGTACAAATCTGGAACCAACTTCTTATCTATAAGTGAATGTCTTCGCATAATGAGGTCAATGTCTTCTAAACCGATTTATCTTCAAAATCTTCTGAGAATGCATATGACCTCTTCCCCTTCCCTCGCACCTTAATGCTGTCACAGGTACATGTCCGTGGGAGAATCCTTTGGTTCTCATAGTCTGCATTCATTTGCAGAATACTTGCAGCATCACATCAACTCGCCTGAAGCCAGTTCTTGCAAAAAGAAGCCTTTGAAGCCTTTGAACATCTTGAAGCCTTCCAAGTTATTCATGGCTTCAGAAATAGCAGCAAGGAAGGGAGGCAGACAGCGACGTGGTGAAACGTCCAAAGATCTGCCTGATGAATTGGCAGAGATGTACAAAACTGATCCTGAAGAAAGCTATGGTCAGCGCAAGACACGAATCCAATGGATTCGAAGATATTGGGCAGAGCAATGGTTCCACTACCGCTTCGTCACACAGGAATATGCGGAGAAGTGCGCCATCAAGAGACCGTGGGGAGATGTATTATACAAAAATCTTGTACCCAGGTCCAGAGACGAAGCCATTGCTCAAGGCTTCTATCCATGCATGGTGAGAGGACCACAGCCAGCTGAGGCACATCCGTCATCACTTCTCTGGTGCCGCGATGATAATCTCTTCAAGCGCAACTTTCAGTTTGCACAACAGTCAGCGAAGATAAACAAGAAGAAATTTGGACTTGACTTCAACCCTGGTCCCTCCTCACCAAGGGCAGATGGCACACGCACGGCCGATCCCAATATCATCGGGCCATATGCCAATCTTGCAGGCCTCATCACTCGCATCCTAGTCCAAGGGACTGCTGTGAATGACCCTCCAGCAGATACTGAGTCAGATGACGCCCCTGCTGCTCCGAAGCCAAAGCAGAAGAAGCCAAAACCACCAAAAGCTTCAAAGCCAGCCGCTTCTCCCAAGATCGCAAGAGTGAAGCCTTTAGCAACTGCACCTCTTGAAGCCAGTGTGCAGTCAGAAGGCTTATCACGAGTGTCCAAGCCCCAAGAAGCCAAGAAGCCTCAGCCACACAAAGGCAAAGAGCTCACAGCTGCTGACATTCTGCGCTGCGAAGCCATTGATCTCTCAAGCGATGAAGATCTTGGAGATGATGCTCTTGAGCAGCTCATCAAGAGCAAGGAGGAGGCCGAAATCTTCAACAATCTGCCTCTGTTTGATGTCGCCATCATTCACAACTTCATCGATGAATGGTTTGACACACCAGACATAAGCTTCAATGATCTGCAGCTACCCATAGGCCTCAGCGTTGCCTTTCAAGGTGCAATTGCTTCAGAACTTGCAATAGCCCAGCGAATTGTAGAACTGAAGCAGAAAATTGATCATGAAAAGGCTCAGTTCAAGAAGCACGTGGCCAAGCTCAGTGTGCAAGAAGTGAAAAACTTCAAGATCATGTTGCATGAGCTGAAAGAGAACTTCCTGAAGACGCGCGCCGAAGCTCAAGGCTCGCGAGAACGCATGAAGACTTTGGCTGAACGCTGCGTGCAAGCCTACAATGAGGCAGAAAAGCGCAAGGCACTTGGGCGTCCCGGCATTGACCCCAGGATGGCCGCGAAGAAGAAAAAGAAGGCGGTTATGCCCGAACCTGTAGCGCCAAGGTCAGAACCTGATGCTCCGATTGTCTTCCCCACTGCAACGACTGGCTCGAAGCCAAAGAGTCGATCAACCGCCTCACAGCACAAGAAGACACGGACTGCAGAGGCTAAAGCTAAGAAGAGAAAACATTCTGAAGCCTCTCCTTCTGAACCCATCATCAAGAAGCGCAAGACCAAGAAATCTCGGGCTGCTCCCACAGAGCCCCTGATAGTTGAACCACTCTGCGTCCGCTATCCTGACGCAGACCGTCAGTTGACAGTGCATGAGCCTGCTTACATAGAGGCTCCGCACGCTGAAGACATTCCAGCAGCCAACCCCAATGCTGCTGAAGACATTGGTCCCCAAGACAATGTGCAAGGTGATGCAGCCCTTCCTCAGCTTGAGACAAGCGAACAGATCAGTATTGATCGTCCATTGACGCCAATCACACAAAATGCATCGTGGGCAGATCGCCCACAGGAGGAAGATGAGCCCCAACCCACTGCAACTCCACCAGCGCCTACATTCCATAGGCTTCGCAAAGGGCCAAGGGCTCAGGCTGCTGAAGACATTCCGGTTGCATCAGCCGAAGAGCAAGCAGAAATACCACAAGCTCCAACTCCCCCGAACCAACAAGAAGCAGTTCTCAAGGAGAACGTGCCTGAAGCTGGAAATGTTGAGGCTGCCACAAACAACGCCGAAGCAAATGTGGAGCCCTCCCCAACAACAGCTTCAGAAGACACCGAAGCTACTGCTCCTGAACACTCTGTGCCTGAGTCTGCTGCCGGACCACAATTCAACTATCATATTGCGCACAGGCCCCAGGTCCAGAAGCCGATCCCACGACTACCAAGGTTCCCAGGTCCTGCATCAGCTCCTGGTTCCTTCAACATCAACGGCTTCAGGGCAGATAACACGTTTTTCGACCGCTCCAAGAACCCTTATTCAAGGGAACGGATTGTATCAGATAGGTTCTGGAGCCATCAACAGCGCAGCTATTATTCATGCATCCTCTACAACCAAGGCCGCATCTTTCCTCACAAGCGCCTTGAGGTTGAAGCTGTTGCTGGTCTGCCTGGTCTGGAAGAAGCACTGGATTACTTCAAGCAAGTGGGTTTGCTGCCATTTATCACTGACGAAGAGCACTGGAACGAAGAGCTTCTGCTCCAGTTCTATGCCACCTTGCATATCAAAGGCTATCACAGAGATCCGAAGACATGGATCCTGGAGTGGATGACAGGAAATATCCATCATGAAGCCAATGCTTTCGATCTAATTGAGCTTACCGGCCTTCCCACTCCTGGCGAATTCTTTGAAGAAGGTTGCCAACTCCATATTGAAGCAATTGAGAGCATATTTCAGCGTCCTGAGCCAGATATGAGTCAGATGCTCTCAATGATGAAGCCATTTCCTCCAAATGCACCCTATCCAACTAAGTTCTTCGTTGAAGACTTAGAGTACCTGCCCAGAACAATATATCACATCATAAGGCGGACTCTCTGGCCAATCAAGGGACACTCTCGATATGCAACGATTGATGGTGCCATGAAGACTCTCATCTTCTGCATTCTTCACGGCAAATGCTTCAATACACAGGATCTTTTCATCCGACAATTTGCAGCGTCTGCTTCAGAACTGTTTGGATTAAAGTTTTATGCTCCTTGGGTTATGAGGCTGATCAAGCTTCACTCTGCAATCTCCTATCAACCCTCAGCCCGCAATCATAGGATATTTTTGCCAGATATGGACACATCTGCTGAAGCAATATATCCAGAGCCGGCCAAGCAACCACTAAGTCTTCAGCATGCAGAACACCAGAGCTTCACTCAAAATATTGAAGGTGTTGAAGCTCTCTCCCAAGTGTATCCAATGGCTGGCACCACACGTGCCCCTGCATCAACTGAAGCCACCAACAGCACAGCTGCAAAAAGACCCAAGAAGCGCGCTCGTACACTCAATGACAGAGAGCTTCTTGTGGCTCTTCACCAAAAGCAAGATAGGCATCACGACTGGCTCAAGAGGCAGATGAGAAGCATCATGCAAGAAGTCAATCGCATCAGAAATCTGGCAACCAAGAATGCATTTGTCACACACGAGACCTGTCGCCGCACTTGGAAGGGCCTCACTATGATGTGCCCTGAAGCTGAACTGCATGAGGATGGCTTCACAGAGCATTTCAAATTTGACTCCACGCCTCCAAGAAGAGCGGTGATGCGCAGCACACCATCACTTGAAGAGTCAGAGTTCTCTTCTTCTGCTGCCACCGTGTCTGCCCGGATTATTGAAGAAGAAGACGACGCGACATCATCTCCACCTGCTTCAACGCGCGTCAAATCTGCACCAAGCTCGTCTGCACCGCCGCCAAACAACTCCACCGACCCTGCTGCGCCTGGGAACGCGTAGAAACCTCTATGTCTTCAAACCTTTTTGGTCATCACTGAGAAAAGGGGGAGAAGCATATGATGGTTATAGTCTTCAAGCGGGTCACTATGGGTGGGTGCCTTCATATTTTGCTACATTCTGCTTCGTGCTTACAACTCCCGTTTTTTGCTACATTTGCTTCATTGAGTTGTAACACTTAGCCTTGATGGTCGTCTGCTACCTGTTTGTCACTCCGTTTTGCGAAGATAAATTCCGCACTCATCTCATTCTGCAGACGTCCATTTTCCATTATGCATGTCATTATCTTCATATACTTTCACATGCATAGTGGATTGTCATAAGTTGAAGTGGATCTCCACAAGTACAACCTGCCATGTGCATTTGCATTCAAGAGGCAAATTACTTATATGCACATCTTCAGGGGGAGCCCTTGCAACTTATGAAGACAATTCTTTTACAATTTCACAAATTATGTTTCCCGTTGAAAACTTCAACTAGTTTGTCATCAATCACCAAAAAGGGGGAGATTGTAAGTGCATCTAGTGCCACCTCTAGTTGGTTTTGGAGTATTGACGACAAACCTAGTTGAGGGACTAATGTGTTTGTGAGAATTGCAGGAAAACACAGGTAGAAGTCCCTCATTGATTCGGTTTTACTACCAGAGATGACCCCTAAAAATGTACGAAGACATTGAAGACAATGGTGGTTTATGAAGATATTCATATTGAAGACAATGACATGAGAAGACTCCCTATGAAGCTTTTGGAACTCGAAGACCTAGATCCTTCGTAGTTTTATTTCATTCATGTTGTGTCATAGGAACCACCGTACTGTTAAGTGGGGTCGAAGAGAACCAGTCAGAATGACTGAAGTGATGCCTAATTCAAATCCTATGTCTTCGAGCGAAGACTTTGAGAGAAAATCTTGTCCAGAGTCAGACAAGTCAGCTTTACTTGTAGCCCAAGAAAAGTTGTCGTGTGAGTTCAAAATTCGACCGTTGGTACACGTGTCAGTTCCTTAGTGACCCAGGGTCATTTCGGACAGATCAGGTCGGGTTGCCAAGTGGCTATAAATAGTCCACCCCCCACAACCATAAACGGTTGACTGCTCAGATTTCAGTGCACGGCTTTTGTCGTTTGAGAGCAACCCACCTCGAAGCCTTTGAAAGAAAAATTCCCAGTGAGGAGAAAAGCCCTAACCACCCAGAGCCAGAGTAAATTGGGCATCACTTAAGTCTTCGTGTCTGTGTGATTTGAAGACTTATTACACTTGAGGACTGTGCATCCTCCAGACGGTTAGGCGTCGCGTTCTGAGCATCCAAGAGAAATTGTGGATTGTCAGTGAACGAAGTCTGTGAAGGTTTGGGAGTCTACCTTGAAGACTTACCTGAGTGATTGGGTGAGGTCTGTGTGACCTTAGCTCAACGAGAAAACGGTGAGGACTGGGTGTCTTGGACTAAGTGTCCTTGACTGGATGTCCGGGACTGTGTGTCCTTTGGTTTAAATACCTAGCCGCTTCAACCAAACGTACAGTTGTCACAGCAACTGGAACTGGTCCAACAAATCATTGTCTTCAATGTGTCACTGGTTTCATCTTCACTTCTTCTCGCTTACAGTTATTCATTGTGAAGCCATTGCATACTTGCTTTATCTTTTGTCTTCACAACATGAATGTATGATCTGTTTGGCTTCATAACTTCTTCCTACCTGATCCTTATTACACTGAAGCTGTTTGTCATTGCGCTTTCACTCTATTGAATACATGACCATGGCTGGCCTAGTGTAATCTAACTTCCGCTGCATAGTAATAGGCATGATCTTCACTGTTTGTCTTCACAACTCCCACGTTTTGAAGACTTTCATAAAAATCGCCTATTCACCCCCCCTCTAGTCGATATAACGCACTTTCACATATACCACAAGCTTTAATAGTAAATACGACCAGCTCGAAAGCAGAGCATGGTTGGCCAAGCAGATGATACAATTTACCAAGGGCATTATGTATCAGGTAAAGAACTCACAAGAATTTTGGTTGTGAAGGACATTGTCGGATAATAACCAAGCAAATGGTCTCGCGGACCACAAGGAACCTGATGTGAGTATCGATACTCAATCAGAAGGGAAAAGGAATGCAAGGTATCCGATTATAGAAACCATTGACTAATTAGTTCGAATCTCAAATGCAAAGGAATTGTGATTTCTAAATCAAGGGATCAGAAGCAAACGCTCTGATTAAGGATGGATAAGTTGAGTAGACTTATGGGTACAACCGACGGCAACTCGGTTGGTCGAGAACCAGTTCATGTTTAAAATGATGTCTGATCCGGAAGGATGAATTCTAGGATTTCGACTGAGGATTGCGAGCATTCACCTCACATCAAATTAAAGGCTGAAAATGATGATGACAAGGGATACTAATGAATATTGCTAGACATTTGGAACGCAACCATAATGCAAGCAGACAAGTATTTGCACAGCAATAAGCTACTAAGGATTTTTGGAGGATCGAATAGTATGTCGATGACCATTGTGAAACACATGAACAACTGGGGGATGAGCAGATACTCGATAAGTGCGAGAATTATCCGTAGGGATATTCATGTGTCAAGAACTGCAAAGCAGTAAGCTCAAAGGATTATCGAAACAACGGCGAGTGTTTCGGGGTATGTTGTAATAACAAGACCAACTGGGGATGAACGTAAGAATAACAACTGTAAGTAGTTATCCTTAAGGGTTTACGGTGGAAGGGGAATTGCAAGAGGGATGGCACAAAGTATCGAGGGAACATCCGAGCGTATTGTCAGAATCTTCCGTTGAAGCAGTCGATCATCCGTATTAAAGGGCTCTCCGGCAGGAAGTGGTAACGAGAACCTAGAGTTAGATTTTAGCAAAATCATTTAACCCGAATAGAAGAGATGTCAGAGTCCCAGAGTATAGGTCAAGGAGTAAAAGATCCTACTACCACCCGATGGCGACGTGTGCCTGTAAGACACACAGCCAAGTTAGTAAATGTTTTGCAATGTCTAGACTCAACTTCGGCCAAGGAGTGTGGAAGGGGGATTCCTACAGGCAGTCGGCTCTGATACCAACTTGTGACACCCCCGATTTAATCGTACACTAATCATACACGCAAACGTGTACGATCAAGATCAGGGACTCACGGGAAGATATCACAACACAACTCTACAAATAAAATAAGTCCTACAAGCATCATATTACAAGCCAGGGTCCTCGAGGGCTCGAATACAAGAGCTCGATCATAGACGAGTCAGCGGAAGCAACAATATCTGAGTATAGACATAAGTTAAACAAGTTTGCCTTAAGAAGGCTAGCACAAACTGGGATACAGATCGAAAGAGGCGCAGGCCTCCTGCCTGGGATCCTCCTAACTACTCCTGGTCGTCGTCAGCGGGCATCACGTAGTAGTAGGCACCTCCGGTGTAGTAGGAGTCGTCGTCGACGGTGGCGTCTGGCTCCTGGCCTCCAGCATCTGGTTGCGACAACCAGAATGAAAGGAAAAGGGGGAAAAGGGGGAGAAAGCAACCGTGAGTACTCATCCAAAGTACTCGCAAGCAAGGAGCTACACTACATATGCATGGGTATCAAATGGAGTAAGGGTATCATATGTGGACTGAACTGCAGAATGCCAGAATAAGAGGGGGATAACTAATCCTTTCGAAGACTACGCTTCTGGCAGCCTCCGTCTTGCAACATGTAGAAGAGAGTAGACTGAAGTCCTCCAAGTAGCATCGCATAGCATCATCCTAACCGATGATCCTCCCCTCGTCGCCATGTGAGAGAGCGATCACCGGTTGTATCTGGCACTTGAAAGGGTGTGTTTTATTAAGTATCCGGTTCTAGTTGTCATAAGGTCAAGGTATAACTCCAAGTCGTCCTGTTACCGAAGATCACGGCTATTCGAATAGATTAACTTCCCTGCAGGGGTGCACCACATAACCCAACACGCTCGATCCCATTTGGCCGGACACACTTTCCTGGGTCATGCCCGGCCTCGGAAGATCAACACGTCGCAGCCCTACCTAGGCACAACAGAGAGGTCAGCACGCCGGTCTAAATCCTATGGCGCAGGGGTCTGGGCCCATCGCCCTTTGCACACCTGCATGTTGTGAACGCGGCCGGAAGCAGACCTAGCCTAGTGGCGTTCCAGTCCAATCCGGCACGCGCCACTCAGTCGCTGACGTCACGAAGGCTTCGGCTGATACCACGACGTCGAGTGCCCATAACTGTCCCCGCGTAGATGGTTAGTGCGTATAGGCCAGTAGCCAGACTCAGATCAAATACCAAGATCTCGTTAAACGTGTTAAGTATCTGCGAACGCCGACCAGGGCCAGGCCCACCTCTCTCCTAGGTGGTCTCAACCTGCCCTGTCGCTCCGCCTCAAAGTAACAGTCGGGGGCCGTCGGGAACCCAGGCCCACCACTACCTGGATGGAGCCACCTGCCCCTTCAGCCCCCATCTCCGAACAGTATCACAGGTAAGGTAACTGTGTAAAGTATATTGTATATGCCCGTGATCACCTCCCGAAGTGATCACGGCCCAGTAGTATAGCATGGCAGACGGACAAGAGCGTAGGGCCACTGATGGAACACTAGCATCCTATACTAAGCAGTAGGATAGCAGGTAAAGGTAACAACAATAGTAGCAAGGACAGGCTATGCATCAGGATAGGAATAACGGAAAGCATTAACATGCTACACTACTCTAATGCAAGCAGTATAGAGGAGAGTAGGCGATATCTGGTGACCAAAGGGGGCGCTTGCCTGGTTGCTCTGGAAAGAGAGAGGGGTCGTCAACACCGTAGTCGTACTGGGTAGCAGCGGCGTCGGTCTCGGTGTCTAGCGAGAGAAGAGGGGGAAGAAACAATAAATATAATGCAAGCATATGCATAGCGATGCATGACATGACAAGTAACGGCGTTAGAGGTGCCCTAACGCGGTAGTAGGTGATACCGGTGAAGGGTGATGACTTCCGGGAAAGTATCCCCGGTGTTTCGCGTTTTTGGGCAGAGGAGCCGGAGGGGGAAAGTTACGTGTTCGCTATGCTAGGGATGCGTGGCGGATAAACAGGCTGCGTATTCAAATTCGTCTCGTCGTTCTGAGCAACTTTCATGTATAAAGTATTTTCATCCGAATTACGGATTAAAAGATATGATTTTCTAAAGATTTAAATCATTTTCTGATTTTAATTATTTATTTAAATCCAACATTATCCAGAGTATTGCATGCTGACGTCAGCATGACGCCAGCATGACGTCAGCAGTCAACATGGGTGTTAACTGGTCAACTGACGTGTGGGTCCCACTGGTCATAGACTGTTTAGTTAGCTGTTTAATTAGACAGAGTTAATTAGGTTAATTATCTAATTAGCTGGTTTAAGCAGAATTAATTAAGTTTAATTATTTAGTTAACTGATTAATTAATTAATGTTTAATTATTATTTTAAAAACGTTCTAGGGATGAGGCCCCACATGCCGTAGGGCCAGGGGGCCGTTGCGGGCTAGCGGGCGCACGAGCGAGCGGGCGCTGGGCACCCGCCCAGGTCGACAGGGACGGATCTGCGCTGGGCGTCGGCGGCCACAGCGACGAGCGACACCAGCGGCACAGGGGGCCAAGGCTTCGCGTCGGCGGGCCGCGGCAAGGCTGCCGTGGGTCGGAAGCGGCAGCGGGCGGCGCGTGTGCGCGCGCACACGGCGGGGAGCAGCAGCAGGCAGAGCATCGCCGACGGGCGCGGTCGTGGGTGCATTCAGGTGCGCCGGGGTGCACGCTCATCGTGAGCGCGGGTGCGGGGAGCGCGTCGGGCGAGTGGCTCTTGGCGGCATCAGCAGCAGGGGAACTGGGGGCGAGGACGCGAGGAGCAGGGGCGTGGGGAGGCGCTCACATTGGCCGTAGGGGTTCAGGGCAGCGGACTCGACGGCGGTCGGTGACGACGTGCGGGGTGGATGGCGAGGCGAGGCGAGGTTAAAGGAGCGCGGCGTCGGGCGACGGTCGACAACGGCGCTCAGGTCGGGGCGGCGAGTGCTGGGGCGCGTCAGGGAGAAGGCGTCGAGGACGGCCGTCGAGGAGGGGAAGGTTCGGCGAGGCAGCTCGGGTGAGGTGGCCAGTGGGGCGCTGCCCCGATCCGATCGGGGAAGGGGAGAGCGGCATGGGGGGGAAAGTGGGGGAGTGGGGCGACGGGTAGCGGCTAGGGTTTCGGGGTCCATGGATAAGGGGAGTGGGGGTGGGCCGGTTGGGCCTTTTGGCCTGATGGCTAGCTGGGCCATTCGGCCCAGGGGGAGGGGGGTTCTTTTTTTTTTGTTGTGTTCATTTTATGTTTTTTCTGTTCTTTTTATTTATTTTCTTTTCTGTTTTAAATCATTTTCAATTATCTAGGCATTTTATAAAAATGTGTTTATTACACCATATTTACTTAAGCAAAATATGGCATCGTCCGAACATTTTTGTTTAATATTTTGAAATCTTTTGTCGTTTAACTTAGTTAGGATTTAAATTTGAATCGGTTTCGAATTAACCCGAGATTAACTACAGTGACAGAGGTGACGTGTCACCATTAACGTGAGATTACTGTAGTATGATTATCCGGGTGTCACACATCCCCAAGCTTAGTTGCTTGCTTCTCTTTGGATAGTAGCTTGGGATGCCATGGGCATCCCCAAGCTTAGGCTCTTCTTACTCCTTATTCCTTCATCCATCGTAACATCACCCAAAACTTGAAAACTTCAATCACACAAAACTCAACAAACCTTCGTGAGATCCGTTAGTATAAGAAAACAAAACACGACTATAAGTACTGTTGCAACCCATTCATATTTCATTCTTGCAGTATATCTACTGTATTCCAACATTTCAATGGCAAAAACTCTTCAAAGAAAACAATAGAATCATCAAAATAAGCACACAACGCAAAGAAAACAGAATCTGTCAAAAACAGAACAGTCTATAGCAATCTGGATATTTCGAATATTGTTGTAACTCCAAAAATTCTTAAAAATTAGGAAAGCCTGAGAAATTTGTATATTAATCTTACACAAAAAGAATTGGTATCTTATCACGCTTATGTTAAAAACGAAAATTATTTTCGTGAGCACAAAAGTTTCTGTTTTCAGCAAGATCAAATCAACTATCACCCAAGAAGATCCTAAAGGCTTTACATGGCACAAACACTAATTAAAACACAGAAAACACAATCATAACAGTAGCATAATTGTGCAAACACTCAAGAACAGAATTCATTGGGTTGCCTCCCAACAAGGGCTATTGTTTTACGCCCCTAGCTAGGCATAAAGCACGGATCTAAGTTTTGCCGTCCTTGTCCTTAATTTCCTTAGAGGTATTTTTGTCATGAGGTTTTGTAAAAACAACATAAAACATATTATCCATAGAAATCTTAGCACTATTAAGTTGCTCCTCATCATAACCCCTTTGATTTCCAACAACAATCCAAGAGTAATGTTGATTAACATTATTGAAAACTTGTTGGATTATATCTAAAATGGAGACTTCCTTTTTAAGATTCTCGTCAAAGATCTGATTATCCCCCAGAAAATGTCTTAACGCATAATCACTATTGTAAAGAATTTCATCTATCATGGGCTTTTCATGATTCATACCATAAAAATCAAAGTTTCCCTAGCTTCCCTTATTATGTAGTCAAATTCATTCATAACAACGAGATTGGCCAACTTTTTAGCCTTAGGATTATTTATAACGGGAAGCTCAAAAACAATCTTTGCAAAGTAGGATGAGTACGGATAAATTTACTTTCAAGTTTCAGAACTAGTGCTTGAGAGTAGAAGTGACATTCTTGTGAGGACGAAAGCCAACTTGGTTGTCAAGTCCTTGGTCATCAACACCCAACAGTTCCATGAACGCCTTCCATTTGACTGAGAGAAGTCTGCCATTTGTCATCCAAGTCAAAGTTGTTTCCTCATCAGTGCCAAGGTGGACCGTGGCATAAAACTGAGCCACCATGTCCGCATCAAAATCCTTGTTGAACTCCATGAGCTTGAGAATGTTCAACTGAGCACACATATCCAGTGCTCTCCCAAGTAAGCACGATCCTTCTCCATAAATGAAATGTCGATGGAGCGAACATCAAGATAGATATTCTTATTTGCTTTGAGCACATCAAAGTAGATAGACCACTGAAACTGGTTCCAGAAAGGACGATTAACAAGAGTTGGATCTTGATCTTGATTATAGGGGTTGCAGCGACGAGCGGCACAGAATCCTTAGCAGTCGTCTCTGTCACGGACTTGGGCTTCGTCTTGGGCTTCTTGGCAACACTCTTAGAGGGCGCCTTGGGCTGAGTTGGAGGAGCACTTAAAGAAGCAGCCGTTGTCTCAAAAATGCGATGGTGCTTTGATCCTCACGGCGCCCGGGGTTGACACAATGGACAGGGTGCTCTGAATGGCCATCACCTGGAACCAAACACACGGACAAACAAGGTAAAAAGAGGAAACAAGCATAAGCCAGCAAAACAAGTAACGAAGATCAAAGTATGGTATGAGAAAGATGGAGGCTGGCATCCCAGTGGTAGTACCTCTACTAGGAAGCGGTAGTACCGCCTACCGCCTCCAACGGTAGTACTACTCTAGGGGAGCGGTAGTATTGCCTGAGGCAGAGGACGGCGGTTTGACTGCTACCGCGACCAAATTCGGTACTACCGGCAGTGCCAATCAAAAATACTCCTACCAAACTTCAATCCAACTATTCTAGAAGCCTTCAACATCCTACTCAAGCCTCAATTTGGCCAAAAATCAATAAATGCAAAGACTATTGCCCCAAAAGCCGAAATCTAAAAATTAGAAGCAACGAAGAGAAGAACGGGGGAAATACCAGCATCCATGGCAAGAGGAAGGGGTGGGGATCGATTCCATAGGTTGTAAATGCGAAGGATGGCTCGGAGAAGGCGGCCCGGCGGCGGCCTCCAGCGGCGAGTTCATCGCTGGAGCAAAAGAGGAACGGGCGGGGTGAGTCGAATGGGCATGGTGGAGAAAAGAAAATCCCCCAACCCGACATAACCCCCCAGTCCCGCCCAGCAGCAGTAGAACCGCTCGGGCGGGAGGTAGTACCGCTTGATGCCACTAAATGGTAGTGCCGCCTGTCCTCAGCGATAGTACCGCCCAACAAGAAACTCGACGAACCAGACGACAAAAAGGCTTAGGTCCAACAAAATAAACACCAGAACGAGCCAAGGGAGCACCTTAAAGAGCAAAACACCACCCAAAACCAAAGATGCACCCATGAAGATACTAGAGGCAAAACACCAAACAACACAAAACAAAACAAGAGAGAAACCACAAAACTCTCAAAGAGAGGGCGGTGGCCGAGGCCACCTATGTTTGAGTCAAGAGGTATGGCACCGCGAAGATTTTAACCTTGGGCCCATGACCTAAACTCATCTTTGAAGCACAAGTACCATAAAATGGCTAAAGTGAAAGATGTGATTGATTTATGCATAATGGGGGGAGGAAGAGTTCATTCAGAGAACAATACTCCCCCTATATCCATGCCTACATATAGAACAAGATATGATGATGAGTGTGGTAGGGTGTGCCTAGATTCAAGCCACATTTCTCAATTCGATGATATTTTGCTCATGCCTTAACTCGCGAAATCTTGCTTCTTCTAGAGGCTTGGTGAAAATATCTGCTAGTTTCTCTTGAGTGTTGATGTAGATGATATCAATATCTCCATGCTTGATGTGATCAAATCTCAATATGCTTTGTCTTGATATGTTGCACCGGATTGAGAGAGATCTTGATAGCACTTCCATTGTCACATAGAAGAGGCACTTTGTCACATGTGACACTGTAATCCTTGAAAGTTTGCCTCATCCATAGCAATTGTGCACAACAACTTGCGACGACTGAGGGAATCCTGGACTAAGGGGTCCTCGGGCGTCCGGCCTGTTATCTATGGGCCGGACTGATGGGCTGTGGAGATATGAAGACCGAAGACTGTACCCGTGTCTGGATGGGACTCTCCTTGGCGTGGAAGGCAAGCTTGGCAAACAACTATGAAGATTCCATCTTATGTAACCGACTCTATGTAACCCTAGATCCCCCGGTGTCTATATAAACCGGAGGGTGTAGTCCGGAAAGGATATACTCAGTACCGTAGTCATACAGGCTAGACTTCTAGGGTTTAGCCATTACGATCTCGTGGTAGATCAACTCCTGTAATACTCATATTCATCAAGATCAATCAAGCAAGAAGTAGGGTATTACCTCCGTAGAGAGGGCCCGAACCTGGGTAAACATCGTGTCCCCTGCCTCATGTTACCATCAACCTTAGACGCACAGTTCGGGACCCCCTACCCGAGCTCCGCCGGTTTTGACACCGACATTGGTGCTTTCATTAAGAGTTCCACTATGCCGTCATCGCAGAGGTTGATGGCTCGACTTATCGTCAAGGAAAATATCACCTCTGAAGAAGCTCTGGCCTCAGGCCAAACTGTAACATCCCAAAATTCTAAATTTTGGAATGTTATAATAAATAGATAGATTTGATTGATTGTTTGATTGATTGTCTGAAAGTGAGTGAATTCGAAACTTTTGAAAGTTAAATGAGAGGGAATAAAAGGACTTCCCAAACTTTCATATTTGCTTTCTGATCTCCATGAATTCAAATTATTTTCAAATACAAAAACCTTGAGCGAAGATGATATGACTTCTTCCATTTTAAAAAATTAAATGAAAGGGTATTTAAAAATAATTGAATTTCATTTGGAAATATTTCCAATTCTGAAACTTTATGCAACTCAAGGATTTTCATGAGAGAAGATAACATGACTTCTTCAAATTATATGAAATATGAGTTGGGAGTTTCAAAGAATTAAATTCAAAATTCTTTTGAATTTATTTTCAATTTGGAGTTATTTAAGTCTAATTCAAATTATTTTTCTCCAAAATTAAAATATGTGGAAATTAGGGTAACATGATTCCCTACATTAGAAAATTGGAGAAAAATTTTATTTGAAATCATTTTGGTATTTTTAAAATGATTTTTGTTGGATTTTAATAGACCAGTAGCACTCTTTGAATTATTAGAATTTGTGTGGATTTTATTTGAAGTTATAAAAATGTTCACCGTGTAGAAAATCTTTTTCTGAAAATTTTGATATATTATATGCCTATATAATATTTTTAATTATTTTGTTTTTATTATTTTATTTGTCTGG
Source organism: Triticum urartu (assembly GCF_056163025.1). Taxonomy (NCBI): domain Eukaryota; kingdom Viridiplantae; phylum Streptophyta; class Magnoliopsida; order Poales; family Poaceae; genus Triticum; species Triticum urartu. Next base: position 430,661,529 of record NC_141879.1, read on the forward strand.
AAAATATTGTTTAAAAAAAACCCCTCCTCGCCGACTGGGCCGGCCCAGCTGAAGCCAGGCCAAGGCCCAGCTCCACGCCGCCTCCCTCCCGTCCCCGACCGGGACTCCTCCCGAGTCCGCCGCCGCGCCGCCATGGCCGTCGTGCCCGCCCCGGACTCCTCCTACCCCTTCCCCAAGCCACGCCTCCCCTCCCCACCTATAAAGGGCGCCGCCCCGGGCCCCGTCTCTCCTCTCCTCACCGCGTCGCCTCGCATCCCGCACATCGCCGCCGCCGGCGAAGATCCGCCGCGACCGCCGCCGCTTCTGTCCCGCGTCTCCACCCCGCGCGCCGCACTCCGCCCCCCCCCCTCTCGCCGTAGCCGCGCCTCACCTAGCCCCTCGCCGCCCCGCGTAGCTGCTGCCTCCGCCGGCCTACGCCGCTGCCGCCACCGCGCCGGAGTGCGCTGCCCTCGCCGGAGCCGTGCCGACTCACCGGACTCGTTTCACCACCGAAAACCGCCGGTTTCTGCCGGTCCAGTATAAAACCGTCCCCGGTTCACCGGTTTTCCTTTAGGTAGGTTTTCTTCGGTTTTGTAAAAAAAAACTATTTTTTTAAGTAATGAACGTTTTCTGTTTAGGTAGTTTCAGCGAACGTTTTCGTTCGTTAGGTTTTCATAGCGAACGTTCACTATTTAGTCTTTTTCTTTTTCTGTTTAAATTTTGTCAGGGACCTATCTGTGAATATATTTATTCACAGATTAGCCCCTGGTTTTCAAACGACCATAACTTTTTGCTCGTTAGTCGGAATTAGATGAAACCAACGCCCACGTCTTAGTTATGATCCCCTCTATCCATTAATTCAACTCAAACATGTTTTTGAAAAGTTTAAAATTTGAATTAGATCAGATTTGAATTCAAACTTCGTTTGATCATAACTTGAGTTTCGTAGCTCCGTTTCAGTTGATTCTTTTTGCAAATCGAAGCTCTTGACCTAAACATTCTAATAAGGCCAAATTCACATAATTTTGGTAATGTTAGAAATTGTTTTATGTTGCAAGAGTTATTTGCTTGGTTTTGAAGTTTTCTGAATCGTCTTCTTCGTTCTTTCTGATCTTTTGAGTGATTGCTTATGTGTGGTTACTATTGTTTGCTTACGATAGATTGACCGGAGTGTGACGAGTAGAACTATCAAGAGTTTTGAGTGCGAATCATCTTCATCAACATTGCAGGCAAGTTCACACTTTGATCATACCTTTTCTACAACCCAGTTTTATTGCATTAGATCAATCCTCACACATTGCATGATTAGGATCTAATTAAATTGTGGGATGAGAAGTAGATGAGGTAGTACCTATTACCTGTTTATTATCAAACCTTTGGGAGTTACTATTATGTTATGCTTATATTGCCCTGCTATGCTCGTAGACGTGGATTGGGTTTGAGAGAATTTCATGAAAGATGTGAGAGATTATTGTTAATTAAGGGTTTATTTAAGGTGGCAACCTAACACACATCTGGGTGGATTGAGGCACCTGATGTCTATCAGGACTTGCCTGTTTTTATTTCGGACCGCCACCCAGGCTCAAAGGGATCATGAGATTTTTCATACTAGAAACTTCCGTGTGCAGCCACAAGCCATTATGGGCTCTGGCATAGTTGACTAAGTTGTGCGAACTCTTACAGGTAGACTAGAAGATGTAGGGGAAAGTAGGTGTACCGGTCTACCCACATGTAAGGTGCTAGCGCTTCAGAAAGACTGTGTCTCGGTCATCCGTTTCTCAAACACCATGTAGTGCGAGAAACCAAACGGAGGCGATCGAGTCTTGTGGGGAAAAGTGCGCAAACCTCTACAGAGTATACAAACTAATCATGATTAGCCGTGTCCCCGGTTATGGACATCTTGAGTATCTAGTTCTTGGATTATCCTGTTGATCTCATCACATTACTTTAAATGAATATTGTTGGGTTTAATGATGTTACTTAATTGGGATTGAGAATGCTGTCAACCATTCTCAATGTTCAACAACCACCATGATAGTAATTAAATTTATTCCTTTGAAGTAGGGAAAAATTGGCTTTTCGCAAAAACCTTATAACCCTAGAGCTTTTCCACCAGCCAAATATGCATGTAGTGATAGCCATTGTTCATCATTTTCTCTATGGTGTGAATTTGCCAGTACATTCAATGTACTGACCCATTTTGGGCTGCAACGTCTCATGTTGCAGGATTATCTTACGAAGAGTAAGTGATACGTTTGGGTTACGATTTCTACACTCAACTTTGCCGTTGGTGTTGATGGGAATCCACAACCTTGTTGCTTCCGCTATATGGATTGAGGTAATAGTATTTATGTTACTTTATACATGTGATTTACCTTTGTTATAAATCCTTCGAGTACTGTGTGTGTCAGCATACCGATCCAGGGATGACACTTAAGCATAGAGACTTGATCCATTCGGGTCGGGTCGCTACACAAACCCTCCGGCTGGGCGGTTTTACCATGATCGCCCGCTCGGTCGTCGAGCCGACAAGGATGACCTCCCGAGTCATCGAAAAACGTATCTGCGTTGATTCTGAATACGCCAAAAGGATGGATCTGACGAAGTTATCGTCTTTGAACGAACTCCTAGATCGCATCGCCGCCTTGGGGGTCGCTACAGACTACGATCGGGTGGGGCTTAAACCCGACCAGAGAGAGATTAATTCTCCACCGATCACCCACCAGATAGCGGTAGTCGAGCAGCAAGATAACCCTTCCTCTATCTTGAGGACGAATTATGTTCGGATCTCCAACCTCGAGAAGCCGGATACCTACCGGCAGAAAGACACGCCTCATCCTCTGAACTTAGAGTCGGATGGCAGGCTGCAAAAATCAGAAGATACTCTGGAGGCCGGACTGTTCAGTCCGGAAAAACCTCAGACTCCGGATCATCGATCGGGTCAGGGTTTAGATCTAATTCCACCCACCCACCCAGACATAAGTGCTCTCACGAGCATACAACAGCACTCTCAGGAAACGGTCCACCACTTTTGGGCCAGATTCCTCGTTCTCAAGGACAAGGTTAAAGATTTCTGTGACGAAGACGCAATATCGGCATTCCACAACAATTGCACGAACGAAGGACTCCTCAACGCCATTAATCGCCGCCGCATACTATACTTCGCTGACTTGGCAACTATTGTACAGAAGTACAACACAATGGAGAGTGCCTGGAGAGATCAGATAGTTGGAAGCTATTGGCCCCAACTCAACCACTGGTACATGCAAAAAGGGCGCACCCCTGTAACGCGCCTAGATCAATAGCCAAGAAATGCAAACCCATCATGCGGCGCGGAACCGTTCTGGAGGGATGGCTTGATGGCCCATGCAAAATACACACCACACGGGATACCACACCAACCCATAGCCTTAGAGCATGTTGGATACTCCGACAGGCAGCCAAAAACGGCGAGGACATCCTCACCAAAGACACCCCAGAGCAACACCCTCCAGAAGACAACGAACCCAGAGTACTGACAGTCTTTGAGACATTCACTTCAAGCAATATGCGCAAAAGGGCACTCCGCGAACTTGCCGAAGTCTACCAGACCACAACAATAAACCCCTGGAATGACACAGCAATAACCTTCAACGCTGGCAACGAACAAAAACACAGGACGGTCCAAACATCAGCCGCCTTGGTCCTCAGCCCAATTGTGGATGGCTTTCGGCTCACCAAGGTTCTCATGGACGGCGGCAGCTGACTGAACCTCATCTACGAGGATACAATATGAAAAATGGAAATAGACAGGAGCCGCATCGAGCAAAGCAGCACGACCTTCCGAGGAATCATTCCCAGTCGGGAGGCATGGTGTGCGGGAAAAATCACCCTCGACGTGGTATTTGGCACGTCGGAGAACTATCGGTCTGAAGAAATAACCTTCCAGGTGGCCCCCTTCAACAGCGGATATCACGCCCTCTTAGGGCAAGATGCATTTACGCGCTTTCAAGCAATACCCCATTACGGGTACATGAAGCTTAAGATTCTTGGGCCCAATGGTATAATCACTCTAGTTAGTGGTCCGGACATAGCACTCCGCGCCGAGAATAAGACCGCGTCCCTGGCCCTTGAGGCATTATCTGAAGCCCTCGCGGCCGAAGAGTTAACCGCGCTGCGCTCCACGGTGGACAGAGATGATGTGGTCCTAGACAAACGACCCAAATCCACCTCATTCAAATCGGCTAAAGAAATAGTCAAATTCCAAGTCCATCCAACAGACCCCAAGAAGACAGCATCCATCGGAGCACAACTAGACCCGACGGTTGACGCTGCTCTACGAGAGTTCCTGCGTGAGAATTGGGATATACTCGCATGGCACCCTTCCGATATGCCAGGAATCCCACGCGAGTTGGCCGAACACAGCCTCAACATATTAAAGGGACACAAGCCGATCAAGCAAACACTGCAGCACTTTTCCGAACCCAAACGCCAAGCTATGGGGGAAGAGCTAGCCAAGCTAATCGAGCCCGGATTCATTAGAGAAATAAAACATCCGGACTGGCTGGCAAATTTGGTGATGGTACCAAAGAAGGACAAATCCTGGCACCTGTGCGTCGATTTCAAAGACCTCAACAAGGCATGCCCCAAGGATCCCTTCCCCCTTCCCCGCATCGATCAAATCATCGACGACACCGCAGGACACGTCTCATTGTGTTTCCTTGACGCATATTCCGGATACCATCAAATCAAAATGAAGGAGTCCGATCAAGCTGCAACAGCATTCATCACCCCATATGGGCCATTCTGCTTCAACACCATGCCCTTCGGGCTCAAGAACGCCGGCACCACATACCAACGCATGATTCAACCATGCCTGGAGAAAAAGATTGGCAAGACAGTTGAAGCCTATGTGGACGACATCGTCATCAAAACTAAGCACGTCAAAACACTAATAGATGATTTACGTCTCACATTCGAGAACCTCCGCGTGTATGACATTAAGCACAATCCGGAAAAGTGCGTTTTTGGCGTCCCTGCTGGAAAATTGTTGGGCTTCATTGTCTCCAATAGAGGAATTGAAGCAAACCCAGCCAAAATCCGAGCTCTGTCACAATTGGCTAAGGCAATAGACCTCAAACAACTTCAAAAGCTTGCGGGTTGCGTGGCAGCTCTAAGCCGCTTTATCTCCAGATTGGGAGAAAAGGCACTGCCACTCTATCGCCTTCTACGGCGAACTGACCACTTCGAGTGGACGGAAGCGGCAACAGTCGGACTGGAGGAAATAAAAACCCTTCTTGCGAGCAATCCAATCCTGGCCGCACCAAACGCCGGTGAACCAATGTTATTATACATATCGGCAACACATTAGGTGGTGAGTGTCGTACTCATCGTTGAACGAGAACTGGACGGACATAAATTCCCGCTTCAGAAGCCAGTATACTACGTATTTATTGTCCTTACACCATGCAAATCCCGGTACCCTCATTATCAAAAGATAGCATACGCGGTCTTCATGGCATACCGAAAGCTCCCTCACTACTTCCAGGAGTGTTTGATCACGGTGGCTTCCGAAGTACCACTCAATGACATTATAAACAACCACGATGCTATGGGCCGGATTGCCAAATGGGCCATTGAGCTCCTCCCATTTAACATCACATATAAACCATGTCGAGCTATCAAATCCCAAGTACTGGCCGACTTCATCGCCGAATGGATAGAAGCCGAACTCCCTAAAGAGTACAACACATATTCCAATTGGGTCATGTACTTCTATGGCTCCAAAATGCTGGTAGGGTTAGGAGCGGGAGTCGTTTTAACGGCCCCTACTAGAGATGTCATTCAATAGTCCTCCAAATACTATACATAGACTCCAATAACGCAGCCGAATATGAGGCCTTATTACATGGTCTCCGGATGGCTGCCTCCATGGGCATACAACGCCTAGAAGTGCGCGGGGACTCAAACCTTGCAATATCTCAAATAAATGGAGACTTCAACGCCAAAGATCCGAAGATGGCAGCGTATCGTAACGCAGTCATAAAAATGTCGGCCTGGTTCGAGGGGCTCGAGTTCCATCACGTGGCTCGAGAAAGTAATCAAGCAGCGGATGTTATTGCTCGTATCGGCGCTAAGCGTGACCCCGTCCCACCTAATATCTTCCTGGAAAGGCTTTTTAAGCCATCCATGGTATGGCAGGAGGGAAACGGCAACACTAGTCCAGATCCAAACATAACCCCAGATCCCGGAAACACCGTCGTCGTCGGAGGCTTAGCCACCGAAATAGCACCGTCGGTGCATCTCATCATGGCAGTCATTGCCCCATGGACCGAACCCTTCCTAGCCTACCTTAACGGGAAGGAGCTTCCTGAGGACCAGAATGAGGCCCGCTGCATTGTTCGGCGTTCGAAGGCCTACAGGGTTCATGAAGGAGAGCTCTATAATAAAAGCACTACCGGAGTCCTTCAACGATGTATATCTGAGGAAGAGGGGCGGCAGCTCTTGGCTGAAATTCATGTCGGACTCGGCGGTCACCACGCCACAGGTCGGGCCCTTGTTAGCAAGGCCTTCCGTAGAGGGTTTTATTGGCCGACAGCCCGAGCAGATGCACAGGACCTTGTCCAACGTTGTGTCGGATGCTAACTCTTTGCCAACCAGAGCCATATGCCCCCCACTGCCTTACAAACAATCCCCATCGCTTAGACTTTTGCGGTCCGGGGACTCGATATGGTCGGACCCCTTAAAGGAGGAAGCCATAAGAGAAAGTATCTGTTGGTCATGGTGGATAAATTCACTAAGTGGATAGAGGCTAAACCAGTCAAAATGGCTGAAGCTGGGCCAGTAATAGATTTCATATCTGGCGTGGTACACCGTTACGGTGTCCCGCACAACATAATCACCGATAATGGCTCCAATTTCATACTCGATGAAGTGAAAATCTGGTGTGCTAATCTAGGCATTAAGCTCGATTACGCCTCTGTCTATCACCCATAGACAAACGGTCAAGTTGAACGGGCTAATGGTCTTATCATGAGCGACATCAAACCCAGACTAGTGTGGTCTTTGAAGGAATCAGACAAGCACTGGGTGGAGGAACTCGACTCCGTACTCTAGGGGCTGCGGACCACACCCAACTGCACTACCGGATATACACCATTCTTCATGGTGTACGGTGCGGAAGCAGCGTTACCCTGCGATATTATTCATGACTCACCTCGAGTGCGTATGTACAAAGAGAGAGAAGCCGAGCTAGATCGGCAGGACAGCTTAGATACCTTGGAGGAGGAGCGCGACGTTGCAAAAGCCCGTTCCGCATATTATCAACGGCAGGCTCGCAGGTACCAAAGCAGAGAAGTGCGGGACAAGACTTATAACGTTGGTGAACTCGTTCTACGCTTGCCGGAGAAGAAAAAGGACAAACTCAAGCCCGGGTGGGAGGGACCCTTCATCATTGGCGAAGTTCTCACCGGAGGATCGTACCGCCTATGTGATGCGTCAGACAATCACCTGGAGCCGTACCCCTGGAACGCGGCCAGACTATGACGATTTTATGCCTAGCACCGAACTCTGTGTTCGTTTCCTCCCTCCTGTTATTACAGTTATTTTTTCCCTCTCTTTTCTTTTTTACATTTTCCCTTTTTTCTTTAGCCTACGGCTTCAGTACGGCTACACCATCCCTACCTAATGCGTACATCTCTACATATGCACGTTCATTATACCTAGGGGTTTCTCGTACAGGAGCTTGCTATTATTTTTCGAGCATCAAGCCCAATACATATGTGTCTTTCCATATGTACCTTTTCTTCTCCATTATATGCATCGATATGACTTATGTTTTGGCCAAGCTGGGTTGCCTGGCTCCTGTGCTTATGCCCTACGTTCCCGTTAGTTTGGCTAGGGCATAAAGGGAGCACCTCTGTGATTGTTACTGTCGGGTCATCCGGATGTGTGCCTCAGACTGGGTGAAGCCAAAAGCTAGCGTTCTTAAGGGAATATTTGGTCGGAGAATTAAAGACGTTTCCACATTCACTCCATTGTGAACCCCAGATGTTACTTACTCTACGATTTTTTTTCAATCACAGTTCAGACATGCAAATTAAACGCATGCACACCCGGGGAAAGGAACCCTTAACAGAACTATTCTCTCTGGAAGATGTTTCTTACATAATGTAATATAACATAACTAGCCAGATACACATTGTCTGTTTGAGCAATTATGACCACTACGCCTGGTTCCCATGCATACCCCGTTATATTCTATCGTTCGGATATTTGGAAACACTCCGCACCTTCGGGTCTAGAGGTTGAAGCGAAAAGGCCGGCGATGACAATTGACTTTATTATCTAGCTATAAGGAAGTACATAGTCACTCAAGACTCAAAGACTTCCTCTTCTATAATGTCCAATAGGCGGTCTAACTTACAATCCTGTTGGGAATATCTAGCAGCCACTTCCACTTGGTCATATACTAAACTAACGGGGATTTCTTCCCCATTCGCCCCTACCGGTCCAACCCGGGCCATGTGATTCGGATCTAGCTTGGTATACCGCATTTTCACCATGGCTCAGGCCTCTCGAGCACCCTCTCGGCAAGCCGATATCTTCCACAGTCGGATACACTGCCGCGCTCCCTTGAACAGCTCTACCAGCTTCTCCATGCTTCCTGGAGAGAAGTCGGATGGCCATAAGGCCTTGGCCACACTCTGCATCGCCTGCCAAGCTTGCTCGTGCAACTGCGACAGCCCTTGCAGAAGATCACTTGATGATCCGTACACCTCCTCTTCGGGGCGGTTCGTCAATACATCTGCAATTACAGCTATATCAGCTACTGTTACCTCCAAACTATTATAAGATAAAAGCGGCCACGTACTGAATATGCCGCCTCGTAGCTTCTTGTTCTCCTTCACAGAGTCAGCTAGCTGAGCTCGCACATCTTTCAGTTCTTCGCCCAGCTTGGTGCTCGAATCCTGGAGTTTCTTTTTCTCTTGAATGACTTTTGTTAATACACGCTCTCCCGCTGCTAGTAGCTTTTTGGCTCCGTGTTCTTCGCCTCGAGCGGCGTCCAGCTGCTCTCGTAATTGGTCTAATGACCCAATACAAAGATAAGCACCTAGATTCACACTATCAGTGTATCATTCTGAATTCTCGATAGAGGGAAATATTACCGGGAGATGCCTTGTATTTCTCCAGTTCGGCATTGGTAGCAAGCAGCTGACGCTGACACTTTTCTAGTTCCTGAGTTAACAGGGTGTTCTTCTCTGTAAGCACCTGGTTGTACATTGATCCTTAAATCAGTTGTTTCAACTCCTTTAAGTCTCGGGGGCTACTGGCATACGGTTATCATAGTCAGACAAAACAAATTTACCTGCACATCTTTCAAATGCTGCTTTGTGGCCCTATTAATCCCATCTCGAGCAGCTCGGATGTATGCATCAGCCGAGTTGAAGGTGTTAAACGACTCTTCTGAAAAGCCAGGGTCTTGTAAAATGGCCCGGCGACGACGATGATTCATGGCACTCTCCACTTCCGAGTTGGTGACGGATACATCATCCGAGTCCTTGGCTGGAGGATAGTCTGGTGTTGCCCCCGCATCAGCCACCGTCTTCATGGCAGGGTTTGAGTCCTGGCTGCGGGAAGTACGGCCGCTCGAACCTCTGGATATAGTCTGGCGCACCTTTTTCCTGACACATGGAAAACGGGAAGGTCATGGTTGGATGTGACTGCCCAGGTGCATATTGGCAAATTCATACCTCTTCGATGAAGGCCCGGCCGTGTCTTCGTTTGTTTTCCTCTTGGAAGGCTCGCCTGGTGTGGGGGACGCTCTCTTCGGAGATACCACCGGAGCGGTATGGCACGCTGAATGCTTCCCCTTTTGAGCGTAGAATAGTGCGGTGGGTAAGAAGGAAGAAGAGATCTCTTCTGGATAAGGTGTCTTCGGATTACTTACGTGTGAAGCTCGAAGGAGGCCGGGGTAATCGGCGATAATGGGTACATACGTACCGTCATAGCTCATCTGATAGAATATTCCCTCCTCAAGCTCCACAAATATTTCCGGATCTTCTTCATATCCGGGGTCAAGATCTCGGTTGCGATTCTCCGACTGGGGGGCAGGGTCATGGATCCCCTCGACAGCCTTTCGCCATTCCTGTTATGAGAAGATAGATGCTGCCTGTCAACAAATGATCCAGGTACAAGAGTAAAATAGTGGAGCTGAAACTTACCCAGCTGGGAGGATTGAACATGGAAAGTCCGTCCCGATATTGGAGATGGCTGAATTCCTCCTTTCCCCCTTTATACAGCTCGGCTAGAATCTTGGCTAGAGCCGCGGGGGTCTTCGGGCCCTTTCAGCCATAATGTGAGGCGTCGTCTTCTCCGTTATAATGCCACATGGGCAGTCCTCGGTATTGGAGTGGCTGGACCCCCCGCGTTATAGAAATCGCCATCACCTCGACTATTGACAATCTGGACTGGGCAAGCATCTTGATCTTGCCCAGTAGCAAGCTGATCTTCATGCTATCCTCTTTCTCGAGGCTCCAAGGACGCCAGCTATGGCGTTTCTTCAGCTGAGAATTTGAAATCTCGGGGAGGCCAATGTGGACGGGGTCGGGTAGAGCAATGTCGCCAATGTAGAACCATTCAGAAGGCCACTCTTCGGGAGCTTTCTTCGGCGTGCCGGATAGGTATCCGGTCCCGGCGATGCGCCACACTTCGGCTCCCCCCACTTCAAAAATTGATCCACCTTGATTGCGAGGGATGAGTAAGAATAGTCTTCTCCATAAATAGAAATGGGCCTCGAAACCCAAGAATAGTTCGCATAGAGCGACATAACCCGCAATGTGGAGGATGGAGCCAGGGGTGATATTGTGCAGCTGCAGGCCATAGTACTCCAGCAGCCCTCGGAGAAATGGGTGAATTGGAAACCCCACTCCCCTCAGCAGATAGGGGATGAAGCACACTCGTTCTCCCACAGACGGATTGGGAGAATTCTCCGCCTGGGTTTTGCCGTTGAAGGAGGTTAACCCTGCTCGAATAGGGACCAGATCTGCCGGAGGGAGAAATCCCTGCATTTGCAACTTCGCCAATCGGCTATGGGACATAGAGCACCTCTCCCACTCGCCTCTCTCTAGGTTGGAACGGGGAGAGGAGCTGGGAATGTTGGCCATATTGGAATGGTCTTGCCTGGCGGTCTCTGAGGATTTTCTCCGCTTGGTGCAGAAAGGATCTAAGATCCAGGCTCTTTAAATAGATGCTCTTCCTTGCAGGGCTAGGGTGTTATTGACTATCCGCATTCACTCGACACGTGGAAAACGAGGACATTAAGCACGCAGAAGCCGAGGGGAGACATTGGATCTACGGCCGAATACACTACTTGGAAATCATTAAAGGAACCCGCCTTGCAATACCGAAGACAATCTATGTGCCAAACACCTCTCTATTGAAGACTGGTTCGGGGGCTACTGAGGGAGTCCTGGACTAAGGGGTCCTCGGGCGTCCGGCCTGTTATCTATGGGACAGACTGATGGGCTGTGAAGATATGAAGACCAAAGACTGTACCCGTGTCTGGATGGGACTCTCCTTGGCGTGCAAGGCAAGCTTGGCGAACAACTATGAAGATTCCATCTTATATAACCGACTCTATGTAACCCTAGATCCCCCCGATGTCTATATAATCCAGAGGGTGTAGTCCAGAAAGGATATACTCAATACCATAGTCATACAGGCTAGACTTCTAGGGTTTAGCCATTACGATCTCGTGGTAGATCAACTCCTGTAATACTCATATTCATCAAGATCAATCAAGCAAGAAGTAGGGTATTACCTCCGTACAGAGGGCCCGAACCTGGGTAAACATCATGTCCCCTGTCTCTTGTTACCATCAACCTTAGACGCATAGTTCGGGACCCCCTACCCGAGATCCACCAGTTTTGACACCGACAACGGCTACATACTCGGCCTCGGTGGATGAGAGAGATATACAATTTTTCTTCTTTTAAGACCAACTCGCCAAGGAGCGACCAAGGAATTGACACCCTCCGAAAGTTGACTTCCTATCCACACAATCTCCCTCCCAATCCGAATCCGAGTAACCCATGAGATCAAAGCTTGCTCCTTTGGGGTACCATAAGCCAACGTTTTGGGTATGAGCCAAATATTGAAAGATTCGCTTAACCACCACAAAGTTAATTTCCTTAGGTGCGGATTGAAACCATGCACAAATTCCCACACTCAACGTGATATCTGGTCTAGATGCATAAAGGTAAAGCAATAATCCAATCATGGAATGATATACATTTTGATCCACCGCTGTACCATTGGGATCACTATCAAGCTTGCATTTGGTGGGCATTGGAAACTTGACCGGCTTGACATCATCTAGCTTGAATTTCTTGAGCATGTCTTGGGTATACTTGGCTTGGTTTATGAAAGTTCCTTCTCTTCTTTGTTTGACTTTGAACCCAAGAAAGAACTTCCACTCTCGCGTCATAGACATATCAAACTTCTCGGTCATTAGTTCGGCAAACTCATCATTGGAAGATTTGTTAGGAGAACCAAAGATAATATCATCAACATATAGTTGGCATATGAACAAATCCCCTTTGACCCTCTTATTAAAAAGAGTGGGATCGATTTTCCTAATTTCAAACCCACGATCTTGCAACAACTCGGTAAGGTGCCCATACCTTGCTTAAGGCCATAGAACACCTTTTTGAGTTTGTATACATGAGTGGGGAACTTGGGATCCTCGAATCCTGGAGTTTGATTGAAATACACCAACTCATTCAAAGGACCATTAAGAAATGCACTTTTCACATCCATTCGTTGCAATTTAAAGTCACGATGAGATGCATATGCAAGCAACATGTGAATAGATTCAAGACGAGCAACGGGGGCAAAGGTTTCACCATAGTCGATACCCTCGACTTTGGAGTAGCCTTGTGTCACCAATCTTGCCTTGTTTTGAACAACCACACCATTTGCATCTTGCTTGTTCTTGAAGATCCATTTGGTTCCTATGACATTATGTTCCTCCATTGGCCTTGGCACTAATTCCCAAACTTGATTGCGCTCGAAGTTTTTGAGTTCATCGTGCATGGCTTCAAGCCAATTCTCATCATCAAGCACCTCATGTACCTTTTGGGGTTTAACACATGAAACAAACGCGTGATGCTCACAAAAGTTTGATAATTTCTTACGAGTAGTTACCCCTTCTCAAGCTTCAAAGCACATTCTCCATGACATGTTGATGCTTTAGCTTGGAAGCCACCTTAGCGGCACGGCGCTCCAAAAGTTCCTCAATGGGCATGTGAGGATCATCTTGCACATCTTGAGCACCGTCTTGAGTTTGCTCTTAATCTTAAGCTTGCTCTTGATCATGTGCACTGTCTTGAGCTTGCTCTTGATCTTGAGCGCACTAGGAGGCATGAACTTGATCTTGGGCATCATTTGTGCATCACCATCTCCATGGAGTTGATCTTGCCCTTAATCTTGTTCATTGGGTTGAGGACCTTCATTTTGTTCTTCGAAAGCATGTGGGTCTAGTGTAGGTGATGGCTCCACTTGAGTAGAGCATTGTCCTGCTCCTTAGGCCACAAGGGGAGTATTTGACCAATCCCCATTCTTCTTATGGCTTGGGGAGGAATTTCATCATCTACATCACAAAGACCACTTTGCTCCACTTGGGAGCCATTATTTTCATCAAACTCCATGTTACATGTCTCTCAACGAGTCCGGTAAACTTGTTGAGGACACAGTAAGCATGAGAGTTTGTAGCATAACCAACAAATATGCCCTCTTGAGCTCTAGGTTCGAATTTAGACAAACTAACACCTTTCTTGAAAATGAAACACTTACAACCGAACACACGGAAGTTGCAGAGATAAAAGAAAGGATGAGTAATGGAAAGGCTAAAGGTTTTCGTGAAGATGAGCAAGGAACTTTATGGTTTGAGGATCGTATTTATGTGCCCAATGAACCAGAGGTCAGGAAGTTAATTCTTCAGGAAGCCCATGATTCACCGTACTCGATTCACCCAGGAAACACCAAGATGTATGTGGATTTGAAGGAAAGTTTCTGGTGGACGGGTATAAAGAAGGATATTACGGAGTACATAGCAGTATGCAATGTTTTTTAGCGAGGAAAGGCGGAACATCAGAAGCTAGCAGGGTTACTTCAACCTCTGTCGATACCCGAGTGGAAATGGGAAAAACTTGGAATGCATTTTATCACAGGATTACCCAGAACTCGTTCAGGTTATGATTCCATCTAGGTAGTGGTTAATCGCTTGACCAAGGTAGCTCATTTCATTCCCGTGAAGACCACATATACCAGCGCTAAGTTAGCCAAGATATTCATGACCAAGATCGTATGTGTGCATGGAGTTCTGAGGAGTATCCTGTCAGATAGAGGAACACAATTTACCTCAAAGTTTTGGAATCACTTACATGAAATTTTTGGTACGAGGCTGGAGTTCAGTACAACGTTTCATCCACAGACAGATGGACAGACTGAGAGAGTCAATCAGATTCTGGAGGACATGTTGAGAGCCTGTGCGCTAGACTATGGGTTTAGCTGGGATGACAATCAACCATACGCAGAGTTTTCGTACAACAACAGCTACAAGACCAGTCTAAAGATGGCCCCTTTCGAAGCTCTATACGGAAGGAGGTGCAGAACACCATTGCTGTGGGATGGTGTTGGAGACCGAAATTTTTTTGGTCCCGACCTTATCAGAGACTCCGAAGAGAAGGTCAAGCTAATTCGAGACCGACTTAAGATAGCTCAGTTGAGACAGAAGAGTTATGCCGACAATAAACGCAAGGAGATAACGTATGAAGTGTGAGACCGAGCATATCTCCGTGTGCATCCACTTCGAGGAATCAAGAGGTTCAATGTTAAAGGAAAGTTATCAACCCGATTCACAGGCCCATACAAAATTCTTGAACGCCGAGGAGAAGTTGCATACAAGCTGGAATTGCCGGAAGGATTAGCAGGAGTTCACAATGTCTTTCATGTTTCCCAACTCAAGAAATGCCATGCTGAGATGGCCGATATTCCTTTGATAGACACAGTGCCCCTAGAGGCCATACGGGTTGACAGTGATTTGACTTACAAGGAGAAACCCGTCAGAATTCTAGAGACTGCGAACAGAGTTACCTACAGCAAGATCATCAAGTTCTGCAAGGTTCTGTGGAGCCACCACTCCAAGGAGGAAGCCACCTCGGAGCGAGAAGAAGATCTCCGTCGAGACCACCCACACCTATTTGTTAGCCAACCTGAATCTCGAGGGCGAGATTCATCTTAAGGTGGGTAGGTTTCTAACATCCCAAATTTTCAATTTGGAATGTTTTACAATTATTAGCTAAGCATCTATGCATTTTTTTTAATTGACTGACATTTGGAAATTTCAAAGGCATTCAGGTTTTATTTGAATTTGGATTCAACTGGGCATTTCAATTTCATTTCAAAAATCCCAAACAAATACGTGTTCAAAAGTATGAGCGGAGCTAAAACAAAAATGTCAAAAGAAAATAATGCCAAAAGTTTGAATTCAAATTGAGTTTTATTTGAAATTTCCAACAAAATTTTTTTCATAAAGTTTTATTTCTCCTAAAAAATTAGTTCATCTTTTAGAGTTTGTTTTATAATTATTTTGATATATATATATATGTCCTATATAAAAAAATTATGTATATTTTTTTTATTTTCTTCTCAGTCTAATTAAAAAACACCAGGCGCCAGCCAGGCCAACCGGCCCAGCCAGCGCCGAGCCCCAGCCCACCAGCGCCAAGGCGGCCTGCACTAGCACACCAGCGTCTGAGCGCTTCCGATCGGTCGCCCGATCGCCCCCTCCCCTCTCTCTCCCACTGACCCGCGGACCCCACCCCGTCTACCTCCTCCCACAAGACACGCCCACGTATCTCGCTCCGCTCGACGTCGACCGAGTCCGCGCCCCTCTCAAAACCCTACCCCGAAGCTTCCCCTCGCGCAAGAAAGTTTCCCTATATAAAGCCCTACCTATCCTCCCTCCCC
The DNA here is from genome assembly GCF_056163025.1 of Triticum urartu. Taxonomy (NCBI): domain Eukaryota; kingdom Viridiplantae; phylum Streptophyta; class Magnoliopsida; order Poales; family Poaceae; genus Triticum; species Triticum urartu. Next base: position 430,677,519 of record NC_141879.1, read on the forward strand.
CCCTAAAACCCTCCTCCAAAACCCCACCACATCCCACGCTGCCTCCAAACCGATCTCGCCGCCGCCGCTGTTCGCCGTTGTTTCCATCACCGGACCCACCGAAGCCGCTTCCCAAAGCTCGTCCGCCGACCACCGAAGCTACAGCTCACCAGGGCACTGCCGTCAACACGTCGGATGTTCTCGTCGTCCTCGACCACCACCGAGACCACCACCGACACCGCCTCGACCCGCCACACCTCCCCGACACCTTCACCGACGTTGGAGACGCCACCTCACACGACGCCGATCATTGTCATCCTCTGTTCCCCATCGACCATCGCCATTGTAAGCCACCACCTCCCTCCACAGTCCGATCTTGAATCTAGGGCCCAGATTAGATCACACGAAGGGATAGGTTTATTTGTATTAGATCGGTTTTTGTTCGGTTTAGTTTATGGCTTATTTCCGGTACGGTTAGTGTAGACCGACCCGATCGGTTTTCTCTTATTAACCCGTATGTGTTTTGGTTTATATTTCACCCGAGCGCTATTTACTTATAGATCCCCACCTTCGGTCCGGTAGCGCCTATTTATTTTTTCTTTAGTTTTATTTTCATCTCTGTTTTAAAACAGAAAGTTTCAATCTTGTAAAATATGTTTCCTTAGGTTATTAAATATTTTAATGTGATTATTTTTGCTCTAGTCTACAAATTCCTAAAGTTTCTGTATAAAATAGTTTCGGCCATGTTTTAGTTTTTAGAAATTGTTCTATATGAATTTTAGTCAGATCAGTATTTCTACTATAAAATGAGCTATTAATATTTTTAGGCGATTTTTTTGCCACTACTTTGTTTTGACCTTGCCTAGCAGTAGGATTAATTTTGGGTATTTATAGATTTTATTAAATTAGTTTTATACGAAAACAACACTGTTTTAGTTTCTTTTACTTTGTTACTGTTTTCTACTATTTTAATTACTTTAAGATTAATTTTTTCTGTTGTTTTATTTTTAGTCAGATTAGTTTCTGTAGAGTTAGAAGGTGAACTTTTATTTACGAGAAAAATAAAATGTTTTATTTCATTTTCTTGCTAGTTGTTGGCTTGGAGTTCAATTGGATTTCTTTGGTTTTGGTTGATTGTCTATGTGTAAAGTATGATAGCTTGCTGTTATGCTACTATGTTGGTATATTTGTATGCTTATGTGTTTATTGTTTGCTTCGATAGAATTCCTGGAGTGCGAAGCTTGCTATCACGAGTCACTAGCGTTCATAGACCGTCAGCCAAGCAAGTGTTGATCATGAAACTATTTACCTATGTTTTATTGCACTAGTAGTATTCCTCCCCATAATGCATGTAGTAGGAGAAATTGAATAAGTCTTGATTAGTATCATGTGGTAGGTTGTCCCAAAATCCCTTTGTTACCATTGCCCGGGATGATGTCATTTATTTTGCTATGCTCGTAGATGGGGTTGGTTGAGTGATTCATATGGGAGATGTGAGAGTCAAGATGATGACAACCCCATGATTTCAAGCTCAAGATGGACTTCAAAGTCACTAGTGGGTGGAGGATGGTTGATGGGCACCCTGGAGCAACCAGCGGATGGCCGGGATGCATGGAGAAGCTCCATGACATCTTGTGGAAAGCTTCACCCGGCCACGAAGAGACGGATGGATACACCTTGACCGGAAGCTTACCTGTGGAGCCGCAAGCCATTATGGGCTCTGGCTTGGTCAACCCTAGGTGTGACTCTGGCCGGACAGTGCTACGAGATGTAGAAGAACGGTAGGATTCGATGGGCACTGGCAGTGGCCCAGAGGAACTCTACGGAAGACCCTGTTTCGCTCGTCCCGTCTTCAAACACCAGGCAGTGCAAGGACATAAAGGAGGGAATGATTCTTGCGGGTAAAGTGCACAAGAATCTGCATAGTAGAAACCTAATCGATTAGTCGTGTCCCCGGTTACGGACAACTGAGCCTCTGGAATTGGAGTATTTCGAAAATATCAACATCGAACATAATTAATTAATTGATGGGTTATTAATGATTTCGGGTATGAGACACTGGTTGGCGGAACCATCTCAATAGCAACCAATATTTTGTAGTAATTGCAAGCAAGTCCTTTTTATTGTAGGGAAAATTGGCTTTTTCGCAAAAACTTAAACTTAGAGCCCCATAGCCAAATTGCATATAGTGTTAGCATTATTATTGTTTTCTCTATGACTTGCTGGCATATTGAAAATGCTGACCTACACGGCTGCAACGTCTCATGTTGCAGAGGAGTTTTCCGACCAGAAGTGAGGCTACGATCTATGCTCAGTGATTTCTGTGGCACCCCGGCTCAGAGCGACCGGTTTACCCTGCATTTCTAGCCCAGAGACCATGTCTTCTGGCAACACACAACATCTTGGTACAGAAAAACAACCACTTTATTGATGCTAGTGGATCAGGGTTTATATTACAACAGATGTCGAGGCCGAGCAGCACGCACGGTGCGGCTGAACAATATGTACATTATTTAGTGTACATAAAGGGGGCCTCGATCATAACAACTACGCGGCAGTGGAACAACGTCGTAGCGGGAACTCCATAGCACAGGGACACCGATGTGGACACGATCTAGACTCGAGCAGCTCTCCTTTCCAATGCGACTTTACTGAAATCTGGCATGACACGCCAGGTCAGTACATTGAATGTACTTACAAGCTCACAACAGGCATAATCATAATGACAAACAATATCATGATATTTAAGCAATTAATAATGCAATGATGTTCCAACATGCTGTGCTCATGCTCTTGGGATAAACATCCCTTGGGACCAACTTACCAACTATGATCGTTCTCGGATCACAAACAAACCACCATCGTGGTCTTGAACAGAGTAACTCGTGATCCTTATGGCGATCACCACCTACGACCCATATTGGGCCTTGAACATCTCGATGGCCTTCCCGCCATCATCATCAGTGTAAAGTTCATAACTTAGTGTGCAAGTTTATTAAACGTTGAATCATGGTGGGACCTACTACGAGGCGTCTGTAACCGTGGACTCGGCTATCGATAGATTATACACTCTACAGAGGTAGCACACTGTACCCACACCACGGAACCCATGGCCTCGCACTCCCATTTGGGTGGACCAATGGCATTCGGACAAAACCCTTCCATTTGCATGACAATCTCCCGGCCACTCCGACCCAATCCCCAACGGGCTAGTCATGGGTGGCCCCGTGTCTACCAAAGAAACACCGACCACCATCGTGGCCAAAACAATCCCACTCGGGGACTCGGTACCATAATCTCAACAATGGGCACACAAGGTTATGCCTGCTTATCGGGCCAGGGTAAGCATGCCCATAACCTTCCCTAGTTGGAGGTACCGACCAAAGGCATGTCAATGGACCGAATCAAGGCCTTCCCACAAGGCAAATGTGGTTGCACTGGGAAAATCTCAATTCAGCGGCACCATGACCCAGTCAACGATATATTCAAGTTGATTTATACTCAGGTTCAACTTAAAATGAAAATGACCGGTGTCATAGCATTCCATGAAATCCAATACTACACATGCATCGCATGTTAACGAAAATGACTGATGTCAACCATATTCACACTAAGCATAAGCATCGACAACTTATATTATTTTCCTGGTCAGGGTAACTCTCATTTTAACAATATATTTTGCAGCAAGTATTATCATATTCTCATGCAAGAAAACAACTTTGATTAATTTCTCATATGCATAGGAAAGATTTTACTATCACCTCAAGCAAATCCTATTCTCCTTGCCAACCAAGTTAGGTTCAAACATTATGTAAATTAGGTAAAAATGGATGAACAAGCACTTAACAGGATATTTTCTAGCAAATATAACTATTTTATTTATGCAAGAAAATAACTTTAAGCAGTTATTCATATGCATACAAATCATTGTATCATAACCACAATTAGATCTTAGCTACTTTACCAACTAAACTAGTTTCATGGTTCCGTAAATCGAGCATAATACCAACACACACTTAACAGAATATAAATAACATGAAAGTTATTTAAATGCATGGATTAATCATTTCATTCAAGTAAGAAAATCATCAATATTGAAATGGCACCATGAAAATGTTGTTGTGGCTTGCCTTAGTGCAGATGAGGTTCACAAGCCTTCTGGTGATCCTCAAGACATGCCTCACCCTTTGAAAATAATTTTAAACACAAGAAGAAAATATCAAGAACTCTTCTAAAAATCACCAAAAATTCTAGACAGCTCAGAAAAATCTCATTTTTGGTGAGCTGCTAGATTTCTTTGCAAATAACATAATGCAAAAAGAATCAATTCATTTGGACTTATGGTTGAAAAGTTATAGCTGTTTGAAGCTCTTTGGAATTGGATTGAATTTGAATTTAAATAAACAGACTAGGGGGGTGACGTCGAAGGCGTAAAGCCTCAGGGAGCCACCACTCGTACCGCTTCACGCGCGTATAGAGTGTCTGACTAGCGGGCCCCGCTAGTCAGGTGAGAAGGAGGGGAGAAGGAAACAGAGGAGGGTCGTGGCTTCGCCGGTGCTCTCGTCGGCGACGAGGGCTCCTTGGCCAAAACCAGAGGGAGGGATCGAGAGAGGGGGTTGAGACGCACCTGCTTGTACCCGTAGCGTAGCTAGGGGTGGTTGGAAGGCATCGAAATCGACCTTGGAAGCGGAGGCAGAGGGCGGTGGTCGCCAGAGATGAGGAAGACGGCGACCAGAGGCAACTTCAGGGGCTCCAGAGGGATGGGATGGCTTCACCGGAGAGAGGCGGAGGCCCTGGAAGGATCGCCCTGGCCTGGGAGGGGCTGGAGCTACTGCGGCGACAAGAGGGGATCGCCGGCGAGCTCAAGCTCGAGGGCGACGGCCCGCGGCCTGCCCGGCTGGGCTACGGTTTCCTACGCACTTGTGGGGTGTGTGGGAGTGGTGGATGGTGCTCGAGGAGGCTGGGGTCAGCTCCATTTATAGGCGAGCGGAGAGGGGGTTTCGGGCTCCGCCGGTGGACACCTGTCCACGGCGCCCGGAAACGAGCGACGTTAGTGAGAGTGTGAGAAGGCGATGCAGCTCACGCGGCAACTGTGGGCGAGCGGGGACGAGCACAGGAACAAGGGGAAGGCGATGAGCATAGTGCGCACCACACTGTTGGGTTGGCCGGACCGTGCCCATGCTTGCTGCGGCGAGCTCCGGCGTCGGCGAGTGCCAGGGGGAGTTAATGGCATTGAGATGATGATGGTGGCGAGGTTTGGCATGCTTAGGCAGGCGGGGAAGAGAGCACGCGATCAACAGAGGCTCGGGCGCGTTGCAAAGCGCGTCGGTTGCATGCCAGCACGCATGGACGAACGCGGTCACTGTGTGAACTCTGACCTAATGCTGACCTAAGCCCAAACTCCATGTTTGGCATGTCGTTCGTGGTAGTTTTGAATGTTACCACGCTTTGGTTTGGCTCCAGATGCAGTAGAGAAAATTTTACATGCCAGGTAAGTTTCTGGTCAGTAACTTTGAGGTGTTACTGAGGTCAAATGGCTGGGAGTTGGGGGTTGTGCTTTGGAGGCTAGCCATCATCTACTAAGGTGATGCTACACAAGTAAATTCAAGCACAGGGGAGCAAGTAAAAAATGGTAGTTGTTGTAGAAACCACCATTTCTGTCCAGAACAGAAAATATTTTCTGTAGCAAAAATATTCCAAAAAGTTATGAAATATTTTTGCTCAGGAAGGTGCCCTAGGGTTCAAATAATATTTGGGAATTTTCTCAGATTTTTGTGGGCAAGAAAAATGAGGGTTGATTTGGAGCTCATTGAACTAGCTAGGGTTTTAGAGAAGAAAAATGAATATTTTTCATCTAAGAAAAATATTCCCAGGATTATTTTGAGATGGATCAGAAGGGGAATGATGCACTTGGGTGAAAGCCAAGGGTACCCAAGTGTTTAAGTCCATATGAAAAGATTCAAAAACCCCAACTTTCAAAATAAATCCAAATGGAAATCAGGCAAATAAGAGAGGGCAAAAATTAGGCTGTCACAAACCTCCCCCACTTAGAATGAATCTCGTCCTCGAGATTCGGTTGCTTGGGAAAACCACTCTGGATAATGAGCCCTTAGGAATTCTTCCCACTCCCAAGTTGATTCTGACTCTGTGTGATGCTCCCACTGAACTTTGTAAAATTTTCTTACTTTACTGCGAGTGACCCTTTTCATCTGATCCAAAATTCTAAAGGGTCTCTCTTCATAGGTTAAATCATTTGCCAATTCTACCTCATCCATAGCAGTCTTTTTTTCAGGCGGGGATATGCAGCGTCTTAATTGTGAAACATGAAACACGTTATGCACGTCTACCAATTCAGTGGGTAGCTCCAACTGATAGGCAACAGTACCCACTCGGTACATAACCGGGAATGGACCAATAAACCTGGGTGCCAACTTTCCGCGGGTCTGAAATCTCCTGACTCCTTCCATAGGAGTGACTCGGAGGTACATGTGTTCTCCAGGTTCAAAATTGATCTGTCGGTGCTTTGTATCATAATAACTTTTCTATCGAGATTTGGCCAATTGCAATCTGTCTCTGATTTCCTTAACTTGTTTCTCAGCTTCCATCATGAGATCTGTTCTGAAGATACGGCTATCTCTAGTTTGAGACCAATTTAAAGGAGTGTGGCACTTACAGCCATAGAGAGCTTCATACGGTGACATCTTTAGACTGGTCTGGAAGCTGTTGTTGTAAGAAAACTTGGCATATGGCAAGCAATCTTCCCATTTAGGTCCTTGGGCTAAAGCATAGGCTCGCAACATATCTTCGAGTATTTGATTTACCCGCTCTGTCTGTCCATCGGTCTGAGGATGATAAGCAGTACTATATTTCAGCGCTGTCCCCAAGGCTTGATGGAGACGGGACCAAAAAGCGGAGGTAAATAGGGAACCTCGGTCGGAAGTGATGGTTCGGGGTACTCCATGCAAACTAACGATTCTGGATAAATACAGCTATGCAAGTTGATTTTCTTTGTATCTGGTGCTGATTGGAATGAAGTGAGCAACCTTGGTTAAGGTGTCCACTATGACCTAGATTACATCCTTGCCTTGCCGGGTCTTAGGCAGTCCTGTAATGAAATCCATACAAACGTCATCCCATTTCCATTGCAAAACCGGCAGTGGTTGGAGGAGTCCGGCTGGCTTCTGATGCTCTGTCTTCACCTTGTTGCATATGTCGCAACAAGCCACAAAGTAGGCAATGTCTTTCTTCATTCCATCCCACCAGAATATTTGTCTAAGGTCCTCATACATTTTCGCACCTCCTGGGTGAATGGAATATGAGGATTCGTGTGCTTCCGACATGATTTTCTTCTTTAAGTCCGACTAATTGGGTACACAAATTCGTCCACGAAATCGGAGGGTACCGAATTTGTCCTTGGAGAAATCTAGGGTCTGCCCTGCCATCAGGCTCTTGGCACGTCTCTGCAGCTTGATGTCAGCTGGCTGGGCCTTCCGGATCTCTTCCTCAAGTGTGGGGGTAACTTCCAAAAGATTAGTGAGGCCAGCATCCACTATGACCAGGTTGAGCTGAGCGATCTCCTCTTGGAGTTTGGGAGGCAAGGATTTCGACATGACATTTAAGCTGACAGGCTTTCAACTGAGGGAATCGGCAACTAGGTTGGCCTTACCCGGGTGATAATTTATTCCAAGATCATAATCCTTGACCAACTCTAGCCATCTTCATTGGTGGAGATTTAAATCCGGCTGAGTAAATATGTATTTAAGACTTTTGTGATTGGTAAAAATTTGGCATCTTTTTCCAATGAGGTAGTGTCTCCAAATTTTTAACGACGAACCACCGCAGCCAATTCCAAGTCATGAGTAGGATAATTTCCCTTGTGGGGTCGTAGCTATCGTGATGCATATGCTACTACCTTGCTGTCTTGCATAAGTACGCAACCAAGGCCTTGCCTGGAGGCGTCACAATATACATCAAAGCTGTGATAAATGTCTGGGAGAGTCAATACAGGTGCGGTGGTCAGTCGTATCTTTAGCTCATTGAAACTTTTCTCACAGTCCTCCGTCCATTCAAACTTCTTATCCTTTTTGAGCAGCTCTGTCATGGGTTTAGCAATCTTGGAAAACCCCTCAATGAAATGATGGTAATATCCAGCTAATCCGAGAAAACTCCGGATCTGTGTCACTGTCATGGGCGGCAACCAATCGAGCACATCCTTTACTTTGCTCGGGTCCACGGCTATATCTTCGGCAGATAGTACATGTCCGAGAAACCCAACTTGCTTGAGCCAAAACTCACATTTACTGAATTTGCCGTAAAGCTGATGGTCGCGGAGTTGTTGTAGCACTACTCTGAGGTGATCCTTGTTCTCTTCTTCACCCTTGGAGTAAATGAGGATGTCATCGATGAATACTACCACGAATTTGTTGAGGAAGTCCATGAATACTTTGTTCATCATATGCATGAAGAAAGCAGGGACATTGGTGAGACCAAAGGACATCACTGTATATTCATAAAGACCGTACCGAGTGGTGAATGCGGTCTTAGGAATATCTTCCTTTTTAATTTTGAGCTGATGATATCCGGTCCGTAAATCGATCTTAGAGAATACTTTAGCCCCACTGAGATGATCAAATAGATCATCAATCCTTGGCAGCGGATATTTATTTTTGATGGTGACCTCATTCAGCCGGCGGTAATCTACGCACATGCAGAGGCTGCCATCCTTTTTGTCTACGAAAATAGCTGGTGATCCCCATGGTGAAGAGCCGGGACGAATATATCCTTTTTGGAGCAGCTCATCAAGCTGTTTCTTTAGCTCCACTAATTCTGATGAGGGCATCCGGTAATACTTCTTGTATAACGGTGCAGTTCTAGGCACAAGATCTATTGCAAATTCCAGCTCTCGGTCTGGTGGCATGCCTGGCAGTTCTTCTGGAAATACATCAGGATACTCACTGACCACAGGAATTAATTCCAACTCAGCCACAACGGTGAAAACCAATTCTTTCTTGGGTATATTCTTGCGAGCATAGAATTTGGTAGTCCGCCCATTCAGACTGGTTAAAATAACTTCTCGTGTTCCACAGTTTATGCAAACTTGATATTGGGTCAACCAATTCATACCCAATATAATATCCAACTTTTCAGACTCAATAAGTATCAGAGAGGTTGGAAAGTAGACTCCGTTGATATTGATTTCCAGATCACGGCAGACCAGATTGCTCTTGATTAAAGATCCCGGGGTTTGTACCAGCATATTTTTGCCCAAAAGTTTACAAGGAAATTTGTTTTGGGCAGCAAAATTCCGAGAAATAAAAGAATGGGAATCCCCGGAGTCAAATAAAATTACGGCAGGTATGTCATTAATAGAAAACATACCAATGACGACTTCGGGGTTCTCTTGGGCTTCATTGGCTGAGAGATGATGCACGTGCCCAGTAATGTTTTGCTGGGTTGGGCATGACTCTATAAAGTTGACTTGTGGCCTGAATGGGGCAGCCGCCTTATTGTTCTTGGGGCACTGCCTGGCATAATGTCTATACTTCCCACAATTGAAGCACGAATTATTGCGCTGACGCTCCTCATGCATGGGATTGGTCACGATATTCCTGACTTGAGTGGTGGTCTTGTTAACATTCTGTTGCCAATTTGGCTTGTTTTCCACCTGAGTCTGCTACCAGGTACGAGCCTTTTGCACTAGTTGCCCATCCTTCTTTGGCTCAAACTTACGCTTGTTGTCGTTGTTGACAGACCTATTATCTGATATAAGCGTGTGCTCCCGTTCAACAATGAAAGCCTTGTTCACCAGAGTTTGGAAATCTGGGAAATCAAACATACTGAGAGTACACCAGAGTTGTGGATTTAAGCCTCCAAGAAATCTGTCAATCTTCCTTTCTTTGGTGGCCACGTCATAAAGGGAGTAACGGGCCAGATGATTGAATTTTTGCAAATATTCCCCCACAGATTGATTTCCTTGGACGAGTGCGAGAAATTCACGATGCTTAACCTTCATAACTCCAGTAGGGATATGATATTTCCGGAACTGATCCTTAATTTTTTCCCAAGTGATTTCTTCATCAGCAGGCCACATGGCTTTTGCATTTTCCCACCATATGGCAGCAGCGCCTTCAAGGTAATGAGTTGCAAACGGAACTTTATCATTTTCTTGTAAATCCCGAAATTCTAAATTTTGGAATGTTATATTAAATAGATAGATTTGATTGATTGTTTGATTGTGGTGTGATTGCTTGAGAGAAATTGAGTGTAATTCGAAACTTTTTGAAAGTAAAATGAGAGGGAATAAAAGGACTTTCCCAAACTTTCATTTTGCATTTTACGATCTCCATGAATTCAAATACTTTTCATCACAAAACCCTGGAGAGAAGACAACATGACTTCTTCCATTTAAATGAAAAGGGGTGTTGAAAATATTTGAATTTCATTTGAAAATATTTTTCAATTCAGAAACTTTAAGCAACTCAATGATTTTCATGAGAGAAGATAAAATGACTTCTTCAAAACATATGAAATATGAGTTGGAAGTTTAAAGGGATCAAATCTAAAAGTCCCCTTTGAAATTATTTTCAATTTGGAGTTATTTGGGTTTTATTCAAATTATTTTTCTCCAAAAATAAAATATATTGAAATTAGGGTAAAATGATTCCCTACATTAGAATATTGGAGAGAAATTAATTTGAAACTATTTTGGTATTTTTAAAATGATTTTTATTTGATTTTATTGCACCAGTAGCACTCTTTGATTTATTTGATTTTTTGTAGATTTTATTTGATGTTATAAAAATGTTCAAGCCGTACGAAATCTTTTCTGAAAATTTTGATATATCATATGCCTATATAAGTTTATTATTTATTTTGTTTTTATTGTATTTGTTTGTCTGGAAAATGCTTTAAAAAATTCCCCATCGCCGATTGGGCCGGCCCAGGGCCCAGCCGACCGTGCCGGCCCATGACCGCCGCCGCCTACCTCGCGTGCGCGCGGGGGACACCGCCACCGTCTGTGACGCAGACTCCGCCGGACCGCCGCCCTCCCTTGCCTCCTCCCCACGCCTCCCCGTCTATATAAGGCGAGGCCGGGCCTCTCTCTCTCCTCTTGAGCCGCGCCACCGCCCTCGCGTCAGCGTCGCACCGCTAGCCTCCACCCGAGTAGTCGCCTCCGCCCGCCGCAAGTCGCCACCACCGCTGCCGTCTTCGCCGCCCGGAGCCGCCGCCGATCCAAGTCGCCGCCGCTGCCATCTCGCCGGAAACCGCCACCTCTGGTTTATTCTCTCCGAACCGGTATAACCGCTAGTTCTGCCCAGTTTTTCAATTTAGTTCGGTTTCTATTTAAAACCCTAGACCAGATCTATTTTTTTAGGTTTTATTAAACAGAGAAGGTCCATTGTTTAGTTTCAGAAACTGAACGCTCATTATTTAGCCTTTTCGTTTTCTGTTTCGTTACATCAGGGACCTATTTGTAATTATCTTTCCTGCAGACTAGTCCTTCTGTTTCAAACTGCCACAACTCGTTCCTCGTTAGTCCAAATCCAACGAAACCAATGCCCACTTCTTCTTTATGATCCCCTCTATCTAGTAATCCAACTCAAACATGTTTTTGAAAGTTTAATATTTGAATTAGACCAGATTTGAATTCAAACTTCGTTTGTTCGTAACTTGAGTTTCGTAGCTCCGTTTGAGTTGATTCTTTTTGCTAATCGAAGCTCTTGACCTAAACTTTTTGATAAAGCCAAATTCACATAATTTAGGTGCTGTTAGAAATTGTTTTATGTTGCAAGAGTTATTTGCTTGGTTTTGATGTTTTCCGAACTGTCTTCTTCGTTCTTCCCGATCTTTTGAGTGATTGCTTATGTGTGGTTACTATTGCTTGCCTACGATAGATTGAACGGAGTGTGACGAGTAGAACTATCAAGAGTTATGAGTGCGAATCATCTTCATCAACATTGCAGGCAAGTTCACACTTTGATCATATCCCTTTCATACCCAGTTTTTATGCATTAGTTTCACCCTCAAACATTGCATGGTTAGGATTTGATAACATGTGGGTATTGGGAGGTAGTTGATGAGGTAGGAAGCTATTGTCTTGTATCAAACCCTGGGAGTTACTTTTATGTTATGCTCATATTGCTATGCTATGCTCGTAGACGTGGATTGGTTTGAGAGAATTCATGACAGATGTGAGAGTTATTATTTAATGGTTAACTTAAGGTGGCTACTTTAATACACATCTGGCTGGATTGGTTGGGGCACCCTTGAGCACCCAGTGGTTTGCCCAGGCACCTGGAGAACCCAGTGTTTGCCCAAGGGGATCCCAGAGGACCCGTGTGATCACCCTATGGAATGCCACCTAGGCTCAAAGGGATCATAAGATTATTAATGCTAGAAACTTTCGTGTGCAGCCACAAGCTATTATGGGCTCTAGCATAGTTGAGTAAGTTGCGTGAAGCTCTTGAAGAGATAGACTAGCAGGTAGTGGGTTGTAGGTGGTATAGTCTATCCGGAGTAGAGAGTTAATGCTTCTGAAAGACTGTGTCTCGGTCATCCGTTTCTCAAACATCATGTAGTGCGAGAAATCCAACGGAGGAGATCGAGTCTTGTGGGGAAAAGTGTGCAAACCTCTGCAAAGTGTACAAACTAATCATGGTTAGCCGTGTCCCCGGTCATGGACATCTTGAGTCTCTGGTACTTGGATTATCATATTGATCTCATCATGTTACTTAAATAATTTGTTGGGTTATTGATGTTAATTTGGGATTGAGTTGAAGGAACCTTCTAAATATTTTCAACCAACTTTGTAGTTAAATAAATTATATTCCTTTGCAGTAGGGAAAAATTGGCTTTTCGCAAAAACATTATAACCATAGAGCTTTTCCACCAGCCAAATACGCATGTAGCAATAGCCTTTATTCATCATTATCCTATGGTGTGAATTTTCCAGTACATTCAATGTACTAACCCTTTGTGGCTGCAACGTCTCATGTTGCAGGATTCTTACGATGAGTAAGTGATACGTTAGGGTTACGATTTCTACACTCAACTTTGCCGTTGGTGTTGATGGGAATCCACAACCTTGTTGTTACTTCCGCTATTTGGATTGAGGTAATAATATTTTGCATTACTTTATACATGTGATTTACCTCTGTTATAAATCCTCGAGTATTGTGTGTGTCAGCATACCGATCTAGGGATGACACTTAAGCACAGAGAGTTGACCGTCTGAGGTCGGGTCGCTACAAGATGGTATCAGAGCACATGTTGACTGTAGGACGTGACCCCTAGAAATTAGCAAGCCCATAGGAAAGATTTTCTCTAAAACTTTCTTTTCAAAAGGATCTTTTACCTCTCCCTTCTCTTCTGAGCTTATTCAAAAAATTTCTTTTAGTGAGACTGTACCCCCCCCCTTTCCCCTTTTGACCATGTGAAGATTTAGCTGATGAGACCACTCCGAGAAGGACAAGGTATCGGACAAGTAATATCATATCGGAATGAAGAGGATTTTACCGTGCATTATAATAATGGAAACTGCAACGGTTGAAGTCTTCGAAGACTAGGAGAATTTGAAGGCCCTGTAGAATTTCTAGATTTGTATGACCTAGGAAGGCTACCCTATTGGAATTTTTCAGACTAAGGAAGCCGTCAATACCCAAGATCAAGGTGTATCGAAGAAAGACCGGAACATGGAGCATGAGAACTCAAAGTTTTGTCAAGAAAACCCTAAGGCAGGAGATACCAACTATGGAAGATAGCTCATGGCAATGACAAGGGCAGAAACACGGTTATCCGTGATGTCATCGCCACTAATACTATGGTCACCGAGCTGAGCTAAGCATGCATTTCTTCGGAAGGATTGGATGGTAGAAGGCTGATGGAGCATCTATCAGCAAAAGATGAAGTTTTAACCTTAGCGGGTGTATCACCAGGATCTGGAGTAGTACATCAAGAATTTTAAGATGGAGCTCCAGGAAGCCGTATTTGACAAGGAAGCATTTCGTGAAGAACTTAGGACCCAGAAGATGAAAGTAGACAAGCTGGATAAGCAAAACCTCGAGATACCGGAGATTTGTCAGGAACTGAAGGACAGTAGGACCATGGTTCATGCGAAGGGTGTTGAAACCAGAAGTTTGGAACGCAACTCCAGAATATTAAAGGATGTCATAAGAGACTTCGCATCAACAGAGATGATCTGGCAAAAGAACTTGAGAAGGACAAGCACGATCGGAAGTAGCCATCGGAGACATGAACAAGACTCATAGAGATTGATGACTTTGAAGATTTATTGATCTTTAGAAGACCCAACCCCTGTTATATGCCTACGTTAGATGCAACATTTGTGAGCTGTCATTTGTTTGATGTTTTTTCGACAGCCACAGATAAGATCATTCTTTTCAAACTGTTGTTTGTATTGTGTGTATCCCTCTCCATCTCTCTTATCTCACCCCAAACCCACATGGACCCAATAAAGAATGAATGGAGATGAGCTTGTATTTTCTGGACTGATGAGTCAATTGGAGACAGACCAATGGATCCAGAACATGGAAGGTCATATGGAGTATAACACGATAGCCGGAAAGGATATGGCCCAACATGCTCTTCAGTGCTTTGTAAGAGTTGCTGCTACTTGGTGGAGGATGTACCAAACCAGCAATGGATGGCAAAGAGTAACCACTTGGGAAGAATTTAAGTAGACTTTGCAAAGATCTCGTCTTGTGTCCCAGAAGTTGAGGCCTTATGGAAAGGATATGAAGAAACCTTGTGCCTACAAGCTTTGTGGAGAAATAGGACACAACCATAAAGAAAACAAGGACGAATACCCTCATAAGAGGAGGATTACCAAAGGAGTTAGCTGAGGATCTCAGGGAACTTCGGTTGGAGATTGTTCCCAAAGGTTTTGTTGCAGCAATGGAAGTTCAGTCTACATTGTTGGGAAAGATCCGTGAAGCTCAGAAGGATGACAAAGAGATTGCCGAGGTAAAAGAGAGGATGAGTAAAGTAAAGGCCAAAGGTTTTCATAAGGATAAGCATGACACCTTATGGTTCGAGGACCATGTATATGTGCCCAATAATGCAAAGATCAGGAAGTAAATACTTCAGGAGGCTCATGACTCACTGATACGTCTCCAACGTATCTATAATATTTGATTGCTCCATGCTATATTATCTACTGTTTTGTACTATATTGGGCTTTATTTTCCAATTTTATATTATTTTTGGGACTAACCTATTAACCGGAGGCCCAGCCCAGAATTGTTGTTTTTGCCTATTTCAGTGTTTCGGATAAACGGAATATCAAACGGAGTCCAAACGGAATAAAATATTCGGGAACGTGATTTTCTCACCGAACGTGATCCAGGAAACTTGGACCCTGCTCCAAGGAACAAAAGAGGCGGTCACGAGGGTGGGGGGCGCCCCCCCTAGGGCGCGCCCCCTGCCTCGTGGGCCCCTCGTTGCTCCTCCGGCGTACTTCTTCCTCCTATATATACACACGTACCCCCAAATGATCGGAATAGGAGCCAAAAACCTAATTCCACCGCCGCAACTTTCTGTAGCCACGAGATCCCATCTTGGGGCCTGTTCTGGAGCTCCGCCGAAAGAGGGCCGTCATCACGGAGGGCTTCTACATCATCCTAGCCCCTCCGATGAAGTGTGAGTAGTTTACCTCAGACCTTCGGGTCCATAGTTAGTAGCTAGATGGCTTCTTCTCTCTCTTTGAATCTCAATACAAAGTTCTCCCCCTCTCTTGTGGAGATCTATTCGATGTAATCTTCTTTTTGCGGTGTGTTTGTTGAGACCGATGAATTGTGGGTTTATGATCAAGTCTATCTATGAATAATATTTGAATCTTCTCTGAATTCTTTTGTGTATGATTGGTTATCTTTGCAAGTCTCTTTGAATTATCCGTTTGGTTTGGCCAACTAGATTGGTAGTTCTTGCCATGGGAGAAGTGCTTAGCTTTGGGTTCGATCTTGCGGTGTCCTTACCCAGTGACAGAAGGGGCAGCAAGGCACGTATTGTATCGTTGCCATCGAGGATAACAAGATGGGGTTTATTTCATATTGCATGAATTTATCTCTCTACATCATGTCATCTTGCTTAAGGCGTTACTCTGTTTTTAACTTAATACTCTAGATGCATGCTGGATAGTGGTCGATGAGTGGAGTAATAGTAGTAGATGTAGGATCGTTTCGATCTACTTGTCATGGACGTGATGCCTATATACATGATCATGCCTAGATACTCTCATAACTATGCTCAATTTTGTCAATTGCTCAACAGTAATTTGTTCACCCACCATAGAATACTTATGCTCTTGAGAGAAGCCACTAGTGAAACCTATGGCCCCCGGGTCTATTTTCATCATATCAATCTCCATCACTTTAATCTTGTTTTGCTTTTTACTTTGCTTTTAATTTTTACTTTGCATCTTTATACCAAAATACCAAAAATATTATATCTATTAGATCTCACTCTCATAAGTGACCATGAAGGGCTTGACAACCCCTAATCGCGTTGGTTGCGAGTAGCTATCGCTTTGTGCAGGTACGAGGGACTTGAGCGTGAGCTCCTAATGGATTGATACCTTGGTTCTCAAAAACGGAGGGAAATACTTACACTACTCTACTGCATCATCCCTTCCTCTTTGGGGAAAACCTACGCAAGCTCAAGACGTAGCAAGAAGGATTTCCGGCGCCGTTGCCGGGGAGTCTACGCAAAAAGTCAACATAACAAGTACCCATCGCAATCCCTATCTCTCGCATTACATTATTTGCCATTTGCCTCTCGTCTTCCTATCCCCCCAATTCACCCTTGCCGTTTTATTCGCCCTCTCTCTCTCTCCCTATCCTCCCTCTCTATTTGCCTCTTTTTGCCCGTTGCTTTTTGTTTGCTCGTGTGTTAGATTGCTTGTTTGTCGCGATGGCTCAAGATACTACTAAATTATGTGACTTCACCAATACCAATAATAATGATTTCCTTAGCACTCCGATTGCTCCTCTTACCGATGCTGAATCTTGTGAAATTAATACTGCTTTGTTGAATCTTGTTATGAAAGATCAATTCGCCGGCCTTCCTAGTGAAGATGCCGCTACTCATCTGAATAGCTTCGTTGATTTATGTGATATGCAAAAGAAAAAAGATGTCAATAATGATGTCGTTAAATTGAAGCTATTTCCTTTTTCGCTTAGAGATCGTGCTAAAGCTTGGTTTTCGTCTTTGCCTAAGAATAGTATTGATTCATGGAACAAGTGCAAAGATGCTTTTATCTCTAAGTATTTTCCTCCCGCTAAGATCATCTCTCTTAGAAACGATATTATGAACTTTAAACAACTTGATCATGAAAATGTTGCACAAGCTTGGGAGAGAATGAAATTAATGATACGTAATTGCGCTACTCATGGTTTGAATTTGTGGATGATTATACCAAAAATTTATGCTGGATTGAATTTTGCTTCTAGAAATCTTTTAGATTCGGCCGCGGGAGGCACTTTTATGGAAATCACTTTAGGAGATGCTACTAAACTCCTAGATAATATTGTGGTTAATTATTCTCAATGGCAAACTGAAAGATCTTCTAATAAAAAAGTGCATGCGATAGAAGAAATTAATGTGTTGAGTGGAAAGATGGATGAACTTATGAAATTATTTGCTACTAAGAGTGTTTCTTCTGATCCTAATGATATGCCTTTGTCTACTTTGATTGAGAATAACAATGAATCTATGGATGTGAATTTTGTTGGTAGGAATAATTTTGGTAACAATGCTTATAGAGGGAATTTTAATCCTAGGCCATATCCTAGTAATCCTTCTAATAATTATGGGAATTCCTACAATAACTCTTATGGAAATTATAATAAGATGCCCTCTGATTTTGAACCTAATATTAAAGAATTTATTTCTTCGCAAAAGAATTTTAATGCTATGATTGAAGAAAAATTGCTTAAGATTGATGATTTGGCTAGGAACGTTGATAGAATTGCTCTTGATGTTGATTCTTTGAAACTTAGATCTATTCCACCTAAGCATGATATCAATGAGTCTCTAAAAGCCATGAGAATTTCAATTGATGAGTGTAAGGAAAGAACCGCTAGGATGCGTGCTTCCAAAGATGCATTTATTAAAGCGTGTTCCTCCAATTCCTATGAAAATCAAGATGAAGATCTAAAAGTTATTGATGTGTCCCCTATTAAATCTTTATTTTGCAATATTAATCTTGATGAAACTGAATATGATCTTCCTTTACCTAGAAGGTGTTCTAAAAATTCGGAGTATTTAGATCTTAATGATGAAATTGATGAAAGTGGGATTGAAAGAAATAAAAATCTAGATGTTGCTAAACCCACTATATTGGATTTCAAGGAATTTAATTATGAAAGTTTCTGTTTAATTGATTGTATTTCCTTCTTGCAATCCGTGCTAAATTCTCCACATGCTTATAGTCAAAATAAAGCCTTCACCGAACATATTGTTGATGCCTTGATGCAATATTATGAAGAAAAACTTGAGTTGAAAGTTTCTATCCCTAGAAAACTCTATGATGAGTGGGAACCAACTATTAAAATTAAAATTAAAGATCATGAGTTTTATGCTTTGTGTGATTTTGGTGCTAGTGTCTCTACTATTCCCAAGACTGTGTGTGATTTACTAGATTTCCGTAACTTTGATGATTACTCTCTAAACTTGCATCTTGCGGATTCCACTATTAAGAAACCTAATGGAAGGATTAATGATGTTCTTATTGTTGCAAATATAAATTATGTTCCCGTAGATTTCATTGTTCTTGATATAGATTGCAATCCTTCTTGCCCTATTATTCTTGGTAGACCTTTCCTTAGAACGGTTGGTGCGATTATTGATATGAAGGAAGGGAATATTAGATTTCAATTTCCATTAAAAAAGGGCATGAAACACTTTCCAAGAAATAAAATAAAATTACCATATGAAACTATCATGAGAGCCACTTATGGATTGCCTACCAAAGATGGCAATACCTAGATCTATCCTCGCTTTTATGCCTAGCTAGGGGCGTTAAACGATAGCGCTTGTTGGGAGGCAACCCAATTTTATTTTTATTCCTTGCTTTTTGCTACTGCTTAGTAATATATAAATTATTTAGCCTCTGTTTTTGTTGTGTTTTTTGTGTTTAATTAGTGTTTGTGCCAAGTAGAACCGTTGGGAAGACTTGGGGAAAGTCTTGTTGAACTTGCTGTAAAAAACAGAAACTTTAGCGCTCACGAGAACTGCTGTAATTTTTATTTGAAGAGTGATATTTAGTTAATTATTTTTGCATATGATTAATAGATAAATTCCTCACGTCCAGCAATTTATTTTAGAATTTTTGGGGTTCTAGATCTTGCGCTAGCTACATATTACTACAGACTGTTCTGTTTTTGACAGATTCTGTTTTTTCGTGTGTTGTTTGCTTATTTTGATGAATCTATGGCTAGTAAAATAGTTTATAATCCATAGAGAAGTTGGAATACAGTAGGTTTAACACCATTATAAATAAATAATGAGTTCATTACAGTACCTTGAAGTGGTCTTTTGTTTTCTTTCACTAACGGAGCTCACGTGTTTTCTATTTTGAGTTTTGTGTTGTGAAGTTTTCAAGTTTTGGGTGAATTCTTTTGATGGATCATGGAACAAGGAGTGGCAAGAGCCTAAGCTTGGGGATGCCCATGGCACCCCCAAGATAATCCAAGGACACCAAAAAGTCAAAGCTTGGGGATGCCCCGGAAGGCATCCCCTCTTTCGTCCACTTCCATCGGTAGTTTACTTGGAGCTATATTTTTATTCACCAACATGATATGTGTTTTGCTTGGAGCGTCTTGTATTATTTGTGTCTTTGTGTCTTAGTGTGCCACAATCATCCTTGCTGTACACACCTTTTGAGAGAGCCATACATGAATTAAAATTTGATAGAATACTCTATGTGCTTCACTTATATCTTTTGAGCTAGATAATTTTACTCTATGTGCTTCGCTTATATCTTTTGAGCTAAGTAGTTTTGCTCTATGTGCTTCACTTATATCTTTTGAGTGTTATAATTTTGCTCTGTGTGCCTCACTTAGATCTTTTAGAGCACGGTGGTGGATTTGTTTTAAAGAAACTATTGATCACTCATGCTTCACTTAAATTATTTTGAGAGTCTCTTAATAGCATGGTAATTTTCTTAATAATAATAAGCTTGGTATTCAAGATTTGTGGAACTTTCCTTTGAGTGTGTTGAATACTAAGAAAAGATTGAAGCATGATAATTGTTTTGAGATATGGAGGTGATAATATTAAAGTCATGCTAGTTGAGTAGTTGTGAATTTAAAGAATACTTGTGTTAAGGTTTGTGATTCCCGTAGCATGCACGTATGGTGAACCGTTATGTAACGAAGTCGGAGCATTATTTGTTTATTGATTGTCTTCCTTATGAGTGGCAGTCGGGGACGAGCGATGGTCTTTTCCTACCAATTTATCCCCCTAGGAGCATGCGTGTAATACTTTGCTTTGATAACTTCTAGATTTTTGCAATAAGTATATGAGTTCTTTATGACTAATGTTGAGTCCATGGATTATACGCACTCTCACCCTTCCACCTTTGCTAGCCTCTCTAATACCGCGCACTTTTCGCCGGTATCATACACCTACCATATACCTTCCTCAAAACAGCCACCATACCTACCTATTATGGCATTTCCATAGCCATTCCGAGATATATTGCCATGCAACTTTCCACCATCTAGTTCATCATGACACATTCATCATTGTCATATTGCTTAGCATGATCATGTAGTTGACATAAGTATTTGTGGCAAAGCCATCGTTCATAATTTCTTCATACTTGTCACTCTTGATTCATTGCATATCCGGGTACACCGCCGGAGGCATCCATATAGAGTCATACTTTGTTTTAGAATCGAGTTGTAATCATTGAGTTGTAAATAAATAAAAGTGTGATGATCATCATTCAATAGAGCATTGTCCCAATAAAAAAAGAGAAAGGCCAAAGGAAAAAAGAAGGCCCAAAAAAAGAAAATAAATAAAAAGGGGCAATTCTACTATCCTTTTTTCCACACTTGTGCTTCAAAGTAGCACCATGATATAGCGAGTCTCATATATTGTGCTTCAAAGTAGCACCATGTTCTTCATATAGAGAGTCTCATATGTTGTCACTTTCATATACTAGTGGGAATTTTACATTATAGAACTTGGCTTGTATATTCCGATAATGGGCTTCCTCAAATTGCCCTAGGTCTTCATGAGCAAGCAAATTGGATGCACACCCACTAGTTTCTTTTGTTGAGCTTTCATACATTTATAGCTCTAGTGCATTAGTTGCATGGCAATCCCTACTCACTCACATTGATATCTATTGATGGGCATCTCCATAGCCCGTTGATACGCCTAGTTGATGTGAGACTATCTTCCCCTCCTTTTTGTCTTCTCCACAACCACCATTCTATTCCACCTATAGTGCTATATCCATGGCTCACGCTCATGTATTGCGTGAAGATTGAAAAAGTTTTGAAAAAGTTAGAGTAGGAAAAAATTGCTTGGCTTATCATCGGGGTTGTGCATGATTTAAATACTTTGTGTGGTGAAGATGGAGCATAGCCAGACTATATGATTTTGTAGGGATAACTTTCTTTGGCCATGTTATTTTGAGAAGACATAATTGCTTTGTTAGTATGCTTGAAGTTTTATTATTTTTTTATGTCAATATAAACTTTTGTCTTGAATCTTTCTAATCTGAATATTCATACCACAATTAAGAAGAATTACATTTAAATTATGCCAAGTAGCACTCCGCATCAAAAATTCTCTTTTTATCATTTACCTACTCGAGGACGAGCATGAATTAAGCTTGGGGATGCCTGATACGTCTCCAACGTATCTATAATTTTTGATTGCTCCAGGCTATATTATCTACTGTTTTGGACTATATTGGGCTTTACCCAGTGACAGAAGGGGCAGCAAGGCACGTATTGTATCGTTGCCATCGAGGATAACAAGATGGGGTTTATTTCATATTGCATGAATTTATCTCTCTACATCATGTCATCTTGCTTAAGGCGTTACTCTGTTTTTAACTTAATACTCTAGATGCATGCTGGATAGTGGTCGATGAGTGGAGTAATAGTAGTAGATGTAGGATCGTTTCGATCTACTTGTCACGGACGTGATGCCTATATACATGATCATGCCTAGATACTCTCATAACTATGCTCAATTTTGTCAATTGCTCAACAGTAATTTGTTCACCCACCATAGAATACTTATGCTCTTGAGAGAAGCCACTAGTGAAACCTATGGCCCCCGGGTCTATTTTCATCATATCAATCTCCATCACTTTAATCTTGTTTTGCTTTTTACTTTGCTTTTAATTTTTACTTTGCATCTTTATACCAAAATACCAAAAATATTATATCTATTAGATCTCACTCTCATAAGTGACCATGAAGGGCTTGACAACCCCTAATCGCGTTGGTTGCGAGTAGCTATCGCTTTGTGCAGGTACGAGGGACTTGAGCGTGAGCTCCTACTGGATTGATACCTTGGTTCTCAAAAACTGAGGGAAATACTTACGCTACTCTGCTGCATCATCACTTCCTCTTCGTGGAAAACCAACGCAAGCTCAAGACGTAGCAAGAAGGATTTCCGGCGCCGTTGCCGGGGAGTCTATGCAAAAAGTCAACATAACAAGTACCCATCGCAATCCCTATCTCTCGCATTACATTATTTGCCATTTGCCTCTTGTTTTCCTATCCCCCCAATACACCCTTGCCATTTTATTCGCCCTCTCTCTCCCTATCCTCCCTCTCTATTTGCCTCTTTTTGCCTGTTGCTTTTTGTTTGCTCGTGTGTTAGATTGCTTGTTTGTCGCGACGGCTCAAGATACTACTAAATTATGTGACTTCACCAATACCAATAATAATGATTTCCTTAGCACTCCGATTGCTCCTCTTACCTATGCTGAATCTTGTGAAATTAATACTGCTTTGTTGAATCTTGTTATGAAAGATCAATTCGCCGGCCTTCCTAGTGAAGATGCCGCTACTCATCTGAATAGCTCCGTTGATTTATGTGATATGCAAAAGAAAAAAGATGTCAATAATGATGTCGTTAAATTGAAACTATTTCCTTTTTCGCTTAGAGATCGTGCTAAAGCTTGGTTTTCGTCTTTGCCTAAGAATAGTATTGATTCATGGAACAAGTGCAAAGATGCTTTTCTCTCTAAGTATTTTCCTCCCGCTAAGATCATCTCTCTTAGAAACGATATTATGAACTTTAAACAACTTGATCATGAACATGTTGCACAAGCTTGGGAGAGAATGAAATTAATGATACGTAATTGCGCTACTCATGGTTTGAATTTGTGGATGATTATACCAAAAATTTATGCCGGATTGAATTTTGCTTCTAGAAATCTTTTAGATTCGACCGCGGGAGGCACTTTTATGGAAATCACTTTAGGAGTGCAAAGATAGATTTGATTGATTATTTGATTGTGGTGTGATTGCTTGAGCGAAATTGAGTGTAATTCGAAACTTTTTGAAACTTAAATGAGAGGTAATAAAAGGGCTTTCCCAAACTTTCATTTTGCATTTTATGATCTCCGTGAATTCAAATACTTTTCATCACAAAACCTTGGAGAGATGATAACATGACTTCTTCCATTTAAATGAAAAGGGGTGTTGAAAATATTTGAATTTCATTTGAAAATATTTTTCAATTCAGAAACTTTAAGCAACTCAATGATTTTCATGAGAGAAGATAAAATGACTTCTTCAAAACATATGAAATATGAGTTGGAAGTTTAAAGGGATCAAATCTAAAAGTCCCCTTTGAAATTATTTTCAATTTGGAGTTATTTGGGTTTTATTCAAATTATTTTTCTCCAAAAATAAAATATATTGAAATTAGGGTAAAATGATTCCATACATCAGAATATTGGAGAAAAATTAATTTGAAACTATTTTGGTATTTTTAAAATGATTTTTATTTTATTTTATTGCACCAGTAGAACTCTTTGATTTATTTGATTTTTTGTAGATTTTATTTGAAATTATAAAAATGTTCAAGCCGTAGGAAATCTTTTTCTGAAAATTTTGATATATTATATGCCTATATAAGTTTATTATTTATTTTGTTCTTACTGTATTTGTTTGTTTGGAAAATGCTTTAAAAAAATTCCCCGTCGCCGACTGGGCCGTCCCAGGGCCCAGCCGACCGCGCCGGCCCATGACCGCCGCCGCCTACCTCGCATGCGCGCGCGGGACACCGCCGTCGTCCGTGACGCGGACACCGCCAGACCGCCGCCCTCCCTTGCCTCCTCCCCACGCCTCCCCGTCTGTATAAGGCGAGGTCGGGCCTCTCTCTCTCCTCTTGAGCCGCGCTGCCGCCCTCACGCCAGCGCCGCGCCGCTAGCCTTCGCCCGCGTAGTCGTCTCCGCCCGCCGCAAGTCGCCATCTTCGCCGCCCGCAGCCGCGCCCGGAGCCGCCGCTGATCCAAGTCGCCGCCGCTGCCATCTCGCCGGAAACCGCCACCTCCGGTTTATTCTCTCCGAACCGGTATAACCGCTAGTTCTGCCCGGTTTTTCAATTTAGTTCGGTTTCTATTTAAAACCCTAGACCAGATCTTTTTTTTTGTTTTATTAAACAAAGAATGTCCATTGTTTAGTTTCAGAAACTGAACATTCATTATTTAGCCTTTTTGTTTTCTGTTTAGTTACGTCAGGGACCTATTCGTAATTATCTTTCCTGCAGACTAGTCCTTCTGTTTCAAACTACCACAACTCTTTCCTCGTTAGTCCAAATCCAATGAAACCAACGCCCACTTCTTCGTTATGATCCCCTCTATCCAGTAATCCAACTCAAACATGTTTTTGAAAGTTTAATATTTGAATTAGACCAGATTTGAATTCAAACTTTGTTTGTTCGTAACTTGAGTTTCGTAGCTCCGTTTGAGTTGATTCTTTTTGCTAATCGAAGCTCTTGACCTAAACTTTCTGATAAGGCCAAATTCACATAAGTTTGGTACTGTTAGAAATTGTTTTATGTTGCAAGAGTTATTTGCTTGGTTTTGATGTTTTCCGAACTGTCTTCTTCGTTCTTCCCGATCTTTTGAGTGATTGCTTATGTGTGGTTACTATTGCTTGCCTACGATAGATTGAACGGAGTGTGACGAGTAGAACTATCAAGAGTTATGAGTGTGAATCATCTTCATCAACATTGCAGGCAAGTTCACACTTTGATCATATCCCTTTCATACCCAGTTTTTAGGCATTAGTTTCACCCTCAAGCATTGCATGGTTAGGATTTGATAACATGTGGGTATTGGGAAGTAGTTGATGAGGTAGGAACCTATTGTCCTGTATCAAACCCTGGGAGTTACTTTTACGTTATGCTCATATTGCTATGCTATGCTCGTAGACGTGGATTAGTTTGAGAGAATTCATGACAGATGTGAGAATTATTATTTAATGGTTACCTTAAGGTGGCTCCTTTAATACACATCTGGGTGGATTGGTTGGGGCATCCTGGAGCACCAAGTGGTTTGCCCGGGCACCTGGAGAACCTAGTGTTTGCCCAAGGGGATCCCGGAGGACCCGTGTGATCACCCTATGGAATGCCACCCAGGCTCAAAGGGATCATAAGATTATTCATGCTAGAAACTTCCGTGTGCAGCCACAAGCTATTATGGGCTCTAGCATAGTTGAGTAAGTTGCGTGAAGCTCTAGAAGAGATAGACTAGCAGGTAGTGGGTTGTAGGTGGTATAGTCTATCTGGAGTAGAGAGTTAATGCTTCTGAAAGACTTTGTCTCGGTCATCCGTTTCTCAAACATCATGTAGTGCGAGAAATCCAACGGAGGAGATCGAGTCTTGTGGGGAAAAGTGCGCAAACCTCTGCAGAGTGTACAAACTAATCATGGTTAGCCGTGTCCTCGGTTATGGACATCTTGAGTCTCTGGTACTTGGATTATCATATTGATCTCATCACGTTACTTAAATAATTTGTTGGGTTATTGATGTTAATTTGGGATTGAGTTGGAGGAACCTTCTCAATATTTTCAACCAACTTTGTAGTTAAATAAATTATATTCCTTTGCAGTAGGGAAAATTGGCTTTTCGCAAAAACATTATAACCATAGAGCTTTTCCACCAGCCAAATACGCATGTAGTAATAGCCTTTATTCATCATTATCCTATGGTGTGAATTTGCCAGTACATTCAATGTACTGACCCTTTGTGGCTGCAACGTCTCATGTTGCAGGATTCTTACGACGAGTAAGTGATACGTTAGGGTTACGATTTCTACACTCAACTTTTCCGTTGGTGTTGATGGGAATCCACAACCTTGTTGTTACTTCCGCTATTTGGATTGAGGTAATATTATTTTGCGTTACTTTATACATGTGATTTACCTCTGTTATAAATCCTCGAGTACTGTGTGTGTCAGCATACCGATCCAGGGATGACACTTAAGCATAGAGACTTGACCGTCTGAGGTCGGGTCGCTACATTTATTCAGTACGAGCAATCTCAAGCTTTTTGTCAATGGTATGCAACCAATCGTCTGCATCCAATGGGTCAACAATCTGACTGAAACTAGGTGGCTTGGTCCTTTGAAAATCTGATAGCTTTGAGTAATGACCGCTCTGATTTCCATTCTATCCAACCATAGCTTGCACACTTCTTAATATTTCAAGCAGATCATTGTTCCTTCTTTCCTCAAACATACGCAGAATTTGCTCGGTGGAGGGTGGATTTGGCAGTGGAGGCGGTGGAGGAACGTACGGCTCAGGAGAATGTTCTGCCTGTCAAGTGAAACGACGAACAGGAGTTCCCTCACGAACGTTGCTACTGCTGCCTCCCCAGGTCATCCTATTGTGGATTTTTCCCAAGACAACGCAATCGAGATGAGAAACATCCAAGAATAAATTTGGGGAAAAGCCAGCGACAAATCCCGGAAGAAAACAAAAGAGCGAAGAAAATACGGCGAATAAAGTCCCAACATAATTATACATAGACTCATAGATGAAAGACAAACAATATGACAAGTTCAACTACTCTCATACATGCAACGAAACATCATGACTCGTACGGCTACATCCGTACATTATCCAGACGACTGTGAATACTCCGAGGTACTACTGCTCTGCTAGTGCTGCGGTGTCCTCCCCTGAAGCGGACTCGGATCCTGAACTGACGAGGTTAATGGAAACCTCCGGATTAAAGGTAACACGACGATGCTGCCTCGAGGGCTCTCCCTCAGGGGCAGGGGTAGGATGAAGCATCGGGGATACAGGAGTAGAGAGAAGTGAAACCCACTAGGCAGGAGTACTAAGAGGGCTCACCGTCAAGGTGCCTGAGCTACTCGGGGGAGTAATCGGTGAAACAGGGGAACTAGAATTGGCTGGAATATAAGGAGTAAATCCTAGAGAAGATGGAGTAGTGGCAGATCTAGTAGTGACCAAAGCAGCGGCTAAAGCAGTACGGGCATGAGTCAGCTCTCGAGCGAGCTTGTGGATCATAAGATAGCTAGCGGTGACATAACAAGCAAGGTGGCTAGCAACGCTATCAGACTCCGGATCAATGATATGGAAACGGACACGACCATTGTCATGCAGAGAAGGGTAGTAAAAGAAACCTGGATGGTTTTGCATTCGGATCTCGTTGTAGCGAAGCTCAACAAGGACCTCGAATGCAGCAAACTGGACAGCCTGAGAAGCATTAGAGGCGTAACCGCTCCGAGTAGTACGAGTGTAAGAGCTGGAATCAGAACTAGTGCGTAGAGTAACCACTGCGTGATACTCATACACTGAATTAGCTAGACGCTCTCGGTACACACGGTAGACTGGATCGTCTCCGAGGGGGTACAGCCGATGCCACACATTGTGAAGGAGGTGCGGTGATGTGTATGGCATCAGCTGCAACTGGCACGGATACGGCACTAGAGCCATCTACACTCACAACCATTAGCAGGTTAGCATAAAAATATAAATCAAGTGCATGTAATGCAACAATCGGCTACATTAGCTACCGGCACTCAACTTAAACTTGTACCTAACGTCCAGTTAACACGTCGTAGTATAGCGTGGCCTACAGTCAGCGCGGCTCTGATACCAAGCATTGTGGCACCCCGGCTCAGAGCGACCAGTTTACCCTGCATTGCCAGCCCAGAGACCATGTCTTCTAGCAACACACAACATCTTGGTATAGAAAAACAACCGCTTTATTGATGCTAGCGGATCAGGGTTTATATTACAACAGATGTCGAGGCCGAGCAGCACGCACGGTGCGGCTGAACAATATGTACATTATTTAGTGAACATAAAGGGGGCCTCGATCATAACAACTATGCGGCAGCAGAACAACATCGTAGTGGGAACTCCATAGCACAGGGACACCGATGTGGACACGGTCTAGACTCGAGCAGCGCTCCTTTCCAACACGACTTTCCTGAAATCTGGCATCACACGCCAGGTCAGTACATTGAATGTACTTGCAAGCACACAACAGGCATAATCATAATGACAAACAATATCATGATATTTAACCAATTAATAATGTAGTAATGTTCCAACGTGTTGTACTCATGCTCTTGGGATAAACATCCCTTGGGACCGACTTACCAACCGTGATCATTCTCGGATCACAAACAAACCACCATCGTGGTCTTGAACAGAGTAACTCGTGATCCTTACGGCGATCACCACCCATGACCCATATTGGGCCTTGAACATCTCAATGGCCTTCCCGCCATCATCATCAGTGAAAAGTTCATAACTTAGTGTGCAAGTTTATTAAACGTTGACTCATGGTGGAACCTACTACGAGGCATCCATAACCGTGGACTCGGCTATCGATAGATTATACACTCTACAGAGGTAGCACACTGTACCCACACCACGGAACCCATGGCCTTGCACTCCCATTCGGGTGGACCAACGGCATTCTGACAAAACCCTTCCATTGGCATGACACTCTCCCGGCCACTCCGACCCAATCCCCAACGGGCTAGTCCTGGGTGGCCCCGTGTCTACTAAAGACACACCGACCACCGTCGTGGCCAAAACAATCCCACTCGGGGACTTGGTACCATAATCTCAACAACGGGCACACAAGGTTATGCCTGCTTACCGGGCCAGGGTAAGCATGCCCATAACCTTCCCTAGTTGGAGGCACCGACCAGAGGCATGTCAATGGACCGAATCAAGGCCTTCCCACAAGGCAAATGTGGTTGCACTGGGAAAATCACGATTCAGCAGCACCATGACCCAGTCAACGATATATTCAAGTTGAGTTATCCTCAGGTTCAACTTAAAATGAAAATGACCGGTGTCATAGCATGCCATGAAATGCAATACTACACATGCATCACATGTTAACGAAAATGACTGATGTCAACCATATTCACACTAAGCATAAGCATCGACAACTTATATTATTTTCCTGGTCAGGGTAACTCTCATTTTAACAATATATTTTGCAGCAAGTATTATCATATTCTCATGCAAGAAAACAACTTTGATTAATTTCTCATATGCATAGCAAAGATTTTACTATCACCTCAAGCAAATCCTATTCTCCTTGCCAACCAAGTTAGGTTCAAACATTCTGTAAATTAGGTAAAAATGGCTGAACAAGCACTTAACAGGATATTTTCTAGCAAATATAACTATTTTATTTATGCAAGAAAATAACTTTAAGCAATTATTCATATGCATAACAAATCATTGTATCATGACCACAATTAGATCTTAGCTACTTTACCAACTAAACTAGTTTCACGGTTCTGTAAATCGAGCATAATACCAACACACACTTAACAGAATATAAATAACATGAAAGTTATTTAAATGCATGGATTAATCATTTCATTCAAGTAAGAAAATCATCAATATTGAAATGGCACCATGAAAATGTTGTTGTGGCTTGCCTTAGTGCAGATGAGGTTCACAAGCCTTCTGGTGATCCTCAAGACAAGCCTCACCCTCTGAAAATAATTTTAAACAAAAGAAGAAAATATCAAGAACTCTTCTGAAAATCACCAGAAATTCTAGACAGCTCAGAAAAATCTCATTTTTGGTGAGCTGCTAGATTTCTTTGCAAAGAAGATAATGCAAAAAGAATAAATTCATTTGGACTTATGATTGAAAAGTTATAGCTGTTTGAAGCTCTCTGGAATTGGATTGAATTTGAATTTAAATTAACAGACTAGGGGGTGACATCGAAGGCATAAAGCCTCAGGGCGCCACCACTCGTACCGCTTCGCGCGTGTACAGAGTGGCTGACTAGCGGGCCCCGCTAGTCAGGTGAGAAGGAGGGGAGAAGGAAATATAGGAGGATCGCGGCTTCGCCGGAGCTCTCGTCGGCGACGAGGGCTCCTTGGCCAAAACCAGAGGGAGGGATCGAGAGAGGTGGTTGAGGCGCACCTGCCCGTACCCATAGCATAGCTAGGGGTGGTCGTAAGGCGTCGAAATCGACCTCACAAGTGGAGGCTGAGGGCGGTGGTCGCCGGAGATGAGGAAGATGGCGGCCAGAGGCAACTTCAGGGGCTCCAGAGGGACGGGGTGGCTTCACCGGAGAGAGGCGGAGGCCCTGGAAGGATCGCCCTGGCCTGGGAGGGGCTGGAGCTACTGCGGTGACCAGAGGGGATCGCCGGCGAGCTCGAGCTCGAGGGCGATGGCCCGTGGCCTGCCCAGCCGGGCTACGGTTTCCTACGCGCTTGTGGGGTGTGTGGGAATGGTGGATGGTGCTCGAGGAGGCTGGGGGCGGCTCCATTTATAGGAGAGCGGAGAGGGGGGTTCGGGCTCCGCCGGTGGACACCTATCCACGGCGCCCGACGACGAGCGGCGTCAGTGAGAGGGGGAGAAGGCGACGCAGCTCACGCGGCAACTGTGGGCGAGCGGGGACGAGCACAGGAACGAGGAGAAGGCAACGAGCACAGTGCGCACCGCACTGTTGGGTTGGCCAGACCGTGCCCGTGTTCACTGCGGCGAGCTCCGGTATCGGCGAGCGCCAGTGGGGAGTTAATGGCGTTGAGACGATGATGGTGGCGAGGTTTGGCATGCTTAGGCAGGCGGGGAAGCGAGCACGCGATCAACAGAGCCTTGGGCGCGTCGCAGAGCGCGTCGGCTGCATGCCAGCACGCCTGGACGAACGCGGTCACTGCGTGAACTCCGACCTCATGCCGACCTAAGACCAAACTCCATGTCTGGCATGTTTTTCGTGGTAGTTTTGAATGTTACCACGCTTTGGTTTGGCTCCAGATGCAGTAGAGAAAATTTTACACGACAGGTAAGTTTCTCGTCAGTAACTTTGAGGTGTTACTGAGGTCAAATGGCTGGGAGTTGGGGGATGTGCTTTGGAGGCCAGCCATCATCTACTAAGGTGATGATGCACAAGAAAATTCAGGCACGGGGGAGCAAGTAAAACGGTAGCTGCTGTAGAAACCACCATTTCTGTCCAGAACAGAAAATATTTTCTGTAGCAAAAATATTCCAAAAAGTGATGAAATATTTTTTCTCAGGAAGGTGCCCTAGGGTTCAAAGAATATTTGGAATTTTTCTCAGATTTTTGTGGGCAAGAAAAATGAGGGTTGCTTTGGAGCTCATTGAACAAGCTAGGGTTTTAGAGAAGAAAAATGAATATTTTTCATTTAAGAAAAATATTCCCAAGATTATTTTGAGATGGATCGGAAGCGGAATGATGATTAGGGAGGGGAATGATGCACTTGGGTGAAAGCCAAGGGTACCCACGTGTTTAAGTCCATATGAAAAGATTCAAAAACCCCAACTTTCAAAATAAATCCAAATGGAAATCAGGCAAATAAGAGAGGGCAAAAATCAGGCTGTCACAATTGCCCTATGGAATCGGATGGACTCGCTTATCGTCTACTCTTCCGCAGCATTTAGTTTTTCTCATGAGTTGGCCTTCGCCAAATTTATTCTATTGTAATAAAGACTCTATATGAGAATCGTGTAATAAATCATGTGTGATTGAACTTTGAATTTTTCATCAATGTACTGTGTGTGCCAGCATGATCTTGGGATGGTACTAATACACAGAGACTTAACCGATTTCGGGTCAGGTCGGTACATGGAGCCGCACTACCGCTGATGGCCATGAGCGGCACTACCGCTGCGAAACAGCGATACTACCACTTTAGGCTGTCAGCGGTACTGCCGCTTTGGCCCGGCGGTACTACCGCTGGCTCCTCCCACGTGCCACTTCCACAATATCGGTATACTCCAGGGAAGAGGAAAGGAGCTGGGGGTGCGAGGTAGATGTGTACGTGTTGATTCCACCCTAGCCTTTCCAATACGGACCCCCTCTTGATAGTACGTTGTCTCCTACGACTCAGTCCACCAAAACCTAAACAAAAGAGACTACACCATCTTCACTTTGAGCTCCGAGGGGAAGGAATCATCTCGTGCCAATGAATGAATATCTGAAATGCTCAGTGCACACGATTTGTCCGCAAATGTATTGTGATCAATCACCGAAACCACTTAGAGAGAGACATACCCTAACAATCTCCCACTTTTTGGTGGATTGATGACAACACGGGATTTGCATAGAGATAAAACAAGAAAGTAAGCAAACCCCAGAGACTACAAAATATAGATGGGCTCCCCCTAGATGTGTGTACTTAATTAGAAGTGCCTTTGGATTTCAAAGTACACACATCCCTTGCATCAATAATAAGATAATATAAGCTGGGATGCAAGAAGTAGTAAGTGAGCATAATAGGATCAAGTTAAGCATGCAACTCACAAACTACCAAAGTACTGGACATACATTAGATAAGCATAACATAGGAAAGCATATGTCTCACACCATATGACAAGGTAACTAGGTCTTACGAGCACAACCCAAAGCAAAGGACACAATGCTACCTCTTGAGCATGCGTTGGTTTTCCCTTGAAGAGAAAAGGGTGATGCAACAAGGTAGCGTAAGTATTTCCCTCGATTTTTGAGAACCAAGGTATCAATCTAGTAGGAGACTACATGCAAGTCGCAAAGTACCTGCACAAACAATCAAGAACCTTGCAACCAACGCGATAAAGGGGTTGTCAATCCCTTCACAGCCACTTGCAAAAGTGAGATCTCATAAAGATAATAAGATAAATATTTTTGGTATTTTTGTTGTATAGATTGGAAAGTAAAGATTGCAAAATAAATACTAAATTAGAATTGTAGATCAGAAACTTATATGATGTAAAGTAGACCCTGGGGCCATAGGTTTCACTAGTGGCTTCTCTCAAGATAGCATATATTATGGTGGGTGAACAAATTACTGCCGAGCAATTGATAGAAAAGCGCATAGTTATAAGAATATCTAGGCATGATCATAAACATAGGCATCACGTCCGTATCAAGTAGACCGAAACGATTGTGCATCTACTACTATTACTCCACACATCGACCGCTATCCAGCATGCATCTAGAGTATTAAGTTCATAAGAACAGAGTAACGCATTAGGCAAGATGACATGATGTAGAGGGATAAACTCAAGCAATATGATCTAAACCCCATCTTTTTATCCTTGATGGCAACAATACAATACGCGTCGGTTCCCTTTCTGTCACTGGGATCGAGCACCGCAAGATTGAACCCAAAGCTAAGCACTTCTCCCATTGCAAGAAAGATCAATCTAGTAGGCCAAACTAAACCAAAAATTCAAAGAGACTTGCAAAGATATCAAATCATGCATATAAGAATTCAGAGAAGAATCAAATATTGTTCATAGATAATCTTGATCATAAACCCACAATTCATCGGATCTCGGCAAACACACCGCAAAAAGTATTACATCAAATAGATCTCCAAGAACATCGAGGAGAACTTTGTATTGAGAACCAAAGAGAGAGAATAAGCCATCTAGCTAATAACTATGGACCCGATGGTCTGTGGTAAACTACTCACACATCATCGGAGAGGCTATGGTGATGATGTAGAACACTGAAATAGGCAAAAAAAACAGTAATTTGCAATGGGCCTTCGGTTAATAGGATAGTCCCAAAAATAATATAAAAGTGCATATTAAATCCCATTAAACATCCAAAACAGATAATATAATAGCATGGAACAATCAAAAATTATAGATACGTTGGAGACGTTTCAAGCATCCCCAAGCTTAATTCCTACTCGTCCTCGAGTTGGTAAATGATAAAAACAGAATTTTTGATGTGGAATGCTACCTAACATAATTTCCAATGTAATTTTCTTTATTGTGGCATGAATATTCATATCCGAAAGATTCTAGACAAAAGTTTAATATTGACATAAAAACAATAAAACTTCAAGCATACTAACCAAGCAATTATGTCTTCTCAAAATAACATGGCCAAAGAAAGCTATCCCTACAAAATCATATAGTCTGGCTATGCTCTACCTTCATCACACAAAATATTTATCATGCACAACCCCGATGACAAGCCAAGCAATTGTTTCATACTTTTGATGTTCTCAAACTTTTTCAATCTTCACGCAATACATGAGCGTGAGCCACGGATATAGCACTATAGATGGAATAGAATGGTGGTTTTGGAGAAGACAAAATGGAGAAGATAGTCTCACATCAACTAGGCGTATCAACGAGTTATGGAGATGCCCATCAATAGATATTAATGTGAGTGAGTAGGGATTGGCATGCAGCGGATGCACTAGAGCTATAAATGTATGAAAGCTCAACAAAAGAAACTAAGTGGGTGTGCATCCAACTTGCTTGCTCACGAAGACCTAGGGCATTTTGACGAAGCCCATCATTGGAATATACAAGCCAAGTTCTATAATGAAAAATTCCCACTATTATATGGAAGTGACAACATAAGAGACTCTCTATCATGAAGATCATGGTGCTACTTCGAAGCAAAAGTGTGGAAAAAGGATAGTAGCATTGCCCCTTCTCTCTTTTTGTCTCATTTTTTATTTGGGCCTTTTCTTTTTTTATTTTTATATGGCCTCTTTTCTTTTTTCTTTATTTTTTTCGTCCGGAGTCTCATCTCGACTTGTGGGGGAATCATAGTCTCCGTCATCCTTTCCTCACTGGGACAATGCTCTAATAATGATGATCATCACACTTTTATTTACTTACAACTCAATAATTACAACTCGATACTTAGAACAAAATATGACTCTATGTGAATGCCTTCGGCGGTGTACCGGGATGTGCAATGAATCAAGAGTGACATGTATGAAAAATTATGAACGATGTCTTTGCGACAAATACGATATCAACTACATGATCATGCAAAGCAATATGACAATGATGGAGCATGTCATAATAAACGAAATGGTGGAAAGTTGCAGGGCAATATATCTCGGAATGGATATGGAAATGCCACAATAGGTAGGTATGGTGGCTGTTTTGAGGAAGGTAAATGGTGGGTTTATGGTACCGGTGAAAGTTGCGCGGTACTAGAGAGGCTAGCAATGGTGGAAGGGAGAGAGTGCATATAATCCATGGACTCAACATTAGTCATAAAGAACTCACATACTTATTGCAAAAATCTATTAATTATCGAAAAAAAGTACTACGCGCATGCTCCTAGGGGGATAGATTGGTAGGAAAATACCATCGCTCGTCCCCAACCGCCACTCATAAGGAAGACAATCAAAAAAATAAATCATGCTCCGACTTCATCACATAACGGTTCACCATACGTGCATGCTACGGGAATCACAAACTTTAATACAAGTATCTCTCAAATTCACAACTACTCAACTAGCATGACTCTAATATCACCGTCTTCATATCTCAAAACAATCATAATGAATCAAACTTCTCATAGTATTCAATGCACTTTTATATGAAAGTTTTTTATTATACCGATCTTGGATGCCTATCATATTAGGACTAATTTTTATAGCCAAAGCAAATTACCATGCTGTTCTAAAAGACTCTCAAAATAATATAAGTGAAGCATGAGAGATCGATAATTTCTATAAAATAAAACCACCACCATGCTCTAAAAAGGTATAAGTGAAGCACTAGAGCAAAATTATCTAGCTCAAAAGATATAAGTGAAGCACGTAGAGTATTCTAATAAATTCCAATTCAAGTGTGTATCTCCCAAAAGGTGTGTACAGCAAACATGATTGTGGTAAACTAAAAAGCAAAGACTCAAATCATACAAGATGCTCCAAGAAAAACACATATCATGTGGTGAATAAAAATATAGCCTCAAGTAAAGTTACCGATAGACGAAGACGAAAGAGGGGATGCCTTCCGGGGCAACCCCAAGATTAGGCTTTTGGTTGTCCTTGAATTTTACCTTGGGGTTCCTTGGGCATCCCGAGATTAGGCTCTTGCCACACCTTATTCCAAAATCCATCAAATCTTTACCCAAAAACTTGAAAACTTCACAACACAAAACATAAATAGAAAATCTCATGAGCCCCGTTAGTGTAAGAAAACAAACCACCACTTTAAGGTACTGTAATGAAATCATTATTTATTTATATTGGTGTTAAACCTACTGTATTTCAACTTCTCTATGCTTCATACCCCCCGATACTAGCCATAGATTCATCAAAATAAGCAAACAACACACGAAAAACAGAATCTGTCAAAAACAGAACTGTGTGTAGTAATCTGGAGGTTTCGAATACTTCTGTAACTCCAAATTTTTTAAAAAATTAGGAAGTCCTAAATAATTTGTATATTGATCTACTTCATTTGGAATTGGTATTTTATTGCTCTCTGGTAAGAAATGAAAATTATTCTCGTGAGCGTATACGTTTTGTTTTTTACAGCAAGATCAAATAACAATCACCCAAGAAGATCCTAAAGGCTTTACTTGGCACAAACACTAATTAAAACATAAAAAACACAATCATAAAATAGGATAGATGATTTATTTATTACTAAACAGGAACAAAAAGTAAGGAACAAAAATAAAATTGGGTTGCCTCCCAACAAGCGTTATCGTTTAACGCCCCTAGCTAGGCATAGATAATTTCGATGATGCTCACATGAAAGACAAGAATTGAAGCACAAAGGGAGCATAATATAGCATATGAAAAACACATATAAGTCTAACATACTTCCTATGCATAGGCATCTTATAGGCAAACAAATTATCATAGCAAGCAAAAACTAGCATATGCAAGGAAGCGGAAAGAAACAATAGCAATCTCAACATAACAAGAGGTAATTTAGTAACATAAAAATTTCTACAATCATATTTTCCTCTCTCATAATAATTACATGTGGGATCATAAGAAAATTCAACAAAATAGCTATCACATAAAATATTTTCAACATGATCCACATGCATGCAAAGTTGACACTCTTCCAAAATAGTGGGATTAACATTAACTAAAGTCATGACCTCTCCAAACCCACTTTTATCAAAAATTGCATAATATTGAACATTCTCCAAATATGCGGGTTCTAAAGTTGACACTCTTTCAAACCCACTTTCAATAATATTGCAAACCCTATTATCAATCTCATATTCATCATGGGGCTTAAATAAATTTTCAAGATCAAAAGAAGAATCACCCCAATCATGATCATTGCAACAAGTAGTGGACATATCAAAACTAGCATCCCCAAGCTTAGGGTTTTGCATATTATTAGCTTTGACATTCATAGAATTTATAATAACATCATTGCAATCATGCTTTTTATTCAAAGATCTATCGTGAATCACTTTAGAAAGCACTTCATCACAATTTTCAGATTCACGGATTTCAAGCAAAACTCCATAAAGATAATCTAGTGCACTCAACTCACTAGCAATTGGTTCATCAAAATTGGATCTCTTAAAAAGATTAGCAAGAGGATGAGGATCCATAACAATAGATATTTAGCAAGCAAAGATGCAACCTAATACAAGGCACATGGCAACACGAGCAAACAGAAGGACGAACGGAAGAGGGCGAATAAAACGGCAAAGGTGAAGTGGGGGATAGGAAAACGAGTGGCAAATGGCAAATAATGTAATGCGAGGGAGAAGAGTTTGTGATGGGTACTTGGTATGTCTTGACTTGAGCGTAGATCTCCCCGGCAACGGCACCAGAAATCCTTCTTTCTACCTCTTGAGCATGCGTTGGTTTTCCCTTGCAGAGGAAAGGGTGATGCAGCAAAGTAGCATAAGTATTTCCCTCAATTTTTTAGAACCAAGGTATCAATCCAGTAGGAGACTACAGGCAAGTCGCCTAGTACCTGCACAAACAATCAAGAACCTTGCAACCAACGCGATAAAGGGGTTGTCAATCCCTTCACGGCCACTTGCAAAAGTGAGATCTGATGAAGATAAT
This sequence comes from Triticum urartu, assembly GCF_056163025.1. Taxonomy (NCBI): domain Eukaryota; kingdom Viridiplantae; phylum Streptophyta; class Magnoliopsida; order Poales; family Poaceae; genus Triticum; species Triticum urartu. The sequence continues at coordinate 430,715,775 of NC_141879.1, forward strand.
AAGATTAATATTTTTGGTATGTTTGTTGTATAGATTGGAAAGTAAAGATTGCAAAATAAATATTAAATTAGAATTGTAGATCGGAAACTTATATGATGTAAAGTAGACCCGGGGGCCATAGGTTTCACTAGTGGCTTCTCTCAAGATAGCATATATTACGATGGGTGAACAAATTACTGCCGAGCAATTGATAGAAAAGTGCATAGTTATGAGAATATCTAGGCATGATCATAAACATAGGCATCATGTCCGTATCAAGTAGACCGAAACGATTCTGCATCTACTACTATTACTCCACACATCCACCGCTATCTAGCATGCATCTAGAGTATTGAGTTCATAAGAATAGAGTAACGCATTAGGCAAGATGACATGATGTAGAGGGATAAACTCAAGCAATATCATATAAACCCCATCTTTTATCCTCGGTGGCAACAATAAAATACGTGTCGGTTCCCTTTCTGTCACTGGGATCGAGCACCACAAGATTGAACCCAAAGCTAAGCACTTCTGCCATTGCAAGAAAGATCAATCTAGTAGGCCAAACTAAACCGAAAATTCGAAGAGACTTGCAAAGATATCAAATCATGCATATAAGAATTCAGAGAAGAATCAAATATTGTTCATAGATAATCTTGATCATAAACCCATAATTCATCGGATCTCGGCAAACACACCGCAAAAAGTATTACATCGAATAGATCTCCAAGAACATCGAGGAGAACTTTGTATTGAGAACCAAAGAGAGAGAAGAAGCCATCTAGCTAATAACTATGGACCCGAAGGTCTGTGGTAAACTACTCACACATCATCGGAGAGGCTATGGTGTTGATGTAGAAGCCCTCCGTGATCGAATCCCCCTCCGGCAGATCGCCGGAAAAGGTCCCCAGATGGGATATCATGGGTACATAAGGTTGCGGCGGTGGAAAAGTGGTTTCATGGCTCCCCTAGATGTTTTCAGGGTATAAGAGTATATATAGGCGAAAGAAGTAGGTCGGTGGAGCTACATGGGGCCCACGAGGGTGGGGGCGCACCTACCCCCTGGGCGCACCTCCTGATACGTCTCCAACGTATCTATAATTTTTGATTGTTCCATGCTATTATATTATCTGTTTTGGATGTTTATGGGCTTTATTATACACTTTTATATTATTTTTGGGACTAACCTATTAACCTAGAGCCCAGTGTCAGTTTCTGTTTTTTCCTTGTTGTTAACTATCACAGAAAAGGAAAATCAAACGGAGTCCAATTGACCTGGAACTTCACGAAGATCATTTTTGGACCAGAAGAAGCCCACGGAGTACCGGAGGTGGGCTAGAAGAGTCCCGAGGCCACCACGAGGGTGGGGGCGCGCCCTACCCACTGGGTGCACCCCCTACTTCGTGGCCGCCTCGTGGTCCCCTGACCGACTTCTTTCGCCTATATATATATATATATATATATATATATATATATATATATATATATATATATATATATATCAACATACCCTAGAAACATCGCACAGCACAATAGATCGGGAGTTCCGCTGCCAGAAGCCTCTATAGCCACCGAAAACAAATCTAGACCCGTTCCGGCACCCAGCCGGAGGGGGGATCCCTCTCCGGTGTCCATCTTCATCATCCCGGCGCTCTCCATGACGAGGAGGGAGTAGTTCTCCCTCGGGGCTAAGGGTATGTACCAGTAGCTATGTGTTTGATCTCTATCTCGCGTGTTCTTGAGATGGTACGATCTTGATGTATCGCGAGCTTTGCTATTATAGTTGGATCTTATGATGTTTCTCCCCCTCTACTCTCTTGTAATGGATTGAGTTTTCCCTTTGAAGTTATCTTATCGGATTGAGTCTTTAAGGATTTGAGAACACTTGATGTATGTCTTGCATGTGCTTATCTGTGGTGACAATGGGATATCACGTGATCCACTTGATGTATGTTTTGGTGATCAACTTGTGAGTTTCGTGAACTTATGCATAGGGGTTGGCACACGATTTCGTCTTGAATCTCCGTTAGAAACTTTGGGGCACTCTTTGAAGTTCTTTGTGTTGGTTGAATAGATGAATCTGAGATTGTGTGATGCATATCGTATAATCATACCCACGGATACTTGAGATGACATTGGAGTATCTAGGTGACATTAGGGTTTTGGTTGATTTGTGTCTTAAGCTGTTATTCTAGTACAAACTCTATGATAGATTGAATGGAAAGAATAACTTCGTGTTATTTTACTACGGGCTCTTGAATAGATTGATCAGAAAGGATAACTTTGAGGTGGTTTCGTACCCTACCATAATCTCTTCGTTTGTTCTTCGTTATTAGTGACTTCGGAGTGACTCTTTGTTGCATGTTGAGGGATAGTTATATGATCCAATTATGTTATTATTGTTGAGGGAACTTGCACTAGTGAAAGTATGAACCCTAGGCCTTGCTTCAACCCATTGCAATACCGTTTGTGCTCACTTTTATCATTAGTTACCTTGTTGTTTTTATATTTTCAGATTACAAAAACCTATATCTACCATCCATATTGCACTTGTATCACCATCTCTTCGCCGAACTAGTGCACCTATACAATTTACCATTGTATGGGGTGTGTTGGGGACACATGAGACTCTTTGTTATTTGGTTGCGGGGTTGTTTGAGAGAGACCATCTTCATCCAATGCCTCCCATGGATTGATAAACCTTAGGTCATCCACTTGAGGGAAATTTGCTACTATCCTACAAACCTCTGTACTTGGAGGCCCAACAACGTCTACAAGAAGATGGTTGTGTAGTAGACATCAAGCTCTTTTCTGACGCCGTTGCCGGGGAGGTTAGCGCTTGAAGGTATATCTTTAGATCTTGCAATCGAATCTTTTAGTTTCGTGTTTTATCACTAGTTTAGTTTATAAAAGAAAATTATAAAAAATGGAATTGAGGATACCTCATATGCTTCATCGTTTTAATGTCTTTCATGAAAATAAGGATTCCGATAATTATGCCAAAGTGTTATAAGAAGAATGCATTAGAATGTTTGGCACTAAATCTTTGTATGATGAGCATGATTGCAATGTTGTTAGTATGAATTCCTTGGATATCTATGATGCTAATGATATGCAAATCCACAAGCTTGGGGATGCTATGTTTGATGAAGATGATATTTTTAGTCCCCCAAGTTTTGATGAGCAAATTTATTATGATAATAGCATGCCTCCTTTTTATGATGATTATCTTGATGAAAGTGGTTTCAGAGATGTCATGACTTTATTCAGTGATGAATCCACTATTTTGGAAGAGGTTCCAATTGGTTATGAGAACAAAGTTGCTATATATGATGATTATTGTGATGACTTGTACGCTATTAAGAATAATGATAACCATGAAACTTGTCATCATGATTTTAGTTTTCAATTGGATTATGCCTCGCATAATAATTATTTTGTTGAGTTTGCTCCCACTACTATTCTGAATGAAAAGAATTTTGCTTATGTGGAGAGTAATAAAAATTCTATGCTTGTAGATCATGAAAAGAATGTTTCATGTGATAGTTATATTGTTAAATTCATTAATTATGCTACTGAAAATTATTATGAGGGAGTAATATATGCTTGTAGGAGTTGCAATAATATCAAGTTTCCTCTCTATGTATTGAAAATCTTGAAGTTATGCTTGTTTTACCATCTTATGCAAGTTGATTCTTGTTCCCACAAGTTGTTTGCTCACAAAATCCCTATGCACAGGAATTGGGTTAGACTTAAATGTTCTAGTCATATTCTTCATGATGCTCTCTTTATGTTTCAATTCTTATCTTTTATGTGAGCATCATTGAAATCATCATGCCTAGCTAGGGGTGTTAAATGATAGCGCTTGTTGGGAGGTAACCCAATTTTATTTTTGTTCCTTGCTTTTTGTTCCTGTTTAGTAATAAATTAATCATCTATCCTCTGTTATGATTGTGTTTTTTATGTTTTAATTACTGTTTGTGTCAAGTAAAGCCTTTAGGACCTTCTTGGGTGATTGTTATTTGATCTTTCTGTAAAAAACAGAAAGTATGCGCTCATGACAATAATTTTCATTTTTTACCAGAGAGTGATAAAATACCAATTCCACTTGCAGTATATTAATAAACAAATTTCCTAGGACTTCCTAATTTCTCAGGAGTTTTGGGGTTCTAGAAGTTTGCGCTAGTTACAGATTACTTCAGAATGTTCTGTTTTTGATAGATTCTGTTTTTCATGTGTTGTTTGCTTATTTTGATGAATCTATGGCTAGTAAAATATTTTATAAACCATAGATAAGTTGGATAAAGTAGGTTTAACACCAATATAAATAAATAATGAGTTCATTACAGTACCTTGAAGTGGTGTTTTGTTTTGTTTTTATAACGGAGCTTACGAGTTTTCTGCTAAGTTTTGTGTTGTGAAGTTTTCAAGTTTTGGGTAAAGATTCGATCGACTATGGAATAAGGAGTGGCAAGATCCTAAGATTGGGGATTCCCAAGGCACCCCAAGGTAATATTCAAGGACAACCAAGAGCCTAAGCTTGGGGATGCCCCGGAAGGCATCCCCTCTTTTGTCTTCATCTATCTGTAACTTTACTTGGAGCTATATTTTTATTCACCACATGATATGTGTTTTGCTTGGAGCGTCATTTTATTTTCTTTTGTTTTGCTTGCTGTTTGAATAAAATACCAATATCCAAAATTCTTAAATTTTAGAGAGTCTTCACATAGTTGCATAATTATTCGACTACTCATTGATCTTCACTTATATCTTTCGGAGTACTTTGTCATTTGCTCTAGTGCTTCACTTATATCCTTTTAGAGCACGGCGGTGGTTTTATTTTATAGAAATAGATGAACTCTTGTGCTTCACTTATATTATTTTGAGAGTCTTTAGAACAGCATGGTAGTTTGCTTTTGTTATGAAACTAGTCCTAATCTGATGGGCATCCAAGATGGGTATAATAAAAACTTTCATATAAGTGCATCGAATACTAAGAGAAGTTTGATACCTGATGATTGTTTTGAGATATGGAGATGGTGATATTAGAGTCATGCTACTTGAGTAGTTGCGAATTTGAGAAATACTTGTGTTGAAGTTTGTGATTCCCGTAGCATGCACGTATGGTGAACTATTATGTGATGAAGTCGGAGCATGATTTATTTATTGATTGTCTTCATTATGAGTGGCGGTCGGGGACGAGCGATGGACTTTTCCTACCAATCTATCCCCCTAGGAGCATGCGCGTAGTACTTTGTTTTGATAACTAATAGATTTTTGCAATAAATATGTGAGTTCTTTATGACTAATGCTGAGTCCATGGATTATACGCACTCTCACCCTTCCACCATTGCTAGCCTCTCTAGTACAGCGCAACTTTCGCCGGTACCATAAACCCACCATATACCTTCCTCAAAACAACCACCATACCTACCTATTATGGCATTTCCATAGCCATTCCGAGATATATTTCCATGCAACTTTCCACTGTTCCGTTTATTATGACACGCTCCATCATTGTCATATTGCTTTGCATGATCATGTAGTTGACATCGTATTTGTGGCAAAGCCACCGTTCATAATTCTTTCATACATGTCACTTATGCATCATTGCACATCCCGGTACACCGCCGGAGGCATTCATATAGAGTCATATTTTGTTCTAAGTATCGAGTTGTAATTCTTGAATTGTAAGTAATTAAAGTGTGATGATCATGATTATTAGAGCATTGTCCCAGTGAGGAAAGGATGATGGAGACTATGATTCCCCCACAAGTCGGGATGAGACACCGAACGAAAAAAAGAGAAAAAAAGAGGCCATAAAAAAGAGAAAAGGCCCAAATAAAAAATAAAAAAATAAAAAATGAGAGAAAAAGAGAGAAGGGGCAATGCTACTATCCTTTTACCACACTTGTGCTTCAAAGTAGCACCATGATCTTCATGATAGAGAGTCTTCTATGTTGTCACTTTCATATACTAGTGGGAATCTTTCATTATGGAACTTGTCTTGTATATTCCAATGATGGGCTTCCTCAAAATGCCCTAGGTCTTCGTGAGCAAGCGAGTTGGATGCACACCCACTTAGTTTCTTTTTGAGCTTTCATACACTTATAGCTCTAGTGCATCCGTTGCATGGAAATCCCTACTCACTCACATTAATATCTATTGATGGGCATCTCCATAGCCCGTTGATACGTCTAGTTGATGTGAGACTATCTTCTCCTTTTTGTCTTCTCCACAACCACCATTCTATTCCAGCTATAGTGCTATATCCATGGCTCATGCTCATGTATTGCGTGAAGATTGAAAAGGTTTGAGAACATCAAAAGTATGAAACAATTGCTTGGCTTGTCATCGGGGTTGTGCATGATTTAAATATTTTGTGTGATGAAGATAGAGCATAGCCATACTATATGATTTTGTAGGGATAGTTTTCTTTGGCCATGTTATTTTGAGAAGACATGATTGCTTAGTTAGTATGCTTGAAGTATTATTATTTCTATGTCAATATTAAAATTTTATCTTGAATCTTTAGGATCTGAACATTCATGCCACAATAAAGAAAAATTACATTGAGAAATATGTTAGGAAGCATTCCACATCAAAAATTCTTCTTTTATAATTTACCTACTCGAGGACGAGCAGGAATTAAGCTTGGGGATGCTGATATGTCTCCAACGTATCTATAATTTTTTATTGTTCCATGCTATTATATTATCTGTTTTCGATGTTTATGGGCTTTATTATACACTTTTATATTATTTTTGGGACTAACCTATTAACCAAGAGCCCAGTGCCAATTTCTGTTTTTTCCTTGTTTTTAACTATCGCAGAAAAGGAAAATCAAACGGAGTCCAATTGACCTGAAACTTCACGGAGATCATTTTTGGACCAGAAGAAGCCCACGGAGTACCGTAGGTGGGCCAGAAGAGTCCCGAGGCCACCACGAGGGTGGGGGCGCGCACTACCCCCTAGGGGCACCCCCTGCCTCGTGCCCCACCTGACCGACTTCTTTCACCTATATATATCAACATGCCCTAGAAACATCGCACAGCACAATAGATCGGGAGTTCCGCCGCCAGAAGCCTCCGTAGAAACCGAAAACAAATCTAGACCCGTTCCGGCACCTTGCCGGAGGGGGAATCCCTTTTCGGTGGCCATCTTCATCATCCTGGTGCTCTCCATGACAAGGAGGGAGTAGTTATCCCTCAGGGCAGAGGGTATGTACCAGTAGCTATGTGTTTGATCTCTCTCGCGCGTGTTCTTGAGATGGTACGATCTTGATGTATCGCGAGCTTTGCTATTATAGTTGGATCTTATGATGTTTCTCCCCCTCTACTCTCTTGTAATGGATTGAGTTTTCCCTTTGAAGTTATCTTATCGGATTGAGTCTTTAAGGATTTGAGAACACTTGATGTATGTCTTGCATGTGCTTATCTGTGGTGACAATGGGATATCACGTGATCCACTTGATGTATGTTTTGGTGATCAACTTGCGAGTTCCGTGAACTTATGCATAGGGGTTGGCACATGTTTTCGTCTTGACTCTCTGGTAGAAACTTTGGGGCACTCTTTGAAGTTCTTTGTGTTGGTTGAATAGATGAATCTGAGATTGTGTGATGCATATCGTATAATCATACCCACGGATACTTGAGGTGACATTGGAGTATCTAGGTGACATTAGGGTTTTGGTTGATTTGTGTCTTAAGGTGTTATTCTAGTACGAACTCTATGATAGATTGAACGGAAAGAATAGCTCCGTGTTATTTTACTATGGACTCTTGAATAGATCGATCAGAAAGGATAACTTTGAGGTGGTTTCGTACCCTACCATAATCTCTTCGTTTGTTCTCCGCTATTAGTGACTTCAGAGTGACTCTTTGTTGCATGTTGAGGGAGAGTTATATGATCCAATTATGTTATTATTGCTGAGGGAACTTGCACTGGTGAAAGTATGAACCCTAGGCCTTATTTCAACGCATTGCAATACCGTTTGTGCTCACTTTTATCATTAGTTACCTTGCTGTTTTTATATTTTTAGATTACAAAAACATATATCTACCATCCATATTGCACTTGTATCACCATCTCTTCGCCGAACTAGTGCACCTATACAATTTACCATTGTATGGGGTGTGCTAGGGACATAAGAGACTCTTTGTTATTTTGTTGCAGGGTTGTTTGAGAGAGACCATCTTCATCCTACGCCTCCCATGGATTGATAAACCTTAGGTCATCCACTTGAGGGAAATTTGCTACTGTCCTACAAACCTCTGCACTTGGAGGCCCAACAACGTCTACAAGAAGAAGATTGTGTAGTAGACATCACCTCACTACCTCGTGGCCGCCTCGTTGCTTCCTTGACCACCACTCCAAGTCTCTTGGATTGCGTTTGTTCCAAAAAAGATCCTCGCGAAGGTTTTATTCGTTCGATATTCCCTTTCTGCGAAACACTGAAATAGGCAAAAAAAACAGCAATTTGCACTGGGTCTTCAATTAATAGGTTAGTCCCAAAAATAATATAAAAGTGCATATTAAAGCCCATTAAACATCCAAAACATATAATATAATAGCATGGAACAATAAAAAATTATAGATACGTTGGAGACGTATCACACAACACACAAGAGTTTGCAAGAGAGAAAGACACGGCAAAAAAATACACAGAAGAACACACTCACAACTCGGCAAATCCCTAAACTCTCTCCCCCTTCGGCATCGAGACACCAAAAGGACAAAGAGTACTGCTACAGTCACAGGTGATAGCAACGCTGAAGATCTCCATCTTCACATCCCCGCGTGGTCGCCAGCGTCTCCGTGATCGGCAGTGGGCTGCTCAGACTCTGAATCCGTCCAGGGGCAGTGCTGAGAAATCCACTCCTCCTCATCAGTGATCTTGCCCTCATACCCACTATTGACTGTAGCACCAAGCTGACGCATGAGCTCCTTGTGATGACTCCTTGACTTTTTCTCAGACACATGAGCCATATACTGCCTGTGAGACTCCATGCAGAAAAGCTTCTTCATCTTGCGCTTGAGCTTCTTTGCCCAAGAGGGATCCACACCAGAGGGCTCATAGTCCTCATCATCCTCAGCCTTAGCCTCAACCTCATCAGCACCTGACGAAATCCCAGACTCTAGAATAGGAGCGCCCTAGTGCTCCTTCTGTCTTAGGCGCTTGATCTCGTGAGAGATCATGTCACCGGTCTCCAGCAAGACACCAGGATAAGTGTGTGCCCATGCCTTCTCAATGAGCAACATAAGGTAGGGGGCATAGATGGGGAACTTGTGCTCAGTGATGGCACAGAGGAGCTCTGACCACATGACATGAGAAATATCCAAGGACTCTCCTGTGTTGTTGTCCTTCTCATGCTGGCAAAACAGTAATGTATACACAAGGTATGAATGGACCATATCCAAGCTCCCAATGCGAGGAAACAGAGTTTCTCTGAGATGAAGGATGTCCAGAAAAGGAAACAGCTCTTGGGTCTTCTTCTCCGTCACGGGGTGTGTCGGTGTCAAAACTGGCCGATCTCGGGTAGGGGGTCCCGAACTGTGCTTCTGAGGATCGAGGGAAACAGGAGACAAGGGTGACACGATGTTTACCCAGGTTCGGACCCTCTTAATGGAGGTAAAACCCTACATCATGCTTGATTGTATTTGATGAGTATAGGGGTTACAAGAGTCGATCTACCTCGAGATCGTAATGGCTAAACCCTAGATGTCTAGCCTATGTGATTTGTCTAGCCTACTAAGGATAAAAAGACGAGATCTATATCTACTGCCATATAGATAAACGGATCTTGTCTACATCATGTCATTGTTCTTATTGCATTACTCCGTTTTTCCATGAACTTAATAGACTAGATGCATGCTAGATAGCGGTCGATGTGTGGAGTAGTAGTAGTAGATGCAGGCAGGAGTCGGTCTACTAATCTTGGAAGTGATGCCTATGTAATGATCATTGCCTAGATATCGTCATAATTATTTGAAGTTCTATCGATTGCCCAACAGTAATTTGTTTACCCACCGTTTGCTATTTTTCTTGAGAGAAGCCACTACTGAAACCTACGGCCCTCGGGTCTTATTTCTCATATTTGCCTTTGCGATCTACTTTTTCCTTGCTTTTATTTTCATATCTATTAAATCAAAAATACAAAAAATACTTTGCTACACTTTATTTTATTTGCGATCTATTTATCCAATCTATTACAACCTTTTTACCATCACGCACCAATTTCTGGCGCCGTTACCCGAAAGGGATTGACAACCCCTTTAACACGTCGGGTTGCGAGGTGTTGTTATTTGTGTGCATGGGCTGTTTACGTTGTGTTGCTTGGTTGTCCTACTGGTTCGATAACCTTGGTTTCATAACTGAGGGAAATACCTACCGCCGCTGTGCTGCATCATCCCTCCCTCTCCGGGGAAATACTGACGTAGTTCCAGTTACCATCAACGACGCGTCCCGTTACAGACGGCAGGGTCCGGATACTCCAGCCGAACTGGCCTCCATTTTGGCCGATCTGTACAAGGGGAAAAAGAAGATTTTCTCCAGTTAAACTGTCGGGAGGCCTATTCCATGTACACCCCTATTGATTGGGTAAGATCTCAATTCAGCTGTATTTACTTTACTGCATGACAGACACTAATCGAATGTACTTTTTCTTTGTTGCCACCAACTAGTCATGGAGAAGGATGATCGAGGACGTCCACTGTCCTGCTCCTTAGCCGGAGGATCATAATCGCGACAAAGATCCTGGCTTTTGCAAGGATCCGGATATATACATAGAATTTGACGATGGGTATTTTATCAGGCGAGCCTTGACGGTTCGGAAGTGGCCATCATCACTGACTAGCCTCGCCTTTACCCATTCTGCATTGTGAGTATCTAGAGGCTTCTTAAGAAGAGGTCCCCATCTACACCCTTATCCATTGTACTGATCTGGATCTTCAATAGGATCGACGCTCCTGGGACCGTGTCTCCTTGAGGGCGGCCCCCACACAAGGTTGTCATTCAAAACGAAAGGGACCAGGAGTACCATGGAGACTTCACAGTCTTCCAAGAGGTATGTGTACTTAATGCTTGCCAAGGCATGAGTCCTGATTATTAAGAGTCTCTCCTTTTTATTTTTAGGAGGAGTACGCGGCAAACGGTGGGAAAACGCCCCGTTAGCCAATTGCCCACTAATACGATGCCGATCCCTCGGTTAGGGCGCAAGCAAATGCCGCGCCTGTTCTTCCTCCTCAAGAGGATTCGCATGGCGTGTCGGTCACGAATTCCGAAGTGGAAAGCGTGATGAACCACCGTCGCTTGAAGGAAGCTATGCGTGCTCCAGCCTTATCCGAACAAGAATTCACTTCACTAAGCTCAACAGATGCTTATATCCGAGCTGCTCGAGACGGCCTTGCCGGAGTTATACAGTTGTTCTTAACGAAAATACAGGTAAAGTTTGACACAATTTTGCATGGTCGTATGCCAGTAGCCCCTGAGACTTGAAGCAGTTGGCCCAACTGATTTAAGGGTTGTTATATCATCAAGTACTCACGAAGAAGAAGAACACATTGTCCAAGGAGCTTGAAGAATATCGTACCAAGCTAATTGTTCTCACCGCCGAACTGGAAGATTTGAAGAATTCCAAAAAGGCAACTAATGGTAAGCACAACAGTGTCCGGAAAATACGATTCTACGCCAACAAGAGTTTTAAATATGCATTGTTCAGTTTTCAGCAGAAGGATCGACAGAGCAGCTGGAGGAGAGGCTAAGGGCTGCTCAGGCAGACAAACAAAGGGCAAGAAGCCGCTGGTCAACGTGTATTAACACGGACCATTGATGAGAAGAACAAAATACAGGATGCAAACATCAAGCAAGCTGAAGAACTAAAGGACGTATGAGCTCAACTGTCGGATGCCTTGAAGGAGAACGGAAAATTGAAAGGCGGCATATTCAGTATGTCCTTTATCCTGATTTTCATACGGTCCCTTGATGGAAAGTTTTACAAAATTGTTCTTGTAGGTTTGCTAACCGGGTGGCCCGAGGGAGAAGTGTCCGGATTTCAAGGCAACTTGCTGCAAGAGCTATCCCAAGTGCACGAGCGATCTCGCAAAGTCATGAGGAACATGGCTAAGGCTTTGTGGCCATCCGAATCTCCTCCAGAAATTATGGAGGATCTTGTGCATTTATTCAAGGGAGCTCGACACCGCTTTGAACTATGGAAGGCATCAGCATGTCGAGAAGGTGCACGAGAAGCCTGGGCCATGGTGAAAACATGGTATACCGGACTTGATCCGAATCATATGGCCCGGGTCGGACCTCGGAGACCAGACAGACAAGAAATTATGGTCAGCTTGGTGTACGACCAAGTAAAGATAGCCGCCAAATTTTCCCAACAGGATGTAAACTAGACAGCCTTATAGATGGTATAGATAAAGAGTAGGTGTTTGATTCCATGTAACAATGTGATGTATCATCAAACTTATCTCTGGCCGAAATTGAAAAGATTGTCATGGCAGACCTTCTGCTTCAACCTCCGAAACCCAAGGGTTGGAGTGTTTCTGAATACTATACCTGTGGTAGACACCAAGTATGTTCAGAAACCAGGCAATCCAGTCATGGTGCTTGAACAGACAAACTGTATTCGGGGAGTTATGTTATATTACTTTTTAACGTAAGAAACATCTTCCAGAGAGAATAGTTCCATTAAGGGTTCCTCTCCCTGGGTCATCATGCGTTATTTATGCATGCCTAAGCTATGATACTAAAAAATCACAAGAAGCTTTATATTTTGGGAGTTTTATATTACAACAAAGGCAATTCCTCGTTTGTCCGCCGACCAATTATTCTCTTAAGAATGCTAGCTTTCGGCTTCACCCATCTGAGGTACATGTCTGGATGACCCGGTTGTAACAATCACATAGGTGCTCCCTTTATGCCCTAGCCGAACAAGTGGGAACGTAGGGCATAAAGCACAGGAGCCAGACAACCTAGCTTGGCAAAAACTTAAGTCATAAAGGTGCATATAATGGCGAAGAAAAGGACGTATGTGAGAAGACAACACATATATATGGTGAGATCTATGCTCCAAATAATAATAAGCTTTTATTAAGAGAAGCCCCCAGTTGTGGTGGGGTGTGTACATTTAAGGATGTATACCCCGCAAGTGTGCGGCTTACCCGAACACATGTTGGAAATCGTATAAAAAGGAGAAAAAGGAAAAATTGAAAATGAGAAAAAGAAACGAACAAAGGTGTATGTCCGGATTTAGGCGTAGAATCTTTGGAGCCGAGCAGCGTTCCATGGGTTCGGCTCTAAGCGATTATCCGATGCATTGCGAAGGCGATAGGCTCCTCAAGTGAGAACTTCATCTATAATGAAGGGACCCTCCCATTTTGGTTTGAGCTTGTCCTTTTTCTTCTCTGGTAGGTGTAGAACGAGCTCACCGACATTATAAGTCTTTGCCCACACTTCTCTGCTTTGATATCTCCGAGCATGTTGTTGATAGAATGCGGAACGGGCCTTCACAACATCGCGCTCCTCCTCCAGGCCGTCTCGATCGTCCTGCCAATCGAGATCGGCTTCTCTCTCTTCATAAATGCGCACTCGAGGTTAGTCATGAATAATGTCGCATGGCAAGACAGCCTCTGCGCTGTACACCATAAAGAAGGGTTTGTATCCGGTCGTGCGATTGGGTGTGGTCCGCAGCCCCTAGAGTACGAAATCGAGTTCCCCAACCCAGTGCTTATCTGATTCCTGTAAGGAGCGCACTAGTCTAGGTTTGATGCCGCTCATTATCATGCCATTAGCTCGTTTGACCTGGCCGTTTGTTTGAGGGTGATAAACGGAGGCGTAGTCGAGCTTAATGCCCAGATTAGCACACCAAGTTTTCGCCTTGTCGACTGTAAAGTTAGAACCATTGTCAGTAATGATGTTGTGCGGGACGCCATAACTGTGTACAACACCGGATATGAAATCGATCACCGGTACGGCTTCGGCCGTTTTTACCGCTTTGGCCTCTATCCACTTGGTGAATTTATCCACCATAACCAGCAAATGCTTTTTATTATGGCTTCCCTTTAAGGGGTCCAACCATGTCTAGCCCCCAGACAACGAAAGGCCAAGTAATGGGGATTGTTCTGAGGGTAGTGGGCAGCAAATGGCTTTGATTAGCAAAAGGCTGGCATCCGACACAACGCTGTACAAGGGCCTGTGTGTCCGCTCGGGCTGTGGGCCAGAAGAAGCCTATACGTAAAGCTTTACTTACTAGGGCCCGGGCTGCGGCATGATGGCCACCGAGGCCAGCATGTAATTCGGCCAAGAGCTGCCGCCCCTCCTCTTCTGAGATACATCTTTGAAGGACTCCGGTGGTAATTTTATTGTAGAGCTCTCCCTCGTGGACTTTATAGGCCTTAGAGCGTCGGACTATGCGATAGGCCTCGTTCTGATCATTAGGGAGCTCCTTCCTATTAAGGTAGGCCAAGAAGGGTTCGGTCCATGGAGAAATGGCCGCCGTGATTACATGAGCGGAGGGTGTTTGCTCTGTGCTCGAGCCCCCGATGATATCTGAATCATGTTCCGCGTCCGGGGATATGATCGGCACCGGACTGTTATTTCCGCTCTCATCTTGCCATACCACGGATGGTTTGAAAAGCCTTTCCAAAAAGGTGTTAGGCGGGATGGGGTCGCGTTTAGTGCCCATTCGAGCAAGGATGTCCGCTTCCTGATTGCTATCTCGAGCCACATGATGAAACTCGAGCCCCTCAAATCGAGTGGATATTCTAAGTATGGCATTGCAGTAGGCCGCCATCTTTGGATCCTTTGCATCGAATTCTCCATTTATTTGGGATATCGCGAGGTTGGAATCCCCACGCACTTCGAGGCATTGTATGCCCATGGAAACGGCCATCCGGAGTCCATGTAGGAGCGCTTCATATTTGACTGCATTATTGGAATCCGTATACATGATTTGCAATACATAACGGACTGTGACCCCTGTAGGGGATATTAGGATGACACCGCCCCCCAGCCCGGCTAACATTTTGCAGCCGTCAAAGTACACCACCCAGTTGGAGTATATGCTATACTCTTTAGGGAGTTCGGCTTCTGTCTATTCGGCGATGAAGTCAATCAACACCTGCGATTTAATAGATCGGCGTGGCTTGTATGTTATTTCGAATGTTAGGAGCTCTATAGCCCATTTGGCGATGCGGCCGGTGGCGTCTCGGTTGTTTATGAGATCATTGAGTGGTACTTCAGAGGCCACCGTGATCGAGCACTCTTGAAGGTAGTGCCGCAGCTTTCGAGATGCCATGAAGACCGCATATGCTATCTTTTGATAATGCGGGTATCGGGATTTACATGGTGTGAGGACCTCCGATATGTAATATACTAGTTTTTGGAGTGGGAATTTGTGTCCCTCTTCCTCTCGTTCGACAACAAGAACAACGCTCACTACTTGGTGAGTTGTTGATATGTACAGAAGCATGGGCTCGCCAACATTTGGTGCTGCCAGAATTGGGTTGTTTGCTAACAAAGTTTTTATTTCTTCCAACCCGGCCGTCGCCGCAGCCGTCCACTCGAGGTGATCGATACGTCAGAGCAGGCAATAAAGTGGTAGTGCCTTTTCTCCCAGTCTGGAGATAAAGCGGCTCAGGGCTGCCATGCACCCAGCTAGTTTTTGGACTTGCTTTAGGTCTATTGGTGTCGCTAATACAAGGCTCGGATTTTGGCCGGATTTGCTTCGATTCCTCTATTGGAGACAATAAACCCGAGCAGTTTTCCGGCTAGGATGTCAAAAACACATTTTTCCGGATTGAGTCGTATGTCAAATGTTCGGAGGTTGTCGAATGTGAGGCGTAAGTCATCCAACAATGATTTGACATGTTTGGTTTTGATGACTACATCATCTACATATGCCTCCACTGTCTTGCCAATTTGTTTTTCCGGGCATGTTTGGATCATGCGCTGGTAGGTGGTGCTGGCGTTTTTTAGCCCGGAAGGCATAGTGTTAAAGCAAAAGGGCCCGTACGGAGTGATGAATGTCGTTGCGGCCTGATCAGATTCCTTCATCTTAATTTGATGGTATCCGAAGTATGCGTCGAGGAAGCACAGTGAGTCATGCCCTGCGGTTGCATCAATGATTTGGTCAATGCGGGGCAGTGGGAAGGGGTCCTTAGGGCAAGCCTTGTTTAGGTCTTTGAAACTGACACAGAGGCGCCGGGACTTATCCTTCTTTGGCACCATGACCAGGTTTGCCAGCCAGTCCGGGTGTTTGATCTCTCTAATGAATCCGGCTTCAAGTAGTTTGGCTAGCTCTTCCCCCATGGCTTGTCGCTTGGGTTCGGAAAAGCGCCGCAGCGTTTGCTTGAATGGTTTAAAGCCCTTAATTGTATTGAGGCTGTGTTCGGCCAGTCTGCGTGGGATTCCTGGCATATCCGAAGGATGCCAGGCAAAGATGTCCCAATTTTCACGCAAAAACGCTCTTAAGGCAGCGTCAATCATTGGATCCAGCTGTGCTCCAATGGCTATAGTTTTGTTAGGATCTGTTGGGTGCACTTGAAATTTGACTATTTCACCTGCTCGTTTAAAGGAAGTGGATTTGGGCCTCTTGTCGAGGATTACATCGTCCTTGTCCACTGTAGAGCGGAGAGTAGTCAGTTCCTCGGCCGGCAGTGCCTCAGATAGCGCCTCGAGGGCTAGTGATGTGGTTTTGTTTTTGGCACGGAGTGCTATATCCGGATCACTGGTGATGGTGATAACTCTGTTGGGCCCTGGCATTTTGAGCTTTATGTACCCGTAATGGGGTATAGCTTGAAAAGCGGATGAATGCTTCTCGCCCTAATAGGCATGATATCTGTTGTGGAAATGTGCCACATGGAAGAGCAACTCTTCGGACCTATAGTTCTCCGGCGTGCCGAATACGACGTTGAGTTTAATCCTCCCCGAGCTTATTACTTCTCGACTGGGGATGATGCCTCGGAAAGTGGTGCCGCTTTGCTCAATGCGACTTTTATTCACCTGCATTTTTTGGAGTGTATCTTTGTAAATGAGGTTTAATCCGCTGCCACCGTCCATGAGTACTTTTATGAGCCGAAAGCCATCTACTATTAGGTTTAAGACCAAAGCGGCTCGTGCTCGGACAGATTTGGCCCTTGGCTCATCCTCAGCGTTGAAGGTTATCGCCATGTTGTTCCAAGGATTTACTGCTGCAACCTGGTTGACTTCGGCAAGGTCGCACAGCGCCCTCTTGCATCGTTTATTGGAAGAAAAGGTCTCGAAGACCATAAAAACGTTGAGATCGGCATTTTCCGAAGAGTGCCTCTCTTGAGGAATGCTGGTGAGGATGGCCTCACTGCTCTTAGCCACCTGCCAGGGTACCCAACATGCCTGAAGGCTATGTGTTGGTTTGGTATTCGGCGTTGTGTGTATCTGGCAAGGTTTATCGAGTAGGTCATCGGGGAAAGTTCTGTGTCCCGTAAAGGGCTTCACTTTTTTGTCCATGGGATTATGATCGGGTACCCCATAGGGGTGCATCCTTTTTGTCCGCCCGGTGGGCTGCTTGAAGGCCGAAGGATCCCACCGAGCTATTTGTGCCTTCCAGGTGCTTTCCATTGCACTAAATTTCTGGACTATGTGTGCCAGATCTGAAAAGTGCGGCATGCGGCGGCGGTTGAGGGCACTAAGGATTCCCTCGTCCGTGCAATTGCGGTGAAATATTGAAATCGCGGCATCGTCACAACAGTCCTTGATTTTGTCTTTAACAAGGAGGAACCTGGCCCAAAAGTGGTGGACTGTTTCCTCAGGTTGTTGCCGTACGTACATTAGGTCGCATACATCTGGATGACCTAAGTTGTTTGGGGAATATTTTATGTGGTGGGTGGGTGGGCTGAAATCCGAATCCTGGCCCATTATTGCATCCGAAATTTGAAGAATCTGCAAAGTCACCGGTCCAGGGTCCGAAGTGTCCTGGCAGTTTTCAGGCTCAATGCCTGGTTCTATGTTCGGAGGACAAGAGGTCTCTTCCCGAAGATGGGTATCCGGCTCGTGTGACTCGGAAATCCGAACATAGTTTGTTCTCAACTTGGGGGAGAAGTATCATCGGCATGTTCTTCCACGACCGCTAGCATATGGGTCATCGGCGGGGACCTGATTTCCCTCTGATCGGGTTTAAGCCCAATCCGATAGTAGTCTATTGCTACTCCCAAGGCGGCAATGCGATCAAGTAGCTCATTTAAAGACGAAATATCTATTGGATCCATCTTTTCGGGGTGTTCGAGGCCAACGTGAAGGCGATGTTTAGCGATTTCGAGGGCCACCCTTGGCTTAAAGGCCGTGTGGACGCCCATTGTGAAACTGCCGAGCTGGAGGAGCTGTCCCGGAGCTAGGGTTTCTCCCGAGGTGATGCTGTCATTAATGACAAGGCGAGCCATCGATCCCATCATCGACAACACAGTGGAACTCTCACTGAAAGCACCAATGTTGGTGTCAAAACCAGCCGATCTTGGGTAGGGAGTCCCGAACTATGCGTCTGAGGATCGAGGGAAACAGGAGACAAGGGTGACACAATGTTTACCCAGGTTCGGGCCCTCTTAATGGAGGTAAAACCCTACGTCCTGCTTGATTGTATTTGATGAGTATAGGGGTTACAAGAGTCGATCTACCTCAAGATCATAATGGCTAAACCCTAGATGTCTAGCCTATGTGATTTGTCTTAGCCTCTATGGACGAAACCCTCTGGTTTATATAGACGCCGGAGGGGTCTAGGGTTGTACAGAGTCGGTTTACAGAGAAAGGAAATAATACATCCGAACTCTAAGCTTGCCATCCATGCAAAGGAGAGTCCCATCTAGACACGGGGAAAGGTCTTCTGCCTTGTATCTTCACGGCCCTCCAATCTGGCCCATACCAAATTATCTGGACGCCCGTGGACCCCTTAGTCCAAGACTCCCTCAGGGTGAATCTTCACAGTGTTGTAAGGCCAGAGAGCCTACTTGTGAGTAGAAGTGACATTCTTGTGAGGACCAAAGCCGACTGGGTTGTCAAGTCCTTGGTCTTCAACACCCAACAGTTCCATGAACGCCTTCCATTTGACTGAGAGAAGTCTGCCATTTGTCATCCAAGTCAAAGTTCTTTCCTCATCAGTGCCAAGGTGGACCGTGACATAAAAATGAGCCACCATGTCCGCATCAAAATCCTTGTTGAACTCCGTGAGCTTGAGAATGTTCAACTAAGCACACATATACAGTGCCTCTCCAAAGTAAGCATGATCCTTCTCCATAAACGAAATGTCGATGGAGCGAACATCAACATAGAGATTCTTCTTTGCTTTGAGCACATCAAAGTAGACAGACCACTGAAACCAGTTCCAGAAAGAATGATTGACAAGAGTTGGATCTTGATCATGATTATAGGGGTTGCGGCGACGAGCGGCATAGAATTCCTTAGCAGTCATCTCTGTCACAGACTTGGGCTTCGTCTTGGGCTTCTTGGCAACGCTCTTGGAGGGCGCCTTGGGCTGAGTTGGAGGAGCACTTGAAGAAGCAGCCGCTGTCTCAAAAGTGCGATAGCGCTTTGATCCACCCGGACGCCCGGGGTTGACACGATGGACAGGGTGCTCCAAAGGGCCATCACCTGGAACCAAACACACGAACAAACAAGGCAAAGAGGAAATGAGCATAAGCCGGCAGAAAAGCAACAAAGATCAAAGTATGGTATGAGAAAGATGGAGGTTGGCATCCCAGCGGGAGTGCTGCTACCAGGAAACGGTAGCACCGCCTACCGCCTCCAACGGTAGCACCGCTCTATGGGAGCGATAGTACTGCCCGAGGCAGAGGACGGCAGTTTGACTACTGCCGCGGCCAAAACCGGTACTACCGGGGGTGCGAAAATCAAAAATACCCCTACCAAAATTTAATCCAACTAGTCTATCAGCCTTCAACATCCTACTCAAGCCTCGATTTGGCCAAAAATTGATAAATGCAAAGACTATTGCCCCAAAAGCCTAGATCTAAAAATTAGAAGCAACGAAGAGAAGAACGGGGGCAATGCCAGCATCCATGGCAAGAGGAAGTGCTGGGGATAGATTCCACCGATTGTAAATGCAAAGGATGGCTCAGAGAAGTCGGCCCGGCGGCGGCCTCCCGCGATGAGTTCGTCGCTGGAGCAAAAGAGGAACGGGTGGGGCGAATTGAATGGGTATGGGGGAGAAAAGAAACTTCCCCTACCCGACATAACCCCCCCCCCAGTCCCGCCCAGCAGCGGTAGTAGCGCTCAGGCGGGCGGTAGTACCGCTTGATGCCATTAAGCGGTAGTACCGCCCAGCAAGAAACTCGACAAACCATATGACAAAAAGGCTTAGCTCCAACAAAATAAACACCAAAATGAGTCGAGGGAGCACCTTAAAGAGCAAAACACCACCAAAAACCAAAGATGCACCCACGAAGAGACTAGAGGCAAAACACCAAACAACACAAAACAAAACAAGAGAGAAACCACACAAGTCTCAAAGAGAGGGCGGTGGCCGAGGCCACCAATGTTTGAGTCAAGAGGTATGGCACCGCGATGATTTTAACCTTGGGCCCATGACCTAAACTCATCTTTGAAGCACAAGTACTATAAAAGATGGCTAAAGTGAAAGACGTGATTGATTTATGCATATTGGGGGGAGGGAGAGTTCATTGAGAGAACAACAGTCCCCCTATATCCATGCCTACATATAGAACAAGATATGATGATGAGTGTGGTGGGGTGTGCCTAGATTCAAGCCACATTACTCAAATCAATGATATTTAGCTCATGCATTAACTCATGAAATCTTGCTTCATCTAGAGGCTTGGTGAAAATATCCGCTAGTTTCTCTTGAGTGTTGATGTAGATGATATCAATATCTCCACACTTGATGTGATCGAATCTCAATATGCTTCTTATTGCTCTGTTGCAATGGATTGAGAGAGATCTAGATAACACTTTCATTGTCACATGGAAGAGGCACTTTGTCACATGTGACATCGTAATTCTTTAAAGTTTGCCTCATCCATAGCAATTGTGCACAACAACTTGCGGTGGCTACATACTCGCCCTCGGTGGATAAGAGAGATATAATTTTGCTTCTTTGAAGACCAACTCACCAAGGAGCGACCAAGGAATTGACACCCTCCGGAAGTTGACTTCCTATCCACACAATCTCCCTCCCAATCCGAATCCGAGTAACCCATGAGATCAAAGCTTGCTCCTTTGGGATACCATAAGCCAAAGTTTGGGGTATGAGCCAAATATCGAAAGATTCGCTTGATCGGCACAAAGTGACTTTCCTTAGGCGCGGCTTGAAACAGTGCACAAATTCCCACACTCAACATGATATCCGGTTTAGATGCACAAAGGTAAAGCAAGGATCCAATGTGGAACGATATACCTTTTGATCCACCGCTTTACCATTGGGATCACTGTCAAGCTTGCATTTGGTGGGAATTAGAAACTTGACCGGCTTGACATCATCTAGCTTGAATTTCTTGAGCATGCCTTGGGTATACTTGGCTTGGTTGATGAAAGTTCCTTCTCTTCTTTGTTTCACTTCGAACCCAAGAAAGAACTTTAATTCTCCCATCATAGACATCTCAAACTTCTCACTCATTAGTGCGGCAAACTCATCATTAAAAGATTTGTTAGGAGAACCAAAGATAATATCATCAACATATAGTTGGCATATGAACAAATCCACTTTGACCCTCTTAGTAAAAAGAGTGGGATCCATTTTCCCAATTTCAAACCTACGATCTTGCAACAACTCGGTAAGGTACTCATACCACGCACGTGGGGCTTGCTTAAGACCATAGAGCACCTTTTTGAGTTTGTATACATGAGTGGGAACTTGGGATCCTTGAATCCTGGAGCTTGTTTGAAATACACCAACTCACTCAAAGGACCATTAAGAAATGCACTTTTCACATCCATTTGTTGCAATTTAAAGTCCTGATGAGATGCATATGCAAGCAACATGTGAATAGATTCAAGACGAGCAACAAGGGCAAAGGTTTCACCGTAGTTGATACCCTCGACTTGGGAGTAGCCTTGTGCCACCAATCTTGCCTTGTTTCGAACAACAACACCATTTGCATCTTGCTTGTTCTTGAAGATCCATTTGGTTCCTATGACATTATGTTCCTCCATTAGCCTTGGCACTAATTCCAAAACTTGATTGCGCTCAAAGTTGTTGAGTTCATCGTGCATGGCTTCAAGCCAATCCTCATCATCAAGCGCCTCATGTACCTTTTGGGGCTTAACACACGAAACAAATGTGTGATGCTCACAGAAGTTTGATAATTGTTTATGAGTAGTTACCCCTTCTCAAGCTTCCAAGCACATTCTCCATTACATGTTGTTGATGCTTTAGCTTGGAAGCCACCTTAGCGGCACGATGCTCCAAAAGTTCCTCAATGGGCATTTGAGGATCATCTTGCACATCTTAAGCACCGTCTTGAGTTTTCTCTTGATCTTGAGCTTGCTCTTGATCTTGAGCACTGTCTTGAGCTTGCCCTTGACCTTGAGTTTGCTCTTGATCTTGAGCGCGCTCGGAGGCATGAACTTGATCTTGGGCATCAGTTGGTGCATCACCATCTCCATGGAGTATATCTTGCCCTTGATCTTGTTAACTGGGTTGAGGGCCTTCATTTTGTTCTTCGGAAGCGTGTGGGTCTAGTGTAGGTGATGGCTCCACTTGAGTAGAGCATTGTCCTTCTCCTTCGGCCACAAGGGGTTCCTCAATGGGGAGTATTTGACCAATCCCCATTCTTCTTATGGCTTGGGGAGGAATTTCATCACCTACATCACAAAGACCACTTGGAGCCGTTATTTTCATCAAACTCCATGTTACACGTCTCCTCAATGAGTCTGGTGAACTTTTTGAGGACACGGTAAGCATGAGAGTTTGTAGCATAACCAACAAATATGCCCTCTTGAGCTCTAGGTTTGAATTTAGACAAACGAACACCTTTCTTGAGAATGAAACACTTACAACCAAACACCCAGAAGTACTTGAGGTTGGGCTTCTTTCCGGTAAGTATCTCATATGGAGTATTGTTCAAGCCTTTGGGGAGGTAGAGCCTATTGGAAGCATGACATGCAGTGTTGGTGGCTTCGGCCCAAAAGTTGTACGGAGATTTGAATTCCGCCATCATGGTCCTTGCCAAATCCATCAATGTTCGGTTCTTCCTCTCTGCTACACCATTTTGTTGAGGGGTGTAGGGTGCGGCATATTGGTGCTTGATCCCCTCGTCACTAAGAAACTCATCCAAGGTGTAGTTCTTGAACCTGGTGCCGTTGTCACTTCTAATCATCAAGATCTTTGCTTCATGTTGATGTTGAGCTTCATTTGCAAAGTTGATGATGGTTTGTTGAGTCTCACTCTTCCTCTTGAAGAATTATACCCATGTGTATCTTGAGTAGTCATCCACAATCACCAAGCAATATTTTATTCCATCGAGACTATCAAAGGATGGAGGACCAAAGAGATCCATGTGAAGGAGCTCCATGGGCCTCTTTGAGTAGATGATAGTCCATGGTCGGTGAGCCATTTCATGAAGCTTTCCTTTGATACAAGCACTGCAAGCACGGTCTTTGGCAAAACTCACATTTGTTAGTCCACACATGTGGTCCCCTTTGAGGAGACTTTGCAAAGATTTCATATTGATGTGGGCTAGACGGGGATGCCAAAGCCAACCCACATCAACTTTAGCCATTAGGCAAATCGCGGTCTTAGTGGATCGCTCCAAAAAGTTCACCACATAGAGACCGTTCTTGACATGCCCAACAAAGGCTACTTTAAGATTCTTGCTCCACAAAAGGGACACGATATTAAGATCAAATAATGTTGCAAATCCCATAAGTGCAAGTTGATGAACGGAAAGTAAATTGTATGCAAGGGACTCAACAAGCATGACCTTATCAATAGATAAATCTTGAGAGATGACCACCTTGCCAAGCCCCAATACCTTAGAAGTTGAAGCATCACCTAATTGGACATGGGTGGGAATAGATGGAATTGGATGCACATCCACCACCAAGTCCTTGCTCCCGGTCATATGATTTGTTGCTCCACTATCGAGCAACCATGACACCCCACGGGAAGCAAACTCCTAGAAGAGATCAATGCTTGGATTTAGGTACCCATTTTTGAATGGGTCCTTTGATGTTATTAAAAGGGTCTTAGAAACCCAAATAGACCATTCGATGTACTCATAAGAAGAACCAACAAATTTGGCATAAACATGCCCATCACTAGCAGGGCACAAAACATAAGAGGGGTTAAAGTCGTCGGCTTTGTTGCTAGGCGTGGTTTTGCCCTTCTTGGCATTACCACCCACTTCCTTGGTCTTCTTCTTCTCATGAGCACCCTCACTCGCCTTGACAAGGTGTCATTGAGTGGGAGAGGTTTCTTGGTCTTGTTCTTCTTATTGTTCTTTGACTTGGGTACAAACCCAAGTCCCTCCTTTCCTACAACTTCCTTTTGATTGCTCAAAAGGTCATTGAGGTTCTTCTCGCCTTGTATGCAAGTCACAAGGCCCTTCTCAAGTTGCTCTTTCAACTTATCATTTTCCTCGACAAGATGAACATGCTCACAATAAGGGTTAGTAGCATGGGCATTATCAATTTGAACGAAAGAAGGGCAAGTGGAAATCTCCTTAGTTAGTTTCACTTGGAGTTGATCATGAGACTCCTTGAGAGAAGCATGAGCACCCTTAAAGACCTTGTGAGCCTTGTCATGTGTATCTAACTCTTCCTTGAATCTATCTTGGCCAACCCTTGCAACTTTCTCAGATTTAAGCACACAAGTAAGAACAATAGCATGATAAAGATATTTTTGTAATTTAGCATGATCAACATTGTGTGACTCCTCAATAGTCAAACGAAGATCTCGCTCTTCCTCGAGAGCAATGGAAAGATCCGCAATCTCATCGGCATAGTAACGACTATGCCCCTCCAACTTGGAGATAGTATCCTCATGAGACTCGATGATATCATTGGCCTCACCAAGTTGTTCCGAGATAGCAACAAAGTTCTTCTTGGACTCACCCTTGAGCTTGCTCACAAACCTGGTGAACTAATTCTCATCAACTTTCTCCACCTCACTATCATCAACACAATCTAACAATTAAGGAGTAGTAATGATGGGGGTTTTGATGTTAGGAGTTACATTTTTGATACCTTTGGCCATGAGACACTTTGCAATGGTGTTTTTGTTGGGTCGCCGAAGAAAGACACCTTGGAGGGGGAAGATATAGCAATGGTAATGGTTGTCATTGCCATTCCTTCTCCACTTGTATCTTCCTAATCATCATCGGAGGGGTACTCTTCATGTGCCACCAAGCCCTTTAGAGGTGATTTTTTGGTGAAGTTGTTCATGCTAGGGAAAGACTTGGCTTTGTCTTTGTGAATGAGTTTGCCACCATTCTCTTCCCTCTTCTCGTAAGGGCACTCCACCACAAAGTTACTCACATTGCAGCAATTGTAGTAATTCCTTATTCGTTGCTTGTTCTTTGACCCACTTGAGTTGTTGTTGGTGAAGTTGGGCCTTGAGTTCCTCTTGTTGCTCCAAAACTGCCTTGACGCAAGAGCCATGTGCTCATGGTAGGAATATTTGGTGTCCTCGGGGCAACCCTCCTATTCTTCTTCCTCCTCTTCATCTTATGGAATGGCCTTGGCCTTGAAAGCAAGGGTCGGAGTGCTTTTCTTTTACTGGACACGAGCAAGAGCATTGTCGGCGATCTTGTTCATGATGTTCATGGCAATAAACACATCCAACACTTCACTTGAGGTTAGGGTGTGAAAGTCCGGCCTTTGACGAATGACAGAAGACATTGCTTTGTTGAATGGCATGATGGCCTTGAGAAACTTGTGCTTATGGTTTTGGAGAACGACCGCAAGAGTAGTCACCCTCCGGTAGAGATCACGCGGATCCTCATCTTCAAGCATCACGAACTCATCGGTCTCATCAAGGACCACCTCAAAGTTGGACCGTTGGATGCTTGAGCTTCCCTTGTACATGGACACAATGTGCTCCCAACAATCCTTTGCATGAGTGAAAGGACGAAGGTGAGATAGATATCCGGGTGGGACCGCATCTTGAAGAATGAACAAAGCGGAGTGATTGTATTGATTGTCCACTTCTTCTCTTAGGATGAAGTTGTTTGGATCATGCGGGTAGAAGCCTTGCTCAATGATTCTCCAAAGGTTAGTTGAGCAATGATTCAAAACATACTTAATGTGAAAGACCCAATTAGCAAAATCACCCTACCATGAATATTAATGCGAGGTGTAGGGACCGGTCCTCCATAGACCGGGCGAGGGGGAACTGAGGCAAAGGTTCCCGTCCCATTCTTGTCATGAGGGGAAGGAACATGAGTACCTTTAGCCGCTTCCTTGGCGGAATTGGCCTCCGTCCTCCGATGTCGTGGGATTACCCACAAGCAAGGGATCGGGAGGGGATTTCATCCCCTCGAGTAATTCTTCAAACATGGACTTGACTTCGGCTGTCATAGATGTCTTAAGTGAATCCATAGCTTCATTTAAGTCATCTTGAGTGATCGAAGTCAACTCCACGGCCTCGCGCACTTCCTCCTCGGTGTCAACTATACTCTTTGGGTGGTGAAACCCTTAATAAAGAAATGAGGCTCTGATACCAATTGAAAGGATCGATATGGTTGACTAGAGGGGGTGAATAGGCAACTACCAATTTTTAGCTTTTCTTAAAAAATAGGTTTAGCAACAAATAGGTTGTCTAGATGTGCAACTATGTGAACAACCTATATGATGCAAACAACAACAACAACAACAACAACAAGTGCAAGTAAAGGGTACAACAAAATAATAGCTTGCACAAAGTAAAGGGAAGAGATAACCACAAGTGGAGCCGGTGGAGATGAGGATGTGTTACCGAAGTTCCTTTGGGGGAAGTACGTCTCCGTTGGAGCGGTGTGGAGGCACAATGCTCCCCAAGAAGCCACTAGGGCCACCATATTCTCCTCACGCCCTCATACAATGCGAGATGTCATGATTCCACTAGTGGTTCCCTTGAAGGCGGTGACCGAACCTTTACAAACAAGGTTGGGGATATCTCCACAACTTTATTGGTGGCTCCCAACGATACCACGGAGCTTCACCATAATGGAATGTGGCTCCAAGGTGACCTCAACCGTCTAGGGTTCTCAAACACCAAAGAGTAATAAGGTCCGCAAGGGATTAGCAGGGGGATCAAATTTCTCTTGGTGGAAGTGTAGATCCTGGCCTTCTCAACCAATCCCTATAAAATCAACAAGTTTGATTGGCTAGGGGGGAGATCGGGCGAAAATGAGCTTTGGAGCAACAATGGATCTTGGGGGAAAAGAGGTAGGTATTCTTTGGGAAGAAGACCTCCTTTTATAGTGGGGAGAGCAATCCAACTGTTATCCCCTCCTCAGCCTGCACAGAGTTGTACTATCGCTCAAGGGAGCGATACTACCACATAGACAGAGAGCAGAGGCCTCAGAGGAGGAAGGGAGACGGGAGTGCTAGCCCGGGCGGCACTATCAGCGGTGGTAGGGCAGTACTACCGCTTGCAAGCGGTACTACTATGCCTACTGCTGCTCCTACTATCGCCTGAAAGTGCAACTATCCCTGGGTGGTTTTGGTAATTCCTAACAACAAATAGCTCATTAAACTAATGCTCTTTCAAGATGATCATTTCAGAAAGTTCAGTGATTGGCATGGCTTGGACTAGGAATGTGGACCCCTCAAAATGCTAAGGACACATATTGGCAAAAGCTCAAGACTCTACATTTTCATTTTAGTGATCCAAGATCACATTGAGTCCATAGGAAAAGCCAATACTATTAAAAGGGGATGAGGTGTTGCTTAATGGCTTGCTTGCTCAAAATTCTTAGTGATATGCTCCAAAAGCCCTCAACCACTTTCTCATATCCACATATGTCCCAAACCAAAGTCAAACTCGGCCCCACCGAGTTGATCTATCCGGCACCACCGAGTTCATTTGACATAGCCATAGCCAGAAACCCTAATTAGTTTGGTCTCACTGATAGGGATCTCGGTCTCACCGAGATGGGATTGCAAACTCTCTATTTCCCTTCGTAATGTTTCAGTATAACCGAGATGAGCGATCGGTCCCACCGAGTTCGCAATGCAAACTCTATGTTTCCTTTTCGTAACGTTTCGGTCTCACCAAAATGAGCGATCGGTCCCACCGAGTTTGCCTCGCGAACTCTCTGTTTGCCTATTACAGAAATCGGTCTCACCGAGTTGATGTGATCGGTCTCACCGAGATTACGTTATGCCCTAACCCTAATGAAATCGTTCCCATCGAGTTGATCATATCGGTCCCACCGAAAAGCCTAATGTTCACATTTTGAACTGAATCGGTATGACCGAGTTTGTGTATTCGGTCTCACCGAGTTTGGCTAATTGTGTGTAACAGTTAGATTTTATGTGGAGGCTATATATACGTCTCCACCCATCCTCCATTCAAGGAGAGAGACATCAGAATGTCCCTACACTTCTGCCATACATTTCTGAGAGAGAACCACCTACTCATGTGTTGAGACCTAGATATTCCATTCCAACCACAAGATGTCGTAGTTGAAGGAACCTTCTCAATGATGATTCACCTACCATGATAGTTAAATAAAATATATTCCTTTGTTGTAGTGAAAATTTGGCTTTTCGCAAAAGCAATATAACCATAGAGCCTCCACCAGCCATATATGCATGTAATGATAGCATTTATCTGTTCATTGCTCTCTTGTGTAATTTTGCCAGCATATTCCATGTGTTGACCCGTTTTCAGGTTGCAACGTATCATGTTGCAGACTTTTAAGACGACGAGTAAGATGTCGTAGGTCGTTTGTCATGCACTCAGCTATGTCGTTGGAGTTGATGGACTCACTTTATCTTCCAAGCCTTCCGCTGTTATCATTATTAGATGGCCTTAAGCCATATTTATTGTAATAAGTTCTCTTTTGAGACATTCGATGTAATAAGTGAGTGATTGCTACTCTGTTGTAAATCCTTCGAAATACTATGAGTGTCAGCATTACCGATCCAGGGATGACATTGAAGCACAGAGACTTGACCATCTGAGGTCGGGTCGCTACAAGATGGTACCAGAGCACACGCTGAATGTAGGACACGAGCACTAAGATGAGCCATAGATCACTATTCTCTACTCATTTCTGACTCCTCTCCATTTTCTACTCTTTAGGATGGCAGACACAAGGAACAAGTTTACACAGCCGGATGAAGACACCCCGTTTGGACGACACTTAAAGGAAGTCACTAGGTACCTGAACATCGGAATACCAAGCTTCACCGGGACCTACACCGCCACTCTACCAGAAGAGGAACTGTAGCGACCCGACCTCAAACGGTCAAGTCTCTGTGCTTCAGTGTCATCCCTGGATTGGTAATGCTGACACACACAGTACTCGAAGGATTTATAACAGAGTGGCAATCACACACTTATTACATCAAAAGTCTCAAGAGAGAACTTATTACAATAAATATGGCTTAAGGCCATCTAATACGATAACAGCGGAAGGCTTGGAAGATAAAGTGAGTCCATCAACTCCAATGGCATAGCTGAGTGCATGACAAACGACCTATCGTACCTTACTCCTCGTTTGAAAACTCTGCAACATGATACATTGCAGCCCGAAAATGGGTCCGCACATGGAATATGCTGGCAATGTAACACAGGAGAGTAATGAACAGAGAAAAGCTATCACTACATGCATGTATGGCTGGTGGAGGCTGTATGGTTAATATGTTTTGCGAAAAGCCAATTTTTCCCTACAACAAAGGAATATATTTTATTTAACTATCATGGTAGTTGAACAATATTGAGAAGGTTCCTCCAACTCAATCCCAATTAAAAGTAATTATCAACCCAACAAATTAATTTACAGTGATGAGATCCATATGATAATCCAAGAGCCAGATACTCAAGATGTCCTTAACCGGGGACACGGCTAACCATGATTAGTTTATACACTCTGCAGAGGTTTGTGCACTTTTCCTCACAAGACTCGATCTCCTCCGTTGGATTTCTCGCACTACAGGGTGTTTGAGAAACGGATGACCGAGACACAATCTTTCAGAAGAATTTGCTCTCTACTCCGGGCGGACTGGTACACCTACAATCCCCTACATCTGCTAGTCCACCTCTTCAAGAACTCACGCAACTTACTCAACTACGCCAGAGCCCATAATGGCTTGTGGCTGCACACGGAAGTTTCTAGCATGAATATTCTTATGATCCCTTTGAGCCTGGGTGGCAGACCATAGGATGATCACACGGGTACTCCGGGATATCCTAGGACAACACTGGATTCTCCAGGTGCCCACAAGAAATCCACCCAGATGTGTATTAAAGTTGCCACCTTAAGTTGAACCATTAATTAAGAACTCACATTTGTTATGGATACACTAAAACCCAGTCCACGTCTACGAGCATAGCATGGCAATATAAGCATAACATAGAAGTAACTCCCAAGGGTTTGATAACAAAACAGGTAATAGGTTCTACCTCATTATCTACTTCCTAGACCCACATGTTAAGAGATCCTACTCATGCAATGTGTGAAGGTTGAAATTAATGCATAAAAATTGGGTGATAAAGGGATCAAAGTGTTACTTGCCTTGCTGACGATCTGCAAATCCTAAAGACTCATAGTAACACGCTTCGCACTCCGGGTGTTCTATCGCAAACAAATAATAGCATACATAAGCGATCAAGCAAGGATGCACGGGTAAATCTCAAATAAGAAGATCTAACCAGAAAGTTCAACTGAAGAACTCCGGTTTGCAAAAAGAATCAAATCAAACAGAGCAACGAAACTCAAACTACGAAAGAAACAAGATCCGATTACTAATCTAGACTAAAGTCAAATTTTACAGTACCAAAATCATGTTCAAGTTGTTTAAATAGAAAGAGGGCTTTGAGACATAGATCCAGGCACTTGAATCGCCTGATTCCGATAAACGAGCGAAAAGATAAACTAAAACGAAAACCAGGGCAGAAATCACGATCGAAAATAATCGTGGAAAAACCCTGGAAAAAGAAAACTGACGAACAGGCTAACGAACAAACGTTCACTGTCTGTGGTTAATGGGTGGAAACCGTTCGTTAAAACGAACATACGGGCGTTCGCTAAATAACTAAACCGGGAAAAACTGATCTAAAAACGCATCTAGGTTTTCGTATAAAAACCGAACGGTTTTTAGAATAAAACTGACGGCTACCTCATGGATCGGGATGGCGGTGGCGGCGGCGAACTCCGGTGGCGGCGGGGTCGGCGGGGGAGCGACGGGGCAGCGGCGCGGCGGCGGGGCGGCGGTAGCAGCGTCGGAGCGGCGACGGCGGCGCGGCGAACTCCAGCGGCAGCGGCAGCGGCGAACTCCGGTGGCGGTGGCACGGATTTCAAGGCAGGGCGAGGCACTAGGGTTTGGGGCTAGGGTGGCTCGGGCCTCGACCTTAAAAAGGTCGGCCGGGTGCAGTGTCCTAGTCGGACACGGCCCGGTAAGGAGGTTGACTTTTAAAAAAAATCTGACGCGCAGAAAAACGAAGAAAAGAAATACTAAATGGAATCCAAAAATCCTGAAATAAATTTTCCCCGTCCTCTAAAAATACGCCGGACAAGGTGAACATTTATTTGGGCCTCTAGTACAATTTTGAAAAACGCATATTTTTCCTAATTCAAATAAAATAGCGATAAAACCCCAAATAAAAAATACAAATTGATCTTAATATTTTTCCTCCAACATTTCATTTATTTTGGAGAAGTCATATTATCTCCTCTCATATAATTTTAATATGAAATATTTTCGGGGAGAAAAATAATTAAAACCAAAGTGATCCTTGTTTCAATATTTGATAAAACTCAAATATGAGAACGAGGGGAAATCCCCAACTCTCTCCAAGGGTCCTTGAGTTGCTTAGGATTTCGAGGATCACAAAACGAAATGCAATAAAATATGATATGCATGAATGACCTATGTATAACATTTCAAATTGAAAATTTGGGATGTTACAAAACCTACCCCCCCCTTAAGATGAATCTCGCCCTCGAGATTCGGGTTGGCTAGAAAATAGGTGTGGGTGGTCTTTGCGTAGATCATCCTCTCTTTCCCAGGTGGCTTCGTCCTCGGTATGATGGCTCCACTGAACTTTGCAAAACTTGATAACCTTGCTGCGGGTAACTCGACTGGCAAACTCGAGAATCTTGACTGGTTTCTCCTCATACGTCAAATCACTGTCCAACTGAATTGCTTCCAGGGACACTGTATCTCTCAAAGGAATATCGGCCATCTCGGCATGGCACTTCTTTAACTGGGAAACGTGAAACACATCATGAACTCCTAATAGTCCTTCAGGTAATTCCAACTTGTAGGCAACCTCTCCCATGCGCTCCAGAACACGGTACGGTCCTACAAATCTTGGGGCTAACTTTCCCTTAACTCCAAAACGCTTAACTCCTCGCAGAGGTGACACTCGCAGATATGCTCTATCTCCGATTTCATAGACTACCTCCTTGCGTTTCGAGTCTGCATAACTCTTCTGTCTGGACTGAGCTACTTTCAGTCTATCTCGAATCAGCTTAACCTTCTCCTCGGACTCCTTAATCAAATCTGGTCCAAACAACTGCCGGTCTCCAACTTCATCCCACATCAACGGTGTTTGGCACCTTCTTCCATACAGGGCTTCAAACGGTGCCATCTTCAAACTGGCCTGGTAGCTATTGTTGTACGAGAACTCCGTGTAGGGTAAATTATCATCCCGACTAGACCCATATTCTAGTGCACAAGCTCTCAACATGTCCTCCAGAATCTGATTGACTCTCTCAGTCTGTCCATCTGTCTGCGGGTGAAAAGTTGTACTGAACTCCAGCCTGGTTCCCAAAGTCTGGTGCAGTTGGTGCCAAAACTTTGAAGTAAACTATGTTCCTCTGTCTGATACGATGGTCCTCGGAACTCCATACAGACATACGATCCCGGTCATATATATCTTGGCCAACTTTGCACTTGTATATGTGGTTTTCACTGGGATAAAGTGAGGTACTTTGGTCAAGCGGTCCACTACTACCCAGATAGAATCATATCCCGATCGGGTCCTGGTAATCCGGTGATAAAATCCATACCAAGCTTATCCCACTTCCATTCGGGTATCGGCATAGGCTGTAGTAATCCTGCTGGTTTATGATGTTCTGCCTTCACTCTCTGACATACATCACATACGGCTACATACTCGGCAATATCCTTCTTCATTCCCGTCCACCATAAACGCTCCTTCAAATCCAAATACATCTTGGTGTTTCCGTGGTGTATCGAGTATGGTGAATCGTGAGCTTCCTGCAATATCAACTTTCTGATCTCGACATTATTGGGCACAAAAATACGGTCCTCAAACCACAAGGTGTCGTGCTCATCCTCACGAAAACCTTTGGTTTTGCCTTCACTCATCTTCTCCTTTATCTCGACAATTTCTTTGTCATCCTTCTGGGCGTCTCGAATCTTTCCCAACAAGGTCGACTGAACTTCCATGGTTGTAACAAAACCTTTGGGAACAATCTCTAAACGTAGCTCCCTGAAATCTTCTGCTAACTTCTTTGGCAATCCTCCTGCTACTAAGGCATTGGCATAACTCTTTAGGCTCAAAGCGTCTGCTACGACATTGTCCCATCCCAGATGATAGTGCAACTTCATATCATAATCCTTTATAAGCTCCAACCATCTCCTTTGCCTGAGGTTCAACTCCTTCTGTATAAAAATGTACTTCAAACTCTTATGATCTGTGTACACATCACAATGGTTCCCAATAAGAAAATGTCTCCAGGTCTTGAGTGCATGTACTACGGCTGCCAACTCCAAGTCATGTGTGGCATAATTCAACTCATGCGGTCGAAGTTGTCGTGAGGCATATGGAAAAACTCTTCCGTCTTGTGCTACCTCTTGAGCTTGCGTTGGATTTCCCCGAAGAGGAAGGGATGATGCAGAAGAGTAGCGTAAGTATTTCCCTTGGTTTTTGAGAACCAAGGTATCAATCCAGTAGGAGGCCACGCTCAAGTCCCTCGTACCTGCACAAAACGATAGCTACTCGCAACCAACGCGATTAGGGGTTGTCAATCCCTTCACGGTCACTTACGAGAGTGAGATCTGATAGATATAATATTTTTGGTATTTTTGGGATAGAGATGCAAAGTAAAAAGTAAAGGCAAGGTAAAAAGCAAAGCAAGATTGAAGTGATGGAGATTGATATGATGAGAATAGACCCGGGGGCCATAGGTTTCACTAGTGGCTTCTCTCAAGAGCATAAATATTCTACGGTGGGTGAACAAATTACTTTGAGAAATTGACAGAATTGAGCATAGTTATGAGAATATCTAGGCATGATCATGTATATAGGTATCACGTCCGTGACAAGTAGACCGAAACGATTCTGCATCTACTACTATTACTCCACTCATCGACCGCTATCCAGCATGCATCTAGAGTATTAAGTTAAAAA
Source organism: Triticum urartu (assembly GCF_056163025.1). Lineage (NCBI taxonomy): Eukaryota > Viridiplantae > Streptophyta > Magnoliopsida > Poales > Poaceae > Triticum > Triticum urartu. The sequence continues at coordinate 430,750,292 of NC_141879.1, forward strand.
CAGAGTAACGCCTTAAGCAAGATGACATGATGTAGAGAGATAAATTCATGCAATATGAAATAAACCCCATTTTGTTATCCTCGATGGCAACGATGCGATACGTGCCTTGCTGCCCCTTCTGTCACTGGGAAAGGACACCGCAAGATCGAACCCAAAGCTAAGCACTTCTCCCATGGCAAGAACTACCAATCTAGTTGGCCAAACCAAACGGATAATTCGAAGAGACTTGCAAAGATAACCAATCATACATAAAAGAATTCAGAGAAGATTCAAATATTATTCATAGATAGACTTGATCATAAACCCACAATTCATCGGTCTCAACAAACACACCGCAAAAAGAAGATTACATCGAATAGATCTCCACAAGAGAGGGGGAGAACTTTGTATTGAGATCCAAAAAGAGAGAAGAATCCATCCAGCTACTAACTATGGACCCGAAGGTCTGAGGTAAACTACTCACACTTCATCAGAGAGGCTATGATGATGTAGAAGCCCTCCGTGATGACGGCCCTCTCCGGCGGAGCCCCGAAACAGGCCCCAAGATGGGATCTCGTGGATACAGAAAGTTGCGGCAGTGGAATTAGGATTTTGGCTCCTTTTATGATCGTTTGGGGATACGTAGGTATATATAGGAGGAAGGAGTACGTCGGTGGAGCTCCGAGGGGCCCACGAGGCAGGGGGCGCGCCCCCCACCCTCGTGACCTCCTCTCTGATGCCTTGGCGTAGGGTCCAAGTCTCCTGGATCACGATCGGTGAGAAAATCACGTTCCCGAAGGTTTCATTCCGTTTGGACTCTGTTTGATATTCCGTTTCTTTGAAACACTGAAATAGGCAAAAAAAACAGCAATTCTGGGCTGGGCCTCCGGTTAATAGGTCAGTCCCAAAAATAATATAAAAGTGGAAAATAAATCCCAATATAGTCCAAAATAGTAGATAATATAGCATGGAGCAATCAAAAATTATAGATACGTTGGAGACGTATCAAGCATCCCCAAGCTTAATTCCTGCTCGTCCTCGAGTAGGTAAATGATAAAAAGAGAATTTTTGATGTGGAGTGCTACTTGGCATAATTTCAATGCAAATCTTCTTAATTGTGATATGAATATTCAGATTCGAAAGATTCAAGACAAAAGTTTATATTGACATAAAAATAATAATACTTCGATCATACTAACAAAGTAATTATGTCTTCTCAAAATATCATGGCCAAAGAAAGTTATCCCTACAAAATCATATAGTCTGGCTATGCTCTATCTTCACCACACAAAGTATTTAAATCATGCACAACCCCGATGACAAGCCAAGCAATTGTTTCATACTCTAACCTTTTCAAAACTTTTTAAATCTTCATGCAATACATGAGCGTGAGCCATGGATATAGCACTATAGGTGGAAGAGAATGGTGGTTGTGGAGAAGACAAAAAGAGGGGAAGATAGTCTCACATCAACTAGGCGTATCAACGGGCTATGGAGATGCCCATCAATAGATATCAATGTGAGTGAGTAGGGATTGCCATGCAACGGATGCACTAGAGCTATAAGTATATGAAAGCTCAAAAAGAAACTAAGTGGGTGTGCATCCAACTTGCTTGCTCATGAAGACCTAGGGCAATTTGAGGAAGCCCATCATTGGAATATACAAGCCAAGTTCTATAATGAAAGATTCCCACTAGTATATGTAAGTGACATAACATGAGAGACTCTCTACTATGAAGATCATGGTGCTACTTTGAAGCACAAGTGTGGTAAAAGGATAGTAACATTGTCCCTTCTCTCTTTTTCTCTCATTTTTTATTTGGGCCTTTTTCCCTTTTTTTTATGGCCTCTTCGTTTTTTTTTGGGGGGGGGGGGCTTCTTTGGCCTCTTTTATTTATTTTTCGTCCGGAGTCTCATCCCGACTTATGGGGGAATCATAGCATCCATCATTCTTTCCTCACTTGGGACAATGCTCTAAAAATGATGATCAGCACACTTTTATTTTTCTTACAACTCAACAATTACAACTCGATACTTAGAACAAAATATGACTCTATATGAATGCCTCTGGCGGTGTACCGGGATATGCAATATGACAATGATGAATGTGTCATGATAAACGGAATGGTGGAAAGTTGCATGGCAATATATCTCGGAATGGCTATGGAAATGCCATAATAGGTAGGTATGGTGGCTGTTTTGAGGAAGGTATATGGTGGTTGTATGATACCGGCGAAAGGTGCGCGGTATTAGAGAGGCTAGCAAAGATGGAAGGGTGAGAGTGCGTATAATCCATGGACTCAACATTAGTCATAAAGAACTCATATACTTATTGCAAAAATCTAGAAGTTATCAAAGCAAAGTATTACGCGCATGCTCCTAGGGGGATAGATTGGTAGGAAAAGACCATCGCTCGTCCCCGACCGCCACTCATAAGGAAGACAATCAATAAATAAATCATGCTCCGACTTCATCACATAACGGTTCACCATACATGCATGCTACGGGAATCACAAACTTTAACACAAGTATTCTTTAAATTCACAACTACTCAACTAGCATGACTCTAATATTATCACCTCCATATCTCAAAACAACTATCATGCTTCAATCTTTTCTTAGTATTCAACACACTCAAAAGAAAGTTTCACAAATCTTGAATACCAAGCATATTATTATTAAGCAAATTACCATGCTATTAAGAGACTCTCAAAATAATTTAAGTGAAGCATGAGAGATCAATAGTTTCTTTAAAACAAATCCACCACCGTGCTCTAAAAGATCTAAGTGAAGCACATAGAGCAAAATTATAACGCTCAAAAGATATAAGTGAAGCACATAGAGTATTCTATCAAATTTTAATTCATGTATGGCTCTCTCAAAAGGTGTGTACAGCAAGGATGATTGTCGCATGCTAAAATACAAAGACACAAATAATACAAGACGCTCCAAGCAAAACACATATCATGTTGGTGAAAGAAAATATAGCTCCAAGTAAATTACCGTTGGAAGTGGACGAAAGAGGGGATGCCTTCCGGGGCATCCCCAAGCTTTGACTTTTTGGTGTCCTTGGATTATCTTGGGGATGCCATGGGCATCCCCAAGCTTAGGCTCTTGCCACTCCTTGTTCCATAATCCATCACAAGAATTCACCCAAAACTTGAAAACTTCAACATAAAACTTAAAGTAGAAAACTCGTGAGCTCCGTTAGCGAAAGAAAACAAAAGACCACTTCAAGGTACTGTAATGAACTCATTATTTATTTATATTGGTGTTAAACCTACTGTATTCCAACTTATCTATGGATTATAAACTATTTTACTAGCCATAGATTCATCAAAATAAGCAAACGACAGACGAAAAACAGAATCTGTCAAAAACAGAACAGTCTGTAGTAATCTGTAGCTAGCGCAAGATATGGAACCCCAAAAATTCTAAAATAAATTGCTGGACGTGCGGAATTTATCTATTAATCATCTGAAAAAATAATTAACTAAATATAACTCTTCAAATAAAAATGACAGCAGTTCTCGTGAGCGCTAAAGTTTCTGTTTTTTACAACAAGTTCGACAAGACCTTCCCCAAGTCTTCCCAACGGTTCTACTTGGCACAAAAACTAATTAAACACAAAAAACAAACCAAAAAATAGGCTAGATAATTTATTTATTACTAAACAGTAGCAAAAAGCAAGGAATAAAAATAAAATTGGGTTACCTCCCAACAAGCACTATCGTTTAACGCCCCTAGCTAGGCATAAAAGCGAGGATAGATCTAGGTATTGCCATCTTTGGTAGGCAATCCATAAGTGGCTCTCATGATAGTTTCATATGGAAATTTTATTTTCTTTCTTGGAAAGTGTTCCATGCCCTTTTTTAATGGAAATTGAAATCTAATATTCCCTTCCTTCATATCAATAATCGCACCAACCGTTCTAAGGAAAGGTCTACCAAGAATAATAGGGAAAGAAGGATTGCAATCTATATCAAGAACAATGAAATCTACAGGCACATAATTCCTATTTGCAACAATAAGAACATCATTAATCCTTCCCATAGGTTTCTTAATAGTAGAATCCGCAAGATGCAAGTTTAGAGAGCAATCATCAAAATTACGGAAATCTAGCAAATCACACAAAGTTTTGGGAATAGTGGAGACACTAGCACCCAAATCACACAAAGCATAAAACTCATGATCTTTAATTTTAATTTTAATAGTTGGTTCCCACTCATCATAGAGTTTTCTAGGGATAGAAACTTTCAACTCAAGTTTTTCTTCATAAGATTGCATCAAGGCATCAACAATATGTTCGGTGAAGGCTTTATGTTGACTATAAGCATGTGGAGAATTTAGCACGGATTGCAACAAGGAAATACAATCAATTAAAGAGCAACTTTCATAATTAAATTCCTTGAAGTCCAATATAGTGGGTTTAGCAACATCTAGATTTTTATTTCTTTCAATCCCACTTTCATCAATTTCATCATAAAGATCTAAATACTCCGAATTTTTAGAACGCCTTCTAGGTAAAGGAAGATCATATTCAGTTTCATCAAGATTCATATTGCAAAACAAAGATTTAATAGGGGACACATCAATAACTTTTAGATATTCATCTTGATTTTCATAGGAATTCGGTTTAGCGGCCATCTTATTGACTAAGGTGGCTTGCATATCCGAAATTTCAGCAGTCATCTTTTCTAGACGAGCAATTTGGGATCTTATACCATCAAATTATTTAGACATATCATCAAGCTCTTTATTCATATAACTCATAAAACTTTTTTGTTCCTTAAGCTCGTTTATAAAGAAATTATTATGCTCAAATTGCAAAACCATAAATTTCCTAACGTTGTTTTCGATCTCCTCTAACCTTTTAAGGTGAAGATCACCGCATCTTGGTTGAGCCATCGCGACAAACAAGCAATCCAACACACGAGCAAACAAAAAGGCAAGCGGGCAAAAAGAGGCAAATAGAGAGGGAGGATAGAGAGAGAGAGGGTGAATAAAATGGCAAGGGTGAAGTGGGGGAGAGGAAAACGAGAGGCAAATGGCAAATAATGTAATGCGAGAGATAGGGATTGTGATGGGTACTTGGTATGTTGACTTTTTGCATAGACTCCCCGGCAACGGCGCCAGAAATCCTTCTTGCTACCTCTTGAGCTTGCGTTGGATTTCCCCGAAGAGGAAGGGATGATGCAACAGAGTAGCGTAAGTATTTCCCTCAGTTTTTGAGAACCAAGGTATCAATCCAGTAGGAGGCCACGCTCAAGTCCCTCGTACCTGCACAAAACGATAGCTACTCACAACCAACGCGATTAGGGGTTGTCAATCCCTTCACGGTCACTTACGAGAGTGAGATCTGGTAGATATAATATTTTTGGTATTTTTGGGATAGAGATGCAAAGTAAAAAAGTAAAGGCAAGGTAAAAAGCAAAGCAAGATTAAAGTGATGGAGATTGATATGATGAGAATAGACCCGGGGGCCATAGGTTTCACTAGTGGCTTCTCTCAAGAGCATAAGTATTCTACAGTGGGTGAACAAATTACTGTTGAGCAATTGACAGAATTGAGCATAGTTATGAGAATATCTAGGCATGATCATGTATATAGGCATCACGTCCGTGACAAGTAGACCGAAATGATTTTGCATCTAGTACTATTACTCCACTCATCGACCGCTATCCAGCATGCATCTAGAGTATTAAGTTAAAACAGAGTAACTCCTTAAGCAAGATGACATGATGTAGAGAGATAAATTCATGCAATATGAAATAAACCCCATCTTGTTATCCTCGATGGCAACGATGCAATACGTGCCTTGCTGCCCCTTCTGTCACTGGGAAAGGACACCGCAAGATCGAACCCAAAGCTAAGCACTTCTCCCATGGCAAGAACTACCAATCTAGTTGGCCAAACCAAACGGATAATTTGAAGAGACTTGCAAAGATAACCAATCATACATAAAAGAATTCAGAGAAGATTCAAATATTATTCATAGATAGACTTGATCATAAACCCACAATTCATCGGTCTCAACAAACACACCACAAAAAGAAGATTACATCGAATAGATCTCCACAAGAGAGGGGGAGAACTTTGTATTGAGATCCGAAAAGAGAGAATAAGCCATCTAGCTACTAACTATGGACCCGAAGGTATGAGGTAAACTACTCACACTTCATCGGAGAGGCTATCATGATGTAGAAGCCCTCCGTGATGACGGCCCTCTCCGGTGGAGCTCCGGAACAGGCCCCAAGATGGGATCTCGTGGATACAGAAAGTTGCGGCGGTGGAATTAGGTTTTTGGCTCCTGTTCTGATCGTTTGGGGGTACGTAGGTATATATAGGAGGAAGGAGTACGTCGGTGGAGCTCTGAGGGGCCCACGAGGCAGGGGCGCGCCCCCCACCCTCGTGACCGCCTCTCTGATGCCTTGGCATAGGGTCCAAGTCTCCTGGATCACGTTCGGTGAGAAAATCACGTTCCCAAAGGTTTCATTCCGTTTGGACTCCGTTTGATATTTCGTTTCTTCGAAACACTAAAATAGGCAAAAAACAGCAATTATGGGCTGGGCCTCCGGTTAATAGGTTAGTCCCAAAAATAATATAGAAGTGGAAAATAAAGCCCAATATAGTCCAAAACAGTAGATAATATAGCATGGATCAATCAATAATTATAGATACGTTGGAGACGTATCAGGCATCCCCAAGTTTAATTCCTGCTCGTCCTCGAGTAGGTAAATGATAAAAAGAGAATTTTTGATGCGGAGTGATACCTGGCATAATTTCAATGCAAATCTTCTTAATTGTGATATGAATATTCAGATTCAAAAGATTCAAGACAAAAGTTTATATTGACATAAAAATAATAATACTTCGAGCATACTAACAAAGCAATTATGTATTCTCAAAATATCATGGCCAAAGAAAGTTATCCCTACAAAATCATATAGTCTGGCTATGCTCTATCTTCACCACACAAAGTATTTAAATCATGCACAACCCCGATGATAAGCCAAGCAATTGTTTCATACTCTAACCTTTTCAAAACTTTTTCAATCTTCACGCAATACATGAGCGTGAGACATGGATATAGCACTATAGGTGGAAGAGAATGGTGGTTGTGGAGAAGACAAAAGGAGGGGAAGATAGTCTCACATCAACTAGGCATATCAACGGGCTATGGAGATGCCCATCAATAGATATCAATGTGAGTGAGTAGGGATTGCCATGCAACGGATGCACTAGAGCTATAAGTATATGAAAGCTCAAAAAGAAACTAAGTGGGTGTGCATCCAACTTGCTTGCTCATGAAGACCTAGGGCAATTTGAGGAAGCCCATCATTGGAATATACAAGCCAAGTTCTATAATGAAAGATTCTCACTAGTATATGAAAGTGACATAACATGAGAGACTCTCTACTATGAAGATCATGGTGCTACTTTGAAGCACAAGTGTGGTAAAAGGATAGTAACATTGTCCCTTCTCTCTTTTTCTCTCATTTTTTTTATTTGGGCCTTTTTCCCTTTTTTATGGCCTCTTTTTTTGGGGGGGGGCTTCTTTGGCCTCTTTTATTTATTTTTCGTCTGGAGTCTCATCCCGACTTATGGGGGAATCATAGCCTCCATCATTCTTTCCTCACTTGGGACAATGCTCTAAAAATGATGATCATCACACTTTTATTTTTCTTACAACTCAACAATTACAACTCGATACTTAGAACAAAATATGACTCTATATGAATGCCTCCAGCGGTGTACCGGGATATGCAATATGACAATGATGAATGTGTCATGATAAACGGAATGGTGGAAAGTTGCATGGCAATATATCTCGGAATGGCTATGGAAATGCCATAATAGGTAGGTATGGTGGCTGTTTTGAGGAAGGTATATGGTGGGTGTATGATACCGGCGAAAGGTGTGCGGTATTAGAGAGGCTAGCAAAGGTGGAAGGGTGAGAGTGCGTATAATCCATGGACTCAACATTAGTCATAAAGAACTCATATACTTATTGCAAAAATCTAGAAGTTATCAAAGCAAAGTATTACGTGCATGCTCCTAGGGGGATAGATTGGTAGGAAAAGACCATCGCTCGTCCCCGACCGCCACTCATAAGGAAGACAATCAATAAATAAATCATGCTCCGACTTCATCACATAACGGTTCACCATACGTGCATGCTACGGGAATCACAAACTTTAACACAAGTATTCATCATACTCATGAAATACGCAGGGGCGTTAGTCATTCCAAATGATATAACCGTATACTCATAAAGCCCATACCTTGTGGTAAATGTTGTCTTAGGTATATCCTTTTCTCGAATCTTCAGCTGGTGGTAACCTGATCGCAGGTCGATCTTCGAAAACACTTTAGCTCCTTGCAGCTGGTTAAACAGATCATTGATCATCGGCAGTGGGTACTTGTTCTTGATTGTCACTTCATTGAACGCCCGATAATCAACAACCATTCTTAGAGATTTATCCTTCTTCTCAACCAATAGCACTGGGGCTCCCCATGGTGATGAACTCCGTCGGATTTAACCTTTCTCCAATAACTCCTTAATCTGTTTCTTGATCTCCTCCAGATCATTCGCGGGCATCCGGTATGGTCTCTTTGATATAGGCTTGGTGCCTGGCAACAGCTCTATCAAAAATTCGATGTCTCGATCTGGCGGCATGCCTGGTAACTCCTCTGGAAATACATCTGGGTAATCCTTCACAACAGGCACTTCCTCCTGAACAACTCCCGTGAGAGAATGTACTTGGGTTCTCCTTGGCGCATGCCTGGATTAATACTTGATCCTTTTTCCCTCCGGGGTAGTATGCAGAATTGATTTACTAGCGCAATTGATGTTTCGTCCATACATCGACAGCCAATCCATTCCTAGTATCACATCCAATCCTTGTGACTCCAGAATTATCAAGTCAGAGGGGAAAACATGACTAACTATGGTTAACGGCATCTGAAAACATCCACTGCTTGCCATATACTCGGCTCCGGGTGAGGTTACTAGCATAGGTGTCTTAAGAACTCTAGTGGGCAACTTATACTTATCCACAAATCCCCTTGATATGTATGAATGCGATGCACCAGTATCAAAAAGAACGATTGCAGTAAACGACTTAACTAAAAACTTACCGATAACTGCATCTGGTTGCTCTTCAACCTCCTCCACGTTCACGTGGTTCACTTGTCCTTTGTTAAATGGATTGGGCTTCTTCCCAGAGCTCCCATTACCATTTCCGTTCTTCGCTTCAGGGCACTCAGTGGCATAGTGTCCAGTCTTCCCGCACTTGAAACAAGTAACGTGGCTTAGGTCCCTCTTGGCGGGTGTGGCTGGATTGGAACGGTTCTGATTGCTGCTTGCTTCATTCCCATTCCCATTCCTTGGGCCATTATGATTATGGGAACTTCCTCCATTGTGAGTGTGGCCTCCATGGTTATGGGTAAGCCCTCCCGAGTTCGGGGTAAAGCGAGGCTTCTGCTGAGCTCCTGAATTGTACTTCCCTTGTCCATATTTCCTCTTGCGGCTCTCTATCTGTTGTTGCTTCCCTTCGATCATGAGAGCTTTATCTACCAACTCCTAGTAGTTGTTAAATGTTGCCACCATTAACTGCATACTCATCTCATCATTCAGCCCTTCCATAAACTTCTCCTGCTTCGCGGCATCTGTGGCCACATCATCTGGAGCATAGCAGGATAACTTACTGAACTCCTCCACGTACTGGCCTACAGTACGGTTCCCTTGGTGTAAGTTGCGAAACTCATGCTTCTTCATGCTCATAGCTCCAGTGGATACGTGGGCTGTGCAGAATGCTTGCTCAAACTGCTCCCAGGTGACATTGGCTATAGGAAAAGTGGCTGTGTAATTCTCCCACCATGCGGCTGCTGGTCCATCTAATTGGTGTGCGGCAAAACACACCTTCTCAGCATCTGTGCAACCTACAGTGGTCAACTCCCGTCCAATTCTGCGCAGCCAATCATCAGCAACTATTGGCTCGGTGCTACTGGAAAACACCGGCGGCTGCAGCCTCAGAAAATGGGCTAAGTTGTCAACTGGTGGTGGTGGCGGTGGGTTGTTGTTATTGTTGTTGTTGTTGCCTTGGTTCTGAACTAACAACTGCATCAAGGCATTTTGCTGCTGGATCAACTGAGTGAGCTCCGGTGGGAAAGCAAAACTGGGGTCACGTCTCGAAGGCATCTGATGGGTTTAGAGGGAAGAGATTAGAATAGAATGAGGTATAATGATAAAACACTACCCATATGCACATAAGACAAACACAATCATATCATATCACTCAATCAATCAAGAAAGGGCATACAATCGGTCTAACTATCGTTATAGTGCTCGGACTACTAATATTTACATGGGGGGTACTACTAATAGTATGGGGTCTACTAGAAATTTCGATCGGTGGAAGACTCCATGATATCCACTCCAGCTTCGTCTTCATAGTCATCATCACTACTATCCGGGTCAGAGTCGGTGTCGTCTATGATGATGTAGTCTTCAGAATGAATCTCCTTGGATTCGTCGTCTTCTCCTCCTAGCGCGGGGTCTCCCATAAAAACTCCTAGCTTCCTGGTCATGTCGTCATTCCTCTCCACAAGTATCATCATTTCCTCCTCATATCCATCGCGTGTAGACTTAAGCTCTTATTCTAGCTCCGTGATCCTGATCATCGCCTTCTTCAAATCCATCATGCTTGCGCACATATGGTTCTCCTGACGATGAATGTGATGGTTTAATTCTTGGATGAAAGCTGCAATGGACCGGTCCTTCCTGGTGTTGATCATCTCCCATTGCTCATCTCGGCACCCACATATCTGGTAGATAGTGTCCTTCAGCTCCTTGTGGTAAACTTCGCTGATGCGTCCTATAGCTATGTGGGCTGCCATACTCTTGCCTAGACTCTAGGTGGGTGCATCAAAAGAAAACTCTATGGGTTTAGTGACTGGCAGGAACGTCCTTCCTGGAACTTGAACTTGAATCATTCGTTGCTCTTCTTATGGTAAAGTGGCGGTGTAGGTCCCGGTGAAGCTTGGTATCCCAATGTTTAGGTACTTAGTGACTTCCTTCAAGTGTCGTCCAAAAGGTGTGTCTTCATCCGGTTGTGCAAAATTGTTCCTCGTATCCGCCATCCTAAAGAGTAGAAAATGGAGAGGAGTCAGAAATAAGAAGAGAAGAGTGGCCTATGGCTTTTCTTAGTGGTCGTGTCCTACATTCAGTGTGTGCTCTGATACCATCTTGTAGCGACCCGACCTCAAACGGTCAAGTCTTTGTGCTTCAGTGTTATCCCTGGATAGGTAATGCTGACACACACACAGTACTTGAAGGATTTATAACAGAGTGGCAATCACACACTTATTACATTGAAAGTCTCAAGAGAGAACTTATTACAATAAATATGGCTTAAGGCCATCTAATATGATAACAGCGGAAGGCTTGGAAGATAAAGTGAGTCCATCAACTCCAATGGCATAGCTGAGTGCATGACAAACGACCTATCACACCTTACTCCTCGTCTGAAAAGTTTGCAACATGATACGTTGCAGCTCGAAAATGGGTCAGCACATGGAATATGCTGGCAATGTAACACAGGAGAGTAATGAACAGAGAAAAGCTATCACTACATGCATGTATGGCTGGTGGAGGCTGTATGGTTAATATGTTTTGCGAAAAGCCAATTTTTCCCTACAACAAAGGAATATATTTTATTTAACTATCATGGTAGTTGAACAATATTGAGAAGGTTCCTCCAACTCAATCCCAATTAAAAGTAATTATCAACCCAACAAATTAATTTACAGTGATGAGATCCATATGATAATCCAAGAGCCAGATACTCAAGATGTCCTTAACCGGGGACACGGCTAACCATGATTAGTTTATACACTCTGTAGAGGTTTGCGCACTTTTCTCCACAAGACTCGATCTCCTCCGTTGGATTTCTCGCACTACAAGGTGTTTTAGAAACGGATGACCGAGACACAATCTTTCAGAAGCATTTGCTCTCTACTCCGGGCGGAACGGTACACCTACAATCCCCTACATCTGCTAGTCCACCTCTTCAAGAACTCAAGCAACTTACTCAACTACGCCAGAGCCCATAATGGCTTGTCGCTGCACACGGAAGTTTCTAGCATGAATAGTCTTATGATCCCTTTGAGCCTGGGTGGCGAACCGTAGGATGATCACACGGGTACTCCGGGATATCCTAGGACAACACTGGATTCTCCAGGTGCCCACAAGCAATCCACCCAGATGTGTATTAAAGTTGCCACCTTAAATTGAACCATTAATTAACAACTCACATCTGTTATGGATACACTTAAACCCAATCCACGTCTACGAGCATAGCATGGCAATATAAGCATAACGTAAAAGTAACTCCCAAGGGTTTGATAACAAAACATGTAATAGGTTCTACCTCATTATCTACTTCCAGGACCCACATGTTAGGAGATCCTACTCATGCAATGTGTGAAGGTTGAAACTAATGCACAAAAACTGGGTGATAAAGGGGTATGATCAAAGTGTTACTTGCCTTGCTGACGATCTGCAAATCCTAAAGACTCGTAGTAGCACGCTTCGCACTTTGGGTGTTCTATCGCAAACAAACAATAGCATATATAAGAAATCAAGCAAGGATGCATGAGTAAATCTCAAATAAGAAGATCTAACTAGAAAGTTCAACTGAAGAACTCTGGTTTGCAAAAAGAATCAAATCAAACGGAGCAAGGAAACTCAAACTGCGAAAGAAACAAGATCCGATTACTAATCTGGACTAAAGTCAAATTTTACAGTACCAAAATCTTGTTCAAGTTGGTTAAACAAAAATAGGGTTTCGAGACGAAGATCCAGGCGCTTGAATTGCCTGATTCCGATAAACGAGCGAAAAGATAAACTAAAACGAAAATCAGGGCAGAAATCACGATCGAAAATAATCACGGAAAAATCCTGGAAAAAGAAGACTGACGAACAGGCTAACAAACGAACGTTCGCTGTCTGCGGTTAACGGGTGAAAGCCATTCGTTAAAACGAACGTACGAACGGGAGTTTGCTAAATAACTAAACCGGGAAAAAACCGATCTAAAAAAACGCATCTTGGTTTTCATATAAAAACCGAACGGTTTTTAGAATAAAACTGACGGCTACCTCCTGGATCGGGACGGCGGCGAACTCCGGCGGCGGCGGGGTCGGCGGTGGGCGGCGGGGTGGCGACGGGGCGGCGATGTGGTGTCGGGGCGGCGGCAGCGGCGAACTCCGGCGGCGACGGCGCGGATTTGGAGGCGGAGCACTAGGGTTTGGGGCTGGGGCGGCTTGGGCCTCAGCCTTAAAAAGGCCGGCCGGGTGCAGTGTCCTAGTCGGACATGGCCCGGTAAGGCGGTTGACTTTTTAAAAAAATCTAACGTGCAGAAAAACGAAGAAAATAAATACTAAACGGACTCCAAAAATCCTGAAATAAATTTTCCCCGTCCTCTAAAAATACGCCGGACAAGGTGAACATTTATTTGGGCCTCTAATGCAATTTTGAAAAACGCATATTTTTCCTAATTCAAATAAAATAGCGATAAAACCCAAAATAAAAATACAAATTGATCTTAATATTTTTCCTCCAACATTTTATTTATTTTGGAGAATTCATATTATCTCCTCTCATATAATTTTAATATGAAATTTTTGGGGGAGAAAAATAATTAAAACCAAAGTGATCCTTGTTTCAAAATTTGATAACACTCAAATATGAGAACGAGGGAAAATCCCCAACTCTCTCCGAGGGTCCTTGAGTTGCTTAGGATTTCGAGGATCACAAAATGAAATGCAATAAAATATGATATGCATGAATGACCTATGTATAACATTCCAAATTGAAAATTTGGGATGTTACAGGAACGTTGGATGATTCGAGTTCAAGTTCCAGGAAGGACATTCATGCCAGTCACTGAGCCCATAGAGTTTTCTTTTGATGCACCTACCTGGAGTCTAGAAAAGAGCATGAAAGCCCACATTGCCATGGGACGCATCGGTGAACTTTACCACGGGGAGCTTAAGTACACTATCTACCAGATATGCGGGCGCCGAGATGAGCAATGGGAGATGATCAGCACCAGGAAGGACAGGTCCATTGCAGCATTCATCCAGGAATTAAACCATCACATTCGTCGCCAGGAGAACCAGATGTGCGCAAGCATGATAGATTTGAAGAAGGCGAAAACCAAGATCACAGAGCTAGAAGAGGAGCTTAAGTCTACACATGATGGATATGAGGAGGAAATGATGATACTTGTGGAGAGGAATGACGACATGACAAGGAAGCTAGGAGTTTTCATGGGAGACCCACACCAGGAGGAGAAGACGACAAACCTAAGGAGATTCGTTCTGAAGACTACATCATCATCGACGACACCGACTCTGACCCTGATAGTAGTGATGATGACTATGAAGACGAAGCTGGAGCGGATATCATGGAGTCTTCCACCGATCAAAATTTCTAGTAGACCACCATATGATCAGTAGTATTCCCCCATGTATATAGAATAGACTGAGCACTGTAACGATAGTTAGATTGATTGTATGCCCTTGCTTGATTGATTGAGTGATATGATATGATTGTGTTTGTCTCATGTGCATATGGGTAGTGCTTTCTCACTAGACCTCATTCTATTCTAATCTCTCCCCTCTAAACCCATCAGTTGCCTCCGAGACGTGACCCCGAATTTGCTTTCCCGCCGGAGCTCACTCAGTTGATCCAGCGGCAGAATACACTGATGCAGTTGCTAGTTCAGAATCAGGGCAATAACAACAACCCACCGCCACCACCTCCAGTTGACAACTTAGCCCATTTTCTGAGGTTACAGTCGCCGGTGTTTTCCAATAGCACCGAGCCTATAGTTGCGGATGATTGGCTATGTAGGATTGGAAAGGAGTTAACCACTGCCGGTTGCACAGATGTTGAGAAGGTGCGTTTTGCCGCACACCAATTGGATGGACCTGCAGCCGCATGGTGGGAGAATTACACAGCCACTTTCCCCATAGCCAATGTCACTTGGGAGCAGTTTCAGCAAGCTTTCTGCACAGCCCATGTCTCAACTGGAGCTATGAGCATGAAGAAGCATGAGTTTCACAACTTACGCCAGGGCAACCGTACTATAGGTCAGTACGTGGAGGAGTTTAAGTTATCTCGTTATGCCCCAGATGACGTGACCACCAATGCCGCGAAGCAGGAGAAGTTTATGGAAGGGCTGAATGATGAGATGAGCATGCAGTTGATGGTGGCAACATTCAACAACTATCAGGAGTTAGTAGATAAGGCTCTTATGATTGAAGGGAAGCAGCAGCAGATTGAGAGCCGTAAGAGGAAGTATGGACAAGGGATATACAACTCAGGAGCTCAACAGAAACCTCGTCTCACCCCTGAACCCGGGAGGATTTACCCATAACCATGGAGGCCATAACCATAATGGAGGAATTCCGCATAACCACCACGGCCCTCGGAATGGAAATGGGAATGGAGCAGGCAGCAATCAGAACCGCTCTAACCCAGCAACGCCCGCCAAGAAGGACCTGAATCGCATTACTTGTTTCAAGTGCGGGAAGACTAGACACTATGCCACTGAGTGTTCTAAAGCAAAGAATGGGAATGGCAATGGAAACTCTAGGAAGAAGCCCAGCCCATTCAACAAGGGACAAGTGAACCACATGAACATGGAGGAGGTTGAAGAGCAGCCAGATGCAGTTATCGGTAAGTTTTTGGTTAAGTCGTTTACCACAATTGTTCTTTTTATACTGATGCATCGCATTCATACATTTCAAGGGGATTTGTGGACAAGTTTAAGTTACCCACCTTAGCCTTTAGGACACCCTTGCTAGTAAGTTCCCCAGGTGCAGAGTATATGGCCAGCCGATGGTGCGAGCGGTTACCCTTAACCATTGGCAGCCACGTTTTCCCCTCAGGCCTAATAATTTTGGAATCACAAGGATTGGATGTGATACTCGGTATGGATTGGTTATCGAAGTACGGAGGAAACATTGATTGCGCCAGTAAGTTGATTTTACTCACTACCCCGGAGGGAAAAAGGATTAAGTATGTATCCAGGTATACTCCCAAGAGTACTCACGTAAATTCTCTCACGGGAGTTGTTCAAGAAGAAGTGCATGTAATGAAGGATTACCCGGATGTATTTCCTGAGGAATTACCAGGCATGTCGCCAGACCGGGATAACGAGTTTTTGATAGAGCTATTGCCAGGCACCGGGCCGATATCGAAGAGACCCTACCGGATGCCCGCAAATGATCTGGAGGAGATTAAGAAGCAAATCAAGGAGTTATTGGAGAAAGGTTACATTCGACGAAGTTCATCACCATGGGGAGTCCCAGTGCTCTTGGTTGAGAAGAAGGGTAAGTCTCTGAGAATGGTTGTTGATTATAGGGCATTGAATGAAGTGACGATCAAGAACAAATACCCATTGCCTATGATCAATGATCTGTTTGACCAGTTGCAAGGAGCAAAAGTCTTTTCCAAGATCGATCTTCGATCAGGATACCATCAGTTGAAGATTCGAGAAAAGGATATACCTAAGACAGCTTTTACCACAAGTATGGGCTATATGAGTATATGGTTATGTCATTTGGATTGACTAACGCCCGTGCCTACACTGCTAGGGAAAAGCCTAGCAGCAGCGCGGGTTTTGGGCCTACTAGTAGTGCGGGGACCGGCGCTACTAATAAGGCGCTACAGCTAACGTATAGCAGTAGCGCTTGTTGTCCCATGCTACTGCTATACATGAATAGCTATAGCGTTCTTTAGAAAAGGGCGCTGCTGATATTATCTACAGCGCTGTTTACTGGGAAGCGCTACTGGTAAGGCGGCGCTACTACTAAATTCCCCCCCCCTAGCTACTACTAGTTTTATTAGTTTTTTCCCCTGCATATTTGTTTTGTATTTGTTTTGTATTTGAATAGGCTTTATACAATAATCTTTAGCATATCATACACATACAAATGTATCATAGCATATACATACAATTAGTCTCATCAAATCGTGTCATCATCATAATCATCATCCAACACAAAGTGGTCTCTCGTCATCATCTCGAAAATAGCGATACAAGTCTCGATTACTTGCAAATACATCGTCATCCATCTAAACAATGATATACGCGAGAAGAGCTATCACTTTGAGTACATGAGTTCGTATCCCTCTCTCACATTAGCGTGAACCTAAACTAACTACTGCCTGTCGCTCGGAAACTGGAAACCGGTACACCTGGGCCTGACACTCCGGCCACTTGTCTTATATATACTCCTGGTGTAGCACTTCTTCGCCATCTATGATCTATGCACCTGCATCATCACATGAGTCGATGATATGCAACATATATAGTTGAGCAACAGAAAGAGACAGACTTGGCAAAAATAGAAACAACATATCATAAGAATAAATAACAAAGTTCATCGTACCCCAAAATACCCTAAATAGAGTGATTTTCGCTAGTCGAGGAGGAGGACGGTTTAATTACATCACAAATAAAGTTTCACCATGCATAACTCAAAGTTTTTTCATACAGAAAGTATGGACTAAACGTACACATTGTCATCGACAATCACTCCAACATGTCATTCCATCCATCCAAGTCAGGGAGATAGTCCTTGAGCTTAGTGAAAGGCTTCATGTCGAGACGCTGAGAGGCTATCCATGTTCAGACGTCTTCCCGCGACATTTGTCCTTCTCCGTAGAACATCCCTGTTTTTCCGACGACCTCCTTCATGATGATTTGGGCAAGTTCGCGCTGGATGTTATAGAACTCAGCTCGAAGTCGATGATCCTCGATATCTCCTATGTCCTTTGCCCATTGCAGAATATGGGCATCGCCGGATCTAGGTGACATGCGAAGGTTCTGGTGATCCCGTCTGTACTCCAGAATGTGGTGTAGGATATAGAATCCATCATTAAGAGAATCGTTCGGTTGCTGGATGCAGCAGAAGTCGCTCTTATGGTTGAAGGCGGCCCTGCCGCCCCTTGTCTTCTTGTCCCTGACCTCTCCACCCCTTGCTTGGTAGTAAAACATAGCACTGTCGAGAACATCCTTGATGTGGGTGTAATCCTTTTTGTGAATGTTCTTCGACGAGTCCAAGTAAAGAGCGTGGGAGAATCAGGGGTAGAGGATGATGAGGACGGCGCGCCCGCCGCTGCGCAAAATAAGTACACCTCAAATTAATTAGCCTCCACCGTGCAACTGAATGATTGAAATCGAAGGAAGGATAGCAGCGCAGATGACTTACACGGGATGATAAGGCACGAGAATCGCCTCCTTGTCCTTATTGGCGAGCATGAAATTGACGATGTAATCCTTCGCGTATTCATGGTGCTTTGCGCAAACTCCCAAGAAGCCCTCGTGCATGTAGTGCGGGTCAGCGACACAGATATTAGATATCTGCTCAACCCCGATGATGTAGTTCATGTGCAAGGCATAAAGGCGGACAAACGTAAAATCCAGCTTCTTCACGTGAAACGTGTCGAATATGTAATCGAATCGGAGGAAGAACTTATCCGCGGGGAAGCTGTCGATGTATGACATTTGCCGTGGAACGTTAACCACGTAGAGTGGGTATCCTGGATCTTTCGAGGCGATGAGGCCTTTCTCTACCCGCAGCACATCGTCATGAAGTCTCCTTAGATCGCCGAATCTGGCCTGTAGCGCTGTTGCGGGTAGGATTGGTTGACCGGGGATAGGCCATTTATCCGCATCGGGGATATCTATATGGCCCTGAGGCCGAGGCTACTGAGGCGGCTGGATCATAGAATCAGCTTTTTTGCCTTTCCTCGCTCTCTTCCTAGACTTCTTTACTACCGGAAGGTCGTCCATAATACGTTGAGATGGCAATTCAGGCACCGACTCATGACGCTCAAACCCTGAGGAGGCGCCAGTATAGACATACTGTTCAGCGCCATCGTCGTCCTCATCCTCATCCATGGCGACGTCATCAGCGACTAATGGAGCCTCCTCCTTACCCCGTCCGCTATCACCCAACCCGACACCCAACGCTAATTGGGTAGGTGGGGTGTTGATGTTCATACCTTGCTGAGGCTACGTGCTCGTGGGTGTGCTCCCGGCCGCCTCCGGACGAAGCAGACTCTTTGGCCACAACAGGACCCACCCATTGCAACAATCACCAAGCCGTCGCAGTGTCTCGTCGTCATCCCCCGCTAGTATTGGAGGAGGCAAATTCTCGTGGCCCGGTTTGACACTGGCCACAGAAACCTTGAAGATGTTCGGGGGGATCGGCCGGTTGTGGAACAATGGTTCCTTCGGCTTCATTATCGTCGCCTTCCCCACGTCCACCTTCTGGTCGCCGATGGTGTACAATATGGTGCACGGGGTTTCATCGGCCTGCAAAGAAAAGTCTGCGACGTGAGACATCCGAAAGGCAACGAAAACGGGAGATTATACATTTATATTGAAGGGGGCCGCTGTGACAGATACCGTGAGGGCGTCGAGCTCAGCCAAAGACGAAGCACCACCGAGCACGTCCGGTGCGGGAGTCGGTGCGGGAGCCGGTGCAAGAGCAAGTGCAGGAGCCGGTGCGGGAGCAGGTGCTGGTGCAACGCTAGTCGAGCTGCTCCCCAAGAAGTCGGCAAGGGGAAAGTCCTCTGCATTTTTTCTGGATTTTGCCTTGTCCAAGTGATAACGCCCGTCACCAAGGAAGTAGACAAATCTGCAACCACCTGTTTTGCGGCAGCTACCGCAGTTGCAAGAGATGATTTCTTCTCAACCGCAATCTCAACCTTCTTGTTGATGTTTTGTTCAGTTAACCTCCTTCTTTCCTTTCTCTCCTTCATGGTCTTACGATAGTACTTCTTCCACGTGGCGCCGTCTCCGACACCGTGCACGCGTCCATACGACGGCCGAATATCCACCGGTTGTCGTTTCAATATGTTCAACGCCCGGTTGAATGGAGTGTCCCACTTGGGCCTCGCCAATGCCTCAGACGGCGAGTCGCTTTCGGCCGCAATCCGGTGCTGCTCTCTCTGCAAAAGGCACAAGGATCGTTTACAAATATGACTAACGTGTGCAGTCGAATTGATCAGAAACTAAAATTACCAGCAGTCTCATGAACTCCGTAATGACCGGTGTTGTCTCGTAAACCTTCTTCACTGGGTCCCAACGATGCCGGGCCCTGAGGACTCACGCTCCTGCGGGGTGGTGAAATCCGCCAAGGGGTCTGGGATGCCAAGACTCGCGGCTTCCGCGTCCTCATTGGCCCATTTGGACCTCTTTCCGCCATAACCACGGCTTCCGAGGTGGTGGCTCCCAATGCTCCTCTCTTGAAGCCCCTTCATGTACTGAGACTTTTTTTGGCAGCTTCGGCCTTGCAAGCCTCCTTGAATATTTGAAACTACTCTTCCGTGATTGTCGGATTATCCTTTACAATCTCGGAGTAGGGTTCCTTCTTGTCGATGATCTTTGCTTTCACTCGATTTTTCCAGGCAGCCAACGCGTTGCTAAACTTGGTCATGGTGTGTTTGTTTATCTTCTTCATTGTCGGGTCCTCATCTGGATCTTCATAATCCTTCTCATTCCGGCCCGGGAACAAGAATATCTGGTGAAACTTCTTTAGGAGGAAGCTCCTCATATTTTCTATCTTCGGTAGTTTCTCATCGTTGATGGTGGCGATTGTCCGTACGATGCAGCCTATTTGATTGTCGTAGCATCGACGCGCTTCCTCGGGCGCCTTTGGCTCAAAATTGCCGCCGTCCACCTCCGTGACCACCAGTCTAGTAGTCTTGAGTTTGTTAGGAAGCCGTTGCCTCTTTGCTTTCGGTTCTACACCGGCTCCGCTCCCCGAGGCAGCGCCGGTCTCAGTCTCAGTGCCGGTCTCGATGTCGGTCTGAGTCTCAGCGCCGGTCTCAGTCTCAGCAGCGGTCTGCGTGTCGGTCTCAGTCCCCGATGCCACCGGTTGATCGTCGGCAAGGCTAAAAAAATTCGTTTGTCGCCCGGTAGACGTCGTCGCAATCACCAGAACCATGTCCTTCATCGTTGCTAGCCATGTTTCCTACGATTAAATCTAGTAAATTAATTCTAGACCTAATAAAATGAATAATGACATACAAAAGGCCTATGTTTTGCAGGAACGTTGACTCCTTCCTGGTGCAGCAAATCCCGGGCACTCGATATGTCCTAGTTTGTAGCACAAGTGATGCCGAAATTCATGGAAAATTTTGGCATGACCTTTGCTAAAAAGTGGACAAATCGAGAACCTGAAATTTGCCAGAACGGAAATGAATCAACATTCCGGCAAAACATAGGCCACTCAGCTTCATTCCCTGGAAACAACAAAAGGCCACTTGGGCACAATCGAAACATGGGCAAACACAATTGAGGAATTTGCATATATCCTGACCACTTCAAATTTGCATGTCCTATAGCGTTTGACACTTCAAGAAAATCTACACAAATCATACATGCTCTCTCAAACTCAATTCAAAAACCAAATATAGATTATATTTAGTTAACTACTGAACTAAACTTTACTCTAAACTAAACCCTACTGCCCTAATTAACATCTAGTTAAACAAACTCAATTCAAAAACTAAACCCTATTGAACTACTTAACATCTACATTATCTACTACTTAACATCGTCTATTACTACCCTAACTAAAAAACATCAACATTATCTACTACTTAACATTAACATGTATTAACTAAAAAGGATGGGTTGGGGGGCTTACAAAGAGGGGAGAGACGGTGGCCGGGAGGTGCTTGGCGACGGAGGTAGGGGCGGGGTGGGCGGGCTCAGGATCGGGATACGGCAGTCTTGGCAGGCTCGGGGGTGGTGAGGTCGACGGCGGCGGCGGTGAGGTCAAGGGCGGCCCGAGAGGCGGCGGCGGTGAGGCTGGGCGGCCTCGGGCGGCGGCCGTGAGGATGAGCGCGGCGTCGACGCCGGCAGGAGATGGCGGCGAAGTGGGGGCGACGGCGAAGTGGGGGAGACGGGGGCGAAGCGAGGGATCGATTTGGGGGAGAAGTGGTGGCCAGGGGGAAATCGTTTTTGCTTAAGTCAAAAGTAACGGTAGCGCGTTACAGAAAACGCGCTATAGCTAAGTTAGCTATAGCGCATTTCAGAGAGAGCGCTACTGCTACGTCTTCATCATTTTTCCCTTTTTCATTTATTTTTCTTTACATTATATATTTTTCCTTTCTCCTTTTTCTATTTCTTTCATTTTCATTTACTTCTCTATTCTTTTTCATTTCATTTTCTTTTCGTTAGCAGTAGCGATTTACACATAAACGCGCTGTTATAAGTTTATTAGCGGTAGCGCGGTTTTTGGAAGATCGCTACTACTATGTGTAGCCCATCGGCTAAGTGATTGGAATTTTAGTAGTAGCGAGTTTTCCGTGAGACGCGCTACTGATATATGTCCATCTGCAGCGCGCTTATTTTGCACGCGCTACTGCTATTGTAACATCCCAAATTTGCAATTTGGAATGTTATACACTAGATCATCATGCATAGCATATTTTCATGCATTTTAGTTGATCCTAGAAATTTCACGCAACTCAAGGACCCACGGAGAGAGTTGGAGATTTCGTTATTTCCATATTTGAGTTCTCTCAAATTTTGAAAAGAGGATCATTTGATTTATTTATTCCATCTTCAATTATTTTTCCAATATCAAAAATATGAGAGAGGGAATAATATGACTTTCCCAAAGTTAGGAAAAATGAAGATTTAATGAATAAGTCAAGTTTTGGTTTTGCCGGAGTTTTGTTTGCTTTTGTTTGGATAGGGAAAAATGCGCGTTTTCAAAAAAAATTGCATTTTAGGCCCGGTGAATAGTTCATTTTGTTCGACTCATTTTTAGGAGTCGGGGAAAATTTACTTTGGAAATTTTGGAGTTCGTTTAGATAGTTTTTTTCTGCACGCGAAACCGATTTAAAAAAAAAGGAGCAGCTCCCGCTCGCCAGGCCAGCCGGGCCAAGGCCCAGCCAGCCGCCACCGCCCCCAGCCCCTCGTGCGAAGCCGAGTCCCAGCGGGACTCTAGGCCGCCGCCCCCCCCCCCCTTTTTTGCCCCTTGGCCAAGTCACACACCCCCCCCTCCTAGTATATATACTCACCCCCCCTCTCTTTTCCTCCACCCCAAGCCCCAAGCCGCCGCCGCCTTAAGCCGCCGCCGCCCTAAAGCCGCCGCCCGGAGCCCCACCTCCCGAGGTAGCCGCGCCGCCTCTTCTTTTCCTCGGTTCGGTTTTTCTTCTAGAAAACCGTTCCGGTTCTTCTCTTTTTTTTTCTTCCGGTTTTTCTTCCGGCTTTGTTTCGGTTTTCTTCCAAAACCCTAGATCGGTTTTCTTTCTTCTTTCGTACCGTTCGTCTCAACGAACGTGATCACCGATTTTTCCTGGTTAACGATGCCCGTTCGTTTAACCGTTCGTCTCTTTCTTTTCGTCGGTTTTATTCCGCGATCGCGATCTCAGATCCGATCTTCGTTCTAGTCTTTCTTCCCGCTCGTTTATCGGAATCAGGTGATTCAAGCGCCTGGAGTTTTGTTTCGAAATCACCGTTCCGTCTAATCAATTTGAACAAGCCTTTGCTACAGTAAAATTTGACCTAGTTTCAACTTGCTAGAACCGAGTTGCTTTCTTCCGCCGTTTGTTTTCCCATCGTCTGTTCGGTTCTTTCTTTCTTTGCAACCGGAGTTCTTAAGTTGAACTTTCTGGTTCGTTCTCTTGTTCGAGTTTTACCTATGCATTAGATGAGTACTTATTGTGTGCTTGTTGTTTGTCTGCGATAGATCACCCGGATTGCGCCGCTTGTTACTTCGAAACCCTAGGTCTCGCGGATCATCAGCAAGGCAAGTAACACTTTGATCATACCTTTTCTGCAACCCAGTTTTATTGCATTAGATCAATCCTCACACATTGCATGGTTAGGATCTAATTAAACTGTGGGATGGGAAGTAGATGAGGTAGTACCTATTACCTGTTTATTATCAAACCTTTGGGAGTTACTTCTACGTTTGCTTTTTATGCCATGCTATGCTAGTAGACGTGGATTGGGTGAGTGATATCCATGACAGATGTGAGATTGTTAATTAATGGTTTATCTAAGGTGGCAACCTAACACACATCTGGGTGGATTGAGGCACCTGATGTCTATCAGGACTTGCCTGTTTTTATTTCGGACCGCCACCCAGGCTCAAAGGGATCATAAGATCATTCATGCTAGTAACTTCCGTGTGCAGCCACAAGCCATTATGGGCTCTGGCATAGTTGACTAAGTCGTGCGAACTCTTACAGTGGTAGACTAGCAGATGTAGGGGATGTAGGTGGTACGGTCTACCCAATCGTAAGGTGCTAGCGCTTCTGAAAGACTGTGTCTCGGTCATCCGTCTTCTCAAACACCCTGTAGTGCGAGAAACCAAACGGAGGCGATCGAGTCTTGTGGGGAAAAGTGCGTAAACCTCTGCAGAGTGTAACAAACTAATCATGATTAGCCGTGTCCCCGGTTATGGACAACTTGAGTATCTAGTACTTGAATATCATGTGAATCTCATCACGTTACTTCTAATTAATGCTGTTGGGTTTTAATTACTTAATTGGGATCGGAATGCTGTCAACCATTCTCGATGTTTAACAACTACCATGATAGTTAAATAAATTTATTCCTTTGCAGTAGGGAAAAACTGGCTTTACGCAAAACTGTAACCATAGAGCTTTCCACCAGCCATATATGCATATAGTATAGCTGTTTCATTCCATTACTCTCTATGTGTTACATTGCCAGCATATTCCATGTGCTGACCCGTTTTCGGGCTGCAACCTTCATGTTGCAGACTTTTCAGACGACGAGTAAGGAGCTTTTAGGTCGTGGTTCTATACTCAGTGATGCCGTTGGAGTTGATGGACCCATTTATCTTCCGAGTCTTCCGCTGTTATCGTTATTAGATGGCCTTAAGCCATATTTATTGTAATAAGTTCTCTTTTGAGACATCGATGTAATAAGTGTGTGATTGCCACTCTGCTATAAATCCTTTGAAGTACTATGTGGTGTCAGCATTACTGATCCAGGGATGACACCGGAGCACAGTGGACTTGATCCATTCGGGTCGGGTCGCTACAGCTATCTAGCAGTAGCGTGCTCTTTTAACAAGCGCTAGTGCTAAAGTTCTGTGTATAACGTTTTCCCTAGTAGTGCTATTTCATGAGTATGATGAATAGGGTGTTCATGGAATTCTTGGATAAGTTTGTTGTGGTGTTCATTGAGGATATCTTGGTATACTCAAAGGATGAAGAGGAACACAAGAAGCATTTGCTTTTGGTTCTTGAGAAGCTCAGGGAACATCAGTTATATGCCAAGTTTAGCAAATGTGAGTTTTGGTTGAAGGAAGTTGGATTTCTTGGACATGTTATATCAGGAGAAGGTATAGAAGTGGATCCTACCAAGGTTCAATCAGTCACTGAGTGGTTGGCACCCATCTAAGTTGGAGAGATCCGCAGTTTTCTTGGACTCGCGGGATACTATCGGAGATTCATTGAGAATTTTTCCAAGATTGCGAAGCCTATGACGACATTGTTGAAGAAGGACACTAAGTTCAAATGGACCGAAGAATGCAAAGCAAGTTTCCAGGAGTTGAAGAAACATTTGACTATGGCCCCAGTGCTGATTTTGCCAGATATACGCAAGGATTTCCAAGTGCATTGCAACGTGTCTCGCTTAGGGCTTGGAAGTGTACTTATGCAAGACGGAAGAGTTGTTTCGTATGCCTCCCGACAACTCTGACCGCATGAGTTGAATTATGCCACACACGACTTGGAGTTAGCAGTCGTAGTGCATGCACTCAAGACCTGGAGACATTTTCTTATTGGGAACCATTGTGATGTGTACACGGGTCATAAGAGTTTGAAGTACATTTTCACACAGAAGGAGTTGAATCTCAGGCAAAGGATATGGTTGGAGCTTATAAAGGATTACGATATGAAGTTGCACTATCATCCAGGAAAGGCCAATGTCGTAGCAGACGCTTTGAGCCGGAAGAGTTATGCCAATACCCTAGTAATAGGAGGTTTGCCCAGGGAGTTAGCAGAAGATCTCAGGGAGCTTCGTTTGGAGATAGTTCCTAGAGGTTTTGTTACAACTATGGAAGTTCAGTCGACATTGTTGGGAAAGATTCGAGAAGCTCAGAAGGATGACAAAGAAATTGTTGAGATAAAGGAGAAGATGAGTGAGGGCAAAGCCAAAGGTTTTCATGAGGATGAGCACGACACCTTGTGGTTTGAAGACCGTATATTTGTGCCCAACAATGCCGAGATCAGGAAGTTGATATTACAGGAAGCTCATGACTCACCATACTCGATACACCCCGGGAACACCAAGATGTATTTAGATTTGAAAGAGCGTTTCTGGTGGACCGGAATGAAGAAGGATATTGCCGAGTATGTAGCCGTATGTGACGTATGTCAGAGAGTGAAGGCAGAACATCAGAAGCCAGCAGGATTACTGCAGCCTATGTCGATACCCGGATGGAAGTGGGATAAGCTTGGCATGGATTTTATCACCGGATTACCTAGGACCCGATCAGGATATGATTCTATCTGGGTAGTAGTGGACCGCTTTACCAAAGTAGCTCACTTTATCCTCATGAAGACCACCTATACAAGTGCGAAGTTGGCCAAGATATATATGACCAGGATCGTATGTCTGCATGGAGTTCCGAGGACCATCGTATCAGATAGGGGAACGCAGTTTACTTCAAAGTTTTGGCACCAGCTGCACCAGACCTTGGGTACCAGACTAGAGTTAGCATCGCTTTTCATCCACAGACAGATGGACAGACTGAGAGAGTCAATCAGATTCTGTAGGACATGTTGAGAGCTTGTGCTCTAGATTATGGATCTAGTTGGGACGACAACTTGCCCTACGCGGAGTTCTCATACAACAATAGTTACCAGGCCAATTTGAAGATGGCACCATTCGAAGCCCTGTATGGACGGAGGTGCAGGACACTGTTAATGTGGGATGAAGTTGGAGACCGTCAGTTGTTTGGACTATATTTGATTAAGGAGTCCGAAGAGAAGGTTAAACTAATTCAAGATAGACTGAAGG
The DNA here is from genome assembly GCF_056163025.1 of Triticum urartu. Lineage (NCBI taxonomy): Eukaryota > Viridiplantae > Streptophyta > Magnoliopsida > Poales > Poaceae > Triticum > Triticum urartu. The sequence goes on from NC_141879.1 coordinate 430,777,376, forward strand.
TAGCTCAATCCAGACAGAAGAGTTATGCAGACTCAAAATGCAAGGAGGTAGTCTATGAGATCGGAGACAGAGCATATCTGCGAGTGTCACCTCTGCGAGGAGTTAAGCATTTTGGAGTTAAGGGAAAGTTAGCCCCGAGATTTGTAGGGTCGTACCGTGTTTTGGAACGCATGGGAGAGGTTGCCTACAAGTTGGAATTACCCGAAGGACTGTTAGGAGTACATGATGTGTTTCATGATTCCCAGTTAAAGAAATGCCATGCTGAGATGGCCGATATCCCTGTGAGAGATACGGTGCCCCTGGAAGCAATTCAGTTGAGTAGTGATTTAACCTATGAGGAGAAACCAGTCAAGATTCTCGAGTTTGCCAGCCGAGTTACTCGCAGCAAGGTTATCAAGTTTTGCAAAGTTTATTGGAGCTGCCATACTAAGGATGAAGCCACCTGGGAACAAGAGGATGATCTACACAAAGACCACCCACACCTATTTTCTAGCCAACTCGAATCTCGAGGCCGAGATTCATCTTAAGGGGGGTAGGTTTGTAACATCCCAAATTTTCAATTTGGAATGTTATACATATGTCATTCATGCATATCATATTTTTTGCATTTTGCTTTGCGATCCTCGAAATTCTAAGCAACTCCAGGACCCACGGAGAGAGTTGGGAATTTCGATATTTTCATATTTGAGTTTTCTCAAATTTTGAAAAGAGGATCAATTGGTTTTGATTATTTTTCTCTCCGAAAATATTCCATATTAAAATATATGCGAGGGGATAATATGACTTCTCCAAAATAAAATGAATATTGGAGGAAAAATATTAAAATCAATTAAGGTTTTTATTTGGATTTTATTGCAATTTTATTTGAATTAGGAAAAAATGCGTTTTTCAAAATTACATTAGAGGTCCAAATAAATGTTCACTTTGTCTGCAATATTATTAGAGGACCGTGAAAATTTATTTCAGGATTTTTGGAGTCCGTTTAGTATTTCTTTTAATTTTTTTCTACGTTAGGATACGTGGAGGAGTTTAGTAAGTTCATGATACGTCTCCATTGTATCTACTTTTCCAAACACTTTTGACCTTGTTTTGGACTCTAACTTGCATGATTTGAATGGAACTAACCCGGACTGACATTGTTTTCAGCAGAATTGCCATGGTGTTATTTTTGTGCAGAAATAAAAGTTCTCGGAATGACCTAGAAATTTACGGAGACACGTTTTGGAATTTATAAAAAATACTGGCGAAAGAATCAACACCAGGGGGGCCACACCCTGTCCACGAGGGTGCAGGGCACCCCCCGGGGCGCGCCCCCCTACCTCGTGGGTCCCTTGAGGCTCCATCAACGTCAACTCCAACTCTATATATTCACGTTTGGGGAGAAAAAAACAGAGAGAAGGATTCATCGCGTTTTACGATACGGAGCCACTGCCAAGCCCTAATCTCTCTCAGGAGGGCTAATCTGGAGTCCGTTCGGGGCTCCGGAGAGGGGTTCCGTCACCATCGCCATCATCAACCTTCCTCCATCACCAATTTCATGATGCTCACCGCCGTGCGTGAGTAATTCCATCGTAGGTTTGCTGGACTATGATGGGTTGGATGAGATTTACCATATAATCGAGTTAGTTTTGTTAGGGTTTGATCCCTAGTGTCCGTTATGTTCTAAGATTGATGTTGCTATGACTTTTCTATGCTTAATGCTTGTCACTAGGGCCCGAGTGCCATGGTTTCAGATCTGAACCTATTATGTTTTCATGAATATATGTGAGTTATTGATCCTATTTTGCAAGTCAATAGTCACCTACTATGTGTTATGATCCGGTAACCCCGAAGTGACAATAATCGGGACCACTCCCGGTGATGACCATAGTTTGAGAAGTTCATGTATTCACTAAGTGTTAATGCTTTCATTGGGTACTCTATTAAAAGGAGGCATTAATATCCCTTAGTTTCCAATAGGACCCCGCTGCCACGGGAGGGTAGGACAAAAGATGTCATGCAAGTTCTTTTTCATAAGCACGTATGACTATATTCGAAATACATGCCTACATTACATTGATGAACTGGAGCTAGTTCTGTGTCACCCTATGTTATAACTGTTGCATGAGGAATCACGTCCGACATAATTATCCATCACTGATCCATTGCTTACGAGCTTTTCACATATTGATCTTTGCTTAGTTACTTTTTCGTTGCCACTGTTACAATCACTACAAAAACTACTACTGTTACTTTTGCCACCATTACCGCTACTTTCATATTACTTTGCTACTAAATACTTTGCTGCAGATATTAAGTCTTTCAGGTGCGGTTGAATTGACAACTCAACTGTTAATACTTGAGAATATTCTTTGGCTCCCCTTGTGTCGAATCAATAAATTTGGGTTGAATACTCTACCCTCGAAAACTGTTGCGATCCCCTATACTTGTGGGTTATCAGATCACAACTCAATGGCTAACATGTATAAGGAGATTGCCGACAAAGCCTTGGAGACTCACAAGATGGGCTCCGTATACTATCTGTTGTTTGGTTTGACCACCATCAACACTATCTTGAGGCATATCTTGTTGCCCAAGTCAGGGGATCACAGGATGACCAGAGGCCACTCCATTAACCTGCTGCAGTTTTTGATGTGCCCCGGAAGTTTAAGGTGATGAGTCTGATTGTTGAGACAATCAAGAGGACAGCTGCAGATCAGAAGAGGTCATGTGGTATGCTCCACACATCCAGATGCTCATCAACTCCAAGATGGGCACAGGCACTTACTTGTTGGACAAGACACATCTTCCCTTGAGGCCTGATCGTGAGGATAACACTATTGTCATGAATGCTGAAGATCCTACTTTTGTAGAGGCTCAAGAGAAGAGGAAAAAAAACTAAAGCTGAGAAGGCAGCAAAGATGCCAAGTGCTGAAGAGGCTTCTCGAGTGTTTCTCAAATCTAAGCAAGATCAACTTGGATATCTGATTCAAGCCACCTTGAGGATTGAGAAGGGATTGGCCACCCTGACTCAGAACCAAGAAAGCCTGGAGAGGATCATTGAGACTAAATTCTGTGATCTTGACTTGAGAGTAACAGAGATGTAGACAACAGTTGAGTAGCTCCAGGAAGAAGCTGAGGAGAGGAAAGGGCATTCTACCACAGATGCCTTTCAGAGAGTGCCAAGAGGACAGAGATCTGCTGCAGTGCCAATGACTGACACAAGAGCAACTACATCAGCACCTGCAGCCACAGCATCAGTGCCACCTCTAGTTGCCACTCCACCAGCTCCAACAACTTCAACCGATGCATTCGTCCTCGGAGTTCTCTCAACGCGTCCTCCCGAAGATCAAGCCTAGAGAGACGCATAGCACTATGCATTTTCGAGCTTTTTGGTAACTTTTTGCCAAAGGAGGACAAAGTGTATAGATCATAGGCTGAGAGAGAGAGAGAGAGAGATTTGCTTCTTTTTGCCTTATTTGCCACTTGTTTGATACTTATTTGTATGCTTGCTTGAATGATACCTTATCTGTGTGTGAGATACTCGTTTGATCATGTGTTTGATCATATCATACTTTAATGCTTGTGCTTGAATGATGTTATTATTTATCTCTCATGTATGATCATTCACTTTGTCTTGGTAATGAGTGCATATTTCATATTCTATCATTTTGAGAGCTCCACCAAGATGTATGAGACATGGAAGAGTAACCCATGATCCTAATCGATTGTGCATTTGCATTTAAAAGCAAATTTTAAATAATGCACAAATTTAGGGGGAGCTCTTACTTATCACATACTTCTCAAAGCGATGATGTTTTTCAATCTTATTATTATTTGTCGAAGCTTTGATCTATATGTTGTCATCAATTACCAAAAAGGGGGATATTGAAAGTGCAACTATCCCTGGGTGGTTTTGTAATTCCTAACAACATATAGCTCATTGAACTAATGCTCTTTCAAGATGATCATTTCAGAAAGTTCAATGATTGGCATGGCATGGACTAGGAATGTGGACCCTTCAAAATGCTAAGGACACATATTGGCAAAAGCTCAGGACTCTACATTTTCATTTTAGTGATCCAAGATCACATTGAGTCCATAGGAAAAGTCAATACTATTAAAAGGGGATGAGGTGTTGCTTAATGGCTTGCTTGCTCAAAATGCTTAGTCATATGCTCCAAAAGCCCTCAACCACTTACTCATATCCACATATGTCCCAAACCAAAAGTCAAACTCGGCCCCACCGATTTGATCTATCCGGCGCCACCGAGTTCATTTGACATAGCCATAGCCAGAAACCCTAATCAGTTCGGTCTCACCGATAGGGATCTCGGTCTCACCAAGATGGGATTGCAAACTCTCTATTTCCCTTCATAATATTTCGGTCTAACCGAGATGAGCGATCCGTCCCACTGAGTTCGCAATGCAAACTCTCTGTTTCCTTTTCATAACGTTTTGGTCTCACCAAAATGAGCGAACAGTCCCACCGAGTTTGCCTGACCAATTCTCTGTTTGCCTATTACAGAAATCGATCTCACCGAGTTGATGTGATCGGTCTCACCGAGATTACAATATGCCCTAACCCTAATTAAATCGGTCCCACCGAGTTGATCATATCGGTCTCACTGAAAAGCCTAACGTTCATATTTTGAACTGAATCCGTCTGACCGAGTTTGTGTATTCGGTCTCACCGAGTTTGGCTAATTGTGCGTAACGGTTAGATTTTGTATGGAGGCTATATATACCTCTCCACCCATCCTCCATTCGTGGAGAGAGCCACCAGAACGTGCCTACACTTCTACCATACATTTTTGAGGGAGAACCACCTACTCATGTGTTGAGACCAAGATATTCCATTCCAACCACAAGAATCTTGATCTCTAGCCTTCCCCAAGTTGCTTTCCACTCAAATCATCTTTCCACCAAATCCAAATTTGTGAGAGAGAGAGAGAGTTGAGTGTTGGGGAGACTATCATTTGAAGCACAAGAACAAGGAGTTCATCATCAACACACCATCTATTACCTTTTGGAGAGTGGTGTCTCCTAGATTGGTTAGGTGTCACTTGGGAGCCTTCGTCAAGATTGTGGAGTTGAACCAAGGAGTTTGTAAGGGCAAGGAGATCGCCTATTTCATGAAGATCTACCCAAATGAGGCAAGTCCTTTGTGGGCGATGGCCATGGTGGGATAGACAATGTTGCTTCTTCGTGGACCCTTCATGGGTGGAGCCCTCCGTGGACTCGCGCAACTGTTACCCTTCGTGGGTTGAAGTCTTCATCAACGTGGATGTACGATAGCACCACCTATCGGAACCACGCCAAAAATCTCTGTGTCCACATTGTGTTTTCTCCCTCTAAACTCCTCCCCTTTTACCTTCATATGCAATGATTTACACTCCGCTTCTATATTCTTATACTTGCATGTGTAGGTTGATTGCTTGACTTGTGCTAAGTTGCTAAAATCTGCCGAGACTTAAAATTAGGAAACGGCTAGGTTTTTATTTGGTCAAGTAGTCTAATCACCCCCCCCCCCTTCTCTAGACATACTTTCGATCCTACACCGCCCAACCCGACACGAGAAGCAACATCCTCGAATCGAGGCGGTACCAGAGCGATATTGGAGCCGCACTGCCGTTGAGGGCCACGAGCGGTACTGCCGCTGCGAAACAGTGGCACTATCGCTTGTGGCTGTAAGCGGTACTACCGCTCCGGACCGACGGTACTGCCGCTGGCTCCTCCCATGTGCCACTTCCGCGATATCGGTATACTCCAAGGAAGAGGAAAGGAGCTGGGGGTGCGAGATAGATGTGTACGTGTTGATTCCACCCTAGCCTTTCCGATACGGACCCCCTCTTGATAGTACGGTGTCTCCTACGACTCAAGTCCACCAAAACCGAAATGAAAGAGACTACACCGTCTTCACTTTGAGCTCCGAGGGGAAGGAATCGTCTCGTGCCAATGAATGAATATCTGAAATGCTCAATGCACATGATTAGTCCACAAATGTATTGTTATCAATCACCAAAACTACTTAGAGAGAGACATGCCCTAACACCCGTGATGCACACATGGAACTCATAAAGCGTATTCTACGCTACAATCGCAGAACATCTCACTTTGGGCTTCAACTATTTCGGTCCACCTCACATGAGCTTGTAACCGATTTCATTGCTCATTCGGCAGGGTACCCGGACACACGTCGATCCACCTCGGGCTTTTGTGCCTTTCTTGGATCCAACTTGATCTCCTGATCCTCGAAATGACAGCCCACCGTTTCTCGGTCGAGTGCAGAAGTGGAGTACAGTGTTGTCACACATTGTATTGCTGAATCATGTTGGTTGTGGAAATTACTGCATGGAATACATCACCCTCCAACACGCGCCACATTGGTATATTGTGACAACACCAGTGCGACATATCTCCCGTATAATCCGATGCAACATCAGCGTGCCAAATATGTGGAAATCGATCTTCACTTTGTCCGTGATCGTGTTGCTCTTGGCGAGGCAAAGGTTCAACATGTACCATCGAGCTCCCAGTTTGTTGATGTTTTCACCAAGGGATTGCCTACCATGGTATTCATCAGTCTTCGTCGTAGCCTGAACATCCTTCTGAGCGGTGTTTAGGCTGAGGGGCGGGGGGGTGTTAAACATGTATATGTGTTGTATTTTACCTGGTCACTATATGTACATGCTCCTCTTTTATGGGATACCAACCGACATCATGCCTTGTGTGCCACTTGTATAGGGAGCTTGGGTAAGCTCCCTTACATATATACGTTCTAACTCTCTCCGATCAACATGACTCGATCATTATTCGGTATAGCTACATTTGCATCCCTGGAATCCATATGGTGAAAAGGGTGAGAACTCAACCCTTTAGACATGAAATACGCAATTTTTTTGAAGATTGTCTGATTTGGGAGATCAATAACGGTTCTACCAATTTGCATCGATTATTGACACGTGAGAAACCTACCCTTCCCATCAAGGAAGCCCCGTTGCTTTTCCGTCAAATTTAGGAATCTTACTACGCAATTTGTGACTTACTGTTGTATCAGCACTCTACATAATGTTGCATGGAATTCTGAACATATAGATATTCTGGATGAAGATAGTAACAACTTGTGATGGTTCCAAGTAGTACAAATAACTCAAAATTTGGCAGATATTTATTGGAGACGTCGTTGTTGAAGCACCTTTACCATAGTCTTTGAAGCAAGCGTGCGCAAGTTGGCTTGCTTGCGAATGGTTTGTGGAGCCGGGTGCGACGGAGGAGTGTGAGCGTTGGGGTACATCACTTGCCCAGTCCTTGTGTTCGCGATGGTAGTGGAGCCATGTACTCCCTTTGTAAAAAAAAATATAAGAGCGTTTACACCTTTATGGTCTAGTGTAACCAGTGTAAATAACAACAGAGGTGATGGTAATTTACCATAGCAAACCCCACTTTATTTGTTACTGTGTCTATCTTCATGGAGAGTGCAACTTTGTATGTTGTCGTGTGTTGTGAATGGTGGCTTTAGTCCTAGTTCTTCTAGCAGTTGCATTATAAGTAGGTTAACTCCAGTCCTACTATACTCATTTTTAACTAGATTTACAAATTCTTACCCGAGTTGCCATTGTTGTTTGTGGCAGTTATTATAAGGATGTGTTTGATTCCCTAGACGGTAGCACAAGCGGTTGGTTAATTTACGTCAGATTTTGCCTTGGCACTGTAATCTTGCTCCCCGTTCTTGTTCTTGCAAAGAACGAAGTAGGAAGAACCTGCTGCTAGCCGGTAGTTTGGGCAGCGGAGAAGATCAGGGCGGAGCGGGGCCTTTGGGACTTAAGCGTCCAAAATGCATGAAAGCAGAATAGGGCACAGCAAACTGGTGTGACAAATAAAGCCTGGCAGCGTTAACTGAGCTAAGCAGCTCAAGAGCATCTAAGCCGAATTGGAGCCCAAAAGCTCTTGCATCAAAGGCTAAGCATCCATAGAGAACCAGGCGCAAAATCTAGAGAAGCACATCAAACCTCACATACTAGAACCAGGATTCTGCAAATCCCAAGAGAGAAAATTCTTGATTGCTTAAAACAAATTCGGAGAAACACAAAACATCACCGCGACGCCTATCTCGCCCAGTTGTTTAGCTCTTGGTGGTCTTCTCCTTGGTCTTCTGGATCTTAAGCACCTTCTTCACAATCTTCTGCTCCTCCACCAAAAACGCCCTAATGATCCTGCACAGCACGAAAAAAATCAGCTTAGCTCACCAGTAAATATATCAAGTATCACTTGTTTTGATTGAATGATGGTTACCTCTCCCTGACTGCAGGACCAGACAGAACACCACCATAAGGACGGTTCACAGTCCTCCTGTTCCTCGACAATCTGGACCTCTTGTACTCAGTAGGCCTCAGGTGTGGGATCTGCAGTTTAGCATGTCAAACTTCCATGAGAATGAGAAAATGCCATGGTGGTTACTAAGGCAGTATAATGTACCAACAAGGCGAGGCATAAACTTATGATTCAGCGGGAACTTGCTATTCTATCTGCGGTATTTACCCACCACTATCTAGCAGCATATATAGCATATACCTACTGTAGGTAGAAGTGGTCCAGCAGCAGTTCACGATTACAAGCATACATGATTTCACTTGTAAATGGCTCAATGATACCTATTAGGGGTTGTTTGGAACGGGTGTAAAATAGCTAAGCACCGGTGGCCACACAAATTTTACAACCACTCCAAGCATAAGCGCCCAGCACATAAGAGTAGACAAATGGTACTAATGACTATCTCCACAAAGTATGAACATAATGCACATATGGTGGACACCCCTCAATAAGCAAATCACAAAGAATGTAGTCCTTCGAAAAGTAAAGGGACCCTTCCACATAAAAGTACAGAAATATGAAGTAAAAGTCAGAAGATTGCTAGTTAAAAGAGAAGATTTTTGGACTAACATCATAGTAATCAAAAAATATTATCATTTGAACTATGCAAGAATACACCATCTGAGTAGTACAACTTTGTGGTGAGTGCAAATGCAAAAAACAAAAGGAGCCACCAGACAGATATCACAATGAGGCTTCTACAACAAACCTAAGCAAATGATAATATGATATTGCAAGGACCTCATAGAGAAGATTAGGCCTAATTCACATAAAATTAGGACATATGCTTGTCATGTTTTACTGTAATCATACCCCTACTAATATGTCAGAAAATGCTCTCAGCAACAAAAATGAAGCTGAACTGACAGTATAAAGTTCATGCTAGATTCAAAATACAAATGCATAATAACCCACTAAGCATAAATTACAGAGTTATACACTGAAGCATTGGAAGAGAGAACAAACAGTCAAAAACCATGTTCATATCACGAGAAGAATTGGTTTCCAGACAAGAACACAATTAAGAGAGACGAATCAAAGGATACAGTATGGGAAGAAATAGCAATGCGATTTACCAACAAAAAACAGCACACAATTGACACAGCATGCAAAGTACAAGGACGTACCAAACTCATAATTCAAAATTAGCTAACATAGACAGTTTAATTTAATAAATCAGTCTATGAACGGTAAATTCACCCGCAGTATGGTCAGAGCTGACAAATTGAGCATACCCAAAGGTATAGAACATGATTCAGCAAGAATTAGCACTGCTTCAACAATAGTAATCCCCACTTCACACATCAACATCAAACGAAAAAATCTGAAGGAAAACATTGGCACATTCCATGGGGCAAGACTCAAATGTAGGGTTTTTTGTTTGGATTTTAACTGTATGTATTTATATCAGCAACCACTTCGCTGAAATGCAGGTTGTATCTGAGCGCATGGTGCATACAACGCATGAAATCTAATGAAATTACAGGTTAAAAAATGGAGAATGGAACACATACTCCTTGGATCTTCTTGCCGGTAACCGGGCATTTTGGCCCACTCGCCCGCTTCTTGGTGTACTGGTAGACAAGCTTCCCACCTAATAATCAGTAACACATCAAGAAAACTCTTGAGTTGAGATCCTGGAAGAAGACCCCAAATTTTTTTACCCAAGATGAACTGTCAAGGGAGCGGTAAGGACACATGTAAAATTCAAGCCTAAATCCAACACATACACGAGCAGCAGCAATACTATCCAGACAGTTTCAAGACTAAAACACAGGAGCGAGCAAAAGCAGGCGCCGCTGATCTCCCTAACCTGGGGTCTTGACGACGCGAGTCTGATTCGACTTGGTGGCGTAGCTGTGGCGCTTTCGGTATGTCAGCCTCTGCACCATCTCGCCGCCCTCTCCCGGAGTTCTCTCGCCGCTTGCTCTTTCGCTCCCGCTGTCTGTAACGAGGCGGCGCCGAAGGGAAGTGAGGGCTGGGGAGAAAGAAGAGCTTTTATAGGGCTGTAGGTGGTCCGGGTGACCTAGATCCAACGGTGGAGGACGCTTTGCCAAGTGAGCCGACGGCTCTGTGTTTGTTTTTCATGATTATTAATCCAAACCGCTTTTAGATGAAAAATACCCAATTGAACCATGTTCGGAAGCCAACGTTGTTAGCACCCCTTTATCCAAAGGGAAACGTTTAAGAATGGTGCACCGTACGAATCTTTCGTCGGACGCGCGTCACGCCGGCGTCGTGCATCCATGAGAAGCCACCCTGCGCGAGACGCATGTATTCTGGTGGACCCGCGCGGACCGCCCCTTTCTTATCTTATCCTTTTGCATTCCATCCCCTACCTTCAGCCATTTCCCTCGTCGTGCCGTGTTTCTTCTCTGCCTTTCATCTCCTCCACTGCTCATCCCCTTTCTTCTTCCCTGCAGCAAAATACGACCGGGAGGGGCACCAAAAAGATCGTCGTCGACGCGCCCTGACCGCTCCAAGCAACCTTGCGGCAACTGCGAAGTGAACGCCATGGTTGGCTTCGAGCGCTCTTCTCCATGGCCGTCGCAGCCGGACGCGCTAGTAGCCATGGCTGGCTTTCGTTTTCCTGTCGTGAGAGCTGCATCCCAGCTGATGGTGGCGATGCTGGAACCGTTCCAGCGATGAACGAAAACCGGCAAGGCGAATATACAAGAGGTGCTGGAACCCACTGACTGGAAAGCTGCAACCGGCCACACGATATGCTGGAAGTAGTGTTCCCTGGAGCTGGAACCATCATCCATTTTTGCTGGAATCAGCAGCCACCGGTGGTGAAGACGACGAGGTACAGTGCTACTACCAGGGAGTTTTTTTGCTGGAACCAGATCCTGGAGATGTTGGAACCATCTTCTTTTTTTGCTGCAACCAAGCAGCTGCCGGGGTAAAGACGATGAGGTATGGTGCTACTACCATACGATTTTTTGCTGGAACCGGGCGGAGAAAAAGTTGCATCCGCTATCGATTGGTGATGCAATGGGACGGTGTTGAGATGTGTTTTGTTGGAACCGGCAAAAAAATTGCTGGAACCCGTAAGAATTTTTGCTGGAAGGATACATAGAAATTTGCAGCAACCAGCGCAACTTTGGGTCATTTTGTTGGATTCGGTTTTTTTTGCTGCAACCAGCATGTGATTTTGCTACTACTGACAAACTAATGGAGTTTTGTGTTTTTGCTTTTTTTGTTGAGGACACGGTGGTGCGAACCGAACAACGGCGATGAGCGGAGGCGGTGGTGGTGGCTCAGGGATGTTGCAACCACGGTGGCACGGGCTGGAACCAGTCGGCAGGCGAGCTGCATTTTATCAATGAAACATGGGCATCTGTCGACGGCGAGCGGCAGCAGAGAGCACGGCGGCGGCTGTCGACGGCGACAAACGGGGGAGGGTAGCCGGGCGCTGTGTTGCACGACGCGGCGATGACGGGGCGGCCGCCATGGCCTGCGGTGTTTCTTCGGATCTGAAACGCGGACAGAGATGAGAAGGAAGGAGACGACCTGGATGAACGAGCATCCAACGGCTCAGGTGAAGGAAATATGCCCTAGAGGCAATTAGAAAGTTATTATTTATTTCTTTATATCATGGTAAATGTTTATTATTCATGCTATAATTGTATTAACTGGAAACATAATACTTGTGTGAATACATAGACAAACAGAGTGTCACTAGTATGCCTCTACTTGACTAGCTCGTTGATCAAAAATGGTTATGTTTCCTAGCCATAGACATGAGTTGTCATTTGATTAACGGGATCACATCATTAGGAGAATGATGTGATTGACTTGACCCATTCCGTTAGCTTAGCACTCGATCGTTTAGTATGTTGCTATAGCTTTCTTCATGACTTATACATGTTCCTGTGACTATGAGATTATGCAACTCCCATTTACAGGAGGAACACTTTGTGTGCTATCAAATGTCACAACGTAACTGGGTGATTATAAATGTGCTCTACAGGTGTCTTTGAAGGTATTTGTTGGGTTAGCATATTTCGAGATTAGGATTTGTCACTCCGATTGTCGGAGAGGTATCTCTAGGCCCACTCGGTAATGCACATCACTTAAGCCTTGCAAGCATTGCAACTAATGAGTTAGTTGCGGGATGATGTATTACGGAACGAGTAAAGAGACTTGCCGGTAACGAGATTGAACTAGGTATTTGAAAGTGCAACTATCCCTAGGTGGTTTTGGTAATTCCTAACAACATATAGCTCATTGAGCTAATGCTATTTCAAGATTAATATCTCAGGAAAGCTCAATGATTGGCATGGCATGGATGAGAAAAGTGGACCCCTCAAAATGCTAAGGACAAAGGATTGGCTCAAGCTCAAAGCTCAAGACTCTACATTTTCTATTTTAGTGATCTAAGATCACATTGAATCTATAGGAAAGGCCAATACTATCAAGGAGGGATAAGGTGTTGCTTAATGAGGCTCTTGCTCAAAATGCTTAGTAATATGCTCCAAAACCCTCAACTACTTTCTCACATCCACATATGACCTAAACCAAAAGTCAAACTCGGCCCCACCAATTCTTTCTATCCGTCGCCACCGAGTTTCAAATGTCATAGCCACTGCCACAAACCCTAGGCAAATCGGTCTCACCGATAGGGATCTCGGTCTCACCAAGATGGGATTGTAATCTCTCTGTTTCCCTTCGTAACATTTCGGTCTTACCGAGATGAGCAATCGGTCCCACCGAGATTGCAATGTAAACTCTCTGTTTCCCCTTCGTAACGTTTCGGTCTCACCGAAATGAGCGATCGGTCCCACCGAGTTTACCTGACCAACTCTCTGGTTAGCTTATTACCAAAATCGGTCTCACCGAGTTTGTGAAATCGGTCTCACCGAGATTACGTTATGCCCTAACCCTAATCATATCGGTCCTGCCGAGTTGCATGTCGTCACTAGCTTTGCTGAATCGGTCCGACCGAGTTTAACTATTCGGTCCCACCGAGATTGGCAAGTTGTGTAACGGTTAGATTTTGTGTGGAGGCTATATATACCCCTCCACCACCTCTTCATTCGCGGAGAGAGCCATCAGAACAAACCTACACTTCCAACTTACTTTTTTGAGAGAGAACCACCTACACTTGTGTTGAGGCCAAGATATTCCATTCTTACCATATGAATCTTGATCTCTAGCCTTCCCCAAGTTGCTTTCCACTCAAATCTTCTTTCCACCAAATCCATATCCTGTGAGAGAGAGTTGAGTGTTGGGGAGACTATCATTTGAAGCACAAGAGCAAGGAGTTCATCATCAACACACCATTGTTACTTCTTGGAGAGTGGTGTCTCCTAGATTGGCTAGGTGTCACTTGGGAGCCTCCGACAAGATTGTGGAGTTGAACCAAGGAGTTTGTAAGGGCAAGGAGATCGCCTACTTCGTGAAGATCTACCGCTAGTGAGGCAAGTCCTTCGTGGGCGACGGCCATGGTGGGATAGACAAGGTTGCTTCTTCGTGGACCCTTCATGGGTGGAGCCCTCCGTGGACTCGCGCAACCGTTACCCTTCATGGGTTGAAGTCTCCATCAACGTGGATGTACGATAGCACCACCTATCGGAACCACGACAAAAACATCTGTGTCTCCTATTGCGTTTGAATCCTCCAAACCCTTCCCTTTACATTCTTGCAAGTTGCATGCTTTACTTTCCGCTGCTCATATACTCTTTGCATGCTTGCTTGAATTGTGTTAAATTGCTTGACTTGTCCAAAGTTGCTAAAATCTGCCAAGAACTAAAACTGAGAAAAGGATAAGTTTTTATTTGGTCAAGTAGTCTAATCACCCCCCCCCCCTCTAGACATACTTTCGATCCTACAAGTGGTATCAGAGCTTTGGTCTCCATTTGCTTTGATTTTCATAGCTTTTGGAAGTCATAGCCTTGGTTTCACAACCTAGGAGAGTATGGCGTCTAGCGAGGGAAATTACCACCATAGAGGTCCTTACTTTGGTGGTACTAATTTTGCTAGTTGGAAGTATAAGATGAAAATGCATATTCTTGGACATAACCCCGCCGTATGGGCTATTGTGTGTATTGGCTTGCAAGGTGAATTCTTTGATGGGAGAGAACCAAACCGTGAAGCCACCACGGAAGAGTTGAAGATGCTGCAATACAATGCTCAATCTTGTGATATCCTCTTCAACGGATTGTGCCCCGAAGAATTCAACAAAATCAACCGTCTTGAGAATGCAAAGGAAATTTGGGACACTTTGATTGATATGCATGAAGGTACCAACTCCGTCAAGGAATCCAAGTTGGATGTGCTTCAAAGTCAGCTTGACAAGTTCAAAATGAAGGATGGTGAAGGTGTCGCTGAAATGTACTCTAGGCTTGCTCTTATCACAAATGAGATTGCCGGCTTAGAAAGTGAAGAGATGACCGACAAATTCATCATCAAGAATATCCTAAGAGATTTGGACGGAAAATATGATACCGTATGTACGTTGATTCAAATGATGCCCAATTACAAAGATCTCAAGCCAACGGAAGTCATTGGAAGAATTGTTGCTCATGAGATGTCACTCAAGGATAAGGAGGAGCTCCATAACAAGTCAAGTGGTGTTTACAAAGCCTCATGTGAAGCTCCCACGTCATCAAGTGAGAAACAAACCTTCAATGAAGAATTGAGCCTAATGGTGAAGTACTTCAACAAGTTCTACAATAGTAGAAGCAAAGAGAGAAGTTCCAAGTCAAGGTCTTACAATGACAAGAGATCTTCTAGTCGAGAGCAAAATTGCTACAATTGTGGAAGACCCGGACACTATTTCAATGAGTGTACGGCACCCTACAAAAGAATAGAAGATTCTCCAAAAAGAAAGAAGTAGAAGAGAAGAATCACCATCAAGAGAGAGAAGGAGTAGAGATGATCGTTATGAACGAAGAACATCCCAGAGAAGCAAAGATTCGGATAGGAAGGACAAGTCATCAAGGAACTACACAAAACGAATACATCAAGCTCATGTTGGTGAATGGGTATCCGACTCCGATTCCGACAATCACTCCGAGAGAAGCTATCACTCCGACTCCGAATATACTCAAGATGAAGGTGTTGCCGGTCTAGCACTTGTGTCAACCAACTCCTACAGCATATTTGATTCACCAAATGAAGGACTTGGAAGATGCTTCATGGCTAAAGGCCCAAAGGTATCACACCCCGAGTATGTTGATTTCAATAGTGATGAAGATGACTTGTTAGGTGATGATGATTTACTTGTTGATAACTCTAGTGATGAATACTATGATGAAACGTCAATTAATCATGCTAATCAAGATAAAAGAATGATAATGATGAGGAGAAGATTGAGTTTCTAACTAAAGAACTAAACACTCTTAAGTTAGCTCATGAAACTATCTTAGGAGATCATCGAGAACTTTTAAGGACTCGTGAGAATTTATGTTTTGAAAAGCTCAACCTTGAGCAAGAGCATGAGTTCTTAAAGGCAATCAATGCTGATCTTCGCAAGAAAAGTTCTTCTTACATTGCCAAGCGTTTACTCTTATCCACTTACATGCCTCAAGTCAAGTCTAGTAGCAAGAACAAGAAAGGTTCTTCCTCTAGTAGTAACAATAATCATGCTAAATCTAAGTTGTTTCTTCTAGTAGTTCTCTTGATTCCACTAATGATTCTCTTAGCCAAGTTACACTTGAGCAAGAAAATAGCTTATTAAAGGGAATTATAGAGAAAGGTGTTTACAAGAGCCTTGCCGGGAGTAAGCAATTCGAGGAAATTGTACGCAAGGAAGGAAGGCACCGGAAGAACCAAGGTGTTGGTTTTGAACGAAAGTTTAATGCCAATGGAGTTGAGTGGGAAGAAGATCAATACCCCAAGATGAAGTTTGTTCCTCAACAAGAGAAGTATGATCCTACTTCCTTCAAAGGGACACAAGCTCAAGATGATCTTCCACCACAAGACCACAAGCAAAAAGGCAAGGATAAGCTTCAAGAGGAAATTGATGCATTTGAAGAAGCACCCAAGGCCTTGGTCAAGTGGGTTACCAAGACTACATCAAGTTCTACTTCATCAAGTACGACTACAACTCCAAGGATTCCCATCAAGATGATGTGGATCCCGAATAAGAAGAACTAGAGAGTTCTTGAGGGTGACTCCGCCAACATACTTCACTCTTATCATTTTGGCAAGAACAACTGGAATCAACTTCCACATCTTGCACTAGTTCAAGGAGTCACAAACCCTCTTGTTGGTAAGACAAGGGACAAGGTAACCTAATGTTTTCATAGACATCATCTTGTGCGTGCATCACTCTATGTCTATGGATATCCTGTTTGTTCCTTGTGGGACTAACCCGTGTAGGTATTGAAAGTGCAACTCACTCCAAAGGATTGCTCCAAATGATCTACATCAACATTGAGCATCCACATCTTCAACACCTACATGAAGTCATCATCGACAAAACCCAAGGTTAGTTCATCCCTCTTAGGGGGGATCTCACATCTAGGGGGAGCTTTACTCTAAAATTGAGCTAAAGCAACTCTAATGGTGTGAACACAACAACGCATTATGTAAAAATGGTAACCCCATTTGTGCTTAAACGATGAGTATGACCTATGATCAAATGTTCTCATTTGACTCCTAAGTCAATATACTCATATATAGATGACCTAGTCATCGCCAATTGCCTGATAGATGCTAGAATTGGTTGTGCATGTTTTGCCACATATTTCATTTGTCATTTTATTGTGTGAGCATGTTGGTTGCATAATTTACTCATTCGAGGACATCCACTTGTTGTTCTGATTGTTTGGTTCCTTTTTCTTTTGCCAAGTGGATGGACAAGAATGCCTAAGAACCTTCTCTAGCTATCTATGCTTTTCTCGTCTCAAACTCTATTCATGCTACACCACAAAGTTTGATCAAGTCAGATTCGAACCACTCTGTGTGAGGAGCACTCGGAGTCCCCGATTCGTCATAGACTTAAAAATCCAAAACTTCTTTGTGCGTTTCGGTCTAACCGATTCATCCATTTTGGTCATACTGAGATCACTAAGTCGATCTAGGTTTTCAATCTCGGTGCAACCGATTTGAACTTTTCGGTCACACCGAGTTTCAGTAACTGCTTGCAGTTATGAATCTCGGTGCCATCGAGTTGTTCCACTCGGTCACACCGACACAGTCAGGCTATATATATCCGCGGCCCAAAATTTGGAAAAATTTCTGAACCTCTTCGCCCACGCTCAGCCTGCTCTGCCTTCCTGGGTCTCCGGATCATCCTCCTCATCGCCAGCTGCCTCCCACCGCTGGTCTCCGCCGCCTTCAACGGGAATCATCTCCGCCGTTGCCGCCGTAGCAAGTCCATCGCCGCACTAGGGTATGGACTTGATCCTTATGCTATTCCCCCTCCGATTTGTAGCACATTGTTTAGCCATGTATCTTGCCATGATTGAGATCACTCTATCCAGCGAAATCACTTCGTAGTTTAGTCGTGGATTGAAAATTTAGGGTTAGGTTTCCGCCGAAACCATCTCGGACCGACCGAGTTGTTGAAATCGGTTCTACCGATTTGGCTAAGGCCATTGCACATGTGATTCTCGGTCTGACCGAGAATTGCAAATCGGTGTGACCGAGTTCAATACTTTGTGAAACCCTAGCAGTCTCGGTGCCACCGAACTATGACTCGGTCTGACCGAGTTCACTAGTTTAGGTTCCAAAAGCTGCTTCGGTATCACCGAGTGTGCAAATCGGTAGATCCGAAATGCTTTTGTGAAAAACTAAAACTAAGTTTTTAACTCATTCTTTTGCAAAAACCTCTGTACTTTGTGATGCTTATCAAATCTACCTCATCTATAATCTATTCACAGGGTCTGCTGTCAGTGTTTGCATCATCTCAGATCAGAGTGACAGTCAGAACAAGTCTGAGGAGCAAGTGAACATGAGTGAGGGCATTAGTCCCTCTAGCAGCTTTGATGAAGGAAGCAGAAGTACACCCAGCAACTTGCCTAAGGCAGCCACCAGGACCAGAAAGAAGAAAACCTCAGATTTTGAGGATGAGGACTATGTGGCTGTTGAGGAAGAGGCCACCTCAAAGAGGAAAGTCCTGAAAAAGGAATATGGCACAGCTACTGCCACTAAGCCAGGAATGAAGCAAAAGGTTCCTGCCAAGAGAGTTCCCATGTCAAAAGCCAAAACATCCACTCAAGAGACTTTGGGATCTACACCCAAAGAACAAGTTGTGGCGGAAAAGAAAAGAAAGGAAAGGGTCAAGAAGACCACTGCCATTGTGCTTGGGAGATCTTCAATAATGAAAGATTCTAAAGAAGAGGAAGAGGATGCAACACCAGCACCCAAAGCTCAAAAGCTTATGGGAGATGCTATAAGGGCAGGGGCTGCTCCATCTAAGCCTAAGACTACTCCTAAGACTGCTGCTCCAGCTCTAAAGCCAAAACACAAGAGGAGCACCAGGAACATCCCTGCTGAGGAGAAGAACAAGGCCCCAGTGCCTCAAGCTGCTGAAGAAAAAGATGATTCTGTTGTTTTGAGAAAGTTGAAGCCCAAATTTCCAAATCACAATGATGCTCACCTAGTTGCAGAGAACATGAAAATCGGGAAGGATTCAGGTTTAAGTCTATGGAGAGAGTCTGATCCATATGCCACCAGGAGAAGGACTGCTATGGACTATAGGTTCCATACAAAGGAACAACAAGACTTCTATGAGACTATCTTACTTGACAAGAAGTGAAGGAAATATGCCCTAGAGGCAATAATAAAGTTATTATTTATTTCCTTATATCATGATAAATGTTTATTATTCATGCTAGAATTGTATTAACCGGAAACATAATACATGTGTGAATACATAGACAAACATAGTGTCACTAGTATGCCTCTACTTGACTAGCTCGTTGATCGAAGATGGTTATGTTTCCTAACCATAGACATGAGTTGTCATTTGATTAACGGGATCACATCATTAGGAGAATGATGTGATTGACTTGACCCATTTCGTTAGCTTAGCACTTGATCGTTTAGTTTGTTGCTGTTGCTTTCTTCATGACTTATACATGTTCCTATGACTATGAGATTATGCAACTCCCGTTTACCGGAGGAACACTTTGTGTGCTACTAAACGTCACAACATAACTGGGTGATTATAAAGGTGCTCTACAGGTGTCTCCGAAGGTACTTGTTGGGTTGGCGTATTTCGAGATTAGGATTTGTCACTCCGATTGTCGGAGAGGTATCTCTGGGCCCTCTGGGTAATGCACATCACATAAGCCTTGCAAGCATTGCAACTAATAAGTTAGTTGCGGGATGATGTATTACGGAACGAGTAAAGAGACTTGCCGGTAACGAGATTGAACTAGGTATTGAGATATCGACGATCAAATCTCGGGCAAGTAACATACCGATGACAAAGGGAACAACGTATGTTGTTATGCGGTCTGAGCGATAAAAGATCTTCGTAGAATATGTAGGAGCCAATATGAGCATCCAGGTTCCGCTATTGGTTATTGACCGGAGATGTGTCTCGGTCATGTCTACATTATTCTCGAACCCGTAGGGTCCGCACGCTTAACATTACGATGACAGTTTCATTATGAGTTTATATATTTTGATGTACCGAAGGTTGTTCGGAGTCCCGGATGTGATCACGGACATAACGAGGAGTCTCGAAATAGTCGAGACATAAATATTGATATATTGGACGACTGTATTCGGACACAGGAATGGTTCCGGGAGTTATTGGATATAAAACGGAGTACCGGGGGTTACCGGAACCCCCCCGGGGGTTAATGGGCCTCATGGGCCCAAAGTGGAGCAGAGGAGGGGCGGCCAGGGCAGGCTGCACGCTCCCTCCCCCTCTAGTCCGAATTGGACAAGGAGGGAGGGGCGGCGCCCCCTTTCCTTTCTCTCCTCTCTCCCTTCCTTCCCCCTCTCCTAGTTGGACAAGGAAATGAGGGAGTGCTACTCCCAGTAGGAGTAGGACTCCTCCCTGGCGCGCCTCCTCCTGGCCGGCCGCCCCTCCCCCTTGCTCCTTTATATACGGGGGCAAAGGGCACCTCTAGACACAACAATTAATCCTTGAGATCTATTAGCCGTGTGCGGTGCCCTCCTCCACCATAATCCTCGATAATATTGTAGCGGTGCTTAGGCGAAGCCCTGCAACGGTAGAACATCAAGATCGTCACCACGCCGTCGTGCTGACGGAACTCTTCCCCGACATTCTGCTGGATCGGAGTCCGGGGATCGTCATCGAGCTGAACGTGTGCTAAAACTCGGAGGTGCCGTAGTTTTGGTGCTTGATCGGTCGGGCCGTGAAGACGTACGACTACATCAACCGCGTTGTGCTAACTCTTCCGCTTCTGGTCTACGAGGGTACGTAGACAACACTCTCCCCTCTCGTTGCTATGCATCACCATGATCTTGCGTGTGCGTAGGATTTTTTTTGAAATACTACGTTCCCCAACAGTGGCATCCGAGCCTAGATTTTATGCGTTGATGTTGTGCACGAGTAGAACACAAGTGAGTTGTGGGTGATATAAGTCATACTGCTTACCAGCATGTCATACTTTGGTTCGCCGATATTGTTGGATGAAGCGGCTTGGACCGACATTACGCGTACGCTTACGCGAGACTGGTTCTACCGATGTGCTTTGCACACAGGTGGCTGGCGGGTGTCAGTTTCTCCAACTTTAGTTGAACCAAGTGTGGCTACGCCCGGTCCTTGCGAAGGTTAAAACAGCACCAACTTGACAAACTATCATTGTGGTTTTGACGCGTAGGTAAGAACGGTTCTTGCTAAGCCCGTAGCAGCCACGTAAAACTTGCAACAACAAAGTAGAGGACATCTAACTTGTTTTTGCAGGGCATGTTGTGATGTGATATGGTCAAGACATGATGCTAAATTTTATTGTATGAGATGATCATGTTTTGTAACCGAGTTATCGGCAACTGGCAGGAGCCATATGGTTATCTCTTTATTGTATGCAATGCAATTGTGTTGTAATGCTTTACTTTATCACTAAGCGGTAGCGATAGTCGTGGAAGCATAAGATTGGCGAGACGACAATGATGCTACGATGGTGATCAAGGTCTCGCGCCGGTGACGATGGTGATCATGATGGTGCTTCGAAGATGGAGATCACAAGCACACGATGATGATGGCCATATCATATCACTTATATTGGTTGCATGTGATGTTTATCTTTTATGCATCTTATCTTGCTTTGATTGACGGTAGCATTATAAGATGATCCCTCACTAAATTATCAAAGTATAAGTGTTCTCTCTGAGTATGCACCGTTGCAAAAGTTCTTCGTGCTGAGACACCACGTGATGATCGGGTGTGATAGGCTCTACGTTCAAATACAACGGGTGCAAAACAGTTGCACACACGGAATACTCAGGTTTAACTTGACGAGCCTAGCATATAACAGATATGGCCTCGGAACACGGAGACCGAAAGGTCGAGCGTGAATCATATAGTAGATATGATCAACATATTGATGTTCACCATTGATACTACTCCATCTCACCTGATGATCGGACATGGTTTAGTTGATTTGGATCACGTGGACACTTAGAGGATTAGAGGGATACCTTTCTAAGTGGGAGTTCTTAAGTAATATGATTAATTGAACTTAAATTTATCATGAACTTAGTACCTGATAGTATCTTTCTTGTCTATGTTTGATTGTAGATAGATGGCTCGTGTTGTTGTTCCGTTGAATTTTAATGCGTTCCTTGAGAAAGCAAAGTTGAAAGATGATGGTAGCAATTACACGGACTGGGTCCATAACGTGAGGATTATCCTCATTGCTGCATAGAAGAATTACGTCCTGGAAGCACCGCTAAGTGCCAAGCCTGCTGCAGGAGCAACACCAGATTTTATGAATGTCTGGCAGAGCAAAGCTGATGACTACTCGATAGTTCAGTGTGCCATGCTTTACGGCTTAGAACCGGGTCTTCAACGATGTTTTGAACGTCATGGAGCATATGAGATGTTCCAGGAGTTGAAGTTAATATTTCAAGCAAATGCCCGGATTGAGAGATATGAAGTCTCCAATAAGTTCTATAGCTGCAAGATGGAGGAGAATAGTTCTGTCAGTGAACATATACTCAAAATGTCTGGGTATCATAATCACTTGACTCAACTGGGGGTTAATCTTCCTGTTGATAGTGTCATTGACAGAGTTCTTCAATCACTGCCACCAAGCTACAAAAGCTTCGTGATAAACTATAATATGCAAGGGATGAATAAGACTATTCCTGAGCTCTTCGCAATGCTAAAAGCCGCGGAGGTAGAAATCAAGAAGGAGCATCAAGTGTTGATGGTCAATAAGACCACCAGTTTCAAGAAAAAGGGCAAAGGGAATGTCGGGTGGTAGGTGCGACATATGCCAATGGGTGGCTTATCATTGTGGGAGCCAGTAAAACATCGCCGGTGCCTGGAAACGGGATGAGGCAAAGACATGCACGCTGGCGAATCTTACCCAGCTTCGGGGCTCTCCGTGGAGATAACACCCCTACTGCTGCTCTGCGGGTTCTTCGCATGATCACTAGATGAACAAGTAGCTACACGATGCTCCTTGAGCTGTTTGGCGAGAGAAGGAAGAAGGGCTCTGCTTGCTCTCTTCTCCTCCCTACGTGGCGCCTAAAACTAGCAGGGATCCATCCCCTTGCATGGGTGTCCCGGGGGGTTTATATAGGCCTACCCCCCGGGGGTACAATGGTAATCCGGCTGGGCATGGGGCCCAGCCGTCTGTGTCTTCGCTCTCCGGCTTCTGCGCCGGCTGCTGGGGCCCGCCGGCTGGTGGATCCCGCCGGCTGCCGGCTCCTTGGTCGACAGGCAGGCCCCACTGTCCAGGGCCTTGTCGGTGGCTGGTTACTGTTGCTCAATCTTGGTGACGAGGGCTTCACCGAGGTAAGCGTGGCTACAATGCTGCCGTCCGGCGGGTGACCACTGTAGCCTCACCGCGTCTTGTCTCCTTAATGGGGCGTCCCCTTCGAGGGGGTGGCAAGCCGGCTGGAGAGAGTCGGCTCCGTCTTGGGCTGACTGGGGGAGGCCAGGCCGCCTTCGGGTGTCTCTCTGCCCGAAGGGGCCCACCGCCCGTGGGCCGTACTGGTAGCTCGTTGTGGATGACATCAGGGTCATCGTGGCAACAGTGCTGCGCCGGACGGGTCATGGCCACCCGTACGGCGCACTGTGCCAGGCGCGCTCCGGGATTCGGGGGTGGCAGGCTTCACTGTAGCCACGCCTCGTCACATCGCCGTTATGTGGATGCAGACTTCGAGGGTACGGTCTTGACCGCTTTACGGGAGCCGCCTCCTTGGAGTCGGCCTTCTCGCAGCCGGCTCCTCGGAGCCGGCCCTCCCGCGGCTTTCTTCATGACAGCTGAAGTCGGGCCGCCTTCCAATAGCCGGTCTGGGAGACAGCCGGCCAGGGGAAGGCGGCCCCATGTCTTGGATTCTTGAGAGCCGGATCGGCTCGTAATTTTTTCAGAAAGGCTAGGGGGAGCCGGCTGGGCTACCCGTGGTCACTTACTCCGACAGTAGTCCCTGAAGTTGAGCGAGCTTCGAGGCCGTCTTCGAAAAAGCTCCGTTTCTCATATGCGGGAACGCGGGCCACGTGGCGAGGAAATCCTGCCAACGCACGCGCGCGACGGGACGCCGCCGCAGGCCCGGGCCCGCCACTCGCAGGCCTCGGTCCGAGCATGGATCTTCCGTGGCCCGCATGGACCGCTCGCCTTCCCGTGGCGGTTTTATTCTGCCATCAAGGCTCAATAATCGCGGGACGTGGGGGAGTGGGCGTAGTTGATCCCCACGTTCCCCCACGCCGCGCCTCCTCGGCTCCGCCATGCGGTCTATAAGTAGTAGGAGGAGGGGGAGCAGCAGAGGCTCGCGCGCTCTCCCTCACTCCGCCCCTTCTCGACCTCCTTCTTCTTCTCTTCCCCGCAGCAACTCTTTGCTGCGCTGTTCCGCCGCCGCATCGTCTTGCTTCTCGCCGCGTTGCCCCATGGCGCTGTCAAGCTCATGGGATGGCTCCAACGTCCATGAGGACCACGTCGAGTTCCTCCGCCAGACGCGATGCCTGCCCAGCGAGGACTTCGTTCGGGTTCGTCTAGCGCCGGAGAAGGAGATTTCGCCGGCACCGGAGGAGGGCGAGCGGGTGATCTTCCGCTCACACTGCCTGCGCGGCTTCGGCCTTCCGGCGAGCGGGTTCCTCTGAGCCTTCCTCGAATTCTACAACCTCCAGCCGCATCACCTCATGCCCAACACGGTGATGCTGCTGTCGGCCTTCGTCACGCTGTGCGAAGGCTTCCTTGGGGTCCTCCCCATGCTCGAGCTCTGGGCGGAATTCTTCCGAAGCAAGCTCGGCACCGTCGTCGCGGGCGTGCCCGCCCCCTGCGGAGCCTTTATTGCCATGAGGCGGGCGAGCGAGAACAACCCGTTCCCGCCCATCCCGCTGATCCAGTTGGTGAAGCTCTGGCAGAAGTCATACTTTTACGTGAAGAATGTCGAACAGCAAGGCGACTATGTCAACCTGCCGGCTTATGAAGCCGACCCGCCGGCTGGGAGGTGACCTTCATGGAGCTACCGGGCCAGGTCATTGTCTCAGGCCGAGAACGCAGCCGTCTCCCGGCTTCTGGTGATGATCCAGTCGGAGGGCCTGACCAGAGCCGACTTGGTGGCCGCCTTCGTGGAGCGCCGGGTTCTTCCCCTCCAAAGCCGGCCTCGCATGGTTTGTCAGATGAGCGGCCGCTTCGACCCAAGCCGGCTGAGCACCAGGGAGATGCCTCATGCGGAGGTCTCCTACATGGTGAACTATATCTCCAACTGCAAGCTCGCCGAGGATTGGCGGTACGGCAAGGGGCCGTACTCTCGCGCCAACCCTCCGCCCGTCGTAAGTTCTTTCTTCTTTTCTTCCTTTGGTAGCCGGCCTCATGATAGCCGGCCTCTGATCAGTCGGTTTGCCCCTAGCAGAACCCTCTCCTTCTGCCAACGACCGGGGCCGCAGGGATAGAGTGCCATCTCGTCCCTGACCGCACGGTGGACGACGCCAACGACCCGGACTTGGGAGCGGCCGCCATGGAAGACGCCATCGTGGGGGAAAGCGATGAGGCCGGAGGCGCGGGGCTCACGGCCGGCTTCGAGGACTGGCCGGATGATGCCGAGGTCGAAGTCGCCCCGCGCCGCCAGCCGGCGCCTGATCATCAAGGCGCGAGCTCGTCCGCCGCGCCGGCTGCTGGCGGCGGCGCCCAGAAGCGCCGGGCCGTGTCGATCCTCTTCGGCAGCCGGCCGAAGAAGTCCAAGGCTTCCACGGCGGTGACCAAGCGAGATGAGGCGGCCGCGAAGGCGGCCCACTTCTGCAAGGCGGTGAAGCAGCCGCAGGCGATCTCAGCGTAAGTCGTCGAATGCTTGGATACATATTTATTGTTGTTCTTTTCGATTGAAAACTCTTCTAAACCTTTCTTTGCTCGCCGGACAGGGCGCCGCTTTCCCTTGAGCGGGGTCCGGGCGGCTCCGTAGTCGGGCCGACTGGAGGGTCTTCAGGCTCCCGCCGCGTGGATCCCCGCGCCGACCTCAGGGAGGCCACGGAGCGGAACGCACGAGAGGTGCGGGAGGAGCGGGAGGCGGCGGAGCAAAGGGCCGCCTAGGCGACGAAGGAGCAGGCCGATGCAGCAGCCAAGGCCTGGGCGGAGGCGGCAGCTGCGGAGACGGAGGCGGAGGCTTCGCACAACCAGCCTCTGCTGCTAGTCATTCCCCTCCGCGCCGTGGTCCCCAACATTCCTGTGCCTCCGCTGGAGGAGGTCGACCAAGAACCGCCGGTGATAGAGCGGAGGGAGGACTCCGTGATCTTTGTGGAGGGAGCGCCGCCGGCAGCGCCAACCGGAGCCGGCCAAGGCGGCCAGTCGGCTGCGGCTCCAGAGCAGCCGGCCGGGGGTGAGCCGGAAGCAGGAGCCGGCCTCGAGGTGCAGCCGGCAATGCGCCGGCACGCAGGGGGAGGCACCGCTGCGCCGGAGCCACACCGAGCTGTGGGTGCCAGCCAGACGACGGAGGCCTTGGAGGCGGCCAGCACCGGCACGTCCGAGTGGACTCCCAGCGGCGGGACGGGCGAGCTGAATGTGGCGGCCCAAGAGGTTCGGAACCGGCTTCAGGCCCAAGCCGCCTCGCTGCAGCAGTACACCCAGGAGTTCCTTGCGACACGGGCCGTCATCCGGGTGAGTCTTCTATCTTTGGTTGTTTTGTTCTCTTGATTTCTTCCGTGGGGGCGCGTCAGCGCACCCACTGGGTGTAGTCCCCGAGATTCGGGCCGACTGCTGAGCAGTCGGGTCGGATCTTCCTTGACGACTACCTTATTCTCGCCTCCTGTCTAATCTTCCAGGAGTATCATAACCTCCGCGCTGCCGCCTTCAACTCCCAGGCTCAGGAGCTGGGTTGGAGAACCGAAGACCTGATCAGCAGCCGGAGTACGTACTTGGTTTCGTTCATCTCCTGTGGGGGCGCGTCAGCGCACCCACTGGGTGTAGTCCCCGAGATTCGGGCCGACTGCTGAGCAGTCGGGTCGAATCTTTCCTGACGACTTCACCTTACTGGTTTTTCTTTTGTCTTTTGTGCTCGCAGAAGCCAATGCCGACTTAAGGGGGCAGCTCAGCGAGGCGCAGGCCGCCCTTCGTGCCAAGGAAACCGAGTATGACGCCTTGGTCCTGGAGCGTGACCGCCTGGCCAAGAAGCTGGCTGACCAGGAGGAGAGCCACAAGGCGGCTCTGAAGAAGGCGCGGGATAACGAAGCCGCCCTGAAGGCCGAGTTCGAGACTGAAGCGGCGGGCTGGGCTGAGACCAGGCAAGCGCTGAATGAAGGCTTTAGCCATATTGAGGATTTGATCGACGGTAAGCCGCTTTCCTCGCTCCTTGTCTGCCCCTTCCCGCCTGACTTGTGTTTTGACTTGAGATGCTTTTTATTCTCTGTGCAGACTACTTTCCTGGCTACTCCGTCTTCGCCGCCCAAACCATCGAGGCCCATCGCGAAGCGCGCCGGCAGGCGGTGGCTGAAGTCGCGCCGGACGCGAGTCGGTCGCTCGAAGAGCAACTCTTGGTGGTCCAAGCGCGGCTACAGCCGGCTCATCGTATGCTCCGCCGCCTCCAGCGCGCCGGAGCGCAGGTGTTGGCCGCCCTCTGGCCAAGCGAGACGATTCCCCGCACCCCGAGTCGGACTGCCGACTGGCTAGAGGTTGCGGTTGGCCGCTTCGAGGCCTGGAAGGCGTCGGCGGCCCGGCTTGGAGCTGGGTGGGCGCTAGAGTTCGTCCGAGCTTGGTATCCGGGGCTGAACCTGGACCAGCTGCGCACCTGGCGGCTGTAGGCCGACAAAGAGCTAGCGGAGGTGCGGCCGGCTATCGCTCAGCGCGCATCGACAATCGCCGAGTGTACTGACATCAGCGTCTTCGCTCCTGAGATCAATGGCGATGGCGTTGCCCAGCCGGAGGAGTGGTTCGGGCTGGACCCGGCGGCGGGTGAAGACTCGGTAGAAGAGATCGCCTCCAGCGATGAAGGCGAAGATGACGAAGGAGAGGAAAGCGAAGACGTCGAGCCGGCCGGTGGAACAGCCAGCCAACCTCAGCCTGACCGTGCCTCCAGCAACGAGGCACGCGCAAGCGTGCCTTCTGCGGGAGGCGGTGATCATGCCGAGGTTCGCTAGCCGGCCACTCCTCCAGCCGGCACTGTCGTCTCCACCGACCTGCCCGGCTCGTCAGTCGCTCCGCCGGCTTAATCCGCCGTCCTTGTTTTTCCTGCTTGTTGCCTTCTGAACAATTTTATTAAGCTTCCGCAGTTCCACCCACTAGGGGTGTATCCAAACTATGTTGAATGCTGGCCTTTTGAAGGTCTTTTATGTAAATATTAACTTGTGCATGTTTGGTTTCCATTCATGTATGCTTTTTATCCTTAGGCTGTTTCCTTTGCCGCCTTCCCCTTTTGGGGAGGCAAGTACTCGAGCTTTCTTGGATTGAAGTGAAGTGAATGGAAGCCGGCCGGCCGGCTACTCTGGTAGCCGGTCGGCGGTGGGAAAAAACTGGCTTTTGTTATATTAGTCCGTTAGTCCCTAGCCGCTTTTCGTGTGGGCACCCGTTCCTGCCCTTAACTCTTGCCAGCCGGACAGCCGGTTCTTCGAACTGCGACTTTTGGCAAGAGAAGGCTTGGGAGCCGGCACACTACTTGTCTGACTGCGGGTAGGACTTCTAATATAACTCCAGGCTGCCAGTCCCCGGGCCGACTAGTCGAACCCGGTGCCGGACGGAAAAAAGTGAATGCAATGACAAGGCCATAAGCATGATACTTTTCATTTATAGACAAAAGATGGCAGTCACCGAGCTCTCCTCGGGGGCCCTATTGTCTCGTACTTAGTACAAAAGTTAGCGTGATACATACTGCACTTCAGTTGTTAAACCTTCGGAGGAGGTTGGCGTTCCATGGTCGTTCCGACTCCTTGCCGGAGTCGTCTCTCTTTCGTGCCTTCGGCTTCTGCGCGTCGATCAGGTAGTAGGAGTTGTTGCTTAAGGCTCTGCTGATGACGAAGGGGCCCTCCCAAGGGGCCGAGAGCTTGTGTTGGCTGGCTGTGCGCTGGATTAGCCGGAGCACAAGATCGCCCTCTTGGAAGGATCTTGGCTTGACCTTCCGGCTGTGGTAGCGGCGCAGGCCCTGCTGATAGATGGCGGACCGGCTGAGGGCTAACAGCCGGCTTTCTTCCAGCAGGTCGACGCCGTCTTCTCGTGCTTCCTTGGCCTCCGCTTCCGTGTACATGGTTACTCGAGGCGAGTCAAACTCGATGTCAGTTGGGATGACCGCCTCAGCACCATACACGAGGAAGAAAGGGGTGAAGCCGGTTGACTTGTTTGGTGTAGTGCGCAGACTCCAGAGGACAGCCGGCAGCTCATCGAGCCAACAGCCGGCTGAACGCTCCAGTGGTACGATCAGTCGGGGCTTGATGCCGGAAAGGATGAGGCCGTTGGCTCGCTCGACCTGGCCGTTTGACTGCGGGTGGGCGATGGATGCTAGATCCAACCGGATGCCTTGCGTCATGCAGAAACGTGCCAAGGCTCCCTTGGCGAAATTTGTGCCATTGTCGGTGATGATGCTGTGTGGCACGCCGTACCGATTTGTTATATCTGCGATAAATGTGACGGCAGTCGGCCCATTCAGCTTCTTGATCGGCTTTGCTTCAATCCATTTGGTGAATTTGTCCACGGCGACAAGCAAATGTGTCATGCCGCGCGCGCGCCGTCTTGAATGGGCCCACCATGTCCAGTCCCCAAACGGCGAAGGGCCAAGTGAGGGGAATGGTCTTGAGTGCTGAAGCCGGCATGTGTTGCTTGGAGCTGAAGAGTTGGCACCCTTTGCAATGTTTAACTAACTCCTTGGCGTCATTCAAAGCAGTCGGCCAAAAGAAACCATGGCGGAAGGCTTTGGCGACAAGTGATCTTGAGGCCGCATGGTGGCCGCATTCTCCTTGGTGGATGTCTCTGAGGATTGCGATGCCCTTCCATTGCTCGACGCATCACTGGAGGACTCCAGCGACACTGCGCTTGACGAGCTCTCTGTTGACGATTGTGTATGCTCCGGCTCGGTGTTGGACTTGTCTTGCCTCTACTTCATCAGCCGGCAGATCTTGGTTTATTAGGAAGTTGAGGATGGATTGAGCCCATGACGGAGCTGCGACTTCTTCTATTGCCAAAACGGCTACTGCGACCAGGGCGGGCGGGCTGGGCGGTGAAATGCTGGAGTCGGTCGCCGCTTGTTGTGTTGGTGTAGTCTCCGGGCCGACTACCGCAGTCCCCGAGCCGGGTGAGGCAGTCCCCGGGTCGGGCGTAACTATGGAAGTCCCCGAGCCGCCTGCTGATACCCCCTGGCCGACTATCGAAGTCCCCGGGCCACCTGCTTGGTTCTTCGAGACGGACCCGGCCGCGTCGGGGTCACGCGGCACGAAGATGGAATCGGACTCTGGAGACGGCTTGATAGATGGCTTGAGGAGGCGTTGTAGAGAGACGCCGGTTGGTATTGCTTGCCGGGTGGAGCCTATTTGAGCCAGAGCATCAGCTGGCTCGTTGTCGGCTCGTGGTACGTGGAGGAACTTGCATCCTTCAAAATACCCACTGATCTGCTGAACGAGGAAGCAGTAGCTTGCCATATTTGCGTCCTTGGCGTCCTAGTCACCGGATGACTGCTGGACCACTAAGTCCGAGTCGCCATAACATAGGATCCGGCGAATGCCGAGCTCTTTGGCAAGCCGGAGCCCGTGTATGAGCGCCTCGTACTCGGCTACATTGTTGGAGGCGGCAAAGTGGATTTGCAGCGTGTATCTGAGCTTGTCGCCTTTGGGAGAGGTGAGGACGATGCCGGCTCCCAAGCCGGTGCGCATCTTGGACCCATCGAAGTGCATGCGCCAATGAGTGGAGTCGGGAGTCGGCGGCAGGTACTGGGTCTCGGCCCAGTCGACGAGGAAGTCGGCCAATGCTTGAGATTTGATGGCGGTGCGAGGCTGGTAGAAGATCGCGTAAGGGGCCAGCTCGATGGCCCATTTTGCCACCCAGCCGGATGCATCCCGGCTGCCTATGATCTCGGCCAGCGGGGTGGTGCATACAACCATGATGGGATGCTCTTGGAAGTAGGGCTTCAGCTTCTTGGCGGCGAAGTACACGCCGTAGCACATCTTCTGGTAGTGCGGGTAGTTCTGCTTTGAGGTAGACAGCACCTCACTCAAATAGTACACCGGCCTCTGGACCGGCTGGGTTCGGCCTTCTTCTGGGCGTTGGACTACGATGACGGTGCTGACCACCCGGGTGGTTGCGGCAATGTAGAGGAGCATGGGCTCTTTCTCAGTCGGCGCCGCCAGGACAGGCGGCGTGGCCAGCATCTTCTTCAGCTCGTGAAAAGCTTGATCGGCTTGGTCATTCCACTCGAAGTGAGTGGTCTTCTTCATGAGGCGGTAGAGGGGGAGAGCTTTCTCTCCGAGCCGGCTGATGAAGCGGTTTAGGGAGGCCAAGCACCCGGTGAACTTCTGGATGTCTCGAAGCTTGGTGGGAATCGCCATTCTCTCAATGGCCTTGATCTTTACTAGGTTGCATTCGATGCCGCGTTCGGAGACCAGGAAGCCTAGGAGCCGGCCGGCTGGTACTCCGAACACGCATTTCTCGGGGTTAAGCTTGATTTGGAACCGGCGTAGGTTCTCAAATGTTTCCTTGAGGTCTTCCAGCAAGGTGCCGCGCTTCTCTGTCTTCACCACAATGTCGTCTACGTAAACGTGGGCATTTCTGCCAAGTTGCTTGAGGAGGCACTTCTGCATGCAACGCTGAAAAGTGGCACCGGCATTTCTCAAGCCGAATGTCATAGTCAGGTAGCAGAAGGCTCCGAATGGCGTGATGAAGGCGGTCTGCCGGATCTAACTTTATCTGGTAATACCCTGAGTAAGCATCCAAGAAACTCAACAGCTCGCATCCGGCCGTGGAGTCTATCACTTGGTCAATCCTTGGCAGGGCAAAGGGATCTTTGGGGCAGGCCTTGTTGAGGCTCGTGTAGTCTATACACATGTGCCACTTGTTGTTCTTCTTTAGCACGAGGACCGGGTTGGCGAGCCATTCTGGAAAGAAAACTTCCATAATGAAGCCGGCTGCCAGAAGCCGGGCTATCTCCTCTCCCACAATCCTGCGTTTCTCCTCTGATAGTCGGCGGAGGGGTTGTTTGACTGGCTTTGCGTCTTCTCGGACGTGTAGTTTGTGCTCGGAGAATTCGTTCGGAACGCCCGGCATGTCCTTGGGGGACCATGCAAAGATGTCCCGATTCTCATGGAGGAAATCGGCGAGCTCGCCTTCCTATTTGCTGTTTAGGTTTGCCCCGATGACGGTAAACCTCTCTGGGTGCTCAGGGTCAAGAGGTATCTTCTTCGTCTCCTTGGCCGGCTGGAAAGATCCTTGAGCATCATGCTCCTTGGGATCGGGGGACAAGGCCGACTGCTTGCCGGCTATGGCCACGACTTGGTCCAACATCTTCTTTTCTTCGGCAATCACAAGGGACTCGGCTGCTGGCTGCTGCGCACTCAGAGGACTTCTTGTAATCGCCGGCTACGGTGATGACGCCTTTGGTGCTTGGTATCTTCATCTTGAGGTATGCATAGTGGGGAACTGCCATGAATTTGGCCAAGGCAGGTCGGCCAAGCAATGCATGGTAAGGGCTCTCCAGGTCCACCACTTCAAACTAGATCGCTTCCTGGCGGAAATGCTCCTTGTCCCCCAAAAGCACATCAATCTTGATCTTGCCAATGGGGGCGCAGGACAGGCCGGGTATGATGCCGTGGAACACAGTCCGAGTAGGCATGAGTTGCTTCGTCTTGACATTCAGCTTCTCCATGGTATCACGGTACAGGATGTTGATGCTGCTCCCGCCGTCTATCAGCACGCGGGAGAATCGGGCAGCGCGTCTGTCCGTTGCAAGGGTGGCATCCAAAACCAACGCATAAGAGCCGGGAGACGGCATCACCTCTGGGTGGTCGGTCCAGCTCCAGCTGATAGGTTTTTCTGACCAGTGCATGTGCTCGGCGGGGTTGGCAGCAACCATGTTGACTTCTTGGTGCTCTCGGCGTTTGCTGCGCCGGTCTTCGGGCTGGCTTGTAAAGATGATATAGGTGGCATGCTCGTCGGGGAACTCATCATGCACGGCTCCGTCTGCGGGCCGAGCGGCCGGCGGCTGCGGAGCTGGAGGCGGCGGACCGGCAGGCGGAGGCGGTGCGAGCCCTTCGCCTTTAGAGATTCAGGTGAGCCAGTGGCACTTCCGGGTTGTGTGGTTGGACGGCTTCGCGCCGCTGTGGAACTTGCATGGGGCGTCGAGAGTTTGCTCGTAGGAGAAGGCCGGCTGCCAAGCCGGCCTGCCGCCCTTGGGTTTCTTGGGCGCGGGCCGCCCGTCGGGCGGCACGTCTTCGACTGTGGCCACCTGCCGACTGGCGGGAGGCGGCGCGGGGCCCTTGCGCTTGTGGTCGTTCGAGTGTGGGCGTCGGCCGGAATCCCCAGCCGGCGTCTTGGGCGCCGGGTTGAGTACTTTTCCGGACGCGTCTACCCGGAGCTTGGTCTTCATTGAGGAGTCGGCGGTGGCATACTTGTCCGCTATGTCCAGCAGCTCGTCGAGGGTAGTCGGCTCGTCGTAGAGAAGCTTGTGCTTGAGGAGGGTGCCTTCTCGGCACCCGGCTGTGAAGTATTCTATGGCTTGCATCTCGTGCACCCCTTCGCAAGAGTTGTGGAGCTCGGTCCAATGCGTGAGGTAGTCGCGAGTTGACTCGGCGGGGCCTTGTACGCACAAGGAGAGCTGTCTGGGCTTGGGAGCCCGCTTGTAGGTGCTGGTGAAGTTGCGGATGAAAGCTTCTGTGAAATCTAGCCAGCTGTTGATGCTGTGTGGTTTGAGGCTGTTGAGCCAGGTCCGTGCCGTGCCTTGCAGCAT
The DNA here is from genome assembly GCF_056163025.1 of Triticum urartu. Classification (NCBI taxonomy): domain Eukaryota; kingdom Viridiplantae; phylum Streptophyta; class Magnoliopsida; order Poales; family Poaceae; genus Triticum; species Triticum urartu. The sequence goes on from NC_141879.1 coordinate 430,811,177, forward strand.
GAGGGGCACGTACTTCATGGCAACGCGCCGGTTGCCGTTGGCTATGCTAACCGCCGTGGAGTAGTCGATCAACCAATCTTCCGGCTTCACGGAGCCGTTGTACTTGGGCGTGTCTCTTGGGAGTGAGAACCCTTTGGGGAAGGGCTCGTCACGGATGCGGGGGACGAAGCAAGGCGGACCGACATCGTCTTCTTCTTCCAGCGCCAGGGATCGCGCCAGGCGGTCGATCCGATGGTGGGCGTCGTTCTCGCCGACTCCTTCGCGGCGACCTAGCCGGCCGCTGAGAGTTGGATGCGCAATAGGCGGCGGGGTGGGATATCTCTCTCCACGGGGCCGGGGCGGAGGCGGGTTGCCCCGCCACTCCATGGCCCAGGGTGGCCTTCTGCGTCTCGCTCGATGGAGATCCGGGTTTGGCTTCGGCTGGCAGCCGGCTCTTTCTTGCGCCGCGCGCGGTCTCTACCCGCAGTCGGCGTCCGGGACGTCGCGCCGTGATCTCGGCGCGGGGGAGGGCTTTCCGCGCGGGCGTCGGCTTCGTGCCGCTGCGCGGCTGCATCGATCAGCTGCTGGATGCGTCGGGTCATGTGGGGGAGTTCTTCGGCCCCCAGTCCGTCTAGCTCGTCTACGGCCGCCTGGGCGGCGCGCAGGTTTTTGAGTGGAGTGGCGTAGACTGGGCGGTCGACTCCTAACGTGTCGGCAACGACAGCGCCGCGCTGTCTGACAACGCTGGCCCGGCTAGGCCCGCCTGGGGGCGGCGTGCCAAAGGTGGCGCGGTCGGCCTCGCGTCGGTGGGCCTCAGCAAGGCGTCTCATGGAAACCAACTTCCGGCCCTCCGCGAGGAGGGCGAGGCAGCGAGCCTCCAGTGCTTCAGCGTCGGCGTCGGCCGGGAGGGGGATGGACAAGTCGTGGACCGCCGCGTGCGGGGCGTCGTGGGCGCTCTCGTCAGCAGCGCCGTCGTGGCCGATGACCATCACCTCGGTGGTGACAGCGTCGCAGCCATCGGCTCGGGGAAGCGGGTCGTTGTAGATCGTGACGTTGGTGGGGAAGATGTCGAATGAGGCCGTGTCGGAGTCGACAGTCATCGGATCGGTGGAGCCAACCGACTCTAAGTCCACAGTAGGTTCGCCGGAGACATGGAGCCAGCCGAGGAGGTTGACGAGGTGGTCGGTGCCCGCGTCGGAGGCGAGCTCGTCGGAGATGAGGGTCTTGTCGAGGAGATCAGCGAGGCTGCTCGCTGCGCAGGCGTTGGTGACGCCTTGCAGCGCGTCGTGGCAAGCGCCATCGGGCATGCCGGGTTGGCTACGCTCGCGGGGGAGGAAGAGGGTTCCCGTCCAGAACAGGTCTCCGGACGACGGTGCACCTGGCCCCACGGTGGGCGCCAAATGTTGGGTGGTAGGTGCGACATATGCCAACGGGTGGCTTATCATTGTGGGAGCCAGTAAAACATCGCCGGTGCCTGGAACCGAGATGAGGCGACGACATGCACGCCGGCGAATCTTACCCAGCTTCGGGGCTCTCCGTGGAGATAACACCCCTACTGCTGCTCTGTGGGGTCTCCGCATGATCACTAGATGAACAAGTAGCTATATGATGCTCCTTGAGCTGTTTGGCGAGAGAAGGAAGAAGGGCTCTGCTTGCTCTCTTCTCCTCCCTACGTGGCGCCTAAAACTAGCAGGGATCCATCCCCTTGCATGGGTGTCCCGGGGGGTTTATATAGGCCTATCCCCCGGGGGTACAATGGTAATCCGGCTGGGCGTGGGGCCCAGCCGTCTGTGTCTTCGCTCTCCGGCTTCTGCGCCGGCTGCTGGGGCCCGCCGGCTGGTGGGTCCCGCCGGCTGCCGGCTCCTTGGTCGACAGGCAGGCCCCACTGTCCAGGGCCTTGTCAGTGGCTGGTTACTGTTGCTCAATCTTGGTGACGAGGGCTTCCCCGAGGTAAGCTTGGCTACAGTGCTGCCGTCCGGCGGGTGACCACTGTAGCCTCACCGCGTCTTGTCTCCTTAATGGGGCGTCCCCTTCGAGGGGGTGGCAAGCCGGCTGGAGAGAGCCGGCTCCGTCTTGGGCCGACTAGGGGAGGCTAGGCCGCCTTCGGGTGTCTCTCTACCCGAAGGGGCCCACCGCCCGTGGACCGTACTGGTAGCCCGTCGTGGATGACATCAGGGTCATCGTGGCAACAGTGCTGCGCCGGACGGGTCATGGCCACCCGTACGGCGCACTGTGCCAGGCGCGCTCCGGGATTCGGGGGGTGGCAGGCTTCACTGTAGCCACGCCCCGTCACATCGCCGTTATGTGGATGCAGACTTCGAGGGTACGGTCTTGACCGCTTTACGGGAGCCGGCTCCTTGGAGTCGGCCTTCTCGCAGCGGGCTCCTCGGAGCCGATCCTCCCGCGGCTTTCTTCATGACGGCTGAAGTCGGGCCGCCTTCCAATAGCCGGCCTGGGAGACACCCGGCCAGGGGAAGGCGGCCCCATGTCTTGGATTCTTGAGAGCCGGATCGGCTCGTAATTTTTTCAGAAAGGCCAGGGGGAGCCGACTGGGCTACCCGTGGTCACTTACTCCGATAGGTAAGAAGAAAGGGAACTTCAAGAAGAACAGCAAACAAGTTGCTGCTCAGGAGAAGAAACCCAAGTCTGGACCTAAGCCTGAGACTGAGTGCTTCTACTACAAGCAGACTGGTCACTGGAAGCGGAACTGCCCCAAGTATTTGGCGGATAAGAAGGATGGCAAAGTGAACAAAGGTATATGTGATATACATGTTATTGATGTGTACCTTACTAATGCTCGCAGTAGCACCTGGGTATTTGATACTGGTTATGTTGCTAACATTTGCAACTCGAAACAGGGGCTACGGATTAAGCGAATATTGCCTAAGGACGAGGTGACGATGCGCGTGGGAAATGGTTCCAAAGTCGATGTGCTCGCGGTCGGCACGCTACCTCTACATCTACCTTCGGGATTAGTATTAGACCTAAATAATTGTTATTTGGTGCCAGCGTTGAGCATGAACATTATATCTGGATCTTGTTTGTTGCGAGACGGTTATTCATTTAAATCAGAGAATAATGGTTGTTCGATTTATATGAGTAATATCTTATGGTCATGCACCCTTGAAGAGTGGTCTATTTTTGATGAATCTCGATAGTAGTGATACACATATTCATAATGTTGAAATCAAAAGATGTAGAGTTGATAATGATAGTGCAACTTATTTGTGGCACTGCCGTTTAGGTCATATCGGTGTAAAGTGCATGAAGAAACTCCATACTGATGGACTTTTGGAACGACTTGATTATGAATCACTTGGTACTTGCGAATCGTGCCTCATGGGTAAGATGACTAAAACGCCGTTCTCCGGTACTATGGAGAGAGCAACGGTTTTGTTGGAAATCATACATACAGATGTATGTGGTCCAATGAATGTTGAGGCTCATGGCGGATATCATTATTTTCTCACCTTCACAGATGATTTAAACAGATATGGGTATATCTACTTAATGAAACATAAGTCTGAAACATTTGAAAAGTTCAAAGAATTTTAGAGTGAAGTTGAAAATCATCGTAATAAGAAAATAAAGTTTCTACGATCTGATCGTGGAGGAGAATATTTGAGTTACGAGTTTGGTCTACATTTGAAACAATGCGGAATAGTTTCGCAACTCACGCCACCCGGAACACCACAGCGTAATGGTGTGTCCGAACGTCGTAATCGTACTTTATTAGATATGGTGCGATCTATGATGTCTCTTACTGATTTACCGTTATCGTTTTGGGGTTATGCTTTAGAGACGGCTGCATTCACGTTAAATAGGCCACCATTGAAATCCGTTGAGACGACGCCTTATGAACTGTGGTTTGGCAAGAAACCAAAGTTGTCGTTTCTAAAAGTTTGGGGCTGCGATGCTTATGTGAAAAAGCTTCAACCTGATAAGCTCGAACCCAAATCGGAGAAATGTGTCTTCATAGGATACCCAAAGGAGACTGTTGGGTACACTTTCTATCACAGATCCAAAGGCAAGACTTCTGTTGCTAAATTCGGTGTTTTTCTAGAGAAGGAGTTTCTCTCGAAAGAAATGAGTGGGAGAAAAGTAGAACTTGATGAGGTAACTATACCTGCTCCCTTATTGGAAAGTAGTACATCACAGAAACCGGTTTCTGTGACACCTACACCAATTAGTGAGGAAGTTAATGATAATGATCATGAAACTTCAGATCAAGTTACTACCGAACCTCGTAGATCAACCAGAGTAAGATCCGCACCAGAGTGGTACGGTAATCCTGTTCTGGAAGTCATGCTACTAGATCATGATGAACCTACGAACTATGAAGAAGCGATGGTGAGCCCAGATACCGCAAAATGGCTAGAAGCCATGAAATCTAAGATGGGATCCATGTATGAGAACAAAGTGTGGACTTTGGTTGACTTGCCTGTTGATCGGCAAGCAACTGAGAATAAATGGATCTTCAAGAAGAAGACTGACGTTGACGGTAATGTTACTGTCTATAAAGCTCGACTTGTTGCAAAAGGTTTTCGACAAGTTCAAGGGATTGACTATGATGAGACCTTCTCACCCGTAGCGATGCTTAAGTCTGTCCGAATCATGTTAGCAATTGCCGCATTTTATGATTATGAAATTTGGCAAATGGATGTCAAAACTGCATTCCTGAATGGATTTCTGGAAGAAGAGTTGTATATGATGCAACCAGAAGGTTTTGTCGATCCAAAGGGAGCTAACAAAGTGTGCAAGCTCCAGCGATCCATTTATGGACTGGTGCAAGCCTCTCGGAGTTGGAATAAACGCTTTGACAGTGTGATCAAAGCATTTGGTTTTGTACAGACTTTTGGAGAAGCATGTATTTACAAGAAAGTGAGTGGGAGCTCTGTAGCATTTCTGATATTATATGTGGATGACATATTATTGATTGGAAATGATATAGAATTTCTGGATAGCATAAAGGGATACTTGAATAAGAGTTTTTCAATGAAAGACCTCGGTGAAGCTGCTTACATATTGGGCATTAATATCTATAGAGATAGATCAAGACACTTAATTGGACTTTCACAAAGCACATACCTTGACAAGGTTTTGAAGAAGTTCAAAATGGATCAAGCAAAGAAAGGGTTCTTGCCTGTGTTACAAGGTGTGAAGTTGAGTAAGACTCAATGTCCGACCACCGCAGAAGATAGAGAGAAAATGAAAGATGTTCCCTATGCTTCAGCCATAGGCTCTATCATGTATGCAATGCTGTGTACCAGACCTGATGTGTGCCTTGCTATAAGTCTAGCAGGGAGGTACCAAAGTAATCCAGGAGTGGATCACTGGACAACGGTCAAGAACATCCTGAAATACCTGAAAAGGACTAGGGATATGTTTCTCGTATATGGAGGTGACAAAGAGCTCATCGTAAATGGTTACGTTGATGCAAGCTTTAACACTGATCCGGACGATTCTAAATCACAAATCGGATACGTGTTTTTACTGAACGGTGGAGCTGTCAGTTGGTGCAGTTCTAAACAAAGCGACGTGGCGGGATCTACATGTGAAGCAGAGTACATAGCTGCTTCGGAAGCAGCAAATGAAGGAGTCTGGATGAAGGAGTTCATATCTGATCTAGGTGTCATACCTAGTGCATCGGGTCCAATGAAAATCTTTTGTGACAATACTGGTGCAATTGCCTTGGCAAAGGAATCCAGATTTCACAAGAGAACCAAGCACATCAAGAGACGCTTCAATTCCATCCGGGATCTAGTCCAGGTGGGAGACATAGAAATTTGCAAGATACATACGGATCTGAATGTTGCAGACTCGTTGAATAAGCCTCTTCCATGAGCAAAACATGATCAACACCAAGACTCCATGGGTGTTAGAATCATTACTGTGTAATCTAGATTATTGACTCTAGTGCAAGCAGGAGACTAAAGGAAATATGCCCTAGAGGCAATAATAAAGTTATTATTTATTTCCTTATATCATGATAAATGTTTATTATTCATGCTAGAATTGTATTAACCAGAAACATAATACATGTGTGAATACATAGACAAACATAGTGTCACTAGTATGCCTCTACTTGACTAGCTCGTTGATCGAAGATGGTTATGTTTCCTAACCATAGACATGAGTTGTCATTTGATTAACGAGATCACATCATTAGGAGAATGATGTGATTGACTTGACCCATTTCGTTAGCTTAGCACTTGATCATTTAGTTTGTTGCTATTGCTTTCTTCATGACTTATACATGTTCCTATGACTATGAGATTATGCAACTCCCCTTTACCGGAGGAACACTTTGTGTGCTACCAAACGTCACAACATAACTGGGTGATTATAAAGGTGCTCTACAGGTGTCTCCGAAGGTACTTGTTGGATTGGCGTATTTCGAGATTAGGATTTGTCACTCCGATTGTCAGAGAGGTATCTCTGGGCCCTCTCGGTAATGCACATCACATAAGCCTTGCAAGCATTGCAACTAATAAGTTAGTTGCGGGATGATGTATTACGGAACGAGTAAAGAGACTTGCCGGTAACAAGATTGAACTAGGTATTGAGATACCGACGATCAAATGGGCAAGTAACATACCGATGACAAAGGGAACAACGTATGTTGTTATGCGGTCTGACCGATAAAAGATCTTCATAGAATATGTAGGAGCCGATATGAGCATCCAGGTTCCGCTATTGGTTATTGACCGGAGACGTGTCTCGGTCATGTCTACATTGTTCTCAAACCTGTAGGGTCCGCACGCTTAACGTTACGATGACAGTTTCATTATGAGTTTATATATTTTGATGTACCGATGGTTGTTCGGAGTCCCGGATGTGATCGCGGACATAACGAGGAGTCTTGAAATAGTCGAGACATAAAGATTGATATATTGGACGACTATATTCGGACACAGGAATGGTTCCGAGAGTTATCGGATATAAAATGGAGTACCGGGGGTTACCGGAACCCCCCCGGGGGTTAATGGGCCTCATGGGCCCAAAGTGGAGCAGAGGAGGGGCGGCCAGGGCAGGCTGCGCGCCCCCTCCCCCTCTAGTCCGAATTGGACAAGGAGGGAGGGGCGGCGCCCCCCCTTTCCTTTCTCTCCTCTCTCCCTTCCTTCCCCCTCTCCTAGTTGGACAAGGAAAGGAGGGAGTCCTACTCCCAATAGGAGTAGGACTCCTCCCTGGCGTGCCTCCTCCTAGCTGGCCGGCCCTCCCCCTTGCTCCTTTATATACGGGGGCAGGGGGCACCTCTAGACACAACAATTGATCCTTGAGATCTATTAGCCGTGTGCGGTGCCCTCCTCCACCATAATCCTCGATAATATTGTAGCGGTGCTTAGGCGAAGCCCTGCGACGGTAGAACATCAAGATCGTCACCACGCCGTCGTGCTGACGGAACTCTTCCCCGACATTCTGCTGGATCGGAGTCCGAGGATCGTCATCGAGCTGAACGTGTGCTAGAACTCGGAGGTGCCGTAGTTTCGGTGCTTGATCGGTCGGGCCGTGAAGACGTACGACTACATCAACCGCATTGTGCTAACGCTTCCGCTTCTAGTCTACGAGGGTACGTAGACAACACTCTCCCCTCTCGTTTCTATGCATCACCATGATCTTGTGTGTGCGTAGGAATTTTTTTGAAATTACTACGTTCCCCAATGTGAAGCCCATAGTGTGTGACATGAGATGGGTCGTTTGGAAATTCATTGAGGAAAATGAGGATCACTTCCCTGGTGTATATGACAGCTTCAAGGCATGTGGAGTTGATGAGTTTGTGGCTCAGAAGCTCACAAAGTGGAATGATGAGCTCATTATGCAGTTCTACTCCACAACTCATTTCTACCCAGATGGAAGGATTGTCTGGATGTTTGAAGGTACTAGGTACCAGTCAACGGTTGAAGAATGGGCAAAATTGATCAATGCTCCTGAGGAGAGTGAAGATGACTTGGATGTCTATGCCAAGAAGAAGAAGGATCACAACACCATGGCACATATGTACAAAGAGATCCCGGATGCTACTCTTGAGACACACAAGTTTGGATCAGTACATTACCTTCTATCAGGCTTGCCAACAATCAACTGGATCCTCAGGCACACTCTCTTGCCAAAGTCTGGTGATCACAAGATGATCAGAGGCCATGAAATTAACTTGCTTCACATATTTGATGTGCCTCAAAAGTTCAAGGTCATGAGCCTAATTGTGGAAACCATTAAGAGAACAGCTGCAGATCAGAAGAGGAGTTGTGGGTATGCCCCACAGATTCAGGAGCTAATCAACTCCAAGATGGGCACTGTCACATAACTCCTGGACAAGGAACACATGCCCATCTACCCAGACTTTGAGGAAAACACTGTGGTGATGGATGAAAATGAACCATCTTCTGTGCAAGCACAAGCCAAGAGGGAGAAGGCAAGGGCTGAAAAGGCTGCAAAGATGCCAACCACTGAAGAGGCATCTCAGTATCTTCTGAAGAGCAAGCAAGATCAGCTTGGCTACTTGATTGCCTCCACTCTGAGGATTGAGAAGGGATTGGCTACCCTGACTCAAAACCAGGAGAGCTTGGAGAGGATCATGGAGCAGAAGTTCTATGACTTAGATATGAAGGTCACTGAGATCCAGTCAGTTGTTGAGCAACTTCAGGATGAAGTGCAGGAGAAGAAGGGCAAGTCTACCACTGATGCTTTTGCTAGAGTGCCCAGAGGACAGAGATCTGCTGCAGTGCCTGTCACAGACACCAGAGCAACTTCATCTGCACCAGCTACAGCTTCAATGCCACCAGCTCCATCACCCACTCCACCAGCTCCATCTACATCAACTGATGCCTTCGTCCTTGGCATGTTATCTACACCACCACCTGAAGACCAAGCCTGAGAGTCGATCTAGCACTATGCATTTTTTATGAACTTTTTGGTAACTTGTTGCCAAAGGGGGAGAAAATGTATAGATCATAGGCTTTGAGAGAGAGTGTTGCTTCTTATTCTCTCTTTTTGTTTGGTGGTTAAACTTTGTTTATTTGCTTGGTTGCGATACTTTATGCTTTTGTGCAATACTTGGATGATCATGTTTTTGATCATATGCTACCTTAATGCTTGTTGGATGACACTATCCTTTTATATCCCCATATATGATCATTCACTTTGCTTGGCGATGAGTGCATGTATTTCATTATTATCATTTTGAGCACTCCACCAAGATGTATGTGACATGGAAGAGTAACCCATGTTCCTAACTCATTGTGCATTGCAGTCCAAAGCAAATCTTAAACTATGCACAAATTTAGGGGGAGCTCTTGCTTTTCACATACTTCTCAAAGCGACAATGTTTTTCACTCTTATTATCATTTGTCGAAGCTTTGATTTATATGTTGTCATCAATTACCAAAAAGGGGGAGATTGAAAGTGCAACTATCCCTAGGTGGTTTTGGTAATTCCTAACAAAATATAGCTCACTGAGCTAATGCTATTTCAAGATTAATATCTCAGGAAAGCTCAATGATTGGCATGGTATGTATGAGAAAAGTGGACCCCTCAAAATGCTAAGGACAAAGGATTGGCCCAAGCTCAAAGCTCAAGACTCTACATTTTCTATTTTAGTGATCTAAGATCACATTGAGTCTATAGGAAAAGCCAATACTATAAAGGAGGGATGAGGTGTTGCTTAATGAGGCTCTTGCTCAAAATGCTTAGTAATATGCTCCAAAACCCTCAACTACTTTCTCACATCCACATATGACCTAAACCAAAAGTCAAACTCGGCCCCACCGATTCTTTCTATCCGGCGCCACCGAGTTTCAAATGTCATAGCCACTGCCACAAACCCTAGGCAAATCGGTCTCACCGAGATGGGATTGTAATCTCTCTATTTCCCTTCGTAACATTTTGGTCTTACCGAGATGAGCGATCGGTCCCACCGAGATTGCAATGTAAACTCTCTGTTTCCCCTTCGTAACATTTCGGTCTCATCGAAATGAGCGATCGGTCCCACCGAGTTTACCTGACCAACTCTCTGGTTAGCTTATTACCAAAATCGGTCTCACCGAGTTTGTGTAATCTGTCTCACCGAGATTATGTTATGCCCTAACCCTAATCATATCGGTCCTACCGAGTTGCATGTCGGTCCCACCGAAAAACCCTAACATTCACTAGCTTTGCTGAATCAGTCCGACCGAGTTTAACTATTCGGTCCCACCGAGATTGGCAAGTTGTGTAACGGTTAGATTTTGTGTGGAGGCTATATATACCCCTCCAGCACCTCTTCATTCATGGAGAGAGCCATCAGAACAAACCTACACTTCCAACTTACTTTTTCTGAGAGAGAACCACCTACACTTGTGTTGAGGCCAAGATATTCCATTCTTACCATATGAATCTTGATCTCTAGCCTTCCCCAAGTTGCTTTCCACTCAAATCTTCTTTCCACCAAATCCATATCCTGTGGAGAGAGTTGAGTGTTGGGGAGACTATCATTTGAAGCACAAGAGAAAGGAGTTCATCATCAACACACCATTTGTTACTTCTTGGAGAGTGGTGTCTCCTAGATTGGCTAGGTCACTTGGGAGCCTCCGACAAGATTGTGGAGTTGAACCAAGGAGTTTGTAAGGGCGAGGAGATCACCTACTTTGTGAAGATCTACCGCTAGTGAGGCATGTCCTTCGCGGGCGACGACCATGGTGGGATAGACAAGGTTGCTTCTTCGTGGTCCGTTTGTGGGTGGAGCCCTCCGTGGACTCGCGCAACTGTTACCCTTCGTGGGTTGAAGTCTCCATCAACGTGGATGTACGTTAGCACCACCTACCGGAACCACGACAAAAAAATCCATGTCTCCTATTGCGTTTGAATCCTCCAAACCCTTCCCTTTACATTCTTGCAAGTTGCATGCTTTACTTTCCGCTGCTCATATACTCTTTGCATGCTTGCTTGAATTGTGTTAAGATTGCTTGACTTGTCCAAAGTTGCTAAAATCTGCCAACAACTAAAACTGGGAAAAGGATAAGTTTTTATTTGGTCAAGTAGTCTAATCACCCCCCTCTAGACATACTTTTGATCCTACAGTATTGAGATACCGACGATCGAATCTCGGGCAAGTAACATACCGATGACAAAGGGAACAACGTATGTTGTTATGCGGTCTGACCGATAAAGATCTTCGTAGAATATGTGGGAGCCAATATGAGCATCCAGGTTCCGCTATTGGTTATTGACCGGAGACGTGTCTCGGTCATGTCTACATAGTTCTCGAACCCGTAGGGTCCGCACGCTTAAAGTTTCGATGACGGTTATATTATGAGTTTATGAGTTTTGATGTACCGAAGGTTGTTCGGAGTCCCGGATGTGATCACGGACATGACGAGGAGTCTCGAAATGGTTGAGACATGAAGATTGATATATTGGAACCCTATATTTGAATATCGGAAATGTTCCGGGTGAAATCGGGATTCTATCGGAGTACCGAGGGGTTACCGGAACCCCCCGGGGGCTTAATGGGCCATAGTGGGCCTTAGTGGAGAAGAGGAGAGGCGGCTAGGGCAGGGCCGCGCGCCCCTCCCTCTCTAGTACGAATAGGACAAGTAGAGGGGGCGACGCCCCCTCTTTCCTTCCTCTCTCCCTCCTCTTTCCCCCCTTCTCCTAATCCAACAAGGGAGGGAGTCCTACTCCCGGTGGGAGTAGGTCTCCTCCTGGCGCGCTTCCTCCGGGCCGGCCGCACCTCCCCCCTTGCTCCTTTATATACGGGGGCAGGGGGCACCCCATAGACACAACAATTGATTTGATCTTTTAGCCGTGTGCGGTGCCCCCTCCACCATAGTCCACCTCGATAATACTGTAGCGGTGCTTAGGCGAAGCCTTGCGTCGGTAGAACATCATCATCGTCACCACGCCATCGTGCTAACAAAACTCTCCCTCAACGCTCGGCTGGATCGGAGTTCGACGGACGTCATCGGGATGAACGTGTGCTGAACTCGAAGGTGCCGTGTGTTCGGTACTTGATCAGTCGGATTGTGAAGATATACGACTACATCAACCGCATTGTGCTAACGCTTCCGCTTTCGGTCTACGAGGGTACGTGGACACACTCTCCCCTCTCGTTGCTATGCATCACCATGATCTTGCGTGTGCGTAGGAATTTTTTTGAAATTACTACGTTCCCCAACAGTGGCATCCGAGCCAGGTTATATGCATAGATGTCATATGCACGAGTAGAACACAAGTGAGTTGTGGGCAATATAAGTCATACTGCTTACCAGCATGTCATACTTTGGTTCGGCGGTATTGTTGAATGAAGCGGACCAGACCGACATTACGCGTACGCTTACGCGAGACTGGTTCTACCAACGTGCTTTGCACGCAGGTGGCTGGCGGGTGTCAGTTTCTCCAACTTTAGTTGAACTGAGTGTGGCTACGCCCGGTCCTTGCGAAGGTTAAAACAACACCAACTTGACAAACTATCGTTGTGGTTTTGATGCGTAGGTAAGAACGGTTCTTTCTCAGCCCATAGCAGCCACGTAAAACTTGCAACAACAAAGTAGAGGACGTCTAACTTGTTTTTGTAGGGCATGTTGTGATGTGATATTGTCAAAGCATGATGCTAAACTTTATTGTATGAGATGATCATGTTTTTGTAACCGAGTTATCGGCAACTGGCAGGAGCCATATGGTTGTCGCTTTATTGTATGCAATGCAATCGCCCTGTAATGCTTTACTTTATCACTAAGCAGTAGTGATAGTCATGGAAGCATAAGATTGGCGAGACGACAACGATGCTATGATGGAGATCAAGATGTCGCGCCGGTGACGATGGTGATCATAACGGTGCTTCGGAGATGGAGATCACAAGCACAAGACGATGATGGCCATATCATATCACTTATATTGATTGCATGTGATGTTTATCTTTTATGCATCTTATCTTGCTTTGATTGATGGTAGCATTATAAGATGATCTCTCACTAAATTTCAAGATAAAAGTGTTCTCCCTGAGTATGCACCGTTGCCAAAGTTCGTCGTGCCCAGACACCACGTGATGATCGGGTGTGATAAGCTCTATGTCCATCTACAACGGGTGCAAGCCAGTTTTGCACACACAGAATACTCAGGTTAAACTTGACGAGCCTAGCATATGCAGATATGGCCTCGGAACACTGAGACCGAAAGGTCGAGCGTGAATCATATAGTAGATATGATCAACATAGTGATGTTCACCATTGAAAGCTACTCCATTTCACGTGATGATCGGTTATAGTTTAGTTGATATGGATCACGTGATCACTTAGAGGATTAGGGAGATGTCTATCTAAGTGGGAGTTCTTAAGTAATATGATTAATTGAACTTAAATTTATCATGAATTTAGCACCTGATATGTGATGGCCTGGCTTATTAGGGATGATAGACTACTCATATCAATAAGGAATTCCTTCTTTTTGGGGAGCCCATTCGGACAGAACTCCAAAGTTAAGCATGCTCAGCGTGGAGTAGTGTCAGGATGGGTGACCGACCGGGAAGTTGCTCCCGGGTGCGCACGAGTGAGGACAAAGTGCGCAGAAAAGACTAGTATTGATCTGTGGGGCCAGTCTAGATCCCGCCAGGAGTAACGACCACCGGCGGGTGTGTCTGGAGCGTTACAAGTTGGTATCAGAGCCGACCCTCGCGGTTACATGGATGTTTGCAGACAGGTGCGCGGTCATGTTGTTCATGGCTTTTGTGACCCGTCGTGGCACACGACATGGTACATGTACCGGACTGGATGCATAGACACATGTGCCAAGAGGGAACGTTCCTGTGGCCCGACGAGGACGTCGGTTCCTCTGAGTGGGGGTGTATGTGATGGTCTGGCTTATTAGGGATGATAGACTACTCATATCAATAAGGAATTCCTTCTTTTCCGGGAGCCCATTCGGACAGAACTCCAAAGTTAAGCGTGCTCAGCTTCGAGTAGTGTCAGTATGGGTGACCGACCGGGAAGTTGCTCCCGGGTGCGCACGAGTGAGGACAAAGTGCACAGAAAAGACTAGTATTGATCTGTGGGGCTAGTCTAGATCCCGCCAGGAGTAACGACCACCGGCGGGTGTGTCCGGGGCGTTACATGATAGTATCTTGCTTGTCTATGTTGATTGTAGATAGATGGCCCGTGCTGTTGTTCCGTTGATTTTTAATGCGTTCCTTGAGAAAGCAAAGTTGAAAGATGATGGTAGCAATTACACAGACTGGGTCCGTAACTTGAGGATTATCCTCATTGCTGCACAGAAGAATTACGTCCTGAAAGCACCGCTAGGTGCCAAACTTGCTGTAGGAGCAACACCAGATGTTATGAACGTCTGGCAGAGCAAAGCTGATGACTACTCGATAGTTTAGTGTGCCATGCTTTACGGCTTAGAACCGGGACTTCAACGACGTTTTGAACGTCATGGAGCATATGAGATGTTCCAGGAGTTGAAGTTAATATTTCAAAAGAATGCCCAGATTGAGAGATATGAAGTCTCTAATAAGTTCTACAACTGCAAGATGGAGGAGAATAGTTCTGTCAGTGAGCATATACTCAAGATGTCTGGGTACTGCAATCACTTGATTCAACTGGGAGTTAATCTTCCGGATGATAGCGTCATTGACAGAATTCTTCAATCACTGCCACCAAGCTACAAAAGCTTCGTGATGAACTATAACATGCAAGGGATGGATAAGACGATTCCCGAGCTCTTCGCAATGCTAAAGGCTGCGGAGGTAGAAATCAAGGAGCATCAAGTGTTGATGGTCAATAAGACCACCAGTTTCAAGAAAAAGGGCAAAGGGAAGAAGAAGGGGAACTTCAAGAAGAACAACAAACAAGTTGCTGCTCAAGAGAAGAAACCCAAGTCTGGACCTAAGCCTGAGACTGAGTGCTTCTACTGCAAGCAGACTGGTCACTGGAAGCGGAACTGCCCCAAGTATTTGGCGGATAAGAAAGATGGCAAGGTGAATAAAGGTATATGTGATATACATGTTATAGATGTGTACCTTACCAGAGCTCGCAGTAGCACCTGTGTATTTGATAGTGGTTCTGTTGCTAATATTAGCAACTCAAAACAGGGATTACAGATTAAGCGAACACTGGCCAAGGACGAGGTGACGATGCGCGTGGGAAATGGTTCCAAAGTTGATGTGATCGCCGTCGGCATGCTACCTCTACATCTACCTTCGGGATTAGTATTAGACCTAAATAATTGTTATTTGGTGCCAGCATTGAGCATGAACATTATATCTGGACCTTGTTTGATGCGAGACGGTTATTCATTTAAATTAGAGAATAATGGTTGTTCTATTTATATGAGTAATATCTTTTATGGTCATGCACCCTTGAAGAGTGGTCTATTTTGATGAATCTCGATAGTAGTGATACACATATTCATAATGTTGAAGCCAAAAGATGCAGAGTTGATAATGATAGTGCAACTTATTTGTGGCACTGCCGTTTAGGTCATCTCAGTGTAAAGCGCATGAAGAAACTCCATACTGATGGACTTTTGGAACCACTTGATTATGAATCACTTGGTACTTGCGAACTGTGCCTCATGGGCAAGATGACTAAAATGCCGTTCTCCGGAACTATGGAGCGAGCAACTGATTTATTGGAGATCATACATACTGATGTATGTGGACCAATGAATATTGAGGCTCGCGGTGGGTATCGTTATTTTCTCACCTTCACAGATGATTTAAGCAGATATGGGTATATCTACTTAATGAAACATAAGTCTGAAACATTTGAAAAGTTCAAAGAATTTCAGAGTGAAGTTGAAAATCATCGTAACAAGAAAATAAAGTTTCTACGATCTGATCGTGGAGGAGAATATTTGAGTTACAAGTTCGGTTTACATTTGAAACAAAGCGGGATAGTTTCGCAACTCACGCCACCCGGAACACCACAGCGTAATGGTGTGTCCGAACGTCGTAATCGTACTTTACTAGATATGGTGCGATCTATGATGTCTCTTACTGATTACCGCTATTGTTTTGGGGTTATGCTCTAGAGACGGCCGCATTCACGTTAAATAGGGCACCATCGAAATCCGTTGAGACGACACCTTATGAACTGTGGTTTGGCAAGAAACCAAAGTTGTCATTTCTTAAAGTTTGGGGCTGCAATGCTTATGTGAAAAAGCTTCAACCTGATAAGCTCGAACCCAAATCGGAGAAATGTGTATTCATAGGATACCCAAAGGAGACTGTTGGGTACACCTTCTATCACAGATCCGAAGGCAAGACATTCGTTGCTAAGAATGGATCCTTTCTAGAGAAGGAGTTTCTCTCGAAAGAAATGAGTGGGAGGAAAGTAGAACTTGATGAGGTAACCATACCTGCTCCCTTATTGGAAAGTAGTTCATCATAGAAACCGGTTCCTGTGACCTCTATACCAATTAGTGAGGAAGTTAATGATGATGATCATGGAACTTTAGATCAAGTTGTTACTGAACCTCGTAGGTCAACCAGAGTAAGATCCGCACCAGAGTGGTACGGTAATTGTTGGGAATATAGATACCAGGTAAGACCCGCCCAGGAGGGGTCGGGTCAGCCCCAATGGCGGGTTACAAAAGAAGCCCAGTAACATTCGAGGCGATAGTTTATTAAGACTTATAGAAGGCCTAAGCCCAGAGGCAGCTTAAGGCCCAATATTGTAAACTGCCATTGTAAGGAAAGACTTGTAAAGAAAGGCATGTAAAAGAAGTCACCGAGCCGGACACGTTTTATAAGCCGGTCAGGACTCTGTAGGCCGCCAGGCATCAACCCGTGTATATAAGGGGACGACCCGGTGGTGGCTTAGGTGAAGAGACAACAACTCAAAGCCAAGACAAGCATATTCGTTCCCTGGTCTTCGAAACCCCAGCAATTCCAAACACAACTAGACGTAGGCTTTTACCTTCATCGTAAGGGGGAGAACTAGTATAAAACCTCTCGTGTCCTTTGTCCCGATGAACCCCTTTAAACTTCCTAGTTGCGATGGCCCTACGACTAAGTCCTTTCGCTAGGACATCTGCCGTGACAATTCCACGACAGTTGGCGCCCACCATGGGGCTAGTGCACGGTGGATTCGAGTTCTTGAAGGGCAACTTCGAAGGGCTCAAGGGATACGCTGTGGGCCGGATGACCAAGAGTCGTCGCGGCAAACTCTACATCGACGACGAAGGCTAGGGCCCCGAGGCTGGCTTAATTGAGTACGGGTACTAGGTCCCCTTCAGCGGAATTCATGTCTTCATCGGCCGGATTGGCGAATCGGGCCCTGAGCCAGACGTCCACACCAACTGATGACCCACAAGTATAGGGGGTCTGTCATAGTCCTTTTGACAAGTAAGAGTGTCGAACCCAACGAGGAGCAGAAGGAAATGATAAGCGGTTTCCAGCAAGGTATTCTCTGCAAGTACTGAAATAAGTGGTAACAGATAGTTTCGTGATAAGATAATTTGTAACGAGCAACCAGTAACAAAAGTAAATAAAGTGCAACAAGGTGGCCCAATCCTTTTTGTAGCAAAGGACAAGCCTGGACAAACTCTTATATAGAGAAAAGCGCTCCCGAGGACACATGGGAATATCATCAAGCTAGTTTTCATCACGTTCATATGATTCGCGTTCGGTACTTTGATAATCTGATATGTGGGTGGACCGGTGCTTGGGTACTGTCCTTACTTGGACAAGCATCCCACTTATGATTAACCTCTATTGCAAGCATCCGCAACTACAACAAAAGTATTAAGGTAAACCTAACCATAGCATGAAACATATGGATCCAAATCAGCCCCTTACGAAGCAACACATAAACTAGGGTTTAAGCTTCTGTCACTCTAGCAACCCATCATCTACTTATCACTCCCCAATGCCTTCCTCTAGGCCCAAACAATGGTGAAGTGTCATGTAGTCGACGTTCACATGACACCAGTAGAGGGATGACAACATACATCTCATCAAAATATCGAATGAAGACCAAATTCACATGACTACTAATAGCAAGACTTCTCCCATGTCCTCAGGAACAAACGTAACTACTCACAAAGCATATTCATGTTCATAATCAGATGGGTATTAATATGCATATAGGATCTGAGCATATGATCTTCCACCAAATAAACCAACTAGCATCAACTACAAGGAGTAATTAACACTACTAGCAACCCACAGGTACCAATCCCGGACTTGGAGATAGGAATTGGATACAGGAGATGAACTAGAGTTTTGAGAGGAGATGGTGCTGGTGAAGATGTTGATGGAGATTGCCCTCTCCCGATGAGAGGAGCGTTGGTGATGACGATGGTGATGATTTCCCCCTCCCGGAGGGAATTTTTCCTGGCAGAACAGCTCCGCCAGAGCCCTAGATTGGTTCCGCCAAGGTTCCGCCTCGTGGCGGCGGAGTTTCGTCCGAGAAGATGGCTTATGATTTTTTCCCATTGAAAGACTTCATATAGCAGAAGATGGCCACCGGAGGGCCACCAGGGGGCCCACGAGGTAGGGGGCACGCCCAGGGGGTAGGGCGCGCCCCCACCCTCGTGGGCAGGGTGTGGCCCCCCTGGTGAACTTCTTCCGCTGAGTATTTTTTATATATTCTGAAAACGTCTTTCGTGAAGTTTCAGGACTTTTGGAGCTGTGCAGAATAGGCCTATAATATTTGCTCCTTTTCCAGCCCAGAATCCCAGCTGCCGGCATTCTCCCTCTTTATGGAAACCTTGTAAAATAAGAGAGAATAGGCATAAGTATTGTGACATAATGTGCAATAACAGCCCATAATGCAACAAATATCGATATAAAAGCATGATGCAAAATGGACGTATCACCAACCTCGTCGAGACGGCTCAGTGCACGAGGTCCGACCGGGTTCAACCCGCCGTGAGGCATGCCTTCGTGGGTTGTGTCCATGGAGGTGGATACTCTGAAGGATCAGTGGATGGCGATGAGATGGCTGTCTGTTCTGACGCTACGTCATCAACAGGCGAGACAGATTCTTTGTACCAACTGCAAGATGGCATGCTCGGGGGCTGTTCCGATGGCAGCATTATTCTGGACCCCTTTGAGCCGCTGAATCGAGCCGGAGTCTTCATGGCTGGCACTCAACCTGGGCAGAACTCCACGGCAGCAGCAGCAACAACCACCGGGTCGGCAGCGGTCAGGTCAGGAGATCCCGCGCGCCCCCCGGCTCAGATGCTAATGGACCTCATGGATAAGTTGACGGCTCTGTTGACTGCTGTGGTGGAACCGGCGGATAAGGCCCGGCATGACGCGGAGGTGGCACGGATACGCGAAGAGATGGCATAGGCCAAGGAAAATTTAGCGGCAGAAGAGGTCAGGATGGCCGCAGAGCGGGCGGCTTTGGACGCCCGTGCTAAGCAGCTTCAAGCAGAGACTTTCCGGCTCTCGGTGGATCTGACCGCGTCAAACGAGGTCATGAGGAGAAGGCACCAGAAAACTCAGTCACGCCTACCTCTGACATTCGATCCTAGGAACCTTTTCCACACACCTGGGGCAGACCCAAGTAACCCGGCAGAGGCAAATTGGATCACGACACCCGGAGCGCCGGTTAAGCCGCGGGCCATGGAGCCGCCTCGTACGAATACCGCTCCGCCTCATTATACACCAATACCACCGGGACACTTGAAAGGATCGATATGGTTGACTAGAGGGGGGGGTGAATAGGCAACTAACAATTTTTAGCTTTTCTTTAGCAATTTAAACTTTGCATCAAAGTAGGTTGTCTAGATATGCAACTAGGTGAGCAAACTATATGATGCAACACAGATAGGAACACAAGCAAGCAAGATATATGAAACAAATAAGCTTCCACAAGTAAAGGCACGAGATAACCAAGAGTGAAGATGGTGGAGACGAGGATGTGTTGCCGAAGTTCCTTCCCTTTGAGAGGAAGTACGTCTCCGTTGGAGCGGTGTGGAGGCACAATGCTCCCCAAGAAGCCACTAGGGCCACGTAATCTCCTCACGCCCTCACACAATGCGAGATGCCGTGATTCCACTATTGGTTCCCTTGGAGGCGGCGACCGAACCTTTACAAACGAGGTTGGGGCAATCTCCACAACTCAACTGGAGGCTCCCAATGACACCACGAAGCTTCACCACAATGGACTATGGCTTCGCGGTGACCTCAACCGTCTAGGATGCTCAAACACCCAAGAGTAACAAGATCCGCAAGGGATTAGTGGGGGAATCAAATATCTCTTGGTGGAAGTGTAGATCGGGGCCTTCTCAACCACTCCCGAGCAAATCAACAAGTTTGGTTGGCTAGGGAGTGAGATCGGGCGAAAATGGAGCTTGGAGCAATAATGGATCTTAGTGGTAGAAGAGGTGAGTCAACGGGGAAGAAGGGGACCCCTTATATAGTGTGTGGAAAAGATCCAACCGTTACCCACCAACCAGCCCGCGGCCAGTGGTACTACCGCGCCTGGCCAGCGGTACTACCGCAAGGCCGCGCGGTACGACTGCTTGCAACCAAGCGGTACTACCGCACGGCTGTGCGGTACTACCGTACCGACCCACGGTACTGCCGCAACCCCAGCACAGAACCGATAAACAGATGCATAGAAGCTGGGGGCGGTACTTCCGCACGCGCGGTACTACCGTGCCCCCCATGCGGTACTACCGCGAGGCAAAAATCCCAGCCAGGGGAGAAGGGAAACTTCCGTGCCTACTTCCGCAAAGAAACGGAAGTAGAAAAAACCCAACACAGTAGTACTGCCGAGGGGCGGTACTACTGCCTGACTGCATAGCGCGGTACTACCGCTCGGCGAAAACGGTACTATCGCGGTAGGTGCGGATGTAAAAAATTACATCCGCTCCTACTACCGCAAAGGGGCGGCACTAGCCTGGTGGGCAGCGGTAGTGCGGCTCCAGGGGAGCGGTACTACCGTGGGCACCTGCGGTACTACCGCGCCACCGCGCGGTACTACCGCGGATGCCTACGGTACTACCGTTGACCTGGGAGCAGTACTACCGCAACCAACAACGGCAGCCGGACAAGGGAGGCAAGAAAACGGAGGAAGCTCCAAGGAAGAAGGAGGGGATAAGAAGGAGACGTGTACGTGATGATTCCACCCAAACCTTTCCAACGCGGACCCCCTCTTAATAGTACGGCTTTCCTACGACTCAAATCCACCAAAAAGAAACGTAGAAAAGACGCCATCTTCGTCAGTCTTCGAGGGGCACCCAATCGTCTTGTGCCTAGTAAAGAAGTGTTTGGAATACTCATGGCACACGATTAGTCCGCAAATGCGTTGTCATCAATCACCAAAACACTTAGGTATAAATATGTCCTTACAATCTCCCCCTTTTTGGTGGATTGATGACAAAACGGGATTTGCACAAAGAAAATACTATTAAGTAAATGCAAACCCCTCCTCTCTATAATATAGACGGGCTCCCCCTAGATGTGTGCCACCTAGATGAGTGCTATGGACTGCATGGCACACGAATACTAGGAACAGAGCTCCCCCTATATTATAGAGACAAGGCATATCTATCACCAGACAAGATAGTACAAACATAAGTTAACTAAGATAGATAGAGTGCATATGTCTTACACCATATGTAGGATAGGTCTCGAAGGCACAAACCAAACAAAAGCAAACGAGGCAAACGAGGTCCAAACGACAAAGAAAACAAACACACCAAGCACGACACAACTCAAATCCCTACACTCTCTCCCCCTTTGGCATCGAGATGCCAAAAAGGCAGAGAGGACACCTACACACACGGGGTGGCTCAGGCAGAGAAGTCGTCCCACTGCTCCTCGTGCTCCTCGTCAGACTCAACGGCAGGGATAGTCTCCTCGAGGTCATCCTCTGAACTGGTCCACTTGTATCCCTGCTTTGACATCCAGGCAGCCTCAGGTGTGATGACGTCCTCAGACCCGCCAGACACATCCTCTCCAAAGAGCCTCATAACCTTCTTGTCACGGCGGCGACTCTCCTTGTCTGCCACGTGAGCCCTGTACTGTCCCTTTGCCTGCATGCAGAAGAGAGTCTTCATCTTGTCCTTTAGCTTCTTGGCCCATGACGGCTTAGAGGAAGAAGTGGTGGACCTAGCAGCACGGTCCTCAGCAACATTCTCAGCAGCAGCAGCCTCCCCCTCACCAGCAGCCCTCCTAGCAGAAGAGGCCTCAGCACGGGTAGTGGTGTTGGCCCAGTTGGGCTTGACGCGGAGGCTGATGGACTCATGGCGAATCCAGTCTGGAGCAAGGAACTCATCACCCGGGTACATCTTCTCCCAAGTGCTGGAGAGCAGCAGAAACATGTACGGTCCATAGATAGGTACCTTGCGAGTGAACACCGCAAACCAAAGCTCACACCACATGATGTGTGAGACATCAAGTGGCCGAGTCTGAGAAGAACGTGCCTCTGCACACAAGAGCAACATGTCCACTAGATATGCATGTACCTTGTCCTTGTCGCCAATGCGTGGGAACAGAGTGTTGCAGAAGATGCGATGCATGATATCTAGAAAGGAGTTTAACACCCAAGATGACTTGCCATTGAGGAGTACCTTCTCAACAAGGAAGGGCTGAAGCAGGTTCTTGTTGGCAGACTCAGAGTTGGCATGGGGGCGAACACCAACGGGGGTGTGAAGCCCGTCATCAGGAATGTGCAGCAGATCCATGAACTCTTTCCATGTAGCAGACAGCTGACGGCCATTGGTCATCCAGGTCATCCTCCGCTCCTCCCCGGGATGAAAGTACACTGAGGCAAAGAACTGACAGATGAGCTCAGGGTCATAGTCATGGTGAAAAGAGATCACCGGCTCAATAGCAAACTGCTCCACCAAGTCCAGAGCCTCTCCAAAATAGTCACGAAACTTGTCCTTCCGCATGTGATGCATGTCTATCCACTTGACCTCCACGAATGTATTCTGCTTGCTCTTGATTACATCCAGATAGATGAGAACCTGTTGCTTGTTCCAGAACATCTCAGTGCCTCTGAGCACAGCCCGAGGAGTCACATAGGGATTGACCCTCCGGCGTTCGACATACTCAGTGACAGAAATCTCGTCCATGCCCTTAGCAGGTTCCTTTTGCTTCCTGGCAGTGGTCTTGACATTGCGCTTGGGGGCATTGGAGCCCTCTGGGGCTTCATCTTGGGGGTTGCACAGACGCTTGGAGCTAGTGTCACGACTGGGATTGGAACAGTGAGAGCCACCACCCGAGACACAGAACACAAAAACACCCACAACAGCCAAGAGAGATTAATGCAAAGACCACAACAACGCAAGTTAAACAAGCAGAAAGCACACATGATAAATGCCTAGAGAGAGATTTGATCCCTACGGTAGTACGGCCAAGTGCTGCGGAGCTAAGATGGTAGTACGGCTCTTAGACACGGTAGTACCGTGCAAGATCACGGTAGTACCGGGTGTAGGAGCGGTAGTACGACCTTAGCACCGCGGCTGGCGCGGTAGTACCGCGTCTGCAGAGTGGTAATACCGCACGGTACGGTAGTACCGCACCTGACGGGAGGTAGTACCGCAAGAGCGGTAGTACCGCACATTAGGCACGGTAGTACCGCACCGCGTCAGATCTGAACAGGTTCAAATCTGAAAAAAGCCCGCGAAACCACGGCGGTACTACGGTTGGACAAAGCTACCACAAGACAGCATATCAAGTATGTTTCCTATGCACCACGACTCTCCTACATCCTACTCTTGCACAGATTTGGCCTAAAATCTCAAGAACGACAAGTTTCTCCCCAAAAACCTAGAAGCAAGAGAACAACCAAGAAAAAGAGGGATTTGGGGAAAAACCTTGGTCCATGGCAAGAGGAAGTGGTGGGGAACGATCCCACCGGTCAGAATCCGAGGAGAGTGGCCGGAGACGGAGATCCGGCGAGGGCCTCCGACGCCGTTCTTGAGAGAGAGAGAGACGTGGAGAGAGAGACAAAAGAATGGGTATGGGGAGTTGGAACTCCCTTGCCCGAGTCATAACCCCCACGCGCCCTCGACGGTGCGGTAGTACCGTGCCCAGACACAGTAGTACCGCCCGGCGCGGTACTTCCGAAGTATCACACCAGAGCGGTAGTACCGTGCTGTGGCGCGGTAGTACCATGCCTCCCAAAGTGGTAGTACCGCGGCCAGACGCGGTAGTACCGTGAGCTCAAGCATATGCACGTTTCGAGCACGCGAAAAACTGGATCTTTGCACAAACACTCCAAGCCAACACGACACCACAAGACCACGCAACACACAAAACCAGAAAGGCACACGACAAATGAACCAACCACGAGACACCACCTCTCCAAAAGAGAGGGCGGTGGCCGTAGCCACCCATGTTTGAGTCAATTGGTATGGCACCGCGAAGAATTATCCTTGGGTCCATGACCAAAACTCGTCTTTGAAGCACAAGTACCATCAAACATGGCTAATGTGAAAGACTTGATTGATTTATGCATAATAGGGGGAGGGAGAGTTCATTGAGAGAACATCACTCCCCCTATGTCCATGCCTACATCTAAATAGGACAGCACGTTGAGTATGGTGGGGTGTGCAAGGGTTCAAGCAACATTGCTCGAATCGATCATATTTAGCTCATGCCTTAACTCGCGAAATCTTGCTTCATCCAAGGGCTTCGTGAAGATATCTGCAAGGTTATCATGAGTGTTGACATAGTTGAGCTCGATCTCTCCTCGCCTAATGTGATCCCGGATGAAGTGATACCGAATCTCAATATGCTTCGTCTTGAAGTGTTGCACCGGGTTGAGAGAGATCTTGATGGCACTTTCATTGTCACACCAAAGAGGCACTTTGTCACAAGTGACACCGTAATCCTTTAAAGTTTGCCTCATCCATAGGAGTTGAGCACAACAACTACCGGCGGCAACATACTCCGCCTCAGTGGACGAGAGAGACACACAACTTTGCTTTTTGGAAGACCAACTTACCAAAGAGCAACCAAGGAATTGGCACCCTCCGGAAGTGGACTTCCTATCCACTTTGTCTCCCGCCCAATCGGAATCCGAGTACCCTACAAGCTTGAAGTTTGATCCTCTTGGGTACCATAAGCCAAAGTTTGGGGTATGAGCCAAATATCGAAAGATTCGTTTGACCGCCACATAGTGACTTTCCTTAGGTGCGGCTTGAAACCGTGCACAAATTCCCACACTCAACATGATGTCCGGTCTAGATGCACAAAGGTAAAGCAAGGATCCAATCATGGAACGATATACCTTTTGATCCACCACTTTACCATTGGGATCTAAGTCAAGTTGGCACTTGGAGGGCATTGGAGTGGAAGCCGGCTTGACGTCACTTAGCTTGAATCTCTTGAGCATGTCTTGAGTGTATTTGGATTGATTGATGAAGGTTCCTTCTCTTCTTTGCTTCACTTTGAACCCTAGAAAGAATTTCAACTCTCCCATGGAAGACATCTCGAACTTTGAGGTCATGAGAGCGGAAAATTCCTCATTGAAAGCTTTGTTAGGGGAACCAAAGATAATATCATCAACATATAATTGGCACACAAACAACTCCCCTTTGACCTTCTTAGTAAAAAGAGTGGGGTCGATTAGCCCAACTTCAAAACCACGGTCTTGTAACAACTCGGTAAGGTGGTCATACCACGCACGTGGGGCTTGTTTAAGGCCATAGAGTGCCTTATCGAGTTGATACACATGATCAGGAAAGTAGGGATCCTCGAACCCGGGGGGTTGCTTGACATAAACCAATTCATTAATAGGACCATTAAGAAAAGCACTCTTCACATCCATTTGATGTAACTTAAAGTTGTGATGAGAAGCATATGCAATCAACATGCGAATGGATTCAAGACGAGCAACGGGAGCAAAGGTTTCACCGTAGTCGATACCCTTGACTTGGGAGTAGCCTTGTGATACCAAACGAGCCTTGTTGCGAATGATGATCCCATGGGCATCTTGCTTGTTCTTAAATATCCACTTGGTTCCTATGACACTGTGATTCCCGGTCGGTCTTGGCACCAATCTCCACACTTTGTTGCGCTCGAAGTTGTTGAGTTCTTCATGCATGGCATTGAGCCAATCCGGATCTTCTAGCACCTCATAGACCTTGGGCTTCGCTTGATGTGTCAACACCGTCTTGAGCGTGATCTTGCCCTTGGTCATGTTCTTGAGGATGAGGGCCTTCATGTTGTTCTTCAGAAGCGTGTGGGCCTTGGGTTGGTGATGGCTCCACTTGAGTGGAGATTTGTCCTTCTCCTTCAGCCACAAGGGGTTCCTCAATGGGTAGGATAAAGCCAACACCCATTCTTCTTATGGCTTGGGGAGAAATTTCATCACCTACATCACAA
This sequence comes from Triticum urartu, assembly GCF_056163025.1. Taxonomy (NCBI): domain Eukaryota; kingdom Viridiplantae; phylum Streptophyta; class Magnoliopsida; order Poales; family Poaceae; genus Triticum; species Triticum urartu. The sequence continues at coordinate 430,837,425 of NC_141879.1, forward strand.
GTGCCACTTTGCTCCACTTGGGAGCCGTTATTCTCATCAAACTCCACGTTACATGTCTCCTCAATAAGTCCCGTGGATTTATTGAGGACACGGTAAGCATGAGAGTTTGTAGCATAGCCAACAAATATGCCCTCATAAGCTCTAGCCTCAAATTTAGACAACCGAACACCTTTCTTGAGAATGAAACACTTACACCCAAATACCCGGAAGTACTTGAGGTTGGGCTTGTTACCGGTGAGTATCTCATATGGAGTCTTGTTCAAGCCCTTGCGGAGGTAGAGCCGATTGGATGCAAGACACGCGGTGTTGATGGCTTCGGCCCAAAAGTTGTACGGAGACTTGAACTCCGCCATCATGGTCCTTGCCGCATCCATCAACGTCCGGTTCTTCCTCTCTGCAACACCGTTTTGTTGAGGGGTGTAGGGTGCGGAATATTGATGCTTGATTCCCTCATCACTAAGAAACTCATCCAAGGTGTAGTTCTTGAACTCGGTGCCGTTGTCACTTCTTATTGTCAAGATCTTTGCATTGTGTTGACGTTGTGCTTCATTTGCAAAGTCAATGACGGTTTGTTGGGTCTCGCTCTTCCTCTTGAAGAAATACACCCACGTGTACCTTGAGTAGTCATCCACAATCACCAAGCAATACTTCCTACCTCCAAGACTATCGAAGGATGGAGGCCCAAAGAGATCCATGTGAAGGAGCTCCAAAGGCCTCTTTGAATAAATCATAGTCGTGGGAGGGTGAGCCTTCTCATGTAGCTTTCCTTCGATACAGGCACTGCAAGCACGATCTTTAGCAAAACTAACATTCGTTAGTCCACGGACATGGTCCCCCTTGAGGAGACTTTGCAAAGATCTCATATTGACATGGGCTAAACGGCGATGCTAAAGCCATCCCACATCAACTTTAGCCATTAGGCATGTCGCGGTCTTAGTGGGTCTCTCCAAAAAGTTAATCACATAGAGACCGTTCTTGACATACCCAACAAAAGCTACTTTAAGAGTCTTGCTCCACAAGAGGGCCACGGTATCGATATCAAAGAAAGTGGCAAAGCCCATGATAGCAAGTTGACGAACGGAAAGTAAATTGTATGCAAGGGACTCAACAAGCATGACCTTCTCGATCGTGAGATCATGAGAGATGACCACCTTGCCAAGTCCCAATACCTTAGAAGATGAGGCGTCACCCCACTCGACATTGGTGGGCATAGATGGAACTTTGTGCACGTCCACCACCAAGTCCTTGCTTCCGGTCATATGATTTGTAGCTCCGCTATCGAGCAACCATGATCCACCACTGGAAGCAAACACCTACAAGAGATCAATGCTTGGTTTTAGGTACCCATTTAGTAATGGGTCCTTTGATGTTAGTAACAAGGGTCTTAGGAACCCAAATAGACCATTCAATGTACTCATGAAGAGAACCAACAGATTTGGCATAAACATGCCCATCACTAGCATGACATAACACATAAGAAGGGTTAAAATCGCCGGCTTTGTTGAGAGGGGTGACATTGCCCTTCTTGACATTGTTCTTCTTCTTCTCCTCGGGGGCACTCCCTCCCTCCCTCACAAAGGTTTGCATGAGGGGAGGAGGTCATTTGGTCTTGTCATTCTTCTTCTTGTTCTTAGAGTCGGGCACGTACCCAACCCCTTCCTTGGCCACACCTCCCTTTTGGTTGATCAAGAGATCGTTGAGGTTCTTCTTGCCTTGTATGCAAGTCGCAAGACCTCTCTCAAGTTGCTCCTTCAACTTCGCATTTTCCTCAACAAGATGTATATGCTCACAACATGGGTTAGTAGCATTTGCATTATCAATTAAAACCATATGAGGAAAAGTTGCTTTCTCCTTAGTTAGCTTCACTTGGAGTTGATCATGAGACTCCTTGAGACTAGCGTGAATACCCTTCAAGGCCTTGTGGGCCTTGTCAAGTATATCAAACTCCTCTTTGAGTTTAGCAAGATCAACCCCGAGTTTGGCCTTCTCGGAATTTAGCACACGAGAAACAATGAGGACATGATCATAATCTTTCTTTAACTTAGCATGATCAACGTTGTGTGACTCCTCAAGAGCCAAACGAAGACCACGCTCTTCCTCAAGAGCATTGGAAAGATCCGAAATCTCATCGGCATAGTCACGACTATGCCCTTCCATCTTAGAGATGGTGTCTTCGTGAGCCTCGATCATGTCATTGGCTTCACCAAGTTGTTCCAAGAGAGCAACAAAGTGCTTCTTGGATTTTCCCTTGAGTTTGCCCATAAAGGCCTCAAACTCGTTAGCCTCCACATTAGCTCCCTCAAGTTCATTAATGCTATCCGTCGGGGAAGGATGATTAATGATGGTAGTTTTGATGTTGGAGGTTACCTTGTTGGTGGCTTTAGCCATGAGGCACTTGGCGGTGATGCTCTCGTTGGGTGAGTCGAAGAGAGACACCCGTGACGTTGTTGCAATGGCAATGGAGGCCATGGCAACCGACTCACCATCTTCATCATCGTCATCATCCTCATTGTACTCTTCTTGCACAACCAAAGCCTTGGGAGGAGTCTTATTGGTGAAGTTGTTCTTGTTGGGGAACGACTTGGCCTTGTCCTTTCGGATGAGCTTGCCACCGTTGTCTTCCCTCTTCTCATACGGGCATTCGCACTGAAATGACTCACGTTGCCGCAATTGTAGCAAGTCCTTACACATTGCTTGCCCCTTGTGCCACTCGAGTTGCTTTTGCTAAAGTTTGGCCTCGAGTTTTTCTTGCTCTAAAATTTCCTTGAAGCAAGTGCCATGTGTTCATGATATGCATACTTTGTATCTTCGGGGTTGCTCTCCTCTACTTCCTCTTCTTCTTCTTCCACGGTGAGCTTGGCCTTCAATGCAAGGTTAGGCTTCTTTGCCCGTTGAGAACGGAGCACGGCATTGTCGGTGGTCTTGTCCAAAATGTTCATGGCCACAAACTCATCCAACACTTCGCTTGAGGTCAAAGTGTGGAAGTCCGGTCTTTGACGAATGACGGAGGACATGGCCTTGTGATAGGGCATCATTACCTTGAGGAATTTGCGCTTGATCCAATTGTCATCCGTGTCCTTGCTCCCGTGATCTCGTAGTGAGACCGCGAGTTTGGTTACTCTCCGATAAAGCTCACGAGGTTCTTCATCTTGTTTCATTGCAAACTCATCGGCCTCATCTTGTACAACTTCATAATTGGAGCGTTGAATGCTTGCGCTTCCCCGGTAGAGAGAGACAACACAATGCCATGCATCTTTGGCCAAGGCGAAGGGACGAAGATGAGGTAGGTCTTCGGGTGGAATTGCATCTTGAATGATGAAGAGAGCATTCTCATTGAATTGATTATCCGCGGCTTCTTGAGGAGTGAAGTTTCTTGGATCATGCGGATAAAAACCTTCTTCAATGATTCTCCAAAGGTTAGTGTTCACATGATTTAAATGACGTTTAAAGCGGTAAACCCAAGAATCAAAGTTCTCATTTTTCACAATCTTAGGGGGAGGACCGGCATGATTCGAATGAGTGGAAGGAACCAGTCCACCATAAACAAGTGGTGGTTCCACATGGGCAAAGATGCCGGTGCCATTCTTACCACTAGAAGAAGGAGCCTTTTCACTACTAGCTTCCCCCTTGTCGGGGATAGCATCCGTCACCTTGTTGGCGGGGTCACCCACTTTCAACGGTGCGGTGGATAGTTTAAGCCCCTCAAGAAATTTAGTAAACATGCTTTCAACTTCGGTCATCATGGAGGTTTTCAATGTCTCCAAGGCCACATTGAACTCCTCACGAGAGACCGAGGTTCCCCCATCGCCCATAGACGAGATCAAATTCACACCGGAGTGTTCCTCCACACCGTCTACGGTATCAACCATACTATTTGGACGGTAAAGTCCTTAATAAAGAGACGAGGCTCTGATACCAATTGAAAGGATCGATATGGTTGACTAGAGGGGGGGGGGGTGAATAGGCAACTAACAATTTTTAGCTTTTCTTTAGCAATTTAAACTTTGCATCAAAGTAGGTTGTCTAGATATGCAACTAGGTGAGCAACCTATATGATGCAACACAGATAGGAACACAAGCAAGCAAGATATATGAAACAAATAAGCTTCCACAAGTAAAGGCACGAGATAACCAAGAGTGAAGACGGTGGAGACGAGGATGTGTTGCCGAAGTTCCTTCCCTTTGAGAGGAAGTACGTCTCCGTTGGAGCAGTGTGGAGGCACAATGCTCCCCAAGAAGCCACTAGGGCCACCGTAATCTCCTCACGCCCTCACACAATGCGAGATGACGTGATTCCACTATTGGTTCCCTTGGAGGCGGCGACCGAACCTTTACAAACGAGGTTGGGGCAATCTCCACAACTCAATTGGAGGCTCCCAACGACACCATGAAGCTTCACCACAATGGACTATGGCTTCACGGTGACCTCAACCGTCTAGGATGCTCAAACACCCAAGAGTAATAAGATCCACAAGGGATTAGTGGGGGAATCAAATATCTCTAGGTGGAAGTGTAGATCGGGGCCTTCTCAACCACTCTCGAGCAAATAAACAAGTTTGGTTGGCTAGGGAGTGAGATCGGGCGAAAATGGAGCTTGGAGCAATAATGGATCTTAGTGGTAGAAGAGGTGAGTCAACGGGGAAGAAGGGGACCCCTTATATAGTGTGTGGAAAAGATCCAACCGTTACCCACCAACCAGCCCGCGGCCAGCGGTACTACCGCGCCTGGCCAGCGGTACTACCATAAGGCCGCGCGGTACTATTGCTTGCAACCAAGCGGTACTACCGCACGGCTGTGCGGTACTACCGTACCGACCCACGGTACTGCCGCAACCCCAGCACATAACCGATAAACAGACGCACAGAAGCTGGGGCGGTACTTCCGCACGCGCGGTACTACCGCGCCCCCCATGCGGTACTACCGCGAGGCAAAAATCCCAGCCAGGGGAGAAGGGAAACTTCCGTGCCTACTTCCGCAAAGAAACGGAAGTAGCAAAAACCCGACACACTAGTACTACCGAGGGGCGGTACTACTGCCTGACTGCATAGCGCGGTACTACCGCTCGGCGAAAACGGTACTACCGCGGTAGGTGCGGATGTAAAAAATTACATCCGCTCCTACTACCGCAAAGGGGCGGCACTAGCCTGTTGGGCAGCGGTAGTGCGGCTCCAGGGGAGCGGTATTACCGTGGGCACCTGCGGTACTACCGCGCCACCGCGTGGTACTACCGCGGATGCCTACAGTACTACCGTTGACCTGGGAGCAGTACTACCGCAACCAACAACGGCAGCCAGACAAGGGAGGCAAGAAAACGGAGGAAGCTCCAAGGAAGAAGGAGGGGATAAGAAGGAGACGTGTACGTGATGATTCCACCCAAACCTTTCCAACGCGGACCCCCTCTTAATAGTACGGCTTTCCTACGACTCAAATCCACCAAAAAGAAACGTAGAAACGACGCCGTCTTCGTCAGTCTTCGAGGGGCACCCAATCGTCTTGTGGCTAGCAAAGAAGTGTCTAGAATACTCATGGCACACGATTAGTCCGCAAATGCGTTGTCATCAATCACCAAAACACTTAGGGATAAATATGTCCTTACAACACTTTTCCAATGCTTTGGAGAATCTCATTGCTGCGTCGGCTCGTTTGGCGGCTCTCCCGATGGAAGGCGATTCTCTGACAGCAATCGAAACACGAAGGGTGCGAGAACTTCTTCAGACGGCTCTAGCGCAGCAAGATGCATACTCTTACAGTCGAGACAGAATCCACTCGACCCCTCGCCCAAGCCGGAGCCCGAGCTATAGCAGGAATATGGACTCAGCCGAAATGTCATCGGCGATCGAGCCGAATATCGACCTTACCCTTCACGAGAGCCGTGACATCGAACTGCTGGATTCTTCCCCGACCACGGACTCCGAACCACCTGCGCCCGTGCCTATCGGATCCAACTGGGCGCCGATCATGGAGTTCACCTCCGCGGATATCTTTCAGCACTCGCCCTTCGGCGACATACTGAGCTCATTAAGGTCTCTCTCCCTGTCAGGAGAGTCCTGGCAGAACTATGTTCGGCAGGATTGGGACGCGGATGACGAAGAAATTCGCCGCCCACCCACCACCCACTTAGTAGCCACTGTCGATAATTTGACCGACATGCTCGACTTCAACTCTGAAGACATCGAAGGTATGGACGATGATGCAGGAGATGAACAGAAACCACTGCCCATAGGGCACTGGACGCCCACTTCATCATATGATGTATACATGGTGGACACACCCAAAGAAAACGACGACGAGGAACGGAAGGACGCAGCGAAGGGTTGTTCCCTCGAGAAGCAGTCAAAGCGGCGGCGTAAGCGCCGCTCCAAATCCCGTCTCGGCAGAAACAATGATCATATAGACCCAGTGTTAGAGCAGGGTGAACCATCGCCCGACCACGGCAACACGGAGAATCAAACCAAACAACCCGACTCCGTCAAAGATAACAGTCCGGAGGACATCACACCGGACAGGTGCCCGGAACAACAGAATGCCCATCAAAGGCTTGTTGCCACTGTGAGGAGTCTGAAAAAGTAGAAGCAAATGCTAAGGGCTGCACAAGACACACTCAGAATCAGATGGAGTGAAGTACTCAACACTGCAGCGAAGCACGGCGGTAATCGCCACACCAAGAGCTACCCGAAGCGAAAGTTGCTACCTGAATTCGATGAGGAGGCCTTAGTCCCCTGCAATTGAAAAACAAAACAGCCATCCGGTCGGACAGACGACCTCGTGTCCAACATAGAGCGGCAAACGACGCCGCACATAAGCCAGTACGTGATCCACGCGAGGGCTCGCATCAAAAGGACGGTGCAACCAGATCCATATACGGGCCACGCAAGCGCGCTTCAGTATGCAGTGCAACACAACAAACATCCGAACATCACGGTACACCCAAATACAGGGGTGCCGCACACCCCCTATGTTTCACCGATGAGGTGCTGGACCATGAATTCCAGAGGATTCAAACCCGTAAACATAGAGGCGTACGACGGAACGACAGACCTTGGGGTCTGGATTGAGGACTACATCCTCCATATCCACATGGCTCGAGGAGACGATCTCCACGCCATCAAGTACTTACCCCTCAAGCTCAAAGGGCCAGCTCGGCACTGGCTTAAAAGCCTCCCCGAAAACTCCATTGGAAGCTGGGAAGAGCTTGAAGACGCTTTTTGGGCAAATTTTCAAGGGACCTATGTCCGACCACCAGATGCAAACGATTTAAGTCATATAACTCAACAGCCCGGAGAGTCAGCCCGAAAGCTTTGGAACAGGTTTCTCACAAAAAAGAACCAAAGAGTCGACTGTCTGGACGCCGAAGCCTTAGCATCTTTCAAGCACAGCGTTCGAGATGAATGGCTCGCCAGACACCTCAGCCAAGAAAAGTCGAGAACAATGGCAGCATTAACAAGCCTCATGACCCGCTTTTGCGCGGGCGAGGACAGCTGGTTAGCCCGATGCAGCACCAGCGACCCAAGTACATCCGAAGTCAGGGACAAAAATGGGAAACCACGACACAACAAAAACAAGCGCCGGAATAAAGAAGACAACCCGAAGAGCACGGCGATAAACGCCGGATTCAGAAGCTCTCGGCCAGGTCAGCAAAAGCTGCCCTCCAAAGGCAATAGAGACGAACTGTCCAGCCTAAACAAGATTCTAGACAAAATATGTCAGATCCACAGCACCCCCGATAAACCTGCAAATCACACCCATAGAGAATGTTGGGTCTTCAAGCAGTTCGGCAAGCTCAACGCCGAACACAAGGGGCAGGATACACCAAGCGAAGACGAGGATGAGCCTCACAAGCAAAGCACTGGGGAACAAAAGAAATTCCCACCAGAAGTTAAAACAGTAAACGTGTTACATGTGTCAAAGGGGAGAAACAAAGCGGCACTCCTAGGGACACATGTCCTAGGGCCTATCACAGCAGAGTTCTGCCACTGGTCGTCCCAACCGATCACCTTCGACCATCAGGATTACTCGGCAAGTATCCGGCGTGCAGGATGGGCTGCCTTGGTATTAGACCCAATAATTGACGGATACCACTTCACACGAGTCCTGATGGACGGCGGCAGCAGTTTAAACCTGATATATCAGGACACAGTCCGCAACATGGGGATAGACCCAGCAAAAATTAGCCATAGCAATACTACCTTTAAAGGAGTAACGCCAGGCCCAGAAGCCCATTGCACGGGCTCCCTGCTACTAGAGGTTATATTCGGCTTTCCCGATAACTTCCGCAGCGAAAATTTAACCTTCCACATCGCTCCGTTCCAAAGTGGCTATCAAGCACTACTCGGATGCGAAGCTTTTGCTTGCTTTAACGCAATACCGCATTACGCTTCCCTCATGCTTAAGATGCCCGGTCCACGTGGCATCATTACAGTAAATGGAAATATTGAGCGCTCCTTGCGCATGGAAGACCATGCGGCTGCCTTGGCAGCCGCACACTAAACGGCCTCACCAACTAAAGCATCTGACAGGTCATTAAGACCACGGACACGGTTGGACGAGTCCGGTGCAGCTATATGTAATTGATACAGGTTTGATGGCTATACCCCTATTACAATACAAGGGGCTCAACGCGCGCACACAAGTGGCAATCAGGCTCAACTTTACTCATTTTGAACTATATATTGTTTATTTAGTATAACTTACCTTTTGCATGGCAACTTTTCAATTAAGTTCCTCTCTTTTTTAGATGACCATCGTGCTACACCCGTCCAGAATACGGCACACCGGAGACATAGGCGCAGACGTGCAGCAGGGACCCGTTCCAAGGATTCTTTTTAGATTAAGACCCTGCGTAAACCTTTTTTACTGTCTCTTGTTGATACACATCCCTCGGATTCTCTGTACAATTGAGAAGGATGCTGACGTATTGGCATGTGGCCACGTCAGAATATTGCACGTGCCTGGACACCAGGGGCTTATTACAAAGGGCACTGTTTAGGCCCGGTTTACATCATAAAGACCAAATACCTTAGGGAGTGTTCGGCGTCGCGAGTTTGGCCTTATACGCATCAGCTCCGAATCATGTCTTTGGTCAAATGTTGCGTTTGCCCAGCTCCTGTGTTTTGCTGCCTAACGTTCCGCTCTATCGGCTAAGGCGGCACTAGGAGAACTACTGCGATTGTGCCTTGGTTCATCCGGACGAGCACCTCAGTAGAGAAAGCCGAAAACTGACTGTCATGATATAGCGTGGGACTGGTCAACCACTCGATGACCTAGCGGAATCTTCGGGATTCCTCTGCCTTAACGAAGGGCCATTTGCCGGCCAGGCATGTACGCGCCCCGAATCCGGATGAGCGCGGAGCCACCAGGGGCTATATAGTAGCCCCGCTGTCAAACTCCTCTGGCTAAGTGAAAGTGTTAAAGCATTATAGTCTGGTTGCCTAGTTCGCTGCGCTATCACCTCCTTAATGGACCAAGACGTTGGATCAAGTGTGAGCATGAGTCTTCTGCGGACACCCCCGCATTATATGCGTGGGGGCTGAAGCCGACGACTGCCATCTTTCAGGTTACACACACACACACACACATAAACAGCCGCACAGGAGGCATCATAGTACTTTCGGGCAAAAGTATAAATACAGCCTTGATAAATTCAATAAAACATTGGTTTTACAATGGGAATACATGTCACTCAAACATAATATTCTTCGAGCACTGAGCCTCTATCGAACGAGCGCCTTCAAGAACTTCTTCAAAGTAGTGCTCGACAGCCACTCGGCCTATGGCCGAACCCTGTGCCACAGCAGTGGTGGCATCCATCTCCGCCCAGTATGTTTTGACACAGGCAAGGGCCATCCGCGAGCCTTCTATGCACGTAGACCTCTTTACAGCATCGATGCGTGGCACAGCGCCAAGGAATTGTTGCACTAAGCTAAAGTAGCTATTCGGCCTTGGCCCTCCTGGCCACAAATGATCCACAACGGACCTCATGGCCAGTCCGGATAATCTATGGAGCTCGCTCATTCAGCAGCAGCGGACGGACTGGAGCGTGAAACTGTGACCAGAACAGCTTCTCCACTTCGGGACCTTTCTGATCCTTGAAGTACTCGGCGGCATCAGCAGCGCTGGCAGCCAAATCCATGTATGCGTCCGCAGAACTCCATAGCCGGTCCAGAGGAGCATACTTCGGATCTTCGAACTTAGTCCGCAACAAGAAGGGCTTCCCAGACACGATATCTGTAGCTTGATTCAGCTCCTCCTTCGTCGCTCTAATTTTGGAGCGGGCTTCCTTGGCAGCCACCCGGGCCTTCTCCAGATCCGTCGCTTTCGCTCGGTTTTCCTCTTCAAGAAGCCGGTAACGGTCAGCAGCATCTTTTAACTCCACGTCCATCTTGGCAATTTTTTCTTTGCTCTCGCAATGTGTGGCCTGTTCGGCCCTTAACTCTTCGACCGCCTATAAAGCGGCCACATTGCTACTCCTTGCTTGCTCCTTGGCTCGGGCAAGCTCCGCCCGAAGGGTCTCCACGGTGGCCGCTCCATCTGCAGTCACAAACATATTAAAGATACTGGCATTAGGCCGCTCTTATTATGTGACAATCGCCAGAAAAATCACTGACCCCGCGCCTCGTCAAGCCGCTTGTTGACAAGCACGATGTCGGCATCTGCCGCATCCAGCTGCCGCTTTAGTTCGGCATACCCATGATTCCAGCTAGCCACCGAAGCCTCCACTACCTGCACATAAAGGCAGTCTTGTTATTACCTGGGACTATGATCCTCTGTTTGCCGCCGTTTTCGACGACAACTAGAGTCTCAGGGGCTACTATCTACACAGGGCACATCTAAAAACCTGCGGTACTTTCAAAAATGTACACCATTTCACGTACCTCAAAACCCGTCAGTAGACTCATAAAGGCTTCATGCATCCTGCTTTCGGCGGACGAAATCCTTTCAATCATCGTACCCATCAATGTGCGGTGCTCTTTTGAGATAGCCGCTTTCTCCAGCAGATCCCTCCGTACGTCCGAACGCACACCAGACGGTGTCGGACTCTTTTGACTGCTCTCTACGAGAGCCGGATACTGAGGACTTTGGGTGGCCATAGGATTACCTTCTGGCCTTGCCGGATCAGGAGGAGCCCTCCGTGACGACACCTCAGGGTCGCCCGCTTCGTAAGGCGGTGTGGCAGGGGGAGGCGTTTTGCTCTCCATCATCTCCGGAAGAAGATCCCCCGAAGACGAGTGATAACCCACAAGTATAGAGGATCGCAACAGCTTTCAAGGGTAGAGTATTCAACCCGAATTTATTGATTCGACACAAGGGGAGCCAAAGAATATTCTCAAGTATTAGCAGCTGAGTTGTCAATTCAACCACACCTGGAAACTTAGTATCTGCAGCAAAGTGCTTAGTAGCAAAGTAATATGATAGTGGTGGTAGCGGCAACAAAAGTAAAGACAGCAAAAGTAATGTTTTTGGTATTTTGTAGTGATTGTAACAGTAGCAGCGGGAAAGTAAATAAGCGAGAACCAGTATATGGAAAACTTGTAGGCACCGGATCAGTGATGGATAATTATGCCGGATGCGGTTCATCATGTAACAGTCATAACATAGGGTGACACAGAACTAGCTCCAATTCATCAATGTAATGTAGGCATGTATTCCGTATATAGTCATACGTGCTTATGGAAAAGAACTTGCATGACATCTTTTGTCCTACCCTCCCGTGGCAGCGGGGTCCTATTGGAAACTAAGGGATATTAAGGCCTCCTTTTAATAGAGAACCGGAACAAAGCATTAGCACATAGTGAATACATGAACTCCTCAAACTATGGTCATCACCGGGAGTGGTCCCGATTATTGTCACTTCGGGGTTGCCGGATCATAACACATAGTAGGTGACTATAGACTTGCAAGATAGGATCAAGAACTCACATATATCCATGAAAACATAATAGGTTCAGATCTGAAATCATGGCACTCGGGCCCTACTGACAAGCATTCAGCATAGCAAAGTCATCGCAACATCAATCTCAGAACATAATGGATACTAGGGATCAAACCCTAACAAAACTAACTCGATTACATGATAAATCTCATCCAACCCATCACCGTCCAGCAAGCCTACGATGGAATTACTCACGCACGGCAGTGAACATCATGAAATTGGTGATGGAGGATGGTTGATGATGACGACGACGATGAATCCCCCTCTCCAGAGCCCCGAACGGACTCCAGATCAGCCCTCCCGGGAGGTTTTAGGGCTTGGCGGTGGCTCCGTATCGTAAAACGCGATGATTTCTTCTCTCTGATTTTTTCCTCTCCGAAAGCAAATATATAGAGTTGGAGTTGGCGTCGGAGGGCATCCAGGGGGCCCACGAGGTAGGGGGCACGCCCTAGGGGGGGGCGCCCCCACCCTCGTGAGAAGGGTGTGGCCCCCCTGGTCTTCATCTTTGGCGAGGATTTATTATTATTTTTTCTAAGATGTTCCGTGGAGTTTCAGGTCATTCCGAGAATAAAGCCGAAAACTGACTGTCATGATATAGCGTGGGATTGGTCAACCACTCGATGACCTAGCGGAATCTTCGGGATTCCTCCGCCTTAACGAAGGGCCGTTTGCCGGCCAGGCATGTACGCGCCCCGAATCCGGATGAGCGCGGAGCCACCAGGGGCTATATAGTAGCCCCGCTGTCAAACTCCTCTGGCTAAGTGAAAGTGTTAAAGATTATAGTCTGGTTGCCTAGTTCACTGCGCTATCACCTCCTTAATGGACCAAGACGTTGGATCAAGTGTGAGCATGCGTCTTCTGCGGACACCCCCGCATTATATGCGTGGGGGCTGAAGCCGACGACTGCCATCTTTCAGGTTACACACACACACACATAAACAGCCGCACAGGAGGCATCATAGTACTTTCGGGCAAAAGTATAAATACAGCCTTGATAAATTCAATAAAACATTGTTTTTACAATGGGAATACATGTCACTCAAACATAATATTCTTCGAGCACTGAGCCTCTATCGAACGAGCGCCTTCAAGAACTTCTTCAAAGTAGTGCTTGACAGCCACTCGGCCTATGGCCGAACCCTGTGCCACAGCAGTGGTGGCATCCATCTCCGCCCAGTATGTTTTGACACAGGCAAGGGCCATCCGCGAGCCTTCTATGCACGTAGACCTCTTTACAGCATCGATGCGTGGCACAGCGCCAAGGAATTGTTGCACTAAGCTAAAGTAGCTATTCGGCCTTGGCCCTCCTGGCCACAAATGATCCACAACGGACCTCATGGCCAGTCCAGATAATCTATGGAGCTCGCTCATTCAGCAGCAGCGGACGGACTGGAGCGTGAAACTATGACCAGAACAGCTTCTCCACTTCGGGACCTTTCTGATCCTTGAAGTACTCGGCGGCATCAGCAGCGCTGGCAGCCAAATCCATGTATGCGTCCGCAGAACTCCATAGCCGGTCCAGAGGAGCATACTTCGGATCTTCGAACTTAGTCCGCAACAAGAAGGGCTTCCCAGACACGATATCTGTAGCTTGATTCAGCTCCTCCTTCGTCGCTCTAATTTTGGAGCGGGCTTCCTTGGCAGCCACCCGGGCCTTCTCCAGATCCGTCGCTTTCGCTCGGTTTTCCTCTTCAAGAAGCCGGTAACGGTCAGCAGCATCTTTTAACTCCACGTCCATCTTGGCAATTTTTTCTTTGCTCTCGCAATGTGTGGCCTGTTCGGCCCTTAACTCTTCGACCGCCTATAAAGCGGCCACATTGCTACTCCTTGCTTGCTCCTTGGCTCGGGCAAGCTCCGCCCGAAGGGTCTCCACGGTGGCCGCTCCATCTGCAGTCACAAACATATTAAAGATACTGGCATTAGGCCGCTCTTATTATGTGACAATCGCCAGAAAAATCACTGACCCCGCGCCTCGTCAAGCCGCTTGTTGACAAGCACGATGTCGGCATCTGCCGCATCCAGCTGCCGCTTTAGTTCGGCATACCCATGATTCCAGCTAGCCACCGAAGCCTCCACTACCTGCACATAAAGGCAGTCTTGTTATTACCTGGGACTATGATCCTCTGTTTGCCGCCGTTTTCGACGACAACTAGAGTCTCAGGGGCTACTATCTACACAGGGCACATCTAAAAACCTGCGGTACTTTCAAAAATGTACACCATTTCACGTACCTCAAAACCCGTCAGTAGACTCATAAAGGCTTCATGCATCCTGCTTTCGGCGGACGAAATCCTTTCAATCATCGTACCCATCAATGTGCGGTGCTCTTTTGAGATAGCCGCTTTCTCCAGCAGATCCCTCCGTACGTCCGAACGCACACCAGACGGTGTCGGACTCTTTTGACTGCTCTCTACGAGAGCCGGATACTGAGGACTTTGGGTGGCCATAGGATTACCTTCTGGCCTTGCCGGATCAGGAGGAGCCCTCCGTGACGACACCTCAGGGTCGCCCGCTTCGTAAGGCGGTGTGGCAGGGGGAGGCGTTTCGCTCTCCATCATCTCCGGAAGAAGATCCCCCGAAGACGACTGATAACCCACAAGTATAGAGGATCGCAACAGCTTTCAAGGGTAGAGTATTCAACCCGAATTTATTGATTCGACACAAGGGGAGCCAAAGAATATTCTCAAGTATTAGCAGCTGAGTTGTCAATTCAACCACACCTGGAAACTTAGTATCTGCAGCAAAGTGTTTAGTAGCAAAGTAATATGATAGTGGTGGTAGCGGCAACAAAAGTAAAGACAGCAAAAGTAATGTTTTTGGTATTTTGTAGTGATTGTAACAGTAGCAGCGGGAAAGTAAATAAGCGAGAACCAGTATATGGAAAACTTGTAGGCACCGGATCAGTGATGGATAATTATGCCGGATGCGGTTCATCATGTAACAGTCATAACATAGGGTGACACAGAACTAGCTCCAATTCATCAATGTAATGTAGGCATGTATTCCGTATATAGTCATACGTGCTTATGGAAAAGAACTTGCATGACATCTTTTGTCCTACCCTCCCGTGGCAGCGGGGTCCTATTGGAAACTAAGGGATATTAAGGCCTCCTTTTAATAGAGAACCGGAACAAAGCATTAGCACATAGTGAATACATGAACTCCTCAAACTATGGTCATCACCGGGAGTGGTCCCGATTATTGTCACTTCGGGGTTGCCGGATCATAACACATAGTAGGTGACTATAGACTTGCAAGATAGGATCAAGAACTCACATATATCCATGAAAACATAATAGGTTCAGATCTGAAATCATGGCACTCGGGCCCTACTGACAAGCATTCAGCATAGCAAAGTCATCGCAACATCAATCTCAAAACATAATGGATACTAGGGATCAAACCCTAACAAAACTAACTCGATTACATGATAAATCTCATCCAACCCATCACCGTCCAGCAAGCCTACGATGGAGTTACTCACGCACGGCAGTGAACATCATGAAATTGGTGATGGAGGATGGTTGATGATGACGACGACGACGAATCCCCCTCTCCAGAGCCCCGAACGGACTCCAGATCAGCCCTCCCGGGAGGTTTTAGGGCTTGGCGGTGGCTCCGTATCGTAAAACGTGATGATTTCTTCTCTCTGATTTTTTCCTCTCCGAAAGCAAATATATAGAGTTGGAGTTGGCGTCGGAGGGCATCCAGGGGGCCCACGAGGTAGGGGGCACGCCCTAGGGGGGGGGGCGCCCCCACCCTCGTGAGAAGGGTGTGGCCCCCCTGGTCTTCATCTTTGGCGAGGATTTATTATTATTTTTTCTAAGATGTTCCGTGGAGTTTCAGGTCATTCCGAGAATATTTGTTTTCTGCACATAAAACAACACCATGGTAATTCTGCTGAAAACAACGTCAGTCCAGGTTAGTTCCATTCAAATCATACAAGTTAGAGTCCAAAACAAGGGCAAAAGTGTTTGGAAAAGTACATACAACGGAGACGTATCAACTCCCCCAAGCTTAAACCCTTGCTTGTCCTCAAGCAATTCAGTTGACAAACTGAAAGAAAGAAAGAAAGAAAAACTTTTACAAACTCTGTTTGCTCTTCTTGTTGTAACTATGTCAAGCCAGCATTCAAGTTTTCAGCATAGATCATAACTAACCACATTTGCAATAATTCTCAGGTCTCATAATTACTTGTATCAATAGCATAATCAACTAGCAAGTCATAATAATAAAATCTCGAATGACAACACTTTCTCAAAACAATCATAATATGATATAACAAGATGGTATCTCGCTAGCCCTTTCTAAGACCGCAAAACATAAATGCAGAGCACCTTTAAAGACCAAGGACTGACTAGACATTGTAATTCATGGTAAAAGAGATCCAGTCATAGTCATACCCAATATAAATTAACAGTGATGAATGCAAATGACAGCTGTGCTCTCCAGCTAGTGCTTTTTAATAAGAGGGTGATGACTCAACATAAAAGTAAATGGATAGGCCCTTCGCAGAGGGAAGCAGTGATTTGTAGAGGTGCCAGAGCTCGGTTTTGAAATAGAGATAAATTATATTTTGAGCGGTATACTTTCATTGTCAACGTAACAACTAAGAGATGGCGATATCTTCCATGCTAAACACATTATAGGCGGTTCCCAAACAGAATGGTAAAGTTTATACTCCCCCTCCACCAACAAGCATCAATCCATGGCTTGCTCGAAACAACGAGTGCCTCCAACATACATCAGGTCCCAGGGGGAGTTTTGTTTGCAATTAATTTTGATTTAGTTTGCGTAAAGCATGGGACTGGGCATCCTGGTGACCAGCCATTTTCTCGTGAGTGAGGAACGGAGTCCAGTCCTCTTGAGAATAACCCGCCTAACACGGAAGATAAGGACATCCTTGGTTGATACATGAGCTATTTGAGCATATAAAACAGAATGTTTATTTGAAGGTTTAGAGTTTGGCACATACAAATTTACTTGGAACGGCAGGTAGATACCGCATATAGGAAGGTATGGTGGACTCATCTGGAATAACTTTAGGGTTTAAGGGATTGGATGCACAAGCAGTATTCCCGCTTAGTACAAGTGAAGGCTAGCAAAAGATTGGGAAGCGACCAACTAGAGAGCGACAACAGCCATGTACATGCATTAAAATTAATAAACATTGGATGCAAGCATGAGTAGGATATAATCCACCATGAACATAAATATCGTGAAGGCTATGTTGATTTTGTTTCAACTACATGCGTGAACATGTGCCAAGTCAAGTCACTTAAATCATTCAAAGGAGGATACCACCCCATCATACCACATCATAATCATCTCAATAGCATGTTGGCACACAAGGTAAACCATTATAACTCATAGCTAATCAAGCATGGCACAAGCAACTATGATCTCTAATTGTCATTGCAAACATGTTTATTCATAATAAGCTGAATCAAGAACGAGGGACTCATCATATTTACAAAAACAAAAGAGGTCGAGTTCATACCAGCTTTTGTCATCTCAGTCAGTCCATCATATATCATCATAATTGCCTTTCACTTGCACGACCGAACGGCGTGAATAATAATAGGAGTGTACATGCATTGGACTAAGCTGGAATCTGCGAGCATTCAATAAACAGGAGAAGACAAGGCAATATGGGCTCTTGGTTAAATCAACAATAATGCATATAAGAGCCACTTCAACAATTTAATTATGGTCTTCTCCTACCGACCCCCAAAGAAAAGAAAAGAAATAAAACTATTTACACGGGAAAGCTCCCAGCAAGCAAAAGAAGAACGGGAAATATTTTTGGGTTTTATTTTTAATTATTACTACTACAGCAGAAAAATAAACTACTACTAATTTTTTTTGTTTTTTCTTAAGGTTTAGCAAACACACAAGAAGAAAGCAGGAAAAAGAAAATAAACTAGCATGGATATTACAGTGAAAAAGTATGAGCACCGACATCTAGCAATGAGTGTGTGTGGACATAAATGTAATGTCGGTGAGAAATACGTACTCCCCCAAGCTTAGGCTTTTGGCCTAAGTTGGTCTATGGCCACGGCTGGCCTGGTGGATATCCATAATAATGTTGTTGGGGCCGTACTGTGATGAGGAAGAATAGTTGGGATCATACTGTGATGAAGAAGAAGACTCTGACTGCCACTGGCTAACAGTCATCTCTGGATCCCAAGAATAAACAGATTGTCGTGGAGGCTCATCTTGTGGTTCCTGTTCCGGGGCTGGTGCAGGATTCTT
This sequence comes from Triticum urartu, assembly GCF_056163025.1. Taxonomy (NCBI): domain Eukaryota; kingdom Viridiplantae; phylum Streptophyta; class Magnoliopsida; order Poales; family Poaceae; genus Triticum; species Triticum urartu. Next base: position 430,855,609 of record NC_141879.1, read on the forward strand.
GTAAGCTTGGACCGCAGCCCACGTAACGAGGTAGGGTCCTACAAAATTAAACAAAGAAGGAGCAGGCAGGATAATAGTCTCAAGATGATGTTTGTTAAAGAACAATTGATACTTAAGCTCTCCTGCCCTATTCTTAACAATAAAATCATGTGCCACCATACCTTTATGATCTAGATAAACACGGGGCAGCACCTTTTCTTCCTTCTCAGCATGCCTAATAGGTATGTGAAAATGTGCAGCTAGGCGTGTGGCATAGACTCCTCCAAAGATGGGACCCTTAGTACGGTTCATACTTAACCGTCTAGCAATAATACCGCCCATACTAAAAGTGTTATCACTGTATAAACCGTGGTGCAGAATAATTATATCAGGGATACTAAGGTTTCCACTGTTTCCGCGTCCAATTAAACAACGACTAGCAAATAATGCAAAGTAACGTAAAACAGGAAAATGTATGTTAGTGATTCGTGCATCGGAAACCTTTCTAGTTTCTCCTACAGTGATAGTATCAATAAACCCAGCCACATCATCATGATGTGGTTCTTCTGTCTTGCCCTCAAAAGGGATTAAACAAATCCGACAGAAATCATAACGTGACATCTCCTTATGCTCATCATATAAATGAAACTCCACCGTAGGTGGTGAGTTCCTAGAATGAAAATGAAAGTTTTGAACAAAAGTATTTGTGAGTAAGAGATACTGATCGCATTGGTCATGGAGGAAAGTGGTGAGGCCTGCATTGTGAGCCAATTCATGAAAATCTTCATAGATACCGGCTGCTCTCAAGAAATCTTCAGAAGGCCATTCACACGCCTGAATCTTCACGGTGCGCGGCAAATTATACTTAGGCTTCGGTGCCTTTTCCTTCGAGCTTTGGCTCGATGAGCCCCTCAAAAATCTCCTCATTATTTTTCTGAAATAATCTGAAATTCTTAGTAACTTCAAACAAAAATGAACCAACTTCAATAATATTGACAACAACTACTCCTACAAGGGCCTAGAGCCTATATCAAGCATTAGAACTACTTGGAACCATATAAATTTGACATGCAAGCTCAAGAACATGGTCACCTATGCAGCACAGATTTGCAAAGAATAAAGCACTAGAACAAAAACTAATTGGACCAATGGAGGAGTCACATACCAAGGAACAATCTCCCCAAACAGTTTTGCGAGAGGTGCTTTGAGTAAGGAGATCGAAAATCACAGCAAAAGTGGCTGGAACTCGTGCTTGAGTTGGTTTTTCGGGTTTGTGTGAGATAGAGGAAGAAGATGGGTGTTGGGATAAGTGGAGGAGGGCCATCGTGGGCCCATGAGGCAGGGGGCGCGCCCTAGAGGGGGGGGGGCGCCCACCACCCTCGTGGCCAGGTGGCAGCTCCTCCCGCGGTAATTTTTGCACAGTAAATCCTCAAATATTCCCGAAAAAATCATATTAAATTGGCATGGCATTCTGAGGACTTTTATTTTCGGGATATTTTTATATTGCACGGATAAGTCAGGAAACAGACAGAAAATACTATTTTTACTTTATTTAATATAAATAACAGAAAGTAAAAGTGGGGTACAGAAGGTTGTGCTTCTAGTTTCATCCATCTCATGCTCATCAAAAAGAATCCACTAACAAGGTTGATCAAGTCTTGTTAACAAACTCATTCCGATAATCATGAAACCGGAGAAATTTCGAATAGCAGTAAGTTACCTCAACGGGGATATGCACATCCCCAATAATAAGAGTATCATATTTCTTCTTGACAGTAGGAAGAGGAAATTCAAAACCTCCAAATATAATCGATGGAATTTTTCCCATAGAGTTGATACTATGAACTTGAGGTTGTTTCCCCGAAAAGTGTACCGTATGCTCATTACCATTAACATGAAAAGTGACATTGCCCTTGTTGCAATTAATAACAGCCCCTGCAGTATTAAGAAAAGGTCTTCCAAGAATAATAGACATACTATCATCCTCGGGAATATCAAGTATAACAAAGTCCGTTAAAATAGTAACGTTTGCAACCACAACAGGCACATCCTCACAGATACCGACAGGTATAGTAGTTGATTTATCAGTCATTTGCAAAGATATTTCAGTAGGTGTTAGCTTATTCAAGTCAAGTCTACGATATAAAGAGAGAGGCATAACACTAACAGCGGCTCCAAGATCACATAAAGCAGTTTTAATATAATTTCTTTTAATGGAGCAAGGTATAGTAGGTACTCCGGGGTCTCCAAGTTTCTTTGGTATTCCACCCTTAAAAGTATAATTAGCAAGCATGGTGGAAATCTCATCTTCCGGTATCTTTCTTTTATTAGTAATGATATCCTTCATATATTTAGCATAAGGATTTGTTTTGAGCACAACAGTTAATCTCATACGCAAAAAGATAGGCCTAATCATTTCAGCAAAGCGCTCAAAATCCTCACCATCCTTTTTCTTGGATGGTTTCGGAGGAAAAGGCATGGGTTTCTGAACCCAAGGTTCCCTTTCTTTACCATGTTTCCTAGCAATAAAGTCTCTTTTATCATAACATTGATTCCTTGATTGTGGGTTATCAAGATCAACAGCAGGTTCAATTTCTACATCATTATCATTACTAGGTTGAGCATCATCATGAACATCATCATTAATATTTTTACTAGGTTCATGTTCATTACCAGATTGTGTTTCAGCATCAGACATAGAAATATCATTTGGATTATCAGGTGGTTCAGCAATAGGTTCACTAGAAGTTTGCACAGTTCTATCATTTTTCTTCTTCTTCTTCCTTTTAGAAGAACTAGGAACATCAATATTATTTCTTTGAGAATCTTGCTCGATTCTCTTAGGGTGGCCTTCAGGATACAAAGGTTCCTGAGTCATTCTACCAGTTCTAGTAGCCACTCTAACAACATAATCATTTTTCTTACTATTCATTTCATCAAGCACTTCTTTTTGAGCCTTAAGTACTTGTTCTACTTGAGTGGTAACCATAGAAGCATGTTTGCCAACAAGTTTAAGTTCACCTTTAATATCATCCATATAATCACCCAAGCGTCTAATCATATAAGCATTTTCTTTTAATTGTCTACCAAAATAAGAATTGAAGTCGTCTTGCTTAAACATAAAGTTATCAAACTCATCCAAGCAATGACTAGCAATTTTAGTAGGAGGGACTTCAGCTTTATCATATCTATAGAGAGAATTTACCTTTACTACCTGTGTCGGGATATCGGGATCAGGGGGTTCTTCAATAAATAAAGAATTAAGATCATATGTTTCTTCAACAGGCGGTATATTAAGACCATGTATTTCTTCAATAGGAGGTAAATTCTTAACGTCTTCAGCTTTAATACCTTTTTCTTTCATAGATTTCTTTGCCTCTTGCATATCTTCGGGACTGAGAAATAAAACACCTCTCTTCTTCGGAGTTGGTTTAAGAATAGGCTCAGTAATTGGAACAGGAGTTGGCTCAGGAGGTGCCCAATTATTTTCATTTGTCAACATATTATTCAATAGAATTTCAGCTTCATCCGGTGTTCTTTCCCTGAAAAGAGAACCAACACAACTATCCAGGTAATCTCTGGAAGCATCGATTAGTCCATTATAAAAGATATCAAGTATTTTGGGTTTCTTAAGAGGATGATCATGCAAAGCATTAAGTAGCTTGAGAAGCCTCCCCAAGCTTGTGGGAGACTCTCTTCTTTAATTTGCACGAAGTTGTATATTTCCCTCAAAGTAGCTTGTTTCTTATGAGCAGGGAAATATTTAGCAGAGAAGTAACAAATCATATCCTGGGGACTACGCACACAACCAGGATCAAGAGAATTAAACCATATCTTAGCATCACCCTTTAATGAGAACGGAAATATTTTGAGTATATAAAAGTAACACGATCTTTCATCATTAGTGAACAGGGAAGCTATATCATTTAACTTAGTAAGATGTGCCACAACAGTTTCAGATTCATAGCCATAAAACGGATCAGATTTAACCAAAGTAATTATATCAGGATCAACAGAGAATTCATAATCCTTATCAGGAACACAAATAGGTGAAGTAGCAAAAGCAGGGTCAGGTTTCATTTTATCTCTAAGTGATTCTTTGTTCCATTTAATTAATAACCTCTTAAGCTCATATCTATCTCTGCAAGCTAAAATAGCGGCAGAAGATTCCATATCAAAAAGATAGCCCTCAGGAATAACAGGCATATTTTCATCATCACTATCATCATCGTATTCAGATTCAATAATTTCTTTTTCTCTAGCCCTAGCAATTTGTTCATCAATAAATTCACCAAGGGGCACAGTATTATCAGGCATAGAAGTAGTTTCATCATAAGTATCATGCATAGCAGAAGTGGCATCATCAATAACATGCGACATATTAGAATGGATAGGAAAAGCAGGTGTAGGTGTCGCTAACTTACTCATAACAGAAGGTGAATCAAGTGCAGAGCTAGATGGCCGTTCCTTACCTCCCCTCGTAGTTGAGGGATAGATCTTGGTTTTTGGATCTCTCAAGTTCTTCATAGTGTCCAGCAGATATAAATCCCAAGTGACTTAAAGAATAGAGCTATGCTCCCCGGCAACAGCGCCAGAAATTAGTCTTGATAACCCACAAGTATAGGGGATCGCAATAGCTTTTGAGGGTAGAGTATTCAACCCAAATTTATTGATTCGACACAAGGGGAGCCAAAGAATATTCTCAAGTATTAGCAGTTGAGTTGTCAATTCAACCACACCTGGAAACTTAGTATCTGCAACAAAGTGTTTAGTAGCAAAGTAATATGATAGTGGTGGTAGCGGCAACAAAAGTAAAGACAGCAAAAGTAATGTTTTTGGTATTTTGTAGTGATTGTAACAGTAGCAGCGGGAAAGTAAATAAGCGAGAACCAGTATATGGAAAACTCGTAGGCACCGGATCAGTGATGGATAATTATGCCGGATGCGGTTCATCATGTAACAGTCATAACATAGGGTGACATAGAACTAGCTCCAATTCATCAATGTAATGTAGGCATGTATTCCGTATATAGTCATACGTGCTTATGGAAAAGAACTTGCATGACATCTTTTGTCCTACCCTCCCGTGGCAGCGGGGTCCTATTGGAAACTAAGGGATATTAAGGCCTCCTTTTAATAGAGAACCGGAACAAAGCATTAGCACATAGTGAATACATGAACTCCCCAAACTATGGTCATCACCGGGAGTGGTCCCGATTATTGTCACTTCGGGGTTGCCGGATCATAACACATAGTAGCTGACTATAGACTTGCAAGATAGGATCAAGAACTCACATATATCCATGAAAACATAATAGGTTCAGATCTGAAATCATGGCACTCGGGCCCTAGTGACAAGCATTAAGCATAGCAAAGTCATAGCAACATCAATCTCAGAACATAATGGATAATAGGGATCAAACCCTAACAAAACTAACTCGATTACATGATAAATCTCATCCAACCCATCACCATCAAGCAAGCCTACTATGGAATTACTCACCCACGGCGGTGAGCATCATGAAATTGGTGATGGAGGATGGTTGATGATGACGACGGCGACGAATCCCCCTCTTCGGAGCCCCGAATGGGCTCCAGATCAGCCCTCCCGAGAGGTTTTAGGGCTTGGCGGCGGCTCCGTATCATAAAACGCAATGATTTCTTCTCTCTAATTTTTCCTCTCCGAAAGCAAATATATAGAGTTGGAGTTGGCGTCGGAGGGCATCTAGGGGGCCCAGGAGGTAGGGGGGCGTGCCCTAGGGGGGGCACCCCCCGCCCTCGTGAGAAGGGTGTGGGCCCCATTGTCTTCATATTTGGCGAGGATTTATTATTATTTTTTCTAAGATGTTCCATGGAGTTTCAGGTCATTCCGAGAATATTTGTTTTCTGCACATAAAACAACACCATGGTAATTCTGCTGAAAACAGCGTCAGTCCGGGTTAGTTCCATTCAAATCATACAAGTTAGAGTCCAAAACAAGGGCAAAAGTGTTTGGAAAAGTAGATACGACGGAGACGTATCAACGAGCTCAGCTGAGAAGGGCTAAGATCCGAACTGCAAGATAAATGCTTCGATTATTTCCCTCAGAAATGGAGCGAGATATTTTCGTTATTGAATACCCTTTTACTTACAGCTCGGTAGAGGGCTGATCCCCGCGCGGACATTGTGTGGCAAGAGTACCCTCCAAGGCAGGTCCCTCTGGCGGAGATTTCTTCTCCCGTTTGGAAACCTTAGTTTCCGGATCTTCAGAGGTAGACCTCTTCCTTCCCCGGGGAGAGAGAATGTCAGATTCTTCCCCTTGGTTATCCTCCCACGCGGAGGCGCTCATTCCCTTGATTGGAATAGGTAGCGATGGAGGCCCGCTTTGGCCCTCTTTATTCCCCCCTTCATCTTCCTTTGAGGGCACTAGACAAGGTGCCGGCTCGAGCATCTTTTCTAGCACCGGATTGTCCAAGCCTTCAGGAAGGGGGGCCAAACACCGGATTATCTTTGCCTTTGTTATCCAGTCCTGGTCAAAGAGTGATTCTTCAAAATGATGTCATGATAAATAAAAGGACAGTGTGTTCGGCCATGGGATTACTTACTTGGAGAGCGGGGCGGTTGCAGCTCAGGCCCACGTCCTCGGTAGTGTCCGGACACTCTATTTGGGGTCCGAAGAACGATTTGTACATCTCCTCGTGTGTCATGCCAAGGAAATTCTGAATAGTGCATGGTCCTTCCGGGTTGAATTCCCACATGCCGAGGGGCCAGTGTTTGCAAGGCTGGACTCGACGAACCAGCATAACTTGCATTACCATAACCAGACTGAAATCTCCCTCGAAGAGATCTCGGATACGGCTCTGCAGTATTGGCACGTCCTTGTCTGGACCCCAGCTCAGCCCCCTACTGATGCATGACATCAGTTGTGGTGGAGGGCCCGAGCGAAAGGTGGGGGCAGCTACCCACTTGGCACTTCGGGGAGCTGTGACGTAAAACCACTCCCGTTGCCACAATATGGACACCTCTGGAAAGGAACCCTTTGGCCATGGAGCGTCAGCAATTTTGCTTATTAGAGCACCTCCGCACGCTGCATACTGCCTCTCGACCATCTTCGGCGTCACATCGAAGGTCTTGAGCCACATGCTGAAGTGAGGGGTAATGCGGAGGAAGGCCTCACAAACGAAAATAAATGACGAGATGTGAAGAAGGGAATCCGGGGACCAGATCGTGAAAATCCAGCCCGTAATAGAACATGAGACCCCTAACAAAGGGATCCAGAGCGAGGCCTAGTCCTCAGAGGAAGTGGGAGACGAACACAACGCTCTCGTTGGGTTCGGGAGTAGGGACGACCTGGCCTCGGGCGGGCAGCCTGTGCGAAATTTCGGCGGTCAAATATCTGGCCTCCCTAAACTTTTTGATGTCCTCCTCCATGACAGAGGAAGGCATCCACCGGCCTTGAAGGCTGGATCCGGACATGATTGAAGGTCCGAAGCACCTGACCTGGGCTTTGGGTGTTAGAACTCGAGGCGGGGGAAGGATTCGATTGAGCGCGGGAGGGAAAGAAGAAAAAGCCTTGTCCCTTTATAAAGGGGATGCCAGGCATCCTCCTTGTAGCCGTTCTAGACTTACCTAAAATCTAGGAGTCATACCAACAGGCACGGTTGGGTTACCCACGTTTGTATTGATGAGAATCCCGTGATAAAGGGAACGCGATCTCTGCTTTGACAAGACGTGTCAAGAAACCGCCTCACGTTATGTGCGGGGCTGGTTAAAGAAAAACAGTTCAAATAATTACCGGGCCGTGGCGTGATGTCATGCTGCCGAAAATGTGTCAGCAGATTAGATTTGTGGTAATATTATTCTCTCTACGGTGGTATGTGGAACTTATTTTGCAGGGTCGGACACTATCCTTGTATTCAAATTCTTCCGTGGTGTATTCGGGGGAGGAATCCGCCTTGCAATGCTGAAGACAATACTGCGCGCCGGACTCATCGTCATTGAAGCCTGGTTCAGGGGCTACTGAGGGAGTCCTGGATTAGGAGGCATCCAGACGGCCGGATTATATCCTTTGGCCGGACTATTGGACTATGAAGATACAAGATTGAAGACTTCGTCCCGTGTCCGCATGGGACTCTACTTGGCGTGGAAGGCAAGCTAGGCAATACGGATATGCATATATCCTCCTTTGTAACCGACCTTGTGTAACCCTATCCCCCTCCGGTGTCTATATAAACCGGAGGGTTTTAGTCCGTAGGACAACATACAATCATACCATAGGCTAGCTTCTAGGGTTTAGCCTCTCCGATCTCGTGGTAGATCTACTCTTGTACTACTCATATTATCAAGAATAAATCAAGCAGGACGTAGGGTTTTACCTCCATCAAGAGGGCTTGAACCTGGGTAAAACATCGTGTCCCCTGCCTCCTGTTACCATCCGCCTTAGATGCACAGTTTGGGACCCCCTACCCGAGATCTGCCGGTTTTGACACCGACAACAGGTCTACAGGTTATACACCTTTCTTCATGGTTTATGGAGCGGAAGCGGTGCTGCCTAGTGACATCCGTCATGACTCGCCTCATGTGGTGGCTTATGTTGAAGCTAATAACAAGCAAACCCAACAGGATCCACTTGACTTGTTAGATGAGGAGAGAGACTTAGCAGCGGCTCGATCAGCAATTTATCAACAGGACCTGCGCCGTTATCACAGCCGCCAGGTTAAATCCAGGACCTTTCAAGAAGGTGAACTGGTGCTCCGGCTCATCCAGGACCTGTCAGATGCACACAAGCTATCCCTGCCTTGCGAAGGACCCTTTGTGGTCAGCAAGAATTTAAACAACGGGTCGTATTACCTCATCGATGTTCGAAGCACAAAGTCTCACGTAAGTCGAAGGAGGAGACCCGCCGGCCATGGAACACTGCTCAACTTCGGCCATACTACACCCGAGCCACCGTCTCTTTTCATGTACATACTTTGACGTTGTATATACTATGATAAGCAATAAGGCAGGACCTCTGTCCTTTTCCTTTTTCAAAGATTATATACCTCTACTCTTTTTCACTATTTAAATGACTATTAAGGAGCTGATCATATCTGAATCAAGTTTAGCCTTTTTGGTCCAGCTTATAATCGTATTCGAATCTAGCGGTAAACCTCATGACCACTTGGGGGCTTCCTGTTCAAACATAGGTCATATTCGAACCAAAGAGAACATAGCTGTCGTAACCCTCTTGATCGGCTCAAAGCCAAACTCACTAGGGGGCTTCTTGATCGTATCCGTATCATAGCTTAACCCCTTTTGGGTCCGACTTGGATCGTATTCGAATCAGGGTCGTTAAAAACCTCTCAAGGTCATTTGGGGGCTTCCTATTCAAACATAGGTCGTATTCGAACCAAAGAGAACATAGCTGTCGGTACCCTCTTGATCGGCGCAACGCCAAGGCCACTGGGGACTATATGATCGTATTTGAATCTTAGCTTAACCCCTTTGGTCCGGTTTACTGATCGTATTCAAATCAGAAACCCCCCAACTTTCAGTTACAAGGTTAATTTATATTGTTTGCAAACTGTTATTTGCCTTATTGGTCTTTTATTGTCTCAATTTTAAACGATCAGCATGGTCTTTTCACCGGCTTGACTATTTGACAATAAGCCGCCAAGGCATGATGATCATCAGGCATGAAGAAGCATTGACTTCTAAAAAAAGGACTGGGTCATGTAAACCGGTGGTCCAGATACAAAAAATACAGGTATGACTGTTATTTATGAACAATTTCTTTCTGTGTTAATCAAAGATTGTTTCAACCTTGTTTATTTTCACGTCTGGTTCTGTTTTTCTACTATGATAAAACCATTGGTCATGTACCGGGTATTCTGACCCGTTCGGTGCTAAACCGCCAAGCCAGTTTTTTTTCCTTTTCTACAGGAATAGAGCCGAAATATTACAGAGATAACCATAAATGTGATGCATATATTGACATCAGGAAGCAAAGAGTCACACACGGCATCTTATGCATGATGGCATAGGCAAAATATGCAGTTGTTTCAAGCTAAATCTACTACAAGGCTTTAAAGAGCCCACAAAGATGGTTCTCACTCTTCCCTCGCCGGTTCACCTCCTTCTGTTAATTGGAAGCTGGGATTGGACCAGTCAAAGCTGTTCACGGCAATTAACTCTGCTTCATCATCAATCAGGCCAGCCGGATCAACTTCTGGAGCAAACGTATGTTGACGAACCAGCGGGATAAGGTATGTCACCTTGTAAGAGGGATTCGCCATGTTCTTATTCTCCAAATCAAAACCCGGCTGATATTTTCAATGTTGGTCTCATCTCCAAGAATGGTAGCCTGAGGTCGAACTCCCCTCATGCAAGCAACAAAGTCATCCTGCTCAAATAGAGACCCGTCTTCCTTCACGGTAGGGTACCCCCTGGCTACATCCGCCAGGTCTAGATCTGGAACCCAGGCTTCGGAGCGGCTCAGGGCAGTCAAGGCTCCGGCTCTGGCACAGGATCATTTGACTTCTTGAAACTTGGTGGGTAAGATTGACAATTTTTTCAAGACATCACTAAGCCGGTTGGGTCCTTGGTTGGCAGGAGAGATAGTAGCAAGTGCTCGTTGAGCGCCAGTGTACAACTGTTCCACTAAGGTATAGACCGCCTTCAGTTTAGTCACATTATCTTGGCTCAAATTTTTGCTTTGCGGGCCTGCACATATTTTTTAAACAAGGGGTCAGCAGGCAGTTTATATTCCGGGTCAAAAGAAGGTACAAAAGATCAGTACAAATGGCTTACCAAAGATGGCGGAAACTATTTGAGACACCCAGTTCTTTAAGCCGGTAAGCTCCATGGTAACCTCCTCAAGAGCCGCTTCAGCTTTTTTAGCGCGTTGTGTCAGCAGCGTCTTTTCTTCGGCTCAGGATTTCATTTTGGCCGTCAAGCTGGTTTTCAATTTTTCCGTCTCAGCAAGACTCAATTGAAGTTTAGAATCAGCAGACTTGATTTCTGCCTCTTGATCCGCCAGCCGAGTCTTTGCATCCGTTAATTGGGAGCCCAATTCAGATAGGGCGTTCTACAAAACATACACAGGTGTGTCAAGGCTTAAACTAAAAGTTATAAAGATTCAAGTCTCAAGTACTTTGCACTGCAATACCACTTGACACTTGAGGGATAATGTCTGTTAAAACAATTTCTTATGAATTTTATATATTTCAAGTCCCAAGTACCTTACAAAGTAACAACACTTGGCACTTGGGGGCTAATGTATGACATTTAGGAAGTCTCTCAAGATTAAACCGGATTACAATATTTATTGGGACTGGCACAAGACAGTTATGAAATTAAGTACCGGCTCATTTATGATCAAGTGAACCGGCCCTTGGGGACTACAGGTGAAGTTTGCAATATTCTGTTGGACTTTTGAAAGACTTAGAGAGAAAGTATCCATCTGTATCACAAAGTCTCCAGATCATTCAGAATCATCATCTAAAGACTTGGGGGCTGGTAGAGTATAAGTAAACCAGAGAACATACCTCATATTTCAGCTGAAGTTGCTTGACCATCTCAATCTCTGACTCACGGCTGGAATGAACATGGCTGAGATAGCCGGACAATATGTCATTAGCATTCAGATGACTGTAGTGAGAGATATCAAAATGCACTTTCTGTCTCTCCAGGGCTTCTTAGTTTAGCGGTGTGTCGAGCTAACATGGTGGGAGTCCCCGGCTCAATAAAACGGCTTCCAGTGATCAGAACGTCATGATCAGAAGATGATGGCGGGTTAGCCGAGCTGGATGGTCCGACAGTAGAGGGGTTAACAACGGTGTCATCAGCTGACAGCTCAAGAGGGTCTAATTGAGTGTCAACAGCCGGGTCTTCTGGTGCTTCAGTTCGAGGGGGAGAAGTTGGCATGGCCGGTTCAGGAGCAAGGACTGACGGGTCTTCCACCGGTTTAGTTACTTTGGCCTTCTTGGACTTGGCTTGGCCACTATGAAAAATGTTATGAGACAGTTAGTACAAAGATGCAGTTTGAAAGACACGGAAGAAAGATGATTTTTTCCTTACCCAGGGGCAGTCTTGAAAGCCGGAAATTGAGTTTGAGATGAGTTGCCAGAAGAGCGAGACACCTCCTGCAGAAGATAAAATAAAGTTAGTAATGCAAGGGAGAAGATCCATTAATGGAAAGTAAAAGATGAAGATAAAAGAGACCTCATTCTGGCATTTTTGAGGAGTTTGTTGAAGAATGGAAGGCGGTTCATCGTCGTTCCGGGCCTGATGGCGGCTCTCATGTTGCTGCTTTTTCAAAAGAAATTGAGGGTCCAAATAAGCCAAAGGGTGTGAAAATCTTACTTTCCGGGTTACCAGTCGAAGTTTCTATCTTGGCAAATGGGCTGAGTCGGAGGAAATAGTTACCTCTTCTTCCACGGCCTGACTGGCCCCCGTGTCATCCTGGAAATACTCAGTGTCAATAAGGTTATTAAAAAACTGGCCAAGGGGATCAAGGGCTACCTCCGACTCAAAAATATCATCAAGCTTTAACTGGTCCTCAGCGGTGCTCTTTTTCTTCTTGGACCTCCGGGTCGTTTTCTTGGCGTTTATGGCGGCAGCTCTAGCCTTCTTGGCGGTTTCATGGTCATACTTGGCTTTCCATAAGTCAGATTTAGCGCGTGAACAAGTAAACAAGGTCATGGAGGTATTTAAAACTGCTGAGGAAAATACAAAGAGAAAGAGGTCACGGGTTTCTTACCTCTGGCGCCGGGTTAAGTTTGCAGAAGGGGTTTAACCCGACTTTACTAAAGTCTTCATATTTTCCGTTCACCAGAAGGGTCGACATTGAAACAATATCTTCTTTAGTTAGTTGAATGGAGCTATGACGAAGAGAGTCATATGGGCCTCCACCATATTCATACATCAATTTGGATCGGCGAATTAGAGGGATGACCCGCCACGAGACCCAACAACAAGTCAAATCAACTCTGGTTAAGCCGTTCCCTAGTAAGGCATTAATCCTTTTAATTGATGGAATAAGCTTTTTGCGTTCGGCGGCAGTAAGCTTGTCAGGGAGCGCAAACTTGGAATCTAGACGATCCGCGCGATAACCCGGCAGTGGTTTCTCATTGGCTGGTGAAGTGTCTTGACAGTAGAACCAGGTCTGATTCCAGTCTTTGGGATGACTCGGCAAGACTATTAGGGGGAAAACAGCGCCCTGTTGGCGCTGAATTGAGATGCCTCCAAGTTCCAAGCTGGGGCCATTGGTACACTCGTTCTGGCGGTTCAGATAAAAATACTCTCTAAAGAGTTCCACAGTCGGTTCTTCTTGAAGGTACACCTCACAGAGAACTTGGAAATTGCAGATATTGGATATGGAATTGGGCCCGAGATCTTGAGGGTGGAGTTTGAAAAAATGGAGAACATCCTTTAAGAACTTTGAGCCGGGTGGTGAAAGCCCCGATTCATGTGGTCAGAGAAGACAATAACTTCACCATCTTTGGGGTTAGGCCGTTCCTCGTCCGGGTCAGTTGCACGGTAAGACATAACATTCTTACCTGGCAAAAAACATATGGTGAAGAATTCCTTAAAGTTGTCCTCAGTTACTGTGGAAGGGACCCAGTTGCAGACGGTCGGTGCTTTTGACGGCATGATGATCAAAAGACGAACTGAAAAGAAAATAACGTGCCGGTTCAATTCAATGGTGAAATTAAGAGTTAAATGATGATGGTGCAAATAGGTAATGGCGGCTTAAGTAAGGGCTAATGTCATATAAGGGAAAAGTAAGCCGGCGTCATAAGCCTCCATGCCTACAGACATTTGAAGGAAAACAGAAACAGAATTGGCTAAGTGTTGATGTAAACAGATTTCCTAAATTCTTGATATTATTCTGGATCGAGTGGTCGTTCAAAATGGAAAATATTCTAGACCTAAAAGTATGGCACAGAAGAGTTCGTGAGCTCTAATGAAACCCTTTTTACCAGAAGAAGGAATCTACTAGTATCAAGGATGGGCACAAAACAACTACCAAACGATTATATGTTTCTTCTTGGATTAAGAAGAAGCTGCAGTGGAAGAACTACAACGAACCCGTGGCGAACTGTGAAGAACACGCAGGAAACTTAGAAACCCTAATGCGGATCTGAGGAGCAGGAAGGTGAAAAATTACAACCACAGATCTTCTGCGGAGGTCGCCGCCGTTCTCTGGACCGATTCAGGTTGATGCAGCGGCCAAGGGCGATAGAGACGAGGAGCTCTGCGACGGCGGCGGAGCTCGAGGGGCGGTAGGGTTGTGAGAGGAAGAAGACGGAGAAAGAGAAGAATGAGAAAGACTGGGGCGTGCCTATTTATAAGGAGATAAGCGAACAGGCGGGCATGAAAATCGAGGAAGACCCAAATAATGACTATCCAACTAAACAGACGCCTCGATTCTCGGAAGACATTAAAAGATAAAGATCCGTTGAGGATGATGTCATAACAGTTTTTTGTGTTTTCAGAAGATGACGTCACGACGAGTTATAGATTTTTTACATAGAGAGGAAGATGGATTTCATCTAAGTATTGAAGATTGACAAGGAACAAAGTTCAAAGTCAACCTGGGGCCTAATGTTGGGAATATAGATACCAAGTAAGACCTGCCCAGGAGGGGCCGGGTCAGCCCCAATGGCGGGCTACAAAACAAGCCCAGTAACATTCAAGGCGATAGTTTATTAAGACTTATAGAATGCCTAAGCCCAAAGGTGGCTTAAGGCCCAATATTGTAAACTGCCATTGTAAGGAAAGACTTGTAAAGAAAGGCATGTAAAAGAAGTCACCGAGCCGGACACGTTTTATAAGCCGGCCGGGACTCTGTAGGCCGCCATGCGTCAACCCGTGTATATAAGGGGACGACCCGGCGGCGGCTTAGGTGAAGAGACAACAACTCGAAGCCAGGACAAGCATATTCGTTCCCTGGTCTCCGAAACCCCAACAATTCCAAACACAACTAGATGTAGGCTTTTACCTTCATCGTAAGGGGACGAACTAGTATAAAACCTCTCGTGTCCTTTGTCCCGATTAACCCCTTTAAGCTTCCTAGTTGCGATGGCCCTACGACTAAGTCCTTTCGCTAGGGCATCTGCCGCGACAATTCCACGACAGTAATCCTATTCTGGTGGTTATGTTACTAGACCATGACGAACCTATGAACTGTGAAGAAGCGATGGTGAGCCCAGATTCCGAAAAATGGCTTGAGGCCATGAAATCTGAGATGGGATCCATGTATGAGAACAAAGTGTGGACTTTGGTTGACTTGCCCGTTGATCGGCAAGCCATTGAGAATAAATGGATCTTCAAGAAAAAGATTGACACTGACGGTAATATTACTGTCTATAAAGCTCGACTTGTTGCGAAAGGTTTTCGACAAGTTCAAGGGATTGACTATGATGATACCTTCTCACCCGTAGCGATGCTTAAGTCTGTCCGAATCATGTTAGCAATTGCCACATTTTATGTTTATGAAATTTGGCAAATGGATGTAAAAACTGCATTCCTGAATGGATTTCTGGAAGAAGAGTTGTATATGATGCAACTGGAAGGTTTTGTCGATCCAAAGGGAGCTAACAAAGTGTGCAAGCTCCAGCGATCCATTTATGGACTGGTGCAAGCCTCTCGGAGTTGGAATAAACGCTTTGATAGTGTGATCAAAGCATTTGGTTTTGTACATACTTTTGGAGAAGCCTGTATTTACAAAAAGGTTAGTGGGGGCTCTGTAGCATTTCTGATATTATATGTGGATGACATATTGCTGATTGGAAATGATATAGAATTTCTGGATAGCATAAAGGGATACTTGAATAAGAGTGTTTCAATGAAAGACCTCGGTGAAGCTGCTTATATATTGGGCATCAAGATCTATAGAGATAGATCAAGACGCTTAATTGGACTTTCACAAAGCACATACCTTGACAAGGTTTTGAAGAAGTTCAAAATGGATCAAGCAAAGAAAGGGTTCTTGCCTGTGTTACAAGGTGTGAAGTTGAGTAAGACTCAATGCCCGACCACTGCAGAAGATAGAGAGAAGATGAAAGATGTTCCCTATGCTTCAGCCATAGGCTCTATCATGTATGCAATGCTGTGTACCAGACCTGATGTGTGCCTTGCTATAAGTCTAGCAGGGAGGTACCAAAGTAATCTAGGAGTGGATCACTAGACAGCTGTCAAGAACATCCTGAAATACCTGAAAAGGACTAAGGATATGTTTGTCATTTATGGAGGTGACAAAAAGTTCATTGTAAATGGTTACGTTGATGCAAGCTTTGACACTGATCCTGACAATTCTAAATCGCAAACCGGATACATGTTTACATTGAACGGTTGAGCTGTCAGTTGGTGCAGTTCTAAACAAAGCGTCATGGCGGGATCTACGTGTGAAGCGGAGTACATAGCTGCTTCGGAAGCAGCAAATGAAGGAGTCTGGATGAAGGAGTTCATATCCGATCTGGGTGTCATACCTAGTGCATCAGGTCCAATAAAAATCTTTTGTGACAATACTGGAGCAATTGCCTTGGAGAAGGAATCCAAATTTCACAGGAGAACCAAGCACATCAAGAGACGCTTCAATTCCATCCGGGATCTAGTCCAGGTGGGAGACATAGAAATTTGCAAGATACATACAGATCTGAATGTTGTAGACCCGTTGAATAA
Organism: Triticum urartu; assembly: GCF_056163025.1. Taxonomy (NCBI): domain Eukaryota; kingdom Viridiplantae; phylum Streptophyta; class Magnoliopsida; order Poales; family Poaceae; genus Triticum; species Triticum urartu. The sequence continues at coordinate 430,872,235 of NC_141879.1, forward strand.
GCCTCTTCCATGAGCAAAACATGATCAACACCATGACTCCATGGGTGTTAGAATCATTACTGTGTAATCTAGATTATTGACTCTAGTGCAAGCAGGAGACTGAAGGAAATATGCCCTAGAGGCAATAATAAAGTTATTATTTATTTCCTTATATCATGATAAATGTTTATTATTCATGCTAGAATTATATTAACCGGAAACATAATACTTGTGTGAATACATAGACAAACAGAGTGTCACTAGTATGCCTCTACTTGACTAGCTCGTTGATAAAAAATGGTTATGTTTCCTAGCCATAGACATGAGTTGTCATTTGATTAACGGGGTCACATCATTAGGAGAATTATGTGATTGACTTGACCCATTCCGTTAGCTTAGCACTCGATCGTTTAGTATGTTGCTATAGCTTTCTTCATGACTTATACATGTAACTATGACTATGAGATTATGCAACTCCCATTTACCAGAGGAACAGTTTGTGTGCTACCAAACATCACAACGTAACTGGGTGATTATAAAGGTGCTCTACAGGTGTTTCCGAAGGTATTTGTTGGGTTAGCGTATTTCGAGATTAGGATTTGTCACTCCGATTGTCGGAGAGGTATCTCTGGGCCCACTCGGTAATGCACATCACTTAAGCCTTGCAAGAATTACAACTAATGAGTTAGTTGTGGGATGATGTATTACGGAACGAGTATAGAGACTTGCCGGTAACGAGATTGAACTAGGTATTGAGATACCGACGATCGAATCTCAGGCAAGTAACATACCGATGACAAAGGGAACAACGTATGTTGTTATGTGGTCTGACCGATAAAGATCTTCGTAGAATATGTGGGAGCCAATATGAGCATCTAGGTTTCGCTATTGGTTATTGACCGGAGACGTGTCTCGGTCATGCCTACATAGTTCTCGAACCCGTAGGGTCCGCACGCTTAAAGTTTCGATGATAGTTATATTATGAGTTTATGAGTTTTGATGTACCTAAGGTTGTTCGGAGTCCCGGATGTGATCACGGACATGAAGAGGAGTCTCGAAATGGTCGAGACATGAAGATTGATATATTGGAAGCCTATATTTGGATATCGGAAATGTTCCGGGTGAAATCGGGATTTTACCGGAGTACCGAGGGGTTACCGGAACCCCCCGGGGGCTTAATGGGCCATAGTGGGCCTTAGTGGAGAAGAGGAGAGGCGGCTATGGTAGGGCCGTGCGCCCCTCCCCCTCTAGTTCGAATAGGACAAGGAGAGGGGGGTGGCGCCTCCCTTTCCTTCCTCTCTCCCTCCTCTTTCCCCCTTCTCCTAATCCAACAAGGTAGGGAGGGAGTCCTACTCCCGGTGGGAGTAGGACTCCTCCTGGCGCGCCTCCTCCTGGCCGGCCGCACCTCCCCCCTTGCTCCTTTATATACGGGGGCAGGGGGGACCCCATAGACACAACAATTGATTTGATCTTTTAGCCGTGTGCGGTGCCCCCCTCCACCATAGTCCACCTCGATAATACTGTAGCGGTGCTTAGGCGAAGCCCTGCGTCGGTAGAACATCATCATCGTCACCATGCCGTCGTGCTGACGAAACTCTTCCTCAACACTCGGCTGGATCGGAGCTCGAGGGATGTCATCTGGCTGAACGTGTGCTGAACTCGGAGGTGCCGTGCGTTCGGTACTTGATCGGTCGGATCGTGAAGACGTACGACTACATAAACCACGTTGTGCTAACGCTTCGGCTTTCAGTCTATGACGGTACGTGGACACACTCTCCCCTCTCGTTGGTATGCATCACCATGACCTTGCGTGTGCGTAGGATTTTTTTGAAATTACTACGTTCCCCAACATCAGGGTGGGCCAATCGGGTGGCTGGGGCGTGACCGGCCGAAACTTTCGGCCGGCGCGCCGGTGCGTATTAGTCGCCTTATCCAAAACACCATCAGCAGCTCCTCAATCGGTCTTCAAGATGATTACCCTCGCATGGTCCAAGTTATCCTTCATCTTTGGTTTTCGGCCTTCTTAACTGGTTCAATGATTTCTTTGTGCGTTTTCTTTCAAAATGGTCAAGCCTTGTCCGAGGAATATTTCCAATGGTATTTTTATATTCATCAATCTAAGGACCCTTCCAGCGCGGAGTTACATTAACGGTGAAGCTTTCCAGTGTCAGGATAAGGGTGCTAATTCGGTTGTGCCTTGACAGCCTTGACCAAAACCGAACCGCTGTCGCGCACTCTAGAACCATGCGGTCTTTTCAGATGTCATTATAGTGTGCTAGAGCAGCTCGAGGACCACTGCTATTGGCACATCTAATCAATAAAGAGATCATGCTCCGGATTTGTAGTGGCATTATTAACAAAACCCTTGATTCATGCTTGCACATAACGTAACGTACATCGCATGGGAACCCACGAAATTACTGCCACGCGGTACGCCTCTTTAGTGTTTTTTCTGGCCCATAAAAGGCACACTGTGAAAACGAATCAAGCTTCACGTTCTCTATCTCACACCCACTCTCCTCAACTTCAAGCTCCAGCGCTCGAAGAACAGAGTCCAAAAAAGCTTCAAATCCCCTTTTCCCTCCTTTCATCCTCGAGCGATGCCGGAGAGGGGGCTCGTGTAGTGGTGGCAAAAACCTCCAAGAGCGATTCGAAGGCCACCCGCGGGGAGACAGGGTGCACCCGGCGACGTGAAGAAGGCGGCGGGAAAGAGGGGGCTATGGCTCCCATCCATCATCACTGCGGGAGACATTGCCGAGCACCAGGAGCTCGGGTGCCTTCCGGCGCCCGAGGTCGCCCCATGTCGTTCTTCACTCACCGAAGGGTCATTGAGCCACTCCTCCATCAAGGTACTGAAGCCCCACGCCGGTGAGTGTGTCGTCTTCATTTCGCACCTCCTCTGAGGTATGGGGTTTCGCATCCATCCTTTCTCTGAGGTCTCCTCTTTTCTATGGCATCCAATTCCACCATCGCGCCCCAACTCCATTCTCCATATCACCTTCGACATCACCTTCTACGAGGCGTTCCTCTGCATCAAGCCTCACTTCGGGCTCTTGCTCAAATTGTTCTGTGTCAAGGTGCAGACCAACAGTGGCACTACAAAAAAGGCACATCTATGACATTTTGGCCCGAACGAAAAAAATTATGTCATGCTTATGGCACTTCTATGACGATAATTGTGACAAAACCACGTATCATCATAGATGTGGTGGGCTCCTACTTCTATGACAAAAAAACATGACAAAAAATGGGATTTTCGTCCTGGGCAGGCCGGGGATGCACCTGCATGACATTCTTTGGGCCGTCCATGATGGAAAAAATCATGGTAGAAGCGAGGGCGAGGAAAATTTCAGGGAGTTCCTGGTTACGGTGGGTGGTCAGGTCCGAGCGATGCACTGTGGTTTGCACGTTTCTCTCTCGCACGCGCGTGTGTGCGAGGCGTTGGCTCTAACTGAACCCGAGCAACCGCACTAGCTACATTACTGAACCCGAGGAATCAATCGATCCCTTGGCTATTAACTAAACCCGAGCGATTCATTCACTGCTGACTGAACCCGAGCGATTCATTCGCTGCTGCTACTAACTGAACCCGAGCGATCGATCTGCTTACTGAAGCCGATCGAGCACCCATGCTAGAAGACGTAGCCAACCGGTGTTGGGTTGCCTCTCGATGAACAATGACCGTTGCTACGGTGCGCGTGGTACGTAGAATGAGTCGAGACGTGCTGAGTCGAGCCGGTTGGGTGGTTGTGGATGAACAGTTCCTGGTGGGGGTTGGATGAACATGACCCTGTGGTAGCTAGTAGGTCGTTTCTGCTGGATGAACAGGACCCCGAGGAGCCCGCCACACCCCAATCGGTTGGGGGTGGATGAACAGGACCCCATGGAGGCTGATAGAGGTGAAGGTATCCCAATGTTTCGATGAGATAGCCATCGTTTTCTCTGAAAGTCGAGTTTGACGATTCGACAACGAACGTGTGAAGACATCGCGCCTTAGCAATTGCTAAACCAACTTCCGAGGGGTTATTGACCATGCCGGAGCATGATCAACCTAACCAAGAGGGTCTATTTCCTGCAAGCAAATGAAGAACAAGCAAGAAACTGAGATTACAATCTGGATATTGCGAATATAAGATGAATGCTTTATTGATCAAGGTGGGGTTCTGTGACGCCTTAGTGTGGTCGTTGAACACACACGAAGTACGCAAAGTTGCAGCTACGTCGAACTTTTAATCTAAACGAAACCCAAAGTCTAAATGATGCCCTAAGGGCTGTATATATGGAGGAAGAGGGGGAATTTCGTGGCCATTGGAGGAGGGGTCCGAAACCAACCCTAACTCTTGTTTCCCCACACATACGGACTCTAAAAACAACCTATAATCAAGTATTTCGAAATTACATGGGCCTGGCCCAATAATAAGGTGACGCGGGACCTAGAATAGCCTCTAGACGAATTTTATGAAGTGACATCTTGTATATTTCATCCAAGGCTTCATGCACTCATTATGGTGGTTTCGAAGTCCTGGAATCATCACTTGTAGCTCAGTTCTTGTTTCCCTTGGCATGCCATCATCTTCATGCTTGAACTTGCTCCAAGGTTCATCTTTCTTGTCCAAGCTAGGCCCTTCATTTGTAAGCAAAACAAATGTATCCAATTTAGGCAGCATCATATTCTCCTGAACATTAGAATCGTTACCAAGAAACGAAAGTACCTGGTAATTCAATTGGCGTGCGCGAGCTCTAGTAATTGATCCGGTATGTATAACAACAGGGGTTGTGGGTGTAACAATGGTATTGATGTCCTCATCATCCTCCCCTTCTTGAAATGAAGTCGTCCTAGACGGAAACTCATCTTGGCTTCAAATCTGCAATCTTAAAAGTGGGACTAGCCCCAAAATCCGCAAGCAGCTCAAATTTATATGCATTATCATTTATTTTCTTTAACACCTTAAAAGGACCATCAGCACGTGGCATTAGCTTTGATTTGCGCAAATTAGGAAATCTATCCTTACGCAAATGTAACCAAACAAGATCTCCAGGTGCAAACACAACATGTTTTCTACCTTTATCTCCAGCAAATTTATATTTAGCATTCATACGCTCAATGTTTTCCTTACTTAACTCATGCATTTTTAAGATCAATTCAACACGTTGTTGATCATCAAAATTAACCTTCTCCAAAGATGGAAGAGGCAACAAATCAATAGGTGCACGAGTCAGGAAACCATACACAATTTCAAAAGGGCACATCTTAGTAGTAGAATGCAGCGAATGATTATAAGGAAATTCAATATGAGGCAAACATTCTTCCCACATTTTCTTGTTATTCTTCAAAACAACCCTAAGCATAGTAGACAATGTTCTATTGACTACTTCAGTTTGTCCATCAGTTTGGGGGTGACAAGTAGTACTAAAAAGTAGTTTAGTCCCCAACTTAGCCCATAAACATCTCCAAAAGTGGCTAAGAAATTTAGTATCATGATCTGAAACAATAGTATTTGGCACACAATGCAAGCGAATAATTTCATGAAAGAACAAATCAGTAATATTAGCAGCATCATCGCTTTTATGACATGATATGAAGTGTGCCATTTTCGAAAATCTATCCACGACAACAAATATGCTATCCCTCCCCTTCTTTGTTCAAGGTAATCCTAAAACAAAATCCATAGATATATCCTCCCAAGGAACACTAGGTACAGGCAAAGGCATATATAAACCATGAGGATTGAGTCGTGACTTAGCTTTTTGACATGTAGTGCAGCGAGCAACAAAATGCTCAACATCCCGTCTCATCATTGGCCAAAAGAAATGTTTAGCAAGTACATCCTCCGTCTTCTTCATGCCAAAGTGTCCCATTAATCCTCCTCCATGGACCTCCTGCAACAACAGAAGACGAACGGAGCTAGCTGGAATGCATACCTTGTTAGCACGAAACACAAATCCATCATTAACGACGAACTTGTTCCATGTTCTCCCTTATTTACAATTCTGCAATACATCTCTAAAATCAGCATCATGCACATATTGATCTTTGATGGTCTCCAAACCAAATATTTTAAAGTCAAGTTGTGAAAGAATAGTATAGTGACGAGACAATGCATCAGCAATAACATTTTCTTTACCCTTCTTGTGTTTAATAACATAAGGAAAAGTCTCTATGAATTCAATCCATTTAACATGTCTACGATTCAGTTTGGCTTGACTTCTAATATGCTTCAAAGATTCATGATCAGAATGTATAACAAATTGTTTAGGCCATAAATAATGTTGCCATGTTTCTAAAGTCCAAACAAGAGCATATAATTCTTTATCATAAGTAGAATAGTTCAGACTAGGCCCACTCAATTTTTCAGAAAAGTATGCAATAGGTTTGCCATCTTGTAATAACTCACCTCTTAATCCAATTCCACTAGCATCATATTCAAGCTCAAAAGTCTTATTACAATCAGGAAGTTGGAGTAAAGGAGCACGTGTCAACTTATCTTTCAATGCTGTGAAGGCTTCTTCTTGTGTGGTACCCCAAGCAAAAGGCACATCCTTCTTTGTAAGCTCATTGAGAGGTGCAACAATGGTGCTGAAATCTCTCACAAAACGCCTATAGAATCAAACGAGGCCAAGAAAACTCCTCACTTGTGTGACCGTTTTGGGCTGCGGCCAACTCTCAATAGCTTCAATCTTGGCTTTATCAACTTCAATTCCCTGTGGAGTAACAACATAGCCAAGGAAAGATACTCGGTCGGTGCAAAAGGTGCACTTCCCAAGGTTACCAAACAAACGTGCATCACGTAGAGCAATAAAAACAACACGTAAATGTTCCAAATGTTCCTCCAAAGATTTGCTACAAATCAGTATATCATCAAAATAGACTACCACAAATCTTCCAATGAAAGCACATAAAACTTCGTTCATTAATCTCATGAAAATACTAGGTGCATTAGTTAACCCAAAAGACATGACTAACCGCTCATATAATCCAAACTTAGTTTTAAATGTTGTTTTCCATTCATCTCCTAGTTTCATACGAATTTTATGGTATCCAATACACAAATCAACTTTGGAGAATATTGTAGAGCCACTCAATTCATCAAGCATATCATCTAGCCTAGGAATAGGATGATGATAATGAATAGTAATTTTAAAACATCATAACTGAGCACTTTTCCATCCCTCTCACGCCCTCAACGTTTATGGCCATCAGATTTCATGTTTGATTAGCTTATGGCCGTCAGATTATCCTTAACCAATAGTTAATCACGATCTGGGCTGCCTGTCCTAATGGGCTGCTGCTTTGGGGACTTTTTTGAAGGCCTGTGGTTGATTGGGCTTCTATGGGCTGACCGATCCGTCGATGCGCTAGAAAGAAAACCATTCGGTCGAGGGGATTCGAGCGGCTCGGTACAGAGGGGGCCCCGACGCCTAGGCGAGCCTCGAGGGATTCCGACGCGGGCGTGGATCGACACAAGGCTATGTCTCCTCTTCCTCCTCGCCGATGCTCCTTACCGCAGCCACTCGTCCGCGCGGCGGCCAGGGTTAGATTCACGAGGGATTCTAGCGCGAGAGGGGATCGACCTGAGGCGACGCATCCAGCCCGGATTGACCCGAGGCGACACATCCAGCCAGAATCGACCTGACGCGATGCGCGAGGATGCGGCGCGGCGAACCCTAGGTGCCGCCGCCATGCCTACTGCCTCGCCAGTTGCCCCGAGGAGATCTATCTTACAAGTTCAAAGTGAGTTTATCTGTTCTCTCCATCATATCATTACCCTGGTTTACCTTCTCATCATCCTCCCGTATGGCTAAGGTTTTGAGAAATCCATACTGCAAATATCATAGGGTGTGCTATTATAGTACATATATTGTAGGGTGTGGTGGTGCTTATAATAGTTAACTATTGAAATCACCTTTCATGGTTTCAATCGTTTGTGTGCCAATCAATTTGGGTTGGTTCATATATACACCAATGAATTGTGGGGTGTACTGTTGCTTAACCAAGTTGATTTTAGAACCTATTTTCATGTTAGCAGTCAACTTTACTCCATGTGTAAAAAATTTAAAGGGCGTAATTAACTAAACTGTGGAAAATTAGATGCTACAGCCACAATAGTTCCTTTATTTTAACAACACAAAAATTCTATATACACTGAAATCATAAAAAAACATAATGGTCAAAGTTTTGCAATGTACAGGGCAATGGTCGGATGTTACGAAGAATAGTAGGAATAAGCATGTAATTCCCTTTGAGGAATGATGAATCCAACGATGTTAACTTTGTTTCTCCGGGCATGTGATCGTTTGGGGCGAGTAGATTCCAATGGTGGAACAGAAGCTATGCTAGGTAATCAACCTTTGCACAGTAAAACATATGAAGATGTTCTGAATGTAAGGCATCTTCGCCAATTTGAGGAGAATGACATTAGCTTACTTCCATATATAGATTGCAGAGCGCTTGTTCAAGCTTAATAATATAGCATGGAGACCAAGGCGAACAATCACCCAATGCAGTTGTTGCGTAGAATAGTTTGCATTTGTATGTTCTTTCTTGCTTTCAAATGTTCTTGCACGAGAGGAAGTAAGTGGCAGTCTTTTTGTGCTATGTGGAGATTTGTTCTTTCTTTATGTGGGCTATCCCTTCATTGGTCTGGCCTATTTTCATGTGTTGTACTACATCGTCTGAGAACAAGATCATTGTTTTTATCCAGGGCTACCCAGTTAAGTGTATCTAGACATCTTTTTGTATCGTTGAGTAAATTGGTCTTGTGAATCTAAATTCTTGTGTTTGTTTGACTATGCAGGTGCAATTCCTCAAGCATACTGGATGGTCACCAAAGCCTAATTGAGAAATTATTCAACCTATTCATGGATCAGGTAAAATATTCCATTCATAAATGTATGGTGCGCTTTCAGCTCTATCCACATTTTTATCCTTCCTTGCGATTTTTCTGCCATGCAATTTCCATCATGTGCTCGTTTGGTGATGCTTGGAATGTGTAACTCTACTTATATTTTTAGACAGCTATATATCTTTGTCGATTATTGCAGGCCAGGTGTTGGTGTGTGGATTCGCCAATCGTGTCAACATTCAGATACTATTCCTGTTCTACAATCATATATTGACTTATCTTCATATTAGTCGATGTATGATTTTCTTTTAGTGAGATGTTATGTTTATATTAGATGTACAAATGCAGACACACTATGCTTGCCTATGTGGCATGACTAGGGAGTGTGCTTAAGATATACTACATGGAGTAGTTCCTATCAGGTGATCATTAATTAGTATGGTAATGAAAATGTTCATGATTGTTCGGTCATACTGCCTCTGAAATGGTCAATATAGATGCACACTCAAATCACTAATTGCATTATTAAGTTCCCAGTCTTGGTTCAGATTTCTTGAACTGAAATAGGACCTGCTTTACAATTGCATGATTATTTACACATTCTCTAACTGAAATGTGGCAACTTAACTGATACAAGTTATCTAACTATATATTTATCTATAGGAAATTGAATATTTTGTGTCATGCAAATCAACAAACTGCAGGAGTTAGCTAAGGGAAGTTGCATCTGTTTCTCCCTACAGAAAAATGCATCTATTCTTTTCCATGGTGTACCACACTAGCTTATCCAAGTGCTCTAAGATATCATCGTATGCCTGAGCTTTGCCTCACATGAAGTCCATCACAATTGAACACGGTTCAGTTTGTTTTTCACCACTAACACTTTATCTTATCTGCTCCATTTTCTGTCAAACTAGGTTGAGAAAGGCATGATATTGTCCCTTGTGTATTCCAAATGGGTTGCTGTGGTGGATGTGGTAACATAACTTTGATTTCTTTGCGTCCCAAAGAGACAAAAGGATAGCACATTTTCAAACTTGAGACACGGAGCTTGCAGAAGACTTTTTGATTTGTATTCAACTCAAGACATAGTATGAGCATGGCCATTTCAAAAATAAGTAGTTTCTCTTAAATATACTACTTTGTTAGCTTGAAGTTATAATGTAGAGGGTATTTCTTCTGATGTAACTATACATTGTTAGCACATTATATCTGTAAGTGCATCTAGTGCCACCCCTAGTTGGTTTTGGAGTATTGACGACAAACCTAGTTGAGGGACTAATGTGTTTGTGAGAATTGCAGGAAAACACAGGTAGAAGTCCCTCATTGATTCGGTTTTACTACCAGAGATGACCCCTAAAAATGTATGAAGACATTGAAGACAAAGGTGGTATATGAAGATATTCACATTGAAGACTATGACAAAAGAAGACACGTTATGAAGCCTATGGAGCTCGAAGACTTAGATCTTTCATAGTTCTTTTTATTTTGTGTTGAGTCATAGGAACCACCGTACTGTTAAGTGGGGTCCAGGAGAACCAGTCAGAATGACTGAAGTGATGCCTAAATCAAAAACCTATGTCTTCAAGTGAAGACAATGAGAGCGAACCTTGTCCAGAGCCGGACAAGTCAGCTTTGCTTGTAGCCCAAGTAAAGTTGCCATGAGGGTTCGAAATCTGACCGTTGAGACACGTGTCAGTTCCTTAGTGACCCAGGGTCATTTCGGACAAATCAGGTCGGGTTGCCAAGTGGCTATAAATAGCCCACCCCCACAACCATAAACGGTTGGCTGCTCAGATTTCAGTGCACGGCTTTTGTCGTTTGAGAGCAACCCACCTCGAAGCCTTTGAGAGAAAAATTCCTAGTGAGGAGAAAAGCCCTAACCACCCAAAGCCAGAGTAAATTGGGCATCACTTAAGTCTTCGTGTCTGTGTGATCTGAAGACTTATTACACTTGAGGACTGTGAATCCTCCAAACGGTTAGGCGTCGCGTTCAGAGCATCCAAGAGACATTGTGGATTGCCAGTGAATGAAGTCTGTGAAGGTTTGGGAGTCTACCTTGAAGACTTACCAGAGTGATTGGGCGAGGACTAAGTGACCTTAGCTCAAGGAGAATACGGTGAGGACTTGGTGTCCTGAACTGTGTGTTCAGGACTGGGTGTCCGGGACTGTGTGTCCTAAGGTTTAAATACCTAGCCGCTCCAACCAGACGTACAGTTGTCACAGCAACTGGAACTGGTCCAACATATCATTGTCTTCAACGAGTCACTGGTTTTATCTTCACTTCCTTTTCTTACTGTTACTCATTATGAAGCCATTGCATGCTTGCTTTATCTTTTGTCTTCACAACGTGAATGTATGATCTGTTTGGCTTCATAACTTCTTCCTACTTGATCCTTATTACACTAAAGCTGTTTGTCATTGTGCTTTCACTCTATTGAATACATGACCATGGCTGGCCTAGTGTAATCTAACTTCCGCTGCATAGTAATAGGCAATATTCACTGTTTGTCTTCATAACTCTCACGTTTTGAAGACTTCCATAAAAATCGCCTATTCACCCCCCTCTAGTCGATATAACGCACTTTCAATTGGTATCAGAGCAAGGTGCTCCCTTGTTCTGTGTGATTCGGTTTAACCACCTGGAGTTTTAGCTATGTCGACTGCAGGGATAATCAAAGTCTCCGCTGCGTGCCCCGTCTTTGATGGAACTGAATATCCCTATTGGAAGAATAAGATGCGCATGCATCTTGACGCCATTGACATCGACCTATGGTATGTCGTCGAGAACGGCGTTCCCAAGGCTGGAGAAGGTGTCACTGCTGCTGATGTCAAGAAGTTCACTCAACTGGACTCTACTGCCAAAAATATCATCTGTGGTCATTTGACAAAAGGACAGTATGGCCGTGTGAGTGCTTTGAAGACATCCAAGCTGGTCTGGGACTGGCTCTCCAAGGTCAATGAAGGCGTCTCAACCCAGAGAGATCAAAGAATCAGTGTTCTTCGCAACCTCTTCAACCGCTTCAAGCGAAATGACAATGAGAATGTCCAACACACATTTGACCGGCTCACTGACATCACAAATGAGCTTCAAGCCCTCGGCGCCACTGAGATCACCAAACATGAAATCGTCAAGACGCTGCTGAGATCACTTGATAGTTCGTTTGACATCCTGGCCCTGATGATTCAAGAACGTCCTGATTTCAAGACACTCGATCCGTCTCACATACTTGAGAGGCTCAACACACATGAGTTTCAGCTTTCTGAGAAAAGAGATATCTACGGTCCAAACTATGGGCGAACTCGTGCCTTGAAGGCAAAAGCTGTTTCCTCATCTGAAGAAGAATCTGACTGCAGTTCTGATGATCCTGAAGATATTGGAAGAGAACTTGCAATGCTAGTGAAGAAGTTCCAAAAATTCACCAAGAAGAAAGGCTTCAGAAAATCTTCACGATCAAGCTCAAGGAATGATGAAGCTTCTGCTCATGACTACCAGAAGAAAACATGTCACAAGTGCAAGAAAACCGGACACTTCATCTCTGAGTGTCCACAATGGGACAATGAGAACAGAAGGAAGAAGAAGAGCAAGGAATATGATTCTGACGACAAGAAGAAGAAGAAATACTCAAAGTCTTCTTCCAAGTCTTCTTCAAAGTCTTCAACACACAAGAAGAGCTCATCTGGCAACGCACGTGCGTTTGTTGGCAAGGAGATGGATTCAGAGGAGGAGTCCGCATCTGAGGAGGCAGAGGTGGAGTCTGAGGAGGAGTCTGATTCTGGCATTGCGAGTCTGGCTACAGCATACGTCGCCAAGTCCATCTTCAACACTGAAGACAATGACTGCATCACCGACACCGACGCAAATGACAAGAACGACTCCACTCCTACCTACTGCTTCATGGCACGCGGTGCCAAGGTAAACACACGCACTACTCGCTATCAAACATCTAGTGATGATGACTCTGACTGTGATTCAAAACCCAGCTACAAAACACTTGCTAAAATTGCAACTGAACAACAGAAAGCTATGGAACATATTCAAAAACTGTTAGACAGAAGCGATGATCTGTTGGGTGCTGAAATGAGTCGATCTGAATCCTTAATTGAAGACATAAAAAACCTTCACGTTAAGTATCAGGAACTTGAAGATTGTCTTGATACTCTCTCAACAACTCATGAAAATCTTTCCTATGATTATCTTCACAGGAAGCAAGAACTTGAGAAATTGAGAGCGGCTCATGAAGATCTTCAAAAGGAAAACGAGTCACTTCGCGCCGAACAGATCAGTCCCGCTCAGGAAGGATTTGAACCACCATGTCTTAAATGCATTGAGCGTGATAATGCTACTTCTGTTGCTGAATGTTCCACTGCTACTGCTGTTTCAATATCTTCAACTGTTGATGTGGTAACTAACCCCTCTGCTGAGGATACCACTGCTATTGCTGATGAGAATGCTAGGTTGAAGACATTGCTTGAAACAGGGATGTACAAAAGTCTTAAAGGACATCAGACATTATGTGATGTCCTCAAGAAGCAGATTCTGAACCGAAACCCTAGGAAAGAGGGTGTTGGGTTCGTGAGGAAAATAAATGCAGATGGCTCTTACTGGAAACCTGAGCAGTACCCCAAAACCACATGGGTTGCTGAAAAGGAACTTTCAGCAGATCCATCCAATTTATCTGGCTTCACTTGTGCTAACCCCATTATCATTGATGAATCCTTTGATGCAAACTATAAACTGTTTAAGAATCAGAATGGTGAAGTGTTTGCCAGGTACATTGGTACTAACTGCAGGAATGGACCACCTATGAAGAAGATCTGGGTTCCGAAAAAGTGTCTGAAAAATATTCCTATGAATGTCTTCATGACACCTCACTTGAAGAAGACAAGCATCAGACCAAAGGCTTCATATGGTCCAAAGGCTTCATACAAACAGAGGACTCACCTGAGTCACACTAACGCAAATGTTTTGCAGGGAAACCATACTCAGGCATATGAATATGAGAGCGGTTCTTCGAATCGTCATGTTCATATGACCAAAAATTATTCTGCTTATTCCTATGAGTATTATTGTCCATCTGCTAGACTGTTTGCTAAGGCTTCAAAGCCAAAATTCTCAGATGCTGCACTTAGACTTATTGCTTCTAAGCCACCCTTGAAGATGTGGGTGGTTAAGAAAGCTTAACTCTCTCTTGCAGGGAAAGGTCTCCAGCAGAAAAACAAAATCTTCTGACGCTATTGCTGGGGACCTTAAAAATCTTGCAGGGCGCAAGATAAAATGCCCGAATGGCATCATTATGTACCTCGTTCCTGAATCGCATGCTACTCTCCCTATTAGTCCTAATCTGGATCTAAGTTTTCATAACCCACTGGTTCGTCAAATGTTTTTGCTTCACAATTCTCTTCGTGAAGCCTATCCCCCTAACTGCACTCTAGGGTACGACACCAGCGACTTCAAAGTCTTCAGAATGGATTATTGACAGTGGGTGTACAAATCACATGACTGGCAAAAGAAGCCTTCTTATGGACTCAACCTTACGTCCATCCGACAAGAGCCACATCACATTTGCTGACACTGGTAAAAGTAAGGTATTGGGTCTAGGTAGAGTTGCAATCTCAAAGGATCAACACATGGATAAAGTCATGCTTGTTGAATCCCTTGGCTTCAACTTAATGTCTGTCTCAATGCTTTGCGATTTAAACATGATTGTAATGTTTGGAAAATATCGTTGCCTAGTACTAATGGAATCTGACAAGTCTCTAGTGTTTGAAGGGTATCGAAAAGATGATTTGTATGTGGTAGATTTCTCAGCAGGACCACAACTTGCAGTATGTCTTCTTGCAAAAGCTTCAGAATGCTGGCTTTGGCATCGGAGGCTTGGGCATGCTGGCATGAGGAACCTCCACACTCTTGCGAAGAAGAAGCATGTCATAGGCATTGAGGGCGTCAATTTCAAGAAAGATCAATTATGCGGTGCCTGTGAAGCAGGGAAGATGACAAGGGCAAAACATCCTTCGAAGACAATCATGACTACTACACAACCCTTCGAACTGCTCCACATGGATCTTTTCGGTCCCACTCACTACTCAACTTTTACTACTACTGCTTGCCTCTATGGCTTCGTCATTGTTGATGATTACTCTAGATATACTTGGGTGCACATAATCCTTTACAAGACTGAAGTGCAGGATGTCTTCAGACGCTTCGCCAATCGAGCTATGAACAATTTTGGCGCCAAAATAAAGCACATCAGAAGTGACAATGGCACTGAATTCAAGAACACTGGCGTTGATACATATCTTGATACCTTGGGCATCACACATGAATTCTCAGCTCCGTACACGCCACAGCAGAATGGCATCGTCGAACGCAAGAACAGAACACTCATTGAGATGGCCAGAACAATGCTAGATGAATACAAGACTCCAAGAAAATTCTGGACTGAAGCCATTGATACTGCATGCCATACAATCAATCGTGTTTATCTTCACAAGCTTCTGAACAAGACATCTTATGAACTCCTAACTGGCAAGACGCCAAATGTCAGTTACTTCAGAGTATTTGGAGCAAGGTGCTGGATCAAGGACCCACACCACACCTCAAAGTTTGCACCAAAAGCACATGAGGACTTTATGCTTGGATATGGAAAGGATTCACACTCCTACAGAGTCTTCAATCTCTTCCATTACAAAGTGGTTGAAACAGTGGATGTGCGGTTTGATGAGACAAATGGTTCACAAAGAGAGCAACTGCCAAATGTTCTAGATGAAGTTCCAGCTAGTGAATCAATCAAGCTTATGGGAACTGGAGAGATTATACCTTCTAAAGCTCATCCTGAAGAAGAACTTATCATCTCAGCACCTGATCAACATGAAGACATTTCTCAACCTGAAGACATTCCTCCCAACAACAACACAGATCAGCAAGAGCAAAGTCTTCGCCCTATACATCCTCGTGTTGCCAATGAAGTGCAGATTGATAGAATAATTGACATCATCAATGCACCTGGTCCACTCACTCGTTCAAGGGCAACTCAGCTAGCAAATTTCTGTGGGCACTTCGCATTCGTATCAATATCAGAACCCAAGAAAGTTGAAGAAGCCTTCATGGAACCTGAATGGATTCAAGCTATGCAAGAAGAGCTTCAACAGTTTGAGCTGAATAATGTATGGGAACTGGTTAAGCGTCCTGATCCACGAAAGCACAACATTATAGGCACTAAATGGATATACCGCAACAAACAAGATGAGCATGGTCAAGTTATCAGAAATAAAGCTCGTCTCATTGCTCAAGGATATACTCAAGTGGAGGGCATTGCCTTTGATGAAACATTTGCTCCTGTGGCTAGGCTTGAAGCCATACGCATACTGCTGGCCTATGCAAATCATCATAACATACTTCTATATCAAATGGATGTGAAAAGTGCCTTTCTCAATGGCAAGATTGAAGAAGAAGTGTATGTTGCACAACCGCCTGGCTTTGAAAATCCAAAACATCCTTACATGGTATACAAGCTCAACAAGGCACTGTATGGCCTCAAACAAGCCCCTAGGGCCTGGTATGACACACTCAAGTACTTCCTGAAGAGCAAAGGCTTCATACCTGGTTCCCTGGATCCCACTCTTTTCATGAAGACATATGATGGTGAATTGTTTGTGTGCCAAATATATGTGGATGACATTATCTTCGGCTGCACCAATCAGAAGTACAGTGAAGAGTTTGGATATATGATGCAAGAGCAATATCAGATGTCCATGATGGGGGAGCTGAAGTTCTTCCTTGGTCTTCAAATACGACAACAGCGCAATGGCATCTTCATATCTCAAGAGAAGTATCTCAAAGATTGCCTGAAGAAGTTTGGTATGCAAGACTGCAAAGGCTTCACAACACCAATGCCAGCCAAACATCATCTAGGTCCTGACAACAATGGTAAAGAGTTCAATCAAAAGGTATACCGCTCCATGATTGGGTCTTTGCTTTATTTATGTGCATCTAGGCCAGATATCATGCTTAGTGTTTGCATGTGTGCTCGATTTCAAGCGGCACCAAAGGAGTCGCATCACTTAGCTGTGAAGCGAATTCTTCGATATTTGGCTCACACCCCAACTCTAGGATTATGGTATCGAAAGGGCTCAGAGTTTGATTTGGTTGGATTTTCGGATGCTGATTATGCTGGTGACAAGGTTGATCGCAAGTCTACATCAGGCACATGTCACTTTCTGGGACGATCACTTGTATGTTGGTCTTCAAAGAAGCAGAACTGTGTATCTCTCTCCACTGCTGAATCTGAATACATTGCTGCTGGATCTTGCTGCGCTCAGCTTCTGTGGATGAAGCAAACACTCAAGGACTATGGTATTCATCTGAAGCAGGTGCCACTATACTGTGACAACGAAAGCACCATCAAGATTGCCAACAACCCAGTTCAGCACTCGAAGACAAAGCACATTGAAATTCGTCATCACTTTCTCAGAGATCATGTTGTGAAGGAAGATATTGATATCATACACGTCAACACTGAAGAGAATTGGCAGATATCTTCACCAATCCCTTGGATGAGAAGAGGTTTTGCAAGTTATGGTGTGAGCTAAATATCTTGGAATCCTCAAATGTCCTGTGATCAGGCACACATCCTAACACTTATGCATATTGATGACTTAGATGTGCAACACACAAAGTAAAGTATATCTTCAATCGATGAAGACATACATTCTAAGTGTGAATACATTAATGTGGATTTTGACTTCGGAGCGCCACGATAATTGTGCGCCGTGTCTGGGTCTAATACTTCCCATACGGTGGGTAACGCCACCACCAAATGTCCCATTTTGAAGTGTTTCACTCATGGCGTTACCTTGCAATATCTTCACATTTGGTTTGGCTTCGAACTCAACATGTCTTCATGATTATCTTCACTACATTGATTATATAGATATATACATAATAGTGTTCTGTCCTCTACAGCATTCACTTATAGCTATGTCTTTTTGGTTGAATCTTTTGAACTAAGTGAATGTGATCGGACCCTAATCTCTCTATGCTTTCTATATCAAATTCTATCTCTCCAAGTCATATGCATTCTATTGAAACTGTCGAATGTCTTCACTGTGTCCTTGTCAGCTGAAGATATAGTGACAACCATAAAGTCCGTTTTTAATGCTCATTCCTCCACATAAAATCCGGAGAAGCAGGAACGACCGCCCGACAATTTAGGCGTGCGTGGGACGTGGAACAAACCCCAAACTTCCGCTAACTGGCCACGCGTTCCTCAAATGCGAACCGCCAGGGGCACCTGTGTAATAGCACAGTGCCGCCCCTGAGCCTATAAATTCACACTTACTGCGGTCATTATCTCCTTCTTCCACCCTCGCACGAACCCTAGCGCCACCGCTAGCACTCGACGACGCCGGAGACGAAGCGCTTCGCTGCCGCAACCTCTCCAACGCCGTCCTCACGCCGACCGCGGACATCGTCCTCTCCGCCGTCGCCGTAGGTGTTTTCCATCGCCAAGTTAGGGCACGGAGGACTGAACTGCTCGGCATCAACTCCCTTCCGTCTAGCAGTTCCAGTGTGGTAAATAAAACTTCTTTTTACAGCCCCTTTGATCTCATGGTTCTGTCACTTTCTACCATAAGAAGTTTCTCTTCACACTAGTTAGATCTCTCGCTGCATCTCATGACATGCCTAGTATATTCACTTGTGCTTCATAAAGTAGTTAGATTCCTCACTTGTACTGATCTGTGGGTTCGTACAAATCTGGAACCAACTTCTTATCTATGAGTGAATGTCTTCGCACGATGAGGTCAATGTCTTCTAAACTGATTAATCTTCAAAACCTTCTGAGAATGCATATGACCTCTTCCCCTTCCCTCGCACCTTAATGCTGTCACAGGTACATGTCCGTGGGAGAATCCTTCGGTTCTCATAGTCTGCATTCATTTGCAGAATTCCTACAGCATCACATAAACTCTCCTGAAGCCAGTTCCTGTTGGTCCAGAAAAACAAAGCCTTTGAAGCCTTTGAAAGTTTTGAAGCCTTTCAAGTTAAAGTTCATGGCTTCAGAAGCAGCAGCAAGGAAGGGGGGCAGACAGAGACGTGAGGGAACTTCCAAAGATCAGCCTGAAGACTTGGCAGAAATGTACAAAACAGATCCAGAAGAGAGCTATGGGCAGCGCAAGACCCGAATCCAATGGATTCGACGCTATTGGGCAGAACAGTGGTTCAAATACCGCTTCGTCACTCAGGAGTATGCTGAAAAGAGTGCCATCAAGAAGCCATGGGGGGACATCTTATACAAGAACCTCGTACCCAAGACCAGAGATGAAGCCATTGCTCAGGGCTTCTACCCATGCATGGTCCGAGGACCACAGCCTGATGATGCGCATCCGTCGTCACTCCTCTGGTGCCGTGATGACAATCTCTTCAAGCGCAACTTTCAGTTTGCCCAACAGTCAGCGAAGCTGAATAAGAAGAAATTTGGGTTAGACTTCAACCCTGGTCCCTCCGCACCTAGAGCAGATGGCACACGCGATGCGGAACCCAATGTCATCGGTCCGTTTGCCAATCTTGAGGGCCTGATCACCCACATCTTAGTCCAAGGGACTGCTGTGAATGACCCTCCAGCTGACTCTGATTCTGATGAAGCTCCTACTGTGCCGAAGCCAAAGCAGACAAAGAAACCAAAAGCTTCAAAGCCGGCCCCTGCCTCAAAAATCTCAAGGGCAAAGCCATTGAAAACTGCACCTCCTGAAGTCAGTGTGCAGTCTGAAGACGTATCCCGCGTCTCCAAGCCCCTGAAGGAAAAGGAGCCCCAGCAACAAACAGGCAAAGAGCTCACTGCTGCTGCCATTCTGCGCAGCGAAGCCATTGATCTATCAAGCGATGAAGATCTGGGAGATGACGCTCTAGAGCAGCTTATCAAAAGCAAAGAAGAAGCTGAAATCTTCAACAATCTGCCTCTCTTTGATGTCGCCATCATCCACAGCTTTATTGGTGAATGGTTTGACTCACCAGACATAAGCTTCAATGATCTGCAGCTGCCTGTTGGCCTCAGCGTCGCCTTTCAAGGCGCAATCACTTCATAACTTGCCATTGCTCAGCGCATCGTTGAGCTGAAGCAGAAAATTGATCACGAAAAGGCTCAGTTCAAGAAGCGCATGGCCAGCCTCAGCGTGCAGGAAGTGAGAAGCTTCAAAACCATGCTGCATGAGCTCAAAGAAAACTTTCTGAAGAAGCGTGCTGAAGCTCAGGGCTCACGTGAGCGGATGAAGTCTTTGGCAGAAAAATGTGTTCAAGCCTACAACGAGGCTGAAAAGCGCAAGGCACTTGGGCGTCCTGGCATCGACCCCAAGATGGCCGCGAAGAAGAAGAAGCCTGCTGTGGCTGAACCAGAGGCACCTAGACAAGAAGCGGTTCAAATTGTCTTCCCCACTGCAACGACTGGCTCGAAGCCAAAGAGCCGGTCAACAGCTTCAGAGCTAAAGAAGACAAGAACTACAGAGGCTGAAGCCAGAAAAAGGAAGAGCTCTGAAGCCTCTCCTACTGCCCCCAGCAAAAAGAAGCACAAGACCAAGAAATCTAGGGCTGCTCCCACAGAGACCTTGATGGTTGAACCCCTTTCTGTCATTCACCCCAATGCAGAAAGACGACTGACAGTTCATGAGCCTGCTCCCACAGAGGCTCCTGAAGCTGAAGATATTCTAGCAGCCGACCCCACAGCTGCTGAAGACATTGGTCACCAAGACAATGTACAAGATGATGCAGCCCTTCCTCCGCTTGAAACAAGCGAACTCATCAGTATTGGTCGTCCTCTGACGCCAATGGCACAAGATGAGTCATGGGCGGATCGCCCTCAGGAGGAAGAAGACATTGAGGCCCAACCCACTCCAACCCCACAAGCGTCGTCTGCGTTCCATAGGCTTCGCAAAGGTCCAAGGCCTCAAGTCCATACTGCAGAAATTCCGGCTGCATCAGCCGAAGACAATGTAGAAGCACCACCAGAACCCACTTCCCCGCTCCATCAAGATGTAGTTCTCCGGGAGAACGTG
This sequence comes from Triticum urartu, assembly GCF_056163025.1. Lineage (NCBI taxonomy): Eukaryota > Viridiplantae > Streptophyta > Magnoliopsida > Poales > Poaceae > Triticum > Triticum urartu. Next base: position 430,893,105 of record NC_141879.1, read on the forward strand.
CCTGAAGTTGTCCCTCCAACTACACAAGCGGAGGAAGAAAATGTTGCGGCTGCCACCACAAACACTGAAGCCAATGTGGAGCCCGCCCCACCAAATGCTTCAGCGGACAGCGAAGCTACTGAGCCAGACGCTTCTGTTCCTGAGTCTGCTGCAGGTCCACAGTTTGATTATCACATTGAGCACAGGCCTCATGTCCAGAAGCCAGTCCCAAGGCTTCCAAGGTTCCCAGGTCCTGCATCAGCACCTGGCTCCTTTGATATTAACAGCTTCAAGGCAGACAATACATTTTTCAATAGCTCCAAGAACCCCTATTCAAGGGAAAGGATTGTATCAGATAGGTTCTGGAGCTATTCTCAACGTAGCTATTATTCATGCATCTTATACAACCAAGGTCGCATCTTCCTGCACAAGCGCCTTGAGGTTGAAGCCATTGCTGGTCTGCCATGTCTTGAGGAAGCTTTGGATTGCTTCCGGCAAGTGGGTCTGCTGCCGTTTGTGACTGATGAAGAGCACTGGAATGAAGAGCTTCTGCTTCAGTTCTATGCCACCCTTCATATAAAAGGATACAACAGAGATCCGAAGACTTGGATCCTGGAGTGGATGACTGGCAATGTTCATCATGAAGCCAATGCATTTGATATCATTGAGCTCACCGGCCTGCCCACTCCAGGCGAATTCTTCGAGGAAGGCTGTCAACTACATTCTGAAGCTATTGAGAGCATATTCCAGAGGCCTGAACCCAATATGAGTCAGATGCTCTCAATGATGAAGCCATTGCCTCATGATGCACCTTATCCTACCGAGTTCTTTGTTGAAGACCTAGAGTACCTGCCCAGGACCATATATCACATCATCCGGCGGACTCTCTGGCCCATTAAGGGGCACTCTCCAAATGCAAAGATTGAAGGTGCAATGAAGACTCTCATATTCTATATCCTGCATGGCAAATGCTTCAACGCACAGAATCTCTTCATACGCCAACTTGCAGCGTCAGGCTCGGAACTATTTGGTTTGAAGTTCTATGCTCCTTGGGTGATGAGGCTAATCAAACTGCACTCTGCGATCTCGTATCAGCCCTCAGCCCGAAACCATCGGATCTTCCTGCCAGATGTGGATACCTCTGATGAAGCCATATATCCCGAACCTACCAAGCAACCAATAAGTCTTCAGAATGCAGAACACCAGAGCTTCACGCAGAATGTTGAAGGTGTTGAAGCCATATCCAGGGTATATCCATTGGCTGGCACTACACGTGCACCAGCATCTACTGAAGCCACAGACAGCACAAATGCTCCAAGACCCAAGAAGCGTGCTCGTGTCCTCACTGACCGAGAGTTTCTTGTGGCCCTTCACCAAAAGCAAGATAGGCATCATGACTGGCTAAAGCGTCAGATGAAGAGCCTCTTGGTGGATGTCAATCGTCTTCGAAACCTTGCCACCAAGAATGCCTTCGTTACACATGAGACTTGCCGTCGTACGTGGAAAGGGCTCTCAATGATATGCACTAAAGCTGAACTTGAAGAGGATGGCTTCACAGAGCGTTTCAAGTTTGACACCACACCTCCTAGAAGGGCTGTGATGCGCAACACACCATCACTTGAAGACTCTGAGTTTTCTTCATCTGCTGCCACAGTTACTGCAAGAATCATTGATGAAGACGACGATGCTACATCACCACCACCTGCTTCAGCACCTCCAAGTTCTGCACCACCAAACAACTCCACCGACCCTGCTGCGCCTGGGAACGCGTAGAAAACTCTATGTCTTCAAACCTTTTTGGTCATTACTGACAAAAGGGGGAGAAGCATATGATGTTTATAGTCTTCAAGCGGGTCAATATGGGCGGGTGCCTTATGTTTTGTTATATTTTGCCTCGTGTTTACAACTATTGTTTTTGCTTTATTTGGTTCTTTGAGTTGTAAACACTAAAACTTGATGGTCGTCTGCTACTTGTTCGCCACTCTGTTTGCGAAGATAAATTCCGCACTTATCTCATTCTGCAGATGTCCATTTTCCATTATGCATGTCATTATCTTCATATACTTTCACATGCATAGTGGATTGTTATCATAAGCTGAAGTGGATCTCCACAAGTACAACCTGCCATGTGCATTTGCATTCCAAAAGCAAATTAACTTATATGCACATCTTCAGGGGGAGCCCTTGCAACTTATGAAGACAATTCCCTATCCTTTACAAACTTCACACTTTATATTCCCCGTTGAAAACTTCAACTAGTTTGTCATCAATCACCAAAAAGGGGGAGATTGTAAGTGCATCTAGTGCCACCCCTAGTTGGTTTTGGAGTATTGACAACAAACCTAGTTGAGGGACTAATGTGTTTGTGAGAATTGCAGGAAAACACAGGTAGAAGTCCCTCATTGATTCGGTTTTACTACCAGAGATGACCCCTAAAAATGTATGAAGACATTGAAGACAAAGGTGGTATATGAAGATATTCACATTGAAGACTATGACAAAAGAAGACACGTTATGAAGCCTATGGAGCTCGAAGACTTAGATCTTTCGTAGTTCTTTTTATTTTGTGTTGAGTCATAGGAACCACCGTACTGTTAAGTGGGGTCCAGGAGAACCAGTCAAAATGACTGAAGTGATGCCTAAATCAAAAACCTATGTCTTCGAGTGAAGACAATGAGAGCGAACCTTGTCCAGAGCCGGACAAGTCAGCTTTGCTTGTAGCCCAAGTAAAGTTGCCATGAGGGTTCGAAATCTGACCGTTGAGACACGTGTCAGTTCCTTAGTGACCCAGGGTCATTTCGGACAAATCAGGTCGGGTTGCCAAGTGGCTATAAATAGCCCACCCCCACAACCATAAACGGTTAGCTGCTCAGATTTCAGTGCACAGCTTTTGTCGTTTGAGAGCAACCCACCTCGAAGCCTTTGAGAGAAAAATTCCTAGTGAGGAGAAAAGCCCTAACCACCCAAAGCCAGAGTAAATTGGGCATCACTTAAGTCTTCGTGTCTGTGTGATCTGAAGACTTATTACACTTGAGGACTGTGAATCCTCCAGACGGTTAGGCATCGCGTTCAGAGCATCCAAGAGACATTGTGGATTGCCAGTGAACGAAGTCTGTGAAGGTTTGGGAGTCTACCTTGAAGACTTACCAGAGTGATTGGGCGAGGACTAAGTGACCTTAGCTCAAGGAGAATACGGTGAGGACTTGGTGTCCTGAACTGTGTGTTCAGGACTGGGTGTCCGGGACTGTGTGTCCTAAGGTTTAAATACCTAGCCGCTCCAACCAGATGTACAGTTGTCACAGCAACTGGAACTGGTCCAACATATCATTGTCTTCAATGAGTCACTGGTTTTATCTTCACTTCCTTTTCTTATTGTTACTCATTGTGAAGCCATTGCATGCTTGCTTTATCTTTTGTCTTCTCAACGTGAATGTATGATCTGTTTGGCTTCATAACTTCTTCCTACCTGATCCTTATTACACTGAAGCTGTTTGTCATTGTGCTTTCACTCTATTGAATACATGACCATGGCTGGCCTAGTGTAATCTAACTTCCGCTGCATAGTAATAGGCATAATCTTCACTGTTTGTCTTCAGACTTTCATAAAAATCGCCTATTCACCCCCCTCTAGTCGATATAACGCACTTTCAATATCCTGGGACAATTCTGATTATTTGATCATTTATTTATTTACTGGCTGCATCCATGTTTTTCACATCTTTTGTTTTACTACCCACCCATTCCATATTATGTGTTATTGATTTAGTACAATGTACCAAATCAGTGATAGTTAATATGAAATGAAGGGAGTACTTTGCAAGGATAAAAGTATATTTCTACAGTAGTTTCGGCCTAAAGTTGTACGGAGTACATTACTTTGAGATCAACTGAATGTGATTCTGGTACTGTTATATATTGTGAGAACCTTAGCACAACTGCCTAATACAATAGCATAAGAATATCTCGTCTTGATTACTGAACGATGTATCTTTATGTATTGGATTTATATGTTTCATTTCTCTTATATTTATCAAAATCACTATCATTTGAATGACAAATTATCCGGGCACAACAACGCGCGCCATCAATGATCTAGTATTATTAATGCCTCTACAATCAACACACATACGCGACGTACCATCCTTTTTGACACTAGTATAATAGGAACAACACAAGGACTAAGAGATTCACGTATATACCCTTTGTCGAGCAGCTCCTGTACTTGACGCATAATCTCCTTCGTCTCCTCTGAATTGGTATGGTATGGTGCATGGTTGGGTAGTGATGCACCGGGAATTAAGTCAATCTGATGCTCAAACCCTCGAATAGGTGGTAATCCAGGTGGCACGTCTTGTGGAAATACGTCAGCAAACTCCTGCAAAATGTTAGTGACAACAGGAGGCAAAGAGGAAGGCACGTCCTCAAATGAAAATAATGCCTCTTTGCACACAAAAGCATAGCAAGAAGATTTGGTGCAATATAGATCATCAATATCAGATTTGGTGGCAAGTAAACATCCACTTTTCAATTTAATTTCAGAAGCAACACTAGATGGTTTATTATTAGGTTTCATTTGTTGCTCAAATTCTTTTGCCAATACCTATTTTTCACTCTTATTTTGCTCCTGTTTTGCTTTACTAGCTCGATTAATATCATCTTTCACTACTACAGGATGCTGCTAATGTGACAGTACGATCAAATACCATTCGAGAAATTGTGTGCGATGCAATAATCGCAAACGATGGTGTATGAAAACCATCAAAAAAGGTGCAAATCATTTGCGATGGAGGATGCATCAAACACGGTTCAGATTTTAGTTGCGTGTGCGATGAAGGGCATATGGTTGATCTGTACAAACTATTTGCAATGAGACAGAACAACAGAAATGGGCAGCGAGATCAAGGTGTGTGCTATATACGGCATACAGTTCACTCCGATGAACCGTTTGCAATGATTGAGGTGAACACAAACGATTCGGTGTAACAAGATGTGTGTGATACCCGGCAAACAGGTCGGTAATCCGAATTGTGTGTGATCATTATAGAGAGCCCATATGGTCTTTTTTGTGAATTGTGTGCTCGTCAGGGCACACAGTTCAACAAACCAACCTATGGGTGATAATGTAGAAGATCTCTATCGAATACATATTACTATCCGTCTGCGATGAGATTGATAGGATAAAAGAGATATATACATTCTGCTTAATTTAGTCCGTCTTGTTGTTGTTGTTGTTGTTGTTGGATGGCCCCGCGACATCGTCTTGGCGAGGACGCTTCTTGACGCTGACCGTTGGCTTTTCATCGCCACTGCCGTCGTCATCGTCGTTGCTGTCATCGTCCTCCTCCTCCTCGTTCGACCATTCCTCCTCATAATCATCGTCGTCCTCTTCTTCGTCCTCCGACGGCTCCTCGTCTGTCTGGTTGTCGTCTGACGACTCCGGAGGCGGCATCCCCTCCATGAACCTAATATAATCAAGGTCCGGGCTCGACGCTGGACTCATGGAAGACGAGCGGGATGATTCCGATGTTGACCTTATCATCGGGCGCCAGACTGCTAGCCGAACTATTGCTACCTCTTGAGCACTGCGTTGGTTTTCCCTTGAAGAAGAACGGGTGGTGCAGTAAAGCAGCGTAAGTATTTCCCCCAGTTTTTGAGAACCAAGGTATCAATCCAGTAGGAGACCATGCACGAGTCACCACGTACCTACACACACAAATAAGAACCTCGCAACCAACGTGATAAAGGGGTTGTCAATCCCTTCACGACCACTTGCAAGAGTGAGATCTGATAGAGATGATAATAATATAAATATTTTTGGTATTTTTATGATATATATTGAAAGTAAAGATTGCAAAATAAAATAGATTGGAAACTTGTATGATGGAGAATAGACCCGGGGGCCATAGGTTTCACTAGTGGCTTCTCTCAAGAAAGCATAAGTATTACGGTGGGTGAACAAATTATTGTCGAGCAATTGATAGAAAAGGGAATAATTATGAGAATATCTAGGTATGATCATGTATATAGGCATCACGTCCGCGACAAGTAGACCGACTCCTGCCTGCATCTACTACTATTACTCCACACATCGACCGCTATCTAGCATGCATCTAGAGTATTAAGTTCATAAGAATAGAGTAACGCCTTAAGCAAGATGACATGATGTAGAGGGATAAACTCATGCAATATGATATAAACCCCATCTTTTTATCCTCAATGGAAACAATACAATACGTGTCGTTTACATTTCTGTCACTGGGATCGAGCACCATAAGATTGAACCCAAAGCTAAGCACTTCTCCAATTGCAAGAAAGATCAATCTAGGAGGCCAAACCAAACTGATAATTCGAAGAGACTTGCAAAGATAAACCAATCATACATAAAAGAATTCAGAGAAGATTCAAATATTGTTCATAGGTAAACTTGATCATAAACCCACAATTCATCGGATCTCGCCAGACACACCACAAAAGAACATTACATCGAATAGATCTCCAAGAGAATCGAGGAGAACTTTGTATTGAGATCCAAAGAGAGAGAAGAAGCCATCTAGCTACTAGCTATGGACCCAAAGGTCTGAAATAAACTACTCACACATCATCGGAGAGGCCATGGAGTTGATGTAGAGGCCCTCCGTGATCAATACCCCCTCCGGTGGAGCTCCGAAAAAGGCCCCAAGATGGGATCTCTTGGGTACAGAAGGTTGCGGCAGTGGAAATAGGGTTTCGTGGTGCTCCTGGATGTTTGCGGGGTATATGGATATATATATATATAGGAGGAAGAAGTAGGTCGGTGGAGCAACGAGGGGCCCTTGAGGGTGGAGGGCGCGCCCAGGGGGGTTGGGCGCGCCCCCTGCCTCGTGGCCTCCTCGATTGTTTCTTGATGTCCACTCCAAGTCTCCTGGATCACGTTTGTTCCAAAAATAACGCTCCCGAAGATTTCATTCCGTTTGGACTCCGTTTGATATTCCTTTTCGGCGAAACACTAAAGTAGGCAAAAAACATCAATTTGGGCTGGGCCTCCGGTTAATAGGTTAGTCCCAAAAATAATATAAGAGTGTAAAAATAAGACCATTAACATCCAAAATAGATAATATTATAGCATGGAGCAATCAAAATTATAGATACGTTGGAGACGTATCCGCATCCCCAAGCTTAATTCCTGCTCGTCCTTGAGTAGGTAAATGATAAAAACAGAATTTTTGATGTGGAATGCTTCCTAACATATTTCTTAGTGTAATTTTTCTTTATTGTGGCATGAATGTTTAGATCCGAAAGATTCAAGATAAAAGTTTAATATTGACATAGAAATAATAATACTTCAAGCATACTAACTAAGCAATCATGTCTTCTCAAAATAACTTGGCCAAAGAAAGTTATCCCTACAGAATCATATAGTCTGGCAATGCTCTATCTTCATCACACAAAATATTAAATCATGCACAACCCCGATGACAAGCCAAGCAATTGTTTCATACTTTTGATGTTCTCAAACTTTTTCAACCTTCACGCAATATATGAGCGTGAGCCATGGATATAGCACTATGGTGGAATAGAATGGTGGTTGTGGAGAAGACAAAAAAGGAGAAGATAGTCTCATGTCAAATAGGCATATCAACGGGCTATGGAGATGCCCATTAATAGATATCAATGTGAGTGAGTAGGGATTGCCATGCAACAGATGCACTAGAGCTATAAGTGTATGAAAGCTCAACAAAAGAAACTAAGTGGGTGTGCATCCAACTTGCTTGCTCACTGAGGGAGTCCTGGATTAGGGGGTCCTCGAACAGCCGGACTATGTACTTTGGCCAGACTGTTGGACTATGAAGGTGCAAGATTGAAGGCTTCGTCCCATGTCCGGGTGGGACTCTCCTTTGCGTGGAAGGCAAGGTTGGCGATTCGGATATGTAGATCTCCTTCTCTGTAACTGACTCTGTGTAACCCTAGCCCCCTCCGGTGTCTATATAAACCGGAGGGCTTAGTCCGTAGGACAAGAACAATCATAATCATAGGCTAGCTTCTAGGGTTTAGCCTCTACGATCTCGTGGTAGATCAACTCTTGTAATACTCATATCATCAAGATCAATCAAGCAGGAAGTAGGGTATTACCTCCATCGAGAGGGCCCAAACCTGGGTAAACATTGTGTCCCCCGCCTCCTGTTACCATCAGCCTTAGACGCACAGTTCGGGACCCCCTACCCGAGATCCGCCGGTTTTGACACCGACATTGGTGCTTTCATTGAGAGTTCCATTGTGCCGTCATGATAAAGGCTTGATGGCTCCTTCGATCATCGACAACGACGCGATCCAGGGTGAGGTTTTCTCCCCGGACAGATCTTTGTATTCGGCCGCTTCGTATTGCGAGCCAACTCGCTTGGACATCTGGAGCAGATCGAGAGCTACGTCCCTCGCCATCAGGTCAGGTTTGGAAGCTTGAACTATACTGCCGACATCTGCAGAGACTTGATCTTCGACGGATTCGAGCCCATGTCAGGTGCGCTACACAGTCACGACGAGCATGACTTAGCCCTGCCGTCGGACAGTGTTCGGGAGATCACACCTGCGGCTACTCCAGCCCTCAATCCGAAGCAGATCGTGCCATCCGAGGATGTGTGGATGGACCCCGCCACGGAGGCCGCACACTCAGCGGCGATAGAGCCGAATACTGACTTCACCTCATATGAGACCTGTGTCATCGGACCCTTGGATTCGTCCCCGGCCACAGGCTCCGAACCTCTTGCATCCGTGCCTATCGAATCTGTTGGGCACCGATCATGGAGTTTACCTCCGCGGATATCTTTCAGCACTCGCCCTTGGGCGACGTGCTAAATTCATTGAGGTCTCTCTCCTTGTCAGGAGACCCTTGGCCGAACTATGTCCGGCTTGAGTGGGAAGCGAACGACGAAGAAATTCATTCCCCACCCACCACCCACTTAATAGCCACTATCAACGACTTAACCGACATGCTTGATTTTGGCTCCGAAGACATCGACGGTATGGACGAAGATGCAGGAGAAGAACTGGAACCACCGCCCACAGGGCGCTGGACAGCCACCTCATCATATAATATATATATATATATATATATATATATATATATATATATATATATATATATATATATATATATATATATATATATATATATGGTGGACACCCCCAAACAAAGCGATAGCAATAAGGCAACGGAGGATAATCCCCTCGAGAAGCAATCTAAGCACCGACGTCATCAACGCCGCTCTAAGCCCCGCCATAGCAAAATCAGCGATACCGACACAAGAGACAATAACGCTGCGGATAGTGCCGAAGACGAAGTCAATCCCCTCCAGCCAGGCTTCGAGCGGGAGGATGGGCAAGCCTGCCCTAAGGAACATGCGACAGACGGAGAATCATAGGATGATAATTACATGCCCCTCTCCGAAGATGAAGTGAGCCTCGGCGACGAAGAATTCATCGTGCCTGAGGATCCCGTCGAGCAGGAGCGCTTCAAGCGTCGGCTTATAGCCACAGCAAAAAGCCTGAAGAAAAAGCAGCAGCAGCTTCAAGCTGATCAAGATCTGCTAGCGGATAGATGGACCGAGGTCCTGACAGCCGAGGAATACGAACTCGAGTGCCCAACCAAAAGTTACCCAAAGCGCAGGTTGCTACCCCAACTCGAGGAGGAAGCATTAAAGCCTACACTACCAGCGTATGATGCGGCTGACCGGCCACCTCGTGGCCGAGACAAAGCGGCGTATCAGCCCGAAGTCCTGCCCGCACACCGTCGCCAGTCAAACAAAAACACCAAGGCCTGGGGCTACACGCAGGACCTGCGAGACATATTGGAAAACAAAGCAGGACATACAAGATCGATCTACGGATCACGGGGGCGCGCCCCAACGTGTGACGATGACCGTCACGCTGGATATACTAAAAGTAAATCCGGTCGGGCCGAATACAACAGACAAGACTCGTATGAACTGTGTCGCCCGACACAGAGGCGCCGCACACCCCCTATGCTTCACCGACGAAGTAATGGATCACGAATTCCCAGAAGGGTTTAAACCCGTGAACATTGAATCATATGATGGTACAACAGACCCCGCGGTATGGATTGAAGATTTCCTCCACCACATCCACATGGCCCGCGGTGACGATCTATATGCCATCAAGTACCTCCCACTAAAACTCAAAGGTCCGGCTCGGCATTGGCTGAATAGCTTGCCGGCAAACTCCGTTGGCAGTTGGGAGAACTTGGAAGACGCATTCCTTGAAAACTTCCAGGGCACTTATGTGCGACCACCGGATGCTGATGACTTGAGTCACATAACCCAACAGCCGAGGAAGTCAGCCAGGAAATTCTGGACTCGGTTCCTAACTAAAAAGAACCAAATTGTCGACTATCCAGATGCCGAGGCCTTAGCGGCATTTAAGCATAACATCCACGACGAGTGGCTCGCCCGACACCTTGGCCAAGAGAAGCCGAAGTCCATGGCAGCCCTCACGACACTCATGACCCGCTTTTGTGAGGGCGAGGACAGCTGGCTGGCTCGCAGCAACAACACATCAAGAAATCCCGGCAATTCAGATGCCAGAGATAGCAACGGCAATCCACGTCACAACAGACACAAGCGCCGCAACAATGGCGACAACGCCGAAGACACGGCAGTCAATGCCGGATTCAGTGGCTCTAAATCCAGTCAGCGGAAAAAGCTGTTCAAAAGAAGCAACCCGGGCCCGTCCAGTTTGGACCGCATACTCGATCGCTCGTGTCAAATTCACGGCACCCCCGATAAACCAGCCAACCACACCAACAGAGAATGCTGGGTGTTCAAATAGGCCGGCAAGTTGAATGCTGAAAACAAGGAAAAGGGGCTGCATAGCGACGACGACGAGGAGCCCCGGCCGCTGAACACAGGAGGACAGAAGAAATTTCCTCCCCAAGTGAAAACGGTGAACATGATATACGCAACCCATATTCCCAAGCGGGAACGGAAGCATGCACTAAGGGACGTCTATGCGATGGAGCCAGTCGCCCCGAAGTTCAACCCATAGTCTTCTTGTCCGATCACTTTCAATCACAGGGACCATCCTACCAGTATCCGTCATGGCAGTTCTGCCACATTGGTCCTAGACCCCATCATTGACGGATTTCACCTCACTCGAGTCCTTATGGACGGTGGCAGCAGCCTGAACCTGCTCTATCAGGATACAATGCGCAAAATGGGTATCGACCCCTCGAGGATCAAACCCACAAAAACCACCTTTAAAGGTGTCATACCAGGTGTAGAGGCCTGTTGAATGGGCTCAATCACACTGGAAGTGGTCTTCGGATCTCCGGACAACTTCCGAAGCGAGGAGTTGATCTTTGATATCATCCCCTTCCGCAGTGGCTATCACGCACTGCTCGGACGAACCGCATTCGCCAGATTCAATGCGGTACTGCATTATGCATACCTCAAGCTCAAAATGCCAGGACCTTGCGGGGTTATGACAGTTGATGGAAACACAGAGTGCTCGCTCCGTACAGAGGAGCACACTGCGGCCCTCGCAACAGAAGTACAAAGCAGCCTTCTGAGGCAAACCGCCAATTTGGCGATAAAGCCCCCGGACACCTTCAAGCGAGTCCGAAGTACCCTGCAACAGGATCGCCCGGCACGTTCAGAGCTCGCGTAGCAATTCGGCCTCCATCCTAGTCCCAGTCAAGTGGCAAAATTTGTGCCACCCATACATAATTACGCACTGAAGATACCATGGGCATATGCGGAGGAATGACTATGGCACGACCCACAATGCGGCTCAACCACCTCAGGACCCGTATATCTTTACCATTTTCTTCCTTTTAGGACCCTATTCTCTAAAGGCCCTCTCCGATAGCCTGATTATCGGACCCATCACGGGAAGGAAACACCAAGAAAGCAAGAAGCTTCGGCATACAAAGGAATCCCCAGGTGGTCGCTGATAACGGTCGCTATACCTGTTTTACATACCCACACGCAGCTTGCCCTTGGATAGGACATGTCAAATAGTCCTATTTTTGCTTATTGCACTACTTGCATACATACGCTTTGACGTATCATTTAAATAACAATGTACATCGTTAGCTTATGTAGCGACCAGACCTCAAACGGTCCAATCTCTGTGCTCCGGTGTCATCCCTGGATCAGTAATGCTGACACCACACAGTACTTGAAGGATTTATAACAGAGTAGCAATCACACACTTATTACATTGAGTGTCTCAAAAGAGAACTTATTACAATAAATATGGCTTAAGGCCATCTAATAACGATAACAGCGGGAGGCTTGGAAGATAAGTGAGTCCATCAACTCCAACGACATCACTGAGTATAGAACCACGACCTAAAAACACCTTACTCGTCGTCTAAAAAGTCTGCAACATGAACGTTGCAGCTCGAAACGGGTCAGCACATGGAATATGCTGGCAAAGTAACACATACAGAACAAATAACAGAAATAGGCTATACTATATGCATATTTGGCTGGTGGAAAGCTCTATGGTTACAGTTTTGCGTAAAGCCAATTTTTCCCTACTACAAAGGAATAAATTTTATTTAACTATCATGGTGGTTGCTCTCACGTTCGAGTGTTTGCTCGTCATTAGGCCGGTGAGTTACATTTTTGCTCATTGCAGTCGCCTCCGGGGTTCTTCGCACCTGGGTAGTACCAGGACCCTTGTGCCCCGGACTGCACTGCCCGCCCTATGACCCAAAACTCAAAATGAGTCTCGTTCAAAAGATTCTTCCCATTATCATTATATAGAGAGGCGGAGGCGCGTAGCAATAAAAAAGCTTGTATTGTCCGATAAAAGGTTTCCCCCGAGCCCCCTTCCAAAAGGAATAGAAGGCGAAAGCTAGACCTATTCGTTTGATAAAGTCTAGCTTTGTCAACTATTTGAAAAGGAAGATTCGAACAGGAAACTAATTCAACGGAAAAGAAATCCGGAATGCAAATGTGCGGTTCTGAATGCATTAGGCAGAGCCCTTGTTTGCTATTAAAAAACGTGTCCAACAAAGACTTTGAGCTTAGCTTAAGATCTTCGTATTTCAAGTCCACCGGCATGGGACCTGACCTTGGGAATATGCCCCGCCCTGTCCTCTAAGATATGAGATCCACCCACACCCAAACCTGGAAAAGCGGCAGGCTCTAGTCGAACTCCATACCAGAAGAGAAGAGAACCCTTTCCGTTGGAAGAAAGAGAAAAGGGGCCGGGCTATGCACTTCAAGAGAACCAACCCAAAATGGGCCACTTCAAATAGGTTCATTGCTCCGGCCTAGAATACGATTAATCTGGTCGGAGGACCGACCTGGGTTTTCACGAGCGTAGGCAGGTCCTGGAGTGCCCGTCAAGGGCGCTAGCGCATACCCCGGGGTGATCATCACCACCTGCACCTCACATCTCGGCACAGTGGAACGTGTAACCCGCCTGCTGTCCAAGTCAACCACTGAATTTCCTGTAATTCATAGCGCCTAACAGAACGTAGCAGCCGAATATTCGAGTAAATTCACCTTTTTCTATGAAAGCAAGGATTGGGCTGGGTTGCTTATTCGTCATCACGGAGCAACCCGGTACCTTTTCTTAGGCGAGCGACTGAGACGAGAGCTTTCAATTATGCCGTTTTGGTCAAATCCCAGGGCCTCGTGATCTCCATGAACAGAGATCACTACACAAAAACAACTATATGAAAAACTTGCTTGCTTTTACTTTCCGACGCCAATGCCAACAAGTGCTTTCCTGACTCGAGAACGAGTACATACGCTTTCTCCGATGCTTGCTCTTGTTACGAGCTTCTACCCGACCAATTAGCCCAGAGCACTAATACGCTTTCTTTCCTCGAACAAGTACCTTTCCTTCGAACGAGGTATTACAGGCCAATCCTACTCCACTAGTACCAATAGCAACTTGCAGTCAATTAGGCTATATGATCTTTGCTTGTGGCATCTCTAACTATTCGGTTAGCGTCTTTCACTTAATGAATCACGCGTTTTTCAAAGCATTACTCTTCCTGAGTGCGGGTTCGGTGATTCATGCCATGTCGGATGAGCAAGATCTCTTTTTCATTAAGTATCATTAACAGACCGCTTGCTTACGAGCTTGGTAGCCGCCTTGGAGCCGAGGCAGACGGAGGAACCTCTCGAACCTGGAATCCACTTTCCACTTGTCCTCCATATGCTCGGGTCTGCTGTTTGACCAGTATCTAATGCTATTTCTTACTTCGACCAGACGGGCACTTTCGCGTAGACACGCTCTCAATCCCAATTAAGCATCATCATTAAAAAACCAAAAAAATTAATTAGAGTAACATGATGAGATTCACATGATAATCTAAGTACTAGATAATCAAGATGTCCATAACCGGGGACATGGCTAACCATGATTAGTTCATACACTCTGCAGAGGTTTGCACACTTTTCCCCACAAGACTCGATCTCCTCCATTGGGATTCTTGCACTACATGGTGTTTGAGAAATGGATGACCGAGACATAGTCTTTCAGAAGCGCTGGCACCTTAAGATCAGGTAGACCGTTACACCTACTTTCCCCTACATTTGCTAGTCTACCACTGTAAGAGTTCGCACAACTTAGTCAACTATGCTAGAGCCCGTAGTAGCTTGTGGCTGCACACGGAAGTTTCTAGTATGAATAATCTCATGATCCCTTTGAGCCTGGGTGGTGGTCCAAAAGAAAACAGGCAATCACTGGAATACCCAGGTGCCTCAATCCACCCAGATGTGTGTTTAAGTTGCCACCTTAGATAAACCATTAATTTAACAAACTCACATCTGTCATGGATTTCACTCTCCCAATCCACGTCTACTAGCATAGCATGGCATAATAAGCAAACGTAGAAGTAACTCCCAAAGGTTTGATAATAAAACAGGTGATAGGTACTACCTCATCTACTTCCCAAAACCCACAATTTAATTAGACCCTAATCATGCAATGTGTGAGGATTGATCTAATGCAATAAAAACTGGGTAGTAGGAGTTATGATCAAAGTGTTACTTGCCTTGCTGATGATCCGCAAAACCTAGCGATTCGAAGTAGCAAGCGGCGCACTCCGGGTACTCTATCGCAAACAAACAAGCATACAATAAGTACTCAACTAATGCACAGGTAAAAATCAAATAAGAGATCTAACCAGAAAGTTCAACTTAAGAACTCCGGTTGGCAAAGAGAATCAAATCGAACGAAACAACGAAAGACAAACGGCAAAAGAAATAAGCTTTGTTTACTATTCTGGATCTAGGTCAAATTTTACAGAGGGAAAAACTTGTTTGAGTTGGTTAAACGGAAAGAGGGTTTCGAGACGAAACTCCACGCGCTTGAATCGCCTGATTCCGATAAACGAGCGAAAATTATACTAGAACGAAAATCGGATCAGAAAAATCACGGATTTAATCCGAGAAAAGAAAAACGATGAACAGATTAACGAACGAACGTTCGTTATCTGGATCTAAACGATGAACGCATTCGTTAAAACAAACGAACGAGCGAACGCTCGCTAAATAAACTAAACCAAAAAAACTGATCTATAAAAAAAATGGATCTGAAAAAAACCTGAAAAAAACTGACGGAAAAATCGAACAGTTTTTCTAAAAAAAACGGCGGCGGCGGTCAACCTTGTCGGCGGCGAACTCCGGCGGCGGCGGCGACTTAGGGCGGCGGCGGCTTAGGGTTTGGGGCGGCGGGCCGTGGCTTTGGGCTGGCTCGGCCCGGGGTCGCGCTATATAAAGCCTCCCCCCCCGGAGGAGTCTGGGCCGGATACGGCCCGTAGGTCGGTTCGCGCGTTTTTTTAAATAATTACGCTCAGAAAAAAACAAAAGGAAAACTAAATGGACTCCAAAAATCCCGAAATAAATTTTCCCCGGCTTCTAAAATCAAGCCGCACAGGATGAACATTTATTTGGGGCTTAAATGCAATTTTGAAAAACGCGCATTTTTCCTAAATTGAAATAAAATAGCAAATAAAACCAAAATAAAATCTTATTTGATTTTTTAATTAAATCCTCAATATTTCTCTATTTTGGGAAAGTCATTTTATTCCCTCTCTCATATTCTGATAATAGAAATAATTGAAGATAAAATAAATAAAATCAAATGATCCTATTTTCAAAATTTGAGAAAACTCAAATATGAAAATAACGAAATCCCCAACTCTCTCTCCGAGGGTCCTTGAGTTGCGTAGAATTTCTAGGATCAACCAAAATGCAATAAAATATGATATGCAATGATGATATATTGTATAACATTCCAAATTGAAAATTTGGGATGTTACAAACCTACCCCCTTAAGATGAATCTCGCCCTCGAGATTCGGGTTGGCTAGAAAATAGGTGAGGGTGGTCCTTCAGCAATTCTTCCTCTCATTCCCAGGTGGCTTCATCCTCCGTGTGGTGGCTCCATTGAACTTTGCAAAACTTGACAACCTTGCTGCGGGTGACTCGGCTGGCATACTCAAGAATCTTGACTATCCAACTGAATCGCTTCCAGCGGTACTGTATCTCTTAGCGGTATATCAGCCATCTCCGCGTGGCACTTCTTCAACTGTGAAACATGGAATACATCATGAACTCCTGACAATCCTTCGGGCAATTCCAACTTGTAGGCTACTTCTCCCATACGCTCCAAAACTTTGTATGGTCCTACAAAATGTGGCGCTAACTTTCCCTTAACTCCAAAGCTCTTAACTCCTCATAGTGGAGATACTCGAAGATAAACTCGGTCTCCGACTTCGTAAACTATCTCCTTGCATTTTGAATCTGCATAGCTCTTCTATCTAGACCGGGCTACCTTGAGCCTATCGCGAATCAATTTTACTTTCTGTTCAGACTCCTTAATCAGATCCGGTCCAAACAACTAACGGTCTCCAACTTCATCCCACGACAATGGGGTCCTGCACCTCCTTCCGTACAAGGCTTCAAAAGGGGCCATCTTCAAACTGGTTTGATAACTATTGTTGTAAGAGAACTCTACATATGGCAAATTGTCGTCCCAACTAGATCCATAATCTAGCGCACAAGCTCTCATCATATCCTCCAAAATCTGATTGACTCTCTCGGCCTGTCCATCTGTCTGTGGATGGAAAGCTGTACTGAACTCTAGCCTGGTACCCAAAGTTTCATGCAACTGATTCCGGAACTTTGAGGTAAACTGGGTTCCTCTATCTGATACGATGCTCCTTGGAACTCCATGCAGACATACGATCCTGGTCATGTATATCTTTGCTAACTTAGCACTGGTATAGGTAGTCTTCACTGGAATGAAATGAGCTACCTTTGTCAAACGGTTGACTACAACCCATATCGAGTCATAGCCTGAACGAGTTCTGGGCAATCCTGTAATAAAATCCATTCCTAACTTATCCCACTTCCATTCGGGTATTGGCAATGGCTGTAGCAATCCTGCTGGCTTCTGATGCTCTGCCTTTACTCTTTGACATACATCACAAACTTCTACATACTCTGCAATATGCTTCTTCATTCCGGTCCACCAGAAAGTATCCTTCAAATCCAAATACATCTTGGTATTTCCTGGGTGAATCGAATACGGTGAATCATGGGCCTCCTGCAGAATTAACTTCCTGATCTCTGAATCATTAGGCACATAAACACGGTCTTCAAACCATAAGGTATCGTGCTCATCCTCACGAAATCCTTTAGCTTTTGCTTTGCTCATTTTCTCCTTAATAGAAGCGATCTCCTTGTCAGTCCTTTGAGCTTCTCTGATCTTATCCATCAAAGTAGACTGAATCTCCAATGCTGCTACATTGCCTCTCGGGACTATCTCCAAACACAGCTCACGAAGATTCTCGGCTAACTCTCTTGGTAAATCTCCCATCATTAAAGTGTTGACATGGCTTTTACGGCTGAACGCCCAGCTACTACGTTAGCCTTTCCAAGGTGATAATGCAATCTCATATCATAATCCTTGATGAGCTCCAACCATCTCCTTTGCATGAGATTCAACTCCTTCTGCGTGAAAATATACTTCAAACTCTTGTGATCCGTGTACACCTCATAATGGTTTCCAATGAGAAAATGTCTCCAAGTCTTCAATGCATGCACTATGGCTGCTAACTCCAAATCATGTGTGGCATAATTCAATTCATGAGGCTTAAGCTGTCGTGAGGCATATGAAACAACTCTTCCTTCCTGCGTAAGCACTGCTCCAAGTCCTCGACATGAAGCGTCGCAATACACCTCATAATCCTTGGTCTGATCTAGCAAAATCAACACTGGTGATGTAACCAAACGTTTCTTCAACTCCTGGAAACTGGCCTCACATTCCTCGGTCCATATGAACTTGGTATCCTTCTTTAATAACTCCGTCATAGGCTTTGCAATCTTCGAGAAATTTTCAATGAATCTCCGGTAGTATCCTGCGAGTCCAAGAAAACTCCGGATCTCTCTAACTGTTGTTGGAGCTTCCCAATTTGTTACAGTGTCAACCTTGGTGGGATCTACTACTATACCTTCTCCGGATATAACGTGTCCGAGAAATCCAACTTCCTTTAACCAAAATTCACATTTTCTAAACTTGGCATATAACTGATATTCTCTGAGCTTACCAAGTACCAAACGCAAATGCTCCTTATGCTCCTCTTCATTCTTCGAGTAAACCAGGATATCATCAATGAACACTATGACGAACTTATCCAAAAACTCCATAAATACTTTGTTCATCATGTTCATAAAATATGCAGGTGCGTTAGTCAGACCAAATGACATAACGGTGTACTCATACAGCCCATACCTGGTGGTAAAAGCCGTCTTATGTATATCCTGTTCTTGAATCTTCAACTGATGGTATCCTGATCGCAGATCGATCTTGGAAAATACCTTAGCTCTTTGCAATCGATCAAACAGATCATTGATCATCGGTAGTGGGTACTTGTTCTTGTTTGTTACTTCATTCAATCCTCGATAGTCAACAACCATCCTTAACGATCCATCCTTCTTCTCCACTAGAAGTACTGGCGATCCCCAAGGCGAAGAACTTGGGCGAATATATCCTTTATCCAGTAACTCCTTAATCTGCTTTTTAATCTCTTCCAAATCCTTTGCGGGCATCCTATATGGTCTCTTAGATATTGGCCCTATGCCTGGCAAAAGCTCAATCAAAAACTCAATATCTCTATCTGGTGGCATGCCTGGCAACTCTTCTGGAAATACATCAGGGAAATCCTTCACTACTGGTACTTCCTCCTGAACAACTCCTGTTAATGAATTCACTTGAGTCCTTTTTGGGAATGCCGGGATACATACTTGATCCTTCTTCCTTCTGGGGTGGTAAGCAAAATTGACTTACTGGAGCAATCGATGTTTCCTCCATACATCGACAGCCAATCCATACCCAGAATTACATCCAAACCTTGTGATTCCAAAATGATCAAATCCGAGGGAAACACATGCCTACCTATACTCAATGGCACTTGAAAACATCCCTTACTAGCCATATACTCTGCTCCTGGTGAGCTTACTGACATAGGTGTTCTAAGAACTTTGGTGGGCAGGTTATACTTATCCACAAAATCCCCTTGATATGTATGAA
Organism: Triticum urartu; assembly: GCF_056163025.1. NCBI lineage: Eukaryota > Viridiplantae > Streptophyta > Magnoliopsida > Poales > Poaceae > Triticum > Triticum urartu. The sequence continues at coordinate 430,912,637 of NC_141879.1, forward strand.
TGCGATGCACCAGTATTGAAAAGAACGAGTGCAGTAAATGACTTAACCAAAAACTTACCGATTACTGCATCCGGCTGCTCTTCAACCTCCTCCACGTTAACGTGGTTCACCTGTCCCCTATTGAAAGGGTTCGGCTTCTTCCCAGAGCTTCCATTGCCATTTCCATTCTGTGATTCAGGACATTCATTGGCATAATGTCCGGTCTTCTGGCACTTAAAGAAAGTGACTTGGCTCAGGTCTCTCTTGGCTGGGGTTGATGGGTTGGTACGGTTCTGGCCGTTGCTTCCTCCATTCCCATTCCCATTCTTGGTTCCATTATGATTGTGCGAGCTACCTCCTCCATGGGTATGCTGAAAATGTCCTCCCGGTCTAGGGGTAAAACGTGGCTTCTGCTGAGCTCCTGAATTGTACTTTCCTTGTCCATACTTCCTCTTGCGATTCTCAATCTCCTGCCGCTTCCCTTCAATCACGAGAGCACGATCTACCAACTCCTGGTAGTTGTTGAAGGTTGCTACCATCAACTGCATGCTCAACTCATCATTCAGTCCTTCCAGAAACTTCTCCTACTTAGCTGCATCCGTAGCAACGTCATCTGGGGCATAACGTGCTAGCTTACTAAAGTCCTCCACATACTGGCCAACTGTCCGTCCTCCTTGGCGCAAGTTGTGAAACTCTCGCTTCTTCATGGCCATAGCTCCTGCTGAAACATGGGCAGTACGGAAAGCCCGCTGGAACTGGTCCCATGTGACAGTGTCGATAGGGAAAGTGGCGGTGAAATTCTCCCACCATGATCTGCGGGTCCTTCAAGCTGATGTGCGGCAAACTTCACCTTTTCCGCATCTGTGCATCCTGTCGTGGTCAACTCCCTTGCTGTCTTGCGGAGCCAATCATCTGCTACTATAGGCTCGGTGCTACTGGAAAACACCGGCGGATTCAGGCTAAGAAAACGGGCTAAGTGATCAACAGGTGGTGGTGGTGGTGGGTTGTTGTTGTTGTTCCCCTGATTCTGATTCTGGACTAGCAACTGCATCAATGTGTTCTGCTGCTGGATCAACTGGGTGAGCTCCAGTGGGAAGGTAAATCCGGGGTCACATCTTGGAGGCATCTGAGGGTTTAGAAAAGATGAGATTTAAGAATAGAGAGGGGTCTAGAGAGAAAACACTACCCATATGCACATGAGGCAAAACCAAACAATTCACTTCATTCAATCAAACAAGGGCATACAATCGATCTCACTATCGCAAAAGTGCTCGGACTACTATATTTACATGGTGGACTAATACTACTATTGGGATGGTCTACTAGAAATATTCTTCGGTTGCAGACTCCATGATATCTGCTCCAGCTTCATCAACATAGTCATCATCGCTATCATCTGGATCCGAGTCGGTGTCGTCGATGATGATGTAGTCTTCCGGGCGAATCTCCTTGGGTTCTTGTCTTCTTCTACTGGTGTAGGGACTCCCGTAAATATTCCGATCTTCTTGATCAGATCGTCATTCTTCTCCACTAATACTTTGATTTCCTCTTCGTAATCTTCACGTGTAGCCTTGAGTTCTTCCTCCAGTTCCTTGATTCTTGTCTTCGCCTTCTTCGGATCTATCATGTCTGCGCACATCTGGTTCTCCTAACGTCGAATGTGCTGGTTTAACTCCTGGATAAAAGCTGCAACTGATCTATCCTTCCTGGTGCTGATCATCTCCCAGTGCTCATCTCGGTGCCCACAAATCTGGTAGATTGTATCCTTGAGATCATTGCGGTAAACTTCTCCAATGCGTCCCATGGCGATGTGAGCTGCCATGCTCTTTCCTAGACTCCAGGTTGGTGCATCAAAGGAAAACTCTATGGGCTCAGCGACTGGCATGAACGTCCTTCCTGGAACTTGAACTTGAATCATCCAACGCTCTTCTTCAGGTAAAGTGGCATTGTAGGTTCCGGTGAAGCTTGGTACTCCTATGTTCAGATATCTAGTGACTTCCTTCAAGTGACGTCCAAAGGGTGTATCTTCATCCGGTTGCGTGAACTTGTTCCTTGCATCCGCAATCCTAAAAGAGTAGAAAATATGAGGAGTCAGAATGAGAAGAGTGAGTAGTGATCTAGGGCTTTAGCTTAGTGGTCGTGTCCTACAGTCAGCGTGTGCTCTGATACCATCTTGTAGCAACCAGACCTCAAACGGTCCAATCTCTGTGCTCTGGTGTCATCCCTGGATCAGTAATGCTGACACCACACAATACTTGAAGGATTTATAACAGAGTAGCAATCACACACTTATTACATCGAGTGTCTCAAAAGAGAACTTATTACAATAAATATGGCTTAAGGCCATCTAATAACAATAACAGCGGAAGGCTTGGAAGATAAGTGAGTCCATCAACTCCAATGGTATTACTGAGTATAGAACCACGACCTAAAAACACCTTACTCGTCGTCTGAAAAGTCTGCAACATGAACGTTGCAGCCCGAAACGGGTCAGCACATGGAATATGCTGGCAAAGTAACACATACAGAACAAATAACAGAAATAGGCTATACTATATGCATATTTGGCTGGTGGAAAGCTCTATGGTTACAGTTTTGCGTAAAGCCAATTTTCCCCTACTACAAAGGAATAAATTTTATTTAACTATCATGGTGGTTGTTAAACATTGAGAGTGTAGACACCCTCTCAATCCCAATTAAGCATCATCATTAAAAAACCCAACAAAATTAATTAGAGTAACATGATGAGATTCACATGATAATCCAAGTACTAGATACTCAAGATGTCCATAACCGGGGACACGGCTAACCATGATTAGTTTATACACTCTACAGAGGTTTGCGCACTTCTCCCCACAAGACTCGATCTCCTCCGTTGGGATTCTCGCACTACATGGTGTTTGAGAAACGGATGACCGAGACATAGTCTTTCAGAAGCGCTAGCACCTTACGATCGGGTAGACCGCTACACCTACTTTCCCCTACATCTGCTAGTCTACCACTGTAAGAGTTCGCACAACTTAGTCAACTATGCTAGAGCCCATAATAGCTTGTGGCGGCACACGAAAGTTTCTAGTATGAATAATCTCATGATCCCTTTGAGCCTGGGTGGCGGTCCAAAAGAAAACAGGCAATCGCTGGAATACCCAGGTGCCTCAATCCACCCAGATGTGTGTTTAAGTTGCCACCTTAGATAAACCATTAATTTAACAAACTCACATCTGTCATGGATTTCACTCTCCCAATCCACGTCTACTAGCATAGCATGGCATAATAAGCAAACGTAGAAGTAACTCCCAAAGGTTTGATAATAAAACACGTGATAGGTACTACCTCATCTACTTCCCCAAACCCACAATTTAATTAGACCCTAATCATGCAATGTGTGAGGATTGATCTAATGCAATAAAAACTGGGTAGTAGGAGGTATGATAAAAGTGTTACTTGCCTTGCTGATGATCCGCAAAACCTAGCGATTCGAAGTACCAAGCAGCGCACTCCGGGTACTCTATCGCAAACAAACAAGCATACAATAAGTACTCAACTAATGCACAGGTAAAAATCAAATAAGAGATCTAACCAGAAAGTTCAACTTAAGAACTCCGGTTGGCAAAGAGAATCAAATCGAACGAAACAACGAAAGACAAAGGGCAAAAGAAACAAGCTTCATTTACTATTCTAGATCTAGGTCAAATTTTACAGAGGGAAAAACTTGTTTGAGTTGGTTAAACGGAAAGAGGGTTTCGAGACGAAACTCCAGGGGCTTGAATCGCCTGATTCCGATAAACGAGCGAAAAGTTATACTAGAACGAAAATCGGAACAGAAATCGCGATAAGAAAAATCACGGATTTAATCCATGAAAAAAAAACGACGAACAGATTAACAATGAACGTTCGTTATCTGGACCTAAATGATGAACGCGTTCGTTAAAACGAACGAACGAGTGAACACTCGCTAAATAAACTAAACTGAAAAAAATGATCTATCGAAAAAACGGATCTAAAAAAAACCGACGGAAAAACCGAACGGTTTTTCTAAAAAACGGCGGCAGCGGTGAACCTTGTCGGCAGTGAACTCCGGCGGTGGCGGTGGCTTAGGGCGGCGGCGGCTTAGGGTTTGGGGCGGCGGGGCGTGGCTTTGGGCTGGCTCGGCTCGGGGTCGCGCTATATAAAGCCTCCCCCCGGAGGAGTCCGGGCCGGATACGGCCCGTAGGTCAGTTCGCGTGTTTTTTTAAATAATTACGCTCAGAAAAAACAAAAGGTATACTAAACTGACTCCAAAAATCCCGAAATAAATTTTCCCTGACTTCTAAAATCAAGCCGCAGAGGATGAACATTTATTTGGGGCCTAAGTGCAATTTTGAAAAACACACATTTTTCCTAAATTCAAATAAAATAGCAAATAAAACCAAAATAAAATCTTATTTGATTTTTTATTAAATCCTCAATATTTCTTTATTTTGGGAAAGTCACTTTATTCCCTGTCTCATATTCTGATAATAGAAATAATTGAAGATAAAATAAATAAAATCAAATGATCCTATTTTCAAAATTTGAGAAAACTCAAATATGAAAATAACAAAATCCCCAACTCTCTCTCCGAGGGTCCTTGAGTTGCGTAGAATTTCTAGGATCAACCAAAATGCAATAAAATATGATATGCAATGATGATCTATTGTATAACATTCCAAATTGAAAATTTGGGATGTTACAGCTTATTATTGCATTTCTTCATATTTTTTCCTTGTCTGCTTTTTTACGACAAGTTGCACCCGTACATTTTGGTACGTCCAATGTGCCTGGGGCTTCAGTGTACCCCATAACACGGCAAGAAAAGTTCGAACACTTTCGACAGTGTGGCATCCCAAACTTATAGCATTATATGCATCAGCTCCGAATCATGTCTTGGGTCAATAGTTGGGTTTGCCCGGCTCCCATGTTTTGGTACCTTACGTTTCGCTATATCGGCTAAGGTAGCACTGGGAGAACTACTGTGATTGTGTCCTGGTTCTTTCGGACGAGCACCTCAGTAGAGAAAGCCGAAAACTGATTGTCATGATGCGGCGAGAGCTGGTCGCTGTTCGAGATGTCTCAAATCCTTAAAGATTTTTTCCGCTTCGGGTGATGAATCGGCCTTGTCTGATTTAGGCGTATATAGCGCCCCAAGTTCGGCCTTCCGAATACTAGGGGCTTCGCCAAAATTTAAAATTGTAGGCTTCTATGGCTAAGTGAGAGTGATAAAGCTGTATAGTCCGATTGCCTTGTTCGCTGTGCTAAACACCTCCTTAAAGGACCAATTTTTTTTTGGATAAAGACTGTTTAAGATTTATCCCGAACACCTCAGTACTAGTTACATGGGGGCAGAAGCCGACGACTGGCCAACTCTCAGATTTTATAAACGGCCGCATAGAAGGTAATATTTTAAATCGATAAGCGTTATATAGCGCACATGAACTCATTTTCATATTACAAGATCACATGAGTACATTCATTCAAATATTACATCATTAGCAGATTCCTCCACCACAAGGCGGACACTCTTCAGGACATTGTCATAATACTTTTCGGGGTGGCGATGCTCCTTGCCTTCCGGTGGCGCCTCCTTCACCGGCTTTTCGGCATCCATCTTCGCCCAGTGCACTTTCGCACGGGCAAAGGCCGTGCACGCACCTTCAATGCAGACGGACCGCTTTATGACTTCAAACCATGGGCATGCATTCACAAGCCGCTTTACCAGGCCAAAGTAGCTGTCAGGTAGGGGCTCGCCAGGCCACATTCGGACTATGAGACCCTTCATGGCCAGTTCGGCCTCCTTGTGAAGCTCGACCAGTTGCTTCAGCTGGTCGCTCAAGGGCATCAGATGTTCGGTCCCAGCATATTGTGACCAGAACAACTTTTCCGTCGAGATCCCTTCATCGGCCCGGTAGAACTCTGTGGCATCCGATACGCTGCGTGGTAGATCTGCAAACGCTCCTGGAGAGCTCCGAATTCGGGTAAGTAAAAGGAAAGTCTCCTTCACATGCTTGCTTTGCATAATGAATGGCTTACCCGCCGCTATCTTCTTGACCGCATGAATCTCCTAGAGGGCCTTTTGGGCTTCGGCCTTGTAATTTTGTGTGTTCTCGAGGGCCTTCGCAAGCTCGGACCCCTGCGTCTTAGAGTCACGCTCCAAGGACTCGTATTTCTTGACGAAATCCTGGAGCTCTTGCTGAACCTCGCCAACTCGGGCCTCTTGCTTCTCGCGCTTGATGCGCTCCTTGGCCGCTCTGTCTTCAGCCTCAGACAACGGCTTCTTCACGGCTGCCACTTCGGTCATGGCCCCTAGCAAAATTCATGATGATCCTATGATCTAATAACCACTTTTTTTCTTTATCAATATATAGACGGGCTATCACTTACCTTTGTTCTCTTCGAGCTGCCTCTTGGTAAGGCCGAGCTCTTCCTTGGACCGCTCAAGGCCCCGCTTCAGTCCGGAGACCTCCACAATATGAGCGGCAGCGGCCAGCAGCGAAGCCTGCTTATTCACATAGACATATTCTGATTAGACTCCTGTGATTGTTATTTGATCCTCTGTTCGGCCTTTCTTTGCGAACACCAAACAGAGCATCAGGGGCTACTATCTATGCTGTGATATTTTCTCATAATTTGGTTACTTACCTCAAAGCCTGTTAGGAGGCTGGCACAGGCTTCTGTCAATCCGCTTTTGGTGGACCGAACCTTCTCGACCACGACACTCATGATGGTGTGGTGCTCTTCATTAATGGAAGCGCCGCGAAGCACTTCTAGCAAGTTTTCCGATGCCTCTAGATGGACAAAGGCCATCGGCATAGACGGCTTGCCCCCCTTAGCGAGGGGTCGCCTGACAGAATCCGGAACCACTAGAGGTTCCGGCGCAGTATCCGGCTGGGGGCCAAACTTGCTGCGGCCCCCGTCATTAGAACCCATAGGAGTCTTACCCCCCATGCGCCCGACATCTGGGATGTTGCCTTGGGGCGCCTCTAGAATTATCTCCCCTTGGTCCGGTGCCCTCTGAGACAACACCTCGATGTCGTCCGTGGGCCGGGGGGACGTAGCTGTCGGGAGTGAATCGCTGTTCATCGCCGACTGGCCCAAAGACCCATCCGAAGAAGATACGTCGATGTGGACTTTGGATGGACTGCACGATCATGTTTGACATGATAAGAAGCAATAAAACAAAACATACCAGAACTATTATAGTATCCAGATACTTACGACTTTGCCAAGGGCTTGTCCCTAGGAAACCACTCCTCGTCGCTGTAAGCGGCTGTTGTGGAGTGGTCCGGAAGGAGGGTCCTTCCCTTCTTGGACCCTTTGGCCACCCTATATGGGGCGGCCTTCCTTTTCTTGTCCCCCCCGATTGGGGGGGGGGAGAACTTTCCTCTTCCTCCTCCTCATTTTCGTGGGAGGAGTGCGCCTTGGTGTTTTTGGATGATGAGTCTGATATAACCTTGTGCCGGAGACCTTTCCTGGTCCCCGCGGCCTTCTTCTTGGCCTTCTTCTCCGGCGCATCATAGGGCGCCGGAACCAGCATCTCCGTTAAGAGAGCCTTTGCTGGATCTTTGGGTAGTGGGGCCGGACAATCGATCCGCTCCGCTGTCGCTACCCAGTCCTGTTAAAATGGCGTGGAGGCTCAGATCCCTCACATGATTATACTGGTGAAAGGAACATCTTGTGAGATATAAAGAGCTTACCGAATTGGCAGGGTGCTTTGCGCTGAGTCCGCGGTCCTCGGTAAGGGGAGTAGGTACCTCGGCGGCCTTGAACAACACCTTCCAGACGTCTTTGTGCATCGTGTCGAAAAGCTCTCGCAACGTCTGGTGCTTGGCCGGGTCGAACTCCCACATATTGAATGCCCGTCTTTGACACGGAAGGATCCGGCGGAAGATCATGACCTGGACCATGTTGACAAGCTTGATTTTCTTGCTTATCATATTTTTAACACAGCTCTGGAATCCGGTCAGCTCCACCGATGAACCCCAGGATAGGCCCTTCTCTTTCCAGGAGGTGAGCCGCATGGGGATGCCGGATCGAAATTCGGGGGCCGCCACCCAGTCGGTGTCGCGCGGCTCGGTGATATAGAACCACCCCGATTGCCACCCCTTCATGGTCTCCACATAGGAGCCTTCGAGCCAGGTGACGTTGGGCATTTTGCCCACCATGGCGCCTCCGCACTCCGCTTGCTGGCCGACCACCACCTTCGGTTTCACGTTGAAGGTCTTCAGACACAGGACGAAGTGGGGCTTGATGCGGAGGAAGGCCTCGCACACGACGATAAACGCTGAGATGTTGAGGATGAAATTGGGGGCCAGATCATGGAAGTCCAGCCCGTAGTAGAACATGAGACTGCGGACAAATGGGTGGAGGGAAAATCCCAGTCCACGAACAAAGTGGGTGAGGAATACAACCCTCTCATGGGGTTCTGGAGTAGGGACGATCTACCTCGCGTCTGGGAGCCGGTGCGCGATGTCTGCGGCCAGGTATCCGGCTTACCGGAGCTTCGTAATGTCCTCCTCCGTAATGGAGGAGACCATCCACTTGCCTCCCGCTCCGGACATGTTTGGAATGGCTTTGCGGAGAAGATGAGAACTTGGGCGCTGGAGCTCGAGTGCGCGAGAATGGATGGGCATGGGAAGAAGAAGGCGTGGGTGAAAAAGAGGAATCCTTGTCCCTTTATAAAGGTGGTAGAAACTGTGCGCCTCCCCACTTGCCCCATAAAATCGCTTATTCCCCAAACGCCGCGATTGATGGCACGGTTGGGTTACCCATACCCGTATTGATGAGAATCCCGTGATAAGGGGACACGATCTCTGCTTCGACAAGACGTGCCAAGGAAATCGCCTCGCAACATGTGCAGCAGCTGGTTTAGGAAAACGGTTTGAATAAAGATCGGGTCGTGGCGTGATGTCACGTTATGAAAAGTTGCAGCAGATTGGATTTGTGGAATATTGCACTCTCTACGGTGGTATGTGGAATTTGTTTCGCAGAGAAGGGCACAATCCTTGTGTTCAAAATCTTCTATGGAGTATTCGAAGAAGGAACCCGCCTTGCAATGCTGAAGACAATCTGCGCGTCGGACTCATCGTCATTGAAGCCTGGTTCAGGGGCTACTGAGGGAGTCCTAGATTAGGGGGTCCTCAGACAACCGAACTATGTACTTTTGCCGGACTGTTGGACTATGAAGGTACAAGATTGAAGGCTTCGTCCTGTGTCTAGGTGGGACTCTCCTTTGCGTGAAAGGCAAGGTTGGCGATTCGGATATGTAGATCTCCTTCTCTATAACTGACTATGTGTAACCCTAGCCCCCTCTGGTGTCTATATAAACCGGAGGGTTTAGTCCGTAGGACAAGAACAATCATAATCATAGGCTAGCTTCTAGGATTTAGCCTCTACGATCTCGTGGTAGATCAACTCTTGTAATACTCATATCATCAAGATCAATCAAGCAGGAAGTAGGGTATTACCTCCATCGAGAGGGCCCGAACTTGGGTAAACATTGTGTCCCCCGCCTCCTGTTACCGTCAGCCTTAGACGCACAGTTCGGGACCCCCTACCCGAGATCCTCCGGTTTTGACACCGACACTCATGAAGACCTAGGGCAATTTGAGGAAGCCCATCATTGGAATATACAAGCCAAGTTCTATAATGTAAAATTCCCACTAGTTTATGAAAGTGACAACATAGGAGACTCTCTATCATGAAGATCATGGTGCTACTTTGAAGCACAAGTGTGGAAAAAGGATAGTAACATTGCCCCTTCTCTCTTTTTCTCTCATTTCATTTTTTCCTTTTTTATTTGGGCCTTCTTCTTTTTTTGGCCTCTTTTTTTCTTTTTTTTCGTCTGGAGTCTCATCCCGACTTGTGGGGGAATCATAGTCTCCATCATCCTTTCCTCACTGGGACAATGCTCTAATAATGATGATCATCACACTTCTTTTTTACTTACAACTCAAGAATTACAACTCAATACTTAGAACAAAATATGACTCTATGTGAATGCCTCCGGCGGTGTACCGAGATATGCAATGAATCAAGAGTGACATATATGAAAGAATTATGAACGGTGGCTTTGCCACAAATACGATGTCAACTACATGATCATGCAAAGCAATATGACAATGATGAAGCGTGTCATAGCAAACGGAACGATGGAAAGTTGCATGGCAATATATCTCAGAATGGCTATGGAAATGCCATAATAGGTACATATGGTGGCTGTTTTGAGGAAGGTATATGGCGGGTTTATGGTACCGGCGAAAGTTGCGCGGTACTAGACAGGCTAGCAATTGTGGAAGGGTCAGGGTGCGTATAATCCATGGACTCAACATTAGTCATAAAGAACTCACATACTTATTGCAAAAATATATTAGTTATCAAAACAAAGTAATACCCGCATGCTCCTAGGGGGATAGATTGGTAGGAAAAGACCATCGCTCGTCCCCGACCGGCACTCATAAGGAAGGCAATAAATAAATAAATCACGCTCCGACTTCATCACATAACGGTTCACCATATGTGCATGCTATGAGAATCACAAACTTCAACACAAGTATTTCTCAAATTCACAACTACTCAACTAGCATGACTCTAATATCACCATCTCCATATCTCAAAACAATCATCAAGTATCAAACTTCTCTTAGTATTCAATGCACTTGTATCAAAGTTCTTATTATGCCTAAAAGCAAATTGCCATGTTGTTCTAAAGGACTCTCAAAATAATATAAGTGAAGCATGAGAGATCAATTATTTCTATAAAATAAAACCACCACCGTGCTCTAAAAGATATAAGTGAAGCACTAGATCAAAAACTATATAGCTCAAAAGATATAAGTGAAGCACATAGAGTATTCTAATAAATTCCAATTCATGTGTCTCTCTCTCAAAAGGTGTGTACAGGAAGGATGATTGTGGTAAACTAAAAAGCAAAGACTCATATCATACAAGACGCTCCAAGCAAAACACATATCATGTGGCGAATAAAAATATAGCTCCAAGTAAAGTTACCGATGAACGAAGACAAAAGAGGGGATGCCTTCCGGGGCATCCCCAAGCTTAGGATTTTTGGTGTATTTGTATTTTACCTTGCGGTGCCATGGGCATCCCCAAGCTTAGGCTCTTGCCGCTCCTTGTTCCATAATCCATCAAATATTTACCCAAAACTTGAAAACTTCACAACACAAAACATAACAAGAAAATCTCGTGAGCTCCGTTAGCAAAAGAAAACAAAACACCACTTAAAGGTACTGCAATGAACTCATTATTTATTTATATTGGTGTTAAACCTACTGTATTACAACTTCTCTATGGTTTATAAACTCTTTTACTAGCCATAGATTCATCAAAATAAGCAAACAACACACGAAAAACAGAATCTGTCAAAAGCAGAACAATCTGTAGTAATCTGTAATTAACGCAAACTTCTAGAACCCCCAAAATTCTAAAATAAATTTATGGACGTGAGGAATTTATCTATTAATCATCTGAAAAAATAATTAACTAAATATCACTCTCTAATAAAAAATGGCAGCAATTCTCGTGAGCGCTAAAGTTTCTGTTTTTTTACAGCAAGATCAAAAAGACTTTCCCAAGTCTTCCCAACGGTTCTACTTGGCACAAACACTAATTAAACACAAAAAACGCAACCAAAACAGAGGCTGTATAATTTTTTTATTACTAAACAGGAGCAAAAAGCAAGGAATAAAAATAAAATTGGGTTGCCTCCCAACAAGCACTATCGTTTAACGCCCCTAGCTAGGCGTAAAAGTGAGGATAGATCTAGGTATTGCCATCTTTGGTAGGCAATCCATAAGTGGCTCTCATAATATATTCATATGGTAATTTAATTTTCTTTCTAGGGAAGTGTTCCATGCCTTTCCTTAACGGAAATTGGAATTTAATATTCCCTTCCTTCATATCAATAATTGCACCAATCGTTCTAAGGAAAGGTCTACCAAGAATAATAGGACATGAAGGATTGCAATCTATATCAAGAACAATGAAATCTATGGGCACATAATTCCTATTTGCAACAATAAGAACATCATTAATGTTTCCCATAGGTTTCTTAATAGTGGAATCCGCAAGGTGCAAGTTTAAAGAACAATCATCAAATTCATGGAAACCTAGCAAATCACACAAAGTTTTTGGAATCGGGGAAACACTAGCAGCCAAATCACACAAAGCATAGCACTCATGATCTTTAATTTTAATTTTAATTTTAATTGTAGGTTCCCATTCATCATAAAGTTTTCTAGGGATAGAAACTTCCAACTCAAGTTTTTCTTCATAAGATTGCATCAAAGCATCAACGATATGTTTAGTAAAAGCTTTATTTTGACTATAAGCATGAGGAGAATTTAGCACGGATTGCAACAAGGAAATACAATCTATCAAAGAGCAATTATCATAATTAAATTCCTTGAAATCCAAGATAGTGGGTTCGTTGCTATCTAAAGTTTTGACCTCTTCAATCCTACTTTTACCAATTTTTGCATCAATATCTAAAAACTCCGAATTTTTGGGACGCCTTCTAACTAAAGTTGACTCATCTCCTGTCCCATCATTATCAAGATTCATATTGCAAAACAAAGATTTAATAGGGGACACATCAATTACTTTTAGATCTTCATCCTTATTATCATTAAAACTTTCCGGTTTAGCGGCCATCTTATTAACTAAGCTGGCCTGCTTATCCGAGATTTCATCAGTTAATTTTTCAAGATGAGCAAGCTGAGACCTTAAACCATAAAATTCCTTAGACATATCGTCGAGCTCTTTATTCATGAAACCGATAAAACTTCTTTGTTCTTTAAGCTCGTTTCTAAAGAAATTATTATGCTCAAACTGCAAGGACATAAAACTTCTAACGTTGTTTTCGATTTCTTCCAACCTTCTAAGGTGAAGATCAACTCCTTTTGGTAAATCCATAAGGGCAACAAGCAAAAAGAGGTAAGATAAAAAGAGGCGAAGGGAAAAGAGAGGGCGAAAACAACGGCAATGGTGAAGTGGGGGAGAGGAAAACGAGAGGCAAATGGAAAATAATGTAATGCGAAGGATAAGAGTTGTGATAGGTACTTGGTATGTCTTGACTTGGCGTAGATCTCTGCGGCAACGGCGCCAGAAATCCTTCTTGCTACCTCTTCAGCACTGCGTTGGTTTTCCCTTGAAGAGGAAAGGGTGGTGCAGTAAAGCAGCGTAAGTATTTCCCTTAGTTTTTGAGAACCAAGGTATCAATCCAGTAGGAGATCACGCGCGAGTCACCTCGTACCTACACACACAAATAAGAACCTCGCAAGCAACACGATAAAGGGGTTGTCAATCCCTTCACGACCACTTGCAAGAGTGAGATCTGATAGAGATGATAATAATAATATAAATATTTTTGGTATTTTTATGATATAGATTGAAAGTAAAGATTGCAAAATAAAATAGATTGGAAACTTGTATGTTGGAGAATAGACCCGGGGGCCATAGGTTTCACTAGTGGCTTCTCTCAAGAAAGCATAAGTATTACGATGGGTGAACAAATTACTGTCGAGCAATTGATAGAAAAGCGAATAATTATGAGAATATCTAGGTATGATCATGTATATAGGCATCACGTCCGCGACAAGTAGACTGACTCCTGCCTACATCTAGTACTATTACTCCACACATCGACCTTTATCCAGCATGCATCTAGAGTATTAAGTTCATAAAAACAGAGTAACGCCTTAAGCAAGATGACATGATGTAGAGGGATAAACTCATGCAATATGATATAAACCCCATCTTTTTATTCTCGATGGCAACAATACAATACGTGTCGTTTCCCTTTCTATCACTGGGATTGAGCACCGCAAGATTGAACCCAAAGCTAAGCACTTCTCCCATTGCAAGAAAGATCAATCTAGTAGCAAACCAAACTGATAATTCGAAGAGACTTGAAAAGATAAACCAATCATACATAAAAGAATTCAGAGAATATTCAAATATTGCTCATAGATAAACTTGATCATACACCAACAATTCATTGGATCTCGACAAACACACTGCAAAAGAAGATTACATCGAATAGATCTCCAAGAGAATCGAGGAGAACTTTGTATTGAGATCCAAAGAGAGAGAAGAAGCCATCTAGCTACTAGCTATGGACCCGAAGGTCTGAAATAAACTACTCACACATCATCGGAGAGGCCATGGAGTTGATGTAGAGGCCCTCCATGATCAATGCCCCTCCGACGGAGCTCCGGAAAAGGCCCCAAGATGGGATCTCTTGGGTACAGAAGGTTGCGGCGGTGGAAATAGGGTTTCGTGGTGCTCCTGGATGTTTGCGGGGTATATGGATATATATAGGAGGAAGAAGAAGGTCGGTGGAGCAGCGAGGGGCCCACGAGGGTGGAGGGCGCGCCCCCCCGCCTCGTGGCCTCCTCGATTGTTTCTTGACATCCACTCCAAGTCTCCCGGATCACGTTTGTTCCAAAAATAACGCTTGATACGTCTCCGTCGTATCTACTTTTCCAAACACTTTTGCCCTTGTTTTGGACTCTAACTTGCATGATTTGAATGGAACTAACCCGGACTGACGCTGTTTTCAGTAGAATTACCATGGTGTTATTTATGTGCAGAAACAAAAGTTCTCGGAATGACCTGAAACTTCACGGAACATCATTTCGGAAATAATAAAAAATCCTTGCAAAAGATGAAGACCAGGGGCCCACACCCTATCCACGAGGGTGGGGGGCGCGCCCACTACCTCGTGGGCCCCCTGGTGCTCCTCCGACCTCAACTCCAACTCTATATATTTTATTTCGGGGAGAAAAAAAATCAGAGAGAAGGATTCATCGCGTTTTACGATACAGAGCCGCCGCCAAGCCCTAAAACCTCTCAGGAGGGCTGATCTGGAGTCCGTTCGGGGCTCCGGAGAGGGGAATCCGTCGCCATTGTCATCATCAACCATCCTCCATCACCAATTTCATGATGCTCACCGCCGTGCGTGAGTAATTCCATCGTAGGCTTGCTGGATGGTGATGGGTTGGATGAGATTTATCATGTAATCGAGTTAGTTTTGTTAGGGTTTGATCCCTAGTATCCACTATGTTCTGAGTTTGATGTTTCTATGACTTTGCTATGCTTAATGCTTGTCACTAGGGCCCGAGTGCCATGATTTCAGATCTGAACCTATTATGTTTTCATCAATATATGAGAGTTTTGATCCTATCTTGCAAGTCTATAGTCACCTATTATGTGTTATGATCCGTTAACACTGAAGTGACAATAATCAGGATACTTACCGGTGATGACCGTAGTTTGAGGAGTTCATGTATTCACTATGTGTTAATGCTTTGGTCCGGTACTCTATTAAAAGGAGGCCTTAATATCCCTTAGTTTCCGCTAGGACCCCGCTGCCACGGGAGGGTAGGACAAAAGATGTCATGCAAGTTCTTTTCCATAAGCACGTATGACTATATTCGGAATACATGCCTACATTACATTGATGAATTGGAGCTAGTTCCGTGTCACCCTAGGTTATGACTGTTACCCGATGAACCGCATCCGGCATAATTCTCTATCACCACTCCATTGCCTACGAGCTTTCCATATATTGTTCTTCGCTTATTTACTTTTCCGTTGCTATTGCTATAATCACTACAAAATACAAAAACACTACTTTTGCTACTGTTACCTTTTGCTACCGTTACCACTACTATCATATTACTTTGCTACTAAATACTTTGCTGCAGATATTAAGTTTCCAGGTGTGGTTGAATTGACAACTCAGCTGCTAATATTTGAGAATATTCTTTGGCTCCCCTTGTGTCGAATCAATAAATTTGGGTTGAATACTCTACCCTCAAAAACTGTTGCGATCCCCTATACTTGTGGGTTATCAAGACTATTTTCTGGCGCCGTTGCCGGGGAGCATAGCTCTATTCTTTGAGTCACTTGGGATTTATATCTGCTTATCATTATGAAGAACTTGAGAGATCCAAAAACCAAGATTTATCCCTCAACTACGAGGGGGGTAAGGAACTGCCATCTAGCTCTGCACTTGATTCACCTTCTGTTTTGAGTAAGCTTGCGACACCTAAACCCGCTCTTGCTATTCGTTCTAATATGTCGCATGTTATTGATGATGCCACTTATGCTATGCATGATACTTATGATGAAACTACTTCTACGCTTGATACTACTGTGCCATTTGGTGAATTTCTTGATGAACAACTTGCTAGGGTTAGAGAGAATGAAAATATTGAATCTGATAATATTGATGAAAGTGATGACGAAGACTCTCCCTCTAATGAATATGAATCACCTATTATTCCTGAGGGTTATGTTTTTGAAAAAGAAGCTGCTCTAGCTATTTTAGCTTGCAAAGATAGATACGAACTCAAGAGGTTATTAGCTAAATGGAAGCAGCAATCTCTTAATGCTAGAATGAAACCTGACCCTGCTTTTGCTACTTCACTTATCTGTGTTACTGATAAGGATTATAAATTCTCTGTTGATCCTGATATAATTACTTTGGTTGAATCTGATCCTTTTCATGGCTATGAATCTGAAACTGTTGTGGCACATCTTACTAAATTAAATGATATAGCCACCCTGTTCACTAAAGATGAGAGAACTCGTTACTTTTATATCCTTAAAATATTTTCATTCTCATTAAAGGGTGATGCTAAGATATGGTTTAATTCTCTTGATCCTAGTTGTGTGCGTAGTCCCCAGGATATGATTTATTACTTCTCTGCTAAAATATTTCCCCGCTCATAAGAAACAAGCTGCCTTAAGGGATATATATAATTTTGTGCAAATTGAAGAAGAGAGTCTCCCACAAGCTTGCGGGAGGCTTTTCAAGTTACTTAATGCTTTGCCTGATCATCCTCTTAAGAAAAATGAAATACTTGATATCTTTTATAATGAACTAACCGATGCTTCCAGAGATTACCTGGATAGTTGTGCTGGTTCTGTTTTCAGGGAAAGAACACTGGATGAAGCTGAAATTCTATTGAATAATATGTTGACAAATAAAAATAATTGGCACTTCATGAGCCTATTCCTAAACCAACCCCGAAGAAAAGAGGTGTTCTATTTCTCAGTCCTAAAGATATGCAAGAGGCAAAGAAATCTATGAAAGAAAAAGGTATTAAAGCTGAAGATGTTAAGAATTTACCTCCTATTGAAGAAATACACGGTCTTAATTTACTGCCTGTTGAGGAAACATATGATCTTAATCCTTCACCTATTGAAGAAACCCATGGTCTTGACAACCCGACACAGGTAGTAAAGGTAAATTCTCTCTATGGATATGATAAAGCTGAAATCCCTCTTACTAAGTTTGCTAGCCCATGCTTAGATGAGTTTGATAAATTTATGGTTAAGCAAGAAGACTTCAATGCTTATTTGGTAGACAATTGAAATAAAATTCAAATATGCTTGAACACTTGGGTGATTATATGGCTAATGTCAAAGGTGAACTTAAACTTATTAGTAAACATGCTTCTATGGTTACCACTCAAGTAGAACAAGTACTTAAGGCTCAAAATGATTTACTCAATGAATTGAATAGTAAGGATAATGATAATGTTGTTAGAGTTATGACTAGAGGTGGTAAAATGACCTAGGAACCTTTGTATCCTGAAGGCCATCCTAAGAGAATTGAGCAAGATTCTCAGAGAAATAATATAGACGCACCTAGTCCTTCTAAAAGGAAGAAAAAGAAAAATGATAGGACTTTGCATGCTTCTAGTGAACCTATTGTTCATACACCTGAGAATCCAAAAGATATTTCTATTTTTGATGCTGAAACACAATCTGGTAATGAACCTAAAACTAGTGATAATGCTAATGATAATGTTCATGATGATGCTCAACCTAGTAATGATAATGATATAGAAATTGAACCTGCTGTTGATCTTGATAACCCACAATCGAAGAATCAATGTTATGATAAGAAAGACTTTGTTGCTAGGAAACACGGTAAGGAAAGAGAGCCTTGGGTTCAGAAACCCATGCATTTTCCTCCCAAACCATCTAAGAAAAAGGATGATGAGGATTTTGAGCGCTTTGCTGAAATGATTAGACCTATCTTTTTGCATATGCGATTAATTGATATGCTTAAAATGAATCCTTATGATAAGTATATGAAAGAAATTGTTACAAATAAAAGAAAGATAACGGAAGCTGAAATTTCCACCATGCTTGCTAATTATACTTTTAAGGGTGGAATACCAAAGAAACTTAGAGATCCAGGAGTACCCACTATACCATGCTCCATTAAAAGAAATTATGTTAAAACTTCTTTATGTGATCTTGGAGCCGGTGTTAGTGTTATGCCTCTCTCTTTATATCGTAGACTTGATTTGAATAAGTTGACACCTACTGAAATATCTTTGCAAATGGCTGATAAATCAACTGCTATACCTATCGGTATTTGTGAGGATGTGCATGTTGTAGTTGCAAACGTTACTATTTTAATGGACATTGTTATTCTTGATATTCCCGAGGACGATAGTATGTCTATTATTCTTGGAAGACCCTTTTTGAATACTACAGGGGCTGTTATTGATTGCACTAAAGGCAATTCCACTTTTCATGTTAATGGTAATGAGCATACGGTACACTTTCCGAGGAAACAACCTCAAGTTCATAGTATCAACTCTATTGGCAAAATTCCATCGATTATATTTGGAGGTTTTGAATTTCCTCTTTCTACTGTCAAGAAGAAATATGATATTCTTATTATTGGGGATGTGCATATCCCCGTTGAGGTAACATAGTGTTATTCGAAATTTCTCTGGTTCCATGTTATTCGGAATGAGTTCGTTAAAAAGACTTGATCAACCTTGTTTGTGGATTCCTTTCGATGAGCATGAGATGGATGAAACTAGAAGGCACATCCTTCTGTACCCTCCTCTTACTTTCTGTTATTTATATTAAATAAAATAAAAATAGTAATTTTCTGTCTGTTATCTGAATTATCCGTGCAATATAAAAATACCCCGAAAATAAAAGTTCTCCAAATGCCCTGAAATTTAAATATGATTTTTTGTGGAATATTTGAGAATATCTGGCACTGAGAACACAGCAGGAGGGGCATCCACCTGGCCACGAGGGTGGAGGGCGCGCCCTACCCCCTAGGCGCTCCCCCTGCCTCGTGGGCCCATGGTGGCCCTCCTCCACTTATTCCTGCACCCACACACTTCTTCTTCCTCCCACAAACACGAATATCTAGCTCAAGCACGAGTTCTAGCTCATTTTACTGTGATTTTCGATCTCCTTGCTCAAAGCAACTCTCACAAAACTGCTTGGGGGGATTGTTCCTTGGTATGTGACTCCTCCATTGGTCCAATTAGTTTTTGTTCTAGTGCTTTATTCATTGCAAATTTGTGCTGCTTAGGTGACCCTGTTCTTGAGCTTGCATGTCAAATTTATATGGTCAAAAGTAGTTCTAATGCATGATATAGGCTCTAGGCACTTGTAGGAGTTGTTGCTATCAATTTTGTTGAGATTGGTTCACTTTTGTTTGAAGTTACTAAAAATTTCATAATTTTTCAGAAAATAATGAAGAGATTTTTGAGGGGCTCATCGAGCCGAAGCTCAAAGCAAAAGCAAAATGAAAAAGCAGAGAGGCCCAAATATAATCTGCCTCGCACCGCGGAGGTTCGGCCGTGTGAATGGCCTTCCAATGATTTCTTGAGAGCAGTCGGGATTTATGATGATTTTTATGAATTGGCTGAGAATGCAGGCCTCAGCGCCTTCCTCCACGACCAACGCGCACAGTATCTCTTACTCACCAATATCTTTGTGCAAAACTTTCATTTCCATGCTAGGAGCTCACCACCTACGGTGGAGTTTTATTTATATGATGAGCATAAGGAGATGTCACTTTACTATTTTTCTCGGGTTTGTTTGATCCATTTCGAGGGCATGATAGAGGAACCACATCGCGGTGATGTGGATGGATTTATTGATACCATCACTGTAGGGGAATCGAGGAAGGTTTCCGATGCACGAATCACTAGCATACATTTTCCTGTTTTACGCCACTTTGCAATATTTGCTAGTCGTTGCTTAATTGGTCGTGGAAACTGTGGAAATCTTAGTGTTCCTGATATTATTATTTTGTTCCACGGTTTATTCTCTGATAACTCTGTTAGTATGGGCGGTATTATTGCTAAACGGTTAAGTCTGAACCGTACAAAGGGCCCCATCTTTCACAAAAAAGACACATCTGTGACATTTTGGGCCGAACGAATTTTTTTTCTGTCATATATATGACACTTCTATGATGATAATTGTGACAAAACCCGATATCATCATAGATGTGGTGGGCTCCTACTTCTATGACAAAAAATCATGACATAAAATGGGCTTTTCGTCCTGGGTGGGCCGGAGACGCAGCTGCATGACATTCTTTGGGCCATCCATGATGGAAAAAACCGTGGTAGAAGCGAGGGCGAGGAAAATTTCGGGGAGTTCCCGGTTACGGTGGGAGGTCGGGGGCCGAGCGATGCACGTTTCTCTCGTACAAGTACGCGCATGTGTGCGAGGCGTTGGGCTCTAACTGAACCCGAGCGATTGCACTGTAGGCTATGTGTTACTGAACCCGAGCGATCGATCGATGGCTGTTAACTGAACCCGATCGAGTGATTCCTTCGCTACTGCTACTAACTGAAGCCGATCGATGCTGCCTCTGGGATGAACAGTGAGTGTTGCGGGGGCAGGGGGGTTGGATGAGCTGTGAGCGGTGGCGTTGCCTCTGGATGAACAGGACCACGTGGTGTGGTGGAGGGCTGGATGAACAGTAGATGGTTGAAAGCACAAGTGCTCCCTGGGTGATTTTGATAATTAATGACAACATATCTATTGTTGGACTAATACTTTTACCTAGTATGTTTCAGACAAGTTCAACAAATTAAGTGGCATGGACTAAAGGATGTGGAACCCCTTCAAGATGCTAAGGACAAAGGATTAGCTCAAGCTTCAAGATCAAGACTCTACATTTTCTATTTTAGTGATCCAAGATCACATTGAGTCTATAGGAAAAGCCAATACTATCAAGAGGGGATGAGGTGTTGCGTAATGGCTTGCTTGCTCAAAGTGCTTAGTTATATGCTCCAAAACCCTCAACTACCTTACTGACATCCACATCTGACCTAAACCAAAAGTCAAACTCGGCCCCACCGATTCTTTCTATCCGGCGCCACCGAGTTCAGATGTCATAGCCACTGCCACAAACCCTAGGCAAATCGGTTTCACCGATAGGGGTCTCGGTCTCACCGAGATGGGATTGTAATCTCTCTGTGTATGTCCATTACCCAAATCAGTTCCACCAAGATTGAGCAATCGGTACTACCAAGATTACAATGCAAACTTACTGGTTAGCTTATTACCAAAATCGGTCCCCCCGAGTTTGTGTAATCGGTCTCACCAAGTTTGCCTGACCAACTCTCTGGTTAGCTTATTACCAAAATCGGTCCCACCGAGTTTGTGTAATCGGTCTCACCGAGATTACGTTATGCCCTAACCCTAACCATATCGGTCCTACCGAGTTGCATCTCAGTCCCACCGAAAATCCTAACGGTCACTAGGTTTGCTAAATCGGTCCGACCGAGTTTCTCAATTCGGTCTCACCGAGATTGGTAAATTGTGTGTAACGGTTAGTTTTTGTGTGGAGGCTATATATACCCCTCCACCCACTCTTCATTCGAAAAGAGAGCCATCAGAACATACCTACACTTCCAGTACACATTTTCTGAGAGAGAACCACCTACTCATGTGTTGAGGCCAAGATATTCCATTCCCACCATATGAATCTTGATCTCTACCCTTCCCATGTTGCTTTCCACTCAAATCTTCTTTCCACCAAATCCAAATCCCGTGAGAGAGTTGAGTTTTGGGGAGACTATCATTTGAAGCACAAGGGCAAGGAGTTCATCGTCAACACACCATTTGTTACTTCTTGGATAGTGGTGTCTCCTAGATTGGCTAGGTGTCACTTGGGAGCCTCTGACAAGATTGTGGAGTTGAACCAAGGAGTTTGTAAGGGCAAGGAGATCGCCTACTTCGTGAAGATCTACCTCTAGTGAGGCAAGTCCTTCGTGGGCGATGGCCATGATGGGATAGACAAGGTTGCTTCTTCGTGGACCCTTCGTGAGTGGAGCCCTCCGTGGACTCGCGCAACCGTTACCCTTCGTGGGTTGAAGTCTCCATCAACGTGGATGTACGATAGGACCACCTATCGGAACCACGACAAAAACATCCGTGTCTCCAATTGCGTTTGAATTCTCCAAACCCTTCCCCTTACATTCTTGCAAGTTGCATGCTTTACTTTCCGCTGCTCATATACTCTTTGCATTCTTGCTTGAAATGTATTGTGTTTGTTAAACTTGTGCCAAAACTCCACTTCAACTTAAAGAAATTAAAAAACTGCAACTTTTGGTACTTAGTGTCTAATCACCCCCCTCTAGATACCTCTTCTTGATCCTTTCAATGGTGGAGGGGTGCCCATGGAGGGGTGGTTGAACAGTACCCCGTGGTGTGGAGGGCTGGATGAACAGTAGACGGTGGAGGGGTGCCCATGGAGGGGGGGTTGAATAGTAGCCGGTGGAGTAGCGCGCGGTGGAGGCTAGATGAACATGAGCCCGTGGAGGCTGGAGGAGGTCGACGGTAGCCCGTGGAGACTGGAGGAGGTCGACGGTGGAGATGAACAGTATCCCGTGGAGTCCCGTTTTGCGGTACGCCACACCCCTCCCGATGAACAGGACCCCCATTTCGTCCGTTTTGCGGTACGCCACACCCCTCCCGATCAACATGACCCCCGTTTTGACCGTAGGAGGTCTGTTTCCTCCGTTTTGCGGTACGCCACACCCCTCCCGATCAACATGACCCCCGTTTCGACTGTACGAGGTCCATTTCCTCTGTTCTGCGGTACGCCAGGCCTCGTTTCCATCGCCTATTCCATCCAAGCCCTCCCGATGAACACGACCACGCATTCCGTTCTGACCCAGCCGGTTGGCTCCCACGCGTTCTGTTGCCTCCCGATGAACAAGACGCATTCCATTGCCTCCCCATGAACATGACGCATTCCGTTGCCTCCCCATGAACACGACGCATTCCGTTGCCTCCCCATGAACACGACGACGACGCTGTTTCTCCGTTCCAACCCAGCCATGTACACGAGCCCTGTCCGTACGTATGCGCGAGCAGGCGTTTGAGACCCTGCCCGTGTGTACACATACGTGGCCGTATTTTCTTTCTTGCACCCTGGCCGATGTACGTACGTGTACATGCTACGTGCGCACCTCTACTACGACACGTGCACGCCTCTACTGCGACACGTGCGCGCCTCTACATCGACCAGTATGTATGTACATGTTCGCGACCAGAATGACAACGCTACGCACGCTTCGACCAGGTGGGTCCCGACTGTCAGGCATTTCCTTGCCTGCGAAGATGTAGCTGGTGGGTCCCAGCAGTCAGGGGGGCAAATCGTTTCGTTTTGTTTTTGCCCGGATGCACTTCCTTGCGTGCGAAGGTGTAGCTGCTGGGTCCCAGCAGTCAGGGGGGCGAATCGTTTTTTTGCCCGAACGCACTTCCTTGCGTGCGAAGGTGTAGCTGGTGGGTCCCAGCAGTCGGGGGCGAATCGTTTTTTCCGGACGCACTTCCTTGCGTGCAAAGATGTAGCTGGTGGGTCCCAGCAGTCAGGGGGGCGAATCGTTTTTTCCCGGACGCACTTCCTTGCGTGCGAAGATGTAGCTCGTGGGTCCCAGCAGTCAGGGGGCGAATCATTTTTTTCACGAAATACGGTGGCCTGTCCGGTGGGTCCCCGCTGTCAGGTGGAGGAATAATTATTTTGCACGTAATAAGGAGGCACTTCCTTGCGGCTGCCGTGGACCCAGCTGTCAGCCTCTCGACGTACAGTCTATGTCCGATGGAAGTCGTTCCTTGACCACGTTGAACACGCCGCGCCGAGAGCACCAGAGCAGTGGACGATGGCGAGGCCTAGGAAGGGGACGACGCAGAGCCAGGGAAGACGCGGCAGTGGATGCACACGCGGAGAGGAGTACGAGGGTTCACTGGTTCGGCTGCGCTGCCGTCGCCGCATAATAACAGGGGGTGTGGCTGAGTGGAGGGATGGCCTGGCCAGCGGTGGGAGTAGTAGGGGGCGGCGAGGCCTCCGCGGTAGCACAGCCGTCCACGGGAGGCAGGGCAGGCGGCACGACCAGTGCTGCTTTGGCGGTTGGAGCAAGAAGACCAGAGGTTGAAGAGGTACGACGGCCATTGGATGGACATCGTACGGTCACTGCAGCTAGAATCGTTTATATTGACTAAGTTGACAAAGCCCTTGGTACATCAACTTAGTAGGCCCACAGGTCAGCTTCCGAAACAATGCGCCCCAGATGTTAGGGGGAGGAATCATTTTTTGGGCGGGTGAAGCTAGAATATCCGAGATTGAAGAAGAAGCACAGCATCCATTGGATGGACATCCAACGGCCACTGCTGCTAGAACCGTGTGTTGACTATAAGTTGACAAAGCCTTGCATACGCGTCAACTCTGTTTTTTTAGGGGACGCGTCAACTTAGTAAGGCCAGAAGTGTGTGGCAGAGAACTTATAGACCATTTGAGATTTGTAAGAATGTGTAGCCCATTTTTCAATTCTAATGGAATTTACTATAGCCCATTTACAGTTTGTTAAAAGTACAACACATTTCAACCAACCGTTCAAAACAGAATTCAATAAAATTTCCCACATTTTGATGGGATCCGAAATATTTTTATCCCGAAATTTCTAGTCAGATTAAATACAATTTCAATATAAATTTATATTACGTAAAAATCCAACGAAACATTGCGCTCACAACAATTAATGAAATTAAAATTTTCAATATCCAAAAATAATATTTTATAAAGTAATCATGTGTTTGGCGCATTTTTTATAGTTACTGCCCAGTTTTTATAATTACATCCCATTTATTATTTCTTAAAGCCCATTTTCTTGTTAAGCCTAATGCATCCCTCCTAGGAAAGATTTGCAGCCCAGCGGGGTGGAGAATAACAACTTGACCTTGCCTGGATATTCCTAAAAAAGTATAGCTGGGTTAGCCATTTTCAGCTTGAAAAAAATTAATATCTGGGCTGGATATCTGGCCTGGGCTAGACGGGCCACAGCCCGCCCAGTTAATACCTGCAGCGATGTTTTCGTTGTTGTTCAGAGGAGAAAAATTAATATATGGGCTAAACATCGAAAAACTCTGTAGTGCTCACACCTCAAAAACACAAATACTGCTCGAGCTGCTTGGTCCCAGCTGTCGGCCGCTTCTTGTGCAATTCTCCCATTTATTAACTACACTACATAGGTTGACAATGGTGTGGGACCGTGATGTCAGGAAACCAGGAGGAAGAAAAATAAATTATAGTTATATATATATAATAAGGAGGCACTTGCGTACGTGAGGCTATGGACGTGTCGGCTCACCGTTGGGACAGATGGCATCCACTCATTGGACCGAAGGCGCCTATGATATGTCGACACGTGGCACGGCTGAACAGAGGCCCATTCCTGTGAAAAGGCCGGCCCGTTTGACTTGATCAAAAGGTGGTGAGCCGACCCAGGAAAGCCTGTTAACAGCCTGTTCGCATATAGCCCATTTATAGCCCGCTAACCCAGGGCCCGTTACGACCTATCCGAATTAGGCCCACTAGCGTCATCTAGGCCGTCCAATATGATTCCAGCCATTTTAAGTTCCGACCCATGTATGGCCCATGACGTCTTTCGGCCCATATGAGGCCCTTTGTAACTCTTGGCCCATTAATGGCCCGTGGTGAAACTGGCCCATACTGAACAATGTATCACTTTATATCCATTAACAACCCATTAATCCATTGGGCCGTTTGCAACCCATGTTATCTTTCGGCCTTCTCAAGGCCCATTTATTCTTGGGCTCATTTCCAGCATTCAGTTACTTACGACCCATTACTGCCATTTTGCTTGTGGGCCAAATTCAGCCCGTGGTTACAGTCGGCCCGTTTGTGGCCCGTTAATACGTTGGGCCATTTTCATAGCGTCATCAAATACAGCCTATTAACGACAGCCCGTTATGGTCGGCCCATGAACAGACGACTCCAACTCTAGCCCGTTGACGGCCATAATGCGGTCTATTTTTGGCCCATGTTTGGCTAATCGATCATACGACCCGTCTAAGGCCCATTGATGGTACAACCCGTAGAAGGCCCATTGTTTCTACGGACCATAGAAGGCCCATTGTTTCTATGGCCCGTAGGAAGCCCAGTGTCACTACAGTAAATATGTAGCCCATGGCCTATTAAAGGCGGGAAACTACTATAGGTTTAGACCTGCTAATGGCCCAAGATGATTATAGGCTAGGGATGGTAATGGGTCGGGTTTGGGGCGGGTGGAGCTGGTCCAAATCCAACCCATGACCCATCTTCCTACCCTCTGCCCATCCCCCAAATTATCCATGGGCACAACTTGTGCCCATGCCCAAACCCGCTGGATACCCACATACCCATGGAGCTCCATGGGGATAGAAAAGTCAACATGAAGCCTTCCCAGAGATCAAATAAACTCATCATCATTCACTCGCAAATGGCAACATAAGCTACATGCATAAGTATGCAACAAGTAATACGATTAGTCCTTAAGTGTGACATACCACAGGTTGATCCTGCAGCATACAGCTTATGGCACAAGTTGCATATTGCCTGCCATTTCCCATTGATTCGCTCTTTCTACTATCACTGGCATATGGCACCACATGTCATATGGGTATCCATTGGATATCCATGGAGGACAAACTATAACCATGCCCAACCTGGCTGTTCGTGGGTATCCATATCCACGAACCCATGGGCAGAAATGTGCTCCATACCCTTGCTCAACCGGGTCGGGTATCCATGGGTATCTAGATCCATGGATAAAATTGCCATCCCTATTATAGGCCCACGTTTTGGCCCATATGAGTAACGGGCCGGCCTGAAGACCGACAACACTGAGATCCACTGAATCGTCCGACCTAAATTACAGCATACCGACAAAAGAATAAACCTAGACTATACAACAAAGAAATTATGGCATATTACATCCACTGGGAATCAAAGTTCGCTACCGGTGATAATAAAGTGCAACATGACCGCAGATTACATACACTAGGCATCAAAGGTCGCCACCAGTGCATATAAACGCGCCGACAAAAGAATATACAAAACTGAGAGCACTTCAGAAGGCACTAGACCTGGGAAGCTCGGGCCCCGCAAGCAGCCGAACAAGCTGATGAGACCTCAGTTGTGTAAACGATAGATGCTTCATCCCTAGTTGTATGGCACCATAGTGCGCAAGGAAGTCCCCTGACATCTTCATTACATCTTTAACTTCAAGTCGGAGCTGAGATTAAGCAAGCCTTTCTGCTTTAAGTTGAGACTGAAGAAGTCGAACTGATTGAGGCAACGACTGCACAGAGGTTGTTTCACCCCTGCTGGTGAGTAGCTTCAACTCACTGTCTTCATCATGACAGGACCTTGGGGTCATCTCGCTGTCCTCAAGATGGTTTGGCTCACTATCTTTCCTAAAGTTCTACCCGGCATAAGAGATACGACTCTGAAAGAGAAATAAGGAGACACATAGCAGGTTTCACAATTATATAAGAAAATAAATGGATCTGTTTTGCATAAGGAACATGTTTTTACAACTACAATTTAAAACTGATAGTTGTTGCAAACATCTAATCAGATGTAAACAGCAGTGGAGGAAATGATGCCTATCCAAATCTATAGTAGAACAAAGTTTGAAGGCTTGAGAAGGATGAACTTACATTACATGTTAACACGGGCTGGACAAAGCCCTTCTCCATGTTGATGGAAATATAATTCAATAAATTCCCTAGAGAAAATTCTTTATAAGCGTTGCCATTATTCTACATTTTGCAAAGAGTAAATATAGATCAAATAATATTGGAAGAAATAGAGGATAATGAAGCTCAAGTGCAGACTGATGATACATAATCAAATAGAAATTAATTAAGTACATCGTTACAAGGCAAAATGTACTGACAAGAGGAATGCAGACATCAACGTCTGCAGTGGCATTGACTTTATTCAACATTTTGGTAAGAGTAAATGTGGATATGATAATTTGGAGAAAGTGGAGGGCAGGGCAGATAAGATGTAGAGTAATGCTAGACAATCAACTATCTCGCGATGCATGTACAGTAATACCACCACCGTCCGTTATTAGTTGCCGCTCAAATGGATGTATCTAGCACTATTAAGTTCTAAATACATCCAATTGATCAACAATTAATTCGATACAGAGGGAGTACATGACAACAGGTACTTACATGAGCAATCCAAAACTTGATAACCATTGTGTTAATTATACATTTATCTAAGAGTAAATATAGATCTTACAATTTCAAGCAAAGGGAGGATAAAGAAGCGAACATTTACAGTGATGCTACATAATGAAACAACAATGAGTGTAAGTATGCTGGCAAAGGGCAAGAGGTACTGACAAGAGCAATGCAGAGCCTAGTATTGTTGTGAGATCCTATGATCCTTTGAGCAAGGAGATTCATCTAAAATTAGTTTTCATACAATAGATAAGGTAAGGCACATGCAGAAATTTAGGAGTTCAAATTTTGAATTGATATCGTAGATAGTACATGACGCTGGGCTGTCAGCAGTTCTAATAGGGGTTTGGCCACTGGAGTAGGGTTAAAGTCTATTACAGTTGGGCCTGTGTTTTCTGTGGTTGCTGATCTATCTGATTTAACATGTATCACTACCTTTTCCAAATACCTAGTTTGTACTCCTTGAGGATCTGCAATCACCCTGTTCCTTTTGGACATCTATTACGAAAGAACAACATTTGACTGGAAAACATAGTATGACAACACATGGAATAGGTACAGAAAATGGATAGGTATGGCATATACTCATGTATGATGCTTAAACTAAGCAGATGGTGTAACAAAGTAGAAGTAATGCAAGAGGTCAGATGTAAAATATGTGCGACCAATACAACCTTGCCAAGTTAGAGCATGCACCTTGATGGGTGAATAAGATAGGCCATCCTCCACCATGCCAAGTTTGTTAGCCAGTGGATTGTTCCACAATATTTCTCTCGTGCGCCCATTCTCATATTCATTTTGATAATGTTCAATAGCTGACATGCATGAAAACATAAAAACAAGTGAGATTATCTTTGAAATGCAGAAGTGATTCTAATCCAATACTTCCTCCCTGTAAATCCCTTTGTGCTATCTCTGCAATTCTTCTAAGAGGTGCCATGCATGCTGTAATTTGGTGTGTGCATTAATATAATGTGTCCTACTACTCAAAATATGAGAGCTCCAGAAGTGATGATACTTCGCAGATGACAGCTTCAACATATAGTAAAGAAGAACAAGTCGACCTGACCTAACAGATTCAAAATATACTAAGGGAGAATAACTCGACCCGACCAGTCGACTGCAAGAGAAGAGGAACATCTTAAAGAAGAGCAGAAGAGCAAGCAGATTGAAGATATTACAAGTCTTTCTGTACAATGTCGGTTGGCCACCCATGATGAACCAGAGCACACAGAGAAATACTATTCCTTTCGGTCTCTCCATATGTGGCTCACATGCATTTAGCTGACCAATTAAACATCTCCCAGTTTTACTAATATTAGCATAATATCGTATTTGAATTTGTAGAACTAAGCTTGTTTAGCTCGATGGGTGGAGCAGTGCTGTTATGACATGAACCACGTAGGCTGATCGTGGTCATCATAAAATGGGGAAACCATAAGCATGATGAGTATAGTGTTGACCGTGGCAGTGGGATGGCAGATCTGAAGCTGCAAACCGCACAAAGGGTAGTTAGCAACCGATATTTGCTTTGAAATAACAACTAGGATTTGGTATGGACAAGAAAGTACAGTCAACAAGTGACAAGGAAATGCAATTCTACTGTCTCTCTATATGTCGCGACATGCATTTGGAAACTCAAGTGGAACCTTTAGCAAACCAATTAAATGTGTCTGTTAACTAATATCAGTATCATATCACAATCATATTTGAACAACTAAGCTTTGGAATTTTGAGTGTTGTGTTGTTTAGCTTCAAGGGTGGAGTAATGCTAGTATGACAGAAAGCACCTACACAGATCATAGTAGAGTAGATAAAAGGGGAAAACCCTAAGCATCAAGAGTAAAATCAGGAAAGTGGAACTAGCTGGACCAGTGGGTGGCGCACATGCTTTTCGAAACGAATATAGGAACATTAGGTGACCAATTAAACGTTCTCTGTTTTAGTAATATGAGCATCATATTAGATTCATATTTCAACACGTAAGCTTTGGAATTATGAGTGGCATGCTATTTTGCTTGATGGGTTGAGGTCTTGAGGAGCAGTACTAGCACGACACGAAGTAGTGAAGCACCTATTATGATGGTAGTGAATATAAAGGGGGGAACCATAAGCTTTATGAGTATAGTGACCGTGACATGGCGGATCTGAAGGTGCAAACCGGACAAAGCTACTTCGCAACCAATGTTTACATTCAACTAGCCACTACGATTTGGTACGGACAAGAAAAGTACAGTAAACAATTTAAGATCTATTTTCCGGGTGAGATCAATAACTTAAGCACATATGGAAGAGTACCACCTCTCTAACGACGCCGTGTAGGCCCCTGCTGATACGTTGAGGGAGCTGCGGGTGCGATGGCTGTCGGCGGCGGGGAAGAAGACTTTAGATGGCAGACGACCGGGTTGGGGGATAAATCATGTTGCCGTGGACGAGGCGGTCGTAGGAGGCAACGACAAAGTGGATGACGGCGCCGATGAAGCGAGATGACGTGATGAAAGGATCCTGGTCCGGCGCCGTGGATGAGAGACGTCCATCTCTTGCAGTGGACGACGGGGTAGGGGTAGCGGCTCCGGCAAGGTGTAGGATGGGGTGGTGGACGGAGGAGGCTGGCCGCAGTGGGGAGGTTGTCGTGGCGCCAATGGTGTATGAATGGGGAAATGGAGGGGGAGGGGGGATCTCAAACTTTGGGACGCGCTTGTCTAAAATGTGGGAAAGTTACGAACTTATCCCCCATTTAAAATTTCAGACATCACGTCGGTTGGGGATTGGACGGTAATCTCGCATCTCTCAAATATTTGCCGGTACCGATTTCGGGTGAGGAGAGGGTGTTTTGCCGCCCACGGTGTATGAATGGGGCTGACAGGTAGGGCGGTTGTGTCACGTATGAGGGAAGTTACACATCTGCCCCTATTTGAAGTATTAGCCTACATCGATTTCGGATGAGGAGAGTTTGTTTTGCCGCCCACCGTGGATGAATGGGGAAATGGAGGGAGAGACACATGTCTTTCGGACGAGCTTGAATCAAATGTGTTTTTCCACCCACATTTGGCGCCCACCGTGTTTTAATGGGCTCAAAGGCCGTCGTGTCATGTCTGATTAGAGTTACTAGTCTATCCCTATCGACAGCAGTGTAAATCCGGTCGATAAGGATGTCAAGTGCCAGGGGTAGACACTAATTTCCATCTCGCAAACACTTGCTTCGGGCAGCCCACAAATGATAGTGGGTGTTTAGCCACTTCGTTCAAAACTTGGGAGAATTAGCATTCACGTTTGCCCTAGGCCCTGGCAACTAAATCCAAATCCAATTTTTATTCGATTACGAATATCCACAGATAATTCTATGTTTTGTTATTTATTTCTTCAAAACCACAACAAAGATTTATTCCACCTTTATATATGATTATGATTTAGAAATGTCGTGATCTTCGAATTCAGTAGGTTGGATACACTTTGAGTCAAACAGTTATTTCATGCAATACAATATGCTCACATGAAAAATAGTTCACCTGATGTCAATCATACAAGTACCGAGGATTACCTCGCCTAAAAAATTCGGATCATTACAACACATGGACAACATATGGGGTCTTACAACATAATCCATTCAGAGACATGACACAACATGCAAGTACAATAATCTAATGACAATTTCAACTGCTATCTAAAGAAGAACTAGGATTACCCTGGGCTTCAGATAGCAGAAGCAGCAGGACCTCCTCCTTCTTCAAATGCAACATTCTTACTTCCTCCAATTCTTGGGTTGCTTGCATAATGGGTGCAGCTAATTGCATAATTTCCAGCTTCAAGATCAAGATTACCTCATTCATGGAAGCCACACCATCTCTTTCTGCTTCTAGTAGAGCCTCAAGAACTATAATATCTGTGCTCAGACTGCTCTCCGGCGGTGTTGCCTCTGAACTGCTACCATCTGATAACATGGATGGCGCACTACTTCCACAAATATATTCTGGGGTTGTATATTGTGTCCTAGTGTGAACGGCATCCTGAAAGGTTTCTGCTGGACATAAGTAAGAGATATTTATCGCATGATCCAAGCAGTAAGCTTACATGGTAAATGACATACGAATTATTGCCGAGCATGACAAGCTATATTTAAATGGTTCGAAGCAGCATCAGCCGAAAAGAATTAAAATGGTAAGATGAAACTAGGGACGTAAGTGGCAAATAAACGACATTCGCCAGTCCCATCTAGTTAGTTTTTGCTAGATCCCTGGTTCATTTTCCTCAAAAAACAAAAACTCTTTTGAACTATCATACCACTAGTGGACTTTAATCGGGATTAAACGGGACCCAGTTAACATCCCTAGTTGAAAGGGAGTGTACCATCACTATATTTAAGTTGCCAAGGCATCTAAGCAATTGAAATAATCTGAGAAAGCACTTAATAGTGTGGCCTCATATAAACTACGAAGACAGTCTTGTGGTGAAGTTCAGAGGAAAAGTTAAGGACTCAAGTGAACTAGGCATGCATTTCTTTACGATAGTATAGCAGGCACTACTGACATATTGGCCAACTCAGGTATAGCGTAACAAGTAACAAACAAGCATTCGAATCAAGCAATACAGCAAATCAGACAACTGAACTATTTGTTATTCTGTAGGATTACAGGTTGAGGGAACAAGCCAAGAAAGCATCCCACACGCATTACATTTCACATGTACTAAAACACACCGGCTTACCATATGTTGCTGTGAAGCCTTGCTGCTGTTGCAATGTTCTTTGAAGATATCGTCAACATCCTGTGGTTGCAAATCTACTTGTTGTAGTTTATCCCGCACCCTCTATTTAGGTAAAATTAATTTTAATCGCATGCACTGGTTCGAATTGATCATCAATGGTTCATCTAAACTAATGAAAGAAGGGTGTGTGCATACATGACAATATATCTGCTTCCCTCTATTTTTATGCTTGTTCAAGGTGCTAGCCCCAAAAGAACAAATATTTTGCTTGATGGGGTTGGCAACTCCATAATTAATAGAAGCATCAAATTAGTCATGCAATTTGGGAAGATCAAGAACACACAAAAAATTAATGAACAAAGGCTTGTAGCAGTGATGTAATAGCTAGCATCAGAAAATGTAGGGTAAAACGAACGAAAACCAGCGGAACCACATGTTAGTTTGCTGATGTGTAATAAGCGTAGAGAACATGAAGCAGTCTGATGGAACCAACAGGTGGCATCAGAACAACACCATTATCATAAATATAGCATGCAAGAAGTAAAATAGTAGGCAGTGATATCTAGGAAGTACAGTAATACTTAGGACAAAACTAAAGCATATTAACTATATGTGCACTGGTTTGTAATTTAGCACATGTAACATGTTCACTGCCAGAAGTATGGCCCTACAGGTGCAAGCAGAATAACGCGTCTCATGAAAAACTGAATGATGCCTTGAAGAAATTCAAAGGTGCGGTGCTTATGCTAAGAAAGTGAACATAGGCGCCGATCGTTGGATAATAGTACCTGATTCTCGGCGGCGTATGGGTATCGTTGGCATACTTGATAGCTAAGGATCGTTGATGGTGCTCGTGTTGCAGTTGACTTTGGGCCGGCTGTTGCCATCGCTGAAGCGACTCCGGTGCTATGGTTGTGGCGCCTATCAACATACAAGAAAGCTCATCTGTGGTAAGTGAACAGTTGCATGATAAAGAGAAAAACCGAAGGAGTACAGATCAAAATAACCTGATGAGGCTGTGGCATTAGTAAAGCAGGGGCGGTGGAGTTGAATATGGTGTCGGTGGAGCGGGTCCGGTGCAGTGGACGAAGGCTTCGGCAGGCGCGTTGTACAGTGCTTTCGGTGAGGCGGATCTGTTGCGACGGACGAGGGCTTGTATGAAGGGCCAACAAAGAGACGGACGAGGGAGTCAGTGAAGGGCCTACACTGTGGTGGACGAGGGCGCCGGTTAAGCAGATCCGGTGCGGTGGACCATGATGGCGGTCAAGGAAATCTGGAGCGGTGTACAAGCCAGCCGCTGAAGCGGCTCTGGTGAAGTGGTGAGTTGGCAGTTGGGGGTTCCAAGGTGTGAAAGGTAGATCCGTCGGGGTGTGAGGTCCACCACTGTGGAAGAGGACTAGATTCGGCAGCTTGCCGTGGTTGGGGGGTGTCGGTGTCAAAACCGGCGGATCTCGGGTAGAGGGCCCCGAACTGTGATGCCCTGAGACCGTTGTGCCAGGTGTCTTCCAGTTATTCGCTGTTGTTTCCTTGTCATTTGTTTGCGTGTCTTGCATTTCATATCATGTCATCTTGTGCATTGCATTTACGTACGTCTTCGTTTCATGCATCCGAGCATTTTCCCCGTTGTCCGTTTTGCATTCCGACACTCCTATGTCATCCGACGCCCTCTTTTGTCTCTTTTCGTGTGCGGGTGTTAAACTCTCTCCGAGATTTGCCAAGCGGCCTTAGTACACCACCGGTAGACCGCCTGTCAGGTTTCGTGCCATTTGGAGTTCGTTTGATACTCCAATGGTTAACCGGGGAACCGTAAAGGCCTCGTGAGTGTTGCAGCCCAACACCCCTCCAAAGTGGCCCAAAACCCATCCAAACCCCCTCCATCCTCTCGGCCGTTCGATCACGATCGCTCGGCCGAAAACCGCACTCCATTTGGACTCTCCTAGCTCCCTCTACCTATATATTTGTGTCTCCCTCCAAAATCTCACCGATGAAACCCTAGCAAACTTCCTCTCCGCGCATTCGGACACGTCCGCGCCACGCCGGACATGTCCGCCGCCGCCGCCACGTCGCTTCGGCTAATCCCGTCGCGACACGTCATCACCGCCACCGCCCGCAGCCTATCCAGAGCCGCCACGTCGCCTCTCCACCTCCCCCACTTCGTCGGGCCCACCGAAGCCCATCGCGAACCCGCCCGGGCCCGAGTCGTCCGCCGCCGCAGCCCGCGGGCCATTCGCCCAAGCGCCGCCTGCCTGAGAGCCTCGTGCCCCGCCGCCTGGCCTCCCACCGGCGACCGCCGTCTTCGCTGGGAGCATCCATGGCCGCCCTGAGCTCGAAGCTCACGCCGCCGGCATCCTACGCGCCACCGTGCTCCATTCCCCGCACCCTCACTCAGATCCAGTGTCCCTGCCCTGGATCTGCCCGTCCTGGACCTCGCCGCACGCCGCCATGTCCCTCGCCTCGTCAGATCCCGAAGCCAGCGCCTCCCTACCTTCCCTAGATCCCCTTTGGATCGAGGACGACGACGACCAGGCGCGCCGGCCACGTGGGCCCTGCCCGCATGCGATCGGCCCAGCCCACTAGGGCCTCTCCATCCCACGTCACCGAGCCGGCCCAAGTGGCCCAGGGTGAGCACCAGCCTCTATCCCGCGCCGTGTGCGGCGTTTAGTATCCATCGCCCGCCACAGTTGTTTTTTTCCAAGTCCTAATCCCTCACATCATGATGCCCTCTTTGACATGATATATCTCCATGACCGTAGCTCCGTTTTGCATGTATGATATATCAAAATGTTCATCTTGATGTGCTCTTTATTTTGTTCCATTGTGCCATGCTTGTTTGAGTCCATATTGATGCCCAAATGACTGTTGCAAGAGTGCTATAAAATGTTAGGTTCTGATTCTTATCAGTTTATGAGCATTTGCCATTTTTGCCATGATTATTGTGTGTTGCATATGGTCATGAGTTCTACATGTGTTTTGGGCTATGCCATGCCATCTTACAGAGGTGTATGCCATGTATTTTTGTGATCAATGTGGTGACTAGCACATGCATGCAAAGTAGCTCTCGTGATATTGCTGATTTCAGGGACTTAGAATTTCACTAAGTCATTTCCCTGCTGTTATTTTTATGCCATGTATTCACGTTGGTACATTGAGATCCATGCTTCTTTTGAGTATGTTCAGTAAGGATGATTTGGACATATGGTTGTGCTCTATCCATCCATGTCCTTGTTTGCATTTATGGAGTGACCTAGCATGACTCAATCTTGCTCTACTTTTTCTATAAAATGTTCCTGGCAGATTGTTTACATGTTAATCAATTTTGCCAAGGATGTTGTAGTTGATCCATGCATGCTATGAGATTGTTCTTGCCATGGTTAGCTTCTTGACCATGTCTTCTTGCTGGTAGTATGCTTAGCTTGTTATGCAATGCCTTGTGTTGAGTGCATCGAGCTCGCAAACGTGCCTTCATAACTCTGTTGATGCCATGTCCAGTTTTCTGCTAAGCCTGAATCTGTTAACAAAACATGCTATGTTTACATGGGTGCCATCATATCTTCTGATCCTTTTTGGCTTATGGTCAGTAAGGGACTTCTGTTATATGCTTTGAGTAGATTCATGCCATGCCTTTGTTTGCTATGTTCTGTTCCTGTAGCACGTGGTTAGCTTGCTCTAAACATTGCTTCCTGATGTTAATTCCTGACATGTTAGTATTTTCACTAAGTCTGTGATGCTGATATCTTTTGCACTTTTGCCATGCTTGTTTGAACCTGCTCTTGTGTGATTTAGCTGTAGCTCAGTATTCATCTTTTGTCAAGCATCTTGAGTAGATCACTACCATGTGCCTTGTTGCTATGTTAGAGTGCAGTAGCTTAGTTTCTTGTTGCATTCTAGATGGCATCCTGCTGTTAATCGCATAATGGTGCCATTATTGTTTTGTTTGCCATTTGCAAACCGTGCATCCGATTCCGGTGATCTTTATATTGATTTCGACCGAAATCAACTCATCTTTCCAGCGGCGCGCTTGGTTTGTGTAACATCCCAAAATTCTAAATTTTGGAATGTTATAATAAATAGATAGATTTGATTGACTGAAAGTGAGTGAAATTCGAAACTTTTTGAAAGTTAAATGAGAGGGAATAAAAGGACTTTCCCAAACTTTCACCTTTTTTGCATCTTGATCTCCGTGAATTCAAATTCTTTTCAAATACAAAACCCTCGAGAGAAAATGATATGACTTCTTCCATTTAATTAAATGAAAAGGGGTTTTTGAAAAGATTTTAATTTTATTTGGAAATATTTCAAATTCAGAAACTTTAAGCAACTCAATGATTTTCATGAGAGAAGATAAAATGACTTCTTCAAAACATATGAAATATGAGTTGGGAGTTTCAAAGAATTAAATTCAAAGTTCTTTTGAATTTATTTTCAATTTGGAGTTATTTGAGTTTTATTCAAATTATTTTTCTCCAAAAATAAAATATATGGAAAATAGGGTAACATGATTCCCTACATCAGAAAATTGAAGAGAAATAATTTTGAATTAATTTTGGTATTTTTAAAATGATTTTTATGAGGTTTTATTGCCTCAGTAGCACCTTTTGCTTTATTTGAATTTTTGTTGATTTTATTTGGTGCTACAAAAATGTTCATGTTGTAGAAAATCTTTTTCTGAAAATTTAGATATATAATATGCCTATATAAAATTTTATTTTATTTTTTCTTTATTCAGGTTATCCTTCTGTTTCTATTTAAAAAAAACTGTACAGGCGGCCCGTCCCTAAATGTTGCACACGTGCGCATCATAGTACCAGCGGGCGTCCTTTCTTTTTCTTTTCTTTTCCTACATGGGCCAGGCCCAGCCAGCCTTTTCATTTTTTTCTTAGGCCGAATTTTGTTTAAAAAAAACTGCAGCCGCAGCGTGCGCGTGCGGCCGGCCCAAGGCCTTTAGGACCATACGAGCCGCCTCTTTTCTTCTCTGTTTCTTTTCTTTTCATCTACATTTAGTCCCACATTGCCTAGCCTTTGACCTCTAAGCCTCTTTTCCACCAATAAATATAGACCCATAGAGCCTTCAAAAATCATCCGATTCGGGTTAAATCAATATTTTGGTTTGACTAGATTCACTAAACAAAAATTATTTCTTTTCTCCGACGGGACTTCTGGAAATTGTCTCCTCTCTCTGAAGTCATTTTTTTCTCTCTACCTTATAAAGGTATCTTTCTTCATATATACTTCCGTAGCTTATTATTTCTAGACTAGTACGGTAGAATGATTAGATTATCAATTAGTCTCTGTATTTATACATTAGACATATAATTTTCTCAGCCGTAGTTATTTTACTTCCGTAAAACAGCTTGGCCCTGATTTTTCAAATAGGCATAACTTTTTACACGTTCATCCAAATTAGATGAAACCAACGCCTATAGTTTCGTCTTGTTTTCACCTATCTAGTTAACCTGTCACGTCAACTTTTTGAAATTTTCAAATTTCGAAATTTGTTCAGATTCATATTCAAACTTCTTTTTTTCATAACTTGAGTTTCATAACTCCGATTTAGTTGATTCTTTTTTCAAATCGAAGCTCTTGACCTAAACTTTCTGATAAGGACAAATTCACATAATTTTGGTACTGTTAGAAATTGTTTTATGTTGCAAGAGTTATTTGCTTGGTTTTGATGTTTTCCGAACTATCTTCTTCGTTCTTCCTGATCTTCTGAGTGATTGCTTATGTGTGGTTACTATTGCTTGCTCACGATAGATTGAACGGAGTGTGACGAGTAGAACTATCAAGAGTTATGAGTGAGAATCATCTTCATCAACATTGCAGGCAAGTTCACACTTTGATCATACCCATTTATCACCCAGTTTTTATGCATTAGTTCCAATCCTCAAACATTGCATGGTTAGGATGTGATTTAACATGTGGGTTGGGAAGTAGTTGATGAGGTAGAACCTATTGCCCTGTTACATTCAAACCCTTGGGAGTTACTTATCCAAATTGCTTATATTGCTATTCTATGCTCGTAGACGTGGTTTGGGTGAGTGAAATCCATGACAGATGTGAGAGTGCTAATTAATGGTTCAACTTAAGGTGGCAACTTAAATACACATCTGGGTGGATTGAGGCACCTGGAGTACCCAGTGTTGCCTGTATTTTTGGAAATCCCGGAGTACCGGTGTGATTTTCCTATGGACCGCCACCCAGGCTCAAAGGGATCATAAGATTATTCATGCTAGAAACTTCCGTGTGTAGCCACAAGCTATTATGGGCTCTAGCATAGTTGAGTAAGTTACGTGAAGCTCTTGAAGAGGTGGATCAGCAGGTAGTGGGTTGTAGGTTTGGTATGGTCTGCCCGGAGTAAAGAGTTAATGTTCCTGAAAGACTGTGTCTTGGTCATCCGTTTCTCAAACCCTTTGTAGTGCGACAAATCCAACGGAGGCGATCGAGTCTTGTGGGGAAAAGTGCGCAAACCTCTGTAGAGTGTACAAACTAATCATGGTTAGCCGTGTCCCCGGTTATGGACATCTTGAGTATCTGGTTCTTGGATTTGTTGGAAATATGCCCTAGAGGCAATAATAAAATGGTTATTATTATATTTCTTTGTTCATGATAATTGTCTATTGTTCATGCTATAATTGTGTTATCCGGAAATCGTAATACATGTGTGAATATATAGACCACAACACGTCCCTAGTGAGCCTCTAGTTGACTAGCTCGTTGATCAAAAGATAGTCATGGTTTCCTGACTATGGACATTAGATGTCATTGATAACGGGATCACATCATTAGGAGAATGATGTGATGGACAAGACCCAATCCTAAGCTTAGTTCAAAGATCGTGTAGTTCGTTTGCTGTAGCTTTTCTGAATGTCAAGTATCATTTCCTTAGACCATGAGATTGTGCAACTCCCGGATTTCGTAGGAGTACCTTGGGTGTGCCAAACGTCACAACGTAACTAGGTGACTATAAAGGTACATTACAGGTATCTCCGAAAGTGTCTGTTGGGTTGGCACGAATCGAGACTGGGATTTGTCACACCGTATGACAGAGAGATATCTCTGGGCCCACTCGGTAATGCATCATCATAATGAGCTTAATGTGATCAAGTTTTTGATCACGGGATCATGCATTACGGTACGAGTAAAGTGACTTGCCGGTAACGAGACTGAACAAGGTATTGGGATACCGACGATCGAGTCTTGGACAAGTAACGTACCGATTGACAAAGGGAATTGTATACGGGATTGATTAAGTCCTCGACATTGTGGTTCATCCGATGAGATCATCGAGGAGCATGTGGGAGCCAACATGGGTATCCAGATCCCGCTGTTGGTTATTGACCGGAGAGGCGTCTCGGTCATGTCTGCGTGTCTCCCGAACCCGTAGGGTCTACACACTTAAGGTTCGATGACCTAGGGTTGTAGAGATATTAGTATGCAGTAACCTGAAAGTTGTTCGGAGTCCCGGATGAGATCCCGGACGTCACGAGGAGTTCCGGAATGGTCCGGAGGTAAAGATTTATATATAGGAAGTCCAGTTTCGGCCAGCGGGAAGGTTTCGGGGGTTACCGGTATTGTACCGGGACCACCGGAAGGGTCCCGGGGGTCCACCGGATGGGGCCACCTATCCCGGAGGGCCCCATGGGCTGAAGTGGCGTGGGAACCAGCCCCTGATGTGCTGGTGCACCCCACCCAAGGGCCCAAGGCGCCTAGGGTTGGAAACCCTAGGGGACCGTTGCCCCCCCGAGGGGGCATGCGCCCCCTGGTTGGAAACCCTAAGGGGGCCGTTGCCCCCAGGGGCCGCCCCCCCTTTTAGATGGGATCTCCAAGGGGGCATGCGCCCCCTAGCCCCTATATATAGTGGAAGGGAGGGAGGGCAGCCACACCTTGCTCTTGGCGCCTCCCTCTCCCTCCGTAACACCTCTCCTCCCCGCTTGTGCTTGGCGAAGCCCTGCCGGAATCCTGCTGCATCCACCACCACGCCGTCGTGCTACTGGATCTTCATCAACCTCTCCTTCCCCCTTGCTGGATCAAGAAGGAGGAGATGTCTTCCCAACCGTACGTGTGTTGAACGCGGAGGTGCTGTCCGTTTGGCACTTGGTCATCGGTGATTTGGATCACAACGAGTACGACTCCATCATGCCCGTTCACTTGAACGCTTCCGCTCGCGATATACAAGGGTATGTAGATGCACTCCTATTCCCCTTGTTGCTAGAATACTCCATAGATTGATCTTGGTGATGCGTAGAAATTTTTTTAATTTCTGCTACGATCCCCAACAGTGGCATCATGAGCTAGGTCTATGCGTAGTTACTATGCACGAGGAGAACACAAAGTAGTTGTGGGCGTCGATATTGTCAATTTGCTTGCCGTTACTAGTCTTATCTTGATTCGGCGGCGTCGTGGGATGAAGCAGCCCGGACCAACCTTACACGTACGCTTACGTGAGACTGGTTCCACCGACTGACATGCACTAGTTGCATAAGGTGGCTGGCGGGTGTCTGTCTCTCCCACTTTAGTCGGATCGGATTCGATGAACAGGGTCCTTATGAAGGGTAAATAGAAATTGGCAATTCACGTTGTGGTTTTGGCGTAGGTAAGAAACGTTCTTGCTAGAAACCTATAGCAGCCACATAAAAACTTGCAACAACAATTAGAGGACGTCTAACTTGTTTTTGCAGCAAGTGCTTTGTGATGTGATATGGCCAAAGGTTGTGATGAATGATGAATGATATATGTGATGTATGAGATTGATCATGTTCTTGTAATAGGAATCATGACTTGCATGTCGATGAGTATGACAACCGGCAGGAGCCATATGAGTTGTCTTTATTTATTTATGACCTGCGTGTCAACATAAACGTCATGTAATTACTTTACTTTATTGCTAAAGCGTTAGCCATAGTAGTAGAAGTAATAGATGACGAGACAACTTCAAGAAGACACGATGATGGAGATCATGATGATGGAGATCATGGTGTCATGCCGGTGACAAC
This sequence comes from Triticum urartu, assembly GCF_056163025.1. Classification (NCBI taxonomy): domain Eukaryota; kingdom Viridiplantae; phylum Streptophyta; class Magnoliopsida; order Poales; family Poaceae; genus Triticum; species Triticum urartu. The sequence continues at coordinate 430,954,684 of NC_141879.1, forward strand.
GATGATCATGGAGCCCCGATGATGGAGATCAAAGGAGCAAATGATATTGGCCATATCATGTCACTATTTGATTGCATGTGATGTTTATCATGTTTTACATCTTATTTGCTTAGAACGACGGTAGCTTAAATAAGATGATCCCTCGTAATAATTTCAAGAAAGTGTTTCCCCTAACTGTGCACCGTTGTGAAGGTTCGTTGTTTCGAAGCACCACATGATGATCGGGTGTGATAGATTCTAACGTTCAAATACAATGGGTGTAAGACAGATTTACACACGCAATACACTTAGGTTGAATTGACGAGCCTAGCATGTACAGACATGGCCTCGGAACACAGAATACCGAAAGGTCGAGCATGAGTCGTATAGAAGATACGATCAACATGAAGATGTTCACCGATGTTGACTAGTCCGTCTCACGTGATGATTGGACACGGCCTAGTTAACTCGGATCATGTTATACTTAGATGACTGGAGGGATGTCTATCTGAGTGGGAGTTCATTTAATAATTTGATTAGATGAACTTAATTATCATGAACTTAGTCTAAAATCTTTACAATATGTCTTGTAGATCAAATGGCCCACGTTGTCCTCAACTTCAATGCGTTCCTAGAGAAAACCAAGCTAAAAGACGATGGCAGCAACTATACGGACTGGGTCCGGAACCTGAGGATCATCCTCATAGCTGCCAAGAAAGATTATGTCCTAGAAGCACCGCTAGGTGACGCACCCGTCCCACAGAACCAAGACATTATGAATGCTTGGCAGACACATGCTGATGATTACTCCCTCGTCCAGTGTGGCATGCTTTACAGCTTAGAACCGGGGCTCCAAAAGCGTTTTGAGAGACACGGAGCATATGAAATGTTCGAAGAGCTGAAAATGGTTTTTCAAGCTCATGCCCGGGTCGAGAGATATGAAGTCTCTGACAAGTTCTTCAGCTGTAAGATGGAGGAAAATAGTTCTGTCAGCGAGCACATACTCAAAATGTCTGGGTTGCATAACCGCTTGACTCAGCTGGGAGTTAATCTCCTGGATGACGCGGTCATTGATAGAATCCTTCAGTCGCTTCCACCGAGCTACAAGAGCTTTGTGATGAACTTCAATATGCAGGGGATGGAAAAGACCATTCCTGAAGTATTTGCAATGCTGAAATCAGCAGAGGTAGAAGTCAAAAAGGAACATCAAGTGTTGATGGTGAATAAAACCACTAAGTTCAAGAAAGGCAAGGGTAAGAAGAACTTCAAGAAGGACGACAAGGGAGTTGCCGCGCCCGGTAAGCAAGCTGCCGGGAAGAAGCCAAAGAATGGACCCAAGCCCGAGACTGAGTGTTTTTATTGCAAGGGAAGTGGTCACAGGAAGCGGAACTGCCCCAAATACTTAGCGGACAAGAAGGCCGGCATCATGAAAGGTATATGTGATATACATGTAATTGATGTGTACCTTACCAGTACTCGTAGTAGCTCCTGGGTATTTGATACCGGTGCGGTTGCTCACATTTGTAACTCAAAGTAGGAGCTGCGGAATAAGCGGAGACTGGCGAAGGACGAGGTGACGATGCGCGTCGAGAATGGTTCCAAGGTCGATGTGATCGCCGTCGGCACGCTACCTCTATATTTACCTACGTGATTAGTTTTAAACCTCAATAATTGTTATTTAGTGCCAGCTTTGAGCATGAACATTGTATCAGGATCTCGTTTAATTCGAGATGGCTACTCATTTAAATCTGAGAATAATGGTTGTTCTATTTATATGAGAGATATGTTTTATGGTCATGCTCCGATGGTGAATGGTTTATTCTTAATGAATCTCGAGCGTAATGCTACACATATTCATAGTGTGAATACCAAAAGATGTAAGGTTGATAATGATAGTCCCACATACTTGTGGCACTGCCGCCTTGGTCACATAGGTGTCAAACGCATGAAGAAGCTCCATGCAGATGGACTTTTAGAGTCTCTTGATTACGAATCATTTGACACGTGCGAATCATGCCTCATGGGTAAAATGACCAAGACTCCGTTCTCAGGAACAATGGAGCGAGCAACCAACTTATTGGAAATCATACATACTGATGTGTGCGGTCCAATGAGTGTTGAGGCTCGCGGTGGCTATCGTTATGTTCTCACCCTCACTGATGACTTGAGTAGATATGGGTATGTCTACTTAATGAAACACAAGTCTGAGACCTTTGAAAAGTTCAAGGAATTTCAGAGTGAGGTTGAGAATCAACGTGACAAGAAAATCAAGTTCTTGCGATCAGATCGTGGGGGAGAATACTTGAGTCACGAATTTGGCACACACTTAAGAAAATGTGGAATAGTTTCACAACTAACGCCGCCTGGAACACCTCAGCGTAATGGTGTGTCCGAACGTCGTAATCGCACTCTATTAGATATGGTGCGATCTATGATGTCTCTTACCGATTTACCGCTATCATTTTGGGGCTATGCTTTAGAGACTGCCGCATTCACTTTAAATAGGGCTCCGTCGAAATCCATTGAGACGACACCGTATGAATTATGGTTTGGGAAGAAACCTAAGCTGTCGTTTCTAAAAGTTTGGGGATGCGATGGTTATGTCAAGAAACTTCAACCTGAAAAGCTCGAACCCAAGTTGGAAAAATGCGTCTTCATAGGATACCCTAAAGAAACTGTTGGGTATACCTTCTACCTCAGATACGAAGGCAAGATCTTTGTTGCCAAGAATGGGTCCTTTCTAGAGAAAGAGTTTCTCTCGAAAGAAATAAGTGGGAGGAAGGTAGAACTTGATGAAGTATTACCTCTTGAACCGGTAAGTGGCGCAGCTCAAGAAAATGTTCCTGTGGCGCAGCTCAAGAAAACTTTAGATCAAGTTGCTACTGAACTTTGTAGGTCCACAAGGACACGTTCCGCACCAGAGTGGTACGGCAACCCTGTCTTGGAAATCATGTTGTTAGACAACAGTGAACCTTAGAACCATGAAGAAGCGATGGCGGGCCCGGATTCCGACAAATGGCTAGAAGCCATGAAATCCGAGATAGGATCCATGTATGAAAATGAAGTATGGACTTTGACTAACTTGCCCGTTGATCGTCGAGCCATAGAAAATAAATGGATCTTTAAGAAGAAGACAGACGCGGATGGTAATGTGACCATCTATAAAGCTCGGCTTGTCGCTACGGGTTATCGACAAGTTCAAGGGGTTGACTACGATGAGACTTTCTCACCCGTAGCGAAGCTGAAGTCCGTCCGAATCATGTTAGCAATTGCCGCATTCTATGATTATGAGATATGGAAAATGGACGTCAAAACGGCATTCCTTAATGGTTTCCTTAAGGAAGAATTGTATATGATGCAGCCGGAAGGTTTTGTCGATCCTAAGAATGCTGACAAGGTGTGCAAGCTCCAACGCTCGATTTATGGGCTGGTGCAAGCATCTCGGAGTTGGAACATTCGTTTTGATGAGATGATCAAAGCGTTTGGGTTTATGCAGACTTATGGAGAAGCCTGCATTTACAAGAAAGTGAGTGGGAGCTCTGTAGCATTTCTCAAATTGTATGTGGATGACATACTGTTGATGGGAAATGATATAGAATTCTTGGAAAGCATAAAGGCCTACTTGAACAAGTGTTTTTCAATGAAGGACCTTCGAGAAGCTGCTTATATATTAGGCATCAAGATCTATAGAGATAGATCGAGCCGCCTCATTGGTCTTTCACAGAGTACGTACCTTGACAAGATATTGAAGAAGTTCAAAATGGATCAGTCAAAGAAGGGGTTCTTGCCTATATTGCAAGGTACGAGATTGAGCATGGCTCAATGCCCGACCATGGCAGAAGATAGAGAAAAGATGAGTGTCGTCCCCTATGCCTTGGCCATAGGGTCTATCATGTATGCTATGCTGTGTACCAGACCTGATGTAAACCTTGCCGTGAGTTTGGTAGGAAGGTACCAAAGTAATCCTGGCATGGAACACTGGACAGCGGTCAAGAATATCCTGAAGTACCTGAAAAGGACTAAGGAAATGTTTCTTGTTTATGGAGGTGACGAAGAGCTCGTCGTAAAGGGTTACGTCGATGCTAGCTTCGACACAGATCTGGATGACTCTAAGTCACAAACCGGATACGTGTATATTTTGAATGGTGGGGCAGTAAGCTGGTGCAGTTGCAAGCAAAGCGTTGTGGCGGGATCTACATGTGAAGCGGAGTACATGGCAGCCTTGGAGGCAGCACAAGAAGCAGTCTGGGTGAAGGAGTTCATTACCGACCTAGGAGTCATACCCAATGCGTCGGGCCCCATGACCCTCTTCTGTGACAACACTAGAGCTATTGCCCTTGCCAAGGAGCCCAGGTTTCACAGGAAGACCAGGCATATCAAGCATCGCTTCAGCTCCATTCGTGAAAGTGTTCAAAATGGAGACATAGAGATTTGTAAAGTACATACGGACCTGAATGTAGCAGATCCGTTGACTAAACCTCTCCCTAGAGAAAAACATGATCAACACCAGAACTGCATGGGTGTTCGATTCCTCACAATGTAACTAGAATATTGACTCTAGTGCAAGTGGGAGACTATTGGAAATATGCCCTAGAGGTAATAATAAAATGGTTGTTATTATATTTCTTTGTTCATGATAATTGTCTATTGTTCATGCTATAATTGTGTTATCCGGAAATCGTAATACATGTGTGAATACATAGACCACAACACGTCCCTAGTGAGCCTCTAGTTGACTAGCTCGTTGATCAAAAGATAGTCATGGTTTCCTGACTATGGACATTAGATGTCATTGATAACAGGATCACATCATTAGGAGAATGATGTGATGGACAAGACCCAATCCTAAGCTTAGCTCAAAGATTGTGTAGTTCGTTTGCTGTAGCTTTTCTGAATGTCAAGTATCATTTCCTTAGACCATAAGATTGTGCAACTCCCGGATATCATAGGAGTACCTTGGGTGTGCCAAACATCACAACGTAACTGGGTGACTATAAAGGTACATTACAGGTATCTCCGAAAGTGTCTGTTGGGTTGGCACGAATCGAGACTGGGATTTGTCACTCCGTACGACGGAGAGGTATCTCTGGGCCCACTCGATAATGCATCATCATAATGAGCTCAATGTGATCAAGTTGTTGATCGCGGGATCATGCATTACGGTATGAGTAAAGTGACTTGCCGGTAACGAGACTGAACAAGGTATTGGGATACCGACGATCGAGTCTCGGACAAGTAACGTACCGATTGACAAAGGGAAGTGTATACGGGATTGATTAAGTCCTCGACATCGTGGTTCATCCGATGAGATCATCGAGGAGCATGTGGGAGCCAACATGGGTATCCAGATCCTGCTGTTGGTTATTGACCGGAGAGGCGTCTCGGTCATGTCTGCGTGTCTCCTGAACCCGTAGGGTCTACACACTTAAGGTTTGATGACGCTAGGGTTGTAGAGATATTAGTATGCAGTAACCCGAAAGTTGTTCAGAGTCCCGGATGAGATCCTGGACGTCACGAGGAGTTCCGGAATGGTCTGGAGGTAAAGATTTATATATACGAAGTCCAGTTTCGGCCAGCGGGAGGGTTTCGGGGGTTACCGGTATTGTACCGGGACCACCGGAAGGGTCCCGGGGGTCCACCGGATGGGGCCACCTATCTCGGAGGGCCCCATGGGCTGAAGTGGCGTGGGAACCAGCCCCTGATGGGCTGGTGCGCCCCACCCAAGGGCCCAAGGCGCCTAGGGTTGGAAACCCTAGGGGGCCGTTGCCCCCCCGAGGGGGCATGCGCCCCCCTGGTTGGAAACCCTATGGGGGCCATTGCCCCCAGGGGCCGCCCCTCCTTTTAGATGGGATCTCCAAGGGGGCATGCGCCCCCCTAGCCCCTATATATAGTGGAATGAAGGGAGGGCAGCCACACCTTGCTCTTGGCGCCTCCCTCTCCCTCCGTAACACCTCTCCTCGCCGCTTGTGCTTGGCGAAGCCCTGCTGGAATCCTGCTGCATCCACCACCACGCCGTCGTGCTGCTGGATCTTCATCAACCTCTCCTTCCCCCTTGCTGGATCAAGAAGGAGGAGATGTCTTCCCAACCGTACGTGTGTTGAACGCGGAGGTGCTGTCCGTTTGGCACTTGGTCATCGGTGATTTGGATCACGACGAGTACGACTCCATCATGCCCGTTCACTTGAACGCTTCCGCTCGCGATCTACAAGGGTATGTAAATGCACTCCTATTCCCCTCGTTGCTAGAATACTCCATAGATTGATCTTGGTGATGCGTAGAATTTTTTTAATTTCTGCTACGATCCCCAACAGGATTATCATATTGATCTCATCATGTTACTTAAATAATTTATTAGGTTAATGATTATTATTTTGGGATTGAGTTGGAGGAACCTTCTCAGTATTTTTCAGCCAACTTTGTAGTTAAATAAAATCTATTCCTTTGCAGTAGGGAAAAATTGGCTTTTCACAAAAACTATAACCATAGAGCTTTTCCACCAGCCAAATATGCATGTAGTGATAGCCTCTATTCATCATTATCCTATGGTGTGAATTTGCCAGTACATTCAATGTACTGACCCTTTGTGGCTACAACGTCTCATGTTGCAGGACTTCTTACGACGAGTAAGTGATACGTTAGGGTTACGATTTCTACACTCAACTTTGCCATTGGTGTTGATAGGAATCCACAATCTTTGTTACTTCCGCTATTTGGATTGAGGTAATAGTATTTCCGTTATTTTATACATGTGATTTACCTCTATTATAAATCCTCGAGTACTGTGTGTGTCAGCATACCGATCCCAGGATGAAACTTAAGCATAGAGACTTGACCGTCTGAGGTCGGGTCGCTACAGTTTGCCAAGTTGAGGCCTGATTCAATGTTTTCCTTCCGGAGCACGCATATGCATTGCATAGCACATCCCGCATTCATGCCTTGTTTTGCACCATGTTGCTTGCGCATTGCACCGTGGTTGATTGTGGGTTCCTTTGCTTGTGTTCTTGCCTTGGGTAGAGCCAGGAGACGAGTTCGTGATCGAGGAACCCGTTGAGTATGCTTTCGAGGATCAAGCTTTCGTCAACCTCTGAGAACTTGGCAGGCAAGATGACCATACCCTCGAAATCACTTCTATCTTTGCTTGCTAGTTGCTCGCTCTATGGCTATGCCGCGATACCTACCACTTGCTATATCATGCCTCCCATATTGCCATGTCAAGCCTCTAACCCACCTTCCCTAGCAAACCGTTCTTTGGCTTTGTTACCGCTTTGCTCAGCCCCTCTTATAGCATTGTTAGTTGCAGGTGAAGATGGAGTTTTGTTCCTTGTTGGAACATGGATATGTTGGGATATCATAATATCTCTTATTTAATTAATGCATCTATATACTTGGTAAAGGGTGGAAGGCTCGGCCTTATGCCTGGTTTTTTGTTCCACTCTTGCCGCCCTAGTTTCCGTCATACCGGTGTTATGTTCCTTGATTTTGCGTTCCCTACGCGGTTGGGTTATAATGGGAACCCCTTGACAGTTCGCTTTGAATAAAGCTCCTCCAGCAAGGACCAACCTTGGTTTTACCATTTGCCACCTAAGCCTTTTTCCCTTGGGTTCTGCAGACTCAAGGGTTATCTTTATTTTAAACCCCCGGGCCAGTGCTCCTCTGAGTGTTGGTCCAAACTAGAGCACCGTGCGGGGCCATCCCTTGGCAACTTGGGTTACATCGGCTCCTGTACGCTTAGCTTATCCGGTGTGCCCTGAGAACGAGATATGTGCAGCTCCTATCAGGATTTATCAGCACATTCAGGCGGTTTTGCTGGTCTTGTTTTACCATTATCAAAATGTCTTGTAACTGGGATTCCGAGACTGATCGGGTCTTCCTGGGAGAAGGAATATCGTTCGTTGACCGTGAGAGCTTGTGTTGGGCTAAGTTGGGACACCCCTACAGGGTTTTGAACTTTCAAAAGCCGTGCCCGCGGTTATGGGCAGATGGGAATTTGTTAATATCTGGTTGTAGAAAACTTGACACTTAACTTAATTATCAACCGCGTGTGTAGCCGTGATGGTCTCTTTCCGGCAGAGTCCGGGAAGTGAACACGGTTCTTGTGTTATGCTTGAACGTAAGTAGTTTCAGGATCACTTCTTGATCACTTCTAGTTCACGACCATGCTTTGCTTGTCTTCTCGCTCTCATTTGCGTAAGTTAGCCACCATATATGCTAGTGCTTGTTGCAGATCCACCTCACTACCTTTTCCTACCCATAATCTTAAATAGTCTTGATCGCGAGGGTGTGAGATTGCCGAGTCCCCGTGACTCACAGATTACTTCCAAAACCAGTTGCAGGTGCCGTTGATACCAGTGCAGATGACACAGCTGAGCTCAAGTGGGAGCTCGATGAGGATAGTCTTCGTTGTGTTGTTTTGTTTCCAGTTTTTCAGTAGTGGAGCCCAGTCGGGGCGATTGGGGATCTAGCATTAGGGGTTGTCTTTCTTTATTTTGGTTCCGTAGTCGGACCTTCATTGTATTCTGGATGATGTATGTATGCTATTTATGTATTGTGTGAAGTGGCGATTGTAAGCCAACTCTTTATCCCTTTCTTATTCAGTACATGGGATGTGTAAAGATTACCCCTCTCGCGACATGCCTACTATGCGGCTATGCCTCTAAGTCATGCTCCGACACGTGGGAGATATAGCCGCATCGTGGGTGTTACAAGTTGGTAACCAGAGCCTTCCCCGACTTAGGAGCCCCCTGCTTGATCGAATCGTTGGCGTTGTTGAGTCTAGAAAAATGTTTTGAGTCTTATAGGATTATATATATCGGAGAGTAGGATTCTTTTTACTCCTTAGTCCCTTCGTCACTCTGGTGAGGCCTCCTGACGTAGAGTTTTGACTCTTCTCTTCTCAAATTTCACGAATTTTTTTAGGATCACACGGGTATCTTGGAATCGTTCCGATGGTTTTGTGATGAGAACATTGTTCTTGGTGCCTCCTGACATTTAGGGGTTGTGGTAGTGTCCCAGGGAGTTGAGCTCCGAGGTGTTGTTGTCACAATTTTATCGTTGCAATTCTGGAATACCTGAGTTCGCCGACATCGAAAATCTCTTTTATGCAGTTGTTGGTGAGATAACCTCGACGCCACCCAGTACCGGGGCGGGAGTTCGGGAGTATTGCCATAACCTGTATAACGGATGCTTTTCGAAGGTTGAGGTAAATGATTTCCGAAGGTTTCTTGGTTATGTGTTGAAGGATGGATACAGCTGGATGTAGGATTTGCTAGTTTTGGGGTGAGATATTATGCTTCGCCTGTATCCCCAACACCTGATTGCATAACCGGAAAGTTTCGGGAGTTTATAAGTGGGAATTCAAGTAGCTCCTAGGATATCTTTCTGACAGATGTATGATATGAAATTGGGGTTCGACGTCTAGTGGTCCGCCTATCCACAGTTGGTTTTACAGTGGACTCGTTGCGTCTTAAAGAGTCCTTGGCTATGCTGACTCGGGGACGCTTCGTATGTCATGTGCACTGCCTTGTACATGATGGTGCTATACGATCGAGCCTGTGTGGGCCCCACCACGAAAACTTCGGACGAAATCCCTATCATATGTTTGTTCCGGCTTATTTTGCAAGCCAATCCTTCATTTTGTTTTGATTGTGGTATTCGAGTTGCTTCGAAGTCAAATGTTGATTCCATACCTTTTCCCTAAGAGGTGTTCTCACATTTCTATGTGAATACTAATCCTTCATGATAATCGAGATTGTCATGCCAATCCTTCTCAACCGGTGTGTTTCTCTTCAAGAGGATCCGATCATTTCAACATTCGCTAGATCACCTCCCAGTTTTTCCCAACGTTGTTTGTTTCATTCGTCCCAAATTGTCTTTATTTTCCCACCCTCCCACCCTTTTTCTTCAAGGATTCAGATTTCTTAATCAAGTATTCTTTTTATTGATGGGAAGTCTCTCCATTCTTTTCCGTCAATGTTCTTACCCAGTGGTTCTCATGAAGGTGCTCTACAAGTTCATCATTTTTCGTTCTTTTTCTTCTCCAGTGGTTTCAAGTCAAGCTTTGTCGATCATATCCTTTCCACATTTCAAATGTTTTTTCCATGCCGGTGCACCTCATAATCATCCCCACTTGCTATTCAATTGTTCCGGAGTGCTGAAGATATCTCGAGGTTGTTATCTCTTTCGAGCCATTTAATTCAACCGGTGCAATCTCCTTTTCAAGCAATCTTTCCAACGGTGTATCTTTTGAGTGGGCCCATAACCCACAGGTCTTTCCCAGGATCTTACCTGACTCTTCTTATTTTCCCAGAGCTTCTCAAATTCTTTTCCAAGTCTGACGTAAGAATGAATTATCATCAGTTAAATATCTTTCTCCAAGATCTTTCAAATTCTTTTCATCGTTGGCTCAACCTCTTCGCTTTTGATTATTCCGGAGTTCCTCAACAATTCATGGTGGTGTTTCTCGGCATCATTCTCGAATTTTGAAGACCGAAGAAGAGTTTCCATTAAATCTTGCTCCATTCTCTTCAAGATTCATGGTTCTAGCTTTCTGCCATCCTCTCATAATTGTTTTCGATTGGGAAAATTCTTTTCACCCATCCGAAGCAATTCGGGAATGTTTTCATTTTGATTCTCTGGAGCCCATCATCTCAGAATTATTCATTCTAGCTTTTAGCTCTCGTTCTCCAAATCTTACCGGTGCATCATTCAAGTATTATCTAATCAGTTCACGATGTCTTCGTTCACTTGTATCTAAATCCCCTCAAGTATCGCCATTCGTTTTCCAATTATTCCTGGTGAATTTGTGCTTCTGCTATTTTCATGTTCAATTCTTACGGTGGTTCTTCCAAGATTCTTCTTCCTTCGTTTATCATATCATGCATTCGTGCTTTCCAAATTCTACCGGTGGATCGTTGAAGACCTTCTCAAGTTGCACTATATCTATCTTCATCCTTGCTACGAGAATAAGTAGTGTGCCAAATCCGTTGATTGTCATCAATTTACATTGGTGAAGGATAAGCATAATGTAATTCTTATTCTTGTTTCATCGAGTAAATTCAATTCCTGCTTTCCGGAGTGGTTCATCATATCACATTCTCGGTTCGAGATGCTTTATGTTTTCTTTTCCAAGAGTTCCAAGCTCTCGCAATTATATCACCACGGAGATTCATCTAAATCATCGCAAGGCTTCACCTTGTGTTTTCAACTTCTCTTTCTTTCCGTTGGATTAGCCTTTTGTTACAGGAGTTCTTTATGGAGGCTCTACATGAGGGTTCATAAAGGATTTAATTCCTTCTCGAAGTGTTCATCAAGATTCTTTTCAGGGGAGCTCATGTATTCTTCATCTTGCATTTCTAGGTGCAGTTCTTCCTATTTTATCTTTTGAGGTGGAGTTATGTCATTCTTGATAATTTTCCCTTCATGTTTCATGATTCAAAAGTTGTCGAGAATGCGGTACTCCCTCCTGTCCTTTTTAGTTCGCATATAAAATTTGACTAAAGTCAAGCCTCATAAAGTTTGACCAACTTTATAGAAAAAAGTATCAACATTCACAATCTAAAATCAATATCAATAGATGTGTCGTGAATTAAAGTTTCATATTGTATAACTTTAGCATGGCAGATGTTAATATTTTTTCATATAAATACGGTCAAACTTTGTGAAGTTTGACTTCAAAGAATTCTAATATGCAGAGTAAAAAGGACCGGAGGGAGTATTTAAACCCATCATTTTCTTCCATGGAGTTATCTTGGTATAAATTTCACCTAAAGCCTTCCATTGGGAATGTTTCTCTTTGTGGTGATTATCTATGATCCAAGTTTTATCTTTATCACCTCGGTGGAAGAAGATTTCTATTTTTTTCTAGCTCCCAATCAAATCTTTTCCATGAGTGGCAAGTTGTCACCTCATAAGTTTGAGATGTCTTCCTTAAGCCCACATCAAGATTATCCTTTCATTGTTGATAATGCAACAACTCCGTTCTAGCATTTGTTGTAAGTGTGCTCTCTCAAGACCTTGTTTCCCTTCGTTCATGCCATTCCATTATTCCTTTTCTTCCGGAAGCTTTGTGATGTTGCTCTCTTCTCTCATCATCTCGAATTGTGAGGATCGAGTTCTTTTCATTCGTATCCATCTAACCGGAGCGTTGTGTCCTCTGCTCAAGTTCTTTTCATCTTATCAAGTCTTGCATCTCTTTTCAACCGGAGTGCTGTTCAAATTATATCAGCCTTATTCCTTCTCTATCTTGTTTTAACCAGAGTGTTGTGTTTATCATTCCTCTTCTAACCGGAGTCTCATCCAAGTGCTTTCATTTTGCCAAGCTAATATTCTTTACCTTCCATTTTCAACCGGAGTGATGTCATAATTGATCCTTATCGTTCCTGGTACATCTCGTTTCAATCGGAGTGCTTGCATGTACTTCTTGCCCATTGCAACCCCTTTTCTCATGTCTTTCAACCTATAAGGTTCTCGTATGTTCCTTGTTCCTATTTTCTAACGGAGTGTTTTCAACTTCGTTCATCTTCATTGCATTCTTTCTTTCAATTTATTCAACCTCTCAAGGTTCTTTGGTTTCACTCTTTTGTCAAAGAAGCAACTTAGTTTTACCTCTCCTCCTCCTCTTCCGTTTTTCCTCCAGTGCCATCCTAGATCTCGGGACGAGATCCTCTCGTAGTGGTGGAGTGTTGTGACGCCCTGAGACCGTTGTGCCAGGTGTCTTCCAGTTATTCGCTGTTGTTGCCTTGTCATTTGTTTGCGTGTCTTGCATTCCATATCATGTCATCTTGTGCATCGCAGTTACATACGTCTTCGTTTCATGCATCCGAGGATTTTCCCTGTTGTCCATTTTGCATTCCGACACTCCTATGTCATCCAGCGCCCTCTTTTGTCTCTTTTCGTGTGCAGGTGTTAAACTCTCTCGGAATGGATCGAGATTTTCCAAGCGGCCTTGGTACACCACCGGTAGACCGCCTGTCAAGTTTCGTGCCATTTGGAGTCCGTTTGATACTCCAACGGTTAACCAGGGAACCGTAAAGGCCTCGTGAGTGTTGCAGCCCAACACCCCTCCAAAGTGGCCCAAAACCCATCCAAACCCCCTGCATCCTCTCGGCCGTTCGATCATGATTGCATGGCCAAAAACCGCACTCTATTTGGACTCTCCTAGTTCCCTCTACCTATATATTTGTGTCTCCCTCCGAAATCTCATGGATGAAACCCTAGCAAACTTCCTCTCCGCGCATTCGGACGCGTCCGCGCCGTGCCGGACATGTCCGCCACCGCCGCCACGTCGCTCCGGCCAATCTCGTCGTGACACGTCATCGCCGCCACCGCCCGCAGCCTATCCGGAGCCGCCACGTCGCCTCTCCACCTCCCCCACTTCAACTGGCCCGCCGAAGCCCATCGCGGACACGCCCGGGCCCGAGTCGTCCGCCGCCGCAGCCCGCAGGCCCATTCGCCCGAGTGCCGCCCGCCTGAGAGCCTCATGCCCCGCCGCCTGGCCTCCCGCCGGTGACCGCCGTCTTTGCTGGGAGCATCCATGGCCGCCCGAGCTCGAAGCTCACACTGCCGGCGTCCTACGCGCCACCATGCTCCATTCCCCGCACCCTCGCTCGGATCTAGTGTCCCTGCCCCGGATCTGCCTGTCATGGACCTCGCCGCATGCCGCCATGTCCCTCGCCTCGTCGGATCCCGAAGGTAGCACCGCCCTACCTTCCCTCGATCCCCTCTGGATTGAGGAGGACGACGACGACCAGGCGCGCCGGCCACGTGGTCCCTGCTCGCATGCCATCGGCCCAGCCCACTAGGGCCTTTCCATCCCACGTCACCGAGCCAGCCCAAGTGGCCTAGGGTGAGCACCAGCCTCTATCCCGCACCATGTGTGGCGTTTAGTATCCATCGCCCGCCACTGTTGTTTTTTCGAAGTCCTAATCCTGCACATCATGATGCCCTCTTTGACATGATATATCTCCATGACTGTAGCTCCGTTTTGCATGTATGATATATGAAATGTTCATCTTGATGTGCTCTTTATTTTGTTCCATTGTGCCATGCTTGTTTGAGTCCATCTTGATGTCCAAATGACTGTTGCAAGAGTGCTATAAAATGTGAGGTTCTGATTCTTATTAGTTTATGAGCATTTGTCATTTTTGCCATGATTATTGTGTGCTGCATATGGTCATGAGTTCTACATGTGTTTTGGGATATGCCATGCCATCTTTACAGAGGTGTATGCCATGTATTTTTGTGATCAATGTGGTGACTAGCACATGCATGCAAAGTAGCTCTCGTGATATTGCTGATTTCAGGGACTTAGAATTTCACTAAGTCATTTCCCTGCTGTTATTTTTATGCCATGTATTCACGTTGGTACATTGAGATCCATGCTTCTTTTGAGTATGTTCAGTAAGGATGATTTGGACATATGGTTGTGCTCTATCCATCCATGTCCTTGTTTGCATTTATGGAGTGACCTAGCATGACTCAATCTTGCTCTACTTTTTCTATAAAATGTTCCTGGCAGATTGTTTACATGTTAATCAATTTTGCCAAGGATGTTGTAGTTGATCCATGCATGCTATGAGATTGTTCTTGCCATGGTTAGCTTCTTGACCATGTCTTCTTGCTGGTAGTATGCTTAGCTTGTTATGCAATGCCTTGTGTTGAGTGCATCGAGCTCGCAAACGTGCCTTCATAACTCTGTTGATGCCATGTCCAGTTTTCTGCTAAGCCTGAATCTGTTAACAAAACATGCTATGTTTACATGGGTGCCATCATATCTTCTGATCCTTTTTGGCTTATGGTCAGTAAGGGACTTCTGTTATATGCTTTGAGTAGATTCATGCCATGCCTTTGTTTGCTATGTTCTGTTCCTGTAGCACGTGGTTAGCTTGCTCTAAACATTGCTTCCTGATGTTAATTCCTGACATGTTAGTATTTTCACTAAGTCTGTGATGCTGATATCTTTTGCACTTTTGCCATGCTTGTTTGAACCTGCTCTTGTGTGATTTAGCCGTAGCTTAGTGTTCATCTTTTGTCAAGAATCTTGAGTAGATCACTACCATGTGCCTTGTTGCTATGTTAGAGTGCAATAGCTTAGTTTCTTGTTGCATTCTAGATGGCATCGTGTTGTTAATCGCATAATGGTGCCATTATTGTTTTGTTTGCCATTTGCAAACCGTGCATCCGATTCCGGTGATCTTTATATCGATTTCGACCGAAATCAACTCATCTTTCCAGCGGCGCACTTGGTTTGCCAAGTTGAGGCCTGATTCAATCTTTTCCTTCTGGAGCACGCATATGCATTGCATAGGACATCCCACATTCATGCCTTGTTTTGCATCGTGTTGCTTGCGCATTGCACCGTGGTTGATTTTGGTTTCCTTTGCTTGTGTTCTTGCCTTGGGTAGAGCTGGGAGACGAGTTCTTGATCGAGGAACCCGTTGAGTATGCTTTCAAGGATCAAGCTTTCGTCAACCTCTGAGAACTTGGGAGGCAAGATGACCATACCCTCGAAATCACTTCTATCATTGCTTGCTAGTTGCTCGCTCTATGGCTATGCCGCGATACCTACCACTTGCTATATCATGCCTCCCATATTGCCATGTCAAGCCTCTAACCCACCTTTCCTAGCAAACCGTTGTTTGGCTATGTTACCGCTTTGCTCAGCCCCTCTTATAGCATTGTTAGTTCCAGGTGAAGATGGAGTTTTGTTCCTTGTTGGAACATGGATATGTTGGGATATCATAATATCTCTTATTTAATTAATGCATCTATATACTTGGTAAAGGGTGGAATGCTCGGCCTTATGCCTGGTGTTTTGTTCCACTCTTGCCGCCCTAGTTTCCGTCATACCGGTGTTATGTTCCTTGATTTTGCGTTCCTTATGCGGT
Organism: Triticum urartu; assembly: GCF_056163025.1. Taxonomy (NCBI): domain Eukaryota; kingdom Viridiplantae; phylum Streptophyta; class Magnoliopsida; order Poales; family Poaceae; genus Triticum; species Triticum urartu. The sequence continues at coordinate 430,970,547 of NC_141879.1, forward strand.
TGGGTTATAGTGGGAACCCCTTGACAGTTCGCTTTGAATAAAGCTCCTCCAGCAAGGACCAACCTTGGTTTTACCATTTGCCACCTAAGCCTTTTTCCCTTGGGTTCTGCAGACTCAAGGGTTATCTTTATTTTAAACCCCCGGGTCAGTGCTCCTCTGAGTGTTGGTCCAAACTAGAGCACCGTGCGGGGCCATCCCTTGGCAACTTGGGTTACGTCGGCTCCTGTACGCTTAGCTTAGCCGGTGTGCCCTGTGAACGAGATATGTGCAGCTCCTATCAGGATTTGTCGGCACATTCAGGCGGTTTTTCTAGTCTTGTTTTACCATTGTCGAAATGTCTTGTAACCGGGATTCCGAGACTGATCGGGTCTTCCTAGGAGAAGGAATATCATTCGTTGACCGTGAGAGCTTGTGATGGGCTAAGTTGGGACACCCCTGCAGTGTTTTGAACTTTCGAAAGCCATGCCTACGCTTATGGGCAGATGGGAATTGCTTAATATCTGGTTGTAGAAAACTTGACACTTAACTTAATAAAATGCATCAACCGCGTGTGTCGCCGTGATGGTCTATTTCCGGCGGAGTCTAGGAAGTGAACACGGTTCTTGTGTTATGCTTGAACGTAAGTAGTTTCAGGATTACTTCTTGATCACTTCTAGTTCACGACCGTGCTTTGCTTCTCTTCTCTCTCTCATTTGTGTAAGTTAGCCACCATATATGCTAGTGCTTGCTGCAGATCCACCTCACTACCTTTTCCTACCCATAAGCTTAAATAGTCTTGATTGCATGGGTGTGAGATTGCTGAGTCCCCGTGACTCACAGATTACTTCCAAAACTAGTTGCAGGTGCCGTTGATACCAGTGCAGATGACGCAACTGAGCTCAAGTGGGAGCTCGATGAGGATCATGTTCGTTGTGTTGTTTTGTTTCCAGTTGTTCAGTAGTGGAGCCTAGTCGGGGCGATCGGGGATCTAGCATTAGGGGTTGTCTTTCTTTATTTTGGTTCCGTAGTCCGACCTTGATTGTATTCTGGATGATGTATGTATGATATTTATATATTGTGTGAAGTGGCGATTGTAAGGCAACTGTTTATCCCTTTCTTATTCAGTACATGGGATGTGTAAAGATTACCCCTCTTGCGACATGCCTACTATGCGGCTATGCCTCTAAGTCGTGCTCCGACACGTGGGAGATATAGCCGCATCGTGGGTGTTACACGAACTATGCGTCTAGGATCAATGGTAACAGGAGACGGGGGACACGGTGTTTACCCAGGTTTGGGCCCTCTCTATGGAGGTAATACCCTACGCCCTGTCTGATTGATATTGATGAATATGAGTGTTACAAGAGTTGATCTACCACGAGATCGTAATGGCTAAACCCTAGAAGTCTAGCATGTATGACTATGGCAATGAATATCCTTTCGGACTAACCCCTCCGGTTTATATAGACACCAAGGGGATCTAGGGTTTACATAGACTCGGTTACATAAGAAGGAATCTTCATAGTCAATCACCAAGCTTGCCTTCCACGCCAAGGAGAGTTCAATCCGGACATAGGTACATTCTTCGGTCTTCATGTCTTCACAGCCCATCAGTCCGGCCCAATAGATAACAAGCCGGACGCCTGAGGACCCCTTAGTCCAGGACTCCCTCAGTAGCCCCCGAACCAGTCTTCAATAGCAAGGTGTTCGGCGCACAAATTGTCGGCATTGCAAGGCAGGTTCCTCCTTTAGTGATCTCTAAGTGATGTATTCGGCCATCGGTTCCATGTCGCTCCCCTCGGCTTCTGCGTGTTAAATAACTTCACCTCCCATGTGTCAAGCGAAGGCGGAAGGTCAGGCTATTTTTGCAGATAACACCCCGTCCATGCAAGGGAGAGCGCCTATTAACGAGATTGGATCCTAGATCCATTCGGCACCACAAAAAGGAAATCCCTGGAAACTGCTTAGGAGAAACCATTCCAGCATGGCTAGCGCCCCAGCTCCTCCACCCGTTCTAGCCCAGAGAAAGGCCAGTGGGAGAGGTGTTCAGTGTCCCACTGTCAATTGACGAAGCTGCAGACGCAGGGATTTCTTCCCCCCGCAGATCTAGTTCCTACTCGAGTGGGGCTAGATTCCTTCAATGGTGAGATTCAGGCAGAGGACTTCCCCAATCCATCCGGAGGAGGGCGAGTATGTTTCGTCCCGTACCTGCTAAGGGGCGTTGGATTTCCCATTCATCCGTTCCTCCGAGGGCTTCTGGAATACTATGGCCTCCAGCTGCACAACTTCACCCTTGCCTCCATTCTGCACATTGCGGGTTATGTCGCTTTATGTGAACTATTCCTGGGTATCGAGGCTCACTTCGAGTTGTGGAGGAAGTTGTTCTGTCTTGTCCCGCGCAATCACGAGGGGTCAATATTTGAAGTGGGCGGAGCCGAAGTATGGCGTATCGCTAATACCGGATATCTGTCCAGCACTCCAAGGAAGGCATCCGAAGAATGGCCTTCTGAATGGTTCTATATCGAGGACGTCGCGCTTCCCGACCCAGTTCGAAAAGGTCTTCCTGAATTTGCAAGCGTTTCGCTGAAGAAACGCCACAGTTGGCATCCTCGGAGTCTTGAAGAGGATGACATCGCAGAAGTTTGCCAGCTTATGAGCAAGATAAATACGCTCGTTTAGTCTGGACTCACAATAATCGAGGTAATGGCGATCTCCATAGTGCGTGGGGTTCAGCCTCTACAATATAGAGGGCTGCCCATGTGGCACTATAATGGAGAGGATGACGCCTCCCGCTATGGCTGGAAGGGTCTGGATACCCCCGCCGCTCTGGCCAAAATATTGGCCGAGCTGTTTAAAGGGGAGGAAGAGGAATTTCTTCGCATTAAGCGTAGAGATGTGTATTCTATGTATGATCCTCCCAATTGGGTAAGCTTCAACCCCTCTATTCCACCCATTCCCCTTCCGGATTACTTTTGATCAATTTCAAGTCTGTTTATGATAGCACTGGCAGAAGGTCACCGAAGGACTTCATAGTCCTGCCCCACAGCCGGAGATCCACAACCGGGAGCTAGATCCTAGGTTTGAAGAGGATCCGGATATATTCGCGGTGCTTGCAGGGGGAGTGTTTTACCAAACAAGCTATGACGGCACAGAAGTGGCCATCACCGCCGACTACCCTAGCCTTCTTCCTACTTTACATGTAAATAATTAAGAAACACCTTCTCTAAAAGAGTGCTCTTATTCTGCCTCACCCACCGCACTGTATCGTGCTTCACAGGGGAGACGTTCGGCGATTTTGAGGAGATCGGCTCCCGCGCTGGGAAAGCCTCCCAAGAGGAAAGAAAATGAAGGCACGACCGTACCTTCATCGAAGAGGTATGAATTCACCAACCCACACCTGAGCAGTCACGTCCAACCATGACCTTCCCGTTTTCCATGTGTCAGGAGGAAGGTGCCCGGGACTATATCCAGAGGTTCGAGCGGCCATACTTCCCACAGCCAGGATTCAAATCCTGCCGTGCAGACGGGGGCTGATCCAGGGGCGACGCTGGACTGTCCTCCAGCCGAGGACTCGGATGATGTATCGGTCACCAACTCGGAAGTGGAGAGTGCCATGAATCATCGGCGCCACCAGGCCATTTTACAAGACCCTGGCTTTTCAGAAGAGTCGTTTAACGCCTTCAGCTCAGCCGATGCATACATCCGGGCTGCTTGAAATGGGATTAACAAGGCCACAAAGCAACATTTGAAAGATGTGTAAGTAAATTCGCTTTGTCTGACTATGATAACCATATGCCAATAGCCCTCGAGACTTAAAGGAGTTGAAACAACTGATTTAACGATCAATGTACGACCAGGTGCTTACGGAGAGGAATACCTAGCTAGCTCAGGAACTAGAAAAGTGTCAGCGCCAGCTGCTTGCTGCCAATGCCGAACTAGAGAAATACAAGGCATCTCCCGGTAATCTTTTCCTCTACCGAAAATTCATAATGATACACCAATAGTGTGAATCTGGGTTCTAATCTTTGTGTTCGGTCGTTAGACCAAGTACGAGAGTAGTGGACACCGCTCGAAGCGAAGAACACGGAGCCAGAAAGCTACTAGCAGTGGGCGAGCATGTATTGACAAAAGTCATTGAAGAGAAAAAGAAACTCCAGGATTTGAACACCAAACTGGGCGAAGAACTGAAAGATGTGCAAGCGCAGCTAGCTGACTCTGTGAAGGAGAACAAGAAGCTCCGAGGTGGCATATTCAGTACATGGCCGCTTTTATCTTATAGCAGTTTGGAGGTAGCAGTAGCTGATATAGCTGTAATTGCAGGTGTATTGACGAACCACCCCGAAGAGGAGGTGTCCGAATCATCAAATGTTCTTCTGCGAGGGCTGTCACAGTTGCACGAGCAAGCTCAGCAGGCTATGCGGAGTGTAGCCAAGGCTTTATGGCCATCCGACTCCCCTCCAGGAAGCATGGAGAAGCTAGTAGAGTTGTTCAAGGGAGCGCGGTGGCGTATCTGGCTGTGGAAGATATCTGCCTGCCGAGAGGGTGCGCGAGAGGCCTCAGCCATGGTGAAGACGCGATATACCAAGCTGGATCCTAATCACATGGCTCGTGTCAGACCGGTAGGGCCGAATGGGGAAGAAATTCCCGTTAGTATAGTATATGACCAAGTAGAGGTGGCCGCCAAATATTCCCAACAGGATTGCAAGTTAGACTGCCTGTTGGAAGGTGTAGAGGAAGAGGTGTTCGAGTCCAAGTGACCGTGTACTTTCCTCATCTAGCTGAATTGTATATCATTTGTCATGGCAGACCTTTTCGCTTCAACCTCCGGACCCGAAGGTGCAGAGTGTTTCTGAATACCGTCGCGGCCGAGTAGGCCGGGGTATGCCTAGAAAACTAGGCGTAGGGGTCATAGTTGCTTGAACAGACAAGTTGTATCCGGCTAGATATGTTATATTACATTGATATCATAAGAAACATCTTCCAGAGAGAATAGTTCCGTTAAGGTTTCCTTTCCCTGGGTGTGCATGCATTGAATGTACATATCCGAATTGTGATGCGAGCACCACAGTTTGTATAACTTCTGGGGGTGCACAATGGAGTGAGTTTATAAAACATCTTTAATTCACCGACCGAATATTCCCTCAAGAACGCTAACTTTCGGCTTCACCCAGTCTGAGGTACACATCCGGATGACCCGACAGTAATAATCCAGAGGTGCTCCCTTTATGCCCTAGCCGAACTAACGGGAACGTAGGACATAAGCACAGGAGCCAGGCAACCCAGCTTGGACAAAACTTAAGTCATATCGATGCATATAGTGGCAAAGAAAAGGTACATATGGAAAAACTCATATGTGAGGAGCTTAATGCTCAAGTAATGACAAGAACTTCTGTCCGAGAAGCCCCTAGGTACAAGTGACTACATATTTGGAGATGTATGTGCCGATGGTGTGCGGTTTAGCCGTACCAAAGCATTAAAGCAAGAAAGAAGAAAATAATTAGAAAAGAGAGAAAAAATAATGGAAACTACAGGGGAGGAGGAGACGAACAAGGGGTTTGGCGCTAGGCATAGAATCTTCGGAGTCTGGCCGCGTTCCAGGGGTTCGGCTCGAGGCGATTGTCTGATGCATCGCGAAGACGGTACGCTCCTTCGGTGAGAACTTCGTCAATTATGAAGGGCCCTCCCATTTAGGTTTGAGTTTGTGCTTTTTCTTCTCCGACAGGCATAGAACGAGTTCGCCAACATTTTAAGTCTTGGCCCGTAATTCTCTGCTTTGATATCTTTGAGCCTGCTGTTGGTAAAATGCTGAACGGGCTTTTGCGACATCACGTTCCTCCTCCAGGGCATCTAGGCCATCCTACTGATCAAGCTCGGCTTCTCTCTCTTCGTACATATGCACTCGAGGTGAGTCATGAATAATATCGCAGGGCAATACACCATGAAGAAAGGTGTGCATCCGGTAGTGCGGTTGGGCATGGTACGCGGACCCCAGAGAACGGAGTCGAGCTCCTCAACCCAGTGCTTGTCTGATTCTTTCAAAGACCGCACTAGTCTGGTCTTGATGCCGCTCATAACAAGACCGTTGGCTCGTTCGACTTGATCGTTGGTTTGTGGGTGGTAGACGGAGGCGTAATCAAGTTTAATACCCAGATTAGTACACCAGGTTTTTACATCGCCGGCTGTGAAATTGGAGCCGTTGTCAGTGATGATGCTGTGTGGGACACTATAATAGTGTACAACACCGGATATGAAGTCTATCACCGGGCCAGACTTAGCCGTTTTGACCGGCTTAGCCTCTATCCACTTAGTGAATTTGTCCACCATAACCAGCAGATATTTTTTTTCTTATGGCTTCCCCCTTTAAGGGGGCCAACCATACCGAGTCCCCAGACCACAAAAGGCCAAGTGATGGGGATTGTTTGCAAGGCGGTGGGGGGGCATATGTCTTTGATTGGCAAAGAGTTGGCATCCGATGCAACATTGGACAAGGCCCTGTGCATCTGCTCGAGCCGTCGGCCAATAAAACCCTGTACGGAAGGCCTTGCTAACAAGGGCCCGAGCTGCGGCGTGGTGACCGCCGAGTCCGGCATGAATTTCAGCCAAGAGCTGCCACCCCTCTTCCTCGGATATAAATCGTTGAAGGACTCCGGTGGCGCTTTTCTTGTAGAGCTCTCCATCATGAACCGTGTAGGCCTTTGAACGCCGGACAATGCAGCGGGCCTCATTCTGGTCCTCAGGAAGCTCTTTCCTATTGAGGTAGGCCAGGAAGGGTTCGGTCCATGGGGCAATGACTGCCATGATGAGATGCACCGACGGTGTTATTTCGATGGCTGAGCCCCCGACGACGTCGGTGTTTCTGGGATCTTGGATTATGTTTGGTTCCGGACTAGTATTGTCATTTCCCCCCTGCCACACCACAGATGGCTTGAATAGCCTTTCCAGGAAAATGTTAGGTGGGACGGGGTCGCGCTTAGCGCCGATACGAGCAAGAACATCCGCCGCTTGATTACTTTCTTGAGCCACATGATGGAACTCGAGCCCCTCGAACCGGGCCGACATTTTTATGACTGCGTTACGATACACTGCCATCTTCGGATCTTTAGCATTGAAATTGCCGTTTATTTGAGATATTGCAAGGTTGGAGTCCCCGTGTACTTCTAGGCGTTGTATGCCCATGGAGATAGCCATCCGGAGACCATGTAATAAGGCCTTGTATTCGGCTGCGTTATTGGAGTCTGTGTATAGTATTTGGAGAATGTATTGGACGATGTCTCCAGTAGGGGACGTTAAAACGACGCCCGCTCCTAACCCTGCCAGCATTTTGGAGCCGTCGAAGTACATGACCCAATTGGAGTATGTGCCGTACTCTTTAGGGAGTTCAGCCTCTATCCATTCGGCGACGAAGTCGGACAGTACTTGGGATTTGATAGCTCGACATGGTTTATATGTAATGTCAAATGGGAGGAGTTCAATGGCCCATTTGGCAATCCGGCCCGTAGCATCGCGGTTGTTTATAATGTCATTGAGTGGTACTTCGGAGGCCACCATGATCGAACACTCCTGGAAGTAGTGACGGAGCTTTCGGGATGCCATGAAGACCGCATATGCTATTTTTTGATAATGAGGGTACCGGGATTTTCATGGTGTAAGGAGAGTAGATACATAGTATACTGGCTTCTGAAGCGGGAATTTATGTCCGTCCTGTTCTCGTTCAACGACGAGTACAACGCTCACCACCTGGTGTGTTGCCGATATGTATAATAACATCGGTTCGCCGCCATTCGGTTCGCCGATCTGTTTCTCCAGGCATGTTTGAATCATGCGTTGGTATGTGGCGCCGGCATTCTTGAGCCCAAAGGGCATGGTGTTGAAGCAGAATGGCCCGTATAGGGTGATAAATGCTGTTACAGCTTGATCGGACTCCTTCATTTTGATTTGATGGTATCCAGAATATGCATCGAGGAAACATAGTGAGTCGTGTCCTGTGGTGGCGTTGATGATTTGATCAATGCGGGGGAGGGGGAAGGGATCCTTAGGGCAAGCCTTGTTGAGGTCTTTGAAATCGACGCCCAGGCGCCAGGATTTGTCCTTCTTTAGTACCATCACCAGGTTTTCTAGCTAGTCCGGGTGTTTTATTTCTATAATGAATCCGGCCTCGATGAGTTTGGCCAGCTCCTCCCCCATGGCTTGTTGCTTGGGTTCGGAAAAGCGCCGCAGTGATTGCTTGACCGGTTTAAACCCCTTTAATATATTGAGGCTATGTTCGGCCAGCTCGCGTGGGATCCCTGGCATATCTGAAGGGTGCCAGGAGAATATGTCCCAGTTTCGCAGGAATTCTCGTAGTGCGGTGTCAACTATTGGGTTCAGTTGTGCTCCGATAGATGCTGTCTTCTTGGGGTCTGTTGGGTGGACCTGGAATTTGACTATTTCTTTTGCTGGTTTAAAGGATGTGGATTTAGGGCGTTTGTCGAGGATCACATTGTCCCTGTCCACCATGGAGCGTAGTGCGGTTAATTCGTTGGCCTTGAGAGCTTCAGATAGCTCCTCCAGGGCCAGAGATGCGGTTTTGTTTTCAGCGCGGAGTGCTATGTCCGGATCGCTGACGAGAGTAATTATACCGTTTGGTCCGGACATTTTGAGCTTCATATACCCATAATGGGGTATGGCCTGAAAGCGTGTAAAAGCATCCCGCCCCAACAGGGCGTGATATCCGCTCCTGAAAGGGGCCAGTTGGAAAGTTATTTCTTCGGACTAATGGTTCTCCGTCGCGCCGAATACTACGTCAAGTGTGATTTTGCCCGCGCACCGTACCTACCAACTGGGAATAATTCCTTGGAAGGTTGTGTTACTTTGCATGATGCGGCTCCTGTCTATTTCCATTTTATGGAGTGTGTCCTCATAAATGAGGTTTAGTCCGCTGCCGCCATCCGTGAGGACCTTGGTAAGTCGAAACCCGTCCACAATGGGACTGAGGACTAACGCGGCTGGCGCTCGTACTATTCTGTACTTTGGTTCATCACCGGCGTTGAATGTTATAGCCATGTCGTTCCAGGGGGTTTATCGCAGCAATTTGGCAGACTTCGGCGAGCTCGCGAAGCACCCTTTTGCGCTTGTTGTTTGAAGCGAATGTCTCAAAGACCGTCAATACTCTTGAGTTATCATCCCCTGGGGGATGCCGTTCTGGGTCGTCCTTGATAAGGATGTCCTCGCCGCTCTTGGCTACCTGTCGTAGTATCCAACATGCTCTAAGGATGTGGGTTGCCACGGTATCTGGTGTTGTATGTATTTTGCATGGGCCATCGAGCCACCCCACCAGAACGGTGCCGTGCCACATAGCGCTTTTGTGTTTCTTGACTTTTGGACTGGGCGTGCCGCGAGGGTGTGCCCTTTTCGCCTGTAGGGGGAGTTGAGTTGGGACTGACGGTTCCCAGTGAGCTACCTGAGTTTTCCAGGTGCTCTCCATCATGATGTACTTTTGTACGATGGTTGCTAAGTCAGCGAATTTCAGTATGCAGCGGTGATTGATGGCGTTGAGGATTCCTTCGTCCGTGCAATTGTTGCAGAACGCTGATATTGCGTCCTCGTCACGGCAATCTTTTACCTTGTCCTTGACAAGGAGGAATCTGGCCCAGAAGTGGTGGACCGTTTCCTTAGAATGCTGTTTTATGCTCATGAGAGCGTCCATATCCGGGTGGGTGGAATTAAATCCGAAACCCAACCTGACCGATTATCCGGTGTCTGATGACCTTCTAGGATTAACAGTCCGGGTTCCAGAATATCTTCTGATTGTTTAGGACCACCGTCCGATGCTATGTTCGGAGGGCTGGTCGCATCCTTTCGCGGGAGAGTATCTGGCTCTTCCTGATCGGCGATGCGAACATAGTCCGTCTTCGGTATAGAAGAAGACTCGCCGTCCTGCTCCACGGCTACCGCGATCTGGTGGGTGACCGATAGGGCCTCGATTTCTCCTTGATCGGTTTTAGGCCCGATCCGATCATAGTCTGTGGCTATTCCCAAAGCGGCGATGCGATCTAGGAATTCGTTCAAAGACGAAAACTCTATCGGATCCATCTGCTTGGAGTGCTCGGAGTTGATGCGAAGGGGGGTTTTGATGGCCCGAGAGGTCATCGTCGGCTCAATGGCCGAACGGGCGATCATAGTAAAGCCGCCCAATCGGAGGGTTTGGCCCGGAGCCAGAGCTCCACCGGAGGTGATGTTGTCTTTAAGGATAAGGCGAGCCATCGAGCCTTTCATCAACGGCACAGTGGAACTCTCAATGAAAGCACCAATGTCGGTGTCAAAACCAGCGGATCTCGGGTACGTAGGGGGTCCCGAACTGTGCATCTAGGATTGATGGTAACATAAGACGGGGTACATGGTGTTTACCCAGGTTTGGGCCCTCTCTATGGAGGTAATACCCTACATCCTTCCTGATTGATATTGATGAATATGAGTGTTACAAGAGTTGATCTACCACGAGATCGTAATGGCTAAACCCTAGAAGTCTAGCCTGTATGACTATGGCAATGAATATCCTTTCCGGACTAACCCCTCCGGTTTATATAGACACCGAGGGGATCTAGGGTTTACATAGAGTCGGTTACATAAGAAGGAATCTTCATATTCGGTCGCCAAGCTTGCCTTCCACGCCAAGGAGAGTTCAATCCGGACACGGGTACAGTCTTCATTCTTCATGTCTTCACAACCCATCAGTCCGGCCCAATAGATAACAGGCCAAACGCCCGAGGACCCCATAGTCCAGGACTCCCTCAGGGGGGGGTCGGGGAGGGGAAGGGGAGGGGCTTTGGGGAAGAATGTTGGGGGCAAAGAGGGGAAAACAATGGAGTTACCAAAGCAGCCCTTTTCCGTTCATGTGGCAGGGGTAAAACAGGAATATCATAGGGCTAAACTTTCGGGCGCGAGACATTTCGATGTGAGCGGGAAGTTTGAAAGCTTTTGGTGCCTGAAATTATATTCTGCTCTTGTACGGCCGATTATGATATCATGGCCGAGAATTTGTTTGTTTTGCACACAAAAAAAGTGCAAGTTTTGAAAATCAATGTCTCCAACTCAAAACTTAGATTGTCCATTCAATTCAAATATGTATCATTGAGCTACTACAAGCTAATACCATCATATGGTCCAATTCAAATAAAATTCCAAATGTGTTTATCCTAAATATGATGACAAAAGCAAAAATGTGTATGTGTATGAATAAAGTGGATGATTATAAAGTTTGAACATGCCCGTATGTGTATATCTCTAGGTTTGATATATGAATTTGAAATCACGAAATCCCGGCTTAAAAATGTACCTCCGTTTAAATGAATTACAAAAGCTAATGATGGAGTCGAATTCCAAAATTCCAATCTTAGGTTTGTAATTCTGGTACATCAAAGTATATCACGCATGTTCAAAAGTATCGTTATCTCATAGTCCAAACTGTGAAACAAATTGATCAACCTTGAGTACACACACTATTGACCATGTATATCTCAATTACGCTAAAGTCCCTCAAATATAGACACTTCACACTTTATCTGAAGCCACCCCCCCCACACACACAGAAGTCGTTCTCTCCCCCAAACACCAACACACAAGCACATTAACACCCCTCTCTCTTCTAAAGTCCGGACCCCAATATAGGTCTCTATCACTTTGTCTCTTGGGCATGCACACATCTCTTCCCCCACTCTCTAGCTAGGTCACCCGGCATCTCTCTTTTCCAAGCACACGCACTATGTAGAGTGTATATTTCCCATACACACAAAACGTCGCCCCCAAACGTCTATCTCCCTAGTTATGTGGTTCTCGCACACTCACCTCACACACCACCCCCACTGCAAAACAAGCACACTTTGTCTCCTTATGCACCACTCTCCTCTTTCTATCTCTCCCACATGCGGACCCACCCCAGCTCGTCTCTGTATACATATATGTCGTGACTCTTTCCATAGCTCCCTAATGTATCATCGTTCTCGATCTCGCACATTGTTCTCTACACCATCTATTCTAGATCTCTCATGAAGTCCCTATCGCACACATGATGACTCGCTTCCCTTGCGTCTCCGTACGTAGGCCAATTTCAAACAACATCAACATTGTCTCCCTATCTATACGCCATTTATGGACACAAACGCCCCCTCTCTCGCCCCCTCTCTTCCTCTCTCTCTCTCTCTCTCCCTCCGTCGCTAGCTCTCTCTCTCTCGCTCTCACACCCCTCTCCCACACACAATTGATGTCTCTTACAAATAGTCTGCTCCCCCGCCCGCACCCATTCTATCCCGCTACTACACATGTCACACCATTCCCCCTTCCCTTATACTAGGTTTACATCATTAGTGGTCTCTCTACTCCACATACACACACTCCCTCTCACACACAAACGCGCGCACAAACACCCATTAATCTGGATCCTCATCTCTCCCCATGTCCGCATGTGTATCTCGCACACTCACTCTCTAATTATGTATATGTGTCTCCATGTTACACAACACAAAGCCCCATGTACATGTCTCTCTATCCTCCCACACACATAGACACAAAGAATCTGTTATCATTGCCTCAATCTCTAGACATATCACACACGCTCTCTCTCTCTCTCTCCCAAACACGCTCAACAAGGGTTTCCCCGTGAATAACTTACCGTCTATTCATCAACAGTCGTGACAGTACGGCGAACATGAGACGTGAAAAAGAATAAATCTACACATGCTTAGACCACCTAGTATGACTACTAGGACTAGAGCAAGCCAAAAAGCGTGCCACCATCACCCCCTCCTTATCAGCGATGGGAAAAACTTTGTTTTACACAGTCGACAAGTCATCGTGCTAAGGCCTCACATGCTGAGGCGTTGAATAGAACGTAGATGCTAGTTTACGGAAACAAGTATCGATAATATGTTTGTATCTGCATACTTATATTTCTTCTCTTATAAAAAAACCAAGTTGGTAATGATGGTATGCATGCCATCTTGCAATATAGACCATCCGATCTATATCTGACTGATGGAAATTAAACTAAAAGATACCCGCACCCCTCTCCACATTTGCAGAGAAGGCCTTCCCTCGTTCATCCTTATCTCCAACAACCTCATTGTTGAGCAATTGAGAAAGGAAGCCTCTGGAACAAACTGGCCTGGTGGCTACTGCCGGCGTCGTCAATCCCCATGCCTCCGCTCAGTCCGACCACCAATCACCACCACGCCCACTCCTCTTCTCCTTATATCCTATTTCTCAAGATATCATTAGTTTTTACACATTGGATTACTCCCGCATGGGTCAATCACAACGATTGTTTTTATAAAAAATGCATCTTGATATTCCGTGCAATGCACGGATCTTGCCAGTACTCCTATAGAAGACTAAGTTGGTGATGATGGTGTGTCTGCCATCCGTCATTTGTGACCATTAGATCTACATCTAACGACTGTGAGATAAGTTGTTGCCTTTTCTCACAAACATCCAACTTGCCTACCAATTTGCACAAAAACCCATAATTAGTATCTTAAAACCAACCACATCCCTCCCCGACCTCACCAAAACAGCCCAAGGAATATATTCTAATTGAAACATAATATATCTCCAGTGATATATGTATATCAAAATTAGAGTGTTTTGTATCAAGTTTGTGAATAAGTATTATTCTAATTATGATTCGTTGCAACGTACATGAACATTGCTAGTATTTCCAACCATGCAATTTTTTCCCTAGTATTCCATAGTTTCGAGTTTTCCATCAAGATATTAGTCACTCATGGTTGATATTTACTTTCAATCATGTACACATATGCACTATGTAACTAGACTTGCTTATTGGGTTCCAAAGCTTAACTTTCACTCCTACTTACAATATGTAGAGTATTTAACAGAAAACTACCACTTTCAACCAGCCCTAGGAAGACTCTATTGTACAAAAAATAGCAAAAACATACCAAAAATTTCTTAATCCACGCCAAAAACTACTACCTACCGATTAGGTTAGTTTAAACCCATTTATGACAGGGTTGTCCCACACATCCGTGCTGACGAGGCAACTTAAACCAACACATTTTATTTGACCGTTGACACGAGGGACCCACATCTGACCTTCTATCCTGTTATTCCCCCTCAAATCATTATTTTTCTTGAACATTACTTCAAACAGTATTGATGCGTGTTCGTCGGTGGCGCTGATGAGGAGTGAGTTGGCCGCCGCTCCGCCGGACAGGCGGGACGCCGTGCTGGCCTCCGCACGGGTTGGCACACTGGCCCGAGCGTGACTCACGAGCGAGCAAGCCGCCACGCTGGCCTTCGCTCGAGCAAGATGGCTGGCCTTAGCGTGGCACGCGCGAGCAAGACACCGTGCCGCCGTGCCAATCTAGCTAGCAAACCTTGCAGACAAGCAGCTGGACGGAGCTATCTTGGCTAGCTAGTGGCCGCGAGCGCCAGACGGAGCTGGCATCCGGGCTTCCGCAAGATGGGCTCCGCACCACCGGCGGTTTTGACCTCGCCTTCTGCCGGCGGGGGTAGCTGCATCCCATGGCTGAGGATGACTGGGTGGACGGGCCGGAGGTATGAGGTCACTCGGGGTTTTTTGTGCAGACTAACATGTAGGTCCCACAAGTCATAACGCCCGGTCGAATAGAAGGCGTTGACTTAATGGGCGACATGGGCCCTGTTTGGATGCTCTAAGTCAGAGGTTAGATTCTAACCCTGAACTAACTCTAACCAAAGTGGTGTTTGGATGGCAGGGTTAGATTGACAACAGATGTATCCAAACAGGGCCATGGGTTGAAACGTGCCTACAACGACACTTTGTAGAGTAGTCGTTTCTTGGTAGGGCTGGTTGGTAAGAGCATGTACAATGGTTGATAAGGTATTCTTATCTTAAGTCTGCCACATATGAAAGTGGTAGTAGTTTCTTGGCATTATTAGTGGTTTCTTGCATTATTAGGGGTTTCTTGTAAGGAACAATGTACTACTAGCGACAAAAGGCGATTCTAGGCTGGGTTGTACTCCAATGAGTACTACTAGTGGTCGTGGGAGTGTATACCTCGTTTTGTGGGTTCGATCCCGGCCGAACGCACGGCGGCCTTTTTTTAAATAGTAACTTCGCTGCGAGCCAATATTTTACACTGGTAGTTTGAGTTTTGAAGTCAAACAGACATGCGGCACCACAATCTGGCTGCACTGGATAGCCTAGCCACGTGGAAGGGTTTTCCTTCCCAGCATCTCGTGGCTCGCGTGCTCGCCCTAGCCGCACCTCGCTTGCACCTTCCTCATCAGCTAGTACTAGCATATTTAAACTAGTGCCTCCCAATTATGCCCGAGGAGCCGGAAAAGCCTGGCGGGGCATTGGGAACTGTGCAATATGGCTCTGTACGTAAAGTGCTCTACTACTACTCTGTAGCTTGTGGCATTGCACGCATGGACTTCACTCCATTATCGGCTCTACTATAAAAGAAATTCCTCTTGACGTGTTTTTTTGAAACAGAGGCAAAAGCTTTGCTTCATCTCATTCATAAAGAAGGAACTACTAACAAAGTTCGACGATATCCATTACACCTCCACAAAATGGAAACAAAAAGCCTAGTCTCGCTGTATCAAATAACTCAAATGTTCTGCCCCCGCTGTAACCGTCGCTGATAAACAGGCTGCTAGTGTGTGCGTGAGAGGAGTGGCTGAGTAGGCCAGCTACGTGAGAGGAGCGGCTGAATAGAGTACCGAGAGTACCCACTAGACCACTACACAGGTGTACTTTCCCTGCATTGATAGTACAATGATGGTTCAAGAGAACAGTACATAGTACCCTCCACTTCCAACCATAGCTCCTTGGCCCTGAGATTCAAGAGTTCAAAACTGGTGCACTATACTAGAAGTACAGTACATCGCACTATTAGTTGAGAAAGTAGTACTAGTACTGCTACAATACGAGTACGTACTCCTCCGTCACATAATGCAAGATGTTTTTTGACACTAGTTGGCGTGTACAAAAAATAGCAAAAACATACCAAAAATTTCTTAATCCAGGCCAAAAACTACTAGCTAGTGCCAAAAATTTCTTACTAGTGCTATTATTTACAGTATAATGCAATCCCATAACGTCCCATAATGCTAGTTCTAGTAGTAAATAATAGCCTCACCCCTTCGCTAAGGAACGATCTACAATTGGAAGGGACGAGGCCCTGTGGTTACTATGCTCTTATCTTCTCCTCGCCAGTTCCCCTCCCCTTGAAGAGAAGGAAGTTCATCGCTGCTCCCATGGATTCGCCAGGCGGTTCTCCTCCTCGTTGGGGCTGGGAGACCTTGGACGACAATCCTCTGGGACAAATCGCACGCCGCTCCGACGTCCTCACCGCCGCAAGACTCGGTGCTTCCTGCACCAACTTTTTCAAGACGGTGCTTAAAAAGGCTTGGGAAAAGGCCATGCTTGTTGGTCTTCCATGCGTCCTCGAGGAGAAGGTTATTCTATGGGACAATCCTTCGAATAGTCCACCGCTCCCTGGCCATGGTTGCACGTTGACTCCGCTAGAGTTGCTGACGTTGAGAGGTAGTCGGATTTTGTCCGATGAGCAGGTCAGTAATGGAGTTTGATCATGTAGTACTTAGTTATTCCATTTCCATCCCGTAATTTCTCCACTGCCCATCGTCTTATATATAGGTATGGGTCGGTGCCAACGAAGATTGGCTTGCATACCTCCGGCCGGATACCACCATCATTTTGCACAACATCCACAGCAGTGCGGCCGTTCGGGTAGACCCCTTCTCCACCATTGGGATCGGCCTTCCGGACTGGCTGGGCTTGAATACGTATGATGATGCCTACATGAGATTGAAGAAGATAGAAATTGCGGACCCATCGACAAAGAGACGTGGCTACGATGATTACTATCTCATCGTGGTGTTCGGCATAAGGATTGCCATCAATCCAAGAGGCAGTAACGGCAGAGGCTGGCGCATGTTGACGGTGACAGATTTGTACCCCTACATGTTCAAAGACGCCATGCGCCATCTAGGCCGCATCTTCGCGGTGACAAGCCAGGGGACTTGTTTCATCTGGTTGCCATCCTACGGTACGGGAGATTACAAACGGAATGCACAAACCATCATTTGCATCCCTAATGGTACTCCATTATTTTGCAGGGACCAGTCATCCCGCGATCAAAATAAGATCTCCGATCCTGGATGTGCATTTGCATCCACAATTCGGTCGAACCTGGAACCTTGTAGCTGACCTTGACATATTGGGATCAACTATCTTAGCAGTCGTTACCCATGGTACCACTGATGTGCAACATGGTCACGCAATCTACCACGATCGGACCATCACCATCTACGCATGTATTCCATTTTTTAACCCTCCCGCCTTCTCTTCCATTGTTGTACTAGTACTCTAATTACGTACTAGTAGGAGTACTTTTTACCTTGGAGTACTTTTTACCCACTAGCTGCCACCATTTTTGTTTTTCCATGTCTTACTATCTCATCCAAGTAGCCAAGAGTGGCTATATATAATAAGCCGGTTATTTTACTTCCTCTATACCAGAGTAGTACTATTTGCTACACAGTATTACTGACTGCCATATTTGAGCACAACATTATTATGCATGGACCTTGACTATGTATGTCACCATGTGTCCAGATCTGAGATGCCGCGTGTACCAGATGAACGGTGCCGAGTTCGACCCTCGTGATGCTATGTGGGTGCCGAGGAACACTCTTGGAGAGTACTCGCTTTTCATTGGGGACAGCTACCCCATTGTGAAGCGGATGCCACCTTCCATGCACGACACGGAAGGCCTGCCGTTCATGAAGCATGGTTGTGTCTTCAGTGCGCACCGCCGGATGAACAACATGCTGGGACACGCTATCCCTGATTTATGCCGCTTCAGCTTGGATGAGTCTCCATCGTGTGGAACTGGACTAAAAAGCTGCAACAATTATTCCCGTTGCCCACCACTATGGATCATGCCATCCATGAAGAACACCTGGGACTGGAACCTGGAGGAGGACATGTAGCCCATCTATAACGTGTAAGTGGAGTATGGTAAATTGTGAACAGTAGCGATGTGAATATGTGTAGACTAGTCATGCACAAATTTATCACATGAATTGGAGATGAACTTGTGTGGCATACTGGCATTTGTCCTTTAGAATTTATTACTAGTAAATGTGTTATGTGTACGTGCAACTTGTGTAGTTGTTGCACGGGCTCCAACATGCTCTTTGAGAAAAAAAGGTGGCACAACTTTGGATATACGTGACGTGGCGGCATCATATAGTAGCATCATTCGCTCCTACTAGGACGACAACTCCTATAAAACCTTGCACTTGGCTCTTTGCCTCTTCGGGAGGTTCAACAGTTCGTACTCGTGTGAATCTTGCACTTGGCTCTTCGCCTCTTAGGAAGGTCCAAAAATGATGATACTACAATACACATTATGCTTCTGGCAATCTGACACCGATTGAACTACTGCATGTCCACCATGAGGGCGAGGACGAGGGAGAGGGAGAAGGCGCTGTAGTCAAAACCCTCTCCTCATCCTGTGAACCACCGCGCGCGTGGGAGAGGCAGAGGCGTAGTAAGAAAGCTTCTCCTTGTTCGGCGAGTTGATGGGACACATCAAAGCGGTACTAGTACTAGTCCATACTGCATCCTTTCTGGTTAATATGGCTTAATTTGAAACAAGAAAAATACACAGGCGGTCAACATATGTAACAATACACTCTTTACGGTCACTATATATATTGTTTTGCGGTGATTATACAATCACTAGCTCATCGTAGAGCACCGTATTGCACCCTACTGACCGGCCACATAGTCCATGTGGCACTTTGTTGACTGGTTAAATTGTCACCTGGTTTCTGGGTCCCACCTGTCAGTTGGCAGAGCAAAGAAATCAGCTAAAAAACAAAGTGTGTAGTACATCTACACTTCCAAATGCATTTAGCCTTTAATCTAAATCGATATTGATTGACTAATGCACCAACTTGTGCTCTAGGTATAGACTACATGTCTATCCTTAATTACATCATGCAACGACCTTCATTTAATCTTCTTCTCTCAATGGTCGCATGCACACATAAGTCTGCTACTTTTTGGCGTTAATTATACCCTGGTCAATGTGTAAATCTCTAAATGTACAGTCTTTCACGAACGTAGGGAGTAGGTTGAGCACTTGAGCGTGAGCATGTGTGTTGCGTCGTGTGCTGTGTGATGCATGGGTGCGTGAGTGTTGTGTGCGTCCATGTGTACGTGTGAGTGTTGCATGTTGCATGCATGGGCTTACTCCCTCCCATTGACATGTTCATATTTCAAGCTTCCTTTGTTCCCTCCATATGGTGATACTCCCTCTGTTCCCAAATACGGAGTAAAATCCTCCCTCTGTTCCCAAATATGGAGTAAAATCCTCCCTCTGTTCCCAAATATGAAGTATTTGTCTTTCTAGAGATTTCAACAAGTGACTACGTACGGAGCAAAATGAGTGAAGTGAGCGTAGAGGCATAGGGATAATGTAGAAAGGAAGTCTTTGCGATCCATTATTCCCCATCTCGGTCAGAGAGAACTATTTAACTAGTCTTAGCAGTGAAGTGACAATACACGCTGCAGCAGATGGGGCACTTAATTAATAAGCTGAACCAGCGTGTTGGTGTTACTAAATCAGCCTTACCCAGTACTGCCATCATGTTTGCTAGTAGAGCACGCTTCTGTCCTCCATTAACTGACATATGGGCCCTCTTGTGGTAGACACATATGTCATCGGTGTAACTATTTACACTCTGAACGACGGTATATCCCGGTACTAGTAGTAGAATTGAGATTTAATGCACTTTCTTCCCCGTCTTCCACTCTTCTTCCTCCTCTCTTCTTCTTCCTCCTCTCTTCCCCATCGTCGGTCGCACACCATTTCCCCCCACTCTCTGCTCACCCGCCTGCGCTATCTTCCTTGGTAGCTCGCGCTTACCATATTCCCCCGCTCACTGCTCAGCCACACGAGGAGAAGCTTCTTCGCTCGCCCGCCCAAATCCACTTCCCCGCTGGCTCGCTGGCACCGAAAACCCCAATGGCAGAACCGACTGACACGCAGAGCCGCGATTGGAATTCCCTCCCCTATGTTCTCTTGGAGCAGACCTGTAATCGTATGGACCTACCCAGCACCGTCCGTCTGGCCGCATGCTCGGTGTCTTTGTATCGTCTACTCGTCTGCAACCGGCCGACTCTTTTGAAGACACCCTGCTTGCTGATGCCCGATCCTTGCAGGTGGCCCAGACACCGACTTGATGATCCTACGGAGGTTGCCGTGGTGCCCCTCGACATCCTACCAGTACCCGTCCACATGTCCTTCATTCGCGGCCACTACTGGGTGGGCATGAAGGCCAACTGGATCGTCCTCATCCACCAATCCGGTAGTCCGTGGCATCTCGTGGATATCTACACCCAGTGAGAGATCATGCTTCCATCTTTGGATACTGCCGCCATCGAGCCTCGCGGCCCGCCGGACACTCCTGCCTACTACGCACGAGACGCGTCAAGCTTTTGGCTTGACCTCTGTTTGCTGAAGGTTGTAATCTGCGAAGTGCCTACACCATCAGAAGACTACATGGATTACAAGCTCATTGCCATGTTCAACATGGGATTAGTCTATCTGGAATCCAGTCGCCATACATGGTTTTGGCTCATCATCGATCCTCTTTACCCAACACTTCTATCTGATGCTATAGTGCACGATGGCATCGTTTAAGCGGTCGACACACAGATTGGCTTCCTATACTGGTGGAATCTATCGTCGTGTAATTGTTCTATCTCATCTCATCTTTACCTTAAGAATACGACTGCCTGTTCATTGTTACAAATTTAGAATATATAGTATGTCTATAACCACATCATTGCTATATGTTCCTCTCATTTCCTAGATTTTTATGACCACACATGTTATTGTTAGAGTTGATATGAGAACAATTGGTATCTAATGATTGTTAGAATAGATATTATGAGTATAACCTCATGATTGCTATATGTTACTCTCATTTCTAGGATTTTTATAACAATGCATGTTATAAAATAGAGTTGATATGATAACTGTAGTAAGTTCTATGGTAGAATATGAGTAGGCCCTGTCATATCTGTTTTCCTCTCATTGTGACATGATGTACCATGATATATTTCTAGAATATGAAAGCCATTGGCTTATTTTTTTTTAAATTTGGGGTATGATTATGACCACGACATTGCAATTCTCTCTCTATGATACGTGTCACTGTTATAATAATCTTAATTCCACAATACTCTGAACATGATTGTTTATTTTTGTCCTTTTGGTCTCCAAAGTGAATTGTTGCAGCAGACGCAAATGCGCTGGCCTTCATGCTTCCAGGACCTGGAATCATACTAGCCGATTGGTGGTGGTTTATCGCTCGTTCAGCTGACGGTGGTCATTTGATGCTCATTTGCACATAGCAAATTGACAAAACCATTTCATAAAACCATATGCAGTACAATGCCTCGGGCGATCGTGGCATTGATGGCTATGGCTGCTTCGTGTTCGAGAAAGATCCCAACTCCGTTGGGCCAGGCGTATTCAACTGGAGGCAGGTTTACAGCCTCGACAACCACTCCATGTTCTTCGGGCTCAATTATCCGATCATCCAACCAATCATCGATCATATCACCGGCGATGATTACCGTGCTATGCAACTTCCATTCGCAAGGGGGGACTGTGTTTACACATCATACCATGGGTTTCATGAATCACCATATCCAGAGATTCGTCGACACAGCTTGTTGCCAGATAATCTTTAGTGTGTGAAAGGCATCAAGCTTCCATGCGATGGATGGCTTTTGCAAACCCGACATGCGGCGATGTGGTTCATGCCAACAGCAAATATGCACAACTTGATTCATACTAATATGTATACTGAGCCATGTATTCTGTTGCTGTAGCACGACCCTCTTTTGTTGGATATTATGTACTGTTGTTAGTTTGAAGCACTCCTCTGGTTTGAAGGATAGATACCTTTTTGGGATCAAGTGCATCCTAACTCACCTGCTCAGGATGTACTGATAATGATGATGGAGATGTTGTGCAGTATATATATCACTTAGGCTTCAAGTGTGTACTTGTTAGTTAAACCTATGGTTAAAATGTGACACTAAATACGACTAGTAAGTAGTACAGTAGCAGTACTAGTATACGTCGGTCAAATTATTCATCATGTCCACACATTGAATTGACATGACAACACGCTGCGCGTGAGGTGACACAAGAATCCCGGTGGCATGTTCGGGTATTCTGGACTTCAGATTTGGAGTACCACTTATCTGTGAAATCTTTCATCATTCACTTAAAACAGTCGAATGATCATACATTGAGTACCATATAACCGAAATTAACCCATGCAAGTCGAAGAAGGATTGGCCGGTGCTGCCGGCTGGCGTCAAGTTCGATCCCACAGATCAGGAGCTGATCGAGCACCTTGAGGCCAAAGTGAGTGCTAACAGCACGAGATCTCACCCTCTCATGGATTTGTTCATACCAACCATCGACAGCGAGCACGGCATATGCTACACCCATCCTGAGAAACTTCCAGGTAAGACACTGATCGACCGTCTACTTGCACAAACATATTCCTTTGTTTATAGCTCTATTTTTCTTTTAAGACGCGGACCCGGCGAAGCAATTACAATTTGACAGTTAATAAAAAGTGAAACAAGTGACTGCAACATGCCAAAGATGTTATGAAAATGCCAACTACGTACACTAAAACCTGTATTCGACAACACTGCAGGTATCACACTGAGTGGCCTAAGCAAGCATTTCTTCCAGCGCAATTCTAGGGCGTTCAAAAGGGGCATGTGGACGCATCGCAAGATACAGCCGGAGTGCGGCATGCACGCAATGTGGCACAACACCGGCATTACCTTGCTGCTGATGGTCAATGGCCAGCAGACGGGCAGTAAAAAGGTTCTGGTGCTGCACACCAACAAGAACTTCGACCAGTAGATGACCAACTAGATGATGCACCAGTACCACCTCGGGGACCTGGAGCAAGAGAAGGAGCGGGAACTGGTCCTCTGCAATATTTTCTACTAGATGAACACTAGGGCGAGGAGTAAAATGATTCTAAGTTAGTTTGGTATTGGTACTTGTACTACCTTGTCGTCCGCAAGTTGGTATTGTTGTTCATGATCTTTTGGTATGAACTTGGCATTTGCTTCCAACCATCATGCCGAGGGTCGACGTGGATATAAAGCTGAATAATTTGTTTCGAAATGAATTTTTAGGCACTTGATTTTTATTTGATGGGTAGCATAAGCACCTGCCGTTCGAATTCCTAGTTCTCCAAATTTTTCGAAACAAGTGCATGCTCTTATTATCACGATGAAAAAACAATATCCCTGCTGCATCCTAGTTATCAGTCTGTACTTGGAGAATTCTCTCGTTTATTGAGCATGTATATTGTTTTTTTAGGTCGAGCAAGTTTCAACTGGGCTGTAGACTGCCCAGGCTTGGTTTTGTTTTTAACAGGCCCAACCCATGACAACAACAGGGCACACAGATCCAGCAGGTATCTACTGGCCTCTGGCCTGCCAACGTTAGTTATATTTTGCCTTACAACATCTGCAGGCACTTTTTTTACTGAATCAAACACACAACCAGTTCTATTTTCCTCTTGAAACGCATGTCCTACATCCGTTTTCTAATCTCTACCTATAGTTTTACTAGTTCATATACATGTATCATTATATTGAAAATACATGAAATTCCCTTTTCATATTTACATCCTTATTTTTGTTGTTGTTTTCCCTCCCAGCGCTGATTGTTTTACCACTAGTTTTCCCTTAAACCAACTCAATTGTCCCACGTCTTATTTGCTTACAAAAACAAAACAATTTTTCTGGCGAATCAATAAGTTCTTAAAAAATGTTGATCATTTTGGGATTACAAAAGTTCAGACTCCACCGAAATATGCAAAATAAGGTTGAACTTTTTGACCGTGGTCCTAGGCAGAAAATGGGCTGTAATAAATTACTTAAGAATTAGCAAATGGGCTACAAATTATTAAAAAATAGCAAATCGACTCTATGTTGTCTGCCACAGATTTGGAGGCTGACTTGTGGGCCTACTAAGTTCATGCGTACACAAGGTTTACCAAAAAAGAAACTTAGTCAACAACCGACTCTACCAGCGTCAGACCGTTAGTTGTCAATCTAACGGCAATCATGCTTCTTCAGTCTATGATCTTCCTGCCCCAGCCGCCCAAACCAGCACCGTCGGAACCGCCTGCTCCCGCCTCCCGTGGCTGGCTTTGCTGCCGGGCAGGCCTCATGGCCCCATCATATACTCGCATCCCTGGCCTGTCTATCACTCTACTCACCCACACCTCTAGTTATTTTCCGGCGACGGCAGCCGAACCAGTCAACCCTCGTACTCTCCACCGCGTTGGCAGCCACTTCTGTGTCTTCCCCGGCTCCGTGTTGTTCCCTTTGTAGGCCTCGCCGTCGTCCATCGCCCTGGTGCTCTCGGTGCGGCATGGTCAATGTGGTCAAGGAACGACATCCATCGGAAGTGGACTGTACGTGGAGAGGCTGACAGCTGGGTCCATGGCCGCACACAAGGAAATGCCTCCTTATTACGCGCAAAATAATGATTCCTCCACCTAACATCTGGGACCTACCGAAAGGGCCTCTGTATTTCGTGAATTTTTTTCCCTCCGCTAACAGGTCGGACCAACCAACTATATCTTCGCATGCAAGGAAGTGCCTCCTTATTGCACACATAAAAATGAATACCCCTGCCAGCTGGGATCCACCACAGTGGGAGGCTAACTTGTGGGCCTACTAAGTTGACGGGGACGGAGGTCTTTGTCAACTTAGTCAATATGAACGATTCTAGCTCTAGTGACCGTACGATGTCCATCCAACGGCCTTAGTGCTTCTTCAGCCTCTGGTCTTCTTGCTCCAGCCGCCCAAAGCAGCGCCGGTCATGCCGCCTGCTGTTGCCTCCCGTGGCCGACTGTGCTGCCACGGAGGCCTCACCGCCCCCATACTACTCCCACCGCTGGCCAGGCCATCCCTCCCCTCACCCACACACCCTGTTATTCTGCGGTGACGGCAGTCGAACCAGTGAACCCTCGTACTCCTCTCTGCGTGGGCATCCACTACCGCGTCTTCCCGGGCTCCGTGTCGTCCCCTTCCTAGGCCTCGCCGTCGTCCACTGCCTTGGTGCTCTCGGCACGGTGTGGTCAGTGTGGTCAACGACCGACTTCCATCAGAAGAGTACTGCACGTGGAGAGGCTGACAGCTGGGTCCACGGCCAGATCCCAGTTTTTTTGTGATTTGCCAAATAAGTCGCTTTGTCAGGCCTGTTGGGCGGCAAATCTTTCAAGACGAGGAGATCTTAATTCGGCTGGCCGAGAAAATGGCCTATCAGTAATGAGAAATGGGCTGTACATTTTTAAAACACGTCAAACCGGCAATTAGTTTCAATTTTTTTCATTTTGAGATTATAAATTGCATTGATTTTTATACGTGGACACTTTGTTGGATTTTATATTGATATACATTTATTTTTAAAATCAGTTTGAATGTGGCTCAAAATTTCGGGGTTAAAAACAGTTCGGACCGGACCGAAATATGCAAAATTTTGTATAATTTTTTAACCGTGGCCACAATATGGGCTGTAATGATAACAAAAAGAATATGGGATCCAAAAAAACCTTAAGAATTAGCAAATAGGCTGTAAATTATTAGAAATAATGGAAAATGGGTTGTATGATGTTTTCCACAGATTTGAGGCTTTTCTAAAAAAAGGTTGACGCACCCAACGGCCGTCGTGCTTCTTCAATCTCTGCTCTTCCTGCTCCAGCCGCTTAAACAAGCACTGGCGGAACTGCCTGCTCCCTCCTCCCCGTGGCTGGCTGTGCTGCCGCGCTGGCCTCACCGCCCCACAGTACTCCCATCGCTGGCCTAGCCATCCCTCTACTCACCCACACCTGTTGTTATTCTCTGGCGACGGCAGACGAACCAGTAAACCCTCGTACAGTCGTACTCCCCTCCGCGTGGGAAACACCTGTCGAGTCTTCCCTGGCTCCGTGTTGTTCCCTTCCTAGGCCTCACCGTCGTCCACCGCCCTGGTGCTCTCGGCATGGCCTGGTCAACGTGGTCAATGACCAACATGCATCTGAAGTGGACTGTACGTGGAGAGGCTGACAGCTGGGTCCACGGCCGCACGCAAGGAAATGCCTCCTTATTACGCGCAAAATAATGATTCCTCCACCTGACATCTGGGACCCACCGAAAGGGCCTCTGTATTTCACGAAAAAACGTTACCACCGCTTATAGCTTGGACCCACTAGCTATATCTTCGCACGCAAAGGAAGTGCCTCCTTATTACGCACAAAAAAATGAATACTCCCGCTGCTAGCTGGGACCCAGTATAGTTGCAGGCTGACTTGTGGGCCTACTAAGTTGACGGGGATGGAGGGCTTTGTCAACTTAGTCAATATGCATGATTCTAGCTCCAGTGACCGTGCAATGTCCATCCAACGGCCGTAGTGCTTCTTCAACCTCTGTTCTTCTTGCTCTAGTCGCCCAAACCAGCGCCGGTCGTGCCTTGTGCTCCTGCCTCCCATGGTCGGCTGCGATGTGGCGGAGGCCTCACCGCCCCTACTAGTCCCACCGCTGGCTAGGCCATCCCTCTACTCACCCACACCCCCTGTTATTCTGCGGCGATGGCAACCTCACACCGCGGCGAACCAGTGAACCCTCATACTCCTCTATGCGTGGGCATCCACTGCCGTGTCTTCCCCGGCTCCGCGTCGTCCCCTTCCTAGGCCTCGCCATCGTCCACCATCCTGGTGCTCTCGGTGCGGCGTGGTCAATGTGGTCAAGGAACGGCTTCCATCGGACGTGGACTGTACGTGGAGAGGCTGACAACTGGGTCCACGGCCGCAGCAAGGAAGTGCCTCCTTATTATGCGCAAAATAATTATTCCTCCACCTGACAGCGGGGACCCACCGGACGGGCCACCGTATTTCACGAAAAAACGTTTCCCCCTGACTGCTGGGCCCACCAGCTACATCTTCGCACAGAAGGAAGTGCGTCCGGGCAAAAAAAACGATTTGCCCCCCTTACTGCCGGGACCCACCAGCTACATCTTCCCACGCAAGGAAGTGCCTGACAGTCGGGACCCACCTGGTCGAAGCATACGTAGCATTGTCATTCTGGTCGCAAACATGTACGTACATATTGGTCGATGTTGAGGCGCGCACGTGTCGTAGTAGAGGCGTGCACGTAGCATGTACACGTACGTACAGCGGCCAGTGTGCAAGAAAGAAAATACAGCCACGTACGCATATACGGGCAGGGTCTCGAACGCCTACTCGCGCATACGTACGGCAAGGGCTCGTGTACATGGCTGGGTCGGAACAGAGAAACAACGTCGTCATCATGTTCATGGGGAGCCAACCGGTTGGGTCGGAACGGAATGCGTCGTCGTGTTCATCGGGAGGGCTTGGACGGAACATCCGATGGAAACGAGGCATGGCGTACCGCAGAACGGAGGTAACGGCCTTGTGTTCGACCGGCGACGTTCGAAACGGGATCCTATTCATCGAGAGGGGTCTGGCGTACTGCAAAACGAAGGAAACGGACCACCTACGGTCGAAACGGGGGTCCTGTTGATCGGGAGGGGTGTGGCGTACCGCAAAACGGAGGAAACGGACTTGTGTTGGAGCGCTACGGTCGAAACAGGGGTCCTGTTCATTGGGAGGGGTGTGGCGTACCGCAAAACGGGACTCCACGGGATACTTTTCATCTCCACCGTCACCCCCTCCAGCCTCCACGGGCTACTGTTCATCCACCGTCGACCTGCTCCAGCCTCCACCTGCGACTGTTCATCCACGGGCTCCTGTTCATCTAGCCTCCACCGCGCGCTACTCCACTGGCTACTGTTCAACCAGCCCTCTCCACGGGCTCCTGTTCAACCACCCCTCCACGAGCTACTATTCATCCAGCCCTCCACCGTCTACTGTTCATCCTGCCCTCCACGGGGTGGTCCTGTTCATCCAGCCCTCCACGGGGTCCTGTTCATCCAGCCCCAATCGGCTCGATCGATCGGGGTCCTGTTCATCCAGAGGCAACACCACGGGGTCCTGTTCATCCACCCCCACCGGGAACTGTTCATCCAAACCCCCAGCAACGCTCACTGTTCATCCAGAGGCAACACCATGGGGTCCTGTTCATCCACCCCCACCGGGAACTGTTCATCCAAACCCCCCCAGCAACGCTCACTGTTCATCCAGAGGAAGCATCGATCGGCTTCAGTTAGCAGCAGTAGCGAAGGAATCGCTCGATTGGGTTCAGTTAACACCCATCAATCGATCGCTCGGGTTCAGTAACGCGTAGCCTGCAGTGCAATCGCTCGGGTTCAGTTAGAGCCCAACGCCTCACTCAGGTTCAATTAGAGCCCAACGCCTCGCACCCACGCGCGTGCGTGTACAAGAGAAACACGCATCGCTCGGCCCCGACCACCCACCATAACCGGGAACACCCCGATATTTTCCTTGCCCTCGCTTCTACCATGGTTTTTCCGTCATGGACGGCCCAAAGAATGTCATGCAGCTGCGTCTCCGGCCTGCCCAAGACGAAAAGCCCATTTTCTGTCATGATTTTTTGTCATAGAAGTAGGACCACACCAGATCCATGATGATATCATGTTTTGTCACAATTATTGTCATAGAAGTGTCATAAGTATGACAGAATTTTTTTTCGTTCGGCCCAAAATGTCACGGATGTGTCTTTTTTGTAGTGAATAGCAGGAGTAGGTGTCACAAGTTTACTCAAAACAGAAGGCGAATCAAGTGCAGGGCTAGATGGTAGTTCCTTACCTACCCTCGTAGTTGAGGGAAAAACATTGATTCTTTTATCTTTCAAGTTCTTCATAGTGATCAGCAGATATAAATCCCAAGTGACTCAAAGAATAGAGCTATGCTCCCCGACAACGACGCCAGAAAATAGTCTTGATAACCCACAAGTATAGGGGATCACAATAGTTTTCGAGGGTAGAGTATTCAACCCAAATTTATTGATTCGACACAAGGGGAGCCAAAGAATATTCTCAAGTATTAGCAGCTGAGTTGTCAATTCAACCACACTTGGGAAACTTAATATCTGCAGCAAAGTATTTAGTAGCAAAGTAGTATGATAGTAGCGGTAACGGTAGAAAAAGTAATAGTTTTCGTTTTATAGTGATTGTAACAGTAGCAACGGAAAAGTAAATAAGCAAAGATCAATATATGAAAAGCTCATAGGCAATGGATCAGTGATGGATAATTATGTCGGATGCGATTCCTCATGCAATAGTTATAACATAGGGTGACACAGAACTAGCTCCAGTTCATCAATGTAATGCAGGCATGTATTCTGAATATAGTCATATGTGCTTATGGAAAAGAACTTGCATGACATCTTTTGTCCTACCCTCCCGTGGCAGCGGGGTCCTATTGGAAACTAAGGGATATTAAGGCCTCCATTTAATAGAGTACCGGACCAAAGCATTAACACTCAGTGAATACATGAACTCCTCAAACTACGGTTATCACCGGAAGTATCCCGATTATTGTCACTTCGGGGTTAACAGATCAAAACACATAATAGGTGACTATAGACTTGCAAGATAGGATCAAGAACTCACATATATTCATGAAAACATAATAGGTTCAGATCTGAAATCATGGCACTCGGGCCCTAGTGACAAGCATTAAGCAGAGCAAAGTCATAGCAACATAAATCTCAAAACATAGTGGATACTAGGGATCAAACCCTAACAAAACTAACTCAATTACATGATAAATATCATCCAACCCATCACCGTCCAGCAAGCCTATGATGGAATTACTCACGCACGACGGTGAGCATCATGAAATTGGTGATGGAGGAAGGTTGATGATGACGATGGCGACAGATTCCCCTCTCCGGAGCCCCGAACGGACTCTAGATCAGCCCTCCCGAGAGAGATTTGGGATTGGCAGCGGCTCCATATCGTAAAACACGATGAATCCTTCTCTCTGATTTTTTCTCCCCGAATGTGAATATATACAGTTGGAGTTGAGGTCGGTGGAGCACCAGGGGGCCCACGAGGCAGGGGCGCGCCTAGGGGGAGGGGGGGTAGGCGCGCCCCCACCCTCATGGACAGGGTGTGGCTCCCTAGCCTTAATTCTTTCGCCAGTATTTTTTATATATTCCAAAAATATTCTCCGTTGATTTTCAAGTCATTCTAAGAACTTTTATTTCTGCACAAAAATAACACCATGGCAATTCTGCTGAAAACAACGTCAGTCCGGCTTAGTTCCATTCAAATTATGCAAGTTAGAGTCCAAAACAAGGGCAAAAGTGTTTGGAAAAGTAGACACGATGGAGTCGTATCACATGCCGCATCATCTATTTAACCTAGATATGTGTGATGTTACTACCTATATATGTTACTCCCACTGTGTGTAGTCTTAGACTATCCACAGTGGGAGTAAGGGCATCTCCAACAGTTTGTATGTTAGCTTGTTGGTAAAATATGCCATTTCATCAACCAACACCTTTACATACAACAACTCCAATGGATTGTATCTAGTTTGCCAATAGGACGTGAGATAATAAATAAGGTTCTCTCTCATTCTACATTGGAGCTTGTGCAAGGGGTGTTAGTTCATGTACATACAACCTTGCTATCTTCCCTCATTTATTGTATGACACATCATCAAAAATCCTATGTGGAAAAGTCTACCAACAAAAATCTTACAACCTGTAGCGACCCGACCCGAATGGATCAACTCTTTGTGCTTAAGTGTCATCCCTCGATCGGTATGCTGACACACACAGTACTCGAGGATTTATAACAGAGGTAAATCACATGTATAAAGTAACATAAATACTATTACCTCAATCCAAATGGCGGAAGTAATAACAAGCTTGTGGATTCCCATCAACACCACCAGAAAAGTTGAGTGTAGAAATCGTAACCCTAATGTATCACTTACTCGTCGTAAGATTCCTGCAACATGAGACGTTGCAGCCATGTAGGTCAGTACATTGAATGTACTGGCAATTTCACACTGTAGAGCAATGCTGAATAATGGCTATCACTACATGCATATTTGGCTGGTGGAGGCTCTAAGTTTAATTTTTGCATAAAGCTATTTTTTCCAACAACAAAGGAATATATTTTATTTAACTACAAAGTTGTTTTAAATTATTGAGAAGGTTCCTCCAACTCAATACCAGAATAGTAATTATAACCCAACAAATTAGTTAAATAAAGTGATGAGATCAAATCAATAATTCAAGTACCATATACTCAAGATGTCCATAATCGGGGTCATGGCTAGTCATGATTAGTTTGTACACTCTGCAGAGGTTTGCGCACTTTTCCCCACAAGACTCGATCTCCTCCATTGAATTTCTCGCACTACATGATGTTTGAGAAACGGATGATCGAGACACAGTCTTTCCGAAGCATCAACTCTTTACTTTGGGTAGACAATACCACCTACTTTCCCCCTACATCTGCTAGCCTACCACTAAAAGAGGTCACACAACATACTCAACTATGTCAGAGCCCATAATGGCTTGTGGCTGCACACGGAAGTTCCTAGCATGAATAATATTATGATCCCTTTGAGCCTGGGTGGCATTGCGTAGGGTGATCGCACGGGTACTCCGGGATTCCCTTGGGCAAGCACTAGGTTCCCCAGGTGCCCGGGCAAACCACTGAGTGCTCCAGGGTGCCCCAACCATTCCACCCAGATGTGTATTAAAGTAGCCACCTTAAGTTTACCCTTAGGTATAAATAACTCTCACATCTTTCATGAATCTCACAAACCAATCCACGTCTACGAGCATAGCGTAGCTGTAAAAGCATAACGTAGTAACACCCAGGGGTTTGCATATAAAATAGTAGGTTCCTACCTCATCAACTACTTCCCAAATACCCACATCTTATCACATCCTACTCATGCAATGTTTGAGGATGAGACTAATGCATAAAAACTAGGTACGAAAAATATGATCGAAGTGTGAACTTGCCTCGTACTGTTGATGAAGATGATTCGCACTCATAACTCCTGATAGTTCTACTCGTCACACTCCGTTCAATCTATCATGAGCAAGAAATTGCATACATAAGAACTCATGCAAAAGAATCAAAGAAAAGACTTCGGAAAACTTTGAAAACAAGCAATTAATTCTTGCAACAGAAAACAATTTCTAACAGTACCAAAATTGGGTGGATTCGGTCTTATCAGAAAGATTAGGTCAAGAGCTTCGATTTGCAAAAAAAGAATCAACTAAATCGGAGTTACGAAACTCAAGCTATGAACAAAAGAAGTTTGAATTCAAATCTGTTTGAAAACATATTTTAAACTTTCAAAAATATGTTTAAGTTGGTTATCTGGACAGAGGGGATCATAACAAAGAAGTGGGCATTGGTTTCATTGGATTTGGATAAACGAGCAAAAAGTAGTGATCGTTTGAAGATTAGGGACTAATCTGTAAATAAAACATTCATGGATGGGTCCCTGGCCGAAAACTAAAATAAAAAGAAAAATTCTACCAAACGAACGTTCGCTACCAAACACTAATGAACGAAACTATTCACTGCAAAATGTAGGGAATCATTTTACTCATTTTACCCTAATTTCCATATAGTTTATTTTCAAAGAAAAATAATTTAAATAAAACCCAAATAACTCCAAATTGAAAATAATTTCAAAGGGACTTTAAATTTGCTTTCTTTGAAACTCCCAACTCATATTTCATATGTTTTGAAGAAGTCATTTTATCTTCTCTCATGAAAATCATTGAGTTGCTTAAAGTTTCTGAATTTGAAATGGTTCCAAATGAAATTCAAATCTTTTCACAACCCTTTTCATTTATTTAAGTGGAAGAAGTCATGTCATCTTCTCTCTAGGGTTTTGTGATGAAATGAATTTGAATTCATGGGGATCAAAATGCAAAGTGAAAGTTTGGGAAAGTGCTTTTATTCCCTCTCATTTAACTTTCAAAGTTTCAAATTTCACTCAATTGCACTCAAGCAACCACACCACAAATCAAACAATCAATCAAAACTATTTATTTAATATAACATTCCAAAATCTAGAATTTTGGGATGTTACAAACCTACCACCC
The DNA here is from genome assembly GCF_056163025.1 of Triticum urartu. Classification (NCBI taxonomy): domain Eukaryota; kingdom Viridiplantae; phylum Streptophyta; class Magnoliopsida; order Poales; family Poaceae; genus Triticum; species Triticum urartu. The sequence goes on from NC_141879.1 coordinate 431,003,683, forward strand.
TTAAAATGAATCTCGTCCTCGAGATTCAGAGAGGCTAGCAAAAAATAGGTTAGGGTTTGGGGTCTCCTCAAAATCCATCGATTGTCGCAGGAGGGGGTCTGGGGTGCTACCACCCTTAGAAGCATGGTTACGGTTGCATCAAAACTCGTATACTCAATCCTTTTGTTGGTAGTGTCGATCTTCTCAGATCTTCAGGATAATTCCTTCTTTGGCTCTTCCGGTAGTGGCATAACCTTTTCCTCAATTCTCTTGTCCTTTTATCTTGGTACGGTTCTTCTGTGACTGGGTCTTCTTAGAAGACAGGTCTGGCGCCAATACTAAACAACTATCGATATCTCATGGTGGTCAACCATTTATGGTTTCTCCTGCAGGAAATGGGTCTGGGCTTTATTCTCACCGTATGACCTACAATTGGCAACAACTGCCTTGTACAAGGGAACAAATTTGTTATACCATTCTAAGGTTTAAACAAGGTTTATATCGTCGTCTCTCTACTATGGGAAAGTCACTCAGATTTACCATCCCATACAGCAAGACGAATAAAATGAGTAAGTCGGTATGGTGATCAATCCATCCCGCACCCAAATCATTACCTTGTATATGGTTTAGTGAATCTCGTATTCTAACACTCGGTCATCCTCACAAGCAATGCAGAATTTCTCTTGTCCACGAGCTGGGTTCGGAAAAAATCCATTGATTCTGCAAGCCAAAGAAACATCTATCGTTCCTTCACAACTCTTAGGTTTTGCATTACTCCTATAAGATCGTCTGTTGATAAAGTCGTATATTCTTCCAGGGTTTTTCCTTCAGCAAGAGTGTGCTTGCTTCTTGGCAGGTCCTGGGGCCTGTGGGTTATGGCCCATCTCATCACTTGTAAACCTTTAAATCATCATCGGGCAACTGATCATTATTCCGCCATCCAGCTTCCTAGCATTTCTTAAATCCATCCAATTCTAGTGTCTCCCTTCCTTCCATTGGTACCAAACTAAGACGTGATTACTCAGACTCATCACGACGTTACAGTTGCTCCATATTACCAACATTATACCTCCTTTATATTCCAATAGTACTTCATCCCTTCATATTCTTGGGATATCCCACATATCGAGATAAAACTCATACTTATTTTGTCCAAAGTCCACTCCGTGGAATATCATAATCCTTTCCAGAGGTCATGTGTCCTCACAGGGTACTACCATCCTTGAAATGCACAAATTTTCCATAGACCATATTTCTCATATCCTCAAAAATGGTCGAAATCTTTCTTCATAGAGTAACTACTCATAAAATCCAAATCAGTACCAATGATGCTATCTTTATTGATTCTCAAATTGTTACAATCTCCTGCATTTCCATTACATGCCTCAACTCAACACGTCAATATAAAAGAATTGTTCCCACTACTACTACTATATTTCTCACAGACTCAAATATTTAGCACAAGCCTCCTTCTCTTTGGGACAATCTTTGGCAAAGTGCCCTACTTCATTACAATGGAAACATATTACTGCTGACAAGTTTCGAGGTTTCCTTGTGATTTCAAAGCCTCCTTGGGTCCTCGGCTTCGTTTTTGGGCAACCGTTTAAGTAGTGCCCTGACTCCTTGCACCTGGAACAGGTGATATGACTCACGTCCTTCCTGGAATCCAATCTATTTTTCTTCCTAGATTTTTTGTTCCCATCAAGGCTTTTATTTCCTGTGGGTCATACTCTACTTCCTTTGTTGGGAATTCTACTAGATCTCCATTCATACAATTATGGGAGATGTCTCCTTCTCCACATGAACAACACGACTTGGTGCAGGGTTTAATTGGGTCTGCTTTGGGTGTGTCCTCCACCTCTTCCTTCATCACTGGTTCTTCTAAAATTTCCATGAGGGCTCCTTTCATTGCTTCTTTCTTCTGTTGCATGGTTCTTTGAACCATGGGGTAAATGTGACACTGAGCAGGGTAGTGGGTAGTCCCTTCACACAAGAAACAAGTAATCTGCCTAGTTGGGCATTCTTCATCTGGGTGACTTTCTTCACAATGAGGGCATTCATCCTTGTGTTTGTTATGGTTGTGTCCTATTTCTCCAAAAATCTTGCATGCACAAGGTTTCTTCACATCATTTCCATAAGGCTTCAACTTATGGGACACAAGACGAGACCTTAGCAGAGTCAACTTAAATTCTTACCAAGTGGTTACTCCTTGCCATCCATTGATGGTTTGGTATATCCTCCACCAAGTAGCAGCACTTCTTTCAAAGCACTGAAGAGCATGCTGGGTCTTATCCTTTCCAGCTATAGGGTTATTCTTCATGTGATCTTCCTTTTTATGAATCCATTAGTCTGTCTCCAATTGACTTATCGGTCCCGGAAATATGAGTTCATCTCCATTCATCCTATATTGGGTCTAGGGTTTCGGGTTGAGATAAGAGAGATAGAGATGGATACACACAATACAAACAATAGTTTTGAAGAGACAGATTTTATTTGTGGCTATCGGAAAAACATCAAACAAATGACATCTCACAATTGTCACATCTAACGTGGGTATATAACAGGGGTTTGGTCTTCTAAAGGTTAATAAATCTTCAATGTAGTCAAACTCTTTAGGTCTTGTTCATGTCTCCGATGGCTTCTTCCGATCATGCTTGTCCTTCTCAAGTTCTTTTGCCAGATCATCTCTATTGACGCGAAGTCTCTCATGATGTCCTTTAATATTCCTGGAGTTGCGTTCCAAACTTCTAGATTTCAACATCCTTGGCATGAACCATGGTCCTACTGTCCTTCAGTTCCTGATGAATCTCCGGTGTCTCGAGGTTTTGCTCCACCAGCTTGGCTACTTTTAGCTTCTGGGTCTTGAGTTTTTCACGAAATCTTCCTTGTCAAATACAACTTCCTGAAGGTCCATCTTAAAATTCTTGATGTAATACTCCAGATCCTGGTGATACAACAGCTAAGGTTAAAACTTCATATTTGTTGATAGATGTTCCATTAGCCTTGTTTGTCATCCAATCCTTCCGACAAAATGCATGCTTAACTCAGCACGGTGATAATAGCATAAGCGGGCGATAACCTCATGGATAGTCGTGTTTCTGCCCATTTCTTTGCCACGAGCTATCATTCCATAGTTGATATCTCCTATCTTGGGGTTTTCTTGACGGCCAAAATCTTGAGTCTTGACGCTCCATGTTCCCGTATTTCTCTAACACACCTTCATCTCAGGTATCAGCAACTTCAATAGTCTGACAAATTCCATAAGGTTGGATCACAGGAAAAGTCTTCATAGTGTTGTCTTTGGTTCATGGTGAAGCTCTTCATCTAAAATATGTAAGCCAGAGGTTCTTTGGTAAAGAAATTCAGAAGGGCACGAGAATAACTTAAGTGGATCCTATTCAGAGCCTTCCAAGTCACTTCACTCTGGGAATTCTTCAGAGCCTTCAAATTCTCCTAGTCTTCAACCATTATAGTTTCCATTATTATAATGCACGGTAAAATCCTCTTCATTCCGAGTGGTCTTAGTTGTCTGATATCTTGTACTTCTTGGAGTGATCTCATTAGTCGAATCTTCGCGTGGTCAAAAGGGGAAATGGGTATAGTCTAACTAAAAGGGAAAATATTTGATAAAACTCAGAAAAGAAGAGAGGTAAAGATCCTTTTGAAAATAAAGTTGTAGAGAAAATATTTCCTATGGGCTTGCCAGTTCCTAGGGGTCACGTCCTACAGTCAACATGTGCTCTGATACCATCTTGTAGTGACCTGACCCGAATGGATCAAGTCTCTGTGCTTAAGTGTCATCCCTAGATCGGTATGCTGACACACGCAGTACTCGAGGATTTATAACAGAGGTAAATCACATGTATAAAGTAACATAAATACTATTACCTCAATCCGAATAGCGGAAGTAACAACAAGGTTGTGGATTCCCATCAACACCAACGACAGAGTTGAGTGTAGAAATCGTAACCCTAACGTATCACTTACTCGTCGTAAGATTCCTGCAACATGAGACGTTGCAGCCATGTAGGTCAGTACATTGAATGTACTAGCAATTTCACACTATAGAGCAATGCTGAATAATGGCTATCACTACATGCATATTTGGCTGGTGGAGGCTCTAAGTTTAATTTTTGCATAAAGCTAATTTTTCCCTACAACAAAGAATATATTTTATTTAACTACAAAGTTGGTTTAAATTATTGAGAAGATTCCTCCAACTCAATCACAGAATAATAATTATAACCCAACAAATTAGTTAAATACAGTGATGGGATCAAATCAATAATTCAAGTACCAGATACTCAAGATGTCCATAACCGGGGACACGGCTAATCATGATTAGTTTGTACACTATGCAGATGTTTGCACACTTTTACCCACCAGACTCGATCTCCTCCGTTGAATTTCTCGCACTACATGATGTTTGAGAAATAGATGATCGAGACACAGTCTTTACAAAGCATTAACTCTTTACTTTGGGTAGACAGTATCACCAATTTCCCCCCTACATCTGCTAGCCTACCACTGAAAGAGGTCACACAACATACTCAACTATGCCAGAGCCCATAATGGCTTGTGGCTGCACATGGAAGTTTCTAGCATGAAAAATCTTATGATCCCTTTGAGCCTAGGTGGCATTGCGTAGGGTGATCGCACGGGTACTCCGGGTTTCCCTTGGGTAAGCACTGGGTTCTCCAGGTGCCTGGGCAAACCACTGGGTGCTCCAGGGTGCCCCAACCATTCCACCTAGATGTGTATTAAAGTAGCCACCTTAAGTTAACCCTTAGATATAAATAACTCTCACATCTTTTCTAAATCTCACAAACCAATCCACGTCTACGAGCATAGCACAGCAGTATAAGCATAACGTAGTAACACCAAGGGGTTTGAATATAAGACAGTAGGTTCCTACGTCATCAACTACTTCCCAAATACCCACATGTTATCACATCCTACTCATGCAATGTTTGAGGATGAGACTAATGCATAAAAACTGGGTATGAAAAATATGATCAAAGTGTGAACTTGCCTTGTACTGTTGATGAAGATGATTCGCACTCATAACTCCTGATAGTTCTACTCGTCACACTCCGTTCAATCTATCGCGAGCAAGCAATTGCATACATAAGCACTCGTGCAAAAGAATCAAAGAAAAGACTTCGAAAAACTTCAAAAACAAGCAATTAACTCTTGCAACAGAAAACAATTTCTAGCAGTACTAAAATTGGGAGGATTTGGCCTTATCAGAAAGTTTAGGTCAAGAGCTTCGATTTGCAAAAAGAATCAACTAAATCGGAGTTACGAAACTCAAGGTATGAACAAAAGAAGTTTGAATACAAATCTATTTGAAACCAAATTTTAAACTTTCAAAAATATATTTAAGTTGGTTATCTGGACAGAGGGGATCATAACAAAGAAGTGGGCGTTGGTTTCGTTGGATTTGGATAAATGAGCAAAAAGTAGTGATCGTTTGAAGATCAGGGACTAATCTGTAAATAAAATATTCACGGATGGGTCCCTGGCGGAAAACTAAAATAAAAAGAAAAATTCTACCGAACGAACGTTCTCTACCGAACGCTAACGAACGCAAACTGCTCACTTCGAAGAGATAAACAGTGAGCGTTCACTAATTAACTAGGTTAAATACGAAAAACGGGGTTTAACCAAAAAAAACTGAAAGCTGAAAAATAAACCGGATCGGACCGGGCGGTTTTACCGGTCCATGGCGGATTCGTCGGCTGCGGCGGTTTTCCGGTGGTAGCGGCGTGCTCCGGCGACGAGGGCGGCTGCGGTAGCGGGCGTGGCGCGGGGCGGCGGTGGATGCGGCGCGGGACTATAGCGGCAGCGAGGCGAGCAGGCGGCAGTGAGAAGTGCGGCGGCAGCGCGGTGGTTCGCGAGACGGCAGCGACGACTTGGGAGAAGGAGAGGGATCCAGGGACGACACTCATACAGGTGGGCGGGGCGGCTCCGAGGCGTGGAGGAGGGGGCAAGGGGGCGGCGGCCGGCGGAATCCGCGTTGGGGACGGCGGCGGTGTTCGGCGCGCGTACGCGAGGTAGGCGGTGGCGTGCTGGGCCGACTGGGCCTTCGGCCCAGTTCGGTCCCCGGGGAGCTTTTTTTAACAGTTAGACAAAAAGAATAAACAAAAAGAAATTAAAAAATACATTATATAGGCATATAATATATCAAAATTTTCCGAAAAAGATTTTCTACAACATGAACATTTTTCTGACGTCAAATAAAATCCACAAAAATTTAAATAAATCAAAGAGTGCTACTATTTTATTAAACTCAATAAAAATCATTTTAAAAATACCAAAATGATTTCAAATTTATTTCTCTTCGATTTTTGAATGTAGGGAATCATTTTACCCTAATTTCCATATAGTTTATTTTCACATAAAAATAATTTGAATAAAACCCAAATAACTCCAAATTGAGAATAATTTTAAAGGGACTTTAAATTTTCTTTCTTTGAAACTCCCAACTCATATTTCATATGTTTTGAAGAAGTCATTTTATCTTCTCTCATGAAAATCATTGAGTTGCTTAAAGTTTCTGAATTTGAAATAGTTCCAAATGGAATTCAAATCTTTTCAAAACCCTTTTCATTTATTTAAATGGAAGAAGTCATGTCATCTTCTCTCTAGGGTTTTGTGATGAAATGAATTTGAATTCACGTGGATCAAAATGCAAAGTGAAAGTTTGGGAAAGTCCTTTTATTCCCTCTCATTTAACTTTCAAAAGTTTCAAATTTCACTCAATTGCACTCAAGCAACCACACCACAAATCAAACAATCAATTAGAACTATTTATTTAATATAACATCCCAAAATTTAGAATTTTGGGATGTTACACAACCATTGGAGATGCCCTAACATATATATGTAGTAACATCACACATATCTAGGTTAAATAGATGATGTGGCAAGCAATAAATGAAGAAATGGAGGAAAGTGGTAACATAGCTAGTTACTAGTAGTATGAGTAACATCACACACATATCAAGGCAAAATGAGTCTATAGCCTAATAAATGAAGTGTTGCATGTTACCACACATATGTTACTCCCCGCTATAGAGATAGTAACATAGACTAGTAACATGTGCATGTTACTAGTCTATGTTACTACCCATTGTGGCCAGTCTAACTAGCTATGTTACCACTTTTCTCTCTTTCTTCATTTATTGCTTGTCACATCATCTATTTTATCTAGATACGTGTGATGTTACTACCTATGTTACTCCCACTGTGGGTAGTCTAAGCACGCTATAATGAATAGAATAATATATATGTGCTTATTAGTTGGAGGAAAGAGAAGATACGCGGGCTCTTGGTTAGTAGAGCCAGCTGCAACACGAGACCCATGACACTTTGTGAGGATGTAAGGTCGGCCAACTATTGATAAACTAGTACGTATATAAAACTTATTATTGTACATGCCCACTAAGAGGTTGGATGTATATGACATGGCAACTTCTTATAGCCGACCCTTGGCTGTATTATTAACCATGCTCTTAGTGAGGTAGCTAGTATATCATAGACGACTAGCTAGTATCAGATCACTAGCCACAGTGGGAGTAACTTCAGCAGTAACATCGACTCCAACTCAGCAAACTTGCTTATGTGGCAATAAGTTAACGAGGAGAGGGATAGTTTCAATAACTTAGCTAGTTACTATAACATCACATGTCCCAATGCAATATGAGTCTATAACCTAATAAATGAAGCTTTACATGACACTACACTTATGTTACTACCCACTATGAAGGTAGTAACATATATAGTCTAGGGATATGTGTATGTTACTACTGTACTCTCCATTGTGGCTAGTCTCAAACTCCCTCCTTTCCAGTTTAACTGTGTGCCACATCATCCAAAAAGTCTAGTTGGCATGCATCGTACTGCTTGATACTCCCATATTATGACCATCCTTATTAGGGTGGCCATAGTGGGGGTATGGTAGCCGGTATATCATGCACTCGGGAATATAAAATATGATGATGTGGCAAAGAAGCAGTAACATATGTAGATACCGTAACACACACACACATATATATGTATATATAAATGCTATACTACTTCGTGTCATGCATGGCTATAAATACGGTCATCTATGATATATACCCCCTCCGTAAACTAATATAAGAGCGTTTAGATCACTATTTTAGTAATCTAAACGCTCTTATATATATATTAGTTTACAGAGGGAGCTAGTACTACTCTATGATACTATATATGCACTATGAAGGTACGTACGTACTCAATGATACTATATATTAGTTTACAGAGGGAGCTAGTATATGACACTCTCCACCATACTCATGATTTCTTACCGTGGAAAAAAACTGGAGGCGAAACGATGAACTCATGTTTTCATTCGAACAAAAATATGATGTTAGGTAATGTAAATGTTATCAAAGAGCACACGGTTCACTCACGAAAGCCGTGTGTCCACTAAACCGTGGCTGATGTACGCCCACCCCTCTGCCACACGCGCACTCTGAGTCGTGCTTTCTGATTGGCCAGAACCCAAACCCCACGGATTGTACGTCTACACCATTGGATTCTCCTTGATCGAACGGCGATCCTCATCCCTTTTGACAATGCATGTACATGTTTTCAAATAGCCCCTCCCCAAAAAAATTTTCAAATAGCACACGGTTCACACATGAAAGCCGTGTGCCTACCAAACCATGGCCGATGCCCCCCTCGCTGCGCGCGTGATCTGAGTCGTGTGTTCTGATTGACCAGAACCCAAACCCCACGGATCGTAGTATGCACCATTGGATGCTCGCAGATTGAATGGCAATCCTCATCCCTTTTGACAGGAAATGCAGTCCAGCTAGGAATTGATTTATATGCCAACATGCACGGTAAATGCCAAAAAATGTCTTACATATAGCACACGGGACCTGAAATGCGCCGGCAAATTAAACCCGTGGTAAAATTGTGATTGGTTTACGTGGGAAAAATTTAGCGGCGGAACGATGAACTCACGTCTTCATTTCAAATGAAATTATTCTGTTTGTGCACATGAGCGCTTAGAGGCAACCATTTGCACAGGCCTTTGCGCGCGTGCGGCGACCAGGGATATTTTTCACCCTTTTCACCTAGGCCGCCAACACCCGAGTCCCCAACACCCCCACTGTCCGCCCGTGTTTCACTCAACTAGTCCAGCCAATCTCCTTCACCAGCTCCCCCTCCCACCAGATCCATAGCAGAACCCTCTCCAGCGCCGCCATGCTCACCCCGGCCATGTGCCCACTCTTTGGCGTCAATCCTACCTCCACTGCCGTTCCCAACACGCGGTGGCCCGCGCCTCGCCGTCTTTGTTTGCTCGCCAGCCACCCTCGAGCATATCGATGCAGTAACCCTCGCCTCTCCTATGGTCCGGCCGGGTTTGCATTAAGTAGCCTGTTAATTACTGCTCTCCATTGCGGTGAGGCATATTTCCTTGCAACCCCTCTTCCAATTTTGTTCCGTATGTTCCCAAATTGGCTATAAAAAAATGGAGAGCATATATATGTTCATTATCTACCTTCCTTACTACATATAAGCTATATTTGTTCCAATAAGTTACTACCTATTTACAGATCGCGGGCGCCCGAGTCACACAAACTTAACAAATTACCCATACATTTTCTAAATTATTGCATGTCATGTTTAGAAAGCTTGATACCATTCGCATGTGTTCTCTATAGATGCCGAGTAGCAGCGACAACACTCATTCAGGCCAAGTATCTTCATCTGATTCGGAAAACCCTAGGTCTTCAACAGATTGTGAGGGATCAAGTAGTCTTGAACGGGATAGGGCTGCAGCAATTACCCTTCCGGTCAGGACACGGAGGAACGCTCCAAGAAAGCCCACACACCAGCCTAAAGGTGTATAGGAAGTTACCGAGATTGATTTAAAGTCCTGGGCTCCAACTAAACCAGATAAAGCACACATGAGGTTCAGGATGTGTGTGGATTTGTTGGCAGGGCAAGGCTCAACATTAATCTGCCGGGGTTTCGAAAGGCTGACACAAAAGGACGGTGAAGGATAGTCCGGGAGATCATGGATCACTTCAACGTTCCAGACCAGTGGAGAATGCAGGTGGAACACGCTGCACTGAAGAAGTCTAGGGATGCTTGGAGAAATTGGAAGCACGTGCTGTACAAGAAGTACTTGAGTGAAGGCAAGGACCCAATCCCCGCATACCCCCAAATTACAAAGGAAGACTGGGAAAATTCAAAAGGATTAGGGCAACTGCAGAGTTTGCTGAGAAGAGTTTCAAGCAATTGGAACTTCAGAAGAAGAACATACACCCCCACCGTATGGGTGTGGCAGGATACTACGACATGAAACTGATATGGGAATAGGAGGACAAAGAAGCAGTAGCAGCAGGTGGGAATCCGGCCTTTAGTGAAATGAGGGGCGAACGTGCCAGAGACTAGTTGTAGGCACGTGCAAAGAGGCGTGATGACAGAACTTATTACTTTGAAAACGCACTTAACGCCAAACTGTATGAAGTGAGGGTAGAGGCTTCCAAGATCCCTGGAAGGTTCTACAGGAACTCAGGGCCATGTGACATTCTGTCCATTGCTCTGGAGACAAAAGAGCCCCCTGGCCATGCAAGGGGTATAGGTGTTAATGTCCCGCACAAGAGGGCTTTCACACTCGGCAAAGAAGAGAGGCTCAACATGAAAAAAGAGAGGAGTGAAATGAAGCAGAATGCATTGTTTGAAAAGTTGAAGGAGATTTATCCGGCTATTCGAAAGGATGCTGAGGAGTCAATGATGATGCATAAGACTCTAACACCGACAGATAGCCAGCAGATGAGAGGGGAGGCGGGCATGTAGGATGCTGCATATTGCACGACAACACTGCACAAGAGTAGCTGTGCATCAGCTGACCCCAGCGATACTGAGACTGCAGCTGCTCGTGATGACGCTATATCCAATCTATCTGGAATGAAAGCCATACTGAAGGGCATGCTTACACATTATGAAGGTACATTAAAATGTGCAACAACCTGGGTTTGCCCACCCTTCTTGGAAGATGGCCTCTTCTTGGACAATGTGCCATTGAAGCCGGGCTGTGTGAAGTGCTATGTGACTGAAGTAAAGCCTGGATTCAATGAATTTGCCCTAAAGAATGTCCTAGGAGACTTCAATGAGCAAATGACCTTGGGAGAAACACTATTACATCACATCCAGTGGCCACGAAAGGAAATAGAGTTCATCGATGAGATTCCTGAAGCCCCGCCAAGAGCAACCACTGTCGCCCCTCAAACGGTTACGCTCTCCTTGCCACAGCAGCTCTCGCGGGCTGATGCATCAACCTGTGATCAGCCGACCTGACTTTGTGGCGTACATGCCATGTCATCCTCTGCCCCAAAGCAGCCAGTGGCAAGGCCTACAACTGCTGATGATGCACCACCGGTTCAGATGCTGGCTGCTGAAGCAGTGGGGGAGACCCAGCTATAGCACATGCTCAGTAGACCAATTTGGTGGAACAGACTGCTAAGCAGTCTGATGCTTCGGAACTGCCTGCTAAGCAGTTTGTAGGTCCAGAACCGAGTGCTCATCAGTCCGTCGGTCCGCAGGCGCGTGATCAGCATACAATTGCGTCAGCACTTCCTACTCAGCAAACCAACGCATTGGCACAACCTCCTTAGCACACCGAGAAGTTGGCACCACCTGCGCAGAAACCCGACATAGCTTCAACGCATGGTCAGCAGTCCGATGCCTCTGCTCCTACAGCCCAGCAGTCCGTCACAGCAGCGCTACCAGCTCAGTGGTCTAGCATAGATAAACCGTATGCTAAGAAGTCCGTCAAAGCTTCACCGTCTGCTCGGCAGTCTACCTTGCAGGCAACCAGACGTTCTGCCAGAAATGCTTCAAGTACCAAGAAGGAAGTGGCCAAAAAGGCTACAACCACGACCACGAGGAAGGGCAGCAGGAGAGTGAAGAGGAAAGAGAATGATTGCCTCTTACTTAAAGAACTCATCGCCCAGAACCAAATTAACATCAGCTTGTTTGAATCGGGGAGTAATATTTTTTCTGACGCCATGGATGATGAAGAAGTAGAATTGTTGCTTGCTAAAAGTGAAGCAGACGTACTTGAAGCACGCAATTACGTCCATGGCCAGCCATTTCTTGTTGGTGAATACTTTGATGAGTGCAGCGCCAGTTGTCGCGAGTTACATGAATATTGCATGGATCAAATGTCAGCAGGTCATCATGCTTTGCTAGTTCACTACAATAGAGATCATTTCTGACACGATGTTGGTTCCATCAATGTGAGTTTCGAGGACTTACATCTCTTCTTCTACTTCAACATGCTCCATGCCACTATTAGATGCCTGATTTTGTAAGTACTTAACAAACTCTGATCAACTTCTCCATACAAAGTTGTAAATGATAAACATCTAACTGCATTTTATTCCTCTCAGGGGATTAAACGCACGGAGAAGAAAAAGGGAGAGTGTGTATTTCATAGATCTTACATTAGCAAATGGCACAACATTATATGGTAAGGACCGACGGGACTGGGCCATTAACACGATCCTTCGTATCTTCGAAAACACGTCCCATGCAGAATCATTTATCTAGCCATATCATGAACGGTAAGTCAAGTAAACAACCACGCATACACTGATTGTCTTTCAGATTTCGACATCATTTGTAAGTTCATGGCTTTCTTAATATGTAGCAATCACTGGATATTGGTATTCATTGTTCCAAACAAGAACACAATTTACTACATCGATTCTCTCAGAGAGTCAACAAACGCTCAAGATCTGACGCATGTTTAGCAATTCTTGGATAGGTATTGAATTCTATGATGTTGAAATTAATTTGCATTCATATCTCGTTCAATAATTGATGTTGTCAAAATTCATCATCATTTCCAGTGAGCTCGCATTGTGGAAAACTAAAGGAGGGAACTTGTTCAAGACGGAACAACCTGTGCAGCACGAGATCGTTTCTCCGGTAACACACTGAAATCCGTTATTTTCAGAAAATTTATCCAATAGTCTACAAATACCTTTCCTTACGCTAGTCAAATGTTCAAGATTCTAAATAAACCTCTTTCTATTTTGTCCAAAGAAAAAAATAGTACATCTAACACGGGTTAGGTTGTTCCTAACAGGACAAATACATGACTAATTTTGTATAAAATATTTAAGTGTCCTCAGCAAGAAGCAGGGACCAACCTTTGTGGATACTATGTTTGCAGACACATGATCTCCATCTGCAAATCTGCTGATAGTTGTGACGATCCTCGCAAATTAGTACCAGTAAGTCTATCTTAATTAATATCTTCTACTCCACTCATATGGTACATTCTAATCTTAAAAATACTGCAGCTCATCTTAAAACTGAGGACCCCTGAACTGCTCCCGGGTGGTGAATTGCTGATGGTTCAGAGATTTATCAGTGACTTCTTCCTGGATCACTACATCAATCCCACTAGTGATAATGAAGATTTCAGCATGCGTTCTCCTGAAACATTGAGTAAGAGTTAGCCGCTAAACATATAACGCATGTATCCATTGTTTTCCATATGATGAGGTCTTCCTGTTTCGTACACTATGATTAATTATTTAATGCATATATGTGTGGAAAAATAATTGGAATTTAGCTACCATATGTTCAATTGCAATTGTTGCGAAATCTGATGATTGTTCTTCCTGTGGACACTATTTGTTCAATTAAATATTGTGGCAAATTTGCTTTTTGCGTGTCGATTCAAAATGGGATATTTTTGTTTATTTGTTCAATTGAACATTGTGGCAAATTTGCTTTTTGCGTGCTGATTCAAAGTGGGATATTTTTGTTTTAACCTAGCAATTGCTCCAAACACGGTTCAACTAAATGAGTGTGTGCGATCCACATCCACATCGGAAAGCATACGTCAATCGTAGCAGAACCGTCGGTGATACACAGCAGATCGCAAGCGATTTGCAGCGCTACTATGTGTGCGTAGGTTCTTCGGAACCGTTTGTGATATCGCGTTATCGCACACGATAATTGGGAGTAAACCGTGCCCAATGCAAAATACAATCCCAGTCGTAATTTTTTCAGGAAACGTGTGGGATCCCAAACGAAAAGCACACGTCACTCTTGCGGCAACCGTTGGTGATACCTAACAAATCACAAACCGTCTACAACACTTGAATGTGTGTGAAGGGGCTCCTGAACCTTTTGTGATAGAACATTATCGCAGACGGTAATTGTTGGAAAACATCTGCGATGGAGTCTAGCATGGCAGACGGGTTACGCAGAAAACTCGTGTGCGATCGGGCACAAATCGCACACAGTTCATATGTTGGCCCGTGTGCCTTACATAATGTTTCCCAAACGGTTTGTTACAATAGACCGTATGGTTTAACTGAATCATTAGAAACGCTTAATCGCCGATACCACACGTGCGAAAGAATTTAGTGTGTGCTGCATCGCACACGATTACATTTTGGAAGGCCTCTGGATCACTGCTCCATATCCCCGACGGTTTCTCGGTCGTGTGGGAAGGACACCCTATCGCACACACTCACTTGGCAACGGTTCCAAATGTCATCGTGGAAAGGGGTTAAAAACCATTTTTTATGACCGACGCGCACCAGTGTTTCAAAATGGAATCAGGAGTCATAGGAAGCAAAGTAATATGTTTCTACCATGGTGTACAATTTTTTTTATCGAATTGCCATGGTATACCAAGTAATAAAGAACATGCTTGCATGGGTACCACATCATAATCAACAAAATTAGCATATGTAGCGATACTAAAATGCACACGAACAGTACGTGTTACCTTAACCTTGCCGCTGTTGTTGAACCATTGGATGTAGTAAGGATGTGGATGTGGTCTTGTGGTGAGAGATAGCTTATCCACCATCTCCATGCTAGCCAAGTTGTTGCAGTTCCCTCCATCAATGATGACACGAATAGAACGTTCCTTTACAACTCCCTTTGCGTGGAACAAATCATGCCTCCGATTTTTCTCAGCTTGCGTGACCTGCACACTCAAAACACGTTGAGCAACTAAACTTTCATACCTGTCAGCGTCATCAGCAGCCATGTATTTGCATCTCTTATTCAGAATCATCTCCACCGTGTTCTTCACTTGTAATAAGAGCCAAAGTCTCCTCATATTAGTCAGTAGCAGACTCATACCCACCATCCTCAGTAGCAATCATCACACGCTTAGATGGGCATTCTCTCGCATAATGACCTCCACCATTGCAACAACGACAAATAATATCATGTATTTTCCCTATTGATGCCATGGATGAAGAAGAACTCTGTGCAGGCCCAGAAGGTGTGCTCCTGCTAGATGGCGTTGGTGGTGCTTGTTTTCTTGTATGTCGGTTGGAATTGGCGGCTGAAGTCAGTGGTGCTACAGTAGGACATGTGGGAGTAGAGGATGTACGTGGTGTCCATGATGAAGATTGGCCTGCAGAAAAATTAGTTCGCGCCAATGCCTGTCGATCTTGCACTTGACGTTCAGCTTTGCAAGTAAGATGGAATAAACGAGTGATATTATTATACTCCTTATACTCTAGAATGGTCTGAATCTCTTTATTTAATCCACCCATAAAACATGCAAGTATAGCTTCATTATCCTCAACAGTACCACATCGAATCATGCCAGTTTGTAATTCCTGATAATATTCTTCTATAGAATTTTTCCCTTGTCTTAAACACTGCAATTTTTGAAGCAATTCACATTGGTAATATGGTGGAACCCAGTGAGTACGCATATCATTTTTCAAAGCAGCCCAAGTAGCTGGAATAGGATATAATCTACAATGTTCAGACCACCATACACATGCAAAACTAGTGAAAGCACAAATAGCAGCAGCAACACGTCTCTCCTCGGGATATTGTAAACATGTAAAACATTGTTCAGTTTCTAACTCCCAAGTAAGATATATATTAGGAATATTCTACCCTCATATGGTTGAATATTTAATTTCAGTTTAGAAAGATGTTCATGATCTCGTACCCGAGCTGGTAGTGCAACCCTACCATTGCGATTATATGCATGTGGACGACCTGGTGCTAGTGTTTGCACGTAGTTCTGATTTTGATGAACCTCATCCTCGTAATCGTCATCCTCCTCGGCACCAGCAGGAGCAGTAGCAGGAGCCAAAGAAGCATCAACAGTAGGTACAACAACACAAGAAGTTTGGCCATCCTCAATAGGAACACGCTTCGCTCGTCCGAACTGATTCGGTAGGGGACGTTGTTGTTGTCGTTGCAGATAGGGGTGGAGTGAGGATTTGGACATGAGGGGGGCAGAAAATCAAAACATGTCTTCAAAAAAAATCACCTCGTGCTTCATCTACCATTGTGCATAACTTTATTAGTACAATTGTTCTTCTCTAATTTGTGTCTGAATTCTTTGAGAATGTAACTTACAAATTTCCTGTTGCATGATATGGTGGGTATACTTTGCATTTTTTTGGTGCATTTCAAGCAGAACATCATTTATTTGCTACAATGGAGTAGCAACTTTGAAAGTGCTAGTTATGGACTAGAGGGGGGGTGAATAGGAAATTTTTACAAAAGTCTTCAAAACAAGAGGTCTTTGAAGACACACAGTAGAAATGAACCTATTGATATGCAGCAGAAGGTAGACTACACTAGATAGGCCATAGTCAATTAAGCAATGAAGTGAAACCACGAAGACTATCAGCAGCTAGGTAGTATGGATCAGGATGGAAGATAGTATGAAGCCAAACAGTTAATAGTCTTCACTCAGTGAAGTCAATCAAAATAGACAAGCAGGCAATGACTTCACGAAGACAAACTATAAAGTAAAAGGAAGTGAAGGATAGAACCAGTTGCTTGATGAAGACGAGGATTTGGTAGACCAGTTCCAGTTGCTATGACAATTGTACGTCTGGTTAGGGAGGCTGAGATTTAACTCAGAAGACCATATCTTCACCTTATTCCCCTTGAGCTAAGGACACCCAGTCCTCGCCCAATCACTCTGGTAAGTCTTCAAGGTAGACTTCCAAACCTTCGCAGATTTTGTTCACTAGCAATCCACAATGGCTCTTGGATGCTCAGAATGCGACACCTAACCGGCTGGAGGATTCACAGTCCCCAAGCGTAACAAGTCTTCAGGTCACGCAGACAGAAAGACTTCAGTGATGCCTAACACTCTTTGGCTCTGGGTGTTTTGGGCTTTGTCCTCGCAAGGATCTCTCTCTCAAATGCTTCGGAGGTGGGTTGCTCTCAAACTACAGAAGCCGTGCACTAACTCTGAGCAGCCAACCATTTATGGTGTAGGGGGTGGGCTATTTATAGCCAGGAGGCAACCCGACCTAATTTGTCTGAAATGACCCTGGGTCACCAAGGAACCGACATGTGTCCAACGGTCGGATTTCAAGTACACGCAACAACTTGACTTGGGCTACAAGTAAAGCTGACTCATCCGACTCTAGATAAGATTTTCTCTCATTGTCTTCGCTCCAAGACATAGGATTTAGTTGAGCATCACTTCAGACACTCTGACTTTGTTCACTTGGACTCCACTTAACAGTACGGTGGTTCTTATGACTCAACAAAGAAGAAAAGGAAACTACGAAACAACTATGTCTTCGCACTCCATAGTCTTCATATGAATGTCTTCTCATGTCATAATCTTAATCATGAATGTTTTCACATACCACCATTGTCTTCAATGTCTTCAAACATTTTTAGGGGTCATCTCTGGTAGTTAAACCGAATCAATAAGGGACTACTACCCGTGTTATCCTGCAATTCTCACAAACACATTAGTCCCTCAACCAAGTTTGTCGTCAATACTCCAAAACCAACTAGGGGTGGCACTAGATGCACTTACAATCTCCCCCCTTTTGATGATTGATGACAAACCAGTTGAAGTTTTCAACGGGGATAAAAGTATGTGAGAGTTAAGGATAAAAGCATTGTCTTCACATAAGTTGCCACTACTAGGGAAAAGCCTAGCAGCAGCGCGGGTTTTAGGTATAGCAGTAGCACGGGGACCCATGCTACTGATACGGCGCTACAACTAACCTGTAGTAGCAACACGTGTCTTCCCGCGCTACTACCATACAAGCATAGCTGCAACATGTGGTATGAAAGTGCGCTACTGCTAATAGCTCTAGCGCACTTTACTAGGCCACGCTACTACTAGTGGCACGATGCTGCTAACTTTTCTCCACTCACTACTGCTAATTTTATTAGTTTTTTTTGCATATTTGTTTTGTATTTGAACATGCTTTATACAAGAATCTTTAGCACATACAAATGTCATCATCATACACATACAAATGGCTGCGAGACCACAAATGTAATCATAGCATATGCATACAAATAGTCTCATCATAATCATCATCCAATACAACATGGTCTCTCGTCATCATCTCGAAAATAGTGATACATGCAAGTCTCGAATACTTGCAACTACAACGTCATCCATCTAAACAGTGATATACGCGAGAAGTACTATCACTATGAGTGATAGGGGAACTATGCAGTACATGAGGCGGCAGTTATGAGGCCTCTCTCGTGCTAGCGTGTACCTCAAGTAACTAGCTTGTGCTTCTTGTCTGCTTTTGAAGCCTTTCTCGTGCTAGTGTGTACCTCAAGTAACTAGCTTGTGCCTCTCTCCCGAGACCCCCTCCACTTGTGCCTGACACTCATACCACTCGTCATACACTCCCGGAACCTTCCCTTCATACACGACATAGCACTCCTTCGCCATGAAGAACCTAGGTACCTGTTAGAGATGCATCTTCATCAAGAGAATGTACGATCATATGCAACAAAATATACTAGAGCAACACGAAAAAGAAAGGGTTAGCAACTAGATGCAACATATAGTACGCAAGCTAATTAACTAGAGGTACACATGTCATCATACCCAAACTAACAAAGTAGCATTACACAAGTTCAACAGGGACCGTGGACATCACAAAGTTTAATCACTACAGAAAGTATACAAGTTCAACTAACACATATCAACATCATCGGCATCGTAAATCACTAGAAGTTCCGTCCTTCAATATCATCAAGGATGGACCCTAGCTTCTTGAACGGCGTGAGGTCGTGGTGCTGCATGCCTGCGCGATTTCGGACGTCAGCTCGCGATATAGGGCCGTGGTGGAACATCCCCTTCTCATCGACGACTTCTTTCATGATGATCATCGCAATGTCCCTTTGGATGCGAAAGAAGTCATCTCTAAGTTTATAATCCGCTTCCCCATGAGATTCTACCCACTTGCGGATATGATCATCGTTTCTGGTTGTCATACGAAGCTTTTGGTGATCCATGTTGAACTCAATCATGAGATGGAGGAGGTAGAATCCATCTTTCTTGCTTGGTTTTGGGACATGGATGCAACAGAAGTTAGTTTTATGCGAGAAACCCAACTTCTTGTTCCTTTGTTTCCTGATCTACAGGTGGCCACCTCTAATGCTGAAGCCTTGGAGAGCATCATCTAGAATATTCATTATGTGGGTGTAGTCCTTCTAGAATATTCATTATGTGGGTGTAGTCCTTCTAGAATATTCATTATGTGGGTGTAGTCCTTCTTCTCGTAGTCTCTGGTAGGGTCAAAATACACGACATGGGAGACTCGCGGGTAAAGAACGATAAGGACGGCACGCCCGTTGCTGCAGGGCAAAGACACCTCAAATTATTCTCCATAGGAGCGAGAAGGAATGATTGAAATGTATGAAAGGGTTATCTAGAACTGACTTACTTTGGATGATAAGGCAGGAGGACAATTTCCTGGTCCTTATTCTGTACCATGAACTTTTGGAGGTACTCCCTAGCAGTTTCATGCTCAAAGTCATCGAGACTCAAGAAAGACTCGTGCATGTAGTACAGATCCGCCACATAGATTTGTGAGACTTCTTCTCTCTTCATGACAGAGCTCATATGTAGCGCAAAAAGGTGGACGATTGTAAAATCGAGCCGCCTTGTCAGAAACATCTCAAAGATATGGTCAAACCGCAGGAAGAACACCTCCGCTTGCCGTGTGTCGACGTAGCACTTCCCCTCAGGCACACGAGCTGCGTATGTCGGATATCCTAGATCCTTCGAGGCTAGTAGGCTTTTCTCAGCTGACAGCACATGGTCGTGCAGTCTCCTGAGATCCCCTGATAGTGCCTCCAACGGTTCCGGCGGTAGCATCAGCTCGCCCGTGAGATGGAACATGGCCGCACCTTTCACGGGTACATGCTCTTCAGAATCCACCATCTGGCTACTATGTGCTCTGGCTTGTTTGGAGGCAGCTATCTTCCCCAGTCTCTTCCTCTCCTTTTTCTTGGGCACACCTTCTAGAACCTTCCTTAACACCTGCCCCAGTGTTGCCGGGCTAAGCAATATATGACCCCCCCAGCGCTGTTGGTGTCGATGTCGGCGTCAGTACCATCATGGAGGCCGACCTGCAAACCTTGATGTTGCTTAGCAGACAAAAAGTCGAGGTACTCTTGTTCACGCTCATAATCCATCTCGTCTGCATCTTGGTCAGAAGGCCCGGTTTCTTCGTTGTTCGACATTGTTTCCTATGATTAAGTCTCCTCGTTTAATTCTAAAACTATAAAAAATGAGAAATGACATAAAAAAGATCTATGTTTGCCGGAATGTTGTTTCCCAGCAACTCCCGGCACTCGATATGCCTACTATCTAGCACAAGTCATGCCAAAATTCATGGAAAATTTCGGCATGACCTTTGCCAAAAAATGGAAATAGCGAGCGCCTGAAATTCACCGGAACGGAAATGAATCAATATTCTAGCGTAACATAGGCCGCTCGGATCATTTACCCTGCACATAATCATCATTTTCCAGATATGACATGTCCAAAACATCACATGTCCAAATGACAAATATGACATGTCCAAAACATCACATGTCCTAACTAAATTTGCTTTAACAAGGGATGTTGATTTGGAAAATTGCTTAAACTAATTCTGTTTTTTAAAATACTAATTCTAATTAACTAACTAAATTCATAACTACATAAATAACCTAGCTAGCAGAGAGAGGAGGAGCGATGGGGGGGGGGGTTACGATGGCCGAGGTTGGGAGGGGTCGGGGTCGAGGCCGGGGCTGAGCACCGGGGTCAGAGTCGGGGTCGAGCACCGGGGTCGGGGCCGGGGTCGGGGGCGAGCGCCGGGGTTGGGGGCGAGCGCAGGGGCACGACGAGGGCAGGGCTCCGGCGGCGCAACGGGGGAAGAGAGAGTGGGGATTTGGGGGGAAAAGAGGCAGGATGAAGTAGGGAGAGTGAGCATTTTGGGGGTTAAGTGGACATAGCAGTAGCGCGTTTAGAGCAAACGCGCTATAACTAAGTTAGCTATAGCGCTTTTGTGCAGTCAGCGCTACTGCTATTACAGGTAGCTATAGCGGTTTTATATGGAAACCGCTACTGCTACCTTTACTAGCTATAGCTCTTTTTCAGAAAAGCGTTACTGCTATAACCAGTACCTATAGCAGTTTTTCTGTTTGTTTTCTTCTATTTTCTTTTCCTTTATTTTCTCTCACTTTTCTTTTCCTTTTTACAAGAGCAGTGAACGAAGGAAGGTGATACAATGTACATAACTAAGGCGATATATATTGCATCATTTGACGGTTAAGTGTGTATACAAAATAGGAACATATATATTACATCATTGGACCCATGCATAATGGCTAAGTGTGTATACAAAATAGGAACATATATATTACATCATTTGACCAATAACATTAGGTTCCTCAGCATTGATGTTTTCGTTTTTGAGTGAGATTCTTTCCCTTCTTGTTCGTTGAAGAATAATTGAGCCCCTTATTGTGACTTTTTCTTTTCCATGGAGTATGATTTTTCTTAGGTAATGTAGTATTGATTATTCTTTTGACGTATACTTCATCGTCATCGTCATCTTCCCTCATTGGGTTGCCGTACTGATCGTAGTCTTCCTCGTTGGTGACTCCATCCATTCCAATGATGTTCCTTTTGCCTCTCCTCACGACAACACAGATGTGATTGTGCGGGTCGGTTATGAAGAAGCATTGTGTCACATGCTTAGCGTGTACCCATGGCTCGTTTTTTGCGATAGCATTCACGGTAGTGCTCTTGGCATCGGGTATACTCATGGTAGTGAAATACATGTTTTCTCTTTTGAAATTCTTAGCCCATCTGACACGGAACATCGTCGTGTTGTGCAGTCCAGAGTAGTCAAGCTCCCAGATCTCCTTGACCCTTCCGTAAAATCTCTCAGTTGTGCCGCTGTCGCTGCCGGTCATGCATTCCATCATCACCCATGAGTTCTGATCATCACTGTCCATATCTTTGGCCTCTGTGTAGAACGTGTATCCGTTGATATCGTATGCCTGATAGGTGAGGAGGTTGGGCGAGGGGCCATGTGCTAAGGCGTATATGAGCAATCCGTCCTTAGAGCCCTCCTCCGGGGGATTAGCAATAATATGCTCTCTGAACCAATGCATGAAAGTGGAGTTGTGCTCTCTAGTAACTTCAGCGTCCGTCCTGCATACCCCCTGGTCACGATACTTCTTTGCAATAATTTCTTTGTGCAGTGCTACGAAAGGATCTACCTCGTCTAGGTGTTGTAGCACTACCAAGTTTGCTCTGTCAAAGTCATTGCGTTGATCTGAGTATGCCAAGTGTAGTTCCCTGCGACCATTGGAGTGACCTTCTCCTTCGAGCCTCCCATCGTGCTTGTTAACAGCCAAACCAACACCAGGCGGCTAGTCTGCGCCATATAGAAAATTCTCGCAGAAAGAGATGCACTCTTGTGTCAGATAGCCCTGGACGATGCTTCCATCTGGACAGGACATGTTATGAACGAATCCTTTGATGATCCCATTCATCCTCTCAAACGGCATCATGTTGTGCAGGAATGACGGCCCCAGGTCTATTATGTCGTCCAGAATATGGACACACAGATGCACCATGGTGTCAAAGAATGCGGGCGGGAAGTATATCTCAAGCTCATTCAGTATCACAATGATCTCTTCCTGTAGCCTTCGGAGCTGCTTCACACTGATCGACTTTCAAGAGATGACGTCAAAAAAGTTGCAGAGACCAATAAGCATGTCATGGACGTGCTTGTCCATTATCCCTCTAAGGGCAACAGGTAGTATCTCCATCATCATCACATGACCGTCATGGGACTTCATCCCGCTAAACCTTTTCTTGTCCGTGTCTAGATATCTGCTTATCTTGCCATAGTATCTGGAACTAACTTTGACTCCGGTAAGGCACTTAAAGAATTGATCGATCTCAGCCTGACTTAAGGTGAAGCAAGAAGGGAGGCAATAATCCTCTTCCTTTGCTTTCTTGCCCTTCTTCTCCCACGCCTCTGTCTCCATCTCTGTCTCATCTGTCTTTTTACGGGGCGGCATGTGCAGATCTTCCCTGATATTCAAATCTTGCAAGTCCTTTCTTGCCTTCGGCCCATCCTTGGTCTTATCCGGCATGTTCATCAGTGTCACAAGCAAGATCTCAAGGACATTCTTACCGATATGCATTTGATCAAGGCAATGAGGTATGTCGAGTTTGTGCCAGTACTCCAAGTCCCAGAACACAGACCTCGTCTTCCATACCTTCAGCAGCGGCTTGGGCGCCTTTTTCATCGTCTTTCCCGGTGCGGGGCACTGTTCCCAGTTTTTCAACAGCTCATCAATTTTGGCGCCGCTCCGCTTACGTGGAGGTCCTCGATGCTCAGTGTGACCATTGAATAGATCTCCATGGTTTCTTCATGGGTCGTCCAGATCGAGCCATCTTTGATGCCCCATGTACACGATTTTCCCAGACCCGCCATCTTTCCTTGATGTTAGCTACTGAGACGTTGTATCATCCATGCACCACGTGCATCCGCAATATCCATGGCACACCTGGCCTACGACATATCCGTAACCGAGATAGTCATGCACTGTCGTGATCAGCGCGGCTATCATGTAGAAATACTCGCCTTTGCTGGCATCCCATGTCTTGGCCAGTGTTTTCTATAACGTGTCTAACTCCTCTTGAAGTAGCCCAGATATAGATTAATATTAATTCCTGGTTGTTTCGGCCCTTGAATCAGCATGCTCATGTGAATGTACTTCGACTTCATGCATTTCCATGGGGGGAGGTTGTACATCCATACAAACACGGGCCATGTGCTATGGTTGGTGTTCTGGTTGCCAAATGGATTCATGCCATCGGTACACGCGTCGAGCACGATGTTCCTTGCATCACATTCGAAATACCGATAGAAGCCGTTCAACGCTCTCCACTGGCTTCCATCCTTGACGTGTCTCAGCTTCGGATCATCTCCATCATCGGGCTTCTTCCTCTTCGCGTGCCAGCGCATGAGTTTTGATTCCTTGGGATCTACAAAATACCGCTGGAGACGAGGAGTTATCGGTAAGTACCATACAACTTTCTGGGGGACATTTCTTCCCGGCCTTCTTGTATCAAGAAGCATTGCACACCGAACAGCTTGTTTTTTCCGCGTGCTACTTCCAATAAATTATGCAATCGTTGATGCATGCATGGTATCTAACATGCGGCAAATCAAGAGGGCACACGATCTTCTTGGCCTCATCCACACTAGTAGGACATAGATTCCCTGCGGGAAGAACATCCTTTAGGTACTTGAAATGCTCATCGAGGCTAGTTTCAGTCCATTTGTTTTTAGCCTTCGTCTTCAGGAGTTGGAGTGTGAAACTCAAGAGGGTCACCTCAGGATTGCAACCATCATACAATGGAGTGTTCAAGTATACCACGAGTTGCTGCAGCTTAGCCTCCTCTCTAGAAGCAGCTCTCTCAGTACTCGTCTCCTTGCAAAGAAGTGCTTGAACATGAGGGTCCCGCACGATTGAACTTAGTACCAACGAACTCTGTGGCGTGAAGTCCATGTTCTCTCTGCCGCCATGTCTGGCCCCTTCTCCTCCGCCATGTCCGGCCCCTTATCCACCGCCATGTCTGGCCTCTTCGCCGCCGCCATTATCGATCATATCTTCGTCTTGCCCCGTGTCGTCCTTGCCTGCCCCGTCGGCGTCCTCAACATCATCATCCTCATCTTCAATTATCCACCGAGTATAGCCATCCATGAAACCAGTCATGAGCAGGTGCGCTTCGACATGACCTTCGTCATAGGGGTTGAGCCAAACTATTCCTTTGCATCTTCGACACGGACATAAAACCTCTGTTAGGTTATTTTCTTTCATGTCCTGCACCGCCGACAGCAACCACCTGTCCACCATCGTTCCACTGACCATCATGAACGCCTGCATGGTAATAATAAACAAATTGATTATAAAAATGGGTGCATGCATCAAAGTCATACAAAAATTTGGCATGACCTTCCCTAAAAATAGGACATGTAGATCTAGAGAGTTTGCCCGGAATTCACCGAAACAGAAATAAATTGACATTTCGGCAAAACATAGGCAACTCACAAGCACAATTCGGCGTCAACTCATGCCACACACACAATTTCCATCATATTGCCCAATTATCATATTGCACACACATACACATATTTCCATTCTTGCACAAGCATGAATTTTTAATCACACCTCTATCTCGAGATCGATCGAGCACACGGTGAGATGATGATGTAGTAGGGAGATCAAAAGTGGACAAAGCTCTTCTTGACAAAGCTAGATCTAGTTAGGGGGCACATAGGTCACTTCACTAAATGCTACATCTACCTAGCTAGGTAATTTGGGAGGAGACAACTTCAACTAGTGGAGGGGGAAGAAAAAAGAGAAAGGAGATGCATTAATGGAGGTGGTGTAGTTAGCTAGGAGTAATAAAGAGAGAGAAAGATAGGTAGAAGAGGGAGAGTAATAGGGGGAGAAGTATTAAGGAAGAAGCAAAGTGAGGGGGAGACGAGGTGGGAGGTAGGAGAAAGTGAGGAAGAGAGGAGATGGGGAGGGGGAGGGGAGGGAAAAGGTGGCACTATGCTGCTTCTTAGAAGTAGCACGGGTTGTTAAGTGCGCTACTACTATTACTTTAGCAGCATCGCGCTTCCTGGGCATGCGCTACTGCTAAGCAGGGCCCGCCATGTGGCCAGTTTCAAAATTAGCAGTAGCGATGAGAGAAAAAAGTGTGCTAGTGATATTACTTTAGCAGTAGCGCGGGTGGCAGAAGCATGTTGCTGCTAAAACTAGGTTGGTGGGTACTGTCAGTCGCTTTTACTAGCAACGCGGTTCAGCTAGGTCGCGCTACTACTAACTGAGTAGCAGTAGCGCGTGTTTTGAACCCGCGCTACTGAAAGTTAGCAGTAGTGCTTCTTTTTATACCGTGATGCTGCTAAGATTCTGTGTATAAGGTTTTCCCTAGTAGTGTGCAAAAGGCTCCCCCTGAAGATGTGCATACAAGTAGTTTGCCTTTGAATGAAAATGCACATGGCAGGTTTTACTTTGTGGAGATCCTCTTCAACTCACGAAGACAATTCATCATGCATATATAAGTATAATGAAGATAAATGACATGCACAATGAAAAATGGGCGTCTACAGAATGACATCATGCAGAATTTATCATCGCATCACAAAGTAGTAGCAAAACATAGCAGACGACCATCAGGTTTAAGTGTTACAACTCAAAAACCAAATTGTTTCAAAAAAGACTTGTAAGAACTTAGCAAAATAGTGCAACTACCCATATGGACCCGCTTGAAGACTATCAACCTCATATGCTTCTCCCCCTTTTGTCAGAAATGACCAAAAAGGTTTGAAGACATAGATGATATACTCATTCCCAGCTGGAGTAGAAGATGGAGCAGGGTTTTCGTTGGAGTTTGGTGGTGCTGACGGGCCTGACGCAGTATCTTGATGCAGTGCAGCCATGGTTGGTGAAATGGCGTCGCCTTCTTCATCGACGACTCTCGCAATAACAGTTGCATCCAAAGATGAATGCTCAGAATCTTCAATGGAGGGAGTGCGACGCCAGCTTGCATTTTGAGGAGGCCTAGAGTCAAACTTGAATTGCTCTATGAAGCCATCTGCATGCAGATCATTTCAGAACATAGCAGTGTGAGGCTCTTCCAGGACCGCCTACAGGCTTCATGTGCAACGAACGAGTCCTTGGTGGCCAAGTTGCGGATGCGATTGACATCCACCAAGAGACTCTACATCTGACGCTTTAGCCAGTCATGATGCCTATCCTGCTTTTGATGCAAAGCCACCAGAATCTCTTGGTCATCGAGTACACGAGGATGCTTCTAAGGCCTTTGAGCAATTGTGCTTGCAGTGGCTTCAGTATTGGCTCGGTGCGAAAAGCGCATGTTGCCAGCCAGAGGGTATGTAGGAGTTGCAACATTGGGCACAAGAATTCCTTCGATTGGCTGCGAAAAGCTTTGAAATTCAACATTCTGAAGGTGGAGTGGCTTCTTTGCAGGCTCGGGGTAGATGGCTTTAATGGACAGATCAACTTCAGGCAAAAAAACAATATGGTTGCGCGCTCAGGGCTGATAGTCAATGGTGGAATAAAGCTTAATCAAGCACATCACCCATGTTGCATAGAACTTCAGGCAAAACAGATCAATCCCAGAAGCAGCAAGTTGTGTGATGAAGAAATTCTGGGTGTTGAACCTGATGCTATTGATGATATAGAATACCAAAGTCTTCATTGCGCCTTCAAGTTTAGCTTCAAAAGAATGTCCCTTGATGGGCCATAGAGTACGCCTCAGAATATGATACACTGTGTGTGGCAAGTACTCGGGTCCCTCCACAAAGAACTCCTTTGGATATTCAGCGTCTTGTGGCAATGGCTTCATCATGCTAAGAATTTGGCTCATATTTGGCTCAGGCTTCTGAAAAATGCTCTGCAGCTCATTCCTATGAAACTGACAACCAGGTTCATATAACTCACCTAGAGTGGGCAGGGAAGTCAGCTAGAGGATGTCTTGAGCTTTGTCTTCGTGATGAACATCACCTGTCATCCACTCAAGGACCCAAGTCTTCGGATCCCTGTTGTAGCCTCGAATGTGTAATGTGGCATAGAGCTGCAGCAGAAGCTCTTCATTCCAGTGTTCTTTGTCAGTCACAAAGGGCAGAAGACCAACATCCCTAAAGCAGTTAAGAGCCTCTCCAAGACATGGCAGCCCAGCCATAGCATCACAATCCAGACACTTGTGTGGAAAGATCCGGTCTTGGTTGTACATGATGCATGAGTAATAGCTTCACTGCTGATGGATCCAAAATCCGTCAGAGGATATCTTGGGCTTCATGTATGGGTTCTTGGCGCTGTCAAAGAAAGTATTGTGCTCTCTGAAGCTGAGCACGTTGAATGAGCCCTGAGTGGTGACAACACTTGGAAGCCTTGGCAGACGTGGCTTTGGCTTCTGAACATGAGGTCTATGCTCCACATGATAATCACACTATGGCCCAGGAGCAGTGGGTGGAACCATAATAGGTCATCTGACTGTGACAAGCTCACCTTCGCGATTGAGTGCACGTTCCATGGTATGTGGCCTTGGAGGAGGAACGGCATCATCGGAGATGATAGGCATCACGGTGGATTCAACATTCACATTAGCTTCGGGCTCCATACTATCTTCAGCCATGACAGAGTCATTGGCTTCTGTGGCATTATTGGTGGTAGCCTCAGGGTTTTCAACCTCCATCTATTCAAGGACTGGAGTGTCGGGCACAATGACATTCCCTGTAATAATGACTGGATCAATTGCTGGGGGTGTGACTTCTCTTTCTTCTTTGGCCGATGCAACCGGAATGTCTTCAGTAGTCTTGGCTTCAGACTTAGAGACAGTCGCATAAGGAGTGACTTCAGGAAACACTTGACGTGCTACTGAGCTAGTGTGTTGCGCTTCTTCTTCTGGGATGCTCGACATGGAGACCTGTGGCTTGAGGCCCTTGCGAAGCCTGCGGAAAGCTAGCGACGCCTTTGGAGAAGGGGTGGTCTGTTCCATGTAGTCTTCATCATCAAGTGCTGAAGAGGTAACTTGAGTAGGGGGGGTTCGTGGTGTCTCATCTTGAACTGGGGTGTCTTGTTGCTGGCACTCGCCCCATGAGTCATCTTGAGCAATTGGCGTCAATGGATGACCAATGCTAATAAGTTCACTGCTCGTTGGAGCAGGCGATGATATCGACTAGGGCTCGAGCTAAGGAAGGACTTCATCATCATGCACATTGTCTTCATGACCAATGTCTTCGGCTATGTTGGGGTCAACGGCTGGAACTTCTTCACTTGGATGAGCCTCTATGGAAGCAGGCTCATGGATCACAAGGCGACGTTCTTGGTTGGTTGAAGCGGGAAGAGAAACAGAGATAGGTTCAACTATGAGGGGCTCTAGGGCAGCAACACACTCTTTCTTTGAAGACTTTGAAGCCTTTGTCTTCAATATCTTCTTGGAGGGAGCATCATTGGAGGTGTTCTTGAGCTTCATCTTCCTGGCTTCGGCATCGTCTTGCCATGTCTTCTTCATCTCTGAAGCTGCTGAGGGGACCTTTGGCTTCGAGCCAGTCATGCTGGCAGGGAAGACAATGCTTGGTCGATCCTGCCGTTGAGCTTCAGGTTGGGCTTCAGCTGACTTCTTCTTTTGCTTGGTAGCCATCCTAGGGTCGATGCTAGGACGCCCAAGAGCCTTTTGCTTCTCAGCTTCATTATGCGCTTGAACACATTTCTGCGCATAATACTTCATGCGCTCGCATGAGCCTTTGGCTTCTTCACGCTTCTTGTGGAATTCAGCCTTGAGATCATGCAATATCTTCTTGAACATTTGCTCATCAGCCACACTGAGCTTGGCCATGTGCTTCTTGAAATGCGCCTTCTCATGATCAATCTTAATCTTGAGCTTGACGATTTTCAGAGCTAAGGCCAATTCATTTGAAATAGCTCCATGAAAAGTGACGCTGATGTCCACTGGCATGTGCAAGTCATCAATACTGATGCTCTGGTCATCGAACCATTCATCGATGAAGTTGTTCAGAATGTCAACATCAAAGAGGGGCAGATCATTGAAGATCTCTTCCTCTTGCTTGCTCTTCATCAGCATCTCTAGAGCTTCATCACCAAGATCTTCATCACTGGACAGAACAATGGTGTCTTCCTTGTTGCGCAGAACGGCAACAGGAGTTAAGTCATGCCTAGAAATCTTTTTGGGCTTCTTGGTCTTCTTGGTATTCTTGGAGACACGAGACAAGTCTTTGGACTGCACACTGGGTTCAGGAGGTGCAACCTTCAAGGGTTTCATAGGTGAAGCGGTTGGTGCAGTAGAGGGCTTCGAAGCTTTTGTATTCTTCTTCTTTGGTGGTGCTGGCGCATCTTTAGAGTCTGCGTCATCAGCAGATTGATCCACCATGGCCCTCTTAGCAGCAATGTGAGAGAGGAGCCCATTGAAGCTAGTGAATGGGCCAATGACATTGGCATTGGATTCACGTGAGCCATCCTGCCTCAGGGTAGAAGGACCGGGGTTGAAGTTGAGTCCAAGCTCCTTTATGTTCTTTGGCAGCCGACTCCTTAGTGAACTGACAGTTGCGCTTGAAGAGATTGTCGTCATGACACCGTAGAAAATATGATGGGTCGACATTTTCAGGTCACGGTCCTCTGACCATGCAAGGATAGAAACCTTGAGCAATAGCTTCAGGCTTTGACTTAGGTTGCAGATTTCTGTAGAGAATATCGCCCCACAGGCGCTTGATAGCGTTCTTCTCATCATATTCAGCAGTGACAAAGTTGTACTTGAACCACTGTTCTGCCCAATATCTTTGGATCTATTGAATCCGGGTCTTGCACTGCTTGTAGTTCTGCTCAGGATCTGGCTTGTATAGTTCATACAGATCCGGAGGCAGATCTAGAGAAGTATTTCCACGGCACTGTCTACCACCCTTCCTAGCAGATTTCTCAGTGGCCATGATATTCAGACAGATAGGCTTCAGAATAGTGAAAGGCTTCCGTCTACTGGTCAGACAAGAACTGGCTTCAGGGGAGTGAATGTGATGCTGTAAGAACTCTGCAAATGAATGCTGACTATGAGAACCAAGGGATTCTCCCACGGACATGTGCCTGTGACACCATTAGAGATGCAAGGGAAGGGAAGAGGTCATATGCATCCTTAGAAGATTTTGAAGATAAATCAGTTTGAAGACATTGACCTCATAGAGCGAAGACATTCACTTATTTGAAGAAGGTTGGTTCCAGATTTGTATGAATCCATGAATAAGTACAAGTGAGGAATCTAACTAGTTATGAAGCACAAGTGAGTATACTTTGCAAGTTATGAGATTCAGAAAGAGACAGATGCATATTTGGAAGTATAGAAACCACTTTTGGTTGTTGGATGGATTTGACAGATCAAAAAGACTATAAAAAGTGAAAGTTATTTACCCCAAACAAACTGCTAGACGAGGCGGAAGGGAGGCCGAGCAGTTTCAATCTTCCGCGCCCTAACTCGGCGGCGGAAGACATCTACGGCGGCGGCGGAGAAGACGAGGTCCGCGGTCAGCGTGAGGACGACATCAAAGAGGTCGCGGCAGCTAAGCGCTTCGTCTCCGGCATCGACGCGAGCTAGCGGTGGCGCTAGGGTTTGAGCGAGGTGGGGAGGTGGAAGAGGAGATAATGACCTCATGGGATGGGTATTTATAAGGTAGAGGGCTGCACAACGCAATTACGCAGGTGCCCCTGGCAGTTCACATCTAATGAACACTTGGGATGCATGCAACTCATTGAAAGTTGTTCCATGTTCCCACGCACGCATGGTTTGTCGGGTGGTCGTTCCAGCTCCCCCGACATTCAGGCAAGAGAGATATAGCATTGAAAGAGATTTTAATTGTGCGTCTCTGTATCTTCAGCCGACAAGGATGCAGTGAAGACATTTTACATGTTTCAACAGAATGCATATGACTAGATAGAGAGAGTTTGGGGAAGAAGCACAGAAGGGGTTAGGGTCCAATCACATTCATTAGTTCAAAAAATGGCAAAGTCAAAGACATAGCTATAAGTGAATGTTGTAGAGGATGGAACACACACATGTGTGTGTGTGTGTGTGTGTATCATAAAAAGACCAAATCAACATTGCGAAGATAAACCTTGAAGTCAAATCAATGTTGAAGACAAACCAAATGCAAATATAAAACAATCATGGCGCCAAACGCAAATCTTCGAGAAAGTTTGGTGGTGGCGTTACCCACCTTATAGGAAGTATTAGACCTAGACACGTCACGCAATTATCGTGGCACTTCGAAGTCAAATTCCACGTTAATGTTTTCAAACTTAGAGGGTAAGTCTTCAATGATTGAAGATATACGTTACTTCATGTGTTGCACATCTAAGTCGTCAATATGCATAAGCATTAGGATGTGTGTCCAATCACAGGACAATTGAGGATTCTAAGATATTTAGCTCAGACCGCAACTTGCAAAACCTTTTCTCATCCAAGGGCTTTGTGAAGATATCTGACAATTGCTCTTCAGTGTTGACTTGAATGATATCAATATCTTCCTTCATGACACGATCTTTGAGAAAGTGATGACAAATCTGAATGTGCTTTGTCTTCGAGTGCTGAACTGGGTTGTTGGCAATCCTGATGGCGCTTTCATTGTTGCAGTAGAGTGGCACATGCTTCAGGTGGATGCCATAGTCCTTGAGAGTTTGATTCATCCATTGAAGCTGAGTGCCCCAAGATCCAGTAGCAATGTATTCAGATTCAGCAGTGGAGAGAGATACACAGTTCTGCTTCTTTGAAGACCAACAGACAAGAGATCGTCCAAGAAAGTGACATTTCCCTGATGTGGACTTGCGATCAACCTTGTCACCAACATAATTAGCATCTGAGAATCCAACTAGATCAAACTCTAAGCCCTTGGGATACCATAATCCTAGTGTTGGGTTGTAAGCCAAATATCGAAGAATTCGCTTCACATCTAAGTGATGCGATTCCTTTGGTGCCGCTTGGAATCGGGCACACATGCAAACTCTAAGCATTATATCTAGACCAGATGCACATAAGTAGAGTAAATAACCAATCATGGAGCGGTATACCTTTTGGTCGAACTCTTTACTATTGTCGTCGGGGCCTAGATGACTTTTGGTTGGCATTGGCGTCGTGTACCCTTTGCAGTCTTGCATTCCAAACTTCTTCAGGCAATCATTGAGGTATTTTTCTTGTGATATGAAGATGCCATTACTCTGCTGATGGATTTGAAGACCAAGGAAGAATTTCAGCTCACCCATCATTGACATATGATATTGCTCTTGCATCATATGCCCAAACTCATCACTATATCTCTTGTCAGTGCAGCTGAAGATAATGTCATCCACATAGATTTGGCATACAAACAGTTCACCATCATATGTCTTCGTAAAGAGAGTGGGATCTAGTGAACCAGGTTTGAAGCCTTTGCTATTCAGGAAGTCTTTGAGTGTGTCATACCAAGCGTGAGGTGCTTGTTTGAGGCCATACAGTGCCTTGTTGAGCTTGTATAGCATGCCAGGACGATTTGGGTCTTCAAAACCAGGTGGTTGTGCAACATACACTTCTTATTCAATTTTTCCGTTGAGAAAGGCACTTTTGACATCCATTTGATATAGAAGAATGTTGTTGTGGTTGGCATAGGCTGGCAGTATGCGAATGGCTTCAAGCCTAGCCACAAGAGCAAATGTTTCATCGAAGTCAATCCCTTCAGCTTGTGTGTAGCCTTGAGCAACAAGACGAGCCTTGTTTCTGAACTTGCCCATGCTCATCTTGTTTTTGTGATATATCCATTTGGTGCCGATAATATTGTGCTTGCGAGGATCTGGACGCTTTACTAGCTCCCACAATTGTTCATCTCAAACTATTGAAGCTCTTATTGCATAGCTTGAATCCATTCAGGTTCCATGAAGGCTTCATCAACTTTCTTGGGTTGAGATATAGAGACAAATGCAAAGTGCCCACAAAAATTTTCTAGCTGTGTTGCTCTTGAACGAGTGAGTGGACCAGGTGCATTGATGCTACCAATTATCTTCTCAATATGTACTTCATTTGCAACACGAGGATGAATTGGACGAAGATTTTGCCCTTGTTGATCATTGTCTTCATCTTCAGCATTGGCTTCAGGCTGAGCAGTGTCTTCGGGCTGATTAGGTGCAGAAATGATGATTTCCTCTTCAGCCTGTGCCTCTGAAGGTATAATTTCTCTAGTACCCATAAGCTTGATATATTCACTTGGTGTAGGTTCATCTAGCACATTTGGCAGGTGGTCTCTTTGCGAGCCGTTAGTCTCATCGAACCACACATCCACAGTTTCAACCACGTTGTAATGAAAGAGGTTGAAGACTCCGTAGGAAGGAGTGCGAATCCTTTCCATAGCCAAGCATAAATCCTTCATGTGCTTTCAGTGCAAATTTTGAAGTGTGATGCGGATCCTTGATCCAGCACCTAGCACCACATACTCTAAAGTAGCTAACATTTGGCTTCTTACCAACCAGGATCTCATATGATGTCTTCTTTAGGAACTTGTGAAGATAAACACGATTGATGACATGGCATGCAGTATCAATAGCTTCAGGCCAGAACTTCCTTGGAGTCTTGTACTCATCAAGCATCGTCCGTGCCATCTCAATGAGGGTTCTGTTCTTGCGCTCCATGATGCCATTCTGCTGAGGTGTGTATGGAGCCGAGAACTCATGTGTGATGCCCAATGTATCTGGATAAGTGTCAAGGCCGGTGTTCTTGAATTGTGTGCCATTGTCACTTCAGATGTGCTTGATCTTGATGCCATAGTTGGTCATGGCACGATTGGCGAATCGTCTAAAGACATCCTGCACTTCAGTCTTGTAGAGAATTATATGCACCCATGTATATCTCGAGTAATCATCAACAATGATGAAGCCATAGAGGCAAGCAGTGGTAGTGAGGGTAGAGTAGTGAGTAGGGCCGAATAAGTCCATGTGAAACAGCTCGAAGGGAAGTGTCGTTGTCAAGATTGTCTTCGAGGGATGCTTGGACCGAGTCATCTTTCCAGCTTCGCAGGCACCGTATAGGTGATCCTTCTTGAACTTGACGCCGTCGATGCCTATGACATGCTTCTCCTTTGCGAGAGTGTGTAATTTCCTCATGCCCGCATGCCCTAGCCTCCATTGTCAAAGCCAGCGCTCTGAAGCTATAGCTAGAAGACATACGGCCAACTGTGGTCCTACTGAGAAATCTACCATGTACAAATCATCCTTCCGATACCCTTCGAAGACTAGAGATTTGCCAGATTCCATAAGCACATGGCAATGATATTTTCCAAATATCACAATCATGTTCAGATCACAAAGCATTGAGACAGACATTAAGTTGAAACCAAGGGATTCAACAAGCATCACTTTATCCATGTGCTGATCCTTTGAGATTGCAACTCTACCTAGGCCCAATATCTTGCTTCTACCAGTGTCAGCAAATGTGATGTGACTTTTGTTAGAAGGACGTAGGGTCGAATCCATAAGAAGACTTCGATCACCAATCATGTGGTTAGTGCATCCACTGTCCAAAATCCACTCAGAAGCCTTTGGTGTCATACCCTACAGTGTTGTTTGGGGGATAGGCTTCACCAAGGGAAATTTGAAGCATAAACATTTGAGGAACAAGCATATTATCAAACTTTAGATCCTTGTTAGTGTAGATAGAATGTTTGTCTAGAAAACCTAGGACGAAATACATAGTAAGACCATTCTGGCATTTTATCTTGCGTCCCACAAGATGTTTTAGGTCCCCAGCATAAGCATCTGAAGTCTTTGATTTCCGGCCAGAAACCTTTCCCTGCAAAAGATAGTTAATTTTGTTAACCACCCACATCTTCAGGGGTGACTTAGAAGCAATGAGTCTAAGTGCAGCATATGAGAACTTTGGCTTTGGAGCCCTAGCAAATAGTCTTGCAGGAGGTGAATAATACTCATAAGAATAGGCAGAAAAGTTCTTGGTCTTATGAACATAGCGGTTTGATGAAACATGCTCATATTCATAAGTCTGAGTATGGTTTCCCTACAAAGCATTGGCGTTAGGGTGACTCTGATGAGTCCTCCGTCTATATGAATCCTTTGTACCATGTGAAGCCTTAGGTCTGTGGTTTGTCTTCTTCCCATGTGGTGTCATGATGACATTCACAAGAAGCTTCTCAAGACAACTTTTGGGCACCCAGATATTCTTCAAAGGTGGTCCATTCCTATAGTTAGTACCAATATACCTGGAAAACACTTCACCATTCTGATTCTTAAACAGTTTATAGTTTGCATCAAAGGATTCATCAATGATAATCAGGTTAGCACAAGTGAAGCCAAGCAAGGTAGATGGATCCACTGAAGGACCCTTAGCAGCAACCCATGTGGTTTTGGGGCACTGCTCAGGCTTCCAGTATGAACCATCAATGTTCATTTTCCTCTTGTACCCAACACCATCTTTCCTAGGGTTTCAGTTCAGAATCTGTTTCTTGAGGACATCCCATAGTCTGATGCACTTTGAGACTTTTGTACATCCCTGTTTCAAGCAATGTCTACAACCTAGCATTCTCATCAACAATAGGAGTAGTATCCTCAGAAGAGGGGTTAGTTACCACATCAGCAGTTGAAGATATAGCAACAGTAGCAGCAGTTGAACATTCAGCAACAGAGACAACATTATCACACTCAAGACATTTTAAACATGGTGGCTCAAAGTCTTCTTGTAAGTGCATCTAGTGCCACCCCTAGTTGGTTTTTGAGTATTGACGACAAACCTGGTTGAGGGACTATTGTGTTTGTGAGAATTGCAGGATAACACAGGTAGAAGTCCCTCATTGATTTGGTTTTCCTACCAGAGATGACCCCTAAAAATGTATGAAGACATTGAAGTCAAAGGTGGTATGTGAAGACAATCACATTGAAGACTATGACAAGAGAAGACATCGAGTGAAGACTATGGAGCGCGAAGACTTAGTTGTTTCATCGTTCTTTTTCTTCTTTGTTGAGTCATAGGAACCACTGTACTGTTAAGTGGGGTCCAAGTGAACCAGTCAGAATGACTGAAGTGATGCTTAACCAAAAATTCTATGTCTTCGAGCGAAGACAATGAGAGCAAATATTATCCAGAGCTGGGTAAGTCAGCTTTGCTTGTAGCTCAAGTAAAGTTGCCGTGTGTGTTTGAAATCTGACTGTTGGAACACGTGTCAGTTCCTTAGTGACCCAGGGTCATTTCGGACAAATCAGGTCGGGTTGCCTAGTGGCTATAAATAGCCCACCCCCTACAACCATAAACGGTTGGCTGCTCAGAGTTAGTGTACGGCTTTTTTCGTTTGAGAGCAACCCACCTCGAAGCCTTTGAGAGAGAATTCCTTGCGAGGACAAAGCCCTAAACATCCAGAGCCAAAGAGTGTTAGGCATCACTAAAGTCTTCCAATCTGTGTGATCTGAAGAGTTATTACACTTGAGGACTGTGAATCCTCCAGCTGGTTAGGCATCGCGTTCTGAGCATCCAAAAGTCATTGTGGATCGCCGGTGAACGAAGTCTGTGAAGGTTTGGAAGTCTACCTTGAAGACTTACCAGAGTGATTGGGCGAGGACTGGGTGTCCTTAGCTCAAGGGGAATAAGGTGAAGACGCGGTCTTCTGAGTTAAATCTCAGCCTCCCTAACTAGACGTACAGTTGTCACAGCAACTGGAACTGGTCCAACAAATCATTGTATTCAACAAGTCACTGGTTTCATCCTTCCCTTCCCTTTACTTACTGTTGGTCCTGGTGAAGTCATTGTATGATTGCATTATCTTTTGTCTTCACTGAGTGACTGCTTGTTCTGATTGGCTTCACACTATCTTCCTACCTGATCTATACTGCCTAGCTGCTATTAGTCGTTGTGCTTTCACTTCATTGAATACTTGACTATGGCTTGCTTAGCGTACTCTACCTTCCGCTGCATGATAATAGGTTTATTTCTATCGTTTGTCTTCGAAACTTCCATGTTTTGAAGACTTTCATAAAAATCGCCTATTCACCCCCCTCTAGTCAATCACTAGCACTTTCAATTGGTATCAGAGCAAGGTACTCCCTTGTTCTGTGTGATTCGGTTTAACCACCTGGAGTTTTAGCTATGTCGACTGCATGGATAATCAAAGTCTCCGATGCGTGCCCATTCTTCGATGGAACTGAATATCCCTACTGGAATAATAAGATGCGCATGTGTCTTGAAGCCATTGATGTCGACCTATGGTATGTCGTCAAGAATGGCGTTCCCAAGGCTGGTGAAGGTGTCACCGCTGCTGATGTCAAGAAGTTCGTTCAACTGGACTCCACTACCAAGAACATCATCTGTGGTCATCTGACCAAAGGACAGTATGGCTGTGTGAGTGCTTTGGAAACATCTAAGCTAGTCTGGGACTGGCTCTCCAAGGTCAACGAAGGCGTCTCAACCCAGAGAGATCAGAGAATTAGTGTCCTTCGCAACCTCTTCAACCGCTTCAAGAGAAATGACAATGAGAATGTCCAGCTCATGTTTGATCGACTCACTGACATCACAAATGAGCTTAAAGCCCTCGGCGCTACTGAGATCACCAAGCATGAAGTCGTCAAGACACTCCTGAGATCACTTGACAACTCATTTGACACCCTAGGCCTGATGATTCAAGAACGTCCTGACTTCAAGACACTCGATCCATCTGACATACTTGAGAGGCTCAACACACATGAGTTTCAGCTTTCTGAGAAAAGAGACATCTACGGTCCCAATTATGGGCGAACTCGTGCCTTTAAGGCAAACGTTTTCTCCTCATCTAAAGAAGAATCTGACAGCAGTTCCGACGATCCTGAAGACATTGGAAAGGAGCTTGCTATGCTTGTGAAGAAGTTCCAAAAATTCACCAAGAAGACAGGCTTCAAAAAGTCTTCACGATCAAGCTCAAGGAATGATGAAGCTTCTGCTCATGACTACAAGAAGAGAACATGCCACAAGTGCAAGAAACCTGGCCACTACATCTCTGAGTGTCCACAGTGGGACAATGAGAACAAGAAGAAAAAGAAGAGCAAGGAGTATGATTATGATGACAAGAAGAAGAAGAAATACTCAAAGTCTTCTTCCAAGTCTTCCTCAAAGTCTTCATCACACAAGAAGAGCTCATCTGGCAAGGCTCGTGCGTTTGTTGGCAAGGAAATGGATTCAGAGGAGGAGTCCGCTTCTGAGGAGGCGGAGGTGGAGTCTGAGGAGGAGTCCGATTCTGGCATTGCGAGTCTGGCTACAACATATGTTGCCAAGTCCATCTTCAACACTGAAGACAATGACTTCATCACCAACACTGATGCAAATGACAAGGACTACTCCGCTCCCACCTACTGCTTCATGGCACGCGGTGCCAAGGTAAACACACGCGCTACTCACTATCAAACATCCCGTGAAGATGACTCTGATTGTGGTTCCAAACCCAGCTACAAAACACTCACTAAAATTGCAACTAAACAACAGAAAGCTATGGAACATATTCAAAAACTATTAGACAAAAGCGATGACCTGTTAGACGCTGAAATGACTCGATCTCAGTCCTTAATTGAAGACATAAAAAATCTTCATGTTAAGTATGAGGAACTTGAAAGTCGTCATGAAACGCTCTCAACAACTCATGAAAAGCTTTCCTATGATTATCTTCAAAGGAAGCAAGATCTTGAGAAATTGAGAGCGGCTCATGAAGATCTTCAAAAGGAAAACGAGTCACTTCACGCCAAACAGATCAGTCCTGCTCAGGAAGGATTTGAACCACCATGTCTTAAATGCATTGAGCGTGACAATGCTACTTCTGTTGCTGGATGTTCTACTGCTGCTACTATTGCAATATCTTCAACTGTTGATGTGGTAACTAACCCCTCTGCTAAGGATACCACTGCTATTGCTGATGAAAATGCAAGGTTGAAGACATTGCTTGAAACAGGGATGTACAAAAGTCTCAAAGGGCATCAGACACTATGTGATGTTCTCAAAAGGCAGATCCTGAACCGAAACCCTAGGAAAGAGGGTCTTGGGTTTGAAAGGAAAATGAATGCTGATGGCTCTTACTGGAAACCTGAGCAGTACCCCAAAACCACATGGGTTGCTGCAAAGGAACCCTCAGTGGATCCATCCACCCTGTCAGGCTTCAATTGTGCTAATCCCATTGTTATTGATGAATCCTTTGATGCAAACTATAAACTTTTTAAGAATCAGAATGGTGAAGTGTTTGCCAGGTATATTGGTACTAACTACAGGAATGGGCCACCTGTGAAGAAAGTCTGAGTGCCGAAAAGGTTGCTAGAGAATCTTCCTGTGAATGTCATCATGACACCACAAGTGAAGAAGAGAAACCCCAGACCACAGGCTTCATATGGTCCAAAGGCTTCATACAGACAAAGGACTCACCTAAGTCGCACTAATGCAAATGTTTTGCAGGGAAGCCATACTCAGGCCTATGAATATGAGCGCGTTTCATCAAACCGCCATGTTCATAAGACGAAGAACTACTCTGCTTATTCTTATGAGTACTATTGTCCACCTACAAGACTTTTTGCTAGGGCTCCAAAGCCAAAATTCTCAGATGCTGCACTTAGACTCATTGCTTCGAAGCCACCCTTAAAGATGTGGGTGGCTAAGAAAGCTTAACTCTCTTTTGCAGGGAAAGGTCTCCAGCCGACAATCAAATTCATCTGAAGCTATTGCTGGGGACCTTAAACATCTTGTAGGGCGCAAGATCAAATGCCCAAATGGTCTTATTATGTATTTTGTTCCTGAGTCGCTTGCTACTTGCCCGATCAGTCCTAACCTCGATCTAAGCTTTCA
Organism: Triticum urartu; assembly: GCF_056163025.1. Taxonomy (NCBI): domain Eukaryota; kingdom Viridiplantae; phylum Streptophyta; class Magnoliopsida; order Poales; family Poaceae; genus Triticum; species Triticum urartu. Next base: position 431,044,373 of record NC_141879.1, read on the forward strand.
TAATCCACTTGCTCTTCAAATGTTTATGCTTCACAATTCTCTTCGTGAAGCCTATCCCCCTAACTGCACTGTAGGGTACGACACCAGCTGCTTCAGAATGGATTATTGATAGTGGATGTACTAATCACATGACTGGCAAGCGAAGTCTTCTCATGGACTCAACCTTACGTCCATCTGATAAAAGTCACATCACATTTGCTGACACTGGTAAAAGCAAGGTATTGGGTCTAGGTAGAGTTGCAATCTCAAGGGATCAACACATGGATAAAGTCATGCTTATTGAATCCCTTGGTTTCAACTTAATGTCTGTCTCAATGCTTTGCGATTTGAACATGATTGTGATGTTTGGAAAATATCATTGCCTTGTTCTAATGGAATCTGACAAGTCTCTAGTCTTCGAAGGGTATCGGAAAGATGATTTGTACGTGGTAGATTTCTTAGTAGGACCACAACTTGCCGTATGTCTTCTAGCAAAAGCTTCTGAATGTTGGCTCTGGCATCGGAGGCTAGGGCATGCTGGCATGAGGAACCTGCACACCCTTGCAAAGAAGAATCATGTCATAGGCATCGAGGGCGTCAAGTTCAAGAAGGATCACTTATGCGGTGCCTGTGAAGCAGGAAAGATGACGAGGGCCAAGCATCCCTCGAAGACAATCATGACAACGACTCAACCCTTCGAACTGATCCACATGGACCTTTTCGGTCCCACTCATTACTCAACTCTTACTACTACTGCTTGTCTCTATGGCCTTGTCATTGTTGATGATTATTCAAGATATACTTGGGTGCATATAATCCTCTACAAGACTGAAGTGCAGGATGTCTTCAGACGCTTCACCAATCGAGCCATGAACAACTATGGCGTCAAGATCAAGCACATCAGAAGTGACAATGGCACTGAGTTCAAGAACACTGGCCTAGATACTTATCTTAATACTTTGGGCATCAAACATGAATTCTCAGCTCCGTACACGCCGCAGCAGAATGGCGTCGTGGAACGCAAGAACAGAACACTTATTAAGATGGCCCGGACGATGCTTGATGAATACAAGACTCCAAGAAAGTTCTGGCCTAAAGCCATTGATACTGCATGTCATATCATCAACCGTGTTTATCTTCACAAGTTCCTGAAGAAGACATCATATGAGATCCTGGCTGGTAAGAAGCCAAACGTCAGCTACTTTAGAGTATGTGGTGCTAGGTGCTGGATCAAGGATCCACATCACACTTCAAAATTTGCACCGAAAGCACATGAAGGTTTTTTGCTTGGATATGGAAAGGATTCACACTCCTACAAAGTCTTCAACCTCTTTCACTATAAAGTGGTTGAAACTGTGGATGTGCGGTTCGATGAGACTAACGGCTCGCAAAGAGAGCACCTGCCAAATGTGCTAGATGAAGTTCCATCCAGTGAATCAATCAAACTTATGGGAACTGGAGAAATCATACCATCTGAAGCTCAGCCTGAAGAGGAACTTATCATCTCTGCACCTGATCAACCTGAAGACAATGCTCAGCCTGAAGACAATCCTTCTAACGATGACAATGATCAGCAAGAGCAAAATCTTCGTCCTGTCCATCCTCGTGTTGCAAATGAAGTACAGATTGAAAGGATAATTGATAGCATCAATGCACCAGGTCCACTCACTCGTTCAAGGGCAACACAACTAGCAAACTTCTGTGGGCACTTCACATTCGTCTCAATATCTGAACCCAAGAAAGTTGATGAAGCCTTCATGGAACCTGAATGGATTCAAGCTATGCAAGAAGAGCTTCAACAGTTTGAGCTGAATAATGTATGGGAACTGGTTAAGTGTCCTGATCCTCGTAAGCACAATATAATAGGCACTAAATGGATATATTGCAACAAGCAAGATGAGCATGGTCAAGTTGTCAGAAACAAAGCTCGTCTCGTTGCTCAAGGATACACTCAACTTGAAGGGATTGACTTCGATGAAACATTTGCTCCTGTGGCTAGGCTTGAAGCCATACGCATACTGCTGGCCTATGCAAATCACCATAACATTCTTCTGTATCAAATGGATGTGAAGAGCAATTTTCTCAATGGCAAGATTGAAGAAGAAGTGTATGTTGCACAACCGCCTGGCTTTGAAGATCCAAAATATCCTGACATGGTGTACAAGCTCAACAAGGCACTGTATGGCCTCAAATAAGCCCCTCGGGCTTGGTATGACACACTCAAAGACTTCCTAAAGAGCAAAGGCTTCAAACCTGGTTCTCTCGATCCCACTCTCTTCACGAAGACATATGATGGTGAACTGTTTGTGTGCCAAATATATGTGGATGACATTATCTTCGGCTGCACTAATCAGAAATACAGTGAAGAGTTTGGATATATGATGCAAGAGCAATATCATATGTCCATGATGGGTGAGCTGAAGTTCTTCCTTGGTCTTCAAATACGTCAGCAACGCAACGGCATCTTTATATCCCAAGAGAAATACCTCAAAGATTGCCTGAAGAAATTTGGAATGCAAGACTGCAAAGGCTACATGACGCCAATGCCAGCCAAACACCATCTGGGTCCCGACGACAATGGTAAAGAGTTCGATCAAAAGGTATACCGCTCCATGATTGGTTCCTTGCTTTATTTATGTGCATCTAGGCCAGATATCGTGCTTAGTGTTTGCATGTGTGCCCGGTTCCAAGCGGCACCAAAGGAATCGCATCACTTAGCTGTGAAGCGAATTCTCAGATATTTGGCTCACACCCCAACACTAGGATTATGGTATCCAAAGGGCTCAGAGTTTGATCTAGTTGGATTCTCGGATGCTGATTATGCTGGTGACAAGGTGGATCGCAAGTCTACATCAGTCACATGTCATTTTCTGGGACGATCACTTGTATGTTGGTCTTCAAAGAAGCAGAACTATGTATCTCTCTCCACTGCTGAATCTGAATACATTGCTGCTGGATCTTGCTGCGCTCAACTTCTATGGATGAAGCAAACACTCAAAGACTATGGCATTCATCTGAAGCAAGTGCCACTCTACTGCGACAACGAAAGCACCATGAATATCGCCAACAACCCAGTTTAGCACTCGAAGACAAAGCACATTGAAATTCGTCATCACTTTCTCAGAGATCATGTTATGAAGGAAGATATTGATATCATACATGTCAACACTGAAGAGCAATTGGCAGCTATCTTCACCAAGCCCTTGGATGAGAATAGGTTTTGCAAGTTACAGTGTGAGCTAAATATCTTGGAATCCTCAAATGTCTTGTGATCAGGCACACATCCTAACACTTAAGCATGTTGACGACTTAGATGTGCAACACACGAAGTAAAGTATATCTTCAAACAATGAAGACATACATTCTGAGTGTGAATATATTAATGTGGAATTTGACTTCGGAGCACCACGATAATTATGTGCCGTGTCTGGGTCTAATATTTCCTATACTGTGGGTAACGCCACCACCAACATTTTCCCTTTGACGTGTCTATCTCATGGCGTTACATTTGCAAAGTCTTCGCATTTTGTTTGTCTTCAATGATTAAAGGTTCTCCTGTTTATATTCAACTTACTGATTTGGTTTCTGTCCTCTACATCATTCACTTATAGCTATTGCTTCTTGCTGAATCTTTCAAACTAAGTGAATGCGATCGGACCCTAACCCCTCTATGCTTCTTTCCTAAGTCTATCTATCCAAATCATATGCATTCTATTGACACTGTCAAAATGTCTTCTCTGCATCCTTGTCAGCAGAAGACACAGAGACAAACATTAATCCGTTTTCAATGCTAAATCCTTTCACCTGATACCCGGAGAAGTGGAAACGACCACTCGACAATCCAGGCGTGCGTGGGAAAGTGGAACAACCTCCGATGTGTTGCATGATAGCCACGTGTCCTTCAGATGTGAATCGCCAGGGGCACCTGTGTAATAACACTGTGCCGTCCCTATCCCTATAAATACACGCCTCACCACAGTCATTATCCCTTCTTCCACTCTCGCACAAACCCTAGCTCCACCGCTAGCCCTCGACGACGCCGGCGACGAAGCGCTTGGCTACTGTGACCTCACTGACGCCGTCTTCACGACGACCGCGGACATCATCTTCTCCGACGTCGCCGTAGGTGTCCTCCGTCGCCAAGTTAGGGCATGGAAGATTCGAACTGCTTGGCCTCCTCTTCCACTCCGTCTAGCAGTTCTTCGTGTGGTAAATAAAACCTCCTTTTTATGGCCCCTTTGATCCTATAGATTCACCATTTTCTACCACAAGCAGTTTCTATTCACACAAGTTGAATCTATTTCATACTGCATCTCATAATATTCCTAGTATGTTCACTTATGCTTCACAAAGTAGTTAGATTCCTCAGTTGTACTTATTCGTGGATTTGTACAAATCTGGAACCAACTCTCTATCTATGAGTGAATGTCTTCGCACTATGAGGTCAATGTCTTCTAAACTGATTTATCTTCAAAATCTTCTGCGAATGCATATGACCTCTTCCCCTTCCCTCGCACCTTAATGCTATCACAGGTACATGTCCGTGGGAGAATCCCTTGGTTCTCATAGTCTGCATTCATTTGCAGAATTCTTACAGCATCATATAAATTCTCCTGAAGCCAGTTCTTGTCTGACCAGTAGACGGAAGACTTTGACAGCTTTGAAGCCTTTCAGTTTAAACTTCATGGCACCAGAGAAATCAGCAAGGAAGGGTGGTAGACAGCATCGTGGCAACACCTCAACAGATTTGCCTCCTGACCTCTATGAGCGAAAAACTCGAATCCAATGGATTCAAAGATATTGGGCAAAACAGTGGTTCAAGTACAGGTTCGTGACCCAGGAGTATGCTGATAAGAATGCCATCAAACGACCATGGGGAGACATTCTATACAGAAATCTTCAACCCAGGTCCAGAGCTGAAGCCATTGAACAAGGCTTCTATCCTTGCATGGTCCGTGGACCACATCTTGCAGATGCAGACCCATCTTCATTATTGTGGTGCCGCGACGATAATCTGTTCAAGCGCAACTTCCAATTTGCCAAGAATTTGGCTAAAGAAAACAAGAAGTCACAGGGATTAGACTTCAATCCAGGCCCCTCTGCTCCTCGTGTCGATGGCACACGCGAAGCTGAACCCAATCTTGTTGGGCCCTTCTACAACCTAGAAGGTCTCATCACTCATATCATGGTTCAAGGGACAGTCGTGGATGAGCCTGCAGACGACGTTGATTCTGACGAAGCGCCTGCACCACCGAAGCCAAAGAAGCTGAAGAAACCTCAAGCTTCGAAACCTTCCCCAGCACCAAAGGCCTCACGAGCGAAGCCTCTGGCCACTGCACCTCCTGAACACAGTGTGCAGTCTGAAGATTTGTCACGCATCTCCAAGACCTCCAAAGTGAAGATGCCCTTGCAACTCACTAGCCAAGCACTGACCGCTACTGCTATTTTGTGCAATGACGCCATTGATCTGTCCAGTGACGATGATCTTGGTGACGATGCTCTTGAGCAGCCGATCAAGAGAAAGCAAGAGGCAGAAATCTTCAATGACCTTCCTCTCTTTGATGTTGAAATCATCAACACATTCATTGATGAGTGGTTTGACAGCCCAAATGTCAGCTTTGATGATCTTCAGCTTCCGATTGGCCTAAGCGTCGCCTTCCACGGAGCCATTGCTGCTGAGCTGGCTCTAGCTCAGAAGATTGTTGAACTGAAGCATAAGATCGATTATGAAAAGGCTCAGTTCACGAAGCACATGGCCAAGCTCAATGTTGAAGACATTCAGAACTTCCAGACCATGATGCATGAGCTTAAGGAAGCATTCCAAACCAAACGCGAAGAAGCCAAAGGTTCTCGTGAGCACATGAAGGATCTTGCTGCTAAATGTGTCCAAGGATACAATGAGGCTAAAAAGCGCAAGGCCTTGGGGCGACCAGGAATCGACCCCATAATGGCGGCCAAGAAGAAGAAGAAGCCAGCCATGGCAGAACCCGAAGCACCAAGGCAGGAAGTACATCCAATTGTCTTCCCAGCCAGTATGACAGGCTCGAAGCCTAAGGTCCACACAGTGGCTTTAGAACTGAAGAAATCAAGGGCTGCTGAAGCTGAAGCCAGAAAGCGCAAAACCAAGGGCACTACTGATGGTGCTCCTCCAACCAAGAAACGCAAAACCAAGAAGAGAGATCGGGCTGCTCCCACAGAGCCCCTTGAGCTCGAGCCAATCTCAGTGGCTCGTCCTGCGTCTGAAAATCAAGAACGCCAAGTGGTAACTCATGAGCCTGCTTCTCCAGAGGCTCCTGAAGCTGAAGACAATCCAGCTGTTGACCCCACCGCAGCTGAAGACATTGGTCCTCATGACAATGTTGAAGATGATGAAGTCCTTCCTCAGATCGAGCACCAATTGGTATCATCGCCTGTGCTCACGCACAGCGAACTCATCAGCATTGGTCGTCCTCTGACACCAACTGCTCAGGATGCATCGTGGGCTGATCACCCACAACGACAAGACACTCCAAGCTCTCCCCAACCGCAAGCTACCCCACCAGTGCAAGAAGACGATGACTTTGAGGCCCAGCGCACTCCATCTCCACAAGCGTCGCTAGCATTACGCAGGCTTTCAAAGGACCAAGGCCCCAAGTCACTCCCACTATGCACGTGTCTGAGTCTGAAGCCAAAATGGCTGAAGATATTCTGGCTGCATCAGCCGATGAAGAAGAAGCACCAAGAGTTGAAAGAGTTGCTACACCCCCGTCCCACCAAGATGTTGTTCTCGAGGAGAACATGTCCGACCCTCCAGCTCCTGAAGTGGAGGTTAACAACCCTAAGGCGGCCACCAACATCACCGCTGAAGCCAATGACGTCATCATGGCTGAAGCTAATACGGTGCCTGAAGCTACCGCGGTGCCAGAAGTCCAAGCATCTGAAGCCACTGCAGCACCCGAAGTCAATGCTGAAGCACCTAAGGTACAAGCACCTGAAACCAATGTGGCCCCTGAAGCCCATGAAGACAATGCCAATGCTCCTGTTCCCCCTCCAAGACCTCATACAATTGAGCTGGCATTTGATCGTCGTTAGCCTGTTATGGTCCGCTGGCCCGTTCTGGTTCCTCCACCTGCTGCGGGTCCACAATTTGAGTATCATGTCGAGCACAGACCTCAAGTCCAAAATCCCAAGCCAAGACTTCCACGATTCCCAGGCACTGCCATGTCACCTGGGGTCTTCAATGTGAATGGCTTCGTGGCACATAACACCTTCTTCAATAGCTCCAAGAACCCTTATACCAGACCTCACATTTCCTTAGATCGGTTCTGGAGCTATCAGCAGCGCAGCTACTATTCCTGCGTCCTATACAATCAAGAGCTCATATTTCCACATATGCGCCTAGACTCTGAAGCTATAGCTAGCCTGCTTTGCCTTGAAGAAGCGTTAGATTGCTTCAGAGATGCTGGTCTGTTGCAGTTTGTCACAGATAAGGAGCACTGGAATGAAGAGCTTCTGCTACAGTTCTATGCAACTCTCCACATTCGAGGCTACAACAGGGATCCAAAGACTTGGGTCCTTGAGTGGATGACAAGAAATGTCCATCATGAAGCTAAAGCTCTTGATATCATTGAGCTCACAGGCCTGCCCACTCCTGGTGAATACTATGAACCAGGTTGTCAACAACACCAAAATGCCTTGGAAAGCATCTTTCAGAAGCCAGAACCCAACATGAGTCAAATGCTGAGCATGATGAAGCCTCTGCCTCATGACGCTGAATACCCATCTGAGTTCTTTGTTGAAGACCTAGAGTACCTGCCTCGCACCATTTACCATATCATCCCGGAGACTCTATGGCCTGTCAAAGGACATTCATCTGCAGTGAAGCTTGAAGGAGCAATCAAGACTTTGGTTTTCTATATCTTCAATGGCATCAGCTTCAATGCTCAAGACTTCTTCATCATGCAGTTGGCTGCATCTAGCTCCGACATCTTTGGGTTGAAATTCTATGCTCCATGGGTCATGCGTCTTATCAAGCGTCACTCCGCCTTCAACTATCAGCCATCTGCGCGCAATCATCTCATATTCTTGCAAGAGGTTGATCTGTCAGTTGAAGCTATTTACCCAGAGCCGGCTAAGGATCCCCTTTATCTTCACAATGTTGATCACCAGAGCTTCACCCAGCCTATTGAAGGAGTTCCAACAGTTTCTCGTGTTTATCCTCTTGCTGGTAACACACGTGCCCCTCGCGCTCAGACTGACGCCACTGGTAGCACCATTGCACAAAGGCCTTGAAGACGGTCTTGTGTCCTAAATGACCGAGAGCTTCTCGTTGCGCTGCATCAGAAACATGACAAACATCACGACTGGCTTAAACGTCAGATGCAAAGCCTCTTCGTGGATGTCAACCGCATTCGCAATCTTGCCACCAAGAATGCCTTTGTCACTCATGAAACCTGTCGGAGGTCGTGGAAGAGTTTGACCCTACTTAGTGCTGAAGCTGATCTGCAAGACGATGGCTTCATCGAACGGTTCAAGTTTGACTCAACTCCTCCCAGAAATGCTCACTTGCGTCGGACTCCCTCACTTGAAGACTCCGACTACTCGTCCTCAGCTACGACCGTAAATGCCAGAGTCATGGATGACCAAGATGATGCAACTTCACCTCCTCCAACTTCAGCGCGTGTCGACACTGCACCAAGTTCCTCTGCACCACCGGATCTCAACGAAGACCCTGCTGCCTCACCTGCACCTCATGGGAGCGAGTAGGCGCTCTATGTCTTCAAACCTTTTTGGTCCTTACTGACAAAAGGGGGAGAAGCATATGAGTTGATAGTCTTCAAGCGGGTCCATATGGGTGGTTGCTTTACTTTTTGCTACTTTTTCCAAGTGCTTACAACTCTCATTTTCGATACATTTGGTTCTTTGAGTTGTAACACTTAAACTCGATGGTCGTCTGCTACTTATTTGCTATTCTATGATGTGATGATAAATTCCGCATGTGCGATGATAAATTCCGCACTTAGATCATTTTGCAGACGTCCATTTTTCATTGTGCATGTCATTATCTTCGTTACATCATATCATGCATGATGAATTGTCATCATAGGTTGAAGAGGATCTCCACAAGTACAACCTGCCATGTGCATTTGCATTCCAAGATCAAATTACTTATATGCACATCTTCAGGGGGAGCCTTTGCAACTTATGAAGACAATACCCTATCCTTTACAATCTCACATATTTCATTCCCCGTTGAAAACTTCAACCAGTTTGTCATCAATCACCAAAAAGGGGGAGATTGTAAGTGCATCTAGTGCCACCCCTAGTTGGTTTTGGAGTATTGACGACAAACCTGGTTGAGGGACTAATGTGTTTGTGTGAATTGCAGGATACCATAGGTAGAAGTCCCTCATTGATTCGGTTTTCCTACCAGAGATGACCCCTAAAAATGTATGAAGACATTGAAGTCAAAGGTGGTATGTGAAGACAGTCACATTGAAGACTATGACAAGAGAAGACATCGAGTGAAGACTATGGAGCGCGAAGACTTAGTTGTTTTGTCATTCTTTTTCTTCTTTTTTGAGTCATAGGAACCACCGTACTGTTAAGTGGGGTCCAAATGAACCAGTCAGAATGACTGAAGTGATGCTTAACCAAAAATCCTATGTCTTCGAGCGAAGACAATGAGAGAAAATCTTATCCAGAGCTGGGTAAGTCAGCTTTGCTTGTAGCTCAAGTAAAGTTGCCGTGTGTGTTTGAAATCTGACCGTTGGAACACGTGTCAGATCCTTAGTGACCTAGGGTCATTTCGGACAAATCAGGTCGGGTTGCCTAGTGGCTATAAATAGCCCACCCCCTACAACCATAAACGGTTGGCTGCTCAGAGTTAGTGTACGACTTTTGTCGTTTGAGAGCAACCCACCTCGATGCCTCTGAGAGAGAATTCCTTGCAAGGACAAAGCCCTAAACACCCAGAGCCAAAGAGTGTTAGGCATCACTGAAGTCTTCCTGTCTGTGTGATCCGATGACTTATTACACTTGAGGACTGTGAATCCTCCAGCCGGTTAGGTGTCGCGTTCTGAGCATCCAAGAGTCACTGTGGATCGCCTTTGAACGAAGTCTATGAAAGTTTGGAAGTCTACCTTGAAGACTTACCAGAGTGATTGGGCGAGGACTGGGTGTCCTTAGCTCAAGGGGAATAAGGTGAAGACGCGGTCTTCTGAGTTAAATCTCAGCCTCCCTAACCAGACGTACAGTTGTCATAGCAACTGGGACTGGTCCAACAAATCATTGTCTTCAACAAGCCACTGGTTTCATCCTTCCCTTCCCTTTACTTACTGTTGGTCCTGGTGAAGTCATTGTATGATTGCATTATATTTTGTCTTCACTGAGTGACTGCTTGTTCTGATTGGCTTCACACTATCTTCCTACCTGATCTATACTGCCTAGCTGCTATTAGTCGTTGTGCTTTCACTTCATTGAATACTTGACTATGGCTTGCTTAGCGTAGTCTACCTTCCGCTGCATGATAATAGGTTTATTTCTATCGTTTGTCTTCGAAACTTCCATGTTTTGAAGACTTTCATAAAAATTGCCTATTCACCCCCCCCTCTAGTCGATCACTAGCACTTTCACTTCTTGAGCGGTACTGATATGTTGAGAGCGAAGTGACTCGTTCTCCTTTTGAAGATCTTCATGAGACGCTCTCAAGTTCTCAAGTTCTTGCTTCCTTTCAAGATAATCATAGGAAAGCTTTTCATGAGTAGCTGAGAGTGTTTCATGACGACTTTCAAGTTCTTCGTACTTAACATGAAGATTTTTAATGTCTTCAATTAATGACTAGGTTCGAGTCATTTCCGCGTCCAACAGGTCATCTCTTTTGTATAGCAAATTTTGAATGTGTTCCATAGCATTTTGTTGCTCCATTGCAATTTTAGCAAGTGTTTTGTAGCTAGCTTTAGATTCACATTCAGAGTCATCTTCACTGGATGTTTGAAAGTAAGCATCCGTGAGTTTACCTTGGCACCACGTGCCATGAAGCAATAGGTAGGAGCAGAGTCATCCTCATCATCTGCATCAGCGTCGATGACGAGGCTGAGGGAGTCCTGGATTAGGGGGTGTCCGGATGGCCAGACTATACCTTCAGCCGGACTCCTGGACTATGAAGATACAAGATTGAAGAATTTGTCCCGTGTCCGGAAGGGACTTTCCTTGGCGTGGAAGGCAAGCTTGGCGATACGGATATGTAGATCTCCTACCATTGTAACCGACTTTGTGTAACCCTAACCCTCTCCGGTGTCTATATAAACCGGAGGGTTTTAGTCCGTAGGACAACATACAGAACAACAATCATACCATAGGCTAGCTTCTAGGGTTTAGCCTCTCCGATCTCGTGGTAGATCTACTCTTGTACTACCCATATCATCAATATTAATCAAGCAGGACGTAGGGTTTTACCTCCATCAAGAGGGCCCGAACCTGGGTAAAACTTCGTGTCCCTTGCCTCCCGTTACCATCCGGCCTAGACGCACAGTTCGGGACCCCCTACCCAAGATCCACCGGTTTTGACACTGACATTGGTGCTTTCATTGAGAGTTCCTTTGTGTCGTCGCCGTTAGGCTTGATGGCTCCTACGATCATCATAGCGATGCAGTCTAGGGTGAGACTTTCCTCCCCGGACAGATCTTCGTCTTCGGCGGCTTCGCACTGCGGGCCAATTCAGTTGGCCATCTGGAGAAGATCGAAAGCTATTCCCTTGGCCGTCAGGTCAGGTTTGGAAGTTTAAACTACACGGCTGACATCCGCGGGGACTTGATCCTCGACGGATTCGAGCCACTGCCGAGCGCGCCGCACTGTCACGACGAGTATGATCTAGCTCTGCCATCGAACGGTACCCTGGAGGTCGCACCCGCATTGGCTTCGACCCTTAATTCGGAGCCAACTGCACCGATCGAGGATGGGTGGTTGGATGCCGCCTCGGGGGCTGCGATCTCAACGGCGATCAAGCCGAACACCAGCCCCGCACTCCACGAGACTCGTGACTCCAAGGAGCCGGACTCCTCTCCGGACTCCGAACCCTCTGTGCCCCTGCCGATCGAATCCGATTGGGCGCCGATCATGGAGTTTACTGCCGCGGACATCTTTTAGCACTCGCCTTTCGGCGATATTCTGAAGACACTAAAGTCTCTCTCTTTATCAGGAGAGCCCTGGACGGACTACGGTCAGCAAGGTTGGGATACGGACGATGAAGAAATTCAAAGCCCACCCACCACCCACTTTGTAGCCACTGTCGACGATTTAACCGACATGCTCGACTTCGACTCCGAAGACATCGACGGTATGGACGCCAATGAAGGAGACGATGAAGAACCAGTGCCTATTGGGCCCTGGAAAGCCACCTCGTCATATGACGTATACATGGTGGACGCACCAAAAGATGACGACGAGGAGCGGAAGGACGCACCGAAGGCTTGTTCCCTCGAGAAGCAGTCAAAGCGGCGACGCAAGCGCCGCCCCAAATCCCGCCTCGACAGAAATAACGATCACACAGACCCAGCGCTGGAGCAGGTCAAACCGCTGCCGGACAACGACAATCCGGATAATCAAACCGAGCAAACAAATTCTATCAAGGATAATGGTCGGGACGACATAACGCCGGACAGACACCCGGAGCAGCAGAATGACCGTAAAAGGCTTGTTGCCACCGCGAGGAGTCTTAAAAAGCAGAAGCAAAGGCTCAAGGCTGCGCAAGACACAATCCAAATCAGATGGAGTAAAATACTCAACACAGTAGTGATGTACGGCGACAATCTCCCCTCCAAGAGCTACCCAAAGCGGAAGCTGCTACCTGAATTTGATGAGGAGGCCTCAGACCCCCCACAACCAAATATCAAAGCAGCCACCTGGCCGGATAGACGACCCCTCTACCAACACAGAGCGGCATACAACGCCACTCACAATACAACACGTGACCCATGCGAGGGCTTGCACCCAAAGGACGGCGCAACAAGATCCATCTATGGACCACGCAAGCGCGCCCCAGCATATACTACAACACAACAAACATCCGAACAACGCGGTACACCCAGCTACAGGGGTGCCGCACACCCCCCATGTTTCACCGATGAAGTGCTGGACCATGAATTTCCAGAGGGATTCAAACCCGTAAACATAGAGACATACAACGGAACAACAGACCGTGGGGTCTGGATTGAGGACTACATCCTTCATATCCATATGGCTCGAGGAGATGATCTCCACGCCATCAAGTACTTACCCCTCAAGCTCAAAGGGCCAGCTCTCCACGCCATCAAGTACTTACCCCTCAAGCTCAAAGGGCCAGCTCGTCACTGGCTGAAAGGCCTCCCCGAAAGCTCCATTGGAAGTTGGGAAGAGCTCGAAGACGCCTTTCGGGCAAATTTTCAAGGGACTTATGTCCGACCTCCGGATGCGGACGATTTGAGTCATATAACTCAACAGCCCGGAGAGTCAGCCCGAAAGCTTTGGAACATGTTTCTTACTAAAAAGAACTAGATTGTCGACTGTCCGGACGCCGAAGCCTTGGCAGCTTTTAAGCATAGCATCCGTGACGAATGGCTCTCCAGACACCTCGGCCAAAATAAGCCGAGAACGATGGCTGCATTAACAAGCCTCATGACCCGCTTCTACGCGGGTGAGGACAGCTGGCTAGCCAGATGCAGCACCAGTGACCCCAGTACATCTGAAGTTAGAGATGGAAACGGGAAACCACGGCGCAACAGCAATAACAAACGCTGGAATAAAGAAGACAGCACGAAGGGCACGACAGTAAACGCCGGATTCAAAAGCTCTCGGCCAGGTCAAAAGCCGCCCTCTAAAGGCACTAGGGATGAACTATCCAGCCTCAACAAAATTCTGGACCAAGTATGTCAGATCCATAGTACCCCTGGTAAACCTGCTAATCATACCCACAGAGAATGTTGGGTCTTCAAGCAGTCCAGCAAGCTCAACGCCGTACACAAGGGTTAGGATACACCTAGTGAAGACGAGGACGAGCCTCCCAAGCAAGACACCGGGGAACAAAAGAAATTTCCACCAGAAGTCAAAACAATAAACATGTTACACGTGATCAAGGGAAAAAACAACGCGGCACTCCCAGGAAAATATACCCAAGTGCCTGTCACCGTGAAGTCCTCCCACTGGTCGTCTCAACCGATCACTTTCGCGATTACTCAGCAAGTATCCGACACGCAGGATGGGCTGCCCTAGTATTAGACCCAGTAATTGACGGATATCACTTCACACGAGTCTTGATGGACGGTGCCAGCAATCTAAACCTAATATATCAGGATACAATCCGCGGGATGGGGTTAGACCCAACAAAAGTTCGCCATAGAAATACTACCTTTAAAGGAGTAACGCCAGGCCCAGGGGCTCGTTGTACGGGCTCCCTCCTACTACAAGTTATATTCGGCTCCCCCGATAACTTCCCTCGCGAGCATTTAACCTTCCACATCACTTCGTTCCAAAGTGGCTATCAAGCACTGCTCGGACGCGAAGCTTTCGCTCGCTTTAATGCAATACCACACTACGCCTCCCTCACACTCAAGATGCCCGGTCCACGTGGCATCATTTCAGTGAACGGAAATATCAAGCGATCTCTGCGCGCCGAAGAGAGTGCGGCTGCCTTGGTAGCCGCATACTAAAGGCGCCCGGACCAGCGAAAGCATCCAATAGGTCGTCAAGACCTCAGACACAACTAATCAAGTCTGGCGCCGCTATTTATACCGAATAAATGGTCACACCCCTATTTGTCAATACAAGGGGCTCAACGCGCGCAGACAAGTGGCAATTTCTTCTCATCTTGAATTATACATGGTTTCTTTAAAAACTATCTTTTTGCATGACAACTTTTTCACCTAAATTCCTCTCTTTTACAGACGATCATCGTGCTACACCCGTCCAGGATACGGCACAACGGAGACACAGGCGAAGACGTGCAGCAGGGACCCGCTCCAAGGATTCTTTTTAGATTAAGACCCTGCGTAAACCTTTTTTACTGTCTCTTGTTGATACATATCCACCGTTGAGAAGGATGCTGACGTCTTGGCATGTGGCCACGCCAGAACAATGCACGTACCTGGACACAAGGGGCTTCTTACAAAGGCCATTATTTAGGCCCGGTTTATACCACAAAGACCGAATACCTTAGGGAGTGTTCGGCGTCGCGAGTTTGGCCTTATATGCATCAGCTCTGAATCATTGTCTTTGGTTAAATGTTGGGTTTGCCCGGCTCCTGTGTTTTGGTGCCTTACGTTCCGCTTTACCGGCTAAGGTAGCACCAGGAGAACTACTACGATTGTGCCCTGGTTCATCCGGACGAGCACCTCAATAGAGAAAGCTGAAAACTGACTGTCATGATATAGTGTGAGACTGTTCAACCACTCGATGACCTGTTGGAATGTTAGAATTCCTCCGCCTTAACGAAGGGCCGTTTTCCGGCCAGGCATGCACGCACCCCGGGATCGGGAGAGTGCGGAGCCACCGGGGGCTATCTAGTAGCCCCAGTATCAAACTCCTATGGCTAAGTGAAAGTGCTAAAGCATTATAGTCCGGTTGCCTCGCTCGCTCCGCTATCACCTCCTTAATAGGACCAAGACATTGGGTTAAGTGTGAACGCGTGTTTTTTGCGAGCACCTCCGCATTATATGCGTGGGGGTTGAAGCCGACGGCTGCAATCTTTCAGGTTATACACATGTATACATAAACGGCCGCCCAGGAGGCATCATATTACTTTCATGCAATGTATAGAAATAGCCTTATAAAAATTTATCAAAGCATTTCGCTTACAATGAGATTACATATCACTCAAACATAATATTTTTTGAGCACTGGGTCTCTATCAAACGAGCACCCTCAAGAACTTCTTCAAAGTAGTGCTCAGCAGCCATTCGACCTATGGCCGAATCCTGCGCTGCAACAGTGGTAGCATCCATCTCCGCCCAATATGCTTTAACACGGGCAAAGGCCATCCGTGTGCCCTCTATGCACACCGACCTCTTCATCGCATTAATGCGCTGCACCACGTCAAGGAACTACTGCACCAAGCTGAAATAGTTGTTTGGTTTTGGCCTTTCTGGCCATAGCTGATCCACAACAGACCTCATGGCGAGTCCGGACAACCTATTCAGTTCGGCCCATTCGGCTAATTGGTCAGTCAATGAAAGAGGACACTCTGGAGAATGGAATTGTGTCCAAAACAGCTGGTCCACTTCACGGTCCGTCTGACCCTGGAAGTACTTGGCCGCATCGGTAGCGCTCGCCGCCAAATCCATATACACATCCTCCGAACTCCACAGCCGATCTAGAGAGGCATACCGTGGATCTCCGAACTTCCTCCGCAACATAAAAGATTTCCCAGCTACAATATCCCCGGCTTCCCTCAGCTCCTCCTTCTTAGCCCTCATAGCAGAGCGGATGTCTTTTCTCGTCGCAGCAGCCTTCTCAAGGTCCGATGCCTTCGCTAGGTTTTCCTTTTCAAGAACCCGGCAACGGTCGGTGGTGGCTTTTAATTCTATGGCCATCTTGGCCATCTTATCTTGGCTCTCGCCATGCGCGGCCTTCTCGGTTTTCAACTCTTCGGCTGCCTTCAAAGCAGCCGCATTACCAAACCTCGCTTGTTCCTTGGCTCGGGCAAGTTCTGCCCACAAGGCTTCAACAGTGGAAGCTCCATATGCAGTCACAACATATTAAAGATACTGGCATCATGCTGCTCTTACTATGTGGCGTTTACCAGATAATGACACTTACCCTGTGCCTCGTCAAGCCTTTTGTTAACAAGATCGATGTCGGCGTCGGCCGCATCCAACTGCCGTTTTAAATGGGCAAACTGGCTAGTCCGGCTAGCCACCGGAGCTTCCATCACCTGCACATAGAGGCAGTATGGCTATTACCTGGGAATATGATCCTCTGTTCGTCGTCGTTTCCGATGACAACTAGTGTCTCAGGGGCTACTATCTACACAGGGCACACCTAGCATGTGCAGGACTATCATACATTATTTTACATACCTCAAAGCCTGTCAGTAGACTCATAAAAGATTCATTCAATCCGCTTTCAGTGGACGAGATTCTCTCCATCACCGTATTCATCAGCACACGGTGTTCATCTGAGATGGCCGCTCGCCCCACCAACTCCCTCAGAACATCCGATCGCACACCAGATGGTGCCGGACTCTTTTTTCCGCTCTCTTCGGGAGCCGGACACTGGGAGCTTCGGGGGTCAATGGGATTATCTTCTGGCCTCACCGGACTCGGAGAGGCCCTCCGCGACGACACTTCGGGGTCACCCGCTTCCGGAGCGGAGGAGTCCGGAGGAGGCGTTTCACTCTCCATCACCTCTGAAAGAAGATCCCCCGAAGACGAGCTCATTTGAGAGGGGCTAAGGCCCGAACTTCAAAGATATATGCGGTGGTTATTTTCTCAGAAGAAAAAGATGGCATACCTGTACTATTAAAGTATTTCGGGTCACTTATGACTTGCTGGAGAATTGATCCCCCGGCGGACTTTGTGCGGCAAAGCACCCCCAAGGTAGGACCCTCTATGGGAGACTTCTTCTCCCGTTTGGAAGCTTCGGCGTCCGAATCCCCGGGCGCAGTTCTTTTCCTCCTCCGATCGTCTTCCTTCATGGAGACGCTCGCTCCCTCGGTTAGAATGGGCAGCGTTGGGGGCCCGCGTCCACCCGTATTATCCTCCCTAGTATCTTCCTTCAAGGGCTCCGGGCAAGGTGCAACCTGGAGCATCTCTTCCAATACCGGATTGTCCAAACCCTCAGGGAGGGGGGCCGAACACTGAATCAATTTCGCCTTTGTTAGCCAGTCCTGGTCAAAAAGCAAACTCTCAGAAATAACTTCGTAACAAATGAGAGATAGTATGTTCGGCCGGAAGATTCCTTACCTGTTCGGCGGCGCGGTTACTGCTCAGGCCCACGTCCTCGGTGATTTTCGGACACTCAACCTGAGGTCCGAAGAATGACTTGTGCATCTCCTCGTGCGTCAGGCCGAGGAAATTTTGGATGACATGCGGTCCCTCGGGATTGAACTCACACAAGCGAAGGGGCCGGCGTTTGCAAGGCTGGACTTGACGAACCAGCATAACTTGTATTACTGCAACCAAACTAAAATCTCCATTGAAGAGATCTCGAATGCGGCTTTGCAGTATAGGCACGTCCTTGGCTGGACCCCAGCTCAGACCTCTGCTGATCCATGACATCAGTTGTGGTGGAGGGCCTGAGCGGAAAATAGGGGCGGCCGCCCACTCGACACTTCTAGGAGCCGTGATGTAGAACCACTCCTGTTGCCACAATTCAGACACCTCTGGAATGGAACCTTTGGGCCATGGAGCTCCCGTCATCTTGCATATTGAGGCACCTCCACACGCTGCATGTTGCCCCTTGATCATCTTTGGCTTTACTTCAAAGGTCTTGAGCCACAGGCCAAAGTGAGGGGTAACCCGGAGGAAGGCCTCACACACGACAATAAATGTCGTGATATGAAGAAAGGAGTATGGAGCTAGATCATGGAAATCTGGCCCGTAATAAAACATCAAACCCCTGACGAAAAGATCCAGAGCAAGGCCTAGACCTCGAAGGAAGTGGGAGACGAACACGACGTTCTCGTTGGGTTCGGGGGAGGGGACGTCCTGCCCTCGGGCAGGCAGCCGATGCAAAACCTCGGCGGTCAAATATCTGGCCTCCCTCAACTTTTTGATGTCTTCTTCCGGGATGGAGGAAGGCACCCATCGGCCTTGAAGGCTAGATCCGGACATGATTGAAGGTTCGGGGCACCTGACCTGAACTTTGGGTGTTTGAGCTTGAGGTGGGGGAAGGATTCGATTGAGCACAGGAGGGAAAAATAAAAGCCTTGTCCCTTTATAAAGAGGGTGAATATCAAGCGTCCTCTCCGTGGCCGTTTGGACTTGCCTATAGTCTAGGAGTCCTAGAAGCGGTTGGGTTACCCACGCCCGTATTGATGAGAATCCCGGAATAAGGGGACACGATCTCTGCTTTAACAAGACGTGCCAAGGAAACCGCCTCGCATGACGCGCTGAGGTGGGATAATAAAACGATTCGAATAAAGGCTTGGCCGTGGTGCGATGTCACACTACGGAATACGTCAGCAGATTAGATTTGTGTAAATATTATTCTCTCTATGGCAATATGTGGAAACTTATTTTGCAGAGCTGGACACTATCTTTGTGTTCAAAATCTTCTATGAAG
Source organism: Triticum urartu (assembly GCF_056163025.1). Taxonomy (NCBI): domain Eukaryota; kingdom Viridiplantae; phylum Streptophyta; class Magnoliopsida; order Poales; family Poaceae; genus Triticum; species Triticum urartu. The sequence continues at coordinate 431,063,585 of NC_141879.1, forward strand.
TACTTGGAGGAGGAACCTGCCTTGCAATGTCGAAGACAATCTGCGCGCCGGACTCGTCGTCATTGAAGCCTGGTTCAGGGGCTACTGAGGGAGTCCTGGATTAGGCGGTGTCCGGATGGCTGGACTATACCTTCAGCCGGACTCCTGGACTATGAAGATACAAGATTGAAGACTTCGTCCCGTGTCCAAAAGGGACTTTCCTTGGCGTGGAAGGCAAGCTTGGCGATACGGATATGTAGATCTCCTACCATTGTAACCGACTTTGTGTAACCCTAACCCTCTCCGGTGTCTATATAAACCGGAGGGTTTTAGTCCATAGGACAACATACAGAACAACAATCATACCATAGGCTAGCTTCTAGGGTTTAGCCTCTCCGATCTCGTGGTAGATTTACTCTTGTACTACCCATATCATCAATATTAATCAAGCAGGACGTAGGGTTTTGCCTCCATCAAGAGGGCCCAAACCTGGGTAAAACTTTGTGTCCCTTGCCTCCTGTTACCATCCGGCCTAGACGCACAGTTCGGGATCCCCTACCCGAGATCCGCCAGTTTTGACACCGACAGATGCCATTGTCTTCAGTGTTCAAGATGGAGTTGGTGACATAAGCTAAAGCTAAAGCCAGGCTTGTTACGCCTGAATTGGACTCCTCCTCCGCCTCCGCCTCCGCCTCCTCAGAAGCAGACTCCTCCTGTAAATCCATCTCCTTGCCAAAAAACGCACGAGCCTTGCTTGATGATCTCTTCTTGTATGATGAAGGTTTTGATGAAGACTTTGAAGAAGACTTTGAGGATTTCTCCTTATTCTTCTTCTTCTTGTCATCAGAATCATATTCATTGCTCTTCTTCTTCTTCTTCTTCTTCTTCTTGATCTCATTGTCCCATTGAGGACACTCAGAGATGTAGTGACCAGGTTTCTTGCATTTGTGGCATGTTCTCTTCTTGTGGTCACGAGAGGAAGCTTCATCATTTCTCGAGCTTGATCTTGAAGACTTTCTGAAACATTTCTTCTTGGAGAACTTCTGGAACTTCTTCACGAGCATAGCAAGCTCCTTTCCAATGTCTTCAGGATCCTGAGAACTAGAGTCAGATGAGGACACAACCTTTGCCTTCAAAGCCCGGGTTCGGCCATAGTTGGGGCCATAGATATCTCTCTTCTCAGATAACTAGAACTCATGTGTGTTGAGCCTCTCAAGTATGTCACACGGACCGAGAGTCTTGAAGTCAGGACATTCTTGAATCATCAGGGCCAGGGTGTCAAATGAGCTGTCAAGTGATCCCACGAGCTTCTTGACGATTTCGTGCTTGGTGATCTCAGTGGCGCCAAGTGCGCGAAGCTCATTTGTGATATTAGTGAGGCAATCAAACATGAGCTAAGCATTCTCATTTTCGTGTCTCTTGAAGCGGTTGAAGAGGTTGCGAAGAACATCAATCCTTGAATTTCTCTGAGTTGAGACGCCTTCATTGACCTTGGAGAGCCAGTCCCAGACTAGCTTCACAGTTTCCATTGCACTCACACGGTTGTACTATCCTTTGGTCAGATGACCATAGATGATGTTCTTGGCAGTCGAATCCAGTTGAATGAACCTCTTGACATCAGCAGTGGTGACACCTTCACCAACCTTGGGAACGCCATTATTGACGACATACCAGAGGTCGACGTCAATGGCTTCGAGATGCATACGCATATTGTTCTTCCAATAGGGATAATCAGTGCCATTGAATACCGGGCACGCAGCGGAGACCTTGATTATCCCTGCAGTCGACATAGCTAAAACTCCAGGTGGTTAAACCGAATCACACAGAACAAGGGAGCACCTTGCTCTGATACCAATTGAAAGTGCTAGCTATCGACTAGAGGGAGGGTGAATAGATGATTTTTACGAAAGTCTTCAAAACACGAGGTCTTTGAAGACACACAGTACAAACGAACCTATTGATATGCAGCAGAAGGTAGACTACACTAGACATGCCATAATCAATTAAGAAATGAAGTGAAAGCACGAAGACTATCAGTAGCTAGGTAGTATGGATCAGGATGGAAGACAGTATGAAGCCAAACAGTTAATAGTCTTCACTCAGTGAAGTCAATCAAAACAGACAGGCATGCAATGACTTCACGAAGAAAAACTGTAAAGTAAAGGGAAGTGAAGGATAGAACCAGTTGTTTGATGAAGACGACGATTTGGTAGACCAGTTCCAGTTGTTGTAACAACTGTACGTCTAGTTAGGGAGGCTGAGATTTAACTCAGAAGACCGTGTCTTCATCTTATTCCCCTTGAGCTATGGACACCCAGTCCTCGCCCAATCACTATGGTAAGTCTTCAAGGTAGGCTTCCAAACCTTCACAGACTTCGTTCACTAGCAATCCACAATAGCTCTTGGATGCTCAGAACACGACATCTAACCGCCTGGAGGATTCACAATCCTCAAGTTTAACAAGTCTTTAGGTCACGCAGATAGAAAGACTTCAGTGATGCCTAACACTCTTTGGCTATGGGTGTTTTGGGCTTTGTCCTCGCAAGGATCTCTCTCAAATGCTTCGGAGGTGGGTTGCTCTCAAACGAAAAAAGCCATGCACTAACTCTGAGCAGCCAACAATTTATGGTGTAGGGGGTGGCCTATTTATTGCCAGGAGGCAACTATCGGCGTTCTGGGAACGGGGGTCCCCAGACTTGCCTTCCTGCGGCCCATGGCGTGGCTTTGCTGGTAGGCCTGTACGGCACATCTTAATCAACAAGGAATCAAGACCCTTGTGAAGGGCCAAGCCTCATGAGGCGGACGACACAAGACCTCCTCAGGAGCGGCGTCACCAGGCTGGCTCGTTAGGGGCGGAGAGTTCAAGGCCGGGCAAACCTCGCGAGGTTCTCGTGACGTAAGCCATGGCGATAGAGACCAGGCGGTCGCCAGGCGGGCGCCAGCGTGCGCAACATCCTTGTTTCCTCTTTGGTGCTAAGGGGGAAAGCGCAGGCGCGGAGTACCGAGGCATCAAGCAAAGGTTTCCATATTGGTGCAATGAGACCAAGACCGGAAGGACGGCAAGATGGAGGTCATCGTGGAGCCCAAAACGACATCACCACCAGAGCCTTTGGCAGGTGAAGACTGCTTTTGTCAGGATAACGTGCACTAGTTGTCCCCTTTCAAATTGGCCATTGTTGGCTCCCTTCCCGCTCAATATTTGGGGAGAGGACTAGGGCGTCTATAAATAGAACTAGCCACCACCGTAGCTAGGGGGGGACGAAAAGAGACGGGTCAAGAACAAAACCCTAGACCGCATCCTCACACACAAGAACAGCTCAACCTCAGGAGGCTGTTCTTCCCCTTGTACTATTCAACCTCAGCCCAAGAGGCAATCCACCACCACGCTGTAGTAGGGTATTACACCACAACGGTGGCCCGAACCAATATAAATCTTGTGTCCTTCTGTCGCGAGTTCATCGAGTTAGTTCATGAGATCTAGGCTAAGTTAGGATGCGGATCGATAGGGGGGAAGATCTTCACGCGCACCCCAGTGTTCGAACCTTAAGGGTTTTGCCGGAACCCGTGATCTGACATTTGGCGCGCCAGGTAGGGGTGCGCCGGAGCTTCCTCCCCACTAGACGATCCGCCGACACTCCGTTGTTCCGATGTCCGGCGACCCGAGGGCTGATGACAACCGATGGGCAGCCTGGCCCGCCCGGGCGGCGCGGCCTGCCCAGGAAGACCTCAACCCCGCATCTCAGGCGGCGCGCGGACCAAACACCGCGGGGCATGGGTGGCGCGGCCACTCACCCTCTGCTCTTACCCCCCGACAGATGCGAGCTACTGCAAGGTCCGCAAGCCACGCCGCAGCGACGGCGTCACACACCTGGAGGGAGCAGGCGAACATGCGGGCCACACTCACAGTGGCACGGGAGCTGCTGTGGTACCGACTGATGGAGAGCGGCTGGGATGCACTGCTAGAACGCGTCGCCGAACTCCAGGACGCGGCGGCCACGGGAGCACCGTCTTTTTGCTACCAGCTCACGCCCCAGGCAGCGGCAGGACCCACGGCGGGCCTCGCCGTGCCCGCGTACCCCCAAGTGCGCTCGGGGGCTTTGTCAACATCAGCACGGTCCACGGCGGTGGGCGCCCCCTCACATCCGAGCCACCTCGGATGGGCGCGGGCACGAGCGTAATCGCACAAGGCCCCATCGGAGCACCGCCCCGCCATCGTCAGGACAGCGTCATGGGTCGAGTGACGTGGAGCGTGTGTCGGCATTCTGGGAACGGGGGTCCCTAGACTTGCCTGCCTGCGGCCTGTGGCATGGCTCAAAGGGGGCCCAGCATGGCCCGTCTTCATCAACACAGACCCAAGACCCTCGCGAGGGGCCAAGCCTCGCGGGGCGGACGACACGGAGCTTCCTCAGGCACGGCCTCATCAGGCTGGCTCATGAGGAGGCGGAGATATCAAGGCGGGGTACCTCACGAGGTGCCCGGGACGCAAGCCATGACGACCAAGGGTGCCAGGCGGGTGCCAGCCATGCAGTGTCCTCCTTTCCTCTTTGGTGCAAAGGGAGCAAGCGCAGGCGAGAGCATCAAGCAAAGGCACCAGTTTCGGTGCAACGAGACCAAGACCAGTCCAACGGCAGGGAGGAAGTCATTGTGGAGCCCAAGCCAGCGTCACCACCAGAGTCTTTGGCAGGCGAGGACCAACTTTAGTCAGGATAAGTGTACCAGATGTTCCCCTTCAAAATGGCCAATTGTTGGCGCCCTTCCCGCTCAATATTTGGGAAGAGGCCCAGGGCCATTGCCTATAAATAGGACTAGCCACCCACAGGGTAGAGGGGAGGAGATCAGATCGCAATCGAGAAGAGAGAGAGAGAAGGGTGACTGAATTCCTCCTAGCAGTTCGTCGCCCCAGCCAAGAACAGACCCTCGCGAGGCTGTTCTTCCTTGTATTGCTCATCATCATCAGCCCAAGAGGCAATCCACCACACCACACACTGGAGTAGGGTATTACACCACAACGGTGGCCCGAACCAGTATAAACCCTGTGTCTCTTGTGCTGTTCTTTCCATAGCTTAGATCTTAGCGAGGCGCAGGGGTGCAGGTAGGTAGAAGGCGAAATCTCCACGCGCACCCCAGTGTTCGAACCTCAAGGGTCTGCCGGAACCCGAAATCCGACATTTCGCGCGCCAGGTAGGGGTGCGTCGGAATCCACCTTCTACCGCTTCGTGTCCCGTCGCGTCGTCATCACCATGTCCGGCGACCAGGCGGGCAACCCAGATCCATGGGCGGCGTGGCCCGCCCGTGCAGAGCCGCTCGCCTCGGGTGACCCCGTGCCCCAGGAAGCTCGCGGTCGGCAGGGCGCTGCGGGCCGCGGGCAACGCGGACAGGCTTCAACAGCTCTCACACCGCGGCAGGCGCGGTTGGCAGCAAGGGCCTCCAATCACGCCGCGACCACGACACCGTACACCCGCCGGGAGCAGGCGAACTCGAGGGCTGCGCTCAAGGTGGCCCGAGAGCTGCTCTAGTGCAGGCTGCTGGAGGGCGGCCGCGACATGCTGCTGGAGCGGGTGGCAGAGCTCCTGGGCTTCGCCGCCTCAGGGGCTCACCCCTTCTGCACCCAGCTCCCATCTCAAGCCCAGGGCGGCCCACGCGAGGGCTCCGCGCGCGCCCGCGGCTCCAAGGCTACTCCGACGCCAACGAAGCTGTTGGCACTAGACCGGCGGTGGCGCTGCCCCCGCTCCCGGTCCGCGAAGAAGAAGGACTCGGCGCGACCCACGGCCCCAGTGGACAGCCGCGCTACCACCCCATGGTGGGCGCGTCAAGCAGAGCTGCGTGGCACGCGGAGCACTACGGCATGGCATTCGGGATGACGGCGCCAGAAGAATACGTGCCCCTCATGATGGACCAAGGACACCCTCACGAGGGCGAACAAGGCTCCCTCCTCAGCCCAAGCTGGGGGGATGAGGCGCCAGAAGCTGAGCCCTTCCAGGAGCCCCAAGACGGTCCCACTGGCCACGCTGGAGGCAACGATTATCGGGTACCGCTAATTCCTTAGGAGTAGGCATACGCTAATCATGGATCGCAGGAGGTGCAGGTCGCCACAGCGAGCAGCTGCCCCGCTCCCACAGTCTCCTGCCCCTCAGGAGGAGGGCGCAGGGGGCTGCAGGAGAGGGGCCGAGATCCGACATAACCACTGCGGCGTTCGGAGAAAGGTGTTCTCAGGAGGTAGGCCCTCAGCTGGGGAGGTGCCTCAGGGCCTGCCCCTGGCGGAGGACCCGTGGTCGTCGGGGGAACCGCTGGCGACCGCTCTACCCCATCGGCGGCGTCCTCGTTTCCGGTCGTCGTTGATGGCACTAGAGTGTGGCGCAAGGCGGGGCCCTCGTCTGGCGATATGAAGCAAGGCCGGTACCTGTGAAGAAGGCCCAGTGCCTGTGAAGCTCGCCGCCCCGTGACACTCTCACGTAATAATGAGTGGGTCTGTACATGCCCCGGAGTCTCAGGGGTGCCGGCCTCAGGCCCTGGGGCTCCCTCCCACGCCCAGTGGCAGCACTTAGCTCCGCGCTGGTGAGAAGACGTCCAAGACTAGATTAGGTGCCGGACGCGGCCTTTTGTCTGCTTTCGTTGCTTTGGTTATCACTTTCCCCCACTGGATTTAACTTGGATTCGAATTTGAGATTTGCATGTGTTCGGGGAAGGGGTGCTTAGTCTCGTTCGAGAAATTTCTCGCGTTTTGATTACCACTTCGCCTCAGCTACCTCCCCTCGTGAGCCCCTCGCGAGCCGGGTCAGGCCTAGCTTGCGCGCAGCCCAGACTGCCGCCGCCGCGTCCTCTTGGGAGGGTTTTTTACTGCAGATCCTACGGATTTGATCAGGGAACAATCGGGACACCACAGCCTCCCACAGGCTACCTCAGGGCCCGCACGGGACAAAGGTAAACTAGCCGACCAACGCGTCGCTTAAGCCAACCACTTGGCGCGGGCGCATGGGCAATGTAACGTCTACTAATACGATGAACACAAGTTTTACATGAGGGGCTCCCCCTCCAAAATGCTCTCACAGCCATCAGGCCAAAACCTGAGTTCTATTCATGCAGGGTAAGGAAACAGGAACGATGCATGATCAGTCGGATAAATCCCCCAATGCGTCCTCAAGAGCACCACCCGAACCGTTGCTGGCGTCGCTGAACTCGCCATCGCTGTCTGCGTCGCCGCCAGCGGCGTCAGGGCCGTTCACCACACCGCCCTCGTCGGCAGCCACAATCGCGCCGTCGTTGTCTGAAGCGAAGGCCCTAACAAGAGCATCCACATTGTCTTCCACCCAGTGCGCCAGGTCGTCTCGGACGGCCTGGGGGACTGGGGCGATGGCGGCGTCGAAATCGAAGTGGGAATCCATGTTCCGGAGATGGCTGAAGACGCGAGAAAAGGCGCGCCCGAGCAGGGCGCAGCTCCTCTCCTCCACCAACCTATCGGCCATGGCCGACCGCGCCTCCAGCTGCATCACCACGTCGGTGAAGAACTAAAGGTTGCCGGCGTAGTTGACTGCGTGCGGCTCGCCAACAGCCGCCTCGCAGATGTTGCCCAAGGCTGTGTTGGCTCTCTCCCGGAGTGTGGTGAGCATGGGGCCGTGCTCATGCTCCAGGATCCGCCGCTGACGTATCTCGTCCGCATTCTGGCGCGCAACGACCTCAGCCTCTTCCACCCGCTGGCGAAGAAGGAGCACCTCGGCCTGGGAGGTGGTTGACTCCCCTTGCGATACCTCAAGGGCGGCCCGAAAAGCATCGGCCCGCCGCGTCGCTTCCTCCAGCTTGGCCCTCAAGGAAGCAGTCCTACCTTCAGCCTCGGCCTGGATCAACCCCAGCCTCTCCTCGAACTCGTGCTCGAGGTTCAAGCGCGCCATCGCCACCCGACGTCCGACCTCCTCCAGGACATGGGCTTCCCGTGCAGCGACATCATCCTCCGCCTGCGTCACCAAGCGCTCCCTCGTCTCCAGACGCTCGTACTCGCGGGTACGTTCGGCGGCTTCCAGCGTCAGCGCCTCCTCACGCTTCTGGAGCTCTGTTGGGTCGCCAGAGGCCACCTTCATCGACGCGAGGGCTGCCTCGCACAGCTCCACTTGCTCCTCCAATGAGTGGTACCAGGCCAGGAGCTCCCGAGCCCGCTCCTCCGCCACCTCTCGCCACCGGTAAGCTTCCCGGGCCTCCTCAGCGGCCCAAGATCGGGCCTCCCGAGAGGCCACCAGTGACGCCTTGGCCTCTGCGTCGTCAAGATCGCGCTTATGGCGCGCAAGGGCGATGGCACCCTCCAGCTCGCGCCTCTCTGCAGCCAGGCGCAGGCCCTCAGCCTCAAGGCACGCGTCTTCATCAGCAAGCTCCTCACCAAGCAGGCTCACCGCGGCAGCCGCCCTTCAAAGGAATCCTTGGCGAAGAGCGCGATGCTCCCGGGCGCGCTCGAGCACGTCTTCCACACCATCATCTACCCCAAGCAAGCGCCAGGGGCCACGAATCAGCACTCCCCCTCCTGGCAGGGGGCTGGGGGCTGGCACCCTCGTGACGGCCGGGCACGCCACGCCAGAAGCCCGGCCTGGAGCCAGCCCATCCCCAGATGAAGAGCGCAGGGAGCGCCTTAGCCTATCGCAGTCCATGACCAGGCGAGAAGCCCACGGCAGGCTGGCTATGCCACGAGAAGGCCCGTGAAGGAGGATCGCGAGGTGCGCAGGGCCACGATGCGCCTCGGGACGGTTCGCCTCTCCGATCGCCCTCACCACAAGGGCTCTGCTACTCGGAGTGCTTGAGGATGGTGGAGGGGGCGAAGCCAAGGGGGACGGCACCTCAGCCGTCTCCGCGAGCTCGACTGGAAGGGGCCTGCGGAGCAAGGATCAGTAAAAGCAACAGAAGGATCGGGAGCTGGGAAAGGAGAAGGCTTACTCATCAGTGGCGTAGTACTTCCTACGCTTCAGCAGGCGACAAGGGTAATCGTCGCCCAGGGCCTCCCTTCTCTTCCGGAGGGCCTCAAAGTCCACGCGGAAGCGCCCAAGAGTTGAGCGCAGGGATCAACCTGCGACGAAGACGGAGCGTCAATGCGATTCGTGTCAGGGGCGCCTACCTGATGCGCGCTGCCAATCGCCTCGCCAAGAGAAGCGGCTGGAGCCTCAGGGGCCTCAGTCATAGGCGCTGAGGGCAGCTGCTTGCCACCCTCAGCCTTAGTGGCATGGGCCCCAAGAGCTGCTCCCTCATGAGCATCGCCCGGCGCTGTCACCCCGCCGGGAGCCACCTCGGCCTCTGGCGCCTCATGCCTCCCTGCTCCGCCACTTGAGGAAGAGTCGCCTTGGCCGACTAGAAGGGTAGTCACCATCACTGGGTTCTCGCGAGGCCCCTGGAGGCCGGCGGGGCGCGGCCCCCACTCATCAAAGATAGGCATCTGATTCACAAAATCGCCCCTGTTCTGGCAGAGGTACAACAAGGCCCTCCCTACTGGATGCTGCCAGGGTTGGGGTCCCCAGTCAGGATCAAGAGCGCTGTCCTCAGCACTTCAGGCGTCAGGTCCTCTTCCGGGAGCCTCATACGATCATCACGCCCGCTGAAGGCCCACATCCGGCGGGAGTGGCATTGGAGAGGAGCAATGCGGCGAAGCAGGAACTCCTTCACCACCTTGGGCGCTGTCACGCCAAGCGACCTCAAGAACGCGAAGCGGTGCCAGATGAAGACGAGCCGGGGGCTCTCAAGCGTCTCCTGGCCCCAGCCCGAATTGGGGACAGCAGGCGAAGTTAGCTCCGATAGCAGGGGGCTGGGCACCCCTACATCCACATACAGCCACCGCTCGCGGAACCCAGTCGCAGGCGGAGGGAGCCTGAAGTCAATCCCTGAGGCCGCTGTCTCAGACGCGGCAGCGAAGCTCACGCACGCCGAGCATTGGGTAGGGTCGACAAGACGCAGAGAGAAGAAGTGGCGCAGCAAGGCAACCGAAGGAAGGATGCCCATCATTGCCTCACAAACAAAGGCGAAGACTGAAAGAAGGGTGATGGATTCAGGACCCAGAGGCATCATGTGGATCTGATAGTGGGAAAGCACGGCATTGGAGAAATCAGAAAAGGGGGGAACCAGACCCGCCCACAGGGCGTCGGCAAAATACGGGACCTCGGTGACTATCCTGTCGATGGAGAAGTGAGACGCGGGCCAGGCCGTCGTCCTCCCGCATTCATTGAAGATAGTGGCCAGAGCCGAGCTGACCTTGCCCAAGCCCTCGGCGGGGGCCGCCAACGGCGGCGAGCAAGGAGGAGGCATGGGTTTCCTCCCTCTTCCCTTCTTCGTCGGAGCCATGGCAATGGGAAGGGGGGAAGGTTCGAGATTGGGTTGAAAACAGAAGCTGGAGTTCGAGCGGAGGAAGGACAGAGGGCGCTCGAGCAACAGAAAGGGGAGCGGCTGTGTACGACTACGAGTCCGCCTAGCATGGCGCAAAAAAAGGGGCGTGGGGGAATAGTGCCGCCCACGTCCAATCAACCACCATGCGGCGCCCAAGGCCGCAGGCTGTTAGTGCCCGCGGCGCTTCGCTCTTGCCCTTTCGCCTCCCTGCACGGCCAAGTCCGGGCGCGCCTTGGGCCCAGGGGCTACTGTCGGCGTTCTGGGAACGGGGGTCCCCAGACTTGCGTGCCTACGGCCTGCGGCGTGGCTCAAAGGGGGCCCAGCACGGCCCGTCTTCATCAACATAGACCCAAGACCCTCGCGAGGGGCCAAGCCTCGCGGGGCGGATGACATGGAGCTTCCTCAGGCACGGCCTCATCAATGGCTCGCAAGGAGGCAGAGAGATCAAGGCAGGGTACGTCATGAGGTGTCCGTGACGCAAGCCATGACGACCAAGGGTGCCAGGCGGGTGCCAGCCGCGCAGTGTCCTCCTTTCCTCTTTGGTGCAAAGGGAGCAAGCGCATGCGAGAGCATCAAGCAAAGGCACCCGTTTCAGTGCAACGAGACCAAGACCAGTCCAACGGCAGGGAGGAAGTCATTGTGGAGCCCAAGCCTGCGTCACCACCAGAGTCTTTGGCAGGCGAGGACCAACTTTAGTCAGGATAAGTGTGCCAGATGTTCCCCTTCAAAATGGCCAATTGTTGGCGCCCTTCCCGCTCAATATTTGGGAAGAGGCCCAGGGCCTTTGCCTATAAATAGGACTAGCCACCCACAGGGTAGAGGGGAGGAGATCGGATCGCAATCGAAAAGAGAGAGAGAGAGAGAAGGGTGACTGAATTCCTCCTAGCAGTTCGTCGCCCCAGCCAAGAACAGACCCTCGCGAGGCTGTTCTTCCTTGTATTGCTCATCATCATCAGCCCAAGAGGCAATCCACCACACCACAAACTGGAGTAGGGTATTACACCACAACGGTGGCCGGAACCAGTATAAACCCTGTGTCTCTTGTGCTGTTCTTTCCATAGCTTAGATCTTAGCGAGGCGGAGGGGTGCAGGTAGGTAGAAGGCGAAATCTCCACACGCACCCCAGTGTTCGAACCTCAAGGGTCTGCCGGAACCCGAAATCTGATAGCGTGGGGCACTTCGGCAAGGTCTTCGGGGCAGCGCCCGCGGAGGCCTACGTGCCCCGCATGATGGATCAGGAGTACACGCCGGAGGATGACCCCGGCTCGTTCCTCGGGCCAAGATGGGAGAGAGGAGGCGTTAGGAGCTGAAGCCTTCCAAGAGCTGCCAGAGAGCCCAGCCGGCCGTGCCGTCGACAACAGATACAGGGTACCATTAATCCCTCAGGGGCAAGCTTACGCTAACCATGAGTCACAGATGAACCAGGTCACGGCGCCGAATGATGGTTCCGGCACGGTGATGCTCACCTCGACAGGAGAGACCCACTGGGGGCTGCGCGGAAGGGGCCAGGAGTAAGGCCCCTCCCCGCGTCGCACAGAGCAAGGCAACGCCCGTAGGTAGGCCCTCTGCCGGGGTAGCGTCCGCGACCTTTCCCCTGGCAGAGGACCCGTGGTCGCCGAGGGCACCGCTGGCGTCCCCTCTGCCCTCGTTGGGTCGTCCTGGTTTCTGGTTGCCCCAGCGGCAGTAGGGGGTGGCACAAGGCGGGGCCCTCGTCAGGCGATATGAAGTAAGGATCACGCCTGTGAAGATTGCCGCCCGTGACACTCTCACGTAATAATGAGTGGGGTTGCACACGCCCTGGAGCCTCAAGAGAGCCACCCTCGGGCCTCGGGGGCTCCCTCCCACGCCCAGTGGCAGCACTTAGCTCCGCGATGGTGAGAAGATGTCAAAGACTAGACTAGGCACCGGACACGGCCATTTGCTTTGGATCTCTTTTCTGTAACCTTGCTTTCTGGATTTGGATTTAAGTTGAAGTTGAATTTTCATTTGATGCGCATAGGGGGGGATGCCTTTTCTCGTTTGAGCTATTTCTCGCGGTCTAGTTATTGCCTTATTTCGGAGCTCGCGCCAGTCGCTCCCCCCTCGCGGGCCCCTTGCGAGCCGGGCTGGGCATGAAGCACACGAGCCACGCGCGTGCCGAGCCATGGCTGTCGCTCGCTTATCACACGACCCTCTTGGGCGTGATGATGAATTCCCCAGGAGCTTCTCAGAAACCCACAATCTCTTGATCCGGTTTTTTGCTTGTCCAGGCTAAGGTAAACCGCAACGACAACCCTGCCCCAGCATACGTAAAGCTCGTGAAGACGCGTACTCAATTTGACACAGAAGGATAAAAGCTGCGATTTGTTTATATGAGGGGCTCCCCCTATCAACATGCTCTTACAATATTCCAGGGCCACGCCCAAGTTTTTATAGGGTAAACAACAGGGTAACGAGGGATCAGCCAGATATGTCTCACGCCGCGTCCCCCATGTCATCTTCAGATGTGCCGCTGGCATCGCTATCACCATCATTGGCATTGCCTCCACCTTCGCCAGCGCCGGCGTCGCCGTCATCAACCACGTCGCCTTCATCGGCCGCAACCACTACCCCGTCGTCGTCAGAAGCGAAGGCCCTGACCAGCGCACCCACGTTGTCTTAAACCCATCGCGCCAAGTCGCCCTGGATGGCTTCCGGCACGGGAGCAATGACGGCGTCAAAATCGAAGTTGGGATCAATGTTCCGAAGTTGGCTGAAGACGCGGGAGAATGTGCGCCCAAGCAGACTGCAAATCCTCTCTTCAACAAGCTGGCGAGCCCTCTTGGAACGGTTCTGCAGGCGCGTCACCACATCGCCAAAGAAGCAGAGGTGGCTAGCGTAGTCATTTGCATGGGGATGAGGAGCATTCTCATCGCAGATATGGCCCAGGGCGGTGTTGGCCCTATTCCTGAGGTCCTCGAGCATGGGGGCATGCACACGCTCCAACGTCCGCCGCTCGAGCGCTTCATCCTTGTTCCACCGTGCGACGGACTCGGCGTCGGTGACCCGGTACCGGAGGGAGAGCAGCTCAGCATGGGCAGAAGCCAGATCCGCCTGCGCCGAGGCCAAGGCGGATGCGGCGGCCTCCTCGCGCCGCTCCACCTCGACCAACCTGGACTTGATGGCGGTAGTCCTACTAGCGGCCCCAGCTTCCGCGAGCTTCAGCTTCAGGGTGTGCCTGCTCTCGAGATCTGCGCGAGCCTCGGCCACCCAGCGGTCGACCTCCTCCTGGGCCCTGGCCTCGCGTGCGCCAACGTCGTCCTCTGCTTGAGCAACCTGGCTCTCCCTCGCCTCCAGCCGTTCAAGTTCAAGGCTGCGCTCCACGGCTTCTAGCGCCAGCACCTCCTCGCGCTTCCGGATCTCTTCCTCCTCGGTGGGCGACCCCCTCAACGACACAAGGGCAGCCCTACATGCCTCCACCTGCTAATCCAAGACAGCGCTCCAGGCTTGGAGCTCCCACACGCGTTTCTCCGCGGCCTCACGACGGCGGTCCGCTTCACTAGCCTCCTCCAGAGCTCGGGAGTAGGCCTCACGGGAGGCTGCAAGGGAGGCCTCAGCCTTCATGTTATCCAGCTCACGCTGGTGGCGCTCGAGGTTGATGGCCACTTTCAGCCTGTGCCACTCCTCCGCCAACCGAAGGCCCTCGGCCTCAAGGCGCGCGTCGACACCCACAAGTTCTTCGCTGAGTCGGTTCATCGCGCCCATTGCCTCCTGGAAGAGCTCATGACGAACGACGCTCCGCCCGTGCTCGGACTCAAGCGCATGGCCCACCTCGCCCTCCGCTACGGGGGCTGTGGGCGACGCTTGACGCGTCGCGCCCCCTCTCAGCAGGGGGCTGGGGGCTGGCGCAGCCCCAGGTGCCAGCCGGCCGTTGCGAGGGGCCCGAACTGAACAAGGACCGCTGCTTGAACAAGACCATAGGATCGAGGCCAGCCAGCTACCAACCGTGACCAGGGGAGGAGCCCTTGGCACGCCTGCTGCGGTCCGAGCAAGGCCGCGAAGAAAGGACGGCGAAGGCGCAAGATCTAGGCACCTTGATGACGGACCATCTCCCATGACTGACCCCATGCCGTGGGCAGGGCCCGAGCCTGCAGCGCTCGAGCTTGGCGGGTGCAACAGGACAAAAGGGAGCTGCTTCTCAGGAGATTTCACAGCCTTGGCAGAAGGGGTCCTGAGGGGACAATCGTCAGGAAGGAAGGCGGCGCACAGAAGATCACCAAGATAAGCTACTTCCTCCATTTCAACGACCCGAAGGTGCCGCTGCCGCAGCTCGGGGACCCCTTTCTCTTGCGGAGCTCTGCGAAGTCCATGCACAGCCGGCCGAAGCGCTGGACATGGAGGCCGACACGAGGCGCGGCTGGAGAAGTGCTCAGAGGGGCAGCCTCAGAAGCACCGGGATGAGGAGAGCTGCCCGTCTCTCAGCGACTTGCCGAGGCCTCAGGAGCCCCAGCCGCGAGAGACGCGGGCCACGTCGCCTCTTCAACCGCCGCCCCAGGGCAAGAGTCACGAGACCCCGAGGTCGACGCTTCGGGAGCCCTGGGCGGCATCGGCATCTCGGCACCTTCAGTATCGTCCCCCAGTAGTGTACGCCCCCCTGCACCAACCTTTGGGGCGAGATCGGCGCCACCATCGAGGAAAGGAACCACGATGATGGGGTTCTCGTGGGGCCCCACAAGGCCAGCTGGGCGCAACCCCCACTCGTCGAAGCAGGGCATCTGCTCTGTGAAGGCCATCTTGTTCGAGCAGCAGTACAAAACACAACTCTTCCTCGGCAAGTCGTCCGGCAACGGGACGCCCGTCAAGACCGCAAGCACCGTACGCCGCGCCTCATGGGGGAGCTTGGATTCGTGAAGTCTCATGTGATCCTGGCTGCTGAGAAAGGCCCACATCGGCCGGGAGTGGCGCTAAAGCGGGGAAATTCGGCGCCGGACGAACTCCCTCACCACCATAGGGGCAGTTACGCCAAGGTTTTTGAGCCATCTCAATCTGAGCCAGACGGGGACAAGGCGTGGATCGGCGAGCCTATGGTGGCACCAACCGGAGTTAGGAATGGCAGGCTCTGACAGAGGGGAGAGTAGGGGGCTGAGCACTCCGGCGTCAACAAACACCCACCGTGTCCGGAACCCGCTCGTGGATGGTGGAAGCTCGAAGTCGATCCCGTCGCCGGCCGTCGCCGCCACGGCCTGAAAGCTCAGGCATCCGGAGCTCTGCCGAGGATCAATCAGGTGCAGTGAGAAGAAGTGGCGCAGAAGAGCCACAAAGGGAGCAATGCCTACCATGGCGTCGCAAACGAAGGAGAAGACGGCAAGCAGGGTCACGGATTGGTGGTCAAGGTGCAGCATGTGGATCTGATAATGGGAAAGCACTGCGTTGAGGAAGGCAGAGAAAGGAGGGACCAAGCCGGCCCAGAGGGCATTGATGAAGAAGGGGACCTCAGTGGTTGTCCGGTCAATGCGAGCATGGGAAGCAGACCAAGCCACCGTCACTCGCCACTCATTGAAGCTGGATGCGAGCATGGGACGCACCTTGCCTATGGCCTCATCGTTGAGCACCCGCGATCGGCCTACTGCGGGCTCGGCGGCCGGGGGTGCACTAACCGAAGACAGAGGCTTCTTCCCCTTATCCTCTTGCATCGGTGCCATGGCGATGGGGCAAGCAGATCTAATGTCAGATTGGAAAGAGGAGCAGAGTCTGGGGGAAGTAGAGGAATTGGAGGAGAATGGCGTAAGCGATGGAAGAATAACTGTGTAGACCGCGGTGGCCGTTTAGCCAGGAGGGTATCAAGGCAGCATGGGGAAGCGGAGACGCCCACGTCCAATCAACCGCCACGCATCGACCGAGGCCGCAGGCTATTGGGGCCCGCGGCGCTCCGCACTTGACCCTTGGCTTTGCCTCAAAGCCAAGCCCGAGCGCGCCTTGGGCCCGGGGGCTACTGTCGGCGTTCTGGGAACGGGGGTCCCAGACTTGCCTGCCTGCGGCCCACGGCGTGGCTTTACTGGCAGGCCTGTACGGCCCATCTTCATCAACAAGGAATCAAGACCCTCACGAGGGGCCAAGCCTCGCGATGCAAACGACACAAGACCTCCGGCCTAACCAGGCGGGCTCGTGAGGGGCGGAGAGTTCAATGCCGGGCAAACCTCGCGAGGTTCTCGTGATGTAAGCCATGACGATCGAGACCAGGCAGGCGCCAGGTGGGCGCTAGCGCGCGTAGCGTCCTTGTTTCCTCTTTGGTGCTAAGGGGGCAAGCGCAGGCGCAGAGCACCGAGGCATCAAGCAAAGGTTTCCATATTGGTGCAACGAGACCAAGACCAGAAGGACGGCAAGACGGAGGTCACCGTGGAGCCCAAGACAGTATCACCATCAGAGCCTTTGGCAGGCGAAGACTGCTTTTGTCAGGATAGCTTGTACTAGTTGTCCCCTTTCAAATTGGCCGTTGTTTGCTCCCATCCCGCTCAATATTTTGGGAGAGGACCAGGGCCTCTATAAATAGAACTAGCCAACACCATAGCTAGGGGGGACTAGAAGAGACGGGTCAAGAACAGAACCCTAGACCGCATCCTCACACACAAGAACACCTCAACCTCAGGAGGCTGTTCTTCCCCTTGTACTATTCATCCTCAGCCCAAGAGGCAATCCACCACCACACTAGAGTAGGGTATTACACCACAACGGTGGCCCAAACCAGTATATATCTTGTGTCCTTGTGTTGCGAGTTTGTCGAGTTAGTTCGTGAGATCTAGGCTAAGTTAGGATGCAGATCGATAGGGGGGAGATCTTCGCACGCACCCCAGTGTTTGAACCTTAAGGGTTTTGCCGGAACACGTGATCCGAAAGAAACCCGACCTGAGTTTTCCGAAATGACCCTGGGTCACTAAGGAACCGACACGTGTCCAACAGTCGTATTTCAAACACACGCGACAGCTTGACTGGGGCTACAAGTAAAGCTGACCCATCTGACTCTATATAAAATTTGCTCTCATTGTCTTCGCTCGAAGACATAGGATTAGTTGAGCATCACTTCAGTTACTCTAACTTTGTGCACTTGGACTCCACTTAACAGTACAGTGGTTCATATGACTCAACAAAGAAGAAAAGGAAACTACGAAACAACTATGTCTTCACACTCCATAGTCTTCATATGAATGTCTTCTCATGTCATAATCTTCATCATGAATGTCTTCATGTACCACCATTGTCTTCAATGTCTTCACACATTTTAGGGGTCATCTCTGGTCGGTAAACCGAATCAATAAGGGACTACTACCTCTGTTATCCTGCAATTCTCGCAAACACATTAGTCCCTCAACCAAGTTTGTCGTCAATACTCCAAAACCAACTAGGAGTGGCACTAGATGCACTTACAAACTTCAGACCTTCAAGATAATTAATAAGGCAACAACTTCAGCGGTTCGAGAAAAATACCTTTATTTGTAGACCGTGTATATTCGTATATGGATATTCTCTCATGTGTGGTTGATAAGCACCCTCTAGAATATAATATCCCTGTGCTTCTTTTTTGTATCATGAGGGAGTTCCCAAATTTGTTGACGCTTAGAGGGTCGCTTTCATCAGTATTGTTATCTGCAATAGACTGTTATATGACTTCTACCGATGCCACAACCCCCTAATCATCAGAATTGTTATTTGCAATAGGTCGCTCCTCAGATGAATTTACATTTTCGACACCAGTAATGTTGGTGGTTGAAGTCGAAGCAATTGGCTTGAAAAAGGAATTTACCCCTTAATTGTTAATGTCTTTTGTTTCATCATTGACTACTGCAACAAAAAACAAACTTGATTAATAGACTGTGAAAGTGCTAGTTATTGACTAGTGGGGGGTGAATAGGCGATTTTTATGGAAGTCTTCAAAACATGAGGTATTTGAGGACAAACAATAGAAATGAACCTATTGGTATACAACAGAAGGTAGACTACACTAGACATGCCATATTCAAGTAAGCAATGAAGTGAAAGCTTGAAGACTATCAGCAGCTAGGCAGTATGGATCAGGATCGAAGATAGTATGAAGCCAAACAGAAAATAGTCTTCACACAGTGAAGTCAATCAGATCAGACAAGAAAGCAATGACTTCATGAAGACAAACTATAAAGTAAAGGGAAATGAAGGATAGAACCGGTTGTTTGGTGAAGACAAGGATTTGGTAGACCAGTTCCAGTTGTTGTGACAACTGTACATCTGGTTAGGGAGGCTGAGATTTAACTTAGAAGACCGCGTCTTCACCTAATTCCCCTTGAGATAAGGACACCCAGTCCTCGCCCAATCACTCTCGTAAGTCTTTAAGGTAGACTTCCAAACCTTCACAGACTTCGTTCACCGGCGATCCATAGTGACTCTTGGATGCTCAGACCGCGACACCTAACTGGTTGGAGGATTCATAGTCCTCAACTTTAACAAGTCTTCAGGTCACGCAGGCAGAAAGACTTCAGTGATGCCTAACACTCTTTGGCTCTGGGTGTTTTGGGCTTTGTCCTCGCAAGGATCTCTCTCTCTCTCAAATGCTTCGGAGGTGGGTTGCTCTCAAACGACAAAAGCCGTGCACTAACTTTGAGCAGCCACCAATTTATGGTGTAGGGGTGGGCTATTTATAGCCAGGAGGCAACCCGCCTGATTTGTCCGAAATGACCCTGGGTCACTAAGGAACCGACACATGTCCAACAGTCAGATTTGAAACACACATGGCAGCTTGACTTGGGCTACAAGTAAAGATGACTCATCTAGCTCTGGATAAGATTTGCTCTCATTGTCTTTGCTCAAAGACATAGGATTTGGTTGAGCATCACTTCAATCACTCTGACTTTGTTCACTTGGACCCCACTTAATAGTACAGTGGTTCCTATGACTCAACAAAGAACAAAAGGAAACTATGAAACAATTATGTCTTCGCACTCCATAGTCTTCATATGAATGTCTTCTCATGTCATAATCTTCATCGTGAATGTCTTCACGAACCACCATTGTCTTCAATGTCTTCACACATTTTTCGGGGTCATCTCTGGTAGGTAAACCGAATCAATAAGGGACTACTACCTGTGTTATCCTGCAATTCTCACAAACACATTAGTCCCTCAACCAAGTTTGTCTCCAATACTCCAAAACCAACTAGGGGTGGCACTAGATGCACTTATAATCTCCCCCTTTTGGTGTTTGATGACAAACCAGTTGAAGTGTTCAACAGGGATAAAAATATGTGAGAGTTAAGGATAACATCATTGTCTTCATAAGTTACAAAAGGCTCCCCCTAAAGATGTGCATATAAATAGTTTGCATTTGAATGCAAATGCACGTGGCAGGTTTTACTTTGTGGAGATTCTCTTCAACTTACGAAGACAATTCATGATGCATATAAGTAGAAGGAAGATAAATGACATGCACAATGAAAAATGTACGTCTGCAAAATGTCTTCATGTGGAATTTATCATCGCATCACAAAGTGGTAGCCAAAACGAAGCAAACGACCATCAAGTTTAAGTGTTACAACTCAAAGAACCAAATTGTTTCAAAATGAGAGTTTTAAGAACTTAGCTAAATAATGCAATCACCCATATGGACCCGCTTGAAGACTATCAACCTCATATGCTTCTCCCCCTTTTGTCAGTAAGGACCAAAAAGGTTTGAAGACATAAATGATCTACTCGTTCCCAGTTGGAGTAGAGGATGAAGCAAGGTCGTCGTTGGAGTTTGGTGGTGCAAACGGGCCTGACGCAGCATCGTGATGCAGTGCAGCCATGGTTGGTGAAGTGGCATCGTCTTCTTCATCGATGACTCTCGCAAAAACAGTTGCAGCCGAAGATAAATGCTCAGAATCTTCAATGGAGGGAGTGTGATGCCAGCTTGCATTCTGAGGAGGGAGGGCTGGAATCAAACTCGAAGTGTTCGGTGAAGCCATCTGCACACAGATCATCTTTAGAACATAGTAGTGTGAGGCTCTTCCAGGACCGCCGACTGGCTTCATGGGCTACAAATGTGTTCTTGGTGGCAGAGTTACGGATGCGATTAACATCCACCAAGAGGCTCTGCATCTGACGCTTCATCCAGTCATGATGCTTTATCCTGCTTCTGGTGCAATGCCACCAGAAGCTCTCGGTCATTGAGTACACAAGATTGCTTCTAAGGCCTTTGGGCAATTGTACTTGCAGTGGCTTCGGTGTTGGCTCGGTGAGGAAAGCGCATGTTGCCGGCTACAGGATATGTAGGGGTTGAAGCATTGGGCACAAGGATTCCTTCATTTTGCTATGTGAAGCTTTGCAATTCAGCATTCTGAAGATGCAATGGCTGGTTTGCAGGCTCGGGGTAGATGGCTTCAATAGATAGATCAACCTCAGGCAGAAATACAAGATGGTTGCACGCTGAGGGCTGATAGTCAATGGTGGAATGAAGCTTAATCAAGCGCATCACCCATGGTGCATAGAACTTCAGACCAAACAGATCAATTCCAGAAGCAGCAAGTTGTCTGATGAAGAAATCCTATGTGTTGAACCTGATGCCATTCATGATATAGAAAACCAAGGTCTTCGTGGCATCTTCAAGTTTAGCTTCAGAAGAATGTCTCTTGATGGGCCATAGAGTATGCCTCAGAATATGGTACACTATGTGTGGCAAGTACTCGAGGTCCTTCACAAAGAACTCCTTTGGGTATTCAGCGTCTTGAGGCAATGGCTTCATCATGCTAAGCATCTGGCTCATGTTTGGCTCAGGCCTCTGAAAAATGCTCTATAGCTCATCTCTATGAAGACGACAACCAGGTTCGTATAACTCACCGGGAGTGGACAGGGAAGTAAGCTCGATGATGTCTTGAGCTTTGGCTTCCTGATGTACATCACCTGTCATCCACTCAAGGATCCAAGTCTTTGGATCCCTGTTGTAGCCTCGAATGTGGAGTGTAGCATAGAACTGCAGCAGAAGCTCCTCATTCCAGTGTTCTTTGTCAGTCACAAACGGCAGAAGACCAATATCCCGAAAACAATCAAGAGCCTCTTCAAGACAAGGCAGCCTAGCAATAGCTTCACAATCCAGACGCATGTGTGGAAAGATCCGGTCTTGGTTGTATAGGATCCATGAGTAGTAGCTTCGCTGCTGGTGGCTCCAAAATCTATCAGAGGAGATTTTGGGCTTCGAGTATGGATTCTTGGCGCTGTCAAAGAAATTGTTGTGCTCCCTAATGCTGAGAACACTGAAGGAGCCCTGAGTAGTGACAACATTTGGAAGCCTCGGCAGACGTGGCTTGGGCTTCTGAACTTGAGGCCTTTGCTCTACATGATAATCGTACTGTGGTCCAGGAACAGTGGGTGGAGCAATAACAGGCCATCTGACTATTGTCGGCGTTCTTGGAACGGGGGTCCCCAGACTTGCCTATCTGCGGCCCACGGCGTGGCTTTGCTAGCAGGCCTGTATGGCCCATCTTCATCAATAGGGCATTCAAGACCTTCGCTAGGGGCCAAGCCTCACGAGGCGGACAACGCAAGACCTCCTTAGGAGCGGCCTCGCCAGGCGAGCTCACGAGGGGCGCAGAGATAAAGGCACGGCAAACCTCGCAAGGTTCCCGTGACGTGAGCCGTGACGACCAAAGACAGGAGGGCGCCAGCGTGCGCAGCATCCTTGTTTCCTCTTTGGTGCTAAGAGGGCAAGCGCAGGCGCGGAGTACCGAGGCATCAAGCAAAGGTTTCCATATCGGTGCAACAAGACCAAGACCACCAGGACGGCAAGACGGAGGTCACCATGGAGCCCAAGGCGGCGTCACCACCAGACCCTTTTGCAGGCAAAGAACACTTTTGTCAGGAAAAGCTGTACTAGATGTCCCCTTTCAAATTGGCAATTGTTGGCTCCCTTCCCGCTCAATATTTGGGGAGAGGACCAGGGCCTCTATAAATATAACTAGCCACCACCATAGCTAGGGGACCCCATCGGAGACTAGGGGCGACCTAATCTTAGACTAGAACTAGTTCATCCCCACAATCACACCCACCAAGCCCAAGAACACCTCTCCCCAGGAGGCTGTTCTTCCACCTGTACTGTTCATCCTCAGCCCGAGAGGCAATCCACCACCACCACACTGGAGTAGGGTATTACACCACAACGGTGGCCCGAACCAGTATAAATCTTGTGTCCTTTGTGTTGCGAGTTCGTCGAGTTAGTTTGTAAGATCTTAGCTGAGTTAGGGCGTGGATCGGTAGGGGGAAAATCTTCACGCGCACCCCAGAGTTCGAACCTTAAGGGTTTTGCCGCAACCCGTGATCTGAAATTTGGCACGCCAGGTAGGGGTGCGCTGAAGCTTCCTGTCGGCGTCCTGGGAACGGGGGTCCCCAGACTTCCCTGCCTGCGGCCCGCGGCATGGCTAAGCCAGCAGGCTGTACGGCCCATCTTCACCAACGATGCATCCAAGACCCTTGCGAGGTTCCAAGCCTCACGAGGCGGACGACGCAAGACCTCCTTTGGACTAGCCTAGCCAGGCAACCTCACGAGGAGCGGAGATATCAAGGCGGGGCAAACCTCACGAGGCCCTTGTAACGTGAGCCATGACGCACGGCACCTGGCGGGCGCCAGCGCGTGCATCGTCCTTGTTTCCTCTTTGGTGCTAAGGAGACCAGCGCAGGTGAAGAGTACCGAGGCATTAGGCAAAGGTTGCTATATTGGTGCAACGAGACCAAGATCAGGAGGACAGTAAGACGGAGGTCATTGTGGAGCCCAAGACGATGTCACCACTAGAGCTTTTGGCAGGCGAAGACCACTTTTGTCAGGATAGCTTGTACTAGTTGCCCCCCTTCGAATTAGCCCACCATTGTTGGCTCCCTTCCCGCTTGATATTTGGGAAGAGGACCAGGGCCAATATAAATAGGACTGGCCACCACCTTAGTAAGGGACGGATCATTCAGACCATCCACACACACACAAGCTCACCGAGCTCAAGAACACCTCAACCTCAGGAGGCTGTTCTTCCCTTGTACTGTTCATCATCAGCCCTAGAGGCAATCAACCACAACCACCCTGGAGTAGCGTATTACACCACAACGGTGGCCTGAACCAGTATAAACCTCGTGTCTTTCTGTGTTGCGAGTTCGTCGAGTCCGTCCGCGAGATCTTAGCGAGCTAGGGCATAGATTGGTGGGAGGAAAAGACTTCATGCACACCCCAGTGTTCGAACCTTAAGGGTTTGCTGGAACCCCACATCTAACATTTGGCGCGCCATGTAGGGGTGCGCCGTAGCCTCCCTTCCATCAGTTCGTCGCTCCGTCATCTCCATGGCGGACGCTCGCCGTGGTCGAGCTAAGTGTCGGGCTGCCCTGACCGCCTGCATCGCTCAGACGGCTCCCGTTGGCAGGCCACACCGCCGCTCTCCGTCCCCCGCCGCCAACACTGCCACCGGCTTGGCGGGGAACGATCAGCAGGCGTCCTTGCTGCATCCTTCGATGCGGCAGGACGGCCGCACCGCCACTCCATCGCTGACCCCTGCCGGTTCTTCATCTCACGCGCACCACACCCCCATGGAGGCACGGGCCGCGCTCCTCGCAGCGAACGAGCTCCTACGCTACCACCCCATTGACGACCTCTGCAAGGAATGGCTCGAACGCGTCGTCGAGCTCGTCTGCGCCGCGGGGGGCTCTCTGGCATCGTCCCACTCTCTGCCTCCCCCTCAACCAGCCGCGGGCGACGGGGTTCATGGCGCGCCTCCACCACCTCAGCCCCAAGACGGCGCCTTGCCACCAAGGCACGCGGCTCCGCGGCATGATCCGCCGCGCGCGGCGCTCGCACGCGAAGAGAGAAGCTGCCAAGAAATTCCGCGGCCGCGAGAAGCTACACCTACGCTCCCCGCGCCACCTCGTCAAGATTGCGCACTGCCCGCAGTGGTGCAGCGCGGACCTCATCAAGACCAAGCTCCACCTGGCTGGGCAAGTTCAAGCCGGATCTGCCTCCTCGCTACGACGGTACCGCCGACCCCGCGGAGTTCCTACAGCTCTATAAGCTAAGCATCGAAGCGGCCAACGGCGACGAAAAGGTCATGGCAAACTGGTTTCCCATGGCTCTCAAGGATGGAGCTCGCTCCTTTCTCCTGAACCCGCAACACGGCTCGATCTCCTCCTTGGACGAGATGCACGACCACTTCGTCGCCAACTTCCAGGGCACATGTGACCGCCCACCATCCGCAGGTGATCTACGCCGCATCAGGCAGCAGCCAGGAGAGACCCTCCAGAAGTACATCCAGCGCTTCAACAACACCCGCCTCAAGATCCCCAAGGTCACGGACGAGGCCATCATCTCTGCGTTCTCCGACGGCGTGCGTGACGTCAAGATGAAGGAAGAGCTCGCCATCCACGAGGAGCTCTGCACATCTCAGGAGCTGTTCAACCTGACGACCAAGTGCGCAAGAGCTGAGGAGGGGTGCCTCTCTCTCCTTGAGCCGGCAGCTGTGGGCGCGGAGGAGAAGAAGGCCAATGCCAAGGACGTGAAGCGCAAGGAGGTAGTTGTGCTCACAGCGGAGCCCGACATCAAGCGGGGCAGAGATCAGCCCGAGTCATCCAAGAACGGCCGACCATTCTGCGCCTTCCACAACCTGAACACCCACAACACCAGCGACTGTCAAGAGCTCAGAGCCATACACGAGGGACGCTACAGTCGACGCCCCGAGCGCAATGACCGGGGCTACGACCGTGGAGGAGGATGTGGAGGCGGACGTTGGGACGACCGTGGCCCGCGCCAGGAGTGGCCTCGTGAGGACTGCTGGCAGGACCAACCTTGCGAGGGCGGCTGGAGGGACCCGCCGCGTGAGGATCGCCCCCAGGGTAATGCCGGTCTTCCCCCACTGCCGCCACCAAGAAGGAATGACGACCACCACCAGGACGAGGGGGTTGGGGTCTTCCCCAGCCTCTTAGCATATCTTCAAGCAGTTTGCTTGTGAGGTGAACGCGGCGCTCCCCAAGCTCGAGGCCACGCGCCCGCTCAGGTTACCAATACCCTCATCAACGGTGGCGCAGGGCTCAATGTCTAGTCCGTCGACACGTTTGACAACCTCCAAGTGCCATATGAGCAGCTCCTGCCCACCAAGCCTTTCTCAGGAGTGACCGACGGCTCCACCATGCCGATAGGGCAGGTCCGCCTGTCTGTCACCTTCGGGGAGCGCAAGAACTACTGCACCGAGCTCATCAACTTCGACGTCGCGCACATCCGCCTGCCGTACAATGCCATCCTCGGGTATCCGGCCCTGGCCAAGTTCATGGCAGTCACTCATCACGGCTACAACGTTCTCAAGATGCCAGGAAGCGGAGGAATCATCACGGTCCCGTGTGAAGAGAGAGATCTAGTGTGCTCCCTTGAGCGCGCCTTTCAAGCCGCAGCAATCGACGACCCCGATAGCAGAAATGAAGGCCCTTTGGAGACCATCCCAAGAAGAAGCTGCCTCGCCGTGCAGGACCTTAGGAGGATGGAGTCGTGGTAGAAGCCACGTCAGGACCAGCACCCACTCCAGGGGCACCTCCCTCTGTCGCATAGGAAGGCGCGCCCGGCGCCCTCCTCAGGCAGGGCTCGGGGGCTCTCTTTTAGAGGGCCTCAGACCTTGACAACCTCACGAGGGAGGCGCTTGGGCACCACTTGGAGGCGTGCTTCGCGGCATGCGACCCTCAGGAGAGCACAGGGCAAGGAGTGCCCACCACCTAGGAGTTCATCACCAAGACCACCCAGGAACTGCAAGAAGCAAGAGCCATGCGCGGCGACAGCCGCCCACGAGGCGCAGCTCCGCATCCTGGCGAGGATGCTGGGCACAACAGGGCCGCATCTCAGGAGCGTTTCTGGCCTTCGTGTGTGGGCCGCTGCGAGGGCCCGCCGCACAGCTACGTTCGTATGCCTTTTGGCTTGCCAAGCGTGGCGTCGGCCTATCAGCGCAACATGCGACGTGTCCTGGCGGCTCAGGAAGCCAGGTACCATGCCGTTCTAGAGGAGATGGAGACAGTCTTCAGGGAACCTCCCGAACCCTCAGAGCCTCCCGAGGCTCAGGGTTCTGGCGGCTCATGAGGAGTCATTTCTTCAACGCACGCCTTTAGCTGCACCAACTCTACTTCATCTATAGAACCAGGCGACATCTTCCAAGCTTGTTTAGCTGGGAGCGCCCCACGGGTTGCATTATTCCCAGGCCGCATGGGTCCATCCCTGCGGCATGTATCCCTTTTTCTTATGTCTTCAGCTTACCTTGTTGGGGGCGCGCCTCGGGCTGCATCATCTGCAAGCCGCTCGAGCCGGACCCGGTGGCATGTATCTTCCTGCATTTATCCAAGTTGATCTGCTCTCCAAGCTTAACCTGCCAACTGCTATCACCTGCTCGATCATCGCCTCCTACGGGGGCCTCCACACAGGCATGGCGCTGGTGCATGGGTCCGTCCCTGCCATGCCGACAAATCTGAGCAGTCGAGCTCTGGCACGCGGCATGCCCCGCGCACGTCACCTCACCAGGCCCTCAGTGCCTTCTCCTCATCCAGAGCAACCAGCGGCAGGCTGACAGCTATAACGGCAAACCGTGTTTCTTCTTGTGCCTGTTCACAGGGACCCCGTGGGAAGGATAGCAGGTGGCACCGTGAGTCTCCTTTTCTCTCATGCAATTCGCTTGCGTGTTAAAAGGGGGGCTCCTGAGCATCGTGACTCAGGAGCTCTTACTGGCTCTCCAGCCCTCACCCCCTGGCCTTGACCACGGCATCGTGACCTGGCATACCAGCGGCGGCTGAGCTTGCTCGAGGGTCGGGACCTGAGGATGTAGAGCACTAAGGAGAGCATGAGGGGAGGGAAACTCGTATGGGCTAGCCTAGCTATGCCGCATGAGTAGGCGCGCAGCCCTAGCGCAACATCAGGAGTCGCCACGAGATCAACAAGATAAGTCCCGCACTCGGATCGGCTAAATGTTCGGGCCTAATGGTCACTCACGCCTTGCCGCAACCCCGTTGCGGCCACGTGAACTCCCTTTCTCGCCTTACCATGGCTGCTTGAGTGCTAAGGGGGACCTCCTGAGCATCGCGCCTTAGGGGCTCTTACTGGACCTCGGGCCGCACACCTCCTGGCCTTGACCACGGCACGCGACCTGGCATACCAGCGACGGCTGTAGCCTACCTGGGGACCGGGACCTGTCGGCGTAGAGCAACAAGCTATCGCGAGGAAAGAAAGCGGGGCCGAGCCTTAACGAGACATGCGTTCACCAAATTCTCATAACAGGGAAGATAAGCACAAAAGACATTACGGGCCCTTACATGCCCCCACGGGGTAATTCATGATTCTTCACAGGAAACAAAAGCCGATACTAAGGGGAATCCTATCTACATACGCCCGTGGTGGACGCCATCATCAACAATGGGCCACGGGAGGCCGGCGCCAACCCCATCCAGATCAGCGGCGGCGACGGCCGGACGCTGCAGCTCTGCTCCGAGCGCAGAGAGAGCTCGGGGTCACGTAGTTGTCGTCGCTCATCTCCGGAGTCTCATAGAGCTCAGGAGAGTTGCTGGACTCCCAAGGGTTGCTGCTGCTGGAGTGGTCGCGAGCAGGGCGCGCATCAGCCTCGCGCTCCTCTCCGGAGCAGCACTCCAGGTGGCGGCCCTCGGCATCGAAGACCTTGAAGAACAACATGGAGACATCATCGTATGCAAAGTGGATCGCGAGGGCGCCCCTTGCAAGGCAGACCCGCGCGATCTCGCCTCAGCCGCGCGTCATGAAGATCTTGCCAGTGGGGACCGCTTCAATCTCCGCTCCAGTCGCCGGCGCGCTACAGTCGGCGGGCTGCAACCAGAGCTCGAGAGGCCCCCTCGGCGGCATCACGTCAGAGAAGAACCGCGGGAAGCGGATCCAGGA
Source organism: Triticum urartu (assembly GCF_056163025.1). NCBI lineage: Eukaryota > Viridiplantae > Streptophyta > Magnoliopsida > Poales > Poaceae > Triticum > Triticum urartu. Next base: position 431,091,764 of record NC_141879.1, read on the forward strand.
GCTCGGAGGCATCGGCGCCCACAGCACCAACTCGCGCGAAGAGTCCGCGGCATGAACTCCAGGGGTGACGACACGCGTCGCCATGGTGCAGAGGCCCTAGATGCGGCATGGGCGGCGCTGCTCGTCACTCCGTCCTCCCGAGCCCTCGGCTTGGGCGTACAATGGCAGCGGGTACCCCGGAGGATGCCGCTCGCACCAAGGTCTCGACACCACCTGCGTCGCCGCTTCATCGCGGCAATGGATCAACCTCTTCTTCGGCGGAAGAGGCCCCGGATCATCGCGGGGAGCCTTTCCTTTCTCTTCAATAGGGAACTTTCTGATGGGCGCCATTGTTGTCAGCAGTGGAGCAAGGAGGAAGAAGCAAGCAAGCGAGGAAGAGATGGGCAACGGGGGCTCCGTCCCCTCCCCATTTATAGCAAGAGAAGGCCAACCGGCATCTCCCACAATCACACATAATGATGGTTTTCCTTGCATGTCGCAGGGACTTGTCAAGTCGTGCAGTTGCCGAGGCAGCATGGGGAAGCGGAGACGCCCGCGTGCAATCAACCGCCACACGTCAACCGAGGCCGCAAGCTTTGGGGGCCCGCGGCACTCCGTACTTGGCCCTTGGCTTCACCGCCAAGCCAAGCCCGAGCGCACCTTGGGCCCCGGGGCTACTGTCGCGTCCTGGGAACAGGGGTCCCCAGACTTGCCTGCATGCGGCCCGCGGTGTAACGCCCTCGATGCGGCTATATCTCCTACGTGTCGAAGCACGACTTAGAGGCATAACCGCATTGAAAGCAATGTCACAAGTAAGGTAATCTTCACAACAACCCATGTAAATAGATAATAATAAGGGGAAAGGTACATAGTTGGCTTACACTCGCCATGTCAAACAAAGTACATAAATATCATTACATCAACCAATACCATCATGGTCCGACTACGGTACCAAAATAAAAGATCAACCCAACAAGCGACATGGTCCCGATCGCCCCAACTGGGCACCACTACTGATCACCAGGGAAAGACACATAGTAACGGCGCGAGTCTTCGTCAAACTCCCACTTGAGCTCAAGAGCATCATCTGGAACGGAATCATCGGGCCATGCATCTGGTTTGGAAGTAAACTGTGAGCCACAGGGACTCAGCAATCTCGCACCCTCGCGATCAAGACTATTTAAGCTTATAGGTAAGGCAAGGTAATATGTGGAGCTGCCGCAAGCGACTAGCATATATGGTGGCTAACCTGTTCGCAAAAGAGAGCGAGAAGAGAAGGCAAAGCACGAACAAATAACTAGAGAGCACCCTACGGCAAACATTACTCCAACACCGTGTTCACTTCCCGGACTCCGCCGAGAAGAGACCATCACGGTAACACACTCAGTTGATTCATTTTAATTAAGTTAAGGTTCAAGTTATCTACAACTAGACATTAACAAATTCCCATCTGCCCATAACTACGGGCACGGCTTTCGAAAGTTCAAATCCCTGCAGGGGAGTCCCAACTTAGCCCATGACAAGCTCTCACGGTCAACGAAGGATATACCTTCTCCCGAGACATTCCGATTAGACTCGGTATCCCAGTTCTACAAGACAACTTCGACAAGTTAAAACAAATCCAGCAACACCGCCCGAATGTGCCGACAAATCCCGATAGGAGCTGCACATATCTCATTCTCAGGGCACACTCAGATGAGCAATCTGTACAGCTAAAACCAAACCTCGAGTTTCCCCGAGGGGGCGCTACACAGGGCTCTAGTTTGTACCAACACTCAGAGGAGCACTGGCCCAGGGGGGTTTTAAATAAGATAACCCTTGGGCTCCGGAAACCCAAGGGAAAAAGAGGCTAGGTGGCAAATGGTAAAAACCAAGGTTGGGCATTGCTGGAAGAGTTTTTATTCAAGGCGATTTGTCAAGGGGTTCCCATTATTACCCAACCGCGTAAGGAACGCAAAATCCGGGAACATAATACCGATATGATGGAAACTAGGGCGGCAAGAGTGGAACAAAACACTAGGCAAAAGGCCGAGCCTTCCACCCTTTAGGGTGATCCATAGTTGCAAACAAAGACATGGATGGATAGAGCACCACAAGATTAACAAATCATCCTTACTGATCATCCTCAAAAGAGGCACGAATCATTAGGAAACAACATGAACATATGGCATATTGGTAAGAACAGATCAAGGACTTAGTGAAATCTCTAAGTCCCTGAAAACAGCAATAACGAATGCACCACTTTGCAAGCTTGTGCTAGTCACCACACATATCACAAAAATACATGGATAGCACCTCTGCAAATATGGCAAAGCATATAACAAAACTCATGTAGAGCTTAGGAGCATATCATGCACACATTAATCATGGCAAAAATGACAAATAGCTATTTGGTGCAGCAGATCTGACAAATAACTCGAATAGCTCTCTTCCAACAGCATTTCGGGCATCAAGATGAACTGAAATGAAAATGATGCAATGAGATTAAATGATGTACTCTCAGAGACGAACATTTTGATATGCTACACGCCCAAAATGGATCTACGGATGCAAAGTTACGGCACGATGAATAATGCTAAAATAAACTGGACTTGGGGGAAAAAATGAAGTCAACCCTAGGGTTTCCAGGCAGATCTAGATCGGGCGGCATGCGGATCGAGGTTCGCCGCGGTCGGCGCCGGAGTTGAGGAAGAGCTCGCCAGAGCTGTCGAGGGCGGCCGGATCCGGGCGAGGGGGAGGCGAAGGCGAGGCCGGGCGGCACCGAGGCGCTCGCCGGCGTCGAGGGGCGGCGTCCCCCGGCGGAAGCGGCGGCCGGAGTGGTCGGTGGGGCGCCGGCGATGGCGGCGGTGGCCGGCGCGGGCTCCTTGCCGGAGCGGGAGGCGACGGGCGGCGGGGGCGCTGCGGAGGCGGCGACCAAGATCGGTGCGGGGAGAGGGCACGCCTTGGGCCCGGGCGGGCCGGCGGCACTGAGGCGGCGAAGTGGGGCGCGTGGGCCACGTGGAAAGCCCCGGTTGGCGGGGGCGATTTCGTCCGGCTGGACCGGACGTGTCCGGCCGCGCGGAGGTGCTGGGACTAGGGTTTCGGGGGAGAGGAACCATGGATTTCGGAGGGGGTGATATTTATAGGCATAGAGGGAGCTAGGAGTGTCCAAATGAGGCGCGGTTTTCGGCCACACGATTGTGAACGAACGCTCTAGATGATGGAGAGGGTTTTGGTGGGTTTTGGGCCAAATTGGAGGGGTGTTTGGCTGCAACACACACGAGGCCTTCTCGGTCCCTCGGTTAACCGTTGGAGTATCAAACGAAGTCCAAATGGTACGAAACTTGACAGGCGGTCTACAGGTAGTAAACCAAGGCCGCTTGGCAAGTCTCGGTCCAATCCGGAAATGTCTAACCCCCACACACGAAAGGAAGGTAGAGAGGACCACCAGAGGAGATAGAAGCTCCAGAATGCAAAACGGACAACGGGGAAAATGCTCGGATGCATGAGACGAACACGTATGAAAATGCAATGCACATGATGACATGATATGAGATGCATGACAACAACAACAACACACGGAGACAAAAACCCGAACCCGAGGAAATTAAATAACTTAGCGCCGAAAATGGCAAGACTTGGAGTACATATTAGGTAAATTACATCCGGGTTGTTACACGCGGCGTGGCTAAGCCAGTAGGCTGTACGACCCATCTTCACCAATGATGCATCCAACACCCTCGCGAGGGTCCAAGCCTCATGAGGCGGACGATGCAAGACCTCCTCTAGAGTAGCCTCGCCAGGCAACCTCACGAGGAGCAGAGATATCAAAGTGGGGCAAACCTCACGAGGCCCTCGTGACGTGAGCCATGACACACGGCACCAGGCAGGCGCCAGCGTGTGCAGCATCCTTGTTTCCTCTTTGTTGCTAAGGAGACCAGCACAGGCGAAGAGTACCGAGGCATCAGGCAAAAGTTTCTATATTGGTGCAACGAGACCAAGAGCAGGAGGATGACAAGACGGAGGTCATCGTGGAGCCCAAGACGGCGTCACCACCAGAGCTTTTGGCAGGCGAAGACCACTTTTGTCAGGATAGCTTGTACTAGCTGTCCCCCTTCAAATTAGCCCGCCATTGTTGGCTCCCTTCCCACTCGTTATTTGGGAAGAGGACCAGGGCCAATATAAATAGGACTAGCCACCACCTTAGTATGGGACGGATCATTCAGACCATCCACACACACACACAAGCTCACCGAGCACAAGAACACCTCAACCTCAGGAGGCTATTCTTCCCTTGTACTGTTCATCATCAGCCCTAGAGGCAATCCACCACCACCACACTGGAGTAGGGTATTACACCACAACAGTGGCCCGAACCAGTATAAACCTCATGTCTTTCTGTGTTGCGAGTTTGTCGAGTTCCTCCGCGAGATCTTAGCGAGCTAGGGCGTAGATCAGTGGGAGGGAAAGACTTCGCGCGCACCCCAGTGTTCGAACCTTAAGGGTTTGCCGGAACCCCACATCTGACACTTCCCTTCCGTCGCTCCGCGCCACGTCGCTTCATCGTCTCCATGGCGGACGCACGCCGCGCCCGCGCCGAGCGCCGGGCTGCCCTCGCCGAGCACCGGGCTGCCCTCGCCACCCGTGTTGCTCAGACGGCCCCTGTCGGTGGGCCACCCCGTCGCTCTCCATCGCCTGCCGCCAACACCGCCACCGTCCCGGCGGGGAAGGAGCAGCAAGCATCCTCACTGCACCCCTCGGTGCAACAGGACAGTCGCACCGCCACTCCATCACTGACTCCCGCTAGTTCGCCATCTCACACTCGTCACGACCCCATGGACGCACGGCCGCACTCCTCATGGCGCATGAGCTCCTGCGCTACCGCCCAGTCGACGACCTCTAGGAAGACTGGCTTGACTGCATCGCTGAGCTTGTCTGTGCCGCAGGGGCTCCCCTGCGCCGTCCCTCTCTCTGCCTCGCCCTCCGCCAGCCACGGGCGACGAGCTCACGAAGAACCTCCACCACCTTTGCACCAAGTGGTGCCCAAGCGCCAAGGCGCGCGGCTCCACGGTGTGACCCACCGTGTCCGGCGCCCGCGCATGAAGAAAGAAGCTGTCAAGAAGTCCCTCGACCGCAAGAGAACGCTCAGCCACTCCTCGCACCGCCGCGCCAAGATTGTTTGCTGCGGCAACGCCCCGCGCCGCTTGCCGTAGCGGCACGCGGGTGCCAAGACCAAGTTCCACCTCCAAGGCGGGCACCGGTGACCACGGCCGGCTGCCGCGCCTTCATCCCAGTGCTGCGTAGCGTCGCCTGGCCGGGCAAGTTCAAGCCAGATATGCCTCCTCGCTACGACGGCACCCCTGACCCCGCAGAGTCCCTGCAGCTCTACGAGCTGAGCATCAAGGCGGCCAACGGCGACGAGAAAGTCATGTCAAACTAGTTTCCCATGGCCCTCAAGGATGGCGCCCGCTCCTGGCTCCTGAACCTGCCTCCATGCTCGATCTCCTCTTGGGACGAGATGCACGACCGCTTCAGCGCCAACTTCTAGGGGACTTGCGACCGCCCTTTGGCCGTGGGTGACCTCCGTTGCGTCAAGCAACAACCAGGAGAGACCCTCCAGAAGTACATCCTGCGCTTCAACAACGTACGTCTCAAGATCCCCAAGGTGACAGACGAGGCCATCATCTCCGCGTTCTCTGATGGCGTCCGTGACGTTAAGATGAAAGAGGAGCTCGCCATCCACGAGGAGCTGTGCATGTCTCTGGAGTTGTTCAACCTAGTGACCAAGTGCGCTAGAGCTGAGGAGGGGCGCCTCTCCCTCCTCGAGCTCCCAGCTACGGACCCGGAGGAGAAGAAAGACAAGGCCAAGGACGTGAAGAGCAAGGGAACAGCCATGCTCGCGGCGGAACCGGACACCAAGCACAGCAGAGACCAGCCTGAGTTATCCAAGAGCAGCTGACCATTCTGCGCCTTCCATAACCTGCATACCCACAACACCAGCGACTGTCAAGAGCTCAGAGCCATTCGGGAAGGACGCTTTGGTCGACGCCCCGAGCGCAGCGACCGGGGCTACGGCCGAGGAGGAGGACGTGGTGGTGGACGCTGGGATGACCGTGGCCCGCGCCAGGAGTGGCGCGACTGGCAGCATGAGGACAGCTGACAGGATCAGCCTCGCGAGGGCGCCTGGAGGGACCAGCCTCGTGAGGATCGTCCTCAAGGCAACGCTGGCCTTCCTCCAGTACCGCCACTACCCAGAAGGAATGAACACCATCATCAAGACGAGGGGGCTGGGGGCTTCCAGGTGCCGCGCGCTATTGCGTGCATCTTGGGCGGAGCACAAGCCCCAGCCTCGCAGTGTATCTTCAAATAGTTTGCTCTCGAAGTGAATGCAGTCCTCCCCAAGTTCGAGGCCACACGCCCGCTCAGATGGTCCAAGTGCCCCATCACGTTCAGTTCGGTTGATCATCTCAAGTGCGCAGCTACTACAGGCGTCCTCCCAATGCTTTGTTCACCAGTCATCAACAACGTGCAAGTTACCAAGACCCTCATCGACGGTGGCGTAGGGCTCAATGTCCTGTCCATCGACACGTTCGACAACCTCTAAGTGCCATATGACCAGCTTCAGCCTACCAAGCCTTTCTCAGGAGTGATCGATGGCTCTACTACCCCGATTGGGCAGGTCTGCCTCCCCATTACCTTCGGAGAACGCATCAACTACCACACCAAACTCATCGACTTCGACGTCGCCTACATCCGCCTGCCATACAACGCCATCCATGGGTATCCAGCCTTGGCCAAGTTCATGGAGGAGACCCATCACGGCTACAATGTCCTCAAGATGCCGGGAGGCGGCGGAATCATCATAGTCCCGTGCAAGGAAAGAGACATGGTGTGCTCCCTCGAGCATGCCTTCCAAGCTGCAGCAATCGATGACCCCGACAGCCAGGGCGATCACCCTCCTGAGGCCACCCCCAAGAAGGAGAAGCAGTTGCGCCACGCAGGGCATCAGGCAAGCGGTGCCTCATCAGGATCGGCGCTCGCACCTAAGGTGCCTTCCTCCATCACATAGGAAAGCGCGCCTAGCGCCCCTCTTGGTCAGGGCTCAGGGGCTTTCTTCTGGAGGGCCTCAGACTTTGCCAACATCACGAGGGAAGCGCTTGGGCACCAATTGGAGGCGTGCTTCGCGACACATTTCCCTCGGGAGAACACAGGGCAAGGAGTGCCCACCGTTCAGGAGTTCATCACCAAGACCACTCAGGAACTGCAAGACACAAGGGCCATGCGCGGCGGCCGCCGCTCACCAGGCGCAGCTCCCCATCTAGGCAAGGATGTCGGGTTGCGCGTCTGCATCGATGTCCCAGGGCTCAACCGGGCCGCCTCTCAGGAGCTTTTCCGGCCTTCACGCGTGGGACGCTGCAAGGGCCCACCTCACATCTACATTCACATGCCTTTTGGCCTGCCGAGCATGGCGACCGCCTATCAGCGCAACCTGCGGAGCATCCTGGCGGCTCAGGAGGCCAGGCACCACACTGTGCTGACGGAGATGAATACGGTCCTCAAGGAACCACCTGGACCCCTAGAGCCTCCCGAGGCTCAGGGCCCCGGTGGCTCATGAGGAGTAGCCCCTTCGCCACATACCTTCAGCTGCCCCAACTCTCCTTCATCAACAGAACCAGGTGACATTTTCCAAGTTCATTCAGCTGGGAGCACCCCCAGGGCTGCATCATTCCCAGGCCGCATGGGTTTGTCCCTGCAACATGTATCCCTTTTACGTCTTTAGCTTACCTTGTTGGGGCGCCCATCGGCCTGCATCATCCCCAAGCCGCTCGGGCTTGACCCAGTGGCATGCATCTTCCCTGCATCTACTTAAGCCAGTATGCTTTTCATGCTTAATCTATCTATGACTATCACCTCCTTGATTGTCACCTCCCAAGGGGGCAACCCACGCTGGCACAACGCTTGTGCATGGGTCCATCCCTGCAACATCGATAGATCTGAGCAGTCAAGCTCTGGCTCGCAGCACGCCCTGTGCACGTCACCTCACCAGGCCCTCAATACCCCCATTTCCTCACGGAGCAACCATCGACCGACCGGCGACCATGATGGCAGATTGTGTTTCTCCTTGTGCTGGCTTGCAGGAATCTCGCGAGAATGACAGCAGGCGGCACCACGAGCTTCCTCTTCTCACATGGCTTGTGCGTTAAAAGGGGGGCTCCCGAGCATCGCGACTCAGGAGCTCCTACTGGCTCTCCTGCCCTCACCCCCTGGCCTTGACCACGGCACGCTACCTGGCATACCAGTGGCGGCTGAGCTCGCTCGAGGGCCAGGACCTGAGGACGTAGAGCACGAAGGAGAGCGTGGGAGAGGGGGAGACTCGTATGGGGCCCCACCTAGCTACACTACGGTGGCCGACGTACGAGTTTGGCACGACTCCAGGAGCCGACCCCGGACAGCCAAGATAAGTTCTCGCTCTAGATCCACCAGTCGCTACGGCACGAGACCCTCGCTCACTCCCTTCGCTGCCCTGCTGCGTGCTACGTCTTGAGCTTGCGTTGGTTTTCCCGAAGAGGAAGGGATGATGTAGCAGAGTAGCGTGAGTATTTCCCTCAGTTTTTGAGAACCAAGGTATCAATCGAGTAGGAGCCCACGCTCAAGTCCCTCGTACCTGCACAAAGCGATAGCTACTCGCAACCAACACGATTAGGGGTTGTCAAGCCCTTCATGGTCACTTACGAGAGTAAGATTTGACAGATATAATATTTTTGGTATTTTTGGTATAAAGATGCAAAACAAAAATTAAAGCAAAGTAAAAAAGCAAAACAAGATTAAAGTGATGGAGATTGATATGATGAGAATAGACCCGGGGGCCATAGGTTTCACTAGTGGCTTCTCTCAAGAGCATAAGTATTCTAAGGTGGGTGAACAAATTACTGTTGAGCAATTGACAGAATTGAGCATAGTTATGAGAATATCTAGGCATGATCATGTATATTGGCATCACGTCCGTGACAAGTAGATCGAAACGATTCTGCATCTACTACTATTACTCCACTCATCGACCGCTATCCAGCATGCATCTAGAGTATTAAGTTAAAAATAGAGTAACGCCTTAAGCAAGATGACATGATGTAGAGAGATAAATTCATGCAATATGAAATAAACCCCATCTTGTTATCCTCGATGGCAACGATAAAATACATGCCTTACTGCCCCTTCTGTCACTGGGTAAGGACACCGCAAGATCGAACCCAAAGCTAAGCACTTCTCCCATGGCAAGAACTACCAATCTAGTTGGCCAAACCAAATGGATAATTCGAAGAGACTTGCAAAGATAAACAATCGTACATAAAAGAATTCAGAGAAGATTCAAATATTATTCATAGATAGACTTGATCATAAACCCACAATTCATCGGTCTCAACAAACACACCGCAAAAAGAAGATTACATCAAATAGATCTCCACAAGAGAGGGGGAGAACTTTGTATTGAGATTCAAAGAGAGAGAAGAAGCCATCTAGCTACTAACTATGGACCTGAAGGTCTGAGGTAAACTACTCACACTTCATCAGAGGGGCTAGGATGATGTAGAAGCCCTCCGTGATGATGACCCTCTTTCGGTGGAGCTCTGGAACAGGCCACAAGATGGGATCTCGTGGATACAAAAAGTTGCAGCGGTGGAATTAGGTTTTTGGCTCTTGTTCTGATCGTTTGGGGGTACGTTTGTATATATAGGAGGAAGAAGTACGCCGAAGGAGCAATGAGGGGTCCACGAGGCGGGGGAGCGTGCCCTAGGGGGGTGCCCCCCACTCTCGTGACCGCCTCTTTTGTTCCTTGGAGCAGAGTCCAAGTCTCCTGGATCACGTTCGGTGAGAAAATCACGTTCCCGAAGATTTTATTCCGTTTGATATTCCGTTTATCCAAAACACTGAAATAGGCAAAAAAACAGCAATTCTGGGTTGGGCCTCCGATTAATAGTCTAGTCCCAAAAATAATATAAAAGTAGAAAATAAAGCCCAATATAGTCCAAAACGGTAGATAATATAGCATGGAGCAATCAAAAATTATAGATACGTTGGAGACGTATCAGGCATCCGCAAGCTTAATTCCTGCTTGTCCTCAAGTAGGTAAATGATAAAAAGAGAATTTTTGATGCGGAGTGCTACTTGGCATAATTTCAATGTAAATCTTCTTAATTGTGGTATGAATATTCATATTAGAAAGATTCAAGACAAAAGTTTATATTGACATAAAAAATAATAATACTTCAAGCATACTAACAAAGCAATTATGTCTTCTCAAAATAACATGGCCAAAGAAAGTTATCCCTACAAAATCATATAGTCTAGCTATGCTCCATCTTCACCACACAGAGTATTTAAATCATGCACAACCCCGATGACAAGCCAAGTAATTGTTTCATACTCTAACTTTTTCAAAACTTTTTCAGTCTTCATGCAATACATAAGCGTGAGCCATGGATATAGCACTATAGGTGGAATAGAATGGTGGTTGTGGAGAAGACAGAAAGGAGGGGAAGATAGTCTCACATCAACTAGGCATACCAACGGGCTTATGGAGATGCCCATCAATAGATATCAATGTGGGTGAGTAGGGATTGCCATGCAACAGATGCACTAGAGCTATAAATGTATGAAAGCTCAACAAAAGAAACTAGTGGGTGTGCATCCAACTTGCTTGCTCATGAAGACCTAGGACAATTTGAGGAAGCCCATTATAGGAATATACAAGCCAAGTTCTATAATGTAAAATTCTCACTAGTATATGAAAGTGACAACATATGAGACTCTCTATATGAAGAACATGGTGCTACTTTGAAGCACAATATATGAGACTCGCTATATCATGGTGCTAATTTGAAGCACAAGTGTGGAAAAATGGATAGTAGCATTGCCCCTTTTTATTTATTTTCTTTTTTGGGCCTTTTTTTTTCTTTGGGCTTTCTCCTTTTTTTCTGGGACAATGCTCTATTGAATGATGATCATCACACTTTTATTTATTTACAACTCCATGATTACAACTTGATTCTAAAACAAAGCATGACTCTATATGGATGCCTCCAGTGGTGTACCGGGATATGCAATGAATCAAGAGTGACAAGTATGAAGAAATTATTAACGGTGGCTTTGCCACAAATACTTATGTCACCTACATGATCATGCTAAGCAATATGACAATGATGAATGTGTCATGATGAACTAGATGGTGGAAAGTTGCATCGCAATATATCTCGGAATGGCTATGGAAATGCCATAATAGGTAGGTATGGTGGCTGTTTTTAGGAAGGTATATGGTAGGTGTACGATACCGGCGAAAAGTGTGTGGTATTAGAGAGGCTAGCAAAGGTGGAAGGGTGAGAGTGCGTATAATCCATGGACTCAACATTAGTCATCAAGAACTCATATACTTATTGCAAAAATCTAGAAGTTATCAAAGCAAAGTATTACGTGCATGCTCCTAGGGGGATAGATTGGTAGGAAAAGACCATCGCTAGTCCCCGACCGCCACTCATAAGGAAGACAATCAATAAACAAATCATGCCCCGACTTCGTTACATAACGGTTCACCATACGTGCATGCTACGGGAATCACAAACCTTAACACAAGTATTCTTTAAATTCACAACTACTCCACTAGCATGACTTTAATATTATCACCTCCATATCTCAAAACAATTATCATGCATCAATCTTTTTTTAGTATTCAACACATTCAAAAGAAATTTTCACAAATCTTGAATACCAAGCATATTATTATTAAGAAAATTACCATGCTATTAAGAGACTCTCAAAATAATTTAAGTGAAGCATGAGAGATCAATAGTTTCTTTAAAACAAATCCAACACCGTGCTCTAAAAGATCTAAGTGAGGCACATAGAACAAAATTATAACGCTCAAAAGATATAAGTGAAGCACATAGAGTATTCTATCAAATTTTAATTCATGTATGGCTCTCTCAAAAGGTGTGTACAGAAAGTATGATTGTGGAATACTAAGACACAAAGACACAAATAATACAAGATGCTCCAAGCAAAACACATATCATGTTGGTGAATAAAAATATAGCTCCAAGTAAATTACCGATGGAAGTGGACGAAAGAGGGGATGCCTTCCGGGGCATCCCCAAGCTTTGACTTTTTGGTGTCCTTGGATTATCTTGGGGGTGCTATGGGCATCCCCAAGCGTAGTCTCTTGCCACTCCTTGTTCCATGATCCATCAAAACAATTCACCCAAAACTTGAAAACTTCACAACACAAAACTCAAAATAGAAAACTCGTGAGCTCCGTTAGCGAAAGAAAACAAAAGACCACTTCAAGGTACTGTAATGAACTCATTCTTTATTTATATTGGTGTTAAACCTACTGTATTCCAACTTCTCTATGGATTATAAACTATTTTACTAGCCATAGATTCATCAAAATAAGCAAACAACACACGAAAAACATAATCTGTCAAAAACAGAACAGTCTGTAGTAATCCGTAGCTAGCGCAAGATCTGGAACCCCAAAAATTCTAAAATAAATTCCTGGACGTGAGGAATTTATCTATTAATCATATGCGAAAAGAATTAACTAAATTTCACTCTTCAAATAAAAATGACAGCAGTTCTCGGGAGCGCTAAAGTTTCTGTTTTTTACATCAAGTTCAACAAGACTTTCCCCAAGTCTTCCCAACGGTTCTACTTGGCACAAACACTAATTAAACACAAAAAACACAACCAAAAAAGAGGCTAAATAATTTATTTATTACTAAGCAGGAGCAAAAAGCAAGGAATAAAAATAAAATTTGGTTGCCTCCCAACAAGCGCTATCATTTAACGCCCCTAGCTAGGCATAAAAGCGAGGATAGATCTAGGTATTGCCATCTTTGGTAGGCAATCCATAAGTGGCTCTCATGATAGTTTCATATGGTAATTTTATTTTCTTTCTTGGAAAGTGTTCCATTCCCTTTTTTAATGGAAATTGAAATCTAATATTCCCTTCCTTCATATCAATAATCGCACCAACCGTTCTAAGGAAAGGTCTACCAAGAATAATAGGGCAAGAAGGATTGCAATCTATATCAAGAACAATGAAATCTACAGGCACATAATTCCTATTTGCAACAATAAGAACATCATTAATCCTTCCCATAGGTTTCTTAATAGTGGAATCCGCAAGATGCAAGTTTAGAGAGCAATCATCAAAGTTACGGAAATCTAGTAAATCACACAAAGTCTTGGGAATAGTAGAGACACTAGCACCCAAATCACACAAAGCATAAAACTCATGATCTTTAATTTTAATTTTAATAGTTGGTTCCCACTCATCATAGAGTTTTCTAGGGATAGAAACTTTCAACTCAAGTTTTTCTTCATAAGATTGCATCAAGGCATCAACAATATGTTCGGTGAAGGCTTTATTTTGACTATAAGCATGTGGAGAATTTAGCGCGGATTGCAACAAGGAAATACAATCAATTAAAGAGCAACTTTCATAATTAAATTCCTTGAAATCCAATATAGTGGGTTTAGCAACATCTAGATTTTTATTTATTTCAATCCCACTTTCATCAATTTCTTCATTAAGATCTAAATACTCTGAATTTTTAGAACGCCTTCTAGGTAAAGGAAGATCATATTCAGTTTCATCAAGATTAATATTGCGAAATAAAGATTTAATAGGGGACACATCAATAACTTTTAGATCATCATCTTGATTTTCACAAGAATTGGAGGAACATGCTTTAATAAAGGAATCTTTGGAAGCACGCATCCTAGCGGTTCTTTCCTTACACTCATCAATTGAAATTCTCATGGCTTTTAGAGACTCATTGATATCATGCTTAGGTGGAATAGATCTAAGTTTCAAAGAATCAACATCAAGAGCAATTCTATCAACGTTCCTAGCCAAATCATCGATCTTAAGCAAATTTTCTTCAATCATAGCATTAAAATTCTTTTGCAAAGAAATAAATTCTTTAATATTAGATTCAAAATTAGAGGGCATATTGTTATAATTTCCATAAGAGTTATTGTAGGAATTCCCATAATTATTAGAAGGATTACTAGGATCTGGCCTAGGATTAAAATTCCCTCTATAAGCGTTGTTACCAAAATTATTCCTACCAACAAAATTCACATCCATAGATTCATTGTTATTCTCAATCAAAGTTGAAAAAGGCATATCATTAGGATGAGAAGAAACACTCTTAGTAGCAAATAATTTCATAAGTTCATCCATCTTTCCACTCAACACATTAATTTCTTCTATCGCATGCACTTTTTTATTAGAAGATCTTTCAGTATGCCATTGAGAATAATTAACCATAATATTATCTAGGAGTTTAGTAGCATCTCCTAAAGTGATTTCCATAAAAGTGCCTCCCGCGGCCGAATCTAAAAGATTTCTAGAAGCAAAATTCAATCCGGCATAAAATTTTTGTATAATCATCCACAAATTCAAACCATGAGTAGGGCAATTACGTATCATTAATTTCATTCTCTCCCAAGCTTGTGCAACATGTTAATGATCAAGTTGTTTAAAGTTAATAATATCGTTTCTAAGAGAGATGATCTTACCGGGAGGAAAATACTTAGAGATAAAAGCATCTTTGCACTTGTTCGATGAATCAATACTATTCTTAGGCAAAGACGAAAACCAAGCTTTAGCACGATCTCTAAGCGAAAAAGGAAATAGATTCAATTTAACGACATCATTATTGACATCTTTTTTATTTTGCATATCACATAAATCAACGAAGCTATTCAGATGAGTAGCGGCATCTTCACTAGGAAGGCCGACGAATTGATCTTTCATAACAAGATTCAACAAAGCAGTATTAATTTCACAAGATTCAGCATCGGTAAGAGGAGAAATCGGAGTGCTAAGGAAATCATTATTATTGCTATTGGTGAAGTCACACAATTTAGTAGTATCTTGAGCCATCGCGACAAACAAGAATTCTAACACACGAGCAAACAAAAAGCAACGGGCAAAAAGAGGCAAATAGAGAGGGAGGATAGGGAGAGAGAGAGGGTGAATAAAACGGCAAGGGTGAATTGGGGGGAGAGGAAAATGAGAGGCAAATGGCAAATAATGTAATGCGAGAGATAGGGATTGCGATGGGTACTTGGTATGTTGACTTTTTGCGTAGACTCCCCGGCAACGGCGCCAAAAATCCTTCTTGTTGCGTCTTGAGCTTGCGTTGGTTTTTCCCGAAGAGGAAGGGATGATGCAGAAGAGTAGCGTAAGTATTTCCCTCAGTTTTTGAGAACCAAGGTATCAATCCAGTAGGAGCCCACGCTCAAGTCCCTCGTACCTGCACAAAGCGATAGCTACTCACAACCAACGCGATTAGGGGTTGTCAAGCCCTTCACGGTCACTTACGAGAGTAAGATCTGATAGATATAATATTTTTGGTATTTTTGGTATAAAGATGCAAAGTAAAAAGTAAAAGAAAAGTAAAAAAGCAAAACAAGATTAAAGTGATGGAGATTGATATGATGAGAATAGACCCGGGGGCCATAGGTTTCACTAGTGGCTTCTCTCAAGAGCATAAGTATTCTACGGTGGGTGAACAAATTACTGTTGAGCAATAGATAGAATTGAGCATAGTTATGAGAATATCTAGGCATGATCATATATATAGGCATCACGTCCGTGACAAGTAGATCGAAACGATTCTGCATCTACTACTATTACTCCACTCATCGACCGCTATCCAGCATGCATCTAGAGTATTAAGTTAAAAACAGAGTAATGCCTTAAGCAAGATGACATGATGTAGAGAGATAAATTCATGCAATATGAAATAAACCCCATCTTGTTATCCTGGATGGCAACGATAAAATACGTGCCTTGCTTCCCCTTCTGCCACTGGGTAAGGACACCGCAAGATCGAACCCAAAGCTAAGCACTTCTCCCATGGAAAGAACTACCAATCTAGTTGGCCAAACCAAACGGATAATTCGAAGAGACTTGCAAAGATAACAAATCATACATAAAAGAATTCAGAGAAGATTCAAATATTATTCATAGATAGAATTGATCATAAACCCACAATTCATCGGTCTCAACAAACACACCACAAAAAGAAGACTACATCGAATAGATCTCCACAAGAGAGGGGGAGAACTTTGTATTGAGATTCAAAGAGAGATAAGAAGCCATCTAGCTACTAACTATGGACCCGAAGGTCTGAGGTAAACTACTCAAACTTCATCAGAGGGGCTAGGATGATGTAGAATCCCTCCATGATGACGGCCCTCTTCCGGCGGAGCTCCGGAACAGGCCCCAAGATGGGATCTCGTGGATACAGAAAGTTGCGGCGGTGGAATTAGGTTTTTGGCTCCTGTTCTGATCGTTTGGGGGCACGTGTGTATATATAGGAGGAAGAAGTACGCCGAAGGATCAACGAGGGGCCCACGAGGCAGGGGGCGCGCCCTAGGGGGGCGCCCCTCACCCTCGTGACCGCCTCTTTTGTTCCTTGGAGCAGGGTCCAAGTCTCCTGGATCACGTTCGGTGAGAAAATCACGTTCCCGAAGATTTTATTCCATTTGGACTCCGTTTGATATTCCGTTTATCCGAAACACCGAAATAGGCAAAAAACAGCAATTCTGGATTGGGCCTCCAGTTAATAGGTTAGTCCCAAAAATAATATAAAAGTGGAAAATAAAGCCCAATATAGTCCAAAACAGTAGATAATATAGCATGGAGCAATCAAAAATTATAGATACATTGGAGACGTATCACTGCGGCAACGTTTTCTTCCTTTCCCATCCTAAGACAGCTTCTTGTGTGCTAAAGGGGACCTCTTTAGCATCGCGTCTCAGGAGCTCTTACTGGACCTCGGGCCGCTCACCTCCCGGCCTTGACCACGGCACGCGACCTGGCATACCAGCGACGGCTGCAGCCTGCCTGGGGACCGGGACCTGTCAGCATAGAGCACCAAGTTGCCGCAGGATTGGAAAGGGGAGGCCGAGCCTTGGCAGGATGTGCGCACGCCAATCTTTATAGTGATGGCTATGTTCACAAAAGGCATTATAGACGCTTTACACGCCCCCACGGGGTTCATTTCTTGATTCCTCGCAGGGACTTGTCAAGTTGGGCAGTCGCCGAGGCAGCATGGGGAAGCGGAGACGCCCACGTCCAATCAACTGCCACGCGTCGACCAAGGCCGCAGGCTATTGGGGCCCGCGGCACTCCACACTTGACCTTCGGCTTTGCCTCGAAGCCAAGCCCAAGCGCGCCTAGGGCCCAGGGGCTACTGTCAATGTTCTGGGAACGGGGGTCCCCAGACTTGCCTGCCTGCGGCCCACGGCGTGGCTTTGCTAGCAGGCCTGTATGGCCCATCTTCATCAACAAGGCATTCAAGACCTTTGCGAGGGGCCAAGCCTCGTGAGGCGGACGATGCAAGACCTCCTCAGGAGCGGCCTCGCCAGGCGGGCTCGCGAGGGGCGGAGAGATCAAGGCACGGCAAACCTTGCGAGGTTCCCATGACGTGAGCCGTGACGACCAAAGACAGGCGGGCGCCAGCGCACGCAGCGTCCTTTTTTACTCTTTGGTGCTAAGAGGGCAATCACAGGCGTGGAGTACCGAGGCATCAAGCAAAGGTTTCCATATCGGTGCAACGAGACCAATACGAGCAGGACGGCAAGACGAAGGTCACCATGGAGCAAGGCGGCGTCACCACTAGAGCCTTTTGCAAGCGAAGACAACTTTTGTTAGGATAAGCTGTACTAGCTGTCAGGATAAGCTCAATATTTGGGGAGAGGACCAGGGCCTCTATAAATAGAACTAACCACCACCGTAGCTAGGGGACCTCATCAGAGACTAGGGTGACCTGATCTTAGACTAGAACTAGTTCATCCCCACAATCACATCCACCAAGCACGAGAACACCTCTCCTCAGGAGGCTATTCTTCCCCCTATACTATTCATCCTCAGCCGGAGAGGCAATCCACCACCACCACACTATAGTAGGGTATTACACCACAACGGTGGACCAAACCAGTATAAATCTTGTGTCCTTTGTGTTGCGAGTTCGTCGAGTTAGTTCGTAAGATCTTAGCTGAGTTAGGGTGTGGATCAGTAGGGGGGAATCCTCGCGCGCACTCCAGAATTCGAACCTTAAGTGTTTTACCGGAACCCGTGATCCGACAACTGTGACGAGCTCACCTTCGCGATTGAACGCATGTTCCATGGTATGGGGCCTTGTAGGAACGTCTCCATCAGAGTTGATTGGCGTCACGGTGGCTTCAACATTCACAATAGCTTCAGGCTCCACATTGTCTTCAGCCATGACAGAGTCATTGGCTTCAGTGGCGTTGTTGGTGGCAGCCTCAGGGTTTTCAACCTCCATCTGTTCAAGGACTGGAGGGTCGGGCACAATCACATTCTCCTTGAGAATGACTTGATCACTTGCTGGGGGTGTGGCTTCTTTTTCTTATTCTCTTTCTTCTTCGGCTGATGCAGCCGGAATGTCTTCAGCAGTCTTGGCTTCAAACTCTGAGGTAGTCGTAGAAGGAGTGGCTTCAGGAAACACTTGATGTGCTACTGAGCTAGTGTGTTGCGCTTCTCCTTCTGGAATGGTGGACATGGAGACTTGTGGCCGGAGGTCCTTGCGAAGCCTGCGAAACGCTAGCGATGCCTTTGGAGATGGAGTGGTCCATTCCATTTAATTATCGTCGTCAAGCATCGGAGTGGTGACTTGAGGTGGTGGTGTTCTTGGTGTCTCATCTTGTACAGGGGTTTCTTGTTGTTGTCGCTCCGCCCATCAGTCATCTTGAGCAATTGGCGTAAGTGGACGACAAATGCTAATGAGTTCACTGCTCGTGAGAGCAGGCGATGATACCGACTGGGGCTGGAGCTGAGGAAGGACTACATCATCATGCACATTGTCTTCATGACCAATGTCTTCAGCTGTGTTGGGGTCAACAGCCGGAACTTCTTCACTTGCATGAGCCTCTGTGGAAGCAGGCTCATGGATCATAAGTTGACGCTCTTGGTTGGTTGAAGCAGGAAGAGCGACGAAGATAGGTTCAATGATGAGGGGCTCTGGGGCAGCATCACGCTCTTTGTTTGAAGACTTTGAAGCCTTTGTCTTCAATTTCTTCTTGGAGGGAGCATCATCAGATGTATCCTTGTGCTTCCTCTTCCTGGCTTTGGCCTCAACCCGTTGTGTCTTCTTCATTTCTGAAGCTGCTGAGGGGGCTTTTGGCATAGAGCCAGTCATACTGGCAGGGAAGACAATGCGAGGTTCTTCCTGCCTTTGAGGTTCGGATTGGGCCGTAGCAAACTTCTTCTTTTGCTTGGCAGCCATCTTGGGGTCGATGCCAGGACGCCCAAGAGCCTTTCTCTTTTCAGCTTCTCTTGGGCGTCCTGGCATCGACCCCAAGATGGCTGCCAAGCAAAAGAAGAAGTTTGCTACGGCCCAATCCGAACCTCAAAGGCAGGAAGAACCTCGCATTGTCTTCCCTGCCAGTATGACTGGCTCTATGCCAAAAGCCCCCTCAGCAGCTTCAGAAATGAAGAAGACACAACGGGTTGAGGCCAAAGCCAGGAAGAGGAAGCACAAGGATACATCTGATGATGCTCCCTCCAAGAAGAAATTGAAGACAAAGGCTTCAAAGTCTTCAAACAAAGAGCGTGATGCTGCCCCAGAGCCCCTCATCATTGAACCTATCTTCGTCGCTCTTCCTGCTTCAACCAACCAAGAGCGTCAACTTATGATCCATGAGCCTGCTTCCACAGAGGCTCATGCAAGTGAAGAAGTTCCGGCTGTTGACCCCAACACAGCTGAAGACATTGGTCATGAAGACAATGTGCATGATGATGTAGTCCTTCCTCAGCTCCAGCCCCAGTCGGTATCATCGCCTGCTCTCACGAGCAGTGAACTCATTAGCATTTGTCGTCCACTTACGCCAATTGCTCAAGATGACTGATGGGCGGAGCGACAACAACAAGAAACCCCTGTACAAGATGAGACACCAAGAACACCACCACCTCAAGTCACCACTCCGATGCTTGACGACGATAATTAAATGGAATGGACCACTCCATCTCCAAAGGCATCGCTAGCGTTTCGCAGGCTTCGCAAGGACCTCCGGCCACAAGTCTCCATGTCCACCATTCCAGAAGGAGAAGCGCAACACACTAGCTCAGTAGCACATCAAGTGTTTCCTGAAGCCACTCCTTCTACGACTACCTCAGAGTTTGAAGCCAAGACTGCTGAAGACATTCCGGCTGCATCAGCCGAAGAAGAAAGAGAATAAGAAAAAGAAGCCACACCCCCAGCAAGTGATCAAGTCATTCTCAAGGAGAATGTGATTGTGCCCGACCCTCCAGTCCTTGAACAGATGGAGGTTGAAAACCCTGAGGCTGCCACCAACAACGCCACTGAAGCCAATGACTCTGTCATGGCTGAAGACAATGTGGAGCCTGAAGCTATTGTGAATGTTGAAGCCACCGTGACGCCAATCAACTCTGATGGAGACGTTCCTACAAGGCCCCATACCATGGAACATGCGTTCAATCGCGAAGGTGAGCTCGTCACAGTTGTCGGATCACGGGTTCCGGTAAAACACTTAAGGTTCGAATTCTGGAGTGCGCGCGAGGATTCCCCCCTACTGATCCACACCCTAACTCAGCTAAGATCTTACGAACTAACTCGACGAACTCGCAACACAAAGGACACAAGATTTATACTGGTTTGGTCCACCGTTGTGGTGTAATACCCTACTATAGTGTGGTGGTGGTGGATTGCCTCTCCGGCTGAGGATGAATAGTATAGGGGGAAGAATAGCCTCCTGAGGAGAGGTGTTCTCGTGCTTGGTGGATGTGATTGTGGGGATGAACTAGTTCTAGTCTAAGATCAGGTCACCCTAGTCTCTGATGAGGTCCCCTAGCTACGGTGGTGGTTAGTTCTATTTATAGAGGCCCTGGTCCTCTCCCCAAATATTGAGCTTATCCTGACAGCTAGTACAGCTTATCCTAACAAAAGTTGTCTTCGCTTGCAAAAGGCTCTAGTGGTGACGCCGCCTTGCTCCATGGTGACCTTCGTCTTGCCGTCCTGCTCGTATTGGTCTCGTTGCACCGATATGGAAACCTTTGCTTGATGCCTCGGTACTCCACGCCTGTGATTGCCCTCTTAGCACCAAAGAGTAAAAAAGGACGCTGCGTGCGCTGGCGCCCGCCTGTCTTTGGTCGTCACGGCTCACGTCATGGGAACCTCGCAAGGTTTGCCGTGCCTTGATCTCTCCGCCCCTCGCGAGCCCGCCTGGCGAGGCCGCTCCTGAGGAGGTCTTGCATCGTCCGCCTCACGAGGCTTGGCCCCTCGCAAAGGTCTTGAATGCCTTGTTGATGAAGATGGGCCATACAGGCCTGCTAGCAAAGCCACGCCGTGGGCCGCAGGCAGGCAAGTCTGGGGACCCCCGTTCCCAGAACATTGACAATATCATTGAACAATATGTGGTTTGACGACTTAAGATCAAACCACAGGCAGCTGAAGGTCATTCTTCCTTAAGATCAAAGAGGGGCATATCATTGAAGATCTCCGCCTCTTGCTTACTCTTGATCAGCATCTCTAGAGCTTCATCACCAAGGTCTTCATCGCTGGACAGATCAATGGTGTCTTCCTCATTACGCAGAACGACAGCAGGAGTCAAGTTATGCCCAGAAACTTTCTTGGGCTTCTTGGTCTTCTTGGTCCTCTTGGACACGCGAGACATGTCTTCAGACTGCACACTGGGTTGACAAGGTGCAGTGGCCAATGGCTTCACAGTCGAAGCAGTTGGTGCAACAGAGGGCTTCGAAGGCTTTGTTTTCTTCTTCTACTTTGGTGGTGCTGGCGCTTCTTCAGAGTCAGCGTCATCAGCAGATTGATCCACGGTGGCCCTCTGAGAAGCAATGTGGGAGAGGAGCCCATCGAAGCTCGTGAAGGGGCCGATGACATTGGGATTGGCTTCACGTGTGCCATCCGGCATTGGAGCAGACGGGCCAGGGTTGAAGTTAAGTCTGAGTTCCTTCCTGTTCTTCGTAGCTGACTCCTTGGCAAACTGGTAGTTGCGCTTGAAGAGGTTGTCGTCACGACACCATAGCAAAGATGATGGGTCGGCATTTTCAGGTTGCGGTCCTCTAACCATTCAAGGATAGAAACCTTGAGCAATAGCTTCAGTCTTCGACTTTGGATGCAGATTCTTGTAGAGAATATCGCCCCATGGGCGGTTGATGGCATTCTTCTTAGTGTATTCGACAGTGACAAAGTTGTACTTGAACCACTGTTCTGCCTAATATCTTCGGATCCATTGGATACGGGTCTTACGCTGGTTGTAGTTCTCCTTAGGATCTGTCTTGTATAGTTCATGCAGATCTGGAGGCAGATCTAGAGCTGTATTGCCACGGCGCTGCCTGCCACCTTTCCTAGCCGACTTCTCAGTGGCCATGATATTCAAGCAGATAGGCTTCAGAATGGTGAAAGGCTTCTGTCTACTGGTTAGACAAGAACTGGCTTCGGGAGAGTGAATATGATGCTGCAAGAACTCTGCACATGAATGCAGACTATGAGAACCTGGGGATTCTCCCACGGACATGTACCTGTAACATCATTAGAGATGCGAGGGAAGGGAAGAGGTCATATGCATCCTCAGAAGATTTTTAAGATAAATCAATTTTATGACATTGACCTCATAATGCGAAGACATTCACTTATTTGAAGAG
The DNA here is from genome assembly GCF_056163025.1 of Triticum urartu. Lineage (NCBI taxonomy): Eukaryota > Viridiplantae > Streptophyta > Magnoliopsida > Poales > Poaceae > Triticum > Triticum urartu. The sequence continues at coordinate 431,114,439 of NC_141879.1, forward strand.
AGTTGGTTCGAGATTTGTATGAATCCCTGAATAGGTACAAGTGAGGAATCTAACTAGTTATGAAGCATAAGTGAATACCTTTGGGATGATATGAGATGCAGAAAGGGACAGATCCAGAGTTGGAAGTGTAGAAACCACTTTTGGTTGAAGTGGATGGATTTGACGGATCAAAAAGACAGTAAAAAGTGAGATTTAATTACCACTGTCGAACTGCTAGACGAGGTAGAGAAGGAAGCCGAGCAGTCCAATCTCCCATGCCCTAACTTGGCAGCGGAAGACACCTACAGCGGCGGCAGAGAGAATGTGGTCCGCAGCCGGCGTGAGGACGGTGTGGAAGAAGTCGCGGCAGCTAAGCGCTTTGTCTCCAGCGTCGACGCGAGCTAGCGGTAGCACTAGGGTTTGAGCGAGGTGGAAGGGGAGATAATGACCGCGTGGGGTGAGTATTTATAAGGTAAAGGGCTGCACAGCGCAATTACGCAGCTGCCCCTGGCGGTTCACATCTGATGGACACGTGGCATGCATGCAACTTGTTGAAAGTTGTTCCGTGTTCCCACGCACGCCTGGTTTGTCGGGAGGTCGTTCCGGCTTCTCCGCTATTTAGGAAAATGAGATATAGCATTGAAAACAGGTTTAAATGTGTGTCTCTATATCTTCAGCTGACAAGGACACAGTGAAGACATTTGACACGTTTCAACAGAATGCATATGACTAGATAGATAGAGTTTGAGGAACAAGCACAGAAGGGGTTAGGGTCCAATCACATTCACTTAGTTCAAAAAATTGCAAGTTTGAAGACATAGCTACAACTGAATGTTGTAGAGGACAGAACACCATATATATGTATATATCAAAAGGACCAAATCAACATTGCGACAATAAACCTTGAAGACCAATCAATGTTGAAGACAAACCAAATGCGAAGATAATGCAATCATGACACCAAAAGAAAGTCGTCGAGAAAGTTTTGGTGGTGGCGTTACCCACTGTATAGGAAGTATTAGACCCAGACACAGTGCACAATTATCGTGGTGCTCCGAAGTCAAATTCTGTGTTAATGTATTCACACTTAGAGTGTATGTCTTCATTGATTGAAGATATACGTTACTTCGTGTGTTGCACATCTAAGTCATCAATATGCATAAGCGTTAGGATGTGTGTCCAATCACAGGACATTTGAGGATTCAAAGATATTTAGCTCACACTGCAACTTGCAAAACCTATTCTCATCCAAGGGCTTTGTGAAGATATCTGCCAATTACTCTTCAGTGTTAACGTGAATGATATCAATATCTTCCTTCATGACATGATCTCTGAGAAAGTGATGACGGATCTAAATGTGCTTTGTCTTCGAGTGCTGAACTGGATTGTTGGCAATGTTGATGACGCTTTTGTTGTCGCAGTAGAGTAGCACATGCTTCAGGTGGATGCCGTAGTCCTTGAGGGTTTGCCTCATCCATAGAATTTGAGCGCAGCAAGATACAACAACATGTATTCAGATTCAGTAGTGGACAGAGATACTCAGTTCTGCTTCTTTGAAGACCAACAGACAAGAGATCGTCCAAGAAAGTGACATGTGCCTGATGTGGACTTCTGATCAACCTTGTCACCAGCATAATCAGCATCTGAGAATCCAACAAGATCAAACTCTGAGCCCTTTGGATACCATAATCCTAGCGTTGGGGTGTAAGCCAAATATCGAAGAATTCGCTTCACTAGTAAGTGATGGATTCCTTTGGAGTCACTTGGAATCGGGCACACATGCAAATGCTAAGCATTATTTCTGGCCTAGATGCACAGAAGTAGAGTAAAGAACCAATCATGGAGCGGTATACCTTTTGATCGAACTCTTTACCATTATCGTCGGGGCGCAAATGACTTTTGGTTGGCATTGGCGTCGTGTACCCTTTGTAGTCTTGCATTCCAAACTTCTTCAGGAAATATTTGAGGTATTTTTCTTGTGATATGAAAATGGCATTACTCTGCTAACGGATTTGAAGACCAAGGAAGAACTTCAACTCACCCATCATTGACATTTGATATTGCTCTTGCATCATATGGCCAAATTAATCATTGTATCTCTTTTCAGTGCAGCCGAAGATAGTGTCATCCACATAGATTTGGCATAAAGATAGTTCACCATAATATGTCTTCATGAAGAGTGTGGGATCTAGGGATCTAGTTTTGAAGCCTTTGCTCTTCAGGAAGTCTTTGAGTGTGTCATACCAAGCTCGAGGTGCTTGTTTGAGGCCATACAGTGCCTTGTTGAGCTTGTATACCATATCAGGACGCTTTGGGTCTTTAAAACCAGGTGGTTGTGCAACATACACTTCTTCTTCAATTTTGCCGTTGAGGAAGGCACTCTTTACATCCATTTGGTACAGAAGAATGTTTTTGTGGTTGGCATAGGCAAGCAGTATGCGAATGGCTTCAAGCCTAGCCACAGGAGCAAATGTTTCATCGAAGTCAATCCCTTCAACTTGTGTGTAACCTTGAGCAATGAGACGAGCTTTGCTTCTGACGACTTGACAATGCTCATCTTGTTTGTTGCGATAGATCCATTTGGTGCCTATGATATTGTGCTTGTGAAGATGAGGACACTTCACTAGCTCCCATACATTGTTCAGCTCGAACTATTGAAGCTCTTCTTGCATGGCTTGAACCCATTCAGGTTCCATGAAGGCTTCATCAACTTTCTTGGGTTTAGATATCGAGACAAATGCAAAGTGCCCACAAAAATTTGCAAGTTGTGTTGCTCTTGAATGAGTGAGTGGTCCAGGTGCATTGATGCTATCAATAATCTTCTCAATATGTACTTCATTTGAAACACGTGGATGGACTGGACGAAGATTTTTCTCTTGCTGATCATTGTCTTCATCTTCAGCATTGGCTTCAGGATGAGCAGTATCTTCAGGCTGATTAGGTGCAGAAATGATGATTTCCTCTTCAGCCTATGCCTCTGACGGTATGATTTCTCTAGTACCCATAAGCTTGATAGATTCACTTGGCGTAGCTTCATCTAGCACATTTGGCAGGTGCTCTCTTTGTGAGCCGTTAGCCTCATCGAACCGCACATCCACAGTTTCAACCACTTTGTAATGAAAGAGGTTGAAGACTTTGTAGGAAGGAGTGTGAATCCTTTCCATAGCCAAGCATAAATCCTTCATGTGCTTTCAGTGCAAATTTTGAAGTGTGATGCGGATCCTTGATCCAACACCTAGCACCACGTACTCTAAAGTAGCTGACGTTTGGCTTCTTACCAGTCAGGAGCTCATATGATGTCTTCTTTAGGAACTTGTGAAGATAAACACGGTTGATGACGTGGCATGCAGTATCAATAGCTTCGAGCCAAACCTTCCTTGGAGTCTTGTACTCATCAAGCATCGTCTGTGCCATCTCAATGAGGGTTCGGTTCTTGCACTCCACAATGCCATTCTACTGAGGTGTGTATGGAGCCGAGAACTCATGAGTAATCCCCAATGTATCAAGATAAGTGTTGAGGCCGGTGTTCTTGAATTCTATGTCGTTGTCACTTCGGATGTGCTTGATCTTGATGCCATAGTTGGTCATGGCATGATTGGCGAATCATCTGAAGACATCCCACACTTCAATCTTGTAGAGAATTATGTGCACCCATGTATATCTTGAGTAATCATCAACTATGATGAAGCCATAGAGGCAAGCAGTGGTAGTAAGGGTAGAGTAGTGAGTAGGGCCGAATAAGTCCATGTGAACTAGCACGAAGGGACGTTTCATATTCATGATTGTCTTCGAGGGATGCTTGGCCCGAGTCATCTTTCCAGCTTCGCAGGCACCGCATAGATGATCCTTCTTGAACTTGACACCTTCGATGCCTATGACATGCTTCTTCTTCACGAGAGTGTGCAAGTTCCTCATGCCAGCATGCCCTAGCCTCCGATGCCAGAGCCGGCACTCTGAAGCTTTTGCTATAAGACATACAACCAGCTGTGGTCCTGCAGAGAAATCTACCATATATAGATCGTCCTTTCTATATCCTTCGAAGACTAGAGATTTGTCAGATTCCATAAGCACAAGTCAATGATATTTTCCAAATATCACAATCATGTTCAGGTCACAAAGCATTGAGACAGAAATTAAGTTGAAACCAAGGGATTCAACAAGCATGTCTTTATCCATGTGCTGATCCCTTGAGATTGCAACTCTACCTAGGCCCAATACCTTGCTTTTACCAGTGTCAGCAAATGTGATGTGACTTTTGTCAGACGGACGTAAGGTTGAATCCATAAGAAGACTTCGATCACCAGTCATGTGGTTAGTGCATCCACTGTCCATGACCCACTCAGAAGCCTTTGGTGTCGTACCCTACAGTGCAGTTTGGGGGATAGGCTTCACCAAGGGACATGTGAAGCATAAACATTTGACAAACAAGCATATTATCAAATTTCAGTTCCTAGTTATGGAAGATAGGATGTTTGTCAAGAAATCCCAGGATGAAATACATAGTAAGACCATTTGGACATTTTATCTTGCGTCTCACAAGATGTTTTAGGTCCCCAGCATAAGCATCAGAAGCTTTTGATTTCCGGCTAGAGACCATTCCTTGCAAAAGAGAGTTAATTCTTCTTAACCACCCACATCTTTAGGGGTGGATTAGAAGCAATGAGTCTAAGTGCAGCATCTGAGAATTTAGGCTATGGAGCCCTAGCAAATAGCCTTGCAGGAGGTGTATAATACTCATAAGAATAAGAAGAAAAGTTCTTGGTCTTATGCACATAGCGGTTTGACGAAACATGCTCATATTCATAAGTCCGAGTATGGTTTCCCTGCAAAAAATTTGCGTTAGGGTGACTCTTATGAGACCTCTGTCTGTACGAAGCCTTTGAAACATATGAAGCCTTTGGTCTGGGGTTTGTCTTCTTCCCGGGTGGGGTCATGATGACATTCACAGGAAGCTTCTCAAGACAACTTTTGGGCACCCAGATCTTCTTCAGAGGAGGCCCATTCCTGCAGTTAGTACCAATATACCTGGCAAACACTTCACCATTTTGATTCTTAAACAATCTATAATTTGCATCAAAGGATTTATCAATAATAATCGAGTTAGCACAAGTGAAGCTAGATAAGGTAGATGGATCCACTGAAGGTCCCTTTGCAACAACCCATGTGGTTGTGGGGTACTGCTCAGGCTTCCAGTATGAACCATCATCATTCATTTTTCTCTCAAACCAAACACTCTCTTTCCTAGGGTTTCGGTTCAGAATCTGTTTCTTGAGGACATCACAAAGAGTCTGATGCCCTTTGAGGCTTTTGTACATCCCTGTTTCAAGCAATGTCTTCAACCTAGGATTCTCATCAGCAATAGTAGTGGTATCCTCAAAAGAGGGGTTAGTTTCCACATCAGCAGTTGAAGACATAGCAACAGTAGAAGTAGCAGAACATTCAGCAACAGAGACAACATTATCACGCTCAAGACATTTTAAACATGGTGTCTCAAAGTCTTCCTGAGCGGTACTGATCTGTTGAGCGCGAAGTGACTCATTCTCCTTTTGTAGATCTTCATGAGACGCTCTCAGTTTCTCAAGTTCTTGCTTCCTTTGAAGATAATCATAGGAAAGCTTCTCATGAGTAGCTGAGAGTGTTTCATGACAACTTTCAAGTTCTGCATACTTAACATGAAGATTTTTAATGTCTTCAACTAAGGACTGAGTTCGAGTCATTTTCGCGTCCAACAGGTCATCGCTTTTGTCTAGCAACTTTTCAATGTGTTCCATAGCATTTTATTATTCTGTTGCAATTTTAGCAAGTGTTTAGTAGCTAGGTTTAGATTCACATTCAGAGTCATCTTCACTGGATGTTTGAAAGCAAGCATCACGTGAGTTTACCTTGGCACCACGTGCCATGAAGTAGTAGGTAGGAGCAGAGTCATCCTCGTCATCAGCATTAGCGTTGGTGACGATGTCATTCTCTTCAGTGTTGAAGATGGACTTGGCGACATAGGCTGAAGCTAGAGCTAGGCTTGCCACGCCTGAAACGGACTCCTCCTTCGACTCCACCTCCGCCTCCTCAGAAGCAGACTCCTCCTCTGAATCAATCTCCTTCCCATCAAACGCACGAGCCTTGCTTGATGAGCTCTTCTTGTATGATGAAGGCTTTGATGAAGATTTTGAGGATTTCTTCTTCTTCTTCTTGTCATCAAAATCATATTCTTTGCTCTTCTTCTTATTCTTCTTCTTGGTCACATTGTCCCATTGAGGACACTCAGAGATGTAGTGACCAGGTTTCTTGCATTTGTGGCATGTTCTCTGTCAGTGTCAAAACCGGCCGATCACGGGTAGGGGGTCCCGAACCGTGTGTCTGAGGATCGAAGGTAACAGGAGGCAGGGGACACGATGTGTACCAAGGTTCGAACCCTCTTAATGGAGGTAATACCCTACTTCCTGCTTGATTGACTTTGATGAGTAAAGGGGTTACAAGAGTTGATCTACCTCGAGATCGTAATGGCTAAACCTAGATGTCTAGCCTGTATGATTGTGATTGTATCTACAGACTAAACCCTCCAGTTTATATAGACACCGGAGGGACCTAGGGCTATACAGAGTCAGTTTACAGAGAAAGGAATCTTCATATTCGAATGCCAAGCTTGCCATCCACGCAAAGGAGAGTCCTATCCGGACATGGGGGGGAGTCTTCTATTTTGTATCTTCATGGCCCACCAGTCCAGCCCATGCCACATAGCCCGAATGCCCGGGGACCCCCTAATCCAGGACTCCCTCAATAGCCCCTGAACCAGGCTTCAATAACGACGTGTCCGGCATGCAAATTATCTTCGGCATTGCAAGGCGGGTTCCTCCTCCGAACAATTCAAAGTAGTTGACCAAAAGAACTATATTCGGCTCTATACAATAGTTACAACCCTGGACCACAAGGGCAAAATACTTAAACAAAAATAGGTAATGTCCTCTGACAACTTTTTCGGCGAGGCGTTGTGCTCCAGCCTTTATTATTATTTCGAACCATTTTTCAGCCTCCCGTTTCGCGTTTCGAGGCACGGTTTTTATTGACACGTCTTGTCAAAGCAGAGATCGTGTCCCCTTATTGCGAGATTCTTATCAATACGGTTTTGGGTAACCCGACCGTGCCATTTACACAACTCCTTGGGAATAGGCGAGTTTGAAGGCTCATGGGGGATGTTTGATATTCACTGCCTTTATAAGAAGATATGGGTCCATCTTTTTACCCCATGCCTTCTTCCTCATCATCCCATCTTCCCTCAAGCTCCAACATCCAAGCGCCAAGCTCTCCCCTCGCTGCCAAGTACTCCAGTCATGTCCGGATCCGGCTTGGAAGGCCAGTGGATGGCCTCCTCCGTGACGGAGAAGGACATCAAAGAGCTTCGGGAAGCGAGGTATTTGACAACGGAGATCGGGCATAGACTCTCTGCCAAAGAGCAAGTCATCCCCACTCCATAACCCGGTGAGAGGGTCGTATTCCTCCCTCAATTTCTCTGCGGACTAGGGTTTCCCCTACACCCCTTTGTCTGAGGTCTCATGTTCTATTATGGGCTGGATTTTCATGATCTGGCCCCTAATTCCTTTCTCCACATCTCGGTGTTTATCGTCATGTGTGAGGCATTCCTCTGCATCCCTCCACACTTCGGCCTATGGCTCAAAATTTTCAGTGTGAAGCCGAAGGTAGTCGACGGGAAACACGCAGATTGCGGCGGTGCCATGATAAGCAAACTTCCCAAAGTTATCTGGCCCAAAGGGGCCTTTGTGGATACCATCAAGATATGACAACAGGAGTGGTTTGATATCACTGAACCCCGCGACACCAAGTGGGCAGTCACCCCTGCATTTAGATCCGGACCCCCGCTGCGGCTTGTGTCTAGGACCAACAAGGGTCTGGATTAGGGATCATCCGATGAGGTGCTGACGCTAAAGAAGTCCATCAAGAATATCATAGAGAAAATACCAGCCTCGCAGATGTGATCCAGGTGATGCTCATCCGCTGGTCCCTTCCCTGCCAACGCCAGTCTCTCCATATGTGGGAGTTCAATCCGGAAGGGCCACGGATCCTGACGCGATTCTTTGGCACAACGCATAAAGCGATCTGGAAGCTACTCTTCAAGACTCAAAAGTCATGGCCGGAGACGTCCGAAGACATCGGCCTCGACTGCAATCATCCAGCCACCCTAGTAAGTGCTATTTTTTCTAACATAACATAGTGAATTAAACAAAAGAGGGGATAGACTGAAAATTCTATTTTATAACACAGGGCTGAACGAAGAAGGCGGAGCGGATCAGATGTCCAGCTCCATTGCCTGAAAACCGAGAAAACCCTCTTTTAATGAAGATGCTGGTCCTGGAGCCCTATCAAGCGAAGGAGAAAAAGGTCCGGAAGAAGAACGAGGGAGCCAAAGATGGCACCTGCCGCAAAGGTACTCTAGATGCGGTGTCCGGAGAGACCAACACTCACTCCTCCGAGGAAGATGAAGACGTGGAGGAGGGGGCGGAATGCAATCCTTCCCTGAAGGGGAGGAAGACGTAGAGGGTGGCCTTCGAAGACCCTGAGGTGGGGGTGTCTAAAAGGGGAAAATTATCCCTCCCAGACGGCTTGGATTCAGACGCCGAAGCCCCTTGCCGAATCGTGAGTATCAGAAGATGCCGCACATAAGTCCGGTTTTGATGATTATGGTATTGACGTTTTGAATGGCGCAGGCCGGCCCACGATCTTCCCCAACAATCATCGGAGGGGAACTCCTTGGATCCAAGGATGATGGAGAGCGAGTCACTTTCGCGAGCCTCCATGCCTCTCACCAAGGATGACACCGAGGTGTTGTCCTGAAGGGCCTCTCTGGGGCACGAGGCGATACGGGAAGCCAGCAAAACGACACCAGAAGGTAACACTTCGGTCACCGAAAACATGGGGGTAACAATCCTCTTGAGGGCTGATGGCGGGGGTCTAGACCAGTCTGATCATTAGCCGGATATTACTCCAGAAACCCAAATGGCTCTAGAGCCGAATAACCAACCCTCCTTGGGGGAGGAGGGAGTGCCAACTCCCATGGCGACCTTCGCTAGTCCGGAGGCCCCGAATACACTGATGGAGAGGCACTACAACGAGCTTCCATCGTGGAGGAGCACCGCACCCTGATGGGTGCGGTGGTTGAAAAGGTTCAGTCTGCCAAGAACGGACTGAACGAGGCCTTTGCTAGCCTGCTAACAGGCTTCGAGGTATGCAATGTAATATTCCTGACCGCTTTTCCTACGAAAATATACTTGTGTATAAATAGTAGGCCCTGAGACTTTGATCGTACATTTTGTTAATCAAAAGGAGGCAGACCGAGGATCAATAACTTTTGCAGGAGCAAATGTACTTTTATATGTTGAAATGTAGGATTCACTGCTAGCGGCGACTGCCCAGGCCGCTGAGGTACCCGAACTCAAGCATCAGCTGGGACTAGCCGATGAGGATCGCGTCCGCATCAATAAGGGTTTTGATGAGGCGCAGGGTATGTTATTAAAATGTTTCGTTCAGGCCCATACCTTTGGAGTTAAAGCTCATGTGCTGCTATGTGCGTGATTGCATGTAGCACAACTACAGTTGAGGCCCTTAGGGGTGAACTTACCCAGGCCCAGGAGCAGGCAAGGGTGAACAGGGCGGCCGATGACTTGAAGTACGAACAGGCTGTCCGCTCCCAGTACGAGGAGCGGGTGGCCGAAGTAGACAAATGTAACGCCCTCGATGCGGCTATAGCTCCCACGTGTCGAGGCACGACTTAGAGACATAACCGCATTGAAAGCAATGTCGCAAGTTAGGCAATCATCACAACATCCCATGTAATATAGATAATAAAAGGGGAGATACATAATTGGCTTACACTCGCCACGTCAATCAAGTACATAAATAGTATTACAACATCCAAACACTCATGGCCCGACTACGGCACCAAAATAAAAGATAACCCAACATGCGACACGGTCCCGGTCACCCCCAACTGTGCACCACTACTGATCATCAGGGAAAGACACGTAGTATCGTTGAGAGTCCTCGTCGAACTCCCACTTGAGCTCAAGCGCGTCCCCTGGAGCGGAATCATCAGGCCCTGCATCTGGTTTGGAAGTAATCTGTGAGCCACAGGGACTCAGCAATCTCGCACCCTCGCAATCAAGACTATTTAAGCTTAATAGGAAAGGCAAGGTAAATATATGTGGAGCTGCAGCAAGCGACTAGCATATATGGTGGCTATCCTGTTCGCTAAAGAGAGCGAGAAGAGGAGGCAAGGCGTGAATGAGAAACTAGAGGACAACCTGCGCAAGCATTACTCCAACACCGTGTTCACTTCCCGGACTCCGCCGAGAAGAGACCATCACGGTAACTCACACTGTTGATTCATTTTAATTAAGTTAAGGTTCAAGTTATCTACAACCGGATATTAACAAATTCCCATCTGCCCATAACCGCGGGCACGGCTTTCGAAAGTTCAAATCCCTGCAGGGGAGTCCCAACTTAGCCCATGACAAGCTCTCACGGTCAACGGAGGAATAGACCTCCTCCCGAGACGTTCCGATCAGACTCGGTACCTCAGTTCTTCAAGACACTTCGACAGGTTAGAACAAATCCAGCAACACCACCCAGATGTGCAGACAAATCCCGATAGGAGCTGCACATATCTCATTCTCAGGGCACACCGGATGAGCAAGACGTCGGGTAGGCCAGCCCAGAGTTGCCCCTGGTAGCCCCGGACATCGCTCGGTTGGACCAACACTCAGAGGAGCACTGGCCCCGGGGGGGGGCTTAAATAAGATGACCCTCGGGCTCCGGAAACCCAAGGGAAAAAGAGGCTAGGTGGCAAATGGTAAAACCAAGGTTGGGAATTGCTGGAAAAGCTTTAATCAAGGCGAACTATCAAGGGGTTCCCATTATAACCCAACCGCGTAAGGAACGCAAAATCCGGGAACATAACACCGATATGACGGAAACTAGGGCGGCAAGAGTGGAACAAAACACTAGGCGATAGGCCGAGCCTTCCACCCTTTACCAAGTATATAGATGCATTAAGATAACATGGCAATATAATAGTATCCCAACAAGTAAATAAATGTTCCAACAAGGAACGGTCTCCAATCTTCACCTACAACTAGCAACGCTATAAGAGGGGCTGAGCAAAGCGGTAACATAGCCAATCAACGGTTTGCTAGGACATGGTGGGTTAGAGGTTTGACATGGCAATTTGGGAGGCTTGAAAGCAAGTGGTAGGCATCGTAGCATGGCATAGCAAAAGAGCGAGCATCTAGCATAGCAAAGATAGTAGTGATTTCGAGGGTATGATCATCTTGCCTGCAAAGTTGTCAGAGTTGACTGGATCCTCGAAAGCAAACACAACGGGTTCCTCGTTAGCGAACTCGTCTCCCGGCTCTACCCAAACAAGACAAACAAGCAACAAGGACACAATCAACCACGTGCAAGGCTCAAACAATATGATGCAAGGATGGTATGCTATCCAGGATGCGATGCGGGATGCATATGCAAGATTTGACAAGGGATGTATGAACCTGGCCTCAACTTGGAAATCCAAGTGTGCCACTGGAAATATGAGATGAAATTGCTTGAAAACGATATAAAGAACGCCGGAATCGGAGTTATGGTTTGGAAATGGCAAGCAATTCAAATATGACCACGTTCTGCGATTTACAGCAAGTAGCCATCTAAATGTAACAAGATGAACATTCTACAGCACTCAAACATGGCATAAAAATACATGGCAGGGATGCATTCATGATGCTTAACAAAAGTCTAGCACTGAGCTATAGCCAAATCATCCATTAACAGGTTCAAACAAGCATGGCAAAAATGCATTTGACAAACAGATTTCAGACTTCGTGAAATTAACACTTGTCTGGAATTTCAGATCAGATAGCACTCTTCGGAGCATGAAAGCTATATGCTACAAGACCTGAACATGGCAAGGTAAAGCATGGCATGGAGCTACTCAAAGAGCTTAACAAAAGTCCCTTAGTGACCTTGAGCCAAAAGGGATCAGAAAATACAATTGCAAGCATGTGAACATGGCAAAAACATAAACAGATCACAGACTTAGTGAAAACTGGAGCATGCTGAAACAGATATCAAGTAGGCATGTTTACGAGCTCGATGCACTCACTACAGAGCAAGTCATGACAAACTAAGCATACATCCATCAAGAATACACAAAATACAAGCTATACATGGCAAGAACAATAACATAGCATGCACGGATCAACTACAACATCATCTGCAAAATTGCTAACAAGTAGACAATCTGCCCAGATTGACGAAATAGCAAAAGTAGAGCTCGATTGACTCAAGCTAGGGTGCTCCATGATTGCAAAAAAAGACATGGATGGATAGATCACTACAAGATTAACAAAACATCCTTACTGATTATCCTCAAAAGAGGCACGGATCACTAGGAAACAACATGAACATATGGCCAGATGAGATAAACAGCTCAAGGACTTAGTGGAAATGCTAAGTCCCTGAAATCAGCATTACCAAGTGCCTCACTTTGCAAGCTTGTGCTAGTTACCACACACATCACAAAAATACATGGGTTGCACCTCTGGAAAGATGGCAAAACCCTTAACAAAACATATGTAGAGCTCCTGGGCATATCATGCACACAATAATCATGGCAAAAATGACAAATATCTAAATGGAGCAGCAGATCTGACAATTATCTCAAGTAGCACTCTTCTAACAGCATTTCGGGCATCAAGATGAATGAAAATGATGCAATGAGATGAAATGATGTACTCTCTGAGATGAACAATTTGATATGCTATATGCCCAAAACGGAGCTACGGATGAGGAGTTACGACACGATGAAGAAGGGCATATGAGCTAGGGTTTCGGGAGAAAGTCAACCTGCGGTGGATCTGGATCTCAGATCTGGCACTGTAGCAGCTCGGCGCGGTACTGTTCACCGGTTGACCCCGAGGTCGCCGGAGGCTCGCCGGACTCCGGCGAAGTGGTGAGGGCGCGGGGGAGGCAGGAGGAGGCCGGAGATGCCCGGATCCGGCCCGGGACGGCGCGGCGGCGAGGTGGAGAAGGCCGGGCGACGAGGAGGCGAACCGGGGCGGCGGAGGCGGCGCGGCGACTTGTCGGAGACGCGGTCGCTGGCAATGGCGGTGCGGTGGCGCCGGGTGGCCGGAGATGAAGGAGAGAGGCAGCGCGGGCGGTGCCAGCTCGGGCCCAGTCGGGCGACGGGAGGCCCCGGCCTGGGCCGCGGGGGCCGGCGGTGGGAGGGGGCGATGCGGTCCCGCCCGGGACAGGTGGCGGTGGCTGATTGGCGGCGGTGGATTGGGCGGACACGTCCGATCGGACGAACAATGTCCGATGCGGCGGAAACGATTTGGATCTAAGGTTTTGGAGAGGGGATCCGCGAATTTGGAGGAGGGGGTCTTTATATAGAGGTAGAGGGAGCTAGGAGAGTCCAAATGAGGTGCGGTTTTCGGCCATGCGATCGTGATCGAATGCTCTAGATGATGGAGAGGGTTATTATAGGTTTTGGGCCAACTTGGAGGGGTGTTGGGCTGCAACACACACGAGGCCTTTTCGGTCCCTCGGTTAACCGCTGGAGCATCAAACGAAATCCAAATGGTACGAAACTTGACAGGCGGTCTACCGGTAGTAAACCAAGGCTGCTTGGCAAGTCTCGGTCCAATCCGGAAATGTTTAATCCCCACACACGAAAGAAAGGTAGAAATGACCATCGGAGGAGAACGGAGCGCCGGAATGCAAAACGGACAACGGGGAAAATGCTCGAATGCATGAGATGAACACGTATGCAAATGCAATGCACATGATGACATGATATGAGATGCATGACAATGACAACAACACACGGCAAAAACCCGAACCCGAGAAAATAACATAACTTAAGGCCGGAAACGGCAAGAGTTGGAGTACATATTGGGTAAATCACATCCGGGGTGTTACAAGAAAGCACTCAAAGACGCTGCCGACAAGTACAAGTCCCTGGAGGAGAAGAGTAAAGCCCAGGAGACCGACCTTGCCGAGGTCCTTAAAGAGGCTAAGGAGGCGCGGGTTAAATCCCAAGCGACGTGTGAGGTGAGGAGATTAAGCAAGCCAGACAAGTAGCGGCCCGCAAGCCCTTTCTTCTATAGAGTAAATTCTGCAATCAGTCATATGTTTTACTCAGCAACTGTGGGGTGCCCTATATATCTTTGCGGATCTTCCGGAGAGCGCTATTGACGCCGCGCGATTCTTCCAAGGCCAGGAGGGGCATGCGATGGAGAAGCAATTCTGGGGCCAGTTCATAGCACGGGAGTACCCCACACTGCTTAATGACCAGATGATGCAGTGGGCCGAGCTGCATAGGATGTCCGGTTCAGCTATGAGGGGCATCATAGTCTGGCTGTGGCCGACCGAACATGTTCCAGGCAGCTATTTTGGCCTAGTTTGGCGACTTATTGGCGTCGTGCCCCAAATTGATGTGGTTAAGCGATCGTCATGTATAGAAGGTGCGCAGCTGGCCTTTGCCCATGTCAAGACGCACTGGGCCAAGATGAAGGCCACCAGCGTGGCCATTGAAGGTCCGTCCGGAGACAAGATCCACCGTATGCCTGAGCGCTATTTTGAAGACGTCCCGGAAGGTGCCCGCTTAATAGAGGGCCAGTGTTCAAAGGACATCTTGTTTGAATGAATGTATCCGAATGCCTGGATGTTTGTATGAACTAGAGCTTTGCAATATATTTATGTTGTTTGTCTTTAAAAATGTTTATTCTCCTGTGTGGCCGTTGTATACCTGAGAGCTTACCAGTCGTCGGCTTCAGCCCCTACGTAGATACTACGAGGATGTTCGGAGCAGCACATGACGACATGTTAACCCAATGTCTTGGTCCGTAAAGGAGGTGTCAGTGCAGCAAATGAGGCAATTGGACTATGTGGCGTTACCACTCTCACTTAGCCATATGAGTTTGACGATGGGGTTGTAAGGTAGCCCCTGGTGCATATTCGGCTATCGAACCTAGATGCCTTTAGACGCGTGACTGAACAAAGCCAACCCTTCGTATAATACGGAAGAAATCGCTAGAGATTTAATAAGTCACCGAATTGCTAACCAGCTCTCGCCGCATCACGACAGCCAGTTTTCGGCTTTCTCTACTGAGGTGCTTAACCGGGCTAGCCAGAAACACAATCGCAGTAGTTCTCCCTTTACTACCTTAGCCGAGAACGAAACGTAAGGTCGCAAGCATAGGAGTCGGGCAACCCAACTATTGACCAAAGACGTGATTCAAAGCCGATGCATATAATGCAGGATTCGGGACGCCAAAGTATACTCTGAGAGTGTTCGGACTTTCTATAGTTTGAAGATATATATACAACTTTGACTAGAGCTCATGGCGATTTAATTCGCACCAAGGTGTATATGTTGATTTGAACGTAAAGTGGGAACACAGTTTTAATAAATAGGCCAAGACCGAACAGGGTTGGGCGAAGCTATTTCCATTATGGCCTGGCATATTGTTAAAGAAGATACAATAAGAATCATGGATATTTTACATGCCAAGAACAAGGGAAGGTTGTATACAAGTCCTAAATGTGAAAGGATGATCTAGAAGATCTTTTGGACATTCTGCCGCATGTCTGCGCCGCTTTTACCCTTGGTGTAGGATTCTTTGAGAGGATCGACACCGGGTATGTATAAGGGGCCTAGAAGGGGGCCCTTGTTAGATCCGGAAATTGATGCGGGTTGTAAAGAACCTGAAAAAATAAAAACAATAAGAAAAATGTGGAGCCATATGTAGGTCCGGATAGGGTCAAGCCGTATTGTGGACCCTATTTTTAGCATGCCTCCGTCCTTGCCCATGGTATTTTTAACGCGTAGTTATGCACGTGTGGTACATGCTGTCAGTCTGGGGCTTTGGCAGAGGCCGAATTGCTAATCTAGCTCTTGATGAGCCGGACTATCATTCTGCGGGGTAGACCGGACTCGTTTAACAGTGTCTGGGGGCTTGACTGCCAGTGTAGTTTTCGGCCTAGCGAGGCTACCCTGCACCTCGGTCGCGAGGGCCGCGGTATGCTCCTCTATACGAAGGGTGCACTCCATGTTTCCATTGACTGTTATAACACCACGTGGTCCAGGCATTTTGAGCTTAAGATAAGCGTAGTGCGGGACTACGTTGAAACGGGCGAAAGCAGTTCGTCCGAGTAGTGCGTGATAGCCACTTCGGAATGGGACAATGTCGAAGATCAGGTCTTCGCTCCAGAAGATATCCGGTGAGTCGATGACGACTTCCAGTGTTATGGATCATGTGCAATAGGCCTCTACGCCGGGTATTACACCTTTAAAGGTGGTTTTAGTGGGCTTGATTCTTGATGGATCAATGCCCATTTTACGAACGGTGTCCTGATAAAGCAGATTGAGACTGCTGCCGCCGTCCATAAGGACTCGCGTGAGGTGTAATTCGTCAATAATTGGATCGAGGACCAATGCAGCCGAACCCCCATGACAGATACTGGTCGGATGGTCTCTACGGTCGAAGGTGATCGGGCAAGGCTGACCATGGATTGAATTTCGGGGCGACTGGCTCTAAGGCATACACGTCCCTTAACGCGCGCTTGCGCTCCTGCTTGGGGATATGAGTGACGTAGATCATATTCACTGTTTTGACCTCGGGGGGAAATTTCTTCTGTCCCCCTCTGTTCTGTGGGCGAAGCTCTTCATCATCGTCCTCGCTGGGCGGCCCTTTCCCCTTGTGTTCGGCGTTGAGCTTGCCGGCCTGTTTAAAGACCCAACAGTTTCTGTTGGTATGATTGGCGGGCTTATCGGGGGTGCCATGAATATGGCAAGGTCGATCGAGTATTCTATCCAGACTAGATGGACCATCTCTGTTTCCTTTCAATGGCTTCTTCCGCTGACCGGGTTTAGAGCCAATGAATCCGACTTTGACCGCCGTGTCCTCGGTATCTTGGTTTTTGCTTCGACGCTTGTGCTTGTTGCGTCGTGGCTTGCCGTTGCCATCTCTGGCTTCGGACGTGTCGGGCTCGCTGGTGCTATTGCTTATGCGAGCCACCCAGCTATCTTCTCCCGCGCAAAAGCGGGTCATGAGTGCGGTAAGGGCTGCCATGGACTTCGACTTTTCTTGTCCGAGGTGTCGGGTGAGCCACTCATCTCGGACGTTGTGTTTAAAGGCCGCGAGGGCTTCGGCGTTCGGGCAATCCACAATTTGGTTCTTTTTAATTAAGAACCTGGTCCAGAGTTTCCGGTCTGACTCTTTGGGTTGCTGGACTATGTGACTAAGGTCATCGGCGTCTTGAGGCCGAACATAGGTCCCTTGGAAGTTGTCTCTAAAGGCATCCTCCAAATCTTCCCAGCTTCCGATAGAGTTTCTGGGAGGCTGTTCAGCCAGTGCCGTGCTACCCCCTTGAGTTTTAGGGGAAGGTACTTGATGGCGTGGAGGTCGTCACCGCGAGCCATGTGGATGTGGAGAAGAAAATCTTTGATCCATACTACGGGGTCTGTCATACCATCGTATGATTCAATGTTCACGGGTTTAAACCCTTTGGGGAACTGATGTTCCATCACTTCGTCGGTGAAGCATAGGGAGTGTGTGGCGCCTCTGTATCGGGCGATATCGCGGCGCAGTGCGGACGAAGGCCGTATGCGGTTTTTTGCCCGGGTGAAGTTGTGCCTGTCACGCTAGGCCTGATGGTCGTCCTCTTCCGTTGGGGCACGCCCCCTCGATTCATAGATTGATCTTGTCTAATTGTCTCTATTGTCCAGGTCCTTGCATAGGTCATAGGTGTAGCCCGGGGCCGTTGCCTCCCTGCCCCGACGGTGGGGTGGCGCGGGCTGGTGTTTAGCATGAGTAGCTGGTCCGTCCCGTCCACGTGGTGGTCGGCCGGGCTCGTCAACAGTTTTGTGCTTTGGTGGTATTGGCTCAAGGGCCTCATCGTCGAATTGCGGTAGTATCTTGTGCTTCGGGTAACTCTTAGTTGGGCGTTCAAGGCCGTATTCCTTGGCTGCAAGGACATTAGTCCATCTGTCATTGAGTAAATCCTGATCAGCTGAAGCTATTGCTGCTTCTTTTTCAGGCTTCTTGTAGTTGCTATTAGCCTACGCTTAAAGCGCTCTTGCTCGAGGGGCTCCTCTGGCACGATGAAGTCTTCGTCGCCGAGGCTCACATCCTCTTGGGAGATCGGTATGTAGTTACTGTCCTCTGAGTCTTCGTTCCCGATTGGATTATCGGGGTTAACTTTCCCATCCTCCCAATCATCATGTTCGGATGTTGGCTCTACATGGGCTTCGAGGTCTTCAGCATTCTCCAGAGTATTATTGTCTTCGGTGTTGGTATTACTGTCTTTTTTGCGACACGATTTTGAGTAGCACCGCTGACATCGACGCTTTGGAGGTGCTTCGGCAGGCTTGTCCTCAACCGGATCCTTCTTGCTGTCATCGTCATCCTCTTTGGTTGTATCCACCATGTATACGTTGTATGTGGAGGTGGCCGTCCAACGTCCGGTAAACGGAGGGTTTTGTCCTTTATCGTCTCCGGCATCGTCGTCCACACCGTGATGTCTTCGGAGGCATAGTCCAGCATGTCAGTTAGATCTTCGAATGTGGCTATGAAGTGGGTGGTGGGTGGGACGTAAAATTCCCTGCTCTCAGCCCCTAGTTCGGGTTGGGCGTAATTTGGAAGCAATTCCTCTAAATGGCGAGGGATCACATCAAGTCCGGGGCCTCGTTTAGGAGCGAAGTTTGGACAGAGAAGCGAGAGTTCACCGGGCCGACCGGGGTGAGGTCCTCCTGGCCACTACCGCTTGTCGCAGACCTCGAGAGTTCAGATTTAAAGTCTGAGGGAGAGTCCAGCGCTTTAGCAAAAAGGTTAGTTCGGATCGTATTTGGGCTTGCTGATGACGCCGTCTCCTCTGGATCTCCGGTAGCGAGTTCCATAATTGCAGGTAGTCCGACGGGCTCTAAATTCCTGTCTTCGGACCCAGTGGTCCACTCTGGATCTAAGGCCAGAGCGGCGGTCGGGGCCGCGAGTCCTTTGAAGATCAAGTCTCCTCAAATATCAGCGACATAGTTTAGGTTCCCGAAACTGATCTGATGACCAGGGGCGTAGCTGTCGATCTGCTCAAGGTGGCCAATCGAGTTGGCATGCAGTGCGAAGCTGCTGAATATGAAGATTTGGCTGGGGAGGAAAGTCTCCTCCGAAACGACATCATTGTAGGTAATCGAGCAAGCCATCGACCCTTCTATCGATAGCACAGAGGAACTCTCAATGAAAGCACCAATGTTGGTGTCAAAACCGGCCGATCTCGGGTAGGGGGTCCCGGACTATGCGTTTGAGTATCGAAAGTAACCCAGGTTCGGGCCCTCTTAATGGAGGTAATACCCGACTTCCTGCTTGATTGACTTTGATGAGTATAGGGATTACAAGAGTTGATCTACCTCGAGATCGTAATGGCTAAACCCTAGATGTGTAGCATGTATGATTGTGATTGTCTCTACGGACTAAACCCTCTGGTTTATGTAGACACCGGAGGGACCTAGGGCTATACAGAGTCGGTTTACACAGAAAGGAATCTTCATATCCGAACGCCAAGCTTGCCATCCACGCAAAGGAGAGTCTTATCCAGACACGGGGGGAAGTCTTCTATCTTGTATCTTCACGCCCACTATTCTGGCCCATGCCACATAGCCGGACGCCCAGGGACCCCCTAATCCAGGACCCCCTCTTGAGTGTCTCTGAGGGGTACTTCTCTAGGGTAGTGTTGGTGAGGATTGCCTCACCGCTCTTAGCCACGTGCTGGAGTATCCAACATGCCCGAGGGCTGTGTGTTGGTTTGGAATTTGGTGTTGCATGTATCTGGCAGGGCTTGTCGAGCCATTCATCAAGGACAGTTCTCCGTCCTGTTAAGGGCTTAATTTTCTTATCCGTGAAGCTATGATCAGGTGTCCCATGAGGGTGCATCCTTTTTGCCCGACCGGTGGGTGGCTTAAAGGCCAATGGTTCGCACCGAGCTGTCTGGGCTTTCTAGGCACAGAAATGGAAGAAAAGAACTAAAGTCTACTTTCGCTGGGAGAAGCTTATTTCCATAGATGTCGCAACTAAACCAAGTGTAGCTGGTGCTGCTGCTGCTACTAGAGATGCGACAGATATAATAAGTTGGTCATAACCCTCTTTAGTGTGGTTTGGTTTAGTTGCGACATCGTTGTTTTCATGTTCTTCGTCAATCACCATTCCAGATAATCTCCCTTATTCTCGTAACTTGTCTTGAGCGAGGGAATAAGCCAACCGTTTGCTTTCCGATTGAGGGTAATGCTTGGTTTTCCTCCTTTTTAAGGGATGATGACACTGATTGTAGCTATAGTGGGGCAGGAGTGGTGATTGACCTAGCCACTATCATTGTCCGGCCGCAATCCAAATGCAACCCATTTTAATAAGGAAATGAAGAAGAAAAAGAAGACAAGAGGAAGAAGGAAAAGAAGGAAGAAGAAACAAAACAAGTAGAAGTGGGGATGAAAAAAATAAGTAGAAGTATAAGATGAAAAAAAGAAGTAGGAAAAGTAGAAAAGAGGGTCGCCGAGGGAAAAGAGGGTCGCCGAGTGGTCAAAGGGTCGAGGATCAAGGGGAAAAGGAGTCGAGGGTCTAGGGGTCGAGGGGTCGAGGATCGAGGGGAAAAGGAGTCGAGGGTCTAGGGGTCGAGGATCGAGGTGTCGAGGGGTTGAGGGGAAAAGGGGAAAAGGGGTCGAGGGGTCAAGGATCGAGGGGGAAAGGAGTCAGGGGTCTAGGGGTTGAGGATCGAGGTGCCGAGCTGTCGAGGGGAAAAGGGACCGAGGGTCGCCGCCCCGACCCCCTGACCCCGACACCCCGACCCCGCCTCGACATCCCGACACTGCGACCCCGACACAACACCCCGACCCCGACACGGCACCCCCGACCCCGACGCACTTAAATGTTTTATTATGTTCATGATGATGGTACACACTTAAATATTTTATTATGTTTATGTTGTACTAATTTTGTTTACTCTTTGTCATTGCAGGTGTTGACTGATGGTGGGCGCGGGTCGAGAGCGCTCTGAGCCTCCTTCCTCGGCGCGTGCTGGGAGGGGTGATATTATACCACCCCATCACCTTCGAAGAGTGCTGGTAGACAGCATGACGACACCAGCGGGCGCTTCTTCTTTGGCTGGGAGAGGTCAGGGGAAGCCCGAGAGGGCTGCTAGAGGTGGACGTGGCAGCGGGAGAGGTAGGAAGGATGTTGCGCCTTCCTCGCCACCACCCCTAGCTGATTCTCTGGACCACCAGAGTGCTCCATCTCAGGTGGACCCGTCAGACTTGGACCCATCTCAGACTCCGGTCCACGAGTCTCGGGCCAACGAGCCTCAGGTTGCCGAGCCTTCGTCCCACGAGACTCGGGCCCCAGAGTCTTCGTCCCACAAGACTCCGGTCCTAGAGTCTTCATCCCACGTGACTCCGGAGACTAGTGGCCATGCTGATGGCGAGGACACCTTTTCTGACGATAGTTATAGCGAGGGCGCGCTGGTTGAGCAGGGCAAGAAGGTCTACTAGCATGGTGGTATGAAGCTCCCGGCCGTGCCGATGACCCGTGATCAGAGGTAGTTGATTGAGCCTAACAGGGAGAAGTAAGTGCATTTACTCCTTTTTACCCTTTGTCCTTCATGTTTCTTCAAATTAATATCTAATTTGTTGGCCTTGTCATACTGTAGGGGGTGGAAATATGGCAATGGTATCTACAGGCCCAACCAGGTCCTTGGTGTGCTTTGCTGGCGCTGATACTTCTCCAACGTATCTACTTTTCCAAACACTTTTGCCCTTGTTTTGGACTCTAACTTGCATGATTTGAATGGAACTAACCCGGATAGACACTGTTTTCAGCAGAATTGCCATGGTGTTATTTTTCTGCAGAAATAAAAGTTCTTGGAATGACCTGAAAATCAACGGAGAATATTTTTGGAATATATAAAAAATACTGGCGAAAGAATCAAGGCCAGGGGCCCACACCCTGTCCACGAGGGTGGGGGCGCGCCTACCCCCCCTGGGCGCCCCCTGCCTCGTGGGCCCCCTGGTTCCCCTCCGACATCAACTCCAACAGTATATATTTGTGTTTGTGGAGAAAAAAATAGGAGAGAAGGATTCATCGCATTTTACGATACGAAGAAGCCACCAAGCCCTAATCTCTCTCGGGAGGGCTGATCTGGAGTCCGTTCGAGGCTCCGGAGAGGGGAATCCGTCGCCATCGTCATCATCAACCTTCCTCTGTCACCAATTTCATGATGCTCACCACCGTGCATGAGTAATTCCATCGTAGGCGTGCTGGACGGTGATGGGTTGGATGAGATTTATCATGTAATCGAGTTAGTTTTGTTAGGGTTTGATCCCTAGTATCCACTATGTTCTGAGATTGATGTTGCTATGACTTTGCTATGCTTAATGCTTGTCACGAGGACCCGAGTGCCATGATTTCAGATCTGAACCTATTATGTTTCCATGAATATATGTGAGTTCTCAATCCTATCTTGCAAGTCTATAGTCACCTATTATGTGTTATGCTCCGTTAACCCCTAAGTGACAATAATCGGGATACTTACCTGTGATGACCGTAGTTTGAGGAGTTCTTGTATTCACTATGTGTTAATGCTTTGGTCCGGTACTCTATTAAAAGGAGGCCTCAATATCCCTTAGTTACCAATAGGACCCCGCTACCACGAGAAGGTAGGACAAAAGATGTCATGCAAGTTCTTTTCCATAAGCACGTATGACTATATTCGGAATACATGCCCACATTACATTGATGAACTGGAGCTAGTTCTGTGTCACCCTATGTTATAACTATTGCATGAGGAATCACGTCCGACATAATTATCCATCACTGATCCATTGCCTATGAGTTTTTCACATATTGGTCTTCGCTTATTTACTTTTCCGTTGCTACTGTTAAATCAAGAGTATTACTATTGCTGCCGTTACCACTACTATCATACTACTTTGCTACTGAATACTTTGCTACAGATATTAAGTTTCCAGGTGTGGTTGAATTGAAAACTCAGCTGCTAATACTTGAGAATATTCTTTGGCTCCCCTTGTGTCGAATTAGTAAATTTGGGTTGAACACTCTACCCTCCTAAATTGTTGCGATCCCCTATACTTGTGGGTTATCAAGACTATTTTCTGGCGCCGTTGCTGGGGAGCATAGCTCTATTCTTTGAGTCACTTGGGATTTATATCTACTGATCACTATGAAGAACTTGAAAGATAAAAGAACCAAGATTTTTCCCTCAACTACGAGGGGAGGTAAGGAACTGCCATCTAGCTCTGCACTTGATTCACCTTCTGTTTTGAGTAAACTTGCGACACTGACTCCTGCTATTCATTCTGATATGTGGCACGTTATTGATAATGCCACCTCTGCTTTGCATGATACTTATGATGAAACTACTTCTATGCTTGATAATACTGTGCCACTATGTGAATTTCTTTATGAATAACTTGCTAGGGTTAGAGAGAATGAAATTATTGAAACTGATAATATTGATGAAAGTGATGATGAAGATTCTCCCCCTAGATATGAATTGCTTGTTGTGCTTGAGGGTTATGTTGTGGATGAAGAAACTGCTAGAGACTTCTTAGCTTGCAATGATAGATCCGATCTTAAGAAATTACTAGCAAAAGGGCCCGCGCGTTGCAACAGGGTAAAAAATATGTATTGACCACATATTACAATGAGTATTGCTAAAAAACACAGTACAATGAGTGAGTTGTCAAAAAAACTCAGTACAATGAGTGTTGAGTGCATGAAGATTTTGAATGTCTCGAGTCTAGACTTGTGTAGACATGGTTGTAATATCAAGGAATTGATAGACTCTGCTTGACCTATGTTTATGAATCATGCACATTGCCTTTATTCATCCAATACATGTTTGTTTCATGACCTAAAATGGTGAAATCAAACCAGACAGAACTGCACATGGTTACGAATTAAATCAAACTCCGCTCAAGCAACCTAAACTTGGCCTTGACTCAGTGGAGTGGTGAGATGCTAGGACACGGGGATCCAATATTATTGGAGGGGCACCGAGGACAATGGCCTTCTTTACGCCAGACTTCGAGTCCTCCTCATGAGACGAGTGCGAGATACATGCTTCTCCCTGCCTGCATGACACATCACCTACCTATAATTCCACCCTTGTTTTATTCTTGATCTTTTAACCTATAAATTCCCTACCTTCCACTAACTTGCATATTTTATAACGTTTTCTTATTTTATTTTATGCATTTTTATTTCATCATGCCATTTATAATGCTTCACACCAAATTAAAAACTATGAACTTTTTCAGAAAATCATTTGATCTTTCCTTCCATTGAATACAATTGCTTTTCCAAATTCCTTTTTGAGCTTTTCAAAAAATCAAATGCATTTTTATATTTCAAGTTTTGTCCCCAAACTTTCCCAATCACCATTTTATTACTTTACCAAGGTCCACCAAAAATTTTAACATATTTGTACACTTCTAAAACCTTGTCCTAGTTCTAACCTATTTGAATAAATTCAAATGTGTTTGAATTTAAACCTTGTATTGCGCACTTCCAATTTTCTTGGAATAAGCACATTTTTGCGAGTCCGGAAAAAATAGCACCTTGCCAAAACCCCATTCCTATTCCTCTCTCGTTTTTACTCTTTATCTATCTATATTTAATAAACAGAGAAAATGTGAAAATTAGGGGAGAGAGAGAGAGAGGGAAACAGCT
The DNA here is from genome assembly GCF_056163025.1 of Triticum urartu. NCBI lineage: Eukaryota > Viridiplantae > Streptophyta > Magnoliopsida > Poales > Poaceae > Triticum > Triticum urartu. Next base: position 431,139,206 of record NC_141879.1, read on the forward strand.
GCGCAGTATCTAAACTGGCCGCCCATTCGGCCTTAGGTCCAGCCCAGCCACACCTCAACATAACCTAGTAATCCAATTTGTTCTGTTACTCAAAAAAGCAATCCATTCCGTTCTAAAAAAAGCAATCCAATCGATTCCCTGGACAGCCTCGATTCCTTTCTCCCACCTCGCGCCGTCAGGGGAGGCGCCCCACGCGCGCGCCCGATTCCCGGCACTGGCCGGTTCCGCCCCACCCCGGCGAGGTTGCACAGCTGCCGGCCTCGCTCTTCCTCGCCTCACCTCAGTGCTCCTCCTCTCCTGCTTCATCGCGGCACCATGGCCGAGCCGCTCGCCTCCGTCCCCATGACGCGCATGGCCACCACCGCCGCGGCTGTCCCCTGCACCGCCCTACCGCAGCCTCGTCTGACCTCATGTCGCCGCACCACCCCTCCTTCCTCACTTATCTCCCTCACCTCCCTATCCCCTTTCTGCCCAGGAGCGGCGGATGCCATGGATCCGTCCGGGAAGCCGCGCTCCGGCCTTCCTCATCGTCACCAGCGACCCCCCGCCTCGCCACCCGTCTCTGGATCAGCCTCCCAAGCCCCCGTCGTGCACGTATTCGGCCCCTGCAAGCTTCAACCGCCGCCGATGTTCTGCATCAAGCAGCCCCAAAACGAGAGCAACGCATGGTTCTTTTTATAAAAACAAAACATTTTCTTAGAAATATCCACTTAGAAAAGTACTGCGGGTTCAATTATCAAAAAACACAAGGGCTTTTTTACAAAAGGTGCGTGACGGTGAACCCGGAGACTCAATCCGTGCTTTATTATTAGGCAGAGATTAGTTAAACTTAAAGAAAAGTCTTTGAATGCTAGAATGAAATATCACCCTGCTTTTGCTACTTCACCTATCTTTATTTCCGATAAGGATTATGATTTCCCTGTCGACCCTGAGTTAATTACTTTGGTTGAATCTGATCCTTTTTATGGCTATGAATCTAAAACTGTTGTGGCACATCTTACTAAATTAAATGATATAGCCACCCTGTTCACTAATGATGAGAAAACTCGCTATTACTTTATCCTTAAGTTGTTTCCGTTCTCATTAAAGGGTGATGCTAAAACATGGTTTAATTCTCTTGATCCTGGTTGTGTGCGTAGTCCCCAGGATGTGATTTATTACTTCTCTGCTAAATATTTCCCCGCTCATAAGAAACAAGCTGCCTTAAGGGAAATATATAATTCTGTGCAAATTGAAGAAGAGAGTCTCCCACAAGCTTGGGGGAGGCTTCTCCGATTACTTAATGCTTTACCTGATCATCCTCTCAAGAAAAATGAAATACTTGATATGTTTTATAATTGACTAACTGATGCTTCCAGAGACCACCTGGATAGTTGTGCTGGTTGTGTTTTCAGGGAAAGAATTGTTGATCAAGCTGAATGGCTATCGAATAATATGTTAAGTTATGAAAATGATTGGACACTTCCCGAACCGTCTCCTAAGCTAACTCCGAAGAAAAGGGGTATTCTATTTCTCAGTCCTGAAGATATGCAAGAGGCAAATAGATATATGAAAGAAAAAGGTATTAAAGCTGAAGATGTTAAGAATTTACCACCTATTGAAGAGATACATGGTCTTGATAACCCGACATAGGTAGTAAAGGTAAATTCTCTCTATAGATTTGGTAAATGTGAAATCCCATCTACTAAGTTTGCTAGCCAATGCTTGGATGAGTTTGATGACTTTATGGTTCACAAGAAGACTTCAATGCTTATGTTGGTAGACAATTGAAACACAATGCTGATATGATTGAACACTTGAGTGATTATATGTCTAGAGTTAAAGGTGAACTTAAACTTATTAGTAAACATGCTTCTATGGTTACCACTCAAGTAGAACAAGTACTTAAAGCTCAGAATGATTTGCTCAATGAATTAAATAATAAGAAAAATGACAATGTTGTTAGAGTTATGACTAGAGGGGGTAAAATGACTCAGGAACTTTGTATCTTGAGGGCCACCCCAAGAGAATTGAGAAAGATTCTCAGAGAACTAATGTTGGTGCACCTAGTTCTTCTAAGAAGAAGAAAAAGAAAAATGATAGGACTTTGCATGCTTCTAGTGAACCTGTTGTTGACACACCCGAGAATCCCAATGATATTTCTATTTCTGATGCTGAGACACAATATGGTAATGAACATGAACCTAATGATAATATTAATGATGATGTTCATGTTGATGTTCATGTTGATGCTCAACCTAGTAATGACAATGATGTAGAGATTGAACCTGCTGTTGATCTTGATAACCCACAATCAAAGAATCAACATTATGATAAGAGAGACTTTGTTGCTAGGAAGCACGGTAAAGAAAGAGAACCATTGGTTCAGAAACCCATGCCCTTTCCTCCTAAATCATCCAAAGAAGAAGGATGATGAGGATTTTGAGCGCTTTGCTGAAATGATTAGACCTATCTTTTTGCGTATGCGTTTGACTGATATGCTTAAAATGAATCCTTATGCTAAGTGTATGAAATATATTGTTACAAATAAAAGAAAGATACCGGAAGTTGAAATTTCCACCATGCTTGCTAATTACACTTTTAAGGGTGGAATACCAAAGAAACTTGGAGATCCAGGAGTACCAACTATACCTTGCTCCATCAAAAGAAACTATGTTAAAACTGCTTTATGTGATTTTGGAGCCGGTGTTAGTGTTATGCCTCTCTCTTTATATCATAGACTTGATTTGGATAAGTTGACACCTACTTAAATATCTTTGCAAATGGCTGATAAATCAACTGCTATACCTGTCGGTATTTGTGAGGATGTGCCTGTTGTGGTTGCAAACGTTGCTATTTTAACGGACTTTGTTATTCTTGATATTCCCGAGGACGATAGTATGTCGATTATCCTTGTAAGACCCTTCTTGAATACTGCAGGGGCTGTTATTGATTGCAATAAGGTAATGTCACTTTTCATGTTAATGGTAATGAGCATACGGTACACTTTCTGAGGAAACAACCTCAAGTCCACAGTATAAATTCTATTGGAAAATTTTCAATGATTACTATTGGAGGTTTTCAATTTCCTCTTTCTACTGTCAAGAAGAAATATGATATTTCACTCTTCGTGCAAGGGATAAGTGTGCCCAAATGCAAGGTGTGCCACACCATCAAGGGAGCTCCAACCTGTTTGAGTACAGGGATCACTAGGTATGTGGTTTGAGCCCTTAATGATTCATGCAATTTCACTCTTCATGCTAGCTTGAGCCCTTAACTAATATGTTGTTCCTCTCTTTTAGGTGAAGCACAACAAGAAGGACGTTCCACCACTGTACGACCTCTATGCCATGGCCCATACTGCCTCATACAAGAAGGCCAAGGCATTCTATGAGGATGACGTCGAACATCCAGAGAGCTTCACCAACATCTCCTCACACAACAAGCTGGTGAGGTACAAAGACATTGGGGAGGACTTCAACCCGAGCCAGAGTCCTTTTGATCCAGAGATCGTGATGCTATCTCGTGACAGGAGCTACCATGGCTCGGTAGCCATTGGGGATGGACTCATACATTGTCCTAGAACTCTCCGGGAGATCAACAAGCGCCAGACGAGCTCCAATCCTGAGATACCGCCTTGTCCATGGCCAATGGAGCTCGCCATCAAGGCTAGGGCCCAGGAGCTTCTAGCAAAGGCAAACAGGCAGGCTAAGAAGAGGGAGAGGGAGTTGGAGAAGAGGACGGCTAGTCTGTTGGAGGCGGAGAGGAACCAGAATGACGTGTCTTATCGGGCCCTATACGAGCTCCTCGTGGTAAGTTTCTCCTGTATATTAGCCAAATCATGCACGTAATATTCGTTTCATTACTAACTAATATGATTGACTCGTGAAAACAAAATGTGTAGTCCGTATGCGAGAAAATAGGCCAGACCCCTCTGCCGATGCCCTAGATTGGTATAACAGACACGGTGAGTTTCATTTGAATGGTCATTAGTTACTAGTATTCACATTTGAGTTGCATCATGCTAACGAGATATTGCAAATGATCTTTGGTGCATCATGCCTCCCGACAAGCATCTTCCAATCCTTCTCTGTCTCGCACTGGCGCAACCCCGACCCCAACAGGTCCTTCTCTGTCTGGCACTGGCGCAAACCCGACTGGTCCTTTACCTCCATGATGATGGTAGGTTTTCTCTAGTGTTTTTCTTACGAAATGCATAAAGACCTAGACTTAGCTTATCTTCCTCCAAAATAACATAATTAGCTTACTTAGCTCCAAAATGATCTATGCTTAGCTTCGTTTCCTCCAAGATGACCTAAATTAGCTCTAATATGCTAAGTTATCTCTAATATGCTTAGTTACCTAGGTTTGCTCAATAATGACATACACTTAGCTTACTTATGTAAAGAATGGCATAATTAGCTTACCTAGATTTGAAATGGCATAACAATCTTGGTAACCTCATATATGTCATATAGTTAGCTTATTTTCCTCGAAAATGACATAATAAGCCTAATTAGCTCCAAAATGATCAATTTTACCTAAGTTAGATCCAAAATGACCTAAGTTAGCTCTAAAATGCTAAATTAGCTCTAAGATGTTTAGTTACCTGGGTTAGCTCAATAAACACCTATACTTAGCCAAAAATGGCATAATATGCTTAGTTAACTCAAAAATGGCATAATTAGATAGGTTAGCTCCAAAATGACCCATTTTACCTAGGTTATCTCCAATATTATCCATTTTACCTAGGTTGGCTCCAAAATGACCAAGTTTACCTAGGTTAGCTCCAAATATGATCCATTTTACCTAGGTTAGCTCCAAAATGACCTATTTACCTAGCTTAGCTCTAAAATGACCTACACACTTAGCATTTTTACCTAGCTTAGCTAAAAAATGGCATTTTTACCTACCTTAGTTAGAAGAAGAAGAAGATAAAGAAGAGGAGAGGAGAAAAAGAAAGAGAAGATAAATTCTTCTTCTTCCTTTTCTTCTTTTTCTTCTAGCTAGTCTTCTTCTTCTTCTTCTAACTTCCATCTTTCCCAATTTGCAGATTTGCTTTAGATGAGGAAGCTTGCATTGATGGAGTGTACTCTTCTCCTTGTGCTTCCTTTTTGTTTATGGAAAGTTGTTGGAAACTTGTTTTGGATACATATGTTGGATATGTTGTTGGAAACTTCTTGTTGAAAGCATTATATGTTGGATATGTTGTTGGAAACTTGTATGCTGGATATGTTGTTGGAAACTTATTGTTGGTATGCTTGCTGAAATTATTTTCAAATGTGTGTGTGTGTATATATCTATGAAATTCTGTGAAATTGAATGAATTTAAGAAAAAAATAGGGGCTATATAGGCACTTTGCCATCTGCTGGCGGACGACAAAGAGCTTTGCCATCAGCTAGTAGATCGCAAAGCTGCCACGTGCCAGCTACCTGTGCAACCTGGGGTGCACTGGGCTTGCCTATTTGGCAGCTTTGCCGTCTACTGGCAGACGGCAAAGACCTTTGCATCTTTGCCGTCTGCCGGCAGACAGCATAGCATGCCACATGGCAGCTACCTGGGCTAGCCTATATGGGCACTTTGCTGTCTGCTGGTAGATGGCAAAGATGTTTGTCGTCTACTAGCAGACGGCAAAGCACACCATTAACCCCTTAATGGCCCTAAGCTGCCACATGTGTCGTCTAGGTCCTTTGCCGTCTGCTGGCTGACGGCAAAGACCATTTCATCTTTGCCATCTGCCAACAGACGGAAAAGTGCCCTTTGCCGTAGCTTATTCAACCGGACCAGTTGCCGTCTGCTGGCTGACGGCGAAGTCCTTTGCCGTCCGCCAGGCATGCCTTTGCCGTCAGCCATGGTAGATGGCAAAGTGCCTGATTCCTGTAGTGCATCTATTCACCATGTGTTAATGCTTTGTCCCGGTTCTCTATTAAAAGGTGCCTTAATATCCCTTAGATTTCCTTATGGACCCCGCTGCCATGGGAGGGTAGGACAAAAGATGTCATGCGAGTTCTTATATAAGCAAGTATGACTATATACAGAATACATACCTACATAGAATTGATGAATTGGAGCTATTATGCATCACTCTAGGTTGTGACTATTACATGATGAATGTCATCTGTACAAATATCCATCGATGATCCAATGCCTATGCTTTGCCCATACTGTCTTTGCTATGTTACTATTGTTGCTGATGTGCTACTTGTGAGCTGTGTTGGCATTTCCCCGAAGAGGAGAGGATGGTGCAGTACAATAGAGATATGTATTTCCCTCAGTTAAGAACCAAGGTTATCAATCTAGTAGGAGAACCACACAAGACCTCATGAACAACATCTACACACAAAATCATAAATACTCTCACCCAACACAAACAAGGGGTTGTCAATCCATTGGCGGTTAATTGCAAGGCTCAAATCTCATAGTGATAGATAGATAAACAAAAACACAAAATAAAGTAAAAGTAAATAAATTCCAGCAAGGTATTTTTGGACTTTAATATATGATGAAGATAGACCTGGGCCACAGCTTTCACTAGAAGCTTATGTCTTGGACATGGCATATGGTGGGTAAACAAATTACTGTTGGGCAATTGACAGAAAAGCGCATAGTTATGAAGATATTTAAGGCAATAATCATGTATATAGGCATCACGTCCGAGACAAGTAGACGGACTCCTGCCTACATCTACTACTATTACTCCACACATTGACCGCTATCCAGCATGCATCTAGAATATTAAGTTCATAACGAACGGAGTAACGCCTTAAGTAAGATGACCAGATGTAGAAAAAGTAAACCCAATTAACATGAATAAAACCAATCTTTTTATCCTTAATGGCAATAATATAAATACGTGTTATGTCCCTTTCTATCACTGGGATTGAGCAACACAAGATTGAACCCATCACAAAGCACCTCTCACATTGCAAGATAAATCAATTTAGTTGGCCAAACCAAATGGATAGATCAAAGAGAAATACAAAGCTATAACAGTCATGCATGGAAGAGTTCAGAGAATACTCAAATAATCAAAAAAAACCATCAAAGTGTATGCACTATGGATTCAAAAAGTTGTTGATCATACCATGAAGACAGAGTACTTGGCAAAAGTGAGCCATAAAAGCTTTGTTCGTCCGGTACGCGATACCCTGCAAGTCTTGGAAGATATCTCTTCGGGTAAATCACCAGACTCAAGTCTTCAAGATTAACACAAAACATTTGATGGACCATGACGTCCTAGCATGAGTGTAATATATTTGACCAACCTCCATCGCAGCTTGAAGTAAGTATGCGCACACAACCGTTACTGCTCCAGCACATTGCTGAGGATCGCCGAGAGAAAGAACATCTTGCTGGTGAGCTGAATGCTATCAACAACTGAACAAAAGTAATGCATACGATCATGGCTGAGAATTATAAGCGTCTCTGGATATTACTTTGAAAGTTTTTTCTCCAAGAAACAACTCCTAGTAGCCGATCTTAAAGAAATTTATGACTATCTTGACAAAGGTTTTGCTGATAAATATTTCCAACATCGTATTACACCTCCTCTGCTTGCTCGAGCGCCATCTACTAATCTCCTTCATATTAAGCTTCACAAGATAATCAAAGAATCTGAATCTACCTCACCAATAGAGAATCCAACTGAAGGAAATGTGCTTTCTCGCATTACTCAAGAGGCTAATCCAAATGTGCCTTCATCATCACAGCATCATGAAGCCATTACTGAAGACAAATCTTCTGCTACTCACGATGAAGATCTTCCTGTGACTTCCGAATCAGAAACCTCTTTGGACGTTCTTCTGGCGATGCCACTGAGTGATTCAAGTTCACAGCTTCTGCACTCATGTTCTTCGTCACCTTTTTTACACTAATTGCCAAAAAGGGGGAGAATTACACCGAGTCCCGATAGATTTGCTTTTGTGTTCCGTTTGGTTTGGTTTCGCGTGATATTTGAAACTTTTGCCTCAAAGACTACTTGTACTATTGTGTAAAAATTATGTGTTGTAATGTTAATAACCCCGTCTGCTGCAACATTTCTCTCGAAGCATTTGTTTTGCGGCTGGAATTCTTATTATAAGTTATGAATAATTGCACTACAATCTCGATGGATTTTACATCATCAATGCGGATCATTATCTTGAATGTTTGAAATCTCCTCCTTATACTTCAATGAATCGCAAGAGAAGTTCTATCTCATATCATTAACCCTGCATATTTCTAGGGGGGGTATATTTCATCATTGAGTCAAGTAACGCTAATTCACCTTTTGAAAGAACATGCGGTGCCCCATGTTTGGTTTTGGTAATTCATGAAAATCTCTATGTACTAATGGTTGTCTTGAGTTATATTTGAAGGATTTGTCCATAGGAATTTCTTGAAGTCCATTTGTTGGTTTCAAGGAGTTTATTTGTTGACTAGTGTGCTATTCAAGGAATTATCCAAAGAGTGGTCATGTAGAAGACATGACCCAAGGGTTAGCAAGACTAAGTCAAGAGTGAATCAAGTTGACCAACACACAAATCGTACAAGATGTACCTAGAGGGATCAAGTGATCCCATGGTATTGTAAGCATTGTCCATTACGCTTTGTGTACTTACCCATGATCTACGTGTGAGTTCTATGTGGGGTTAGGTTTGTTTCCATGGGTTTGCATCAAGAGGAAGATCTCATACGACCCATGGAGGATGACATCAAGTGGTGATCATCATCGAGATTGCGGCATGCAAGTTCAAGTGGAGCATCACGAAGAGATCATCCTTGAAGCCTACCGTCCATTGTGCTGTCAATGGACTTGTGAAGATGTGCCAAAGAGTTGCTCACCCATAGTGGAGTATGGGGGAGGAATCAACTAGTCTTCATCAAGCCGACGCAATCAAGAAAGGTGGTCCAACTTGAGGGAGAGTCAAGATCGTCATCATCTAGCTCAAGTGTATGTGCAAGGCAAAGGTTTGCCCTTGATAGGTTTTCTATTTTACCAGTCTCATGGTGGTAGTTGGGAGAACGGGTTATAGGATCGATTGTCGTACTATCAAGGGGGGCTCTCAATGAGTATCTTGATCGTATCGTTCATAGAGAGCTCAAACCATTGCATCCTTGCATCATCTTTATTGGTTCTTGTTTGGTTCTTCTCCTTGTGAGATTTGGAGCTTATGGTCATTTTCATGACAAGCTCGAGTTCTTCGAAAATAGAGTTCACATGCATCTTCTATGATGTTTTCGATGTTGGGGTTTTTGCCGGTGCTCTTTGTGAGTCTTAGATCTTATGGTCATCTTGATGACAAGCTCGAGTTCATCAAAAACGGAGTTCACATGCATCTTCTATGATGTTTTTGATGTTGGAGGCTATGTCGGTTCTTCTCTTTTGGAGGTTTGACTCCTCTATATCTTAGGCATACCTCCCCTGCCACTTCTTACTATAACTAATCGCTGTTGGATGCTACTTGTCATCATCTATCCAACAAGCTTGAGTTTGTTCAATTCGGAGCTCATATGCAGAAGTTGTGGCAGTTTAGGCTTTATAGCATCCTCTGTTTTCTCTATTGTGTTCCTGAAAGCCTCAAGCGGTAGTACCGCTCTCTAGAGCGGTAGTACCGCTTGTAAGAGGTAGTACTACGGCCATGTGCCATGTCTAGTACCGCTGATTCTGGGGATGCATTTTTTCATGTCAGGTTTCATGGTAGTACCTCTTATAAGTGGTAAGTGGTACTACCTCTCCACCCGTGCAGTAGTATCTCTTATAAGAGGTAAGCGGTACTCTCCACCCGAGCGGTAGTACCTCTTATAAGTAGTAAGCGGTACTACCTCTCCCCAGAGTGGTACTACCTCTCTGGCAGAACTACAACTCGTGTTTTTCTCTCTCATTGGGCTGTTTTGACCATGCTAAGAGGTAGTACCGCTCCTCCGAGTAGTAGTAACACTTATGCACAACTTGAGTGCATAACGATTGGATTTGGGGGTGCCTATAAATGGGGGTCTTCTTCCCTAATGAACCTTACCATTTGAGCTCGCATTTGCCCCCCCCCATTGTTGTGAAGGAAATATGCCCTAGAGGCAATAATAAAGTTATTATTTATTTCCTTATATCATGATAAATGTTTATTATTCATGCTAGAATTGTATTAACCGGAAACATAATACTTGTGTGAATACATAGACAAACCAAACGTCACTAGTATGCCTCTACTTCACTAGCTCATTAATCAAAGATGGTTATGTTTCCTAACCATAGACATGTGTTGTCATTTGATTAACGTGATCACATTATTAGGAGAATGATGTGATTGACATGACCCATTCCATTAGCTTAGCACCCAATCATTTAGTATGTTGCTATTGCTTTCTTCATGACTTATACATGTTCCTATGACTATGAGATTATGCAACTCCCGTTTGCCGGAGGAACACTTTCTGTGCTACCAAACGTCACAACGTAACTGGGTGATTATAAAGGAGCTCTACAGGTGTCTCCAAAGGTACATGTTGGGTTGGCGTATTTCGAGATTAGGATTTGTCACTCCGATTGTCGGAGAGGTATCCCTGGGCCCTCTCGATAATGCACATCACATAAGCCTTGCAAGCATTTCAACTAATGAGTTAGTTGCGGGATGATGTATTACGAAACGAGTAAAGAGACTTGCCGGTAATGAGATTGAACTAGGTATTGAGATACCGACGATCGAATCTCGGGCAAGTAAAATACCGATGACAAAGGGAACAACGTATGTTGTTATGCGGTCTGACCGATAAAGATCTTCGTAGAATATGTAGGAGCCAATATGAGCATCCAGGTTCCGCTATTGGTTATTGACCGGAGACGTGTCTCGGTCATGTCTACATTGTTCTCGAACCCGTAGGGTCCGCACGCTTAAGGTTTCGATGACAGTTATATTATGAGTTTATGAGTTTTGATGTACCGAAGTTAGTTCGGAGTCCCGGATGTGATCACGGACATAACGAGGAGTCTCGAAATGGTCGAGACATAAAGATTGATATATTAGACGGCTATATTCGGACACCGGAAGTGTTCCGCGTGATTTAGGAGAAAACCGGAGAGTCGGAGGGTTACCGGAACCCTACCGGGAGAAGTAATGGGCCATATGGGCCTTAGTGGAGAGAGAGAGGGGCAGCCAGGGTGGGCCGCGCGCCTCCTCCCCCTTGTCCGAATTGGACTAGGAGAGGGGGGGCGGCGCCCCCCTTTCCTTCTCCCTCCCCACTTCCTTTCCCCTCCTAGTAGGAGTCCTACTCCTACTAGGAGGAGGACTCCTCCTGGCGCGCCAATAGGGGCCGGCCGGCCTCCTCCCCTTGCTCCTTTATATATGGGGGCAGGGAGCACCCCTAAACACACAAGTTGATCCACGTGACCATATTCTTAGCCGTGTGCGGTGCCCCTTCCACCATAATCCTCGATAATATTGTAGAAGTGCTTAGGCGAAGCCCTGCAACGGTAGTACATCAAGATCGTCACCACGCCGTCGTGCTGACGGAACTCTACCCCGACACTTTGCTGGATCGGAGTACGGGGATCGTGATCGAGCTGAACGTGTGCTAAAACTCAGAGGTGCCGTAGTTTCGGTGCTTGATCGGTCGGGCCGTGAACACGTACGACTACATCAACCGCGTTGTGCTAACACTTCCGCTGTCGGTCTACAAGGGTACGTAGATCACACTCTCCCCTCTCGTTGCTATGCATCACCATGATCTTGGGTGTGCGTAGGAAAATTTTGAAATTACTACGTTCCCCAACATGTTGACCTTCTTCGAGCTTGGTATCTCTCAATCCCTCCATGGATTCTTGCTAGTTTGGGGGGGGGGGGAGAGAGAGGAGATCTAGATATATGCTTCCACCAATCCCTTTCTCCTCTATGTGAGGGGAATCCTTTGGATCTAGATCTTAGAGTTTTTCGTGTTCTCTTCTTCGTTCTTCCTCTTGTTTTAATTCCTCCCTAGCATTTGTTGCTTTGGTAGGATTTGGGAGAGAAGGACTTGGGCACTCCGTGTGCCCTTACCATTGCATTTAGTGCATCAATTTGAGTTCTCCACGGTGATATGTGGAAGTTACAAGTTGAGAAGCCTATTACTCTTGGGTGCTTGGTACCCTTGAGCTTGTTCCTCTTGGGTTCTTGGGCGCCCTAGATGGTTGGTGGTGTTTGGAGCTCAACCATTGTGGTGTAAATCTACGAGCAAGCATCGGGGTCTCAAATTAGGTTGTGGAGATCGCCCCGAGCAATTTGATGGGCACCAGTGACCGCCCCCAAGGGTTGCCAAAGTGTACGGGTTCGGTGACCTCCCCCAAGGGTTGCCAAAGTGTAAGGGTTTGGTGACTGCCCTCAAGGGTCCCTTAGTGGAATCACGGCATCTTGCATTGTGCGAGGGCGTGAGGAGATTAATGTAGCCCTAGTGGCTTCTTGGGGAGCATTGTGCCTCCACACTGCTCCAAATGGAGATTAGCATCCGCAAGAGTGTGAACTTCGAGATACATCGTCATCTCTGCATGCCTTGGCTATCTCTTACCCGAGCCCCTTTACTTATGCACTTTACTTTGTGATAGCCATATTGTTTCATGTCATATATCTCAGTATCACTTACTTGTTTATCTTGCTTAGCATAAGTTGTTGGTGCACATAGGTGATCCTCGTTGTTGTAGGTTTTGTGCTTGATAAATTAACCGCTAGGTTTATTCCGCATTTGTTCAATCCTAAACTATAATTATTTTAAAGCGCCTATTCACGCCTCCCCCCCCTAGGCGACATCCTCGATCTTTCACCTTTTTCGAATTACTTTTCACTTATCTATCTTCACTTTGATGATTATCTATTTTTTCAACAACCGTCCTAAAAGGGGGAGATTGTTGGTGCAATGATAGGCTCCGTTATGTTTTGGAGTTTGTTGGCATAAACAGTATGGGACTTATGTGTTTGCTAGTGCACATAGAGTAACATGTACCGGAGATCACGAGGAGTTTGATGCAAACGACAAAGATAATCTCTCTGCGTTGCAGCGAAGGTTCTCACCGAAGATAATGTTAACAAGAGTGACCCCTAAAAATTATTGAAGTTCAAGCAATTGGATCGGTGTCTGTCCGACTGCATCCGAGGAGAATGAAGACGAAGTGAAGATGTAACATTTGTTTCATTGTTCATCTTCTCTTTATTGAGTCATAGGACCACCGTAATATTAAGAGGGGTGCAGCGTTCGAAACTTTGATTATCTGATGCTAAACCCAAATCCTATGAAAGTTGTGAGAGAAATCTCTTTGTGTTCTGAGCAAATACTTGCCAGCAAGAGACTGTGATCTTCTTCACTGCGAGAGATTTGTCTCAGATCGAGGAGTTAGCATTACTTGTTCCTCAAGTAATGTTATCGTTGCTCCAAAATCCGACCGTTGTGAACGTGTCAGTTGGCCATTGGCTGGACCGCGTGTCCAAAATGGTCATTTCCCATCAAGGAAGGCTGCGGCTAAATAGCCACCCCACACCGACTTTGTCCGGTGGCTGCTCCATTTGATTCTGAGAAGATCGTTGAGCAAACCCCTCTTCGAGCGATTTGAGTTTAAAATCCACCAAGAGAAAAACCCCTAGAGCCAAAGAATTAGATAGTGGTTCAGCATCACTCGAATGTAAGTCCAGTACGCTCCACCTATTACTCTTGAGAGCTACAAACTCTCTAGACGGTTAGGTGTCAATTTCTTCAGAGACCAAGGGTGATTGTGGTTCTCGAAGAAGAAGTTGGTAAAGGTTCGGAGATCGCCTCAAGTATCTACCACGAGTGATCGGCATCGGTTGACGAATCGATTGTCGAGGAGAATAGGGTGAAGGGAGTTTATCTTCCATGTTAAGTCACAGCCCCTCCAACCAGACGTAGTCCTTGTGCAGAAGGACGAACTAGTCGAACAAATACCCTGTCTCCATCGAGCACCACTGGTTTCCTCTGCCACCCATGTTTTCGATCAGTTTTCCTTCATGTAATTTATCTCAATGCATGCTTTAGTTTCCATTCGGTATCTAGTTTTAGCTCATTGTAGTTTGTTTTTCATTCACTCTGCTGCTGGGTTCCAAGAGTTTTGAGATTTTTGAAGAAATTGTAAAACTCCCATTCACCCCCCATGGTAGACAAACTTTGTTCCTACAATGCAAGACAACAGTGAACTACATGATGGTAAGTAAGAACTTTGTAGCATTCTTTTTACTGCCCCTAACGAGTTATGTTAGATGACAATGTCTGAATATTTCTCCTTTGCAGTGGTTCCCGAAGCATTTTACTAAAGATTACATCTCAAACTACATGATTGACGGGTGGCCATCACAAGGGGTTGGACTAGAGTCATGTGTGCCTTCTGCATGGAGGAGAGCACAATAGGGGCATTCCGCTTCACCTTGTTCAGCAACCAGAATGTCCCTCACCTCTTTCTTTACCATCTTTAATAGTACAATTATACAACCCTGATTCATCATTTTTTATTTTCTGCTAATGCATTTCTTTTTTGATGTAATTCTTTAACATATGTACATGTGAATCAAATAATGCATTGGTTGTTTGAACCTGATAGATATGAATAAAGCTATAGCATACTTTCAAATTCAAATTCAGTACAATTTTAAATAGAAGCAATTAAATTAGGGTGAAATTACACTCTGCAGGTCACTACGGCACACATGGTCTATAAAGCACAGCGTGTGTGATATACATCATAATCCGAGACGGTTCACGGAGAGGAAACGTGTGTAACCATGCCAACAGTTGCCATTTGCAAAGCATGTGTGATGTTAGACAATATCACAAACGGTGCGAGAAAGCTAAATGTGTGTGATTGTGTCCTTATTGTACACGCTTTAAAATCCTGAACTATTTGTGATGTGGCGCGCATCGTAAACGTAGAGCCAGATTGGTACGTGCCTAGAAATATCCCGTGCTTGGACTATGCCTGGCCTACACCTGGTATAAGGTAAAACCATAGAAGTCCGACTTCAATGGTACAAACAAGTAGCAAGGATGGACCGTTTGGGATAGGTGCGGGCATCGCACACGCTTTGTTCTGGAAAATGTATGCATTCCTACTCCCTATCCTCGACGGTTTCAGGGTCGTGTGGGAAGGACCCCCCCTATTGCCCACACTCACCAGGTGACGGTTTAAAATGACATCGCAGAAAGGGGTTAAAAACCGTTTGTATAGCAGCTCGCTGTACTAGTGGAGGCTAGTCCTTTGTGGGCATAAGCCATGGTGGCATAGACAAGGTTGCTTCTTAATCGACCCTTTGTGGGTGGATCCATTCATGGACTCGCGCAACTGTTTCCCTCTGTGGGTTGAAGTCTCTATCAACGTGGGTGTACGATAGCACCACCTATCGGAACCACACCAAAAATCATCATGTCTTCATTTTTTTGATCCTCTCAAAATATACCCCTTTACTTTCTCGCACTTGCATGCCATTTAATTTTTGCTACCCATACTCTAGATATGTATGTATAGATTGTATTGCTTACCACTTAACTTGTGCTAAAATCTGCCTAAGTACCAAGGAAACTAAGAAGTGGCATGAGAGTTTTGGTCTCCATTGCTTTGGTTTAATCACCTTGGAGAAGGATTGATGCATCTACTTGGAGGAGTGCTAGTTGTAGATTGCATATGCTTGATGGTGAGTTATATCGTGCTTGGAAGGATGAAATACTTGACATATTTGATGATTGCAACTTGAGCAAGTATATTCATAGTCCTTACAAACTTCCTGTTGATCCCTTGCACTTGATCCTCGATAAAGAACTTGATATGCTTTGTAATCCAAGAGTCGTCAATCTTATTGTTAAAGGTCTTCCTAATAGTGTTCTCTGATGCATGAAAAACTTTGAATGTGCTTATACTTTGTGGAATGACTTAGAGAAACGATATCCCGATTACTCTCTTAAGAAACTCGATGAGATTCTACATAAGGTTGTATCTTTTTGTAAAGTCAAACCGATGATCCTAACTTTGATAAGTGCTTCTTTGAGCTTAGAGATATCATGCGTGCTAATGGAGATGTTGGAACTATTAGCATGATCATAATTGAAGCTAATAGTACTCATTCTCTCAAACAATGTCATACACGTGTTGCTAATTGATACGTCTCAGTCATATCTACTTTTCCAAACACTTTTGCCCTTGTTTTGGACTCTAACTTGCATTATTTGAATGGAACTAACCCGGACTAACGCTGTTTTCAGCAGAATTGCCATGGTGTTATTTTTGTGCAGAAATAAAAGTTCTCAGAATGACCTGAAAATCAACGGAGAATTATTTTGGAATATATAAAAAATACTTGAAGGAAGATCCACGTCAGGGGGGCCTCCACTTGTCCACGAGGGTGGGGGCGCGCCCTACCCCCTGGGCACGCCCCCTACCTCGTGGGCCCCCTAACGCTCCACCGATCTCAACCTTCACTCCATATATTCACTTTTGGGGAGAAAAAAATCAGAGAGAAGGATTCATCGCGTTTTACGATACGGAGCCGCCGCCAAGCCCTAAACTCTCTCGGGAGGGCTGATTTGGAGTCCGTTCGGGGCTCCAGAGAGGGGAATCCATCGCCATCGTCATCATCAACCATCCTCCATCACCAATTTCATGATGCTCACCGCTGAGCGTGAGTAATTCCATCGTAGGCTTGCTGGACGGTGATGGGTTGGATGAGATTTATCATGTAATCGAGTTACTTTTGTTAGGGTTTGATCCCTAGTATCCAGTATGTTCTGAGATTGATGTTGCTATGACTTTGCTATGTTAATGCTTGTCAATAGGGCCCGGGTGCCATGATTTCAGATCTGAACCTATTATGTTTTCATCAATATATGAGAGTTCTTGATCCTATCTTGCAAGTCTGTAGTCACCTACTATGTGTTATGATCTGGCAACCCCGAAGTGACAATAATCGGGACCACTCCCGGTGATGACCGTAATTTGAGGAGTTCATGTATTCACTATGTGTTAATGCTTTGGTCCGGTACTCTATTAAAAGGAGGCCTTAATATCCCCTAGTTTCCAATAGGACCTCGCTGCCACGGGAGGGTAGGACAAAATATGCCATGCAAGTTCTTTTCCATAAGCACGTATGACTATATTCGGGATACATGGCTACGTTACATTGATGAATTGGAGCTAGTTCTGTGTCACCCTATGTTATGACTGTTACATGATGAACCGCACTTGGCATAATTCTCCATCACCGATCCATTGCCTACAAGCTTTCCATATATTGTTCTTCGCTTATTTACTTTTCCGTTGCTATTGTTACAATCACTACAAAACACCAAAAATATTAGTTTTGATACCGTTACCTTTTACCACCGTTACCACTACTATCACATTACTTTGCTACTAAATACTTTGTTGTAGATATTAATTTTGCAGGTGTGGTTGAATTGACAACTCGGCTGCTAATACTTGAGAATATTCTTTGGCTCCCCTTGTGTCGAATCAATAAATTTGGGTTGAATACTCTACCCTCGAAAACTGTTGTTATCCCCTAAACTTGTGGGTTATCAAGACCATTTTCTGGCACCGTTGCCGGGGAGCATAGACCTATTCTTTGAGTCACTTGGGATTTATATCTGCTTATCATTATGAAGAACTTGAAAGATCGTAGAACCAAGATTTATCCCTCAACTACGAGGGAAGGTAAGGAACTTCCATCTAGCTCTGCACTTGATTTAGCTTCTGTTTTGAGTAAGCTTGCGACACCTAAACCTGCTTCTGCTATTAATTCTGATATGTCGCACGTTATTGATGATGCCACTTCTGCTATGCATGATACTTTTGAGGAAACTACTTCTATGCTTGATACTACTGTGCCACTTGGTGAATTTCTTGATGAACAGCTTGCTAGGGCTAGAGAGAATGAAATTATTGAAACTGATAATATTTATGAAAGTGATGATGAAGATTCTCCCCCTAGATAAGAATTGCCTGTTATTCCTGAAGGCTATGTTATGGATGAATAAACTGCTAGAGATTTTCTTGCTTGCAATGATAGGAGTGATCTTAAGAAATTATTAGCTAAGCTGAAACAAAAAACTCTGAATGCTAGAATGAAATATGATCCTGCTTATGCTACTTCACCTATCTTTGTTACTGATATGGATTATGAATTCTCTGTCGACCCTGATATAGTTACTTTGGTTGAATCTGATCCTTTCTATGGCTATGAATCTGAAATTGTTGTGGCACATCTTACTAAATTAAATGATATAGCCACCTTGTTCACTAATGATGAGAAAACTCGCTATTATTATATCCTTAAATTATTTTTGTTCTCATTAAAGGGTGATGCTAAGACATGGTTTAATTCTCTTGATCCTGGTTGTGTGCGTAGTCCTCAGGATATGATTTATTACTTCTCTGCTAAATATTTCCCCGCTCATAAGAAACAAGCTGCTTTAAGGGAAATATATAATTTTGTGAAAATTGAAGAAGAGAGTCTCCCACAAGTTTGAGGGAGGCTTCTCCAATTACTTAATTCTTTGCCTGATCATTCTCTTAAGAAAAATGAAATACTTGATATGTTTTATAATGGACTAACCGATGCTTCCAGAGACCACCTGGATAGTTGTGCTGGTTGTGTTTTCAGGGAAAGATCACCAGATGAAGCTGAAATTCTATTGAATAATATGTTGACTAATGAAAATAATTGGACACTTCCTGATCCAATCCCCGATCCAATTCCTGAACCAACTCCTCAGCAAACTCTGAAGAAAAGGGGTATTCTATTTCTCAGTCCTGAAGATATGCAAGAGGCAAAGAAATCTATGAAAGAAAAATGTATTAATGTTGAAGATGTTAAGAATTTACCTCCTATTGAAGAATTACATGGTCTTGATTTACCGCCTGTTGAAGAAATACATGGTCTTGATAACCCGACACAGGTAGTAAAGGTAAATTCTCTCTATAGATATGATAAAGCCGAAATCCCTCCTACTATGTTTGCTAGCCAATGCTTAGATGAGTTTGATAACTTTATGGTTAAGCAAGAAGATTCTAATGCTTATGTTGGTAGACAATTGAAACATAATGCTTATATGATTGAACACTTGAGTGATTATATGGCTAATGTGATAGGTGAACTTAAACTTATTAGTAAACATGCTTCTATGGTTAACACTCAAGTAGAACAAGTACTTAAAGCTCAGGATGATTTGCTCAATGAATTAAATAGTAAGAAAAATGATAATGTTGTTAGAGTTATGACTAGAGGTGGTAAAATGACTCAGGAACCTTTGTATCCTGAAGTCCATCCTAAGAGAATTGAGCAGGATTCTCAGAGACATAATATTGATGTACCTAGTCCTTCTAAAAGGAAGAGAAAGAAAAATGATAGGACTTTGCATGCTTCTAGTGAACCTGTTATTGACACACCTGAGAATCCCAATGATATTTCTATTTCTGATGCTGAAACACAATCTGGTAATGAGCATGAACCTAGTGATAATGTTAATAATGATGTTCATGTTGATGCTCAACCTAGTAATGACAATGAAGTAGAGATTGAACCTGTTGTTGATCTTGATAACCCACAATCAAAGAATCAACGTTATGATAAGAGAGACTTTGTTGCTAGGAAGCACAGTGAGGAAAGAGAACCATGGGTTCAGAAACCCATGCCTTTTCCTCCTAAACCATCCAAGAAAAAGGATGATGAGTATTTTGAGCGCTTTGCTGAAATGATTGGACCTATCTTCTTGCGTATGCGTTTGACTGATATGCTTAAAATGAATCCTTATGCTAAGTACATGAAAGATATTGTTACTAATAAAAGAAATATACCAAAAGCTGACATTTCCACCATGCTTGCTAATTATACGTTTAAGGGTAGAATACCAAAGAAACTTGGAGATCTAGGAGTACCAACTATACCAAGCTCCATTAAAAGAAACTATGTTAAAACCGCTTTATGTGATCTTGGAGCCGGTGTTAGTGTTATACCTCTCTCTTTATATCGTAGACTTGATTTGAATAAGCTGACACCTACTGAAATATCTTTGCAAATGGCTGATAAATCAACTGGTATACATGTCGGTATTTGTGAGGATGTGCCTGTTGTGGTTGCAAACGTTACTATTTTAACGGACTTTGCTATTGATATTCCCGAGGATGATAGTATGTCTATTATTCTTGGAAGACCCTTTTTGAATACTGCAGGGGCTGTTATTGATTGCAACAAAGGCAGTGTCACTTTTCATGTTAATGGCAATGAGCATACGGTACACTTCCCGAGGAAACAACCTCAAGTTCATAGTATAAACTCTATTGGAAAAATTCCAACTATTACTATTAGAGGTTTGAATTCCCTCTTCCTACTGTCAAGAAGAAATATGATATACTAATTGTTGGGGACATGCATATCCCCGTTGAGGTAACCTAGTGTTATTCAAAAATTCTCCGGTTCCATGCAATTCGGAATGAGTTTGTTAACAAGACTTGATCAACCTTGTTAGTGGATTCCTTTTGATGAGCATGAGATGAATGAATTTAGAAAACACAACTCTCTGTACCCTCTTTTTACTTTCTGCTATTTATATTAAATAAAGAAAAAATAGTATTTTTCTGTCTATTATCTGAATTATCCATGCAATAAAAAATACCCCGAAAATAAAAGTTCTCCAAATGTCCTGAAATTTAAATATGATTTTTTCTGGAATATTTGAGAATATCTGGCACTGAGAACATTGCAGGGGGAGAAAGCACCTGGCCACGAGGGTCCAGGGAGCGCCCACACCCCTAGGCGTGCCCCCTGCCTCGTGGGCCCACGATGGCACCCCTCCACTTATTCCAGCTACCACACACTCCTTCTTCCTCCCACGAACCTCACTAACCAGCTCAAACCCGAGTCCAAGCTCATCTCGCTGCCATTTTCGATCTCCTTGCTCAAAGCTCCATCCAAAAACTGCTTCGGGGGATTGTTCCTTGGTATGTGACTCCTCCAATGGTCCAATTAGTTTTTGTTCTAGTGCTTTATTCATTGCATATTTTTGCTGCATAGGTGACCCTGTTCTTGAGCTTTCATGTCAAATTTATATGGTCAAAAGTAGTTTTGATGCATGATATTGCCTCTAGGCACTTGTAGGAGTAGTTGCTATCTATTTTGTTGAGTTTGGTTCACTTTTATTTTGAAGTTACTGAAATTTCACAAATTTTTCAAAGGAAGAAATATGTTTAGGAAAATGTACCAAGGTGGTCCTTCAAGGAAGCAAGGACCCAGGCTCGCAATACGCGATGCCGATGATGAACCGCCGAGGGAAGCTCAAGTGCGGGCTTGTGAATGGCCTTCAGAGGACTTTATGGATCGAGCAGGAATCAAGGAAGAATTTAACACATATGTGTGTAATGCTGATCTTGAGAGCTTCGAGGCAGATAAGTGCCGCCAGTACCACTATCTCACTGATTCCTTTGTGAGAAGGTTTGAATTTTCATCATCACGCAATTCTCAAACTGTCCTGTTTGATCTGTATGAAAATTCTTATACTATGGACTTAGAGGATTTTAATACTGCTTGCAAACTTCCACAATGGGGCAACACTAGTGAGCCTCGCAAATCTGAGTTTAGAGATTTTCTTGCTAGTATAACTGTGGGGGAATCAAGAGATATAACAGAAGCTACCATAGGGAGCAATCATTTTCCTGCTATACATTATTTTGCTCTCTTTATAGGTAGGTGCATAAATGGTAAGGATGAAGCATGTTACATGTGTGTCCCTGACCTCATTGTTCTCAGGAGTGTTGTATTAGGAGATAAACATTGTAATTTGGGAGCCATTGTTGCACGTAGGTTGCATAATAATAGATTTAATGGAGATTTCTTCGGTGGAATTTATGCAACTCGTCTAGCTATTTTTCTTGATATACCCATACGTGGGTATGATATTGAGTTGCCTCCTATTTATTTTGATTATGAGGCCATGGTTCGTCATTAGTTTGTTGAGAGGAACAATCAGTTCCTCCAGTATCGACTAATCTTTGACAGACGACACACCTATCACGTCGCTCTCCCTGCTCCTGCTTTCTTTGACTCCCAAGAAAAAGGGATATATGTTATAACCAGGGAGGAGGCGGACGAGTATAAGAGGAGGATGGAGACGGCCCTTCTCCAGGCGGCAGCTCATGAGGCAATAGCTGCTGCATCTCAGTACGACCCCAACTATAACTTTGGATATCCGCCAGGCTAGCCATGGCCATAGACCAACTTAGGCCAAACGCCTAAGCTTGGGGGAGTACGTATCTCTCACCGACATTACATTTATGTTCGCACACTCATTGCTAGTTGTTGGTGCTCAAACTTTTTCATTGTATCATCCATGCTAGTTTATTTTCCTTTTTATGCTTTCTTCTTGTGTGTTTAATAAACCTTAAGGAAAACAAAAAAATTAGTTGTAGCTTTTAATTAGTTTACTTTCCAAGCTTGTAGTAGTAACTAAAAAGAAAACCCAAAAAGATTTCCTGTTCTTCTTTTGCTTGTTGGGAGCTTTCCCGTGTAAATAGTTTTATTTATTTTCTTGTTCTCCGGGGGTCGATAGGAGAAGACCATAATTAAAATGTTAAAGTGGCTCTTATACGCATTATTGTTGATCTGACAAAGAGCCCATATTACCTTGTCTTCTCTCTTGAATTGAATGCTTGCAGATTCCAGCTTAGTCCAATGCACGTGCACTATTATTATTATCCACACTATTCGGTCGTGTAAGTAAAAGGCAGTAATGATGATTATATGATGAACTTATTGAGATGAGAAAAGCTGGTATGAACTCAACCTCTCTTGTTTTTGTAAATATGATTAGTTCATCGTTCCTGATTCAGCCTATTATGAATAAACGTGTTTGCAATGAAAATTAGAGATTATAGTTGCTTATGCCATGCTTAATTAGCTAGGAGCTTATAATGGTTTACCTTGCGTGCCAACATGCTATTAAAATGGTTGTGATGTGGTATGATAGGGTGGTATCCTCTTTTGAATGATTCGAGTGGCTTGACTTGGCACATGTTCACACATGTAGTTGAAACAAAATCAACATAGCCTCTACGATATTTGTGTTCATGGCGCGTTATATCCAACTCATGCTTGCATTCGGAGATGATTAATTTTAATGCATGTTCATTACTGTTGTCGCTCTCTAGATGGTCGCTTCCCAGTCTTTTGCTAGCCTTCACTTGTACTAAGCTGGAATACTACTTGTGCATCGAATTCCGTAAACCCCAAAGTTGTTCCATATGAGTCCACCATACCTACCTATATACGGTATCTACCTGCCGTTCCAAGTAAATTTGTATGTGCCAAACTCTAAACCTTCAAATAAACATTCTGTTTTGTATGCTCAAATAGCTCATGTATCAACTAGGGCTGTTCGTATCTTCCACGTTAGGCGGGTTATTCTCAAGAGGAGTGGACTCCGCTCCTCACTCAGAAATGGCTGGTCACCGGGATGCCCAGTCCCATGCTTTATGCAAATCAAATCAAAATAACTACAAACAAAACTCCCCCGGGACTGTTGTTAGTTGGAGGCACTCGTTGTTTCGAGCAAGCCATGGATTGATGCTTGTTGGTGGAGGGGGAGTATAAACTTTACCATTCTGTTTGGGAACCGCCTATAATGTGTGTAGCATGGAATATATCACCATCTCTTGGTTGTTATGTTGACAATGAAAGTATACCGCTCAAAATATTATTCATATCTATTTCAAAACCAAGATCTGGCACCTCTACAAATCCCTGCTTCCCTCTGCGAAGGGCCTATCCATTTACTTTTATGCTGAGTCATCATCCTCTTATTAAAAAGCACCAGTTGGAGAGCACCGCTGTCATTTGCATTCATTACTGTTAGTTCACATTGAGTATGACTTGACTGGATCTATTTTACCATGAATTACAATGTCTAGTCAGTCCTTGATCTTTAAAGGTGCTCTGCATTTATGTTTTGCGGTCTCAGAAAGGGCTAGCGAGATACCATCTTGTTATATCATATCGTGATTGTGTTGAGAAAGTGTTGTCATCTGAGATTTATTATTATTGCTCGCTAGTTGATTATGCCATTGATATGAGTAAACATGAGACCTAAATGTTATTGTAAATACGGTTAGTTCATAATCTTTCCTGAAAACTTGAATGCCGGCTGTACATATTTACAACAACAAGGGAAAACAGAGTTTGTTAATGTTTTTCTTTATCACTTTCAGTTTATCAACTGAATTGCTTGAGGACAAGCAAAGGTTTAAGCTTGGGGGAGTTGATACGTCTCCGTCGTATCTACTTTTCCAAACACTTTTGCCCTTGTTTTAGACTCTAACTTGCATGATTTGATTGGAACTAACCCGGACTGATGCTATTTTCAGTAGAATTGCCATTGTATTATTTTTGTGCAGAAATAAAAGTTCTCGGAATGACCTGAAAATCAACGGAGAATTATTTTGGAATATATAAAAAATACTGGAAGGAAGATCCACGTAAGGGGGGGCCTCCACCTGTCCACGAGGGTGGGGTGCGCGCCCTACCCCTGGGCGCGCCCACCTGCCTCGTGGGCCCCCTGACGCTCCACCGACCTCAACCTTGACTCCATATATTCACATTTGGGCAGAAAAAAATCAGAGAGAAGGATTCATCGTGTTTTATGATACAGAGCCGCTGCCAAGCCCTAAACTCTCTTGGGAGAGCTGATCTGGAGTCCGTTCGGGGCTCTGGAGAGGGGAATACGTCGCCATCGTCATCATCAACCATCCTCCATCACCAATTTCATGATGCTCACCGCCATGCGTGATTAATTCCATCGTAGGCTTGCTGGACGGTGATGGGTTGGATGAGATTTATCATGTAATCGAGTTAGTTTTGTTAGGGTTTGATCCCTAGTATCCACTATGTTCTGAGGTTGATGTTGCTATGACTTTGCTATGCTTAATGCTTGTCAGTAGGGCCCGAGTGCCATGATTTCAGATTTGAACCTATTATGTTTTCATCAATATATGAGAGTTCTTGATCCTATCTTGCAAGTCTATAGTCACCTACTATGTGTTATGATCCGTCAACCCCGAAGTGACAATAATCGGGACCACTCCCGGTGATGACCGTAATTTGAGGAGTTCATGTATTCACCATGTGTTAATGATTTGGTCCGGTACTCTATTAAAAGGAGGCCTTAATATCCCTTAGTTTCCAATAGGACCCTGCTACCACAGGAGGGTTGGACAAAAGATGTCATGAAAGTTCTTTTCCATAAGCACATATGACTATATTCGGAATACATGCCTACATTACATTGATGAATTGGAGCTAGTTCTGTGTCACCCTATGTTATGACCGTTACATGATGAACAACATTCGGCATAATTCTCCATCACCGATCCATTGCCTACGAGCTTTCCATATATTGTTCTTCGCTTATTTACTTTTCCGTTGCTATTGTTACAATCACTACAAAACACCAAAAATATTACTTTTGCTACGGTTACCTTTTACCACCGTTACCACTACTATCATATTACTTTGCTACTAAATAATTTGTTGCAGATATTAAGTTTCCAGGTGGTTGAATTGACAACTCAGCTTCTAATACTTGAGAATGTTCTTTGGCTCCCCTTGTGTCGAATCAATAAATTTGGGTTGAATACTCTACCCTCGAAAACTGTTGTGATCCCCTATACTTGTGGGTTATCACTAATGAACTCGATTCCTTAGCTAGGTGATGATGAAATTGGTGAACATGGCTACTATGATGAGAGTGAAGAATTTGATGAAGAATATGAGAAGACTATGATAAATCTTAGTCTCATGGCCAATCTTCAAAGAGACTATATCTCCGTAGTAAAAGAATGGATTCTTGATATTGGATGCACCGATCACATGACCGGAGACAAAGACATGTTCCGTGAGCTTGCTAACAATAATGGTCCACGCAAGTATGTGACTTTTGGAGACAACTCCAAGGGTAAGGTACTTTGGCCTTGGTATGGTGGCATGCTACTTGTGATAGGCGTTGGGATTTCCTCGAAGAGGAAGGGTGAAGTAGTATAATATCAAAACGTATTTCCCTCGGTTAAGAACCAAGGTTTATAAAACCAATAGGAGATCCATGCAACCTTTAGCAATACCTACACACACAAGAGCAAATACTTGCACCCAACATGGGCAAGAGGGTTATCAATCCCCTTGTACTCATTAATTGCAAGGATTAAATATGATAGTAGGAGATATATAAATTGTAAAACTAAATAAAAGTAAATAAATTGCAGCAAGTAAAATAGTTTTAGCAATATGATTTAGATGGACGCTGGGGCCATAGCTTTTACTATAGGCATCTCTCTCAAGAACATAGCAATCGGTGGGTACACAAATTACTATTGGGCAATTGATAAAAAGCACATAGTTATGATGTTATTCATGGCATGATCAGTACATGGGCAATACGTCCATGACTGATATGTCTCCATCGTATCTACTTTTACAAACACTTTTGCCCTAGGTTTGGACTCTAATTTGCATGATTTGAATGAAACTAACCTGGACTGACACTATTTGAGCAGAACTACCATGGTGTGTTTTTGTGCAGAAATAAAAGTTCTCTGAATCGGACAAAACTTTGTGGAGATTTTTTATTGAATAAATAAAGAATACTGGAACATAGATCCACAAGAGGGGGACACCTGATGTCCACAAGATAATAGGGCATGCCTACCCCCCTATGGTGTGCCCTGATGTCTTTTGGAGTCCACGAGGATCCATCTAACCTAATTCCAAGCCTACAAATTTGTCTTCCCGAGAAAAAAATTAATAGAATAAGTTTCATCGCATTTTAAGATATGGAGCTGTCGCCACCTACCGTTCTTCATCAGGAGAGCTATTCTGGAGTCCACTCGGGCTCGAAAGAGGGGGGTTCGTTGCCATCTTCATCAACCCTTCTTCATCAACAATTCCATGATGCTCACCACCAAGAGTGAGTAATTTCTTCATAGGCTTGCTGGATAGTGATGGAGTTGGATGAGATTTTTCATGTAACCGAGTTAATTTGTTTAGGATTGATCCCTAGTATCCACTATGTTGTGAGATTGATGTTGCTATGACTTTGCTATGCTTAATGCTTGTCACTAGGGCCCGAGTGCCATGATTTCAGATCTAAACCCTTTATGTTTTCATCGATATATTTGATTTCTTGATCCTATCTGCTAGTTGTATGCACTTGTTATTGTTTTGAACCGTAGACCCCAAGGTGAAAATAATTGGGATACTCTCCGGGGATGACTATAATTCGAGGAGTACATGTATTCACCATGTGTTAATGCTTTGTCCCAGTTCTCTATTAAAAGGTGGCCTTAATATCCCTTAGATTTCCTTATGGACCCTGCTGCCACGGGAGGGTAGGACAAACGATGTCATGCGAGTTCTTATATAAGAAAGTATGACTATATACATAATTCATGCCTACATAGAATTAATGAATTGGGGCTATTATGCATCACTCTAGGTTGAATGTCATCTGTACAAATACCCATCGTTGATCCAATGCCTATGCTTTGCCCATACTTTCTTTACTATGTTATTATTGTTGCTGTTGTGCTACTTGTGAGTTGCGTTGGGATTTCCCTGAAGAGGAAAGGATGATGCAATACAGTAGAGATAAGTATTTCCCTCAGTTAAGAACCAAGGTTATCAATCCAGTACGAGAACCACACAAGACCTCGCGAACAACACCTACACACAAAATAACAAATACTTGCACTCAACGCAAACAAGGGGTTGTCAATCCCTTGGCGGTTAATTGCAAGGTTCAAATCTCGTAGTGATAGATAGATAAATAACACAAAATAAAATAAAAGTAAATAAATTGCAGCAAGGTATTTTTGGACTTTAATATATGATAAAGATGGACCTGGGGCCATATTTTTCACTAGAAGCTTTTGTCTTGGACATGGCATACGGTGGGTAAACAAATTATTGTTGGTCAATTGATAGAAAAGCGCATAGCTATGACGATATTCAAGGAAATGATCATGTATATAGGCATCACGCCCGAGACAAGTAGACAGACTCCTGCCTACATCTACTACTATTACTCCACACATTGACCGCTATCCAGGATGCATCTAGACGCCTTAAGCAAAATGACATGATGTAGACAAAGTAAACCCAATTAACATGAATAAACCCAATCTTTTTATCCTTAATGGCAACGATATAAATACGTGTCATGTCCCTTTATTTCACTGGGATTGAGCAACACAAGATCGAACCCGTCACAAAGCACCTCTCCCATTACTAGATAATCATGCATGAAAGAGTTCAGAGAAGTCTCCAACAATATTCATGAATAATCTGATCATAAAACCACAATTCATCGGATCCTAACAAACACACTTCAAAAAAAGGATTACATCAAATAGATCTCCAAGAACATGGAGGAGAACATTTATTGAAGATCAAAGAGAGAGAAGAAGCCATCTAGCTACTAGCTATGGACCCGTAGCTCTGTGATAAACTACTCACATATCATCGGAAGGGTAGCAAGGTTGATGTAAAGGCCCTCTGTGATCGATTCCCGCTCTGGCAAAGTACCGGAAAAGGTCTCCAGATGGGATCTGCGCAGAACAGAAATTTGCGCCGGTGAAAAAAGTATTTTGGGTGGCTACCTGGTGTTTTGGGAATATTTGGGGATTTATAGAGTTGGAATTAGGTCAAGAGGTGCCACGAGGGGCCCACAAGCCTGGGGGCGCGCCCCCCTGGGGCACGCCTGGCAGGCTTGTCGCTCCCTCATGACTCTTCAGGTCTTCTCCCAAAGTTTCTAGGGTCCCTTCTAGTCTAGAAAAAATCGTCAAAAAGTTTCATAGCATTTGGACTTCGTTTGTTACTGATTTTTTGAAAATCCAAAAACAAGAAAGAAGCAACTAACACTGGGCACTTGGTTAATAGGTTAGTCCCAAAAAGTGATATATATATATATATATATATATATTTGTGTGTGTGTGTGCACGCGCGCGTGTGCATATAATTGCATAATAAAAATCCAAGATTGATACTATAATGGCATGGAACAATCGCTACAAAACTGCTACTGTCACTATTACCATTACTATTGTTGCTACTACTGCTACTATCAAACTACCATACTATTGTGATACTAAACACTTTGCTGCAAAGAACTAACTTTCCAGGTGTGGTTGAATTTACAACTCAACTGCTAAGGCTCATAAATATTATTTGGCTCCCCTGGTGTCGAATCAATAAATTTGGGTGAAATACTACCCTCATACACTGTTGCGATCCCCTATACTTGTGGGTCATTAAGACTATTTTCTAGCGCCGTTGCCTGGGAGCATAGCTCTATTTATTGAGTTCACTTGGGAATTAAATATCAGCTGATCACTATGGAGAATCTAAAAGATTCTAAGACCAAGATCGTACCCTCTAAGACGAGGGGAGGTAAGGAACTGCCATCTAGCTTTGCACTTGAATCACCTTCTGTTTTAAGTCGACTTGTGACACCACCACATGCTATTCAATCTGATATGTTGCAAGTAATTGATGATGATGCTTCCGCTATGAATGATACTTATGATGGTGCTATTACTTTGCTTGATGAAACTATGCCACTAGGTGAATTTCTTGATGAACAAATTGCTAAAGCTAAAGAACTTGAAAATGATGAAACTGATGAAAATTATGATTCACCTGCTATGCCTAGCACTCCTACTAGAATTAAAATGCCTAATGTACCTGGGGGTTATGTTTTGGATGGGGAGATTGCTAAGGAATTTCTTTCTTGTAATGATAGAGAGGATCTTAACAAATTACCAAGCAAGCTAGCTAAAAGAAAAGGTTATGACAGAAAGAATGAAATGTGATCCTAAGTTTGCAACCTCTCCTATCTTCATTACTGATAAGGATTATGAATTCTCTGTTGATCCCGGACATATTACCTTGGTAGAATCTAATCCTTTTCATGGTTATGAATCTAAAACTGTTGTCGTGGTTTTGTCACGGCAGATGTCCTCATGAAAGGACTTAGTCGTGGAGCCATCGCAACGGGTTGGCTTGAAGGGGTTAAAGCTGACAAGGGGTGCGAGGAATTATACTAGTTTAGCCCCTTACGATGAAGGTAAAAGCCTATGTCCAGTTGTGATGGAATTGCTTGGGTTTTGATGACCAGGGAGCGAATCCGCTTTGCCTGGCTCTCGAGTTATCGTTTGTTGTCTGCCCCTAAACCACCGCCGGGTCGTCCCTTTATATACACAGGTTGACGCCCGGCGGTTTACAGAATCCCGAGGTCGGCTCATAAACGTGCCCGGCTTGGTTTCTACCTTTCCTTTCCTTACAATATAAATTACATATCATATGGCGGTTAATATCTACGGGCCCTAATCCGCCTTTGGGCCCTAGGCCTTAATGTAGATCTCCTCTGTAAAGCGCCATATCCCTTGCCTTCATGGGCTTCAAACATGACTAACTCTTGGTGGGCATAACCCGGCTCCTAACGGCTGGTTTATATTTAATAGTAATATCCCCAATATTAGGCCCCAGATTGATTTGAACTCGTTCATGTCAATCTTCAACACTTAGAAAAATTCCTCCTTCTGCACCTTTGCACAGATCTTGTAAATCGCCATGATGTCATCTTCTGGGTTCGTAATAAACCGCCATGACATCACCTGTTCATTAAAACCGAAGATACCCTTCACTAATGATCCTCCAATAATCGAGGCAACAACCTTGCTGCACATCCATTTTTTGGGCTCCTCGATTTCCGCGCCTGTCGCTTATCTCCTGGTCTTATAAATAGGGCCGAGGGTCCCTTTCCTTTCCTCCCGTTGCCTCTTCGTCTCTCTTCTATCTCGCATCGCCTCAGCACCCGAGCACCACCGTCGTCGTCGACCTTCGCTTCTGCCTCAACTCCGGCCGCTGCATCACCCTGACCGTACCAGAAAAATGCGGCGCGCCTCCGCGGCTTCAACAGCTTCAGTAAGTCGTTCTTCCTTTTCTCTGTAGATTCTCTAGGGTTCATGCGAGTTCATAGAAAAACTTCATGGTGTTCTTCCCTTGCTCTTCATTAGATCCTATGCAATGAACTTCAAACTTGATGTACTTCCATGCGGTAGTAATGATAACCCTTATTTCGTCATCAAATCATGTTCTTTGTGCGTAAAAAATCCGATTTGCAACTTCACAAACTGCCCAGGCACCAACTTTTTAGATCTAAATATTTTCCTTTTCCTAACATGTGGTAGATCTGAATTTCCAATGTGAACCTGTGAAACTTGTTTTCCCTCACTTAGTCGTTTTTGCTTCAGATCTGTACTTTCATTGTCTGCGTGGGTGGTTTATCCTTTAGAAAATAATCTACCACATGCCATTAGTCCCCTTGTAAACCACCGATCTCTTTACCATTTATAATAGCATCCACCTCCGGTTTAACCATCTTGCATGCTTGAATATCCTTCCCTTAATCTGCTACGCTTTATGCTTGTCTGTCATGAACCTTAAACCGACATTTGATCTTTTTCTAGCTTTTTAATTTGAAATGGCCAAACAATTTTATGCCTGTAACTGGCTCCCTTCCTGGGTTGCTGAAGAGCAGCTAGATGGATGCGTCTGAACTGGCTCTTTACCAAAACGAAGCGAAATCCACTGGCAAGCTCCTGGTCCAAAGAATCCTCCTACCCCCAAGGATGGCGAGGTAGTGGTATTTGTTGATCACATTGTTGGGTACGTAGTAATTTCAAAATTTTCCTACGCACATGCAAGATTATGGTGATGCATAGCAACGAGAGGGGAGAGTGTGATGTAACATCCCAAATTTTCTATTTGGAATGTTATACACTAGATCATCATGCATATCATATTTTCTTGCATTTTGGTTGATCCTAGAAATTTCACGCAACTCAAGGACCCTCGGAGAGAGTTGGAGATTTCGTTATTTTCATATTTGAGTTCTCTCAAATTTTGAAAAGGGGATCATTTGATTTATTTATTTTTATCTTCAATAAATTTTCTGGTGTCAAAATATGCGAGAGGGAATAATATGACTTTCCCAAAATTTAGGAAAATGAAGATTTAATAAATAGATCAATTTCCGTTTGCCGGAGTTTTATTTGCATTTTATTTGGATAGGGAAAAATGCGCGTTTTCGAAAATTGCATTTTAGGCCCGGAGAAAAGTTCATTTTGTTCGGCTCATTTTTAGGAGTCGGGGAAAATTTACTTTAGATTTTTCGGAGTTCGTTTAGATCTCTTTTGTTTTTTTTTCTGCGCGCTGAACCGTTTATAAAAAAACTTATCGCAGGCCAGCCGGGCCAAGGCCTAGGCCAGCCACCGCCGCACCCCAGCCCCTGCGCGCGCAACATGCAGCAGCGCCAGGAGCCGGCCGGCCGCCGCCGCCTCTTGCTAGGACCGAATCCTGGTAGGTTAGCCCTCCCTTTTCCTTATTCCGTTTTCTTTTCTTTTTTCTTCTAGCACTCTTTTTCCTAATCCTACTCTAAATCTTGTCCCCTACCCCAAGTCTCCTCACCCCTCCCCAATATAAATACCCAAGCACCCCCCCTCTAAATCATCAAACCCAAAGCCTAGAGCTTCACCACACCCCGCGCGCCGCCCTAAGCCGCCGCCCGCGCCCTTCGTCACCGCCGCCGCCGCCCCACGCCCACGCCACCGGAGCCCCTCGCCGGAGGTAGCCCCGCGCTACATCTTCTCTTTTCCTCGGATCGTTTTCTTCTAATCGTTCCGATTCTTTTTCTTCTTTTCCAATTCGTTTTCTTTCCGGTTCTTCTCTAAACCGTTCTGGTTTTCTAGATCGGTTTTTCGTTCGGTTTTCTTCTCCAAAACCCTAGATCGGATTCGTTTTCTTCTCCGATTTAGTTGCCTTTGGACCGTTCGCCGGACCGTTTGTCCTAACGATCGTGATCACCGGATTCTTCTAGGTTAACGACGTCCGTTCGTATAACTGTTCTTCTTTTTCTTCTCGTCGGATTTATTCCGCGATCGCGATCTCAGATCCGATCTTCTTTCTAGTCTTTCTTTTCGCTCGTTTATCGGAATCAGGTGATTCAAGCGCCTGGAGTTTCATTTCGAAACCGCCGTTCTGTCTAATAAACTTAAACAAGTTTTTGCCCCGGTAAAATTTGACCTAGTTTCAACTTGCTAGAACCGAGTTGTTTTCTTCCGCCGTTTGTTTTCCGTTTCTTTATTCGGTTCGTTCTTTCTTTGCAACCGGAGTTCTTAAATTGAGCTTTCTGGTTCGATCTCTTGTTCGAGTTTTACCTGTGCATTAGATGAGTACTTATTGTGTGCTTGTTTGTCTGCGATAGATTACCCGGATTGCGCCGCTTGTTACTTCGAAACCCTAGGACTCGCGGATCATCAGCAAGGCAAGTAACACTTTGATCATACCTTTTCTACAACCCATGTTTTATTGCATTAGATCAATCCTCCCACATTGCATGATTAGGATCTAATTAAATTGTGGGATGGGGAGTAGATGAGGTAGTACCTATCACCTGTATTATTATGAAACCCTTGGGAGTTACTTCTACGTTTGCTTATTATTATGCCATGCTATGCTAGTAGACGTGGATTGGGTGAGTGATATCCATGACAGATGTGAGATTATTAATTAATGGTTTATCTAAGGTGGCAACATAACACACATCTGGGTGGATTGAGGCACCTGATGTCTATCAGGACTTGCCTGTTTTTTTTGGACCGCAACCCAGGCTCAAAGGGATCATAAGATCTTTCATGCTAGAAACTTCCGTGTGCAGCCACAAGCCATTATGGGCTCTGGCATAGTTGACTAAGTAGTGCGAACTCTTACGGGGTGGACTAGCAGATGTAGGGGTTGTAGGTGGTACGGTCTACCCCACATGTAAGGTGCTAGCGCTTCTGAAAGACTATGTCTCGGTCATCCATTTCTCAAACACCGTGTAGTGCGAGAAACCAAACGGAGGCGATCGAGTCTTGTGGGGAAAAGTGCGCAAACCTCTGCAGAGTGTACAAACTAATCATGATTAGCCGTGTCCCCGGTTATGGACATCTTGAGTATCTAGTACTTGAATATCATTGTGAATCTCAACATGTTACTTCCAATTAATATTGTTGGGTTTTAATTATCTTTAATTGGGATTGAGAATGCTGTCAACCATTCTCAATGTTTCACAACCACCATGATAGTTAAATAAATTTATTCCTTTGCAGTAGGGAAAAATTGGCTTTATGCAAAACTGTAACCATAGAGCTTACCACAAGCCACATATGCATGTAGTATAGTTGTTTCATTCCATTACTCTCTATGTGTTACATTGCCAGCATATTCCATGTGCTGACCCGTTTTCGGGCTGCAACTTCTCATGTTGCAGACTTTTCAGACGATTGAGGTGCGTTTAGGTCGTGGCCCTATACTCAGTGATGCCGCTGGAGTTGATGGACCCATTTATCTTCCAAGTCTTCCGCTGTTATCGATATTAGATGGCCTTCAGCCATTTTTATTGTAATAAGTTCTTTTTGAGCCATCGATGTAATAAGTGTGTGATTGCCACTTTGCTATAAATCCTCGATGTACTGTGTGGTGTCAGCATTACTGATCCAGGGATGACACCGTAGCACAGTAGACGTGATCCATTCGGGTCAGGTCGCTACAGAGATGGTATCAGAGCACACGCTGACTGTAGGACACGACCACTAAGTTAAAGCCATAGATCACCATTCTCTTCTCATTTTCTAACTCCTCATCTTTTCTACTCTATTAGGATGACGAACGCGAAGATTAAGTACGCCCAACCGGATGAAGGCACACCATTTGGATTTCACCTGAAGGAAGTCACCAAGTACCTGAACATTGGATTACCAAGCTTCACGGGAACTTTCAACGCCACTCTGCCAGAAGAGGAGCGCTGGAAGATTCAAGCTCACATTCCGGGAAGGACATTCGCGCCAATCACGAAACCCATAGATAGTGTTTTCAATGCACCAACCTGGAGTCTGGGAAGGAGCATGGCAGCTCATATCACCATAGGACGCATTGGACAAGTTTATCAAGAAGACCTCAAGGACACTATCTACCAGATTTGCGGACGCCGAGATGAACAATGGGAGTTAGTCAGCACCAAGAAGGATAGATCCATTGCATCTTTCATCCAGGAGTTAAACCAGCACATTTGACGCCACGAGAACCAGATGTGCAATGATATGATAGAGTTGAAGAATGCGAAGGCAAGGATCATCGAGCTAGAGGGAGAACTGAAGTCTACACGCAAGGACTACATGGACGAGATCGTAGCTCTAGCGAGGCACAATAATGATCTTAAGCAGGAGATTGAAGAACTCAAGAGGAAGTTAGCATCCCAGGAGGAAGACGAGTACGTCGCCTGTCTAGACAACTACATCATCATCGACGACACCGATTCGGATCCAAGTGAACCCGACTTTGAAGACGAAGCTGGAGCAGATATCATGGAGTCTTCCATCGGTTCAAATTTCTAGATGACCACCAGATAGTAGTAGTATTCCCCCATGTAAACATATAGTCGAGCACTTTTGTGATAGTTAGATCGTTGTAAGCCCTTGTTTGATTGATTGAAGTGATTTTGTGTGCATTTGCTCATGTGCATATGGGTAGTGTTTTCCCTTTAGACCTCACTCTATTCTCAATTCTCGTCTTTTCTAAACCCTCAGATGCCTCCGAGACGTGACAATGGATTTCCACCGGAGCTCACTCAGTTGATCCAACAGCAGAATCAGTTGATGCAGATGTTAGTCCAGAACCAGCAGAACAACAACAACAACCCACCACCACCACCACCACCACCTGTTGACCACTTAGCCCGTTTTCTTAGGCTGAATCCGCCGGTGTTTTCCAGTAGCACCGAGCCAATAGTAGCAGACGATTGGCTCCGCAAGATAGGAAGGGAGTTGACCACTGCAGGATGCACGGATGGTGAGAAAGTGAAGTTTGCCGCTCACCAGCTTGACGGACCCGCGGCAGCATGGTGGGAGAATTTCACAGCCACTTACCCAGTAGACACTGTCACATGGGATCAGTTTCAGCAAGCTTTCCGCACTGCCCATGTTTCAGCAAGAGCTATGGCCATAAAGAAGCGTGAGTTTCGCAACTTACGCCAAGGAGGAAGGACTGTTGGCCAGTACGTTGACGACTTTAGCAAGTTAGCACGTTATGCCCCAGATGACGTTGCTACAGATGCAGCTAAGCAGGAGAAGTTTCTGGAAGGACTGAATGATGAACTAAGCATGAAGTTGATGGTAGCGAGTTTCAACAACTACCAGGAGTTGGTAGATCGTGCCATCATGATTGAAGGGAAGCAACAGTAGATGGAGAACCGTAAGAGGAAGTATGGACAGGGGAAGTATAACTCTGGAGCCCAGCAGAAGCCCCGTTTTACCCCTAAACCGGGATTTCAGTTTCAGCATACCCATGGAGGAGGTAGCTTGCACAACCATAATGGCCACAAGAATGGTAATGGGAATGGAGGAAGCAACGGCCAGAATCGAACCACCCCATCGACCCCAACCAAGAGAGACCTGAGTCAAGTCACCTGTTTCAAGTGTTCGAAGACCGGACATTATGCCAATGAATGTCCTGAAGGCCAGAATGGAAATGGCAATGGAAGCTCTGGGAAGAAGCCGAACCCTTTCAATAGGGGACAGGTGAACCACTTTAATGTGGAGGAGGTTGAAGATCAGCCCGATGCAGTAATCGGTAAGTTTTTGGTTAAGTCATTTACTGCACTCATTCTTTTTGACGCTGGTGCATCGCATTCATACATATCAAGGGGATTTGTGGATAAGTATAACCTGCCAACCCAAGCCCTTAGGTCACCCATGTTAGTAAGCTCACCAGGAGCGGAGTTTATGGCTAGACGATGGTGTGATCGGTAACCATTAAGGATTGGTAACTATGTGTTTCCCTCAGACCTAATAATATTGGAATCTCAAGGATTGGATGTGATATTAGGCATGGATTGGTTGTCGATGTATGGAGGAAACATCGATTGCGCCAGTAAGACAATTTTGCTTACCACACCAGAAGGAAGAAGGATCAAGTATGTATCCCGGCATGTGCCACACAGGACACAAGTAAACTGCCTAAGAGGAGTCGTGCAGGAGGAAGTACCAGTGGTAAAGGATTTTCCTGATGTATTTCCTGAGGAATTGCCAGGCATGCCACCGGATAGAGACATTGAGTTTTTGATTGAGTTATTGCCAGGTACAGGCCCAATATCGAAGTGACCATATAGGATGCCAGCAAAGGATTTGGTGGAAGTTAAGAATCAGATTAAGGAGTTATTGGATAAAGGTTACATTCGCCCAAGTTCTTCACCTTGGGGATCACCCGTACTTCTAGTGGAAAAGAAAGATGGATCATTAAGGATGGTTGTAGATTACCGGGGATTGAATGAAGTAACCATCAAGAACAAGTACCCACTGCCGATGATTAATGATCTGTTTGATCGATTGCAAGGAGCTAAAGTGTTTTCCAAGATCGATTTACGATCAGGGTACCACCAGTTGAAGATTCGAGAGCAGGACATACCTAAGACAGCATTCACCACGAGATATGGACTGTATGAGTATACCGTTATGTCATTTGGATTGACTAACGCACCTGCCTATTTCATGAACCTGATGAACAAAGTGTTTATGGAGTTTTTGGATAAGTTCGTCGTAGTGTTCATTGATGACATTTTGGTTTATTCAAAGAATGAAGAGGAGCATAAGGAACATTTGCGTTTGGTTTTGGAGAAACTAAGGGAACATCAGTTATACGTCAAATTCAGCAAATGTGAGTTTTGGTTGAAGGAAGTGGGATTCCTCGGACACGTTATATCCGGAGAAGGTATAGCAGTTGACCCCACTAAGGTTGAGACCGTAACCGAATGGGAAGCACCAACGACAGTTGGAGAGATCCGGAGTTTTCTTGGACTCACAGGATACTACCGAAGATTCATTTAGAATTTTTCAAAGATTGCAAAGCCTATGACTGAATTGTTGAAGAAGGATACTAAGATCAAATGGACTGAGGAGTGTGAGGCTAGTTTTCAGGAGTTGAAGAAACGTTTGGTTACCTCACCAGTATTGATTTTGCCAGATCAGACCAAGGATTATGAGGTGTATTGCGACGCTTCACGTCGAGGACTTGGAGCAGTGCTTATGCAGGAAGGAAGAGTTATTTTGTATGCTTCACGACAACTGAAGCCTCATGAGTTGAATTATGCCACGCATGATTTGGAGGTAGCAGCCGTAGTGCATGCATTGAAGACGTGGAGACATTTCCTCATTGGAAATCATTGTGAGGTGTACACGGATCACAAAAGTTTGAAGTACATTTTCACGCAGAAGGAGTTGAATCTCAGACAAAGGAGATGGTTGGAGCTCATCAAGGATTATGACATGAGATTGCATTACCATCCCGGAAAGGCTAATGTAGTAGCTGACGCATTGAGCCGTAAGAGCCATGTCAATACCCTAGTGACGGGAGAAGTACCAAAGGAGTTAGCAGAAAACCTTCGTGAGCTATGTTTGGAAATAGTTCCGAGAGGCTATGTAGCAGCATTGGAGATTCAGTCAACATTGATGGATAAAATCAGAGAAGCTCAGAAATCTGACAAGGAGATTGCCGCTATAAAGGAGAAACTTAGCAAAGGAAAAGCTAAGGGATTTCGTGAGGATGAGCACGATACCCTATGGTTTGAGGACCGTGTTTATGTGCCCAATGACCCGGAGATCAGGAAGTTGATTTTGCAAGAGGCACATGATTCACCATATTCGATTCACCCAGGGAATACCAAGATGTATTTGGATTTGAAGGAAACATTTTGGTGGACCGGAATGAAGAAGGATATTGCAGCATATGTAGCAGTTTGTGACGTATGTCAGAGAGTAAAGGTAGAGCATCAGAAGCCAGCAGGATTGTTACAACCATTGCCAATACCCGAATGGAAGTGGGATAAGATAGGCATGGATTTTATCACAGGACTACCCAGGACGAAAGCAGGCTATGACTCGATATGGGTAGTAGTTGATCGTTTGACGAAGGTAGCACATTTCATTCCGGTTAAGACCACTTACACCAGTGCTAAGTTGGCGAAGATATATATGACAGGGATCATTTGTTTGCATGGAGTTCCGAGGAGTATCGTATCAGATAGAGGAACCCAATTTACCTCAAAGTTTTGGAATCAGTTGCATGAAACTTTAGGAACCAGACTAGAGTTCAGCATAGCTTTTCACCTGCAGACAGATGGACAGACCGAGAGAGTCAATCAGATTTTGGAGGATATGCTGAGAGCTTGTGCACTAGATTATGGATCTAGCTGGGACGATAACTTGCCGTATGCGGAGTTTTCTTATAACAACAGTTATCAAACCAGTTTGAAGACGGCACCTTTCGAAGCATTATACGGAAGGAGGTGCAGGACACCGTTGTCATGGAACGAAGTTGGAGACCGTCAATTCCTTGGACCAGATTTGATTAAGGAGTCTGAACAGAAAGTTAAGTTGATTCGCGATAGGCTCAAGGTAGCCCAGTCCAGGCAGAAGAGCTACGCAGATTCAAAACGCAAGGAGACAGTCTACGAAACCGGAGACAGAGTTTATCTCCGAGTATCCCCACTTCGAGGAGTTAAGCGCTTTGGAGTTAAGGGAAAATTAGCACCGCGTTTCGTTGGACCGTTTAAGATCTTGAAACGTATGGGAGAAGTCGCTTATAAGTTGGAATTACCAGAGGGACTGTCAGGAGTTCATGATGTATTCCATGTTTCTCAGCTGAAGAAATGTCACGCCGAGATGGTAGAGATACCGCTAAGAGATACAGTGCCATTAGAAGCAATTTAGTTGAAGGACGACTTAACATATGAGGAGAAGCCAGTTAAGATTCTCGATTTTGCCAGCAGAGTTACTCGCAGCAAGGTTATCAAGTTTTGCAAAGTTCAGTGGAACCACCACTCAGAGGATGAAGCCACCTGGGAGAGAGAAGAAGATTTGCTCAAGGACCACCCTCACCTATTTTCTAACCAACCCGAATCTCGAGGGCGAGATTCATCTTAAGGGGGGTAGTTTTGTAACATCCCAAATTTTCAATTTGGAATGTTATACACTAGATCATCATGCATATCATATTTTCTTGCATTTTGGTTGATCCTAGAAATTTCACGCAACTCAAGGACCCTCGGAGAGAGTTGGAGATTTCGTTATTTTCATATTTGAGTTCTCTCAAATTTTGAAAAGGGGATCATTTGATTTATTTATTTTTATCTTCAATAAATTTTCCGGTGTCAAAATATGCGAGAGGGAATAATATGACTTTCCCAAAATTTAGGAAAATGAAGATTTAATAAATAGATCAATTTCCGTTTGCTGGAGTTTTATTTGCATTTTATTTGGATAGGGAAAAATGCGCGTTTTCGAAAATTGCATTTTAGGCC
The DNA here is from genome assembly GCF_056163025.1 of Triticum urartu. NCBI lineage: Eukaryota > Viridiplantae > Streptophyta > Magnoliopsida > Poales > Poaceae > Triticum > Triticum urartu. Next base: position 431,179,608 of record NC_141879.1, read on the forward strand.
CAGAGAAAAGTTCATTTTGTTCGGCTCATTTTTAGGAGTCAGGGAAAATTTACTTTAGATTTTTCGGAGTTCGTTTAGATCTCTTTTGTTTTTTTTCTGCGCGCTGAACTGTTTATAAAAAAAAACATACCGGAGGCCAGCCGGGCCAAGGCCAAGGCCAGCCACCGCCGCACCCCAGCCCCAGCCCCTGCGCGCGCAGCATGCAGCAGCGCCAGGAGCCGGCCAGCCGCCGCCGCCTCTTGCTAGGACCGAATCCTACTAGGTTAGCCCTCCCTTTTCCTTATTCTGTTTTCTTTTCTTTTTTTCTTCTAGGACTCTTTTTCCAAATCCTAGTCTAATTCTTGTCCCGTACCCCAAGTCTCCTCACCCCTCCCCAATATAAATACCCAAGCACCCCCCCTCTAAATCATCAAACCCAAAGCCTAGAGCTTCACCACACCCCGCGCGCCGCCCTAAGCCGCCGCCCGCGCCCTGCGTCACCGCCGCCGCCGCCCCAGCCCACGCCGCCGGAGCCCCTCGCCGGAGACCTCGCCGGAGGTAGCCCCGCGCTACATCTTCTCTTTTCCTCAGATCGTTTTCTTCTAATCGTTCCGATTCTTTTTCTTCTTTTCCGATTCGTTTTCTTTCCAGTTCTTCTCTAAACCGTTCCGGTTTTCTAGATCGGTTTTTCGTTCGGCTTTCTTCTCCGAAACCCTAGATCGGATTCGTTTTCTTCTCCGATTTAGTTGCCTGTGGACCGTTCACCAGACCGTTCGTCCTAACGAACGTGATCACCGGATTCTTCTAGGTTAACAACGTCCATTCGTATAACCGTTCTTCTTTTTCTTCTCGTCGGATTTATTTCGCGATCGCGATCTCAGATCCGATCTTCTTTCTAGTCTTTCTTTTCGCTCGTTTATCGGAATCAGGTGATTCAAGCGCCTGGAGTTTCGTTTCGAAACCGCCGTTCCGTCTAATAAACTTAAACAAGTTTTTGCCCCGGTAAAATTTGACCTAGTTTCAACTTGCTAGAACCGAGTTGTTTTCTTCCGCCGTTTGTTTTCCGTTTCTTTATTCGGTTCGTTCTTTCTTTGCAACCGGAGTTCTTAAATTGAACTTTCTGGTTCGATCTCTTGTTCGAGTTTTACCTGTGCATTAGATGAGTACTTATTGTGTGCTTGTTTGTCTGCGATAGATTACCCGGATTGCGCCGCTTGTTACTTCGAAACCCTAGGACTCGCGGATCATCAGCAAGGCAAGTAACACTTTGATCATACCTTTTCTACAACCCATGTTTTATTGCATTAGATCAATCCTCCCACATTGCATGATTAGGATCTAATTAAATTGTGGGATGGGGAGTAGATGAGGTAGTACCTATCACCTGTATTATTATGAAACCCTTGGGAGTTACTTCTACGTTTGCTTATTATTATGCCATGCTATGCTAGTAGACGTGGATTGGGTGAGTGATATCCATGACAGATGTGAGATTATTAATTAATGGTTTATCTAAGGTGGCAACCTAACACACATCTGGGTGGATTGAGGCACCTGATGTCTATCAGGACTTGCCTGTTTTTGTGGACCGCCACCCAGGCTCAAAGGGATCATAAGATCTTTCATGCTAGAAACTTCCGTGTGCAGCCACAAGCCATTATGGGCTCTGGCATAGTTGACTAAGTAGTGCGAACTCTTACGGGGTGGACTAGCAGATGTAGGGGTTGTAGGTGGTACGGTCTACCCCACATGTAAGGTGCTAGCGCTTCTGAAAGACTATGTCTCAGTCATCCGTTTCTCAAACACCGTGTAGTGCGAGAAACCAAACGGAGGCGATCGAGTCTTGTGGGGAAAAGTGCGCAAACCTCTGCAGAGTGTACAAACTAATCATGATTAGACATGTCCCCGGTTATGGACATCTTGAGTATCTAGTACTTGAATATCATTGTGAATCTCAACATGTTACTTCTAATTAATATTGTTGGGTTTTAATTATCTTTAATTGGGATTGAGAATGCTGTCAACCATTCTCAATGTTTCACAACCACCATGATAGTTAAATAAATTTATTCCTTTGCAGTAGGGAAAAATTGGCTTTACGCAAAACTGTAACCATAGAGCTTACCACCAGCCACATATGCATGTAGTATAGCTGTTTCATTCCATTACTCTCTATGTGTTACATTGCCAGCATATTCCATGTGCTGACCCGTTTTCGGGCTGCAACTTCTCATGTTGCAGACTTTTCAGACGATTGAGGTGCGTTTAGGTCGTGGCCCTATACTCAGTGATGCCGCTGGAGTTGATGGACCCATTTATCTTCCAAGTCTTTCGCTGTTATCGATATTAGATGGCCTTCAGCCATTTTTATTGTAATAAGTTCTTTTTGAGCCATCGATGTAATAAGTGTGTGATTGCCACTCTGCTATAAATCCTCAATGTATTGTGTGGTGTCAGCATTACTGATCCAGGGATGACACCGTAGCACAGTAGACGTGATCCATTCGGGTCAGGTCGCTACATGTGATCTACGTACCCTTGTAGACCGACAGCGGAAGCGTTAGCACAACGCGGTTGATGTAGTCGTACGTCTTCACGGCCCGACCGACCAAGCACTGAAACTACGGCACCTCCGAGTTTTAGCACACGTTCAGCTCGATGACGATCCCCGGACTCCGATCCAGCAAAGTGTCGGGGTAGAGTTCCGTCAGCACAACGGCGTGGTGACGATCTTTATGTACTACCGTCGCAGGGCTTCGCCTAAGCACCGCTACAATATTATCGAGGATTATGGTGGAAGGGGGCACTGCACACGGCTAAGAATATGATCACGTGGATCAACTTGTGTCTAGGGGTGCCCCCTGCCCCCGTATATAAAGGAGCAAGGGGAGGAGGCCGGACGGCCCCTATTGGCATGCCAGGAGGAGTCCTCCTCCTAGTAGGAGTAGGACTCCTACTAGGAGGGGGAAGGAAGTGGGGAGGGAGAAGGAAAGGGGGCGCCGCCCCCCTCTCCTAGTCCAATTCGGACCAGGGGGGAGGAGGCGCGCGGCCCACCCTGGCTGCCCCTCTCTCTCTCTCCACTAAGGCCCATATGGCCCATTACTTCTCCCGGTAGGGTTCCGGTAACCCTCCGGCTCTCCGGTTTTCTCCGAAATCACCCGGAACACTTCCGGTGTCCGAATATAGCCGTCTAATATATCAATCTTTATGTCTCGACCATTTCGAGACTCCTCGTTATGTCCGTGATCACATCTGGGACTCCGAACTAACTTCGGTACATCAAAACTCATAAACTCATAATATAACTATCATCGAAACCTTAAGCGAGCGGACCCTACGGGTTCGAGAACAATGTAGACATGACTGAGACACGTCTCCGGTCAATAACCAATAGCGGAACCTGGATGCTCATATTGGCTCCTACATATTCTACGAAGATCTTTATCGGTAAGACCGCATAACAACATACGTTGTTCCCTTTGTCATCGGTATTTTACTTGCCCGAGATTCGATCGTCGGTGTCTCAATACCTAGTTCAATCTCGTTACCGGCAAGTCTCTTTACTCATTTCGTAATACATCATCTCGCAACTAACTCATTAGTTGAAATGCTTGCAAGGCTTATGTGATGTGCATTACCGAGAGGGCCCAGATATACCTCTCCGACAATCGGAGTGACAAATCCTAATCTCGAAATACGCCAACCCAACATGTACCTTTGGAGACACCTGTAGAGCTCCTTTATAATCACCCAGTTACGTTGTGACGTTTGGTAGCACACAAAGTGTTCCTCCGGCAAACGGGAGTTGCATAATCTCATAGTCATAGAAACATGTATAAGTCATGAAGAAAGCAATAGCAACATACTAAACGATCGGGTGCTAAGCTAATGGAATGGGTCATGTCAATCACATCATTCTCCTAATAATGTGATTCCATTAATCAAATGACAACACATGTCTATGGTTAGGAAACATAACCATCTTTGATTAATGAGCTAGTTAAGTAGAGGCATACTAGTGACGTTTGGTTTGTCTATGTATTCACACAAGTATTATGTTTCCGGATAATACAATTCTAGCATGAATAATAAACATTTATCATGATATAAGGAAATAAAATAATAACATTATTATTGCCTCTAGGGCATATTTCCTTCACACATGAGCCATGGTTTTAAACCGCCCGGGTCCATGTTTTTCCATGATGTGCTTGCCAGCTTCCAGATCCACCCTCAAGACATTGGACCTAACTCTATGTCCATATTTGCCACTTTCAAGTGTTCTCTGAGGCCTATGTGTAAGAAGAGCCAACCGTTGAATTGTTCAGGGATTTCTTCTACTTGAACCATCGCACTGAATTTGTAGACGGGCCCAACACCGAACTTGGAGGCATTTCTATTCAGAAAAGGAAGGACGTAAACTTTCCTCATGCAAAGCTTCACAGTCATCCTAAAGACTGGAACCAGACTTGGTTCTACTGTAAGGACACTTCCCCTGATGATGAAAACCCTCTACCGGGTTATCGTGCTCACCGGCTGACTTCCAAGTAACGGTCCACATACGCTCCACAACTCACCAAGCTCAGAGCCTTTATGGCTAATGGTTTGACAGGAGTTGATTTTGCTCGTTGCTGGATAATTTGGAGTATTTTACCGTTAAGCCGTCGCCCTGGTTTAATGTGTCAGTACACAGGCGACTTAAAAGATCCTCAACGACATATTTATATTTAGATAACAGAGGCTGAAGTTACTGAATCTATTAAGAAGATGTTGGATGAACTGGTGGCTGTCTACAGCAAAACATGGCTTAGTCCCTTCTGCGTTTCCAATAAACTGCCATCTGTAAGACTTGCCTCACTCCTGCTTGTACTTAATATTCTTATTTGTGTAATATTTTATATCTTCTGTCAATCTTTTAACAGGGTGACAACTCATTCTGGAAGAAGAAACCGCAGGAAAAACCGGCCAAGACCCCTCGACCAAAGACGAAGGTTGTTAAAAGACCTGCCAAGAAAAAGGCAGCTGAACCCATCGGGTTAAAACATGATGACCCGGACGTAGAGGTAGAACTTGACTCTCTTGGTTCATTTTTCATACACCTCATTGACAATGATTATTATCAAGATGACGCCGAAGGCAGCCAAGCTGATGACGCAGAGGTAATTATCCTTTCCTCCGGTTCAGACCCTCTGCCAACACAAAAAATCCGTCAAGCAGTCCGGAAAGTAAGATTTTCTCACCCCTAGCTCACATGGACCCAAACTTCCTTTTGAAGAAGCAGCAATACGAAGCTTGCCGCACAACCCGGCACAGCGGCCAAGTAGTCACTTCGGCCAGTTTACCGAACACGCCGATTCGGAAGCGTCGATCTGAGGTCTCAAACACTTCCGATACTTCTTATCCCAGGGCGGGTTATTTCCGACAGCCTCTTAATCCATCCAATTCAAATTATCAGGGAACGCCTCTTTCATCATCCGGTGACTCAACGGCCACACAACTCCCCCCTCTTAAGACTGTCCCTGGGTAAACACTTTAAACTTACTCCTTTTGACGCTTTATATTTACGTGTTATATTGACCTTTATATCTTTTTCTTTCGGAGCCAAGGCCAGACCCAGCAAGAAAGCTCGTGTAGATAAACCGTCTGACGACCATGTGGTTGTTGAACCAGAGAGAACTCCAGAACTGGAAAGAACCAATGCTGATGCCATGCTTGATGATCCACCCCCTCAAGACCATGATTTTGTTGAACCAGTAGAAGTTGATGCAACAGGTCATACTGATAAACCGGCAAGCCCGGTCCCAACTGATGATAGACCGTCAAGTCCAGCTAAGGCTGCTGATGAATCGTCAACTCCAGTAAAGGTTGCTGGTGACAAGGAAGATGATGTTATAATTACTGGTGTTGTCCACACCACCCCTGGCAATCCTGTTGCATTATCAAAGCATAGTGCCAAGGAGGAACTCTCTGCTATGGGCAAAGGTAAGTGGAGCACAGACTTGTCAAGCTACACCCACCTCAACGCCCAAGAACTTCATTTTGGTTACTTAAACCGTGTGTACACAAACCGTGACTATGAAGCCGGTTTAGTGAATCTGATGAAGAGCGATATGAGGTAACTTCATAACTGTTTCTATTTTATGTCCAAGTTCTAGTACCAACTCCAGTAGCACCCCAAGGGCCGATTTATGATGCCAATTTAAACCGGGACTTTGCAATATCGCAACTCTACATGCTTATCTTCCAAGGGCCGGTTTATCTTTTTAGGATGAACCGATACTTTTAACCTTGTAATCTTGAAACTTTCATTAGTGTAGTCCCCAAGGGCCGGTTTATCTTTCCAAGCTGAACCAGGACTTTAACCAATGTTACTTTGAGCAAACGTACATTAGCCCCCAAGTGTCAAGAATAATACTTGTATTGTGCTTGGGACTTGTTAAAAAATTTCTGATAATCAAGCAAATAGGCATTAGCCCCCAAGTGCCAAGTGTATAACTTGTTATGTGCTTGGGACTTCCAAATTTCACTGCCACCTCATAATATATATTTCTCTTATAGGCTGAGCTGAGAAAAAAGGAAGCCCAAATCGCCGACTTTCAAGAAAATATCAAAACCCAGCAAGCAGAGACCTCCAAAGCCAAAGAAGAATTGACCAGTGCCTTAGCAGCCATGGAGAAGCTGAAGGAAACTTTAAAGAAGGAACATGAAGACTGGGGCGTAGAGAAAGCCGCTTTACAAAAGAGAACTGAAGACGCAGAGGCATCCCTTACACTGGTGGTCGAAGAGATGACCGGTTTAAAGCAGAAGATTAATGCCATGACCTCTGCTGTTTTTGGTAAGTACCTCACCTGAAGCTTTTCAATATACATTATCTCATCGGTTGCCGGTTTACTGATGCTTGCAATGACACAGGAACTCGCATTACCCATCTGGGCTCTGACATGCGGATGAAGCTGAAGGCTGCCTATACATTGATAGAACAGTTATATTCCGGAGCCCAACGGGCCATTTGCACCGCTGCGCATAACAAACCGCCTCCAACCTTGATAAAGCAAACCATTGAGAAGCTGTCAATGCTGCCCGTCCGGTTGGATGAACTAAAAAGATCAGCTGCAAGGTCAGGTGCGCTGACTGTGCTAATCCGGGCAAATGCATGGATACCGGATCTTGAACCGTCGGATATAGGCAACGACTATCCTGGTGTAAAAGAGGATGGCTCGTAATTTAACAATGACGATCTTCGAAGGTTGACAAGGGAAATGCGCCCCTTAGCGAGCAAATTGGCTGAAGAAACAGATCTCTCTTACTATCAGCCGGTTTATGATTCTGATCAGAAAAGATATCCTGCGCCAACACATGATGTAGAAGATCTTATTCCGCCAATCCGTAAGCACACCTATGCCCCTGATGTTGACCCCTCAAACCTTATTAGTGTTGAAGCTATGTTCCAAGCCTTAACTGGAATCGATTGGGCAGCCATTGACTTCCATCCACTGGGTAGAGAGGAGGAAGATGCACCAGCGCAGGACGATCCACAACCGTCAACTCAGCCTGGTAACGAGTTATGATCCGGAGGCCGGTTTAGCATTCTGCTCACTGCCACCCTTGCCAAAAACAATTATTATTTTGGGCATTAAAATGCCTTGTAATAGGCTAGTTGAAAATACTTGGTCTGCTATGCCATCGTGCATACTTTATTTTTCCTGATACTGTGAATCCACCATGCTTTAGGAGACATTATGTTTCATAACCCATAGCGGTGTTATTCAAATTGTTCCTGCATACAATTAGTTGGAAAGTGTCCTAGAGATTTACCGCTGGACGGGTCATGATGCCCAAATATATAGCCGGGGTTGATCACCAAGGTTGTACTTTGAAAATAATCAAAGATGAAAGAAATGATACCTGTGATATTGAATCACTCTGTTGGTTGACCAACTTTTGTATAGGTAGGGCTATAACCCCAATCCCGAGTATTGATAACTCCTTCCATGTTTTGTCGGTTTATGATAAAACCATACCGGGCTATGATAAACACCGGTGTATCCATATATAATACTGGTGACTTATAGTCAAAACCACACCGGGTCAATAAGCACCGGATTATAACTGATCATGTACTTACAACTTATTGTTGAAAGCCAACCCGGGTCAATAAACGCCGGTTTATCATAAAATATTATAAATCTCACCAACCGAGAAAAAAACTTATCAAATAAAAACACAAAGAGAACATGCAAGGCTTTTCATGGGCTGCCAGGCCCTAAATCGAGGCTTTTCATGGGCTGCTACACCACTGAGTTATACCATTTTTCAAAGCCTTTTAAGATGGACCTCAATCATTAACCAATCGTCGTTTTAACTTTGACAAGTTTAGGGTCTATGAGATTGACTTGTCAAACGTTCGGCGGGTCATACCAGGTTTACCTAGATGGAGTGGCTTACTTAAAAAGGCAGGATAACCCGGGCTTTTAGGTGAATACACCTGGCTTCCAAGCCTGGCTTGATAGCCTATTGCAAGGGTGCAAGCTTTTTGTTCTTTGAGAAGCAAAGAGCCCCCAAGCAACATTTGAGCTGTGCTCGGTGGGTGCCTATATTTGAGCTGTGCTGTTGCAACACTCTCTTTAGCCCCACATAATTTCCTTTTGGCCTTAAGCCGATCAAGAGATGTAGCTATGGTTCGAATATGACCAAGCCCCCTAGTGATTTTCCTTTTGGCCTTAAGCCGATCAAGAGGTGTAGCTATGGTTCGAATACGACCAAGCCCCCTAGTGATTTCCTTTGATATGCGTGGCTTTATAAGCCGGATCAATAGAACTCCGTTTTACAAACAGAAGCCCCCATGTAAGCACACATGATGTAATAAAACAACGGAGACCCCGCTTTGGCTGAGGCTCCGATTTATTATATGGATCATAATATATACATTGTCATAATTATGTACATAAGAAGAGCCTGTGGCTCAAGTATAGTAAGTCCGAAGATGATCTATATTCCATGGCCGTTGGGTCTCCTCCTCTGATTTACGTGAGTCTTTGTGGTCTCGAACATCGATAAGGTAGTATGATCCGTTGTGCAGATTTTTGCTGACCACAAAATGTCCTTCCCAAGGTGGGGACAACTTGTGCATATCAGTCTGATCCTGGATGAGCCGGAGCACCTGATTGCCTTCTTGAAAAGTTCTGGTCTTAACCCGGTGGCTGTGATAACATCGTAGATCTTGTTGATAGATCGCCGAACGTGCCGCTGCGAGATCACGCTCCTCATCTAACAGGTCCAGTGAGTCCTGACGTGATTTCTCATTATCAGCTTCAACATAAGCCGCCACACGGGGCGAGTCATGACGGATGTCACTAGGGAGAATCGCCTCTGCTCCGTAAACCATGAAGAAGGGCATGTAACCCGTAGATCTGTTCGGTGTGGTTTTGTCACGGCAGATGTCCTCGTGAAAGGACTTAGTCGTGGAGCCATCACAACGGGTTTGCTTGAAGGGTTAAAGCGGACAAGGGGCGCGAGGAATTTTACTGGTTCAGCCCCTTACGATGAAGGTAAAAGCCTACGTCTAGTTGTGATGGAATTGCTTGGGTTTTGATGACCAGGGAGCGAATCCACATTTCCTGACTCTCGAGTTATCATTTGTTGTCTGTCCCTAAACCGCCGCCGGGTCATCCCTTTATATACACAGGTTGATGCCCGACGGTTTATAGAATCCCGAGGCCGCCTCATAAACGTGCCCGGCTCGGTTTCTACCTTTCCTTGCCTTACAATATAAATTACATATCATATGGCGGTTTATATCTACTGGCCCTAATCCGCCTTTGGGCCCTGGGCCTTCATGTAGATCTCCTCTGTAAAGCGCCATATCCCTTGCCTTCATGGGCTTTGAACATGACTAACTCCTGGTGGGCATAACCTGGCTCCTAACGGCCGGTTTATATTTAATAGTAATATCCCCAACAATTGTTGTGGCACCTCTTACTAAATTAAATGACAATGCCGCCCTATTTGCTCAAGAGGAAAATATTTTCTACTACTATATTCTTTAGTTCTTTCCTTTCTCATTAAAGGGTGATGCTAAAGAATGGTTTAATACTCTTGCTCCTGGTTGTGTGTGTAGTCCCCAGGATATGATGTATTACTTCACTGAAATATATTTTCCTGAAGCAAGCTGCCCTATAGGAAATATATAACTTTGTGCAATATGAGAAAGAGCACCCCCCTCGAGCTTGGGGGAGGCTTCTCCAATTATAAAATGCTTTCCCTGATCATCCTCTTATGAACAATGAAATACTTGATATCTTTTATAATGTACTAACCAATGCTTCTAGATAGTTGTGTCGGTTGTGTTTTCAAGGAGTGAACTATTAAACAAGCTCAAGAATTATTAAATAATATATCTATGGTTCAAACTCAACTAGAACAAGTTTGTAAATCAAAAAATGATTTGCTTAATGAGATGAACAATAAAATGAATGATCATGTTGTTAGAGTAATGACTAGAGGTGGTAAAGTGACTATGGATCTTCTATATCCTAAAGGTCATCCTAAAAGAATTGAGCAAGATTCTCAGAGAATTAATAATGATGCACCTAGTTCACCTAGGAAGGAGAAAAAGAATAAGAATAAGATAGAGCTTTGCATGCTTCTAATGAACCTGTTATAGAGAAACCTCCTAAGAATCCTAATGATGTTTCTATTTCTGATGCTGAGACACAGTTTGGTAGTGAGCATCTACCTAGTGACAATGATAATGATGATGCTAGTAATGATCATATTGATGCTCCACCATACAATAATAAAAAATATGGTAATGATGTAAAAATAGAACCTGAAGTTGACCTTGATGACCCACCTTCTAAAAATAAAATATATTATAAAAGAGACTTCGTTGCTAGCAAACATGGTAAAGAAAGAGAACCATGGGTTCAAAAACCTATGCCATTTCCTAGTATGGTTGTAAAATATAGAATGAAGAGGCTTCAATCGCTTTGTTAAAATGCTTAAACCTTTGTATCTAAGAACACCCTTGATTGAAATTATAAAAGTGCCTCCATATGCTAAATACATGAAATATATTGTTACAAATAAAAGGAAAATTCCTGAGACTGAAATTTCTACTATGCTTGCAAACTATTCATTTGAAGGAGAAATACCCCAGAAGTTTAAAGATCCAGGAATACCTACTATACCATGCTCTATCAAAAGAAATGTTAGAACTACTTAATGTGATTTACGAGTTTGTGCTAGTCTATGACTTTTTCTCCATATAGAAGGCTTGACTTGAATAATTTGACACCCACTGAAATCCCTTTGCAAATGGATGATAAATCAATTGCAATACCCATCGGTATTACTGAGGATGTTCCCGTTGTTGGTGCTAATGTCACTATCTTAACAGACTTTGTTATTCTTGATATGCCCGAGGACTACAACATGTCAGTTATCCTTGGTAGACCCTTTTTGAATACTGCAGGGGTTGTTATTGATTGCAACAAAAGCAAGGTCACATTCCATGTCAACAACAATGAGCATATGATATATTTTTTGAAGAAACAAAACAAAGTGAATAGTATCAATTCTATTGAAAAAGGTCATGACAATTACTATTGGAGGTTTCGAATTTCCTCTTCTCGCTCCTGAAAAGAAATATCAAACTCTTGTTGTTGGTACAATGCATATCCCAATCGAGGTAACATAGTGCTATACAAAAGTTCTTCGATTTCATGTTACTCGGAAATAGTTTGTTAATAAAACTTGATCAACCTTATTAATGGATTCTTTTTTAGGGGCATGTGGTCGATGAATTTTGTAAGCACAACCTACTGTAATTCTAATTTACTCTCTGTTATTTATAGTTTAATAAAGTAAAATGCCATGATTATTCTGTTTTCTGAATTATCTATGCAATAAAAATGACTCGGAAATAAAATTGCTCAGAATGTTGTAAAATTTTAGCAAGATTTTTATTGAATATTTAGAACTTTTGGCACTGGACACACCCCGGGGGTGCACTTGCAGTCTACAAGACAACAGTGCATGCCATGATGTCTTGTGGGGCCCATAGGACCCCACTCACTTAGTCCACCTGCCCATTGCTTCTTCTTCCTCCAGAAAAAAATCATGGTAGCTCTTGGTATTATGTTCTTGCCCTGAAAACTGAGGTTTTTGATCTTTTTGCTCGGAGCTCCATTTTCGAAACTGTTTTCGGGGATCGCTCCTTTAGTATGTGACTCCTCCATTGGTCCAATTAGTTTTTGTTTGGATTATATTTTGCTACGGTTGTTGCCACTAAAAATGAGCTTGCATGTTGAATTCATTTGGTTCCAAGTAGTTTGAATGCATGATATAGCCTCTAGACACTTGTAAGAGTTATTGCCATCAATTTTGTCAAGTTTTATTAACATGTTTTTGGCCCAATTTTTCAGAACTTTTCTTAGGAAAATAAACATGTTTAGGAGGAGATCGTCGGGAAGCTCTTCTAGCCCAAGCTCAACACGTCAAGCATATCATGAGCTACACGCAAGTTCAGTGCGAGGTGCTGAGGTGAAATCGTGTCAGTGGTCCTGCGACACTTTCATGATGGGTGTTGGCATTAAGCAAGAATTCGATCAATGTATTGAGACCGCCGAGCTTACCGCCTTCCTCACAGGTAAGTGCATGCATCATTACCACCTTACCAATTCATTCAAACAGAAATTTAAGTATCATTCTTCAATTCTACAGTTTTATTCGATCTCTATGAGAAATCATATAGTATGCCTCTAGAAGAATTCTGCGATGCATGACAAATTCCATATTGGGTTCACTCGTCGAACCACGAAAATCTGATTATGAGGCATTTCTTAATGATGTTTGCAATGGTGAGGATAGGGGCGTGATACCAGCTAGAATTAGAAGTATCCAATTTATCGCTATTCGTAACTTTGAAATTTTTAGTGGCAGGTGTGTTGTTGGCAAACATGACTATAGTGCACTCTATTCTCCTAATTTGAGCATCCTTCATGTTGTTGTACATGGCAGTAGACATTATAACTTTGGGGCCATTATTGCACATCGGCTAAGCCGAAACGCGGAGGATGGTGATTTATATGGAGGAATCTATACCTCTCACATAGATGCGAGACCTTGGGTCTCCATTAGACCCAATGATCCTGTACAGCTTGATAAATACTTGGATATTGAGGCAATGCGACCCACCAGTTTATTAAGTATGAGACTCATAAATATGATTACAACCTAACATTTAATAAATACCGTGATGTCTTTGTTATTTTGTCTGCGCTTGTTCTCTTTGAATTTTAGAAAACAAAGGCAAATTGTCTATGAGGATGAGACCCAAGAGTACAATGAGATAGTAGAAGCTGCTCGCCTTGCCGAGGAGGCGGCACAGAACACCGCCCCGAGCTACCATTACGACTACTATCCCAATCAGTAGTGGTAATTATCAAGTTAGGCCAAAAGCCTAAGCTTGGGGGAGTACGTATTCTCACCGACATTACTTCCATGTATCACACATTCATTTTAGTTCTCGGTGTTCATTGTTTTCATTGTATATCCATGTTTCGCTTAATTTTGCTTTCCTTTTGTGTGTTTGAAAAACTTTGAAAATCCAAAAACATTTCTCACTTATTTTTGGTTTTTGTTTCTTGTTTAGCTACTTCGTAGTAGTAAAAGAAAACCCCAAAAGATTTCTCGTTTCTTCTATTATTGTTTGTTGGGAGTTCTTCGATGCAAATAGTTTTCTTACTTTTTGTTTTTCTTCGTTTATATGCTTTGTTCAGAAAAACTAAAAACTCCAAAACTATTTTAGTGTGTTTCTTTGATTCGTCATAAGGAAAATACTTCGTAAGAATTGTTGAGTGGCTCTTATATGCTTTGTTGTTGATCTAATGAAAGGCCAATATTTCCTTGTCTTCTCCTTTGAATAAAGTGTTTGTAGATTTTAGCTTGGTCCGTGACACCTCTTGCACTATTATTATTTTCACCTCATTCCGTCATGCAAGTGAAAGACAATAATGACGATGATTTGATGAAGTGACTGCGGCGAAGAAAAGCTGGTATGAACTCTTGTTGTTTTTGTTTTTGTAAATATGTTTAACTCGGTAGACCTGATTCAACATATTATGAGTAAACATGATTGTGCTAACAACTAGAGATTATAGTTTCTCATGCCATGCTTAAGTAGCTAGGAGTGGATAATGATTTATCTTGAGTGTCAACATGCATTAAAATGATTATGATGTAGTATGTTAGGATGGTATCCTCCTCTGAAGAATTCAAGTGTCCTGACTTGGCACATGTTCAAACATGTAGTTGATTCAAAACCAATGCATCCTTTATGATATTTATATTCAGAGTGTTTATATCCTACTCATGCTCATGTCCAATGTTAAATATTCGCAATGCATGATTATGACCATTGTCACTCTCTAGTTGGTCGATTCTCAATCTATTTCTTAGCCTTCGCTTGTACTAAGCAGGAATACTGCTTGTGCATTCAAAATCTAGAAACCCAAAGTTATGACAAAACAGTCCACCAAACCTACCTATATACGGTATTACCCTGCTGTTCCAAGTAAATTTGCATGTGTCATCTCTAAACATTCAAATAAACATATGTTTTGTGTGCCCGTACCACTCATGGAGCGATGGGGCGGTAAATATCTTCCATACTAAGTGGGTTATTCTCACGACAAGAGTTTATTCACTTATTTTGCATGAGAGAGGCTGGTAATTGGGATGCCAAGTCCCGTCAAACAAAAAGAAAAATATATGTGATAAAAAGCCTGGAAAGTTGATTGTTTGGAGGGCACCTGTGGATTCAGCTAGCCATGGCTTGTGTTTGTATGGTTGTGGAGGAATTCAACTTTCCAATTCTACATGGGAACTGCAAATAATGAGTTTAGCATGGAAAATGTTGAGATCCTTGTCGCAACGTTGACAGGAAAAGCACTGTATGTGCATCTAGTGCCCCTTAGTGATTTTGGTGTATTGAAGACTTATAGGTTAAGGGACTGATGCGTTTGTGAGTGTACACAGGTCTATAAGTCTATGAGGAGTTTAATACTTACAGAGAAAGTCAACCCCTAAAAATGAATGTCTTCAACTGAAGACTTTGGATCTCTGAAGACTTTCTGAAGACTTAGAAAGTGAAGAAACTGGTCTGACCGTGAAGACTTGATATTCATGCGAGGAACATGAAGCGTGAAGACTTTTGTTTTCATAGTTTCATTTTCTCTTTCTTGAGTCATAGGAAACACCGTATTGTTAAAGGGGGTCGAGGTAAAACTAAGGAAAAGTTTCCAAGTGATGCTCAACTCAAAATCCTACACTTACCAATCCCTTCGAGTGAAGTCATTGGAAATCTCATACAGTTCAGTCAATTCTTCAGTGACAGAGACGAAGTTCTTCTGGTCTCTGAGGAATTTGTCCTGACTAAGGAGTTACGAATTTGCCTGTGTGGATTGCCTACAAGTGAGGAACATGATAGCCCTGAGGAATTTGATACCTCAAATTTCCGACAATTGCTGTGCTACACACCAGCTGTCCCAAAATATCTACCCACCTAACGGTCATATCATTGAAGGGCATTTATGTCTTATCATGTCAGGATGCTCCCTAGGCTATAAATAGCCTCCCCCTACAACCACTAGCTGGTTGGCTGCTCCGCGAGAAACTGACACTTTTCATTGAGAGCATCCGATCCTCCGAGGACTTTGAACGAAAATCATCAAGTGAGAAAAAACCCAAAACCCCAAACCAAACACCTACAAACCCAAAGTGATTGAGCATAACTGAAGAGATTGTTCATGTGTGGAACCGACGCTTGTTACCTTTGAGGACTATGCATCCTCCAGACGGTTAGGCGTCATGGTCTAGAGCATCCAAGAGGAAATTGTGGGTCGCCAAGTGACCGAGTCTGTGAAGGTTTGGAAGTCACCTGAAGTCTTACCACGAGTGATTGGACGAGTTCTATGTGACCTTAGTTCAAGGAGAATATAGTGAGGACTGTGTGTCCGGGACTGTGTGTCCTCATGTTTAAATACCTAGGCGCTCTAACCAGACGTACAACTGTCACAACAGTTGGAACTGGTCTACCAAATCATTGTCTTCACCGAGCTTACTGGTTCTATTTCCTCAACCCATTCATTTCTTCATTACTGTGTTGTCTACCTGTTCATATCTGTTTGAAGACTTTGACTAAAGACATTATCAATTTCCTCAATTCAATTTCTTCAGTCTGTTTGTCTTCATTCTGTTTTATCCTGTGCTTACACTTTCTATACTTTGTGTTTTGTTTCCAATTCATCATGATGTCCATGCTTATGTTATGTTATGTCTAAATCTGAGTACTTATTCTGCTGCAAGTAGTTCTTTGCTTAGGTATTTCCTCACCCTGAAATTCCTCAGTGAAGAATTTATAAAAATCGTCTATTCACCCCCCTATAGTCGACTTAACACAGTTTCAATTGGTATCAGAGCGAGGTACTCCCTTGTTTTGTGCGATTTTGGTTTAACCGCCTAGAGTTTTAGTTACGTCGACCGCAAGAATGAAGATAGTGACATGTCCCATCTTTGACGGTCATGATTATCCCAAGTGGAAGGCCATGAACAACGAACTTTGGACCATTACTGAGATTGGTCTTACTGACCTATGCAAGATGGCGGAGGCTGATGATATTCGCAAGTACACTCTACTTAACCTCACGCGAAAGACATCATCTGCTCCGACTTGTCGCAAAATCAGTTCAGGAACGTTATGCATCTCTGTCATGCGAAGCTCATCTGGGACCGTCTATCTAAGGTCTATGAAGGTCATCGAACTCATCATGATCCCTGGTTTGGGGAATTCATGGAATCGCGCAAGACTATCACTTTCAATCCAGAATCATCATCCTCTTCACCATGCCTTATGGAAAAAGGTGCCAAGGTAACTGAATGCTATCTATCTAAGTCTAGTGATGATGAATCTGGTGATGAATTTGGACCTAGCTATACCAAACTTGCTTCCCTTGCCACTAAACAACAAAGAGTTTTGGAAAAAGTTTAAAACATGCTGGATGAGAGTGATGATATGTTGGGTGAAGAAATGGAGCAGTCGAGAGCTTTGGATGAAAGTCTTCAGAGACTTCAGACTAAGTTTGATAATATTCAGAGTCATCATAACACTCTCTTATCTGATCATGAGAATCTTTCTTATGAATTTCTTCAAAGAAAGCAAGATCTTGAAAAGTTAAGAGTGAGTTATGAAGATCTTCAGAAGGAGTGTGATTCATTAATTGCTCAACAAATCCACGCTACCCAAGAAGAATTTATTCCTCCATGTTTGAAGTGCATTGAACGTGAATATGCTAATTCTTCACCTAAAAGTTCAAATGCTTCTATTGCTGCAAATTCTTCAACCGTCTCTGCTATCACTAATTCCTCATATGAGGATGCTGCTAGTATCACTGACCATGCAGGGCTGAAGGAATTGTATGTGACATGCATGTACAAAAGCCTCAAAGGGCATCAACCTCTTTGTGATGTGCTTAAGAAGCAGATCCTCAACAGGAACCCTAGGAAAGAGGGTATTGCCTTTGAGAGGAAACTTGATGCTGATGGGACCTACTGGAAACCTGAGCAGTATCCCAAAACCTCATGGGTTGCTGCAAAGGGACCTTCAGTGGATCCATCTACTTTATCTATGTTTACATGTGAATCTTCATATTCTTCTGATGAGTCATTTGACTCCAATTATAAACTGTTCAAAAATCAGAATGGTGAAGTATTTGCTAGATATGTTGGCACTAACTACAGGAACGGTCCTCCTATGAAGAAAATCCGGGTTCCCAAAAAGTGCCTTGAAAGTCTTCAGGTGAATGTCATCATGACACCACCTATGAAGAATAGGAATCCCAGATCAAATTCTTCATATGGACCAAAGTATTCATATGGATCCAAGTCCTCATATGGACCACACTCCTCACATGGATCAAAGTCCTCATATGAACATCATCATGCTAACACCTCTGTTTCGCAGGGAAAGGCTAAGGCTTATGGATATGTGCATTATTCTTCAAATCATTATGTTTATAAATCCTCGAAGAATTTCTCTGCTTACTCATATGCTTACCCTAACCCTCTTATGTGAAACGAAGTGGATTGGCATCTATGCCACCTTTCTCTTATGGAGCTCGTAGAATGAACTCTTTGCCACCCCTTCAGATGTGGGTGGTGAAGAAAAAGAACTAACTTCTTATGCAGGGTCAGGTCTCCAAACAGACCTAAAGCGTCTGAAGAACTTGATGGAGACCTGAATAATCTTGAAAGGACGCAAGCTAATCATGAAGAAATGAATTTTCATTTCTCACGTCCTCATAGTACTTTACCTGTTCTATCGCTTGATGAAATCGATCCGATGAATTTGATATCATATTCTTCACTTATGAAGTATATGAGTTCATAAGCTGCACTAATTCATCTGCAGGATGATCAACCCTAAGCCACTGAGTGGGTCCTCGATAGTGGATGTACAAATCACATGACTATTGATAGGAGCTTATTGATGGACACTGCTTTATCTCCATCGCATCTGAAGCATATCACCTACGCTGACAAAGGCAAAAGCAAGGTATTGGGTCTAGGTAAGGTTGCAATCTCAAAGGATCGACACATGGACAAAGTCATGCTTGTCGAATCCTTAGGGTTCAATCTCATGTTTGTCTCAATGCTTTGTGATCTTAACATGGTTGTTGTCTTTGGCAAGTATTGTTGTGTTGTGATCATGGAAGCTGACAATTCCAAAGTCTTCGAAGGCTTTAGGAGAGGAGATTTGTATATTGTTGATTTCTCTACTAGACCACAACCTGCTACATGTCTACTTTCAAAAGCTTCAGAAGGCTGGCTATGGCATGGACGACTTGGTCATGCTGGCATGAGGAACTTGCACACGCTCGCGAAAAAGAAGCATGTTAGTGGCATCGAGGGTGTCAAATTCCTCAAGGATCATTTGTGTGGAGCTTCTGAAGCCGGAAAGATGACCAAGGCCAAGGATCCCTCAAAGACCATCATGACTACCACTCGTCCATTTGAATTGCTTCACATGGATCTCTTTGGCCCTACTCATTATGCCACATTCACAAATGCTGCATCTCTATATGGCTTTTTCATTGTTGATGATTATTTCCGTTATACATGGGTGCATATCATCACTTACAAAACTGAAGTGCAGGAAGTCTTCAAACGATTTTCCTCGAGGGCTTCAACCAACTTTGGTGTGAAGATCAAGCACATCATAAGTGACAATGGAACTGAGTTCAAGAACACTGGTCTTTATGACTATCTTGCTGAACTTGGTATTACTCACAAGTTATCTACTCCTTATACTCCTCAGCATAATGGCGTCGTGGAGCGCAAGAACAGGACTCTGGTTGAGATGGCCCGCACTATGCTTGATGAGTACAAGACGCCTCCTCGCTTCTGGCCTGAGCCAATTAATACTGCATACCACATCATCAACAGGGTATATCTTCAGAAATTCTTCAGAAAGACCTCATATGAACTCCTCACGGACAAGAAACCCAATAGCCCACTAAGGTAGATGAAGCATTTCTGGAGCCTGAGTGGATTCAAGCTATGCAAGAGGAATTACATCAGTTTGAGCTCAACAACGTCTGGGAACTGGTCAAACGTCCAGACCCTTGCAAGCATAATATCATCGGCACAAAGTGGATATACCGCAACAAGCAAGATGAAAATGACCTTGTGGTGAGGAATAAGGCACGTCTTGTAGCTCAGGGCTACACACAGGTCGAAGGAATTGATTTCGATGAAACTTTTGCACATGTTGCTAGACTTGAAGCTATTCGCATATTACTTGCTTATGCCAACCATCATAATATCATCTTATATCAAATGGATGTGAAAGTGCATTCCTCAATGGTAAGCTTGAGGAAGAAATATATGTTGCTCAACCCCTAGGTTTTGAGGATCCAAAGCATCCCGACAAAGTCTTCAGACTCAATAAGGCCCTCTACGGCCTCAAGTAGGTCCCTCGGGAGTGGTATGATACTTTGAAGGAATTCCTCATGAAGAAAGGCTTCAAACCCGGTTCACTTGACCCAACTCTTTTCACCAAAGCTTATGATGATGAATTATTTGTGTGTCAAATATATGTTGATGATATCATCTTTGGCTATACTGACCAACGTTACAGTGACGAATTTGCCTATATGATGAGTGAAGAATATCAAATGTCTATGATGGGAGAATTGAAATTCTTCTTAGGTCTTCAGATTCATGAACAACGAAATGGCATCTTCATATCTCAGGATAAATACCTCAAGCATGTGTTGAGGAAATTCAGCATGCAAGATTGCAAAGGCGTCAAAATCCCTATGCCCACAAATGGCCATATATGCACTGATGAAAATGGTATTGACTTTTATCAAAAGGTATACCGCTCCATGATTGGCTCTTTATTGTATTTACATGCATCCAGGCTAGATATTATGCTTAGTGTTTGCATGTGTGCCTGTTTTCAAGCTACACCGAAGGAATCACACCATAAGGCTGTGAAGCATATTCTTCGATATCTAGCTCACACTCCAACACTTGAATTATGGTATCCCAAGGGCTCGGCTTTTGATCTCATTCGATATTAAGACTCTGACTACGCTGGTGATCGCGTGGACCGCAAGTCAACATCAGGCACATGCCATTTCCTCGGACGATCCTTGGTCTGTTGGTCTGCAAAGAAACAGAACCGCGTATCACTTTCTACTACTGAAGCTAAGTACATTGCTGCTGGATCGTGCTGCGCTCAATTGCTATGGATGAAACAAACTCTCAAGGACTATGACATCAATGTGAAGAATGTGCCACTCTATTGTGACAATGAGAGTGACATCAAGATTGCTCATAACCCAGTTCAGCACTCGAAGACAAAGCACATTCAGATTCATCATCATTTTCTTTGTGATCATGTGTTGAAGGGCGACATCTCCATCGAGCACGTGAAGACTGAAGAACAACTAGCCGATATCTTCACAAAGCCCTTGGATGAGCAGAGATTTAGCAAGTTGTGATGTGAGCTAAATATCTTAGAATCTTTGAATGTCCTTTGAAAAGGACACACATCCTAACACTTATGCAAAATTGATGACTTAGATGTGTAACACACGAAGTAACATTTTTCTTCAATCAATGAAGACTAACCCTCTAAGTGTGAAGAAATTAACAAAGAATTTGATTCTCAGAGCCCTACGACAATTGTACGCGGCGTCTGAAATCATCATTCTTATACGGAGAGTTGCACCACCAACAAAAGTTGAAAATCTTCAATTTGAGTATTTCTTCATCTTGATTTTCCTCTTCAACTTTGCAATGTCCTCACTCTCTCCATCGTTTTTCTTCATTGTCTCTCTCTCTCTCACTCACTCTATATATATATGTATATATATGTATATATATACATCTGGCCTATTCTGTTTCGCATAACAGAATATTATTCTGTTACTCTCATTGTACTAACAATTTGTTTGTACTTGAATAGTCTATTATGCTCTTTTCAACCTTATATGAATTTTCCTCACATAAGTGTTTGTGGCAGGAGCCGGGGCGCACTCGCTGTGGTTCTCTGGAGTGCTCCGTAGGTGCGGAGGACGCAACGGTGATCTGCACCAGATTCCGCAGGTCTGTTAATCCAGTAGTTGGGCAGCCACGAAGGTCTGGCTTGTTGAGGTCATTGTTAGGTCCGCCATCGTCCTCCCGAGGACGCCTGTGGAGTTGGCCTTGGTCCACGATAGCACAGCGGCCTTAAGGGCCGTCCTCGGGAATCACGGGCCCCCTAATTTGATCGGGATAGCGGTCAATTTGAAGATTGTGCTCGTCAACTAGAGTTCGTCGGAGCTCGTCGCCGCTATCATGGCTGGGCTGTCTATCTTGTTATATGGAGCATCGTTCTCAAATTCATGGTGCACAACTTTAATTGAGTGTGTGAGGAAGCTTTCGGCGTTGTTTTTTGGTGCAGGTGTATAGGTTCGATCCAGGCGCGAACCGAGGGCGGCGACATATGCGCCATGGGAGCCTAGCGGCCTTGCAAATACGATCCACATGACTCTACAATCCCCATTCGGAGATGGTGTTTTGATGTGGTACATGGTGCATACTTTTTGATTCACGGCGGTGACATTCCGAGGAAGCCGTGGCTCACTAGCCTGTCCGGGTCGCTGAGGATCGATGTTTGAACTTGCATATGTAGAGCATATATAACGTCCATGTGCAGTGATTTGATCTATTTCACGGCTGTAACAAACACAATGAATCATTGCGTATGTGGTCGCTTGTGATTTTTGAAGAAACGGAACTAGTCGAACTTTAGCTTTCATTAGGAGTAAACATCGCCGCTAAGTGAATTGATACAGTTTTCTGCAAATTTGGTCACACTGCAAATTTGGACAGAGCTAGGCTGGGCTAAGAAGGCTGACCATGTTGCTTTCTTTATTATAGTTCTTCTGGCAATATGGGCCTTTTTTAATTAGTGAAGCTCAACTCATTCCGTGCATGTTATTTATCCTTTTTCTGTTTTCTTCAAATATAATTTGGCACATATTGTTCTAAATAGTAAAAAATGTGTATAATTTGTTTCCCTAAATTTCAACTTTTTGTGTGGCTGTGGACAT
This sequence comes from Triticum urartu, assembly GCF_056163025.1. Taxonomy (NCBI): domain Eukaryota; kingdom Viridiplantae; phylum Streptophyta; class Magnoliopsida; order Poales; family Poaceae; genus Triticum; species Triticum urartu. The sequence continues at coordinate 431,202,251 of NC_141879.1, forward strand.
GGGGTAGGTGTGTGAGAGAGGGGGGTGGTTGGGGCCAACATTTTTTTAAACAATAATGTTTTCCGTGAAGGTACATTTTTAACACCATTTTTTCTGAACCTTCGAACTATTCCACCTAACGAATTTGGACTTTTCTATAATTAGACACTAAACTGATAGATCGCCCACCCCTTGATATGACGCGATAGTCTTTAAATGTTTTTGGGTTTTACCTTTAAATTTGTTTTATCATTCAAAGTGTCTGTGTCATCGTCTCCGAACTTGCATGGCTTATATCGTTGAATTGACTGAATTTTTATGTGGAACTTTTTTTTAAATTCATTATGATTAAATTGTAGTTTTGAATGCGGTAAGAATGCATCACTTTTTTGGGGGGAATTTTCAAACGATTTCAGAATTGAGCAAAAATCTTTTTTCAAAGGTTTCAAATGGAATCTTTTTTTATTTTGAACTTACTGGATTTTTGCATTAAAATCTTTTCAAAACACCGAACTGATCATTTTTTTAATTCAGACTTCTGTGTTTTCGTTTTTTGGAACCGGTTTTTCTTGTTTTTAATTTGAAGATATCATTGTTTTTAATTCGAAATGTTATTTAATTCGAACTGGCCATTGTTTTTAATTTGAACTGATTATTCTCTTCAATTCAAAACAAAATTTTAATCAAGACTAATTATTCTCTCTAATTTATATTGATCATTCATTTTTTATTCGAACTAATCATGGGTTTTAATTCAAACTCACTATTTTTGTTATTTCGAACTGATCATTGTTTTTAATTCGTACTGATCAATGTTTTTAATTCAAACCATTTTGCTCATTCTTGCACGCACATCAAACTGTCATGTATAACTTTTTGATGAAGTAGCGATCATATCATCATAGACAGAAAATTTTCAACATGTAATACATGTACAAGAATGACATATACACTACACCGAATGCACATTTTCATACATGAATGACATAAAATGCTCCATACTGTTCAGATTGATGTGGAATTTGATGCACCATAGTGTACATGATGCATCTTCCCTACTTTTCAGATTGGGAAGATCTTCAGTTCCATAACACCATCGACGCAGCGCATGGAGGCAGACAAATTTGGTCACCTAGAAGGCAGAGCAGGAGCAGCCACGCAAGGTGGAGCTCAGGAGGCCGCCGCGCCCAGCGGACTGTTGGACGTCGCGCCGTGGGGGCCGGTGTGGTGGTGCGTCGGGGGTGCCGGCAAGTGCAGCTGCAAGTGGCTTCTAAGGTCTGACCTACCTGCAATAATTAACAATGTATTATTCCTGCACTCATGTATCCACAGTGATATTCTCACAAATTACTGGAGTTCGGCTGCTCCTTTACATAGCAAGACTACTACTATTACTTCATATTACATGTTGTATACATGTACCCTACACTAACATAGAAGAGATTAAACATTGTCACTTTGATGTAATATTTTTTTGTTGTGTGTACTGACATCAATAAAGATCACACAAAGATATGATCTACAATCCAAAACACATTTTCTGATAGCCAACAGATAATGACATGAGTTTTCATGAATAAAAAGTTTACCGTCGCCATGGGCAACTAATATTTTTGCAACAATATGATGGATGAGCAGCAATATAAGGCAAGACATTTGAAGGATTGACCATATTAAAATAATAAATTGTATTGAACTTAAAATATGATTTGCACTGAACTAAAACTAGAATTTGAACTGAACTAAAATAGATCTTTGTTTAGGCATTTAAGCAAACACCTGACATAAAAAAAGTGACTATGACATTTAGAAATAAACACAGTAGTATAGAAAAAATTCATGCAAGAATGAGAACTACAACTATGCCATTTTAGCAACAAACAAATGACTAGGGTGGCAAATGTTCGAATTGGAACACTTGAGCTTGTAGCACATGTGGAGAGCACAGACTAGAACATTGTGTTTTGTGCACCCGCTTGAACTAAAACAATTGAACTTGCAGCACATATGAATGTGGACATGGAGGTAGGGGATCATGTGGGTGGCAACAAAACCTCAGCGTCACCAAAACAATTCATAGATAAGGCAGCATCATGCACTAATAGAGCTAGAGAGATTTAAGAGGAGCAGCAACATCCTGCAAGAGAGAGAAAGCAGAGAAGAGAAGCAACCGTGCACATGTTGAAGGAGTACAGGAAGCCCGTGAGCCAAACTAGCAGCCGGGGGCGGAGGTCTACTAGGGGCATTGGCAACATGCACATGTTGGACCTTTTAGATTCTTCTTTCATATTTGAACCACTGAGTTTTTGCACAGTCAACTTATATATTGCTAAATAAACAAGAACTTGTTGCGGTTTACCTTTTGAACTTGCCTGGAATTAATACTTGAAATCTAGTCCCCAATTCAAGTATCATGCCGACAATATGTAAACAGAAAAAATGCAGAGTTTAGAAACAAAAAGCTTAAAACGAAAGTTGAAACAACAGACAAACTCTGAAGTAAATAACATCAGTTATCTAACTGAAGCACCATGTTGAACTGATTTTTTTGTCAATGAACTTTTGTAATATAGGTAGTAGAATGCATTGATGCTATTTAATCTTTGTTTTTAAGGCATTTTCAGTACATGGTGAACAATTGCTTTTTAAACACACTCACTACTGAAAATGGATCAATACATATTGAGCATACTTGAGTGTTAGTTAAGCTTGGTACCCCCTTTGGTGCTATTCTAGATCCGAAAATTGCATCATGTATCCATGGCACGTGGTACGACCAGAGAATCACGACTAAGCAGGGTCCCAAATCGAGATGTGTGTATTTTTTCTATGTTAGTTCCAATCTTGAAATTCCTATGTGTTTATTTTTTTGAACTCCCTTGAACACAACAACTCACTTTTTTCTATGGCTTAAGCTGCATACACTGAACTGTTTCAAACAACAACAACAACAACAACAACAAAAAAGCCTTTAGTCCCAAACAAGTTGGGGTAGGCTAGAGGTGAAACACATAAGATCTCGCAACCAACTCATGGCTCTGGCACATGGATAGCAAGCTTCCACGCACCCCTATCCATATCTAGCTCTTTGGTGATACTCCAATCCTTCAGGTCTCTCTTAACGGACTCCTCCCATGTCAAATTCGATCTACCCCGCCCTCTCTTGACATTCTCCGCATGCTTTACCCGTCCGCTATGCACTGGAGCTTCTGGAGGCCTGTGCTGAATATGCCCAAACCATCTCAGACGATGTTGGACAAGCTTCTCCTCAATTGGTGCTACCCCAACTCTATCTCGTATATCATCATTCCGGACTCAATCCTTCCTTGTGTGGCCACACATCCATCTCAACATACGCATCTCCGCCACACCTAACTGTTGAACATGTCGCCTTTTAGTCGGCCAACACTCCGCGCCATACAACATTGCGGGTCGAACCGCCATCCTATAGAACTTGCCTTTTAGCTTTTGTGGCACTCTCTTGTCACAGAGAATGCCAGAAGCTTGGCGCCACTTCATCCATCCGGCTTTGATTCGATGGTTCACATCTTCATCAATACCCCCATCCTCCTGCAACATTGACCCCAAATACCGAAAGGTGTCCTTCCGAGGTACCACCTGGCCATCAAGGCTAACCTCCTCCTCCTCACACCTAGTAGTACTGAAACCGCACATCATGTACTCGGTTTTAGTTCTACTAAGCCTAAACCCTTTCGATTCCAAGGTTTGTCTCCATAACTCTAACTTCCTATTTACCCCCGTCTGACTATCGTCAACTAGCACCACATCATCCGCAAAGAGCATACACCATGGGATATCTCCTTGTATATCCCTTGTGACCTCATCCATCACCAATGAAAAAATATAAGGGCTCAAAGCTGACCCCTGATGCAGTCCTATCTTAATCGGGAAGTCATCGGTGTCGACATCACTTGTTCAAACACTTGTCACAACATTATCGTACATGTCCTTGATGAGGGTAATGTACTTTGCTGGGACTTTGTGTTTCTCCAAGGCCCACCACACGACATTCCGCGGTATCTTATCATAGGCCTTCTCCAAGTCAATGAACACCATATGCAAGTCCTTCTTTTGCTCCCTATATCTCTCCATAAGTTGTCGTACCAAGAAAATGGCTTCCATGGTTGACCTCCCAGGCATGAAACCAAACTGATTTTTGGTCACGTTTGTCATTCTTCTTAAGCGGTGCTCAATGACTCTCTCCCATAGCTTCATTGTATGGCTCATCGGCTCAATTCCACGGTAATTAGTACAACTCTGAACATCCCCCTTGTTCTTGAAGATTGGTACTAATATACTCTGTCTCCATTCTTCTGGCATCTTGTTTGCCCAAAAAATGAGGTTGAAAAGCTTGGTTAGCCATACTATTGCTATGTCCCCGAGACCTTTCCACACCTCAATGGGGATACAATCAGGGCCCATCGCCTTGCCTCCTTTCATCCTTTTTAAAGCCTCCTTCACCTCAGACTCCTGGATTCGCCGAACAAAACGCATCCTGGTCTCATCAAAGGAGTCGTCTATTTCAATGGTAGAACTCTCATTCTCCAAATTGAACAGCTTGTCGAAGTACTCCCGCCATCTATGCTTAATCTCCTCGTCCTTCACCAAGAGTTGGCCTGCTGCGTCCTTGATGCATTTGACATGGCCAATGTCCCTCGTCTTCCTCTCTCGGATCTTGGCCATCTTATAGATGTCCCTTTCACCTTCCTTCGTGCCTAACCGTTGGTAGAGGTCCTCATATGCCCGACCCCTTGCTTCACCAACAGCTCGCTTTGCGGCCTTCTTCGCCATCTTGTACTTCTCTATGTTGTCTGCACTCCTATCCAGGTATAGGCGTCTGAAGCAATCTTTCTTCTCTTTAATCACCTTCTGGACGTCATCATTCCACCACCAGGTATCCTTATCTGTGCTTCTCCTTCCCTTGGACCCTCCAAACTCCTCTGAGGCCACCTTACGAATGCAAGTCGCCATCTTCATCCACACATTGTCCGCATCCCCTCCTTCCTCCCAAGGGCCCTCCTTAATGACCCTCTCCTTGAACACCTGAGCTACCTCCCCCTTGAGCTTCCACCACTTTGTTCTAGCGACTTTGGCACGCTTATCCCGCTGGACACGAATCCGAAAGCGGAAGTCAGCAACCACCAGCTTATGCTGGGGTACAACACTCTCTCCAGGTATCACCTTACAATCTAGGCACGCACGCCTATCTTCTCTTCTCGAGAGGATGAAATCAATCTAGCTAGAGTGTTGGCCACTACTAAAAGTCACTAGATGTGATTCTCTCTTTCTAAAGAGGGTGTTAGCTACAATCATGTTGTAGGCTAGAGCAAAGCTTAAGACATCTTCTCCTTCTTGATTCCTGATGCCATGGCCAAAGCCCCCATGCGCCCCTTCAAAACCTGTGTTAGATGTACCCACGTGGCCATTGAGGTCTCCTCCTATGAAGAGCTTCTCACCAATAGGTACACTCCTAACCATGTCTTCCAGGCCTTCCCAGAACTCCCTCTTGGTGTTCTCATTGTGGCCTACTTGCGGGGCATACGCGCTGATAACATTGAGAACCAAGTCCTCAACTACCAGCTTGACCAAGATAATCCGGTCCCCACGTCTCTTGATGTCTACCACTCCATACTTGAGGCTCTTGTTGATCAAGATGCCTACGCCATTTCTGTTTGCAGCCGTCCCTGTGTACCACAGCTTGAAGCCGGTATCCTCCACCTCCTTCGCCTTCTGTCCTCTCCATTTGGTTTCTTGGACGCAAAGGATATCAACACCTCTCCTCACCGCTGCATCAACTAGCTCCCAAAGCTTCCCTGTCAGAGACCCTACGTTGCAGCTACCTAAATGTGTAGGCCACGGGACTCAGCAAATTGAACCATCATTTTGTCTATCCAGAGGCTGTAGGAATTAACAAAGCAAAACTTTTTCAATGAACTTCTTTAGGTTTTTTTGTTTGAACTTAAAAACTTTCCAAACAAGTACTTAGCTCACTTGTCTTTTTTCCTCACAATGGGATCAGAAGTGCACAACATAGAAGCATTAACACAAGTATCAAATGTGGAAAACAACAAAGCTTAAAGCTAAATAGGTAAATGTGCACACAGAAAAACCTACAGCTGACGGGCATGATCTCCTCAATGGGCCATGATGCAGGCATCGCCGCCGGCAATACTTGGCACACCGGAGAACCTGTATTGTTGGATTTGTCGAGAGAGGACTGAGTGAACATGTCCCTGCAATTTAATGTGACAATGTAGTTCATCTGCTCAAGAGGAAACCAATAACCACTAAAAAACACTAAAGAAACATGGTAAGTATATTTTGAACTAACGTATTTTTTCTAGTTACCAAGCACAGTATGAGTGCAGAATTTTCACAAGCATAAGAACTGATACAAAGAGAGCACGTGTCATATTTCAGGATTTTCTCAATTTGGACAGTCATAAAGTTATATATGCATGGCTTCATCATCTTCCAAGCACGTCCTGCCTTATTGTTATGGAAAAATTGGCCCAAGAATTGTTTGAGCTACACCTACTGACCGCAAATGGTACTGCTAAGCTAGCTAGCACATTCATATTCATATAATAAAGAAGTAACCATAAAGAAACAAGAACAACACATTTTGACACTAACCATTAGGCTATTAATATAGTCTGTGAGCAGGGAATTTTATATGATATTTCTTTATGTACTAATGGTGGAATACATAGTGAACTTTGTCGTACTTTTTTTCAAACTTTTCTTTTGTTTTATTATACTTATTTATTGTTCATCTCCAGTTTTACTACTCTGAACTCTGAACTTTTCTGGAGCTCTAAATTGGTCGGGGAAACAGCAAACTCTTTTCTCATTCATTCATTTGCAAAAAAACTCCTTTCTTTCATTGTCCCATGCAATAACGGTAAGACCAACGCCCCAGAACAATATATTTTCTTCAACTAGCTACTACATTGAGCATGCAACATGAACTTGTGATAAGCAAGCACAAAATCATGTAGACAAGAAACATAATTGTTGTGTCTTTTTCATGTACAGGCATACAGGAAATCATAAAAAGCACGGTGATCTACGTGCGGGCATCAGGCCAGCTGCTGGTCGGAAGTGGCATTTCATTTAGCAGGGTGCAGGCAGCCTCTTGGCCCTCATGGCCGAGGGGTAGAAATAACAATCTCAAGCCCCGTGGTGCCCTGGGAGCTTGCCAAGTGGAGGAGTGTGAGCATCCACATCCAAGTGGTTGTAGAGCTTAACTCCCCTTTACCAGAAGATGGAGAGCATGAAGCCTGTGCCTCATTTCTTCTGGCTGTTTATAAGAAAAGATGCGACGAGGAGGACAAAGGCCATGGAACGCTGCTGACTCCTCCTCCACTGTCGCATCCCTGTATCCTTCTTGCGTGGGCAACCATTGGGGAGCGAGCGCTGCTGCCGCTCCACACGTTGAACCACCGAGAGGAATCAAAGTGAGATTCGGACACATCAATGCACACATGTTGTACTACACAACAATATGCATCTATACTGTACATAACAACAAATTAACTAAAACAAAAATTTATGAACACGAGACATGAACTAACACATACACACGAACTGATTACAAATTTGCGCACTATTTTAAGAGTAATTTGTGGGAGATGAGGGGCTGACCTGCGGATCCCACCAGCGAACTGACGAACTATCGAATTGAGGACTGTTATGCTCCACACGAACTGACGTGTTCCTGCAGAAGGAGTGTAGTGGAGGGGTGAAAGTGCAATATTGCACTAAACTATTTTTGACATCTATGACAACTTCATTTGTGTTTCTAACCACATGCTCTAAGTGTTAACAGCCCTGATTAAGTCAAAATGAAGCATGGATGGTTATTCCCTCTCTTATTGGAAAAAAGAAAAGCGGTGTGCTTAAGAAAAGAAGAAGTTCCATAAAGTTTTCATATTTCTTGAGTCCTTAGGGCAACCGCACTATTAAGAGGGGGTGCATCATAAAAACATCCAGGGAATCAACTTACCTTCTCACATTGATATGAAAATCTTAGTGTCATGTTTTTGTTCAGGCCGGAACTTCCGGGACGGCCGGAACTTTCGGGGACCGGAAGGTCCGGGAAGCTTCCGGGGTACCCAGAGGAACTGCACTTTTCGTGCAATCTCTTTGTGTAGCCCGGAACGTCCCCGGAACTTCTGTCCCCCGGAACTTCCGGGGCAGCCGGAACTTCCGGGCACCGGAACTTCCGTCCCCTGTTTCTGCAGCTTCCGGGGTACTACTGAGTGGTGCAAACTCTTTGTGTAGCCCGGAACTTGGCCGGAACTTCCGTCCGTCGCTGGAACTTTCGGGCTACGCAAAAATCTGCCTCCAACAGCCAGATTCCATCCCCGCATATAAATAGTCATCTTCTTCCTCACAAAGAGATTGATGACTCCATTTCTCTAACCTCCATATTTAGACCTCGATTTCTTGGAGATCTCCCTCCTTAGCCAACCAATGCTCTTGATCTTTTGACAAGGGAAGGAGAAGTGCTCGATCTACACATTCACCAAAGCGAAAGTTGATTCCCCCCTTGTTTTTGTGGTGCATCTTGTTACTCTTGGAGGTTGGAGACTCCTAGGAGGTAGGAGTGCTGCGGCGAGGAATTGACCATTGTGATTACCACCGGAAAAGTTTGTGAGGGTTTGGAGACCACCCCAAGGTCTACCACTAGTGGTTGAGAAATGCCTCCGTGGTGTTGTCTCAAAGGGAGAATAGGGTGAGCCTTTGTGGCGTTGGTGTGCCTTCGTGGTAATATCCACCTCTCTAACCGTGACGTAGCTCCCCTCCAAGGAAGTGAACATCGGAATACATCCTCGTCTCCCGGAGTTGCGGTTATTCCTAATCCTAACTCTCTACTTGTGGTTACTTGTCTCTTAGCACTTTCTTATATCATATTGTGCTTGCTTGCTTACTTACATACTTGTGTTACTTGCTTATCTTGCTTAGCACTTAGTACTACACTTGCAATTGTTAGGCTCACCTTCATATTCTGCATTAGTGCCTAAAAATTGCTAAGTAATAAATAAAATTTGTAATTGTACCTATTCACCCCCCTCTATGTCCATCTCGATCCTTTGAATTGGTATCAGAGCCTCGTGCTCCATTCTTGTGGCTTAACCGCCCTAGAGCGAGATGAACCTCGATGGGACTCCCGGCGTTGCAGATCCGAAGGATAAAGGCGATGCTTCATCAGAAGTCAAGTTCTTTACTTATGAGGATCTGGAACCGGCCCTTGCTAAGCAAAAAGAGGAGCATGATGCTTCTCTTGAGGCCTTGGTCCAAATGAGAATGGCCACGTTGTCCACGGTGCTTGCACCACTTTCGGTGGTGTGGCTTCGAGGCCAACTGTGCTTACTCCGTCACTTGGTCAACAACCTCCTAGCAAGGAACACTCGAGTGTTCCTTGGCTTTATGCAAGACCCCAAGTTGAGAAACCAAAATATAACCCTCAAGGCAAACCTCCTTTACTTGATCCACTTCTGATTTTGGCTTGTGGAGAGTTGCTATGTAGGATCATCTTGGATTATGGTTACCATGTGGTTGATCCAAAGAATCCTACACCAAGAGAAATTTATGACAAGAATCTCGATGACACTGCAACCATGTGTATAAGGAGAGGTATGGTTGAAAAACAAAGGAGACTTTTCATACACATCAGAAGTGCCAAGGAACTATGGGAAAGTATTATAAGATCCAAGACCGGTACCTCCACCCTCCGAAGTGCTCAATATGAAATTGCCAAGGGGTAATTGCAAAAATTTTGTATGGAGAAAGGTGAAACTCCCAATCAACTCCTTGAGCATCTCATGACTCTCACCGCTGACAGAGTCGTGTGAGTGTGACAAGACACAATATGGATTCAACATGACTAAGCGGTTCCTTGCGGACAAGTTGCTTCATGCTCTTGCCCCATATCACCATCAAATGGTGTGGGACATAAGACAACACCATGCCTTCAAGGAAATGACTACAAATGACATCATACCCACTTTCCAACTATTTGAAGAGTTGAAGGAAAAGGCTACAAAACATCTTGCCATGCATGGTACTCCAACATCAAAGATCAATCTTGCATTGAAGGCCAAGCATGTATGTGAAGATGAGCAAAGTGAAGAAGAAGAATATGATGATGATGAAGATTGTGATGAGGTTGAATCCGATGAGGGCCCTTCATATGAAGACACGGCTCTCTTTGTCAAGAAGTTTAGCGCGGGAAAATTCAAGGGAAGATTTCAAAATAAGAAAGTAAGAAAATGCTACAACTATGAAGAAACCAACCACTTCTCCAACGAGTGCCCTTATGAGAAGATAGAGGATAAACCAAGGTTTCCCAAGACCTTTCCCAAGAAGAAGTTGCCAAATCCTTTGAACTCCAAGCTCAAGAAGAGAGATGGGAAAGCAATGGTTTCTCAAGAAGAATCCGATCCAGATGATGTTAGTGTTGTTGCCGGAGTTGCTCAAGATTCTCTAAACACATTGAGGCTAGTCAACAAGAGTGGTGATGTTGTCACCTACAACTACATGAAGGACTACAAGGGCAACGCTCACAAGTGCCTCATGGCAAAGGCCGTGGTAGAAGATGGAGATGACCAACACTCTCCTGACAAGGTCAAGGTAACCCCACGATCAAACCCTCCTCTTTTCAGTACTTCTACTCCTAGTGATGAGTATCTTGATGCGGAGGATAGTTATGAGAATGATGATATAAATGATCCTATGCTCGCTAAACTAAATAAGTTCATGTGCTCCCTTAAATGAAAGAAGCTCACTATGTTTCATATGCTTATGGAGATGGTGAGTAAGCACACCATTTCCATTAAGGAACTCGAAACCCTCGTCACCGAGGAAAAGGAAAACTATGAAATCCTTGACCGGAAAGTCCAATATGAGGAAGCACGAAATGATGAACTATGCTTAAAAATTGGTGCAAACATTGATGTTCATACTAAAGATCTTGCCTCCTTGAAAAAGGCTATTGACTCTTGCGAAGAGTTGATGAATGATAAAAGTAAGCTTGAGAAGTCTAATGCTTCTCTCTCTAAGGATTGTGAGCTCCTATCCGTGTCGCTCAAGACTAAGGAAGAAGATCTCATCCTTCTTACAAAGAGTTTTGAGACACTCAAGCTTACTTATCTTGAAACTCTAGTCAAGGCTTATTCTTCTCCTATTATCAATGTTGATGCTTGTACTACTAACTCAAGTAGTGATCTAGCATCTATTCTTGAGGAGAATCGCTTTCTCAAGGATCAAATAGAGAAAGGGCTCATGACATGTGCTCAAGGGCAAAAGAACCTTAATGAGGTGTTGAGCCAACACACTGAGGTGTTTGCCAAAGAGGGACTCAAGTTTGACCCAAGTACAAGCAAGAAGAAGACTTCGTCTCAAAAGTGCACCACCCCTCTAAAAGAAACTTTTGTACGAGAAGGGCACAAGGAGAAAGGTAAGGTTGTTAGTGGGAAGGCCACGAGGAGCATGCCCACTCTCAACAAGCCAAAAGTGTTCATGCCTCCATCCTATGTACTTTGTAAGACTAAGGATGGAGAGGTTTATGCTAAGTTTGTTGGTCCTCGGAATGCATTTAGGTTTTATGCTATTTGGGTCCCTAAGGTCCTTGTGACTAACCTGAGAGGTCCCATTGCAGAATAGGTGCCTCTAACCAAGTCATAATTGTGTGTAGGTTGCTTTCTCCGGTGGAGTAAAATGGGTGATCGACAGTGGATGTACCAATCATATGACCGGAGATAGCAAATTGCTCTATGATTTCATGGAAGCTATTCAACCATTTTATGAGCATTATGTTTGGTGGAGGATCAAAAGGACAGGTACTCGGATTGGGCAAGGTGTCTATCACAAATGACATGTCTCTTGCAAATGTCATGCTTGTCCAATCCCTTAAATACCATTTGCTTTCTGTTCGCCAATTGGCATCTGTTGGTTATGATACACTCTTTGGACTAACAGATGTGAAAGTCTTTAAAAGAGATACTCTCGAAGTGGCCTTTGTTGGACATTTGGATGGCAACCTTTACACGATTGATTTCTCGAAAGAGAGCACTTTCCATGCAACTTGTCTAATGGCCAAGGCCGACAAGGGGTGGCTATGGCATCACCGGCTAGCCCATGTTGTCATGAGAAATCTTCAAGATCTCTTAAAGGGTAATCACATCCTTGGACTAACCAATGTCTCTTTTGAGAAAGATCATGTGTGTAGTGCATGCATAGCCAGGAAGCAACATCAATCAAAGTACCCACCCAAGAATATTGTGTCTACTTCAAGGCCTTTGGAGCTCCTTCATGTGGACCTTTTTGGGCCTCCTTCATGGGATAGTCTTGGTGGGAAAAAGTATGGACTTGTTATTGTTGATGATTACTCAAGATATACATGGGTCTTCTTCCTCAAGTCCAAGGACGAGACGAAGATCACCTTCATTGATTTTGCCAAGCAAGCACAACGCAAGTTTGACAAAGAAATCTTGGCAATAAGAGTGATAATGGCTCCGAGTTAAAGAACTACACCTTGGATGAATTTCTTAGTGATGAAGGGATTGAGCATCAATATTCAGCTCCATACACTCCCCAAGAAAATAGTGTAGTAGAGAGGAAGAACCGCACACTTGTGGAGATGGCAAGGTCCATGTTGGATGAATACAAGTCGCCACATAGTTTTTGGGCCAAGGCTATCAACACCGCATGCCATGCATCAAACCGGCTCTTTCTCCGCACTATATTGGAAAAGACTCCATATGAGCTCCTAACTGGGAACAAGCCAAATGTCAAGTACTTTCGGGTATTTGGGTGCAAATGTTTCATTCTCAACAAAAGAGAACGGTTAGGAAATTTTCAATCCAAAACCATTGAGGGCATATTTGTTAGCTATGGGTCAAACTCTCATGCCTATAGAGTCTACCACAAATCCAATGGATGTGTTGTAGAAACTTGTGACGTGGTGTTTGATGAATTTAATGGCTCCCATGGGGAGCAAGTTGATCTAAGTGATGTAGGTGAAGAAGATTCTTCTCAAGATATCTTGACCATGGGTGTTGCTGCACTTCCTCCAATGGAACAAGAACCTCATGATGATGATGAAGAAGATGGAAGCTTCATGCATCATTAAACTACTTCAACACCCATACCACCTCAAGCTCCTAGTGCTCAACCAATACCCGTAGATCAAGTACAAGATGATGATCAAGTTCCTCTTCATGACAATCATCAAGAACAAGATCATCACCAAGGGCAAGAACAAGAAAGAGCAATCATTGACAATGAACCTCAACAAATGGAAGATGAGGAAGAAGTCCTTCCACCACACATCAATGATCCATATGTTGTGGATCTGGATGATGGACATGAAGTTGAACCTCGAGTGGCCGGTCGTGTTGATGTTGACAAAATTCTCACCGGCATATCGGAAGGTAGAGTCACTCGGAAACAATTGACAAACTTTTGTGCTCACTTCTCGTTTGTGTCTAGTGTTGATCCTCTCAAGGTACAAGAGGCATTAATGGACAACTATTGGCTCGTTGCTATGCAAGAAGAGTTGAACAGTTTTGAACGCAACCAAGTGTGGTCATTAGTCAAGAGGCCTACTACCGAGCACAACGTCATTGGAACAGAATGGGTTTTCGATAACAAGCAAGATGATAATGGTGTAATCATCCGTAACAAGGCAAGGTTAGTGGCACAAGGGTACTCACAAGTTGAAGGTTTGGACTTTGGTGAGACCTTTGGTCCTGTTGCCCGTCTTGAATCCATTCGCATCTTACTTGCTTATGCTGCTTTCAATGGGCTTACTTTACATCAAATGGATGTGAAGAGTCCTTTCCTTAATGGCCCGCTACAAGAATAAGTATATGTATCACAACCACCTGGGTTCGTTGATCCCGATGACAAAGACTATGTGTATAAACTTCATAAGGCTTTGTATGGCCTCAAACAAGCACCTCATGCTTGGTATGATCATCTTAAGAAGTTTTTACTCGATGATGGTTTTGTGAGAGGGGTGATCGATCCCACCCTTTTTACTAAGAGGGACAAGGGTAATTTGATCTTATGCCAAATCTATGTTGATGATATCATTTTTGGTTCTCCTAATATTCATTTGTGCAAGAAGTTTGCAGCTTCCATGACCAAGAATTTTGAAATGTCACTCAATGCGGATTTGAAGTTCTTCCTCAGATTTCAAATTCAGCAATTTCAAGAAGGAATTTTCTTGTCTCAAGCAAAATACCTCAAGGATATCCTAGATAAGTTTGGTATGTCCGATGCTTGTCCATGTAAGACACCCATGCCAACCAAAATTGTACTCACTGAAGACATAAACGGTATCCCTTTCGACCCATCTAAATACCGCTCTATGATTGGTTCATTGCTTTATCTTTGTTCATCTAGACCAGACATCATGTTTAATGTATGCATGTGTGCCAGATTTCAAGCTTCCCCTAGGGAAAGTCGTCATAAGGCGGTTAAGCATATTCTTAGATACCTTGTTCACACCCCAAAGTTGGGTCTAAGGTACCCCAAGGATGCTAAGTTTGATATCATTGGGTACACGGATGCGGATTGGGCCAGAGACAAAGTGGATAGTAAGTCCACCTTCGGTGCACGTCAATTTCTTGGACGCTCCTTGGTAAGTTGGTCCTCGAAGAAACAAAATTGTATTGCCCTCTCCACCGCCGAAGCAGAATACATTGCAATCGCCAGTTGTGCAACTCAATTACTATGGATGAGGCAAACTTTAAAGGATTACGGTATCACCTATAGACATGTGCCTCTCCTGTGTGATAATGAAAGTGCCATCAATATTGCTGAGAATCCCAAAGATCATACCCGCACCAAGCACATTGATATTAGATATCATTTCTTGAGGGATCATGTGGAAAAGGGTGACATTGATATTGCTCATATTAGTACCGATATACAACTTGCAGACATTTTCACCTAGCCATTGGATGAAGCAAGGTTTTGTCAACTTAGGGGTGAACTTGGTATCTTGGAGCTTGACAACATTATGTGAAATCTAGTACTCATCCATGCATTTACTTCATGTCTTGTCTAGATGTAGGCATGTATTTAGGGGGAGACATTCAACTCATAAGTTATCTCACCCTATATGATGCATAAATAAACCAAACACTCTCAAAGTTACTATGTTACTGATACGTCTCCAACGTATCTATAATTTTCGATTGCTCCATGCTATATTATCTACTGTTTTGGACATTATTGGGCTTTATTATCCACTTTTATATTATTTTTGGGACTAACCTATTAACCGGAGGCCCAACCCAGAATTGCTTTTTTGTGCCTATTTTAGGGTTTCGAAGAAAAGGAATATCAAATGGAGTCCAAACAGAATGAAACCTTCGGGAACGTGATTTTCTCAACGAACAAGACCCGGGAGACTTGGACCCTACGTCAAGAAAGAAAAGAGGAGGCCACGAGGTAGGGGGCGCACCTACCCCCCCCCCCCAGGCGCGCCCTCCACCCTCGTGGGCCCCCTGTTGCTCCACCGACGTACTCCTTCCTCCTATATATACCTACGTACCTCCAAATGATCAGATATGGAGCCAAAACCCTAATTCCACCGCCGTAACTTTTTGTATCCACGAGATCCCATCTTGGGGCCTGTTCCGGAGCTCCGCCGGAGGGGGCATCGATCACGGAGGGCTTCTACATCAACACCATAGCTCCTCTGATGAAGTGTGAGTAGTTTACCTCAGACCTACGGGTCCATAGTTAGTAGCTAGATGGCTTCTTCTCTCTTTTTGGATCTCAATACAATGTTCTCCCCCTCTCTTGTGGAGAACTATTCGATGTAATCTTCTTTTTGCGGTGTGTTTGTTGAGACAGATGAATTGTGGGTTTATGATCAAGTCTATCTATGAATAATATTTGAACCTTCTCTGGATTCTTTTATGTATGATTGGTTATCTTTGCAAGTCTCTTCGAATTATCAGTTTGGTTTGGCCTACTAGCTTCATCTTTCTTGCAATGGGAGAAGTGCTTAGCTTTGGGTTCAATCTTGCGATGTCCTTTCCCAGTGATAGTAGGGGCAGAAAGGCACGTATTGTACTGCTGCCATCGAGGATAACAAGATGGGGTTTTCTTCGTATTGCATGAGTCTATCCCTCTACATCATGTCATCTTGCTTAAGGCGTTACTCTGTTTTTTACTTAATACTCTAGATGCATGCTGGATAGCGGTCGATGAGTGGAGTAATAGTAGTAGATGCAGGCAGGAGTCGGTCTACTTGTCTCGGACGTGATGCCTATATACATGATCATACCTATATATTCTCATAACTATGCTCAATTCTGTCAATTGCTCAACAGTAATTTGTTCACCCACCATAGAATACCTATGCTCTCGAGAGAAGCCACTAGTGAAACCTATGGCCCCGGGTCTATCTTCATCATATTAATCTCCTACTACTTAGTTATTTCCTTTGTTATTTACTTTGCCTTTATTTTACTTTGCATCTTTATCACAAAAATACAAAAAAAATTATCTTATCATATCTATCAGATCTCACTCTCATAAGTGGCTTTATAGGGATTGACAACCCCTATTTGCGTTGGTTGCGAGGATTTATTTGTTTTGTGCAGGTACGAGGGACTCGCGCGTTGCCTCCTACTGGATTGATACCTTGGTTCTCAAAAACTGAGGGAAATACTTACGCTACTTTGCTGCATCATCCCTTCCTCTTCGGGGAAAACCAACGCAGTGCTCAAGAGGTAGCAGTTACCACTTTGTGACTTAGTACTTTAAATGATGGAGTTTTGATGTTGGGCTCAAGGTTAAAATCTTCGTAGTACCAAGCCACGTATACTCAAACTTGGTGCGCTCGTCCACCGCCCTCTCTTAGAGAGGCTGGACTTAT
Organism: Triticum urartu; assembly: GCF_056163025.1. Lineage (NCBI taxonomy): Eukaryota > Viridiplantae > Streptophyta > Magnoliopsida > Poales > Poaceae > Triticum > Triticum urartu. The sequence goes on from NC_141879.1 coordinate 431,219,157, forward strand.
TCTTAATTTTGTTTTCTGTGTGTTTGTCCGGTGTTTTTCTCTCTATTTGAGTGTTCTCGTTGTTGCTTTTGTGTTTTACCCCCAGCTCAGGTTCTACCCAAGCTTCTCTCATCTCAAAACCATCTGATATTTGTCTAGTGCACAAGCTTCAAATCATAACCACATAAATGTTGATGTGGTGTGTGGTGGTCTTGGGAGCTTTCGGACTCCCTCCCTCTAGTTCTCAGGAGTTCAGAGAGGTTGTAATCTCTATGGATATCCCGGAACTTCCGGGCGTCGTGGATCGTGGGCACTTATTATGGGCAGGAGATAACAAAGATGACTTTTTCCCTTTCTGCTCTGTTCCACTGCTCTCCTTCCCTGCGGCGCCCCTCACCCTTCGACGACTTCCGGGTGAGCTGCCGGCCCCCGGAACCTCCGGCTCCTTCTTCCCTTTCATCATGCTCGGAGGGGATCTGTCCTCTCCACCATCTCCATGGAGGAAGGTAACCTAAGATTCTCTCTGCTCTCTCTAGATTCCTAGGGATTGTAGGCTATGCTTATGGTTCTAGGATAAACACAAACTTCACATCTCGAGTCTTGCATCCACTTTAGATCTGCAGTACTCCATGACTTTCACCTCTCGTTGGTTGATCCATGTCTGTCCCCTGCTTAGATTCAGAAGGAGCCCTGCGAATATGCTGGTGCCCGGAACTTCCGGGCAGGCCGGACCTTCTGGTCTTGCTAGGGTTTCCATGTTCGGGCTGGGCCGGTACTTCCGTTGGTCGGAACTTCCGGGCACCCAGGAACTTCCGGCTACCGGAACTTCCGCCCTCCCCCGGAACTTCCGGTCTAAGCAGAGTTCTGTCAAATTTTCGACTAGTGAGATTCTTTTTTTTTCTTATTTTGAGGCTGTGTACTTATTATGCCCCCATGCTACTCTCTCTCTGTCAGCAGGAGGGTCTGGTTCGCGTGCTCACTCATCCAAGGTGTATGAACGGAAATCCAAAGCTAGGGTCAAGAAGACAACGACTATTGTTTTGGGATGTGAGAACATGTTTGACTGCCATCCCGAGGAAGATGCCGAGGCTGAAGATAGTGCATGTCCTCCTGCTGCTCCCGCCCACTCCAAGAAGCGGAAGACTACTTCCAAGAAGGCCAAAGCACCAAATGTCCAACCTCCTCCTCCTGAGCTAGTCACCATGAAGGAAATGCCCGCACCAGAGTGGATTGCTCTGTGCCGAGTCAATCCCTATTGTCAAGACCGTGATCATGTGGCTGATTCCAAGTTTTGGACACTTTTCCAGCAGCGCACCAATGAAGAGATTTTTTCTCAGTTCATCAACAAGTGTGTCATTCAGAAGAGAATCAACATTGCTCACTTTGAGAAGACTCCAACAAATTCTGCTTACTTTGAGGGGATCCAGAACATGTGTGTGAAGCTCAACCTCCTTCCACTCATGCGCTTTCAACATGATGTGTCTCCGCCTCTTGTGGCTGAGTTCTATGCCACGGTGCATTTTGGGACAGATATGCAGCGCACACTTACTTGGATGAGTGGTAATGAGAAGTTCTCTGCTCCGTTCTCAGTGCTGGCCGGTCTTCTGGGCTATGAGTATACTGACATTCCTGTTGACTGTGGCTACAAGATTCACGACAAAGGGGTCTTCCAGGCTATTCACTTGGCTGATTTGTATCCTCCATCTGGAAAGGTTGGATCTGTTGGTGATCTTCTACCTTTCTATGACATCATGCACCGAATCTTTCGAGAGATACTTGCGGTTAAGGTGGGTGACAAGACCAAGATTCGTGGTCACGTCATCAACCTTCTTCACTACACTTGTCACAACTCCGAGTAGGGCCCCATTGATGTGATGGACTTTATGTGGCATGAGATGTACAGTGTGGTAATGAACCGCAAGGTTCCTATCTATGCTCCTTATATTACTGCCTTGATTGCTGAGATTTCTCCTGATGCACTTGTGGGTCGGCATCTGACTAGCCACTCTAGTGTTAACTTGCTTGTTAAGAAGGGAAAGGCAACTGCTCATGAGGGTGAGGATGAGGAGGAAGAGGAGCTACATGCTGGAGATCCACACCACTTTGAGTTTCGTTCCCGCTCTCACACTTTTCATCATGGGGTGCCGAGTGACTCCGGGTCAAAGAAGAGTAACAAAATTTGGCGCCTTCTCAAGAACATGTTTTGTCTTCAGCAAGATATGCATAAGAAGCAGTGGGAGGAGCACAAGTCTAGGAAGGAGAGCATGAAGGCTCTTAAGGATGGTATGCGTGCATCTGGTATGGACATTTCTCACGGCTTCGAGTCTCGTGTGACTTATTTTAAGAAATACCGGTCCAAGTTTGCTCGGTTTGATGTTGAAGCTGGCGATGAAGCCTCTTCTCACCGCCCTCATGGCTCCGAGTCTTCTGGAGAGTCGTCTGCTGACCCTTCTGCATCCCTCTCCTAGGGGATGTTTATGGATTCCTCCATCTTTCCTTTTTGCCATCTAGGTGACAACAGGGGGAGATGTTGTGCTTGATAGGGCTTATTGTTGTTCTTGATAGGGCTTATCACTAATCTCTGTTTATCTGCCTATTTATGTTCCGTTGAACCTTGAACCATTGCTTTTATTTGCCTTCATTTGGATCTTAGCTTGCTATTTGAACCTATTGATGTTTCGTTAAATAATCTATCTGTGTGAGAATCTTATGGCAAGGGGGTTACATGGCATATTCTAGTTGCTCATATCGTGAGAGACATCTATCAGGCTATGTTATATCTATGTTTGTATCCTCACTATGAAGAACAAAGGTTAGTAAAGTGTTCTATGTCAATATATCATTCTTGTGTGGGTACGCTCAGTGATAGGGGGAGAATCCTTTAACCATGTCATTTCATTCAAATGCAATCTTAAAATAAGGCATGGGTTGTGGGGGAGTTCCTTCCTATCATTGAAATTGCTTAATACTATATATACTTTATGAATTTATCCTCTCAAGCATTGTTGTCATCCATGTCAAAATGGGGGAGATTGAAAGTGCAATATTGCACTAAACTATTTTTGACATCTATGACAACTTCATTTGTGTTTCTAACCACATGCTCTAAGTATTAACAGCCCTGATTAAGTCAAAATGAAGCATGGATGGTTATTCCCTCTCTTATTGGAAAAAGGAAAAGCGGTGTGCTCAAGAAAAGAAGAAGTTCCATAAAGTTTTCGCATTTCTTGAGTCCTTAGGGCAGCTGCACTATTAAGAGGGGGTGCATCATAAAAACATCCAGGGAATCAACTTACCTTCTCACATTGATCTGAAAATCTTAGTGTCATGTTTCTGTTCAGGCCGGAACTTCCGGGGACCGGAAGGTCCGGGAAGTTGTTGGGGTACCCAGAGGAACTGCACTTCTCGTGCAATCTCTTTGTGTAGCCCAGAACGTCTCCGGAACTTCCGACCCCCGAAACTTCCGGGCACCGGAACTTCCGTCCCCTGTTTCTGCAGCTTCCGGGGTACTACTCAGTGGTGCAAACTCTCTGTGTAGCCCGGAACTTGGCCAGAACTTGGCCGGAACTTCCGGGGTCCAGAACTTCCGTTCGTCGCCGGAACTTCCGGGCTATGAAGAAATGTTCCTCCAACGGCCAGATTCCATCCCCACCTATAAATAGTCTTCTTCTTCCTCACAAAGAGATTGACGACTCCATTTCTCGCACCTCCATTTTTAGACCTCGATTTCTTGGAGATCTCCCTCCTTAGCCAACTAAAGCTCTTGATCTTTTGATAAGGGAAGGAGAAGTGTTCAATCTACACATTGACCAAAGCAAAAGTTGATTCCCCCCTTGTTTTTGTGGTGCATCTCGTTACTCTTGGAGGTTGGAGACTCTTAGGCGGTAGGAGTGCTCCGGTGAGGAATCAACCATTATGATTACCCCCGGAAAAGTTTGTGAGGGTTTGGAGACCACCCCAAGGTCTACCACTAGTGGTTGAGAAACGCCTCCGTGGTGTTGTCTCAAAGGGAGAATCGGGTGAGCCTTCGTGGCGTTGGTGTGCCTTCGTGGTAACATCCACCTCTCTAACAGTGACGTAGCTTCCCTCCAAGGAAGTGAACATAAGCATACATCCTCGTCTCCCGGAGTTGCGGTTATTCCTAACCCTAACTCTCTACTTGTGGTTACTTGTCTCTTAGAACTTTCTGATATCATATTGTGCTTGCTTACTTACATACTTGTGTTACTTTGTTATCTTGCTTAGCACTTAGTACTACACTTGCAATTGTTAGGCTTACCTTCATATTCCACATTAGTGCCTAAAAATTGCTAAGTAATAAATAAAATTTGTAATTGTACCTATTCACCGCCCCTCTAGGTCCATCTCGTCCCTTTCAAGGGGTCACGGATGACGCGGGGTTGGGGGTGCCGGCGGCGATGGAGTGCGAGCTCGGCACAGTGGGAGGGACAGCGGTGCATGAGCTTGGCTCCATGGGAGGGACGGCCACGCTCGGGGCCCGTCGCGAGAGAGGAGGTGGGGTTCAGGGGCGGAGCGTCGCCGGGGATGAGAGAAAGGGCCGTGGCGCGTCACCGGAGGTGGGAGGCAGGGTCGTGGCACGTCGCCGGAGGTAGGATCCAGGGCGTGGCCATGCGCCGGAGGTGGGAGATGGGGGTGTGGTGGGTTGCCAGAGGTGGGAGGCCAGGGGGCTCGGCGAGTCGCAGGAGGTGGGCGGCAGGTCGCCGGAGGTGGGAGGCGGATGGCATTGTTGGTCGCCGGAGGTGGAAGGCGGATGGCATGGTGGGTCGCCGGAGGTGGAAGGCGAGTCAGGGCCGGCGGCGTGTAGCACATATCGAGGGAGAGAGGTGGGGGTCGTGGGTGCGTCATCGGTTTTCTTATTTTCTATTTTTCCCAATTTTGGGAATCCATCGCGCCCTTATAGCGTGGATAGTAAGAGAATAATATTTTGTTACGGGTAACAAAATAATATATATATATATATATATATATATATGTGTGTGTGTGTGTGTGTGCGTGTGTGTGTGTGTGAGTTTATGTCCTCTACAACATTTACTTATAGTTATTTCTTCAAGTTGATCCTTCTGCTAAATGAATGTGATCGGACCCTCCCCCCTCTATGCTATACTCAACCCAGTCTGTTCACAAATTCTTCATGTGCGTTGTATTTGAAACCCGTTCAAAATTATCACCCTGTCCTTGTCAGCTGAAGAATCTGCTAATGAAACTTTAAAATATTCTAATCTGAATTTTCGGCTGTTGCCGCATAAACCGTTCCACACCCCACGATAATACTTATCTATTCACCCATGATCACTCACAATCTCCACGTCTCCGTACGTGGGTGACACATGTCACAAGGATGAGAAGGGTTAGGGGCACGTTCGTCCATTATCCTCGGGCGAGCGGTTTTTCACCTCGGCTATAAATACACCTCACCCTCCTCATACTGTTTTTATTCTGCTCAACCTCACTCCCTCGCTTTAGTTCTCAAAACCTAGCCCTCCACTACTCCCATCGTCGCCGGTGAGGAAGAGCTTTGCTGCCTCGACCTCGTCGCCATCGTACTCGCGCCGGCCACGGATTTCTTCACTCCGCCGCCGCCGTAGCTGTCTTCCTCTGCCAAGTTAGGACATGGAAGATCTAGACTGACGAACTTCCAATCTACATACACAGTTCATCGTGTTCTTCATCAAGGGTAATTAAAATCTACTTTTACTGCCCTTATTGATTCCAGTGATTTCTTCAAAATCTTAAAAAGTTGTTTATTCTTCAATCTTCACACTCTGAACACCTCATACAAACATCTATTCTTGATTTTTTTTCCTAAGCAACATTTTTCTTCAAGATTCCTCAATTGTGTGGGTTTTCAATCTATACAACTCTAGAACCTAAGTCAAAGAATGCTTAGTGAAATTCCTCAAGACACATCTGGTCAAATTCCTCAAACTTGCTCTTATTGGCAAAAACTTCTGAGAACGCATATGACCTCTCCATATTCTTTGCACCTATACTCTGTTCACACGTACTCATGTATGCTACTGAATCACTAGGTTCTCATCAACTTAACTCATTCGCAGCGTTCCTCGAAGAAAGACTGCATACCTCTTCAGAGAACTCGATAGTTCAAAATCCTCAGCTGAAGAAAATGGCAGATGGCAAGAAACCTCAGAAGGGAGGAAATAAATTGGAAGTCAACACTGCGTTTGAGATTCCTAATGACATCTATGCAGGATACTGCACTCCTCCTCTCCAAGTATCGTCCACTGATGACGAAGCTAATGATGATGAACTCGCTGAAATCATCAGAGACAGACAGTAGAGGGCACTAGAGCCAAAGGCACAAATGTGCCATTGATATTGGATCCCAAGCTGATCCTTGACTATATTGATCTCTGGCACAAGGATCCTAACACACCTTTGCCTGACTTCAATTGCACTCCTGGCCGAAGTCACATGCTGACCGCCTTCATTGGCGAAGAAAAGTGGAAATTTGAGAAGGCCAGGCAATTGAAGAAAACGCATTACAAGAAGGAGCGTTTTCTGAAGAAAAATGTTGTCAACATGATAACTGATGAACTTGTGGCTATCCAAACTGAGATCAAAGGACTCAGTGATGAATTCAACGTCTACCGCACTGACTGGCTTGGAGCCAAAATCAAATTTGTGAAGTTGGCTGATAAATTTACCTCAAAAGCTGAATCTCCTCAGAGTGAAGCATCTGCTCAGCCCACTGAAGAACATGCCAACACTGCTAATGAAAATCAGGCTGCTGATGAAACTGCTAGTACCAGGGCTAATGACTTCATTCCAGCCGCTGATGAAATTGCCAGGGCAACCACTAGTGTTGTGCCTGAAGAACAAGCCAGGCCAGCTGAGGCATCAACCGCTGAGCCTGAAGAATCTGAACCAACCAGGCAAACTGAAATAGTTGTGCTTGAGGAAACTGAACCTATTTCCTCTGCTCCTCCTGCACCAACACCAAGTATAGTTCTTCCTTCTGCATCAGAAGCAAAGAAAACTAGAGCTGCGGAGCGAGCAGCAGTGAAAAGAGGAAAGCATCTACTTCGTCAAATCCTTCATCACCGAAGAAGATGAAGACATTGACAAGCTCTTTTGAGAATCCCATAGATGTTGTTCCCATTTCAAGCATGCCATCAAAGGAACTCATTCCCTTTAGTGAGGATTATGAGGTCCCAAGCGGATCTGATGAAGATGTTCCCTCTGCTGCTTCTTCAGAGCAATTGGATAAAGAAATTGAAGTGGATAATATCCCTTCAACCCCAGTCATCTCATCGCCTATGTATCAATTCACAGCTGAAGAGGCAGGCGTTGAAGAATATGAAGATGTGGACATTGGGTGCTCTACTCAGTGCTGAATGATGATTATTGGGATATTCAGCACCCCAACTCTCCGCTCTTCATGCCTCTGCAACAAATTCCTTAGTCCCCAGTGCACACTGAAGTTCAAATGGGTTCTGAAGATCATCACTCCACTCCTTCCATCCATGAAGAAATTCCAGCCACTATTGCTGATGTTAATGTTGATGAAGAATTGAAGACCCAGGCTGCTATTGAAGCAGAAACTGAAATTACTCAGCCCATGGTTCCGGAGAACGTGATTCCTGAGGCCGTGATGACTCTGACTGATACTCCTCAACCCAAGCTGAAGAATCCCTTCTCTAAGAAGCAAACCTTCAAGGCTGATGACTTCTCCCATGAGCATGTGTTCTTCACAGATTACAATCCATATGACTCTGCTTGTCTTAGAAGGAAGCGTTTCTGGACTGCCAACCAAGCAAACTTCTATTCTTCACTACTTTTTGATAAGGACAAAGTCTTCGACCATGCACAGATTCCTCATGTGGACATGGAATCACTGCCTTGCTTCACGCCAGTCCTCAGTGTTCTTCACGATGCTGGACTGCTCAACTTCTGCTCAGATATATGTGATTGGAATGAAGAACTAATTCTTCAGTTCTATGCAACGCTGCACATCACATGAGATGCTGAAGATGTGAACTCTTGGGTATTGGACTGAACGATAGAGAATACTCACTTCAAAGCACCGGTCTCTGAATTTCTTCATGTCCTGCCTGTCAGTCCTCCCCTTGAAGGTTCACGTTGTATATATCATGAACCTGAACTTACTGACCACTATATGCAAGTGTTGATGAAGCCGCTGAAGTCCGGTCAAGCCTCAAGGACCAAATTCCTTGTGAAGGAATTGTTGTATGTGCCACGGCTATATATCGCATCTTGACCAAGACCTTGAGTCCAATCAAGGACCATGACTCTACTGAAGAAGAGGTCGTTGGTATCATGAAGAATCTACTATTCAACATTATTCATGGCATTCCTGTCAACTACCATGATTTCTTCATGAGGACTCTGGCCAATGTTGTGTTATCTCCAATTGAATTGAAGCCTTATGCTCCCTGGATTATGAGATTCCTCAGATCAAGGTCTTCAATCAACTACAAGGCTGATTCGCAGAATCACGTCAGCTACTTGCCCCCAATAGAAGTCCTCAAGCGAACATTTTCCTCAGCTGATGAGAAGGGCAAGGCTACTTCTGTTATTGATGAAGGCATTCGTCCATTGGATGGCCAGTTCCGCAAAGTTGCATCTTACTCCAACAATGATGAATCTGCCAGTCCTGACTCCGCTGCAAATGCCTCAAAGAAAAATCCTCAAGGCACAGCTCCCAAAGTGATGACTGATCGTGAGTTTCTCCTTAGTCTTCACCAGAAGGTCGATCGCAACCACAAAGGGGTTAAGCATCAGTTTGGTTCCATTCTTCACAACATGACTGCTACACACAATGCAGTGAAGAAGAACCACTTCTACCTCCATGAAGTATACAATCGCACCTGGGCTGTTATGTCTCATCTTTATGGTGAAGAAGATCTGAAGCAAATGGGCTTCAAGGAGGACTTTGACTGGTCTCAGCCACCGGCGAAGAAATTCAAGAAAATCAATGTTCCTTCCTTGGTAGCCAGCTCATATTCTTCCTCGTGTGAGACTGATGAGCATGAGGATTTGGACGACACTACGGCAGACCCTACTCCAACAACCGACCCCAACAATGCTGGCGCTCCTCCATCGACCCAGTGATGAAATTCTTCAGGGGCGTTAGTCCTCACTTTTCGTCCCTTTTGGTCATTTGATGACAAAGGGGGAGAAATTTGAGTTAGTCTTCAAGCAGGTCTATTTATATGGGTGTTTTTTTGCTAAGTTACAACTCTCGTTCTTCTGAAGATTTATTGGATAGAGTTGTAAACTTAAGTCCGATGGTGGTTTGATACTTTTGCTATGTTCCTTTGCATGCTATTTCCTCATGTATGATAATGCACACATGTTGTATTACATCGGCCACCATATTTCATCATGCATTTCAAATTCTTCATATCATATGTTAAATGCGTGTATGAATTACAAGATATAGGGGGAGATCTCCATGATTCGACTCTTCAAATGTGCACTGCTTCAAAAGAAAATTCCTCACTATGCACATCTTTAGGGGGAGTTCTTCTATATCTTGCAATCAAATTCCTCAATATCAGTATTTACACTTCATATGTTTATCCCTGTTGAAAACTTAACCTATATTGTCATAAATCACCAAAAAGGGGGAGATTGTAAGTGCATCTAGTGCCCCTTAGTGATTTTTGAATATTGGAGACTTATAGGTTAAGGGACTGATGCGTTTGTGAGTGTACACAGGTCATACGTCTATGAGGAGTTTGATACTTACAAATAAAGTCGACCCCTAAAAATGAATGTCTTCAACTGAAGACTTTGGATCTCTGAAGACGTTCTGAAGAATTTGGATGTGAAGAAATTGGTGTGACTGTGAAGACTTGATATTCATGCGAGGAACATGAAGCGTGAAGACTTTTGTTTTCATAGTTTCATTTTCTCTTTCTTGAGTCATAGGAAACATCGTACTGTTAAAGGGGTTGAGGTAAAACTAAGGAAAACTTTCCAAGTGATGCTCAACTAAAAAATCCTACACTTACCAATCCCTTCAAGTGATGCCATTGGGAATCTCATACAGTTCAGTCAATTTCTTCAGTGACAGAGACGAAGTTCTTCTAGTCTCTGAGGAATTTCTTCTGACTGAGGAATTAGGAATTTACCAGTCTGGATTGCCTACAAGTGAGGAACATGATAGCCCTGAGGAATTTGATACCTCAAATTTCTGACCGTTGTTGTGCTACGCGCCAGATGTCCCAAAATATCTACCCACCTAACAGTCATATCATTGAAGGGCATTTATGTCTTATCATGTCGGGATGCTCCCTAGGCTATAAATAGCCACCCCTACAACCACTAGCTGGTTGGCTGCTGCGCGAGAAACTGACACTTGTCATTTAGAGCATCCCATCCTCCGAGGACTTTGAGCGAAAATCATCAAGTGAGGAAAAACCCAAAACCCCAAACCAAACACCTACAAACCCAAAGTCATTGAGCATCACTGAAGAGATTTTTCCTATGTGGAACCGATGCTTGTTACCTTTGAGGACTGTGCATCCTCCAGACAGTTAGGCGTCATGGTCTAGAGCATCCAAGAGGAAATTGTGGATCACCGAGTAACCGAGTCTGTGAAGGTTTGGAAGTCACCTGAAGACTTACCACGAGTGATTGGACAAGGTCTGTGTGACCTTAGTTCAAGGAGAATACAGTGAGGACTGTGTGTCCGGGACAGTGTGTCCTCGAGTTTAAATACCTAGCCGCTCTAACCAGACATACAACTGTCACAGCAGTTGGAATTGGTCTACCAAATCATTGTCTTCACCGAGCTTACTGGTTCTATTTCCTCAACCCTTTCATTTCTTCATTACTGTGTTGTGTACCTATTCATATATGTTTGAAGACTTTGACTGAAGACATTATCAATTTGCTCAGTTCAAATTCTTCAGTTTGTTTGTCTTCATTCTGTTTTATCCCGTGCTTACGCTTTCTGTACTCTGTGTTTTGTTTCCAATTCATCATGATGTCCATACTTATGTTATATCATGCCTGCATCTGAGTACTTATTCCGCTGCAAGTAGTTCTTCTCTTAGGAATTTCCTCACCTTGAAATTCCTCAGTGAATAATTTATAAAAATCGCCTATTCACCCCCCCTCTAGTCGACTTAACGCACCTTCAAGCACACCACTAAAAATGTATTCATCTCTGTTTAAGTTCTGAGCTCTGGCACTGATGCAAATCTCTGCTTCCCTCTGCGAAGGACCCTTCTTGTTATTTTCTTTTATTGTTTAGTCATCACCTTCTCATTCAAGCACAAATATAAAGAGCGATATTGTCATTCTTAGTTTAACATGGATTAAGTCTAGTTAATGTTGGACATGAGCATGACTGGATCTCCTCTACCCTGAATCACAATGTTTAGCCACTGCTTGAACTTCAAAGGTGCTCTGCAATTATGCTTTGCGGTCTCGGAAAGGGCTAGCGAAGTACCAAGTGATATTTCTTGAGCTTGCGTTGGTTTTTCCCTTGAAGAGGCAAGGGTGATGCAACAAAGTAGAGATAAGTATTTCCCTCAGTTTGAGAACCAAGGTATCAATCCAGTAGGAGACAACACACAAGTCACCGAATACCTGCACAAACAAACAACAACTTGCACCCAATGTGATAAAGGGGTTATCAATCCCTTCACGGTTACTTGCAAAAGTGAGATCTAATAGAGATAGATAAACAGTAAAGTAAATATTTTTGGTATTTTTGGTTTATAGATCGTAAAGTAAAAGATTGCAAAATAGTAAATCAGAAACTAATATGATAGATCAGAAACTTATATTATGGAAAATAGAAACTTAGATGATGGAAAATAGACCATGGGCCATGGTTTTTACTAGAGGCTTTTATCATGATAGCAAATAATACGGTGGGTGAACAAATTACTGTCGAGGAATTGATAGAAAAGCGCAAAGTTATGAAGATATCGAAGGCAATGATCATGAATATAGGCATCACATCTGTGTCAAGTAGACCGAAACGATTTTGCATCTACTACTATTACTCCACACATTGACCTCTATCCAACATGCATCTAGAGTATTAAGTTCATAAAGAATGGAGTAATGCATTAAGTAAGATGAGATGATGTAGAGGAATTAACTCAAGAAATATGATGAAAACCCCATCTTTTTATCCTCGATGGCGACAATAAAATGCATGCCTTGCTGCCCCTACTGTCACTGGGAAATGACACCACAAGATTGAACCCAAAGCTAAGCACTTCTCCCATTGCAACAAAAACCAATCTAGTTGGCCAAACCAAACCGATAGTTCGAAGAGAATTACAAAGATATCAAATCATGCATAAAAGAATTCAGAGAAGATTCAAATAATATTCATAGATAAGTTGATCATAAATCCACAATTCATCCGATCTCGGCAAACACACCGCAAAAGAGTATTACATCGAATAGATCTCAAAGAACATCGAGGAGAACATGGTATTGAGAATCAAAGAGAGAGAATAAGCCATCTAGCTACTAGCTATGCACCCGTAGGTCTGAAAATAAACTACTCACGCTTCATCGGAAGGGCAATAGATTTGATGTAGAAGCTCTTCGTGATCGAATCCCCCTCCGACGGGATGCCGAAAAAGGCCCCTAGATGGGATCTCACGGGTACAGAAGGTTGCGTCGGTGGAAAAGTGATTCCGTGGCTTCCTCTATTGGTTTGGTGATATATGGGTATATATAGGTGAAAGAATTAGGTCAGGAGGTGCACGAGGGGCCCTCAAGGGTGGGGGCATGCCCTACCCACTTGGACATGCCCTCCGTCCTTGTGGCTGCCTCATGGCTCCTCCGACTTCATCTCTAAGTCTCCTGGTTGTCTTCTGGTCTAAGAAAAATCATCGCGAAGGTTTTATTCCATTTGGACTCCGTTTGGTATTCCTTTTCTGCGAAACTCAGAAGCAAGGAAAAAAACTGGAACTGGCACTGGGCTCTAGGTTAATAGGTTTGTCCCAAAAATAACATAAAATAGCATATAAATGCATATAAAACATCCAAAACAGATAATATAATAGCATGCAACAATCAAAAATTATAGATATGTTGGAGACGTATCAAGCATCCCCAAGCTTAATTCCTGCTCGTCCTTGAGTAGGTAAATGATAAAAACAGAATTTTTGATGTGGAATGCTACCTAACGTTTCTATCCATGTAATACTTCTTTATTGTGGCATGAATGTTCAGATCCATGAGATTCAAAACAAAAGTTTAATATTGACATAAAACAATAATACTTCAAGCATACTAACAAGGAAATTATGTCTTCTCAAAATAACATGGCCAAGAAATCTTATCCCTACAAAATCAGATAGTCTGGCTATGCTACATCTTCGTCACACAAAATATTCAAATCATGCACTACCCCGATGACAAGCCAAGAAATTGTTTCATACTTTTGATGTTCTCAAACTTTTTCAAGTTTCACGCAATACATGAGCGTGAGCCATGGACATAGGACTATAGGTAGAATAGAAGGTGGTTGTGGAGAAGACAAAAAGGGGAGATAGTCTCACATCAACTAGGCGTATCAATGGGCTATGGATATGCCCATCAATAGATATCAATGTGAGTGAGTAAGGATTGTCATGCAACAGATGCACTAGAGCTATAAGTTTATGAAAGCTCAAAAGGAAAACTAAGTGGGTGTGCATCCAACTAGCTTGCTCATGAAGACCTGGGGCAATTTGAGGAAGCCCATCGTTGGAAAATACAAGCCAAGTTCTATAATGAAAAATTCCCACTAGTATATGAAAGTGACAGCATAGGAGACTCTCTATCATGAAGATCATGGTGCTACTTTGAAGCACAAGTGTGGAAAAAGGATAGTAAAATTGCCCCTTCTCTCTTTTTCTTTCATATTTTTGGGCCTTCTTTTTTTATTCGGCCTTCCTCTCCTTTTTTTATTTCCTCACATGGGACAATGCTCTAATAATGAAGATCATCACACTTTTATTTACTTACAACTCAAGAATTACAACTCGATACAAAAATAAAATATGACTGTATATGAATGCCTCCGGGGTGTACCGTGATGTGCAATGAATCAAGAGCGACATGTATAAAAAGATGAAAGGTGGCTTTGCCACAAATACGATGTCAACTACATGATCATGCAAACCAATATGGCAATGATGAAGCGTGTCATAATAAATGGAACGGTGGAAAGTTGCATGGCAATATATCTCGGAATGGCTATGGAAATGCCATAATAGGTAGGTATGGTGGCTGTTTTGAGGAAGGTATATGGTGGGTTTATGGTACCAACGAAAGTTGCACGGGAGTGGAGAGGCTAGCAATGGTGGAAGGGTGAGAGTGCGTATAATCCATGGACTCAACATTAGTCATAAAGAACTCACATACTTATTGCAAAAATCTATTAGTCATCGACACAAAGTACTATGCACATGCTCCTAGGGGGATAGATCAGTAGGAAAAGACTATCGCTTGTCCCCAACCACCACTCATAAGGAAGACAATCAAAAAATATCTCATGCTCCAACTTTGTTACATAATGGTTTACCATACGTGCATGCTATGGGACTCATAAACCTTAACACAAGTATTTCTCAAATTCACATCTACTCACTAGCATGACTCTAATATCACCATAATTATATCTCAAAACAATCATAAGGAATCAAACTTCTCATAGTATTCAATGCACTTTATATGAAAGTTTTTATCATATCCCTCTTGGATGCCTATCATATTAGGACTAAATTTATAACCAATTCAAATTACCATGCTGTTTAAAGACTCTCAAAATAATATAAGTGAAGCATGAGAGTTCATAAATTTCTATAAAATAAAACCACCGTCGTGCTCGAAAACATATAAGTGAAGCACAAGAGCAAAATTTCCTAGCTCAAAAGATATAAGTGAAGCACATAGAGCATTTGAATAAATCACGAATCATGCATGTCCCTCTCAAAATGTGTGTAAAGTAAGGATGATTGTGTCAAACTAAAAAGCAAAGACTCAAGTCGTACAAGACGCTCCAAGCAAAACACATATCATGTGGTGAATAAAAATATAGCCTCAAGTAAAGTTACCATTAGACGAAGACGAAAGAGGGGATGCCTTCCGGGGCATCCCCAAGATTAGGATCTTGGTTGTCCTTGAATATTACCTTGGGGTGCCTTGGGCATCCCCAAGCTTAGGCTCTTGGCACTCCTTATTCCATAGTCCATCAAATCCTTACCCAAAACTTGAAAACTTCACAACACAAAACTCAACAGAAAATCTCATAAGCTCCATTAGTATAAGAAAATAAATCACCACTTTGGTACTATTGTGAACTCATTCTTTATTTTATTGGTGTAATATCTACTGTATTCCAACTTTTCCATGGTTCATACCCCCCGATACTACCCATAGATTCATCAAAATAAGCAAACAACACATAGAAAACAGAATCTGTCAAAAACAGAAGAGTCTGTAGCAATCTGTAACTCTCGAATACTTGTGTAACTCCAAACATTCTGAAAAATTAGTAAAACCTAAGAAATTTTTTTATAAATCCTATGAAAAAAGAATTAGTACTTTATCACACTTCTGTTAAAAATGAGAATTGTTTTCCTGAGTGCAAAAGTTTCTGTTTTTCAGCAAGATCAAATCAACTATTTCTGTAAGCTATTCCAAAGGTCTTAGTTAGCACAAACACTAAATTAAAATCAAAAAACCACAGCTAACCAGAGGCTAGATGAATCATTTATTGCAAAATAGAAAGGAAATATATTGGGTTGTCTCCCAACAAGTGCTTTTCTTTAAAGCCTTTTAGCTAGGCATTGATAATTTTAATGATGCTCACATGAAAGATAGCAATTCAAACACAAAGAGAGCATCATAAAACATGTGACAAACAAGTCTAAGTCTAACATGCTTCCTATGAATACGGATTTTATGAGAAAATTATCAAGATAAGCAAAAACTACCATATGCAAGGAAGAAGAAAGAAACAATAGCAATCTCAACATAATGAGAGGTAATTTTGTAATATGAAAATTTCTACAACCATATTTTTCTCTCTCATAATAATTACAAGTGGGATCATAATCAAATTCAACAATATAACTATCACATAAAATATTCTCAACATGATCCACATGCATCCAAAGTTGACACTTTTCTTAAATAGTGGGATTATCATAAAATAAAGTCAGAGACCTCTCCGAACCCACTTTTATCAAAACCTTCATAAGATTGAACATTATCCAAATATGTGGGATCTAAAGTTGACACTCTTCCAAACCCACTTTCAATATTATTGCAAACAATATTATCAGTCCCATCTTCATCATGGGGCTTAAATAAATTTTCAAGATTGTAAGAAGAATCACCCCAATCATGATCATTGCAACAAGTAGTGGACATAGCAAAACTAGCATCCCCAATCATGATCATGATTAGGGTTTTGCATATCATTAACATAATTGTCATCAATAGAATCAATCATGCTTTTCATTCAAGGACGTACCTTGAATCACTTCATAAATTTCATATTTCAACACTTCATCCCAATTTCCAGATTCACAAATTTCAAGCAAAACCTCATAAAGATAATCAAATGCACTCAACTCACTAGCAATTGGTTCATCAAAATTGGATCTCTTAAAAAGATTAGCAAGTGGATGAGGATCCTTAAGATTTTTGTTCTTGCTTTCCAATAAATACACAATTATGCCCAGTGACCAAGCAAAAACCAAGTAAGACATAAGGGCAAATGAAAAGACGAATGTGAGAAGGGCGAAGAAAAGGGCAACTCTTTTCGAAAATCATTTTAGAAGTGGGGGAGAGGAAAATGAGAGGCGAATGGAGAATAATGTAATACAAGAGATGAGAGTTTATGATGGGTACTTGCTATGTCTTGATTTGGTGTAGATCTCCCCAGCAACGGCGCCAGAAATTCTTCCTGCTACTTCTTGAACTTGCGTTGGTTTTTCCCTTGAAGATGAAAGGATGATGCACCAAAGTAGAGATAAGTATTCCCTTAGTTTGAGAACCAAGGTATCAATCCAGTAGGAGACAACACACAAATCACGAAATACTAGCACAAACAAACAACAACTTCCACCCAACGTGATAAAGGGGTTGTCAATCCCTTCACGGTTACTTTCATACGTGAGATCTGATAGAGATAGATAAACGGTAAAGTAAATATTTTTGGTATTTTTGGTTTATAAATCGGAAAGTAAAAGATTGCAAAATAGTAAATCAAAAACTAATATGATAGATCGGAAACTTATATTATGGAAAATAGGAACTTATATGATGGAAAATAGACCCGGGGGCCATAGGTTTCACTAGAGGCTTCTCTCATGATGGCAAATAATACGGTGGGTGAACAAATTACTTCCGAGCAATTGATAGAAAAGCGCAAAGTTATGACGATATCAAAGGGAATGATCATGAATATAGGAATCACGTCTGTGTCAAGTAGACCGAGACGATTCTGCATCTACTACTATTACTCCACACATCTACCGCTATCCAGCATGCATCTAGAGTATTCAGTTCATAAAGAGCGGAGTAATGCATTAAGTAAGATGACATGATGTAGAGGAATTAACTCAAGCAATATGATGAAAACCCCATCTTTTTATCCTCGATGGCAATAATACAATACGTGCCTTGCTGCCCCTACTGTCACTGGGAAAGGACACCACAAGATTGAACCCAAAGCTAAGCACTTCTCCCATTGTAAGGAAAACCAATCTAGTTGGCCAAACCAAACCAATAGTTCGAAGAGAATTACAAAGATATCAAATCATGCAAATAATATTCATAGATAAGGTGATCATAAATCCACAATTCATCGGCTCGGCAAACACACCGCAAAAAAGTATTACATCGAATAGATCTCCAAGAACATCGAGGAGAACATGGTATTGAGAATCAAAGAGAGAGAAGAAGCCATCTAGCTACTAGCTATGGACCCGTAGGTTTGTGCTAAACAACTCACGCTTCATCGGAAGGGCAATGGAGTTGATGTAGAAGCCCTCCGGCAGGGTGCCGGAAAAGGTCCCTAGATGGGATCTCACGGGTACAGAAGGTTGCGGCGGTGGATAAGTGTTTTCGTGGATGCCCCTACTAGTTTGGAGATATTTGGGAATACATAGGTGAAAGAATTAGGCCAGGAGGGTCATGGGGGGCCCACAAGGGTGGGGGGCGCGCCCTACCCCCTGGGCACGCCCTCCATCCTTGTGGCCGCCTGGTGGCTTCTTCGATTTCATCTCTAAGTCTCTTGGTTGTCTTCTGATCCAAGAAAAATCATTGCAAATGTTTCATTCCATTTGGGCTCCGTTTGGTATTATTTTTGTGCGAAACTCGAAAACAAGGAAATAAACAGGAACTGGCACTGGGCTCTAGGTTAATTGGTTAGTCCCAAAAATAATATAAAATAGCATATTAATACCTATAAAACATCCAAAAAAGATAATACAATAGCATGGAACAATCAAAAATTATAGATACATTGGAAATGTATCAAGCATCCAAAAGCTTAATTCATGCTCGTTCTCGAGTAGGTAAATGATAAAAACATAAGTTTTAATGTGGAATGCTACCTAACATATTATTCATGTAACTTATTTTATTGTGGCATGAATGTTAAGATCCATAAGATTCAAAACAAAAGTTTAATATTGACATAAAAACATTAATACTTCAAGCATACTAACAAGGCAATTATGTCTTCTCAGAATAACATGGCCAAAGAAAGATTGTCCCTACAAAATCATATAGTGTGGCTATACTCCATCTTCATCACACAAAATATTCAAATCATGCACAACCCTGATGAAAAGCCAAGCAATTGTTTCATACTTTTGACATTCTCAAACCTTTTCAACTTTCACGCAATACATGAGTGTGAGCCATGGACATAGCACTATAGGTGGAATACAATATGGTGGTTGTGGAGAAGACAAAAAGAAGGAGATAGTCTCACATCAACTAGGCGTATCAACGAGCTATGGAGATGCCCATCAATAGATATCAATGTGAGTGAGTAGGGATTGCCATGCAATGGATGTAATAGAGCTATAAGTTTATGAAAGCTCAAAAAGAAAACTAAGTGGGTGTGTATCCAACTTGCTTGCTCATGAAGACCTAGGGCAATTTGAGGAAGCCCATCGTTGGAAAATACAAGCCAAGTTCTATAATGAAAAATTCCCACTAGTATATGAAAGTGACAGCATAGGAGACTCTCTATCATGAAGATCATGGTTCTACATTGAAGCACAAGTGTGGTAAAAGGATAGTAACATTGTCCCTTCTCTCTTTTGTCTCATTTTTTTATTTGGGCCGTCTCTCATTTTTTGGCCTCTATTTTTTGTCGGAGTCTCATCGTGACTTATGGGGAACCATAGTCTCCATCATCCTTTTCCTCACATGGGACAATGCTCTCATAATGAAGGCCATCACACTTTTATTTACTTAAAACTCAAGAATTACAACTAGATACTTAGAACAAAATATGACTCTATATGAATGCCTCCGTCAGTGTGCCGAGATGTGCAATGAATCAAGAGTGACATGTATAAAAAATGATGAAAGGTGGCTTTGCCACAAATACGATGTCAACTACATGATCATGCAAAGCAATATGACAATGATGTAGTGTGTCATAATAAATGGAACGGTGGAAAGTTGCATGGCCATATATTTCGGAATGGCTATGGAAATGTCAGGACCCCGATCCTAAGTCACACAGATCTAGCATGTAACATATCATATCACTTTGCGGCCTCACACACGGTATTCCCACGGGTGCCACCTTACCTGGCCCGGGACCGTTTGCGCCTTTTGGATCACGTATATGATAGTGCCGCTAGCATCCATATGACAAAGAACCCATGCCGACATGACTATTTGTAAACCCAAAGTGGCACTAACTTACAGGGACAGACATACATGACCCAGCAACGAACGTGTCGGTCATCAGCGAGTGAATCCGGGCTGTAGCAGCTGGGGTAACAGGACTCCAGAGAATCCGGGCTGTAGCAAGCTAACAGGACTCCGGTAGACACCGCGTGACATTTCCCCGAAGGGACAGACACAGGAACGAAGAAGGACACATGTCGGCCAGCCGAAGTGTTCCAGAGCAGTAGCAAGCTACCATGGCTCAGTGGAAGCACTAGGAGAGATTTCCCCATAAGAGAGGCTACCAAGAATAAACAACTAGGTTTTCGGATCCCACACATACCAAGCATTTCAATAACATACACACAATATGCTCGATATGTGCAAATACAACATGGCATCACAACATAACTCTATGACTCAAGTATTTATTCATTAGGCTCCGAGTAGCCAAGTATTACAAACATGGGTCTCATGACCCAACATACAACGCATACAAGCAACAAGCGTAAGCATAACATGTCTGAGTATAGACAACAATAACTGAAAAGGGTCGAGAAGCCTGACTATCTACAAGACCCTGCCGAGGGCACAAGATCGTAGCTGAGGTAACAAGCTAAACGTCGGAGTCCACGTGGAACTACCAGTGAGACTGAAGTCTGTCTACAAAACATAAATTAAGCAAACGTGAGTACAAATGTACCCAGCAAGACTTACATCAGAACTAGCTACATATGCATCAGTATCAACAAAGGGGGTGGTGGAGTTTAACTGTAGCAAGCCAGCTTTGACTCAGTGCCTATCCTGAACTACGTATGCAAGTAACTCTTTTGGGGTGGCGCACACGATTCCACATATTCACCAATCAATACACCACTATGGATCCGCTCCCGTCTCGCTACGAGAACACCATCCATAGCACTCATGCTTATCTTGCGCATTTTAGAGTATCCACTTTCACTTGTCTATGAACTGTACAGGCAACCCAGAAGTCCGGCTATTCGAATATACGATGTTAACCCTACAGGGGTGTACTTCTTCACACACTCTCTCGCCACTTACCGCCATGTACACGTCATGTATCTCGGCAACCTTCAAGTGGAAGCCTGGCGAGGGTGTCAGCCATGACCTGACTAACCACACAAGTCCCTAGTCCAGGTTTATCACCTATTCAGGTTCCATCCGCAGGGAGTCCGGCCGAGGTTTCCACATACGGCCCCGAACGATGTGTACAGGGTTCCGCGACACCAAACGGGCACCTGGCATACCCGGCCACGTACCTACCACATCACAGCCCACCCCTCGGGTCAGCACTGCCCACGGCCTCCGACAACTACAAACACCAGAAACTACTTGCAACTCCTGGACAGAGGACAAGAGCGGCTAATAAGTCGAGAGGGTCAATTAAGGATCCCAATGAGAGGTAGTAGCTGTTCATGGATCACAAACACAGAACTTAGTTCCTGAGGACGGCTTCAATGAGACAACCCACCATGTACTCCTACATGGCCTCTCACCGCTACCTTTACCAAATCGTATTCACACCCTTAGCTCACACACAGTAGGACATGTTCAACACCATTCCAATTCATCCCTGGTGAATCAGACCTGAATCAACTATAAGCAGTAGCAGGCATGACAAACAAACATGACCAAAGATTGGAGGAGCTCACGGCGAATGCAGTGAAGCAGGCGGCGGCTTGGAGGAGGTCGCAGCTGAGCGAGGCAGCGAGGGGATCTGCGGCGATGGCAGTCGGGGACGAGCTCGGTGAGGCCAGAGGAGCACGCCCGGCGATGAGTGGTGAAGAGAGGGGGTCGAGGAGGTCGAGGAGGAGCTCAGGGGCACGTTAGCGAGGCGAGGCAGTGGCAGTGATCATGGCAACAGCGGGCGGCGGCGACGGCAACGCTCGGGTGCGGCGCGGGAACGAGCAGAGGAGGGGGAGGAGCACGAGAGAGAGGTCGAGGTGTAGGATCGAAAGTATGTCTAGAGGGGGGGGGGTGATTAGACTACTTGACCAAATAAAAACTTAACCTTTTCCCAATTTTAGTTCTTGGCAGACTTTAGCAACTTTGGACAAGTCAAGCAATCTTAACACAATTCAAGAAAGCATGCAAAGAGTATACGAGAAGCGGAAAGTAAAGCATGCAACTTGCAAGAATGTAAAGGGAAGGGTTTGGAGGATTCAAACGCAATAGGAGACATGGATGTTTTGTCGTGGTTTCGATAGGTGGTGCTATCGTACATCCCAGTTGATGGAGACTTCAACCCACGAAGGGTAACGGCTGCACGAGTCCATGGAGGGCTCCACCCACGAAGGGTCCACGAAGAAGCAACCTTGTCTATCCCACCATGGCCATCGCCCACGAAGGACTTGCCTCACTAGCGGTAGATCTTCATGAATTAGGCGATCTCCTTGCCCTTACAAACTCCTTGGTTCAACTCCACAATCTTGTCGGAGGCTCCCAAGTGACACCTAGCCAATCTAGGAGACACCACTCTCCAAGAAGTAACAAATGGTGTGTTGATGATGAACTCCTTGTTCTTGTCCTTCAAATGATAGTCTCCCCAACACTCAACTCTCTCTCATAGGATATGGATTTGGTGCAAAGAAGATTTGAGTGGAAAGCAACTTGGGGAAGGCTAGAGATCATGATTCATATGGTAAGAATGGAATATCTTGGCCTCAACACAAGTGTAGGTGGTTCTTTCTCAGTAAAAGTAAGTTGGAAGTGTAGGTTTGTTCTGATGGCTCTCTCCACCAATGAAGAGGTGGTGGAGGGGTATATATAGCCTCCACACAAAATCTAACCGTTACACACAACTGGCCAATCTCGGTGGGACCGAATTGATAAACTCGGTCGGACCGATTCAGCAAAGCTAGTGACTGTTAGGAGTTTCGGTGGGACCGGCATGCAACTCGGTAGGACCGATATGGTTAGGGTTAGGGCATAACATAATCTCGGTGAGACCGATTACACAAACTCGGTGAGACAGATTTTGGTAATAAGCTAATCAGAGAGTTGGTCAAGTAAACTCGGTGGGACCGATTCGCTCATTTCGGTGAGACCGAAATGTTACGAAAGAGAAATAGAGAGTTTATATTGCAATCTCGGTGGGACCGATCGCTCATCTCGGTGGGACCGAAATGTTACAAAGGGAAACAGAGAGATTACAATCCCATCTTGGTGAGACCGATTTGCCTAGGATTTGTGGTAGTGGCTATGACATCTGAACTCAGTGGCGCCGGATAGAAAGAATCGGTGGGGCCGAGTTTGACTTTTGATTTAGGTCATATGTGGATGTGAGAAAGTAGTTGAGGGTTTTGGATCATATCACTAAGCATTTTGAGCAAGAGCCTCATTAAGCAACACATCATCCCTCCTTGATATTATTGCTTTTCCTATAGACTCAATGTGATCTTGGATCACTAAAATAGAAAATGTAGAGTCTTGAGCTTTGAGCTTGAGCCAATCCTTTTGTCCTTAGCATTTTGAGGGGTCCACTTTTGTCATCCATGCCATGCCAATCATTGAGCTTTCCTGAGATATTAATCTTGAAATAGCATTAGCTCAATGAGCTATATGTTGTTAGGAATTACCAAAACCACCTAGGGATAGTTGCACTTTCAATCTCCCCCTTTTTGGTAATTGATGACAACATATAGATCAAAGCTTCGACAAATGATAATAAGAATGAAAAACATTGTCACTTTGAGAAGTATGTGAAAAGCAAGAGCTCCCCCTAAATTTGTGCATAGTTTAAGACTTGCTTTGGACTGCAAATGCACAATGAGTTAGGATCATGGGTTACTCTTCCATGTCACATACATCTTGGTGGAGCGCTCAAAATGATAATAATAAAATACATGCACTCATCACCAAGCAAAGTGAATGATCATATGTGGGTGTCGGGTGGTTGGTGCGACATATGCCAAAGGATGGCTTATCATTGTGGGAGCCAATAAAATATCGCCGGTGCCTGGAAACGGGATAAGGCGAAGACATGCACGCCGGCGAATCTTACCCAGCTTCAGGGCTCTCCGTGAAGATAACACCCCTAATGCTGCTCTGCAGGGTCTCCGCATGATCACTAGCTCGATGGGTAGCTACAGAATGCTCCTTGAGCTGTTTGGTGAAAGGATGAAGGAGAGCCAGGCCAGCCCGCTCCTCTTCTCCTTGTGGTGTCTAAAAACTATCCAAAGAGCGATCCCCCCTGCATGGGAATCCTGGGGGGTTTATATAGGCCTAACCCCCAGGGGTACAATGGTAATCCGGCTGGGCACGGGCCCTGGCCGTCTGTGTCTATGCCCGACGGCTTCTCCGCCGACTGGTGGGCCCACCGGCTGCCGACCCTTTGGTCGACAGGACGGCCCCACCACTTGGGGGTCCTGTCGGGGGCTGGTTACTATTACCTTGCCCCTGGTGACGATGGCTTTGTCGTGGTAAGCATGGCTAGAGTGCCACCGCGAGGCGGCTCATCACTGTAGCCTTACCTTCTCTTGTCTCCTTAATGAAGCACCTCCTTGGAGGGAGAGAGCTGGCCGGCTATTGGAAGCCGGCCATACCCTTGGCCGCCTTTGGGATCCCCCTGACCGAGGGGGCCCGCCACCCACGGGTCATACTGACCGCTAGCCGTGGGTGACGTCACAATCATCGTGGCAACAGTGCCATGCCGGACGGGTGATGGCCGCCCCGTACGGTGCACTGTGGCCATGCGTGCGCCGGGATTCGGGGGTGGCAGACTTTATTGTAACCACGCCCCGTCTTGTCGCCGTTATGTTGGTGCAGACTCTGAGGGCAAGATCTTAGCCGCCTGCTGAGGGGCCAGCTCCTGGGAGTCGGTGTCGGATTTCGGGTTCCGGCAGACCCTTGAGGTTCGAACACTGGGGTGCGCACGGAGATTTCGCCTTCTACCTACCTGCACCCCTCCGCCTCGCTAAGTTCTAAGCTATGGAAAAAACAGCACAAGAGACACAGGGTTTATACTGGTTCGGGCCACCGTTGTGGTGTAATACCCTACTCCAGTGTGTGGTGTGGTGGATTGCCTCTTGGGTTGATGATGATGAGCAATACAAGGAAGAACAGCCTCGCGAGGGTCTGTTCTTGGCTGAGGCGACGAACTGCTAGGAGGAATTCAGTCACCCTTCTCTCTCTCTCTCTCTCCCTTCTCGATTGCGATCCGATCCCGATCCCAGCTTGTTTTTGGATTGGCCGATCCTCTATCCCCCTACCCTGGGGGTGGCTAGTCCTATTTATAGGCAAAGTCCCTGGGCCTCTTCCCAAATATTGAGTGGGAAGGGCACCAACAATTGGCCATTTTGAAGGGGAACATCTGGTACACTGATCCTGACTAAAGTTGGTCCTCGCCTGCCAAAGACTCTGGTGGTGACGCTGGCTTGGGCTCCACAATGACTTCCTCCCTGCCGTTGGACTGGTCTTGGTCTCGTTGCACCGAAACGGGTGCCTTTGCTTGATGCTCTCGCCTGCGCTTGCTCCCTTTGCACCAAAGAGGAAAGGAGGACACTGCGCGGCTGGCGCCCGCCTGGTGCCTTTGGTCGTCATGGCTTGCGTCACGGGCACCTCGTGAGGTACCCCGCCTTGATCTCTCCGCCTCCTCGCGAGCTAGCCTGATGAGGCCGTGCCTGAGGAAGCTCCGTGTCGTCTGCCCCGCGAGGCTTGGCCCCTCGCGAGGGTCATGGGCCTGTGTTGATGAAGACGGGCCATGCTGGGCCCCCCTTTGAGCCACGCCGCAGGCCGCAGGCAGGAAAGTCTGGGGACCCCCGTTCCCAGAACGCCGACAGTAGCCCCCGGGCCCAAGGCGCGCCCGGACTTGGCCGTGCAGGGAGGCGAAAGGGCAAGAGCGAAGCGCCGCGGGCCCTAACAGCCTGCGGCCTTGGGTGCCGCGTGGCGGTTGATTGGACGTGGGCGTCTCCACTTCCCCACGGCGCCTCGGCAACTGCACAGATTGGACAAGTCCCTGCATGCAAAGCGGATCATGATTACCTGCGATCGTGGAGGTCAGCGGTTGGCCTTCGCCGGCCATAAGTACGGAACGGCGCGCGCCCTTCCAGTCCATCCCTTCTTGATTCTCCTTCTTCCCGGTCCTTGCTCCGTCTTGCTGCGATGGCTCCGATCCACCGGTTCTCGACGGCAGAGAAGGGAAAGGCTCCCCGAGAGGAACCAGACCCGCTCCCGCCGAAGAAACGGCTCGTCCTCCGCGACCGGGATGAGGGGGCCCATCAGGTGGTGTCGAGGCCCTAGTGCGAGGGGCCACCGCCGGGGTTCCCGCTTCCCTTGTACGCCCACATCGAGGGCTCTGAAGGAGTCGATGCCGATCGCCATGGGCGGCGCCGCCATCGGTACCGACGGGTCACGAAGGTGTGGGTCGTCCCCCCTAGGGTCCACACCGAGGGCTCCTCCCAAGAGTTCGTGCTCCACGCCACCATGCCTCCTCAGTCTTGGATTCTCCTTCCTCCCTTCTTCGCCTCCATCATCCCGCAGCGAGAACTCCTAGAGCTTTGGCTGCAGCACACCGGCTACAGCACCCTCGCGACCGAGGCAGAGGTCGCGGTCGTTGCCCCAGGCGAGGTCTTCATGACTCGAGGCTGGAGCGAAATTGCCCGGGTCTGCAGGACAAGAGGCGCCTTCGCGATCCACTTGGAGTACGACGGTGCTTCGGTGATGTTATTCAATGCCTTCGATGCGAACGGGGGCCGGCTAGAGTGCTGCCTCGGGAGAGGTGGTCGGGACCCTGCTACGGCGAGGACTGGGCCCGCCGACCGCTCCTTTGGCGGCTCCTCAGGCAGCGGAGGCGTCGGAGGTTCCAGCGACTCCGGCGAGCTCTTCGCGACTCCGGAGACGAGCGACGACAGCTACGAGCCCCCGAGCCGGCGCCGCTCCTGGAGCGGGGCGGGCTCGTCAGGCCGTCGCCGACTCTGATCTGGATGGGTTGGCACCAGTGCTCGACAGCCCACTATTGATGATGGCGTCTTTTGCAGGGGCACGTGTAGTTAGCGTCCTTTTAGGATCTGTTCCCTGCGAGGAATCAAAGACGCGTCCCGTGGGGGCTTGTAAGGTGCCTGCGATCCTGTTTTGTTAATATAACCCTTGTCGTATAATTGTGCGAGTTGCTCATTCCGTCTTAGCTCAGTTCTCCCTTTCGAACCTCACGAGGGCTTGGTGCTCTGCGCCGACAGGTCCCAGTCCCAAGGCGGCTTCAGCCATCGCTGGTATGCCAGGTCGCGATGCCGTGGTCAAGGCCAGGAGGTGAGCGACCCGGGGTCCGGTAAGAGCCCCTGAGTCGCGATGCTCAGGAGGTCCCCTTTGGCACTCAAGCAGCCGTCGTTCGGTGAGAAAGGAGAGCGGTGTCGCTAACACGGGATTGCATTAGGTGCGGGGATGGTGCCACGGTAGCTGGTGCTTCCGGGTGGTGACTTATCTTGAGAATCAGGGGCCGCTCTCTGGTGTGTCGCCGGGTCCATGCATCGTTAGGCGTGAGGTTGCTCGGCGAGGTCCTCGTGTGTCCCTCCCCTCTCGCCTTTGCTCCCCTTTCTGCTCTACGTCCTCGGGTCCTGGCCCTCGAGCGAGTCTCAGCCGTCGCTGGTATGCCAGGTCGCGATGTCGTGGACAAGGCCAGAGGGTGAGAGCTGGAGAGCCAGTAGGAGCCCTGAGTCGCGATGCTCAGGCACCCCCCCTTTAACGTGCAAGCGGTTCGCGCGGATGAGAGTGAAGGAGACACCGCAAGGGCCTCGCCTGACGCAGCTCCTTTAGGAGATCCTGTAGACCCATCATAGAAAGAACGAGGGGTTGCCATGACAATAGACAGTCAGCCGTTGGTTGCTTCCGAGGGGCGATGAGGCACTGAAGGCTTGACGAGGTGGCGCCATGCGGGGCTGCCACGGCCAGAGCTCAGCCATTCAGGTTTGTCGGCGTTGCAGGGACGGACCCATGCGCAAGCGTCGTGCCATTTGGGAGCAGCTCCGTCAGTTTGCGTCAGTTGAGCGGGCAACTAGGTCAAACACATTAGCCGCGAAGGAGTGGATTCATTCAAATAGATGCTGGGAAGGCGGACATCACTGGGTCAGGCCCGAGCGACTTGGGGATGATGCAGCCCGTGGGGCGCCCCCAACAAAGTAAGCTAACAACATGAAATAAAAGGGATACATGCCACAGGGACGGACCCACGCGGCCTGGGAATAATGCAGCCCTGGGGGCGCTCCCAGCTGGAAATGAGACTTGAAAGGTCACCTGATGATGTTGAGGACGAAGGAGTGTTGGTGTAGCAGACTCGGTGGGCTGCGGAAGCCGATCCTCACGAGCCCCCAGGCCTAGGGGCCTCAGGAGGCTCCGGAGGCGCTGGTGGCTCCTCACGGACCATCTCCATCTCCGCCAGGGCTACAGAACGCCTGGCCTCTTGAGCCTCCATGATGCCCCTCATGAGGCACTAGTACGCGGCAGCCGCGTTCGGCAAGCCGTAAGGCATGCTAACGTAGCTGTGGGGTGGACCTTCGCAGCGCCCCACTCACGAGCGCCAGAGGCGCTCCAGAGAGGTGACTGGATTGAGCCCTGGTATGTCGATGCAGACGCGCAGCCACCATCCTCGCTTGGATGGGGGGCCACAGCTGGTAGGCGGCGGCCGCCTTTCATGACTATTGACTCCTGTAGCTCCTGAATGGCCTTGCTGACGAACTCCTGAGGGTCTGGCTCTCCTTGCCTTACTCCTTCTTGAGGAAACGTGCTTCAAAACATGCCTCCATGTGGTGCCCAAGCGCCTCCCTCGTGACCTTAGCCAGGTCGGTGGCCCTCCAGGGGAGAGCCCCCGAGCCCTGCCTGAGGAGGGCGCCGGGCGCGCTTTCCTATGCGATGGAAGGAGGCTCCCCCTGGGTAGGCGCGGGCCCTGAGGGGCCTGCCTCCTGAGCGGCCGGGCCGGACGATGTCTTCTTCTTCTTGGGGGTGGTCTCGGGAAGCCTCCTGCTTCCGCGATCCGGGTCTTCTAGTGATGCGGCCTGAAAGGCTCGTTCCAGGGAACACACCGCGTCCTTCTCTTCACAGGGCACCGTGATGACTCCGCCACTCCCTGGCATCTTGAGGACGTTGTAGCCGTAGTGAGTTACGTCCATGAACTTGGCAAGCGCTGGGTACCCAAGGATGGCGTTGTACGGCAGGCGAATGTGGGCGACGTCGAAGTCGATGAGCTCGGTGCGGTAGTTGTCGCGTGCCCCGAAGGTGACAGGGAGGCGGACCTGCCCAATCGGGACCGTGGAGCCGTCGGTGACTTGGGAGAAAGGCTTGGTCGGCTGGAGCTGGTTGTAGGGCACTTGGAGATTGTTGAATGTTTCCACAGACAGGACGTTGAGCCCTGCCCTGCCATCGATGAGGGTCCTGGTGACCACCACGTTGCTGATGATTGGGGAACAAAGCATCGGGAGGACTCCGGCTATGGCCGCGCATTTGAGCTGATCTGCTCAGCTGAACGTGATGGCGCACGCCGACCACCTGAGAGGGCGCGTGGCTTCGAGCTTGGGGAGGATTGCATTCACTTCGCGGGCGAATTGCTTGAAGATGCATTCAGAGGCTGGGGCTTTTGCGTCGCCCAGGATGCAGGCGATCGCGCGCGGCTCCTGGAAGCCCCCAGCCCCCTCGTCCTGATGGCGGTCCTCGTTTCTCCTTGGCTGCGGCGGCAGTAGAGGGAGGCCTGCGTTGCCTTGCGGGCGATCCTCGCGAGGCTGATCCCTCCAGTCTCCCTCGCGAGGCGGGTCTTGCCAGCGATCCTCGCGAGGTCGATCGCGCCACCCTTGGCGCGGGCAGCGGTCTTCCCAGCGTCCTACGTTCCTTCCTCCTCCTCGGCCGTAGCCCCGGTCACCGCGGTCGGGGCGACGGCCGATCCTTCCTTCTCGCATGGCTCGGAGCTCTTGACATTCGTTGGTGTTGTGGGTGTGGAGGTCGTGGTACACACAGTACTGACTGCCCTAGGAAGATTCGGGCTGATCTCTGCCCCGCTTGGTGTCTGGTTCTGCGGCGAGCACGGCAGCCCCCTTGCGCTTCACATCCTTGGCCTTGGGCTTCTTCTCTTCTGGGTCTGCGGCAGGCAGCTCGAGGAGGGAAAGACGCCCTTCTTCAGCCCTGGCGCACTTGGTTGCCAAGTTGAACAACTCCAAGGAAGTGCACAGGTCTTCATGCATCGCCAGCTCCTCCTTCATCTTGACATCGCGCACGCCGTCGGAGAAGGCTGAGATGATGGCCTCCTCGGTCACCTTGGGAATCTTGAGGCATGCGTTGTTGAAGCGCTGGATGTACTTCTGCAGGGTCTCCCCGGGTTGTTGCTTGATGCGGCGCATGTTGCTCACGGCGGGTGGCCGGTCGCGTGTACCTTGGAAGTTGGCGATGAAGCGGGTGCGCATCTCGTCCCAGGAGGAGATCATGCTTGGAGCCAGGTTCAGGAGCCAGGTGCGGGCCCCGTCCTTGAGCGCCATGGGAAACCAGTTCGCCATGATCTTCTCGTCTCCGTTGGCAGCTTCGATGCCCAGCTCATAGAGCTGGAGGAACTCCGCAGGGTCGGCCGTGCCGTCGTAACGAGGAGGCAGGTCTAGCTTGAACTTGCTGGGCCACGCGACGCTGCGTAGCTCGGTGGTGAAGGCACGACAGCCTACTGTGGCCATGGGAGGCCTTGGTGACGGAGATCTTGGTCTTGCATGTCCCCACGCGCTGCAGCTGGGAGCGGCGCGGGGTCTTGACGTGCAGGAGCAGGAGCATGGTCGCGGCGTGCTGGAGCAGGGAGCGCCCGGGCAGCTTCTTGCGGGCGAGGGACTTCTTGGCAGCTCTGCTCTTGCCGTGTTGGCACCTGACGGAGCGGGTTCCTCCCAGGGGCCACGCGCCTTGGAGCCATGGCGCCTTCTTGAGGAGGAGGCAGCTGGGGCACCCTCGGAGCTTCGTCGCACGCGCGGGGCGGGTGCGGTGTAGCGGAACGGACGGCGCAGGAGAGCCCCCTGCGGCGCGGACGAGCTCGGCGACGCGGTCGAGCCATTCTTCGTAGACGTCGTCGACGGGACGGTAGCGTAGGAGCTCGTTTTCCGCGATGAGCACAGCTCGAGCCTCCATGGGTGCGCGGAGCGCGCGGGACGAAGAACCAGCTGGGGTGAGCGAGGGAGTAGCGGTGTGGCCGTCTTGCCGCACGGACGGATGCTGAGACGACGCTTGCTGCTCGTCCCCTGCCGGGCCGGTGGTGGCGTTGACGGAAAGTGATGGGGAACGGCGAGGACGCCCGCTGACAAGATCCGTCTGGGCGACGCGGGAGGCGAGAGCAGCCCGGCGCTCGGCGCGGGCCCGACGAGCGTCAGACATGGACGCAATGGTCGGAGGAGAATGGGGTGGTGGAAGACGAATTCCGGCGCACCCCTACCTGGTGCGCCAAATGTCAGATTTCGGGTTCCGGCAGACCCTTGAGGTTCGAACACTGGGGTGCGCACGGAGATTTCGCCTTCTACCTACCTGCACCCCTCCGCCTCG
Source organism: Triticum urartu (assembly GCF_056163025.1). Lineage (NCBI taxonomy): Eukaryota > Viridiplantae > Streptophyta > Magnoliopsida > Poales > Poaceae > Triticum > Triticum urartu. Next base: position 431,250,534 of record NC_141879.1, read on the forward strand.
CTAAGATCTAAGCTATGGAAAGAACAACACAAGAGACACAGGGTTTATACTGGTTCGGGCCACCGTTGTGGTGTAATACCCTACTCCAGTGTGTGGTGTCGTGGATTGCCTCTTGGGCTGATGATGATGATGAGCAATACAAGGAAGAACAGCCTCGCGAGGGTCTGTTCTTGGCTGGGGCGACGAACTGCTAGGAGGAATTCAGTCACCCTTCTCTCTCTCTCTCTCTCTCTCTCTCTCTCTCTCTTCTCTATTGCGATCCGATCCGATCTCGATCCCAGCTTGTTTCTGGGTTGGCCGATCCTCTATCCCCCCTACCCTGGGGGTGGCTAGTCCTATTTATAGGCAAAGTCCCTGGGCCTCTTCCCAAATATTGAGCGGGAAGGGTGCCAACAATTGGCCATTTTGAAGGGGAACATCTGGTACACTTATCCTGACTAAAGTTGGTCCTCGCCTGCCAAAGACTCTGGTGGTGACGCTGGCTTGGGCTCCACAATGACTTCCTCCCTGCCGTTGGACTGGTCTTGGTCTCGTTGCACCGAAACGGGTGCCTTTGCTTGATGCTCTCGCCTGCGCTTGCTCCCTTTGCACCAAAGAGGAAAGGAGGACACTGCGCGGCTGGCGCTCGCCTGGCGCCTTTGGTCGTCATGGCTTGCGTCACGGGCACCTCGTGAGGTACCCCGCCTTGATCTCTCCGCCTCCTCGCGAGCCAGCCTGATGAGGCCGTGCCTGAGGAAGCTCCGTGTTGTCCGCCCCGCGAGGCTTGGCCCCTCGCGAGGGTCTTGGGTCTGTGTTGATGAAGACGGGCCGTGCTGGGCCCCCTTTTGAGCCACGTCGCAGGCCGCAGGCAGGCAAGTCTGGGGACCCCCGTTCCCAGAACGCCGACAGTCGGTCTTTTCATGGCCGGCTTTTGGAAGTCAGCCTTCTCGTGGTCTTGTTTCTCAAGGATTTCAAGGCTGGGCCGCCTTTGCGCAGCCGGCTTGAGAGGCAGCCGGCTGGGGGAAGGCGGCCCCATGTCTTGGACGCTTGGAGACTTGATCGGCCTATAATTTTTCTGAAGTGCCAGGGGAAGCCGGCTAGGCTACCCGTGGTCATTTACTCCGATAGTAGTCCCCGAAGCTAGTTGGGCTCCGAGGCAGAAAAAAGTCAAGGAGCTCAGTCAGCTTCCTATCTTGAGGAGCCGATAACTGGGAGCCGATAACCAGTCGGCGCGCGAGTCTGGCTGTGAGCTGACCGTTCGTCGTCTGCGCGCCATGTGGCATCCTCCGGCTGGAGGGGCCTGCCAGCCCACGCGCGCGATGGGATGCCTCCACAGTCTGGGGCCCGCCACTATAGGGCCTCGGCCCATGCGCCGATCTTCTGCAGCCCGGACGGACCGCGCGCGCCCCAGTGGCGGTTTCCTCACGCCGTGATGGCGCAATAATCACGGGGCATGGGGGAGTGGGTGCAGTTAATCCCACATCCCCCCACGTCCTGCCTCCTCGGCTTCGCCGCACGAAGCTATAAGTAGGGGGAGAGGAGGGGAGCGCCAAATGCTCGCGCGCTCTCCCTTGCTCTTCCCCTCCTTCTTCTTCCTCCTCTCATCGTGATAGCTACCTGCCGCCGCTCGGCCTTCCTGCCAATCTTCTTGGCTTGCCGTTGCATCATCGCAGCTGGGTCGTGCGCCCTCCTTTCGCCGCACCTTCCTTGCCACCGCGTCGTCCCCATGGCATTGTCGAGCTCCTGGGACGGCTCCAACGTCCATGACGACCACGTCGACTTCCTCTGTCGGACGAGGCGGCTGCCGGGCGCGGATCTCGTGCGGGTCCGCCTCGCGCCGGAGAGGGAGATCTCGCCGGCGTCGGAAGAGGACGAGCGGGTAATCCTCCGCTCGCACTGCCCGCGTGGTTTCGGCCTACCGGCGAGTGGGTTCCTCCGCTCGTTCCTTGAATTTTATCATCTCCAGCCGCATCACCTCACTCCCAACGCGGTGATGCTGCTATCGGCCTTTGTCACCCTGTGCGAGGGTTTTCTTGGCGTCCTCCCCACTCTTGAACTATGGGGAGAGTCCTTGTCAGATTTCGGGTTCCAGCAGACCCTTGAGGTTCGAACACTGGGGTGCGCGTGGAGATTTCGCCTCCTACCTGCCTGCACCCCTCCGCCATGCTTGGATCTAAACTAAGGAAAGAACAACACAAGAGACACAGGGTTTATACTGGTTCGGGCCACCGTTGTGGTGTAATACCCTACTCCAGTGTGTGGTGTGTCGATTGCCTCTTGGGCTGATGATGATGAACAATACAAGGAAGAACAGCCTCGCGAGGGTCTGTTCTTGGCTGGGGCGATGAACTGCTAGGAGGAGTTCAGTCACCTTTCTCTCTCTCTCTCTGACCAACCCCTCTAACGAGCCTCTTCCTTCCTACCTCTTTTTCTTCCTCCCTTCGTCTTCGTCTTCGTCTCCCCCCCAGCTATGTGGGTGGCTGGTCCTATTTATAGAGGCCCTGGTCCTCTCCCCAAATATTGAGCGGGAAGGGAGCCAACAATGGCGGGCTAATTTGAAGGGGGACAGCAAGTATCAGCTATCCTGACAAAAGTAGTCTTCGCCTGCGCAAAGCTCTGGTGATGACGCCGTCTTGGGCTCCTCGGTGACCTCCGTCTCGTAGTCCTCCTGGTCTTGGTCTCGTTGCACCGAAATGGCAACCTTTGCCTGATGCCTCGGTACTCCGCGGCTGCGCTTGCCCCCTTTGCACCAAAGAGGAAAGGAGGACGCTGCGCGGGCTGGCACCCGCCTGGCGCCCTGAGTTGTCATGGCTTGCGTCATGGGCACCTCGTGAGGTACCCCGCCTTGATCTCTCCGCCTCCTCGTGAGCCAGTCTGACGAGGCCGTGCCTGAGGAAGCTTCACGTCGTCCGCCCCGCGAGGCTTGGCCCCTCGCGAGGGTCTTGGGTTTGTGTTGGTGAAGATGGGCCGTGCTGGGCCCCCCTTTGAGCCACGCCACAGGCCGCAGGCAGGCAAGTCTAGGGACCCCCGTTCCCAGAACACCGATAGTAGCCCCCGGGCCCAAGGCGCGCCCGGACTTGGCCGTGCAGGGAGGCGGAAGGTCAAGAGTGAAGCACCGCGGGCCCTAACAGCCTGCGGCCTTGGGCGCCGTGTGGCGGTTGACTGGACGTGGGCGCCTCAGTAACCACACGAGTTGATAAAGGAGTGGCATCCGCCTAGGCCCTACTTCTTGCTTTCTCCGGTTGCTGCTCAGATCCCCTTTCTTGCGCCTCTCCTTCCTTCCTCTGAGATTTCCAGATCTGCTCTGACTGTGCGGCCTAGGGAGCCATGGCGCCTCATCAGCCCCCGGTCGCAGCTTGGTACTCGTCTGCCCTGGACTCGCTGAACGTGTCGGAGGCGGGCCTTGCCCGGTTGCGCCGGATGGCGAAGGCGTGGGGCATCGATGGGGAGAAGGTGTTCAAGGCCGGCTCCGCCACCCCTGAGGGTCAAAGGAGCACCTTCTATCCGCTCTTGTAAGTGCCATTGTTGCTGGCCTGGTGCCTCCCTTCTCCGAGTTCTTCTTCTCTGTCCTCCGCCATTACAAGCTACAGGCTCTGCATCTCCATCCTAACTCCGTCCTTCTCCTGGAAATCTTTGCTTATTATTGCGAAGCACATGTTGGGGTGCAGCCCTCAATGGCCTTGCTGCGCCACTACTTCTACCTCCGGACCTCTCGTGGGACTGCTTTCGCGTGCGCGAGCTTCGTCGCGTCCGGCGGCGCCATTGCCATCTCGAACTCTGGGAAGAGGATTGAGGGCTTCAGGAGCAAGTGGATCTTGGTGGATGCCGGGTGCATCCACCCTTGGTTGGTCCTGCCCACGGAGCAGCGCACGAGCTCCAGCGACTGGGGTCGAGCGGAGCTCACGGATCCCCGCGCGAAGATGGTGTTGGAGAAGATGGATGCGGATCTGAGGCCGACCGACATGGCGGCGGCGAAGCTGACCGGCGCGTCGCTGCTGAGGGAGTTCCTGGAGCACTGGCTGGCTCCGCTTCGGCAGTACTCGCTTCCAATGTGGAGGCCCCGTCCGAACCCCGCGGCCTTGGCCGCCGGAGACCTGGCTCTGGTTCTCCAATCTCTGGTCGGGGCAATGTGGCGAGGCTGGAGGGCGCTCCTACGCCCTTGTTCCTCCGCAACGACTGGGAGTGGGTGGTGAAGTCCAGGCCCATCTTCAACGGGGATGGGCCAGTGCCCCTGGAAGCTCCCGAGGAACCGGTGGACGTGCCCTCCGGCGACTCCAATGAAGAGGAATAGGGAGGGGAGCGCGGAAAAGGGCATGACTCCGAGGCGACTGACGGAGAGTCGAGGGCTCCCCTCCCCAGCGCAGGTCCCGCATTCTCCGCCTCTCTCCAAATGATGACGACGAGGATGACGACGAAGAAGACGACGAGCAGGACGGCGGGAGCTCGCCCCCGATCCCGAAGAAGGACAGGACCGGGCTGATCTCCCGCGGGTCTCCCCCGGCCCCGGGGCGAACCGCAGACGCACCTTCCGCCTCCAAGCTTCCCGAGGTTGACCCTTCCAGCTGGCTTTCAGGCTTCAAATTTGGCCGGAGGCCGCTTGAGTAAACTGGCGATGACCCGTAAGCATTCGATTCTTGTCTTTATCTCTTGCTCTACTTCTGAGGCTTGACGTCCGCATCTTTGGATAGGTTGGCGCCCGCAGCAAAGAAGCTGAAGGGCGCTCCCGAGGTTCCATCCGTGGCGGCGCTTCTGCCCGCGAAGGAAGGTGACCGCGACGCACAGGCTTCTCCTGCCCGGTCGTCCTCGCGAGGTCTGGCTGAGCCGGCTGGGGCGAGCTCAGCCCCCGCGGCCCAAGTGGCTCCCGAGGTGCTCTTGCCTGCCGCCGCCACTACAGCTGTCGGGGCACGGCAGACTCCGCCTCGGGATGCTGCGGCTGCGCTGCCGCCTTCTCTTCCTACTCCACCGGCCGCTGTTGCTTCGACTCCTTCTGCCGTTCTAGATCGTGCTGTTGCTGAGCTGGACCAACTGCGGCAGGATCTTCTTGGCGCCGACCCCCGCTTGGTAGCCGAGCGTTTGGAGCTGGCTTCTGGATGGGTTTGCTCCGACGCCTCGATTCGGGCGGTGCTGGTCCAGGCCTCGACGGCATGCGACGAGGAGAAGCAGGCCGTCCTGGAGGCGAAGGCTGCCCGCGATGCAGCCTTGGGGGAGGTGGTCGACGTCCGCGGTCGCTGCAAGGCGCTGAAGGACGAGCTGCAAGGCCTGCGGGATCGGCTCGCGGAAGAGGTCCGCCTTCGCCAAGAGCAGGAAGAAGGCGTGAAGGCTCGCGAGGCAGCCGTCGAGGGCCAGGAGGCCAAGCTCAGGAAGCGCCGTGACCGCCTAGGCGCGCTGGAGCAGGAGTTGGGGGCGAGGAAGGCCGAGCTGGACGGCAAGGCCCTGGTTCTTGCCGAGGGCCGCGCGGCCTTCACGGAGTTGGAGGCGAAGGCTCGCTCCTCGCTGAGGATGCTTTATGACAGCGGCCTGGAGAGCCCGCTGGCCGGCGCTGAGGACGGCCCCGCCAAGTTGCTTCCCTTCCTGGTTCACGCTCTTGAAGATGTCGCCCTTGGCCTTGGCCCCACGGCCGAGGCCGAGGCGCCTGTCCTGTCTTCTGCAGCACTGACGCGGGTCCTCACCCACATCTACCTTCACGATCCCGGTGTCGACCTCGACAGCCTGCTGGAGCCAGTGAGCGGTGAGCGTGCCACTGCCGCTGCCGAGGCCGTGAAGGGTCACGCGGAGGTTCTGCTGGGGAAGTTCCGGGCCTTCAGCACCAAGCCGGAGCAAGGCGCTGGCGACCCTGCTGCTCCGTGAGGCGAACCCGCTCCGTGCTGCTCCCCCGCCGCCAAGTGACTCCGTTGTGGCTCCTGTCCTGCTTTTAATTCCTGCACATGTATCATGCCTCGGGGAGGCGTTTAAACTTGCGTTTGGCATTGAAATAACAGTGTGGACTGTAATATTTTCTTTTGAATTCCTTGAAATTAGCGCTTTTCCTTCCTACTTGCTTACGTTCTACGCCGGCAGAGCCCGGCCCCGCGCGTACCTCACCCAGCAATAGTCCCGACCGGAAACCAGGACGGGACCAAGGAGTGAGGGGCTACGTGACAAGTTAGGCTCCTGAGTCGCGATGCTCAGGAGTCCCCCTTGGCGCTCAAACGGCCTTCGTACCTTGGCTCCGCTCGGGGAGAGCCGCGCGACGAACCAGGCCCGGGAGGACCTGGCCGGGTGGCGTGCGTCCAGGTGTGACCCAGGCGCAGCCCCCGTGTCCAGCCCCCTCGCGCGGCACTCCCGAGGGGAGGCGTTACGATGAGGCTAGACACTGAGCTCTGGGCTCCCTGAGGTAGATGCGGCCCGGGGGCCACCCTCAGTTGTTTATCACCAGCGCGGAGCATAGTGCTACCGTATGTGTACGGGCATAGCCGCTCCTCGGAAGTGTCGTCAGCCAGCACGGAGCATGGTGCTTCCACTGGTACGTGGGAGGGGGCCCCCCTCCGGGAGGAGCCCCCGGGGCATGTACAGCCCCGCCCTGACACGTGGCTGGCACGGTAGGGCCTGGCGAGGTGTATCTGGGCACCCGTGAGCCAGCGCGAGACTCACGGGGCCCTACCTCTAGGCGGGTTGCGCCTGGCACTGGGCCTTATCTTGTGATGTGTCCCTGCAAATTTGGTTAGATGTCGGCACTCTACGTCCTCGGGTCCCGGCCCTCGAGCTGGTCTCAGCCGTCGCTGGTATGCCAGGTCGCGATGCCATGGTCAAGGCCAGAGGGTGAGGCATGGAGAGCCAGTAAGAGCCCTGAGTCGCGATGGTCAGGTGCCCCTCCTTTAACGTGCAAGTGGTCGTCATGGAGGATAAGAGGTGCCGTGGACCGGCGTCAAATAATCAAGCATGGTGGGTCTAACGCATGATCGGAAATAAAGGCAAATGGGATACATGCCACTGGGCCTGGCCCGAGCGGCTTGGGGATCACGCAGCCTGAGGGGCGCCCCCAACAAGGTAAGCTAACAACATCGAATAAAGGGATACACGCCACAGGGACGGACCCACGCGGCCTGGGAATAATGCAGCCCTGGGGGCGCTCCCAGCTGGAAGTAAAACTCGAAAGATTTCACCTGATGATGTTGAGGACGAAGGGGTGTTGGTGTAGCAGGCTCGGGGGGCTGCGGGAGCCGATCCTCACGAGCCCCCAGGCCCAGGGGCCTCGGGAGGCTCCGGAGGCACTGACGGCTCCTCGCGGGCCATCTCCATCTCTGCCAGGGCTGCAGAACGCTTGGCCTCTCGTGCCTCCTTGATGCCCCTCATGAGGCGCTGGTACGCGTCAGCCGCGTTCAGCAAGCCGTAAGGCATGCGAACGTAGCTGTGGGGTGGACCTCCGCAGCGCCCCACTCACGAGTGCCAGAGGCGCTCCAGAGAGACGACTCGGTTGAGCCTTGGTATGTCGATGCAGACGCGCAGCCCACCATCCTCGCCTGGATGGGGGGCAACTGCTGGTAGGCGGCGGGCGCCTCTCATGACTCTTGACTCCTGTAGCTCCTGAATGGCCTTGCTGACGAACTCCTGTGGGTCTGGATCTCCTTGCCTTGCTCCTTCTTGAGGGAAACGTGCTTCAAAACACGCCTCCATGTGGTTCCCAAGCGCCTCCCTCGTGACCCTGGCTAGGTCGGTGGCCCTCTAGGGGAGAGCCCCCGAGCCCTGCCTGAGGAGGGCGCCGGGCGCGCTTTCCTATGCGATGGAGGGAGGCTCCCCTTGGGCAGGTGCAGGCCCAGAGGGGCCTGCCTCCTGAGTGCTCGAGTCGGACGATGTCTTCTTCTTCTTGGGGGTGGTCTCGGGACACCTCCTACTTCCACGCCCCGACTCTTCCAGTGATGCGGCCTGAAAGGCTCGTTCCAGGGAACACACCGCGTCCTTCTCTTCACAGGGCACCGTGATGATTTCGCCGCTTCCTGGCACCTTGAGGACGTTGTAGCCGTGGTGAGTTACGGCCATGAACTTGGCCAGCGCTGGGTACCCAAGGATGGCGTTGTACGGCAGGCGAATGTGAGCGACGTCGAAGTCGATGAGCTCGGTGCGGCATTTGTCGCGTGCCCCGAAGGTGATAGGGAGGCGGACCTGCCCAATCGGGACCGTGGAGCCGTCAGTGATACCGGAGAAGGGCTTGGTTGGCTGAAGCTGGCTGTAGGGCACTTGGAGGTTGTTGAACGTCTCCACGGACAGGACGTTGAGCCCTACCCCGCCATCGATGAGGGTCTTGGTGACCACCACGTTGCTGATGATTGGGGAACAAAGCATCGCGAGGACTTTGGCTATTGCCGCACACTTGAGCTGATCTACTGAGCTGAACGTGATGGCGCACGCCGACCACCCGAGAGGGTGTGTGGCTTCGAGTCTGGGGAGTACTGCGTTCACTTCACGGGCGAAGTGCTTGAAGATGCACTGAGAGGCTGGGGCTTGAGCTCCGCCCAGGATGCAGGCGATCGCGCGCGGCTCGTGGAAGCCCCCAGCCTCCTCGTCCTGATGGCGGTCCTCGTTTCTCCTTGGCTGCGGCGGCAGCGGTGGGAGGCCTGCGTTGCCTAGCGGGCGATCCTCGCGAGGCTGATCCCTCCAGTCTCCCTCGCGAGGCTGATCCCTCCATCCTCTCTCGCGAGGCGGGTCTTGCCAGCGATCCTCGCGAGGTTGGTTGCGCCACCCTTGGCGCGGCCCACGGTCTTCCCAGCATCCTGCGTTTCTTCATCCTCCTCGACCGTAGCCCCGGTCACCGCGGTCGGGGCGACGGCCGATCCTTCCTTCACGCACGGCTCGGAGTTCTTGGCATTCGTTGGTGTTGTGGGTGTGGAGGTCGTGGTACATGTAGTACCGGCTGCCCTTGGGAGGTTCGGGCTGATCTCTGCCCCGCTTGGTGTCTGGTTCTACCGCGAGCACTGCAGCCCCCTTGCGCTTCACATCCTTGGCCTTGAGCTTCTTCTCTTCTGGGTCCACGGCTGGCAGCTCGAGGAGGGAGAGACGCCCCTCCTCAGCCCTGGCGCACTTATTTGCCAAGTTGAACAGCTCCAAGGAAGTGCACAGGTCTTCATGCATCGCCAGCTCCTCCTTCATCTTGACGTCGCGCACTCCGTCGGAGAAAGCTGAGATGATGGCCTCCTCAGTCACCTTGGGGATCTTGAGGCGTGCGTTGTTGAAGCGCTAGATGTACTTCTGAAGGGTTTCCCCGGGTTGTTGCTTGATGCGGCGCATGTCGCTCACGGCGGGTGGCCGGTCGCAAGTACCTTGGAAGTTGGCGATGAAGCGGGTGCGCATCTCTTCCCAGGAGGAGATCGTGCCTGGACCCAGGTTCAGGAGCCAGGTGCGGGCCCCTTCCTTGAGCGCCATGGGAAACCAGTTCGCCATGACCTTCTCGTCTCCGTTGGCAGCTTCGATGCCCAGCTCGTAGAGCTGGAGGAACTCCGCAGGGTCGGCCGTGTCGTCGTAGCGAGGAGGCAGGTCTGGTTTGAACTTGTCGGGCCACGCGACATTGCGTAGTTCGGTGGTGTAGGCGCGGCAGCCTGCTGTGGCCACGGGAGGCCTTAGGTGACGGAGAGCCTGGTCTTGCATGTCCCCACGCGCTGGAGCAGGTGGATGGTCGCGACGTGCTGGAGCAGGGAGCGCCCGGCCAGCTTCTGGCGGGCGAGGGACTTCTTGGCAGCTCTGTTCTTGCTGCGCTGGCACCTGACGGAGTGGGTTCCGCCCAGGGGACATGCGCCTTTGAGCCATGGCGTCTTCTTGAGGAGGAGGCGGCCAGGGCGCCGCCGGAAGAGCCCCCTGCAGCGCGGACGAGCTCGGCGACACGGTCGAGCCATTCCTCGTAGAAGTCGTCGATGGGATGGTAGCGCAGGAGCTCGTTTTCCGCGATGAGTGCAGCCCGAGCCTCCATGGGCGCGCGGAGCGCGTGGGACGAAGATCCAGCTGGGGCGAGCGAGGGAGTTGCGGTGTGGCCGTCTTGCCGCACGGACGGATGCTGGGATGATGCTTGCCGCTCGTCCCCCGTTGGGCCGGTGGCGGCGTTGACGGCAGGTGACGGGGAACAGCGTGAATGCCCGCCGACAGGGGCCATCTGGGCCACGCGGGCAGCGAGGGCAGCCCGGCGTTCCGCGCGGGCCCGACGGGCTTCAGACATGAGCGTGACGGTCGGAGGAGAACGGGGCGGTGGAAGACGAATTCCGGCGCACCCCTACCTGGCGCGCCAAATGTCGGATTTCGGGTTCCGGCAGACCCTTGAGGTTCGAACACTGGGGTGCGCGCGGAGATTTCGCCTCCTACCTACCTACACCCCTCCGCCATGCTTGGATCTAAACTAAGGAAAGAACAACACAAGAGACACAGGGTTTATACTGGTTCAGGCCATCGTTGTGGTGTAATACCCTACTCCAGTGTGTGGTGTGTGGATTGCCTCTTGGGATGATGATGATGAACAATACAAGGAAGAACAGCCTCGCGAGGGTCTGTTCTTGGCTGGGGCGATGAACTGCTCAGAGGAGTTCAGTCACCTTTCTCTCTCTCTCTCTCTGACCGACCCCTCTAACGAGCCTCTTCCTTCCTACCTCTTTTTCTTCCTCCCTTCGTCTTCGTCGTCGTCTCCCCCCCAGCTATGTGGGTGGCTGGTCCTATTTATAGAGGCCCTGGTCCTCTCCCCAAATATTGAGCGGGAAGGGAGCCAACAATGGCAGGCTAATTTGAAGGGGGACAGCAAGTATCAGCTATCCTGACAAAAGTAGTCTTCGCCTGCGCAAAGCTCTGGTGATGACGCCGTCTTGGGCTCCTCGGTGACCTCCGTCTCGTAGTCCTCCTGCTCTTGGTCTCGTTGCACCGAAATGGCAACCTTTGCCTGATGCCTCGGTACTCCGCGGCTGCGCTTGCCCCCTTTGCACCAAAGAGGAAAGGAGGACGCTGCGCGGGCTGGCACTCGCCTGGCGCCCTGAGTTGTCATGGCTTGCGTCATGGGCACCTCGTGAGGTACCCTGCCTTGATCTCTCCGCCTCCTCGTGAGCCAGCCTGACGAGGCCGTGCCTGAGGAAGCTTCACGTCGTCCGCCCCGAGAGGCTTGGCCCCTTGCGAGGGTCTTGGGTTTGTGTTGGTGAAGATGGGCCGTGCTGGGGCCCCTTTGAGCCACGCCGCAGGCCGCAGGCAGGCAAGTCTGGGGACCCCTGTTCCCAGAACGCCGACAGTTCTTTCAATGCAAGCTCGGCACCGTCGTCGCGGGCGTGCCCGCCCCATGCGGCGCCTTCATCGCCATGCGGAGGACGAGCGACAACAACCCGTTTCCGCCCATCCCGCTGATCCAGTTGGTGAAGCTCTGGCAGAAGTCCTACTTCTACGTGAAGAATATTGCTCCGCAAGGAGACTTCGTCAACCTGCCGGCTTACGTAGCCAGCCCGCCGGCTGGGAGGCAGCCTTCATGGTCCTTCCGGTCCAGGTCGTTGTCTCCGGGCGGGTCCACCTCCATTGCCCGGCTCCGGGTGATGATCCAGTCGGAGGGTCTGTCCGGGGCCGACCTAGTGGCCGCCTTCGTGGAGCGTCGGGTGCTCCCGCTCCAGGGCGGACCTCATATGATCTGCCAGATGAGAGGCTGCTTCGACCCGTCCTGGCTAAGCACCAAGGAGATGCGTCACACCGAGGTGTCTTACATGGTGAACTACATTTCCAACTGCAAGCTCACCGAGGAGTGGCAGTACGGCAAGGTGTCGTATTCTCGCGCCAATCCTCCGCTGGTGGTAAGTTTCTCTTCTTCTTTCTCTTTGCTTGTTGCCGAGTTCATGGTGGCCGACTCCTGACCAGCCGGCCTTTCTTTGGCAGAACCCCATGATTCCACTAGCAGCCGGGGCCACGGGGTGGAACACCAGTTCCTCCCCGACCGTACGATGGACGATGTAGACGACCCAGACCTAGGGGCGGCCGCCATGGAGGATGACATCGCGGGGGAAGGCGGCGACGCAGGCAGGTCCGGGCTCGGGGCTGGCTTTGAGGACTGGCCAGATGACGACGAGGCCGAAGTCATTCCGCGCCGCCGACCGGCGCCCGATCACCATGGTGCGGGCCCATCCGCCGGGCCGACTGCCCATGGCGGCGCGCAGAAGCGCCGGGCCGCGTCGATCCACTTCGGCAGTCGGCCGAAGAAGCTCAAGAGTACCGCGGCGGCAACCAAGTGGGACAAGGTGGCAGGCGGTCTCAGCGTAAGTGTCGCTGTTCTCATGCCTTTCTTTTTTGTTTTTCTTCGGTTGATGTTTTTCCAAACCGTTTTTCTCGATTTATCAAACAGGGCCCCTCTTTCCCTTGGGCGAGTCCCGGCTGCCTCCATAGTCGGAGCCGTAGGAGGGTCTTCAAGCTCGTGCCGGGTAGATCCCCGTGCCGACCAGCTAGAGGCGACAGAGCGGAACGCTCGGGAAGTGCAGGAGGAGCGGGACGCGGAGGAGCGGAGGGCAGCTCGAGAGGCGGAGCAGAAGTCGGCGGAGGCGCGAGCCGTCATGGCCGCCAAGGCCCAGGCGGAGGCCACAGACGTGGAGAGGGAGGCGGAGGCCCTGCAGAACCAGCCTCCGTAGTTCGTCATTCCCCTCCATGCCGCAGCTCCCGACACCCCTGTGCCCCCGTTGGAGGAGGCCGACCGCGGCCAGCCGGAGATGGAGAGGGAGGCGGAGCCATCACCGCCGACTGGAGCGGGCCTGAAGTGCCGCCAGCACAGCCGGCTGGGGGCGAGCCGACCGTGGGAGGGGATCTTGTGATCTCGTCACCGCTTCGCCGGCGTGCGGGGAAGGCGACTTTGGCGCCGGACGCGCAGAAGACCGTGGATGCCGGCTCGTCGGCCTAGGACCTAGAAGCGGCCAGCGATAGCTCGTCCGGGTGGACGCCGGGCGGCGGGACAGCCGTGCTGAATGTGGCCGCATAGGATGTCCGGAACCGGCTTCAGGCCCAAGCCACCGCGCTGAAGCAGTACACCTAGGAGTTTCTCACGACGCGGTCGGTTATTCGGGTGAGTCCTCCTGCTCCTTGTCGATTGCTTTTAATTTCTTCCGTGGGGGCGCGTCAGCGCACCCACTGGGTGTAGTCCCCGAGTTCCGAGCCGGCTGCTGAGCAGGCGGCTTGGAACTTATTGGAAAGCTTGATTGCCATTTTGTTCTTACTCGCATCCCTTGCCTTCTCTGCAGGAGTACCACAACCTCCGCGCGGCCGCCTTCAACTCCCAGGCCCATGAGTTGAATCAGAAAGCAGCTGATCTGACCGAGAGCCGGAGTAAGCGCTTCGTTTTTCTTTTAAGTGGGGGCACGTCAGCGCACCCAGTGGGTGTAGTCCCCGAGATTCGGGCCGACTACCGAGTAGTCGAGTCGGATCTTTTCCTGACGACTTCTTTCTTTATATTTGCAGGGGCCAATGCTGACTTGAGGAGCCAGCTGAGCGGAGCCCAGACCGCCCTTCGTGCCAAGGAGGCCGAGTGCGCCGCCCTGGCTCAAGAGCGTGACCGCCTGGCCAAGAGGTTGGCCGACCAGGAGGAGAGCCGCAAGGCGGCCCTGAAGGCGGCGCAGGATAGCGAGGCCGCCCTCAAAGCCGAATATGAGACTGAGGCGGCAAACTGGGTCGAGATGAGGTAGGCGCTGAGCCAAGGCTACAGCCGGGTGGAAGACTTGATTGACCGTAGGTCGTCTTCTTCTTTGCTTCCTTGCCTGCCTCCTACTATCTGATTCATTTTTTTTGACTTTGTGCCACTGCCTTTCTCTTTGTGCAGATTACTTTCCCGGCTACTGTGCCGCCGCCACCCAAGCCATCGAGGCCTACCGCGACGCGCGACGGCAGGCGGGGGCCTAGATCGCGCCGAATGCCAGCCGGTCACTTGAGGAGCAGCTTCTAGGGCTTCAAGCCCGCCTGCAGCCGGCCCACCGCATGCTCCGCCGTATTTAGCGCGCCGGGGCACAAGTGCTGGCCGCCCTCTGGCCTGGCGAGGTGATTCCGCGCACTCCAAGTCGGACCACCGACTGGCTGGAGGTCGCAGTCGGCCGCTTCGAGGCTTGGAAGGCGTCAGCGGCCCGGTCCGGTGCTGGGCGGGCTCTGGAGTTCGTCCGAGCTTGGTATCCTTTGCTGAACTTGGACCAGCTGAGCACCTGGCGGCAGGAGGCTGACGAGGAGCTGGAGGCGGTGCGGCCGGCTATCATCCAGCGCGCCTCGGTGCTCGCTGAGTATACCGATACCAACGCCTTTGCTCCTGAGGTGGATGACGCCGGCGTCGCTCAGCCGGAGGAGTGGTTCGGGCTGAACCCGACCGAAGGTGAGGACTCGGCGGAGGAGATTGCCTCCAGTGATGAGGGTGAAGGGGAAGAGGGAGAGGATGACGAAGGCGCTGCGCCGGATGGTGAAGCGACCAGCCCGCCTCAGCCCGATCGTGCCTCTAGCAACGATGCCGGGACTCGCTAGCCGATCACTCCTCCAGCCGGCACTGCCGACTCCACCAACCTGCCCAACTCGCCTATTGTTCCCCTGGCTTGATCCGCCGTCCTAGCTTTCCTGCTTGTTACTTCTTTGAACAATCTTTAAATTTGTGCAGTTCCACCCACTTGGGGTGTATTCAGACTATGTTGAATGCTGGCCTTTTGAAGGTCTTTTGTGTAAATATTATGCATGTGTTTGGCTTCCGTTTATGTTTGCTTTTTATCCTTTGGCTTTTTCCTTTGCCACCTTCCCTTAGCCGCCGCCTTCCCAGCCGAACAGCTGCTCTACAGTCTGTGGCCGGAGAAGGACTTGGTCGTTTTGGGAAGGAAAGTACTCGAGCTTTCTTAGATTGCAGCAAGGTGAACGGGAAGCCGGCCAGCCGGCTACACTGGTAGTCGGCTGGTGGGTGGGAGGCCGGCTCGCGTTATATAAGTTCGTTGGTCCTTAGCCGTTTTTCGCGTGGGCATCCTTTCCTGCCCTTGGCTCTTGCAAGTCGGACAGTCGGTTCTTCGAGCTGTGACTTTTTGGCAAGAAGGGGCTTGGGTGCCGGCACACTACTTGTCTGACTGCAGGTGGAACTTCAGATATAACTTGAGGTGGCGAGTGCCCGGGCCGACTGGTCGAACCCGGTGCCGGACGAAGAAAGCAAGTGTAGTAACATAATCGTATGCGTGATACTCGTCTTTCATAGATAAAAGAGGGTAGTCCCCGAGCGCTCCTCGGGGCACCCCTTGTCTCATACTTAGTACAAAAGGTAGCGTGCTACGTACTGTTTTTTAACTGTAAAATCTTCGGAGGAGATTGGCGTTCCACGGTCGTTCCGACTCCTTGCCGGAATCATCTCTCTTGTGTGCCTTCGGCTTCTGCGCGTCGATTAGGTAGTAGGAGTCATTGCCTAAAGCTCTGCTGATGATGAAGGGGCCCTCCCAAGGGGCCGAGAGCTTGTGCTGGCTGGCTGTTCGCTGGATCAACCGAAGCACAAGATCGCCCTCTTGGAAAGATCTTGGCTTGACCTTCCGGCTATGGTAGCGACGCAGACCCTGCTGATAGATGGCGGACCGACTGAGAGCTAACAGCCGGCCTTCTTCTAGCAGGTCAATGTTGTCTTCTCGTGCTTCCTTGGCTTCCGCCTCTGTGTACATGGTGACCCGAGGCGAGTCGAACTCGATGTTAGTTGGGATGAAAGCCTCGGCACCATATACAAGGAAGAAAGGGGTGAAGTCGGTCGACTTGTTTGGGGTAGTGCGCAAACTCCAGAGGACGGCCGGCAGCTCGTCGAGCCAACAGCCGGCCGAATGCTCCAGTGGCACGACCAGTCGGGGCTTGATGCTGGAGAGGATGAGGCCGTTTGCTCGCTCGACCTGGCCGTTTGACCGCGGGTGGGCAACGGATGCTAGGTCCAGCCGGATGCCGCGTGTTGCGCAGAAACGTGCCAGTGCTCCCTTTGCAAAATTTGTGTCGTTGTCAGTGATGATGCTATGCGGTATGCCATACCGGGTTGTAACATCTGCGATGAAGGTGACGGTAGTCAGCCCATTCAGCTTCTTGATCGGCTTTTCCTCAATCCACTTGGTAAATTTGTCCACAGCGACGAGCAGATGCGTCATGCCGCCGTGTGCCGTCTTGAATGGGCCCACCATGTCCATCCCCCAGACGGCAAAGGGCTAGGTGAGGGGGATGGTCTTGATTGCAGAAGCCGGCAGGTGTTGCTTGGAGCTGAAAACTTGGCACCCTTTGCAGTGTTTGACTAGTTCCTTGGCGTCTTCCAAAGCAGTCGGCCAGAAAAATCCATGGCGAAAAGCCTTGGCGACGAGTGATCTTGAGGCTGCATGGTGGCCGCATTCGCCTTGGTGGATGTCCCTAAGGATTGCTATGCCCTTCTCTGGTTCGAGCAGCGCTGGAAGACTCCAGTGATGCTGCGCCTAGCAAGCTCTCGGCTGACGATTGTGTAGGCTCCGGCTCGGCGTTGAAATTGTCTTGCCGAGATCTCGTTGGTTGGCAGCTCTCTATTTACTAAGAAGTTGAGGATAGGCTGGGCCCATGATGGAGCTGTGACTTCTTCTATTGTCAAGACAGCCACTGTGATAGGGGCGGGTGGGCTGGGTGGTGAAGAGTTGGAGTCGGAGTCGGCCATCGCCTATTGTGTTGATGTAGTCCCCGGGCCGGCTGCAATAGCCCCCGGGCCGAGTTCCGAATTCCCCGGGCCGGGTGCGACTATGGCAGTCCCCGGGCCGCCTGTTGGAGTCCCCGCGCCACCTTCTTGGTCACCCAAGTCGGATCTGACTGCGTTGGGGTCAAGCGGCACGAAGATGGAATCAGATTCTGGAGACGGCTTGATAGACGACTTGAGGAGGCGGTGGAGAGAAACGCCGGCTGGTATGGCTTGCCGGGTGGATCCTACTCGTGCCAGGGCATCTGCTTGCATGTTGTCGGCACATGGTACATGAAGGAACTCACATCCTTCAAAATATCCACTGATTTGCTGGACGAGGAAACGATAGCTCGCCATGTTTGCGTCTTTGGCGTCCCAGTCACCGGTTGACTGTTGGACCACCAAATCCGAGTCGCCATAGCACAAGATCTAGCGGATGCCGAGCTCTTTGGCTAGCCGGAGCCCGTGTATGAGCGGCTCGTACTCGGCCGCATTGTTGGAGGCGGTAAAATGAATTTGCAATGTATACTTCAGCTTGTCGCCCTTGGGAGAGGTGAGGACGATGCCGGCTCCCAAGCCGGTGTGCATCTTGGACCCATCGAAGTGCATCCGCCAATGAGTGGAGTCGGGAGCCGGTGGCAGGTATTGGGTTTCGGCCCAATCGACAAGGAAGTCGACCAGCGCCTGGGACTTAATAGCGGTGCGGGGCTGGTAGAAGATCGTGTAGGGGGCCAGCTCAATGGCCCATTTGGCCACTCGGCCGGATGCATCCCGGCTGCCTATGATCTCGGCGAGCGGGGCAGTACATACGATCGTGATGGGGTGCTCTTGAAAATAGGGCTTCAGCTTCTTGGAAGCGAAGTACACACCGTAGCACATCTTCTGGTAGTGTGGGTAGTTCTACTTCGAGGTGGATAAGACTTCGCTTAAATAATACACCGGCCTCTGAACCGGCTGAGCCCGGCTGAGCCCGGCCTTCTTCTGGCGCTGGACTACGATGACAGTGCTGACCACCCGGCTAGTAGCGGCAATGTAAAGGAGCATGGGCTAATTTTTAGCCGGTGCCGCCAAGACAAGCGGCGTGGTCAGCATCTTCTTTAGCTCGTGGAAGGCTTGGTCCACCTGGTCGTTCCACTCGAAATGAGTGGACTTCTTCATGAGTCGATAGAGGGGGAGGGCTTTCTCTCCGAGCCGGCTGATGAACCGGTTCAGGGAAGCCAAGCATCCGGTGCACTTCTGGACATCCCGCAGCTTGGTGGGAATCTCCATTCTCTCTATGGCCTTGATCTTCATTGGGTTGCACTCGATGCCGCGTTCGGAGACCAGGAAGCCTAGGAGCTGGCCGGCTGGTACTCCGAACACGCATTTCTTGGGGTTGAGCTTGATTTGGAATCGGCGTAAGTTTTCAAATGTTTCTCCGGGGTCTTACAGCAAGGTGCCGCGCTTCTCCGTCTTCACTACAATATCGTCTTCATAGACGTGGGCATTTCTGCCGAGCTGCTTGAGGAGGCATTTCTGGATGCAACGCTGAAAAGTGGCACCGGCATTTCTCAAGCCGCATGTCATAGTCAGGTAGCAGAAGGCTCCAAATGGTGTGATGAAGGCGGTTTTCAGGCGGTCAGCTGGATCCAACTTTATCTGGTGGTAGCCTGAGTAAGCATCCAAGAAGCTCAACAGCTCCCATCCGGCTGTGGAGTCTATTACTTGATCAATCCTTGCCAAGGCGAAGGGATCTTTGGGGCAAGCCTTGTTAAGGCTAGTGTAGTCTATACACATGCGCCAATTGTTATTTTTCTTCAGCACGAGGACCAGATTGGCGAGTCACTCTGGGAAGAAAACTTCCATAATGAAGCCGGCTGCCAGAAGCCGGGCTATCTCTTCTCCTACAATCCTTCTCTTCTCATCCGATAGTTGGCGGAGAGGCTGTTTGACTGGTTTCGCACCTTCTCGGACATGTAGCTTGTGCTCGGCGAATTCGTTCGGCACACCCGGCATGTCCTTGGGGGACCATGCGAAAATGTCCCGATTCTCACGGAGGAAATCGGCGAGCTCGCCTTCCTATTTGCTGTCCAGGTTTGCCCCGATGGTGGCAAACCTTTCTGGGTGATCTGGGTCCAGAGGTACCCTCTATGTTTCTTTGGCACCACATTCCTTGGGGTTGGGGGACAGGGCCGGCTGCTTGCCGGCCATGGCCATGACTCGGTCCAGTATCTTCTTCTCTTCAGCAATTACAAGGGACTCGGCCAGCCGGCTGCTGGCAGCTGCGCACTCAGAGGATTTCTTGTAGTCCCCGGCTATTGTGATGATGCCCTTGGAACTTGGTATCTTCATCTTGAGGTAGGCATAATGGGGTACAGCCATGAACTTGGCCAGGGCAGGTCGGCCAAGCAACACGTGGTAAGGGCTCTCTAGATCCACCACTTCAAACCACACCGCCTCTCGGCGGAAATGATCCTTGTCCCTGAAGAGGACATCTATCTTGATCTTGCCGATTGGGGAGCAGGACAAGCCGGGTATGATGCCATGGAACACAGTCCGACTGGGCATGAGCTGCTTTGTCTTGATGCTCAGCTTCTCCATGGTGTCACGGTATAGGATATTGATGCTGCTCCCACCATCTATCAGCACATGGGAGAAACGGGCGGCTCGCCTTTTCGTAGCGACGGTGGCGTCCAGAACCAATGCGTAAGAGCCGGGAGACAGCATAACCTCTGGGTGATCTATCCGGCTCCAGCTAATAGGCCTTTCTGACCAGTGCATGAACTCTGGGTTGTTGGAGGTGACTGCGTTGACTTCTTGGTTTTGTCGGCGTCGCCTACGCCGATCTTCTGGCTGGCTTGTAAAGATAACGTAGGCGGCATGCTCGTCGGGGTACTCGTCTTGAACTGCCCCGACCGCTGGTCGAGCGGCCGGCTGCGGAGGAGCCGGAGGTGGCTGACCAGCAGGTGGAGGTGGCGCCATCCCCTCACCCTTGGAAATCCGTGTGAGCCAATGGCATTTTCTGGTCGTGTGGTTTGAAGGCTTTGCGCCCCTGTGAAACTTGCAGAGGGCATCAAGTGCTTGCTCGTAGGAGAAAGCCTTCTGCTTCTTGGGTGCGAGCCACCCTTCGAGTTGTTCGTCTTCGACTGTGGCCACCTGCCGACTGGCGGAAGGTGGTAGGGGAGCCTTGCGCTTGTGGTCGTTCTGGTACGGGCGTCGGCCGAACTCTCCAGCCGGCGTCTTGGGACATGGAGTGAGCACCTTCACGGAGGCGTCTACTCGGAGCTCGGTCTTCATCGAGGAATCGGCCGTGGCATATTTGTTGGCTATGACCAGCAGCTCGTCAAGCGTAGTTGGCTCGTCGCAGAGGAGTCGATGCTTGAGGAGGGTGCCTTCTCGGCACCCGGCGGTGAAGTACTCTATAGCTTGGACCTCATGCACTCCCTCGCAGGAATTGCGGAGCTCGGCCCAACGCGTGAGGTAGTCGCGAGTCGATTCGTTGGGCCCTTGGACACACAAGGAGAGCTGTCGGGGCTTGGGAGCCCGCTTGTAGGTGATGCTAAAGTTGCGTATGAAGGCTTTAGTGAAGTCTAGCCAGCTGTTGACACTGTAAGGCTTTAGGCTGTTGAGCCAGGTGCGCGCCGTGCCATGGAGCATGAGGGGCACATATTTTACGGCAACACGTCTGTTGCCGTTTGCGATGCTAACCGCGGTGGAGTAGTCGATCAACCAATCTTCCGGCTTCACGGAGCCGTTGTGCTTGGGCGTGTCTCTTGGGAGCAAGAACCCTTTGGGGAAGGGCTCGTCGCGGATGCGGGGGCGGAAGCAAGACAGACCGACATCATCTTCTTCTTCCAGGGCCAGGGATCGCGCAAGGCGGTCGATCCGGTGGCGGGCATCATTCTCGTTGACTCCTTCGCGGCGACCCAGCCGGCCGCTGAGAGTCGGATGTGTGACAGCCGGCGGGGTAGGGTATCTCTCCCCATGAGGCAGAGGAGGAGGGGGGTTGCCCCGCCACTCTACGGCTCGAGGGCGGCCCTCTGCGTGACGCTCGATGGAGATTCGAGTCCGAATGCGGCTGGCAGCCGGATCTTTTTCTTTTCTTGCGCGGGTGTTGCCCGTGGTCGGGGTTTGGGACGTCGCACCGTGCTCTCGGCGCTGTGCAGGACTCTCGGCGCGGACGCCGGCTTTGTGCCGCTCCGTGGCCGCGTTGATAAGTTGCTGGATGCGTCTGGTCATGTAGGGGAGCTCGTCAGGCCCCAGCCCATTCAACTCGTCTGCGGCCGCCTGGGCGGCGCGCAAGTTCTCGAGAGGCGTAGTATAGACAGGGAGGTCTGCTCCCAGCATGTCGGCGATAGCCGCGCCATGTTTCTTAATGATGCCGACGCGGCTCGGCCCGTCGGGAGGCGGCGTGCCGAAGGCGGCACGGTCGACCTCATGCTGGTGAGCCTGGGTGAGGCATCTCATGGTGGCGAGCTTTTGGCCCTCCGCAACGAGGGCGAGGCGGCGCGCCTCCAATGTCTTGACATCCGCGTCGGCCAGGACGGGGACGGACAAGTCGTGCAGCGCCGTTTGCAGAGCGTCGTGGGCGTTTTCGCCTGAGGGGGCGCCATGGCTGATGACCAGTACCTCGGTGATGGCACTGCCGCTGCTGTCAGCTCGAGGAAGAGGGTCGTTGATGACCATCACGTTGGTGGGGAAGGCGTCAAGGGATGCCATGTCGGAGTCGACAAGCATCGGGTCGGTGGAGCCAACCGACTCCAAGTCCGCGGCAAGCTCGCCGGAGACGTGGAGTTGGTCGAGGAGGCTGACGAGGTGGCTCTCGGGGTAGTCTGTGCCCGCGTCGGATGCGGGCTCGTCGAAGATGCGGGCCTCGCCAAGAAGATCGGCGAGGCAACTTGCCGCGCAGGCGTCGGCGACGTCTTGCAACGCGTCAGGGCAAGCGCCATCGGGCGAGCCGGGCTAGCTACGCACATTGGGAAGGAAGAGGGTTCCCGTCCAGAACAGGTCTCCGGACGACGGTGCACCTGGCCCCACGGTGGGCGCCAAATGTCGGGTGGTTGGTGCGACATATGCCAAAGGATGGCTTATCATTGTGGGAGCCAATAAAACATCGTCGGTGCCTGGAAACGGGATAAGGCGAAGACATGCACGTCGGCGAATCTTATCCAACTTCAGGGCTCTCCGTGGAGATAACACCCCTAATGCTGCTCTGTGGGGTCTCCGCATGATCACTAGCTCGATGGGTAGCTACAGAATGCTCCTTGAGCTGTTCGGTGAAAGGATGAAGGAGGGCCAGGCCAGCCCGCTCCTCTTCTCCTTGTGGTGTCTAAAAACTATCCAAAGAGCGATCCCCCTGCATGGGAATCCTGGGGGGGTTTATATAGGCCTACCCCCCAGGGGTATAATGGTAATCCGGCTGGGCGCGGGCCCTGGCCGTCTGTGTCTACACCCGCCGGCTTCTCCACCGACTGGTGGGGCCCGCCGACTGGTGGGCCCGCCGGCTGCCGACCCTTTGGTCGACAGGCCGGCCCCACCGCTCGGGGGTCCTATGGGAGGCTGGTTACTGTTACCTTGCCCCTGGTGACGATGGCTTGGTCGTGGTAAGCATGGCTATAGTGCCGCCGCAAGGCGGCTCATCACTGTAGCCTTACCTTCTCTTGTCTCCTTAATGAAGCACCTCCTTGGAGGGAGAGAGCTGGCCGGCTATTGGAAGCCGGCCATACCCTTGGCCGGTTGTCGGAAGCCTAGCCGCCTTTGGGATCTCCCTGACCGAGGGGGCCCGCCACCCACGGGTCGTACTGACCGCTCGCCATGGGTGACGTCACGATCATCGTGGCAACAGTGCCACGCCGGACGGGTGATGGCCGCCCCGTACGGTGCACTGTGGCCATGCGTGAGCCGGGATTCGGGGGTGGCAGGCTTTACTGTAGCCATGCCCCGTCTTGTCACCGTTATGTGGGTGCAGACTCTGAGGGCAAGATCTTAGCCGCCTGCTGAGTGGCCGGCTCCTGGGAGTCGGCCTTTTCATGGACGGCTTCTAGAAGTCGGCCTTCTCGTGGTCTTGTTTCTCAAGGATTTCAGGGCTGGGCCGCCTTTGCGCAGCCGGCTTGAGAGGCAGCCGGCTGGGGGAAGGCGGCCCCATGTCTTGGACGCTTGGAGGCTTGATCGGCCTATAATTTTTCTGAAGTGCCAGGGGAAGCCGGCTAGGATACCCATGGTCATTTACTCCGATAGTGGGGATATAAAAAGGATAATGTCATCCACAAGCATTAAGGTAGCATATGATCAAACACATGATCATCCAAGTATCACACAAAAGCATAAAGTATCTCAAACAAGCAAATAAACAAATTTCAACCACCAAACAATAAGAGAGAACAAAAAGCAACACTCTCTCTCGAAGCCTGTGCTCTATACATTTTCTACCCCTTTGGCAACAAGTTACCAAAAAGTTCATAAAAATGCATAGTGCTAGATCGACTCCCAGGCTTGGTCTTCAGGTGGTGGTGTAGATAAAACTCCAAGGACGAAGGCATCAGTTGATGTAGATGGAGCTAGTGGAGTGGGTGCTGGAGCTGGTGGAACTGAAGCTGTAGCTGGTGCAGATGAAGTTGCTCTGGTGTCTGTAACAGGCACTACAGCAGATCGCTGTCCTCTGGGCACTCTAGCAAAAGCATCAGTGGTAGACTTGCCCTTCTTCTCCTGCACTTCATCCTGAAGTTAACAACTGACTGGATCTCAGTGACCTTCACATCTAAATCATAGAACTTCTGCTCCATGATCCTCTCCAAGCTCTCCTGGTTTTGAGTCAGGGTGGCCAATCCCTTCTCAATCCTCAGAGTGGACGCAATCAAGTAGCCAAGCTGATCTTGCTTGCTCTTCAGAAGATACTGAGATGCCTCATCAATGGTTGGCATCTTTGCAGCCTTTTCAGTCCTTGCCTTCTCCCTCTTTGCTTGTGCGTGCACAGAAGATGGTTCATTTTCATTCATCACCACAATGTTGTCCTCAAAGTCTGGGTAGATGGGCATGTGTTCCTTGTCCAAGAGATATTTGCCAGTGCCCATCTTGGAGTTGATTAGCTCCTGGATCTGTGGGGCATACCCACAACTTCTCTTCTGATTTGTAGCTATTCTCTTTATGGTTTCCACAATTAGGTTCATGACTTTGAAATTTTGAGGCAGATCAAATATGTGAAGCAGTTTAATTGCATGGCCTCTGATCATCTTGTGATCACCTAACTTTGGCAGAAGAGTGTGTCTGAGGATCCAGTTGATTGTTGGCAAACCTGACAGAAGGTAATGTACTGATCCAAACTTGTGTGTCTCAAGAGCAGCATCTAGGATCTCTTTGTACATATGTGCCATGGTGTTGTGATCCTTCTTCTTCTTGGCATAGACATCCAAGTCATCTTCATTCTCCTCAGGAGCATTGATCAATTTTTCCCATTCTTCAACCGTTGACTGGTACCTTCAGACATCCAGACAATCCTTCCATCTAGGTAGAAATGAGTTGTGGAGTAGAACTGCATAATAAGCTCATCATTCCACTTTGTGAGCTTCTGAGCCACAAACTCATCGACTCTACATGCCTTGAAGCTGTCATATACACCAGGGAAGTGATCTTCATTTTCCTCAATGAATTTCCAATCAACCCATCTCATGTCACACACTATGGGCTTCTTGTCAAGTAAAATGGTCTCATAGAAGTCCTGTTGTTCCTTTGTATGGAACAAGTAGTCCACAACAGTCCTTCTCCTAGTGGCATATGGATCAGACTCTCTCCATAGCCTTAAACCTGAATCCTTCCTGATTATGTTCTCTGCAACTGGGTGAGCATCATTGTGATCTGGAATTTTGGGCTTCAACTTCCTCAAAACGACATAATCATCTTCTTCTTCGGCAGCTTGAGGCACTGGGGCCTTCTTCTTCTCCTCAGCAGGGATCTTCCTAGTGCTCCTCTTGGGTTTTGGCTTTGGAGTTGGAGCAGCAGTCTTACGAGCAGTCTTAGGCTTAGATGGAGCAGCCCCTGCCCTTATAACATCTCCCATAAGCTTTTGAGCTTTGGGTGCTGTTGCTGCATCCTCTTCCTCTTCCTCTTCTTCAGAATCTTTTATTCTTGAAGATCTGCCAAGCACTCTGGCAGTGGTCTTCTTGACCCTTTCCTTCATTTTCTTTTCTGCCACAACCTGTTCTTTGGGTGCAGATCCCATAGTCTATTGAGTGGATGTTCTGGCTTTCGACATGGGAACTCTCTTGGCAGGAACCTTTTGCTTCATTCCTGGCTTAGTGGCAGCAGCTATGCCATATTCCTTTTTCAGAACTTTCCTCTTTGAGGTGGTCACTTCCTCAACAGCCACATAGTCCTCATCCTCAGAATCTGATGTTCTCTTCTTTCTGGTCCTGGTGGCTGCCTTAGGCAAGTTGCTGGGTGTACTCCTGCTTCCCTCATCAAAGCTGCCAGAGGGACTAGTGCCCTCACTCATGTTCACTTGCTCCTCAGACTTGTTCTGACTGTCACTCTGATCTAACATGATGCAAACACTGACAGTAGACCCTGTGAATAGATATAGATGAGATAGATTGGATGAGCATCACAAAGTACAGAGGTTTTGCAAAAGAATGAGTCAAAAACTTAGTTTTAGTTTTCCATAGAAAGCATTTCAGATCTACCGATTTGAAAACTCGGTGATACCGAAGCAGCTTTTGTAACCTAAACTAGTGAACTCGGTCAGACTGAGTCACAGTTCGGTGGCATCGAGACTGCTAGGGTTTCACAAAGAATTGAACTCGGTCACACCGATTTGCAATTCTCGGTCAGACCGAGAATCACATGTGCAATGGCCTTAGCCAAATCGGTGGAACCGATTTCAACAACTCGGTCGGTCTGAGATGATTTCGGCAGAAACCTAACCCTAAATTTTCAATCCACAACTAAACTACGGAGTGATTTCGCTGGATAGAGTGATCTCAATCGTGGCAAGATACATGGCAAAACATTGTGCTAGGGATCAGAGTGAGATTAGCACAAGGATCAAGTCCATACCCTAAGTGTGGTGATGGACTTGCTACGGCGGCAACGGCGGAGACGATTCCCATTGACGGCGGTGGAGACCAGCGGCGGGAGGCAGCTGGCAATGAGGAGGACGATCCGGAGACCCAGGGAGGTAGAGCAGGCTGAGCGCGGGCGAAGGGGTTCGGAAATTTTTCCAAATTTTGGCCCGGGGATATATATAGACTGACCCTGTCGGTGTGACCGAGTGGAACAACTCAGTGGCACCGAGATTCATAACTGCAAGCAGTTACTGAAACTCGGTGTGACCGAAAAGTTCAAATTGGTTGCACCGAGATTGAAAACCTAGATCGACTTAGTGATCTCGGTATGACCGAAATGGATGAATCGGTCAGACCGAAACACACAAAGAAGTTTTGGAAGTTTAAGTCTATGACGAATCGGGGACTCCGAGTGCTCCTCACACAGAGTGGTTCGAATCTGACTTGATCAAACTTCGTGATGTAGCATGAATAGAGTTTGAGATGAGAAAAAGCATAGATAGCTAGAGAAGGTTCTTAGGCATTCTTGTCCATCCACTTGGCAAAAGAAAAAGGAGCCAAACAATCAAAACAACAAGTGGATGTTCTTGAATGAGTAAATCATGCAACCAACATGCTCACACAATAAAATGGCAAATGCAATATGTGGCAAAGCATGCACAACCAATTCTAGCATCTATCAAGCAATTGGCGATGACTAGGTCATCTATATATGAGTATATTGACTTAGGAGTCAAGTGAGAACATTTGTTCATAGGTCATACTCATTGTTTAAGCACAAGTGGGGTTACCACTTTTACATAAAGCGTTGTTGTGTTCACACCATTAGAGTTTCTTTAGCTCAATTTTAGAGTAAAGCTCCCCCTAGATGTGAGATCCCCCCTAAGAGGGATGAACTAACCTTGGGTTTTGTCGATGATGACTTCATGTAGGTGTTGAAGATGTGGATGCTCAATGTTGATGTAGATCATTTGGAGCAATCCTTTGGAGTGAGTTGCACTTTCAATACCTACACGGGTTAGTCCCACAAGCAACAAACAAGGATATCCATAGATATAGAGTGATGCACACACAAGATGATGTCTATGATATCATTAGGTTACCATGTCCCTTGTCTTACCAACAAGAGGGTTTGTGACTCCTTGAACTAGTGCAAGATGTGGAAGTTGATTGCACTTGTTTTTGCCAAAATGATAAGAGTGAAGTATGTTGGCGGAGTCACCCTCAAGAACTCTCTAGTTCTTCTTCTTCGGGATCCACATCATCTTGATGGTAATCCTTGAAGTTGTAGTCGTACTTGATGAAGTAGAACTTGATGTAGTCTTGGGAACCCACATGACCAAGGCCTTGGGTGCTTCTTCAAATGCATCAATTTCCTCTTGAAGCTTATCCTTGCCTTTTTGCTTGTCGTCTTGTGGTGGAAGATCATCTTGAGCTTGTGTCCCTTTGAAGGAAGTAGGATCATACTTCTCTTGTTGAGGAACAAACTTCGTCTTGGGGTATTGATCTTCTTCCCACTCAACTCCATTGGCATTGAACTTTCGTTCAAAACCAACACCTTGCTTCTTCCGGTGCCTTCCTTGCTTGCAAACAATTTCCTCGAATTGCTTACTCCCGGCAAGGCTCTTGTAAACACCTTTCTCTATAATTCCCTTCAATAAGCTATTTTATTGCTCAAGTGTAACTTGGCTAAGAGAATCATTAGTGGAATCAAGAGAACTACTAGAAGCAACAACATTATATTTAGCATGATTATTGTTACTACTAGAGGAAGAATCTTTCTTGTTCTTGTTGCTAGACTTGACTTGAGGCATGTAAGTGGATAAGAGTAAATGCTTGGCAATGTAAGAAGAACTTTTCTTGCGAAGATCATTATTGATTGCCTTTAAGAACTCATGCTCTTGCTCAAGGTTGAGCGTTTCAAAACGTAATTTCTCATGAGTCCTTAAAAGTTCTCGATGATCTCCTAAGATAGTTTCATGAGCTAACTTAAGAGTGTTTAGTTCTTTAGTTAGAAACTCAATATTGTCCTTATCATTGTCATTCATTTTATCTTGATTAGCATGATTAATTGACGTTTCATCATAGTATTCATCACTAGAGTTGTCAACAAGTAAATCATCATCACCTAACAAGTCATCTTCATCACTATTGAAATCAACATACTCGGGGTGTGATACCTTTGGGCCTTTAGCCATGAAGCATCTTCCAAGTCCTTCATTTGGTGAATCAAATATGTTGTAGGAGTTGGTTGACACAAGTGCTAGACCGGCAACACCTTCATCTTGAGTATATTCGGAGTCGGAGTGATAGCTTCTCTTAGAGTGATTGTCGAAGTCGGAGATGGATACCCATTCACCAACATGAGCTTGATGTCTTCGTTTTGTGTAGCTCCTTGATGACTTGTCCTTCCTTTCCGAATCGTTGCTTCTCCGGGATGTTCTTCGTTCATAATGATCATCTCTACTCCTTCTCTCTCTTGATGGTGATTCTTCTTTTCTACTTCTTCTTTTTGGAGAATCTTCTCTTCTTTTGTACGGTGCCGTACACTCATTGGAATAGTATCCGGTCTTCCACAATTGTAGCAATTTCGCTCTCGACTAGAAGATCTTTTGTCATTGTAGGACCTTTACTTGGAACTTCTCTCTTTGCTTCTACTCTTGTAGAACTTGTTGAAGTTCTTCACCATTAGGCTCAATTATTCATTGAAGGTTTGTTTCTCACTTGATGATGTGGGAGCTTCACATGAGGCTTTGTAAGCACCACTTGACTTGTTATGGAGCTCCTCCTTATCCTTGAGTGACATCTCATGAGCAACAATTCTTCCAATGACTTCTGTTGGCTTGAGATCTTTGTAATTGGGCATCATTTGGATCAATGTGCATACGGTATCATATTTTCCGTCCAAAGCTCTTAGGATCTTCTTGATGATGAATTTGTCGGTCATCTCTTCACTTCCTAAGCCGGCGATCTCATTTGTGATAAGAGCAAGCCTAGAGTACATTTCAGCGACACCTTCACCATCCTTCATTTTGAATTTGTCAAGCTGACTTTGAAGCACATCCAACTTGGATTCCTTGACGGAGTTGGTACCTTCGTGCATATAAATCAAAGTATCCCAAATTTCCTTTGCATTCTCAAGACGGCTGATTTTGTTGAATTCTTCGGGGCATAATCCGTTGAAGAGGATATCACAAACTTGAGCATTGTATTGCAGCATCTTCAACTCTTCTGCGGTAGCTTCACGGTTCAGTTCTCTCCCATCAAAGAATTCACCTTGCAAGCCAATACACACAATAGCCCATACAGCGGGGTTATGTCCAAGAATATGCATTTTCATCTTATGCTTCCAACTAGCAAAATTAGTACCATCAAAGTAAGGACCTCTACGGTGGTAGTTTCCCTCGCTAGACGCCATACTCTCCTAGGTTGTGAAACCAAGGCTACGAATTCCAAAAGCTATGAAAATCATGGCAAATGGAGACCAAAGCTCTGATACCACTTGTAGGATCGAAAGTATGTCTAGAGGGGGGGTGATTAGACTACTTGACCAAATAAAAACTTATCCTTTTCCCAATTTTAGTTCTTGGCAGATTTTAGCAACTTTGGACAAGTCAAGCAATCTTAACACAATTCAAGCAAGCATGCAAAGAGTATATGAGCAGCGGGAAGTAAAGCATGCAACTTGCAAGAATGTAAAGGGAAGGGTTTGGAGGATTCAAATGCAATAGGAGACACGGATGTTTTTGTCGTGGTTTCGATAGGTGGTGCTATCGTACATCCACGTTGATGGAGACTTCAACCCACGAAGGGTAACGGCTGCGTGATTCCACAGAGGGCTCCACCCACGAAGGGTCCACGGAGAAGCAACCTTGTCTATCCCACCATGGCCGTCACCCACGAAGGACTTGCCTCACTAGCGGTAGATCTTCACGAAGTTGGCGATCTCCTTGCCCTTACAAACTCCTTGGTTCAACTCCACAATCTTGTCAGAGGCTCCCAAGTGACACCTAGCCAATCTAGGAGACACCACTCTCCAAGAAGTAACAAATGGTGTGTTGATGATGAACTCCTTGCTCTTGTGCTTCAAATGATAGTCTCCCCAACACTCAACTCTCTCTCAGGGGATATGGATTTGGTGGAAAGAAGATTTGAGTGGAAAGCAGCTTGGGGAAGGCTACAGATCAAGATTCATATGGTAAGAATGGAATATCTTGGCCTCAACACAAGTGTAGGTGGTTCTTTCTCAGAAAAAGTAAGTTGGAAGTGTAGGTTTGTTCTGATGGCTCTCTCCACAAATGAAGAGGTGGTGGAGGGGTATATATAGCCTCCACACAAAATCTAAACATTACACACAACTTGCCAATCTCGGTGGGACCGAATTGATAAACTCGGTCAGACCGATTCAGCAAAGCTAGTGACCATTAGGAGTTTCGGTGGGACCGACATGCAACTCGGTAGGACCGATATGGTTAGGGCATAACGTAATCTCGGTGAGACCGATTACACAAACTCGGTGAGACCAATTTTGGTAATAAGCTAACCAGAGAGTTGGTCAGGTAAACTCGGTGGGACTGATTCGCTCATTTCGGTGAGACCGAAATGTTACGAAAGAGAAACAGAGAGTTTACATTGCAATCTCGGTGGGACCGATCGCTCATCTCGGTGGGACCGAAATGTTACGAAGGGAAACAGAGAGATTACAATCCCATCTCGGTGAGACCGAGATCCCTATCGGTGAGACTGATTTGCCTAGGGTTTGTGGGAGTGGCTATGACATCTGAACTCGGTGGCGCCGGATAGAAAGAATCGGTGGGGCTGAGTTTGACTTTTGGTTTAGGTCATATGTGGATGTGAGAAAGTAATTGAGGGTTTTGGAGCATATCACTAAGCATTTTGAGCAAGAGCCTCATTAAGCAACACCTCATCCATCCTTGATAGTATTAGCTTTTCCTATAGACTCAATGTGATCTTGGATCATTGAAATAGAAAATGTAGAGTCTTGAGCTTTGAGCTTGAGCCAATCCTTTTGTCCTTATCATTTTGAGGGGTCCACTTTTCTCATCCATGCCATGCCAATCATTGAGCTTTCCTGAGATATTAATCTTGAAATAGCATTTGCTCAATGAGCTATATGTTGTTAGGAATTAGCAAAACCACCTAGGGATAGTTGCACTTTCACGAGGGAATTCAGGGGGTTGCGTGGCGCTCGGGAGAGGCATCCAGGGGGAGGAGGCAACCAGGCAGGAGGTGGCCAGGCGCGGCGTCAGCACTCGCCACCGAGCTGCTTCGTGCGCTGGCATGGGGAAGAAGATGGGTGTGCCCCTAGTGAGCTGGGCCGCATAGCTGGGACGGCTTAGTGCCAGGTCAGGTAACTGTCCCAGGTGAGTCCTTCTCTCTCTCTTTTCTAATTTTGTCTGTTTTCTATTTTTCTGCAACTTTAGAGCTTTAATAAAAATACTAAAACTAACTCGAAAATCATGAAACTTCTCATGCCCACTGTTTGGAATATTTCCAACAGTAAAAATTTTAGTTTATGATTATTTGGACATTTAAAATATTTTATAGTATTTAAATGCTCAAATGCAAATAGAGTATGATTTAATCCAGTGACCCTATGCTATCCTAGAACATCGTGCACCATTTTTGTCAGAGGTTCTAGACCAAGGCAAAGATGATGAACATTTTAGAAGGGCATTTCAGGTTCATTGAAAAGGATTTTAGTAAACCCTAGTTGGTTAAGTGGTGCTGGGGGTTTCTTTCATCCCCATTTCAACTTTTTGTGAGATTTAAACATGATAAAACACCAGATGCTAGCACTAGGCTGACCAGAACTAGGGATGTGACAGGAAATGCCATAATAGGTAGGTATGGTGGCTGTTTTGAGGAAGGTATATGGTGGGTTTAAGGTATCGGTGAAAGTTGCGCGGCACTAGAGAGGCTACCAGGGGTGGAAGGGTGAGAGTGCGTATAATACATGGACTCAACATTAGTCATCAAGAACTCACATACGTATTGCAAAAATCTATTAGTCATGGAAACAAAGTACTACGCACGTGCTCCTAGGGGGATAGATTGGTAGGAAAAGACCACCGCCCGTCCCTGACCGGCACTCATAAGGAAGAAAAACAATAAATAAATCATGCTACGACTTCATCACATAATGGTTCACCATACATGCATGCTACGGGACTCACAAACCTGAACACAAATATTTCTCAAATTCACAATTACTCACTAGTAGGACTCTAATACCACGATCTTTATATATCAAAACAATCATAAGGAATCAAACTTCTCACAGTATTCCATTCACTTTATATGAAAGTTTTTATTATATCCCTCCTAGATGCCTATCATATTAGGACTAAATTTATAACCAAAGCAAATTACCATGCTGTTTTAAAGACTCTCAAAATAATATAAGTGAATCATGAGAGTTCAACAATTTCTATAAAATAAAACCACCATTGTGCTCTAGAAAGATATAAGTGAAGCACTACAGCAAAATTGCCTAGCTGAAAAGATATAAGTGAAGCACATAGAGTATTCTAATAAATCATGATTCATGCGTGTACCTCTCAAAAGGTGTGTACAACAAGGATGATTGTGGCAAACTAAAAAGAAAAGACTCAAATCATACAATACACTCCAAGAAAAACACATATCATGTGGTGAATAAAAATATAGCCTCAAGTAAAGTTACCGATAGACGAAGACGAAAGAGGGGATGCCTTCCGGGGCATCCCCAAGCTTAGGCTCTTGGTTGTCCTTGAATATTACCTGGGGGTGCCTTGGGCATCCCCAAGCTTAGGATCTTGCCAGTCCTTATTCGATATTCCATCGAATCCTTACCCAAAACTTGAAAACTTCACAACACAAATCTCAACAGAAAATCTCATAAGCTCCGTTAGTATAAGAAAATAAATCACCACTTTTGGTATTGTTGTGAACTCATTCTTTATTTTTATTGGTGTAATATCTACTGTATGCCAACTTTTCCATGGTTCATACCCCCCGATACTACCCATAGATTCATCAAAATAAGCAAACAACACATAGAAAACAGAATCTGTCAAAAACAGAACAGTCTGTAGCAATATGTAACTCTCGAATACTTATGTAACTCCAAAAATTCTGAAAAATTAGTAAAATATAAGAAATTTATTTATTAATCCTATGAAAAAATAATTAGTATTTTATAAAGCTTCTGTTAAGTATGAGAATTGTTTTCCTGAGCGCAAAAGTTTCTGTTTTTCAGCAAGATCAAATCAACTATCACTGTAAGCCATCCCAAAGGTCTTACTTGGCACAAACACTAATTAAAACATAAAAACCACATATAACCAGAGGCTACATGAATTATGTATTGCAAAACAGAACCTAAAAAGAAAAAATAAAAATAAAATTGGGTTGCCTCCCAACAAGCGCTATTGTTTAGCGCCCTTAGCTAGGCATTAAAATGCAAATAGATCTAGGTATTGTCATCTTTGGTATGCAATACATAAGTAGCTCTCATAATAGATTCATATGGAAATTTAATTTTCTTTCTTGGAAAGTGTTCCATGCCCTTCCTTAACGGAAATTGAAATCTAATGTTTCCTTCTTTCATATCAATAATTGCACCAATCATTCTAAGGAAAGGTATACCAAGAATAATAGGACATGTAGGATTGCAATCTATATCTAGAACAATGAAATCTGTGGGCACATAATTCCTATTTGAAACAATAAGAACATCATTAATCCTTCCCATAGGTTTCTTAATAGTGGAATCCACAATATGCAAATTTAAAGAACAATCATCAAATTCACGAAAACCTGGCACATCACATGAAGTTTTCTGAATCGTGCAAACATTAGCACCCAAATCACACAAAGCATGGCACTCATATTCTTTAATATTAATCTTAATAGTAGGTTCCGACTCATCAAAAAGTTTTCTAGGGATAGAAACTTCCCATTCAAGCTTTTCTTCAAAAGATTGCATCATAGCATCAACGATATATTTAGTAAAAGCTTTGTTTTGATTATAAGCATGAGGAGAATTCGACATGGATTTCAACAAGGAAATACAATCTATTAAAGAACAATTATAATAATTAAATTCCTTGAAATCCAAAAGAGTGCGTTCATTGCTACTTAAAGTTTTGACCTCTCCAGTCCCACTTTTATCAATTTTTGCATCAAGATCTAAAAACTCTGAATCATTGGGACGCCTTTTAACTAAAGTTAACTCATCTCTAGTCTCATATTTATCAAGATTTATATTGGAAAACAAAGATTCAATAGGAGTCACATCAATCACATTAAGATCTTCATCATTATTTTCACGGAAACTAGAAGAACATGTTTTTACAAACCAATCTCATTTAGCACGTATCTTAGCGGTTCTTTCTTTGCACTCATCAATGGAAATTCCCATATCTTTGACAGACTCATTAATGTCATGCTTGGGTGGAATAGATATAAATTTCAAAGAATCAACATCAAGAAAAATTCTATCCACGTTCCTAGCCAAATCATCAATCTTAAGCAACTTTTCTTCAATCAAAGCATTGAAATTCTTTTGTGAACTCAAATTCTTTAACACTATTCTAAAAATCAAAGGGCATCTTATTATAATTTCCATAAGAATTGTTATAAGAATTACCATAATTATTAGAGGAATTACTAGGAAATGGCCTAGGATTAAAATTACCTCTATACGCGTTATTACCAAAAAAATTCCTACCAACAAAATTCACATCCATAAATTCATTATTATTTTCAATCAAAGGAGAGAAAGGCATATCATTAGGATCAATATAAGCACTCTTGCTAGCAAATAATTTCATAAGCTCATCCATCTTTCCACTCAAAACAATAATCTCTTCAATTGCATGCACTTTTTTACTAGTGGAAGATCTTTCGGTATGCCATTGAGAATAATTAACCATAATATTATCTAGGAGTTTAGTAGCTTCTCCTAAAGTAATTTCCATAAAAGTGCCTCCCGCGGCCGAATCTAAAAGATTACTAGAAGCAAAATTCAATCCGGCATAAAAATTTTGTCTAATCATCCACAAATTCAAACCATGAGTAGGGCAATTTCGTATCATCCATTTCATCCTATCCCAAGATTGTGCAACATGTTCATGATCAAGTTTCTTAAAATTCATAATATCATTCCTAAGGGAGATGATCTTAGCGGGAGGAAATACTTGGAAATAAAAGCATCTTTACACTTATTCTGTGAATCAATACTATTTTTAGGCAAAGATGGAAACCAAGTTTTAACACGATCTCGAAGTGAGAACGTAAATAGCTTCAATTTAACAATATCATTATCCACATCTTTTTTCTTTTGCATATCACATAACTCAATGAAACTATTAAGATGGGATGCGGCATCTTCACTAGGAACGCCGGAAAATTGATCTTTCATAACAAGATTCAGCAAAGCGGCATTAATTTCAGAAGATTCTGCACTAGTGGCGGGAGCAATCAGAGTACTAATAAAATCATTATTATTAGTGTTGGAAAAGTCACACAGTTTGGTATTCTCTTCAGCCATCGTGACAAAGCAAGCAATCCAACACACGAGCACACGAAAAGCAAATGAAGAAGACGAACGGAAGGGGGTCGAAGAAAAAGCATATCTTTTCGAAAATCATTTTAGAAGTGGGGGAGAGGAAAACGAGAGGTGAATGGAAAATAATGTAATGCCAGAGATGAGAGTTTATGATGGGTACTTGGTATGTCTTAACTTGGCGCAGATCTCCCCGGCAACGGTGCCAGAAATTCTTCCTACTACTTCTTGAGCTTGCGTTGGTTTTTCCCTTGAAGAGGAACGAGTGATGCAACAAAGTAGAGATAAGTACTTCCCTCAGTTTGAGAACAAAGGTATCAATCCAGTAGGAGACAACGCACAAATCACCTAATACCTGCACAAGCAATCAAACAACTTGCACCCAACACGATAAAAGGGTTGTCAATCCCTTCACGGTTACTTGTAAAAGTAAGATCTGATAGTGATAGATAAATGGTAAAGTACATATTTTTTGGTATTTTTGGTTTATAGATCGGAAAGTAAAAGAGTGCAAAAATAGTAGATCGGAAACTAATATTGTAGATCGGAAACTTGTATGAAGGAAAATAGTAACTTATATGATGGAAAATAGACATGGGGGGCATAGGTTTCACTAGAGGCTTCTCTCAAGATAGCAAATAATACGATGGGTGAAAAAATTACTGTCGAGCAATTGATAGAAAAGTGCAAAGTTATGGCGATATCTAAGGCAATGATCATGAATATAGGCATCACGTCCATGTCAAGTAGACCGAAACGATTCTGCATCTACTACTATTACTCCACACATCGACCGCTATCCAGCATGCATCTAGAGTATTAAGTTCATAAAGAACGGAGTGACGCATTAGGTAAGATGACATGATGTAGAGGAATTAGCTCAAGCAATATAATGAAAGACTTATCTTTTTATCCTCGATGGCAACAATACAATACGTGCCTTGCTGCCCCTACTGTCACTGGGAAAGGACACTGCAAGATTGAACCCAAAGCGAAGCACTTCTCCCATTGCAAGAAAAACCAATCTAGTTGGACAAACCAGACCAATAGTTCGAAGAAAATTACAAAGATATCAAATCATGCATAAAAGAATTCAGAGAAGATTCAAATAATATTCATAGATAAGCTCATCATAAATCCACAATTCATCGGTCTTGGCAAACACACCGCAAAAAAGTATTACATCGAATAGATCTCCAAGAACATCGAGGAGAACATGGTATTGAGAATCAAAGAGAGAGAACAAGCCATCAAGCTACTAGCTATGGACCCGTAGGTCTATGTAAACTACTCACGCTTCATCGGAAGGGCAATAGAGTTGATGTAGAGGCCCTCTGTGATCGAATCCCCCTCCGGCAGTGTGCCAGAAAAGGTCCCTAGATGGGATCTCATGGGTACAGAAGGTTGCAGCGGTGGAAAAGTGTTTTCGTGGATGCCCCTGGTGGTTTTGGGATATTTGGGAATATATAGGTGAAATAATTAGGCCAGGAGGGTCACGAGGGGCTCACAAGGGTGAGGGGCGCGCCCTCCGTCCTTGTGGCCGCCTCGTAGCTCCTCTGACTTCATCTCCAAGTCTCCTGGTTGCCTTCTGGTCCAAGAAAAATCATCATGAAGGTTTCATTCCGTTTGGACTCCGTTTGGTATTCTTTTTCTACAAAACTCAAAACAAGGAAAAAACAGGAACTGACATTGGTGTAACGCCCCGTATGTAACTTGCCATATTTGTATTCCAACTCTACCATTTTCGGCACTAAGTTATGATATTCCCTCGTGGTTGGGTTTTGTCTTCGTTTTGCATTTTTTCCATGCCATGCATCTCATATCATGTCATCATGTGCATCGCATTTGCATACGTGTTTGTCTCATGCATCCGAGCATTTTCCCCATTGTCCGGTTTGCATTCCGGCACTCCTATGTCCTCCGACGTCCCCTTTTGCCTCTTTTCGTGTGCGAGTGTTAAACGTTCTCAGATTGGACCGAGACTTGCCAAGCGGCCTTGTCTCACTACCGGTAGACCGCCTGTCAAGTCTCATGTCATTTGGAGTTCGTTTGATACTCCAACAGTTAACCGAGGAACCGTAAAGGCCTCGTGTGTGTTGCAGCCCAACACCCCTCCAAAGTGGCCCAAAATCCACCTAAACCCCCTCCATCCTCTCGGTCGTTCGATCACGATCGCGTGGCCAAAAACCGCACCTCATTTGGACTCTCCTAGCTCCCAGAATCTATAAATAGGTCTCCCCCTCCGAAATTCCCGCAGTCCAAAACCCTAGCCCGCTCCTCCGCGCCGCCGGACACGTCCGCCGCTGGCCGGACGCGTCCGCCGCCCCCTCAGCCATTCAGAATGTGCCACATGGCACCTCCGCCGCCACCCGCCGCCGCAGCCTGGCGAGCCCGCAGCGGGCCCACCCGGCCCAACGCCGCCCTGCGCCTCCAGCGCACCTCGCCCCGCCGCCCTTCGCCGAATCTCCGCCGGCCGCGCCCGCCGCCGCCTCGCTCAGCCGCCAGCCGCCGCCGTGGGTCGCCGGCCTCCGCCCGCGCTGCCCCAGCAAGCGCGCCGCCCCGGACCCGTCCGCGCCGACGAGCACTCCGGCGACCTCGCCGGCCCCTTCACCAGCTCCGGCCACCTCCTCTCGCAGCTCCGGCGAGTCAATCCGGCAAACTTCGTAAAGCGCACCCAAAACCCTAGATCCAGATCTAGGAGGTGATTTTCCCCCCAAGTCCCTATTTTTTCTTGGCATCTTCATCATGTCGTATCTCTGCATCCGTAGCTCCGTTTTGAGCGTGTGATATATCGAATTGTTCGTTAGGATGTGCTCTTCATTTCATTCCATTTCACCATGCTTGTTTGAGTCCATCTTGATGCCTAAAATTCTGTTGCAAGAGTGCTATAAAATATTATTTCTGTTTCTTAACAGATTATGGACATTTGTCATTTTTGCCATGATTATTGTGTGCCACCTATGAACTTGAGCCCTACATGTGTTTTGGGCTATGCCATGCCATCTTTACAAGGGTGTATGCCATGTATTTTTGTGATCAATGTGGGGACTAGAAAAAGCATGCAAAGTAGCTCTCGTGATGTTGCTGATTTCAAGGACTTAGAATTCTTCCAAGTCATTTCCCTGATGTTATTTTTATACCATGTATTCATGTTGCTACAGAGTGATCCATGCCTCTTTTGAGCATGTTCATTAAGGATGATTTTGAGATATTGTTATGTTCTATCCATCCATGTCTTTGTTTGCAATTATGGAGTAACCTAACATGACTCAATCTTGCTCTACGTTTGCTTTAAAATGTTCCTGGCAGATTGTTTACGTGTTAATCAATTTTGCCGAGGTTGTTGTAGTTGATCCATGCATGCTATGAGATTGTTCTTTCCATGTTTAGCTTCTTGATCATGTCTTCTTGCTGGGAGTATGCTTAGTTTTTCATGAAATGCCTTGTGCTGAGTGCATCGAGCTCCAAACATGCCTACGTAACTCTATTTTTGCCATGTCCAGTTTTCTGCCAAGTCTGAATCTGTTAACGAAACTTGCTATGTTTACATGTGTGCCATCATATTTTCTGATCCCTTTTGGCTTATGGTCACTAAGGGACTTTTGTTATATGCTTTGAGGAGTTTCATGCGATGCCTTGCGTTGCCATGATATGTGCCTGTAGCATGTGGTTATCTTGCTCTAAACATTGCTTCTTGATGTTAAATCCTGACATGTTATTTTCACAAAGTCTGTGAACCTGATATCTTTTGCACTTTTTCCATGCTTGTTTGAACGTGCTATTGTGTGATTTAGCTGTAGCTCAGTGTTCATCTTTTCTCAAGCATCTTGAGTGGATCACTACCATGTGCTTTGTTGTTATGTTAGAGTGCAGTAGCTTAGTTTCTTGTTGCATTTTAGATGGCTTCGTGCTGTTAATCGCAGAATAGTGCCATTATTGTTTTGCTTGCCATTTGCAAACCGTGCATCCGATTCCGATGATCTTTATATCGATTTCGACCGAAATCAACTCATATTTCCAGCGACTCTCTTGGTTTTCCAAGTTGATGCCTGGTTCAATCTTTCCTTTATGAAGCACGGATATGCATTGCGTATTACATCCTGCATATCATGCCATGTTTTGCATCATGTTGCTTGCGCATTGCACTGTGGTTGATTGTGGTTCCCTTTGCTTGTGTTCTTGCTTTGGTTAGAGCCGGGAGACGAGTACGTGATCGAGGAACCCATTGAGTACGCTTACGAGGATCAAGCTTACGTCAACTCAGAGAACTTTGTGGGCAAGATGACCATACCCTCGAAATCACTTCTATCTTTTCTTGCTAGTTGCTCACTCTATTGCTATGCCTATATTGCGATACCTACCACATGCTTTTCATGCCTCCAATATTGCCATGCCAAACCTCTAACCCACCTTGTGCTAGCAAACCGTTGTTTGGCTATGTTACCGCTTTGCTCAGCCCCTCTTATAGCGTTGCTTGTTGCAGGTGAAGATTGGAGTTTGTTCCTTGTTGGAACATGTTTATTGTTGGGATATCATTATTATGTCTTGTTTACTTTAATGCACCTATATATGGTAAAGGGTGGAAGGCTCGGCCTTATGCCTGGTGTTTTGTTCCACTCTTGCCGCCCTAGTTCCCCTCATACCGGTGTTATGTTCCTTGATTTTGCGTTCCTTACACGGTCGGGTTATAATGGGAACCCCTTGGCAGTTCGCCTTGAATAAAACTCCTCCAGCAAGGCCCAACCTTGGTTTTACCATTTGCCACCTAGCCTTTTTCCCTTGGGTTTCGCAGACTCAAGGGTCATCTTTATTCTAACCCCCCCCCCCCCCCGGGCCTGTGGTTCTCTAAGTGTTGGTCCAACATGAGCGATGTCCGGCGCCCCTTGGGCAACCAGGGTCTATGCCAACCCGACGTCTGGCTCATCCGGTGTGCCCTGAGAACGAGATATGTGCAGCTCCTATCGGGATTTGTTGGCACATTCGGGCGGCTTTGCTGGTCTTGTTTTACCATTGTCGAGATGTCTTGTAACTGGGATTCCGAGTCTGATCGGGTCGTCCTGGGAGAAGGAATATCCTTCATTGACCGTGAGAGCTTGTGATGGGCTAAGTTGCGACACCCCTGCAGGGTTTTGAACTTTCAAAAGTCATGCCCGCAGTTATGGGCAGATGGGAATTTGTTAATGTCCGGTTGTAGAGAACCTGAAACTAAACTTAATTAAAATGAATCAACAACGTGTGTAGCCGTGATGGTCTCTTTTCGGCAGAGTCCGGCAAGAGAACACGGTCTTGTGTTATGCTTGAACGTAAGTAGTTCTAGGATCACTTCTTGATCATAGATTCTCGACCGTGCTTTGCCTTCTCTTCTCGCTCTCATTTGCGTATGTTAGCCACCATATATGCTAGTGCTTACTGCAGCTCCACCTCATACCTTTTCCCTACCCATAAGCTTAGATAGTTGTGATTGCGAGGGTGTGAGATTGCTGAGTCCCCGTGACTCACATATTACTTCCAAAACCAGATGCAGGTGTCGATGATGCCATTCCAGGAGATGCGACTGAACTCAAGTGGGAGTTCGACGAGGACTCAGGACGTTACTACATTTCCTTTCCAGACGATCAGTAGTGGTGCCCGGTTGGGTGATCGAGGATCTTATGCATTTGGGGTTGTCTTTATTTTGGTTCTGTAGTCGAACCTTGATTGTATCTAGATGATGTAATGCTATATTTATGTATTGTGTGAAGTGGCAATTGTAAGCCAACTCTTTATCTCTATCTTGTTCAGTACATGGGTTGTGTAAAGATTACCCCTCTTGCGACATGCCTACAATGCGGTTATGCCTCTAAGTCGTGCTCTGGCACGTGGGACATATAGCCGCATGGTGGGTGTTACAAGTTGGTAATCAGAGCCTTCCCCAACTTAGGAGCCCCCTGCTTGATCGAATCGCTGGCGTTGTTGAGTCTATAAAAATGATTTGAGTCTTTTAGGATTATATATATCGGAGAGTAGGATTCTTTTTACTCCTCAGTCCCTTCGTCGCTCTGGTGAGGCATCCTGACGTAGAGTTTTGACTCTTCTCTTCTCAAATTTCACTAAAAAAAATTTAGGATCACGCGGGTATCTTGGAATTGTTCTGATGGTTTTGTGACGAGAACATTGTTCTTGGTGCCTCCTGACATTTAGGGGATGTGGCAGTGTCCCGGGGAGTTGAGCTCCGAGGTGTTGTCGTCACAATTTTATTGTTGGAGTTCTGGAATACCTGAGTTTCGCCGACATCGAAAATCTCTTTTATGCAGTTGTTGGTGAGATAACCTCGACGCCACCCAGTACTGGGGCGGGAGTTCGGGAGTATTGCCATAACTGTATAACGGATGCTTTTCGAAGGTTGAGGTAAATGATTTCCGAAGGTTTCTTGGTTATGTGTTGAAGGATGGATACAGCTGGATGTAGGATTTCCTAGTTTTGGGTGAGATATTATGCTTCCCCTGTATCCCCAACACCTAATTGCATAACCGTAAAGTTTTGGGAGTTTCATAGGTGGGAATTCATGTAGCTCTAGTATTTGTTCCGTAGATATTTGGTTTGTGATTGGGTAATCCTTACCAAGTATTTGTTCATGTCCGTACCTTGTTGTTTTATTCATCTACCTCTATCTAAGTGGCTTCTCAATTTATGGAAGTGTGACCATTTAATTTGGAATTCATTCGTTCATTCTTGTTCGAATGTTAAGGCTACATGTTGCAATTTCGATCCATTTGATTTAGCTTGAATATATGACTTTCAAGATGCTAACGGATGTCACCCTCTTCAGGATGGCTCCTCCAACGCGTCAGAATCCGAAACAACCGCCACCACCTCCACCTCCGGAGGCATGGCAAGCTGTGATGGCCGCTACAAATGCCAACACGCAGCTGATTATGCAACTCTTGCAAGAGCGCAACCAAAGGAAATTAAGGCAATGGCAACAATCAAACTCAGTTTGCTACCCTCAACCAGTTCCTCGCAAACCAGCTAAAGACCTTCAGTAACTGTGTCGAGGCCACAGACGCTGATGATTGGCTCGTGGATATCTGCAAACATTTTGAGTGCAGCAACGTCAGGCCTGAGTACTTTGTCAAGTTTGCTTCGTTCCAACTCAAAGACCAAGCTGCTGAGTGGTATCAACAATACAAATATTCCAGAGGAGGTCGTGTGATTACCTGGGATGATTTCCGCCAAGACTTCAAAGCTCACCACATTCCTCAGAGTGTTGTTGAGAGTAAGCGTGAGGAGTTCTGCAATTTGAAGCAAGGCGGCTTGTCTGTTTACCAATACAACATCATGTTCCAGAAGCTCGCTCGTTTTGCCAAGAAAGACATCCCTGACAAGAAGAGCATGATTTATCAGTTCAGATGTGGCCTTAGAGAAGATCTGCAACTAGCCGTCATGCTTTTTGAGCCGAAAAAGTATGATGAGTTCTACAACATGGCACTAAAGCAAGAGGCTGCTCAGCTCAAGTGCGATGCTTCCAAGAAGAGAGTCAGGGATGCAACTCCTTATTCTTCAACTCAAGTGGCAGCTAAGCAGCAAAAGTATTGGTTGCCTCCTCCTCCGTTCCGTCAGCCTTATCAGCAGAAGAGCAAAGGTGGCAATGGATCTTCCCACCCACCCAACCCAGGCTTTCAGAACAAAACTTCGTCTCATGCTCCAAGGTCAAGTGCTCCGTATCACCGGCCTCTCTCAGAGGTCATGTGCAACAAGTGTCAGCTGAAGGGTCACTATGCAAACAAATGCTTCAACCAGAGGCGTCTTCCGCCACCTCCTCCTATGAGATCTGCCAGCAATGAAGTGGTCAAGCATAATCCCAAGTCTGCAAAGGTCAACTTGATGAACGCAGCTCAGGCAGAGGACTCTTCAGAAGTGATCATGGGTAATCTTCCTGTTAACGATATTCCTGCAAAAGTCCTTTTTGATACTGGTGCATTGCATTGTTTCATTTCAAGACCATTAGCATCTAAGCATGAGTTGCCTTTCCAAGATTTGCCTAGGCAGTTATCAGTTGTCTCTCCGGGTAAATTCATGAATGCAAGCTCTATGGTTCCGGATGTTTCTATCATGATGGGCGACTATAAGTTACTGTCCTCTCTAATTGTTCTTGGTAACTCAGATATTGATCTAATTCTCGGCATGGACTGGCTTTCTAAGCACAAGGCTCAGCTTGATCGTGCTGCCAGGCAGATTCAATTGACACACTCGTCTGAGGATGTGATCGTCTTTGCCGCTCGTGATGATACCATTCGACTGTTTTCTCTCAATGAGAAGGGCGAGTTGGATGCCATCTCTTAGATTCCAGTCGTTCGTGAATATCAAGACGTCTTTCCAGAAGAGCTTCTAGGAATGCCTCCTCACCAGCCAGTTGAATTCGTCATCGATCTTGAACCTGGCACGGAACCTGTTTGCAAACGTCCTTACAAGCTTGGACCAGAAGAGTTGAAGGAGCTAAATAAACAACTTGATATACAAGAGCGTATGGATCTCATCCAACCAAGTTCTTCTCCATGGGGTTGTGGTGTTCTTTTTGTCAAGAAGAAGGATGGAACGGACCGACTTTGTGTCGACTACCGTCCATTGAACAAGAAGACCATAAAGAACAAGTACCCAC
The DNA here is from genome assembly GCF_056163025.1 of Triticum urartu. Classification (NCBI taxonomy): domain Eukaryota; kingdom Viridiplantae; phylum Streptophyta; class Magnoliopsida; order Poales; family Poaceae; genus Triticum; species Triticum urartu. The sequence continues at coordinate 431,294,384 of NC_141879.1, forward strand.
TTCCCAACATCAATGAGTTTTTCGAGCAACTCAAAGGTGCTCAAGTATTCTCCAAGCTTTTCCTCCGTATGGCTATCATCAGATTCGCATTTGTGAACAAGACATCCCCAAGACAACGTTCAGAACAAGCTATCGTTCTTATGAATACACTGTCATGTCTTTCGGCCTTGTCAACTCTCCTCCAACATTCTCTCGCATGATGAACTTCATCTTCAGCCCTTACACAAATGACTTCGTCTTGGTCTATCTCGATGACATTTTGGTCTTTTCCAAGAACAAGGAGGACCATGCCAAGCACTTGAGATTGGTGCTAGATAAACTCAGAGAACATCAGTTCTATGTGAAGTTTTCAAAGTGCGAGTTTTGGCTCGATGAGGTTCTCTACCTTGGCCATATCATCTCCGCCAAGGGCATAGCTGTTAATCCTGAGAAGGTGTCTACAATTTTAAATTGGGAACCACCTCAGAATGTGAAGCAACTCCACAGCTTCCTTGGGCTGGCAAGCTATTGTCGAAGATTCGTTGAGAATTTCTCTAAGATCGCAAAGCCTCTTTCAAACCTTCTCCAGAAGCATGTGAAGTATGTCTGGACGCTTGAATGTGACATCGCTTTCAACACCCTCAAAGAGAAGTTAGTCACGGCTCCAGTTCTGACTCCTCCTGATGAATCCAAACCATTCGAGGTTTTTTGTGATGCTTCCCTGCAAGGTCTCGGTGCTGTGTTAATGCAAGAGAAGAAAGTTGTGGCCTATACCTCTCGTTAGTTGAAGCCCAATGAAAAGAACTACCCCACTCATGACCTCGAGTTGGAGGCAGTTGTCCATGCTCTTCTAACATGGAGACATCTCTTGTTGGGAAGAAAAGTGGACATCTTCACTGATCATAAGAGCTTCAAGTACATCTTCACTCAGCCCAACCTCAACCTCAGGCAGACTCGTTGGGTCGAAATGATTCAAGAGTATAATCCGAGTATTGAATATACTCTAGGCAAGGCCAATGTCATTGCTGACGCTTTGAGCAGGAAGGCTTACTGCAACAGTTTGATTCTTAAGCCCTTCCAACCGGATCTTTGTGAAGTTTTCCGCAAACTTAATCTCCAAGTTGTTCCTCAAGGATTCCTTGCCAACCTCCAAGTATCTCCTACTTTGGAAGATCAGATTCGCGAGGCTCAACTTCTTGATGCAATGGTGAAGAAGGTGATGATTGGGATTGCCAAGAGCCAACCCAAGTACAAGTGCTATCGCCTTGATGACAAGGATACTCTATTCTTCGAGGAACGCATTGCTGTTCCTAAGGGTGACCTTCATAAAGTCATTATGAACGAGGCTCACAATTCACTCCTATCTATTCATCCGGGAAGTACAAAGATGTACCATGACCTCAAGCAGTCGTATTGGTGGTCTCAAATGAAGCGCGAGATTGCTCAGTTTGTGAATGAATGTGATGTGTGCAGAAGAGTGAAAGCAGAACACCAACGGCCAGCTGGTCTCCTCCAACCTCTTGCCATTCCAGAATGGAAGTTTGACAATATTGAGATGGACTTCGTGACTGGATTTCCCAAGTCCAAGCATGGCAATGATGCTATCTTTGTTGTCATCGACAAGCTCACTAAAGTGGCTCATTTTCTTCCTATCAAAGAATCTATCACAGCAGCTCAGTTGGCAGAGCTATATACCTCCAGGATTGTCTCTCTGCATGGCATTCTGTAGTTGATATCTTCAGATCATGGAAGAATCTTTACTTCTAAGTTCTGGGATTCTTTTCAGAAGGCCATGGGCACCAACATTCGCTTCAGCACAGCCTTTCATCCTCAAACTAGTGCCCAAGTCGAGCGAGTCAATCAAATTCTTGAAGATATGCTCAGGGCATGTGCCATTTCTTTCGTTATGAAGTGGGAAGATTTTCTTCCATATGCCGAGATCTCCTACAACAACAGCTTCCAAGCGAGTTTGGGCAAGGCCCCATTTGAGATTCTCTATGGCAGAAAGTGTCGTACTCCTCTTAATTGGTCAGAGACTGGTGAACGCCAACTTCTTGGCAATGACTTGATCACAGAGGCTGAAAAAATGTGCAAAGTCATTCATGAAAATCTCAAAGCTGCGCAAACGCGCCAGAAGAGTTACTATGATAGCAAGCATCGTGACTTGGCTTTGAAGATCGGAGACCATGTCTACCTCCGCGTCTCTCCAATGAAAGGTACTCGTTGCTTCGGTATCAAAGGAAAGCATGCCCCTAGATACGTAGGTCCTTTCAAGATCACTGGCAAAAGAGGCGATCTCGCCTATCAACTTGATCTTCCGTCCAACTTTGCAAACGTGCACAACGTGGTTCACATGTCTCAGCTTCACAAGTGTTTCAAGACTCCTGACCGCACCATCAACTTCGAAGAGATTGATCTCCAAGAAGACATGTCTTATCATGAGCATCCCGTTGCTATTCTTGAAGAAACTGAGTGCAAGACTCGCAACAAGTCTATCAAATTCCTGAAAGTAAAGTGGTCACATCATTCCGACCGTGAAGCCACCTGGGAACGCAAGGACCACCTCCTTTCCGAATATCCGGAGTTTTTCCAGTCCTAGATCTCGGGACGAGATCCTTTCGTAGTGGCGGAGTGTTGTAACGCCCTGTATGTAACTTGCCATATTTGTATTCCAACTCTTGCCATTTTCAGCACTAAGTTATGATATTCCCTTGTGGTTGGGTTTTGTCTTCGTTTTGCATTTTGTCCATGTCATGCATCTCATATCATGTCATCATGTGCATCACATTTGCATACGTGTTTGTCTCATGCATCCGAGCATTTTCCCCGTTGTCCGTTTTGCATTCTGGCACTCCTACGTCCTCCGGCGTCCCCTTTTGCCTCTTTTCATGTGTGAGTGTTAAACGTTCTCGGATTGGACCGAGACTTGCCAAGCGGCCTTGCTTCACTACCGGTAGACCGCCTGTCAAGTTTCGTGCCATTTTGGAGTTCGTTTGATACTCCAACAGTTAACCGAGGAACCGTAAAGGCCTCGTGTGTGTTGCAGCCCAACACCCCTCCAAAGTGGCCCAACCCACCTAAACCCCCTCCATCCTCTCGGTCGTTCAATCACGATCGTTTGGCCGAAAACCTCACCTCATTTGGACTCTCCAAGCTCCCAGAATCTATAAATAGGTCTCCCCCTCCGAAATTCCTGTAGTCCAAAACCCTAGCCCGCTCCTCCGTGCCGCCGGACACGTCCGCCACCGGACGGACGCGTCCGCTGCCCCCCTCAGCCATTCAGAACGTGCCACGTGGCACCTCCGTCGCCGCCGAAGCCTGGTGAACCCATAGTGGGCCCGCCCGGCCCAACGCCGCCCCGCGCCTCCAGCGCGCCTCGCCCCGCCGCCCTTCGCCGGATCTCCGCCGGCCGCGCCCGCCGCCGCCTCACTCAGCCGCCAGCCGCCGCCGCGGGTCGCCGACCTCCGCCCGTGCCGCCCCGGCAGGAGCCGCCCGTGCCACCCCGGCAAGCGCGCCGCCCCGGACCCCTCCGTGCCGACGAGCACTCCGGCGACCTCGCCGGCCCCTTCACCAGCTCCGGCCACCTCCTCTCGCAGCTCCGGCGAGTCAATCCGGCGAACTACGTAAAGCGCGCCCGAAACCCTAGATCCAGATCTGGGAGGTGAGTTTTCCCCTAAGTCCCTATTTTTTCTAGGCATCTTCATCATGTCGTATCTCTGCATCCGTAGCTCCGTTTTGAGCGTGTGATATATCGAATTGTTCGTTAGGATGTGCTCTTCATTTCATTCCATTGCACCATGCTTGTTTGAGTCAATCTTGATGCCTAAAATGCTGTTGCAAGAGTGCTATAAAATGTTAGTTTCTATTTCTTAACAGATTATGGACATTTGTCATTTTTGCCATGATTATTGTGTGCCTCCTATGAACTTGAGCCCTACATGTGTTTTGGGCTATGACATGACATCTTTACAGGGGTGTATGCCATGTATTTTTGTGATCAATGTGGGGACTAGCACAAGCATGCAAAGTAGCTCTCGTGAAGTTGCTGATTTCAGGGACTTAGAATTCTTCTAAGTCATTTCCCTGGTGTTATTTTTATACCATGTATTCATGTTGCTACAGAGTGATCCATGCCTCTTTTGAGCATGTTCATTAAGGATGATTTTGAGATACTGTTATGTTCTATCCATCCATGTCTTTTTTTCAAATATGGAGTACCCTAGCATGACTCAATCTTGCTCTACATTTGCTATAAAATGTTCCTGGCAGATTGTTTACGTGTTAATCAATTTTGCCGAGGTTGTTGTAGTTGATCCATGCATGCTATGAGATTGTTCTTGCCATGTTTAGCTTCTTGATCATGTCTTCTTGCTGGGAGTATGCTTAGTTTGTCATGCAATGCCTTGTTGTGAGTGCATCGAGCTCGCAAACATGCCTATGTATCTTTGTTTTTGCCATGTCCAGTTTTCTGCCAAGTCTGAATATGTTAACGAAACTTGCTATGTTTACATGTGTGCCATCATATTTTCTGATCCCTTTTGGCTTATGGTCAGTAAGGGACTTTTGTTATATTCTTTGAGTAGTTTCATGCCATGCCTTTCCTTGCCATGATATGTTCCTGTAGCATGTGGTTATCTTGCTCTAAACATTGTTTCCTCATGTTAAATCCTGACATGTTGTTATTTTCACTAAGTCCGTGAACCTGATATCTTTTGCACTTTTGCCATGCTTGTTTGAACCTGCTATTGTGTGATTTAGCCGTAGCTCAGTGTTCATCTTTTGTCAAGCATCTTGAGTGGATCACTGTCATGTGCTTTGTTGTTATGTTAGAGTGTAGTAGCTTAGTTTCTTGTTGCATTTTAGATGGCTTCGTGCTGTTAATCGCAGAATAGTGCCATTATTGTTTTGCTTGCCATATGCAAACCGTGCATCTGATTCCGGTGATCTTTATATCGATTTTGACCGAAATCAACTTATCTTTCCAGCGGCGCTCTTGGTTTGCCAAGTTGAGGCCTAGTTCAATCTTTCCTTTCCGAAGCACGCATATGCATTGCATATTACATCCCGCATATCATGTCATGTTTTGCATCATGTTGCTTGCGCATTGCACCGTGGTTGATTGTGGTTCCATTTGCTTGTGTTCTTGCTTTGGGTAGAGCCGGGAGACGAGTACATGATCAAGGAACCCGTTGAGTACGCTTACGAGGATCCAGCTTACGTCAACTCGAAGAACTTTGCAGGCAAGATGACCATACCCTCGAAATCACTTCTATCTTTTCTTGCTAGTTACTCGCTCTATTGCTATGCCTATGCCACGATACCTACCACATGCTTTTCATGCCTCCCATATTCACATGTCAAACCCCTAACCCACCTTGTCCTAGCAAACCATTGTTTGGCTATGTTACCGCTTTGCTCAGCCCCTCTTATAGCATTGCTAGTTGCAGGTGAAGATTGGAGTTTGTTCCTTGTTGGAACATGTTTATTGTTGGGATATCGTTATTATATCTTGTTTACTTTAATGCACCTATATACCTGGTAAAGGGTGGAAGGCTCGGCCTTATGCCTGGTGTTGTGTTCCACTCTTGCCGCCCTAGTTTCCGTCATACCGGTGTTATGTTCCTTGATTTTGCGTTCCTTACACGGTCGGGTTATAATGGGAACCCCTTGATAGCTCGCCTTGAATAAAACTCCTCCAGCAAGGCCCAACCTTGGTTTTACCATTTGCCACCTAGCCTTTTTCCCTTGGGTTTCGCAGACTCAAGGGTCATCTTTATTTTAACCCCCCCCCCCCCCGGGGCCAGTGCTTCTCTAAGTGTTGGTCCAACCTGAGCGATGTCCGGCACCCCCTGGGCAACCAGGGTCTATGCCAACCCGATGTCTAGCTCATCCGGTGTGCCCTAAGAACGAGATATGTGCAGCTCCTATCGGGATTTGTCGGCACATTCGGACGGCTTTGCTGGTCTTGTTTTACCATTGTCGAGATGTCTTATAACCGGGATTCCGAGTCTGATCGGGTTGTCCTGGGAGAAGGAATATCCTTCATTGACCGTGAGAGCTTGTAGAGAACCTGAATTGGGACCGTGAGTTGGGACACCCCTGCAGGGTTTTGAACTTTCGAAAGCCGTACACGCGGTTATGGGCAGATGGGAATTTGTTAATGTCCGGTTGTAGAGAACCTGAAACTAAACTTAATTAAAATGAATCAACAGCGTGTGTAGCTGTGATGGTCTCTTTTCGGCGGAGTCCGGGAAGAGAACACAGTCTTGTGTTATGCTTGAACGTAAGTAGTTCTAGGATCACTTCTTGACCATAGATTCTCGACCGTGCTTTGCCTTCTCTTCTCGCTCTCATTTGCGTATGTTAGCCACCATATATGCTAGTGCTTGCTGCAGCTCCATCTCATACCTTTTCCCTACCCATAAGCTTAGATAGTCTTGATCGCGAGGGTGTGAGATTGCTTAGTCCCCGTGACTCACAAATTACTTCCAAAACCATATGCAGGTGTCGATGATGCCATTCCAGGAGATGCGACTGAACTCAAGTGGGAGTTCGACGAGGACTCAGGACGTTACTACGTTTCCTTTCCAGACGATCAGTAGTGGAGCCCAGTTGGGGCGATCGGGGATCTTATGCTTTTGGGTTTGTCTTTATTTTGGTTCCATAGTCGGACCTTGATTGTATCTGGATGATGTAATGCTATATTTATGTATTGTGTGAAGTGGAGATTGTAAGCCAACTCTTTATCTCTATCTTGTTCAGTACATGGGTTGTCTAAAGATTACCCCTCTTGCGACATGCCTACAATGCGGTTATGCCCTCTAAGTCGTGGTCCGACACGTGGGAGATATAGACGCATCGTGGGTGTTACAATTGGGCTCTAGGTTAATTGGTTAGTCCCAAAAATAATATAAAATAGCATATTAATGCATATAAAACATCCAAAACAGATGATATAATAGCATGGAACAATAAAAAATTATAGATACGTTGGAGACGTATCAGTTGCTCCCGTCCCGCTTCAATTCCTTTACCCAAATTTTAGTAGCCGAGGCATTTGAACCGTCGTCCTTCCTCGTCCACTACCATCTCCACCCACCATTACTAACAATTTTAATAGCTGTGGCGTATCCTCAAACACCACCCCGCTCCCTCCATAGTCCACCCCACCCTCCCCCCCTGCTCGAACCCTAGCTCGCCAGCACCGCCGCTGCCAACCCCTGCCGGTCTGCCAGTGCCTCCTACCTTTGATAATAAAGTTCAAGTTACCCAGCTATTCCCATAGCATTGTTCCCCTCGGTTTTTAGATGAGGCCTGCGGTGTCCCTCCCCGCCAGATCCACATCCCCTACTCCAAAAAGTTGCCACCTAAGCCCGACCATGTATCCCGGGGAGCCCGACGAACGTACGGCCAAAAAAAAGGTTTAACATGGCCTCATCGGCGAACGATGGCAAGGTGGGCGCCGTTCGTCCTAACCTGTCGATCCCGGATCAACACCTTGATACGTCTCCGACGCATCTATAATTTATGAAGTATTCATGCCATATTTACAACAATTTTATATGGTTTTGGTATGATTTGATTAGAACTAACCCAGACTGGCGTTATTTCAAGCAGAACTACCGTGGTGTCGTTTTTTGTGCAGAAATAAAAGTTCTCAGAATGGGCTAAAAATTTACGGTGATTTTTTATGGATCAAAAGAGAACCACGAGGCATAAGAGTTGGACCAGAAGAGTCCCGAGGCCACGACAACGTAGGGGGCGCGCCCTCCCCCCTCCCCCCTGGGAGGGTGCTCCTACCTTGTCGCTGCCTCATGGACCCCCTTGACGTGAGACCAACGCCAAAAATTCCTATAGATACCAAAACCCCAAAAATAAACCTAGATCAGGAGTTCTACCACCGCAAGCCTCTGTAGCCATGCAAAATCAATCTAGGCCCTCTCCAGTACCCTGCCGGAGGGGGCCATGATCACCGGAGGCCATGGGGGCCAAGGACAAGAGGGAGAACCTCTCCCCATCAAGGGGGGAGGCCATGGAGGAGGAAGCATAGGGGGTGACTCTCCCCCCTCTCTCGGTGGCGCCGGAGTGCCGTCGGGGTAACCATCACCGCGGTGATCGTCTTCATCAACATCACCATCTTCATCACCATCCTCATCTCTTTTACGCGGTCCACTCTCCCACACCCCATGGTATTCCCCTACTTGAACATGGTGCTTTATGCCACATATTATGATCCAATGATGTGTTGCCATCCTATGATGTTTTTAGCATATTTCTTTTGTCTTTTGGGTTGATTGATGATATAGATTGGTTTGAGTTGTATGTTTTATTTTGGTGTTCTCCTATGATTCTTTCTGTGCCGCGCACACGTGAAGGATTACCGTTGTAGGGTGTTGTAATATGTTCATGATTCGCTTATAGTGGGTTGCTTGAGTGACAGAAGCATAAACCCGAGTGAGGGGGTTGTTGCAAATGGGATAAAGGGGACTTGATACTTTAATGTTGTGGTTGGGTTTTACCTTAATGATATTTAGTAGTTGCAGATGCTTGCTAGAGTTCCAATCATAAGTGCATATCATCCAAGGAGAGAAAGTATGTTAGCTTATGCCTCTCCCTCATATAAAATTGCAATGATGACCATTGATCTTGTTAACAATTGCCTATAATAATTCCGCACACCGATCCATGATTATTCCACACTCACTATTTATAATATATTCTAATTTTATGTTAACAACACTTATTTTTATAGTTTAGTTCTCTGATATCATGCAAAGTTATCCTCTTCATACCCACAATGTAGTTTTATTTCATGTTTCTAGATGGAAGCAAACGTTTGGTGTACGTAGAGTCGTATCAGTGGAAGATAGCACTTGAGAGAATATTGATCTTACCTTTAGCTCCTTGTGGGTTCAACACTCCATACTTATCACTTCCACCTTTGGAAATTGCTACGCTGATTCCTTGCACTTGGGGATTATCATACCTCGCTAATGTCTACTACACAACCTTCTTCTTGTAGACGTTGTTGGGCCTCCAAGTGCAGAGGTTTGTAGGACAGTAGCAAATTTCCCTCAAGTGGATGACCTAAGGTTTATCAATCCGTAGGAGGCGTAGGATGAAGATGGTCTCTCTCAAACAACCATGCAACCAAATAACAAAGAGTCTCTTGTGTCCCCAACACACCCAATACAATGGTGAATTGTATAGGTGCACTAGTTCGATGAAGAGATGGTGATACAAGTGCAATATGGATAGTAGATAATAGGTTTTGTAATATGAAAAATATAAAAACAGCAAGGTAACTAATGATAAAAGTGAGCACAAACAGTATTGCAATGCGTTGAAACAAGGCCTAGGATTCATACTTTCACTAGTGCAAGTTCCCTCAACAATAATAACATAATTGGATCACATAACTATCCCTCAACATGCAACAAAGAGTCACTCCAAAGCCACTAATAACGGAGAACAAACGAAGAGATTATGGTAGGGTACGAAACCACCTCAAAGTTATTCTTTCTGATCGATCTATTCAAGAGTCCATAGTAAAATAACATGAAGCTATTCTTTTCGTTCAATCTATCCTAGAGTTCGTACTAGAATAACACCTTAAGACACAAATCAATCAAAACCCTAATTTCACCTAGATACTCCAATGTCACATCAAGTATCTGCGGGTATGATTATACGATATGCATCACACAATCTCAGATTCATCTATTCAAACCAACACAAAGTAATTCAAAGAGTGCCCCAAAGTTTCTACCAGAAAGTCAAGACGAAAACGTGTGCCAACCCCTATGCATAGGTTCATGGGCGGAACCCGCAAGTTGATCAGCAAAACATACATCAAGTGAATCAATAGAATAACCCATTGTCACCACGGTTATCCCAGGCAAGACATACATCAAGTGTTCTCAAATCCTTAAAGACTCAATCCGATAAGATAACTTCAAAGGGAAAACTCAATCCATTACAAGAGAGTAGAGGGGGAGAAACATCATAACATCCAACTATAATAGCAAAGGTCACGATACATCAAGATCGTATCACCTCAAGAACACGACAGAGAGAGAGAGATCAAACACATAGCTACTCGTACATACCCTCAGCCCCAAGGGAGAACTACTCCCTCCTCGTCCTGGAGAGCACCGGGATGATGAAGATGGCCACCGGTGAGGGGTTCCCCCTCCGGAAGGGTGCCGGAACGGGTCTAGATTGGTTTTCGGTGGCTACAAAGGCTTCTGGCGGCGGAACTCGCGATCTATTGTGCTCCCTAAAGTTTTTAGGGTATATGGGTATATATGGGAGGAAGAAGTATGTCGGTGGACCTCCGGGCTGCCCACGAGGCAGGGGGCGCACCCAAGGGGGGTCGGCGCGCCCCCCACCCTCGTGGGCAGCCCGGGACTCTCCTGGTCCAACTCCGATACTCCGTGGGCTTCTTCTGGTCCAAAAATAAGTTCCGTGAAGTTTCAGGTCAATTGGACTCCGTTTGATTTTCCTTTTCTGCGATACTCTAAAACAAGGAAAAAAACAGAAACTGGCACTGGGCTCTAGGATAATAGGTTAGTCCCAAAAATCATATAAAATAGCATATAAAACATCCAAGGTTGATGATATAATAGCATGTAACAATCAAAAATTATAGATACGTTGGAGACGTATCAGCATCCCCAAGCTTAATTCCTGCTCGTCCTCGAGTAGGTAAATGATAAAAACAGAATTTTTGATGTGGAATGCTACCTAATATATTTATCCATGTAGTTCTCTTTATTGTGGCAAGAATATTCAGATCCATAAGATTCAAGACAAAAGTTTAATATTGACATAAAAATAATAATACTTCAAGCATACTAACCAAGTAATCATGTATTCTCAAAATAACATGGCCAAAGAAATTTATCCCTACAAAATCTTATAGTCTAGCTATGCTCTATCTTCACCACACAAAATATTTAAATCATGCACAACCCCGATGACAAGCCAAGCAATTGTTTCATACTTTTGATGTTCTCAAACTTTTTCAATCTTCACGCAATACATGAGCGTGAGCCATGGACATAGCACTATATGTGGAATAGAATGGTTGTTGTGGAGAAGACAAAAATGAGAAGATAGTCTCACATCAACTAGGCGTATCAACGGGCTATGGAGATGACCATCAATAGATATCAATGTGAGTGAGTAGGGATTGCCATGCAACGGATGCACTAGAGCTATAAGTGTATGAAAGCTCAAAAAGAAACTAAGTGGGTGTGCATCCAACTTGCTTGCTCACGAAGACCTAAGGCATTTTGAGGAAGCCCATCATTGGAATATACAAACCAAGTTCTATAATGAAAAATTCCCACTAGTATATGAAAGTGACAACATAGGAGACTCTCTATCATGAAGATCATGGTGCTACTTTGAAGCACAAGTGTGGTAAAAGGATAGTAGCATTGCCCCTTCTCTCTTTTTTTCTCCTTTTTAATTTTTTTATTTGGGCCTTCTCTTTTTTATGGCCTCTTTTCTCTTCTTTTTTTATTTGGGATTCTTTGGCCTCTTTTATTTATTTATTTTCGTCCGGAGTCTCATCCCGACTTGTGGGGGAATCATAGTCTCCATCATCCTTTCCTCACTGGGACAATGCTCTAATAATGATGATCATCGCACTTTTATTTACTTACAACTGAAGAATTACAACTCGATTCTTAGAACAAAATATGACTCTATATGAATGCCTCCGGCGGTGTACCGGGATGTGCAATGACTCATGAGTGACATGTATGGAACAATTATGAACGGTGGCTTTGCTACAAATATGATGTCAACTACATGATCATGCATAGCAATATGACAATGATGGAGCGTGTCATAATAAACGGAACAGTGGAGAGATGCATGGCAATATATCTCGGAATGGCTATGGAAATGCCATAATAGGTAGGTATGGTGGCTGTTTTGAGGAAGGTATATGGTGGGTTTATGGTACCGGCAAAAGGTGCGCGGTATTAGAGAGGCTAGCAATGGTGGAAGGAAGAAAAGTGCGTATGATCCATGGACTCAACCTTAGTCATAAAGAACTCATATACTTATTCCAAAAATCTATAAGTTATCAAAGCAAATTATTACACGCATGCTCCTAGGGGGATAGATTGGTAGGAAAAGACCATCGCTCGTCCACGACCGTCACTCATAAGGAAGACAATCAATATATAAATCATGCTCCGACTTCATCACATAACAGTTCACCATACGTTCATGCTACAGGAATCACAAACTTTAACACAAGTATTTCTCAAATTCACAACTACTCAACTAGCATGACTCTAATATCACCATCTCCATATCTCAAAACAATTATCAAGTATCAAACTTCTCATAGTATTCAACACACTCATAAGAAAAAAAAATATTAATCTTGAATGCCTAACATAATTAAAGAAAATTACCATGCTGTTTTGTAGGAATCTCAAAATAATCTAAGTGAAGCATCAGAGAACAATAGTTTCTATAAAACAAATCCACCGACGTGCTCTAAAAGATATAAGTGAAGCACTAGAGCAAAAACTATATAACTCAAAAGATATAAGTGAAGCACATAGAGTATTCTAACAATTTCCGAATCAAGTGTGACTCTCTCAAAAGGTGTGTACAGAAACGATGATTGAGGAAAACTAACAAATAAATACTCAAATAATACAAGACGCTCCAAGCAAAATATAGCTCCAAGTAAAGTTACCGATGGAAGTAGACGAAAGAGGGGATGCCTTCCGGGGCATCCCCAAGCTTTGGCTTTTAGGTGTCCTTAGATTATCTTGGGGTGCCATGGGCATCCCCAAGCTTAGACTCTTTCCACTCCTTGTTCCATAATCCATCAAATCTTTTACCCAAAACTTGAAAACTTCACAACACAAAACTTAAAGTAGAAAATCTCGCGAGCTCCGTTAGCGAAATAAAACAAAACACCACTTCAAGGTATTGTAATGAACACATTCTTTATTTATATTTTTGTTAAACCTACTGTATTCCAACTTCTCTATGGTTCATAAACTATTTTACTAGCCATAGATTCATCAAAATAAGAAAACAACACACGAAAAACAGAATCTGTCAAAAACAGAACAGTCTGTAGTAATCTGTAACTAACGCAAACTTCTGGAACCTCAAAAATTCTAAAATAAATTGCTGGACGTGAGGAATTTATCTATTAATCATCTGAAAAAAATAATTAACTAAATAGCAATTTCCAAATAAAAATGGCAGCAATTCTCGTGAGCGCTAAAGTTTCTGTTTTTACAGCAAGATCAAAAAGACTTTTCCCAAGTCTTCCCAACGGTTCTACTTGGCACAAACACTAATTAAACACAAAAGCTAAATCATAACATAGGCTATATAAATTATTTATTGATAAACAGGAGCAAAAATCAAGGAACAAAAATAAAATTGGGTTGCCTCCCAACAAGCACTATCATTTAACGCCCCTAGCTAGGCATGATGATTTCAATGATGCTCACATAAAGGATAAGAATTGAAACATAAAGAGAGCATCATGAAGAGTATGAATAGCACATTTAATCCTAACCCACTTCCTATGCATAGGGATTTTTTGAGCAAACAACTTGTGGGAACAAGAATCAACTTGCATAGGAAGGTAAAACAAGGATAACTTCAAGATTTTCAACACATAGAGAGGAAACTTGATATTATTGCAACTCCTACAAGCATATATTCCTCCCTCATAATAATTTTCAGTAGAATCATGAATGAATTCAACAATATAACTATCACATAAAGCATTCTTTTCATTATCTACAAGCATAGAAATTTTATTACTCTCCTCATAAGCAAAATTCTTCTCATGAATAGTAGTGGGAGAAAACTCAACAAAAGAACTATCATGTGAGGCATAATCCAATTAAAAACTAAAATCATGATGACAAGTTTCATGGATATGATTGTTCTTTATAGCATACAAGTCATCACAATAATCATCATAGATAGCAACTTTGTTCTCATAATCAATTGGAACTTCTTCCGGAATAGTGGATTCATCACAAAATAAAGTCATGACCTCTCCAAATCCACTTTTATAATTATCACAATAAGATTCAACATCCTCCAAAATAGTGGGATCATTACTTCCTAAAGTTGACACTCTTCCAAACCCAGTTTCATCAATATAATCATCATAAATAGGAGGCATGCTATAATAATAAATTTGCTCATCAAAACTTGGGGGACAAAAAATATCATCTTCATCAAACATAGCATCCCCAAGCTTGTGGTTTTGCATATCATTAGCATCATGGAAATTCAAGGAATTCATACTAACAACATTGCAATCATGCTCATCATTCAAAGATTTAGTGCCAAACATTCTAATGCATTCTTCCTCTATCACTTGAGCACACTTATCGGAATCCTTATTTTCATGATAGATATAAAAAATATGAAGCATATGAGGTACCCTTAATTCCATATATTTTTTTAGTTTTCTTTTATAAATTAAACTAGGGATAAAACAAGAAACAAAAAGATTTGATTGCAAGATCTAAAGATATACCTTCAAGCTCTAACCTCCCCAGCAACGGCACCAGAAAAGAGCTTGATGTCTACTACACAACCTTCTTCTTGTAGACGTTGTTGGGCCTCCAAGTGCAGAGGTTTGTAGGAAAGTAGCAAATTTCCCTCAAGTGCATGACCTAAGGTTTATCAATCCGTAGGAGGCGTAGGATGAAGATGGTCTCTCTCAAACAACAACGCAACAAAATAACAAAGAGTCTCTTGTGTCCCCAACACACCCAATACAATGGTAAATTGTATAGGCGCACTAGTTCGGCGAAGAGATGGTGATATAAGTGCAATATGGATAGTAGATAATAGTTTTTGTAATATGAAAATATAAAAACAGCAAGGTAACTAATGATAAAAGTGAGCACAAACGGTATTGCAATGCGTTGAAACAAGGCCTAGGGTTCATACTTTCACTAGTGCAAGTTCCCTCAACAATAATAACATAATTGGATCACATAACTATCCCTCAACATGCAACAAAGAGTCACTCCAAAGTCAATAATAGCGGAGAACAAACAAAGAGATTATGGTAGGGTGCGAAACCACCTCAAAGTTATTCTTTCTGATCGATCTATTCAAGAGTCCGTAGTAAAATAACATGAAGCTATTCTTTCCGTTAAATCTATCCTAGAGTTCATACTAGAATAACACCTTAAGACACAAATCAATCAAAACCCTAATGTCACCTAGATACTCCAATGTCACCTCAAGTATCTGCGGGTATGATTATACGATATGCATCACACAATCTCAGATTCATCTATTCAAACCAACACAAAGTACTTCAAAGAGTGCATCAAAGTTTGTACCGGAAAGTTAAGAGGAAAACGTGTGCCAACCCCTATGCATAGGTTCATGGGAGGAACCCGCAAATTGATCACCAAAACATAGATCAAGTGAATCAATAGAATAACCCATTGTCACCACGGTTATCCCAGGCAAGACATACATCAAGTGTTCTCAAATCCTTAAAGACTCAATCTGATAAGATAACTTTAAAGGGAAATCTCAATCCATTACAAGAGAGTAGAGGGGGAGAAACATCATAACATCGAACTATAATGGCAAAGCTCGCAATTCATCAAGATCGTATCACCTCAAAAACACGAGAGAGAGAGGGATCAAACACATAGCTACTGGTATGTACTCTCAGCCCCGAGGGAGAACTACTCCCTCCTCGTCATGGAGAGCACCGGGATGATGAAGATGGCCACCGGTGAGGGGTTCCCCTCTGGAAGGGTGCCGGAACGGGTCTAGATTGGTTTTCGGTGGCTACAAAGGCTTCTGGCGGCGGAACTCCCGATCTATTGTGCTCCCCGAAGTTTTTAGGGTATATGGGTATATATGGGAGGAAGAAGTACGTCGGTGGACCTTCGGGCTGTCCACGAGGCAGGGGCGCGCCCAAGGGGGGTGGGGGCGCCCCCCACCCTCGTGGGCAGCCCGGGACTCTCCTGGTCCAACTCCGATACTCCGTGGGCTTCTTCTGGTCCAAAAATAAGTTCCGTGAAGTTTCAGGTCAATTGGACTCCGTTTGATTTTCCTTTTCTGCGATACTCTAAAACAAGGAAAAAACAGAAACTGGCACTGGGCTCTAGGTTAATAGGTTAGTCCCAAAAATCATATAAAATAGCATATAAAACATCCAAGGTTGATAATATAATAGCATGTAACAATCAAAAATTATAGATACGTTGGAGACGTATCAGCATCCCCAAGCTTAATTCCTGCTCGTCCTCGAGTAGGTAAATGATAAAAACAGAATTTTTGATGTGGAATGCTACCTAATATATTTATCCATGTAGTTCTCTTTATTGTGGCAAGAATATTCAGATCCATAAGATTCAAGACAAAAGTTTAATATTGACATAAAAATAATAATACTTCAAGCATACTAACCAAGTAATCATGTCTTCTCAAAATAACATGGCCAAAGAAATTTATCCCTACAAAATCTTATAGTCTGGCTATGCTCTATCTTCACCACACAAAATATTTAAATCATGCACAACCCCGATGACAAGCCAAGCAATTGTTTCATACTTTTGATGTTCTCAAACTTTTTCAATCTTCACGCAATACATGAGCGTGAGCCATGGACATAGCAGTATATGTGGAATAGAATGGTTGTTGTGGAGAAGACAAAAATGAGAAGATAGCCTCACATCAACTAGGCGTATCAATGGAATATGGAGATGACCATCAATAGATATCAATGTGAGTGAGTAGGGATTGCCATGCAACGGATGCACTAGAGCTATAAGTGTATGAAAGCTCAAAAAGAAACTAAGTGGGTGTGCATCCAACTTGCTTGCTCACGAAGACCTAAGGCATTTTGAGGAAGCCCATCATTGGAATATACAAACCAAGTTCTATAATGAAAAATTCCCACTAGTATATGAAAGTGACAACCTAGGAGACTCTCTATCATGAAGATCATGGTGCTACTTTGAAGCACAAGTGTGGTAAAAGGATAGTAGCATTGCCCCTTCTCTCTTTTTTTCTCGTTTTTTATTTTTTTTATTTGGGCCTTCTCTTTTTTATGGCCTCTTTTCTCTTCTTTTTTTATTTGGGATTCTTTGGCCTCTTTTATTTATTTATTTTCGTCCGGAGTCTCATCCCGACTTGTGGGGGAATGTAACATCCCAATTTTCAATTTGGAATGTTATACATTAGGTCATCATGCATATCATATTTTATTTTGCTTTTGGTTTTGATCCTAGAAAATCCTAAGCAACTCAAGGACCCACGGAGAGAGTTGGGATTTCGTTATTTACATATTTGAGTTTTCTCAAAATTATGTAAACAGGATCATTTGATTTTATTTATTTTATCATCAATTATTTCTATTACAAAAATATGAGAGAGGGAATAAAATGACTTTCCCAAAATATAGAAATATTGAGGATTTAATAAAAAAATCAAATAAGATTTATTTTGGAGTTTTTCGGTATTTTTAATTGAATTTAGGAAAAATGCGCGTTTTTCAAAGTTGTAGTTTGGGCCCAGATAAATGTTCACTTTATCGGGCTTGATTTTAGAAACCCGAGAAAATTTATTTTGTGATTTTTGGAGTCCGTTTAGTATTTCTTTTTATTTTTTCTTCCGAGTGTAGTTATTAAAAAAAACGAAACCGACTTTGGGCTGTACCCGAGCGGGACTCCGCCCGGGGGCGCCTTTATATAGCACCGCACCCGAGCCCCCAGCCCACACCAGCCCCGCGCCCGATCCGCCGCCGCCGCCGCCGGAGCAGCGCGTCGCCCGAGGTTCGCCGCCAACTCGACTTCCGTGCCGAATTTCTTTTAAAAAAATTATATTTTTTTTCTTGTCGGTTTTATTTTCGATTTTTTTATTATTTTATTTTTTTTAATATTATATATTTTTGGATTAGGTTAATTACTGATTAATCTGTTCGTCGTTTTTCTTTTTCGTCGGATTTTTCGCGGTTATTTTCTGATCGCGATTTCTGATCCGATTTTCGTTTTAGTATAACTTTTCGCTCGTTTATCGGAATCAGGCGATTCAAGCGCCTGGAGTTTCGTCTCGAAACCCTCTTTCCGAATAATCAACTTAAACAAGTTTTTGCTACTGTAAAATTTGCCCTAGATCCAGATTACTAGAACGAAGTTGTTTTCTTTCGCCGTTTGACTTTCTTTTGCTTCGTTCGATTTGATTCTTTTTGCAAACCAGGGTTCTTAAGTTGAACTTTCTGGTTAGATCTTCTATTTGAAGTTTTACCTGTGCATTAGATGAGTGCTTATTGTATGCTTGTTGTTTGTCTGCGATAGAATACCCGGAGTGCGCCGCCTGTTACTTCGAATCTCTAGGTTTCGCGGATAATCAGCAAGCAAGTAACACTTTGATCATACCTTTTTCTACAACCCAGTTTTATTGCATTAGATCAATCCTCACACATTGCATGATTAGGATCTAATTAAATTGTGGGATGGGAAGTAGATGAGGTAGTACCTATTACCTGTTTATTATCAAACCTTTGGGAGTTACTTCTGTGTTTGCTTTATGCCATGCTATGCTAGTAGACGTGGATTGGGTGAGTGATATCCATGACAGATGTGACATTGTTAATTAATGGTTTATCTAAGGTGGCAACCTAACACACATCTGGGTGGATTGAGGCACCTGGGTATTCCAGGACTTGCCTGTTTTTCTTTTGGACTGCCACCCAGGCTCAAAGGGATCATGAGATTATTCATACTAGAAACTTCTGTGTGCAGCCACAAGCCATTATGGGCTCTGGCATAGTTGATTAAGTCGTGCGAACTCTTACAGGGTAGACTAGCAGATGTAGGGGAAAGTAGGTGTACCGGTCTATCCATCGTAAGGTGCTAGCGCTTCTGAAAGACTGTGTCTCGGTCATCCGTTTCTCAAACACCATGTAGTGCGAGAAATCCAACGGAGGCGATCGAGTCTTGTGGGGAAAAGTGTGCAAACCTCTGCAGAGTGTATAAACTAATCATGATTAGCCGTGTCCCCGGTTATGGACATCTTGAGTATCTAGTACGTGGATTATCATGTGAATCTCAACATGTTACTCTAAAGTAAATTTTGTTGGGTTTAATGATGTTACTTAATTGGGATTGAGAATGCTGTCGACCATTCTCAATGTTTAACAACCACCATGATAGTAATTAAATTTATTCCTTTGAAGTAGGGAAAAATTGGCTTTACGCAAAAACCGTAACCATAGAGCTTTCCACCAGCCAAATATGCATATAGTATAGCTGTTGCATTCCATTACTCTCTATGTGTTACCTTGCCAGCATATTCCATGTGCTGACCCATTTTCGGGCTGCAACGTTAATGTTGCAGACTTTTCAGACGACGATTAAGAATTTTTTAGGTCGTGGATCTATACTCAGTGATGCCGTTGGAGTTGATGGACTCACTTACCTTCCAAGCCTTCCGCTGTTATCGTTATTAGATGGCCTTAAGCCATATTTATTGTAATAAGTTCTCTTTTGAGACACTCGATGTAATAAGTGTGTGTTTGCTACTCTGCTATAAATCCTCCGAGTACTGTGTGGTGTCAGCATTACTGATCCAGGGATGACACCGGAGCACAGAGATCAGACTGTTTGAGGTCTGGTCGCTACAGAGATGGTATCAGAGCACACGCTGACTGTAGGACACGACCACTAAGCTAAAGACCTAGATCACTACTCATTCTCTTCTCTTCTGACTTCTCATCTTTCTACTCTTTAGGATGGCGGATGCAAGGAACAAGTTCACACAACCAGATGAAGATACACCCTTTGGACGCCACTTGAAGGAAGTCACTAGATACCTGAACATAGGAGTACCAAGTTTCACGGGAACCTACAACACCACTTTACCTGAAGAAGAGCGCTGGATGATTCAAGTTCAAGTTCCAGGAAGGACGTTCATGCCAGTCACTGAGCCCATAGAGTTTTCTTTTGATGCACCAACTTGGAGTCTAGGAAAGAGTATGGCAGCTCACATCGCCATGGGACGCATTGGAGAAGTCTACCGCAAGGATCTTAAGGATACTATCTACCAGATTTGTGGGCGCCGAGATGAACACTAGGAGATGATCAGCACCAGGAAAGATAGATCAATTGCAGCTTTTATCCAGGAGTTAAACCAGCACATTCGACGACAGGAGAATTAGATGTGCGCCGACATGATAGATCTGAAGAAGGCTAAGACTAGAATCAAGGAACTGGAGGAAGAACTCAAGGCTACACGTGAAGATTATGAAGAAGAAATTGAAGTATTGGTGGAGAAGAATGACGATCTGATCAAGAAGATTGGCATGGGAGGCCCGACACCAGTAGATGAAGACGAAGAACCCAAGGAGATTAGCCCGGAAGACTACATCATCATCGACGGCACCGACTCGGAAGCAGATAGTAGTGATGATGATTATGTTGATGAAGCAGGAGCAGATATCATGGAGTCTACAACCATAGAGTATTTCTAGTAGACCACCTCATCAGTAGTAGTAGTCCACCATGTAAATATAGTAGTCCGAGCACTCTTGCGATAGCTAGATCGATTGTATGCCTTTGTTTGATTGAATGAAGTGAATTGTTTGCTTTTGCCTCATGTGCATATGGATAGTGTTTTCTCTTTAGACCCCCTCTATTCTTATATCTCATCTTTTCTAAACCCTCAGATGCCTCCGAGACGTGACCCCGGATTTGCCTTTCCGCCGGAGCTCACCCAGTTGATCCAGCAGCAGAACACCCTGATGCAGTTGCTAGTTCAGAATCAGAATCAGGGGAACCACAACAACAACCCACCACCACCACCTGTTGACCACTTAACCCGTTTTCTTAGGCTGAATCTGCCGGTGTTTTCCAGTAGCACCGAGCCGATAGTAGCAGATGATTGGCTCCGAAAGATAGCTAGGGATTTGACCACAGCAGGATGCACAGATGCGGAGAATGTGAAGTTTGCCGCACATCAGTTAGAAGGACCCGCAGCATCCTGGTGGGAGAATTTCACAGCCACCTTCCCAGTCGACAGTGTCACATGGGATCAGTTTCAGCAGGCTTTTCGTACTGCCCATGTTTCAGCAGGAGCAATGGCCATGAAGAAGCGTGAGTTTCGTAACTTGCGCCAAGGAGGACGGACAGTTGGCCAGTATGTGGAGGAGTCTAGTAAACTAGCACGTTATGCCCCAGATGACGTTGCTACGGATGCAGCTAAGCAGGAGAAGTTCCTGGAAGGACTGAATGATGAGTTGAGTATGCAGTTGATGGTAGCCACCTTCAACAACTACCAGGAGTTGGTAGATCGTGCTCTTATGATTGAAGGGAAGCAGCAGCAAATTGAGAACGGCAAGAGGAAGTATGGACAAGGAAAGTATAATTCAGGAGCTCAGCAGAAGCCATGTTTTACCCCTAGACCGGGAGGACATTTTCAGCATACCCATGGAGTAGGTAGCTCGCACAATCACAATGGCACCAAGAATGGTAATGGGAATGGAGGAAGCAATGGACAGAACCGCAACACCCCATCAACCCCAGCCAAGAGAGATCTGAGTCAAGTCACCTGTTTCAAGTGTTCCAAGACCGGACATTATGCCAATGAATGTCCTGAAGGCCAAAACGGCAATGGAAGCTCTGGAAAGAAGCCGAACCCTTTCAACAGGGGACAGGTGAACCACGTTAATGTGGAGGAGGTTGAAGCTCAGCCCGATGCAGTAATAGGTAAGTTTTTGGTTAAGTCATTTACTGCACTCGTTCTTTTTGATACTGGAGCATCGCATTCATACATATCAAGGGGATTGGTGGAAAAGTATAGCCTGCCCACTAGGGTTCTTAAAACACCTATGCTAGTAAGCTCGCCAGGAGTAGAGTACATGGCCAGTCAAGGATGTTTTCAAGTGCCATTAGGTATAGGAAGGCATGTTTTCCCAACGGATTTAATTATTCTGGAATCCCAAGGTCTGGATGTGATTCTTGGTATGGATTGGCTGTTGATGTATGGAGGAAATATCGATTGCGCCAGTAAGACAATTTTGCTTACCACCCCAGAAGGAATAAGGATCAAGTATGTATCCCGGCATGCGCCAAACAGGACACAAGTAAATTCCTTATCAGGAGTTGTACAGGAGGAAGTACCAGTGGTAAAGGATTTTCCTGATGTATTTCCCAAAGAGTTGCCAGGCATGCCACCTGATAGAGACATTGAGTTTTTGATTGAGCTTTTGCCAGGCACTGGGCCAATATCGAAGCGACCATATAGGATGCCCGCAAAAGATTTGGTGGAAATTAAGAAGCAGATTAAGGAGTTACTGGATAAAGGTTACATTCGCCCAAGTTCTTCGCCTTGGGGATTCACCAGTACTTCTAGTAGAGAAGAAGGATGGATCGTTAAGGATGGTTGTTGACTATCGAGGATTGAATGAAGTAACAATCAAGAACAAGTACCCGCTACCAATGATCAATGATCTGTTTGATCGATTGCAAGGAGCTAAAGTGTTTTCCAAGATCGATTTGCGATCAGGGTACCATCAGTTGAAGATTCGAGAGCAGGACATACCTAAGACAACGTTCACCACAAGATATGGACTGTATGAGTATACCGTTATGTCATTTGGACTGACTAACGCGCCTGCCTATTTTATGAACATGATGAACAAAGTGTTTATGGAGTTTTTGGATAAGTTCGTCGTAGTGTTCATTGATGATATCCTGGTTTATTCAAAGAATGAAGAGGAACATAAGGAAAATTTGCGATTGGTACTTGGAAAGCTCAGAGAACATCAATTATATGCCAAGTTCAGCAAATGTGAGTTTTGGTTGAAGGAAGTAGGATTCCTCGGACACGTTATATCCGGAGAAGGTATAGCAGTAGATCCCGCTAAAGTTGAAACCGTGACCAAGTGGGAAGCACCAACAACAGTTGGAGAGATCCGGAGTTTTCTGGGACTCGCAGGATACTACCGGAGATTTATTGAGAACTTCTCAAAGATTGCGAAGCCTATGACGGAGTTGCTGAAGAAGGATACTAAGTTAAAATGGACTGAGGAGTGTGAGGCTAGTTTCCAGGAGTTGAAGAAACGCTTGGTTACCTCACCAGTGTTGATTTTGCCAGAACAAACCAAGGATTATGAGGTGTATTGCGACGCTTCACGTCGAGGACTTGGAGCAGTGCTTATGCAGGAAGGGAGAGTTGTTTGGTATGCTTCACGACAACTGAAGCCACACGAATTGAATTATGCCACGCATGATTTGGAGTTAGCAGCCGTAGTGCATGCATTGAAGACATGGAGACATTTCCTCATTGGAAACCATTGTGAGGTGTACACGGATCATAAGAGTTTGAAGTACATTTTCACACAGAAGGAGTTGAACCTCAGACAAAGGAGATGGTTGGAGCTCATCAAGGATTATGATATGAAATTTCATTATCACCCCGGGAAGGCTAATGTAGTAGCTGATGCATTAAGCCGCAAGAGCCATGTAAATACGTTAATGATGGGAGAAATACCCAAGGAGTTAGCAGTAAATCTTCGTGAACTATGTTTGGAAATAGTTCCGAGAGGCTATGTAGCAGCGTTGGAAATCCAGTCAACTTTAATGGACAAAATCAGAAAGGCTCAGCAATCTGACAAGGAGATTGCTTCTATAAAGGAGAAAATGAGCCAAGGAAAAGCTAAAGGATTTCGTGAGAGTGAGCACGACACCCTATGGTTTGAAGACCGTGTTTATGTACCCAATGACCCAGAGATCAGAAAGTTGATTCTACAAGAGGCACATGATTCACCGTATTCGATTCACCCAGGAAATACCAAGATGTATTTGGATTTGAAGAATATTTTCTGGTGGACCGGAATGAAGAAGGATATTGCGGAGTATGTAGCAGTTTGTGACGTATGTCAGAGAGTAAAGGAAGAGCATCAGAAGCCAGCAGGATTGTTGCAACCATTGCCGATACCCGAATGAAAGTGGGATAAGTTAGGCATGGATTTTATCACGGGATTACCAAGGACTCGTTCAGGCTATGACTCAATTTGGGTTGTAGTTGATCGATTGACGAAGGTAGCACATTTCATCCCAGTAAAGACCACTTACACCAGTGCTAAGTTGGCAAACATATACATGACCAGGATCGTATGTTTGCATGGAGTTCCGAGGAGCATCGTATCAGATAGAGGAACCCAGTTTACCTCAAAGTTCTGGAAGCAGTTGCATGAGACTTTGGGTACTAGGCTAGAATTTAGTACAGCTTTTCATCTGCAGACAGATGGACAGACCGAGAGAGTCAATCAGATTTTGGAGGATATGCTGAGAGCTTGTGCGCTAGATTATGGATCTAGTTGGGACGATAATTTGCCATATGCAGAGTTCTCTTACAATAATAGCTATCAGACTAGTTTGAAGATGGCCCCTTTCGAAGCTTTGTACGGAAGGAGGTGCAGGACACCATTGTCATGGGACGAAGTTGGAGACCGCCAGTTGTTTGGACCTGACTTGATTAAGGAGTCTGAACAGAAGGTGAAGTTGATTCGCGATAGGCTCAAGGTAGCCCAGTCCAGGAAGAAGAGCTATGCAGATTCTAAATGCAAGGAGACGGTTTACGAAGTTGGAGACAGAGTTTATCTTCGAGTATCTCCACTTCGAGGGATTAAGCGCTTTGGAGTTAAGGGGAAGTTAGCGCCATGATTTGTAGGGCCATATCGAGTTTTGAAGCGTATGGGAGAAGTGGCCTACAAGTTGGAATTGCCAGAAGGATTGACAGGAGTTCATGATGTGTTCCACGTTTCTCAGTTGAAAAAGCGTCACGCGGAGATGGCTGACATACCTTTGAGAGACACAGTGCCATTGGAAGCAATTCAGTTGGATAACAATTTGACCTATGAGGAGAAACCAGTCAAGATTCTTGAGTTTGCCAGCCGAGTTACTCGCAGCAAGGTTATCAAGTTTTGCAAAGTTCAGTGGAGCCACCACACAGAGGATGAAGCCATCTGGGAGCGAGAGGAAGATTTGCTCAAGGACCACCCTCACCTATTTTCTAGCCAACCCGAATCTCGAGGGCGAGATTCATCTTAAGGGGGGTAGGTTTGTAACATCCCAAATTTTCAATTTGGAATGTTATACATTAGGTCATCATGCATATCATATTTTATTTTTCTTTTGGTTTTGATCCTAGAAAATCCTAAGCAACTCAAGGACCCACGGAGAGAGTTGGGGATTTCGTTATTTACATATTTGAGTTTTCTCAAAATTATGTAAACAGGATCATTTGATTTTATTTATTTTATCATCAATTATTTCTATTACAAAAATATGAGAGAGGGAATAAAATGACTTTCCCAAAATATAGAAATATTAAATATTTAATAAAAAAATCAAATAAGATTTATTTCGGAGTTTTTCGGTATTTTTAATTGAATTTAGGAAAAATGCGCGTTTTTCAAAGTTGTAGTTTGGGCCCAGATAAATGTTCACTTTATCGGGCTTGATTTTAGAAACCCGGGAAAATTTATTTCGTGATTTTTGGAGTCCATTTAGTATTTATTTTTATTTTTTCTTCCGAGCGTAATTATTAAAAAAACGAAACCGACTTTGGGCCGTACCCGAGCGGGACTCCGCCCGGGGGCGCCTTTATATAGCGCCGCACCCGAGCCCCCAGCCCACACCAGCCCCGCGCCCGATCCGCCGCCGCCACCGCCGGAGCAGCGCGCCGCCCGAGGTTCGCCGCCGCCTCGACTTCGATGCCGAATTTCTTTAAAAAAATTATATATTTCTTCTCGTCGGTTTTATTTTCGAAATTTTTTATTATTATTATTTTATTTTATTTATTTTATTTATTTTTGGATTAGGTTAATTACCGATTAATCTGTTCGTCGTTTTTCTTTTTCGTCGGATTTTTCGCGGTTATTTTCTAATCGCGATTTCTGATCCGATTTTCGTTTTAGTATAGCTTTTCGCTCGTTTATCGGAATCAGGCGATTCAAGCGCCTGGAGTTTCGTCTCGAAACCCTCTTTCCGAATAATCAACTTAAACAAGTTTTTGCTACTGTAAAATTTGCCCTAGATCCAGATTACTAGAACGAAGTTATTTTCTTTCGCCGTTTGACTTTCTTTTGCTTCGTTCGATTTGATTCTTTTTGCAAACCAGGGTTCTTAAGTTGAACTTTCTGGTTAGATCTTCTATTTGAAGTTTTACATGTGCATTAGATGAGTGCTTATTGTATTCTTGTTGTTTGTCTACGATAGAATACCCGGAGTGCGCCGCCTGTTACTTCGAATCTCTAGGTTTCGCGGATCATCAGCAAGGCAAGTAACACTTTGATCATACCTTTTTCTACAACCCAGTTTTATTGCATTAGATCAATCCTCACACATTGCATGATTAGGATCTAATTAAATTGTGGGATGGGCAGTAGATGAGGTAGTACCTATTACCTGTTTATTATCAAACCTTTGGGAGTTACTTCTGCGTTTGCTTTATGCCATGCTATGCTAGTAGACGTGGATTGGGTGAGTGATATCCATGACAGATGTGACATTGTTAATTAATGGTTTCTCTAAGGTGGCAACCTAACACACATCTGGGTGGATTGAGGCACCTGGGTATTCCAGGACTTGCCTGTTTTTCTTTTGGACCGCCACCCAGGCTCAAAGGGATCATGAGATTATTCATACTAGAAACTTCCGTGTGCAGCCACAAGCCATTATGGGCTCTGGAATAGTTGATTAAGTCGTGCGAACTCTTACAGGGTAGACTAGCAGATGTAGGGGAAAGTAGGTGTACCGGTCTATCCATCGTAAGGTGCTAGCGCTTCTGAAAGACTGTGTCTCGGTCATCCGTTTCTCAAACACCATGTAGTGCGAGAAATCCAACGGAGGTGATCGAGTCTTGTGGGGAAAAGTGTGCAAACCTCTGCAGAGTGTATAAACTAATCATGATTAGCTGTGTCCCCGGTTATGGACATCTTGAGTATCTAGTACGTGGATTATCATGTGAATCTCAACATGTTACTCTAAAGTAAATTTTGTTGGGTTTAATGATGTTACTTAATTGGGATTGAGAATGCTGTCAACCATTCTCAATGTTTAACAACCACCATGATAGTAATTAAATTTATTCCTTTGAAGTAGGGAAAAATTGGCTTTACGCAAAAACCGTAACCATAGAGCTTTCCACCAGCCAAATATGCATATAGTATAGCTGTTGCATTCCATTACTCTCTATGTGTTACCTTGCCAGCATATTCCATGTGCTGACCCATTTTCAGGCTGCAACGTTAATGTTTTAGACTTTTCAGACGACGATTAAGGAGTTTTTAGGTCGTGGATCTATACTCAGTGATGCCGTTGGAGTTGATGGACTCACTTACCTTCCAAGCCTTCCGCTGTTATCGTTATTAGATGGCCTGAAGCCATATTTATTGTAATAAGTTCTCTTTTGAGACACTCGATGTAATAAGTGTGTGATTGCTACTCTGCTATAAATCCTCCGAGTACTGTGTGGTGTAACCATTACTGATCCAGGGATGACACCGGAGCACAGAGATCAGACTGTTTGTGGTCTGGTCGCTACAGGGAATCATAGTCTCCATCATCCTTTCCTCACTGGGACAATGCTCTAATAATGATGATCATCGCACTTTTATTTACTTACAACTCAAGAATTACAACTCGATTCTTAGAACAAAATATGACTCTATATGAATGCCTTCGGCGGTGTACCGGGATGTGCAATGACTCATGAGTGACATGTATGGAACAATTATGAACGGTGGCTTTGCCACAAATACGATGTCAACTACATGATTATGCATAGCAATATGACAAGATGGAGCATGTCATAATAAACGGAACGGTGGAGAGTTGCATGGCAATATATCTCAGAATGGCTATGGAAATGCCATAATAGGTAGATATGGTGGCTGTTCTGAGGAAGGTATATGGTGGGTTTATGGTACCGGCAAAAGGTGCGCGGTATTAGAGAGGCTAGCAATGGTGGAAGGAAGAAAAGTGCGTATGATCCATGGACTCAACCTTAGTCATAAAGAACTCATATACTTATTGCAAAAATCTATAAGTTATCAAAGCAAAGTATTACACGCATGCTCCTAGGGGGATAGATTGGTAGGAAAAGACCATCGCTCGTCCACGACCGTCACTCATAAGGAAGACAATCAATATATAAATCATGCTCCGACTTCATCACATAACAGTTCACCATACGTGCATGCTACAGGAATCACAAACTTTAACACAACTATTTCTCAAATTCACAACTACTCAACTAGCATGACTCTAATATCACCATCTCCATATCTCAAAACAATTATCAAGTATCAAACTTCTGATAGTATTCAACACACTCATAAGAAAAAAAATATTAATCTTGAATGCCTAACATAATTAAAGCAAATTACCATGCTGTTTTGTAGGAATCTCAAAATAATCTATGTGAAGCATCAGAGAACAATAGTTTCTATAAAACAAATCCACCGACGTGCTCTAAAAGATATAAGTGAAGCACTAGAGCAAAAACTATATAACTCAAAAGATATAAGTGAAGCACATAGAGTATTCTAACAATTTCCGAATCAAGTGTGACTCTCTCAAAAGGTGTGTACAGAAACGATGATTGAGGAAAACTAACAAATAAATACTCAAATAATACAAGACGCTCCAAGCAAAATATAGCTCCAAGTAAAGTTACCGATGGAAGTAGACGAAAGAGGGGATGCCTTCCGGGGCATCCCCAAGCTTTGGCTTTTAGGTGTCCTTAGATTATCTTGGGGTGCCATGGGCATCCCCAAGCTTAGACTCTTTCCACTCCTTGTTCCATAATCCATCAAATCTTTTACCCAAAACTTGAAAACTTCACAACACAAAACTTAAAGTAGAAAATCTCGCGAGCTCCGTTAGCGAAATAAAACAAAACACCACTTCAAGGTATTGTAATGAACACATTCTTTATTTATATTGTTGTTAAACCTACTTTATTCCAACTTCTCTATGGTTTATAAACTATTTTACTAGCCATAGATTCATCAAAATAAGCAAACAACACATGAAAAACAGAATCTGTCAAAAATAGAACAGTCTGTAGTAATCTGTAACTAACGCAAACTTCTGGAACCTCAAAAATTCTAAAATAAATTGCTGGACGTGAGGAATTTATCTATTAATCATCTGAAAAAATTAATTAACTAAATAGAAATTTCCAAATAAAAATGGCAGCAATTCTCGTGAGCGCTAAAGTTTCTGTTTTTTACAGCAAGATCAAAAAGACTTTTCCCAAGTCTTCCCAACGGTTCTACTTGGCACAAACACTAATTAAACACAAAAGCTAAATCATAACAGAGGCTATATAAATTATTTATTGCTAAACAGGAGCAAAAAGCAAGGAACAAAAATAAAATTGGGTTGCCTCCCAACAAGCACTATCGTTTAACGCCCCTAGCTAGGCATGATGATTTCAATGATGCTCACATAAAGGATAAGAATTGAAACATAAAGAGAGCATCATGAAGAGTATGAATAGCACATTTAATCCTAACCCACTTCCTATGCATAGGGATTTTTTGAGCAACCAACTTGTGGGAACAAGAATCAACTTGCATAGGAAGGTAAAACAAGGATAACTTCAAGATTTTCAACACATAGAGAGGAAACTTGATATTATTGCAACTCCTACAAGCATATATTCCTCCCTCATAATAATTTTCAGTAGCATCATGAATGAATTCAACAATATAACTATCACATAAAGCATTCTTTTCATGATCTGCAAGCATAGAAATTTTATTACTCTCCTCATAAGCAAAATTCTTCTCATGAATAGTAGTGGGAGAAAACTCAACAAAATAACTATCATGTGAGGCATAATCTAATTGAAAACTAAAATCATGATGACAAGTTTCATGGATATGATTGTTATTTATAGCATACAAGTCATTACTTCCTAAAGTTGACACTCTTCCAAACCCAGTTTCATCAATATAATCATCATAAATAGGAGGCATGCTATAATAATAAATTTGCTCATCAAAACTTGGGGGACAAAAAATATCATCTTCATCAAACATAGCATCCTCAAGCTTGTGGCTTTGCATATCATTAGCATCATGGATATTCAAGGAATTCATACTAACAACATTGCAATCATGCTCATCATTCAAAGATTTAGTGCCAAACATTCTAATGCATTCTTCCTCTAGCACTTGAGCACACTTATCAGAATCCTTATTTTCATGATAGATATTAAAAATATGAAGCATATGAGGTACCCTTAATTCCATATATTTTTTTAGTTTTCTTTTATAAAATAAACTAGGGATAAAACAAGAAACAAAAAGATTTGATTGCAAGATCTAAAGATATACCTTCAAGCGCTAACCTCCCCAGCAACGGCACCAGAAAAGAGCTTGATGTCTACTACACAACCTTCTTCTTGTAGACGTTGTTGGGCCTCCAAGTGCAGAGGTTTGTAGGACAGTAGCAAATTTCCCTCAAGTGGATGACCTAAGGTTTATCAATCCGTAGGAGGCGTAGGATGAAGATGGTCTCTCTCAAACAACCATGCAACCAAATAACAAGGAGTCTCTTGTGTCCCCAACACACCCAATACAATGGTAAATTGTATAGGTGCACTAGTTCGATGAAGAGATGGTGATACAAGTGCAATATGGATAGTAGATAATAGGTTTTGTAATATGGAAAATATAAAAACAGCAAGGTAACTAATGATAAAAGTGAGCACAAACAGTATTGCAATGCGTTGAAACAAGGCCTAGGGTTCATACTTTCACTAGTGCAAGTTCCCTCAACAATAATAAAATAATTGGATCACATAACTATCCCTCAACATGCAACAAAGAGTCACTTCAAAGTCACTAATAGCGGAGAACAAATGAAGAGATTATGGTAGGGTACGAAACCACCTCAAAGTTATTCTTTCTGATCGATCTATTCAAGAGTCCATAGTAAAATAACATGAAGCTATTCTTTTCGTTCAATCTATCCTAGAGTTCATACTAGAATAACAACTTAAGACACAAATCAATCAAAACCCTAATGTCACCTAGATACTCCAATGTCACCTCAAGTATCTGCGGGTATGATTATACGATATGCATCACACAATCTCAGATTCATCTATTCAAACCAACACAAAGTACTTCAAAGAGTGCACCAAAGTTTCTACCGGAAAGTTAAGACGAAAACGTGTGCCAACCCCTATGCATAGGTTCATGGGCGGAACCCGCAAATTGATCACCAAAACATACATCAAGTGAATCAATAGAATAACCCATTGTCACCACGGTTATCCTAGGCAAGACATACATCAAGTGTTCTCAAATCCTTAAAGACTCAATCTGATAAGATAACTTCAAAGGGAAAACTCAATCCATTACAAGAGAGTAGAGGGGGAGAAACATCATAACATCCAACTATAATGGCAAAGCTCGCGATTCATCAAGATCATATCAGCTCAAGAACACGAGAGAGAGAGAGATCAAACACATAGCTACTGGTACGTACTCTCAGCCCCGAGGGAGAACTACTCCCTCCTCGTCATGGAGAGCACCGGGATGATGAAGATGGCCACCGGTGAGGGGTTCCCCCTCCGGCAGGGTGCTGGAACGGGTCTAGATTGGTTTTCGGTGGCTACGGAGGCTTTTGGCGGTGGAACTCCCGATCTATTGTGCTCCCCGAAGTTTTTAGGGTATATGGGTATATATGGGAGGAAGAAGTACGTCGATGGACCTTCGGGCTGTCCACGAGGCAGGGGGGCGTGCCCAGGGGGGTAGGCGCGCCCCCACCCTCGTGGGCAGCCCGGGACTCTCCTGGTCCAACTCCCATACTTCGTGGGCTTCTTCTGGTCCAAAAATAAGTTCCTTGAAGTTTCAGGTCAATTGGACTCCGTTTGATTTTCCTTTTCTGCGATACTCTAAAACAAGGAAAAAACAGAAACTGGCACTGGGCTCTAGGTTAATAGGTTAGTCCCAAAAATCATATAAAATAGAATATAAATGCATATAAAACATCCAAGGTTGATAATATAATAACATGGAACAATAAAAAATTATAGATACGTTGGAGACATATCTCGCGCCAAGGAAGCGGGCAATGACGTTGACTACGTTGCCATGCTGAAGGCTTCATGTCAGCAGGCTCGCGTATTACTGTATCTCAGGAAAGCTGGCTACGACGTCTAGCTCGTTAACAGTGACGGCTTCATGCGGGCCATGTCACAGGTTAACCGGTCCATCCCCTATTGGAAATATGCCCTAGAGGCGATAATAAAGTGGTTATTATTATATTTCCTTGTTGATGATAATTGTCTATTGTTCATGCTATAATTGTATTAACCAGAAACCATAATACATGTGTGAATACATAGATCACAACGTGTCCCTAGTGAGCCTCTATTTGGCTAGCTCATTGATCAATAGATGGTTGTGGTTTCCTAACCATGGACACTGGGATGTCATTGATAATAGGGTCACATCATTAGGAGAATGATGTGATGGACAAGACCCAATCCTAAGCATAGCACAAGATCGTGTAGTTCGTTTGCTAGAGCTTTTCTAATGTCAAGTATCGTTTCCTTAGACCATGAGATTGTGCAACTCCCGGATACCGTAGGAGTGCTTTGGGTGCATCAAACGTCACAACGTAATTGGGTGACTATTGTAACAGCCTGGCTTTTGGGCCTTTTCTTTTTCTTTTGATTTGTTGGTTTTTGCTATGTTTTTCTTTTTGGAGTGGTTATGTGGCCTTGCCACTTGGGAAATCATCCTCATTCCCCTCCCAGGTGGCTCATCATTCTCAAAACCTTGCCAAGATCATGTCACTTCACTCTTTGACCAAACCCTAGAATCTTTTTCTAGGGAATATTCCTTTTTCTATTAAAGGAATAACCTTGTCTGCCCTAGGTTGTCAAGCAACCTATATTTCTGTCACTCCCAAAAATCCCAATTAATTCTCATAATTTCTTTGGGTCATATGTTGCTAAAATATGCCCAAATTTTCCTGCCCTAGCCCAAGAATAATTCCCCAATAATTATTCTTCATTTCTGTCCAATGTGGCTTACAAGGACGCAAGAGAGTTTATACTAGTTCGGCCCCTTCAATGAAGGTAAAAGCCTACGTCTAGTTGTGATGGAATTGATGGGTGTTTCGATGACTAGGGAGCAAATAAGCTTCGCCTATGTCTCGAGTTGTTGTCTGTCCTTGAACCGCCGCCGGGTCGTCCCCTATATACATGGGGACGCCCGTCGGTTTACAGAGTCCCGATACCGGCTCATAAATGCGTCCGGTTCGGTCTCCACTATTCCTAACTTATAACACAAGTTACATACCGACGCCGGTTTATAGCTATAGGCCTTAAACCGATTATGGGCCTTTAGCCCTCATCTGCCCTCATGGGCTTTTATCACACTCAACTACTGATGAAGTTAACCCGGCTTGTCCTGGCCGGTTTACGCCCAGTAGTAATATCCCCAACATTAGGCCCCAAATTTATTTGAACAGCTTCATGTCAATCCTTAGCAAACATCTTCATCTTCAACATCTTCTTGTATTTTGTTGAACCGCCGTGATGTCATCTTCTCTGCTCGCGGTAGACCGGTGTGACGTCACTGGTTATAAAGAACCTTATCCTGTTAACAAGCCTGCGACAATTAAGGCCGCAACTTTGTTTCCAAACTCGCAGCTCCTTGATTCTCGCGCCTAACATATCCCTTTCTTTATAAATAGGACCGAAGGGTCATTTCCTTTCTGTTTCCCTCCGACCCCTTCTGCTTCATCTTCCTCGCGTCGCCCAGCTTCGGAGCTCCGCCACCACCGTCGACCTCTGCATCAACCTTGGCCGCTGCATCAACCTGAGCACACCAGAGCATCGCGGCGACCTTCCGCTTCTTCCTCAGCTCCGGTAAATCTTCTTTCCTTTCCCCCGAAGAGATCTGTTCTAGGGTTTCCTCGTTCGTCGAAGTTCATCGAGACTCTGGCGCTGTTCTTCCTTTGTTTCTTCTTTATCCCATGAACAAAACTTCAAACCTGATGTATTCTCCGTAATGGCTTATCTTCTGTTACCAAAGCAAACCTTTATGCGCATAAAACACTGATCTGGTCCCTTGTGAATTGCTTTGAGATCAACCTTTTAGGTTTAAATCCTTTTATTTTCCTGTCTTACGGTAGATCCAAAATTTCACTGCGACCTTATGAAATCTGTTTTTACCTTCCTTAGTCATTCTTGCCTTAGATCTGTATCCTCTTTACCACATAGGAGGTTCACCTTTGAAAAAGCAATCTATCATATATCATTAGTCCCCTTGTTGAACCGCCGGGATGCTGTTGCTTCATAAACTCCGGTTTAGATAGATCTGTTTCCGGTTTAACATTGCACATATCAATGTACTTTGTAGATTTCATCATGGCCAAGCAAGTGTATGAGTGCAATTGGGTCCCTTCTCGCGTCACAGAGGATCAACTGGACGATTTAGTCCTGATTGGCGCCTTGGGCAGCAAAGACACCGTCCATTGGAGGGCTCCTGGCAAAGAATGCCCCCCCACACCTCGAGAAGGAGAGGTTGTTGTTTTCATAGACCACTTAGCCCGGGGTTTTAAGCCGCCCGGTTCTAAATTCTACCGGGATGTTCTAGCTGATTTCCAACTCCATCCGCAAGACACTGGCCCCAACTCTGTTACAAATATGTGCCACTTCCAAGTGCTCTGTGAGGTGTTCTTTCAAGAGGACCCCATAGTGGAATTATTCAGAGATCTTTTCCATCTAAACCGCCGTACTGAGTTTACTGATGGCTCTAATACGGAGTTGGGTGGCAGGGTGATTCAAAAAAGGAAAGAGGTCACATACCCTCATGCCAAGCTGCACAGTCACCCCAAGGAGTGGAATCAGACATGGTTCTACTGCAAAGACACCTCCCCTGCTGGTGAGAATCCCTTGCCTGGCTTTCGTCCGGAGCGGCTAAGCAATACCCATCCTTTTCCTCAACGATTGACTGCCCAGGAGAGAAGCAAATATGCTCCTCAGCTGTCAAAGCTCAGGGCCTTTATGGCCAACGGGTTAACAGGGGTTGACCTTGCTCGCTGTTGGATATCATGGAGCATACTGCCCCTTAGTCAGCGCTCCCGTTTGATGTGCGAATATACTGATAGTGTGGATGACCCACTGCGACATTCAAGACTCCAACTCTCTAGTGAAGAAATCACAAAGGCTGTGCGTAAGATACTGAATGAACCGGAGCTCATCTGCGCTAGAACCGGCCTGCTTCCCTTCTGTGCCACCAACAAACCGCCAGCTGTAAGACTTTGATTTTTCTCTTTGCTGAATCTGTTATTGATATGTCTGGTCATTGTTTTTAATATCAGTGTCTGCATAACCAGGGCGATGATCCTTTTTGGAGCAAAAAGCTGCTGCAGGAGAAACTAGAGAAAACAAATAAACCGAAAAGAGCAACCCGGCAAAAAACTAAAGTTGTGAAGAAGACTGCCCACCGGAAAAGAACCACTGCATCTTCTAATCCAGCCCCTGATGACGAGGTGGATAATCCGGACTTTGAGGTAGAGCTTGACTCACTTGGTTTATTTTTCATGCATCTTATTGATGATGATATTTGTCAGGATGATGCCGAAGCCAGCCATGCGGATGTTGCAGAGGTAATTATTCTCTCTTCCGATTCAGAAACTATGCCTTCACAAAAAATCCGTCAGGCAAACCGGAAAGTTAAATTTTATCATCCTCTTGCTTATTTGGATCCTAAACTTCTTATGAAGACTCAACAACACGAAGCTCGCCGCACCACCCGGCACAGCGGCCAGGTAGTTACCTCCGCCGGTTTACCGAACAGTCCGGTTCGGAAACGTCATTCCGAGGTCTCTAATTCGCTTGTCAGTGCTTGTCCTAAAGTGGGCTGCTTTCGTCAACCTCTTAATCCGTCTGACTCTGATTATCAGGTTATTTCCCACTCATCTTCTGGCGAGTCATTGGCTACTCAGCTCCCACCGCTCAAAATGGTGCTTGGGTAAGCTATATTTATTGTGATGTTTGTAGTATATTGCCTTATAACATATGCTGTATTTAATTTTGTTATTCTTCTCAGGGCCAAACCTAGTCTGAGCAAGAAGGCCCGCCTGGATAAAGCGGCCGAAGAAGATGTCATTCTTGAACCAGGCACCACACCCAATCTTGAAGCGGCTATTCCTGAGGATATTCCCAATGATCCACCGCAGCCAGATGATGATCTTACTGCTGAGGAAATACCTACTGATACCTTAGGTCCTATCCATCAGCCCACAGGTTCCCTCCGGGTTGAAAGCTCCACCGGTCCCGCAAAACCTACTGACAAGCCAACAGCTCCAGTGCAAACCGGCGGTACCAATGATGATGAAGTTGTCATTACTGGCACTGGCCATACTGAGCCAAGCAATCCTGTCGCTTTATCCAAACATTCTGCCAAGGAAGAATTAGTTGCTTTTGGCAAAGGCATGTGGAATGCTGATCTGACGGCTTACGCTGCTCTGAACGCCCAAGATATCCATTCTGGCTATCTGAACTGGATGTATACCAGCCGTGACTATGAAGCCGGTCTGGTTAAACATGATGAAGGATAAATATGATGTAACTTCCATATGCTCCTTCCTGCTTGTATGCTTTCATTCTTGCTGACTCTCCTAGCCCCTAAGGGCCGATTTGAAATATTCTTTCAAACCGGGACTTAATAATATGAATCTTGATGCTTTGAAATTTGCTGATGTAGTCCCCAAGGGCCGGTTCAACTTAGCGTAGTTAAACCGGTACTTTAAGTAATTGAAACTGCCGCATCAGAATACATATGATCAAATAGACATTAGCCCCCAAGTGCCAAGTTGAATACTTGTATTGAGCTTGGGACTTTGTAAACAATTGAAAGATGAAGATCGAATATGCATTAGCCCCCAAGTGCTAAGCGCATAACTTGTTATGCGGTTGGTACTTGAATCCTTCTACCGATTTGTTGAAACATATATCTGTATGCCTGCAGGCGGAGCTAAAGGCGAAAGAAAGCCAAGTCATCGATCTGCGAGAAAACCTGAAAACCCAACAGGCTGAAACCTCCAAGGCAAAAGAGGAATTGGCCAGTGCCTTAAGCGCCATGGAACAACTTAAGGAGAACTTCAAGAAGAAACGGGCGGATTGGGCCACTGAAAAGTTCGCTTTGATCAAACGAGCAAAGGATGCCGAGGCTGCACTGAAACCAGTGACGGATGAACTGACCAGCATAAAGCGGCACGTTCATGCCATGACCACTGCTATCTTTGGTAAGCCAGCTTGCCTTCTGAATTGGTTCTGCCTTCTTACAGAGTCGCCGGTTTATTAACCTTTTATGGTATTTCAGGGACACGCATTGGTCACTTGGGGTCATATGTGCGGAAGAAATTGAAAGCCGCCTATACCTTGGTTGAACAATTGTATACTGGTGCCCAGCGGATCATCTGTACCGCGTCTCATAACAAACCGGCGCCCACTTTGATTCAAGATACTTTGATGAAACTGTCAGTGCTTCCTGCCCGGGTTGAAGAGCTGAAGAAATCTGCTGCTCGAACCGGTGCAATCAATGCTTTAATCCGGGCAAAAGCCTGGGTGCCGGATTTTGATCCTATTGAAGCGGCTCAGGGTTATCCCAGTTTGAAGGAAGACGGGTCAGAATTTGGTGAAGCGGATCTGCGAGCCATAAACCGGGAGGTACGTCCGCTAGCTTGTCAACTGGCTGAGGAAGCAGATTTGTCTCATTATCAAGCCCAATATGATAGCCAGAACAAGCGAATAGCTGCACCAATCCATGAATCGGAAAACCTGATCCCTCCAATCCGTAAGCATACTTACGCTCCCGATATTGACCCGTCATTGCTAATCCATGACGAAGCTGTTTTTCAAGCATTGATGGGGATCGACTGGAGAATTGTGGATTTCCAGCTACTGGGTAGAGAAACGGAAGCTGAAGCGGCGCAGGATGACCCACAACCATCAGGCCAGGCTGGTGGCCAAGCTTAAACCGGAAGCCGGTTTTAAAACTGTCTCTCCTTTGTGAAAAACAATTATGTTATTATGGGCACCATGTTGCCTTGTAATAGGCTAGCTGATACCTTTGATGTTGATATGCCTTCGCACATAACTTGTTCTTCCTGTGGTAATGAACTTTCCAAAATACTTTCTGAAATAAGAAATTCGTTAAGTGCCACCGCGGTTGTACCGTCAGGCGGAATATGATGTTTGTATATATAAAGTGAAAACATCCAAAACAAAATCTTAAGTATATGATCAAAAAAATTTGAGATACATAATACCTGCCACCATTGAGTGTGAAGTTGGCTTGGCCAACCTTGAAGCGGAGCTTTTGCAAACCCCCACTGTTGGAGGAAATAACAACTCCTGTATATGTATATGACACTGGTTACCATGTAAACCGTGTCGGGTTATAATGAACACCGTGTTACTCCATTAGAGGATGTTAACAACAAGGATCAAACCGGACAAATAGACTCCGGATTGACGTGAACTGTGTTCCGTCAATTGATTGGTTAAAAAACTTTGTCGGTTTAAAGAACACAATAAAAAGCAAAAAACCCCTTCAATGAAAAGTATGAAGCAAAAGCAACGACAAAAACGTTTGCCAAAAAAGATTTATTTAAGCTGATCAAATGGCGTAACCATGGCCAAACACAACCAAGCTCCCGTTAGGTGTAACTATGGTTCTATTTAGCCAGGTCCCCAAGTGATTCTTGTGGCATTTATGCCGACCAAATGGCGTGGTCATGGTTCGGGTTCGACCAAGCCCCCAACTGATTCTGTGGCCTTAGGCCGATCAAGAGGCATGACTGGTTCAGACATGACCAAGTCCCCAAGTGATCTGGTGGCTTTCGCCTATCAAGAGGCATGGTATTGGTTCGGACACGACCAATCCTCCAAGTGATATAACACGATGCTTTTAGCAAAGCGAACTCAAGGGGTAAACCGGAGGCCGCTTTAGAGCAACTCCGTGTAACCTCACATGATGTAAAAGAACAGATACCCTGCTTTAGCTGAGGTTCCGATTTATTATACTTAATCATAATATATACATTGTATGTACATAAGTATAGCCAATGGCTCAGGTATAGTAAGGCCAAAGATGAGCTATATTCCACGACCTGTTAGTCTCTTCCTATAATGTACGTGAGTCCTTATGCTCTCGAATATCGATCAGATAGTACGACCCGTTGTGTAGATTCTTGCTGACCACGAAAGGCCCCTCCCAAGGTGGGGATAGCTTATGCATATCAGTCTGATCTTGGATGAGCCGAAGCACCAAATCTCCTTCCTGGAAGGCTCGACGAAGATCCTGCTGGTAA
Source organism: Triticum urartu (assembly GCF_056163025.1). Classification (NCBI taxonomy): domain Eukaryota; kingdom Viridiplantae; phylum Streptophyta; class Magnoliopsida; order Poales; family Poaceae; genus Triticum; species Triticum urartu. The sequence goes on from NC_141879.1 coordinate 431,333,776, forward strand.
ATCGCCGACCGGGCGGCTGCGATGTCACGCTCTTCATCCAACCGGTCCAAAGCATCTTGCCATGCTTTCTCGTTGTCCGCTTCAACATAGGCCATGACACGAGGTGAATCATGACGGATATCGCTGGGGAGAACCGCCTCCGCTCCATAAACCATGAAGAACGGTGTGTATCCTGTTGATCTGTTGGGTGTTGTATTGATGCTCCATAACACAGATGGTAATTCTTCTACCCAAGAACCCGGCGTTCTTTGCAAAGGAACCATGAGCTGGGGCTTGATGCCTCTCAAGATCTCTTGATTAGCTCTTTCTGCTTGACCATTGGACTGTGGATGTGCCACTGATGAAACGTCGAGCCGGATGTGCTCCCGTTCGCAGAACTCCTTCATAGCACCTTTGGATAAATTGGAACCATTATCTGTGATAAAACTGTGCGGGAAGCCAAACTGGAAAATCACCTTTTTGATGAACTGAACCGCCGTGGCCGCATCACACTTGCTAACAGGTTCTGCCTCCACCCACTTTGTAAACTTGTCCACCGCCACCAGGAGGTGGGTCTTCTTATCTTTGGACCTTTTGAAAGGCCCAACCATATCCAGCCCCCAAGTCGCAAACGGCCAAGTAATTGGAATCATCGTCAATTCTTGAGCTGGTACATGAGCACGTCTTGAAAACCTTTGGCAACCATCACATCGTCTGACCAAATCCTTCGCATCAGCATGAGCAGTTAACCAATAGAAACCATGGCGAAACGCTTTAGCCACCAGAGACTTTGAACCGGCGTGGTGACCACAATCTCCTTCGTGGATCTCCCGCAAAATTTCACGGCCTTCTTCAGGAGACACGCAACGTTGAAAAGCTCCTGATACACTGCAATGATGCAACTCACCATTGATGACAGCCATGGACTTGGATCGCCGGATTATCTGCCGGGCCAGAATCTCATCTTCTGGCAACTCGCCCCGGTTCTTGTACGCCAGATAAGGAAGCGTCCAATCCGGAATAACATGAAGAACTGCCACCAATTGAGCCTCCGGATCAGGAATGGCCAAATCCTCTTCACCAGGGATCTTCACCGACGGGTTGTGCAGCACATCCAGAAAAATATTGGGTGGGACTGGTTTGCGCTGAGAGCCCAGCCAGCTTAAAGCGTCCACCGCTTCATTTTTCCGCCGGTCCACGTGGTCCACCTGATAGCCTCTGAAATAACCTGCAACAATATCCACCTCACGACGATATGCTTCCATGAGTGGGTCCTTGGAGTCCCAAGTGCCAGACACTTGCTGAGCCACAAGGTCCGAATCACCGAAGCACTTAACTCGACTTAGATTCATCTCCTTAGCCATCCGAAGACCATGGAGCAAGGCTTCATACTCAGCTGCATTTTTAGTACAATGGAACATTAAACGGAGAACATAACAATACTTATCACCTCGTGGGGAAGTTAATACGACTCCAGCCCCCGAGCCTTCCAACTGCCTGGATCCGTCAAAATGGATGGTCCAATATGTATGATCCGGCTTTTCTTCAGGTGCTTGCATTTCCGTCCAATCATTGATGAAATCAACAAGTGCTTGAGACTTAATCGATGTCCGAGGCACATATTTCAAACCGTACGGCCCCAGCTCTATAGCCCACTTGGCAATTCGGCCAGTTGCTTCCCGGTTCTGGATGATATCTCCCAAAGGAGCAGAACTGACCACCGTAATTGGGTGCCCTTGGAAGTATTGCTTAAGCTTCCGGCTTGCCATAAAAACTCTGTACACCAGCTTCTGCCAATGCGGATACCTTTGCTTGGACTCAATGAGTACCTCGCTGATATAATAGACCGGACGTTGAACCGGATGCTCCTTACCTGCCTCCTTTCGTTCCACCACAATAGCCACGCTGACCGCACGAGCATTAGCAGCAACATATAGCAGTAACGGATCCTTGTCAATGGGAGCGGCGAGCACAGGCGGATTGGCCAATTGCCGCTTTAAGTCCTCAAATGCTTCATCAGCAGCAGAACTCCAGACGAACTGATCCATCTTCTTCAACATCTGATACAAAGGGATCGCCTTCTCACCAAGGCGGCTGATAAAACGGCTTAACGCGGCAATCCGGCCTGCCAGGCGTTGAACATCATTGATACACTTTGGTTTAGCCAGGGAGGTGATGGCTGTGATCTTCTCCGGATTAGCCTCAATTCCCCTGTTGGACACCAGAAAACCCAATAACTTGCCCGCCGGTACACCAAAGACACACTTGTCCGGATTAAGCATCATCTTGTACGTCCTTAGGTTATCAAAGGTTTCCTTCAAATCATCAACCAGAGTCTCCTTCTCCCTGGATTTAACCACGATATCATCCACGTAAGCATGTACATTACGGCCAATCTGCTTGTGAAGACAATTTTGTACACACGGTTGATAAGTTGCCTGGGCACTTTTGAGCCCAAAGGGCATAGACACATAGCAGAAGGCTCCAAAGGGAGTTATGAATGCCGTCTTCTCCTGGTCCTTAACTGCCATTTTGATCTGATGATAGCCAGAATATGCATCCAAAAAAGATAAACGCTCACAACCCGCCATAGCATCAATGATTTGATCAATATGGGGGAGGGCAAAAGGATCTGCTGGACAAGCTTTATTAAGATCTGTGTAATCCACACACATACGCCAGGTGCCGTTTTTCTTAAGGACTAGCACCGGATTGGCAAGCCACTCAGGGTGAAAAACTTCAATAATAAAGCCAGCTGCTAAGAGCCTGGCTACCTCTTCTCCAATCGCCTTGCGTCTTTCTTCATTAAACCGGCGGAGGAACTGTTTCACCGGTTTGTATTTAGGATCCACATTAAGTGTGTGCTCAGCGAGTTGCCTCAGTACACCTGGCATGTCAGAGGGCTTCCTTGCAAAAATGTCCCGAGTCTCATGGATGAACTCAATGAGCGCGTTTTCCTATTTCGGATCCAAGTTGGCACTAATGCTGAACTGCTTGGACGAATCGCCAGGTACGAAGTCAACAAGCTTAGTTTCTGCTGCCGATTTGAACTTCAGGGCCGGATCATGCTCCGTAGTTGGCTTCTTCAACGGAGTCATGTCCGCCGGATCAACATTGTCTTTATAGTACTTCAACTCCTCGGTGGCACAAACCTACTCTGCATAAGCCGCATCTCCTTCCTCACATTCCAAAGCGATTTTGCGGCTTCCGTGAACCGTTATTGTCCCCTTGTGACCCGGCATCTTGAGCTGCAAATACACATAACAGGGCCGAGCCATAAACTTGGCGTATGCCGGACGCCCAAACAAGGCATGATATGGACTTTGGATTTTCACCACTTCAAACGTTAATGTCTCTGACCTGGAATCATGATCATCCCCAAAGGCCACTTCAAGAGCTATCTTACCAACGGGATATGCTGATCTGCCAGGCACTACACCGTGGAATACTGTATTGGACGGTATGAGATTCTTATCTGTAAGTCCCATACGATGGAAGGTCTCATAGTATAGGATGTTAATGCTGCTCCCTCCATCCATGAGCACCTTGGTGAACTTATAACCTCCCACCTAAGGCGCCACCACCAGAGCCAACTGACCTGGATTATCGACCTAGAGTGGGTGATCCTCTCTGCTCCATATGATTGGCTGTCCAGACCAACTTAGATAACGGGGTGTGGCCGGTTCAACAGAGTTGACTGCCCGCCTCTGAACCTTCCGGTCTCGCTTGTCCAAGCTAGTGGTAAAGACATGGTACTGCCCATTACTCAACTGCTTTGGGTTGCTTTGGTAACCTGACTGTTGCTACTGTTGGTTGTAACCACCCTGGTTGTTCTGTCTATTTTGACCATTATGTCCGCCCGGATTACCATTAAATCCTGAACCGGAACTTCCTCCACCGTAACCCGGTCCGGACCCTGAGCCACCGCCAGATCCGTGATCATACCGGAAATTATTAGAATTCTTGAACTCCTGCATAATAAAGTAATCCTTCCAAAGATGGTTTGCTGGCTCCTCCTTCGTCCCATGTCTTTGACAGGGCTGGCTTAGCAGATAGTTCAGGCGGTTTGGGTTGGGGTTGGGCGCTCCACTACGATTTTTCGGCCTACCCTTGCGTCGTTGGCCATTGTCCTGTACGTTGGTATTAGCCACAAAATCCATGTTGCCATCCGCTTTACGCTTGCCTCCTCCGCCATTGCCTACCCAGTGATGCTGCTGACCTTCGGAGCTGTTGTTCTTCTTCCCCTTCCCTGTCTTGTCATCATCAGATTCGGGATCCTTGGTACTATCAGAATCAACATATTTTACCAAAGCGTCCATGAGGGTCCCCATGTCGGTGCAATGACGCTTCATCCATCCCAATTTCAACTTCAGGGGCCCAAACCGGCAGTTGCCTTCTAGGGTTAATACTGCGGTGTCAGCGTTGATGCGGTCTGAGGAGTGTAACACTTGTGAAACCCGGCGTACCCAATGAGTCGTTGACTCTCCTTCCTCCTGGACGCATGCAGCTAAGTCCACTATCGACATACGCTGTTTACAGGTATCCTTGAAATTGTTGATAAACCGGGCTCGTAATTGGGCCCATGAACTGATAGAATTAGCGGGCAAGCTTTTTAACCAAGTACGGGCCGTTCCTTCAAGCATGATGGTGAAGTATTTCGCACACGCCGTGTCATCCACATCAAGCATCTCCATGGCTATCTCATAGCTCTCTACCCATGTCTCTGGTGGTTGATCCGCCGTATAATTTGGTACCTTGTGTGGGCCTTTGAAATCCTTGGGCAAATGCACGTTGCGTAAAGCGGGGACGAGGCAAGGCACCCCCAAAGAACTAGAAGTAACACCAGGCTCGATCGAAATGGTTGGACGAACCGGCGTGAGCTGCCGAGCCTGATGTTGTGCGGCTAACTCGGCCTCCCTACGCGCTCGGGCCCGGTTCACCACTTCCTGAGCGTCATTAGCACCACCCGTCGGGTTGTTACCACGGGGTGCTCCACGTCGTTCATTACTCAACACTGCTGGTTCATCCATATGTCTGTTATAGCTCCGGCTTGGACGGGGGGTCGAGTAGATTCGGTCGCGGCTGTACGAGTACGCCTCCTGTTGGGCCAAAGCTGTCCTTAGAAGTTCCTTAACCCGTCGCGACTCTACTGCTTGCGGCGAGTCACCTTCAACTGGAATGGCCTCCAGTCGTGCAGCAGCGGCAACAAGATTGTCCATTGGGTTGTAGTAGTGACCCGGAGGTATTAAAGCATCCCGAGGTATAACGGTGTTTTGACGAGGCGGGTCCATCTGACGGGGCTGAACCGGTGCACCGGTCCCAGGGGCTTCTGCCCGGTTCCCCTCCAGCGGATTACCGGCTCTTGGTCCTGGAGTGTTGAAAAGGTCTCTAGCCTCGAAAACCGGAGGTAAGCGGGACCAGTGCTTCCTCCTCATGACTTCATGTGACGCGCTCTGATCCAACATAAGCTTGTAGGCCTGTGCGTCTAAAGCGGCCCGCTCTGCGGCCATCCTGGTGTCCTCAGCCGCCAGATCCGTTTTGGCCTGGGTGATTTGTTCCTTTACCTTTGCAATCTCCGTGTTGTGAGCGTCCTGATCTGACGGATTAACTTCTGCCATAAGCACAGCCAACGCATCAAATAGTTCCGATAGAACCTGAGCCGGTGGGCGCACGGGGCCTCCTGCCCCGGCAACCGTTGCCTCTGCTGAACCGGAGATCGTTGCCGCGGCTGTCGAAGAGTGAAGCGCTGCTTGTGTTCCGGTCATGAATATTCCAACCCGGTTAGGCAAATCAGAGGGGTCCGGAATACTGTCGCCATCGGAACAGCTCTCAATCCGGCCATCTTGTAGCTGATAAAGAGATTCGGTTTCTCCGGTCGAAGATTCGTCACCGGAACGAATGGCAGTCGCCCCGCAAAGCTCCGATCCATCCTCATAACTCCCTCCATGGCTCATTCCCACGAAGGCACGCTTCACGGCCGGTTTAACCCGGGCGGATCGTGTACGCCGAGCCATCTCGACGAGGTCGGTGCAGATGTCCGGCTCAGGGCCCGGTTCACTGATCTTGCCAATGAAAATGTGAACGCTACCAAAGGGGACCCGGTACCCGTACTCAATTGAGCCGGCCTCGGGGCCCCAGCCTACGTCGTCGATGTAGAATTTTCCGCGACGACTCTTAGTCATCCGGCCTACAGCGTAGCCCTCGAGTCTTTCAAAGCGGCCCTCCAAGAACTGGAAACCATCGTGCGATAGCCCCACGGTGGGCGCCAACTGTCGTGGTTTTGTCACGGCAGATGTCCTAGAAAAAGGACTTAGTCGTGGAGCCATCGCTACGGGTTAGCTTGAAGGGGTTACAAGGACGCAAGAGAGTTTATACTAGTTCGGCCCCTTCAATGAAGGTAAAAGCCTACATCTAGTTGTGATGGAATTGATGGGTGTTTCGATGACTAGGGAGCAAATAAGCTTCGCCTATGTCTCGAGTTGTTGTCTGTCCTTGAACCGCCGCCGGGTCGTCCCCTTATATACATGGGGATGCCCGTCGGTTTACAGAGTCCCGATACCGGCTCATAGATGCGTCCGGTTCGGTCTTCACTATTCCTAACTTATAACACAAGTTACATACCGACGCCGGTTTATAGCTATAGGCCTTAAACCGATTATGGGCCTTAAGCCCTCATCTGCCCTCATGGGCTTTTATCACACTCAACTACTGATGAAGTTAACCCGGCTTGTCCTGGCCGGTTTACGCCCAGTAGTAATATCCCCAATATATTATGTCCAAACCATTTCCTCATGCCAAAATTTAACTTTATTTGCCTAGCCAATCTTCCTCAGCAATTTTTCAAACTTTTTGTCAAACATAAGGCATTGTGAAGGAAGTACTAGCTAGGAGTTTCCAAATGAGTTGAAATTTTGCACACTCCTTCATGTGCTTCTATTATCACACTCCTCCAAATTTCAGCCCCATCAATCATCTATGTGAGCACAGGATCAAATATTTGATTCTGTTAATATTTCCAGGTTGTGAAGCAAGTATATTTTATATTGCTTCATTTTGCCTGAAAATTTACCAGAGCATTCTCATACCCAAATAACTTATCTCCACCAAATTTGGGAACAATTAATCAAGCAAATATTCCTCTAGAATGTTTGCAAGTTTCTGGACAGAGAGAATAGCTGTGAAGGAAGTACCATTTTGGTGAATCCAATTGGTATGAAATCTTTATAGAACCTCTATCTGTCCAAATCATCAAGTCTAGCCAAATTTCAGCCCAAGTGGAATTGCCATTTGAGTGCATCATCTTAATCTCATTTCTGGACCATTTTGGTCAGTTGCAAAGCAACTACATTAATCCTTGGTCCGTTTCCCCTCAAACTCTCCAGAATTGTAGTTCTTCCTTAGTTAATCACCTCAGGCAAATCCATTTGGCCCAACCAAGTTCCTGTTGACCACTAGTGCACGACCAAGTTTATTGCAGTAAACTTCAGACAATGATTACCATTTAACCATAGCACCCCAGATCAAGAGAGAGCATCATAAATGCTCCATCTTTGAAGGACATAACGCTAGACACCATATACTTGCCTCTCGTGAGCACCCTGTGCATTGTCCCGCGGTGACCGCGCAGCTGGCAAGCCTGTGCGCGCGCTCTGTGCGCAGTGGCCGCGTCCAGCGCGTCGTTTCTGCTTCGTCCTCTTTCCTCTCATCGTCTTAGCGCGCGTGAGCATGTCCCTTGGCTTCACCTCATCGTCGTCGTTCCCCTGGATCCCTCTGCCCCTCCGTCTGCTTCCCCACAGATGCAAGCCGCCGCACGCCGACGGGCGAACAGTGGCGGTTTGGCTCGGAACTCGCCGTCTTCTTCCTCCCTCCGCTCCCTTGGCCACCTCTTCCCCGTGAGCTCTCCCTCCTGTTCCCTCCCGTCGCCTAACCCCGAGCTCATGCGCGTGCACACGCGTCCACCGCGTCGGCCATGCGTCCGTGGCGGCGCCAGCTCGGCCTCCTCCTCCCCTGCCTATATAAGGTCGTCCCGGGCGCGTTTCTCCTCACCACTCGACCTCATTCACTCCAAGAATCCTCCCCGACCCCTTCCCCGACCTCCAAGAGCTCCTGAGCCCTCCGATGGCCACCGATGGCCTCTGCTCGAATCCGAGCGAGCCGATCTCCCTCCCCTCTCTTTTCAACCACCAGAAGAGCCTCCTCGACCCACTAATCTTCCCCGCATCTTCTTTTCCTCTTCGGGTCAACCACCTTGCCGGCACCCACCCCGGCCGACACCGTTGTCCGCCACGGCCCTGTCTCCTCTCACTCCGGGGCTCCTCAACAGCCGTTCTATGCACCGTCGGGCGCGCCTCATTCCCCCGAACACACCTGTGGTCATAGCGCAGCAAACGGTACCCGGAGTCGCCGGCAATTGCCGCCCGATGCCGGCGGCCTCCCTGTTTCACATGCTGGCGCAAGGGAGATGAAGATGACGACCCCCTACGCGTGGGACCCTCCCGTCAGGCTCACCTGTGTTGACCAGACGCTGATGACGTGGATAAGTGGACGCGCAATTCCGGTCAGTACGTCTTCATAAGATGAAAGCGTATCAGGACGTCTTCATAAGATGAAAGCGTATTCTCTGGGTGCTTCAGCTCAAAGTACGTTTTCGTTATTCTGAAAGCGTATTTTCTCTCTGTTTCAGCCCGCAATGTGTTTTCCCTGAAGCTAAGGCGTATTCCTCTAACTACGCTTTCTGTTTTTCTGTTTTGGCCCCGTCTGTAAATATTTTCATTACAGATAGGTCCCTGGTTAAAAACTCTTCACAACTTTTTGCTCACAACTCCAAATGAGGTGATTCCAAAGCCCACTTCTTCGTTTCGTCGAGCCCGTTCCGATGGAATCATTTTCACCATGTTTTGACATTCTGAAAATGACCATTTTTCCCTTGCGCTTAATCAGCCCCCTCCGAGAGAGAATGTTTTCCGGCGATTCTTTCCGCGAGCTTCTCGCACTTCTTCCCGATGATTTCGTCCCCCCCAGGCAAGCCACACCCTCCACTTGCATGATTGCAGTGTAGTGACATGGTTTATTTATTTGAACTTGTTTAAAATATTGCATTATCTATGTATGATTTGTTCATGGCATTTCTCGGAGTATTGTTTTGATCTTCATATTGCCATGATATTGCTTGGAGTCCTAGGACTTATGTTTTGATGATTATGTGGATGACATGTGCCTTTGGATTCTTAGTGGCCGTTATGATTAGTTTCAGGATGGTATCTGTTATTATTTGGAGTATTACTTTGGATATCATGTTGCCTTTGGATTATTAGTGGCTAGTGTTATTTTCATCATGATGCTAGATGATATTATGTTTTGGAGTATGATGTTGGAGATGATGCTTGCATATGGATCATAGCTGGATAGTTAGTTCTTGATATTTGAGTAGTAGTATTATGATTCTTGGATTCATCATGATAGTAGTGTTACACTGTCCCAGGAGTATTTTGGTAAGACGATATTAAGCTTTGGATTATTTATTGGATATTGCTATAACTTGGATTATAGGTTGATAGATGATATCGGAGTATCAATCATTACTATTGTATTTTCGGGATAAATTCCGTCATTAAGTTGGTCAGGTGCCATTGAACCGGGCTTTTTCCAGTCCAACCACATTTGCCTTTTATGGGAAGTCCCTAATGCGGTCTATTGGCGTGCCTCTCTCTGATGCCTCCAACGAGGGAAGGTTATGGGCGTGCGGTACCCTGGCCCGGTAAGCAGACATAACCTTATGTGCCCGTAGTTGTTGTTGGGCGCCTTTTTGTCCCTGTTTTGGACGGTTTTTGTTTTGCCACGACGGTGGCCGTTAGTGCCTTTGGTAGGAACGGGGCCACCCAGGACTGAACCCAAAAGGGGTGTTGGTCGGAGTGGCCGGGAGAGTGTCATGGCAGTAGATCAGTTTTGTTGGAATGCCGTTGGTCCACCCAAATGGGAGTGTGAGGCCATGGGTTCCGTGTTGTGGGTAAAGTGCGCTACCTCTACAGAGTGTGTGTGTTTGATATATCGATACCCGCATCCTCGGTCATGGGCACAAGTCCGTACTAGGTCACACCGTTCGATCAACACTCACATGACGGTATGACTTATAGGTGATTTATATGTTGATATATATTGAGCAGTACAGTTTGGCAGGGTGTTGATGATGATGTTGGGATGATCTGGAGGCTGATCATTCAGTTTGTGATGTGGTCACAAGGTGATCATGTGGATGTTTCGTTTGTGATCCATGAGTGATCACTGTTTGGTTACGAGGTAACCCATTGGACCAAGTGTGGTTCCGTTGGTGATCCGTGAGTGATCACCGTTTGGTTTTGGTCACGAGGTGATCAAGATGGTATATTACTTGGATGGTTAGCCAAGAGTGATATGGTTATGGAGATCTGAGATGTTGGTTTATCGGTATGATAGTAGTTTCATACCATGCTTAGTAGATGCTTCATCATTGTAATTGCTAATTTAATTAACCTGTTTAATGCTACGTTATTGTCTTGCCTTGATGTTTATAGTTGTTGTGAGCTTGCAAGTACATTCAATGTACTGACCTGGCATTTCATGCCAGATTGCAGGTGATGCCATGATTGCTTGATTGCTTGTTGAGGTTGCCATGCGTGCGAGCTAGATCATGTCGCAGCCAGAGTCCCTGCGGAGTGGAGTTCACCGCCTTCGTCGTTGTTCCGCTGCTAGAAGTATTCCGCTGCTTCGAGTTGTTCCTCTACTAGCATAGGGCAAGTGTAGTATCGCAGGCGTGGTATCATCGTGTTGATGTGCTTCTTTGTAACATTAGACCCTTGTATTATTATTCTTGTAATACGAGTTGATTTGTTCTATGTCAAGCAGTGTCATATTCCAGAGACTTCTCCTCGATCTCTGGGCTGGAATACGGGGCGTTCCAGTTTCTCTGAGCCAGGGTGCCACAACTATAAAGGTGCACTACAAGTATCTTTGAAAGTGTCTGTTGGGTTGGCACGAATCGAGACTGGGATTTGTCACTCTGTATGACAGAGAGGTATCTCTGGGCCCACTTGGTAATGCATCATCATAACGAGCTCAATGTGACTAAGGAGTTAGCCACGGGATCATGCGTTACGGAATGAGTAAAGAGACTTGCCGATCACGAGATTGAACGAGGTATGGGGATACCGATGATCGATTCTCGGGCAAGTAAGATACCAATGGACAAATGGAATTGTATATGGGATTGATTGAATCCCCGACATCGTGGTTCATTCGATGATATCATCGTGGAACATGTGGGAGCCAACATGGGTATCCAGATCCCACTGTTGGTTGTTGGCCGGAGAGAAGTCTCGGTCATGTCTGCATGGTTCCCGAACTCGTAGGGTCTACAAACTTAAGGTTTGGGGACGCTAGAGTTATTATGGAAATAGTATGTGGTTACCGAAGGTTGTTCGGAGTCCCGAATAAGATCCCGTACGTCACGAGGAGTTCCGAAATGGTCCAAAGGTGAAGATTTATATATGGGAAGTCCAGTTTCAGTCACCGGAATAGTTTCAGGGGTTATTGATATTGTATCGGGACCACCGAAAGGTGTCTGGGGGTCCACCGGGTGGGGCCACCTGCCCCGGGGGACTTAGTGGGCTGAATACGGGAGGGAACCAGCCCCCTAGTGGGCTGGTGCGCCCCAAGGGCCCAAGGAGCCTAGGGTTGGAAACCCAAAGGGAGGGGGGCGCCTCCCTCCTTGCTTGGGGGGCAAGCCTCCCCTTGGCCGCCTCCCTCTAGATGCATCTAGGGGGGCGGCCCCTTCTCCCTTCACCCTATAAATAGAGGTGGGTGGGAGGGCAGCCACACCCCATCCCTGGCATAGCCCCTCCCTCTTCCAACACCTCCTCCTCCTCAGTAGTGCATAGCGAAGCTCTACCGGAGAACCACGAGCTCCACCACCACCACGCCGTTGTGTTGCCGGAGTTCTCCCTCAACTTCTCCTTTCCCCTTGCTAGATCAAGAAGGAGGAGACGTCCCCGGGCTATAGGTGTGCTGAACGCGGAGGCGCCGTCCATTCGGCGCTTGATCGGATCTTCCGCGAGTTGAATCGCCGCGAGTACGACTCCATCAACCGTGTTCTTGTAATGCTTCCGCTTAGCAATCTTCAAGGGTATGAATATGCACTCCTTCTCTCTTGTTGTTAGCATCTCCTAGATTGATCTTGGTGACACGTAGGAAAATTTTGAATTATTGCTATGTTCCCCAACAGCGGCATCATGAGCCAGGTCTATGCGTAGATTCTATGCACGAGTAGAACATAAATTGTTGTGGGTGATGATTTGTTCAATCTGCTTACCGTTACTAGTATTATCTCTATTCGGCGGCATTGTGGGATGAAGCGCCCTGGACCAACCTTACACATACGCTTACGTGAGACTGGTTCACCGACTGACATGCACTTGATGCATAAGGTGGCTAGCGGGTGTCTGTATCTCCCACTTTAGTCGGATCAGATTCGAGGAAGAGGGTCCTTATGAAGGGTAAATAGCAATTGGCATATCACCGTTGTGGCTTTTGCGTAGGTAAGAAATGTTCTTGCTAGAAACCCTTAGCAGCCACGTAAAACATGCAACAACAATTAGAGGACACCTAACTTGTTTTTGGAGGGTATGCTATGTGATGTGATATGGCCAAAAGGATGCAATGAATGATGTATGTGATGTATGAGATTGATCATGTTCTTGTAATAGGAATCATGACTTGCATGTCGATGAGTATGACAACCGGCAGGAGCCATAGGAGTTGTCTTAATTTATTGTACTAGTTGACCCATTGCGCCAAATGGCGCAGAGACCCGCTGAAGACATGTTGTCGATGAAAATAGTTTCATGCTGCAAGAACCTTCAACTAAACCATGGTATTTTATAAACATGTTTATTGCGTTGTTAAATAATAGTCTGGGAAAAGGGTAATTTTGCATAATATGAATATGTTCAAGTTGAAAAAATGGCCACTATGATTGAAATCATGGTTATCATGATGAAAAATGTGTCCATGCATATATTTCTTGGGAAAAAAATAGGGGAAGAGATATGAAACCTTAGTTTTTTTTTGCATAATAGATATGAATATGTTCAATTTGAAAAAAATGGCCAGTATGATGAGAGAGTAAAGCCGGCATGGTTGTATTCTTTTAGCAAGTTTGGAAACATGATTATCATGATGAAAAATCTGGCCATGCATATATTTATTGGGAAAAAAAGAGGGGGAAAGATATGAAATCTATGTTTTTTTGCATAATAGATATGAATATGTACGTTCTGAAAAAACGGCCACTATGATGAGAGAGTAAAGTTGGCATGGTTGTATTTTTTAGTAAGTTTGAAAACATGGTTATCATGATGAAAAACCTGGGCATGCATATATTTCTTGGAAAAAAGAGGAGAACAGATAAGAAACTTAAGAAAAAAAAAGGTGCCTTTGTTGTGCATGTAGGGAGTTATAGGGATCAACAAGTACTAGAATAGCCCATATATTATTGGGCCCAGCCCACATAGAGCGATGTGTGTGGCCTGTGAGGAGGCGAATATGAAGCGGCAGGGGGCGGAGCCAACGAGGACAGTCTATCTCCTTCTTCTCTCTCTCGATTTCTCAGCTGGTGGTGACAGAGGCGCTTCGTCAGCCGCGACCGGTGAGATTTCTTGTCTCTCTTGATTTCGGAATGGTCTGCATGTATGAATTTAGTTTCCATCTATCTCGATCTTGCATCTCTTCTCTTTTTGTGGTGATTCCCGTCATATTGGCTATTTTTTTGCTGTGATTCTTTCTATTTTGGTTCGTTTTCCCCTCTTGCAAGATCTTGTGCTCTCTTTCTCCTCCTCGTTGTGTCGCGTTCTCTCTTAGGTTTGATTGCCTCTTCTTATTCACCGGTGGTGTGCTCTCGTCTGCTGCAATGGCGTCCATTGCCTGGACTGCTGGTTGAGATTCGTTATCCTTTCCTGACCTTGATGTTTACTCTTATTTTTCCTACACCATGTTGATTTCGTGTTCTTCCTTTTGTCTCTTCATTGCCATTGTTTTGATTGAGAATCGATTGTGCCGTAGGTCAGTGCGACGGGTGAGTATGAGGGGATCTCGAACTGAGCCTGTGGATGTCAGTTCTGATGGAAGCGCCGACAGTGGCTCTAACGAAAACTTGGACAGCAGCTCAGATGGATCGGGTTATAGCTCCTCCTATGAAGGAGCATCCATGAGCTCTGATGGAGTGGTGTACATCAGCTCTGATGAAGGGAAGCACATAAGCTCTGATGAAGGCGAGTACAATAGTCTAGATGAGGGCGCCTACACCAGCTCTGATGAAGACATGAGCAGCAGCTCTGATGAAGGCGCTCACACCATCCGTGCTAAAGGTATCATATGCGTTTTAGTGAGATATTTTGTAGTTTGTGGGATTTTGATATGTATTACAGTATAAAATCAAGTTCATTTATATTGATTATGCCAAAAGTCAGTATGCATGTCTGATGGAAGGGAGTGGCATTGTTAGGAATAGAAGTAGAATGATGTCGGTCGTTCAGTGTTTCTGAATATCATGGTTGTTGCAATTTTGGATTGTTGCTGATTTGACCGAATATGTTTTGGCAGTTTTTAAGCTTTTATTCTTTACTATGTGTAGAAGTAACTAATTCAGTCTTAATTGAATCTTTCAATTGTTGATGGGAATACCACAGATCATATGTATTCAGCGGGCATATGCGCCACATGTATTTTCTTTTCAAAAGGCAATGGCTCATTCATTTTTTTACTCAAAGTTGGTTGATTGATTGATAAGAGAAAGAAGAAGGGCACATGGCCGGTATATTTTTTGGACCCTCCACAACATTGTCCAATGCACACTGCATGAGCTTTGCAAAATATTAAAACCAACACCAGAATTCAGAAAATTGTGAGATATAACCATGTCAGCTATTGCAATTTTTTTAACTTATATTTTCTTGGCCTGTTCAATGATGTAGGTGTTCATAGGCGCATGAAGGAGAAGAAGCCCTGGAAAGCATGCATGAACATCTGTGATTGCCCTAAAGAGTACACAGTTGGTAAATGTTATTTTTTATGGTCTATTGTTTCCACTGCTCGGTGGTTGGATTAAACTAACCTATGTACTAGATATAATCCAATTACTAATGCTAAATGCATGTATTCAAAGAGATTTAAGATATCAATGTGTGCTTGGAAGCATCCCAAGCATTATGTTGAATCAGTTGAGCCTGCTATTGGCCACTATGTTTGTGAGCTGAATAAGACATTTGCCAAGCTTGGGCAGAGAATGGTTTGAAATCTCAAAAAACATTTATATTTGCATTAGTTTATTAGTTTATCATGGCACATGACTATAGCCCTGGTGTTCTTTTGCAGTACTTTTCTGCTTTGTTTACGAAGCAGTATCTAGCGGATTTCATTGCTACTCCTGTTGATGGGGTGAAGATTCATCTATCATCTGGAAGTTGTGTAAGGCGTGTTCGCCTTATTAATGGTGTGGACAACAGGGCTACCATAATATGGAACTGGGGTCACTTTGCAGAGAAAGCAAAGCTGACAAAAGGGGATATGTGTGTTTTCTCTCTTCGAGTTCGCAAGGGGAAACCAGAATTCACCGTTCACAAGATCTAAAAGTTTTGTATATGCACTGTGTTTTAATCTGTAGAAGGATTGCTGTTTTATTACCTGGTCTAAGCAAGTATGTGCGTTTGCAGGTGCTTACAACGCAGCGTTTAAGGAGGAGTATGTTAAGGTGTTCTATAAGGGCATGTATATATATCTATGCCTGAGTATAGTTTCAAGTCTTCGTAATGATGGTTATGTAATATGATCGAAACCATTAACTATGTGTGAGCTATGGGCTCTTAGCTAGGTAAGTTTAGTTGTTGCATGGACTCTAGCTAGGTGTGTTGGGTTGCGCAGGCAGTATGTGTTTCTTTTGTTAGCAATCTCTCTGTCGTGATGGTTATGTAATGCAATGATGATTGAAAATATGAACTATGTGTGAGCTATGGGCTCTTTGTTAAGGTTCTAATCGTGTTTGCTTTAAGGTATCAAGTATTTTGCAGTTCTGAACTGGAAAAGAAATTGTAGTATCCAGCAAAATACTCTGTAAGAAAGGATAGAAAGCCTGGGTGGTTTCTTTTAGTTTGGTTGCAAAGGTGCCCTGGCTGATGTTGAAATTGTTAAACAGCCCATTGTTCTGGGCAAATAATATCCTCTTTGCACCTCTCTTCACGGCCAATGCGAGACGAGGCCAAAGTTATTGTCTTAACAAGAATGTAGTAGGCACAGACAACATAAACCCATACATTTTGAATAAAACGACCAGTAGTGCTCAAGTACATAGGTAGGTTAACTCTTGGTTTGAACGTGGTCTAAACAGAAAGCAAAAGTACATCTTGGTTCATTACTCCATGCAAGTTACACAAAAGGTGGAAAATACATCACAGCTTCCGAAGGCTTAGTCTAGGGCATTTTCCATCGCATCATTTTAAAAACCCCTTCTGAAGCTTCTGAATTTCTTCTCTGACTTGATCACTCTACACCTGATCCTTTCCGCCACCTTCTCGATGTTGATAAGAGGTCCATTGATAAGTAGATCTATGGGTTCTTTACCAGCAGATTTATTGAGTGCCGTTACATTGCATATATGATTAGAGAGCCCATGCATGTGTCTTGTCAGAACAAACCAGCCCATTGCATTGTTCTTGTTTTTGTACCTGACCATCTTGAGATTTTTCTTCATGGACTTGGTTTTGGTCTTCATCTTTTCTTTTTGTTTTTTGGCTATAGCCAGTTCATGCTTCAGTTATGTATTTTCTTCCTTGAGCTTCTTCATAGCACTGTAATTGTAGTCTCTTATTTCTGTTTTCACCATGCATTTTATGTACCCAATTGCTTCCATAGAAGTTGTGTCCTCTGACATTGCATAATTTATAGACTGTATTCCAGGGATAGCCATTCGATTGTCATCATTTCCAAGGTACGATCCAGGCGTGTGGAAAAAAAACAGTCGCACAGATTCTTGCGCCATTGCATTGCTTGGTACGGTACTCAGCCATTGGAAGGCCCAAAGCTTGTAGAAGAGCATCTAGCATCATCTTGTAATGTATTTTCACCAGGGGGTGGTGCAGCCTATGATATTAAATATATGTCAAGCCATAATAGGAGAGATTAATTTGCAAAGTATGGGTAAAACTGTGAATTTGATATCTACCAGGATCCTTTGTTTTATAGGTATCTAGATTATTCTAAAGGACAATGCAGTAGAATACATGAAATTTAGGATATTGTCGTATTGTAATGTACATGGTAGTGAGGCGCTTGTTTTCCAAAGCTAGAAGCTGTTGCAGGAATAATATTAAGCGTGCAACCTACCAAATGAGAAAGGCAAAGAACTATGCTGTTATTTACTGCGCTAAGAAGCATTGCCTAATATCCAAAATAAAATAGTTGTTTTTGCTTCATTGATATTAATTGTTTTTTTTCCATCGATCATAGCTTAGGTTATAAATGTAGTCCATCTATCAAATGCAGGGGTAGAACACTAAACTTAGAAATTCCCTGTGAGTTCTCATACTCATTGTACCATGCTACATATGAGGACAAGTGGTTGTGGATCTCTTCTAGAGATGGTGCATCACTCTGTAGTAATCATTCACCATAGCAAAAGCATAGATCAGGCAAATTGCTCTGTTTATAAGAATGTGTGTTGTCTTGGGGAAGAGATATAACCTTTGGGTGTTGTTCTTCAGGCTGGTCATTGGTTGAAAATTCTTCTTCTGGAGAAAAGCTGCCGTGTATCTCCTCTGCATCTGCTGGTGTCTCCTGTAAAAGACGTGGAATAAATTAAACGTTGTTTATGGTTGTAGTTTGAACGAAGAAGTGAATGCGTTAAGGTGCAGCAGTTAACCGCGGTTCAGTGGAGGAGTGCTGCTCACGAGGCGCTGAGACAGAAGGAGTGGCATCAACCAGCAAACTTGGTGGTGGATCGGTCGGCGATTCCATCGGTGGAAAAGGTGACGCTTGTCGTATGAGGAGGAGAGGGCTGTCGATCTAGGGTTCTAAAAAGGAGCTATCTGTCGATCTAGGGCAGTTGGCAGTCCTCATGATAGTAATATGAGGACCCGATGGGCTTCTTGTGTGGGCTGCTGGGACTGGGCCTAAACAACACAATCCCAGGCCTTATGTAGCAGGTAGAACAAAATGGGCTCATCAATCCATGATCTTAAATAAAATTGAGGGGAATTAGATAGTACATTTGCTCAGATGTATTACATAGTAAACACGCAAGGACTTAAAAAAGCATATTTAGTCTAGAAACAAAAATATGTAGTGGTACATAATAGGTGTCATGATAGGCCATCTCTAAAAGATAGCCAAAGGGCGTGCTTTGCTGCGTTGTTTGACCTACATTATTTTCCTAGGAAGCAGAATGGAAGTGGGTTTGTAGACTGGCTGCTGCAACATTCCTGCCTGGAATGAAAAACCAATTTTGTTAAGATATCATAGCAATTTGTTAATACAATATATGAACCTATCCATGCATATATTATACCTTAGTTTCTTGGCATGTTTGGAGGCTCAACCATTATCTTTGCACGTCGTGGATATAGGGGCATGTAGTGATGTTCGGTATGCATATAGTCTGATTGGCATCTTCTAGGTGTTATGTAGATGATGATGTAGTCCGGGATATCAATTACACTGTCAACCCATCCGAAGCAGTTATACTTATCTGTATCTATTAAGCCTTGTCCAGGCATATCATTCCCCTCAACCAAAATGAATGGGCTAAGTAGCTGGTTTGCTATCTCATGTTGCAGAAGCCCAGCTGGAACTTCACTCATAACAATGCGAACGAATCTGGTAAGTTAAGTTTGTTCGCTACCATAAGAAGGATACCAAGGAATAGCTCTGAAGATGCGGTCACCAAGTTCGATGTGTCCTCTACCAACAACAGTCGATCTAAATGCGGCAAATGTAGCAAATTGAACATCCCCTTCATAATGCACAAGGAAAGCATCATAACTGATTGGTTTTATATGAACATATCTAGATGCTGGTGCGTGTTGAATTATTGCAGAGAACACCTCTTCTGTGCTAATAGGTTCGAAACCATCACCATGTTTGAGGATTATAGAGTGTAATAATTCCTGGAATCTATCGGGGTCAACCTCTGTGTCTTGAAGGAAACAATGCGGTGCAGCAGCAGCAACGGGGCTGTGTCGAGTTTCTGGTAGGTGGCAATAGCTCAACTGGTCTCAACTTCTTATTGAAAGGGTTGTTAATCACTCTAATAGGCACAGTGAACATGTCTAGGTGGAGGCCTAGTAATGTGCTCGCTAGATGTCGAAACCTACGCCTAACCTTAATTTTCATCCGTAATGGCACATTTTCTGGTGTGTCTGTCCAGCAAACGCATCGAAACACCGAAAGATCTTTGTGGGCCATTGTGTTAGGGTAAAGCTCAGAAACAACACAATATGGATGCAACATAAAATATGCTGTTTTGAATGTCCAAAGGTGGAGTGGCAGGTTTCTTATCTCAATCAAGACTTCGAATCCCGCATAGTTATCATGAGAATCATAACTGGGAGTACTACAATATGGTATTGCTTCATCTGTAGGCAGGGTGGGAAAATGAATGCTGCCCAAGCTAAGTCTCTGGTTAGATTGAAGAAACTGCACTGTTTGACAGTATTGTGGTTTATCTAGGATGCTAATTAGAAATTCTTCGTCAGGACTGTCTAGAGAGAAAACATCGCCATCTAAGTTGAAAGCCTGAGCCAGCGCATCATGAAATCTATTCTGTATGGCTCTATTATCAGGAGAGAAAATAACTTGGAAATGACAATGCGTCCGAATTTCTGGGCATTTTGTATCTCCATAAGAAACAAAATCTCTTGTTATATCTCTTCTCAGAGAGACAAATGAGGGCGAAAGACCTAGCAGCATTATAAAGAAATTCAGGTTTGAGCGAGATTTTAGCTTAACCATTGAGGAAAGAAAATTAGATCTATGCAGGAACAGAGGAGGAACGGGTGTATAGACCAACAGTCTAGTAATGGAACTTGCATGTGGATAGAACGGCAGCGTGGGTCGCACCTTTGCCGGTTGAAGATGATGCCATTAGGCGAGAGCGAGAAGGTATGGGGAGTGAAGAAACCCTAGAAATGGCTAGGCCGGGGAGCGCGGCGGTGTGGCTGGTGATGTGGATGAAGCAAGTGAGTAGGTTATAGAGCGCAGGTGGGAGGCAACGACAAGATAGCAGATCCAACGGTAGGAGAAGAGTGGAGTAGACAGATCACTATCTTTGGGCTGCTTAGATGTGTCGTGACAAAAGGGCCAAACGGGCCGAGAACAAAGGAAAGGCAGCCCATAGGCTTGGATGGCATACGAAAATAAAATGAGTAGCAGAGAGTAAGAAAAAACAAAATGGAGTGGGAGACATTCATCCTATCGCTGAGAGAAAAATAAACAAGAAGCTAAGAACACGCATATAATAAGTTCAAGCTGGCTTCATAATATAGGGGAGTTTTGTTTTTGTCTTGCTTTGACACTGCTACTTGAGCAGTCAAAGACTTTTTAGCACAAAGACATATAAATAGAGGAGTTTTAGACATGCTTCGTAAGAAGCATACAACCACACTAAGGTCTATGCAAGAAGCATGCACGACAACGGGCTCTGCTTGTAGCTGGTCAAAGAGCATTGTGATGGACTGTTGTCGAGAGCGAAGCTAGATGCATAAACCGCCATCTTTCTCCTTCAGTCTTGCTGAGGAGAAGCTAATGTACATAGGATAGATAACCTACAGCAGAATGCAAAGTTTCATAAACTAGTTCCAAGTATGAGAACGACAAAATAATTCCAAGAATAGTAGTATATAGGGAAATTGTGGTGTACCTATAGACATTTTAAGGTTGCATAGGTAGGGCAAAGGAGTCACTGCTGTTTTGTTTACTTCCCTGCGCCAGCTCCTTTTGTAGCAATGGGGTTCCTTTATTTCAAGGTGTGTTAGTCAAAAAAATAAATAAGCGGAATGCTATACACAGGTTGGGAACCAACTATATTAGTGGAATGTAAGAAGCAGTACTTCTTGTTTTTCTGAGGTGGACTCTTATCTTATTTTGCATTAGCAGTACCAGAAGGATCTTCAGCCTTTTCATCATCGTTCTCCTGGAGCACCCAGCATATACATATGTTTGATAATAGAGAAACATAGTATATTGATATTGCATTGTTATTAGGCTATCCAACAGTAAGATTTTGCCTTGAAACCTGTGTATTGGTGTGTGATCATGCTGCTCATTTACTAAATGTACATAAGTGTGTTTATAGTATTATGCGTTATTTAGCACATGTGTGTTCACAGGTAACTCAAGCGGAGCAGAGAAATATTTACCGCGGCTATTTCGTCAAACTTGATTGGAGGATCCTCTGCCAGAGGGAGCTTCTTGTCATTGCCGGTAAATAAAATGCGTCTGGTCCTGCTGGCTGGGCATGGTGATTTTCTAGAAAAGAAAACACGGTCATAAGAGCAAGCAAGCATTCGAAAATACTGCAGCGGTCCTTTGCAAAGAGGCATACCCTGGAGATGCAGATGAAAGGAGACCAACACTGAGTTTTGAAGTTGGTGTCTGCGCCTGAGTGTAAATAAAGGAAATGAAAAGAACTGAATTAGTTTTTGGGCATCTTGATTGAATAAATCGAGCGACAAATGGTAGACTAAGAAAACAACATACCGCGCATGTAGGTGATGGAAAAGTTATAGTAGGGCTCCCTGAGGAGCTGCCAGGCTGGGCTTGCTTGATGCTTGGGGTACTGGGTGTAAACATCTCAGAAGGTTCTGGACTATCAGTGAGGGAAGCAGAGGATGATGCTCCAGATGATCCAGGGACACAGTCAAAGGCAGATGAGCTTAACTCAGGCTTGTAGGTTTCCATAATTTTCACAACTTGGAATGATAACTGTGTGCTTGTGGTTGCAAAGCTTCTCTTTGCAATGGACACAAGAAGCTTATACTTCTGCCCAATAATCTGGGTAACCTCTGGTGGAGCAATCCTATCAACCATCGGTACACTAGCTATCTCGTGTATGGTTGGAAGACCTGGTTTCTAAACTTCAGTAAATTGAGGAGTGGTTTTCCAACAGCTGCTTTTCCAACTTTATCAAACATGGTGAACTTAGCCTCACCCACGTCATCACTCGCAAACACCGAAATACAGTACCTGCACATGGCACGAATAGAATGAGGTTTGTAGTAAAGGACTAATAAAACATAGAAGAGGCGTGTCTAAATAAATCAGGAAGGAAGTCTGAGGAAACAAACAACACAAAACAAAAGAAACAGCAGACAAAGGTGTAGGAAGGCACATACGTCTTCAGTGCTGCTATGGATGAGCAGTTTGGATTGGCGCATCGGTAGTTCGATGCAACTATTGTAGAGGTCTTGTTGCAGGAGGAGCAAGAGAAGAACAACCAGCGCTAATCAGGATTGAGCCTTGGGACAGTAACAGTACATATGAACGTTTTTCCTGTCGAAGTAACATAACTTGCAGCTGAGCACATGATCGGGAAAAGTGGGAACAACATATAGAGGAAAAGATGGCGAGGATACCTTGTTTTCGTAAGGGTTCAGGCGGAGGAGTTTTGACATGGTCTTTTCAACTGGATCAGCATAGATACGGGTAGTAAATGCACCGTCGGTCAAAGTAGCATCGTTATCAATGGGTTTGAAATTAGTCCCCAAACTATTTTAATACGCAACAGGGGAGATGGTTAGTAGCGTGACAAAGGAAACAACATTGTCTTCATATTCATGGTTAAAGCAAGAGAAGCCAATTAGAAGGCATATAGAAATCACCTGTTGCGAAAGTCATTTATCACTGGCAGATCCTTGTCAATGTACCAACGGCAAGCAGAACTACCACTAAGTCCTTGAACACCTGCATAGTTATTGAACAATAGGATGAAAAGGTTGTACAATACAGAATGCATAGGTGTATAAGATGCAATAGGTTGATCACACATATATAACAACTACCTTGATTTATTTTAGGTAGTGTTCCTACGAAAATTGCAATCACAACTTCCTTTTCATCTCTTGCCCGCACTACTTCTTCTTCAAATTCAACCGCTCGATCACCCGAGAGGACCAGCTTTAGCTCCTTGCCCCTATAAGTTTCATATGACGAACAAATTAGTAAACAAACGAACGAGCAGGCAGCCTAGAATGGTGCATGCATAATAATAAGCAAATCACACTTACTGTAAGTCAGTGAGGATTATTGTCCTTGTGTTTGATGGCTCTGGCTGATGCATTGATTGGATAGTGACCACATTAGAAACAACAGTTATTCTTCCAGTGACATCTTCAAAACCATAGAATTTGCAAGAGCATCAGACTCCAGATATTTGACAAGTAGTTTTTAATGTACTTAGGCGTGCAGTGACACAACTTACCAAGGAAACGAGGCAGTGGCCCACATGGCCTGGGGATGTCCTGAAATGGGATCAAATTGTAGGTGCAGAACGGGTAATCTGCTTCCAAGCCCGGGCATAAAACAACATTGCTAAACCTGGTGAACTGAATCATGAAGCGACTCTCAACAGGTCTATAAGTTGTCTTTGCTTCAACGCAGTTGAAGCTGCTCATCATGTAGACCTTTCCTTCCTGCAGCTCATCCTTCAGTTGTTCTACTCGCTGAGGAGGTATCTGCACATACATATGGTTGCCCTGCCAATAAAAACAACAATCAGAAAGGTATCCTAGTCCAAATATGGACAGTTGGTGTTGAGCTAGCTATGTAAAGACAGACCTGGCTATCAAGAACAACTAAGTCCATGTGCTGGATAGGCCCATTGTTAGTCCCCCCCACGATAAAACCACAGGCGCGAGACAAGGACAGAGACAACCCACTTCCTACTATGGTTGTGTATCTCAGAGAGCATCTGATGCGCCATCTGGAAATGCAAAGACACTTTTGCTTAGGAAGGTAAAAACACACAAAGAAGCAGCATATTAGGTTTTGCAATATGATAGCATACCTAATCGAAGTCAAGTGAAAAGACATACTAAGTGAACTACCAAAATACCTTTAACGCGTAGATAGATGCACAGAAAAGAACAATAGATGCTATCTTAGGTAATGAGCAGCAACAGATAAAACAACATTTACAGCCTCAAATCTTATTGAAAAGGGAGCATACAATCGAAATACTTTACCAAATTAAGAAGCATACAATAATAGAGACTAAGAGGCAACAAGTAGCAGTGAAACCAAAAGCAGCTCGCAAAATAAAGCGCGACGTAAGTACTATTCCAAAGACTCAAAGATCTCAGAGGAAACTATGTTTCTAGTCCGAGATCCAAGTGTGCCATCTTTGTTCTCGATAAGTATTTTCAAGTTTTTCTTGGAAGTCACACGTGAAACCGCCACATTAAGTTGGCCATGAGTGAAAACAGGGCTTTTCAGGTATAATCCAACAACTGAGAGAGTCTGTCCCTGGCTCTTATTGATAGTCATGGCATAACAAACCCTGACTGGAAACTGGCGACGATGTAAAGTAAATGGCCATTTAGGATCCTTGGTAGTGAGGCAAATCCTTGGAATGTACACAACATCCCCAATATTGGAACCAGTCATGATGATAGCCTCAATGACTTTCTCACCAAGTTTAGAGACAACAAGACGAGTACCATTAAAAAGACCAGTTGCCTGACTTAAATTTATAAGGAGCATAATCGGCACGCCTTTTTTCAGTAGCAACTTGTGCTGTGTGAAATTGTTAATTTTAATTGTATTGAGGTACTCCATAGGATAAAACACATCCATATTACACATTGAGTCAGCAACATTTCCTATAGAATCATAGCTTAAGTACTCCCTCTTAGCAGAAGGCATCAAGGCTAGCACATGGTCATTAACTTCTTGAGCTAGATCATTTGTTGTTGTTAAGGTAGCCCTTTGGCACAAGTACTTTCGATTAGAACAGCTTTTAGAAAAGTTTGTGTATACAACATTAACAATAGTGCCTATTATATTATCCTTAGAATGGATCAACATATCATCAGGAATTGTTACCCAACTTGGCTCACACTCCCATTTTCTAGTAACACAAGGCGCTATACCATCACCAATACTCAAGATCCAACCAGCAAAAGAAGCTATCTCAGCTTGTAAAAATAGGATCTGTTGTTTGCACAACCAAACACATGTTTATGTTAAGATGTAGAACCTCTATAAAACGCCATAGAGGTGAATTTGTTATAGCAGCATTTATAACCTGTGAGCGAGTCCCACCCTCAATGACTGGTAAAATTTATCTCAAATCGCCACCCAGAACCATAACCTTACCACCAAAAGGCATGCCAGCTCTAGAAGGATCGTCGGCAAACAGAATATCACGTAAGCTACGATCCAAAGCCTCAAAACATATACGATGCGTCATTAAAGCCTCATCCCATATTATTAGGGAGGCTGATTCGATCATCTCTGCTAATTTGCTAGATCTTTTTATATCACATGTTCCATTGTCATCTAGACTAATTGGTATTTTAAACCTAGAATGAGCAGTCCTACCTCCAGGCAAAAGAAGTGTTGCAACCCCAGAAGATGCAACTGTGAGAACAATCCTTCCTTTACCTCTAAGATAAGCAATTATGTAACTCCAGAGAAAAGTTTTCCCAGTTCCACCATATCCAGAAACAAAGAAAAAGCCAGGTATTCCAGACACAACTATGTCGATAATATTCTTATAAGCTAGGAGTTAATCTGGATTTAATTGGTTGTACATGGTTTCTGCCTTTAGTAGTTCACTTTTAGGATCAACAGATAGTTCATCAGTTATCATGTCATTGTCATCAGAGTTATCATCATATGTAGTCTTTAATGGCAGCCTGTGGTCTAGAATATTAGAACCATTTTTACTAAATAGAACTGTCAGCTTATCAAGCAAGATGCCCCTTATCTCATTAGGAGGTACAACATGATTATCATCGTGAAAAGAGCTCTTGATATTGTACTTAATATCCTCAGCTAAGTGTGACCAATATTTTTCGAAGAAAGCATTTTCATTGTTAGCACCACAATGGACAAGGATTGTAACGAAAAGCCTGCGCAGCTGATCTCCCATACCCCAGGTCAAAGCCTCATCAAACGCACTATACCATTCAAGATCATCTCCAAGCAAGCCCCTAGCAGCACATGCCTCCTTAAAGGTCTCATACACAATCCCATTATAAGTTCTAACATCCTTATAAGACATGGCACCTTTGACAACCATCAGGAGCATTCTAAGATAGAAAGTTCTCCAGTTGTACGGTGAAAAGAATAAATTCTACCAATTCTATAGCTCGAGGTCTTAGGAATCCATTGTTTTTTGCTTGCGAGCCAAGTCCATTTGGTTGGGAAGTCACAATAAGTAAGAGACCTAGCATTTGCATGGCATCTATTAGCTACAAACCACTCACTTAACATTGTTCTCTGTAGCCATGCATCGTCAGCAACTGACTTCAGGTTTGCTTTAACATTGAAACGCACCATGTGCTTATTTAATAAATGCACATGCAATCTTTCAACAGAAGGCAACTTACTGTGTATATCAAAGCCATATATCCTCCAGCAACCATCTTTATCACATATGTAACGGCATTGTCTATATTCCATGATCTCATCAATCTCAATACCATGCTTGTTTTTGATGCTTTCAAACAAAGTTTTTGAAAAATCAGGACCCTTTGTAACATACTTATAAAGATACTTGATGACATGGGTTTTATTGCACCACTCAGCGTTAATATGCGCTTGGTATTTTTTTAGTATGAGCATATTATAAGGAACAACATGCCTATTATCAAGCCAGACCTTTTTTTAACTATAAAACGGCTGTCGTCTCGGCGACTATACACAGGGAATCCACTATCATCTAGAGAGGTCTCAAGCTGAAATGACTTAGGAATTTTTTTGAACACAATCCATCTTTCATGCAAGGACATTTAACACCATCTTCCCCGCAAGGGACATGCATCATGTGTTCAGAAACAAGAACGTATCCAAGAGGATCCACAAGAGGATCAGGGATGGAAGCCGATATAAAAGAGTCGATTAAAGCAGGACTAACCTCACATTTTTTTCTATCAAGCCAGATCAGGATATGGGCATGAGGAAGCCCTCTTTTCTCGAACTCCATGGTGTGCAGTACTGTGGACAAAGGGATAAAAAACAATCACGAGCTGAGGTGGAAAAGAACAAAAGAAAAGAGATGAGAGGAATCGCAAAGCAGGTTTTACCCGCTACGACAAGACCAAAGGCCTCTCCACTTTTAATATCATGAATATAGTCATTGAGCTTCATGTGATAAACCCTGACCAGAAGATCTGCCCTGTCTGAAGGCATCTGGCCAGGCTCAAAACATAGGGCTTCTGTTATCTTAGGCCACTTGGGATTATAGGTGTAGCGACCAGACATCAAACGGTCCAATCTCTGTGCTCCGGTGTCATCCCTGGATCAGTAATGCTGACACCACACAGTACTTGAAGGATTTATAATAGAGTAGCAATCACACACTTATTACATCGAGTGTCTCAATAGAAAACTTATTACAATAAATATGGCTTAAGGCCATCTAATAACGATAACAGCGGAAGGCTTAGAAGATAAGTGAGTCCATCAACTCCAACGGCATCACTTAGTATAGAACCACGACCTAAAACTCCTTAATCATCGTCTGAAAAGTCTGCAACATTAACGTTGCATCCCGAAAACGGGCCAGCACATGGAATATGCTGGCAAGGTAACACATAGAGAGTAATGGAATGAAACAGCTATACTATATGCATATTTGGCTGGTGGAAAGCTCTATGGTTACAGTTTTGCGAAAAGCCAATTTTTCCCTACTGCAAAGGAATAAATTTATTTAACTATCATGGTGGTTGTTAAACATTGAGAATGGTTGACAGCATTCTCAATCCCAATTAAACATCATTAAACAAACCCGTCAAACTTAATTTTATAGTAACATGTTGAGATTCACATGATAATCCAAGTACCAGATACTCAAGATGTCCATAACCGGGGACACGGCTAACCATGATTAGTTTATACACTCTGCAGAGGTTTGCGCACTTATCCCCACAAGACTCGATCTCCTCCGTTGGATTTCTCGCACTACAGGGTGTTTGAGAAATGGATGACCGAGACATAGTCTTTCAGAAGCGCTAGCACCTTACGATCGGGTAGACCGTACCACCTACATCCCCTACATCTGCTAGTCTACCACTGTAAGAGTTCGCACGACTTAGTCAACTATGCTAGAGCCCATAATAGCTTGTGGCTGCACACGGAAGTTTCTAGCATGAATAATCTCATGATTCCTTTGAGCCTGGGTGGCGGTCCAAAAGAAAATAGGCAATCCTGGAATACCCAGGTACCTCAATCCACCCAGATGTGTATTTAAGTTGCCACCTTAGATAAACCATTGATTTAAAAGAAATCTCACATCTGTCATGGATATCACTCACCCAATCCACGTCTACTAGCATAGCATAGCAATAGTAAGCAAACGTAGAAGTAACTCCCAAGGTTTGATAATAAACAGGTAATAGGTACTACCTCAACTACTTCCCAAACCCACAATTTAATTAGATCCTAATCATGCAATGTGTAGAGATTGATCTAATGCAATAAAACTGGGTAGTAGAAGGTATGATCAAAGTGTTACTTGCCTTGCTGATGATCCGGGAAACCTAGTGATTCGAAGTAACAAGCGACGCACTCTGGGTACTCTATCGCAAACAAACAAACATACAATAAGTACTCAACTAATGCACAGGTAAAACTCAAATAAGAGATCTAACCAGAAAGTTCAACTTAAGAACTCCGGTTGGCAAAAAGAATCAAATCGAACGAAGCAACGAAAGACAAACGGCAAAAGAAAAAGGCTTCGATTACTATTCTGGATCTAGGGCAATTTTTACAGAAACAAAAACTTGTTGAAGTTGGTTAAACGGAAAGAGGGTTTCGAGATGAAACTCCAGGCACTTGAATCGCCTGATTCCGATAAACGAGCGAAAAGTTATACTAAAACTAAAATCGGATCAGAAATCGCGATCAGAAAAATCGCGGATTTAATCCGAGAAAAAGAAAACGACGAACAATTTAACGAACGAACGTTCGTTAACTTGATCTAAACGACAACCACGTTCGTTAAAACGAACGAACGGGCGAACTCTCACTAAATAGACTAAACCGAAAATAAAACCAATCTAATAAAAAAAACAAAATCTAAAAAAAGAAACCGCGGCTTTTAAAAAACCGGGCGGTTTTCTAAAGAAAACCGCCGGCGACGGCGGCTACCTCGGGCGTAGGGGCGGCTCTGGCGAGCGGGCGAGGCGGCGGCAGCGGCTCCGGCGAGCGGCGCGGCAGCGGCGAGGCGGCGCGGGGCGGTGGCAAGGCGGCACGGGCGGCGGCAGCAGCGGCGCGGGGCGGCGCGGCAGCGGCGGCGGCGGCGGCGAGCGGCGGCTAGGGTTAGGGTTAGGGCGCGGGTGGGCTGGTGGGCTGCGGCGGGGCTCGGGCGGCGCTATTTAAAGGATGCCCCAGGCGGAGTCCCGCTCGGGTACGGCCCGGAGTCGGTTCGGACTTTTTTTAAACATTAATTCCACGCACAAAACAAATAAATGAAATACTAAACGGACTCCAAAAATCCCGAAATAAAATTTCCCCAGCTTCTAAAATCAAGCGCACATGATGAACATTTATTTGGGGCCTAAATGCAATTTTGAAAAACGCGCATTTTTCCTAAATTCAAATAAAAAAGCAAATAAAACCAAAAAAATCTTATTTGATTTTTTATTAAATCCTCAATATTTCTTTATTTTGGGAAAGTCATTTTATTCCCTCTCTCATTATTTTTGTAATAGAAATTATCGAAGATAAAATAAATAAAATTAAATGATCCTATTTTCAAACTTGGAGACAACTCAAATATGAAAATAACGAAATCCCCAACTCTCTCCGAGGGTCCTTGAGTTGCGAGAAATTTCTAGGATCAACCAAAATGCAATAAATATGATATGCAATGATGATCTAGTGTATAACATTTCAAATTGAAAATTTGGGATGTTACAACAGGTAAAGGTGGTGAAAAGGTCTAGTGGGCCAAAGACACGTGAAATGGCTACTGCGTCCTGGAAGTTCTCAATCATATAACGCCGGCCACCGGTAAAAGAAGATGGAAGTATGTTTTTCTTGCCAAGAGAACTCGCATCTGCCTGCCCTTTTCCAACAGCATCAGTGACTCCTTGCAAGTTCTCTGCTCTAAGGTCATTATTAGCCTTCATGATGAAATGCAGCCTCCACTCCTCTATGCAAGCGCATGCATCTACAATGGCCTGTGAGGAAAGCAAACCACAACAAAGGTATGGATTATGCTGCTCTGGTCTATAGTGGAGACAGTGGGAATAATAGTCCTGCATAGTGAGCCTGGTTCTTTTGCTAGTATCTAAAGGGTCTGAACCAATATATTTAAGCCCAAGATGAAACCCATGTTCTGCATAGGGGAAGAGAAGAGGATACTGCAAAGGCATATATGAAGTTTGCAAAGAAGATATTTGCTGCAGATTGTCATCTCTACCGTGTATTATTATGTCACGACAAGAAGCCTCCACCGTGAACTCACCAAACATTAAAGACGCTAGCTCATCAGTTGTAGGAAGGCTAAACTGTGGGCCATCAGATTCTCCAGGGGCAACTAAATGAATGGCTATCTCGGCATACTTATTGGCTGCTAGTATTTCTCTAGCTGATCTAAATGTTTTGACATAAGAATTGTGTGTATCAAGCATATGCATCAAGCCTTCAACGATAGATTCATCTAAACCACCATCACTCTTTTCACCCTTTTCTAAAGCCCGAATCCTGTTTTGCACCTCATTCTGGGTATCATATATATAGAGTTCGGCATACTTAGGGGTATTTCCTTCCTTAGGCATAAGAGATCCCATTCGATGACAAACCTGCCCGTTTATTTTGTATATATTTGGACCATTACCATCATTTACAAAATGGTCAACAATAGTTCCCACGGAAGTTAATGCAAAGAGGAGTTGTACTGATGAATTTTTTTGTAAACTCTCTGCTACATGAGGGACCATTGTATCTCAGCAACTCAGAGAGAAACAAGGGTGGTTTTTTAAAAGGTGTAATATACACCTTACCACCCTTGCAACATTTGTTGTAAACCACCCGCCTTAGCGTAATAGCGGATTCCGATCTCACCCTCTCCTTAAACCAGAAGACTGCACCACAGTTGGTACATTTGTAGTCTGGGCCACCGTAGAAAGATCTCTTTCGGTACCCAGCTGCAAAGTTATCTTGACTCGGTAACAATGGTAAATCAGCAATGCATTATATGACAGTTTCTAGGCATATCGGCACTCAACATACCTTTCAGCATCTCAGACTCCTCAGCCGTGAATCCAACCCAGTCAGCACTTAAGGGTGATCCAATGGCAAGCCCCTTTCCCCTAAGTCTATCAACAACCACCCTGCATCTCTTTCTATTACGGGACGTAATTTCTGGAGTAAGAACGGGGAAGAAACCATCATCTAAAAAAACAAAGGGCATGTCACAGGTACGAAGAGGAATCGAGAGAGTGCAGGAGGCACACCCATAAAGGAAAAGGACCTATTTTAAAAGGGCACCCTGTACATTTTCTTTTAGGCAGGCCTGAGGATATGTAGGGCAACGACGAGTCACGGAAAGACAGCCTTCGTCGAACAACGCGGCGTGGAGGTGCTTGACTGGTGCTTGAACTGGCCTTACGACGAACAGAACGGCGTTGAGGCATGACTCACAGGAACGACATGAAGAATAGAACAACCATAACACACTGCAACATGAATGTAACATAAAGAAAGGCAATCTAATCAGGCGCATTAAACAGCAAGAAGGCATACACCTAGACCCAGGAACAGAATTCGAAAGACAAGGCTCTATAAAGGGCATGGAACTATTTTTTTTAATGAAAAGGAGAGGCATCCTAAAACTAAACTGTAAGCCTTTTTTAAAATACATAGGTAAAAGGAAAAGGCCATCAAACAAATCCGAGCAGGGAAAAAACAAGAGAGAGAGAGGGCAAGTCCATGGAACACCTTTCCAAGAGCCCATGGGAAACTATAAGCCCAAACGAACAAGATTCTCTAAAGTTCATGGCCCAAGAAATACCTTCCCAAAAGCCCATGAAGAACCAGAAGCCCAAAAGGAACAGGGTCCTCTAAAGCCCGTGCTAGTTTTTTTCTCTATAAGAGAAGGGGGTGGTCCAAAGACCAGAGAACCAGCCGAGGAAGAATGAATAAACAAGTAACATATTTATTATTTGGGCACGTGG
This sequence comes from Triticum urartu, assembly GCF_056163025.1. Taxonomy (NCBI): domain Eukaryota; kingdom Viridiplantae; phylum Streptophyta; class Magnoliopsida; order Poales; family Poaceae; genus Triticum; species Triticum urartu. The sequence goes on from NC_141879.1 coordinate 431,366,175, forward strand.
GAAGAGCATTGAATCTGAAGAAGAAGAAGAAGACTATTCTTTTTAGTCTTGCAAAACACAGAAAGAAGACACTGTAAGAGCCATATAGAAAGCCCAAGGACTTTATTGCATCAGAGGAAGGAACCAATTCAGTACAAAGCAGGCACGTAGGCCCAAACAAGAAGCCAAGAAAAGATAGCTAAAGAGATTGAAGAGAGGAAAGCATCTGAGAGCACAGTAGACCCCAGTCAAACTGGACCAGAACAGGGCCAACATCTGGATTTATCTCCGTCTCCGCAGACGTACGGCGCAAGCGCAATAGCTCTCTCTCTCTAAGTGATAACACGCCGAATGGCAAAGACTGTAACCGTTATGGAAGAATGAAGGGAGCTCCTATAGGCCATCATACAGTCATAATTATAGTCTCGAACCACAAACCCATACAGACACTGCAAAAAACTTATGGCCTGGAGGGCAGCCTGTTCATAAGCATGGACAAAACCACACCAGACTAAGCTCCAAAAAAATTCTCATCGCAGAACCGGAGCAGAACTATCCCCTGGAAGCTCCAGTTCTACCCCAGCAAGAACGGACCCATCCTCCGTGACCTCACACAGATACAAAATCGCCGACAAAGAACACCGAGCCACCACGGCTTCCAAAATGGGTATAATAGTTGAAATAAGAGTACACATCCTTCTCACACGCAACGAAATTATAAAAATAAGCTAAAGAAATAACACGACCCCTGGAGCAGATCCGGAATAGCGAGATTATCAGTACATCAACAACCATGATAACATGCACATACAAGTAAATACATCTGAACCCACAGGTAACGGACATGCAATGGAAAAGGAGAGCAAACCTTGAGGAGCAGCAACAGGTCGCAGATTGAGAAACAGATCAGCTTTTCCAACCTACAAAATAAATGCAGACAGAACCATCAGAACACAGCAAGTCATAGAACACATATATATTCCATCAAAGGTACTAAACAAGTGCAGAGCTACACAATGGCACTAGAACAATTCTTCTTTTAACCAAAGGAAACAACATCACTTAGCATGCCAAAACACCATCCACTATATCTATAGCAGCTTTTAATCACTGAGCAATCAAACTGTAGACATGCAGGAAGCAAAGGACCATCAATCAACCTCAACCAAAGTGTTTTTCAAGCAAAGTAACAAACATAAGAAGTCTAAACCTTCAGGGCCTCCGCAAAGGCAGTAACCAAACAAAATGGACTAAGCACGACATCTTCTCAGACCTAATCTTTTGGGCTATCACTAAGCAATGCATCTCTCGACAATCCAGAAATAGAGACAAACAGGCAAAAGAGAAGCACATTACCAGAATGACGAAGCACAACCGGAAGAGCCGCCAGCAAGCAAACATGGAAGAACAGCCGACCAACCTGAAAACAACCTAAAACACAAACTATACTCATATTAGCCGCCGACGAACAGCATGAAGCATGCACATGCACAAATAATGGAACGCGAAAATGGCAAAGCAGAACACACGGTAGCAGGCAACCATCCTATCGAGCAGCACCCAACCATTTCAACAAACACCTCAAAGGCATATGTCCACACAGAGGTAGAAGAGGCAAGTACTAACCTAGACAGCAAGAACGTAATGGCGCACGCTCCCATGCAAGAGCCAACGGGAAAATCGGCAGCAAACTGCGCACCAGTGGAGCAAAGACAAGCAAAGACAAGCAAAGCAGGTCCGTAAACAGGAGAAGGAACGGCAGAAACGAACAGGGAAAGGATAAGAGGATGAACCTCAACCAACACCACCCATGGAGGAACGCGCGGCCATGGCGAGAACCTCAACGTAAGGTAGTCTAACTGGATGAAGGTAGGCGAACAGGAGAGGACGCGGCAGCGTGGAAGCATGGACGAAAGCGAGGGAACAAAGCAGCATGGAGGAAATGAGGGATAGAAGGAGGAGAGGGGAAAATCAGAGAGAAAAGCCCCCCGGCCACCGCGATGGCAGGGGCAATCCTCACAGAGGCGCATGGGAACCCACCACACATGCATCGACACGCGGCCTGCCTGCCGGGCCCAGGGGTTCGAGAGCCAACTGTCATAGTGTAGGATTGAAAGTATGTCTAGAGGGGGGGTGATTAGACTACTTGACCAAATAAAAACTTAACCTTTTCCCAATTTTAGTTCTTGGCAGATTTTAGCTAATTTAGGACAAGTCAAGCAATCATCACATAATTCAAGCAAGCATGCAAAGAGTATATAGGCAGCGGAAAGTAAAGCATGCAACTTGCAAGAATGTAAGGGGAAGGGTTTGGAGATTTCAAACGCAATTGGAGACATGGATGTTTTTCCCATGGTTCGGATAGGTGGTGTTATCCTACATCCACGTTGATGGAGACTTCAACCCACGAAGGGTAACGGTTGCGCGAGTCCACACAGGGCTCCACCCAAGGGTAACGGTTGCGCGAGTCCACACAGGGCTCCACCCACGAAGGGTCCACGAAGAAGCAACCACCCACAAAGGGTCCACGAAGAAGCAACCTTGTCTATCCCACCATGGCCATCGCCCACACAGGACTTGCCTCACTAGCGGTAGATCTTCACGAAGTAGGCGATCTCCTTGCCCTTACAAACTCCTTGGTTCAACTCCACAATCTTGTCGGAGGCTCCCAAGTGACACCTAGCCAATCTAGGAGACACCACTCTCCAAGAAGTAACAAATGGTGTGTAGGTAATGAACTCCTTGCTCTTGTGCTTCAAATGATAGTCTCCCCAACACTCAACTCTCTCTCATAGGATTTGGATTTGGTGGAAAGAAGATTTGAGTGGAAAGCAACTTGGGAAGGCTAGAGATCAAGATTCATATGGTAGGAATGGAATATCTTGGTCTCAACACATGAGTAGGTGGTTCTCTCTCAGAACATATGAGTTGGAATGGTGTGTGTTCTGATGGCTCTCTCTTCCAATGAGAAGAAGGTGGAGGGGTATATATAGCCTCCACACAAAATCCAACCGTTACACAGTTTTCCAATCTCGGTGGGACCGAATCAATAAACTCGGTCGGACCAAAAATGTAAACCTAGTGACCGTTAGAGATTTTCGGTGGGACTGACATGCAACTCGGTAGGACCGATGTGGTTAGGGTTTGGGCATAACGTAATCTCGGTGAGACCGATTACACAAACTCGGTGAGACCGAATTTGGTAATTAGCTAACCAGAGAGTTGGTCAGGCAAACTCGGTGGGACCGATTTGCTCTTTCGGTGAGACCGAGTGGAACTTGGTGAGACCGAAAAGTTACAAAGGGGAAACACTGAGTTTACATTGCAATCTCGGTGGGACCGATTCGCTCTTTCGGTGAGACCGAAAAGTTATGAAAGGAAAACAGAGAGTTTGCAACCCCATCTCGGTGAGACCGAGATCCCTATCGGTAGGACCGAATTGCTAGGGTTTGGCAGAGGCTAATGACAAGTGAAACTCGGTGGCGCCAGATAGGAAGAATCGGTAGGACCGAGTTTGGCTTAGGGTTTAGGTCATATGTGGATATGGGAAAGTAGTTGAGGGTTTTGGAGCATATCACTAAGCACATGAAGCAAGAGGCTCATTAAGCAACACCTCATCCCTCCTTGATAGTATTGGCTTTTCCTAAAGACTCAATGTGATCTTGGATCACTAAAATATAAAATGAAGAGTCTTGAGCTTTTGAGCTTGAGCCAATCCTTTGTCCTTAGCATTTTGAGGGTTCCACTTTCACATCCATGCCATGCCAAACATTGAGCTTTCCTGAAATAGTCATCTTGGAATAGCATTAGCTCAATGAGCTATATGTTGTTATGAATTACCAAAACCACCTAGGGATAGTTGCACTTTCACATAGGCTACAACGACCCCATAGAGGGCACCCGCCAGAATGCGCACCGCCGACGCACACGCCGGTCACGCGGGCCCACGCTGCACCACACGCACGTCCATTGGCCCCGCCCACGCGTAGGGAACAGTAACAGGCCACCAGCGAGGCCACATGCAAGTATACGTCTAGTAATAAACCAATGAGCAACGGACCAGTGGCCCTGTCCCAGCGCCTGTCCCACAGTCAGCATCACGCGGCAGAGCACACGAACGCCGGAGCGAATGCAGCCGAACCACCAACCCGAGCTGTCGTGGAATTGTCACGGCAGATGTCCTAGTGTGAGGACTTAGTCGTGAGGCCAACGCATATTTGTAGTAGCTTGAGAGGGGTTGAGCGGAATCGAGAGATGCAACACAAGACAAGGATTTAGACACCTTCGGGCCCCGGGAAACATCATCCGGAATAGCCCTACATGCTGTTTGTGGCTGGGTCTCATTATGCTCATGAGGGAGTCGCCGCATAAGCCGGCTCTCCTCTAGTTGTGTCTAGCCCTAGAGATTGTTTCTTGTTATCTATCCCTCATGGGGTGCCCTGCCCCTCCTTATATATGTTGAAGGGGCGGGTTACATGACTAGTCCTATTAGGATTAGGATTACTCTATTACAAGTGGAGTCCTAGTCTTTCTTCCTTTGTAGGAGAATATTCCTTATGCCTTTCTTCTTAATCCAGCCCATCATAACATGAACCGGCCTTCTAGGCCTTGGGCCTTGTCATCCATCTGACCCGCCGTTGGGGTCATCAGTAAGTCACCAAATACTCGTCGGGTCATCAGTAAAAATCCAGATACTTCTTTTGAGAAATTCGGGTCAATAGGCCAGCTTCAGAGTCAATTTGCAGACATTGGTATCTTATAGAGAAATATTGTAAGAAATAATCCACTTGAATTGGCTACCAAAGCGTTGGCTTAAAAAATATTGGTCTTGAAAAACTCATCTGACTTTCAGCCGGCTTGTAGAACTTGCCGGTTTATCATTGCCAAAATATGCGGGTTGTAAATATTGATAGCACCAGGTCATAATTGTTGCCGACGCCGGGTCATAATTATTGGTGACACCGGGTCAATCTGGTTTACTCAAAACTGAGAATTTGAAGATTTTCTCCCTGATATCCATATTACCTGTAGCCCCCAAGTCTTGAGTAGAAAAAAAGTGATGACTTAAGACTTGCTTCAATATAAATACTTCCACTTTGAAGAAATCCATGTTGTCCATCTTAGTCACTAGTAAAGACTGAATACTCCATATATGTAGCCCCCATGTGTCGGGTTGTCATGCTTGCAGCAACCTGGGACTTGTAATTGCCTAATACTCATAAAAAACTTCAACCAGTGTAGCCCCCAAGGGTCGGGTCATTATGCAATAATGAGAAGGGACTTTATAAATATGATCATATAGACTTGAACAACAACGTGTAGCCCCCAAGGGCCGGCTCAGTAAGATAATATTGAGCTGGGACTTTATATATACTTCTTTTGAAAAGAACATCATATGATGTAACCCCCATCATGGGGCTTGAACCCACGTCCACAAGGTTAAGAGCTTTGTGCTTTACCAACTGAGCAGTGGACCCTTCAATATAATGGAATAAAACTTGTGTACCTTGAATTGTTGACAGGAGCAATTGGTAGCCCCCAAGGGCCGGCTCATTACAATGTAATGAGTCAGGTCTTCAATAAGGCCAGTAAAAATGACTTTGCACTAGCCCCCAAGTACCATGGTGCATGCTGGCAGTGACATGGGACTTGCATATTTAATGTAATCTCAACTTGAATAATGTAGCCCCCACGTGCCGGGTCATAAGCCTGTAGCGACTCGGGACTATTACTTCCATCGTAGAATAAATTATATCCATTGATAAAATAATATCCATTCCGCTGAAGCGACTTTGAAAACCTCAATCATAATATTGGTTATTGATAACCATAATAAAAATCCAGCCATGTTGGCTATTAAAGATTTGAATAATATAACTCGGTTTGAAAAACCGGTTCCTGTGATATTGAATCGTACTGCCGGTTTAGGATACCTGTGCAGTAAGGGTGATAACCCAATCTTTAGAAGCCAAAAACTTCCAAATGTTTATGATTGTCAACTGTCGTGGAATTGTCACGGCAGATGTCCTAGTGTGAGGACTTAGTCGTGAGGCCAACGCATCTTTGTAGTAGCTTGAGAGGGGTTGAGCGGGATCGAGAGACGCAACACAAGACAAGGATTTAGACAGCTTCGGGCCCCGGGAAACATCATCCGGAATAGCCCTACCTGCTGTTTGTGGCTGGGTCTCATTATGCTCATGAGGGAGTCGCCGCATAAGCCGGCTCTCCTCTAGTTGTGTCTACCCTAGAGATTGTTTCTTGTTATCTGTCCCTCTTGGGGTGCCCTGCCCCTCCTTATATATGTTGAAGGGGCGGGTTACATGACTAGTCCTATTAGGATTAGGATTACTCTATTACAAGTGGAGTCCTAGTCTTGCTTCCTTTGTAGGAGAATATTCCTTATGCCTTTCTTCTTAATCCGGCCCATCATAACATGAACCGGCCTTCTAGGCCTTGGGCCTTGTCATTCATCTGACCCGCCGTTGGGGTCATCAGTAAGTCACCAAATACTCGTCGGGTCTCTGTGAGCCGCCAAGTTCAGCCGGGTCATACTTCCGGCCGGGTCATACCACGGGGTATATCCCCGACAATAGCCCCCAGTTTAATTTGGATTTATCCATGTTAAACTAATCTGCGGTATAAACACAAGAACAAATTTGACAGGTTAAGCCGACACTTGATCATCCTTAAGTCCTTGTCATTTCCTTGTTGATATATCCATGTTCATGACCTCATAGCAAATCTCCCTAAGCAGATATGTTTCAATTTTGTCAATGTAAAAAATCCAGATACTTCTATTGAGAAATTCGGGTCAATAGGCCAGCTTCAGAGTCAATTTGCAGACATTGGTATCTTATAGAGAAATATTGTAAGAAATAATCCACTTGAATTGGCTACCAAAGCGTTGGCTTAAAAAATATTGGTCTTGAAAAACTCATCTGACTTTCAGCCGGCTTGTAGAACTTGCCGGTTTATCATTGCCAAAATATGCGGGTTGTAAATATTGATAGCACCAGGTCATAATTGTTGCCGACGCCGGGTCATAATTATTGGTGACACCGGGTCAATCTGGTTTACTCAAAACTGAGAATTTGAAGATTTTCTCCCTGATATCCATATTACCTGTAGCCCCCAAGTCTTGAGTAGAAAAAAAGTGATGACTTAAGACTTGCTTCAATATAAATACTTCCACTTTGAAGAAATCCATGTTGTCCATCTTAGTCACTAGTAAAGACTGAATACTCCATATATGTAGCCCCCATGTGTCGGGTTGTCATGCTTGCAGCAACCTGGGACTTGTAATTGCCTAATACTCATAAAAAACTTCAACCAGTGTAGCCCCCAAGGGCCGGGTCATTATGCAATAATGAGCAGGGACTTTATAAATATGATCATATAGACTTGAACAACAACGTGTAGCCCCCAAGGGCCGGCTCAGTAAGATAATATTGAGCTGGGACTTTATATATACTTCTTTTGAAAAGAACATCATATGATGTAACCCCCATCATGGGGCTTGAACCCACGTCCACAAGGTTAAGAGCTTTGTGCTTTACCAACTGAGCAGTGGACCCTTCAATATAATGGAATAAAACTTGTGTACCTTGAATTGTTGACAGGAGCAATTGGTAGCCCCCAAGGGCCGGCTCATTACAATGTAATGAGTCAGGTCTTCAATAAGGCCAGTAAAAATGACTTTGCACTAGCCCCCAAGTACCATGGTGCATGCTGGCAGTGACATGGGACTTGCATATTTAATGTAATCTCAACTTGAATAATGTAGCCCCCACGTGCCGGGTCATAAGCCTGTAGCGACTCGGGACTATTACTTCCATCGTAGAATAAATTATATCCATTGATAAAATAATATCCATTCCGCTGAAGCGACTTTGAAAACCTCAATCATAATATTGGTTATTGATAACCATAATAAAAATCCAGCCATGTTGGCTATTAAAGATTTGAATAATATAACTCGGTTTGAAAAACCGGTTCCTGTGATATTGAATCGTACTGCCGGTTTAGGATACCTGTGCAGTAAGGGTGATAACCCAATCTTTAGAAGCCAAAAACTTCCAAATGTTTATGATTGTCAACTGTCATGGAATTGTCACGGCAGATGTCCTAGTGTGAGGACTTAGTCGTGAGGCCAACGCATCTTTGTAGTAGCTTGAGAGGGGTTGAGCGGGATCGAGAGACGCAACACAAGACAAGGATTTAGACAGCTTCGGGCCCCGGGAAACATCATCCGGAATAGCCCTACCTGCTGTTTGTGGCTGGGTCTCATTATGCTCATGAGGGAGTCGCCGCATAAGCCGGCTCTCGTCTAGTTGTGTCTAGCCCTAGAGATTGTTTCTTGTTATCTGTCCCTCTTGGGGTGCCCTGCCCCTCCTTATATATGTTGAAGGGGCGGGTTACATGACTAGTCCTATTAGGATTAGGATTACTCTATTACAAGTGGAGTCCTAGTCTTGCTTCCTTTGTAGGAGAATATTCCTTATGCCTTTCTTCTTAATCCGGCCCATCATAACATGAACCGGCCTTCTAGGCCTTGGGCCTTGTCATTCATCTGACCCGCCGTTGGGGTCATCAGTAAGTCACCAAATACTCGTCGGGTCTCTGTGAGCCGCCAAGTTCAGCCGGGTCATACTTCCGGCCGGGTCATACCACGGGGTATATCCCCGACAATAGCCCCCAGTTTAATTTGGATTTATCCATGTTAAACTAATCTGCGGTATAAACACAAGAACAAATTTGACAGGTTAAGCCGACACTTGATCATCCTTAAGTCCTTGTCATTTCCTTGTTGATATATCCATGTTCATGACCTCATACCAAATCTCCCTAAGCAGATATGTTTCAATTTTGTCAATGTAAAAAATCCAGATACTTCTTTTGAGAAATTCGGGTCAATAGGCCAGCTTCAGAGTCAATTTGCAGACATTGGTATCTTATAGAGAAATATTGTAAGAAATAATCCACTTGAATTGGCTACCAAAGCGTTGGCTTAAAAAATATTGGTCTTGAAAAACTCATCTGACTTTCAGCCGGCTTGTAGAACTTGCCGGTTTATCATTGCCAAAATATGCGGGTTGTAAATATTGATAGCACCAGGTCATAATTGTTGCCGACGCCGGGTCATAATTATTGGTGACACCGGGTCAATCTGGTTTACTCAAAACTGAGAATTTGAAGATTTTCTCCCTGATATCCATATTACCTGTAGCCCCCAAGTCTTGAGTAGAAAAAAAGTGATGACTTAAGACTTGCTTCAATATAAATACTTCCACTTTGAAGAAATCCATGTTGTCCATCTTAGTCACTAGTAAAGACTGAATACTCCATATATGTAGCCCCCATGTGTCGGGTTGTCATGCTTGCAGCAACCTGGGACTTGTAATTGCCTAATACTCATAAAAAACTTCAACCAGTGTAGCCCCCAAGGGCCGGGTCATTATGCAATAATGAGCAGGGACTTTATAAATATGATCATATAGACTTGAACAACAACGTGTAGCCCCCAAGGGCCGGCTCAGTAAGATAATATTGAGCTGGGACTTTATATATACTTCTTTTGAAAAGAACATCATATGATGTAACCCCCATCATGGGGCTTGAACCCACGTCCACAAGGTTAAGAGCTTTGTGCTTTACCAACTGAGCAGTGGACCCTTCAATATAATGGAATAAAACTTGTGTACCTTGAATTGTTGACAGGAGCAATTGGTAGCCCCCAAGGGCCGGCTCATTACAATGTAATGAGTCAGGTCTTCAATAAGGCCAGTAAAAATGACTTTGCACTAGCCCCCAAGTACCATGGTGCATGCTGGCAGTGACATGGGACTTGCATATTTAATGTAATCTCAACTTGAATAATGTAGCCCCCACGTGCCGGGTCATAAGCCTGTAGCGACTCGGGACTATTACTTCCATCGTAGAATAAATTATATCCATTGATAAAATAATATCCATTCCGCTGAAGCGACTTTGAAAACCTCAATCATAATATTGGTTATTGATAACCATAATAAAAATCCAGCCATGTTGGCTATTAAAGATTTGAATAATATAACTCGGTTTGAAAAACCGGTTCCTGTGATATTGAATCGTACTGCCGGTTTAGGATACCTGTGCAGTAAGGGTGATAACCCAATCTTTAGAAGCCAAAAACTTCCAAATGTTTATGATTGTCAACTGTCGTGGAATTGTCACGGCAGATGTCCTAGTGTGAGGACTTAGTCGTGAGGCCAACGCATCTTTGTAGTAGCTTGAGAGGGGTTGAGCGGGATCGAGAGACGCAACACAAGACAAGGATTTAGACAGCTTCGGGCCCCGGGAAACATCATCCGGAATAGCCCTACCTGCTGTTTGTGGCTGGGTCTCATTATGCTCATGAGGGAGTCGCCGCATAAGCCGGCTCTCCTCTAGTTGTGTCTACCCTAGAGATTGTTTCTTGTTATCTGTCCCTCTTGGGGTGCCCTGCCCCTCCTTATATATGTTGAAGGGGCGGGTTACATGACTAGTCCTATTAGGATTAGGATTACTCTATTACAAGTGGAGTCCTAGTCTTGCTTCCTTTGTAGGAGAATATTCCTTATGCCTTTCTTCTTAATCCGGCCCATCATAACATGAACCGGCCTTCTAGGCCTTGGGCCTTGTCATTCATCTGACCCGCCGTTGGGGTCATCAGTAAGTCACCAAATACTCGTCGGGTCTCTGTGAGCCGCCAAGTTCAGCCGGGTCATACTTCCGGCCGGGTCATACCACGGGGTATATCCCCGACAATAGCCCCCAGTTTAATTTGGATTTATCCATGTTAAACTAATCTGCGGTATAAACACAAGAACAAATTTGACAGGTTAAGCCGACACTTGATCATCCTTAAGTCCTTGTCATTTCCTTGTTGATATATCCATGTTCATGACCTCATACCAAATCTCCCTAAGCAGATATGTTTCAATTTTGTCAATGTAAAAAATCCAGATACTTCTTTTGAGAAATTCGGGTCAATAGGCCAGCTTCAGAGTCAATTTGCAGACATTGGTATCTTATAGAGAAATATTGTAAGAAATAATCCACTTGAATTGGCTACCAAAGCGTTGGCTTAAAAAATATTGGTCTTGAAAAACTCATCTGACTTTCAGCCGGCTTGTAGAACTTGCCGGTTTATCATTGCCAAAATATGCGGGTTGTAAATATTGATAGCACCAGGTCATAATTGTTGCCGACGCCGGGTCATAATTATTGGTGACACCGGGTCAATCTGGTTTACTCAAAACTGAGAATTTGAAGATTTTCTCCCTGATATCCATATTACCTGTAGCCCCCAAGTCTTGAGTAGAAAAAAAGTGATGACTTAAGACTTGCTTCAATATAAATACTGCCACTTTGAAGAAATCCATGTTGTCCATCTTAGTCACTAGTAAAGACTGAATACTCCATATATGTAGCCCCCATGTGTCGGGTTGTCATGCTTGCAGCAACCTGGGACTTGTAATTGCCTAATACTCATAAAAAACTTCAACCAGTGTAGCCCCCAAGGGCCGGGTCATTATGCAATAATGAGCAGGGACTTTCTAATATGATCATATAGACTTGAACAACAACGTGTAGCCCCCAAGGGCCGGCTCAGTAAGATAATATTGAGCTGGGACTTTATATATACTTCTTTTGAAAAGAACATCATATGATGTAACCCCCATCATGGGGCTTGAACCCACGTCCACAAGGTTAAGAGCTTTGTGCTTTACCAACTGAGCAGTGGACCCTTCAATATAATGGAATAAAACTTGTGTACCTTGAATTGTTGACAGGAGCAATTGGTAGCCCCCAAGGGCCGGCTCATTACAATGTAATGAGTCAGGTCTTCAATAAGGCCAGTAAAAATGACTTTGCATTAGCCCCCAAGAACCATGGTGCATGCTGGCAGTGACATGGGACTTGCATATTTAATGTAATCTCAACTTGAATAATGTAGCCCCCAAGTGCCGGGTCATAAGCCTGTAGCGACTCGGGACTATTCCTTCCATCGTAGAATAAATTATATCCATTGATAAAATAATATCCATTCCGCTGAAGCGACTTTGAAAACCTCAATCGTAATATTGGTTATTGATAACCATAATAAAAATCCAGCCATGTTGGCTATTAAAGATTTGAATAATATAACTCGGTTTGAAAAACCGGTTCCTGTGATATTGAATCGTACTGCCGGTTTAGGATACCTGTGCAGTAAGGGTGATAACCCAATCTTTAGAAGCCAAAAACTTCCAAATGTTTATGATTGTCAACTGTCGTGGAATTGTCACGGCAGATGTCCTAGTGTGAGGACTTAGTCATGAGGCCAACGCATCTTTGTAGTAGTTTGAGAGGGGTTGAGCGGAATCGAGAGACGCAACACAAGACAAGGATTTAGATAGCTTCGGGCCCCGGGAAACATCATCCGGAATAGCCCTACCTACTGTTTGTGGCTGGGTCTCATTATGCTCATGAGGGAGTCGCCGCATAAGCCGGCTCTCCTCTAGTTGTGTCTAGCCCTAGAGATTGTTTCTTGTTATCTGTCCCTCTTGGGGTGCCCTGCCCCTCCTTATATATGTTGAAGGGGCGGGTTACATGACTAGTCCTATTAGGATTAGGATTACTCTATTACAAGTGGAGTCCTAGTCTTGCTTCCTTTGTAGGAGAATATTCCTTATGCCTTTCTTCTTAATCCGGCCCATCATAACATGAACCGGCCTTCTAGGCCTTGGGCCTTGTCATTCATCTGACCCGCCGTTGGGGTCATCAGTAAGTCACCAAATACTCGTCGGGTCTCTGTGAGCCGCCAAGTTCAGCCGGGTCATACTTCTGGCCGGGTCATTCCACGGGGTATATCCCCGACAATAGCCCCCAGTTTAATTTGGATTTATCCATGTTAAACTAATCTGCGGTATAAACACAAGAACAAATTTGACAGGTAAAGCCGACACTTGATCATCCTTAAGTCCTTGTCATTTCCTTGTTGATATATCCATGTTCATGACCTCATACCAAATCTCCCTAAGCAGATATGTTTCAATTTTGTCAATGTAAAAAATCCAGATACTTCTTTTGAGAAATTCGGGTCAATAGGCCAGCTTCAGAGTCAATTTGCAGACATTGGTATCTTATAGAGAAATATTGTAAGAAATAATCCACTTGAATTGGCTACCAAAGCGTTGGCTTAAAAAATATTGGTCTTGAAAAACTCATCTGACTTTCAGCCGGCTTGTAGAACTTGCCGGTTTATCATTGCCAAAATATGCGGGTTGTAAATATTGATAGCACCAGGTCATAATTGTTGCCGACGCCGGGTCATAATTATTGGTGACACCGGGTCAATCTGGTTTACTCAAAACTGAGAATTTGAAGATTTTCTCCCTGATATCCATATTACCTGTAGCCCCCAAGTCTTGAGTAGAAAAAAAGTGATGACTTAAGACTTGCTTCAATATAAATACTTCCACTTTGAAGAAATCCATGTTGTCCATCTTAGTCACTAGTAAAGACTGAATACTCCATATATGTAGCCCCCATGTGTCGGGTTGTCATGCTTGCAGCAACCTGGGACTTGTAATTGCCTAATACTCATAAAAAACTTCAACCAGTGTAGCCCCCAAGGGCCGGGTCATTATGCAATAATGAGCAGGGACTTTATAAATATGATCATATAGACTTGAACAACAACGTGTAGCCCCCAAGGGTCGGCTCAGTAAGATAATATTGAGCTGGGACTTTATATATACTTCTTTTGAAAAGAACATCATATGATGTAACCCCCATCATGGGGCTTGAACCCACGTCCACAAGGTTAAGAGCTTTGTGCTTTACCAACTGAGCAGTGGACCCTTCAATATAATGGAATAAAACTTGTGTACCTTGAATTGTTGACAGGAGCAATTGGTAGCCCCCAAGGGCCGGCTCATTACAATGTAATGAGTCAGGTCTTCAATAAGGCCAGTAAAAATGACTTTGCACTAGCCCCCAAGTACCATGGTGCATGCTGGCAGTGACATGGGACTTGCATATTTAATGTAATCTCAACTTGAATAATGTAGCCCCCAAGTGCCGGGTCATAAGCCTGTAGCGACTCGGGACTATTCCTTCCATCGTAGAATAAATTATATCCATTGATAAAATAATATCCATTCCGCTGAAGCGACTTTGAAAACCTCAATCATAATATTGGTTATTGATAACCATAATAAAAATCCAGCCATGTTGGCTATTAAAGATTTGAATAATATAACTCGGTTTGAAAAACCGGTTCCTGTGATATTGAATCGTACTGCCGGTTTAGGATACCTGTGCAGTAAGGGTGATAACCCAATCTTTAGAAGCCAAAAACTTCCAAATGTTTATGATTGTCAACTGTCGTGGAATTGTCACGGCAGATGTCCTAGTGTGAGGACTTAGTCGTGAGGCCAACGCATCTTTGTAGTAGCTTGAGAGGGGTTGAGCGGGATCGAGAGACGCAACACAAGACAAGGATTTAGACAGCTTCGGGCCCCGGGAAACATCATCCGGAATAGCCCTACCTGCTGTTTGTGGCTGGGTCTCATTATGCTCATGAGGGAGTCGCCGCATAAGCCGGCTCTCCTCTAGTTGTGTCTACCCTAGAGATTGTTTCTTGTTATCTGTCCCTCTTGGGGTGCCCTGCCCCTCCTTATATATGTTGAAGGGGCGGGTTACATGACTAGTCCTATTAGGATTAGGATTACTCTATTACAAGTGGAGTCCTAGTCTTGCTTCCTTTGTAGGAGAATATTCCTTATGCCTTTCTTCTTAATCCGGCCCATCATAACATGAACCGGCCTTCTAGGCCTTGGGCCTTGTCATTCATCTGACCCGCCGTTGGGGTCATCAGTAAGTCACCAAATACTCGTCGGGTCTCTGTGAGCCGCCAAGTTCAGCCGGGTCATACTTCCGGCCGGGTCATACCACGGGGTATATCCCCGACAATAGCCCCCAGTTTAATTTGGATTTATCCATGTTAAACTAATCTGCGGTATAAACACAAGAACAAATTTGACAGGTTAAGCCGACACTTGATCATCCTTAAGTCCTTGTCATTTCCTTGTTGATATATCCATGTTCATGACCTCATAGCAAATCTCCCTAAGCAGATATGTTTCAATTTTGTCAATGTAAAAAATCCAGATACTTCTTTTGAGAAATTCGGGTCAATAGGCCAGCTTCAGAGTCAATTTGCAGACATTGGTATCTTATAGAGAAATATTGTAAGAAATAATCCACTTGAATTGGCTACCAAAGCGTTGGCTTAAGAAATATTGGTCTTGAAAAACTCATCTGACTTTCAGCCGGCTTGTAGAACTTGCCGGTTTATCATTGCCAAAATATGCGGGTTGTAAATATTGATAGCACCAGGTCATAATTGTTGCCGACGCCGGGTCATAATTATTGGTGACACCGGGTCAATCTGGTTTACTCAAAACTGAGAATTTGAAGATTTTCTCCCTGATATCCATATTACCTGTAGCCCCCAAGTCTTGAGTAGAAAAAAAGTGATGACTTAAGACTTGCTTCAATATAAATACTGCCACTTTGAAGAAATCCATGTTGTCCATCTTAGTCACTAGTAAAGACTGAATACTCCATATATGTAGCCCCCATGTACCGGGTTGTCATGCCTGCAGCAACCTGGGACTTGCAATTGCCTAATACTCATAAAGAACTTCAACCAGTGTAGCCCCCAAGGGTCGGGTCATTATGCAATAATGTGCAGGGACTTTATAAATATGATCATATAGACTTGAACAACAACGTGTAGCCCCCAAGGGCCGGCTCAGTAAGATAATATTGAGCTGGGACTTTATATATACTTCTTTTGAAAAGAACATCATATGATGTAACCCCCATCATGGGGCTTGAACCCACGTCCACAAGGTTAAGAGCTTTGTGCTTTACCAACTGAGCAGTGGACCCTTCAATATAATGGAATAAAACTTGTGTACCTTGAATTGTTGACAGGAGCAATTGGTAGCCCCCAAGGGCCGGCTCATTACAATGTAATGAGTCAGGTCTTCAATAAGGCCAGTAAAAATGACTTTGCACTAGCCCCCAAGTACCATGGTGCATGCTGGCAGTGACATGGGACTTGCATATTTAATGTAATCTCAACTTGAATAATGTAGCCCCCACGTGCCGGGTCATAAGCCTGTAGCGACTCGGGACTATTACTTCCATCGTAGAATAAATTATATCCATTGATAAAATAATATCCATTCCGCTGAAGCGAATTTGAAAACCTCAATCATAATATTGGTTATTGATAACCATAATAAAAATCCAGCCATGTTGGCTATTAAAGATTTGAATAATATAACTCGGTTTGAAAAACCGGTTCCTGTGATATTGAATCGTACTGCCGGTTTAGGATACCTGTGCAGTAAGGGTGATAACCCAATCTTTAGAAGCCAAAAACTTCCAAATGTTTATGATTGTCAACTGTCATGGAATTGTCACGGCAGATGTCCTAGTGTGAGGACTTAGTCGTGAGGCCAACGCATCTTTGTAGTAGATTGAGAGGGGTTGAGCGGGATCGAGAGACGCAACACAAGACAAGGATTTAGACAGCTTCGGGCCCCGGGAAACATCATCCGGAATAGCCCTACCTGCTGTTTGTGGCTGGGTCTCATTATGCTCATGAGGGAGTCGCCGCATAAGCCGGCTCTCCTCTAGTTGTGTCTACCCTAGAGATTGTTTCTTGTTATCTGTCCCTCTTGGGGTGCCCTGCCCCTCCTTATATATGTTGAAGGGGCGGGTTACATGACTAGTCCTATTAGGATTAGGATTACTCTATTACAAGTGGAGTCCTAGTCTTGCTTCCTTTGTAGGAGAATATTCCTTATGCCTTTCTTCTTAATCCGGCCCATCATAACATGAACCGGCCTTCTAGGCCTTGGGCCTTGTCATTCATCTGACCCGCCGTTGGGGTCATCAGTAAGTCACCAAATACTCGTCGGGTCTCTGTGAGCCGCCAAGTTCAGCCGGGTCATACTTCCGGCCGGGTCATACCACGGGGTATATCCCCGACAATAGCCCCCAGTTTAATTTGGATTTATCCATGTTAAACTAATCTGCGGTATAAACACAAGAACAAATTTGACAGGTTAAGCCGACACTTGATCATCCTTAAGTCCTTGTCATTTCCTTGTTGATATATCCATGTTCATGACCTCATACCAAATCTCCCTAAGCAGATATGTTTCAATTTTGTCAATGTAAAAAATCCAGATACTTCTATTGAGAAATTCGGGTCAATAGGCCAGCTTCAGAGTCAATTTGCAGACATTGGTATCTTATAGAGAAATATTGTAAGAAATAATCCACTTGAATTGGCTACCAAAGCGTTGGCTTAAGAAATATTGGTCTTGAAAAACTCATCTGACTTTCAGCCGGCTTGTAGAACTTGCCGGTTTATCATTGCCAAAATATGCGGGTTGTAAATATTGATAGCACCAGGTCATAATTGTTGCCGACGCCGGGTCATAATTATTGGTGACACCGGGTCAATCTGGTTTACTCAAAACTGAGAATTTGAAGATTTTCTCCCTGATATCCATATTACCTGTAGCCCCCAAGTCTTGAGTAGAAAAAAAGTGATGACTTAAGACTTGCTTCAATATAAATACTGCCACTTTGAAGAAATCCATGTTGTCCATCTTAGTCACTAGTAAAGACTGAATACTCCATATATGTAGCCCCCATGTACCGGGTTGTCATGCTTGCAGCAACCTGGGACTTGTAATTGCCTAATACTCATAAAAAACTTCAACCAGTGTAGCCCCCAAGGGCCGGGTCATTATGCAATAATGAGCAGGGACTTTATAAATATGATCATATAGACTTGAACAACAACGTGTAGCCCCCAAGGGCCGGCTCAGTAAGATAATATTGAGCTGGGACTTTATATATACTTCTTTTGAAAAGAACATCATATGATGTAACCCCCATCATGGGGCTTGAACCCACGTCCACAAGGTTAAGAGCTTTGTGCTTTACCAACTGAGCAGTGGACCCTTCAATATAATGGAATAAAACTTGTGTACCTTGAATTGTTGACAGGAGCAATTGGTAGCCCCCAAGGGCCGGCTCATTACAATGTAATGAGTCAGGTCTTCAATAAGGCCAGTAAAAATGACTTTGCACTAGCCCCCAAGTACCATGGTGCATGCTGGCAGTGACATGGGACTTGCATATTTAATGTAATCTCAACTTGAATAATGTAGCCCCCAAGTGCCGGGTCATAAGCCTGTAGCGACTCGGGACTATTCCTTCCATCGTAGAATAAATTATATCCATTGATAAAATAATATCCATTCCGCTGAAGCGACTTTGAAAACCTCAATCGTAATATTGGTTATTGATAACCATAATAAAAATCCAGCCATGTTGGCTATTAAAGATTTGAATAATATAACTCGGTTTGAAAAACCGGTTCCTGTGATATTGAATCGTACTGCCGGTTTAGGATACCTGTGCAGTAAGGGTGATAACCCAATCTTTAGAAGCCAAAAACTTCCAAATGTTTATGATTGTCAACTGTCGTGGAATTGTCACGGCAGATGTCCTAGTGTGAGGACTTAGTCGTGAGGCCAACGCATCTTTGTAGTAGCTTGAGAGGGGTTGAGCGGAATCGAGAGACGCAACACAAGACAAGGATTTAGATAGCTTCGGGCCTCGGGAAACATCATCCGGAATAGCCCTACCTGCTGTTTGTGGCTGGGTCTCATTATGCTCATGAGGGAGTCGCCGCATAAGCCGGCTCTCCTCTAGTTGTGTCTAGCCCTAGAGATTGTTTCTTGTTATCTGTCCCTCTTGGGGTGCCCTGCCCCTCCTTATATATGTTGAAGGGGCGGGTTACATGACTAGTCCTATTAGGATTAGGATTACTCTATTACAAGTGGAGTCCTAGTCTTGCTTCCTTTGTAGGAGAATATTCCTTATGCCTTTCTTCTTAATCCGGCCCATCATAACATGAACCGGCCTTCTAGGCCTTGGGCCTTGTCATTCATCTGACCCGCCGTTGGGGTCATCAGTAAGTCACCAAATACTCGTCGGGTCTCTGTGAGCCGCCAAGTTCAGCCGGGTCATACTTCCGGCTGGGTCATACCACGGGGTATATCCCCGACAATAGCCCCCAGTTTAATTTGGATTTATCCATGTTAAACTAATCTGCGGTATAAACACAAGAACAAATTTGACAGGTTAAGCCGACACTTGATCATCCTTAAGTCCTTGTCATTTCCTTGTTGATATATCCATGTTCATGACCTCATACCAAATCTCCCTAAGCAGATATGTTTCAATTTTGTCAATGTAAAAAATCTAGATACTTCTTTCGAGAAATTCGGGTCAATAGGCCAGCTTCAGAGTCAATTTGCAGACATTGGTATCTTATAGAGAAATATTGTAAGAAATAATCCACTTGAATTGGCTACCAAAGCGTTGGCTTAAAAATTATTGGTCTTGAAAAACTCATCTGACTTTCAGCCGGCTTGTAGAACTTGCCGGTTTATCATTGCCAAAATATGCGGGTTGTAAATATTGATAGCACCAGGTCATAATTGTTGCCGACGCCGGGTCATAATTATTGGTGACACCGGGTCAATCTGGTTTACTCAAAACTGAGAATTTGAAGATTTTCTCCCTGATATCCATATTACCTGTAGCCCCCAAGTCTTGAGTAGAAAAAAAGTGATGACTTAAGACTTGCTTCAATATAAATACTGCCAGTTTGAAGAAATTCATGTTGTCCATCTTAGTCACTAGTAAAGACTGAATACTCCATATATGTAGCCCCCATGTGCCGGGTTGTCATGCTTGCAGCAACCTGGGACTTGTAATTGCCTAATATGCTTAAAAAAATTCAACCAGTGTAGCCCCCAAGGGCCGGGTCATTATGCAATAATGAGCAGGGACTTTATAAATATGATCATATATACTTGAACAACAACGTGTAGCCCCCAAGGGCCGGCTCAGTAAGATAATATTGAGCTGGGACTTTATATATACTTCTTTTGAAAAGAACATCATATGATGTAACCCCCATCATGGGGCTTGAACCCACGTCCACAAGGTTAAGAGCTTTGTGCTTTACCAACTGAGCAGTGGACCCTTCAATATAATGGAATAAAACTTGTGTACCTAGAATTGTTGACAGGAGCAATTGGTAGCCCCCAAGGGCCGGCTCATTACAATGTAATGAGTCAGGTCTTCAATAAGGCCAGTAAAAATGACTTTGCATTAGCCCCCAAGTACCATGGTGCATGCTGGCAGTGACATGGGACTTGCATATTTAATGTAATCTCAGCTTGAATAATGTAGCCCCCAAGTGCCGGGTCATAAGCCTGTAGCGACTCGGGACTATTCCTTCCATCGTAGAATAAATTATATCCATTGATAAAATAATATCCATTCCGCTGAAGCGACTTTGAAAACCTCAATCGTAATATTGGTTATTGATAACCATAATAAAAATCCAGCCATGTTGGCTATTAAAGATTTGAATAATATAACTCGGTTTGAAAAACCGGTTCCTGTGATATTGAATCGTACTGCCGGTTTAGGATACCTGTGCAGTAAGGGTGATAACCCAATCTTTAGAAGCCAAAAACTTCCAAATGTTTATGATTGTCAACTGTCATGGAATTGTCACGGCAGATGTCCTAGTGTGAGGACTTAGTCGTGAGGCCAACGCATCTTTGTAGTAGCTTGAGAGGGGTTGAGCGGAATCGAGAGATGCAACACAAGACAAGGATTTAGACAGCTTCGGGCCCCGGGAAACATCATCCGGAATAGCCCTACCAGCTGTTTGTGGCTGGGTCTCATTATGCTCATGAGCGAGTCGCCGCATAAGCCGGCTCTCGTCTAGTTGTGTCTAGCCCTAGAGATTGTTTCTTGTTATCTGTCCCTCTTGGGGTGCCCTGCCCCTCCTTATATATGTTGAAGGGGCGGGTTACATGACTAGTCCTATTAGGATTAGGATTACTCTATTACAAGTGGAGTCCTAGTCTTGCTTCCTTTGTAGGAGAATATTCCTTATGCCTTTCTTCTTAATCCGGCCCATCATAACATGAACCGGCCTTCTAGGCCTTGGGCCTTGTCATTCATCTGACCCGCCGTTGGGGTCATCAGTAAGTCACCAAATACTCGTCGGGTCTCTGTGAGCCGCCAAGTTCAGCCGGGTCATACTTCCGGCCGGGTCATACCACGGGGTATATCCCCGACAATAGCCCCCAGTTTAATTTGGATTTATCCATGTTAAACTAATCTGCGGTATAAACACAAGAACAAATTTGACAGGTTAAGCCGACACTTGATCATCCTTAAGTCCTTGTCATTTCCTTGTTGATATATCCATGTTCATGACCTCATACCAAATCTCCCTAAGCAGATATGTTTCAATTTTGTCAATGTAAAAAATCCAGATACTTCTTTTGAGAAATTCGGGTCAATAGGCCAGCTTCAGAGTCAATTTGCAGACATTGGTATCTTATAGAGAAATATTGTAAGAAATAATCCACTTGAATTGGCTACCAAAGCGTTGGCTTAAAAATTATTGGTCTTGAAAAACTCATCTGACTTTCAGCCGGCTTGTAGAACTTGCCGGTTTATCATTGCCAAAATATGCGGGTTGTAAATATTGATAGCACCAGGTCATAATTGTTGCCGATGTCGGGTCATAATTATTGGTGACACCGGGTCAATCTGGTTTACTCAAAACTGAGAATTTGAAGATTTTCTCCCTGATATCCATATTACCTGTAGCCCCCAAGTCTTGAGTAGAAAAAAAGTGATGACTTAAGACTTGCTTCAATATAAATACTGCCACTTTGAAGAAATCCATGTTGTCCATCTTAGTCACTAGTAAAGACTGAATACTCCATATATGTAGCCCCCATGTGCCGGGTTGTCATGCTTGCAGCAACCTGGGACTTGTAATTGCCTAATACTCATAAAAAACTTCAACCAGTGTAGGCTCCAAGGGCCGGGTCATTATGCAATAATGAGCAGGGACTTTAGAAATATGATCATATAGACTTGAACAACAACGTGTAGCCCCCAAGGGTCGGCTCAGTAAGATAATATTGAGCTGGGACTTTATATATACTTCTTTTGAAAAGAACATCATATGATGTAACCCCCATCATGGGGCTTGAACCCACGTCCACAAGGTTAAGAGCTTTGTGCTTTACCAACTGAGCAGTGGACCCTTCAATATAATGGAATAAAACTTGTGTACCTTGTATTGTTGACAGGAGCAATTGGTAGCCCCCAAGGGCCGGCTCATTACAATGTAATGAGTGAGGTCTTCAATAAGGCTAGTAAAAATGACTTTGCATTAGCCCCCAAGTACCATGGTGCATGCTGGCAGTGACATGGGACTTCCATATTTAATGTAATCTCAACTTGAATAATGTAGCCCCCAAGTGTTGGGTCATAAGCCTGCAGCGACTCAGGACTATTCCTTCCATTGTAGAATAAATTATATCCATTGGTAAAATAATATCCATTGCGCTGAAGCGACTTTGAAAACTTCAATCGTAATATTGGTTATTGATAACCATAATAAAAATCCAGCCATGTTGGCTATTAAAGATTTGAATAATATAACTCGGTTTGAAAAACCGGTTCCTGTGATATTGAATCATACTGCCGGTTTAGGATACCTGTGCAGTAAGGGTGATAACCCAATCTTTAGAAGCCAAAAACTTCCAAATGTTTATGATTGTCAACTATCGTGGAATTGTCATGGCAGATGTCCTAGTGTGAGGACTTAGTCGTGAGGCCAACGCATCTTTGTAGTAGCTTGAGAGGGTTGAGCGGCATCGAGAGACGCAACACAAGACAAGGATTTAGACAGCTTCGGGCCCCGGGAAACATCATCCGGAATAGCCCTACCTGCTGTTTGTGGTTGGGTCTCATTATGCTCATGAGGGAGTCGCCGCATAAGCCGGCTCTCCTCTAGTTGTGTCTAGCCCTAGAGATTGTTTCTTGTTATCTGTCCCTCTTGGGGTGCCCTGCCCCTCCTTATATATGTTGAAGGGGCGGGTTACATGACTAGTCCTATTAGGATTAGGATTACTCTATTACAAGTGGAGTCCTAGTCTTGCTTCCTTTGTAGGAGAATATTCCTTATGCCTTTCTTCTTAATCCGGCCCATCATAACATGAACCGGCCTTCTAGGCCTTGGGCCTTGTCATTCATCTGACCCGCCGTTGGGGTCATCAGTAAGTCACCAAATACTCGTCGGGTCTCTGTGAGCCGCCAAGTTCAGCCGGGTCATACTTCCGGCCGGGTCATACCACGGGGTATATCCCCGACAATAGCCCCCAGTTTAATTTGGATTTATCCATGTTAAACTAATCTGCGGTATAAACACAAGAACAAATTTGACAGGTTAAGCCGACACTTGATCATCCTTAAGTCCTTGTCATTTCCTTGTTGATATATCCATGTTCATGACCTCATACCAAATCTCCCTAAGCAGATATGTTTCAATTTTGTCAATGTAAAAAATCCAGATACTTCTTTTGAGAAATTCGGGTCAATAGGCCAGCTTCAGAGTCAATTTGCAGACATTGGTATCTTATAGAGAAATATTGTAAGAAATAATCCACTTGAATTGGCTACCAAAGCGTTGGCTTAAAAAATATTGGTCTTGAAAAACTCATCTGACTTTCAGCCGGCTTGTAGAACTTGCCGGTTTATCATTGCCAAAATATGCGGGTTGTAAATACTGATAGCACCAGGTCATAATTGTTGCCGACGCCGGGTCATAATTATTGGTGACACCGGGTCAATCTGGTTTACTCAAAACTGAGAATTTGAAGATTTTCTCCCTGATATCCATATTACCTGTAGCCCCCAAGTCTTGAGTAGAAAAAAAGTGATGACTTAAGACTTGCTTCAATATAAATACTGCCACTTTGAAGAAATCCATGTTGTCCATCTTAGTCACTAGTAAAGACTGAATACTCCATATATGTAGCCCCCATGTGCCGGGTTGTCATGCTTGCAGCAACCTGGGACTTGTAATTGCCTAATACTCATAAAAAACTTCAACCAGTGTAGCCCCCAAGGGTCGGGTCATTATGCAATAATGAGCAGGGACTTTATAAATATGATCATATAGACTTGAACAACAACGTGTAGCCCCCAAGGGCCGGCTCAGTAAGATAATATTGAGCTGGGACTTTATATATACTTCTTTTGAAAAGAACATCATATGATGTAACCCCCATCATGGGGCTTGAACCCACGTCCACAAGGTTAAGAGCTTTGTGCTTTACCAACTGAGCAGTGGACCCTTCAATATAATGGAATAAAACTTGTGTACCTTGAATTGTTGACAGGAGCAATTGGTAGCCCCCAAGGGCCGGCTCATTACAATGTAATGAGTGAGGTCTTCAATAAGGCCAGTAAAAATGACTTTGCATTAGCCCCCAAGTACCATGGTGCATGCTGGCAGTGACATGGGACTTCCATATTTAATGTAATCTCAACTTGAATAATGTAGCCCCCAAGTGTCGGGTCATAAGCCTGCAACGACTCAGGACTATTCCTTCCATTGTAGAATAAATTATATCCATTGATAAAATAATATCCATTGCGCTGAAGCGACTTTGAAAACTTCAATCGTAATATTGGTTATTGATAACCATAATAAAAATCCAGCCATGTTGGCTATTAAAGATTTGAATAATATAACTCGGTTAGAAAAACCGGTTCCTGTGATATTGAATTGTACTGCCGGTTTAGGATACCTGTGCAGTAAGGGTGATAACCCAATCTTTAGAAGCCAAAAACTTCCAAATGTTTATGATTGTCAACTGTCGTGGAATTGTCACGGCAGATGTCCTAGTGTGAGGACTTAGTCGTGAGGTCAACGCATCTTTGTAGTACCTTGAGAGGGGTTGAGTGGAATCGAGAGACGCAACACAAGACAAGGATTTAGACAGCTTCGGGCCCCGGGAAACATCATTCGGAATAGCCCTACCTGTTGTTTGTGGCTGGGTCTCATTATGCTCATGAGGGAGTCACCGCATAAGCCGGCTCTCCTCTAGTTGTGTCTAGCCCTAGAGATTGTTTCTTGTTATCTGTCCCTCTTGGGGTGCACTGCCCCTCCTTATATATGTTGAAGGGGCGGGTTACATGACTAGTCCTATTAGGATTAGGATTACTCTATTACAAGTGGAGTCCTAGTCTTGCTTACTTTGTAGGAGAATATTCCTTATGCCTTTCTTCTTAATCTGGCCCATCATAACATGAACCGGCCTTCTAGGCCTTGGGCCTTGTCATCCATCTGACCGGCTGTTGGGGTCATCAGTAAGTCACCAAATACTCGTCTGGTCTATGTGAGCCGCCAAGTTCGGCCAGATCATACCGCGGGGTATATCCCCGACACGAGCAGAGCCACCACCCATCCCGCCCAGCCGCGCACAGATCGGCGACGGGTCAAAGCAAACGCATGCAAGCACTCTAGCCGAGTGACGCGTGGGACTAGCGAACGCGGGACCCAAGCAGCAGCGACCAACAATGGCGCGGAAGATGGTGATCGACGACCTAGGGATAAAAAAGCGGCAGTACAGCCTGGAAATGATGCGACATGGCGCTGCCGTTCGACGAGACGAGCGAGACGAGACCGCTCTCCCACTCTCCATGCGCCGGGCCAGCCGAATCATGAGGTCAGCAGGTGAAACGGGTAACGCGCACGTGGGTAAAAGACACCCGGAAGCTGACGCGCGGGGCCATGTGTCAGTGAGGCCCACTTGCAGCCGTAGCACCAGCCAGCGAGAGGGTAACACAAGAATACACAGCGCAGCGATGCGGGTTTCTCACGCGCACGCGGCGCAGCATGAGCGGCTGCCCCGCGCCCGCGCACTGAAGGAAGCAGCACCCAGCCGTTTCGATCCAAGTGGATACAGTGCTAGGCCCACACGTCATCCCTAGCCACGATCCACCGCTCAGTAAAAACCACAGGGATGAATTCTAGCGACGATCGGACGAGCAAGACGCGAAAAAAGACTTGGGCAACCCTCATCAAACAGCCAGCGAAGGAACTGATCGAGGGAGCATTCTCCAAGCGAGTTGGCCAGTCTCTGTATTGTTTTAAATGACCTGCTTGTCAATGAAAACGTCATGTAATTACTTTACTTTATAGCTAACTGTTAGCCATAGTAGTAGAAGTAATAGTTGGCGCGGCAACTTCATGAAGACATGATGATGGAGATCATGATGATGGAGATCATTGTGTCATGCCGGTGATGATGGTGATCATGCCATGCCTCGAAGATGGAGATCAAAGGCGCAAGATGATATTGGCCATATCATGTCACTTTATGATTTGCATGTGATGTTTGTCATGTTCACATCTTATTTGCTTAGGACACATTCCACACCAGAGTGGTACGGCAACCCTGTCTAGGAAATTATATTGTAAGACAACGGTGAACCTTAGAACTATGAAGAAGCGATGGCGGGCCCGGATTCCAACAAATGGCTTGAAGCCATGAAATCCGAGATAGGATCCATGTATGAAAATGAAGTATGGACTTTGAGACTTGCCCGATGATCGGCAAGCCATAGAGAATAAATGGATCTTTAAGAAGAAGACTGACGCAGATGGTAATGTGACCATCTATAAGGCTCGGCTTGTCGCTAAGGGTTATCGACAAGTTCAAGGGCTTGACTATGATGAGACCTTCTCACCAGTAGCGAAGCTGAAGCCTGTCTGAATCACGTTAGCAATTGCCGCATTCTATGATTATGAGATATGGCAAATGGATGTCAAAACGGCATTCCTTAATGGTTTCCTTAAGGAAGAATTGTATATGATGCAGTCGGAAGGTTTTGTCGATCCTAATAATGCTGACAAGGTATGCAAGCTCCAGCGCTCCATCTATGGGCTGGTGCTAGCATCTCGAAGTTGGAACATTCGCTTTGATGAAATGATCAAAGCGTCTGGGTTTATGCAGACTTATGGAGAAGCATGTGTTTACAATAAAGTGAGTGGGAGCTCTGTAGCATTTCTCATATTATATGTGGATGACATACTATTGATGGGAAGTGATATAGAACTTTTGGAAAGCATAAAGGCCTACTTGAATAAGTGTTTTTCAATGAAGGACCTTGGAGAAGCTGGTTACATATTAGGCATCAAGATCTATAGAGATAGATCAAGATGCCTCATTGGTCTTTCGCAAAGCATGTACCTTGACAAGATATTGAAGAACTTCAATATGAATCAGTCCAAGAAGGGATTCTTGCCTGTGTTGCAAGCTGTGAGATTGAGCATGGCTCAGTGCCCGACATCGGCAGAAGATAGAGAAAAGATGAGTGTCATCCCCTATGCCTCAGCCATAGGCTCTATTATGTATGACATGCTGTGTACTAGACCTGATGTGAACCTTGCCATAAGGAGGTACCAAAGTGATCCCGGTATGGAACACTGGACAGCGGTCAAGAATATCCTGAAGTACCTGAAAAGGACTAAGGATATGTTTCTCGTTCATGGAGGTGACAAAGAGATCGTTGTAAAGTTTTACGTCGATGCTAGCTTCGACACAGCTCTGGATGACTCCAAGTCACAAACCAGATACGTGTATATTTTGAATGGTGTAGTTGCAAGTGAAGTGTCGTGGCGGGATCTACATGTGAAGCGGAGTACATAGCTGCCTCGGAGGCAGCACAGGAAGCAGTCTGGATGAAGGAGTTCATCACCAACCCAGGAGTTATTCCCAATGTGTCGGGCTCGATGACTCTCTTCTGTGACAACACTGGAGCTATTGCCCTTGCCAAGGAGCCCAGGTTTCACAAAAATACCAGGCATATCAAGCGTCACTTCAACTCCATTCGTGAATATATTCAAGATGCAGACATAGATATTTGTAAAGTGCATACGGATCTGAATGTCGCGGATCCGTTGACTAAACCTCTTCCATGAGCTAAACATGATCAACACCAGAACTCTATGGGTGTTTGATTCATCACAATGTAACTAGATTATTGACTCTAGTGCAAGTGGGAGACTGTTGGAAATATGCCCTAGAGGCAATAATAAAGTGGTTATTATGATATTTCCTTGTTCATGATAATTGTTTATTGTTCATGCTATAATTGTATTAATCAGAAACCATAATACATGTGTGAATACATAGATCACAACGTGTCCCTAGTGAGCCTCTGTTTGACTAGCTCGTTGATTAATAGATGGTTGTGGTTTCCTAACCATGGACATTGGATGTCGTTGATAACAGGATCACATCATTTGGAGAATGATGTGATGGAGAAGACCCAATCCTAAGCATAGCACAAGATCGTGTAGTTCATTTGCTAGAGATTTTCTAATGTTAAGCATAGTTTCCTTAGACCATGAGATTGTGCAACTCCCAGATACTGTAGGAGTGCTTTGGGTGCATCAAATGTCACAATGTAACTGGGTGACTATAAAGGTGCACTACAGGTATATCCGAAAGTGTCTGTTGGGTTGGCACGAATCGAGACTGGGATTTGTCACTCCGTATGACGGAGAGGTATCTCTGGGCCCACTCGGTAATGCATCATCATAACGAGCTCAATGTGACTAAGGAGTTAGCCACGGGGTCATGCGTTACGAAACAAGTAAAGAGACTTGCCGGTAACGAGATTGAACGAGGTATGGGGATACCGACGATCGAATCTCGGCCATGTAACATACCGATGGACAAAGGGAATTGCATACGGGATTGATTGAATCCCCGACATCATGGTTCATCCGATGAGATCATAGTGGAACATGTGGGAGACAACATGGGTATCCAGATCCCGTTGTTGGTTATTGGCCGGAGAGATGTCTCAATCATGTTTGCATGGTTCCCAAACCCGTAGGGTCTACACACTTAAGGTTCGGTGACGCTAGAGCTGTTATGGGAAATAGTATGTGGTTACCGAAGGTTCTTTGGAGTCCCGAATGAGATCCCGGACATCACAAGGAGTTCCAGAATGGTTCAGAGGTGAAGATTTATATATGGGAAGTCCAGTTTCAGTCGCCGGAATAGTTTCGGGGGTTATCGGTATTGCACCGGGACCACCGAAAGGTGTCCAGGGGTCCACCGGGTGGGGCCACCTGCCCTGGGGGACTTAGTGGACTGAATACGGGAGGAAACTGGACCCCTGGTGGGCTGGTGCGCCCCCCAAGGGCCTAAGGCACCTAGGGTTGGAAACCCTAGGGGAGGGGGCGCCTTCGATCCCACCTTGCTTGGGGGGCAAGCCTCCCCCATGGCCCCCCCTCTAGATGCATCTAGGGGGACTGGCCCCCTCTCCCTTCACCCTATAAATAATGGGGGTGGGAGGGCAGCCGCGCCCCATCCCTGGCGCAGCCCCTCCCTCCTCCAACACCTCCTCCTCCTCTGTAGTGCTTAGCGAAGCTCTGCCGGAGAACCACGAGCTCCACCACCACCACGCCGTCGTGCTGGCGGAGTTCTCCCTCAACTTCTCCTCTCCCCTTGCTAGATTAGGAAGGAGGAGACGTCCCCGCGCTGTACGTGTGTTGAATGTGGAGGCGCCGTCCTTTCGGTGCTTGATCGGATCTTCCACGATTTGAATCGCCGCGAGTATGACTCCATCAACCGCGTTCTTGTAACGCTTCCGCTTAACGATCTTCAAGGGTATGAAGATGCACTCCTTCTATCTCGTTGCTAGCATCTCCTAGATTGATCTTGGTGACACGTAGGAAAATTTTGAATTATTTCTACGTTCCCCAACATCACTAACCCCTCCGGTTCAACCACTGTCGATCTCTTCGAATGACCTGCCGTTGATCTCCTCAGCCACGCTACTACCTCTTGAGCACTGCGTTGGTTTTCCCTTAAAGAGGAAAGGGTGATGCAGCAAAGTAGCGTAAGTATTTCCCTCAGTTTTTGAGAACCAAGGTATCAATCCAGTAGGAGGCCACACGCAAGTCCCTCGTACCTACACAAACAAATAAGAACCTCGCAACTAACGCGATAAAGGGGTTGTCAATCCCTTCACGGTCACTTACGAGAGTGAGATCTGATAGAGATGATAAGATAATATTTTTGGTATTTTTATGATAAAGATTAAAAGTAAAGATTGCAAAGTAAAATAGATTGGAAACTTATATGATAAAAGATAGACCCGGGGGCCATAGGTTTCACTAGTGGCTTCTCTCAAGATAGCATAAGTATTATGGTGGGTGAACAAATTACTGTAGAGCAATTGATAGAAAAGCGAATAATTATGAGAATATCTAGGCATGATCATGTAAGTAGGCATCACGTCCGTGACAAGTAGACCGACTCCTGCCTGCATCTACTACTATTACTCCACACATCGATCGCTATCCAGCATGCATCTAGAGTATTAAGTTCATAAGAACAGAGTAACGCATTAGGTAAGATGACATGATGTAGAGGGATAAACTCAAGCAATATGATATAAACCCCATCTTTTTATCCTCGATGGCAAAAATACAATACGTGCCTTGCTGCCCCTGCTGTCACTGGGAAAGGACACCGCAAGATTGAACCCAAAGCTAAGCACTTCTCCCATTGCAAGAAAGATCAATCTAGTAGGCCAAACCAAACTGATAATTCAAAGAGACTTGCAAAGATAACCAATCATACATAAAAGATTTCAGAGAAGAATCAAATATTGTTCATAGATAGACTTGATCATAAACCCACAATTCATCGGATCTCGACAAACACACCGCAAGAAGAGTTACATCAAATAGATCTCCAAGAAGATCGAGGAGAACTCTATATTGAGATCCAAAGAGAGAGAAGAAGCCATCTAGCTAATAACTATGGACCCGAAGGTCAGAAGTAAACTACTCACACATCACCGGAGAGGCCATGGAGTTGATGTAGAGGCCCTCTGTGATCGATGCCCCCTTTGGTGGAGCTCCGGAAAAGGCCCCAAGATGGGATCTCTTGGGTACAGAAGGTTGCGGCGGTGGAAATAGGGTTTCGTCGTGCTCCTGGATGTTTTCAGGGTATATGAGTATATATAGGAGGAAGAAGTAGGTCGGTTGAGCCACGAGGGGCCCACGAGGGGGGAGGGCGCGCCCCCCTTCCTCGTGGACTCCTCGTTTGTTTCTTGACGTCCACTCCAAGTCCTCTGGATCATGTTTGTTCCAAAAATAACTCTCCCGAAGGTTTCATTCCGTTTGGGTTCAGTTTAATATTCCTTTTCTGTGAAACACTGAAATAGGCAAAAAAACAGCAATTTGCACTGGGCCTTGGGTTAGTAGGTTAGTCCCAAAAATAATATAAAACTGTAAAATAAAGCCCATTAACATCCAAAACAGATAATATAGTAGCATGGAACAATCAAAAATTATAGATACGTTGGAGACGTATCACACAGGGTCAAGGGTTTGCGATCCTTGTACGCTATCGAGCCCATTTTGTCATTTCTGAAGGACATGTTCTACGGCGTCAGCTTGGGATGCTCAATTGCCAAGTCAGATCTCATCAACCACGACCATGAGGAGGGCACCCATGAAGGGTCTTCCAAGGTGAAATAGTCCATCTGCGACATTAGGGAGCGCACCATGCACTACAAAAAAAGACATATCAGTGAAACTTTTGGCCGAACGATTTTTTTTCTGTCATGCTTATGGCACTTATGTGACGATAATTGTGACAAAACCCAGTATCATCATAGATGTGGTGGGCTCCTACTTCTATGACAAAAAATCATGACAGAAAATGGGTTTTTCGTCCTGGGTGGGCCAGAGACACAGCTGCATGACATTCTTTGGGCCGTCCTTGACAGAAAAAACCGTGGTAGAAGCGAGGGCAAGGAAAATATCGGGGAGTTCCCGGTTACGGTGAGTGGTCAGGGCCGAGCGATGCATGGAGGTTTGCACGTTTCTCTCGTACATGTACGCATGTGTGCGTGAGGTGTTACGCTCTAACTGAACCCGAGAGAGGCGTTGGGCTCTAATTGAACCCGAGCGATTGCACTAGCTATGTTACTGAACCTCGATCGATCCCTTACTGTTAATTGAACCCGAGTGATTCCTTCGCTACTGCTGCTAACTGATGCCGATCGAACCCTGCTGCCTCCTTCCCTTGTTGAACAGTTAGTGTTGTTGGGGGGGGGGGTTGAACAGTTCCCGATGGGGGGTTGGATGAACAGGACCCCGTGGTAGTAGAGGTCGTTGCCGCTGGATGAACAGGACCCCGACCGAGCCGTTTGGCGGTGGATGAACCACTACTGCAGGATGCTGCTAACACGACACTACGACTAGAGACCCTTCGACGAAACTGTGTGCGATGCCATAATCGCGAATGGTAGTGTTAAAAACGGTCAAAAAAGGTGCAAAACATTTGCGATGGAGGATGCATCAAACACGGTTCAGATTTTAGTTGCGTGTGTGATTCAGGGCATACGGTTCAGCTCAATTAACCGTTTTCGATGAGGAGGAACAAAAGAAACGGACAGCCAGATGAAGGCGTGTGCAATGTACAGCATACAGTTCACTCGGATGAACTGTTTGTGATTAGGCAACATAAAAGAAACGGGCAGCCAGATGAAGGTGTGTGCGATATACAAGATACGGTTCACTCGGATGAACTATTTGTGATTAGGCAACACAAAAGAAATGGTCAGCCATATCAAGGTGTGTGTGGTTGAGGACATACGCTTCAGAAGGATTAACTATTTGTGATTAGGCAACAGAACAGAAATGGGTAAGCCAGATCAAAGTGTCTGTGATTGATGGCCTACACTTCACATGGATGAACTGTTTGCGATTAGCCACAACAAACTGAAACAGTTAGATAGATCAACGTGTGTGCACTAGACGGGCACACCCATTCTAATTAAAAGAAGCGTGTGCGATGGTAATAATGAGTGCGCACGGTTGTTGGAACAAGACGTGTGCTGACATTGCCTATTGCGGTGCACCCTATGGTGCAAACGCCAAATACGCGGCCAAGGAGGTGTACGTGCCCACGTTACACCTTCCGGGAATAGTGCCGCACTTATAAACATCAGTAAATTTTGAGCATGCATCCCATCACAATTTTTTTAGAATAACAGTGAGGCCACGTCCCGTCACATTCTGAATTGCAAACCTGTTCACACCGATCAAAACCTAAACGGTTTCCCACTTAGGAGCATATTACTACATGGTTATAAATACTACTACTCCAAGATGACTGCACATTCCTCCTCAACTCCTCATCCACAAAAAGTCAAAAAAAATAAGTCATTCATCATCATTCCCTTGCGTTCGCCATGGCCAGCGTGAATTCTGGGTCGAGAGATTGCCACCAGGGAGAGGCGAGCCTGGAAGTGGAAGCATGAGAGATGTCCCGCCTCACCGCGAAAGCAGCCAACATGTCCCTCCGCACGGCCGTAGGAGTAGAGAGGTCCTGCCGCGCCGCCAAAGTAGCACAAAGGACCCGCCGTGCCGTCGATGCAGTAGACTGGTCCGGCCGCACCGCGGAAGCAGAAGAGATATCCCGCCGCGCCGTGAATGCATCAGAGATGTTCTCCAATGCCGCGGCGGCTTGGGTAAATGTCTCGCGAGCAGGCAACGACTCTTACAAGAGCATGCGTGCCCTCGTCCTTAGGTAGATGGATCAGATCTCCAGATGGGCGAGGTTGCATGATGACTTGAAAGCCTCGTTTGAACAGTGTAACAATGTCATCCGGCAACTAAATGAGAGCAATGCGAAGCTCTGGGGCGAGCGCGACCTGCTGAGGGCGAAGATCGTCAGAAGTGCGGAGCAGACCGCTGCCTTGTTGAAGAGGACCGGCGTCATCATCGAGAAACTTATGGACGAGAATGCCATGCTGCGCATCGAGCACAGAAGGCTGGTGGAGGAATCCGTGGATGCTCTCAAGCAGCATCTTGAGGACAAGCACTACAAAAAAATGACACATCCATGACATTTTGGGCCGAATGAAATTTTTTTTCATACATATGACACTTCTATGACGATAGATGTGGTGGGCTCCTACTTCTATGACAAAAAATCATGACAGAAAATGGGCTTTTTGTACTGGGCGGGCCAGAGACGCGGCTACATGACATTCTTTGGGCCGTCCATGACGGAAAAAACCGTGCTAGAAGCGAGGGGGAGGAAAATTTCGGGGAGTTCCCGGTTACGGTGGGAAGTCAGGGGCCGAGCGATGCGTGTTTCTCTCGTACACGTACGCGCGTGTGTGCAAGGCGTTGGCTCTAACTGAACCCGAGAGAGGCGTTGGGCTCTAATTGAACCCGAGCGATTGCACCGCAGGCTACGCGTTACTGAACCCGAGCGATCAATCGATGGCTGTTAACTGAACTCGATCGAGCAATTCCTTCGCTACTACTGCTAACTGAAGCCGATCGATTGGATGAACAGTGAGCGTTGCAGGGGGGGTTGGATGAACAGTGAGCGGTGGCGTTGCCTCTGGATGAACAGGACCCCGTGGTGTGGTGGAGGGCTGGACGAACAGTAAATGGTGGAGGGGTGCCCATGTAGGGGTGGTTGATCAGGACCCCGTGGTGTGGATGGCTGGATGAATAGTAGACGGTGGAGGGGTGCCCGTGGAGGGGTGGTTGAACAGTAGCCGGTGGAGTAGCGCACGGTGGAGGCTGGATGAACAGGAGCCCGTGGAGGCTGGAGGTGGTCGACGGTGGAGATGAACAGTATCCTGTGGAGTCCCGTTTTGTGGTACGCCACACCCCTCCTGATGAACAGGACCCCCGTTTCGACCGTAGCGCTCCAACACAAGTCCGTTTTGCGATACGCCACACCCCTCCCAATCAACAGGACCCCCGTTTCGACCGTAGGAGGTCTGTTTCATCTGTTTTGCGGTACGCCACACCCCTCCCGATCAACAGGACCCCCGTTTCGACCGTAGGAGGTCCGTTTCCTCCGTTTTGCGGTACGCCAGACCCCTCCCGATCAACAGGACGTCGTTCCGAACGTAGGAGGACTGTTTCCTCCGTTGTGCGGTACACCAGGCCTCGTTTCCATCGCCTGTTCCGTCCAAGCCCTCCCGATGAACACGACCACGCATTCCATTCCGACCCAGCCGGTTGGCTCCCACATGTTCCGTTGCCTCCCGATGAAGACGACGCATTCCGTTGCCTCCCCATGAACACGACGCATTCCGTTGCCTCCCCATGAACACGACGACGACACTATTTCTCCGTTTCGACCCAGCCATGTACACGAGCCCTGGCCGTACGTATGCACGAGTAGGCGTTCGAGACCCCACCCGTATGTACACATACATGGCCGTATTTTCTTTCTTGCACCCTGGCCGCTGTACGTACGTGTAGATGCTACGTGCGCGCCTCTACTACGACATGTACGCGCCTCTACTACGACATGTGTGCGCCTCTACATCCACCAGTATATATGTACGTACACGTTCGCGACCAGAATGACAACCCTACGTACGCTTCGACCAGGTGGGTCCCGACTGTCAGGCACTTCCTTGCCTGCGAAGATGTAGCTGGTGGGTCCCAGCAGTTAAGGGGGCGAATTGTTTTTTTTCTTGCCCGGACGCACTTCCTTGCGTGCGAAGATGTAGCTGGTGGGTCCCAACAGTCAGGGGGAAACGTTTTTTTCACGAAATACAGTGGCCCGTCTGGTGGGTCCCAGCTGTCAGGTGGAGGAATCATTATTTTCCACGTAATAAGGAGGCACTTCCTTGCTGCGGCCGTGGACCCAGCTGTCAGCCTCTCCATGTACAGTCCATGTCCGATGGAAGTCGTTCCTTGACCACGTTTACCACGCCGCGCCGAGAGCACCAGGGTGGTGGACGACGGCGAGGCCTAGGAAGGGGACGACAGGGAGCCGGGGAAGATGCGACAGTGGAAGCCCGCGCGGAGAGGAGTACGAGGGTTCACTGGTTCAGCTGCGGTGTGAGGCTGTCGTCGCTGCAGGGCCTGGCCAGCGGTGGGAATAGTAGGGGGCGGTGAGGCCTCCGCGGCAGCACAGCCGGCCACGGGAGGCAGGAGCATGCGGCACGACCGGCGCTGCTTTGGGCGG
This sequence comes from Triticum urartu, assembly GCF_056163025.1. Lineage (NCBI taxonomy): Eukaryota > Viridiplantae > Streptophyta > Magnoliopsida > Poales > Poaceae > Triticum > Triticum urartu. The sequence continues at coordinate 431,402,204 of NC_141879.1, forward strand.
CTGGAGCAAGAATACCAGAGGTTGAAGAAGCACTACGGCCATTGGATGGACATCGTACGGTCACTGGAGCTAGAATCGTTCATATTGACTAAAGTTGAAAAGGGCCCCCGTCCCAGTCAACTTAGTAGGCCCACAAGTCAGCCTCCCACCATGGTGGGTCCCAGCTAGCAGGGGGAGTATTCATTTTTTGTGCGTAATAAGGAGGCACTTTCGGTGGGTCCGAGCTGACAGCGGGGGGAACGTTTTTTTCGTGAAATACACTGGCCCGTCTAGTGGGTCCCAGCAGTCAGGGGGAAACATTTTTTTCGTGAAATAAGGTGGCCTGTCCGGTGGGTCCCTGCTGTCAGGTGGAGGAATAATTATTTTGCGCGTAATAAGGAGGCACTTCCTTGCGGCCGCCTGGACCCAGCTGTCAGCCTCTCCATGTACAGTACTCTTCCGATGGAAGTCGGTCGTTGACCACATTGACCACGCCGCGCCGAGAGCACCAGGGTGGTGGTCTAGACGACGGCGAGGCCTAGGAAGGGGATGACGCGGAGCCGGGGAAGACACAACAGTGGAAGCCCGCGCAGAGAGGAGTACGAGGGTTCACTGGTTCGGCTGCGGTGTGAGGTTGCCATCGCCGCAGAATAACAGGGGGTGTGGGCGAGTAGAGGGATGGCCTGGCCAGCGGTGGGAGTAGTACGGGGCGGTGAGGCCTCCGCGGCATCACAGCCAGCCACGGGAGGCAGGAGCACGCGACATGAGCGGCGCTGCTTTGGGCGGCTGGAGCAAGAAGACCAGAGGTTGAAGAAGCACTACGGCCGTTGGATGGACATCGTACGATCACTGCAGCTAGAATCGTTTATATTGACTCAGTTGACAAAGCCATCGGTACGCGTCAACTTAGTAGGCCCACAACTCGGATTTGGCAGAGAACGTATAGCCCATTTGCGATTTGTAAGAATGTACATCCCATTTTTTAATTCTAATAGAATTTACTACAGCCCATTTACAGTTTGTTAAAAGTACAGCCCAACTTCTAGCTAGGACAACGATTAATAATTTCAAACAACCGCTCAAAACAGAATTAAAAAAAATTCCCACATTTTGATAGGATCTGAAATATTTTTATCCGAAATTTCTAGTCAGGTTAAATATAATTTCAAAATAAAGTTGTATTACGTTAAAATCCAACGAAATATTGCGCGCGCAACAAGTAATGAAATTAAAATTTTCAAATTCCAAAAATATTATATTTTTCAAACTAATTACGTGTTTGGTGTATAGTAACTGTCTAGTTATTATAATTACATCCCATTTATTATTTCTTAATGTCCATTTTCTTGTTAAGCCTAATGCATACCTCCTAGGAAAGTTTGCAGCCCAGCGGGGCGGAGAATAACAAGTTGACCCGGATATTGTGTACGTCTGTCGGCCCAGTTGCATTGCTGATGTTGAAAAAAGGACTGTGTAGTATAGTACAACCTAGCATGGTTACTCATCCCACATTCAGTGATGCCGGAAAGGCCCAAACAAGGCTCCTGTACAACTTTTTTAAGTCACTGAGCTCAATTAATAACTTAATAAAAAATTTACATTACAGTGGAACCTAATTAAAAGCTGTCACGAGCAAATAAATAATTCAACGGGTCCCACTTGTGTGTGTGCGTGTGTGTGTGTGTGTGAGAGAGAGACCCATCGGTCGATGCTCGTAAATACATCTTTCAGCCATATGCACTACTGATGCTTAGTATAAACTTATATAGTTGACACAATCATATAGAACATCATAGCACACTGAACTTGCATACAAAAATTTCACGCAGGCGGCACAATCAGGATGGAAGCAGTGGATCGCTACAGGAAGGGCTATGTTGAAACCAACGAAGTCGTACATAATGGTTCATCGTATTTATCAATCACGGGGAAATATCTTGAATGTTGTGCAAAGAAAACAGACAGATAACACAATAAGTTCTGCTAGCACATTAAGTTGACGTACATACCTTTCTAAAAAAGTTCAGGTACAAAATTAGAACATGTCACAATCAAATGTACTGGCATATCAGTGCTTCACACCCATAGCTCGGATTTAACTAGTATCTGACAAGATTCAGTTGTTACCTCAAATTAGAGCAGATCCAGGCAGCCAGCCCTGCCTGTTCTCCCAAAGAAGCATTGGCCTCCACCGTGCGATGGAGTAGGCCCTGTGCCATCCATCATTCCGAGCAACACGGGGAAAGTATGACGTTGACTCCTGTAATGGACGCCATCGACGGACCCTGGCACCAGTGGTGGCGGCAGGACTTCGATTGATGGATTGACCACTTCTTCGACATGCACGAACACTCGATACAGGTACATCCCTAACGTGGTTCGCGGCGGCCTTGGTGGTGATGAATATTACAACCCCGGTTCCTGCACCGGTATCTCAACACCAATCACCTTCGGTATGGTGGACGGCTTCTTCATCCATGCCATAACCGTCAGGGACCAGCTGTCTGGAGGAATAAACATACTTATGAGCTCACCTCCAAGGTTGTTGATAAGCTCGTTCATGGACTCGCTGTTCCAAGCACATCGAGGCATGCCGTGGAAGGTAAGCTTTGTTAAAAACTCAAGCTCGGATGGCACCGAGCCCCATCCTGGGTGCCACCGATCAAAGCTCACCAGCGCGCCATCGCAGAACAAATGCCGAGAAGACTCGAACACACGCCTGCAGTTGAAAGTTGTCCGGAACCTGACGAAGAAATCAGCCGATGGCAGGTAGACTTCGACGAGCAAGTCACTTATTTGGATGTCGTGCGCAATGCCAAGAGCTTTGACAAGGTCGTCTGGTGAGACGGGAGGCCGGTCGTCGTTGATGGTTACCATCAGCACTTTGCCGGCAAACTGGTCGTTAAGTGCCGCCATGCCACTGTTGAGCGACAGCACACAGAGACCGAAGGCAGGACTACCCAAATTCTCGTGCATGCCCAATCAACGCCCTGCCGCGATGCATGCAGTGGTCGTTCTAGTGCATCAGGGATGGCATGCAGATCGTTCCACATTTGAGAAGAGGAAAATGGAAAGGTAGAACGCGGAAGCAGAGGAAGAGAACGCTGGCTAACGAGGCTGGGAGGGGATCGAGCAGGAAGTTAATGCTCCACGCCTAAAGGTTTTGGGAAAACCTGATTTTCATAAGGTGACTTATACTCACCTAAACGGAGGGAGTATTCCTTAACCAGAGAATGTTGTGTCTCCCACTCACGCGCTCAAAAAAAACTATGACACATTTTTTATCTGTTTGCATAGTTCCCACCTATCAGGAAGGATGGGCACGTACATGAACAGGTACGACTCATCAGTCTACCCGCATAGCCTTTTCGTTTAATCTACCTAGCCGTCTAATCAACTGCCTGCACGCCACTTCTCCCATTTACTTCTCCATCGGGAACCGATTCTCCTCGGCTTCTTCACCTCCCCTTCGTCTTCATTTGCATCCAAACCCCACTGCGTTCACATTGTTTTAACCTCTTTAAATAATCATCTACTACTTTAGTTAGACTAGCCATCTAATCCTAATTCTGCAAACCATAGCCCTCCGTTCCAGTGGTTCCAAATGGTGGAAGAGATCGAGATGCAGGTTTTTAGCGTCCAACATGTCCTCATCGAAGGCTCGATGTGCATAGTTGCCACCGTCACCGTCCACCCAAGGGTTGTTCGGCAGTGGATCAACAATGTATCCAACTCCCTCGAAAAGGTAGAGACAAGGGTCATCGGTCTCGACGCAGAGTACACGGAGCATGCCCCTAGGAAGATCTAGCGCGCCGCCGTCCTTCAACTGTGCCACGAAGATGATGTTTTGGTGTACCACATCATACACTCACCCTCCATACCACCTGAGCTTCATGATTTGTTGTCTCGGGAGGACGTATACTTCTGGGGGGCAGCCATCGAAGGGGACAAATAGAAGCTGGAGCTGTACAACCTTGATTTGAAAAGCATCGCTAACCTACAAACCAGAATCAAAATTCTTGTAGAACATTGTGATAAACAGACACCATCCCTATTCGACGTAGCAAATTTTGTGCTTGGTACAAATCTTCAGATGGGTGACGAGACGGTGGCATTAAGGTCGTCTGGATGGGAGAATTATCCCTTGACATACGAGCAGATAAAATATGCTGCCCTCGATGCCCGTGTGAGTTTCGAGATAGCTGCAAGGTCCAAAGAGCTTGTTTCGAAGCCATCTTCCATAGAGAATGAGAACAAGAAGAAGAAGAAGAAGAAGAAGAAGAAGAAGAAAAGACTGTACCAACAGGAGGGCATTATGGATGGATGAGCTATTTCCTCTCTTGTAAAAAAATTATTCCCTCTCGGTGTATATTGATATAGATGGACTATTTCAATGGTGTGCATGTCTTTGGAACAGAGTAGTAGCGTGGGTCCGCTTGACTATAAGGAACTATTTATCCGCATATATAGCTTTCTCTGCTACTCCTTCCAGTGATCGGTATGCAGTGCATGTGTCCATAGACATGACAACTTGTCCATGGAAGTTCAACTATGACGACCATCACGTTTCATCTCACGATTCCCACGACGCCTCTCCAACCCACGGCACCACGCCCCGGATGTGCGCCTCACCCCTCTCGGCCGCATCGCCCCTCTACCTTTGTGTGCATGACATGTGGCCCACCTAAAATGCGGCGAGCATCAAGTTTCTACCACAGCCACCCGCGATTCCCACGACGCCGCTCGAACCCATGAAACCACACGTCCCCCGACCTGCGGCTCACCCCTCTTGGCCCCACTGCCCCTCTGCCTACGGGAGCATTACATGTGGACCAGTCACCTATTGGGTCCTGTAGGATCGAAAGTATGTCTAGAGGGGGGTGATTAGACTACTTGACCAAATAAAACTTAACCTTTTCCCAATTTTAGTTCTTGGCAGATTTTAGCTAATTTAGGACAAGTCAAGCAATCATCACATAATTCAAGCAAGCATGCAAAGAGTATATAGGCAGCGGAAAGTAAAGCATGCAACTTGCAAGAATGTAAAGGGAAGGGTTTGGAGATTTCAAACGCAATTGGAGACACGGATGTTTTTCCCGTGGTTCGGATAGGTGGTGCTATCCTACATCCATGTTGATGGAGACTTCAACCCACGAAGGGTAACGGTTGCGCGAGTCCACACAGGGCTCCACCCAAGGGTAATGGTTGCGCGAGTCCACACAGGGCTCCACCCACGAAGGGTCCATGAAGAAGCAACCACCCACAAAGGGTCCACGAAGAAGCAACCTTGTCTATCCCACCATGGCCATCGCCCACGAAGGACTTGCCTCACTAGCGGTAGATCTTCACGAAGTAGGCGATCTCCTTGCCCTTACAAACTCCTTGGTTCAACTCCACAATCTTGTCGGAGGCTCCCAAGTGACACCTAGCCAATCTAGGAGACACCACTCTCCAAGAAGTAACAAATGGTGTGTAGGTAATGAACTCCTTGCTCTTGTGCTTCAAATGATAGTCTCCCCAACACTCAACTCTCTCTCATAGGATTTGGATTTGGTGGAAAGAATATTTGAGTGGAAAGCAACTTGGGAAGGCTAGAGATCAAGATTTCATATGGTAGGAATGGAATGTCTTGATCTCAACACATGAGTAGGTGGTTCTCTCTCACAACATATGAGTTGGAATGGTGTGCGTGTTCTGATGGCTCTCTCCTCAAATGAGAAGGAGGTGGAGGGGTATATATAGCCTCCACACAAAATCCAACCGTTACACAGTTTTCCAATCTCGGTGGGACCGAATAAATAAACTCGGTCTGACCGAAGTAGTAAACCCAGTGACCGTTAGGAATTTCGGTGGGACTGACATGCAACTCGGTAGGACCGATTCGGTTAGGGTTTGGGCATAACGTAATCTCGGTGAGACCGATTACACAAACTCGGTGAGACCGAATTTGGTAATTAGCTAACCAGAGAGTTGGTCAGGCAAACTCGGTGGGACCGATTTGCTCTTTCGGTGAGACCGAGTGGAACTCCGTGAGACCGAAAAGTTACAAAGGGGAAACACTGAGTTTACATTGCAATCTCGGTGGGACCGATTCGCTCTTTCGGTGAGACCGAAAAGTTACGAAAGGGAAACAGAGAGTTTGCAACCCCATCTCGGTGAGACCGAGATCCTTATCGGTAGGACCGAATTGCTAGGGTTTGGCAGTGGCTAATGACAAGTGAAACTCGGTGGCGCCGGATAGGAAGAATCGGTAGGACCGAGTTTGGCTTAGGGTTTAGATCATATGTGGATTTGGGAAAGTAGTTGAGGGTTTTGGAGCATATCACTAAGCACATGAAGCAAGAGGCTCATTAAGCAACACCTCATCCCTCCTTAATAGTATTGGCTTTTCCTAAAGACTCAATGTGATCTTGGATCACTAAAATATAAAATGAAGAGTCTTGAGCTTTTGAGCTTGAGCCAATCCTTTGTCCTTAGCATTTTGAGGGTTCCACTTTCACATCCATGCCATGCCAATCATTGAGCTTTCCTGAAATAATCATCTTGGAATAGTATTAGCTCAATGAGCTATATGTTGTTATGAATTACCAAAACCACCTAGGGATAGTTGCACTTTCAATCTCCCCCTTTTTGGTAATTGATGACAACATATAGATCAAAGCTTCGACAAATGATAATAAGCATGAAATATATCGTCGCTTTGAGAAGTATGTGATAAGTAAGAGCTCCCCCTAAATTTGTGCATATTTAAAATTTGCTTTGGACTGCAAATGCACAAAGATTTAGAGTCATGGGTTACTCTTCCATGTCACATACATCTTGGTGGAGCGCCCAAAATGATAAGAATGAAATACATGCACTCATCACCAAGAATAATGAATGATCACACAAGATAGATAGGATAATGGCATTAAGCAAGCATTAAGTGTAGCTTATGATCAAACACATGATCATCAATGTCTCACAAATAATGATGTAGTATCAAGCACTCAAAAGCAGAAAAGGTTCGAAAAACCACCAAATAAAGCAAGAGAGAAAAGCAACACTCTCTCTCTCGAAGCCTATGATCTATACATCTTCTCCCCCTTTGGCAACAAGTTACCAAAAAGTTCCTAGAAAATGCATAGCACTAGATCGACTCTCAGGCTTGATCTTCAGGTGGTGGTGGAGTCTGGATCACTCCAAGGACGAAGGCTTCTGTAGATGTTGAAGTAGTCGCTGGAGTTGGAGCTGAAGTAGATGCTGGAGCTGAGGCTGTAGCTGGTGCTGAAGTGGTGGCTCTTGAGTCAGCAACTGGCACGGCAGATGACCTCGGGCCTCGTGGCACTCTAGAAAAAGCATGAGTCATGGTCCTGCCTCTCCTCTCATTCATGTCCTCCTGGAGCTGCTCCACTGCAGACTGAACTTCGGTTACTTTGACATCCAAGTCATAGAACTTCTGTTCCATGATCCTCTCTAGGCTCTGCTGATTCTTAGTGAGAGTGGCCAGACTTTGCTCAATCCTCAGCGTGGATGCAATCAAGTAACCGAGCTGCTCTTGTTTGGTCTTCAAGAAGTACTCAGATGCCTCCTCTTGAGTAGGCATCTTGGCAGCTTTCTCCTTCCTCACCTTCTCCTTCTTTGCAAATGCTTGGGCAGATGATGGCTCGTTCTCAGTCATCACAACTTCATTATCCTCGAAATCTGGACGGATGGGCAGGTGTTCCTTATCCAACAAATATACGCCCGTGCCCATCTTGGAGTTGATGAGCTCCTGAATCTGAGGGGCATATCCGCAGCTCCTCTTCTGATCTGCCGCAGTCCTTTTGATTGTTTCCACTATGAGGCTCATGACTTTGAATTTTTGAGGCACGTCAAAGACATGAAGCAAATTGATCGCGTGACCTCTGATCATCTTGTGATCTCCAGACTTGGGCAGAAGGGTGTGCCTAAGGATCCAGTTGATCGTAGGCAATCCTGATAGCAGATAATGTACTGAGCCAAACTTGAACGTGTCAAGTGCTTCATTCGGAATCTCCTTGTACATGTTGGACATGGAGTTGTGGTCCATCTTTTTCTTGGCATAGATATCCAAGTCCTCATCTTGCTCCTCTGGGCCATTAATGATCTGTGCCCACTCAGCCACTGTAGATTGGTACTTTGTACCCTCAGACATCCATGTGATCCTCCCATCTGGATAAAAGTGTGCCGTGGAGTAGAACTGCATGATAAGTTCCTCATTCCACTTTGTGAGCTTCTGCCCAACAAAGTCAGCTACTCCACAAGCACTAAAGCTGTCAAATACTCCTGGGTAGTACTCCTCATTGTCCTTGATGTAGGTCCAGTCGACCCATCTCATGTCACATACAATTGGCTTCTTGTCAAGTAGCACTGTCTCATAGAAATCCTGCTGCTCCTTGGTATGAAACCTGTAGTCCACGGCAGTCCTTCTCCTTGAAGCATATGGGTCTGCTTCTCTCCACTTCCTGAGCCCTGAGTCTCTCCTGAGCTTCATATCCTCAGCCACAGGATGAGCATCATTGTGGTCTAGGATCTTGGGCTTTAGCTTCCTTAGGACATTTTCTTCCTCATCCTCAGCAACAGTCTCATGCACTGGGGCCTTGTTCTTCTCAGCTGCAGGAATGCTCCGTGTGTTCCTCTTGGGCTTTGGCTTTGGAGCTGGCTTGGCCTTGGAAGCAGCTCCCCCTGATTTTATGGCATCTCCCATTAGCTTGGGTGCCTTGGGCACTGGTGCAGCTGCCTCTTCTTCTTCCTCCTCTTCCATGATGGAAGCTTTGCCAAGTACTCTAGCCACAGTCTTCTTCACCCTTTCCTTTCTCTTCTTGCCTTCTGCAGCAACTGGCTCTTGGGGAGTGGGCTTCTCAGTTGAGGCTCTTGCCTTTGACATGGGCTGCCTGCCTGCTGGCCTTTTGATTTTCAGCCCTAGCTTTGTGCCTTGAGCTGGCTCAACTCTCTTGGAAGTGGCCTCTTCCTCTGCCACATAGTCCTCATCTTCAGAGTCTGAAGTTTTCTTCTTCCTTTGTCTCGTGGCAGCCTTTGGCAAATTGCTAGGAGTGCTCCTGCTGCCTTCATCAGATGAACTGGAGGGACTAGTGCCCTCGCTCATCACCACTTGCTGCTCTGACAGATTCTGGCTATCACTCTGGTCTGACATGCTGCAAACTGACTGCTGACCCTGTGAATAGATTATAGAGGAGATAGAGTGGATGAGCATCACAAAATACAGAGATTTTTGCAAAAAGAATGATCCAAAAACTTAGTTTTAGTTTCCCACTGAAATCATCTCGGATCTACCGATTTTCAAACTCGGTGATACCGAAGCAGTTTTGGAACCTAAACTAGTGAACTCGGTAGGACCGAGTCACGGTTCGGTGGCACCGAGACTGCTAGGGTTTCACTGAGTTCAAAAATCGGTCACACCGATAAGTAATTCTCGGTCAGACCGAGTCTCACTTGTGCAATGGCATAAGCCAAATCGGTGGGACCGAGTTTTTCAACTCGGTGGGTCCGAGATAGTTTCGGCGGAAACCTAAACCTAGAATTTTCGAATCAAACCTAATCTATGAGCGTTTTGACTGGATAGAAGTTTATCAAACGTGGCTAGAAACAATATGATCACAATGTGCTAGGAATCAGATTGAGGAATAGCACAAAGATCAAGTCCATACCCTAGTTCGGCGGGGACTTGCTACGGCGGCAACGGCGGGGCAGAATTACCGTTGACGGCGATGGAGACCAGCGACTGGAGGCTGCTCGCAGCGAGAAGACGATCCGGAGACCTCGAGGGCAGAGCAGGCTATCGCACGGGCGAAGGGGTTCGGAGAAATTTCCAAATTTTGCCCGTGACTATATATAGCCCGACCCTGTCGGTGTGACCGAGTGGAACAACTCGGTGGCACTGAGATTCATAACTGCGTGCAGTTACTGAAACTCGGTGTGACCGAAAGATTCAAATCAGTTGCACCGAGATCGAAAACCCAAATCAACTTAATGATCTCGGTAGGACCGAAAGTGGAGTATCGGTCAGACCGAGAATCATAAAGAGGTTTTGGAAGTTTAAGTCTATGACGAATCGGGGACTCCGAGCGCTCCTCACACAGAGTGGTTCGAATCTGACTTGATCAAATTTTGTGATGCAGCATGAATAGAGTTTGAGACGAGAAAAGCATAGATAGCTAGAGGAGGTTCTTAGGCATTCTTGTCCATCCACTTGGCAAAAGAAGATAAAACCAAACAATCAAAACAACAAGTGGATGTCCTCGAATGAGTAAATTATGCAACCAGCATGCTCACACAATAAGATGGTAAATGAAATATGTGGCAAGGCATGCACAACCAATTCTAGCATCTATCAAGCAATTTGCGATGACTAGGTCATCTATATATGAGTATATTGACTTAGGAGTCAAGTGAGAACACTTGATCATAGGTCATACTCATCGTTTAAGCTCAAGTGGGGTTACCACTTTTACATAAAGCATTGTTGTGTTCACATCTTTAGAGTTGCTTTAGCTCAAGTCTTAGAGTAAAGCTCCCCCTAGATGTGATATCCCCCCTAAGAGGGATGAACTAACCTTGGGTTTTGTCGATGATGACTGTATGTAGATATTGAAGATGTGGATGCTCAATGTTGATGTAGATCTCTTGGAGCTATCCATATGAGTGAATTGCACTTTCAATACCTACATGGGTTAGTCCCACAAGGAACAAACAAGGATATCCATAGACATAGAGTGATGCACACAAGGATGATGTCCATGAAAACTTTTAGGTTACCTTGTCCCTTGCCTTACCAACAAGAGGGTTTGTGACTCCTTGAACTAGTGCAAGATGTGGAAGTTGATTGCACTTGTTCTTGCCAAAATGATAAGAGTGAAGTATGTTGGCGGAGTCACCCTCAAGAACTTTCTAGTTCTTCTTCTTTTGGATCCACATCATCTTGATGGGAATCCTTGGAGTTGTAGTCGTACTTGATGAAGTGGAACTTGAAGTAGTCTTGGGAATCCACTTGACTAAGGTCTTTGGAGGTTCTTCAAATGCATCAATTTCCTCTTGAAGCTTGTCCTTGCCTTTTTGCTCGTAGTCTTGTGGTGGAAGATCATCTTGAGCTTGTGTCCCCTTGAAAGAAGTAAACTTCTCTTTTTGAGGGACAAACTTTGTCTTGGGGTATTGATCTTCTTCCCATTCAACTCCATTGGCATTGAACTTTCGTTCAAAACCAACACCTTGATTCTTCCGGTGCATTCCTTGCTTGTGCACAATTTCCTCGAATTGCTTACTCCCGGCAAGGCTTTTGTACACTCCTTTATCTATAATTCCCTTCAATAAGCTATTTTCTTGCTCAAGTGTAACTTGGCTAAGAGAATCATTAGTGGAATCAAGAGAACTACTAGAAGCAACAATATTGGATTTAGCATGATCATTGTTACTACTAGAGGAAGAATCTTTCTTGTTAGACTTGACTTGAGGCATGTAAGTGGATAAGAGTAAACTCTTGGCAATGTAAGAAGAGCTTTTCTTGCGGAGATCATCATTGATTGCCTTTAAGAACTCATGCTCTTGCTCAAGATTGAGCTTTTCGAAGCGTAGTTTCTCATGAGCTCTTAAAAGTTCTCGATGATCTTCGAAGATAGTGTCATGAGCTAACTTAAGAGTTTTTAGTTCTTTAGTTAGAGCCTCAATCTTCTCCTTATCATTGTCACTCGTGTTAGCATGATTAATTGTTCTTTCATCATAGTATTCATCACTAGAGTTGTCACCAAGCAAATCATCACCTAACAAGTCATCTTCATCACTATTGAAATCAACATACTCGGGGTGTGTTACCTTATGACCTTTGGCCATGAAGCATCTTCCAATTCCTTCATTTGGTGAGTCAAATATGTCGTAGGAGTTGGTTGACACAAGTGCTAGACCGGCAACACCTTCATCTTGAGTATCTTCGGAGTTGGAGTGATAACTTCTCTCGGAGTGGCTATCGGAGTCGGAGCCGGATACCCATTCACCAACATGAGCTTGATGTCTTCGTCTTGTGTAGCTCCTTGATGATTTTTCTTTCCTTTCCGAATCCTTGCTTCTCCGTGAGTATCTTTGTTCATAACGATCATCTCTACTCCTTCTTTCCCTTGGTGGTGATCCTTTGCTTCTTATTTTTGGAGAATCTTCTCTTCTCTTGTAGGGAGCCGTACACTCATTGGAATAGTGTCCGGGTCTTCCACAATTGTAACAGTTTCGCTCTCGACTAGAAGATCTTTTGTCATTGTAGGACCTTGACTTGGAGCTTCTATCTTTGCTTCTACTCTTGTAGAACTTGTTGAATTTCTTCACCATTAAGCTCAATTCTTCATTGAAGTCTTGTTTCTCACTTGATGATTTATGGGGCTTCACATGAGGCTTTATAGGAACCACTTGATTTGTTGTGGAGTTCCTCTTTATCCTTAAGTGACATCTCATGAGCAACAATTCTTCCAATCACCTCCGTTGGCTTGAGATCTTTGTAATTGGGCATCATTTGGATCAATGTGCACACGGTATCATATTTTCCATCCAAGGCTCTTAGGATCTTCTTGATGATGAATCTATCAGTCATCTCTTCACTTCCTAAGCCGGCAATCTCATTTGTGATGAGAGCAAGCCTAGAATACATTTCAGCGACACCTTCACCATCCTTCATCTTGAACTTGTCAAGTTGGCTTTGAAGCACATCCAACTTGGATTCCTTGACGGAGTCGGTACCTTCGTGCATATCAATCAAAGTGTCCCAAATTTCCTTTGCATTTTCAAGGCGGCTGATTTTGTTGAATTCTTCGGGGCACAATCCGTTGAAGAGAATATCGCAAGCTTGAGCATTGTATTGCAACATCTTCAACTCATCCGCGGTAGCTTCACGATTTGGTTCTCTCCCATCAAAGAATTCACCTTGCAAACCAACACACACAATAGCCCAAACGGCGGGGTTATGTCCAAGAATATGCATTTTCATTTTATGCTTCCAACTAGCAAAATTAGTACCATCAAAGTAAGGACCTCTACGGTGATAATTTCCCTCGCTAGACGCCATACTCTCCTAGGTTGTGAAACCAAGGCTATGACCACCAAAAGCTATGGAGATCAAGCAAATGGAGACCAAAGCTCTGATACCACTTGTAGGATCGAAAGTATGTCTAGAGGGGGGTGATTAGACTACTTGACCAAATAAAACTTAACCTTTTCCCAATTTTAGTTCTTGGCAGATTTTAGCTAATTTAGGACAAGTCAAGCAATCATCACATAATTCAAGCAAGCATGCAAAGAGTATATAGGCAGCGGAAAGTAAAGCATGCAACTTGCAAGAATGTAAAGGGAAGGGTTTGGAGATTTCAAACGCAATTGGAGACACGGATGTTTTTCCCGTGGTTCGGATAGGTGGTGCTATCCTACATCCATGTTGATGGAGACTTCAACCCACGAAGGGTAACGGTTGCGCGAGTCCACACAGGGCTCCACCCAAGGGTAATGGTTGCGCGAGTCCACACAGGGCTCCACCCACGAAGGGTCCATGAAGAAGCAACCACCCACAAAGGGTCCACGAAGAAGCAACCTTGTCTATCCCACCATGGCCATCGCCCACGAAGGACTTGCCTCACTAGCGGTAGATCTTCACGAAGTAGGCGATCTCCTTGCCCTTACAAACTCCTTGGTTCAACTCCACAATCTTGTCGGAGGCTCCCAAGTGACACCTAGCCAATCTAGGAGACACCACTCTCCAAGAAGTAACAAATGGTGTGTAGGTAATGAACTCCTTGCTCTTGTGCTTCAAATGATAGTCTCCCCAACACTCAACTCTCTCTCATAGGATTTGGATTTGGTGGAAAGAAGATTTGAGTGGAAAGCAACTTGGGAAGGCTAGAGATCAAGATTCATATGGTAGGAATGGAATGTCTTGATCTCAACACATGAGTAGGTGGTTCTCTCTCACAACATATGAGTTGGAATGGTGTGCGTGTTCTGATGGCTCTCTCCTCAAATGAGAAGGAGGTGGAGGGGTATATATAGCCTCCACACAAAATCCAACCGTTACACAGTTTTCCAATCTCGGTGGGACCGAATAAATAAACTCGGTCTGACCGAAGTAGTAAACCCAGTGACCGTTAGGAATTTCGGTGGGACTGACATGCAACTCGGTAGGACCGATTCGGTTAGGGTTTGGGCATAACGTAATCTCGGTGAGACCGATTACACAAACTCGGTGAGACCGAATTTGTTAATTAGCTAACCAGAGAGTTGGTCAGGCAAACTCGGTGGGACCGATTTGCTCTTTCGGTGAGACCGAGTGGAACTCGGTGAGACCGAAAAGTTACAAAGGGGAAACACTGAGTTTACATTGCAATCTTGGTGGGACCGATTCGCTCTTTCGGTGAGACCGAAAAGTTACGAAAGGGAAACAGAGGGTTTGCAACCCCATCTCGGTGAGACCGAGATCCTTATCGGTAGGACCGAATTGCTAGGGTTTAGCAGTGGCTAATGACAAGTGAAACTTGGTGGCGCCGGATAGGAAGAATCGGTAGGGCCGAGTTTGGCTTAGGGTTTTGGAGCATATCACTAAGCACATGAAGCAAGAGGCTCATTAAGCAACACCTCATCCCTCCTTGATAGTATTGGCTTTTCCTAAAGACTCAATGTGATCTTGGATCACTAAAATATAAAATGAAGAGTCTTGAGCTTTTGAGCTTGAGCCAATCCTTTGTCCTTAGCATTTTGAGGGTTCCACTTTCACATCCATGCCATGCCAATCATTGAGCTTTCCTGAAATAATCATCTTGGAATAGTATTAGCTCAATGAGCTATATGTTGTTATGAATTACCAAAACCACCTAGGGATAGTTGCACTTTCAGGTCCACATGTTATTGACTCAAAGGTAGGTGTAGTAAGGCGCTGAAGCTCAGTCCCGACGGCCCTGAGAGGGAAATGTAACTCCTGCGCCAGGGCTTGTGGTGCTCCCGCAGCACGAACTAATGTCAAACCCGAGATTTGTTTCTTTACTATACATGCACGCAATGATTTAATGGACATTGTAATCTCAACATGTGATGGGGAGCTCTAAATTTGAATTTGAAACTTATAAAACGAAAAGATTCAAAACAAATAATCTGGGAGGGAGGGAGTATATCGTAGGATGTGTCCCATACAAAATAACTCCCCTCGTTTGTCACCACGAAGATGCGGTTAGAAAGGAGCACAACGTCTTCCTACTCGTACGACAACAAATCGGCCGCAGACAGCATGGTCCGCCTTTGACTGCCATGTGCAAGGTTTGTGCTATCTTATTCAATCTCACCATGGTTCCATCATACCAATTCATGCGGTGGCCCGTTGCATGGCTGATCCCAATGTTGGACAAAGGTTCTATGGGAACGGTGTCACCATTGTAAATGTTGTGCAAATTGATGTTGGTACCCTCCCGTACATATGCAAGCCAATCTCCACTCGCACCGAGCCTAACCTGTGAAATAGTGGGCAGGGGGAGAATTAGGAAATGGACACGGAAGTAGTCTTTAGAATGCATTTACTACGTGATCAAACTCATCTTACCTGCTCATCGGAGGAAATCCGAGTGCCCCTCAACGTCGACATCTCAAGGGGCGCCAACTTGCAACTACGGCCACGCCTCATTGGAGAGACCCCCAAGGAAACATCCTCGTGCGTTCCACGGAACATCAAGATGCATTTGTATGAGTAGTTTATCTTGTGAGAGAAAAGGATGAACGAGGGAAGGCCTCTAGAGATAGAGATGGACACTACTACTACCAATGCGCTGGACCGTGCGTTGCAATGGAACCAAAGTAGTAGAATAATACTTGTTCACGTGCTTGAAATATAAACACTCTAGTTTTGATATACATGTGTCAGCAGACATGACAACTTGTCCATGGAAGTTGAACCACGGCGACCATCACGTTTCTTTGTTTCTACCACTGCCACACACACACGTGATTCCCACGACGCCGCTTCAACCCACGGCACGACGTCCCCCGACGTGGACATGGATCCTCTGACATGGCTATCACTGCCTTGCCCTACCTTTCCTTCGCTGACAGGTGGGACACACGCTTATGGGTCCCACATGTCAGTGACAGAATGGTTGGATTGTTCGCGTCAGGGGATCCACATCCCCCCGACGTGCCCATCATCCCTCTCGGCCCCACCGCTCCTCTGCCTTTGTGTGCATGACATGCGGTCCAGCTGAACTGCGACGACCATCAACTTTCTACCACAGACACACCCGATTGGACGCGGTTTGCCTGCTCCGCTGCTGTGCTCCGATTCGTACTCCCGCATCGTCGAATTTTCATCCAGCGGCTGTGACACATTTTGTCCCAGGCATCAATCCTCAGCTGGGGTACTTATGTACTACAGGTAGTACCCGCCGGTGTGGCCATCTACGCCTCGTAACGCCCAGCTAAGGCACCCTCGCCACAGCCATGCCACCACCGGCTGGTTCATCTCGAACGAGTGAGTCACGAACCACGCCACCACCATGAGAATGACATGTGGGCCAGCCGCATTTAAGGTCCGCATGTCATTGACTCATAGGCCGGGCACTAAGCCACTGAAGTTCA
This sequence comes from Triticum urartu, assembly GCF_056163025.1. Lineage (NCBI taxonomy): Eukaryota > Viridiplantae > Streptophyta > Magnoliopsida > Poales > Poaceae > Triticum > Triticum urartu. The sequence goes on from NC_141879.1 coordinate 431,418,782, forward strand.
GTCCCGTGGGCCCCGAGAGGGAAATGTAACTCCTGCGGCAGGCCTTGTGGTGCTCCCGCAGTATGAGCTCATGCCAAAACTGGAATTTGTTTCTTACTACTACCAACTAGTACTAGTAAGGTACACTTGCATTGCACGCATGAGATTCTGGTGGTTTGTGCATTATGCTTCTACATGTGGAGCTTTCTGGATTCTAACATGTGGCAAAATCTGGTGGAATGTAAAGTTAGGCAAGTTTGATTAACTTAGGTGAGTGTTTGGTTCAAGCCACACCTTAGTCAAGCCACACTAAGGCCCCACATGACATACACACAAAAAATGTGGCAAGATTCCCTTAGGCTTGCCAACTTGTGGCTCTCATTTTGAAGAACTAATAACTTTGCCTAAGCTTAGTTGTGGCAAAGTTAGTCATGAATTAAGTTCAACCATGGAGTCTTCTAGATTATACATGTGGCAGAATCTGGTGGATGATATCCAACGGCCAGTAGTGCTCGGATTTGCCATCTTTGTACCGTCGGATTGGCTTCATCCAACAACCAACTTTCAAAGTTTTTCACACACTATATAGGGGGTATAGATATAGATGTGTTGGTCCGTTGCAATGGATCCAAAGTATATCTATTTAGTGGAGTGCACTCTAAACACATTATCTATTTATTTTTCTCTAACCTTCCGTAGCCATGCAACCAAGCCACATAAGCTTCATGGGTGCCCCCCACATCATATTATTCATACTACGTTGATTGAAAAAAAGATAAATCACCCATAACAAGATCTTCCTGTTTCTTGTTCCTATGATGTTGTGTCGTGCACGTACCTACTAGTTGTATAGTGGTAGTACTAGTAATATAGTATTAGGAATACAAACTTGGTACTAGTAGGAGTAGTACTAGTACGGAATGCTCCTACTCTATCAACGAGCCCCGTCTAACACCAAATTTCTTGGCTTCCGTGCTACAGCTAGATCTTCCCCCCGTTTCTGTTTTCCAACCCGGTGGCGGGCGGGGTGTCGGTTTGCTCAACGGCGGTCCCACATGAAAGTGAAAATGCTAGGCAACACGCCTTCCCTAAGCTATGTGTCGTGCCGGACAGGACGTATTGTACTCCCGATTCTCGGGCGTTTGGGGGTGCGACGCTAACGCGACAAGCCTTTTCCTTTTACGAGCAATGTACCCGTGCGTTGCGACGGATCCAAAGTAGTAGAATAGTAGTATTTGTTCATAAACTTGAAAGAAATCACTATTGTTTTGATATACTCCTAATAGATTACTCCCTCCGTACCTAAATATTTGTCTTTTTTGAGATTTCAAATGGACTATCACATACGGATTATATATACATATTCTAGTGTTTCTAGCAAGATGCCCGCGCGTTGCATGAAGTTGATGGAAAAGGTAAGCACAACTTATAAATTGACGGATGGAGTACTAGTTACAGCGCTGCATACAATTAAGCAAAGGGATCGCACATGTCGGTATTGACTGGAACGAGAATGCAACAGCACAATAAGAATTAAGGCCACGATGATGCGATCGCAGTGGTGGTTAAAAAAGGCAAGAAGAAAGATGGATCCACGAATGTACGACCTCCTCCTCCTCAACTTAGTGCGCCGGGCCACCGACCGGTGGCTAAGGAGCGACATCTTTTGTGCTGAGGTCGAGGTGCTTCTCAGCAAAGGCATCCAAGGCTTCCAGCCGGTTGAGGAAGGCCAACGTCATAGCGTCCTCACTGGCCTTGTAGATACCTATGTACACGATTTCCTCGTACACGTGGATGTGTAGGTCGACGAATTCTTGCAAGGCGAGGCGCCTCGCGGCGAGCGCGACCTCCAGGTGGACATTCTTCATGGCGTCGGCGGGCAGTCGCAGGGCCACCAGTGCTTGAAAGAGGTTCCGACCATGGAGGCCGATTAGGGTGGTAGGCAATGAGGAGCCCGAGCACGCGGGCTGGAGGAGTACGGCGATGTCGTCCACGAGCTTCTTGAGGACGGTGAACTTGTTGCTGGTGGCAACAATCGTCTGGTCCAACTGAGAGTCGTAGTTGGCATCGACGGCGGCCATCCACCAGCCGGTCTCAAACACCGTCTGGAGACGATCCTCGGCGCCATGCCACAGGCCGGCGTCGTGGACCATCTGGCGCAGCCACTGGCCACTCACGTGCATCGCCGCCATGGGTCTGGTGTGAGCTCTTTTGTGCTTAGTGTACGTGCTTAGGCAAATGTTTAGGTGCGTACGATGTGGTAGATGCATTGGAATGGAGGGGCGCCTTTATATGAGGGCAAACTGCGTTGCATTCACATCGTGCAGCCTCTTTTCTTGGACCTCCTCACATTACTTCCCTCATGCATTAATTGAAGGAGGATGCATTGGCCGTTCAACATATCGGGAACCGCTACTCCCTCCCTCATCTGCATTAAAGCCATATCGGGAACTGCGCCGCCCACTGTCAAATTGAATACTCCCTCTCTATAAGTACCACCTTTTTTAATTTCAAGTTTTGCTCCATGGCGCAATCCATCGATACTACTAATGTACAAAAGTAGAGTATATACATTTTTTAAAAGGCTAGAGGGCAGGGCAGTCTAGCTCGGTCGATTTCACGAGAGGCGAGGGCCTTTGTGATTTGACGGCTCATTACTGCTATCAAATCGAATAGTACTGTGCGGCCCGCTGCACGCCCAGCACCTCCATTAAACCCCTCCGTTAAACCCGCATGCAAATCGAGAATCCTACTTTGGCCACACATCCGTTCATGAGCGGGCCGGAATTAAACGCAACACCGGCCGAGCTCCTCCCGTCTGCCCTCAGTTTAAACGAGGCCAGACGCCGGCCAAGCTCCTACCGCCCGCCCCCTATTTACACGAGGGCAGGTAGACAGTGGGCAAGAATCGCACCCGTTCGCCGCTCCCCCATCTCCTCCTTCAACATTTTCTCCACTCTTCCGATGGCTTCCGATGAGCCGTTCTCCGGCATATTACCCGGCTGGGTGGCCAGCCGAGCCCTCCGGATACGGGCGAGGCCGCTCGGTGCTTCACCAACCTCGCTTGGGCCGACGGAGCCAGTTGCCGCCCCAAGCAGGCGCGTGGTTCAGCAACTCGCCGCTCCAGTTTAGCTCGATGAGGAGTGGCGAGTTGCTCCATGCCGGCACGGCGGTGAGCACGCTGGTACGGGCGCCGTCGCTGCTGCGTCGTACCGCGCCACCAGTGTTTGCGGTGGCCGCGCATCCCGTGTCTGTGGGCGCGCCTCCCATGCCTGCGGCAGCACCATGCAGGCAGAGGCAGAAGCCGGGTGTGTGGAGAGGCGACGAGTCGGTGGCCAGCTTCTCCGTGTCCACCGCCATCATCGAGGAGAAGTAGAACACGGGAGGCCGCCACCACTTGGGACCCATGAAGGCCACCGCCGAGGCGACGACCGCGGATTCAGGTGGTTTCTTTGCTGCTTCATCTCTTTCGAGGACCTTCGTCGACCCCACAAGTGTCTGACAGACATGAGGAAGACAAAGGGATCCGCGGGTGGCCATTTAGAACTAAAATAAATCTAGATACATCCATTTCTAGGACAAGTATTTCTGGACGGAGGGAGTATTAATTATACAACAGAGCCGGATTGGCACCTCTTAGTTCATGTAAATGTAATGAAATCCATCATGTTTATATGAAGATCCGGCTTTTTTATACATAATCCTTCATGCTTATATGAAATCAGTCCATGTTTGCACGAATTTCATCTGGTTGGTTAGAGTTGTAAAAATGTATGCCACTGGCGTTTGATGTCGTCCTCCGCTTAAGGAAGCGGGAGGAAATTTGCCGGCTACCGTTGGAGATGCTCTTTAAGCTAGAAATAATAGTGACATCCAATCCATTTGAGTTAATTGCCTGTATGATTGTCCCTCTATAAAAAGTTAATTGCATGTAAAGTGTACACGTGACTTGCAGGGTGGCTACAACTTCGTACAGAAAATTAAAAAGAAACGAGTCCATCCTTAATCTTGTATTCTAAGTACTCTGTGGGTTCCACTATCAGTATAGTAGCGAAAGAAGTATATATTAAATAAGTAGAGTAATATATAATATAAAAATATAAAGTTAAAAGACAGAATTCGAACTCATGTCATCGCGTTGCGAGCATCCGGCGCTATCCAGCCCAGCACATTTTTGTTGTAAACCATGCTGGAGATATATCTCCATGTCTACTCTTATATATACTCCATTCGTTCCTAAATATTTGTCTTTTCAAATTTCAAATGGACTACCACATACGGATGTGTATGTAGACATATTTTAGAGTGTAGATTCACTCATTTTGCTCTGTATGTCTTTTCAGGAAGGGGTCAGATTTGTCCTTGATTTATCTATGAGGTATCTAGATGGCACTGCACCGCCAAGAAAAGAGGGTAACATCAAAATTATGGACTACTTTTTTGAGTATGTTGGTAAGGTCCGGTCATAGTCACTTGTTGAAATCTCTAAAAAGACAAATACTCCCTCCGTCCGGAAATACTTGTCATCAAAATGGATAAAAGGAAATGTATCTAGACGTATTTTAGTTTTAGATACATCTCTTTTTATCCATTTTGATGACAAGTATTTTCGGACGGAGGGAGTAGAAAACAGAGTTGGTGATGATGGTGTGCGTGCCATCCTGCAATATGGGCCGTCGGATTTATATCTAACGGATAGGAAAGAAACTATGGCAATTTTACAAAAATATACCCACATGTTTCTCCATGTTCGCAAATAAGGCCTTCCCTCGTTCAACCTTTTCTCTCACAAGATAAACTACTCGTACAAATCCATCTTGATGTTCCGTGCAACGCACGGGCAGCTAGCTAATTTCTTTTAAAATAGTTGCTGCGATAATTGGGTTGAAGTGATATATTTTATGTCTGCCCCGAATGATTTCAGATTCACTAGTAGTAACAAAGAAAAGGTTGCCTTGTTAATTAACAGAAAACAGGGTGAAAACTATCACATGAGGCCGGTAAAAAGAAGGCACACTGGGTTCAGCGTCATTGTCACTACAGTTGTGTGCGCGCAAGAAGTCTACATATCGAGGGGGCTACCGAGCGAGGCACCGAGACACAATGTTTGAGAGAGAAACCAATTGACAGATTATGATCAGATCGAGTTTTCACCCTTCTGTTGTCATTGTTGTAGGGGGAGGGAGAGAAAGATGTATCAAGAGTGTGCGCGGTAGGCACAGAGGCACAACTAGAGAGAGAGAGAGTGTGTGTGTGTGTGTGTTTGAAAGAGGAGTAGATAGATTATTATCAAGATCGATGTGCCACCCTACTCCTTCGGTGCCAGGTAGTGTGTGTGTGTGTGTTTGAGAGAGAAGCCAGTCGATAGATTAGTATCAAGATCGAGGTGTCACCCTACTCCTTCGGTGTTGGGAAGTGTGGGTGTGTGGGGGGGGGCAGTGACACTCACATATCTCTACTCTTATAAAAAACAGAGTTGGTGATGATGGTGTTCCTGCCATCCTGCAATATAGGCCATCCGATTTATATCCGACGGACAGGAAGGAAACTATGGCAATTTTGCAAAAATATACCCACACCCCTCTCTGCATTTGCAAATAAGGCATTCCCTCGTTCATCGTTTTCTCCCACAAGATAAACTTCTCATACAAATGCATCTTGATGTTCCGTGCAACGCATGGGCATCTTGCTAGTAGGGAGAAGGAGTTTTTGTGACACATATCTAGCTATATTAAGGGATAGGTACATAGCATATGTGTGAGAGACATTATTATACTTTGAGACATTAGTGGCTGTGGCTGGGCGGAATTAAAGGGGTGGGCGTGTTAGACATAGAGAGTGTGTGTGTGTGTTTCTGTGTGAGAGACTTGTAGGACGGGGTAGAAAGACGAATTTAATGCTGACGGAGGGAGAGAAATACACGAAGTGTGCGTGTGTGATTCCGATGCCCACAGGGAAATGAGATATGTATGCGTGTGAGAGAGATTGCACAATTCATTCACGTATCACTATCTAGCGATCGTGGACATGCATCGCTTGAACATAAGTCAATATCTACTTTGTATCGTGGCAAAAGGTACAATATCGATTCAACGCTATAAAGATTGGACACCCACATATCACATTTTTTTTCTATTTAAATAAACCTTTTCAGTTGTGCATGCGAAAGTTACAGTGATGTTTCTTCAAACAACCAATGTAGCTATCATGTACATGCACCATTGTTACTCTTGCATTCAAATTCATTAGTCTTGGATGATTTAAGTTTCTATTTTGAAGTAATATATGTAATATTCATATATGAATTCAACGGGTACACAATTTATGAAATGGAGGCTATGTAATCATATGAGGTAACACTTTTAAGTAGCTGACTACAATATCCATTTCTTTTTGTGCGCCTCTACACTAACACGTCAATGCATTATGTTTAAAGTAAATAACCAATGGCACTAAATTATCTATTTACATGAGAAATACATAGCCTGAGCGTTTGATCCCTTTTTTGTGAACGCGCCACTACACCCGTACGATTGGCCGCGCCCGTGTGAACGTCCTAGTTATCGGCGCATCATCCCGAGTTATTGTCTTTTTTCTGGGGTGGACTTCACACCAGTTATTAACTGCTGACGCGTGCCCCGTGTACACAGTCTAGCATGACCTTCCCGCTAGCACGATCCAAAATTAGTTGAAACTGGATACGAACGATCACGCGGGGGGCAAAATCTCCCGCCTCCTTCTAAAATTTCCGCCACCTTAGTCTTTAGCATGCGAAATCCCCCTTTTGTCCTTGGTGCACGGAGACCAATAGTTACAATACCGCCCTCATCTACATGATAGGTCGGGGCTGCTTTGGCAACTTCCGGTTCCCCCACTACACGGCACTCCCATTTCCTCTCCCCCTCCCGCAAAAACGACTAACTCCACAGCACCAGAGCATCTTACATCACATCGTCCGTACTTCATCACCCTTTGTCCCCTCCCCTCTCGAAACCCTAGACGGCTCATCCACCGGCCTACCATAGCCCATTCACTGCCAGCGGCATCAACCTCGCCGGATCTGCTTCTGCCGCCGCATCTACCCCTCCCACCTCCCCTAGAAACAAGTAGACTGCTCATCCACCACTGTACCACAGCCCATTCAGTGATGGCCTTGTCCACGGCGCCGGATCTGCTTCGCCGGTACTCTCGTCAACTGCCGCGCATCTGTAGCGGCTCATTCGTACTCCCCACCGGAGACGCTTCATCCACACCCCCCGGAGCCGCCCCACCGACGTCCCCATCGATGGCCTCTGATCCTGTTTGCCAACACCTTCCTCAACCCTACTGAAGCCGCTTCGCCGACACCTTCCTCAACCCTACCGGAGCCACTTCGCCGACACCATCGTCAACCCTACTGGAGTAGCTTCGCCTATACCATTCTCAACCCTACCGGGCCGCTTTGCCAACTCACAAGTCCACCACCTCAGATCCGCTTCCTCGCACCCTCATCCAACCTGTCGGAGCAGCTTCTGACGCCCCGTCCATGGTCGCAGATCCGCATCGTCGACACCACCCTTAACCCAACCACCGGAGCAGCTTCTGACGCCCCGTCCACGGCCACAGATCCGCATCGTCGACACGATCCTTAACCCAACCACTGGAGCAGCTTCTTACGCCCCGTCCACGGCCGCAGATCCGCGTCATCGACACTATCCTTAACCCAACCACCGGAGAAGCTTCACCTACGCCCTCGTCCACGGCCATAGATCCGCTTCGCCCACATCGTAGTCCACCCTACTGGAGCCGCTCCACAAACACCCTACTCGACGGTTCTAGATCTCCTTACCGGACCCCGACAGCCAGTGCAGCGTCATCACCCTCGACGTTCCTAACCTGATTCCCACCGTCTGGAGAGATGCCAAGCACCCGCCACGGCCTAGGTACTTGTCACCTTTAAACCCGTCCAGCATCACCTTCCCGATGTACTTCAAATATACTAACCGGTCGCTGTTACCTGTTATGCAGTTGGCAAAAACTACAAGGACGATGTTTCTTCTGGATCTAACAGCTTGGCCAACCAAGATCCTGGACTGAGGCATTGCTATGATCTTGTAAGCGCGTCTCTCTCTCTTGTATTGTTCTGTGCCTGCCAGCGTGCTTTGCTAGGATTTTCGACCAGTAATCCCTTTGTGCAGACAATGATTTCTACTACTAGCTGCTAAATTAGATATGTCGATGTCATACATGATACTACCTCGTACCTACGTTCCTAAATATAAGTCTTTCTAGAGATTCCACTATAGGCTACATACAGAGCAAAATGAGTGAATCTACACTCGAAAATGCATCTATATACATCTGTATGTGGTCCATACTGGAATCTCTACAAATACATATATTTAGGAACAGGGGCAGTACATTACACAAAATCATTGGTGGCATGTAGGAATTCCAGTGCACTACATTAGGCTCCCTTAGAGTGCCTGATAGTCCAACATACAGAGTCATGGCTAGTTTATGGTATGCACACAATCGTTAATTGGTGGTTTAAATATGCGCAAGGGATATGCAATGTAGTATCATGTAGAGATGTCTGAAATTAGCCGTGTCAACTTGCAGATAGGGTTACACAATGAAAAAGTACAAGATGTATGTGGCAATTTCATGGAACATCGCAAAAAAGGAGAGGCAGCGGTGAGCCTATACAGTGTGCTATGGTACGTCACTCCTCCATTGCAATCATCGTGACATGTTATTTGTATGCCAGTTCTATTAGCCAAGTTTCTTAGGTACAGTTATTATGAGTTATCCTAAGAAAATAAGCACCTATGAATATAAGCCCATGTAATAAGCCAACCAGTTATTTTCATTGCGTTTTCAGCTTATCTTTGGTATGATCAGTGGAAAGTCTAGATTGCATTACACTTTTTTCATTTTGCTGCCCATATGGAAATTAATTTGACTTGCAAATATCACAAATTGAACCCAGTGCAGTAATTAATATGATAGGAAAACAGACCATCACTATTTGCTCAAAATGCAAATACAAAGATACCATCTACTTGGCACAATCTACTTTGGTCAATGTTTTCCATAGAGATCCCATTGCCTAATTTAAACGAAGAACGCATGACCCACATTTAAATGAAGAACAATTATTTATTGAAATTCGATGGTCCAAGTGGCTGGTTATTATCGTATAGCAGCACCACCTGAAAGCATCATATAGCAGCAGCAGCTCATAGCAACTCATCATACATCAGTAGCAGTCTGCAATTCATCATATACCAGCAGCAGCTCATAGCAATTCATCATATAGCAGTAGCAGGCGCAGCTCATAGCAATTCATCATATAGCAGCAGCAGGAGCAGCTCATAGCAATTCATCATATAGCAGTAGCAGGAGCAGCTCATAGCAATTCATCATATAGCAGTAGAAGGAGCAGCCTGTAGCAACTCATCATATAGCAGTAGCAGCTCATAACAATTCATCATATAGTAGCAGCAGCAGCTCATAGCAGCTCATCATACAGCAGCAGCAGCTCATAGCAATTCATCATATAACAGCAGCAGGAGCAGGTCATAGCAATGCATCATATAGCAGCAGCAGAAGCAGCTCATAGCAATTCATCGTATAGTGGATCAAAATGAAAATTTGGCGAAAAATCAAAGGAGATCCTCACCTTGTTGGATGAGCTCATCCTTCAATAGCACCTCAAGGCCATGGCCTGGGAGGAGGGGAGGGGGAATAAGGTGCCTTCTGCCGCAGTGTGGCATCAGCCGTAGTTGTGCAGTGCCCGCCGGAGTAGTGCGTTGGACGAACCACAGTGGAGCAGCTGCTGGAGACCATGAGAATGAGGGGCGGCGCCAGAGGGAGGAGCAGCCAGGGAGATTTTCCACTACCCGCCGGCCATGTAGCCTAGCTAGACATAGCATCGTCGAGGACCAGGCCAGATGGACTAGTAGCAACGACTCGCTGGAGGAATCCTAGTGCTGCAGGCAGGGGATCGAGGTAGAGGGAAAGGGAAGAGGAGATGCAAGCGGGCAGTGCAATGAATGCTTGCGTGTTTTTTTTACTTGAGGGTCAGGTGTGACACGGGCATCAGCAGTTGCATTTTGAGTGTAATATAGGAAGGCAATAGAGTCATTTCACTATTCCCCTTCCCTTCAATTTTTAGTGAGGTTCTACCCGAAACACCCCCCTCCAAAGCAAAATTAGTTAAGCCCAAGACCATAACTCAAAAATGACTTCTTTACATCTTTTATGGCTTATTTTAACAATATGCCATGAAAAGGCGGAATCAAACTGGCCCTTAACCTGCAATTCAATTGTGCGTGCAATGATGAATCACTCCTGTGTGCTATCTGTACATTTAGGCATCATCATGCATGGCATAACGTAATACATGTGCATTCCATTGTAGAATCCGGAATATGCAATGTTTATGTTAGTTCATACGTTGCACATGATGTTTAAATGCCCCTTAAGTCTGGTCAGTCAAGTGATGGTCTTTAAGCCTCCTTCTTTGCTTCTTTTCTTGATATGTAAGATTTGCTCACACATCTGTTCAATTGCTTGTTTGTATCAGCCAGCCACACTAGGACTGTTTACTTTGATTACTTGTCTTGACCTAACACTCTAAAAGAGCTTGTCAACGATTTAAACACTAAGGGCTGTTGTAGTGGGGCCTTGTCTAACTCATAGTTGACATAAAGGTTTGGCTGTACACTACAGTAGGCTCTCCAAGAGTACCTGGAGATCCAGTTCGAAAGTATGCCTAGTTTTTACATAGTGCAGACATAGTAAATGCTCATTTCATTGTGTTCAAGTGCAAGAGATGCGGCATGTTTCATTATATGGTGTTGTTTTGTTATAATCTCATCCTTTTGTGTTCACAAACTGGAAAGTATGCATATTTGTCTTCCAAGGAGACGAGTAACTAGTTTGTGTCACCTTGCAGAGGGGGTGAAATGAAGATAAGATTGAGGATTTCCATGTACAAGATGTTAGGAAGGAGCCTTGCAAGAGAAAGTAGGAGATGTGCTAAGCCTCTTCAACCTGCTAAGGTAAGTCACTGTATGCAACTCAACAGTTCAATTCCTTGTTTGTTTCAGGCATAGTTAATTTTCTCTTTTCAATTGCTTTATTTGTCCTCGGTTAATGAGATGCCCAAATAATCATGCCTGATGTTCGGTACTTGTATCACTATTAGTTGACATAATTAAAGGCCTTACCATTTAATTACTCTGCCAAAGTGTGCCTGAAGCTTTGAAGTCTATTAACCAACTATTATTGCATGAGGCTCACAATCTAGTTTACACTACGCTAATGATTGCATAGTTTTGCCTGCTGTAGTATGTTTGAATGAAACCCTCTATTGTTCATTATGCCCCCTAAGACTTTAATTGAGGCACAGGATGGCCAACTGCTTGCTTACTTATACGCAATGTGCTGTCCAAATTTGTAACTTGTCTGTGTTTTCGATTGGGCCCCGACATCAAGCTCCTCTGGTGAGCTAAGAGGGATTTCTGTATGCGGGCTGCATAGACTATCTTTTTTATAATTTCTAAAATATCACCTGCTTATGCTTCATGACGTGTAACATTTTTTTTGAAAGTGATGTGTAACATTATTGTTAGTCCTGTTTTGCCATGTAGTACAAAATAGTGTCTTGTTCGCTTCACTATTGTAACTATATTTTTTCCCTAGTCATGTGTACTTACAAAAACATTTCAGGATGAAGTGACATCAACACAAAGATCTACGAGCAGTGCGGCATGGCCGTTACTGAATGATTATGGATTGGAATTGGAATGTGTTGATGTTCTCGAGCATAAACTAGAGGTGGCAAGACAACGTGTACATGATTGTCAACGTATAATCAACAAGTTGAGACTGGACATGCAGGTATTAGATGCAGGAGTCAAAAAATGAAACAAGACACTAAGGTAACCATGAAGGAATTGGAGATTATGCAGACCAAAATTTGTGCTATCTGAATCCGGCCAATCCTATTTTCTGAAGAGATTATAGTTCAAATGGAGTTAAGTTGATGCGCGTCCATGATGTATGAGCTGTATTTGCCCAGTGTATGTAATTTGCTATTTGTGTATGCTTTATTATCACCTGTGCCGAACCATAATGCCCAGTGGGTATAATCGGCTGTAATTTCTTTATTGTATAGTGTAGGATTATTCTACCTTTCTATGCCTTGCTCTCTTTGTTGTATAGTGTATGCTTTTTAGAGGTAATAGTATTGAGTAGGATAATTCTTTGAATATTCTATATCATTCAAACGGGGGCCAACTCGCCCGACCATGGCCCTTCACGGGCCGTCGGATCCATGGGCCTTCTACGTCTCATAGGATCCATGGGCCTTCTACGTCTCGTAGGATCCATGGGCCTTCTACGTCTCGTAGGATTCATGGGCCTTCTACGTCTCGTAGGATCCATGGGCCTTCTACGTCTCGTAGGATTCATGGGCCTTGTATGTCTCGTAGGATCCATGGGCCTTCTATGTCTCGTAGGATCCATGGGCCTTCTACGTCTCGTAGGATCCATGGGCCGCCGACTCATTTATGGGTCTTGTACGGGCCTTTAATGGGCTGTAGACGGGCCTTTAATGGAAATCGTACGTTTTATGGGCTGACCATAACAGGCCGTTAATAGGCCCTATTTGGTGATGCTATGAAAATGGCCCAACAGACTAACGGTCCACAAACGGGCCGACTGTAATGATGGGCTGAATTTGGCCCACAAACAGAAAATGACAGTAACGGGACGTAAGTAACCGAATACTGCAAATGAGCCTAAGAATAAATGGGCCCTTAGAAGGCCGAAAGTTAACTTGGGCTGGAAACGGCCCAACGGAATAACGGGCCATTAATGGGTATAAAGTGATACACTATTCATTACGGGCCAGTTTCACCACGGGCCCATAATGAGTGTAAAGTAATACACTGTTCATTACGGGCCAGTTTCAGCACGGGCTGCTAATGGGCCAAGAGTTACAAAGGGCCTCATATGGGCCGAAAGACGTCATGGGCTATACATGGGCCAGAAGTGAAAACAGGCTGGAATCATATTGGATGGCCCAGATGACGCTACTGGGCCCAATTCGGATAGGGTGTAACGGGCCTTGGGTTAGCGGGCTGTAAATGGGCTATATGCGAACATGTCGTTAGCAGGCTTTCCATGGCCCGCCAGCCAGCTTTTGACCAAGTCAAACGGGCCGGCCTTTTTACAGGAATGGGCCACTGTTGGGCCGTGCCACGTGTCGACGTATCATAGGCGCCTTCTGTCCAGTGAGTGGAAGACATCTATCCCAACGATGAGCCGACACGTGTTTCCTCTGGCCAATAATGATTTTACACGTGGAAAATCCCCATTGGTCGGGGCTGTTAACGGGTTATCAGATCCAAAACCCGACCCGATAGCTTAACAGCGTTCCGTTACGGTGGATGCCACGTGTCGGTCACCCTTGACGAAAGAACTTCTCTGACGCGCGATTTATCGTCATGGAAGTGGACACTTCCATGATGATAATTTTGGTAATGTCATGGAACACTTCTACAACAGCACAGATATGACTATCTTGATTCTGTCATAAATATGTCATGGATGTACATGCATGACAAAAAACGCGACCTACTATGACAAACACGTATCATCACGGAAGTGTATTTTTTTGTAGTGAAGAAAGAGCTCCTCGCCGCTCGCCGCGGAGACTAGTTCCCGCAGCCTATAGCAACGCATCAAGAAAGTAGAGATCAGCGAACCAGATCGTTGTCTTCCTTCTTCTTTTTCCCTTGTGTATTTCGGGCGTTGCCGCATGTGGCTTTTTTTAATTATGTTTATAAATATGTAAGACAATTATTATCCAATGTCACAGTCCTTCTATTCATCATGCTTGCTATAAGTCGCAGTCGATGCTATATAGGTCTGACGGATCTTACATCAAGATCTGCGCAGAACTTTCTTTTCAGATTTTCATTTTCTCTCTTAAATCTCAGTCCAGTGAGACATATAGCCACGCCATAGAATAGGTGCTCGGATGCCATTAATGGTGACGTTGGGAGGGAGGTGCATGGCGGGTAGCGGTCAAAGGGCTCTCCTCCCGATGAGCACGCGCAGGGGTCTGATCACACGCCTCCCGTACTAAAATAGCTACCCCGCACGGCACCTCCAAGCCAATAAAAAAAGGGGACGTGTGGCCGCATGTAATTGGTAAGTCGAACGCTCACGGTTTCCACAATACTTGTGTTTCCGGTTTGTAACGTGACATCACTTGTTCCAAAATGACATTGTTGATTGTTAATGTGTGCGCCTTCGCAAATCGGACAGAAAAATTACCACAGCATGTTGGTGCCATGTCATGAGACCATGCCAAGTTTCATGATTTTCAAGCGTGTTTTGGAATTATAGGAATTAAAAAACCAAGTTTCTCAATCTTTTCGGCCGAGCCACGACGCCCAGATGTTTGAATTTCACACACATCTCTTGCATGGACCTAGAAATTCACCCAAGGACACACATGTGATTTTTCAAACAACTTTGGTGCACTGGAGCCTGTGCTTGTAGTTCAAATTTGAATTATGCACATTTAATGCCCAGAAACTCAATTAATGTATAAAAAAGGTCAAACGAACCCGGAATAATTCCAAAATTTAGCACGATACTTCTATTTGGTCTAATCTGGCTGTGTAAAAAAATTAAGGCGGGAGAAAGCAGTGCATGTATGTCGTTTCGCACACGGAGGTGACACGTTCCCTCTCGGAACCACGAGCCGTCATGAGGGAAGCTGCGGTTTGCAAGAAGCTTACACCAAAGCTTGTCACAATTTGGCCAAAAAAAATTACCGCAGCATGTTTGTGCCATGTCAAGAGACCATGCCAAGTTTCATGATTTTCAGGCGTGTTTTGGAATTACAGGAATTAAAAAACCAAGTTTCTCAATCTTTTCGGCCGAGCCACGACGCCCAGATCTTTGAATTTCACTCACATCTCTTGCATGGGACCTAGAAATTCACCCAAGGACACACATGTGATTTTACAAACAACTTTGGTGCACTGGAGCCTGTGCTTGTAGTTCAAATTTTGAATTATGCACATTAAATGTGCATAAACTCAAAACTCAATTAATGTATAAAAAAGTCCAAACAAACCCGGAATAATTCCAAAATTTAGCATGATACTTCTATTTTATCTAATCTGAATGTGTAAAAAAATTAAGGCGGGAGACGGCAGTGTACGTATGTCGTTTCGCACACGGAGGTGACATGTTCCCTCCTGGAACCGCGAGCCTTCTTGAGGCAAGCTCCGGTTTGCAAGAAGCTTACACCAAAGCTTGTCCCAATTCAGCCGAAGAAATCACCGTAGCATGTTGGTGCCATGTCATGACACCATGCCAAGTTACATGATTTTCAGGCATGTTTTGGAATTGCGGGAATTAAAAATCCAAGTTTCTCAATATTTCTGGTCGAGCCACGATGCCCAGATGTTTGAATTTCACTCCCATCTCTTGCATGGCACCTAGAAATTCACCCAAGGACACACATGTGATTTTTCAAACAACTTTGGTGCATTGGAGCACGTGCTTGTAGTTCAAATTTGAATTATGCACATTAAATGTGCATAAACTCAATTAATGTATAAAAAGGCTGAACGAATCCAGAATGATTCCAAAATTTAGCATGGTACTTCTATTTGGTCTAATATGGCAGTGTAAAAAAATTAAGGTGGGAGATGGCAGTGTACGTATGTCGTTTCACACACGGAGGTGACACCTTCCCTCTCGGAACCATGAGCCTTCTTGAGGGAAGCTCCGGTTTGCAAGAAGCTTACACCAAAGCTTGTCCCAATTCGGCCGAAGAAATTACTGCAGCATGTTCGTGCCATGTCATGACACCATGCCAAGTTTCATGATTTTCAGGCGAGTTTTGGAATTACAGGAATTAAAAAACCAAGTTCATCAATCTTTCCGGCTGAGCCACCATCCCCAGATGTTTGAATTTCACTCCCATCTCTTGCATGGGACCTAGAAATTCACCCAAGGACACACATGTGATTTTTCAAACAATTTTGGTGCACTGGAGCATGTGCTTGTAGTTCAAATTTAAATTATGCACATTAAATGCCCATAAACTCAATTAATGTATAAAAAGGCAAAACGAACCCGGAATAATTCCAAAATTTAGCACGGTACTTCTATTTGGTCTAATCTGGCTATGTAAAAATATTAAGGCGGGAGAAGGCAATGTACGTATGTTGTTACGCACACGGAGGTGACACGTTCCCTCTCGAAACCACGAGCCTTCTTGAGGGAAGCTTCGGTTTGCAAGAAGCTTACACCAAAGCTTGCCCCAATACGGCCAAAGAAATTACCGTAGCATGTTGGTGCCATGTCATGCACCATGCCAAGTTTCATGATTTTCAGGCGTGTTTTGGATTCACAGGAATTAAAAAACAAAGTTTCTCAATCTTTCCGGCCGAGCCACGACGTCCAGATGTTTGAATTTCACTCCCGTATCTTGCATGAGACCTAGAAATTCACCCTAGGACACACATGTGATTCTTCAGACAACTTTGGTGCACTGGAGCATGTGCTTGTAGTTCAAATTTTAATTGTGCCCATTAAATGTGTAGAAACTCAATTAATGTATAAAAATGGCCTAACTAACACAGAATAATTCCAAAATTTAGCACAATACTTCTATTTGGTCTAATCTGCCAGTGTACAAAAATTAAGGCGAGAGAAGGCAGTGTACGTATGTCGTTTCACACACGGAGGTGACACGTTCCCTCTCGGAACCAGGAGTCTTCTTTAGGGAAGCTCCGGTTTGCAAGAACCTTACACCAAAGCTTGTCCCAATTAGGCCAAAAAAAATTACCGCAACATGTTGGTGCCATGTCATGACACCATGGCAAGTTTCATGATTTTCAGCCGTGTTTTGGATTTACAGGAATTAAAAACCAGGTTTCTCAATCATTCCGGCCGAGCCACGAAGCCTAGATGTTTGAATTTTATTCCCATTTCTTGCATGGGACCTATAAAATCACCCAAAGACACACATGTGATTTTTCAGCAAACTTTGGTGCATTAGAGCATGTGCTTGTTGTTCAAATTTGAATTATGCACATTAAATGCCCAGAAAATCAATTAATGCATAAAAATGCCAAACAAACCCAGAATAATTCCAAATTTAAACATGACACTCATGTACTAGTTTCATGTTCACTGTACGTAAATGTTCTAGCAATTCAAACACCATCCTTTCCCTTCGTAACACCATTTTATCTTTCAAAACATAATGATAAAAATCAGGTATGCCACAAATAGTTTACTAGAAAGAATCGTGTGGGATGCGATATAAAATATCTTGGGGCAATGTCTTGTCTGGCTTACACAGGAAGCTTCGTCGTCTATAGTCCACCGCCCCCGCTTGAACCACACTTGCACGCCAGTTTCTCGTGGCACCGAGTGAAAAAATTTTGCCACCGCGGAAATATCTATCTCCCCGCCCCCTCCCTCCTACCAAAAGCCACATTTCCACTATTCCTCCTTGCTTTCCAAGTTCAAACCTTCACGGCTGCTTATTGGCTACTCAGCCACCTCGCCAGCGACCATTCTTCTTGCAGCGCCGCCTCCTCGCCGGCTACCCTTCTTCTTGTAGCGCCGCCTCCTCGCCGGCGACCCTTCTTCTTGCAGTACCGCCTCCTCGCCGGCGACCCTTCTTCTTGCTGTGCGGCCTCCTCACTGCCGACCTTCCTTATTGTTGCGCGGCCTCCTCGCCACCGACCCTTCTTCTTGCTGCGCGGCCTCGTCGATATGGTCAGGTAATCCACACCCCACCCACACCATCCTCCTCTTTTCCCGTCCCACATGCCATGACTGACGGAGCGACACCTTCCACCTAAATCACTGCCCCCTCCTCCAATTAAGCACCGCCCACATCCATTTTACACGTAGTATAACATGGAGCTGAGTAGCATGCGGCAGCACGTGCGAACGAGGTCGCTATGGCTGCCATGTGTGTCAACCGCCAGATCTTGGAGGAGCACCTCGTCTTCAAGACCACTGTTGACACCGCCACGAGGTTGTCTACTTTAAAATACAGTTCGTGATGTTTTCTCGAGGCCACCGCCCGTGCCTTCTAGTGATTTCTCCTCTGTAATGTTAATATGCAATCTGATGTTCAGTAAACAGTTTGGTCCTCTGAAATGTAATGTTCAGTTAACACTTTGGTCCAACAATTGCTACATTTCGTAGTACTGTTCTCAAGCATTCTTTGTTTTGTTAATTGTCTTATCTTCTAGTACATGTTTCTATTTTGTAATGTCGTGCTCAGTTAACTATTTTGGTTCATTGGTCTGCTGCCCATTTAACTGTTTGGTTCAGTTCTGCAATTTGATTTTCATTTGATGTGGGTACAATTTTGTATTGTTATGCATGTGACACCAATCGAATTTGGATGTACTCAATACATATTGTACTGATAGTATGGCAACCCTCAGTTAACTTGATCAAGATCTTCCTTATGTGTGTTGCTGAGAAACAATGGGAGACAATGTGGTTTACCATCAAGGTTTGTTCAAGCATGGTCCTTTGGCTAATAGCACATTATTGTGTAGTTGCAGGAATCATTCTAATATTTAGGTTTCTTACAATTTGGTCTTGCACATGAAGGTCCTGCTATGAGATTCTTAGACCCACTGTTCGACCCATTTTGCATATGGGGAAATGAGATGTCCATGAATATCAGTCAAGTCAAGAAACTCAGAAAGATTGTTAGGATGAAGAAACTTGCGACGAATAACAGCAAGATCTTTGTTTGCACAATGAAGAAGACATCAGTCAACTATATAATGGTACCAACTCTTTTAACTTATTTTTACCCCTTGCACCCTTTCAAAATTTACAACAGCGATTAATGCATAGCTTTGTTTTCAGTACATTTCAAAGTAGTTCACCGATGATTACTGAAGGAAATATGCCCTAGAGGCAATAATAAAGTTGTTATTTATATTTCCTTATATCATGATAAATGTTTATTATTCATGCTAGAATTGTATTAACCAGAAACTTAGTACATGTGTGAATACATAGACAAACAAAATGTCACTAGTATGACTCTACTTGACTAGCTCATTGAATCAATGATGGTTATGTTTCCTAACCATAGACATGAGTTGTCATTTGATTAACGAGATCACATCATTAGAGAATGATGTGACTGACTTGACCCAACCATTTGCTTAGCACGATGATCGTTTAGTTTGTTGCTATTGCTTTCTCCATAACTTATACATGTTCCTATGACTATGAGATCATGCAACTCCCGAATGCCGGAGAAACATTTTGTGTGCTACCAAACGTCACAACGTAACTGGGTGATTATAAAGGTGTTCTATAGGTGCCTCCGATGGTGTTTGTTGAGTTGGCATAGATCGAGATTAGGATTTGTCACTCCGATTGTCGGAGAGGTATCTCTGTGCCCTCTCAGTAATGCACATCACTATAAGCCTTGCAAGCAATGTGACTAATGAGTTAGTTATAGGATGTTGCATTACGAAATGAGTAAAGAGACTTGCTGGTAACGAGATTGAACTAGGTATTGAGATAGCAACGATCGAATCTCGGGCAAGTAACATACCGGTGACAAAGGGAACAATGTATGTTGTTATGCGGTTTAACCGATAAAGATCTTCATAGAATATGTAGGAGCCAATATGAGCATCTAGGTTCCACTATTGGTTATTGACCGGAGATGTGTCTCGGTCATGTCTACATAGTTCTCAAACCCGTAGGGTCCACACGCGTAACGTTCTGTGACGATTTGTATTATGACTTGTGTGATTTGATGACCGAAGTTTGTTTGGAGTCCTGGATGAGATCGGGGACATGACGAAGAGTCTCTAAATGGTCGAGACATAAATATCGATATATTGGAAGGCTATATTTGGATAACGGAAGGTTCCGAGTGATTCGGGTATTTTTCGGAGTACCGAAGAGTTACGGGAATTCATATTGGGCCTTAATGGGTCATACGGGAAAGGAGAGAAAGGCCTCAAGGGTGGCCGCACCCCTTCCCCATGGATTGGTTCGAAATGGACTAGGGAAAGGGGGCGCCCCTTCCTTCCTTCTTCTTCTCCCTTCCCTTTTTCCTATTCCATCTAGGAGGTGGGATCCTACTAGGACTAGGGAGTCCTAGTAGGACTCCACACTTTGGGCGCGCCCTATGAGGGCTGGCCTCCTCCTCCTTCCATCCTTTATATACGTGGCCAGGGGGCACCCCATAGACACACAAGTTGATCATTGATCTCTTAGCCATGTGCGGTGCCCCCTCCACCATAATCCAGCTCGGTCATTTCATAGCAGCGCTTAGGCGAAGCCCTGTTTCGGTAACATCATCATCACTATTATCACCCCGTCGTGCCGACGAAACTCTCCCTCAACACTCTACTGGATCGTGAGTTCGTGGGACGTCACTGAGCTGAACGTGTGCAGATTGCGGAGGTGCCGTACTTTCGGTACTAGGATCATGAAGACGTACAACTACATAAACCGCGTTGCCATAACCCTTCCGCTTACGGTCAATGAGGGTATGTAGACAATACTCTCCCCTCTTGTTGCTATGCATCAACATGATCTTGCATGTGCGTAAGAATTTTTTTGAAATTACTGTGTTCCCCAATAGTGGCATCCGAGCCAGGTTTATGCGTAGATGTTATATGCACGAGTAGAACACAAAGAAGTTGTTGGCGTGGGTATATACATATTGCTTGCCGTCACTAGTTGATTCTTGATTGGGCGGTATTGTAGGATGAAGCGGCCTAGACCGACATTACGCGTACGCTTACGCGAGACTGGTTCTACCGACGTGTTTCGCACACAAGTGGCTGGTGAGTGTCAGTTTCTCTAACTTTAGTTGAATTGGATTCAATGAATAGGGTTCTTTCTGAAGATCAAAAAGCAATCACTATACCGCGTTGTGGTTTTTGATGCATAGGTAAGAATAGTTCTTGCTCAGCCCATAGCAGCCACGTAAAACTTGCAACAACAAAGTAGAGGACGTCTAACTTGTTTTTGCAGGGCATGTTGTGATGTGATACAGTCAAGACATGATGCTAAATTTTATTGTATGAGATGATCATGTTTTGTAGCATAGTTATCGACAACTAGCAGGAGCCATATGGTTGTTGCTTTATTGTATGAAATGCAATCGCCATGTAATTGATTTACTTCATCACTAAGCGGTAGCGATAGTTGTAGAAGCAATAGTTGGCGAGACGGCAATGACGTGTCGATGGAGATCAAGGTGTCAAGCCGGTGACGATGGTGATCATGATGGTGCTTTGGAGATGGAGATCAAAGGCACAAGATGATGATGGCCATATCATATCACTTATATTGATTGCATGTGATGTTTAACCTTTATGCATCTTATTTTGCTTAGTTCGGCGGTAGCATTATAAGTTGATCTCTCACTAAATTTCAAGGTATAAGTGTTCTCCCTGAATATGCATCATTGAGACAGTTCGTCGTGCCGAGACACCACATGATGATCGGGTGTGATAAGCTCTACGTTCACATACAACGGGTGCAAGCCAGTTTTGCACGCGCGGAATACTCGGGTTAAACTTGATGAGCCTAGCATATGCAGATATGGCCTCGAAACACTGGATACCGAAAGGTCGAGCGTGAATCATATACTAGATATGATCAACATAGTGATGTTCACCATTGAAAACTACTCCATCTCACGTGATGATCGGACAAGGTTTGGTTGATTTGGATCACGTGATCATTTAGATGACTAGAGGGATGTCTATCTAAGTGGGAGTTCTTAAGTAATATGATTAATTGAACTTTAATTTATCATGAACTTAGTCCTGATAGTATTTGCATAACTATGTTGTAGATCAATAGCTCGCAATGTAGCTCCCCGTTTTTTGATATGTTCCTAGAGAAAACTATGTTGAAAGATGATAGTAGAAATGATGCAGACTGGGTCCATGATCTGAGGATTATCCTCATTGCTGGACAGAAGAATTATATCCTTGATGCACCGCTAGGTGACAGACCTATTGCAGGAGCAGATGCAGACGTTATGAACGTTTGACAAGCTCGGTATGATGACTACTTGATAGTTTAGTGCACCATGCTTTACGGCTTAGAACCGGGACTTCAAAAATGTTTTGAACGCCATGGAGCATATAAGATGTTCCAAGAGTTGAAATTGGTATCTCATACTCATGCCCGTGTCAAGAGGTATGAGACCTCTAACAGTACTTTGCCTACAAGATGGAGGAGAATAGCTCAACGAGTGAGCTTGTGCTCAGAATGTCTGAGTACTACAATCACTTGAATCAAGTGCGAGTTAATCTTCCCAATAATATAGTGATTGACAGAGTTCTAGTCACTATCACCAAGTTACTAGAACTTCATGATGAACTATAATATGCAAGGGATAATGGAAACGATTCCCAAAGCTCTTCGCGATGCTGAAATCAGTGAAGGTAGAAATCAAGAAAAAAGCATCAAGTGTTGATGGTTGACAAGACCACTAGTTTCAAGTAAAAGGGCAATGGAAAGAAAGGGAACTTCAAGAAGAATGGCAAGCAAGTTGCCACTCCCATGAAGAAGCCCAAAGCTAGACCCAAGCCTGAAACTGAGTGCTTCTACTACAAAGGAAATGGTCACTGGAAGTGGAACTGCCCTAGATACTTGGCGGATAAGAAGGATGGCAAAGTGAACAAAGTTATATTTGATATACATGTTATTGATGTGTACTTTACTAGTGTTTATAGAGAACCCCTCGGTATTTGATACTAGTTCAGTTGCTAAGAGTAGTAACTCGAAACGGGAGTTGCAAAATAAACAAAGACTAGTTGAGGACGAGGTGATGATGTGTGTTGGAAATGATTCCAAGGTAGGTAAGATCACCATCGCACACTCACATTACCTTCGGGATTAGTGTTGAACCTAAAATATATGTTATTTGGTGTTTGCGTTGAGCATAATATGATTGGATCATGTTTATTGCAATATGGTTATTCATTTAAGTCAAAGAATAATTGTTATGCTGTTTACATGAATAAAACCTTTTGTGGTCATACACCCAAGGTGAATGGTTTATTGAATCTCGATCGTAGTAATACACATATTCATAATATTGAAGCCAAAAGATATAAAGTTAATAATGATAGTGCAACTTATATGTGGCACTGCTTTTTAGCGCATGAAGAAACTCCATGCTGATGGGCTTTTGGAATCACTTGATTATGAAGCATATGATGCTTGTGAACCATGCCTCGTTGGCATGATGAATAAAACTCCATTCTCCGGAACAATGGAGCAAGCAACTGACTTATTGGGAATAATACATACTGATGTATGCAATCCGATGAGTGTTGAGGCTCACGGCGGGTATCGTTATTTTCTGATCTTCACAGATGATTTGAGTAGATATGGGTATCTACTTGATGAAACATAAGTCTGAAACATTTGAGAAGTTCAAAGAATTTCAGAGTGAAGTGGAAAATCATCGTAACAAGAAAATAAAGTTTCTGCGATCTGATCGTGGAGGGGAATATTTGAGTTACGAGTTTGGTCTTCATTTGCAACAATGCGGAATAGTTTCACAACTCATGCCACCTGGAACACCACAGCGTAATGGTGTGTCCGAACGTCATAACCGTACTTTATTAGATATGGTGCAATCTATGATGTCTCTTACCGATTTATCACTATCGTTTTGGGGTTATGCATTAGAGACAGCCGCATTCACGTTAAATAGGGCACCATCTAAATCCGTTGAGACGACACCATATGAACTGTGGTTTAGCAAGAAACCTAAGTTGTTGTTTCTTAAAGTTTGGGGCTATGATTCCTATGTGAAAAGTTTCAACCTAATAAGCTCGAACCCAAATCGGAGAAATGCGTCTTCATAGGATACCCAAAGGAAACTGTTGGGTACACCTTCTATCACAAATCCGAAGGCAAGATATTCGTTGCTAAGAATGGATCCTTTCTAGAGAAGAAGTTTCTCTCGAAAGAAGTGATTGGGAGGAATGCAAAACTTGATGAGGTAATTATACCTTCTCCTGAATTGGAAAGTAGTTCATCACAGAAATTAGTTCTAGTGATTCCAACACCAATTACTAAGGAAGTTAATGATGATGATCATGAAACTTCGGATCAAGTTACTACCAAACCTCGTAGGTCAACGAAAATACGTTCCACACCAGAGTGGTACGATAATCCTGTTCTGGAGGTCATGTTACTTGACCATGACGAACCTACAAACTATGAGGTAGCGATGATGAGCCCAGATTCCGCAAAATGGCTTGAAGCCATGAAATCTGAGATGAGATCCATGTATTAGAACAAAGTATGGACTTTGATTGACTTGCCCGTTGATCGGTGAGTCATTAAGAATAAATGGATTTTCAAGAGGAAGACAGACACTGATAGTATTGTTACTATCTACAAAGCTTGAATTGTCGCAAAAGGTTTTCGACAAGTTCAAGATTTTGACTACGATGAGATTTTCTCACTCGTAGCGATGTTTAAGTCTGTCCAAATCATGTTAGAAATTGCCACATTTTATGAAATCTGGCAAATGGATGTCAAAACTGCATTCCTTAATGGATTTATTAAAGAAGAGTTGTATATGATGCAACAAGAAGGTTTTGTCAATCCTAAAGGTGCTAACAAAGTGTGCAAGCTCCAGCGATCCATCTATGGACTGGTGCAAGCATCTCGGAGTTGGAATATATACTTTCATAAAGTAATCAAAGCATATGGTTTTATACAGACTTGCGATGAAGCCTGTATTTACAAGAAAGTGAGTGGGAGCACTACAACATTTCTGATAAGTATATGTGAATGACATATTGTTGATCGGAAATAATGTAGAATTTTCTGGAAAGCATAAAGGAGTGTTTGAAAAGAGTTTTACAAAGAAAGATCTTGATGAAGCTACTTACATATTGAGCATCAAGATCTATAGAGATAGATCAAGACGCTTGATATATTTTCAATGAGTACATACCTTGACAATATTTTGAAGTAGTTCAACATGGAAAAGTCAAAGAAGGAGTTCTTGCCTGTGTTGCAAGGTGTGAAGTTGAGTAAAGACTCAAAACCCGACCACGACAGAAAATAGAAAGAGAATGAAAAGTCATTCCCTATGCCTCAGTCATAGGTTCTATAAAGTATGCTATGCTGTGTACCAGACCTATTGTGTACCTCACCATAAGTTTGGCAAGAGGGTACAATAGTGATCCAAGAATAGATCACTAGACAGTGATAAAAAATATCCTTAGTGGAATAAGGAAATGTTTCTCGGTTATGGAGGTGACAAAGAGTTTGTCGTAAAGAGTTACGTTGATGCAAGCTTTGACACCGATCTAAATGACTCTAAGTCTCGATCTAGATACATATCGAAAGTGGGAGCAATTAGCTAGAGTAGCTCTGTGCAAAGCATTGTAGACATAGAAAAATTGCAAAATATATACGGCTCTGAATGTGGCAGACCCGTTGACTAAATTTCTCTCACAAGCAAAACATGATCACTCTTTGGGTGTTAATCACATAGCGATGTGAACTAGATTATTGACTCTAGTAAACCCTTTGGGTGTTAGTCACATGGAGATGTGAACTAATCACATAAAGATGTGAACTATTGGTGTTAAATCACATCAGGATGCGAACTAGATTATTGACTCTAGTGCAAGTGGGAGACTGAAGGAAATATGCCCTAGAGGCAATAATAAAGTTGTTATTTGTATTTCCTTATATCATGATAAATTTTATTATTCATGCTAGAATTGTATTAACCTGAAACTTAGTACATGTGTGAATACATAGACAAACAGAATGTCACTAGTATGCCTCTACTTGACTAGCTCGTTGAATCAATGATGGTTATGTTTCCTAACCATAGACATGAGTTTTCATTTGATTAACGAGATCACATCATTAGAGAATATGTGATTTACTTGACCCAACCATTAGCTTAGCACGATGATCGTTTAGTTTGTTGCTATTGCTTTCTCCATAACTTATACATGTTCCTATGACTATGAGATCATGCAACTCCCGAATGCCGGAGGAACACTTTGTGTGCTAACAAACGTCACAACGTAACTGGGTGATTATAAAGGTGCTCTACAGGTGCCTCCAATGGTGTTTGTTGAGTTGGCATAGATCGCGATTAGGATTTTTCACCCCAATTGTCGGAGAGGTATCTCT
Organism: Triticum urartu; assembly: GCF_056163025.1. Taxonomy (NCBI): domain Eukaryota; kingdom Viridiplantae; phylum Streptophyta; class Magnoliopsida; order Poales; family Poaceae; genus Triticum; species Triticum urartu. The sequence goes on from NC_141879.1 coordinate 431,444,999, forward strand.
GGGCCCTCTCGGTAATGCACATCACTATAAGCCTTGCAAGCAATGTGACTAATGAGTTAGTTATAGGATGTTGCATTACGGAACGAGTAAAGAGACTTGTCGGTAATGCGATTGAACTAGGTATTGAGATACTGACGATCTAATCTCGGGCAAGTAACATACCGATGACAAAGGGAACAACGTATGTTGTTATGCGGTTTGACCGATAAAGATCTTCGTAGAATATGTAGGAGCCAATATGGGCATCCAGGTTTCGTTATTGGTTATTGACCAGAGATGTGTCTCGGTCATGTCTACATAGTTCCCGAACCCTTAGGGTCCACATGCTTAACGTTCTGTGACGATTTATATTATGACTTGTGTGATTTGATGACCGAAGTTTGTTTGGAGTCCCGGATGAGATCGGGGACATGACGATGAGTATCGAAATGGTTGAGACGTAAAGATCGATATATTGGAAGGCCATATTCGGACAACGGAAATGTTACGAGTGATTCGGGTATTTTGAGTACCGGAGAGTTACGGGAATTCGTATTGGGCCTTAATGGGCCATACGGGAAAGGAGAGAAAGGCCTCAAGGGTGGCCGCGCCCCTTCCCATTGGACTAGCCCGAATTGGACTAGGGAAGGGGGGTGCCCCCTTCCTTCCTTCTTCTTCTCCCTTCCCTTTTTCCTATTCCATGTAGGAGGTGGAATCCTACTAGGACTAGGGAGTCCTAGTAGGACTCCACAGTTTGGGCGCGCCCTATGAGGGCTGGCCTCCTCCTCCCTCCATCCTTTATATACGTGGCCAGGAGGCACCCCATAGACACACAAGTTGATCATTGATCTCTTAACCATGTGCAGTGCCCCCTCCACCATAATCCACCTCGGTTATATCGTAGCGGTGCTTAGGCGAAGCCCTATTCCGATAGCATCAGCATCACCGTCATCACGCCGTCGTGCTGACGAAACTCTCCCTCGACACTCTGCTGGATCGTGAGTTCGTGGGACGTCACCGAGCTAAACATGTGCAGATCACGGAGGTGCCGTACTTTCGGTACTAGGATCGGTCGATCGTGAAGACGTACGACTACATCAACCGCGTTGTCATAATGCTTCCGCTTACGGTCTACAAGGGTACATAGACAATACTCTCCCCTCTCGTTGCTATGCATCACCATGATCTTGCGTGTGCGTAGGATTTTTTTTGAAATTACTGCGCTCCCCAACAATTACCTCTCAAACCACCTACATGGTCAAGAGGCGAGGAAGGTATTCATTCAACACCCACGGCACAATATTGAAGTCTTGCTGAAGAGGAGGAAGGTTGGGCGGGCAATTATCCATAGCCACGGGCCTAAAGTTGCAAGGACATTCAACATCACTGAAAGGCTCAATATTTGCCTTCCGCTTCTGCAGTTTCCCAGATGAGATTCATCTGTCTATTTACCGTGTATGATGCTACTTTCCAAAGGTTTTTGATGCTGCATGTGAAACTTAGTGCTGTTGTGTAATAACGTAACTAAGCGCCAAAGCTATCTGATGTAATTCGATTATGAAATCCTGGTTGCTTTTATACGGATATGAAATATCTGGCGTGTTTTATAAGAAATATCAGTTTGATTAGTACATGGATTATCAATAATAGGCTAATTACCCTGCTTATTGGGGTTTTCTATTGCAAACGGTTACTCAGACAACATTGTGGGCGATGAACTCCAACAACCCGCACGGTTTCTAGAAAGTAGGCGTGTTCCATCAACTAACAATCACACACGGCTTCCGGCAGTGAACTATTTGCGTTAGGCCACCTTGCACAAACGTTTCCACACAATGAACTATGTGTGATATACATACCTATGAAAATGTTTTTCTAGGATTCACCATGTGGGATGTACATACCTGATAACCCACAAGTATAGGGGATCGCAACAGTTTTCGAGGGTAGAGTATTCAACCCAAATTTATTGATTCGACACAAGGGGAGCCAAAGAATATTCTCAAGTATTAGCAGTTGAGTTGTCAATTCAACCACACATGGAAATTTAATATCTGCAACAAAGTATTCAGTAGCAAAGTAGTATGATAGTAGCGGTAACGGTAGCAAAAGTAATAGTTTTGGTTTCATAGTGATTGTAACAGTAGCAACAGAAAAGTAAATAAGAGAAGATCAATATATGAAAAGCTCGTAGGCAATGGATCAGTGATGGATAATTATATCGGATGCAATTCCTCATGCAATAGTTATAACATAGGGTGACACAGAACTAGCTCCAGTTCATCAATGTAATGTAGGCATGTATTCCGAATATAGTCATACGTGCTTATGGAAAAGAACTTGCATGACATCTTTTGTCCTACCCTCCTGTGGTAGCGGGGTCCTATTGGAAACTAAGGGATATTAAGGCCTTCTTTTAATAGAGTACTAGACCAAAGCATTAACACATAGTGAATACATGAACTCCTCAAACTACGGTCATCACCGGGAGTAGTCCCGATTATTGTCACTTCAGGGTTACCGGATAATAACACATAGTAGGTGACTATAGACTTGCAAGATAGGATCAAGAACTCACATATATTCATGAAAAGATAATAGGTTCGGATCTAAAATCATAGCACTCGGGCCCTAGTGACAAGCATTAAGCATAGCAAAGTCATAGCAACATCAATCTCAGAACATAATGGATACTACGGATCAAACCCTAATAAGACTAACTCGATTACATGATAAATCTCATCCAACCCATCACCGTCCAGCAAGACTATGATGGAATTACTCACGCATGGCGGTGAGCATCATGAAATTGGTGATGGAGGAAGGTTGATGATGACGATGGCGACAGATTCCCCTCTTCGGAGCCCCGAACGGACTCCAGATCAGCCCTCCCAAGAGAGATTAGGGCTTCGCAGCGGCTCCGTATTGTAAAACGCGATGAATCCTTCTCTCTGATTTTTTATCCCCGAACGTGAATATATAGAGTTGGAGTTAGGTCGGTGGAGCACCAGGGGGCCCACGAGGCAGGGGGTGCGCCCAGGGGGTAGGCGCACCCTCAACCCTCGTGGAAAGGGTGTGGGCCCCCTGGCCTTGATTCTTTCGCTAGTATTTTTTATATATTCCAAAAATATTCTCCATTGATTTTCAGGTCATTCTGAGAACTTTTATTTCTGCACAAAAATAACACCATGGCAATTCTGCTGAAAACAACGTCAGTCCGGGTTAGTTCCACTCAAATCATGCAAGTTATAGTCCAAAACAAGGGCAAAAGTGTTTGGAAAAGTAGATACGATGGAGACGTATCAACTCCCCCAAGCTTAAACCTTTTCTTGTCCTCAAGCAATTTAGTTGATAAACTGAATGTGATAAAGAAAAACTTTTACAAACTCTGTTTGCTCTTGTTGTTGTAAATATGTAAAGCCAGCATTCAAGTTTTCAACAAAGATTATGAACTAACCATATTCACAATAACATTTAGGTCTCATGTTTACTCATATCAATGGCATAATCAACTAGCGAGCAATAATAATAAATCTTGGATGACAACACTTTCTCAAAACAATCATAATATGATATAACAAGATGGTATCTCGCTAGCCCTTTCTGAGACCGCAAAACATAAATGCAGAGCACCCCTGAAGATCAAGGGCTGACTGGAAATTGTAATTCATGGTAAAAGAGATCCAATCACAGTCATACTCAATGTAAACTAATAGTAATGCATGCAAATGACAGCGGTGCTCTCCAACTGGTGCTTTTTAATAAGAGGGTGATGACTCAACATAAAAGTAAATAGATAGGCCATTCACAGAGGGAAGCAGGGATTTGTAGAGGTGCCAGAGCTTGAGTTTGAAATACAGATGAATAATATTTTGAGTGGTATACTTTCATTGTCAACATAACAACCGAGATATCTCGATATCTTCCATGCTACACACATTATAGGCGGTTCCCAAGCAGAATGGTAAAGTTTATACCCCCCACCACCAACAAGCATCAATCCATGGCTTGCCCAAAACAAAGGGTGCCTCCAACTAACAACAATCCTGGGGGAGTTTTGTTTGCAATTATTTTGATTTGATTTGAGCATGGGACTAGGCATCCCAGTGACCAGCCATTTTCTTGTGAGTGAGGAGTGGAGTCCACTCCTCTTGAAGAATAACCCACCTAGCATGTAAGATACAGACAGCCCTAGTTGATACATGAGCTATTCAAGCATACAAAACAAAATTTCATTTGAAGGTTTAGAGTTTGGCACATAAAAAGTTACTTGGAACGGTAGGTAGATACCGCATATAGGAAGGTATGGTGGACTCATATGGAATAACTTTCGGGGTTTATGGAATTGGATGCACAAGCAGTATTCCCGCTTAGTACAAGTGAAGGCTAGAAAGAGACTGGGGAGCGACCAGCTAGAGAGCGACAACAGTCATGAACATGCATTAAAATTAATCAACACTGAATGCAAGCATGAGTAGGATATAATTCACCATGAACATAAATATCATGGAGGCTATGTTGATTTTGTTTCAACTACATGCGTGAACATGTGCCAAGTCATGCCACTCGAATCGTTCAAAGGAGGATACCACCCTATCATACCACATCACAACCATTTTAATAGCATGTTGACACGCAAGGTAAACCATTATAAACTCCTAGCAAATTAAGCATGGCATGAGCAACTATAATCTCTAATTGTCATTGCAAACATGTTTCATTCATAATAGGCTGAATCAGAAACGATGAACTAATCATATTTACAAAAACAAAAGAGGTCGAGTTCATACCAGCTTTTCTCATCTCAACCAGTTCATCATATATCGTCATTATTGCCTTTCACTTGCACGACCGAACGGTGTGGATAATAATAATAGTGCACGTGCATTGGACTAAGCTGGAATTTGCAAGCATTCAATTCAAGGGAGAAGACAAGGTAATATGGGCTCCTTGTTAGATCAACAATAATGCATATGAGAGTCACTCAACATTTTCATCAAGGTCTTCTCCTCTCGACCCCCAAAGAAAAGAAAAGAAACAAAACTATTTACACGGAAAGCTCCCAACAAGCAAAAGAAGAACAATAAATCTTTTTGGGTTTTCTTTTTAACTACTACTACAAACATGGAAAGTAAAGTAGCTAAAAGCTACTACTAATTTTTTTGGTTTTTATTAAGGTTTTTCAAACACACAAGAAGAAAGCTTAAAACAGAAAATAAACTAGCATGGCTGATACAATGAAAAAGTATGAGCACTGACAACTGGCATGAGTTTGTGAACATGAATGTAATGTCGGTGAGAAATATGTACTCCCCCAAGCTTAGGCTTTTGGCCTAAGTTGGTCTATGCCCATGGCTGGCCTAGTGGATATCCTAAGTTGAAGCTGGGGTCGTACTGAGATGCAGCAGGTACTTCCTGAAGAGCTGCAGCCTGGAGGTGAGCTACCTCCGTCCTCCTCTCGTACTCGTTCGCCTCCTCCCTGGTTATAACATATCTCCCTTTTGTCTGACAGTCAAAGAAAGAAGGAGCAGGGAGAGCAACATGGACGGTGCGCCGTCTGTGAAAGATTAGACGGTATTGGAGGAACTGATCGTTCCTCTCAACAAACTGATGACGAACAATAGCATTATAATCTAGATAAGCATGAGGCAATTCAATATCATTCTCATGTATGGGTATCTCAAGAAAATTATCTACACGAGTTGCATAAATTCCACCAAACAAGTCTCTAGTTAAACTATTAAGATGCAACCTACGTGCAACAATAGCCCCCAAGTTGTATTGTCTATCACCCAATACCGCACTCTTGAGGACACTAATATCTGGAACGCACATGTGGCAAGCCTCATCTTTACCATTAATGCATCTACCCACGAAGAGAGCAAAATAATGTATGGCAGGAAAATGAATGCTCCCTATGGTAGCTTGTGTTATTTCTCTGGATTCTCCCACAGTGATACTAGCAAGAAATTCTTTAAATTCAGATTTGCGAGGTTCACTAACACTACCCCACTGCGAGAGTTTACAAGCAGTATTAAAATCTTCTAAGTCCATGGTATAAGATTTGTCATAGAGATCAAATAGGACAGTGTGACAATTGCGTGATGATGTAAATTTAAACCTTCTCACAAATGAATCAGTTAGGTAGCGGTATTGCGGGCACTTAACTGACACGAAGCCCTCAAGATCAGCGTTACGCACATTTGCGTCATATTTCTCCTTAATTCCTGCTTGGACCACAAAATCTTCTGACGGCCATTCAAAAGGCCGCACTTGAGCTTCTCTTGGTTGTTCATGGTCCGGCTCACGTATCGCCGGCCTTGGGCCTTGCTTCCTTGAGGAACCACCTTGGTACATTTTCCTAAACATATTTCTTCCTCTGGAAAATTTCTGAAATTTTTAGTAACTCAAAAATAAAAGTGAACCAAACACAACAAGATTGATAGCAACTACTCCTACAAGTGCCTAGAGGCCATATCATGCATTAAAACTACTTTTGACCACATAAATTTGACATACAAGCTCAAGAACAGGGTCATCTAAGCAGCACAAATGTGCAATAAATAAAGCACTAGAACAAAAACTAATTGGACCATTGGAGGAGTCACATACCGAAGAACAATCCCCCAAAGCAGTTTTGTGAATGGAGCTTTGAGAAAGGAGATCGAAAATGGCAGCAAGATGAGCTAGAACACGGGTTTGAGCTGGTGGATGATTTTTTTCTGGAGGAAGACGAAGTGTGTGGGTGCACGAATAAGTGGAGGGGTCCCATGTGGGATCCATGAGGCAGGGGGGCATGCCCAGGGGGTAGGGCATGCCCTCCACCCTCGTGGGCACATGGTGAGGCCCCCTGGTGTGTTCTCGGTGCCAATAATTCTTAAATATTCCATAAAAGATCATATTAAATTTTTAGGGCATTTGGAGAACTTTTATTTTTGGGGTATTTTTTGTTGCAAGAATAATTCAGAAAACAGACAGAAAATATTGGTTTTGCTTTATTTAAACTAAATAAAAGAAAGTAAAAATAGGGTACAAAGAGTTGTGCTTTCTAACTTCATCTATCTCATGCTCGTCAAAAGGAATCCACTAACAAGGTTGATCAAGTCTTGTTAACAAACTCATTCCGAATCACATGAAACCGGAGAAATTTTGAATAACACTAGGTTACTTCAACGGGGATATGCACGTCCCCAACAATAAGAATATCATATTTCTTCTTGACAGTAGGAAGAGGAAATTCAAAACCTCCAATAGTAATTGTTTGAATTCTTCCAATAGAATTGATACTATGGATTTGAGGTTGTTTCCACGGAAAGTGTACCGTATGCTCATTACTATTAACATGAAAAGTGACATTGCCTTTCTTGCAATCAATAACAGCCCCTGCAGTATTCAAAAAGGGTCTACCAAGAATAATAGACATACTATCGTCCTCGGGAATATCAAGAATAACAAAGTCCATTAAAATAGTAACATTTGCAACCAAAACAGGCACATCCACACAAATACTGACAGGTATAGCAGTTGATTTATCGGCCATTTGCAAAGATATTTCAGTAGGTGTAAACTTATTCAAATCAAGTCTACGATATAAAGAGAGGGGCATAACACTAACACCGGCTCGAAGATCACATAAAGCATTTTTAACATAGTTTCTTTTAATGGAGCATGGTATAGTTGGTACTCCTAGATCTCCATGTTTCTTTGGTATTCCACCCTTAAAAGTATAATTAGCAAGCATGGTGGAAATTTCAGCTTCCGGTATCTTTCTTTTATTAGTAACAATATCTTTCATATACTTAGCATAAGGGTTCATTTTAAGCATATCAGTCAAACGCATCCGCAAAAAGATAGGTCTAATCATTTCAGCAAAGCACTCAAAATCCTCATCATCCTTTTTCTTGGATGGTTTAGAAGGAAAATGCATGGGTTTCTGAACCCATGGTTCTCTTTCTTTACCGTGCTTCCTAGCAATGAAGTCTCTCTTATCATAACGTTGATTCTTTGATTGTGGGTTATCAAGATCAACAACAGGTTCAATCTCTACATCATTGCCATTGCTAGGTTGAGCATCAACATGAACATCATCATTAACATTATCACTAGGTTCATGTTCATTACCAGATTGTGTTTCAGCATCAGAAATAGAAATATCATTGGGATTCTCAGGTGTGTCAACAACAGGTTCACTAGAAGCATGCAAAGTTCTATCATTTTTCTTTTTCTTCTTCTTAGAAGAACTAGGTGCATCAACATTAGTTCTCTGAGAATCTTGCTCAATTGTCTTAGGGTGATCCTTGGGATACAATGGTCCCTTAGTCATTTTACCCCCTCTAGTCATAACTCTAACAACATTATCATTTTTCTTATTATTCAATTCATTGAGCAAATCATTTTGAGCCTTAAGTACTTGTTCTACTTGAGTGGTAACCATAGAGGCATGTTTACTAATGATTTTAAGTTTTCCTTGAACTCTAGACATATAATCACTCAAGTGTTCAATCATATAAGCATTTCGTTTCAACTGTCTACCAACATAAGCATTGAAGTCTTCTTGTTTAACCATAAAATTATCAAACTCATCCAAGCATTGCCTAGCAAACTTAGTAGATGGGATTTCACATTTATCAAATCTGTAGAGAGAATTTACCTTTACTACCAGTGTCGGGTTATCAAGACCGTGTATTTCTCCAATAGGTGGTAAACTCTTAACATCTTCAGCTTTAATACCTTTTTCTTTCATAGATTTCTTTGCCTCTTGCATATCTTCAGGACTGAGAAATAGAATACCCCTTTTCTTCGGATTTGGCTTAGGAGTTGGTTCAGGAAGTGTCCAATCATTTTCATTACTCAACATATTATTGAATAGCAATTCAGCTTGATCAACAGTTCTTTCCTTGAAAACACAACCAGCATAACTATCCAGGTGGTCTCTGGAAGCATCAGTTAGTCCATTATAAAAGATATCAAGTATTTCATTTTTCTTGAGAGGATGGTCAGGCAAAGCATTAAGTAATTGGAGAAGCCTCCCCCAAGCTTGTGGGAGACTCTCTTCTTCAATTTGCACAAAATTATATATTTCCCTTAAGGCAGCTTGTTCCTTATGAGTGGGGAAATATTTAGTAGAGAAGTAATAAATCATATCCTGGGGACTACGCACACAACTAGGATCAAGAGAATTAAACCATGTTTTAGCATCACCCTTTAATGAGAACGGAAACAACTTAAGGATAAAGTAATAGCGAGTTTTCTCATCATTAGTGAACATGGTGTCTATCATTTAATTTAGTAAGATGTGCCACAACAGTTTCAAATTCATAGCCATAAAAAGGATTAGATTCAACCAAAGTAATTAACTCAGGGTCGACAGAGAAACCATAATCCTTATCGGAAATAAAGATAGGTGAAGTAGCAAAAGCAGGGTCATATTTCATTCTAGCATTCAAAGATTTTTCTTTAAGCTTAACTAATAATTTCTTAAGATCATATCTATCATTGCAAGCTAAGAAGTCTCTAGCAGTTTCTTCATCCATAACATAACCCTCAGGCACAACAGGCAATTCTTATCTAGGGGAGAATCTTCATCATCACTTCCATCAATATTATCAGTTTCAATAATTTCATTCTCTCTTACCCTAGCAAGTTGTACATCCAGAAATTCACCTAGTGGCACAGTATTATCAAGCATAGAAGTAGTTTCATCATAAGTATCATGCAGAGCAGAAGTGGCATCATCAATAACATGGGACATATCAGAACGAATAGCAGGAGTAGGTGTCACAAGTTTACTCAAAACAGAAGGTGAATCAAGTGCAGAGCTAGATGGAAGTTCCTTACATCCCCTCGTAGTTGAGGGAAAAATCTTGGTTCTTTTATCTTTCAAGTTCTTCATAGTGATCAGCAGATATAAATCCCAAGTGACTCGAAAAATAGAGCTATGCTCCCCGGCAACGGCGCCAGAAAATAGTCTTGATAACCCACAAGTATAGGGGATCGCAACAATTTTCAAGGGTAGAGTATTCAACCCAAATTTATTGATTCAACACAAGGGGAGCCAAAGAATATTCTCAAGTATTAGCAGCTGAGTTTTCAATTCAACCACACCTGGAAACTTAATATCTGTAGCAAAGTATTTAGTAGTAAAGTAGTATGATAGTAGTGGTAAAGGTAGCAAAAGTAATAGTTTTGGTTTTGAAGTGATTGTAATGGTAGCAACGGAAAAGTAAATAAGCGAAGATCAATATATGAAAAGCTCGTAGGTAATGGATCAGTGATGGATAATTATGTTGGATGCGATACCCCATGCAATAGTTATAACATAGGGTGACACAGAACTAGCTCAAGTTCGTCAATGTAATGTAGGCATGTATTCCGAATATAGTCATACGTGCTTATGGAAAAGACCTTGCATGACATATTTTGTCCTACCCTCCCATGGCAGCGGGGTCCTATTGGAAACTAAGGGATATTAAGGCCTCCTTTTAATAGAGTACCGGACCAAAGCATTAACACATAGTGAATACATGAACTCCTCAAACTATGATCATCACCAGGAGTGGTCCCAATTATTGTCACTTCGGGGTTACCGGATCATAACACATAGTAGGTGACTATAGACTTGCAAGATAGGATCAAGAACTCACATATATTCATGAAAACATAATAGGTTTAGGTCTGAAATCATAACACTCGGGCTCTAGTGACAAGCATTAAGCATAGCAAAGTCATAGCAACATCAATCTCAGAACATAATGGATACTAGGGATCAAACCCTAACAAAACTAACTCGATTACATGATAAATATCATCCAACCCATCACCGTCCAGCAAACCTACGATGGAATTACTCACGCACGACGGCGAGCATCTTGAAATTGGTGATGGAGGAAGGTTGATGATGACGATGGCGATGGATTCCCCTCTCCGGAGCCCCGAACGGACTCCAGGTCAGCCCTCCCAAGAGAGATTAGGGCTTGGCGGTGGCTCCGTATCGTAAAACATGATGAATCCTTCTCTCTGATTTTTTTTCTCCCCAAACGTGAATATATAGAGTTGGAGTTGAGGTTGGTGGAGCACCAGGGGGCCCACGAGGCAGGGGCGCGCCCAAGGGGGGTAGGCGCGCCCCCCACCCTTGTGGACAGGGTGTGGGCCCCTGGCCTTGATTCTTTCGCTAGTATTTTTTATATATTCCAAAAATATTCTCCATTGATTTTCATGTCATTCCGAGAACTTTTATTTCTGCACAAAATTCACACCATGGCAATTCTGCTGAAAACAACGTCAGTCCGGGTTAGTTCCACTCAAATCATGCAAGTTAAAGTCCAAAACAAGGGCAAAACTGTTCGGAAAAGTAGATACGATGGAGACGTATCAATACCTACGGAAATGATTTTCTAGGATTCACCGTGTGGGATGTACATACCTACAGAAATGATTTTCTCGGATTCACTGTGTGGGATGTACATACCTACGGAAATGATTTTCTCAGATTACCGTGTGGGATGTACATACCTAAGGAAATGATTGGGTTTCGATGCCTTGCCCGATCGCACACGGCCCCAGCCTGGGTCCCAGGAGGGCCTATCCCCGACGATTTCTGGGTCGTGTGGGAAGGACACCCTATTGCACACACTCACTCGGCGACGGTTCCAAATGCCGTCGCGGAAAGGGGTTAAAAACCGTTTGTCCAGGATGTTGTTGTACCAGTGAATAGGACCCCGTGGAGGGCTGGATGGACAGGACCCCGTGGAGGGCTGATTGAACAGTAGCCGGTGGAGGGCTGGATGAACATTAGCCCATGGAGGGGTGGTTGAACAGGACCCCGTGGAGAGGTTTGGTTGAACAGTAGCCGGTGGAGGAGTAGTGGAGGCTTGATGAACAGGAGCCCGTGGATGAACAGTCGCAAGTGGAGGCTGGAGGATGTCGACGGTGGATGAACAGTAGCCCATGGAGGCTGGAGGAGGTCAATGGTGGAGATGAACAGTATCCCATGGAGTCCCATTTTGCGGTATGCCACACCCCATCTGATGAACAGGACCCCCGTTTCGACCGTAGCGCTCCAACACAAGTACGTTTCCTCCGTTTTGCGGTACGCCACACCCCTCCCAATCAACAGGACCCCATTTCGACCATAGGAGGTCCAAGAGAAGTCGGTTTCCTCCATTTTGCGGTACGCTAGACCCCTCTCGATGAACATGATCTCGTTTCGACCATGGCCTGTCAAACACAAGGCCGTTTCCTCCAATCTGCGGTACGCCAGGCCTCGTTTCGATCGGTTGTTCTGTCCAAGCCAGTTGGCTCCCGATGAACACAACAATGACGTAGTTTCTCTATTCCGACCCAGCCATGTACACGAGCCCTGGCCGTACGTATGCGCGAGTAGGGGTTCGAGACCCTGCCCATATGTACGTATGTGGCCGTATTTACTTTCTTGCACCCTGGTTGTACGTATGTGTACACGACATTAACGGAACTGCATGACATGCTACGTGCGTGCCTCTACTACGACACGTGTGCGCCTCTATTACGACACGTGCCCTTCCTTACACGGTCACAGTTCATCACTGCAGCCTGTAGACAGACTGATAGACCAGTATGTATGTACACGTTTGCGACCAGAATGACAACGCTACGTACGCTTCGACCAGGTGGGTCCTGACTGTCAAGCACTTCCTTGCGTGCAAACTTATAGCTGGTGGATCCCAGCAGTTAGGGGGAAGCATTTTTTTGTGAAATACGGTGGCCCATCCGGTGGGTCCCTGCTGTTAGGTGGAGGAATCATTATTTTGCGCGTAATAAGGAGGCACTTCCTTGCTGCGGCCATGGACCCAGCTGTCAGCCTCTCCACGTACAGTACTCTTCCGATGGAAGTCGTTCCTTGACCATGTTTACCATGCCACACCGAGAGCACTAGGGCGGTTGACGACGGCAAGGCCTAGGAAGGGGACGAGGCGAAGCCGGGGAAGATGCGGCAGTGGATGCCCACGTGGAGAGGAGTACGAGGGTTCACTGGTTCGGCTGCGGTGTGAAGCTGTCGTCGTTGCAGAATAACAGAGGGTGTGGGTGAGTAGAGGGATGGCCTGGCCAGCGTTGGGAGTAGTAGGGAGCGGTGAGGCCTTCGCGACATCACAGCCGGCCACGGGAGGCAGGAGCACGCGGCACGACTGGCGCTGGTTTGGGCGGCTGGAGCAAGAAGACTAGAGGTTGAAGAAGCACTACGGCCGTTGGATGGATATCGTACGCTCACTAGAGCTAGAATCGTTCATATTGACTAAGTTGACAAAGCCCTCCGTCCACGTCAACATAGTAGGCCCACAAGTCAGCCTCCCACTATGGTGGGTCCCGGCTAGCAGGGGGAGTATTCATTTTTTATGCGTAATAAGGAGGCACTTCCTTGCATGCGAAGACATAGTTGGTGGGTCTGACCTGTCAGCGGGGGGAACGTTTTTTTCGCGAAATACAGAGGCCCTTCCGTTGGGTCCCAGCGGTCAGGTGGATAAATATAGATGTGAATTTTATTTCTCAAAATAATTTCAACAACAATGCTTAATCCTAGGCCTTTTCCTAGTAATTCCTCTAATAATTATGGTAATTCCTATGGACATAAATCTTATAATAATAATAGGAACACCTCTGATCTTGATAATAATATTAAAGAATTTATCAATACGCAAAAAGTTTTCAACACTTCCATAGAAGAAAAGTTGAGTATGATTGATGATTTGTCTAGAAGTGTTGATAAAATTGCTCATGATGTGGAAAATCTCAAGATGAAAATTTTTGTGCCTAAGGTTGATGAATCAATTGAAGCTCTTTATGTTTCTATGGATGAAAGTAAGAAAAGAACCGCTATGCTTAGAGCTAAAACATATTTTTTAGAAAAAGCGTTTTCTAGTGATTTCTTTCGCAAAAGTGATGAAGATCTTAAAATGACCGGTGTCTCTTTGATTGATTCCTTGTTTAGTAAAGTTAATATTGATGAAAAAGGGACTGGAGAAGAGTCAACTTTAGGTAGAAGGCGTCCCAATATTTTGGAGGGTGAAAATATTGTTGAGAAAATTGATAAAAGTGGGTTTGGAGAGGTCAAAACTTTAGCTAGTGATGTGCCCACTCTTTTCGATTACAAAGAATTTAATTATGATAGTTGCTCTTTGATTGATTGTATTTCTTTGTTGCAATACATGATAAATTCACCCCATGCTTATGAACAAAATAAAGCTTTTACTAAACATATTGTTGATGCTATGATGAAAGCTGTTGAAGAAAAGTTGGAGTTAGAAGTTTAAATTCCTAGAAAATTGCATGATGAATGGGAACCTACTATCAAAGTCAAGATTAAAAATTATGAGTGTTTTGATTTGTGTGACTTGGGTGCTAGTCTTTCTACAATTCTGAAATCTTTATGTGATGTGCTTGGTCTTACCGATCATGAATCATGTTCTTTGAATTTGCACTTGGCGGATTCCACTATTAAAAAGCCTATGGGAAGAACTAATGTTGTTCTTATTCTTGCAAATAGGAATTATGTGCCCATATATTTTATTGTTATTGATATTGATTGCAATCTGTCTTGTCCAATTATTCTTGGTAGACCGTTTTTACGCACTATTGGTGTCTTGATTGATATGAAAGAAGGCAATATCAAGTTCCAATTTCCATTGAGGAAGGGTATGGAACAATTTCCTAGAATAAGAATTAGGCCACCATATGAATCAATCATGAGGGAATCTTATGGATCTCGGACCAAAGATGACAAAACTTAGATCCTTGCCTTATGCCTAGATAAGGGCGTAAAACTATAGTGCTTGTTGGGAGGCAACCCAATGCATAAAATTTATTTTTGGTTTTTGCTTCCTGTTTTTGAGTATTAGCACAATTATGCTACTGTTATGATTGTGATTTTTATGTTTTAATTAGTGTTTGTGCCAAGTAAAGCCTTTAGGATCTTCTTGGGTGATAGTTATTTGATCTTGCTAAAAAAACAGAAACTTTTGCGCTCGCGAAAATAATTTTCATTTTCAGAGAGCGATAAAATACCCATTCCACTTACGGTAGATCAACATACAAATTTCTCAGGTCATCCTAATTTTTCAGAATTTTTGGAGTTACATAAGTATTCGAAATAGTCAGATTGCTACAAACTGTTCTGTTGTGTTGTGTGCTTATTTTGATGGCTCTATGGTTTTGTTTGATGAGTTTTTTCCATAGAAAAGTTGGAATATAGTAGATATAATGCAAGAACAAAATATGAATTGGTTTGTTACAACACTTATAGTAATGATTTATTATTCTTATACTAATGGATCTCACAAAGGTTTTGTTGAGTTTTGTGTGATTGAAGTTTTCAAGTTTTGGGTTATCTTACGATGGATGAAGGAATAAGGAGTAGAAGAGCCTAAGCTTGGGGATGCCCCGGCATCCCAAGCTATTATCAAACAATGAGCAACCAACTAAGCTTGGGGATGCCCCCGAGTGGCATCCCCTCTTTCTTCTAACGACCATTGGTGTTTTACTCGAAGCTATATTTTTATTCGTCACATACTATGTGTTTTACTTGGAGCATCTTCTATGATATGAGTCTTTGCTTGTTTTATTTTGTGTTTTAAGTCTTGATCCCTTGCTGGACACACCTATTTAGGAGAGCCAAAATTATGTCATGACTTGTTAGAATTTCTCTCTATGCTTCACTTAAATCTTTTATGAGCTATGGACTTGCTCTAGTGCTTCACTTATATCTTTTTGAGCACGGTGTGCTTTAGTATTTTTTTTTTGAAGAAATTCTCTCTTTCTTCACTTAAATTAATTTGAGAGAAAAGAAAAATTATGCTCGTGATCTTCACTTATATTTGTTTGAGCTTATCAAAAGCAACACATGAAAATTAGTCCCAAAGTGATAGATATCCAAGAAGGATATAATAAAAACTTTCATGAAGATCATTGGAAAAAATAAACTTGATCCCTAGTAATAGTTTTGAGATATGATGGTGTGATATGTGAGTCATCTTGATAAGTAATTATGCTTTAGTAAGAATATTGGTGTTAAGGTTCGTGATTCCCTATGCAAGCATGAAAGTCAATAGTCATGCAATGAAATTATACCCTACTTATGGTGCATTATTTGGCATTAATTATGCTTAATGCTTGCTTATGAGATTATCTGTTTCTTGGATCGTCGCTTCTCAATATTTTGTTAGCCTTCATTTTGCACTAAGTATGATCTCTACTTGTGCATCCAAAATCCTTTAAACTAGTTTTGCCACATGAGTCCACTATATCTACCTATATGTGGTATTCTTTTGCCATTCTAAGAAAATTTTCATGTGCCATCTCTAATTTTCAAAATAAACTTCTCTTTTGTGTGTTTGTTTCGCTCGCGGAGCGGTGATGGTGGCTAATATTTTCCGTGCTAGATGTGTTATTCTCATGATGAGTGTTTATTCACTTGTCATTGCACGAGAGTAAGGAAAAGGTATTAGGGATGCCCAATCCTGAAATGAAAAAAATGAATTTACTTTATGTTGTCAAATAATAAATTCCTTGGAAAGTGTTGGTATGGAGGGCAACCAAGGATACGACTAGCCATGGAAAGTGAAAGTATGGTGTAAAAAGGAATAAACTTTATTTTCTGTTTGGGAATTGCCTATGATATATCTAAGCATGGAAAGTATTGGAAACTCTAAGTCATTTTCGTTGGTGGGATGGATACACCTCCCAAAATGTTTTTATCTCTAAGCTTTTCACTTTGAGCTCTGGCACCTCTACAAATCCCTACTTCCCTCTGCGAAGGGACTTTCTTTTACTTTATGCAATTTTTATTTTGAACTTGCGTCTCCATCTTCTCTTATAAAAGCACCAACTAGGAGGCAATATGATCGTATTTGAGTATTGGGTGTAGCTAATATGCGAGTGTGTTTCATGAATGGATCAATGATTGAGCATAATGAGCTAGGGATAACTTATTTTAGCGTTGATATTTTGAAAGACATGGTTGCTTGTTGATATGCTTGAGTATTTAAATTATCATGTCAAAACTAGACTATTGCTTTGAACAATATAAAAGTCCAAATGTCCATGCTAAAAAGAAAGAATAGGATATGACATGTTAGGTAGCATTCCACATCAAAAATTCTGTTTTTAAAACTTTGCTACTCGAGGACAAGGAGTTATGCTTGGGGGTGTTGATACGTCTCCAACGTATCTATAATTTTTTATTGTTCTGTGCTATTATATTATCAATCTTGGATGTTTTATAATCATTTTATAGTCATTTTATATCATCTTTTGGTACTAACCTATTGACATAGTGCCAAGTGCCAGTTGCTGTTTTTCCATGTTTTTTACATCGCATAAAATCAATATCAAGCGGAGTCCAAATGCCACGAAACTTTATGGAGATTTTTTATGGACCAGAAGGAACATAATGGGCCTTGGATGTGCCTCGGGGGTGCTCCGAGGAGAGCACAACCCACCAGGGCATGCCAGGAGGCCCAAGCACGCCCTGGTGGGTTGTGCCCACCTTGGGTGCCCCCCAGACCGCCTCTTTGCTCTATAAATACCCCAATATTCCAGAAACCCTAGGGGAGTCGACGAAATATTGATCCAGCCGCCGCAGAGTCCAGAACCACTAGATCCAATCTAGACACTATCTCGGATGGGGTTCACCACCTCCATTGGTGCCTCTCCGATGATGCATGAGTAGTTCTTTGTAGACCTTCAGGTCCTTAGCTTCCTCTCTCTCTCTCTTGATTCTCAATACAATGGTCTCTTAGAGATCCATATGATGTAACTCTTTTGCGGTGTGTTTGTTGGGATCTGATGAACTTTGAGTTTATGATCAGATCTATCTTTTTTATATCCATGAAAGTATTTGAGTTTCTTTGATCTCTTTTATGCATGATTGCTTATAGCCTCGTATTTCTTCTCCGATATTTGGGTTTTGTTTGGCCAACTTGATCTATTTATCTTGCAATGGGAAGAGGTGCTTTGTAGTGGGTTCGATCTTACGGTGCTTGATCCCAGTGACACAAGAGGAACCGACACGTATGTACCATTGCTACTAAGGATAAAAGGATGGGGTCTATCTCTACATAGATAGATCTTGTCTACATCATGTCATCATTCTTATTGCATTACTCCATTTCTCCATGAACTTAATACACTAGATGCATGCTGGATAGCAGTTGATGTGAGGAGTAATAGTAGTAGATGCAGGCAGGAGTCGGTCTACTAATCTTCGAAGTGATGCCTATGTAATGATCATTGCTTGGATATCGTCATGAGTATTTGAAGTTCTATCAATTTCCCAACAGTAATTTGTTCACCCATCATTTGCTATTTTTCTCGAGAGAAGCCACTAGTGAAACCTACGGCCCCCGGGTCTCTTTCTCGTATAATTTGCCTTTTCAATCTATTTTCCTTTGCGTTTATTTTCAGATCTATTAAACCAAAAACCCAAAAATACATTGCTGCAATTTATTCTTATTTATTTTGTTTGGCATTTGATCTATCAATCTACTACAAATTTACCTCACGTCTGTTTGCCTATCTTAAGGCGTCGTACCCGGGAAAGGATTGACAACCCCTTTAACACATCGGGTTGCGAGAAGTTGTTATTTGTGTGCAGGTGTTGTTTATGTTGTGTTGCTTGGTTCTCCTACTGGTTCGATAACCTTGGTTTCACATCTGAGGGAAATACCTACCTCCGTTGTGCTGCATCATCCCTTCCTCTTTGGGGAAATACCGACGTAGCTTCAAGCGACATCAATAGCCACGCCGTAGAACAGGGGCTCGGGCGCCATTAATGGAGACGTTGCGAGGAAGGTGCGCGGAGGGTAGAGGTCAAAGGCTCTCCTCCCGATGAGCACATGCACGGGTCTGATCGCACACCTCCCGTACTCAAATAGATACCCCACACGGCACCTCCTAGCCAATAAAAAAGGGGACGTGTGGCGGCACGTAATTGGTAAGTAGAACGCCCACGGTTTCAATAATACTTGTGCTTCCGATTTGTAACGTGACAACACTTGTTCCAAAATGACTTTGTTGATTGTTAATGTGTACGCCTTCGTAAATCGGACAGAAAAATTACCACAGCATGTTGGTGCCATGTCATGACACCATGCCAAGTTTCATGATTTTCAGGCATGTTCAGGATTTACAGGAATTAACAAAAAACCAAGTTGCTCAATCTTCATGGCAAAGCCATGACGCCCAGATGTTTGAATTTCATTCCCATTTCTTACATGGGACCTAGAAATTCACCCAAGGACACACATGTGATTTTCAACCAACATTGGTGCACTGGAGCATGTGCTTGAAGTTCAAATTTGAATTATGCACGCTAAATGCCGAGAAACTAAATTAATGTATAAAAAAGCCAAACAAACCTGGAATAATTCCAAAAATTAGCATGATACTTCTATTTGGTCTAATCTGCCTGTTTAAAAAAATTAAGGCGGGAGAAGGCAGTGTACGTATGTCGTTTCGCACACGGAGGTGACACGTTCCCTCTCGGAACCACGAGCCTTCTTGAGGGAAGCTCTGGTTTGCAAGAAGCTTACACCAACGCTTGTCCCGATTCGGCCAAAAAAATTACTGCAGCATGTTGGTGCCATGTCATGACACCATGCCAAGTTTCATGATTTTCAGGCGTGTTTTGGATTTACAGGAATTCAAAAACCAAGTTTCTCAATCTTTATGGCCGAGCCACGACGCCCAGATGTTTGAATTTCATTCCCATTTCTTGCATGGGACCTAGAAATTCACCCAAGGACACACATGTGATTTTTCAACCAACTTTGGTGCACTAGAGCATGTGCTTCTAGTTCAAATTGGAATTATGCACATTAAATGCCCAGAAACTCAATTAATGTATAAAAATGCCAAACGAACCCGGAATAATTCCAAAATTTAGCACGATACTTCTATTTGGTCTAATCTGCCCATGTAAAAAAATTAAGGCATGAGAAGGCAGTGTACGTATGTCGTTTTGCACACGGAGGTGACACGTTCCCTCTCGGAACCACGAGCCTTCTTGAGGGAAGCTGCGGTTTGCAAGAAGCTTACACCAAAGCTTGTCCCAATTCGGCCAAAAAAATTACCGCAGCATGTTGGTGCTATCTCATGACACCATGCCAAGTTTCATGATTATCAGGCATGTTTTGGATTTACAGGAATTCAAAAACCAAGTTTCTCAATCTTTACGGCCGAGCCACGACGCCCAGATGTTTGAATTTCATTCCCACTTCTTGCATGGGACCTATAAATTTACCCAAGGACACACATGTGATTTTTCAACAAACTTTGATGCACTGGAGCATGTTCTTGTAGTTCAAATTTGAATTATGCACATTAAATACCCAAACAAACCCAGAGTAATTCCAAAATTTAGCACGATACTTCTATTTGGTCTAATCTGCGTGTGTAAAAAAATTAAGGCGGGAGAAGGCAGTGTACGTATGTCGTTTCGCACATGGAGGTGACACATTCCCTCTCAGAACCACGAGCCTTCTTGAGGGAAGGTCCGGTTTGCAAGAAACTTACACCAAAGCGTGTCCCAATTCGGCCAAAAAAATTACCGCAACATGTTGGTGCCATGTCATGACACCATGCCAAGTTTCATGATTTTCAGGCGTGTTTTGGATTTACAGGAATTAAAAAACCTAGTTTCTCAATCTTTACGGCCGAGCCACGACGCCCAGATGTTTGAATTTCATTCCCATTTCTTGCATGGGATCTATAAATTCACCCAAGGACACATGTGAGTTTTTCAATGAACTTTGGTGCTCTAGAGCATGTGCTTGTAGTTCAAATTTGAATTATGCACATTAAATTCCTAGAAACTCAATTAATCCATAAAAATGCCAAACAAACCTGCAATAATTCCAAAATTTAGCACGATACTTCTATTTGGTCTAATCTTCCTATGTAAAAAAATTAAGGCGGAAGAAGGCAGTGTACGTATGTCGTTTCGCACACGGAGGTGGCACGTTCCCTATCGGAACCACGAGCCTTCTTGAGGGAAGCTCCGGTTTGTAAGAAGGTTACACCAAAGCTTGTCCCAATTTGGCCAAAAAAATTACCGCAACATGTTGGTGCCATGTCATGACACCATGCCAAGTTTCATGATTATCAAGCGTGTTTTGGATTTACAGGAATTAAAAAAACCAAGTTTCTCAATCTTTTTGGCCGAGCCATGATGCCCAGATGTTTGAATTTCATTCCCATTTCTTGCATGGGACCTATAAATTCACCCAAGGACACACATGTGATTTTCCAACAAACTTTGGTGCACTGGAGCATGTGCTTGTAGTTCAAATTTGAATTATGCACATTAAATGCCCAGAAATTCAATTAGTGCATGAACCTAGAATAATTCAAAATTTAAACACAGCACTCATGTACTAGTTGCGTGTTCACTCTATGTAAATGTTCTAGCAATTCAAACACTATCCTTTCCCTCCGTAACACCATTTTGTCTTTCAAAACATAATGAAAAAAATCAGGTATACCACAAAACAGTTTACTAGAAAGAATCCTGTGGGATGCGATATAAAATATCTTGGAGCACCGTGTTGGTTGGCTTACGCAGGAAGCTTCATCGTCTACAGTCCACCGCCCCCGCTTGAACCACACTTACGTGCCTGTTTCTCGCAGCACCGAGCGAATTTGTTTTTCCACCGCAGAAATATCTATCTCCCCGCCCCCTCCCTCCCACTAAAAGCCACATTTCCAATGTTCCTCCTTGCTTTCCAAGTTTAAAACTTCACTGCTTCTTACTGGCAGCTCAGCCTCCTCGCCGACAACCCTTCTTCTTGCAGCTCAGCTTCCTCGCCGGTGACAATTCTTCTTGCAGCGCCGCCTCCTCACCGGCGACCCTTCTTCTTGCAGCGCCGCCTCCTTGCTGGTGACCCTTCTTCTTGTTGTGCGGCCTCCTCGCCACCGACCCTTCTTCTTGCTGCGTGGCCTCATCGATATGGTCAGGTAATCCACACCCCACCCACACCATCATCCTCCTTTCCTGTCCCACATGCCCTGACCGACGGCGCTACACCTTCAACCAAAATCACTGGGCCCCTCCTCCAATTAAGTGTCGCCCATAGACATTTTGCATGCATTATAACATGGAGCACAGTAGCATGCGGCCGCGCATGCGCAAGAGGTAGCTATGGCTGCCATGCGTGCCGACTGCCAGATCTTGGAGGAGCACCTTGTCTTCGAGGCCACCGTCAAGACCGCCACGCGGTTGTCAACTTTAAAATATAGTTCGTTTTGTTTTCTCGAGGCCACCGCTAGTGCCTTTTAGCGATTTGTAGAAATAGGGGGGAATGGACGAGGGCAACCTAGGGTTCGCGTTGGCGCAGTTATAAGCGAAGGGGATTGATGTGGCGGCCATCTATGGCCACGGCCACCGTGGATGTGCCACACGGACATCTCCTGCCTCCTCCTGTTTAGAGGAAGGAGAAGGCCGTTCGTGGGCTCGGCCTAGTTACTGTAGTAGCAGGCCGCAAGTAAACATTGTGCACTTAGCCTTTTCTCCATTTTTTTGTTTCTTCTATTTTCCATATTATATTTCCATTTTCTTGTTTTGCACTTATTTTCTATATTAAATCAAATTATCTAAAACCAATATTCATCACATAAATACTAGGAAGTGAGTTGAGTTAGCACAACAAGTTTCAATTTATTTTGAATAGTTTACAAATTTGTTTATCTTTAATTTGTTAATTTAAATGCTCTTGGTCCTGTTATGAATAGATAAGGGGCATTCCAATATTTTGTAAAATGTTGATTTCTACAAGATAATTAGCTACTGAATATTTTCAACCCATCGAACATTTTACTTTTAATGTTTGAAAACTTATGTTGTTTAACTTTATTTTAAATTTGAATTTGAATCGGTTTTGAACTAACGCGAGATTAACAACAGTAACCGTGATGACATGGCATCGGTAACTTGGGATTATTGTAGCCTAATTATCCGGGCGTCACAAATATCATTTTTATTAGTACATGGATTATCAATAATTGGATAATCACCCTGATTATTGGTGTTTTCTATTGTAGGCGGTTACTCAGACAGCACCGTGGGAGATGAACTCAAACAACCCACATGGTTTCTAGAAAGTAGGCGTGTTCGATCAACAACAATCACACACGGATTCCGGCAGCGAACTGTTTGCGTTAGGCCACCTTGCACAAACGTTTCCCCACAAAGAACTGTGTGTGATATACATACGAACGGAAATGATTTTCTGGGATTCACCATGTGGGATGTACATACCTACGGAAATGATTTTCTAGGATTCACCGTGTGGGATGTACATACCTACGGAAATGATTGGATTTCGATGCCTCGTCCGATCGCACACAATCTCATTTGGTGTCCCGGGAGGGCCTATCGCCGATGATTTCTGGGTTGTGTGGGAAGGACCACTCTATTGCCCACACTCACTTGGCGACGGTCCCAAACGCCATCGCAGAAAGGGGTTAAAAACCGTTTGTATAGCACGTCAATGCACCAGTGGTAGATGATAATATAAAGTACATGAAGAACTGTGGAGCCAAACACCATCTTGAAATGAGCACAGAGATCATGTATTACACCCAAGGTGTCCGGTTTAGGCGCAGAGAGGATGGTTATTTGCGACGGTGAATAACTAGAATCAAGGATCAAACTTTGAAGTGAAGGGGCATCTTGGATGATGAGCTGCCTTCCGTCAAAAGAAGTTCCAATTCTTACAAGGTTAGACCACTTTATTTGGAGACCACCGTTTCTAACTGTGAAAACAAGCACCAGGCACTCCAAGGCAGGGCAACTAGAATGGATGATGATGTGCAATGAGGCCTCCGATACATGAACTCGCACAAGTGAAAGTTTCTTGAGAAATGTGAGTTGAAGGTTTAGTACCAGATTGTCTGGTATGTAGCACAGTGCAAAGGTGCCGGTGTGAGAGAGGAGGAAAACCGCGAGATGGACATCGGTGCTGAGGGCACAAGTACATGGCGTTCGGTATCTGGTAGGTGATTTCCAGGGGAATAGTAGAACTCAAGCAGCTATAGTTCTGTGAATTCAAGGGATTTCAGTCAGGCGTCCATCATGCAGGGCATGGTATGCTTGCTCAGGTAGCATGACGGGATGCATAGGCTTTGAACGGAGCCCTGGTGGGAGGAGACAATGGCTCTGGGGATTTCAAAATCATTGAAGAGAGCTAGCTGACGACAGTCGAGATTAAGGGGCACGGTGCGCCATAGAGGGTGCCACCGAATTGAGAGGACTTGGGTGCGGTAGCAATCCTTGGTTGGGTAGAAGCGAGATGATCTCCTCAAGGACGGCATCCGGGAGATCGCTGATGCGGTCCACCCAAGATTCTATGGGTTCTTGGGATCCGGTGGGTGCGGGATCGCTGCTTCTCCCCGCGCTGCCGTGTGCGGGATCTACAATAGGCGTCGCCGCTGGCGGGAGCCTCATCTTCTTGGCGCTGGGGTCAGCCGACTCCATTTTCCTCGAGGGCGTCGCGTCGCGCTCACGGATTTGAGCAGAGTAACGAATGACGAGCCTATTTGTAGTGCGAGTGAATAAGAAGGGGAGCTGGGGTTTTCTGTAGTAGTAAGGAAGAAGGGGAGCTGGGGTTTTCTGTAGGAGTGAGGTGAGGAATTTGGGGGTATGAGTGGAGCGAGCTAACGTGAGGTGGGTGGGAGTGAGGAAGAAGAGCACCCAGGTCTTCTGGGGGGGTGTGCTGGGTGTGGGTAGAGCCTCTCATTAAGTAAATATATGGGACTATGAATTGATTTTATTATTTACTAGGGTGGATAGGCTGTTTTGTCTTGGGCCCAGAGAAACAATTACTACTAGTACAGTGGAGACACTCTACAGCTACCCAGAAAAACAATGACTACTTGTACAGTGGATACACTTGTTGGGAAACGCAGTAATTTCAAAAATTTATCCCACGCACACGCAAGATCATGGTGATGCATAGCAACGAGAGGGGAGAGTATCATCTATGTACCCTCATAGACCGTAAGCGGAAGCGTTATGAGAACGCGGTTGATGTAGTCGTACGTCTTCATGATCCGACCGATCCAAGTACCGAACCTACGGCACCTTCGAGTTCAGCACATATTCAGCTTGGTGACGTCCCATGAACTCTGATCCAGCAGAGCTTCGAGGGAGAGATCCGTCAGCACGACGGCATGATGATGGTGATGATGATGCTACCGACGCAGGGCTTCGCCTAAGCACCGCTACGATATGACCGAGGTGGAATATGGTGGAGGGGGGCACCACACACGGCTTGGAACAATCAACTTGTGTGTATTGGGGTGCCCCCCTGCCCCGTATATAAAGGAGCAAGGGGAGGGGGCCGGCGGCCTCATAGGGTGCGCCCCAAGGGGGTAATCCTACTCCTACTAGGAGAAGGTTCCCCCTTTCCTAGTCCAACTAGGAGGGGAAGGAAAGAGGAGGAGAGGAGAAGGAAAGAGGGGGCAGGCCCCCAAATCCCTAAACCAATTTGGTTTGGGCCTATGGGGGGTGCACCCCACACTTCCTTGCTGCCCTATAATTCCACTAAAGCCCATGAAGGCCCATTGACCCTCCTGGTGAATTCCCGTAACTCTCCGGTACTCTGAAAAATACCCGAATCACTTGGAACCTTTCCATTGTCCGAATATAGTCATCCAATATATCGATCTTTACGTCTCGACCATTTCGAGACTCCTCGTCATGTCCCCGATCTCATCCGGGACTCCGAACTACCTTCGGTACATCAAAACACATAAACTCATAATACTGATCGTCACCGAACGGTAAGCGTGCAGACCCTACGGGTTCGAGGACTATGTAGACATGACCGAGACTCATCTCCGATCAATAACTAATAGCGGAACCTGGATGCTCATATTGGTTCCTACTTATTCTAGGAAGATCTTTATCGGTCAAACCGCACAACAACATACGTTGTTCCCTTTGTCATCGGTATGTTACTTGCCTGAGATTCGATCGTCGGTATCTCAATACCTAGTTCAATCTCGTTACCAGCAAGTCTCTTTACTCGTTCCGTAATGCATCATCCCGCAACTAACTCATTAGTCACATTGCTTGCAAGGCTTATAGTGATGTGCATTACCGAGAGGGCCCAGAGATACCTCTCCGACAATCGGAGTGACAAATCCTAATCTCGATCTATGCCAACTCAACAAGTACCATCGGAGACACATGTAGAGCACCTTTATAATCACCTAGTTACGTTGTGATGCTTGGTAGCACACAAAGTGTTCCTCCGGTATTCGGGAGTTGCATAATCTCATAGTCAGAGGAACATGTATAAGTCATGAAGAAAGCAGTAGCAACAAACTAAATGATCATCGTGCTAAGCTAACGGAATGGGTCAAGTCAATCACATCATTCTCCAATGATGTGATCCCGTTAATAAAATGACAACTCATGTCTATGGCTAGGAAACTTAACCATCTTTGATTCAACGAGCTAGTCAAGTAGAGGCATATTAGTGACACTCAGTTTGTCTATGTATTCACACATGTACTAAGTTTCCGGTTAATACAATTCTAGCATGAATAATAAACATTTATCACAATATAACACTACAAAAAAATACACATACGTGACATTTTGGGCCGAACGAAAAAAAATTCCATCATACTTATGACACTTCTATGACAATAATTGTGACAAAACACGATATCATCATAGATGTGGTGGGGTCCTACTTCTATGACAAAAAATCATGACAGAAAATGGGCTTTTCATCCTGGGCGGGCCGGAGACGTAGCTGCATGACATTCTTTGGGCCATCCATGACGGAAAAAACCGTGGTAGAAGCGAGGGCGAGGAAAATAACGGGGTGTTCCCAGTTACGGTGGGTGGTTGGGGACGAGCGATGCGTGTTTCTCTCATACACGCACGCGTGTGGGTGCGAGGCGTTGGGATCTAACTGAACCCGAGCGATTGCACTATAGGCTACGCGTTACCGAACCCGAGCGATCGATCGATGGCTGTTAACTAAACCCGATCGAGCGATTCCTTCGCTACTGCTGCTAACTGAAGCCGATTGATGCTGCCTCTGGATGAACAGTGAGCGTTGCTGGGGGGTTTGGATGAACAGTTCCCGGTGGGGGTGGATGAACAGGACCCCATGGTGTTGCCTCTGGATGAACAGGACCCAGATCGATCGAGCCGGTTGGGGCTGGATGAACAGGACCCCATGGAGGGCAGGACGAACAGGACCACCCCGTGGAGGGCAGGATGAACAGGTGACGGTGGAGGGCTGGATGAATAGTAGCCCGTGGAGGGGTGGTTGAACAGGAGCCCGTGGAGAGGGCTGGTTGAACAGTAGCCGATGGAGTAGCGCGCGGTGGAGGCTGGATGAACAGGAGCCCGTGGATGAACAGTCGCAGGTGGAGGCTGGAGGAGGTCGACGGTGGATGAACAGTAGCCCATGGAGGCTGGAGGGGGTCGACGGTGGAGATGAACAGTATCCCGTGGAGTCCCGTTTTGCGGTACGCCACACCCCTCCCGATGAACAGGACCCCTGTTTCGACCGTAGCGCTCCAACACAAGTCTGTTTCCTCCGTTTTGCGGTACGCCAGACCCCTCCCGATGAAAGGTGGAGGCTGGAGGAGGTCGACGGTGGATGAACAGTAGCCCGTGGAGGCTGGAGGGGTTCGACGGTGGAGATGAACAGTATCCCGTGGAGTCCTGTTTTGCGGTACGCCACACCCCTCCCGATCAAGAGGACCCCCGTTTTGACTGTGGGAGGTCCGTTTCCTCCGTTTTGCGGTACGCCAGACCCCTCCCGATGAACAGGATCCCGTTTCGAACGTGGTCGATCGAACACAAGGCCATTTCCTCCGTTCTGCCGTATGCCAGGCCTCGTTTCCATTGGCTTTTCCGTCCAAGCCCTCCCGATGAACACGACGACGCATTCCGTTCCAACCCAGCTGGTTGGCTCCCCATGAACACGACGACGACGATGTTTCTCCGTTTCGACCCAGCCATGTACACGCGCCCTGCCCGTACGTACGCGCGGGTAGGCGTTCGAGACCCCGCCCGTATGTACGTACGTGGCCGTATTTACTTTCTTGCACCCTGGCCACTGTACGTACGTGTACATGCTACGTGCACGCCTCTACTACGACACGTGCACGCCTCTACATCGACCAGTATGTACATACACGTTTGCGACCAGAATGACAACGCTACGTACGCTTCGACTAGGTGGATCCCGACTGTCAGGCACTTCCTTGCGTGCGAAGATGTAGCTGGTGGGTCCCAGCAGTCAGGGGGGCGAATCGTTTTTTTTTGCCCGGACGCACTTCCTTGCATGTGAAGATGTAGCTGGTGGGTCCCAGCAGTTAGGGTGAGGGAGTCCTGGACTAAGGGGTCCTCGGGCATCCGACATGTTATCTATGGGCCGAACTGATGGGTTGTGAAGACATGAAGACCGAAGACTGCACCGTGTCCGGTTTGGAATCTACTTGGCGTGGAAGGCAAACTTGGCGAACGAAGATTCCTTCTTATGTAACCGACTCCATGTAAACCCTAGATCCCCTCGTTGTCTATATAAACCCTAGGGGATAGTCCGGAAAGGTCAATACATATACTCATTACCATATTCATATGCTAGACTTCTAGGGTTTAGCCATTACGATCTCGTGGTAGATCAACTCTTGTAACACTCATATTCATCAAGATCAATCAAGCAGGAAGTAGGGTATTACCTCCATAGGGAGGGCCTGAACCTGGGTAAACATCGTGTCCCCTGTCTCATGTTACCATCGATCCTAGACGCACAGTTCGGGACCCCCTACCCGAGATCTGCCGGTTTTGACACCGACATTGGTGCTTTCATTGAGAGTTCCACTGTGCCATTGATGAAAGGCTCGATGGCTCGCCTTGTCGTTAGAGGCAACATCACCGCAGGGGTTATTTTGGCCCCGCGCCAAACCCTCTGGCTAGGCGACTTTACTATGATCACCCGTTCGGCCGCAGAGCCGACGATGACCTCTCGGGCCATCGAAAATCCCCTTCGCATAAACTCCAAGCACTCCAAGCAGATGGATCCGGTCGAGCTTTCGTCCTTAAGCGAGCTCCTAGATCGCATCGCCGCTTTGGGAATCATCACAGATTACGGTCAGATCTGGCCTAAAACCGATCAGGGAGAAACCGAAGCACCACTTGGCACCCACCAGATCACGGCAGTCCTGGAGCAAGACGGCGAGTCTTCTTCTATATCGAAGACGGACTATGTGCGGGTCGCCGTTCATAAAGAGTCGGATACTCATCCGCGAAAGGATGCAACCAGCCCTCCGAACATAGCCTCGGACGGCGGCTCCAAACAACCAAAAGATGTTCCGAAACCCGGACCATCCAGTCCGGAAGGTCGTCGAACCCCGGACAACCGGTTAAGTCGGGGTTCGGACTTAATTCCACCCACCCACCCATCCGGACATACAGGCTCTCATGAGCATAAAACAGCAATCTCAGGAGAAGGTCCAGCACTTTTGGGCCAGATTCCTCCTTGTCAATAACAAGGTAAAAGATTGCTGTGACGAGGACGCAATATCAGCATTCTGCAAAAACTGTGCAGACGAAGGAATACTCAACGCCATCAATCGACACCGCATACTCAAATTCGCTGACTTAGCAACCATTGTACAAAAATACAGCGCGATGGAGAGTTCCTGGGAAACTCAAGCAGCTCACTAGGAACCATCGGTCCCAGCTCAACTCCCCCTATAGGAAAAAAGGGCGCACCCTCGTGGCACGCCCAGCCCGACAGTCAAGAAACACAAAACCCCTAGGCGGCATGGCACCATTTTGGAGGGGTGGCTCGATGGCCCATGCAAAATACATACAACAACAGACACCGTGGCAACCCACAGCCTTAGAGCATGTTGGATACTATGATAGGTAGCCAAGAGCGGCGAGGACATCCTTATTAAGGATACCCCGGAACAACGCCCCCAAGAAGACGACCACCCAAGAGTATTGACAGTCTTCGAGACATTCACTTCAAACAGCAAGCGCAAAAGGGCACTTCGCGAGCTCAACGAAGTCTGCCAAATCACTATAACAAACCCATGGAACGACACGCTATAACATTCAACGCCGGTGACGAACCAAAGTACAGAATAGTACGAGCGCCTGCCGCGTTAGTACTCAGTCCCATCGTGGAAGGGTTTCGACTTATCAAGGTCCTCATGGACGGCGGCAGCGGACTAAACCTCATTTATGAGGACACACTCCATAAAATGGGAGTAGACAGGAGCCGCATCAAACAAGGTAACACAACCTTCCGAGGAATTATTCCTAGTCGGGAGGCACGGTGCGCGGGCAAAATCACACTTGATGTGGTATTCGGATCGCCAGAGAACTATCGGTCCGAAGAAATAACCTTTCAAGTGGCCCCTTTCAGCAGCGGATATCACGCCCTGTTGGGGCGGGATGCTTTTACATGCTTCCAAGCTATACCTCACTACAGATATATGAAGCTCAAAATGCCCAGACCAAACGGTATAATCACTCTCGCTAGTGACCCGGACATAGCACCCTACGCTGAAAAAAAACCCGCATCCCTGGCCTTGGAGGCGCTATCCAAAGCCCTCGCGGCCGAGGAATTAACCGCGCTACGCTCCACAGTGGACAGTGACGATATGATCCTCGACAAACGCTCCAAATCCACCTTGTTTAAACCGGCAGAAGAAATAATCAAATTCTAGGTCCACCCAACGGACCCCAACAAGACGGCATCCATCGGAGCTCAACTAAACCCAGCAGTTGACGCCGCACTACGAGAATTCCTGCACAAAAACTGGGACATATTTGCCTGGCACCCTTCAGATATGGCAGGGATTCCATGCAAGCTGGCCGAACATAGCCTCAATATATTAAAGGGGTTTAAACTAGTTAAGCAAGCACTGCGGCGCTTTTCCGAACCCAAGCAAAAAGCCATGGGGGAGGAGCTGGCCAAACTCATCGAGGCCAGATTGATGGTACCAAAGAAGGACAAATCCTGGCGCATGTGCGTCGATTTCAAAGACCTCGATAAAGCCTGCCATAAGGATCCCTTCCCCTCCCCCGCATTGATTAAATCATTGACGCCATCGCATGACACGACTCACTGTGTTTCCTCGGTGCATACTCCGGATACCATCAAATCAAAATGAAGGAATCCGATCAAGCTGCAACAACATTTATCACCCCATATGGGCCATTCTGCTTCAATACCATGCCCTTCGGGCTCAAGAACGCCGGCGCCACATATCAACGCATGATTGAAACATGCCTGGAGAAAAAGATCGACAAAATAGTAGAAGCTTACATTGATGATGTCGTCATCTAAACCAGGCACGTGGAAACACTAATAGAGGACTTACGTCTTACATTCGAAAACCTCAGGGCGTATGACATCAAGCCCAACCCGGAAAAGTGTGTCTTCAGCGTCCCCGCCGAAAAACTGCTGGGCTTCATCGTTTCCAATAGAGGAATCGAAGCAAACCCAGCCAAAATCTGAGCTTTGTCACAATTGGCTAAGCCAACAGACCTTAAACAAGTCCAAAAACTTGCAGGTTGCGTGGCAGCTCTAA
This sequence comes from Triticum urartu, assembly GCF_056163025.1. NCBI lineage: Eukaryota > Viridiplantae > Streptophyta > Magnoliopsida > Poales > Poaceae > Triticum > Triticum urartu. The sequence goes on from NC_141879.1 coordinate 431,476,583, forward strand.
ACCGCTTTATCTCCAGATTAGGAGAAAAGGCACTACCACTCTATCGCCTTCTACGGCGAACCGACCACTTTGAGTGGACGGATGCGGCAACAGCTGGACTGGAAGAAATAAAAACCCTTCTTGCGGGTAACCCAATCCTGGCCGCACCAAACATCGGCGAACCAATGTTATTGCACATATCGGCGACACATCAGGTGGTGAGTGTCGTACTCGTCGTTGAACGAGAGCAGGACGGACATAAATTCCCGCTTCAGAAGCCAGTATACTATGTCTCTACTTTCCTTACACCATGCAAATCCCGGTACCCTCATTATCAAAAAATAGCATACGCGGTCTTCATGGCATCCCGGAAGCTCCATCACTACTTCCAGGAGTGTTCGATCATGGTGGCCTCCGAAGTGCCACTCAATGACATCATAAATAACCGCGATGCTACGGGCCGGATTGCCAAATGGGCCATTGAACTCCTGCCATTTGACATTACATACAAACCACGCCGAGCTATCAAATCCCTAGTACTGGCTAATTTCATCGCCGAATGGATAGAGGCCGAAGTCGCTAAAGAGTACGGCACATTCTCCAATTGGGTCATGCACTTCAACGGCTCCAAGATGCTAGTAGGGTTAGGAGCGGGTGTCGTCTTAACGTCCCCTACCGGAGACATCGTCCAGTACGTTCTCCAAATACTATACACAGACTCCAATGATGCAGCCGAATACGAGGCCTTATTGCATGGTCTCCGGATGGTTGTCTCCATGGGCATACAATGCCTAGAAGTGCGTGGGGACTTGAACCTCGCAATATCTGAAATAAATGGAGATTTTGACGCCAAATATCCGAAGATGGCAATGTATCGTAACGCAGTCATAAAAATGTCGGCCCGGTTCGAGGGGCTCGAGTTCCATCATGTGGCTCGAGAAAGTAATCAAGCGGCGGATGTTCTTGCTCGTATTGGTGCTAAGCGCGACCCCGTCCCACCTAATATCTTCCTGGAAAGGCTCTTTAAGCCATCTGTGGTATGGCAGGGGGAAAACGGCAACGCTAGTCCGGACCAAAACATAACCCCAGATCCCGGAAACATCGACATAACACCATCAGCGCATCTCATCATGGCAGTCATTGCCCCATGGACCGAACCCTTCCTGGCCTACCTTAATAGGAAGGAGCTTCCCGAGGACCAGAATGAGGCCCGCTGCATTGTCCGGCGCTCAAAGGCCTACAAGGTTCATGACGGAGAGCTCTACAAGAAAAGCACCACCGGAGTCCTTCAACGATGTATATCCGAGGAAGAAGGGTGGCACCTCTTGGCTGAAATTCATGCCGGACTCGGCAGGCACCACGCCACAGCTCAGGCCCTTGTTAGCAAGGCTTTCTGTACAGGGTTTTATTGGCTGACGGCCCGAGCGGATGCACAGGACCTTGTCCAACATTGCGTTGGATGCCAACCCTTTGCCAATCAAAGCCATATGCCCCCCACTGCCCTACAAACAATCCCCATCACTTGGCCTTTCGCGGTCTGGGGACTCGACATGGTCGAACCCCTTAAAGGGGGAAGCCATAAGAAAAAATATCTGCTGGTTATGGTGGACAAATTCACTAAGTGGATAGATGCTAAACCGGTCAAAACGGTTGAGTCCGGCCTGGTGATAGACTTCATATCCAATGTTGTGCACCGTTATGGTGTCCCACACAACATCATCACTGACAACGGCTCCAATTTCATAGCCGATGAGGTAAAAGCCTGGTGTACTAATCTGGGTATTAAACTAGATTACACCTCCGTCTACCACCCACAAATCAACGGTCAAGTCGAATGCGCCAACGGTCTTATTATGAGCGGCATCAAGCCCAGACTAGTGCGGTCTTTAAAAGAATCAGACAAGCACTAGGTCAAGGAGCTCGACTCCATACTCTGGGGGCTGCGGACCACGCCCAATTGTACTACCGGGTACACACCCTTCTTCATGGTGTATGGTGCAGAGGCCGTATTGCCCTGCGATATTATTCACGACTCACCTAGAGTGCATATGTACGAAGAGAGAGAAGCCGAGATCGATCGACAGGACAACCTAGATGCCCTGGAGGAGGAACATGATGTTGCAAAAGCCCGTTCAGCAGTTTACCAACAGCAGGCTCGAAGATATCAAAGAAGAGAAGTACGGGCCAAGACTTACAACGTTGGCGAACTCATTCTATGGCTCCCGGAGAAGAAAAAGTACAAACTCAAGCCCAAATGGGAGGGTCCCTTCATAATTGACGAAGTTCTCACCGGAGGAGCGTACCGTCTTCGCAATGCATCAGACAATCGCCTCGAGCCGAACCCCTGGAACGCGGCCAAACTCCGGAGATTCTACGCCTAGAGCTACACCCCTTGTTCATCTCCTCCTCCCTTGTAGTTCCCATTATTTTTCATCTCTTTTCCGATTACTTTTTACTTTTTTCTCTTTAAAGCTTTGATGCGGCTGGACCGCACACCATTGGCACATACATCTTTCAACATGTACGCCACTTGTACCTGGGGGCTTCTCGGACAGAAGTTCTTTTCATTCCTTGAGCATCAAGCTCCTCACATATGAGTTTTTTCCATATGTACCTTTTCTCTGCCATTATATGCATCGATATGACTTTAGTTTTGGCCAAGCTGGGTTGCCTGGCTCCTGTGCTTATGCCCTATGTTCCCGTTAGTTCGGCTAGGGCAAAGGGGAGCACCTCTGCGATTGTTACCGCCGGGTCATCCGGATGTGTACCTCATACTGGGTGAAGCCGAAAGCTAGCGTTCTTAAGGGAATATTCGGTCGGTGAATTAAAGATGTTTTCTACACTCACTCCGTTGTGCACCCCCAGAAGTTATAAAAACCGTGGTGCTCACACCACAATTCGGACATGCACATTAAACGCATACACACCCAGGGAAAGGAACCCTTAACGGAACTATTCTCTCTGGAAGATGTTTCTTACCATATCAATGTAATATAACATAGCTAGCCGGATACAACTTGTCTGTTCAAGCAACTATGACCCCTACGCCTAGTTTTCCAGGCATACCCCGGCCTATTCGGCTGCGACGGTATTCGGAAACACTCCACACCTTCGGGACCGGAGGTTGAAGCGAAAAGGTCTGCCATGACAAATGATATATAATTCGGCTAGATGAGGAAAGTACATAGTCACTTGGACTCGAACACCTCCTCTTCTATACCTTCCAATAGGCAATCTAACTTACAATCCTATTGGGAGTATTTGGCGGCCACCTCTACTTGGTTATACACTAAACTTTTGGGAATTTCTTCCCCATTCGACCCTAGCAGTCTGGCACGAGCCATGTGATTAGGATCCAGCTTGGTATATCGCGTCTTCACCATGGCCCAGGCCTCTCGCGCGCCCTCCCGGCATGCCGATATCTTCCACAGCCGGATACGCCACCGTGCCCCCTTGAACAGCTCTACCAGCTCCTCCATGCTTCCTGGAGGGGGGTCGGATGGCCATAAAGCCTTGGCCACACTCCGCATCGCCTGCCGAGCTTGCTCGTGCAAACGCGACAACCCTTGCAATAGATCACTCGATGATCCAGACACCTCCTCTTCAGGGCGGTTGGTAAAAACACCTGCAATTACAGCTTAATCAGCTACAGTTACCTCCAAAGCTGTTATAAAACAACAGTGGACACATACTGAATATGCCACCTCGCAACTTCTTGTTCTCCTTCACGGAGTCAGCTGCTGAGCTCGCACATCTTTCAGTTCTTCGCCCAGTTTGGCATTCGAGTCCTGGAGTTTCTTCTTATTTTGGACGACTGTTGTCAATACACGCTCACCCGCCGCTAGTTGCCTTTTGGCTCCGCGTTCTTTGCTTCGAGCGGCATCCAGCTGCTCTTGTACTTGGTCTAATAGCCGAACGCAAAGATTAACACCCGGATCCGCACTATCGGTGTATCATTCTGAATTTTCGATAGAAGGAAACATTACCGGGACATGCCTTGTATTTCTCCAGTTCGGCATTGGCAGCAAGCAGCCGGCGCTGACACTTTTCCAGCTCCTGAGCTAGCTGGGTGTTCTTCTCTGTAAGCACCTGGTAACACATTGATCCTTAAATCAGTTGTTTCAACTCCTTTAAGGCTTGGGGGCTACTGGTTATCATAGTCAGACAAAATGAATTTACCTGCACATCTTTCAAATGTTGCTTTGTGGCCCTGTTAATCCCATCTTAGGCAGCTCAGATATACGCATCGGCTGAGTTGAAGGTGTTAAACGACTCCTCTGAAAAGCCAGGATCTTGTAAAATGGCCCGGCGTCGCCGATGATTCATCGCACTTTCCACTTCCGAGTTGGTAACAGATACATCATCCGAGTCCTCGGCTGGAGGACAGTCCGGTTTCGCCTCCGTATCAGCCCTCGTCTTCATGGTAGGATTTGAATCCTGGCTGCGGGAAGTATGGCTGCTCGATCCTCCAGATACAGTCCGGCGCATCTTTCTCCTGACACATAGATAACAGGAAGGTCACGGTTGGGCGTGACTGCTTAGGTGCATGTTGGCGGATTCATACCTCTTCGATGAAGGCACGACCCTATCTTCGTTTGCCTTCCTCTTGGAAGGCTCGCCTGGCGTGGGGGACACACTCTTCGGAGGTACCCTGGGAGTAGTACGGCGCGCCAAACCCTTCCCCTTTAGAGCACATGACGGTGCGGTGGGTAAGAAGGAAGGAGAAATCTCTTTTTGAATAAGGTGTTTTCAGATCACTTACGTGTGAAGCTGGAAGAAGACCGGGGTAGTCGGCGATGATGTCCACCTCTGTGCCATCATAGCTCGTCTGGTAAAACACGCCCTCCACAAGCACCACAAATATCTCCGGATCCTCTTCGAACCCAGGATCAAGCTCCTAGTTATGATCCTCCGGCTGTGGGGCGGGACTACAAAATCCCTCGGTGACTTTTTGCCAGTGCTGTCATAGGCAGACAATGTTAAAAAGTTTATCAAAGGCAATCCGGAGATGGAAGGAGTAAAAACAGAGGGGTCAGGCCTTACCCAGCTGGGAGAGCTATACATAGAATACCCATCTCTGAATTTGATGTGGAGAAATTCCTTTTCCTCCCCTTTGAACAGTTCGGCTAATGTTTTAGCCAAAGCAGCAGGGGTATCCGGACCTTTCCGGCCGTAGCGAGAGGCATTGTCCTCCCCATTGAAGTGACACATTGGGAGCCCTCTGTATTGGAGTGGCTGAACCCCTCGCGTTATGGAAATCACCATAACCTCAACTATTGTGAGTCCGGACTGAGTGAGATCTTTCATCCTCCTCATCAGCTGACGAACCTCCGCGCCATCTAACTCTTTGAGACTCCGGGGACGCCAACTGTGGCATTTCTTCAGTGGGACGCGCGCAAATTCGGGAAGACCCTTTTGAACTGGGTCGGGAAGCGCAACATCCTCCATATAAAACCATTCGGAGGGCCAGTCATCATATGCCTTCCTTAGTGTACCGGATGGGTATCTGGTATCGGTGACACGCCATACTTCGGCACCGCCCACTTGAAATATTGACCCTTCGTGATTACGCGGGACGAGACAAAACAGCTTCCTCCACAACTCGAAATGAGCCTCGACGCCCAGGAAAAGTTTGCATAAAGCAACGTAACCCGCAATGTGCAGAATAGAGGGCGGAGTAAAGTTGTGCAGCTGGAGGCCGTAGTACTCCAGGAGCCCTCAGAGGAACAGATGGATAGGAAATCCAACGCCTCTTAACAGGTAGGGGACCAAACACACTCGCTCTCCCCCGGACAGATTGGGGAAGTCCTCTGCCTGAGTCCCCTCATTGAAGGAAGTTGGCGCAAGGTCACAACAGGGACTAGATCTGCTCGTCCTGCCTGTTCGAGCAGGGCTAGTTTCTCCAGGAGCCCTCAGAGAAACTAGCCCTACTTGAAGAGGGACTAGATCTGCGTGTGGAAGGTATCCCTGCGTTTGCAACTTCGTCAAATGGCTATAAGACACGGAACACTTCTCCCACTCGCCTTTCTCTGGGCTGGGACAAGCGGAGGAGCTAGGGACGCTAGCCATGATGGAATGGTTTCTCCTATGCAGTCTCTGGGGATTTCTTCTATGCAATGCTGAATGGATCTAGGATCCAATCTCGTTAAATAGGCACTCTTCCTCGCATGGATGAGGTGTTATTCGCAAAAAACACCCAGACTTTCCACATTCACTCGACACGTGGAGGTTGAAGATTATTCAACGCACAGAAGCCAAGGAGGCGACATTAGGGTCAATGGCCGAATACAGTACTTGGAGATCATTGAAGGGGAACCTTCCTTGCAATGCCGAAGACAACATGTGTGTCGAGCACTTTGCTATTGAAGACTGGTTCGGGGGCTACTGAGGGAGTCCTAGACTAAGGGATCCTCGGGCGTCCGGCCTGTTATCTATGGGCCGGACTGATGGGCTGTGAAGACATGAAGACCGAAGACTGCACCATGTCCGGATTGGACTCTACTTGGCGTGGAAGGCAAGCTTGGCAACCGAAGATTCCTTCTTATGTAACCGACTCCATGTAAACCCTAGATCCCCTCGATGTCTATATAAACCATAGGGGATAGTCCAGAAAGGACAATACATATACTCATTAGCATATTCATAGGCTAGACTTCTAGGGTTTAGCCATTACGATCTCGTGGTAGATCAACTCTTCTAACACTCATATTCATCAAGATCAATCAAGCATGAAGTAGGGTATTACCTCCATAGAGAGGGCCTGAACCTTGGTAAACATCGTGTCCCATGTCTCCTGTTACCATTGATCCTAGACGCACAGTTCGGGACCCCCTACCCGAGATCCGCCAGTTTTGACACCGACACAGGGGGAAATGTTTTTTTCTCGAAATACGGTGGCCCGTCCGGTGGGTCCCCGTTATCAGGTGGAGGAATAATTATTTTGCGCGTAATAAGGAGGCAGTTCCTTGCTGCGGCCGTGGACCCAGCTGTCAGCCTCTCCACGTACAGTCCACGTCCGATGGAAGCCGTTCCTTGACCACGTTGACCACGCCATGCCGAGAGCACTAGGACGGTGGACGACGGCGAGGCCTAGGAAGGGGACGACACAGAGCCGGGGAAGACGCGACAGTGGAAGCCCGCGCGGAGAGGAGTACGAGGGTTCACTGGTTCTGCTGCGGTGTGAGGCTACCGTCGCCATAGGGCCTGGCGAGCGGTGGGAATAGTAGGGGGTGGTGAGGCCTCCGCGTCAGCACAGCCGGCCACGGGAGGCAGGAGCATGCGGCACGACCGACGCTGCTTTGGGCGGCTGGAGCAAGAAGACCAGAGGTTGAAGAAGCACTACGACCGTTGGATGGACATCGTACGGTCACTGGAGCTAAAATCGTGCATATTGACTAAGTTGACAAAGCCCTCCATCCCCTTCAACTTAGTAGGCCCACAAATCAGCCTCCCACTATACTGGGTCCCAGCTAGCAGGGGGAGTATTTTTTTTGTGCATAATAAGGAGGCACTTCCTTGCGTGCGAAGATATAGCTAGTGGGTCCGAGCTGTCAGCGGCGGTAACGTTTTTTCACGAAATACAGAGGCCCTTTCAGTGGGTCCCAGATGTGAGGTGGAGGAATCATTATTTTGCATGTAGTAAGGAGGCATTTCCTTGTGTGCGGCAGTGACCCAGCTGTCAGCCTCTCCACGTACAGTCCACTTCAGATGCATGTCGGTCATTGACCATGTTGACCAGGCCGCGCCGAGAGCACCAGGGCGGTGGATGACGGTGAGGCCTAGGAAGGGAATGACACAGAGCCAAGGAAGACTCAGTAGTTGTCTCCCACGTGGAGGGGAGTACGACTGTACGAGGGGTACTAGTTCGTCTACCGTCGCCAGAGAATAACAGCAGGTGTGAGTGAGTAGAGGGATGGCTAGGCCAGCGATGGGAGTACGGTGGGGCAGTGAGGCCTGCGTGGCAGCACAGTCGGCCGCGGGGAGGAGAGAGCAGGCAGTCCCGCCAGCGGTTGTTTGAGCGGCTGGAGCAGGAAGAGCAAAGATTGAAGAAGCACGACGGCCGTTGGATGGACATCCAACAGTCACTGCTTGTGCGTCAACCTTTTTCTAGGAAAGCCTCAAATCTGTGGAAAACATCATACAACCCATCTACCAATATTTCTAATAATTTACAGCCCCTTTGCTAATTCTTAAGGTTTTTTTGGATCCCATATTCTTTTTGTTAGCATTACAGCCCATATTGTGGCCACGGTAAAAAAATTATACGAAATTTTGCATATTTCGGTGCGGTCCGAACTGTTTTTAATCCTGAAATTGCGAGTCACGTTCAAACTGATTTTAAAAATAAATATATATCAATATAAAATCCAACAAATTGTCCACGCATAAAAATCAATGCAATATAAAATCTTGAAATGAAAAAAAGAAATTTGAAACTAATTGCCGGTTTGATGTGTTTTTAAAATGTACAGCCCATTTCTCATTACTGATAAGCCATTTTCTCGGCCATCCGAATGAAAGCACTCCTCGTCTTGAAAGATTTGCAGCCCAACAGGCCTGGCAAAGCAACTTACTTGGCAAATCACAAAAAAAACTGGGCTGTGGCCGTGGACCCAGCTGTCAGCCTCTCCACGTATAGTACTCTTCTGATGGAAGTCGGTCATTGACCACATTAACCACGCTGCACTGAGGGCACCAAGGCTGTGGACGACGGCGAGGCCTAGGAAGGGGACGACGCAGAGTTGGGGAAGACACGGCAGTGGATGCCCACGCGGAGAGGAGTATGAGGGTTCACTAGTTCGGCTGCGGTGTGAGGCTGCCGTCGCCGCAGGGTCTGGCTAGCAGTGGGAGTAGTAGGGGCGATGAGGCCTCAACGACAGCACAGCCGGCCACTGGAGGTATGAGCAGGCGGTCTCGCCGGCGCTGGTTTGGGCGGCTGGTGCAAGAAGAGCAACGATTGAAGAAGCAGCAGGACTGTTCAATTCAAATCCAACGGTTACTGCTGCTAGAATCGTTTCTTGACTAAGTTGACAAGCCACGCGTACGCGTCAACTTAGTAGGCCCATAGGTCAGCCTCCCAACCGGTGCGCCCCAAATGTCAGTGGGAGGAATCATTTTTTCGCGTAATAAGGAGACAGTTGATTGTGTGCGGCCAGGCCAGCGGAGGGAGTAGGGTGGGCCGGGGAAGCCTGTACGGCATCACAGCGGGCCACAAGAGGAGGGAGCGGGCAGTCCCGCCGGCGCTAGATTAGGCGGCTGGAGCAGGAAGATCAGAGATTGAAAAAGCACGTCGGCCATTGGATGGACATCCAACAGTCACTGCTGCTAGAATCGTGTGTTGACTCACAAAGCCTTGCGTAAACAAGTCAGCCTCGAAATTTGTGGCGTGTACAGCCCATTTTCTATTATTTTTATAATTTTTACTCATTTTCTAATTCATATGGAATTTATTGCAGCTTGTTTTCCATTTTTAGAATTGCTGCCCATTTTCTAGTTAGTACTAGGGTTAAAAAATTAACTAAATATGTGGGAAAATTTGAAAATTCGCAAATTTTTGCTGGGGAACAAAATATTATTAATCCAAAAATTAGTAGCCATACTAAAACAAATTTAAAAATAAATTAGTACTATGTCATGTTAAATCCAATGAAATACGTATAAGATATCAGTGAAGAACAAAAACAAAAAAAGAAACTAATATCCCATTTGCTTTTTTTTTTGGAATTTTCAACCCCTTTTGATATTACTTTTAACAGACACTGGCCATACTCTTTGGCCAGGCCGGAATGCATCCCTCCTCGTCTTGAAAGATTTGCAGCCCAGTAAGTCGGAGAAAACACATAGGCCTAGCTTGGGTATTCTTCAAAAAGAAATACTGGGCAACCTATTTTCCCAAAGAAAAAATTGTTGGGCTGGTCATGTTGTTAGACGGGCCACAGAGACCGCACAACCCAGTTTATAGCCTGCTCCTCCGACTTACTACTAAAAAAAGTTGTGCAATTCTGTCGTTAATTGACTATACGTTGAAAATGATGTGGGTCCCAGATATCAGCAGGGTGGATTAGAGTAAAAAACGAGGGGTTCATCTGAGTAGTAAAAGAGACGCTTGCTTGTGTTCAGGAGTGGACCTGGTGGGTCCGTGCTGTCATACTCACAACTACAGTCCTCTCCCGATTCACTATGTTGACAGGGACCGTTTCAAAAAAAACTATGTTGGCAGGGCCGGACGGCGGCGCCGCGGCGAGCGCACCAAGGCGGAGGATAAAGTGCTGCCGCCAATGTGCTGGGCTGGGTTGGACATTTTTATTGAAAAATAACAATGGACCGGATCTATTTACGACGTTGACTATGATTTGCATGGGTCCGCTGGTTGCAGGAAGAAAATGCTGGGAGGGTGAAGACTGGTCGCTATCTTTGCCGAAGAATAATATCGACTGAATGTAACGACACTATCATAGGAAATAATATCCTCCTGTTAAATCGTGAATTTAAAGAACTGGTGCATGAGCGTTTATCTTTATTTACTTATTTACTTATTTATGTCTAGGGGACCATAACCATGTACCTGGGCCGGATTCATGTGAGAGCCTCCCTTGCAGTTAATTATGGGCTTCTCTATTGGGCCTTCATCAGTGGGCTACATGTTATCAACAAGTGGAAAATGTGTTCCGTACGAAAAATAGTATGCACTACGTACAGTATGTGGCACTAAAGGATTGAACCGTGCAACGACTTCCAAAACATTGTGTTTGTCGTTCTAACAACACATTTATTCAACCAACAAACAAAATATACTACTGATTGTACATTGAAAAAAGCAGCAGCAGCAACAACCAGGGCTGGGGATGCAACAGAAGCAGTAAGCATGCTAGAAGATTCAAGACGCAGCACTCTCTTCCAAACCAAACATCAGCCATCATTACAAAAGGGCTACCAAAAAAGAACAAGTGTATGCATCAAACTAAATAATGATCCTACTACACCAAGTGTACACATCTAACTAACTGGCTCAGTTAGACGTTACTATTTATTAGGCTGTGGAGATTGGCTGACAGCTTGAACCAGATGGGTGCCTGACGGGGGAAACTACAGCCAGCAGGTCAAGGTCTGATACTTGCGACCCTCTCTCCTACTTTGGGCTGCAGAGCATGGCGGCACATATCAGGGTATGGTGCATGGAGAGACGCATGGTACGCTGTGTACACACAGTTTTTCTTGATGAACGAAACTGCGCTGCCATCATGATCCTTGTCGTCAGTTATCTCTTGGTTAATTGGATAATTCAGTCCGACGAATAGAGAGCGTGTACCAAGGCTACTTACCAACATCCAGTCAAAAATTCCTGAAGGCCCAGAGAAGTTGGGATCCTGCTCGAAGACCTTGCAGTAACTGTGATTGTATTCCGCGAAACAACACGTCTGGTACGTGTGAACGATCATCAATCGTTCATCGTCATCTGATCGAGAAAGGAACCACCTGCAACTGCCATGCCGCTTTTCTTTGAAAGGTTCTGGGATTAGGAAGGGTAGGCACACCAGGCGTCCTACAACGTTGGGTCATATCGAAGTCAGACAACTCACTTGAGTGATCACAGTGCTGGTACTCCCTACAGTACCTGCTACTATGCCCTAACTTGCTTGAGTAGAGTAGTAGTGTCGTAGGACTCTGCTCTACTACTAGCACCGGAGGAGTAGTATGTTCTAATCTAAAATAGTTACAAACTTCAATGCCCGAGCGTGGAACGACTACGAACTGCCATCGGTGCTAACTCCAATCCTGCAAGTCATGGATTTGTTTCTTTTTAACTTTCTGTACGAATCTATAGCCAGCCTGCAAGTCAAGTACACTGTACTGACAGTGGAACCCACAGAGTACTTGGAATAAAACATTAAGGATGCAATTAACTTTTTATAGAGGGAGAATCATACACGCAATTAACTCAAATGGATTGTACATGACTCTATTATTCTCCAATGGCCACCAGCAAATTTCCTCCCGCGGGCCGGAGTAGGTTTCTCGGTTTGCATGCGGGTTTAACAGAGGGGTTTGATGGAGGCGAGGAGGCATGTTCAGCCAGGCGTGCAGTGGAAGACGCAGTACTATTCGATTTGACAACTACAACTAGTATATTATAAAAAACAAAGAAGAGTAGTAGAGATAGACATAAGAATAGAGACTAGCGAGGAGCACCATCTACTGCTTCGTGGGCTACTCCTGCGCTCCATTCGGCGGCTGCAACGTCCCCTACAACCACTCCCTCCTGCACTCCATTCGGTGGGCGCTATTGAAATTTGGGGAGCGCACTCTCACGACTGCTAGCAGCGACGACTTCACCGACGACGACTTATTCCCCGACCTTGGCAACCTCTTCCTCAACGACATGGGCGACAACCTCAATGCCAATCGTGCTGCTCCCGTTGCACCGTATGTGTTTCTGTCCTTCGTGTTCGAAATCGTGGTAGAATTCATGTTTATAGTCTGTGTCCTAGATTCGATATGTTCATCTACTATGCTAGTCCGCATGATTAGTTTAATCTCTGCTATAGCCGTCATGATTTATTTTGTAGTAAATATCATAGTAACTTGCTCATATATTCAACTGGTGGAACATCCCGTACAGCCACTCCCGTTTCATGGAAGGCCTGGTTGATGCCTCCAAGGATCCCTTCGTCTACTGCTATGAGTGCCCGGTGATGTTTTGGGGCTCGCCGGCGGACATCGTGCATCACCTGACGCAGGCGTGCGGCAATCACTACTGGCCCTTGACGAAGAACATCAAGTATAAGAGGTGCTACCCGTTCATCGTGCCGGAATCGCTAGAGGATCAGCGCCGCCTGCTAGTCTCGGAGGAGGACGGTAGCGTCTTCCTCTTGATTATGGCCACCGGCGAGGCCCGCGCAGGCCGCCGCCATATCTCTGTAGTGTGCGTCAGGGGCGACGCCGCTGACACTGACACTGACACAAGGCCGATGTACGGGTGCGTGCTCACTATTACTACCCCTCGGAGGTACGTGGGCGGCGACACTGGCTACGTCAAGCTGACTTGGACTCTGCCCAGCTTGGACCTTCCTGCCGATGTGGACATGGAAGACGCATGGTATTATTTGACCCCCAACAATGTGCATGGGGACTCCAAGGTGGTTCACCTGGACATCTGCATTATTAAGTTAAATGTTGATCATTAGTCTTCGCTCAATGTAATCCGCTGTCTAAGCATGTGGAGACTTCCACGCATGATCTTGCTCTATTGGAGTATCGCGCATGAATAAAAGTGTATCCATTTATGGTTTAGTCTAGAATCTTCCATGTATGAATTTTTACTACAGTACTGGTGAAAGACTTATGATGAACCATTTCTTACATATCCTATGCCCCCTTCCAAGTCATCCTGATTTAATCCCTCCGTCTAGGTGTATAAGGGCATGGTTAATACTTAAATAGTATAGCCAACTGTTGACTATAAGAAAGTGCCATGTCATCTGTAGCCAACATGTATAACAATGGATACTCAAAAACTAATTCTTGAAGATCATTTCCTACAAAGCACTATAAGAGTTATTTCTTCACAAGTTTTGGATGCAGTTTGAACAGTTGAACGCTTTTGTTTGCAAAACATACTTTTTATCTATTTCACCCGGATGTTTGTGAGCTCTAGAGATGAGATAATATCGAACAAACCTATCGATACCCATTACACATGAGATGACCCCCACATCCTTTGTCAAAATAAACAACTCCCCGATCAATGCATTTCACTCTTCCGTGCAACGCACTGGCACCTTACTATAGATTAGTACGACCAAAAATTGAAATAACATTATATATAGTATGATAAATGATGATGCATGTCACCTAAAATTATATCATTGAAAACTATGTTCAAATACGAATCAAACAATATTGTTTTTGTTGACATGCACTAACATTTTGTCAGTTAAATCTTTAGTCAAATTCAATGGGGGATAAACCACGACCGATGTAGTAGTACTAGTGTAGAGCGCGGCGTTGCACAGGAGTCTCACCCCGCTCGTGGCGTGGCAGTAAAGCCGTCATATCACAAAACCCTACCACTCCCAGTAATAAGTGGCCTGGTAAAATAAACGGACAAGCAACCATCACATCCCTCCGTATTTTTTGCATTTCATCTCTCTGCATTTACTTTCTACGGTTCATCTCGCACACTCGATCCCTAGCTACTACTCCTAGTATCCCTAGCTACTACTCCTAGGGCCAGTTCTTCTGGCGGCTTCCCCAGCATTTCCCATAAGACTAGTCACAGTGGAGAGTAACATTAAGGCGCCTCACTCATTTATTTGGGCTTCTAAACTACTACTAGTAGTACCTCCATCCTGGTTTATTCCTCACCATTGTAATTTGTGCTAAATTTTGACCAAAGATTTAACTGATAAAATGTTAGTGCGTGTGACATGCACTAACATTTCATTAGTTAGATTTATGATCAAAATTTGACACAGATTACAATGGGGACCAATAAACCAGGACGGAGGTAGTAGTTATGGGATTACTAATCTAGAAGCCTAAAAGAACTGGCCCCTGGTACTCCTACTACTAGTAGTACTCAAGTTGGAATTCCAATTGCATGGCACAACTTGTTAGGCAAAAAATTCGATACAGGGTGTAGGAAGCGGTTTGGGAATTTGCATGCATTTCCAACCAGTGAGATACTCCGTACAAAGTACGACAGAGAAATAACCACCAAGAAGGAAGCTAAAAGTAAACAATCAAACGAGCATTTTTGCATTTGTTTTGCATTGAATCGTTTCACAAGCTTGACTAGTGCTGTTTTTCTACTTTTACAAAAACCGCATCATAATTATAAAACGTGCATTTGCACGTACATAAGTAATAGTAGTACTCCCTCCGTCTAGGTGTATAAGTCTTCCCTCCTTCTTGGTCACGGTGCACAACCAAATATGACTTATTGACCTGGACGGAGGGAGTAGCACAGTCTGCAAGCATATATAGAGAGAGACGTGTAGTGCGATAGTATATAGTAAAGTTTGTGCTATATGCATGTACTTGCAAAATGCGTATGAATACACAAGGTTTCCAAACTTTCCCTTTCACATACTTAATTAAGGACGCTAATAATTCCTGAACGTTCGGGATTTATCATTTGCGTCCCAAAACTAATGAGATTGCCTTATGAAACAAAAATTATACTCCTAAAAGCCACAGCGCTCGCAGGGGCGCTTGCGGCGCGCCACGAGTGCCTTGGTGCGCGGCCGTTTCCCAGTGCGCCGACACAACGCCTCTTCCTCAGCCTCGCAACTCGCGAGGTGCTGATTGGCGGCTTGCCGGCGGGCGAGCGCGATCTCACCGATGTGGTGATCCGGCGCCAACAGGTACCCCTCCTCGCTGGAAGCGTGCACCCGGTCCACGTAACGCCAAGCATAGATGAGGCGCTTGGGCCCGACTGCACTCAGGGCGTCGGCACGGGCATCCTCGCCACCCTCACGGCCCTCGTACGAGCCTTCTTCCAAAGAGCCAATTGCCTGACTCTCTCGGACGCGACATAGGCCTCCCAGGCAGCTTGTTCCGCGGTGCGCTTCTCTTCCTCGGCCTTCTTCTCCGCCTCTATTTTGGCGCGCTCTGCTGGAGGCAAAGCCTCCCACAAGGTGACATCCATTTCTTTCCAAAGCTCCTCAAGGCTGGGGGGGCTCGGCAGGTGGCGTGGCGTTCTCCTCATAGCGGGGAGCCGACGCGTCCTCTGATGCGCGTGCTGGACATATCGGGAACCCCGACGCGTCCACCTCGACGCGTCCTCCTCGACTAGTGGCGGCGAGGAGCGGAACAGCGACGTGTCGCGTCACGGCGAGTAGCGGAATGCCGGCGCGTCCTCCTCGAGTAGTGGCAGCGAGGAACAGAACGGCGACGCGTGACCGTCCGCGCAGTGCAGCGAGGGGCGCCTAGGGCTAGGGAGGGGCGATGCCATGGTGGTCGACGTGAGAGGGAGGGGGAGGAGATAGCGATGAACGTGAACATGAGGGGGAGGAGATAGCGGTGTCGTGGGAGGCGCAGTATTTATAGCGAGCAATGGCACACCTACGTAAGATATGGACTGAGCTGCACTGACTTAATTGCAGGTCCAGTTGCGTCACTGACATGTGAGCCAGACCCCTGTTGGGCCCATATGTCAGTGACCAAATGCACCTGCAGTTAAGTAATAGCTACGTGGGCATATTTGTTGGAGTAAATTACAGGGAAGGGAAGGGGTGGAAATATTGCTGGTCACAACGGATTGGACGAGCGCGGGGGAGGAGAGTCGTGCTTGCAGATTTTTTCCACATGGGGTGGAGTGGTGGGACCGCCAGAGGGAGAAGGAGAGTCTGGCAGGCATATTGTTTCCACACATGGAGAGGAAAAGATTTGGAGACGAACGGGCTTCCTGCAGGTATGGGGAACGGTGCATAATAAGTCTCATCTTGCATGCCGGGCTAGGTATAGTCTCAAGTCATTAAAAACATACACGCCCCACACATGTTCATATTTCAAGGTGCACTAAATTATTGCATGCGATGATTAAGGCTGGCCATAATGGTGGTATCTTAGCTGGTATCATGCACACGGGAATAGCAAACATGTTGATGTAGTAGTTTTTTTAATCAAAGAAGGATTTCCCCCTTCCGATTTTCATTACTGAAAACCAACATCTAAATCTAAACATAGTATTTTCCCTAGAACTACCAGGTTCAACATCTCACAACATAAACCCATACGACCATACGCCAAGGAGGTACGTAGTAGGTAGTACTATGAATTCCATTTTCGCTCCATACCAATCGTTCTAAAAACTACTTAGTAATTATAATGCACCATTGAAAATCGAAACTCTTAACCCCGTTAAAAAATGATATTTTAAACGTGGCTACTAGATCTGTGGAAACTGGCGAGCCACCGCCTCCAAGTCATTCACCTGTGGTCCCGACCATCAACTCCTACGGATCAAATTATCATGCGAGCTGACTATTCCTACAAAGGTGCGCTCCATGACGTACCCGGTACCCGCAAATGCAGCAATCGTGCACCTAGGGTTTTAGGGTTTATTTGTTAACGTTGCCTTTACGTAACACTCATGTGTGCGAGACAGCGAGAGACCGACTGCGTGTGTGCGCCTCTTCTCTTTGTATATGTACTCCACCGTTTGTCTGGTGTCAACAAAATTATAATAACTACTAGCAATGTGCCAATGCGTTGCCACATGATTTGAGTAGATTAATACATATTCACCGATTTGATAGAAAAAAAGTCTAGTTTTGAAATACGTATATCACTAAAAAATGTTATGTTTCACTCAAAATATATTCCTTTGGTGGTTTTGATGAGATAAGGGAGGAATGTTGTTGGTTTCAAGATTCGAGAAGTGGTATATCTCTAATTTCTACTCTTACTAGCAAGATGCCTGTGCGTTGCACGGAACATCAAGATCTTGTGGGAGAAAAGGATGAACGAGGGAAGGCCTTATCTGCAAATGTGGAGACGAGTGCGGGTAAATTTCCATAGTTTCGTTCCTATCCATCAGATATACATCGAACGGACTATATTGCAGGATAGCAGGTCCACCATCATCACTAACTCTGTTTTTTATCCCTACTCTTATAAAAAGCATAGTCGGTGATGATCGTGTGCCTGCCATCCTGCAATATAGGCCGTCCGATCTATATCTGACGGATAGGAAGGAAACTATGGCAATTTTGCAAAAAGATACCCACACCCCTCTCCACACATGCAAATAAGGCTTTCCCTTGTTCATCCTTTTCTCCCGCAAGATAAACTACTCATACAAATGCATCTTCATGTTCCGTGCAACGCATGGGCATCTTGCTAGTTGTTGCAAAAAGCCCATGTGTGTGTGAGAGAGAGAGAGGGAGAGAGGAGGAGGACGGAGTGCATGTGTGACAAAGACACAAAGAGTGTGTGTGCGAGAGGTATTAGCTTAAAATGAGGCGATAGTGTGTGTGTGCATGATCGAGAGGGCATGTCTCAAGAAGGGAAGAAAAATCTAAATAGATACAAGGAGCGGGAGAGAGACATGTATGCGATAGTGGAAGCACGAGTGTGTGGGTGTATAAACCTATCTAGAGGCTAGTCGATAAATGTTTGTGAGAGAAATACGAGACGGGGGTGCGAAAGCGAGAGTTTGTGTGAGAGAGAGAGACGGTAGTCGGGAAGAGGAGTGGAAGCAGGAGTTGTGTGTGTGAGAGAGAGAGAGGGGGGGGAGTTTGTCTAATTAGTATACAAATGAATAATGTCAGTCTGGGATGGAGACGAAAAGGAGACCGCAACAAATGCTGTGTCTACAGGAGAGAGAGAGAGTAATTTTAGTGGTATGATTCATATCTAGAGCCATATAGGGTATGAGAGAGAATCCCATAGAGAGAAAGACAAAGTGAAAGACGAGTGGAGACTGTGTGTATGGCGGTGAAAAAGAAAGCTTAGGTACCTAGTGATACGAGAGAACGGTAGAGACGTGAGAGATAATGAAAACCACGTAATGTATAACGATAGGGAGAGTGTGACACTTCTCAAGGGAGACGTCGAGAGACCATGTTTGCGAGGATAGGAGAAACATGAAGTGAGCGTGCGGGTGAGCTGGAGAAAAGAGAGTGATAGCTACATGAAGGAGCATACATGCAAGAGAGATGGGTATGAAAGGAGTGAACATAAAAGGGATTCAAATATTTGAATTCGAGATGATGATACATGTAATCCATACTCGAACCAAAATTGATCTATCAAACATGCATACTCATATGAATTCACGCGCATCTATGTTATTTAATATGTAGATATTACTGATCCATACATTTTAGTAGAACATAATTTGGTTTAATTTTTTGAATTCAACCTTATGATTTTGAGATCATTGTATTTGTAAATCATATTACACATATAAAGGAGCAGAATTCTTTGTTGTGCTTTTGAAAGTATATATTTAAAAATGATGTATATAGAATTTTATTCCAATCGAAAATGGATCCCGCCCGAAAAAATTAGAATACAAACGGGATTCGAATTGAGTTGGCACGGTAAACGTGCACTCTGCAAAATTTGAACGAAGCAGGGAAAGTCGCAGTAACCGCCCGAAACCAAAATCTGCGAGATGGAAATTACTATTGCCTATCCTTCCACGCAAAGCCTATCTGCTCGATTTATATAGGTTTCGATAGGGGTAGGTTTGTAGTTTCACTCGAACGTCACATAACCGCCTCTCACCCAGATTCATACACGGTGGGCGCCAAACACAGTGTGTCCTCGGCCGAAATCGACTCCCTCCCCGATTCATACACGGTGGGCGCCAAAAACAAACTCTCGTCGGCAAATATTTGGTGTATGCGAGATTACCATCCTATCCCCAACCAACTAATATTGCTGTGATGTACGAAATTTGAAACGGGGGCTAATTTTGTAAATTTCCTCGCAGTTGAGACAAGCGCGCCCTGAAGACGTGGTTCCCCCCTTCCTCTCCACCTCCATTTCCCCATTCGTACTCCGTGGGCGCCAAAACACCCTCTCCACCCCAGCCTCCTCCGTCCGCCACCCCATCCACCGCCGTCCTCCTCCACCATGTCGGGGCTGATACCTTGACGCCGCCATCCATTACAAGAGATCAACCTCTCTCATCCACGGCTTCGGACCGGGATCCTTGCATCCCGTCCTCCCGCTTCATCCCCGCCATCGTCCACCTTGCCGGCGCCGCTCCTACGACCGTCTCGTCCACTTCGCCCCGCCGCCACCGTCTACCCTCCTAGATCTTCTTCCACGCCGCCGATAGCCATCGCTACCGCAGCACCGTCAAATTCTCAACAGATGCACACGGCGCCGCACCAGAGGCGGTACTCTTTCGTATCTGCTCAACTTATTTATCGCAGCAACAAAATAGATCGCCACTGCTTTACTCGGATTTCTTGTCCATCACTTACTTGATAGTTCAGAGCAAACATTGGTCGCGGAGTTGCCTTTGTCCAGTTTGCACCTTCAGATCCGCCATGGCACGCTCAACACTATACTCCCAATGCTTATGGTTTTCGCCTTTTATATTCCACACTAGTTAAATCACACTAGACTAATTTTCAAAATTGGGTCAGTCAATTTTTCAGAGCTCGCCGGAGTTCGCCGATGCGAACGAAGGGGCTCGGGTGGGGACTTTGGTTGTTGGGGGCGGTGGTGGGGCCTCGCCGAACGAAGAAAACTCGACGTGGGTGGGGGCGAGGGTGGGGGTGTGGTGGTGGAGGAACACCGGCGGTGGGGCCGATGGTCCGGTCGGCGACCCGTGCGGTGTTCTATATGGGAAGAATCAGAGACGAGGAAGAAGAAGGGTTAGGAGACGTAGGATATTCATCCAACCGCCTGAAATGGTCGACTGACCCAAATGCAGACATGCCTTTATATTCAGTACCATCATCATACCTGCTTAGCACTGCTCCTGAATCCATCAAGCTAAACAACGTGCCAGTCATAATTCCAAACTTGTTGCTCAAGTACGAATCTGATATGATGCTGATATTACTAAAACATATAACATTTAATTGGTCAGCTAATGTTCCTATACTTTTGAAAAAGCATGTGCACCACATATAGAGAGACAGCGGGGAGTTGCTTTCTTAATGCGCTCTGGTTCATCATGTGTGAGCACTACGCAACGAACATTTTATTATCCAAAATCTGCTTGCTCTTCTTTAGCATGTTCCTCTTTCATTCTTCTTTAATAAGTATTCTCTCCGTTCCTAAATACAAGTCTTTGTATAGATTCCACCATGGACTACATATGGAGCAAAATGAGTGAATCTACACTCTAAAATGTATCCGGATACATCTGTATGTGATCCATAGTGGAAATCTCTACCAAGACTTATATTTTGGAATGGAGGAAGTATGGTAGTAGTACAGTATGTTCCTTGTAGTGAATATGAGCAGGGACATTTGCAGTGTCGAGGTCTATACGGTCGGTTGGTATGGACACTTTGAACTCGTCGGGCCTCTTTGATTCGTAGGATTTTGTAAACATGTGAATATGATTTGTAGTGGCCTGCCCACTTGAATCCTACAAGAATAGCAAGGAAATGCGGGGAGTTGTGTTGCCTTTGAGAGTTACATTGATATTAACGGTACCGCACCTTCAGTTGAAGAGAGCTGGTATCCGAAGGCTTTCTAGCCGTACCGGCAATACTAGCACATATATTCCAGCAAGTTCCACTTTGCTGATTTTACTCTGATGCTTACGGTTTTCCCGTTATATCTACACTATGATCTGTGTAGCTGCTTTGTGTCGCAGTAGCAGCAGTCCACTCTTGAAGCTAAACACCGCAATGACTTACAAAATTGGCACCAAGGCATTGAGTGCCATTCTGGATGCAATGAAACTCATACGCTCACCACCTGTTGATTCTTGTTCAGAATATGATCCTAATGACTATTCTAACCTCGAGGAGTCAAAGGCAGATGGCCTGTCCTGTTCACCCATCAAGGTTCCTGTTCTAATTTGGCAAGGTTTTATTGATTGCGTGTATCTTGCGTATGTTGTCTTGCATTTCTTCTACTTTGTTGCACCGCCATCTACTTAGTTTACTCATCATATATGTCGAGATGCCATGCCCATCCATTATCAATACATATTCCATCTGTCATCATACCATGTTTTTCCACTCAAATGTTGTTCTTGTGCATCAGACATCAAAAAGGAAGAGGGTGATTGCCGAACCTGAGGGAGCACCAGCAAAGTCCTTCAAAAAACATGGTTGTGCCGGAGAAATCAGATAGCACCCCACTTATATTGGCTGTACAACCAGTGACACAAAACGTAGGACTGACTCCAGCAGACTGTACCCATACTTCACTGGCCACACCACTAGCCGCACCACACAGGACCTACACTCCAACAAAAGGTATGCCGATTTCAGTTGCCATAGCACCAGCCGTACCACAGAAAAATCCCACTCCAGCAAAAAGTACAGCAAGTCCACCGGCCAAAAACCTATCCCAACTGCAGAGATGGACAATTCCTACAGATTGGAACCCCATTCCAGTTATTCCCAGTTTAAAAGACAATGCTTTCAATGTTGTTAGGGACTACGTGCATATATTCCCATCATGGGAAGATTATAGTGAAGACAAACACCATTTTCACATCTTCCTGTCCCTCTTATGTGTAAGTGCTATTATTCATGGTGATTATTTTCCTGTTTTTCTGCTGATTGAACACATCAATGATTTACATTACATTGTTGTAAGTAGGCGAGGGTCAATTTGGATAGTCATGACGAGCAAATCTTGCTTGCGCTTTTCAAGGAACCATTGCAGCAGTATCGGTGTTACCTGAGGAAATCACACTTTGATGGCAAGTCTATAAATGAATTTCTAGTGAAGTCTCATGTGCTAAACTTAGGAGACATTGAATGGAAAAACCTTGTTATGCACTGGTCTCGTTCCGAGGATGAGGTACTGTCTATGATATCGCATGACAATTTGAACTTCTACTTTTCTGCATGTGCCTTACGGATCTTTTTTGCAGGAAATCTGCTCGAAAAAGAATTTCGGTTTGAAAAGAACGACATGATATTGCAAATATGTTGCCCGCTGCTTTGCTCTTGTTAGTACCTGTTGTCCTGTATCACTATACTTGCATACATACCTGGTTCATTATGTGACAGCTGTATGCATGATAGCTGGCTTATCAATTGTTCGCTCCAAATTATCTGATCTATATGAATGGTTACATTAGTGTAGAATATATCCAATGCCAATGAATTTTTTTAGCTCTGCATTGTTCTTGTAAGTACCTACTGTCCTTTATCAGTGTACTTATATTGACAGGTAGTTGTTCATGTACCATCACTCTACAACTTATTTTCCTTTGCCCTCCATTTTCTACACATAAGATCTATATTTACTCTTACCATAAGGTTGGATAACACCGATGGTACTGAAGAAGTTTAGCTCTGCATTGCTCTTGGCTGTACCTTTTGCCTGTATCAATGTACTTACATTTATAGCTACTTGGTTATGTAGCATCACTCTTCATCTTATCTTAAATATTCTTCATTTTTTCTTATATTGTCACATCTATATTTACTCTTAACAAAATGTAGAATGAAGGCAATGCTTATGAAGAAGATTCTGTGGTAAACTTCTTGAATTGCCCCCCCCCATCAGCATGGACAAGGGCTTTATAGAGCCTGCCTTCATCAATAATGTAAGTTTGTCCTTCTCAAGCCTTCAAACTTTGTTGTGTATATTTGGTTAGGCATGACTGCAACAGCTGTTTATTTTTGGTGTTTGCATCAAATTGCATGTTTAAAGTATATTATGTACTCCAGTTCATAAACAAAAGTTTGTCCTTGTCAATTTAAGTTTTCAGTTGTACAACCAAGTTCCTTCTTCATACCATGTAAATTAAACTATACAGAGCAAGTGATCTTATTTTGCCAATCTGAAATGGGATAAATTGATAGCACACTAACCATTGATACTTATGAGTTCTTGATCTGTAATCCAGTGGTGTCGTGAAGCTGCCAACTCCTTCACAATGTCATTTCCTGCCATGTCTTGACCTGAACAATACCATATTGTGTTAATGCTATTTTAAACTATGTCACTTTATTCGTCAGTAAGAAATGTGATGAATTGTCAGCACTGATACTTATATGTGCAAAACCTGTCATTTGTCTGCTTGTTTATCTTTTAGAGTGAGGAGGATATAAGTGTCAAACAAGTGCAGTCTCACCAGCATGCTCAGCTGCTTGCGCTGCAGCTCCCGAGCAGGGCTAACCTTTCTCGAACTCTATTGAAGTGCTGTCAGTTTTGTATATTATTTTGTCGGCGTGTTTAGTTGCACTGGTGGCGATCTTTGATGCCCGGTGTATGTAATCTGTTGTCTGCTTGTGCTTTATTATCATAGTGGCGAACTATGATGCCCAGTGGATGTAATATGCCGTAATTTCTTTATTGTATAGTCTAGGTTTTTTCTTATTCACGATGCTGCAGTTATTTTACTGTATATATATATCCTGTCTTCGAAGTAAACCGGCCAAACCGTAAAATTACGGTACATAATCGGGTTGTCATGCAAATCACCATGTATGATCCGCATCATGGGCCTCGTCATCTTGGTCCGTTAACAGGCCTAAATGTAAACTGGCCCACTAGTAGATTCGAGCCTTTAATAGGCCGAGTAAACCGCCGGCCCTATTTTCCCAAGAAAACTCAATGGGCCTTTAGGAGGCTGAAAAGTAGGTTGGTCCTGAAACGTGCCGAACAGCTCACGGGCCGACAGCAGGCCGAAATAGACTCCGACCCATGAATGTGCCAATCAAATCATGGGCTTATAACAGGACAAAATTGTCTCGGTCCTTGTTTGGCCCAATCAAATTATCGGCTGTGAGCAGGCCGGATGCAAACCGGGTTGTAGTTAGGCCCAACTATATGACGGGCTTTTAACATGCCGAAATTAATATAGGGCCGAAATGTTAAACGAACCCTTAACAGGCCGAAACTAATATCAGGCCGAATTACTAAATGGGCCTTTAGCAAATGGGCCCAAAAGCGTAGCGTCCAGTTGACGGGCCAAATCTGATATGGGCCATAATTGAGCCCAAAGCCTCTTAAAGGGCCGGACCTGATGGGCCATAATTGAGCCCAAAGCCTCTTAAAGGGCCGGACCTGATCTGGGCCGTAATTTGGCCAGAACATGGTAGGCTTTTAATGGGACGGATCTCATATGGGCCATTATTAAGCCCGGAACGTGGCAGGCCATTAATGGACCGGATCAAATATGGGTCGGCATTTGGCCCACAACATGGCAACCAGTTAATGGGCCGACCTACTAGGGTTCTCAAAATCTTATGGGCCTACAGCTGGGCTGGCCCATTAATGTTGGCGAAATCTCGTGGGCCTTTAGCTGGGCGGCCCATTATGGTCCACAAAAATCTTGTGGGCCTTCACCTGGGCCGGCCCATTATGGCCCGCAAAAATCTTATGGGCCTTTAGCTGGGCCGTCCCATTATGGTCCGCAAAATCTTGTGGGCCTTTAGTTGGGTCGGCCCATTTAAACTTTATGGGCCACTTTTGGGCCGGTCCACGTGTTAACATATCATAGGCGCATCTCGCCCATTGGATGAGTGACACCTGTGCCAACACGGAGCTGACACGTGTTTCCTCCAGCCAATGATGATTTTACACGTGGAAAATCCCCATTGGTCGGGGCTGTTAACGGGTTATCGGATCCAAAACCGGACCCGATAGCTTAACGGAGTTCCGTTACGGTGGATGCCACGTGTCGGTCACCCTTGATGAAAGCACTTCTGTGACGCGCGACTTATCGTCATGGAAGTGGAAACTTCCGTGATGATAATTTTGGTAATGTCATGGAACACTTCTACGACAGCACATGTATGACTATCTTGATTCTGTCATAAATTTGTCATGGATGTACATGCATGACAGAAAACGTGACCTACTGTGACAAACACGTATCATCACGGAAGTGTATTTTTTTAGTATAAGGAAATAAATAATAACTTTATTATTGCCTCTAGGGCCGGCCCAAATGCCATCAGCCAAATTAGAAGGTAGTATGCAGGCGGAGAGTTACCCCGGTCATAGCGCGGCAGTAATGAGCCGTCGTATCACAAAACACCACCTCCCCGTAGTCTAAGTTTGACGGACGAAGTAACCATCATTTCACTCTTAGCTGAATCTCCTTCTCCCTCACCATCTTCAAGAAAGCCAACACTCACATCTGCCACTGTTCTTCTCTCCCAACGAAGGGAAGGTAAGCGGATCCGTGATGTTGGTATATTTTCATGCAGAGAAAAAAAGAACTTTTGCAAAGCAGTAACCGATCCTCACTCTCTTTTTTGTTTCATTGCCATTGCAATTGTGTTTTCCTTTCAGTGGTCTCCTACTATTTGTCAGTTTCATGATGGGCCAAGGAGAACCATGCAAAGATCTTCCGATATTGGAGCAGACGCGGTAGGCTGATCCCCACGAGATAGAGAGCTCCAAGAAGATGGAGGCAGCCACCGAGCCGATCCTAGATACACTCATGGCCACTACCGAGATGGTCAACGCCCCGTTTGAGGTTATAGCCCCCGTGGCCCTGCAGGAGCAGTTTTCCCCCTTCGAGGATGTGTCCCCCCCCCCCACGCAGAGCTGCCCAAGGTGATTTTCTTCTTTACGGATCTCGATTGTGGTTTTTCATCTAAGTATGTGGTGATGAATAATGCAAAATTCTATTAGCTTCGATGCCATGTTATACATAGTGGTTTAAATATCTTGTGTTTCTTATACTGGAAAGTAATTCAGAATTTGTTTCTGTTCCAATTAGAGCCCTGATGCAGACAAGGATTGTGTGGTTGTACATGTCACTCGCTATGAGGCGGATGACCTGAATATACGCACTAGGAAAACAGAGTTCTTAGGTTGTCGGGTCTCGGAAGCCATTTGCACTTATACCGATGTCGAGTTGTATTCCAGCCACACTGTTGTCAGGCGTGTTGTCCAGGGTGTACTGAAGCACAAGAAGTTCAAAGCTACTCCTTCGTTTGTGAGGCATACTCTTCTTGTCAAGATTATGCGGGAAGATGATGTGGCATGCCTCCACAAACAAGTTTATGAGTGGCAAGGCCACAAGGTTATCGTCATGAAGGTTCACAGGATTGAGCTGCTGCCAGAGGTCCTCGATGATGTTCATGGAAAGGTTCGTCTTGTGTCCAACCCAAACTAGATCGAGGCATGAAATAGTTGCCCCAGCTAGTGTTTAATAGTAGTTTAGATTGTTTCTAATTATCCAAACCTTGCCTACTATCGAGCCCTCTAGGGCTAGTACTCTGTTTGAATCCATCTATGGGAACTGTTGCTACTTTTGTGTGCCCGTGAATCATGTGAGAACCATCATAATTGTTGCCGAAACAGATGTGTCATGTCGTGGGATTGTCACGGCAGATGTTCTAGTGTGAGGACTTAGTTGTGGAGCCATCGCAACATAGTTAGCTTAAAGGGGTTAAAACGGACAAAGGACGCAAGGAATTATACTGGTTCAGCCCCTTGCGGTGAAGGTAAAGCCTACTCCAGTTATGATGTGATTGCTAGGGTTTCGATGACTAGGGAACGAATCCGCTTTGCCTGGCTCTCGGGTTGTTTTTTTCACTCCTTGAACCATCTCCGGGTCGTCCCTTTATATACACAGGTTGACGCCCGGCGGTTTACAGAATCTCAGCCGGCTCATAAATGTGTCCGGCTCGGTTTCTACTCTTCATATCTTACAACACAAGCTACACACCTTATGGCAGTTTATGTCTACGGGCCCTAATCCGCCTTTGGGCCCTGGGCTTTTAGACCTCCCATATTAAAGCGCCGTACTCCTTCTCTTCATGGGCTTCAATATGAATAACTCCTTACAGGTATAACCCGGCCCCTCCTGGGTGGTTTATACTCAGTAGTTATATCTCCAACATTAGGCCCCTAGATTGATTTGAACATGTTCATGTCAATCGTCTACACTTAGAAAAGCTTCCTCTTCAGTACCTTCGAGTAAACCTTGTAATCCTCCATGATGTCATCTTCCAGGATTATAATAAACCGCCATGACGTCACCTGTTCATTAAAAAACCGTATATACCTTACTTTTATTAATGAGCCTCCAAAAATCGAGGTGACAACTCTGGGACATATCCATTTTTTGGGCTTCCTCGATTCCCGCGCCTGTCACTTATCCCTTCGTCTTATAAATAGGGCCGAGGGTCCCTTTCTTTTTCTCCCCTTGCCCCTTCGTCTTTCTTCCTCCTCGCATCGCCTTAGCACTCGAGCACTGCCGCTGTCATCGACTTTCTCATCTGCCCCAATAACGACCGCTGCATCAACCTGATTCGACCAGAGAACTACGACACCTTTCCGCTTTTCAACAGCCTCGGTGAGTTCTTCTTTCCTTCCTCTGTAGATCCGTTTAGGGTTCGCACAGGCTCATGGAAGCTTCACGGTGTTCTTCCCTTGTCCTTCAGTATAGCCTGTATAATAAACTCCAAACGTGATACACTCTTATACGGTAGCCATGATAGTCCCTCTTTTGGCATCAGATCATCTCCTTTGCGTAGAAAGGCTCGATCTGGAACTTCATGAACTGCTCATGCACCAAATTTTAGGTCTAAATATTTTATTTTTCTTAACATGCGGTAGATCTGAAGTTCCAATGTGAAACTGTGAAACTTGTTCTTCTTCGCTTGGTCATTTTTCCGCTTCAGATCTATACTGTGATTCTTCATGTAGGCGGTTTATCTTTTAGAAAATAACCTGCCATATACCATTAGTCCCCTTGTAAACCGCCAATCGCTTTATCCTTTATACTAGCATTAATCTCCGGTTTAACAATTTTTGCATGCTGGAAAACCTTTTGTTTCTTAACCTGCGACGCTTTATGCTTGTCAACCATGACTCTTAAACCGGCAAAAACCTTCCTTCAGGTTGTCTAAGAAATGGCCAAGACCTTCCATGCTTGTAACTGGGTTCCATCTCGGATTAAGGAAGAAGATCTGAAAGGATGTGTTATCACTGGCGCTTTACCAAAGCAGAGTGAAATCCACTAGCGAGCCCCCGGTCCGAAAAATCCTCCTACATCCAAGGATGGCGAGATAGTTGTGTTTTTTGACCATCTGAGCCGTGGTTTTAAACCTCCCGGGTCCAAATTTTTCCGTGATGTGCTTGCCAGCTTCCAGATCCACCCTCAAGATATTGGACCTAACTCGGTATCCAATATTTGTAATTTTCAAGTGTTTTGCGAGGCTTATCTGCAAGAAGAACCGACTATTGAACTGTTCAGGGACTTTTTCTATTTAAACCTCCGCACCGAATTTGTAGATGGGCCCAATATTGAACTTGGCGGCATTTCAATTCAAAAAAGGAAAGATGTCAGCTTCCATCATGCCAAGCATCATAGTCATCCTAAGGATTGGAACCAGACTTGGTTCTATTGCAAAGATACTTCCCCTGAAGATGAGAATCCTCTGCCGGGTTATCGTCCTCACCGGCTTACCAACACACATCCATTTCCCCAAAGGTTGACTACAAAGGAACGGACCAAATATGCACCACAACTCGCCAAGCTCAGAGCCTTTGTGGCTAATGGTTTGACAGGAATTGACTTTGTTTGTTGTTGGATATCTTGGAGTATTTTGCCTTTAAGCTGTCGTCCCGGTTTAATGTGCGAATACACAGGGGACTTGAAAGACCCTCAACGGCACACTGACATTCAGTTAACTGATGCTGAAATCACTGAGGCTGCGAAAAATATACTGGATGAATCGGTGGCTGTTTGCAGCAAAACAGGGCTAAGTCCCTTCTGCATTTTGAATAAACCGACAGCTGAAAGAATTGTCTAACTCCTATTTGTACCTGATATTCCTAACTCTTTCTTATAACCTTTGTCAATCTTTGGCAGGGTGATGATCCGTTTTGGAAGAAGAAACCTCAGGATAAACCGGCAAAGACGCCTCGCCCCAAGACCAAGGTTACTAAAAGACCTGCCAAGAAATAAACTGCTGAATCCACTGGGCTGAACCTCGACGAGGATCTTCATAATCCAGACTCAGAGGTAGAACTTGTTTCTCTTGGTTCATTTTCCATACACCTCATTGACAACGACCCTTATCAGGAGGACATTGAAGCTAGTCGGGCTGAAGATGTAGAGGTAATTATTCTTTCCTCTGGTTCAGATCCTCACCCAACACAAAAAATCAGTTAAGCAAACCGGAAAGTAAAATTTTCACACCCTCTAGCTTATCTGGATCCCAACTTTCTTTTGAAGAAACAGCAGCATGAAGCTCGCCGCACAACCCGGCACATCGGCCATGTAGTTACTTCAGCCGGTTTACCAAACACTCCAACCCAGAAACGTCAATCAGAGGTCTCAGATATTTCTGATACTTCTTATCCCAAGGCAGGTTATTTCAGACAACCTCTTAATCTGCCTGATTCAAACTATCAGGGAACACCTCATTCATCATCCGACGAGTCAACGGCTACACAACTCCCTCCTCTCAAAACTGTTCCTGGGTGAGAACTTTAAACTTAACTCTTGATGCTTTATACTTTTTGTTATATTCGCCTTTATGTCTTTTCCTTTCAGAGCCAAGGCTAGGGCCAGCAAAAAGGCCAAATTGAATAATCCGGCTGATGATAACCCGGCTACTGAACCGGAACAGATCTCAGAGCAAGTTGAGTCGAATGCTGATGCTATGCATGATGATCCACCACCAGAACATCATGAAACATTTGTTGAACCAATGGAAGATGATCCCGCCGACCATGCTACTGACCCACCAAGTCCGGCCAAAGCTACAGATAAACCGCCAAGCCCAGCCAAAGCGGATGATGACCAATCAGATGATGTCCTTGTCACTAGCGTCGACCATACCACCCTTGGCAATCCTGTCGCTTTATCAAAGTATAGTGCCAAGGAAGAGTTTTCTGCTATGGACAAGGGCAAGTGGAAAACATATTTATCCAGCTATGCCCATCTCAATGCCCAAGAGATTCATTCTAGTTTCTTGAACCGCCTGTATACCAGCCGTGACTATGAAGCCGGTTTAGTAGGCCTGATGAAGGAGCGATATGAGATAAACACTGTTAACTCTTCATAATTGTTTCTCTTGTTCAGTTTCTAATATCAACTCCATCAGCCCCCCAAGGGTCGGTTTATGATATCAACATGAACTGGGACTTTGTAATACTTCAACTTTGCATGCGTAGCCCCCAAGGGCCGGTTTATCGTTTCAGGATGAACCGGGACTTTAAAGTATGAATCTTGCAACTTTTGCTTGTGTAGCCCCCAGGGATCGGTTTATACCTTTAGGATGAATCGGTACCTTTCTCTTATGAAGCTTCCAAATCTCTTAATAACCATCTTTGTAAACCGATTGATGAAGAAAAAATCCATACTTGTGGACTTGAGCAAATATACATTAGCCCCCAAGTGCCAAGTGTATAACTTGTTATATGCTTGGGACTTTCAAAATGTCAGTTGATAAAAGCCATATGCATTAGCCCCCAAGTGCCAAGTGTATAACCTGTTATGTGCTTGGGACTTCAAATATGCACTACTAACTCATTACATGTCACTTGCAGGCCGATCTGAGCCAAAAAGAATCTCAAATCGCGGACCTTCGGGAAAATATTAAGTCCCAGCAGGCACAAACTTCCAAGGCTAAAGAAGAACTGACGGGCGCTTTAGTAGCCATGGAAAAACTGAAAGAAGGCTTTAAAGGCGAACGAGCAGGATGGGACGCTGAAAAAGCAACTCTGCTAAAACGGGCAAAGGATGCTGAAGCAGCTCTTAAACCGGTAACAGAAGAGTTGACTGGCTTGAAGCGGCAAATCAATGCCATTACCACTGTTGTGTTTGGTAAGTACCTTTATGATAAGCTTCAACATGTATTATCCCATAAACTGTCGGTTTATCAATATGTTCAATCATGTAGGATCTCGCATTACCCACCTGGGCTCTGATATGCAGAAGAAGTTGAAGGCTGCCTATACTCTTATAGAGCAGTTATATACCGTCGCACAACGGATCATTTGCACTGCCGCTCATAACAAACCGCCCCCAAACCTGATCAAGGAAACCTTAGAAAAACTATCAATGCTGCCTACCCGGTTGGACAAGTTGAAAAGATCAGCTACAAGGGCAGGTGCTCTGACTGCGCTAATCCAGGCTAAAGCCTGGATACCCGATCTTGACTCGGCTGACATAGGACGCGGCTATCCCAGCATAAAGGAAGATGGGTCAGATGTTGACCTACGCTCCTGATGTTGACCCCTCCACCCTTATAAGCGACGAAGCTGTATTCAAGGCCCTAACTGGAATTGACTGGACCACCATTGATTTCCAGCCGCTGGGTAGAGACGAGGAGGGTGAACCGGTGCAGGATGATCCACAACCGTCAAGCCAGCCTGGCGAAGAGTCATGATCCGGAGGCCGGTTTAATCTTCTGCATACTGCAATACTTGCTGAAAAAAATTATCCTTTTGGGCATCAAAACGCCTTGTAATAGGCTAGTTTAAACACTTGGTCTGCTATGCCATCGTGCATATTCACTTTGCATGATATTGTTAATCTGCCATGATTTATGTTATGTCTGCTTATGATCCTTAGTAGCTTTATTTGCCATGTTTCTGCATATAACAAGTTGAAAAAGTGTCCTGGCGGTTTATCACCGGACAGGTCATAATGCCCCACATATAATCCGGGTTTATAACCAGGCTGTATTGAATGTCAATCAAACATGAAATATATCATACCTATGACATTGAATCACATTGTTAGCTAACCAACTTTCTATAATAAGGGTGATAACCCAAATCTTGAGTACTGACAACTCCTCCCTGTTTTGCTGGTTTACTGTAAAACCGGACCGGGTTGTGATAAACACCGGTTTGTTCGTATATCATACTGGCGACTTGTAGTCAAAGCCAGACTAGGTCAATCAACACCGGTTTATATCTGATTGTATACTGACAACTTATAATCGACAGTGAGGCCGGGTCAATAGATACCAGCAATATTCTCAATTTTTTCGGCCGACTTAGAGTCAACAGGCAGGCCGGGTCAAGAAACACCGGTTTAATATAAAACTGATCAAAAGAAATATCAAAAAAAGAGATTTCAGAAGAAAATATATAAAAAGGGCGAGGCTTTTCATGGGCTGCTAGGCCACTGAGTTAAACCATTTTACAAAGCCTTTATAAGATGGACCTCACATCAACCAATCGTCATTTTAACTATGACAAGTTTAGGGTCTTTATAAGATTGACTTGTCAAACGTTCGACGGGTCTACCAGGATTACCTGGACGGAGTATCTTACTTAAAAAAGGCAGGATAACCCGAGGTTTTAGGTGAATACACCTGGCTTCCAAGCCTGGCTTTTATAGCCTATTACAACGTTATAGACTCTTGGTTCTTGTAGACGCAAAGAGCCCCCTAGTAATATTTTGAGATGTGCTCAATGGGTGCCTATGTTTGAGTTGTGCTTTGCAACAGACTCTCTTCGGCTCCTTTTTGACCTTGGGTGGCAATCCCCCAAGTGTTTTTTTATGTGTGGCTTATGAGCCGGATCAATGGGTAATTAGAACTCCACTTTATAAAAAGAAGCCCCCATGTAACCAAAAATCTTTCAAAGAATAACAGCAGAGGCCCCGCTTTAGCAGGGATGCCGGTTTATTATATTGATCATCATAATATATACATTGTCAATAATATGTACATAAGAGGAGCCTATGGCTCAGGTGTAGTAAGGCCGAAGATGAGCTATATTCCATGGCCGATGGATCTTCTCTGATTTACGTGAGTCTTTGTGCTCTCGAATATCGATAAGGTACTATGACCCATTGTGTAGATTCTTTCTAACCACAAAAGGTCCTTCCCAAGGCGGGGATAACTTGTGCATATCAGTCTGATCCTGGATGAGCTGGAGCACCAGAACCCCTTCTTGAAACGTTCTGGTTTTAACCCGATGACTGTGATAATGACGCAGATCTTGCTGATAAATCACCGAACGCGCCGCTGCAATATCACGCTCCTCATCTAATAGGTCAAGTGCTTCCTGACGTGCCTTCTCATTGTCGGCTTCAACATAAGCCGCCACACGGGGTGAGTCGTGACGGATGTCACTAGGGAGAACCACCTCTGCTCCGTAAACCATGAAACATGGTGTATAACCCGTAGATCTGTTGGGCGTGGTATTGATACTCCATAACACATAAGGTAATTCCTCTACCCAACAACCTGGCGTCCACTTTAAAGGAACCATAAGCCGGGGCTTGATGCCTCTTAGGATCTCTTGATTGGCTCTCTCCGCTTGACCATTAGATTGGGGGTGAGCCATTGATGACACGTCAAGCCGGATGTGCTCACGTTGACAAAATTCTTCCATAGCACCCTTGGATAGATTAGTACCATTATCTGTTATGATGTTGTGTGGAAAACCAAACCGGAAAATCACCTTCTTGATGAATTGAACCGTCGTGGCTGCATCACACTTACTGACTGTCTCTGCCTCCACCCACTTAGTGAACTTATCAACCGCCACCAGAAGGTGGGTCTTCTTATCCTTGGACCTCTTAAAGGGCCCAACCATATCCAGCCCCCAAGTTGCAAACGGCCAAGTGATTGGAATCATCCTCAATTCTTGAGCCGGAACATGAGCGCGGAGTGCAAACTTCTGACAACCATCACACCTCTTTACCAAGTCCTCAGCATCAGCATGAGCCGTCAACCAATAGAAACCGTGACGAAAAGCTTTAGCTACCAAGGATTTTGAACTGGCATGGTGACCACAATCTCCTTTGTGGATCTCACGCAAAATCTCACAGCCTTCTTCAGGAGACACACAACGCTAAAACGCCCCTGTTACACTTCAATGATGCAATTCCCCATTGATAATGGCCATTGACTTGGATCGCCGGATTATCTGCCTGGCCAAAGTTTCATCCTCCGGTAACTCACCCCGGTTCATATATGCCAAGTATGGGACCGTCCAATCTGGGATGACATGGAGAGCTGCCATTAACTGAGCCTCCAGGTCAGGAATAGCCAAATCTTCCTCTGTAGGTAGCTTGACCGATGGGTTATGCAAAACATCCAGAAAAACATTGC
Source organism: Triticum urartu (assembly GCF_056163025.1). NCBI lineage: Eukaryota > Viridiplantae > Streptophyta > Magnoliopsida > Poales > Poaceae > Triticum > Triticum urartu. Next base: position 431,511,223 of record NC_141879.1, read on the forward strand.
GTGGAACCGGTTTACATTGGGAACCTAAACGGCTTAAAGCGTCCACCGCTTCATTCTTTCGCCGGTCCACATGGTCAACCTGATAACCCTTGAAGTGACCTGCAACAATATCTACTTCTCGATGATATGCTGCCATGAGTGGGTCCTTGTTATCCCAAGTACCAGATACTTCCTGAGCCACCAGGTCTAAGTCACCAAAGCACTTAACCCGGCTTAGATTCATCTCCTTAGCCATTCAAAGACCGTGGAGTAAAGCCTCATACTCAGCTGCATTGTTAGTGCAAGGGAACATTAAACGGAGAACATAACAAAACTTATCACCTCGTGGGGAAGTTAACATGACTCCAGCCCCCGAGCCCTCCAATTGTCTAGACCCATCAAAATGAATAGTCCAATAAGTGTTATCTGGCTTTTCTTCTGGTGCCTGTAACTTTGTCCAGTCATTGATGAAATCCACAAGTGCTTGGGACTTGATCGCTGTGCGAGGCATATATTTTAACCCATGGGGTCTAAGCTCAATGGCCCACTTGGCAACCCGGCCTGTTGCCTCCCTGTTTTGAATGATATCTCCCAAAGGGGCAGAACTGACCACAGTGATAGGATGACCCTGCAAATACTGCTTAAGCTTCCGGCCTGCCATGAAGACTCCATACACCAGTTTTTGCCAATGTGGGTACCTCTGTTTGGACTCAATGAGAACCTCACTGATATAATAAACCGGTCATTGAACCGGATATTCCTTGCCAACCTCCTTACATTCTACCACAATGGCCACACTGACAGCCCGGGCATTAGCTACCACATATAACAACAGCGGCTCTTTATTGACCGGAGCAGCAAGAACAGGTGGCTCGGCTAACTGCTTCTTCAAATCCTCAAATGCCGCATTAGCAGCATCACTCCAGACAAAATTGTATGTCTTCTTCATCATCTGATATAGAGGGATTGCTTTCTCTCCCAAACTGCTGATAAACCGGCTCAATGCTGCAATACGTCCCGCCAGACATTGAACATTGTTGATACATGCCGGTTTAGCCAGAGACGTAATAACTTTGATCTTTTCCGGATTAGCTTCAATACCCCTGTTAGACACTAGAAAACCCAAGAGCTTGCCTGCTGGAACACCAAAAACACATTTGGCCGGATTAAGCATCATCTTATAGACCCGAAGATTATCAAAGGTTTCCTTCAAGTCAGCTATCAACGTCGCCTCCTTTCTGGACTTCACCACAAAATCATCCACATAAGCATGAACATTGCACCCATTCTGATCAGGAAGACAATTCTGCACACAACGCTGATAAGTCACCTGGGCGCTCTTGAGCCCAAAAGGCATAGATACATAGCAGAAGGCTCCAAAGGGAGTTATAAAAGTTGTCTTCTCCTAGTCCTTAACTGCCATTTTGATCTGATGATAACCAGAATAAGCATCCAGAAAGCTCAAATGCTCACAACCCGCCATAGCATCAATGATTTGATCAATATGGGGAAGAGCAAATGGATCAGCTAGACAAGCCTTGTTCAAATCTGTGTAGTCCACACACATACACCAAGTGCCGTTCTTCTTAAGTACTAGCACCGGGTTAGCTAACCACTCAGGGTGAAAAACCTCCACAATAAACCCTACTGCCAAGAGCCGGGCTACCTCCTCGCCAATAGCCTTGCACATTTCTTCATTGAAGCGGCGTAGAAACTGCCTGACCGGTTTAAACTTAGGATCAATATTAAGAGTGTGCTTAGCGAGTTCCCTCAGTACACCTGGCATGTTAGAATGTTTCCATGCAAAGATGTCCCGGTTCTCACGGATGAACTAGATGAGTGTGCTTTCCTATTTCGGATCCAGATTAGCACTGATGCTAAACTGCTTGGATGAATCGCCAGGGACAAAGTCAACCAGCTTCGTCTCCTCAGCCGATTTAAACTTCAAGGCCGGATCATGCTCTGTAGTTGGCTTTTTCAAAGAAGTCATATCAGCCGGATCAACATTTTCCTTGTAGAACTTCAACTCCTCGGTTGCACAAACCGACTTAGCATAAGCCGCATCACCTTCTTCACATTCCAAAGCAATCTTACGACTCCCATGTACCGTGATGGTTGCCTTATGACCCGGCATCTTGAGCTGCAGATAAACATAACAGGGCCTTGCCATGAACTTAGCGTACGCCGTCCGTCCAAACAGGGCATGATATGGGCTCTTGATTTTTACCACTTCAAAGGTCAATGTCTCTGATCTTGAATCATGATCATCTCCAAAAGCAACCTCCAGAGCTATCTTACCAACTGGATACGCCGATTTACCCGATACCACACCATGGAAAACAGTGTTCGACGGTTTAAGATTTTTATCTGTCAGCCCCATGTGACAGAAGGTTTCATAATAAAGGATATTGATACTGCTCCCTCCATCCATGAGCACCTTGGTAAACTTGTACCCCCCAATCTAAGGTGCCACCACCAATGCCAGATGACCCGGGTTATCAACCTGGGGTGGATCTCGACTCCACAAAATGGGTTGTTCAGACCAGCGGAGATAACGGGGCACTACCGGTTCAACGGAGTTTACTGCCCTTTTATGAAGCTTCTGATCACGCCTGCATAAGCTAGTGGTGAAGACATGATACTGCCCACTATTCAACTACTTTGGATTGCTCTAGTAACCCGATTGCTGTTGCTGCTGACTCCCCTGATGATTATAACCACCCTAGTTGCCTTGACTGCCTTGATTGCCATGTCCTCTTTGGTTTCCTTGAAATCCTGAACCGGAACTGCCTCCACCATAACCCGGCCCAGGGGAACCACCTCCTGAACCGCCGAGCGGTCCATGATCGTATTGAAAAAGATCCGAGTTTTTAAACTCCCGCATAATAAAACAATCATTCCAAAGGTGCATGGCTGGTCTCTCTCGCGTCTTGTGCCTTGGGCAGGGCTGGTTTGACAGGCGCTCAAGATTGACACTTGACCTCCACCCCGCGGGGGCAGTTTACCCTTGCGATGCTGATTATTATTCTGCATGTTGGTGTTAGCCACAAAATCCAAACAGTTATCTGCTTTGCGCTTACCGTTATTTCCATGACCCGCCGGGTTATGCTGTTGCCCCTTATTACTGCCACTCTTCTTTCCCTTCCCCGACTTTTCATCATCAGACTCAGGGTCCTTGGTACTATCAGAGTCGGCATACTTAACCAGAGCTGCCATAAGCGTTCCCATGTCATTGTAGTGACGCTTGAGTCGTCCCAATTTTAGCTTCAAAGGCATGAACTGGCAATTGCCCTCCAACGTTAAGACTGCTCTATCCGCGGTAATGCGGTCCGATGAATGCAAGATTTTCGAAACCTGGCGCACCCTACGGGTTGTCGATTCACCTTCTTCTTGGACACAGGCGACTAAGTCTACAATTGACATGGGATGCTTGCACGTGTCCTTGAAATTCTGGATAAACCGGGCCTTTAACGCAGCCCACGACCCGATGGAGTTAGCTGGCAAACTTTTCAGTCAAGTGCGAGCTGTTCCTTCCAACATCATGGTGAAGTACTTAGCAAAGGTTGCATCATCCACATCCAGCATCTCCATTGCCATCTCATAGCTTTCGATCCTTGACTCCGGGGGTAAATCGACAGTATAATTGGACACTTTGCAGGGTCCTTTGAAATCCTTGGGCAGCCGTACATTACGTAGAGCCGGGACGAGACACGGCACCCCCAAAGAGCTGGAGGTAACTCCTGGCTCCACCGACGTTGTTGGACGAACCAGAGTAAGCTGACGGGCTGCGTACTGCGCCGTTAACTCGGCTTCTCAACGCGCTCTGCCATGATCCACCAAATCCTGAGCATTAGTATCACCACCTGCCGGATTATGCCCTCGAGGCGGGTTACAGTCTCGTGCACTGCTTGATATGGCCGGTTCATCAAAGTGCCTGCTGTAAATCCGGCTTGGGCGGGGGTGGAATGAATCCTCTCGCGGATGTATGAATACGCCTGCTGCTGAGTCAAAGCTGTCTGCAGGAGCTCCCTAGCCCGTCGCGTCTGCATCGCTACGGGGGACTCACCTTCGACTGGGAGGGCTGCCAATCATGAAGCGGTAGCGACTATGTTATCCAGAGGATTGGAGTAATGACCCGGAGGCGTTGACACGCACTGTGAGGGGATATTTTGCCGAGGCAAATCCACTGTGCGCGGCTGAACCGGTGTCCCCATTCCAGGTGCTTCTACCCGGTTTACCACTGGCTGATTGCTGGTTCCTGCTCCTGGCGTGTTAAAGAGGTTCCTTGGCTCATAAACCGGAGGTAGGTGGGACCGGTACCTTCTTCTCATTACATCATTTGATTCGTTTTGATCTAGCATAAGCCGATAAGGCTGTGCATCCAACTCGGCCCGCTCCATAGCCATCCTGTCAGCTGCCAGGTCTGTCTTGGCTTGAGCTATCTGAGCCTTCACCTTCACGACTTCTGCATTGTGCTGATCCTGATTCACCCGATTAACCTCAGCCGCCAACAGTGTTGCCAAAGAGTCAAACAAATCGGACAAAACCTGAGCCGGCGGTGGCACAGGGCCTCCTGCCCCAGCTGATGTCGCTGCTGCTGAACCAGAGATCATTGCAGCCGCGGTTGAAGAATGCTGCGCCTGGTGTGTACCGGCCATGAAGATCGCAACTCGGCTCGGCGGATCAAGGGGGTCTGGAATACTATCGCCGTCGGAACAGCCCCCAAACCAGCCATCTTGCAGTTGGTATAATGACTCGGTCTCTCCGGTAGATGACTCGTCATCAGAGTAGATGACTGTTTCACCACCAGATATCGATCTATCATCAGATTCCGCTCCGTAGATGACTCCCACGAAGGCACGCTTCATGGCAGGCTGAACCCGCGCGGATCTCGGACGCTGAGCCGTTTCGACGATGTCGGTGCAGATGTCCGACTCAGGGCTCGGTTCGCCGATCTTGCCAATGAAGACGTGAATACCGCCGAAGGGGACCCGATATCTATACTCAATTGAACCGGCCTCAGGGCCCCAGCCTGCGTCATCAATTTAGAGCTTGCTGCGACGACTCTTGGTCATCCGGCCCACAATGTGTCCCTTGAGCCCTTCGAAGCTACCCTCTAAGAACTTGAAACCATCGTGTGATAGCCCCACGGTGGGCGCCAACTGTCGTGGGATTGTCACGGCAGATGCCCTAGTGTGAGGACTTAGTCATGGAGCCATCGCAACGTAGTTAGCTTAAAGGGGTTAAAGCGGACAAATGACACAAGGAATTATACTGGTTCGGCCCCTTGTGGTGAAGGTAAAGCCTACTCCAGCTATGATGGGATTGCTAGGGTTTCGATGACCAGGGAGTGAATCCGCTTTGCCTGGCTCTCGGGTTGTTGTTTTTCTCTCCTTGAACCGCCGCTGGGTCGTCCCTTTATATGCACAGGTTGACGCCCGGCGGTTTACAAAATCCCGGCCGGCTCGTAAACGTGTCTGACTCGGTTTCTACTCTTCCTATCTTAAAACACAAGCTACACACCTTATGGCGGTTTATGTCTACGGGCCCTAATCCCCCTTTGGGCCCTGGGCTTTTAGACCTCCCATATTAAAGCGTTGTACGCCCTTGTCTTCATGGGCTTCAATATGAATAACTCCTTACAGGTATAACCCGGCCCCTCCTAGGCAGTTTATACTCAGTAGTTATATCTCCAACACGTCCTCACTAGTTTTTTCATGAATATGGCATGGTAAGACATAAGTTGTCATGGTTTATCATACGAGCAGTGTGTGTTTGATGAAATAGAGTACTCGTTAGGGAACTATGTGCCGACGTATACATAAGTACTTGTAAACACTGTTGGTGCTACCCCACTTGTAAGCAGTTGTGCAAAACACGTCACATTGGCTCAACTCGCTTCAACACTAGGCTATCGACCAGCTAACAATCAATAATCTACTGCCTGACATATAAGCAACTACGTATCTTGTTACAATGGTTAATGCAGTTAACTGATGCCACAATGTAAATTCCAAACATTCACACGCTAGTCCAGTGTTCATGTGGAACACTTACATTAAACTCGGCTTCGTAAAAAACTTGAAAAGCATAAGTTAAGCAACATTATACATCTTAATGATTCATAGAACATAACAAACATATACTAGTTCATAGAAAAAGACAAAGTTGTGAGAAGGTTTACAAATCAGGAAAAATCAAGCAAGGCTTCTCTGAGCAAAGGGCCTCCCGGCAGGCTCAAATTTCCTGGAATTCACTCTGGTTTTTTCTTGTTGCCACCATCCATGGTTAGGTTCTCTCATTCCATAATAACCAATTATAATTGTGTTCTCAGCTGGAATGCTGAACTGAACCACGTAGTATACTGACCAGCTAAAATTCTTGTGCATTCCACTAAATTTAAGCACCGCAATTTGCAGAAATAAGCAGACCACAATGCCTCTTGTCCACGCACCTGTCCCAAAAACCTCCATGCAGTCGTGCCAGCTAGTCCTCGGTCCATGGATGAATTGGTAAAATGTGCATTCCAGACTAGGATGCAGTTATTTTTGCTCATCCATGCATTGCAATCAGGAAGTAAAATGTACGAATCAGCTTCTTTTATATTGCATTGGTCATTCTATCTAGTTACTACCAATGTAGGAATACCTGGAAGACGGGTGGTTAGAGGACGATGATACGTCTCCGTCGTATCTATAATTTTTAATTGTTCCATGCCAATGTTCTACAACTTTCATATACTTTTGGCAACTTTATACTATTTTTGGGACTAACATATTCATCCAGTGCCCAGTGCTAGTTCCTGTTTGTTGCATGTTTCTTGTTTCGCGGAATATCCATATCAAACGGAGTCCAAATAGGATAAAAACTGACGGAGATTTTTTTTGGAATATATATGATTTTTGGGAAGAAAAATCCACACGAGACGGTGCCCGAGGTGGCCACGAGGCAGGGGGGCGCGCCTGCCCCCCTGGGCGCGCCCTTGACCCTCGTGGGCCACCCATAAGGCGGTTGATGCCCTTCTTTCGCTGCAAGAAAGCTAATATCCGGATAGAGATCGTATTAAAATCAGCCCAATCAGAGTTACGGATATCCGGAATCTAAGAAACGGTGAAAGGGAAGAATCTGGGAACGCAGAAACAGAGAGAGACAGAGAGACAGATCAAATCTCGGAGGGGCTCTCGCCCCTCCCGTGCCATGGAGGCTATGGACCAGAGGGTAAACCCTTCTCCCATCTAGGGAGGAGGTCAAGGAAGAAGAAGAAGGAGGGGGGCTCTCTCCCCCTCACTTCCGGTGGCACCAGAGTGCCACCGGGGGCCATCATCATCACCGCGATCTACACCAACACCTCCGCCATCTTCACCAACATATCCATCACCTTCCTCCCTCTATCTATAGTGGTCCACTCTCCCGCAACCCGTTGTACCCTCTACTTGAACATGGTGCTTTATGCTTCATATTATTATCCAATGATGTGTTGCCATCCTATGATGTCTGAGTAGATTTTCGTTGTCCTATCGGTGGTTGATGAATTACTATGATTAATTTAATTTGCTTGTGGTTATGTTGCTGTCCTTTGGTGCCCATCATATGATTGCGCGCGTGGATCACACCCTAGGGTTAGTTGTATGTTGATAGAACTATGTATTGGAGGGCAAGAGTGACAGAAGCTTCAACCTAGCATAGAAATTGATGCATACGGGATTGAAGGGGGACCAATATACCTTAATGCTATGGTTGGGTTTTACCTTAATGAACATTAGTAGTTGCGGATGCTTGCTAATAGTTCCAATCATAAGTGCATAGAATTCCAAGTCAGGGATGACATGCTAGCAGTGGCCTCTCCCACATAATACGTGCTATCGGTCTAGTAAAGTAGTCAATTGCTTAGGGGTAATTTCGCAACTCCTACCACCTCTTTTCCACACTCGCTATATTTACTCTATTGTTTCTTTATCTAAACAGCCCCTACTTTTTATTTGCGTACTCTTTATTATCTTGCAAACCTATCCAACAACACCTACAAAGTACTTCTAGTTTCATACTTGTTCTAGGTAAAGCGAACATCAAGCGTGCGTAGAGTTGTATCGGTGGTCGATAGAACTTGAGGGAATATTTGTTCTGCCTTTAGCTCCTCGTTGGGTTCGACACTCTTACTTATTGAAAACTGTTGCGATCCCCTATACTTGTGGGTTATCAAGACCTTTTTCTGGCGCCGTTGCCGGGGAGCAATAGCGTGGGGTGAATATTCTCGTGTGTGCTTGTTTGCTTTATCACTAAGTAATTTTTATTCACTGTTCTTAGTTGTTCTTTATCTTTAGTTATGGATATGGAACACAAAATACCAAAAAAATTAGGTGTACTTGCTACTCATGGAGATGGGGAACCTCCTAAAACCCTCGATGCTAGTTATGTGAAAAATATTATGTACTACTTTAATAATCCTGAGAAAACCCCATTCAATTATGTAATGGGAGTAACGTTGGATCAACATGAATACTTTAGGGATTACCACTTGACACAAAAAGGGAAACTATTACGGGATCAAATTCATATATTGTATTGGTATGCTAGGCAACTATGCTTGAGATATGATTATACTTGTTGCTCTAAGGTGAAGGCTCCACACCTTCCCTTTTCATGTGAATTTAATGATAATGAAACCTTAGCTTCTTATGCTAATGGTATATATGATTACTATGATGTGGAACAAATAGAAGAATTTGTTGCTTTTAAGGGTGCTTATGAAATTGAATCTTTGTTTGAAAAGCATGAAGCTCATGATGATGATGTTTATAGGCCTGAAAATTTAGCTATCTTAAAATATTGCTATGATAATTATGAATATAATTCCTATATTAATGCGCTTATTGAGGAAGTCTCCGCTGTCCAAGAAGAGACTAATATTTTGCAGGAGCCTATGGAAGAAGAAATTGATGAAACTGTGAGCTCATTGGATGAAAAAGATGAGGAGGAGAGCGAAGAACAAAAGGAGGAAGAGCGGATTAGCTACCTGTGCCCACCTTCTAATGAGAGTAACTCTTCAACTCATACATTGTTTAATTTGCCTTCGTGCTTACCGAAGGATGATTGCTATGATGACTATTATGAACCCATTGATTCTCTTGAAATATCCCTTTTTGATGATGCTTACTATGCTTGTGGCCAAGATGCCAATATGAATTATGCTTATGGAGATGAAAACTTGCTATAGTTCCTTATGTTAAACATGAAATTGTTGCTATTGCACCCACACATGATAGTCATATTATCTTTTTGAATTCTCCCGACTACACTATATCGGAGAAGTTTGCCCTTATTAAGGATTATATTGATGGGTTGCCTTTTACCGTTACACATGATGATTTTGATAGATATAATATGCATGTTTTTGCTGCTCCTACTTGCAATTATTATGAGAGAGGAACTATATCTCGACCTCTCTATGTTTCCCACATGATAAAATTGCAAGAAACTGTTTATACTATGCATTGGCCTTTACTTTGTGTGCATGAATTGTTCTTTTATGACATGCCGATGCATAGGAAGAGAGTTAGACTTCGTTGTTGCATGATATATGTTACTTTGTGCTCAGTACTAAATTATAAATCATTGTTAATTAAAATTGGCTTTGATATACCTTGGGATCCAGGTGGATTCACTACTTGAGCACTATATGCTTAGCTTAATGGCTTTAAAGAAAGCACTGCCAGGGAGACAACCCGGAAGTTTTAGAGAGTCGTTTATTTCTGTTGAGTGCTTTTATAGAGTTTAAAAACAACAAAAATAAAGAGGGTAACCCAAAACTTTTTCAAAAAGGAAAGCGAAAGTGAGAAAGACAAGCATTGTTGAAGTGGGAGCTAGCCTTGAACTTTGTTCATGCTCATGGAAACTTTGTGAATCTTGATTACAGAAACTTTTCAATAAAAATAATTATCCCCTTGTATAATTCCATTGTATTATAAAAATAATGTGCCAAGGTTTGCCTTTAGGATGTTTACATTTGCTTGATGGTTTGTACGGTGCAGGACAGAAACTTTGGCTGTAGTGCGCGATTTTACTTTTTTTCTGGAACGTCAAATGGTTATGATTATTTTTGAACTATCTTCCTATAAAAATTGTTTATTTTTCCTAATTTTGGTAGAATGTTTCAAGTATCAGAAGTATGGTAAATGGTCAGATTGTTACAGACTATTCTGTTTTAGACAGATTCTGTTTTTGATGCATAGTTTGCTTGTTTTGATGAAACTATCGAATTATATCAGTGGATTAAGCCATGGAAAAGTTATATTACAGTAGACACAATGCAAAAACAAAATATGAATTGTTTTGCAAAAGCACTTAGAGTAGTGATTTGCTTTATTATACTAATGGATCTTACCGAGTTTTCTGTTGAAGTTTTGTGTGGATGAAGTGTTCAATGATCGAGAAGGTCTCGATGTGAGAAGAAGGAAGAGAGGCAAGAGCTCAAGCTTGCAGATGCCCGAGGCACCCCAAGTAAATATTCAAGGAGACTCAAGCGTCTAAGCTTGGTGATGCCCCGGAAGGCATCCCCTCTTTCTTCAACAAGTATCGGTATGTTTTCGGATTCGTTTCGTTCATGCGATATGTGCAATCTTGGAGCGTCTTTTGCATTTAGTTTTCATTTTTCTTTTATGCACCATGCTGGTATGAGATAGTCCTTGGTTGATTTATAGAATGCTCATTGCACTTCACTTATATATTTTGAGTATGGCTTTATAGAATGCTTCATGTGCTTCGCTTATATCATTTGAAGTTTGGATTGCCTGTTTCTCCTTACATAGAAAACCGCCATTTGTAGAATGCTCTTTTTCTTCACTTATATTTGTTAGAGCGTGGACATATCTTTTGTAGAAAGAATTAAACTCTCTTGCTTCACTTATATCTATTTAGAGAGATGACAGGAACTGGTCATTCACATGGTTAGTCATAAAATCCTACATAAAACTTGTAGATCACTGAATATGATATGTTTGATTCCTTGCAATAGTTTTGCTATATAAAGATGGTGATATTAGAGTCATGCTAGTGGGTAGTTGTGGATTGTAGAAATACTTGTGTTGAAGTTTGTGATTCCCATAGCATGCACGTATGGTGAACCGTTATGTAACGAATTCGGAGCATGATTTATTTATTGATTGTCTTCCTTATGAGTGGCGGTCGGGGACGAGCGATGGTCTTTTCCTACCAATCTATCCCCCTAGGAGCATGCACGTAGTACTTTGTTTCGATGACTAATAGATTTTTGCAATAAGTATGTGAGTTCTTAATGACTAATGTTGAGTCCATGGATTATATGCACTCTCACCCTTCCACCATTTCTAGCCTCTCTAGTATCGCGCAACTTTCGTCGGTACCTTAAACCCACCATATATCTTCCTCAAAACAGCCACCATACCTACCTATCATGGCATTTCCATAGCCATTCCGAGATATATTGCCATGCAACTTCCATCATCATCATATACATGACTTGAGCATTCATTGTCATATTGCTTTGCATGATCGTAAGATAGCTAGCATGATGTTTTCACGGCCTGTCTGTTTTTTATGTCATTGCTACGCTAGATCATTGCACATCCCAGTACACCGCCGGAGGCATCCATATAGAGTCATACTTTGTTCTAGACATTGAGTTGTAATATTGAGTTGTAAGTAAATAAAAGTGTGATGATCATCATTATTAGAGCATTGCCCCGGTGAGGAAAGGATGATGGAGACTATGATTCCCCCATAAGTCAGGATGAGACTCCGGACTTTACAAAAAAATAAAAGAGGCCAAAGAAGCCCAAAAAAAGAGGCCAAAGAAGCCCACCAAAAAATTAAAAAAAATAAAAACAAAAACAAAAAATGAGAGAAAAAGAGAGAAGGGGCAGTGCTACTATCCTTTTTCCACACTTGTGCTCGAAAGTAGCACCATGTTCTTCATATAGAGAGTCTCTTGAGTTATCACTTTCATATACTAGTGGGAATTTTCATTATAGAACTTGGCTTGTATATTCCGATGATGGGCTTCCACAAATGCCCGAGGTCTTCATGAGCAAGCAAGTTGGATGCACACCCACTTAGTTTCAGTTGGATCTTTCATACACTTATAGCTCTAGTGCATCCGTTGCATGGCAATCCCTACTCACTCACATTGATATCTATTGATGGGCATCTCCATAGCCCGTTGATACGCCTAGTTGATGTGAGACTATCTTCTCCTTTTTGTCTTCTCCACCATCATATTCTATTCCACCTATAGTGCTATGTCCATGGCTCACGCTCATGTATTGCGTGAAAGTTGAAAAGGTTTGAGAACATCAAAAGTATGAAACAATTGCTTGGCTTGTCATTGGGGTTGTGCATGATGTGAATATTTTGTGTGGTGAAGATGGAGCATAGCCAAACTATATGATTTTGTAGGGATAACTTTCTTTGGCCATGTTATTTTGAAAATACATGATTGCTTTATTAGTAGGCTTCAAGTATTATTGTTTTTATGTCAAATGATAGACTGTTGCTTTGAATCACTCGTATCTTAATATTCATGCCATGATTAGATATGTGATCAAGATTATGCTAGGTAGAATTCCACATCAAAAATTATCTTTTTATCATTTACCTACTCGAGGACGAGCAGGAATTAAGCTTGGGGATGCTGATACGTCTCCATCATATCTATAATTTTTGATTGTTCCATGCCAATATTCTACAACTTTCATATACTTTTGGCAACTTTTTATACTATTTTTGGGACTAACATATTGATCCAGTGCCCAGTGCCAGTTCCTGTTTGTTGCATTTTTTTTGTTTCGCAGAATATCCATCTCAAACAGAGTCCAAACGGGATAAAAACTGACGGAGATTTTTTCTAATATGTATGATTTTTGGGAAGAAAAATCCACACAAGACGGTGCCCAAGGTGGCCACGAGGCAGGGGGCGCGCCTGCCCCCCTGGGTGTGCCCCTGACCCTCGTGGGCCACCTGTAAGGCGGTTGATGCCCTTCTTTCGCCACAAGAAAGCTAATATCCGGATAGAGATCGTGTTAAAATTTCAGCCCAATCGGAGTTACAGATCTCCGGGAATATAAGAAACGGTGAAAGGGAAGAATTTGGGAACGCAGAAACAGAGAGAGACAGATCCAATCTCGGAGGGGCTCTCGCCCCTCCCGTGCCATGGAGGCCATGGACCAGAGGGGAAACCCTTCTCCCATCTAGGGAGGAGGTCAAGGAAGAAGAAGAAGAAGAAGGGGAGCTCTCTCCCCCTCGCTTCCGGTGGCACCGAAGTGCCACCGGGGGCCATCATCATCACCGCGATCTACACCAACACCTCCACCATCTTCACCAACATCTCCATCACCTTCCCCCCTCTATCTATAGCAGCCCACTCTCCCGCAACCCATTGTACCCTCTACTTGAACATGGTGCTTTATGCTTCATATTATTATCCAATGATGTGTTGCCATCCTATGATGTCTGAGTAGATTTTCGTTGTCCTATCTGTGGTTGATGAATTACTATGATTGATTTAATTTGCTTGTGGTTATGTTGCTGTCCTTTGGTGCCCATCATATGATTGCGCGTGTGGATCACACAATAGGGTTAGGTGTATGTTGATAGGACTATGTATTGGAGGGCAAGAGTGACAGAAGCTTCAACCTAGCATAGAAATTGATGCATTAGTAGTTGGGTTTTACCTTAATGAACATTAGTAGTTGCGGATGCTTGCTAATAGTTCCAATCATAAGTTCATAGAATTCCAAGTCAGGGATGACATGCTAGCAGTGGCCTCTCCCACATAATACTTGCTATCGGTCTAGTAAAGTAGTTAATTGCTTACGAGAAATTTCGCAACTCCTACCACCACTTTTCCACACTCGTTATATTTACTTTATTGTTTCTTTATCTAAACAGCCCCTAGCTTTTATTTACGTACTCTTTATTATCTTGCAAACCTATCCAACAACACCTACAAAGTACTTCTAGTTTCATACTTGTTCTAGGTAAAGCGAACATCAAGCGTGCGTAGAGTTGTATCGGTGGTCAATAGTACTTGAGGGAATATTTGTTCTGCCTTTAGCTCCTCGTTGGGTTCGACACTCTTACTTATCAAAAACTGTTGCGATCCCCTATACTTGTGGGTTATCAGACGACAGTTAGGAATAGCCATCTCATTTTGTGCAGTGATACTAAAACCGAGGTGTGTACTTTTGATTGCGCAGATAGAAACGATATGAAGACAGACATCCCTGGTTGCGTAAATATGAAATATGGTTATTTAAGAAGTGACGGTTATTGATACGTCTCCAACGTATCTATAATTTTTGATTGTCCAATGCTAGTATATTATCAACCTTGGATGTTTTATATGCATTTATATGCTATTTTATATGATTTTGGGACTAACCTATTAACCTAGAGCCCAGTGCGAGTTCTTGTTTTTTCCTTGTTTTTGAGTATCATAGAAAAGGAAAACCAAACGGAGTCCAATTGACCTGAAACTTCATGGAGCTTATTTTTGGACCAGAAGAAGGACATGGAGTAAAAGAGTTGGGCCAGAAGAGTCCCGGGCTGCCCACGAGGGTGGGGGCGCGCCCCTGCCTCGTGGACAGCCCGGGGACCCCCCCTGCCTTGTTCCCGACTCCAACACCTCTTATATAACCCAAAACTTCCAGAAAGAATCCGAGATCAGGAGTTCTGCCGCCAGAAGCCTCCGTAGCCATGGAAAACCAATCTAGACCCGTTTCGGCACCCTGCCGGAGGGGGGAATCCCTCTTCGGTGGCCGTATTCATCATCCCGGCGCTCTCCATGATGAGGAGGGAGTAGTTCACCCTCGGGGTTGAGGGTATGTACCACTAGCTATGTGTTTGATCTCTCTCTCTATCTCGTGTTCTTGAGTCGGCATGACCTTGATGTATCGCGATCTTTGCTATTATATTTGGATCTTATGATGTTTCTCCCCCTCTACTCTCTTGTGATGAATTGAGTTTTCCCTTGGAAGTTATCTTATCGGATTGACTCTTTAAGGATTTGAGAACACATGATGTATGTCTTGCATGTGCTTATCTGTGGTGACAATGGGATATCACGTGATCCACTTGATGTATGTTTTGGTGATCAACTTGCAAGTTCCGTGACCTTGTGAACTTATGCATAGGGGTTGGCACACGTTTTCGTCTTGACTCTAAGGTAGAAACTTTGGGGCACTCTTTGAAGTTCTTTGTGTTGGTTGAATAGGTGAATCTGAGATTGTGTGATGCATATCGTATAATCACCCACGGATACTTGAGGTGACATTGGAGTATATAGGTGACATTAGGGTTTTGGTTGATTTGCGTCTTAAGGTGTTATTTTACTACAAACTCTAGGGCTGTTTGTGACACTTATAGGAATAGCCCAATGGATTGATCGGAAAAAATAACTTTGAGGTGGTTTCGTACCCTACAATAATCTCTTCGTTTGTTCTCCGCTATTAGTGACTTTGGAGTGACTCTTTGTTGCATGTTGAGGGATATTTATATGATCCAATTATGTTATTATTGTTGAGAGAACTTGCACTAGTGAAAGTATGAACGCTAGGCCTTGTTTCCTAGCATTGCAATACCGTTTGTGCTCACTTTTACCACTTGCTACCTTGCTGTTTTTATATTTTCAGATTACAAAAACCATTATCTACTATCCATATTGCACTTGTATCACCATCTCTTCGCCAAACTAGTGCACCTATACAATTTACCATTGTATTGGGTGTGTTGGGGACACAAGAGACTCTTTGTTATTTGGTTGTAGGGTTGCTTGAGAGAGACCATCTTCATCCTACGCCTCCCACGGATTGATAAACCTTAGGTCATCCACTTCAGGTAAATTTGCTACTATCCTACAAACCTCTGCACTTGGAGGCCCAAAAACGTGTACAAGAAGAAGGTTGTGTAGTAGACATCGAGCTCTTTTCTAGCGCCGTTGCCGGGGAGGTTAGCGCTTGAAGGTATATCTTTAGATCTTGCAATCAAATATTTTTTTTCTTGTTTTATCACTAGTTTAGTCTATAAAAGAAAACTACAAAAAATGGAATTAAGGGTACCTCATATGCTTCATCTTTTTAATGTCTTCCATGAAAATAAGGATTTCGATAATTGTGCCAAATTGTTAGAAGAAGAATGCATTAGAATGTTTGGCACTAAATCTTTGTATGATGAGCATGATTGCAATGTTGTTAGTATGAATTCCTTGAATATCTATGATGCTAATGATATGCAAAGCCACAAGCTTGGGGATGCTATGTTTGATGAAGATGATATTTTTTGTCCCCCAAGTTTTGATGAGCATTTTTTTTATGATAGCATGCCTCCTATTTATGATGATTATATTGAGGAAAGTGGGTTTGGAAGAGTGTCAACTTTAGGAAGTAATGATCCCACTACTTTGGAGGGTGTTGAATCTTATTGTGATAATTATGAAAGTGGGTTCGGAGAGGTCATGACTTTAGTTAATGTTAATCCCACTATTTTGGAAGAGTGTCAACTTTGCATACATGTGGATCTGTTAAGAATATGTTTTGTGATAGATATATTGTTGAATTTTCTTATGATCCCACATGTAATTATTATGAGGGAGGAACATATTCTTGTAGGAATTGCAATAATATCAAGTTCCTCTCTATGCGTTGAAAATCTTGAAGATTTGCTTATTTTACCTTCCTATGCAAGTTGAGTCTTGTTCCCACAAGTTGTCTGCTCAAAAAATCCCTATGCATAGTAAGTGGGTTAGGATTAAATGTTCTAGTTATATTCTTCATGATGCTCTCTTTATGTTTCAATTCTTATCTTTTATGTGAGCATCATTGACATCATCATGCCTAGCTAGGAGCGTTAAACGATAGCGCTTGTTGGGAGGCAACCCAATTTTATTTTTGTTCCTTGCTTTTTGATCCTGTTTAGTAATAAATATTTCATCTACCTGCTGTTATGATTGAGTTTTTATTTCTTAACTAGTGTTTGTGCCAAGTAGAACCTTTGGGAAGACTTGGGGAAAGTCTTTGCGATCATCCTGTAAAAAACAGAAACTTTTGCGCTCACGATATTAGCTGCCATTTTGTACTGGAGAGTGCGATTAAGTTGATTCTTTTTGAAGATGATTAATAGACAAATTCCTCACGTCCATAAATTTATTTTAGAATTTTTGGGGTTCCATAAGTATACGTTTGATCCAGATTACTACAGACTGTTCTGTTTTTGACAGATTCTGTTTTCTATGTGTTATTTGCTTATTTTGATGAATCTATGAGTAGTATCGGAGGGTACGAACCATAGATAAGTTGGAATACAGTATATATTACACCAATATGAATTTAGAATGAGTTCACAACAGTACCTAAGTGGTGATTTATTTTCTTCTACTAACGGAGCTTACGAGTTTTCTAAGTTTTGTGTTGTGAAGTTTTCAAGTTTTGGGTAAATATTCGATGGACTATGGAATAAGGAGTGGCAAGAGACTAAGATTGGGGATGCCCAAGGCACACCAAGGTAATATTCAATGATAACCAAGAGCCTAAGCTTGGGGATGCCTTCTGGGGCATCCCCTCTTTCGTCTTGGTTCATCGGTAACTTTACTTGGAGCTATATTTTTATTCACCACATGATATGTGTTTTGCTTGGAGCGTCATTTTATTTTCTTTTGTTTTGCTTGCTGTTTGAATAAAATACCAAGATCTGAAATTATTAAATGTTAGAGACTCTTCACATAGTTGCATAATTATTCGACTACTCATTGATCTTCACTTATATCTCTTGGAGTAGTTTGTCATTTGCTCTAGTGCGTCACCTATATCTTTTTAGAGCACGATGGTAGTTTTATTTTGAAGAAATAGATGAACTCTCATGCTTCACTTATATTATTTTGAGATTCCTAAACAGCATGGTAATTTGCTTTGGTTATGAATTTAGTCCTAATATGATGGGCATCCAAGAGGGATATAATAAAAACTTTCATATAAAGTAAATTTAATACTATGAGAAGTTTGATACTTGATAATTGTTTTGAGATATAAAGGTGGTAATATTAGAGTTGTGCTAGTTGAGTAATTGTGAAATTGAGAAATAATTGTGTTGAGGTTTGCAAGTCCCGTAGCATGCACGTATGGTAAACGTTGTGTGACAAATTTGAAGCATGGCGTGTTCTTTGATTGCTTTCCTTATGAGTGGCGGTCGGGGACGAATGATGGTCTTTTCCTACCAATCTATCCCCCTAGGGGCATGCGTAGTAGTACTTTGCTTCGAGGGCTAATAAAATTTTGCAATAAGTATATGAGTTCTTTATGACTAATGTGAGTCCATGATAGTACGCACTCTCACCCTTCCATCATTGCTAGCCTCTTCGGTACCGTGCATTGCCCTTTCTCACCTCGAGAGTTGGTGCAAACTTCGCCGGTGCATCCAAACCCTGTGATATGATATGCTCTATCACACATAAACCTCCTTATATCTTCCTCAAAACAGCCACCATACCTACCTATTATGGCATTTCCATAGCCATTCCGAGATATATTGCCATGCAACTTTCCACCGTTCCGTTTATTATGACACGCATCATCATTGTCATATTGCCTTGCATGATCATGTAGTTGACATCGTATTTGTGGCAAAGCCACCATGCTTAATTTTTCATACATGTCACTCTTGATTAATCGCATATCCCGGTACATCGCCGGAGGCATTGATACGTCTCCAACATATCTATAATTTTTGATTGTTCCATGCTATTATATTATCTGTTTTGGATTTTATGGGCTTTATTATACACTTTTATATGATTTTTGGGACTAACCTATTAACCGGAGGCCCAGCCCAAATTTTTGTTTTCTTGCCTATTTCAGTGTTTCGAAGAAAAGGAATGTCAAATGGAGTCCAAACGGAATGAAACCTTCGGGAGTGTTATTTTTGGAACGGAAGCGATCCAGGAGACTTGGAGTTTACGTCAGGGAAGCTTCGAGGCGGCCACGAGGCAGGGAGGCGCGCCCCCCACCCTCGTGGGCCCCTCGTGGCTCCCCTGACCGAGTTCTAGCCAACCCGAATCTCGAGGGCGAGATTCATCTTAAGGGGGGTAGGTTTGTAACATCCCAAATTTTCAATTTGGAATGTTATACACTAGATCATCATGCATATCATATTTTCTTGCATTGTTGGTTGATCCTAGAAATTTCACGCAACTCAAGGACCCTCGGAGAGAGTTGGAGATTTCGTTATTTTCATATTTGAGAGTTTTCTCGAATTTGAAAAGAGGATCATTTGATTTATTTATTCTATCTTCAATAATTTTCCGATATCAAAAAAATATAAGAGAGGGAATAATATGACTTTCCCAAAATTGAGGAAAAATGAAGATTTAATAAATAGATCAAGTTTTGGTTTTGCCGGAGTTTTATTTGCATTTTATTTGGATAGGGAAAAATGCGCGTTTTCAAAAATTGCATTTTAGGTCCGGAGTAAAGTTCATTTTGTTTGGCTCATTTTTAGGAGTCGGGGAAAATTTACTTTAGAAATTTTGGAGCCCGTATAGATTTTCTTTTCTGTGTTTTTCTCCGCGCGAAACCGCTTAAAAAAAAACTCCAGCAGGCTAACCGGGCCAAGGTCCAGCCAGCCGGGCCAAGGTCCAGCCAGCCGGCCAGGCCCCAGCCTCCCCGTCGCGCGCGCCAGCGCTAGGCAGGCGCCAGCCGCCGCCTCCACTACCGATTCCCAGGAGGAATCCTTCTAGGCCGAATCCTAGTAGGATTCTTAGCCCCCTTTCCTTTGTTTCGTTTTCCTTTTCCTACTCTATTTCTTGTCCCCTACCCCAAGTCTCCTCCCCCCTCACCTATATAAATACCCCAACACCCCCCCTCTAAACCCATCAAATCAAACCCCAAGCCCCCAAGCCCCAAGCCGCGCCCCACCCCGCGCCCTACACCGGCGCCGCGCCACCCCACACCCGCGCCGCCGCACCTTGCCCACGCCGCCGCCGCCCTACGCCACACCGCCGGAGCCCCTCGCCGGAGACCTCGCCGGAGGTTGCCCCGTGTCTCTTTTCCTCGGATCGTTTTCTTCAAATCGTTCCAATTCTTTTCTTCTCTTCTGATTTGTTTTCTAGATCAGTTTTTCGTTTCGGTTTTCTTCTCCGAAACCCTAGATCGGATTCGTTTTCTTTTCCGATTTAGTTGCCTTTGGACCGTTCGCTGGACCATTCGTCCTAACGAACGTGATCACCGGATTCTTCTAGGTTAATGAACGTCCGTTCGTATAACCGTTCTTCTTTTCTTTCTGTCTTATTTATTCCGCGATCGTGATCTCAGATCCGATCTTCGTTCTAGTTTATCTTCTCGCTCGTTTATCGGAATCAGGTGATTCAAGCGCCTGGAGTTTCGTTTCGAAACCGCCGTTCCGTCTAATCAACTTAAACAAGTTTTTGCCCCGGTAAAATTTGACCTAGTTTCAACTTACTAGAACCGAGTTGTTTTCTTCCGCCGTTTGTTTTCCGTTTCTTTGTTCGGTTCTTTCTTTCTTTGCAACCAGAGTTCTTAAGTTGAACTTTCTGGTTCGTTCTCTTGTTCGAGTTTTACCTGTGCATTAGATGAGTACTTATTGTGTGCTTGTTGTTTGTCTGCGATAGATCACCCGGATTGCGCCGCCTGTTACTTCGAAACCCTAGGACTCGCGGATCATCAGCAAGGCAAGTAACACTTTGATCATACCTTTTCTACAACCCATGTTTTATTGCATTAGATCATTCCTCTCACATTGCATGATTAGGATCTAATTAAACTGTGGGATGGGAAGTAGATGAGGTAGTACCTATTACCTGTATTACTATCAAACCTTTGGGAGTTACTTCTACGTTTGCTTATTATGCCATGCTATGCTAGTAGACGTGGATTGGGTGAGTGATATTCCATGATAGATGTGAGTTGATAATTTTAATGGTTTATCTAAGGTGGCAACTTAAACACACATCTGGGTGGATTGAGGCACCTGATGTCTATCAGGACTTGCCTTTTTTTTTTGGACCGCCACCCAGGCTCAAAGGGATCATAAGATCTTTCATGCTAGAAACTTCCGTGTGCAGCCACATGCTACTATGGGCTCTGGCATAGTTGACTAAGTTGTGCGAACTCTTACGGGGTGGACTAGTAGATGTAGGGGTTGTAGGTGGTACGGTCTACCCCACATGTAAGGTGCTAGCGCTTCTGAAAGACTATGTCTCGGTCATCCATTTCTCAAACACCATGGAGTGCGAGAAAACAAACGGAGGCGATCGAGTCATGTGGGGAAAAGTGCGCAAACCTCTGTAGAGTGTACAAACTAATCATGATTAGCCGTGTCCCCGGTTATGGACAACTTGAGTATCTAGTACTTGAATATCATGTGAATCTCAACATGTTACTTCTAATTAATATTGTTGGGTTTTAATTGTTCACTTAATTGGGATCGGAATGCTGTCAACCATTCTCGATGTTTCACAACCACCATGATAGTTAAATAAATTTATTCCTTTGCAGTAGGGAAAAACTGGCTTTACGCAAAACTGTAACCATAGAGCTTTCCACCAGCCATATATGCATATAGTATAGCTGTTTCATTCCATTACTCTCTATGTGTTACATTGCCAGCATATTCCATGTGCTGACCCGTTTTCGGGCTGCAACTTCTCATGTTGCGGACGTTTCAGACGACGAGTAAGGTGCTCTTAGGTCGTGGTTCTATACTCAGTGATGCTGTTGGAGTTGATGGACCCATTTATCTTCCAAGTCTTCCGCTGTTATCGACACTAGATGGCCTTAAGCCATATTTATTGTATAAGTTCTCTTTTGAGACAACAATGTAATAAGTGTGTGATTGCCACTCTGCTATAAATCCTTCGATGTACTATGTGGTGTCAGCATTACTGATCCAGGGATGACACCTGAGCACAGAGTGCTTGATCCATTCGGATCGGGTCGCCACAGAGATGGTATCAGAGCACACGCTGACTGTAGGACACGACCACTAAGCTAAAGCCATAGATTACCATTCTCTCCTCATTTTCTAACTCCTCATCTTTTCTACTCTATTAGGATGACGAACGCGAAGATTAAGTACGCTCAACCGGATGAAGGCACACCTTTTGGATTTCACCTGAAGGAAGTCACCAAGTACCTGAACATTGGATTACCAAGCTTCACGGGAACCTTCAACGCCACTCTGCCTGAAGAGGAGCGCTGGAAGATTCAAGCTCACGTTCCGAGGAGAACATTCGCGCCAATCACGAAACCCATAGATAGTGTTTTCAATGCACCAACCTGGAGTCTGGGAAGGAGCATGGCAGCTCATATCACCATAGGACGCATTGGAGAAGTTTATCAAGAAGACCTCAAGGACACTATCTACCAGATTTGCGGACGCCGAGATGAACAATGGGAGTTAGTCAACACCAAGAAGGATAGATCCATTGCATCTTTCATCCAGGAGTTAAACCAGCACATTCGACGCCATGAGAACCAGATGTGCAATGATATGGTAGAGTTGAAGAATGCGAAGGCAAGGATCATCAAGCTAGAAGGAGAACTGAAGTCTACACGCAAGGACTACATGGACGAGATCGTAGCTCTAGCAAGACACAATGGCGATCTTAAGCAGGAGATTGAAGAACTCAAGAGGAAGTTAGCATCCACGGAGGAAGACGAGTACGTCGCATGTCTGGACAACTACATCATCATCGACGACACCGATTCGGATCCAAGTGAACCCGACTTTGAAGACGAAGCAGGAGCAGATATCATGGAGTCTTCCACCGGTTCAAATTTCTAGATGACCACCAGATAGTAGTAGTATTCCCCCATGTAAACAACATTAGTCGAGCACTTTTGCGATAGTTAGACCGTTTGTAAGCCCTTGTTTGATTGAATGAAGTGATTTTGTGTGCATTTGCTCATGTGCATATGGGTAGTGTTTTCCCTTTAGACCCCCTCTATTCTTAATTCTCGTCTTTTCTAAACCCTCAGATGCCTCCGAGACGTGACAATGGATTTCCACCGGAGCTCACTCAGTTGATCCAACAGCAGAATCAATTGATGCAGATGTTAGTCCAGAACCAGCAGAACAACAACAACAACCCACCACCACCACCTGTTGACCACTTAGCCCGTTTCCTTAGGCTGAATCCGCCGGTGTTTTCCAGTAGCACCGAGCCGATAGTAGCAGACGATTGGCTCCGCAAGATAGGAAGGGAGTTGACCACTGCAGGATGCACAGATGGTGAGAAAGTGAAGTTTGTTGCACATCAGCTTGACGGACCCGCGGCAGCATGGTGGGAGAATTTCACAGCCACTTACCCAGTTGACACTGTCACATGGGATCAGTTTCAGCAAGCTTTCCGCACTGCCCATGTTTCAGCAGGAGCTATGGCCATAAAGAAGCGTGAGTTTCGCAACTTACGCCAAGGAGGAAGTACCAGTGGTAAAGGATTTTCCCGATGTATTTCCTGAGGAATTGCCAGGCATGCCACCGGATAGAGACATTGAGTTTTTGATTGAGTTATTGCCAGGCACTGGGCCAATATCAAAGAGACCATATAGGATGCCAGCAAAGGATTTGGTGGAAATTAAGAACCAGATTAAGGAGTTATTGGATAAAGGTTACATTCGCCCAAGTTCTTCGCCTTGGGGATCACCCGTACTTCTAGTGGAAAAGAAGGATGGATCATTAAGGATGGTTGTAGATTATCGGGGATTGAATGAAGTAACCATCAAGAATAAGTACCCACTGCCAATGATCAATGATCTGTTTGATCGGTTGCAAGGAGCTAAAGTGTTTTCCAAGATCGATTTGCGATCAGGGTACCACCAATTGAAGATTCGGGAGCAGGACATACCTAAGACAGCATTCACCACAAGATATGGACTGTATGAGTACACCTTTATGTCATTTGGATTGACTAACGCACCTGCCTATTTTATGAACCTGATGAACAAAGTGTTTATGGAGTTTTTGGATAAGTTCGTCGTAGTGTTCATTGATGACATTCTAGTTTATTCAAAGAATGAAGAGGAGCATAAGGAACATTTGCGTTTGGTTTTGGAGAAACTAAGGGAACATCAGTTATACGCCAAATTCAGCAAATGTGAGTTTTGGTTGAAGGAAGTTGGATTCCTCGGACACGTTATATCCGGAGAAGGTATTGCAGTTGACCCCACTAAGGTTGAGACCGTAACCGAATGGGAAGCACCAACAACAGTTGGAGAGATCCGGAGTTTTCTTGGACTCGCAGGATACTACCGGAGATTTATTGAGAACTTTTCAAAGATTGCAAAGCCTATGACTGAATTGTTGAAGAAGGATACTAAGTTCAATTAGACTGAGGAGTGTGAGGCTAGTTTCCAGGAGTTGAAGAAACGTTTGGTTACCTCACCAGTATTGATTTTGCCAGATCAGACCAAGGATTATGAGGTGTATTGCGACGCTTCACGTCGAGGACTTGGAGCAGTGCTTATGCAGGAAGGAAGAGTTGTTTCGTATGCTTCACGGCAACTGAAGCCTCATGAGTTGAATTATGCCACGCATGATTTGGAGTTAGTAGCCGTAGTGCATGCATTGAAGACGTGGAGACATTTCCTCATTGGAAATCATTGTGAGGTGTACACGAATCACAAGAGTTTGAAGTACATTTTCACGCAGAAGGAGTTGAACCTCAGACAAAGGAGATGGTTGGAACTCATCAAGGATTATGACATGAGATTGCATTACCATCCCGGAAAAGCTAATGTAGTAGCTGACGCATTGAGCCGTAAGAGCCATCTCAATATGGTAATGACAGGAGAAGTACCTAGGGAGTTAGCAGAAAACCTTCGTGAACTATGTTTGGAAATAGTTCGGAGAGGCTATGTAGCAGCATTGGAGATTCAGTCAACATTGATGGATAAAATCAGAGAAGCTCGGAAATCTGACAAGGAGATTGCTGCTATAAAAGAGAAATTGAGCGAAGGAAAAGCAAAAGGATTTCGTGAGGATGAGCACGACACCCTATGGTTTGAAGACCGTGTTTATGTGCCAAATGACCCGGAGATCAGGAAGTTGATTTTGCAAGAGGCACATGATTCACCGTATTCGATTCACCCAGGGAATACCAAGATGTATTTGGATTTAAAGGAAACATTCTGGTGGACCGGAATGAAGAAGGATATTGCAGCCTATGTAGCAGTTTGTGATGTATGTCAGAGAGTAAAGGCAGAGCATCAGAAGCCAGCAGGATTGTTACAACCATTGCCGATACCCGAATGGAAGTGGGATAAGATAGGCATGGATTTTATCACAGGACTACCCAGGACAAAGGCAGGCTACGATTCGATATGGGTAGTAGTTGATCGTTTGACGAAGGTAGCACATTTTATTCCAGTTAAGACCACTTACACCAGTGCTAAGTTGGCAAAGATATACATGACTAGGATCATTTGTTTGCATGGAGTTCCAAGGAGTATCGTATCAGATAGAGGAACCCAATTTACCTCAAAGTTTTGGAAGTAGTTGCATGAAACTTTAGGAACCAGACTAGAGTTCAGCACAGCTTTTCATCCGCAGACAGATGGACAGACCGAGAGAATCAATCAGATTTTGGAAGATATGTTGAGAGCTTGTGCACTAGATTATGGATCTAGCTGGGATGATAACTTGCCGTATGCGGAGTTTTCTTATAACAACAGTTACCAAACCAGTTTAAAGATGGCACCTTTCGAAGCTTTATACGGAAGGAGGTGCAGGACACCGTTGTCATGGGACGAAGCTGGAGACCGTCAATTCTTTGGACCAGATTTGATTAAGGAGTCTGAACGGAAAGTTAAGTTGATTCGCGATAGGCTCAAGGTAGCCCAGTCCAGGCAGAAGAGCTACGCAGATTCTAAACGCAAGGAGACAGTTTACGAAACCGGAGACAGAGTTTATCTTCGAGTATCCCCACTTCGAGGAGTTAAGCGCTTGGAGTTAAGGGAAAGTTAGCACCGCGTTTCGTTGGACCGTACAAGATTTTGCAACGTATGGGAGAAGTTGCTTATAAGTTGGAATTACCAGAGGGACTGTCAGGAGTTCATGATGTATTCCATGTTTCTCAGCTAAAGAAATGTCACGCCGAGATGGCGGAGGTACCTCTAAGAGATACCGTGCCACTCGAAGCGATTCAGTTGAAGGATGACTTAACATATGAGGAGAAGCCAGTCAAGATTCTCGATTATGCCAGCAGAGTCACCCGCAGCAAGGTTATCAAGTTCTGCAAAGTTTAGTGGAACCACCACTCAGAGGATGAAGCCACCTGGGAGAGAGAAGAAGATTTGCTCAAGGACCACCCTCACCTATTTTCTAGCCAACCCGAATCTCGAGGGCGAGATTCATCTTAAGGGGGGTAGGTTTGTAACATCCCAAATTTTCAATTTGGAATGTTATACACTAGATCATCATGCATATCATATTTTCTTGCATTGTTGGTTGATCCTAGAAATTTCACGCAACTCAAGGACCCTCGGAGAGAGTTGGAGATTTCGTTATTTTCATATTTGAGAGTTTTCTCGAATTTGAAAAGAGGATCATTTGATTTATTTATTCTATCTTCAATAATTTTCCGATATCAAAAAAATATAAGAGAGGGAATAATATGACTTTCCCAAAATTGAGGAAAAATGAAGATTTAATAAATAGATCAAGTTTTGGTTTTGCCAGAGTTTTATTTGCATTTTATTTGGATAGGGAAAAATGCCCATTTTCAAAAATTGCATTTTAGGTCCGGAGTAAAGTTCATTTTGTTTGGCTCATTTTTAGGAGTCGGGGAAAATTTACTTTAGAAATTTTGGAGCCCGTATAGATTTTCTTTTCTGTGTTTTTCTGCGCGCGAAACCGTTTAAAAAAAACTCCAGCAGGCCAGCCGGGCCAAGGCCCAGCCAGCCGGCCAGGCCCCAGCCTCCCCGTCGCGCGCGCCAGCGCTAGGCAGGCGCCAGCCGCCGCCTCCACTACCGATTCCCAGGAGGAATCCTTCTAGGCCGAATCCTAGTAGGATTCTTAGCCCCCTTTCCTTTGTTTCGTTTTCCTTTTCCTACTCTATTTCTTGTCCCCTACCCCAAGTCTCCTCCCCCCTCACCTATGTAAATACCCCAACACCCCCCCCCCCTCTAAACCCATCAAATCAAACCCCAAGCCCCCAAGCCCCAAGCCGCGCCCCACCCCGCGCCCTACACCGCCGCCGCGCCACCCCACACCCGCGCCGCCGCACCTTGCCCACGCTGCCGCCGCCCTACGCCACGCCGCCGGAGCCCCTCGCCGGAGACCTCGTCGGAGGTTGCCCCGTGTCTCTTTTCCTCGGATCGTTTTCTTCAAATCGTTCCGATTCTTTTCTTCTCTTCTGATTCGTTTTCTAGATCGGTTTTTCGTTTCGGTTTTCTTCTCCGAAACCCTAGATCGGATTCGTTTTCTTTTCCGATTTAGTTGCCTTTGGACCATTCGCCGGACCGTTCGTCCTAACGAACGTGATCACCGGATTCTTCTAGGTTAACGAACGTCCGTTCGTATAACCGTTCTTCTTTTCTTTCTGTCGGATTTATTCCGCGATCGTGATCTTAGATCCGATCTTCGTTCTAGTTTATCTTCTCGCTCGTTTATCGGAATCAGGTGATTCAAGCGCCTGTAGTTTCGTTTCGAAACCGCCGTTACGTCTAATCAATTTAAACAAGTTTTTGCCCCGGTAAAATTTGACCTAGTTTCAACTTACTAGAACCGAGTTGTTTTCTTCCACCGTTTGTTTTCCGTTTCTTTGTTCGGTTCTTTCTTTCTTTGCAACCGGAGTTCTTAAGTTGAACTTTCTGGTTCGTTCTCTTGTTCGAGTTTTACATGTGCATTAGATGAGTACTTATTGTGTGCTTGTTGTTTGTCTGCGATAGATCACCCGGATTGCGCCGCCTGTTACTTCGAAACCCTAGGACTCGCGGATCATCAGCAAGGCAAGTAACACTTTGATCATACCTTTTCTACAACCCATGTTTTATTGCATTAGATCAATCCTCTCACATTGCATGATTAGGATCTAATTAAACTGTGGGATGGGAAGTAGATGAGGTAGTACCTATTACCTATATTATTATCAAACCTTTGGGAGTTACTTCTATGTTTGCTTATTATGCCATGCTATGCTAGTAGACGTGGATTGGGTGAGTGATATTCCATGATATATGTGAGTTGATAATTTTAATGGTTTATCTAAGGTGGCAACTTAAACACACATCTGGGTGGATTGAGGCACCTGATGTCTATCAGGAGTTGCCTGTTTTTTTTGGACCACCACCCAGGCTCAAAGGGATCATAAGATCTTTCATGCTAGAAACTTCCGTGTGCAGCCACACGCTACTATGGGCTCTGGCATAGTTGACTAAGTTGTGTGAACTCTTACGGGGTGGACTAGCAGATGTAGGGGTTGTAGGTGGTACGGTTTACCCCACATGTAAGGTGCTAGCGCTTCTGAAAGACTATGTCTCGGTCATCCGTTTCTCAAACACCATGTAGTGCGAGAAAACAAACGGAGGCGATCGAGTCATGTGGGGAAAAGTGCGCAAACCTCTGCAGAGTGTACAAACTAATCATGATTAGCCATGTCCCCGGTTATGGACAACTTGAGTATCTAGTACTTGAATATCATGTGAATCTCAACATGTTACTTCTAATTAATATTGTTGGGTTTTAATTGTTCACTTAATTGGGATCGGAATGCTGTCAACCATTCTCGATGTTTCACAACCACCATGATAGTTAAATAAATTTATTCCTTTGCAGTAGGGAAAAACTGGCTTTACGCAAAACTGTAACCATAGAGCTTTCCACCAGCCATATATGCATATAGTATAGCTGTTTCATTCCATTACTCTCTATGTGTTACATTGCCAGCATATTCCATGTGCTGACCCGTTTTCGGGCTGCAACTTCTCATGTTGCAGACGTTTCAGACGACGAGTAAGGTGCTCTTAGGTCGTGGTTCTATACTCAGTGATGCCGTTGGAGTTGATGGACCCATTTATCTTCCAAGTCTTCCGCTGTTATCGACACTAGATGGCCTTAAGCCATATTTATTGTATAAGTTCTCTTTTGAGACAATGATGTAATAAGTGTGTGATTGCCACTCTGCTATAAATCCTTCGATGTACTGTGTGGTGTCAGCATTACTGATCCAGGGATGACACCTGAGCACAGAGCGCTTGATCCATTCGGATCGGGTCGCCACACCGGTACTCTCCATGACAAGGAGGGAGTAGTCCACCCCCGGGACTGAGGGTATGTATCAGTAGCTATGTGTTTGATCTCTCTCTCTCGTGTTCTTGAGGTGGTACGATCTTGATGTATCGTGAGCTTTGCTATTATAGTTGGATCTTATGATGTTTCTCCCCCTCTACTCTCTTGTGATGGATTGAGTTTTCCCTTTGAAGTTATCTTATCGGATTGAGTCTTTAAGGATTTGAGAACACTTGATGTATGTCTTGCATGTGCTTATCTGTGTTGACAATGGGATATCATGTGATCCACTTTATGTATGTTTTGGTGATCAACTTGCGAGTTCCGTGACCTCGTGAACTTATGCATAGGGGTTGTCACACGTTTTCGTCTTGACTCTCCGGTAGAAACTTTGGGGCACTCTTTGAAGTTCTTTGTGTTGGTTGAATAGATGAATCTGAGATTGTGTGATGCATATCGTATAATCATACCCACGGATACTTGAGGTGACATTGGAGTATCTAGGTGACATTAGCGTTTTGGTTAATTTGTGTCTTAAGGTGTTATTCTATTACGAATTCTATGATAGATTGAACGGAAAGAGTAGCTTCGTGTTATTTTACTACAGACTCATCAATAGATTAATCAGAAAGGATAACTTTGAGGTGGTTTCGTACCCTACAATAATCTCTTCGTTTGTCCTCCGCTATTAGTGACTTTGGAGTGACTCCTTGTTGCATGTTGAGGGATAGTTATATGATCCAATTATGTTATTATTGTTGAGAGAACTTGCACTAGTGAAAGTATGAACCCTAAGCCTTGTTTCAAGACATTGCAATACAGTTTGTGCTCACTTTTATCATTAGTTACCTTTCTGTTTTTGTATTTTCAGATTACAAAAACCTATATCTACTATCCATATTTCACTTGTATCACCATCTCTTCGCCGAACTAGTGCACCTATACAATTTACCATTGTATTAGGTGTGTTGGGGACACAAGAGACTCTTTGTTATTTGGTTGCAGGGTTGTTTGAGAGAGACCATCTTCATCCTATGCCTCCCACGGATTGATAAACCTTAGGTCATCCACTTGAGGGAAATTTGCTACTGTCCTAGAAACCTCTGCACTTGGAGGCCCAACAACGTCTACAATAAGAAGGTTGTATAGTAGATATCAGGCCTTCACAGAGAGTCATATTTTGTTCTAAGTATCGAGTTGTAATTCTTGAGTTGTAAGTAAATAAAAGTGTGATGATCATCATTAGAGCATTGTCCCATGTGAGGAAAGGATGATGGAGACTATGATTCCCCCACAAGTCGGGATGAGACTCCAGGTGAATAAAAAAGAGGCCAAGAAAAGAAAAAGAGAGAAGGGACAATGTTACTATCCTTTTTCCACACTTGTGCTTCAAAGTAGCACCATGATCTTCATGATAGAGAGTCTCTTATGTTGTCAATTTCATATACTAGTGGGAATTTTTCATTATAGAACTTGGCTTGTATATTCCAATGATGGGCTTCCTCAAAATGCCCTAGGTCTTCATGAGCGAGCAAGTTGGATGCACACCCACTTAGTTTCTTTTGATGAGCTTTCATATATCTATAGCTCTAGTGAATCCATTGCATGGCAATCCCTACTCCTCGCATTAACATCAATTGATGGGCATTTCCATAGCCCATTGATTAGCAACGTCAATGTGAGACTTTCTTTTTTTTGTCTTCTCACATACCCCCTATCATCATACTCTATTCCACCCATAGTGTTATGTCCATGGCTTCGCTCATGTATTGCGTAAGGGTTGAAAAGGCTGAACCGCGTTAAAAAGTATGAACCAATTGCTCGGCTTGTCATCGGGGTTGTGCATGATGGGAGCATTTTGTGTGACGAAAATGAAGCATGGCCAAACTATATGATTTTGTAGGGATAAGCTTTCTTTGGCTATGTTATTTTGATAAGACATAATTGCTTGGTTAGCATGCTTGAAGTATTATTATTTTTTATGTCAATATTAAACTTTTGTGTTGAATCTTATGGATCTGAATATTCTTGCCACGATAAAGAAGATTACATTGACAAATATGTTAGGTAGCATTCCACATCAAAAATTCTGTTTTTATCATTTACCTACTCGAGGACGAGCAGGAATTAAGCTTGGGGATGCTTGATACGTCTCCAACGTATCTATATTTTTTGATTGTTCCATGCTATTATATTATCAACCTTGTATGTTTTATATGCATTTATATGCTATTTTATATGATTTTTGGGACTAACCTATTAACCTAGAGCCCAGTGCCAGTTTCTGTTTTTTCCTTGTATTTGAGTATCGCAGAAAAGGAAAACCAAACGGAGTCCAATTGGCCTGAAACTTCACAGAGCTTATTTTTGGACCAGAAGAAGGATATGGAGTAAAAGAGTTGGGCCAGAAGAGTCCTGGTCTGCCCACGAGGGTGGGGGGCGCTCCCACCCCCCCTGGGCGCGCCCCCTGCCTCGTGGACAGCCCGGAGACCCCCTGCCTTGTTCCCGACTCCAACACCTCTTATATAACCCAAAACTTCGAGAAAGAAACCGAGATCGGGAGTTCCACCGCCAGAAGCTTTCATAGCCACCGAAAACCAATCTAGACCCGTTCCGGCACCCTGCTGGAGGGGTGAATCCCTGAACGGTGGCCATATTCATCATCCCGGCGCTCTCCATGACGAGGAGGGAGTAGTTCACCCTCGGGGCTGAGGGTATGTACCAGTAGCTATGTGTTTGATCTCTCTCTCTCTCTCATGTTCTTGAGTCGGCACGATCTTGATGTATCGTGAGCTTTGCTATTATATTTGGATCTTATGATGTTTCTCCCCCTCTACTCTCTTGTGATGAATTGAGTTTTCCCTTGGAAGTTATCTTATCGGATTGAGTCTTTAAGGATTTGAGAACACTTGGTGTATGTCTTGCATGTGCTTATCTGTGGTGACAATGGGATATCACGTGATCCACTTGATGTATGTTTTGTGGATCAACTTGCGAGTTTTGTGACCTCGTGAACTTATGCATAGGGGTTGGCACACGTTTTCGTCTTGACTCTCTAGTAGAAACTTTGGGGCACTCTTTGAAGTTCTTTGTGTTGATTGAATAGATGAATCTGAGATTGTGTGATGCATATCGTATAATCATACTCACGGATACTTGAGGTGACATTGAAGTATCTAGGTGACATTAGGGTTTTGGTTTATTTGCGTCTTAAGGTGTTATTTCACTACGAACTCTAGGGCTGTTTGTGACACTTATAGGAATAGCCCAACGGATTGATCAGAAAGAATAACTTTGAGGTGGTTTCGTACCCTACAATAATCTCTTCGTTTGTTCTCCGCTATTAGTGACTTTGGAGTGACTCTTTGTTGCATGTTGAGGGATAGTTATATGATCCAATTATGTTATTATTGTTGAGAGAACTTGCACTAGTGAAAGTACGAACCCTAGGCCTTGTTTCATAGCATTGCAATACCGTTTGTGCTCACTTTTACCACTTGCTACCTTGCTGTTTTTATATTTTTAGATTACAAAGACCATTATCTACTATCCATATTGCACTTGTATCACCATCTCTTCGCCGAACTAGTGCACCTATACAATTTACCATTGTATTGGGTGTATTGGGGACACAAGAGACTCTTTGTTATTTGGTTGCAGGGTTGCTTGAGAGAGACCATCTTCATCCTACGCCTCCCACGAATCGATAAACCTTAGGTCATCCACTTGAGGGAAATTTGCTACTGTCCTACAAACCTCTGCACTTGGAGGCCCAACAACATCTACAAGAAGAAGGTTGTGTAGTAGACATCAGTTATTTTCGGTGGCATATGATTAACTACAGCATCTATTGTGTTATCACTGCCACTACATTAACAGTATAAAAGGTGACATTAAGTAAGAAGTAGCATCACATCACATCAACACTGCCACTAGATTAACATGCAGAACAATAGCATTAGTATTACTGTCATGAGAGTAGCACATGGTAAGTAAATGTGCAATCAAATTTGTGCAGTTCCACTGGGATGAAGCAATGTTGGCGGTGTGAGATTTAAGTGTAACTGCAAAAACACAATTCATGGGAAATAAAGCAAGATGGAAGCACTTCATAAAATGGTGGTGGCATTGCTTCAATATATCGATGGCACTAGAACATTACTTATAATGACATTAGGTGGCATTGCTTAATGCTTCATGTGATTTTACATTAACGGTAGTGATATGGGCGTAGGGACAGCAGGGGCATAAAGTGGCGAGGCAGATGTGTTTGCCAAGAGCGGCAAACACTCAGGCAGCATGTCTGCATTTGTCCCATTTTTTATCTCCCCGGTGACATTTTCCTATGTGAGCACAGGAAATCTAGACCTTCTCATTCTCATTTGTGTTGTCCCCCAACACCCCTCACTTTATTTCCTTTTTAGACCAAGAGATAGGTCCACTTCCCCCCACCCTTCTCCATCCACCACGATTTCTTCGCCTTTTCAACCAAGAGACCGGTTGGGTAGCCAGTATCTACTACTTTCCCCTGTTTCCTCTTAGAACCAAGTCCTAGATTCCTGCTACAACTTTCCTAGTTCTTCCATGTTTGAACCAACTCTTATATTCAACTGTATGAACTAGCTTTACCTCTAATAATAGTAAAAGTCTAGGTGGCTTTGGAACAACCGACGGAAGTAGAAAAAGATCCACACGCAGCCACGTGGGGAGCTAGGGCAGTAGAGCAAGGCAGGTTTCGAAGGAATATATACCTCAGGCTCGTCGGCATGTGGCAAAGACGGCGTCGGGAGGACGCATCTTGGCCACAATACCGTAGGGAGGAAGAAGGGCTCGGAGGCCCTCCCGAGCCGGCGCTCTCTCGGAGAGAACGGCACGGCCGCCGATCAGGACGCGCGGGCAGCCATTGGTCTCCTCCCTCGCCGCCAACGATAGTGTGAACGATGCACCTACACCCCTGTCCCGGTCGAGGTGGTCCGGCTGGATTTGTGACCAGCTGTGAGCAGGGAGAGAGAGAGAGAGAGTGTGGCCACCTATGTCTTGCTTATATCTAGAGAGCATGAGAGAGTGGAAGAGAGGAACCCTAGTAAAGCAAGCGCTAAGGCCCCTGCTTATATATATATATAGTGGAGTGATTTTGTTGTACCAGCTTCGAAAAATGCGCTCCTACATGTACCCGCGAGTGGGTGTGAGAGAACTAGTGCGTGCGTGTGCCGCTTCTCTTCGTGAGAGTACAATATACTATGCCCAAAGAACGTTCGCCACAAGAGTAATAGTATAAGTGTGTGACGTGTGAGCTAAAATAAAAGGTGTGCGATGTCTTTTGTTTTTTAGAAGTTCTGAGGGTAGGGGTGAAGAGCACATATCTGTGTGACGTATACCTGCAGATAGACGGTGGGTGCGAGAGGACTCGGGAGAGTCGTGACTCGTGAGGGTGCGTGTGTGCGTGAGAGAGGGGGCACGTACCAATGCAATGCATGTGTCCGTAAATCATTATCCGACAAACGTTCACCACAAGCCGTTTCCTGACGAACGCCGTAAGAACCATTAGATCGGCATCCGACAGTGTCAGTTTTGCCATGTCATTTAATAGAACAGCCACTCCTCCTGCACACAAATCTTCCACGTGAGTGTTAGCAACTGTCGTATGCTTCTCCCTCCGTTCCATAATGCAGTGCATATAGCTTTATTGAAAATTCGAACCTCGCAAACTTTTACCGACTTTTTGTGTACCAAAATGCACATATAGAATACCCAGTATATATCATTTCATTCATCTTCGAGAGGTAACTATAAATATGCGGGAGGAGTCTACAAAGAAAGACCGTCGTATCACCTGTAGCAATTTCAACCATCCTTTGGTGTGAAGGAATATCATAGGAACTCTATATGATATGATTTTTATAGGAGTTTTTCCTTTAGAGCCAATTGGTTCATAGGAATAGATTCATATACTCCACATTTCAAAGGAAATAAACATGATATCATTTTTATAGCTTTAGAGCCACTTGGTTCATATGAATGGATTCCTATACACCCATAATTTCAAAGGAAAATAAACATTAGCATATATTCAATAGAAAAGTTCCTATGATGTGAACCAAATGACATCTCTTCTCTAATCCCTCATAGGAATTGAGATACATGTCATCTCTAGATTCAATAGAAAAGTTCCTATGATGTGAACCAAATGACATCTCTTTTCCAATCCCAACTCATAGGAATTGAGATACATGTCATCTCTTTCCCTCAACTTCCATGTATACATCTTCTATTCCTAAATAGATAGAACAACCCACTAGTAGCTTTTTTCCTAGACATGCAACTATGGCACAAGAACACGTCATGCATGCAAGTCATAAATCACATTGTCTTGTACTCTATGCATGCAAGCACCACATCATCAATTCGTGCATGTTACTCATAAGTTACTTCTTGCATTAAATTTTGTATTGACAATGTATGTGTTGGTCACGTGCACACATATGTAGTTCACATTCACATTTTTGTTAGAAATGTCATTCTTTTAACTGCAATACATTTTTTCTCCTTGTACTCCCTCCGTCTAGGTGTGTAAGTCATCTTTCGAAAACCAAATAATCCCAAAACACTTAGGCACGGTATATTACCTCCCTCCTCATTTCTTGTTTCATGACATATCAACCAATAAGAGATGTGGGCCGTGCATGCATTCAATGGCTTCAGACTTTCAAACATGACATGCAGTGGTTAATTCATTCCATGGAGTGCTATTAACTAGCAAAAAAACCTAAGATGACTTATACACCTAGAGGGAGGGAGTATTACATTTTCATTTTAAGCATACATTCACTTCCCATTAGTTATAGATGTTTATGGAGGAACTATTATGCATTATTTTGAGTAGAGTAGCAAATTTCACGCGGCTGCGGGTATATCAAAATGCAAGGCCCATGCATCATTGCCTTTTGATCGAACCTACGTCCACAATTTTTTGTACGTATATCTCCACTTGTCCCCGAACCCAAAATGCTACCTCGGTCCCGTAAAACCAAGCGGCCCACACATATTAAGGCATCGACTCAAACTCAATCCCTCTCCTGTTTACTACGACGTGGCCCCGCACGTTGTAGTACTCCTACAAACCCTACCGTCGTACGCATTGTTGGTTTTCTCTTTTATTTATGCTATTGCGCCCTAGAGTGAAATGATGGTTGCTTCGTCCGTCCAGCTTAATGCGGGAAAGGTGGGGCTTTGTGATTTGACCCCACATCGCTCATTTACTACTACTGCGGCGCTACGAACGGCGTGCCCCAAGTCCAACCGCTACTCCGAACTTTCATTTGGTGCATCGCACGTGGAACAAGACGGTGGATGAGCCACATGTCGGCCAAAGGGGTCATGTTATGTGTGTCGCCATTTTGTGTGCGGACTGACCCTGCTTCAGTTGCTATGCCAACACGACAGGAGCAGCCTACCACTTGGTTTTGCTCCTTGGTGAATCCCGACTATATTGATCTAAAAAGATATTGTACTACCCTCTCCGTCTCGGTTTATAGGGCGTGCACGTAGTTCTAGGTCATCCATTTGACTAACTAAATATGAGTTACTATGTCACAAAAAGTATATCATTGGATTCTTCAGCGGATGTAGTTTCTAAACATATACTGTTCATCACATATATAGTCAGTTAAATTCTCAACCTAGAACGACATGCATGCCCTGTAAACCGATACGGAGGAAGTAGTAAAAATGAGGCGATTTTACCGAGGTGTCATGATGTACCAAGGCGATGCGCGCCCCTCTTGAGGCAGAAGCAATACTACGTGGTTTTCTTAAAGGAGATGATGGCGAAGCGAAGTGTGAAATAATGGTTGCTTCGTCCGTCTGGGAAGGTGAGGCATTGTGATTTGACGTCTCATTTCTCATTACTACTACTGGGGCGGTATGACCGGGGTGCGTCCCCCTGCTATTCTGCACTGTTATTTGGTGCATGACACGTCGACCCGGTTGCTATATGTCCCACATGTCGACGAGAGGAAGTACAGAATTCATGAAAGCGAGCGTCGATGGAGGAGTACAAGACATGGCTTGGTTTTTGCTGCTTCGCGCGATCCATCGATACAAACCCCGACTAAAAAAAGGCAAGGGCGGGTCTTTTCCCGTGCGGCGGGCAGGGGAGTTTGGCATAGTCTGCTCGAGGCAACGAGGTAGGAAGGGAAACGAGCAAATAATGGTTGAGCGACTTAGTTTTGGGAAAATCTGATTTTACGGAGTACATACCCACTATGGAGGTAGTACTACTTACTACTCCCTCCTTTCCGGTTTATAGGTCTCATCTAAAAATATCATTTTTCCATTTTATAAGTATCAATTCTACTAGTAGTAGTACCATCACATGTTTGGATTACAAGGTGCATTAAATCACCCGATGCAAGTAGTGTCAAGAGAAAACTCACCAATGCATGTAGAAGTTCATGGAAATTTAGTGGTCATGCATGCATTCATTCTAATTAATGCCCCGGTAAACATAACTTCTTGAGAAAAACGAGCGTACTAATTACTTGTGCGAACTACAAAATTAATTCCACCACTCACCGTCTACCTTGGTTGGAGAGATTTTGAAATTGTGCCATAAACCGGAAAGGAGGAAGTAGTAACATAGCTTAGGGTAGCTTACTGCACCACGGACTCCAAGGAAATTGTTGTAGTAGTACTACTCCTATATACCACTGTACTACTCCTACTACTAAAAGACATATATTTCAAACAATATGATAATCTCTCTAACCAAGGCAGGGACGAGGAGTAAACGGAGGGAGTACTAGTAAGCAAGATTCACCTCATCCTGCGAGCCATCGCGCCGATGGGCGGGGGAGACGGCATACTAAGAAAGCTTCTCCTCGTTCTACGAGTTGACGGGACACATGAAAAGTACTCCAGTGTATAGAGCATTGCCTCTAAGGTAGGCCCCACATTGTTTGCCTCTTTTTTAACATAACGCGTTGAAAGTGCAACTATCCCTAGGTGGTTTTGGTAATACCTAACAACATATAGCTCATTGAGCTTGCTATTTCAAGATTAATATTTCAGGAAAGCTCAATGATTGGCATGACATGGATGAGAAAAGTGGACCCCTCAAAATGCTAAGGACAAAAGGACTGGCTCAAGCTCAAAGCTCAAGACTCTACATTTTCTATTTTAGTGATCCAAGATCACATTGAGTCTATAGGAAAAGCCAATACTATCAAGGAGGGATGAGGTGTTGCTTAATGAGGCTCTTGCTCAAAATGCTTAGTGATATGCTCCAAAGCCCTCAACTACTTTCTCACATCCACATATGACCTAAACCAAAAGTCAAACCCGGCCCCACCGATTCTTTCTATCCGGTGCCACCGAGTTTAGATATCATAGCCACTGCCACAAACCCTAGGCAAATCAGTCTCACCGATAGGGATCTCGGTCTCACCGAGATGGGATTGTAATCTCTCTATTTCCCTTCATAATGTTTCGGTCTCACCGAGATGAGCGATCGGTCCCACCGAGATTGCAATGTAAACTCTTTGTTTCCCTTTCGTAACATTTCAATCTCACCGAAATGAGCGAATCGGTCCCACCGAGTTTACCTGACCAACTCTCTGGTTAGCTTATTACCAAAATCGGTCTCACCGAGTTTGTGTAATCGGTCTCACCGAGATTACGTTATGACCTAACCCTAACCATATCGGTCCTACCGAGTTGCATGTCGGTCCCACCGAAAATCCTAATGGTCACTAGATTTGCTGAATCGGTCCGACCAAGTTTATCAATTCGGTCCCATCGAGATTGGCAAGTTGTGTGTAACGGTTAGATTTTGTGTGGAGGATATATATACCCCTCCACCTCCTCTTCATTCATGGAGAGAGCCATCAGAACGAACCTACACTTCCAACTTACCTTTTCTGAGAGAGAACCACCTACACTTGTGTTAAGGCTAAGATATTCCATTCTTACCATATGAATCTTGATCTGTAGCCTTCCCAAGTTGCTTTCCACTCAAAAATTCTTTCCACCAAATCCATATCCTGTGAGAGAGAGTTGAGTGTTGGGGAGACTATCATTTGAAGCACAAGAGCAAGGAGTTCATCATCAACACACCATTTGTTACTTCTTGGAGAGTGGTGTCTCCCAGATTGGCTAGGTGTCACTTGGGAGCCTCCGACAAGATTGTGGAGTTGAACCAAGGAGTTTGTAAGGACAAGACAAGATTGTGGAGTTGTTCCACTTGGTCACACCGACAGGGTCAGGCTATATATATCCCCAGGCCAAAATTTGGAAAATTCTTCGAACCCCTGCTCTGCCTCCCTGGGTCTTCGGATTGTCCTCCTCATCGCTAGCTGCCTCCCGCCGCTGGTCTTCGCCACTGTCCATGGAAATCGTCTACGCCGTTGCCACCATAGCAGGTCCATCGCCGCACTTAGGGTATGGACTTGATCCTTGTGCTAATCTCACTCCGATTCCTAGCTCATTGTTTTGCCATGTATCTTAGCCACAATTGAGATCACTCTATCCAGTGAAATCACTCTGTAGTTTAGTTGTGGATTGAAAATTTAGGGTTAGGTTTCCGCCGAAATCATCTCGGACCAACCGAGTTGTTGAAATCGGTTCCACCGATCTGGCTAAGACATTGCACATGTGATTCTCGGTCTGACCGAGAATTGCAAATCGGTGTGATCGAGTTCAATTCTTTGTGAAACCCTAGCAGTCTCGGTGCCACCGAACTATGACTCGGTCTGACCGAGTTCACTAGTTTAGGTTCCAAAAGCTGCTTCGGTATCACCGAGTTTTCAAATCGGTAGATCCAAAATGCTTTCTGTGGAAAACTAAAACTAAGTTTTTGACTCATTCTTTTGCAAAAACCTCTACACTTTGTGATGCTCATCCAATCTATCTCATCTATATCTATTCACAGGGTTTGCTGTCAGTGTTTGCATCATGTCAGATCAGAGTGACAGTCAGAACAAGTCTGAGGAGCAAGTTCACATGAGTGAGGGCACTAGTCCCTCTAGAATCTATGATGATGGAAGCAGGAGTACACCCAGCAACTTGCCTAAGGCAGCCACCTAGGCCAGAAAGAAGAGAACCTCAGATTCTGAGGATGAGGACTATGTGGTTATTGAGGAAGAGGCCACCTCAAAGAGGAAAGTTCTGAAAAAGGAATATGGCACTGCTGCTGCAACTAAGCTAGGAATGAAAACAAAGATGCCAGCAAGAAGACAACCCATGTCTAAGGCAAGGAAAGTTGCCACAGGAGAAACAATGGAGTTCACTCTTGAACCCAAGGAAACTGGAGATGGTAAGAAGATGAAAGAAAGGGTCAAGAAAACCATTGCCAGAGTAATTGGGAAGCCCTCAATGATGGAAGATGAAGAGGAAGAGGTTGCTGCACCAGCACCTAAAGCTCAAAAACTTATGGGAGATGCTATAAGATCAGGGGCTGCTCCATCTAAGCCCAAAGAAGCTCCCAAGGAAGCTGCTCCAAAACCCAAAGCTGCACCCAAGAGGAGTACAAGGAATATTCTAGCTGCAGAGAAGAACAAGGCCCTAGTGCCTGAAGCTGCTATAGAAGAAGAAGATGATGAGTCACATGTCTTGAGAAAGTTGAAGCCCAAAATTCCAGATCACAATGATGCTCATCCAGTAGCTGAGGACATGAAGCTCGGGAAGGATGCAGGACTTAGACAGTGGAGATTGACTGATCCCTATGCAGTCAGGAGAAGAATTGATGTGGACTACAGGTTCCATACAAAGGAACAGCAGGACTTCTATGAGACAGTGTTGCTTGACAAGAAGCCTATAGTCTGTGATATGAGATGGGTGGACTGGGAGTACATCAGGGAAAATGAAGAACACTATCCTGGAGTCTATGATAGTTTCAAGTCTTGTGGAGTAGAGAACTTTGTTGGGCAGAAGCTCACAAAGTGGAATGATGAGCTTATCATGCAGTTCTACTCCACAGCTCATTTCTACCCAGATGGAAGGATTGTCTACATGTTTGAAGGTACTAGGTACCAGTCAACAGTAGAAGAATGGGCAAAATTGATCAATGTTCCTAAGGAGAATGAAGATGACTTGGATGTATATGCCAAGAAGAAGAAGGATCACAACACCATGGCACATATGTATAGAGAGATCCCAGACGCTGCTCTTGAGACACGCAAATTTGGATCAGTACATTACCTTCTGTCAGGTTTGCCAACAATCCACTAGATCCTCAGGCACACTCTACTGCCAAAGTCAGGTGATCACAAGATGATCAAAGGCCATGCAATTAACCTGCTTCACATATTTGATGTGCCTCAAAAGTTCAAAGTCATGAGCCTAATTGTGGAAACTATAAAGAGAACAGCTGCAGATCAGAAGAAAAGTTGTGGGTATGCCCCACAAGTCCAGGAGCTAATCGACTCCAAGATGGGCACTGGCACATATCTCTTGGACAAGGATCATATGCCCATCTACCCAGACTTTGAGGACAACACTGTGGTAATGGATGAGAATGAACCATCTTCTGTGCAATCACAAGCAAAGAGGGAGAAGGCAAGGAGTGAAAAGGCTGCAATGATGCCAACCATTGATGAGGCATCTCAGTATCTTCTGAAGAGCAAGCAAGATCAGCTTGGCTACTTAATTGCCTCCACTCTGAGGATTGAGAAGGGATTGGCCACCCTGAGTCAAAACCAGGAGAGCTTGGAGAGGATCATGGAGCAGAAGTTCTATGATTTAGATGTGAAGGTCACTGAGATATAGTCAGTTGTTGAGCAACTTCAGGATGAAGTGTAGGAGAAGAAGGGCAAGTCTACCACTGATGCTTTTGCTAGAGTGCCTAGAGGACAGAGATCTGCTGCAGTGCCAGTTACAGACACCAGAGCAACTTCATTTGTACCAGCTACAGCTTCAGTGCCACCAGCTCCAGCACCCACTCCACCAACTCCATCTACATCAACTGATGCCTTCGTCCTTGGAGTTTTATCTACACCACCACCTGAAGACCAAGCCTGAGAGTCAATCTAGCACTATGCATTTTTTATGAACTTTGTGGTAACTTGTTGCCAAAGGGGGAGAAAATGTATAGATCATAGGCTTCGAGAGAGAGTGTTTATTTTTGTTCTCTCTTGTTGTATGGTGGTTGAACTTTTTTATTTGCTTGTTTGAGATACTTTATGCTTTTGTGTGATACTTGGATGATCATGTGTTTGATCATATGCTACCTTAATTCTTGTTGGATGACATTATCCTTTTATATCCCCATATGATCATTCACTTTGCTTGGTGATGAGTGCATGTATTTAATTATTATCATTTTGAGCACTCCACCAAGATGTATGTGACATGGAAGAGTAACCCATGATCCTAAATTATTGTGCATTTGCAGTCCAAAGAAAATCTTAAACTATGCACAAATTTAGGGGGAGCTCTTGCTTTTCACATACTTCTCAAAGCGACAATGTTTTTCACTCATATTATCATTTGTCGAAGCTTTGATCTATATGTTGTCATCAATTACCAAAAAGGGGGAGATTGAAAGTGCAACTATCCCTAGGTGGTTTTGGTAATTCTTAACAACATATAGCTCATGGAGCTAATGCTATTTCAAGATTAATATTTCAGGAAAGCTCAATGATTGGCATGGCATGGATGAGAAAAGTGGACCCCTCAAAATGCTAAGGACAAAAGGACTGGCTCAAGCTCAAAGCTCAAGACTCTACATTTTCTATTTTAGTGATCCAAGATCACATTGAGTCTATAGGAAAAGCCAATACTATCAAGGAGGGATGATGTGTTTCTTAATGAGGCTCTTGCTCAAAATGCTTAGTGATATGCTCCAAAGCCCTCAACTACTTTCTCACATCCACATATGACCTAAACCAGAAGTCAAACTCGGCCCCACCGATTCTTTCTATCCGGCGCCACTGAGTTCAAATGTCATAGCCACTACCACAAACCCTAGGCAAATCGGCCTCACCGATAGGGATCTCGGTCTCACCGAGATGGGATTGTAATCTCTCTGTTTCCCTTCATAACATTTCGGTCTCACCGATATGAGCGATCGGTCCCACCGAGATTGTAATGTAAACTCTTTGTTTCCTTTTCGTAACATTTCGGTCTCACCAAAATGAGCGAATCGGTCCCACCGAGTTTACCTGACCAA
Source organism: Triticum urartu (assembly GCF_056163025.1). NCBI lineage: Eukaryota > Viridiplantae > Streptophyta > Magnoliopsida > Poales > Poaceae > Triticum > Triticum urartu. Next base: position 431,554,631 of record NC_141879.1, read on the forward strand.
CTCTCTGGTTAGCTTATTACCAAAATCGGTCTCACCGAGTTTGTGTAATCGTTCTCACCGAGATTATGTTATGCCCTAACCCTAACCATATCGGTCCTACCGAGTTGCATGTCGGTCCCACCGAAAATCCTAAAGGTCACTAGATTTGCTGAATTGGTCCGACCGATTTTATCAGTTCGGTCCCACCGAGATTGGCTAGTTGTGTGTAACGGTTATATTTTGTGTGGAGGCTATATATACCCCTCCACCTCCCCTTCATTCGTGGAGAGATCCATCAGAACGAACCTACACTTCCAACTTACCTTTTCCGAGAGAGAACCACCTACACTTGTGTTGAGGCCAAGATATTCCATTCTTACCATATGAATATTGATCTGTAGCCTTCCCAATTTGCTTTACGCTCAAATCTTCTTTCCACCAAATCCATATCCTGTGAGAGAGAGTTGAGTGTTGGGGAGACTATCATTTGAAGCACAAGAGCAAGGAGTTCATCGTCAACACACCATTTGTTACTTCTTGGAGAGTGGTGTCTCTTAGATTGGCTAGGTGTCACTTGGGAGCCTCCGACAAGATTGTGGAGTTGAACCAAGGAGTTTGTAAGGGCAAGGAGATCGCCTACTCCGTGAAGATCTACCCTAGTGAGGCAAGTCCTTCGTGGGCGACGGCCATGGTGGGATAGACAAGGTTGCTTCTTCGTGGACCCTTCATGGGTGGAGCCCTCCGTGGACTCGCGCAGCCGTTACCCATCGTGGGTTGAAGTCTCCATCAACGTGGATGTACGATAGCACCACCTATCGGAACCATGACAAAAACATCCGTGTCTCCTATTGCGTTTGAATCCTCCAAACCCTTCCCTTTACATTCCTGCAAGTTGCATGCTTTACTTTCCGCTGCTCATATACTCTTTGCATGCTTGCTTGAATTGTGTTAAGATTGCTTGACTTGTCCAAAGTTCCTAAAATCTGCCAAGAACTAAAATTGGGAAAGATAAGTTTTATTTGGTCAAGTAGTCTAATCACCCCCCCCCCTCTAGACATACTTTCGATCCTACAAGTGGTATCAGAGCTTTGGTCTCCATTTGCTTTGACTTTCATAGCTTTTGGTAGTCATAACCATGGTTTCACAACCTAGGAGAGTATGGTGTCTAGCGAGGGAAATTACCACCGTAGAGGTCCTTACTTTGATGGTACTAATTTTGCTAGTTGGAAGCATAAGATGAAAATGCATATTCTTAGACATAACCCCGCCGTATGGGCTATTGTGTGGATTGGCTTGCAAGGTGAATTCTTTGATGGGAGAGAACCGAACCGTGAAGCTACAGCGGAAGAGTTGAAGATGCTGCAATACAATGATCAAGCTTGTGATATCCTCTTCAACGGATTGTGCCCCAAAGAATTCAACAAAATTAGTCGTCTTGAGAATGCAAAGGAAATTTGGGATACTTTGATTGATATGCATGAAGGTACCGACCCCGTCAAGGAATCCAAGTTGGATGTGCTTCAAAGTCAGCTTGACAAGTTCAAAATGAAGAACGGTGAAGGTGTCGCTGAAATGTACTCTAGGCTTGCTCTTATCACAAATGAGATCGCCGGCTTAGGAAGTGAAGAGATGACCGACAAATTCATCATCAAGAAGATCCTAAGAGCTTTGGACGGAAAATATGATACCGTATGCACATTGATCCAAATGATGCCCAATTACAAAGATCTTCAGCCAACGGAAGTCATTGGAAGAATTGTTGCTCATGAGATGTCACTCAAGGGTAAGGAGGAGCTCCATAACAAGTCAAGTGGTGCTTACAAAGCCTCATGTGAAGCTCCCACATCATCAAGTGAGAAACAAACCTTCAATGAAGAATTGAGCCTAATGGTGAAGAACTTCAACAAGTTCTACAAGAGTAGAAGCAAAGAGAGAAGTTCCAAGTCAAGGTCCTACAATGACAAAAGATCTTCTAGTCGAGAGAGAAATTGCTACAATTGTGGAAGACTCGAACACTATTCCAATGAGTGTACGGCACCCTACAAGAGAAGAGAAGATTCTCCAAAAATAAGAAGTAGAAGAGAAGAATCACCATCAAGAGAGAGAAGGAGTAGAGATGATCATTATGAACGAAGAACATCCCGGAGAAGCAAGGATTCGGAAAGGAAGGACAAGTCATCAAGGAGCTACACAAAACGAAGACATCAAGCTCATGTTGGTGAATGGGTATCCGGCTCCGACTCCGACAATCACTCCGAGAGAAGCTATCACCCTGACTCCGAATATACTCAAGATGAAGGTGTTGCCAGTCTAGCACTTGTGTCAACCAACTCCTACGACATATTTGATTCACCAAATGAAGGACTTGGAAGATGCTTCACGGCTAAAGGCCCAAAGGTATCACACCCCGAGTATGTTGATTTCAATAGTGATGAAGATGACTTGTTAGGTGATGATGATTTACTTGTTGACAACTCTAGTGACAAATACTATGATGAAATGTCAATTAATCATGCTAATCAAGATAAAATGAATGACAATGATAAGGAGAAAATGAGTTACTAACTAAAGAACTAAACACTCTTAAGTTAGCTCATGAAAATATCTTAGGGGATCATCGAGAACTTTTAAGGACTCATGAGAAATTACGTTTTGAAAAGCTCAACCTTGAGCAACAGCATGAGTTCTTAAAGGAAATCAATGATGATCTTCGCAAGAAAAGTTCTTCTTACATTGCCAAGCGTTTACTCTTATCCACTTACATGCCTCAAGTCAAGTCTAGTAACAAGAACAAGAAAGATTCTTCCTCTAGTAGTAACAATAATCATGCTAAATCCAATGTTGTTGCTTCTAGTAGTTCTCTTGATTCCACTAATGATTCTCTTAGCCAAGTTACACTTGAGCAAGAAAATAGCTTATTGAAGGGAATTATAGAGAAAGGTGTTTACAAGAGCCTTTCCGGGAGTAAGCAATTCGAGGAAATTGTACGCAAGCAAGGAAGACACCGGAAGAACCAAGGTGTTTTGAACAAAGTTCAATGCCAATGGAGTTGAGTGGGAAGAAGATCAATACCCCAAGACGAAGTTTGTTCCTCAACAAAAGAAGTATGATCCTACTTCCTTCAAAGGGACACAAGCTCAAGATGATCTTCCACCACAAGACCACAAGCAAAAAGGCAAGGATAAGCTTCAAGAGGAGATTAATGCATTTGAAGAAGCTCCTAAGGCCTTGGTCAAGTGGGTTCCCAAGACTACATCAAGTTCTACTTCATCAAGTACGACTACAACTCCAATGATTCCCATCAAGATGAAGTGGATCCCGAAGAAGAAGAACTAGAGAATTCCTGAGGGTGACTCCGCCAACATACTTCACTCTTATCATTTTGGCAAGAACAAGTGCAATCAACTTCCACATCTTGCACTAGTTCAAGGAGTCACAAACCCTCTTGTTGGTAAGACAAGGGACAAGGTAACCTAATGCTTTCATAGACATAATCATGTGTGTGCATCACTCTATGTCTATGGATATCCTTGTTTGTTCCTTGTGGGACTAACCCGTGTAGGTATTGAAAGTGCAACTCACTCCAAAGGATTGCTCCAAATGATCTACATCAACATTGAGCATCCACATCTTCAACACCTACATGAAGTCAACATCGACAAAACCCAAGGTTAGTTCATCCCTCTTAGGGGGGATCTCACATCTAGGGGGAGCTTTACTCTAAGAATTGAGCTAAAGCAACTCTAATGGTGTGAACACAACAACGCTTTATGTAAAAGTGGTAACCCCACTTGTGCTTAAACGATGAGTATGACCTATGATCAAATGTTCTCATTTGACTCCTAAGTCAATATACTCATATATAGATGACCTAGTCATCGCCAATTGCTTGATAGATGCTAGAATTGGTTGTGCATGCTTTGCCACATATTTCATTTGCCATTTTATTGTGTGAGCAAGTTGGTTGCGTAATTTACTCATTTGAGGACATCCACTTGTTGTTTTGATTGTTTGGTTCCTTTTTATTTTGCCAAGTGGATGGACAAGAATGCCTAAGAACCTTCTCTAGCTATCTATGCTTTTCTTGTCTCAAACTCTATTCATGTTACATCATAAAGTTTGATCAAGTCAGATTCGGACCACTCTATGTGAGGAGCACTCGGAGTCCCCGATTCGTCATAGACTTAAACTTCCAAAACTTCTTTGTGTGTTTCGCTCTGACCGATTCATCCATTTCGGTCATACCGAGATCACTAAGTCGATCTAGGTTTTCAATCTCGGTGCAACCGATTTGAACTTTTCAGTCACACCGAGTTGCAGTAACTACTCGCAGTTATGCATCTCGGTGCCTCCGAGTTGTTCCACTCGGTCACACCGACAAGGTCAGGCTATATATATCCCCGGGCCAAAATTTGGAAAATTCTCCGAACCCCTTCGCCCGCGCTAAGCCTACCCTGCCTCCCTGGGTCTCCGGATCGTCCTCCTCATCACCAGCTGGCTCCCGCTGCTGGTCTCCGCCGCCGTCAACGGAAATCCTTGACACCGTAGCAGGTCCATCGCCGCACTTAGGGTATGGACTTGATACTTGTGCTAATCTCACTCCGATTCCTAGCACATTGTTTTGCCATGTATCTTAGCCATGATTGAGATCACTCTATCCAGCGAAATCACTCTGTAGATTAGTTGTGGATTGAAAATTTATGGTTAGGTTTCCGCCGAAATCATCTCGGACCAACCGAGTTGTTGAAATCGGTTCCACTGATTTGGCTAAGGCCATTGCACTTGTGATTCTTGGTCTGACTGAGAATTGCAAATCGGTGTGACCGAGTTCAATTCTTTGTGAAACCCTAGCAGTCTCGGTGCCAATGAACTGTGAATCGGTCTGACCGAGTTCACTAGTTTAGGTACCAAAAGCTGCTTCGGTATCATCGAGTTTTCAAATTGGTAGATCCGAAATGCTTTCTGTGGAAAACTAAAACTAAGTTTTTGACTCATTCTTTTGCAAAAACCTCTACACTTTGTGATGCTCATCCAATCTATCTCATCTATATTTATTCATAGGGTCTGCTGTCGGTGTTTGCATCATGTCAGATCAGAGTGACAGTCAGAACAAGTCTAAGGAGCAAGTTCACATGAGTGAGGGCACTAGTCCCTCTAGCAGCTATGATGATGGAAGCAGGAGTACACCCAGCAACTTGTCTAAGGCAGCCACCTAGGCCAGAAAGAAGAGAACCTCATATTCTAAGGATGAGGACTATGTGGTTGTTGAGGAAGAGGCCACCTCAAAGAGGAAAGTTCTGAAAAAGGAATATGGCACTGCTGCTGCAACTAAGCCAGGAATGAAAACAAAGATGCCAGCAAGAAGACAGCCCATGTCTAAGGCAAGGAAACTTGCCACAGGAGAAACAATGGAGTTCACTCTTGAACCCAAGGAAACAGGAGATGGTAAGAAGAGGAAAGAAAGGGTCAAGAAGATCATTGCCAGAGTAATTGGGAAGCCGTCAATGATGGAAGAGGAAGAGGAAGAGGTTGCTGCACCAGCACCTAAAGCTCAAAAGCTTATGGGAGATGCTATATGATCAGGGGCTGCTCCATCTAAGCCCAAAGAAGCTCCCAAGGCAGCTGCCCCAAAACCCAAAGCTGCACCCAAGAGGAGTACAAGGAATATTCCAGCTGCAGAGAAGAACAAGGCCCCAGTGCCTGAAGCTGCTATAGAAGAAGAAGATGATGAGTCACATGTCTTGAGAAAGTTGAAGCCCAAAATTCCAGATCACAATGATGCTCATCCAGTAGCTGAGGACATGAAGCTCGGGAAGGATGCAGGACTCAGACAGTGGAGATTGACTGATCCCTATGCAGTCAGGAGAAGAACTGATGTGGACTATAGGTTCCATACAAAGGAACAGCAGGACTTCTATGAGACAGTGTTTCTTGACAAGAAGCCTATAGTTTGTGATATGAGATGGGTGGACTGGGAGTACATCAGGGAAAATGAAGAACACTATTCTGGAGTCTATGATACTTTCAAGTCTTGTGGAGTAGAGGACTTTGTTGGGCAGAAGCTCACATAGTGGAATGATGATCTTATTATGTAGTTCTACTCCACCGCTCATTTCTACCCAGATGGAAGGATTGTCTGGATGTCTGAAGGTACTAGGTACCAGTCAACAGTTGAAGAATGGGCAAAATTGATCAATGCTCCTAAGAAGAATGAAGATGACTTGGATGTATATGCCAAGAAGAAGGATCACAACACCATGGCACATATGTACAGAGAGATCCCAGATGCTGCTCTTGAGACACGCAAATTTGGACCAGTACATTACCTTCTGTCAGGTTTGCCAACAATCAACTGGATCCTCAGGCACACTCTATTGCCAAAGTCAGGTGATCACAAGATGATCAGAGGCCATGCAATTAACCTGCTTCACATATTTGATGTGCCTAAAATTTCAAAGTCATGAGTCTAATTGTGGAAACTATAAAGAGAACAGTTGCAGATCAGAAGAGAAGTTGTGGGTATGCCCCACAAATCCAGGAGCTAATCAACTCCAAGATGGGCACTGGCACATATCTCTTGGACAAGGATCATATGCCCATCTACCCAGACTTTGAGGACAACACTGTGGTAATGGATGAGAATGAACCATCTTCTGTGCAATCACAAGCAAAGAGGGAGAAGGCAAGGACTGAAAAGGCTGCAACGATGCCAACCATTGATGAGGCATCTCAGTATCTTCTGAAGAGCAAGCAAGATCAGCTTGGCTACTTAATTTCCTCCACTCTGAGGATTGAGAAGGGATTGGCCACCCTGAGTCAAAACCAGGAGAGCTTGGAGAGGATCATGGAGCATAAGGTCTATGATTTAGATGTGAAGGTCACTGAGATATAGTCAGTTGTTGAGCAACTTCAGGATGAAGTGTAGGAGAAGAAGGGCAAGTCTACCACTGATGCTTTTGCTAGAGTGCCTAGAGGACAGAGATCTGCTGTAGTGCCAGTTACAGACACCAGAGCAACTTCATTTGTACCAGCTACAACTTCAGTGCCACTAGCTCCAGCACCCACTCCACCAACTCCATCTACATCAACTGATGCCTTCGTCCTTGGAGTTTTATCTACACCACCACCTGAAGACCAAGCCTGAGAGTCAATCTAGCACTATGCATTTTTTATGAACTTTGTGGTAACTTGTTGCCAAAGGGGGAGAAAATGTATAGATCATAGGCTTCGAGAGAGAGTGTTGCTTTTTGTTCTCTCTTGTTTTTTGGTGGTTGAACTTTGTTATTTGCTTGTTTGAGATACTTTATGCTTTTGTGTGACACTTGGATGATCATGTGTTTGATCATATGCTACCTTAATGCTTGTTGGATGACATTATCCTTTTATATCCCCATATGATCATTCACTTTGCTTGGTGATGAGTGCATGTATTTAATTATTAACATTTTGAGTGCTCCACCAAGATGTATGTGACATCGAAGAGTAACCCATGATCCTAACTCATTGTGCATTTGCAGTCCAAAGCAAATCTTAAACTATGCACAAATTTAGGGGGAGCTCTTGCTTTTCACATACTTCTCAAAGCGACAATGTTTTTCACTCTTATTATCATTTGTCGAAGCTTTGATCTATATGTTGTCATCAATTACCAAAAAGGGGGAGATTGAAAGTGCAACTATCCCTAGGTGGTTTTGGTATTTCCTAACAACATATAGCTCATTGAGCTAATGTGTAATGACCCGACCCAAAATTGGTCAAGTCTCTGTGTAGCTGTACCTTCCCAAGATCATACTGGCACACACAGTACATTGATGAAAAGATTCAAAGTTCAATCACACCTGAATTTATTACACGATTCTCATATCGAGTCTTTATTACATCATAATAAATTCGGCCGAAGGCCAACTCATTAGAAATAAACTAAATAAAGTTGCGGAAGCGTAGACGAATAGAGAGTCTATCCGACTCCATAGGGAAATCGCCAAGCGTAGATCGTAGCCTCACTCCTGGTTGGAAAACTCCTCTGCAACATGAGACGTTGCAGACGTGTAGGTCAGCATTTAGAATATGCCGGCAAGTCACAGAGAAAGACAATAATAACAATGCTAATACTATATGCAATTTGGCTGTGGGGCTCTAAGTTTTATGTTTTTGCGAAAAAGCCAGTTTTTTCCCTACAACAAAGGACTTGCTTACAATTACTACAAAATGTTGGTAATTATTTAGATGGTTCCGCCAACCAATGTCTCATTCCCAATTATTAATTAACCCCTCAATTAATTTATTTGTTCGGTGTTGAGATTTCCGAAATACTCCAATTTCCAAAGGCTCATTTGTCCGTAACCGGGGACACGGCTAATCGATTAGGTTGTTACTGTGCAGAGTCTTGTGCACTTTACCCGCAAGAATCGTTCCCTCCTTTATGTCCTCGCACTGCCTGGTGTGTGAAGACGGGACGAACGAAACAGGGTCTTCCGTAGAATTTCTCTGGGCACTACCGGTGCCCATCCATGTCCTACCGTTCTTCTACATCTGCTGGCACCGTCCATCCAGAGTCACGCCTAAGGTCATAATGGCTTGCGGCTGCACAGGTAAGCTTCCGGTCAAGGGGTATCCATCTGTCTCTTCGTGGCTGGGTGAAGCTTTCCGCAAGATGTCATGGCGCTTCTCCATGCATCCCGGCCATCCGCTGGTTCCTCCAGGGTGCCCGTCAACCATCCTCCACCCAGTAGTGAATTTGAAGTCCATCTTGAGCTTGAAGTCATGGGGTTGTCATCATCTTGACTCTCACATCTCCCTTATGAATCTCTCAACTAACCTTGTCTACGAGCATAGCAAGATAAAACTACATCGTCCCGGGCAATAGTAGCAAGGGGAATTGGGTTCATCCTACCTCATGATACTACTCAAGACATAACTTAAAATTCTCCTACTGCATGCATGGTGGGGACGAATAATTCTAATGCAACAAAATCATACGTATTGTAAAACATGATCAAATGACTTGCCTGGCTGATGGTATTCAGACGCTAGTGACTCGAGATAGCAAGCTTCGCACTCCGGAAATTCTATTGAGTCAAACAATGGCACAAATAAGTATTCCACTAAATAACATAACAGCAAGCTAAAGGAAAACACACAAGCACTCAAACCAAAACCAAAGAAAACTCAAGAAAACAAAATCAAGGTTTTCATCACTTCAAGCAACAACAAAGAAATAGTTTTATCCCACTAACACTTTTCTTAACAGAACCAAAACAAGGGTTTTCCTAACTAACAGAAACAACATATAAACTAGCTGCAAAAAGAATCACATCAATATCTATTATAGAACTCCTGTTATACCTAAAAAAACTAGTAAGAAAATAAAATAAAACTTTTTATTTTGCTGTAAATAAATGTTCACCCTCTGTAAATATGGAAACAATAAATTATAATAGGGGTAAATTAAAATTCTATAATAACTAGAACAGCAGGAAGCAACAACAAGCTAAAAAAACTAGAAAAGCTTGATTTCGACTAAAACTAATTTTAATACAATCTCCAAATACCCCAACTAGTTCCTACTGCTAGGCTAGGTCACAACTACGCAGTGGCAAAAAGAATCACCTAAAAATATTAATTCTAGCTCAAATTATAGTAGAAATACTAATATGACTAAAACTAATATAAAACTATTTTTATAAACTTAAACATGGCCGAATCTATTTTCTACAGGAAGTATAGGAAATTTTTGAACTAACAAAAAAAGAATCAACTAAAAATATTAAACAACCTAAAAGATATATACTTTACAAGAACAGAACTATTCTGTTTTTAAAACAAAAATTAAAAATTAAAACTAAAAACAAAACAGGCGCTACTGGGCCTATCTAACGCTCAGGCGAAAGCTAACTAAAACGCGCCCGTGACTAAATAGAAAAATCGGCCGGTTCGGTCTAACTAAACTAGGTAACTAAACCGGAACAAAACCCAACTAAAACCGGTCTAATAAAAAAACCTAGCCATTCACTATTTCTAATCTACGCCGTAGGTTGCAGATCGAACGGTGGAGTGGGGTCCAGCGGCTTACAGTGGCGGTCGACGGTGAGGTGGGCTCGGACGTTGGTGGCGGTGGTGCTTCGGTTGTCCGGGGCGGCGGTGGCGACGTCGGGGCGATGCGGCAGAGCGAGGCGGAGGAGGTGGTGATGTGGAGGTGGCTCGGGGACGACGGAAACGGCCGGGGTGTCGACGGCGGGGTTATGGTGAGCTGCAGCTCCGGTGAAGAGCGGCGGTGCTCGGGTGGCTTCCTATAGGCGTCGAGGAAGATCAAAAAGATGTCTGGGGGTTGTGGGAGGATGAGGCGGTTCGCGTGGTGGAGCTTGGAGTCAAGGGGGATGCTCACCGGTGGCAGAAGCGGTGGCGAACCGAGGCGGCGGCGGCGAGATGCGTTTGGCGACGGCGGTGGCTATGGGTGGTTTTGATCTTAGGGTTTTAGGGGATCGAGAGAGGAGGCCGAGGGGTTTATATAGGGCAAGGTCTTGGAGGAGGGGGCGACGCGGGGTCGCGATCCCGAGAAGATCGCGGTGTCGGGCGGCGGTGGTCACGCTCTGGTGCGGTATGGCGTGGGCGAGGGGAAAGAACAGGGGCGGGTCCTGCTGTCAGTGAGAGAGAGGAGGGAAGGAGGCGAGCGGGCGACCGGTCGGGAGGGGATTCGCGTGCGGCCGCTATGCTGGGCTGGCGGCTCGGCGCTGGCTGGGCTGTGGCCTCGCTGGCGGGGCCGAGCCTGGCCAGCTCGGGGGGGTCCCTTTTTTTGAATTAAGGCAGAGAGAAAAACTAAACTAAGAGAAAACTATAATATTTTTATATAAGACATATATATATATATATCAAAATTCTCAGGGGGATTAATCCTACAACGTGGACATTTTTCCAGAGGCAAAACACAAACTAAAAAAACATCTTCTGGAAATCCCAAATAAGAATCAAATTTGAATTCAAACTTTTTGGCCATATTTTTCTTCTCACATTTTTGGAGTGTCATGTTTACTCCTCTCATACTTTTGCTCAAGTATTTTTTTTCAGGCATTTCTTTTTGAAATAAATTTCAATTGCCAAGTTGAATCCAATTCAGACAACAACTCAAATGCCTCTGAAAATTTCCAAATGCCACACAATTCAAACAAAATTCATAGATGCTTAAGTAATAATTGTAAAATATTCCAAATTGCAAATTTGGGATGTTACAAACCTACCCACCTTAAGATGAATCTCGCCTTCGAGATTCAGGTTGGCTAGCAAATAGGTGCGGGTGGTCTCGGCGGAGATCTTCTTCTCGCTCCCAGGTGGCTTCCTCCTCAGAGTGGTGGCTCCACACAACCAGGCAAAACTTGATGATCTTGCTGCGGGTAACTCTGTTCGCAGTCTCGAGAATTCTAACGGGTTTCTCCTCATAAGTCAGATCACTGTCAAGCTGTATGGCTTCTAGAGGCACTGTGTCTCTCAAAGGAATATCGGCCATATCGGCATGGCATTTCTTCAGCTAGGATACGTGAAATACATCGTGAACTCCTGACAATCCTTCTGGCAATTCCAGCTTATATGCAACTTCTCCTCTACGTTCGAGGATTTTGTAGGGGCCAATGAACCTGGGTGCTAATTTTCCTTTAACCCCAAATCTCTTGATTCCTCGAAGTGGGGACACACGAAGATATGCTCGATCTCCAACTACATACGTTATCTCCTTGCGTTTACTGTCGGCATAACTCTTCTGTCTCGACTAGGCTATCTTGAGTCTATCTCGAATCAGCTTGACTTTCTCTTCGGAGTCTCTGATAAGATCGGGACGAAAAAGTTTTCGGTCTCCGACACCATCCCACAGCAATGGTGTTCTGCACCTCCTTCCATATAGAGCTTCGAAAGGGGCCATCTTCAGACTAGTCTGATAGCTGTTGTTGTACGAGAACTCTGCGTATGGCAAATTGTCATCCCAACTAGACCCATAGTCTAGCGCACAGGCTCTCAACATGTCCTCCAGAATCTGGTTGACTCTCTCGGTCTGTCCATCTGTCTGCGGATGAAAAGTTATACTGAACTCCAGCCTCATACCCAAAGTTTCAAGCAACTGATTCCAATACTTTGAGGTAAATTGTGTTCCTCTATCTAACACGATACTCCTCAGAACTCCATGCAGACATACAATCCTGGTCATGTATATCTTGGCTAACTTAGCGCTGGTATATGTAGTCTTCACGGAATGAAATGAGCTACCTTGGTCAAGCGATCAACTGCTACCCAGATAGAATCATAACCTAAACGGGTCCTGGGTAATCTTGTGATAAAATCCATTCCAAGTTTTTACCATTTCCACTTGGGAATCGGCAGTGGTTGAAGTAACCCTGCCGGCTTCTGATATTCCGCCTTTACTCGCTGACAAACATCGCATACTGCTACGTACTTGGCAATATCCTTCTTCTTACCTGTCCACCAGAAACTTTCCTTTAAATCCAGATACATCTTGGTGTTGCCTGGGCAAATTGAGTACGGTGAATCATGGGCCTCCTGAAGAATTAACTTCCTGACCTCTGGGTCATTAGGCACATAGATACGATCCTCAAACCATAAAGTTCCGTGTTCATCCTCACGAAAACCTTTAGCCTTTCTGTTACTCATCTTTTCCTTTATCTCTGCAATTTCCTTCTCCGTCGTCTGCGCTTCACGGATCTTTTCGGTCAAAGTGGATTGAATATCCAAGGTGGCGACAAATCCTCTTGGTACTATCTCCAATCGGAGATCTCTGAGATCGTCGGCTAATTTTTGTGGTAATCCTCCAGCTATGAGGGTGTTCACATGGCTTTTACGGCTCAAGCCATCTACTACAACATTTGCTTTTCCTGGGTGATAATGCAATCTCATGTCATAGTGCTTGATCAATTCAATCCATCTCCTCTGTCTGAGGTTCAACTCCTTCTGCGTGAAAATGTACTTCAAGCTCTTATGATCCGTGTAAACATCACAACTATTTCCGACAAGGAAATGTGTAACACCCCAGATGTAATTTACCCAATATGTACTCCAACTCTTGCCATTTCCGGCCTTAAGTTATTTTATTTTCTCGGGTTCGGGTTTTTGTCTCCGTGTGTTGTTATCGTTGTCATGCATCTCATATCATGTCTTCATGTGCATTGCATTTGCATATGTGTTCATCTCATGCATTCGAACATTTTCCCCGTTGTCCGTTTTGCATTCCGGCACTCCGTTCTCCTCCAGTGGTCATTTCTACCTTTCTTTCATGTGTAGGGATTAAACATTTCCAGATTGGACCGAGACTTGCCAAGCGGCCTTGGTTTACTACCGGTAGACCGCCTGTCAAGTTTCGTACCATTTGGACTTCGTTTGATGCTCCAACGGTTAACCGAGGGACCGAGAAGGCCTCGTGTGTGTTGCAGCCCAACACCCCTCCAATTTGGCCCAAAACCCACCAAAACCTTCTCCATCATCTAGAGCGTTCTATCATGATCGCGTGGCCGAAAACCGCACCTCATTTGGACTCTCCTAGCTCCCTCTATGCCTATATAAAGACCCCCTCCTCGAAAATCCCGGATCCCCTCCATTCCTAACCCTAGATCCACTCCACCCGCCGCCGCCGGACAATTTCCCGCGGGCTGGACAGTGTCCGCTCCCCCGCCGGCCACTCTGGGAGTGCCACGTGTCCTGGGCGGGTGCCCCACTTCGCCGCCGACCGCGAGGGCCCGCCAGGCCCGGAGCCGGCCCCCGCGGCCCAGTCGCCGCGCGCCGCCGCCTGCCTCTTCTCCGCCCGAGCCGGCAAGCCCCTCGCCGCACCGCCGCCTTCACCTCGCCGCGCCGCCGCCTGTGCCTCATCGCCCCGCCACGCCAAAGCCGCCCCGCCTCCTCGTCGCCGGCGCCCACATCGCCGGACGGCACCGCCGCCCCTCCGCGCGCCTCCACTCCGGTGCCCGGCCCCGGCCACCTCCCCCTCGTCCTCGAACTCCGGCAGGTTCTTCGGATCTGGCCGACGAACCTCGGATTGCGCGCCGCTACAGTAACCCGATCCGGATCCAGATCTGATTCGGTTGACTTTTGCCCCGAAACCCTAGTTATTTTGCTATGTTCATCGTGCTATAACTTTGCATCCGTAGCTCCGTTTTGGGCATATAGCATATCAAAATGTTCATCTCAGAGAGTAAATCATTTCATCTCATTGCATCATTTTCATTTGAGTTCATCTTGATGCCCGAAATACTGCTAGGAGAATGCTATTTGAGATAATTGTCAGATCTGCTGCTCCAATTGGATATTTGTCATTTTTGCCATGATTATTGTGTGCATGGTATGCCCCTGAGCTCTTCATGAGTTTTGTTATATGTTTTGCCATCTATCCAGAGGTGCAACCCATGTATTTTTGTGATGTGTGTGTTGACTAGCACAAGCATGCAAAGTGGAGCATTCGTTAATGCTGATTTCAGGGACTTAGCATTTCCACTAAGTCCTTGATCTGTTTATCTCATTATGCCATATGTTCATGTTCTTTCCTAGTGATCCGCACCTCTTTTGAGGATGATAAGTAAGGATGATTTGTTAATCTTGTAGTGCTCTATCCATACATGTCTTTGTTTGCAATTATGGAGCACCCTAGCTTGAGTCAATCGAGCTCTACTTTTGTCATTTCGTGAATCTGGGCAGATTGTCTACTTGTTAGCGATTTTGCCGAGGATGTTGTAGTTGATCCGTGCATGCTATGTTATTGTTCTTGCCATGTATAGCTTGTATTTTGTGTATTCTTGATGGGTGTATGCTTAGATTGTCATGACTTGCTCTGTAGTGAGTGCATCAAGCTCGTAAACATGCCTACTTGATATTTGTTTCAGCATGCTCCAGTTTTTCACCAAGTCTAAGAACTGATTATGTTTTTGCCATGTTCACATGCTTGCAAATGTATTTTCCAATCCCTTTTGGCTCAAGGTCACTAAGGGACTTTTATTAAGCTCTTTGTGTAGCTCCATGCCATGCTTTACTTTTCCATGTTCAGGTCCTGTAGCATATAGTTTTCATGCTCCAAAGAGTGCCATCTGATCTGAAATTCCAGACAAGTGTTAATTTCACTAAGTCTGAGATCTGTTTACCAAATGCATTTTTGCCATGCTTGTTTGAACCTGTTAATGGATGAATTGGACGTAGCTCAGTGCTAGCCTTTTGTTAAGCATCATGAATGGATCCCTTCCATGTATTTTGATGCCATGTTTGGGTGTTGTAGCATGTTCATCTTGTTGCATTTAGATGGCTACTTGCTGTAAATCGCAGAACGTGGTCATATTTGAATTGCTTGCCATTTCCAAACCGTAACTCCGATTCCGGCGATCTTTATATCGTTTTCAAGAGATTTCATCTCATATTTCCAGTGGCACACTTGGATTTCCATGTTGAGGCCAGGTTCATGCATTCCTTGTCAAATCTTGCATATGCATCCCATATTGCATCCCGCATAGCATACCATCTTCGCATCATGTTGTTTGAGTTTGCACGTGGTTGATTGTGTCCTTGTTGCTTGTTTGTCTTGTTTGGGTAGAGCTGGGAGACGAGTTCGCTAACGAGGAGCCCATTGATTTTGCTTTCGAGGATCCAGTCAACTCTGACAACTTTGCAGGCAAGATGATCATACCCTCGAAATCACTACTATCTTTGCTTTGCTAGATGCTCGCTCTTTTGCTATGCCTATGCTACGATACCTACCACTTGCTAATCATGCCTCCCAAATTGCCATGACAAACCTCTAACCCACCATGTCCTAGCAAACCGTTGATTGGCTATGTTACCGCTTTGCTCAGCCCCTCTTATAGCGTTGCTAGTTGCAGGTGGAGATTGGAGACCGTTCCTTGTTGGAACATTATTTACTTGTTGGGATATCATTATATTATCTTGTTATCTTAATGCATATATATACTTGGTAAAGGGTGGAAGGCTCGGCCTCTCGCCTAGTGTTTTGTTCCACTCTTGCCGCCCTAGTTTCCGTCATATCGGTGTTATGTTCCCGGATTTTGCGTTCCTTACGCGGTTGGGTGATAATGGGAACCCCTTGATAGTTCGCCTTGATTAAAGCTTTTCCAGCAATGCCCAACCTTGGTTTTACCATTTGCCACCTAGCCTCTTTTTCCCTTGGGTTTCCGGAGCCCGAGGGTCATCTTATTTAAACCCCCCCGGGCCAGTGCTCCTCTGAGTGTTGGTCCAAACTAGAGTCCTGTGCAGCGCCCCCTTGGGGAAACTCGAGGTTTGGTTTTAGTTGTATGGAGCGCTCATCTGAGTGTGCCCTGAGAACGAGATATGTGCAGCTCCTATCGGGATTTGTCGGCACATTCGGGCGGTGTTGCTGGATTTGTTTTAACTTGTCGAAGTGTCTTGTAGAACCGGGATACCGAGTCTGATCGGAATGTCTCGGGAGAAGGTCTATTCCTTCGTTGACCGTGAGAGATTGTCATGGGCTAAGTTGGGACTCCCCTGCAGGGATTTGAACTTTCGAAAGCCGTGCCCGCGGTTATGGGCAGATGGGAATTTGTTAATGTCCGGTTGTAGATAACTTGAACCTTAACTTAATTAAAAATGAATCAACAGTGTGAGTTACCGTGATGGTCCCTTCTCGGCGGAGTCCAGGAAGTGAACACGGTGTTGGAGTAATGCTTGCTGCAGGATGTTCTCTAGTTACTCGATCGAGCTTTGCCTTCTCTTCTCGCTCTCTTTTGTGAACAGGTTAGCCACCATATATGCTAGTCGCTTGCTGCAGCTCCACATATTTACCTTGCCTTACCTATAAGCTTAAATAGTCTTGATCGCGAGGGTGCGAGATTGCTGAGTCCCTGTGGCTCACAGATTACTTCCAAACCAGATGCAGGGCCTGATGTTTCTGTTCCAGATGACGCGCTTGAGCTCAAGTGGGAGTTCGACGAGGACTCACGCTGATACTACGTGTCTTTCCCTGATGATCAGTAGTGGTGCCCAGTTGGGGTGATCGGGACCGTGTTGCATGTTGGGTTATCTTTTATTTTGGCGCCGTAGTTGGGCCATGAGTGTTTGAATGTTGTAATGCTATTCATGTACTTTGATTGACGTGGCGAGTGTAAGCCAACTATGTATCTCCCCTTTTATTATCTATTTTACATGGGATGTTGTGAAGATTGCCTAACTTGCGACATTGCTTTCAATGCGGTTATGCCTCTAAGTCGTGCCTCGACACGTGGGAGCTATAGCCGCATCGAGGGCGTTACAAAATGTCTCCATGTCTTGAGTGCGTGCACTAGGGCTACTAACTCCAAATCGTGTGTGGCATAATTCTTCTCGTGAGGTCGTAGCTGTCTGGAGGTATAAGCTACAACTTTTTCTTCCTGCATGAGCACTCCTCCGAGTCCTTGGCGAGAAGCGTCACAATACACTTGGTAATCCTTGTGTATGTCCGGCAAAATGAGTACTGGGGCTGTAACCAGACGTTTCTTCAACTCCTGAAAACTGGCTTCACAATTCTCGGTCCAAATGTACTTGGTTTCTGTCCCGCGGCGTAAACCGGCCGGAAGTATAACCCGGCCAGACTTGGCGGTTTACTTGAGACCCGGCTGAGACTTGACGATTCACTGGTGAACCGTTTGGACCTGGCGGTTTATGATTCATTGGTAATCCGGCAGGCGGGTCAGAGGAGCGACAAGACCCGGTGGCCCAACGGGCGGTTCATGAAGGCCGGTTCATACTATGGTGGGCCGGTTTAAGGGGAAAGGCATGACGAATATTTACCTTACAAGGATTTAAGACCAGGACTTGTATTCGGTTTGTATTAGAGATAGACTAGTCCTAATCCTAATAGGACTCCACATGTAACCCGCCCCTTCAACATATATAAGGAGGGGCAGGGCTCCCCAAAAGAGGACAAGCTACAAGCAAGAAAAAACAATCTTAAGGCTAGACACAAAGAGGAGAGCCGGTTTACGGCGACTCCCTCGTGATGATAATGAGACCTAGCCTCAAACAGCATGTAGGGTTGTTACCGCATGATGTTTCCCGGGGCCCGAAGCTGTCTAAATCCTTGTCTTGCGTGTTGATCCACCCTGCGTCTCTCGTCCCACTCAACCCCTCGCAAACTACCACATAGATGCGTTGGCCTCGCAACTAAGTCCTGACACTAAGGACATCTGCCATGACAAATCCACGACAGTTTCCTTCTTCAACAGCTCGGTCATGGGTTTAGCAATCTTGGAGAAATTCTCAATAAATCTCCAATAATATCCTGCAAGTCCGAGAAAACTGCGGATCTCCTTGACTGAGGTGGGCGATTGCCAGCTGGTGACCGATTCAACCTTGGTGGGGTCGACTGCTATTCCTTCTCCTGAAATAACATGTCCAAGGAATCCGACTTCCTTCAACCAAAATTCACATTTGCTGAACTTGGCATATAACTGATGTTCTCGGAGTTTCTCCAGAACTAGACGCAGATGTTCCTTGTGCTCTTCCTCACTCTTGAAGAAAACCAATATGTCATCGATGAACACCACGACAAACTTGTCCAGATATTCCATAAATACCTTGTTCATCATGTTCATGAAATACGCAGGGGCATTAGTCAATCCGAATGACATGACGGTATACTCACATAAACCATACCTGGTGGTGAAAGCTGTTTTGGGTATATCCTGTTCACGAATCTTCAGCTGATGATACCCTGATCGAAGATTGATCTTGGAAAATACTTTGGCTCCGACTAGCTGATCAAATAAATCATTAATCATCGGCAGAGGGTACTTATTCTTGATGGTCACGTCGTTCAATGAACGATAATCTACAACCATTCTCAGGGTTCCATCCTTCTTCTCTACCAAAAGAACTGGGGCTCCCCAAGGTGATGAACTTGGGCGAATATATCCTTTCTCCAATAATTCCTTGATCTACTGCTTGATCTCTTCCAAATCATTCGGGGGCATCCGATAGGGTCTCTTGGATATTGGGGCTATGCCAGGTAATAACTCGATCAAAAATTATATTTCTCTGTCCGGTGGCATTCCTGGTAATTCCTCCGAAAATACATCCGGAAATCTTGTACTACAGGCACTTCCTCCTGAACCACTCCCGTGAGGGAATTTACCTGCTCCTTCATCGGTGTGCGTCTGGATACATACTTGATCCTCTTTTGCTCCGGGGTGGTGAGCAAAATCGTCTTGCGGGCACAATCGATGTTCCCTTCAAACTTCGTCAACCAGTCCATGCCTAGGATCACGTCCAATCCCTGGGATTCTAAGACTATGAGGTCTACGGGAAAATCATGATTTCTGATGCTGAGGGTTGAATGACAGCCTAAGCCTGCCATCATCTCTCCTCCTAGGGAAGTGACTTGGAGCGGGGTTCTAAGGGTCCTAGTGGGCAACCCATACTTTTCCACAACTACCCTTGATATGAATGAATTTGTTGCACCGGAATCAAAGAGTACCAATACTGGACGTGAATTTAATAAAAACTTACCAACCACAGTGTCTGGCTGATCATAGACGTCCTCCACGTCAATGTGATTCACCTGAGCACGAGGAAAATGGTTGGGCTTCTTTGCTGAGCTTCCATTGCCGTTGTCGTTTCCATTCCTCTGCTTGGCCTCCGGACAATCGGTGGCATAGTGTCCTGTCTTCTGGCACTTGAAACAGGTGATATGACTCAGATCCTTCTGAGTCAGAGCAGGACGGTGCTGGTTGCCGTTGCCTCCATTGCCTGACTTGGAGTTGTTGTCGTGGTAGCGATTGTTCCCATTCCCTCCATGGTTATGTCCTCCATGATTATGTCCTCCATGGTTGTGATGGGTATGTCCTCCCAAGTATGGGGCATAGAGGGGCTTCTGCTGAGCTCCAGAGTTGTACTTTCCCTGGCCATATTTCTGCTTGTGGCTTTCAATCTGCTGCTGCTTGCCTTCAGGTATAGTGGCCTTGTCTACCAGCTCCTGGTAGTTGTTGAAGGTAGCCACCATTAGCTGCATTCCCAGCTCATCATTGAGTCCCTCAAGAAACTTCTCCTGTTTTGCGGCATCTGTGGCCACATCATCTGGGGCATAGCAAGATAATTTGCTGAACCCATCCACATACTGCCCCACAGTACGGTTCCCCTGGCGTAAGTTGTGGAACTCACGCTTCTTCAGACTCATGGCTCCAGCTGAGACATGAGCGGTGCGGAAGGCCCGCTGGAACAGATCCCATGTCATGGTGGCGACCGGATAAGTGGCGGTGTAGTTCTCCCACCAAGAGGCTACAGGTCCATTCAGTTGATGTGCGGCAAAACGCATCTTCTCAGCATCTGTGCATCCAGCAGTTGTTAGATCCCTTCCGATCTTGCGGAGCCAATCATCGGCTACAGTCGGCTCGGTGCTACTAGAGAACACCGGCGGATTCAGCCTTAGGAACCAGGTCAGGTTTCGACAGGGGGTGGTGGCGGTGGATTGTTGTTGTTGTTGCCTTGGTTTGGATGAGCATTTGCATTAAGGCATTCTGATGTTGAATCAGCTGGGTGAGCTCCGGCGGGAAAGTGAAACCGGGGTCACGTCTCGGAGGCATCTGGTGTTATGGAGTGGATGAGAAATTAGAATAGAACAAGGGTCTAATGAGAAAATAGCACTACCCAAATGAATGCACAACCATAATCACACCAATCATTTATTCATTCATCTCAAACAAGGTTCAATCTCGGATTACAAAATCTCACGACTAGTCGAAAATAACGGCCTAACTAATCGATGAAAATAAAATAACATGGCGGTCGACTAAATGTCTTCATCAATTATCCTTGCGTCCTCTAGTGCGGCGTCCTCTGGTGCGACGCCTCCTCTTCGGTGGAGCTCTCTTCATAATCCTCGTCATTGCTCACGAGGGGTCCATCATCCCTACTCGGAAAAAGGTCTTCTCCCAGATCCATCTTCTCCTCCAGTGTGCAATATATTTCTTCCAGTCCTCGAGTCTATCCATAAAATCATTGACTTCTTCTTCATGCTCATAGTGGGCTTCACGTGCTGCACCCTCCAGTTCCATTTCACGAAGATGCAACTTTTGGACCCTCTTCAAGCTCCTGTGCATCTGAATCTCTAGAGCCCTGATGTGAGCCTCCAAGTCTTGGGCATATGAGTGAACGGAGTCGTCATCAATAGTGCGGATGAGCTCTCCATCTGCAGTCCTGCGAGAAATCATGGTGTGGTCTGATCCAACATGCTCGGCCTTGTATTCCTCCTGGATGCGTCCAACTGTAGTATGAATTGATATGTCTCTCCCGAGTATCCAAGTGGGAGCAGTGAACCTGAAGTCAACGGGTGCCGAGAGACTTCCGAAAGTTCTCCCTGGTATGTGTACCTTAATCCTATAGCGAGGGTCTTCTAGAAATGCCATGAGAGGGGTCCCGGTGATATACGACAGAGTAATATTCAATTCCTTGATGATCTGGGCTAGCCTCCTGCCGAAAAGCATTGTCTCATCTGGCTGGCAAAACTCTGGCAGCAGAACTGGGATGAACTTGACGGCCATCTAGAATGTTGAAATCGGAGAGAAGTCAGAAATGAACAAGGGAGAATTACGGAATGATAAGGACATAAAATAAAATAGTTATTTCTATGGCTTTCCGATCCTAGGGGTTACGTCCTACGGTCAGCGTGTGCTCAGAATACCATCTCTGTAATGACCCGACCCAAAATCGGTCAAGTCTCTGTGTAGTTGTACCATCCCAAGATCATGCCGGCACACACAGTACATTGATGAAAAGATTCAAAGTTCAATCACACCTGAATTTATTACACGATTCTCATATCGAGTCTTTATTACATCATAATAAATTCGGCCGAAGGCCAACTCATGAGAAATAAACTAAATAAAGCTGCGGAAGCGTAGACGAATAGCGAGTCCATCCGACTCCATAGGGCAATCGCCAAGCGTAGATCGTAGCCTCACTCCTGGTCGGAAAACTCCTTTGCAACATGAGATGTTGCAGCCGTGTAGGTCAGCATTTTGAATATGCCGGCAAGTCACAGAGAAAGACAATAATAACAATGCTAATACTATATGCAATTTGGCTATGGGGCTCTAAGTTTTATGTTTTTGCGAAAAAGCCAGTTTTTTCCCTACAACAAAGGACTTGCTTACAATTACTACAAAATGTTGGTAGTTATTGAGATGGTTCCGCCAACCAATGTCTCATTCCCAATTATTAATTAACCCCTCAATTAATTTATTTCTTCGGTGTTGAGATTTCCGAAATACTCCAATTTCCA
This sequence comes from Triticum urartu, assembly GCF_056163025.1. Taxonomy (NCBI): domain Eukaryota; kingdom Viridiplantae; phylum Streptophyta; class Magnoliopsida; order Poales; family Poaceae; genus Triticum; species Triticum urartu. Next base: position 431,576,868 of record NC_141879.1, read on the forward strand.
GAGGCTCATTTGTCCGTAACCGGGGACACGGCTAATCGATTAGGTTGTTACTCTGCAGAGTCTTGTGCACTTTACCCGCAAGAATCGTTCCCTCCTTTATGTCCTCACAATTCCTGGTGTTTGAAGATGGGACGAACGAAAAAGGGTCTTCCATAGAGTTTCTCTGGGCACTGCCGGTGCCCATCCATGTCCTACCGTTCTTCTACATTTGCTGGCACCGTCCGTCCAAAGTCACGCCTAAGGTCAACCCAGCCAGAGCCCATAATGGCTTGCGGCTGCACAGGTAAGCTTCCGGTCAAGGGGTATCCATCCGTCTCTTCGTGGTTGGGTGAATCTTTCCGCAAGATATCATGGCGCTTCTCCATGCATCCCGGCCATCCGCTGGTTCCTCCAGGGTGCCCGTCAACCATCCTCCACCCAGTAGTGAATTTGAAGTCCATCTTGAGCTTGAAGTCATGGGGTTGTCATCATCTTGACTCTCACATCTCCCTTATGAATCTCTCAACCAACCCCATCTACGAGCATAGCAAGATAAACTACATCGTCCCGGGCAATAGTAGTAAGGGGAATTGGGTTCATCCTACCTCATGATACTACTCAAGACATAACTTAAAATTCTCCTACCGCATGCATGGTGGGGAGGAATAATTCTAATGCAACAAAATCATATGTATTGTAAAACATAATCAAATGTCTTGCCTGGCTGACGGTCTTCAAATGCTAGTGACTCGAGATAGCAAGCTTCGCACTCCGGAAATTATATCGAGTCAAACAATAGCACAAATAAGTATTCCACTAAATAACATAACAGCAAGCTAAAGGAAAACACACAAGCACTCAAACCAAAACCAAAGAAAACTCGAGGAAAACAAAATCAAGGTTTTCATCACTTCAAGCAACAACAAAGAAATAGTTTTATCCCACTAACACTTTTCTTAACAGAACCAAAACAAGGGTTTTGCTAACTAACATAAAGGAAAACAACATATAAACTAGGTGCAAAAAGAATCACACCAATATCTATTATAGAACTCCTGTTATAACTAAAACAAAACTAATAAGAAAATAAAATAAAACTCTTTATTTTACTATAAATAAATGTTCACCCTCTGTAACTACAGAAACTAATCTAAAATAAATTATAACATGGGTAAATTAAAATTCTATAATAACTAGAACAGCAGGAAGCAATAGCAAGCTAAAAAAACTAGAAAAGCTTGATTTCGACTAAAACTAATTTTAATACAATCTCCAAATACCCCAACTAGTTCCTACTGCCAGGCTAGGTCAAAACTAAGCAGTGCCAAAAAGAATCACCTAAAAATATTAATTCTATCTCAAATTATAGTAGAAATACTAATCTGACTAAAAATAATATAAAACTATTTTTATAAACTTAAACATGGCCGAATCTATTTTCTACCGAAACTATAGGAAATTTGTAAACTAACAAAAAAAGAATCAACTAAAAATATTAAACAACCTAAAAGATATAGACTTTACAAGAACAGAACTATTCTGTTTTTAAAACAGAAACTAAAAATTAAAACTAAAAACAAAACAGACGGTACTGGGCCTATCTAACGCTCAGGCGAAAGCTAACTAAAACGCCCTCGTGACTAAACAGAAAAACCGACCGGTTCGGTCTAACTAAACTAGGTAACTAAACCGGAACAAAACCCAACTAATACCGGTCTAATAAAAAAACCTAGCCATTCACTATTTCTAATCTACGCCGTAGGTTGCAGATCGAACGGTGGAGTGGGGTCTGGCGGCTTACAGCGGCGGTCGACGGCGAGGTGGGCTCGGGCGTTGGTGGCGGTGGTTCTTCGGTGGTCCGGGGCGGCGGTGGCGACGTCGGGGCGATGCGGCAGAGCGAGGCAGAGGCGGTGGTGATGTCGAGGTGGCTCGGGGACGACGGAAACGGCTGGGGCGTCGACGGCGGGGTTCTGGTGAGCTGCAGCTCCGGCGAAGAGCGGCGGTGCTCGGGAGGCTTCCTGTAGGCATCGAGGAAGATCAAAAAGATGTCAGGGGGTTGTGGGAGGATGAGGCGGTTCGTGTGGTGGAGCTTGGAGTCAAGGGGGATGCTCACCGGTGGCAGAAGCGGTGGCAAACCAAGGCGGCGGCGGCGAGATGCGTTTGGCGACGGCGGTGGTTACGGGTGGTTTTGATCTTAGGGTTTTAGGGGATCGAGAGAGGAGGTCGAGGGGTTTATATAGGGCAAGGTCTTGGAGGAGGGGGCGATGCGGGATCGCGATCCCGAGAAGATCGCAGTTTCGGGCGGCGGTGGTCGCGCTCTGGTGCGGCATGGCGTGGGCGAGGGGAAAGAACAGGGGCGGGTCCTGCTGTCAGTGAGAGAGAGTAGGGAAAGAGGCGAGCGGGCGACCGGTCAGGAGGGGATTCGGGTGCGGCCGCTATGCTGGGCTGGCGGCTCGGCGCTGGCTGGGCGGTGGCCTCGCTGGCTGGGCCGAGCCTGGCCAGCTCGGGGGTGGGACTTTTCCCTTCTTTTTTGAATTAAGGCAAAGAGAAAAACTAAACTAAGAGAAAACTATAATATTTTTATATAAGACATATATATATCAAAATTCTCAGGGGAATTAATCCTAAAACATGGACATTTCTCGAGAGGCAAAACACAAATTAAAAAACATCTTCTGGAAATCCCAAATAAGAATTAAATTTGAATTCAAATTTTTTGGCCATATTTGTCTTCTGACATTTTTGGAGTGTCATGTTTACTCCTCTCATACTTTTGCTCAAGTATTTTTGTCAGGCATTTCTTTTTGAAATAAATTTCAATTGCCAAGTTGAATCCAATTTAGACAACAACTCAAATGCCTCTGAAAATGTCCAAATGCCACACAATTCAAACAAAATGCATAGATGCTTAACTAATAATTGTAAAACATTCCAAATTGCAAATTTGGGATGTTACATAATGCTATTTCAAGATTAATATTTCAGGAAAGCTCAATGATTGGCATGGCATGGATGAGAAAAGTGGACCCCTCAAAATGCTAAGGACAAAAGGACTGGCTCAAGCTCAAAGCTCAAGACTCTACATTTTCTATTTTAGTGATCCAAGATCACATTGAGTCTATAGGAAAAGCCAATACTATCAAGGGGGGATGAGGTGTTGCTTAATGAGGCTCTTGCTCAAAATGCTTAGTGATATGCTCCAAAGCCCTCAGCTACTTTCTCACATCCACATATGACTTAAACCAAAAGTCAAACTCGGCCCCACCGTTTATTTCTATCCGGCTCCATCGAGTTCAGATGTCATAGCCACTGCCACAAACCCTAGGCAAATCGGTCTCACCGATAGGGATCTCGGTCTCACCGAGATGGGATTGTAATCTCTCTGTTTCCCTTTGTAACGTTTCGGTCTCACCGAGATGAGCGATCGGTCCCACCGAGATTGCAATGTAAACTCTTTGTTTCCCTTTCGTAACATTTCGGTCTCACCAAAATGAGCGAATCAGTCCCACCGAGTTTACCTGACCAACTCTCTGGTTAGCTTATTACCAAAATCGGTCTCACCGAGTTTGTGTAATCGGTCTCACCGAGATTACGTTATGCCCTAACCCTAACCATATCAGTCCTACCGAGTAGCATGTCGGTCCCACCGAAAATCCTAACGGTCACAAGATTTGCTGAATCAGTCCGACCAATTTTATAAATTCGGTCCCACCGAGATTGGAAAGTTGTGTAATGATTAGATTTTGTGTGGAGGCTATACATACCCCTCCACCTCCTCTTCATTCGTGGAGAGAGCCATCAGAACGAACCTACACTTCCAACTTACCTTTTCTGAGAGAGAACCACCTACACTTGTGTTGAGGCCAAGATATTCCATTCTTACCATATGAATCTTGATCTCTAGCCTTCCCAAGTTGCTTTCCACTCAAATCTTCTTTCCACCAAATACATATCCTGTGAGAGAGAGTTGAGTGTTGGGGAGACTATAATTTGAAGCACAAGAGCAAGGAGTTCATCATCAACACACCATTTGTTACTTCTTGGAGAGTGGTGTCTCCTAGATTGGCTAGGTGTCACTTGGGAGCCTCCGACAAGATTGTGGAGTTGAACCAAGGAGTTTGTAAGGGCAAGGAGATCGCCTACTTCGTGAAGATCTACCCTAGTGAGGCAAGTCTGTCGTGGGCGACGGCCATGGTGGGATAGACAAGGTTGCTTCTTCGTGGACCCTTCGTGGGTGGAGCCCTCCGTGGACTCAGGCAGCCGTTACCCTTCATGGGTTGAAGTCCCCATCAACGTGGATGTACGATAGCACCACCTATCGGAACCACGACAAAAACATATGTGTCTCCTATTGTGTTTGAATCCTCCAAACCCTTCCCTATACATTCTTGCAAGTTGCATGCTTTACTTTCCGCTGCTCATATACTCTTTGCATGCTTGCTTGAATTGTGTTAAGATTGCTCGACTTGTCCAAAGTTGCTAAAATCTGCCAAGAACTAAAATTGGGAAAAGGATAAGTTTTATTTGGTCAAGTAGTCGAATCACCCCCCCTCTAGACATACTTTCGATCCTACACGCGTCAAGTCGCAATTTGTTTGTTCACCCATGGTAGACGATCCTCCATCAAGTGGACAACCAGTACACGTGTCAAATTACCACGTGGGCTGCCTTTTCGTGCAGAAATGAGCTCCACCGTGTACCCGCGCGGGTGTGGTTGGGAAAGAGACAGGAATACGTGTGCCGTGTGTGCACCTCTTCTCTTCGTGCACATCCACCACCTACATGGGTGTGTGTGAGAGAGATACAAACCTAGACATAATGCACCATCCATCCCCATGCCTCCGCCCAGTCCGACCAGCGGTCATCACCACGCCCCACTCCTCCTTACCTTATATCTCATCTTTCTCGAGATATCATTTTTTCAATGAAATTCTTGACATACCATTTTTCCGATAAACTGCTCGAGATATCATTAGTTTTTAGACATGGGATTACTCCTGCATGGGTCAATCACAATAGGTGTTTTGTAAAAAATGCATCTTGATGTTCCGTGCAATGCATGGGCATCTTGCTAGTCCATGAAAACAACACATGGCAAACTGTCACGAAGAACGAGGGATTTGAATGTGCTGGGAGGGGTTGTTTGGATCTTACCGAGGTAGCCAAATATTGGCGACCCTTTTGTCCATCGGTGCCTTTGCCACCAATGAACGAGGAATGGCTCGGGTGCTCATGCATCCTCCAGCGCGCACGTTGAAGACGAGCTCGCACGAGCTATGCTTTTTTGTGCCAACACGCCGCCCGAGTGATACGTCTCCAATGTATCTATAATTTTTTATTGTTCCATGCTATTATATTATCAACCTTGGATGTTTTATATGCATTTATATGCTATTTTATATGATTTTGGGGACTAACCTATTAACCTAGAGCCCAGTGCCAGTTTCTATTTTTTTCGTTGTGTTTGAGTATCGCAAAAAAGGAAAACCAAATGGAGTCCAATTGACCTGAAACTTCACGGAACTTATTTTTGGACCAGAAGAAGGCCAGGAAGTAAAAATTGGGCTAGAAGATTCTCGGGCTGCCCACGAGGGTGGGGGCACCCCCCCCCCCCCCCGGGCGCGCCCCCTACCTCGTGGACAGCTCGGAGACCCCCCTACCTTGTTCCCGACTCCAACACCTCTTATATAACCCAAAACTTCCAGAAAGAAACCTAGATTGGGAGTTCCGCCACCAGAAGACTCCGTAGCCACCGAAAACCAATCTAGACCCGTTCGGGCACCCTGCCGGAGGGGGGAATCCCCCTCCGGTGGCCATCTTCATCATCCCGGCGCTCTCCATGACGAGGAGGGAGTAATTCACCCTCGGGGCTGAGAGTATGTACCAGTAGCTATGTGTTTGATCTCTCTCTCTCTCGTGTTCTTGATTCTGCACGATCTTGATGTATCGCGAGCTTTGCTATTATAGTTGGATCTTATGATGTTTCTCCCCCTCCACTCTCTTGTGATGAGTTGAGTTTTACTTTTGAAGTTATCTTATCAGATTGAGTCTTTAAGGATTTGAGAACACTTGATGTATGTCTTGCATGTGCTTATCTATGGTGACAATGGGATATCACGTGATCCACTTGATGTATGTTTTGGTGATCAACTTGCGAGTTCCGTGACCTCGTGAACTTATGCGTAGGGGTTGGCACTTGTTTTCGTCTTGACTCTCCGGTAGAAACTTTGGGACACTCTTTGAAGTTCTTTGTGTTGGTTGAATAGATGAATATGAGATTGTGTGATGCATATCGTATAATCATACCAACGGATACTTGAGGGGCATTGGAGTATCTAGGTGACATTAGGGTTTTGGTTGATTTGTGTCTTAAGGTGTTATTCTAGTACGAACTCTATGATAGATTGAATAGAAAGAATAGCTTCGTGTTATTTTACTATGGACTCTTGAATAGATCGATTTGAAAGGATAACTTTGAGTTGGTTTAGTACCCTACCATAATCTCTTCGTTTGTTCTCCGCTATTAGTGACTTTGGAGTGACTCTTTGTTGCATGTTGAGGGATAGTTATATGATCCAATTATGTTATTATTGTTGAGAGAACTTGCACTAGTGAAAGTATGAACCCTAGGCCTTGTTTCAACGCATTGCAATACTGTTTACGCTCACTTTTATCACTTGCTACATTGCTGTTTTTATATTTTAAGATTACAAAAACCTTTGTCTACTATCCATATTGCACTTGTATCACCATCTATTCGCCGAACTAGTGCACCTATACAATTTACCATTGTATTGGGTGTGTTGGGCACACAAGAGACTCTTTGTTATTTGGTTGTAGGGTTGCTTGAGAGAGACCATCTTCATCCTACGCCTCCCATGGATTGATAAACCTTAGGTCATCCACTTGAGGGAAATTTGCTATTGTCCTACAAACCTCTGCACTTGGAGGCCCAACAACGTCTACAAGAAGAAGGTTGTGTAGTAGACATCAAGCTCTTTTCTGGCAACCTTGCCGGGGAGGTTAGCGCTTGAAGGTATATCTTTAGATCTTGCAATCAAATCTTTTTGTTTCTTGTTTTATCACTAGTTTAGTCTATAAAGGAAAACTACAAAAAATGGAATTAATGATGCCTCATATGCTTCATATTTTTAATATCTTTCATGAAAATATGGATTCCGATAATTGTGCCAGAGTCTTAGAAGAATAATGCATTAGAATGTTTGGCACTAAATCTTTGACTGATGAGCATGATTGCAATGTTATTAGTATGAACTCTTTGAATATCCATAGTACTAATGATGATTGCACTAGTCATGATGAAAATGTCTCTTATAAGCATATCAACTTTTGTGGAATACATAGAGCTTGCAAGCACACACCAAATAGGGAAGATAGATTTTGCAAGAGGCATAAGTATCTGGAAACTAAATGGTTGCAAGAAAGGCTAGATGATTGTGCTGAAAGATTCAATATTTATAGCCTTCCTTGTGAACTTTGCAATGAACATGGTCATTTAAAGCTCCAATGCTATTTGTTTCATGATCAAATCATGTCCAAAAATTGTGATAACTTGATTACCCTTGAGCATCATAAAGAGCTTAGTCTTCTTTTGGGGTATGAAGAAATGAAACTTATAACTGAGGGTATTCCAAAATTTAATCTTGATAGATTTCTTGATTTTGATCTAGAAGAAATTTTTATGTATTGTATGGTGAATTGCATTGAAAATCCTTATATTGCCAATTACATAAAGACAAGAAAACAAATAGAAGATGAAGAGAATACTAATGAAAGGGAAGAGACTTCCCAACATTCTCCTATTATTCCTTATGATGAATCAGGCAACGAGGAGGAGCCTCCTATTCAACCAATCTCATTAATAAGGAGCTCTGAAAAGAGGATTAAACCCACACATGATGTGAAGAAGAAAAAGAAAAGACGGAGGAGAAAAGGTGAAAAGGTATCCCTCCAAAAATGACGTTGCTCCTATTACTCATTGTGATGATGATAATTGTTATACTATTGGTTCTATCCAAACTATTAATGATGAGAGTGATTATGCTTATGATATGAAAAGGCCCAAGCTTGGGGATGCTATGTTTGATGAGAATGACAAGTTTGAGAATATATTTGCTGCAATTAATTTTTGTCCAAAGCTTGGGGATGCTATGTCTAATGAAGATGATATTTTTAGTCTCCCAAGTTTTGATATGCAAATTTATTATGATTATAGCATGCCTCCTACTTATGATGATTATATTGATGAAAGTGGGTTTGGAAGAGTGTCAACTTTAGGAAGTAATGATCCCACTATTTTTTAGGATGTTGAATCTTATTTTGACAATTATGAAAGTGGATTTGGAGAGGTCATGACTTTATTTAGTAATGATTCCACTATCTTGGAAGAGGTTTCAATTGATTATGATGAGAACAGAGTTGCTACTTATGATGATTATTGTGATGACACGTATGCTATAAAAAGTAGTGATAATTTTTCATGATTGTGATTACCCTTTTCCTGAATATTACTCTTTTAATGTGGAAACAATTTGTAGTATTCGAGTTTCTTATGATACTCCCACTATTCCGAATGAGAAGAATTTTCCTTATGTGGAGAGTACTAAAATTTCTATGCTTGCAGATCATGAAAATAATGCTTTATGTGATAGTTATATTGTTGAATTCATTCATTATGCTACTAAAAATTATTACGAGCGAGGAACATATGCTTGTAGGAATTGCAATAATATCAAGTTTCCTCTCTATGTGTTGAAAATCTTGAAGATTTGCTTGTTTTACCTTCCTATGCAAGTTGATTCTTGTTCCCACAAGTTGTTTGCCCACAAAATACCTATGCATAGGAAGTGGGTTAGACTTAAATGTGCTAGTAATATTCTTCATGATGCTCTCTTTATGTTTCAATTCTTACATTTTATGTGAGCATCATTGAAATCATCATGCCTAGCTAGGGGCGTTAAACGATAGCGCTTGTTGGGAGGCAACCCAATTTGATTTTTTCCTTGATTTTTGTTCCTGTTTAGTAATAAATATTTCATCTAGCTTCTGTTATGATTGATTTTTTATTTCTTAATTAGTGTTTGTGCCAAGTAGAACCTTTGGGAAGACTTGGGGAAAGTCTTTGTGCTCTTGCTGTAAAAAACAGAAACTTTGGCGCTCACGAGATTAGCTGCCATTTTTTACTGGAGAGTACGATTAGGTTTATTCTTTTTGAAGATGATTTATAGACAAATTCATCAGGTCCAAAAATTTATTTTAGAATTTTTGGGATTCCAGAAGTATACGTTTGATCCATATTACTACAGACTATTCTGTTTTTGACAGATTCTGTTTTCTATGTGTTGTTTGCTTATTTTGATGAATCTATGAGTAGTATCGGAGGGTATGAACCATAGATAAGTTAGAAAACAGTAGATATTACACCAATATGAATTTATAATGAGTTCACAACAGTACCTAAGTGGTGATTTATTTTCTTATACTAACGGAGCTTACGAGTTTTCTATTAAGTTTTGTGTTGTGAAGTTTTCAAGTTTTGGGTGAAGATTCGATGTACTATGGAATAAGGAGTGGAAAGAGCCTAAGCTTGGGGATTCCCAAGGAACCCCAGGGTAATATTCGAGGACAACCAAAATCCTAAGCTTGGGGATGCCCCGGATGGCATCCCCTCTTTCGTCTTCGTTCATCGGTAACTTTACTTGGAGCTATATTTTTATTCACCACATGATATGTGTTTTGCTTGGAGCGTCATTTTATTTTCTTTTGTTTTGCTTGTTGTTTGAATAAAATACCAAGATCTGAAATTATTAAATGTTAGAGAGTCTTCACATAGTTGCATAATTATTCGACTACTCATTGATCTTCACTTATATCTTTTGGAGTAGTTTGTCATTTGCTCTAGTGCTTCACTTATATCTTTTTAGAGCACGATGGTAGTTTTATTTTGAAGAAATAGATGAACTCTCATGATTCACTTATATCATTTTGAGAGTCCTTTAGAACAGCATGGTAATTTACTTTGGTTATAAATTTTAAATGCTAAGAGAAGTTGCATGCTTGATAGTTGTTTTGAGATATAAAGGTGGTAATATTAGAGGTGTGCTAGTTGAGTAATTGTGAAATTGAAGAATACTTGTGTTGAAGTTGGCAAGTCCTGTAGCATGCACGTATGGTAAACGTTGTGTGACAAATTTGAAGCATGGGGTGTTCTTGGAGTGCTTTCCTTATGAGTGGCGGTCGGGGATGAGCGATGGTCTTTTCCTACCAATCTATCCCCCTAGGAGCATGCGCCTAGTGCTTGGTTTTGATGACTTGTAGATGTTTGCAGTAATTATGTGAGTTCTTTATGACTAATGTTGAGTCCATGTTTTATACGCACTCTCACCCTTCCACCATTTCTAGCCTCTTCGGTACCGTGCATTGCCCTTCCTCACCTTGAGAGTTGGTGCAAACTTCGCCGGTGCTTCCAAACCCCGTGATATGGTACGCTCTATCACACATAAGCCTCCTTATATCTTCCTCAAAACAGCCACCATACCTACCTATTATGGCATTTCCATAGCCATTCCGAGATATATTGCCATGCAACTTTCCACCATTCCATTTCTTATGACATGCATCATCATTGTCATATTGCTTTGCATGATCATGTAGTTGACATCGTATTTGTGGCAAAGCCACCATGCTTAATTTTTCATACATGTCACTCTTGACTCATCACAATCCCGTACACCGCCGGAGGCATTCACATAGAGTCATATTTTGTTCTAAGTATCGAGTTGTAATTCTTGAGTAGTAAGTAAATAAAAGAGTGATGATCATCATTAGAGCATTGTCCCATGTGAGGAAAGGATGATGGAGACTATTATTCCCCCACAAGTCGGGACGAGACTCCGGACGAAAAAAAGGAGGCCGTAAAAAAGGCCCAAACAAAAAAAGAGAAAAAGAGAGAAGGGACAATGTTACTATCCTTTTTCCACACTTGTGCTTCAAAGTAGCACCTTGATCTTCATGATAGAGAGTCTCCTATGTTGTCACTTTCATATACTACTGGGAATATTTCATTATAGAACTTGGCTTGTATATTCCAATGATGGGCTTCCTCAAATGCCCTAGGTCTTCGTGAGTAAGCAAGTTGGATGCACACCCACTTAGTTTCTTTGATGAGCTTACACATACTTATAGCTCTAGTGCATCAGTTGCATGGCAATCCCTACTCCTTGCATTGACATCAATCGGTGGGCATCTCCATAGCCCATTGATTAGCCGCATCAATGCGAGACTTTCTCCCTTTTTTCTCACACAACCTCAATCATCAGATTCTATTCCACCCATAGTGCTATGTCCATGGCTCGTGCTCATATATTGCGTAAAAGTTGAAAGAGTTTGAAAAGGCTAAGTATGAAACAATTGCTTGGCTTGTCATCGAGGTTGTGCATGATGAGAGCATTTTGTGTGACCAAAATGAAGCATGGCCAAACTATATGATTTTCTAGGGATAAGTTTTCTTTGGCTATGTTATTTTGATAAGACATAATTGCTTGATTAGCATAATAGGAGTATTACTATTTTTATGTCAACAATAAACTTTTATCTTGAATCTTTTAGATTTGAACATTCATGCCACAATAGATAAAAATACATTCAAGAACATGCTAGAAAGCATTCCACATCAAAAATTCTATTTTTATCATTTACCTACTCGAGGACGAGCAGGAATTAAGCTTGGGGATGCTTGATACGTTTCCAACGTATCTATAATTTTTGATTGTTGCATGCTATTATATTATCAACCTTGGATGTTTTATATGCATTTATATGCTATTTTATATGATTTTTTGGACTAACCTATTAACCTAGAGCCCAGTGCCAGTTTCTGTTTTTTCCTTGTTTTGAGTATCATAGAAAAGGAAAACCAAACAGAGTCCAATTGACCGGAAACTTCACGGAGCTTATTTTTGGACCAGAAGAAGGATATGGAGTAAAAGAGTTGGGCCAGAAGAGTCTCGGGCTGCCCACGAGGGTGGGGGTGCGCCCACCCCCCTGGGCGCGCCCCCTGCCTCGTGGGCAGACCGGAGACCCCCTGCCTTGTTCCCGACTCCAACACCTCTTATATAACCCAAAACTTCCAGAAAGAAACCGAGATCGGGAGTTCCGCCGCCAGAAGCCTCGGTAGCCACAGAAAACCAATTAGACCCATTCTGGCACCATGCCGAAGGGGGGAATCCCTATCCGGTGGTCATATGCATCATCCAGGCACTCTCCATGATGAGGAGGGAGTAGTTCACCCTCGGGGCTGAGGGTATGTACCAGTAGCTATGTGTTTGATCTCTCTCTCTCTCTCGTGTTCTTGAGTCGGCACGATCTTGATGTATCGCGAGCTTTGCTATTATATTTGGATCTTATGATGTTTCTCCCCCTCTACTCTCTTGTGATGAATTGAGTTTTCCTGTGGAAGTTATCTTAACGGATTGAGTCTTTAAGGATTTGAGAACACTTGATGTATGTCTTGCATGTACTTATCTGTGGTGACAATGGGATATCACGTGATCCAGTTGATGTATGTTTTTGTGATCAACTTGCGAGTTCCGTGACCTCGTGAACTTATGCATACGGGTTGGCACACGTTTTCATCTTGACTCTCCGGTAGAAACTTTGGGGCACTCTTTGAAGTTCTTTGTGTAGGTTGAATAGATGAATATGAGATTGTGTGATGCATATCGTATAATCATACCCATGGATACTTGAGGTGACATTGGAGTATCTAGGTGACATTAGGGTTTTGGTTGATTTGTGTCTTAAGGTGTTATTCTAGTACGAACTCTATGATAGATTGAACGGAGAGAATAGCTTCATGTTATTTTACTACGGACTCTTGAATAGATGGATCAGAAAGGATAACTTTGAGGTGGTTTTGTACCCTACCATAATCTCTTCGTTTGTTCTCCGCTATTAGTGACTTTGGAGTGACTCTTTGTTGCATGTTGAGGGATAGTTATATGATCCAATTATGTTATTATTGTTAAGAGAACTTGCACTAGTGAAAGTATGAACCCTAGGCCTTGTTTCCTAGCATTGCAATACCGTTTACGCTCACTTTTATCACTGGCTACCTTGCTGTTTTTATATTATCATATTACAAAAACCTTTATCTACTATCCATATTGCACTTGTATCACCATCTCTTCATCGAACTAGTGCACCTATACAATTTACCATTGTATTGGGTGTGTTGGGGACACAAGAGACTCTTTATTATTTGGTTGCAGGGTTGCTTGAGAGAGACCATCTTCATCCTACGCCTCCCACGGATTGATAAACCTTAGGTCATCCACTTGAGGGAAATTTGCTACTGTCCTACAAACCTCTGCACTTGGAGGTCCAACAATGTCTACAAGAAGAAGGTTGTGTAGTAGACATCACTGAGCCGGCCATAGACCGACCGGCGACCCACAAATTATGCCATCCAACCGTAGCCACACACATTCTGACAGCAACTCAACCAACTGGACGAAATTCATGCAAACACGGTGATATTTCGTATAAACAATGACAGAATTCATATAAAATACCGGATTTTCATACAAACATGACAGATTTCATTACATTCAAATCAACTAAGCAGTGCTAGTTCTGGACAGCACAGGTATATAATACCTGGCCTAAATGGTCGCCCGCCGATCTATTTGTGTTCCTCATGTCCGGTAGCATGATCACCGGACTGTCGGAGCCCCGGAGGTATATGCTTCAGCGGAAAGGACGGCTCGCTTACCCACTTCCCAACTGATATCGTTGGCTGATGCCCAAGATGAAGGTGGAAGGGGGCTTATCCGATTCCATGGAGCCCATGCAGGGTCAACGAAGGTCCTTGCAACAAAAGGATCCGGCAAGACACCTGCTGTTTATGCCGGCGTTGCCTCCGTGGTGGACTTCATGGGACCCAACCGGCAACAGCCTTCCGTGTTCTACTTCTCGATGATGGCGGCGGACACAGAGGCGCTGGCCACCGACTCGTCGCTCTCGACGCACCCGCCTTCTGCCTCTACTTGCATGGCACGGCCGCCGGCATGGGAGTCTCGACCACAGAAACGGGAGACGCGGTCGCAGACACGGGAGGCGCGGTACGAGGCGGCGACGTGGACCGCAGCGACGATGCCCGTGCGCCGCTCCTCATCGAGCTGGCCTAGAGCAGCGAGTTGCTAAACCGCGGGCCAGCTTGGGGCGACAACTCGCTCCGTCGGGCGAGGGGAGGGAGGTGGATCAGCGAGCTGCATAGCTCGTATCCGGCGGGCTCGGCAGGCCACCCAGCCAGTTTGGATGTGGGATAACTACTCTTCGTAAGCCATTGTAAGAGTGGACAAAATGGTGAAGGAGGAGATAGGGGAGCGGAGGAGGTGTGCGATTCTTGGCCGGCGTCTGGCCCCGTTTAAATAGGAGATTAAATAGACGGTGGACGGGAGGAGCTCGGCCGGCGTTGCGTTTAATGCCGGCCCGGTCATGTACGGACATGTGTCCAGAGTGGGTTTCTCGTCTTCCACATGAGTTTCATGGAGGCGTTTGAATGCGGCAAGGAGGCGTGTTCAACCGGGCATGCAGCGAGTGGCGCCCTCGACTATGACGTATGACACCACACCGTTCTTCCACTAACGTGTGGGCTCTTTGGGTACATGACCTGCATGTCAGTGACCCAACGCAGGCAGCGCACGGCAGAGGAACTTTTGGTGGGCCAGGACGGTCAGAAGCGGGCATTTCATAAACCGATGATTGTTCATTGAGTGTGACGTCATCTATTTCATGTAGATAAGCCTACTATATAATGTAAGAGAATTTTAAAATTTTCATATATATGTTGATAGCCCGTTTGATACGTTATGATTCATAAAGACCACTGCAAACATCAATGTTCTGCTTATCACAGATCAGATTGATTAATACATGTAACAATCCATGTCCTTAACAAAGGGTGCATGCACGTATAGGTTGAGCGTGTGTCTTGCGTCGTGTGATGTGTGCATGCAGGCGTGCGGGTGTTGTGTGTGTGCATGTGTACATTTCAGTGTTGCATGCATGTGTGCATACGTGCATGTGTTCGTGAGTGCATGTGTATGTGTCAGTGTTGCACGCCTGCATGCGTGCATATGTTCATTATGTGTACGTGTCAGTGTTGCATGCCTGCATGCGTGTCTGTGTTCGTGTGAGTGTTGCGTGCGTGCATGTGTACGTGCGGGGTGAGGATACATGTCAGTCGACTGACTTTTTCATCTCTGGTGAGTCGATTTTTCAGCCATTGGGTATGAAATCAAGGGCGTACAGTTTATCTTCAACCTCCACCCCCTAAGCCGCCAGCCACCAACGGCCGAACTGCTGGCCCCCATCGCCCGCGGCCGGCCCGCGCCGCCCCGCTCGCCCCGAAACCACTCCCCACCGCCGGTCCGACGCCGACCCGACCATCCCTCTAGCCCCCCCCCCCCACGCGCCGAGCTTTTTCTCCGCCACCGCCCAATCACCGCGCCCCCCACCGCCGGCTTCAAATCCCCACCAACCACTAATTTATTACCATTTCTGACCTTCATATACGCACTGATGGGTGGGCCCTATGGTAATGTGCGCTGCTGAATGTGGACAATTTGACTGGTTAATTGATCATGTCATCAACAAATTATGGAGTTGTATGGTGAGCCAGTGACCATATGGTCACCCTAAAATGTATTTTAGTAACACAATGTAGACTCAAACTACCATTTCTTTCTTTCATATGCGTGCTAACAGGTGGGCCCCACGTACGCGCCTCGATGGTGCAACACTAGTTGCGCCACGTGGAATGTTTGACTGGTCAATTGACTATGTCATCAAAAAAATACGGAGTTGTACAGGTGAGCCAGCGACCGTATAATCATGACATGTATTTTTTTAACACGGTACAGACGCAAGCGCTCATATATACGCGCAAGCACTCACCGCTATAAGCGTGCACACGCAGACCCTACCCCTATGAGCACCTTCGAGAGAGTGAGTCAGCATATGATCTTGAGATTTTACGAAGTCACCATAGGTGCCTCGTAGTCGAGTGGAACGTCTCCTCTCACTGAACGCACATCGCCGGAAAATACTAAAATTAACCCAAGATAAATGTGAGCACCAGGATTTTAACCCTGGTGGGCTCGAGAAACCACTGTCCTCCTAACCATCCAACCACAGGTTGGTTGGCACCACAAAATGTATGTGGTGACCGTGATGAGCTTATTCTGAAGTATAGTGACCATATCGTGCTTTCGCTTCAAATACAATGACCGTAAGTGTCGTCAACAAAATACGGAGCACGCATCAAATACAATGTCCGTCAGTGTCATCAACAAAATACGGAACATATCATGAGCTAGATAGCGTATGATCACCACGAGAATGTATACGATGACCATACTGTTCTTATTCTAAAGTCCAGTGACCGTATAGTGCTTTCGCTTGAAATACAGTGACCGTCACGCGTGAATGTGTCAGGGGCATGCATACTTTTAGAGGGCCGAGAGATAGTTTGTGTGCGTACGTGAAAGTGGTGTAGAAAGAGGGGGTGTCCGGTGGAGACAAGGAGAGATATGCCCTTCATTTCTCTTTCCTGTTACTAATATTTTAGGAGAAAATATAAACATTCACAATGCAGAACAAATATTTTTGGATGCACCATGCAATTAACTTTCATGTATAACATTGTACTATTGTATATGCTTATTTTCTTAGTGGCCAATTGCATGTGTGGTGTGGTGGGCACATCATTTCTAGTTGGGGTGGGCACATCATTTCTAGTTGTGGTGGGTCAACATGAGGACTCATGGGTCGGTTCCATCCTGCGCCACATAGGTTGGACCGAGACGCATTATACAAAGACCCATCTGGAGGACTCGGCGTACAACACGAAGCTACCAGAGTCGTGAAGGACTCTATCCCCACTGGTGATAAGCCGACTATATATGATTTCTAACCCTAGGCCCCGAGTATGTTATAGAAGCCCGAGGGCTAGTTCGTCGATAGTATACACACACGCACAATGCCTGGTATTCATGTGTACATTGTACACACCCCTATCACTAATATACAGTACCAGGAGTAGGCTTTTTCCTCAACTACAAGGGTCTGGACTTGGGTAAAACTTTGCCTCGTATTATCATCCAGCCTAACAGTTAGGGATATCCTACCGAATGATCTGATGGAACCATATCTGCCAATTACTAAGAGAGGGGTGTGTCTGGGGGGCAATGTGTGCGAGAGAAGCCTAAAGATAATGTGCATGCGGGAGACACGTAGGCACATATATGTGTGTATAGAGGGATAGTAGAGACCGTGCGTGTGTATATATGCATGTGAGAGAAATAGTGTTTTCCAACTGAGATTAGTGAAAAGTGTGGTACATAGTAGTCAGAAAGAGAGAGGGAGATATAGAGAGAGTGTGTGTGTGACACACCCCGACCCCCAGAGAGAGATTGTGAGCATGTGTGAAAGAGAAATGCCGATGTATATAAAGTGTGTGCACTTATGCATTAGATAGAGAGATATATAGCGTGTGTGTGAGAACGGACCGGGGCATAGTGCATCTACGTGTAAAAGGCGGTTCTACGAATTAAATTGAAATATAAATGGCATTATTTTTTTGGATGAGATCATGAATTTTGCAATTTGCGTATGAACGAAAATCGGTCATCAGACACCCATACTCTATTGAATTCTAGCATGTACATGTGTTTATTTCGTATTATTGATCCATAGAGTGAGAGTGGTTTGAAATACAGGCAATGCATTGCTTTTGCAATTCATATATAAACATTAATTAGTGCACTCCATGTTGTTAGTGTGAAGCACTTTATACATTTGTCACTTACATGGATACATTCCAAATTGCTAGCTAGGAAATAGAATACATGTTGAATTCAACATAAAGGGGGTTTCGAATATTCGAATTCATAGGAAGTGCATTCATCTATTTGAATCCGAGATAATGGCATTTGTAAATCAAATCTAAAAGGGGGCATCAATCTTTGTTGTGCGTTTGAACATGCTATATATTCATACGCATGTCTAACTATTTTTTTGCAACCAAGGAGATTATATCTGGAACCATGCATGAACTGAGGTAAGTTGCATATTTTTTAATATATACTCATGTACAATGTATATTCAAATGTGCCCCCTCCATTCCAAAATAGTCGTAGTTTTAGGATTTTCAAGGGTAAAGATTTGTGAAGTTTGACAAATCATGAAATTTCAATTCAAGAGACCCGAAAACCTTAATGCTTCTGCTCCCAAATATTGAACAAAGCACCAAATAAGCCTCTGGTCACCCAAAACCGCGCGAGACTAATGTTTGGTGGTAGGAAATTATTGTCCTGACTCTGGCTCGTGTAGTCTACCAGCCCAATGTCCAAAGGTCTAAACCGGGGTAGGTTTGTAACTTCACTAAGACGCCTATCTCAACAGCCTCCGAGAAGCATTCATACGCCGTGGGCGCCTAAACACCCATGCACTCGGCCGAAATCTATCCCGCCCACCATTTGGGACACCTGAGATTACTGTCCTACCCCAACCCGCAATATGTACGAAATTTTAGATGGGGCAAAGTTTGTAACTTTCCCCAAATTTCAAACAAGCGTGTCCCAAACCAAAACATTGTTCCCCTTAGTTCCCCCTCCCTCTGTTTTCCCATTCATACTCTGTGGGCACCAAAAAGCCCTCTCCACCAGCCGCGAAACCCTAGCCTCCTCCGTCCTCCACCCCATCGCGCCCAATCCACCGCCGCCCTCCTCCATCACGCCAGAGCCGGTACCCTGACTTCGTCATCCAACGCAACCGCAACCGCAATGCCCTCAAGGACTTAGCAGCTGAAGCTGAGGCAGAGCTGCCTCCACGACGCCGACGCTGATGTGCGCCGTACCAAGACCACTTCGACCTTGCCGTCCTGCGCCTCACCGCTACCGCTCCACTGTCGCAACCGTCCACCACACCGGAGTTGTTCCCGCTACACCGTCGTTCGCCACCTCGAATCCGGTTCCCCACCACCGACAGACGACCATCGCACCACACTCAACAACTTGTCCATGGGTTCTTCCAAGGCTCCACCGTCCTCCACACCTTCTCATTTCCAGTGAACCACAAGAAGATCATTGGAAAAACAGAAGGACACAGCACTGCCAATAGAAAGAGGTACTCCTCTTCCCTTATTCATGCAAACCTTACGTCTCTTCTCACACTGTATTCATGCCACGAAAGAAACTAGTTGAGCGCTTCTTACTGCATCTTCTTCATGATACTAAATCCACAAGGTTTCCTCCCATTTACTATTTCACCTTGGCTAGAGGTCAGTAGCCCGCCTGGATTTCAATTTAGGGTCAATTGAATCACAATTAAAAGAAGCAGCACCCGCTTAGGAGCACGGAGCACCTAGTCCGGCTGTTCACTGGGAAAGCGGCACATCGGTGTTTATCATAGGGGTGTGGGCGCAGGAGCTGCTTGCGCCCGATCTGGAGGTCAGCGGGGCTTGAAGGGATGGCCGGGGGCGGTGCCAAGCACGGCGGTGGGGTGAGGTCGAGGGGAGGGCAGAGGCAGGGGAATGGACTGATGGTTGCTGGTATTTCGAGGAATATCGTAACACTGACTGGCTGGAGGTAGATGAAGGCGATTTGCCCGCTCTTTGTACATCAGACGATGCAGAAAAAATGGACTGGCTATTTGTTTTCAGTCGACTATTTTTTTCATAGGACCACACCTTGTGGTGTGCTGGAGGAGCATCTGCATTTCCCAGCCATCCCTGTGCTCATATTTCAAAATCCTAGAATCTAGTAATTTCATGTGCCATGCATGTTGTAGAGCTATCATATGTCTCCCATCATTTATTTCTCACCGGCCTGTTATCTGCTACCTTTACACTGTACTACTTGTGCACACAATTCACCCATACTCACGCTATTGTTTTTATGCATGGGTATTTCAGACTCTGACGCAGTGTTGATGAATACAAAAAAGAAAAGACAGAAGTCGCTCCAGTGTAATTCAAAGATAAGCACTAAGCATTTCTGCGCTCTAAAGGGTGTAGTGTCACCAGATGGAGACGGTAAACGTAGCTCTGTAGTTGATGATCTTAATTGCCACACACAACCATCCCAAGTGTTTGCTTTAACTTCGCGCTGTCAAATGTGGTTGCATGTTGCATATGGTGTCTAGCTTGTATTGCTTCCAATTTGGCATCTGCTTACTTTACACATTATACCTTTGATAATGACATGCCTTCCTATTTTTGATACATACTACATATGTCTATTAATCATGTTCGTACATCAAACTAATGAACTTCTGTATCCCTCATCAATCACTTATGATGAGACAGTCACCCCGGCGGGTTACTGTGAGACGCACTACTCGTTTAAAGAGTGCAGTGTCATCCTCCCCACATGATTCTCAAGAAATAGCAAGGCTAAATGAAGATAGTCAATGTAGCTCTCTAGTTGATGACCGCAACTCCCCCACACCACCACCGTAGGTGCTTGCTCTTACTTGGCAGTGTGATATGTGGTTGCATGTTGCATATGGTGTCTGCCTTGTAATGCTTCTAATTAGGGTAAATTGCATCTGCTTAGTTAACACATTATACATGTGAATATGACATGCCTTCCTGATTTTGGTACATACTACATCTTTCTATTAACTATGTTCTTACATCAAACTACTTTTCTTGTGTATCCAACTATGTTCTTACATCAAACTACTTTTCTTGTGTATCCCTCATCAATCACTTCTGACGAGACACCTGCAAGTTGACAGTGTAATATTGGTTGCAACTTGCATATCATTTCAAACATGTATTGCCTCTAATTTGTTGAAGTGCCACTTATAATGAAACACATCTAACTTGGTAGAGTGATTTTGGTTGGATCTTTCATATGGTGTCTAGATTGCATTGCTTCCAATTTTTTGAAATGCCTTATGCTTAGCATTTTTCGTAGATATTCCATCCTCCTACAATGTGGTTGCCATACATAAAAGTTGTGTTCGTTGGTATCATGCATCAACGAATTTGGAAGTGCAAATTTCATTCCTTTTTCTTGTATATTTACTTGACAATGAAAAATCTAAAAGGACGAAGGCACGGAATGATGGTGGTCCTCTGGAGCAACCGAAACAGATGATCTCTACAGATTCTCCTGGTACTCCTACTGTAGTGCAAGTTCCAAATCTCATCTCCCCTACTCCACAACCCCAGGTGCTTGCTCTAACATGGCAGTGTGATATATGGTTGCATGTTGCATATGGTGCCTAGCTTTTATAGCTCCTAATTTGTTAAATTGCATCTCCTTAGCTTACACATTATACATGTGAATATGACACGCCTTCCTATTTTCGGTACATACTACATCTGCCTATCACACCATGTTCTTACATCAAACTACTGTTCTTGTGTATCCTGCATCTATCGCTTATGATGAGACAGCCACGCCCGTGGATTAGTATGAGACATGCTACTCTTATAAAGAGTGCAGTTTCATACTCTCCACATGATTATCAAGAAACAGCAAGCCTAAATGAAGATATTGAACATAGCTCTGTACTTGAAGACAGAACTTCCCCTACACCACCTGTTGGTGTCAAAACCGGCGGATCTCGGGTAGGGGGTCCCGAACTGTGCATCTAAGGCGGATGGTAACAGGAGGCAGGGGAAACGATGTTTTACCCAGGTTCGGGCCCTCTTGATGGAGGTAAAACCCTATGTCCTGCTTGATTTATTCTTGATGATATGAGTATTACAAGAGTTGATCTACCACGAGATCGGAGAGGCTAAACCCTAGAAGCTAGCCTATGGTATGATTGTTTTTTTGTCCTGCGGACTAAAACCCTCCGGTTTATATAGACACCGGAGAGGGTTAGGGTTACACAAGGTCGGTTACAAAGGAGGAGATATCCATATCCGTACTGCCTAGCTTGCCTTCCACGCCAAGTAGAGTCCCATCCGGACACGAGACGAAGTCTTTAATCTTGTATCTTCATAGTCCAACAGTCCGGCCAAAGGATATAGTCCGGCTGTCCGGAGACCCCCTAATCCAGGACTCCCTCAGTAGCCCCTTAACCAGGCTTCAATGACGTTGAGTCCGGCGCGCAGTATTGTCTTCGGCATTGCAAGGCGGGTTCCTCCTCCGAATACACCCAGGAAGAATTTGAATACAAGGATAGTGCCCGACCCTGCAAAATAAGTTCCACATACCACCGTAGAGAGAATAATATTTACACAAATCTAATCTGCTGACACGTTTCGGCAACATGACGTTATGTCATGGCCCGGTGATTATTCGAACCGTTTCCTTTAACTAACTCCGCACATAACGCGAGGCAGTTTCCTGACATGTCTTGTCAAAGCAGGGATCGTGTCCCCCTTATTACGGGATTCTCATCAATACGGGCGTGGGTAACCCAACCACGCCATCGATTACGGCGCTTGGGGAATAAGCGAGTTTTACCAGGCTAGTGAGGGCGCATGGCTTCGGCCGCCCTTATAAAGGGATAAGGTTTAACCTTTTTTCTACCCACGCCTTCTTCCTCCTTGCCTATCCGTTCTTGCGCACTCGAGCTCCAACGCCCAAGTCCACATCCTTCCTCTCAACCTTCTCCAAACATGTCTGGAGCGGGGGGCAAATGGATGGCTTCCTCCATTACGGAGGGGCACATCAAAAAGCTATGCGGCACTGGATACTTAGCCGCGAATATCGCGCATCGGCTGCCCGCTGCGGGGCAGATCATTCCTACCCCGAAACCTCATGAGAGGGTAGTTTTCCTCCACCACTTCCTCCGTGGACTGGGGTTTCCCCTTCATCCATTCGTCTGTGGTCTCATGTTCTACTACGGGCTGGACTTTCATGATCTGGCCCCGAACTTCATCCTCAACATTTCGGTGTTCATCATCGTCTGTGAGGCTTTCCTCCGCGTCCCACCCCACTTCGGCCTGTGGCTGAAGACCTTTAACATCAAGCCGAAGGTAGTGGGAGGCCAACAAGCATAATGCGGCGGAGCCATGGTGGGCAAGATGCCCAATGTCACATGGCTTGAGGGCTCCTTCGTGGAGACCATAAAGGGGTGGCAATCGGCCTAGTTCTACATCACCGAGCCGCATGACACCAAATGGGCGGCGGCCCCCGAGTTTCGATCCAGATTCCCTACACGGCTCACTTCCTGGAAAGAGAAGGGCTTGTCGTGGGGTTCATCGGTGGAGCTGGATGGACTCCAGAAATGTATCCGGAGTATGGAAAGCAAGAAGCTCAAGCTTGTCAACATAGTCCAGGTCATGCTCATCCACCGGATCCTCCCGTGTCAACAACGGGATTTTAACTTGTGGGAGTTCGACCCGGCCTAGCACCAGACTCTGAGCGAGCTCTTCGATACGACGCACAAGGACGTCTGGAGGGTGGTGTTCAAGGGCGCAGAGGTCCCTCCCTCTCTCACCGAGGACCGCGGGCTAAGCGCAAAGCACCTAGCGCGTTCGGTGAGTTCTATGCATCCAGTAGGATATTTATTTCCCCTAGCTTAATCAAGTGCCGGGGCTGAGCTCCATACCTTTGACAGGACTGGGTGGAGACGTCGGGGCAGATTAACTTTTCGGCCCCTCTGCCCGAAGACACTGCGGACGCTCTCCTGACGAAGATGCTGACTCCGGCTCCTTACAAGGTGCCGGAGAAGACCAAGAAGGCCAAGGGAACCCGAAGGATTTCCCGGCGCCAGGTGATATCGGACTCATCGTCCGAGGACTCCTCGGCGCACTCCTCCCATGAAGACGAGGAGGAAGATGAAGACGCTCCCCCTCCAGTCGGGGGAGACAAGAAAAGGAAGGCCGCCCCAACTGGGGGGCGAAGGGTCCAAGAAGGGAAGGACTCTCCTTCCGGACAGTTCCACCACCGCCGCCGAAGGCGAAGACGAGTGGCTGCCCAGGGCCAAGCCCCTGGCGAAGTCGTAAGTATTTTGGATACCAGAGTAGCTCATAGCATTCCTTTGTCGCACTGCTTCTCCTAACGCCGAATCGTGATTATGCAGACCGCCCCGAACCCGTATCGACGTATCCTCGTTGGACGGCTCCCTGGACTCGTCGGATATGGATAGCGATCCACTTTCGACCGCCACCTCCCCTTGCCCTATGGACAACGCCGAGGTGTTGTCTCAAGAGGCACCGGGTCGAGGGGAGACAGTCCCGGAGGCGCCTCAAGGCGACCTTCCGGACTCCGGGAGCAGAGTGAACAAGGCCCCCGAGGGCTCCGAGTTCGACCCTCAGCCGAACACCGCGCCGAAACCTCCAGTGATTCCAGACTCGGGCAGGCGGCCTCCTTCCAAGAGGGGCAATGCGCTTGTGCCCGTAACCTCTGTCCATCCAGAGGCACTGGACAATCTGCTGGGAGCGCTTCGCAGCGGTTCCATCGACGAGGAGCACCGCACTATTATGAGTGCGCTGGTCCATAAGGTTCAGTCCGCCAAGAGCGGACTGACTGAAGCCTGTGCCAGCCTTCTAACAGGCTTTGAGGTAAGTTTTTGAAATATGGGAAAAATATTACCGCATAGACAGTAGCCCCTGATGCTCGGTTCGGTGTTCACAAAGAAAAGCCGAACAAAGGATCAAACACTATCACAGGAGTCTAATATAAGTATGTCTATATGCGTATGCAGGCTTCGCTGCTGGCCTTTGCCGCACTGACTGCGGAGGTCGCTGCACTGAAGCAGGACCTTAAAGGGTCCAAGGAAGAGCTCGGCCTTGCCAAGAGGCAGCTCGAGGAGAACAAAGGTAAGTAATACCTAGTCTATGGATATGTATAAAGAGAATGCGATTGCAAAATGACAGGATCATCGTAAATTTGCCAGGGGCCACGACCGAGGTGGCGACCCTGAAGCAAGCGCTATCCGATGCCGAAAACAAAGCGTCCAAGGAGCGCACCGAGCGGGAAAGGCATGAGGCATGGGTGGGCGAGGTGCAGCAAGAGCTCCACGCTCTCGTGACGAAGCATGAGGCGTTGGAGCTTGACTTGAAGACGCGAGAGTCCGAGCTTGCCGCGGCCCTTGAGAGCGCAAAGAATGCCAAGGCCGAAGCCCAAAAGGCCCTCCAGGAGATTGATGCGATGAAGAAGATAGCGGCGGGTAAGGCATTCTATATGCAAAGCAAGCATGTGAAAGTAAATTACATGTTACTTACCCGAATCCGGAGCTCTCCAGGAGCATTCGCAGATTTGCCCCGCAGCGTGTCAGATGCTGCACAGTTTTACCAGGTCGAGGAGGGAAGCTCAACAGAGAAGTTGTTCTGGTCTCAGTATACTAGGACCGAACACCCGATGCCTCTGAGCGACCAGGTGAAGCAACTGGTCGAGCTGGACAAGGCGGTCGAACAGGCCATGAAGGGTTTATAGTCCGGATGTGGCATGGCGACGCCCTTCCCAATAGCTACTTCGGCCTGGTGAGGCGGCTTGTGGATGCCTGCCCATGACTGGAAGTCATCAAGCGGTCCGTCTGCATCGAAGGTGCACGCCGGGCTTTCGCCTGTGTGAAGGTGCAATGGGCCAAGCTGGACGCCGTGAAGCTGATTAAGGAAGGGCCGCCGGAGGGCAAGGAGCATCGCCACCCCGAGATGTACTATGAGGGTGTCCTGAAGGGTGCTCGTCTCGTAGTGGGCGAGTGTACGAAAGATATAATATTCGAGTAAATTTGCTCGTGTAATCCTATATTTATGAAAACTTGTTCATATCCGCTATGCAACACTTGTTTGAATTCAAAATATTACCTTCTGTTCGGCTATTTCTCAAATCTGAGAGATGGCTAGTCGTCGGCTTCTGCCCCTAACTGTGCGGCTAAGGCGGATGGTAACAGGAGGCAGGGGACATGATGTTTTACCCAGGTTCGGGCCCTCTTGATGGAGTTAAAACCCTACGTCCTGCTTGATTTATTCTTGATGATATGAGTATTACAATAGTTGATCTACCACGAGATTGGAGAGGCTAAACCCTAGAAGCTAGCCTATGGTATGATTGTTTTTTTGTCCTACGGACTAAAACCCTCCGGTTTATATAGACACCGGAGAGGGTTAGGGTTACACAAGGTCGGTTATAAAGGAGGAGATATCCATATCCGTACTGCCTAGCTTGCCTTCCACGCCAAGTAGAGTCCCATCCGGACACGAGACGAAGTCTTCAATCTTGTATCTTCATAGTCCAACAATTCGGCCAAAGGATATAGTCCGGCTGTCCAGAGACCCCCTAATCCAGGACTCCCTCACCACCATCGCATGTGCTTGCTCTGACTTCGCAGTGTGATATGTGGTTACATGGTGCATACGGTGTCTAGCTTGTAATGCTTCTAATTAGGGTAAATTGCATCTGCTTAGTTTACACATTATACCTGTGAATATGACATGCCTTCCTATTTTTGGTACACACTACATCTATGTCTTAACCATGTTCTTACATGAAACTACCTCTCTTCTGTATCCTGCATCAAGCACTTACGATGAGACACCTTTATTCATTGCATATTGCATATTATTTCTAGCTTGTTGCCATGTATTGCTTCTAATTTGGTCAAATACATTTGTTAGGACACCCTTTTAATTTGGCAGAGTGATATTGGTTTCATCTTTCATATGGTGTCTAGCTTGCATTGCTTCTAACTAGTTCAAACACCTTGTGCTTAGTTTACACTTTATACATCATACATGTCAATATGTCATGACGTCCTGTTTTTCATACATATTCCATCCTCCTATCATGCGGCTGCCTTACATGAAAGTAGTATTTGTCAGTATCATGCATCAATGAGTTCTGAAAAACAAATTTTATTCCTTTTTATTGTGGGTTTGACTTGACAAGGAAAAATCAAAAAAGAGGAAGGAAAAGAGTAAGGAAGGCGATGATGGTGGTCCTCTGCAGCAACGTAAATGGAGCATCTATACGGATTCTCCTTGTACTGCTAGTGCATTACAAGTTCCAAGTCTCCTCTCCCCTACTCCACCATCCAAGGTGCTTGCTCTAACTTGGTAGTGTGATATCTTGTTGCATGTTGCATATGGTGTCTAGCTTGTATTGCTCCTAATTAGTGTAAACTGCATCTTCTTAGCTTACACATGATACGTGTGAATATGACACGCTTTCCTGTTGTTGGTACATACTATATCTGTCTATCACACCATGTTCTTACATGAAACTACTCTTCTTGTGTATCCTGCATCAGTCACTTATGACGGGACACCTTTAAGTTGGTAGTGTGATATTGGTTTGCGTCTTGAATATGATTTCTAGCATGTAGTGCTTCTAGTTTGATGAACGCCACCTATGACGAGACAGTTTTAACTTGGCAGAGTGGTATTGATTGCACCTTCCATATGGTGTCTATCTTGTAGTGCTAATTTGTTGAAGTTCCTTCTGCTTAGTTACCACATGATAGGTGTGAATATGTCAAGCCGTCCAGTTTTTCATACATATTCCATCCTTGTATCATGACTTTCCCTTTCATCAGAGTAGTGTTCATCAGTATCATGCATGAATGAGTCCTGAAGAGCGAATTTTATTCCTTTTTCTTGTTGGTTTGACCTCACAATGCAAAATCAATAAAGCGGAAGGAAATTGGTAAGGCATTGGATGATGGTGGTCCTTCCGAGCAACTAAAATGAAGGGTCTCCACATATTCTACTCCGCCATCCTCCCAACAAGATTCGCAAGATAATGCAAGGCTAGACAGTCAACGTAGCTATGTAGATGATGAGCACATCTCCTCTACCCCACCATCACAGGTGCTTGCTCTAACTTGGCACTATTATATGTGGTTGCATGTTGCGTATGATGTCTAGCTTGTATTGCTTCTAACTTTGTTGAATTGCATCTGCTTACTTTACACATAATGCCTGTGAATATGACATGTGTTCCTGTTTCTAGAACATACTATATCTGATCACACCATGTTCTTACATAAGACTACTGTTCTTGCATATCCCGCATCAGTCACTTATGATAAGGCACCGATAAGTCGCCACTGTGATATTGGTTGTGTCTTTCATATGATTTCTAGCATGTACCACTTCTAATTTGTTGAAACACCAGACAGTTTGAACTTGGCAGAGTGATATTGGTTGCACCTTTCATATGGTGTCTAGCTTGAAGTGCTTCTAATTTGTTGAAATGCCTTATGCTTAGTTACCACATCATAGGTGTGAATATGTCACGCCGTCCTGTTTTTCGTACATATTCCATCCTCGTATCATGTGTTTGCCTTTCATCCGAGTAATGTTCGTCAGTATCATGCATGAATGAGTTCTGAAGAGCGAATCTTATTCCTTTTTCTTATCGGTTTGACTTCACAATGCAAAATCAATACAGCTGAAGGAAATTAGTCCGGCAGTGGATGATGGTGGTCCTTTGGAGCAACTCAAACAGAGGGTCTCTACGGATTCTACTCCGACATCCTCCCAACAAGATTCATAAGACAACACAAGGCTGGACAATCAACGTAGCTGTGTAGATGATGAGCACATCTCCCCTACTCCACCATCACAGGTGCTTGCTCTAACTTGGCACTATTATATGTGGTTGCATGTTGTGTATGATGTCTAGCTTGTATTGCTTCTAACTTTGTTGAATTGCATCTTCTTACTTTACACATAATGCATGTGAATATGACACTTGTTCCTGTTTCTAGAACATACATGTAGATGATGAGCACATCTCCCCTACTCCACCATCACAGGTGCTTGCTCCAACTTGGAACTGTTATATGTGGTTGCGTGTTCCGTATGATGTCTAGTTTGTATTGCTTCTGATTTTGTTGAATTGCATCTGCGTAGCTTACAGCTTATACCTACAACGATCACTTACCCATAAGACACATTTAACTTGGGAGTGTGATGTAGGTTGCATCTTGCATTGTCCTCTAGCTTGTACTGCTTCCAATTTCTTGAAATGGCACTTACGACGAGACACTTTTTACCTGATAGAGTGATATTGGTTGCATGTTCATATGGTGCCTAGCTTTCATTTCTTTTAATTTTGTTGAAATGCATTTTGCTTACTATTTTTCATACATATTCCATCCTCCTACCGTATGTGTGAATATGCAATGCTGTCTTTTTTTGTATATACTCCATCCTACTATCCTGCGCTTGCCTTACATCAAAGTAGTGTTCGTCTGTATCATGCATCAACCAGTTATGAAGAGCTAATTTTATTCATCTTCTTGTGGTTTTGACTTCATAAGGCAATATCAGAAAATAGGAAGGAAAAGAGTGTTAGGGGATGTTGGAGGTCCTCCGGACCGACGCAAACAGAGACTCTCTAGATTTGCCACTACTACTACTAATGAAGTTGAAGTCCCAAGTCTACATGATGAGTTCATCTCACATACTCCACCATCGCAGGTGCTTGCTCTAAGTTGACAGTGTGATAATTGGTTTCATGTTGCATATGTTGTCTAGCCTATATTTATTCTATTTTGATTAAATTTCACTTGCTAAGTTTATACGTTATACATGTGCATATGACATGTCTTTCTGTGTCTAGAATACACTGCATCTATCAATCATACCATGTTCTTACATCAAAGTATTGTTGTTGTGTATCCCGCATTAGTCACTCATGATTGGACGCTTTTAACATGGCAGTTTGATAGTGGTTGCATCTTGCATTGATTTCTATGTTGTACTACTTCTAATTTTTCGAAATGCCACTTATGACAAGACACTTTTAACTTGATAGAGTGATATTGGTTGTATCTTTCATATGGTGTCTAGCTTGCATTACTTCTATTTTCTTGAAAATCCTTCTGCTTAGTTTACACATCATAGCTGTGAATATGTCATGTCGTCCTGTTTTTCTTACATATTCCATCCTCATACAGTTGTCTTACATCAAAGTATTGCTTGTCTGTATTATGCATCAATGACTTCTGAAGAGTGATTTTGTTCTTTTGTGTTGTGGGTACGGCTTGACATGGCAAAGTCAAAAAAAGAGCAAGGAAAAAATATAGTAGGGAATGGTGTTACTCGTCGGGTGAAACGGAAAAGGATCTGCCCTCGAGATTCTGCTGGTACTTATAGTGCAGTAGAAGGTCCAAGTCCATCGGCTAAATCTACAAACACAGTATCACCTGCTCCACCAGCTGCAGCATCCGCTTCAACTATACCAGCATCTCAACGAGTTGCTCGTTCGTTTGCTCCGGAACTGGCCAGTTCCCAAGCTGCCTTCACACCTAACACTACTTCTGAAGCACTGCTGACACAACAGGACTTGGCAAGATCAGATGAACCTCATGAGCATCAACACCAAGATGGTACCTGACCGAGTCAAGTTGCAGTTGCATGCTCCTTTATATGTACTCTCACAGTTTGATGTGCACTAACACTTTCCATATTCGTTATTGAACTAGCACCACGGTGAAAGCGGAAACAGACATCAGGGATAATGCTTGACAGATTAACAAAATCTAAAGGAGGAAGAATGGAGATCCATTTTGAGGCAGGTTTAAAAAAGCCACGTGATGCTACAGAGTCAACCAAGTTAGTATCATAGGCAGCCATTGCTGTTAGGTGTCATGCACGTATCCTCCCAGCGTGGATCCAGTACAGGAATGAGAAAGACAATACCCGGTTTAACACCTTCCTTGACCATTTATCCGTAAGTAATGCTATTCATCGCAATTTATAATATTGTCTTGCTCTGTACCATACTTTCTAGCTTCCTCCTAATAAGACTCACATTCTTTTTTCAACAGATGAGGTTCAAGTTAGATCCGAAAGATGATGCAACTAAACAAGCATGCACTCATGTTTTTCAGTCTGCTCTATGACTATATCAATACCACCTTAGCAAATCTCACTTTGAAGGCAAGGCTAACAATGAAATCGCCCAAACATCTCCAGTGGAATATATTACAGATGAAGAATGGACAACCCTTGTTAAACACTGGTCTGATCCAAAGTATCAGGTAGGGTATATGTATTTGATCAGACCACATATTGAACTTTTATTTATGTATGTGCCTTACAAGTGTATCTTCTTCTAGGCTAACTGTTTGAAGAACAAGACCAACCGTTCTAAAGTGAAATTCCAACAGACAATAGGATCTCGTAGCTATATTGCACACTGCGAGGCTCTTGTAAATAGCTGCTAGTTCCTTCTTTTTTATGTGCCATATTATCATATCTATATTGACTTGTTCCAAATACAGAGGAAAGACCGTGCGGACCAAAAAGAACCTAAACCAAATGCAGTGCAAATCTTCAAGGATTGCCACACCAGCAAGATGAAGGGCATGAGCACACTAGTTCAAGCCGTTGTTGTAAGTCCTTACTCCTCCTGCCTTTGCACTGATTGGTACTATGATGTGTTCATTTAACTGCTTGGTTTGCAGCTAATGTCAGTTACTCTGTTCACTTTTATACACAGTTGTCTTAACGTATCATTTCACCTTACATGGTTTACATATTCTTTTGGTCTTGATCTGTAATCTAGTTGTGACGTTCACGTGCGCACACAATGATACAATAGCATATTTGTTTTATATTTGTTTGCCCATGATATGAATGATGTCATACTATGTTCATCCTACTTTAAACCATGTCTCTTTATCCTTAGATTTCAATGAATGTGGGGAAATAGACAATACAGTAGGCATGCTACATGGACATATGTTCCGAAAGTGATTTTATTATGTAGTTGGCACTAGAATACATGCTAATGTATTATAGTAGTTCACTAAAATAAGTTATGTATAAACGTGAAACCTACTTTGTTTGTTTTTGTCTCATTAGTAACTTGTCTGGTATACTAGTCTACAAGTTCAAACTTTCAGCAAGCTATGGATGATTGAACAGCCACAACCACCTGAAGGTGATGAGGCTACCACAGGCACAATGTCACCTCTTGCTACAGTGCGTCAGTATCTCTCCACTAACAGTGAAAAAAGCACCTTCCTTCGTAATTCTGGGTTGGTTGTCAAGGTAACCTCGTCCAAATCGCCTACTGAACAAAATCTTCCGGCTAGACAGAGTGATATATCTGTGCTCCAGACACAAGTCCAATCCCTAATGGATGTCGTTTCGGAAACAAGAATAGTGGTTGACAAATGTCGTCAAGATATGAATGGTTTTGAAACCAGACTATCAGACATTTGCTTCATTGTTCAAGAGCAATGGCAGAAAAAAAGGGGAAGATCATGCTGCTCCATTAGATTCTACAGCCTGAAACATTAGCACTCAGGTCAAATGATCTATGCTTCTATACATCTGATGGTGCTTTTATCTGCAAGGACTATAAACTTTATGCCAACAGGCCTTTTGTTGTATGATTGGAATTTATTTTGTTGTGATACAACATTTATGATGCTGCCAAAGGCTGCAATAATTATGACGCTATTTTTGTATAGTGTAGGTTTATCTTAGTAATGTATTCGGCCGAAAACTTCGTAGGAGCCCGACATGCCAACATTCGTCGGGCCCATTCCAATTGGGCTAAAAATGATTATGGGCGGAAATTTGCATGTAGCCCACTAAAAATATATGGGCCTAAATCGGCATAAGCTTTCATATTTTTTGGTAGGCTTGTGCCCATAGTGGGCCTTTAACACGCCTAAACATAATTTGGGCCCTCAGTAACAATAGGGCGTTTACAGGTGTAAATATCTCGAGCCAATAGAAAACATGGGCCTTTAATAGGCCAAAAGTGAGATTAGGCATTGATTGTGCCAAATAACCCACTAGTCTTAGGCCAAAATGGTGGCCCATTTACAATGTGAATCGTTCACAAGCCAAAATTCAGATGACCGTAAATGCGCCAACCTACTACACGTGCCTTTAACAGGTCGGAAGTTCAGTCGTGCTTCATTAGTATCATTTTTATGTGGGCCTTTAGTAGGCCCGATGTGATGTTGGGCCACATATGGCCCATGGATTTCGTCTGACGTTAACCGGTCAAAAGTCACAACAGGCTGAAAGTGCTCCAAATCTATAGTGGGCCTCTAACAGGATGAATGTCAGACATGGCCGAGTATCGCCCAAATCCTTCATGGTCGTTTATGGGCCGAAAGTTTCAATGACCTATAAATGGGGCCAAATGAAGCAGGACCTTTAACAGGCCGTCAACACACCAGGCCTAATTCAACCCAAATACTTAGCGGACTGTTAACGGGCCAGAAGTGACCATGGGCAGCGATGATTACACGTTTAGGACGGGTCGTTGACGGGCCGATTTGACACTAGTCATACGGACCTTAACTGAGAATATTGGGCCTTTAGCTGGGCCGGCCTATTATGGTCTACAAAATCTTGTGGGCCTTTAGCTGGGCCGGCCCATTATGGCCCGCTAAGTCTTGTGGGCCTTTAGTTGGGCCGGCCCATTTAATCTTTATGGGCCACTTTTGGGCCGGTCCACGTGTCAACATATCATAGGCGCATCTCGCCCATTGGATGAGTGACACATGTGCCAACGCGGAGCTAACACGTGGTTCCGTCAAATTTTACACGTGGAAAATTGGCATTGGTCGTGGCTGTTAGCGGGTTATCGGATCCAAAACCAGACCGGATAGCTTAACGGGGACCCGTTACAGTGGATGCCACGTGTCGGTCACCCTTGACGAAAGCACTTCCATGACGCGACATTTATCATCATGGAAGTGGACACTTCCGTGATGATAATTTTGGTAATGTCATGGAACACTTCTACGACAGCACAGGCATGATTATCTTGATTCTGTCATAAAAATGTCATGGATGTACATGCATGACAGAAAACGTGACCTACTGTGACAAACACGTATCATCACGGAAGTGTATTTTTTTTTGTAGTGATGGGTATGTGCTCTTCCAACTAGAAGGATCCTGTCGATGACTAGTGAGGCAATATCCTATCAACAAATCTTACTTTTTCTAGCTAGCCAACTTGTACCCTTTGTTGTAGTAGCTTTTGCCATGCGGTGTTTTAACTACGTCGTGTTTAATTATTTCAGTTATGCAAAAATGTGATGTTCAATAGGGCTATGTGATGTTTAAGTATGAATTGTCCACTTTAGTTTCACGAATGGCTATATTTGGTTGTTTATATTGAGTAGATGCCTTGTTTATCTGTATTTGGTTGTTAGGTTGGTTGCTGTGAGCATTTGTCCAGTTGTCAAGCAGATGCCTTGTTTATCTGTATTTGGTTGTTAGATTGGTTGGAGTGAGCATTTGTCCAGTTATCCAGCAGATGCCTTATTTATCTGTATTTGGTTGTTAGGTTGGTTGCAGTGAGCATTTGTCCAATTTTCAAGAAGATGCCTTATTTATTTGTATTTGCTTGTTAGGTTGGTTGTAGTGAGCCTTTGTCCAGTTTTTTATGTCTATATTTGATTGTTATACTGATCATATATGCCTTGTTTATTTTAGTTATTCAAAATGTGTTGTTCATTATGTGCAAGTCGGAACTGTGCAGTTCGATTTCATCAATACTTGTTTTAACGGCTATCGGTTCCTATTATGCCTGGTGTAGCTAACACATGCCCTTTATTTCAGTTTTGCACATTTATCCAGTGTGATGTTTAAGCGTGATCTACGTTCTATTCATTTTCAACAATACCAGTTTGAGTTACATATTTGGTGGCTGTTAAGCCTGTTGTAGTTAACATTCCCTTCCATTTTATATCTGCTTTAACAGCATGCTGAAACCAACACACTCAAGCTATCATTTGGAGATGATGTTGTTTACCATGGCTATATTTGTTTGATGTTAAGGTTTATGTACTCATCATGCCTTTCCATGTACTTATGCAAGACAACAACGGGAGTGGCCAGCATTTTCCGCCGAGGTTAGTGCTACCTCTTGAGCACTTGCATTGGTTTTCCCTTGAAGAGGAAAGGGTGGTGCGGCAAAGTAGCGTAAGTATTTCCCTCAGTTTTTGAGAACCAATGTATCAATCCAGTAGGAGGCTACGCGCGAGTCCCTCGCACCTACACAAAACAAATAAATCCTCGCACCCAGCACAATAAGGGGTTGTCAATCCCTACACGGTCACTTACGAGAGTGAGATCTGATAGATATGATAAGATAATATTTTTGGTATTTTTATGATAAAGATGCAAAGTAAAATAAAAGCAAAGGAAATAACTAAGTGTTGGAAGATTAATATGATGAAGATAGACCTGGGGGCCATAGGTTTC
The DNA here is from genome assembly GCF_056163025.1 of Triticum urartu. Lineage (NCBI taxonomy): Eukaryota > Viridiplantae > Streptophyta > Magnoliopsida > Poales > Poaceae > Triticum > Triticum urartu. The sequence continues at coordinate 431,612,035 of NC_141879.1, forward strand.
ACTAGTGGCTTCTCTCAAGAGCATAAGTATTTTACGGTGGGTGAACAAATTACTGTTGAGCAATTGACAGAACTGAGCATAGTTATGAGAATATCTATGTATGATCATGTATATAGGCATCACGTCCGAGACAAGTAGACCGACTCCTGCCTGCATCTACTACTATTACTCCACAAATCGACCGCAATCCAGCATGCATCTAGAGTATTAAGTTCATAAGAACAGAGTAACGCCTTAAGCAAGATGACATGATGTAGAGGGATAAACTCATGCAATATGATGAAAACCCCATCTTGTTATCCTCGATGGCAACAATACAATATGTGCCTTGCTGCCCCTACTGTCACTGGGAAAGGACACCGCAAGATTGAACCCAAAGCTAAGCACTTCTCCCATTGCAAGAAAGATCAATCTAGTAGGCCAAACCAAACTAATAATTCGAAGAGACTTGCAAAGATAACCAATCATACATAAAAGAATTCAGAGAAGATTCAAATATTGTTCATAGATAAACTTGATCATAAACCCACAATTCATTGATCTCAACAAACACACCGCAAAAGAAGATTACATCGAATAGATCTCCACAAGAGAAGGGGAGAACTTTGTATTGAGATCCAAAAAGAGAGAAGAAGCCATCTAGCTAATAACTACGGACCCGAAGGTCTGAGGTAAACTACTCACACTTCATCTGAGAGGCTATGGTGTTGATGTAGAAGCCCTCCGTGGTCGATGCCCCCTCTGGCGGAGCTCCGGAATAGGCCCCAAGATGGGATCTCGTGGATACAGAAAGTTACGGGGGTGGAATTAGGGTTTTGGATCCGTATCTGATCGTTTGGGGGTACGTAGGTATATATAGGAGGAAGGAGTACGTCGGTGGAGCAACAGGGGGGCCACGAGGGTGGAGGGCGCGCCTGGGGGGGTAGGCGCGCCCCCTACCTCGTGGCCTCCCTGTTGGTTGCTTGACGTAGGGTCCAAGTCTCATAGATCTTGTTCGTTCCAAAAATCACGTTCCCGAAGGTTTTATTCCGTTTGGACTCCGTTTGATATTCCTTTTCTTTGAAACCCTAAAATAGGCAAAAAAACAGCAATTCTGGGCTGGGCCTCTGGTTAATAGGCTAGTCCCAAAAATAATATAAAAGTGGATAATAAAGCCCAATAATGTCCAAAACAGAAGATAATATAGCATGGAGCAATCAAAAATTATAGATACGTTGGAGACGTATCAAGCATCCCCAAGCTTAATCCCTGCTCGTCCTCGAGTAGGTAAATGATAAAAATAGAATTTTTGATGTGGAATGCTACTTGGCATAATTTCAATGTAATTCTTCTTAATTATGGTATGAATATTCAGATCCCAAAGATTCAAAACAAAATTTTAATATTGACATCAAAATAATAATACTTCAAGCATACTAACTAATAAATTATGTCTCTTCAAAATAACATGGCCAAAGAAAGTTATCCCTACAAAATCATATAGTCTGGCTATGCTCTATCTTCACCACACAAAGTATTTAAATCATGCACAACCTCGATGACAAGCCAAGGAATTGTTTCATACTTTTGACATTCTCAAACTTTTTCAATCTTCACGCAATACATGAGCGTGAGCCATGGACATAGCACTTTAGGTGGAATAGAATGGTGGTTGTGGAGAAGACAAAAAGGGAGAATATAGTCTCACATCAACTAGGGTATCAAGGGGCTATGGAGATGTGCATCAATAGATAAAAATGTGAGTGAGTAGAGATTGCCATGCAACGGATGCACTAGAGCTATAAGTATATGAAAGCTCAACAAAAGAAACTAAGTGGGTGTGCGTCCAACTTGCTTGCTCACGAAGACCTAGGGCATTTTGAGGAAGCCCATCATTGGAATATGCAAGCCAAGTTCTATAATGAAAAATTCCTACTAGTATATGAAAGTGATAACAAAGGAGACTCTCTATCATGAAGATCATGGTGCTACTTTGAAGCACAAGTGTGGTATAAGGATAGTAGCATTGTCCCTTCTCTCTTTTTCTCTCATTTTTTTATTTGGGCCTTTTCCTCTCTTTTTCATGGCCTCTTTTTTTTGGGGGGGGGGCCTTCTTTGGCCTCTTTTTATTTTATTTTTCGTCCGGAGTCTCATCCCGACTTGTGGGGGAATCATAGTCTCCATCATCCTTTCCTCACTTGGGACAATGCTCTAATAATGATGATCATCACACTTTTATTTACTTACAACTCAAAAATTACAACTCGATACTTAGAATAAAATATGACTATGTGAATGCCTCCGGCGGTGTACCGGGATATGCAATGAATCAAGAGTGACATGTATGAAAGAATTATGAACGGTGGCTTTGCCACAAATACAATGTCAACTACATGATCATGCAAAGCAGTATGACAATGATGGAGCGTGTCATAATAAACGGACCGGTGGAAAGTTGCATGGCAATATATCTCGGAATGGCTATGGAAATGCCATGATATGTAGGTATGGTGGCTGTTTTGAGGAAGGTATATGGTGGGTGTATGATACCGGCGAAAGGTGCGCAGTATTAGAGAGGCTTGCAATGGTGGAAGGGTGAGAGTGTGTATGATCCATGGACTCAACATTAGTCATAAAGAACTCATATACTTATTGCAAAAATCTACAAGTTATCAAAGCAAAGTATTACGCGCATGCTCCTAGGGGGTAGATTGGTAGGAAAAGACCATCACTCATCCTGACCGCCACTCATAAGGAAGACAATCAATAAATAAATCATGCTCCGACTTCATCACATAACGGTTCACCATACGTGCATGGTACGAGAAACACAAACTTTAACACAAGTATTTCTCAAATTCACAACTACTCAACTAACATGACTCTAATATCACCATCTCCATATCTCAAAACAATCGTCAAGCATCAAACTTCTCTTAGTATTCAACACACTCATAAGAAAGTTTTTACTAATCTTGAATACCTAGCATGTTAGGATTATTTAAGCAATTTACCATGCTATTTAAGACTCTCAAAATAATCTAAGTGAAGCATGAGAGATCAATAGTTTCTATAAAACAAATCCACCACCGTGCCCTAAAAGATATAAGTGAAGCACTAGAGCAAAACTATATAACTCAAAAGATATAAGTGAAGCACATAGAGTATTCTAATAATTTCCGAATCATGTGTGTCTCTCTCAAAAGGTGTGTACAGAAAATATGATTGTGGTAAACTAAAAAGCAAAGACTCAAATCATACAAGACGCTCCAAGCAAAACACATATCATGTGCTGAATAAAAATATAGCTCCAAGTAAAGTTACCGATAGAAGTAGACGAAAGAGGGGATGCCTTCTGGAGCATCCCCAAGCTTTGGCTTTTAGGTGTCCTTAGATTATCTTGGGGGTTCCATGGGCATCCCCAATCTTAGGCTCTTGCCACTCCTTGTTCCATAATCCATCAAATCTTTACCCAAAACTTGAAAACTTCACAACACAAAACTTAAAGTAGAAAATCTCGTCAGCTCCGTTAGCGAAAGAAAACAAAAGACCACTTCAAGGTACTGTAATGAACTCATTCTTTATTTATATTGGTTTTAAACCTACTGTATTCCAACTTCTCTATGGTTTATAAATGTAACATCCCAAATTTTCAATTTGGAATGTTATACATTAGATCATCATGCATATCTTATTTTCTTGCATTTTGGTCGATCCTAGAAATTTCACGCAACTCAAGGACCTTCGGAGAGAGTTGGAGATTTCGTTATTTTCATATTTGAGAGTTTTCTCGAATTTGAAAAGAGGATCATTTGATTTATTTATTTCATCTTCAATTATTTTTCCGATATCAAAATATGAGAGAGGGAATAATATGACTTTCCCAAAATATAGGAAAAATGAAGATTTAATAAATAGATCAAATTTCGTTTTCCGGTGTTTGTTTGTTTTTCTTTGGATAGGGAAAAATGCGCGTTTTCGAAAATTGCATTTTAGGTCCGTAGAAAAGTTCATTTTGTTCGACTTAGTTTTAGGAGTCGGGGAAATTTTACTTTAGGGTTTTTGGAGCCCGTTTAGTTTTTCTTTTTCTTGTTTTTCTGCGCGTGGAACCAGTTAAAAAAAATTCCGCAGGCCACCCGGGCCAAAGGCCAAGCCAGCCGCCGCTCCACCCCAGCCGCGCGCAGCGCCAGGCGCCAGGCCAGCCGCCGCCTCTTCCCTGGCCGAATCCTATTAGGATTCTAGGCTAGCCCCTTTTCCTTGTTCCGTTTTTCCTTTTCCTACTCTATTTCTTGTCCCCTACCCCAAGTAATCTCTCCCCTCTCCTATATAAATACCCCCATAGACCCCCCCTCTCCTCACACCAAAAACCCAAACCCCCTCTCCTCCCCAAGCCGCGCCCCACCCCGCGCCCCTCACCCACCGCCGCCGCCCCTATAGCGCCGCCGCCGCCGCCCTAGCACGCCGCCGTCGCCACCGTTCTCCCCGCCTCGCCGGAGGTAGCCCCGCGCCTCTCTTTTTCTTCCCCGCGGTTTGGTTCTTTTAAAAGAAACCGTTCCGGTTTTCTTTTCCGGTTTTTCTCTCCGATTCTTCCTTTCGGTTTCTTTTCCGAAACCCTAGATCGGTTTTCCGTTTTCTTTTTCGGTTTCTTTTTTGAAAACCCTAGATCAGTTTTCGTTCTTCTTTCAGACCGTTCGTCTCAACGAACGTGATCACCGATTATTCCCGGTTAACGACGCCCGTTCATTTAACCGTTCGTCTCTTTCTTTTCGTCGGATTTATTCCGCGATCGCGATCTCAGATCCGATCTTCGTTCTAGTTTATCTTCTCGCCCGTTTATCGGAATCAGGTGATTCAAGCGCCTGGAGTTTCGTCTCGAAACCGTCGTTCCGTCTAATCAACTTGAACAAGTTTTTGCTATGGTAAAATTTGACCTAGTTTCAACTTGCTAGAACCGAGTTGTTTTCTTCCGCCGTTTGTTTTCCGTCGTTTGTTCGGTTCGTTCTTTCTTTGCAACCGGAGTTCTTAAGTTGAACTTTCTGGTTCGTTCTCTCATTCGAGTTTTACTTGTGCATTAGATGAGTACTTATTTTGTGGTTACTATTGTTTGCTTACGATAGATTGATCGGAGTGTGACGGGTAGATCTATCAAGAGTTATGAGTGCGAATCATCTTCATCAACATTGCAGGCAAGTTCACACTTTGATCATACCTTTTCTACAACCCAGTTTTATTGCATTAGATCAATCCTCACACATTGCATGATTAGGATCTAATTAAATTGTGGGATGGGAAGTAGATGAGGTAGTACCTATCACCTGTATTATTATGAAACCTTTGGGAGTTACTTCTACGTTTGCTTATTATGCCATGCCATGCTAGTAGACGTGGATTGGGTGAGTGATATCCATGAAAGATGTGAGTTTGTTAATTTTAAAGGTTTATCTAAGGTGGCAACTTAAACACACATCTGGGTGGATTGAGGCACCTGATGTCTATCAGGACTTGCCTGTTTTTTTTCGGACCGCCACCCAGGCTCAAAGGGATCATAAGATAATTCATGCTAGAAACTTCTGTGTGCAGCCACATGCTACTATGGGCTCTGGCATAGTTGACTAAGTTGTGCGAACTCTTACGGGGTGGACTAGCAGATGTAGGGGTTGTAGGTGGTACGGTCTACCCCACATGTAAGGTGCTAGCGCTTCTGAAAGACTATGTCTCGGTCATCCGTTTCTCAAACACCATGTAGAGCGAGAAAACAAACGGAGGTGATCGAGTCATGTGGGGAAAAGTGCGCAAACCTCTGGAGAGTGTATAAACTAATCATGATTAGCCGTGTCCCCGGTTATGGACATCTTGAGTATCTAGTTCTTGGATTATCCTGTTGATCTCATCATGTTACTTTAAATGAATATTGTTGGGTTTAATGATGTTACTTAATTGGGATTGAGAATGATGTCAACCATTCTCAATGTTCAACAACCACCATGATAGTTAAATAAAATTTATTCCTTTACAGTAGGGAAAAATTAGCTTTACGCAAAAACCTTATAACCATAGAGCTTTTCCACCAGCCAAATATGCATGTAGTGATAGCCATTGTTCATCATTCTCTATGGTGTGAATTTGCCAGTACATTCAATGTACTGACCCGTTTCAGGCTGCAACGTCTCATGTTGCAGGTTTCTTACGACGAGTAAGTGATACGTTAGGGTTACGATTTCTACACTCAACTTTGCCGTTGGTGTTGATGGGAATCCACAACCTTGTTGCTTCCGCTATATGGATTGAGGTAATAGTATTTACGTTACTTTATACATGTGATTTACCTCTGTTATAAATCCTTCGAGTACTGTGTGTGTCAGCATACCGGTCCAGGGATGACACTCAAGCACAGAGACTTGACCCATTCGGGTGGGGTCGCTACAAGATGGTATCAGAGCACATGTTGACTGTAGGATGTGACCCTAGAAACTGGCAAGCCCATAGCAAAGATTTTTCTCTACAACTTTCCCTTTCAAAAAGACCTTTTACCTCTCTTCTCTTCTGAGCTTATTCAAAAAAAAATTAGTGAGACCATACCCCTTTCCCCTTTTGACCACTCGAGGATTCGACTGATGAGACCACTCCAAGAAGTACAGGATATCAGACCAGTAAGACCATTCGGAATGAAGAGGATTTTACCATACATTATGATAATGGAAACTACAGCTGTTGAAGACTCTGAAGACTAGGAGAATTTGAAGGCTCTGAAGAATCCCCAGATTTGTATGACCTAGGAAGGCTACCCTTATGGAACTTGGCAGACTATGGAAGATTTCAATGCCCGAGATCAAGGTGTGTTGGAGAAAGACCGGAGCATGTAGAGTTAAGAACTCAAGGATTTGTCAAGAAAACCCTAAGGCAGGGGATATCAATTATGGAAGATAGCTCATGGCAATGACAAGGGAAGAAACACGGTTATCCGTGATGTCATCGCCGTTGATGCTATTGTCACCATGCTGAGTTAAGAATGCATTTCATCAGAATGGATTTGATGGAAGAAGGCTGATGGAGCACCGATCATAAGATGAAGTTTTAGCCCTAGCCGGTGTATCACCAGGATCTGGAGTAGTACATCAAGAAGTTTAAAATGGAGCTCCAGGAAGTCGTATTAGACAAGAAAGTATTCCATGAGGAACTCAGGACCCAGAAACTGAAAGTAGCCAAGCTAGAGGAGCAAAACCTTGAGATACCGGAGATTCGTCAGGAACTAAAGGACAGAGGACATGGTTCATGCCAAGGATGTTGAAACCTAGAAGTTGAAATGAAACTACAGAATATTAAAGGATGTCACGAGAGATTTCACGTCAACAGAGATTGATCTGGCAAAAGAACTTGAGAAAGACAAGCATGATCGGAAGAAGCCATTGGAGGCATGAACAAGGCTTGAAGAGTTTGGAGACGTTGAAGATTTATTGACCTTTAGAAGACCAAACCCCTATTATATACCTACGTTAGATGCGACGATTGTGAGTTGTCATTTGTTTGATGTTTTTCGACAGCCACAACAAAAATCTGTCTTTTCAAAACTGTTGTTTGCATTGTGTGCATCCCTCTCTATTTCTCTTATCTCACCCCAAACCCATGGACCCAGTAGATGATGAATGGAGATGAGCTTGTATTTTCTGGACCGATGAGTCAATTGGAGACAGACCGATGGATTCAGAACATGGAGGATCATATGGAGAACAAGCCTATAGTCGGAAAGGATATGGCCTAGTATGCTCTTCAATGCTTTGAAAGAGGTGCTGCTACTTGGTGGAGGATAAACCAAACCATGAATGGATGGCAAGGAGTAACCACTTGGAGAGAATTAAAGTTGACTCTGCAAAGATATCACCTTGTGTCCCAGAAGTTGAAGTCTTATGGAAAGGATATAAGGAAACCTTGTGCATGCAAGATTTGTGGAGAAATAGGCTACACCCATAAAGCAGACAAGGATGAATGCATTAACTGTGAAGGAAGTCACCCAGTTGAAGAATGCCCAACTAGGAAGATTACTTGTTTCTTGTGTGAAGGGACTACCCACTATCCTGCTCAGTGTCACATTTACCCCATGGTACAACGAACCATCTAGCAGAAGAACGAAGTAATGAAAGGAGCCCTCATGGAAATTTTAGAAGAACCCGTGATGAAGGAAGATGTGGAAGACACACCTAAAGAGGACCCGAGTAAACCCTGCACTAAATCTTGCTATTCATGTGGAGAAGAAGGACACATCTCCCAAAATTGTATAAAGGGGGATCTAGTAGAATTCCCGACGGAGGAAGTAGCGTATGACCCACAGGAAATAGAAGCTCTGATTGGAATGGAAAAGACCAGGAAGAGAAACCGATTGGAGCCCAGGAGGAACCTGAGTCATATCACCTGTTACAGGTGCAAGGAGTCAGGGCACTACCTCAGCAGTTGCCCAAAAAGGAAACCTCGATACTTGTCAGAAGTAATATGTTTTAGTTGTAATAAAGCAGGGCACTTTGCCAGAGATTGTCCGAAGGAGAAGGAGACTTGTGATAAGTAGTTGAGTTTGTAATAGAAGAAATATAGTCGTAGTAGTGAGAACATTTTCCTTTATATTGAGGTGTTGAGTTGAGGCATGTAATGGAAAAACAGGAGATTGTAATAATTTGAGAATCAATAAAGTTAGCAGTGTTGGTACTGATTTGGATTTTATGAGTTACTCTATGAGGAAAGATGTTGACCATTTGTGAGGATATGAGAAATATGGTCTATAAAATATTGGAGCATTTTAAGGGTGGTAGTACCCTGTAAGAACCGTTGACCCCTGGAAAAGATAAGCATACTCCACTGAGTGGATTTCGGACAAAATGAATACGAGTTTTGTCTCGATATGTGTGATACCCTAAGAGTAAGTAGGATGAAGTTGGAGACCGTCCGTTGGACCAAATGTGATCAAGGAGTCAGAAGAGAATGTTAAGTTGATTTGAGATAGAATGAAGGTAGCTCAGTCCAGGCAGAAGAGTTATGCAGACTCAAAAAACTCAAGGAGGTAGTCTATGAAATTGGAGACAAAGCATGTCTTCGCGTGTCCCCTATGCGAGGAGTTAAACGTATTGGAGTTAAGGGACAGTTAGCCCCGAGATTTGTAGGACCATACTGAGTTTTGGAGCGTATGAGAGAAGTGGCCTACAAGTTGGAGTTACCCGAAGGACTGTCAGGAGTTCAAGATGTGTTTCACGTTTCCCAGTTGAAGAAGTGCCAAGCAGAGATGGCCAATATTCCCCTGTAAGGACGCTTGACCGCGGAAAGGATAATGATGTTCCACAAAGTGGAATATGGACTTCATAAGTATAAGTTTTATCTCGGTATGAGGGATACCCCAAGAGATGAGTTACCATTGGATATAAAGGAGGTATGATGTTGGAAATATGGATCAATGGAAACTCCAAGATGAGTCTGAGTAATCATGTCCTGGTTTGGTGCCAATAGAAGGAAGGAAGATAGTACAATTGGATGGATTTAAGAATACTAGGAAGTTGGAAGTTGGAATAATGATAAGTTGCCCAATGATAAGTTCAAGGACTACAAGTGATGAGATGGGCCATAACCCACAGGCCCCAGTACCTGCCAAGCAGCAAGCACATTCTTGCTGAAGGGAAAAAAACCTGGAAGTGGATATACCTTTGTCGACAGACGATTTTATAGGAGTTTACACAAAACCTGAGAGTTGTGAAGGAACGATAGATGTTTGTCTGGCTTGCAGAATCTATGGATATATCCGAACTTCGTTCGTCGACAAGAGAAATTCTGCAATGCTTGTGAGGATGACCGAGTGTTAGAATGCGAGATTCGCTAAACTGTATACATGGTAATGATTTGGGTGCGGGATGGATTGATCACCATACCGACTTACTCTTATTATTCGCCTTGCTATATGGGATGGTAAATCTGAGTGACTTGCCTATAGTAGAGAGACGACGATATTAAACCTTGTTAAACCTTAGAATGGTATAAGAATTTTTCCCTTGTAAAAGGCAGCTTTTGCCAACCGTAGGTTATACGGTGAGGATCAACCCAGACCCATTTCTTGCAGGAGAAACCATAAATTGTTGACCACCATGAGATATCGATAGTTGTTTAGTTTTGGCGCTAGACCCGTCAGCTAAGAAGACCCAATCTCGGAATAACCTTACTAAGAGGAAATGACAGAAGAATTGAGTAAAAGGTTATGCCACTACCTGAAGAGCCTAGAGAAGGAATTATCCTTACGATCTGAGAAGACGGCACTGTCAAGAATAAGGATGGAGTATATGAGTTTTGAAGGAACCGTAACAATGATTCTAAGGGTGGTAGCACCCCAGACACCGTGTGATGATCGATGGATTTTGAGAAGACCCCCAAACCCTAACCTTTTCTTGCTAGCCTCTCCGAATCTCGAGGACGAGATTCCTTTTAAGGGTGGTAGGTTTGTAACATCCCAAATTTTCAATTTGGAATGTTATACATTAGATCATCATGCATATCTTATTTTTCTTGCATTTTGGTCGATCCTAGAAATTTCACGCAACTCAAGGACCTTCGGAGAGAGTTGGAGATTTCGTTATTTTCATATTTGAGAGTTTTCTCGAATTTGAAAAGAGGATCATTTGATTTATTTATTTCATCTTCAATTATTTTTCCGATATCAAAATATGAGAGAGGGAATAATATGACTTTCCCAAAATATAGGAAAAATGAAGATTTAATAAATAGATCAAATTTCGTTTTCCGGTGTTTGTTTGTTTTTCTTTGGATAGGGAAAAATGCGCGTTTTCGAAAATTGCATTTTAGGTCCGTAGAAAAGTTCATTTTGTTCGACTCATTTTTAGGAGTCGGGGAAAATTTACTTTAGGGTTTTTGGAGCCCGTTTAGTTTTTCTTTTTCTTGTTTTTCTGCGCACGGAACCAGTTAAAAAAAATCCGCAGGCCAGCCAGGCCAAAGGCCCAGCCAGCCGCCGCTCCACCCCAGCCGCGCGCAGCGCCAGGCGCCAGGCCAGCCGCCGCCTCTTCCCTGGCCGAATCCTATTAGGATTCTAGGCTAGCCCCTTTTCCTTGTTTCGTTTTTCCTTTTCCTACTCTATTTCTTGTCCCCTACCCCAAGTAATCTCTCCCCTCTCCTATATAAATACCCCCATAGACCCCCCCTCTCCTCACACCAAAAACCCAAACCCCCTCTCCTCCCCAAGCCGCGCCCCACCCCGCGCCCCTCACCCGCCGCCGCCGCCCCTATAGCGCCGCCGCCGCCGCCCTAGCACGCCGCCGTCGCCACCGTTCGCCCCGCCTCGCCGGAGGTAGCCCCGCGCCTCTCTTTTTCTTCCCCGCGGTTCAGTTCTTTTAAAAGAAACCGTTCCGGTTTTCTTTTCCGGTTTTTCTCTCCGATTCTTCGTTTCGGTTTCTTTTCCGAAACCCTAGATCGGTTTTCCGTTTTCTTTTTCGGTTTCTTTTCCGAAAAACCTAGATCGATTTTCGTTCTTCTTTCGGACCGTTCGTCTCAACGAACGTGATCACCGATTATTCCCGGTTAACGACGCCCATTCGTTTAACCGTTCGTCTCTTTCTTTTCGTCGGATTTATTCCGCGATCGCGATCTCAGATCCGATCTTCATTCTAGTTTATCTTCTCGCCCGTTTATCAGAATCAGGTGATTCAAGCGCCTGGAGTTTCGTCTCGAAACCGCCGTTCCGTCTAATCAACTTGAACAAGTTTTTTCTATGGTAAAATTTGACCTAGTTTCAACTTGCTAGAACCGAGTTGTTTTCTTCCACCGTTTGTTTTCCGTCGTTTGTTCGGTTCGTTCTTTCTTTGCAACCGGAGTTCTTAAGTTGAACTTTCTGGTTCGTTCTCTCATTCGAGTTTTACTTGTGCATTAGATGAGTACTTATTTTGTGGTTACTATTGTTTGCTTACGATAGATTGATCGGAGTGTGACGGGTAGATCTATCAAGAGTTATGAGTGCGAATCATCTTCATCAACATTGCAGGCAAGTTCACACTTTGATCATACCTTTTCTACAACCCAGTTTTATTGCATTAGATCAATCCTCACACATTGCATGATTAGGATCTAATTAAATTGTGGGATGGGAAGTAGATGAGGTAGTACCTATCACCTGTATTATTATGAAACCTTTGGGAGTTACTTCTACGTTTGCTTATTATGCCATGCCATGCTAGTAGACGTGGATTGGGTGAGTGATATCCATGACAGATGTGAGTTTGTTAATTTTAAAGGTTTATCTAAGGTGGCAACTTAAACACACATCTGGGTGGATTGAGGCACCTGATGTCTATCAGGACTTGCCTGTTTTTTTTCGGACCACCACCCAGGCTCAAAGGGATCATAAGATAATTCATGCTAGAAACTTCCGTGTGCAGCCACATGCTACTATGGGCTCTGGCATAGTTGACTAAGTTGTGCGAACTCTTACGGGGTGGACTAGCAGATGTAGGGGTTGTAGGTGGTACGGTCTACCCCACATGTAAGGTGCTAGCGCTTCTGAAAGACTATGTCTCGGTCATTCGTTTCTCAAACACCATGTAGAGCGAGAAAACAAACGGAGGCGATCGAGTCATGTGGGGAAAAGTGCGCAAACCTCTAGAGAGTGTATAAACTAATCATGATTAGCCGTGTCCCCGGTTATGGACATCTTGAGTATCTAGTTCTTGGATTATCCTGTTGATCTCATCATGTTACTTTAAATGAATATTGTTGGGTTTAATGATGTTACTTAATTGGGATTGAGAATGATGTCAACCATTCTCAATGTTCAACAACCACCATGATAGTTAAATAAAATTTATTCCTTTGCAGTAGGGAAAAATTGGCTTTACGCAAAAACCTTATAACCATAGAGCTTTTCCACCAGCCAAATATGCATGTAGTGATAGCCATTGTTCATCATTCTCTATGGTGTGAATTTGCCAGTACATTCAATGTACTGACCCGTTTCGGGCTGCAACGTCTCATGTTGCAGGTTTCTTACGACGAGTAAGTGATACGTTAGGGTTACGATTTCTACACTCAACTTTGCCGTTGGTGTTGATGGGAATCCACAACCTTGTTGCTTCCGCTATATGGATTGAGGTAATAGTATTTACGTTACTTTATACATGTGATTTACCTCTGTTATAAATCCTTCGAGTACTGTGTGTGTCAGCATACCGATCCAGGGATGACACTCAAGCACAGAGACTTGACCCATTCGGGTCGGGTCGCTACAATAAACTATTTTACTAGCCATAGATTCATCAAAATAAGCAAACAACACACGAAAAACAGAATCTGTCAAAAACAGAACAGTTTGTAGTAATATGAAGCTAGCGAAAGATATGGAACCCCAAAAATTCTAAAATAAATTGATGGACGTGAGGAATTTATCTGTTAATCATCTGAAAAAAGAATTAACTAAATATCACTTTCCAAATAAAAATTGCAGCAGTTCTCGTGAGCGCTAAAGTTTTTGTTTTTTACAGCAAGATTAAAAAGACTTCCCCCAAGTCTTCCCAACGGTTCTACTTCACACAAACACTAATTAAACACAAAAAACACAACCAAAACAGAGGCTAGATAAATTATTTATTACTAAACAGGAGCAAAACGCAAGGAATAAAAATAAAATTGGGTTGCCTCCCAACAAGCGCTATCGTTTAACGCCCCTAGCTAGGCATAAAAAGCAATGATAGATCTAGGTATTGCCATCTTTGGTAGGCAATCCATAAGTGGCTCTCATAGTAGATTCATAAGGTAATTTAATTTTCTTTCTAGGAAAGTGTTCATGCCTTTCCTTAACGGAAATTGGAATCTAATATTTCCTTCCTTCATATCAATAATTGCACCAATCGTTCTAAGGAAAGGTCTACCAAGAATAATAGGACATGAAGGATTGCAATCTATATCAAGAACGACAAAATCTACGGGCACATAACTCCTATTTGCAACAATAAGAACATGATTAATTCTTCCCATAGGTTTCTTAATAGTGGAATCCGCAAGGTGCAAGTTTAAAGAGCAATCATCAAAATCACGGAAACCTAACAAATCATACAAAGTCTTTGGAATCGTGGAAACACTAGCACCCAAATCACACAAAGCATAGCATTCATGATCTTTAATTTTAATTTTAATAGTAGGTTCCCACTCATCATAAAGTTTTCTAGGGATAGAAACTTCTAGCTCAAGTTTTTCTTCATAAGATTGCATCAAAGCATCAACAATATGTTTGGTAAAAGCTTTATTTTGACTATAAGCATGAGGAGAATTTAGCACGGATTGCAACAAGGAAATACAAGCTATCAAAGAGCATCTATCATAATTAAATCCCTTGAAATCCAAAATAGTAGGTTCATTAACATCTAGAGTTTTGATCTCTTCAATCCCACTTTTATCAAATTTAGCATCAAGATCTAAAAACTCCGAATTTTTGGAACGCCTTCTAGGTAAAGGTGGATCATATTCAGTCCCATCATTATAAAGATTCATATTGAAAAACAAATATTTAATAGGGGACACATCAATAACTTTTAGATCTTCATCTTTATTATCATGGAAACTAGAAGAACACGCTCTTATAAAGGAATCTTTCTTAGCACGCATCCTAGCGGTTCTTTCTTTGCACTCATCAATGGAAATTATTATGGCTTTGAGAGACTCATTGATATCATGCTTAGGTGGAATAGATCTAAGTTTCAAAGAATCAACATCAAGAGAAATTCTATTGATGTTCCTAGCCAACTCATCAATCTAAAGCAAGTTTCCTTCAATCAAAGCATTGAAATTTTTTTTGCGAAGTAAAAAAATCTTTAATATTAGATTCAAAATCAGAGGGCATATTATTATAATTTCCATAAGAATTGTTATAGGAATTACCATAATTATTAGAGGAATTACTAGGATACGGCCTAGGATTAAAGTTTCCTCTATATGCGTTGTTACCAAAATTATTCCTACCAACAAAATTCACATCCATAGATTCGTTATTATTCTCAATCAAAGTAGACAAAGGCATATCATTAGGATTAGAAGAAACACTTTTATTAGCAAATAATTTCATAAGTTCATCCATCTTTCCACTCAAAACATTAATTTCTTCTATCGCATGCACTTATTTATTAGTAGATCTTTCAGTGTGCCATTGAGAATAATTAACCATAATATTATCTAGGAGTTTAGTAGCTTCTCCTAAAGTGATTTTCATAAAAGTGCCTCCCGCGGCCGAATCTAAAAGATTTCTAGAAGCAAAATGCAATCCGGCATTAAAGTTTTGTATAATCATCCATAAATTCAAACCATGTGTTGGGCAATTACGTATCATTAATTTCATTATCTCCCAAGCTTGTGCAACATGTTCATGATCAAGTTGCTTAAAATTCATAATATCGTTTCTAAGAGAGATAATCTTAGCGGGAGGAAAATACTTAGAGATAAAAGCATCTTTGCACTTATTCCAAGAGTCAATACTATTTTTAGGCAAAGACGAAAACCAAGCTTTAGCACGATCTCTAAGCGAAAAAGGAAATAGCTTTAATTTAACAATATCATTATCAACATCTTTCTTCTTTTGCATATCACACAAATCAACGAAGCTATTTAGATGGGTAGCGGCATCTTCACTAGGAAGGCCGGAAAACGGATCTTTCATGACAAGATTCAGCAAGGCAGCATTAATTTCACAAGATTCAGCATCGGCAAGAGGAGCAATCAGAGTGCTAATAAAATCATTGTTGTTGGTATTGGTAAAGTCACACAATTTAGTGTTATCTTGAGCCATCGTGACAAGCAAGCAATCCAACACACAAGCAAACGGGGAACGGGCAAAAAGAGGCAAATAGAGAAAGAGAGGGAGGATAGAGAGGGAGAGAGGGCGAATAAAATGGCAAGGGTGAAGTGGGGGAGAGGAAAACGAGAGGCAAATGGCAAATAATGTAATGCGGGAGATAAGGGTTTGTGATGGGTACTTGGTATGTTGACTTTTGTGTAGACCTCCCCGGCAACGGCGCCAGAAATCCTTCTTGATACCTCTTGAACACTTGCGGTGGTTTTCCCTTGAAGAGGAAAGGGTGGTGCGGCAAAGTAGCGTAAGTATTTCCCTCAGTTTTTGAGAACCAAGGTATCAATCCAGTAGGAGGCTACGCACGAGTCCCTCGCACCTACACAAAACAAATAAATCCTCGCAACCAACGCGATAAGGGGTTGTCAATCCCTACATGGTCACTTACGAGAGTGAGATCTAATAGATATGATAATATAATATTTTTGGTATTTTTTATGATAAAGATGCAAAGTAAAATAAAAGCAAAGGAAATAACTAAGTGTTGGAAGATTAATATGATGAAGATAGACCCGGGGGCCATAGGTTTCACTAGTGGCTTCTCTCAAGAGCATAAGTATTTTACGGTGGGTGAACAAATTACTGTTGAGCAATTGAGAGAATTGAGCATAGTTATGAGAATACCCAGGTATGATCATGTATATAGGCATCACGTCCGAGACAAGTAGACTGACTCCTGCCTGCATCTACTACTATTACTCCACAAATCGACCGCTATCCAGCATGCATCTAGAGTATTAAGTTCATAAGAACAGAGTAACGCCTTAAGCAAGATGACATGATGTAGAGGGATAAACTCATGCAATATGATGAAAACCCCATCTTGTTATCCTCGATGGCAACAATACAATATGTGCCTTGCTGCCCCTACTGTCACTGGGAAAGGACACCGCAAGATTGAACCCAAAGCTAAGCACTTCTCCCATTGCAAGAAAGATCAATCTAGTAGGCCAAACCAAACTAATAATTCGAAGAGACTTGCAAAGATAACCAATCATACATAAAAGAATTCAGAGAAGATTCAAATATTGTTCATAGATAAACTTGATCATAAACCCACAATTCATTGATCTCAACAAACACACCGCAAAAGAAGATTACATCGAATAGATCTCCACAAGAGAAGGGGAGAACTTTGTATTGAGATCCAAAAAGAGAGAAGAAGCCATCTAGCTAATAACTACGGACCCGAAGGTCTGAGGTAAACTACTCACACTTCATCTGAGAGGCTATGGTGTTGATGTAGAAGCCCTCCGTGGTCGATGCCCCCTCTGGCGGAGCTCCGGAATAGGCCCCAAGATGGGATCTCGTGGATACAGAAAGTTACGGGGGTGGAATTAGGGTTTTGGCTCCGTATCTGATCGTTTGGGGGTACGTAGGTATATATAGGAGGAAGGAGTACGTCGGTGGAGCAACAGGGGGGCCACGAGGGTGGAGGGCGCGCCTGGGGGGGTAGGCGCGCCCCCTACCTCGTGGCCTCCCTGTTGGTTGCTTGACGTAGGGTCCAAGTCTGATAGATCTTGTTCGTTCCAAAAATCACGTTCCCGAAGGTTTTATTCCGTTTGGACTCCGTTTGATATTCCTTTTCTTCGAAACCCTAAAATAGGCACAAAAAAACAACAATTCTGGGCTGGGCCTCCGGTTAATAGGTTAGTCCCAAAAATAATATAAAAGTGGATAATAAAGCCCAATATTGTCCAAAACAGGAGATAATATAGCATGGAGCAATCAAAAATTATAGATACGTTGGAGACGTATCAGTTAGTTTCATCCCTCGGCTTGTACTCCCCCCGTAGTTCCATAATGTAGTGCGTATAGATCCAGACCTGGGTGAGCGAGTCCTGGATTAGGCGGTCCCCGGGCGTCCGGGCTATGTGATGTGGGCCGAACTGGTGGGTTGTGAAGATACAAGATAGAAGGCTTCCCCCGTGTCCGGATGTGACTCTCCTTGGCATGGAAGGCAAGCTTGGCGTTCGGATATGAAGATTCCTTTCTCTGTAAACTGACTCTATAGGATCCTTCCCCCTCTGATGTCTATATAAACCGGAGGGTTTAGTCCATAGGGGCAATCATAATCATACAGGCTAGACATCTAGGGTTTAGCCATTACGATCTCAAGGTAGATCAACTCTTGTAACCCTCATACTCATCAAAGTCAATCAAGCAGGAAGTAGGGTATTATCTCACTTGAGAGGGCCCGAACCTGGCTAAACATCGTGTTCCCTACCTCCTGTTACCTTCAATCCTTATACGCATAGTTCGGGACCCCCTACCCGAGATCTGTCGGTTTTGACACTGACACTGGTGCTTTCATTGAGAGTTCCTCTGTGCTGTTGACAAAGGATTCGATGGCTCGTTCGATCATCCACAATGATGCTATTTCAGGGGAGATTTTTCCCCCGGGCCAAATTTTCATATTCGGCGGCTTCGCGCTGCGTGCCAACTCGATTGGCCACCTCGAGCAAATCGACAGCTACACCCCGGGTCATCAGATCAGTTTCGGGAAACTAAACTATGTCGCCGATATTCGAGGAGATTTGATCTTCGAAGGGTTCGCGGCCCTGATTGCCGCTCTGGCCTTAGATCCAGAGCAGGCCGTCAGGTCCGAAGATAGGAGTTTAGAGCCCGCCGGACTCTCTACAATTATGGAGCTTGCTACCGGAGATCCGGAGGAGATGGCGTCATCGGCAAACCCAAAGATGAACCGAACCCTCCTTACCGCTGAAGCGTTGGACACTCCGCCGGACTAAGTCCGAACTCTCGAGGTCTGTGTCAAGCGGGCACCGCCAGGAGGCTCCAACTCCGTACAGCCCCACGAACTCTCGTTTCTCTGTCCAACCCTCACCTTTAAACGAGGCTCTGGACTTAACGCGATCACTCGCCATTACGGAAGGATCGCTTCCGAATTATGCCTAGCCCAGACTAGGGGCTGAGAGCGGGGAATTTTACGTCCCACCACCACCCACTTCATAGCCACTGTTGAAGATCTAACCGACATGCTATACTATGCCTCCGAAGACATTGATGGTATGGACGACGGTGCCGGAGACGAACAAGGCCAAAACCCTCCGTTTACCGGATGATGGACGGCCACCTCCACATACGACGTGTACATGGTGGACACACCCAAAGAGGATGGCGATGATGACAAGGAGGATCTGGTTGAGGACAAGCCTGCCGAAGCCCCTCCGAAGCGTCGACATCAGCGGCGCCGCTCAAAATCGTGTCGCGACAAAGACGGCAATACCGGCACCGAAGACAATAATACTCCGGAGAATGCCGAAGACCCTGAAGCCCCTGTAGAGCCAACATCCGAACAGGATGACTGGGAGGATGGGCAAGTAAACCCCGACGATCCTGTCGGGAACGAGGACTCGAAGGACAGTAACTACCTACCGATCTCCGAAGAGGATACGAGCCTCGACAACGAAGATTTTATTGTGCCGGAGGAACCCCTCGAACAAGAGCGCTTTAAGCGCTGGCTAATTGCCACTGCAAGAAGCCTGAAAAATAAGCAACAACGGCTTCAGGCTGATCAGGATTTGCTCAATGACAGATGGACTAACGTCTTGGCAGCCAAGGAATATGGCCTCGAACGCCCAACAAAGAGCTACTCGAAGTGCAAGCTGCTACCCCAATTCAATGATGAGGCCCTGGAGCCCATACCGCCAATGCGTGGCGCTGCTGACAAACCTGACTGACCACCACGTGGTCGGGATAGAGCGGCAATGCAAGCCGAACACCAGCCCGCACCACCTCGCCGTAAAGGCAGGGGAACAGCGGCTCCGGGATACACCTACGACCTACGACAGGACCTGGACAATAGAGCCGGTCAGACCAGATCAATCTACGGATCACGGGGCCGTGCTCTAGCATGGGAAGATGGCCATCAGGCCTGGTGTGACAAGCACAACCTCACTCGGGCCTGATACGTCTCCAATGTATCTATAATTTTTTAATGTTCCATGCTATTATATTGTCAATCTTGGATGTTTTATATGCATTTGTATCCTATTTTATATGATTTTTGGGACTAACCTACTAACCTAGAGCCAAGTGCCAGTTTCTATTTTTTACTTGTTTTTGAGTATCGCAGAAAAGTAAAACCAAACGGAGTCCAATTGACCTGAAATATCATGGAGATCATTTTTGGACCAGAAGAAGCCCACGGAGTACCGGAGATGGGCCAGAAGAGTCCTGAGGCCACCACGAGGGTGGGGGGCGCACCCTACCCCCCTGGGCGCGCCCCCTACCTCGTGGCCACCTCAGGGACCCCCTGACTTGTTCCCGACTCTAACACCTCTTATATAATGTCGGATTTCGGGTTCCGGCAGACCCTTGAGCTTCGAACACTGGGGTGCACGCGGAGATTTCGCCTCCTACCTACCTGCACCCCTCCGCCACACAAAGATCTAAGCTATGGAAAGAACAACACGAGGGACATAGGGTTTATACTGGTTCGGGCCACCATTGTGGTGTAATACCCTACTCCAGTGTGTGGTGTGGTGGATTGCCTCTTGGGCTGATGATGAACAATACAAGGAAGAACAGCCTCGCGAGGG
The DNA here is from genome assembly GCF_056163025.1 of Triticum urartu. Taxonomy (NCBI): domain Eukaryota; kingdom Viridiplantae; phylum Streptophyta; class Magnoliopsida; order Poales; family Poaceae; genus Triticum; species Triticum urartu. The sequence continues at coordinate 431,632,438 of NC_141879.1, forward strand.
TCTATTCTTGGCCGGGGCGATGAACTGCTGGGAGAAGTTCAGTCACCCTTCTCTCTCTCTCTCTCCGATTGTCGATGCCCTAATTCTTGATTCTCTCCTCCTTCTTCCTTCCTCCTTTTTTCTCTTTTTCTTTCTGATTCTCCCCGCCCCCCTTGTTCTGTGGGTGGCTGGTCCTATTTATAGAGGCCCTGGTCCTCTTCCCAAATATCGAGCGGGAAGGGAGCCAACAATGGCGGGCTAATTTGAAGGGGGACAGCTAGTACCAGCTATCCTGACAAAAGTAGTCTTTGCCTGCACAAAGCTCTGGTGGTGACGCCGTCTTGGGCTCCACAATGACCTCCATCTTGCAGTCCTCCTGGTCTTGGTCTTGTTGCACCGAAATGGCAACCTTTGCCTGATGCCTCGGTACTCTGCGGCTGTGCTTGCTCCCTTTGCACCAAAGAGGAAAGGAGGATGTTGCGCGGGCTGGCACCCGCCTGGCGCCTTTGGTCGTCATGGCTTGCGTCACGGGCACCTCGTGAGGTACCCCGCCTTGATCTCTCCGCCTCCTCGCGAGCCAGCCTGATGAGGCCGTGCCTGAGGAAGCTCCGCGTCGTCCGCCCCGCGAGACGTGGCCCCTCGCGAGGGTCTTGGGTCTGTGTTGGTGAAGATGGCCCGTGCTGGGCCCCCCTTTGAGCCACGTCGCAGGCAGGCAAGTCTGGGGACCCCCGTTCCCAGAACACGGACAGTAGCCTCCGGGCCCAAGGCGCGCCCGGACTTGGCCATGCAGGGAGGCGGAAGGGCGAGGGCGAAGCGCCGCAGGCCCTAGCAGCCTACGGCCTCGGGCGCCGCGTGGTGGTTGATTGGACGTGGGCGCCTTAGCAACCGCGCGAGTTGATAAAGGAGCGCCATCCGCCTAGGCTTTGCTTCTTGCTTTCCCCGGTTGCTGCTCAGATCCCCTTTCTTGCGCCTCTCCTTCCTTCCTCCAAAATTTCCAGATCTACTCCGACCATGTGACCTAGGAAGCCATGGCGCCTCGTCAGCCCCCGGCCATAGCTTGGTACTCGTCTGCCCTGGACTCGCCGAACATGTCGGAGGCGAGCCTTGCCCAGTTGCGCCGGATGGCGACAGCAGGGGGCATCAACGGGGCGAAGGTGTTCAAGGCCGGCTCCGCCACCCCTGAGGGTCAAGGGAGCACCTTCTATCCGTTCTTCGTAAGTGCCATTGCTGCTGGCCTGGTGCCTCCCTTCTTCGAGTTCTTCTTTGTCCTCCGCCATTACAAGATACAGGCTCTGCATCTCCACCCCAACTCCGTCCTCTCCTGGCAATCTTCGCCTATTACTGCGAGGCTCACGTAGGGGTGCAGCCCTCAGTGGCCTTGCTGCACCACTACTTCTACCTCCGGACCTCTCGCGGTCCTGCTTCCACGTGCGCGAGCTTCATCGCGTACGGTGGCGCCATTGCCATTTCGAACCCCGGGAAAAGGATTGAGGGCTTCAGGAGCAAGTGGGTCTTGGTGGATGCTGAGCGCATCCACCCTCGGCTAATCTTGCCCACGGAGCAGCCCACGAGCTCCAGCGATTGGGGTCGAGCGAAGCTCGCGGACCCCCGCGCGAAGCTGGTGTTGGAGAAGATGGACACGGATCTAAGGCCGGCCAACATGGCGGCGGCGAAGCTGACCGGCGCGTCGCTGCTGAGGGAATTCCGGGAGCACCAGCTGGCTCCGCTTCGGCAGTACTCACTTCCGATGTGGAGGCCCCGTCCGAGCCCCGCGGCCTTGGCCGACGGAGATCTGGCTGCGGTCCTCCAATCTCTGGTCGGGGGCGATGTGGCGAGGTTGGTGGGCGCTCCTACGCCCTTGTTCCTCCGCGACGACTGGGAGAAGGTAGTGGAGTCCATGCCCGTCTTCAATGGGGATGGGCCCGTGCCCATGGAAACTCCCAAGGAACCGGTGGACGTGCCCTCCGACGACTCTAGCGAAGAGGAGGAAGGAGGGGAGCGGGAAAGAGGGCCTGACTCCGAGGCGACTGACGGAGAGTCGAGGGCTCCCCTCCCCCGGCGCGGGTCCCGCGTTCTCTGCCTCTCTCCGGGCGATGACAACGAGGATGACGACGAGGATGACGACGAGCAGGACGGCGAGAGCTTGCCCCCGATCCCGAAGAAGGACAGGACCGGGCTGATCTCCCGCGGGTCTGCCCCGGCCCCGAGGCGGACCGCAGACGCACCTCCCGCTTCCAAGCTTCCCGAGGTTGACCCTTCCAGCCGGCTTTCAGGTTTCAAATTTGGCCGGAGGCCGCTCGAGCTCACTGACAACGACCTGTAAGTGTTTGATTCTTGTCTTTATTTCTTGTTCTGCTTCTGAGGCTTGACGTCCTCATCTTTTGGATAGGCTGGCGCCCGCAGCAAAGAAGCCGAAGGGAGCTCCTGAGGTTCCATCCGTGGCAGCGCCTCTACTCGCGAAGGAGGGTGACCGCGACGCACAGGCTTCTCCTGCCCGGTCGTCCTCGCGAGGCCTGGCTGAGCTGGCTGGGGCGAGCTCAGCCCCCACGGCCCAAGTGACTCCCGAGGTGTCCTTGCCTGCCGCCGCCACTACAGCCGTTGGGGCGCAGCAGACTCCGCCTCAGGATGTTGTGGCCGCGCAGCCGCCTTCTCCTCCTACTCCACTGGCTGCTGTCTCTCCGACTCCTTCTGTCGTTCTGGATCGTGTTGTTGCTGAGCTAGACCGACTGCGGCAGGATCTTCTTGGCGCTGAGCCTCGCTTGGTGGCCGGGCGCTTGGAGCTGGCTTCAGGATGGGTTCGCTCCAACGCTTTGATTCGGGCGGCGCTGGTCCAGGCCTCGACGGCTTGCGATGAGGAGAAGCAGGCCGTCCTTGAGGCGAAGGCTGCTCATGACGCAGCCCTGGGGGAGGTGGTCGAAATCCGTGGTCGCTGCAAGGCGCTGGAGGACGAGCTGCAAGGCCTGCGGGACCAGCTCGCGAAAGAGGTCCGCCTTCGCCAAGAGCAGGAAGAAGGCGTGAAGGCTCGCGAGGCGGCCGTCAAGGAGAGGGAGGTCAAGCTCAGGAAGCGCCGCGACCGCCTTGGCACACTGGAGCAGGAGTTGGGGGCGAGGAAGGCCGAGCTGGACAACAAGGCCCTGGTTCTTGCCGAGGACCGCGTGGCCTTCACGGAGATGGAGGCGAAGGCTCGCTCCTCGCTAAGGACGCTTTACGACAGCGGCCTGGAGAGCCCGCTGGCTGGCGCCGAGGACGGCCCCGCCAAGCTGCTTCCCTTCCTGGTTCGCGCTCTTGAAGATGTCGCCCCTGGACTTGGCCCCACGGCCGAGGCCGAGGCGCGTGTCCTGTCTTCTACAGCACTGACACGGGTGCTCACCCACATCTACCTTCGCGATCCCGACGTCGACCTCGACAGCCTGCTGGAGCCAGTAAGCGGCGAGCGTGTTGCTGTCGCTGCCGAGGCCGTGAAGGGTCATGCGGAGGCCCTGCTGGGGAAGTTCCGGGCCTTCAGAACCAAGCCGAAGCAAGGCGCTGCCGACCCCACTACTCCATGAGGCGAACCCACTCCGCGCTGCTCCACCGCCGACAAGTGACTCCGTCATGGCTCCTGTCCTGCCTTTAATTCCTGCACATGTATCATGCCTCGGGGAGGCGTTTAAACTTGCGTTTGGCATTGACACAACAGTGTGGACTGTGATATTTGCTTTTGAATTCCTTGAAATTTGCGCTTTTCCTTCCTACTTGCTTATGTTCTACGCCGGCAGAGCCCGGCCCCGCGCATACCTCACCCAGCGTTAGTCCCGACCGGAAACCAGGACAGGGCCAAGGAGTCCCCCTTGGCGCACGAACAGCAAGTAGGGAGGTGTGATGTGGATGGATCTACCGTTCTACGTCTGCAGAGCCCGGCCCCGCGCATACCTCACCCAGCGTTAGCCTTTCGGAACTAAGGAGTGAGGGGCTACGCGACCAGTTAGGCTCCTGAGTCGCGATGCTCAGGAGTCCCCCTTGACGCTCAAACGGCCTTCATACCTTGGCTCCGCTCGGGAAGAGACGCGCGACGAACCAGGCCCAGGGGGGGCCTGGCTGGGCGGCGTGCGTCTGGGCGTGACCCAGGCGCAGCTCCCGTGCCCAGCCCCCTCGCGTGGCACTCCCGAGGGGAGGCGTTACGACGAGGCCAGACACTGAGCTCTGGGCTCCCTGAGGTTGATGCAGCCCAGGGGCCACCCTCAGTTGTTTATCACCAGCGCGGAGCATAGCGCTTCCGTATGTGTACGGGCATAGCCGCTCCTCGGCAGTGTCGTCAGCCAGCATGGAGCATGGTGCTTCCACTGGTACGTGGGAGGGGGCCCCCTCCAGGAGGAGCCCCCGAGGCGTGTACAGCCCTGCCCTGACACGTGGCTGGCACGGTAGGGCTTGGCGAGGTGTATCTGGGCACCCGTGGGCCAGCGCGGGACTCACGGGGCCCTACCTCTAGGCGGGTTGCGCCTGGCACTGGGCCTTATCTTGTGATGTGTCCCTGCAAATTTGGTTAGATGCCGGCACTCTACGTCCTCGGGTCCCGGCCCTCGAGCTGGTCTCAGCCGTTGCTGGTATGCCAGGTCGCGATGTCGTGGACAAGGCCAGAGGGTGAGGGCTGGAGAGCCAGTTAGAGCCCTGAGTCGCGATGCTCAGGTACCCCCCCCCCTTTAACGTGCAAGTGGTCGGCATGGAGAAGAAGAGGTGCCGTGGACCGGCATCAAATAATCAAGCATGGTGGGTATAACGCATAACCGGAAATAAATGCAAATGAGATACATGCCGCTGGGTCCGGCCCGAGAGACTTGGGGATGATGCAGCCCGAGGGGCGCCCCCAACAAGGTAATCTAACAACATGAAATAAAAGGGATACACGCCGCAGGGACAGACCCACGCGGCCCGGGAATAATGCAGCCCTGGGGGGCGCTCCCAGCTGGAAGTGAAACTTGAAAGATGTCACCTGATGACGTTGAGGACGAAGGGGTGTTGGTGTAGCAGACTCGGTGGGCTGTGGAAGCCGATCCTCACGAGCCCCCAGGCCTGGGGGCCTCGGGAGGCTCCGGAGGTGCTGGCGGCTCCCCGCGGACCATCTCCATCTCCGCCAGGGCTGCGGAACGCTTGGCCTCTTGTGCCTCCATGATGCCCCGCATGAGGCGCTGGTACGTGGTAGCCGCGTGCGGCAAGCCGTAAGGCATGCGAACGTAGCTGTGGGGTGGACCTCCGCAGCGCCCCACTCGCGAGGGCCAGAGGCGCTCCAGAGAGGCGACTTGGTTGAGCCCACCATCCTCGCCTAGATGGGGAGCCACTGCTAGTAGACGGCGGCCGCCTTTCATGACCCTTGACTCCTGTAGCTCTTGAATGGCCTTGCTGACGAACTCCTGAGGGTCTGGCTCTCCTTGCCTTACTCCTTCTTGAGGGAAACGTGCTTCGAAACACGCCTCCATGTGGTGCCCAAGTGCCTCCCTCGTGACCCTAGCCAGGTCGGTGGCCCTCCAGGGGAGAGCCCCCAAGCCCTGCCAGAGGAGGGTGCCGGGCGCGCTTTCCTATGCGATGGAAGGAGGTTCCCCCTGGGCAGGCACGGGCCAGAGGGGCCTGCCTCCTGAGGGGCCGGGCCGGACAGTGTCTTCTTCTTCTTGGGGGCGGTCTCGGGAGGCCTCCTGCTTCCGCGATCCGGGTCTTCCAGTGACGCGGCCTGAAAGGCTCGTTCCAAGGAACACACCGCGTCCTTCTCTTCACAGGGCACCGTGATGACTCCGCCACTTCCTGGCATCTTGAGGACATTGTAGCCATGGTGAGTTACGGCCATGAACTTGGCCAGTGCTGGGTACCCAAGGATGGCATTGTACGGCAGGCGAATGTGAGCGACGTCGAAGTTGATGAGCTCGGTGCGGTAGTTGTCGCGTGCCCCGAAGGTGACAGGGAGGCGGACCTGCCCAATCGGGACCATGGAGCCGTCGGTGATTCCGGAGAACGGCTTGGTTGGCTGAAGCTGGCTGTAGGGCACTTGGAGATTGTTGAATGTTTCCACGGACAGGACGTTGAGCCCTGCCCCACCATCGATGAGGGTCCTGGTGACCACCACGTTGCTGATGATTGGGGAACAAAGCATTGGGAGGACTCCGGCTGTAGCCGCACACTTGAGCTGATCTGCTGAGCTGAACATGATGGCGCACGCCGACCACCTGAGAGGGCGCGTGGCTTCGAGCCTGGGGAGGACTGCATTCACTTCGCGGGCGAACTGCTTGAAGATGCGTTGAGAGGCTGGGGCTTGAGCCCCGCCCAGGATGCAGGCGATCGCGCGCGGCTCCTGGAAGCCCCCAGCCCCCTCGTCTTGGTGGCGGTCCTCGTTTCTCCTTGGCTGCGGCGGCAGCGGGGGGACGCATGCGTTGCCTTGCGGGCGATCCTCGCGAGGCTGATCCCTCCAGTCTCCCTCGCGAGGCGGGTCTTGCCAGCGATCCTCGCGAGGTTGGTCGCGCCACCCTTGGCGCGGGCCACGGTCTTCCCAGCGTCCTGCGTTCCTTCCTCCTCCTTGTCCGTAGCCCCGGTCACCGCGGTCAGGGCGACGGCCGATCCTTCCTTCTCGCACGGCTCGGAGCTCTTGACATTCGTTGGTGTTGTGGGTGTGGAGGTCGTGGTACACACAGTACCGGCTGCCCTTGGAAGGTTCGGGCTGATCTCTGCCCCGCTTGGTGTCTGGTTCTGCCACGAGCACGGCAGCCCCCTTGCGCTTCACATCCTTGGCCTTGGGCTTCTTCTCTTCTGGGTCTGCGGCAGGCAGCTCGAGGAGGGAGAGACGCCCTTCCTTAGCCCTGGCGCACTTGGTTGCCAAGTTGAACAGCTCCAAGGAAGTGCACAGGTCTTCATGCATCGCCAGCTCCTCCTTCATCTTGACATCGCGTACGCCGTCGGGGAAGGCTGAGATGATGGCCTCCTCAGTCACCTTGGGAATCTTGAGGTGTGCGTTGTTGAAGTGCTGGATGTACTTCTGCAGGGTCTCCCCGGGTTGTTGCTTGATGCGGCGCATGTCGCTCACGGCGGGTGGCCGGTCATGAGTACCTTGGAAGTTGGCGATGAAGCGGGTGCGCATCTCGTCCCAGGAGGAGATCGTGCCTGGAGCCAGGTTCAGGAGCCAGGTGCGGGCCCCATCCTTGAGTGCCATGGGAACTAGTTCTCCATGACCTTCTCGTCTCCGTTGACAGCTTCGATGCCCAGCTCGTAGAGCTGGAGGAACTCTGCAGGGTCAGCCGTGCCGTTGTAACGAGGAGGCAGGTCTGGCTTGAACTTGCCGGGCCACGCGACGCTGCGCAGCTCGGTGGTGAAGGCACGGCAGCCTGCTGTGGCCACGGGAGGCCTTGGGTGACGGAGAGCTTGGTCTTGCATGTCCCCACGCGCTGCAGCTGGGTCTTGACGTGCTGGAGCAGGAGCATGGTCGCGACGTGCTGGAGCAGGGAGCGCCCAGGCAGCTTCTTGCGGGCGAGGGACTTCTTGGCAGCTCTGCTCTTGCCGCGCTGGCACCTGACGGAGGGGGTTCCGCCCAGGGGCCACGCGCCTTGGATCCATGGCGCCTTCCTGAGGAGGAGGCGGCCGGGGCGCCGCCGGAGCTTCGTCGCCTGCGCGGGGCAGGGTGCGGTGCAGTGGAACGGACGGCGCAGGAGAGCCCCCTGCGGCGCGGACGAGCTCGGCGACGCGGTCGAGCCATTCTTCGTAGACGTCGTCGACGGGACGGTAGCGCAGGAGCTCGTTTGCCGCGATGAGCGCAGCTCGAGCCTCCATGGGCGCGCGGAGCACGCGGGACGAAGAACCAGCTGGGGTGAGCGAGGGAGTAGCGGTGCGGCCGTCTTGCCGCACGGACGGATGCTGAGACGATGCTTGCTGCTCGTCCCCCGCCGGGCCGGTGGAGGCGTTGACGGCAGGTGACGGGGAACGGCGAGGACGCCCGCCGACAGGAGCCGTCTGGGCGACGCGGGAAGCGAGAGCGGCCCGGCGCTCGGCGCGGGCCCGACGAGCGTCAGACATGGGCGTGATGGTCGGAGGAGAACGGGGTGGTGGAAGATGAATTCCGGCGCACCCCTACCTGGCGCGCCAAATGTCGGATTTCGGGTTCCGGCAGACCCTTGAGGTTCGAACACTGGGGTGCGCATGGAGATTTTCGCTTCCTACCTACCTGCACCCCTCCGCCACGCAAAGATCTAAGCTATGGAAAGAACAACACGAGGGACACAGGGTTTATACTGGTTCAGGCCACCGTTGTGGTGTAATACCCTACTCCAGTGTGTGGTGTGGTGGATTGCCTCTTGGGCTGATGATGAACAATACAAGGAAGAACAGCCTCGTGAGGGTCTATTCTTGGCCGGGGCGATGAACTGCTAGGAGAAGTTCAGTCACCCTTCTCTCTCTCTCTCTCTCTCTCTCTCTCTCTCCGATTGTCGATGCCCTAATTCTTGATTCTCTCCTCCTCCTTCCTTCCTACTTTTTCTCTTTTTCTTTCTGATTCTCCCTGCCCCCCTTGTTCTGTGGGTGGCTGGTCCTATTTAAAGAGGCCCTGGTCCTCTTCCCAAATATCGAGCAGGAAGGGAGCCAACAATGGCGGGCTAATTTGAAGGGGGACAGCTAGTACCAGCTATCCTGACAAAAGTAGTCTTCGCCTGCACAAAGCTCTGGTGGTGACGCCGTCTTGGGCTCCACAATGACCTCCGTCTTGCAGTCCTCCTGGTCTTGGTCTTGTTGCACCGAAATGGCAACCTTTTCCTGATGCCTCGGTACTCTGCGGCTGCGCTTGCTCCCTTTGCACCAAAGAGGAAAGGAGGACGCTGCGCGGGCTGGCACCCGCCTGGCGCCTTTGGTCGTCATGGCTTGCGTCACGGGCACCTCGTGAGGTACCCCGCCTTGATCTCTACTCCTCCTCGCGAGCCAGCCTGATGAGGCCATGCTTGAGGAAGCTCCGCGTCGTCCGCCCCGCGAGGCTTGGCCCCTCGCGAGGGTCTTTGGTCTGTGTTGGTGAAGATGGGCCGTGCTGGGCCCCCCTTTGAGCCACGTCGCAGGCAGGCAAGTCTGGGGACCCCCGTTCCCAGAACGCCGACATATAACACCAAACTTCCAGAAAGAAACCTAGATCGGGAGTTCCGCCGCTGCAAGCCTCCGTAGCCACCGAAAACCAATCTAGACCCGTTCCGGCACCCTGCCGGAGGGGGGAATCCCTCTCCGGTGGCCATCTTCATCATCCCGGCGCTCTCAATGACAAGGAGGAAGGAGTCCACCCTCGGTGCTGAGGGTATGTACCAGTAGCTATGCGTTTGATCTCTCTCTCTCTCTTGTGTTCTTGATTCGGCACGATCTTGATGTATCGCGAGAACAATATATTTTTGGTGTTTTATAGTAATGATAACAATAGCAACGGAAAAGTAAATAAGCGAAGAACAATATATGAAAAGCTCGTAGGCAATGGATCGGTGATAGAGAATTATGCCGGATGTGGTTCATCATGTAACAGTCATAACCTAGGGTGACATAGAACTAGATCCAATTCATCAATGTAATGTAGGCATGTATTCCGAATATAGTCATACGTGCTTATGGAAAAGAACTTGCATGACATCTTTTGTCCTACCCTTCCGTGGCAGCGGGGTCCTATTGGAAACTAAGGGATATTAAGGCCTCCTTTTAATAGAGTACCGGACCAAAGCATTAACACATAGTGAATACATGAACTCCTCAAACTAAGGTCATCACCGGTAAGTATCCCGATTATTGTCACTTCGGGGTTAACGGATCATAACACATAATAGGTGACTATAGACTTGCAAGATAGGATCAAGAACTCTCATATATTGGTGAAAACAAAATAGGTTCAGATCTGAAATCATGGCACTCGGGCCCTAGTGACAAGCATTAAGCATAGCAAAGTCATAGCAACATCAATCTCAGAACATAGTGGATACTAGGGATCAAACCCTGACAAAACTAACTCGATTACATGATCAATCTCATCCAACCCATCACCGTCCACCAAGCCTACGATGGAATTACTCACGCACGGCGGTGAGCATCATGAAATTGGTGATGGAGGATGGTTGATGATGACGATGGCGACGGATTCCCCTCTCCGAAGCCCCGAACGGACTCCACATCAGCCCTCCCGAGAGAGTTTAGGGCTTGGCGGCGGCTCTGTATCGTAAAACGCGATGAATCCTTCTCCTTGGTTTTTTTCTCCACGAAAGTGAATATATGGAGTCAAGGTTGAGGTCGGTGGAGCGTCAGGGGGCCCACGAGGCAGGGGGTGCACCCCCCACCCTTGTGGACAGGTGGAGGCCCCCCTGACGTGGATCTTCCTTTCAGTATTTATTATATATTCCAAAATAATTCTCCGTTGATTTTCACGTCATTCCGAGAACTTTTATTTCTGCACAAAAATAACACCATGGCAATTCTGCTAAAACAGCGTTAGTCCGGTTTAGTTCCATTCAAATCATGCAAGTTAGAGTCCAAAAAAAGGGCAAAAGTGTTTTGAAAAGTAGATACGACGGAGACGTATCACCCCCTGACTTGTTCCCGACTCTAACACCTCTTATATAACCCCAAACTTCCAGAAAGAAAACCTAGATCGGGAGTTCCGCCGCCGCAAGCCTCCGTAGCCACCGAAAACCAATCTAGACCCGTTCCGGCACCCTGCCGGAGGGGGGAATCCCGCTCCGGTGGCCATCTTCATCATCTTGATGCTCTCCATGACGAGGAGGGAGTAGTCCACCCTCAGGGTTGAGGGTATGTACCAGTAGCTATGTGTTTGATCTCTCTCTCTCTCTCTCTCGTGTTCTTGATTTGGCATGATCTTGGTGTATCGTGAGCTTTGCTATTATAGTTGGATCTTATGATGTTTCTCTCCCTCTACTCTCTTTTAATGGATTGAGATTTCCCTTTGAAGTTATATTATCATATTGATTCTTTAAGGATTTCAGAACACTTGATGTATGTCTTGCATGTGCTTATCTGTGGTGACAATGGGATATCACGTGATCTACTTGATGTACGTTTTGGTGATCAACTTGCGGGTTCTGTGACCTCGTGAACTTATGCATAGGGGTTGGCACACGTTTTCGTCTTGACTCTCCGGTAGAAACTTTGGGGCACTCTTTGAAGTTCTTTGTGTTGGTTGAATAGATGAATTTGAGATTGTGTGATGCATATCGTATAATCATACCCAAGGATACTTGAGGTGACATTGGAGTATCTAGGTGACATTAGGGTTTTGGTTGATTTGTGTCGTAAGGTGTTATTATAGTATGAACTCTAGGATAGATTGAACGGATAGAATAGCTTCATGTTATTTTACTACGGACTCTTGAATAGATTGATCAGAAAGGATAACTTTGAGGTGGTTTCGTACCCTACAATAATCTCTTCGTTTGTTCTCCCCTATTAGTGACTTTGGAGTGACTCTTTGTTGCATGTTGAGGGATATTTATATGATCCAATTATGTTATTATTGTTGAGAGAACTTGCACTAGTGAAAGTATGAACCCTAGGCCTTGTTTCAACGCATTGCAATACCGTTTGTGCTCGCTATTATCATTAGTTACCTTGCTGTTTTTATATTTTCAGATTACAAGAACCTATATCTACCATCCATAATGCACTTGTATCACCATCTCTTCGCCGAACTAGTGCACCTATACAATTTACCATTGTATTGGGTGTGTTAGGGACACAACAAACTCTTTGTTATTTGGTTGCAGGGTTGTTTGAGACAGATCATCTTCATCCTACGCCTCCCACGGATTGATAAACCTTAGGTCATCCACTTGAGGGAAATTTTCTATTGTCCTACAAACCTCTGCACTTGGAGGCCCAACAACGTCTACAAGAAGAAGGTTGTGTGGTAGACACCAAGCTCTTTTCTAGCGCCATTGCCGGGGAGGTTAGCACTTGAAAGTATATCTTTAGATCTTGCAATCGAATATTTTAGTTTCTTGTTTTATCACTAGTTTAGTCTATAAAAGAAAACTACAAAAATGGAATTAAGGTTGCCTCATATGCTTCATCTTTTTAATGTCTTTCGTGAAAATAAGGATTCCGATAATTGTGCCAAAGTGTTAGAAGAAGAATGTATTAAAATGTTTGGCACTAAATCTTTGGATGATGAGCATGATTGCAATGTTGTTAGTATGAATTCTTTGAATATCCATTATGCTTATGATATGAAAAGGCCCAAGCTTGGGGATGCTATGTTTGATGAGAATGACATGTTTGGGAATTTATTTGCTACAATTAATGTTTGTCCCAAGCTTTGGGGTGCTATGTTTAATGAAGATGATATTTTTAGTCTTGATGAGCAAATTTATTATGATGATAGCATGCCTCCTATTTATGATGATTATATTAATAAAAGTGGGTTTGGAAGAGTGTCAGCTTTAGGAAGTAATGATCCCACTATTTTGGAGGATGTTGAATCTTATTGTGATAATTATAAAAGTGGATTTGGAGAGGTCATGACTTTATTTAGTAATGAATCCACTATTTCGGAAGAGGTTCCAATTGATTATGAGAACAAAGTTGCAATCTATGATGATTATTGTGATGACATGTATGCTATAAAGAATAATGATAACCATGAAACTTTTCATCATGATTTTAGTTTTCAATTGGATTATGCCTCACATGATAGTTATTTTGTTGAGTTTGCTCCCACTATTCCGAATGAGAAGAATTTTGCTTATGTGGAGAGTAGTAAAATTTATATGCTTGTGCATCATGAGAATAATGTTTTATGTGACGGTTATATTGTTGAATTTATTCATGATGCTACTAAAAATTATTATGAGGTAGGAACATATGCTTGTAGGAATTGCAATAATATCAAGTTTCCTCTCTATGTGCTTAAAGTTTGAAGTTATGCTTGTTTTGCCTTCCTATGCTAGTTGATTATTGTTCTCATAAATTGTTTGCTCACAAAATCCCTATGCATAGGAAGTGGGTTAGAATTAAGTGTGCTAGTCATATTCTTCATGATGCTCTCTTTATGTTACAATTCTTATCTTTTATGTGAGCATCATTGAAATCATCATGCCTAGCTAGGGTCGTTAAACGATAGCGCTTGTTGGGAGGCAACCCAATTTTATTTTTGTTCTTTGCTTTTTGCTCTAGTTTAGTAATAAATAATTCATATAGCCTCTTATTAGATGTGGTTTTATGTTTTTATTAGTGTTTGTTTCAAGTAGAACCTTTGGGAAGACTTGGGTGAAGTCTTTGTGATCTTGCCGTAAAAAACAGAAACTTTAGCACTCACGAGATTAGCTACCATTTTTTACTGAAGAGCGCTATTAAGTTGATTCTTTTTGCAGATGATTAATAGACAAATTCCTCACGTCCACCAATTTATTTCAGAATATTTGGGGTTACAGAAGTATTGGAAACCTACAGATTACTACAGACTGTTCTGTTTTGACAGATTCTGTTTTCTATGTGTTGTTTGCTTATTTTGATGAATCTATGAGTAGTATCGAGGGTATGAACCATAGAGAAGTTGGAATACAGTATATATTACACCAATATGAATTTAGAATGAGTTCACAGCAGTACCTAAGTGGTGATTTATTTTCTTATACTAACGGAGCTTACGAGTTTTCTGTTAAGTTCTATGTTGTGAAGTTTTCAAGTTTTTGGTAAAGATTCGATGGACTATGGAATAAGGAGTGGCAAGAGTCTAAGCTTGGGGATGCCCAAGGCACCCCAAGGTAATATTCAAGTACAACCAAGAGCCTAAGCTTGGGGATGCCCTGGATGGCATCCCCTCTTTCGTCTTCGTTCATCGGTAACTTTACTTGGAGCTATATTTTTATTCACCACATGATATGTGTTTTGCTTGGAGCGTCATTTTATTTTATTTTGTTTTGCTTGTTGTTTGAATAAAATACCAAGATCTGAAATTCTTAAATTGTAGAGAGTCTTCACATAGTTGCATAATTATTCGACTACTCATTGATCTTCACTTATATTTTTCGGAGTAGTTTGTCATTTGCTCTAGTGCTTCACTTATATCTTTTTAGAGCACTGTGGTAGTTTTATTTTGAAGAAATAGATGAACTCTCATGCTTCACTTATATTATTTTGAGAGTCTTTTAGAACAGCATGGTAAAAAAAAATTGTTATGAAACTAGTCCTAATATGATGGGCATCCAAGATGGGTATAATAAAAACTTTCATATAGAGTGCATTGAATACTTTGAGAAGTTTGATACGTGATGATTGTTTTGAGATATGAAGATGGTGATATAAGAGTCATGCTAGTTGAGTAATTATAAATTTGATAAATACTTGTGTTGAGGTTTGCAAGTCCCGTAGCATGCACGTATGGTAACCGTTGTGTGACAAATTTGAAACATGAGGTGTTCTTTGATTGTCATCCTTATGAGTGGCGGTCGGGGACGAGCGATGGTCTTTTCCTACCAATCTATCCCCCTAGGAGCATGCGCGTAATGCATGTTTTTTGATGACTTATAGATTTTTGCAATAAGTATGTGAGTTCTTTATGAGTAATGTTGAGTTCATGGATTATGCGCACTCTCACCTTTCCATCACACTACAGGAATCAGCTAATTTGCCGTCTGTGGTTGTCTTTGCCGTCAGTTTTTCGTCGGGCCTGACGACAAAGACCACTTTTGCCGTCAGCTGCGGACGGCAAAGAAATACTGACGGCAAACAACTCACTTTGTCGTCTGCTAAAAAAATAGTGACGGCAAAATAGACTTTGCCGTCTACCAAAAGAAATATAGACAGCAAACAGCTAATTTTGTCGTCTGCTAAAAATATACTGCCGAAAAAATAGGCTTTGCCGTCTGCAAAAAAAATGCAGACGGCAAAATAGGCTATTTGTCGTCTGTATTTTATTTGGCAGACGACAAAGAGAAAACACACCACGCGGATCCATCATGCGGATCGCTGATGTGGCATGATCTAAAACGCACATCCCCCACCCACCGCGGCGGTCAAACACATGCACGCCCCCACCCACCCACGAACACAACACGCACGCGCCCCCACGACCCGCCCCCACCACCACGCGCCTGTCTCCTCTCCATCTCCCCCGACTCCCTCGATCCTCTGTCTCCTTCTCTCGAGCAGAGGCTCGTCGGCGGGCAGCACCCTCCTCTCTCCTCCCCAGAGCAGACGACCGCCGCCGGCCAGGGCCCGGCCGCCCGTCCGGCGACCCCGAGCTGTCGTGCGCCGATGGCCAGTGCTCGCCCACCCATCCGGCGCCCTCGAGCAGCCGCGCTGCTCGTCAGCGCCCGCCCATCCGTCCGGCGACCCCGAGCTGCCATCTGCCGCTGGCCAGCGCTCGCTTGTCCGATGCCCTCGAGCAGCCGCCTGCCGCTGGCCTACGCCCGCCCGCTCGCCCGTCTGGCACCCCCGAGCTGACGCGCGCTCGTCCAGCGCCCCCGAGCCACCGCACGCTCCTCCAGCGCCCCCGAGCGGCCGGACTACGCGCCCCTCACCGTCTGTCCGACGCCGCACCCGCCCGTCCCCGAGCTACCAGACTCCACACCCCTTGTTCGTCCGGCCGGCGCCGTGGCCGTCGCCCGGGTGCAGCTCTTCCCTCGTCGCCGCATGAAGATCCGCCAACTCGCCAGCACCGCGTGAAGCTCCGCCCCAACTCTCTTCGGCGGCTCCTCCGTCCGGCTTGGCCCCCAAACAACAGCAGGGAATGGCCGACCGTCGATGATGACTACGTGTGATGCGCCCCTCTTGGCGCGGGTGATGGGCAGCTCTGCTCCGGCGAGCTCGGCCTTGGTCCGATTTGGATCAACATCAGTTGGACGAGATGCTCTGTTCCAACGTCAGGAGGTAACTAGTTTTTTATTAGTATTTTTGTTATCTGATGCATGCACGGTGTACCGTTGACAGATGTTGCAGTCCATGTTGTGTGTGAAGCTACTTTTTAATAAAAAAAATTCTTTGCCGTCTGTACATTAGTCCGGCTGACAGCAAAGAACACATTTTGACTGATAGCAAAGACACGGTCTTTGCCGTCTGTTACTGTTTTGGTTGACGGCGAAGTCACAGTTTGGCAGACGGCAAAGACTTTGTCGTCTGCCTGATAAAAAGTTGACGGCGAAGTACTCTTTGCCGACTTTGGCTTTGCCATCACACTTTGCTGTCACAAGCTGACGGCAAAATCTTTGCCGTCTGTATTTCAGCCTTTGCCGTCTGTACTTGCCAGATGGCAAACTGTCCGATTCCTGTAGTGTCATTGCTACCTCTTCGGTACCGTGCATTGCCCGTTCTCACCTCGAGAGTTGGTGCAAACTTTGCCGGTGCATCCAAACCCCGTGATATGATACGCTCTATCACACATAAGCCTCCTTATATCTTCCTCAAAACAGCCACCATACCTACTTATTATGGCATTTCCATAGCCATTCCGAGATATATTGCCATGCAACTTTCCACCGTTCTGTTTATTATGACATGCTTCATCATTGTCATATTGCCTTGCATGATCATGTAGTTGACATCGTATTTGTGGTAAGGCCACCATGCATAATTCTTTCATACATGTCACTCTTGATTCATTGCATATCCCGGTAAACCACCAGAGGCATTCATATAGAGTCATACTTTGTTCTAGTATCGAGTTGTAATCATTGAGCTGTAAATAAATAGAAGTGTCATGATCATCATTAACAGAGCATTGTCCCGAAAAAAAGAAAAAAAAGAAAGGCCAAATAAAAAATTAAAAAGAAAGGCCATATTAAAAAAGGAAAAAATATAATAAATAAAAGGGACAATGCTACTATCCTTTTTTCCACACTTGTGCTTCAAAGTAGCACCATGATCTTCATGATAGAGAGTCTCTTATGTTGTCACTTTCATATACTAGTGGGAATTTTCATTATAGAACTTGGCTTGTATATTCCAACAATGGTCTTCCTCAAATACCCTAGGTCTTCATGAGCAAGCCAGTTGGATGCACACCCACTTAGTTTCTTTTGATGAGATTTCATACATTTATAGATCTAGTGCATCCGTTGCATGGCAATCCCTACTCCTCGCATTGACATCAATTGATGGGAATCTCCATTGCCCGTTGATTAGCCGCGTCAATGTCAGACTTTCTCCTTTTTTGTCTTCTCCACACAACCCACATCATTATATTCTATTCCACCCTTAGTGTTACGTCCATGGCTCACGCTCATGTATTGCGTGAAAGTTGAAAAAAGTTTGAGATTAGTAAAGTATGAAACAATTGCTTGGCTTGTCATCAGGGTTGTTCATGAGGAGAGCATTTGTGTTTGACGAAAATGAAGCATAGCCAAACTATATGATTTTGGAGGGATAAGCTTCCTTTGGCTATGTTATTTTGAGAAGACATAATTGCTTGGTTAGTATGCTTGAAGTATTATTATTCCTTATGTCAATATTAAACTTTTGTCTTGACTCTTATGGATCTGAATATTCTTGCCACAATAAAGAAGATTACATTGATAAATATGTTAGGTAGCATTCCACATCAAAAATTCTGTTTTTATAATTTACCTACTCGAGGACGAGCAGGAATTAAGCTTGGGGATGCTTGATACGTCTCCAATGTATCTATAATTTTTTATTGTTCCATGCTATTATATTATCAACCTTGGATGTTTTATATGCATTTGTATGCTATTTTATATGATTTTTGGTACTAACCTATTAACCTAGAGCCCAGTGCCAGTTTTGTTTTTCCTTGTTTTTGAGTATCACAGAAAAGGAAAACCAAACATAGTCCAATTGACCTGAAATTTCACAGAGACCATTTTTGGACCAGAAGAAGCCCATGGAGTACCGGAGATGGGCCAGAAGAGTCCCGAGGCCACCACAAGGGTGGGGGGCATGCCCTACCCCCCTGGGCACGCCCCCCTACCTCATGGCCGCCTCGGGGACCCCCTGATAACCCACAAGTATAGGGGATCGCAACAGTTTTCGAGGGTAGAGTATTCAACCCAAATTTATAGATTCGACACAAGGGGAGCCAAAGAATATTCTCAAGTATTAGCAGCTGAGTTTTCAATTCAACCACACCTAGAAACTTAATATCTGCAGCAAAGTATTTAGTAGCAAAGTAATATGATAGTAGTGGTAACGGTGGTAAAAGGTAATGGTAGCAAAAGTAATATTTTTGGTGTTTTATAGTGATAATAACAATAGCAACGAAGAAGTAAATAAGCGAAGAACAATATATGGAAAGCTCATAGGCAATGGATCGGTAATAGAGAATTATGCCGGATGAGGTTCATCATGTAACAGTCATAACCTAGGGTGACATAGAACTAGCTCCATTCATAAATGTGATGTGGGCATGTATTCCGAATATAGTCATACGTGCTTATGGAAAAGAACTTGCATGACATCTTTTGTCCTACCCTCCCGTGGCAGCGGGGTCCTATTGGAAACTATGGGATATTAAGGCCTCCTTTTAATAGAGTACCGGACCAAAGCATTAACACATAGTGAATACATGAACTCCTCAAACTAAGGTCATCACCGGTAAGTATCCTGATTATTGTCACTTCGGGGTTAACGGATCATAACACATAATAGGTGACTATAGACTTGCAAGATAGGATCAAGAACTCTCATATATTGATGAAAACAAAATAGGTTCAGATCTGAAATCATGGCACTCGGGCCCTAGTGACAAGCATTAAGCATAGCAAAGTCATATCAACATCAATCTCAGAACATAGTGGATACTAGGGATCAAACCCTGACAAAACGAACTCGATTACATGATAAATCTCATCCAACCTATCACCGTCCAGCAAGCCTACGATGGAATTACTCACGCACGGCGGTGAGCATCATGAAATTGGTGATGAAGGATGGTTGATGATGACGATGGCGACGTATTCCCCTCTCCGGGGCCCCGAACGGACTCCAGATCAGCCCTCCCGAGAGAGTTTAGGGCTTGGCGGCGGCTCCGTATCGTAAAACGTGATGAATCCTTCTCCTTGGTTTTTTCTCCCCGAAAGTGAATATATGGAGTCAAGGTTGAGGTCGGTGGAGCGTCAGGGGGCCCACGAGGCAGGGGCGCGCCCAGGGGGGTAGGGCGCGCCCCCCACCCTCGTGGACAGGTGGAGGCCCCCTTGACGTGGATCTTCCTTCCAATATTTATTATATATTCCAAAATAATTCTCCATTGATTTTCAGGTCATTCCAAGAACTTTTATTTCTGCACATAAATAACACCATGGCAATTCTGCTGAAAACAGCGGCAGTCCGGGTTAGTTCCATTCAAATCATGCAAGTTGGAGTCCAAAACAAGGGCAAAAGTGTTTGGAAAAGTAGATACAACGGAGACGTATCAACTCCCCCAAGCTTAAACCTTTCCTTGTCCTCAATCAATTCAGTTGATAAACTGGAAGTGATAAAGAAAAACTTTTACAAACTATATTTGCTCCTGTTGTTACAAATATGTAAAGCCAGCATTCAAGTTTTCAGCAAAGATTATGAACTAACCATATTCACAATAACATTTAGGTCTCATGTTTACTCATATCAATGGCATAATCAACTAGCGAGCAATAATAATAAATCTTGGATGACAACACTTTCTCAAAACAATCATGATATGATATAACAAGATGGTATCTCGCTAGCCCTTTCTGAGACCGCAAAACATAAATGCAGAGCACCTTTAAAGATCAAGGAATGACTAGACATTGTAATTCATGATAAAAAAGATCCAGTCAAGTCATACTCAATGTAAACTAAAAGTAATGAATGCAAATGACAGTGGTGCTCTCCAATTGGTGCTTTTTAATAAGAGGATGATGACTCAACATAAAAGTAAATAGATAGGCCCTTCGCAGAGGGAAGCAGGGATTTGTAGAGGTGCCAGAGCTCGGTTTTGAAATAAATATGAATAATATTTTGAGTGGTATACTTTCATTGTCAAGATGGCGATATCTTCCATGCTACACACATTATAGGTGGTTCCCAAATAGAATGGTAAATTTTATACTCCCCCTCCACAACCAAGCATCAATCCATGGCTTGCTCGAAACGACGAGTGCCTCCAACTAACAACAGTCCCCAGGGAGTTTTGTTTGCAGTTATTTTGATTTGATTTGCATAAAGCATGGGACTGGGCATCCCGGTGACCAGCCATTTTCTCATGAGTGAGGAGCGGAGTCCACTCTTGAGAATAACCCGCCTAACATGGAAGATACGGACAGCCCTAGTTGATACATGAGCTATTCGAGCATACAAAACAGAATGTTTATTTAAAGGTTTAGAGTTTGGCACATACAAATTTACTTGGAACGGCAAGTAGATACCGTATATAGGTAGGTATGGTGGACTCATATGGAATAACTTTGGGGTTTATGGAATTGGATGCACAAGCAGTATTCCCACTTAGTACATGTGAAGGCTAGAAAAAGGCTGGGAAGCGACCAGCTAGAGAGCGACAACAGTCATGAACATGCATTAAAATTAATCAACAACGAATGCAAGCATGAGTAGGATATAATGCACCATGAACATAAATATCGTAGAGGCTATGTTGATTTTGTTTCAACTACATGCGTGAACATGTGCCAAGTCAAGCCACTCGAATCGTTCAAAAGAGGATACCACCCTATCATACCACATCACAACCATTTTAATAGCATGTTGGCACGCAAGCTAAACCATTATAAACTCCTAGCTAATTAAGCATGGCATAAGCAACTATAATCTCTAATTGTCATTGCAAACATGTTTATTCATAATAGGCTGAATCAGGAATGATGAACTAATCATATTTACAAAAACAAGAGAGGTCGAGTTCATACCAGCTTTTCTCATCTCAATAAGTTCAGCATATAATCATCATTATTGCCTTTCACTTGCACGACCGAATAGTGTGGATAATAATAATAGTGCGCGTGCATTGGACTAAGCTGGAATCCACAAGCATTCAATTCAAGAGAGCAGACAAGGTAATATGGGCTCTTTGTCAGATCAACAATAATGCATATAAGAGCCACTCAACATTTTCATTATGGTCTTCTCCTCTCGACCCCCAAAGAACAAGAAAGAAATAAAACTATTTACACGGGAAAGCTCCCAACAAGCAAAAGAATAACAAGAAATCTTTTTGGGTTTTCTTTTTAGTTACTACTACAAGCATGGAAATGTAAACTAATTAGAAGCTACATCTAATTTTTGTTTTTTTCTTAAGGTTATTAAACACACAAGAAGAAAGCATAAAAAGGAAAATAAACTAGCATGGATGATACAATGAAAAAGTATGAGCACCGACAACTAGCAATGAGTGTGTGAACATGAATGTAATGTCGGTGAGAAATACGTACTCCCCCAAGCTTAGGCTTTTGGCCTAAGTTGGTCTATGGCCACGGATGCCCTGGCGGATATCCAAAGTTATAGCTGGGGTCGTATTGAGATGCAGCAGCTATTGCCTCATGAGCTGCCGCTTGGAGGCGGTCCGTCTCCGTCCTCCTCTTATACTCGTCCGCCTCCTCCTTGGTTATAACATATCTCCCTTTTGCCTGAGAGTCAAAGAAAGCAGGAGCAGGGAGAGCGACGTGATAGGTGCATCGTCTGTCAAAGATTAGTCGGTACTGGGGGAACTGATCGTTCCTCTCAACAAACTGATGATGAACCATAGCCTCATAATCTAAATAAACAGGAGGCAACTCAATATCATACCCACGTATGGGTATATCAAGAAAATTAGCTAGACATGTTGCATAAATTAAACCAAAGAAATCTCCATTAAATCTATTATTATGCAACCTACGTGCAACAGTGGCTCCCAAATTATAATGTTGATCTCCTAATACAGCACTTCTGAGAACACTGAGGTCAGGGACACACATGTGACATGCTTCATCCTTACCATTTATGCACCTACCTATGATGAGAGCAAAATAATGTATAGCAGGAAAATGAATGCTCCCTATGGTAGCTTGTGTTATATCTCTAGATTCCCCCACAGTTATACTAGCAAGAAAATCTCTAAATTCAGATTTGTGAGGTTCACTAGGACTACCCCATTGTGGAAGTTTGCAAGCAGTGCTAAAATCCTCTAAGTCCATAGTATAAGAATTTTCATAAAGATCAAATAGGATAGTTTGAGAATTACGTGATGATGAAAATTCAAACCTTCTCACAAAGGAATCAGTGAGATAGTGGTATTGGCGGCACTTATCTGCCTCGAAGCTCTCAAGATCGGCATTATGCACATACGCATTAAATTCTTCCTTGATTCCTGCTCGATCCATAAAGTCCTCTGAAGGCCATTCACAAGCCCGCACTTGAGCTTCCCTCGGTGGTTCATCGTCGGCATCGCGTATTGCGAGCCTAGGTCCTTGCTTCCTTGAAGGACCACCTTGGTACATTTTCCTAAAAATATTTCTTCCTTTGAAAAATTTCTGAAATTTTAGTAACTTCAAAATAAAAGTGAACCAAACTCAACAAAATTAATAGCAACTACCCCTACAAGTGCCTAGAGGATATATCATGCATTAAAACTACTTTTGACCACATAAATTTGGCATGCAAGCTCAAGAATAGGGTCACCTAAGCAGCAAAAATATGCAATGAATAAAGCACTAGAACAAAAACTAATTGGACCATTGGAGGAGTCACATACCAAGGAACAATCTCCCAAAGCAGTTTTTTGAATGGAGCTTTGAGCAAGGAGATCGAAAATGGCAGCAAGATGAGCTTGGACTCGGGTTTGAGCTGGTTAGTGATGTTTGTGGGAGGAAGGAGTGTGTGGTAGCTGGAATAAGTGGAGGAGAGCCACCGTGGGCCCACGAGGCAGGGGGCGCGCCCAGGGGGGTAGGGCGCACCCTCCACCCTCGTGGCCAGGTGCTTGCTCCCCTGCTATGTTTTCAGTGCCAGATATTCTCAAATATTCTAGAAAAATCATATTTAATTTTCAGGGCATTTGGAGAACTTTTATTTTCGGGGTATTTTTTATTGCATTGATAATTCAGAAAATAGATAGAAATTATTATTTTTGCTTTATTTCATATAAATAACATAAAGTAAAAGAGGGTACAAAGAGTTGTGTTTTCTAACTTCATCCATCTCATGCTCATCAAAAGGAATCCACTAACAAGGTTGATCGGGTCTTGTTAACAAACTCATTTTGAATAACATGAAACTGGAGAATTTTTGAATAACACTAGGTTACCTCAACTGGGATATGCATGTCCCCAACAATAAGAATATCATATTTCTTCTTGACAGTAGGAAGAGGAAATTCAAAGCCTCCAATAGTAATTGTTGAAATTTTTCCAATAGAATTGATACTGTGGACTTGAGGTTGTTTCCTCGGAAAGTGTACCGTATGGTCACTACTATTAACATGAAAAGTGACATTGCCTTTGGTGCAATCAATAACAGCCCCTGCGGTATTCAAAAAGGGTCTTCCAAGAATAATAGACATACTATCGTCCTCGGGAATATCAAGAATAACAAAGTCCGTTAAAATAGTAACGTTTGCAACTACAACAGGCACATCCTCTAAAATGCCAACAGGTATAGCAGTTGATTTATCAGCCATTTGCAAAGATATTTCAGTAGGTGTCAACTTATTCAAATCAAGTCTACGATATAAAGAGAGGGGCATAACACTAACACCGGCTCCAAGATCACATAAAGCAGTTTTAACATAGTTTCTTTTAATGGAGCATGGTATAGTTGGTACTCCTGGATCTCCAAGTTTCTTAGGTATTCCACCCTTAAACATGTAATTAGCAAGCATGGTGGAAATTTCAGCTTCCGGTATCTTTCTTTTATTTGTAACAATTTCTTTCATATACTTAGCATAAGGATTCATTTTAAGCATATCAGTCAAATGCATACGCAAAAAGATAGGTCTAATCATTTCAGCAAAGCGCTCAAAATCTTCATCATCCTTTTTCTTGGATGGTTTAGGAGGAAAAGGCATGGGTTTCTAAACCCATGGTTCTCTTTCCTTACTATGCTTCCTAGCAACAAAGTCTCTCTTATCATAACGTTGATTCTTTGATTGTGGGTTATCAAGATCAACAGCAGGTTCAATCTCTACTTCATTGTCATTACTAGGTTGAGCATCAACATGATCATCATTATTAACATTATCACTAGGTTCATGTTCATTACCAAATTGGGTTTCAGCATCAGAAATAGAAATATAATTGGGATTCTCAGGTGTGTCTACAACAGGTTCACTAGAAGCATGCAAAGTCCCATCATTTTTCTTTTTCTTCCTCTTAGTAGGACTAGGTGCATCAATATTATTTATTTGAGAATCTTGCTCAATTCTCTTAGGATGGCCCTCGGGATACAAAGGTTCCTGAGTCATTTTACCAACTCTAGTCATAACTCTAACAGCATTATCGTTCTTATTGTTTAATTCATTGAGCAAATCATTCTGAGCTTTAAGTACTTGTTCTACTTGAGTGGTAACCATAGAAGCATGTTTACTAATAAGTTTTAGTTCACCTTTAACATTAGCCATATAATCACTCAAGTGTTCAATCATATAAGCATTATGTTTCAATTGTCTACCAACATAAGCATTAAAATCTTCTTGCTTAACCATAAAGTTATCAAACTCATCTAAGCATTGGCTAGCAAACTTAGTAGGAGGGATTTCAGCTTTATCATATCTATAGAGAGAGTTTACCTTTACTACATGTGTCGGGTTATCAAGACCATGTATTTCTTCAACAGGCGACAAATTAAGGCCATGTATTTCTTCAATAGGAGGTAAATTCTTAACATCTTCAGCTTTAATGCCTTTTTCTTTCATAGATTTCTTTGCCTCTTGCATATCTTCAGGACTGAGAAATAGAATACCCCTTTTCTTCGGAGTTGGCTTAGGAGTTAGTTCAGGAAGTGTCCAATTATTTTCATTGGTCAACACATTATTCAATAAAATTTCATCTTCATCTGGTGTTCTTTCCCTGAAAACACAATCAGCTCAACTATCCAGGTGGTCTCTAGAAGCATCGGTTAGTCCATTATAAAATATATCAAGTATTTCATTTTTCTTAAGAGGATGATCAGCCAAAGCATTAAGTAATTGGAGAAGCCTCCCCCAAGCTTGTGGGAGATTCTCTTCTTCAATTTGCACAAAATTATATATTTCCCTTAAAGCAGCTTGGTTCTTATGAGCAGGGAAATATTTAGTAGAGAAGTAATAAATCATATCCTGGGGACTACGCACACAACCAGGATCAAGAGAATTAAACCATATCTTAGCATCACCCTTTAATGAGAACGAAAATAATTTAAGGATATAATAGTAGCGAGTTTTCTCATCATTAGTGAACAAGGTGGCTATATCATTTAATTTAGTAAGATGTGCCACAACAGTTTCAGATTCATAGCCATAAAAAGAATCAGATTCAACTAAAATAATTATCTCAGGGTCGACAGAGAATTCATAATCCTTATCACTAACAAAGATAGGTGAAGTAGCATAAGCAGGATCATATTTCATTCTAGCATTCAGAGTTTTTTGTTTCAACTTAGCTAATAATTTCTTAAGATCATTCCTATCATTGCAAGCAAGAAAGTCTCTAGCAGTTTCTTCATCCATAACATAACCCTCAGGAACAACAGGCAATTCATATTTAGGGGGAGAATCTTCATCATCACTTTCATCTATATTATCGGTTTCAATAATTTCATTCTCTCTAGCCCTAGCAAGTTGTTCATCAAGAAATGCACACCCACTTAGTTTCTTTTGATGAGCTTTCATACATTTATAGATCTAGTGCATCCGTTGCGTGGCAATCCCTACTCCTCGCATTGACATCAGTTGATGGGCATCTCCATAGCTCGTTGATTAGCCGCGTCAATGTCAGACTTTCTCCTTTTTTGTCTTCTCCACACAACCCCATCATTATATTCTATTCCACCCTTAGTGCTATGTCCATGGTTCACGCTCATGTATTGCGTTAAAGTTGAAAAAAGTTTGAGATTACTAAAGTATGAAACAATTGCTTCGCTTGTCATCGGGGTTGTGCATGAGGAGAGCATTTTTGTGTGACGAAAATGAAACATAGCCAAACTATATGATTTTGTAGGGATAAGCTTTCTTTGGCTATGTTATTTTGAGAAGACATAATTGCTTGGTTAGTATGCTTGAAGTATTATTATTCTTATGTCAATATTAAACTTTTGTCTTGACTCTTATGGATCTGAATATTCTTGCCACAATAAAGAAGATTACATTGATAAATATGTTAGGTAGCATTCCATATCAAAATTTCTGTTTCTATCATTTACCTACTCGAGGACGAGCAGGAATTAAGCTTGGGGATGCTTGATACATCTCCAACGTATCTATAACTTTTTATTGTTCCATGCTATTATATTATCAACCTTGGATGTTTTATAT
Organism: Triticum urartu; assembly: GCF_056163025.1. NCBI lineage: Eukaryota > Viridiplantae > Streptophyta > Magnoliopsida > Poales > Poaceae > Triticum > Triticum urartu. Next base: position 431,658,803 of record NC_141879.1, read on the forward strand.
GCATTTGTATGCTATTTTATATGATTTTTGGGACTAACCTATTAACCTAGAGCCTAGTGCCAGTTTTTGTTTTTTCCTTGTTTTTGAGTATCGCAGAAAAGGAAAACCAAGCAGAGTCCAATTGACCTGAAATTTCACGAAGATCATTTTTGGACCAGAAGAAGCCCACGGAGTACAGGAGATGGGCCAGAAGAGTCCCAAGGCCACCACGAGGGTGTGGGGCGCACCCTACCCCCCTGGGCGCGCCCCCCTACCTCGTGGCCGCCTCAGGGACCCCCTGATAACCCACAAGTATAGGAGATCACAACAGTTTTCGAGGGTAGAGTATTCAACCCAAATTTATTGATTCGACACAAGGGGAGCCAAAGAATATTCTCAAGTATTAGCAGCTGAGTTGTCAATTCAACCACACCTGGAAACTTAATATCTGCATCAAAGTATTTAGTAGCAAAGTAATATGATAGTAGTGGTAACGGTAGCAAAAGTAATATTTTTGGTGTTTTATAGTAATGATAACAATAGCAACGGAAAAGTAAATAAGCGAAGAACAATATATGAAAAGCTCGTAGGCAATGGATCGGTGATAGAGAATTATGCCGGATGTGGTTCATCATGTAACAGTCATAACCTAGGGTGACATAGAACTAGCTCCAATTCATCAATGTAATGTAGGCATGTATTCCGAATATAGTCATACGTGCTTATGGAAAAGAACTTGCATGACATCTTTTGTCCTACCCTTCCGTGGCAGCGGGGTCCTATTGGAAACTAAGGGATATTAAGGCCTCCTTTTAATAGAGTACCGGACCAAAGCATTAACACATAGTGAATACATGAACTCCTCAAACTAAGGTCATCACCGGTAAGTATCCCGATTATTGTCACTTCGGGGTTAACGGATCATAACACATAATAGGTGACTATAGACTTGCAAGATAGGATCAAGAACTCTCATATATTGGTGAAAACAAAATAGGTTCAGATCTGAAATCATGGCACTCGGGCCCTAGTGACAAGCATTAAGCATAGCAAAGTCATAGCAACATCAATCTCAGAACATAGTGGATACTAGGGATCAAACCCTGACAAAACTAACTCGATTACATGATCAATCTCATCCAACCCATCACCGTCCACCAAGCCTACGATGGAATTACTCACGCACGGCGGTGAGCATCATGAAATTGGTGATGGAGGATGGTTGATGATGACGATGGCGACGGATTCCCCTCTCCGAAGCCCCGAACGGACTCCACATCAGCCCTCCCGAGAGAGTTTAGGGCTTGGCGGCGGCTCTGTATCGTAAAACGCGATGAATCCTTCTCCTTGGTTTTTTTCTCCACGAAAGTGAATATATGGAGTCAAGGTTGAGGTCGGTGGAGCGTCAGGGGGCCCACGAGGCAGGGGGTGCGCCCCCCACCCTTGTGGACAGGTGGAGGCCCCCCTGACGTGGATCTTCCTTTCAGTATTTATTATATATTCCAAAATAATTCTCCGTTGATTTTCACGTCATTCCGAGAACTTTTATTTCTGCACAAAAATAACACCATGGCAATTCTGCTAAAACAGCGTTAGTCCGGTTTAGTTCCATTCAAATCATGCAAGTTAGAGTCCAAAAAAAGGGCAAAAGTGTTTTTGAAAAGTAGATACGACGGAGACGTATCACCCCCTGACTTGTTCCCGACTCTAACACCTCTTATATAACCCCAAACTTCCAGAAAGAAAACCTAGATCGGGAGTTCCACCGCCGCAAGCCTCCGTAGCCACCGAAAACCAATCTAGACCCGTTCCGGCACCCTGCCGGAGGGGGGAATCCCGCTCCGGTGGCCATCTTCATCATCTTGATGCTCTCCATGACGAGGAGGGAGTAGTCCACCCTCGGGGCTGAGGGTATGTACCAGTAGCTATGTGTTTGATCTCTCTCTCTCTCTCTCGTGTTCTTGATTTGGCATGATCTTGGTGTATCGTGAGCTTTGCTATTATAGTTGGATCTTATGATGTTTCTCTCCCTCTACTCTCTTTTAATGGATTGAGATTTCCCTTTGAAGTTATATTATCATATTGATTCTTTAAGGATTTGAGAACACTTGATGTATGTCTTGCATGTGCTTATCTGTGGTGACAATGGGATATCACGTGATCTACTTTATGTATGTTTTTGTGATCAACTTGCGGGTTCTGTGACCTCGTGAACTTATGCATAGGGGTTGGCACACGTTTTTGTCTTGACTCTCCGGTAGAAACTTTGGGGCACTCTTTGAAGTTCTTTGTGTTGGTTGAATAGATGAATCTGAGATTGTGTGATGCATATCGTATAATCATACCCATGGATACTTGAGGTGACATTGGAGTATCTAGGTGACATTAGGGTTTTGGTTCATTTGTGTCTTAAGGTGTTATTCTAGTACGAACTCTAGGATAGATTGAATGGAAAGAATAGCTTCATGTTATTTTACTACGGACTCTTGAATAGATTGATCAGAAAGGATAACTTTGAGGTGGTTTCGTACCCTACAATAATCTCTTCGTTTGTTCTCCACTATTAGTGACTTTGGATTTATTCTTTGTTGCATGTTTAGGGATAGTTATATGATCCAATTATGTTATTATTGTTGAGAGAACTTGCACTAGTGAAAGTATGAACCCTAGGCCTTGTTTCAACGCATTGCAATACCGTTTGTGCTCACTTTTATCATTAGTTACCTTGCTGTTTTTATATTTTCAGATTACAAAAACCTATATCTACCATCCATATTGCACTTGTATCACCATCTCTTCACCGAACTAGTGCACCTATACAATTTACCATTGTATTGGGTGTGTTGGGGACACAAGAGACTCTTTGTTATTTGGTTGCAGGGTTGTTTGAGAGAGACCATATTCATCCTACGCCTCCCACGGATTGATAAACCTTAGGTCATCCACTTGAGGGAAATTTGCTACTGTCCTACAAACCACTGCACTTGGAGGCCCAACAACGTCTACAAGAAGAAGGTTGTGTAGTAGACATCAGGGCCGAAAACCGCATTTGGACTTCATCCAAACAACACCGCGACGCGGCCCGATACAGGGGCGCTGCACACCCCCTATGCTTCACCGATGAGGTAATGGAGCACCAGTTCCCAGAAGGGTTTAAACCCATGAACATCGAATCATATGACGGTACAACAGATCCCGCAGTATGGATTGAAGATTTTCTTCTCCACATTCACATGGCTCGCGGTGAAGATCTACATGCCATCAAATACCTCCCCTAAAGCTTAAGGGACCAGCTCGGCACTGGTTAAATAGCCTCCCAGAAAACTCCATTGGAAGCTGGGAAGAATTGGAAGATGCCTTTAGAGACAATTTCCAAGTCACTTATATCCGAGCTCTGGACGCTGATGACCTCAGCCATATAGTCCAACAGCCTGGAGAGTCAACGAGAAAATTCTGGACCAGGTTCCTAATTAAAAAGAACCAGATTGTCGACTGCCAGGACGCCGAAGCCCTAGCGGCCTTTAAACACAGCATCCGCGACGAATGTCTTGCCCGACACGAGAAGCCAAAGTCCATGGCAGCCCTTACCGCACTAATGACCCGCTTTTGCATGGGAGAAGACAGATGGCTAGCCCACAGAAGTAATAGCACCAGTGACCCTGGCACCTCTGAAGCCAGGGACGGCAATGGCAAACCATGATGCAACAAGCACAAGTGTCGAAACAATAATGAAAAAGTACCAAAGACACAGCGGTCGACGCTAGATTCAGCGGCTATAAATCCAGTCAATGGAAGAAGCCATTCAAATGAAACAGAGATGGTCCATCTAGTTTGGACAGAATACTTGATCGGCCTTGCCAGATTCACGGCACCCCCGATAAGCCTGCCAATCATACCAACAGAAACTGTTGGGTATTTAAACAGGCCGGCAAGCTTAACGCCGAACATAAAGGGAAAGGGCCGCCCAGCGAGGATGACGACGAAGAGCCTCGCCCACCGAACACGGGGGACAGAAGAAATTTCCCTCCGAGGTAAAAACGGTGAATATGATATATGTCGCACATATCCCTAAGTGGGAGCGCAAGAGTGCATTAAGGAACGTCTACACCGTCGAGCCGGTCGCCCCAAAATTCAACCCATGGTCGGCTTGTCCGAACACCTTCGATCGAAAGGACCACCCAACCAGTATCCATCATGGAGGTTCGGCAGCTCTGGTCCTCGATCCAATCATCAACGGATTCCACCTTATGTGAGTCCTCATGGACGGCGGCAGCAGTCTCAACTTGCTCTATCAGGACACTGTCCGCAAAGTGGGCATTGATCCGTCAAGAATCAAGCCCACTAAACTACCTTTAAAGGAGTAATACCTGGTGTGGAGGCTCGCTGCACAGGCTCAATAACATTGGAAGTCGTCTTCGATTTTCCAGACAACTTCCAAAGCGAAGACTTGATCTTCGATATCGTCCCCTTCCGCAGTGGATATCACGCACTGCTCGGACGAACCGCTTTCGCCTGTTTTAATGCGGCCCCACACTACACTTATCTAAAGCTCAAGATGCCCAGCCCACGTGGTGTCATTATAATCAATGAAAACACGGAACGCTCCCTCCGTACTGAGGAGCATACCGCGGCCATCGCGGCCGAAGTACAGAGCGACCCTGTCAAGCCGCACACCTCATCGGCCATCAAGCCACCGAACTTTATTAAACAAGACGGTCAGTTCTGCATGCTGACAGCTCAGTAATTCCAGAGTTGGGCTAGCAGTTTAGCCTCTGTCGATCGCCACACACATCCGCAAAATTCGTACCGTGCATGCATAATTATGCACTCAAAATACCTTGGGCATCAGCGGAGGCACAATACGGACAGGCCCATAGTACGGTTCGACCCTATATGGCCTTCCCCTTTTTCTTAATTATTTTTTCTCTTTTACCACAGGTGAATTAAAACCTATTCATCCTACTGTCGGGACCCCGATTCCAAGTCACATCGATCTAGCCGGTAACACCTCATATCACTTTGCGGCCTCACGCATGGTATTCCCACGGGTGTCGCCTTACCCTGGCCCGGGACCGTTTGTGCCTTTTAGCTCACGTATATGATTGTGTCGCTAGCATCCATATGACAGAGAACCTGGGCTGACATGGCTAGTCGTGAACCCAAAGCGGCACTAACCTATGGGGACAGGCATACATGATTCACATCGAGCGTGTCGGTCAGCAGCGTGTGAATCCAGGCTATAGCACTGGGCTAACAAGACTCCGGGGAACCCGGGCTGTAGCGAGCTAGGCAGGACTCCGGATGTCACCGCGTGACATTTCCCCGAAGGGACAGACACAGGAACGAAGTGAAACACATGCCGGTCAGTCAAGTGTCCTGAGCAGTAGTGCTGGGCTAGCAGGACTCCAGTGAACCTGGCAGTTGGAATACCTGGCAGTTCCTCTGGAAAGACATCCGAAAAGTCACGGACTACCGGGATATCTTCAAGGTCAGGAAGAGGGTTGGCATTAAGAGAATAGAGCTGACGCTTTGCAACTCTAGTGGAGACAGTGACTATCTTGCCAGATGGGTGTGTAAGCTGAACAGACCTAGTGTAACAATCAATCTTGGCATAATGAGCTTTCATCCAGTCCATACCCAAGATGATGTTAATATCCGTAGACTTGAGGGCTATAAGTGACGCAAGGAATACAAGTCTGTCAACAAGGATTTCATTACCATGGCTTATTCTGGTAGTTTGCCATCTAGACCCTGGAGTTTGAATTTCAAGTGGAGTTGGCATATCACAAAATGACATGTCGTGCAAATGAGCATAGCCTTCAGAGATGAAGGAGTGAGATGCTCCGGTATCGAACAGAACCGAAGCTGGATGACGGTTGACAAGGAGTGTACCAAGAACAACATCCAGATCATCATGAGCGTCTTTAGCTGAGACGTGATGCACACATCCACGTTCAGTGGGAGCTGACTTGACACTAATCATCTTGCATGATGTCTTATCACTGCCAACAGACTTCTCAGGCTGGGGTGGAGCATAATTGGTTTGAGAGCAGTCACGTGCATAGTGTCCTGGCTCTCCGCATGTGAAACAAGTCCCTGAAGTAGGACGTGGACCCGCTTTGACAAGCGGTCTACCAATAGGCCTGAGTGGAGTATGTAACTGAACTGGGTGAGGCGCCACATAAGAGGGCCTCGGTGAATAGCCGGGTGGAAGAGCGGAGTTCGGAACCCAAATCCGGCGCTTCTGAGAAGTAGAACCAGAGGAAGAACCCAAACCACTGTTGTGCTTATGAGACTCCTCGTAAGTGAGTTGAGCTGTCTCTGCATTAATGGCCTTGTTCACAAGAGCCTGGAATGTATTGCAATGATGCAAGTGGAGATCACGACGCAACTTGGGGTTGAGACCCTTCCGGAACCTAGCCTGCTTCTTGGCGTCTGTGGACACTTCTTCTGTAGCATAGCGGGCAAGGTTCTCAAACTCCCTACTGTAAGCATCAATAGCCATCTTACTCTGGGTGAAACTACAGAACTCTTCTCTCTTGCGGTCAATGAGAGCCTGAGGAATGTGATGCTCACGAAAAGCCTCGGTGAAATCTCTCCAAGTGGTTATCTGGCCAGCTGGAAGCATAGCCTCATAGTTCCGTCACCAAATACTAGCAGGACCTTCTAGGTGATATGCAGCATAGGTGACCTTGTCACTTTCAGCTACGTTTGCAGAACGCAGCTTGTGTGTGATACTACGGAGCCAGTCATCTGCATCGAGTGGTTCAATGGAATGATGGAAGGTAGGTGGTTTCAGACCAATGAAATCATAGATGGACGCTGACTCTTTGTGCTGATGGGAGGTGTTCTCCTCAATACGTGCTAACAAGCGGTTAGACTCTCGCTTGTTCTTCTCCATCTCTAACATGAACTCTGCCAACGAAGGCTGGTCGGGAGGATCCTCATCCATACCATCTTCGCGGTTCCGGCTATGAGCAACAGAACTTCGGTTAACTGACGACATCCTGAAGAACCAACCAAGGAAACAAGGATGGATTCAGCATCATCATAAGGATGTAGAATATAGTACGAGGAAAATACTATCTCTTGAACTCCTAGGACAATTCCGGCAGCATAACGGCAGTAAAATGCTCGAAATGAGACATTCTGCAAAAGACGGGGTAGCACCATACTCAACATCATCACTCAAGGTTCTGAGATATTGCTAAATAGGCTACACCGGAGGTACTCAAACTGGGATAAGACTCAGATCAACCAAACCTTAGGGACTACGGAGTAGTAACACGTGATCCTGATAGACGGAAGAGAAATCCTAGTTCCTTAACCCCGTAGGAAGGATAGGATGACTCAGATCAGAAGGGCATGAGGTATAAGGAGTAAAAAGAGCCTTACGTTCCCTTCCACAATCAATTTCCCTATATAACTAAAGAATTTCTAGACCCAACTTCGACCAGGTTGGCTTGGTAATCCTACAGGCAGTCAGGCTCTGATACTAAAGCTGTCGGGACCCCGATTCCAAGTCACATCGATCTAGCCGGTAACACCTCATATCACTTTGCGGCCTCACGCACGGTATTCCCACGGGTGTTGCCTTACCCTGGACCGGGACCGTTTGCGCCTTTTGGCTCACGTATATGATTGTGTCGCTAGCATCCATATGACAGAGAACCCGGGCCGACATGGCTAGTCGTGAACCCAAAGCGGCACTAACCTATGGGGACAGGCATACATGATTCACATCGAGTGCGTCGGTCAGCAGCGTGTGAACCCAGGCTGTAGCACTGGGCTAACAGGACTCCGGGGAACCCGGGCTGTAGCGGACTACTATGGCTCGAGGAAGCACTAGACTACATTTTCCCATAAGAGAGGCTGCCAAGGATCAACAACTAGATTGTCGGATCCCACACATAGCAATACACGTCACACGTACGCATAACATGCAAGTATGTGATGTACAACATGGAATCACAACATAACGCAAACTCATATAGATAAAGGCTCAGAAGAGCCACATAGCATTAAATACAAACAGGGGTCACATGACCCATCATTCAGAGCATACAAGCAATGGAAGCATTACATGTCTGAGTACAGACAACTACAAAAGAAAAAGGCTGGGAAGCCTGACTATCTACAAGTCCCTCCCAAGGGTACAAGATCGTAGCTGAGGTAACAAGCTACTCGTCGAAGTCCAAGCGGTACTACTAGTGAGATAGATGTCTCAACTGCAAAACATAAATAAAGCAAACGTGAGTACAAAGGTACTCAGCAAGACTTACATCAGATCCTATCATACATGCATTTGTATCAAGAAGGTAACCTGGGGTTTAGTTGCAACAAGCCAGCTTTGACTCAGTGGCTATCCTGTTCTACGACAACGAGAAACTTCTTTGAGATGAGGCAGCGCACACGAGTCTAGTAATCACCGCATCAATACACTACTATGGATTCATCCTTGTCTCCTTACGAGAAGGCCATCCATAGCACTCACACTTGTCTTGAGCATTTTAGAGTATCCATTTAAAGTTGTCTATGTACCACGTAAGCATCCAAGAAGTCCATATCCGAGGACACGGCTATTCGAATAGATCATGATAACCCTGCAGGGGTGTACTTCTTCACACACGCTCTCACCACTTATCACCATATACACATCATGTATCTCGGCAACCTTCAAGCGGAAGCCTGGCGAGGGTGTCGGCCACGACCTAACTAACCAAACAAGACTCTAGTCCAGGTTTATCGCCTATTCGGGTTTCATCCGCAAGGAGATCCGGCCGGGGTTTCGCTCACGGCCCCAAATGATGTGTACAGGGTTCCCGAGCCCACCATCCGGGTGCCACTCGGTACACCGGGCCACGTGTGCCTAGTTTGTCCCAAGTCCACCCTGCCGGGTGCCACTCGGTAGAAAAATAGCACTACCTATAAACACCAGAAACTATTTGCAACTCCTAGACAGAGATCAAGTTGGCTAATAAGTCGAGAGGGGTCAAGTTACTGGAACCCAATGTGTGGTAGTAGCTAGTCCTTGGACAACATACACAGAACTCAGTTCTTAGGGACGGTTCCATTGAGACAATCCACCATGTACTCCTACATGGCCTCTCACCGCTACCTTTACCAAATCGTGTTCACACGCTTAACTCTCAACATCAGAACATAGCACTGTACTCTAATTCATTCCCAATGAATCAGACCTAGCATACTCTAAGCAATAGCAGGCATGGCATGGCAAGAACACAACATGGCTCAAGCAACTCATACACATGCTAGTGGGTTTTAACTATTTACTATGGCAATGACAGGTCATGCAAAGGAATGGGTTCAACTACCGCAGCATAAAGTAGCAGTTGAATCGTTGTTTTCCTAATGCAATAAATGAGAGCGGGAGCGGGAGAGTAGGATTGTATCGGAATGAACAAGGGGGGTTGCTTGCCTGGTAGATCAACAGGGGGGCACTGCTCCTCAGACAGGTACTCTCGAACACTCTCCGGAGCAGGACCTATCGAGAAGGAACGGTGTCGAAAATCAAACACAAGCATATGCAACAATATGATGCATGAACATGGCATGAGTATGTGATGTTGTTTGAGCTAATGCAACTAGCATTTATTTGGTTGAAGTCAATTTGAACCAAGGGTTCAAATGCAACTCCAAATTAAGCTCTTGAATATTCCATTTATATGTTTCCTCATATACAGTATGTATAAGTTGGTTTGTCATGCATGAAAATGGTACATATGGATAGATTGAATTTTTCTGATCATTTTTCATATATAAATTATTTCAATCTGAGCTGCGGTTGAATTTATATGAATTTTTGAGGTTTTGAACATTTTCTAGAATTTCCTGTTTTAAAATAATTCCAGAAAAAGAATAACTGCGTTAGCATGACGTCATCACTACGTCAGCGAGTCAACGTGGCTGTCCAGGTCAAAACTGACGTGTGGGGGCCACACGTCAGTGCCATAGTTAATTAACAGAGTTAATTAAATTTTAAACTAATCCTAAACTAAAATTACCAGAGCCAGGCCCCACATGTCATTGACCCTGGGTGGTTAGACCCGATCAACCCCACCGGCGTTTAGCCGCCGGCGAGGCCGAACGCGGTGGAGGGCTCAGGATCACCGTTCCGGTGACCAAAAGGACGGCGGAGACCACCGGGGCGTAGCCCGCGCTCGTCCGCACTGATTGGAGCAAGTGGGAGAGGCGGGGGCGGCCGAAGCTCGCCGGAGCGAAGCTCGCCGGAGCGAAGCTCAGGGCGGCGGCCGGAGTTCGTCTTCGAGCAGAATCGGGCTGCGGGGCACGGGGAGGCCACCCGAGGGGCTCTGCGGCACCCTCGTGGCACCAGGAGCACGATGGGGTGCTCGGTTTGGGCGGAGCCGGGCCAAAACGATGGCGGCGACATGAACGGCGGCGAGGAGCTACGGCCGCGGCGGGGAAATGGTGCTAGAGCGCGCATTAGCAAGGGGGAGAAAGGGGGTTTGGTAGAAGAGCTCACGGCGATTCGTCGGGCGTGCTCAGCGGCTCGGGGGAGGTGTTGGAGCGGCCGCACGGTCGCCGGCGATCTCGGACGGCCGAGGTTGAAGACGAGGTTGGTGAAGCCGTTGTGGGGCTTCCGGCGATGCGTGGCTCGGTGAAGAGCTTCAGCGTGAGCAGACGGAGCTCATGCACATGGAGAGGAGGCGAGTCAGTGGTTCTGGGCATGGCAATGGCGCACGGTGGCGACGGCAGCTTTTCGGTCGCGGGGAGAGAGAGCGATCCAGGGGAGGAGGGAGAGCGAAAGGGGTACAGGGCGGCATGTGGCATCGTCTAGGGAGGCCAGAGCGTCGAGGGGGAGGGCACGCAGGCAGGCTGGTGGCGTGGCGCCCATGCGCGCGGGCGGCGAGCGCGTGCACCTGTCCTCCTGGCGCGAGGAAGGGGACGACTGGCAGTGCCAGTCGGCTGGGCCGGCCTGTTGGCCACTGGGCCAGGCCAGGCTGCACAGTGACGGGCTGCACAGGGGGGGTAGGTGCAGGTAAGCGGTTTTCCCCTTTTTGTTTTCTTTTCTATTTTCTGACATTTGTTTTGATTTAATAAAAATACTAAATCAATTTATTTTCTTCTAAAATTTATTATAGGAGCTAGTTGAAGTATTCCAGAGCCCCTCACATAAAAATCAAAATTGTTGGACAATTATAAATAAATATATCATATATATATATCCAATGCAAATAATTATTGCATTAATTCCAAACGGCCAAAATAAATATTTATGAGTTCCTAAAAATATTGGTTTGATTTTTACCTCTGACCAATATTTTCAGAGAGCAACATGAACATTTTCTTGGACCTTTTTGGAGCAATTTTTATCTGGGTTATTTCCAGAAATGATTTCTGAGGGTTTCACAATCCCCATTTCAAATTTAAATGGAATTTGAACATGATGCACAACTGACTAGCTGGTCTAGGTCATACCAGAACTAGGGATGTGACACCTACGGACTTACAAGGACTCTTTTCAAGCCTGGTTTCGTACAAATAGCCGAAGACCATTCCTCTCAAGGAATTTCTCTCCAAGGCGAAAGCGGCGCAGACGTGCGGCAGGAGGTCCAAAGGATTTTGTAGACCAAAACTTTATTCAAGAACATGTATAGAGCTTTTCCCCTTCTTCTTAGACCCTTGGCATGTAAAATGGCCTTCGTGATTATGGTGCCCTCAGTGAAAACAATTTTTATTCGGTATCGCCTTTATTAATAGATTGTATGTCGTTTCCTCAGTTGTTTCACTCACACACCTCGGCACAAATTGCCAGGGGCTCTATATGGTCACACACGTGTCTCCAAACAAAAGCCCGAATAGCTTTATAGCACAATTCTGTGTCCCGAACTTGGCATTATATGCATCGGCTCCGAATCATGTCTTTGGTCAACAGTTGGGTTGCCCGGTTCTTGTGTTTGCTACCTAACGTTCCATTTGTCCGGCTAGGGTAGTAAAGGGAGAACTACTGTGATTGTGTTTCTGGTTCGTCCGGTCAAGCACCTCAGTAGAGAAAGCCAAAAAGTGACTGTCATGATGCGGCGAGATCTGGTCAGCCATTCAACGACTTATTAAAATCTTTAGCGATTGTTTCCATATTATACGAAGGACCGTTTTCCGGTCACATACGTAACGCATCCGCATCTGGATAGCCGCATACATACTAGGGGCTATCCTCTAGCCCCATAGTCAAACTCCTATGGCTAAGTGAGAGTGGTAAAGCCACATAGTCCGATTGACTGGTTCGCCGCACTGACACCTCCTTCACGGACCAAGACATTGGGTCAAGTGTGATCATGTGATATTCCAAACACCCCCGTAGTATCTACGTGGGGGCCGAAGCCGACGACTGGAAAACTCTCATAAATACAAAAATGGCTGCACAAGAGGGAAGAACTTTCAGACAAAGGCACAAATATATTACAAAGCCTTCATATATAATAAAAACGTATGGACAATTCGAGTACATTTATTCGAACATAATGTCCTTTGAGCATTGACCCTCTATCAAGCGGGCACCCTCTAGAACGTCCTCTAAATAGTGCTCCGGCGTGCGGTGGTTCTTGCCTCCGGGAGGGCCCTCGATAGCCACTTCGGCAACCTTCATCTTCGCCTAGTGCATCTTGACGCGGGCGAAGGCCATCCGTGCACTTTCTATGCACACCTACCGCTTGATTGCGTTGATTCGGGGCACTTCATCGACAAGTCGGCGGGCCAGGCCGAAATAGCTGCTCCGAATGGGTTCGGCTGGCCATAGTCGAACTATGACGTCATTCATGGCCGCTCGGACATCTTATGCAGCTCGGCCCACTGCGCCATTTGGTCGTTCAGCAGCGCCAGGTGCTCCCGCGCCACAAACTATGACCAGAACAGCTTCTCCGCCGCATGCCCCTCCTAAGCCTGGAAGAATTGCGCGGCGTCGGCAGCACTCTTCGGAAGATCCGCAAAAGCATCTGGAGAACTCCACAGTCGATTAAGCAAGGCATATCTCTGATTGCCAAACTTAGTCTGTAAAAGAAAGGGCTTACCAGCCGCTATCTGTCCGGCCTGCCGGACCTCCTCGCGAGCTGCCCTAGATTCGGACCGCGCCTCTTTGGCCTCCTCAAGGGCCTTGGTGAGCTCAGTTGCTTTGGCTTTATTCTCCTCCTGGAGGGACTTGCAATTGCGGGCGGCGTCCTTGAGCTCTTGCTGTACTACAGATACCCGCTCCTCGACCTAGCGCCCGGTGGCCTGTTCAGCTTTAAATCTGCAGCCGCTTTATCAGCGGCCGCATTGCTCACTCTCACCTACTCCTTGGCCTGGGCAAGTTCACCCCTGAGGGTCTCGACCTCAACAGCGCCATCTGCAATTTCACACATAATAGAGTCTAAGTTTCAACTTCACATTCACACATTTATATAGGCACAAACGGGATGTTCGCAGCATACCCTGTGCCTCGTCGAGCCGTTTGTTAATAAGGACAATGTCCTCATCGGCCTGCTTCAATTGCCGTTTCAGTTCTAAAACCTCCGTGGCTTGGGCGGTTGCCCCGCTAACAATGAAGCCTATTTTCCAGCCAAATAAGTATGTTAGTTCCTGCAGATATATATAGATCCTCTGTTCGCCCTCCTTCATGGGCCGACCAGAGTCTCAGGGGCTACTATCTATATACAGGCATATTTTCCATATGGAAAGTGGCTAAAGACATTACATCGCATACCTCGAAGCCTTTTAGCAAGCTCATAAAGGCTTCATTCGGCCCGCTTTTAGCGGACTGAATCTTCTCAGCCACCCTACCCATCAACGTACGGTGCTCCTCCAAGATGGATGCACTCCATAGTTCGTCCCTCAGCATGTTCGGCGCCTCCGAATTCATGGAGGTCGCCGCAAGAATAGGCGCTCCCCCCTCCCTTGAAGGGGGCCACTCACTCGACTCCGGATCTGTCTCCGGAGCGGTATTCGGCTGGGGGGTTGAACAATCCAGGGCCCCCATCCCCACTCTTCACGGGGGTCGCGCCCCCGTGTCCTCAATGGCCGAGGTATTACCCTCCGGTTCCATATTGATGGTCCCCTGCACCTGTCGACGATCCAGAGAAATCCTTAGGGATGACACCTCGATGTTATCTGCCCTAGGGGCGAGGAAACTTGTGGAGGCGTCTCGCTCTCCATCATCTCCGGTGGCAAATCCCCTGACGAGGAGGATTGTTGAGGGAGATTGCGGGCCAGACTGAAACACATGATTTAATATTATTCTCACAATTCATAAAGGAGTGGATGTATGTAAAGCGTCCTCAGGAACTTACGATTCGGCAAGAGTCTTGGTCCGGGGCGAGGCTTGGGGATATCCTCGGTGTCCGAATCAAAGTCATCCAAAAGGGATAACTTTCCCCTCTTAGACGCCCTCGCCTCCGGGTCTGCGGAGGCCGCCCTCTTTTTCCCTTTGAGAGGAGGGTTATCTTCCTCCTCCTCCTCCTCCTCCTCGTTTTCATCTCCCTCGTGAGAGGAGGGAGCCTCGGTCCCTCCGGACATAGCGTCTGAGGTACCTTCGTGGTGGAGGCCACTTTCGGCCTCCTTGTTCTTCTTCTTCTTGTCCTTCTTTACCGGCACCTGGTATGGAGCCGGGACCAGCATCCTCATTAGGATAGGATCGGCTGAGCCTTCGAGAAGGGGGGCCGGACACCTGATCTGCTCCGCCTTCTTTGTCCAGACCTGTTTAAAGGATGGAATGGTTAGTGTGTCCCCTTGGATTAACAAACCAAGCTATAGGCGGAAGCTTAGCCCTTACCGGGGGGTGGATGGTTGCAGTCAAGACCAACGTCTTCGGACGTCTCTGACCACGACTTTTGAGGTTTAAAAAGCAATTTCCAGATCTCTTTGTGCGTCATGCCGAAGAATTGTTGCAGAGTTCGCAGCCCTTCCGGATTAAACTCCCACAGATGGAGAGACCGTCCCTGGCAGGGAAGGGTTCGGCGGATGAGCATCACCTAAATCACGTCGGTGAGGTGGGTGTTCTTCTCTATGATACTTTTGATGCGCTTTTGCAGCATCAGCACCTCATTGGTCGATCCCCAGGCTGGACCCTTGTTGGTCCATGACGCGAGTCGTAGAGGGGGTCCAGATCTAAATGCAGGAGTGGCCGCCCACTTGGTATCGCGGGGTTCGGTGATATAAACCCACTCCTGCTGCCATGTCTTGATGGCATCCACAAAGGCCCCTTTAGGCCAGATAGTGTGAGGAAGCTTGCTCACCATGGCCCCGCCGCAATCCGTGTGCTCCCTATCGACCACCTTCGGCTTCACGTTGAAAATCTTGAGCCACGGGCCGAAGTGTGGGGCATGCGAAGAAATGCCTCGCACATGACGATGAATGCCGAGATATGGAGGAAGGAGTTCGGGGCTAGATCGTGAAAATCTAGCCCATAGTAGAACATGAGGCCACGAACAAAGGGGTGAAGGGGAAACCCTAACCCGCGAAGGAAGTGGGGGATGAACACGACCCTCTCGCCAGGCTCTGGAGTAGGGATGACTTGCCCCTTTGTCGGAAGCCTGTGTGCGATTTCTGCGGTTAAGTACCTCACCTCCCGGAGTCCCTGGATATCCTTCTTCGTCACGGAAGAGGCCACCCACTTTCCTTGAGATCCGAATCCGTACATGGTCGGGGAACGTGGTGGCAATGGAGAAAGATTGAGACTTGGGCGTTGGAGCTCAAAGATGGGAGGTCTAAGGAAGGAGAAGGCGTGGGGTAAAATATGGGTTCTTATCCCTTTATAAAGTCAACGAATATCAAACGACCTCGCACAAGCCCTTAAAATTTGCCTATTCCCAAGGGGTCGAGCGGATGGCACGGTTGGATTACCCAAGCCCTCATTGATGAAAATCCCGCGATAAGGGGACACGATCTCTGCTTTGACAAGACGTGCCACTGGGAGTTGCGTCTCGAAATGTGAAATGGGAGGCTAAAATGGTTTGAAATAATAATAAGGCCGGGACTCAATGCCTCGCCGAAAAAGTTGTCAAAAGACATAACCTATTTTTACTTAAGTATTTTGCCCTTGTGGTTCAGGGTTGTGACTATTGTACAAGAGCCGGATATAGTTCTCTTGGTCTAACTTTGGAGTATTCGGAGGAGGAACCGCCTTGCAATGCCGAAGATAATCTGCGCGTTGGACACATCATCATTGAAGCCTGGTTCAGGGGCTACCGGGGGAGTCCTAGATTAGGGGGTCCCCGAGCGTCCGGGCTGTGTGATGTCGGCCGGACTGGTGGGCCGTGAAGATACAAGATAGAAGGCTTCCCCTCGTGTCCAGATGGGACTCTCCTTGGCATGGAAGGCAAGCTTGGCGTTCGGATATGAAGATTCCTTTCTTTGTAAACCGACTCTGTATGATTCTAGCCCCCTCCTGTGTCTCTATAAACCGGAGGGTTTAGTCCGTAGGGGAAATCATAATCATACAGGGTAGACATCTAGGGTTTAGCCATTACGATCTCGAGGTAGATCAACTCTTGTAACCCCCATACTCATCAAAGTCAATCAAGCAGGAAGTAGGGTATTACCTCCCTTGAGAGGGCCCGAACCTGGGTAAACATCGTGTCCCCTGCCTCCTGTTACCTTCAATCCTTAGACCCACAGTTCGGGACCCCCTACCTGAGATCTTCCAGTTTTGACACCGACACTG
The DNA here is from genome assembly GCF_056163025.1 of Triticum urartu. Lineage (NCBI taxonomy): Eukaryota > Viridiplantae > Streptophyta > Magnoliopsida > Poales > Poaceae > Triticum > Triticum urartu. The sequence continues at coordinate 431,675,457 of NC_141879.1, forward strand.
GGCACTTTTTAGCTTCTAATATTGACTTGTTGCTTGTAGGTACATACGTCCTTGGCAAAGATCCGTGCATCGACCATTTTTGCGTGTGGGGCAATGAGATATTCATGAACCAATATCAAGTGAGGAAACTGATAAGGATTGTTAGCAAAAAGATACGAACGGTGGCAATCAAATTATTTTTTACGCTCTATCCAACACAACAGTGAGCTATAGGATGGTAACTACGAAGTCTGTAGCCTTCTCTTTTTACTGCCCATAATGAGTTGTTAGACAACAATGTCTGAATCTTTTTCGTTTGAAGTGGTTCCCAAAGCAGTTACTCAAGATTACCTCGCAAAGTACATGATTGGTGGACATGCAATGAAGGTTAAAGTATTTCATTGAGACTACAATGAGAATCGCGAAGTCCTAATGAAGACCGTGAAGGATGGGCGGACATCCATCACAAGGGGTTGGCCTAGAGTCGTGCGCGCATTATGCATGGAGGAGGGCACAATATGGGCATTTCACTTCACCTTCTCCAGCAACCAGAATGTCTTTTGCCTCTCTCTTTACAGTCTTTAGTACAACCGTGGTTTTTTACGGGAAATCTTACTTTATTAATCAAAGGGCGGATATATCGTCTGCTAGCAGACTCACAATGAAATCAGGCGGGGCATCAATCCAACGATATGGATTATTAGCACGTCCCCATCTAGCCAGCTCATGAGCTACATAATTTGACTCTCTAATACAATGCTCAATAGTAAACCTCCCAAAATCTACTAGATAACTACGACATTCATCAAGAACCGGTGCTGCCACCATAGAGTAACCTTCATTGAATTTAAGTGCATCCACCACCACCGTGGTTCATCATTCTTTACTTGGTGCTTCTGTAGTTCTTCAGTATATGTATCTGTGCATCGAATCATGCATTCGTGCTTGAACCTATTTAAACATATAAGGATATTAGCCAACTTGCCTCCATGAGGCTCCCCTGATTTGGGCTTAGTTGGCCGTCGGATCTATTTTCTGACGCGTTTGAGCCATTGGATCTTTACAGCAGTAAAATCCAATTTTCACCTCACATTCATTTTCACTGGCCAATAACGGGTGGGCTCGCATCGTGTGCTTGTTGGCTGGGTTCGTCGTCCCCCCGTGTAAGAAGTTTTGGCCAATCTGCTCAGCGCGTTCCACGTCCAATCCTACCCTCGCCTCGTCCCACTCCCACTCCCACTCTAGCCGCCAGACAAACCCTAGCCCCCTTGCCCAATGCCCCGATCCCCACAGCCACCGCACGGCCTCGCTCCTCCTTCCCTCCCGCCGCACCCTCTCCTTGCTTGCAGCCGCCTCCTTCCCACCTCCGCCCGAGCTCCGCCTTCCTCGCTCGCCTCCTCCTCCTTGCCATCAGTGGAAGCCATGAGCATAGGGGCAGCGACTGGACGTGATGATCTTGCCTCCGGTGGCGCTAGGAACCTGCACGCAAAGGGCGACCCCATGGATCCGTCCCTGCAGGAGAGAGAAGATGCGGAGGGAGGATTCAAGGATAGGGGGAGGTAGGTGTGCTAGGGCGGGGTGGTCTCGCCTGCGATGACAGGGCTGACCGGCCGGAGTTGGATCGAGATCCCGGCTGGCACGGCTCGGCTCCAACTCCCTCATTGTAACACCCCGAATGTAACTTGCCATATTTGTAACTCCGACTCTTGCCATTTTCGGCTTTAAGTTATGAGATTCCCTTCGTGGTTGGGTTTTGTCTTCGTTTTGCATTTTGTTCATGTCATGCATTTCATAACATGTCATCATGTGCGTCGCATTTGCATACGTGCTCGTCTCATGCATCTGAGCATTTTCCCCGTTGTCCGTTTTGCAATCCAACACTCCTACGTGCACCGGCGCACCCCTCTTGTCTCTTTTTGTGAGCAGGTGTTAAATGTTCTCGGAATGGGCCGAGATTTGTCAAGTGGCCTTGGTACACCACCGGTAGACCGCCTGTCAAATTTCGTTCCATTGGGAGTCCGTTTGATGCTCCAACGGTTGACCGGGTAACCGCAAAGGCCTCATGTGTGTTGCAGCCCAACACCCCTTCAAAACGGCCCAAAAACCCATCTAAACCATCTTCATGTCCTCCGTCGTCGGATCACGATCGTGTGGGCGAAAACTACACCCCATTTGGACACTCCTACCTCCTCCTAGCTATAAATATGTGCACCCCTCCTCCAAAATTCGGGTCCCGAAACCCTAGATCCAACCCCTCCGCACCGCCGAACATGTCCGCCGCCCCCTCAGCCAACCAGAGCCTGCCATGTGGGCTCTCTGCCGCCTCCCGCCACCGCGGCCCGTGGGGCCCAGGCGCGCCACCGCCCTTCACCCGCACGAACGCCGCCGCCCCGCACATCCTCACCTACGCCGCCCCTCGCCGTCCAGGCTCAACGGCCACCAGATCCGGCCTCCCCGGCCCCGGATCCGCCGCCCCCAAGCTCGTCGTCGGCGACAACCTCGCCGGAGAGATCTCGTCGCCCGGATCCGCGCCTGCTCCAACCCGCTCCGCCTCCACCGACCCGATCCGGCCCGATCCACTCCGTTGACCACTGTTCACCCGAGGTCAATTTCTTCTAAGTCTCTAACATTTTATGCCCCTATTCATCATGCCATATATCTGTGACCGTAGCTCCGTTTCATGCATATTATATATCAAAATGTTCATTGTGAGATGCTCTTCATTTCATTCAATTGTGGCATGCTTGTTTGATTTCATATTGATGCCCAAATCATTGATGCAAGAGTGCTATAAATTGTTAACTGCTGCTACTTATCAATTTATGGTGATTTGTCATTTTTGTCAGATTTGATGTGTGCTTCATGTGGACATGAGCTCTACATGTGTTTTGAACTACGTCATGCCATATTTACAGAGGTTCTTATCTTGTATTTTTGTGATCAATGTGGTGACTAGCACAAGCATGCAAACTAGGCTTTGTGATATTGCTATTTTCAGTGACTTAGGATTTTGCTAAGTCATTTTCCTACTGTTATTTTGATGCCATGTAACCTTGATGCTACAGTGAGATCCGTGCTTCTTTTGAGTTACTTCAGTAAGTATGTTTTGAACATATGGTTATGCTCTATCCATCCATGCCCCTGTTTGCAGTTATGGAGTGCCCTAGAATGTCTTGTTCTTGCTCTACTTCTGCTATAAAATGTTCTTGGCAGAATGTTAACATGTTAATCAATATTGCCATGGTTGTTACTAGTGATCCATGCATTCTATGTACTTACTCTTGCCATGGTTAGATTCATGAACATGTCATATTGCTGTTGATGTGCTTATATTGTCATGCAAGGCTTTGTGATGAGTGGTTTGAGCTCACAAAGATGCCATCATAATTCTGTTTATGCCATGCTCTGTTTTCTGCTAAGTCTGAAACTGTTAATAAAACTTGCTATGTTTCCATGGGTGCCATCATATCTTCTGTGACTTTTTGGCTCATGATTAGTAAGGGACTTTTGTTCTATGCTTCTAGTGGAATCATTCCACGCCTTTGTTTTCTATGATATGTTCCTGTAGCATGTTGCTTGCTTGCTCTAAACATTGCTTCCTGATGTTGTTTTTGACATGTTAGTAATTTCTCTAAGTCTGTGAAGCTGATATCTTTTGCACTTTTGCCATGTTTGTTTGAACTTGCTCTTGTGTGATTTAGCCGTAGCTCAGTGTTCATGTTTTGTCAAGCTTATTGAGTAAATCACTGCCATATTCTTTGTTGCTATGTTGGAGTGCAATAGCTTAGTTTCTCGTTGCATTCTAAGTGGCATCGTGTTGTTAATCGCAGAATTGTGACATCCTTGTTTTGCTTGCCATTTGCAAACCGTGCCTCCATTTCCAGTGATCTTTATATCGATTTCGACCGAAATCATCACATCTTTTTAGCGGCACACTTGGTTTGCCAAGTTGATGCCTTGATCATTCTTTCCCTTCCGAAGCACGCATATGCATTGCATATCATCTCTTGCATATCATGCCATGTTTTGCATCATGTTGCTTGTGCATTGCACCGTGATTGATTGTTGGTCCTTTTGCTTGTGTTCTTGCTTTGGGTAGAGTCGGGAGATGAGTACATGGTCGAGGAACCTGTTGAGTATGCTAACGAGGATCAAGCTTTCGACAACTCTGAGAACTTTGCAGGCAAGATGACCATACCCTCGAAATCACTTCTATCTTTGCTTGCTAGTTGTTCGCTCTATTGCTATGTCGTGCTACCTACCACTTGCTATATCATGCCTCCCATATTGCCATGTCAAGCCTCTAAACCACCTTTCCTAGCAAACCGTTGTTTGGCTATGTTACCGCTTTTGCTCAGCCCCTCTTATAGCGTTGCTAGTTGCAGGTGAAGATGAAGTTTGTCCATGTTGGAACATGGATATTGTTGGGATATCATTATTATATCTTATTTACTTTAATGCATCTATATATTGTAAAGGGTGGAAGGCTCGGCCTTTTTCCTAGTGTTTTTCCACTCTTGCCGCCCTAGTATTCGTCATACAGGTGTTATGTTCCTTGATTTTTGCGTTCCTTACACGGTTGGGTGTTATGGGAACCCCTCGACAGTTTGCTTTGAATAAAACTCCTCCAGTAAGGCCCAACCTTGGTTTTACCATTTGCCTACCTACCACCATATACCTTCCCTTGGGTTCTGCAGACTCAAGGGTCATCTTTATTTTAACCCCCCCCCCCCCCCGGGCCAGTGCTCCTCTAAGTGTTGGTCTGAACTAGAGTCCTTTGCAGCGCCACCTCGGGGAGACTCGAGGGTTGGTTTTAGTTGTACGGAGTGCTCATCCGGTGTGCCCTGAGAATGAGATACGTGCGACTCCTATCAAGATTTGTCGGCACATGGGGCGGCTTTGCTGGTCTTGTTTTACCTTTGTCGAAATGGCTTGTAACCGGGATTCCGAGTCTGATCGGGTCTTCCTGGGAGAAGGAATATCCTTCGTTGACCGTGAGAGCTTGGGACACCCCTGTAGGGTTTTGAACTTTCAAAAGTCGTGCACGCGGTTATGGGCAGATGGGAAATTGTTAATATTCGGCTGTAGAGAACTTGACACTTCACTTAATTAAAATGTACCAACCGTGTGTGTAGCCGTGATGGTCTCTTTTTGGCGGAGTCCGGGAAGAGAACACGGTCTTGTGTTATGCTTGAATGTAAGTAGTTTCAGGATCACTTCTTGATCACTTATAGCTTCTCGACCATGCATTTGCTTCTCTCCTCGCTCTCTTTTGCATATGTTAGCCACCATGTAAGCTAGTGCTTGCTACAGCTCCACCTCACTACCCTTTCCTACCCTTAAGCTTAAATAGTATTGATCTCGTGGGTGTGAGATTGCTGAGTCCTTGTGACTCACGGTTATTTCCAAACAGATGCAGGTGCCGATGATGCCAGTGCAGGGGATGCTACCAAACTCAAATGGGAGTTCGACAAAGACTTGGGTCGCTATTATGTTTCCTTTCCTGATGATCAGTAGTGGAGCCCAGTTGGGACGATCGGGGATCTAGCATTTGGGGTGGTCTTTCTTTATTTTGGTTCCATAGTCGGACCTTGATTGTACTTTGGATGATGTATGGATTATTTATGTATTGTGTGAAGTAGCAATTGTAAGCCGACTCTTTATCCCTTTCTTATTCAGTACATGGGATGTGTAAATATTACCCCTCTTGCGACAGGTCTACCATGCGGCTATGCCTCTAAGTCGTGCCCCGACACGTGGGAGATATAGCCGCATTGTGGGTGTTACACTCTTCCACCTCTCCGCTCCCCGACACTCAAATCTGGTAAATCTCCTCTTAGTTCATTATGCTCTTGGACGATTACCCGATTAGTTATCAATACTAATCCTGATGCTACCTTGGAACGGTATGGTTGGCTGATTTATCTTGTTTGACCCCTGTTCCAGGCTCTTCTACACACATCCGTAGCTATGGAAAGAAAGCTTGTAGTGGAGTGGGTTCCTTTGTATGATCTTGGAAGATGGTCTGTGTTGTTGACTATGGACTTCAGACTGTTTCTATTTTCCTCCGTGAACCTACCAGTGATGTTTTGGAGGTGCTTGCTTTGTGTAGATGACCTCTGAAGCCCATTAGAAAGCATGGCAACGGCTAAAGGTTAGCTCATTTCGAGAAGCCAACAGATCGCCGCCTACTTCCTTAGGCTGACAATCACCTGCGGGATAAAGTGCGATGTTTTGCCCGAGGGGTTGGAGCAGGACCGCAGGAGGAGGTGAGAACAAGCGTCGTTTCAGATCCACCTGAACCATCCAAATTATTTGTTAATAAATTTCTTCAAATGAGTAGTCCATCCTATTAATTACAATCCTTTTAGTTCATTTGAGTAGTAGCTGACTTAGTTGTTTATGTCCTTATGAACAGATGAGTATACTTTTATTTTGCTTGGCAGGGGCAAGATCTTCCTATTGATCAACTTTCTAGAATATTTTTTCTTGATATGAATTATGAAATTTGCTTTGTTAACATCTTCATATATTGTCACCTAAAAGGTGTAGGCTGAGATGGTCGTCTTATTTGTAGACAAGATCAAGGATTGGGCCAACACAGTCGTCACGCACGAACTAGTGTAGCCCATTAGCACTGATAAAGTTGTATCGGCGGCTCAGGGACATGAAGTAAGTTCCTCCGTTTAGGTGTATTGGTGTTTCTAAACTAGCATGCACAATTCATCTCGTGACTGCTGGCCATTGTCTTCCCTTCTCCTAAAATTTGTGACCAAGCGATTAAACCTGAAACTAAAGCTTGATCTTTCTCAAGATTTACCATGGTGTAATTTTATGCTACAGTCAAGCCTTGTATATAAAATAAACATGTTATGAAGATGATATATCAGTTTAAATACATATTGAAGGACTATAGCAGCATTTCTTTTTACTGAATTTTGTTTTTTTGTTTTTCATCTATATCGCACATTTTGTTGACATGATTATTCAAATGTGCCTAATGTTTCTTTGTTTTTTCAAGTTTCTCAAAACTAACAAATGTTGCTCTCTGATAAATTAGGAGGCTAAAGATGGTAGATTACTGAACTCTCATTTTGGAAAAAATCTGGAGATGTGTAGTGCTGATAAAGAAATGCAGGTATGTATGAGTATGATGTTAGCATCTTGTGACTCCCACATGCTCGTGCAGCTGCTATATGGATTTGCCGCCACCACCTTGAGTCGCTTCCGCCTGTAAATCCAGTCGCCACCATGGTAATTTCTTTTCAGTCCCAACTCTCCTCCTGTCCCCCGCATTTGCTTGCTATGGGTTCTTTTTGTGTGTGTGCTTGTTGGCTTAGTGACGTGTGTGTTCAGGCACGCGTTGTCTTTGCCTGCCAGGGTGTTGGCTCTGCTACTTGGCCGGTTACAGCGAGTAGGAAGCTGATAGGATGGTATTTCTCCTTTGCCAGCCAAGGAGTTCACACATCTCTCGGTTCTCTGGGCATGTCACCATGAACAAGCAGAGTGTGAGGACACTCTTCTACTGGTTCTTGGAGGCTCAGGCACAGCGTCTCCTTCTCTAGCTCAATTGGGATTTCTTACTTACCTCATTCTCTTGTTTTTCATTTTTTTACTTAGTCACTTATTTCTGGAAAGATTTTGTAGCTATTATCTTGAGCTGCTTGTAGTTCAATAATGTTTTGGTTGCTACTTGGGGTGCATACCTAAGGATGGCAACGGGTCAGGTTTGGATCGGGTTGAACAATATCAAATCCATATCCATATCCACGAAGACAGTCTTTGCCCACCCATGAAAAAATCGACGGTGAAAAATTGTGTCCATTCACAAACCCGATGGATATCCATGCCCACTGGATATCCATTGGGTCCTCTCAAGACATATAAATAAGACATAACACAATGTTAACATAAGAACTTCCATTCTTCGCCTCGTGGCAAGCTAGGCTTCACTTATTGTAAACATCAATTTATGGTAAATCAACATCCACTAACAACCTAATATCATTTAATATTTTTCTAAAAGATGAGAATGACGAGTCATTTAACAAGGAGATAAAAATAGCGGAAGAAGCGCTAGAGTATGTTAGTGGGATTGAATGTCAACTAATAAAAGTTACAGTGGGGATTGTGCAATTTCTTTTGCATATTTTACATAACAAAGTGTAAAATTGCAGTGGGAGATGTGACTGTGGGGTAGGGATAGCAGAGTTTTGCCCAGTAATGCATACTATCAGGTCGAGTTTGGGTATATCCACGGATACAAGATTATATCCATGCCCTACCTACGAGCAATCGGGTCGGGTTTGGACGTCACCCATGGGCACAAAAGCATATCCAAACCCTATCCATTCGGGTCGGATATCCATGGGTATCCATGTCCATGGGTAAAATTTCCATCCTTATGCATACCTGAAGGAGAATAAACATTATTTTTCAGTTGCTACCTTGGCTCTTTTTCTAGACTAGGCCTCAATTTATGGGAAAATGCAGTCTTCATTTACTGAGTTATATTTTTGTCTTGCTTTCTTCCAGGTCCCTCGTACAGTGGTTCAGAAAAAAACTATCCAATGGAGATGATGCATGAGGAGCGGCAAAGTCATGATCCATGAAGCTATTGGAAATATGCCCTAGAGGCAATAATAAAATGGTTATTATTATATTTCCTTGTTCATGATAATTGTCTATTGTTCATGCTATAATTGTATTAACCAGAAACCGTAATACATGTGTGAATACATAGACCACAACATGTCCCTAGTAAGCCTCTAGTTGACTAGCTCATTGATCAATAGATGGTTATGGTTTCCTGACCATGGACATTGGATGTCATTGATAACGGGATCACATCATTAGGAGAATGATGTGATGGACAAGACCCAATCTTAAGCGTAGCACAAGATCGTGAAGTTCGTTTGCTAAAGCTTTTCTAATGTCAAGTATCATTTCCTTAGACCATGAGATTGTGCAACTCCCGGATGTTGTAGGAATGCTTTGGGTGTACCAAACGTCACAACGTAACTGGGTGGCTATAAAGGTGCATTACAGGTATCTCCGAAAGTGTCTGTTGGGTTGGCACGAATCGAGACTGGGATTTGTCACTCTGTATGACGGAGAGGTATCTCTGGGCCCACTCGGTAATGCATCATCATAATGAGCTCAATGTGACTAAGGAGTTGGTCGTGGGATCATGTGTTACGGAACGAGTAAAGAGACTTGCCAGTAACGAGATTGAACGAGGTATGGGGATACCGACGATCGAATCTCGGGCAAGTAACATACCGATAAACAAAGGGAAATGTATACGGGATTGATTGAATCCCCGACATCGTGGTTCATCCGATGAGATCATCGTGGAACATGTGGGAGCCAATATGGGTATCCAGATCCCGCTATTGGTTATTGGCTGGAGAGATGTCTCGGTCATGTCTGCATGGTTCCCGAACCCGTAGGGTCTACACACTTAAGGTTCGGTGACGCTAGAGTTGTTATGGGAAATTGTATGTGGTTACCGAAGGTTGTTCGGAGTCCCAGATGAGATCTCGGACGTGACGAGGAGTTCCGGAATGGTCCAGAGGTGAAGATCGATATATTGGACAAAGGGTATTGGAGTCCGGAATTGTTCTGGGGGTACCGAGTGACGACCAACGTGTCCGAAAGGGGTTTCGGAGGCCCGGACAAGCGTTGGGGGGCCTTATGGGCCAAGGGGAGGGGGCACATCAGCCCACTAAGGGGCTGAGCGCCCCTCCCACCCCATCTCACATAACTTGGAGAGGTAGGGCGCCTCCCCTAGGGCAGCCACCCCTCTCGGCTTGGGGGGCAAGTTTCCTAGGGGTGGGGGCGCCCAAACCCATCTAGGGTTTCCCCTATGGCCGCCGCCCCTCCCCTAGAGAACCCTAGGGAGCCTCCTCCACCCCCCTTCCCCCTATATATACTGAGGGAGAGAGAGGGCAGCCGCACCCTTCCCCTGGCGTAGCCCCTCCCCCTCTCCTACACCTCCTCCTCCGTAGCGCTTGGCGAAGCCCTGCCGGAGAACCACGAGCTCCATCACCACCATGCCGTCGTGTTGTCGTAGTTCTCCTCAACTTCTCCTCTCCCCTTGCTGGATCAAGAAGGAGGATATGTCCCCGGGATGTACGTGTGTTGAACGCGGAGGCGCCGTTGTTCGGTGCTTAGATCGGAATCGACCGCGATCTGGATCGCTGCGTGTATGACTCCACCAACTGCGTTCTTGTAACGCTTCCGCTTAGTGATCTTCAAGGGTATGAAGATGCTCCCTCTCTCTCATTGCTAGTATCTCCTAGATTGATCTTGGTGACACGTAGGAAATTTTTGAATTATTGCTACATTCCCCAACAGTGGCATCATGAGCTAGGTCTATGCGTAGATTCTATGCACGAGTAGAACACAAAGCAGTTATGGGCGATGATTTGTTCAATTTGCTTACCGTTACTAGTGTTATCTTGATCCAGTGGCATTGTGGGATGAAGCAGCCCGGACCGACCTTACACGTATGCTTACGTGAGACTGGTTCCACCGACTGACATGCACTTGATGCATAAGGTGGCTGGCGGGTGTCTGTCTCTCCCACTTTAGTCGGATCGGATTCGATGAAAAGGGTCCTTATGAAGGGTAAATAGCAATTGGCATATCACCGTTGTGGTTTTGCGTAGGTAAGAAACGTTCTTGCTAGAAACCCATAGCAGCCACGTAAAACATGCAACAACAATTAGAGGACGCCTAACTTGTTTTTGCAGGGTATGCTATGTGATGTGATATGGCCAAAAGGATGTGATGAATGATATATGTGATGTATGAGATTGATCATGTTCTTGTAATAGGAATCACGACTTGCATGTCGATGAGTATGACAACCGGCAGGAGCCATAGGAGTTGTCTCAATTTATTTATGACCTGCGTGTTAATGAAAACGCCATGTAATTACTTTACTTTATTGCTAACCGTTAGCCATAGTAGTAGAAGTAATAGTTGGCGAGGCAACTTCATGAAGACACGATGATGGAGATCATGGTGTCATGTCGGTGACGATGGTGTTCATGCCGTGCCTCGAAGATGAAGATCAAAGGCGCAAGATGATATTGGCCATATCATGTCACTTTATGATTTGCATGTGATGTTTGTCATGTTTACATATTATTTTCTTAGAACGACGGTAGCATAAATAAGATGATCCCTCACTAAAAAAATTCAAGAAAAGTGTTCCCCCTAACTGTGCACCGTTGTGAAGGTTTGTTGTTTCGAAGCACCACGTGATGATCGGGTGTGATAGATTCTAATGTTTGAATACAACAGGTGTAAGCCAGATTTACACACGCGATACACTTAGGTTGACTTGACGAGCCTAGCATGTACAGACATGGCCTCGGAACACGGAAGACCGAAAGGTCGAACATGAGTCATATAGAAGATACGATCAACATGGAGATGTTCATCGTTGATGACTAGTCTGTCTCACGTGATGATCGGACACGGCCTAGTAGATTCGGATCATGTATCACTTAGATGACTAGAGGGATGTCTATCTGAGTGGGAGTTCATATAATAATTTGATTAGATGAATGTAATTATCATGAACATAGTCCAAATTGTCTTTGCAAATTATGTTGTGGATTAATACCTCCTGCTCTTGGTTTTAATGTGTTCCTAGAGAAAGACTAAGTTGAAAGATATTGTAAGCAATTGTGCGGACTAGGGCCGTAGTTTGAGGATTGTCCTCACTGCTACACAAAAGGCTTCTGTCCTTGATGCACCGCTTGGTGTGCCAACCCCTCTGGCATCGTCTCTGGATGTTGTGAACATCTGGTAGACACGTTCTGATGACTACCTGATAGTTTAGTGCGCCATGCTTTACGGCTTAGAGTCGGGGCTCCAAAAGCATTTTGAACGCCATAGAACATATGAGATGTTCGAAGAGCTGAAATTGGTATTTCAGGCTCATGCCTGTGTTGAGAGGTTGTGACCTCTGACAAGACCTTTGCCTGCAAGATGGAGGAGAATAGCTCAGCCAGTGAGCATGTGCTCAGAATGTCTATGTACTTCAATCACTTGAATCAAGTGGGAGTTAATCTTCCAGATAAGAGAGTGATTGAAAAAAGTTCTCCAGTCGCTATCACCAAGCTACTAGAGTTTCGTGATGAACTATAACATGCAAGGGAAGATAATCCCGGAGCTGTTCGTCGTGCTTAAGGCCGTAAAGGTAGAAATCAAGAAGGAGCATCAAGTGTTGATGGTTAACAAGAGCACTGGTTTCAAAGAAGGGCAAGGGCAAGAAGGGAAACTTCTTGAATGGCAAGCCAGTTGCCGCTCCAGTGAAGAAACCCAAGAACCCAAACCCGAGACAAAGTGCTTCTATTAGGGGAATGGTCACTGGTAGCGGGAACTGCCTCAAATACTTGGTAGATAAGAAGGTTGTCGACTACAACAAAAGTATATTTGATATATGTGTGTTATTGATGTGTACCTTACTAGTACTCCTAGTAGCACCTGGGTATTAGATACCGGTTCAGTTGCTAATATTGGTAACTCGAAACAAAAGCTACGGAATTAACGGAGACTAGCTAAGGGCGAGGTGACGATGTGTGTTGGAAGTGTTTCCAAGGTTGATGTGATCACCATCGCATGCTCCCTCTACCTTTGGGATTAGTGTTGAACCTAGATAAATGTTGTTTGCATTGGTGTCTGCATTGAGCATGAACATGATTAGATCATGTTTATTGCAATACAGTTATTCATTTAAGTCAGAGAATAATGGTTATTCTGTTTACATGAATAATACCTTCTATGGTCATGCACCCAATGTGAATGGTTTATTGAATCCCGGACGTAGTTATACACATGTTCATAACATTGATGCCAAAAGATGTAGAGTTGATAATGATAGTACCACTTTCATGTGGCAGTGCCGCTTAGGTCATATTGGTGTAAAGCGCATGAAAGAACCTCCATGCTAATGGACTTTTGAAGTCACTTGATTTTGAATCACTTGACACATGCGAACCATGCCTCTTTGGCAAGATGACTAAAACCCCGTTCTTTGGAACAATGGAATGGGCAAGTGACTTGTTGGAAATCATACATGTTGATGTGTGCGGTCCGATGAGTGTTGACGCGCGCGGTGGATATCATTATTTTCTCACCTTCATCGGTGAATTGAATAAATATGGGTGTATTTACTTAATGAAGCATAAGTCTGAAATGTTTGAAAAGTTCAAGCAATTTCAGAGTGAAGTTGAGAATCATCATAATAAGAAGATCAAGTTCCTTCGATCTGATCAAAGGGAAAGTATCTGAGTTATGATTTTGGCAATCACTAAAGACAAGGTGGAATCGTTTCACAGTTGACGCCGCCTGGAACACCGTAGCATGATGATGTGTTTGAATGTCGTAATCGAACCTTATTGGATATGGTGTGTGATGACTCTTACCAATCTACCGCTATTTTTTGGGGGTTATGCATTAAAGACAATTGCATTCACTTTAAATAGGGCACCATCTAAGTCCGTGGAGACGACACCGTATGAACTATGGTTTGGCAAGAAACCAAAGTTGTTGTTTCTTAAGGTTTGGGGCTACAATGCTTATGTCGATAGGCTTCGGTCGGAAAAGCTCGAACCCAAAGCGGAAAATTGTGTCTTCATAGAATACCCAAACAAGATGATTGGGTATACCTTCTATCTCAGATCTGAGGGCAAAGTGTTTGTCACTAAGAACATGTCCTTTCTCGAGAAAGAGTTTCTCTCAAAAGAATTGAGTGGGAGGAAGAGAGAACTTGATGAGGTTGTTGAACCTTCACTTCAACCAGAGAGTAGCGCAGCATAGAAAGATGTTTCTATGGCAACTGCGTCAGTTGAAGAGAAAGCTAATGATGATGATCATGAAGCTTCAGATCAAATTACTATCAAACCTCGTAGGTCGACAAGGGTGTGTACAACTTCTTAGTGGTAACCCTGTCTTAAAGGTCATGGACAACGATGAACCTATGAGCTATGAAGAAGCGATGGTGGGCCCGGATTCCAACAAATGGCTAGAAGCCATGAAATCCGAGATAGGATCCATGTATGAGAACAAAGTATGGACTTTGGTGGACTTGCCCGATGAACGGCAAGCCATTGAGAATAAATGGATCTTTAAGAAGAATACAGACGCTGATGGTAATTAATGTCACCATTTGTGAAGCTCGAGTTGTCTCAAAGAAGTTTCCGACAAGTTCAAGGAGTTGACTATGAAATCATAGCGATGCTCAAGTCTGTTAGAACTATGTTAACAGTTGTTGCATTTTCATTTACGAAATCAGGCAGATGGATGTCAAAACAAAGTTTCCTTGACGGTTTCCGTGAGGAAAGGTTGTATGTGATGCAACCAAAAGGTTTTTGTCAATCCTAAGGATGCTAAAAGGTATGCAAACTCCAGCGATCCTTCTATGGACTGGAGCAAGCATCTCGGAGTTGGAACATACGCTTTGATGAGGCGATCAAAGCATTTGGGTTTATAAAAAGTTTGCAAGAAATTTGTATTTGCAAGAAAGTGAGTGGGAGCACTACAACATTTCTGATAGGTATATATGGATGACATATTGTTGATCGGAAATGATGCAGAATTTCTAGAAAGCATAAAGGGTTGTTTCAATGGAGTTTTTCAAAGGAAGACCTGTGTAAAACTGCTTACATGTTGGGTATCAGGATCTATAGAGATAGATCAAGATGCCTGATAAGACTTTCATAGAGCACATACCTTGACATGATCTTGAAGGAGTTCAAGATGGATCAATCAAAGAAGGAGTTCTTGCCTGAGTTGTGAGGTGTGAAGTTAAGACTTGAAGCTCGACCACGGCAGAAGAAAGAGAGAGGAAAAAAGTCGTCCCCTATGACTTAGCCATAGGCTCTATACGATATGCCATGTTGTTTACTGCGATGTGCCTTGCCACGTGTCTGGCAAGGGGGTACAAGAGTGGTCCAGGAGTGGATCATTGGACGGCGGTCAAAATTTTCCTTAGGAATAAGGAAATGTTTCTCGGTTATGGAGGTGATAAAGAGTTCGGCGTAAAGGGTTACGTCAATGCAAGCTTTAACACCTATCTGGATGACTCTTAGTAGCAAACCGGATACGTATAGTGGAGCAACCATTTGGAATAGATCCAAGTGGAGCATAGTAGCAACATCTACAATATGAAATCAAGATTTGTGAAGAACACACGGATCTGAATGTTGCAGACCCGTTGACTCACACTTCTCTCGTAAGCATAACATGATCAAACCCTAGAACTCATTGAGTGTTAATCACATGGTGATGTGAACTAGATTATTGACTCTAGTAAACTCTTGGGTGTTAATCACATGGCGATGTGAACTAGATTATTGACTCTAGTAAACTCTTCGGGTGTTAGTCACATGGCGATGTGAACTATGAGTGTTAATCACGTAACAATGTGAACTAGATTATTGACTCTAGTGCAAGTGGGAGACTGTTGGAAATATGCCCTAGAGGCAATAATAAAATGGTTATTATTATATTTCCTTGTTCATGATAATTGTCTATTGTTCATGCTATAATTGTATTAACCAGAAACCGTAATACATGTGTGAATACATAGACCACAACATGTCCCTAGTAAGCCTCTAGTTGACTAGCTCGTTGATCAATAGATGGTTATGGTTTCCTGACCATGGACATTGGATGTCATTGATAACGGGATCACATCATTAGGAGAATGATGTGATGGACAAGACCCAATCTTAAGCGTAGCACAAGATCGTGAAGTTCGTTTGCTAAATCTTTTCTAATGTCAAGTATCATTTCCCTAGACCATGAGATTGTGCAACTCCTGGATACCGTAGGAATGCTTTGGGTGTACCAAACGTCACAACATAACTGGGTGGCTATAAAGGTGCATTACAGGTATCTCTGAAAGTGTCTGTTGGGTTGGCACGAATCGAGACTGGGATTTGTCACTCCGTATGACGGAGAGGTATCTCTGGGCCCACTCGGTAATGCATCATCATAATGAGCTCAATGTGACTAAGGAGTTGGCCACGGGATCATGCATTATAGAACGAGTAAAGAGACTTGCCGGTAACGAGATTGAACGAGGTATGGGGATACCTATGATCGAATCTTGGGCAAGTAACATACCGACAGATAAAGGGAATTATATACAGGATTGATTGAATCCCCGACATCGTGGTTCATCCGATGAGATCATCGTGTGAAAGCACAAGTGCTCCCTGGGTGGTTTTGGTAATTAATGTCAACATATCTCTTGTTGGACTAACACTTTTACCTAGTATGTTTAAGATAAGTTCAACAATGGAGTGGCATGGACTAGAGGATGTGGAACCCCTTCAAGATGCTAAGGACAAAGGATTGGCTCAAGCTTCAAGATCAAGACTCTACATTTTCTACTTTAGTGATCCAAGATCACACTGAGTCTATAGGAAAAGCCAATACTATCAAGAGGGGATGAGGTGTTGCTTAATGGCTTGCTTGCTCAAAGTGCTTAGTGATATGCTCCAAAACCCTCAACTACCTTCCCACATCCACATATGACCTAAACCAAAAGTCAAACTCGGCCCCACCGATTCTATCTATCCGGCGCCACCGAGTTTCAGATGTCATAGCCACTGCCACAAACCCTAGCAAATCAGTTTCACCGATAGGGATCTCGGTCTCACCGAGATGGGATTGTAATCTCTCTATGTATGTCCATTACCAAAATCGGTCTCACCGAGTTTGAGCAATTGGTACTACCGAGATTAAATGCAAACCCTCTGGTTAGCTTATTACCAAAATCGGTCCCACCGAGTTTGTGTAATCGGTCTCACCGAGTTTGCCTGACCAACTCTCTGGTTAGATTATTACCAAAATCGGTCCCACCGAGTTTGTGTAATCGGTCACACCGAGATTACGTTATGCCCTAACCCTAACCATATCGGTCCTACCGAGTTGCATCTCAGTCCCACCGGAAATCCTAACGGTCACTAGGTTTGCTGAATCGGTCCGACCAAGTTTAACCATTCGGTCCCACCGAGTTTGGCAAATTGTGTGTAACGGTTAGATTTTGTGTGGAGGTTATATATACCCCTCCACCCACCCTTCATTTGTGGAGAGAGCCATCAGAACATACCTACACTTCCAATACACATTTTCTGAGGGAGAACCGCCTACACTTGTGTTGAGGTCAAGATATTCCATTCCAACCATATGAATCTTGATCTCTAGCCTTTCCCAAGTTGCTTTCCACTCAAATCTTCTTTCCACCAAATCCAAATCCTGTGAGAGAGAGTTGAGTGTTGGGGAGACTATCATTTGGAGCACAAGAGCAAGGGGTTCATCATCAACACACCATTTGTTACTTCTTGGAGAGTGGTGTCTCCTAGATTGGCTAGGTGTCACTTGGGAGCCTCCGACAAGATTGTGGAGTTGAACCAAGGAGTTTGTAAGGGCAAGGAGATCACCTACTTCGTGAAGATCTACCGCTAGTCAGGCAAGTCCTTCGTGGGCGACGGCCGTGATGGAATAGACAAGATTGCTTCTTCGTGGACCCTTTGTGGGTGGAGCCCTCCGTGGACTCACGCAACCGTTACCCTCCGTGGGTTGAAGTCTCCATCAACGAGGATGTATGAGAGCACCACCTATCGGAACCATGACAAAAATATCTGTGTCTCCAATTGCGTTTGAATACTCCAAACCCTTCTCTTTACATTCTTGCAAGTTGCATGCTTTACTTTCCGCTGCTCATATATTCATTGCATGCTTGCTTGATATGTACTGTGTTTGTTAAACTTGTGCTTAAACTCCACTTAAACTTAAGAATATTAAAAACTACAACTTTTGGCACTTAGTGTCTAATCACCCCCCCCCTCTAGACACCTCTTCTCGATCCTTTCAATTGGTATCAGAGCTTTGGTCTCCATTGCCTTGGTTTAAACACCATTGGAGGAAGATGGATGCGTCTACTTTGGGGAGTCTTAGACATAGAGTGCCTATTCTTGATGGAGAGTATTTTCATGAGTGGAAAAATGAAATGCTTGATATTTTCAATGAATATCATTTGAACAAGTACATTACTAGCCCTTGTGCACCTCATGTTGATCCTTTGCACCCTACCCTAGATGAAGATATTGACATGATTCGCAAGCTTAGAACTGTTGAGCTCATCATTAGAGGCTTTCCTAGAAACTTGATTAGATGTTTGCCTACTCTCAAGTGTGCCTACACCATATGGATATTTCTTGAGGAACGATTTCCAGATTATTCCTTGAAAAATTTAGACGAAATTCTCCATAAGTCTATTGCCTTGAGTAAGATGAACTCTAGTGATCCTAGCTTTGGTGATTGTCTATTTGAGCTTACCAATCTCATGCGTGCTAAAGGAAATGTTGGAATCATTAGCGATATCATATCTGAAGCTATTAGAATCCATAAAGGTAACCATTGTGATGATCATTTATCTAATGAATTACCCTCTCTAGGAATTGATCAATCACAAGATGATGTTGAACATGGATACCATGATGAAGATGATGATAGTGACTATGATCTTGATGATGCAATGAGGCATTTTGATCTTATGGCAAATCTTCGCGGCTACATGGCTGGAGGAAAGGAATGGGTCCTTGATAGTGGATGTACTGATCATATGACCGGAGATAAAGATATGTTCCGTGAGCTTGCTGAAAACGACGGCCCTCGAAAATATGTCACTTTTGGTGATAATTCAAAGGGTAAGGTGGTTGGCCTTGGTAAGGTGGCCATCTCACATGATAGCTCCATACAAAATGTCATGCTCGTTGAATCCCTTGGATACAATTTACTTTCAGTTTCTAGACTTGCGGATTTCGGTTTCAATGTCTTATTCACTGAAGTAGATTGCCAAGTGTTTCGTAGAGACAATCATAAAATGGTCTTTACCGGTATACGTAGAGGAGATCTTTACATTGTTGATTTCACTAAAAAGGCTCAACCTAGAACTTGCTTAATTACCAAATCTTCTAAAGGCTGGTTGTGGCATAGAAGACTAGGTCATGTTGGTATGTGAAATCTTGATAAGCTTATTAAAGGTGATCATATCCTTGGAATAAAAGATGTCATATTTGACAAGGATAGACTTTGTAGTGCTTGTCAAGCAGGGAAACAAGTTGGAGGAAGTCACCGCACGAAGAACATCATGACCACAAGAAGACCACTCGAGCTACTTCACATGGATCTCTTTGGTCCAAATGCCTACAAGAGTCTCGGTGGTAACTCATTTGGTCTAGTCATAGTTGGTGATTTTTCAAGATTTACGTGGGTGTTCTTTCTTGATGACAAATCGCAGGTCCAAAAGATCTTCAAAAACTCCGCTAGGAAGGCCCAAAATCAGTTTGACGTGAAGATCAAGAAGGTTCAGAGCGACAACGGAACGGAGTTCAAGAACGCAAATGTGGACACCTTTCTTGACGAAGAAGGGATTTCACACGAGTTCTCGGCTACGTACACACCTCAACAAAATGGAGTTGTTGAAAGGAAGAACCGGACTCTTATCGAGATGGCAAGAACGATGCTTGATGAGTACAAAACGCCAAAGCACTTTTGGGCGGAAGCGGTTGAGACAGCTTGTCATGCAACAAATCGCTTGTATCTTCACAAGCTACTCGGCAAGATGGCATATGAGCTCCTCACCGGTAACAAACCCCAAGTTGGATACTTTCGAGTATTCGGCTCAAAGTGCTACATTCTTGATAAGCATCGTCGTTCTAAATTTGCTCCTAAATCTCATGAAGGTTTCCTACTTGGTTATGGCTCAAACTCTCACACTTACCGTGTCTACAACAATTTCACCCAAAAGGTTGAAGAGACGGTAGATGTGAAGTTTGATGAATCTAACGGCTCGCAAGTAGAGCAATTGCAAATTGATGTAGGAGACAAAGACCCTTTGGAAGCAATTCAAGACTTGTCCATTGGCAAGATTCGTCCAACGGAAGTGAAGGAGAGTACCTTGTCCGTCCAAGTGGAAGCTTCTACCTCACGACAAGGTGAACCAAGAGTTGATACGGAAGCATCCACAAGTGGGACACGCTAAGATGAAGAAAACGAGGAAGCGCACCAAGATGAACATCAACGACCTCCTCCACCACGACAAGAGAACGACAACGTCAACAATGAAGAAGGCCAAGAAGAAGCACAAGATGAAGAGGATGTTCCACCCCGACCCAAGCAAAAGCTTTCACGAGTTCGAGCAAGAATTGCTAAGGATCATCCCGTCGAGCAAATCTACAATGATATCCAAACCGGGAGAATCACTCGCTCTAAAACTCGTTTAGCTAACTTTTGTGAACATTACTCATTCATCTCTAGCATTGAACCTATGAAGGTTGAAGAAGCATTGGAGGATCCGGACTGGATAAACGCTATGCATGAAGAGCTACACAACTTTGAGAGAAATCAAGTGTGGACATTGGTCGAGAAGCCCGACAACAACCACAACATCATGGGTACCAAATGGGTGTTTTGCAACAAGCAAGATTAAGATGGACAAGTGGTTCACAACAAAGCATGTCTCGTCGCCCAAGGCTACACACAAGTTTAAGGTATGGACTATGGTGAGACATATGCTCCCGTTGCTAGACTTGAGTCCATTCGCATCTTACTTGCTTATGCTAATCACCATGATATCACCCTGTACCAAATGGACATTAAAAGTGCTTTTCTAAATGGCAAAATTGAGGAGGAAGTTTATGTTAAGCAACCTCCCAGCTTCGTCAATCCTAAGAAACCTAATCATGTTTACAAACTTCACAAAGCCCTTTATGGTCTTAAACAAGCTCCTAGAGCATGGTATAAATGCTTGACCAAGTTCCTTATTGAAAAAGGCTTTGAAATTGGTAAAATTGATTCTACTCTTTTTACTAAAAGGGTTAATGGAGAACTATTTGTGTGCCAAATTTATGTTGATGATATCATATTTGGTTCAACTAACCCTCATTTTAGTGAGAAGTTTGGAAAGCTAATGTCGGAGAAGTTTGAGATGTCTATGATGAGTGAACTCAAATTCTTTCTCGGTTTGCAAATCAAGCAAACTAAGGAAGGTACCTTTGTCTCTCAAACGAAGTACACCAAGGACTTATTCAAGAAGTTCAATATGCAAGAATGCAAAGGTATGACTACACCCATGCCTACTAGTGGACATCTTGATTTGACCAAAGATGGTGAACCGGTTGATCAAAAGGTTTATCGCTCTATGATTGGTTCATTGTTATATCTATGTGCCTCTCGTCCCGATATTATGCTAAGTGTGTGCATGTGTGCACGATATCAAGTTGCTCCTAAAGAGTGTCATCTTAAGGCTGTGAAAAGGATAGTGAGATACCTAATCCATACACCAAATTTTGGCATTTGGTATCCTAAGAGGTCCTCTTTTGATCTTGTTGGCTACTCCGATTCGGACTATGCCGGAGACAAGGTTGATAGAAAATCCACTTCAGGTACTTGTCAATTCCTTAGTAGATCTCTTGTGTCTTGGTCTTCCAAGAAAAAAAACTCGGTATCCTTATCCACCGTCGAAGCGGAATACATTGCCGCTGGTTCATGTTGTGCTCAATTACTTTGGATGACTCAAACTCTTAAAGATTGTGGGATATATGTGAAACATGTTCCATTGCTATGTGACAATGAAAGTGCTATTAAGATTGCTCACAATCTCGTGCAACATTCTCGAACTAAGCATACTGAAGTTCGTCATCATTTCATTCGAGATCATGTTGCAAAAGGGGACATTAACCTTAAGCATGCTTGCATCGATAAGCAATTGGCGGATATATTCACTAAACCACTTGATCAGAAAGTGTTTTGCAGGTTGAGAGGTGAATTGAACATCATTGATGCTTCAAACTTGGAGTAGGAACTCCATTTGATACATGCGGGGCATGAGCCTATGACTAATCCTCGATATTTCTCTTATGATGCTATTCATATGTCTTGGATATATTTGTACCTTGCATGTTATCTAACCTGTGTAGGTACTTGGTTGAATCTAAATGTATGAGATTGCAACTCACTCACATCTTGAGCAATCTCTACATCACCAAGTCTCTACACAATGGTGGTTGAAGACAAGGAAGCACGAAACCATTCAAACATATCCTTTGGCAAATTCTATGTTGAGTCTCATGATTGTCATTTTGGATACACAAGTGCTCTTCCTTGCAAAGCTAACCCATGTAGGTAGATGAACTAAAACTCCAAGTGGTGCTCCCAACCCTTGATGAACTACATCAACCTTGAGCAGCCCACACAAGTTCAACTACATGAGCAAGATCAACACCACCACCCAAGGTATGTTATTCCATCTTAGAGAAGCTTTACTCCAAGTCATGAGTCAAAGCAACTCGACAAGATGTGAATACATCAAAAGGCTTAAACGAAAAATGGTAGCCCCATTTTGAGCTTAAACGATGAGTATGACCTACGGTCAAGTGCTCTCACTTGACTCCTAAGTCAATATACTCTAACATAGGTGACTTTGTCGCCGACCATCTCTAGATGAAGTTCTCTTGTGTCTCTCCGTGCTTTTGTCTCTTGCATATTTGTTTCCCCTTTCAAAAAAAACTTCATCTAGAACTTTTAGTTTCTTTTCTTTCCTTTTTGTTCTGCATTTCCTGCATTCAATTCATTGCAAATCTTTCAGTAAATTCCTTGCATATCCTTGTGAGATCTTACTTGTCTAGTGAGCTGAGGTGACAAGTGGTTTCACTCTCATGAACTCGGTCACACCGGTTTGTTCTCTTCGGCCCAACCGAAATCTTTCGGTGCAACCGAAGCACACAACTCAGAGTCATCGATTCCACCACAGGAAAACCAACTTGCCACTTATTCCTGATTTCTGTTTGCTCCAGCTCCACTCAATGATTCTTGTCCTCTACCAGCATCATATTAGACATGCTGCTTTGCTCTGTGACTCGAGGACCAACCCATTTGTATCACATGTCCAGAAGAGCCCTTCTTGGAAATTGATGTCAAAGGGGGAGAGAGAGATCACATCAAAGCTTAATCCTTCCTATAGGGGGAGAAAGAGAGAATACTCAGGGGGAGAGTTTCTCAACTAGGAGAAAGTAATATCATCAAAGACCCCAGATGCTTGGTGTTCAAGAGGAGAGATGTCACATGTCTTTAAGAGGGGAAAGACATGTTTGGTTGCTTGCTTTAGATCAAGCTCTGTTGTTTCTTTTTTGTTGCTCTGATTTTCTGTTCCCTATCGTCTCCCAATATCCCATGCAGATTCAGGGGGAGCAAGACATCTAAGGGAAGGAAATCTCTGATTTTATTGCATATCTTTACCTTTGGGGACATGTCTATATCCGATGTGGTACTTAGTACTCACTCTACATGTCATCCCAGTCTTGGTTCTCTTGTGGTTTCTCTTGTTTGCTCTGGTCAGTAGGTGTATCTGTGTTATTTAACCTTGTTTGTGCAGGTTCATCCCATCCTAAGCCAACTCAAGACCACAAGGTAAGTATATGCATCACAGTCATGTGAATGAGAAGTTCTTGCTGATGTACATACTGTTTGCAAGAAGGACTCATGAGCATGAAGGTACATTTCTCACGTTCACATCATTTGCTCTGATGCATATAGGCAAGATACATGTAACACATTGCTTACTCTGTCATGATTACGCATTCACATGCTCCTATATTCAATATTCACATGATTGCATACATGTAGGGGGGGCCTATGCATGTTACATGTCTTTCCAAAGCTTTACTTGCTATTCTCTATATCTTTATCTAAAGTTTTGATGTATGTTGTCATCAATTACCAAAAAGGGGGAGATTGAAAGCACAAGTGCTCCCTGGGTGGTTTTGGTAATTAATGTCAACATATCTCTTGTTGGACTAACACTTTTACCTAGTATGTTTCAGATAAGTTCAACAATGGAGTGGCATGGACTAGAGGATGTGGAACCCCTTCAAGATGCTAAGGACAAAGGATTGGCTCAAGCTTCAAGATCAAGACTCTACATTTTCTATTTTAGTGATCCAAGATCACATTAAGTCTATAGGAAAAGCCAATACTATCAAGAGGGGATGAGGTGTTGCTTAATGGCTTGCTTGCTCAAAGTGCTTAGTGATATGCTCCAAAACCATCAACTACCTTCCCACATCCACATATGACCTAAACCAAAAGTCAAACTCGGCCCCACCGATTCTATCTATCCGGCGCCACCGAGTTTCAGATGTCATAGCCACTGCCACAAACCCTAGCAAATCGGTTTCACCGATAGGGATCTCGGTCTCACCGAGATGGGATTGTAATCTCTCTATGTATGTCCATTACCAAAATCGGTCTCACCGAGTTTGAGCAATTGGTACTACCGAGATTAAATGCAAACCCTCTGGTTAGCTTATTACCAAAATCGGTCCCACCGAGTTTGTGTAATCGGTCTCACCGAGTTTGCCTGACCAACTCTCTGGTTAGATTATTATCAAAATCGGTCCCACCGAGTTTGTGTAATCGGTCACACCGAGATTACGTTATGCCCTAACCCTAACCATATCGGTCCTACCGAGTTGCATCTCAGTCCCACCGAAAATCCTAACGGTCACTAGGTTTGCTGAATCGGTCCGACCAAGTTTAACCATTCGGTCCCACCGAGTTTGGCAAATTGTGTGTAACGGTTAGATTTTGTGTGGAGGCTATATATACCCCTCCACCCACTCTTCATTTGTGGAGAGAGCCATCAGAACATACCTACACTTCCAATACACATTTTCTGAGGGAGAACCGCCTACACTTGTGTTGAGGTCAAGATATTCCATTCCAACCATATGAATCTTGATCTCTAGCCTTTCCCAAGTTGCTTTCCACTCAAATCTTCTTTCCACCAAATCCAAATCCTGTGAGAGAGAGTTGAGTGTTGGGGAGACTATCATTTGAAGCACAAGAGCAAGGGGTTCATCATCAACACACCATTTGTTACTTCTTGGAGAGTGGTGTCTCCTAGATTGGCTAGGTGTCACTTGGGAGCCTCCGACAAGATTGTGGAGTTGAACCAAGGAGTTTGTAAGGGCAAGGAGATCACCTACTTCGTGAAGATCTACCGCTAGTGAGGCAAGTCCTTCGTGGGCGACGGCCGTGATGGAATAGACAAGATTGCTTCTTCGTGGACCCTTCGTGGGTGGAGCCCTCCGTGGACTCACGCAACCGTTACCCTCCGTGGGTTGAAGTCTCCATCAACGAGGATGTATGAGAGCACCACCTATCGGAACCATGACAAAAATATCTGTGTCTCCAATTGCGTTTGAATACTCGAAACCCTTCTCTTTACATTCTTGCAAGTTGCATGCTTTACTTTCCGCTGCTCATATACTCATTGCATGCTTGCTTGATATGTATTGTGTTTGTTAAACTTGTGCTTAAACTCCACTTGAACTTAAGAATATTAAAAACTGCAACTTTTGGCACTTAGTGTCTAATCACCCCCCCCCCTCTAGACACCTCTTCTCGATCCTTTCATCGTGGAACATGTGGGAGCCAATATGGGTATCCAGATCCCGCTATTGGTTATTGGCCGGAGAGATGTCTCGGTCATGTCTTCATGGTTCCCGAACCCATAGGGTCTACACACTTAAGGTTCGGTGACGCTAGAGTTGTTATGGGAAATAGTATGTGGTTACCGAAGGTTGTTCGGTGTCCCATATGAGATCTCGGATGTGACGAGGAGTTCCGGAATGGTCTGGAGGTGAAGACCGATATATTGGACGAAGGGTATTAGAGTCCGGAATTGTTCCGGGGGTACCGGGTGATGACCAGCGTGTCCGAAAGGGGTTTCGGAGGCCCCGACAAGCATTGGGGGGCCTTATGGGCCAAGGGGAGAGGGCAGCCGCACCCTTCCCCTGGCGCAGCCCCTCCCCCTCTCCTACACCTCCCCCTCCTCTGTAGCGCTTGGCGAATCCCTGCTGGAGGACCACGAGCTCCATCACCACCACGTCGTCGTGCTGTCGGAGTTCTCCCTCAACTTCTCCTCTCCCCTTGTTGGATCAAGAAGGAGGATACGTCCCCGGGCTGTACGTGTGTTGAACGCGGAGGCGCCGTTGTTCGGTGCTTAGATCGGAATTGACCGCGATCTGAACCGCTATGTGTACGACTCCACCAACTGCGTTCTTGTAACGCTTCCGCTTAGCGATCTTCAAGGGTATGAAGATGCACTCCCTCTCTCTCGTTGCTAGTATCTCCTAGATTGATCTTGGTGACACATAGGAAATTTTTGAATTATTGCTACGTTCCCCAACAGAAGCCCTATGTTATTATTTTTCTCACTGTGATTTTACTTTTTTATGGTTGGATGCCAAGTAGCCAAGCAGGAGCTTTTTCATGGATTTGTTGCTTAGTTTCATAAGTTGAACTGCGTTATCGAGTGCAGTGTGTAGGCACTTTCTCGATTGCTCAGCAGGCGATCAACGCGGCACATGTGGAGGTTGTGAGAGCTGTGAATGGCACCGGTCTTGTCATACTTATGAGCAGGAGCATGGCGATGTTGGGGATATTACTACCAGTATGACCCGCCCTGGAGGGGCCGGGTCAACCCTAATGACGGGTTACATAAGAAGCCCGATATACATTCAAGATGATAGTTTATTAAAACATATAGAAGGCCCAAAGGCCTGGGGCCGGCTTAAGGCCCGATATTGTAAACCGTCGTATGTAAGGAAAGACTTGTAAAGAAAGGCATGTAAAGGAAGTCACCGAGCCGGACACGGTTATGAGCCGGCCGGGACTCTGTAGGCCACCATGCGTCAACCCATGTATATAAGGGGATGACCCGGTGGCGGCTTAGGGGAAGAAAACAACCAAATCGATAACCAAGCCGGCGAGTTGATCCCCTTGGAGATCGAAACTTCAGCAATATCAAACCCAACTAGACGTACGCTTTTACCTTCATCGTAAGGGGCCGAACTAGTATAAAAACTCTCTCGTGTGTCCCTTGTCCCGATTAACCCCTTTAAGCTTCCTAGTGCAATGGCCCTACGACTAAGTCCTTGCTCTAGGACATCTGCCGTGTCAACTCCACGACAGTTGGCGCCCACCGTGGGTCCAGCGCACGGTGGATTTGAGTTCTTGTAAGGCAACTTCGAAGGGCTCAAGGGATACGCTGTGGGCCGGATGACCAAGAGTCGTCGCGGCAAGCTCTACATCAACGACGAAGGCTGGGGCCCCGAGGCCGGCTCAATCGAGTACGGGTACCGGGTCCCCTTCGACGGAATTCACGTCCTCATCGGCCGGATCGGCGAGTCAGGCCCTGAGCCGGATGTCCACACCAACCTCATTGAAACGACTCAGCGCGCCAGGACCGCCTGTGTTCAATCTGCCGTGAAACATGCCTTCGTAGGCTGCATCCATGGCGGTGAATACTCCGAAGGATCGATGGAAGGCGGGGAGACGGCCATCTGCTCTGATACTGCATCATCAACAGGTGAGACGGACTCGTTGTACCAGCTGCAAGACGGCATGCTCGGGGGCTGTTCCGATGGCAGCAGTATTCCGGACCCTCTTGAGCCGCCGAATTGGGCTGGAGTCTTCATGGCGGGGACGCAGCCCGGGCAGAATTCTACCGCATCGGCAGCAGCAGCTACCGGGTCGGCAGCAGCCGGGTCAGGAGACCCTGCGTGCCCCCCGGCTCAGATTCTAATGGACCTCATGGATCGGCTGACGACTCTGTTAACCGCTGCGGTAGAGCCGGCGGATAAAGCCCAGCACGACGCAGAAGTAGCACGCCTGCGGGAGGAGATGGTGCAAGCTAAAGAAAATCTAGCCGCGGAGGAAACCCGGATGGCAGCAGAACGAGCAGCTCTGGATGCTCGTGCTCAGCAACTTCAAGCAGAAACTTTCCGACTATCGGTGGATCTTAACGCATCAAACGAGGTCGTGAGGAGGAGGCATCAGAAAACTCAGTCACGTCTGCCTCTAACACTGGATCCAAGGAACCTGTTCCATACACCCGGGGCTGGGGGAGCCACCCGCCGGAGGCAAACCGGGTCACGACACCCGGTGCACCAGTTCAGCCACGCGTCATGGAGCCACCTCGTGTAAATACAGCTCCTCCTCGTTATGTGTCAACACCTCCGGGTCACTTCTCCAACCCCCTGGAAAACCTCATCGCGACATCGGCTCGTTTGGCGGCTCTCCCAATGGAAGGCGACTCGCTAGCAGCAATTGAAACCCGGAGGGTGAGAGAACTACTTCAGACAGCTCTGGCCAGCAGGATGCATACTCCTACAGTCGAGACAGGAATCATTCAACTCCTCGCCCAAGTCGGAGCCCGAGTTACAGTAGGCACATGGAGTCTGCAGAGATGTCAAGTAATGCTCAATGCCACAACCGGCCATATAGGCATGAGCCGATGCGGGCTGGAGCCCTTAACTTGGCGGATCAAGAGAGGATTCGTCAAGAAGCGGAATGAGCGGCTCAAATAGCAGCAGAGCAGACGGCTCATCAAACCTTTCCAGCTTATCCAGCAACCTCGGTTGAGGCAGGAGTGGCCACAAGAACTGTAGGCGTACCTTGCTTGGTACCGGCCATACGCAATGAGCGGTTGCCAAAAGATTTCAAGGGGCCTCGTAAGGTGCCTAATTACACGGCTGACCTACAGCCGGGGGCTTGGATTGAGAGTTATGAGATGGCTATGGAGCTGCTGGAGGTTAGCGACGCTGCAATGGCCAAGTATTTTACCATGATGTTGGATGGAACAGCTCGGACCTGGTTGAAGGGATTGCCACCCAATTCTATCGGCTCATGGGCAGAGTTGAAAGCGCGGTTCATCCAAAACTTTAAGGACACGTGCAAGCAGCCAATGTCGATTGTGGACCTGACCAATTGTAAGCAAGAGGACGGTGAGTCTACAACCCATTGGGTGCGCCGGGTCAAGGAGATAATACATTCGTCTGATAAGATGGATGCCGGCTCAGCAGTCTTGATGTTGGAGAAAAATTGCCATTTTGAACCTCTGAAGCAGAAGCTGGGGCGGCTTAAACGTGACTGTAATGACATGGGAACATTGATGGCGGCTCTTGTCAAGTATGCTGATTCTGATACCACCAAGGACCCGGTCTCTGACAAAGAAAAGGCAATGAATGGAAAGAAGAACGACAACGGCAAGGGTCACCAGCATAACCCGGCGAATCAGGGAGATAATAAACGTAAGGCTGATGAGTTTGTTGCTAATACTAATGTGCAGGGTGGTAATCAGTGGAGCAAGGGCAGACAGCCCCCTCGGTCGGGCGGGTCAGGTCCCACTCTTGAGCAATTGTTGAATGAACCTTGTCCAAAGCACGGCACCCGGGAGAAGCCAGCCACCCACCTGTGGAAAGATTGCACGATCATGAAGGCATTTAAAAATTCAAATGCATTTGATGGGGGTCATGGCCCAGGTAGCGGTTCAGGTGGAGGCGGCTTTCAGGGCCCGGGCGCCGGTTCAGGCGGAGGAGGTTTTTAAGGTCAAGGTTATCCTGGTCACCAAGGAGGATATAATCAGCAACACGGCCAAGGGAATCAGCAGCAGCAATCCGGTTACCAGAGCAACCCGAAGCAGTTGAGTAGCGGACAGTATCATGTCTTTACTACCAGTTTATGTAAGAGGGACCAGAAACTTCACAAGAGGGCCGTCAATGTCGTTGAGCCGACAATTCCATGGTATCTACGTTGGTCGGAGCAGCCTATTGTGTGGAGCAGAGAGGATCACCTGCCCCGGGTTGATAATCCGGGTCACTTGGCTTTGGTAGTGGCACCTCAGGTTGGTGGGTACAAGTTTACTAAGGTGCTCATCGATGGAGGCAGCAGCATCAACATCCTCTACTATGAGACGTTCCGCCGGATGGGATTGACGGATAAAAATCTTAAACAATCCAACACTGTTTTTCACGATGTAGTACCTGGTAAATCGGCATACCCAGTTGGTAAGATTGAGCTGGAAGTAGCCTTTGGGGATGAGTATGACTCCAGAGCGGAGAAATTAACCTTTGAGGTGGTTAAGATCAAAAGCCCATATCATGCTCTGTTTGGGCAGCCGGCTTATGCCAAGTTCATGGCTCGGCCGTGTTACGTATATTTGCAGCTCAAGATGCCGGGTCATAAAGGCACCATTACAGTACATGGGAGCCAGAAGATAGCCTTGGAATGTGAAGAAGGTGATGCTGCCTATGCTGAATCTGTTTGCGCAACAGAGGAGTTAAAATTTTACAAGGATCATGTTGACCCGGCACACATGATGTCATTAAAGAAACCAACGACAGAGCATGAGCCGGAGTTGAAATTCAAATCAGCTGATGACACTAAGATGGTTGACTTTGTACCTGGCGACTCATCCAAACAGTTCATCATCAGCGCAAACTTAGATCCAAAATAGGAAAGCGCGCCCATCGAGTTCATCCGTGAGAACCGGGACATGTTTGCATGGAAACCTTCAGACATGCCAGGTGTCCTGAGGGAACTCGCTGAGCACACTCTTAATATCGATCCAAAGTTCAAACCTGTCAGACAGTTTCTCCGACGGTTCAATGAAGAAAGGCGCAAGGCCATTGGGGAAGAGGTGGCCCGGCTCTTGGCAGCCGGGTTCATTGTGGAGGTCTTTCACCCCGAATGGTTAGCTAACCCGGTGCTTGTACTCAAAAAGAATGGCACCTGGCGTATGTGTGTGGATTACACAAATCTGAACAAGGCTTGTCCGGCTGATCCTTTTGCTCTCCCCCGTATTGATCAGATCATTGATGCTACAGCGGGTTGCGCACGATTGAGTCTCTTAGATGCTTATTCCGGTTATCATCAGATTAAGATGGCAGTCAAGGATCAAGAGAAGACAGCTTTTATAACTCCTTTTGGAGCTTTCTGCTATGTGTCTATGCCTTTTGGGCTTAAGAGTGTGTCGGTGGGAACGACACCTATGGGATCACAAGAATCCCTATTGTGGTTAGCGGGGCGCGGGGTCGTGAGAAGAGCGGATCTAACAGGCAGCACACGGTTTGTTTATCCAGGTTCGGGCCGCGAGGATGCGTAAAACCCTACTCTTGCTTTGGTGGATTGTATATATGTGTTCTTGAGTTAGCTATGGGGCGTGAGGAGCTCCAAAAAGCCAAATCCTTCTCCTGGTCGCCTCGGGCCTGCTTTTATAGAAAAAAGGGGTTGCCACAGTGGCACACCGGAGGTGGAAAGGGTACAGTGATGCGAGGTTATCCCTCGCATTACATGACAAGGCACATTTAATGTGTCTTGCTTAGGTGTCCTTGCTTTATCGGGGACGGGGGAGAGATCTGTCTCGTCCGTCACCGCTCCTTCTTGTGTCGACACGTGCCCTGGACAGCGATGCCTGAGATGCCACGTAGGTAGGCAGGCAGCTGAGGTGGCGCAGTGGTGGGTCTTCACGAAGATCTGCATGCCGCCACGCAGGTGCCTACCCAGCTGGTTGGGTCGACAGCTGCATGCATGCGGTGGTGGAGGTTTAGTCGGCGTGGGCCTGATGGTGGCCCCGTGGGTGACCTCGGGAAGGGCCTTTCCGGGGCCCCGGCAAGGGTCTTGACGAGGCGCCTGCTGTCATCCCCGGCAAGGCGCTTGCCGGGGGCCTTGTGGTCTTCCTCGACTGGGATACCGCCAAGGGTTATCGTCTCCTTAGTGCATATCTGATCTTGAATGTCTTTACAAAAATCTTCATGCCGCCACGGGGATGTCTCCCAAATCCTTGCCCTTTGGGGGCAGTGGACTCAAGGGTGATTTGCTCCATAGGCGCGGGACGAGTCGCCACGGCAAGGGTCTTGCCGGGGCTGCTAGAACTGTCTCCCGGCAAGGACCTTGCCGGGGGAGTCCGCTTCATCCCCTTTGCTCTTCGTGGTCTTGGCCTTCGCGTCGTAGTTCTCTTGAGCTTCGGTCTTACCCTGGCTCACCTCCCTTGCCTTGCTTGGTGTGGTGGTGTCGTGGCTCAGACTGCCCGTGCACAGTTATAGGGGTACAAAAAGTGTACCCCTCTTTTTGTACACCGACAGGAGCCCCCGAGCTTGGGCCACACATAAGCGCAACGCGTTGTTGGGCTAGGCCCAAAAACGGTGCGCGGGCAGGCGGGGCGGTTTTTACCGCGGTAAGATTCTTCACGCGCCGCGCTTCCCACGACTCCCGCGCGTGGCGCGGCGTGGGGAGGTGCGTGTGACGTGGGCAGCATGCGTGGGGTTGGTTCCCGCGGGCATATGTCACACCACAGTTAATGTGAAAGGAGGCGGCCCGTGTTTTCCCCCATAAGAAAGGAATAACCGCGGGCGCACTGCTCACTTTCTCCTCTTTCCTCGTGCCTTTTCCAATCTCAGAGCCGCCGTTTCCTCTCTTCCTTTATTCCTAAGCTTCCACCGTCGCCCGTTGTCGTTGCTTCGCCATCCCCCTTCCTCAGCCCTCTAAACTTCTTGGTCGCCATGGCGCCCAAATCCGTCAAGGGCAAGGGGGTGGCTAAGGGCGCTGGGACTGTGGAGCCGCCGAAGAGCGCGCTGTTGGGGGACCGGACGAAGTCCGCCTTTTTTTCCCTCGACGGTTGATGTTCAAGAGCTCCGGGCCTCCTTCAGGCCCCTATGGGGAGCGAAGACGGGGGAGAGAATTCGGGACACCCGGCGACGCGCGTCATTCCTGCTGCTTGCGCCGATCCTGCTCCAAATCGGTATCCCTTTTTCGTCGATTATCTTTCTTGCGGGTTATGCCCCCCTTTCTCCGATTTCTTCTGCGACATTATGCACACCTTCGGATTTCGCCTCTTGGATTTTACTCCGAATGCGGTGGCGTGCATGGCTTTCTTCGCGCATCTTTGCGAAGGCTTTGCCGGGGTGCAGCCCAACACGGCGCTCTTCCGCCATTGTTTCTTCCCTCGGATCTAGCCGGGAGGTGCCGTCTCTGGTTGCGTCACCTGGATCCCAAGATCCAAGGGGGCGTACCCGGATGGTGCCGTGAAGGAGAGGTGGGAGGAATGGCGTGGCCGGTGGTGCTGGATTGAAGATGAAGACCCGCCGGAATTCTGCAAGGTCCGCCGAGTGCCGCCGGTCCGCGGCAGCGATTGGAGTGATGTCGATGTCGCCGACGGGAGGCTCACTGTCGCCACCACCAGGATTCTCCGGCTCACCCGGGCTGGACTCACCCTTGAGATGATCGGGGCGGACTTCATTCGTCGCCGGATCGCCCCGTTGCACAACAAGGGAGGCCAGCCTGGCTTTTTACGAATCCGGCTGACATTATGCGACTCCGCCCCGGCCTCGACCACAATTTCACGGTGTTGGCGCATGCCCACTTCTGCCGGCGGCTTTTCCAGCTTGATGTGGGTCGTGATGGCGAGGTTGAACGAACCGGCAAGGCCGCGAGGGCTGCCACAAAGGTTGGCAAGGCCCTCAAGGGGCCGTTTTTCAAGCTGCCAGCGGGGGTGGTCCCGTTGTGCAACAATTCACGTCGGTCCGAGATCATCGCCATGATGTCGGACTGTAATGCGCACGGCCCTGTCCCGAACTGGAAGGAGCCGAAGGACGCGGATGTGCAGCAATTCTTTGACACCCTGATTGAGGTGTATGTCAATGCTGACACCGAGCGGTGGCTTGTCATGGACACCACCCAGGCAGAGCTGGACTACATCGCCACTAGGGCGAGGGAGGCACGGCTTGCCATGGAGGCCGACAGCGCTGGGGGTGTGGAGGACAAGGCCGCAATGGCTGCGGAGGAAGAGGAGCTCACCCGGTGGGCGGCGGCCTCCGGGGAGGTCAGCAGCGCCGACACTGGAGCTCCGCTCGTCGAAGACGCGGCCGACGAGTTGTTGGAGGAGGAGGACATGGCGGCGGGCTCAACGCCAACCAGGGGAAGAGGGCGAATCCTTTGGCGGGCTGGCTCCGGCGAGCCGGTTCGGCCCGGCAGGGCTACGCGGCCTCAATTGACCCTGGAGGGGTCTGGGCGTCACACGAGGGCCATGGCAGCCAAGAGGCTGACGAAGGCCGCTGAGAAGAAGAAGACAATAGCCCCTTCCTCATCTGGGCGCGCACAAACCCCGCCGTCTTCGCCTCCTCCGGCAAATGTCGGCTCGGATGTTGACGCGGAGGTCACTTTTGATCTCGGGCCTCTCAGCCCGAAGAGGAAAAGGAAAGTGGTGGAGGAAGAGGAGATAGATGACGAGTAAGTACTCCATTCTTTACTGCCATTTCCATTCCTCTAAATTAAGTCACTCATCTTGATCCGTTTTTGCTTTTGCAGGGATGCAGAGACGTTGGCCCAAAGGGTGAAGAGGGCCAAAGTCTTGGCGGGCGGCCAGCCCCCGGCCAGTGCTTCAGAGTCGCCACTGGTGGTGCTGAGCAGCCCGGACAGCAGCCCCGAGCATAGCCCCCAGTGTAAGTTTGTCATCCTCCTCTTATCGACACGTGGTAGGCGTTCGATGCTATGGTGTTGACCTTGTCGGGTTTGCAGGAGGGGAGCGGCAGCATGAGGAACCGCAGAGGGCTACCCCCAATACACCACCCCCATCGACTACGCCGCCGCGAGGGGCGTCCCCGGCAAGGGCATCAAGCACGGAGCCCACACCCATGGAGGAAGAGGGGAACTTGGGCACTGGTGACTCTGCCACGGCGCCAAATGCTGGCGGGGAGGGGACTTCTGCTTCACAGCCTGACACTGGTGAGTCGCCTGTCCTCCGTCTCTGCTTTTCCCTTATTCTTTTTCTTGGCTTCAATGCTCCCATTACTACCCAGGCCCTCCTTCAATAGGTATGGAGGACGTGGATACTATTGTTGGGAACATTGCTGAGGAGGCCGCCAGGGATGCTGACGAGGTCGCCGCTGATGAGGCCGCCAAGGATGCTGCCGAGGACACCGCTGCGGGGGTCGCCAAGGCGACCGGCAAGGCTTCTGCCGAGGGCGCCAACGGTGGGCCTGCCGGGGAAGCCGGCAAGGCCACTGCCGAGGAAGAGGTGGTTGATGATCAGCCTCCCTCCTCCTCAACCTCAGGCCCCGGCAGATATCTGAAGGTGGGCGATGATCTTTTTGTCCATCTCCCAGGGGCGTCAAGTTCCCGGGCGCCCGCCGAAGGGGAAGTCTTTGACGGCGAGGTGCTTGCCACCACCGGACTCGAGGTTGTCGATGAGCCGGGCGTTGGCGGTGATGGTTCTCCAGAAGATTAGCTTTTCCGCGCTATGGGGGCCAACTTCCGAAAACTCCAGGCGCTCTAACGTGTCCGTCTGGACAAGGTTAAGTCCAGGACGGCAATGGTGGACCGGGCGGAGGTGGATTTCAAGGCGCGCGTTGCTGAGACGCAGACCTGGTTCCACCAAACTCGCGAGGAACAGAGGGCCTTTCAGGAGGAATTGGCCAAGCGCAGTGTCGAGCTCACCATGAAGATGGCTGACATCGAGAAGGCCCAGGAAAAGGCGGCGAACTTGGCTGCCGCGGCCAAGGCCATCCGGAACCAGCATTAAGCCGCACTGGATTCCCAGGAAGAGGACCTCACCGTGCGTGAGGCGAAGCTTGCCGCAGTGCTCCGTGGCAAGGATGAGGAGCTCGAGGCCCTTGTCGCGCGGCGGACTCGCGAGCTGGAGCAAAGGCACAAGGAGGCACTCGATGCCCAGGCTCTGGCCCATGCCGGCAAAGTAAGGGAGTTGGAGGTGGAGCAGGACGAGCTGAAGGAGCAGACCCTCAACCTGTCCAACGAGAAGAGCACGCCCAACAGCGCCTTGGTGGAGGCGCAAGGAGCGGTCATCAGCAGGGCTGGGGAGCTCTCCGAAGCGCAAAACTCCATCAAAGATCTCAAGCTGAAGCTGGAGGATCTCGAGAAGATGTTGTCGGAGAGTAGGGCTCGGGAGGAGACTTTGACCAGGAGTCTGGAGGAGGAGAAGCACCTGCGGGCGAACGAGGCCGCCTCCCACCAGGAATATGTGGCGGGCGAGAACAGATGGATCAGCCGTCTGGAGGACGTCGCCGGCAGGGTCACCTCGCAGTTGGCCACCATGGGGATGCCAAACGTGAGGTACGCCCCTGAGCGCAGCGGGACCGTCCACACCAAGCTGACCCTGTTCTTTGAGGGCATCCTTGGAGCCTTGGCTTATCTTCACTCCAACCGAGCGGCCACGTTGGCCGGGGAAGCCCGGCGACTTTGCCGGGGGGTCATGACCAAGGTCCTCACCAAGATGGCGTACTGGAATCCCGACCTCGACTTCTATGCCACGATGGATAGCTTGCCGGATGGTATTGACCTCACGGTGCTCAAGGAGCGCATCAAGCCCGTCATCAGCAGCATCGACGAAATCAAGAGGGTGGAAGGCCAGCGCCGGGATTAGGCATCCCGTTCTTCACCGCCGCTGCAGGTTCACGACCAAGACAAATTTCATCTTTAGTTAGAACCGCAGCAATGATGTGATGTAATATAACTTTGCAGTACTTTTGGAATTATGCATGCTATTTTCCTGTTTGTTGCCTCTTTGTACGTCCACCCTACGCCAGCTGGGTAAGCTTGCCGGCGCGGAAACCCAAGGCGGTGTCTTGGGGACGGGTCCCCATTGGCCTGTCGGGTGAGCATGCTGCCGGGTGAGCCACCTTACCACCTTTGACGCAGTCGCTCGAACTGTCGAGTTTGACTCGAGTCAGAGTCGAGAGCCTTGCCAATTGCGGAAGGCTACCCTACCGTTTTCAACGCAGCCATTTGGACTGTTGAGCGGACTCGAAACAGAACAAAGGCATTGCCGATCGGGGAAGGCCCCATTTGCGTACAGGTTTCTTTTTGTACAAAGAACGACAGCTCCGAGGATAATAACTTTATATAATAGAATGGAAATATCCGGGGTCCAATGTAACTTAGCTTCTGTTTGTAGTCGCTCGAGCGCTGATCTTCCGGCCTCCTTCCCTCTCCAAGAGCCACGAAGACGAAGGAGTGTTGGGCTGATTCTCACAACTGTGCCCCCTACCTGGCACGCCAGAGATGTCGGTGGGAATGACACCTATGGGATCACAAGAATCCCTACTGTGGTTAGCAGGGCGCGGGGTCGTGAGAAGAGCGGATCTAACAGGCAGCACACGGTTCGTTTATCCAGGTTCGGGCCGCGAGGATGCGTAAAACCCTACTCCTGCTTTGGTGGATTGTATATCTGTGTTCATGAGTTAGCTATGGGGCGTGAGGAGCTCCAAAAAGCCGAATCCTTTTCCTGGTCACCTCGGGCCTCCTTTTATAGAAAAAAGGGCTTGCCACAGTGGCACACCGGAGGTGGAAAGGGTACAGTGATGCGAGGTTATCCCTCGCATTACATGACAAGGCGCATTTAATGCGTCTTGCTTAGGTGTCCTTGCTTTATCGGGGACGGGGGAGAGATCTGTCTCGTCCGTCGCCGCTCCTTCTTGTGTCGACACGCGCCCTGGCCAACGATGCCTGAGATGCCACGTAGGTAGGCAGGCAGCTGAGGTGGCACAGTGGTGGGTCTTCATGAGGATCTGCATGCCACCACGCAGGTGCGTGCCCAGCTGGTTGGGTCGGCAGCTGCATGCATGCGGTGGTGGAGGTTTAGTCGGCGTGGGCCTGATGGTGGCCCCGCGGGTGTCCTCAGGAAGGGCCTTGTTGGGGCCCCGGCAAGGGTCTTGCCGAGGCGCCTGCTGTCATTCCCGGCAAGGCGCTTGCCGGGGGCCTTGTGGTCTTCCTCGGCTGGGATCCCGCCAAGGGTTGTCGTCTCCTTAGTGCGTATCTGATCTTGAATGTCTTTACAAAGATCTGCATGTCGCCACGGGGATGTCTCCCGAATCCTTGCCCTTTGGGGGCAGTGGACTCAAGGGTGATTTGCTCCGTAGGCGCGGGACGAGTCGCCGCGGCAAGGGTCTTGTCGGGGCTGCTAGAACTGTCTCCCGGCAAGGACCTTGCCGGGGGAGTCCGCTTCGTCCCCTTTACTCTTCCTGGTCTTGGCCTTGGCGTCGTAGTTCTCTTGAGCTTCGGTCTTACCCTGGCTCACCTCCCTTGCCTTGCTTGGTGTGGTGGTGCCCGAGGCTCAGACTGCCCGTGCATAGTTATAGGGGTACAAAAAGTGTACCCCTCTTTTTGTACACCGACAGAGTGCCCAGGCGACTTACCAGCGGTGTGTGCAGAATTGTCTTCACAATCAAATTAGGTGCAATGTTCATGCTTACATGGATGATATAGTGGTGAAATCCAGGGAAGAGGAAACCTTGGTCACGGACCTGAAAGAGACTTTTGATAATCTCCGGGTTTACAAAATGATGCTTAACCCGGCCAAATGTGTTTTTGGAGTGCCAGCCGGCAAGCTCTTGGGTTTTTAGTGTCTAACCGAGGTATTGAAGCTAACCTGGAGAAAATCAAGGCAATTACATCCCTAGCCAAACCAACCTGCGTCAATGATGTTCAGCGGCTGGTGGGTCGTGTGGCTGCTTTGAGCCGGTTCATAAGCCGGTTAGGGGAAAAGGCTATGCCTCTGTATCAGTTGATGAAAAAACGGATGTTTTTGTTTGGAGCGATGCTGCGTACGCTGCTTTTGAGGATCTGAAGGCACAGCTGGCTGAGCCGTCGGTCCTGGCTGCTCCAATTGAGAAAGAGCCGCTATTGTTATACGTGGCTTCCAACTCACGGGCTGTTAGTGTGGCTATTGTGGTAGAGCGCAAGGAGGCTGGCAAATAGCATCCGGTTCAGCGGCCGGTTTATTATGTCAGTGAAGTGCTAATTGAGTCTAAACAACGATATCCACATTAGCAGAAGCTTGTTTATGGGGTGTTCATGGCGAGCCAGAAGCTTAAGCATTACTTTCAGGGACATCCAATCACTGTGGTTAGCTCTGCTCCTTTAGGAGATATTATTCAAAACATAGAAGCCACGGGGCGAGTCGCCAAGTGGGCAATTGAGTTTGGGTCTCATGGGTTGAAGTATGTTCCACGTACTGCAATTAAGTCTCAAGCCCTGGTCGACTTCATCAATGACTGGACAGAGATGCAAATGCCAGAAGAGAAGCCATACAACACGTATTGGACTATTCATTTTGATGGATCCAGGCAATTAGAAGGCTCGGGGGCTGGAGTCATGCTAACTTCCCCACGAGGTGACAAATTTTGTTATGTGTTACGGTTGATGTTTCCTTGCACTAACAATGCAGCAGAGTATGAAGCCTTACTCCATGGTCTTCGAGTGGCAAAAGAGATGAGCTTGAGCCGGGTCAGATGTCTTGGTGACTCGGATCTAGTGGCTCAACAGGTATCTGGCAAGTGGGATTCCAAGGACCCTCTCATGGTGGCTTATCGCTGAGAGGTTGATGCCGTTGTAGGATATTTTAAAGGTTATCAGGTGGAACACATTGACCGTCGAAAGAACGAAGCAGCTGATGCTTTAAGCCGGCTGGGGTCTCAGCGTAAGCTGGTGCCACCTAACACCTTTTTGGATGTTTTGCATAACCCCTCTGTCAAGTTGCCCACAGAAGAAGATTTAGCTGTTCCTGACCCGGAGGCGTAGTTGGTAGCGGCTCTTCATGTCATCCCAGATTGGACGGTGCCGTTCTTGGCTTACATGACCCAGGGAGAGTTGCCAGCGGATGAGACCCTGGCTCGACAGATAACCTGGCGATCTAAGTCCATGACGATTTCGGACGGAGAGTTATACCATCGCAGTGTTTCCGGAGCGTTTCAGCGGTGTGTTTCCCCCGAAGAAGGTCAAGAAATCCTTCGTGAGATCCATGAAGGCGATTGTGGTCATCACGCCAGGTCAAAATCTTTAGTGGCCAAGGCGTTTCGTCACGGTTTTTACTGGTTGACGGCTCACGCTGATGCAGAAGATCTGGTCAGTAGATGTGATGGATGTCAAAAATTTACACGACGAGCGCATGTGCCGGCTCAAGAGCTCCGGATGATTCCAATCACTTGGCCGTTTGCGGTCTGGGGACTTGACATGGTGGGACCTTTCAAAAGTTCTAAGGATAAAAAAGACACATCTCCTGGTGGCAGTTGATAAATTCACCAAGTGGGTTGAGGCGGAGCCTGTGAGTAAATGTGACGCAGCCACGGCGGTTCAGTTCATGAAAAAAGTGATTTTCCGTTTCGGGTTTCCACACAGTATTATCACTGACAATGGCACTAATCTGTCCCAAGGAGCTATGGAGGAATTTTGTCAACGAGAACACATCCGGCTTGATGTTTCTTCTGTAGCTCACCCTCGATCCAATGGTCAAGCTGAGAGAGCCAATCAAGAAATTTTGAAAGGGCTCAAACCCCGGCTTATGGTTCCTTTACAAGGAATGCCGGGTTGTTGGGTAGAG
Organism: Triticum urartu; assembly: GCF_056163025.1. NCBI lineage: Eukaryota > Viridiplantae > Streptophyta > Magnoliopsida > Poales > Poaceae > Triticum > Triticum urartu. The sequence continues at coordinate 431,715,703 of NC_141879.1, forward strand.
GAATTACCCTCGGTATTATGGAGTATCAATACTACGCCCAATAGGTCTACGGGTTACACACCTTTCTTCATGGTTTATGGAGCAGAAGCAGTATTGCCTAGTGACATCAGTCATGACTCGCCCCGTGTGGCGGCTTATGTTGAAGCTAATAATGAACAAGCCAGACAGGATGCACTTGACTTGTTGGATGAAGAAAGAGACTTAGCAGCGGCCCGGTCAGCAATTTATCAACAGGACCTACGTCGTTATCACAGCCGCCGGGTTAAGTCCAGGGCTTTTCAGGAAGGCGACTTGGTGCTCCGGCTCATCCAGGATCTTTCAGATGCACACAAGTTATCCCCACCTTGGGAAGGGCCCTTTGTGGTTAGTAAAAATTTAAACAATGGGTCATACTACCTCATTGACGTTCGAGAGCATGCAGACTCACGTAAGTCGGAAGAGGAGACCCGCCGGCCATGGAACATTGCTCAACTTCGGCCATATTACACCTGAGCCACCGGCTCTCATCATGTACATACGTTCACGTTGTATATACTATGATAAGCAATAAAGTAAGACCATCGGTCTCTTTTCTTTTCACAGACTATGCATCTTTATTATTTCTTATTTACAAATGACTATTAAGGAGCTGATCATATTTGAATCAAGTTTAACCTTTTTGGTCCAGCTTATGATCGTATCCGAATCTAGCTGCAAATCTCATGGTCACTTGGGGGCTTCCTGTTCAAACATAGGTCGTATTCGAACCAAAGAGAACATAGTTGTCATAACCCTCTTGATCGGCTCAAGGCCAAAACTCACTGGGGGCTTCTTGATCGTATCCGAATCATAGCTTAACCCCTTTGAGTCCGACTTGGATCGTATTCAAATCAGGGTCGTTAAAAACCTCTCAAGGTCATTTGGGGGCTTCCTGTTCAAACATAGGTCGTATTCGAACCAAAGAGAACATAGCTGTTGGTACCCTCTTGATCGGCGCAACGCCAAAGCCACTGGGGGCTATATGGTCGTATTCGAACCTTAGCTTAACCCCTTTGGTCCGGTTTACTAGTCATATTCGAATCAGAAACCCCCAACCTTTTGAATACAAGATTAAAATTATGCTTGTTATTTATTGCTTGCCTTTTAGTTTGTTGTTGTTTCAATATTACAAATAAATTAGCCTGGTCTTCTTCACCGGCTCAATTATTGGACAACACAGCTGCCCGAGTCATTCAATCCAGCGGTTCAAGGATCAAAAGGAATGAGCTACCAAGGTATAATGATCATTAAGTATTAAAGAAGCATTAGATTTTCATAAATATTGAGTTATCAACTTCAATCACCCGGCTTATTTAAACCGGCGATCTAAGGATCAAAAGGGATCAGTCTTTTCCTTGTAGTTACAGGAACAGAGTTCAAACATTGCAGAGATAAGCATTAAGCGATGCATAAGCAAGCATTAAACATTGGCATCTGAAACACAGAATCACATATAAGTATGCGCGATGGCATAAGCAAACATGCGGTGTTTTAACGGCTAAGCTATTACAAGGCTTTATAAGCCCATGAAGATGATCATTGTCCTTCCCTCGTTGGTTCACCATCTTCAGTCTGCTGGAAGTTGGGTTTTGACCAATCAAAGCCGTTCATGGCGACAAATTCGGCTTCGTCGTCAATCAGGCCGACCGGGTCAACCTCCGGGGCAAATGTATCTTCTCTCACTGGTGGGATCAAGTCTGTTACTTTATATGAGGGAGGGGCCATCTTCTTATTCTCACTATAAAAACCCGGCTGGTACTTGTGCACATTTGTGTCATCTCCAAGACTAGTCGCCTAAGGCCGAACTTCGCGGATGCAGGCTATGAAGTCATCCTGATCAAAAGGAGACTTGTCCTCCTTCACGATAGGATAGCCCCTTGCCACGTCCGCCGGGTCTAGGTCTGGCACCCAAGCCTTGGAGCGGCTTAGGGCAGTCAAAGCTCCGGCTCGCGCACAGGAGCGTTTTACTTCTTGGAACCTGGCAGGAAGGATGGACAGCTTCTTCAGGACGTCACTGAGCCGGTTAGGTCCTTGATTAGCAGGAGAGATGACAGCCAGAGCCCGTTGTGCGCCGATATACAATTGTTAAACTAAAGTGTATACTGCCTTCAGCTTAATCAACGGGTCTTGGCTCAGATTCTTACTTCGCGGACCTACATATATTTTTAATAGAGACAGTTGGCGGATTATACTCCGGTTTGGCAAAAAATATACGAAAGGTCAAATCAGGCAGCTTACCAAAGATAGTAGCGACCATCTGAGACACCCGGCCCTTTAAACCGTTCAGCTCTGTTGAAATTTCTTTCAGAGCTGTTTCGGCTGTCTCAGCTCGTCGGGTCAGAAGTGTTTTCTCATTTTCCCAAGTCTTCTCCTTGACAGCAAAGCTGGTCTTCAAATTTTCCGTTGCAGAAAGGCTTATTTGCAGTTTGGAGGTGGAAGATTTGATTTCTGACTCCTGACTCGCTAGCCGGGTCTTTGCGTCAGTCAATTGAGAGTTCAATTCAGACAAGGCATTCTGTGAAACGTTCAGATAAGTCAAGACTTGGTTTCAAATTCAAATATCCAAATTCAAGATTCAAGTCTCAAGTACTTTACGAATAAACCACTTGACACTTGGGGGCTAATGTACGCCAAATCAAATTTTTACGACTCTACAAACATATTTAAAGTCCCAAGTCCCTTACAAAGTAACAGCACTTGGCACTTGGGGGCTAATGTACGCAGTTCAGCAAGTTTATCAAGGTTAAACCGGAGTGTTAAGTACTTTGAAGACGGTTTTAAATTCTAAAGTACCGATTCATTAGTGATCAAAATAAACCGGTCCTTGGGGACTATAGGTGAAGTTTTGTTCTATCAATATCAGGCAAAGATTCAGAGGTAAAAGTCTCGGCCTATATTTTAAGTCTACAGGTTATTCTGTTTCTCTTATAATCTGAAGACTTGGGGGCTGAAGGAATAATAGTAAACCAGAAACAACGTACCTCATACTTCAACTGAAACTGCTTGACCATCTCGATCTCAAACTCACGACTGGAGTGTACATGACTGAGATAGCCGGATAAGATATCACTAGCATTGAGACGGTCATAGTTGGCAACATCAAAGCGAACCTTCTGCCTCTCCAATGCTTCTTGCTTTGCTGTGCACTGAGCCAGCACCGTTGGGTTCCCCGGCTCAACAAAGCGGCTCCCAGTAATTTGAACATCTTGAGCAGGTGGAAACGGCGGGTTGGTTGAGCTTGATGGTCCAGCTGTAGAAGGATTCATAATGGCTTCGTCAAAAGTAGGCTCATGAGGGTTTGCCTCATTATCAATAGGCGGGTATTCTGGAGCGTTAGCCAATGGAGAAGGCGGCCTAGCCAGTTCAGATGCTAGCACTGGCGGGTCTTCCGCCGGTTTAGCCGCCTTCGTCTTCTTGGATTTAGCCTGACCACTAAGGAAAAATATTGCAGGATTGTCAGCATAAAGATACAATTGAGCAACCCGGAAGAAAGGAGGATTTCTGATTACCGAGGAGCAGTCTTGAAAGCCGGAAATTGTGTTTGTGATGAGTCGCCTGAAGAACGAGACACTTCCTGAAAGGATAAAAGAAAAGAGTTAAAAGAAATACAAGGAGCAGGATTCATTAAAACGAGTTAAAGACAGTAATAAGTAAACCTCATTCGGGCGTTTCTGAGGGGTCTGTTGAAGGACGACAACCGGTTCATCTTCAATCCCAACTTCACAGCGGCTTTCATGTTGCTGCTTTTTCAAATGAAAGTTGGGATCCAAGTGAGCTAAGGGGTTAGAAAACCTTACTTTATGGATCACTCGTCGAACTTTGTGTCTTGGTAAGGGCTTTGAGTCGGAGGAAATGATAGTTACCTCTGCTTCCCCGGCCTGACTGGCCCAGTGTCATCCTGGTAAGGATCAGTGTCAATAAGATTGTTAAAAAATTGGCCAAGGGAATCAAGGGCTACCTCCGAGTCAGACGTGTCATCAAGTTTCATTAAATCTTCAGTAGTGGTCTTGTTTTTCTTCTTCGATCTCCGGGTCGATTTCTTGGCGTTCATGGCAACGAGTTTCGCCTTCTTGGCAGCTTTGTGATCATATTTCACTTTCCAAAAGTCAGAGTTGGCCTACAAAGACAAGAGGAAGGATCACTGATAAACAATACGGCTGGACAAAATACAAAGGAAAAAAGATCACAATATCCTTACTTCTGGTACCGGATTAAGTTTACAGAAGGGTTTTAACCCAACAACACTGCAATCTTCATACTTCGCATTCACCAGAAGGTTTGACATTGAGACAATGTCCTCCTCGGTTAGTTGAACCGGGGTATGACGGAGAGAGTCGTCCGGGTCTCCACCATATTCATACATCAATTTTTAACGACGGGTTAATGGAGTAATCCGCCATGAGATCCAGCAGCGGGTTAGATCGACTCTGGTTAAACCGTTCCCCAACAAACCGTTGATTCTTCTGATAGATGGAAGCAGCTTTTGCGTTCAGCAACGGTAAGTTTATCAGGCAGTGTGAACTTGGAGTCAAGACGATCGGGGAGGTAACCCGGCAGTGGCTTCTCGTTGGCGGGTGAGATGTCCTGACAGTAAAACCAAGTTTGGTTCCAGTCCTTTGGGTGACTTGGTAAAACTATGAGAGGGAAGACAGCACCCTGCCCGCACTGAATTGAGATGCCTCCAAGCTCTAAGCAAAGGCCGTTGGTGCACTCGTTCTGCCGGTTCAGATAGAAGTATTCTCTAAATAGCTCCACAGTCGGCTCTTGCTGAAGATACACCTCACAGAGCACTTGGAAGTTACAAATATTGGATATGGAATTGGGCCCGATATCCTGAGGATGGAGTTTGAAAAAGTGAAGAACTTCTCTGAAAAACTTTGAACCGGGCGGTGAGAAGCCATGGTTCATGTGGTCAGTAAAGACAATCACTTTGCCGTCTTTCGGATTGGGTCGTTCTTCTTCCGGGTCAGGAGCACAATAAGACATGATGCTTTTTGAGGGCAGAAACCCAATGAGGAAGAACTCTTTTAAACGATCCTCAGTTATGGTTGAGGGGACCCAATTACAGATGGTGGGTGTCTTTGACGGCATGATGTGCAAGGAACTAAAAAAGAAATAACAACATGCCGGTTCAGTTTACGGTCAGGATAACAGTTAAAGGCCGAAGATGTAAAACAAGTAATGGCGGCTTAACTAAGGGCTAATGACATATAAGGAAAAGAAAGCCGGAGCGGTAAGCCACCATGACTACAAATTTTTTCAGAAAGCAGATTCAGCTAAGTGTTGGCATAAACAAGTTTTACCAAGCTGTCATTATTATTTTGGATCAAATGGCCGTTCTGAAAAGAAAAATATTCTAGACCTAAAAATCTAGTACAGATGAGTTCGTCAGCTATAACGAAGCATCTATACAGGAAAAAGGGATCTACTGCTATCAAAAGTGGACGCAACACAACTACCGCGCGAGTTATATCTCGTCTTTGGATCAAGAGAGGCTGCGGAGGAAGAACTACTAAGAAGGTTCATGAAGAACGGTGAAGAACACCGATGAACTCGCAAGCCCTAATGCAGATCTAAAAAGTTTGAGAAGATAAGACTTGCGGATGCGGATTCGCTGCAGAGGGTCGTCGCCGTTTATCTGGACAGTTCAGGGTGATGCAGTGGCCAGGCTCGAGGATGACGATGAGCGTTGCGGCGGCGGCAGAGCTCGAGCAGTAGCAGAGATGGCGAGAGGAAGAAGATGAAGAAGAGGGGAGAATGAGAAAAACCGGTCGCGTGCCTATTTATAAGGGCAGATGCGAACAGACGGGCGCGAAAATCAAGGGAGAACCAAATAATGATTATCCAGCTATATAGACGCCTCGGTTCTCGGGAAGCATTAAAGATAAAAGATCCGTTGGAAGATGACGTCATGAAAGTTTTTTGTGTTTTCAAAAGATGACGTCATGGCGGGTTACAGAGTTTTTCAGACAGAAGATGGATTTCATCTAAGTATTGAAGATTGACAAAGAACAAAGTTCAAAGTCAACCTGGGGCCTAATGTTGGGGATATTACTACCAGTATGACCCGCCCAGGAGGGGCCGGGTCAACCCTAATGGCGGATTACATAAGAAGCCCAATATACATTCAAGATGATAGTTTATTAAAACATATAGAAGGCCCAAAGGCCTGGGGCCGGCTTAAGGCCCGATATTGTAAACCGCCGTATGTAAGGAAAGACTTGTAAAGAAAGGCATGTAAAGGAAGTCACCGAGCCGGACACGGTTATGAGCCGGCCGGGACTCTGTAGGCCACCAGGCGTCAACCCATGTATATAACGGGACGACTCGGTGGCGGCTTAGGGGAAGAAAACAACCAAATCGATAACCAAGCCGGCGAGTTGAGCCCCTTGGAGATCGAAACTTCAGCAATACCAAACCCAACTAGACGTAGGCTTTTACCTTCATCGTAAGGGGCCGAACTAGTATAAAAACTATCTCGTGTGTCCCTTGTCCCGATTAACCCCTTTAAGCTTCCTAGTGCGATGGCCCTACGACTAAGTCCTTACTCTAGGACATCCGCCGTGTCAACTCCACGACAGGCGACATTACTCTTCATGCCACTCTGAGCAGCCGAGATGTTGACTGCTGCTTGAGATTGATTTCCATGTTGAAGGGAAGGGACAGCTATTTGAGTTTCTGTATTAAAGGGTAAAGAAGAAGGGGCGTGCTGTCGTGGTTGTTGCTGAAGGCGTTGGTCAGGAGTTGATTGCCTGGACTGATGACCAGAATCAAGAGCGGGATGAGTGTGTAACATGTTGTTCCTTGACATCGGCCTTTCTTCTATAAAGTTTACATGCAATTCTCCTCCATGGTTACTCATTTCTCTTACCGTTGTTGTATCAAAACAATTGTGTTTTTGTTGATGGCCGCTTGGGCTCATTTTCGAGGAGAATGAGATGTGGGATAAACTACTCTGGAATGTTTAGTTCCCTTCAACAAAAATTAGTAGCTAACTAATTTTGGATCATGTTGCACATCATACAATTATACTCTGATGTTGCCATCTTGCCTTTTATGTACACAATCAATTAAACTTTTACTAAGTTCTTATCGTATGTATTTGCTCAGACACAGTTACTGAAAAAATGCAAATATTTTTAACAAGTACATGGTTTTAAAGGGGACTCGGCGCCATTTGGCACAATGGGTCATGTTATACAAATATAATTTTTTTGGCGCAACAGGTTATACATTTTTTTTCAAACTCGGATTTCGCAATGTGATAACATTTTCAAAATAGCATGGTTTAACACATGAGCTTTCTACTACGAGTATCGAATATGTCCTTGCAAAATGACACTCTTCTCATCGACAATATGGCTTTAGCAGGTCTCTGCGCCATTTGGCGCAACGGGTCAACTAGTATTTATAATAAACATGATTCGATATGAAATAAGTGATTGCCTACTTTCAAATTCAAAATATGTGGGGAATCAAGCCATGCATGCTATGCACAACCAATTAAAAAGGTGCAAGGATTGAAAAGTGGAAGGACGAAGAAGGGTACCTGTCAAGAAGCCAATGTCGCAACTGAAGCTCCTACACGGCTACACCCCTTGTCCAACTCCAGCCCCAAGAGAGGATTTTTTAAGGCGGCTCCTGAAACAAGTAACAGTAAATAACCTACCTTGGTAATATGCGTGTCGCACATGACAACACAAGGAAGCAGTATAATGGGCAAAGGGATCGAACCCTATGCAAGACCCACGGACGCCCAAAGGTTCATATAGGCAAGACAGGAGGACAAAGGAACTATGAAAGAAAAGCAAGCAAAGGCATCTTCGGAGTTACGAGAGGAGGCGACCGATTCATCCTGCATTACAGTATTATGGTGTCGTTGCCTCCACCTCCGCAGGCGAAGAAATGGAAGAAGAATAAACCAACGAACGCTGCAAGCCTGCAAGATAGGGAATTCAGAAATAGTAAAGGGGTTGCGGAGGAAGAGTACAGGGTGGGTGGATGGCAACGACGCCGATGCAGACACACAACAGAAGCTCGTCGACGGCGGAACGCGGGCGCATCAAAGAGGAAGGAACGTCGGCGCATCAAGGGACAAGAAAGGGCGGCGCAGAGGAATTGTTCAGCTGGATAAGAGGGATAGCGCTCGAACGTGTATGACGTGGGCTGCAACACCCAACTGGAAAGAAGTGGGCCATAGTTGGCCCGATTAAGGAGAGAAAACCCAGGTCTGTCTGCGGAGAAGCGGCCCGCGAGACGGCATTGTGAGGCGCGCAGGCAACCTGGGATGACCAGAATCGATCTGGACCACAGGTTCAAGGATCCAACGGTTGAGACAGTCAAATCACTATGGAGGCTCCTAGCTAGCCGTGTTATACTATTTTTCAATAAGATTAACTCCACGCTCATTGATTTGCATTCCAAATAGAAACAAGTATGTTTTTATTCTTCCCGCAATCACATACCCCAAACCCGCTACCAAATCATCCAACATTGATATGCAAGTTTTCTTAGCATCACATAAATCATGAAAAGCCTTTTCTCCATTCAGATATGACCTATTTCCTTCAGCACCAAAGAAAAATCCGATGAAAAACTAAAGTTTTGAAACATTCAACTAAACCCTACGATGCAGAGTAGACCCTAGGCGAACGAGCTTGGATTAGCCATGATTTGTAATAAAAACCAGTACTAAAGTAGTCAAAACACTCGCAATTGAGTTGCAAGTGGACCAAATCTACGGAGTTTGCCCGTCCTGCAGGAGGGGCCGTGCTCCGGCCATCGTATGCCCAATGCATGAATTGAAACCGGGCGACGAGAATGTCATTGCCATCCGTGCTATATCGCCCGCGCGAGAGACTCTCCGGTCACGCCACAACGACGATTATGTCACACCACTGCGCGACGTCGTCTTCCTTAAGTACGACGAAGGGGCATTTCGGTTGATAAAGGGCAATGAATGAATTTGCATTGTCACGACGGCCATATTGCAAAGTCGCAGTGTTGTCCGAAGTTGTGGGGCACGGGTTCATTACGTAGAAAGCGAGGGTTTTCCGCAAAACGGTCAGTCGCTCTCACGAGAGGGTGTTCGTGTCGGCAGAGCGTACTCATGACCGACCTTAGATATTACATATTCGTATATATAAGTATTGTATTGTAGTGTTTCTCAAGTTCGATGACGATTCTGTTACTCACCGACAAGTTAAAGGCTATAGGCCATTTTCATCAAAAGCATAAAAAATGTCTGTTATCTTTGTGAGAGTATACGATAGAAGGTGGTTTGTCTTAGCGTGGCTGCCTGAAATTGCAAAGAAAAATTTGTCAGGAAGGAAAACGAGGGCCAAATCAGTACTCCTCTTCCTTATTTCCACGTTTCTTCTTTTCTCGCTCCTCCACGCCTCTTCTCCCCCTCCTCGCACCCACCGCCCCGAGATCTCCCCTTTGCCTCCCCCTCTCCGGCAATGGCCTCCCCCGGACCAGCCCCCGCCGGCGAGCTCCTCCGCATCGACCCCATCGAGCTCCGCTTCCCCTGTACGCCCCCTTATCCCCCTCCCCCTATCTTTCCTCTCTGCGAAGAAGATCTCCTTTTTTGCTCTCTTCTTTCACCGTGGATCGATTGGTCTGTGATTCTCGTCTGTTGTTTTTGTTGAGCAGTTGAGTTGAAGAAGCAGATCTCCTGCTCGATGCAGCTGTCGAATCTCAGCGACGACTACATCGCCTTCAAGGTCCGTTGGTCCTTTCCAGAAATCTCTGGCTGATCTTTTTGTTCCGTACAGATCGTCCTGGAACCCTAGAACAGGAGCAGTTCCATGTGCGCTTTGATGCGTTGTACGTTTCGGTGTGGCATATCATCTATCTGCATGTCACAGCTGTTATTCGCGATTTTTTGTTTCCGTGAATCGTGTCTTTGGATTTGACCTGATCAGTGATCTCGAAAATTGTCTCTTATGATATGATGCCTAAGAATCAAATATAGTTTAGAGCTATTCTCTCTCAAACATAATCGCCGGTCATTCTTATGGTTTTTAAGTTGTTCAAGTCTGTATGTTGTTTGATTGTCTATACCTTGAATTTGATGGCATGCACCTTGGAGTTGGTTATGTTGTTGGCATATAGTGCCAACTACTATATCCTAATCATCGTCTGTATGGGTTGTTTAATTGTTGTCAAAATACAGCCCTCGGTGTGACTGTGGTATAGGTTTAGGACAGTACTACCGTGCGACACACTGTGCACCAAACACATCACCGTGGTATCATCCTGACTTGAATCATGACGCGTGATGTGTGTATGGCAGCCGAGTGATTGCACGGTTCAGAGCTGTTCGCGCTATGAGGCACGCATGCGGACGTTCGCGCACAACCGATTCCGTAGGTTTATTATTCTTGATTACTTTTGTGTACCTATGTTATTTAATTGTTTTCCTTGCCATTCGATCGTTAGAGGTGAAACCTTCCAGTGTATAACTGCATAATGACACTGAAATCGTTAGAACGGTTTGCAGTGGAATCACTTCAATCTAAGCTTGCAAGAAATCATGAACTCAAAGGGGCTGTATTGTGTTGTTTTATATTTCCTGTTCTCTTCATTGTCTCAGGTGAAAACTACAAGCCCAAAGAAATACTCTGTGCGGCCCAACACAGGGGTTGTCTTGCCACGATCTACATGCGATGTTGTTGGTTTGTGATCTTCAGATTTCCTCCCCCATTGTTCTTGATGTGATCAAGTTATTTTCTTTTTTGGTGATAATTGTGCATATATATATATTATTGCAGTGACAATGCAAGCACAGCGAGAAGTACCATCTGACATGCAGTGCAAAGATAAGTTCCTAGTCCAGAGCGTTGTCGCACCCTCTGGCATAAATGTGAAGGATGTTACAGGAGAGATGGTAATGCTTCCCTCTTAATATGTTTCTTAAGGAATCAAATGAGGCATTACTTATATGAGAATTAAGGCATTAGTCGATCGATTAACTTAGGAGCCGGAAAATCCTTGTTTCAGTTGTATCCTTTTTCTCCGTTGACTTTGGTGGTACACCTGTATTGATTGATTGGTCGTGTTGTTGAATGGCTTGCAGTTTATGAAGGAATCTGGAAATAAGATTGAAGAGATGAAATTACGTGTCACCTATGTTGCACCTCCACAGCCACCATCTCCAGTTCCTGAAGAATCCGAGGAAGGCTCCCCATCTAGGGTTGAATCAGAAAATGGAGATGGTCCTGCTGGGGGATTCACCAGGGTGAGTTGTCATGATTGTTGACCTTGCACCCACACGTTTAGCACCCCCCCCCCCCACCCCCTGTTGAGGGATAATTACTTGATTCTGTATTCATTGCAGGCACTGCGAGAACGCATTGAGCCCCAAGAAAAATCTTTAGAGGTCAGTTGTTATTCCAGTGTGTGATCCAATAATAAGTTCATCAATGATTTGTTGGCTCATAATTATGTTAGTTTCCTGAAATGGTTGTGGCCTTGCACATTATGTTACATTTGATTACTGGTATCTTGTATCATGGCAAGTTTCATGCGATTTTATTGGCTTCTCCTGTGATTTAGCTCTCCCCTCATCCTTTATTCCTACATAGGTGCAACCCACCACCTAATTTTCCTCTCCATGCAGCCATGCCACATCAACAAGTCATGCATGTGGTCATAAGTTACTTTTTTTGTATTAATCTATCCACGAAAAACTTGGCACCTCATCAAGTCACGCACGCCTTTTCTTTTGTGGGGAATCAAGCCATGCATGCCAGTCATAAGTTCGATCCAGAAGTTTCTCTTTTTATGCATCATTTTGTCACATACTTTGTGTGTTTTATTGTTTTTATAAAATGTAAACCTAGATTGTTTTTACATTTGCTTTTGCATTAGTTTTAGTTGTTTCTGTAGCACCTAAGTTATGCATTTGTTTTAACAAGGTTCCTGCAGAAACGCGCGGGGTATCATCTAGTTTCTTTAATAATGGCTATGGGTTTAGTATGTCGTAATATGAAATATCTTACATTCTCAAATTTGTTTTGCAGGCTGGAGCTTTGATCTCCAAGTTGACCGAAGAAAAGAATTCTGCAATTCAACAGAACCATAAAATTAGACAGGAACTTGTGAGTGCAGTATTGCATGCTATCTTTCTAGATATAGTACTGTGGCTTCATAGTGGAACCTTTATCTGAAGTTTTGGAACTTATCTAATACTAAGCACCTACTAGATGCCACCATCTATGATCATCTGAAATTTAAGAATCTAAATTCAATTGGTGCTAGAGGAACTTAAAAGTATAAAGCTGCTGTGAATGCTTTAGTTTTCTTCTTCTCCCTATCATTTTCTGTTTTGAAAATTTTCACCCTTCTTGTTTCCTTGTGATGTATTGGGCATTTTTACTTGAGGACCAAACCAACAGAGTTATTACATTAAAGTAGTAATATGGAACTATCTTGAAGCTCAAAAGGCACCTAACTGTCGCTTTCTGCATTAGGAATAACAATAGCAATGGATGTACCTGTTTATTCTCAAATTGATGAAAATGAAAGCTCCATAGTTGAAACTGTAAATAAATGAAACATGCCTGGTGACTTCTGACTTGTCACAAGACTGGCTGTTGATCCCAAGCTAGTCAACACTGAATTGTTTTAAGTTGCTGTTCCCATGCCAAAGAACTTCTACAAGACATTTTTCCAAAAGAACACTACTGGCCTGTTTGGTTCCCAGCCTAAGGTTGCCATGCCTAACCTTAGTCATGCCACAACATCTTAGGCTTGTGTTTGGTTCATTGCCACACTTGTGGCTTGCCACACTTTTCTAGTGATATGGTCCACATGTCATAGACTCAATTTTTTGCCAAATCTTGCCACACTTGTGGTGGCCATTTTGTTAGCCACACTTTTTGTGGCAGCTACATTTTGCCTAAGGTTAGTTATGGCAAAGTTAGTCATGAACCAAACAGGTTATACATCCAGAGCAATCTGCATATATATGCTGTTTGTTTTTTGCTACCTCAGCTCGATACTAGTCATGCTGGAGAATCTTCAGCTCCAACATAACATTTCAAAGATTTCCTTTCCAATTTATGTATTCTGAAGATTAAAACGTCAATTGCTTGGGTTTTTCTCTACTGCTGAGTAATTTTTGGTTTCTGTATTTCAACCTGAAACCGGGCTCTGTCTTCGATATTTTGATTAAAATCTTCACTATACAAATTCATAAATGAGGTATTTACAGTCCTTGATGTACAGAGGGAGCCAGAATAGTTTCCACTATAAGCCACCCAAATAACCACTTGCCCAACTTCCACACTTCTGGAACCTCACTAGTACTTCTAGCAAACCACCCTTGATGTCAGTGTAAGAAACCACTATAAGTGCATTGCTACTGAACTACTCAAATCCTTGTTAGGAAAGGTGAACTGAAATAATGAAATTGCATACTCCCACAATCTAGGGCGCGCTTGATTTTGCACGGTCTTTAATGCGCAACTTTGACAACTTGATATATAATAAAGTGTATGGATTGGGCATGTATAAATAGTATCGTTGTATTTGTGTTGCAAAATAGTTTCATTTCATGCATCTTTATACCAATTCTGTAGACATACTATAAGTGAAAATCATAGTCGAAACTGTGTCGAAGACCAAAAAAAGTCAAACTGAGAGATGCAGGAGTTTTAAGGATCATTTAGAAGTGGATAGGAACTTCTGAGCTCATGTCTAACATCTTGGTTGTAAGAAATAGGTTCGTTCAATGAAATGGTCATTTGTTTGTGTCGTTTTAGATTATTGCATGCTAATATGAACAATCCTTTTAAGAACTTGAGCATGGCAAATAAAAGAAATAGTGGTGCATCGATGAAGCCAATAGACAGCTAGATGAACCTCATGTCGCTAGGCAATATAATTGTATATATAGTGATGCCTACCTAAAATATAGACTCTGCATACTATTCTTCTATCTAGTACTAAAGCTAATAGAAGAAGAGAGATATTTGTCTGAAACAATTTATATTTACTACTTTTCTGTCACGAATCTGTGATTCACTTTTATCATGTTTTTCTGTTTATCACAGGATATGATGAGACGGGAAGTCAGCAAGAGGCGCGGTGGAGGGTTTTCCTTTGTAATTGTCATAATTGTAGCTTTGATCGGGATCTTCCTGGGCTACATGATGAAGTCATAATTCTTTTCATCCGTATCACTTGACCGTATCGAAGGGAACTGGACTTGCTAGTCATGTTTGGGAACTTGAAAAGATCATTCGAGATCAAATGTCTTCAAGTTCTCCTTTATGTTTTGTCAATATAGGAGTACATGTGTGAGAAATATTGAGCTAGTTTAAGCTTCTTTTGTTGTTAATTTCATTGGTGAGTTGTGCGCTATGATGACGCTGTAACTTGGAAAATGCATCAATTGCTTTTGTTCACAGTTAGACCTGTACTGTGAAATTGTCAGTCCATAGTTGAATGTGTGTCCCATTTGGAAAGGTAAATCTGATTTGTGTTGCAGTAATTTGCTATTCTAGTTTGTGGAAGAACTGGATTTTCCCCTCTTTATACTCTGTTTGGAATATATGGTGCATTTTGACATGTTCAAGTTTTCATCAATGATTAATAAAAAGATGCCATATTTCTTAACCAAGCGGGTATGCGGGAGGAAGCGCCAAACCTGTTTTCATTTGTCTACATGTTTATGAGCTCGCACAAATCTATAGAAGAGTATATCAACGTCTACAACACCAAATTATTTTCATTTGAAATATCATAAAATACATTTTTCATATCCTTCTTTTGAACACTTCATATCTATATTTAGTGTTGTCGATATTTGCATATTTTTCTATAGACTTGGTCTAGCTTAGGTTGACTGTCTATTTCACAGTCGATTGAAAAACAATTCAGTTTCATTCGAATTTTCCAGCCAATGAAAATTTAACAGGTGTATTTTTTGTCCCTTGTATGTATGTGCTTAAACTGTCCTGAGTCAAGAGTTGGTATGGATGCGGGTTGGACTGGACCCATTTGCACTCATGACAAGCACGTGGTAAACCTTGAAATTACAGTAAGAAAACCTTGGAATTACAGTAATAAAACCTAGGAATTATAGTAGCACCTGTCATCTACAGATTATACAGAAACAACTGAACCAAAATACACACTGCCTATCATACAGATGACTACACACTGAAGCAACATACACACAGCCCTATCCATAGTTCAACATCTCACCGATGCAAAAAGGCCTTCTTCTCCTCATTGTTGTTTCGCAGTCTGAAAAAAGGATCAAACAAGAAAATAGACCAATCATGAAGATATACAACAAAAAGAGAAGCAATTCACACTGACCCAAAAAGCTGAGAATACATATTACAACATACAGTTAATGATGCAGACGAGTGCAGTAATTAAGCAACTTTCAGCCAAAAGTAGAACTGAAAAAAGGAATTCATGAGCCTCTTTACTGTAAATTTAAAGTATAAAGATAGAAGTTCTTTATCAACAAAGAAATCAGTAACTAGAATTTATGCATGCCGTTGAACTCACTGAAAAGCATATCATTGGCATACTTTATCCTTAAGTTGGGAATGACAGGGTGAGAAGTGCATGGATGAACCCGGATACATATGAACCCACTTTGAAAAACACATTTCTAAATTCTAAAAGAATATGAAAAAAATTTGCACGGGTACGTCTCCATGTTCTATGTGCGTGCATAAAGTTTCACAGAAAAATAACTTTTTTCGTGGCCTGTGCAAAAAGACAAAAAATTATGTCGTGAAACACTATTTAGAAGCACTGAAATTTGTCTTTTTTGCAGAGGCAAAACAAAAAGACATTTTTTCATAAAACTTTGTGCCGCGTACACACATTTGCGAACATGTATGCGTGATATTTTCTTTTGATTTTTTGACATTTTAAAACGTGCTTAAAATGCATTTTATGAAAAGTGGGTGCATATGCCCATGGGTTCAGATGGTGCCCTCTCAGGACAGGGCTGGAAAAATGGTTATCAACTAGAGTCCTTGTGGTCCTCACTTCGATAAACATGAATAAAGGAAGAAAAACAAAAATACCAACAATGTAAATAAGGAAAATCAGGTCAGCCATAGTAAAAAACAAATTACCTATTGGTCTGGTTGGGAACAGCTAGGAAGACATCATCAATTTTATCAAAATCAATTCATTTCCTCAACATGGGAGTAATAAAAGTATCCCAAAATCCTATGAAGTTTGTAATCTGTTCAAATAAAAGAAAACACAAGAGATAAATCTTAAAAGATAACAACACAGTGCTTTCAAAAAGGAAACTAATTTATAAACAAATTGATTAAAACAATGTACTATGGATCGTGAATCTGCAAGTGAAATTCAGAATGCTCATTAAAAGCCAGATCAAGGAAAGCTAAGGCTCTTTCCTTAAAACAAACCATGAAAGAAAACCAATGCTTTCGAATGGTTATAGGGAAGCACAGCTGCAACGTGGAAGAAAAATATGAAGAAAAATGTATATAGAGGAAATAAAAAATAAATGCACCTAGGAAGTACAGCTGTAAATGTATCGTCATTACCAAGCCAGATCAACAGAGATTTGAGGGAGATGCTTGCAGAGAGGGAAGGAGGGACAACCGCAACAAGAAATTTGGGGAGAACTATAGAAGATCATACAAGAGACGATCCACAGATCAGAAATCTTTCAATTCCAACTTCTTTTCTCATGCCTAGTGAATTTCTTTGAGATCGAAGGACCTGTAAAATCACAAGGCAGAAAAGCACAGATCATAAATCCTTTCTATTCCACATAGTGTATCACACAGAGCACTGTAGTTAAAATTAAAGAAACTGGTCAATTTTGTTTCGAAAGCATGATGGCAAAGAATTTAAATTTACAGTAGCAAAAATACTGAAATTACTATTATCAAGTTGCTGAAAATAGTAGGCAAGCAGAATTTCCTGTGCACAGCGAAGTTTCTGACACAAAGGTAGATTCAGTATATTTTGAGTGTGTGATTAGATGCAACATTATTCAACAAAGACAGTGTGATTTAAAGTCTAATTACCAATGTAATTATACTGAAATTATACTGAATGTAAATACAGTAAATATCCCAGTATAATTATTGTAAATATTGCACTGTGATTACCCCTGGAAATTACACCATAACAACACTGTAAAATATAGTTAAATTGCACAGTAATTACAGTAAAATGGCACTATGATTTACATTGTAATTATCCTGAAAAATACACTGCGGTTACTCTGAAATTCCACTGTAAGAACACTATAATTACAATGTAATTTCAGAGGAAATTACACTGTAATTAAAATGGAATTACAGTCATGAAGCTGCTGTAAACTTAGATGCAACACTACCTAAAACATAGAAAAAGAAAAGAAAAGGGTATACAATGGATGCAAATACTACCCAACTAAGACAAACCACGCAGAAAAAGGTTCTAAAATGCTTGAAGACACAACATAGACAAACCCAACTAAGACAAACCACGCAGAAAAAGGTTCTAAAATACTTGAAGACACAACATAGACAAACCGCAAAAATTACTTTAATTGAATTGAAAATTTCATTGTGATCTAGTGTAACTAAACTGAAAATAGCACTGCAATTGCAGTGATTGTAAACTAAAATCACAGAAGTTACAGTAGACATTGCACTGTGATTACCTCTGGAAATTACACTGTAATCACAGTGCCACTTGCCTATATATTTCAGAGGAAATTACACTGTAATTAAAATGAAACTACAGTAACGAATTTGATGCGATTGCTACCTAATAACGCAGGCCACTACATCTAACAAAAAAAAGATAGCGGAATCAGACGTCCAGACGAACAGATAAGAAAGTCGACAGGGGAATCGGATGCACCGCTACATCCATGCATCTACCACTGCAAGTGCAACAAAATCGCAAGCCAAATCCACATCTACGAATGCACATACACATACATCTACATCAAACAACAGGGTAATCAAATCAAACAACTAGATCTAGAAGAAATACAACGGGGAAAGGGACAACAACCGAAGCGAGGAGGCACTGGAGCAGAAATCAACCTGAAGAAAGAAGAGGGGGAGCCGATCAGAATCTCCATGGACGATGAGGCTGAAGGAAATATGCCCTAGAGGCAATAATAAAGTTATTATTTATTTCCTTATATCATGATAAATGTTTATTATTCATGCTAGAATTGTATTAACCGGAAACATAATACTTGTGTGAATACATAGACAAACAAAGTGTCACTAGTATGCCTCTACTTGACTAGCTCGTTAATCGAAGATGGTTATGTTTCCTAATCATAAACAAAAGAGTTGTTATTTGATTAACGGGATCACATCATTAGGAGAATGATGTGATTGACATGACCCATTTCATTAGCTTAGCACCCGATCGTTTAGTATGTTGCTATTGCTTTCTTCATGACTTATACATGTTCCTATGACTATGAGATTATGCAACTCCCGTTTGCCGGAGGAACACTTTGTGTGCTACCAAACGTCACAACGTAACTGGGTGATTATAAAGGAGCTCTACAGGTGTCTCCAAAGTTACATGTTGGGTTGGCGTATTTCGAGATTAGGATTTGTCACTCCGAATGTCGGAGAGGTATCTCTGGGCCCTCTCGGTAATGCACATCACTTAAGCCTTGCAAGCATTGCAACTAATGAGTTAGTTGCGGGATGATGTATTACGGAACGAGTAAAGAGACTTGCCGGTAACGAGATTGAACTAGGTATTGGATACTGACGATCGAATCTCGGGCAAGTAACATACCGATGACAAAGGGAACAACGTATGTTGTTATGCGGTCTGACCGATAAAGATCTTCGTAGAATATGTAGGAGCCAATATGGGCATCCAGGTCCCGCTATTGGTTATTGACCGGAGACGTGTCTCGGTCATGTCTACATTGTTCTCGAACCGTAGGGTCCGCACGCTTAAGGTTTCGATGACAATTATATTATGAGTTTATGAGTTTTGATGTACCGAAGGAGTTCGGAGTCCCGGATGAGATCGGGGACATGACGAGGAGTCTCGAAATGGTCGAGACGTAAAGATCGATATATTGGACGACTATATTCGGACATCGGAAAGGTTCCGAGTGATTCTGGTATTTTTCGGAGTACCGGGTAGTTGCGGGAGAAGCAATGGGCCTTGATGGGCTTTAGTGGGAAGAGGAGAAAGGGCCAAGGGGCTGCTGCGCCCCCCTCCCCTCTAGTCCGAATTGGACTAGGGAAAAGGGGGCCGGCCACCTTTCCTTCTCCTCCACTTCCTTCTCCCTTCCTCCCCTCTTGGTGGACTCCTACTAGGACTTGGAGTCCTAGTAGGACTCCACATCCTGGCCACACCAAGCCTTGGCCGGCCTCCTCCTCCTCCATCCTTTATATACTGAGGCAAGGGGCACCCCATGGACACACAAGTTGATCTTCGTGATCGTTCCTTAGCCGTGTGCGGTGCTCCCCTCCACCATATTCCACCTCGGTCATATTGTAGCGGTGCTTAGGCGAAGCCCTGCGATGGTAGAACATCAAGATCGTCACCACGCCGTCGTGCTGACGGAACTCCTCCCCGACGCTTTGCTGGATCGGAGCCCGGGGATCGTCATCGAGCTGAACGTGTGCCAAGAACTCGGAGGTGCCGAAGTAACGGTGCTTGGATCGGTCGAACCATGGAGACGTACGACTACATCAACCAAACGCTTCCGTTGTCGATCTACATGGTACGTAGATCACACTCTCCCCTCGTTGCTATGCATCACATGATCTTGCATGTGCGTAGGAAATTTTTTGAAATTACTACGTTCCCCAACAGTGGTATCAGAGCCTAGGCTTTATATGTTGATGTTATATGCACGAGTAGAACACAAGTGAGTTGTGGGCGATATAAGTCATACTGCTTACCAGCATGTCATACTTTGGTTGGCGGTATTGTTGGACGAAGCGGCCCAGACCGACATTACGCGTACGCTTACGCGAGACCGGTTCTCCCGACGTGCTTTGCACACAGGTGGCTTGCGGGTGACAGTTTCTCCAACTTTAGTTGAATCGAGTGTGGCTATGCCCGGTCCTTGCGAAGGTTAAAACAGCACCAACTTGACAAACTATCGTTGTGGTTTTGATGCGTAGGTAAGATTGGTTCTTGCTTAAGCCCGTAGCAGCCACGTAAAACTTGCAACAACAAAGTAGAGGACGTCTAACTTGTTTTTGCAGGGCATGTTGTGATGTGATATGGTCAAGACATGATGCTAAATTTTATTGTATGAGATGATCATGTTTTGTAACCGAGTTATCGGCAACTGGCAGGAGCCATATGGTTGTCGCTTTATTGTATGCAATGCAATCGCGCTGTAATGCTTTACTTTATCACTAAACGGTAGCGATAGTCGTGGAAGCACAAGCTTGGCGAGACGACAACGATGCTACGATGGAGATCAAGGTGTCACGCCGGTGACGATGGTGATCACAACGGTGCTTCGGAGATGAAGATCACAAGCACAAGATGATGATGGCCATATCATATCACTTATATTGATTACATGTGATGTTTATCTTTTATGCATCTTATCTTGCTTTGATTGACGGTAGCATTATAAGATGATCTCTCACTAATTATGAAGAAGTGTTCTCCCTGAGTATGCACCGTTGCGAAAGTTCTTCGTGCTGAGACACCACGTGATGATCGGGTGTGATAGGCTCTACGTTCAAATACAACAGGTGCAAAACAGTTGCACACGCGGAATACTCAGGTTATACTTGACGAGCCAAGCATATACAGATATGGCCTCGGAACACGGAGACCGAAAGGTCGAGCGTGAATCATATAGTAGATATGATCAACATAAAGATGTTCACCAATGAAACTACTCCATCTCACGTGATGATCGGACATGGTTTAGTTGATTTGGATCACGTAATCACTTAGAGGATTAGAGGGATGTCTATCTAAGTGGGAGTTCTTAAGTAATATGATTAAATTGAACTTAAATTTATCATGAACTTAGTCCTGGTAGTATTTTGGAAATTATGTTGTAGATCAATAGCTCGCGTTGTTGCTTTCATATGTTTATTTTGATATGTTCCTAGAGAAAATTGTGTTGAAAGATGTTAGTAGCAAAGATGCGGATTGGATCCGTGATCTGAGGTTTATCCTCATTGCTGCACAGAAGAATTATGTCCTTGATGCACCACTAGATGACAGACCTATTGTAGGAGCAGATGCAGACATTATGAACGTTTGGCTAGCTCAATATGATGACTACTTGATAGTTTAGTGCACCATGCTTAACGGCTTAGAATCGGGACTTCAAAGACGTTTTGAACGTCATGGACCATATGAGATGTTCCAGGAGTTGAAGTTAATATTTCAAGCAAATACCCGAGTTGAGAGATATGAAGTCTCCAACAAGTTCTATAGCTAAAAGATGGAGGAGAATCGCTCAACTAGTGAGCATGTGCCCAGATTGTCTGGGTACTACAATCGCTTGAATCAAGTGGGAGTTAATCTTCCAGATAAGATAGTGATTGACAGAATTCTCTAGTCACCATCACCAAGTTAGTAGAACTTCGTGATGAACTATAGTATGCAAGGGATGACGAAAACGAATCCCGAGCTTTTCATGATGATGAAATCGATGAATGTAGAAATCAAGAAAGAGCATCAAGTGTTGATGGTTGACAAGATCACTAGTTTCAAGAAAAGGGCAAAGGGAAGAAGGGGAACTTCAAGAAGAACGGCAAGCAAGTTGCTGCTCAAGTGAAGAAGCCCAAGTCTGGTCCTAAGCCTGAGACTAAGTGCTTCTACTGCAAAGGGACTGGTCACTGGAAGCGAAACTGCACCAAGTATTTGGCGGATAAGAAGGATGGCAAAGTGAACATAAGTATATTTGATATACATGTTATTGATGTGTACTTTACTAGTGTTTATAGCAACCCCTCAGTATTTGATACTAGTTCAGTTGCTAAGATTAGTAACTCGAAACGGGAGTTGCAGAATAAACAGAGACTAGTTAAGGGTGAAGTGACGATGTGTGTTGGAAGTGGTTCCAAGATTGATATGATCATCATCGCACACTCCCTATACTTTCGGGATTAGTGTTGAACCTGAATAAGTGTTATTTGGTGTTTGCGTTGAGCATGAATATGATTTGATCATGTTTATTGTAATACGGTTATTCATTTAAGTAAGAGAATAAATTGTTGTTCTGTTTACATGAATAAAACCTTATATGGTTACACACCCAATGAAAATAGTTCGTTGGATCTCGATTGTAGTGATACACATAATCATAATATTGAAACCAAAAGATGCAAGTTAATAATGATAGTGCAACTTATTTGTGGCACTGCCGTTTAGGTCATATTGGTGTAAAGCGCATGAAGAAACTCCATGCTGATGGGATTTTGAAATCACTTGATTATGAATCACTTGGTGCTTGTGAACCATGCCTTATGGGCAAGATGACTAAAGACTCCGTTCTCCGGAACAATGGAGCGAGCAACTGACTTATTGGAAATAATACATACTGATGTATGCGATCCGATGAGTGTTGAAGCTCACGGCGGGTATCGTTATTTTCTGACCTTCACATATGATTTGAGCAGATTTGGGTATATCTGCTTGATGAAACATAAGTCTGAAACATTTGAAAAGTTCAAAGAATTTCAGAGTGAAATGGAAAATCATCGTGACAAGAAAATAAAAGTTTCTACGATATGATCGCAGAGGTAAAACATTTGAGTTACGAGTTTGGTCTTCAATTAAAACAATGTGAAATAGTTTCACTACTCACGCCACCTGGAACACCATAGTGTAATGGTGTGTCCGAACGTCATAACCGTACTTTATTAGATATAGTGCGATCTATGATGTCTCTTATCGATCTACCACTATCGTTTTGGGGTTATGCATTAGAGACAGCTGCATTCACGTTAAATAGGGCACCATCTAAGTCCGTTGAGACGACAACAATCTGAACTGTGGTTTGGCAAGAAACCAAAGTTGTTGTTTCTTAAAGTTTGGGGTTGTGATGCTTATATGAAAAAGTTTCATCCTAATAAGCTCAAACCCAAATCGGAGAAATATGTCTTCATAGAATACCCAAAGGAGACTGTTGGGTACACCTTCTATCACAAATCCGAAGGCAAGACTTTTGTTGCTAAATTCGGAGTTTTTCTAGAGAAGGAGTTTCTCTTGAAAGAAGTGAGTGGGAGGAAAGTAGAACTTGATGAGGTAACTGTACCTGCTCCCTTATTGGAAAGTAGTTCATCACAGAAATCTGTTCCTGTGACTACTACACCAATTAGTGAGGAAGCTAATGATGATGATCATGTAACTTCAGATCAAGTTACTACCAAATCTCGTAGGTAAACCAGAGTGAGATCCGCACCAGAGTGGTACGGTAATCCTGTTCTGGAAGTCATGTTACTAGACCATGACGAACTTGCGAACTATGAGGAAGTGATGATGAGCCCAGATTCCGCGAAATGGTTTGAGGCCATGAAATCTGAGATATGATCCATGTATGAGAATAAAGTATGGACTTTGGTTGACTTGCCCGATGATTGGCAAGCCATAGAAAATAAATGGATCTTCAAGAGGAAGACGGACGCTGATAGTAGTGTTACTATCTACAAAGCTAGAATTGTCGCAAAAGGTTTTCGACAAGTTCAAGGTGTTGACTACGATGAGATTTTCTCACTCGTATCTATGCTTAAGTCTGTCCGAATCATGTTAGCAATTGCCGCATTTTATGAAATCTGGCAAATGGATAAACAAAACTGCATTCCTTAATGGATTTACTAAAGAAGAGTTGTATACAATGCAACTAGAAGGTTTTGTCGATCCTAAAGGTGTTAACTAAATATGCAAGCTCCAGCGATCCATCTATGGACCGGTGCAAGAATCTCGAAGTTGGAATATACGCTTTGATAAGTTGATCAAAGCATATAGTTTTATACAGACTTGCGGTGAAGCATGTATTTACAAAAAAGTGAGTGGGAGCACTACAACATTTCTGATAAGTATATGTGAACAACATATTGTTGATCGGAAATAATGTATAATTTTCTGGAAAGCATAAAGGAATATTTGAAAGGAGTTTTTCAAAGAAAGACCTTGGTAAAGCTGCTTACATATTGAGCATCAAGATCTATAGAGATAGATCAAGACGCTCGATAAGTTTTTCAATGAGTACATACCTTGACAAGATTTTGAAGTAGTTCAAAATGGAACAGTCAAAGAAAGAGTTCTTGCCTGTGTTGCAAGGTGTGAAATTGAGTAAGACTCAAAGCCCGACCACGGCAGAAGATAGAAATAGAATGAAAGTCATTCCCTATGCCTCAGCCATAGGTTCTATAAAGTATGCCATGTTGTGTACCAGATCTATTGTATACCCTACACTGTGTTAAGCAAGGGAGTACAATAGTGATATAAGAGTAGATCACTGGACATCGGTCAAAATTATCCTTAGTGGAATAAGGAAATATTTCTCAATTATGGAGGTGACAAAAAGGTTCGTCGTAAAAAGTTACGTCGATGCAAGTTTTGACACAGATCTGGATGACTCTAAGTCTCGATCTAGATACATATTGAAAGTGGGAGCAATTAGCTAGAGTAGCTCCGTGCAGAGCATTGTTGACATAAATATTTGCAAAATACTTACGGATCTGAATGTGATAGACCCGTTGACTAAGATTCTCTCACAAGCAAAACATGATCACACCTTAGTACTCCTTGGGTGTTAATCACATAGCGATGTGAACTAGATTACTGAATCTAGTGAACCCTTTGGGTGTTGATCACATATCGATGTGAACTATGGGTGTTAATCACATGGTGATGAACTATTGCTGTTAAATCATATGGCGATGTGAACTAGATTATTGACTCTAGTGCAAGTGGGAGACTGAAGGAAATATGCCCTAGAGGCAATAATAAAGTTATTATTTATTTCCTTATATCATGATAAATGTTTATTATTCATGCTAGAATTGTATTAACCGGAAACATAATACTTGTGTGAATACATAGACAAACAAAGTGTCACTAGTATGCCTCTACTTGACTAGCTCGTTAATCGAAGATGGTTATGTTTCCTAACCATAAACAAAAGAGTTGTTATTTGATTAACGGGATCACATCATTAGGAGAATGATGTGATTGACATGACCCATTTCATTAGCTTAGCATCCGATCGTTTAGTATGTTGCTATTGCTTTCTTCATGACTTATACATGTTCCTATGACTATGAGATTATGTAACTCCCGTTTGCCGGAGGAACACTTTGTGTGCTACCAAACGTCACAACGTAACTAGGTGATTATAAAGGAGCTCTACAGGTGTCTCCAAAGGTACATGTTGGGTTGGCGTATTTCGAGATTAGGATTTTTCACTCTGAATGTCGGAGAGGTATCTCTGGGCCCTCTCGGTAATGCACATCACTTAAGCCTTGCAAGCATTGCAACTAATGAGTTAGTTGCGGGATGATGTATTACAGAACGAGTAAAGAGACTTGCCGGTAACGAGATTGAACTAGGTATTGGATACTCACGATCGAATCTCGGGCAAGTAACATACCGATGACAAAGGGAACAACGTATGTTGTTATGCGGTCTGACCGATAAAGATCTTCGTAGAATATGTAGGAGCCAATATGGGCATCCAGGTCCCGCTATTGGTTATTGACCGGAGACGTGTCTCGGTCATGTCTACATTGTTCTCGAACCGTAGGGTCCGCACGCTTAAGGTTTCGATGATAGTTATATTATGAGTTTATGAGTTTTGATGTACCGAAGGAGTTCGGAGTCCCGGATGAGATCGAGGACATGACGAGGAGTCTCGAAATGGTCAAGACGTAAAGATCGATATATTGGACGACTATATTCGGACATCGGAAAGGTTCCGAGTGATTCGGGTATTTTTCGGAGTACCGGGTAGTTGCGGGAGAAGCAATGGGCCTTGATGGGCTTTAGTGGGAAGAGGAGAAAGGGCCAAGGGGCTGCTGCGCCCCCCCTCCCCTCTATTCCGAATTGGACTAGGGAAAAGGGGGCCGGCCACCTTTCCTTCTCCTCCACTTCCTTCTCCCTTCCTCCCCTCTTGGTGGACTCCTACTAGGACTTGGAGTCCTAGTAGGACTCCACATCCTGGCCGCACCAAGCCTTGGCCGGCCTCCTCCTCCTCCATCCTCTATATACTGAGGCAAGGGGCACCCCATGGACACACAAGTTGATCTTCGTGATCGTTCCTTAGCCGTGTGCGGTGCCCCCCTCCAGCATATTCCACCTCGGTCATATTGTAGCGGTGCTTAGGCGAAGCCCTGCGACGGTAGAACATCAAGATCGTCACCACGCCGTCGTGCTGACGGAACTCCTCCCCGACGCTTTGCTGGATCGGAGCCCGGGGATCGTCATCGAGCTGAACGTGTGCCAAGAACTCGGAGGTGCCGGAGTAACGGTGCTTGGATCGGTCGAACCGTGGAGACGTACGACTACATCAACCAAACGCTTCCGTTGTCGATCTACATGGTACGTAGATCACACTCTCCCCTCGTTGCTATGCATCACATGATCTTGTGTGTGCGTAGGAATTTTTTTGAAATTACTACGTTCCCCAATAGAGGCAATCACCAAGAGGTGCCTCCTTCGCTCCGCTGCTTTAAGAGCATCTCCCCAACAGGCTCCCCAGTGCTAGCGCCGGTGGCGATGTAGCGACCCGACCCGAATGGATCAAGTCTCTGTGCTTAGGTGTCATCCCTGGATCGGTATGCTGACACACACAGTACTCGAAGGATTTATAACAGAGGGAAATCACATGTATAAAGTAACGTAAATACTATTACCTCAATCCAAATAGCGGAAGCAACAAGGTTGTGGATTCCCATCAACACCAACGGCAAAGTTGAGTGTAGAAACCGTAACCCTAACGTATCACTTACTCGTCGTAAGAAACCTGCAACATGAGACGTTGCAGCCCGAAACAGGTCAGTACATTGAATGTACTGGCAAATTCACACCATAGAGAATGATGAACAATGGCTATGACTATATGCATATCTGGCTGGTGGAAAAGCTCTATGGTTATAAGGTTTTTGCGTAAAGCCAATTTTTCCCTACTGTAAAGGAATAAATTTATTTAACTATCATGGTGGTTGTGTAACATTGAGAATGGTTGACAGCATTCTCAATCCCAATTAAAAATAATTAAAACCCAACAACATTAATTAGAAGTAACATGTTGAGATTCACATGATATTCAAGTACTAGATACTCAAGATGTCCATAACCGGGGACACGGCTAATCATGATTAGTTTGTACACTCTGCAGAGGTTTACGCACTTTTCCCCACAAGACTCGATCACCTCCGTTTGGTTTCTCGCACTACAGGGTGTTTGAGAAGACGGATGACCGAGACACAGTCTTTCAGAAGTGCTAGCACCTTACGATTGGGTAGACCGGTACACCTACATCCCCTACATCTGCTAGTCTACCACTGTAAGAGTTCGCACAACTTAGTCAACTATGCCAGAGCCCATAATGGCTTGTGGCTGCACACGGAAGTTTCTAGCATGAAAGATCTTATGATCCCTTTGAGCCTGGGTGGCGGTCCAAAAAAACAGGCAAGTCCTGATAGACATCAGGTGCCTCAATCCACCCAGATGTGTGTTTAAGTTGACACCTTAGATAAACCAATAAAATTATCAACTCACATCTGTCATGGATATCACTCACCCAATCCACGTCTACTAGCATAGCATGGCATAATAAGCAAACGTAGAAGTAACTCCCAAAGGTTTCATAATAATACAGGTGATAGGTACTACCTCATCTACTTCCCATCCCACGGTTTAATTAGATCCTAATCATGCAATGTGTGAGGATTGATCTAATGCAATAAAACATGGGTTGTAGAAAAGGTATGATCAAAGTGTGAACTTGCCTGCAAGGTTGATGAAGATGATTCGCACTCAAAATCTCTTGATAGATCTACTCGTCACACTCCGGTCAATCTATCGTAAGCAAGCAATAGTAACCACACAATAAGTACTCATCTAATGCACAAGTAAAACTCGAACGAGAGAACGAACCAGAAAGTTCAACTTAAGAACTCCGGTTGCAAAGAGAGAATGAACCGAACAAACGACGGAAAACAAACGGCGGAAGAAAACAACTCGGTTCTAGCAAGTTGAAACTACGTCAAATTTTACCATAGCAAAAACTTGTTCAAGTTGATTAGACGGAACGGCGGTTTTGAGAGGAAACTCCAGGCGCTTGAATCACCTGATTCCGATAAACGGGCGAGAAGATAAACTAGAATGAAGATCGGATCTGAGATCACGATCGCGGAATAAATCCGACGAAAAGAAAACGAAGAACGGTTAAACGAACGGACATCGTTAACCGGGAAAGAATCGGTGATCACGTTCGTTGAGATGAACGGTCTAAAAGAAGAACAAAAACCGATCTAGGGTTTTCGGAGAAGAAACCGAAAAAGAAAACGGAAAACCGATCTAGGGTTTCGGAAAAGAAACCGAAACGAAGAATCGGAGAGAAAAACCGGAAAAGAAAACCGGAACGGTTTCTTTTAAAAGAACCGAACCGCGGGGAAGAAAAAGAGAGGCGCGGGGCTACCTCCGGCGAGGCGGGGCGAACGGTGGCGACGGCGGCGTGCTGGGGCGGCGGCGGCGCTATAGGGGCGGCGGCGGCGCTAGGGCACAAGGGCGGCGGCGCGGGTGTGGGGTGGCGCGACGCTAGGGCACAAGGGCGGCGACGCGGGTGTGGGGTGGCGCGGCGCTAGGGCACAAGGGCGGCGGCGCGGGTGTGGGGTGGCGCGGCTTGGGGAGGAGAGGGGGTTTGGGTTTTTTGTGTGAGGAGAGGGGGGGTCTATGGGGGTATTTATATAGGTGAGAGGGGGGTTTACTTGGGGTAGGGGGCAAGAAAAAGAGAGGAAAAAGGAAAACGAAACAAAGGAAAAAAAGGGCTAGCCTAGAGTCTTTCTAGGACTCGGCTAAGGCAAGAGGCGGCGGCCTGGCTGGCTCCTGTGCCAGGCGCGCGGCGCACGGGAGGCTGGGCGCAGCGGCTGGCTGGGCCTTGGTCCGGCTGGCCTGCTGGAAAGTTTTTTTAACGGTTTCGCGCGCAGCAAAACTCAGAAAAGAAAATCTAAACGGGCTCCAAAATCACTAAAGTAAATTTTCCCCGACTCCTAAAAATGAGCCGAACAAAATGAACTTTTCTCCGGACCTAAAATGCAATTTTCGAAAACACGCATTTTTCCCTATCCAAAGAAAAACAAACAAACACCGGAAAACGAAATTTGATCTATTTATTAAATCTTCATTTTTCCTATATTTTGGGAAAGTCATATTATTCCCTCTCTTATATTTTTTTGACGTCGGAAAAATAATTGAAGATGAAATAAATAAATCAAATGATCCTTTTTTCCAATTCGAGAAAACTCTCAAATAAGAAAATAACGAAATCTCCAACTCTCTCCAAAGGTCCTTGAGTTGCGTGAAATTTCTAGGATCGACCAAAATGCAAGAAAATAGGATATGCATGATTATCTAATGTATAACATTCCAAATTGAAAATAAATTCAAAAGAGCTTTGAATTTAATTCTTTGAAACTCCCAACTCATATTTCATATAATTTGAAGAAGTCATTTTATCTTCTCTCGTGAAAATCTTTGAGTCGCATAAGGTTTCAGAATTGAAAAATATTTTCAAATGAAATTCAAATATTTTCAACAACCCTTTTCATTTAATTTAAATGGAAGAAGTCATATCATCTTCGCTCAAGGGTTTTGTGTTTGAAAAGCATTTGAATTCATAGAGATCAGAAAGCAAATATGAAAGTTTGGGAAAGTTCTTTTATTCCCTCTCATTTAACTTTCAAAAGTTTCGAATTCACTCACTTTCAGACAATCAATCAAACAATCAGTCAAATCTATCTATTTATTATAACATTCCAAAATTTAGAATTTTGGGATGTTACAAACCTACCACCCTTAAAATGAATCTCGTCCTCGAGATTTGGAGAGGCTAGCAAGAAAAGGTTAGGGTTTGGGGGTCTCCTCAAAATCCATTGATCATCATAGGGGTCTGGGGTGCTACCACCCTTAGAAGCATGGTTACTGTTCCATCGAAACTCATATACTTCATCCTTATTCTTGACAGTGTCGGTCTTCTCAGATCCTCGAGAAAATTCCTCCTCTGGGCTCTTCCAGTAGTGGCATAACCTTTTCCTCATTTCTTCTGTACTTTCATCCTGGTAAGGTTATTCCGAGATTGGGTCTTCTTAGCTGACGGGTCTGGCGCCATTACTAAACAACTATCGATACCTCATGGTGGTCAACAATTTATGGTTTCTCCTGCAGGAAATGGGTCTGGGTGATCCTCACCGTATTACCTACGGTTGGCAACAACTGCCGTGTACAAGGGAAAATTACGTATACCATTCTAAGGTTTAACAAGGTTTAATATCGTCGTCTCTCTACTATAGGCAAGTCACTCAGATTTACCATCCCATATATCAAGGCGAATAATAAGAGTAAGTCGGTATGGTGATCAATCCATCCCGCACCCAAATCATTACCTTGTATATAGTTTAGCGAATCTCGCATTCTAACACTCGGTCATCCTCACAAGCATTGCAGAAATTCTTTTGTCGACGAACCAAGTTCGGATAAATCCATAGATTCCGCAAGCCGAACAACCATCTATCGTTCCTTCACAACTCTCAGGTTTTGCGTAACTCCTATAAGATCGTCTATCGATAAGGGCATATCCTCTTCCAGGGTTTTTCCTTCAGCAAGAGTGTGCTTGCTTCTTGGCAGGTCCTGGGCCTGTAGGTTATGGCACACCTCATCACTTGTAGTCCTTGAACTTATCATCGGGCAACTGATCATTGTTCCAAATTCCTAGTATTCTTAAATCCATCCAATTGTACTATCTTCCTTCCTTCTATTGGCACCAAACCAAGACGGGAGTACTCAGACTTGTCATGGGGTTGCCATTTCTCCATATTACCCACATCATACCTCCTTTATATCCAATAGTACTTCATCTCTTCATCCTCGTGGGATTTCCCACATACCGAGGTAAAATGAATTCACTTCGTGGAACATCATTATCCTTTCCAGGGTCAAGTGTTCTTACAGGGGAATAGTGGCCATCTCTGCATGGCACTTCTTCAACTGGGAAACGTGAAACACATCTTGAACTCCTGACAGTCCTTCGGGTAACTCAAACTTGTAGGCCACTTCTCTCATACGCTCCAAAACTCGGTATGGTCCTACAAATCTCGGGGCTAACTGTCCCTTAACTCCAATCCGTTTAACTCCTCGCATAGGGGACATGTGAAGACATGCTCTGTCTTCCATTTCATAGGCTACCTCCTTGAGTTTTGAGTCTGCACAACTCTTCTGCCTGGACTGAGCTACCTTCAGTCTATCTTGAACATTCTCTTCTGACTCCTTGATCACATTTGATCCAAACAACTGACGGTCTCCAACATTCATCCCACATAATCTTGGGGCATCACACATATCGAGACAAAACTCGTATTCATTTTGTCCGAAATCCACTCAGTGGAATATCCTTATCTTTTCCAGGGGTCAATGGTTCTTACAGGGTACTACCACCCTTAAAATGCTCCAATATTTTATAGACCATATTTCTCATATCCTCAAAAATGGTCAACATCTTCCCTCATAGAGTAACTCATAAAATCCAAATCGGTACCAACACTGCTAACTTTATTGATTCTCAAATTATTACAATCTCTTGCTTTTCCATTACAAGTCTCAACTCAACACCTCAATATAAAAGAAAATGTCCTCACTACTACGACTATATTTCTTCTGTTACAAACTCAACTACTTATCACAAGTCTCCTTCTCCTTCGGACAATCTCTGGCAAAGTGCCCTGCTTTATTACAACTAAAACATATTACTTCTGACAAGTATCGAGGTTTCCTTTTTGGGCATTTGTTGAGGTAGTGCCCTGACTCCTTGCACCCATAACAGATGACATGACTCAGATCCTTCCTGGAATCCAATCTACTTCTCTTTCTGGACTTTTCCATTCCCATCAGGGCTTCTATTTCCTGTGGGTCATACTCTACTTCCTCAGCCGGGAATTCTACTAGATCCCCATTCATACAATTTTGGGAGATGTGTCCTTCTTCTCCACATGAATAGCAAGACTTGGTGCAAGGTTTAATTGGTTCTTCTTTGGGTGTGTCCTCCACCTCTTTCTTCATCACAGGTTCTTCTAAACTTTCCATATGAGCTCCTTTCATTGCTTCTTCCTTCTGCTGGATGGTTCTTTGTACCAAGGGGTAAATGTGACACTGAGCAGGATAGTGGGTAGTCCCTTCACACAAGAAACAAGTGATCTGCCTAGTTGGGCATTCTTCAGCTGGGTGACTTCCTTCACAATTAGGGCATTCATCCTTGTGTTCTTTATGGTTGTGTCCGATTTCTCCACAAATCTTGCATGCACAAGGTTTCTTCATGTCTTTTCCATAAGGCTTCAACTTCTGGGACACAAACTGTGACTTTAGCAAAGTCAACTTAAATTCTTTCCAAGTGGTTACTCCTTGCCATCCATTGATGGTTTGGTACATCCTCCACCAAGTAGCAGCACCTCTTTCAAAGCATTGAAGAGCATACTGGGCCATATCCTTTCTGACTATAGGGTTGTTCTCCATATGATCCTCCATGTTCTGAATCTATCGGTCCGTCTCCAATTGATTCATCGGTCCAGAAAATACAAGCTCATCTTCATTCATCCTCTATTAGGTCCATGGGTTTTGGGGTGAGATAAGAGAGATAGGGAGGGATGCACACAATGCAAACAACAGTTTTGAAAAGACAGATTTTTGTTGTGGCTGTCGAAAAACATCAAACAAATGACAGCTCACAAACGTCGCATCTAACGTAGGTATAAAACAGGGGTTTGGTCTGCTAAGGTCATCGTCGCCAAACTCTTCAAGCCTTGTTCATGTCTCCAAGGGCTTCTTCCGGTCATACTTGTCTTTCTCAAGTCCTTTTTGCCATCTCATCTTTGTTGTCGCAAAGTCTATCGTGTCGTCCCTTAATATTTCTGGAGTTGCATTCCAAACTTCCGGGTTTCAACATCCTTGGCTTGAACCATGATCAGACTGTCCTTCAGTTCCTAACGAATCTCCGGTATCTAGAGGTTGTAGCTCCTCCAGCTTGGCTACTCTCATCTTCAGGATCCTGAGTTCCTCATGAAATACTTCCTTGTCTAATACGACTCCCTAGAGCTCCATTTTAAACTTCTTGATGTACTACTCCAGATCCTGGTGATACACCGGCTAGGGCTAAAACTTCATCTTATGATAGGTGCTCCATCAGCCTTCTTCCATCAAATCCATTCGGATGAAATGCATCCTTAACTCAGCACGGTGACAATAGCATCAGCGGCGATGACATCACGGATAACCGTGTTTCTGCCCTTGTCATTCCCATGAGCTATCTTCCATAATTGATATCCCCTGCCTTAGGGTTTTCTTTGAAAAAACTTCGAGTTCTCATACTCCTTGTTTCAGTCTTTCTCCGATACACCTTGATCTCGGTTATTGACAACTTCCATAGTCTGCCAAGTTCCATAAGGGTAGCCTTCCTAGGTCATATAAATCTGGGAATTCTTCAGAGCCTTCAAATTCTACTTGTCTTCGGTCTTCAACCATTGTAGTTTTCATTATTCATATGTAAAAAAAATACTCTTCATTCCGAAGTGGTCTTAGTTGTCCGATATCTTGTACATCTTGGAGTGGTCTCATCAGTGGAATCTTCGAGTGGTCAAAAGGGGAAAGGGGTATGGTCTCACTAAAGAGAATTTTTGAATAAGCTCAGAAGGGAAGAGAGGTGAAAGATCTTTTTGAAAGGGAAAGTTGTAGAGAAAAATCTTTGCTATGGGCTTGCCAGTTTCTAGGGTCACGTCCTACAGTCAACATGTGCTCTGATACCATCTTGTAGCGACCCGACCCGAATGGATCAAGTCTCTGTGCTTAGGTGTCATCCCTGGATCGGTATGCTGACACACACAGTACTCGAAGGATTTATAACAGAGGGAAATCACATGTATAAAGTAACGTAAATACTATTACCTCAATCCAAATAGCGGAAGCAACAAGGTTGTGGATTCCCATCAACACCAACGGCAAAGTTGAGTGTAGAAACCGTAACCCTAACGTATCACTTACTCGTCGTAAGAAACCTGCAACATGAGACGTTGCAGCCCGAAACGGGTCAGTACATTGAATGTACTGGCAAATTCACACCATAGAGAATGATGAACAATGGCTATGACTATATGCATATCTGGCTGGTGGAAAAGCTCTATGGTTATAAGGTTTTTGCGTAAAGCCAATTTTTCCCTACTGTAAAGGAATAAATTTATTTAACTATCATGGTGGTTGTGTAACATTGAGAATGGTTGACAGCATTCTCAATCCCAATTAAAAATAA
This sequence comes from Triticum urartu, assembly GCF_056163025.1. Classification (NCBI taxonomy): domain Eukaryota; kingdom Viridiplantae; phylum Streptophyta; class Magnoliopsida; order Poales; family Poaceae; genus Triticum; species Triticum urartu. The sequence continues at coordinate 431,750,222 of NC_141879.1, forward strand.
TTAAAACCCAACAACATTAATTAGAAGTAACATGTTGAGATTCACATGATATTCAAGTACTAGATACTCAAGATGTCCATAACCGGGGACACGGCTAATCATGATTAGTTTGTACACTCTGCAGAGGTTTACGCACTTTTCCCCACAAGACTCGATCGCCTCCGTTTGGTTTCTCGCACTACAGGGTGTTTGAGAAGACGGATGACCGAGACACAGTCTTTCAGAAGTGCTAGCACCTTACGATTGGGTAGACCGGTACACCTACATCCCCTACATCTGCTAGTCTACCACTGTAAGAGTTCGCACAACTTAGTCAACTATGCCAGAGCCCATAATGGCTTGTGGCTGCACACGGAAGTTTCTAGCATGAAAGATCTTATGATCCCTTTGAGCCTGGGTGGCGGTCCAAAAAAAACAGGCAAGTCCTGATATACATCAGGTGCCTCAATCCACCCAGATGTGTGTTTAAGTTGCCACCTTAGATAAACCAATAAAATTATCAACTCACATCTGTCATGGATATCACTCACCCAATCCACGTCTACTAGCATAGCATGGCATAATAAGCAAACGTAGAAGTAACTCCCAAAGGTTTCATAATAATACAGGTGATAGGTACTACCTCATCTACTTCCCATCCCACGGTTTAATTAGATCCTAATCATGCAATGTGTGAGGATTGATCTAATGCAATAAAACATGGGTTGTAGAAAAGGTATGATCAAAGTGTGAACTTGCCTGCAAGGTTGATGAAGATGATTCGCACTCAAAATCTCTTGATAGATCTACTCGTCACACTCCGGTCAATCTATCGTAAGCAAGCAATAGTAACCACACAATAAGTACTCATCTAATGCACAAGTAAAACTCGAACGAGAGAACGAACCAGAAAGTTCAACTTAAGAACTCCGGTTGCAAAGAGAGAATGTGTAAGTGCATCTAGTGCCACCCCTAGTTGGTTTTGGAGTATTGACGACAAACCTAGTTGAGGGACTAACGTGTTTGTGAGAATTGCAGGAAAACACATGTAGAAGTCCCTCATTGATTCGGTTTTATTACCAGAGATGACCCCTAAAAATGTACGAAGACATTGAAGACAATGGTGGTTTATGAAGATATTCATATTGAAGACAATGACATGAGAAGACTCCCTATGAAGCTTATGGAACTCGAAGACTTAGATCCTTCGTAGTTTTATTTCATTTATGTTGTGTCATAGGAATCACCGTACTGTTAAGTGGGGTCCAAGAGAACCAGTCAGAATGACTGAAGTGATGCCTAATTCAAATCCTATGTCTTCGAGCGAAGACTTTGAGAGAAAATCTTGTCCAGAGTCAGACAAGTCAGCTTTACTTGTAGCCCAAGTAAAGTTGCCGTGTGAGTTCAAAATTCGATCGTTGGTACACGTGTCAGTTCCTTAGTGACCCAGGGTCATTTCGGACAGATCAGGTCGGGTTGCCAAGTGGCTATAAATAGTCCACCCCCCCACAACCATAAACGGTTGGCTGCTCAGATTTCAGTGCACGGCTTTTGTCGTTTGAGAGCAACCCACCTCGAAGCCTTTGAGAGAAAAATTCCTAGTGAGGAGAAAAGCCCTAACCACCCAGAGCCAGAGTAAATTGGGCATCACTTAAGTCTTCGTGTCTGTGTGATCTGAAGACTTATTACACTTGAGGACTGTGCATCCTCCAGACGGTTAGGCGTCGCGTTCTGAGCATCCAAGAGAAATTGTGGATTGCCGGTGAACGAAGTCTGTGAAGGTTTGGAAGTCGCCTGAAGACTTACCACGAGTGATTGGACGAGGTCTGTGTGACCTTAGTTCAAGGAGAATACGGTGAGGACTGGGTGTCTTGGACTAAGTGTCCTTGACTGGGTGTCCGGGACTGTGTGTCCTTTGGTTTAAATACCTAGCCGCTCCAACCAGACGTACAGTTGTCACAGCAACTGGAACTGGTCCAACAAATCATTGTCTTCAACGTGTCACTGGTTTCATCTTCACTTCCTTTAACTTACTGTTATTCATTGTGAAGTCATTGCATGCTTGCTTTATCATTTGTCTTCACAACGTAAATGCGTGATCTGTTTGGCTTCATAACTTCTTCCTACCTGATCCTTATTACACTGAAGCTGTTTGTCATTGTGCTTTCACTCTATTGAATACATGATCATGGCTGGCCTAGTGTAATCTAACTTCCGCTGCTTAGTAATAGGCATAATCTTCACTGTTTGTCTTCATAACTCTCACGTTTTGAAGACTTTCATAAAAATCGCCTATTCACCCCCCCTCTAGTCGATATAACGCACTTTCAATTGGTATCAGAGCGAGGTGCTCCCTTGTTCTGTGTGATTCGATTTAATCACCTGGAGTTTTAGCTATGTCGACTGCAGGGATAATCAAAGTCTCCGCTGCTTGCCCCGTCTTCGATGGAACTGAATATCCCTACTGGAAGAATAAGATGCGCATGCATCTTGAAGCCATTGACGTCGACCTATGGTATGTCGTCAAAAACGGCGTTCCCAAGGCTGGAGAAGGTGTCACTGCTGCTGATGTCAAGAAGTTCATTCAACTGGATTCTACTGCCAAGAATATCATCTGTGGTCATCTGACCAAAGGACAGTATGGCCGTGTGAGTGCCTTGAAGACATCAAAGCTAGTCTGGGACTGGCTCTCCAAGGTCAATGAAGGCATCTCAACCCAGAGAGATCAAAGAATCAGTGTTCTTCGCAACCTCTTCAACCGCTTCAAGCGAAATGACAATGAGAATGTCCAGCACACATTTGACCGGCTCACCGACATCACAAATGAGCTTCAAGCCCTCGGCGCCACTGAGATCACTAAACATGAAATCGTCAAGACGCTGCTGAGATCACTTGATAGTTCGTTTGACATCCTGGCCCTGATGATTCAAGAACGTCCTGATTTCAAGACACTCGATCCGTCTGACATACTTGAGAGGCTCAACACACATGAGTTTCAGCTTTTTGAGAAAAGAGATATCTACGGTCCAAACTATGGGCGAACTCGTGCCTTGAAGGCAAAAGCTGTCTCCTCATCTGAAGAAGAATCTGACTGCAGTTCTGATGATCCTGAAGACATTGGAAGAGAACTTGCAATGCTAGTGAAGAAGTTCCAAAAATTCACTAAGAAGAAAGGCTTCAGGAAATCTTCACAATCAAGCTCAAGGAATGATGAAGCTTCTGCTCATAACTACAAGAAGAAAACATGTCACAAGTGCAAGAAAACTGGACACTTCATCTCTGAGTGTCCACAGTGGGACAATGAGAACAGAAGGAAGAAGAAGAGCAAGGAATATGATTCTGACGACAAGAAGAAGAAATTCTCAAAGTCTTCTTCCAAGTCTTCATCAAAGTCTTCATCACACAAGAAGAGCTCATCTGGCAAGGCACGTGCGTTTGTTGGAAAGGAGATGGATTCAGAGGAGGAGTCCGCATCTGAGGAGGCAGAGGTGGAGTCTGAGGAGGAGTCTGATTCTGGCATTGCGAGTCTAGCTACAGCATACGTCGCCAAGTCCATCTTCAACACTAAAGACAATGACTGCATCACCGACACCGACACAAATAACAAGAGCGACTCCACTCCTACCTACTGCTTCATGGCCCGCGGTGCCAAGGTAAACACACGCACTACTCGCTATGAAACATCCAGTGACGATGACTCTGAATGTGATTCAAAACCTAGCTACAAAACGCTTGCTAAAATTGCAACTGAACAACAGAAAGCTATGGAACATATTCAAAAACTGTTAGACAGAAGCGATGATCTGTTGGGTGCTGAAATGACTCGATCTGAATCCTTAATTGAAGACATAAAAAACCTTCACGTTAAGTATCAGGAACTTGAAGATCGTCATGATACTCTCTCAACAACTCATGAAAAGCTTGCCTATGATTATCTTCAAAGGAAGCAAGAACTTGAGAAATTGAGGGTGGCTCATGAAGACCTTCAAAAGGAAAACGAGTCACTTTGCTCCGAACAGATCAGTCCCGCTCAGGAAGGATTTGAACCACCATGTCTTAAATGCATTGAGCGCGATAATGCTAATTCTGTTGCTGAATGTTCCACTGCTACTGCTGTTCGAATATCTTCAAATGTTGATGTGGTAACTAACCCCTCTGCTGAGGATACCACTGCTATTGCTGATGAGAATGCTAGGTTGAAGACATTGCTTGAAACAGGGATGTACAAAAGTCTTCAAGGGCATCAGACATTATGTGATGTCCTCAAAAAGCAGATCCTGAATCGTAACCCTAGGAAAGAGGGTGTTGGATTTGTGAGGAAAATCAATGCAGATGGCTCTTACTGGAAACCTGAGCAGTACCCCAAAACTACATGGGTTGCTGCAAAGGAACTTTCAGCAGATCCATCCAATTTATCTGGCTTCACTTGTGCTAACCCTATTATCATTGATGAATCCTTTGATGCAAACTATAAACTGTTTAAGAATTAGAATGGTGAAGTGTTTGCCAGGTACATTGGTACTAACTGCAGGAATGGACCGCCTATGAAAAAGATCTGGGTTCCGAAAAAGTGTCTGGAAAATCTTCGTGTGAATGTCTTCATGACACCTCACTTGAAGAAGACAAACCTCAGACCAAAGGCTTCATACGGTCCAAAGGCTTCATATGAACAGAGGACTCACCTGAGTCGCTCTAACGCTAATGTTTTGCAGGGAAACCATACTCAGGCATACGAATATGAGAGCGGTTCTTCGAACCGTCATGTTCATATGACCAAAAATTATTCTGCTTATTCTTATGAGTATTATTGTCCACCTGCTAGACTGTTTGCTAAGGCTTCAAAGCCAAAATTCTCAGATGCTGCACTTAGACTTATTGCTTCTAAGCCACCCTTGAAGATGTGGGTGGTTAAGAAAGCTTAACTCTCTTTTGCAGGGAAAGGTCTCCAGCAGAAAAACAAAATCTTCTGATGCTATTGCTGGGGACCTTAAAAATCTTGTAGGTCGCAAGATAAAATGCCCAAATGGCATCATTATGTACTTCGTTCCTGAATCGCATGCTACTCTCCCTATTAGTCCTAATCTGGATTTAAGTTTTCATAATCCACTGGTTCGTCAAATGTTTATGCTTCACAATACCCTTCGTGAAGCCTATCCCCCTAACTGCACTGTAGGGTACGACACCAGTGACTTCAAAGTCTTCAGAATGGATTATTGACAGTGGGTGTACAAATCACATGACTGGCAAAAGAAGCCTTCTCATGGACTCAACTTTACGTCCATCCGACAAGAGCCACATTACATTTGCTGACACTGGTAAAAGTAAGGTATTGGGTCTAGGTAGAGTTGCAATCTCAAGGGATCAACACATGGATAAAGTCATGCTTGTTGAATCCCTTGGCTTCAACTTAATGTCTGTCTCAATGCTTTGCGATTTGAATATGATTGTAATGTTTGGCAAATATCGCTGCCTGGTGCTTATGGAATCTGACAAATCTCTAGTGTTTGAAGGGTATCGGAAAGATGATTTGTACGTGGTAGATTTCTCAGCAGGACCACAACTTGCAGTATGTCTTCTTGCAAAAGCTTCAGAATGCTGGCTTTGGCATCGAAGGCTTGGGCATGCTGGCATGAGGAACCTCTACACCCTTGCAAAGAAGAAGCATGTCATAGGCATCGAAGGCGTCAAGTTCAAGAAAGATCATTTATGCGGTGCCTGTGAAGCAGGGAAGATGACAAGGGCAAAACATCCTTCGAAGACAATCATGACTACTACACAACCCTTCGAACTGCTTCACATGGATCTTTTCGGTCCCACTCACTACTCAACTTTTACTACTTTTGCATGCCTCTATGGCTTCGTAATTGTTGATGATTATTCTAGATATACTTGGGTGCACATAATCCTTTACAAGACTGAAGTGCAGGATGTCTTCAGACGCTTCGCAAATCGAGCTATGAACAATTTTGGCGCCAAGATAAAGCACATCAGAAGTGACAATGGCACTGAATTCAAGAACACTGGCCTTGATACATATCTGGATACCTTGGGGATCACACATGAATTCTCAGCTCCATACACGCCACAGCAGAATGGCGTCGTCGAACGCAAGAACAGAACACTCATTGAGATGGCCAGAACAATGCTAGATGAATACAAGACTCCAAGAAAATTCTGGACTGAAGCCATTGATACTGCATGCCATACAATCAATCGTGTTTATCTTCACAAGCTTCTGAACAAGACATCTTATGAACTCCTAACTAGCAATAAGCCAAATGTCAGTTACTTCAGAGTATTTGGCGCAAAATGCTGGATCAAGGACCCACACCACACCTCAAAGTTTGCACCAAAAGCACATGAAGGCTTCATGCTTGGATATGGAAAGGATTCGCACTCCTACAGAGTCTTCAATCTCTTCCACTACAAAGTGGTTGAAACAGTGGATGTGCGGTTTGATGAAACCAATGGATCACAAAGAGAGTAATTGCCAAATGTGCTAGATGAAGTTCCAGCTAATGAATCAATCAAGCTTATGGGAACTGGAGAGATTGTACCTTCTGAAGCTCATCCTGAAGAACTTATCATCTCAGCACCTGATCCACATGAAGACAATGCTCAGCCTGAAGATATACCTTCAAATGACCACATAGATCAGCAAGAGCAAAGTCTTCGCCCTACACACCCTCGTGTTGCAAATGAAGTACAAATTGACAAAATACTTGACAGCATCAATGCACCTGGTCCACTCACTCGTTCAAGGGCAACTCAGCTAACAAACTTCTGTGGGCATTTCGCATTCGTCTCAATATCAGAACCCAAGAAAGTTGAAGAAGCCTTCATGGAACCTGAATGGATTCAAGCTATGCAAGAAGAGCTTCAACAGTTTGAGCTGAATAATGTATGGGAACTGGTTAAGCGTCCTGATCCACGGAAGCACAACATAATAGGCACCAAATGGATATACCGAAACAAGCAAGATGAGCATGGTCAAGTTGTCAGAAACAAAGCTCGTCTCGTTGCTCAAGGATATACTCAAGTGGAGGGCATTGACTTCGATGAAACATTTGCTCCTGTGGCTAGGCTTGAAGCCATACGCATACTGCTGGCCTATGCAAATCATCATAACATACTTCTCTATCAGATGGATGTGAAAAGTGCCTTTCTCAATGGCAAGATTGAAGAAGAAGTGTATGTTGCACAACCACCTGGCTTTGAAAATCCAAAACATCCTGATATGGTATACAAGCTCAACAAGGCACTGTATGGCCTCAAACAAGCCCCTAGGGCCTGGTATGATACACTCAAGTACTTTCTGAAAAGCAAAGGCTTCATACCTGGTTCCCTGGATCCCACTCTTTTCACGAAGACATATGATGGTGAACTGTTTGTGTGCCAAATATATGTGGATGACATTATCTTCGGCTGCACCAATCAGAAGTATAGTGAAGAGTTTGGATATATGATGCAAGAGCAATATCAGATGTCCATGATGGGGGAGCTGAAGTTCTTCCTCGGTCTTCAAATACGGCAACAACGCAACGGCATCTTCATATCTCAAGAGAAATATCTTAAAGAGTGCCTGAAGAAGTTCGGTATGCAAGACTGCAAAGGCTTCACAACACCAATGCCAGCCAAGCATCATCTGGGTCCCGACGACAATGGTAAAGAGTTCGATCAAAAGGTATACCGCTCCATGATTGGGTCTTTGCTTTATTTATGTGCATCTAGGCCAGATATCATGCTTAGTGTTTGCATGTGTGCTCGATTTCAAGCGACACCAAAGGAGTCGCATCACTTAGCCGTGAAGCGAATTCTTCGATATTTGGCTCACACCCCAACTCTAGGATTATGGTATCCAAAGGGCTCAGAGTTTGATTTGGTTGGATTTTCGGATGCTGATTATGCTGGTGACAAAGTTGATCGCAAGTCTACATCAGGCACATGTCACTTTCTGGGACGATCACTTGTATGTTGGTCTTCAAAGAAGCAGAACTGTGTATCACTCTCCACTGCTGAATCTGAATACATTGCTGCTGGATCTTGCTGCGCTCAGCTTCTGTGGATGAAGCAAACACTCAAGGATTATGGAATTCATCTGAAGTAAGTGCCACTTTACTGCGACAACGAAAGCGCCATCAAGATTGCCAACAACCCAGTTCAGCACTCGAAGACAAAGCACATTGAAATTCGTCAACACTTTCTCAGAGATCATGTTGTGAAGGAAGACATTGATATCATACACGTCAACACTGAAGAGCAATTGGCAGATATCTTCACCAAGCCCTTGGATGAGAAGAGATTTTGCAAGTTACGGTGTGAGCTAAATATCTTGGAATCCTCAAATGTCCTGTGATCAGGCACACATCCTAACACTTATGCATATTGATGACTTAGATGTGCAACACACGAAGTAGCGTATATCTTCAAACAATGAAGACATACATTCTAAGTGTGAATACATTAATGTGGAATTTGACTTCGGAGCACCATGATAATTGTGCGACGTGTCTGGGTCTAATACTTCCTATACGGTGGGTAACGCCACCACCAAATGTTCCATTTTGAAGTGTTTCTCTCATGGCGTTACCTCTCAATGTCTTCACATTTGGTTTGGCTTCATTCTCAATATGTCTTCATGATTATCTTCACTGCGTTGATTATATGGATATATATGTACTGATGTTCTGTCCTCTACAGCATTCACTTATAGCTATGTCTTCTTGGTTGAATCTTTTGAACTAAGTGAATGTGATCGGACCCTAACCTCTCTATGCTTTCTATCTCAAACTCTATCTCTCCAAGTCATATGCATTCTGTTGAAACTGTCAAATGTCTTCACTGTGTCCTTGTCAGCTGAAGACATAGTGACAACCATAAAAGTCCGTTTTTAATGCTCATTCCTCCACATAAGATCCGGAGAAGCAGGAACGACCGCCCAACAATTTAGGCGTGCGTGGGACGTGGAACAAATCCCAATCTTCCTCTAACTGGCCACGCGTGCCTCAAATGCGAACCGCCAGGGGTACCTGCGTAATAGCGCAGTGCCGCCTCTATCCCTATAAATGTACGATTCACTGCGGTCATTATCTCCTTCTTCCACCCTCGCACGAACCCTAGCGCCACCGCTAGCACTCGACGACGCCGGCGACGAAGCGCTTCACTGCCGCAACCTCTCCGACGCCGTTTTCACGCCGACAGCGGACATCGCTCTCTCCGCCGTCACCGTAGGTGTCTTCCGTCGCCAAGTTAGGGCACGGAGGATCGAACTGCTCGACCTCAACTCTCACTTCGTCTAGCAGTTCCAAGTGTGGTAAATAAAACCTCTTTTTACAGCCTCTTTTGATCCCATAGTTTAGTCATTTTCTGCCATAAGGAGTTTCTCTTCACATCAGTTAGTTATCTCGCTACATCTCATGACATGCCTAGTATATTCACTTGTGCTTCATAAGGTAGTTAGATTCCTCACTTGTACTGATATATGGGTTCGTACAAATCTGGAACCAACTTCTTATCTATGAGTGAATGTCTTCGCACAATGAGGTCTATGTCTTCTAAACCGATTTATCTTCAAAATCTTCTGAGAATGCATATGACCTCTTCCCCTTCCCTCGCACCTTAATGCTGTCACAGGTACATGTCCGTGGGAGAATCCTTTGGTTCTCATAGTCTCCATTCATTTGCAGAGTACTTGCAGCATCACATCAACTCTCCTGAAGCCAGTTCTTGCAAAAGGAAGTCTTTGAACATCTTGAAGCCTTCCAAGTTATTCATGGCTTCAGAAACAGCAGCAAGGAAGGGAGGCAGACAGCGACGTGGTGAAACATCCAAAGATCTGCCTGATGAATTGGCAGAGATGTACAAAACTGATCCTGAAGAAAGCTATGGTCAGCGCAAGACACGAATCCAATGGATTTGAAGATATTGGGCAGAGCAATGGTTCCACTACCGCTTCGTCACTCAGGAATATGCGGAGAAGTGCGCCATCAAGAGACCGTGGGGAGACGTACTATACAAAAATCTCGTACCCAGGTCCAGAGTCGAAGCCATTGCTCAAGGCTTCTATCCATGCATGGTGAGAGGACCAAAGCCAGCTGAAGCACATCCGTCATCACTTCTCTGGTGCCGCGATGATAATCTCTTCAAGCGCAACTTTCAGTTTGCACAACAGTCAGCGAAGATAAACAAGAAGAAATTTGGGCTTGACTTCAACCCTGGTCCCTCCTCACCAAGGGAAGATGGCACACGCGACGCCGATCCCAATATCATTGGGCCGTATGCCAATCTTGCAGGCCTCATCACTCGCATCCTAGTCCAAGGGACTGCTGTGAATGACCCTCCAGCAGATACTGAGTCAGATGACGCCCCTGCTGCTCCGAAGCCAAAGCAGAAGAAGCCAAAAGCTCCAAAAGCTTCAAAGCCAACCGCTTCTCCCAAAATCTCATGAGCGAAGCCATTGGCAACTGCACCTCCTGAAGCCAGTGTGCAGTCTGAAGACATATCACGAGTCTCCAAGCCACAAGAAGCCAATAAGCCTCAGCCACACACAGGCAAAGAGCTCACAGCTGCTGCCGTTCTGCGCTGCGAAAACATTGATCTATCAAGCGATGAAGATCTTGGAGATGACGCACTTGAGCAGCTCATCAAGAGCAAGGAGGAGGCTGAAATCTTCAACAATCTGCCTCTATTTGATGTCGCCGTCATCCACAGCTTCATTGATGAATGGTTTGACACACCAGACATAAGCTTCGATGATCTGCAGCTGCCCATAGGCCTCAGCGTTGCCTTTCAAGGTGCAATTGCTTCAGAACTTGCAATAGCCCAGCGAATTGTAGAACTGAAGCAGAAAATTGATTATGAAAAGGCTCAGTTCAAGAAGCACGTGGCCAAGCTCAGCGTGCAAGAAGTGAAAAACTTCAAGATCATGTTGCACGAGCTGAAAGAGAACTTTCTGAAGACGCGTGCTGAAGCTCAAGGCTCGCGAGAGCGCATGAAGACTTTGGCTGATCGCTGCGTGCAGGCCTACAATGAGGCAGAGAAGCGCAAGGCACTTGGGCGTCCCGGCATTGACCCTAGGATGGCCGCGAAGAAGAAAAAGAAGGCTGCTGTGCCTGAACCTGAAGCGCCAAGGTCAGAAACTGCTCCGATTGTCTTCCCCGCTGCAACGACTGGCTCGAAGCCAAAGAGTCGATCAACCGCCTCACAGCTCAAGAAGACACGGACTGCAGAGGCTGAAGCTAAGAAGAGAAAACACTCTGAAGCCTCTCCTTCTGAACCCATCATCAAGAAGCGCAAGACCAAGAAATCTCGGGCTGCTCCCACAGAGCCCTTGACAGTTGAACCCCTCTCCGTCCGCTATCCTGACGCAGATCGTCAGTTGACTGTGCATGAACCCAACGCTGAAGACATTCCAGCAGACGAACCCAACGCTGCTGAAGACATTGGTCTCCAAGACAATGTGCAAGGTGATGCAGCCCTTCCTCAGCTTGAGACAAGCGAACTGATCAGTATTGGTCGTCCATTGACGCCAATCACACAAGATGCATCGTGGGCAGATCGCCCACAGGAGGAAGATGAGCCCCAACCCACTACAACTCCACCGGCGCCTACATTCCGTAGGCTTCGCAAAGGGCCAAGGGCTCAGGCTGCTGACGACATTCCGGCTGCATCAGCCGGAGAGCATGCAGAGATACCACAAGCTCCAACTCCCCCACACCAACAAGAAGCAGTTCTCCAGGAGAACGTGCCTGAGTCTGCAAATGTTGAGGCTGCCACAAATAACGCCGAAGCAAATGTGGAGCCCAACCCAACAATAGCTTCAGAAGACAATGAAGCTACTGCTCCTGAACATTCTGTGCCTGAGTCTGCTGCCGGACCACAATTCAACTATCATATTGCGTACAGACCCCAGGTCCAGAAGCCGATCCCACGACTGCCAAGGTTCCCAGGTCCTGCATTAGCTCCTGGTTCCTTCAACATCAACGGCTTCAGGGCAGATAACACGTTTTTCGACCGCTCCAAGAACCCTTATTCAAGGGAACGGATTGTATCAGATAGGTTCTGGAGCCATCAACAGCGCAGCTATTATTCATGCATCCTATACAACCAAGGCCGCATCTTTCCTCACAAGCGCCTTGAGGTTGAAGCTGTTGCTGGTCTGCCTGGTCTGGAAGAAGCACTGGATTGCTTCAAGCAAGTGGGTTTGCTGCCATTTATCACTGATGAAGAGCACTGGAACGAAGAGCTTCTGCTCCAGTTCTATGCCACTTTGCATATCAAAGGCTATAACAGAGATCCGAAGACATGGTTTCTGGAGTGGATGACAGGCAATATCCATCATGAAGCCAATGCTTTCGACCTAATTGAGCTTACCGGCCTTCCCACTCCTGGCGAATTCTTTGAAGAAGGGTGCCAACTCCATGCTGAAGCAATTGAGAGCATATTTCAGCGTCCTGAGCCAGATATGAGTCAGATGCTCTCAATAATGAAGCCACTGCCTCCTAATGCACCCTATCCAACTAGGTTCTTCGTTGAAGACTTAGAGTACCTGCCCAGAACAATATATCACATCATAAGGCGGACTCTATGGCCTGTAAAGGGACACTCTCGATATGCAACAATTGATGGTGCAATGAAGACTCTCATCTTCTGCATTCTTCATGGCAAATGCTTCAATGCACAGGATCTCTTCATCCGTCACTTTGCAGCGTATGCCTCAGAACTGTTTGGATTAAAGTTCTATGCTCCTTGGGTTATGAGGCTGATCAAGCTTCACTCTGCAATCTCCTATCAACCCTCAGCCCGCAACCATAGGATATTTTTGCCAGATGTGGACACATCTGCTGAAGCAATATATCCAGAGCCTGGCAAGCAACCATTAAGTCTTCAAAATGCAGAACACCAGAGCTTCACTCAAAATATTGAAGGTGTTGAAGCTCTCTCCCGAGTGTATCCAATGGCTGGCACCACACATGCCCCTGCATCAACTGAAGCCACTGACAGCACAGCTGCCAAGAGACCCAAGAAGCGCGCTCGAGCACTCAATGACCGAGAGCTTCTTGTGGCTCTTCACCAAAAGCAAGATAGGCATCACGACTGGCTCAAACGGCAGATGAGAAGCATCATGCAAGATGTCAATCGCATCAGAAATCTGGCAACCAAGAATGCGTTTGTCGCACACGAGACCTGTCGCCGCACTTGGAAAGGCCTCACCATGATGAGCAATGAAGCTGAACTGCAAGAGGATGGCTTCAGAGAGAGATTCCAATTTGACTCCACGCCTCCAAGAAGAGCTGTGATGCGAAGCACACCATCACTTGAAGAGTCAGAATTCTCTTCTTCTGCTGCCACCGTGTCTGCCCGGATTATTGAAGAAGACGACGACGCGACATCATCTCCACCTGCTTCAACACACGTCGAATCTGCACCAAGCTCATCTGCACCGCCACCAAACAACTCCACCGATCCTGCTGCGCCTGGGAACGCGTAGAAAACTCTATGTCTTCAAACCTTTTTGGTCATCACTGACAAAAGGGGGAGAAGCATGATGTTTATAGTCTTCAAGTGGGTCACTTTGGGCGGGTGCCTTTATATTTTGCTACATTTTGCTTCATGCTTACAACTCCCGTTTTTGCTACATTTTGCTTCGTGCTTACAACTCCCGTTTTTGCTACATTTGCTTCTTTGAGTTGTAACACTTAGCCTTGATGGCCGTCTGCTACCTGTTTGTCACTCCGTTATGCGAAGATAAATTCCGCATGTGCGACGATAAATTCCGCACTCATCTCTTACTGCAGACGTCCATTTTCCATTATGCATGTCATTATCTTCATATACTTTCACATGCATAGTGGATTGTCATCATAAGTTGAAGTGGATCTCCACAAGTACAACCTGCCATGTGCATTTGCATTCAAAAGGCAAATTACTTATATGCACATCTTCAGGGGGAGCCCTTGCAACTTATGAAGACAAATTCCTTTACTATTTCACAAATTATGTTCCCCGTTGAAAACTTCAACTAGTTTGTCATCAATCACCAAAAAGGGGGAGATTGTAAGTGCATCTAGTGCCACCCCTAGTTGGTTTTGGAGTATTGACGACAAACCTAGTTGAGGGACTAACGTGTTTGTGAGAATTGCAGGAAAACACAGGTAGAAGTCCCTCATTGATTCGGTTTTATTACCAGAGATGACCCCTAAAAATGTACGAAGACATTGAAGACAATGGTGGTTTATGAAGATATTCATATTGAAGACAATGACATGAGAAGACTCCCTATGAAGCTTATGGAACTCGAAGACTTAGATCCTTCGTAGTTTTATTTCATTTATGTTGTGTCATAGGAATCACCGTACTGTTAAGTGGGGTCCAAGAGAACCAGTCAGAATGACTGAAGTGATGCCTAATTCAAATCCTATGTCTTCGAGCGAAGACTTTGAGAGAAAATCTTGTCCAGAGTCAGACAAGTCAGCTTTACTTGTAGCCCAAGTAAAGTTGCCGTGTGAGTTCAAAATTCGACCGTTGGTACACGTGTCAGTTCCTTAGTGACCCAGGGTCATTTCGGACAGATCAGGTCGGGTTGCCAAGTGGCTATAAATAGTCCACCCCCCCCCCCCACAACCATAAACGGTTGGCTGCTCAGATTTCAGTGCACGGCTTTTGTCGTTTGAGAGCAACCCACCTCGAAGCCTTTGAGAGAAAAATTCCTAGTGAGGAGAAAAGCCCTAACCACCCAGAGCCAGAGTAAATTGGGCATCACTTAAGTCTTCGTGTATGTGTGATCTGAAGACTTATTACACTTGAGGACTGTGCATCCTCCAGACGGTTAGGCGTCGCGTTCTGAGCATCCAAGAGAAATTGTGGATTGCCGGTGAACGAAGTCTGTGAAGGTTTGGAAGTCGCCTGAAGACTTACCACGAGTGATTGGACGAGGTCTGTGTGACCTTAGTTCAAGGAGAATACGGTGAGGACTGGGTGTCTTGGACTAAGTGTCCTTGACTGGGTGTCCGGGACTGTGTGTCCTTTGGTTTAAATACCTAGCCGCTCCAACCAGACGTACAGTTGTCACAGCAACTGGAACTGGTCCAACAAATCATTGTCTTCAACGTGTCACTGGTTTCATCTTCACTTCCTTTAACTTACTGTTATTCATTGTGAAGTCATTGCATGCTTGCTTTATCATTTGTCTTCACAACGTAAATGCGTGATCTGTTTGGCTTCATAACTTCTTCCTACCTGATCCTTATTACACTGAAGCTGTTTGTCATTGTGCTTTCACTCTATTGAATACATGATCATGGCTGGCCTAGTGTAATCTAACTTCCGCTGCTTATTAATAGGCATAATCTTCACTGTTTGTCTTCATAACTCTCACGTTTTGAAGACTTTCATAAAAATCGCCTATTCACCCCCCCTCTAGTCGATATAACCCACTTTCAGAATGAACCGAACAAACGACGGAAAACAAACGGTGGAATAAAACAACTCGGTTCTAGCAAGTTGAAACTAGGTCAAATTTTACCATAGCAAAAACTTGTTCAAGTTGATTAGACGGAACGGCGGTTTCGAGACGAAACTCCAGGCGCTTGAATCACCTGATTCTGATAAACGGGCGAGAAGATAAACTAGAACGAAGATCGGATCTGAGATCACGATCGCGGAATAAATCCGACGAAAAGAAAACAAAGAACGGTTAAACGAACGGACGTCGTTAACCGGGAAAGAATCGGTGATCACGTTCGTTGAGATGAACGGTCCGAAAGAAGAACGAAAACCGATCTAGGGTTTTCGGAGAAGAAACCGAAAAAGAAAACGGAAAACCGATCTAGGGTTTCGGAAAAGAAACCGAAACGAAGAATCAGAGAGAAAAACCGGAAAAGAAAACCGGAACGGTTTCTTTTAAAAGAACCGAACCGCGGGGAAGAAAAAGAGAGGCGCGGGGCTACCTCCGGCGAGGCGGGGCGAACGGTGGCGACGGCGGCGTGCTGGGGCGGCGGTGGCGGCGCTATAGGGGCGGCGGCGGCGCTAGGGCACAAGGGCGGCGGCACGAGTGTGGGGTGGCGCGGCGCTAGGGCACAAGGGCGGCGGCGCGGGTGTGGGGTGGCGCGGCGCTAGGGCACAAGGGCGGCGGCGCGGGTGTGGAGTGGCGCGGCTTGGGGAGGAGAGGGGGTTTGGGTTTTTTGTGTGAGGAGAGGGGGGGGTCTATGGGGGTATTTATATAGGTGAGAGGGGGGTTTACTTGGGGTAGGGGGCAAGAAAAAGAGAGGGAAAAGGAAAACGAAACAAAGGAAAAAAAGGGCTAGCCTAGAGTTCTTCTAGGACTCGGCTAAGGCAAGAGGCGGCGGCCTGGCTGGCTCCTGCGCCAGGCGCGCGGCGCACGGGAGGCTGGGCCTTGGCCCGGCTGGCCTGCTGGAAAGTTTTTTTTGACGGTTTTGCGCGCAGCAAAACTCAGAAAAGAAAATCTAAACGGGCTCCAAAATCACTAAAGTAAATTTTCCCCGACTCCTAAAAATGAGCCGAACAAAATGAATTTTTCTCCGGACCTAAAATGCAATTTTCGAAAACACGCATTTTTCCCTATCCAAAGAAAAACAAACAAACACCGGAAAACGAAATTTGATCTATTTATTAAATCTTCATTTTTCCTATATTTTGGGAAAGTCATATTATTCCCTCTCTTATATTTTTTTGACGTCGGAAAAATAATTGAAGATGAAATAAATAAATCAAATGATCCTCTTTTCCAATTCGAGAAAACTCTCAAATAAGAAAATAACGAAATCTCCAACTCTCTCCAAATGTCCTTGAGTTGCGTGAAATTTCTAGGATCGATCAAAATGCAAGAAAATAGGATATGCATGATTATCTAATGTATAACATTCCAAATTGAAAATAAATTCAAAAGAGCTTTGAATTTAATTCTTTGAAACTCCCAACTCATATTTCATATAATTTGAAGAAGTCATTTTATCTTCTCTCGTGAAAATCTTTGAGTCGCATAAGGTTTCAGAATTGAAAAATATTTTCAAATGAAATTCAAATATTTTCAACAACCCTTTTCATTTAATTTAAATGGAAGAAGTCATATCATCTTCGCTCAAGGGTTTTGTGTTTGAAAAGCATTTGAATTCATAGAGATCAGAAAGCAAATATGAAAGTTTGGGAAAGTCCTTTTATTCCCTCTTATTTAACTTTTAAAAGTTTCGAATTCACTCACTTTCAGACAATCAATCAAACAATCAGTCAAATCTATCTATTTATTATAACATTCCAAATTTTAGAATTTTGGGATGTTACAGGCGAAAAATCGGCCCAGTCACGCCCCAGATCGTTGTTTATCGCCGGTTTGGGCCGAAATAACAACCAGCAAACCCAAGCCGAAACCAGCGCACCGGGGGCACTGGCTGAAGCGAAAAGGTGCGTGGGACCGCGCTGTCGGCAACAAACAGGCATATTCCCGCCTCCCCCCTTCCTTTTCCGTCCATTTCCCCTGTGCTCCCCCCTTCTCCCCCGCCGCTCCCGTCATTCTCCCGCTGCTCCCGCCATTCTCCCCATCAAATCCGGCCGCCATGCCGCCAAAGAAGTATGCACCCCCTCGCCTAGCCACCGATACCACCCAACCGAAACAGAGGAAGCCGAGGGCGCCGATGGCAAGGCTACCGGGCTTGTCGAACGCCGAGTGGAAGGCAGACGTTGAACGATGGGAGGCGGTCACCACCGATCGGCGGAACAGGCTCATCACCAAGAGGGCCAGGGACGCGGCGGCGGCGGAGCAGGGAGAGACGTCTCGCGTGGGGATGATGAACCTTCCGTCAGGCCACTGCCCACAAGCCGCGTGGGGGAGCCAGCTGAGCGTCGCGTCGCCGGCCAACTTCTCGCCGCCACTATGGGGTACGTGCCCTCGCCTGGCTACTCCGACGATGACGCACATGGCGGCTTCAACCCCAACATCACCTTCCCGCATGGCGCGCCGCCGCGTGCCTCCCCCTCCGGCTTCAACCCCGACCCGCGCACACCCTCCCCCGCGTTCACCGCCGGCCTCAACACCCAGTACAGCTACTCGCCGCCGGCGTACTCAGGCTCGCCCACGCCGCCTCTGCGCCGTGGCGCCCTACCCTTCGCACACGGTTCGGCGCCACAGTTCAGCAACACCGACGCCGACATGGACGAGATCATCACGAGCTGCTCGGTCGCCGTCGCTTCGTGCCCCGGGTTCCGCGCGCAAGATGAAACGATGGACACCGCCGTCGACATGGACGACGAGCTCAACGACGCCGAGGATGAGGTGGAGGAAGAACCGGTGGAGGTGGAGCCGAAGCCCGCGACAAAAGGGAGAAAGAAGAAGCGGGCAGCCAAGGCCAGGCCGGGCGAGCCTCGTGTCAAGTGGACATCCAAGGAAGACGAGTGCCTCGCCGAAGCGTGGAAGACCGTCAGCATCGACCCAATCACCGGCTCGAATCAGTACGCCGACACGTACTGGAGAGTACTGGAGAAGGATCAAGACGGCGTTCGACGAGCGCAAGTTGGTCGACCCCGACTTCGCCACCATCCACATGGATCGTGGCGAGAAGGCCATGGCGAACTATTGGGAGACCATCCAGGCGGCCTGCAACAAGTGGCACGGGATCCTTGAGGAGGCCGTGGCTCGCCCGGAAAGCGGCGCCAATGTCGAGGGTCGGGTATGGCCAGTCGCCGGCTCATCAGTTCTTTCGCCGTGTTCTTCGCCGACAGTTGTTCTTCGGTTGTGCAGATGGTTCAGATGTTCAACATGTTTCGCCAAGACAACAGTGACCAAGAGTTCAAGTTCCTTCACGTGTTCTCCAGGATCGAGTCGTGCGAGAAGTGAAGGGAGTGCCAGCTCGCTCTCGCCAAGGCCAAGGAGACCTACAAGCCGGACGCGCCTGCCCTGGCGGCGGCAGAAGGGTGCCCTGATGGCAACAAAAGAGCCAAGGCGGCGAGGGACGTGGCACCAGCTGTCGAATGACTGCAATCATCGATTGAGCAGTGCATCGCCGACGCCAAGAACAACGCCGCCAAGAGGGAGGAGAAATCCGACGCGAGGTGGTCGGCGTTGATGACGAAGCATGACGTCAAGCTCGACCTTCTCAGGACCAATGTCACCTCGAAGAAGAGGAACACCGACCTGACGTTCTTGATGGCGGCAGACATGTCGACGATGGACGAGCAGGTGAAGGCATGGTACCTGGCAGAGCGCTGCCTCATCTTGAACCAGATGCCCGGACCCCGGACCGGCGGCCACCACCGCCCCTACGCCCACGCCGACGCCAACGCCGACGCCTAGCTCGAGAACTGAAGCCACACCGATGCCCAGCCCGAGAACTAAAGCCACGCCAACGCCGAGCCTGAGCACTGAAGCCACGCCCACGGCGACGCCAACCTCGGCCAGTCCCAGCGTTTGATGCGTTCCATGTCTATGATTCCTTCCTGGTCGCCGAACTTTTGGGTATGTTTTGATCACCGACCTGTGGCATGATGATCGCCGACTTGTGGCATGATGATCGCCGACTTGTGGCATGATGATCACCGAATCTGTGTTTTTTGGCAGCGGGAAAGACAAGTTCGAATTTTTGGGCGTCTGGGGGCGAAACCTAGGGGCGCGGCTGGAAACTCGATCACCCCCAGGGCGAAAAAACCGTCAGCACAAACGCAAAAAGGCATTTGCCGGGTGCGCTGGGTGCCAAACGGCTGGAGATGCTCTAACTCTCGCCAAGAAATGAGAAAGGATAGAAATGAAAATTAAAAAAGGACAAAGAGAGAGCAGGGGACGGACGTTAAGGGGCTGGCCCCGAAACTAAAGCGCGCCCGGTAACAGAAAGAAAAAAAAACATCCGAAAAGCCAGCTCCCAGTGCCGATCTTGGCATGAGATCGAACGGCCAAAAAATTGAATGAAGGCCAATTGTAAATCAGTTGACTGAACCGAAGATATAACAATGAAACATCAAAAGGATATATGTATATGTAGGTTCCTTTCCTACTAGTATATAAAGAATATACTAATATAGCAGTGTATATCAGATCACTCCAAAAGTTAGGTGTGTAAACCACAAGTTATCTTCTAATAACGAAACTGAAAGCATATGAACAAATAATCAGTACACCATTTATTTTCTTGGACCAACACTTCCCTGGGATCTCAATTCCAAATTTTATCAACTCGACGTATTTACAAGTACAAAAGGGGATCAAGATGGCCAGCAGATAGAATCAGATCTCATCTTGTAGAGGGAGATTTCCTTATATCTACACTAAACAGCAATCACATGCGTCCAAGCTTAAATATGCAGTGATACAAGCAAACACAGGCCCAAACTTATTGCCCAATTCGTATTTACAAGACACTAGAGAAAAGAAATTATATGTGGGCTCAGAAACTTTTGCTGTTTTCACCTCCATCTTGTCTAAATAAAAAATCTGGACATAACTTTTCTACCCTCTGCTAGTCATTCCTGGAGTTTGTACGGAGCAAGTCACTCGGGAACCCCATCCTTCAGCTTATTTCAGACTCGTACTGATGTCGACCAAGAAGGTGATGGAACTACAAAAATTGTTTCCAATGCATAATACCACATCGTGAGCGCGAGCAGACCATACTTACAATCTTATACTTGATCTGAGCAGGTAGTTTGTGCATTGGCGACAACCTTGCTCACATTGGAAGACAGCTTTCCTCTTAGCTCAGCACAGACAAGATGTGTCAAGAGGAGCCCAGCAAGAAGTGCTGCTGCCATCAACATCGTGAACACGGCACTCCAGCTCTCTGTTGAGATGTATCCTGTGAGCAATGGCCCGATTGCGGCACCAACCGACCCGGTCCCATCGATGATTGCTGTCACAGTGGCCAGTGCCCGAGAATTACCATTCAATGAGCTGTGAGTGCCAAGGTCAGCTGACACTGCGGTTGTGATCAGGGCATAAGGACCATTGACAAACATGCCAGTGATGAACATGAGGCAAATGTTCGACATCATCGACATGCTTCCATATGTTCTGTACAAGAAAAGGGCAGGTATGGCACAGTACATGAAGCTCGCGGCCGTGATAGCTCGTGCATTTAAGCGATCAGAGATATGACCGGCAAGGACTCCTCCCAACACACCTCCAACATCGAAGACTGTTGACAAGCTGCCAGCCATCGCATCAGAGAGGTACTCGTTGCCAATAGCTGAAACAAGCAAAGGTCTATCAGGAATGAACAGTTTAAAGCATGGTTCAGGTTATAACAGAAAAAAAAATACAGACATCCGAGTCGCTACCGAAGCACCAAAGGAAACAATGTTATACAGATTTGAAAGATGAATAAGAAGACTTACGTGTATGGCTGATGTAAAAAGGTAGCCAGTACAGGAAGGTGTATGCAACCAGCTTGGAGAAGAAGAGGCAGAGAGCAAACGGTGCAACTCCAGGAATCCTCCATGCCTCCAGGAATCCTATTGCCTTATGTTTCACTTCTTGGCCTGGTTCCAAAAGGGGCTCCTTCGCAGTATCCTTGTCTGAGTTTACCTCCCCATCATCAATATCTATCTCCATTACATCAGGACTAACCGGCAAGAAAAAGAACACCACCAACCCAGCAAGAGCCATGATGATGCTGGGGATGGCAAATGACCACCCCCATCCAAATTTCAGCAGAGATGCAGCAAGCAGCGAACCGGATATGTTTCCAATAGAAGTATGTGCGTTCCATATACCCATAATCAATCCCCTCTTGCTCTTCCCAAACCAGTTACCAACAACTGCAACGACTGAAGGCCATCCAGATGATTGAAATAAGCCAGCAATCATCTGAAAGACCAGAAAGTAGTAGAAGTTGTGAATATTTAGCCAATATCCAGCACCAAAGAGCGCAGTGAATATGGCAGTGCTAATCATGCCAATTGTTAGAACAATCCTCAAGTCCATGCGGTCACCAAGATGCCCGGCGAAGAACATCCCAAGAGAATACACCGCAAGGAATGCGACATCTATCTCACCAAGCAAAGTGGAACCATCAGCGGTGTTAAATGGAGACCAACCAATGTTGAGACTGTTGCGTGTGTGCAATCGTCCCCAGGCAGACCCCACTTTGGTCTGGGGATCAAGCTCACTCTTGACAATGCTTGTTATCTTCCGAGTCATATGGAAGCAAGTGTATGCCAAGAATGTAAGGACCAAGACGAGCGTCTGGTAATTTCTTAGAGCCTTGGCACCTTTGAATAACCGGAGGCCAGGAGGTTTCCTACTCGTCGTCTCATGAGACTTGGCCA
This sequence comes from Triticum urartu, assembly GCF_056163025.1. NCBI lineage: Eukaryota > Viridiplantae > Streptophyta > Magnoliopsida > Poales > Poaceae > Triticum > Triticum urartu. The sequence goes on from NC_141879.1 coordinate 431,772,467, forward strand.
TGAGAACTCTCAACTGTTGGTAACTGCAGCTACTGCCAGAGGCCAAGCAGATGTACACCTCCTGATAAAAGAATGATCACCACCTGAAAGCATCAAAGAGGATGTAAGACAAATGGGTAAAAGGAGCGATTCTATGTTACAATTGATAATTGAAGTTATACATCTCTTAGTGGTTAGTAACATCCATAAGCAATCGTGCTTTAAAAAACTAGAAATCACTGATCCAAACGCATCTTCGTAGAATTTTGGTTACCATGCAAATATGGGGGAAATGGATGCACCCAATAATTCAACACATTTTATAAAACTTTAAACTCCGTTAATCCCAACACAACTTTGTGCTATTTGGTTAACACGCAAACATGGTAAAAATTCACACATCTAATGATCCCGAAGCAATTTGGGAAACAAATTGATCGATATGTTGGCTAGCCCAGTTCAATGATCACAAGTGCAAGTCATCCACTAGATCACCAAAAGCGGAAACCCATCTTGCTCTTGTTCTGCACAATATGATCACGTCATCTGTGACCTAGATCATGGAGAGCACATGGGTACAAAGGACTGACGATACACTATTCTTATCTCCAACACCACAAATCAGAATTCACCCCTATTATTGAGTGCAAATGCGTTCCTTAGCAATCAACCGACTTAGACGTGACTCTAAGGTATCAATTATCTACCATACTATTAATCGGGGCAGGTAAAAAGATCCCCAAGTGGATGTAGGGGGAGCAAGGCTGATCTGACCTGAATATCCCCGGATAAAATTTCAGGGTCTCCATCACAGGAACTAAACTTAGTACAGTATTGGATATTCGAAATCCAAAATATTACTTACTGTTTAAATGCTCTATCCACGGCTACCGAGCAGTACCACCAGCGGAACAAGCACCTAATTCAGGAAATAACGGGAGAGATTATCGTCAGTGGCGGAGCTAGACGAAAGTCTCCCTAAAAAAATTTCTTCAGAAATTGAGCCAAGGCTGGGGGGGCAGCAGCCCCCCCTGGCCCCAACATAGCTCCGCCACTGATTATCGTCTCTCTCTCTCCCCCCATGAATCCTGAAGGGACTAAAAATCCTTCCCATCTCCCTGCCCTGGGTCCAACCCAAACCTCCCCCAAACCCATCACCCCTCCGCGCCAAACCAACAGCCCGACGATCCAAAGAAGCAAAGGGAACAAAGCTTACGGATTGGGCGTGCAGAATCAGTAAGGAAGAAGGAGGAGGGAGATGAAGAAACCGGGATTCGGGGCGAGAACACACCTCCGCGGAGGCGGTGGACTGCTCTGCCGATCTGCGACGAGCCGCGGCAGGTTGGATTGGGGGTTTAGTGTGAAAATGCGCACGCGCAGGCAGGAGAGGAGGAGATGGCTGGGGAAGGAAGGAAGGAGGTCGTTTCTTTCCGCTCTTGGCGTCTGTTTTTTCTCGAGAGTCTGGGTGGCTCGAGGAGTTCGAGCGAGGCTGGCTTGCATTTATTCTGATGGCAAGCCAAGCTTGCAGAGGTATTTACGGCGATGCCCTTGGACCATAATGCCCTTTCACTTTTATTTATTGTCTGGAGCAGACTGACGCCACAGGGTTCACAAGCACAAGCCGAAGTGGCAAACTGGCAATGGCAACCCTTTTACATGTCACGCTAAACGTCAACCACGAGACTGGTCATATATTGGGGAGGCTCTCAAGCCACATCAAACCCGTACTCCAAAGTGACAGCAACTCATACTCCACTACTACTACCTCTGCTTCACTTATACGGAGTATAAGACATTTAAGCCCGCTCAGCTCTAAACAGTTTAAAACTAGCTGTCTAAACCGTTTTATAAAAACGAATGGAGGAAGTAGTTCTTAATAACAAATTTACCGTAATGTTATCTGATGGATGTTCGCCGTATCAAATCCTGGCAAAAGCCCCAGAGCTGTCAGATTTAGATATGACAGTGGTAGTTTCTGCCTAGAACATCCCACAATTTAAACAAAATGCCATGACAGTTTTGAAAAAGCCATCCCCAGCCACTCAAATTGTCATCCTGGGGTCGCGCTTGCCATCATCCCCTAGAACGGTCGTCCATTGGGATCCCAAATTTAAGTGATAGCACAACCACGTCATGCAGTCATAAGAATTGGAACCACTTTAGCACAAGACAATCAACCATAAGGTGGCACGACCCATATCTCATGATTTGCTTCGCACGCTCCCTCAAAAAAAAAAATCTACTTCACACATTCCCTCAAATAAATAAAAACACCTGCTTCGCACGCAAACCCCAGGAAGAGGAGCACTAGTCTTGCACTCCTTGTAAAAAATGTTCCGAGTTGGTCGATCGGCTTCGTTTTACGCAGTTGCTCGCGATAGTGACTCACTTTCCACATGGCCACACAGGCTACCCTCACCCGTGCGACGCCCTAAGGCTGGAGTTTCAGATGCCTTTCAGAGTTTCCGGATTTTCGTCGTGTGAGTTGTCGGTTTGTTGCATTCATCTTTGCATCATGTGCATTGCATCATGTCATAAAACTTTTGCATCTCAACTAAATAAATTGCATAGATCGTTGATCTATTTAAATCGAGGGAACTCACATGGTGTTTTCTCTTTAAAACATACCCTCCCAATATTTAGGGAGCTATATAAAATATTCCATTAGTTTGGAATTTACCGCAACACACGGGCATATTAAATCCCTTCCTTTCCTGCCTCAAGTTTGGACTCTCTAACTTTGCCAAATTCTTTTTCCATTTATCGAGGCTCTTTTCTTTAATCTCAACATTTTTTGAGCACTTCTAAAACCTAGCCCCAATTCAAACCCATTTGAATGATATTCAAATGAGTTCGAATTTAAATCTTGCATTCGCACCAACTTCTATCTTCTTGGTTCCAGCTCAGTTTTGTGGGTCCGGAAATTTATACGCGTGTCCTACTTCTTCCCCAATACCTCCTTTCTTCTCTTTTTTCCTTCTTTGTTTTTTTTTCTGTTTTTAGAAATCAAGAGAGGGAGAGAAGGGAGCCCAGCAGGCCATTTAGGCCCAGCTGCACCTAAAACTAGCCGGCTCCAAGGCCCACTCCCCAGGCCCACCTAACCCTCTAACCTAACCCGCACCCTGCTCTCCTCCCTTGCGCAGCCACTCCCTCCTCTTGATCTCACCCTCTCTCTCCCGCAGCGCCCGAACCACCATCTCCCTCTATCCCATCTTCCTCCCGCAGCCTCTCCCTCTCGATCCCTCTTCACCTCCTCGCCTCCCCGCCGCATGGCTCGGCGCCAGCGCCGCTGCTGCTTCGTCGCCCGTGTCGCCATGGTCCTCCTTGTGCCTCTGCTTCTTCACCTGCGGCTCCGCCGCCCCATGTCCACGTCGTCGGCCACCAGCAGGACGCCGCCGCAGCGCCGACCAGCGCCGGCCTCGACCGCCTCCTCTGCTCCGCCTCCATCGCCGGCGACCACGACCAGCGCCCACCTCTGGGAGCTCGACGCCCCTGCCTCGTCCTCTTCTGTGGCTGCAGAAGCCTGCCGCGAGCGTGCCGCCGTGCTGCTTCGCCGTCCATGGCCCTGGCCTCCTGCCACGGAGCTGACGCTGCCGGTGTCCACCTGCTCGCCCATGCCTCCCCGTCGCTCTTCCTTCACGCGAACTGCTGCAGGAGCGCCAACGCCACCAGGCCGCCGTCCCGCGCTCAAGCTCCTCCGCCCCTGGGCTCCGTTCGCGCCGCCGTTTGCCCGGATCCGACGCCGGCCGACCAGGATCCGCTCGTCTTCGCCGTTACCAGCGCTGCAGGAACCGTGCTTCAAGTCCCCGTCGCCAGTCTGGCCTTGCACATCTTGTTTGACCCAAGGAGACCCACACCACCGGCAAGACCAAGGATGCCCGAACGAGTGCTGACCGAAACACCTAAGTACCACTACTTCCACGATGACCGTTGTTCGCCAAGTACACCTTCGGACGCCAAGTTCCTCTTCAAAACGTACGACTACTCGGTGTTGCGTCAAGTACCCCGTTGCCGGAGCCCTCGGATCCGTCAAGTTCGTCTACGAACCGAGAACAACTACCGTCTCCGAAGAACCGTGTAACAGAACCGTCAAGTTCGACTATGACTCGTGTACGACTACGCGGGATTCCTCGGACGCCAAGTTCAACGATGCATCAAGTTCCTCGCCGTGACCCTGAACATCTGCAGGAAAACATGTACCAATACTGCCGTCGAGATTGCGAGAACCTCTACCGTCGATCCTAGAGCATGCGAGAACGACTACTTCCACTACGAACGTCCCGAGAATGTCTACTTCCCCTACACCGCATCGAACTTGATCCGTTCCGAAAAGGCACGCTTCGAAGGTATAACCTCGAGACGACCACTCGTGGACCGTATGCATGAGTTGTATGAGATGCATGTTGGTTGTTGTATCTGCCCGTGAACGTTAGTTGTTTCCCTCGCTTGGCACCACCGTCGACCCGTGGGAACCCGGTTACCGGGATCACCCCACCATCTTTTGCACGCTCCCGTCACTTCCTTTTGCACCAGTATCCCCATGGGCTACCGGATAATCAATATGTTGTCGTGGCATCATTTTCGTATTCGTCGCCGTGGCACCCCTTTCCTTTCCACCACGGTGACAAATGCTTCATAATGCTCTTGTCAACTTTTAATAAAAATGGCATAAACTTGCACATGTCATCCGCATCATGTTTATAACATTTAAATGGTTAAAATTGTTGTTTGCTTTAAATTGCTAAATGCACATGAGGATCTACCGGAATTGTTGTTCGTTACTTCCGGCCTCATTTAAACTTGCCTAGATTAGATAGTTTCATCATGCTTCACCTCTTGCCATGCTAACAACATTTAATATTGTTGGGTACATAAACGAGAGAGAACTAAATAAGTCATGTGGTGTTTTCTTCAATATGCAACTCCGTTGCATAATGAGCTCCACTTAATTTGTAGGATTGTTTGTGCACTTTGCCATGCCATGCCTCTTTAAACCGGACATGCATCATACTTGGTTATGCATCATGCCATGTTCATGTGATGGTTGTTTATTATGTTGTTTGCTTCTTTCCGGTGTTGCTTCTTCGGGTTAGTTCCGATAACGTCGTGTGTGTGAGGATCCGTTCGACTACGTCCACGTATCTTCTTCATGGACTCGTTCTTCTTCCTTGCGGGATTTCAGGCAAGATGATCATACCCTCGAAATCACTTCTATCTTTGCTTGCTAGATGCTCGCTCTTTTGCTATGCCTATGCTGTGATACCTACCACTTACTTGTCATGCCTCCCATATTGTTGAACCAAGCCTCTAACCCACCTTGTCCTAGCAAACCGTTGTTTGGCTATGTTACCGCTTTGCTCAGCCCCTCTTATAGCGTTGTTAGTTGCAGGTGAAGATCGAAGTTTTGTTCCTTGTTGGAACATGGAGATGGTGTTCCTTATTGGAACATGTTTACTTGTTGGGATATCACAATATCTCTTATTTAAATTAATGCATCTATATACTTGGTAAAGGGTGGAAGACTCGGCCTTATGCCCGGTGTTTTGTTCCACTCTTGCCGCCCTAGTTTCCGTCATATTAGTGTTATGTTCCCGGATTTTGCATTCCTTACGCGGTTGGGTTATAATGGGAACCCCTTGACAGTTCGCCTTGAATAAAACTCCTCCAGTAAGGCCCAACCTTGGTTTTACCATTCGCCACCTAGCCTTTTTCCCTTGGGAGTCGCGCATCCCGAGGGTCATCTTTATTTTAACCACCCCGGGCCAGTGCTTGTCTAAGTGTTGGTCCGAACTAGAGTCCTTTGCAGCGCCACCTCGGGGAAACTTGAGGGCTGATTTTAGTTGTACGGAGCGCTCATCCGGTGTTGCCCTGAGAACGAGATATGTGCAGCTCCTATCAAGATGTCGGCGCATCGGGCGGTCTTGCTGGTCTTGTTTTACCTGTCGAAATGTCTTATAACCGGGATTATGAGCCTAATCGGCTCTTCCCGCTAGAAGGAATATCCTTCGTTGACCGTGAGAGCTTGTGATGGGCTAAGTTGGGACATCCCTGCAGGGTTTTGAACTTTCGAAAGCCGTGCCCGCGGTTATGGGCAGATGGGAATTTGTTAATGTCCGGTTGTAGAAAACCTGAAGTTGACCTTAATTAAAATACATCAACCGCGTGTGTAACCGTGATGGTCTCTTCTCGGCGGAGTCCGGGAAGTGAACACGGTGTTGGAGTTATGCTTGACGTAGGTTGTTCTAGGATCACTTCTTGATCATAGTTTTATCGATCGTGCCTTGTCTTCTCTTCTCGCTCTCATTTGTGTATGTTAGCCACCATATATGACAGTCGCTTGCTGCAGCTCCACCTCATACCTTTACCTTACCCATAAGCTTAAATAGTCTTGATCGCGAGGGTGTGAGATTGCTGAGTCCCCGTGACTCACAGATACTTCCAAAACCAGCTTGCAGGTGCCGTTGAACCGTGCAGATGACGCAACCAAGTTCAAGGAGGAGCTCGTTGAAGATCTTGTCCTTTGTGTTGTTTCGCTCTAGTTGATCAGTAGTGGAGCCCAGTTGGGGTCGATCGGGGATCTGTGTAGCATTTGGGGTAGTCTTCTTTTATTTTGGTTCCGTAGTCGGACCTTGATTGTATCTGGTTGATGTAATGCTTTACTCATGTATTTGTGTGAAGTGGCGATTGTAAGCCAACTATGTATCTTTTCCCCTTTTGTATTACATGGGTTGTTTGCGAAGATTACCTCACTTGCGACATTGCTTTCAATGCGGTTATGCCTTTAAGTCGTGCTTCGACACGTGGGAGATATAGCCGCATCGAGGGTGTTACAACCCGTCCCGTCCTTCTCTGCTGCCCTCATCCTTATCAGCTGGAACCCAGCGCATCTACAACCCTCCCTCAATCCACAACACACCCGACTCCCTTCAACCACACCAGCACACCCCCCGCTACCGTGGCGTGCACCACAATCAGGGAGGTGGGGGGCAACTGCAGATGTTGCAGATGATGATCTGGTGTTTTCGATGGCGGTGGGTGGATGCTGCGTCGGCGATGGCCTACGGCGGCCGCATGGTCAACCACGACGGGCGCGTGCTACGACCACATCGAGCACATGCTGAGACCACGACGACTTTGAGCTACGACCATGGCTGTTGTGTACTACAATAGTGGGGCGCGAGGGATGCTGCGATTGGTGGTGCATACAACAGTCATGTGCTAGAATCGAGATAGCCACATGCTGGGACCGGTGAGCGGCGATGCTGCGACCGCGTCCGCCACAGTTGGAACCGGCCAGCAGTGATGTTCTGACCATGGGCGCCGCGTGCTAGAATCGGCCGGCAACGATGTTGTGACCACGGGCACCGCGTGCTAGAACCGGGCGACAATGATGTGGTGACCATGGCTACCGCGTGCTGGAACCTGCCATGGGAGATGCTAGAACCATGACCGGTACCAGCTGTGTCGGTCACCAGGTGAGGTGCAACGACGAAGCGGCTAGCTGGAAGCATGACTGGGATGAGTTGCGTCGGTCACCGTGGCGAGCTGCAATGGCGGCATGGCTAGCTGGAATTGCGACTATGGGACGCTGTAATAGGGGCAGCGGCTTGCTGGAGCCGCGACACACTTGCGAGCTGTGACGGTCACTGCGGCGAGCCGGAACTGTGGTCATGGCTGTTGCGATGGCTCGATGATGAGCTGCAACAAGTACGACGGAGAGCTGCAACCGACGCCATCGGATGCTGGGATGGCATGGGGATGAGCCGCACCGGCATTGGGAGATAAGTTGCAACCGACACCGCAGATAGCTACGAATGTTTTTTGCTGCAATCGATGACACACTGGCCATAGTACAACCGAGTGAAACTGTTGTGTCGATGATGACAGCGAGCTGCAGTGAGGGCGGCGATATGCGATGGGAGGCTAGGGTGGTGGCCGGGGAGGACACCAGGACGACAAAGCGAGCGCGTTGCGTGAGGGTGAAGGATGGTTGTGCGTATGAATCAACTTTTGGAGCAAGGAAATGATCTGGATCCAATGGCTCGGGCCAACGCAATCCGACAATGCGGAAGACCGCCGATCCGAATTTGACGTCGGTCCGTCGTCACCACATAAATGGAACTCCTATGCCAACATGATCTAGGCCATCAACCACAATATCAATTTGGACACACCTTGGTAACAAGTTCGTGATGGATGATATGTTAAGGGGAAGGATGGACTTTTCTTTTGTGTTTTCTAACTTCGACTGTACATGTTGATAACTAACTTTTGAACTTATGCATCCTCAATTTGTTGAAATTCGCATTGCCAACTTTTACCACCAAATTTGTTTGTAGTAGATGCTAAAGCTTTGCTTCCGTCGTACACAGTCAAGAAGCTAGACCTTGCCAAATTATTTGCTTACTTTTCTTCGATCCAAAATAAATACCATGGTTTTAGTTCAAGGAAGTACTACTTATAAAACCACGAGTTTGATGAATCCAAATAATTTGAGCCATCCAACCACCTATATCCAATGTTTCACATTGCTTCAATGATGTATCCATCACATCATCAATATTTTAAAAACATGCTAATTACATTAATCGTAATTTAGAAATGACATTGATTTTATTAAACACAATTATTCATGGAGTCAATATTTATCGCGGTTAATCCTTTTTTTGTGAGGATATTGTAGTTAATCCTTGAAACGTGTCTTGCACGTACTACACGATTACGTGTGTGAACAAAGGCAATTTTAATTTATTTAGTCCACTTTCGACTTCAATTTTTTTTTAAGTTAGCAAAAAAAATTCTAAGGTACACGCATTCTATACTGCAATCATTTCATGAAACTTGTGATGCATTTTTTCGATTTTTAAGTGCACTTTCCGATTAATGGCAGTTCTCAGCAAGTATTTGTGGGAAAGACGAAAGAAACGGGGAAAAATGGCAGCGCAGTGATAGTGGGATGTGGTGGAGGGTAAAGTTGGAATGCACAAACAGTCTCCTATGTATAGCCAGGCCGGCGAGAGAGGAGTGGCTCTCCGAATATTCCATTCCCGCCGAAGGAATTATACCACGCGTGCCGTGCAGATTTTCTCCTTGCGCCGCGTCACACGTGGCCTCCATCCCGTATCGGCCACAACGGAGGGCCACACGGTACCGGACGAGACTTGCGTGTTTTCCGTGCGTGCGTCCATCCGTGCTTCCGCATACGTGATTTGATTTAATTGGAACAAAATAAATTCCGACCTAACTCCTTTAAAATTAAGGGGCAGAAGATTAGATTAGAAAGGAAAAAGAAAAAAGACAACTATAGGATGAAGTGGAAGCATGGATGGGAGCATGCGGAGGGAGCACACAAGCTGGATCCCACACGGTAGGCCCCGGACGCCCTTGATCAACAATTTTGCTTCGCCTTTAACTGGGCCGCCATCCGTGCGAGCATCGCTCCAGCAAGGACCGAAACCCTAACCTACCTACTAGTCAGAGGCGAGGCATCGGGTGTGACGCCCTCGATTTGACTGTACACTAATCATACACGCAAATATGTACGATCAAGATTAAGGACTCACGGAAAGATATCACAACACAACTCTAGACACATATTAAAATAATACAAGCTTTATATTACAAGCCAGGGGGCTCGAGGGCTCGAATACATAAGCTCGAAAAATACAAGAGTCATCGGAAGCAATAATATCTGAGTACAGACATAAGTTAAACAAGATCGCCTTAATAAGGCTAGCACAAAAGTAGCAACAATTGAAAAGGCAAGGCCTCCTGCCTGGGACCTCCTAACTACTCCTCGAAGTCGAACTCCACGTAGAATCATCCTCGGGATCCTCTGGCTCCTAGACTCCAGCATCTGTTTGCGTCAACCAGGTATAGAAAGGGGGAAAAGAGGGAGCAAAGCAACTGTGAGTACTCATCCAAAGTACTCGCAAGCAAGGAACTACACTACATATGCATTGGTATCAATGAAAGGGTAATATATGTGGACTGAACTGCAGAATGACAAAATAAGAGGGGGATAACTAGTCCTATTGAAGACTACGCTTCTGGCAGACTCCATCTTGAAGCAGTAGAAGAGAGTAGATGGTAAGTTAACCAAGTATCATCGCATAGCATAATCCTACCCGGCGATCCTCCCCTCGTCGCCCTGTGAGAGAGCGATCACCGGGTTGTATCTGGCACTTGAAAGGGTGTATTTTTATTAAGTATCCGGTTCTAGTTGTCATAAGGTCAAGGTACAACTCTGGGTCGTCCTTTTACCGAGGGACACGGCTATTCGAATAGATAAACTTTCCTGCAGGGGTGCACCACATTTCCCAACACGCTCGATTCCCTCTGGCCGGACACACTTTCCTGGGTCATGCCGGCCTCGGAAGATCAACACGTCGCAGCCTCACCTAGGCACAATAGAGAGGTCAGCACGCCGGTCTAAGTCCTATGACGCAGGGGTCTGGGCCCATCACCCATTGCACACTTGCACATTCCGTACGCGGCTGGTGAGCAGACCTAACAACCTCCATTACAAAGAAAGTTGCATTACGCGGTCCAACCCAGCGTGCGTCGCTCAGTCGCTGACGTCACGAAGGCTTCGGCTGATACCACGACGTCGAGTGCCCATAACTGTTCCCACGTAGTTGGTTAGTGCGTATAGCCCAGTGGCCAGACTCAGATCAAATACCAAGATCTCGTTAAGCGTGTTAATTTATGTAACCGCGGACGCCGACCAGGGCCAGGCCCACCTCCCTCCTAGGTGGTCTCAACCTGCCCTATCGCTCCGCCACAAAGTAACAGTCGACGCCGTCGGGAACTCAGGCCCACCACTACCTGGATGAAGCCACATGTCCTTTCAGCCCCCACATCGGAATCACATGCGGGTACTCTATGAGCCGAGCCAACTTTAGTCACCACCTGTATAGTATGTATGTATGTATGTATGTATGTATGTATGTATGTATGTACCCGTGATCACCTCTCGAGTGATCACAGCCCGATAGTATAGCATGGCAACGGACAAGAATGTAGGGCCACTGATGAAAAACTAGCATCCTATACTAAGCATTTAAGATCGCAGGTAAGGGTAACAACTGTAGCAACAATGACATGCTATGCAACAGAATAGGATTAACCGAAAGCAGTAACATGCTACACTACTCTAATGCAAGCAGTAGAGAGAAGGAATAGACGATATCTTGTGATCAAGGGGGGGGGGCTTGCCTGGTTGCTCTGGCAAGTAGGGGCCGTCAACAACGTTATCGATCGGGGCACCAACAGCGGCGTCAGTATCGTAGTCTACCAGAGAGAAGAGGGGGAAGAAACAATGAATACAATGCAAACAGATGCATATCGATGCATGACATGACAAGTAACGGTGCTAGGAGTGCCCTAACGCGGTAGGAGGTGATACCGACGAAGGGGGGAAACATCCGGGAAAGTATCCCCGGTGTTTCACATTTCTAGACAGATGAACCGGAGAGGGAAAGTTGCGTGTTCGCTATGCTAGTGATGTGTGGCGGACGAACGGGCTGCGTACTCAGATTCGTCTCATCGTTCTGAGCAACTTTCATGTACAAAGTTTTTCCATCCGAGCTACGGTTTATTTTATATTAATTTTAAAAAAATTAATAATTTTAGAATTTATTTAACTATTTTAACTCAACATTATCCAGAATAGTGTATGCTGACATCATCGTGATGTCAGCATGACGTCAATAGTCAATAGGGTGTTGACTGGGTCAATCTGACGTGTGGGTCCCATTCGTCATAGACTCATAGCAATTTAAACAGTGTTAATTAGCTTTAACTAAATGATTAGGTTAACTAATTTCAATTAGCTTAGTTAAACAAAATTAGTTAATTAAATAGATTAATTAAGTTAATTAACTAACTATTTAATTAGTATTTATATTATGTTATATTTTTTTATTCTTTTTTTAACGTTCTGGGACTGGGCCCTAGGAGTCAGTGGCCCAGAGGCCACCATGGGTTAACGGGTGTGGGTGCAGCGGGCGTTTGGGCTAACGGGGCAGGGTGGAGCGGAGGCCGAGAGGGCGCTCGCCCGCAGGGACGGCAAGGCCGTGCCCGCGGCCAGTGGCGGCCTCAGGGCGGGTGGTCGCCGGCAGGGCCGGTGCGGCGGAGTCGTGGCCAACGAGAGGGGCCTGGAGGAGCGTTGGGCGACGCCGTAGCGGTGCACGCGGCGGAAGCAAGCCGCAGTGGAGCAGGGGCGGAGGGCAGGAATGCGTGTGCGGCTGCGGCACAGTGCGAGGTGGAGCGGACAGCGCAGCGCGTAGGCGTGGCCGGGGGGCGCAGGCAGCATCGGAAGGCCGGGGCACGAGCGGGAGGGCGGATGGAGGTGGCGGCCGTAGGTGGAGCGAAGCGGAAATGGCGAGGGGCGGCGGCGGCCATGAGCGGGCGCTGGAGCGCGACAGAGATGGGGGCAGGGCGAGGCGCGGGGCGCGGCTCTGAGCGGCGCGACGAGCAGAGGGCCGCGACGGGCGCGGCGCATGTGTGCGCTGTGGACGGCCTATGGGCGCGCGGCACGGGCGCGGACATCGCAAGGCCGACGCGGCGGTGGAGGCTCAGGGGGAAAAGGGGAGGCGCAACGCCTCACGGCGGTTGTAGGAAGAATGGCAGCGGGTGTCGAGGAGGAGGACGGGGACGACAATGAGGTCCAGGCGACGGTGTCGATGTCCAGGGACGATGGGCGATGTGGTCGGCGCGGCGAGCGGGTCGATCCCATGAGGGAGAGGCGTGGGAGGTTCGGCGACGGCAGCGGGCACCGGGGCGTCGGCGAGGTGCGGAGGGGGTGGCGTGTGGCATCGGCGGGGTCGTGCGGGAGGTTGATACGTCTCTGTCATATCTACTTTTCCAAACACTTTTGCCTTTATTTTAGACTCTAACTTGCATGATTTGAATGGAACTAACACGAACTGACGTTGTTTTCAGCAGAATTGCTATGGTGTTATTTATGTGCAGAAATAAAAGTTCTCGAAATGACCTGAAACTTCACGGAACATCTATTTGGAAATAATAAAAAATCCTTGCAAAAGATGAAGACCAGGGGGCCCACCACCAGTCCACAAGGGTGGGGGGCGTGCCCCCCTACCTCGTGGGCCCCCTGAAGCTTCTCCGACCTCAACTCCAACTCTATATATTTGCTTTCGGGGAGAAAAAAATCAGAGAGAAGAATTCATCGCGTTTTACGATATGGAGTCGCCGCCAAGCCCTAAAACCTTTTGGGAGGGCTGATCTGGAATCCGTTCGGGGCTCCGGAGAGGGGAATCCGTCGCCATCGTCATCATCAACCATCCTCCATCACCAATTTCATGATGCTCACCGTCGTGCGTGAGTAATTCCATCGTAGGCTTGCTGGACGGTGATGGGTTGGATGAGATCTATCATGTAATCGAGTTAGTTAGTTTTGTTAGGGTTTGATCCTTAGTATCCACTATGTTCTGAGATTGATATTGCTATGACTTTGCTATGCTTAATGCTTGTCACTAGGGGCCGAGTGCCATGATTTCAGATCTGAACCTATTATGTTTTTATCAATATATGAGAGTTCTTGATCCTATCTTGCAAGTCTATAGTCACCTATTATGTGTTATGATCCGTTAACCCCGAAGTGACAATAATCGAAATATTTACCGGTGATGACCATAGTTTGAGGAGTTCATGTATTCACTATGTGCTAATGCTTTGTTCCGGTACTCTATTAAAAGGAGACCTTAATATCCCTTAGTTTCCATTAGGACCCCACTGCCACGGGAGGGTAGGACAAAAGATGTCATACAAGTTCTTTTCCATAAGCACGTATGACTATATTCGAAATACATGCCTACATTACATTGATGAATTGGAGCTAGTTCTGTGTCACCCTATGTTATGATTGTTACATGATGAACCACATCCGGCATAATTCTCCATCACCGATCCATTGCCTATGAGCTTTCCATATATTGTTCTTCGCTTATTTACTTTTCCATTGCTACTGTTACCACTACTATCATATTACTTTGCTACTAAACACCTTGCTGAGATATTAAGTTTCCAGGTGTGGTTGAATTGACAACTCAACTACTAATACTTGAGAATATTCTTTGGCTCTCCTTGTGTCGAATCAATAAATTTGGGTTGAATACTCTACCCTCGAAAACTGTTGCGACCCCATATACTTGTGGGTTATCAAGACTATTTTCTGGCGCCGTTGCCGGGGAGCATAGCTTTATTCTTTGAGTCACTTGGGATTTATATCTTCTTATCATTATGAAGAACTTGAGAGATCCAAAAAACAATATTTATCCCTCAACTACGAGGGAAGGTAAGGAACTGCCATCTAGCTCCGCACTTGATTCACCTCCTGTTTTGAGTAAGCTTGCGACACCTAAACCTACTTCTGCTATTCGTTTTGATATGTCACATGTTATTGATGATGCCACTTCTGCTATGCATGATACTTATGATGAAACTACTTCTATGCTTGATACTACTGTGCCACTTGGTGAATTTCTTGATGAACAGCTTGCTAGGGTTAGAGAGAATGAAAATATTGAATCTGATAATATTGATGAAAGTGATGATGAAGACTTGCCCGTTATTCCTAAGGGTTATGTTTTTGATAAAGAAGCTTCTTTAGTTATTTTAGCTTGCAAAGATAGTTATGAACTTAAGAGGTTATTAGCTAAATGGAATAAGCAATCTCTAAATGCTAGGATGAAACCTGACCCTGCTTTTGCTACTTCACCTATCTTTGTTACTGATAAGGATTATGAATTCTCTGTTGATCCTGATATAATTACTTTGGTTGAATCTGATCCTTTTCATGGCTATGATCTGAAACTGTTGTGGCACATTGTAACGCCCTCGATGCGGCTATATCTCCCACGTGTCGAAGCACGACTTAAAGGCATAACCGCATTGAAAGCAATGTCGCAAGTGAGGTAATCTTCACACAACCCATGTAATATATAACGTAAAGAGATACATAGTTGACTTACAATCGCCACTTCACACAATGTCATGAATAAAGCATTACATCAACCAGATACAATCAAGGTCCAACTACGGAACCAAAATAAAAGAAGAACCCCAAATGCGACACGGTCCCCGATCGACCCCAACCGGGCTCCACTACTGATCAACTAGAACGAAACAACACAAAGGGCAAGATCTTCATCGAGCTCCTCCTAAGCTTGGTTGCGTCATCTGCACGGACTCAACGGCACCTGCAAACTGGTTTTGGAAGTATCTGTGAGTCACGGGGACTCAGCAATCTCGCACCCTCGCGATCAAGACTATTTAAGCTTATGGGTAAGGTAAAGGTATGAGGTGGAGCTGCAGCAAGCGACTAGCATATATGGTGGCTAAACATACGCAAAAGAGAGCGAGAAGAGAAGGCAAAGCACGGTCGATAAAAGTATGATCAAGAAGTGATCCTATAACAACCTACGTCAAGCATGACTCCAACACCGTGTTCACTTCCCGGACTCCGCCGAGAAGAGACCATCACGGTTACACACGCGGTTGATGTATTTAATTTAAGGTCAACTTCAGGTTTTCTACAACCGGACATTAACAAATTCCCATCTGCCCATAACCGCGGGCACAGCTTTCCAAAGTTCAAATCCCTGCAGGGGTGTCCCAACTTGGCCCATCACAAGCTCTCACGGTCAACGAAGGATATTCCTTCTAGCGGGAAGACCCGATCAGACTCGGAATCCCGGTTACAAGACATTTCGACAAGGCAAAACTAAACCAGCAACACCGCCCGAATTTGCCGACAAATCCCGATAGGAGCTGCACATATCTCTTTCTCAGGGCACACTCAGATTGTCCTAGGTACGGGTAGGCCAGCCCAGAGTTGCCCCTGCTGGCCACCGGCAGCTGACAGGTGGACCAACACTCAGAGAAGCACTGGCCCGGGGGGGTTAAAATAATGATGACCCTTGAGTCTGCAGAACCCAAGGGAAAGAAAAGGGCTAGGTGGCGAATGGTAAAACCAATGTTGGGCATTGCTGGAAGAGTTTTATTCAAGGCGAACTGTCAAGGGGTTCCCATTATTACCCAACCGCGTAAGGAACGCAAAATCCGGGAACATAACACCGATATGACGGAAACTAGGGCGACAAGAGTGGAACAAAACACCAGGCATAAGGCCGAGCCTTCCACCCTTTACCAAGTATATAGATACATTAATTAAATAAGAGGTATTGTGATATCCCAACAAGTAAACATGTTCCAACAAGGAACAACATCTCCATGTTCCAATAAGGAACAAACTTCAATCTTCACCTGCAACTAACAATGTTATAAGAGGGGCTGAGCAAAACGGTAACATAGCCAAACAATGGTTTGCTAGGACAAGGTGGGTTAGAGGTTTGGTTCAACAATATAGTAGGCATGATAAGCAAGTGGTAGGTATCGCAGCATAGGCATAGCAAAAGAGCGAGCAACTAGAAAGCAAAGATAGAAGTGATTTCGAGGGTATGGTCATCTTGCCTGAAATCCCGCAAGGAAGAAGAACGAGTCCATGAAGAAGACAAACGGACGTAGACGAACGAATCCTCACAAACGCGACGTTATCGGAACCAACCCGAAGAAGCAATACCGGAAAGAAGCAAACAACATAGTAAACAACCACTACAACAGCATGGCATGATGCACAACCAGTATGATGCATGTCCGGTTTAATGAAGCATGACATGGTAAAGTGCACAAACAACCCTACAAATTAAGTGGAGCTCAATATGCAATGGGATGCATATTGACGGAACACCACATAACGTATTTAGTTCGATCTTGTTTATGTACCCAACAATATTAAATGTTGATTAACATGGCAAGAGGGTGAAGCAAAGTAAAACTACCTATCTAGTCAAGTTTAAATGAGGCCGGAAGCAACGAACAACAATTCCGGTAAATCCCCATATGCATATATTAGGGTTTGGTACTGTTCTGCCCTAAACACAATTTTAGAGTTGTTAAACATGCAAAGTGATGCCACCATGTTAAACTAGGCAAAATTCTACCCCATTTACATATAAAGTTTATTAAAATCCGAGTTACGGTTATTTAGTTATGAAATAAAGCATTCTAGCATGGCATTAGGTAAAATATAAACAAACAGCATTTTAAATATTTTAAACATGGATGCAAGTTGCAAATTGTGAAACTAGATGAAATTCTAAGCATATTACATATAAAGTTTAATTAATTCCGATGCATGGTTAATTAATTATGAGCAATGCAAGAAAATGGCATTTCCTGTAATTATGCAATGTTTAGGAAAATTTAGCAAAACGTACAAGGGAAAAAAATGAGCACGGGCTGAAACTGAACTGGCCCATCAGTTGGAAAAAGAAAAAAAAAGGAAGGGGCCCTGGGGTGAGCTCACATTGGGCCTGGGCCGGCCAGTGGAGAGGTAGGCCGGTGGGGCTGCAACCCACGCTGTTGGCGAGGCGCGGTCAACGCGCACGAACGGCCTCCTGCTGCTTGTTACCATCAGAGGCGGCTAAGACTTGCATCGCAGCAGCAGCAGAAAGCGTCAGAGGACTGCGGAGGCCAACAGATGGCAAGGGGAGGTTTCTCCAGAGAGCGGTGGGATGGAGCGGACGAGGCTCGGCGATATAGAGGAGGCAGCGGACGGCCAGGCGCGAAGCAGAGGCAACGGCAGCGGCAGGGACACCCAGGCGAGGGCGCTCGTCCAAGGCAGCTACGGCAGAGGGGCGACGCAGCTCCTGAGAAGGAAGGGGAGGCCGGTGGACAACGGGGAAACGGGCGGATCTGGGCGGCGGGAGTCCATCTCCGATGATGGTGGCGCCGGTTGGTGCTCCTGGATGTGCTCCTGCAAGGTGCGGAGGCCATGGTTCGCTCCTTCTGGTTCCTGCGAGAAGATGCAGAGGAAGAGAGAGAAGAGATTAGAACAGAGGAGGGAGAGAGACGAAGCAGGAGGGTAGAAGAAAAGAGCAGGGGCGTGCGACAAATGCTCATCTTGCTGGCTGGTTCGGTCCCTGGCGGCAGCGCCGGACGACGAGGCGAGGAGGAGGAGCACGGGGAGGATCTGGATCGAAGAAGAGTAGTGGCTGGGTGCAGAAGGAGAGGCGCAGGTGGATCGGGAGGAGATTCCGAGGTTGGGGAATGAGTGCGTCGGCGGCGGCTGGGAGGATCCCTAGAATTTAGGGATTTGGTCTGAAATTAGACTAGGGGTGGGCTATAAATATACATCACGGATTAGGTTAGGGGCTATCTCAACCCCACGATCGCAATTGGACGATCGCAGATAAAATAGCTAGGGAGTCCAATTAACAAAACGAAGATGTTTTGTAGATGTTTGGGGATGATCCGAACACAACAGTGGCGACAGTCCGGGTTGGGTCTGGGGAAGTTTCGGACGCGCACATGAGGGGTTGGTTGGAACTCGTGGCTGTGCAGAAGGGCTCGAGCTGAGAGAAGAGAAGAGAGAGAGGCCCGGCGACTGTTTTCGGAGACCGAAAACATCCGACGAAAAGACCGGCTATACTGCCGCTATAGTTATCCGTTGGGGCGTCAAACGGACTCCGAACGCGATGAAACTTGGCAGGCGGTCTACTAACAACAAAACAACACCGCACGCCAACTTTCATCCCATTCCGAGAACATTTTCCAGCCACTTATAAAATACTATTTCGGACATGCCGCGGGCGCGTGCAAGTGTGTCTGGGCTCAGAACGGACAACGGAAAGAACGGGGGAACCTGGATGGATGCAAGTTTTTTAAAACATGATGATGCAATGCACATGATGACATGGCAAGATGCAACACGCAATCAAATGACACGGCAACAACAACGAATAACTGGGGAACACCTGACACATCGGTCTCGGGGCATTACAACACTCCACCACTACGAGAGGATCTCGACCCGAGATCCTAGGGATGGCACCGGAGGGAAAAGGAAGAGGAAGAGAAAAGGTAAAACTAAGTTGCTTCTCTGAAAAACGAGTGAAACCAGAGAACCTTGCGAGGTTGCACAAAATGAAGGAAAGAAAGCAATGGAGAAGAACAAAGTTGAAAACACTCCGCTAAGAAATAGGAATAAGAAAGAACCGATTCGGGTAGCACTTCGGTTGAAAAGAGATGAAAGACTTGATAAAATGAAAGAGCTTGAGCAAAAGGACACAACACTCCGATTAAAAGGATAAGCATGACAAGGACAAGGTCCGAACAAGAACAAAAAGAAGGGTTGAAGATAGCAACATCACAATGCCTCCGGAACGAAATTAAGAATGGAATGGAATGAACGAAGGGAAACAAGATCTTGAGGGAGCACGCTTACAACAAATGCTAGAACGGAGTTGTTGGAACAACAACAACGAAAAGAATAATCTTGATATGGTCTTATGGAATCCATCTCAAATTATGAGGTGACAACCTGCCTCTCACGGGAAAAAGAATTGGATTGGTAAGAACAAGGAGACGAGAAACTTATTTCACCAGGAGGGTAGATGGAGAACTTGGATCATATATTATCACCATTAATAGCATTAATCCTTAGGGAAAGCTTTAGGCGAAATATAACCCCAGATAAATCCAATGACGAGATTGATGGATTTTAAATACCTCATTCTTAACAACATGTGTATCATGATACATGAACTCAAATTATCAGGAATGACATAATACCACCTCGAATGATATGGTTGAAAGAATTGCACTCCGGATTGCAAGATGAAGAAAACTTGATCTCCTTAAAAGAATCTCGATGAAAAACTTCAAGAAGGAATTAAATCCTTGATGAACCATCATGTAGAACCTTGATGAGGAACTCCGGTAAACAAAAGAATGATCAAACGAAAGGAGAGAGAAGTTGGAAACACAAGGTGAAACCTTGCAATGATTAGATGGATCTCTGTGATAATTAGAGCTAGAAACTCCGGGAAGGAAAGACAAGCACTTGAAATCAAGAATTTAATCATCGTGAACGAACTCCGGAAGAAAAGATTAACATATGGATGAAACAAGAATAAGAATTACATTATACTTATCCTTCACCAATTAAATTGATGACGAGCAAACGGATTGCATACAACTTATTCTCGAAGAAAGGATTAGGATAGATACGGCGCCAACTTGAGAAGGTCTTCAACTAACCACCGGTGGAATCGAAACAACGAATGAATTGGTATGATAAAGAAGGAAGAGAAATCTTAAACCAACCACCGTAAGGATTAGAAATGAACGAAGAGAAGATAAAGAAAACACCGGGAAGAATTAGCAAATGAATGAAGATGCTTGAGAGAATTTAGATATATGAGAACGAAGAGATGACGAGCTGATTAGAGAACACTTGAACGATGCACCGGTAAGATTTGGAGAATGAGAGCTGAAAGCTGGAATGAATAATCCTGAATTGATGGCCTTCAGATAAACAAACTGAAAAGACTCCTGAATTACTCTGGATGGGTGAAAAGAATTCTCATAATCAAAACAATTATGAGGGGATGGCAACAAGCTAGAATCACGAATCTTGAAGAGAATGGAGCAGGATTGAGAGAAAATCTTCTTCGGTCTTCAAATTTTGAATTACGACGAGAAATACCACCATGAATTGTTGAGACACCCCAGAATGATTAAAAGAGGAGAGGTTGAGCCAAAGATGAAAAGAATTTGAAAGATCTTGGAGAAAAACATATGACAGATGATGAATCATTCTTACGTCAAACTTTAAGAATTTGAGGATAGCTCCGGTAAAATAAGAAGAGTCAGGTAAGATCCTGGGAAAAGACCTGTGGGTTAGGGCCCACTCAAGAGAAACACTGTAGAATGATTACTTGAAAAGGAGAATGCACCGGTTGAATTAAATGACTTGAATGAGATAACATCTTCGAAAGAGCTTGAACGAAAGCAGAGTGGAAACACGAATCTTCGGGATATCTTGAGCATTCCGAAATAATAGAATAGCGAGAAGTGAAAGAATATGAGGAGCACCGGCATGATAGGGTATTTGAAACGAGGAGAAAGATATGATCAATAACGCTTGAATTTAAACCACCAGAGAAGAAAAAATGAGTAAAGGGTGACGAACTTGAAGCTCCGTTAGAATATTCATGAGAATCACCGGATACGAACATTGAAAGAAAAGAATGGAGAGACTTCCATCGATACCATGGATACTTGATTAAGGAATCTGAGTCCTTCAGAAACAAGGGTGGGGGGGAGGGACAACAAAGACAACTTGGGATGGATGAACGAACACCGTTTAGAAAGCTGAGATTGAATCTTGCGGATCTTGAACATGAACGGATCCGCTTGGCGAGAGACACACCGGTTGAAAAGGATTGACATGACAATCTCAATGAATAAGAAGGATTAGTATTCATATAGGAGTATGAGAACACCACTTAGGAAAAGGCATGGAATCAACACTTGACATTGAAGCAACTCGAATACCACAACTCAAAACAAAACAAAGGATTGGCTTGCAGAATAAGCCAGAACAAACATATGAAAGAGATTTCGTCCGAAGTTTTCGTGTTGGGGCCTACACGGGCTCGATCGTACAGCACCATCATGTACAAGGCAGTGCACATGACATATGAAGCGTCCCCGAGTCGGCATAGCCAAGGACTCTTTAAGACACAATGAGACCACTGTAAAATCGACCGTGAATAGGCGGACCACTAGACCTCGAACCCCAATTTCATATCATACATCTGTCGGAAAGATATCCTAAGAGCTACTTGAATTCCCACTTATAAACTCCCGAAATTTTCCGGTTATGCAATCAGGTGTTGGGGATACAGGGGAAGCATAATATCTCACCCAAAACTAACAAATCCTACATCCAGCTGTATCCATCCTTCAACACATAACCAAGAAACCTTCGGAAATCATCTACCTCAACCTTCGAAAAGCATCCGTTATACAAGTTATGGCAATACTCCCGAACTCCCGCCCCAGTACTGGGTGGCGTCGAGGTTATCTCACCAACAACTGCATAAAAGAGATTTTCGATGTCGACGAACTAACTCAGGTATTCCAGAACTGCAACGATAAAATTGTGACGACAACACCTCGGAGCTCAACTCCCCGGGACACTACCACAACCCCTAAATGACAGGAGGCACCAAGAACAATATTCTCGTCACAAATCCATCGGAACGACTCCAAGATACCCGCGTGATCCTAAATTTTTTTTAGTGAAATTTGAGAAGAGAAGAGTCAAAACTCTACGTCAGGATGCCTTACCAGAGTGATGAGGAGACTGGGGAGTAAAAAGAATTCCTAAACTCTCCGATATATAATTCCTAAATGACTCAAAACATTTTTTTCTAGACTCAACTCGTTCGCTAATTCGATCAAGCAGTGGGGGCTCCTAAGGTCGGGGAAGGCTCTGATTACCAACTTGTAACGCCCTCGATGCGGCTATATCTCCCACGTGTCGAAGCACGACTTAGAGGCATAACCGCATTGAAAGCAATGTCGCAAGTGAGGTAATCTTCACACAACCCATGTAATACACAAGGGAAAGAGATACATAGTTGGCTTACAATCACCACTTCACACAATTACATGAATAAAGCATTACATCAACCAGATACAATCAAGGTCCGACTACGGAACCAAAATAAAAGAAGAACCCCAAATGCGACACGGTCCCCGATCGACCCCAACTGGGCTCCACTACTGATCAACTAGAACGGAACAACACAAAGGGCAAGATCTTCATCAAGCTCCTCCTGAGCTTGGTTGCGTCATTTGCACGGACTCAACGACACCTGCAAACTGGTTTTGGAAGTATCTGTGAGTTACGGGGACTCAGCAATCTCGCACCCTCGTGATCAAGACTATTTAAGCTTATGGATAAGGTAAAGGTATGAGGTGGAGCTGCAGCAAGCGACTAGCATATATGGTGGCTAAACATACGCAAAAGAGAGCGAGAAGGGAAGGCAAAGCACGGTCGATAAAAGTATGATCAAGAAGTGATCCTATAATAACCTACGTCAAGCATAACTCCAACACCGTGTTCACTTCCCGGACTCCGCCGAGAAGAGACCATCACGGTTACACACGCGGTTGATGTATTTTAATTAAGGTCAACTTCAGGTTTTCTACAACCGGACATTAACAAATTCCCATCTGCCCATAAACGCGGGCACGGCTTTTGAAAGTTCAAATCCCTGCAGGGGTGTCCCAACTTAGCCCATCACAAGCTCTCACGGTCAACGAAGGATATTCCTTCTAGCGGGAAGACCCGATCAGACTCGAAATCCCGGTTACAAGACATTTCGACAAGGCAAAACTAAACCAGCAACACCGCCCGAATGTGCCGACAAATCCCGATAGGAGCTGCACATATCTCTTTCTCAGGGCACACTCAGATTGTCATAGGTACGGGTAGGCCAGCCCAGAGTTGCCCCTGGTGGCCACCGACAGCTGACAGGTGGACCAACACTCAGAGGAGCACTGGCCCGGGGGGTTAAAATAATGATGACCCTTGAGTCTGCAGAACCCAAGGGAAAGAAAAGGGCTAGGTGGCGAATGGTAAAACCAATGTTGGGCATTGCTGGAAGAGTTTTATTCAAGGCGAACTGTCAAGGGGTTCCCATTATTACCCAACCGCGTAAGGAACGCAAAATCCGGGAACATAACACCGATATGATGGAAACTAGGGCGGAAAGAGTGGAACAAAACACCAGGCATAAGGCCGAGCCTTCCACCCTTTACCAAGTATATAGATGCATTAATTAAATAAGAGGTATTGTGATATCCCAACAAGTAAACATGTTCCAACAAGGAACAACATCTCCATGTTCCAACAAGGAACAAACTTCAATCTTCACCTGCAACTAACAATGCTATAAGAGGGGCTGAGCAAAGCGGTAACATAGCCAAACAATGGTTTGCTAGGACAAGGTGGGTTAGAGGCTTGGTTCAACAATATAGTAGGCATGATAAGCAAGTGGTAGGTATCGCAGCATAGGCATAGCAAAAGAGCGAGCAACTAGCAAGCAAAGATAGAAGTGATTTCGAGGGTATGGTCATCTTGCCTGAAATCTTGCAAGGAAGAAGAACGAGTCCATGAAGAAGACAAACGGACGTAGACGAACGAATCCTCACAAACACGACGTTATCGGAACCAACCCGAAGAAGCAACACCGGAAAGAAGCAAACAACATAGTAAACAACCACTACAACAGCATGGCATGATGCACAACCAGTATGATGCATGTCCGGTTTAATGAAGCATGACATGGTAAAGTGCACAAACAACCCTACAAATGAAGTGGAGCTCAATATGCAACGGGATGCATATTGACGGAACACCACATAACGTATTTAGTTCGATCTTGTTTATGTACCCAACAATATTAAATGTTGATTAACATGGCAATAGGGTGAAGCAAAGTAAAACTACCTATCTAGTCAAGTTTAAATGAGGCCGGAAGCAACGAACAGCAATTCCGGTAAATCCCCATATGCATATATTAGGGTTTGGTACTGTTCTGCCCTAAACACAATTTTAGAGTTGTTAAACATGCAAAGTGATGCCACCATGTTAAACTAGGCAAAATTCTACCCCATTTACATATAAAGTTTATTAAAATCCGAGTTACGGTTATTTAGTTATGAAATAAAGCATTTTAGCATGGCATTAGGTAAAATATAAACAAACAGCATTTTAAATATTTTAAACATGGATGCAAGTTGCAAATTGTGAAACTAGATGAAATTCTAAGCATATTACATATAAAGTTTAATTAATTCCGATGCATGGTTAATTAATTATGAGCAATGCAAGAAAATGGCATTTCCTGTAATTATGCAATGTTCAGGAAAATTTAGCAAAACGTCCAAGGGAAAAAAATGAGCACGGGCTGAAACTGAACTGGTCCATCAGTTGGAAAAAGAAAAAAAGGAAGGGGCCCTGGGGTGAGCTCACATTGGGCCTGGGCCGGCCAGTGGAGAGGTAGGCCGGTGGGGCTGCAACCCACGCGGTTGGCGAGGCGCGGTCAACGCGCACGAACGGGCTCCTGCTTCTCGTTACCATCAGAGGCGGCTGAGACTTGCATCGCAGCAGCAGCAAAAAGCGTGAGAGGACTGCGGAGGCCAATGGATGGCAAGGGGAGGTTTCTCCGGCGAGCGGTGGGATGGAGCGGACGAGGCTCAGCGATATAGAGGAGGCAGCGGACGGCCAGGCGCGAAGCAGAGGCAACGGCAGCGGCAGGGACATCCAGGCGAGGGCGCTCGTCCAAGGCAGCTACGGCAGAGGGGCGACGCAGCTCCTGAGAAGGAAGGGGAGGCCGGTGGACAACGGGGAAACGGGCGGATCTGGGCGGCGGGAGTCCATCTCCGATGATGGTGGCGCCGGTTGGTGCTCCTGGGTGTGCTCCTGCAAGGTGCGGAGGCCATGGCTTGCTCCTTCCGGTTCCTGTGAGAAGATGCAGAGGAAGAGAGAGAAGAGATTAGAACAGAGGAGGGAGAGAGACGAAGCAGGAGGGTAGAAGAAAAGAGCAGGGGCGCGCGACAGATGCTCATCTTGCTGGCTGGTTCGGTCCCTGGCGGCGGCGCCGGACGACGAGGCGAGGAGGAGGAGCACGGGGAGGATCTGGATCGAAGAAGAGTAGTGGCTGGGCGCGGAAGGAGAGGCGCAGGTGGACCGGGAGGAGATTCTGAGGTTGGGGAATGAGTGCGGCGGCAGCGGCTGGGAGGATCCCTAGAATTTAGGGATTTGGTCTGAAATTAGACTAGGGGTGGGCTATAAATATACATCACGGATTAAGTTAGGGGCTATCTCGACCCTACGATCGCAATCGGACGATCGCGGATAAAATAGCTAGGGAGTCCAATTAACAAAACGAAGATGTTTTGTAGATGTTTGGGGATGATCTGGACACAACGGTGGCGACAGTCCGGGTCGGGTCCGGGGAAGTTTCGGACGCGCACGTGAGGGGTCGGTTGGAACTCGTGGCTGTGCAGAAGGGCTCAGCTGAGAGAAGAGAAGAGTGAGAGGCCCAGCGACTGTTTTCGGAGACTGAAAACATCCGACGAAAAGACCGGCTATACTGCTGCTATAGTTATCCGTTGGGGCGTCAAACGGACTCCGAACGCAATGAAACTTGGCAGGCGGTCTACTAACAACAAAACAACACCACATGCCAACTTTCATCCCATTCAGAGAACGTTTTCCGGCCACTTATAAAATACTATTTCGGACAAGCCGCGGGCGCGTGCAAGTGTGTCTGGGCTCAGAACGGACAACGGAAAGAACGGGGGAACCCGGACGGATGCAAGTTTTTTAAAACATGATGATGCAGTGCACATGATGACATGGCAAGATGCAAACGCAATCGAATGACACGGCAACAACAACGAATAACTGGGGAACACCTGGCACATCGGTCTCGGGGCGTTACATACATCTTACTAAATTACATGATATAGCCACCCTGTTCACTAATGATGAGAGAACTCGCTACTTTTATATCCTTAAAATATTTCCATTCTCACTAAACGGTGATGCTAAGATATGGTTTAATTCTCTTGATCCTGGTTGTGTGCGTAGTCCCCAGGATATGGTTTATTACTTCTCTGCTAAATATTTCCCTGCTCATAAGAAACAAGCTGCTTTATGGGATATATATAATTTTGTGCAAATTGAAGAAGAGAGTCTCCCACAAGCTTGGGGGAGGCTTCTCCAATTACTTAATGCTTTGCATGATCATACTCTTAAGAAAAATGAAATACTTGATATCTTTTATAATGGACTAACCGATGCCTCCAGAGATTACCTGGATAGTTGTGCTTGTTCTGTTTTTAGGGAAAGAATGCCGGATGAAGCTGAAATTCTATTGAATAATATGTTGACAAATGAAAATAATTGGACACTTCCTGAACCAGTTCCTGAACCAACTCCTGAGCCTATTCCTAAACCAACTCCGAATAAGAGGGGTGTTCTATTTCTCAGTCCTGAAGATATGCAAGAGGCAAAGAAATCTATGAAAGTAAAAGGTATTAAAGCTGAAGATGTTAAGAATTTACCTCCTATTGAAGAAATACACAGTCTTAATTTACCGCCTGTTGAAGAAACATATGATCTTAATCCATCTCCTATTGAATAAACTCATGGTCTTGATAACCCGACATAGGTAGTAAAGGTAAATTCTCTCTATAGATATGATAAAGCTGAAATCCCATTTACTAAATTTGCTAGCCCATGCTTAGACGAGTTTGATAAATTTATGGCTAAGAAAGAAGATTTTAATGCTTATTTTGGTAGACAATTGAAATACAATTCAAATATGCTTGAACACTTGGGTGATTATATGGCTAATGTCAAAGGTGAACTTAAACTTATTAGTAAACATGCTTCTATGGTTACCACTCAAGTAGAACAAGTACTTAAATCTCAAAATGATTTGCTCAATGAATTGAATAGTAAGAAAAATGATAACGATGTATACTGAAGGCCACCCTAAGAGAATTGAGCAAGATTCTCAGAGAAATAATATAGATGCACCTAGTCCTTCTAAAAGGGAGAAAAAGAAAAATGATAGGACTTTGCATGCTTCTAGTGAACCTATTGTTAATACACCTGAGAATCCAAATGATATTTCTATTTCTGATGCTGAAACACAATCTGGTAATGAACCTGAAACTAGTGATAATGATAATGATAATGTTCATGATGATGCTCAACCTAGTAATGATAATGATATAGAAATTGAACCTGCCGTTGATCTTGATAACCCGCATTCAAAGAATCAATGTTATGATAAGAAAGACTTTGTTGCTAGGAAACATGGTAAGGAAAGAGAGCCTTGGGTTTAGAAACCCATGCCTTTTCCTCCCAAACCATCCAAGAAAAAGGATGATGAGGATTTTGAGCGCTTTGCTGAAATGATTAGACCTATCTTTTTGCGTATGCGATTAACTGATATGCTTAAAATGAATCCTTATGCTAAGTATATGAAAGATATTGTTACAAATAAAAGGAAGATACCGGAAGCTTAAATTTCCACCATGCTTGCTAATTATACTTTTAAGGGTGGAATACCAAAGAAACTTGGAGATCCGGGAGTACCCACTATACCATGCTCTATTAAAAGAAACTATGTTAAAACTGCTTTATGTGATCTTGGAGCCGGTGTTAGTGTTATGCCTCTCTCTTTATATCATAGACTTGATTTGAATAAGTTGACACCTACTGAAATATCTTTGTAAATGGATGATAAATGAACTGCTATACCTGTCGGTATTTGTGAGGATGTGCATGTTGTAGTTGCAAACGTTACTATTTTAACGGACTTTGTTATTCTTGATATTCCCGATGACGATAGTATGTCTATTATTCTTGGAAGACCCTTTTTGAATACTGTAGGGGCTGTTATTGATTGCACTAAAGGCAATGTCACTTTTCATGTTAATGGTAATGAGCATACCGTACACTTTCCAAGGAAACAACCTCAACTTCATAGTATCAACTCTATTGGAAAAATTCCATCGATTATATTTGGAGGTTTTGAATTTCCTCTTCCTACTGTCAAGAAGAAATATGATATTCTTATTATTGGGGATGTGCATATCCCCATTGAGGTAACATAGTGTTATTCGAAATTTCTCCGGTTCCATGTTATTCGGAATGAGTTCGTTAACAAGACTTGATCAACCTTGTTAGTGGATTCCTTTTGATGAGCATGAGATGGATGAAACTAGAAAGCACAACTCTCTGTACCTTCTTTCTACTTTCTGTTATTTATATTAAATAAAATAAAAATAAGTAGTTTCCGTCTGTTACCTGAATTATCCGTGCAATATTAAAATACCTTGAAAATAAAAGTTCTCCAAATGCCCTGAAATTTAAATGTGATTTTTTCTGAAATATTTGAGAATATTTGGCACTGAGAACGCAGCAGGAGGAGCTGGCACCTGGCCACAAGGGTCAGGGGCGCGCCCTACCCCCTGGGCGCGCCCCCTGCCTCGTGGGCCCATGGTGGCCCCCTCCACTTATTCCTGCACCCACACACTTCTTCTTCCTCCCACATACACGAATATCCAGCTCAAGCTCGAGTTCTAGCTCATTTTGCTGCCATTTTTGATCTCCTTGCTCAAAGCACCTCTCACAAAACTGCTTGGGGAGATTGTTCCTTGGTATGTGACTCCTCCATTGGTCCAATTAGTTTTTGTTCTAGTGCTTTATTCATTGCAAATTTGTGATGCCTAGGTGACCATGTTTTGAGCTTGCATGTCAAATTTATATGGTTCCAAGTAGTTTTGATGCATGATATAGGCTCTAGGCACTTGTATGAGTAGTTGCTACCAATATTATTGAGTTTGGCTTACTTTTATTTTGAAGTTACTAAAAATTTCAGAATTTTTCAGAGAATAATGAAGAGAGTTTTGAGGGGCTCATCGAGCCGAAGCTCGAAGGAAAAGCAAAATGAAGAAGCAATGAAGCCCAAATATAATTTGCCTCACACCGCGGAGGTTAGGCCGTGTGAATGGCCCTCCGATGATTTCTTGAGAGGCACTGGGATTTATGAGGATTTTTATGAATTGGCTAAGAATGCAGCCTCACCAACTTCCTCCGCGACCAACGCAAACAGTATCTCTTACTCACCAATATTTTTGTGCAAAACTTCTACTATTATCCTAGGGAATCACCTCCTTCAGTAGAGTTTCATTTATATGATGTGGTTAAGAAAATGTCACTTTATGATTTTTTTCAGGTTTGTTTGATCCCTTTCAAGGGCAAAATAGAGGAACCACATCATGACGATGTGGATGGGTTTATTGATACCATCACCGTAGGGGAAACAAGGAAGGTTTCCTATGCACGAATCACTAGCATACATTTTCCTGTTTTATGCTACTTTGCAACATTTGCTTGTTGTTGCTTAATTGGTCGCGGAAACTGTGGAAACCTTAGTGTTCATGATATTATTATTTTGTTCCACGGGTTATTCTGTGATAACTCTGTGAGTATGGGCGGTATTATTGCTAAACGGTTGAGTCTGAACCGTACAAAGGGCCCCATCTTTGGTGGTATCTATGCTTCATGCCTAGCTGCACATTTTAACATACCTATTAGGCATTATGAGAAGGAAGAAAAATTGTTGCCTCATGTTTATTTAGATTATAGGAGTATGGTAGCACATGATTTCATTATAAAGAATAGGAAAGGGGAGCTTAAATACAAATTGTTCTTTGATAAACATCATCCGGAGACTATTACCTTGCTTGCTCCTTCCTTGTTTGATTTATCTGCAGGCCAGTACCTCTTCTTGCCGGAGGACATTCACGCCTACCGGAACCCTGCACCAGCCATAGAGCCAGAGTCGGAACCACAAGTTGATCCTCCACGACAATCTAATTACCATTGGGATCCGGAGATGATTGCCAACTGTCGGTGGGAAACGACACCTATGGGATCACAAGAATCCCTACTGCGGTTGCGGGGCGCGGGGTTGAGAGAAGAGCGGGTATAACAGAGAGCACGCGGTTATTTTATCCAGGTTCAGGCCGCGAGGATGCGTAAAACCCTAGTCCTGCTTTGGTGGATGTATTCTGAGTTCTTGAACTAGCTACGGGGTGCAACGAGCTCCAAAAAGCCGAATCCCTCTCCTCGTCGCCTTGGGCCTCCTTTTATATAAAAAGGGGTTGCCACAATGGCACACAGGAGGTGGAAAGGCAACAATGTTGCGAGGTTATCCTGGTATTATAGGATGAAGCGCATTAAATGCGAGGCTTAGGTGACCCTCCACTTTATCAGGGACGGGAGCGAGGCCTGTCCCATCCGTCGCCGCTCCTCCAAGCTTCGACACGCGCCCTGGCCAGCGATGCATGCGGTGCCATGTAGGTAGGCAGGCAGCTGAGGTGGCGCGGTGGTGGAGCCTCCACGAAGGGCTGCATGTCGCCACGCAGGTGCCTGCCCAGCTAGTTGGGTCGGCAGCTGCATGCGAACGATGGTGGAGACTTGGCTGGTGCGGGTCTGATGGTGGCCCTGCTGATGCACTTGGCGAGGGCCTTGCTGGGTGGCCCGGCAAGGGTCTTTCCGTGGCGCGCAGGCGTCCCCGGCAAGGATCTTGCCGGGGGTCTTGTGAGTTTCTTCGGTGAGGATGATTTCCTTCCTATCCTCATTCGATCTTGACTATTCTTTGTCTTCACGAAGATCTGCATGCCACCACAGAGGTGCCTCCCGAGCCCTGTCCAATGCATTTGTCGAGTGTTGGTGGGCTCGAGGGTGGCTCGCTCGGCTGGCGTGGGCGAGCTGCCCCGGCAAGGGTCCTTGCCGGGGAAACCTGCTTTGCCCATCTGATCTTTGTGGCCTTGGTCCTTGTCATTGCTTTGCTTCGTCTTGGGCTTCGGTCTTACCTTGGCTTACCTCCCTTGCTCTGCTTGGTGTGATCACGGGCGCGGCTCTGACTGCCCGTGCACAGGTAAAGGGGTACAAAAATGTGCCCCTAGTTTTGTACACCGACAGGAGCCCCTGGGCCTAGGCCACACATAAGTGCGACACATTGTTGGGTCAGGCCCAAAACGGTGCGCGGGCAGGCGGGGCGGTTTTTACCGCGTAAGATTTTTCTGCGCGCTGTGCTTCCCACGACCCGCGCGCGCAGCGCAAGGTGGAGGGGCGTGTGTGACGTAGGCGGCATGCGTGGGGCGGTTTTCACACGCATGCGTCACATCGCAGTAAAGAGGCGGCTCGCGCCTTCCCCGTAAAGGAGAGGGAGGCGTGGAGGCGCGGCTCATTTACTGAATGAGTCTTCAAGGCGTCCACTCCCTCGATCACGGGGTGGGGAGTGGTTGCCTCACCCGTCCCCTCGGTTTTGCATGTCTGCCACGCGTCTTTCATGCGCTCGGGGTGGCAAACGGTGGAGGCGGGAAACCAGGCCGTCGCTGGTCGGGGCAGCGGGTCGGTCTTGGTTCCCTACGCCTCCCGTGTCTTGATTGGCCGAGCGGGGCGGCCGAGCCCCAACCCCGTTCCTTTATAAAGAGAGGGAAGGGGGGATGGCATCTCGCATTCTTCCATCTTCTACCTCCCTTTGCTTCCGCTCCTTCCTTTCATTCACCATGGAGAAAGGGAATCCCGGTCCTTCGACGGTGGTGGCGAGGGTCGTCGCTCGACAACGCGTCCCTCCTCCCCCTGAGCCCGTGTTGGCAGAGCCGACTACGAGGGGAAGGGGGAGGGGGCGAGGCCGTGGGCGAGGCCGGGGCAGAGGTCACAGTGTTCGGGGAAGAGGGGTACGGGGCGGCAGATCAGCCTCTCCTCCGCCAGCAGCTCCTCCTCCGATGGAGGGCCATGCCGGGGACAACCCCTGCGAATTCTTCGTCAGGCTGCGCCATCCACCGCCCCGTCGCCTTCGCCTCCCAACTCCATTCGCGCGGGAGATGGAGCTGGATCCGCCGCAGGCGTTGCGGTTGCATATGAGGGGCTGCGGGAACAGCGGCACATGGGCCGACGTCGAGTTCCCCGCCCCTCACGTCATGTATCTCCACCGAGGGTGGAAGACCTTCGCTCACCTCCACAGCTTGACGGATGGGCTCACTTTCCATTTCAAACTAATGGAGGGTGGCCTCCTCTCCGTCAAGATCTTCGGGCACTTCGGGAATCGCGTAAGGTGCTGCATGGAGAGCTCTTCTGACGACGAAGATTCCTCCTCGAGCGAGAGTGGCGAGGAGGACAATGGCAGCGACGACGAGGCTAGCGGGCGGCAGGATGACGGGTCCGATTAGGCATCGGGCGCCATTCCGAGTGGCACTGGCGACCCCATCATCCGTGTCGCCGGCTCCTTGAACTTCTCGGGGTCGTCTCCTTGGGCGGCTGGCGTTTGGGAGGCTGCGAAAGAGGAAGAGGGCGGGCGGCAAGGCCGTCAACTCGGAGTACGCGGGCACCGACGCCTTCGTCGCGTACCGACGTCCTGCCGCCTCGTCTTTGAGCTCTGCCTCTGGCACCGCCATCACCATCCAGCCCTTGGACGGCCACCAAGATGTTCTCTTGGTGTCTTCTGCCACTCGTAGCTCGCCTAGGCGCCCCTTTTGCCCTTCGGTTTTCTTGTTCCATTTCCTGAGGAGAGGGATAAGAAAGGGATTATGGGCATCTTATCTCTTTTTAGTCTTGTAAGCCTTCGGGCCTTTGTTAACTTTAGAACTTGTAATCCCCTTGTTCATGTTTTTCATTTCGTATGAACTGTACCTGTACGGGATGTTTTTTTAATGAAAAAGGGATGTTTGTCGGGTTTTTCGTTCGCAGGTAAAACCCACGACAAGGAGTAAATCCTTGTTACCTTTAAGATAAACACTTTCTTGCCCGGCAACAGGCCTTGCCGTCCCCCCACTTCGCTCGACCTTTCTCACGCCCTTGGCGGAGGCAGGGATGAGGTGGGCTTAGGCTCCTCGTTTCATTTCCTTGCTGCCACGACTATGACCAAACTCGGTCCCAGGAAACGACTCCTAGGGTCCGGAATGAGGGGAGCACGGTAGCCTAAGGATAAAATGAGGTTTCACATACCTCAGTCCATAACGAAACGCATGATAAGGGATAGAGAACTTATCTGAATCTGCAGCCCCCGGCAACCTTGGCTTTCCGCGGGTGGATCTTTGCTCTTGTAGCCCCCGGCAATACTGGCTTGCCGGGGTCCGGACGCCGGTCTGTCCCCTTCCTTCCAAAGCAGCTCGGCAAGGATACTCATGTGTCCTGCGAACCAAAGAAGACAGAGAAGAACAGAGAGATGCGCACTCGACCTCTAAGCTAGGGGTGAGCCGCCGCTAAGCACTATCAACCCTAACCAAGGACGAGACTCGACCTAGCATGCATGCTATAACTTAGGGCGCCAGCGCTTCATTTATTTATGCTCAGGGTCTGCGCCTGGCTTTGTACAGAAGGTCACATGCCTTGTCGGCAAAGCTCGTACAAAAGGTGGCTTGCCGGGAGGCCCGGCAAGCCGCGCCTTATGGGTAAAACTTGCGAAGATGCTCGATGTTCCAGGAGTTGCTCACTGGTATGGCATCCTTGGTCTCCAGGCGGACTGCGCACGACCTGGTGACTCGTATTACCGATAAGGGCCTTCCCACTTCGGCGTCAACTTGTTGGAATTCTTGCCGACTGAACACGCTGAAGAACAAGGTCGCCTTCCTCAAGGCTTCGGGCATGAACCTTGCGGCTATGGTAGCGGCGCAAGGCTTGCTGGTAGCGTGCCGCTCTCAGAGCCGCCCGAAGACGATCTTCCTCAAGCAGAGTCGCGTCATCTTGGCACAACGACTCTTGCTCAAGCTCACCATAAGCGAGCACTCGAGGTGACCCGTGTATGAGTTCCGTGGGGAGAACTGCTTCCGCCCCGTATACCAGGGCGAAAGGTGTCTGGCTGGTGGCTCGATTTGGCATCATCCTGATCGACCAAAGAACCACCGACAACTCATCAATCCAGTGCCTTCCACTCTTGTGCAGCCTGTCAAAGGTCTTCGTTCTCAAGCCTCGCAACATTTTAGCATTTGCCCTCTTCGCTTGGCCGTTGCTCCGTGGATGTGCCACGGAAGCAAAACAGACCTTGCTGCCGAGGTCTCGAATGTACTGCATGAAGGTGTGGCTTGTGAACTGCGTGCCGTTGTCGGTGATGACTCTGTTTGGCACACCAAAACGGTAGACCAGTCCTTTGAAGAATTTGACGGCTGACTGAGCAGTCACCTTCCTCACTGCTTCCACCTCTGGCCACTTTGTGAACTTGTCGATTGCGATGTACAAGTACTCAAAGCCCCCGACAGCGCGGGAGAAAGGGCCCAGTATATCGAGCCCCCAGACCAAGAATGGCCAGGAGAGAGGGATTGTCTGAAGGGCTTGAGCTGGTTGATGAAGCTTCTTTGAATGGAACTGGCACGCTTCACACTTGGTGACTAGTGCCGTCGCCACCTGGAGGGCGGTGGGCCAGAAGAAACCTTGCCGGAATGCCTTCCCGGCAAGGGTCCTCGACCCTATGTGGGAGCCACATATGCCTCCATGTATCTCTGCCAACAGCTCTAGTCCTTCCTCCCGGGGGATGCACTTGAGTTTCACACCGTTCGGCCTCCTCCGGCACAGGACGTCATCGACGAACTGGTACAGGGCGGACTGACGGGCTACTCTCCCCGCTTCTTCTTGCTCCTCAGGAAACTTCCCTGTTTGGAGGAATTGGATGGTGTGCTGCGCCCATGCCGGGGCCTGAGGCTCGACGGCAAGGACCAAAGGCATCTCTTCCGCCATGGGAGCGACGGTCTCTACGGCCAGGGCCTGACGCCCCGCCGGAGCCAGCTGCTCTTGGGCAGGCTCAGCGTCCGCGATAGCACCCTTGCCGGCAGCCCCGGGGGGCTCGGTAGGAAAGTACTTGTCGGGACTTGATTTCCTCCGCTTGCTCTGCCCTACTGATGGATCGACGGATGGTTGAGTTAACCGGAGCAAAAAGGTACCTGGTTCCACAGGTAGCTTGAATGCGGCACGCTTTGACAGGTAATCGGCGATGTCATTCTCCGCTCAGGGGACGTGCTCCACCTGGATACCGTCAAAGCGTTCCTCCAGCTTCCTCACCTCATCTACGTATGCTTCCATTAGTGGGCTCTGATAATCTTTGTTGACCTGCCTGACAACGAGCTGCGAGTCACCCCTGACGATGAGCTTCTTACCCCTGACGATGATCTTCTTAACCCCGAGGTCCGCCGCGATCCTGAGACCGGCAAGAAATCCCTCGTACTCGGCGGTGTTATTGGTGGACATCTCCCTGGGGAAGTGCATCTGGATCACGTACTTGAGGTGCTCTCCGGTTGGTGCGACGAGCAGCACGTTGGCACCGGCGCCTTGCAGCGAGAAGGCTCCATCAAAGTACATGATCCAGTTGCGGTTTGCTTCCTTGCCGGGGAGAGTAGTCTCCTGGATTTCTTCGTCAGGCATCGAGGTCCATTCCGCGATGAACTCCGCCAAGACTCTGCTCCGAATTGTCGAGGTACTCTCAAACTTTAAGCCGAAGCTTGACAACTCCAAGGCCCATTCCACAATCCTTCCGGTTGCGTTCGGGTTGTGCAGTATCCGTTGCAACGGGAGGCGAGTGAAGACAATGATCTCGTGGGCCTGGAAGTAGTGACGCGGCTTCCTCGAGGCCATGAGGAGGCCGGAGTGCAATTTTTGCACACCGGAATACCTTGACCTAGCCCCCTGCAAGAGGGAGCTAACAAAGTAAACCGGGTGCTGCATCATCTTTTTCTTGGGCACCACTTCACTCGACCGTGGGGGCATCGCCTTGGTGGCACCAGACTCCGCCGGGGGCCGCGCCTTGTCGGCACTATAAATTTGCTCATCAAAACTTGGGGGACAAAAAATATCATCTTCATCAAACATAGCTTCCCCAAGCTTGTGGCTTTGCATATCATTAGCATCATGGATATTCAAGGAATTCATACTAACAACATTGCAATCATGCTCATCATTCAAATATTTAGTGCCAAACATTTTATAGATTTCTTCTTCTAGCACTTGAGCACAATTATCCTTTCCATCATACTCACGAAAGATATTAAAAAGGTGAAGCGTATGAGACAAACTCAATTCCATTTTTTATAGTTTTCTTTTATAAACTAAACTAGTGATAAAACAAGAAACTAAAAGACTCGATTGCAAGATCTAAAGATATACCTTCAAGCTCTAACCTCCCGGCAACGGCGCCAGAAAAGAGCTTGATGTATACTACACAACCTTCTTCTTGTAGACGTTGTTGGGCCTCCAAGTGCAGAGGTTTGTAGGACAGTAGCAAATTTCCCTCAAGTGGATGACCTAAGGTTTATCAATCCGTAGGAGGCGTAGGATGAAGATGGTCTCTCTCAAGCAACCCTGCAACCAAATAACAAAGAGTCTCTTGTGTCCCCAACACACCAAATACAATGGTAAATTGTATAGGTGCACTAGTTCGGCGAAGAGATGGTGATACAAGTGGTATATGGATAGTAGATATAAGTTTTTGTAATCTGAAATTATAAAAACAGCAAGGTAACGAATGATAAAAGTGAGCGTAAACAGTATTGCAATGATAGGAAACAAGGCCTAGGGTTCATACTTTCGCTAGTGTAAGTCCTCTCAACAATACTAACATAATTGGATCATAAAATTATCCCTCAACATGCAACAAAGAGTCACTCCAAAGTCACTAATAGCGGAGAACGAACGAAGAGATTATGGTAGGGTACGAAACCACCTCAAAGTTATTCTTTCCAATCAATCCGTTGGGCTATTCCTATAGGTGTCACAAACAGCCCTAGAGTTCGTACTAGAATAACACCTTAAGACACAAATCAATCAAAACCCTAATGTCACCTAGATACTCCAATGTCACCTCAAGTATCCGTGGGTATGATTATACGATATGCATCACACAATCTTAGATTCATCTATTCAACCAACACATAGAACCTCAAAGAGTGCCCCAAAGTTCTACCGGAGAATCACGACGAAAACGTGTGCCAACCCCTATGCATAGGTTCCCAATGTCATGAAACCCGCAAGCTGGTCACCTTAACATACATCAAGTGGCATGTGGTATCCCATTGTCACCACAGATATCCACGGCAAGACATACATCAAGTGTTCTCAAGTCTTTAAAGACTCAATCTGATAAGGTTACTTCAAAGGGGAAACTCGATTCATTACAAGAGAGAAGAGGGGGGAAGAAACATCATAGGATCCAAATATAATAGCAAAGCTCGCGATACATCAAGATCATATCATCTCAAGAACACGAGAGAGAGAGAGAGATCAAACACATAGCTACTGGTACATACCCTCAGCCCCGAGGGAGAACTACTCCCTCCTTGTCATGGAGAGCACCGGGATGATGAAGATGGCCACCGGAGAAGGTTCACCCTCCGGCAGGGTGCCGGAATAGGGTCCCGATTGGTTTTTGGTGGCTACAGAGGATTTTGGCGGCGGAATTCCTGATCTATGTTGCGTTCTGGAAGTTTTAGGGTATATGGAGATATATAGGCAGAAGAAGCACGTCAGGGGAGCCACGGGGGCCCCACGAGACAGGGGGGCGCGCCCTAGGGGGCACCCTCGTGAGCACCTCGTTCCTTGCTTGACGTGAGGTCCAAGTCCATCAGGTGTGTTTCCTTCCAAAAGTAACTTCTCCAGTTGATTTCGTTCTGTTTCAACTTCGTCTGATATTCCTTTTCTTCAAAACACTGAAATAGGCATAAAACAGCAAATCTGGGCTGGGCCTCCGGTTAATAGGTTAGTCCCAAAAATAATATAAAATGGAAAATAAAGCCCAATATTGCCTAAAACAGTAGATAATATAGCATGGAGCAATAAAAATTATGGATACGTTGGAGATGTATTAGTAATCAATACACAGCCTCCAGTTCCCATTCGCCTTGCGCACCACTACCGGATTGGCCAACCACGTCGGGTGGAGCACCCCTCTCACCAATCCTGCCGCTTCTAACTTCATGATCTCCTCTGTGATGAACTCCTGCCTCTCCAGAGCCTGTTTTCTGACCTTCTGCTTGACGGGCCGCACGTGGGGGCAGACAGCTAGGTGGTGCTCAATCACCTCCCTGGGAACACCGGGGATCTCAGACGCTTGCCATGCAAACACGTCGACATTTGCCCGCAGGAAGGTGACGAGCCCGCCTTCCTATTTGCTGCTGAGGGCGGAGCCTACGATGAAGGCCCCTCCCGTGCCGTCTTCCGTGACGGGCACCTTCTTGGTCTGCGGCGGCCCGACTCTGGATCTCTTGTTCTTGTCGGCAGAGCTCTCTGGCACGCCCTCAACGGTAGCACAACACCCCGAGGAGGTGCGCTTGCCGGAGTGGGTGCGAGAGGTCTTGCCAGGCTCCTTCTTTCCTCCCGGGCCTTCAGCGGCAGGAGCAGGTGCCTTGACGGCAGCTGCTGCAACTGCTTCCCGGTAGAGTTGGTCAGCGCAGATCAGCGCGTCCTTCTTGTTGGAGGGGACAGAGATGATGGTCAACGGCTCGGGCATCTTTAGTATGTTGTAGGCGTAATGTGATTTCGCCATGAACTTAGCTAGTGCCGGGCGGCCGAGGATCCCGTTGTAGGGCAAGGGGATCTCGGCCACGTCAAAGATGATCCTCTCCGTCCGGTAGTTCAACTCTCCTCCAAATGTCACGGGCAGTGTGACCTTTCCCTTTGGCTGGCTTCTCCCCGGATTGACCCCCTGAAACATGCCCATTTCCTCGAGGTCTCTGTCAGGGATTTGCAACCTTTTGACCACGACAGGCGAGATCAGGTTCAGGCCGGCCCCGCCGTCAACCAACATCTTGTTCACCCCGAGGTTGCATATTGTTGGCGAAACCAACAACGGCAAACACTCGACCGCGGTAGTGCGATCACGGTGGTCCTCGGCGTCAAAGATGAGGGGCGTGCTGGACTACTTTAGTGGCTTCTGAGCGTCGAACGACGGCTTTGTTGCTGTAACCTCTCGCGCCCACTGCTTGAGCTGGCGGTGTGAGGTGTGCAGCGAGGCGCCGCCATCGATGCACATGGCCTCCGTAGCCTTCTGGAACCCTTGCTCACCAGACTCGTCGTCCTCGTCGCGATCATCGTCTTCTTGTTTCTTGTCGCGGCCCCGGGCGGGTCTTTCTTGCTGTTTGTCCTTGCCGGGGTGGCCTCCTTGGCCACCCCGCATCTTGCCGGATCCCTCAGCACCATCCTGGTCCTTCTCCTTGTCCCGCCTTTCATACTCAGCCTTTTGCTTCTCAGCAAGCAGCTCGACTTGCTGGCAGTTTTGGAGATCGTGGCCCTTGGTGCGGTGGATCTTGCAGTATTGCTTGCTGGAGCTTCCTGGCTTGTCGGTAGCCGCCAAGGCCCGGCATGCGGCGCACCCAGCAATCTCCTTGCCGGGGGTGTCTGCCTTGACCTTCTTGCTGGCACCGGTATCGTCAGATCCCTCAACGGCAAGCACAGCCTTGCCTTTGTGTTTCCTGTTGCGACGCCAGCCCTTCTTCGTCGGGGCGGCGGCGTCCTCATCAGTAGAGTCAGTTTCCGTGCCGGCGTTTTCACCGGGGTACTTCCTTCCCTTTTCAGCCCGGGCGCACCTGTCGGCCAGAACATAGAGCTCGGCCACATCCTTAACCTTGGTCATCGCCAGCTCCTCGCGCATCTTGCGATTGCGCACGTTCTAATGGAACACGCTAATCACAGCGGTGGGATGAATGTTAGGGATGTTGTACTGCACCCGGCTGAATCTCTGGATGTACTTGCGCAGGGTCTCCCCTTCCTTCTGGGGAATGATATGCAGATCACTGGCCTGGCCATGAGCTTGGTGGCCCCCTGTGAAGGCGCCAACGAACTCATGGCACAGATCTGACCAGGAAGAGATGGAGTTCGCCGGCAAGTGCATCAACCAAGACATTACATTGGGCTTGAGCACCAGCGGGAAGTAGTTGGCAAGCACCTTGTCGTCGCGAGCCCCAGCGGCTTGCATCGCGATAGTGCAGATGCTGAGGAACTCGGACGGATGGGTCTTGCCGGTGTACTTCTCGCCGACATCGGGCCTGAACGTGCGGTGGGACGGCCACTGGAACTGCCTCAGCTCACGGGTAAAAGCCGGGCAGCCCACCTCGTAAGGTAGGCCGCCGGGGCCCCCCGGTGCCGGGTGGTCCGTAGTGGGTCCCGCCCGCTTGTCCGACTGGCGGCGCGCCTCACGCTGGCGCTCGACGGTGGTTCGAGCGTCTTTGTGAGCTCATTCCCGATGGACCTGGCGCTGGTCGCGGAGGGTCCGTGGGTCGGACGACGCTATGGAGATGTTATCACCAGCGTCGCCGTGACAGGCCGACGCCCACGGCGGCTGGCGAGGAGGAGGAGAGTGCACCGTGGCCGCATCTCCCCCGGTCCTCCCAGCTCCAGCATGTGGTGGTTCGGTGGAGCGCCGACCCGAGGGCCCCGCCGGCCACGGATCGTCTTTGTTCGCGACGGCGACGAGGCTCCGGATGGTGGCCCTCCACTCATCAAGCTTCTCCGCAGCAGGAGGGAAGTCGAGGAGCAGATGCGCACGCGCCAAGGCTTCCGCTGGCGTGGGTGGCGGTGACAGCTGAGTGGATCGTGGCGCGCTTCGACTTCTAACTATGTTAGAAGGAGCTCTGTCACGACCCAGCGGTCGTGTGCCATTTTCACCAGTGCTTCGGCGAGCGTGTTGAACTCCTTCGCCTTGCTGACGACGCACAGGGCTCTTCCCACGGCGGTGCCCAGGGTCACCAACGTGGTGACGCTGTTCGGCGCGCACACCGTCGGAAGAACGCGCGGTGGTCACCGGTGTATGCGTCCTGGAGGTCGCCGCGCCGCCCGGAGTTGGCGCAACGACACCCCCGGATGGCCTTGCGCCACCGGCAGGGGGCCCAGCTCCGTCTTTGGATCCGGCGGCATGGGGCCGATCGTGTGGTGCATGAACGACACTGCTCGCCAGGCTCTGACTGCCTGGGTAGTGCTGGTGTTTGCGAGCCGCGACCCGAGTCCTGTCCGCGACAGGTCCGCTGCTCGTCCGCGCCGGCACGGGCCGTTCGCCCCCCAACGAGCCGATCACCGTGGCCGTCTTCTTCTTTGGGGCCATGGCAACGAAGAACCGCTAGGCTAACTACCAGACCAGATTCTCACAAACGCGCCCCCGTACCTGGCGCGCCAAAGATGTCGGTGGGAAACGACACCTATGGGATCACAAGAATCCCTACTGCGGTTGCGGGGCGCGGGGTTGAGAGAAGAGCGGGTCTAACAGATAGCATGTAGTTCGTTTATCCAGGTTTGGGCCGCGAGGATGTGTAAAACCCTAGTCCTGCTTTGGTGGATGTATTCTGAGTTCTTGAACTAGCTATGGGGTGCAACGAGCTCCAAAAAGCCGAATCCCTCTCCTCGTCACCTTGGGCCTCCTTTTATAGAAAAAGG
Source organism: Triticum urartu (assembly GCF_056163025.1). Classification (NCBI taxonomy): domain Eukaryota; kingdom Viridiplantae; phylum Streptophyta; class Magnoliopsida; order Poales; family Poaceae; genus Triticum; species Triticum urartu. The sequence goes on from NC_141879.1 coordinate 431,814,330, forward strand.
GGCTACCATAGTGGCACACAGGAGGTGGAAAGGCAACAATGTTGCGAGGTTATCCTGGTATTACAGGACGAAGCGCATTAAATGCGAGGCTTAGGTGTCCCTCCACTTTATCGGGGACGGGAGCAAGGCCCGTCCCATCCGTCGCCGCTCCTCCAAGCTTCGACATGCGCCCTGGCCAGCGATGCATGCGGTGCCATGTAGGTAGGCAGGCAGCTGAGGTGGCGCGGTGGTGGAGCCTCCACGAAGGGCTGCATGCTGCCGCGCAGGTGCCTGCCCAACTAGTTGGGTCGGCAGCTGCATGCGAATGGCGGTGGAGACTTGGCTGGTGCGGGTCTGATGGTGGCCCTGCTGATGCGCTTGGCGAGGGCCTTGCCGGGTGGCCCGACAAGGGTCTTGCCGTGGCGCACAGGCGTCCCCGGTAAGGATCTTGCCGGGGGTCTTGTGAGTTTCTTTGGTGAGGATGTCTGCCTTCCTATCCTCATTCGATCTTGACTATTCTTTGTCTCCACGAATATCTGCATGCCACCACAGAGGTGCCTCCCGAGCCCTGTCCAATGCATTTGTCGAGTGTTGGTGGGCTTGAGGGTGGCTCGCTCGGCTGGCGTGGGCGAGCTGCCCCAGCAAGGGTCTTGCCGGGGCCGCTGAGGCTGCCCCGGCAAGGGTCCTTGCCGGGGAAACCTGCTTTACCCATCTGATCTTTGTGGCCTTGGTTCTTGTCGTTGCTTTGCTTTGTCTTGGGATTCGGTCTTACCTTGGCTTACCTCCCTTGCTCTGCTTGGTGTGGTCACGAGCGGGGCTCTGACTGCCCGTGCACAGGTAAAGGGGTACAAAAATGTGCCCCTAGTTTTTTACACCGACACCAACCAGTGGCAGTCAGAGTCTTCTTCATCGTAGTACGACCCCAACTATTATTATGGATATCTGCCAGGCCAGCCGTGGCCATAGACCAACTTAGGCCAAAAGCCTAAGCTTGGGGGAGTACGTATTTCCCACCGACATTATATTCATGTTCACACACTCATTGCTAGATGTCGGTGCTCATACTTTTTCATTGTATCATCCATGCTAGTTTATTTTTCTTTTTATGATTTCTTCTTGTGTGTTTAATAAACCTTAAGAAAAACCAAAAAAAATTAGTTGTAACTTTTAGCTAGTTTTAATTTCCATGCTTGTAGTAGTAATTAAAAAGAAAACCCCAAAATATTTCCTGTTCTTCTTTTGCTTGTTGGGAGCTTTCCCATGTAAATAGTTTTATTTTTTTTCTTTTCTTTGGGGGTCGATAGGAGAAGACCATATTTAAATTGTTGAAGTGGCTCTTATATGCATTGTTGTTGATCTGACAAAAGAGCCCATATTGCCTTGTCTTCTCCTGTTTATTGAATGCTTGCGGATTCCAGCTTAGTCCAATGCACGTGCACTATTATTATTATTCACATCATTCGGTCGTGCAAGTGAAAGGCAATTATGACGATATATGATGGACAGACTGAGATGAGAAAAGCTGGTATGAACTCGACCTCTTTTGTTTTTGTAAATATGATTAGTTCATCGTTCCCGATTCAGCCTATTATGAATAAACATGTTTGCAATGGCAATTAGAGATCATAGTTTCTTGTGCCGTGCTTGATTAGCTAGGAGCTTATAATGGTTTACCTTACGTGCCAACATGCTATTAAAATGGTTGTGATGTGGTATGATATGGTGGTATCCTCCTCTGAATGATTTAAGTGACTTGACTTGGCACATGTTCACGCATGTAGTTGAAACACAATCAACATAGCCTTCACGATATTTATGTTCATGGTGGATTATATCCTACTCATGCTTGCATTCAGTGTTGATTAATTTTAATGCATGTTCATGACTGTTGTCGCTCTCTAGCTGGTCGCTTCCCAGTCTTTTGCTAGCCTTCACCTGTACTAAGCGGGAATACTGCTTGTGCATCCAATCCCATAAACCCCAAAGTTATTCCACATGAGTCCACTATACCTTCCTATATGTGGTATCTACCTGCCGTTCCAAGTAAATTTGTATGTGCCAAACTCTAAACCTTCAAATAAATATCCTGTTTGTATGCTCGAATAGCTCATGTATCAACTAGGGTTGTCCGTATCTTCCATGTTAGGCGGGTTATTCTCAAGATGAGTGGACTCCACTCCTCACTCACGAGAAAGTGGCTGGTCACCGGGATGCCCAGTCCCATGCTTTATGCAAATAAAATCAAAATAATTGCAAACAAAACTCCCCCTGGGACTCTTGTTAGTTGGAGGCACTCGTTGTTTCGAGCAAGCCATGGATTGATGCTTGTTGGTGGAGGGGGAGTATAAACTTTACCATTCTGTTTGGGAACCGCCTATAATGTGTGTAGCATGGAAGATATCGCCATCTCTTGGTTGTTATGTTGACAATGAAAGTATACCGCTCAAAATATTATTCATCTCTATTTTAAAACCGAGCTATGGCACCTTTACAAATCCCTGCTTCCCTCTGCGAAGGGCCTATCTATTTACTTTTATGCTGAGTCATCATCCTCTTATTAAAAAGCACCAGTTGGAGAGCACTGCTGTCATTTGCATTCATTATTGTTAGTTTACATTGAGTATGACTTGACTGGATCTCTTTTACCATGAATTACAATGTCTAGTCAGTCCTTGATCTTTAAAGGTGCTCTGCATTTATGTTTTGCGGTCTCAGAAAAGGCCAGCGAGATACCATCTTGTTATACCATATTATGATTGTTTTGAAAAAGTGTTGTCATCATTATTATTGCTCGCTAGTTGATTATGCCATTGATATGAGTAAACTTGAGACCTAAGCGTTATTGTGAATGTGGTTAGTCACAATCTTTGCTGAAAACTTGAATGCTGGCTTTACATATTTACAACAACAAGAGCAAACAGAGTTTGTAAAAGCTTTTATTTATCACTTTCAGTTTATCAACTGAATTGCTTGAGGACAAGCAAAGGTTTAAGCTTGGGGGAGTTGATACGTCTCCGTCGTATCTACTTTTCCAAACACGTTTGCCCTTGTTTTGGACTCTAACTTGCATGATTTGAATGGAACTAACCCGGACTGACGCTGTTTTCAGCAGAATTACTATGGTGTTATTTACGTGCAGAAACAAAAGTTCTTGGAATGACCTGAAACTTCATGGAACATCTATTTGGAAATAATAAAAAATCCTTGTAAAAGATGAAGACCAGGGGCCCACCACCTGTCCACGAGGGTGGGGGGCGCGCCCCTACCTCGTGGGCCCCCTGGAGCTCCTCCGACCTCAACTCCAACTCTATATATTTGCTTTCGGGGAGAAACAAATTAGAGAGAAGAATTCATCGTGTTGTACGATACGGAGCCGCCACCAAGCCCTAAAACCTCTCGGGAGGGCTGATCTGGAGTCCATTCGGGGCTTCGGAGAGGGGAATCCGTCGCCATCGTCATCATCAACCATCCCCCATCACCAATTTCATGATGCTCATCGCCGTGCGTGAGTAATTCCATCGTAGGCTTGCTGGACGGTGATGGGTTGGATGAGATTTATCATGTAATCGAGTTAGTTTTGTTAGGGTTTGATCCCTAGTATCCACTATGTTCTGAGATTGATGTTGCTATGACTTTGCTATGCTTAATACTTGTCACTAGGGCCCGAGTGCCATGATTTCAGATCTGAACCTATTATGTTTTCATCAATATATGAGAGTTTTTGATCCTATCTTGCAAGTCTATAGTCACCCATTATGTGTTATGACCCGTTAACCCCGAAGTGACAATAATCGGAATACTTACCGGTGATGACCATAGTTTGAGGAGTTCATGTATTCACTATGTGCTAATGCTTTGTTCCGGTACTCTATTAAAGGAGGCCTTAATATCCCTTAGTTCCCATTAGGACCCCGCTGCCACGGGAGGGTAGGACAAAAGATGTCATGCAAGTTCTTTTCCATAAGCACGTTTGACTATATTCGGAATACATGCCTACATTACATTGATGAATTGGAGCTAGTTCTGTGTCACCCTATGTTATGATTGTTATATGATGAACCACATCCGACATAATTCTCCATCACCGATCCATTGCCTACGAGCTTTCCATATATTGTTCTTCGCTTATTTATTTTTCCGTTGCTACTGTTACCATTATTATCATATTACTTTGCTACTAAACACCTTGCTGCAGATATTAAGTTTCCAGGTGTGGTTGAATTGACAACTCAACTCCTAATACTTGAGAATATTCTTTGGCTCCCCTTGTGTCGAATCAATAAATTTGGGTTGAATACTCTATCCTCGAAAACTGTTGCGATCCCCTATACTTGTGGGTTATCAGAGGTCTCCCTCCTGTGTGTGGCGGCGCGCGCGGGAGACGAGGGAGACATGGGGGGCGAGTGGGGGCGTGGGTAGGTTAGGTCATGGGGGGAGTGGGGTTAAGCTGGGGGGCTAGCTGGGCCATTCCGGCTTGCCCAATGGCCAGCTGGGCCGAGGCCCAGCGGGGGAGGGGGTTTCTTTGTTTTATTTTTATCTTTATTTTTTGGTTTGTTTTGTCTTTTCTTCCTTTTTCTAATTTCTCTTTTATTTTAGTTTTATAGACTAGCACATATGCCCGTGCGTTGCAACGGGAGAAGTAATTGACATGTCCATAAAAACCTATATCAATGGACACAACAACATCCGGATGGTGCCACCTCATGACAGCAGGAATACGCACGCCGAGCTTGAAATCCACTTCCTCCTTTGTTGTGGTTATGTCATGAAAGTCTTAAAAATAATTATTAACGCATGATTGATGGACTCCGGAAGGATTAAGTTCAAAAGCTTAGAAAACAAAATAATAATAATGAGGCAAATTTGACCTACACTACCACAAATTCAACATGAGTCAAATGAACCACATATTGTAAAAAATTAGGCTAGCTATGCAACTACACTGGAGAAACAACCATTGTAAAACCAGAGATTCATCCATGAAGCATGATGAATGTGCTCTCTATTTGCAGAAGTTGTACTAAATTATGAGGCAGGACTTTCAACACCTGGGTGCCCCTACACCCTCAACAAACAATAAATTCAAAATAAATTGAAAAAAACCCTAAAACTTTGAGAGATCAAACATTCTATATTTTTTTGCAAAGTTTCGGCTACAAAAAACATACGAGGAGCTCTCGGCTAAAAAAATCACTGTTCAAAGTTTATGTGCCAGAAAAAGTGTGCCAACCAGCTCTTGCAAGATGAAGACCAGCTCTATTCCTGCATAATAATTTTGGTGATTTTTGCTTACTGCTTCTTTCCCTGATAGTCATCCATCATTATAATGGATAGTTTCCCTGTTTTTAATGTAAAGACAGTAAAAAAGAATAATTCTACGTGCACACCCAAGGTGCATATTTTATACCTTTTTTCCATAGCGATCAATCTTATATGTTTGCATTATTCATATCAAAATTATATCTTCCTTGCACCACGAAGTCATTAGTTTAAAGTGCAAAACTGATGGATAGAACTGGACGTACAATGGCGTACCTTGGATGGAGCACGCACGTACGGTGTTTCGGAAACTCGGCGCGACAGCGAGATTGGAAAGTTCAGGCGCGGATGCAACCGATACCTCACAGCGAACTTGTCGGAGTTGATTGCGGTCATCTATTATCCCATGCCTCGATCTTCTTGAATCATCATAGCTACGTATTCTCTCATTACATGCAAATCATGGGAGAAAACAATCAATGATTTAATTAGCATGGCACGGGGACGAGACTTGCCTACTCCCTCGGTGTGTGCCCATTCGTGCTCCCGCGTACGTGGCTTGATTTGATTGGAACAAAATAAAGCTCGGCCCCACCCCCTTAAAATCAGAAGATGATTAGATTAGAAAGAAAAAAGGAAAAAAGACAACCGTAGGATGAAGTGGGAGCATGGATAGGAGCATGGAAAGAGAGCATGCAAGCCGGATCCATGGCACGGACGTTCGGGGCTCATGCATGTGTTGGCACATGCATGTGTTGGCGAAGATAAATCCAGCAAGGGTACTTACTGCTGGTCGCTGCTGGCCGCATACATGTGTCACGATCAATGATATAACTCGGCCGCAGCGGAATCCATCTGCCCAAAAGCATAGTTGTCGCTGTTTGTCGTCCCATGCTCGTCCCGTACAAGCTCGTCCCGTGCACTCCGCCGGTCGCCCCTCCCGGCCTCCAGGATCACAACTCTATAAGAAATCGGCCAAAATAAATTTCAACGCGCGCTTGAAGCCACACGTTGGCCCTGACTCTGCCATCGATGGGGTGGTCTAGCTTCACATTGATCTCGCTCAACATGTACAGATACCCGTGCTCGCGGTGAAGAGCTCGCAGCGACCAGGGCGTCAATTCCAACACACGAGACGCCAACTAGAGCACCCTGCGCTACCGGCGAGAGCAAACGCCGTCCGATTCTAGAACACGTGCAAAGAAACATAGAGAGAAGAAACGTTGGCCGTAGCTGAGCTGATGCGATTATTTCCAGAGGGCTCTCAGTTTGTCCATTGCTCTTGTACGAGGAGACGATAGATACCGGCGTAGACCCACAACGTGCGCCAGGAGAGAATACGGAAGATCACAGAGCCATGGATGTCGACGGGAGGCTGTAAGTCGGATGCACGACTCAAACGACGAGGACAACTGTAGGCCGACAATCTGTCGTCGCAGCGTCGCGATACGATCTGATTTGGGGTTTCCATCGAGGGACTCGACTCCTTTCAATAGGTGCCTTCGGCTTGTGGAACAGGTAATGAGTGCATGTCGGGAACCATGGGCTCTTGCTTGATCAGGGTTCTTGTCGGAGTAAGAGTTCCTCGGGATGGTAGGAAGGACGGGATCAAAGCCTGCGTAGGTATTTCTTTTCCATCGTCTGGGACTAAACTTTCTTAGCGGACGAACGACGGATAGAAATTCCATGTAAATAGTACCACCTTGGATATAACGAAAATAATGTAGGTAAAAAAAACTGAAAGCGTAAACTGACGGAAAAAAGCGTATTGTGACGATGAACCCGACAAAGTCAATCCGTACTTTATTATTAGGAATAGATTATAAAAATAGTCCCTAATTTAGTCTAAATAAATATATTACTGCCACATAAGTTTGGGCAACTAAATAAGATAGTTTAATATTTTATAAATTTTAAAAGGCATTTCATTATTGATTTTAGCTATTGTCTTAAATACCTTAGTGTATTTAATTATTTTATAAAAATGTGGCTTCTCCATCATAATTACCTGTGCATTATTGGTCACAACCCGAACATTTTAGTTTTGATATTTGAAAACTTTTATTGTTTGTCAAAAATTTAAATTTGATTTTAAAACGTTTTGATTTAACGTGAGGTTAGCAATAGTAATCGAGGTGACATGGCATCATTACCAGAGGTTTACTGTAGCTTGATTACCTGGGCATCACAATTCTCTTTCACTATAAGAAATCTCGTCCCGAGATTTATGAGGCGTAGGGGGGGGGGAGGTTCTGGTTACTAAATTCTAGCGAGTGTTCTCTGTCTTAGTTGCTCTCCTCGAAGTGGTTGATCCATAACACTGATGTCTTCATACTTCAGCCTGAGGTCATCATGATGAAGTCGACATCCTTACTTTGAGAACTCCATCGTACTCACGAAAGGATAGGAGGGAAAACTACAAGGACAGATGTATACAAGGTCTGATATTCGGTAATTAGCTCAGGGATTTTGGCCCAAGGTATCTCTCGAGTTGTAACTTAGGAAAACATCGAGAGCAAAGTAAGAAGGTACAATAAGGAATCGGCCAGGCAATCGTCGATGCCTAATCAGAAGGTGAAAGGGGTTTCAGGTCAACGAGAATAAGTATTGCGTCTGATACTAGAATAGATCACTATGAAGGTGGCTCACGAATTACATACGACACCAAATGCAAGGTATAACTTTGAAACAAGGATGTACAGGAGAGCCAGGTTTCGATCCTATGGAACTGTGGGTTATGAGCCCACCATGTGGGTTAAAAGTAGAAATAGCGGTGACATCTTGCACGATTATGATAGCAAGTCACGTCAGAGAATAACCTATCAGTTATGTCGGCAACAACATCAGTACCAAGGGCGAGGGACGAAGAGAACGATTTTCCTGCTCGTTGAAACGAGGCGGACCAATAGGCAAGTTCTCATCCATCGGTGGTTACCGGAATGCCGTCAACAATAGTAACAGGGTCTTGCTGACAGAGTTGTACACCGAGGTGTTTACATAAGCAGGAGAATATTACTACTTAGATCATATAGATCATAAGAAACGTTAAACCAACCAATGGAAAGGAAAATATAATTATCAAATTAAACAGAACAATGGAAAGGAAAATATGTCTAAACGTATATTTTAAGGGTATATCCTTCCCAAGGACAAGCAGAGCATGATATCCATGACAGGATATAATGTAGAAAACTCTTTAGGTAGGGGAGAGAAATTTCATGACATTACCCATACAACGGTGTTTGGATAATTGAGCAAGAAACATTTAGCATTGGGCTTCAAATGTTCTTGTTGAAAATTGAAGTACCATAGACATGCTTCGAGATAACATTGGCATGGTCAATAGGTGAAGATCATACTTTGGAAACACAAAGGATCCATCAGGAATAGTGATGACCCACAAGTATAGGGGATCCATCGTAGTCCTTTTGATAAGTAAGAGTGTCGAACCCAACGAGGAGCAGAAGGAAATGATAAGCAGTTTTCAGTAAGGTATTCTCTGCAAGCACTGAAATTATAGGTAATAGATAGTTTTGTGATAAGATAATTTGTAACGAGCAACAAGTAACAAAAGTAAATAAAGTGCAGCAAGGTGGCCCAATCCTTTTTGTAGCAAAGGACAAGCCTGGACAAATTCTTATATAGAGAAAAGCGCTTCCGAGGACACATGGGAATTATCGTCAAGCTAGGTTTCATCATGATCATATGATTCACGTTCGGTACTTTGATAATTTGGTATGTGGGTGGACCGGTGCTTGGGTGCTGTCCTTACTTGGACAAGCATCCCACTTATGATTAACCTCTATTGCAAGCATCCGCAACTACAAAAAAAGTATTAAGGTAACCTAACCATAGCATGAAACATATGGATCCAAGTCAGCCCCTTACGAAGCAACGCATAAACTAGGGTTTAAGCTTCTGTCACTCTAGCAACCCATCATCTACTTATTACTTCCCAATGCCTTCCTCTAGGCCCAAATAATGGTGAAGTGTCATGTAGTCGACGTTCACATAACAGCACTAGAGGAGAGACAACATACATCTCATCAAAATATCGAACGAATACCAAATTCACAAGACTACTAATAGCAAGACTTCTTCCATGTCCTCAGGAACAAACATAACTACTCACAAAGCATATTCATGTTCATAATCAGAGGGGTATTAATATGCATATAGGATCCGAACATATGATCTTCCACCAAATAAACCAACTAGCATGAACTACAAGGAGTAATTAACACTACTAGCAACCCACAGGTACCAATCCCAGACCGAGAGACAAGAATTGGATACAAGAGATGAACTAGGGTTTGAGAGGAGATGGTGCTGGTGAAGATGTTGATGGATATTGACCCCCTCCCGATGAGAGGATCGTTGGTGCTGACGATGGCGATGATTTCCCCCTCCCGGAGGGAAGTGTCCCCGGCAGAACAGCTCCGCCAGAGCCCTAGATTGGTTCCGCCAAGGTTCCGACTCGTGGCGGCGGAGTCTCGTCCCGAAAGCTTGCTTATGATTTTTTCCTCAACGAAAGACTCCATATAGCAGAAGATGGGCATCGGAGGTCCACCAGTGGGCCCACGAGGCAAGGGGGCGCGCCCAGGGGGGCAGGGCGCGCCCCCACCCTCATGGGCAGGGTGTGGCCCCCTCTAGAACTTCTTGCGTTCAGTATTTTTTATATATTCCAAAAATGACTTCCGTGAAGTTTCAGGACTTTTGGAGCTGTGCAGAATAGGTCTCTAATGTTTGCTCCTTTTCCAGCCCAGAATCCCAGCTGCTGGCATTCTCCCTCTTTATGTAAACCTTGTAAAATAAGAGAGAATAGGCATAAGTATTGTGACATAATGTGTAATAACATCCCATAATGCAATAAATATCGATATAAAAGCATGATGCAAAATGGACGTATCAAATAGCTTGTAGAATAAGTCTTACGATTTCCTCATGGAAGAATGGATAACCTTGTCGAAAAGGAATCTATAACAATAGGGCCTCCAGCCAGGTGTGCTAGGCATGACATCACCTTATTGGGTTATATAAAGACCAATCTTATAACTCTAGGAAATATGTTCCAACCATCACATCTGACCGAGATTGAGATCTGATTGGTGTTAGGATACCTCAGACTCGGGATGCCTGAGAAGAAAAGGTGCAACACAAATTGACGAGATGACATAGTAAGATTCTCAGGAATTGAACTATGGAAGTGAGTTACTAAATAATATTTCATCATTAAACCAAGGAGAGGATGAGGAGGTGGTTGATGGACTCCGCGGAAATTCATCGAGGTTTCCAAAAAGATGGATTTCCACAATTAAGTGAACAAGGTGATAGCATTGGATACACCGAAGTATATAATGAGGTATGCTCGATGAGAACATCCACAATTAAATGTTAAACGAAAATGCACTTGGAAATATGGATCAAGTAGGACGATCAAAGTTAGAATGGTGATTCGATAACAAAACCATCGGCCATTCACTTCGAAACAAAAGGGTTGCTAGAAGTTTTGAATTCACACATCATAGTTCATTTGTCGGTATTCCGGTTAGCAACAACACGGGGACCAAGAAATGAACGGAGATTGCGAGAAGTATTACCACATCAAGAATTCTTAAGAGGTGGAACAATTCTCACAACATCCTTGACGTAAAGGATGGTAATACTTCAAGGTAGAACATAATACAAGCTGGATAGCAAGTTGCATCCATGACATGAACAAGTTTGTGATGAAAGGAAGGTAAGGATGATGTCGATGGTAACTCAATTTACCAAGGGACGAGGATGGTACTTATCACCACGAATTCGATTGATATCCTGTAAGGAGTCAAAATGTTGATGACGATCACAATACATTTGTCAAGAGGTTCCATGCAGATGTAATCGATCAGCGACGACATAAATAAGAAGCAAGGGTGAAGCGAAGGGTTATTGGAACCACGTATACGACACAAACTCGGAATCAAGCTTGATGTTCAAGGAAAAATGATATGACGAGGAAGATCGGCGTAAGCTTAGCTCACCGTCAAAAATTGTGCTCCGGGAAGAAGGACCAGGTAGCACAGTTAAAATTTAGCACAAAAATGATATAGCTGATCAGGCTAGGAATGAATTGAAGAATTATTAAACTCGTAAGCAATGAAAGTTATTTAAGAGTTATTGAATCGGAGTGCAGAGTTGATTCACTTATCGGTGTTCTCGAGCGACTAATAACTCAGAACCCATGGGAAATCTGAAATCGGTGAGAAGCAATACTAGATGAAGACTCATAAGCAGTTATGTAGTTCGGTGATATTCTTGAGATAACAGAGGTGAAACTCGGAGGTAGATCGGAATAGAAACTAATCTGTATCGTAGACTTGCGATAGCAGATACTTTAATCTTGTCAGAATAGACGAGGCAATGGAATGGTTTCCTTTCAGATATATTGAATAAGGTTAGCATGGTCGGAATCATAACTACAAGGGATCCAATTTACGATACCGGAAGAATTATTCAAATGATTAAATATTCTTGCAAGAAGCTTTCATGACAAGTTCTACACCGTGTCCGTGGGCATGAACACAAAGGTTCAAGGTCGACTCCAACTTCTACAATGCATAACCTTTCATTCACTTCTCGTTTTTGAAAAAGTTGTAGTGTTGAAATTTTATTTGGCGAAGCAACAAAAGAGTATGACTCGCGAAAACTTTCGGGTTCATACGGTTTGGGGAAGGCATAGGTTCAACCCATCGGGGCATCTTAGGAGCATATACCATAAATTTCAAGAATAAATAACACAAGATCAATAGTAGAGCATGCTTGAGAAAGCAGTGGATACAATTTACCAAAGGCATTATGTATCCGAGGAAAGGCTCACAAGCTTATTGAATATGAAGGACGTTGTCGGATAAAATCCGACAAAGGGTCTAGTGGTCCACAAGGGATCTGATGTGAGCATCAGTACTCAACCAGAGGAAGAAAGAATGCAAGGAGATCAGATTATAGAAACAACTGACTAACTCAAAGCTCAATTGCAAAGGAATTATGAATTCCAAGACAAGGGATCAGAAGCAATGCTCTGATTAGGGATGGATAGGTAGAATAGCCTTAGGGGTACAATCGATGGCGATTTGATTGGTCGATAACCAACTCATGTTCAAAATGACATCTTAGCCGGAAAGATAATTTTAAAAGGATCAACCGATGATTGCGTGCATTCGCACTCATGTTGAATTAATAGGATCAAAATGACAGGGTCAAAGGAGACTAATGAATGCTGCTAGACCTATGGGAAGCATCCATAATGCAAGCAGACAAGTATATGCAGAGCAATAGTTTTAAAGAGGATTCTCGAAAGATCAGATAGTATTTCAAAGTATCATATGAAACATATGAACAACTGGGGATGGATGAATACTCGATAAGTGTGAGTAATTATTTGCAGGGGTATTCATGTGGTAAAGAACTGCAAGGCAGTAGACACAAGGTATTCTCGTATCAATAAAGAGAATTTCGGATATCTTGTAATAACAAAGATCAACTGAGAATAAAAGTACGAACGACAAGTGTATGTATTTATCCATAAGGATTTATCGGTGGTTGGGAATTTTCAAAGTGATGAGCACATGTTCTCGGGAGAACCTCGGAGAATATCTTTGAAGTGTTCTGCTAAAGCAGGCGATCAACTGTAATAAAGGGCTCTCCGGGTGGAAGTGACCACGTGATCCTAAAGTTAGAGTTAGTAAAATCATTAAACCCGAATAGAAGAGAGATCAGAGTCCCAGAGCATAGACGAGAAATAAAAGATTCTAATACCAACCAATGGCGATGTGGGCCCATGGGCCTCACAGCCATGTTAGTAAAACAATTTTCATCGACTAGACTCAACTTCGGCCAAGGAGTGTGGAAGGGGGATTGCTACAGACAGCCGGCTATGATACCAACTTGTGACGCCCCCGATTTGAACGTACACTAATCATACACGCAAATGTGTACAATCAAGATCAAGGACTCACGGGAAGATATCACAACACAACTCTAGACACAAATTAAAATAATACAAGCTTTATATTACAAGCCAGGGGCCTCAAGGGCTTGAATACATAAGCTCGAAAAATACAAGAGTCAGTGGGAGCAATAATATCTGAGTACAGACATAAGTTAAACAAGATTGCCTTAAGAAGGCTAGCACAAAAGTAGCAACAATCGAAAAGGCAAGGCCTCTTGCCTGGGACCTCCTAACTACTCCTCGAAGTCGAACTCCACGTAGAATCATCCTCGGGGTCCTCTGGCTCCTGGACTCCAGCATCTGTTTGCGTCAACCAGGTATAGAAAGGGGGAAAAGAGGGAGCAAAGGAACCGTGAGTACTCATCCAAAGTACTCGCAAGCAAGGAAGTAAACTACATATGCATTGGTGTCAATGAAAGGGGTAGTATATGTTGACTGAACTGCAGAATGCCAGAATAAGAGGGGGATAGTTAGTCCTATCGAAGACTACGCTTCTGGCATCCTCTATCTTGAAGCAGTAGAATAGAGTAGATGGTAAGTTAACCAAGTATCATCGCATAGCATAATCCTACCCGGCGATCCTCCCCTCGTCGCCCTGTGAGAGAGCGATCACCGGGTTGTATCTGGCACTTGAAAGGGTGTATTTTTATTAAGTATCTAGTTCTAGTTGTCATAAGTTCAAGGTACAACTCCGGGTCATCCTTTTACCGAGGGATGCGGCTATTCGAATAGATAAACTTCCCTGCAGGGGTGCACCACATTTCCCAACACGCTCGATCCCCTCTGGCCGGACACACTTTCCTGGGTCATGCCCGGCCTTGGAAGATCAACACATCGCAGCCCCACCTAGGCACAACAGAGAGGTCAGCACGCCGGTCTAAATCCTATGGTGCAGGGGTCTGGGCCCATCGTCCATTGCACATCTGCACGTTGCGTACACGGCCGGTGAGCAGACCTAGCAACCTCCATTACAAAGGAATTTGCATTACGCGGTCCAACTCGGCGCGCGCCGCTCAGTCACTGACGTCACAAAGGCTTCGGCTGATACCACGACGTTGAGTGCCCATAACTGTTCCCGTGTAGTTGGTTAGTGCATATAGGCAAGTGGCCAGACTCAGATCAAATACCAAGATCTTGTTAAGCGTGTTAATTGATGTAACTGCGAACGCCGACCAGGGCCAGGCCCACCTCTCTCCTAGGTGGTCTCAACCTGCCCTGTTGCTCCGCCACAAAGTAACAGTCGGGGGCCGTTGGGAACTCAGGCCCACCACTACCTGGATGGAGCCACCTGTCCTTTCAGCCCCCACATCGGAATCACATGCGGATACTCTACGAGCCGACCCGACTTTAGTCACCACCTGTATAGTATGTATGTATGTATATACCTGTGATCACCTCCCGGGTGATCACGGCCCGATAGTATAGCATGGCAAACGAACAAGAATGTAGGGCCACTGATGAAATACTAGCATCCTATACTAAGCATTTAGGATTGCAGGTAAGGGTAACAACTGTAGCAACAATGACAGGCTATGCAACAGAATAGGATTAACCGAAAGCAGTAACATGCTACACTACTCTAATGCAAGTAGTAGAGAGAAGGAATAGGCGATATCTGGTGATCAGGGGGGCTTGCCTGGTTGCTCTGGCAAGTAGGGGTCATTAACAATGTAGTTGATCAGGGCACCAGCAGCGGCGTTAGTCTCGTAGTCTACCGGAGAGAAGAGGGGGAAGAAATAATGAATACAATGCAAACAGATGCATATCGATGCATGACATGACAGGTAATGGTGCTAGGAGTGCCCTAACGCGGTAGGAGGTGATACCGGCGAAGTGGGGAAACATCCGGGAAAGTATCCCCGGTGTTTCGCATTTTCGGACAAATGAACTGGAGGGGGAAAGTTGTGTGTTCGCTAAGCTAAGGATGTGTGGCGGACGAACGGGCTGCGTATTCGGATTCGTCTCGTCGTTCTGAGCAACTTTCATGTACAAAGTTTTTCCATCCGAACTATGATTTATTTTATATTAATTTTAAAAGATTAATCATTGAGAATTTATTTAATTATTTTAAATCAACATTATCTAGAATAGTGTATGCTGACGCCATCGTGATGTCAGCATGATGCCAGAAGTCAACAGGGCGTTGACTGGGTCAATCTGACCTGTGGGTCCCATTGGTCATAGACTCATAGTAATTTAAACAGTGTTAATTAGCTTTAACTAAATTGTTAGGTTAACTAATTTCAATTAGCTTAGTTAAACAGAATTAGTTAACTAAACAGATTAATTAAGTTAATTAACTAATTAAGTTAATTAATTAATTAGTATTTATATTATGTTATATTTCTTTTTATTCTTTTTTAACGTTCTGGGACTGGGCCCTAGGAGTCAGTGGCCCAAAGGCCACCGTGGGTTAATGGGCGTGGGTGCAGCGGGTATTTGGGCTAACGGGGCAGGGTGGAACGGAGGCCGAGAGGGCGCTCGCCCGCAGGGACGGCGAGGCCATGCCCGTGGCCGGTGGCGGCCTCAGGGCGAGTGGTCGCCGGGAGGGCCGGTGTGGCGGAGCCGTGGCCAGCGAGAGGGGCCAGGAGGAGCATCGAGCGATGCCGTAGCGGTGCGCGCGGTGGCAGCAAGCCGCAGCGGAGCAAGGGCGGAGGGCAGGGGATGCGCGTGCGGCTACGGTACGGTGCGAGGTGGAGCGGACGGCGTAGCGCGTAGGCGTGGCCAGGGGGAGCAGGCAGCATCGAAAGGTCGAGGCACGAGCGGGCGGGCGGATGTCGGTGGCGGCCGTAGGCGGAGCGAAGCAGAAACGGCGAGGGGCAGCGGCGACCACGAGTGGGCGCTAGAGCGCGATAGAGATGGGGGCAGGGCGAGGTGTGGGGCGCGGCTACGAGCGACGCGGGGAGCAGAGGGCCGCGGCGGGAGCGGCGCGTGCGTGCGCTGTGGATGGCCTACGGGCGTGCGGCGCAGGTGCGAACAGCGCAAGGCCGACACGGCGGTGGAGGCTCAGGGGGGAAAGGGAAGGCGCGATGCCTCACCGACAGTTGTAGGGAGAATGGCAGCGGGTGTCGAGGAGGAGGACGGGGACGACGACGGGGTAGGTCCGGAGAGGTCCAGGCTGCGGTATCGATGTCAAGGGGCGATGGGCGACGCGGTCGGCACGACGAGCGGGTCGATCCTATGAGGGATAGGCGCGGGAGGTTCGGCGACGGCAGCCGGCACCGGGGCGCCGGCAAGGTGCGGAGGGGTGGCGCGTGGCGTCGGCGTCAGCGGGGTTGCGCGGGAGGTCTCCCTCGTGTGAGTGGTGGTGCGCGCGGGAGACGAGGGAGATGTGGGGGGGGGGGGGGCGAGTGGGGGCGTGGGTAGGTTAGGTCACGGGGGAATGGAGTTAAGCTGGGGGCTAGCTGGGCTGGTCTGGCTTGCCCACTGGCAGCTGGGCCGAGGCCCGGGGGGAGGGGGTTTCTTTGTTTTATTTTTATCTTTATTTTTTTGTTTGTTTTGTCTTTTTTTCTATTTTATTTCTCGTTTCTATTTTATTTTAGTTTATAGATTATAAAAATAGTCCCTAATTTAGTCTAAATAAATATATTACGGCCACATAAGTTTGGCAACTAAATAAGATAGTTTAATATTTTATAATTTTTAAAAGGCATTTCATTATTGATTTTAGCTGCTGTCTTAAATACCTTAGTGCATTTAATTATTTTATAAAAATGTGGCTTCTCCACCATAATTACGTGTGCATTATTGGTCACAACCCGAACATTTTAGTTTTGATATTTGAAAACTTTTATTGTTTGTCAAAAATTCAAATTTGATTTTGAAACGTTTTGATTTAACGCGAGGTTAGCAATAGTAATCGAGGTGACGTGTCATCATTAGCAGAGGTTTACTGTAGCTTGATTATCCGGGCATCACATTGGGGTTCCCCTCCCTACCATCGGTCGCTGGAGTGACATGCAAAGGAGAGGCGAATCCACGAACTTGCTGGCGAAGATTGAGGGGAGGTAAGCTTTGCCCTATTCGGCTTGCGAGAGGGGAAAAAGAACTAGCTGCACCAACGACAATTTGTAGTCCAACTCGATCAAATCAGTACTAAATAAGAGCATCTCGAACCGAACATAGCTAATTTGGGCCCATATACATCCACAAACACGTCTGGATGCGCCCGTGTATAGCGTTGGCTCGCGCCCTCTACGCTTTCGCAACCCCCCTCATATTCAAACCCCCAAATTCATAGAATTCAATGCAACATAGATCAACACAACATAGATGAATTAAACACATAAGATACAGTCAGACACAACAAGTTCATCATACAACCGAACATAGCAAGTTCATCATATAACCGGACATAGCAAGTTCAAAAGATATTCAGTTCACAACTACACAACATTGACAAATAAAAGTAGATAAAGATAAATTTCACCACTTATTTGCCTTTCCCTTTCCTTTGTTGTCTCTGGAATCGCCGTAGGATGTTTCAAAATCAGTGTACGTGTCGGCATACGGAGGGTCGCCAGAGCCGCTGGAGGTGCCGGATGAGGAGGACGAGGAGGAAAGTTCGACAAACATCGGGTAACGCGGACCCGCTCCTTGGAGAGGCGGCTTGCTTTTGTGAAAGCCTCCACTTTCTCCTGCGCAAGGCGCTCAGACTCCTCAAGACCGAGCGGTGATGCCTTCGCATTTTTTTGGTGGCGGCGGCAGGCGCTCATCTCAGTGAAGGACCGACATAGAACATCGTGAATGAGCTCGTTCTCGTCGTCGGGTCAAAGGGCACGGGTACCGATGTGGACCTGCAAGAACAACAAACTAAGCGGCTAGATCCGGCCCCAGGTCGTCTACCTTGCGCGGTGAGTTGCCTACGCCTCTGACTCAGAGCCACCGCCGCGGGCTCAGAGGTAATGGGACTAGCATCGCTGACTAGGAGGAGCGAGGGTCGGAGGTGATAACCTTGAGCAGCAAGAGGGGCCCGCACGGGCCACTGGGGCGTATGCGTACTGCGACGAGCTACCGGGAAAGGCGCGGAGCTCGAGCTTCCACCCCTATCTATCCGCGGCTAGCAGAGGGTAATACGGAACGTATTTTAGCTCATGCCTCTCCCTCATATAAAATTGCAATAATGATTATCGATCTAGTTATCGATTGCCTAGGGACAAATCTTTCTCTTGTGTTACAAAAAGCTTTCTACTAAACAACTACCTTTTATTATCTTGCAAATTACTCCTAGTTTTATTCTCGCTAAGTACTTCTAGTTTTATTCTTGCAAACTTATCCCACTACATCTACAAAGTACTTCTAGTTTCATACTTGTTCTAGGTAAAGCAAACATTGAGTGTGCTTAGAGTTGTATCGGTGGTCCATAGAACTTGAAGAGAATATAAATTCTGCCTTTAGCTCCTCGTTAGGTTCAACACTCTTATTTATAGAAAAAGCTAAAATTGACCCCCTACACTTGTGGGTTATCAGGAGCCGCTGCCACCCCCTGTTCTTCATCGAGAGGGCTGATCCGGAGTTCGTTCGGGGCTGCGGAGGGTGGAAATCATCATCGTCATCATCATCAACCCTTCTCCATTAACAATTCGATGATGCTCACCACCGGAAGTGAATAATTCCTCTGTATGCTTGCTAGACGATAATGGAGTTGGATGAGATTTTTCATGTAATCGAGTCAATTTGTTATTGATCCCTAGTACCCATCATGTTCTGAGATTGATGATGCTATGACTTTGCTATGCTTAATGCTTGTCACTAAGGCCCGAGTGCCATGATTTTAGATCTCAACCCTTTATGTTTTCATGAATATATTTGAGTTCTTGATCATATCTTGCAAGATGTATGCATGTATTACATGTTATGATCCGCATACCCCAATGTGAAAATAATTGGGATTCTTTCTGGTGATTAGCATAGTATGACGAGTTCATGTATTCACTAAGTGCTAATGCTTTGTTCCAGTTCTCTATTAAAAAGGAGGCATTAATATCCCTTAGATTTCCTTATGGACCCCGCTGCCACGGGAGGGTAGGACAAAAGATGGCATGCAAGTTTAAGGATGGCAACGAGTCTGGTTTGGATTGGGTTGAACAATATCAAATCCATATCCATATCCATGACGATAGTCTTTGCCCACCCATGAAAAAATTGATGGTGAAAAATTGTGTCCATTTCCAAACCCGATGGATATCCATACCCACTGGATATCCATTGGGTCCTCTCAAGACATAACACAATGTTAACATAAGATCTTCCATTCTTCTCCTCGTGGCAAGCTAGACTTCACTTATTGTAAACATCAATTTATGGTAAATCAATGTCCACTAACAACCTAATATCATTTAGTATTTTTCTAAAAGATGATAATGACGAGTCATTTAACAAGGAGATAAAAATAGGGGAAGAAGCGCTAGAGTATGTTAGTGGGATTGAATGTCAACTAATAAAAGTTAAAGTGGGGATTGTGCCATTTCATTTGCATGTTTTACATAACAAAGTGTAAAATTGCAGTGGGAGATGTGACTGTGGGGTAGGGATAGCAGAGTTTTTCCCAGTAATGCATACTATCAGGTCGAGTTTGGGTATATCCACGGATATAAGATTATATCCATGCCCTACCTATGAGCAATCGGGTCGGGTTTGGGCGTCACCCTTGGGCACAAAAGCATATCCAAACCCTATCCATTCGGGTCAGATATCCATGGGTATCCATGTCCATGGGTAAAATTGCCATCCTTATCAAGTTCTTATATAAGCATGTATGACTATATACGGAATACACAACTACATTATATTGATGAATTGGAGCTATTGTGTATCTCTCTAGGTTGCGACTGTTATATGATGAATATCATCCAACACAAGTATCCATCGCTGATCCAATGCCTACGCTTTTCTCATATTGGTCTTGCTAAGTTACTTTCGTTGCTATTGCTGTTACAATCATCACAAACTGGTACTGTCACTGTTCCTGTTACCATTGCTACTACTATCAAACTACTGTGCTACTAAACACTTTGCTGCAGAACTATAATTTCCCAGGTGTGGTTGAATTAACAACTCAACTGCTAAGGCTCATAAATATTCTTTGGCTTCCCTTGTGTCAAATCAATAAATTTGGGTAAAATACTACCCTCAAAGACTGTCGCGATCCTCTATACTTGTGGGTTATCATAGGGTTACACATTCAACTTTCGATAACGCTAGGGTAGTATTGGGATATTCATGTTGCTGAGTCTGAAGATATTCTGGTGTCTCGGATGGGAACGGGACATCACGAGAAGCTTCAGAATAGTCCGAAGGTAAAGATTCATACATGGAAAGTGTTTTTCAGGGTTCTAGAAAAGTTTGAGGATTCACCAGAATTGTATCGGGGGGTTCCAAAGACTTCTAGGGTCCACCGAGGGGGGGGGCACTTGCCCAGGGGGCCTACATGGGCTAGGGGCGCCCTGGCCTACATGGGCCAGGCACACCAGCCCCCCAAGGGCCCATGCGTTGGGGGGGACCCTAGGAGGTGGGGATGCCCCACTTGCCTTGGGAGGAAAGATCCCTCCTTGGTCGCACTGATACGTCTCCAACGTATCTATAATTTTTTATTGTTCCATGCTATTATATTATCAACCTTGGATGTTTTATATGCATTTATATGCTATTTTATATGATTTTTGGGACTAACCTATTAACCTAGAGCCCAGTGTCAGTTTTTGTTTTTTCATTGTTTTTGAGTATCGTAGAAAAGGAAAACCAAATGGAGTCCAATTGACCTAAAACTTCACGGAACTTATTTTTGGACCAGAAGAAGGCCATGAAGTAAAAGAATTGGGCTAGAAGAGTCTCAGGCTGCCTACGAGGGTGGGGGGCGCGCCCACCCCTTGGGTGCGCCCCCTGCCTCGTGGACAGCCCGGAGACCCCCCTGCCTTGTTCCCGACTCCAACACCTCTTATATAACCCAAAACTTCCAGAAAGAAACCTAGATCGGGAGTTCCGCCGCCAGAAGCCTCCGTAGCCAGCAAAAACCAATCAAGACCCGTTTCGGCACCCGACCGGAGGGGGAAATTCCTATCCGGTGGCCATCTTCATCATCCCGACGCTCTCCATGACGAGGATGGAGTAGTTCTCCCTCGGGGCTGAGGGTATGTACCAGTAGCTATGTGTTTGATCTCTCTCTCTCTCTCTCTCTCTCTCGCTCTCTCTCTCTCTCGTGTTCTTGAGTCGGCACGATCTTGATGTATCGCGAGCTTTGCTATTATATTTGGATCTTATGATGTTTCTCCCCCTCTACTCTCTTGTGATGGATTGAGTTTTCCCTTTGAAGTTATCTTATCGGATTGAGTCTTTAAGGATTTGAGAACACTTGATGTATGTCTTGCATGTGCTTACCTATGGTGACAATGGGATATCACGTGATCCACTTGATGTATGTTTTGGTGATCAACTTGCGAGTTCCGTGACCTCGTGAACTTATGCATAGGGGTTGGCACACGTTTTCGTCTTGACTCCCCGATAGAAACTTTGGGGTACTCTTTGAAGTTCTTTATGTTGGTTGAATAGATGAATCTGAGATTGTGTGATGCATATCGTATAATCATACCCACAGATACTTGAGGTGACATTGGAGTATCTAGGTGACATTAGGGTTTTGGTTGATTTGCATCTTAAGGTGTTATTTTACTACGAACTCTAGGGCTGTTTGTGACACTTATAGGAATAGCCCAACGGATTGATCGGAAATAATAACTTTGAGGTGGCTTCATACCCTACAATAATCTCTTCGTTTGTTCTCCGCTATTAGTGACTTTGGAGTGACTCTTTCTTGCATGTTGAGGGATTGTTATATGATCCAATTATGTTATTATTTTTGAGAGAACTTGGAATAGTGAAAGTATGAACCCTAGGCCTCGTTTCCTAGCATTGCAATACCATTTACGCTCACTTTTACCACTTGCTACCTTGCTGTTTTTATATTTTCAGATTACAAAACCTTTATCTACCATCCATATTGCACTTGTATCACCATCTCTTCGCCGAACTAGTGCACCTATACAATTTACCATTGTATTGGATGTGTTGGGGACACAAGAGACTCTTTGTTATTTGGTTGCAGGGTTGTTTGAGAGAGACCATCTTCATCCTACGCCTCCCACAGATTGATAAACCTTAGGTCATCCACTTGAGGGAAATTTGCTACTGTCCTACAAACCTCTGCACTTGGAGGCCCAACAACGTCTACAATAATAAGGTTGTGTAGTAGACATCAAGCTCTTTTCTGGCGCCGTTGCCGGGGAGGTTAGTACTTGAAGGTATATCTTTAGATCTTGCAATCGAATCTTTTTGTGTCTTGTTTTATCACTAGTTTAGTTTATAAAAGAAAACTACAAAAAATGGAATTAAGGGTACCTCATATGCTTCATCTTTTTAATGTCTTTCATGAGAATAAGGATTCCGATAAGTGTGCTCAAGTGCTAGAAGAAGAATGCATTAGAATGTTTGGCACTAAATATTTGAATGATGAGCATGATTGCAATGTTGTTAGTATGAATTCTTTGAATATCCATGATGCTAACGATATGCAAAGCCACAAGCTTGGGGATTCTATGTTTGATGAAGATGATATTTTTTGTCCCCCAAGTTTTGAAGAGAAAATTTATTATGATGATAGCATGCCTCCTATTTATGATGATTATATTGATGAAAGTGGGTTTGGAAGAGTGTCAACTTTAGGAAGTGATGATCCCACTATTTTGGAGGATGTTGAATCTTATTGTGATAATTATAAAACTGGATTTGGAGAGGTCATGACTTTATTTAGTAATGATTCCACTATTTCGGAAGAGGTTCCAATTGATTATGAGAACAAAGTTGCTATCTATGATGATTATTGTGATGACTTGTATGCTATTAAGAATAATGATAACCATGAAATTTGTCATCACTATTTTAGTTTTCAATTGGATTATGCTTCACATGGTAATTATTTTGTTGAGTTTGTTCCCACTATTATTCATGAGAAGAAATTTGCTTATGTGGAGAGTAATAAAAATTCTATGCTTGTAGATCATGAAAAGAATGCTTTATGTGATGGTTATATTGTTGAATTCATTCATGATGCTACTTAAAATTATTATGAGGGAGGAATATATGCTTGTAGGAATTGCAATAATATCAACTTTCCTCTCTCTGTGCTTAAAGTTTTGAAGTTATGCTTGTTTTTCCTCCTATGCTAGTTGATTATGGTTCCCACAAATTGTTTGCTCACAAAATCCCTATGCATAAGAAGTGGGTTATACTTAAATGTGCTAGTAATATTCTTCATGATTCTCTCTTTATGCTACAATTCTTATCTTTTATGTGAGCATCATTGAAATCATCATGCCTAGCTAGGGGCGTTAAATGATAGCGCTTGTTGGGAGGCAACCCAATTTTTATTTTTGTTCCTTGCTTTTTGCTCCTGTTTAGTAATAAATAATTCATATAACCTCTATTTATATGTGTTTTTATGCTTTAGTTAGTGTTTGTGCCAAGTAGAACCTTTGGGAAGACTTGGGGAAAGTCTTTACAATCTTGCTGTAAAAAACAGAAACTTTAGCGCTCACGAGATTTGCTGCCATTTTTTACTGGAGAGTGCTATTAAGTTGATTATTTTACAGATGATTAATAGACAAATTCCTCAGGTACACCAATTTATTTGAGAATTTTATGAGTTCCATAAGTATACGTTTGATACAGATTACTACAGAGTTTTCTGTTTTTGACAGATTCTGTTTTCTATGTGTTGTTTGCTTATTTTGATGAATCTATGAGTAGTATCGGAGGGTATGAACCATAGATGAGTTGGAATACAGTAGATATTACATCAATATGAATTTAAAATGAGTTCACAACAGTACCTAAGTGGTGATTTATTTTCTTATACTAACGGAGCTTACGAGTTTTCTGTTGTGAAGTTTCCAAGTTTTGGGTAAAGATTCGATGGACTATGGAATAAGGAGTGGCAAGAGCCTAAGCTTGGGTATGCCTAAGGAACCCCAAGGTAATATTCAAGTACAACCAAGAGCCTAAGCTTGGGGATGCCCTGAAAGGCATCCCCTCTTTCGTCTTCATTCATCGATAACTTTACTTGGAGCTATATTTTTATTCACCACATGATATGTGTTTTGCTTGGAGCGTCAAGTTATTTTCTTTTTTTTTCTTGCTGTTTGAATAAAATACCAAGATCTGAAATTCTTAAATGTTAGAGAGTCTTCACATAGTTGCATAATTATTCAACTACTCATTGATCTTCACTTATATCTTTCGGAGTAGTTTATCATTTGCTCTAGTGCTTCGCTTATATCTTTTAGAGCACGATGGTGGTTCTATTTTATAGAAATAATTGATCTCTCATGCTTCACTTATCTCATTTTGAGAGTTCTTTAGAACAGCATGGTAATTTACTTTGGTTATAAATTTTAAATGCTAAGAGAAGTCGGATGCTTGATATTTGTTTTGAGATATAAAGGTGGTAATATTAGAGGTGTGCTAGTTGAGTAATTGTGAAATTGATGAATACTTGTGTTGAAGTTGGAAAGTCCCGTAGCATGCACGTATGGTAAACGTTGTGTGACAAATTTGAAGCATGGGGTGTTCTTTGATTGCTTTCCTTATGAGTGGCGGTCGGGGACGAGCGATGGTCTTTTCCTACCAATCTATCCCCCTAGGAGGATGCACGTAATGCTTGGTTTTGATGACTTGTAGATTTTTGCAATAACTATGTAAGTTTTTTCTAACTAATGTTGAGTCCATGGATTATACGCACTCTCACCCTTCCATCATTTCTAGCCTCTTCGGTACCGTGCATTGCCCTTTCTCACCTTGAGAGTTGGTGCAAACTTCACCGGTGCATCCAAACCCCGTGATATGATACACTCTATCACACATAAGCCTCCTTATATCTTCCTCAAAACAGCCACCATACCTACCTATTATGGCATTTCCATAGCCATTCTGAGATATATTGCCATGCAACTTTCCACCATTCCATTTATTATGACACACATCATTATTGTCATATTGCTTTGCATGATCATGTAGTTAACATCGTATTTGTGGCAAAGCCACCATGCTTAATTTTTCATACATGTCACTCTTGATTCATTGCAATCCCGGTACACCGCTGGAGGCATTCACATAGAGTCATATTTTGTTCTAAGTATCGAGTTGTAATTCTTGAGTTGTAAGTAAATAAAAGTGTGATGATCATCATTAGAGCATTGTCCCATGTGAGAAAAGGATGATGGAGACTATGATTCCCCCACAAGTCGGGATGAGACTCCGGAAGAAAAATAAAATAAAATAAAAATAAAAAGAGGCCCAAACAAAAAAGAAGAAGAGAGAAAAAGAGAGAAGGGACAATGTTACTATCCTTTTTCCACACTTGTGCTTCAAAGTAGCACCATGATCTTCATGATAGAGAGTCTCTTATTTTGTCACTTTCATATACTAGTGGGAATTTTTCATTATAGAACCTGGCTTATATATTCCAATGATGGGCTTCCTCAAATGCCCTAGGTCTTCATGAGCAAGCAAGTTGGATGCTAACCCACTTAGTTTCTTTGATGAGCTTTCATATATTTATAGCTCTAGTGCATCCGTTGCATGGCAATCCCTACTCCTTGAATTGACATCAATCAGTGGGCATCTCCATAGCCCATTGATTAGCCGTGTCAACGTGAGACTTTCTCCCTTTTTGTCTTCTCACACAACCTTAATCATCATATTCTATTCCACCCATAGTGCTATGTCCATGGCTCACGCTCATATATTGCGTAAAAGTTGAAAGAGTTTGAAAAGGCTAAGTATGAAACAATTGCTATGCTTGTCATCGGGGTTGTGCATGATGAGTGCATTTTGTGTGACAAAAATGAAGCATGGCCAAACTATATGATTTTGTAGGGATAAGTTTTCTTTGGCTATGTTATTTTGATAAGACATAATTGCTTGATTAGCATACTTGGAGTATTACTATTTTTATGTCAACAATAAACTTTTATCTTGAATCTTTCGGATCTGAAAATTCATGCCACAATAGAGAAATATACATTGAAGAACATGCTAGAAAGCATTCCACATCAAAAATTCTATTTTTATCATTTACCTACTTGAGGACGAGCAGGAATTAAGCTTGGGGATGCTTGATACGTCTCCAACGTATCTATAATTTTTGACTGTTCCATGCTATTATATTATCAACCTTGGATGTTTATAGGGACTAACCTATTAACCTAGAGCCCAGTGCCAGTTTCTGTTTTTTCGTTGTTTTTGAGTATCGCAGAAAAGGAAAACCAAACGGAGTCCAATTGACCTGAAACTTCACGCAACTTATTTTTGGACCAGAAGAAGGCCAGGAAGTAAAAGAATTGGGCCAGAAGAGTCTCGGGCAGCCCACGAGGGTGGGGGGCGCGCCCACCCTGGGCACGCCCCCTGCCTCGTGGACAGCTCGGAGACCTCCCTGCCTTGTTCCTGACTCCAACACCTCTTATATAACCCAAAACTTCCAGAAAGAAACCTAGACCGGGAGTTCCTCGCGAGAAGCCTCCGTAGCCACCGAAAACCAATCTAGACCCGTTCCGGCACCTTGCCGGAGGGGGAAATCCCTCTCCAGTGGCCATCTTCATCATCCCGACGCTCTGCATGAGGAGGAGGGAGTAGTTCTCCCTCGAGGCTGAGGGTATGTACCAGTAGCTATGTGTTTGATCTCTCTATCTCTCGTGTTCTTGAGTCGGCACGATCTTGACGTATCATGAGCTTTGCTATTATATTTGGATCTTATGATGTTTCTCCCCCTCTACTCTCTTGTGATGGTTTGACTTTTCCCTTTGAAGTTATCTTATCGGATTGAGTCTTTAAGGATTTGAGAACACTTGATGTATGTCTTGCATGTGCTTATCTATGGTGACAATGGGTTATCACGTGATCCACTTGATGTATGTTTTGATCAACTTGCAAGTTCCGTGACCTCGTGAACTTATGCATAGGGGTTGGCACACGTTTTCATCTTGACTCTCCGGTAGAAACTTTGGGGCACTCTTTGAAGCTCTTTATGTTGGTTGATTAGATGAATCTGAGATTGTGTGATGCATATCGTATAATCGTACCCACGGATACTTGAGGTGACATTGGAGTATCTAGGTGACATTAGGGTTTTGGTTGATTTGCGTCTTAAGGTGTTATTTTACTATGAACTCTAGGGATGTTTGTGACACTTATAGGAATAGCCCAACAGATTGATCGGAAAGAATAACTTTGAGGTGGTTTCGTACCCTACAATAATCTCTTCGTTTGTTCTCCGCTATTAGTGACTTTGGAGTGACTTTTTGTTGCATGTTGAGGGATTGTTAGATGATCCAATTATGTTATTATTGTTGAGAGAACTTGCACTAGTGAAAGTATGAACCCTAGGCCTTGTTTCCTAGCATTGCAATACCGTTTATGCTCACTTTTACCACTGGCTACCTTGCTGTTTTGATATTTTCAGATTACAAAAACCTTTATCTGCCATCCATATTGCACTTGTATCACCATCTCTTCAACGAACTAGTGCACCTATACAATTTACCATTGTATTGGGTTTGTTGGGGAAACAAGAGACTCTTTGTTATTTGGTTGCAGGGTTGTTTGAGAGAGACCATCTTCATCCTACGCCTCCCACGGATTGATAAACCTTAGGTCATCCACTTGAGGGAAATTTGCTACTGTCCTACAAACCTCTGCACTTGGAGGCCCAACAACGTCTACAAGAAGAAGATTGTGTAGTAGACATCACGCAGCCCCCTATCGGTGTAAAAACCGGCGGATCTCGGGTAGGGAGTCCCGAACTGTGCGTCTAGGGTCGATGGTAATAGGGGACATGATGTTTACCCAGGTTCGGGCCCTCTCTATGGAGGTAATACCCTACTTCCTGCTTGATTGATCTTGATGAATATGAGTATTACAAGAGTTGATCTACCACGAGATCGTAATGGCTAAAACCCTAGAAGTCTAGCCTATATGGTTATGATTGATTTTCCTACGGACTAAGCCCTCCGGTTTATATAGACACTGGAGGGGACAAGGGTTATACAAGGTCGGTTATAGAGAAATGGATCTTCATATCCAGGCGCCAAGCTTTCCTTGCACGCCAAGGAGAGTCCCATCCGGACATGGGAGAGAGTCTTCGGTCTTGTTCCTTCACATCCCATTAGTGCGGCCTGCGTCAACAGGCCAGACGCCCGAGGACCCCTTAATCCAGGACTCCCTCACCCCCTCTCTTGGAGGAGGGGCTAGGGTTGGCCTACCCCCTCCCACACCTCTATAAATAGAGGGGAGGCGCAAGGGGGGATCACCCCCTTTGCGTAGTGATACGTCCATTTTGCATCATGTTTTCCTACTGTTATTTATAATGTTTTTATGCATAATAATGCTTTTTGGAGTATTTCTAATGCCTTTTTCTCTCATAATCCGGACATGCTTTTTGAATCAGTCTTTCAATGATGATGTGTCCGATGCGCAGATTGTCTTCGAAATTGCAAGGCGGGTTCCTCGTCCGATTAATTCAAAGTCACTGACTTAAAGAGCAGTATTCGGCTTCCCATTTAATGCTTCACCCATCGGCTTCCACGCCTTCCTGACTTCAGCTTCCACGTGTCGAGGGAATACGAGAGGTCGGGGTATTTTTGCACATATCACCCTGACCATACAAGAAAGGCGCCTATTTAAAGAGATTAGATCTCAGATCCATTCCACACCCCGCGGAAAAATCCACAGAGCTTACTAGGAGGAACCACTCCGACATGGCTAGCGCTCCCAGCTCTTCCTCCTATCCCCACGGCTCCAAAAAGGCGATTGGGAGAGATGTTCTGTATCTCACGATCAGCTGACGAGGCTGCAAACACATGGCTTTCTTCCCCTCGCGGATCTAGTCCCCGTCCGAGAAGGATTGACGTCCTTCAACGGCGGGGTTCAGGCGGAGAATTTCCCCAATCTATCCAGGGGGAACGAGTGTGCTTCGTTCCCTACTTGCTAAGAGGCGTCGGATTTCCAATCCACCCATTCCTCTGAGGACTTCTGGAGTATTATGGCCTCCAACCACACAATTTCACTCCTGCCTCCATCCTGCACATCACGGGTTACGTTGCTCTTTGTGAGCTATTCCTGGGCTGTGAGGCCCATTTTAAATTTTGTAGGAAACTATTCTGCCTCGTCCTCGTAATCAAGAGGGATCAATATTCGAAGTGGGGGGAGCTGAGGTATGCCGCATCACTGGGACCGGATACCTGTCCGGCACACCGAAGAAGGCATCCAAAGAGTGGCCTTCTGAATGGTTCTACATTGATGATGTCGCTCTTCCTGACCCAGTCCAAATGGGTCTCCCTGAATTTTCAAGCGCTCCGTTGAAGAAACGCCACAACTAGCGCCCTCGAAGACTCGAGGAGGATAGCGCGGAAGTCAGTTAGTTAATGGGCAAGATTAAGACACTCACCCAGTCCGGATTATCAATAATTGAGGTAATGGCGATTTCTATAGTGCGGGGGTACAACCACTCCAATACAGAGGGCTTCCCATGTGGCACTATAATGGGGAAGATGACGTCTCCCGTTGCGGCCGGTAGCGTCTGAAACCCCCCGCCGCTTTGGCCAAAATATTGGTCGAACTATACAAAGGGGAGAAGGAGGAGTTCACTTGTCTCAAACATCAAGATGGATTTTCCATGTATAATCCTCCTAGCTGGGTGAGTTCCAATCCAACCATTTTACTCAATCCTCTCCCTGAATCATTTTTAATGGATAGTAACCTATCCACTCGCAACAGGAATGGCAGAAGGCTACCGAGGGGATTCATAGCCCCGCCCCCCAGCCGGAGGATCACAACCGGGACCTTGACCCCGGATTCGAAGAAGATCCGGACATATTTGTAGAGCTTGAGAATGGAGTATTTTACCAGGCGAGCTATGATGGTACGGAAGTGCCCATCATCGCCGATTATCTCGGCCTCCTCCCTGCTTCACATGTAAGTAATTTAAGAGACACCTTCTTCGAAAGAGATTCCTTATTATGCCTCACCCACCGCACTATTTCGTGCTCCAAAGGGAAAACGTTCGACACCACAACGCGCACCAGAAGCATCTCCAAGGAGAGCGGTGCCCGCGCCGAGCACATCTTCGAAGAGAAAGGCAAACGATAATATGGCAGAACCTTCATCAAAGAGGTAAGGCTTTCTTTTTAAAATATGTCTCCTGGTCGCCACATCAAATCGCGACGTCATCCGTCGCATTTTATCAGTAAAAGCGTCCGTCGGACTATGTCCAGGGATCCTGCCGGTTGTGCCTCCACTAGTCAGGTTCCAGACCCTGCCCTAAGGACGGGGGCTGACATGGGAGTGGCGCCGAACTGTCCTTCCACAGAGGATTTGGATGATATGTCCGTCACGAACTCTGAAGTGGAGAGTGCCATGAATCATCGTCGTCGGAGGGCCACTCTCCGTGACCCCAGCTTTTCAAAGGAGCCATTCGATGACTTCAGCTTGGCCGATGTGTACATCCGAGCTGCTCGGGATGGACTTGCCATAGCCACAGACCCGCATCTAAAAGATATGCGAGTAAGTGTAGATTTGATAATCATATACTAGTAGCCCCCAAGACTTAAAGTAGTTGATACAACTGATATAAGGATCATTGTATAATCAGGTACTTCTGGAGAAGAATAGCCTGCTGCCTCAAGAGCTGGAAAAGTGTCAGACTCAGCTAACCGCGGCTACCACCGAATTGGAAAAATCCAAGGAGGCACCACCTGGTAATGCTTCTCCCCATTAGAAAAAAGTATAATCATATACCAGTTATATTAATACTGTTGTGTTTCTCCTGACAGAATCAGTAGAGCAACTGAGAGAGCAATTGAAGGTCGCCCAGGCTGGTGAACAAGAGGCCAAAAGGCAACATGCGGCAGGCGAACATGTGCTGACGCGGGTCAGAGAGGAAAAGAACAAGCTGCAGGATTCCCATACCCAATTGGGCGAAGAACTAAAAGATGTTCGAGCCCAGCTAGCTGACACCGTCAAGGAGAATAGGAGGCTACAAGGCGGCATATTCAGTATGCTTTTCAAACTTGCCTCCCTATAGTTCGGCGAGGGCAGGAACTGATAGATTTATGTCAGCAGGTATGCTGACTGGCCGTCCCGAAGAGGAAATGTCTGTATCTCAAGGCAACCTGCTACAAGAGCTGTCCCAAATGCACAAGCAAGTTCAGCAAGCAATGCAGAGTGTTGCCAAGGCTTTATGGCCATCCGCCTCTCCTCCAGGAGGTATGGCGGAGCTCGTGGAGCTATTCAAAGGGGCACAACGGCGTATTCGATTATGGAAGATATCAGCCTGCTGGGAAGGTGCGCGAGAGGCCTGGGCCATGGTAAAAACATGGTATACCAAGCTTGATCCAAATCATATGGCCCGGGTCGGACCTCTAGGGCCAGTTGGGAAAGAAATTCCCTTTAATTTGGTATATGACCAAGTAGAAGCAGCCGCCAAATATTCCCAACAGGATTGTAAGCTAGAAATCCTGTTAGACGGTATAGAGGAGGAAATTTTTGAGTCCAAATGACTATGTACTTTCCTTGACATATTTGTCCCTAGCCGGATTGTAAAACGATTGTCATGGCCGACCTTTTCGCTTCGACCTCTGGACCCGAAGGTGCGGAGTGTTTCCGAATACCTGAGCGGCAAAATAGACCAGGGTATGCGTGGAAACCAGGCGTAGGGGTCATAGTTGCTTGAACAGACAAGTTGTATCCAGCTAGCTATGTTATATTACATTGTGATTGTAAGAAACATCTTCCAGAGAGAATAGTTCTGTTAAGGGTTCCTTTCCCTGGGTGTACATGCGTTAATGTGCATGTCTGAACTGTGATTGAAAATATCGCAATATACGTAACATCTGGGGGTTCATAGTGGAAGGAATGTAAAAACATCTTTAGTCCGCTGACCGAATATTCCCTTAAGAACGCTAGCTTTCTGCTTCACCCAGTCTGAGGTACACGTCCGGATGACCCGACAGTAACAATCACAGAGGTGCTCCCTTTATGCCCTAGCCGAACTAATGGGAATGTAGGGCATAAGCGCAGGAGCCAGGCAACCCAGCTTGGCCAAAACTTAAGTCATATCGATGCATATAATGGCGAAGAAAAGCTACATATGAGGAAAAAACGCATATGTGATGAGCTTGATGCTCGAAAAATAAGAATAATAAGCTTCTGTGCAAGAAGCCCCTAGGTATAATGGACATACACATTTGAGGATGTGTACGTCATAGGTGCACAGTTTAGCCGCATGAAAGCTTTAAGGCTAAAAAAAGAAAAATAGAAAAGAGAGGAGAAAAAAATAATGGAAACAATAGGGAGAAGGAGACGAACGAAGAGTTCGGCGCTAGGCATAGAATCTTTGGAGTCTGGCCGCGTTCCAGGGGTTTGGCTCTAGGCGATTGTATGATGCATCATGCAGGCGGTACGCTCCTCCAGTGAGAACTTCCTCAATGATGAAGGGACCCTCCCACTTGGGCTTGTGTTTGTCCTTTTTCTTCTCCGGCAAGCGTAGAAAAAGTTCGCCAACATTATAAGTCTTGGCCTGCACTTCTCTGCTTTGATATCTGTGGGCCTGCTGTTGATAAAATGCGGAACGGGCTTTTGCAACGTCGCGCTCCTCCTCCATGGCATCTAATCTGTCCTGCCGATCAAGCTCGGCCTCTCTCTCTTCGTACATGCGCACTCGAGGTGAGTCATGAATAATGTCGCAGGATAACACAACCTCTGCGCCGTACACCATGAAGAAAGGTGTATATGTGGTAGTGTGATTGGGCGTGGTCCGCAGCCCCTAGAGTATGAAGTCGAGCTCCTCAACCTAGTGCTTGTCTGATTCTTTCAAACACTGCACTACTCTGGGTTTGATGCCGCTCATAATAAGACCATTGGCTCGTTCGACTTGACCGTTTGTTTGCAGATGATAGATGGAGGCATAATCGAGCTTAATGCCTAGATTAGCACACCAGGCCTTCACCTCATCGGCTGTAAAATTGGAGCCGTTGTCGGTGATGATGCTGTGTGGGACACCATAACGGTGCACGACACCGGATATAAAGTCTATCACCGGTCCGACTTCGGCCGTTTTAACTGGTTTGGCCTCTATCCACTTAGTGAACTTATCTACCATGACCAGCAGATATTTTTTCTTATGGCTGCCTCCTTTAAGGGGTCCGACCATATCCAGCCCCCAGACCGCAAAAGGCCAAGTAATGGGGATTGTTTGTAGAGCGGTGGGTGGTGTATGGCTTTGGTTGGCGAAAAGCTGGCATCCGACACAACATTGGACAAGGTCCTGTGCATCTGCTCCGGCCGTTGGCCAAAAGAAACCTGTACAGAAGGCCTTACTTACAAGGGCCCGAGCTATGGCGTGGCTAGCATGGATTTCAGCCAAGAGCTACTGTCCCTCTTCTTCGGAGATACATCTTTGAAGTATTACGGTAGCGCTTTTCTTGTAAAGCTCTCCTTCGTGGACCTTGTAGGCTTTCGAACGCCGAACAATGCAGCGAGCTCCATTCTGATCCTCAGGGAGCTCTCGCCTATTAAGGTAGGCCAAGAAGGGTTCGGTCCATGGGGCAATTACTGCCATTACTAGATGGGCCGATGATGTTGTTTTGGTGGCTAAGCCTCCGATGATATCGGTATTGTGTTCGGAATCTGGGGGTATAATCATATCTGTACTAGTATTGCTGCTCTTGTCCTGCCACACCACGGATGGCTTGAAGAGCCTTTCCAAAAAGATGTTAGGTGGGACGGGGTCACGCTTGGCGCCCATGCGAGCAAGAACATCTGCCGCTTGATTGCTTTCTCGAGCCACATGATGAAACTCGAGTCCCTCAAACCGAGCTGATATTTTGAGTACGGTGTTACGATAGGCCTCCATCTTTGGATCTTTGGCGTCGAAGTCTCCATTTATCTAGGATATTTGAGTCCCCGCGTACTTCCAGGCGTTGTATGCCCATGGAGGTAGCCATCCAAAGACCGTGCAATAAGGCCTCGTATTCGGCTACGTCATTGGAGTCTGTGTATAATATTTGGAGTATGTACTGAATTGTGTCTCCAGTGGGGGACGTTAAGACAACGCCCGCCCCTAAGCCCACCAGTATTTTAGAACCATCGAAGTACATGACCCAGTTGGAATATGTGCCGTACTCTTTAGGGAGTTCGGCCTCTGTCCATTCGGCGATGAAGTCTGCCAGTACTTGGGATTTGATGGCCAGGCGCGGCTTATATGTTATGTCGAATGGAAGGAGCTCAATGGCCCACTTGGCAATCCATCCCATGGCATCGCGGTTGTTTATTATGTCATTGAGTGGTACTTCGGAAGCCACCGTGATCGAGCACTCTTGGAAATAGTGTCGTAGCTTTCGGGATGCCATGAAGACCGCGTATGCTATCTTTTGATAATGAGGGTACTGGGTTTTGCATGGAGTTAGGATAGTGGATATGTAGTATACCGGCTTCTGGAGCGGGAATTTGTGTCCGTCCTCCTCTCGCTCGACGACGAGTACTGCGCTCACCACCTGGTGTGTTGCAGAGATGTATAATAACATTGGTTCGTCGATGCTTGGCGCGGCCAGGATTGGGCTGCTCGCTAAAAGAGCCTTTATTTCTTCCAATCCGGCCGTTGTCGCATCCGTCCACTCGAAGTGGTCGGTGCGTCGGAGAAGTTGATAAAGTGGCAATGTTTTTTCTCCTAGTCTGGAGATAAAGCGGCTTAAAGCTGCCACACATCCGGCTAGTTTTTGGACCTGTTTAAGGTCTCTTGGTGTAGCCAGTTGTGATAAAGCTCAGATTTTGGCTGGATTTGCTTCGATTCCTCTACTGGAAACAATGAAGCCCAACAACTTTCCAGAGGGAACGCCGAAAACACATTTTTTCGGATTGAGCTTAATGTCATATGTCCAGAGATTGTCGAATGTGAGGCGTAAGTCGTCTATTAATGACTCGACATGCTTAGTCTTGATGACGATGTTTTCCACATATGGTTCAACTATCTTGCTGATTTGTTTCTCCAGGCATGTTTGAATCATGCGTTGGTAGGTGGCACCAGCATTTTTAAGCCCAAAGGGCATAGTGTTGAAGCAGAAAGGCCCGTATGGGGTAATAAATGCCGTTGCGTCTTGGTCGGATTCC
This sequence comes from Triticum urartu, assembly GCF_056163025.1. Classification (NCBI taxonomy): domain Eukaryota; kingdom Viridiplantae; phylum Streptophyta; class Magnoliopsida; order Poales; family Poaceae; genus Triticum; species Triticum urartu. The sequence goes on from NC_141879.1 coordinate 431,849,767, forward strand.
TTCATTTTAATTTGATGGTATCCGGAATATGCGTCGAGGAAGCACAGTGAGTCGTGTCCTGTAGTGGCATCAACAATTTATCGATGCAGGGAGGGGGAATGGATCCTTAGGGCAAGCTTTGTTGAGGTCTTTGAAATCGACGCACAGGCGCCATGATTTATCCTTCTTTGGCACCATCACCAGGTTTGCTAGCCAGTTCGGGTGTTTTATTTGTCTGATGAATCCGGCCTCAATTAACTTGGCTAGCTCCTCCCCCATAGCTTGTCGTTTGGGTTCAGAAAAGCACTGCAGTGTTTGCTTGACTGGCTTATATCCCTTCAATATATTGAGGCTGTGCTCGGCCAACCTGCGTGGGATTCCTGGCATATCAGAAGGGTGCCAGGCGAATATGTCCCAGTTCTCGCGTAGGAACGCGCATAGTGCAGCGTCCACCATTGGGTCCAGCTATGCCCCGATGGAGGCTGTCTTCTTTGGGTCCGTCGTGTGGACTTGAAATTTAACTATTTCCTCTGCTGGTTTGAAGGAGGTGGATTTGGAGCGCTTATCAAGGATTACGTCGTCCCTATCCACTATCGAGCGCAGCGTAGTTAACTCTTCGGCCGCAAGGGCCTTAGATAGTGCCTCGAGGGCCAGGGATGCCGTTTTGTTTTCAGGGCGGAGGGCTATATCCGGATCACTAGCGAGAGTGATAATACCGTTGGGCCCAGGCATCTTGAGCTTCATATACCCGTAATGAGGTATGGCTTGAAAGCGTGTGAATGCATCTCGCCCCAACAGGGCATGGTATCCACTGTTGAAAGGGGTCACTTGGAAGGTTATCTCTTCGAACCGATAGTTCTCCGGCGTGCCGAATACCACATCAAGTGTAATTTTTCCCGCACATCGTGCCTCCCGACTGGGAATGATTCCTCAGAAGGTCGTGCTACTCTGCTCGATACGGATCTTGTCTATTTCCATTTTATTGAGTGTATCCTCGTAGATGAGGTTTAATCCGTTGCCGCCGTCCATGAGCACTTTGGTGAGCCGAAAGCCATCCACAATTGGATTGAGGACCAAGGCGGCTGGTGCCCGGGCTGTCCGGAATTTTGGTTCGTCATTGGCATTGAAAGTTATGGCCATGTTGTTCCAGGGGTTTATTGCTATGACTTGGTAGACTTCGGCGAGGTCGCGGAGGGCTCTTTTGCGCCGATTGTTTGAAGCGAAAGTCTCAAAAACCGTCAGTACCCTGAGGTTGTCATCTTCTGAGGGGTGTTGCTCTGAGGTATATTTGGTGAGGATATCCTCGCCACTCTTGGCCACTTGTTGGAGTATCCAACATGCTCTAAAGCTGTGGGTAGGTATGGTATCCAGTGTTGTGTGTATTTTGCATGGCCTATCGAGCCATCCCCCAAAACGGTTCTAGGCACTTTCCATTGCGCAGTACTTCAATACTATGGTTGCCAAGTCAGCTAAGTGTAATACATGATGGCGGTTGATGGCGTTGAGGATTCCTTCATCCGTACAATTACTGCAGAATATCGAGATCGCGTCTTTGTCGCGGCAATCTTTAATCTTGTCCTTAACATGGAGGAATCTGGCCCAAAAGTGATGGACTGTTTCCTGAGACTACTACCGTAGGTATGTGAGATCGCGTATATCTGGGTGGGTGGGTGGATTTAAATCTGAACCCTGACCCAATTTGGGATCCGGAGTTTGAGAAATTTCCGAGCTTAATAGTTCGGGCTCCGGGAGATCGGCCAATTTTTCAGATCTGCCGTCTGATTCCGGGTTCGAATGACAAGGCTTGTTGTTCCACGGACAGGTATCCGGCTCTTTGAGCTCGGAGATCCGAACATAGTTCGTCCTCAGTATAGAGGGAGAGTTGTTGTTTTGCTCCTCTACTACCGTTGTCTGATGGGTGATCGATGGAGATTTGATTTTTCTCTGATCGGGTTTAAGCCCAATCCAATCATAGTCTGTAGCGACCCCCAAGGCGGCGATGTGATCCAGGAGTTCATTCAAGGATGAAAATTCCGTTGGATCCATCCATGTTTCTTCTATCTAAAATATTAGAAAGAAGAGTATTCGGAGTCAATTCGGAGGCGATTTTCGATGACCCAAGAAGTCATCGTTGGCTCACCGGCCGAACGGGCGATCATGATAAAGCCACCCAGCTGGAGGGTTTGGCCTGAGGCCAAAGCTCCTCCGGCGGTGATATTGTCCTTGATCACAAGGCGAGTCATCAACCCTGACTTCGATGTCATAGTGGAACTCTCAATGAAAGCACCAATGTCGGTGTCAAAACCGGCGGATCTCGGGTAGGGGGTCCCGAACTATGCATCTAGGGTCGATGGTAACAGGAAACAGGGGACACGATGTTTACCCAGGTTCGTGCCCTCTCTATGGAGGTAATACCCTACTTACTACTTGACTGATCTTGATGAATATGAGTATTACAAGAGTTGTTCTACCACAAGATCGTAATCGCTAAAACCCTAGAAGTCTAGCCTATATGATTATGATTGATTTTCCTATGGACTAAGCCCTCCGGTTTATATAGACACCGGAGGGGACTAGGGTTATACAAGGTCGGTTATAGAGAAAGGAATCTTCATATCCAGGCACCAAACTTGCCTTCCACGCCAAGGAGAGTCCCATCCGGACACAGGAGAGTCTTCGGTCTTGTTCCTTCACATCCCATTAGTGCGGCCTGCGTCAACAGGCCGGACGCCCGAGGACCCCTTAATCCAGGACTCCCTCACCCCCTCTCTTGGAGGAGGGGCTAGGGTTGGCCTACCCCCTCCCACACCTCTATAAATAGAGGGGAGGCGCAAGGGGGGATCACCCCCTTTGCGTAGTGATACGTCCATTTTGCATCATGTTTTCCTACTGTTATTTATAATATTTTATGCATAATAATGCTTTTTGGAGTATTTCTAATGCCTTTTTCTCTCATTATGTGCAAGGTTTACACAAAGAGGGGCCGACAACTGGAATTCTGGACCTGGAAAAGCTACGTCAGAGTTACCTATTCTTCACATCTCCAAATGAGCTGAAAATTTACGAAGAATTATTTTGCAATATATAAAAAACACAGGAGCAAACAACTACCAGAGGAGGCCCACCAGGTGGGCACAACCCACCTGAGTGTGCCAGCCCCCCCAGGCGCGCCCTGGTGGGTTATGCCCTCCTCAGCCCACCTCCGGTGCCCCTCTTCTGGCATGTAAGTCATTTTGACCTAGAAAAACAATAAGGAGAGGACTTTCGGGACGAAGCGCCACCGTCTCGAGGTGGAACTTGAGTAGGAGCACTTTTGCCCTCCGACAAAGCGATTCCGCCGTGGGAACTTCTCTCCCGGAGGGGGAAATCATCGTCATCATCATCACCAACAACTCTCCCGTCTTGGGGAGGGAAATATCCATCAACATCTTCAACATCACCAACTCATCTCAAACCCTAGTTCATCGTTTGTGCTCAATCTTTGTACCGGAACCTTAAATTGGTGCTTGTGGGTGACTAGTAGTGTTGATTACATCTTGTAGTTGATTACTATATGGTTTATTCCGTGGAAGGTTATGTTCAGATCCATTATGCCATTTAATACCCCTCTGATCTTGAGCATAATTATCGTTTATGAGTAGTTACTTTTGTTCTTGAGGTCACGGGAGAAATCTTCTTGCAAGTAATCATGTGAACTTGATATGTGTTCGATATTTTGATGATATGTATGTTGTGATTCCCTTAGTGGTGTCATGTGAACGTCGACTACATGACACTTCACCATATTTGGGCCTAAGGGGATGCATTGTGGAGTAGTTATTATATAATGAGTTGCTAGAGTGACAGAAGCTTAAACCCTAGTTTATGCGCTACTTTGTAAGGGACCGATTTGGATCCAAAAGTTTAATGCTATGGTTAGATTTTATATTAATACTTTTTCTTGTAGTTGCGGATGCTTGCAAGGGGGTTAATCATAAGTAGGAGGTTTGTTCAAGTAAGAACATCACCTAAGCACTGGTCCACCCACATATCGAATTATCAAAGTGAAGGAAATATGCCCTAAAGGAAATAATAAAGTTGTTATTTTATATTTCCTTATTCATGATAAATATATATTATTCATGCTAGAATTGTATTAATCGGAAACCTTAATACATGTGTGAATACATAAACACACACCGTGTCCCTAGTGAGCCTCTACTAGACTAGCTCATTGATCAAAGATGGTTAAGGTTTCCTAACCATGGACATGAGTTGTCATTTGATAACGGGATCACATCATTAGGAGAATGATGTGATGGACAAGACCCATCCGTTAGCTTAGCGTTATGATCGTGCAGTTTTATTGCTATTGCTTTCTTCATGTCAAATACATATTTCTTCGACTATGAGATTATGCAACTCCTGGATACCGGAGGAATGCCTTGTGTGCTATTAAACGTTACAACGTAACTGGGTGATTATAAAGATGCTCTATAGGTATCTCCAAAGGTGTTTGTTGAGTTGGTATAGATCAAGACAAGGATATGTCACTCCGAGTATCGGAGAGGTATCTCTGGGCCCTCTCAGTAATACACATCATAAGCTTGCAAGCAAACGACTAAGGAGTTAGTCACGAGGTGATGTATTATGGAATGAGTAAAGAGACTTGCCTGTAACGAGATTGAACTAGGTATGAAGATATCGATGATCGAATCTCGGGCAAGTAACATACCGATGGACAAAGGGAATTACGTATGTTGTCATAACAGTTCGACCGATAAATATATTCGTAGAATATGTAGGAGCCAATATGGGCATCCAGGTTCCGCTATTGGTTATTGACCAGAGAAGTGTCTCGGTCATGTCTACATAGTTCTCAAACCCGTAGGGTCCGCACGCTTAACGTTCGATGATGATATAGTATTATATGAGTTATGTGATTTGGTGACCGAATGTTGTTCGGAGTCCCAGATGAGATCACAGACATGACGAGGAGTCTCGAAATGGTCGAGAGGTAAAGATTGATATATAGGACGATGGTATTTGGACACCGGAAGTGTTCCGGAGGGTATCGGGTACATATCCAGTCACCGAAAGGTGTTCCGAGCACCCTCGACAAAAGATATGGGCCTTATGGGCTAAGAGGGAAAACGTGCCAGCCACAAGGGGCTGGTGCGTCCCCATATGGGTCGAACCAGAGGAGAAGGAAAGAGGGGAAGGGAGAAGGAAAGGGGGGATTCGGCCTCCCCCTTCCTTCCCTCCTCCCTCCTCTTTCCTCCCCCTTTGGCAAATAAGGCAGGGGGAGCCGGCCATGGGGAGACCCCAAGTAGGATTCAGCCTACTTGGGTGCCTACTGGCTGCCTCCCCTCTCCCTCACACCTATATATATATATATATATATATATATATATATATATATATATATATATATGGGGGGGGGGGGCTAACACACACCAGACAATTGTTTAGCCGTGTGCGGCGCCCCCTCCACCGTTTACTTCCCTGGTCATATTTTCATAGTGCTTAGGCGAAGCCCTGCGAGGATCACTTCACCATCACCATCACCATGCCATCGTGCTGACGGAACTCATCTACTACCTCGACATCTTGCTGGATCAAGAAGGCGAGGGGCATCACCGAGCTGAATGTGTGCAGAACTCGGAGGTGTCGTACGTTCGGTACTTGATCGATCGGAGCTAGAAGAAGTTCGGCTACATCAACCGTGTTATTAAACGCTTCTGCTTACGTTCTACGAGGGTATGTAGACACACTCTTCCCCTCGTTGCTATGCATCTCCATGGTAGATCATTGCGTGTGCGTAGAATTTTTTTTGTTTTCATGCAACGATTCCCAATAGTGGCATCATGAGCCAAGTCTATGCGTAGATAATATGCACGAGTAGAACTCAAAGAGTTGTGGGTGGTGATAGTCATAATTCTTACCACCAATGTCTTATTTTGGTTCAACGGCATTGTGGGATGAAGCGGCCCAGACCAACCTTGCATGTCCACGTACATGAGACCGGTTCCACCGACAGACATGCAACTAGTTTTGCATAAAGGTGGCCGGCGGGTGTTTATTTCTCCTACTTTAGTTTAATTGAATTTGACTGCGGATGGTCCTTGAAAAAGGTTAAAACAACAAACTTGATGAAACACCATTGTGGTTTTATGCATAGGTAAGAACGGTTCTTGCTAGAAGCCCGTAGCAGCCACATAAAACTTGCAACAACAAAGTAGAGGACGTCTAACTTGTTTTTGCATGGCATGTTGTGATGTGATATGGTCAATACATGATGTGCTAAACATTATTGTATGAGATGATCATGTTTTTAAGATATCTAACAACTAGTAGGAGCCTTATGGTTGTCTCTTTATTGTATGAAATGCAAACGCCATGTAATTGCTTTACTTTACCACTATGCTTTAGCGATAGTTGTCGAAGCAATAGTTGGCGAGATGACCACGACGCTACGATGGAGATCAAGGTGTCGAGTCGGTGACGATGGAGATCATGATGATGCTTTGGAGATGGAGATCAAAAGCACAAGATGACGATGGCCATATCATGTCACATATTTTGATTGCATGTTATGTTTATCTTTTTATGCATCTTATTTTGCTTAGTACAGCAGTAGCACTATATGACGATCCCTTCGCTAAATTTCAAGGTAAAAGTGTTCTCCCTAAGTATGCACCGTTGCTACAGTTCATCGTGTTGAGACACCACGTGATGATCGGGTGTGATAGACTCTACGTTCACATACAACAGGTGCAAGAAAGTTTTGCGCATGCAGAATACTTGGGTTAAACTTGACGAGCCTAGCATGTATAGACATGGCCTAGGAACACTGGAGACCGTAAGGTCGAACGTGAATCATATAGTAGATATGATCAACATAGAGATGTTCACCATTGATGACTACTCTGTCTCATGTGATGATCGGACATGGATTAGTTGATTTGGATCACGTATCATTTAGATGACTGGAGGGTTGTCTATCTAAGTGGGAGTTCTTAAGTAATTTGATTAATTGAACTTAATTTATCATGAACCTAGTCCTGATAGTATTTGCTTATCGATGTTGTAGATCAATGGCCCGTGCTACTGTTCCCCTGAATTTTAGTGCGTTCCTAGAGAAAGCTAAGTTGAAAGATGATGGTAGCAACTACACGGACTGGGTCCGTAACTTGAGGATTATCCTCATTGCTGCACAGAAGAATTATGTCCTTGATGCATCACTAGGTGAAAGGTCTATTGTAGGAGCACACGTTGATGTTTTGAACATCTGGCAAGCTCAATCTAATGACTACTCGATAGTTCAGTGTGCCATGCTTTACAACTTAGAATCGGGAGTTCAAAGACGTTTTGAACGTCATGGAGCATATGAGATGTTCTAGGAGTTGAAGTTAATACTTCAAGCAAATGCCCGAGTTGAGAGATATGAAGTCTCCAACAAGTTCTATAGCTACAAGATGGAGGAGACCAGTTCTGTCAGTGAACACATACTCAAAATATCTAGGTATCATAATCACTTGACTCAGCTGGGAGTTAATCTTCCAGATGATAGTGTTATTGACAGAGTTCTTCAGTCACTGCCACCAAGCTACAAAGGCTTCATGATGAACTATAATATGCAAGGGACGGAGAAGACAATTCCTGAGCTCTTCGCAATGCTCAAGGCTACAGAGGTAGAAATCAAGAAGGAGCATCAAGTGTTGATGGTTAACAAGACCACTAGTTTCAAGAAAAAGGGCAAGGGAAAGAAAGGGTACTTCAAGAAGAATGGCAAACAAGTTGCCACTCCCAGGAAGAAGCCCAAAGCTGGACCCAAGCCTGAAATTGAGTGCTTCTACTAGAAAGGGATTGGTCATTGGAAGCGAAACTGCCCCAAGTATTTGGTGGATAAGAAGGATGGCAAAGTGAACAAATGTATATTTGATATACATGTTATTGATGTGTACATTACCAATGCTCATAGTAGCGCCTGGGTATTTGATACTGGTTCGGTTGCTCATATTTGTAACTCGAAACAAGAGCTACGGATTAAATGAAGCTTGGCTAAGGACGAGGTGACGATGCGCATCGGGAATGGTTCCAAGGTCGATGTGATTGCTGCGGCACGCTACCTCTACATCGACCTTCAAGATTAGTTTTAGACCTGAAGAATTGTTATTTGGTGCCAGCATTGAGCATGAACATTATATCTGGATCTTGTTTAGTGCGGGACAGTTATTCACTTAAATCAGAGAATAATGTTTGTTCTATTTATATGAATAATATCTTTTATGGTCATGCACCCTTGAAGAGTGTTCTATTTTTGTTGAATCTCGATTATAGTGATACACATATTCATAATATTGATGCCAAAAGATGCAAAGTTGATAATGATAGTGTAACATATTTGTGGCACTGTTGTTTAGGTCATATTGGTGAAAAGTGCATGAAGAAACTCCATGCAAATGGGCTTTTGGAATCACTTGATTATGAATTATTTGATACTTGCGAACCATGCCTCATGGGCAAGATGACTAAAACTCCGTTCCCCGGAACAATGGAGCGAGCTAATGACTTATTGGAAATAATACATACCGATGTATGCGGTCCAATGAGTGTTGAGGGGTATCATTATTTTCTGACCTTCACAGATGATTTGAGCAGATATGGGTATATCTACTTAATGAAACACAAGCCTGAAACATTTGAAAAGTTCAAAGAATTTCAGAGTGAAGTGGAGAATCATCATAATAAGAGAATAAAGTTTCTACGATCTAATTGCAAAGGCAAATATTTGAGTTACGAGTTTGTCCTTCATTTAAAATAATGTGGAATAGTTTCACAACTCACGCCACCTAGAACACCACAATGTAATGGTGTGTCAGAACGTCGTAACCGTACTTTATTAGATATGGTGCGTCTTCATAGGATACCCTAAGGAAACAATTGGGTACACCTTCTACCACAGATCCGAAGGCAAGATCTTTATTGCTAATAATGGAACATTTCTAGAGAAGGAGTTTCTCTCGAAAGAAGTGAGTGGGTGGAAAGTAGAACTTGATGAGGTAACTGTACCTTCTCTCAATTTGGAAAGTAGCACATCAGAGAAATCCGTTCCCATGATGTCTACACCAACTAGAGAGGAAGCTAATGATGATGATCATGAAACTTCAGATCAAGTTACTACTGGACCTTGTAGGTCGAACAGAGCACGTTCTGCACTAGATTGGTACGGTAATCCTGTTCTGGAGGTCATGTTACTAGACCATGGAGAACCTACGAACTATGAAGAAGCTATGATGAGCCCAGATTCCGATAAATGGCTTGAGGCCATGAAATATGAGATAGGATCCATGTATGAGAACAAAGTATGGACTTTGGTGGACTTGCCCAATGATCGGCAAGCCATTGAGAATAAATGGATCTTCAAGAGGAAGATTGAAGCTGATGATAATGTCACCGTCTACAAAGCTCGACTTGTCGCAAAAGGTTTTCGACAAGTTCAAGGGGTTGACTATGATGAGACCTTCTCACCCATAGCGATGCTTAAGTCAGTCCGAATCATGTTAGCAATTGCTGCATTTTATGATTATGAAATTCGGCAGATGGACGTAAAAACTGCATTCCTTAATGGATTTCTTAAAGAAGAGTTGTATATGATGGAACCAGAAGGTTTTGTCGATCCTAAAGGTGCTAACAAAGTGTTCAAGCTCCAACAATCCATCTATGGACTGGTGCAAGCATCTCGGAGTTGGAATTTACGCTTTGATGAGGTGATCAAAGCATATGGTTTTATACAGACTTTCGGTGAAGCATGTATTTACAAGAAAGTGAGTGGGAACTCTATAGCATTTATGATATTATATGTAGATGACATATTGTTGATTGGAAATGATATAGAATTTCTGGATAGCATAAAAGGATACTTGAATAAGAGTTTTTCAATGAAAGACCTCCGTCAAGCTGCTTATATATTAGGCATCAAGATCTATAGAGATAGATCAGGACGCTTAATAGGACTTTCACAAAGCACATACCTTGACAAAGTTTTGAATAAGTTCAAAATGGATCAGTCAAAGAAAGGGTTCTTGCCTGTGTTGCAAGGTGTGAAGTTGAGTCAGAATCAAAGCCTGATCGCTGGAGAAGATAGAGAGAAAATGAAAGTCATTCCCTATGCCTCAGCCATAGGTTCTATCATGTATGCTATGCTATGTACCAGACCTGATGTGTGCCTTGCCATAAGTCTGGTAGGGAGGTACCAAAGTAATCCAGGAGTGGATCATTGGAGAGCGGTCAAGAGCATCCTAAAGTGCCTGAAAAGTGTAAGTGCATCTAGTGCCACCCCTAGTTGGTTTTGGAGTATTGACGACAAACCTAGTTGAGGGACTAATGTGTTTGTGAGAATTGCAGGATAACACAGGTAGAAGTCCCTCATTGATTCGGTTTTACTACCAGAGATGACCCCTAAAAATGTATGAAGACATTGAAGTCAAAGGTGGTATATGAAGATATTCATATTGAAGACTATGACAAAAGAAGAGACGTTATGAAGCCTATGGAGCTCGAAGACGTAGATCTTTCGTAGTTCTTTTTCTTTTGTGTTGAGTCATAGGAACCACCGTATTGTTAAGTGGGGTCCAGGAGAACCAGTCAGAATGACTGAAGTGATGCCTAAACCAAAAACCTATGTCTTCGAGTGAAGACAATGAGAGCAAATCTTGTCCAGAGTTGGACAAGTCAGCTTTGCTTGTAGCCCAAGTAAAGTTGCCATGAGAGTTTGAAATCTGACCGTTGAGACACGTGTCAGTTCCTTAGTGACCCAGGGTTATTTCGGACAAATCAGGTCGGGTTGCCAAGTGGCTATAAATAGCCCACCCCCTACAACCATAAATGGTTGGCTGCTCAGATTTCAGTGCACAGCTTTTTTCGTTTGAGAGCAACCCACCTCGAAGCCTTTGAGAGAAAATTCCTAGCGAGGAGAAAAGCCCTAACCACCCAAAGCCAGAGAGAATTGGGCATCACTTAAGTCTTCTTGTCTGTGTGATCTGAAGACTTATTACACTTGAGGACTGTGCATCCCCAGACGGTTAGGCATCGCGTTCAGAGCATCCAAGAGACATTGTGGATTGCCAGTGAACGAAGTCTGTGAAGATTTGGGAGTCTACCTTGAAGACTTACCAGAGTGATTGGGCGAGGACTATGTGACCTTAGCTCAAGGAGAATACGGTGAGGACTTGGTGTCCTGAGCTGCGTGTTCAGGACTGGGTGTCCGGGACTGTGTGTCCTAAGGTTTAAATACCTAGCCGCTCCAACCAGACGTGCAGTTGTCACAGCAACTGGAACTGGTCCAACACATCATTGTCTTCAACGAGTCACTGGTTTCATCTTCACTTCCTTTTTCTTACTGTTACTCATTGTGAAGCCATTGCATGCTTGCTCTATCTTTTGTCTTCACAACGTGAATGTATGATCTGTTTGGCTTCATAACTTCTTCCTACCTGATCCTTATTACACTGCAGCTATTTGTCATTGTGCTTTCACTCTATTGAATACTTGACCATGGCTTGCCTAGTGTAATCTAACTTCCGCTGCATAGTAATAGGCATATCTTCGCCGTTTGTCTTCATAACTCCCACGTTTTGAAGACTTTCATAAAAATCGCCTATTCACCCCCCTCTAGTCGATATAACGCACTTTCATTGGTATCAGAGCAAGGTGCTCCCTTGTTCTGTGTGATTCGGTTTAACCACCTGGAGTTTTAGCTATGTCGACTGCAGGGATAATTAAAGTCTCCGCTGCGTGCCCCGTCTTTGATGGAACTGAATATCCCTACTGGAAGAATAAGATGCATATGCATCTTGAAGCCATTGACGTCGACCTATGGTATGTCGTCGAGAACGGCGTTCCCAAGGCTGGAGAAGGTGTCACTGCTGCTGATGTTAAGAAATTCGTTCAACTGGACTCTACTGCCAAGAACATCATCTGTGGTCATCTGACCGAAGGACAGTATGGCCGTGTGAGTGCTTTGAAGACATCCAAGCTGGTCTAGGACTGGCTCTCCAAGGTCAATGAAGGCATCTCAACCCAGAGAGATCAAAGAATCAGTGTCCTTCGCAATATCTTCAACCGCTTCAAGCGAAATGACAATGAGAATGTCCAGCACACATTTGACAGACTCACTGACATCACAAATGAGCTTCAAGCCCTCGGCGCTACTGAGATCACCAAACATGAAGTCGTCAAGACGCTGTTGAGATCACTTGATAGTTCGTTTGACATCCTAGCCCTGATGATTCAAGAACGTCTTGATTTCAAGACACTCGATCCATCTGACATACTTGAGAGGCTCAACACACATGAGTTTCAGCTTTCTGAGAAAAGAGATATCTACGGTCCAAACTATGGGCGAACTCGTGCCTTGAAGGCAAAAGCTGTTTCCTCATCTGAAGAAGAATCTGACAGCAGTTCTGATGATCCTGAAGACATTGGAAGGGAACTTGCAATGCTAGTGAAGAAGTTCCAAAAATTCACCAAGAAGAAAGGCTTCAGAAAGTCTTCATGATCAAGCTCAAGGAATGATGAAGCTTCTGCTCATGACTACAAGAAGAAAACATGCCACAAGTGCAAGAAAACTGGACACTTCATCTCTGAGTGTCCACAGTGGGACAATGAGAACAGAAGGAAGAAGAAGAGCAAGGAATATGACTCCGACGACAAGAAGAAGAAGAAATACTCAAAGTCTTCTTCCAAGTCTTCCTCAAAGTCTTCATCACACAAGAAGAGCTCATCTGGCAAGGCACGTGCGTTTGTTGGCAAGGAAATGGATTCCGAGGAGGAGTCCGCTTCTGAGGAGGTAGAGGTGGAGTCCGAGGAGGAGTCTGATTCTGGCATTGCAAGTCTGGCTACAGCATACGTCGCCAAGTCCATCTTCAACACTGAAGACAATGACTTCATCACCGACACCGATGCAAATGACAAGGACGACTCCACTCCTACCTACTGCTTCATGGCTCGCGGTGCCAAGGTAAACACACGCACTACTCGCTATCAAACCTCCAGTGACGATGACTCTGATTGTGATCCAAAACCCAGTTACAAAACACTTGCTAAAATTGCAACTAAACAACAAAAGGCCATGGAACATATTCAAAAACTGTTAGACAGAAGCGATGATCTGTTGGGTGCTGAAATGACTCGATCTGAATCCTTAATTGAAGACATAAAAAATCTTCACGTTAAGTATCAGGAACTTGAAGATCGTCTTGATACTCTCTCAACAACTCATGAAAAGCTTCCCTATGATTATCTTCAAAGGAAGCAAGAACTTGAGAAATTGAGAGCGGCTCATGAAGATCTTCAAAAGGAAAACGAGTCACTTCGCGCCGAACAGATCAGTTCCGCTCAGGAAGGATTTGAACCACCATGTCTTAAATGCATTGAGCGTGATAATGCTACTTCTGTTGCTGAATGTTCCACTGCTACTGCTGTTGCAATATCTTCAACTGTTGATGTGGTAACTAACCCCTTTACTGAGGATACCACTGCTATTGCTGATGAGAATGCTAGGTTGAAGACATTGCTTGAAACAGGGGTGTACAAAAGTCTTAAAGGACATCAGACATTATGTGATGTCCTCAAGAAGCAGATTCTGAACCGAAACCCTAGGAAAGAGGGTGTTGGGTTCGTAAGGAAAATAAATGCAGATGGCTCTTACTGGAAACCTGAGCAGTACCCCAAAACCACATGGGTTGCTGCAAAGGAACCTTCAGCAGATCCATCCAATTTATCTGGCTTCACTTGTGCTAACCCCATTATCATTGATGAATCCTTTGATGCAAACTATAAACTGTTTAAGAATCAGAATAGTGAAGTGTTTGCCAGGTACATTGGTACTAACTACAGGAATGGACCGCCTATGAAGAAGATCTGGGTTCCGAAAACGTGTCTGGAAAATCTTCCTGTGAATGTCTTCATGACACCTCACATGAAGAAGACAAACCTCAGACCAAAGGCATCATACGATCCAAAGGCTTCATACAGACAAAGGACTCACCTGAGTCGCACTAATGCAAATGTTTTGCAGGGGAACCATACTCAGGCATATGAATATGAGAGCGGTTCATCAAACCGTCAAGTTCATATGACCAAGAACTATTCTGCCTATTCTTATGAGTACTATTGTCCGCCTGCTAGACTGTTTGCTAGGGCTCCAAAGCCAAACTTCTCAGATGCTGCACTTAGACTTATTGCTTCTAAGCCACCCTTGAAGATGTGGGTGGTTGAAGAAGCTTAACTCTCTTTTGCAGGGAAAGGTCTCCAGCAGAAAACCAAAATCTTCTGACGCTATTGCTGGGGACCTTAAAAATCTTGTAGGGCGCAAGATAAAATGCCTGAATGGCATCATTATGTACTTCGTTCCTGAATCGCATGCTACTCTCCCTATTAGTCCTAATCTGGATCTAAGTTTTCATAACCCACTGGTTCGTCAAATGTTTTTGCTTCACAATTCTCTTCGTGAAGCCTATCCCCCTAACTGCACTGTAGGGTATGACACCAGCGTCTTCAAAGTCTTCAGAATGGATTATTGACAGTGGGTGTACAAATCACATGACTGGCAAAAGAAGCCTTCTTATGGACTCAACCTTACGTCCATCTGACAAGAGCCACATCACATTTGCTGACACTGGTAAAAGTAAGGTATTGGGTCTAGGTAGAGTTGCAATCTCAAAGGATCAACACATGGATAAAGTCATGCTTGTTGAATCCCTTGGCTTTAATGTCTGTCTCAATGCTTTGTGATTTGAACATGATCGTAATGTTTGGAAAATATCGTTGCCTAGTACTAATGGAATCTGACAAGTCTCTAGTGTTTGAAGGGTATCGAAAAGATGATCTGTACGTGGTAGATTTCTCAGCAGGGCCACAACTTGCAGTACGTCTTCTTGCAAAAGCTTCAGAATGCTGGCTTTGGCATCGGAGGCTTGGGCATGCTGGCATGAGGAACCTCCACACCCTTGCAAAGAAGAAGCATGTCATAGGCATCGAGGGCATCAAGTTCAAGAAAGATCACTTGTGCGGTGCCTGTGAAGCAGGGAAGATGACGAGGGCAAAACATCCTTCGAAGACAATCATGACTACTACTCAATCCTTCGAACTGCTCCACATGGATCTTTTCGGTCCCACTCACTACTCAACTTTTACTACTACTTCTTGCCTCTATGGCTTCGTCATTGTTGATGATTACTCTAGATATACTTGGGTGCACATAATCCTTTACAAGACTGAAGTGCAGGATGTCTTCAGACGCTTCGCCAATCGTGCTATGAACAATTTTGGCGCCAAGATAAAGCACATCAGAAGTGACAATGGCACTAAATTCAAGAACACTGGCCTTGATACATATCTTGATACCTTGGGCATCACTCATGAATTCTCAGCTCCGTACACGCCACAGCAGAATGGCGTCGTCGAATGCAAGAACAGAACACTCATTGAGATGGCCAGAACGATGCTAGATGAATACAAGACTCCAAGAAAATTCTGGACTGAAGCCATTGACACTGCATGCCATACAATCAATCGTGTTTATCTTCACAAGCTTCTGAACAAGGCATCTTATGAGCTCCTTACTGGCAAAAAGCCAAATGTCAGTTACTTCAGAGTATTTGGCGCAAGGTGCTGGATCAAGGACCCACATCACACCTCAAAATTTGCACCAAAAGCGCATGAAGGTTTTATGATTGGATATGGAAAGGATTCGCACTCCTACAGAGTCTTCAATCTCTTTCATTACAAAGTGGTTGAAACAGTGGATGTGCGGTTTGATGAGACAAATGGTTCACAAAGAGAGCAACTGCCAAATGTGCTAGATGAGATTCCAGCTAGTGAATCAATCAAGCTAATGGGAACTGGGGAGATTATACCTTCTGAAGCTCATCCTGAAGAAGAACTTATCATCTCAGCACCTGATCAACATGAAGACAATGCTCAGCCTGAAGACATTCCCCCCAACAACAACACAGATCAGCAAGAGCAAAGTCTTCGCCCTGTACATCCTCGCATTGCCAATGAAGTGCAGATTGGAAGAATAATTGATAGCATCAATGCACCTGGTCCACTCACTCGTTCAAGGGCAACTCAGCTGGCAAATTTCTGTGGGCACTTCGCATTCGTCTCAATATCAGAACCCAAGAAAGTTGAAGAAGCCTTCATGGAACCTGAATGGATTCAAGCTATGCAAGAAGAGCTTCAACAGTTTGAGCTGAATAATGTATGGGAACTGGTTAAGCGTCCTGATCCACGGAAGCACAACATAATAGGCACCAAATGGATATACCGCAACAAGCAAGATGAGCATGGTCAAGTTGTCAAAAACAAAGCTCGTCTCGTTGCTCAAGGATATACTCAAGTGGAGGGCATTGACTTCGATGAAACATTTGCTCCTGTGGCTAGGCTTGAAGCCATACGCATACTGCTGGCCTATGCAAATCATCATAACATACTTCTATATCAAATGGATGTGAAAAGTGCCTTTCTCAATGGCAAGATTGAAGAAGAAGTGTATGTTGCACAACCGCCTGGCTTTGAAAATCCAAAACATCCTGACATGGTATACAAGCTCAACAAGGCACTGTATGGCCTCAAACAAGCCCCTAGGGCCTGGTATGACACACTCAAATATTTCCTGAAGAGCAAAGGCTTCATACCTGGTTCCCTAGATCCCACTCTCTTCACGAAGACATATGATGGTGAACTATTTGTGTGCCAAATATATGTGGATGACATTATCTTCGGCTGCACCAATCAGAAGTACAGTGAAGAGTTTGGATATATGATGCAAGAGCAATATCAGATGTCCATGATGGGGGAGCTGAAGTTCTTCCTTGGTCTTCAAATACGACAACAACACAATGGCATGTTCATATCTCAAGAGAAGTATCTCAAAGATTGCCTGAAGAAGTTCGGTATGCAAGACTGCAAAGGCTTCACAACACCAATGCCAGCCAAACATCATCTAGGTCCTGACGACAATGGTAAAGAGTTCGATCAAAAGGTATACCGCTCCATGATTGGTTCTTTGCTTTATTTATGTGCATCTAGGCCAGATATTATGCTTAGTGTTTGCATGTGTGCTCGATTTCAAGCGGCACCAAAGGAGTCGCATCACTTAGCTGTGAAGCGAATTCTCTGATATTTGGCTCACACCCCAACTCTAGGATTGTGGTATCCAAAGGGCTCAGAGTTTGATTTGGTTGGATTCTCGGATGCTGATTATGCTGGTGACAAAGTTGATCGCAAGTCTACATCAGGCACATGTCATATTCTGGGACGATCACTTGTATGTTGGTCTTCAAAGAAGCAGAACTGTGTATCTCTCTCCACTGCTGAATCTGAATACATTGTTGCTGGATCTTGCTGCGCTCAGCTTCTGTGGATGAAGCAAACACTCAAGGACTATGGCATTCATCTGAAGCAAGTGCCACTTTACTGCGACAACGAAAGCGCCATCAAGATTGCCAACAACCCAGTTCAGCACTCGAAGACAAAGCACATTGAAATTCGTCGTCACTTTCTCAGAGATCATGTTGTGAAGGAAGACATTGATATCATACACGTCAACACTGAAGAGCAATTGGTAGATATCTTCACCAAGCCCTTGGATGAGAAGAGGTTTTGCAAGTTACGGCGTGAGCTAAATATCCTGGAATCCTCAAATGTCCTATGATCAGGCACACATCCTAACCCTTATGCATATTGATGACTTAGATGTGCAACACACGAAGTGAAGTATATCTTTAATCAATGAAGACATACATTCTAAGTGTGAATACATTAATGTGGAATTTGACTTCGGAGCGCCACGATAATTGTGCGCCGTGTCTGGGTCTAATACTTCCTATACGGTGGGTAACGCCACCACCAAACGTTCCATTTTGAAGTTTTTCACTCATGGCGTTACCTTGCAATGTCTTCACATTTGATTTGGCTTCGAACTCAACATATTTTCATGATTATCTTCACTATGTTGACTATATATATATGCTAGTGTTCTGTCCTCTACAACATTCACTTATAGCTATGTCTTCGTGTTGAATCTTTTGAACTAAGTAATGTGATCAGACCCCAAACTTCTCTATGCTTTCTATCTCAAACTCTATCTCTCTAAGTCATATGAATTCTATTGAAACTGTCGAATGTCTTCACTACGTCCTTGTCAGAAGAAGACATAGAGACAACCGTAAAGTCCGTTTTCAATGCTCATTCCTCCACATAAAATCCGGAGAAGCAGGAACGACCGCCCGACAATCCAGGCATGCGTGGGACGTGGAACAGACCCCAAACTTCCGCAAACTGGCCACACTTTCCTTAGATGCGAATCGCCAGGGGCACCTGTGTAATAGCACAATGCCGCCCCTGCGCCTATAAATTCACACTTACCGCGGTCATTGTCTCCTTCTTCCACCCTCGCACAAACCCTAGCGCCACTGCTAGCTCTCGACGACGCCGGCGAGGAAGCGCTTCGCTGCCACAACCTCTCCGACGCCGTCTTCACGCCGACCGCGGACATCGTCCTCTCCGCCGTCGCCGTAGGTCTCCTCCGTCGCCAAGTTAGGGCACGGACGAGTGAACTGCTCGGCATCATTTCCCACTCCGTCTAGCAGTTCCAAGTGTGGTAAATAAAACTTCTTTTTACAGCCCCTTTTGATCTCATGGTTCTGTCGCTTTCTACCATAAGAAGTTTCTCTTCAAACAAGTTAGATCTCTCAATCTGCATCTCATAACATGCCTAGTATATTCACTTGTGCTTCATGAAGTAGTTAGATTCCTCACTTGTACTGATCTTTGGGTTCGTACAAATCTAGAACCAACTTCTTATCTATGAGTGAATGTCTTCGCACGATGAGGTCAATGTCTTCTAAACTGATTTATCTTCAAAATCTTCTGAGAATGCATATGACCTCTTCCCCTTCCCTCGCACCTTAATGCTATCACAGGTACATGTCCGTGGGAGAATCCTTTGGTTCTCATAGTCTGCATTCATTTGCAGAATTCCTACAACATCACATAAATTCTCCTGAAGCCAGTTCCTGTTGGTCCAGCAAAAGAAAGCCTTTGAAGCCTTTGAAAGTTTTGAAGCCTTTCAAGTTAAAGTTTATGGCTTCAAAAGCAGCAGCAAGGAAGGGGGGCAGACAGAGACGTGGAGGAACATCCAAAGATCTGCCTGATGAACTGGCAGAAATGTATAAAACAGATCCTGAAGAGAATTATGGTCAGCGCAAGACCCGAATCCAATGGATTCGACGCTATTGGGCAGAGCAATGGTTCAAATACCGCTTCACAACCCAAGAGTATGCTGAGAAAAGTGCCATCAAAAGACCGTGGGAAGACATCTTATACAAGAACCTTGTACCCAGGTCTAGAGATGAAGCTATTGCCCAAAGCTTCTATCCATGCATGGTTCGTGGGCCACAGCCTGATGATGCACATCCGTCATCACTACTCTGGTGTCGTGACGACAATCTGTTCAAGCGCAACTTCCAGTTTGCCCAAAACTCAGCGAAGCAGAACAAGAAGAAATTTGGGTTAGACTTCAACCCTGGTCCCTCAGCACCAAGGGCAGATGGCACACGCGACGCATAACCCAATATCATCGGTCCGTATGCCAACCTTGAGGGCCTCATCACCCGCATCTTAGTCCAAGGGACTGCCGTGAATGACCCTCCAGCTGACTCTGAGTCTGATGAAGCTCCTACTGTACCGAAGCCAAAGCAGTCGAAGAAGCCAAAAGCTTCAAAACCGGCCCCTTCACCAAAAATCTCAAGGGCGAAGCCATTGGCAACTGCACCTCCTGAAGACAGTGTGCAGTCTGAAGACATATCCTGCGTCTCCAAGCCCCAGAAGGCCAAGATGCCCCAGCCACACACCAGCAAAGAGCTCACAACTGCTGCCATTCTGCGCAGCGAAGCCATTGATCTGTCAAGTGATGAAGATCTTGGAGATGGCGCTCTCGAGCAGCTCATCAAGAGCAAAGAAGAAGCTGAAATCTTCAACAATTTGCCTCTCTTTGATGTCGTCATCATCCACAACTTCATCGACGAATGGTTGCCACACCAAACATCAGCTTCGAAGATCTGCAGCTGCCCCTTGGCCTCAGCGTCGCCTTCCAAGGCGCCATTGCTTCAGAACTTGCAATTGCCCAGCGCATTGTTGAACTGAAGCAGAAAATTGATCATGAAAAGGCTCAGTTCAAGAAGAATATGGCCAAGCTCAGCGTGCAAGAAGTGAAGAGCTTCAAGATCATGTTGCATGAGCTTAAGGAAAACTTTCTGAAGAAGCGTGCAGAAGCTCAGGGTTCACGTGAGCGGATGAAGTCTCTGGCTGAAAGATGTGTGCAAGCCTACAATGAGGCTGAGAAGAGCAAGGCACTTGGGCGTCCTGGCATCGACCCCAAGATGGCCGCAAAGAAAAAGAAGAAGCCTGCTATGGCTGAACCAGAGGCACCAAGGCAAGAAGCAGTTCCAATTGTCTTCCCAACTGCAACGACTGGCTCGAAGCCAAAGAGCCGGTCAACCGCTTCAGAGCTCAAGAAGACGCGAACTGCAGAGGCTGAAGCCAGGAAGCGGAAACACTCTGAAGCCTCTCCTTCTGCCCCCACTCAGAAGAAGCAAAAGATCAAGAAAGCTCGGGCTGCTCCCACGGAGCCCTTGATGGTTGAACCCCTTTCTGTCGTCTATCCTGACGCAGAATGACAACTGACAGTTCATGAGCCTGCTTCCACAGAGGCTCCTGAAGCTGAAGACATACCAGCAGCCGACCCCATCGCTGCTGAAGACATTGGTCATCAGGACAATGTACAAGATGATGCAGCCCTTCCTCAGTATGTCAACAGCGAACTCATCAGCATTGGTCGTCCTCTGACGCCAATTGCACAAGATGCGTCATGGGCGGATCGCCCACAAGAGGAAGAAGACAATGAGGCCCATCTCACTCCAACCCCACAGGCGTCGTCTGCATCCCGCAGGCTTCGCAAAGGTCCAAGGCCTCAAGTCTATGCTGAAGACATTCCGGCTGCATCAGCCGCAGAAGAAGCACCACAAGAGCCCACTCCTATGCTCCACCAAGAAGCAGTTCTCCAGGAGAACATGCTTGTGACCGACCCTCCAGCTAGTCAAGAGGAGGCTGAAAATATTGAGGCTGCCACAACCAACACTGAAGCCAATGTGGAGCCCTCCCCACCAAAAGCTTTAGAAGGCGCGAAGCTACTGATCCAGACACTTCTGTTCCTGAGTCTGCTGTAGGTCCTCAATTTGATTACCATGTTGAGCACAGGCCTCATGTCCAGAAGCCAGTCCCAAGGCTGCCGAGGTTCCCAGGTCCTGCATCAGCACCTGGCTCCTTTAACATCAATAGCTTCAAGGCAGATAATACGTTCTTCAACAGCTCCAAGAACCCCTATTCAAGGGAAAGGATTTCATCAGATAGGTTCTGGAGCTATCCTCAGTGCAGCTACTATTCATGCATCCTATACAACCAAGGTCGCATCTTCCCGCACAAGCGCCTTGATGTTGAAGCTATTGCTGGTCTGCCCTGTCTTGAGGAAGCGTTGGATTGCTTCAAGAAAGTGGGTCTGCTGCAGCTTGTAACTGATGAAGAGCACTGGAATGAAGAGCTTCTGCTGCAATTCTATGCCACCCTCCACATCAAAGGATACAACAGAGATCCGAAGACTTGGGCCCTGGAGTGGATGACTGGCAATGTCCATCACGAAGCCAATGCATTTGATATCATTGAGCTCACCGGCCTGCCCACTCCTGGCGAACTCTTCGAGGAAGGCTGTCCACTACACACTGAAGCTCTTGATAGCATATTCTAGAGGCCTAAACCGAATATGAGTCAGATGCTTTCCATGATGAAGCCAATGCCCCCCGATGCTCCTTATCCAACAGAATTCTTCGTTGAAGACTTTGAGTACCTTCCCAGAACCATCTATCACATTATCCGGCGGACTCTCTGGCCTATCAAAGGGCACTCTCCAAATGCTAAGATCGAGGGTGCAATGAAGACTCTGACATTTTGTATCCTTCATGGCAAATGCTTCAACGCACAGGACTTCTTCATACGCCAACTTGCTGCATCAGGCTCAGATTTACTTGGTTTGAAGTTCTATGCTCCTTGGGTAATGAGACTGATCAAGCTTCACTCTGCGATCTCATATCAGCCCTCAGCCCGCAACCATCGTATCTTCTTGCCAGATGTGGATACCTCTGCTGAAGCTATATATCCTGAGCTTGCCAAGCAACCTTTGAGTCTTCAGAATGCAGAACACCAGAGCTTCACTCAGAACGTTGAAGGTGTTGAAGCCATCTCCAGGGTGTATCCTTTGGCTGGCACTACACGTGCACCACACCCTGCTTCAACTGAAGCCACTGACAGTGCAACTGCTTCAAGACCCAAGAAGCGCGCTCGTGTTCTCAATGACCGAGAGCTTCTTGTGGCCCTTCATCAAAAACAAGATAGGCATCATGACTGGCTAAAGCATCAGATGAAAAGCCTCTTGGTGGATGTTAATCGTCCTCGAAATCTTGCCACCAAGAATGCTTTCGTTACCCATGAAACCTGTCGTCGTACATGGAAAGGGCTATCAATGATGTGTACTGAAGCTGAACTTGAAGAGGATGGCTTCACTGAGCGATTCAAGTTTGACACCACACCTCCTAGAAGGGCTGTGATGCGAAGCACACCATCACTTGAAGACTCTGAGTTTTCTTCATCTGCTGCCACAGTCACTGCCAGGATCATTGATGAAGAAGACGATGCTACCTCAACGCCACCTGCTTCAGCACCTCCAAGCTCTTCTGCACCGCCAAACAACGCCAACAACCCTGCTACTTCATCTACTCCTCATGGGAACGAGTAGAGGCTCTATGTCTTCAAACCTTTTTGGTCATTACTTACAAAAGGGGGAGAAGCATATGAGATTGATAGTCTTCAAGCGGGTTCATATGGGCGGGTGCCGTATGTTTTGCTTCGTGCTTACAACTCTCGTTTTTGCTACATTTGGTTCTTATGAGTTGTAACACTTAAACCAGATGGTCGTCTGCTACTTGTTTGCCACCCTGTTTTGTGAAGATAAATTCTGCATGTGCGACGATAAATTCCGCACTTATCTCATTCTGCAGACGTCCATTTTCCATTATGCATGTCATTATCTTCATATACCCTCACATGCATAGTGGATTGTCATCATAAGTTGAAGTGGATCTCCACAAGTACAACCTGCCATGTGCATTTGCATTCCAAAGGCAAATTACTTATATGCACATCTTCAGGGGGAGCCCTTGCAACTTATGAAGACAATTCCCTATCCTTTAAAAATTTCACAGATTATATTCCCCGTTGAAAACTTCAACTAGTTTGTCATCAATCACCAAAAAGGGGGAGATTGTAAGTGCATCTAGTGCCACCCCTAGTTGGTTTTGGAGTATTGACGACAAACCTAGTTGAGGGACTAATGTGTTTGTGAGAATTGCAGGATAACACAGGTAGAAGTCCCTCATTGATTCGGTTTTACTACCAGAGATGACCCCTAAAAATGTATGAAGACATTGAAGTCAAAGGTGGTATATGAAGATATTCATATTGAAGACTATGACAAAAGAAGACACGTTATGAAGCCTATGGAGCTCGAAGACGTAGATCTTTCGTAGTTCTTTTTCTTTTGTGTTGCGTCATAGGAACCACCATACTGTTAAGTGGGGTCCAGGAGAACCAGTCAGAATGACTGAAGTGATGCCTAAACCAAAAACCTATGTCTTCGAGTGAAGACAATGAGAGCGAATCTTGTCCAGAGCCGGACAAGTCAGCTTTGCTTGTAGCCCAAGTAAAGTTGCCATGAGAGTTTGAAATCTGACCGTGGAGACACGTGTCAGTTCCTTAGTGACCTAGGGTCATTTTGGACAAATCATGTCGGGTTGCCAAGTGGCTATAAATAGCCCACCCCCTACAACCATAAACGGTTGGCTGCTCAGATTTCAGTGCACGGCTTTTGTTGTTTGAGAGCAACCCACCTTGAAGCCTTTGAGAGAAAATTCCTAGCGAGGAGAAAAGCCCTAACCACCCAAAGCCAGAGAGAATTGGGCATCACTTAAGTCTTCTTGTCTGTGTGATCTGAAGACTTATTACACTTGAGGACTGTGCATCCCCAGACGGTTAGGCGTCGCGTTCAGAGCATCCAAGAGACATTGTGGATTGCCAGTGAACGAAGTCTGTGAAGGTTTGGGAGTCTACCTTGAAGACTTACCAGAGTGATTGGGCGAGGACTATGTGACCTTAGCTCAAGGAGAATACGGTGAGGACTTGGTGTCCTGAGCTGCGTGTTCAGGACTGGGTGTCCGGGACTGTGTGTCCTAAGGTTTAAAAACCTAGCCGCTCCAACCAGACGTGCAGTTGTCACAGCAACTGGAACTGGTCCAACACATCATTGTCTTCCACGAGTCACTGGTTTCATCTTCACTTCCTTTTTCTTACTGTTACTCATTGTGAAGCCATTGCATGCTTGCTCTATCTTTTGTCTTCACAACGTGAATGTATGATCTGTTTGGCTTCATAACTTCTTCCTACCTGATCCTTATTACACTGCAGCTATTTGTCATTGTGCTTTCACTCTATTGAATACTTGACCATGGCTTGCCTAGTGTAATCTAACTTCCGCTGCATAGTAATAGGCATATCTTCGCCGTTTGTCTTCATAACTCCCACGTTTTGAAGACTTTCATAAAAATCGCCTATTCACCCCCCCTCTAGTCGATATAACACACTTTCAAAAAGGACCAAGGATATGTTTCTCGTTTATGGAGGTGACAAAGAGCTCTTTATAAATGGTTACATCGATGCTAGCTTTGACACTGATCCGGATGACTCTAAGTCACAAACCTGATACATATTTATATTGAATGGTGGAGCCGTCAGTTGGTGCAGTTCCAAGCAATGCATCGTGGCGGGATCTACGTGTGAAGCGGAGTACATAGCTGCTTCGGAAGCAGCAAATGAAGGAGTCTGGATGAAGGATTTCATATCCGATCTAGGTGTAATACCTAGTGCATTGGGTCCAATGAAAATCTTTTGTGACAATACTAGAGCAATTGCCTTGGCAAACGAATCCATATTTCACAAAAGAACCAAACACATCAAGAGACGCTTCATCTCCATTCGTGATCAAGTCAAGGAGGACATAGAAATTTGCAAGATACATACGAATCTGAATGTAGTAGACCCATTGACTAAGGCTCTTCCACGAGCAAAACATGATGTAAGGGCATATTTATCCCTAAGATGTTTTGGTGATTGATGACAATGCTTTTGCGGACTAATCGTGTGCCTTGAGTTTCCCAGACTTTCATCGCTAGGCACAAGACGTTTTGGTGCCCCTCGAAGACTATTGAAGACGACGTCTTTTCTACGTTTCTTTTTGGTGGATTTGAGTCGTAGGAAAGCCGTACTATCAAGATGGGGTCCACATCAGAAAGGTTTGGGTGGAATCATCACGTACACGTTTTCTTCATTGTCCCCTCCTTTCCCCTGCACTTTGGAGCATCCTCTGTTGATCCTGTTTTCCTTGTCCTGGCTGCTGTTGGTGGGCTTGCGGTAGTACTGCTCCTTGTTGAGCGGTAGTACCGCGGGACCGCACTTCAGCGCGGTAGTACCATAGGTTCCCACGGTAGTACCCCTCCTCTGGAGCCGCAGTACCATGGCCCCCAGGCCAAGTACCGCTCCTTCGCGGTAGTAGGGGTGGATGTAATTTTTTACATCCACGCCACTGCGTTAGTACCGCATCCCTTGCGCGGTAGTACCGTGCGCGGCCTGGATCGGCTGCAGCTTGAAACCGTGCACAAATTCCCACACTCAACATGATATCTGGTCTAGATGCACAAAGGTAAAGCAAGGATCCAATCATGGAGCGATATACCTTTTGATCCACCGCTTTACCATTGGGATCTATGTCAAGTTGGCACTTGGTGGGCATTGCAGTGGAAGCCGGCTTGACATCACTTAGCAAAGATCTTTGCAAAGTCTTCTCAAGGGGGGCCATGTCCATGGACTAACGAATGTTAGTTTTGCTAAAGATCGTGCCTGCATTGCTTGTATCGAAGGAAAGCTTCATGAGAAGGCTCACCCTCCCACGACTATCATTTACTCAAAGAGGCCTTTGGAGCTCCTTCACTTGGATCTCTTTGGGCCTCCATCCTTTGATAGTCTTGGGGGTAGGAAGTATTGCTTGGTGATTGTGGATGACTAGTCAAGATATACTTGGGTGTATTTCTTCAAAAGGAAGAGAGAGACCCAACAAACCGTCATTGACTTTGCAAATGAAGCACAACGTCAACACAATGCAAAGATCTTGACAATAAGAAGTGACAACGGCACCGAGTTCGAGAACTACACCTTGGATGAGTTTCTTAGTGATGAGGGGATCAAGCATCAATATTTCGCACCTTACACCCCTCAACAAGATGGTGTTGCGGAGAGGAAGAACCGGGCGTTGATGGATGCGGCAAGAACCATGATGGCGGAGTTCAAGTCTCCATACAACTTTTGGGCCGAAGCCATCAACACCGTGTGTCATGCATCCAATCGGCTCTACCTCCACAAGGGCTTGAACAAGACTCCATATGAGATACTCACCGGTAACAAGCCCAACCTTAAGTACTTTCGGGTGTTCGGGTGTAAGTGTTTCATTCTCAAGAAAGGTGTTCGGTTGTCTAAATTTGAGGCTAGAGCTTATGAGGGCATATTTGTTGGTTATGCTACAAACTCTCATGCTTACCGTGTCCTCAATAAATCCACGGGACTTATTGAGGAGACGTGTAACGTGGAGTTTGATGAGAATAACGGCTCCCAAGTGGAGCAAAGTGGCACTTGTGATGTAGGTGATGAAATTCCTCCCCAAGCCATAAGAAGAATGGGTGTTGGTTTTATCCTACCCATTGAGGAACCCCTTGTGGCCGAAGGAGAAGGACAATGCTCCACTCAAGTGGAGCCATCACCAACCCAAGGCCCACATGCTTCTGAAGAACAAAGTGAAGGCCCTCATCCTCGTGAACAAGACCAAGGGCAAGATCATGCTCAAGACGGTGTTGACACACCAAGTGATGACCAAGGTCAGGTTCTCTCCTTCGAGCAAGTTCAATATCAAGAACAAGCTCAAGACGTCGCTCAAGATGATCAAGTGACCGCTCCTCAACTCACCACCGAGGAGGAATTGGAGCGTCGTGCCGCCAAGATTGCTTCCAAGCTCTCCACCAAGGGTCATCTCATGAAGAATGTACTTGGAAGCATTCAAAAGGGGGTAAGCACTCGTAGACAATTGGCAAACTATTGTGAACATCACGCGTTTGTCTCTTGTGTTGAACCCCAAAAGGTATATGAAGCACTCGAAGATCTGGATTGGCTTAATGCCATGCATGAAGAACTCAACAACTTCGAGTACAACAAGGTGTGGAGATTGGCGCCAAGGCCATCGGGGAACCAGAATGTCATTGGAACCAAGTGGATATTTAAGAACAAGCAAGATGCTCATGGGACCATCATTCGCAACAAGGCAATATTGGTGGCACAAGGCTACTCCCAAGTCGAGGGTATCGACTACGATGAAACCTTTGCTCCCGTTGCTCGCCTGGAATCCATTCGTTTGTTGATTGCTTATGCTTCTCATCACAACTTTAATTTGCAACAAATGGATGTGAAGAGTGCTTTTCTTAATGGTCCTATTAATGAGTTGGTCTATGTCAAGCAACCCCCCGGGTTCGAGGATCCCTACTTTCCCGATCATGTGTATCAACTCGATAAGGTACTCTATGGGCTTAAACAAGCCCCACGTGCGTGGTATGACCACCTTACCGAGTTGTTACAAGATCGTGGGTTTGAAGTTGGGCTAATCGACCCCACTCTTTTTACTAAGAAGGTCAAAGGGGAGTTGTTTGTATGCCAACTATATGTTGATGACATTATCTTTGGCTCCCCTAACAAAGCTTTCAATGAGGAATTCGCCGCTCTCATGACTTGTACGTTCAAGATGTCTTCCATGGGAGAGTTGAAGTTCTTTCTAGGGTTCGAAGTGAAGCAAAGAAGAGAAGGAACCTTCATCAACCAAGCCAAATACACTCAAGACATGCTCAAGAGATTCAAGCTAAGTGATGTCAAGCCGGCTTCCACTCCAATGCCCACCAAGTGCCAACTTGACATAGATCCCAATGGTAAAGCGGTGGATCAAAAGGTATATCGCTCCATGATTGGATCCTTGCTTTACCTTTGTGCATCTAGACCGGATATCATGTTGAGTGTGGGAATTTGTGGATGGTTTCAAGCTGCACCTAAGGAAAGTCACTATGTGGCGGTCAAGAAATTTGATTCCCCCCACTAATCCCTTGCGGATCTTGTTACTTTTGGGTGTTTGAGCACCCTAGACGGTTGAGGTCACCGCGGAGCCATAGTCCATTGTGGTGAAGCTTCGTGGTGTCGTTGGGAGCCTCCAATTGAGTTGTGGAGATTGCCCCAACCTTGTTTGTAAGGGTTCGGTCGCCGCCTCTAAGGGCACCAATAGTGGAATCACGGCATCTCGCATTGTGTGAGGGCGTGAGGAGAATACGGTGGCCCTAGTGGCTTCTTGGGGAGCATTGTGCCTCCACACTGCTCCAACGGAGACGTACTTCCCCTCAAATGGAAGGAACTTCAGTAACACATCCTCGTCTCCACCGGCTCAACTCTTGGTTATCTCATGCCTTTACTTGTGCAAGCTTATTTGTGATATATCTCTTGCTTGCTTGTGTTCCTATCTTTGTTGCATCATATAGGTTGCTCACCTAGTTGCATATCTAGACAACCTACTTTGATGCAAAGTTTAAATTGTTAAAGAAAAGCTAAAAATTGTTAGTTGCCTATTCACCCCCCTCTAGTCAACCATATCGATCCTTTCAATTGGTATCAGAGCCTCGAGTCTTTATTAAGGACTTTACCGTCCGAAGAGTATGGTTGACATCGTAGAAGGTGAGGAGGAGCACTCCAGTGCAAATCCGGTATCTTCTACGGGAGATGGGGGAACCGCGGTCTCTCGTGAGGAGTTCAATGTGGCATTGGACACATTGAAGACCTCCATGACGACCGAGGTCAAAAGCATGTTTAAAGATTTCTTAGAAGAGCTTAAAATTTCCACCGCACCGTTGAAAGTGGGTGATCCCGCCAACAAGGTGACGGATGCTACCTCCGACAAGGGGGAAGCTACTAGCGAGAAAGCCCTTCCTACTAGTGGTAAGAGTGGCATCGGCATCTTTGCCCATGTGGAACCTCCACTTGTCTATGGTGGACCTCTCCCTTGCACTCATTTGAATCATGCCGGGCCGGCCCCTAAGATTGAGAAGAATGTTGAATTTGACTCTTGGGTCTATCATTTTAAGCGTCATTTAAATCATGTGAACACTAACCTTTGGAGAATCATTGAAGAAGGTTTCTATCCGCATGCCCGAAGCAACTTCACTCCTATAGAAGCCGTGGATAATCAATTCAATGAGAATGCTCTCTTCATCATTCAAGAAGCTATCCCACCCTAAGATTGAGAAGAATGCCAACTATATGTTGATGACATTATCTTTGGTTCCCCTAACAAAGCTTTCAATGAGGAATTCGCCGCTCTCATGACCTCTAAGTTCAAGATGTCTTCCATGGGAGAGTTGAAGTTCTTTCTAGGGTTCGAAGTGAAGCAAAGAAGAGAAGGAACCTTCATCAACCAAGCCAAATACACTCAAGACATTCTCAAGAGATTCAAGCTAACTGATGTCAAGCCGGCTTCCACTCCAATGCCCACCAAGTGCCAACTTGACATAGATCCCAATGGTAAAGCGGTGGATCAAAAGGTATATCGCTCCATGATTAGATCCTTGCTTTACCTTTGTGCATCTAGACCAGATATCATGTTGAGTGTGGGAATTTGTGCACGGTTTCAAGCTGCACCTAAGGAAAGTCACTATGTGGCGGTCAAGCTGCACCCAAACTTTGGCTTATGGTACCCAAGAGGAGCAAACTTCAAGCTTGTAGGGTATTCGGATTCCGATTGGGCGGTAGATAAAGTGGATAGGAAGTCCACTTCCGGAGGGTGCCAATTCCTTGGTTGCTCTTTGGTGAGTTGGTCTTCCAAAAAGCAAAGTTGTGTGTCTCTCTCGTCCACTGAAGCGGAGTATGTAGCGGCCGGTAGTTGTTGTGCACAACTCTTATGGATGAGGCAAACTTTAAAGGATTACAGTGTCATTTGTGGCAAAGTGCCTCTCTGGTGTGACAATGAAAGTGCCATCAAGATTTCTCTCAACCCGGTGCAACACTTCAAGACGAAGCATATTGAGATTCGGTATCACTTCATCCGGGATCACATTAGGCGAGGGGATATCGAGCTCAACTACGTCAACACTCATGATAACCTTGCAGATATTTTCACGAAGCCGTTGGATGAAGCAAGATTTCGCGAGTTAAGGCATGAGCTAAATATCATTGATTCGAGCAATATTTCTTGAACCCTTGCACACCCCACCACACTCAACTTGTTGTCTTGTTTAGATGTAGGCATGGACATAGGGGGAGTGTTGTTCTCTCAATGAACTCTCCCTCCCCCCATTATGCATAAATTGATCAAATCTTTCACATTAGCCATTTTTTGATGGTACTTGTGCTTCAAAGACGAGTTTTAGTCATGGGCCCAAGGATAATTCTTCACGGTGCCATACCAATTGACTCAAACATAGGTGGCTCCGGCCACCGCCCTCTCTTTGGAGAGGTTGTGTCTCGTGGTCATCTCTTGTTGTCATTTTGCCCCTTCTTCCCTTCGTGTTTGAGTTTGTTGTGAGGTGTTTTGTTCATTTGAAGTTTCCTTGCGAAGACCTCTCTTTTCCTGTGTTTGGAAATGGCTTCTTCTTGAGCTCACGGTACTACCGCGGCATGCCACGGTTCTACCGTGCGTGGAAAGTACGGTACTACCGGCCCAGCGCGGTACTACCGCCTGGGAGGGCGGTACTACCTCTTTGGTGCGGTTCTTCCGCCCAAGCGGTACTACCGCGCTGTCGGAGGCGCGTGGGGATAAGGATGGGAACAGGGGGTTCTAACTCCCCCATACCCATTCGTCAGTTTTCCCCACTTCGTCTCTCTCTCTCTCTCTCTCTCTCTCTCTCTCTCTCGCTCAAGAACGGGGCCGGAGTCCCTCGCCGGATCTCCGTCTTCGGTTGCTCTCCTTGGATTCTGACTGGTGGGATCGTTCCCCACCACTTCCTCTTGCCATGGACCAAGGTTTTTCCCCAAATCCCTCTCTTTCTTGTTGGTTCTCTTGTCTCTAGGTTTTTGGGGAGATGCTTGTGTTCTTGAGATTTTAGGCCAAGTCTTTGCAAGAGAAGGTTGTAGGAGAGTAGTGTTGCATAGAAATTATACTTGATATATTGTCCCGTGGTAGATTTGATCAACCGTAGTTCCGCCATGGTTTCGTGCGTCTTCTCAGATTCAAAAGTAGGTTAGGATCTAACGCGGTGTGGTACTACCGTGCTACTAGTGTGGTACTACCGCTTGTCCGGTACTACTGCCCGTTCGGTGCGGTACTACCGCATGTTCCGTGGAACTAAGGTCTTACTACCGCTCCAAGCCACGGTACTACCGTATCCTCACACGGTACTACCGCGACTAGGAGCGGTAGTAAAATTTTAGTACCGCACGACCAGGCGGCACTACCGTTGTTGTCCCATCTTCCTCGTGGCAGTTATCCCGTATGCTTTCTACTTGTTTCCCTTGCTTTGCCGTGGTCTTTGCATTGATTCTTCTCGCTCTTTGTGTGTGCTTTCTCTTGTGTCTTAGGTGGTGGCTCTCGCCGTTCCAATCCCAGTCGTGACACTGGCTCCAAGCGGCTGCGCAACCCTCAAGATGAAGCACCAGAGGGCTACAATGCCCCCAAGCGCAATGTCAAGACCACTGCCAGTAAGCAAAAGGAACCTGCTAAGGGCATGGACGAGATTCCCCTCTATGAGTACATCGAACGCCGGAAGATCAACCCTTATGTGAATGCTCGTGCTATTCTCAGAGGCACTGAGTTGTTTTGGACCAAGCAGCAGGCTGTCATTTATCTGGATGTAATCAAGAACAAGCAGAACACCTACGTGGATGTCAAGTGGATAGACATGAATCACATGAGGAAGGACAAGTTTCGTGACTACTTTGGAGAAGCTTTGGATTTGGTGGAGCAGTTCGGTATTGAACATGTGATCTCTTTCCACCTTGACTATGATCCTGAGCTTATCTGTTAGTTCTTTGCCTCAATTCACTTTCACCCCGGGGATGAGCGGAGGATGACCTGGATGACCAATGGCCGTCAGTTGTCTGCTACCTGGAAGGAGTTCATGGGTCTGCTCCACGTTCCTGATGACGGGCTTCACACACCAGTTGGTGTTCGCCCCCACGCCAATTCTGAGTCTGCTAACAAGAACAAGCTTCAGCCGTACTATGTTGAGAAGGTGCTTCCTAGTGGCAAGTTGACTTGGGTGCTGAACTCTTTTCTGGATATCATGCATCGCTTCTTCTGCAACACTCTGTTCCCTCGCATTGGCGACAAGGACAAGGTTCATTCCTATCTGGTGGACATGATGCTCTTGTGCGCGGAGGCACGTACGTCTCAGACTCAGCCACTTGATGTCTCACACATCATGTGGTGTGAGCTTTGGTTTGCGGTGTACACCCGCAAGGTACCTATCTATGGACCATACCTGTTTCTGTTGATCTCCATGACTTGGGAGAAGATGTACCCTGGTAATGAGTTCCTTGCTCTAGACTGGATTCGGCATGAGTCCATCAGTCTCCGTGTCAAGCCCAACTGGGCCAACACTACTACTCGTGCTGAGGCGTCTGCTGCTAGGAGGGCTGTTGGTGAGGAGGAGGCTGGTGCAGAGGATGTTGCTGAGGACCGTGCTGCTAGGTCTTCCCAACCTTCCTCTGAGCCGTCGTGGGCCAAGAAGTTGAATGACAAGATGAAGACTCTCTTCTGCATGCAGGCGAAGGGGCAGTACAGGACTCACGTGGCATCCAAGGAGAGTCGCCGTCGCGACAAGAAGGTCATGAGGCTCTTTGGAGAGGATGTCTCTGGCGGTTCTGAGGAAGACATCACGCCAGAGCCTGCATGGATGGCGAAGCAAGGTTTCAAGTGGACTAGTTCTGAGGAGGACATCGAGGAGACCGTCCCCGCCGTCGAGTCTGACGAGGAGCACGAGGAGCATTGGGATGATTTCTCTGCCTGAGCCACCCCTTGTGTGTAGGTGTCCTCTCTGCCTTTTTAGCGTCTCGATGCCAAAGGGGGAGATAGTGTAGGGATTTGTGTGATTGCGAGTCGTGTCGTCTTTGGTGTTTGCTTTGTCGTTTGGACCTTGTTTGCTTTGGTTTTGTTTGCGCCTTTGAGACTTATCCTTCATATGGTGTAAGACATATGCACTCTATTCTATCCTACTGAGCTTATAATTGTGCTACTTGTTATGCTCGTATTTACTATCTTGTCAAGTGTTAGCCTTACTTTTGCAAGATATGCCTTGTCTCTATAATATAGGGGGAGCTTTGATCTTAGTATGTGTGCCGTGCAGTCCAAAGCACCCATCTAGTTAGCACACATCTAGGGGGAGCCCGTCTATATTCTAGAGAGGAGGGGTTTGCATTTGCTTAACCTTATTTCCTCTGTGCAAATATCGTATCGTCATCAATCCACCAAAAAGGGGGAGATTGTAAGGGCATATTTATCCCTAAGGTGTTTTGGTGATTGATGACAATGCTTTTGCGGACTAATCGTGTGCCTTGAGTTTCCCAGACGTTTCATCGCTAAGCACAAGACGTTTTGGTGCCCCTCGAAGACTGTTGAAGACGGTGTCTTTTCTATGTTTCTTTTTGGTGGATTTGAGTCGTAGGAAAGCCGTACTATCAAGAGGGGGACCGCGTCGGAAAGGTTTGGGTGGAATCATCACATACACGTTTTCTTCCTTGTCCCCTCCTTTCCCCTGCACTTTGGAGCATCCTTCGTTGATCCTCTTTTCCTTGTCCTGGCTGCTGTTGGTGGGCTTGAGGTAGTATTGCTCCTTGTTGAGCAGTAGTACCGCACTTCAGCGCGGTAGTACCGCAGGTGCCCACGGTAGTACCGCTCCTCTGGAGCCGCAGTACCGTGG
This sequence comes from Triticum urartu, assembly GCF_056163025.1. Lineage (NCBI taxonomy): Eukaryota > Viridiplantae > Streptophyta > Magnoliopsida > Poales > Poaceae > Triticum > Triticum urartu. The sequence goes on from NC_141879.1 coordinate 431,883,942, forward strand.
CCCCCAGGCCAAGTACCACTCCTTCACGGTAGTAGGGGCGGATGTAATTTTTTACATCCGCGCCACTGCGGTACTACCACATCCCTTGCACGATAGTACCGTGCGCGGCCTGGCTCAGCTACCTGGCGGTAGTACCGCTCCTCTGCGGTAGTACTGTGTCGGATTTTTGCTTCTTTCGTTTACCGGCAGAAGTAGGCACGGATGTATCTTTATCCGCGCTCTTCCCAGGCTAGGGGTTTCCTGCCTTGTGATAGTACCGCAAGGGGGAGCGGTAGTACCGTGCCCGCGGCAGTACCTCCCTCAGCCCTTGTGCTACAGGTCTGCCCTAGCTGCTGCTGCTGCGGTAGTACCGCGGGTCCTCACGGTAGTACCACGTGGCCTTGCGGTAGTACCGCTTGTCAGCAAGCGGAAGTACCGCGTGGCCCTGCAGTAGTACCGCTGGTCTGGGGCGGTAGTACCGCTGGTCGCGGGCTGGTAGGCGGATAACGGTTGGATTTTTGTCCTAAGCTATAAAAGGGGTGTCTTCTTTCTCTAGTTGACTACCTCTTCCAACCCTAAGCTCCATTGTTGCTCCAAGCTCCATTTTCGCCCGATCTCACTCCCTAGACAATCAAACTTGTTGATTTGCTCGAGTGTGGTTGAGAAGGCCCCGATCTACACTTCCACCAAGAGAAATTTGATTCCCCCCACTAATCCCTTGCGGATCTTGTTACTCTTGGGTGTTTGAGCACCCTAGACGGTTGAGGTCACCGCGGAGCCATAGTCCATTGTGGTGAAGCTTCGTGGTGTCGTTGGGAGCCTCCAATTGAGTTGTGGAGATTGCCCCAACCTTGTTTGTAAAGGTTCGGTCGCCGCCTCCAAGGGCACCAATAGTGGAATCATGGCATCTCGCATTGTGTGAGGGCGTGAGGAGAATACGGTGGCCCTAGTGGCTTCTTGGGGAGCATTGTGCCTGCACACCGCTCCAACAGAGACGTACTTCCCCTCAAAGGGAAGGAACTCCGGTAACACATCCTCGTCTCCACCGGCTCCACTCTTGGTTATCTCATGCCTTTACTTGTGCAAGCTTATTTGTGATATATCTCTTGCTTGCTTGTGTTCCTATCTTTATTGCATCATATAGGTTGCTAACCTAGTTGCATATCTAGACAACCTACTTTGATGCAAAGTTTAAATTGTTAAAGAAAAGCTAAAAATTGTTAGTTGCCTATTCACCCCCCCTCTAGTCAACCATATCGATCCTTTCACATGATCAGCACCAAAACTCCATGGGTGTTAGATTTATTACAATGTAATCTAAATTATTGACTCTAGTGCAAGTGGGAGACTAAAGGAAATATGCCCTAGAGGCAATAATAAAGTTGTTATTTTATATTTACTTATTCATGATAACGATTTATTATTCATGCTAGAATTGTATTAATTGGAAACCTTTATACATGTGTGAATACATAAACAAACACCGTGTCCCTAGTGAGCCTCTACTAGACTAGCTCGCTGATCAAAGATGGTTAAAGTTTCCTAACCATGGACATGAGTTGTATTTTGATAATGGGATCACATCATTAGGAGAATGATGTGATGGAAAATACCCATCCGGTAGCTTAGTATTATGATCGTTCAGTTTTATTGCTATTGCTTTCTTCATGTCAAATATATATTCCTTCGACTATGAGATTATGGAACTCCCGGATACTGGAGGAATGCCTTGTGTGATATCAAACGTCACAATGTAACTGCGTGATTACAAAGATGCTCTACAAGGTATCTCCGAAGGTATTTGTTGAGTTGGCATAGATCGAGATTAGGATTTGTCACTCCGAGTATCGGAGAGGTATCTCTGGGCCCTCTCGGTAATACACATCATAAGCTTGCAAGCAAACGACCAAGGAGTTAGTCACGAGGTGATGTATTATGGAACAAGTAAAGACACTTGCCGGTAACGAGATTGAACTAGGTATGAAGATACCAACGATTGAATCTATGGCAAGTAAAATATGGATGGATAAAGGGAATTACGTATGTTTTCATAATGGTTCGACCGATAAACATATTCATAGAATATGTAGGAACCAATATGGCCATCCAGGTTACGCTATTGGTTATTGACCGAAGAGGTGTCTCGGTCATGTCTACAGAGTTCTTGAACCCGTAGGGTGTAACACCCCGGATGTAATTTACCTTATATGTACTCCAACTCTTGCCGTTTCCGGCGCTAAGTAATTTTATTTCTCCGTTGTCGGGTTTTTGTCTCCGTGTGTTGTTGTCTTTGTCATGCATCTCATATCATGTCATCATGTGCATTGCATTTGCATACGTGTTCGTCTCATGCATCCGAGCATTTTTCCCGTTGTCTGTTTTGCATTCCAGCGCTCCTATGTCCTCCGGTGGTCCTTTCTACCTCTTTTCACGTGTGGGGGTTAAACATTTCCGGATTGGACCGAGACTTGTCATGCGGCCTTGGTTTACTACCGGTAGACCGCCTGTCAAGTTTTGTACCATTTGGACTTCTTTTGATACTCCAACGGTTAACCGAGGGACCGAAAAGGCCTCGTGTGTGTTGCAGCCCAACACCCTTCCAATTTGGCCCCAAACCCACTTAAACCTCTCCCTTCATCTAGAGCGTTCGATCACGATCGCATGGCCGCAAACCGCACCTCATTTGGAGCTTCCTAGCCCCCTCTACCTCTATATATAGAACCCCTCCCGAAATTCCCGGATCTCCTTTTTCCCAAACCCTAAAATTTGCTGTCGCCGCCGCCGGACAACGTCCGGCCCGGCCGGACACTACCGCCGCCGCCAACCGCGACCCGCCACCTGTCGCCCGCCGGCCTCCACTACGCGCGGCCCGCCCGGCCCGCGTAGAGCCCCCGAGGGCCCGAGCTGCCGCCGCCTGGTTTCTTCTCCGCGCCGCCCGAGCCTCTCGCCGGGGCCGGCGTCCGCCACCGCCGCGCCCCTCGATGCCGGAGAGCCGCTGCCGTCGCCTGGGGTCGCCGGTGCCCGTGGAGAAGGTCGCCGCCGTCCTCCCTACGCCGCCCCACGCCCTGATCGGTCCGGATCCGACGGGATCCGGCCGGATCTACCACCTCCGCCCACTCCGGCGATCTCCGGGTCAAACTCCGGCGAGATCCGCCACCGCATCGGTTCGCGTGCCGAAGAACCCTAGGTTTCAGTTGATTTCTCCCCCTCTTAGTATTTTTTTGCAAACTTTGACCTGTCATAACTCTGCATCCGTAACTCCGAGTCGTGCGTGTAGCATATCGAAATGTTCATCTCGATGAGTACATAATTTCATCTCATTGCATCATTTTCATTTGAGCTCATCTTGATGCCCGAAATGCTGTTGGAATAGGGCTATGTGATGAATTTGTCAGATCTGTTTCAGCAAATAGCCTTTTGTCAATTTTGCCATGATTAATGTGTGCATGATATGATCCTGAGCTCTACATATGTTTTGTTATATGCCATGCCATCTTTACAGAGGTGCTTGTCATGTATTTTTGTGATCTTTTTGGCAACTAGCACAAGCTTGCAAAGTAGCGTAATCGGTAATGCAGATTTCAGGGACTTAGAATTTCTCTAAGTCCTTGTCCTGATTTTGTTGTTATGCCTTATGTTCATGTTGTTTCCTAGTGATCCGTGCCTCTTTTGAGGATGACCAGTAAGGATGTTCTGTTAACATTGTGGTTCTCTATCCATCCATGTCTTTGTTTGCATTTATGGAGCACCCTAGCTTGAGTCAATCGAGCTCTACTTTTGCTATAAAATGATCCTGGCAGATTGTTGACATGTTTAGCGATTTTGCCGAGGATGTTGCTATTGATCCGTGCATGCTATGATATTGTTCTTGCCATGTATAGCTCCTATGCCATGTCTTCTTGATGAGTGTATGCTTAGTTTTTCATGCCATGCTCTGTAGTGAGTGCATCGAGCTCGTAAACATGCCTACTCGTTACTTGTTTTGCATGCTCCAGTTTTTCACTAAGTCTGAATCTGTTTATGATTTTGCCATGTTCACATGCTTACAATTGTATTTTCTGATCCCTTTTGGCTCAAGGTCACTAAGGGACTTTTGTTAAGTGCTTTGAGTAGCTTCATGCCATGCCTTTCTTTGCCATGTTAAGTTCCTGTAGCGTGTAGTTATCATGCTCTAAAGTGTGATTCCTGATGATAAATTCCAGACTTGTGTTAATTTCACTAAGTCTGAAACCTGTTATCATTTGCTTTTTTGCCATGCTTGTTTGAACCTGTTAATGGATGAATTAGCCGTAGATCAGTGTTCATATTTTGTTAAGCATCATTAGTGGATCCCTGCCATGTATTTTGTTGTCATGTTTGAGTGCCGTAGCATATCTATCTTGATGCATTTAGTTGGTCACTTGCTGATTATCGCAGACCGGTGCCATATTTGTTTTGTTGCCATTTCCAAACCGTGCATCCGATTCTGATGATCTTTATATCGATTTCAACCGAAATCAACTCACCTTTCCAGTGGCACTCTTGGATTTCCAAGTTGAGGCCAGGTTCATTCATTCCTTTTCAAATCTCGCATATGCATCACATACCACCTCCCGCATATCATACCATGTTTGCATCATGTTGCTTGAGCATTGCACGTGGTTGATTGTGCTCCCTTTTGCTTGTTGTTCTTGTTTGGGTAGAGCCGGGAGACGAGTTCGTGAATGAGGAGCCCGTTGAGTTCGCTTACGAGGATCAAGTCAACTCTGACAACTTTGCAGGCAAGATGACCATACACTCGAAATCACTTCTATCTTTGCTTGCTAGATGCTCGCTCTTTTGCTATGCCTATGCTACGGTGCCTACCACTTGCTTATCATGCCTCCCATAATTTCCATGTCAAACCTCTAACCCACCATTTCCTAGCAAACCGTTGTTTGGCTATGTTACCGCTTTGCTCTACCCCTCTTATAGCGTTGCTAGTTGCAGGTGAAGATTGGAGATTCGTTCCTTGTTGGAACATGTTTTATTGTTGGGATATCACAATATTATCTTGTTTATCTTAATGCATCTATATACTTGGTAAAGGGTGGAAGGCTCGGCCTTATGCCTGGTATTTTGTTCCACTCTTGCCGCCATAGTTTCCGTCATATCGGTGTTATGTTCCTGGATTTTGCGTTCCTTACACGGTTGGGTCATAACGGGAACCCCTTGACAGTTCGCCTTGAATAAAACTCTTCCAGCAATGCCCAACATTGGTTTTACCATTCGCCACCTAGCCTTTTTCCCTTGGGTTTCGCGGACTCAAGGGTCATCTTTATTTTAACCCCCCCGGGCTAGTGCTTCTCTAAGTGTTGGTCCAACTGATCGATATCCGGGGCTACCAGGGGCAACTCTGGGCTGGCCTACCCGACGTTTGGCTCATCTGAGTGTGCCATGAGAACGAGATATGTGCAGCTCCTATCGGGATTTGTCGGCACATTCAGGCGGTGTTGCTGGACTTGTTTTACCATTGTCGAGGATGTCTTGTAACCGGGATGCTGAGTCTGATCGGATTGTCTTGGGAGAAGGAATATCCTTCGTTGACCGTGAGAGCTTGTGATGGGCTAAGTTGGGACTCCCCTGCAGGGATTTGAACTTTCGAAAGCCGTGCCCGCGGTTATGGGCAGATGGGAATTTGTTAATGTCCGGTTGTAGATAACCTGAAACTTAACTTAATTAAAATGAACCAACCGCGTGTGTAACCGTGATGGTCTCTTCTCGGCGGAGTCCGGGTAGTGAACACGGTGTTGGAGTAATGCTTGACGTAGGTTGTTCTAGGATCACTTCTTGATCATAGTTGTTCGTCCGTGCTTTGCCTTCTCTTCTCGCTCTCTTTTGCAAATAGGTTAGCCACCATATATGCTAGTCGCTTGCTGCAGCTCCACATCATACCTTGCCTTACCTATAAGCTTAAATAGTCTTGATCGCGTGGGTGCGAGATTGCTGAGTCCCCGTGACTCACAGATTACTTCCAAACCAGATGGAGGGACCGATGATACCGTTCCAGATGACATGACGGAGCTCAAGTGGGAGTTCGATGAAGACTCTCGCCGTTACTACGTGTCTTTCCCAGATGATCAGTAGTGGTGCCCAGTTGGGGCGATCAAGGACCGTGTCGCATGTGGGGGTTGATCTTTATTTTGGTACCATAGTCGAACCATGAGTGTATTGGATGAATGTAATGTTATTCATTTATTTGTGTGACGTGGCGAGTGTAAGCCAGCTATGTACCTTTCCCCCTTTTATTTATTTACATGGGTTGTTGTGAAGATTACCTTACTTGCGACATTGCTTTCAATGCGGTTATGCCTCTAAGTCGTGCTTCGACACGTTGGAGATATAGCCGCATCGAGGGCATTACATAGGGTCCGCACGCTTAACGTTTGATGCCAATATAGTATTACATGAGTTATGTGATTTGGTGACATAATGCTGTTTGTAGTCCCGGATGAGATCACGAACATGAGGAGGAGTCTTGAAATGGTCGAGAGGTAGAGATTGATATATAGGACGATGGTATTCGGACACCGGAAGTGTTCTGGAGGGTAACGGGTACATATCGGGTCACCGAAAGGGGTTCCGGGCACCCCCGTCAAATGATATGGGCCTTATGGGCCAAGAGGGAAAACACACTAGCCACAAGGGGCTGGTGCGCCCCCATATGGGCCAAATCAAAGGAGAAGGAAATAGGGGAAGGGAGAAAGAAAGGGGGGATTCGACCTCCCCCTTCCTTCCCTCGTCCCTCCTCTTTCCTTCCCCCTCCGGCAAATAAGGCAGGGGGCGCCAGCCATGGGGAGACCCCAAGTAGGATTCGGCCTACTTGGACGCCTCCTAGCTACCTCCCCTCTCCCTCGCACCTATATATATAAATATATGTGGGGGGGGGGGGCGCCCTAACACACACCAGACAATTTTTTAGCCGTGTGCGGCGCCCCGCTCCACCATTTACTTCCCCTGTCATATTTTCGTAGTGCTTAGGTGAAGCCCTACGAGGATCACTTCACCATCACCGTCACCGCGCCATCATGCTGATGGAACTCATCTACTACCTCGATATCTTGCTGGATCAAGAAGGCGAGGGACGTCACCGAGCTAAACATGTGCAGAAATCGGAGGTGCTGTACGTTCGGTACTTGATCGGTCGGAGCTAGAAGATGTTTGACTACATCAACTACGTGTTAAATGCTTCCGCTTACGGTCTACGAGGGTATGTAGACACACTCCCCCCCTCATTGCTATGCATCTCCATGGATAGATCATTGCGTGTGCATAGATTGTTTTTTGTTTTCATGCAACGATTCCCAACACAAAGTAGCGAATACGAATCAAACCAACATAATGAAAGTGACTAGATGAAATTCCAGTGTACCCTCAAGACCGCTTTGCTTATTATAAGAGACCATTTTTGGCCTGTCCTTTGCCTCCAAAGGATTGGGCTACCTTGCTGCACTTTATTTAATGTTACCATTATTTGCTCGTTACAAACTATCTTGTTATCAAACTACTCGTTACTTATAATTTCAGTGCTTGCAGAGATTACCTTGCTGAAAACCACTTGTCATTTCCTTTTGCTCCTCGTTGGGTTCGACACTCTTACTTATCAAAAGGACTATGATTGATCCCATATACTTGTGGGTCATCAAGGCTCTTTTCTGTCACCATTGCCGGGGAGTGAAGCGCTTTTGGTAAGGAAAAATTATTACCATGTGTTGAAATTTATTGTCACTTGTTACTATGGAGAATCATCCTTTGAGGGGTTTGTTCGGGGGTATCTTCACCTCGACCGGAACCACAATTTGTTGCTCCTCAACCTACTGCACCTACTAAAAATATTGGTTACGAAATTCCTTTGGGTATGATAGAACTACTCCTAGCTAATCCTTATGCAGGAGATGGAAGGGAACATCCTGATATGCACTTGATATATGTGGATTAAATTTTTGGATTATTTAAGCTTGCAGGTTTATCCAGAGATGAAGCTAAGAAGAAGGTTTTCCCTTTATCTTTGAAGGGAAAAGCACTGGCATGGCATAGGCTATGCGATGATATTGGATCCTGGAATTGGAATCGATTGAAACTGGAATTTCACCAAAATTTATCCTATGCATCTAGTTCATCGTGATCAGAATTACATATATAATTTTTGGCCTCGTGAAGGAGAAAGTATCGCTCTACCTTGGGGGAGGCTTAAGTCAATGTTATATTCATGCCCCAATCATGGGCTCTCGAGAGAAATTATTATTCAAAACTTTTATGCTCGGCTTTCTCGTGATGATCAACCCATGCTCGATACTTCTTGTACTGGTTCTTTTATGAAGAAGACTATTGAATTCAGGTGGGATATTTTGGAAAGAATTAAACACAACTCTGAAGGTTGGGAACTCGACAAAGGTAAAGAGTCAGGTATTAATCTTGAGTTTGATTGTGTTAATTTTTTTATGAATACCGATGCATTTCAAAAGTTTAGCACTAAATATGGACTTGACTCTGAGATAGTAGCCTCTTTTTGTGAATCATTTTCTACTCACGTTGACCTCCCTAAGGAGAAGTGGTTCAGATATGACCCCCCCTATTATATAAGAAACTAAAGAACCGGTCATAGCTAAGGATGAAACTATTATTTACAATGTTGACCCAGTTGTTCCTACTGCTTATATTGAAAAACCACATTTCCCTGTTAGGATAAAGGAAAATGCTAAGGTTTCAAATGTGGTTCGCAAAATTAATATTAGAGTACCTAAACCTACTGAACAAATCAAAGTAGAACCTAGTATTGCTATGGTTAAAGATCTCCTGGTAGAAAACATTGATGGGCATGCTATTTACTTCTGTGATAAAGCCGCTAGAATTGCCAAACTCGATGAAAAAGATAAACATAGACCCATTGTTGGCATGCCTGTTGTCTCAGTTAAAATAGAAGATCATTGTTATCATGGTTTATGTGATTTGGGTGCTAGTGTGAGTGCTATTCCTTTTACCTTATACCAAGAAATTATGAATGGCATAGTGATACGTCTCCAATGTATCTATAATTTTTGATTATTTCATGCTATTATATTATCTCTTTTGGATGTTTTATATGCATTAGTATGCTATTATGATTTTTGGGACTAACCTATTAACCGAGAGCCCAGTGCCAGTTCCTGTTTTTTCCTTGTTTCAGAGTTTCAAAAGAAAGGAATACCAAACGGAGTCCAACCGGAATGAAACTTTCGCGATGATTTTTCTTGGATCAGAAGACATCCAGAGGACTTGGAGTACATGTCAGGGAAGCCACGAGGAACCCACAAGGATAGAGGGCATGCCCCCCACCCTTGTGGGCCCCTCTTGACTCCAACGACCTATTTCTTTTGCCTATATATTCTCAAATACCCCAAAACCTTCCAAGGGAGCCACAAAACCACTTTTCCACCACCGCAACCTTCTGTACCCATGAGATCCCATCTAGGGGCCTTTTCCCGTGTCCTGATAGAGGGGGATTCGATCATACAGGGCTTCTACATCAACACCATCGCCTCTCTGATGAAGAGTGAGTAGTTTACCACAGACCTACAGGTCCATAGCTAGTAGCTAGATGGCTTCTTCTCTCTCTTTGATTCTCAATACCATGCTCGCCTCGATGTTCTTGGAGATCTATTCGCTGTAATACTTTTTGTGGTGTGTTTGCCGAGATCCGATGAATTGTGGATTTATGATCAGCTTATCTATGAATATTATTTAAATCTCCTCTGAATTCTTTTATGCATGATTTGATATCTTTGCAAGTCTCTTTGAACTATCGATTTGATTTGGCCAGCTAGATTGGGTTTTCTTGCAATGGGAGAAGTGCTTTGCTTTGGGTTCAATCTTGCGGTGCTCGATCCTAGTGACAGAAGGGGAACCGACACGCATTGTATTGTTGCCATCGTGGATAACAAGATGGGGTTTTCATCATATTGCTTGAGTTTATCCCGCTACATCATGTCAGCTTACTTAATGCGTTACTCCGTTCTTATGAACTTAATACTCTAGATGCAGGCGGGAGTCGGTCGATGTGTGGAGTAATAGTAGTAGATGCAGAATCGTTCCGGTCTACTTGACATGAATGTGATGCCTATATTCATGATCATTGCCTTAGATACCATCATAACTTTGCGCTTTTCTATCAATTGCTCGGCAATAATTTGTTCACCCACCGTAATATTTTCTATCTTGAGAGAAGCCTCTAGTGAAACCTATGTGATGTAGGGTGGAACCCTGTACGGCTGATCTTTCACGAAAGGAGCGGATCCCGTGAAGAATACGAAGAACATGAGGGGAAACACGAGAGAATCACTCAAACCAACAAGAACGATCACACATATGCTAGATCCTCGAAACACAAAGAGATACAAGATCCGAATCCAACAAAGGACGATACATAGGATAACCGGTTCTTCTCCGTGAGGAGGTCTTGATGTCTTCCCGTTAGGGGTCTTGAATCCAAGTGGATCTTCTCCGAAGAGGTGTCGGTCCCTCACGATGGAGTAGATCTAGATGGATGAGCGAAGCTCTATCTCACATATGAGCTAACACAATGCTAACCCTAGTACGGAGCTAAGGGACAAGTATATATAGTCCAAGGGGTAAGTTGGGGATACATGAGGTGAAAGCCCTCTCACTGTGCATAGGAAGGGCGGTTGTACAGGTCATGGGGGCGGTTGTACCGTTGGGCGCTCAGGTACTGGTTCTTGGAGGTGTTTCCGGATGTGCTCAGCGGTTGTACCGGTGCTTGGGGCCGTTGTACCGGTCCAGAGGCTGTTATGGGGATAAACCGGTGCTGTACCGGCCTTGCACCGCTCGATCACAGAAGTTTGGCCGGTAGTTGGGCGGTGGTTGAGCGGTTGTACCGGTACTTCTAGGCTGGGCAGATTCTCTTCATGCTCTTGATGTCCATCTTGCGCCGTAACTTCTCCTTGGTTGCTTCCTTGGTACCTCATTCGCGATAGCTCTTGCACGAGCTCTTTTCATTGGTCCAAGTGGTGTCGCGGGAGATGTAGGTAGGTCCATGGGGATGACCTTGGGATGCTCCGCATCATCTCCCCTCCCTTGGGAAAGATCCGACCTCGGATCAAAATCCTCATCACAATGGTACGGGGAGAGATGTTTGACATTGAAGATGTCACTCACGGAGTACTTGTCGCGTGGGATGTTGATCTTGTAGGCGTTGTTGTTGCAGCGTTCAAGCACCTTGAAGGGTCCATCGGCTCATGGTAGAAGTTTGGACTTGCGTTCGTTGGGGAAGTGTTCCTTTCGAAGGTGTAGCCACACAAGATCTCCAATGTTGAATATCATGGGTTGCTTGTTGACGTTGAGCTTGGTCGCGAGTAGTTGTACTTGGCGATCGATGGTGTGCCTTGTATCTTCATGGATCTTTTTGAGATAGTTCACTCGTGCAGTCGCGTCCATATTGGTGCGCTCTTGTAGTGGTAGAGGAAGAATGTCCAACGGGGACAACGGGTTGAAGCCGTAGACGACCACGAAGGGGGACTTGCCGGTAGTCGAATGTCTTGCGCGGTTGTAGGCGTACTCGGCGATGGGTAGACACTCCTCCCACTCCTTGATGTTCTTCTTGATCAACACACGTAGTAGAGTGGAGAGTGTCCGGTTCGTCACTTCTGTTTGGCCGTTGGTTTGTGGATGGTATGCCGTGGGGAAAAGTAGCTTGATTCCGAGCTTGGCGCATAAGGTCTTCCAAAAGTAACTCAATAACATGACGTCGTGGTCTGAGACAATCGTCTTTGGCACTCCATGTAGACGCAAGATTTCCCTACAAAAAAGATTGGCAACATGTGAAGCATCGTCTATCTTGTTGCAAGGAATGAAATGAACCATTTTAGAGAATTGGTCCACAACAACAAACACCGAATCCTTTCCATTTTTAGTCATAGGCAAACCAAGCACAAAATCCATGCTAATATCTTCCCATGGGTGGTATGGAATTGGAAGGTGTGTATATAGACCATGGGACTGAGCTTTAGACTTACCTTTGCGACATGTAGAGCATCGGTTGGTGAAGCGGTTGACGTCGCAGAACATCTTGGGCCAAAAATAGTTCTTGGAGAGCGTAGCAATTGTCTTGTCGCATCAAAAGTGTCCCATTAGTCCTCCTCCATGTGATTCTTGCAAAAGTAACAAGCAAAGAGAAGACTCGGGGATGCAAAGTTTGTTAGCTCTCATAAGATAATCATCCTTGATGTAATAGCGTTCCCAAGATGTATGCGTAAAACATTTGGCATAAGGAATAGCAAAAGTTGGATCATGCGCATACAAGTCTTTTATGTGCTCAAAGCCTGTGACATTCAATTCAAGTTGAGTAACAAGCATGCATATACGGGAAAGTGCATCCGCCACAACATTTTGATTGCCTTTGATATACTTTATGACATAAGGAAATGACTCAATGAATTCACTCCATTTAGCATGACTCTTGTTCAACTTAGTTTGTCCCTTAAGATACTTGAGCGTTTCATGATCGGTATGGATGACAAATTCATGAGGTAGAAGATAATGTTCCCACTCATGCAAAACTCGCACTAAAGCATATAGCTATTTGTCATAGATGGGGTAATTGAGTTGTGCTCCGGAAAGTTTCTCACTAAAGTAAGCAATAGGGCGCTTCTCTTGCATTAACACACCTCCTATGCCATTACCACTAGCATCACAATGAACTTCAAAAGTTTTGTCAAAATTGGGTCATGCAAGCACGGGAGCATGAGTAAGCAAATTCTTAAGTTCATTGAAAGCGGTGTCTTGGGATGGTCCCCAAACAAAAGGTGCATTTTTCTTACTCAAAGCATGCAAAGGTGAAGCAATGGTGCTAAAATCCTTCACAAATCGACGATAGAAACCAGCTAAACCAAGGAAACTACGCACTTGTTGCAAGTTGGTTGGTTGAGGCCAAGTTTTAATACATTGATCTTAGATTCATCTACATGAACACCCTTAGAAGACACAACGAAACCCAAGAAAACAAGCTTGTCAACACCGAAAATGCATTTGTCCATATTAGCATAAAGGTGCTCTTTTCTAAGAGTTTGTAGCACGGTACCAAGGTGGGTGACACGGTCTTTTAGAGATTTGCTAAAGACAAGAATATCATCAAAATATACCACAACAAATACACCAATATAAGGTTGAAAAACAAAATGCATTAGTTGTATGAAAGTACCGGGTGCTTCGGATAAACCCATTGGCATAACAAGCCATTCATATAAGCCAAATTTGGTCTTAAATGCGGTTTTCTATTCATCACCTTCTTGGATGCGTATTTGATAGTAACCACTTTTAAGGTCCATCTTAGAGAAAATGGTGGCTCCACTAAGCTCATCAAGCATATCATCTAGGCGTGGAATAGGGTAACGATAACGCACGATAATAGCATTGATAGGACGACAATCGGAACACATGCGATATGTACCATCTTTCTTGGGAACAAGGATTACCGGGACTGCACAAGGGCTCAAACTTTCTCATACATGGCCGTTGTTGATGAGTTGTTGTACTTGCCGTTGGATCTCCTTAGTTTCCTCGGGGATGATGCGGTAGGGAGCCTTGTTAGGAAGGGGAGCTCCGGGGATGAGGTCGATTTGGTGCTCGATGCCTCGTTGAGGAGGTAGACCCGGATGTAGCTCGTCGGGGAAAACATCTTGGAATTCCTGCAATAGAGAAGATAATACTAAAGGTAGATTGTGAGAGGTGTTAGCTTTTGGTGTCTCGTCCTTGCACAAAAGGACATAGTGCATGACACTTGATGGGTTCTCACACACTTCTCTTATCTCACTTTTGGTGGCAAATAGAACTAAGTTCTTTTTGTTGCTCATCGTGGAGGCACTCGATTTGGGCTTGTGGCGCTCACTTTCTTTTTGGTGGTTCGCTCTCTCACTATTCTCTCCACAATGGGTGACTTGCTTGTCGGCGATCACTTGGCTTGGAGACATAGGTCGAAGTACGTACTCCTTTCCTTTCATCTTGAAGATATAGTGATTCGTACGACCGTTGTGGATGACAGCTCGATCAAATTGCCATGGTCACCTAAGAAGAAGGTGGCAACCGGTCATTCGAGCGACATCACACTCCAAAGTGTCTTCGTAAGCTCCGATTTTGAAGGGGACTTGCACTCTATGCTCGACTTGGATAGTGCCGGAGTCGCTAAGACATTGAAATTTGTAGGGATGTGGGTGCTTCATCTTGACCAATTGGAGCTTGGAGCATAGTTCTTCACTTGCCAAGTTATGACAGCTCCCTCCATCGATGATGACCTTGACGGACCTTCCATTGATGCCGGCCTTGGTATGAAAGATATGGCACCTTTGGTCTTCTTCTTGTTGATGTTGAAGAGTCAAGACCTTGGAGACAACGAGAGCGGGGCTTGAATCTTCGTCACAAAAGACTTGTTCCTCTTCATCTTCGTTCACTTGCAGGTGCATGGCCACTTGCTCAAGTGCTTCCATTTCTCCTTCACTCATGGAGTCGTTTGTACCATCGTCATTGAGGATCATGGTTCGCTTGTTGGTACACTCAAAGGACTTGTGGCCTCGGCCGCCGCATGTAAAGCATTTGAAGGAACTTGTCTTGATGGTCTCATCGTTTGGGGTAGAGGATGACGAAGCTCTCGGCTTAAAGTTGCTTGGAGTAGGAGGATGACTTGAGGTTGTTGAAGTTTTCTTGTAACTTGACTTGTTGCGGTTGCTAGTAGATGGCTTGGTTGAGGTAGAAGATGTCGGAGTCGTTGAAGCTTGAGGGTTGGAGAAACCATAGGACTTGGATGAGAACTTGGCATATTTGAAGTCATCTTGCACTTGACATTCTGCCTTGGTAGCTTGATGCACTTGCTCGATGAGGTTCGAGTATGGTTAGAAGTCGGCGATCTTCTTGATAGGATGATTGAGTCCATTTAAGAAACGTGCCATAGTTTTCTCATCATCTTCCGTGACATTCTCTCTTATCATGGCAATCTCCATTTCTTTGTAGTATTCTTCAACCCTCTTTGTTCCTTGCTTGAGGAGTTGAAGTTTCTTGAAGAGGTCACGATTGTAGTAGGTTGGGACAAAATGTGCTCTCATGACATCCTTCATTTGCGCCCAAGAAGTGATGGGTGTGATACGTCTCCAACGTATCTATAATTTTTGATTGCTCCATGCTATTATATTATCTATTTTGGATGTTAATGGGCTTTATTTTACACTTCTATATCATTTTTGGGACTAACCTACTAACCGGAGGCCCAGCCCAAATTGATGTTTTTATTGCCTATTTTAGGGTTTCGAAGAAAGGAATATCAAACGGAGTCCAAACGAAATGAAACCTTCGGGAACGTGATTTTCTCAACAAACGTGATCCAAGAGACTTGGAGTGTGCATCAAGAAACGATCAAGGAGGGCACGAGGCAAGGGGGCGCGCCTACCTCCTGGGCACGCCCTCCACCCTCGAGGGCCCCTTGTTGCTCCACCGACGTACTTCTTCCTCCTATATAATGTACCCCCCAAACATCCAGGAGCACCACAAAAACCTAATTCCACCGCCGCAACCTTCTGTACCCGAGAGATCCCATCTTGGGCCTTTTCCGGAGCTCCGCCGGAGGGGGCATTGATCACGAAGGGCCTCTACATGAACTCCATGGCCTCTCCGGTGATGTGTGAGTAGTTTATTTCAGACCAACGGGTCCATAGTTATTAGCTAGATGGCTTCTTCTCTCTCTTTGGATCTCAATACAAAGTTCTCCTCGATCTTCTTGGAGATCTATTCGATGTAATCTTCTTTTGCGGTGTGTTTGTCGAGATCCGATGAATTGTGGGTTTATGATCCAGTTTATCTATGAACAATATTTGATTCTCCTTTGAATTCTTTTATGTATGATTGGTTTATCTTTGCAAGTCTCTTCAAATTATCAGTTTGGTTTGGCCTACTAGATTGATCTTTCTTCCAATGGGAGAAGTGCTTAGCTTTGGGTTCAATCTTGCGGTGTCCTTTCCCAGTGACAGCAGGGGCAACAAGGCACGTATTGTATTGTTGCCATCGAGGATAAAAATATGGGGTTTATATCATATTGCATGAGTTTATCCCTCTACATCATGTCATCTTCCTCAAAGCATTACTCTGTTCTTATGTACTTAATACTCTAGATGCATGTTGGATAGCGGTCGATGTGTGGAGTAATAGTAGTAGATGCAGAATCATTTCGGTCTACTTGTCACGGATGTGATGCCTATATACATGATCATACCTAGATATTCTCATAAATATGCTCAATTCTATCAATTGCTCGACAGTAATTCGTTTACCCATCGTAATACTTATGCTCTTGAGAGAAGCCACTAGTGAAACCTATGCCCCCCGGGTCTATCTTCCATCATATTAATCTTCCAATACTTATTTATTTCTTTTGCCTTTTATTTTACTTTGCATATTTATCATAAAAATACCAAAAATATTATCTTATCATATCTATCAGATCTCACTCTCGTAAGTGACCGTGAAGGGATTGACAGCCCCTTTATCGCGTTGGTTGCGAGGTTCTTATTTGTTTGTGTAGGTGCGTGATACGTCCATTTTGCATCATGCCTTTATATCGATATTTATTGCATTATGGGCTGTTATTACACATTATGTCACAATACTTATGCCTATTCTCTCTTATTTTACAAGGTTTACATAAAGAGGGAGAATGCCGGTAGCTGGGATTCTGGGATGGAAAAGGAGCAAATATTAGAGACCTATTCTACACAGCTCCAAAAGTCCTGAAACTTCACGGAAGTTATTTTCAGAATATATAAAAAATACCGAGCGCAAGAAGTACCAGAGGGGGTCACTCACCAGCCACGAGGGTGGGGGGCGCGCCCCCTACCTCGTGGGCCCCCCGGTGGCCCTTCGATGCCCATCTGCTGCTATATGGAATCTTTCGTTGAGTAAAAAATCATAAGCAAGCTTTCAGGACGAGACTCCGCCGCCACGAGGCGGAACCTTGGCGGGACCAATCTAGGACTCCGGCGGAGTTGTTCTTCCGGGGACACTTCTCTCTAGGAGGGGGAAATCATCGCCATTGTCATCACCAACGCTCCTCTCGGGAGGGGGCCAATCTCCATCAATATCTTCACCAGCACCATCTCCTCTCAAAACCCTGGTTCATCTCTTGTATCCAATTCTTGTCTCTAAGTCTGGGATTGGTTCCTGTAGGTTGCTAGTAGTGTTGATTACTCCTTGTAGTTGATGCTAGCCGGTTTCTTTGGTGGAAGACCATATGTTCAGATTCTATATGCATAATAATACCCCTCTGATTATGAACATGAATATGCTTAGTAGTTACGTTTGTTCCTGAGGACATGGGAGAAGTCTTGCTATTAGTAGTGATGTAAATTTGGTATTCGTTCGATATTTTGATGAGATGTATGTTGTCTCTCCTCTAGTGGTGTTATGTGAACGTCGACTACATGACACTTCACCATTATTTGGGCCTAGAGGAAGGCATTGGGAAGTAATAAGTAGATGATGGGTTGCTAGAGTGACAGAAGCTTAAACCCTAGTTTATGCGTTGCTTCGTAAGGTGCTGATTTGGATCCATATGTTTCATGCTATGGTTAGGTTTACCTTAATACTTCTGCTGTAGTTGCGGATGCTTGCAATGGGGGTTAATCATAAGTGGGATGCTTGTCCAAGTAAGGACAGCACCCAAGCACTGGTCCACCCACATATCAAATTATCAAAGTACTGAATGCGAATCATATGAACGTGATGAAAACTAGCTTGACGATAATTCCCATGTGTCCTCGGGAGCGCTTTCTTCTATATAAGAGTTTGTCCAGGCTTGTCCTTTGCTACAGAAAGGATTGGGCCACCTTGCTGCACTTTATTTACTTTTGTTACTTGTTGCTCGTTACAAATTATCTGATCACAAAACTATCTGCCTATAATTTCAGTGCTGGCAGAGAATACCTTGCTGAAAACCGCTTATCATTTCCTCCTGCTCCTCGTTGGGTTCGACACTCTTACTTATCGAAAGGACTATGATAGATCCCCTATACTTGTGGGTCATCAAGACTCTTTTCTGGTGCCGTTTCCGGGGAGTGAAGCGCCTTTGGTAGGTGGAATTTGGTAAGGAACAATTTATATAGTGTGCTGAAATTTACTGTCACTTGTTACTATGGAAAGTAATCCTTTGAGGGGCTTGTTCGGGGTATCTTCACCTCGACCAGTAGAGCAAAGAGTTGCTCCTCAACCTACTCAACCTACTGAACCTACTGAAAATGAAAATGTCTACATTGAAATTCCTTCGGGTATGATAGAAAAACTGCTAGCTAATCCTTTTGCAGGAGATGGAACATTACATCCTGATGAGCACCTAATATATGTGGATGATGTTTGTGGATTATTTAAGCTTGCAGGTATGCTCAATGATGTTATCAAGAAGAAGGTCTTCCCTTTATATTTGAAGGGAGATGCATTGACATGGTATATGCTATGTGATGATATGGGATCATGGAACTACAAACGATTGAAATTGGAATTTCATCGGAAGTTTTATCCTATGCATCTTGTTCATCGTGATTGCAATTATATATATAATTTCTTGCCTAGCGAAGGAGAAAGCATCGCTCAAGCTTGGGGGAGTCTTAAATCAATGTTATATTCATGCCCCAATCATGAGCTCTCAAGAGAAACAATTATTCAAAAAATTTATGCTCGGTTTTCTGACAACAATCGCACCATGCTCGATACTTCTTGTGCTGGCTCTTTTATGATGAAGACTATTGAATTCAAATGGGATTTATTGGAAAGAATTAAACGCAACTCTGAAGATTGGGATCTCAACAAAGGTAAGGAGTCAGGTATGACACCTAAGTTTGATTGTGTTAAATCTTTTATGGATACCGATGTTTTCCGTAAATTTAGCACTAAATATGGACTTGACTCTGAGATAGTAGCTTCTTTCTGTGAATCTTTTGCTACTCATGTTGATCTCCCTAAGGAGAAGTGGTTTAAATATCATCCTCCCATAGAAGTAAAAGTAGCTACACCTATTAAAGTTGAAGAAAACACTATCACTTATAAAGATCATGCTAAAGCTTCAACTGTGGTTCGTAAAAGCAATATTAGAACCTATACACCTCCTGAGCAAGTTAAAGTTGAACCTAATATTGCTTTTGTTTAGGATATCTTGGCTGATAATATTGATGGGCATGTTATTTATTTCTGTGATGAAACTGCTAGAATTGCTAAAACTTGTGCTAAAGATAAACATAGACCTGTGGTAGGCATGTCTGTTATTTCTGTTAAAATAGGAGATCATTGTTATCATGGCTTGTGCGATATGGGTGCTAGTGCTAGTGCAATGCCTATTGACTTATACAAATATGATATTGCACCTGCTGAGTTAGAAGATATTGATGTCACAATTAAACTTGCCAATAGAGATACTATTTCAGCAATTGGGATTGTTAGAGATGTTGAAGTCTTGTGTGGGAAAACTAAATATCCTACTGATTTTCTTGTTCTTGGTTCCCCACAATATAGCTTTTGTCCCATTATATTTTGTAGACCTTTCTTAAACACTGTTAATGCTAGGTTAGACTGCTAAAAGGATGTTGTTACTATTGGTTTAGGTGATATGTCTCATGAGTTCAACTTTTCTAAATTTCGTAGACAACACCGTGAAGAGGAATTGCCTAGTAAAGATGAAATTATTGGTCTTGCTTCTATTGCTGTACCTCCTAGTGATCCTTTAGAACAATATTTGCTAGACCATGAAAATGATATGTTTATGAATGAAAGAAGGGAAATAGATGAAGTGTTCTTTAAACAGGGACCTATTCTGAAACACAACTTGCATGTTGAAATCCTACGGGATCCTCCTCCACCCAAGGGTGATCCCGTGTTTGAGCTTAAACCATTGCCTGATACTCTTAAATATGCTTATCTTAATGAAAATAAGATATATCCTATTATTATTAGTGCTAACCTTTCAGAGAAGGGGGAAGAAAAATTATTGAAAACACTGAAGAAGCACCGTGCTGCTATTGGATATACTCTTGATGATCTTAAGGGCATGAGTCCCCCTCTATGTCAACCCAAAATAAATTTGGAGAAAGATGCCAAACTAGTTATTGATCACCACACGACGGCTGAATCCTAAGATGAAAGAAGTGGTAAGAAAAGAAATACTAAAGCTCTTTGAGGTAGGTATAATTTATCCCATTGCTGATAGTCAGTGGGTAAGTCCTGTCCATTGTGTTCCTAAGAAGGGAGGTATTACTGTCGTTCCTAATGATAAAGATGAATTGATTCCGCAAAGAATTATTATAGGTTATAGGATGGTAATTGATTTCCACAAATTAAATAAGGCTACTAAAAAAGATCATTACCCCTTACCTTTCATTGATCAAATGCTACAAAGATTATCCAAACATACACATTTTTGCTTTCTAGATGGTTATTCTGGTTTCTCTCAAATACCCGTGTCAGCTGATGATCAATCAAAGACCACTTTTACTTGCCCTTTCGGTACTTTTGCTTATAGACGTATGCCTTTTGGTTTATGTAATGCACCTGCTACCTTTCAAAGATGCATGATGGCTATATTCTCTGACTTTTGTGAAAATATTCATGAGGTTTTCATGGACGATTTCTCTGTTTATGGATCCTCTTTTGATGATTGCTTAAGAAACCTTGATCGAGTTTTGTAGAGATGTGAAGAAACTAACCTTGTCTTGAATTGGGAGAAGTTCCACTTTATGGTTAATGAAGGTATTGTCTTGGGGCATAAAATTTCAAAAAGGGGCATTGAAGTTGATAATGCTAAAGTTGATGCTATTGAAAAGATGTCGTGTCCCAAGGACATCAAAGGTATAAGAAGTTTCCTTGGTCATGCTAGCTTTTATAGGAGGTTCATTAAGGACTTCTCAAAAATTTCTCGGCCTTTGACTAATTTATTACAAAAAGATATACCATTCGTCTTTGATGATGATTGTGTAGAAGCATTTGAAATACTTAAGAAAGCATTGATCTCTGCACCGATTGTTCAGCCACCTGATTGGAATTTACCTTTTGAAATTATGTGTGATGCTAGTGATTATGCTGTAGGTGCTGTTCAAGGGCAAAGAGTTGATAAGAAATTAAATGTTATTCAATATGCTAGTAAAACTCTAGACAATGCCCAGAGAAATTATGCTACTACTGAAAAAGAATTCTTAGCAGTTGTATTTGCTTGTGATAAGTTCAGACCTTATATTGTTGATTCTAAAGTAACTATTCACACGGATCATGTTGCTATTAAATATCTTATGGAAAAGAAAGATGCTAAACCTAGACTTATTAGATGGGTTCTCTTGCTACAAGAATTTGATTTGCATATTATTGATAGAAAGGGAGCTGAGAACCCCGTTGCAGATAACTTGTCTAGGTTAGAAAATGTTCTTGATGACCCACTACCTATTGATGATAGCTTTCCTGATGAACAATTAAATATCATAAATGCTTCTCATACTACTCCATGGTATGCTGATTATGCTAATTACATTGTTGCTAAATTTATACCACCTAGTTTCACATACCAGCAAAAGAAAAAGTTTTTCTATGATTTATGACATTACTTTTGGGATGACCCACATCTTTATAAAGAAGGAGTAGATGGTGTTATTAGGCATTGTGTACCTGAGCATGAACAGGAACAGATCCTACGCAAGTGTCACTCCGAAGCTTATGGAGGACACCACGCTGGAGATAGAACTACACATAAGGTATTGCAATCCGGTTTTTATTGGCCTACTCTCTTCAAGGATGCCCATAAGTTTGTCTTATCTTGTGATGGATGCCAAAGAATTGGTAATATTAGTAGACGTCAAGAAATGCCTATGAATTATTCACTTGTTATTGAACCATTTGATGTTTGGGGTTTTGATTATATGGGACCATTTCCTGCCTCTAATGGATATACAAATATTTTAGTTGTTGTTGATTACGTTACTAAGTGGGTAGAAGCTATTCCAACTAGTAGTGCTGATCATAATACCTCTATTAAGATGCTTAAAGAAGTTATTTTTCCGAGGTTTGGGGTCCCTAGGTATTTAATGACTGATGGTGGTTCACATTTTATTCATGGTTCTTTTCGTAAAATGCTTGCTAAGTATGATGTTAATCATAGAATTGCATCTTCTTATCACCCACAATCTAGTGGTCAAGTAGAATTGAGTAATAGAGAACTCAAATTAATTTTGCAAAAGACTATTATTAGATCTAGAAAGAATTGGTCCAAGATACTTGATGATGCATTATGGGCCTATAGAATTGCATATAAAAATCCTATGGGTATGTCTCCGTATAAAATGGTTTATGTAAAAGCATGTCACTTACCTCTCAAACTAGAACATAAGGCTTATTGGGCTATTAAAGAGCTCAATTATGATTTCAAACTTGCCGGTGAGAAAAGGTTATTTGACATTATCTCACTTGATGAATGGAGAATCCAAGCCTATGAGAATGCCAAATTGTTTAAAGAAGAAGTTAAAAGATAGCATGACAAAAGGATACAAAAGTGTGAGTTTAATGTAGGTGATTATGTATTTCTATACAACTCTCGTTTAAGATTTTTTTGCAGGAAAACTTCTCTCTAAAAGGGAAGGTCCTTATGTTATCAAGGAGGTCTATCATTCCGGTGCCATAAAAATCAACAACTTCGAAGGAACAAATCCGAAGGTGGTGAACGGTCAAAGAATCAAACATTATATCTCAGGTAATCCTATAAATGTTGAAACCAATGTTATTGAAACCGTAACCCCGGAGGAATACATAATGGATACTTTCCGGAACGTTTCGGACTCCGAAAAGGAATAGGTATGTGGTACGGTAAGTAAACCGGCTCCAAAACAGTTCTAATGACAATTTTTCTCTGTTTTGGAATATTTAGAAAAATAGAAAATAAGAAGCAGTCCGGGAAGGACACGAGGGCTCCACAAGGGTGGAGGGCGCGCCCCCTGCCTCGTGGGCACCTCGTACGCTCTCTGGACTCCGTTTTCTTGCATGTTACGTATTTTGGCCGGTAAAAATTCATTATATAATCTCCCGAAGGTTTTGACTCCTGTATCACGCAATTGTCCTCTGTTCTTGTTTCGAGCTGTTTTTCTAGCAGATCTAGATCATCATGACGTCTCCAAGTGCCCCCAAGGACAAGTTTTTGAGAAGGTCATCAACCCCTACCTCGCGGAAGTGCCGCAACACCCTCAAACCATTAAGATGCATGAGGGGGTGCTGCACATCCGCGATGCTGAGGGACCAAGGAGGACCGGAAGCATGGAGATAAGGCTCAAGGCAATGGAGCAACAAGTTTTCAAGTGCCAGGAGATGGTGGAACGCAGACTCGACGTCAACCATATGATGATCGCGGAGTTCACCAACAACCACAAGCTGGATGCCAAGAACATTGGGGAGACCATCTTCAAGCTTCACGAGAAGATCGAGCACCTCCAAGACCAAATCTACGACCTGCAAAACCAAAACTGTGAGTATGAATATAGATTCAAGAGGATGAGTTTGGCTACAGATTTGAGGATCCCGGAGACTCGTTCATCCTTCTATGATGGTGAGCCTATGCCTTGGAAGATGGACGAGAAGCCTACTTCATCATCACCACCATCTTCTTCACCAACAAAGGAGACATAAT
Organism: Triticum urartu; assembly: GCF_056163025.1. Classification (NCBI taxonomy): domain Eukaryota; kingdom Viridiplantae; phylum Streptophyta; class Magnoliopsida; order Poales; family Poaceae; genus Triticum; species Triticum urartu. The sequence goes on from NC_141879.1 coordinate 431,907,610, forward strand.
CATATGGGTATGGACACTCCCCTTGGCAACTGCCAAGCTTGGGGAAGGTGCCCCGGTATTGTATCACCATCTCTTTTATCTTTACCATTTTTCTTAGTTCAATCCTTTTGATAATCTTGATCTAGTGGAATAAAGCTTTAGTATGATCTAGTTTTGAGTTTTGCTTTATGATCCCTTTATGTAATCGAGTCCGTGAGCTATATAATAAAGATTAGTGTTGAGTCAAGGGCTTGATTATTTTGCTATGATCTTGAGGGAATAAAATAAAAAGATAAAGAATAAAAAGAAATAAAAGAGATCATATGGATCTTATGGAGAGTAATGACTTCACATAGAAAGAGTATGATGATTAAAAGTTGTTGAGAGTTGACAAACGTAGCTTTGGTCATCATTGCAATTAATAGGAAGTAATAAAGAAAGAGAGGTCTTCACATATAAATACACTATCTTGGACATCTTTTATGATTTTGAGCACTCATTAAAATATGAAATGCTAAAGAGTTGACGTTGGACAAGGAAGACAACGTAATGGGTTATGTTTTCTTACATCTGAGATAAATTATATTGTCATGGATCATCCAAAATGATTGAGCTTGCCTTTCCCCCTCATGCTAGACAAATTATTTGCACCAAGTAGAGATACTACTTGTGCTCCCAAATATCCCTAAACCCAATTTTGCCATGAGAGTCCACCATATCTACCTATGGATTGAGTAAGATCCTTCAAGTAAGTTGTCATCGGTGCAAGCAATAAAAATTGCTCTCTAAATATGTATGACTTATTAGTGGGGAGAAAATAAGCTTTATAGGATCTTGTGATGTGGAAGAAATAAAAGCGACGGGCTGCATAATAAAGGTCCATATCACGAGTGGCAATATAAAGTGACGTTCTTTCGCATTAAGATTTTGTGCATCCAACCCTAAAAGCGCATGACAACCTCTGCTTCCCTCTACGAAGGGCCTATCTTTTACTTTTATCTCCTACCTTATGCAAAAGTCATGGTGATCTTCACCTTTCCTTTTTACATTTTATCTTTTCGAAAGCACAATATGTTGGAAAGATCCTGGTATATATGGCTAATGGGATGTGAGTTTTCATGAACTATTATTGTTGACATTACCCTTGAGGTAAAACATTGGGAGGCAAAACTATAAGCCCCTATCTTTCTCTGTGTCCGATTAGAACTCCATACCCATAAGTATCACGTGAGTGTTAGCAATTGTGAAAGACTATCTGATAGTTGAGTATGTGGACTTGCTGAAAAGCTCTTATATTGACTCTTTCCTATGTTATGATAAATTGCAATTGCTTCAATGACTGAGATGATAGTTTGTTAGTTTTCAATGAAGTTTATGATTTATAGTGATTGAATTGTTACTCTAGCATAAGAGATCATATGCCAATAATTATATAACCTGCTGTTCTAAGAATGATCATGATGCCCTCATGTCCGTATTTTATTTTTATCGACACCTCTATCTCTAAACATGTGGACATATTTTTCAATTTCGGCTTTCGCTTGAGGACAAGCGAGGTCTATGCTTGGGGGAGTTGATACGTCCGTTTTGCATAATGCTTTTATATCGATATTTATTGCATTATGGGCTGTTATTACACATTATGTCACAATACTTATGCCTATTCTATCTTATTTTACAAGGTTTACATAAAGAGGGAGAATGCCGGCAGCTCGGATTCTGGGCTAGAAAAGGAGCAAATATTAGAGACCTATTCTGCATAGCTCCAAAAGTCCTGAAACTTCACGGAAGTTATTTTCAGAATATATAAAAAATACTGAGCGCAAGAAGTACCAGAGTTGGGCCACTCACTAGCCATGAGGGTGGGGGCGTGCCCTACCCCCTGGGCGCGCCCCCTGCCTCATGGGCCCCCTGGTGGCCCTCCGATGCCCATCTTCTGCTATATGGAGTCTTTTGTTGAGGAAAAAATCATAAGAAAGCTTTCGGGACGAGACTCCACCGCCACAAGGCGGAACCTTGGTGGAACCAATCTAGGGCTCCGGCGGAGCTGTTCTGCTGGGGACACTTCCCTCCGAGAGGGGGAAATCATCGCCATCGTCATCACCAATGCTCCTCTCATCGGGAGGGGGCCAATCTCCATCAACATCTTCACCAGCACCATCTGCTCTCAAAACCCTAGTTCATCTCTTGTATCCAATTCTTGTCTCTAAGTCTGGGATTGGTACCTGAAGGTTGCTAGTAGTGTTGATTACTCCTTGTAGTTGATGCTAGCCGGTTTATTTTGTGGAAGATCATATGTTCAGATCCTATATGCATATTAATACCCCTCTGATTATGAACATGAATATGCTTTGTGAGTAGTTACATTTGTTCCCGAGGACATGGGAGAAGTCTTGCTATTAGTAGTCATGTGAATTTGGTATTCGTTCGATATTTTGATGAGATGTATGTTGTCTCTCCTCTAGTTGTGTTATGTGAACGTCGACTACATGACACTTCACCATTATTTGGGCCTAGAGGAAGGCATTGGGAAGTAATAAGTAGATGATGGGTTGCTAGAGTGACAGAAGCTTAAACCCTAGTTTATGCGTTGCTTCATAAGGGGCTGATTTGGATCCATATGTTTCATGCTATAGTTAGGTTTACCTTAATACTTATGTTGTAGTTGCCGATGCTTGCAATGGGGGTTAATCATAAGTGGGATGCTTGTCCAAGTAAGGACAACACCCAAGCACTGATCCACCCACATATCAAATTATCAAAGTACCGAACGCGAATCATATGAACGTGATGAAAACTAGCTTGACGATAATTCCCATGTGTCCTCGGGAGCGCTTTCTTCTATATAAGAGTTTGTCCAGGCTTGTCCTTTGCTACAAAAAGGATTGGGCCACCTTGCTGCACTTTATTTACTTTTGTTACGTGTTGCTCGTTACAAATTATCTTATCACAAAACTATCTGTTACCTATAATTTCAGTGCTGGCAGAGAATACCTTGCTGAAAACCGCTTATCATTTCCTTCTACTCCTCGTTGGGTTCGACACTCTTACTTATCGAAAGGACTACGATGGATCCCCGATACTTGTGGGTCATCAGTGTGTGGGACTTGAGCGTGACCTCCTACTGGATTGATACCTTGGTTCTCAAAAACTGAGGGAAATATTTACGCTACTTTGCTGCATCACCCTTTACTCTTCAAGGGAAAACCAACGCAGTGCTCAAGAGGTAGCAAGAAGGATTTCTAGCGCCGTTGCTGGGGAGATTCGCGCCAAGTCAAGTCAAGATTTGACTCCCAACAACGAGTCATTTCAGGTACCGTTGCTAAGTCAAGACATACCAAGTACCCATCATAAACCCTTATCCCTCGCATTACATTATTTGCCATTTGCCTCTCATTTTCCTCTCCCCCACTTCACCCTTGCCGATTTATTCACCATCTCTTTTCCGCTCTCCTTTATTTCACCATGTCGGAATCAAAAAGGGTTGGGGTTTCTCTCCCGAGTTTTAGTACTTTTGACAATCCTTCTATTCTCTCTAAACTCATAAAAAACGATGCTATGGAAAGACCTATTGAAGTTATCAATGAGAATCTTAACAATTTTGATGAAGATGATTCCGGAATTTTTCATTATTTACTCAATGAATCTTTGAAAGATGCTTGGTATAGACTATTAAGGATCCGGGCCGGCTATGTTCCCCAATACCAAATTGAAATTTACTTAAAGAGCTTTTATGTTGCCCTACCTTCTTCGTTTAAGCATGTCCTAGATTCAATTTTTGAAGAAGGTTTTCTTGAAGGGGATGCCGTAGATACTTATGAAAAGATGAAGACCATATTTGGGCATCCCATGAATGAGAAGGTTGAATCCACATCTCTTTTGCTCTCCTTCCAAAACGAATCTATCAAAGAGATGAAAGCTAGCTTAGATGCAATTTTTTGTAAAATGCTTAATATTTATTCTACCATTAACAACCATGTGCTTTATCAAAATAGAAATATTAATTCCATAGATAATAAGCTTGCTCTTTTCTTCCCTAAAACCAAAGATGGCAATACCTAGATCTATCTTCGCTTTTATGCCTAGCTAGGGGCGTTAAACGATAGCGCTTGTTGGGAGGCAACCCAATTTTATTTTTATTTCTTGCTTTTTGCTCCTGTTTAGTAATAAATAATTTATCTAGCCTCTGTTTTGGTTGTGTTTTTTGTGTTTAATTAGTGTTTGTGCCAAGTAGAACCGTTGGGAAGACTTGGGAAAAGTCTTTTTGATCTTGCTGTAAAAAACAGAAACTTTAGCGCTCACGAGAATTGCTGCCATTTTTTTGGAAGGTTCTATTTAGTCAATTCTTTTTGCAGATGATTAATAGATAAATTCCTCACGTCCAGAAATTTATTTTAGAATTTTTGGGGTTCCAGAGTTTGCGTTAGCTACAGATTACTACAGACTGTTCTGTTTTTGACAGATTCTGTTTTTCGTGTGTTGTTTGCTTATTTTGATGAATCTATGGCTAGTAAAAGAGTTTATAAACCGTAGATAAGTTGGAATACAGTAGGTTTAACACCAATATAAATAAATAATGAATTCATTATAGCACCTTGAAGTGGTGTTTTTGTTTTCTTTCGCTAACGGAGCTCACGAGATTTTCTATTTTGAGTTTTGTGTTGTGAAGTTTTCAAGTTTTGGGTAAAGATATGGAACAAAGAGTGGCAACAGCCTAAGCTTGGGGATGCCCATGGCACCCCAAGGTAAAATTCATGGTATGTGTTTTGCTTGGAGCGTCTTGTATGATTTGATTATTTTATTTTTAGTTTACCACAATCATCCTTGCTGTACACACCTTTTGAGAGAGACTCACATGATTTGAAATTTATTAGAATACTCTATGTGCTTCACTTATATCTTTTGAGCTATATAGTTTTTGCTCTAGTGCTTCACTTATATCTTTTAGAGCACGGCGGTGGTTTCATTTTATAGAAATAATTGATCTCTCATGCTTCACTTATATTATTTTGAGAGTCCTTTAGAACAACATGGAAATTTGCTTTAATATAAAAACTTTCATAGAAGTGCATTGAATACTATGAGAAGTTTGATACTTGATAATTGTTTTGAGATATGGAGATGGTGATATTAGAGTCACGCTAGTTGAGTAGTTGTGAATCTGAGAAATACTTGTGTTGAAGTTTGTGATTCCCGTAGCATGCACTCTTGCCATTTCCGGCACTAAGTTATGTTATTTCCTCGTTGTCGGGTTTTTGTCTTCGTGTTATTTTGTCTTTGTCATGCATCTCATATCATGTCATCATGTGCATCACATTTGCATACGTGTTCGTCTCATGCATCTGAGCATTTTCCCCGTTGCCCGTTTTGCATTCCGGGGCTCCTATGTCCTCCGGTGCCCCTTTCTACCTCTTTTCGTGTGCGGGTATTAAATGTTCTCGGATTGGACCGAGACTTGCCAAGCAGCCTTGGTTTACTACCGGTAGACCGCCTGTCAAGTTTCGTGCCATTTGGACTTCGTTTGATACTCCAACGGTTAACCGAGGAGCCGAGAAGGCCTTGTGTGTGTTGCAGCCCAACACCACTCCAAAGTGGACCAAAACCCACCTAAACCTCCTCCATCTTCTATATCATTCGATCATGGTCGCATGGCCGAAAACCGTGCTCAATTTGGAGCCTCCTAGCTCCTCCTACCTATAAAAAGGCCCCTCTCCCCCGAAATCCGGACGAAACCCTAACCTCCCCATCCCATCGCACCGCCGGATGAAAGTTCGCCAGACGGACGTGTCTGGTCCGCCCGCCAGCGCCACATGGCGTCGTCTGATTTGTTGCCGCGCAGCCCCACTTCGCCGCCGACCGCGGGCCCGTGAAGCCCATAGCCGGCCCCCGCGGCCCATCGCGCCCCGCGCCGCCCGAGCCTCCCTCTACCGCCGCGCCGCTGCTTCGCCCTCACCGCCCGCCCCTGCCTCGCCACAAGCTTGCCGGCGACCGGTGCCCGCACCGCGCCGGTGACCACCGCCCGCACCACGCCGCTCCGCCCCGCTCCACCACCGCCGGCGCCGCTCCCGTCCTCCTCCGACCCGGATCCGGCGTCCCCGGCCTCTCCTCCCTCGGATCCCTCCATCTCCGGCGACCTCGGGTACAACTCCGGCGAACCACGAACTCTGCGAGTTCCAGATCCAGATCCGTTTTCGAGGTTGACCCCGAGATATTTCTTACTCTCAATAATTTTGTGCATTTTTCATCGCATCATAACTCTGCATCTGTGGCTCCGTTTCGGGCGTGTAGCATATCGAATTGTTCATCTCGACGAGTACTTCATTTCATCTCATTGCATCATGTTCATTTGAGCTCATCTTGATGCCATAAATGCTGTTGCAAGAGTGCTAGTTTCTGTTAGTTTCAGATTCTTATCAGCAATTGCTCATTTGTCATTTTTGCCATGATTGATGTGTGCCTCCTACGAACTTGAACCCTACATGTGTTTTGATGTATGCCATGCCATCTTTACAGGGGTGTATGCCATGTATTTTTGTGATCTCTGTGGTGACTAGCACAAGCATGCAAAGTAGCTCTTATAATGTTGCTGATTTCAGGGACTTAGAAATATTCTAAGCCTTTGCCCTAATTATATTTTTATGCCATGTATCCATGTTGCTACAGAGTGATCCATGCCTTTTTTGAGCATGATCAGTAAGGATGTTTTGTAGATATTTTGGTGCTCTATCCATCCATGTCTTTGTTTGCAATTATGGAGCACCCTAGCTTGACTCAATCGAGATCTACTTTTGCTATAAAATGTTCCTGGCAGCTTGTTTACGTGTTAAGCATTTTTGCCGAGGTTGTTGTAGTTGGTCCATGCATGCTATGTTGTTGTTCTTGCCATGTTTAGCTTCTATGCCATGTCTACTTGCTTGGTGTATGCTTAGTTTGTCATGCCATGCCTTGTGGTGAGTGCATCGGGCTCGTAAACATGCCTACTTAATATCTGTTTTGCCATGCTCCAGTTTTCTGCTAAGTCTGAATCTGTTAACGATAATTGCTATGTTCACATGGTTGCCATTGTATTTTCTGATCCCTTTTGGCTTATGGTCAGTAAGGGACTTTTGTTGTATGCTTTGAGTAGCTTCATGCCATGCCTTGCTTTGCCATGATATGTTCCTGTAGCATGTTGTTATCTTGCTCTAAACATTGCTTCCTAATGTTAAATTCCTGACATGTTATTTTCACCAAGTCTGTAACTTGATATCTTTTGCACTTTTGCCATGCTTGTTAGAACCTGCTATTGAGTGAATTAGCCATAGCTTAGTGTTCATCTTTTGTCAAGCATCCTGCGTGGATCCCTGCCATGTATTTTGTTGCTATGTTAGAGTGCTGTAGCATGTTGTTCTTTATGCATTTAGATGGCCTTGTGCTGTTAATCGCAGATCGGTGCCATATTTGTTTTGCTTGCCATTTGCAAACCGTGCATCCGGTTCCGGTGATCTTTATATCAATTTCGACCGAAATCAACTCCTCTTTTCAGTGGCACTCTTGGTTTTCCAAGTTGAGGCCGGGTTCAATCTTTCCTTTCGGAAGCATGCATATGCATCGCATATCACATCCCGCATATCATGACATGTTTCGCATCATGTTGTTTGTGCATTGCACGTGGTTGATTGTGTCTCCCTTTGCTTGTGTTCTTGCTTTGGGTAGAGCCAGGAGACGAGTACGTGATCGAGGAGCCCATTGAGTACGCTTACGAGGATCAAGCTAACATCAACTCGGAGAACTTTGCAGGCAAGATGACCATACCCTCGAAATCACTTCTATCTTTGCTTGCTAGATGCTCGCTCTTTTGCTATGCCTATGCTACGATACCTACCACTTGCTTATCATGCCTCCCACATTGCCATGTCAAACCACTAACCCACCTTGTCCTAGCAAACCGTTGTATTGGCTATGTTACCGCTTTGCTCAGCCCCTCTTATAGCGTTGCTAGTTGCAGGTGAAGATTGGAGGTTGTTCCTTGTTGCAACATGTTTATTGTTGGGATATCATTATTATATCTTGTCTACTTTAATGCATCTATACACTTGGTAAAGGGTGGAAGGCTCGGCCTTATGCCTGGTGTTTTGTTCCACTCTTGCCGCCCTAGTTTCTGTCATACCGGTATTATGTTCCTTGATTTTGCGTTCCTTACACGGTTGGGTTATAATGGGAACCCCTTGACAGTTCGCCTTGAATAAAACTCCTCCAGCAATGCCCAACCTTGGTTTTACTATTTGCCACCTAGCCTCTTTTTCCCTTGGGTTTCTGGAGCCCGAGGGTCATCTTTATTTAACCCCCCCCCGGGCCAGTGCTCCTCTGAGTGTTGGTCCAAACCGAGTAGACTGCGGGCCACCTCGGGGCAACTTGAGAGTTGGTTTTACTCGTAGGATGTCTCATCTGAGTGTGCCCTGAGAACGAGATATGTGCACCTCCTATCGGGATTTGTCGGCACATTCGGGCGGCTTTGCTGGTTTAGTTTTAGATTGTCGAGATGTCTTGTAACCGGGATTTCGAGTCTGATCGGATTGTCTTGGGAGAAGGAATATCCTTAGTTGACCATGAGAGCTTGTGATGGGCTAAGTTGGGACTCCCCTGCAGGGATTTGAACTTTCGAAAGCCGTGCCTGCGGTTATGGGTAGATGGGAATTTGTTAATGTCCGGTTGTAGATAGCCTTAAACTTATCTTAATTAAAATGAATCAACAGAGTGTGTGGCCGTGATGGTCTCTTTTCGGCGGAGTCCGGGAAGAGAACACGGTCTTGAGTTATGTTTGAACGTAGGTTGTTCTAGGATCACTTCTTGATCATAGTTTCTCGACCGTGCCTTTGCCTTCTCTTCTCGCTCTCTTTTGCATATGTTAGCCACCATATATGCTAGTCGCTTGCTACAGCTCCACCTCATACCTTTTACCCTTCCTATAAGCTTAAATAGTCTTGATCGCGAGGGTGTGAGATTGCTGAGTCCCCGTGACTCACAGATTCCTTCCAAAACGAGATGCAAGGACCGATGATACCGCTCGAGGAGATTTGACTGAGCTCAAGTGGGAGTTCGATGAGGACTCAGGACGATACTACGTTTCCTTTCCAGACGATCAGTAGTGGTGCCCAGTTGGGGCGATCGGGGACTTTGTCGCATTTGGGGTTGTTCTTGATTTTGGTTCCGTAGTCGGACCTTGATTGTATCTGGATGAATGTAATGTTATTTATGCTATTGTGTGATGTGGCGAGTGTAAGCCAACTATGTATCTCATTTCCTTATTCATTACATGGGTTGTTGTGAAGATTACCTCACTTGCAACATTGCTTACAATGCGGTTATGCCTCTAAGTCATGCTTCAACACGTGGGAGATATAGCCGCATCGTGGGCGTTACAAGTTGGTAATCAGAGCCATCCCCGACCTTAGGAGCCCCCTGCTTGATCAAATCGCTGGCGTTGTTGAGTCTAGAAAAATGTTTTGAGTCATTTAGGATTATATCTATTGGAGAGTAGGATTCTTTTTACTCCTCAGTCCCTTCGTCGCTCTGGTGAGGCATCCTGACGTAGAGTTTTGACTCTTCTCTTCTCAAATTTCAAAAAAAAATTAGGATCACGCGGGTATCTTGGAATCGTTCCAATGGTTTTGTGACGAGAACATTGTTCTTGGTGCCTCCTGACATTTAGGGGTTGTGGCAGTGTCCCGGGGAGTTGAGTTCCAAGGTGTGTCATCACAATTTTATCGTTGCAATTCTGGATTACCTGAGTTTTGGACGACATCAAAAATCTCCTTTATGCAGTTGTTGGTGAGATAACCTCGACACCACCCAGTACTGGGGCGGGAGTTCGGGAGTATTGCCATAACTCGTATAACGGATGCTTTTCAAAGGTTGAGGTAAATGATTTCCGAAGGTTTCTTGGTTATGTGTTGAAGGATGGATACAGCTGGATGTAGGAATTGCTAGCTTTGGGTGAGATATTATGCTTCTCCTGTATCCCCAACACCTGATTGCATAACCGGGGAAATTTCGGGAGTTTCATAGGTGGAAATTCATGTAGCTCTAGTATTTCTTCCGCGAATATTTGGTTTATGATTGGGTAATCCTCACCAAGTATTTGTTCTTGTCCGTACCTTGTTGTTTTATTCTTCCACCTCTATCTAAGTGGCTTCTCAATTGATGGAAGTGTGACCATTTCAATCGGAATGCATTCATTCATTTTGTTCGGATGTAAGATTATATGTTGCAATTTAGATCCATTTGTTTCAGCTTGAATATATGTCTGTCAAGATTCTAACGGATGTCACCCTCTTCAGGATGGCTCCTCCTACGCGTTCGAATCCTGAACTGCCACCACCACCTCCACATCCGGAGGCATGACAAGCTGTGATGGCCGCTACCAATGCCAACACGCAGCTGATCATGCAACTTTTGCAAGAGCGGAACCAAGGGAATCAAGGCCATGGCAACAATCAGAATCAGTTTGCTTCACTCAACCAGTTTCTCGCTAACCAGCCAAAGACCTTCAACAACTGTGTTGAGGAAACAGGCGCTGATGATTGGATCGTGGATTTCTGCAAGCATTTCGAGTGCAGCAACGTCATGCCTGAGGACTTTGTCAAGTTTGCCTCGTTCCAACTCAAAGACTAAGCTGCAGAATGGTTTCAGCAATACAAAGATTCTAGAGGAGGTCGTGTGATTACCTGGGATGAATTCCGTCAAGACTTCAGAGCTCACCACATTCCTCAGAGTGTTGTTGAGAACAAGCGTGAGGAGTTCCGCAATCTGAAGTAAGGCAGCTTGTTTGTTTACCAATATAACATCATGTTCCAGAAGCTCGCTCGTTTTGCTAAGAAGGACATCCCTGACGAGAAGAGCATGATTTATTAGTTCAGAGGTGGCCTCAGAGAAGATCTCCAACTAGCTCTCGTCCTTTTTGAGCCGCAGAAGTACGATGAGTTCTACAACATGGCACTGAAACAAGAGACTGCTCAACTCAAGTGCGATGCTTCCAAGAAACGAGTCAGGGATGCAACTCCTTCTTCCTCAACTCAAGTGGCAACTAAGCAGCAAAAGTATTGGTTGCCTCCTCCTCCTCCATTCCGCCAGCCTTATCAGCAGAAGAGCAAAGGTGGCAATGGATCTTCCCACACTCCCAACCCAAGCTTTCAGAACAAGACTTCGTCTCATGCTCCAAGATCAAGTGCTCCGTATCACCGTCCGCTTTCAGAGGTCACGTGCAACAAGTGTCAGCAGAAGGGTCACTATGCCAACAAATGCTTCAATCAAAGGCGTCTTCCTCCTCCTCCTGTGAGATCTGCAAGCACCGCAGTGGTCAAGCATAATCCCAAGCACGCCAAGGTCAACTTGATGAACGCAGCTCAGGCAGAGGACTCGTCAGATGTGATTATGGGTAACCTTCCTATTAACGATGTTCCTGCAAAAGTACTTTTTGGACACTGGTGCATCACATTTTTTCTTGTCATTCCCATTTGCATCTAAGCACAATGTTGACACTGAGGTTTTGCCTAAAGTCATGCAAGTTGATTCTCCCGGAAAGCTTATGACTTCTAGTTTGGTTGCTCCAGATGTTTCTATCATGTTGGGCGACTATAAATTTCTGTCCTCTCCAGTGGTCCTTGGTAACTCGGATATTGATCTTATTCTCGGAATGGATTGGCTTTCTAAGCACAAGGCTCACCTTGATTGTGCTGCCAGGCAGATTCAATTGACACATTCGTCTGAGGATGTAATCGTCTTTGCCGCTCATGATGATATCATTTGACTGTTTTCTCTCAATGAGAAGGGCGAGCTGGATGCCATTTCTCAAATTCTAGTCATTTGTGAATATCAAGACATCTTTCCAGAAGAGCTTCTAGGAATGCCTCCGCACCGGCCAGTTGAATTCGTCATCGATCTTGAGTCTGGCACGGAACCTGTTTGCAAACGTCCTTACAAGCTTGGACCTGAAGAGTTGAAGGAGCTGAAGAAGCAACTCGATATTCAAGAGCGTATGGGTCTCATCCGACCAAGTTCTTCTCCTTGGGGTTGTGGCATTATTTTTGTCAAGAAGAAGGATGGAACGGACCGACTTTGTGGTGACTACCGTCCATGGAACAAGAAGACCATAAAGAACAAGTACCCACTTCCCAACATCAATGAGCTTTTCGAACAACTCAAAGGTGCTCAAGTATTCTCCAAGCTTGATCTCCGTATGGGTTATCATCAGATTCGCATTCGTGAAGAAGACATCCCCAAGACAACATCCAGAACAAGCTATGGTTCATATGAATACACTATCATGTCTTTCGGCCTCGTCAATGCTCCTCCAACATTCTCTCGCATGATGAACTTCATCTTCAATGCCTACACAAATGACTTCGTCTTGGTCTACCTCGATGACATTTTGGTCTTTCCCAAGAACAAGGAGGATCATGCCAAGCATTTGAGATTGGTGCTGGATAAACTCAGAGAACATCAGTTCTATGCGAAGTTTTCAAAGTGCGAGTTTTGGCTCGATGAGGTTCTCTACCTTGGGCATATCATCTCCGCCAAGGGCATAGCTGTTAATCCTGAGAAGGTGTCTGCAATTGTGAATTGGAAACCACCTCTGAACGTGAAGCAACTCCGTAGCTTCCTTGGGCTCGCAAGCTATTGTCGAAGATTCGTTGAGAACTTCTCAAAGATCATGAAGCCTCCTTCCAACCTTCTCCAGAAGCATGTGAAGTATGTCTGGTCGCCTGAATGTGACATCGCTTTCAACACCCTCAAAGAGAAGTTAGTCATTGCTCTAGTTCTGACTCCTCCTGACAAATCCAAACCGTTCGAGGTCTTCTGTGATGCTTCCCTTCTAGGTCTCGGTGCAGTGTTGATGCAAGAGAAGAAAGTTGTGGCCTATACCTCTCACCAGTTGAAGCTCAACGAAAAGAACTACCCCACTCATGACCTCGAGTTGGCGGCAGTTGTCCATGCTCTTTTAACATGGAGACATCTCTTATTGGGAAGAAAAGTGGACATCTTCGATGATCATAAGAGTCTCAAGTACATCTTCACTCAGCCAGACCTCAACCTCAGGTAGACTCGTTGGGTCGAAATGATTCAAGAGTATAATCCGAGTATCGAATATACTCCAGGCAAGGACAATGTAATTGCTGACGCATTGAGCAGGAAGGCTTACTGCAATAGTCTAATTATCAAGCCTTACCAACCAGAGCTTTGTGAAGCTTTCCGCAAACTTAATCTTCAAGTTGTTCCTCAAGGATTTCTTGCCAACCTTCAAGTCTCTCCTACTTTGGAAAATCAGATTCGTGAGGCTCAACTTCTTGATGCTATGGTGAAGAAGGTGAAGATTGGGATTGCCAAGAGTCAACCCAAGTACAAGTGCTATCGCCTTGATGACAAGGATACTCTATTCTTCGAGGATCGCATTGTTGTTCCTAAAGGTGACCTTCATAAAGTCATTATGAACGAAGCTCACAATTCACTCCTCTCTATTCACCCTGGAAGTACAAAGATGTACCAGGACCTCAAGCAGTCGTATTGGTGGACTCGAATGAAGCGCGAGATTGCTCAGTTCGTGAATGAATGTGATGTCTGCAGAAGAGTGAAAGCAGAACACCAATGACCAGCTGGTCTCCTCCAACCTCTTGCCATTCCAGAATGGAAGTTTTACCACATTGAGATGGACTTCGTGACTGGATTTCCCAAGTCCAAGCGTGGCAATGATGCTATCTTCGTTGTCATCAAAGAATCTATCACAGCAGCTCAGTTGGTAGAGCTATATACCTCCAGGATTGTCTCTCTGCACGGCATTCCGTAGTTGATATCTTCAGATCGTGGCAGCATCTTCACCTCTAAGTTCTGGGATTCTTTTCAGAAGGCCATGGGCACCAACATTCGCTTCAGCACAGCCTTTCATCCTCAAACTAGTGGCCAAGTCGAGCGAGTCAATCAAATTCTTGAAGATATGCTCAGGGCATGTGTCATCTCTTTCAGTATGAAGTGAGAAGATTGTCTTCCATATGCCGTGTTCTCCTACAACAACAGCTTCCAAGCGAGTTCGGGCAAGTCCCCATTCGAGATTCTCTATGGCAGGAAGTGTCGTACTCCTCTAAACTGGTCAGAGACTGGTGAACGCCAACTTCTTGGAAATGACTTGATCACAGAGGCTGAAGAAATGTGCAAAGTCATTCGTGAAAATCTCAAAGCTGCGCAATCGAGCCAGAAGAGTTACTATGATAGCAAACATCGTGACTTGGCTTTCGAGATTGGAGATCATGTCTACCTCCGCGTCTCTCCAATGAAAGTACTCGTCGCTTCAGTATCAAAGGGAAGCTTTCCCCTAGATACATGGGTCCTTTCAAGATCATCGGCAAAAGAGGCGATCTCGCCTATCAACTTGAGCTTCCATCCAACTTTGCAAATGTGCACGATGTGTTTCACGTGTCTCAACTCTGCAAGTGTTTCAAGACTCCTGACCGCACCATCAACTTCGAAGAGATTGATCTCCAAGAAGACCTGTCTTATCATGAGAACCCAATTGCTATTCTTGAAGAAACTGAGCGCAAGACTCGCAACAAGTCTATCAAATTCCTGAAGGTCAAGTGGTCACATCATTCCGGTCGTGAAGCCACCTGGGAACGCGAGGACGACCTCCGTTCTGAATATCCGGAGTTCTTCCAGTCCTAGTTCTCTGGACGAGATCCTTTCGTAGTGGTGGAGTGTTGTAACACCCCGTATGTAACTTGCCATAATTGTATTCCAATTCTTGCCATTTCCGGCACTAAGTTATGTTATTTCCTCGTTGTCGGGTTTTTGTCTTCGTGTTGTTTTGTCTTTGTCATGCATCTCATATCATGTCATCATGTGCATCACATTTGCATACGTGTTCATCTCATGCATCCGAGCATTTTCCCCGTTGTCCGTTTTGCATTTCGGCGCTCCTATGTCCTCCGGTGCCCCTTTCTACCTCTTTTCGTGTGCGGGTATTAAACGTTCTCGGATTGGACCGAGACTTGCCAAGTGGCCTTGGTTTACTACCAGTAGACCGCCTGTCAAGTTTCGTGTCATTTGGACTTCGTTTGATACTCCAACGGTTAATCGAGGAGCCGAGAAGGCCACGTGTGTGTTGCAGCCCAACACCCCTCCAAAGTGGCCCAAAACCCACCTAAACCTCCTCCATATTCTAGATCGTTCGATCACGATCGCGTGGCCGAAAACCGTGCTCAATTTGGAGCCTCCTAGCTCCTCCTACCTATAAAAAGGCCCCTCTCCCCCGAAAATCCGGACGAAACCCTAACCTCCCCATCCCTCGCGCCGCCGGACAAAAGTTCGCCGGACGGACGTGTCCGGTCCACCCGCCAGCGCCACGTGGCATCGTCTAATTCATCGCCGCGCCGCCCCACTTCGCCGCCGACCGCGGGCCCGTGAAGCCCACAGCCGCCCCACGCGGCCCGCGCCGCCCGCGCCTCCCTCCGCCGCCGCGCCGCCGCTTCGCCCTCACCGCCCGCCGCTGCCTCGCCGCAAGCTCGCCGGCAACCGGCGCCCGCACCGCGCCGGTGACCACCGCCCGCACCGCGCCACTCCGCCCCGCTCCACCACCGCCGCCGGCGGCGCCGCCCCCGTCCTTCTCCGGCCCGGATCCGGCGTCGCCGGCCTCTCCTCCCTCGGATCCCTCCATCTTCGGCGACCTCGGGTACAACTCTGGCGAACCACGAACTCCGGCGAGATCCAGATTCAGATCCGTTTTCGAGGTTGACCCCGAGATATTTCTAACTCTCTAATTTTGTGTATTTTTCATCGCATCATAACTCTGCATCCATGGCTCCGTTTCGGGCGTGTAGCATATCGAATTGTTCATCTCGACGAGTACTTCATTTCATCTCATTGCATCATGTTCATTTGATCTCATCTTGATGCCCTAAATGCTGTTGCAAGAGTGCTAGTTTCTGTTAGTTTCAGATTCTTATCAGCAATTGCTCATTTTTCATTTTTGCCATGATTGATGTGTGCGTCCTATGAACTTGAACCCTACATGTGTTTTGAAGTATGCCATGCCATCTTTACAGGGGTGTATGCCATGTATTTTTGTGATCTCTGTGGTGACTAGCACAAGCATGCAAAGTAGCTCTCATAATGTTGCTGATTTCAGGGACTTAGAAATATTCTAAGCCTTTGCCTTGATTATATTTTTATGCCATGTATCCATGTTGCTACAGAGTGATCCATGCCTTTTTTGAGCATGACCAGTAAGGATGTTTTGTAGATATTTTGGTGCTCTATCCATCCATGTCTTTGTTTGCAATTATGGAGCACCCTAGCTTGACTCAATCGAGCTCTACTTTTGCTATAAAATGTTCCTGGCAGCATGTTTACGTGTTAAGCATTTTTGCCGAGGTTGTTGTAGTTGGTCCATGCATGCTATGTTGTTGTTCTTGCCATGTTTAGCTTCTATGCCATGTCTACTTGTTGGGTGTATGCTTAGTTTGTCATGCCATGCCTTGTGGTGAGTGCATCGGGCTCGTAAACATTCCTACTTAATATCTGTTTTGCCATGCTCCAGTTTTCTGCAAAGTCTGAACCTGTTAACAATAATTGCTATGTTCACATGGTTGCCATTGTATTTTATGACCCCTTTTGGCTTATGTTCAGTAAGGGACTTTTGTTGTATGCTTTGAGTAGCTTCATTCCATGCCTTGCTTTGCCATGATATGTTCCTGTAGCATGTTGTTATCTTGCTCTAAACATTTCTTCCTGATGTTAAATTCTTGTCATGTTATTTTCCCCAAGTCTGTAACCTGATAACTTTTGCACTTTTGCCATGCTTGTTTGAACCTGCTATTGAGTGAATTAGCCGTAGCTCAATGTTCATATTTTGTCAAGAATCCTGCGTGGATCCCTGCCATGTATTTTGTTGCTATGTTAGAGTGCTGTAGCATGTTGTTCTTTATGCATTTAGATGGCCTTGTGCTGTTAATCGCAGATCGGTGCCATATTTGTTTTGCTTGCCATTTGCAAACCGTGCATCCGATTCTGGTGATCTTTATATCAATTTCGACCAAAATGAACTCCTCTTTTCAGTGGCACTCTTGGTTTTCTAATTTGAGGCCGGGTTCAATCTTTCCTTTCAGAAGCATGCATATGCATCGCATATCACATCCCGCATATCATGACATGTTTCGCATCATGTTGTTTGTGCATTGCATGTGGTTGATTGTGTCTCCCTTTGCTTGTGTTCTTGCTTTGGGTAGAGCCGAGAGACGAGTACGTGATCGAGGAGCCCATTGAGTACGCTTACGAGGATCAAGCTAACATCAACTCGGAGAACTTTGCAGGCAAGATGACCATACCCTCGAAATCACTTCTATCTTTGCTTGCTAGATGCTCGCTCTTTTGCTATGCCTATGCTACGATACCTACCACTTGCTTATCATGCCTCCCACATTGCCATGTCAAACCACTAACCCACCTTGTCCTAGCAAACCGTTGTATTGGCTATGTTACCGCTTTGCTCAGCCCCTCTTATAGCGTTGCTAGTTGCAGGTGAAGATTGGAGGTTGTTCCTTGTTGCAACATGTTTATTGTTGGGATATCATTATCATATCTTGTCTACTTTAATGCATCTATACACTTGCTAAAGGGTGGAAGGCTCGGCCTTATGCCTGGTGTTTTGTTCCACTCTTGCCACCCTAGTTTCCGTCATACCGTTATTATGTTCCTTGATTTTGCGTTCTTTACACGTTTGTGTTATAATGGGAACCCCTTGACAGTTCGCCTTGAATAAAACTCCTCCAGCAATGCCCAACCTTGGTTTTATCATTTGCCACCTAGCCTATTTTCCCCTTGGGTTTCCGGAGCCCGAGGTTCATCTTTATTTAAACCCCCCCGGGCCAGTGCTCCTCTGAGTGTTGGTCCGAACCGAGTAGACTGCGGGGCCACCTCGGGGCAACTTGAGAGTTGGTTTTACTCGTAGGATGTCTCATCTGAGTGTGCCCCGAGAACGAGATATGTGCAGCTCCTATCGGGATTTGTCGGCACATTCGGGCGGCTTTGCTGGTTTAGTTTTACCATTGTCGAGATATCTTGTAACCGGGATTCCGAGTCTGATCGGATTGTCTTGGGAGAAGGAATATCCTTTGTTGACCATGAGAGCTTGTGATGGGCTAAGTTAGGACTCCCCTACAGGGATTTGAACTTTCGAAAGCCGTGCCTGCGGTTATGGGTAGATGGGAATTTGTTAATGTCCGGTTGTAGATAACTTTAAGCTTAACTTAATTAAAATGAATCAACAGAGTGTGTGGCCGTGATGGTCTCTTTTCGGCGGAGTCCGGGAAGAGAACACGGTCTCGAGTTATGTTTGAACATAGGTTGTTCTAGGATCACTTCTTGATCATAGTTTCTTGACCGTGCCTTTGCCTTCTCTTCTCGCTCTCTCTTTCGTATGTTAGCCACCATATATGCTAGTCACTTGCTGCGGCTCCACCTCATACCTTTTACCCTTCCTATAAGCTTAAATAGTCTTGATCGCGAGGGTGTGAGATTGCTGAGTCCCCATAACTCACAGATTCCTTCCAAAACCAGATGCAGGGACCGATGATACCGCTCCAGGAGATTCGACTGAGCTCAAGAGGGAGTTCGATGAGGACTCATGATGATACTACGTTTCCTTTCCAGACGATCAGTAGTGGTGCCTAGTTGGGGCGATCGAGGACTTTGTTGCATTTGGGGTTGTTCTTGAATTTGGTTCCGTAGTCGTACCTTGATTGTATCTGGATGAATGTAATGTTATTTATGCTATTGTGTGACGTGGCGAGTGTAAGCCAACTATGTATCTCTTTTCCTTATTCATTACATGGGTTGTTGTGAAGATTACCTCACTTGCGACATTGCTTACAATGCGGTTATGCCTCTAAGTCGTGCTTCGACACGTGGGAGATATAGCCGCATCGTGGGCGTTACAGAACCATTATGTGATGAAGTCAGAGCATGATTTATTTATTGATTTTCTTCCTTATGAGTGGCGGTCGGGGATGAGCGATGGTCTTTCCTACCAATCTATCCCCTAGGAGCATGCGCGTAATACTTTGTTTCGATAACTAATTGATTTTTGCAATAAGTATGTGAGTTCTTTATGACTAATGTTGAGTCCATGGATTATACGCACTCTCACCCTTCCACCATTGCTAGCCTCTCTAATATCGCGCAACTTTCGCCGGTGTCATACACCCACCATATACCTTCCTCAAAACAGCCACCATACCTACCTATTATGGCATTTGCATAGCCATTCCGAGATATATTGCCATGTAACTTTCCACCGTTCCGTTATTATGACACGCTTCATCATTGTCATATTTCTTGCATGATCATGTAGTTGACATCGTATTTGTGGCAAAGCCACCATTCATAATTCTTCATACATGTCACTCATGCATCATTGCACATCCCGGTACACCGCCGAAGGCACTCACATAGAGTCATATTTTGTTCTAAGTATTGAGTTGTAATTCTTGAGTTGTAAGAAATTAAAGTGTGACGATCATCATTATTAGAGCATTGTCCCAAGTGAGGAAAGGATGATGGAGACTATGATTCCCTCACAAGTCGGGATGAGACTCCGAACGAAAAAAAAGAGAAAATAGGCCAAAAAAAGAAAGAAGGCCCAAATAAAAAAATGAGAGAAAAAGAGAGAAGGGACAATGCTACTATCCTTTTTCCACACTTGTGCTTCAAAGAGAAAATAGGCGACATGGCGGTGCATCCGGTGCCTCCCCTCAACCATGATTTCCTTGCCATTGCCGAGGTCAACAGACATGTTCCACACCATCAGAAAGCATCTCTAAGGGAGGTAATCACTGGTCTGTTGCATGAATCACATTTCTTCCCTTCTGAAGTAGATGATCACCCCCTGGGCATTGCTATCTTTGGGTTTGCCAATCCTCTAGTAAGAGATAACATTGTGGGAACAACCTTTGAGATTGATGCTAAGGTTGAAGGAGATATGAACACTATCGTTTCTTTTGTGCCACATGATGAAGCTCTGAATATGAGGCTCACCACCTATGGCCCCGCAGTTTGGATCTTGTACGTAGGCTTCCCCTATGATTACCAGACTTACCATTACCTGCATAGATCTATGGACAACTTCAGTAGTCTGATTCATTGGCATAATCCTAGAGGTGACAGAAAATTTGTTCTGGTCCGTGTTAAAGTCATTAATCTCTGCCTTGTTCCAAAGAGTTTAGTAATCCGTCAGTTGGGAGGCGATAGGCACTGTTGGACTGTTCGCGTCACCATGCTGCGCAACAGTGACTGGAACGTGCACCTACCAGAAGTTCCACCTGCAGGAGAAGATCCTCCCCCTGATAATGGCATTCCACATCCATTGTACGGTGATGCACTTACTGCTGAGCAATTGTACCAGATGCAGCTCAATAACTGGACTGTGCAGCAGGGGGCTGCCAACAATGCTGCTGCTACAAACAATGTTGAAGGTCCTCAGAATGTGGAAGTGGAATTGCAACCAAACTGGGGTGAATGGCCTCCTTCGCCTTCGCACACTCCCCCGGCTTTGTATAACTTTCAGGAATGGTTAGCCAATGAAGGATTGCAGGTTAATGATGGTATCCTCCCGTCTAATAACCTCCAAGACAGCCCTGCTGCAGCCTGGAACGACTCCATTTCCATCCAGAGTAGCTCGGCCACTAGTTCTGACTCTGAAACTATGGTGCTTGTCCCAGTCACCATTCTACATGCCTTACAGCGCAGCAGCTCCATGGTCTTTAGTCCTGCTCCCTCTCAGGAGTTGGCAGTCAGTAACAGCCCCGCTGAGATTTTCTCTGGCCCTCCAATGGCTCTGCAACACCTTCAGTTAAACATTCAGGTTTCAAATGCTGGCATCAATATTAGCTTCGCTGCGGATTCTGAAATGCTCAGCTCAATGCATCTGAATGAGCCCCTGTCATATGTGCCTATTACAAATTTCTTGTCTAGCAGGATCATGCCCACACTAGCCACCTTTGGGCCCTGGGCACATGGCTATGGTATTAAGCCTGCAAGTCTGAATATTGAGTTAGTGGTGACCAACACTGAAGATGGACAGTTAGAGGCTTCTGCTACTGTCACCTCCTTTGATGCTGCAGGTACTTATGGCACTTCCACGCACCTTTGGTCTCTTGCTGATACGGAAGCTCCAAATGTTCAGGCCAACACTGTCGCTATTACTGAGCTCAATGATGATCTGGTGGCACCTTCTGATGAATTAGTGCTGACTGGTTCAGATTTGGTGCCTGGGGCCTCCTCTGCTGGAGTGTCTAAGGGCAAGCATGGTAAAAACAAAGCCCCAATCTCTGTCATGCAGGTTCGCCGCAGCAACCGCTCGAACAAATACGACGGCTTCAAGGTGCCTCTCATCTCTGATAGCAAGGCCAAGACCTCCAAAGTTAAGCCAAGAGTGATCCCAAATATGGCCTCTGCAGTTGTCATAACTGAATTATCTGACGACCACGATGCTGAAGTGCCCCCACCACTTCTATCCAGGAGATACAACAGATTGGATCCACTCGGTGTGCCATTCCCCCTGAAGAACTCACTGAAGAGGTGCTTCTCGCTGACCAGGAGGGTGGCCCATCCAATGCTTAATTTTGTCTTGTTTCGTATCTAGCTTTTAAATGGTACTTCTTTCGAACTGGAATGTGCTTTCTTGGAACATCAGGGGCCTAAACTCTGACCCTAAGCTTTTGGCCTTATCGAACGCTGTTTCCTCTAGTGGCTGTGCCGTGATTTGCTTGCAAGAAACCAAAAAGCCCTCTTTTGATAATATGCTCCTTAAGTCTTGCTGTCCTAAAAGATTTGATAAATATGCCTATATTCCCTCTCAAGGAGCCTCTGGAGGTATTGCAACCATTTGGAACAGCTCTATTTTCACAGGTACGGTACTTATAGAGGAAGAATTTGCTCTAGTAATTAAATTCAAATCCACACAATCGGCCCAAGAATGGACCCTAGTGAACATTTATGGAGCCTGTCAAGGCGATCTCAGAGTGGATTACACAAATTGGCTTCTGAATTTAAACATCCCTTCTTCTGAAGATTGGCTCCTAATGGGTGATTTTAATTACATACGAAGTCCTTCTAATCGCAATAAACCAGGTGGTAACATTAATGACATGATCACATTCAATGACTTTATAAGGTCTCAGGGGCTTATTGAACTACCAATTAAAGGCAAGGCATACACATGGAGTAACATGCAACAACAACCTTTACTTGAACAATTGGATTGGTTTCTAACTTCCACTAATTGGACTATCACATATCCAAAGACTTTGGTAAAACCCCTCGGGAAGCCAGTCTCTGATCACATTCCCTGTGTAGTGACCATTGAAACTACTATTCCAAAAAGTAACATATTCAGGTTCGAATCCTTCTGGGTGCAACACCCGGGGTTTATGGAGCTGGTTTCAGAGGTTTGAAATAGACCAGTTAACTCTACAAATGCTGCCACTGTGCTCTGCCGCAAATTTAAAATGCTAAGATATGAACTCAAGCACTGGAGTAAAAGGATATCTAAACTTAGCGTTGCAATCGAAAATTCAAACTCCACTCTGGCAGATCTAGATGCTCGAGAAAATAAAAGGGTTTTGACAATTCCAGAATGCAACTTTAGGACAATCCTTAAAAAACACATTCTTCGTCTGTTAAACTATCAGCAGCAATACTGGAAGAAAAGATGCACAATTCGATGGGTTCAGTTTGGTGATGAGGACCCTAAATTTCTCAAAGCCCTTGCTTCTGAAAGGTATAGAAGGAATAATATAACCAATCTTCGCCACGACAATGGCACATATGTGGAAGACCATGCTGGTAAATAGGCCCTTATTTACCATACATACAAGAACAGGCTGGGCTCCTCTCGAGGCTAGTCTATGAAATTTGATCTCCCTAATATCATCAAACGATCAGATGACTTGGACCTGCTTACTGCTCCTTTCTCCAAACAAGAAATCGATGGTGTTGTGAAAGAAATGCCGGCTGATAGAGCTCCAGGCCCCGATGGATTCACGGGTCACTTCATTAAATCTTGCTGGCACATAATTAAAGAAGATTTCTACAATCTTTGTGAACAGTTTCATGAAGGGACCATCAACCTGGAAAGTATAAATGAGGGTTTCATCACACTAATTCCAAAAGTCCCCTCGCCTGAGACCCTCAATGACTTTCGGCCTATCACATTACTAAATTGTTGTCTCAAAATAATCACCAAAATTTTGGCCAATCGACTGCAAAAGATCATCCTCAAGCTGGTTCATCGCAATCAATACGGTTTCATCAAGCGAAGAACTATACAAGACTGCCTTGCTTGGGCATTCGAGTACATCCATCAATGCCAAGTGTCCAAGAAGGAAATAATTCTACTCAAACTTGATTTCGCCAAGGCATTTGACACAATTGAACATGGTGCTATGCTTGAGATTATGAGGCATATGGGATTCAATGACAAGTGGCTTTCATGGATCAGTTCTATCTTTTCTTCTGGTAAATCCTCTGTGCTTCTAAATGGTGTTCCAGGCAGACAATTCCACTGCAAAAGTGGTGTTCGGCAAGGAGACCCCTTGTCCCCACTCCTTTTTGTTATTGCAGCCAATCTCCTTCAAGCTGCAATTAATGACCACTTCCGACAAGGGAAGATCCGCCTGCCCTTTGAAAGACAACGACAGCTTGATTACCCTGTTATTCAATATGCGGATGACACAATAATTATCATGCTAGCATGTCCAGCTCAAGCACATACTATGAAAGGGATCCTTAATGATTTCGCCACTTCCATTGGTCTTAAGATAAATTTCCATAAGTCCACACTCATACCGATGAACTGTGACGATACCCTTACAATGAACTTGCTGACATCTTTGAATGCAAAGTTGGCACAATGCCTTTCACTTACCTAGGTCTTCCCTTGGGGACTGGTAAACCCTCTGTCCAAGATCTAATGCCGATGGTATGCTCTGTGGAAAGAAGATTATCCTCTACTCTATCCATGATGTCGTATGGGGCCAAACTTTCCCTGCTAAACACTGTCATCACCTCGCTCATCATCTTTGCTCTATGCACACTCAAATTTCCTCCAAAAATCTTGGACCTACTGGATAAGCTTCGGCGAAGATGTCTTTGGACAAAAAAGACGGAGCGGGGGGAGAAATGCAACTCTTTGGTTGCCTGGGATAGGATTTGTCGCCCAAAAGAAAGTGGAGGCCTCGGGATCATCAATTTAAAACTTCAAAGTGACGCTCTTCTCCTGAAATATTTGCACAAATTCTATAATCAGCATGACCTCCCATGGGTTGATCTCGTTTGGTCCACATACTACACAAACAAGATTCCGCATGCTTCTGATTCATGTGGCTCTTTTTGGTGGAGGGATGTCCTCCAACTAACTCCAATCTATCGTGGCATCTCCAGAGTTGAGATTAACCGTGGTGATAAAATACTCATGTGGAAAGATCTCTGGCTTGATCAACCCCTAGCAGACTCACACCCGCGGGTCTTTTCGTTTGCCAATAATGAGGATGTCTCAGTCCAAAATTTTCTGTGCATCTCTTCCTTAGATGAGGCGTTTCAACTACCCCTCTCCATTGAGGCCCATGCAGAAGTTCGTGACATCCAGCATCTTGTGGCCAATATTGTCTTAAATGATGACCCGACCACTAGAGACTTCTGGTCTTATTCCTGGGGCTCTATAGAATATACTGCACGAAGATTTTATAAGTTCTGCTTCAGGGATGTCAAAGCTCGCAAGACATACCATTGGCTGTGGAAATCCAAAGTTATAATCAAGATAAAAGTTTTTGGTTGGCTTCTCCTCTTAGATTGCCTCAATACAAGAGAAATGCTCAAGAGAAGACACTATAATGTGGGAGATGACCTAACCTGCCTCCTTTGCGGGCAAATAGAAGAAGATGTGGACCACATGATCCTGAACTGCCCGTTCAGCAAGTACTGTTGGTCAAAACTTGGGATGAACCCCGAACATCATACCACTCGACTGACATGGTTGGAAACAGCAAAACGTAATTGGCACAAACCCATGTTCATGGAGGCCTTTCTACAAGCATCTTGGAGTATATGGAAGGAGAGGAATGACAAGCTTTTCAGAAATATCAGCCCCTCCTACAATTCCTGGCTAACTAGATTCAAAACAGATTTTGGCTTACTTCAGTATAGAATGAAAGATACCATGACGGATTTCATCCTCCTACTCCTCGACTCTCTACCTTCTGACTAGTTTTATTTTCTAGTTTTTTCTTCCCCCAATAACCACAAAGTGGTAAGGGGTGCTCTATGTAAATCTCTTGTACAAGGTACTATGTAAATTTTGAAAATTAATATATCACAGTGGGAGCCTCTCCCACTGTCACAGGTTTCAAAAAAAGGAGCACCATGATCTTCATGATAGAGAGTCTCCTATGTTATCACTTTCATATACTAGTGGGAATTTTTCATTATAGAACTTGGCTTGTATATTCCAATGATGGGCTTCCTCAAAATGCCCTAGGTCTTCATGAGCAAGCAAGTTGGATGCATACCCACTTAGTTTCTTTTGTTGAGCTTTCATATACTTATAGTTCTAGTGCATCCGTTGCATGGCAATCCCTACACACTCACATTGATATCCATTAATGGGCATGTCCATAGCCCGTTGATACGCCTTGTTGATGTGAGACTATCTTCTCCTTTTTGTCTTCTCCACAACCACCATTCTATTCCACATATAGTGCTATATCCATGGCTCACGCTCATATATTGTGTGAAGATTGAAAGTTTGAGAACATCAAAAGTATGAAACAATTGCTTGGTTTGTCATCAGGGTTGTGCATGATTTAAATATTTTGTGTGGTGAAGATAGAGCATAGGGATAACTTTCTTTGGCCATGTTATTTTGAGAAGACATGATTGCTTAGTTAGTATGCTTGAAGTATTATTATTTCTATGTCAATATTAAACTTTTATCTTGAATCTTTCGGATCTGAACATTCATGCCACAATAAAGAAAAAATTACATTGAGAAATATGTTAGAAAGCATTCCACATCAAAAATTCTTCTTTTATCATTTACCTACTCGAGGACGAGCATGAATTAAGCTTGGGGATGCTTGATACGTCTCCAACGTATCTATAATTTTTGATTGCTCCATGCTATTATATTATCTATTTTGGATGTTAATGGGATTTATTTTACACTTTTATATCATTTTTGGGACTAACCTACTAACCGGAGGCCCAGCCCAAATTGTTGTTTTTTTGCCTATTTTAGGGTTTCGAAGAAAAGGAATATCAAACAAAGTCCAAACGGAATGAAACCTTCGGGAACATGATTTTCTCAACAAACGTGATCCAGGAGACTTGGAGTGTGCGTCAAGAAACGATCGAGGAGGGCACGAGGCAGGGGGCGCGCCTACCCCCCTGGGCGCGCCCTCCACCCTCGTGGGCCCCTCATTGCTCCACCGACGTACTTCTTCCTCCTATATAAGTCCACGTACCCCCCAAACATCCAGGAGCACCATGAAAACCTAATTCCACCGCCGCACCCTTCTGTACCCGAGAGATCCCATCTTGGGGCCTTTTCCGGAGCTCCGCCGGAGGGGGCATTGATCACGAAGGGCCTCTACATCAACTCCATGGCCTCTCCGGTGATGTGTGAGTAGTTTATTTCAGACCTACGGGTCCATAGTTATTAGTTAGATGGCTTCTTCTCTCTCTTTGGATCTCAATACAAAGTTCTCCTCGATCTTCTTGGAGATCTATTTGATGTAATATTGTTTTGCAGTGTGTTTGTCGAGATCCGATCAATTGTGGGTTTATGATCTAGTTTATCTATGAACAATATTTGATTCTCCTCTGAATTCTTTTATGTATGATTGGTTTATCCTTGCAAGTCTCTTCGAATTATCAGTTTGGTTTAGCCTACTAGATTGATCTTTCTTGCAATGGGAGAAGTGCTTAGCTTTGGGTTCAATCTTGCGGTGTCCTTTCCTAGTGACAGCAGGGGCAGCAAGGCACATATTGTATTGTTGCCATAGAGGATAAAAAGATGGGGTTTATACCATATTGCATGATTTTATCCCTCTACATCATGTCATCTTCCTTAAAGCATTACTCCGTTCTTATGAACTTAATACTCTAGATGCATGCTGGATAGCGGTCGATGTGTGGAGTAATAGTAGTAGATGCAGAATCGTTTTGGTCTACTTGTTGTGGACATGATGCCTATATACATGATCATACCTAGATATTCTCATAACTATGCTCAATTCTATCAATTGCTCGACAGTAATTCGTTTACCCACTGTAATACTTATGCTCTTGAGAGAAACCACTAGTGAAACCTATGGCCCCCAGGTCTATCTTCCATCATATCAATCTTCCAATACTTAGTTATTTCTTTTGCCTTTTATTTTACTTTGCATCTTTATCATAAAAATACCAAAAATATTATCTTATCACATCTATTAGATCTCACTCTCGTAAGTGACCGTGAAGGGATTGAGAACCCCTTTATCACGTTGGTTGCGAGGTTCTTATTTGTTTGTGTAGGTGAGAGGGACTTGAGCGTGATCTCCTACTGGATTGATACCTTGGTTCTCAAAAACTAAGGTAAATACTTATGCTACTTTGCTGCATCACCCTTTCCTCTTCAAGGGAAAACCAACGCAATGCTCAAGAGGTAGCAGGGTGGTTCACCTCTTGCCTCACGGTGCTCAATGACTTGTTCCCACCAAATGAGGACATAGTCTTGGAACTCAAGGGATGCCATCGCGATCTTCTTCTCTTCCTCATAGTTGTGCAAATGAAAGATCGTGTTGAGCTTCAATGCCCATGAAAGGTACTCTTCGGGATCATTGCTTCCATTAAACTTGGGCATGGTGAACTTTAGCTTGCCGTATTGTTGCTCTTCATTGTGTTGGGGTCGAGGGTGATGACGTCCTTGACAAGGAGGATTGTCTTCCTCAACTTGCTCTTGTCTTGGAGGATTTCCATTGTCTTCTTGCTCTTGGTGAACTTGGGGTTCTTGGCGAGGAGGTCGTGGAACTTGACAATGCACTCGAGCTTGATAGTTCCTCTCTTAAACTTCTTCGCATAGCGCATCTCAGTGCTCATGATTTTGCCGGTTGCACGTGGCTACGGCTCGACTTGAATCTCGAAGGGCACATTGCACCTCAAGTGCTTGAGCTTCTCGCAATTGTTGTTCTTGACGTTGTGCCTCGGCATCTTGTGCATCTTGGTGTAGACGCGCTCGCTCTTCCTCTTCTTGATGGCGTTGGCATTGCCGTTCTTGTGCTTGCGCAAAAGTAGCTTGGTTTTGATGATGTTGTTGTTCTTGAGAGTCTTTGTCATGTAGAGGGCTGCGATTTGCTTGACGATCTTGGTGCGCGTCATGTCTAAGAGTATTCGATGTCAGTGTACTTGAGTCGGAGATGGTGTAGTCGGAGTGTCGACTTGAGCAGCTCCGTCTTGAGGAGGACGGAGTGGAATAAGAGCGGTTGAGCAACAAAGCATGGATCTCGTCCATTCTTGCGTCATTCTCTTGCTTGTGGTCGTCAAGCTTGTTGTCGAAATAGTTTCTTGTATGTTGCTCGAAGAGTCGCAAGTCGGTGGTGAGGTTGTCGATGCATTCACTCATTGCTTGTTGCTCTTGATGCAAATCACGTTGTGCACCAAAGAAGTGGCTCTTTGTGACGTAGGAAGACATGTCGTCGTCTTGCTCGATGAAGAGTGGGTTGGTAGAAGTACTTGGCCTATCCATCATTCCATACAAATATGTGAGTGGGAGAAGAGAAGAACTTATACCAAATGTGCGTTGACCGATGTTGAAGATGGATCAATGATCACTCAAATGTGGAACAAGGAAATAGCACAATTGGTACCAATTCTTGTCGGTTTCTCATACCTACACAAGTAAAATCTTATGGTGGAGCTCGGTTAGGATGGTGGCACAAAATTTGATGCAATTGTTAGCGAGCCTCAAAAATGTTGGAAAAGATTCACAAATTTGCAAATGCAACAAGTAGACCAATAGCAAGATATGGTACACGGGAACTCACACACGGATAGATAAATGGGGTCGTGCAACCAAGGAATGATCCAAGGGATCCACGAAAATGCTCTTGTTGCACAACACTAGAGAGACGCTAGCGCGATTGCACAATAGGCGGATACGAGACTTGTGCACAACCTACTAAGCAAAAATGCAACAACTTCTATCCCAAGTATGCTCTATGTATGGTATTCCGATGATATGATCCAAGATGATCTAGTATGACAATCTTAATGTAGTATGATGCTATGGTTCTTGCTTATAAGCTCTTTCATTATCTTTCCTTTTGCTTAAAAGTTTGTTTGGCTCTTTCTCTTTTGAGCTCTTTTCTCATGCAAAACTTCAAGAACCAAGATAGCAATTGTGTATGCTTATGACAACCTTGTGACACAAGATATGATACCAAGATATGCACCACGATGGTATGGTGTGTATGCAATGGGAGCTATGATCACTAATGTGCACAAGTAACATTGCCGGCAATACTCAAAGGCTAATCTCGATAGGAAAGGTACGCAAAATGGTCTATGGGTTTATCAATGCAATGGAAAAAATGTACAATGATGATATATCACGATACCAAGATGATACTCAAAATGGTCATCATTGATGACGAGTCCGTGGCGAAGATGAGCGGCGGTGATGTCGATGTCGAACCGTTCCTAGTTAACCGAAACATCCTAGGAAACGATGAACCACAACTCAAATTCACAAAACCAAATGTGTCAAAATTTGCCGAAGTGCGGAGCGGGTAAGCGATGGTGAATGCGAAAAGCGATGGTGGTTTGCAAGTGTGTATGCGGAATGTGGATGATATGGTGGAGGACCTAAGCAAAGATGTCAAAATGACAAAATTTTGATGGTGTCAAATTGTGTTGTAACCTATCTATGTGGATGGGGGGTGTCAATAGCTATCCAACGAGCTAACGAACGCGGAAATCCGAGTCCGGATGTGAAAGTTATGGTCAAAACAGTCAATCAGCCGGGGCTAAAACAGGGAGGGGCAGTTGTATCGCTTGCTAGGATGGTTGTACCGCTCCTGGAGCGTCCTGGAGTTCTAGAATTGGCTGGCAGAAGTATCAGGTTATGGGGCAGCGGTTGTACCGCCTTGGGGGCCGGTTGTACTGCTGTTGTCGGGAATATTTTCTCAGATCTGGATCGGGGATGAATGTGGGGCGGAAATGGATGATTTCAGGGGCCAAGTTGCGGAGATTTCGTGGATGGAAGGTGGGGAAATTTGTGGGGAAGCTAGATCTACCTGCTACACACGAAATCTATGGATCAAATCCAACAAAACTTCATCTCACAAAAATTTGGGGCTATTTTTTGGTGGAGATTTTCGAATTTAGGATGAAAACAACAAAAGAAGGCTAGAAAATGGTGGGGGAGACTCCAAATTCATGATCAACGTGGCTCATGGTACCAAGATGATGTAGGGTGGAACCCTATACGGCCAATCTTTCATGAAAGGGGCGGATCCCACGAAGAACACGCGGGGAAACACGAGGGAAACACGAGAGAATCACTCAAACCAAAAAGAACGATCACACATATTCTAGATCCTCGAAACACAATGAGATACAAGATCCGAATCCAACAAAGGATGATACATAGGATAACCGGTTCTTCTCCGTGAGGAGGCCTTGATGTATTCCCGTTAGGGGTCTTGAATCCAAGTGGATCTTCTCCGAAGAGGTGTGGATCCCTCGCGATGGAGTAGATCCGGATGGATGAGCGAAACTCTATCTCACATATTAGCTAACACAACGCTAACCCTAGTACGGAGCTAAGGGACAAGTATATATAGTCCAAGGGGTAAGTTGGGGATACATGGGGTGAAACCCCTCTCACCGCGCACAGGCAGGGCGGTAGTACCGGTCATGGGGGCGGTTGTACCGTTGGGCACTCATGTACTGGTTCCTGGAGGTGTTTCCGGATGTGCTCAGCGCTTGTACCGGTGCTTGGGGCGGTTGTACCAGTCTGGAGGCTGTTACGGGGATAAACTGGTGTTGTACCAGCCTTGCACCGCTCGATCATAGAAGCTTGGCCGGTAGTTGAGCGGTTGTACCGGTACTTCTGGGCTGGGCAGATTCTATTCATGCTCTTGATGTCCATCTTGCACCGTAACTTATCCTTGGTTGCCTCCTTGGTACCTCATTCGTGATAGCTCTTGCACGAGCTCTTGTCATTGGTCCCAGTGGTGTCATGGGAGATGTAGGTAGGTCCATGGGGATGACCTTGGGATGCTCCGCATCACTATGGCCCCCGGGTCTATTTTCCATCATATAAGTTTCCGATCTATAATTTTAGTTTCCGATTTACTTTCTTTGCAATCTTTTAATTTCTGATCTATAAACGAAAAATACCAAAAATGTTACTTTACCGTTCATCCATCTATATCAGATCTCACTTTGCAAATAACCGTGAAGGGATTGACAACCCCTTTGTCACGTTGGGTGCAAGTTGGTGTTTGTTTGTGCAGGTATTCGGTGGCTTGTGCGTTGTCCCCTACTGGATTGATAACTTGGTTCTCAAAAGCTGAAGGAAATACTTACTCTACTTTGCTGCACCACCTTTTCTCTTCAAGGAAAAAACCTACTCAAGCTCAAGAGGTAGCAGGAACAATTTCTGGCGCTGTTGCCGGGGAGATCTATGCCAAGCCAAGACATACCAAGTACCCGTCACAAACTCTCATCCCTCGCATTACATTATTTTCCATCCGCCTCTCATTTTCCTCTCCCCCACTTCTAAAATGATTTTCGAAAAGATTTGCCTTTTCTTAGCCCCTCTTCTGTTCGTCTTCTTCATTTACTCTTTGTTCGCTTGTGCGTTAGATCTTTTATCCTGCCATCATGGCTAGTCCTCCCATCCTTGTTAGCACTCCCGATAATGAGGTCCTCAACTTCAAACAAAGGGAAGGAGAAAATTTAAAAGATGCTTGGTATAGAATTTGCAATGCTCAAAATAGATCTACTCAAAAGCAATCTACTGTCATTCTTCTTCGTAATTTTTATGTGGGCATTACTCCTTGGAATAGATATGTTCTAGATACCATTACCGGAGGAAATTTCTTGGGGAGCCATACTTTTGATTCTTATAATGCCATGATAGATTTGCTAGGCCCCCACCTCTTTTGATTAATGGAACTGTTTTAACCTTGGAGCATGTGATGCAAAGACTTGATATTATTGAGAATAAAATTGCTACTGTAGAGTTGATTGAAAATTTGGATAAAAACATTCATAATCATATTACTCAATATGGATCTAAAGTAGGAGTTACTTTAAAGAATCTTAGGGAAAAGGAACCCATAGTTAATGAAAACATAGATCAAGATTCTACTAGAATTGGCAAACTAGAAGATATTATTACCAACCTGGGTTCCGCTTTTTCCTCCATTAAAACTACTCCAAATCTTCCTCCTACTAAAATTGCCAAGTTTACTTATGTTCCTAAGAATAAGGGTGAAACTTCTAGTAAGGAAAATGAAGATCTCAAAACAATAAGTGTTCATCCCAAATTTTTCGATATTATTAAGGAACCAATTGCTACAAGTGAATTTCTTGATTTATTGCCTATGAGTTTGATCATTAACAAAATTAAAGAACCTCCTAAGGGTTATAGGTGTGAGATTGAAGAATTGCATGCCAAAGATGATAATACTTAGATCTATTCGTGTTTTTATGCCTAGCTAGGGGCGTTAAACAATAGCGCTTGTTGGGAGGCAACCCAATTTTATTTTTTGTCCTTGCTTTTTAGGTCCTATTTTGCATTAAATAATTTATCTAGCCTCTGGTTAGAGGTAGTTTTTATGTTTTAATAAGCGTTTGTTTCAAGTAAGGCCTTTGGGATAGCTTACGGTGATAGTTGATTTGATCTTGCTGAAAAATAGAAACTTTTGCGCTCAGGAGATTAGTTTTCGTTTTTAGTAGAAGCGCGATAAAATACCGATTCTTTTTGCAAAAGATTAATAAACAAATTTCTTAGGTCGTGCTAATTTTTTAGGATTTGTGGAGTTATAGAAATATTCGAAATCTCCAGATTTCTCCAAACTGTTCTCTTTTTGACCGATTCTGTTTTTCACGTGTTGTTTGCTTATTTTGATGCATCTATGGATAGTATCGGGGGGTATGAACCATGGAAAAGTTGGAATACAGTAGATATTATACCTATATAAATAAAGAATGAGTTCACAACAGTACCAAAAGTGGTGATTTATTTCTTATACTAATGGAGCTTATGAGATTTTCTGTTGAGTTTTTGTTGTGAACTTTTCAAGTTTTGGTTAAGGATTTGAGGGACTATGGAATAAGGAGTGGAAGGAGCCTAAGCTTGGGGATTCCCAAGGCACCTCAAGGTAATATTCAAGGACAACCAAGAGCCTAAGATTGGGGATGCCCCGGAAGGCATCCCCTCTTTCGTCTTCGTCTATCGGTAACTTTACTTGAGGCTATATGTTTATTCACCACATGATATGTGTTTTGCTTGGAGCATCTTGTATGATTTGAGTCTTTGCTTTTTAGTTTGCCACAATCATCCTTGCTTCACACACCATTTGAGAGAGACGTGCATGAATCGTGATTTATTAGAATACTCTATGTGCTTCACTTATATCTTTTGAGCTAGGCAAATTTGCTCTAGTGCTTCACTTATATCTTTTTAGAGCAAGGCGGTGGTTTTATTTTATAGAAATTGATGAAATCTCGCACTTCACTTACATTATATTGAGAGTATTTAAAAACATCATGGTAATTTGCTTTGGTTATAAAATTAGTCCTAATATGATAGGCATCCAAGAGGGATATAATAAAAACTTTCATATAAAGTGCATTGAATACTATGAGAAGTTTGATTCCTTATGATTGTTTTGAGATATAAAGATGGTGATACTAGAGTCATGCTAGTGAGTAGTTGTGAATTTGAGAAATACTTGTGTTAAAGTTTGTGATCCCATAGCATGCACGTATGGTGAACCATTATGTGATGAAGTCGGAGCATTATCTATATATTGATTGTCTTCCTTATGAGTGGCGGTCGGGGACAAGCGATGGTATTTCCCTACCAATCTGACCCCCTAGGAGCATGCGTGTAGTACTATGTTTCGATGACTAATAGATTTTTGCAATAAGTATGTTAGTTCTTTATGACTAATGTTGAGTCCATGGAATATACACACTGTCATCTTTCCGCCATTGCTAGCCTCTCTTGTACCGTGCAAATTTCGCCGGTACCATAAAACCACCATATACCTTCCTCAAAACAGCCACCATACCTACCTATTATGGCATTTCCATAGCCATTCTGAGATATATTGCGATGGTTCCGTTTATATGAAACACTCCATCATTGTCATATTGGTTTGCATGATCTGTAGTTGACATCGTATTTGTGGCAAAGCCATCGTTCATAATTCTTTCATACATGTCACTCTTGATTCATTGCACATCCCGGTACACCGGCAGACACATTCATATAGAGTCATATTTTGTTTTAAGTATCGAGTTGTAATTGTTGAGTTGTAATTAAGTAAATGAAAGTGTGATGATCTTTATTATTAGAGCATTATCCCATGTGAGGAAAGGATGATGGAGACTATGATTCCCCCACAAGTCGGGATGAGACTCCAGACGGAAAAAAGAGGCCAAAAAATGAGAGAAGGCCCAAAAAATGAGAGAAAAGAGACAAGGGGCAATGCTACTATCCTTTTACCACACTTGTGCTTCAAATTAGCCCCATGATCTTCATGATAGAGAGTCTCCTATGTTGTCACTTTCATATACTAGCGGGAATTTTCATTATAGAACTTGGCTTGTATATTCCAATGATGGGCTTCCTCAAATTGCCCTAGGTCTTCGTGAGCAAGCGAGTTGGATGCACACCCACTTAGTTTTATTTTTGAGCTTTCATAAACTTATAGCTCTAGTGCATCTGTTGCATGACAATCCCTACTCACTTACATTGATATCTATTGATGGGCATCTCCATAGCCCGTTGATATGCCTAGTTGATGTGAGACTATCTCCTTCTTTTTTTCTTCTCCACAACCACCCTCTATACCACCCATAGTGTTATGTCAATGGCTCACGCTCATGTATTGCGTGAAAGTTGAAAAAGTTTGAGAATATCAAAAGTATGAAACAATTTCTTGGCTTGTCATCAGGGTTGTGCATAATTTAAATATTTTCTGTGATGAAGATGGAGCATAGCCAGACTATATGATTTTGTAGGGATAAGCTTTCTTTGGCCATGTTATTTTGAGAAGACATAATTATTTTGTTAGTATGCTTGAAGTATTATTGTCTTTATGTCAATATTAAACTTTTGTTTTGAATCATACGGATCTGAGCATTCATGCCATAATAAAGGGATTTACATTGATAAATATGTTAGATAGAATTCCACATCAAAAATTCTGTTTTTATCATTTACCTACTCAAGGACGAGCAGGAATTAAGCTTGGGGATGCTTGATACTTCTCCAACGTATCTATAATTTTTGATTGTTCCATGCTATTATGTTATCTGTTTTGAATGTTTTATATGCATTAATATGATATTTTATATGATTTTTGGGACTAACCTATTAACCGAGAGCCCAGTGCCAGTTCCTGTTGTTTTTCCTTGTTTTAGAGTTTCGCAGAAAAGGAATACCAAACGGAATCCAAATGGAATGAAACTTTCGCGATGATTTTTCTTGGACCAGAAGACATTCAGAGGTCTTGGAGTACACGTCGGGGAAGCCACGAGGCACCCACAAGGACGGAGGGCGCGGCCCCACCCTTGTGGGCCCCTTGTGACTCCACCGACCTATTTCTTCCGCCTATATATTCTCAAATACCCCAAAACCTTCCAGGGGAGCCACGAAACCACTTTCCCACCGCCACAACGTTCTGTACCCATGAGATCCCATCTAGGGGCCTTTTTTGGCGTCCTGCCGGAAGGGGATTTGATCACAGAGGGCCTCTACATCAACACCATTGCCTCTCCGATGAAGCGTGAGTAGTTTACCACAGACCTACGGGTCCATAGCTAGTAGCTAGATGGCTTCTTCTCTCTCTTTGATTCTCAATACCATGTTCTCCTCGATGTTCTTGGAGATCTATTCGATGTAATACTTTTTGCGGTGTGTTTGCCGAGATCCGATGAATTGTGGATTTATGATCAACTTATCTATGAATATTATTTTAATCTCCTCTGAATTCTTTTATGCATGATTTGATATCTTTGCAATTCTCTTCGAACTATCGATTTGGTTTGGCCAACTAGATTGGTTTTTCTTGCAATGGGAGAAGTGCTTAGCTTTGGGTTCAATCTTGCGGTGCTCGATCCTAGTGACAGAAGCGGAACTGACACGTATTGTATTTTTGCCATCAAGGATAACAAGATGGGGTTTTCATCATATTGCTTGACTTTATCCCGCTACATCATGCCATCTTACTTAATGCGTTACTCTGTTCTTATGAACTAAATACTTTAGATGCAGGCATGAGTCGGGCGATGTGTGGAGTAATAGTAGTAGGTGCAGAATCGTTTCGGTCTACTTGACATGGACATGATGCCTATATTCATGATCATTGCCTTAGATACCATCATAACTTTGCAATTTTCTATCAATTGCTCGGCAGTAATTTGTTCAGCCACCATAATATTTTCTATGTTGAGAGAAGCCTCTAGTGAAACCTATGGCCCCGAGTCTATTTTCATCATATAAGTTTCCGATCTATAATTTTAGTTTCTGATTTACTTTCTTTGCAATCTTTATTTTCTGATCTATAAACCAAAAATATTACTTTACCTTTATCCATCTATATCGGATCTCACTTTGCAAATAACCGTGAAGGGATTGACAACCCCTTTGTTGCGTTGGGTGCAAGTTGGTGTTTGTTAGTGCAGGTATTCGGTGGATTGTGCGTTGTTTCCTACTGGATTGATACCTTGGTTCTCAAAAGCTGAGGGAAATACTTACTCTACTTTGCTGCATCACCGTTTCCTCTTCAAGGGAAAACCAACGCAAGCTCAAGATGTAGCAAATATCACACGCTGAAATATAAGACATAGATGCTACTATTAAACTTGCTAATAGAGACACTATCACACCACTTGGGATTGTTAGAGATGTTGAAGTCTTATGTGGGAAGATAAAATATACTACTAATTTTCTTGTTCTTGGTTCCCCACAAGATGACTTCTGTCCCATTATCTTTGGTAGACCTTTCTTGAGGACTGTTAATGCTACTATAGATTGTCATAAACAAATAGTCAGTGTTAGCTTTGGTGATGAGTATCGTGAATTTAATTTCTCCAAGTTTAATAGGCAACCTCATAAGAAAGAATTACCTAGTAAGGATGAAATAATTGGTCTTGCTTCTATTGTGATGACCCATACGTATAGGCGATCTATCCTAGTCCTTTCGATAAGTAAGAGTGTCGAACCCAACTAGGAGCAGAAGGAAATGACAAGCGGTTTTCAGCAAGGTATTCTCTGCAAGCACTGAAATTATCGGTAACAGATAGTTGTGTGATAAGATAATTCGTAACGGGTAACAAGTAACAAAAGTAAACAAGGTGCAGCAAGGTGGCCCAATCCTTTTTGTAGCAAAGAAAAAGCCTGGACGAACTCTTATATAAAGCAAAGCGCTCCCTAGGACACATGGGAATTACTGTCAAGCTAGTTTTCATCATGCTCATATGATTCACGTTTGTTGCTTTGATAATTTGATATGTGGGCGGACCGGTGCTTGGGTGCTGCACTTCCTTGGACAAGCCTCCCATTTATGATTAACCCCTCTTGCAAGAATCCGCAACTATGAAAGAAGAATTAAGGTAAACCTAACCATAGCATGAAACATATGGATCCAAATCAGCCCCTTACGAAACAACACACAAACTAGGGTTTAAGCTTCTGTCACTCTAGCAACCCATTGGTACGTCTTCGTCGTATCTATAATTTTTGATTGTTCCATGCCAATATTATACAAGTTTCATATACTTTTGGCAACTTTTTATACTATTTTTGGGACTAACATATTGATCCAGTGCCCAGTGTCAGTTCCTGTTTGTTGCATGTTTTTTGTTTCGCA
Organism: Triticum urartu; assembly: GCF_056163025.1. Taxonomy (NCBI): domain Eukaryota; kingdom Viridiplantae; phylum Streptophyta; class Magnoliopsida; order Poales; family Poaceae; genus Triticum; species Triticum urartu. The sequence continues at coordinate 431,945,763 of NC_141879.1, forward strand.
GAAAATCCATACCAAACGGATTCCAAACGGGATAAAAACTGACGGAGATTTTTTTGGAATATATGTGAATTTTGGGAAGTGGAATCAACGCGAGACGATGCTAGAGGGGCCCATGAGGCAGGGGGTACGCCCCTGACCCTCGTGGACACCTCGTAAGGCGGTTGTTGCCCTTCTTTTGCCGCAAGAAAGCTAATATCTAGATAAAAATCGTGTTCAAATTTCAATCCAACCGGAGTTAAGGATATCCGGGAATATAAGAAACGGTGAAAGGCCAGATCTGGGAGCGCGGAAACAGAAAGAAACATAGAGAGACAGAGAGACATATCCAATCTTGGAGGGGCTCTCGCCCCTCCCATGCCATGGAGAACAAGGACCAGAGGGTAAACCCTTCTCCCATCTAGGGGGAAGGTCAAGGAAGAAGAAGAAGAAGAAGAATAAGGGGGGCTCTCTCCCAGTGGCGCCGGAACGCCGTCGGGGTCATCATCATCACCGCAATCTACACCAACAACTTCACCACTCCCGTCACAAACTCTTCCCCCTCTATGCAGCGGTGTAACCCCTCTTTTACCCATTGTAATCTCTACTTAAACATGGTGCTCAATGCTATATATCATTTCCCAATGATGTATGGCTATCCTATAATGTTTCAGTAGATCTGTTTTGTCCTATGGGTTAATTGATGATAGTGATTGGTTTGAGTTGCATGTTTTATTATTGGTGCTGTCCTATGGTGCTCTCTGTGTCGCGCAAGCGTGAGGGATCCCCTCTGTAGGGTTTACAATATGTTCATGATTTGCTTATGGTGGGTGGCGTGAGTGATAGAAACACAGACCCGAGTAAGTAGGTTGTTTGCATATGGGAATAAAGAGGACTTGATACTTTAATGCTATGGTTGGGTTTTACCTTAATGATCTTTAGTAGTTGCAGATGCTTGCTAGAGTTCCAATCATAAGTGCATATGATCCAAGAAGAGAAAGTATGTTAGCTTATGCCTCTCCCTCAAATAAAATTACAATAATGATTACCGGTCTAGTTATCGATTGCCTAGGGACAAATAACTTTCTTGTGTGACAACAAGCTCTCTACTAAAACTAACTTTGTTGTGTCTTCATCTAAACAGACCCTACTTTTTATTTACACGCTCTTTATTATCTTGCAAATCTATCCAACAACACCTACAAAGTATTTCTAGTTTCATACTTGTTCTAGGTAAAGCGAACGTTAAGCGTGCGTAGAGTTGTATCGGTGGTCGATAGAACTTCAGGGAATATTTGTTCTATCTTTAGCTCCTCGTTAGGTTCGACACTCTTACTTATCAAAATAGGCTACAATTGATCCCCTATACTTGTGGGTTATCAAGACCTTTTTCTGGCGCCGTTGCCGGGGAGTTATAGCGTGGGGTGAATATTCTCATGTGTGCTTGTTTGCTTTATCACTGAGTAATTTTTATTTGCTATTCTAAGTTGTTCTCTATCTTTAGTTATGGATATGGAACACGAAATACCCAAAAAAATAGGTTTACTTGCTACTCATGGAGATGGGGAACCTCCTAAAACCCTCGATGCTCATTATGTGAAAGATATTATGTACTACTTTGATAATCCTGAGAAAACCCCATTCAACTTTATAATGGGAGTAACGTTGGACCAACGTGAATACTTTAGGGATTATCGCTTGACTCAAAAAGGGAAACTATTATGGGATCAAATTTATATGTTGCATTGGTATGCTCGGCAACTATACTTGAGATATGATTATACTTGTTGCTCTAGGATGAAAGCTCCACACCTTCCCTTTTCATGTGAATTTAATGATGATGAAACCTTGGCTTCTTATGCTAATTAATGGTATATATGATTATTATGATGTGGAACAAATAGAAGAATTCGTTGCTTTTATGGGTGCTTATGAAATTGAATCTTTGTTTAAAGAGTTTGAAGATTTTGATGATTCAGTTTATAGACCTAAAAATTTAGCTTTCCTTAAATATTGCTATGAGAATTATAAATACAATTATGATATTGATGAATTTATTGAGAAAGTCTCTGCTGTCCGAGAAGAGACTAATATTTTGCAGGAGTCTATGAAAGAAGAAATTGATGAAACTGTGAGCTCATTGGATGAAAAAGATGATGAGGAGAGCGAAGAACAAAAGGAGGAAGAGCATATTAGCTACCCGTGCCCACCTTCTAATGAGAGTAACTCTTCAACTCATACATTGTTTAATTTCCCTTCGTGCTTACCGAAGGATGATTGCTATGATGATTGTTATGATCTCGTTGATTCTTTTGAAATATCCCTTTTTGATGATGCTTGCTATCCTTGTGGCCAAGATGCCAATATGAATTATGCTTATGGAGATGAACTTGCTATAGTTCCTTATGTTAAACATGAAATTGTTGCTATTGCACCCACGCATGATAGTCATATTATCTTTTTGAATTCTCCCGACTACACTATATCGGAGAAGTTTGCCCTTATTAAGGATTATATTGATGGGTTGCGTTTCACTACTACACATGATGATTTTGATAGATATATATGCATGTGCTTGCTGCTCCTACTTTCAATTATTATGAGAGAGGAACTACATCTCTGCCTCTCTGTGTTTCCAATATGATAAAATTGCAAGAAACTTCTTATACTATGCATTGGCCTTTACTATGTGTGCATGAAATGTTCTTTTATGACATGCCGATGCATAGGAAGAGAGTTAGACTTCATTCTTGCATGATATATGTTACTTTGTGCTCACTACTAAATCACAAATCATTGTTAATTAAAATTGGCTTTGATATACCTTGGGATCCGGGTGGATTCATTACTTGAGCACTATATGCCTAGCTTAATGACTTTAAAGAAAGCGCTGCCAGGGAGACAACCCGAAGTTTTAGAGGATAATTTATTTATGTTGAGTGCTTTTATATTGTTTAAAAACAAAAATAAAATAAAGAGGGGAACCCAAAACTTTTCAAAAAGGAAAGTGAAAGTGAGAGAGACAAGCATTGTTGAAGTGGGGGAGGTCCTTGAACTTTGTTCATGCTCACGGAAACTTTGTGAATCTTGATTACAGAAACTTTTCAACAAAATAATTATACCCTTGTATAATTCCATTGTATTATAAAAATAATGTGCCAAGATTTGCCTTTAGGATGTTTACATTGCTTGTTGGTTTGTGCGGTGCAGAACAGAAACTTTGGCTGTAGTGCGTGATTTTACATTTTTTTTACTGGAACGTCAAATGGTTCTGAAACTTTTTGCACTGTCTTTATATATTTATTTTATTTTTCCTAATTTTTTCAGAATTTTTGGAGTACCAGAAGTATGGTGAATGTTCAGATTACTACAGACTGTCCTGTTTAAGACAGATTCTGTTTTTATTGCATAGTTTGCTTGTTTTGATGAAACTATCAATTTCTATCAGTGGATTAAGCCATGGAAAAGATATATTACTGTAGCTACAATGAAAAAAATATTAATTGGTTTGCAATTGTACTTAGATTAGTGATTTGCTTTATTATACTAATGGCTCTTACCAAACTTTCTGTTAAGTTTTGTGTTATTGAAGTTTTCAAGTTTTGGGAGAGATCACGATGGATGAAGGAATAAGGAATGGCAAGAGCCTAAGCTTGGGGATGCCCGAGGCACCCCAAGGTAATATTCTTGGACTCCCAAGCAACCAAGCTTGGGGATGCCCCGGAAGGCATCCCCTCTTTCTTCTAACGATCATCAGTAATTTTACTTGGAGCTATATTTTTATTCGTCACATGATATGCGTAAATCTTGGAGCGTATTTTGCATTTAGTTTTCACTTTTATTTGATGCACCATGCTGGTATGAGATTGTCCTTGGTTGATTTATAGAATGCTCATTGCACTTCACTTATATCTTTTGAGTATGGCTTTATAGAATGCTTCATGTGCTTCACTTATATCTTTTGAAGTTTGGATTGCCTATTTCTCTTCACATAGAAAACCGCCATTTGTAGAATGCTCTTTTGGTTCACTTATATTTGTTAGAGCATGGGCATATATTTTGTAGAAAGGATTAAACTCTCTTGCTTTACTTATATCTATTTAGAGAGATGACAGGAACTGGTCATTCACATGGTTATTCATAAAATCCTACATAAAACTTGTAGATCACTGGATATGATATGTTTGATTCCTTGCAATAGTTTTGCGATATGAAGATGGTAATATTAGAGTCATGCTAGTGGGTAGTTGTGGATTATAGAAATACTTTTGTTAAAGTTTGTGATTCCCGTAGCATGCACGTATGGTGAACCGTTATGTGATGAAGTTGGAGCATGAGGTATTTATTGATTGTCTTCCTTATGAGTGGCGGTTGGGGACGAGCGATGGTCTTTTCCTACCAATATATCCCCCTAGGAGCATGCGCGTAGTACTTTGTTTCGATGACTAATAGATTTTTGCAATGAGTATGTGAGTTCTTTATGACTAATGTTGAGTCCATGGATTATACACACTCTCACCCTTCCATCATTGCTAGCCTCTTTTGTACCATGCATTACCCTTTCTCACCTCGAGAGTTGGTGCAAACTTCGCCGGTGCATCCAAACCCCGTGATACGATACACTCTATCACACATAGGCCTCCTTATATCTTCCTCAAAACAGCCACCATACCTACCTATTATGGCATTTCCATAGCCATTCCGAGATATATTGCCATGCAACTTCCACCATCATCATATACATGACTTGAGCATTTATTGTCATATTGCTTTGCATGATCGTAAGATAGCTAGCATGATGTTTTCATGGCTTATCTGTTTTTTGATGTCATTGCTACGCTAGATCATTGCACATCCCGGTACTCCGCTGGAGGCATTCATACAAAGTCATACCTTTGTTCTAGTATCGAGTTGTAATATTGAGTTGTAAGTAAACAAAAGTGTGATGATCATCATTATTAGAACATTGTCCCATGTGAGGTTATCAAAATAAAAGAGGCCAAAGAAGCCCACAAAAAAATACAAAAATACAAAAAAAATGAGAGAAAAAGAGAGAAGGGGCAATGTTACTATCCTTTTACCACACTTGTGCTTCAGAGTAGCACCATGTTCTTCATATAGAGAGTCTCTTGAGTTATCACTTTCATATACTAGTGGGAATTGTCATTATAGAACTTGGCTTGTATATTCCGATGATGGGCTTCCTCAAGTGCTCGAGGTCTTCATGAGAAAGCAAGTTGGATGCACACCCACTTAGTTTCCAGTTTGAGCTTTCATACACTTATAGCTCTTCGTGCATCCGTTGCATGGCAATCCCTACTCCTCACATTGACATCAATCGATGGGCATCTCCATAGCCCGTTGATTAGCCGTGTTGATGTGAGACTTTCTCCTTTTTGTCTTCTCCACACAACCACCACCATCATATTCTATTCCACCCATAGTGCTATGTCCATGGCTCACGCTCATGTTTTGCGTGAAAGTTGAAAAGGTTTGAGAACGTCAAAAGTATGAAACAATTGCTTGGCTTGTCATAGGGGTTGTGCATGATTTGAATATTTTGTGTGGTGAAGATGGAGCATAGTGAGACCACATGATTTTGTAGGGATAAATTTCTTTGGCCATGTTATTTTGAAAAGACATGATTGCTTTATTAGTATGCTTGAAGTATTATTGTCTTAATGTCAAATGATATACTATTGCTTTGAATCACTCGTGTCTTAATATTCATGCCATGATGAGATTACATGATCAAGATTATGCTAGGTAGCATTCCACATCAAATATTATCTTTTTTATCATTTACCTACTCGAGGACGAGCAGGAATTACCCATCATCTACTTATTACTTTCCAATGCCTTCCCCTAGGCCCAAATCATGTTGAAGTGTCATGTAGTCGATGTTCACATAACACCACTAGAGGAAAGACAACATACATCTCATCAAAATATCGAACGAATACCAAATTCACATGATTACTTATAACAAGACTTCTCCCATGTCCTAGGGAACAAACGTAACTACTCACAAAGCATATTCGTGTTCCTAATTAGAGGAGTATTAATTATCATTAAGGATCTGAACATATGATCTTCCACCAAATAAACCAACTAGCATCAACTACAAGGAGTAATCACACTACTAGCAACCCACAGGTACCAATCTGAGGTTTTGAGACAAAGATCGGATACAAGAGATGAACTAGGGTTTGAGAGGAGATGGTGCTGGTGAAGATGTTGATGGAGATTGACCCCCTCTCGATGAGAGGATCATTGGTGATGATTATGGCTTCGATTTCCCCCTCCCAGAGGGAAGTTTCCCTGGCAGAACAGTTCCGCCGGAGCCCTAGATTGGTTCTGCCCAAGTTCCACCTCGAGACGGCGGCGCTTCGTACCGAAAGATTCCTTCTGATTTTTTCCAGGTCAAAACACAACATATAGCAGAAGATGGGCATCGAGGGCATGCCAGGTGGCCCACAAGACCGAAGGGCGCGCCCAGTGGGGTAGGGCGCGCCCTCCACCTTTGTGGATGGCAGGTGGCCCCCCTCTGGTGCTCTCTTCTTCCAATATTTTTTATATATTCCAAAAATATTCTCTGTGAAGTTTCAAGACTGCTGGAGTTGTGCAGAAGAGGTCTTTAATATTTGCTCCTTTTCCAGTCCAGAATTCTAGCTGCCGACATTCTCCCTCTTCATGTAAACCTTACAAAATAAGAGAGAAAAGGCATAAGTATTGTGCTATAATGTGTAATAATTGCCCATAATGCAATAAATATCAATATAAAAGCATGATGCAAAATGGACGTATGAACTCCCCCAAGCTTAGACGTCGCTTGTCCTCAAGCGAAAGCCGAAATCGAAAAATATGTCCACATGTTTAGAGATAGAGGTGTCGATAAAATAAAATATGGACATGAGGGCATCATGATCATCTTTAGAACAACAACATATGTTGTCATATAATTTCTTATGCTAAATTAACAATTCATTCACAAGGTAAAGTATGAATCATAAACTTCATTGAAAACTAACAAACTATGGTCTTAGTCATTGAGGCAATTGCAATTTATCATAACATCATAAAGAGTCAACATAAGAGCTGATACGTCTCCAACGTATCTATAATTTTTGATTGTTCCATGCTATTATATTATCCATCTTGAATGTTTTATATGCATTTATATGCAATTTTATATGATTTTTGGGACTGACCTATTAACCTAGAGCTCAGTGCCACTTTCTGTTTTTCCTTGTTTTTGAGTTTTACAGAAAAGGAATACCAAACGGAGTCCAATTGACGTGCATATTTTTGATGACTTTTTATGGACCAATTTAAGCCCCCTGATAACCCACAAGTATAGGTGATCAATCATAGCCTCTTTCGATAAGTAAGAGTGTCGAACCCAACGAGGAGCTAAAGGTAGAACACATATTTCCTCAAGTTCTATCGACCACCGATACATCTCTACGCACGCTTAACGTTCGCTTTACCCAGAACAAGTATGAAACTAGAAGTACTTTGTAGGTGTTTTTTGATAGGTTTGCATGATAATAAAGAGCGCATAAATAAAAACTAGGGGCTGTTTTAGGTAAAGAAGCAATAACTTTAGTATAGCGAGTGTGGAAAAGTGGTGGTAGGAGTTGTGAAATTGTCCGTAAGCAATTGACTACGTTACTAGACCGATAGCAAGTTTTATGTGGGAGAGGCCACTTCTAGCATGTCATTCCTGACTTGGAATTCTATGCACTAATGATTGGAACTATTAGCAAGCATCTGCAACTACTAACGTTCATTAAGGTAAAACCCAACCATAGCATTAAGATATATTTGTCCCCCTTCAATCCCATATGCATCAATTTCTATGCTAGGTTGAAGCTTCTGTCACTCTTGCCCTCCAATACATAGTCCTATCAACATACAACTAACCCTATAGTGTGATCCATGTGCGCGCTCATATGATGGGCACCAAAGGACAGGAACATAACCACAAGCAAACTAAATCAATCATAGCAATTCACCAATTACCGATTGGACAACGAAAATCTACTCAGACATCATAGGATGGAAACACATTGATGTCTACTACACAACCTTTTTCTTGTAGACATTGTTGGGCCTCCAAGTGCAGAGGTTTGTAGGACATTAGCAAATTTCCCTCAAGTGGATGACCTAAGGTTTATCAATCCGTAGGAGGTGTAGGATGAAGATGGTCTCTCTCAAGCAACCCTGCAACCAAATAACAAGAGTCTCTTGTGTCCCCAACACACCCAATATAATAATAAATTGTATAGGTGCACTAGTTCGGCGAAGAGATGGTGATACAAGTGCAATATGGATGGTAGATAAAGGTATTAGTAATCTGAAAATATAAAAACAGCAAGGTAACTAATGATAAAAGTGAGCGTAAATGGTATTGCAATGCTAGAAAACAAGGCCTAGGGTTCATACTTTCACTAGTGCAAGTACTCTCAACAATAATAACATAATTGGATCACATAACTATCCCTCAACATGCAACAAAGAGTCACTCCAAAGTCACTAATAGCGGAGAACAAACGAAGAGATTATGGTAGGGTATGAAACCACCTCAAAGTTATTCTTTCCAATCAATCCGTTGGGCTATTCCTATAAGTGTCCCAAACAGCCCTAGAGTTCATACTAGAATAACACCTTAAGACACAAATCAACCAAAACCCTAATGTCACCTAGATACTCCAATGTCACCTCAAGTATCTGTGGGTATGATTATACGATAAGCATCACACAATCTCAGATTCATCTATTCAACCAACACATAGAACCTCAAAGAGTGCCCCAAAATTCCTACCGGAGAATCACGACGAAAACGTGTGCCAACCCCTATGCATATGTTCATGCGCGGAACCCGCAAGTTGATCACCAAAACATACATCAAGTCAATCACGTGATATCCCATTGTCACCACAGATACGCACAACAAGACATACATCAAGTGTTCTCAAATCTTTATAGACTCAATCTGATAAGACAACTTCAAAGGGGAAACTCAATCCATGACAAGAGAGTAGAGGGGGAAGAAAACATCATAAGATCCAACTATAATAGCAAAGCTCGCGATACATCAAGATCGTATCACCTCAAGAACACGAGAGAGGGAGAGAGATCAAACACATAGCTACTGGTACATACCCTCAGTCCCGAGGGAGAACTACTCCCTCCTCGTCATGGAGAGCACCGGGATGATAAAGATGGCCACCGGAGAGGGATTCCCCCTCCGACAGGGTGCCGGAATGGGTCTAGATTGGCTTTCGGTGGCTACGGAGGCTTCTGGTGGTGGAACTCCCGATCTATTGTGCTCCTCGATTGTTTTAGGGTATATGGAGATATATAGGAGGAAGAAGTGCGTCAGGGGAGCCACGAGGGGCCCACGAGGGTGGAGGGCGCGCCCAGGGGGGTGGGCGCGCCCCCCTGCCTCGTGGCTTCCTCGTTGATCGCCTGACATGCACTCCAAGTCTTCTGCGCTTCTTCTGATCCAAAAATAAGTTACATGAAGTTTCAGGTCAATTGGACTCCGTTTGATTTTCCTTTTCTGCGATTGCTACCTCTTGAGCACTGCGTTGGTTTTCCCCGAAGAGGAAGGGATGATGCAGCAAAGTAGCGTAAGTATTTCCCTCAGTTTTTGAGAACCAAGGTATCAATCCAGTAGGAGGCTACGCGCCAGTCCCTCGCACCTGCACAAAACAAATAAATCCTCGCAACCAACGCGATAAGGGGTTGTTAATCCCTACACGGCCACTTACGAGAGTGAGATCTGATAGATATGATAAGATAATATTTTTGGTATTTTTGTGATAAAGATGCAAAGTAAAGTAAAAAGCAAAGGAAATAACTAAGTAGTAGGAGATTAATATGATGAAGATAGACCCGGGGGCCATAGGTTTCACTAGTGGCTTCTCTCGAGAGCATAAGTATTCTACGGTGGGTGAACAAATTACTGTTGAGCAATTGACAGAATTGAGCATAGTTATGAGAATATCTAGGCATGATCATGTATATAGGCGTCACGTCCGAGACAAGTAGACCGACTCCTGCCTGCATCTACTGCTATTACTCCACTCATCGACCGCTATCCAGCATGCATCTAGAGTATTAAGTTACAAACAGAGTAACGCCTTAAGCAAGATGACATGATGTAGAGGGATAAACTCATGCAATATGATGAAAACCCCATCTTATTATCCTTGATGGCAACAATACAATACGTGCCTTGCTGTCCCTACTGTCACTAGGAAAGGACACTGCAAGATTGAACCCAAAGCTAAGCACTTCTCCCATTGCAAGAAAGATCAATCTAGTAGGCCAAACCAAACTGATAATTCGAAGAGACTTGCAAAGATAACCAATCATACATAAAAGAATTCAGAGAAGATTCAAATATTGTTCATAGATAGACTTGATCACAAAACCACAATTCATCGGTCTCAACAAACACACCGCAAAAAGAAGATTACATCGAATAGTTCTCCACAAGAGAGGGGGAGAACATTGTATAGAGATCCAAAAAGAGAGAAGAAGCCATATAGCTACTAACTATGGACCCGTAGGTCCGAGGTGAACTACTCACATTTCATCGGAGGGGCTATGGTGTTGATTTCAAAGCCCTCCGTGATCGATGCCCCCTCCGACAGAGCTCCGGAACAGGCCCCAAGATGGGATCTCGTGGATACAGAAAGTTGCGGTGCTGGAATTAGGGTTTTGGCTCCGTATCTGATTGTTTGGGGGTACGTAGGTATATATAGGAGGAAGGAGTACGTCGGTGGAGCAACAGGGGGCCCACGAGGGTGGAGGGCGCGCCTGGGGGGGTAGGCGTGCCCCCTACTCGTGGCCTCCTCTTTTGTGTCTTGACGTAGGGTCCAAGTCTCCTGGGTCTTGTTTGTTGAGAAAATCACGTTCCCAAAGGTTTCGTTCCATTTGGACTCCGTTTGATATTCCTTTTCTTCGAAACCCTAAAACAGGCAAAAACAGGAATTCTGGGCTAGGCCTCCGGTTAATAGGTTAGTCCCAAAAATAATATAAAAGTGGATAATAAAGCCCAATAATGTCCAAAATAGTAGATAATATAGCATGGAGCAATCAAAAATTATAGATACGTTGGAGACGTATCAAGCATCCCCAAGCTTAATTCCTGCTCGTCCTCGACTAGGTAAATGATAAAAACAGAATTTTTGATGTGGAGTGCTACTTGGCAAAATTTTAATGTAATTCTTCTTAATTGTGGTATGAATATTCAGATCCGAAAGATTCAAGACAAAAGTTCATATTGACATAAAAATAATAATACATCAAGCATACTAACAAAGCAATTATGTCTTCTCGAAATAACATGGCCAAAGAAAGTTCATCCCTACAAAATCATATAGTTTAGTCATGCTCCATTTTCGTCACACAAGAATGCTCTCATCATGCACAACCCCGATGACAAGCCAAGCAATTGTTTCATACTTTAGTAATCTCAAACCTATAAACTTTCACGCAATATATGAGCGCGAGCCATGGACATAGCACTATGGGTGGAATAGAATATAATGAGGGGGGTTATGTGGAGAAGACAAAAAGGGGAAAGTCTCACATCAACGAGGCTAATCAATGGGCTTATGGAGATGCCCACCGATTGATGTTAATGCAAGGAGTAGGGATTGCCATGCAACGGATGCACTAGATCTATAAATGTATGAAAGCTCAACAAAAGAAACTAAGTGGGTGTGCATCCAACTTGCTTGCTCACGAAGACCTAGGGCACTTGAGGAGGCCCATTGTTGGAATATACAATCCAAGTTCTATAATGAAAAATTCCCACTAGTATATGAAAGTGACAAAACAAGAGATTCTCTATCATGAAGATTACGGTGCTACTTTGAAGCACAAGTGTGCTAAAGGATAGTAACATTGTCCCTTCTCTCTTTTTCTCTCATTTTTTGGGCCTTCTCCTTTTTTATGGCCTTTCTCATTCCCTTTTTTTTGGGCCTTCTCTTTTTTTATAATTCCTCACTTGGGACAATGCTCTATCAAATGATGATAATCACACTTCTATTTATTTACAACTCAATGATTACAACTCGATACTAGAACAAAGTATGACTCTATATGAATGCCTCCCGTGGTGTACCCGGATATGCAATGAACCAAGAGTGACATGTATGAAAGAATTATAAACGGTGGCTTTGCCACAAATACTATGTCAACTACATGATCATGCTAAGCAATATGACAATAGTGAATGTGTCATGATAAATGGAATGGTGGAAAGTTGCATGGCAATATATCTCGGAATGGGTATGGAAATGCCATAATAGGTAGGTATGGTGGCTGTTTTGAGGAAGATATAAGGAGGTTTATGTGTGAAAGAGCGTATCATATCACAGGGTTTTGACGCACCGGCGAAGTTTGCGCCAACTCTCAATGTGAGAAAGGGCAATGCACGGTACCGAAGAGGCTAGCAAGGATGGAAGGGTGAGAGTGCGTATAATCCATGGACTCAACATTAGTCATAAAGAACTCACATACTTATTGCAAAAATCTACAACTCCTCAAAAACCTCGGCACTACGCGCATGCTCCTAGGGGGATAGATTGGTAGGAAAAGACCATCGCTCGTCCCCGACCGCCACTCATAAGGAGGACAATCAAATAACACCTCATGTTTCAAATTTGTTACATAACATTTACCATACGTGCATGCTACGAGACTTGCAAACTTCAACACAAGCATTTCTCAATTTCACAACTACTCAACTAGCACGACTTTGATATTATTACCTCCGTATCTCAAAACAATCATCAAGCATCAAACTTCTCTTAGGATTCAAAACACTCATAAGAAAATTTTACTAATCTTGAATACCTAGCATATTAGGATTTTAAGCAAATTTTCATGCTATTTAAGACTCTCAAAATAATCTAAGTGAAGCAGGAGAGATCAATAGTTTCTATGAAACAAATCCACCACCGTGCTCTAAAAGATATAATTGAAGTACTAGAGCAAAACTATATAACTCAAAAGATATAAGCGAAGCACATAGAGTATTCTAAAAAATTCCAAATCGTGTATGGCTCTCTCAAAAGGTGTGTACAGAAAGGATGATTGTGGTAAACTAAAAATTAAAGACTCAAATCATACAGGACGCTCCAAGCAAAACACATATCATGTGGCGAATAAAAATATAGCTCCAAGTAAAGTTACCTATAGAAGTAGACGAAAGAGGGGATGCCTTCCGGGGCATCCCCAAGCTTTGGCTTTTAGGTGTCCTTAGATTATCTTGGGGGTGCCATGGGCATCCCCAAGCTTAGGCTCTTTCCACTCCTTGTTCCATAATCCATCAAATCTTTACCCAAAACTTGAAAACTTCACAACACAAAACTCAAAGTAGAAAATCTCGTGAGCTCCGTTAGCGAAAGAAAACAAAGGACCACTTCAAGGTAATGTAATGAACTCATTATTTATTTATATTGGTGTTAAACCTACTGTATTCCAACTTCTCTATGGTTTATAAACTATTTTACTAGCCATAGATTCATCAAAATAAGCAAACATCACACGAAAAACAGAATCTGTCAAAAACAGAACAGTCTGTAGTAATCTGTAGCTAGCACAAGATCTGGAACCCCAAAAATTCTAAAATAAATTGATGTACGTGAGGAATTTATATATTAATCATCTTCAAAAATAATTAACTAAATATCACTTTAAAAATAAAAATGGCAGTAGTTTTCGTGAGCGCTAAAGTTTCTGTTTTTTACAGCAAGTGTAACAAGACTTTCCCCAAGTCTTCCCAACGGTTCTACTTGGCACAAACACTAATTAAACAAAAAACACAACAAAAAGAGAGGCTAGATAAATTATTTATTAGTAAACAGGAGCAAAAAGCAAGGAATAAAAATAAAATTGGGTTGCCTCCCAACAAGCGCTATCGTTTAACGCCCCTAGCTAGGCATAACAAGCAAGGATAGATCTAGGTATTGCCATCTTTGGTAGGCAATCCATAAGTGGCTCTTATAATAGATTCATGAGGTAATTTGATTTTATTTCTAGGAAAGTGTTGCATGCCTTTCCTTAATGGAAATTGGAATCTAATATTTCCTTCCTTCATATCAATAATTGCGCCAATCGTTCTAAGGAAAGGTCTACCAAGAATAATAGGACATGAAGGATTGCAATCTATGTCAAGAACAATAAAATCTACGGGAACATAATTCCTATTTGCAACAATAATAACATCATTAATTCTTCCCATAGGTTTCTTAATAGTGGAATCCGCAAGGTGCAAGTTTAGAGAGCAATCATCAAAATCACGGAAACCTAACAAATCACATAAAGTCTTTGGAAATCATGGAAACACTAGCACCCAAATCACATAAAGCATAGCATTCATGATCTTTAATTTTAATTTTAATAGTTGGTTCCCACTCATCATAAAGTATTCTAGGGACAGAAACTTCCAATTCAAGTTTTTCTTCATAAGATTGCATCAAGGCATCAACGATATGTTTAATAAACGCTTTATTTTGACTATAAGCGTGAGTAGAATTTAGCAAAGATTGTAACAAGGAAATACAATCAATCAAGGAGCAATTTTCATAGTTAAATTCCTTGAAATCCATAATAGTGGGTTTAGCAACATCTAGGGTTTTAATTTCTTCAATCCCACTTTTATCAATTTTAGCATCAAGATCAAAAAATTCTGAATTCTTGGAACGCCTTCTAGGTAAAGGTGGATCATAATAAGTACCATCATTATCAAGATTCATATTGAAAAACAAAGATTTAATAGGGGACACATCAATAACTTTTAGATCTTCATCTTTATTTTCATAGGAACTAGAAGAACACGCTCTTATAAAGGCATCTTTCTTAGCACGCATCCTAGCAGTTCTTTCTTTGCACTCATCAATGGAAATTCTCATGGCTTTGAGAGACTCATTGATATCATGCTTAGGAGGAATAGATCTAAGTTTCAAAGAATCAACATCAAGAGAAATTCTATCAACGTTCCTAGCCAACTCATCAATCTTAAGCAATTTTTCTTCAATCAAAGCATTAAAATTATTTTCCAAAGTAATAAATTATTTAATATTAGATTCAAAATCAGAGGGCATATTATTATAATTTCCATAAGAATTGTTGTAGGAATTACCATAATTATTAGAGGGATTACTAGGATAAGGCCTAGGATTGAAATTTCCTCTATATGCGTTGTTACCAAAATTGTTCCTACCAACAAAATTCACATCCATAGATTCATTATTATTCTCAACCAAAGTAGACAAGGGCATAGCATTAGGATCAGAAGAAACACTCTTACTAGCAAATAATTTCATAAGTTCATCCATCTTTCCACTCAAAACATTAATTTCTTCTATCGCATGCACCTTTTTATTAGTAGATCTTTCAGTATGCCATTGAGACTAATTAACCATAATATTATCTAGGAGTTCAGTAGCTTATCCTAAAGTGATTTCCATAAAAGTGCCTCCCGTGGACGAATCTAAAAGATTTCTAGAAGCAAAATTCAATCCGGCATAAATTTTTTGTATAATCATCCACAAATTTAAGCCATGAGTAGGGCAATTACGTATCATTAGTTTCATTCTCTCCCAAGCTTGTGCAACATGTTCATGATCAAGTTGCTTAAAATTCATAATATCGTTTCTAAGAGAGATGATCTTAGCGGGAGGAAAATACTTAGAGATAAAAGCATCTTTGCATTTGTTCCATGAATCAATACTATTTTTAGGCAAAGACGAAAACCAAGCTTTAGCACGATCTCTAAGCGAAAAAGGAAATAGCTTCAATTTAAAAATATCATTATCCACATCTTTCTTATTTTGCATATCACACAAATCAACGAAGCTATTTAGATGGGTTGCGGCATCTTCACTAGGAAGGCCGGAAAACGTATCTTTCATGACAAGATTCAGCAAAGCAGTATTAATTTTGCAAGATTCAGCATCGGTAAGAGGAGCAATCGGAGTGCTAATAAAATCATTGTTGTTGGTATTGGTGAAGTCACACAATTTAGTGTTATCTTGAGCCATCGTGACAAGCAAGCAAACTAACACACAAGCAAACAAAAAGCAAGCAGGCAAAAAGAGGCAAATAGAGAAAGAGAGGGAGGATAGAGAGAGAGGGCGAATAAAACGGCAAGGATGAAGTGGGGGAGAGGAAAACGAGAGGCAAATGGCAAATAATGTAATGCGGGAGATAAGGGTATGTGATGGGTACTTGGTATATTGACTTTTGCATAGACCTCCCCGGCAACGGCGCCAAAAATCCTTCTTGCTACCTCTTGAGCACTTCGTTGCTTTTCCCCGAAGAGGTAGGGATGATGCAGCAAAGTAGCGTAAGTATTTCCCTTAGTTTTTAGAACCAAGGTATCAATCTAGTAGGAGGCTAAGCGCTAGTCCCTCGCACCTGCACAAAACAAATAAATCCTCGCAACCAACGCGATAAGGGGCTGTCAATCCCTACACGGCCACTTACGAGAGTGAGATATGATAAATATGATAAGATAATATTTTTTGGTATTTTTATGATAAAGATGCAAAGTAAAGTAAAAAGCAAAGGAAATAACTAAGTAGTAGGAGATTAATATGATAAAGATAGACCCGGGGGCCATAGGTTTCACTAGTGGCTTCTCTCGAGAGCATAAGTATTCTACGGTGGGTGAACAAATTACTGTTGAGCAATTGACATAATTGAGCATAGTTATGAGAATATCTAGGCATGATCATGTATATAGGCATCACGTCTGAGACAAGTAGACCGACTCCTGCCTGCATCTACTACTATTACTCCACTCATCGACCGCTATCCAACATGCATCTAGAGTATTAAGTTAAAAACAGAGTAACGCCTTAAGCAAGATGACATGATGTAGAGGGATAAACTCATGCAATATGATGAAAACCCCATCTTGTTATCCTCGATGGCAACAATACAATACATGCCTTGCTGCCCCTACTGTCACTGGGAAAGGACACCGCAAGATTGAACCCAAAGCTATGCACTTCTCCCATTGCAAGAAAGATCAATCTAGTAGGCCAAACCAAACTGATAATTCAAAGAGACTTGCAAAGATAACCAATCATACATAAAAGATTTCAGAGAAGATTCAAAAATTGTTCATAGATAGACTTGATCATAAACCCACAATTCTTCGGTCTCAACAGACATACCGCAAAAAGAAGATTACATCGAATAGTTCTCCACAAGAGAGGGGGAGAACATTGTATTGAGATCCAAAAAGAGAGAAGAAGCCATCTAGCTAATAACTATGGACCCGTAGGTCTGAGGTGAACTACTCACACTTCATCGGAGGGGCTATGGTGTTAATGTAGAAGCCCTCCGTGATCGATGCCCCCTCCGGTGGAGCTCCGGAACGGGCCCCAAGATGGGATCTCGTGGATACATAAAGTTGCGGTGGTGGAATTAGGGTTTTGGCTCCGTATCTGATCGTTTGGGGGTACATAGGTATATATAGGAGGAAGGAGTACATCGGTGGAGCAACAGGGGCCCATGAGGGTGGAGGGCGCGCCTGGGGGGTAGGCGCGCCCCTACCTCGTGGCCTCCTCTTTTGTGTCTTGACGTAGGGTCCAAGTCTCCCGGGTCTTGTTCATTGAGAAAATCGCGTTCCCGAAGGTTTCATTCCATTTGGACTCCGTTTGATATTCCTTTTCTCCGAAACCCTAAAACAGGCAAAAAACAGCAATTCTGGGCTGGGCCTCCGGTTAATAGGTTAGTCCCCAAAATAATAAATAAGTGGATAATAAAGCCCAATAATGTCCAAAATAGTAGATAATATAGCATGGAGCAATCAAAAATTATAAATACGTTGGAGACGTATCAGCGATATTCTAAAACAAGGAAAAAACAGAAACTGGCACTACGCTCTAGGTTAATAGGTTAGTCCCAAAAATCATATAAAATAGCATATAAATGCATATAAAACATCCAAGGTTGATAATATAATAGCATGGAACAATCAAAAATTATAGATACATTGGAGACGTATCAGCATCCCCAAGCTTAATTCCTGCTCGTCCTCGAGTAGGTAAATGATAAAAACAGAATTTTCAATGTGGAATGCTACCTAACATATTCATCATGTATTTCTCTTTATTGTAGAAAGAATATTCAGATCCATAAGATTCAAGACAAAAGTTTAATATTGACATAGAAATAATAATACTTCAAGCATACTAACTAAGCAATTATGTCTTCTCAAAATAACATGGCCAAAGAAAGTTATCCCTACAAAATCATATAGTCTGGCTATGCTCCATCTTCACCACACAAAGTATTTAAATAATGCACAACCCCGATGACAAGCCAAGCAATTGTTTCATACTTTTGGTGTTCTCAAAATTTTTCAATCTTCACGCAATACATGAGCTTGAGCCATGGATATAGCACTATAGGTGGAATAGAATGGTGGTTGTGGAGAAGACAAAAAGGAGAAGATAGTCTCACATCAACTAGGCGTATCAACGGGCTATGGAGATGCCCATCAATAGATGTCAATGTGAGTGAGTAGGGATTGCCATGCAACGGATGCACTAGAGCTATAAGTGTATGAAACCTCAAAAAGAAACTAAGTGGGTGTGCATCCAACTCGCTTGCTCACGAAGACCTAGGGCATTTTGAGGAAGCCCATCATTGGAATATACAAGACAAGTTCTATAATTAAATATTCCCACTAGTATATGAAAGTGACAACATAGGAGACTCTCTATCATGAAGATCATGGTGCTACTTTGAAGCACAAGTGTGGTAAAAGGATACTAGCATTGCCCCTTCTCTCTTTTTCTATCATTTTTTATTTTTTTATTTTTTTATTTTTTTATTTGGGCCTTCTCTTTTTTGGCCTCTTTTCTCCTTTTTTTATTTGGGCTTCTTTGGCCTCTTTTATTTATTTATTTTCGTCCGGAGTCTCATCCCGACTTATGGGGGAATCATAGTCTCCATCATCCTTTCCTCACTGGGACAATGCTCTAATAATGATGATCATCGCACCTTTATTTACTTACAACTCAAGAATTACAACTCGATTCTTAGAACAAGATGTGACTCTATATGTATGCCTCTGACGGTGTACCGGGATGTGCAATGACTCATGAGTGACATGTATGGAAGAATTATGAACGGTGGCTTTGCCACAAATACGATGTCAAATACATGATCATGCAAAGCAATATGACAATGATGGAGCGTGTCATTATAACGGGATGGTGGAAAGTTGCATGGCAATATATCTCGGAATGGATATGGAAATGCCATAATAGGTAGGTATGGTGGCTCTTTTGAGGAAGATATATGGTGGGTTTATTGTACCGGCGAAAGTTGCGCGGTACTAGAGAGGCTAGCAATGGTGGAAGGGTGAGAGTGCGTATAATCCATGGACTCAACATTAGTCATAAAGAACTCACATACTTATTGCAAAAATCTATTAGTTATCGAAACAAAGTACTACATGCATGCTCCTAGGGGGATAGATTGGTAGGAAAAGACCATCGCTCGTCCCCGACCGCCACTCATAAGGAAGATAATCAATAAATAAATCATGCTCCGACTTCATCACATAACGGTTCTCCATACGTGCATGCTACGGGAATCAGAAACTTCAACACAAGTATTTCTCAAATTCACAACTACTCAACTAGCCTGACTCTAATATCACCATCTTCATATCTCAAAAAAATCATCAAGTATCAAACTTCTCTTAGTGTTCAATGCACTCTATATGAAAGTTTTCATTATACCCCTCTTGGATGCCCATCATATTAGGACTAAATTCATAACCAAAGAAAATTACCATGCTATTTAGGACTCTAAAAATAATATAAGTGACGCATGAGAGTTCATCTATTTCCATAAAGTAAAACCACCACCATGCTCTAAAATATATAAGTGAAGCACTAGAGCAAATGACAAACTACTCCAAAAGATATAAGTGAAGCTCAATGAGTAGTCGAATAATTATGCAACTATGTGAAGACTCTCTAACATTTAAGAATTTCAGATCTTGATGCTTTATTCAAACAGCAATCAAAACAAAAAAAAATAAATTGACGCTCCAAGCAAAACACATATCATGTGGCGAATAAAAATATAGCTCCAAGTAAAGTTACCGATGAATGAAGACGAAAGAGGGGATGCCCTCCGGGGCATCCTCAAGCTTAGGCTCTTGGTTGTCCTTGAGTATTACCTTGGGGTGCCTTGGGCATACCCAAGCTTAGGCTCTTGCCACTCCTTATTCCATAGTCCATCGAATCTTTACCCAAAACTTGAAAATTTCACAACACAAAACTTAACAGAAAACTCGTAAGCTCCGTTAGCAAAAGAAAACAAAACACCACTTCAAGGTACTGTAATGAACTCATTCTTTATTTATATTGGTGTTAAACCTACTGTATTCCAATTTCTCTATGTTTTATAAAATCTTTTGCTAGCCATAGATTCATTAAAATAAGCAAACAACACACGAAAATCAGAAGCTGTCAAAAACAGAACAGTCTGTAGTAATCTGTAACTAACGCAAACTTATGGAACTCAAAAAATTCTAAAATAAATTGCTGGACGTGAGGAATTTATCCATTAATCATCTGCAAAAAGAATTAACTAAATAGCACTCTGCAATAAAAACTGGCAGCAATTCTCGTGAGCGCTAAAGTTTCTGTTTTTTACAGCAAGATCAACAAGACTTTCCCCAAGTCTTCCCAATGGTTCTACTTGGCACAAACACTAATTAAACACAAAAAACACAACCAAAATATAGGATAGATAAATTATTTATTACTAAACAGGCGCAAAAATCAAGGAACAAAAATAAAGTTGGGTTTCCTCCCAACAAGCGCTATCGTTTAACGCCCCTAGCTAGGCATGATGATTTCAATGATGCTCACATAAAGGATAAGAATTGAAACATAAAGAGAGCATCAAGAAGAATATGATTAGCACATTTAATTCTAATCCACTTCCTATGCATAGGGATTTTGTGAGCAAACAACTTATGAGAACAAGAATAAACTTGCATAGGAAGGTAAAACAAGCATAACATCAAAACTTTAAGCACATAGAGAGGAAACTTGATATTATTGCAATTCCTACAAGCATATATTCCTCCCTCATAATAATTTTCAGTAGAATCATGAATGAATTCAACAATATAACCAGCACCTAAAGCATTCTTTTCATGATCTACAAGCATAGAAATTTTATTACTCTCCACACAAGCAAAATTCTTCTCATGAATAATAGTGGGAGCAAACTCAACAAAATAATTATCATGTGAGGCATAATCCAATTGAAAACTAAAATCATGATGACACGTTTCATGGATATCATTATTCTTTATAGCATACAAGTCATCACAATAATCATCATAGATAGCAACTTTGTTCTCATAATCGATTGGAACCTCTTCCGAAATAGTGGATTCATCACAAAATAAAGTCATGACCTCTCCAAATCCACTTTCATCAATATAATCACCATAAATAGGAGGCATGCTTTCATCATAATAAATTTTCTCATCAAAACTTGGGGGACAAAAAATATCATCTTTATCAAACATAGCTTCCCCAAGCTTGTGGCTTTTCATATCATTAGCATCATGGATATTCAAGGAATTCATACTAACAACATTGCAATCTTGCTCATCATTTAAAGATTTAGTGCCAAACATTTTAATGCATTCTTCTTCTAGCACTTGAGCACAATTTTCCTTTCCATCATACTCACGAAAGATATTAAAAAG
This sequence comes from Triticum urartu, assembly GCF_056163025.1. Taxonomy (NCBI): domain Eukaryota; kingdom Viridiplantae; phylum Streptophyta; class Magnoliopsida; order Poales; family Poaceae; genus Triticum; species Triticum urartu. The sequence continues at coordinate 431,967,529 of NC_141879.1, forward strand.
ATGAAGCGTATGAGGCAAACTTAATTCCATTTTTTTGTAATTTTCTTTTATAAACTAAACTAGTGATAAAAGAAGAAACTAAAAGACTCAATTGCAATATCTAAGGATATACCTTCAAGAACTAACCTCCCCAGCAACGGCGCTAGAAAAGAGCTTGATGTCTACTACACAACCTTCTTCTTGTAGACGTTGTTGGGCCTCCAAGTGCATAGGTTTGTAGGACAGTAGCAAATTTCCCTCAAGTGGATGACCTAAGGTTTATCAATCCGTAGGAGGCGTAGGATGAAGATGGTCTCTCTCAAGCAACCCTGCAACCAAATAACAAAGAGTCTCTTGTGTCCCCAACACACCCAATACAATGATAAGTTGTATAGGTGCACTAGTTCGGCGAAGAGATGGTGATACAAGTGCAATATGGATGGTAGATAAAGGTATTTGTAATATGAAAATATAAAAACAGCAAGGTAACTAATGATAAAAGTGAGCGTAAACGGTATTGCAATGCTAGAAAACAAGGCCTAGGGTTCATACTTTCACTAGTGCAAGTCCACTCAACAATAATAACATAATTGGATCACATAACTATCCCTCAACATGCAACAAAGAGTCACTCCGAAGTCACTAATAGCGGAGAACGAACGAAGAGATTATGGTAGGGTACGAAACCACCTCAAAGTTATTCTTTCCAATCAATCCGTTGGGCTATTCCTATAAGTGTCACAAACAGCCCTAGAGTTCGTACTAGAATAACACCTTAAGACACAAATCAACCAAAACCCTAATGTCACCTAGATACTCCAATGTCACCTCAAGTATCCGTGGGTATGATTATACGATATGCATCACACAATCTCAGATTCATCTATTCAACCAACACATAGAACATCAAAGAGTGCCCCAAAGTTCCTACCGGAGAATCACGATGAAAACATGTGCCAACCCCTATGCATAGGTTCATGGGCGGAACCCGCAAGTTGATCACTGAAACATACATCAAGTGAATCACGTGATATCCCATTGTCACCACAGATACGCACGGCAAGACATACATCAAGTGTTCTCAAATCTTTAAAGACTCAATCCAATAAGATAACTTCAAAGGGGAAACTCAATCCATTACAAGATAGTAGAGGGGGAAGAAAACATCATAAGATCCAACTATAATAGCAAAGCTCGCGATACATCAAGATCGTATCACCTCAAGAACACGAGAGAGAGATCAAACACATGGCTACTAGTACATACCCTCAGCCCCGAGGGAGAGCTACTCCCTCCTCATCATGGAGAGCACCAGGATGATGAAGATGGCCAACGGAGAGGGATTCCCCCTCCGGCAGGGTGCCGGAATGGGTCTAAATTGGCTTTCGGTGGCTACGGAGGCTTATAGCGGTGGAACTCCCGATCTATTGTGCTCCTCGATTGTTTTAGGGTATATGGAGATATATAGGAGGAAGAAGTGCGTTAGGGGGGCCACGAGGGGCCCACGAGGGTGGAGGGCGCGCCCAGGGGGTGGGTGGGTGCGCCCCCTGCCTCGTGGCTTCCTCGTTGATCCCCTGACGTGCACTCCAAGTCTTCTTGGCTTCTTCTGATCCAAAAATAAGTTCCATCAAGTTTCAAGTCAATTGGACTCCGTTTGATTTTCCTTTTCTGCGATATTCTAAAACAAGGAAAAAACAAAAACTGGCACTGGGCTCTGGTTTAATAGATTAGTCCCAAAAATCATATAAAATAGCATATAAATGCATATAAAACATCCAAGGTTGATAATATAATAGCATGGAACAATAAAAAATTATAGATACGTTGGAGACGTATCACACATCATTGGATAATAATATGAAGCATAAAGCACCATGTTTAAGTAGAGGGTACAGCGGGTTGCGGTAGAGTGGACCGCTGTAGATAGATGGGGGAAGGTGATGAAGATGTTGCTGAAGATGACAGAGGTGCTGGTGTAGATTGCGGTGACGATGATGGCCCCAGCGGCGTTCCGGCGCCACCGGGAGAGAGGGGGAAAGAGCCCCCTTCTTCTTCTTCTTCCTTGACCATCTCCCTAGATGGGAGAAGGGTTTCCCCTCTGGTCCATGGCTTCCATGGTGGCGGAGGGGCGAGAGCCCCTCCGAGATTGGATCTGTCTCTCTCTATTTCTACGTTCCTGATTCTGCCCTTTCACCATTTCTTATATTCCCGGAGATCCATAACTCCGACTGGGCTGAAATTTGGATACGATTTTTATCCGGATATTAGCTTTCTTGCGGAGAAAGAAGGGCGTCAACCGCCTTACGGGGTGGCCACAAGGGTCAGGGGCGCGCCTGCTCCCCTAGGGCACGCCACCCTGCCTCGTGGGCCCCTCGAGCATCGTCTCGCGTTTATTTCACTTCCCAAAATTCACATATATTCCAAAAAAATCTCCGTCAGTTTTTATCCCGTTTGGACTCCGTTTGATATGGATTTTCTGCAAAACAAAAAAGATGCAACAAACAGAAACTGGCACTGGTGTAACACCCCGGATGTAACTTTCCCAATTTTGTACTCCAACTCTTGCCATTTCCGGCGTTAAGTTATTTATTTCCTCGGGTTTGGGTCTTTGTTTCCGTGTGTTGTTATCGTTGTCATGCATCTCATATCATGTTATAATGTGCATTGCATTTGCATACGTGTTCGTCTCATGCATTCGAGCATTTTCCCCGTTGTCCGTTTTGCATTCCGGCGCTTCGTTCTCCTTCGGTGGTCATTTCTAGCTTTCTTTCATGTGTGGGGATTAAACATTTCTGGATTGGACCGAGACTTGCCAAGCGGCCTTGGTTTACTACCGGTAGACCGCCTGTCAAGTTTCGTACCATTTGGACTTCGTTTGATACTCCTACGGTTAACCGAGGGACCGAAAAGGCCTCGTGTGTGTTGCAGCCCAACACCCCTCCAATTTGGCCCAAAACCCACCTAACTATGCTCCATCATCTAGAGCGTTCGATCACGATCGCGTGGCCGAAAACTGCACCTCATTTGGACTCTCCTAGCTCCCTCTACCCCTATATATAGATCCCCACATTCCAAATCCCGGGCGAAACCCTAGAAATCGTCCCCGCGCCACGCCGGACAAAAATCCAGCCGCCGGACATTGTCTGCTCCGCCGCCCGGGCCAATAGGCGCCCGCCACATGGCACTCCGCCGCCAGCCGCCGCCGCGGCCCGCGAGGCCCGCTCGGGGCCCCCGCGAGCCCATCGCCGCCGCCTGCCTCCTCCTCAGCCCGAGCCGGCCGCCCGCCTCACCTCCTCATCGCCGGCCGCGCCGCTGCCGCCACCGGAACCTCGCCGCCGCCTCGATCCGGCCGCCGCCGCCCCGATCCGCTCGCCGCCGCCTCGGATCCGTGCCGCCCGCGCCTCCCGGAGCCAGATCCGGCCGCCCCGCCGGAGTCCGGCCGCTCCCCAGCCTCCCCCCGCCGCGCTCGAGCCTCGCTGTCGCCGGAGACGGAGGAACCGGCCTCTTCTCGCCGGAGTTGATTTTTTTTCTCGCGGGGTGATTTTTTTTCTACTAAGTCCCAGATATTTTCAGTTCAAGTGCTCTTGTTCGTCAGGCTGTAACTTTGCATCCGTAGCTCCGATTCATGCATATAGCATATCAAAATGTTCACCTCAGCGAGTAAATCATTTCATTCCATTGCATCATTTTCATTTGAGCTCATCTTGATGCCCGAAATGCCGTTAGAAGAGGGATACTTGAGTTAATTGTCAGATCTGCTACTCCGTTTAGGTTTTTGTCATTTTTGCCATGTTTAATGTGTGCATGATATGCCCTGATGCTCTACATGTGTTTTGTTAAGGGTTTTGTCATCTTTCCAGAGGTGCAACCCATGTATTTTTAGGATGTGTGTGGTGACTAGTGCAAGCTTGCAAAGTGGTGCACTTAGTAATTCTGTTTTCAGGGACTTAGCATTTCCACTAAGTCCTTGAACTGTTTATCTCATGATGCCATATGTTCATGTTGTTTCCTAGTGATCCGTGCCTCTTTTGAGGATGATCAGTAAGGTTGTTTTGTTAATATTGTAGTGCTCTATCCATCCATATCTTTTTTTGCAATTATGGAGCACCCTAGCTTGAGTCAATCGAGCTCTACTTTTGCTACTTTGTGAATCTGGGCAGATTGTCAACTTGTTTGCGATTTTGCCGGTGATGTTGTAGTTGATCCGTGCATGCTATGTTATTGTTCTTGCCATGTCTCGATTGCATTTTGTTCCTTCTTGATGGGTGTATGCTTGTCTTACCATGAATTGCACCGTAGTGAGTGCATCGAGCTCGTAAACATGCCTACTTGAGTTATATTTCAGCATGTGTCAGTTTTCACAAAGGATGTGATCTGATTATGTTTTTTCTATGTTCACATGCTTGCAATTGTATTTTCCGATCCCTTTTGGCTCAAGGTCACTAAGGGACTTTTGTTAAGCTCTTTGAGTAGCTCCATGCCATGCTTTACTTTGCCATGTTCAGGTCCTGTAGCATGTAGTTTTGTGGCTCCGAAGAGGGCTACCTGATCTGAAATTCCAGACAAGTGTTAATTTCACTAAGTCTGAGATCTGTTTGCCATATGCATTTTTGCCATGCTTGTTTGAACCTGTTAATGGATGAATTGGCCGTAGCTCAGTGCTAGACTTTTGTTAAGCATCTTGTGTGCATCCCTGACATGTATTTTGTTGTCATGTTTGGGTGCTGTAGCATGTTCATTTCATTGCATTTAGATGCCTACTTGCTGTAAATCGCAGACTGGTGTCATTTTTGAATCGCTTGCCATTTCCAAACCGTAACTCCGATTCCGGCGTTCTTTATATCGTTTTCAAGAGATTTCATCTCATCTTTCCAGTGGCACACTTGGATTTCCATGTTGAGGCCAGGTTCATGCATTTCCTGTCATATCTTGCATTTCGCATCCCGCATCGCATCCCACATAGCATACCATCTTTGCATTGCGTTGTTTGAGTTTGCACGTGTTTGATTGTATCCTTGTTGCTTGTTTGTCTTGTTTGGGTAGAGCCGGGAGATGAGTTTGCTAACGAGGAGCCCGTTGAGTTTACTTTCGAGGATCCAGTCAACTCTGACAACTGTGCAGGCAAGATGATCATACCCTCGAAATCACTACTATCTTTGCTATGCTAGTTTGCTCGCTCTTTTGCTATGCCAATGCTATGATGCCTACCACTTGCTTTCAAGCCTCCCAAATTACCATGCCAAACCTCTAACCCACCATGTCCTAGCAAACCGTTGATTGGCTATGTTACCGCTTTGCTCAGCCCCTCTTATAGCGTTGCTAGTTGCAGGTGAAGATTGAAGGCCGTTCCTTGTTGGAACATCTATTTACTTGTTGGGATATCATTATATTGCTATGTTATCTTAATGCATCTATATACTTGGTAAAGGGTGGAAGGCTCGGCCTCTCGCCTAGTGTTTTGTTCCACTCTTGCCACCCTAGATTCCGTCATATCGGTGTTATGTTCCCGGATTTTGCGTTCCTTACGCGGTTGGGTTATAATGGGAACCCCTTGATAGTTCGCCTTGATTAAAGCTTTTCCAGCAATGCCCAACCTTGGTTTTACCATTTGCCACCTAGCCTTTTCTTTCCCTTGGGTTCTGCAGACTCAAGGGTCATCATTATTTTACCCCCCCCCCCCCCCCGGGCCAGTGCTCCTCTGAGTGTTGGTCCAAACTGTCAGCCGCCGGTGGCTACCAGGGGCAACTATGGGCTGGCCTACCGGAAGTTTAGACAATCTGAGTGTGCCCTGAGAAAGAGATATGTGCAGCTCCTATCAGGATTTGTCGGCACATTCGGGCGGTGTTACTAGTCTTGTTTTAACCTGTCGAAGTGTCTTGAATGACCGAGATACCGAGTCTGATCGGAACGTCTTGGGAGGAGGTCTATTCCTTCGTTGACCGTGAGAGCTTGTCATGGGCTAAGTTGGGACTCCCCTACAGGGATATGAACTTTCGAAAGCCATGCCCGCGGTTATGGGCAGATGGGAATTTGTTAATGTCCGGTTGTAGATAACTTGAACCTTAATTAATTAAAATGAATCAACTGAGTGTGTTACCGTGATGGCCTCTTCTCGGCGGAGTCCGGGAGGTGGACACGGTGTTGGAGTAATGTTTGCGCAGGTTGCTCTCTAGTTTCTCGCTCGTGCTTTGTCTGCTCTTCTCGCTCTCTTTTGCGAATAAGTTAGCCACCATACTTGCTAGTCGCTTGCCGCAGCTCCACATATATTTACCTTGCCTTACCTATAAGCTTAAATAGTCTTGATCGCGAGGGTGTGAGATTGTTGAGTCCCTGTGGCTCACAGATTACTATTACACCAAATGCAGGGCCTGATGATTCCGCTCCAGGAGACACATATGAGCTCAAGTGGGAGTTCGATGAAGACTCTCAACATTACTATGTTTCCTTTCCCGATGATCAGTAGTGGTGCCCAGTTGGGGGTGAACGGGACCGTGTCGCATGTTGGGTTATCTTTTATTTTGGCGCCGTAGTCGGGCCATGAGTGTTTGGATGATGTAATGTTATTTATGTACTTGATTGACGTGGCGAGTGTAAGCCAACTATGTTATCTCCCCTTTATCATTTATATTACATGGGATGTTGTGAAGATTGCCTAACTTGCGACATATGCCTTCAATGCGATTATGTCTCTAAGTCGTGCCTCGATACGTGGGAGCTATAGTCGCATCGAGGGTGTTACAACTGGGCACTGGATCAATCTGTTAGTCCCAAAAATAGTATAAAAAGTTGCCAAAAGTATATGAAAGTTGTATAATATTGGCATGGAACAATCAAAAATTATAGACACGACGGAGACGTATTAGCACTCTAAACTTAATTCCTGCTCGTCCTCGAGTAGGTAAATGACAAAAAAAGATAATTTTGGATGTGGAATGCTACCTAGCATAATCTTGATCATGTAATATAATCATGGCATGAATATTAAGACACGAGTGATTCAAAGCAATAGTCTACCATTTGACATTAAGACAATAATACTTCAAGCATACTAATAAAGCAATCATGTCTGTTCAAAATAACATGGCCAAAGAAAGTTAGTTCCTACAAAATCATATGGTCTGGCTATGCTCCATCTTCACCACACAAAGCATTCAAATCATGCACAACCCGATGACAAGCCAGGCAATTGTTTCATACTTTTGACGTACTCAAACCTTTTCAACTTTCACGCAATACATGAGCATGAGCCATGGATATAGCACTATAGATGGAATAGAATATTATGGTGGAGGTTGTCTGGAGAAGACAAAAAGTAGAAAGTCTCACATCGACGCGGCTAATCAACGGTATATGGAGATGCCCATCAATTGATGTCAATGCAGGAGTAGGGATTGCCATGCAACAGATGCACTAAGAGCTATAAGTGTATGAAAGCTCAAACTTAAACTAAGTGGGTGTGCATCCAACTTGCTTGCTCATGAAGACCTCGGGCATTTGAGGAAGCCCATCGTTGGAATATACAAGCCATGTTCTATAATGAAAATTCCCACTAGTATATGAAAGTGATAACTCAAGAGACTCTCTATATGAAGAACATGGTTCTACTCTGAAGCACGAGTGTGGTAAAAGGATAGTAACATTGTCCCTTCTCTCTTTTCTCTCTTTTTTTTCTTTTTTTTCTTTTTTGTAGGCTTCTTTCGCCTCTCTCCTTTCTTTATTTTGGGGGGGGGGGCTTCTCTGGCCACTTTCACTTTGATAACCTCACATGGGACAATGTTCTAATAATGATGATCATCACACTTTTATTTACTTACAACACTATACTAGAACAAAGTATGACTCTATATGAATGCCTCCGGCGGTGTACCGGGATGTGCAATGATCTAGCGTAGGAATGACATCAAAAAATGGACAAGCCATGAAGACATCATGCTAGATATCTTACGATCATGCAAAGCAATATGACAATAAATACTCAAGTCATGTATATGATGATGATGGAAGTTGCATGGCAATATATCTCGGAATGGCTATGGAAATGCCATGATAGGTAGGTATGGTGGCTGTTTTGAGGAAGATATAAGGAGGCTTATGTGTGATAGAGCGTATCGTATCACGGGGTTTGGATGCACTGGCGAAGTTTGCACCAACTCTCGAGGTGAGAAAGGGCAATGCACGGTACAGAAGAGGCTAGCAATGATGGAAGGGTGAGAGTGCGTATAATCCATGGACTCAACATTAGTCATAAAGAACTCACATACTCATTGCAAAAATCTATTAGTAATCGAAACAAAGTACTACACGCATGCTCCTAGGGGATATATTGGTAGGAAAAGACCATCGCTCGTCCCCAACCGCCACTATAAGGAAGATAATCAATAAATACCTCATGCTCCAACTTCGTTACATAACAGTTCACCATACGTGCATGCTACGGGAATCACAAGCTTCAACACAAGTATTTCTAGAATCCAAAACTACCCACTAGCATGACTCTAATATCACCATATTTATATCGCAAAACTATTGCAAGGAATCAAACATATCACATTCAGTGATCTACAAGTTTTATGTTGGATTTAATGACTAACCATGTGAATGACCAGTTCCTGTCATCTCTCTAAATAGATATAAGTGAAGCAAGAGAGTTTAATCCTTTCTAAAAAAGATATGCCCATTCTCTAACAAATATAAGTGAAGCAAAAGAGCATTCTACAACTGGCGGTTTTCTATGTGAAGAGAAACAGGCAATCCAAACTTCAAAAGATATAAGTGAAGCACATGAAGCATTCTATAAATCCATACTCAAAAAAATATAAGTGAAGTGCAATGAGCATTCTATAAATCAACCAAGGACTATCTCATACCAGAATGGTGCATAAAAGAAAAGTGAAAACTAAATGCAAAAGATGCTCTAAGATTTACGCATATCATGTGACGAATAAAAATATAGGTCCAAGTGAAATTACTGATGATCGTCAGAAGAAAGAGGGGATGCCTTCCGGGGCATCCCCAAGCTTGGTTGCTTGGGAGTCCTTGAATATTTCCTTGGTTTGCCTCGGGCATCCCAAAGCTTAGGCTCTTGCCACTCCTTATTCTTTCATCCATCGTGATCTGTCCCAAAACTTGAAAACTTCAATCACACAAAACTTAACAGAAAGTTCGGTAAGATCCGTTAGTATAATAAAGCAAATCACTACTCTAAGTACTGTTGAAAACCAATTAATATTTTGTTTTTGCATTGTAGATACTGTAATATAACTTTTCCATGGCTTAACCCACTGATATAAATTGATAGTTTCATCAAAACAAGCAAACGATGCATCAAAACCAGAATCTGTGTTAAACAGGACAATCTGTAGTAATCTGAAAATTCACCATACTTCTAGTACTCCAAAAATTCTGAAACAATTAGGAAAAATAAAATATATGTATATAAAGACAGTGCAAAAAATTTTCAGAACCGTTTGACGTTCTAGTAAAAAAATTAAAATTGCGCAGTACAGCCAAAGTTTCTGTTCTGCACCGCACAAACCAACAAGCAATGTAAACATCCTAAAGATAAATCTGGGCACATTATTTTTATAATACAATGGAATTGTACAAGGGGATAATTATATTTGTTGAAAAGTTTTTGTAATCAAGATTCACAAAGTTTCCGTGAGCATGAACAAAGTTCAAGGAGCTCCCCCACTTCAACAATGCTTGTCTCTCTCACTTTCACTTTTCTTTTTGAAAAGTTTTGGGTTCCCCTCTTTATTTTTTGTTTTTAAACTATATAAAAGCACTCAACAGAAATAAATGACTCTCTAAAACTTCCGGGTTGTCTCCCTGGCAGAGCTTTCTTTAAAGCCATTAAGCAACGCATACAGTGCTCAAGTAATGAATCCACCCGGATCCCAAGGTACATCAAAGCCAATTTTAATTAACAATGATTTGTGATGTAGTAGTGAGCACAGAACAATTCATGCACACATAGTAAAGGCCAATGCATAGTATAAGAAGTTTCTTGCAATTTTATCATATTGGAAACATAGAGAGGAGGAGATGTAGTTCCTCTCTCATAATAATTGTAAGTATGAGCAGCAAGCACATGCATATTATATCTATCAGAATCATCATGTGTATTAGTGAAACGCAACCCATCAATATAATCCTTAATAAGGGCAAACTTCTCCGATATAGTGTAGTTGGGAGAATTCAAATAGATAATAGGACTATCATGCGTGGGTGCAATAGCATTAATTTCATGTTTAACATAAGGAACTATAGCAAGTTCATCTCCATAAGCATAATTCATATTGGTATCTTGGCCACAAGCATAGCAAGCATCATCAAAAAGGGATATTTCAAAAGAATCAACGGGATCATAACAATCATCCTTCGGTAAGCTTGAAGGGAAATTAAACAATGTATGAGTTGAAGAGTTACTTTCATTAGAAGGTGGGCATGGGTAGCTAACCCGCTCTTCCTCCTTTTGTTCTTCGCTCTCCTCATCATCTTTTTCATCCAATGAGCTCACAGTTTCATCAATTTCTTCTTCCATAGACTCCTGCAAAATATTAGTCTCTTCTCGAACAGCGGAGACTTTCTCAATAAATTCATCAATATCATAATTGTATTTATAATTCTCATAGAAATATTTAAGGATAGCTAAATTTTCAGGTCAACCCAACATTTATACCTACTGTTTTGTGTGTTCCCATGATTATTCTACTGTAGTGATCATGTTTTATAGCTTTTGTTTCAATAAAATGCCAAGTAAGACCTTTGGGATGGCTTACAGTGATAGTTGATTTGATCTTGCTGATAAACAGAAACTTTTGTGCCCAGGAGATTAGTTTTCATTTTTAACAGAAGTGCGATAAAATACTGATTCTTTTTCAGAAGATTAATGAGAAAATTTCTCAGGTTGTCCTATGTTTTTTGAATTTATGGAGTTACAGAAGTATTCGAGAGTTACAGATTACTACAGACTGTTCTGTTTTTCACATATTCTGTTTTTGATGCATATTTTGCGTGTTTTCTAGTTTCTATGGCTTATATTGCGTAATATAAATTGTAGAAATGGTATGGTACAGTAGGCATCATATGATAAAAATTATGAATCTTGTCTTGACAGTACCTAAGTGGTGATTTGCTTTCTTATACTAATGGACTTACGAGTTTTCTTTTAAGTTTTGTGTTGTGAAGTTTTCAAGTTTTGGGTAAAGATTCGATGGACTATGGAATAAGGAGTGGCAAGAGCCTAAGCTTGGGGATGCCCAAGGCACCCCAAGGTAATATTCAAGGAAAACCAAGAGCCTAAGCTTGGGGATGCCTCGGAAGGCATCCCCTCTTTCGTCTTCGTTCATCGGTAACCTTACTTGGAGCTATATTTTTATTCACCACATGATATGTGTTTTGATTGGAGCGTCATTTTATTTTATTAGGATTTGCTTGTTGTTATTTAGATTAATGTTTTGCATCTTTTACTTCAATAAAAAGGTGAAGTATAGCCTTTACCATGCTTATTTTGCAAGTCCATATGTTGTTGTTTTAAAAACAGAAAGTTTGTTGTTATGTTTTGAATATTTGTGAATAGTCAGAACATGATAAAATCCTGAATTTTTCACACAATGAGTAAAACTAAATTATATACAGTGTGGTAATTTTTCATAATTTTTGGAGTTAAATAAGTATGATTCCTCTTGCATTCTTTACAGACTATCCTGTTTAGACAGATTGATGTTATGTTTGCATTGTTTGCATATCTTTGCTTGTTTAATGATTCTATTTGAGGATAGGACTATTAAATATGCAGAGGCATTTAGTATACAATGTCAAAATTATAATTTTAGTGATTTTCTACAGTAGATAATGAAAAGGTTTTGCGTTGATTTATACTAACTTATCTCACGAGTTCTTGTTGAGTTATGTGTGCATGAAGTTTTTAATATTCCAGGAAACTATGATATGAGAGGAATTAGGGAGACACAAAAGCTCAATCTTGGGGATGCCCAAGGCATCCCTAATTAATATTTCAAGAAGTTTCAAGCATCTAAGCTTGGGGATGCCCCGGTAGGCATCCCACCTTTCTTCATCAACAATTATCGGTTAGCCTCGGTTGAGCCTAAGTTTTTGCTTCTTCACATGATATGTGCTATAGTGCAATGTCATTTTATTTTGTTTTTCTTGCTATTTGAATAAAGTACTAAAGATCTGAAACTTTATTTATGAGAAGGAGTCTTCACATAGTTACATAATTATTCAACTACTCATTGTGCTTCGCTTACATCTTTTTGAGTAGTTTGTCGTTTGCTCTAGTGCTTCACTTATATATTTTTAGAGCATGGCGGTAGTTTTATTTTGAAGAAATTGTTGAACTCTCATGCTTCACTTATATCATTTTGAGAGTCTCTAAACAGCATGGTAGTTTGCTTTGGTTATGAATTTAGTCCTAATATGATGGGCATCCAAGAGGGATATAATAAAAACTTTCATATAAAGTGCATTGAATACTACGAGAAGTTTGATTCCTTATGATTGTTTTGACATATGAAGATGGTGATATTAGAGTCATGCTAGTGAGTAGTTGTGAATCTGAGAAATACTTGTGTTAAGGTTTGTGAGTCCCGTAGCATGCACGTATGGTGAACCGTTATGTAACGAAGTTGGAGCATGAGATATTTTTTGATTATCTTCCTTATGAGTGGCGGTCGGGGACGAGCGATGGTCTTTTCCTACCATTCTATCCCCTTAGGAGCATGCGCATAGTACTTTGTTTCGATAGCTAATAGAGTTTTGCAATAAGTATGTGAGTTCTTTATGACTAATGTTGAGTCCATGGATTATACGCACTCTCATCCTCCCACCATTGCTAGCCTCTCTAGTACCGCGCAACTTTCGCCGGTAGCATAAACCCATCATATACCTTTGTAGCGACCCGACCTCATACGGTCACGTCTCTATGCTTAAGTGTCATCCCTGGATCAGTATGTTGACACACACAGTACTCGAGGATTTATAACAGAGGTAAATCACATGTATAAAGTAACATAAATACTATTACCTCAATCCAAATAGCGGAAGTAACAACAAGGTTGTGGATTCCCATCAACATCAATGACAAAGTTGAGTGTAGAAATTATAACCCTAACGTATCACTTACTCGTCGTAAGAATTCCTGCAACATGAGACATTGCAGCCATATAGGTCAGTACATTGAATGTGCTGGCAATTTCACAGTATAGAGCAATGCTGAATAATGGCCATCACTACATGCATATTTGGCTGGTGGAGGCTCTAAGTTTAATCTTGCATAAAGCTAATTTTTCCCTACAACAAAGGAATATATTTTATTTAAATACAAGTTTGTTGAAAACATTGAGAAGGTTCCTCCAACTGAATCCCAAAATAATAATTATAACCCAACAAGTTAATTAAGTAGAGTGATGAGATCAAACCAATAATTCAAGTACCAGATACTCAAGATGTCCATAACCGGGGACACGGCTAATCATGATTAGTTTATACACTCTGTAGAGGTTTGCACACTTTTCCCCACAAGACTCGATCTCCTGCGTTGAATTTCTCGCACTACATGTTGTTAGAGAAACGGATGATCGAGACAAAGTCTTTCCGAAGCATTAACTCTTTACTCTGGGTAGACAGTACCACCTACTTTCCCCCTACATATGCTAGCCTACCGCTGAAAGAGGTCACACAACATACTCAACTATGCCAGAGCCCATAATGGCTTGTGGCTGCACACGGAAGTTTCTAGCATGAATAATCTTATGATCCCTTTGAGCCTGGGTGGCATTCCATAGGGTGATCACATGGGTAATCCGGGTTCCCCTTGGGTAAGCACTGGGTTCTCAGGTGACCGGGCAAACCACTGGGTGCTCCAGGGTGCCACAACCAATCTACCCAGATGTGTATTAAAGTAGCCACCTTAAGTTTCCCTTAGTTAATAATAACTCTCACAACTTTCATGAATTCTCTCAAAACCAAACCACGTCTACGAGCAAAGCATAGCAGTGTAAGCATAATGTAGTAACACCCTAGGTCTGAATGCAAGACAATAGGTTCCTACCTCATCAATTACTTCCCAATACCCACATGTTATCAAATCCTACTCATGCAATCTTTGAGGGTTGAAACTAATGCATAAAAATTGGGTATGAAAAGTATGATCAAAGTGTGAACTTGCCTTGTACGGTTGATGAAGATGATTCGCACTCAGAACTCCTGATAGTTCTACTCGTCACACTCCGGTCAATCTATCGTAAGCAAGCAATTGCATACATAAGCACTCAAGCAAAAGAAATCAAAGAAACGATCTCGGAAAACTTCGAAAGCAAGCAATTAACTCTAGCAACAGAAAACAATTTCTAACAGTACCAAATTTGGATGAATTTGGCCTTATCAGAAAGTTTAGGTCAAGAGCTTCGATTTGCAAAAAGAATCAATTAAATCAGAGTTATAAAACTCGAGTTACGATCAAACGAAGTTCAAATAGAAATCTGTTGGAATTCCAATTTTAAAACTTTCAAAAACATGTTTAAGTTGGTTATCTGTACAGAGGGGATCATAATGAAGAAGTGGGCCTTGGTTTCGTTGGAGACAATCAAGCAAAAAGTAGTGATCGTTTGAAGATCAGGGACTAATTTGTAAATAAAATATTCACAGATGAGTCCCTAGCCGAAATTTAACAGAAAAAGAAAAATCTATCTAAAGAACGCTCGTTACGAAATCCTAATGAACGAAAACGCTCGCTGCTTAAACCAACCTAAAGAAATAAACCGGTTTAAGAAAACAACCGAAGCAAAGACCGAGTCAGGGCGACGGTTTTACCGGTTCGGCTGGTGAGAAAACCGGCGGCGGTGGTTTAGCAGATGTGCGGCGGCGGCGGCGGCGCTCGAGGGAGGAGAGAGAGGGGCCGCGGCGTCCTACTTATAGGAGGCGGGGCAGAGTGCCTTGGGCAAGGGGCAGAGGAGCCCACCCTCGGCACGGACACCGAGGTCGGTGGCAGCATCGTGGCGGCTCAGGACTCTGTCCAAAGCTCGGGGACAAGCGAGTCGGGCGTGCGGGCTGGCTGGGTCGTAACCTGGCAACCTGGGCCAGCCCGGTCCGGTCGGTCCAAAAGATTTTTTTTAAACAATATCACAGACAAAAAAAATAAATCAAATAAAATAAAAATATACTATATGCATATAATATATAAAAAATTTCAGAAAAATATTTTCTATAACGTGAACATTTTTGTATGGTCAAATAAAATCCACAAAAATTCAAATAAAGTAAAGAGTGCTCCTAGTTCATTAAAACACAATAAAAATCATTTTAAAAATACAAAAATGATTTCAAATTTATTTCTCTCCAATTTTATAATGTAGGGAACCATTTTACCCTAATTTCCATATATTTTATTTTTGGAGAAAAATAATTCGAGTAAAACCCAAATAACTCCAAAATGAAAATATTTTCAAAAGGACTTTAAATTTGATTCTTTTAAACTTCCAACTCATATTTCATATGTTTTCAAGAAGTCATTTTATATTCTCTCATGAAAATCATGGAGTTGCTTAAAGTTTCTGAATTTGGAATATTTTCAAATAAAATTCAAATATTTTCAAAAACCCTTTTTCATTTAATTAAATGGAAGAAGTCATATCATCTTCTCTCTAGGGTTTTTTATTTGAAAAGAATTTGAATTCATGGAGATCATAAATGTAAAGTGAAAGTTTTGGGAAAGTCATTTTATTCCCTCTCATTCAACTTTCAAAAGTTTCGAATTTCACTCAATTTCACACGAGCAACCACACCACAATCAAACAATCAATCAAATCTATTTATTTAATATAACATTCCAAAATTTTGAATTTTGGGATGTTACAAACTTACGACCCTTAAAATGAATCTTGTCCTCGAGATTCGGAGAGGCTAGCAAGAAATAGGTTAGGTTCGGGGGTCTTCTCAAAATCCATCGATCGTCACAGGGGGTCTGGGGTGCCACCACCCTTAGAAGCATGGTTACGGTTCCAACAAAACTCATATACTCCATCCTTATTATTGGCAGTGTCGGTCTTCTCAGATCTTCAGGATAATTCCTTCTATGGCTCTTCCGGTAGTGGCATAACCTTTACCTCAATTCTTCTGTCCTTTTATCTTGGTACGGTCCTCCTGTGACTGGGTCTTCTTAGCTGACGGGTTTGGCGCCAATACTAAACAACTATTGATATCTCATGGTGGTCAACACTTTATAGTTTCTCCTGCAGGAAATGGGTCTGGGTTGAACCTCATTGTATATCCTACGATTGGCAACAACTGCCTGGTACAAGGGAAAATTGACATACCATTCTAAGGCTTAAACAAGGTTTTGACATTGTCGTCTCTCTACTATGGGTAAGTCACTCAGATTTACCATCCCATATAGCAAGACGAATAATAAGAGTAAGTCGGTATGGTGATCAATCCATCCCGCACCCAAATCATTACCTTTTACATGGTTTAGTGAATCTCGCATTCTAACACTCATTCATCCTCACAAGCATTGCAGAATTTCTCTTGTTTAAGAACTAAGTTTGGATAAATCCATTGATTCTGCAAGCCAAAGAAACATCTATCGTTTCTTCACATCTCTCAGGTTTTTGCGTAAACTCCTATAAAATCGTTTGTGGACAAATTCATAACTCTTCCAGGGTTTTTCCTTCAGCAAGAGTGTGCTTGCTTCTTGGTAGGTCCTGGAGCCTGTGGGTTATGGCCCATCTCATTACTTGTAAACCTTGAACTCGTCACTATAGCAACTGCTCGTTATTCAACATCCAGCTTCCTAGCATTCTTAATTCCATCCAAATATACTGTCTCCCTTCCTTCTATTGGTACCAAACTAAGACGTGATTACTCAAACTCATCATGGAGTTAGAATTGTTCCATATTACCAACATTATACCTCCTCTACGTCCAATAATGCTTCATCCCTTCATATTCTTGGGACATCCCACATATCGAGATAAAACTCGTACTAATTTTGTCCGAAGTCCACTCCATGGAACATCATTATCTTTTCTAGGGGTCAAGTGTCCTCACAGGGTACTACGACCCTTGAAATACAGAAATTCTTCCATAGACCATATTTATCTTATCCTCGAAAATGGTCAAAATCTTTCTTCATAGAGCAACAACTCATAAAAATCCAAATCAGTACCAACGAAGCTAACTTTATTGATTCCCAAATTATTACAACCTCCTGCATCCACTCAACACCTCAATATAAAAGAAATGTTTCCACTACTACTACTATGTTTCTTTTGTTGCAAACTCAACTATTTAGCACACAAATCCTCATTGGGACAATCTCTGGCAAAGTGCCCTGCTTCATTACAGTAGGAACATATTACTTCTGACAAGTCTCGAGGTTTCCTTGTGATTTTAAAGCCTCCTTGGGTCCTCGGCTTCCTTTTTGGCAACGGCTAAGGTAGTGCCCTGACTCCTTGCACCTGAAACAGGTGATATGACTCAGGTCCTTCCTGGAATCCAATCTATTTCTCTTCCTGGACTTTTCTGTTCCAATTAGGGCTTCTATTTCCTTTCGGTCATACTCTACTTCCTCTATCGGGAATTCTACTAGATCGCCATTCAGACAACTCTGGGAGATGTGTCCTTCTTCTCCACATGAATAGCACGACTTGGTGCAGGGTTTAATTGGGCCTGCTTTGGGTGTGTCCTCCACCTCTTCCTTCATCACTGGTTCTGCTAAAATTTCCATGAGGGCTCCTTTCATTGCTTCTTTCTTCTGTTGGATGGTCCTTTGAACTATGGGGTAAATGTGACACTGAGCAGGGTAGTGGGTAGTCCCTTCACACAAGAAACAAGTAACCTGCCTAGTTGGGCATTCTTCAGCTGAGTGACTTTCTTCACAATGAGGGCACTCATCCCTGTGTTCTTTATGGTTGTGTCCTATTTCTCCATAGAGCTTGCATGCACAGGGTTTCTTCATCTCATCTCTGTAAGGCTTCAACTTCTGGGACACAAGCCGAGACTTTAATGGAGTCAACTTAAATTCTTTCCAAGTGGTTACTCCTTGCCATCCATTGTTGTTTTGGTATATCCTCCACCAAGTAGCAGCACCTCTTTCAAAGCATTGAAGAGCATGCTGGGTCATATCCTTTCTGGCTATAAGGTTATTCTTCATGTGATCTTCCATGTTCTGAATCCATCTGTCCGTCTCCAATTGAGTCATCGGTCCCGGAAATGTGAGTTCATCTCCATTCATCCTCTTTTGGGTCCGTGGGTTTTGGGGTAAGATAAGAGGGATCGAGAGGGATACACACAATACAAACAATAGTTTTGGAGAGACGGATTTTTATTTTGTGGCTGTCGGGAAAACATCAAACAAATGACAGCCCACAAACGTCGCATTTAACCTAGGTATATAATAGGGGTTTGGTCTTCTAAAGGTTAATAAATCTTTAATGTCGTCAAACTCTTCAAGTCTTGTTCATGTCTCTAATGGCTTCATCCGATCGTGCTTGTCCTTCTCAAGTTCTTTTGCCAGACCATCTTTGTTGACGCGAAGTCTATCGTGATGTCCTTTAATATTTTGGAGTTACATTCCAAACTTCTAGGTTTCAACTTCCTTGTCATGAACCATGTTCCTACTGTCCTTCAATTCCTGACGAATCTCTGGTATCTCGAGGTTTTGCTCCTCCAGCTTGGCTACTTTCAGCTTTTGGGTCCTGAGTTCTTCACGTAATGCTTCCTTGTCTGATACAGCTTCCTGGAGCTCCATCTTAGAATTCTTGATGTACTACTCCAGATCCTGGTGATACACCAGCTAAGGTGAAAATTTTGTCTTGCTGATAGGTGCTCCATCAACCTTCTTGTCATCCAATCCTTCCAAAGAAATGCATGCTTAACTCAGCACGGTGGCAATAGCATAAGCGGGTGATAACACCATGGTTAGCCGTGTCTATGTCCATGTTACTGCCATGAGCTTTCATTCCATAATTCATATCTCCTGCCTTAGGTTTTTCTTGACAAAAATTTTGAGTTTTAACGCTCCATGTTCCGGTCTTTGTCCGACACACCTTGATCTCGGGTATTGACAGCTTCAATAGTCTAACAAGTTCCATAAGAGTAGCCTTCCTAGGTCATATCAATCTGGAAATTTTCAGAGCCTTCAACTCCTCCTAGTCTTCAGAGTCTTCAACTGTTGTAGTTTCCATTATTATAATGCACGCTAAAATCCTCTTCATTCCGAAGTGGTCTTCCGATATCTTGCACTTCTTGGAGTGGTCTCATCATTCGAATCTTCGTGTGGTCAAATGAGGAAAGGAGTATAGTCTAACTAAAAGGGAACATTTGATAAAGCTCAGAAGAGAAGAGAGGCAAAAGATCTTTTTGAAAATAAAGTTTTGGAGAAAGTCCTTTCCTATGGGCTTGCCAGTTTCTAGGGGTCACGTCCTACAGTAAACATATGCTCTGATACCATCTTGTAGCGCCCCGACCTCAGACGGTCAAGTCTCCGTGCTTAAGTGTCATCCCTGGATCGGTATGCTGACACACAGTACTCGAGGATTTATAACAGAGGTAAATCACATGTATAAAGTAACGTAAATACTATTACCTCAATACAAATAGCGGAAGTAACAATAAGGTTGTGGATTCCCATCAACACTAACGGCAAAGTTGAGTGTAGAAATCATAACACTAATGTATCACTTACTCGTCGTAAGAATTCCTGCAACATGAGACGTTGCAGCCATATAGGTCAATACATTGAATGTACTAGCAATTTCACACTATAGAGCAATGTTGAATAATGGCTATCACTACATGCATATTTGGCTGGTGGAGGCTCTAAGTTTAATTTTGCATAAAGCTAATTTTTTCCCTACAACAAAGGAATATATTTTATTTAACTACAAGTTTGTTGAAAACATTGAGAAGGTTCCTCCAACTCAATCCCAAAATAATAATTATAACCCAACAAGTTAATTAAGTAGAGTGATGAGATCAAACCAATAATTCACGTACCAGATACTCAAGATGTCCATACCGGGGACACGGATAATCATGATTAGTTTATACACTCTACAGAGGTTTGCGCACTTTTCCCCACAAGACTCGATCTCCTCCGTTGAATTTCTCGCACTACATGTTGTTTGAGAAACGGATGATCGACACACAGTCTTTCCGAAGCATTAACTCTTTACTCTGGGTAGACAGTACCACCTACTTTCCCCCTACATCTGCTAGCCTACCACTGAAAGAGGTCACACAACATACTCAACTATGCCAGAGCCCATAATGGCTTGTGGCTGCACATGGATGTTTCTAGCATGAATAATCTTGTGACCCCTTTGAGCCTGGGTGGCATTCCATAGGGTGATCACACGGGTACTCCGGGATCCCCTTGGGCAAGCGCTGGGTTCTCCAGGTGCCCGGGGAAACCACTGGGTGCTCTAGGGTGCCACAACCAATCCACACAGATCTGTATTAAAGTAGCCACCTTAAGTTTCCCTTAGTTAATAATAACTCTCACAACTTTCATGAATTCTCAAAACCAAACCATGTCTACGAGCAAAGCATAGCAGTGTAAGCATAACGTAGTTACACCCTTGGTTTGAATGCAAGACAATAGGTTCCTACCTCATCAACTACTTCCCAATACCCACATGTTATCAAATCCTACTCATGCAATGTTTGAGGGTTGAAACTAATGCGTAAAAACTGGGTATGAAAAGTATGATCAAAGTGTGAACTGCCCTTGTACGGTTGATGAACGTGATTCACACTCATAATTCCTGATACTTCTACTTGTCACACTCAGGTCAATCTATCGCAAGCAAGCAATTGCATACATAAGCACTCACGCAAAAGAAATTGAAGAAACGAAGTCGAAAAACTTCGAAAGCAAGACATTAACTCTCGCAATAGAAAACAATTTCTAACAGTACCAAAATTGGATAAATTTGGCCTTATCAGAAAGTTTAGGTCAAGAGCTTCGATTTGCAAAAATAATCAATTAAATCGGAGTTATAAAACTCGAGTTACGATCAAACGAAGTTCAAATAGAAATCTGTTTGAATTCCAATTTTAAAACTTTCAAAAACATGTTTAAGTTGATTATCTGGATAGAGGGGATCATAGCGAGGAAGTGAGTGTTGGTTTCGTTGGATTTGGACAATCGAGGAAAAAGTAGTGATCGTTTGAAGATCAGGGACTAATCTATAAATAAAATATTCACGGATGAGTCCCTAGCCGAAATTTAACAGAAAAAGAAAAATCTATCTAAAGAACGCTCGTTACGAAATCCTAATGAACGAAAACGCCCGCTAAAACTATGTAAACAGAAGACATTCGCTGCTTAAACCAACCTAAAGAAATAAACCGGTTTAAGAAAACAACCGAAGCAAAGACCGAGTCGGGGCGACGGTTTTACCGGTTCGGCTGGTGAGAAAACCGGCGGCGGTGGTTTAGCAGATGTGCGGCGGCGGCGGCGGCGCTCGAGGGAGGAGAGAGAGGGGCCGCGGCGTCCTACTTATAGGAGGCGGGGCAGAGTGCCTTGGGCAAGGGGCAGAGGAGCCCACCCTCGGCACAGACGCTGAGGTCGGTGGCGGCGTCGTGGCGGCTCGGACTCTGTCCCGAGCTCGGGGACGAGCGAGTCGGGCGTGCGGGCCAGCTGGGCCGTGGCCTGGCAACCTGGGCCGGCCCGGTCCAAAAGATTTTTTAAAACAATATCACAAACAAAAAAATAAATTAAATATAGTAAAATAAAAATATACTATAGGCATATAATATATCAAAATTTTCAGAAAAATATTTTCTACAACATGAACATTTTTGTGAGGTCAAATAAAATCCACAAAAATTCAAATAAAGCAAAGAGTGCTTCTGGTTCATTAAAACTCAAGAAAAATCATTTTAAAAATACAAACATGATTTCAAATTTATTTATCTCCAATTTTCTAATGTGGGGAATCATTTTACCCTAATTTCCATATATTTTATTTTTGGAGAAAAACAATTTGAGTAAAACCCAAATAACTTCAAATTGAAAATAATTTCAAAAGGACTTCAAATTTGATTCTTTTAAACTTCCAACTCATATTTCATATGTTTTGAAGAAATCATTTTATCTTCTCTCATGAAAATCATTGAGTTGCTTAAAGTTTCTGAATTTGGA
The DNA here is from genome assembly GCF_056163025.1 of Triticum urartu. Classification (NCBI taxonomy): domain Eukaryota; kingdom Viridiplantae; phylum Streptophyta; class Magnoliopsida; order Poales; family Poaceae; genus Triticum; species Triticum urartu. The sequence goes on from NC_141879.1 coordinate 431,989,682, forward strand.
ATATTTTCAAATAAAATTCAAATATTTTCGAAAACCCCCTTTTCATTTAATTAAATAGAAGAAGTCATATCATCTTCTCTCTAGGGTTTTGTATTTGAAAAAAATTGAATTCATGGAGATCATAAATGCAAAGTTAAAGTTTTGGGAAAGTCATTTTATTCCCTCTCATTCAACTTTCAAAAGTTTCAAATTTCACTCAATTTCACACGAGCAACCACACCACAATCGAACAATGAATCAAATCTATTTATTTAATATAACATTCCAAAATTTGGAATTTTGGCATGTTACAACCTTCCTCAAAACAGCCACCATACCTACCTATTATGGCATTTCCATAGCCATTCCGAAATATATTGCCATGCAACTTTCCACCGTTTCGTTTATTATGACACGCTTCATCATTGTCATATTGCTTTGCATGATCATGTAGTTGACATCGTAATTATGGCAAAGCCACCTTTCATAATTCTTTCATACATGTCACTCTTGATTCATTGCACATCCCAGTACACCGCCAGAGGCATTCATATAGAGTCATATTTTGTTCTAAGTATCGAGTTGTAATTCTTGAGTTATAAGTAAATAAAAGTGTGATGATCTTCATTATTAGAGGATTGTCCCATGTGAGGAAAAAAGAGAAAGGCCAAAAAAAGAGAAGGCCCAAAAAAAGAGAGAAAAAGAGAAAAGGGGCAATGCTACTATCCTTTTACCACACTTGTGCTTCAAAGTAGCACCATGATCTTAATGATAGAGAGTCTCCTATGTTGTCACTTTCATATACTAGTGGGAATTTTTCATTATATAACTTGGCTTGTATATTCCAACGATGGGCTTCCTCAAATGTCCTAGGTCTTCATGAGCAAGCAAGTTGGATGCACACCCACTTAGTTTTCTTTTTGAGCTTTCATACACTTATAGCTCTAGTGCATCCATTACATGGCAATCCCTACTCACTAACATTGATATCTATTGATGAGAATCTCCATAGCCCGTTGATACGCCTAGTTGATGTGAGTCTATCTCCTTCTTTTTGTATTCTCCACAATCACCTTCTATTCCACCTATAGTGCTATGTCCATGGCTCACGCTCATGTATTGCGTGAAAGTTGAAAAGGTTTGAGAGCATCAAAAGTATGAAACAATTGCTTGGCTTGTCATCAGGGTTGTGCATGATTTGAATATTTTGTGTGATGAAGATGGAGCATAGCCAGACTATATGATTTTGTAGGGATAAACTTTCTTTGGCCATGTTATTTTGAGAAGACACAATTATTTTGTTAGTATGCTTGAAATATTATTGTATTTATGTAAATATTAATCTTTTGTTTGGAATCTTACGGATTTGAAGATTCTTGCCACAATAAAGATAATTACATAGATAAATATGTTAGATAGCATTCCACATAAAAAATTCTGTTTTTATCATTTACCTACTTGAGGACGAGCAGGAATTAAGTTTGGGGATGCTTCATACGTCTCCAACGTATCTATAATTTTTGATGATTTTCATGGACCAAAAGAAGCCCCCAAAGTAAAAGAGTTGGGCCAGAAGAGTCCCGAGCCATCCACGAGGGTGGAGGGCGCGCCCTACCCCTTGGGCGTGCCCCCTATCTCGTGGACGACTCAGAGACCCCCCTGACTTGTTTCCGATGCCAAAAATTCCTATAAATATAGAAACCCCCGAAAAGAAACCTAGATCGGGAGTTCCGCCGCCGCAAGCCTCTATAGCCACCAAAAACCAACCGGGACGCTATTCCGGCACCCTGCCGGAGGGTTCCATCACCGGTGGCCATCTTCATCATCCCAGCGCTGTCCATGACAAGGAGGGAGTAGTTCACCCTCGGGGCTGAGGGTATGTACCAGTAGCTATGTGTTTGATCTCTCTCTCTCTCTCTCTCTCTCTCTCTCTCGTGTTCTTGATATGGCACGATCTTGATGTACCGCGAGCTTTGCTATTATAGTTGGATCTTATGATGTTTCTCCCCCTCTATATCCTTGTGATGAATTGAGTTTTCCCTTTGAAGTTATATTATCAGATTGAGTCTTTACGGATTTGAGAACACTTGATGTATGTCTTGCATGTGCTTATCTGTGGTGACAATGGGATATTCACGTGATCCACTTGATGTATGTTTTGGTGATCAACTTGCGAGTTCTGTGACCTTGTGAACTTATGCATAGGGGTTGGCACACGTTTTTGTCTTGACTCTCCGGTAGAAACTTCGGGGCACTCTTTGAAGTTCTTTGTGTTTGTTGAATAGATGAATCTGAGATTTTGTGATGCATATCGTATAATCATACCCGCGGATACTTGAGTTGACATTGGAGTATCTAGGTGACATTAGGGTTTTGGTTGATTTTTGTCTTAAGGTGTTATTTTATTACGAACTCTAGGGCTGTTTGTGACACTTATAGGAATAGCACAATGGATTGATCATAAATAATAACATTGAGGTGGTTTCGTACCCTACAATAATCTCTTCGTTTGTTCTCCGCTATTAGTGACTTTGGAGTGACTCTTTGTTGCATGTTGAGGCATAGTTATATGATCTAATTATGTTATTATTGTTGAGAGAACTTGCACTAGTGAAAGTATGAACCCTAGGCCTTGTTTCGAAGCATTGCAATACTGTTTGTGCTCACTTTTATCATTAGTTACCTTGTTGTTTTTATATTTTCAGATTACAAAAACCTATATCTACCATCCATATTGCACTTGTATCACCATCTATTCGCCGAACTAGTGCACCTATACAATTTACCATTGTATTGGGTGTGTTGGGGACACAAGAGACTCTTTGTTATTTGGTTTGCAGGGTTGTTTGAGAGAGACCATCTTCATCCTACGTCTCCCATGGATTGATAAACCTTAGGTCATCCACTTGAGGGAAATTTGCTACGGTCCTACAAACCTATGCACTTGGAGACCAAACAACGTGAAGGTTGTGTAGTAGACATCAAGAGCTTTTCAGCAAGTCCACATACTCAACTATCATTTAGTCCTTCACAATTGCTAACACTCACGTGATACTTATGGGTTCAAAGCTTCAATCAGACACAGAGAAAGATAGGGGCTTATAGTTTCGCCTCCCAACCTTTTACCTCAAGGGTAATGTCAACAATAATACTTTATGATAACCTACATCTGAGTGAATATATATATATACCCGGATCTCTCCAACACATAGTGCTTGGCAAAGGAAAAAGTGTAAAAAGGAAAGGTGAAGATCACCATGCCTCTTGTATAAGGGTGGAAGATAAAAATAAAAGATAGGCCCTTCGCAGGGGGGAGCGGAGGTTGTCATGCACTTTTATGGTTGGATGCACAAAATCTTAATGCAAAAGAACGTCACTTTATATTGCCTCTTGTGATAAAGAACTTTATTATGCATTCTGTTGCTTTTATTTCTTCCATATCACAAGTTCGTATAAATCTTATTTTCCTCACACTAATAGATCATACATATTTAGAGAGCAATTTATTGGTTGCACCGATGACAACTTACTTGAAGGATCTTACTCAATCCATAGGTAGGTATGGTGGACTCTCATGGAAAAACTGATTTAAGGGATGTTTGGAAGCACAAGTAGTATCTCTACTCGGTGCAAACAATTTGTCTAGCATGAGAGGGAAAGGCAAGCTCAACATGTTGGAGGATACGTGACAATATAACTTCTATTCGGATATAAGAAAACATAAACCATTATGTTGTCTTCCTTGTCCAACATCAACCTTTTAGCATGTCATATTTTAATGAGTGCTCACAATTACAAAAGATGTCCAAGATAGCATATTTATATGTGAAGCCTCTCTTTCTTTATTACTTCCTATTCATTGCAACAATGACCAAAGCTATGTTTGTCAACTCTCAACAAATTTTATTCATCATACTCTTTATATGTGAAGTCATTACTTCTCATAAGATCAATATATGATATTTTTATTTCTTTTTATTCTTTCTTTTATTTAATACCCTCAAGATCATAGCAAGAAAACAAAAACCTCAACGCAAAACTACTCTTTATTATATATAACTCACTGACTCAATTACATAGATAGAGATCGAAACAAAAAATCAAAGATAGATCATACTAAAACTTTATTCTACTAGATCAAGATATAACCAAAAGGATCAAACTAAGAAAAATGATAAAGGTAAAGGTGTGATGGTGATACGATACGAGGGCATCTTCCCCAAGCTTGGCAGTTGCCAAGGGGAGTGCCCATACCCATGTATTTATGTCTCTTTCTTCGGAGGTGGTGATGATGGAGTTGTTGATGATGTAGGCTTGTCGTCCATCTTCCAGGCCATAGGCTCACCATCATAGAAGGATGAACGAGTCTCCGGTATCCTCAAATCTACAGCCAAACTCCTCCTCTTGAATCTATATTCATACTCATAGTTTTTGTTTTGCTCATGTTGAGGGGCCGAAGATGTGCAACACCCCCTCACGCATCTCAATCGCTTGAGGGTGTCGCAGCACCTCCGCAAGGTAGGGGTTGATAACCTTCTCAAAAAACTTGACCTTGGGGGCGCTTGGAGACGTCATGGTTGTTGGGGAACATTGCATGCAATTTCAAAAAATTTCCTACGTTCACACATGATCTATCTAGGAGATGCATAGCAACGAGACGGGGAGAGTGTGTGCACGTACCCTCGTAGACTGAAAGCGGAAGCGTTAAGTTAACGCAATATATGTAGTCGAACGTCTTCACGATCCAACCGATCCAAGTACTGAACGTACGGCACCTCCGTGTTCAGCACATGTTCAGATCGATGACGTCCCTGGAGCTCTTGATCCAGTAGAGGGCCGAGGGAGAGTTCCGACAACACGATGGCGTGGTGACGGTGATGGAGATGTGATCCGTGCAGGGCTTCGCCTAAGCACTACGACGCTATGACCAGAGGACTAAACTATGGAGGGGGCACCGACCACGGCTAAGAGAACTATTAGTGTGCCTTTGCGGTGCCCCCTGGCCACATATACAAAGGAGGTGGGGAGAGAGGCCGGCGGCCTGGAGGGGCGCGCCATGGGGGGAGTCCTACTTGGACTCCTAGTCCAAGTAGGATTCGGCCTCCCCTTTTTCCTTTCTACCACCAGAGGTAATAGTAAGGAGAGGGAGAGGGAGAGGGAAGGGGGGCACCGCTGATAACCCACAAGTATAGGGGATCATTTGTAGCCTTTTTTGATAAATAAGTGTGTCGAACCCAACGAGGAGCTAAAGGCAGAACAAATATTCCCTCAAGTTCTATCGACCACCGATACAACTGTAGGCACACTTGACGTTTACTTTACCGAAAACAAGTATGAAACTAGAAGTACTTTGTAGGTGTGATAGGATAGGTTTGCAAGATAATAAAGAGCACGTAAATAAAATCTAGGGGCTGTTTAGATAAAGACACAACTAAATTAGTTTTAGTATAGAGCTTTTGTCAACAAGAAAGTTATTTATCCCTAGGCAATCGATAACAAGTACCGGTAATAATTCTTGTAATTTTATATGAGGGAGAGGCATGAGCTAACATACTTTCTCTACTTGGATCATATGCACTTATGATTGGAACTCTAGCAAAGCATCCGCAACTACTAAAGATCATTAAGGTCGTGAAACCCAACCATAGCATTAAGTATCAAGTGCTCTTTACTCCCATACGCCATAACCCACCTACTCGGGTTTAAGTTTCTATCACTCTCACAACCCACCATAAGCAAATCATGAACATATTGCAACACCCTACAGCGGGGGGCCCTCATGTTTGCACGAGACAGAGGGCACCGTAGGACTGCACCATAAATAAAATATACAATCATACCAACCAAGATCACGATTAACCCATAGGACAAAACAGATGTACTCAAACATCATAGGATAACCATAGATCATTGGGAGATAATATATGGAGTTGAGCACCATGTTTAAGTAGAGATTACAGCAGGGAGAAGAGGTGTTACACTGCTGCATAGAGGGGGAGAAAGTTGGTGTTGACGGTAGCAAGATTGTTGATCTAGATCGCCGTCTCGATCGTTGCCCCGGCGGGATTCCGGCGCCACCGGGAGAAAGGGGGAGAGAGCCCCCTCCTTCTTCTTATTCCTTGGTCTCCCCCGCTAGATGGGAGGAGAGTTCCCCCTCTTGTCCATGGACTCCATGGCCGCGGAGGGGCGGGAGCCCCTCCGAGATTGGATCTCCCTCTCTGTTATCTTCTGTTTCGCGTTCCCCAGATCTGGCCGAAAACCGTTTCCAATCTTCCGAGAGATCCGTAACTCTGATTGCGCTGAGATTTTAATATGATTTTTTTTCCAGATATAAGCTTCCTTGCGCCCAAAGTAGAGCTCCAACTGACGTTCGAGGAGGGCACAACCCACCACCACACGACGGGGGGCTCTGGCGCGCCCTGATGTCTTGTGGTTTGTGTGGGCCTCCATTTGCGGTGATTCCAACTCACAAAAATCACATATATTCCAAAATAATTCTCTGTAAAATTTTATTTCATTTGGACTTCGTTTGATATGGATACTCTGCTATACAAAAAACATGCAAAAAACTGGAACTGGCACTCGGCACTGGATCAATCGGTTAGTCCAATAAATCATATAAAAAGTTGCCAAAAATATGTGAAAGTTGTATAATATTGGCATGAAACAATCAAAAATTATAGATACGATGGAGACATATCAGCACCCCCAAGCTTAATTGCTGCTCGCCCTCAAGTAGGTAAATGATAAAAAAGATAATTTTTGATGTGGAATGCTACCTAGCATAAACTTGATCATATATCTAATCATGGCATGAATATTAAGACATAAGTGATTCGAAGTAATAGTTTATAATTTGACATAAAGACATAAATACTCAGGCATCCCAACAAACGATCATGTCTTTCAAAATATCAATGCTAAAGAAAGCTATCCCTACAAAATCATATAGTCTTTCATGCTCTGTCTTCTTAACACAAAGTATTTATCATGCACAACCCCGATGACAGGCTGAGCAATTGGTTCATACTTTTTAACGCGCTTCAGGTTTTTCAACCCTCACGCACTACGGGCGGAATAGAGTATGATGATAGGGGTAAATATAAAGTAGACAAAAAGTAAGAAAGTCTCACATCGATGCGGCTAACCAACGGGCTATGGAGATGCCCATCAATTGATATCAACACGAGGAGTAGGGATTGCCATGCAACGAATGCACTAAGAGCTATAAGTGCATGAAAGCTCAATATGAAAACTAAGTGGGTGTGCATCTAATCCTATAATGGAAAATTCCCACTAGTATATGAAAGTGACAACATAGGAGACTCTCCATATGAAAAACATGGTGCTACTTTGAAGCACAAGTGTGGTAAATGATACTAACAATGCCCACACTCTCTTTGTTTATTTATTTATTCTTTTCTTTTTCTCTTTTTTTCTCTTTTTTCTTTTTTTTCTCTCATTGTCCGGAGTCTCATCCCGACTTGTGGGGGAATCACAGTCTCCATCATCCTTTCCTCACTGGGGCACTGCTCTAAAAATGAATAATGATGATCATCACACTTCTATTTACTTATAACTCAAAAGAAATAAAAATTACAATTCGATACCTATGACAAAGTATGACTCTATATGAATGCCTCTGGCAATGTACCAGGATGTGCAATGATCTAGCGTAACATGTATGAAAAATGATGAACGGTGGCTTGATACGTCTCCGTCGTATCTATAATTTTTGATTGTTCCATGCCAATATTATTCAACTTTCATATACTTTTTGGCAACTTTTTATACTATTTTTGGGACTAACATATTGATCCACTGCCCAGTGCCAGTTCCTGTTTGTTGCATGTTTTTTGTTTCGTAGAAAACCCATACCAAATGGAGTCCAAACGGAATAAAAACTGACGGAGATTTATTTTGGAATATTTATGAATTTTGGGAAGTGGAATCATCGTGAGACGGTGCCCAAGGGGGGCACAAGGTAGGGGGGCGCGCCCCAGGGTGTCAGGCGCGCCCCTGACCCTCGTGGCCACACTGTAAGGAGGTTGGAGCCCTTCTTCCGCTGCAAGAAAGCTAATATCCGGAAGGAGATCGTGTTAAAATTTCAGCCCAATCGGAGTTACGGATCTCCAGGAATATAAGAAACGGTGAAAGGGAAGAATCTGAGAACGCAGAAACAGAGAGAGACAGAGAGACAGATCCAATCTCGGAGGGGCTCTCGCCCTCCCACGCCATGGGAGCCAAGGACCAGAGGGAAAACCCTTCTCCCATCTAGGGAGGAGGTCAAGGAAGAATAAGAAGAAGGGGGGCCCTCTCCCCCTCGCTTCCGGTGGCGCCGGAGTGCCACCGGGGGCCATCATCATCACCGCGATCTTCACCAACAACTTCACCGCCATCATCACCAACTCTTCCCCCCTCTATGCAGCGGTGTAACCTCTCTCTTACCCGCTGTAATCTCTACTTAAACATGGTGCTCAACGCTATATATTATTTCCCAATGATGTATGGCTATCCTATGATGTTTGAGTAGATCTGTTTTGTCCTAATGGCTATTTGATGATTGTGATTGGTTTGAGTTGTATGTTTTATTATTGGTGATGTCCTATGGTGCTCTTCGTGTCGTGCAAGCGTGAGGGATTCCCGATGTAGGGTTTGCAATATTCTTATGATTTGCTTATGGTGGGTCGCGTGAGTGACAGAAGCACAAACCCGAGTAAGTAGGTTGTTTGCTTATGGGATAAAGGGGACTTGATGCTTTAATGCTATGGTTGGGTTTTACCTTAATGAATCTTTAGTAGTTGCGGATGCTTGCTAGAGTTCCAATCATAAGTGCATATGATCCAAGTAGAGAAAGTATGTTAGCTTATGCCTCTCCCTCAAATAGAATTGCAATAATGATTACCGGTCTAGTTATCGATTGCCTAGGGACAAATAACCTTCTTATTGACAAAAGCTCTTTACTAAAACTAATTTAGTTGTGTCTTCATCTAAACAGCCCCTACTTTATATTTACTTGCTCTTTATTATCTTGCATACCTATCCAACAACACCTACAAAGTACTTCTAGTTTCATACTTGTTTCCGGTAAAGCGAACGTCAAGTGTGTGTAGAGTTGTATCGGTGGTCGATAGAACTTGAGGGAATATTTGTTCTACCTTTATCTCCTCGTTGGGTTCGACACTCTTACTTATCGAAAGAGGGTACAATTTATCCCTTATACTTGTGGGTTATCAAGACCTTTTTCTGGCGCCGTTGCCGGGGAGCAATAGCGTGGGGTGAATATTCTCATGTGTGCTTGTTTTCTTTATCACTAAGTAATTTTTATTTGCTGTTCTTAGTTGTTTTCTATCTTTAGTCATGGGTAGGAAATGCAAAATACCAAAAAAATTAGTTGTACCTACTGAACCAATTGTTGAAGAACCACTCAAAATCTATCGCACTGTTGAAGCTTTTTACTTGGATCATCTTTGATCCCTTTGTGCTCGTGCCGAAACCCCAACTAGCTTAGTTGAGGGCAAATCTTTAGATGAGCATGCTTGTTATGTGCGACACCGTATATCTGAAAAAGGGAAATTATTATGGAGTCAAATTCAATGTTTGCAATGCTATGCTTGGAATTTATGTGAATTATATGATTTTACTTGTTGTTCTGAAAACCCTAAGAAACACCTTCCCTACCAGTGTGAGTTTATTGATAATGGAATCTTATCTTCTTATGCTAAAGGTGTTTATAGTTACTATGATGTTCAACAAATTGAATATTTTGTTGCTTTTGAGGGTGCTTATGAAATTGCTTCTTTGATTGAAAAGTATGATGCTATTTTTCACAAATCTGAAAAATTTGCTATACTTAAATATTGCTATGATAACTATGCTTCTAATACCTATGTTAAACAATATATTGAGGAATACTCCACTGTCCAAGAAGAGACTAATATTTTGCAGGAGTCTATGGAAGAAGAAATTGATGAAACTGTGAGCTCATTGGATGAAAAAGATGAGGAAGAGAGCGAAGAACAAAAGGAGGAAGAGCGGATTGATCACCCGTGCCCACCTTCTAATGAGAGTAACTCTTCAACTCATACATTGTTTAATTCCCCTTCATGCTTACCGAAGGATGATTGCTATGATGATTGTTATGATCCCATTAATTCTCTTGAAATATCCCTTTTTGATGATTCTTGCTATGCTTGTGGCCAAGATGCCAATATCAATTATGCTTATGGAGATGAACTTGCTATAGTTCCTTATGTTAAACATGAAATTGATGCTATTGCACCCACGCATGATAGTCCTATTATCTTTTTGAATTCTCCCGACTACACTATATCGGAGAAGTTTGCACTTATTAAGGATTATATTGATGGGTTGCCTTTTACCGTTGCACATGATGATTTTTATGAATACAATATGCATGTGCTTCCTACTCCTACTTGCAATTATTATGAGAGAGGAACTATATCTCCACCTCTCTATGTTTCTATGATAAAATTGCAAGAAACTGTTTATACTATGCATTGACCTTTACTATGTGTGCATGAATTGTTCTTTTATGACATGCCGATGCATAGGAAGAGAGTTAGACTTCGTTGTTTCATGATATATGTTACCTTGTGCTTTGATATAAATTATAAATCATTGTTAATTAAAATTGGCTTTGATATACCTTGGGATCCGGGCGGATCCATTACTTGAGCACTATATGCCTAGCTTAATGGCTTTAAAGAAAGCGCTGCCAGGAAGACAACCCGGAAGTTTTAGAGAGTCATTTATTTCTGTTGAGTGCTTTATTATAGTTTAAAAACAACAAAAATAAAGAGGGGAACCCAAAGCTTTTTCAAAAAGGAAAGCGAAAGTGAGAAAGACAAGCATTGTTGAAGTGGGAGCTAGCCTTGAACTTTGCTCATGCTCACGGAAACTTGGTGAATCTTGATTACAGAAACTTTTCAATAAAAATAATTATCCCCTTGTACAATTCCATTGTATTATAAAAATAATGTGCCAAGGTTTGCCTTTAGGATGTTTACATTTGCTTGATGGTTTATACGGTGCAGGACAGAAACTTTGGCTGTAGTGCGCGATTTTACATTTTTAGTTGGAACGTCAAATGGTTATGATTCTGTTTGCACTGTCGTCCTATACAAATTGTTTATTTTTCCTAATTTTGGAAGAATTTTTCAAGTATCAGAAGTATGGTGAATGTTCAGATTTCTACAGACTGTTCTGCTTTAGACAGATTCTGTTTTTGATGCATAGTTTGCTTGTTTTGATGAAACTATCAATTCATATCAGTGTATTAAGCCATCAAAAAGTTATATTACAATAGACACAATGAAAAAACAAAATATTAATTGGTTTGCAACAGTACTTAGAGTAGTGATTTGCTTTATTATACTAACGGATCTTACCGAGTTTTCTGTTGAAGTTTTGTGTGGATGAAGTGTTCGATGATTGAGAAGGTCTCGATGTGAGAAGAAGGAAGAGAGGCAAGAGCTCAAGCTTGGGGATGCCCAAGGCACCCCAAGTAAATATTCAAGGAGACTCAAGCGTCTAAGCTTCGGGATGCTAGGGAGGCATCCCCTCTTTCTTCAACAAATATCAGTATGTTTTCGGATTCGTTTTGTTCATGTGATATGTGCAAGTCTTGGAGCGTCTTTTGCATTTAGGTATTTATTTTTATTTTATGCACCATGATGGTATGAGATGGTCCTTGGTTGATTTATAGAATGCTCTTTACACTTCACTTATATCTTTTGAGTATGGCTTTATAGAATGCTTCATGTGCTTCACTTATATCATTTGAAGTTTGGATTGCCTGTTTCTCTTCACTTAGACAACCGCCATTTGTAGAATGCTATTTTTCTTCACTTATACTTGTTAGAGCGTGTAACATCCCAAAATTCTAAATTTTGGAATGTTATAATAAATAAATATTTGTGTTTGTTTGAATGCTTGATTGATTGACTGAAAGTGAGTGAAATTTGAAACTTTTGAGAGCTTAATGAGAGGGAATGAAATGACTTTCCCAAAACTTTCACCTTGCATTTTGATACCTAGGAATTCAAATTCATTTCATCACAAAAAAAACCTAGAGTGAAGATGATATGACTTCTTCCATCCAAAGAAATGAACAGGGGTTTGAAAAGATTTGAATTCAATCAGAAAATATTTCAAATTTGAAACTTTATGCAACTCAATAATTTTCATGAGAGAAGATAAAATGACTTCTTCAATTATATGAAATATGATTTGGAAGTTACAAAGAATCAAATTGAAAGTCATTTGGAATTATTTTGGAACCCACTTTCAATTTAGGAGTTATTTGCCTTTTATTCAAATTATTTTTCTCCTAAAAATAAATAAATGGAAATATGGGTAAAATGATTCCCTTCGATGAAAATTTGAGAAAATAAATTTGAAATCATTTTGGTATTTTAAGAATGATTTTTATTGGGAATTATTGCAACAGTAGCATTGTTTGCCTTATTTTAATTCTTGTTGATTTTATTTGGAGTTTAGAAGTAGTTCAACTTTTAGGATTTCTTTTGCTGAACATTTTCATATATAATATGTCTATATAAAAGTATTATTGTTTTTTCCTTTATTTAGTTTTCTTGTCTGTGCTTTATAAAAAAATGGCCGAAGCCAACGGACCAAAGGCCCACCTAACTTTCTCTCTCTCGCTCTCCCTCGGCCCATCTACGCGCCAGGCTGGCCAAGCAGCCACGCGCACGCCCAGAGCCCCTTTGCCTCGGTCGCCCGCTCCCTCCTCGCTCGCGCTGTGTCGCTGACCGCTGGGTCCCACTGCCCGATCGCCCCGCCCGTGTCTTCTTCTTCCTCCCCACGCCAAGTCGCGCCGCCGCCGCCGGAATCCCGATCTTCTCGGGATCACGAATCCCCTCGCCCCCTTCTCCAAGCACCCTCCCCTATATATACCTCCCGCCCCTCGACCGATTCCGCCCCAAAGCCCCTTCCGAGAACCCCCGCCTCCTTCTCAATTGCTTGCCGGAGCCGAGTGCCCCCGCCGCGCCATTGCCGCCCCACCGAGCTACTCCGACCCCCTCGCCACCTCCCGAGACCATCTCTGCACTCCCCTCGCTTGTCCGCATCTCCCCGTGCCCTCACCCAAGCCCGAAACCCACCGGAGCGCCGCCACCGCCAACGCCCGAACGCCACCGCCGCCTCGACCTCGCCGCCGACCTCCTCCGTCCACCTACGGCACTATATTGACCACCGCTGGACTCACCGTCGAACGCCGCGTCTGCCCGTACTCTCGCCGGAGCCCGCTGACAATCGGAGCACCGCCGCTAACGACGTCCGAGCCGCTCGCCGTCAACCTTCCCCGCGGTGAGCTCTCCACTTCCCCTCCTGTGTCCGATTCTAAATCTACGGTATAGATTAGATGGATGAACGGTTAGGTTTATTTTTTTAGTTCGATTTTTTTACGGTTTAGTCCGGATCGGTTTAGCCGACCGGTTTCATTTATTTCATATGTGCGCGGTTTAGTTAGTTTTTGACCGAGCGCCGTTTAGTTACGGATTGCCCACCAGTTTAGCCCAGTAGCAATGGGCCACGTAGCTAGTGCCCGATTGTTTTTTTTTGTTTTTTTCGTTTCTGTTTTAAAAACAGAACAAGTTTCAATCTTATATTGCTTGTATGTTTTAGCATACTTGATGTTTTTGAGTGATTCCAATTGCAATGTGTCACAAATTTTATGAAATTTCTGTGAGTGATTTGAAATTTGGAATTTGAGTAGCTTAAATTAGAATTAGTTCAAATATGCTTGAAACACCGTTCTGGCTCTAGTTTAAACTCTAGAATAGATTTTTGATTGATTCTTTTTGCTACTGTTTTGTTATTGTTTTGTTTATCCAGTAGCATGTAGTGGCTTATTTATAGTTTATTTTAAATTAGGTTTATTGCGAAAACAGTACTGTTTTGCTTATGTCGTTGTTTAGTCATATAATTAGTGTTTTTAATTATTTTTAGTTAATTATTTTTGTAAATTTTTACATGTTGTCATATGTTTATGTTAGACTGCAGTAGATAAATTTTTGTAGTTATTTACTAGTGTTTAGCTACTATTTTAGTATTTGTTTGTTTAATTCATAGTGATAGTTGATAAAAGTAGTTCCATTAGTTTCAAAAGTAACTCTTTTTACCACTTAATTATGTGTTGTCATTGATTCTGTTATTTAGGAGTAAATTAGTTTGATAATTATTTTAGTATTGTTTACTTTTGTCTTTTGCTGGTTGTTATAGTTGTTCTGGTGTTAACTTGTCAGTTACAATAGTTTTTCATACTAGTTCCTTTTGCTAGTAAATGCTTTAGTAAATTATTTTGTTGTTGTTTTATTAGAATTTTATTTTCCATGCTGTATAAAAGTTATTAGAGTAATTTAGTTTTAATAAGAAAGTTTTGACTGTTATTGTGTGAGTTGGTTTCTCCCTTGTTTTCGTGAAGTTTTTCTTTGGAATTCTATTTGGTTTTCTTTGACTTCATTATTGTTTTATTTATGGCTTTTCGATTGTTATTTTGATTGCTATTATTGTTTGCTAAGATTATTGCTTATATGAGTATAATTTTTGACTATATAGATTTTCTCGGAGTGACGAATAGTTTATCAAAGATTCCGAGAGCGTTATTATCTTCATCAAGTAATACCAGGCAAGTTCACTTTGACCATGTTTTTCATACCTATGTTTTATTTGCATGTAGTAGCACCTTTTCAATAATCCCGCCAGTAGTGATATTGATTTCTTGTAGTTGAGTAGAATGCATGAGGTAGGAACCCATCTCCCTGTTATCAAGCCCGGGACGTTATATAGTTTTAATGCTACGCTATAGTAGACGGGACTTGGTATGAGTGCATGAGTACGTGAATGGCGGCAACTTCATGATGGCACCGGCAAGGACTGCATCTTCAGGACTCCTCAAGATTTCGAGACTCGAGACAAGAATTCAATACACACTACTGGGTGAAGGACGGTTGACGGGCACCCTGGAGAAACCTGTGGTTGGCCGGGATGCATGGAGAAGCGCCATGACATCTTGCGGAAAGCTTCACCCAGACTCAAAGAGACGGAAGAATACTTCATGCCCGGAAGCTTACCTGTGCAACTGCAAGTCACTATGGGCTCTGGCTTGGTTGACCTTAGTTGTGACTCTGGTTGGGACGGTGCTAGCAGATGTAGAACTATGGTAGGATTGGATGAGTACCGGACAGTGGTCAGAGGAACTCTTCGGAAGACCATGTTTCGGTCATCTTGTTCTCAAACACCCTGAAGTGCGAGAATGTAAAGAGAGGGATCAAATCTTGCGGGTAAAGTGTACAAACCTCTGCAGAGGGTTAAAACCTAATCGATTAGCCGTTTCCCCGGTTACGGACAATTTGAGCCTCTGGACTTGGATCTATCTCGGAACTCTCAACACCGGACTGATAATTTAATTGTGGGCAACTTATGATGATTTGGGCTATGAGACATCAGTTGGCGGAACCATGTCATGATAGAAAACTCCGTAGTACAGACTCTAGTTAATTCCTTTGATGTAGGGAAAATAAAACCAGCTTTTCTGCAAACAAAACTCAGTTACAGAGCCACAAAGCCATATTGCATATAGTATAGTTTATCTTTTGTTTTCTCTTATCGTGATCTTGCCGATACATTCAATGTACTGACCTACACGGCTGCAACGTATCATGTTGCAGATATTTCTTCGATGAGTAAGAGTTACGATACAGGGTTATGGTCTACACTCAACCTGCCGATGGCGTTGATGGGACTCCACACCCGATTGTTTGTTTCCGCTGAGACTTATGAGGTATATATCAGTTTTACGTTATTTATACATGTGATTGTACTTTGATATATACATTGATGTACTGTGTGTGCCAGCATACCGATCCAGGGATGGCACAGATACACAGAGGCTTGACCATCTGAGGTCGGGTCGCTACAGATATGGTATCAGAGCACATGTTGACTGTAGGACGTGACCCTAGAAATCGGAAAGCCCCTAAGACAGGAAATCTCTAAAACTTTATTTTCAAAAGAATCTATTGCTTCTTATCTTTTGTGATTTTATAAAATATCCTCTCTTACCTCAAATAGTTTGAATATACCCCTTTTCCCTTTTGACCACACAGAGGATCAACTGAAGCCGCTTCAAGAAGGACAAGATATCGGAGAACCAATGACCACTTCAGAGTAAACAGGATTTGACCATGCATTAGAAGATTTGAAGCTACAAACAGTTGAAGACTCCGGAGACTCGAAGAATCCGAAGACTCTAAAGATTTATTTGACTGTTAGAAGACCAATTTGGAAAATTTCAATTTGGAATGTTTTACAAATATTAGTTAAGCATCTATGCATTTTGTTTGAATTGAGTGGCATTTGGAAATTTCAGAGGCATTTGAGTTTTATTTGATTTGAATTTGATTTTGGCAATTGAAATTTATTTCAAAAATACCTGACAAATACTTGAGAAAAAGTATGAGAGGAGTAAACATGACACTCCAAAGAAAAACGTTAGAAGAAAATATTGCCAAAAAAAGTTTGAATTCTAATTTGATTTTATTTGGAATCTACAAAAAAAATGTTTTTATTTTTGCTTCTGTTTTGCCTCTGGAAAAATGTTCACGTTGTAGGATTTATTTTTCTGATTTTATTGATATATATATATATATGTCCTATATAAAATATTATAGTTTTCTCTTATATTAGTTTTCTCTCTCTCTCACATAATTCAAAAAAAAAGGAAAAGACCCAGGCGCGAGCCAGGCCAACCGGCCCAGCCGACGCCCGAGCCAGCAAGCCCAGCAGCACCGAGCCGCAGCCCACCAGCGACCGAGCCGGCTGTGACGCCCCCGATTTGACCGTACACTAATCATGCACGCAAATGTGTACGATCAAGATCAAGGACTCACGGGAAGATATCACAACACAACTCTACAAATAAAATAAGTCATACAAGCATCATATTACAAGCTAGGGGCCTCGAGGGCTCGAATACAAGAGCTCGATCATAGACGAGTCAGCGGAAGCAACAATATCTGAGTACAAACATAAGTTAAACAAGTTTACCTTAAGAAGGCTAGCACAAATGGGAATACAGATTGAACGAGGCGCAGGCCTCCTGCCTGGGATCCTCCTAACTACTCCTGGTCGTCGTCAGTGGGCAGTACGTAGCAGTAGGCACCTCCGGTGTAGTAGGAGTCGTCGTCGACGGTGGCGTCTGGCTCCTGGGCTCCAGCATCTGGTTGCGACAACCAGGTAGAAAGGATAGAGGGAAGAGAAGGAGAAAGCAACCGTGAGTACTCATCCAAAGTACTCGCAAGCAAGGAGCTACACTACATATGTATGCATTGGTATCAACTGGAATAAGGCTATTATATGTGGACTGAACTGCAGAAAGCCGGGATAAGGGGGGATAGCTAGTCCTTTCGAAGACTACGCTTCTGGCAACCTCGTCTTGCAGCATGTAGAAGAGAGTAGACTGAAGACCTCCAAGTAGCATCGTATAGCATAATCCTAACCGATGATCCTCCCCTCGTCGCCCTGTGAGAAAGCGATCACCGGTTGTATCTGGCACTTGGAAGGGTGTGTTTTATTAAGTATCCGGTTCTAGTTGTCATAAGGTCAAGGTACAACTCCAAGTCGTCCTGTTACCGAAGATCACGGCTATTCGAATAGATTAACTTCCCTACAGGGGTGCACCACATAACCCAACACGCTCGATCCCATTTGACCGGACACACTTTTCTGGGTCATGCCCGGCCTCGGAAGATCAACACGTCGCAGCCCCACCTAGACCAACAGAGAGGTCAGCACGCCGGTCTAAACCTAAGCGCCTAGGGGTCTGGGCCCATCGCCTTTAGCACACCTGCACGTTGCGTGGGCGGCCGGAAGCAGACCTAGCCTAGTAGGCGTTCCAGTCCAATCCAGCGCGCGCCGCTCCGTTGCTGACGTCACGAAGGCTTCGGCTGATACCATGACGTCGAGTGCCCATAACTGTCCCCGCGTAGATGGTTAGTGCGTATAGGCCAGTAGCCAGACTCAGATAAAATACCAAGATCTCGTTAAACGTGTTAAGTATCTGCGAACGCCGACCAGGGCCAGGCCCACCTCTCTCCTAGGTGGTCTCAACCTGCCCTATCGCTTCGCCACAAAGATCCACTCGCGGGTACTCCTACGAGCCGACCCGTCTTTTAGTCATCACATGTATCATGTATAAAGTAAATAGTATATACCCGTGATCACCTCCCGAGTGATCACGGCCCGATAGTATAGCATGGCAGACGGACAAGAATGTAGGGCCACTGATGATAACTAGCATCCTATACTAAGCATTAGGATTGCAGGTAAAGGTAACAACAGTAGTAGCAAGGACAGGCTATGCATCAGGATAGGATTAACGGAAAGCAGTAACATGCTACACTACTCTAATGCAAGCAGTATAGAGAGTAGAGTAGGCGATATCTGGTGATCAAGGGGGGGGGGCTTGCCTGGTTGCTCTGGCAAGAGAGAGGGGTCGTCAACACTGTAGTCGTACTGGGTAGCAGCGGCGTCGGTCTCGGTGTCTAGCGAGAGAAGAGGGGGGAAGAACAATAAATATAATGCAAACAGCTCCATAATGATGCATGACATGACAAAACGTGATGCTAGGTGTGCCCTAACGCGGTACGAGGTGGTACCGGTGAAGGGGAAAAACATCCGGAAAGTATTCCCGGTGTTTCGCGTTTTCGGACAGATGAGCTGGAGGGGAAAGTTGCGTGTTTGCTATGCTAGGGATGCGTGGCGGACGAACGGGCTGCGAATCCGGATTCGTCTCGTCGTTCTGAGCAACTTTCATGTACAAAGTATTTTCATCCGAGTTACGGATTAAAATATATGATTTTCTAAAGATTTTATAAATTTCTGATTTTAATTATTTATTTAAATCCAACATTATCCAAAACATTGAATGATGACGCAGGCATGACATCATAGCGATGTCAGCAGGTCAACTGGTCGGTTGACCAGTCAAACCAGACAGGTGGGTCCAGTGGGACCCACATGTCATTGACAGGGTACTAACAGAGTTTTAAAACTAACTAAATAGGTTAATTAGTGGGTGGGGCCCGGTAGTCAGTGAGAGATTAGTGTTTAATTAACTAATTTAATTAGTTAGCAAATTATCTACTCAATTTTATTCGTTTTTGACATGGGGCCCGCATGTCAGTGGCAGTAGCTGCCACGTCAGCAGTTGATTGGGTCAACCCAGTCAACTAGGACCCGCAGGGCCCGCTGGCAGTGGCCTTGGGGTGGCCCCAGGCCAACCACGTAGGCGGCGGCCGGCGTTTGGCCTCCGGCGACGTCAAAATGCGGCGGGGGCTCCCGGGCCTCCTCGGGATTTCGCTACACGGCACCGTTCGGCGCGCAGCTTGGTCCAGCCGAACGGCCACTCGATGCCGCGTCGAGTGGGGGTGGTGGTATGGCCGGACTTGGCCGGAATCGGCACCGGCGACGAGCAGAGGCGGCGGCGCGTACGGGTGCTCGACGGAAACGGCGCTACGGAGCAAGGTAGGCCGCGTGGGAGGGGGCGTTCGGTCGAGAGCGAGGAGCTGCATCGAACTGTGGCGGTGGCGTGGCCGGAGGATGGCCGCAGCGTCACCGGCGACGAGCGGGGCGGACGCTGGCGTTCGGCCACGGTGGGGAACGCCTATGCTGGCCACGGTAGGACCAACGGGTGGTCGCTCCGGGTTCCTACAGCGATGCTGAGCACGATAGGCATGAGCCCGGGACCAAATGGTCACCGGACGGCTGCCGGCGACGAGCGCGTGCGGCGATGCGCTCGGGCAAGTTGGGGGGGGGGGGGCGTCCAACTAGCGAACGGCGTAGGAGAGAGAGAGGGGAGGGAGCGGGGGCTCTCCGTGCGGCACACACGGTGGCCCTTGGTGGCTTAGTAGCTACAGAGGGCGTCGCTGGAGTTGGGGATGAACGGCGGCGAGGCGGAGGAAGAAGACGACCTCGCCCACGACGCTGCGACGTTGCGGAGCTCGAACCAACAGTCGAGGATGACGAGGAGGGCGACGAGGGAGACCGGCGACACGTTGGCGCGGTGCGGGGAGGACGGTGGCCACGGCTACGTGACGGCCACGGCCATGGAAGCGCTCGGACGGGGGCGTATCTGAGGAGCGAGACGGAGGCGGAGATCGAGGAGGAGAGCAGGGGGCAAGTGGGGAGGGGAGCCCGAGGGGGCGCGGCGTGGCGACCTTAACCCCTCGTCGTCGCCGGCGAGAGGGTGCGGCGGGGACGCGCCCCTGTTCCGACCCGGGTCGGGGGAACAGGGAAGGGAGGCGGCAGGGGGAGGCGGGCCGGTTCGGCCGGATGGGCCAGGTGGGTTAGCTGGGCCAGATGGCCCAGGGGGGTTTTCCTTTCTCTTTCTTTCTTTCTTTTCTTTATTTTTTTTCTTTTCTGTTTTATTCCATTTTAAAGTATTTAGTCTTTTACTAAAAATGTGTTTTCTGCACCATAATTACCTTTGTAATATTTGGCGTCCACCGAACATTTTTGTTTCAATTTTGAAAACTTTTATTGTCGACTTTAATTTTAAGTTTGAATTATCCTGAGATTATCCCGAGATTAGTAACAGTAATCGCAGATGACATGGCATCATTAGGAGAGTTTTACTGTAGCTTGATTACCCGGGCGTTACACCGGCCTGCCCCAGTGCTCGACGCCCGAGCCCTCTCCCTTCGGCCGCCCGATCGCTCTCCTCTCTTTCGATGTCCCTCTCTCTCACTGACCACGGGACCCGCCCTCATACCCAACCCCTCGCTCACGAAACCGAACTAGAGCACGTCCAGAGCGCGCCGCGGTTCCGATCATCCTGGGATCGTGATCCCGAGTCGACCTCCTCCCCAAGAAAGTTGCCCTATATAAACCCCTCGGCCTCCTCTTCCGAACCCCCCAAAAACCCTACCTCAACTCCCACCGTAGCTCTCGCCCTCGCCAAACGCATCTCGCCGCCGCCGCCTCGGTTCGCCGCCACTCCCGACGCCGGTGAGCCCTCTCTGCCCCTCTAAGCACCTTCACCCGAACCCCCTCTTCGTCACGCACCTCTTTGACATCCTCTCATCGCCCAGGAACGACCGAAGCCGCCGCCCCGAGCATCACAGCCCGCCGCCGGAGTTGCAGAGCACCAGGAGCCCCGCCGACCTCGTCCCACTCGCCTCTGTCGTCCCCGAGCTCCACTGACTCCATCCCCGAGCTCCCCTCGAGCTGCCGCACCCGCCCGACGACTCCGCCGCCGCCCCGGACCACCGGAGCACCCTCGCCACCAACGCCCGAGCCCACCTCGCCGTCGATCGCCGCTGTAAGCCACCGGACTCCCCACCACCGTCCGATTTCCAATCTAGGGACTAGATTAGATCACGTGAAGAGTTTGGTTTTTCTTTAGTAGACCGGTTTAGTTTCGGTTAGATCGGTTTATTTTAAGTTGTGGTTTAGTTGGACCGGCCCGATCAGTTTATTTCTGTTAGCCCGTGGACGCAGTGGTCTATTAGTCGCTTAGGCGCTGCTTAGTTTTAGAGCGCTCACTATTTCGGCCCGTTAGCGCCTAGTTGTTTTGTTTTTAATTTTTGTTGCTGTTTTTAACAGAATAGTTTCAGTTTTGTAAAATCTATATCTTTTAAGTTATTTAATATTTTTAGTTGATTCTTTTTGCTTTAGTTTGCAAATTTCCTATAGTTGCTGTAGAAAATTAGATTCGGCCATGTTTAGGTTTTTAAAAATTGTTTTATATTAGTTTTAGTCAGAGTAGTTTTTCTGCTATAAATTGAGTTAGGATTATTTTATTTTAGTGATTCTTTTTATCACTGATTTGTTTTTACCTTGCCTAGCAGTAGGAATTTATTTGGGCATTTATAGTCTTTATTAAAAATAGTTTTTACGCGAAAAAAGCTTTTCTAGTTTATTTAGCTTGCTGTTGTTTTCTGCTGTTCTAGTTATCTTTAAATTTTATTTTTCCTATGTTATAATTTATTTTAGATTAGTTTCTGTAGTTACAGAGGGTGAACATTTATTTACAGCAAAATAAAAAGTTTTATTTTATTTTCTTATTAGTTTTGTTTTAGGTATAACAGGAGTTCTATAATAGATATTGGTTTGATTCTTTTTGCACCTAGTTTGTATGGTGTTTTCCTTTATGTTAGTTAGTAAAACCATTGTTTTGGATCTGTAAAGAAAAGTGTTAGTAGGTTAAAACTATTTCTTTGTTGTTGCTTGATGTGATGGAAACCTTGATTTTGTTTTCCTCGAGTTTTCTTTGATTTTGGTTTGAGTGCTTGTGTGTTTTCCTTCAGTTTGCTGATATGTCATTAGTGAAATACTTATTTGTGCTATTGTTTGACTCGATAGAATTTCCGGAGTGCGAAGCTTGCTATCTCGAGTCACTAGCATTTGAAGACCGTCAGCCAGGGAAGTAATTTGATCATGTTTTACAATACCTATGATTTTGTTGCATTAGAATTATTCCTCCCCACCATGCATGCAGTAGGAGAATTTTAAGTTATGTTCTTGAGTAGTATCATGAGGTAGGATGAACCCAATTCCCCTTGTTACCATTGCCCGGGACGATGTAGTTTATTTTTCTATGCTCGTAGACGGGGTTGGTTGAGTGATTCATAAGGGAGATGTGAGAGTCAAGATGATGACAACCCCATGACTTCAAGCTCAAGATGGACTTCAAATTCACTACTGGGTGGACGACGGTTGACGGGCACCCTGGAGGAACCAGCAGATGGCCAGGATGCATGGAGAAGTGCCATGACATCTTGCAGAAAGCTTCACCCAGCCACGAAGAGACGGATGGATACCCGTTGACCGGAAGGTTACCTGTGCAGCCGCAAGCCATTATGGGCTCTGGCTGGGTTGACCTTAGGCGTGACTCTGGACGGACGATGCCAGCAGATGTAGAAGAACGGTAGGACATGGATGGGTACCGGCAGTGCTCAGAGAAACTCTTCGGAAGACCCTGTTTCGTTCATCCCGTCTTCAAACACCAGGCAGTGCGAGGACATAAAGGAGGGAACGATTCTTGCGGGTAAAGTGCACAAGACTCTGCAGAGTAACAACCTAATCGATTAGTCGTGTCCCCGGTTACGGACAAATGAGCCTCTGGAAACTGGAGTATTTCGGAAATCTCAACACTGAACAAATAAATTAATTGAGGGGTTAAGTAATAATTGGGAATGAGACATTGGTTGGCGGAACCATCTCAATAACTACCAACATTTTGTAGTAATTGTTAGCAAGTCCTTTGTTGTAGGGAAAAACTAGCTTTTTTGCAAAAACATAAAACTTAGAGCCCCACAGCCAAATTGCATATAGTGTTAGTATTATTATTGTTGTTCTCTCTATGACTTGCCGGCATATTCAAAATGGTGACCTACACGGCTGCAACGTCTCATGTTGCAGAGGAGTTTTCCGACCAGGAGTGAGGCTACGATCTACGCTTGGCGATTGCCCTATGGAGTCGGATGGACTCGCTACATCGTCTACGCTTCCGCAGCTTATTTAGTTTATTTCTCATGAGTTGGCCTTCGCCCGAATTTATTATGATGTAATAATGACTCGATATGAGAATCGTGTAATAAATTCAGTTGTGATTGAACTTTGAATCTTTTCATCAATGTACTGTGTGTGCCAGCATGATCTTGGGATGGTACAGCTACATAGAGACTTGACCGATTTTGGGGTCAGGTCGTTACAGAGATGGTATTCCGAGAACACGCTGACCGTAGGACGTAACCCCTAGGATCGGAAAGCCATAGGAAGAAACTATTTTATTTTATGTCCTTATTCCGTAATACTCCCCTGTTCATTTCTGACTTCTCTCCGATTTCAACATTCTAGATGGCCGTCAAGTTCATCCCAGTTCTGCTCCCGGAGTTTTGCTAGCCAGATGAGACAATGCTTTTCAGCAGGAGGCTGGTCCAGATCACCAAGGAATTAAAGATTGCTCTGCCGTCTATCACCGGGACCCCTATCATGGCATTTCCAGAGACTGTCGTTATAGGATTAAGGTGCACATACCAGGGAGAACTTTCGGAAGCCTCTCAGCGCCCGTTGACTTCAAGTTCACTGCTCCCACTTGGATACTCGGGAGAGACATAGCAGTTCATAGTGCACTTGGACGCATCCAGGAGGAATACAGGACCGAGCTTGTTGGATCAGACCACACCATGATTTCTCGCAGGACTGCAGATGGAGAGATTATCCGCACCATAGATGACGACTCCGTCCGCTCATATTTCCAAGACTTGGAGGCTCACATCAGGGCTCTAGAGATTCAGATGCGCAGGAGCTTGAAGACGGTCCAAAAGTTGCATCTTCGTGAAATTGAACTAGAGGATGCAGCACGTGAAGCCCACTATGAGCATGAGGATGAAGTCAAGGATTATATGGAAAGACTCGAGGACCAGAACAAATATATTGTCACACTGGAGGAGAAGATGGATCTGGGAGAAGACCTTTTCGCGAGTGGAGATGATGGACCTCTCGTGGGAAATGACCAGGATTATGAAGAGAGCTCCACCGAAGGAAGCCACAAGAGGAGACGCCGCACCAGATGACGATGCACCAGAGGACGCAGGGATAATTGATGAAGACATTTAGTCGACCGCCATGTTATTTTATTTTCGTCAATCAGTTAGGCCGTTATTTTCAATTAGTTGTGAGATATTGTAATCCGAGTTTGAACCTTGCTTGAGATTAATGAATAAATGATTGGTGTGATTGTGTTTGTGCATTCATTTGGGTAGTGCTATTTTCTCATTAGACCCTTGTTCTATTCTAATTTCTCATCCACTCCATAACACCAGATGCCTCCGAGACGTGACCCCGGTTTCACTTTCCCGCCGGAGCTCACCCAGCTGATTCAACAACAGAATGCCTTAATGCAAATGCTCATCCAAAACCAAGGCAACAACAACAATCCACCGCCACCACCCCCTGTCGATAACCTGACCCGGTTCCTAAGGCTGAATCCGTCGGTGTTCTCTAGTAGCACCGAGCCGATTTTAGCTGATGATTGGCTTCGCAAGATCGGAAGGGATCTAACAACTGCTGGATGCACAGATGCTGAGAAGGTGCGTTTTTCCGCACATCAACTGAATGGACCTGCGGCCTCTTGGTGGGAAAACTACACCGCGACTTATCCGGTCGCCACCATGACATGGGATCAGTTCCAGTGGGCTTTCCACACCGCGCATGTCTCAGCTGGAGCCATGAGTCTGAAGAAGCGTGAGTTCCGCAACTTATGCTAGGGGAACCGTACTGTGGGGCAGTATGTGGATGAGTTCAACAAGTTATCTCGATATGCCCCAGATGACGTGGCCACAGATGCCGCAAAACAGGAGAAGTTTCTTGAGGGACTCAATGATGAGCTAGGAATGCAGCTAATGGTGGCTATTTTCAACAACTACCAGGAGCTGGTAGACAAGGCCACTATACTTGAAGGCAAGCAGCAGCAGATTGAAAGCCACAAGCGGAAATATAGCCAGGGAAAGTACAACTCCGGAGCTCAGCAGAAGCCCCGCTATGCCCCATACTCGGGAGGACATAACCATCACACCCATGGAGGACACAATCATGGAGGACATAACCATGGAGGGAATGGGAACAATCGCAACCACGACAACAACCCCAAGTCAGGCAATGGAGGCAACGGCAACCAGCACCGTCCTGCTCTGACTCAGAAGGATCTGAGTCATATCACCTGTTTCAAGTGCCAGAAGACAGGACACTACGCCACCGATTGTCCAGAGGCCAAGCAGAGGAATGGGAATGGCAACGACAATGGAAGCTCAGCAAAGAAGCCCAACCCTTTTCCTCGTGCTCAGGTGAATCACATTGACGTGGAGGATGTCTATGATCAGCCAGAAACTGTGGTTGGTAAGTTTTTATTAAACTCACGTCCGGTATTGGTACTCTTTGATTCCGGTGCAACGCATTCATTCATATCAAGGGTAGTTGTGGAAAAATACGGGTTGCACTCTAGGACCCTTAGAACCCCGATCCAAGTCACTTCTCCAGGAGGAGAGATGATGGCAGGCTTAGGCTGTCATTCAACCCTCAGCATTGGAAATCATGATTTTCCCGTAGACCTCATAGTCTTAGAATCCCAGGGATTGGACGTGATCCTAGGCATGGACTGGTTGACGAAGTTTGAAGGGAACATCGACTATGCCCGCAAGACGATTTTGCTCACCACCACGGAGCAGAAGAGGATCAAGTATGTATCCAGACGCACACCGATAAAGAAGCGGGTGAATTCCCTCACGGGAGTGGTTCAGGAGGAAGTGCCTGTAGTACAAGATTTTCCGGATGTATTTCCGGAAGAATTACCAGGAATGCCACCGGATAGAGAAATAGAATTTTTAATCGAGTTATTACCTGGCACAGCCCCAATATCCAAGAGACCTTATCGGATGCCCCCGAATGATTTGGAAGAGATAAAGCAGCAGATCAAGGAATTATTGGAGAAAGGATATATTCGCCCAAGTTCATCACCTTGGGGAGCCCCAGTTCTTTTGGTAGAGAAGGATGGAACCCTGAGAATGGTTGTAGATTATCGTTCACTGAACGACGTGACCATCAAGAATAAGTACCCTCTACCGATGATTAATGATTTATTTGATCAGCTAGTCGGAGCCAAAGTATTTTCCAAGATCGATCTTCGATCAGGGTATCATCAGCTGAAGATTCATGAACAGGATATACCCAAAATAGCCTTCACCACCAGGTATGGCTTATATGAGTATACCGTCATGTCATTCGGATTGACTAATGCCCCTGCGTATTTCATGAGCATGATGAACAAGGTATTTATGGAATATCTAGACAAGTTTGTCGTGGTGTTCATCGATGACATATTGGTTTTCTTCAAGAGCGAGGAAGAGCACAAGGAACATCTGCGTCTAGTCCCGGAGAAACTCCGAGAACATAAGTTATATGCCAAGTTCAGAAAATGTGAATTTTGGTTGAAGGAAGTCGGATTCCTCGGACATGTTATTTCAGGAGAAGGAATAGCAATCGACCCCACCAAGGTTGAATCGGTCACCAACTGGCAATCCCCCACCTCAGTCAAGGAGATCCGCAGTTTTCCCGGGCTTGCAGGATATTGTCGGAGATTTATTGATAATTTCTCCAAGATTGCTAAACCCATGACCGAGTTGTTGAAGAAGGAAACAAAGTACATTTGGACCGAGGATTGTGAAGCCAGTTTTCAGGAGTTGAAGAAACGTCTGGTTACAGCCCCAGTACTCATTTTGCTGGACATACACAAGGATTATCAGGTGTATTGTGACGCTTCTCCTCAAGGGCTCGGAGGAGTACTCATGCAGGAAGGAAAAGTTGTAGCTTATACCTCCAGACAGCTACGACCTCACGAGATGAATTATGCCACACACGATTTGGAGTTAGCATCCGTAGTGCATGCACTCAAGACGTGGAGACATTTCCTTGTCAGAAATAGTTGTGATGTTTACACGGATCATAAGAGCTTGAAGTATATTTTCACGCAGAAGGAGTTGAACCTCAGACAAAGGAGATGGCTTGAATTGATCAAGGACTATGATATGAGATTGCATTATCACCCAGGGAAAGCAAATGTTGTAGCAGATGCCTTGAACCATAAAAGCCATGTGAACACCCTCATAGCTGGAGGATTACCTCAGAATTTAGCCGACGATCTCAGAGATCTCCGATTGGAAATAGTACCAAGAGGATTTATCGCCACCTTGGATATTCAGTCCACTCTGACCGAAAAGATTCGTGCAGCGCAGAAGACGGACAAGGAAATTGCAGAGATAAAGGAAAAGATGAGTAACGGAAAGGCTAAAGGTTTTCGTGAGGATGAACACGGAACTTTATGGTTCGAGGATTGTATCTATGTGCCTAATGACCCAGAGGTCAGGAAGTTAATTCTTCAGGAGGCCCATGACTCACCGTACTCGATTCACCCAGGCAACACCAAGATGTATCTGGACTTGAAGGAAAGTTTCTGGTGGACAGGTATGAAGAAGGATATTGCCGAGTACATAGCAGTATGCGATGTTTGTCAGCGAGTAAAGGCGGAGCATCAGATGCCGGCAGGGTTACTTCAACCACTGCCGATTCTCGAGTGGAAATGGGAAAAACTTGGAATGGATTTTATCACGGGATTACCCAGGACCCGTTCAGGTTATGATTCTATCTGGGTAGTGGTTGATCGCTTGACCAAGGTAGCTCATTTCATTCCCGTGAAGACCACATATACTAGTGCTAAGTTAGCCAAGATATACATGACCAGGATCGTATGTCTGCATGGAGTTCCGAGGAGTATTGTGTCAGATAGAGGAACACAATTTACCTCAAAGTTTTCGAATCAGTTGCATGAAACCTTGGGTACGAGGCTGGAGTTCAGTACAGCTTTTCATCCGCAGACAGATGGACAGACCGAAAGAGTCAACCAGATTCTGGAGGAGATATTGAGAGCCTGTGCGCTAGACTACGGGTCTAGCTGGGATGAAAATTTGCCATACGCAGAGTTCTCGTACAACAACAGCTATCAGACCAGTCTAAAGATGGCCCCTTTCGAAGCTCTATACGGCAGGAGGTGCAGAACACCATTGCTGTGGGATGGTGTTGGAGACCGAAAACTTTTTGGTCCCGATCTTATCATAGACTCCGAAGAGAAAGTCAAGCTGATTCAAGATAGACTCAAGATAGCCCAGTCGAGACAGAAGAGTTATGCCGACAGTAAACGCATGGAGATAACGTATGAAGTTGGAGACCGAGCATATCTCCATGTGTCCCCACTTCGTGGAATCAAGAGATTTGGGGTTAAAGGAAAATTAGCACCCAGGTTCATTGGCCCTTACAAAATCCTCGAACACAGAGAAGTTGCGTATAAGCTGGAATTGCCAGAAGGATTGTCAGGAGTTCACGATGTCTTTCACGTATCCCAGCTGAAGAAATGCCATGCCGAGATGGCTGATATTTCTCTGAGAGACACAGTGCCCCTAGAAGCCATACAGCTGGATAGTGATCTGACTTATGAGGAGAAACCCGTCAGAATTCTTGGGACTGCGAACAGAGTTACCCGCAGCAAGATCATCAAATTTTGCAAGGTTCTGTGGAGCCACCACTCTGAGGAGGAAGCCACCTGGGAGCGAGAAGAAGATCTCCGCCGAGACCACCGTCACCTATTTGCTAGCCAACCTGAATCTCGAGGGCGAGATTCATCTTAAGGTGGGTAGGTTTGTAACATCCCAAATTTTCAATTTGTAATGTTTTACAAATATTAGTTAAGCATCTATGCATTTTGTTTGAATTGAGTGGCATTTGGAAATTTCAGAGGCATTTGAGTTTTATTTGATTTGAATTTGATTTTGGCAATTGAAATTTATTTCAAAAATACCTGACAAATACTTGAGCAAAAGTATGAGAGGAGTAAACATGACACTCCAAAGAAAAATGTCAGAATAAAATATTACCAAAAAAAAGTTTGAATTCAAATTTGATTTTATTTGGAATCTACAAAAAAATGTTTTTATTTTTGTTTCTGTTTTGCCTCTGGAAAAATGTTCACGTTGTAGGATTTATTTTTCTGATTTTGTTGATATATATATGTCCAATATAAAATATTATAGTTTTCTCTTATATTAGTTTTCTCTCTCTGACGTAATTCAAAAAAAAGGAAAAGACCCAGGCGCGAGCCAGGCCAACCGGCCCAGCCGATGCCCGAGCCAGCAAGCCCAGCAGCGCCGAGCCGCAGCCCACCAGCGACCGAGCCGGCCTGCCCCAGCGCTCGACGTCCGAACCCTCTCCCTTCGGTCGCCCGATCGCTCTCCCTCTCTCTCGATCTCCCTCTCTCTCACTGACCGCGGGACCCACCCTCATCCCCAACCCCTCGCTCACGAAACCGAACCAGAGCATGTCCAGAGCGCGCCGCGGTTCCGATCTTCCTGGGATCGTGATCCCGAGTCGACCTCCTCCCCAAGAAAGTTGCCCTATATAAACCCCTCGGCTTCCTCTTCCGACCCCCCCAAAAACCCTTCCTCAACACCCACCGTAGCTCTCGCCCTCGCCAAACGCATCTCGCCACCGCCGCCTCGGTTTGCCGCCGCTCCCGACGCCGATGAGCCCTCTCTGCCCCTCTAAGCACCTTCACCCGAACCCCCTCTTCGTCACGCACCTCTTTGACATCCTCTCATCGCCCAGGAACGACCGAAGCCGCCGCCCCGAGCATCACCGCCCGCCGCCGGATTTGCAGAGCACCAGGAGCCCCGCCGACCTCGTCCCACTCGCCTCTGTCGTCCCCGAGCTCCACTGACTCCATCCCCGAGCTCCCCTCGAGCTGCCGCACCCGCCCGACGACTCCGCCACCGCCCCGGACCACCGGAGCACCCCCGCCACCAACGCCCGAGCCCACCTCGCCGTCGATCGCCGCTGTAAGCCACCGGACTCCCCACCACCGTCCGATTTCCAATCTAGGGACTAGATTAGATCACGTGAAGAGTTTGGTTTTTCTTTAGTAGACCGGTTTAGTTTCGGTTAGATCGGTTTATTTTAAGTTGTGGTTTAGTTGGACCGGCCCGATCAGTTTATTTCTGTTAGCCCGTGGACGCAGTGGTCTATTAGTCGCTTAGGCGCTGCTTAGTTTTAGAGCGCTCACTATTTCGGCCCGTTAGCGCCTAGTTGTTTTGTTTTTAATTTTCGTTGCTGTTTTTAACAGAATAGTTTCAGTTTTGTAAAATCTATATCTTTTAAGTTATTTAATATTTTTAGTTGATTCTTTTTGCTTTAGTTTGCAAATTTCCTATAGTTCCTGTAGAAAATTAGATTCGGCCATGTTTAGGTTTTTAAAAATTGTTTTATATTAGTTTTAGTCAGAGTAGTTTTTCTGCTATAAATTGAGTTAGGATTATTTAATTTTAGTGATTCTTTTTGTCACTGCTTTGTTTTTACCTTGCCTAGCAGTAGGAATTTATAGTCTTTATTAAAAATAGTTTTTATGCGAAAACAAGCTTTTCTAGTTTATTTAGCTTGCTGTTGTTTTCTCCTGTTCTAGTTATCTTTAAATTTTATTTTTCCTATGTTATAATTTATTTTAGATTAGTTTTTGTTGTTACAGAGGGTGAACATTTATTTACAGCAAAATAAAAAGTTTTATTTTATTTTCTTATTAGTTTTGTTTTAGGTATAACAAGAGTTCTATAATAGATATTGGTTTGATTCTTTTTGCACCTAGTTTGTATGCTGTTTTCCTTTATGTTAGTTAGTAAACCCATTGTTTTGGATCTGTAAAGAAAAGTGTTAGTAGGTTAAAACTATTTCTTTGTTGTTGCTTGATGTGATGGAAACCTTGATTTTGTTTTCCTCGAGTTTTCTTTGATTTTGGTTTGAGTGCTTGTGTGTTTTCCTTCAGTTTGCTGATATGTCATTAGTGAAATACTTATTTGTGCTATTGTTTGACTCGATAGAATTTCCGGAGTGCGAAGCTTGCTATCTCGAGTCACTAGCGTTTGAAGACCGTCAGCCAGGCAAGTAATTTGATCATGTTTTACAATACCTATGATTTTGTTGCATTAGAATTATTCCTCCCCACCATGCATCCAGTAGGAGAATTTTAAGTTATGTTCTTGAGTAGTATCATGAGGTAGGATGAACCCAATTCCCCTTGTTACCATTGCCCGGGACGATGTAGTTTATTTTGCTATGCTCGTAGACGGGGTTGGTTGAGTGATTCATAAGGGAGATGTGAGAGTTAAGATGATGACAACCCCATGACTTCAAGCTCAAGATGGACTTCAAATTCACTACTGGGTGGATGATGGTTGACGGGCACCCTGGAGGAACCAGCGGATGGCCGGGATGCATGGAGAAGCGCCATGACATCTTGCGGAAAGCTTCACCCATCCACGAAGAGACGGATGGATACCCCTTGACCGGAAGCTTACCTATGCAGCCGCAAGCCATTATGGGCTCTGGCTGGGTTGACCTTAGGCGTGACTCTGGACGGACGGTGCCAGCAGTTGTAGAAGAACGGTAGGACATGGATGGGTACCGGCAGTGCTCAGAGAAACTCTACGGAAGACCCTATTTCATTCATCCCGTCTTCAAACACCAGGCAGTGCGAGGACATAAAGGAGGGAATGATTCTTGCGAGTAAAGTGCACAAGACTCTACAGAGTAACAACCTAATCGATTAGGCGTGTCCCCGGTTACGGACAAATGAGCCTCTGGAAACTGGAGTATTTCGGACATCTCAACACCGAACAAATAAATTAATTGAGGGGTTAAGTAATAATTGGGAATGAGACATTGGTTGGCGAAACCATCTCAATAACTACCAACATTTTGTAGTAATTGTAAGCAAGTCCTTTGTTGTAGGGAAAAACTGGCTTTTTCGCAAAAACATAAAACTTAGAGCCCCACAGCCAAATTGCATATAGTGTTAGTATTATTATTGTTGTTCTCTCTATGACTTGCCGGCATATTCAAAATGGTGACCTACACGGCTGCAACGTCTCATGTTGCAGAGGAGTTTTCCGACCAGGAGTGAGGCTACGATCTACGCTTGGCGATTGCCCTATGGAGTCGGATGGACTCGCTACATCGTCTACGCTTCCACAGCTTATTTAGTTTATTTCTCATGAGTTGAGCTTCGGCCGAATTTATTATGATGTAATAAAGACTCGATATGAGAATCGTGTAATAAATTCAGGTGTGATTGAACTTTGAATCTTTTCATCAATGTACTGTGTGTGCCAGCATGATCTTGGGATGGTACAGCTACACAGAGACTTGACCGATTTTGGGGTCAGGTCGTTACAAGTCAGGTGACTTGTTTCTTGTGTGAAGGAACCACCCACTACCCAGCTCAGTGTCACATTTGCCCCACGGTGCAACAAACTATTCAGAAGCGGGAAGAAGGAATGAAAGAAGCCCTCCGAGAAGTTATGAAAGAACCTGTGATTAAGGGAAGTGTTGAAGACCCTGATGGAGAAAGCCTCAACAGATTTTTCTCCAATGCTTGTTATTCATGTGGAGAAGAAGGACATTTTTCACAGTATTGCACCAAGGAAAGAAAAGAGTATCTGGGATACTTCCCGACAGAAGCAGTGGAGTTTGATCCACAGGGAATAGAACGTTTGATCAAAACAAAGAAAACCCGGAAGAGAAAACAAAGACACCCTCAGAACAACCCAATTTCTGCAAAGAGGGACAAGAGTCATATTACCTGTTTTGAATGCAAGGACGTCGGGCATTATGCCAATGATTGTATCAAAAGGAAGCAAGGAACTCAAGGAGCAGGCACCATCACCAAGAAGCCTCGAGACATGCCAGAAGTTATTTGTTTTCGTTGCAAGGAAGTAGGATATTTTTCTAGGAATTATTCAAATCGTGAGAAAGCTGGAGCTGAGTAGTGGAGATGTTGATATCAGTAATAAGGGTAGTATGGAAAACACTTTTTCATGAGAATGCGGGGTTGAGTTATGTAATAGATTACTCAGAGATTGTAATAATTCATGACTCAATAAAGTTGATATGTCCTATGTTGAAAGGCTTTAAGGAGTTGTTATGTTTTATCTTGGAAATTAATATTCTGGGTGAACATGGATGAAAATGAGTTGTGATGCATAAACTGGACGTTGGAAATTGAGTTTGAAGTTTTGTTTGGATGATATGAATGTGTACCCAAGGAGATATGTACCTTATTCTGAGCACCATTTTTGTTTTACAACTGCAGATGGTGACCCTTTATGAGTCTTTCCTTAAGGGCCCGGAAACGATCATGACCCTGACAAGTGATCATGATTACCCGAAGATCCTGAAGGACATGATGAAGCATATTTATCTTGAAGGAGATGCAATCTACAAAGGCTACCCCTTCATGCAAAAGGGAGTGGAACTTTGGTATGTGGAGGTACACCTCCACCGTATGAAAGGAGTTTGCCCAAAGACGATGGGGCAATACTTTTTCATCTCACGTGTACCACAAGCAACTTTCTTCGACGCTGTTCATGAAGCAGCCATGGAAGCCATACGCCAGATCGAAGAAATACTTGAAGCAAGACTCCGTTATACTCAGGAATACCTAAGAGAAGTGCATGCAGAGATGATGGAGGTGAAGCTTAAGGCCACCACGATGAAACAGAAGATTGAATATTACAAGGCGCATGTCGCACAATTCCAGTGGGACTGAAGAATCTTCAAGGAGGAAAAAATTAATGAAGTTTGGAGTAATGCCTGACCATACCAAACCATGTGGGTGGCAGCATTTGTAATAAAGTACTTTTTGGAATTTGGATTTACGAAAAATGGTTAAGGATGTAATAAAAGATTTGATATGAAAATAATATGATTTATGGATAAACTAGTGCATTTTTTCTGGTGTGGTAGTACTCCGTAAAGCCACAGGATCAATGAAGAAAGAAATGTGTTATTCATGACGGTCCATAGAAGGGAGCTGGACCAAATAAGTTGGAGTTTTGTATGATCGTCACCACAAGGGTATGAAAGAAGAAGTACTATTGGATTTAAAGAAGATGTAATGATAATCCTCGGAAGGATGAGTTAAACTTGTACAAGAGTTGAAGTGGGCCATAACCCACAGGCCCAGGAGCTAGTTAATAAGAAGCAAGCACACTCTTGCTGAAGGAAGATATTTCGGAAGAAAACTCTGAGTTAATCAGCCGACATTTTAGGAGGATACGAAAACCCGAGAGTTGTGAAGAAACGTTAGATTTCTTGTTCAGCTTGCAGGAAACAATGGATTTATTCGAACTCAGTTCGTCGAGAAATTCTGCAATGCTTGTGAGTATGCCCAAGTGTTAGAATACGTGATTCGATGTCTGCATATGTAGTAATGGTTCAAGTACGGGATGGATTGGCCCCCATACCGGAGACTTCTATCATGAACTATCATATGTTGATGGAAAATCAGAGATCCTTGAAAACCTTAGAAGTGGGTCGACACGTCAAGCCATAAACCCATAGAATGGTAGGATGATGGAACCCTTTACAGGCAACCGATGCCAATCGTAGGATATACGGTGAGATTCAACCCCGACCATTTTTTCCTGCAGGAGAAGCCATAAATTGTTGACCGCCAGGAGGTTCCGATAGTTTCTTAGTATTGACGACAGACATGTCAGATATGAAGACCCACTCTTCGGAAGAACCTCACCAGGATTGAGAGGACACAAAATTTTGAGAAAAAGGTCATGCCCCGACCGGGAGAGCACCAATGAAAGAGTTATTCTGGAGAATATGAGAATACCAACACCATCAACTGAAAGGATGGAGTACATGAATTTTGTCAGAACCATAGCATTGCTTCCAAGTGTGGTAGCACACTAGACCATACCGATCAATGGATTTACTGGAAGACCCCCAAACCCTGACCTTTTCTTTCTAGCCTCTTCGAATCTCGAGGACGATATTCATTTTAAGTGTGATAGGTTTGTAACATCCCAAAATTCTAAATTTTGGAATGTTATAATAAATAAATATTTGTGTTTGTTTGAATGCTTGCTTGATTGATTGACTGAAAGTGAGTGAAATTTGAAACTATTGAGAGTTTAATGAGAGGGAATGAAATGACTTTCCCAAAACTTTCACCTTGCATTTTGGTACCTAGGAATTCAAATTCATTTCATCACAAAAAAACCTAGAGTGAAGATGATATGACTTCTTCCATCCAACGAAATGAACAGGGGTTTGAAAAGATTTGAATTCCATCTGAAAATATTTAAAATTCGAAACTTTATGCAACTCAATGATTTTCATGAGAGAAGATAAAATGACTTCTTCAATTATATGAAATATGAGTTTGAAGTTACAAAGAATCAAATTGAAAGTCATTTGGAATTATTTTGGAACCCAATTTCAATTTAGGAGTTATTTTCCTTTTATTCAAATTATTTTTCTCCTAAAAATAAATAAATGGAAATATGGGTAAAATGATTCCCTTTGATGAAAAATTAGGAGAAAATAAATTTGAAATAATTTTAGTATTTTAATAATGATTTTTATTGGGAATTATTGCAACAGTAGCACTGTTTGCCTTATTTTAATTCTTGTTGATTTTATTTGGAGTTTAGAAATAGTTCAACTTTTAGGATTTCTTTTGCTGAACATTTTGATATATAATATGTCTATATAAAAGTATTATTGTTTTTTCCTTTATTTAGTTTTCTTGTCTGTGCTTTATAAAAAAATGGCCGAAGCCAACGGACCAAAGGCCCACCTAACTTTCTCTCTCTCGCTCTCCCTCGGCCCATCTACGTGCCAGGCTGGCCCAGCAGCCACGCGCACGCCCGGAGCCCCTTCGCCTCGGTCGCCCGCTCCCTCCTCGCCCGCCCTGTGCCGCTGACCGCCGGGTCCCACTACCCGATCGCCCCGCCCGCGTCTTCTTCTTCCTCCCCACACCAAGTCGCGTCGCCGCCGCCAGAATCCCGATCTTCTCGGGATCACGAATCCCCTCGCCCCCTTCTCCAAGCACCCTCCCCTATATATACCTCCCGCCCCTCGACCGTTTCCGCCCCAAAGCCCCTTCCGAGAACCCCCGCCTCCTTCTCAATTTCTCGCCGGAGCCGAGTGCCCCCGCCGCGCCATTGCTGCCCCACCGAGCTACTCCGACCCCCTCGCCGCCTCCCGAGACCATCTCTGCACCCCCCTCGCTCGTCCGCATCTCCCCGTGCCCTCACCCAAGCCCGAAACCCACCGGAGCGCCGCCACCGCCGACGCCCGAATGCCACCGCCGCCTCGACCTCGCCGCCGACCTCCTCCGTCCACCTACAGCACTATATCGACCACCGCTGGACTCGCCGTTGAACGCCGCGTCTGCCCGTACTCTCACCGGAGCCCGCTGACGATCGGAGCGCCGCCGACGACGACGTCCGAGCCGCTCGCCATCGACCTTCGCCGCGGTGAGCTCTCCACTTCCCCTCCTCCGTCCGATTCTAAATCTACGGTATAGATTAGATGGATGAACGGTTAGGTTTATTTTTTTAATTCAGTTTTTACGGTTTAGTCCAGATCAGTTTAGCCGACCGGTTTCTTTTATTTCGTATGTGCGCGGTTTAGTTAGTTTTTGGCCGAGCGCCATTTAGTTACGGATCGCCCACCAGTTTACCCCAGTAGCAATGGGCCATGTAGCTAGTGCCCGATTGTTTTTTTTTGTTTTTTCGTTTCTGTTTTAAAAACAGAACAAGTTTCAATCTTATATTGCTTGTATCTTTTAGCATACTTGATGTTTTTGAGTGATTCCAATTGCAATGTGTCACAAATTTTATGAAGTTTCTGTTAGTGATTCGAAATTTGGAATTTGAGTAGTTTAAATTTGAATTAGTTCAAATATGCTTCAAACACTGTTTTGGCTCTAGTTTAAACTCTAGAATAGATTTTTGATTGATTCTTCTTGCTACTGTTTTGTTATTGTTTTGTTTATCCAGTAGCATGTAGTGGCTTATTTATAGTTTATTTTAAATTAGGTTTATTGCGAAAACATTACTATTTTGCTTATGTAGTTGTTTTAGTCCTATAATTAGTGTTTTTAATTATGTTTAGTTAATTCTTTTTGTAAATTTTTACATGTTGTCATATGTTTATGTTAGACTGCAGTAGATAAATTTTTGTAGTTATTTACTAGTGTTTAGCTACTATTTTAGTATTTGTTTGTTTAGTTCATAGTGATAGTTGATAAAAGTAGTTCCATTAGTTTCAAAAGTAACTCTTTTTGCCACTTCATTATATGTTGTCATTGATTCTGTTATTTAGGAGTAAATTAGTTTGATAATTATTTTAGTATTGTTTACTTTTGTCTTTTGCTAGTTGTTATAGTTATTCTGGTGTTAACTAGTCAGTTACAATAGTTTTTCATACTAGTTCCTTTTGCTAGTAAATGCTTTAGTAAATTATTTTGTTGTTGTTTTATTAGAATTTTATTTTCCATGCTGTATAAAATTTATTAGAGTAATTTAGTTTTAATAAGAAAGTTTTGACTGTTATTGTGTGAGTTGGTTTCTCCCTTGTTTTCGTGAAGTTTTTCTTTGGAATTCTATTTGGTTTTCTTTGACTTCATTATTGTTTTATTTATGGCTTTTCGATTGTTATTTTGATTGCTAGTATTGTTTGCTAAGATTATTGCTTATGTGAGTATAATGTTTGACTATATAGATTTTCTCGGAGTGACGAATAGTTTATCAAAGATTCCGAGAGCGTTATTATCTTCATCAAGTAATACCAGGCAAGTTCACTTTGACCATGTTTTTCATACCTATGTTTTATTTGCATGTAGTAGCACCTTTTCAATAATCCCGCCAGTAGTGATATTGATTTCTTGTAGTTGAGTAGAATGCATGAGGTAGGAACCCATCTCCCTTTTATCAAGCCCGGGACGTTATATAGTTTTAATGCTACGCTATAGTAGACGGGGTTTGGTATGAGTGCATGAGTACGTGAATGGCGGCAACTTCATGATGGCACCGACAAGGACTGCATCTTCAGGACTCCTCAAGATTTCGAGACACAAGACAAGAATTCAATACGCACTACTGGGTGAAGGACGGTTGATGGGCACCCTGGAGAAACCAGTGGTTGGCTGGGATGCATGGAGAAGCGCCATGACATCTTGCGGAAAGCTTCACCCAGACTCAAAGAGACGGAAGAATACTTCATGCCCGGAAGCTTACCTGTGCAACCGCAAGTCACTATGGGCTCTGGCTTGGTTGACCTTAGTTGTGACTCTGGCTGGGACGGTGCTAGCAGATGTAGAACTACGGTAGGATTGGATGAGCACCGGACAGTGGTCAAAGGAACTCTTTGGAAGACCATGTTTCGGTCATCTTGTTCTCAAACACCCTGAAGTGCGAGAATGTAAAGAGAGGGATCGAACCTTGCGGGTAAAGTGTACAAACCTCTGAAGAGGGTTAAAACCTAATCGATTAGTCGTGTCCCCGGTTACGGACAATTTGAGCCTCTGGACTTGGATCTATCTCGGAACTCTCAACACCGGATTGATAATTTAATTGTGGGCAACTTATGATGATTTGGGCTATGAGACATCGGTTGGCGGAACCATGTCATGATAGAAACCTCCATAGTACATACTCCAGTTAATTCCTTTGATGTAGGGAAAATAAAACCAGATTTCTGCAAACAAAACTCAGTTACAGAGCCACAAAGCCATATTGCATATAGTATAGTTTATCTTTTGTTTTCTCTTATTGTGATCTTGCCGGTACATTCAATGTACTGACCTACACGGCTGCAACGTATCATGTTGCAGATATTTCTTCGACGAGTAAGAGTTACGATACAGGGTTACGGTCTACACTCAACTTGCCGATGGCGTTGATGGGACTCCACACCCGATTGTTTGTTTCCGCTGAGACTTATGAGGTATATATTAGTTTTACGTTATTTATACATGTGATTGTACTTTGATATATACATTGATGTACTGTGTGTGCCAGCATACGAATCCAGGGATGGCACAAATACACAGAGGCTTGACCGTTTGAGGTCGGGTCGCTACAGAGCGGGGGCATATCTTTTGTAGAAAGAATTAAACTCTCGTGCTTCACTTATATCTATTTAGAGAGATGACAGGAACTGGTCATTCACATGGTTAGTCATAAAATCCTACATAAACTTGTAGATCGCTGAATATGATATGTTTGATTCCTTGCAATAGCTTTGCGATATAAAGATGGTGATATTAGAGTCATGCTAGTCGAGTAATTGTGAAATTGAGAAATACTTGTGTTGAGGTTTGCAAGTCCCGTAGCATGCACGTATGGTGAACCGTTATGTAACGAAGTCGGAGCATGAGGTGTTTATTGATTGTCTTCCTTATGAGTGGCGGTCGGGGACGAGCGATGGTCTTTTCCTACCAATCTATCCCCCTAGGAGCATGCGCGTAGTACTTTGTTTCGATGACTAATAGATTTTTGCAATAAGTATGTGAGTTCTTTATGACTAATGTTGAGTCCATGGATTATACGCACTCTCACCCTTCCATCATTGCTAGCCTCTCTAGTACCGCGCAACTTTCGCCGGTACCATAAACCCACCATATACCTTCCTCAAAACAGCCACCATACCTATCTATTATGGCATTTCCATAGCCATTCCGAGATATATTGCCATGCAACTTCCATCATCATCATATACATGACTCGAGCATCATTGTCATATTGCTTTGCATGATAGTAAGATAGCTAGCATGATGTTTTCATGGCTTGTCCGTTTTTTGATGTCATTGCTACGCTAGATCATTGCACATCCTGGTACACCGCCGGAGGCATTCATATAGAGTCATATCTTTGCTCTAGTATCGAGTTGTAATATTGAGTTGTAAGTAAATAAAAGTGTGATGATCATTATTAGAGCATTGCCCAAAAAAAGAGGCCAAAGAAGCCTAAATAAAAAAAGGGTGGGCCAAAGTAGCCCGCAAAAAAAAGAACAAAAAAGAAAAAGGGGCAATGTTACTATCGTTTTACCACACCTGTGCTTCAAAGTAGCACCATGTTCTTCATATAGAGAGTCTCTTGAGTTATCACTTTCATATACTAGTGGGAATTTTCATTATAGAACTTGGCTTGTATATTCCAATGATGGGCTTCCTCAAATTCCCTAGGTCTTCATGAGCAAGCAAGTTGGATGCACACCCACTTAGTTTCAGTTTGAGCTTTCATATACTTATAGCTCTAGTGCATCCGTTGCATAGCAATCCCTACTCACTCACATTGATATCTATTGATGGGCATCTCCATAGCCCGTTGATACGCCTAGTTGATGTGAGACTATATTCTCCTTTTTGTCTTCTCCACCATCATATTCTATTCCACCTATAGTGCTATGTCCATGGCTCACGCTCATGTATTGCGTGAAAGTTGAAAAGGTTTGAGAACGTCAAAAGTATGAAACAATTGCTTGGCTTGTCATCGGGGTTGTGCATGATGTGAATGCTTTGTGTGGTGAATATGGAGCATAGCCAGACTATATGATTTTGTAGGATTGAGTTTTCTTTGGCTATGTTATTTCAATAAGACACAATTGCTTAGTTGGTATGCTTAAAATATTATTGTCTTTATTATGTCAAAGGATATATTATTGCTTTGAATCACTCGTGTCTTAATATTCATGCCATGATTAGACATATGATCAAGATTATGCTAGGTAGCATTCCACATAAAAAATTATTATTTTTATCATTTAGCTACTCGAGGATGAGCAGGAATTAAGCTTGGGGATGCTGATACGTCTCCGTCGTATCTATAATTTTTGATTGTTCCATGCCAATATTATTCAACTTTCATATACTTTTTGGCAACTTTTTATACTACTCGGGGTTGTTGCATGTTTTTTGTTTCGCAGAAAACCCATACCAAACGGAGTCCAAACGGAATAAAAACTGACGGAGATTTATTTTGGAATATTTATGAATTTTGGGAAGTGGAATCATCGCGAGACGGTGCCCGAGGGGGGCACGAGGTAGGGGGGCGCGCCCCAGGGTGTCAGGCGCGCCCATGACCCTCTTGGCCACCCCGTAAGGTGGTTGGAGCCCTTCTTTCTCCGCAAGAAAACTAATGTCCGGATAGAGATCGTGTTAAAATTTCGGCCCAATCAGAGTTACGGATCTCTAGGAATATAAGAAACGGTGAAAGGGAAGAATCTGAGAACGCAGAAACAGAGAGAGACAGAGAGACAGATCCAATCTCGGAGGGGCTCTCGCCCCTCCCACGCCATGGGAGCCAAGGACCAGAGGGAAAACCCTTCTCCCATCTAGGGAGGAGGTCAAGGAAGAAGAAGAAGAAGGGGGGGCCCTCTCCCCCTCGCTTCCGGTGGCGCCGGAGTGCCACCGGGGGCCATCATCATCACCGTGATCTTCACCAACAACTTCACCGCCATCATCACCAACTCTTCCCCCCTCTATGCAGCGGTGTAACCTTTCTCTCTTACCCGCTGTAATCTCTACTTAAACATGGTGCTCAACGCTATATATTATTTCCCAATGATGTATGGCTATCCTATGATGTTTGAGTAGATCTGTTTTGTCCTAATGGCTA
This sequence comes from Triticum urartu, assembly GCF_056163025.1. Lineage (NCBI taxonomy): Eukaryota > Viridiplantae > Streptophyta > Magnoliopsida > Poales > Poaceae > Triticum > Triticum urartu. The sequence continues at coordinate 432,031,777 of NC_141879.1, forward strand.
TTTGATGATCGTGATTGGTTTGAGTTGTATGTTTTATTATTGGTGCTGTCCTATGGTGCTCTCCATGTCGCGCAAGCGTGAGGGATTCCCGCTTTAGGTTTGCAATATGCTTATGATTTGCTTATGGTGCGTGGCGTGAGTGACAGAAGCACATACCCGAGTAAGTAGGTTGTTTGCATATGGGATAAAGGGGACTTGATGCTTTAATGCTATGGTTGGGTTTTACCTTAATGAATCTTTAGTAGTTGCAGATGCTTGCTAGATTTCCAATCATAAGTGCATATGATCCAAGTAGAGAAAGTATGTTAGCTTATGCCTCTCCCTCAAATAGAATTGCAATAATGATTACCGGTCTAGTTATCGATTGCCTAGGGACAAATAACCTTCTTGTTGACAAAAGCTCTTTACTAAACCTAATTTAGTTGTGTCTTCATCTAAACAGCCCCTACTTTATATTTACTTGCTCTTTATTATCTTGCATACCTATCCAACAACACCTACAAAGTACTTCTAGTTTCATACTTGTTTCCGGTAAAGCGAACGTCAAGTGTGCGTAGAGTTGTATCGGTGGTCGATAGAACTTGAGGGAATATTTGTTCTACCTTTAGCTCCTCGTTGGGTTCGACACTCTTACTTATCGAAAGAGGCTACAATTGATCCCCTATACTTGTGGGTTATCATGGCTGAGCCACAACTACTATGTCAGCTATATGATCATGCAAAGAAATATGACATTGAATGCTCAAGTCATCAAACGGAAGCGGTGGAAGTTGCATGGCAATATATCTCGGAATGGCCATGGAAAAGCCATAATTGGTAGGTATGTTTGCTGTTTTGAGGAAGATATAATAAGGCTTGTGTGTGATAGAGCGTATCATATCACGGGGTTTGGATGCACCTGCGAAGTTTGCACCACCTCTCGATGTGAGAAAGGGCAATGCACGGTACCGTAGAGGCTAGCAAATTGCGGAAAGGTAAGAGTGTGTATAATCCATGGGCTCACATTAGTCATAAAGAACTCATATGTTTATTGCAAAAGTTTATTAGCCCTCGAAGCAAAGTACTAAAACTCATGCCCCTAGGGGGATAGATTTGTAGGAAAAGACCATTGCTCGTCCCCGACCGCCAGTCATAAGGAAGACAATCAATAATAAATCATGCTCCAAGATCATAGCATAACGAGAGATTATACGTGCATGCTTCGGGAATCACAAACCTTAACACCAATATTCTTACTAAACAAAACCATTTAGTAGTACCTCCCTCATATTCCATCTCTATATCTCAAAACTATTGCCAGGAATCAAACATATCATATTCGGTGATCCGTTAGTTTTATGTAGGATTTTATGACTAACCATGCAATTGACCAATTCATGTTGACTCTCTAAATAGATATAAGTGAAGCATGAGAGTTTAATTCTTTCTACAAAAGATCATGCTCTAACAAATATAAGTGAAGCAAAAGAGCATTCTTCAAATAACGGTTTTCTATGTGAAGAGAAACAGGCAATCCAAACTTCAAATGATATAAGTGAAGCACATGAAGCATTCTATAAAGCCATACTCAAAAGATATAAGTGAAGTTCAATGAGCATTCTATAAATAAATCATGGACTATCTCATACCAGCATGGTGCATAAAAGAAAAATGAAAACTAAATGCAAAAGACGCTCCAAGGTTTGCACATATCACGTGAACGAAACGAATCCGAAAACATACCAATACTTGTTGAAGAAAGATGGGATGCCTTCCCGGGCATCCCCAAGCTTAGACATTTGAGTCTCCTTGAATATTTACTTGGGGTGACTTGGGCATCCCCAAGCTTGAGCTCTTGCCTCTCCTCCTTCTCCTCACATTGAGACCTCCTCGATCTTCGAACACTTCATCCGCACAAAACTTAACCGAACTTTTAGTGGCGGGGTTAGTGAATATGGCAATGAAATCCCATCATGTACTGCTGTAACATTATTGTATAATTATAAACAAACATTACCCACTGTATGCTATCACAATTCTATGGCCCCAAGTCAAGGAGGCTTCAACAAGAATTCAAACATATGCAAATAATGAAGCTATAGCAGCAATCTGTGAAAACAGGACAGTCTGTAAAGATTTGAACATCCACCATACTTATGTAACTCAAAAAATTCTAAAAAATTAGGAAAAAATAAAACATTTGTGTAGAAAGATAGTACAAAAAGTTTCAGAACCGTTTGACGTTCCAGTAAAAAAATGTAAAATCGAGCACTATAGCCAAAGTTTCTGTTTTGCACCGCACAAACCAACAAGCAATCCACTCATCCTAAAGGCAAATCTTGGCACATTATTTTTATAATACAATGGAATTGTACAAGGGAATAATTATTTTTGTGAGAATTTTCATGATTTTTTTACATTCTTTCCATGAGCATGAACACAAGTGTTCAAGGTCGACCCTCACTTCTCCAATGCATAACTTCCAATCGCTTCTCTTTTGTGAAAAAGTTTTTAAATTCCCCTCTATATTTTTTGTTTTTAAACTTTATAAAAGCACTCAACAGAAATAAATGACTCTCTAAAACTTCTGATAAGTCTCCCTGGCAGCGCTTTCTTTAAAGCCATTAAGCTAGGCATAAAGTGCTCAAGTAATGGATCCACCCGGATCCCAAGGTATATCAAAGCCAATTTTAATTAACAATGATTTGGCATTCAGTAATGAGCACAAAGCAACATATATCATGCAATGATGAAGTCTAACTCTCTTCCTATGCATCGACATGTCATACAAGAACAATTCATGCAGATCAAGTAAAGGCCAATACATAGTATAACCAGTTTTCTTGCAATTTTTTCGTGTTGGAAACATAGAGAGGCGGAGATGTAGTTCCTCTCTCATAATAATTGCAAGTAGGAGCAGAAAGCACATGCATATTATATCCATCAAAATAATCATGTGTAGTGGTAGAACGCAACCCATCAATGTAATTCTTAATAAGTGCAAACTTCTCCGATATAGTGTAGTTTGGAGAATTCAAAAAGACAATACGACTATCATGTGTCGGTGCAATAGCAAAAATTTCATGTTTAACATAAGGAACAATAGCAAGTTCATCAACATAAGCATCATTCATATTGGCATCTTGGCCACAAGCATAGCAAGCATCATCAAAAAGGGATATTTCAAACGAATCAACGGGATCATAGCAATTATCATAGCATTCATCCTTCGGTAAGCATGAAGGGAAATTAAACAATGTATGAGTTCAAGAATTACTCTCATTAGAAGGTGGGCACAGGTAGCTAATCCGTTCTTCCTCCTTTTGTTCTTCACTCTCCTCATCATCTCTCTTCTTGGACAGCAGAGACTCTCTCAATAAATTCATCAATATCAGAATTGAATTTATAATTATCATAGTAATATGGATGGCAAAATTTTCAGGTCTATAAACATCATCATCAAAAGCTTTATAATTTTCAAACAAAGATTCAATTTCATAAGCACCCTTAAAAGCAATAAATTCTTCTATTCGTTCCACGTCATAGTAATCATATATACCATTAGCATAAAAATCTAAGGTTTCATTATCATTAAATTTGCATGTAAAGGGAAGGTGTGGAGCATTCATCCTAGAGCAACAAGTAAAATCATATCTCAAGCATAAATTCCAAGCATACCAATGCAACTTATAAATTTGATCCCATTAAAGTTTCCCTTTTTGTGTCAACCGATAATCCCTAAAGTATTCACGTTGATCCAACATTACTCCCATTATATAGTTGAATGGGGTTTTCTCAAGATTATCAAAGTAGTGCATAATATCTTTGACATAATGATCATCGAGGGTTTTAGAAGGTTCCCCATCTTCATGAGTAGTAGGTACAACTATTTTTTTGGTATTTTGTGTTCCATATCCATAACTAAAGATAGAGAACAACTTAGAAAAGGAAATAAAAACTACTTAGTGATAAAGCAAACAAGCACACACAAGAATATTCACCCCACGCTATTGCTCCCCGGCAACGGCGCCAAAAAAAGATCTTGATAACCCACAAGTATAGGGGATCGTTTGTAGCCTTTTTTCGATAATTAAGAGCGTCGATCCCAACGAGGAGCTAAAGGCAGAACAAATATTCCCTCAAGTTCTATCGATCACCGATACAACTCTACGCACACTTGATGTTTGCTTTACCGGAAACAAGTATGAAACTAGAAGTACTTTGTAGGTGTGATAGGATAGGTTTGCAAGATAATAAAGAGCACTAAATAAAATCTAGGGGCTGTTTAGATAAAGACACAACTAAATTAGTTTTAGTAGAGAGATTTTGTCGACAAGAAAGTTATTTGTCCCTAGGCAATCGATATCAAGTACCCGTTATCATTCTTGTAATTTTATATGAGGGAGAGGCATGAGCTAACACACTTGGATCATATGCACTTATGATTGGAACTCTAGCAAGCATCCACAACTACTAAATATCATTAAGGTCGTGAAACCCAACCATAGCATTAAGTATCAAGTCCTCTTTACTCCCATACGCCATAACCCACCTACTCGGGTTTAAGTTTCTGTCACTCTCGCAACCCACCATAAGCAAATCATGAACATATTGCAACACCCTACAGCGGGGCCCCCTCACATTTGCGCAAGATGGAGGGCACCGTAGGACAACACCATAAATAAAATATACAATCATACCGACCAAGATCACGATTAACCCATAGGACAAAATGGATCTACTCAATCATCATAGGATAACCATAGATCATTGGGAAATAATATATGGAGTTGAGCACCATGTTTAAGTAGAGATTAAAACGGGGAGAAGAGGTGTTACACCGCTCCATATAGGGGAAGACAGTTGGCGTTGACGATAGCAAGATTGTTCATGTAGATCGTCGTCCCGATCATTGCCCAGGTGGCACTCCAGCGCCACCGGGAGAGAGCCCCCCTCCTTCTTCTTCTTCCTTGGCCTCCCCCTAGATGGGAGGAGAGTTCCCCCTCTGGTCCATGGCCTCCATGGCCGCGAAGGGGCGAGAGCCCCTCTGAGATTGTATCTCCATCTTTGTTCTCTTCTGTTTCGCGTTCCCAGATCTGGCCGAAAACCGTTTCTTATATTCCGGGAGATCCATAACTCCGACTGGGCTGAGATTTTAACACAGTTTTTTCGGATATAAGCTTCCTTGCGCCCGAAGTAGAGCTCAAACCGACGTTCGAGGAGGGCACAGCCCACCACCACGCACCAGGGGCCTCTGGCGTGCCCTGGTGTCGTGTGGGCTGTGTGGGCCTCCGTTTGCGGTGATTCCAACTCCCCAAAATCACATATATTCCAAAATAATTCTCTTTAAAATTTTATTGCATTTGGACTTCGTTTGATATGGATACTCTGCGATACAAAAAACATGCAGAAAAAGGAACTGACACTAGGCACTAAATCAGTAGGTTAGTCCAATAAATCATATAAAAAGTTGCCAAAATATGTGGAAGTTGTATAATATTGGCATGAAACAATCAAAAATTATAGATACGATGGAAACGTGTTAGCTGCCCCACCTCCTTGTCCTATTCGGACTCCCAAGGAGGGGGCGCGCAGCCACCCCCCGCGGGCTTCCCTCTCTCTCCCTTAGGCCCATGTTGGCCGAATACTTCCCCGGGGGGTTCCGGTAACCCCTCGGCACTCCGAAAAAATACCCCAATCACTCGGAACCATTCCGCTGTCCTAATACTACCTTCCAATATATGAGTCTTTACCTCTCGACCATTTTGAGACTCCTTGTCATGTCCGTCATCTCATTCGGGACTCCGAACAAACTTCGGTCACCAAAACACGTAACTCATAATACAAATCGTCATCGAACGTTAAGCGTGCGGACCCTACGGGTTCGAGAACTATGTAGACATGAACGAGACACATCTCCGGTCAATAACCAATAGCGAAACCTGGATGCTCATATTGGCTACTACATATTCTACGAAGATCTTTAGCGGTCAAACCGCATAACAACATACGTCATTCCCTTTGTCATCGGTATGTTACTTGCCCGAGATTCAATCGTCGGTATCATCATACCTAGTTCAATCTCATTGCCGTCAAGTCTCTTTACTCGTTCCGTAATGCATCATCCTGCAACTAACTCATTAGTCACATTGCTTGCAAGGCTTATAGTGATGTGCATTACCGAGAGGGCCCAGAGATACCTCTCCAATACACGGAGTGACAAATCCTAATCTTGATCTATGCCAACTCAACAAACACCTTCGGAGACACCTGTAGAGCGTCTTTATAATCACCCAATTACGTTGTGACGTTTGATAGCACACAAAGTGTTCCTCCGGTTTTCGGGACTTGCATAATCTCATAGTCAGAGGAATATGTATAAGTCTTGTAGAAAGCAATAGCAATAAAACAAAACAATCATTATGTTAAGCTAATGGATGGGTCTTGTCCATCACATCATTCTCTAATGATGTGATCCCGTTCATCAAATGACAACACATGTCCATGGTCAGGAAATTTAACCATCTTTGATAAACGAGCTAGTCAAGTAGAGGCATACTAGGGACACTCTATTTGTCTATGTATTCACACATGTGCTAAGTTTCCGGTTAATACAATTCTAGCATTAATAATAAACATGTATCATGATATAAGGAAATATAAACAACAACTTTATTATTGCCTCTAGGGCATATTTCCTTCAATGGTATCCCAAAAGTAATGTCTTAAATCATATAAAAACTTTTTCTTTTGCTGGTATGTGAAATGAGGTGGTATAAATTTAGCAACGATGTAATTAGCACAATCAGCATACCATGGAGTATTACGAGAAGCATTTATGACAACCAATTGTTCATCAGGAAAACTATCATCAATAGGCAGTGGGTCATCAAGAACATTTTCTAACCTAGACAAGTTTTCTGGAACGGGGTTCTTAGCTCCCTTTCTATCGATAATATGCAAATCAAATTCTTGTAATAGGAGAATCCATCTAATAAGTCTAGGTTTAGCATCTTTCTTTTCCATAAGATATTTAATAGCGCATGATCAGTGTGAACAGTTGATACGTCTCCAACGTATCTATAATTTTAGATTGTTCCATGCTGTTATATTATCAATCTTGGATGTTTTATAATCATTTTATAGTCATTTTATATCATTTTTTGGTACTAACCTATTGACATAGTGCCAAGTTCCAGTTCCTGTTTTTTCCGTGTTTTTACATCGCAAAAAATCAATATCAAACGGGGTCCAAATGCCATGAAACTTTATGGAGAATTTTTATGGGCCAAAAGGAATACAATGGGCCTGGCGGGTGCCCCAAGGGGGGCACAACCCACCAGGGCACGCCAGGAGGCCCAGGCGCACCCTGGTGGGTTGTGCCCACCTCGGGTGCCCCCGGCCCGCCTCTTTGCTCTATAAATACCCCAAAAATCCCAGAACCCTAGGGGAGTCGACGAAATATTCATCCATCCGCCACAGAGTCCAGAACCACCAGATCCAATCTAGACACCATCTCGGATGGGGTTCACCACCTCCATTGGTGCCTCTCCGATGATGCATGAGTAGTTCTTTGTAGACCATCAGGTCCGAAGTTAGTAGCTAGATGACTTCATCTCTCTCTCTCTTGATTCCCAATACAATGGTCTCTTGGAGATCCATATGATGTAACTCTTGTGCGGTGTGTTTGTTGGGATCGATAAACTTTGAGTTTATGACTAGATCTATCTTTTTATTATCATGAAAGTTATTTGAGTTTCTTTGATCTCTTATATGCATGATTTCTTATAGCCTCGTATTTCTTCTCCGATATTTGGGTTTTTTTGGCCAACATGATCTATTTATCTTGCAATGGGAAGAGGTGCTTCGTAGTGGGTTCGATCTTACGATGCTTGATCCCTATGACAGAAAGGGAAACGACACATATCTATCATTGCTACTAAGCATAAAACGATGGGGGTCTATCTCTACATAGATAGATCTTGTCTACATCATGTCATCTTTCTTATTGCATCACTCTGTTTCTCCATGAACTTAATACACTAGATGCATGCTGGATATCAGTCGATGTGTGGAGAAATAGTAGTAGATGCAGGCAAGAGTCGGTCTACTAATCTTGGACGTGATGCCTATATAATGATCATTGCCTGGATATCATCATAATTATTTGAGGTTCTATCAATTGCCCAATAGTAATTCGTTTACCCACTGTTTTCTATTTTTTTTCTCGAGAGAAGCCACTAGTGAAACCTACGGCCCCCGGGTCTTCCTTCTCATATATTTGCCTTTGCGATCTACTTTTCTCTTGCATTTATTTTTAGATCTATTAATCCAAAAAACCCAAAATATCTTGTTGCAATTTTTCTTTATTTATTTTATTTGGCATTCGATCTATCAATCTACTACAAATTTATCTCACGTTTGTTTGCCTATCTTGAGGCGTCGTACCCCGAATGGGATTGATAACCCCTTTAACACGTCGGGTTGCGAGGATTTGTTATCTCTATGCAGGTGCTGTTTACGTTGTGTTTCTTGGTTCTCCTACTGGTTCGATAACGTTGGTTTCATATATGAGGGAAATACCTACCACCGATGTGCTGCATCATCCCTTCCTCTTTGGGGAAATACCGACGTAGCTTCAAGCGACATCAAAAGGAATTTCTGGCGCCTTGCCGGGGAGGATCTTCAACATATACCAAGTTCCTAATCACAAATTTCATCTCCTCACAATTTACATTATTTGCCATTTGCCTCTTGTTTTCCTCTCCCCCACTTCACAAAAAATTGTTGTTTTATTCGCCTCTCGTTTCTGTTCGCTGTTTTCTTGCCGAAACTTTTTTTGAGTGTAATCTTTTTGTGTGGTCATCATGAATCAAGAGAACACCAAGTTATGTGATTTCTCAAATATCAACAACAATGATTTTATTGGCACTCTGATTGCTCCTCCCGCCACTAGTGCGGAGTCTTGTGATATTAATATTGCTTTGTTGAATCTTGTTATGAAAGACCAATTTTCCGGTACTCCTAATGAGGATGTCACGTCCTATCTAAATACCTTCGTGGAATTATGTGATATGCAAAAGAAAAAAGATGTGGACAATGATGTGGTCAAGATGAAATTATTTCCGTTTTCTTTGCGTGATTCTGCAAAAATTTGGTTCTCTTCTTTGCCTTGCAATAGTATTGATTCTTGGAATAAGTGCAAAGATGCTTTTATCACTAAGTATTTTCCTCCCGCAAAAATTATTTCCCTTAGAACCTAGATCATGAATTTCAAGCAACTTGAACATGAGCATGTTGCACAATCTTGGGAAAGGATGAAAATGATGCTAAGGAATTGCCCAACTCATGGGTTAAATCTTTGGATGATCATAAAAAAATTTATGCGGGGTTGAATTTTGTTTCTCGTAATCTTTTAGATTCCGCCGTGGGTGGTACTTTTATGGAAATTACTTTGGGTGAAGCCACAAAATTGCTTGACAATATTATGGCAAATTATTCGCAATGGCATACTGAAAGAGCTCCTACTAGTCAAAAAGTTAATTCGGTTGAAGAAATTTCTTCTTTGAGTGAAAAAGTTGTTGCTCTTGTGAAATTGGTTGCTAGTAGAATTTCTCCTATTTATCTTAATGATATGCCTTTGTCTACTTCGATTGAGCAAAATAGTGATGCCATAGATGTGAATTTTATCTCTCGAAACAATTTCAACAACAATGCTTATAGAGGTAATTTTAATCCTAGGCCTTTTCGTAGTAATTCCTCTAATAATTATGGTAATTCCTATGGAAATAAATCTTATAATAATAATAGTAATACTTATGATCTTGAGAATAACACACAAAAAGTTTTCAACACTTAGAAAAAAAGTTGAGTAAGATTGATGATTTGTTTAGAAGTGCTGATAGAATTGATCATGATGTGGAAAATCTCAAGATGAAATTTTTTGTGACTAAGGTTGATGAATCAATTAAAGCTCTTTATGTTTCTATGGATGAAAGTAATAAAAGTACCGCAATGCTTAGAGCTAAAAGAGAATTTTTAGAAAAATCATTTTCTAGTGATTTCTTTTGCAAAAGTGCTGAAGATCTTAAATGATTGGTGTTCCTTCTATTGATTCCTTGTTTAGTGAAGTTAATATTGATGAAAAAGGGATAGGAGAAGAGTCAACTAGAGGTAGAAGGCATCCCAATATTTCAGAGGGTGAAAATCTTGTTGAGAAAATTGATGAAAGTGGGTTCGGAGAGGTCAAAACTTTAGCTAGTGACGTACCCACTCTTTTGGATTACAAAGACTTTAATTATGATAGTTGCTCTTTGATTGATTGTATTTCTTTGTTGCAATCCATGATAAATTCACCCCATGCTTATGACCAAAATAAAGCTTTTACTAAACATATTGTTGATGCTATGATGAAAGCTCTTGAAGAAAAACTGGAATTAGAAGTTTCAATTCCTAGACAATTACATGATGAATGGGAACCTACTATCAAAGTCAAGATTAAAAATTATGAGTGTTTTCTTTGTGTGACTTGGGTGCTAGTGTTTCTACAATTCCGAAATCTTTATGTGATGTGCTTGGTCTTACTAATCTTGAAGAATGTTCTTTGAATTTGCACTTGGCGGATTCTACTATTAAAAAGACTATGGGAAGAATTAATGATGTTTTTATTCTTGTAAATAGGAATTATGTGCCCATAGATTTTATTGTTCTTGATATTGATTGCAATCCGTCTTGTCCGATTATTCTTGGTAGACCGTTTTTAGGCACTATCGGTGCCGTGATTGATATGAAAGAAGGCAATATTAAATTCCAATTTCCTTTAAGGAAGGGTATGGAGCACTATCCTAGAACTAGAATTAATCCACCTTATGAATTAATCATGAGGACATCTTATGGATCTCAAACCAAAGATGACAAAACTTAGATCCTTGCTTTATGCCTAGCTAAGGGCGTAAAACTATAGCGCTTGTCGGGAGGCAACCCAATCAATAAAATTTATTTTTGATTTTTGCTTCCTGTTTTTGTGTGTTAGAAAAATTATGCTACTGTTATGATTGTGTTTTTTGTGTTTTAATTAGTGTTTGTGCCAAGTAAAGCCTTTAGGATCTTGGGTAATAGTTGTTTGATCTTGCTGAAAAAATAGAAACTTTTATGCTCACAAAATTAATTTTCATTTTTTTACCAGAGAGCGATAAAATACCCATTCCACTTGCAGTACATCAATATACAAATTGCTCAGGTCTTCCTAATTTTTTGGAATTTTTGGAGTTACAGAAGTATTTGAAATAGTCAGATTGCTATAGACTGTTCTGTTTTGAAAGATTCTGCTTTCTTTGTGTTGTGTGCTTATTTTGATGGCTCTATGGTTTTCCTTGATTAGTTTTTGCCATAGAAAAGTTGGACTACGGTAGATATAATACAAAAACAAAATCTTAATTGGTTCGATACAGTACTTATAGTAGTGATTTATTATTTTCTTATACTAACGGATCTCACGAAGGTTTTGTTGAGTTTTGTGTGATTAAAGTTTTGAAGTTTTGGGTTATCTTATGATGGATGAAGGAAGGATGGAAGAGCCTAATCTTGCGGATGCCCCGGCATCCCAAGCTAATACCCAAAAATGAGCAACCAACTAAGCTTGGGGATGCCCCCAAGTGGCACCCCCGCTTTCTTCCAACGATCATCGGTATTTTACTTGAATGTATATTTTTATTCGTCACATGATATGTGTTTTGCTTGGAGCATCTTGTATGATATAAGTCTTTGCTTGTTTTATTTTTTGTTTTAAGTTATCAATCCTTGCTAGACACACCTATTTGAGAGAGAGCCAAAATTATGTCATGACTTGTTAGAATTGCTCTCTATGCTTCACTTAAATTTTTATGAGCAATGGACTTGCTCTAGTGCTTCACTTATATATTTTTGAGCATGGTGTGCCTTAGTATTTTTGAAGAAATTCTCTCTTGCTTCACTTAGATTTATTTGAGAGTTAGTAAAATTTTCAAGAAATTCTCTCTTGCTTCACTTAAATTAATTTGAGAGAAAGAAAAAAGTTATTATGCTCATGATCTTCACTTATATTTGTTGGAGCTTGTCAAAAGCAATACATGAAAATTAGTCCCGAAGTGATGGATATCCAAGAAGGATATAATAAAAACTTTCATGAAGATCATTGGACAAAATAAACTTGATTCTTAGTAATAGTTTTGAGATATGATGATGTGATATGTGAGTTATGTTGGTGAGTAATTATGCTTTAGTAAGAATATTGGTGTTAAGGTTTGTAATTCCCTATGCAAGTACGAAAGTCAATAGTCATGCAATGAACGTATATCCTACTTATGGTGCATCATTCGGTGTTATTTATGCTTAATGCTTGCTTATGAGATTATCTGTTTCTTAGTTGGTCACTTCCCAATCTTTTGCTAGCCTTAATTTTGCACTAAGTATGATCACTACTTGTGCATCCAAAAACCTTTAACCCAGTTTTTGCCACATGAGTCCACTATATCTACCTCTATGCGGTATTCTTTTGCCGTTCTAAGCAAATTTGCATATGCCATCTCTAATTTTCAAAATAAACTTCTCTTTTGTGTGTTTGTTTCGCTCGCGGAGCGGTGAGGGGTGGCTAATATTTTCCATGCTAGATGTGTTATTCTCAAGATGAGTGTTTGTTCACTTGTCATTGCATGAGAGTAAGGCAAAGGTATTAGGGATGCCCAGTCCCGAAATGCAAAAATGAATTTACTTTATGTTGTCAAAATAATAAATTCCTTGGAAAGTGTTGATGGAGGGCAACCGTGGATACAGCTAGCCATGGAAAGTGAAAGTATGGTGGAAAAAGGAATAAACTTTATTTTTTGTTTGGGAACCGCCTATGATATATCTATGAATGGAAAGTATTGGGAACTCTAAGTCGTTTTTGTTGGTGGGATGGATACACCTCTCAAAATGTTTTTATCTCTAAGTTTTTTGTTTTGAGCTCTGGCACCTCTACAAATCCCTACTTCCCTATGCGAAGGGCCTTTCTTTTAATTTATGCAATTTTTATTTTGAGACTCCATCTTCTCGTACAAAAGCACCAACTAGGAGGCAATATTATCGTACTTAATTATTGGGTGTAGCTAATATTCGAGTGTGTTTCATGAATGGATCAATGTTTGAGCATGATGGGCTAGGGATAACTTATTTTAGCATTGATATTTTGAAAGACATGGTTGCTTGTTGATATGCTTGAGTATCTAAATTATCATGTCAAAACTAGACTATTGCTTTGAACAACTAAAAGTCCAATTGTCCATGCTATAAAGAAAAGAATATGATATGACATGATAGGCAGCATTCCACATAAAAAATTCTATTTTTATCACTTACCTACTCGAGGACGAGTAGGAGTTAAGCTTGGGGATGCTCATACATCTCCAACGTATCTATAATTTTTGATTGTTCCATGTTGTTATATTATCAATCTTGAATGTTTTATAATCATTTTATAGTCATTTTATATCATTTTTTGGTACTAACCTATTGACATAGTGCCAAGTGCCAGTTCCTGTTTTTTCTGTGTTTTTTACATCGCAGAAAATTAATATCAGACGGGGTCCAAATGCCACAAAACTTTACGAAGAATTTTTATGGGACAAAAGAAACACAACGGGACCTGGCTGCGTCTGGGGGTGCCCTGAGGGGGGCACAACCCACCAGGGCGTGCCAGGAGGCCCAGGCGCTCCCTGGTGGGTTGTGCCCACCTTGGGTGCCCCCCGGACCGCCTCTTTGCTCTATAAATACCCCAAAAATCCTAGAACCCTAGGGGAGTCGACGAAATATTCATCCTGCCGCTGCAGAGTCCAGAACCACCAGATCCAATCTAGACACCATCTCGGATGGGGTTCACCACCTCCATTGGTGCCTCTTTGAGGATACGTGAGTAGTTCTTTGTAGACCTCCGGGTCCGAAGTTAGTAGCTAGATGGCTTCATATCTCTCTCTCTCTCTTGATTCTCAATACAGTGGTCTCTTGTGGATCCATATGATGTAACTCTTTTGCGGTGTGTTTGTTGGGATTGATGAACTTTGAGTTTATGATTAGATCTATCTTTTTATATCCATGAAAGTTATTTGAGTTTCTTTGATCTCTTATATGCATGATTGCTTATAGCCTCGTATTTCTTCTCTGATATTTGGGTTTCGTTTGGCCAACTTGATCTATTTATCTTGCAATGGGAAGAGGTGGTCTGTAGTGGGTTCGATCTTATGGTGCTAGATCCCAGTGACAGAAAGGGAAACGACACATATGTATCGTTTCTACTGATACGTCTCCAACGTATCTATAATTTATGAAATATTCATGCCAATATATTATCATTCTTGGATGTTTTACAATCATTTTATAGCAACATTACATAATTTTTTGGGACTAACCAATTGACCCAGTGCCCAGTGCCAGTTGTTGTTTTTACCTCGCAGAAAATCAATATCAAACGGAGTCCAAACACCATGAAACTTTTTGTGGATTTTTTATGGGCCAGAAGATTACCGATGGGCCAAAGCAGCACCTAGGGGGTGCCCCGAGGGGGCACAACCCACCATGGCGCGCCAGGGCCCCCTGGCGCGCCCAGGTGGGTTGTGCCCACCTCAGTGGCCTCCCGCGCCCCTTCTTTGCACTATAAATTCCCAAATATTCTGAAACCCTTTGGGGTTAACCTAGATCAGAAGTTCCGCTACCACAGGGCTCTGTAGCCACCAAAAACCAATCTAGACCCATTCCGGCACCCTGCCGAAGGGGTGAATCATCTTCGGTGGCCATCTTCATCATCCCAACGACCACCACGATGAGGAGGGAGTAGTCCACCCTCGGGCTGAGGGTTTGTACCAGTAGCTATGTGTTTTATCTCTCTCTCTCATGATCTATATAATGGGCTTTGTTAATATAGTTGGATCATATGATGTTTCTCCCCTCTATACTCTCGTTGTGATGAATTGAATCTTTAGCCTTTGAAGTTTTGTCATGTCGGATTGAATATTCAGAGATGAGAACACATGATATATGTCTTGCAATATGAATACTTGAGGTGACAATTGGGGTATCTTATTGATTCACTTGATATATGTTATGGCATTCAACTCGCGGATTCCCACGGTGATATTGGGGTAATCTATAAATAGGGGTTGATGCACGTTTTTCTCTGGTAGAAACTTTGGGGTCTCTTTGTAGTTCCTTGTGTGGATTGAGTATTATGAATATGAATATGCTTTGGTGCTATTCTAGTACGAACTCTAGGATAGATCGAACAGAAACAATAGCTTTGTGTTATTTTAGTACGAACTCTTGAATAGATCGATCGAAAAGAATAGCTTTGAGGTGGCTTCGCACCCTACAAACAATTCCTACCTTTTGTTCTCCGCTAATACTCGGGAGTGATTCTTTATTGTACTTTGAGGGATAATCATATGATCCAACTATGTTAGCACTGTTGAGATATTACACTAGCGAAAGTACGGACCCTAGGCCTTGTTTTTAAGCATTGCAACACCGTTTTTTCGCCCGTTTACTATTAGTTACTTTGCTGTTTTTATAATTTCAGATTACAAAAAACAATATCTACTATCCATATTACACTTTTTATCACCATCTCTTCACCTAACTAGTTCACCTATACAATTTGCCATTGTATTGGGTGTGTTGGGGACACAAGAGATTGCTTGTATTTGGTTGCAGGGTCGTTTGAGGGAGACCATCTTCATCCTACACCTCTCACGGATTGATAAACCTTAGGTCATCCACTTGAGGGAAAATTGCTACTGTCCTACAAAACTCTGCGCTTGGAGGCCCAACATGTGTCTACAAGAATAAAGTTGCGTAGTAGACATCAAGCTCTTTTCTGGCGCCGTTGCCGGGGAGGTGAGTGCTTGAAGGTATATGATTAGATCTTGCAATTCAATATTTTAGTTTCGTGTTTTATCATTAGTTTGGTTTATAAAAGAAAACTACATAAAAATGGAATTGAGGTTGCATCATATTATTGATCATCTTTATAATATCTTTCTTGAAAATGATGGTTCGGAAAATTGTGCTCAATTAATAGAAGGAGAAGTCAATAAAATGTTTGGCACAAAATATTTGAATGATGAGCATGATTGCAATGTTGTTAGTTTGAATTCTTTGAATATCCATGATGCTAATGATATGCAAATCCATAAGCTTGGGGATGCTATATTTGATGAATATGCTATTTTTAGTGCCCCAAGTTTTGATGAGAAAATTTATTATGATGATTGCATGCCTCCTATTTATGATGATTATATTGATGAAAGTGGATTTGGAGAGATCGTGACTTTATTTAATGATGAATCCACTATTTTGGAGGAGGTTGCAATTGATTATGACAACAAAGTTCCTATATATGATGATTATGGTGATGAAATGTATGCTATATTGAATAATTATAAACATGAAACTTGTCATCATTATTTTAATTTCCAATGACATGAGAGTAATTTTGTTGAGCTTGCTCCCACTACTATTCATGAGAATAAATTTGCTTATGTGGAGAGTAATAAAATTTCTATGCTTGCGGACCATGAAAAGAATGCTTTATGTGATAGCTATATTGTTGGATTCATTCAAGATGCTACTGAAAATTATTATGAGAGGGGAACCTATGCTTTTACATATTGCAATAATATCGAGTTTCCTCTTTATGTGTTGAAAATCTTGAAGTTATGCTTGTTTTGCCTTCCTATGCTAGTTGATTCTTGTTCCCATGAATTTTTTGTTCATAAATCCCTATGCATAGGAAGTGGGTTAGACTTAAATGTGCTAGTCATATGCTTCATGATGCTCTCTTTGTGTTTCAATTCTTATCTTTTATGTGAGCATGATTGAAATCATCATGCCTAGCTTAAAAGGCATAAAAGAAAAGCTCTTGTTGGGAGACAACCCAACACTTCTAACTACTGTATTTGTGTGTTCACATGATTAGGCTACTGTAGTAATCATGTTTTATTGCTTTTATTTCAATAAAGTACCAAGTAAGACCTTTGGGATGGCTTACGGGGGTAGTTGCTTTGATCTTGCTGAAAAACAGAAACCTTTGCGCTCATGAAAATAATTCCATTTTTCTAAATATGAGTGATATTGTGTTGATTATTTTTGAACAAGATTAATATACAAATTTATCACGTGGTACTAATTTTTTAGAATTTTAGGAGTAGCAGAAGTATGGTTGGAGTACAGATTACTACAGACTATTCTGTTTTTGACAGATTCTGTTTTCAATACATACTTTGCTTGTTTTCTAGTTTCTATGGCTTATATTGCTAAATATAGATTGTAGAAATGACATGGATACAGTAGGCATTGTGTGATAACAATTATGAATCTTGTCTTTGGCAGTACCAAAAGTGGAATGGTTTGCTCTTTATCATACTAACCTATCTCACAAAGTTCTGTTAAGTTTTGTGTGATTGAAGTTTTCAAGTTTTGGGTGACATATCGATATGAGGAGAATAAGGAGTGACAAGAACCTAAGCTTGGGGATTCCCAAGGCACCCCCAAGGAAATATTCAAGGAATATCCAAGCAACTAAGCTTGGGGATGCCCCGAGTGGCATCCCCGCTTTCTTCCAACGATCATCGGTATTTTACTTGAAACTATATTTTTATGCGTCACATGATTTGTGTTTTGCTTGGAGCATCAATTTATTTTGTCAGGATTTGCTTTCTATTATTTATAATGTTTTGCATCTTTTATTTCAAAAAAAGTGGCAATGATAGCCTTTGCCATGCTTATTTTGCAAGTATACTTGTTGCTGTTTGAAAACATAAAGTTTACCACTGTTGCAAAAAATCCTTAGAAAAGTCAGAATGTGATAAAATGTTGAAACTTTTTGCAAATTGAGCTCTGATAAATTTTCTTCAGTGTGGTAAATTTTCATAATGTTTGGAGTTAGGGAAGTATTGATACTCTTGCATTATTTACAGACTATACTATTTTGGCAGATTGCTGTTATGTTTGCATTGTTTGCTTATGTTTGCTTGTTTAATGATTCTATTTGAGGATAGGAGTATTAAATATACAGATGCATTTAGTGTGCAATGTTGAATAATAATTTTAGTGATTTGCTACAGTAGATAATGATAAGGTTTTTTCATTGGTTTATACTAACTTATCTCACGAGTTCTTGTTGAGTTTTGTGTGGATGAAACTTTTCAGATTTAGGAAAACCGTGATATGAGAGGAATTAAGGAGACACAAAAGCTCAAGGTTGGGGATGCCCAAGGCACCCCAAGATAATATTTCAAGAGGTCTCAAGCATCTAAGCTTGGGGATGCCCCGGTAGGCATCCCACCTTTCTTCTTCAAAAATTACCGGTTAGTATCGGTTGAGCCTAAGTTTTTGCTTCTTCACGTGATGTGTGCTATTCTTAGAATGTCATTTTGTTTTGTTTTGATTGATGTTTTAATAAAATGCTTAGATCTGAAAGTTTTTGAATAAGAGAGAGTCCTCAAATAGCTACCTATTTACTTAACTACTCGCATGATCTTCACTTATATGTTTTTGGAGTAGCTTGTCATTTACTCTTGTGCTTCACTTATATCCTATGAGTAAATTGCTGAATAAATTGAATGTCATGAATTTGAAATCATATCATGCCTAGTGGTGGCTTCACATTAGGTTTAGAAAGTGAAATCTTTTGAGGCTTGACAATCACAATATTGGTCATACAAGTAATTCACGAGTAATTAGTATAAGGAAGAGAACTTTCACATAGAAATACACTATCATGGAAATCATTGGTGATTGTGAGCCCCCATCAAAATATTATACGCCAAAATTGTTAAAGTTGGATAAGGAAGACAATGATTTATGTTTGTTCATATTCACATAGAAGTTATATTCTCATAGATCCTTCAACATGTGGTACTTGCCCCCCATATTTGCTAGCCAAAAATTGCGCACCAAGTAGAGATACTACTTGTGCATCCAAAAACCCTTAAACCCAAATCTTATTTTCAAGAGTCCACTATATCTACCTATATGCGGTATTCTTTCGCTGTTCTAAGCAAATTTGCATGTGCCATCTCTAATTTTCAAAATAAATTTCTCTTTTGTGTGCTCGTACCGCTCGCGAGTCGGTGAGGGGTGGCTAATATTTTCCATGCTAGATGTGTTATTCTCAAGATGAGTGTTTATTCACTTGTCATTGCACGAGAGTAAGGCAAAGGTATTAGGGATGCCCAGTCCCGAAATGCAAAAATAATAAATTCCTTGGAAAGTGTTGGTATGGAGGGCACTCGTGGATACGGTTAGCCATGGAAAGTGAAAGTATGGTGGAAAAAGGAATAAACTTTATTTTCTGTTTGGGAACCGCCTATGATATATCTAGCATGGAAAGTGTTGGGAACTCTAAGTCGTTTTCTCTGGTGGGACGGATACACCTCCCAAAATGTTTTTATCTCTATGTTTTTCGCCTTGAGTTCTGGCACCTCTACAAATCTCTGCTTCCCTATGTGAAGGGACTATCTTTTACTTTTCAGTATTTACTTTTATGCAAAGAGTCAAAGTATTCCTCTCTATTTCTTTTTATTTTCTCATTTGGTAAGCATCATGTGGCGAGGAAAGATCTAGGCACATATGTCCAGTTGAATATGGGTAGCACGAGTTATTATTGTTGACATCACCCTTGAGGTGAATACGTTGGGAGGCAAAACAATAAGCCCCTATCTTTCTATGTGTCTGGTTGAAACATTTTGCTCATGTGTATGAGGTGAGTGTTAGCAATCATAGAAGACTATATGATGGCTGAGTATGTGGAGCTCTTACTTAAACTCTGTTGAATATGTTAAATTGCAATTGCTTGGTGACTAAGAACATAGGTTGTTGGGTTTCAACAGAATTCATTGTTTGAACCTTAACATGTGAATTGGTTGCCACTATAACATGAGAAGTTTCATCAGAAAGAATTGTTGTTATGATGCTAGGAAAAGTGATTGAAATTATCATTGATCAAAATTATGCACTTTGCTAGCATTCATACTTCATAAATTATTTCTTGTATCATTTACCTACCCGAGGACGAGTAGGAATTAAGCTTGGGGATGCTGATACGTCTCCAACGTATCTATAATTTAGGAAATATTCATGCCAATATATTATCATTCTTGGATGTTTTACAATCATTTTATAGCAAATTTATATCATTTTTTGGGACTAACCTATTGACCCAGTACCCAGTGCCAGTTGCTTTTTTTGCTTGTTTTTACATCGCAGAAAATCAATATCAAACGAAGTCCAAACACCGCGAAACTTTTTGTGGTTTTTTATGTGCCAGAAGAATCCCGATGGGCCAAAGCAGCACCTGGGGGGTGCCCCGAGGGGGGCACAACCCACCAGGGCACGCCCGGGCCCCCTGGCATGCCCAGGTGGGTTGTGCCCACCTCGGTGGCCTCCCGCGCCCCTTCTTTGCACTATAAATTCCCAAATATTCGAAACCCTTCAGGGTTAACCTAGATCAGAAGTTCCGCCACCACAGGGCTTCGTAGCCACCGGAAACCAATCTAGACCCGTTCCGGCACCCTGCCGGAGGGGCGAATCATCTCCGGTGGCCATATTCATCATCCCGGCGACCACCACGATGAGGAGGGAGTAGTCCACCCTCGGGGCTGAGGGTTTGTACCACTAGCTATGTGTTTTATCTCTCTCTCTCTCGTGATCTATATCATGGGTTTTGTTAATATAGTTGGATCATATGATGTTTCTCCCCTCTATACTCTTGTTGTGATGAATTGAATCTTTACCCTTTGAAGTTTTGCCATGTCGGATTGAATATTCAGAGATGAGAACACATGATATATGTCTTGCGGTATGAATACTTGAGGTGACAATTGGGGTATCTTATTGATTCACTTGATATATGTTATGGCATTCAACTCGTGGATTCCCGCGGTGATATTGGGGTAATCTATGCATAGGGGTTGATGCCTGTTTTCTCCGGTGGAAACTTTGGGGTCTCTGTGTAGTTCCTTGTGTGGATTGAGTATTATGAATATGAATATGCTTTGGTGTTATTCTAGTACGAACTCTAGGATAGATCAAACGGAAACAATAGTTTTGTGTTATTTTAGTACGAACTCTTGAATAGATCGATCAGAAAGAATAGCTTTGAGGTGGCTTCGCACCCTACAAACAATTCCTACCTTTTGTTCTCCGCTAATAGGAACTCGGGAGTGATTCTTTATTGTACTTTGAGGGATAATCATATGATCCAACTATGTTAGAACTGTTGAGAGATTGCACTAGTGAAAGTACGGACCCTAGGCCTTGTTTTTAAGCATTGCAACACCGTTTTTGCGCCCGTTTACTATTAGTTACCTTTCTGTTTTTTATAATTTCAGATTACAAAAACAAATATCTTCTATCCATATTACACTTTTATAACCATCTCTTCGCCGAACTAGTGTACCTATACAATTTTCCATTGTATTGGGTGGGTTGGGGACACAAGAGATTGCTTGTATTTGGTTGCAGGGTCGTTTGAGGGAGACCATCTTCATCCTACACCTCTCATGGATTGATAAACCTTAGGTCATCCACTTGAGGGAAAATTGCTACTGTCCTACAAAACTCTGCGCTTGGAGGCCTAACACGTGTCTACAAGAATAAAGTTGCATAGTAGACATCAGCTACTAAGGATAAAATGATGGGGTCTATCTCTACATAGATAGATCTTGTCTACATCATGTCATAGTTCTTATTGCATTACTCCATTTCTCCATGAACTTAATACACTAGATGCATGCTGGATAGCGGTCGATGTGTGGAGTAATAGTAGTAGATGCAGGCAGGAGTCGGTCTACTAATCTTGGACGTGATGCCTATATAATGATCATTGCCTGGATACCGTCATAATTATTTGAGGTTCTATCAATTGCCCAATAGTAATTTGTTTACCCACCGTTTGCTATTTTTTCTCGAGAGAAGCCACTAGTGAAACCTATGCCCCCCGTGTCTTCCTTCTCATATAATTGCCTTTGCGATCTACTTTTCTCTTCCATTTATTTTCAGATCTAATAATCCAAAAACCCAAAAATATCTTTCTGCAATTTTTTCTTTATTTATTTTATTTGGCGTTCGATCTATCAATCTTCTACAAATTTATCACACGTCCGTTTGCCTATCTTGAGGCGCTGTACCCCGAAAGGGATTGACAACCCCTTTAACACGTCGGGTTGCGAGGATTTGTTATCTGTGTGCAAGTGTTGTTTACGTTGTGTTGCTTGGTTCTCCTACTGGTTCAATAACCTTGGTTTCATATCTGAGGGAAATACCTACCACCACTGTGCTGCATCATCCCTTCCTCTTTGGGGAAATACCGACGTAGCTTCAAGCGACATCAACAGTTACTTTGGAATCAACAATATAAGACCTAAACTTATCACAAGCAAATACAACTACTAGAAATTATTTTCTAGTGGTAGCATAATTTCTCTGGGCACTGTCTATAGTTTTACTAGCATAATTAATAACATTTAATTTCTTATCAACTCTTTGCCCTAGAACAGCACCAACAACATAATCACTAGCATCACACATATTTTCAAAGGGTAAATTCCAATTAGGCGGTTGAACAACAGGTGCAGAAATCAAGGCTTTCTTAAGTATTTCAAATGCTTCTACAAAATCATCATCAAAAATAAAAGGAACATCTTTTTGCAAGAGATTAGTGAGAGGCCTAGAAATTTTAGATAAGTCTTTAATAAACCTCCTATAGAAACTAGCATGACCAAGGAAACTTCTTATACCTTTGATATCTTTAGGACGCGACATCTTTTCAATAGCATCTACTTTAGCTTTATCAACTTCAATACCTCTTTCAGAAATTTTATGCCCCAAGACAATACCTTCATTAACCATAAAGTGGCACTTCTCCAAATTCAAGACAAGATTAGTTTCTTCATATCTCTGCACAACACGATCAAGGTTGCTTAAGCAATCATCAAAAGAAGTTCTGTAAATGGAGAAATCAACCATGAAAACCTCAACAATCTTTTCACAAAAGTAAGAGAATATAGCAGTCATACATCTTTGAAAGGTAGCAGGTGCATTGCATAAACGAAAAGGCATACGTCTATAAGCAAAGGTATCGAAAGGGCAAGTAAAATTGGTGTCTTCTCCTGATCATCTTTTGACACAGGTATTTGAAAGAAACCGGAATAACCATCTAGAAAGAAAAAATGTGTTGTCTGGATAGTCTTTATAGCATTTGATCAATAAAAGGTAGAGGATAATGATCTTTCTTAGTAGCTTTGTTTAATTTGTGAAAATCAATTACCATTCTATAACCTGTAACAATTCTTTGTGGAATCAATTCATTCTTATCATTAGGAACAACAGTAATACCTCCCTTCTTAGGGACACAATGAACGGAACTCACCCATCTACTATCAGCAATAGGATAAATTATACCTGCCTCCAGAAGCTTTAATATTTCATTTCTTACCGCTTCTTTCATCTTAGGATTCAACCATCATTGGTGATCAACAACTGGTTTAGCATCAGGCTCCAAATTAATTTGGTGTTGACATAGACTGGGACTAATGCCCTTAAGATCATCAAGAGTATATTCAATAGCGGCACGGTGCTTCTTCAGAGTTTTCAATAATTTCTTTTCTTCATTCTCTAAAAGGTTAGCACTAATAATAACATGATATATCTTCTTTTCATCAAGATAAGCGTATTTCAAAGTATCAGGTAATTGTTTAAGCTGAAACATGGGATCACCCTTAGCTGGAGGAGGATCCCCAAGGATTTCAACAAGAAAATTGTGTTTCTAAATAGGACCTTGGTTAAAGAATATTTCCTCTATTTCCCTTCTTTCATTCATAAACATATCATTTTCATGGTCTAGCAAATATTGTTCTAAAGGATCAGTAGGAGGCACGACAATAGAAGAAAGACCAATAATTTCATCCTTACTAGGCAATTCTTTATCATGCGGTTGTCTATGAAATTTAGAGAAATTAAAATCATGAGACATAACCCCTAGACCAACAGTAACAGTATCTTTCTCGCAATCTATCTTAGCATTAACATTATTCAAGAAAGGCTACCAAATATAATGGGACAAAAGTCATCTTGTGGGGAAGCAAGAACAAGAAAATTAGTAGGGTATTTTATTTTCCCACACAAGACTTCAACATCTCTAACAATCCTAATTGGCGATATAGTATCTCTATTTGCAAGATTAATAGTAACATCATTATCTTCTATCTCAGCAGGTGCAATATCGTTCATAATTTCTTGGTATAAGGAAAAATGAATTGCACTCACACTAGCACCCACATCACATAACACTGGTGCATGTCGGTCCTAAACAAACGGTTTTTAACCCCTTTCCATGACGGTATTTGGAACCGTCGCTAAGTGAGTGTGTGCGATAGGGTGTCCTTCCCACACGACCCAGAAATCATCGGGGATAGGCCCTCCTGGGACCTAGGCTGGGGCCGTGTGTGATCGGGCGAGGCATCGAAACTCAATCATTCTGTAGGTATGTACATCCCACACAGTAATCTGAGAAAATCATTTCCGTAGGTATGTACATCCCACACGGTAATCTGAGAAAATCATTTCCGTAGGTATGTACATCCCACACGGTAATCCAAGAAAATCATTTCCGTAGGTATGTACATCCCACACCGTGAATCCCAGAAAAACATTTCCGTTCGTATGTATATCACACACAGTCAATCCAAGGAATACATTTCCGTTCTTATGTACATCCCACACAGTCAATCCAGGGAAAACGTTTTCGTTTGGATGTGCACCCCACATAGTTTTATGTGTAGGCTCGCGTCTGAAAGGTGTAACTATCACACACGGTCTTCCTTGGTTAACTGTTTGCTTTTATCAACTATATCACACATGATTTGATGAAGAAAACTGTGTGGCATTGGGCTATCCATCGCAAGCGCTTTTACTGCTAGAACCGTCTGCAAAGATCCATGACACATTTACCAGGTTTATTAGTTTACAATTAATAATTCCAGTGTTACGCAAATTCACATTACATACGAATAGCTGTTTGCCAATTTCATATCAGGCACATAAATATATTATAACATCACAGTACGGTAGCTACGTGAAAACAGCACTATACAACATATAGCTAGTTCAACTTCATAAGAACAATATTCATTTCCCTAATCGAGATCATCCAGGCTCGTCTTATCCACCTCTGCTTTCGGTTCAGCAAGAACCCGTTTTGCACGGGCCAATTGGGAAAGTGCCTCCTCCTTCATGAACACCAACTTAGCAAAGTCTGATTTAAAAAATCTGAGCTCATTCTTGATACGTCCATTTTGCATCATGCTTTTATATCGATATTTATTGCATTATGGGTTGTTATTACACATTATGTCACAATACTTATGCATATTCTCTCTTATTTTACAAGGTTTACATGAAGAGGGGGAATGCCGGCAGCTGGAATTCTGGGCTGGAAAAAGGAACAAATATTAGAGACCTATTCTGCACAACTCCAAAAGTCCTAAAACTTCACGGGAGCATGTTTCAGAATATATAAAAAATATTGGGCGAAAGAAGTACCAGAGGGGGGCCACCCACCGTCCGCGAGGGTGGGGGCGTGACCTACCCCCTGGGCGCGCCCCCCTGCCTCGTGGGCCCCCTGGCAGCCCTCTGATGCCCATCTTTGGCTATATGGAGTCTTTCGTGGAGGAAAAAATCATAAGCAAGCTCACGGGACGAAACTCCGCCGCCACATGGCGGAACCAATCTAGGGCTCCGGTGGAGCTGTTCTGCAGGGAAACTTCCCTCCGGGAGGGGGAAATCATCACCATTGACCCTCTCATCAGGAGGGGGTCAATCTCCATCAACATCTTCACCAGCACCATCTCATCTCAAACCCTAGTTCATCTCTTGTATCCAATCTTTGTCCCAAAGCCTCAGATGGGTACCTGTGGGTTGCTAGTAGTGTTGATTACTCCTTGTAGTTGATGCTAGTTGGTTTATTCGGTGGAAGATCATATGTTCAGATCCATTATGCATATTAATACCCCTCTGATTATGAACATGAATATGATTTGTGAGTAGTTACGTTTGTTCCTGAGGACATGGGAGAAGTCTTTCTATAAGTTGTCATGTGAATTTGGTATTCATTCGATATTTTGATGAGATGTATGTTGTCTTTCCTCTAGTGGTGTCATGTGAACATCGACTACATGACACTTCACCATTATTTGGTCCTAGAGGAAGGCATTGGGAAGTAATAAGTAGATGATGGGTGAGGGAGTCCTGGACTAAGGGGTCCTCAGGCGTCCGGCCTGTTATCTATGGGCCGGACTAATGGGCTGTGAAGATATGAAGACCGAAGACTGTACCCGTGTCCGGATGAGACTCTCGTTGACGTGGAAGGCAAGCTTGGCGAACAACTATGAAGATTCCCTCTTATGTAACTGACTCTATGTAACCCTAGATCCCCCCCTGGTGTCTATATAAACCGGAGGGTGTAGTCCGGAAAGGATATACTCAATACCTTAGTCATAAAGGCTAGACTTCTAGGGTTTAGCCATTACGATCTCATGGTAGATCAACTCTTGTAATACTCATATTCATCAATATCAATCAAGCAGGACGTAGGGTATTACCACCATCAAGAGGGCCCGAACCTAGGTAAAACTTCGTGTCCCCTGTCTCCTGTTACCATCAACCTTAGACGCACAGTTTGGGACCCCCTACCCGAGATCCGCCGGTTTTGACACCGACATTGGTGCTTTCATTGAGAGTTCCACTGTGTCGTTGTCGCAGAGGTTGATGGCTCGACTCATCGTCAAGGAAAATATCACCTCAGGAGGAGCTCTGGCCTCGGGCCAAACCCTCCGGCTGCGCGGTTTTACCCTGATCGCCCGCTCAGCCTCTGAGCTGGCAGGGATGACCTCCCGAGTCATCGAAAAACGCATCTGTGATGATTCTGAATACACCAAATGGATGGATCCGACGGAGTTATCGTCTTTGAACGAATTCCTAGATCGCATCGCCGCCTTGGGAGTCGCTATAGACTACGATCGGATTTTACTTAAACCCGACCAGAGAGAGATTAATTCTCCACCGATCACCCACCAAATAGCAGTAGTCGAGGAGCAAGATAAGCATTCCTCTATACTGAGGACGAATCACATTCGGATCTCTGACCTCGAGAAGCTGGACACCTACCAGTAGAAAGACACGCCTCGCCTCCGAACTTGGAGTCGGACGGCGGGCTTCAAAAATCAGAAGATACTCCGGAGCCCGGACTGTTCAGTCCGGAAAAACCTCAGACTCCGGATCATCGATCTGGTTAGGGTTCAGATCCAACTCCACGCACCCACCCAGACATAAGCGCTCTCACGAGCAGCCATCAGCAGCCCCAGGAAACGGTCCACCACTTGACAAGGTCAAAGATTGCCACAACGAGGACGCAATAGCAGCATTCCGCAACAATTGCACGAACGAAGGACTCCTCAATGCCATTAATCACCGCCGCATACTACACTTCACCGACTTGGCAACTATTGCACAGAAGTACTGCGCAATGGAGAGCGCCTGGAGAGATCAGACATTCTGGGGGCTATCGGTCCCAACTCAACCACTAGTCCAGGCAAAAAGGGTGCACCCCTGTAACGCGCCCAGACCAATAGCCAAAAAATGCAAACCCATTACGCGGCGCGGAACCGTTCTGGAGGGATGGCTCGATGGCCCATGCAAAATACACACCACACTGGATACCATACCAACCCACAGCCTTAGAGCATGTTGGATACTCCGGCAGGTAGCCAAAAACGGCAAGGACATCCTCACCAAAGACAGCCCAGAGCAACACCCTCCAGAAGACGACAAACCTAGAGTCGTGATAGTCTTTGAGACATTCACTTCAAACAATAGGCGCAAAATAGCACTCCGCGAACTCGCCGAAGTCTACCAGATCGCAACAATAAACCCTTGGAACGACACAGCGATAACCTTTAACGCTGGCGACGAACCAAAACATAGGACAGTCTGAACACCAGCCGCCTTGGTCCTCAACCTAATTGTGGATGGCTTTCGGCTCACCAAGGTTCTCATG
Source organism: Triticum urartu (assembly GCF_056163025.1). Lineage (NCBI taxonomy): Eukaryota > Viridiplantae > Streptophyta > Magnoliopsida > Poales > Poaceae > Triticum > Triticum urartu. Next base: position 432,059,873 of record NC_141879.1, read on the forward strand.
GATGGCGGCAGCGGACTGAACCTCATCTATGAGGATACAATACGAAAAATGGAAATAGACAGGAGCCGCATCGAGCATAGCAGCACGACCTTCCGAGGAATCATTCCCAGTCGGGAGGCATGGTGTGCGGGAAAAATCATGCTCGACATAGTATTCGGCACGCCGGAGAACTATCGGTCTGAAGAGATAACCTTCCAGGTGGCCCCCTTCAACAACGGATATCACACCCTCTTAGGGTGAGATGCATTTACGCTCTTTCAAGCAATACCCCATTACGGGTACATGAAGCTTAAGATGCCCGGGCCCAACGGTATAATTACTCTAGTTAGTGATCCAGACATAGCACTCCGCATTGAGAATAAAACCGCATCCTTAGCCCTTGAGGCATTATCTGAAGCCCTCGCGGCCGAAGAGTTAAGCACGCTGCACTCCACGGTGTACAAAGATGATGTGGTCCTAGACAAACGACCCAAATCCACCTCATTCAAACTGGTAGAAGAAATAGTCAAATTCCAAGTCCATGCAACGAACCCCAAGAAGACAGCATCCATCGGAGCACAACTAGACCCGACGGTTGACGCCGCTCTACGAGAGTTCCTGCGCGAGAATTGGGATATATTCGCCTGGCACCCTTCCGATATGCCAGGAATCCCACGTGAGTTGGCCGAACATAGCCTTAATATATTGAAGGGACACAAGCCAGTCAAGCAAACATTGCGGCGCTTTTCCGAACCCAAACGCCAAGCTATGGGGGAAGAGCTAGCCAAGTTAATCGAGGCCGGATTCATTAGAGAAATAAAACATCCGGACTAGCTAGAAAATTTGGTGATGGTACCAAAGAAGGACAAATACTGGCGTCTGTGCGTCGATTTCAAAGACCTCAACAAGGCATGCCCCAAGGATCCCTTCCCCCTCCCCCGCATCGATCAAATCATTGACGCCACGGCAGGACACGACTCACTATGTTTTCTTGACGCATATTCCGGATACCATCAAATCAAAATGAAGGAATCCAACCAAGCTGCAACAACATTCATCACCCCATATGGGCCATTCTGCTTCAACACCATGCCCTTCGGGCTCAAGAACGCTGGCGCCACATACCAATGCATGATTCAAACATGCCTGGAGAAACAGATCGGCAAAACGGTTGAAGCTTATGTGGAAGACGTCGTCGTCAAAACTAGGCACGTTGAAACACTAATAGACGATTTACGTCTCACATTCGACAACCTCCGCGCGTATGACATTAAGCTCAATCCAGAAAAATGCGTTTTCGGCGTCCCTGCTGGAAAGCTGCTGGGCTTCATCGTTTCCAATAGAGGAATTGAGCCAAACCCAGCCAAAATCCGAGCTTTGTCACAATTGGCTAAGCCAACAGACCTTAAACAAGTTCAAAAGCTCGCGGGTTGCATAGCAGCTCTAAGCCACTTTATCTCCAGATTGGGAGAAAAGGCACTGCCACTCTATTGCCTTCAATGGAGAACCGACCACTTCGAGTGGACGGACACGGCAACAGCCGGACTGGAGGAAATAAAAGACCTTCTTGCGAGCAATCCAATCCTGGCCTCACCAAACGTCGGCGAACCGATGTTATTATACATATCGGCAACACATCAGGTGGTGAGCGCCGTACTCGTCGTCGAACGAGAACAGGACGGGCATAAATTCCCGCTTCAGAAGCCAGTATACTACGTATCTACTGTCCTTACACCATGCAAATCCCGGTACCCTCATTATCAAAAGATAGCATACGCGGTCTTCATCGCATCCCGAAAGCTCCGTCACTACCTTCAGGAGTGTTCGATCACGGTGGCCTCCGAAGTACCACTCAATGACATTATAAACAACCGCGATGCTACGGGCCGGATTGCCAAATGGGCCATCGAGCTCCTCCCATTCGACATTACATATAAACCACGTCGAGCTATCAAATCCCAGGTACTGGCCGACTTCGTCGCCGAATGGACAGAGGCCGAACTCCCTAAAGAGTACGACACATACTCCAATTGGGTCATGTATTTCGACGGCTCCAAAATGCTGGCAGGGTTAGGAGCAGGCGTCGTTTTAACGTCCCCTACTGGAGACGTCATTCAGTACGTCCTCCAAATACTATACACATACTCTAATAACGCAGCCGAATACGAGGCCTTATTACACAGTCTCCGGATGGCTGTCTCCATGGGCATACAACGCCTAGAGGTGCGCAGGGACTCCAACCTGGGAATATCCCAAATAAATGGAGACTTCGACGCCAAAGATCTAAAGATGGCAGCGTATCGTAACACAATCATAAAAATGTTGGCCCGGTTCGAGGGGCTCGAGTTCCATCATGTGGCTCGAGAAAGTAATCAAGCGGCGGACGTTCTTGCTCGTATCGGCACTAAGCGTGACCCCGTCCCACCTAATATCTTTCTGGAAAGGCTTTTTAAGCCATCCGTCGTGTGGCTGGAGGAAACGACAATACTAGTTCAGATCCAAACATAACCCCAGATTTCGGAAACGCCGACGCCGTTGGGGCCTCGGCCACCGAAATAACACCGTCGGCGCATCTCATCATGGCAGTCATTGCCCAATGGACCGAACCCTTCCTGGCCTACCTTAACAGGAAGGAACTTCCTGAGGACCAGAATGAGGCCCTCTGCATTGTCCGGTGTTCAAAAGCCTACAAGGTTCATGATGGAGAGCTCTATAAGAAAAGCGCTACCGGAAGCCTTCAATGATGTATATCCGCGGAAGAGGGGCGACAGCTCTTGGCTGAAATTCATGCCGGACTCGGTGGTCACCACGCTGCAGCTCAGGCCCTTGTTAGCAATGCCTTCCGTACAGGGTTTTATTGGCCGACGGCTCGAGCAGATGGACATGACCTTGTCCAACATTGCGTCGGATGCCAACTCTTTGCCAACCAAAGCCATACGCCCCCACTACCTTACAAACAATTCCCATCACTTGGCCTTTTGCGGTCTGGGGCTCGATATGGTCGGACCACTTAAAGGGGGAAGTCATAAGAGAAAGTATCTGCTGGTCATGGTGGATAAATTCACTAAGTGGATAGAGGCCAAACCAGTCAAAACGATCGAAGCGGGGCCAGTAATAGATTTCATATCCGGCGTGGTACACCGTTACAGTGTCCCGCACAGTATAATCACCGATAATGGCTCCAACTTTACAGCCGATGAGGTGAAAACTAGGTGCGCTAATCTAGCATTAAGCTCGATTATGCCTCTGTCTATCACCCACAGATAAACGGTCCAGTCGAACGGGCTAATGGTCTTATTATGAGCGGCATCAAACCCAGACTAGTGCGGTCTTTGAAGGAATCGGACAAGCACTGGGTGGAGGAACTTGACTCCGTACTCTAGGGGCTGCAGACCATGCCCAACCGCACTACCGGATATACACCCTTCTTCATGGTGTATGGTGCGGAACCAGTCTTACCCTGCGATATTATTCATGACTCACCTCGAGTGGGTATGTACGAAGAGAGAGAAGCCGAGCTAGATTGGCAATACAACTTAGATACCTTGGAGGAGGAGCGTGACATCGCAAAAGCCTGTTCCGCGTATTATCAACAGCAGGCTCGCAGGTACCAAGGCAGAGAAGTGCGGGCCAAGACTTATAATGTTGGCGAACTCATTCTATGCTTGCCGGAGAAGAAAAAGGACAAAGTCAAGCCCAAGTGGGAGGGTCCCTTCATCATTGACGAAGTTCTCACCGGAGGAGCATACCGCCTACGTGATGCGTCAGAAAATCACCTGGAGCCGAACCCCTGGAACGCGGCCAAACTACGACGATTTTATGCCTAGCACCGAACTCTGTGTTCGTTTCCTCCCTCCTGTTAGTACAGTTATTTTTCTTCCCTCTCTTTTTTCATTTTTACCTTTTTCCTTTTTTTCTTTAGCCTTACGGCTTTAGTACGGCTAGACCATCCCTACCTGATGCGTACATCTCTAAATATGTACGTTCATTATACCTGGGGGCTTCTCGTACAGAAGCTTGCGACTATTCTTCGAGCACCAAGCTCAGCACATGCGTTTTTTTCCATATGTACCTTTTCTTCGCCATTATATGCATCAATATGACTTAAGTTTTGGCCAGGCTGGGTTGCCTGCCTCCTGTGCTTATGCCCTACGTTCCCGTTAGTTCGGCTAGGGAATAAAGGGAGCACCTCTGCGATTGTTACTGCTGGGTCATCCGGATGTGTACCTCAGACTGGGTGAAGCCGAAAGCTACCGTTCTTAAGGGAATATTCGGTCGGCGAATTAAAGGTGTTTCTGCATTCACTCCATTGTGAACCCCAGATGTTACTTACTCTAAGAGTTTTTCAATCAGAGTTCGGACATGCACATTGAATGCATGCACACCCAGGGAAAGGAACCCTTAATGGAACTATTCTCTCCGGAAGATGTTTCTTACATATTATAATGTAATATAACATAACTAGCCGGATACACATTGTCTGTTCGAGCAATCATGACCCCTATGCCTGGTTTCCACGCATACCCTGGTATATTCTGCCGCTAGGGTATTCAGAAACACTCCGCACCTTCGGGTCCAGAGGTTGAAGCGAAAAGGTCGGCGATGACAATTGTCTTTATTATCTAGCTAGAAGGAAAGTACATAGTCACTCACGACTCAAACACTTCCTCCTCTATACCGTCTAAAAGGCGGTCTAATTTACAATCCTGTTGGGAATATTTGGCGGCCACCTCTACTTGGTCATATACTAAACTCACGGGAATTTCTTCCCCATTCGGCCATACCGGTCCGACACGAGCCATGTGATTAGGATCCAGCTTGGTATATCGCGTCTTCACCATGGCCCAGGCCTCTCGCGCACCCTCTCGGCAGGCCGATATCTTCCACAGTCGGATACGCCGCCGCGCTCCCTTGAACAGCTCTACCAGCTTCTCCATACTTCCTGGAGGGGAGTCGGATGGTCATAAGGCCTTGGCTACACTCTACATCGCCTGCCGAGCTTGCTCGTGCAACTACGACAGCCCTTGCAGAAGATCACTTGAGGATCCGGACACCTCCTCTTCGGGGCGGTTCGTCAATATACCTGCAATTATAGCTATATCAGCTACTGTTACCTCCAAACTGTTATAAGATAAAAGCGTCCACGTACTGAATATGTCGCCTCGCAGCTTCTTATTCTCCTTCACAGAGTCCGCTAGCTGAGCTCGCACATCTTTTAGTTCTTCGCCTAGTTTGGTGTTCGAATCCTAGAGTTTCTTTTTCTCTTGAACGACTTTTGTCAATACACACTCGCCCGCTGCTAGTAGCTTTTTGGCTCTGTGTTCTTCGCTTCGAGCGGCGTCCAGCTGCTCTCGTAATTGGTCTAACAACCCAACACAAAGATAAGAACCCAGGTTCACACTATCAGTGTATCATTATGAATTCTCGATAGAGGGAAATATTACCGGGGGATGCCTTGTATTTCTCCACTTCGTCATTGGCAACAACCAGCCGGCGCTGACACTTTTCTAGTTCCTGAGCTAACAGGGTGTTCTTCTCCATGAGCACCTGGTTGTACATTGATCCTTAAATCAATTGTTTCAACTCCTTTAAGTCTCGGGGGCTACTGGCATACGGTTATCATAGTCAGACAAAACATATTTACCTGCACATCTTTCAAATGCTGCTTTGTGGCCCTGTTAAGCCCATCTCGAGCAGCTCGGATGTATGCATCGGCCGAGCTAAAGGCGTTAAACGACTCTTCCGAAAAACCAGGGTCTTGTAAAATGGCCCGGCGGCGCCGATGATTCATGGCACTCTCCACTTCCGAGTTGGTGACGGATACATCATCCGAGTCCTCAGTTGGAGGACAGTCCAGCGTCGCCTCCGCATCAGCCCCCGTCCTCACGACAGGATTTGAATCCTGGCTGCAGGAAGTATAGCCGCTCGAACCTCCGGATATAGTCCGGCGCACCTTTTTCCTGACACATGGAAAATGGGAAGGTCACGGTTGGACGTGACTGCCCAGGTGCACATTGGCAAACTCATACCTCTTCGATAAAGGCTCGGCCATGTTCCGTTTGCTTTCCTCTTAGGAGGCTCACCTGGTGTGGGGGATGCTCTCTTCGGAGATACCCCTGGAGCGGTACGGCGCGCCGAACCCTTCCCCTTTTGAGCACAGGACAGTGCGGTGGGCGAGAAGGAAGGAGAGATCTCTTTTGGATAAGGTGTCTTTGGATTACTTACGTGTGAAGCTGGAAGGAGGCCGGGGTAATCGGTGACAATGGGTACATATGTACCATCGTAGCTCATCTGATAGAATGTGCCCTCCTCAAGCTCCACGAATATGTCCGGATCTTCTTCATATCCGAGGTCAATATCCCAGTTGCGATTCTTCGGCTGAGGGGCAGGGTCATAGATCCCCTCGAAAGCCTTTCGCCATTCCTGTTAGGAGCAGATAAGATACTACCTATCAACGAATGATGCAGGGACAGGATAAAATAAGTGGGGCAAACCTTACTCAGCTAGGAGGATTGTACATGGAAAGTCTGTCTCGATATTGGAGACGGCTGAACTCCTCCTTTTCCCCTTTATATAGCTCGGCCAGAATCTTGGCTAGAGCAGTGGGGGTCTTCGGACCCTTCCGCTGTAACGTGAGGCGTCGTCTTCTCCGTTGTAATGCCATATGGGCAGTCCTCGGTATTGGAGTGGCTGGACCCCCCCCCCCCCCCCCGCGTTATAGAAATCGCCATCACCTCGACTATTGACAATCTAGACTGGGCACAAGTTTTAATCTTGCCCAGTAGCAAGCTGATCTTAGCGCTATCCTCTTCCTCGAGGCTCCAAGGATGCCAGCTATGGCGCTTCTTCAGCGGAGCGTTTGAAAACTCGGGGAGGCCTATGCGGATGGGGTCGGGAAGAGCGACATTGTCAATATAGAACCATTCGGAAGGACACTCTTCGGAAGCATTATTCGGCGCGCGGGACATGTATCCGGTCTCGACGATGCGCCACACTTCGGCTCCTCCCACTTCAAAAATTGATCCACCTTGATTGCGAGGGACGAGGCAGAACAGTCTACTCCATAAATCAAAATGGGCCTCGCAACCCAGGAATAGTTCGCATAGGGCGACATAACCCGCAATATGGAGGATGGAGCTGGGGGTAAAATTGTGCAGCTGGAGGCCGTGGTACTCCAGCAGCCCTCAGAGGAATGGGTGAATTGGAAACCCCACTCCCCTCAGCAGATAGGGGACGAAGCACACCCGTTCTCCCGCAGACTGATTGGGAAGATCCTTTGCCTGGGTCTTGCCGTTGAAGGTGGCCAACCCTGCTCGAACAGGGACCAGATCTGCTGGAGGGAGAAATCCCTGCGTTTGCAGCTTCGCCAGTTGACTATGGGACACCGAGCACCTCTCCCACTCGTCTCTCTGGGTTGGAACGGGAAGAGGAGCTGGGATTGTTGGCCATGTTGGAATGGTCTTGACTGGCGTTCTCTGAGGATTTTCTCCGCTTGGTGCCGAAAGGATTTGAGATCTATTCTCTTTAAATAGATGCTCTTCCTTGCAGGATTGGGGCGTTATTTGCCAAAAAATACCCTGACTGTCCGCATTCGCTCAACACGTGGAAAACGAGGACATTAAGCACGCAGAAGCCGAGGGGAGACATCGAATCTACGGCCGAATACACTACCTGGAAATCATTAAAGGAGGAACCCGCCTTGCAATACCGAAGACAATCTATGTGCCGAACACCTTGCTATTGAAGACTGGTTCGGGGGCTACTGAGGGAGTCCTAGACTAAGGGGTCCTCGGGCGTCCGGCCTGTTATCTATGGGCCGAATTGATGGGCTGTGAAGATATGAAGACCGAAGATTGTACCCGTGTCCGGATGAGACTCTCCTTGACGTGGAAGGCAAGCTTGGTGAACAACTATGAAGATTCCCTCTTATGTAACCGACTGTATGTAAGCCTAGATCCCCGCGTTGTCTATATAAACCGGAGGGTGTAGTCCGGAAAGGATATACTCAATACCTTAGTCATACAGGCTAGACTTCTAGGGTTTAGCCATTACGATCTCATGGTAGATCAACTCTTGTAATGCTCATATTCATCAATATCAATCAAGCAGGACGTAGGGTATTACCTCCATCAAGACGGCCCGTACCTGGGTAAAACTTCGTGTCCCCTGTCTCCTGTTACCATCAACCTTAGACGCATAGTTCAGGACCCCCTACCCGAGATCCGCCGGTTTTGACACCGATAATGGGTTGCTAGAGTGATAGAATCTTAAACCCTAGTTTATGCGTTGCTTCGTAAGGGGATGATTTCTATCCATATGTATCATGCTATGGTTAGGTTTACCTTAATACTTCTATTGTACTTGCGGATGCTTGCAATAGGGGTTAATCATAAGTGGGATGCTTGTCCAAGGAAGGACAGTACCCAAGCACCGGTCCACCCACATATCAAATTATCAAAGTACCGAACGTGAATCATATGAGCGTGATGAAAACTAGCTTGACGATAATTCCCATGTGTCCTCGGGAGCACTTTCCTTTATATAAGAGTTTGTTCAGGCTTGTCCTTTGCTACAAAAAGGATTGGGCCATCTTGCTGCACCTTATTTACTTTTACTATTTGTTACCCGTTACAAATTACCTTATCAGAAAACTATCTGTTATTTATTATTTTAGTGCTTGCAGAGAATACCTTACCAAAAAATTCTTATCATTTCCTTCTGCTCCTTGTTGGGTTCGACACTCTTACTTATAGAAAAGGCTACGATAGATCCCCTACACTTGTGGGTCATCAAGACCCTTTACTGGCGCCGTTGCCGAGGAGTGAAGCGCCTTTGGTAGGTGGAATTTGGTATGGAAAAATTTATATAGTGTGCTGAAATTTACTGTCACTTGTTACTATGGAACATAATCCTTTGAGGGGCTTGTTTGGGGTATCTTCACCCCGACCAGTAGAGCAAAGAGTTGCTCCTCAACCTACTAAACCAACTGAAAGTGTTTACTTTGAAATTCGTTCGGGTATGATAGAGAAACTGCTAGCTAATCCTTTCATAGGTGATGGAACATTACATCCCGATTTGCACCTAATCTATGTGGATGAAGTTTCTGGATTATTTAAGCTTGAAGGTATGCCCGAGGATGTTATCAAGAAGAAGGTCTTCGCTTTATCTTTGAAGGGAAAGGCATTGACATGGTTTAGGCTATGTAATGATATGGGATCATGGAGCACAACCGATTGAAATTGGAATTTCATCAGAAGTTTTATCCTATGCATCTTGATCATCGTGATCGTAATTATATATATAATTTTTGGACTCGCGAAGGAGAAAGCATTGCTCAAGCTTGGGGGAGGCTTAAGTCAATGTTATATTCATGCCCCAATCATGAGCTCTCAAGAGAAATTATTGTTCAAAATTTTTATGCTCGGCTTTCTCTCGATAATCGCTCCATGCTCGATACTTCTTGTACTGGTTCTTTTATGATGAAGACTATTGAATTCAAATGAGATTTATTGGAAAGAATTAAATGCAACTCTGAAGATTGGGACCTCGACAAAGGTAATGAGTCAGGTATAACACCTAAGTTTGATTTTGTTAAATCTTTTATGGATACCGATGTTTTCCGTGAATTTAGCACTAAATATGGACTTTACTCTGAGATAGTAGCTTCTTTCTGTGAATCCTTTGCTACTTATGTTGATCTCCCTAAGGAGAAGTGGTTTAAATATAATCCTCCCATTGAAGAAAAAGTAGTTTAACCTATTAAAGTTGAAGAAAAGACTATCACTTATAATGATCTTGTTGTTCCCACTACTTATATTGAGAAACCACCTTTCCGTGTTAGAATAAAGGATCATGCTAAAGCTTCAACTGTAGTTCGTAAGAGTAATACTAGAACATCTACTCCCTCTAAGAAAATTAAAGTTGAACCTACTGTTGCTATGGTTAAAGATCTCTTGGCCGATAATATTGATGGGCATGTTATTTATTTCTGTGATGAAGCTGCTAGAATTGCTACACCCGATACTAAAAATAAACATAGACATTTTGTAGCCATGCCTATTATTTCTGTTAAAATAGGAGATCATTGCTATCATGGCTTATGTGATATGGGTGCTAGTGCAAGTGCAATACCTCATTCCTTATATAAAGAAATTTTGCATGATATTGCACCTGCTGAGATAGAGGAAATTGATGTTACTATTAAACTTGCCAATAGAGACACTATTTCACCAACTGGGATTGTTAGAGATATTGAAGTCTTGCGTGGGAAAGTTAAATATCCTGCTGGTTTTCTTATTCTTGGTTCCCCACAAGATAACTTTTGTCCCATTATATTTGGTAGACCCTTCTTGAATACTGTTAATTCTAAGATAGACTACAATAAGAATATTGTTTCTGTTGGTTTAGGGGATATGTCTCATGAATTTAATTTTGCTAAATTTCGTAGACAACCCCATGATAAAGAATTTCTTAGTAAAGATGAAATTATTGGTCTTGCTTCTATTGCTGTGCCTCCTAATGATCCTTTATAACAATATTTCCTAGACCATGAAAATGATATGTTTATGAATGAAAGAAGGGAAATAGATGAAGTATTCTTTAAACGGGGACCTATTTTGAAACACAACTTGCCTGTTGAAATCCTAGGGGATCCTCCTCCCCCCGAGGGTGATCTCGTGTTTGGGCTTAAACCTTTACCTGATACTCTTAAATATGCTTATCTTGGTGAGAAAGAGATATATCCTGTTATTATTAGTGCTAACCTTTCAGAGCATGAAGAAAAGAAATTATTGAAAACTCTGAAGAAGTACCATGCTGCTATTGGATATACTCTTGATGATTTTAAGGGCATTAGTCCCACTCTATGCTAGCACAAAATAAAATTGGAGAAAGATGCGAAACCGGTTGTTGATCACCAACGATGGTTACATCCTAAGATGAAAGAAGTGGTAACTAAAGAAATACTAAAGCTTCTGGAGGCAGGTATAATTTATCCCGTTGCTGATAGTCAGTGGGTAAGCCCTGACCATTATGTCCCTAAGAAGGGGGGTATTACTGTTGTTCCTAATGATAAAGATGAATTGATCCCACAAAGAATTGTTACATGTTATAGAATGTTAATTGATTTCCGCAAATTAAATAAAGCTACTAAAAAGGATCATTACCATTTACCTTTTATTTATCAAATTCTAGAAAGATTATCCAAACATACACATTTTTGCTTTCTAGATGGTTATTCTGGTTTCTCTCAAACACCTGTGTCAAAAGAGGATCAAGAAAAGACAACTTTTACTTGCCCTTTCGATACCTTTGCTTATAGACGTATGCCTTTTGGTTTATGCAATGCACATGCTACCTTTCAAAGATGTATGACTGCTATATTCTCTGACTTTTGTGAAAAGATTGTTGAAGTTTTCATGTATGATTTCTCCGTTTATGGAACTTCTTTTGATGATTGCTTAAGCAACCTTGATAGAGTTTTGCAGAGATGTGAGGAAACTAATCCTGTCCTGAATTGGGAGAAGTGTCACTTTATGGTTAATGAAGGTATTGTCTTGGGGCATAAAATTTCTGAAAGAGGTACTGAAGTTGATAAAGCTAAAGTTGATGCAATTGAAAAGATGTCGTGTCCTAAGGACATTAAAGGTATACGAAGTTTTCTTGGTCATGCCAGTTTTTATAGGAGGTTCATTAAGGTCTTCTCTAAAATTTCTAGGCCTCTGACCAATCTCTTACAAAAAGATGTTCCTTTTGTCTTTGATGATGATTGTGTAGAAGCATTTGAAATACTTAAGTAAGCTTTGGTCTCTGCACCTATTATTCAGCCTCCTGATTGGAATTTACCATTTGAAATTATGTGTGATGCTAGTGATTATGCTGTAGGGGCTGTTCTAGGACAAAGAGTTGATAAGAAATTAAATGTTATACAGTATGCTAGTAAAACTCTAGACAGTGCCCAAAGAAATTATGCTACTACTGAAAAGGAGTTTTTGGAAGTTGTATTTGCTTGTGATAAGTTTAGACCTTATATTGTTGATTCTAAAGTAATTGTTCACACTGATCATGCTGCTATTAAATATCTTATGGAAAAGAAAGATGCTAAACCTAGACTTATTAGATGGGTTCTCTTGCTACAAGAATTTGATTTGCATATCATTGATATAAAGGGAGCTGAGGACTCTGTTGCAGACAACTTGTCTAGGTTAGACAATGTTCTTGATAACCCACTACCTATGGATGATAGCTTTCCTGATGAACAACTAGCTGTCATAAAAACTTCCCGTACTGCTACATGGTATGCTGATTATGCTAATTATATTGTTGCTAAATTTATATCGCCTAGTTTCACATACCAAAAAAAGAAAAAGTTCTTCTATGATTTAAGACATTACTTCTGGGATGACCCACATCTTTATAAAGAAGGAGTAGATGGTGTTATTAGACGTTGTGTACCTGAGCATGAACATGAACAGATCCTACGCAAGTGTCACTCCGAGGCTTATGGAGGACACCATGCTGGAGATAGAACTGCACATAAGGTATTGCAATCCGGTTTTTATTGGCTTACTCTCTTCAAGGATGCCCGTAAGTTTGTTTTGTCTTGTGATGAATGTCAAAGAATTGGTAATATTAGTAGATGTCAAGAAATTCCTATGAATTATTCACTTGTTATTGAACCATTTGATGTTTGGGGCTTTGATTATGTGGGACATTTTCCTTCCTCTAATGGGTATACTCATATCTTAGTTGCTAGTGATTATGTTACTAAGTGGGTACAAGCTATTCCAACTAGTAGTGCTGATCATACCACCTCTATTAAGATACTTAAAGAAGTTATTTTTACGAGGTTTGGAGTCCCTATATACTTAATGACTGATGGTGGTTCACATTTTATTCATGGTGCTTTCCGTAAAATGCTTGCTAAGTATGATGTTAATCATAGAATTGCATCTCCTTATCACCCACAGTCTAGTGGCCAAGTAGAACTGAGCAATAGAGAGCTTATTTTAATTTTGCAAAATACTTTTAATAGATCTAGGAAGAATTGGTCCAAGAAACTTGATGACGCATTATGGGCCTATAGAACTGCATACAAAAATCCTATGGGTATGTCTCCGTATAAAATGGTTATGGTAAAGCTTGTCACTTACCTCTCGAACTAGAACATAAGGCATATTGGGCCATTAAAGAGCTCAATTATGATTTCAAATTTGCCGGTGAGAAGAGGCTTTTTGACATTAGCTCACTTGATGAATGGAGAACCCATGCCTATGAGAACGCCAAACTGTTTAAAGAAAAAGTTAAAAGATGGCATGATAAAAGGATACAAAAGCGTGAGCTTAATGTAGGTGATTATGTATTATTATAAAACTCTCGTTTAAGATTTTTTGCAAGCAAACTTCTCTCTAAATGGGAAGGTCCTTACGTCATCGAGGAGGTATATCGTTCCGGTGCCATAAAAATCAACAACTTCGAAGGCACAAATCCGAGGGTGGTGAACGGTCAAAGAATCAAACATTATATCTTAGGTAATCCTATAAATGTTGAAAATAATGTTATTGAAACCGTAACCCCGGAGGAATACATAAGGGACACCTTCCAGAATGTTTCGGACTCCGAAAATGAATAGGTATGAGGTACGGTAAGTAAACCGATTCCAAAACAGTTCTAATAGCAGTTTTTCTCCGTTTTGGAACATTAAAAAAATAGGAAAATAAGAAGCAGTTTGGGAAGGACACGAGGCTTCCACGAGGGTGGAGGGCGCGCCCTACCCCCTGGGCGCGCCCCTACCTCATGGGCACCTCGTGTGCTCTCCGGACTCTGTTTTCTTGCACGATACTTCTTTTGGTCGGTAAAAATTCATTATATAATCTCCCGAAGGTTTTGACCACCGTATCACGCAAATATCTTGTCTTTGTTTCGAGCTGTTTCTGCTGCAGATTAGAGCAATATGTCATCCCAAGATTCGGAGGGAGAAAGCTATGTGGTTGATTACCTTGTAGATCATAAGGTCTATGGGGACTTGGAGCATTGTGGTTGGACCACGGAGGAAGAAGAAGACTATGAGCCTAGGGGAAAGGAGGAGACGAGCTCAAATGAAGATGAAGTCCCATTACCTCAACCTGGGGACATGCATGTGGAGTTCAAAAAGTCAAGCCTCCCCAATAGAGCAAAGAAACCTAAGATCAAGTTTATCCCTTTTCGTATCTTGCAGGAGAACAAATAAGAACTATGCAAAAGGTATTAAGCCTTGAGCGGGAGATTGAGGACCTAAGGGAGCAAAATTCTATCCTCAAGCACAAATTGAGGAAGAAGCACACGCCATCAACAACTCCATCATCACCACCTCCTAATAAAGAGACATGAACACATGGGTATGGGCACTCCCCTTGGCAACTGCCGAGCTTGGGGGGAGTGCCCCGCTATCGTATCACCATCGCACCTTTATCTTTACCGTTTTTCTTAGTTCGATCCTTTTGGTAATATCTTGATCTAGTAGAATAAAGTTTTAGTATGATCTAGTTGTGAGTTTTGCTTTATGATCCTTCTATGTAATCGAGCCCATGAGCTATATAGAATAAAGATTAGTGTTGAGTCAAGGGCTTGATTATTTTGCTATGATCTTGAGGGAATAGAATAAAAGATAAATAATAAAAAGAAATAAAGAGATCATATGGAGATTAATGACTTCACATATAAAGAGTATGATGAATAAAAGTTGTTGAGGGTTGACAAACATAGTTTTGGTCATCGTTGCAATTAGTAGGAAGTAATAAAGAAAGAGAGGTTTTCACATATAAATACACTATCTTGGACATCTTTTATGATTGTGAGCACTCATTAAAATATGACATGCTAAAGAGTTGATGTTGGACAAGGAAGACAACATAATGGGTTATGTTTTCTTACATCTGAGATAAATTATATTGGCATGGATCATCCAACATATTGAGCTTGCCTTTCCCTCTCATGCTAGCCAAATTCTATGCACCATGTAGAGATACTAGTTGTGCTTCCAAATATCCTTAAACCCAGTTTTGCCATGAGAGTCCACCATATCTACCTATGGATTGAGTAAGATCCTTCAAGTAAGTTGTCATCGTTGCAAGCAATAAAAAATGCTCTCTAAATATGTATGATGTATTAGTGCGGAGAAAATAAGCTTTATACGATCTTGTGATGTGGAAGAAATAAAAGCGACAGACTGCATAATAAAGGTCCATATCACAAGTGGCAATATAAAGTGACGTTCTTTTGCATTAATATTTTGTGCATACAACCATAAAAGCACATTACAACCTCTGCTTCCCTCTGTGAAGGGCCTATCTTCTATTCTTGTCTTATACTTCATGCAAGAGTCATGGTGATCTTCACCTTTCCTTTTTGCATTTTATCCTTTGGCAAGCACAATGTGTTGGAAAGATCCTGATATATATGGCTAATTGGATATGAGTTTTCATGAACTACTATTGTTGACATTACCCTTGAGGTAAAAGGTTGGGAGGCAAAACTATAAGCCCTTATCTTTCTTTGTGTCCGGCTAAAACTTCATACCCATAAATATTGCGTGAGTGTTAGCAATTGTGAAATACTAAATGATAGTTGAGTATGTGGACTTGCTAAAAAGCTCTTATATTGACTCTTTCTGATGTTATGAGAAATTGCAATTGCTTCAATGACTGAGATTATAGTTTGTTATCTCTCAATGAAGTTTCTGGTTCATACTTGAAATTGTGATTGAATTGTTACTTTAGCATAAGAGATCATAGGACAATATATATATATATATATGTTGCTGTTCTAAGAATTATCATGATGCCCTCATGTCCGTATTGTATTTTATTGACACCTCTATCTCTAAACATGTGGACATATTTTTTGTTATTGGCTTTTGCTTGAGGACAAGCAAGGTCCAAGCTTGGGGGAGTTGATACGTCCATTTTGCATCATGCTTTTATATCGATATTTATTGCATTATGGGCTGTTATTACACATTATGTCACAATACTTATGCCTATTCTCTCTTATTTTACAAGGTTTACATGAAGAGGGGGAATGCTGGCAGCTGGAATTCTGGGCTGGAAAAGGAGCAAATATTAGAGACCTATTCTGCACAACTCAAAAAGTCCTGAAACTTCACGGGAGCACGTTTCAGAATATATATAAAATATTGGGAGAAATAAGTACCAGAGGGGGCCACCCACTGTCCACGAGGGTGGGGGGGCGCCCTACCCCCTGGGCGTGCCCCCTGCCTCGTGGGCCCCCTGGAAGCCCTCTGATGCCCATCTTTGGCTGTATGGAGTCTTCCGTGGAGGAAAAAATTCATAAGCAAGCTCACGGGACGAAACTCCGCCGCCACGAGGCGGAACCTTGGCGGAACCAATCTAGGGCTCCGGCGGAGCTGTTCTGCAGGGAAACTTCCCTCCGGGAGGGGGAAATCATCACCATCGACCCTCTCATCGGGAGGGGGTCAGTCTCCATCAACATCTTCACCAGCACCATCTCATCTCAATCCCTAGTTCATCTCTTGTATCCAATATTTGTCCCAAAGCCTCAGATTGGTACCTATGGGTTGCTAGTAGTGTTGATTACTCCTTGTAGTTGATGCTAGTTGGTTTATTCGGTGGAAGATCATATGTTCAGATCCATTATGCATATTAATACCCCTCTGATTATGAACATTAATATGATTTGTGAGTAGTTATGTTTTTCCTGAGGACATGGGAGAAGTCTTGCTATAAGTGATCTTGTGAATTTGGTATTCGTTTGATATTTTGATGAGATGTATGTTGTCTTTCCTCTAGTGGTGTCATGTGAACGTCGACTACATGACACTTCACCATTTTTTGGGCCTAGAGGAAGGCATTGGGAAGTAATAAGTAGATGATGGGTTGCTAGAGTGACAAAATCTTAAACCCTAGTTTATGCGTTGCTTTGTAAGGGGCTGATTTGGATCCATATGTTTCATGCTATGGTTAGGTTTACCTTAATACTTCTGTTGTAGTTGTGGATGCTTGCAATAGGGGTTACTCATAAGTGGGATGCTTGTCCAAGGAAGGATGGTACCCAAGCACCGGTCCACCCACATATCAAATTATCAAAGTACCGAACGCGAATCATATGAGCGTGATGAAAACTAGCTTGACGGTAATCCCCATGTGTCCTCGGGAGCGCTTTCCTTTATATAATAGTTTGTCCAGGCTTGTCCGTTGCTACAAAATGGATTGGGCCATCTTGTTGCACCTTATTTACTTTTACTATTTGTTACCCGTTACAAATTACCTTATGACAAAACTATCTGTTACCAATAATTTCGGTGCTTGCAGAGAATACCTTACTGAAAACTGGTTATCATTTCCTTCCGCTCCTCGTTGGGTTCGACAGTCTTACTTATCGAAAAGGCTATGATAGATCCCCTACACTTGTGGGTCATCAATTCTCCACCTTCAACTTTTTATCCCGCATCTTGAAATATGCTTCAGCGTTGGCAAGACTTTCTCTAAGCCTATGTGTGCTCTGTTCCTCATACATGCTCCAGAGCTTCGTTAGGCACATCTTCAAAGATTGTGGCCACTCTTGATCAACCCACTCCAAGTAAGAACACTTTCGTTCATCCTGTAATATTTAAAACTAGATCAGTAACAATTGTAGGGGAAATGGGTTTATAGCAACATAGAAAATCACCAATGCTTATTTTGAAAAACTGAAGAAACATGTTAATTATGACATATCTTCTCAAAAAGATCAATGTGCAAATGAAATAACTGGTACTGAGAAAACAACCAAATTCTGGAAAATCAGAAGCTATAATTAACTACAACGATGCTACAAGTTCTTACTCATGTACAATAAATAACAAATTGAACATTTTATGTGGAAGGTAAATATAACTGCAACAACATAGTGACAATGTTTGGATGACAGCAAATTGATACTAACAAGTGTGTACATGCACAAATTTAGTAACATAGAACTAATAGCACTAAGGTCGTCCACTATGTATGCCAAAACTGGGGTAAATACTACATCTCGCACTGTGCCCTGCACTAGCGAGCCGATGCAGCGGAAACAAATCAGGGACCCGGACTCTGGAGCACGTAGTTGCTCCGATGCCCGGTTCCTTCCTGCCATAAAGATTTACTATTTTACTGCTTGGTTGCTAGGATGTGTGGACCAAAGTTGGCCGCACAAACTGCTAAAGCGGTGCCAAATAATTTTCTAATGGCACCGCTGATGAGATGGCAACAATTTAAGATACTAGGTACAAACTGTGACACTGTCTTAGGATGCTTTTGGTTGAAGGTGTGGTATGAATGGGTTGGGACCGTGACAGCGTATGAATCACATCTAACAAATGATTTGTAACAACGAAAGAGGGTCTAACCTTCTCTGCACATGCCAGAAGCTTCCTCCCAATGTCCACAGAATCAAACGCAACTAGCTTCACGCATGAAGATTGATGGTGACAACGAGCAGATAGATCTTCAGCCACCCTGCTCCATTCATGGCCACTGATGGTCTTAGGGAGCTACAAGAGGAAGAAACGACTCACATCGACCTTTGGGTAAAAATCCTTCATCCCAAGTCATAGCCCGAGAGTGAGAAGAGAGGCATACCCGGGTGGTGAAGGAGTAGTCGCCGGCGGAGGAACCGCTGGAGATGTCTTTGAAGAAGACCATGGCAACACCGGTGGTACAATGCGAGACGGTGAGAGCGAGGAAGCGGCTATAGCTTAGCAAGGAAGGAAGGAAGGAAGGAAGGAGGAAATAGGGGAAATGTGACTTGTGGTCGGGGAGAAAAGGGGTGGGGAAGGGGGGCGGGGTAGATATTTTGGCAGTAGGCCAAAATTTTGGAAATGTGGAGGGAAACTTTGCGTGCAATTTTCCCGGACCATTCACTTTGAACAATTGTGTGCATTGCAAATGATTCTTGTGCTTTACGCACATGGGATGAGTTTGATAATTCAAATTTTGGTCTCAAGGCATGGGCACATTCACATTGAACGCACGCGGTGCCGCTGGACCATTCACTTTGAACGATTGTGTGCATCGCAAATGATTCTTCTGCTTTACGCGCATGGGATGAGTTTGATAATTCAAATTTTGGTGGAAATTTCCCTGGGTACGTCATTGCATAATTTAACATCGCTTGCTAATTTGGGCACACAAAAGAGCGTGCAACAGACAAACCACACTTACTGAATCGAGCAATTTTAGTAATTACATAGAGCCAGTTGACCTAAATGTTGCTCTAACAAAAGATCAACATTAAAAACAAAGCCTAAGTATGCATAATTAAAAATCCGCCGCCGCAGCGGCCTGTGCATCGCCGGTGTGAGATGAGACATCGATGACTTGTCCTGGTGACATGCCGATGTTGGTGAACTCCGCGTTCCCCCTGCTGGAGTCGACCATGTCCTCGTCCTCGTCCTTGGCGCCGCCGTCAAGGTTGTAGTACTCGTAGTAGTGGCTGCGTGAGAGGTCGCGTTGGTGCTCCACCGCCAATTACTCAACGGACAAACTCTTCTCTACCTCGACCTCGGCCACGCGCAACTCCTCCTCCCGGCGCTCCTCAATCTCCGCCACCTCCTGCCTCTCCAGCTCCCGCTCGGTGACCTCATGAGGAAGCAGGTGCTCCATGGCCACCGCCGCCTTTTCAGACATGGGTTGCATGCTGGAGTCCAAGGTGGCCTAGAATATCTTGGCGTGTGCATCCTCGATCTTGCCGTGGATGGCCTCGACCCAGGCCAGGGCGACATCAGCGGCACGGACGGCAGCTCGAGCGCTCTCGGCATTTGCAACCGTCGTCGCAGCAGTAGCTGCAGCCGTCTCGGCTGCTGCTACTGCCCTATCGGCTGCCGCAGACGCCCTCTCGGCGAAAGCGGCCGCGCTCAATGCGGATGCGGTGGCACTCTCGGCGTAGGCGGCAGCGCTCAGGGGGGCATCGTATGGGCCTTCACGAAGCGTTTCCATGGCGTCATCTTTGCAAGAAGGGGGTGCAGGAATGGGGATCAAGATTTGTGGATTCGGGGGTTGCCGGCACTAGAGTAGACGAGCCGACGAAGCTTAAGGAGGGAGACTTAAATAGACCCAGATATTTTCGTCGCAAACGGTTCCTAGAAAACAAATGTGTGTGATGTTGTAGATATTTTTTATTAGCCGTGGAAAACGAATTTGGAATAAAGTGCCAACGGATGGTGTTTTAAATGAATGAGAAATTTTGTAGTACTAATACAACTGTCATGTCAAATTTTGGAAAATTTCAGGGGTCATTTGACCTTCTAAGACATTTAAGTGATTTTCTAGCCATTTAATGACTGTAATTGAAATTTGAACTACATCTACATGCAACAGCTAACCATAACGGTTTGAAAACTCATATTTCGTGTACTTGTGCGTGATTTAATTCCATGTGCAGTAAATTGGAAGGAATTTTCAAACATATTGGTCTAATGGCTATGACACAATTAAGCATGGAGTTACATGGCATTTTAATTCAAAAAAATAAAAAAAATCAGAAACACATGAAACCTTGGTTGATGTAATGTCATGCCACCAAGATGATGTGGTAAAAAATTGGCATGTTTGACCAAAGTTTGGACACACACCCCTCACAAACCGAAGCAACTCACTAGAAGGCTCGTGGTTCCGAGAGGGAACAATGCTTGTTTGATGATGAACGGGAGATAGCTTCCTCTTACGGCCTTCAAATTCTTTTCTACGTCTAACGTGCACTACTACAACTGTAATGTGAATTTTTTGAAAATTCTAGGGGTCATTTAACCTTTTAAAGACATTTAAGTGATTTTCTAGCCATTTAATGACCGTAATTCAAATTTGAACTACATCTACATGCAACGCCTAACCAAGACGGTTTGAAAAATCATATTTGTGTACTTGTGTGCGAGTTAATTCCATGTGCAGTAAACTAGAAGGAATTTTCAAACATATTTGTATCACGACATGGACACATCTGCATGAATACGTATGCATGGAGTGGCATGGCATTTTAATTCCAAAAAAATCAGAAACACATGAAACCTTGGTTGATGTAATGCCATGCGACCAAGATGATGTGGTAAAGAAATTGGCATGTTTGACGAAAGTTTGGACACACACCCCTCACAAACCGGAGCAACTCGCTAGAAGGTTCGTGGTTCCGAGAGGGAACAATGCATGTTTGATGACAAACGGGAGATAGCTTCCTCTTACGGCCTTCAAATTTTTTCCTATGTTTAACGTGCACTAATACAACTCTCATGTGAAAATTTGGAAATTTCCAGGGGTCATTTGACCTTTTAAAGACATTTAGGTGTTTTTCTAACCATTTAATGACCGTAATTCAAATTTGAACTACATCTACATACAATGCCTAACCAAAACAGTTTGAAAAATCATATTTTTGTGTACTTGTGTGCGAGTTAAATAATCATCAGACGATGTAAATATCTGGTGTTCAAAAAAGAAAATGTAAAGATCTGGCAAGACAACCGCCCCCCACACGATTGGCAGTCTATCTCGCGGCCCGAGGTTTGGTAGGTGAATGGCGGGGATCATTAATCAGACACGGTTCTGCATTGGAAACCGTCAGCTATTATGTTCACACATGGATTTTGGCTATTATGTTCACACATGGATTTTTCTGCGAGAATCGTGTGTAATTCAAACTATAGCACTCATAAATTCCGGTGGCTGGCGTTTGTACTGTCCTCGTCAATCTATATTTCGGCCACCAATAAATAATACCTTGCTCACGTCGTCCCGCCTGCATTCTCATCTACATCCTCCCCTCGCTCGCCCTCTCTCTCTCTCTCTCAAATCTCTGCCATGGCGCCGCCGGTCTGCCCACACACCGACGAGGAGTCGCCGCCCCTCGAGGACGCTCACTCGATTAGCAGCGACGAGGACCCCTACGCGCTGCCTCACGAGGTTGCGCCGGACCCCCCCCCCCCAACTTTGGATTGGTTTTGGGGCCAGTACAATCTTTGTCTGTGGAAGTCGCTGCAGCCGGCAGAGAAAGCCAGGCAAGTGGCGTTCAAGAAGGAGATGGTGGAGGAGGAAGCAAGGTACCAGGCGACCTGTGAAGCCCGTGATGCCACCTGGAAAAAGGAGGTGGTGGAGCTTTGGGGGCGGGCGCGTCGTCGTGCCGAGGAGGTGTACGAAGACAGGTACTTCGCGAGGAAGGTCATAGGCACCGGGCGCCTCGTCACTACATGGAGGTGGGCCGATAAGCTCTAGCGTGCCACCAACGAGGAGCTCTCGTGGGCGCCCAATGAAATGGCAAGATCGGCCGCGCGCGTCCACCAGCAAGAGGCAGATCGGTATGTCAAGCACTTCAAGGTGGAGGAGTCGGAGTATTGCCTCCGCACTGGGAAGACGCCACGCACCAGGGAGCTGCTGGCGAGGGGCTGCCAGAATAATGGCCCAGGAGGGATTATTAGTTTTAGTATTGATCGTTTTCAATTTTATGCATTGTACCTAGTAGTTAAGTGTGATGATATTATATATATATATATATTCTGTGATGATCTAATGAACAATTAATATATATCTATATATATATATATATATTATGAATTCCATTTTCTATCTGTTTTTGTATACTAATTTGAATCTAGTTGTTATCATCCACGTATACAGAATGGAAAGCGTATACACACACACATTGAAACAGAACATATAAGAATGGAAAACAGAGTACACACATTGAAACAGAGCAATAAACAGAGCAATACTATGATTGTTGTGAATACATAGCTATCCACGTCGAAACGACTTCTCAAAATAAAACGCGTCCATGAGACAATGACCGGAGCAACCCTTGCCTAGGGTTGCTCTTGGCTCTGCCTTAACTCGTGCAGGCGTTCGTCCAAGCGGTCGACACGCTCACGGTACATCTAGAGCTCGATCTCGAGCTCCAAGTTGGCTATTTCATCGAAGATCACCAGCTCGATGATGCGACGACCATGTTCCTCTACTGCGCCCAGGTGGACACCTGGGCCAAGGAGGCGGTCGAGCCTACGGACCAGCGCATTGGCATCTAGTGGGCCGCGGACAAGGCGAACGGCGGCACCCATGCGAATGGCGCGGTGGGAGTCCGGTGCAAGTATGGTGCGGCCGGCGTCTGGTGCAAGTACGGCACTGAGGGCCTCTGCCCACTCCTGGCAAGGAATGGGGGTACTGACGGGACATGTACCCAGCTGCGACGTCGTGTCGACAGCAGGCAAGCGCCGCTTGATCCGCTCTTGCTGTGCGGCGCGCCGCACCTCTTGCTCTGCGGCGCTCCAATGGTCTCGCCGTGCGGCGAGCCACGGCCTATCGGCGCGGATGCGCCTAGCTTGCTCTGCGGCGTGCCATCGATCATGTTGTGCAGCGAGCTACAGCCTGTCGGCGCTGACATGCCTATCTTGATCCGCGGTGCTCAAGCGCCATGCGCCAAAGGTCTTCTCAACCCTGGCGATGACGCGCATCATGGCGTCGTCCATCGCGTTGCCGAGGAGCACCTCGGCCTCGATGGGCCGTGGCGCCTGCTTGTTTTCCTCGTCGACGAGGTTGATGGCAGAGGCGGTGCTTTGGTGGGTTGGCATGCTTGGAAAAGATGGATGTGCTACAGGCTACGCTTGTCGCCTCCGTGCGTCGCGCGCCCCCTATGCGCAATATAGCAGGGTGACGGGAAACAGGTGAGGAAATGGCGGGAAACGGTGGCGTGTTCATAAAACGCCATCAACTAATGGAAACTTAGCATCAAGCTAGCACAAGAAGTAGATGATGATCAGATGAACACGGACCACACTAGGGAACCCGTCGGTGATGAATTCATCAATCCCAAACGGTTGAATACTAGCAAGCGTTTGCCCACAACACACACGGCCTATTCCATCAGAAATAGGTCGGATGGATCAAATGTATGCCACGTATCGCACATTGTCAAAAAGTAATGCGGTAGACCTTATTTAACATGTGTTAAAAAACAAGGACCTCGAGGTTAAATTAGTTGAGCGAATGGGGCATTTCGGTCATTTGACCGAAACGACCCATCTCATCACCTAATTTAAGATCGACACAACTTATCATCCAGTCACCCATCCGATGGATGCTCTAGCCTGAGCACACTTAACTTGATAGTTTTCTTACATGAGCTACTGGTGGAACAACTAGTCCTTGCTGATAGGAATGCCTCTTCACATCTTTATGGCATATCTAGATGACCACCCATCCTACAATGGCCAATAGATGTTGTGTAGATAGAGCATATCACAACTGGCTTGTTAGCAGTAATCGTCTGTGTTGTTATCGGTCTTCGCACACGTCTCCGATTACAGACCTGTTTGCCTTGTATCACACACATCTTGTTCATTTGAACCATTTCTGTTCTCATGTCTCAACGCAAACCGTTCATCCGAGTGAACCGCATGCCGTATATCGCACACCCTTTGATCTGGCTGACCATTTCTTTTGTGTTGCCTAATCACAAACAGTTCATCCGAGTGAACCGTATGTTGTGTATCGCACACGCCTTCATCTGGCTGCCCGTTTCTTTTGTTCCTCCTCATCGCAAACAGTTCATTGAACTGAACCGTATGCCGTTCATCGCACACGCAAATAAAACCTGAACCGTGCTTGATGCATCCTTTATCGCAAACGTTTTACACATTTCTGACGGTTTTCATACAACACCGTTTGCGATTATTGCATCGCACACAGTTTCTCGAAGGGTCTTTGATCGTAGTGTCGCGTTAGCAGCATCCTGCAGTAGTGTAAGCCATGATAACAATGATCTCCTATTTTAACGGAAACAACAGGCATGCCAACAACAGGTCTGTGTTTATCTTTAATATCATGTTTAGCAATCCTAGCAGCTTCATCACAGAAATAAATAACATGCCCATCAATATTATCAACTAAGAGATCTATAACCATAGCAATACTAGGTTCAACTTTACTTTGCTCAAGGGGTGTAGGTGTTCTAGTATAACTCTTACGAACCATAGTTGAAGGTTTAGCATGATCCTTTATTCTAACAAGGAAAGGTGGTTTCTCAATATAAGCAGTAGGAACAATAGGATCAACATTATAAGTAATAGTTTCTTCTTCAACTTTAATAGGTTCTACTACTTTCACTTCAATGGGAGGATTATATTTAAACCACTTATCCTTAGGGAGATCAACATGAGTAGCAAATGATTCATAGAAAGAAGCTACTATCTCAGAGTCAAGTCCATATTAGGTGCTAAAATCACGAAAAGCATCAGTATCCATAAAAGATTTAACACAATCAAACTTAAGGTTTATACCTAACTCATTACCTTCGTTGAGTTCCCAATCCTCAGAGTTGCGTTTAATTCTTTCTAATAAATCGCATTTGAATTCAATATCCTTCTTCATAAAAGAACCAGTACAAGAAGTATCGAGCATGGATCGATCATTATGAGAAAGCCGAGCATAAATTGTTTGAATAATAATTTCTCTTGAGGCTCATGATTGGGGCATGAATATAACATTGACTTAAGCCTCCCCCAAGCTTGAGCGATATTTTCACCTTCACGAGGCCAAAAATTATGTATATAATTCCGATCACGATGAACCAGATGCATAGGATAAAACTTCTGATGAAATTCCAATTTTAGTCGGTTGTAGTTTCATGATCCAATATCATCACATAGCCTATACCATGTCAATGAATTTCCCTTCAAAGATAAAGGGAATACCTTCTTCTTGACAACATCCTCGATCATACCTGGAATCTTAAATAATCCACAAACTCCATCCACATAGATTAGGTGCATATCAGGATGTAATGTTCCATCTCCTGCATAAGGATTAGCTAGCAGTTTCTCTATCATACCCAAAGGAATTTCATAATAAATATTTTCAGTAGGCGCAGTAGGTTGAGGAGCAACTCTTTGCTCATCTGTTCGGGGTGAAGATACCCCGAGCAATCCCCTCAAAGGATTATTTTCCATAGTAACAAGTGTCACTAAATTTCAGCACACTATATAAATGTTTCCTTACCAAATTCCATTTACCAAAGGCGCTTCACTCCCCGGCAATGGTGCCAGAAAAGAGTCTTGATGACCCACAAGAATAGGGGATATATAGTAGCCCTTTCGATAAGTAAGAGTGTCGAACCCAACAAGGAGCAGAAGGAAATGACAAGTGGTTTTAGCAAGGAATTCTCTGCAAGCACTGAAATTTTCGGTAACAGACAGTTGTGTGATAAGATAATTCGTAAATGGTAACAAGTAACAAAAGTAAACAAGGTGCATCAAGGTGGCCAATCCTTTTTGTAGCAAAGGACAAGCCTAGACGAACTCTTATATAAAGCAAAGCGCTCCCGGGGACACATGGGAATTACTGTCAAGCTAGTTTTCATCCTGCTCATATGATTCATGTTCGTTACTTTGATAATTTGATATGTGGGTGGACCGGTGCTTGGGTTCTGCCCTTCCTTGGACAAGCCTCCTACTTATGATTAACCCCTATCGCAAGCATCCGCAACTACGAAAGAAGAATTAAGGTAAACCTAACCATAGCATGAAACATATGGATCCAAATCAGCCCCTTACGAAGCAACACATAAACTAGGGTTTAAGCTTCTGTCACTCTAGCAACCCATCATCTACTTATTACTTCCCAATGCCTTCCCCTAGGACCAAATCATGGGGAAGTGTCATGTAGTCGACGTTCACATAACACCACTAGAGGAAAGACAACATACATCTAATCAAAATATCGAACTAATACCAAATTCACATGATTACTTATAACAAGACTTCTCCCATGTCCTCGGGAACAAACGTAACTACTCACAAAGCATATTCATGTTCATAATCAGAGGAGTATTAATTAAGGATCTGAACATATGATCTTCCACCAAATAAACCAACTAGCATCAACTACAAGGAGTAATCAACACTACTAGCAACCGACAGGTACCAATCTGAGGTTTTGAGACAAAGATCGGATACAAGAGATGAACTAGGGTTTGAGAGGAGATGGTGCTGGTGAAGATGTTGATGGAGATTGACTCCCTCTCAATGACAGGATCGTTGGTGATGACGATGGCTTCGATTTCCCCCTCCCGGAGGGAAGTTTCCCCGGTAGAACAGCTCCGCCGGAGCCCTAGATTGGTTCTGCCCAAGTTCCACCTCGAGACAGCGGTGCTTTGTCCCGAAAGCTTCCTTCTTATTTTTTCCAGGTCAAAAAACACCATATAGCAGAAGATGGGCATCGGGGACCTGCCAGGTGGCCCACAACACCGAAGGGCGCGCCCTCCACCTTTGTGGATGGCAGGTGGCCCCCCTCTGGTGCTTTCTTCGCCCAATATTTTTTACATATTCCAAAAATATTCTCCGTGAAGTTTCAAGACTTTTGGAGTTGAGGCCTCTAATATTTGCTCCATTTCCAGTCCAGAATTCTAGCTACCGACATTCTCCCTTTTCATGTAAACCTTATAAAATAAGAGAGAAAAGACATAAGTATTGTGCTATAATGTGTAATAACAGCCCATAACACAATAAATATCAAATTAAAATCATGATGAAAACTGGATGTATCATATTGCCATGCATCCTACTGATCCACTAGAACAATATTTGCTAGACCATGAAAATGATATGCATATGCATGAAAGAAATGAAATAGATAAAATCTTCTTTGAACAACAACCTCTGCTTAAACACAATATGCCTATTGAAACTCTAGGAGGTCCTCCTCCACCTAAAGGTGATCCTGTGTTTGAATTAAAAAAGTTGCCTGACACTTTGAAATATGCTTATCTTGATGAGAAAAAGGTATATCCTATTATTGTTAGTGCTAACCTTTCAGAACAAGAAGAAGGAAGGTTATTGAAAATTCTAAAGAAGCACCGAGCTACTATTGTACATACTCTTGATGATCTTAAGGGCATTAGTCCCACTCTCTATGTGCACAAGATTAATATGGAACCTGATACTAAACCCATTGTTGATCATCAACAATGTTTGAATCTTAAAATGAAAGAAGTGGTAAGAACTGAAATGTAAAAGCTTCAGGAAGCCGGTATAATCTAATCCATAGCTGATAGTAGATGGGTAAGTCTCATTCACTGTGTACCTAAGAAGGGAGGTATTACTATTGTTCCTAATGATAAAAAATGAACTTATCCCACAAAGAATTGTTACTGGCTATAGAATGGTAATTGATTTTAGAAAATTAAATAAAGCAACTAGAAAAGATCGTTACCCTTTTCCTTTTATTGATAAAATTCTAGAAAGATTATCTAAGCACACACACTTTTGTTTTCTTGATGGATATTCTAGTTTCTCTCAAATACATGTCTCACAACCCGATCAAGAGAAAACCACCTTTACTTGTCCTTTTGGAACTTATGCTTATAGACGTATGCCTTTTGGTTTATGCAATGCACCTGCTACCTTTCAAAGATGTATGACTACTATATTCTCAGATTTTTGTGAAAAGATTGTTGATGTTTTCATTAATGGTTTTTTCATTTACGGAACTTCTTTTGATGATTTCTTAAGCAACCTTGATTGAGTTTTGCAGATATGTGAGCAAACTAATCTTGTCTTGAATTGGGAGAAGTGCCACTTTATGGGTAATGAAGGTATTGTCTTGGGACATAAAATTTCTGAATGAGGTATTGAGGGGATAAAGCTAAAGTTGATGCAATTGAAAAAAGCCATGTCCTAGAGATATTAAAGGTATTCATAGTTTTCTCGGTCATGCTGGTTTCTATAGGAGGTTTATTAAAGACTTCTCTAAAATTTCTAGGCCTCTTACAAATCTTTTTACAAAAGGATTTTCCATTTGTTTTGATGATGATTGTGTAGAAGCCTTTGAAACACTTAACTACTGCACCTATTCTTCAACTACCTGATAGGAACTTACCTTTTGAAATAATGTGTGATGCTAGTGAATATGTTGTTGGTGTTGTTTTAGGACAAAGAGTTGATAAATAATTAAATGTTATCCATTATGCTAGTTGAACTCTAGACATTGCCCAAAGAGATTATGCTACTACTGAAAAGGAATTTTTAGCAGTTGTGTTTGCTTGTGATAAATTCAGATCATATATTGTCGATTCCAAAGTAATAGTTCATACCGGCCATGCTGCTATAAAATATCTTATGAAAAAGAAAGATGCTAAACCTAGACTCATTAGGTGAGTTCCCTTGTTACAAGAATTTGACTTACATGTCACTGGTAGGAAAGGAGCTGAGAACCCCATAGAAGACAACTTGTCTAGGTTAGAAAATATTCTTAATGACCCACAACCTATTGATGATAGTTTTCCTAATGAACAATTATCCGCAATAAATGTTTCTCACAACACTCCTTGGCATGCTGACTATGCTAATTATATTGTTGTTAAATATATACCACCTAGTTTCACATACCAACAAAAGAAAAAAATCTTCTATGATTTAAGACATTACTTTTGGGATGACCCACATCTTTATAAAGAAGGAGTAGATGGTACTATTAGACATTGTGTACCAGAGCATGAACAGGGGCAAATCCTACGGAAATGTCATTCCGAAGCTTATGGAGGACATCATGCGGGAGGTAGAACTGCTCACAAGGTATTGCAATCTCGTTTTTATTGGCCTACTCTCTTCAAGATGCCCGTAAGTTTGTTTTATCTTGTGATGAATGTCAAAGAATTGGTAATATCAGTAAGCGTCGGGAAATGCTTATGAATTATTCTCTTGCTGCTGAACCATTTGATGTTTGGGGTTTTGATTACATGGGACCTTTTCCTTCCTCTAATGGGTATACTCATATTTTGGTTGCTGTTGATTATGTTACTAAGTTGGTAGAAACTATTCCAACTAGTAGTGTTGATCATAACACTTCCTTTAAAATGCTTAAAGAGGTTATTTTCCCAAGGTTTGGAGTCCCTAGATATTTAATGGTTGATGGTGGTTCACACTTTATTTATGGTGCTTTCCATAAAATGCTTGCGAAATATGATGTCAACCATAGAATTGCATCACCTTATCATCCCCGGTCTAGTGGCCAAGTTGAACTTAGCAATAGAGAAATAAAACTAATACTACAAAAAACTATTAATAGGTCCTAAAAGAATTGGTCTAAGAAATTGGATAATGCACTTTGGGCTTATAGAACAACTTATAAAAATCCTATTGGTATGTCTCCTAATAAAATGGTTTATGGAAAAGCGATCGGTCCCATCGAGTTTTCCTGACCAATTCTCTGTTTGCCTATTACAAAAATCGGTCCCACCAAGTTTATGTGATCGGTCTCACCGAGATTACGTTATGCTCTAACCCTAATGAAATCGGTCCCATCAAGTTGACATGTTGGTCCCACCAAAAATCCTAACGTTCACATTTTAAACTAAATCAGTCTAACCGAGTTTCATGATTCGGTCCCACCGAGTTTGGTAAATTGTGTGTAACGGTTAGATTTTGTGTGGAGGCTATTTATACCCCTCCACCCACTCTTCATTCATGGAGAGAGCCATCAGAACGTGACTACACTTCTACCATTCATTTTCTGAGAGACAACCACCTACTCATGTGTTGAGACCAAGATATTCCAATCCAACCACAAGAATGTTGATCTCTAGCCTTCCCCAAGTTAATTTCCACTCAAATCATCTTTCCACCAAATCCAAATTAGTGAGAGAGAGTTGAGTGTTGGGGAGACTATCATTTGAAGCACAAGAGCAAGGAGTTCATCATCAACACACCATCTATTACCTTTTGGAGAGTGGTGTCTCCTAGATTGGTTAGGTGTCACTTGCGAGCCTTCGTCAAGATTGTGGAGTTTAACCAAGGAGTTTGTAAGGGCAAGGAGATCGCCTAATTTGTGAGGATCTACCCAAGTGAGGAAAGTCCTTCGTGGGCGATGACCATGGTGGGATAGACAAGGTTGCTTCTTCATGGACCCTTCGTGGGTGGAGCCCTCCGTGGACTCGCGCAACCGTTACCCTTCGTGGGTTGAAGTCTCCATCAATGTGGATGTACGATAGCACCACCTATCGGAACCACGCCAAAAATCTCCGTGTCTACATTGCGTTTGCTCCATCTAAACTCCTCTGTTTACCTTCATGTGCAATGATTTACATTCCACTGCTATACTCTTATACTTGCATGTGTAGGTTGATTGCTTGACTTGTGTTAAGTTGCTAAAAATCTGCCAAGACTTAAAATTGGGAAAAGGCTAGATTTTTATTTGGTCAAGTGGTCTAATCACCCCCCTCTAGACACACTTTCGATCCTACAGGTGGTATCAGATCTTTGGTCTCCATTTGCCTTGATTTCCATAGCTTTGGTGATCATAGCCTTGGTTTCACAACCTAGAAGAGTATGACGTCTAGCGAGCGAAATTACCACCGTAGAGGTCCTTACTTTGATGGTACAAATTTTACTAGTTGGAAGCATAAGATGAGAATACATATTCTTGGACATAACCCTGCCGTTTGGGCTATTCTGTGTATTGGCTTGCAAGGTGAATTCTTTGATGGGAGAGAACCGAACCGTTATGCTACCGCGGAAGAGTTGAAGATGCTACAATACAATGCTTAATGTAACATCCCGATTATCGGAATGTTTAAGAAAAAGTTTTCAAAAAATCAGGGCGAGAAAATTTCATTTGTTTTATTTGTTAACCAAGCTTAAATTAGAATTTTATAATTTAATGGATTTAATTCGCTATTGTGAACCTAAATTAAAATTTGTGTTTACTTCTTTCTTTTAGTTGGGCTCTATTTTCTCTTGTTTGGCATAATTAAATTTGCGCCTTTGAATTTGCTTTGGTCTTCTTAAATTTGTTTGATTGTTCGACCTTCTTTTCCTTCTTTATATTTTTCTAGGAAGAAATAAATTTGTTTCCTTGTCTCAAACTTTGGCCGAATTGCTCATGTCCAATCTGCTTGTCTCTTTTCTCTTCTAATTTTCCTTTTCTCCCAATCGACTGGGCCAAGCTGCATATCTTTTCTCTCCCTTGGGCTGCAGCTAACACCTCCCTCTCTCTTTTTTTACTTCCTCCTAATGGGCTGGCTGATCTGGCCTAACACCCACACAAGCGACCCCCTCTTCTCTCCTTCATGTGTACGTTCTCATTTGTCTCAAAAAAAATGTGTACGTTCTCATGTTACAGAAGAAAGTGAAACGTCCACGCAAGAGCCACCACATCCATTCGCCTTGGCTCCTTTAATTCCTCCTCTTTCCTTTTACCTTCCACTTGGTTTATCTCCCCATGCCAGCCCCATAGCCCTTCGTCTCCTGCCCTCACGCACGTAAACGTACAGGCACAAGTACAGGAAGGAAGAGCCACACCCATGAATGAATCACCCTCCCTTGAACTCTCTTAATCTCTCAACCGTTTCACAATCCATGAGTATATATATGTGTGCCCTGAGCTCCTCTTACAACTCCCGTAGCATCCCTACCCTCTTGCTTCCTCTTCCTATCCAGAAACTCTCTTAAAAAGATGATGCTCCATGGACGATGTGCTCGATCCCGGTGATGCACGTCATCTTCATCCAAACCCTCACACCAGGTTCTTCTCCACCATGCCATGAATCCATTCAGGGAAGAAGAAGTTCGTTCTGTCGACTGCACGCGAAGAATTCTGCATGTACGTCTACACTGTTCGTCAAGTTCATCACGCTGTTTCATCAAGTTCGGTGAGCTCTTGTCCAATTCCTTTCACAGGCTCACTTCCCTATACCTTGTCCATCTGTTAGACATCACTTTAGGGCATATTTCTTTAGTTGGCCACATGCGTCCAAAATAGGAGGCCATTCGGTGGCATCGGCATGTTCTCGTAGTTTCTGTTCCTCGGATGACTTCATGCCGAATGTATCAAATGCTCCCTATGACAATAGGAACCTATTGGTGGAACTAGTTTGCTAGATCGGCAATTTAATTTTTAGAATGTGTTTTATCCAGTTGTTCTTTTAATTAGAATGATATATTTTAATATAGTTTTGTACGGTTTCATTTGTTAATTTCATGCATCATATAGTAGTGTGATATGCGTTTGCAATAGGTCTTGTGAATTATCACATGTGTAGTAGTTCACCCGTGAACTTTTGTGTTAATATTTTATCATTCATCTGTTCGGGATATGTTAGGAGTGCATGCTAATCATCTCATTTTTACGAGAGTGTCATGTGATTTATTAGTCATGTTTGTAGGATTATTTAAATTGTAAACTATAGTTTGTTCTTGATGATATTTTTCTTTGGTGCGTGCGTAGTCCTATGATGTCTCTGTACAAGTCTTTGCAAATTCTTACCATGTGTAGGAGTTGATTGCTGTATCGGATTATTATTGTTTGTACATGCTTGTCGGGTGTTACTATTTTAATTAGATTTGGAGCATTGATGGGTAATCGTATTGTTATCATTTAAATAATGCCTAGTACTCTTTATTGCTCTATGTTGAGAATGCATACAAATTTTTGGTGAATTATCTCCATGCTTAGGACTTTGTAAGATTATTCTAAGCTTTGTTTGATTTCTCAATTATTAAATTCTTCTTATTTTCTTATT
Source organism: Triticum urartu (assembly GCF_056163025.1). Lineage (NCBI taxonomy): Eukaryota > Viridiplantae > Streptophyta > Magnoliopsida > Poales > Poaceae > Triticum > Triticum urartu. Next base: position 432,093,380 of record NC_141879.1, read on the forward strand.
GTTTAGCATGAAGATATATTAGATATAGTTTACATATTCATGTTCATCCATCTCACATGTTTATTTTATTGGTTTGAAATCATGTCATTCGTACAATAGATGTTCATATTATTGTTATTTTCCTTCTAGGTGTTGTCGCATGGTTTTGCTTATGCTAGAGGTCAAATGAAATGTCTTGTTCTTTGGAAATGAGTGCATTATAGTTTGTTGCATAGAATATAATTTCCTAGTTCCTCTTCTTTTCTAGATGTTTATTATCCAAGTTTACATGGTTCGATGCTTTTATGTCATGGTTATAATTGTGTTCCTTTGTAGGATTTATTTCTTGTGGCATAGAAATTAGTTTATTACACCTTAATAATTATTCGATGTGTTTTATTTACCTAGGACAATACCATGTCATGCTAGCACTTGCTCAAACATTGAATGCTTGTTTTATTGTATGATTTCGATGTGTTATAACATTGCTAGGATTTACGATATGATGGTGTATATTGTTAGACTTTGCTTGGTAGAGATACATGCTAGTGGTGTATGATTCCAGCTTGCTTGATCAATACCATTCCATGATGTTGTGACAATATAACTAGAGGATAGTGCATGTATCAATTCATGTTATAGAACAGCCATGCCTATGTCTTTACAAGTGTAAGTTGTACTTGATAGAAATGCATGTTGTCTCTCTTAGTCATTCTACGATATATCATTGCTTGGTTTGGTTGATGCCATGATCTACTTGACCCTACGTGCTTAATATGCTTTCATGTGCTTATTTCATAACTATCATGGTAGTGTTGTATGTTAATGTCGTGTTTGATCTTAGGTTAGTTTTTATCAACTGGGTTATCTCATAGTTACAAGTTGTATTCTATTAATAGCATATTTTGGCATGTTGTGTGAAGATTATCCATGCTTAGCATCATATCTAGTTATCTTACTCTTGCATTTGTGGTATGCCTAAGTCTAGACATCAGGTCATGATAGTGATCTTTCATGGGTTATTATATTCCATGTGTATAGTTGTACTTGTGTTTCTCACATATGCTTGATTTGTCTCATGTTAGTGTTGAGAGTGTTTTATATGTGTTGCAATAGTTCATCACAGCTTAGAATCATTTACCATTCATGTTAGATGAGTTGTGTGCTAGTCATATTATAACTGATAGTGGTTATTAGTATGGGTTATTCTTTATTGCTAAGACCATGCCCTAGCTTAGTATCTTCTCGTAGAAACTCCTATCTTTAGTGCTTGTGTTATTAGATAAGGCCTCTTCATGATTCTATACTCACATGCCTTGTATGATGTGTCTGATTATGTAATTGCCAAATAGTTTGTGATAGGATTGGTTTGTCCTTCGTTATTGAAAATAGTTGCTAATAGTTTTTATGATTGGGGTTTAGTATTTGCTTGTTGTAAACCATTATGAATATTTGGATTCATCCAAATATATACTTGTGGTTGATTATTAACCTTAATCATATCATGTCTAGGATAGTTGTTCATCATTTTGTTTCATTTTTTTGTATAGTTTCTTATTAATTGTTTGATATACTTGATCCTATTTTATTTTAGTAATGTTTTACAGCTAGACCTATATCATTTCAAATCATTTTATTGAATTATGTTTGATTGCTTGACTACGAAGGTTTATAATGTTGGTTTAGATATCTTAGGGAATGCTTCCTTTTAAACTAGCATATAGTTGATGTAAATGTTACTATTGACCATTATAAATATTTAGATTCCATCTAAATATTTATTTGTGGTTATCTTTTACATTTATTATGCCATGTTGTGATTGTGTAGTTAAAATGCATATGTTGGTTCCATGGTGTGTCGATGCCATTATGTTTGTCATACAGTAGTTTCCTATGTAGTTTGTCGAGATGTGTAGTGGGCACTACTAGTGTTTAATCGCATAATTCATATTAGAACGTCAGTCTTGATCACCAAGTCTTCATTAGCCGTGTCAACCTAACCCTTTCCCTTCGTTGAATCATATCTCTTACCTTCCTATCTTGCTACTTCATTTGGAATCTCCATCTTGATCAATATCCTGTTATCCATCCACTCTTAAATTGTTTTGGATGTTATTTGGATTTACTTTTGCTTTGGTATTTATGGTTTGTCTTTTGCTATCGTTACGGCGAGTAGGGAGTGACGACAATGTTGCACGTGAACAGAACCAGGTTACTGAAGAAAGACTCAACAACGAAGGCATGCCTCCTTCTTTGATCATACTTATCCTATGTTTTACAAAATTGCATTGTGTTTTATGGTTACTATATGCATGCCATTTTAATTCTTGTAGCTAGCGTGTCGATTGACACATTACCTTGAACCGCTTGTCGCCTATTTGTTTGACACCTAAGTAGAAGTATATAATTCCGGTAGAGTAGAAATGCTTAGCCATGCTTATCACCCTATAGGTGCCTTGTTGAATGACCTCTGACAGTTGAAACTTAACGCTGAGCTAGGCCAGTTGGCCTTGTTGACCTTCTCTATCCTCTTCTACTCTGGGTGAAACTTACCATCTGAATACTGGAGCGGGCGATAGCTCAATCAAGGATTGAAGGAGCGATTGGCTGCCCTTCAGGAGTTGAAGGGGGCAATCAGTCGTCCGTGCCGCATAAGGCCTAATAAGTCTTGGATTTGAAGATTGTGATAACAGTACAGCCACATGCTATATGGGCATTGGCTTGGTCAAGTAAGCTAGTCAGCCTTAGGTGTCGATGTCGCCGTACCGCAGATGGGATAGCTGCCTTGCGAGGAGTATCCTCGGCACAGATGGGGGGACCGGTTTGAGGACGTACTCTCAGTTCTGTGCGCCAGTTCCGGTGGGCATGTCACATCTTTGGGGGATCTAGTCCAAAGACCTCGTCACAATCCCCCTGTCGGTACACCAAATGGAGTACTATACCAACGGCCACTGGTGGCAACAAGTCAGGATTGTGTCGTGTGGGTAAAGTGTACAACCTCTGCAGAGTGTAAAACTATTCGAATAGCCGTGTCCACGGTCATGGACAACACATGAATCTTTCTTGACGTATAGGACCTGTCTTGCTTATTCCCTCTTTGCCCCTATTCTTGAAACCTATGAAGGACGTGAGTTGACCGAGGATCCTCACTTTGATGAAAGTTATTCTGGAGATAAAACACATTCTCATCAAAAACTGCTTTTATCCAACTGCTTTATTTGTCAAACAAAATTAGCTTTATGCAAATGAGCCATACAGCCTTCCTTTGAAGTCACATGTAGTTATGAGGACCTTCCCCGAGGGAGGCATGTTGAGTACGTAATGTACTCATGGCAATAATTTTGTTGACAACAGAGTTGCATGGAGATGAAGGTGATGACTATGACTACTATGGCGATCCGTAGGAGTGAGGTCACGTGGACTACATCGACTGCCTATGGCTGAGATGGAGTCGCTACGCATTATACTTTTTGCTGTTTTTCTGAATGTAATAAGTGTCATGATACATTTATCTAGGTATGCCTTGTGGCAAGATATATTTAAAATTGTAATACCTTTTATGTATTGTGCAATGATATCATTTCACTGTGTTGTCAACAATGATCCTGGGGTTGACAAATATACACAGGAGGGTCTGGAAGTTAATTTCGGGTTCCCACACTCAAGCTTGCGATATCCTCTTCAATGGATTGTGCCCCGAAGAATTCAACAAAATCAGCCGTTTTCAGAATGCAAAGGAAATTTGGTATACTTTGATTGATAGGCACTAAGGTACCAACTCCTTCAAGGAATCCAAATTGGATGTGCTTCAAAGTCAGCTTGACAAGTTCAAAATGAAGGATGGTGAAGGTATGGCTGAAATGTACTCTAGGCTTGCTCTCATCAGAAATGAGATTGCCGGCTTAGGAAGTGAAGAGATGACCGACAGATTCATCATCAAGAAGATCCTAAGAGCCTTGGATGGAAAATATGATACCGTGTGCACATTGATCCAAATGATGCCCAATTACAAAGATATCAAGCCAACCAAAGTCATTGGTAGAATTGTTGCTCATGAGATGTCACTCAAGGATAAAGAAGAGCTTCACAACAAGTCAAGTGGTGCTTACAAAGCCTCATGTGATGCTCCTACATCATCAAGTGAGAAACAAGCCGTCAATGAGGAATTGAGCCTAATGGTGAAGAACTTCAACAAGTTCTACAAGAGTAGAAGCAAAGAAAGAAGTTCCAAGTCAAGGTCCTACAATGACAGAAGATCCTCTAGTCGTGAGCATAATTGCTACAATTGTGGAAGACCCGGACACTACTCCAATGAGTGTAAGACTCCCTACAAAAGAAGAGAAGACTCAGCCAAAAGGAGAAGTAGAAGAGAAGAATCACCTCTAAGAGAGAGAAGGAGTAGAGATGATCGCTATGAATGAAGAGCCTCTCATAGAAGCAAGGATTCGGAAAGGAAGGACAAGTCATCAAGGAGCTAAACAAAACAAAGACATTAAGCTCACGTTGGTGAATGGGTGTCCGGCTCCGACTCCGACCATCACTCTGAGAGAAGTTATCACTCCGACTCCGAATATACTCAAGATGAAGGTGTTGTTGGTTTAGCACTTGTGTCAACCAACTCCTACAACATATTTGACTCACCAAATGAAGGAATTGGAAGATTCTTCATGGCTAAAGGCCCAAAGGTATCACACCTCGAGTATGTTGATTTCAATTGTGATGAATATGATTTGCTAGGTGATGATGATTTACTTGTTGACAACTCTACTGATGAAAACTATGATGAAATTGCTATTGATCATGCTAATCAAAATAAATTAAATGACGATGATAAGAAGGAGATTAAGCGTCTAACTAAAGAACCAAACACTCTTAAGTTAGCTCATGAAACTACCTTGCAAGATCTTCGAGAGCTTTTAAATACTCATGAGAAGCTAGGCTTTGAAAAGCTCAACCTTGAGCAAGAGCATGGGTTCTTAAAAGCAATCAATGATGATCTTCGCATGAAAAGTTCTTCTTACATTGCCAAGCGTTTACTCTTGTCTACTTACATGCCACAAGTAAAATCTAGCAACAAGAACAAGAAAGATTCTTCTTCTAGTAGTAACAATAATCATGTTAAATCCAATGTTGTTGCTTCTAGTAGTACTCTTGATTCCACTAATGATTCTCTTAGCCAAGTTACACTTGAGAAACAAAATAGCTTATTGAAGGGAATTATAGAGAAATGTGTTTACAAGAGCCTTGCCGGAAGTAAGCAATTCGAGGAAATTGTACGCAAGCAAGGAAGGCACCGGAAGAATCAAGGTGTTGGTTTTGAACGAAAATTTAATGCCAATAGAGTTGAGTGGGAAGAAGATCAATACCCCAAGACGAAGTTTGTTCCCCAACAAGAGAAGTATGATCCTACTTCTTTCAAGGGGACTGTGACGCCCCCGATTCAACTGTACACTAATCATACACGCAAACATGTACGATCAAGATCAGGGACTCACGGGAAGATATCACAACACAACTCTAGAAATAAAATAAGTCATACAAGCATCATATTACAAGCCAGGGGCCTCGAGGGCTCGAATACAAGAGCTCGATCATAGACGAGTCAGCGGAAGCAACAATATCTGAGTACAGACATAAGTTAAACAAGTTTGCCTTAAGAAGGCTAGCACAAACTGGGATACAGATCGAAAGAGGCGCAGGCCTCCTGCCTGGGATCCTCCTAAACTACTCCTGGTCGTCGTCAGCGGGCATCACGTAGTAGTAGGCACCTCCGGTGTAGTAGGAGTCGTCGTCGACGGTGGCGTCTGGATCCTGGGCTCCAACATCTGGTTGCGACAACCAGGTAGAAGGGATAGAGGGAAAGAAGGAGAAAGCAACCGTGAGTACTCATCCAAAGTACTCGCAAGCAAGGAGCTACACTACATATGCATGGGTATCAAATGGAGTAAGGGTATCATATGTGGACTGAACTGCAGAATGCCAGAATAAGAGGGGGATAACTAATCCTTTCGAAGACTACGCTCCTGGCAGCCTCCGTCTTGCAACATGTAGAAGAGAGTAGACTGAAGTCCTCCAAGTAGCATCGCATAGCATAATCCTAACCGATGATCCTCCCCTCATCGCCCTGTGAGAGAGCAATCACCGGTTGTATCTGGCACTTGGAAAGGTGTGTTTATTAAGTATCCAGTTCTAGTTGTCATAAGGTCAAGGTACAACTCCAAGTCGTCCTGTTACCGAAGATCACGGCTATTCAAATAGATTAACCCTGCAGGGGTGCACCACATACCCCAACAGGCTCGATCCCATTTGGCCGGGCACACTTTCCTGGGTCATGCCCGGCCTCGGAAGATCAACACGTCGCAGCCCCACCTAGACCAACAGAGAGGTCAGCACGCCGGTCTAAACCTAAGCGCCCAGGGGTCTGGGCCCATCGCCCTTAGCACACCTGCACGTTGCGAACGCGGCCGAAAGCAGACCTAGCCTAGTGGCCTTCCAGTCCAATCCGGCGCGCGCCACTCAGTCGCTGACGTCACGAAGGCTTCGGCTGATACCACGACGCCGGGATACCCATAACTACTCCCGCGTAGATGGTTAGTGCGTATAGACCAAATGGCCAGACTCAGATCAAATACCCAGATCTCGTTAAGCGTGTTAAGTATCCGCGAACGCCGACTAGGGCCAGGCCCACCTCTCTCCTAGGTGGTCGGAACCTGCCCTGCCGCTCTGCCTCAAAACTCCACTCGCGGGTGCTCCTCAAGCCGACCCGTCTTTAATCACCACATGTATCATGTATAAAGTAAATAGTATATACCCGTGATCACCTCCCGAGTGATCACGGCCCGATAGTATAGCACAGCAGACGGACAAGAATGTAGGGCCACAGATGGAAATACTAGCATCCTATACTAAGCATTAGGATTGCAGGTAAAGGTAAGAACAGTAGTAGCAAGGACAGGCTATGCATCAGTATAGGATTAACGGGAAGCAGTAACATGCTACACTACTCTAATGCAAGCAGTATAGAGAAGAGTAGGCGATATCTGGTGATCAAAGGGGGGGCTTGCCTAGTTGCTCTGGCAAGAGAGAGGGGTCGTCGGTGATGTAGTCGACCACAGGGGCATCAGCATCGTCACGGGGTCTACCGGAGAGAAGAGGGGGGGGAGAAACAGTAAATACATAGCAAGCAAGTGCATAACAGGACAACAAGCAGAGCTAGACGTGTTCTAATGCGGTAGTAGGTGATACCGACGAAGGGGGAAAGCCTCCGGGAAAGTATTCCCGGTGTTTCGCGTTTTCGGACAGATGAACCGGAGGGGGAAAGTTGCGTGTTTGATATGTTAGGGGTGTGTGGTGGACGAACGGGCTGCGTATCCGGAATCGTCTCGTCGTTCTGAGCAACTTTCATGTACAAAGTTTTTTCATCCGAGCTACGGTTTATTTTATATGATTTTTCAAAGTTTTAAACAATTTCTAAAATTTTCTGAATTTATTTATTATTTAAGAATTAAAGGTGAAATTGCTAAGTGTACCCACAGCTTGTACACAACAATGTACTAAAGGGGCTGACAGGTGGGGTCCAGTTGACTTCCCAGTCAACAGTCAACTGGGACCATTGACTCGTCAAAGGGGTCTAGTGGGACCCTCCTGTCAATGACTAGACTAGTCCAGTCAGCAGTTTGACTTGGTCAAACTGGACAGCAGGCCCACCTGTCATTGGCTATACTGTTAATTAACAGTAGTTAATTAGGTTAAGTAGTTAATTAGGTTAATTAAATTAGGATTAATTAAGTTAATTAATTAATTAATTAATTTAATTTTTTTTATTTTTTTAATTCCTTTTTTTTGGTGCGGGTCCACATGGCAGTGGCCCGAACCGGCCGCAGCTGGGCACCCGTGGCTGCATAGGGCGCCGGCGGCCACTGCGGTCGTGCACGCCGTGGGCAGCAGGGGGCGGCCGGGGTAGGGGCGGAGCAGAGCAGCACGGCGGCAGGTGGGGCACGGCAGGGGGCACGCGAGCACGCGGGAGCAAGCAGCAGCAGCAGAGCGGGGCCGCCAATGTGGGGCGCCGTCGAGCGCGGCGGCCAGCCGCAGCAGCGGGGACCGAGGCGGGGCGAGGGGCATGGCCCCGAGCGGCTTGCGCGGGTGCGGGACGGTGAGCAGCGGGCGCGGGGGGGCTCTCCGTGCGGCGCAGCGAGGCGAGGCCACTACGGCGACGGGGCTCGCCCGGCCCGACTGGTCCCTGGCGCCGGCTGGGACGGAGGAGGGCGCATGCCAGGGCAAGGGAAAGGGGCAGAGTCGGGATGGCGGACGGCGCGGAAGCTCACCGCGGGAGCGTGGGGTCTAGGCAACGACGCGCGGGGAGCGGCTTGGGGAGGAGGTCGAGGAGGTCGGCGGTTCGACGGGGAGGCAGGCCGGCGAGGGAGTCCGGGCGGCGATGGACGAGGGCGAGGCGATGCGGCGTCGCGGCGATGGGGTCGGGAGCAGCTGTTGCCCCCCGATCCAGATCCGTTTGTGGGGGGGGGAGCGATGAGCGAGAGGGGTTGCGGGGGCGCGAGGATGAGGGTGGAGGTTCAGCGGCGGCGGGCGTCGCCAGGGAGGCGGCGGCGTCCGAGCCCTCCCCTTTCTCGATCCAGATCGGGATCGATGGGGGGTGGAGGAGAGACGTGCGGGAGTGGGGAGTGGGCTAGGTCACGGGGGGAGAGGGGGGTTAGGTAGTGGGGTGGCTCGGTCCGAGTGGGCCGGCCAGTTGGGCCGAGGCCCAGGTGGGCCAAGGGGGACTTTTATTCTTTTTTTGTTTTGTTTTGTTTTCTCTTTTGTATTTTCTTTTTATTTATTTTACCTTTTGTGTCTTAGTTTTGTTTCCTATTATTTTAGTTTTATTAAAATATACACGTAGCATTTAATTTAGTATTTCAACTTAGTCCATAGTCACAAAAAGTCTAATCCGCAAACAAATTAGTTTGACATTTTATTAATTACAAAAGGTATTTAAATAATTGTTTTCACTATTGTTTTAATTGTTTTAGGGCCTTTAAACATTTTATCGAAGTTTGGTTTCTCCACCATAATTACCTATGTATTATTTGGTTCACTCCGAACATTTAAGTTTTAATATTTGAAAACTTTTATTGTTTGCTCGATTTTGAATTTGAAATTCGAACTAGGTTCTGAACTAACGCGAGTTTATCCACAGTAACCGAGGTGACATGGCATCATTAGTGGGGATTACTGTAGCTTAATTACTCGGGCGTCACAATTCTCCTCCACTACAAGAAATCTCGTCCCGAGATTTAAGAGGGGAGTAAGGGGAAAGTTCTGATTACGATATTCTAACGGATCTTCTCGAAGAAGTTAATTCCTTTCGTTGATGTCTTCAATCCTTTATTCCGATGCATCATGATAAACTTGTCATCATTTCTTCGGGAACTCCATCGTACTTACGAAAAGATAAGGGGCAGCTCACTACGACATAATGCTTTTGAGGGAAACAATATGGGGTTAACCCATGAATTAGTATAAGATTATCTCTCGAGTTGAACATATGAAATACCTCAAGAGTAAGGTACGAAGGTACCATAATAGGCTCCAAGCGGATAGATAGTTGCTCGAAGCCTGAACTAGAGTGAGAAAGGGGTTCAGAGTAGCGAGAGTAAGTATTGCGTCTGATACCAGAATAGACCACTAGGACAGTGGCCCGTGGATTACATACGAGTCCACGCGCGAGGAATAACTTTGGGAATAGGGGGTGTACAGGACAGTCAGGTTTCGATCCTGTGGAACTGTGGGTTATGGGCCCACCATGTGGTTTTTTTTAATAGGAGCAGTGACATCTTTCACGGTCATGATAGAAGGCATGTCAGAGAGTACCAAGTCAGTTATGCCGGCATCAACGTTGGTACCAAGGGCGAGGGACGAAGAGAACCACTTTCCTGCTCGTTGAACGAGGCGGACCAATAGGCAAGGTTCTCGTCCATCGGTGGCTACCGGAATGTCATCAACAATAGTAACAGGGTCTTACTGACAGAATTGCACACCGAGGAGTTTACATAAGCAGTAGAATATTGCTGCTTAGATCATATAGATCACAAGAAAGGTTCAAACAACCAATGGAAAGTAAAATATGATTATCATATTAAACAGAACAATGGAAAGGAAAATGTGTTTAAACACATATTTCAGGGATATATCCTTCCCAAGGACAAGCAGAGCATGATATCCGTGGCAGGATATAATGTAGAAAACTCTTTAGGTAAGGGGGGAGGAATCTCATGATATTACCCATACAACGGTGTTAGGATAAATGATAAATAAAATTTAGCATCGTGCTTCAAATGTTCCTGTTGAAAATCGGAGTACCATTGACATGCTTCGAGATAGCATTGACATGGTCTTCAGGTGAAGATCAGACTTTGGAAACACGAAGGATCCATCAGGAATAACTAGTAGAATAAGTCTTACAATTTCCTCATGGATGAACGGATAACCTTGCTGAAAAGGAATCTATAATGATAGGTCCTCCAGCCGAGGGGGGGGGTGCTAGGCATGACATCATGTTACCGGTTCATCAAAGGATCAACATCATAACTCTTGGAAAGTTGTCCCAACCATCATATCTGACGGAGATTCAGGTATGATTGGTGTTAGGATACCTCAGGCTCAGGATGCCTGAGAAGAAAGGTGCAACACAAATTGACGGGATGACACTGTAAGATTCTCGGGAAATGAACTATGAAGTGATTTCCGTTAACAAGAGTTCATCATTAACCCAATGAGAGGATGAGGAGATGGCTGACGGGCTCAGCGACAATTTATCGAGAATTCCAAACGGATGGATTTCCATAATAATGTGAGCAAGAAGATGACACTTATCAATTCAAATGATATAATGTTGTATGCTCGAGGAAAATATACTCCATTAATCATTAGTTGAAAGGTGTGACCGTGACCTTAGGTAGCAAGATCACTGTTAGAGTGACGATTCAATATCCAACAGTCTAAGATCGAACTGTCGATCATTAACTTCAAAGCAATAGGGTTGCTAGAAGTACAGAACCCAAGCAGCATCGTCAGCATATTGGTATCCCGGTTAAAAAAAACAACACGGGGACCAAGGAAGAATGGTGATGGTGAAAAGTATCATCTTACTGAGAATTTCTAAGAGGTGGAGCAATTCCCACGACATTCTTGACATAAAAGGTGGTAATTCTCCAAGGTAAAGAAGAACAATGCTGGGTAGCAAGGAACTCAAGGTATAACACCAAACACGAACAAGCTTGTGTGGGTGGGAAGGCAATAAAGGTCGATGATAACGCAGATCATCAAGGGCAAGGATGGTATTACTCATCAGGAACTCATTTGATATCCTGGAAGAGCTCATAAGATTTATGATGATCACAACACACTTTGTCGAGAGATTTCAAGATGTAATCGATCGGCGATGACATCAAGTCAAATGAATGGTGAAGCGACAGGTTATTGGAACCACAGTTACGACACAAACTCAAACTCAAGCTTGTTGCTTAAGGTGAAAGGGTATGACGAGGAAAATTCGACGTAAGCTTAGCTCCTCGTAAAAAAAATTACGCTCTGGGAAGAAGGACCAGGTAGCCCAGTTAAGATCGGCATGACAAGGATATAGCCAATCAGGCTAGGAATGACGTGATTGAGTTCAAACTCGTAAGTAATGAGGGTTACAAGAGTTGCTTAATCGCGATGCGGACTCGAGTCAGTTATCGGTGTCCTTGAGTGTTTAATAACTCAAAGCCCGTGAAAAAATTGGAACCAGTGGGAATGTAGCACTTGATGAAGAACTCATAAGATGTTATGCAGTTCCATGATAATCTTGAGATACCAGGGGGTAATACTCGATGACAGACCAAAGTAGAGGTTGGACTGGGGGTATTGCTCTACAGAAGAACAAGTGCTTAATCTTGCACGAGAAATGGTATTTAAAAGAGAACATGGTCGGAACCACGATTGCAAAAGGCCAGATCCCAGATATAAGATGAACTTATACCAAAGGAATAGTTATTATTTCAAGAAGCTTCCATGATAGGATCTACATCGTGTCCATGGGCATGAACACAAAGGTTCAAGGTCGACTCCCACTCCCTCAATGCATAACCTTCCATTCACTTCTCATTTTTCGGAGAAGTTGTAATGTTTAAACTTTATCTAGCAAAACACTGGAAGAGTATGACTCGTGAAAATTTTCGAGTTCACACATATTAAGGAGGGCATACGTTCAACCCATCAAGGCATCTTAGGAACATATACCATAAGCTTCAAGAGTAAATATTACCAGCTCGAAAGCAGAGCATGGTTGACAAAAGGAAAGGATACAATTTACCTAAGGCATTATGCATCAGGGGAAGGTCTCACAAAGTTATTGAATATGAAGGATGCTGACGGATAAAATCCAACAATGGACCTGATGGTCCACAAGGGATCTGACGTGAGCATCGGTACTCAACTAGAGGAAGAAGAGTGCAAGGAGATCAAATTATAGAAACAACTGACTAACTCAATTGTCAAATGCAAAGGAATTATGATATCCAAATCAAGGGATCAGAAGCAATGCTCTGATTAGAGATGGATAAGTTGAATAGCCTTAGGGTACAATCAACGACAATTGGATTGGTCGAGAACCAATTCTAGTTAAAAGAATGGCAGCTTAGCTGGAGAAGTAATTTATAAGGATCAATGATGATTGCGTGTATTCGCAAACATATTGAGTCAACAGACTCAAAATGATAATGACAAGGAATGTCATTAAGACTACGAGACTTATGGGACTAACCATAATGCAAGCAAGCAAGAATTTCAAGAGCCAAAGGCTCCAGAGGATTTTCGGAAGATCGAATATTATTTTGAAGACTTTTGTGAAACTCATGAACAACTAGGGATGAGCGGATACTCGACAAGTGCGAGGATTTATTTGAAGGGGTATTCATGTGGCAAGGAACTGCTAGGCAGTAGGCACGAAGTATTCTTGGAACAATAGAGAAAACTTCGGGGCATCTTGTAATAACAAGATCAATGGGGGATGATTGCATGAATGGCAAGTGTAAGTAGTTATCCATAAGGATTTATCGGTGGTCGGGAATAGCAAAAGTGATGGGCACAAAGTCTCGAGAGAATATCAAAGAGTATCTCCGAAATCTTCTGGTGCAGTCGGTGATCATCTGGACTGAAGGGCCTCTCGGGGAGAAAGTATTTTCGAGAACCTAAAGTTAGATTTTAGTAAAAATCGTTTAACCCGAATAGAAGAGAGTTCAGAACCCCAGAGTAAGGGTCGAGAAGTAAAAGATCCTAGTACCACCCAATGGCGACGTGGGCCCGTAAGGCACACAGCCATGTTAGTAAAAGTTTTGCAATGTCTAGACTCGACTTCGGCCAAGAAGTGTGGAAGGGGGATTCCTACAGGCAGTCGGCTCTGATACCAACTTGTGACGCCCCCGATTCAACCGTACACTAATCATACACGCAAACGTGTACGATCAAGATCAGGGACTCACGGGAAGATATCACAACACAACTCTACAAATAAAATAAGTCATACAAGCATCATATTACAAGCCAGGGGCCTCGAGGGCTCGAATACAAGAGCTCGATCATAGACGAGTCAGCGGAAGCAACAATATCTGAGTACAGACATAAGTTAAACAAGTTTGCCTTAAGAAGGCTAGCACAAACTGGGATACAGATCGAAAGAGGCGCAGGCCTCCTGCCTGGGATCCTCCTAAACTACTCCTGGTCGTCGTCAGCGGGCATCACGTAGTAGTAGGCACCTCCGGTGTAGTAGGAGTCGTCGTCGACGGTGGCGTCTGGATCCTGGGCTCCAACATCTGGTTGCGACAACCAGGTAGAAGGGATAGAGGGAAAGAAGGAGAAAGCAACCGTGAGTACTCATCCAAAGTACTCGCAAGCAAGGAGCTACACTACATATGCATGGGTATCAAATGGAGTAAGGGTATCATATGTGGACTGAACTGCAGAATGCCAGAATAAGAGGGGGATAACTAATCCTTTCGAAGACTACGCTCCTGGCAGCCTCCGTCTTGCAACATGTAGAAGAGAGTAGACTGAAGTCCTCCAAGTAGCATCGCATAGCATAATCCTAACCGATGATCCTCCCCTCATCGCCCTGTGAGAGAGAAATCACCGGTTGTATCTGGCACTTGGAAAGGTGTGTTTTATTAAGTATCCAGTTCTAGTTGTCATAAGGTCAAGGTACAACTCCAAGTCGTCCTGTTACCGAAGATCACGGCTATTCGAATAGATTAACTTCCCTGCAGGGGTGCACCACATACCCCAACACGCTCGATCCCATTTGGTCGGGCACACTTTCCTGGGTCATGCCCGGCCTCGGAAGATCAACACGTCGCAGCCCCACCTAGACCAACAGAGAGGTCAGCACGCCGGTCTAAACCTAAGCGCCCAGGGGTCTGGGCCCATCGCTCTTAGCACACCTGCACGTTGCGAACGCGGCCAAAAGCAGACCTAGCCTAGTGGCCTTCCAGTCCAATCCGGCGCGCGCCACTCAGTCGCTGACGTCACAAAGGCTTCGGCTGATACCACGACGCCGGGATACCCATAACTACTCCCGCGTAGATGGTTAGTGCGTATAGACCAAATGGCCAGACTCAGATCAAATACCCAGATCTCGTTAAGCGTGTTAAGTATCCGCGAACGCCGACCAGGGCCAGGCCCACCTCTCTCCTAGGTGGTCGGAACCTGCCCTGCCGCTCCGCCTCAAAACTCCACTCGCGGGTGCTCCTCAAGCCGACCCGTCTTTAATCACCACATGTATCATGTATAAAGTAAATAGTATATACCCGTGATCACCTCCCGAGTGATCACGGCCCGATAGTATAGCACAGCAGACGGACAAGAATGTAGGGCCACAGATGGAAATACTAGCATCCTATACTAAGCATTAGGATTGCAGGTAAAGGTAACAACAGTAGTAGCAAGGACAGGCTATGCATCAGTATAGGATTAACGGGAAGCAGTAACATGCTACACTACTCTAATGCAAGCAGTATAGAGAAGAGTAGGCGATATCTGGTGATCAAAGGGGGGGCTTGCCTAGTTGCTCTGGCAAGAGAGAGGGGTCGTCGGTGATGTAGTCGACCACAGGGGCATCAGCATCGTCACGGGGTCTACCGGAGAGAAGAGGGGGGGAGAAACAGTAAATACATAGCAAGCAAGTGCATAACAGGACAACAAGCAGAGCTAGACGTGTTCTAACGCGGTAGTAGGTGATACCGACGAAGGGGGAAAGCCTCCGGGAAAGTATTCCCGGTGTTTCGCATTTTCGGACAGATGAACCGGAGGGGGAAAGTTGCGTGTTTGATATGTTAGGGGTGTGTGGTGGATGAACGGGCTGCGTATCCGGAATCGACTCGTCGTTCTAAGCAACTTTCATGTACAAAGTTTTTTCATCCGAGCTACGGTTTATTTTATATGATTTTTCAAAGTTTTAAACAATTTCTAAAATTTTCTGAATTTATTTATTATTTAAGAATTAAAGGTGAAATTGCTAAGTGTACCCACAGCTTGTACACAACAATGTACTAAAGGGGCTGACAGGTGGGGTCCAGTTGACTTCCCAGTCAACAGTCAACTGGGACCATTGACTCGTCAAAGGGGTCTAGTGGGACCCTCCTGTCAATGACTAGACTAGTCCAGTCAGCAGTTTGACTTGGTCAAACTGGACAGCAGGCCCACCTGTCATTGGCTATACTGTTAATTAACAGTAGTTAATTAGGTTAAGTAGTTAATTAGGTTAATTAAATTAGGATTAATTAAGTTAATTAATTAATTAATTAACTAATTTAATTTTTTTATTTTTTTTAATTCCTTTTTTTGGTGCGGGTCCACATGGCAGTGGCCCGAACCAGCCGCAGCTGGGCACCCGTGGCTGCATAGGGCGCCGGCGGCCACTGCGGTCGTGCACGCCGTGGGCAGCAGGGGGCGGCCGTGGTAGGGGCGGAGCAGAGCAGCACGGCGGCAGGTGGGGCACGGCAGGGGGCGCGCGAGCACGCGGGAGCAAGCAGCAGCAGCAGAGCGGGGCCGCCAACGTGGGGCGCCGTCGAGCGCGGCGGCCAGCCGCAGCAGCGGGGACCGAGGCGGGGCGAGGGGCATGGCCCCGAGCGGCTTGCGCGGGTGCGGGACGGTGAGCAGCGGGCGCGGGGGGGCTCTCCGTGCGGCGCAGCGGGGCGAGGCCACTACGGCGACGGGGCTCGCCCGGCCCGACTGGTCCCTGGCGCCGGCTAGGACGGAGGAGGGCGCATGCCAGGGCAAGGGAAAGGGGCAGAGTCGGGACGGCGGACGGCGCGGAAGCTCACCGCGGGAGCGTGGGGTCTAGGCAACGACGCGCGGGGAGCGGCTTGGGGAGGAGGTCGAGGAGGTCGGCGGTTCGACGGGGAGGCAGGCCGGCGAGGGAGTCCGGGCGGCGATGGACGAGGGCGAGGCGATGCGGCATCGCGGCGATGGGGTCGGGAGCGGCTGTTGCCCCCCGATCCAGATCCGTTTGTGGGGGGGGGAGCGATGAGCGAGAGGGGTTGCGGGGGCGCGAGGATGAGGGTGGAGGTCCGGCGGCGGCGGGCGTCGCCAGGGAGGCGGCGGCGTCCGAGCCCTCCCCTTTCTCGATCCAGATCGGGATCGATGGGGGGGTGGAGGAGAGACGTGCGGGAGTGGGGAGTGGGCTAGGTCACGGGGGGAGAGGGGGGTTAGGTAGTGGGGTGGCTCGGTCCGAGTGGGCCGGCCAGTTGGGCCGAGGCCCAGGTGGGCCAAGGGGGACTTTTATTCTTTCTTTTGTTTTGTTTTGTTTTCTCTTTTGTATTTTCTTTTTATTTATTTTACCTTTTGTGTCTTAGTTTTGTTTCCTATTATTTTAGTTTTATTAAAATATACACGTAGCATTTAATTTAGTATTTCAACTTAGTCCATAGTCACAAAAAGTCTAATCCGCAAACAAATTAGTTTGACATTTTATTAATTACAAAAGGTATTTAAATAATTGTTTTCACTATTGTTTTAATTGTTTTAGGGCCTTTAAACATTTTATCGAAGTTTGGTTTCTCCACCATAATTACCTATGTATTATTTGGTTCACTCCGAACATTTAACTTTTAATATTTGAAAACTTTTATTGTTTGCTCGATTTTGAATTTGAAATTCAAACTAGGTTCCGAACTAACGCGAGTTTATCCACAGTAACCGAGGTGACGTGGCATCATTAGTGGGGATTACTGTAGCTTAATTACCCAGGCGTCACAGGGACACAAGCTCACGATGATCTTCCACCACAAGACCACAGGAAAAAAGGCAAGGACAAGCTTCAAGAGGAGATTGATGCATTTGAAGAAGCTCCAAAGGCCTTGGTCAAGTGGGTTCCCAGGACTACATCAAGTTCTACTTCATCAAGTACGACTACAACTCTAAGGATTCCCATCAAGTTGATGTGGATCCCGAAGAAGAACTAGAGAGTTCTTGAGGGTGACTCCACCAACATACTTCACTCATATCATTTTGGCGAGAACAAGTGCAAACACCTTCTACATCTTGCACTAGTTCAAGGAGTCACAAACCCTCTTGTTGGTATGACAAGGGACAAGGTAACCTAATGCTTTCATGGACATCATCTTGTGTGAACTACACTCCATGTCTATGGATATCCTTGTTTGTTCCATGTGGGACTTGTTGGGGAACGTTGCAGAAAACAAAAAATTTCCTACGGTTTCACCAAGATCCATCTATGAGTTCATCTAGCAACGAGTGATCGCATTGCATCTACATACCTTTGTAGATCACGCGCGGAAGCGTTCAAAGAACAGGGATGAGGAAGGCGTACTCGACGTGATCCAAATCACCGGAGATCCTAGCGCCGAACGGACGGCACCTCCGCGTTCAACACACGTACGGTCAGCGTGACGTCTCCTTCTTCTTGATCCAGCAAGGAGGAAGGAGAGGTTGAGGAAGATGGCTCCAGCAGCAGCACGACGGCGTGGTGGTGGTGGGGCTGCAGTACTCCGGCAGGGCTTCGCCAAGCACTATGGAGGAGGAGGATGTGTTGGAGAGCGAGAGGGAGAGGGAAGCACCAAAGGCGTGGTGTGAGAAGTCCTCCATCTCCCACTATATATAGGAGGGCCAAGGGGGGCGGCCCTAGGAGATCCAATCTCCTAGGGGGGCGGCGGCCAAGGGAGGAATCCCTCCTCCCCAAGGCACCTAGGAGGTGCCTTCCCCCTTCGGGACTCTTCCCTTCTTGAACCCTAGGCGCATGGGCCTCTTGGGGCTGGTGCCCTTGGCCCATGTAGGACAAGGCGCACACCCCTACAGCCCATGTGGCCCCCCGTGGCAGGTGGCCCCACCCGGTGGACCCCCGGGACCCTTCTAGTGGTCCCGGTACAATACCGGTGACCCCGAAACTTGTCCCGATGCCCAAAATAGCACTTCCTATATATAATTCTTTACCTCCGGACCATTCCGGAACTCCTCGTGACGTCCGGGATCTCATCTGGGACTCCGAACAACATTCGGGTTACTGCATATACATATCCCTACAACCCTAGCGTCACCGAACCTTAAGTGTGTAGACCCTACGGGTTCGGGAGACATGTAGACATGACCGAGATCGCTCTCCGGTCAATAACCAACAGCGGGATCTGGATACCCATGTTGTCTCCCACATGCTCCTCGATGATCTCATCGGATGAACCACGATGTCGAGGATTCAATCAATCCCGTATACAATTCCCTTTGTCAATCGGTATGTTACTTGCCCGAGATTCGATCGTCGGTATCCCAATACCTCGTTCAATCTCGCTACCGGCAAGTCACTTTACTCGTACCGTAATGCATGATCCCATGACCAGACACTTGGTCACTTTGAGCTCATTATGATGATGCATTACCGAGTGGGCCCAGTGATACCTCTCCGTCATACGGAGTGACAAATCCCAGTCTTGATCCGTGTCAACCCAACAGACACTTTCGGAGATACCCGTAGTATACCTTTATAGTCACCCAGTTACGTTGTGACGTTTGGTACACCCAAAGCACTCCTACGGTATCCGGGAGTTACACGATCTCATGGTCTAAGGAAAAGATACTTGACATTGGAAAACTCTAGCAAACGAACTATACGATCTTGTGCTATGTTTAGGATTGGGTCTTGTCCATCACATCATTCTCCTAATGATGTGATCTCGTTATCAATGACACCCAATGTCCATAGTCAGGAAACCATGACTATATGTTGATCAACGAGCTAGTCAACTAGAGGCTTACTAGGGACATGTTGGTGTCTAATATTCACACATGTATTACGATTTCCGGATAACACAATTATAGCATGAACAAAGACAATTATCATGAACAAGGAAATATAATAATAATGCTTTTATTATTGCCTCTAGGGCATATTTCCAACAGTCTCCCACTTGCACTAGAGTCAATAATCTAGTTACATTGTGATGAATCGAACACCCATGGAATTCTGGTGTTGATCATGTTTTGCTCTAGGGAGAGGTTTAGTCAACGGATCTGCTACATTCAGATCTGTATGGACTTTACAAATTTCTATGTCTCCATCTTGAACATTTTCACGAATGGAGTTGAAGCGACACTTGATGTGCCTTGTCTTCTTGTGAAACTTGGGCTCCTTGGCAAGAGCAATAGCTCCAGTGTTGTCACAGAAAAGCTTGATCGGCCCCGACGCATTGGGTATGACTCCTAGGTCGGTGATGAACTCCTTCACCCAAATTGCTTCATGCACTGCCTCCGTGGCTGCCATGTACTCCGCTTCACATGTAGATCCCGCCACGACGCTCTGCTTGCAACTGCACCAGCTTACTGCCCCACCATTCAATATATACACGTATCCGGTTTGTGACTTAGAGTCATCCAGATCTATGTCGAAGCTAGCGTCGACGTAACCTTTTACGACAAGCTCTTCATCACCTCCATAAACGAGAAACATTTCCTTAGTCCTTTTCAGGTTCTTCGGGATATTCTTGACCGATGTCCAGTGTTCCTTGCCGGGATTACTTTGGTACCTTCCTACCAAACTTACGGCAAGGTTTACATCAGGTCTGGTACACAGCATGGCATACATAATAGAACCTATGGATGAGGCATAGGGGATGACACTCATCTCTTCTATATCTTCTGCCGTGGTCGGACATTGAGCCGAGCTCAATTTCACACCTTGCAACACAGGCAAGAACCCCTTCTTAGACTGATCCATATTGAACTTCTTCAATATCTTATCAAGGTAGGTGCTTTGTGAAAGACCTATGAGGCGTCTTGATCTATCTCTATAGATCTTGATGCCTAATATATATGTAGCTTCTCCAAGGTCCTTCATTGAAAAACTCTTATTCAAGTAGGCCTTAATGCTGTCCAAGAGTTCTATATCATTTCCCATCAAAAGTATGTCATCTACATATAATATGAGAAATGCTGTAGAGCTCCTACTCACTTTCTTGTAAACACAGGCTTCTCCATAAGTCTGCGTAAACCCAAACACTTTGATCATCTCATCAAAGCGAATGTTCCAACTCCGAGATGCTTGCACCAGCCCATAAATCGAGCGTTGGAGCTTGCACACCTTGTCAGCATTCTTAGGATCGACAAAACCTTCCGGCTGCATCATATACAATTCTTCCTTAAGGAAATCATTAAGGAACGTCGTTTTGACGTCCATTTGCCATATCTCATAATCGTAGAATGCGGCAATAGCTAACATGATTCGGACGGACTTTAGCTTCGCTACCGGTGAGAACGTCTCATCATAGTCAACCCCTTGAACTTGTCGACAACCCTTAGCGACAAGCCTAGCTTTATAGATGGTCACATTACCATCCGCGTCTGTCTTCTTCTTAAAGATCCATTTATTTTCTATGGCTCGCCGCTCAACAGGCAAGTCAGTCAAAGTCCATACTTCGTTTTCATACATGGATCCTATCTCGGATTTCATGGCTTCCAGCCATTTGTCGGAATCCGGGCCCGCCATCGCTTCTTCATAGTTCAAAGGTTCACTGTTGTCCAATAACATGATTTCCAAGGCAGGGTTGCCGTACCACTCTGGTGCGGAACGTGTCCTTGTGGACCTTCGAATTTCAGTAGGAGCTTGATCAGAAGTATCTTGATCATTATCATTAACTTCCTCTCTAGTCGGTGCAGGCACCTCAGGAACATTTTCTTGAGTTGCGCCATTTTCCGGTTCAAGAGGTAATACTTCATCAAGGTCTACTTTCCTCCCACTTACTTCTTTTGAGAGAAACTCCTTCTCTAGAAAGGATCCATTCTTGGCAACAAAGGTCTTGCCTTCGGATCTGAGGTAGAAGGTATACCCAATAGTTTCTTTAGGGTATCCTATGAAAACGCATTTTTCCGACTTGGGTTCGAGCTTTTCAGGTTGAAATTTCTTGACATAAGCATCGCATCCCCAAACTTTTAGAAACGACAGCTTAGGTTTCTTCCCAAACCATAATTCATACGGTGTCGTCTCAATGGATTTTGACGGAGCCCTATTTAAAGTGAATGCGGCAGTCTCTAAAGCATAGCCCCAAAAAGAAAGCGGTAAATCGGCAAGAGACATCATAGATCGCACCATATCTAATAGAGTGCGATTACGACGTTCGGACACACCATTACGCTGAGGTGTTCCAGGCGGCGTGAGTTGTGAAACTATTCCACATTTTCTTAAGTGCGTGCCAAACTCGTGACTCAAGTATTCTCCTCCGCGATCTGATCGCAGGAACTTGATTTTCCTGTCACGTTGATTCTCAACCTCACTCTGAAATTCCTTGAACTTTTCAAAGGTTTCAGACTTGTGTTTCATTAAGTAGACATACCCATATCTACTCAAGTCATCAGTGAGGGTGAGAACATAACGATAGCCACCGCGAGCATCAACACTCATTGGACCGCACACATCAGTATGTATGATTTCCAATAAGTTGGTTGCTCGCTCCATTGTTCCTGAGAACGGAGTCTTGGTCATTTTACCCATGAGGCATGGTTCGCACGTGTCAAATGATTCGTAATCAAGAGACTCTAAAACTCCATCAGCATGGAGCTTCTTCATGCGTTTGACACCTATGTGACCAAGGCGGCAGTGCCACAAGTATGTGGGACTATCATTATCAATCTTACATCTTTTGGTACTCACACTATGAACATGTGTAGTATTATGCTCGAGATTCATTAAGAATAAACCATTCACCATCGGAGCATGACCATAAAACATATCTCTCATATAAATAGAACAACCATTATTCTCGGATTTAAATGAGTAGCCATCTCGAATTAAACGAGATCCTGATACAATGTTCATGGTCAAAGCTAGCACTAAATAACAATTATTAAGGTTTAAAACTAACCCCGAAGGTAAATGTAGAGGTAGCGTGCCGACGGCGATAACATTGACCTTGGAACCATTCCCGACTCGCATCGTCACCTCGTCCTTCGCCAGTCTCCGCTTATTCCGCAGCTCCTGTTTTGAGTTACAAATGTGAGCAACCGCACCGGTATCAAATACCCAGGAGCTACTACGAATACTGGTGAGGTACACATCAATTACATGTATATCACATATACCTTTCGTTTTGCCGGCCTTCTTGTCCGCTAAGTACTTGGGGCAGTTCCGCTTCCAGTGACCACTTCCCTTGCAATAAAAGCACTCAGTCTCGGGCTTGGGTCCATTCTTTGGCTTCTTCCCGGCAGCTTGCTTACCGGGCGCGACAACTCCCTTGCCGTCCTTCTTGAAGTTCTTCTTACCCTTGCCTTTCTTGAACTTAGTGGTTTTATTCACCATCAACACTTGATGTTCCTTTTTGACTTCTACCTCTGCTGATTTCAGCATTGCAAATAATTCGGGAATGGTCTTTTCCATCCCCTGCATATTGAAGTTCATCACAAAGCTCTTGTAGCTCGGTGGAAGCGACTGGAGGATTCTGTCAATGACCGCGTCATCCGGGAGATTAACTCCCAGCTGAGTCAAGCGGTTATGTAACCCAGACATAGTGAGTATGTGCTCACTGACAGAACTGTTTTCCTCCATCTTACAGCTGAAAAATTTGTCGGAGACTTCATATCTCTCGACCCGGGCATGAGCTTGAAAAACCATTTTCAGCTCTTCGAACATCTCATATGCTCCATGTTTCTCAAAACGCTTTTGGAGCCCCGGCTCTAAGCTGTAAAGCATGCCGCACTGAACGAGGGAGTAGTCATCAACACGTGTCTGCCAAGCGTTCATAACGTCTTGGTTCTGTGGGACGGGTGCGTCACCTAGCGGTGCTTGTAGGACATAATCTTTCTTGGCAGCTATGAGGATGATCCTCAGGTTCCGGACCCAGTCCGTATAGTTGCTGCCATCGTCTTTCAGCTTGGTTTTCTCTAGGAACGCGTTGAAGTTGAGGACTACGTTGGCCATTTGATCTACAAGACATATTGTAAAGATTTTAGTTCATGATAATTAAGTTCATCTAATCAAATTATACAATGAACTCCCACTTATATAGACATCCCTCTAGTAATCTAAGTATAACATGATCCGAGTTAACTAGGCCGTGTCCGATCATCACGTGAGACGGACTAGTCAACATCGGTGAACATCTTCATGTTGATCGTATCTTCTATACGACTCATGCTCGACCTTTCGGTCTTCTGTGTTCCGAGGCCATGTCTGTACATGCTAGGCTCGTCAAGTCAACCTAAGTGTTTGCATGTGTAAATCTGTCTTACACCCGTTGTATGTGAACGTTAGAATCTAACACCTGATCATCACGTGGTGCTTCGAAACAACGTACTGTCACAACGGTGCACAGTTAGGGGGAACACTTTCTTGAAATTATTATGAGGGATCATCTTATTTACTACCGTCGTTCTAAGTAAACAAGATGCAAAACATGATAAACATCACATGCAATCAAATAATAATAGTGACATGATATGGCCAATATCACATAGCTCCTTTGATCTCCATCTTGGGGCTCCATGATCATCTTGTCACCGGCATGACACCATGATCTCCATCATCATGATCTCCATCATCGTGTCTCCGTGAAGTTGCTCGCCAACTATTACTTCTACTACTATGGCTAACGCGTTTAGCAATAAAGTAAAGTAATTTACATGGCGTTTCTCAATGACACGCAGGTCATACAAAAAATAAAGATAACTCCTATGGCTCCTGCCAGTTGTCATACTCATCGACATGCAAGTCGTGATTCCTATTACAATAGCATGAACATCTCATACATCACATATATATCATTCATCATTCATCACAACTTTGGCCATATCATATCACAAAGCACTTGCTGCAAAAACAAGTTAGACGTCTTCTAATTGTTGTTGCAAGTTTTACGTGGCTGAAATAGGGTTCTAGCAAGAACGTTTTCTTACCTACGTGAAAGCCACAACGTGATTTGTCAACTTCTATTTACCCTTCATAAGGACCCTTTTCATCGAATCCGCTCCAACTAAAGTGGGAGAGACAGACACCCGCCAGCCACCTTATGCAACTTGTGCATGTTAGTCGGTGGAACCGGTCTCACGTAAGCGTACGTGTAAGGTTGGTCCGGGCCGCTTCATCCCACAATACCGCTGAAGCAAGATAAGACTAGTAGCAGCAAGAAAGTTGACAACATCTACGCCCACAACAAATTGTGTTCTACTCGTGCAAGAGAACTACGCATAAACCTGGCTCATGATGCCACTTTTGGGGAACGTTGCAGAAAACAAAAAATTTCCTACAGTTTCACCAAGATCCATCTATGAGTTCATCTAGCAACAAGTGATCGGATTGCATCTACATACCTTTGTAGATCATGCGCGGAAGCGTTCAAAGAACGGGGATGAGGAAGGCGTACTCGACGTGATCCAAATCACCGGAGATCCTAGCGCCGAACGGACGGCACCTCCGCGTTCAACACACGTACGGTCAGCGTGACGTCTCCTTCTTCTTGATCCAGCAAGGAGGAAGGAGAGGTTGAGGAAGATGGCTCCAGCAGTAGCACGACGGCGTGGTGGTGGTGGAGCTGCAGTACTCCGGCAGGGCTTCGCCAAGCACTATGGAGGAGGAGGATGTGTTGGAGAGGGAGAGGGAGAGGGAGAGGGAGGCACCAAAGGCGTGGGGTGAGAAGTCCTCCATCTCCCCACTATATATAGGAGGGCCAGGGGGGCGCCGGCCCTAGGAGATCCAATCTCCTAGGGGGCGGCGGCCAAGGGAGGAATCCCTCCTCCCCAAGGCACCTAGGAGGTGCCTTCCCCCTTTGGGACTCTTCCCTTCTTGAACCCTAGGCGCATGGGCCTCTTGGGGCTGGTGCCCTTGGCCCATGTAGGCCAAGGCACACACCCCTACAGCCCATGTGCCCCCCCGGGGCAGGTGGCCCCACCCGGTGGACCCCCGGGACCCTTCCGGTGGTCCCAGTACAATACCGGTGATCCCGAAACTTGTCCCGATGCCCGAAATAGCACTTCCTATATATAATTCTTTACCTCCGGACCATTCCGAAACTCCTCGTGACGTCCGGGATCTCATCCGGGACTCCGAACAACATTCGGGTTACTGCATATACATATCCCTACTACCCTAGCGTCACTGAACCTTAAGTGTGTAGACCCTACGGGTTCGGGAG
This sequence comes from Triticum urartu, assembly GCF_056163025.1. Lineage (NCBI taxonomy): Eukaryota > Viridiplantae > Streptophyta > Magnoliopsida > Poales > Poaceae > Triticum > Triticum urartu. The sequence goes on from NC_141879.1 coordinate 432,119,014, forward strand.
ACATGTAGACATGACCGAGATCGCTCTCCGGTCAATAACCAACAGTGGGATGTGGATACCCATGTTGGCTCCCACATGCTCCTCGATGATCTCATCGGATGAACCACGATGTCGAGGATTCAATCAATCCCGTATACAATTCCCTTTGTCAATCGGTATGTTACTTGCCCGAGATTCGATCGTCGGTATCCCAATACCTCGTTCAATCTCGTTACCGGCAAGTCACTTTACTCGTACCGTAATGCATGATCCCGTGACCAGACACTTGGTCACTTTGAGCTAATTATGATGATGCATTACCGAGTGGGCCCAGTGATACCTCTCCGTCATACGGAGTGACAAATCCCAGTCTTGATCCGTGTCAACCCAACAGACACTTTTGGAGATACCCGTAGTATACCTTTATAGTCACCCAGTTACGTTGTGACGTTTGGTACACCCAAAGCACTCCTACGGTATTCGGGAGTTACACGATCTCATGGTCTAAGGAAAAGATACTTGACATTGGAAAACTCTAGCAAACGAACTATACGATCTTGTGCTATGTTTAGGATTGGGTCTTGTCCATCACATCATTCTCCTAATGATGTGATCTCGTTATCAATGACATCCAATGTCCATAGTCAGGAAACCATGACTATCTGTTGATCAACGAGCTAGTCAACTAGAGGCTTACTAGGGACATGTTGGTGTCTATTATTCACACATGTATTACGATTTTCGGATAACACAATTATAGCATGAACAAAGACAATTATCATGAACAAGGAAATATAATAACAATGCTTTTATTATTGCCTCTAGGGCATATTTCCAACAGGACTAACCCGTGTAGGTATCGAAAGTGCAACTCACTGGATTGCTCCGAATAATCTACGTCAACATTGAGCATCCACATATTCAACATCTACATGAAGTCATCATCGACAAAACCCAAGGTTAGTTCATCCCTCTTAGGGGGGATATCACAATTAGGGGTAGCTTTACTCTAATAATAGAGCTAAAGAAACTCTAGTGGTGTGAACACAACAATGCTTTATGTAAAAGTGGTAACCCCACTTGTGCTTAAATGATGAGTATGACCTATGATCAAATGTTCTCATTGGACTCCTAAGTCAATATACTCATATATAGATGACCTAGTCATCGCCAATTAGTTGATGGATACTAGAGTGTTTGTGCATGCTTTACCACATATTTCATTTGTCATTTTATTGTGTGAGCATGTTAGTTGCATATTTTACTCATTCGAGGACATCCATTTGTTGCTTTGATTGTTTGGCTTTTCTTCTTTTGCCAAATGGATGGACAAGAATGCCTTGGAACTTCCTCTAGCTTTCTATGCTTTTCTTGTCTCAAACTCTTCTACATCACAAAGTTTGATCAAGTCAGATTCAAACCCTCTGTGTGAGGAGCACTCGGAGTCACCGATTCGTCATAGACTTAAACTTCCAAAACCTCTCTGTGCATTTGGTCTGACTGATTCATCCTTTTTGGTCTGACCAAGCTCACTGAGTTGATCTAGGTTTTTAATCTCGGTGCAACCGATTAGAGCATTTCGGTCACACCGAGTTGTAGTAACCGCTTGTGATTCTGCATCTCGGTGGCCCGAGTTGTTGCACTCGATCACACCGACAGGGTCAGGATATAAATACCGACGGGTCAAATTTTGGAAATTCCTCCAAAACCTCTCAGCCCACGCGTGTCCTGCTCTGTCGTCTCAGGTCTCCGGATCGTCCTCTCGTCGCCAACGACCTCCCGCCGCTGGTCTCTATCGCCGTCAACGGATTTCAACACCGCCGTTGCCACCGTAGCGAACTCATTGATGAGTTAGGGTATGAGTTCGACCCCTTTGTGCTGTTCTTTTCTCTGTTTCTTAGCACAAAGCAAATGCCATGTTTCTTACCACGTATGAGACCTTCTTGTCCAGCGAAAAATCCCTTTAGTCTAGATTTGATTTGAAAATTTAGGGTTAGGTTTCTGTCGAACTCATCTCGGACCGACCGAGTTGTGGAAATCAGTCTCACCGATTTAGCTCAGGCCATTGCACTTGCCTGTTTCGGTCTGACCAAAACTTGCAAATCGGTGTGACCGAGTTCAACTATTTGTGAAACCCTAGCAATCTCGGAGTCACTGAACTGTGTCTCGGTCTGACCGATTTCACTAGTTTGGACTCCAAAAGTTGCTTCGGTGTCACCGAGTTTAACAAATCGTTAGCTCTGAAATGCTTTCTGTGGAAAACTAAAACTAAGTTTTTGACTCATTTGTTTTACCAAATTTCTGCACTTTGTGATGCTCATCCACTCTATCTCATCTATAACTATTCACAGGGTCAGCTGTCAGTTTGCTTTGCTAGAATGTTTGATCAGAATGATAGCCAGAACAAGTCAGAAGAGCAGATGAATCTGAATGAGGGCACTAGTCCCTCTGATAGTTATGATGAGAGTAGCAGGAGCACCCCAAGCAACTTTCCCAAAGCAGCTACAAGGACAAGGAGGAAGAGAAATTCTGACTCAGAAGATGAGGATTGTGTTGCTGCTGAGGAGGAAGTGAGTCCAAGAAAAGGTTTTCAAGAAAGAGTTTGGCGAAGTTGCATCAACCAAGCCTGGTATGCACAAGATGGCTCCTGCAAAGAGAGTGCCAACCTTAAAAGCCAGGACCTGAGCTATTGAAACTTCCAAGTCAAATGTTGAAGAGGTTGCTGGTGAGGTCAAGAAGAGTAAAGAAATGGTCAAGAAGACTATGACCAAAGTCATTGGGAGATCCTCTATGATGGAAGACCCGGCTGGGGATGAAGAAGAAGAGAAAGAGGATGTTGCACCAGCACCCAAGTCTCAAAAGCTGATGGGGGATGCCATCAAGTCTGGGGTTGCCCCTTCTAAGCCCAAGACAGCCCCCAAAGCTTCTGCTCCAGCTCCCAAGTCTGCACCCAAGAGGATCACAAGGAATATACCAGCTGCTGGAAAGAACAAGGCCCAGCGCCTAAAACTAAAGTTGAAGAAGAAGCTGAAGCCCAAGTGCTTAGGAAGCTCAAGCCAAAGATCCCTGACCATGATGATAGCCATCCAGTGGTAGAAAACATGAAGATCAGAAAGGATGCATGTCTCGGACTATGGAGACAATCTGACCCATATGCTGTGAGGAGAAGGACTGATGTGGATTACAGGTTCCACACGAAGGAGCAGCAGGACTTCTACGAAACTATTTTGCTTGATAAGAAGCCAATTGTTTGTGATATGAAGTGGGCAGATTGGAAATATATTAACAAAAATGAAGATCATTTTCTAGGAGTGCATGAGATGCTTTTGTGGGTCAGAAGTTGACCAAGTGGAATGATGAACTTATTATGCAATTCTACTCCACAGCACACTTCTATCCTCATGGAAAAATTGTCTGGATGTCTGAGGGTACTAGGTACCAATCAACAGTTGCTGAGTGGGCCAAACTGATCAATGCCCCTGAAGAGCAAGAGGATGACATAAATGTATATACCAAGAAGAAGAAGGATCATAACTCCATGGCTAATATGTATAAGGAAATTCCTGACAAAGCCTTGGAAACTCACAAGATGGGCTCTGTCTACTATTTGTTGTCTAGTTTGACCACAATCAACACTATCTTGAGGCATACATTGTTGCCCAAGTCTGGAGATCATAGAATGATCAGAGGCCATTCTATTAACTTGCTGCAGTTGTTTGATGTTCCCCAAAGGTTCAAAGTGATGAGCCTGATTGTTGAAACAATCAAGAGGACAATTGCAGATCAAAAGAGGTCATGTGGGTATGCTCCACACATCCAAATGCTCATCAACTCCAACATGGGCACATGCACATATCTTTTGGACAAGGAACATATTCTCTTGAGGCCTTATTTTGCGGACAATACAGTTGTCATGAATGCTGAAGATCCCACATTTGCTGAGGCTCAAGAGAAGAGAGAGAAAGCAAAGGCTGAGAAAGCTGCAAAGATGCCAAGTATTGAAGAAGCATCTCAAGTGTTTCTCAAAACTAAGAAAGATCAACTTGGATATCTGATTCAAGCCACCTTGAGGATTGAGAAGGGTTTGGCCACCCTGACTCAGAACCAAGAGAGCCTGGAAAGGATCATTGAGACTAAATTTTATGATCTTGATCTGAAGGTGACAGAGGTGAAGACAACAGTTGAACAACTCTAGGAAGAAGCTGAGGAGAGGAAAGGGCAGGCTACCACAGATGCCTTTTAGAGAGTGCCAAGAGGGCAGAGATCTGCTGCAGTGCCCATGGCTGACACAAGAGCAACTACATCAGCACCTGCAGCCACAGCATCCGTGCCACGTCCAGTTGCCACTCCACCAGCTCCAACAACTTCAACATATGCATTCATCGTTGGAGTCCTATCAACGCCTCCTCCCGAAGATCAAGCCTAGAGAGACGCATAGCACTATGCATTTTCAAGCTTTTTGGTAACTTGTTTCCAAAGGGGGATAACGCGTATAGATCATAGGCTTCGAGGGAGAGAGAGAGCTTTTCTTCTTTTTGCCTTCTTTGCTATTTGGTTGATATTTATTTGTGTGGTTGCTTGATACTTTATGTCTATGTGTGTGATATACTTGTATGATCATGTGTTTGATCATATCATACATTAATGCTTGTGATTGAATGATGTTATCTCTTATCTCTCTTATATGATCATTCACTTTACCTTGGTGATGAGTGCATATTTTACTTTCTATCACTTTGAGCGCTCCACCAAGATGTATGTGACATGGAAGAGTAACCCATGATCCTAATAGATGGTGCATTTGCATTCACAAGCAAATTTTAAATTATGCACAAATTTAGGGGGAGCTCTTGGTTATCACATACTTCTCAAATCAACGATGTATTTCGATCTTATTATCATTTGTCGAAGCTTTGATCTATATGTTGTCATCAATTACCAAAAAGGGGGAGATTGAAAGTGCAACTATCCCTGGGTGGTTTTGGTAATTCCTAACAACATATAGCTCTTCGAACTAATGCTCTTTCAAGATGATCGTTTCAGAAAGTTCAATGATTGGCATGGCATGGACTAGGAATGTGAACCCCTCAAAATGCTAAGACACATATTGGCTCAAGCTCAAGACTCCACCTTTTTCATTTTAGTGATCCAAGATCACATTGAGTCCATTTGAAAAGCCAATACTATTAAAAGGGGATGAGGTATTGCTTAATGGATTGCTTGCTCAAAATGCTTAGTGATATGCTCCAAAAGCCCTCAACCACATTCTCATATCCACATATGTCCCAAACCAAAAGTCAAACTCGGCCCCACCGATTTGATCTATCCGGCGCCACCAAGTTCATTTGGCATAGCCATTGCCAGAAACCCTAATCAGTTTGGTCTCACCGATAGGGATCTCGGTCTCACCGAGATGGGATTGCAAACTCTCTGTTTCCCTTCGTAACGTTTCGGTCTAACCGAGATGAGCGATCGGTCCATCGACTTTGCAATGCAAACTCTATGTTTCTTTTTCATAATGTTTCGGTCTCACCAAAATGAGCTATTGGTCCCACCAAGTTTTCCTAACCAACTCTCTATTTGCCTATTACAGAAATCGGTCCCATCGAGTTTATGTGATCGGTCTCACCGAGATTACGTTATGCCCTAACCCTAATGAAATCATTCCCACTGAGTTGACATGTTGGTCCCACCAAAAATCCTAATGTTCACATTTTGAACTAAATCAGTCTGACCAAGTTTCATGATCCAGTCCCACCGAGTTTGGTAAAATGTGTGTAATGGTTAGATTTTGTGTGGACGCTATTTATACCCCTCCACCCACTCTTCATTCGTGGAGAGAGCGTGCCTACACTTCTACCATTCATTTTCTGACAGAGAACCACCTACTCATGTGTTAAGACCAAGATATTCCAATCCAACCACAAGAATCTTGATATCTAGCCTTCCCTAAGTTGCTTTCCACTCAAATCATTGTTCCACCAAATCCAAATTAGTGAGAGAGAGTTGAGTGTTGGGGAGACTATCATCTGAAGCACAAGAGCAAGGAGTTCATCATCAACACACCATCTATTACCTTTTGGAGAGTTGTGTCTCCTAGATTGGTTAGGTGTCACTTGGGAGCCTCCGTCAAGATTGCGGAGTTGAACCAAGGAGTTTGTAAGGGCAAGGAGATCGCCTACTTCGTGAAGATCTACCCACGTGAGGCAAGTCCTTCTTGGGCGATGGCCATGGTGGGATAGACAAGGTTGCTTCTTCGTGGACCCTTCGTGGGTGGAGCCCTCCGTGGACTCGCGCAACTGTTACCCTTCGTGGGTTGAAGTCTCCATCAACGTGGATGTAGGATAGCACCACCTATCGGAAGCACGCCAAGAATCTCGGTGTCTACATTGCGTTTGCTCCCTCTAAACTCCTCCCTTTACCTTCATGTGCAATGATTTACATTCCGCTGCTATACAGTTATACTTGCATGTGTAGGTTGATTGCTTGACTTGTCCTAAGTTGCTAAAAATCTGCCAAGACTTAAAATTGGGAAAAGGCTACATTTTTATTTGGTCAAGTAGTCTAATCACCCCCTCTAGACATACTTTCGATGCTACATAAACAATTAATAAGGGAAGAGAAGATTCACATGCAAATACACTATCATGGACATCTTTTATGATTGTGAGCCCCCATCAAAATATTATATACCAAAATTGTTGACGTTGGACAAGGAAGACAACGTAATGATTTATGTTTGTTCATATTAACATAGAAGTTATATTGTCATAGATCCTTTAACATGTGGTGCTTGCTCAGTATCTTTTCTAGCCAAAAATTCTGCACTAAGTAGAGATACTACTAGTGCATCCAAAAACCCTTAAACCCAAATCTTGTTTTGAGAGTCCACCATACCTACCTATGGATTGAGTAAGATCCTTCAAGAAAGTTGTCATCGGTGCAATAAGGCAATAAAAATTGCTTCCAAATGTGTTAGATCATTTAGTGTAAGAGAAAATTGAGCGTTGTACGAACTTGTGATGGCAAAATAATAAAAGCGACAGACTGCATAATAAAGGTTGCTATCACAAGGGGCAATATAACATGACGTTCTTTTGCACTAAGAGATTGAGCATACAACCAAAAAGCGCATGGAAACCTCTGCTTCCCTCTGCGAAAGGCCTATCTTTTACTTTTATGTATTTACATTTATGCAAGAGTCAAAGTATTCTTCCCTATTTCTTTTTATTTTCTCTTTCTGCAAGCATCATGTGGTGAGGAAAGATCTAGGAACATATATCCAGTTGGATATGATGAGCATGATTTATTATTGTTGAGATCACCCTTGAGATGAATACGTTGGGACGCGAAACTATAAGCCCCTATCTTTCTATGTGTCCGATTGAAACTTTTTGCTCATGTGTATGCGGTGAGTGTTAGCAATCATAGAAGACTATATGATGGTTGAGTATGTAAACTTACCAAAAGGCTCCGATAAGTGACCCTTCCTGAAAAGATGATGAATTTTAGCTGCAAAGTTGATTGAGAACATAGTTTGTTGGTTTCAATAGAGTCTATGCTTTATACTTCGATGTTGTGATGAATTGTTACTTGTTCATGAGAAGTTATATGATGAAAGTTCTGTGATAAAGCTTTATGATAAAGTTTGTTGTTGTTATAATAATATACATGATGCTTCTATGTCCGTATTTTCTTTTTATCGACACCTCTCTCTCTCTTGGCATGTGGACATGTTTTTCAATTTTGATTTTCGCTTGAGGACAAGCGAGGTCAAAGCTTGGGGGAGTTGCTGAAGGAAATATGCCCTAGAGGCAGACTAAGGCATAGCCTAGTGGTGGGAAGGGGTTGATGCCTTCCCACCCACCCAGGTTCAAGGCATGGTACTTGCAAGTTGGGTTTGTTGCACCAATTATACTGTAGGGGGTTCCCCTACAGTCTTTCTGTCACAAAATAAAGTTATTATTTATTTCCTTGTATCATGATAAATGTTTATTATTCATGCTAGAATTGTATTAACCGGAAACATAATACATGTGTGAATACATAAACAAACAGAGTGTCACTAGTATGCCTCTACTTGACTAGCTCGTTAATCAAAGATGGTTATGTTTCCTAACCATAGACATGAGTTGTTATTTGGTTAACGGGATCACATCATTAGGAGAATGATGTGATTGACTTGACCCATTCCATTAGCTTAGCACTTGATCGTTTAGTTTGTTTCTATTGCTTTCTTCATAACTTATATATGTTCCTATGACTATGAGATTATGCAAATCCCGTTTACCGGAGGAACACTTTGTGTGCTACCAAACGTCACAACGTAACTGGGTGATTATAAAGGTGCTCTACAGGTGTCTCCAAAGGTATTTGTTGGGTTGGCGTATTTCGAGATTAGGATTTGTCACTCCGATTGTCGGAGAGGTATATCTGGGCCCTCTCGGTAATGCACATCACTCAAGCCTTGCAAGCATTGCAACTAATAAGTTAGTTGCCGGATGATGTATTACAGAACGAGTAAAGAGACTTGCCGGTAAAGAGATTGAACTAGGTATTGAGATACCGACGATCGAATCTCGGGCAAGTAACATACGGATGACAAAGGGAACAACGTATATTGTTATGCGGTCTGACCGATAAAGATCTTCGTAGAATATGTAGGAGCCAATATGAGCATCCAGGTTCCGCTATTGGTTATTGAACGGAGACGTGTCTCAGTCATGTCTACATATTTCTCGGACCCATAGGGTCCGCACGCTTAAAGTTCGGTGACGATTGTAATTAGGGTTTTTGTGTTTTGATGTACCGAAGGTTGTTTGGTGTCCCGGATGTGATCACGGACATGACGTGGAGTCTCAAAATGGTCGAGACATAAAGATTGATATATTGGAAGCCTATGTTTGGATATCGGAGATGTTCCGGGTGAAATTGGGATTTTACCGGAGTACTGTGGGGTTACCGGAACCCCCCGGGGGTTATTGGGACTACATGGGCCCTAAGGGAGAAGAGGAGGGCCGGCCAGGGAAGGCTGCGCGCCCCCTCCCCCCTTAGTCCGAATAGGACAAGGAAGGGGGGCCTTTCCTCTTTCTCCCTTCCCCCTTACTTTTCCAACAAGGCAAGAGGGGGGAGTCCTACTCCCGGTGGGAGTAGGACTCCTCCAGGCGCACCCCTTGGGCCGGCCGCACCTCCGCCTCTCCCTCCTTTATTTATGGGGGCAAGGGGGCACCCCATGACACACAAGTTGATCTTCGTGATCATTCCTTAGCCGTGTGCGGTGCCCCCTTCTACCATATTCCACCTCGGTCATATCTTAGCGGTGCTTATGCGAAGCCCTGCGTTGGTAGAACATCATCACCGTCATCACGCCGTCGTGCTGACGAAACTCACCCTCAACACTTTGCTGGATCGGAGCTCGAGGGACATCGCCGATTTGAACGTGTGTAGAACTCAGAGGTGCCCTACGTTCGGTACTTGGATCGGTCGGATCGGGAAGACGTACGACTACTTCCTCTACATTGTGTCAACGCTTCTGTTGCCGGTCTACGAGGGTACGTAGACAACACTCTCCCCTCTCGTTGCTATGCATCACCATGATCTTGCGTGTGCGTAGGATTTTTTTTTTTGAAATTACTATGTTCCCCAATAGTTGATACATCCATTTTGCATCATGTTTTCCTACTATTATTTATAATGTTTTTATGCATAATAATGCTTTTTGGAGTATTTCTAATGCCTTTTCTCTCATAATGTGCAAGGTTTAAACAAAGAGGGAGAATGCCGGCAGCTGGAATTCTGGACCTGGAAAAGCTACATCAGAATTACCTATTCTGCACATCTCCAAATGAGCGGAAAATTTGCGGAGAATTATTTTGCAATATATAAAATACTGGAGCAAATAACTATCGAAGGAAGCCCACTAGGTGGGCACAACCCACCTGGACGCGCCCTGGTGGGTTGTGCCCTCCTCGGCCCACCTACAGTGCCCCTCTTCTGGCATATAAGTCATTTTGACCTAGAAAAATAAATAAGGAGAGGACTTTCGGGACAAAGGCCACCGTCTTGAGCGGAACTTGGCCAGGAGCAATTTTGCCCTCCGGTGGAGCGATTCCGCCGGGGGAACTTCCCTCCCGGAGGGGGAAATCATCGTCATCATCATCACCAAAAACTCTCCCATGTTGGGGAGGGCATTCTCCATCAACATCTTCAACAACACCATCTCATCTCAAACCCGAGTTCATCTCTTGTGTTCAATCTTTGTACCGGAACCTTAGGTTGGTGCTTGTGGGTGACTAGTAGTATTGATTAGATCTTGTAGTTGATTACTATATGGTTTATTTGGTGGAAGATCATATGTTTAGATCCATTATGATATTTAATACCCCTCTGATCTTGAGCATGATTATCATTTGTGAGTAGTTACCTTTGTTCCTGAGGTCACGGGAGAAATATTGTTGCAAGTAATCATGTGAACTTGATATGTGTTTGATATTTTGATGATATGTATGTTGTGATTACGTTAGTGGTGTCATGTGAACATCGACTACATGACACTTCACCATATTTGGGCCTAAGGGAATGTCTTGTCGAGTAGTTATTAGATCATGGGTTGCTAAAGTGACAGAAGCTTAAACCCTAGTTTATGCGCTACTTCATAAGGGACCGATTTGGATCCAAAAGTTTAATGCTATGATTAGATTTTATCTTACTACTTTTATCGCAGTTCCGGATGCTTGCGAGGGGGTTAATCATAAGTAAGAGGTTTGTTCAAGTAAGAAAAACACCTAAGCACCGGTCCACCCATATATCAAATTATCAAAGTAGTGAACACGAATCAAACCAACATGACAAAAGTGACTAGATGAAATTCCTGTGTACCCTCAAGAATGCTTTGCTTATAATAAGAGACCATTTTGGCCTGTCCTTTGCCTCCAAAGGATTGGGCTACCTTGCTGCACTTTATTTACCGTTATGTAACATCCCAAATTTTCAATTTGGAATGTTATACATTAGGTCATCATGCATATCATATTTTATTTTGCTTTTGGTTTTGATCCTAGAAAATCCTAAGCAACTCAAGGACCTACGGAGAGAGTTGGGTATTTCGTTATTTACATATTTGAACTTTCTCAAATTATGTAAACAGGAACATTTGATTTTATTTATTTTATCATCAATTATTTCTATTACAAAAATATGAGAGAGGGAATAAAATGACTTTCCCAAAATATAGAAATATTGAGGATTTAATAAAAAAATCAAATAAGTTTTATTTCGGAGTTTTTCGGTATTTTTATTTGAATTTAGGAAAAATGCGCGTTTTTCAAAGTTGTAGTTTGGGCCCAGATAAATGTTCACTTTATCGGGCTTGATTTTAGGAACCCGGCAAAATTTATTTCGTGATTTTTGGAGTCCGTTTAGTATTTCTTTTTATTTTTCTTCCGAGCGGAATTAAAAAAAACGCGAACCGACTACGGGCCGTATTCGGCCTGGACTCCGCCGGCCTAGGCTATATAAGCCGCCGCCCCGGGCGAGAGAGAGCCCAGCCGCCGAACCCTAGAGCCCAGCTGCCGAACCCTAGGGCCCAGCCGCCTCTAGCCGCCGCCGCCCGCCGCCGCCGCCGCCGGAGCCGCGCGTCCTTCGAGGTTCGCCGCTGTCTCGTTTTCTGTGCTGATTAAAAAAAATTATGTTCGTCGTTGTTCTTTTTCGTCGGATTTTCCGCGGTTATTTTCTGATCGCGATTTCTGATCCGATTTTCGTTTTAGTATAACTTTTCGCTCGTTTATCGGAATCAGGCGATTCAAGCGCCTGGAGTTTCGTCTCGAAACCCTCTTTCCGAATAATCAACTTAAACAAGTTTTTGCTACTGTAAAATTTGCCCTAGATCCAGATTACTAGAACGAAGTTGTTTTCTTTCGCTGTTTGTTTTCTTTCGCTTCGTTCGATTTGATTCTTTTTGCAAACCAGGGTTCTTAAGTTGAACTTTCTGGTTAGATCTTCTACTTGAGTTTTACCTGTGCATTAGATGAGTACTTATTGTATGCTTGTTGTTTGTCTGCGATAGAATACCCAGAGTGCGCCGCCTGTTACTTTGAATCTCTAGGTTTCGCGGATCATCAGCAAGGCAAGTAACACTTTGATCATACCTTTTCTACAACCCAGTTTTATTGCATTAGATCAATCCTCACACATTGCATGATTAGGATCTAATTAAATTGTGGGATGGGATGTAGATGAGGTAGTACCTATTACCTATTATTATCAAACCTTTGGGAGTTACTTCTACGTTTGCTTATTATGCCATGCTATGCTAGTAGACGTGGATTGGGTGAGTGAAATCCATGATAGATGTGAGATTGATAATTAAGGGTTTATCTAAGGTGGCAACCTAACACACATCTGGGTGGATTGAGGCACCTGGGGTTACCAGGACTTGCCTGTTTTCTTGGACCGCCACCCAGGCTCAAAGGGATCATGAGATTATTCATACTAGAAACTTCCGTGTGCAGCCACAAGCCATTATGGGCTCTGCCATAGTTGAGTAAGTTGTGCGAACTCTTATAGTGGTAGACTAGCAGATGTAGGGGAAAGTAGGTGTACCGGTCTACCCGTCGTAAGGTGCTAGCGCTTCTGAAAGACTGTGTCTCGGTCATCCGTTTCTCAAACACCATGTAGTGCGAGAAATCAAACGGAGGCGATCGAGTCTTGTGGGGAAAAGTACGCAAACCTCTGCAGAGTGTAACAAACTAATCATGATTAGCCGTGTCCCCCGGTTATGGACATCTTGAGTATCTAGTACCTGGATTATCATGTGAATCTCAACATGTTACCCTAAATTAATTTTGTGGGATTTTAATGATGTTACTTAATTGGGATTGAGGATGCTGTCAACCATTCTCAATGTTTCACAACCACCATGATAGTAATTAAATCTATTCCTTTTGCAGTAGGGAAAAATTGGCTTTACGCAAAAACTGTAACCATAGAGCTTTCCACCAGCCAAATATGCATATAGTATAGTTGTTGCATTCCATTACTCTCTATGTGTTATCTTGCCAGCATATTCCATGTGCTGACCCATTTCGGGCTGCAACGTTAATGTTGCAGACTTTTCAGACGACGATTGAGGATTTTTAGGTCGTGGTCCTATACTCAGTGATGCCGTTGGAGTTGATGGACTCACTTATCTTCCAAGCCTTCCGCTGTTATCGTTATTAGATGGCCTTAAGCCATATCTATTGTAATAAGTTCTCTTTTGAGACACTCGATGTAATAAGTGTGTGATTGCTACTCTGCTATAAATCCTCCGAGTACTGTGTGGTGTCAGCATTACTGATCCAAGGATGACACCGGAGCACAGAGATCAGACTGTTTGAGGTCTGGTCGCTACACGTTACCATTATTTGCTCGTTACAAACTATCTTGTTATCAAACTACTCGTTACTTATAATTTCAGTGCTTGCAGAGATTACCTTGCTGAAAACCACTTGTCCTTTCCTTATGCTCCTCGTTAGGTTTGACACTCTTACTTATCAAAAGGACTATGATTGATGCCCTATACTTGTGGGTCCTCACGTAGCCACTAGCCTCCCTCTCTCTCTCTCTACATCTCCTCTCCAACACGTGCTTAGTGAAGCCCTATCGGATTTCCGTTGCCACCATCACCACCACGCTGTCATCTGACCTAGATACCATCTACCTCTGCACCCTCGCTTGCTGGATCAAGAAGGAGGAGACGTCACCGAGCCGTATGTGTGCACATCTTGGAGGTGTCACTCGTGCGGTGATAGATCGGATTGGATCGCGATGCGAGTACGACTACGTCAACCACAATCATTTGATCATTAACGCTTTTGTTGTTTCTCTTATTATAAGCAAAGCGAGTACGACTACGTCAACCACCATCATTAAGCATCTCCATAGATTAGATCTCTAGTGTTTCGTAGGAATTTTTTGTTTTTCAGACAACGTCCCCCATCAGTGTGTCGCTACCTGCTTCCTCCCGTACAACGGTGGCGGCTAGTCCGACAGCACGCGGAGAGGCTAGGTGATAGTTGGCGGCAAGATATGAGAGGTAGGAAAGATGCAGCTGGTGCCAAAAAACGAGAAGGAAAAATATGTGTGGATGTGCCACAAGGAGATGAGAGCATCACCAACGGTTCCCTATTCTCGTAAATATTTTCGATTTAGTGGGAGTTGGGCCAAAAATGGTGCCCAACACTCCCCGTAAAAGCGAAATATTTTTAGGGGACCCCGTATAATCAGCCCAACTACCCCTCCATCTCGGGGAGATGACCCTTGTCATATAATTGTTATGTCAGCACATCGCGGAGGAGTTCACCACACTGCCACCAATACCCCCCGCGCCCCCGCATCACCGATGAATATTGTGCTGCCACCATCCTCGTCGCTGCTGATGTGGCACTACTATCGTAATCAACCACCACCACACCGCCACCATCCTCGCAACCGCGGCGGCTCGCCACCGGCGGCCGCCAACTTTGACTCCCCCAATTTGACCGTACACTAATCATACACGCAAATGTGTACGATCAAGATCAAGGAATCACGGGAAGATATCACAACACAACTCTAAACACAAAATAAAATAATACAAGCTTTATATTACAAGCCAGGGGCCTCGAGGGCTCGAATACATCAGCTCAAATACACAAGAGTCAGCGGAAGCAACAATATCTGAGTACAGACATAAGTTAGACAAGCCTGCCTTAAGAAGGCTAGCACAAAAGCAACAACGATCGAAAAGGCAAGGCCTCCTGCCTGGGAGCCTCCTAACTACTCCGGGTCGTCAGCGACTGTCACGTAGTAGTAGGAACCCTTGGGGTAGTAGTAGTCATCAGTGGTGTCGTCTGGCTCCTGGGATCCGTCATCTGGTTGCAACAATCGAGTATGGGGGAAAAGAGGTAGCAAAGCAGCCGTGAGTACTCATCCAAAGTACTCGTAAGACTTACATCAGATCTAAACTAAGTATGCATTGGTATCAAATGAAAGAGTTGTATCTGTGGACAGTACTGCAGAATGCCAGAAGAGAAGGGGAAAACCTAGCCTATCGAAGACTAGCATCTTCAAGCAGCTCCAAGCATCTTGCAGCATTCAGAAGAGATAAAAGTGGCATACTATAATATTAGTAAGTATGTTGTAACATTGCCCAGAGATTACTTCCTCGACTCCCTGCGAGGAAACAATCCCAGGGCCATCATTTCCATTAAGTGCCTCAGCATCAAGTTCTAGTTGTATCAACTGGGATACAACTCTGAGCGTCTGTTACCGTAGGACAGGCTATCGATAGATGTTTTCTTCCCTGCAGGGGTGCACCAACTTACCCACCATGCTCGATTAACTCCAGCCGGACACACCATCAGGTCATGACCGACCTCGTCCAATCAACACACCGTAGTCCTACCTAGGCTCAACAGAGAGGCCAGCACGCCGGTCTTCATCCTAAAGGTGAATGGGTCATGGGCCAATCACCCTTTGCAATCCTGCACATTGCGAGGGCGGCCGGTGAGCAAACCTGGCAACCACCTTAAAAAGGCAGGTGCTTACGCAGTCCAACCCGACACGCGTCGCTCCATTGCTGACGTCAGTGAGCTACCGACTGATAGATACGATGCAGAGTGCCCATACTTATTCCCGCATGGTGGTCAGTGCGAAAAGGTCATAGGCCTACTCGGATCAAATATCCAAACCGTTAGTGCGTTGGTAGTGTGGTCACGAGCAGAGACTCACGAAAGATGTGACCCCGTCTCCCCGTCTCAAGTACTTGCGACAAGGGCTAACAATGCCTGACCATGCCTCGTGTTCAACTCTCGGGTACCCGCCAGGTCAACCCGTCTCCACATCACTCGCGGATACCCATCAGGGTCGACCCGCCTTTCCAAGTAACAGTTGTAAAGTCATAGTAACCATAGTAATTGTGTGTCTACCACCAAGGGAAACCCCGAGGAACCACCCTCGGTGGGTTCCACTTGATGTAATCATCAAGGTGAACATAAGAGGAACCACCCTCGAGGTTCACACTTGAGGGGGTTGCACGACAGAGTCGTATCGGAAGTGGTTAAGGAGGAAATCACCCTCGATGACCACGACCGAATAGCTACACTACAGAGATTTCATCAGGAGTGATGTATGAGGTGTCACCCTCGGCACTTGATAGTAACTCTGTAGAGTCGTTCAACTAGGGGGGTGATGTGCGGTGTTGGGGCCTGGACATCGATCACGTTGATCGAGTCATTGAACATAAAGCGGGGCAACTAGGACAAGGTGGGGGTCACTGATGGATCTCTAACCAACCTATACTAAGCAGTTTAAAATAAGCAGGAAAGGTTTGAAAGCAGGTAACAAAAACAGGCTATGCATCAGAGTAGGATCATACAGAAAGTAGTAGCAGTTCTAATGCAAGCATGAGAGGGAAAGAAATGGGCGATATCGGAATGCTCAAGTGGGTTTGCTTGCCTGGAAGCTCTGTTGAAAAGGAAGAAGTGTTGTCATCGACGTAGTCGATCACAAGGGCATCAGCATCGGTCTCGGGGTCTATCGGAGAGAAGAGGGGGGAGAAACAGTAAATACAGAGCAAATAGGGGCATAACAGAACAACAGGCAGAGCTAGATGTGATCTAACGCGGTACTACACGATACCGGTGAAGGGGGAGAACATCTGGGAATGTTTCCCTAGAGTTAGGCATTTTCGGACAAACGAACCGGAGGGAGAAGGTTGCATGTTCGGTATGCTAGGGATGAGTGGCACACGAACGGGCTGCGTATTCGGATTCGTCTCGTCGTTCTGAGCAACTTTCATGTAGAAAACTTTTTCATTGGAGTTACGGATTAATTTCTATGAATTTTCGAAGTTTTAACTCATTTATGAAATTAACAGAATTGATTTAAAAAGTAAAAGAAATTACTGTGTCAGCATGACATCAGCATAATGTCATCAGTCAACAATCTGTTTGACTGGTCAAACTAGCACTTGGGTCCTGGTTGTCATTGACTAACACTAATTAATAGTTTAATTATTTAATAAGTTAATTAGGTTAATTAACAGGATTAATTAAGTTAATTAATTTTAATATTAATTATTTTATTAGTTCTTTTTGTTTTGGAAAAGGGGTGTGTGGGGCCTTATTGTCAGAGGCCCAAGGGGCGTAACGGGGCAAGTGGCCTAACTGGCGCGCATGCGGGCGCCAGCCTGCCTGGGCGCACGCCCAGGGGCACAGTAGCGGTCGCAGCAGGGGCGGTCGGCGCCACCCCGACGGGCAGGGGTCGCGGGCGGGGCCTGGGAGGACGGCCGCCGGCGCGGGGCGACGGCCGCAGCCAGTGGTGAGCGCGCACGCGGCACGATGGCCGGCCATGGCGCGGTCAACGCGATGAGTGGGTCGATGAGGGGGCATGCGGGCGTGCATGGGGCGAGAGGCGGTGCTCGGCAGCGGGCCAACGGGCCGCCGCCGGCGAGCACAGCGGCTGCAGGAGGTGCAGCGCGGGTGGCACTGGGCACGGGCGAGCGAGGTGGCAAGGCCGCGGCGAGGCAGTGCGGGGCGGCACCGGAGCATGGACGCGAGCGGGCGAGGCCGGGAGCGCGTCGAGCAGTCGTACGGGGCGGCGTCGGCGTGGACAGCGTAGGGGAAGGGGTACGGGAAGATTGGGTCATACCCCCGTTGCAGGGGTTCGTTGGCGAGGCGCGGGGAAGTTTCGTCGGGGAAGGGACGAGGAAGCGGTCCGGTGTCGTCGGGGCTCCACGCAGCAGCGGGGTCGGGCGGTGGCGTTGTCAGGGCGCCAAAGTGAGGTGCCCAGATAGGGAGGGGGAGGAGGTGAGGAGTACGGCGGCGGGGCCGCACCGGGGTGGGCGCCGGTGGCGCGGTCGACGGTGTTCGCTGCCGCCGATCTAGATCGGGGGAGGGGGAGATGGAGTGAGAGACGTCGGGGATCGAGGTGAGTGGGGGGTAGCAGTTAGAGTTTCTGTCGGGGGGATAAGGTGGGAGCAGGGTGGGTCGACTAGGCGACGGTGCGGGCCGGCCTGGTGACCTAGTGGCCAGCTGGGTAGGTTGGCCCAATGGGGGGGTGTAGCGACCCGACCTCAGATGGTCAAGTCTCTGTGCTTCAGTGTCATCCTTGGATCGGTAATGCTGACACACATAGTACTCGAGGATTTATAACAGAGTAGCAATCACACACTTATTACATCGAAAAGTCTCCAAAGAGAACTTATTACAATAATATGGCTTAAGGCCATCTAATGCGATAACAGCGGAAGGCTTGAAAAATAAGGTGAGTCCATCTACTCCAAATCCATAGCTGAGCTGCACGGCAACGACCTAACGAACCTTACTCCTCGTTTGAAAAGTCTGCAACATAATATGTTGCAGCCCGAAAACGGGCCAGCACATGGAATATGCTGGTAATGTAACACAGTAGAGCAGAAATAGAATAATGCTATCACTACATGCATATATGGCTGGTGGAAAGCTCTATGGTTAAAGTTTTGCGAAAAGCCAATTTTTTCCTACAACAATGGAATAGATTTTAATTTAACTATCATGGTGGTTGAAACATCATTGAGAAGGTACCCCCAACTCAATCCCAATTAAAGTGATTAACAACCCAACAATATTAATTAAACATGGTGAGATACATGTGATAACCCAAGTACTAGATACTCAAGAATTGTCCATAACCGGGGACACGGCTAACCATGATTAGATTGTACACTCTGCAGAGGTTTGCGCACTTTTCCCCACAAGACTATGCTAGAGCCCATAATAGCTTGTGGCGGCACACGGAAGTTTCTAGCATGAATCATCTCAGTTCCCTTTGAGCCTGGGTGGCGGTCCATAGGAAGATCACACGGGTACCCCGGGATTTCCAAAAAAAATACAGACAACACTGGGTTCCCCAGGTGCCTCAATCCACCCAGTTGTTTGATTAAGTTGCCACCTTAAGTTGAACCATTAATTAACAATCTCACATCTGACATGAATTTCACTCAAACCCAAACCACGTCTACGAGCATAGCATAGCAATATAAGCAATACATAGAAGTAACTCCCAAGGGTTTGAATATAATAGGGCAATAGGTTCTACCTCAGCAACTACTTCCCAACCCACAAGTTAATGACATCCTAATCATGCAATGTTTGAGGATTGGAACTAATGCATAAAACTGGGTAATAATGGGATATGATCAAAGTGTTACTTGCCTTGCTGACGATCCGCGAATCCTACAGACTCGTAGTAACATGCTTCGCACTCCGGGAATTCTATCGCAAGCAAACAATAACATACATAAGTAACAAATAATGATGCACAAGAAAAACTCAAATAAAAGAGGTTGACTAGAAAGTTCAACTTAAGAACTCCGGTACGCAAAAATAATCAAATCAAACGAAGCAACGAAAGTCAAACGGCGAAAGGAAACCACTTCGTTTACTAATTTGAACTTAGGTCAAATTTTACAGTAGAGAAAACTTGTTTGAGTTGGTTAAATGGAAAGAGAGTTTCGGGACGAAACTCTAGGCGCTTGAATTGCCTGATTCCGATAAACGAGCGAAAAGATAAACAGAAATTAAGATCGGATCAGAAATCGCGATCGGAAAAATCGCGGAATAAATCCGATAAAAGAAAACTCACGAATAGACTAACGAACGAGCGTTCGTTAGTTGTAACTAATGGGCGAGGAACCATTCGTTAAAACGAACGTTCGGACGAACGTCCGCTAACTAGAAGAACCGAGAAAAAAACCGACAAATCCGAAAAAAACGGATCTAGGGTTTCAAAAAAAACCGAACGGTCTTTATGAAAAAAACCGGCGGCGGGGCGCGGCGGCTACCTCCGGCGAGAGGTTCGGCGAGGCGAGGCAGCGGCAGGCGGCGGCTTGCTGGGCAGCGGCGCTCGGCGGCGGCGACGACAAGCGGCGGCGGCGGCTTGGCGTAGCGCGGGCGGCGGCGGTGGTGGTGTGGTGTTGGGGCGGGGTGGGCGGTGTATATAAAGGGGGGTGGGGCAGCGACTTGGAGGAGGGGGCAAGGCGGGGCGGAGGCGGAGTCCAACTCAGACTCTGGTCCGAGTGGCGGCGGCGGCAGCGCTCGCGCGCGCGCAGGAGGCGGCGGCGGCGGCCTAGAGCGGTGGGCCTTAGGCCCAGTCGGCGCGGGAACCCTTTTTTTTTTAAACTTCGCCGATCGAAATAAAATCGTAGAAAAAAATAAATAAAAACCTAAAAATGCCAAAACAAATTTTCACCGTCTAAATAAAATATTTAGGACAAGTTGAACATTTTCTTCGCCCTAAAATGCAATTTTGAAAACATGCAATTTTTCTAATGCAAATAAAATCCGAATAAAACCAAATAAAATCCAATAAATGATTTTAATATTTTTCCTCCAATATTTCAATTATTTTGGAGAAGTCATATTATCTCCACTCATTTGATTTAATATGAAATATTTTTCGGAGAGAAAAATTATTAAAATCAAAATCCTTGTTTCATTATTTGATAAAAATCAAATATGAAAACCAGAAAATCCCCAACTCTCCGTGGGTCCTTGAGTTGCTTAGGATTTCGACGATTGCGGAATGGAAATGCAATAAATCATGATATGCATGGATGATCTATGTATAACATTCCAAATTGAAAATTTGGGATGTTACAGGGGGTGGCCTTTTTTTGTTTCCTCTTTTATTTAAAACAGAGATAGAAAAAGGACTATTTAGGGTAACCAAAAGAGCTGAGAAAAATGTGGGACTTAGCCTATTAAATAGTTTACATTTTTAGGCAGTGCCACAAAAGTTTGAAGGCTAGAGGAATCCATTTTCATTTTTCACAAATAAGATAGCACTTTAAAATGCTGAAATTGCATTGTAATAATTGCTACAGTCCATCTTAGCGCTTAGGTGATGTTGTTTTCCTTAACAATTAAATGTTATGGAATTTCAGCTAAATGATGAACTATTTTGCAACAACTTTGGTGCAACTCCATATCTCACTTGCAAATTGAATTTCATTTCAAAGTAGAAATTTCAAACGATATTTGAATCGAAGGTGATCAAGCACTGTTTAGCTAAACGATCAACTTTAATCACAGAGGGTTGCTGTAGCATGACACCGGGGGTGTTAAAAATCTCCTCCACTACAAGAAATCTCGTCCCGAGATTTAAGTGGGGAAGTAAAGAGTAACTTTGGGAGAACTGACCCTTATAGGGTTAATTATCTGGTGAACTATCCAGGGAAGGTGGCAGAAGTATCTCTCGAGTTGAAACTTAAGAAAACATCGAGAGCAAAATATGAAGGTACAGTACGAAGATTCAAGCGAATGGACAAACGATCGATACTTGAACAGAGTGTGAGAAGGGGGTTCAGAGTATCGGGAATAGATCATCTCTCGGAGGGTGGCTCGTGACAACACGCAAAGCCAAGAGCAAATGATACTTCGAAATAAAGGATATACAGGAGAGTCAGTTCCGATCCTATGGAACTGTGGGTTATGGGCCCACCATGTGGGTTAAAAGTAGAAAGGGGGCTGAGAGCAAGGCATGTCAGATGATAGAGTGTCTATTTTGTTGCCAACAACGTTGGTACCAAGGGCGAGGGGCGAAGAGAACTATTTTCCTGCTCGTTGAACGAGGCGGACCAATAGGGAAAGTTCTCATCCATCGGTGGTTACCGGAATTCCAACAGCAATAATAACAAGGTCTTACTGAAAAATTGTACACTGAGGTGTTTTCATAAGCAGAGAATAAATTGTGCTTAGGTCATATAGATCACAAGAAAGGTTACTCAAACCAATGGAAGGGAAAAATGATTAATTGATTATTCAAATTAACCATTGGGAAGGAAAATGTGTTTGCACACAAGAACTAGGAGTATACCCTTTCCCAAGGAAAAGCAGAGCACGATATACATGATAGGGTAACAAGTTCAAAAGCATATAGATAAAGGGGCGAGGGAAAACCATGATATTACCCATACAACAGTGTTTTGATAATAGATCAAGAAACATTTAGTATTGCACTTTTAATGTTCTTATTGTTATTCATGGTCATGCTTCGAGGTAGAAATAATTTGGTGTTTCCAGTAAGGGTTGGTCTGAAGATCAAGAGGAATACACAAAGAACAGTTTCAGGAATAGCAAGGAACGTAAGGTATAAACAAACACATGACCAAGTTTGTGTTGGCAAAAGTCAAAGATGTGTCGATGACAACACAAGCCATTGAGGGGGCAAGGATGGTATTTCTCATCATGAATTCGATTGATACCCTGAAAGAGCATCAGAATGTTGATGATGATCACGACACATTTGTCAAGAGATTTCATGAAGATGTAATCGATCGTCGATGACATCAAGTCAAAGGAATGATGAAGCGAAAGGTTATTGGAACCACGGATACAAGACAACCTCGAAATCAAGCCTGTTGTTTGAGGTGAAATGATAAGATGAAGAAGATCGATGTAAGCTTCGCTCGTCATCGGAATTTGCTCCGGGCATAAGGACCAGGTAGCACAGTTAAAATTTGGCACGATAAAAATATAACCGATCAGGCTAGGAATGATGTGATGGAGTATCATTCCAATGAGAATTCACAAGAGGTAGTGCAATGACACAATATCCTTGAGATAGCAGGGGGCAATACTCGAGGTAGATCAAAATAGAGGTCGGACAGATGAAATGATCTGCAGAAGACAAGTATTTTAACTAGTCCGGGAAATGGAATCAAGGAGAAAATATGGTCAGAACCACGATTGCAAAGAATCAATTTAAAGATGCAAGATGAGCTTATACCAAGGGAACATTTGATTATAAGAGAAGCTTCCATGATAAGATCTACATCGTGTCTATGGGCATGAACACAAAGTTCAAGGTCGACTCCCACTTATTTAATGCATAACCTCTCATTTACTTCCCGCCTTTGACGAAGTTGTAGTGTAGCAATTTTTATCTGGCGTAACACCAGTAGAGTATGACCCATAGAAATTTCCAGGTTCACACAAATTAGGGAAAGCATTAGTTCAACCCGTTGGGGCATCTTAGGAACATTTGCAAAAACTTTAGAGGTAATTAACTCAAGCTCGGAAGCAGAGCATGGTTGACAAAGCAGAGAATACAATTTACCAAAGGCAATATGTATCAGGGAAAGAGCGCACAAATTTTTGAATATGAAGGAAACTGTCGGATAATAATCCAACAAAGGATTCGATGGTCCTCAATGGATCTGATTTGAGTATCAGTCCTCAATCAAAAGAAGGAAAGAATGCAAAGGCATTGGATTATAGAAACATCTGAATAATTCGATGCTTAATGCAAGAAATTATGATTGCCAATTTAGAAGATCAGAAGCAGACACTCTGATCAAAAGACAAGTAAGTTGACGTCTGAGCCAGAAAGATCATTTAAAAGGATCAACTGATGATTGCGCACATTCGCTCACATGTTGAAACAATAGGAACAAAATGACGGTGTCAAGTGATACTAATGAATATTGGTAGACATATAAGAAGCATCCATAATGTAAGCAGACAGTAATTGTCGAGCAATAGTTTGAAGAGGATTGTCCGAAGATCGAATAGTATTTCAAAGAATCTTATGAAGCATACAGACAACTGGGGATGCACGGATACTCGATAAGTGCGAGGAATTATCCGTAGGGGTATTCATGTGGTAGAGAACTGCAAGGCAGTAAGCTCAAAGGATTCTTGGGGCAACGGTGAGTGTAAGTGCATCTAGTGCCACCCCTAGATGGTTTGGGAGTATTGATGACAAACCTAGTTGAGGGACTAATGTGTTTGTGAGAATTGCAGGATAACACAGGTAGAAGTCCCTCATTGATTCGGTTTTCCCACCAGAGATGACCCTTAAAAATGTAAGAAGACATTGAAGACAAAGGTGGTATGTGAAGACATTCACATTGAAGACTATGACAAGAGAAGACATCGCATGAAGACTATGGAGCGCGAAGACTTAGTTCTTTCATCATTCCTTTTCTTCTTTGTTGAGTCATAGGAACCACCATACTGTTAAGTGGGGTCCAAGAGAACTAGTCAGAATGACTGAAGTGATGCTTAACCAAAATCCTATGTATTCGAGTGAAGACTATGAGAGCAAATCTTGTCCAGAGTTGGATAAGTCATCTTTGCTTGTAGTCCATGTAAAGTTGCCGTGTGTGTTTGAAATCTGACCGTTGGAACACGTGTTAGTTCCTTAGTGACCCAGGGTCATTTCGGACAAATCAGGTCGGGTTGCCTTGTGGCTATAAATAGCCCACCCCCTACAACCATAAAGGGTTGGCTGCTCAGAGTTAGAGTACGGCTTTTGTCGTTTGAGAGAAACCCACCTCGAAGCCTTTGAGAGAGAATTCCTTGCGAGTATAAAGCCCTAAACACCCAGAGCCAAAGAGTGTTAGGCATCACTTAAGTCTTCCTGTCTGTGTGATCTGAAGACTTATTACACTTGAGGACTGTGAATCCTCCAGCCGGTTAGGCGTCACGTTCTGAGCATCCAAGAGTCATTGTGGATCGCCAGTGAATGAAGTCTGTGAAGGTTTGGAAGTCTACCTTGAAGACTTACCAGAGTGATTAGGCGAGGACTGGGTGTCCTTAGCTCAAGGGGAATAAGGTGAAGACGAGGTCTTCTGAGTTGAATCTCAGCCTCCCTAACCAGACGTACAATTGTCACAGCAACTGGAACTGGTCCAACAAATCATTGTCTTCAACGAGTCACTAGTTTCATCCTTCCCTTCCCTTTGCTTACTGTTGGTCCTTGTGAAGTCATTGTATGATTGCATTATCTTTTGTCTTCACTGAGTGACTACTTGTTCTGATTGGCTTCACAATATCTTCCTACCAGATCTTTATTGCCTAGCTGCTATTAGTCATTATGCTTTCACTTCATTGAATACTTGACTATGGTTTGCCTAGTGTAGTCTACCTTCCGCTGTATGGTAATAGGTTTATTTCTATCGTTTGTCTTTGAAACTTCCATGTTTTGAAGACTTTCATAAAAATCGCCTATTCACCCCCCCCCCCTCTAGTCGATCACTAGCACTTTCAATTGGTATCAGAGCAAGGTACTCCCTTGTTCTATGTGATTCGGTTTAACCACCTAGAGTTTTAGCTATGTCGACTGCAGGGATAATTAAGGTCTCCGCTGCTTGCCCCGTCTTCGATGGAACTGAATATGCCTACTGGAAGAATAAGATGCGCATGCATCTTGAAGCCATTGATGTCGACCTATGGTATGTCGTCAAGAATGGCGTTCCCAAGGCCCGTGAAGGTTTCACCGCTGCTGAGGTCAAGAAGTTCGTTCAACTGGACCCCACTGCCAAGAACATCATTTGTGGTCATCTGACCAAAGGACAGTATGGCCGCGTGAGTGCTTTGGAAACATCTAAGCTAGTCTGGGACTGGTTCTCCAAGGTCAATGAAGGCGTCTCAACCCAGAGAGATCAGAGAATCAGTGTCCTTCGCAACCTCTTCAACCGCTTCAAGAGAAATGACAATGAGAGCGTCCAGCTCACGTTTGATCGACTCACTGACATCACAAATGAGCTTCAAGCTCTCGGCGCCACTGAGATCACCAAGCATGAAGTCGTTGAGACATTCCTGAGATCACTTGATAGCTCGTTTGACACCCTAGCCCTGATGATTCAAGAACGTCCTGATTTCAAGACACTCGATCCGTCTGACATACTTGAGAGGCTCAACACACATGAGTTTCAGCTTTCTAAGAAAAGAGACATCTACGGTCCCAACTATGGGCGAACTCGTGCCTTGAAGGCAAAAGCTGTCTCCTCATCTGAAGAAGAATCTGACAGCAGTTCTGATGATCCTGAAGACATTGGAAAGGAGCTTGCTATGCTTGTGAAGAAGTTCCAAAAATTCACCAAGAAGAAAGGCTTCAGAAAGTCTTCACGATCAAGCTCAAGGAATGATGAAGCTTCTGCTCATGACTACAAGAAGAGAACATGCCACAAGTGCAAGAAACCTGGCCACTACATCTCTGAGTGTCCGCAGTGGGACAATGAGAACAAGAAGAAGAAGAAGAGCAAGGAATATGACTCTAATGACAAGAAGAAGAAGAGATACTCAAAGTATTCTTCCAAGTCTTCCTCAAAGTATTCATCACACAAGAAGAGCTCATCTGGCAAGGCACGTGCGTTTGTTGGCAAGGAAATGGATTCAGAGGAGGAGTCGGCTTCTGAGGAGGCGGAGGTGGAGTCTGAGGAGGAGTCCGATTCTGGCGTTGCAAGTCTGGCTACAGCATTCGTTGCCAAGTCCATGTTCAACACCGAAGACAATGACTTCATCACCGACACCGATGCAAATGACAAGGACT
Organism: Triticum urartu; assembly: GCF_056163025.1. NCBI lineage: Eukaryota > Viridiplantae > Streptophyta > Magnoliopsida > Poales > Poaceae > Triticum > Triticum urartu. Next base: position 432,145,330 of record NC_141879.1, read on the forward strand.
ACTCCGCTCCTACCTACTGCTTCATGGCACGTGGTGCCAAGGTAAACACATGCACTACTCACTATCAAACATCTAGTGAAGATGACTCTGATTGTGGTTCAAAACCCAGCTACAAAACACTTGCTAAAATTGCAACTGAACAACAGAAAGCTATGGAACATATTCAAAAACTGTTAAACAAAAGTGATGATCTGTTAGACGCTAAAATGACTCGATCTCAGTCCTTAATTGAAGACATAAAAAATCTTCACGTTAAGTATGAGGAACTTGAAAGTCGTCATGAAACGCTCTCAACAACTCATGAAAAGCTTTCCTATGATTATCTTCAAAGGAAGCAAGATCTTGAGAAATTGAGAGCGGCTCATGAAGATCTTCAAAAGGAAAACGAGTCACTTCGCGCTGAACAGATCAGTTCCTCTCAAGAAGAATTTGAACCACCATGTCTTAAATGCATCGAGCGTGACAACGCTACTTCTGTTGCTGAGTGTTCTACTGCTGCTACTGTTGCAATATCCTCAATTGTTGATGTGGTAACTAACCCCTCTGCTGAGGATACCACTGCTATTGCTGATGAGAATGCTAGGTTGAAGACATTGCTTGAAACAGGGATGTACAAAAGTCTCAAAGGGCATCAGACACTATGTGATGTCCTCAAAAGGCAGATCCTGAACCGAAACCCTAGGAAAGAGGGTGTTGGGTTCGAAAGGAAAATGAATGCTGATGGCTCTTACTGGAAACCTAAGCAGTACCCCAAAACCACATGGGTTGCTGCAAAGGAACCTTCAGCGGATCCATCCACTCTATCTGGCTTCACTTGTGCTAATCCCATTGTTATTGATGAATCCTTTGATGCAAACTATAAACTGTTTAAGAATCAGAATGGTGAAGTGTTTGCCAGGTATATTGGTACTAACTGCAGGAATGGACCGCCTATGAAGAAGGTCTGGGTGCCGAAAAGGTGTTTGGAGAATCTTCCTGTGAATGTCATCATGACACCGCAGGTGAAGAAGACAAACCACAGACCACAGGCTTCATACAGTCCAAAGGTTTCGTACAGACAGAGAACTCACCTGAGTCGCACTAACGCAAATGTTTTGCAGGGAAACCGTACTCAGGCCTGTGAATATGAGCGCGTTTCATCAAACCGCCATGTTCATAAGACCAAGAACTATTCTACTTATTCTTATGAGTACTATTGTCCACCTGCAAGACTTTTTGCTAGGGCTCCAAAGCCAAAGTTCTCAGATGCTGCACTTAGACTCATTGCTTCGAAGCCACCCTTGAAAATATGGGTGGCTAAGAAAGCTTAACTCTCTTTTGCAGGGAAAGGTCTCCAGCCGAAAACCAAAATCGTTAGACGCTATTGCTGGGGACCTTAAACATCTTATAGGGCGCAAGATCAAATGCCCAAATGGTCTTATTATGTACTTTGTTCCTGAATCGCTTGCTACTCGCCCTATCAGTCCAAATCTCGATCTAAGCTTTCATAATCCACTGGTTCATCAAATGTTTTTGCTTCACAATTCTCTTCGTGAAGCCTATCCCCCTAACTGCACTGTAGGGTACGACACCAGCTACTTCAGAATGGATTATTGATAGTGGGTGTACCAATCACATGACTGGCAAGCGAAGCCTTCTTATGGACTCAACACTACATCCATCTGACAAAAGTCACATCACATTTGCTGACACTGGTAAAAGCAAGGTATTGGGTCTAGGTAGAGTTGCAATCTCAAAGGATCAACACATGGATAAAGTCATGCTTGTTGATTCCCTTGGTTTCAACTTAATGTCTGTTTCAATGCTTTGCGATTTAAACATGATTGTGATGTTTGGAAAGTACCGTTGCCTTGTACTAATGGAATCTGACAAGTCTCTAGTGTTTGAAGGGTATCGGAAAGATGATTTGTACATGGTATATTTCTCAGCAGGACCACTACTTGCCGTATGTCTTCTAGAAAAAGCTTCTGAATGCTGGCTCTGGCATCAGAGGCTAGGGCATGCTGGCATGAGGAACCTCCACACCCTTGCAAGGAAGAAGCATGTCATAGGCATCGAGGGCATCAAGTTCAAGAAGGATCACTTATGCGGTGCCTGTGAAGCAAGAAAGATGACGAGGGCCAAGCATCCCTCGAAGACAATCATGACAACGACTCAACCCTTCGAACTACTCCACATGGATCTTTTCGGTCCCACTCATTACTCAACTCTTACTACTACTGCTTGTCTCTATGTCTTTGTCATTGTTGATGATTATTCAAGATATTTTTGGGTGCATATAATCCTCTACAAGACTGAAGTGCAGGATGTCTTCAGACGCTTCGCCAATCGAGCCATGAACAACTATGGCGTCAAGATCAAGCACATCAGAAGTGATAACGGCACTGAATTCAAGAACACTGGTCTAGACACTTATCTTGATACTTTGGGCATTACACATGAATTCTTAGCTCCGTACACACCACAGCAGAATGGTGTCGCGGAACACAAGAACAGAACACTTATTGAGATGGCCCGGACGATGCTTGATGAATACAAGACTCCAAGAAAGTTCTGGCCTGAAGCCATTGATACTGCATGCCATATCATCAACTGTGTTTATCTTCACAAGCTTCTCAACAAGACATCCTATGAGCTCCTTACTGGCAAGAAGCCAAATGTCAGTTACTTCAGAGTATTTGGTGCCAGGTGCTGGATCAAGGATCCACATCACACTTCAAAATTTGCACCAAAAGCACATGAAGGTTTTATGCTTGGATATGGAAAGGATTCGCACTCCTACAGAGTCTTCAACCTCTTTCATTATAAAGTGTTTGAAACAGTGGATGTGCGGTTCGATGAGACTAACGGCTCACAAAGAGAGCACCTGCCAAATGTGCTAGATGAAGTTCCATCCAGTGAATCAATCAAACTTATGGGAACTGGAGAAATCATACCTTCTGAAGCTCAGCCTGAAGAGGAACTTATCATCTCCGCACCTGATCAACCTGAAGACAATGATCAAACTAAAGACAATGCTCAGCCTGAAGACAATCCTTCTAACGATGACAATGATCAGCAAGAGCAAAATCTTCGTCCTGTACATCCTTGTGTCGCAAATGAAGTACAGATTGAGAGAATAATTGATAGCATCAATGCACCAGGTCCACTCACTCGTTCAAGGGCAACACAGCTAGCAAATTTCTGTGGGCACTTCGCATTTGTCTCAATATCTGAACCCAAGAAAGTTGAAGAAGCCTTCATGGAACCTGAATGGATTCAAGCTATGCAAGAAGCGCTTCAACAGTTTGAGCTGAATAATGTATGGGAACTGGTTAAGCATCCTGATCCTCGCAAGCACAATATAATAGGCACCAAATGGATATATCGCAACAAGCAAGATGAGCATGGTCAAGTTGTCAGAAACAAAGCTCGTCTTGTTGCTCAATGGTACACTCAAGTTGAAGGGATTAACTTCGATGAAACATTTGCTCCTGTGGCTAGACTTGAACCCATACGCATACTGCTGGCCTATGCAAATCATGATAACATTCTTCTGTATCAAATGGATGTGAAGAGCGCTTTTCTCAATGGCAAGATTGATGAAAAAGTGTATGTTGCACAACCGCCTAGCTTTGAAGATCCAAAACATCCTGACATGGTGTACAAGCTCAACAAGGCGCTGTATGGCCTCAAACAAGCCCCTCGGGCTTGGTATGACACCCTCAAATACTTCCTGAAGAGCACAGGCTTCAAATCTGGTTCCCTTGACCCCACTCTCTTCACAAAGATATATGATGGTGAACTGTTTGTGTGCCAAATATATGTGGATGACATTATCTTCGGCTGCACCAATCAGAAATACACAGACGAGTTTGGATATATGATGCAAGAGCAATATCAGATGTCCATGATGGGTGAGCTGAATTTCTTCCTTGGTCTACAAATACGTCAGCAATGCAACGGCATCTTCATATCTCAAGAGAAGTACCTCAAAGATTGCCTGAAGAAATTTGGGATGCAAGACTGCAAAGGCTTCACGACTCCAATGCCAGCCGAACATCATCTGGGTCCCGACGACAATGGTAAAGAGTTCGATCAAAAGGTATACCGCTCCATGATTGGTTCTTTACTTTATCTATGTGCATCTAGGCCAGATATTATGCTTAGTGTTTGCATGTGTGCTTGATTCCAAGCGGCACCAAAGGAATAGCATCACTTAGCTGTGAAGCGAATTCTTCGATATTTGGCTCACACCCCAACATTAGGATTATGGTATCCAAAGGGCTCAGAGTTTGATCTGGTTGGATTCTCGGATGCTGATTATGCTGGTGACAAGGTGGATCGCAAGTCTACATCAGGCACATGTCATTTTCTGGGACGATCACTTGTATGTTGGTCTTCAAAGAAGCAGAACTGTGTATCTCTCTCCACTGCTGAATCTGAATACATTGCTGCTGAATCTTGCTGTGCTCAGCTTCTATGAATGAAGCAAACACTCAAAGATTATGGAATTCATCTGAAGCAAGTGCCACTCTACTGCGACAATGAAAGCGCCATCAAGATTGCCAACAACCCAGTTCAGCACTCGAAGACAAAGCACATTGAAATTCATCATCACTTTCTCAGAGATCATGTTGTGAAGGAAGATATTGATACCATACACGTCAACACTGAAGAGCAATTGGCAGATATCTTCACCAAGCCCTTGGATGAGAAGAGGTTTTGCAAGTTACGGTGTGAGCTAAATATCTTGGAATCCTCAAATGTCCTGTGATCGGGCACACATCCTAACACTTATGCATATTGATGACTTAGATGTGCAACACACGAAGTAAAGTATATCTTCAATCAATGAAGACTTACATTCTAAGTGTGAATACATTAATGTGGAATTTGACTTCAGAGCGCCACGATAATTGCGCGCCGTGTCTGAGTCTAATACTTCCTATACGGTGGGTAACGCCACCACCAAATTTTTCTGTTTGAAGTGTTTCACTCATGGCGTTACGTTTGGTATGTCTTCACATTTGGTTTGGCTTCAATCTCAACTTGTCTTCATGATTATCTTCACTATGTTGATTTGATTGTCTTTCTCATCTCTCTCTCTATATATATACTACTATTCTATCCTCTACAGCACTCACTTATAGCTATGTCTTCTTGTTGAATTTTTTGAACTAAGTGAATGTGATCGGACCCTAACCTATCTATGCTTTCTATCTCAAACTCTATCTCTCCAAATCATATGCATTCTATTGAAACTGTCGAATATCTTCTCTGCGTCCTTGTCAGCAGAAGATAAGAGACAAACATTAAGTCTGTTTTCAATTCTAATTCCTTCACCTGAAACCCGGAGAAGTGGGAACGACCACCCGACAATCCAGGCGTGCGTGGGAACGTGGAACAACCTCCGATGTGTTGCATGATGGCCACGTGTCCTTCAGATGTGAATCGCCAGGGGCACCTGTGTAATAACACTGTGCCATCCCTGTCTCTATAAATACATGCCTCACCACAGTCATTATCCTTTCTTCCACTCTTGCACAAACCCTAGCGCCACTGCTCGCCCTCGACGACGCCGGCAACGAAGCGCTCAGTTGTCGTGACCTCACCGACGCCGTCTTCACGCCGGCCGCGGACATCGTCTTCTCCACCGTCGCCATAGGAGTCCTCCATCGCCAAGTTAGGGCCCGAACGATCGATCTGCTCGGCCTCCTCTCCCACTCCGTCTAGCAGTTCTTCGTGTGGTAAATAAAACTTCTTTTTTACGGCCCCTTTGATTCTATAGATCCATCACTTTCTACCACAAGCAGTTTCTGTTCACACAAGTTAGATCTATTTCATACTGCATCTCATACTATGCATAGTATGTTCACTTATGCTTCACAAAGTAGTTAGATTCCTCACTTGTACTTATTCGTGGATTCGTACAAATCTGGAACCAACTCTCTATCTATGAGTGAATGTCTTCGCACTATGAGGTCAATGTCTTCTAAATTGATTTATCTTCAAAATCTTCTGAGAATGCATATGACCTCTTCCCCTTCCTTCGCACCTTAATGCTGTCATAGGTACATGTCCGTGGGAGAATCCCTTGGTTCTCATAGTCTGCATTCATTTGCAGAATTCTTACAGCATCATATAAATTCTCCCGAAGCCAGTTCCTATTTGACCAGCAAGAGGAAGCCTTTGAAACCTTTGAACGCGTTGAAGCCATTCAGTTTGAAGATCATGGCTACAGAGAAATCAGCAAGGAAGGGTGGCCGACAGCGTCGAGGGGGAACATCAAGAGATCTGCCTGATGACCTCTCAGAGCTGTACAAGACAGACCCAGAAGAGGATTACAATCAACGCAAGACACGAATCCAATGGATTCGAAGGTACTGGGCTGAGCAATGGTTCAAGTACAGGTTTGTGACCCAGGAATATGCAGAGAAGAATGCCATCAAGCGACCATGGGGAGACATCCTATACAGAAATCTTCAACCCAGGTCCAGAGATGAAGCCATTGAACAAGGCTTCTATCCCTGCATGGTCCGTGGACCACAGTATGCAGATGCTGATCCATCGTCATTGCTATGTTGTCGTGACGACAATCTGTTCAAGCGCAACATCCAGTTTGCCAAGAACTCGGCTAAGCAAAACAAGAAGACATTGGCACTAGACTTCAACCCTGGTCCTTCTGCTCCCCGTGCCGATGGCACCCGCGAAGCTGAACCCAATCTTGTTGGGCCCTTCTACAACCTAGAAGGTCTCATCACTCATATCATGGTTCAAGGGACAGCCGTGGATGAGCCTGCAGATGACGCTGAATCTGATGAAGCGCCTGCACCGCCGAAGCCAAAGAAACTAAAGAAGCCTAAAGCTTCAAAGCTTGCTCCTGCACCAAAGGTCTTACATGCGAAGCCACTGGCTACTGCACCTCCTGAAGACAGTGTGCAGTCTGAAGATCTATCACATATCTCCAAGAAGACTGAGATGAGAAAGAGTACTGATCAGGCACTGACTGCTGCTGCTATTCTGCGCAATGACGCCATTGATCTTTCCAGTGATGAAGATCTTGCAGATGACGCTCTTGAGCAACTGATCAAGAGCAAGGAAGAAGCAAAGATCTTCAATGATTTGCCTCTCTTTGATGTGGCAATCCTCCATAACTTCATTGATGAGTGGTTTGACACGCCCAACCTCAGCTTTGAAGATCTGCAACTTCCAATTGGCCTCAGTGTCGCCTTCCATGGCGCCATTGCTTCTGAGCTATCTCTAGCTCAGCGCATCATTGAACTGAAGCAAAAGATCGACTATGAGAAAGCTCAGTTCAAGAAGCACATGGCCAAGCTCAGCGTGCAAGATGTGAAAAACATCAAGATTATGCTGCACGAGCTCAAGGAAGCCTTTCTCAAAAAGCGTGAAGAAGCTCAAGGTTCTCGTGAATGCATGAAGAGCCTGGCTGACAAGTGTGTGCAAGCCTACAATGAGGCTGAGAAGCGCAAGGCTCTTGGTCGTCCTGGCATCGACCCAAGAATGGATGCAAAGAAGAAGAAGCCCTCAACTGACCAATCTGCGCCTTCAAGGCAGGAAGAACCTCGCATAGTCTTCCCAAGCAGCATGACTAGCTCGAAGCCAAAGGTCAGGTCAACCGCTTCAGAACTGAAGAAGACAAGGACTGCCGAGGCTAAAGCCAGAAAAAGGAAAAATCTTGAAGCTTCTGATGTCGCTCCCTCTAAGAAGAAGCACAAAACCAAGAAGGATCGGGCTGCTCCCACAGAGCCCTTAGTTGTTGAACCGTTCTCAATGGTTCGCCCTGTTGGAAATATGCCCTAGAGGTAATAATAAAATGGTTATTATTATATTTCTTTGTTCATGATAATTGTCTATTGTTCATGCTATAATTGTGTTATCCGGAAATCGTAATACATGTGTGAATACATAGACCACAACACGTCCCTAGTGAGCCTCTAGTTGACTAGCTCATTGATCAAAAGATAGTCATGGTTTCCTGACTATGGACATTGGATGTCATTGATAACGGGATCACATCATTAGGAGAATGATGTGATGGACAAGACCCAATCCTAAGCATAGCTCAAAGATTGTGTAGTTCGTTTGTTGTAGCTTTTCCGAATGTCAAGTATCATTTCCTTAGACCATGAGATTGTGCAACTCCCGGGTACCGTAGGAGTGCCTTGGGTGTGCCAAACGTCACAACGTAACTGGGTGACTATAAAGGTACACTACAGGTATCTCCGAAAGTGTCTGTTGGGTTGGCACGAATCGAGACTGGGATTTGTCACTCCGTATGACGGAGAGGTATCTCTGGGCCCACTCGGTAATGCATCATCATAATGAGCTCAATGTGACCAAGTGGTTGATCACAGGATCATGCATTACGGCACGAGTAAAGTGACTTGCCGGTAACGAGATTGAATGAGGTATTGGGATACCGACGATCGAGTCTCGGGCAAGTAACGTACCGATTGACAAAGGGAATTGTATACGGATTGATTGAATCCTCGACATCGTGGTTCATCCGATGAGATCATCGGGGAGCATGTGGGAGCCAACATGGGTATCCAGATCCTACTGTTGGTTATTGACCGGAGAGTCATCTCGGTCATGTCTGCATGTCTCCCGAACTCGTAGGGTCTACACACTTAAGGTTCGGTGATGCTAGGGTTGTAGAGATATTAGTATGCAGTAACCCAAAAGTTGTTCGGAGTCCCGGATGAGATCCCGGACATCACGAGGAGTTCCGGAATGGTCCGGAGGTAAAGATTTATATATAGGAAGTCCAGTTTTGGCCATCGGGAAGGTTTCGGGGGTTGTCGGTATTGTACCGGGACCACCGGAAGGGTCCCAGGGGTCCACCGGGTGGGGCCACCTATCTCGGAGGGCCCCATGGGCTGAATTGGGAGGAGAACCAGCCCCTAGTGGGCTGGTGCGCCCCCCCCCCCTTGGGCCTCCCCTGCGCCTAGGGTTGGGAAACCCTAGGGGTGGGGGCGCCCCCCACTTGGCTTGGGGGGGAAGCCACCCCTTGGCCGCCGCCCCCTTGGAGATCCATCTCCCTAGGGACGCCGCCCCCCCAAGGCCCCTATATGAAGAGGGGGGAAGGGAGGGTAGCCGCACCCCCTTGCTCTTGGCGCCTCCCTCTCCCTCCGTAACACCTCTCCTCCCCGCTTGCGCTTGGCGAAGCCCTGCCGGGATCCTGCTACATCCACCACCACGCTGTTGTGCTGCTGGATCTTCATCAACCTCTCCTTCCCCTTGCTGGATCAAGAAGGAGGAGACGTCTTCCAACCGTACGTGTGTTGAACGCGGAGGTGCTGTCCGTTCGGCACTTGGTCATCGGTGATTTTGATCACGACGAGTACGACTCCATCAACTCCGTTCTCTTGAACGCTTCCGCGTGCGATCTACAAGGGTATGTAGATGCACTCCTCTCTCCCTCGTTGCTAGATGACTACATAGATTGATCTTGGTGATGCGTAGAAAATTTTAAAATTCTGCTACGTTCCCCAAGAGTGGCATCATGAGCTAGGTCTATGCGTAGTTTCTATGCACGAGTAGAACACAAAGCAGTTGTGGGCATCGATATTGTCAATTATCTTGCCGTTACTAGTCTTATCTTGATTCGGCGGCATTGTGGGATGAAGCGGCCCAGACCGACCTTACACGTACGCTTACGTGAGACTGGTTCCACCGATTGACATGCACTAGTTGCATAAGGTGGCTAGCGGGTGTCTGTCTCTTCCCCTTTAGTCGGATCGAATTCGATGAAAAGGGTCCTTATGAAGGGTAAATAGAAATTGGCATATCACGTTGTGGTTTTGGAGTAGGTAAGAAACATTCTTGCTAGAAACCTGTAGCAGCCACGTAAAAACTTGCAACAACAATTAGAGGACGTCTAACTTGTTTTTGCAGCAAGTGTTTTGTGATGTGATATGGCCAAAGGATGTGATGAATGATATATGTGGTGTATGAGATGATCATGTTCTTGTAATAGGAATCACGACTTGCATGTCAATGAGTATGACAACCGGCAGGAGCCATAGGAGTTGTCTTAATTTATTTGTGACCTGCGTGTCAACATATAACGTCATGTAATTACTTTACTTTATTGCTAAACTGTTAGCCATAGTAGTAGAAGTAATAGATGACAAGACAACTTCAAGAAGACACGATGATGGAGATCATGATGATGGAGATCATGGTGTCATGCCGGTGACAACGATGATCATGGAGCCCCGAAGATGGAGATCAAAAGGAGCAAGTGATATTGGCCATATCATGTCACTATTTGATTGCATGTGAAGTTTATCATGTTTTACATCTTATTTGCTTAGAACGACGGTAGCTTAAATAAGATGATCCCTCGTAATAATTTCAAGAAAGTGTTCCCCCTAACTGTGCACCGTTGCGAAGGTTCGTTGTTTCGAAGCACCACGTGATGATCAGGTGTGATAGATTCTAACGTTCGAATACAACGGGTGTAAGCCAGATTTACACACGCAATACACTTAGGTTGACTTGACGAGCCTAGCATGTACAGTCATGGCCTCGGAACACAGAAGACCGAAAGGTCGAGCATGAGTCGTATAGAAGATACGATCAACATGAAGATGTTCACCGATGTTGACTAGTCCGTCTCACGTGATGATCGGACACGGACTAGTTAACTCGGATCATGTTTCACTTAGATGACTGGGGGGATGTCTATCTGAGTGGGAGTTCATTGAATAATTTGATTAGATGAACTTAATTATCATGAACCTAGTCTAAAATCTTTACAATATGTCTTGTAGATCAAATGGCCCACGTTGTCCTCAACTTCAACGCGTTCCTAGAGAAAACCAAGCTGAAAGATGATGGCAGCAACTATACAGACTGGGTCCGGAACCTGAGGATCATCCTCATAGCTGCCAAGAAAGATTATGTCCTAGAAGCACCACTAGGTGACGCACCTATCCCAGAGAACCAAGACGTTATGAACGCTTGGCAGTCACGTGCTGATGATTACTCCCTCGTTCAGTGCGGCATGCTTTACAGCTTAGAACTGGGGCTCCAAAAGCGTTTTGAGAGACACGGAGCATATGAGATGTTCGAAGAGCTGAAAATGGTTTTCCAAGTTCATGCCCGGGTCGAGAGATATGAAGTCTCCGACAAGTTCTTCAGCTGTAAGATGGAGGAAAATAGGTCTGTCAGTGAGCACATACTCAAAATGTCTGGGTTGCATAACCGCTTGACTCAGCTGGGAGTTAATCTCCCGGATGACGCGGTCATTGACAGAATCCTTCAGTCGCTTCCACCAAGCTACAAGAGCTTTGTGATAAACTTCAATATGCAGGGGATGGAAAAGACCATTCCTGAGGTATATTCAATGCTGAAATCAGCAGAGGTGGAAATCAAAAAGGAACATCAAGTGTTGATGGTGAATAAAACCACTAAGTTCAAGAAAGGCAAGGGTAAGAAGAACTTCAAGAAGGACGGCAAGGGAGTTGCCACGCCCGGTAAGCAAGCTGCCGGGAAGAAGCCAAAGAATGGACCCAAGCCCGAGACTGAGTGTTTTTATTGCAAGGGAAGTGGTCAATGGAAGCGGAACTGCCCCAAATACTTAGCGGACAAGAAGGCCGGCAACACTAAAGGTATATGTGATATACATGTAATTGATGTGTACCTTACCAGTACTCGTAGTAGCTCCTGGGTATTTGATACCGGTGTGGTTGCTCACATTTGTAACTCAAAGCAGGAGCTGCGGAATAAACGGAGACTGGCGAAGGACGAGGTGACGATGCGCGTCGGGAATGGTTCCAAGGTCGATGTGATCGTCGTCGGCATGCTACCTCTACATTTACCTAAGAGATTAGTTTTAAACCTCAATAATTGTTATTTAGTGCCAGCTTTGAGCATGAACATTGTATCAGGATCTCGTTTAATTCGAGATGGCTACTCATTTAAATCCGAGAATAATGGTTGTTCTATTTATATGAGAGATATGTTTTATGGTCATGCTCCGTTGGTGAATGGTTTATTCTTAATGAATCTCGAGCGTAATGTTACACATATTCATAGTGTGAATACCAAAAGATGTAAAGTTGATAATGATAGTCCCACATACTTGTGGCACTGCCGCCTTGGTCACATAGGTGTCAAACGCATGAAGAAGCTCCATGCAGATGGACTTTTGGAGTCTCTTGATTACGAATCATTTGACACGTGCGAACCATGCCTCATGGGTAAAATGACCAGGACTCCATTCTCAGGAACAATGGAGCGAGCAACCAATTTATTGGAAATCATACATACTGATGTGTGCGGTCCAATGAGTGTTGAGGCTCGCGGTGGCTATCGTTATGTTCTCACCCTCACAGATGACTTGAGTAGATATGGGTATGTCTACTTAATGAAACACAAGTCTGGGACCTTTGAAAAGTTCAAGGAATTTCAGAGTGAGGTTGAGAATCAACGTGACAGGAAAATCAAGTTCTTACGATCAGATCGTGGGGGAGAATACTTGAGTCACGAATTTGGCACACACTTAAGAAAATGTGGAATAGTTTCACAACTCACGCCGCCTGGAACACCTCAGCGTAATGGTGTGTCCGAACGTCGTAATTGCACTCTATTAGATATGGTGCGATCTATGATGTCTCTTACCGATTTACCGCTGTCATTTTGGGGCTATGCTTTAGAGACTGCCGCATTCACTTTAAATAGGGCTCCGTCTAAATCCGTTGAGACAACACAGTATGAATTATGGTTTGGGAAGAAACCTAAGTTGTCGTTTCTAAAAGTTTGGGGATGTGATGCTTATGTCAAGAAACTTCAACCTGAAAAGCTCGAACCCAAATCGGAAAAATGCGTCTTCATAGGATACCCTAAGGAAACTATTGGGTATACCTTCTACCTCAGATCCGAAGGCAAGATCTTTGTTGCCAAGAATGGGTCCTTTCTAGAGAAAGAGTTTCTCTCGAAAGAAATAAGTGGGAGGAAAGTAGAACTTGATGAAGTATTACCTCTTGAACCGGTTAGTGGCGCAGCTCAAGAAAATGTTCCTGAGGTACCTGCACCGACTAGAGAGGAAGTTGATGATGATGATCATGAAACTTCAGATCAAGTTTCTACTGAACTTCGTAGGTCCACAAGGACACGTTCTGCACCAGAGTGGTACGGCAACCCTGTCTTGGAAATCATGTTGTTAGACAATGGTGAACCTTCGAACTATGAAGAAGCGATGGCGGGCCCGGATTCCGACAAATGGCTGGAAGCCATGAAATCCGAGATAGGATCCATGTATGAAAACGAAGTATGGACTTTGACTAACTTGCACGATGATCGACGAGCCATAGAAAATAAATGGATCTTTAAGAAGAAGACAGACGCGGATGGTAACGTAACCATCTATAAAGCTCGGCTTGACGCTAAAGGTTATCGACAAGTTCAAGGGGTTGACTACGATGAGACTTTCTCACCCGTAGCGAAGCTGAAGTCCGTCCGAATCATGTTAGCAATTGCCGCATTCTATGATTATGAGATATGGCAAATGGACGTCAAAACGGCATTCCTTAATGGTTTCCTTAAGGAAGAATTGTATATGATGCAGCTGGAAGGTTTTGTCGATCCTAAGAATGCTGACAAGGTGTGCAAGCTCCAACGCTCGATTTATGGGCTGGTGCAAGCATCTCGGAGTTGGAACATTCGTTTTGATGAGATGATCAAAGCGTTTGGGTTTACGCAGACTTATGGAGAAGCCTGCATTTACAAGAAAGTGAGTGGGAGCTCTGTAGCATTTCTCATATTGTATGTGGATGACATACTGTTGATGGGAAATGAGATAGAATTCTTGGAAAGCATAAAGGCCTACTTGAACAAGTGTTTTTCAATGAAGGATCTTGGAGAAGCTGCTTATATATTAGGCATCAAGACCTATAGAGATAGATCGAGACGCCTCATTGGTCTTTCACAGAGTACGTACCTTGACAAGATATTGAAAAAGTTCAAAATGGATCAGTCAAAGAAGGGGTTCTTGCCTGTATTGCAAGGTACGAGATTGAGCACGGCTCAATGCCCGACCACGGCAGAAGATAGAGAAAATATGAGTGTCATCCCCTATGCCTCGGCCATAGGGTCTATCATGTATGCTATGCTGTGTACCAGACCTGATGTAAACCTTGTCGTAAGTTTGGTAGGAAGGTACCAAAGTAATCCCGGCATGGAACACTGGACAGTGGTCAAGAATATCCTGAAGTACTTGAAAAGGACTAAGGATATGTTTCTCGTTTATGGAGGTGACGAAGAGCTCGTCGTAAAGGGTTACGTCGATGCTAGCTTCGACACAGATCTGGATGACTCTAAGTCACAAACCGGATACGTGTATATTTTGAATGGTGGGGCAGTAAGCTGGTGCAGTTGCAAGCAAAGCGTTGTGGCGGGATCTACATGTGAAGCGGAGTACATGGCAGCCTCGGATGCAGCACAAGAAGCAGTCTAGGTGAAGGAGTTCATTACCGACCTAGGAGTCATACCCAATGCGTCGGGCCCGATGACTCTCTTCTGTGACAACACTGGAGCTATTGCCCTTGCCAAGGAGCCCAGGTTTCATAGGAAGACCAGGCATATCAAGCGTCGCTTCAACTCCATTCGTGAAAGTGTTCAAAATGGAGACAAAGAGATTTGTAAAGTACATACGGACATGAATGTGGCAGATCCGTTGACTAAACCTCTCCCTAGAGCAAAACATGATCAACACCAGAACTGCATGGGTGTTCGATTCATCATAATGTAACTAGACTATTGACTCTAGTGCAAGTGGGAGACTGTTGGAAATATGCCCTAGAGGCAATAATAAAATGGTTATTATTATATTTCTTTGTTCATGATAATTGTCTATTGTTCATGCTATAATTGTGTTATCCGGAAATCGTAATACATGTGTGAATACATAGACCACAACACGTCCCTAGTGAGCCTCTAGTTGACTAGCTCGTTGATCAAAAGATAGTCATGGTTTCCTGACTATGGACATTGGATGTCATTGATAATGGGATCACATCATTAGGAGAATGATGTGATGGACAAGACCCAATCCTAAGCATAGCTCAAAGATCGTGTAGTTCGTTTGCTGTAGCTTTTCTAAATCTCAAGTATCATTTCCTTAGACCATGAGATTGTGCAACTCCCGGGTACCGTAGGAGTGCCTTGGGTGTGCCAAACGTCACAACGTAACTGGGTGACTATAAAGGTACACTACAGGTATCTCCGAAAGTGTCTATTGGGTTAGCATGAATCGAGACTGGGATTTGTCACTCCGTATGACAGAGAGGTATCTCTGGGCCCACTTGGTAATGCATCATCATAATGAGCTCAATGTGACCAAGTGGTTGATCACAGGATCATGCATTACGGCACGAGTAAACTGACTTGCCGGTAACGATATTTAACGAGGTATTGGGATACCAACGATCGAGTCTCGGGCAAGTAACGTACCGATTGACAAAGGGAATTGTATACTGATTGATTGAATCCTCGACATCGTGGTTCATCCGATGAGATCATCGTGGAGCATGTGGGAGCCAACATGGGTATCCAGATCCTGCTGTTGGTTATTGACCGGAGAGTCGTCTCGGTCATGTCTGCATGTCTCCCGAACCCGTAGGGTCTACACACTTAAGGTTCGGTGACGCTAGGGTTGTAGAGATATTAGTATGCAGTAACCCGAAAGTTGTTGGGAGTCTTGGATGAGATCCCGGACGTCACGAGGAGTTCCGGAATGGTCCGGGGGTAAAGATTTATATATAAGAAGTCCAGTTTTGGCCATCGGGAAGGTTTCGGGGGTCGCCGATATTGTACCGGGACCACTGGAAGGGTCCCGGGGGTCCACCGGGTGGGGCCACCTATCTCGGAGGGCCCCATGGGCTGAATTGGGAGGAGAACCAGCCCCTAGTGGGCTGGTGCGCCCCCCCTTGGGCCTCCCCTGCGCCTAGGGTTGGGAAACCCTAGGGGTGGGGGCGCCCCCCACTTGGCTTGGGGGGGAAGCCACCCCTTGGCCGCCGCCCCCTTGGAGATCCATCTCCCTAGGGCCGGTGCCCCCCCAAGGCCCTTATATAAAGAGGGGGGAAGGGAGGGCAGCCGCACCCCCTTGCTCTTGGCGCCTCCCTCTCCCTCCGTAACACCTCTCCTCCTCGCTTGCGCTTGGCGAAGCCCTGCCGGGATCCTGCTGCATCCACCACCACGTCGTCGTGCTGCTAGATCTTCATCAACCTCTCCTTCCCCTTGCTGGATCAAGAAGGAGGAGACGTCTTCCAACCGGCACTTGGTCATCGGTGATTTGGATCACGACGAGTACGACTCCATCAACTCCGTTCTCTTGAACGCTTCCGCGCGCAATCTACAAGGGTATGTAGATGCACTTCTCTCTCCCTCGTTGCTAGATGACTCCATAGATTGATCTTGGTGATGCGTAGAAAATTTTAAAATTCTGCTACGTCTCCCAACACGCCCTGCATCTGAACACCACGAGCGCCAACTGATTGTTCATGAGCCTGCTTCCACAGAGGCTCCTGATGCTGAAGACATTCTAGCAGTTGAGCCCACCGCTGCTGAAGACATTGGTCACCATGACAATGTTGAAGATGATGAAGTCCTTCCTCAGATCGAGCACCAACTGGTATCATCGCCTGTGCTTACGCACAACGAACTCATCAGCATTGGTCGTCCTCTGATGCCAACTGCTCAGGATGCATCATGGGCTGATCACCCACAAAGACAAGACACTCCAAGCTCTCCCCAAGCAACCCCATCAGTGCAAGAAGAGGATGACTTTGAGGCCTAGCCAACTCCATCTCCACAGGCGTCGCCAGCGCTACGCAGGCTTCACAAAGGACCAAGGTCTCAAGTCCCTCTTCCGAGCGTTCTAGAAGGAGAAGTGCACCACCAATCTGTTGCACATCAAGTGTTTCCAGATGCCACTCCTACTGTGACTGTCTCTGAGTCTGAAGCCAAAAGTGCTGAAGACAATCCGGCTGCATCAGCCGATCACAAACAAGAAGAAGATCGTGTCCCTACACCCCCAAAATCTGAAGAAGTTGTTCCTGAAGTGAATGTGTCTGTGCCCGACCCTCCAGCTCATCAAGTGGAGGTTGAGAATCTTGAGGCTGCCACCACCAACACAAATGAAGCCAATGACGTAGTCATGGCTGAAGCAAATGTGGAGCCTGCACCAACCAATGTGCCAGAGGCCAATGAAGCCAATGATGCAACTGCAACAGCTGTGCAGCCTGACGCCTCTGTTGATGCCACTGCTCCTGTTCCACCATCAAGGCCACACACTATCGAGCAAGCATTCAACTATGGCCAACTTGTCACTGTCAAATGGCCTTTTCTAACTCCTCCACCTGCTGCTGGTCCTTAGTTTGACTATCACGTTGAGCACAGGCCTTAGGTTCAGAAGCCAATACCAAGGTTGCCTAGGTTTCCAGGCACTGCATCTGCACCCGGATCGTTCAATATCAATGGCTTCAAGGCACACAACACCTTCTTTGATAGCGCCAAGAACCCCTACACCAAGGCAAGAATATCTTCTGATCAATTCTGGAGTTATAAGCAGCACAGTTATTACTCATGCATTCTGTACAATCAAGGTCGCATTTTCCCACATATGCGTCTTGACACTGAAGCCATAACTAGACTGCCCTGTTTGGAAGAAGCTCTGGATTGCTTCAGAGAGTCAGGCTTGCTGCAGTTCGTCACTGATAAAGAGCACTAGAATGAAGAATTGCTGCTCCAATTCTATGCCACTCTTCATGTCCGTGGCTACAATAGGGATCCGAAGACTTCGGTCCTTGAGTGGATGACAGGCAATGTTCATCATGAAGCCAAAGCCTTTGATATCATTGAGCTTACTGGCCTGCCCACTCTAGGAGATCTGTATGAACCTGGTTGTCAGCTTCACAGTGCTGCTATGGAAAGCATCTTCCACAAGCCCGAGCCCAATATGAGTCAGATGCTTAGCATGATGAAGCCTTTGCCTCCAGATGCTGAATATCCTAGGGAGTTCTATGTTGAAGACCATGAGTATCTGCCACGTACTATCTATCACATCATGAGGCGAGCTCTCTGGCCCATCAAAGGACATTCTCCACATGCCAAGCTAGAAGGCGCAATGAAGACGTTGGTCTTTCATATTCTTCATGGCAAAAGCTTCAATGCACAAGACTTCTTTATTCGCCAGCTTGCTGCATTAGGATCTGACATTTTTGGCTTGAAGTTTTACGCTCCATGGATAATGCGGCTGATCAAACTACACTCAGCTGTCACCTATCAGCCCTCTGCTCGCAATCATCGGATCTTTCTGCCTGACGTCAATATGTCAGTTGAAGCCATCTATCCAGAGCCTGCCAAGGAGCCTCTTAGTCTTCAGAATGCTGAGAATCAAAGCTTCTCTCAAAACATTGAAGGAGTTCAAGCAGTCTCTCGTGTTTATCCTCTGGCTGGCACTACACGTGCACCTCACCGGGCCCTCACTGAAGCCACTGACAGCACCATTGCCCAACGGCCCAAGAAGCGATCCCGTGTTCTCAATGACCGAGAGCTTCTGGTTGCCCTTCATCAGAAACAGGATAGGTATCATGACTGGCTGAAGCGCCAAATGCAAAGCCTCTTGGTGGACGTAAACAGGATTCGCAATCTTGCCACCAAGTATGCATTTGTTTCCCATGAAACCTGTCAGCGTACATGGAAAGGGCTGACGCTTATGTGCTCTGAGGATGATCTTCAAGAGGATGGCTTCTCTGAACGCTTCAAGTTTGACTCAACACCTCCAAGAAGGACTGTGCTGCGACGAACTCCATCTCTTGAAGACTCTGAGTTCTCTTCCTCCGCGGCAACTATGAATGCCAGAGTGATCGATGACGAAGACGATGCTACTTCACCACCCCCTACTTCTGCACGCATCGACACTGCCCCGAGTTCGTCTGCACCGCCTAACAACACCGACGACCTTGCTGCTTCACCTACTCCTCATGGGAACGAGTAGATGCTCTATGTCTTCAAACCTTTTTGGTCCTTACTGACAAAAGGGGGAGAAGCATATGAGTTTGATAGTCTTCAAGCGGGTCCATATGGGCGGTTGCTTTATATTTTGCCTAGTGTTTACAACTCTCGTTTTGATACATTTGGTTCTTTGAGTTGTAACACTTAAACTCGATGGTCGTCTTCTACTTATTTGCTATTCTGTGATGCGATGATAAATTCCGCATGTGCGACGATAAATTCCGCACTTAGATCATTTTGCAGACGCATTTTTCATTATGCATGTCATTATCTTCACATACTTTTCATGCATGATGAATTGTCATCATAAGTTGAAGAGGATCTCCACAAGTACAACCTGCCATGTGCATTTGCATTCCAAAAGCAAATTACTTATATGCACATCTTTAGGGGGAGCCCTTGCAACTTATGAAGACAATCCCCTATCCTTTACAATTTCACATATTATATTCCCCGTTGAAAACTTCAACTAGTTTGTCATCAATCACCAAAAAGTGGGAGATTGTAAGTGCATCTAGTGCCACCCCTAGTTGGTTTTGGAGTATTGACGACAAACCTAGTTGAGGGACTAATGTGTTTGTGAGAATTGCAGGATAACACAGGTAGAAGTCCCTCATTGATTCGGTTTTCCTACCAGAGATGACCCCTAAAAATGTAAGAAGACATTGAAGACAAAGGTGGTATGTGAAGACATTCACATTGAAGACTATGACAAGAGAAGACATTGCATGAAGACTATGGAGCACGAAGACTTAGTTCTTTCGTCATTCCTTTTCTTCTTTGTTGAGTCATAGGAACCACCATACTGTTAAGTGGGGTCCAAGAGAACCAATCAGAATGACTGAAGTGATGCTTAACCAAAATCCTATGTCTTCGAGTGAAGACTATGAGAGCAAATCTTGTCCAGAGTTGGATAAGTCAGCTTTTCTTGTAGTCCAAGTAAAGTTGCCGTGTGTGTTTGAAATCTGACCATTGGAACACGTGTCAGTTCCTTAGTGACCCAGGGTCATTTCAGACAAATCAGGTCGGGTTGCCTAGTGGCTATAAATAGCCCACCCCCTACAACCATAAAGGGTTGGCTGCTCAGAGTTAGAGTACGGCTTTTGTCGTTTGAGAGCAACCCACCTCGAAGCCTTTGAGAGAGAATTCCTT
The DNA here is from genome assembly GCF_056163025.1 of Triticum urartu. Taxonomy (NCBI): domain Eukaryota; kingdom Viridiplantae; phylum Streptophyta; class Magnoliopsida; order Poales; family Poaceae; genus Triticum; species Triticum urartu. The sequence goes on from NC_141879.1 coordinate 432,165,508, forward strand.
GCGAGGATAAATCCCAAAACACCCAGAGCCAAAGAGTGTTAGGCATCACTTAAGTCTTCCTGTCTGTGTGATCTGAAGACTTATTACACTTGAGGACTGTGAATCCTCCAGCCGGTTAGGCGTCGCGTTCTGAGCATCCAAGAGTCATTGTGGATCGCCGGTGAATGAAGTCTGTGAAGGTTTGGAAGTCTACCTTGAAGACTTACCAGAGTGATTGGGCGAGGATTGGGTGTCCTTAGCTCAAGGGGAATAAGGTGAAGACGAGGTCTTCTGAGTTGAATCTCAGCCTCCCTAACCAGACGTACAGTTGTCACAGCAACTGGAACTGGTCCAACAAATCATTGTCTTCAATGAGTCACTGGTTTCATCCTTCCCTTCCCTTTGCTTACTGTTGGTCCTTGTGAAGTCATTGTATGATTGCATTATCTTTTGTCTTCACTGAGTGACTACTTGTTCTGATTGGCTTCACAATATCTTCCTACCTGATCTTTACTGCCTAGCTACTATTAGTCATTATGCTTTCACTTCATTGAATACTTGACTGTGGTTTGCCTAGTGTAGTCTACCTTCCGCTGTATGGTAATAGGTTTATTTCTATCGTTTGTCTTCGAAACTTCCATGTTTTGAAGACTTCCATAAAAATCGCCTATTCAAACCCCCCCCCCCTCTAGTCGATCACTAGCACTTTCAGTGAGTATTTTAGGGCATCTTGTAATAACAAGAGCAACAAGGAATGATTGTATGAATGACAATTGTATGTAGTTATCCATAAGGATATATCGGTGGTAGGGAATTTCAAAAGCGATAGGCACAAAGTCTCAAGAGAACATCGTAGAGTATCTTCGGAATCTTCTGGTGCAGCAGGTGATAATCTGTAATAAGGGGCTCTCCGGGAGAAATTAGTTACGAGAACCTAGAGTTAGAGTTAGAAAAATCATTTAACCTGAATAGAAGAGAGATCAGAGTCCAGAGTAAAGGCGAGGAATAAAAGATCCTAATACCACCCAATTGTGACGTGGGCCCGTAAGACACACAGCCATGTTAGTAAAAGTTTTGTAGTGACTAGACTCAACTTCGGCCAAGGAGTTGGAAAGGGAGCTACCTATAGGCAGTTGGCTCTGATACCAACTTGTGACGCCCACGCTTTGACCGTACACTAAACATACACGCAAATGTGTACGATCAAGATCAAGGACTCATGGGAAGATATCACAACAAAATTCTAGATACAAATTAAAATAATACAAGCTTTATATTACAAGCCAGGGGCCTCGAGGGCTCAAATACACAAGAGTCAGTGGAAGCAACAATATCTGAGTACAGACATAAGTTAGACAAGCCTGCCTTAAGAAGGATAGCACAAAAGCAACAACGATCGAAAAGGCAAGGCCTCCTGCTTGGGAGCCTCCTAACTACTCCGGGTCGTCAGCGGCCGTCATGTAGTAGTAGGCACCCTCGGGGTAGTAGTAGTCATCACTCATCAGTGGTGTCGTCTGGCTCCTGCGATCCGTCATCTGGTCACAACAATCGGGTATGGGGGAAAAGAGGTAGCAAAGGAGTCGTGAGTACTCATCCAAAGTACTCGCAAGACTTACACCAGATCTAAACTAAGTATGCATTGGTATCAAATGAAAGAGTTGTATCTGTGGACTATACTGCAGAATGCCAGAAGAGAAGGGGAAAGCCTAGCCTATCGAAGACTAGCATCTTCAAGCAGCTCCAAGCATCTTGCAGCATTCAGAAGAGATAAAAGTGGCATACTATAATATTAGTAAGTATGTTGTAACATTGCCTAGAGATCACTTCCTCGACTCCCTGCGAGGAAACAATCCTGGGGCCATCATTTCCATTAAATGCCTCAGCATCAAGTTCTAGTTGTATCGACCGGGATACAACTCCGAGCGTCCGTTACCGTAGGACAGGCTATCGATAGATGTTCTCTTCCCTCCAGGGGTGCACCAACTTACCCACCATGCTCGATTAACTCCGGCCGGACACACCATCAGGTCATGACCGGCCTCGGCCAATCAACACATCGTAGTCCTACCTAGGCTCAATAGAGAGGCCAGCACGCTGGTCTACATCCTAAATGCGAAGGGGTCATGGGCCAATCACCCTTTGCAATCCTGCATGTTGCGAGGGCGGCCGGTGAGCAGACCTGGCAACCTCCTTAAAAAGGCAGGTGCTTATGCAGTCCAACCCAGCGCGCGCCGCTCCATTGCTGACATCATTGAGCTTTCGGCTGATACATACGATGCAGAGTGCCCATACTTATTCCCGCGTGGTGGTCAGTGCGAAAAGGCCATAGGCCTACTCGGATCAAATATCCAAACCGTTAGTGCGTTGGTAGTGCGGTCACGAGCAGAGACTCCCGAAATATGTCACCCCATCGCCCCGTCTCAAGTACTTGCGATAAGGGCTAAGAATGCCTGGCCACGCCTCGTGTTCAACTCTCGGGTACCCTCCAGGTCAACCCGTCTCCACATCACTCGCGGGAACCCCTCAGGGTCGACCCGCCTTTCCAAGTAATAGTTGTAAAGTCATAGTAACCATAGTAACTGTGTGTCTAACACCAAGGGAAACCCTAAGGAACCACCCTCGGTTGATTCCACTCGATGTAATCATCAAGGTGAACATAAGAGGAACCACCCTCGAGGTTCACACTTGAGGGGGTTGCACGACAGAGTCGTATTGGAAGTGGTTAAGGAGGAAATCACCCTCGATGACCACGACCAAATAGCTACACTACAGAGATTTCATCAGGAGTGATGTATGAGGTGTCACCTCGGCACTCGATAGTAACTCTGCAGAGTCGTTCAACTAGGGGGGTGATGTGCGGTGTCGGGGCCTGGACGTCGATCACGTTGATCGAGTCATTGAACATAAAGCGGGGCAACTAGGACAAGGTGGGGGTCACTGATGGATCTCTAACAACCTATACTAAGCAGTTTAGAATAAGCAGGTAAGGTATGAAAGCAGGTAACAAAAACAGGCTATGCATCAGAGTAGGATCATACAGAAAGTAGTAGCAGTTCTAATGAAAGCATGAGAGGGAAAGAAATGGGCGATATCGGAATGCTCAAGGGGGGTTTGCTTGCCTGGAAGCTCTGTTGAAAAGGAAGAAGTGTCCTCGTCGATGTAGTCGATCACAAGGGCATCAACATCGGTCTCGGGGTCTGTCGGAGAGAAGAGGGGGAAGAAACAGTAAATACAGAGCAAATAGGGGCATAACAGAACAACATGCAGAGCTAGACGCGATCTAACGCGGTACTACACGATACCGGCGAAGGGGGAGAACATCCGGGATTGTTTCCCCGGAGTTAGGCATTTTCGGACAGACGAACCAGAGGGGGAATGTTGCATGTTCACTATGCTAGGGATCTGTGGCACACGAACGTGCTGCATATTCGGATTTGTCTCATCGTACTGAGCAAATTTCATGTAGAAATCTTTTTCATCGGAGTTACGGATTAATTTCTATGAATTTTCAAAGTTTTAAATCATTTCCGAAATTAACAGAATTAATTTAAAAAGTAAAAGAAATTACTGTGTCAGCATGACATCAGCATAATGTCATCACTCAACAGTCTGTTTGACTGGTCAAACTGGCACGTGGGTCCGGTTGTCATTAACTAACACTAATTAACAGTTTAATTAGTTAATAAGTTAATTAGGTTAATTAACATGATTAATTAAGTTAATTACTTAATTTTAATTTTAATTATTTTATTAATTCTTTTTGTTTCGAAAAAGGGGTGTGTGGGGCCTTATTGTCAGAGGCCCAACGGGTCTAATGGGGCAGGTGGCCTAAAGGGCGCGGATGCGGGCGCCAGCCTGCCTGGGCGCACGCCTAGGGGCACAGTAGGGGTCGCAGCAGGGGCACCCGGCGCCGACCGGCGGGCAGGGGCCGTGGGCGGGGCCGGTGAGGACGGCCGCCGGCGCGGGGCAACGGTCGTAGCCAGTGGTGAGCGCGCACGCGGCGTGATAGCCGGCCACGGCGCAGTCAAAGCGATGAGCGGGGCGATGAGGGGGCACGCGGGCGCGCATGGGGCGAGAGGCGATGCTCGGCAGCGGGCCAAGGGGCCGCCACCGGCGAGCGCGGCAGCTGCAGGAGGTGCTGCGCAGCGGCGTGGCACTGGGCATGGGCGAGCGAGGTGGCAGGGCCGCGGCGGGGCAGTGCGGGGCGGCACCGGAGCATGGACGCGAGTGGACGAGGCCGGGAGCGCGTCAAGCAGCAGTACGGGGCAGCGTCAGCGTGGACAGCGTAGGGGAAGGGGTAGGGGAAGATGGGGTCGTACCCCCGGTGCAGGGGTTCGTCGGCGAGACGCGGGGAAGTTCCGTCGGGGAGGGGACGAGCACGCGGTCCGGCGGCGTCGGGGCTCCACGCAGCGGCATTGTCGGGGGTGGTGTCGTCGGGGCGCCGCAGCGAGGCGTCCAAATAGGGAGGGGGAGGCGAGGAGTACGGCGGTGGGGCCGCACGGAGGTGGGCGCCGGCGGCGCGGTCGCCGGTGTTCGCTGCCCCCGATCTAGATCAGGGGGAGGGGGAGATGGAGCGAGAGACATGGGGGATCGAGGTGAGTGGGGGGTAGCGGTTAGAGTTTCAGTCGGGGAGGGGGGATAAGGTGGGAGCGGGGTGGGTCCGCTAGGCGACGGTGCGGGCCGGCCTGGTGACCTAGTGGTCAGCTGGGTCGGTTGGCCCAATGGAGTGGTCTTTTTTTTGTTTCCTCTTTTATTTAAAACAGAGATAGAAAAATGACTATTTAGGGTAATCAAAAGAGTTAAGAAAAATGTAGGACTTAGCCTATTAAATAGTTTACATTTTTAGGCAGGGCCACAAAAGTTTGAAGGTTAGAGGAATTCATTTTCGTTTTTCACAAATAAGATAGCATTTTAAAATGCTGAAATTGCATTGTAATAATTGCTACAGTCCATCTTAGCGCTTAGGTGATGTTGTTTTCCTTAACAATTAAATGTTATGGAATTTTGGCTAAATGATGAACTATTTTGCGGTAACTTTGGTGCAACTTCATACCTCACTTGCAAATTGAATTTCATTTCAAATTTGAAATTTCAAACGATATTTGAATCGAAGGTGATCAAGCACTGTTTAGCTAAACGATCAGCTTTAATCACAGAAGGTTACTGTAGCATGACACCAGGGGTGTTACACCAACCATTGGTGTTTGCCATTTGCCGCCGATGCCCACCCGCCTCCGCCATCGCTAGAGTTTGCTGCACTACTGTTTGAGAGGCGGAGAGCAAAAAAGAAAAAAATGAATTTAGGGACAGATTTTACGGAACATGTAAAAGCAGCTCACCTATAAACCTCCCTAAATTATATGGACACCACCTAAAAGTCAGTTTTAGGGGACTTGTTGGTGATGCTCTAAGGTTCAAATTGGACAGGTAGTTTGGTGGGGCCGGCGAGGACACATGTCGTGGGTTTGAGGAGGTTGAGGCCCTGCTATTATCAACGGGCTGACCACTATCATTTCCCATTTATTATCCTTACCAAACATCAAGCATAATTCTATTTGGCCGCAGAACTTACGGTAGCAACTTTGTTCCACTTGCATTCCTTCTTCATACTCCTTCTGTCTTCAAATAAGTGAACGTTTATCTTTCTAAATTTGTCCAAAAAAATATTTTTATCTTTCCAATGCACTTTAAAGTAGAAAAAATGCTTCTATTATCACACATGGTCTCCTCACTTTCTACATGCAGTTGAAGAGAAGAGAGATGATGGCTTGCACCTTTAAAATTTATTTTCCACTTCACTCTATAATCTGTCTTAAAATTATTAGATTTCCATTTAGTAGAGAATGGAGGAGTAGGTTATAGCCATACATGAATACTCCCTCTCTCTCTCAGTTTACAGAGCGTACGCGTACCCCTAGATTGTCAAGTTGACCAACCTAATACAAGTCATATATTACAAAAAAAATATACAATATAAACTTCAGATGTTCTATTTTTAAATGGTATAATTTTTGTGTTATATATATAGTTTATATTAGAATGATAAAATTAGTAATCTAGGTATACGCACAAGACTTGTAAAATGAAACGGAGGGAGTATTAACTTTGGAGGCAGCATGGGTGCAAAACCATCGCCCCTAGGCACCCATAGGACAAGAGGCCCATGCGAGAAGCGGGAGTCACTCGCTCCGCTTGCATGCAAGCACCAAAAGCCGACATGTGTTTTGAGCCTGAGAGAGAAGAGAAGAGGAAAGTGAAACTGATTATGGCCCTGATTGTTTGAGCTTTTGCTTCTGTTCTTGTAGCTTTTTTACTTTGGTCAAAAAGCCATCAAAACTCCTAAACAGATGCTTTTGGAGTTTTTATGGCTTAAAGAACCAAAAGCCTAAACAATCAGGGCCTATGTAGCAAGTGCTCATTGTAAGAGAATAATGTGTGTAGTAAATCTTTATATCTAAATATTCTTATGTGTTCTAAATTTAGCTGTAGATAACACGGCAATAACATATAGTCAGCAGTTGTCTTCGTGCTCTTAGTCACCACCGTCATCGTCGTCTTGTCGAGAAGTTGCATTCGTTGATTTCCCCTGCCTAGGCTAGTATCCTATGACTACCACTCGCTGTCAATTAATGCAAGACAACAACTATTCTGATAATGTGCTTTGACTGGTGTTCATATTTGCAAGATCATTACTACTCAATTCGTAGATTGTGCATGATCTCCTTTATTTTGCTGGAAAGAATTTTTCAATCTATCATTATCAATTATAGCAGTATAAAAAAGGCAATAGGAGATTTACAGCACATAGGTGCGGGGCACACAACCTTTTTCTTTTCTTTTGGCTTTCAATTTTCGATCTTTCATAATTTTTGAACCAAAAGTCTAAATTAAGTTTGGTTTGCATATTCATATTTCTGGTGACAAGGGCTTCAAGTGAGATCCATTTCAAATACGTCTTGATGAGTTCTTAAAAAGGTTGTTAAGTTTCAACTTCTGAAATTTGGTACTAGCGATCGATAAAAATGTAAGTTTCATAACTTGTCAATGACGCTTTTAAAACTTGGTATGAGCGCCCGACAAAATCAAGTTTTAGAACCCGCGACTGATAAAATCATAAGTTTCATAAAGTAAAACTCAAAAGTTGATGTGCCCTTTTGTGGGATCCAACGACTCTGTGGATCACAAGACAAACTGGCGGCCAACATGGTCAGGTGTATATGTATGCGAGTCAAAAGTAATAAAAATACAACTAGGTCCACGAACCACCTAGCGATGACTACAAGCACAGGAGGGAGCCGTCGTCATCGCCCCTCTTCACTGGAGCCGGAAAAACCTTATCGTAGTAGTTGTTGTGCTAAGCATCACAAGACAACACATTAGAAAAACAATCATCACCAATGAAGACAGTCGAGAGATTGGAAAGGTCAAACCTATAAACACATGAATATAGACGAACGACGACCGGATCCAAATAGATTCACTGAAGATCGCAGCGCCAAAATACCACGAGATCCGACGAAAACAAACCTCCACACACCCTTGGACGTGTTGGGGAACGTAGTAATTTCAAAAAAAAATATACGCACACGCAAGATCATGGTGATGCATAGCAACGAGAGGGCAGAGTGTCGTCCATGTACCCTCGTAAACTGTAAGTAGAAGCGTTCTGAGAACGCGGTTGATGTAGTCGTACGTCTTCACGATCCGACCGATCCAAGTACCGAACGTACGACACCTCCGAGTTCAGCACACGTTCAGCTCGGTGATGTCCCACGAACTCCGATCCAGCAGAGCTTCGAGGGAGAGTTCCGTCAGCACGACGGCGTGATGATGGTGATAATGATGCTACCGACGCGGGGCTTCGCCTAAGCACCGCTACGATATGACCGAGGTGGATTATGGTGGAGGGGGGCACCGCACACAGCTAAAAGATCAACTTATCAACTTGTGTGTTCTAGGGTGCCCCCCTGCCCCCGTATATAAAGGAGCAAGGGGAAGGCCGGCAGGCCCCTATAGGACGCGCCAGGAGCAGGAGTCCTCCTCCTAGTAGGAGTAGGACTCCCCTTTCCTACTCCTACTAGGAGAAGGAAATGAAGGGGGAAGGGGAGAAGGAAGGAGAGGGAGGAAAGGAGGAAAGGGGGGCCTGCCCCCTAGTCCAATTCGGTTTGGGCTAGGGGTCCGCGCGCCCTGCCTCCTCTCTTCCACCACTAGGCCCATGAGGCCCAATACTTCTTCCCCGTATTCCCGTAACTCTCCGGTACTATGAAAAATACCCGAATCACTCGGAACCTTTCCGATGTCCGAATATAGTCGTCCAATATATCGATCTTTACGTCTCAACCATTTTGAGACTCCTCGTAATGTCCCCATTCTCATCCGGGGCTCCGAACTACCTTTGGTACATCAAATCACATAAACTCATAATACCAATCGTCACCGAACGTTAAGGGTGCGGACCCTACGGGTTCGAGAACTATGTAGACATGACCGAGACATGTCTCCGGTCAATAACCAATAGCGGGACCTGGATGCCCATATTGGCTCCTACATATTCTGCGAAGATCTTTATCGGTCAAACCGCATAACAACATACGTTGTTCCTTTGTCATCGGTATGTTACTTGCCCGAGATTCGATCGTCGATATCTCAATACCCAGTTCAATCTTGTTACCGGCAAGTCTATTTACCCGTTCCGTAATGCATCATCCCGCAACTAAATCATTAGTCACATTGCTTGCAAGGCTTATAGTGATGTGCATTATCGAGAGGGCCTAGAGATACCTCTCCGACATTTGGAGTGACAAGTCCTAATCTTGATCCATGCCAACTCAACAAACACCATTGGAGACACCTGTAGAGAACATTTATAATCACCCAGTTATGTTGTGACGTTTGATAGCACACAAAGTGTTCCTCCATTATTCGGGAGTTGCAAGATCTCATAGTCATAGGAACATGTATAAGTCATGAGGAAAGCAATAGCAACATACTAAACGATCGGGTGCTAAGCTAATGAAATGGGTCATGTCAATCACATCATTCTCCTAATGATGTGATCCCGTTAATCAAATAACAACTATTTTGTTTATGATTAGGAAACATAACCATCTTCGATTAACGAGCTAGTCAAGTAGAGGCATACTAGTGACACTTTGTTTGTCTATGTATTCACACAAGTATTATGTTTCCGGTTAATACAATTCTAGCATGAATAATAAACATTTATCATGATATAAGGAAATAAACAATAACTTTATTATTGCCTCTAGGGCATATTTCCTTCAGCCTCATCGTCCATGGAGATTCTGATCGGCTCCCCCTCTTCTTTCTTCAGGTTGATTTCTGCTCCAGTGCCTCCTCGCTTCGGTTGTTGTCCCTTTCCCCGTTGTATTTCTTCTAGATCTAGTTGTTTGATTTGATTACCCTGTTGTTTGATGTAGATGTATGTGTATGTGCATTCGTAGATGTGGATTTGGCTTGCGATTTTGTTGCACTTGCAGTGGTAGATGCATGGATGTAGCGGTGCATCCGATTCCCCTGTCGACTTTCTTATCTGTTCGTCTGGACGTCTGATTCCGCTATCTTTTTTTTGTTAGATGTAGTGGCCTGCGTTATTAGGTAGCAATCGCATCAAATTCGTTACTGTAGTTTCATTTTAATTACAGTGTAATTTCCTCTGAAATATATAGGCAAGTGGCACTGTGATTACAGTGTAATTTCCAGAGGTAATCACAGTGCAATGTCTACTGTAACTTCTGTGATTTTAGTTTACAATCACTGCAATTGCAGTGCTATTTTCAGTTTAGTTACACTAGATCACAATGAAATTTTCAATTCAATTAAAGTAATTTTTGCGGTTTGTCTATGTTGTGTCTAGTCAATCACATCATTCTCTAATGTCAAGTCAATCACATCATTCTCTAATGTTGTGATCCCGTTAATCAAATGACAACTCATGTCTATGGTTAGGAAACATAACCATCATTGATTCAACGAGCTAGTCAAGTAGAGGCAAATTAGTGACACTTTGTTTGTCTGTGTATTCACACATGTACTAAGTTTTCGGTTAATACAGTTCTAGCATGAATAATAAACATTTATCATGATATAAGGAAATATAAATAACAACTTTATTATTGCCCCTAGGGAATATTTCCTTCATTCTCCCACTTGCACTAGAGTCAATAATTTAGTTCATATCTTCATGTGATTTAACACCAATAGTTCACATCTTTATGTGATTAGTTCACATCTCCATGTTACTAACACCCAAAGGGTTTACTAGAGTCAATAATCTAGTTCACATCGCTATGTGATTAACACCCAAAGAGTGATCATGTTTTGTTTGTGAGAGAAATTTAGTCAACGGGTCTGCCACATTCAGAGTCGTATGTATTTTGCAAATTTTCTATGTCTACAATGCTTTTCACGGAGCTACTTTAGGTAATTGCTCCCACTTTCAATATGTATCTAGATCGAGACTTAGAGTCATCCAGATTGGTGTCAAAGCTTGCATCGACGTAACTCTTTACAACGAACTCTTTGTCACCTCCATAACCGAGAAACATTTCCTTATTCCAGTAAGGATATATTTGACCGTTGTCCAGTGATCCACTCCTGGATCACTATTGTACCCTCTTGCCAAACTTATGTTGAGGTACACAATACGTCTGGTACACAACATAGCATACTTTGTAGAACCTATGACTGAGGCATAGGGAATGACTTCTCATTCTCTTTCTATTTCCTGCCGTGGTCGGGTTTTTGAGTCTTTATTCAACTTCACACCTTGCAACACAGGCAAGAACTCCTTCTTTGGATGTTCCATTTTGAACTACTTTAAAATCTTGTCAAGGTATGTACTCATTGAAAATATATCAAACGTCTTGATGTATCTCTATAGATCTTGATGCTCAATATGTAAGTAGCTTCACCGAGGTCTTTCTTTTGAAAAACTCTTTTCAAACATTCCTTTATGCATTCCAAAAAATTCTACATTATTTCTGATGAACAATATGTCATTCACATATACTTATCAGAAATGTTGTAGTGCTCCCACTCACTTTCTTGTAAATACAGGATTCACCGCAAGTCTGTATAAAACAACCTACTTTGATCACTTTAGCAAAGCATATATTCCAACTCCGAGATGCTTGCACCAGTCCATAGATGGATCGCTGGAGCTTGCTCACTTTGTTAACACTATTAGGATTGACAAAACCTTCTGGTTGCATCATATACAACTCTTCTTTAAGAAATCCATTAAGGAATGTAGTTCTGACATCCATTTGCCAGATTTCATAAAATACGGCGACTACTAACATGATTCAGACAGACTTTTAAGCAATGATACGAGTGAGAAACTCTCATCGTAGTCAACACCTTGAACTTGTCGAAAACATTTTTTGCGACAATTCGAGCTTTGTAGATAGTAACACTACTATCAGCGTCCGTCTTCCTCTGGAAAATCCATTTATTCTCAATTGCTCACCGATCATCGGGCAAGTCAATCAAAGTCCATACTTTGTTCTCATACATGGATCCCATCTCAGATTTCATGGCCACAAGCCATTTTGCGGAATCTGGGCTCATCATCGCTTCCTCATAGTTCGTAGGTTTGTCATGGTCTAGTAACATCACTTCCAGAACAGGATTACCATACCACTCTGGTGCGGAACGTATTCTGGTTGACCTACGAGGTTCGGTAGTAACTTGATCTGAAGTTTCATGATCACCATCATTAACTTCCTCACTAATTGGTGTAGGCATCACTGAAACTGGTTTTTGTGATGAACTACTTTGCAATTTGAGAGAAGGTACAATTACCTCATCAAGTTCTACTTTTCTCCTACTCACTTCTTTCGAGAGAAACTCCTTCTCTAGAAAGGATCCATTCTTAGCAACGAATATCTTGCCTTCGGATCTGTGATAGAAGGTGTACCCAACAGTCTCCTTTGGGTATCCTATGAAGACACATTTCTCCGATTTGGGTTTGAGCTTATTAGGCTGAAACTTTTTCACATAAGCATCGTAACCCCAAACTTTAAGAAACGACAGCTTAGGCTTCTTGCTAAACCATTGTTTATACGGTGTCGTCTCAACGTATTTTTAGACGATGCCCTATTTAACATGAATGCAGCTGTCTCTAATGCATAACCCAAAAACGATAGTGGTAATTTGGTAAGAGACATCATAGATTGCACAATATCTAATAAAGTACAGTTATGACGTTCGGGCACACCATTACATTTTGGTGTTCCAGGTGGCGTGAGTTGCGAAACTATTCCACATTGTTTCAAATGAAGACCAAACTCGTAACTCAAATATTTGTTTCCGCGATCAGATCGTAGAAACTTTATTTTCTTGTTACGATGATTTTCCACTTCACTATGAAATTCTTTGAACTTTTCAAATATTTCAGACTTATGTTTCATCAAGTAGATAAACCCATATCTGCTCAAATCATCTGTAAAGGTTAGAAAATAACGATACCTGCGGCGAGCCTCAACACTCATCGGATTGCATACATTAGTATGTATTATTTCCAATAAGTCAGTTGCTCGCTCCATTGTTCCAAAGAATGGAGTCTTAGTCATCTTGCCCATGAGGCATGGTTCGCAAGCATCAAGTGATTCATAATCAAGTGATTTCAAAAGCCCATCAGCATGGAGTTTCTTAATGCGCTTTACACCAATATGACTTAACAACAGTGCCACAAATAAGTTGCACTGTCATTATTAACTTTTCATCTTTTGGCTTCAATATTATGAATATGTGTACCACTATGATCGAGATTCAATAAACCATTTATATTGAGTGTATGACCATAGAAGGTTTTACTCATGTAAATATAACAACAATTATTCTTTGACACAAATGAATAATCGTATTGCAATAAACATGATCCTATCATATTCATGCTCAACGCAAACACCAAATAACATTTATTTTAGGTTCAACACTAATCCCGAAGGTAAAGGGAGTGTGCGATGGTGATCTTGGAATCACTTCCAACACACATCATCACCTCGCCCTTAACTAGTCTCTGTTTATGTTGCAACTCCCGTTTCGAGTTACTACTCTTAGCAACTGAACCAGTATCAAATACCGAGGGGTTGCTATAAACACTAATAAAGTACACATCAATAACATGTATTTCCAATATACCTTTGTTCAGTATGCCATCCTTCTTATCCGCCAAATATCTAGGGCAGTTCCACTTCCAGTGACCTTTTTTCCTTTGCAGTAGAAGCACTCAGTTTCAGGCTTGGGTCTAGCTTTGGGCTTCTTCATGGGAGTGGAAACTTGCTTGCCATTCTTCTTGAAGTTCCCTTTCTTTCCCTTGCCCTTTTACTTGAAACTAGTGGTCTTATCAACCATCAACACTTGATGCTTTTTCTTGATTTCTACCTTCGCCAATTTTAGCATTGCGAAGAGCTTGGGAATCGTTTCCGTTATCCCTTGCATATTATAGTTCATCACAAAGTTCTAGCAACTAGAGAACTCTATCAATCACTATTTTATCTGGAAGTTTAACTCCCACTTGATTCAAGAAATTGTAGTACCCAGACAATCTGAGCACATGCTAACTGGTTGAGATATTTTCCTCCATCTTGTAGGCAAAGTACTGTCATAGGTCTCATACCTCTCGGCATGGGCATGAGCATGAAATACCAATTTCAACTCTTGGAACATCTTATATGCTCCGTGGCATTCAAAACATTTTTGAAGTCCCGGTTCTAAGCCATAATGCATGGTGCACTAAACTATCTAGTCATCATACCGAGCTTTACCAAACGTTCATAACGTCTGTATCTGCTCCAGCAATAGGTCTGTCACCTAGTGGTGCATCAAGGACATAATTCTTCTATGCAGCAATGAGGATAATCCTCAGATCACTAATCTAGTATGCATCATTGCTACTAACATCTTTCAACATAGTTTTCTCTAGGAACATATCAAAAATAAACGGGGAGCTGCATCGCAAGCTATTGATCTACAACATAGATATGCAAATACTATCAGGACTAAGTTCATGATAAATTAAAGTTCAATTAATCAGACAGACATCCCTCTAATCATCTAAGTGATCACGTGATCCATATCAACTAAACCATGTCCGATCATCACGTGAGATGGAGTAGTTTTTAATGGTGAACATCACTATGTTGATCATATCTACTATATGATTCACGCTCGACCTTTCGGTCTCCAGTGTTCCGAGGCCATATCTGCGTATGCTAGGCTCGTCAAGTTTAACCCAAGTATTCCGCGTGTGCAAAACTGGCTTGCACCCATTGTATGTGAACGTAGAGCTTATCATACCCGATCATCACATGGTGTCTCAGCATGAAGAACTGTCGCAACGGTGCATACTCAGGGAGAACACTTATACCTTGAAATTTAGTGAGAGATCATCTTATAATGCTACCGCCGAACTAAGCAAAATAAGATGCATAAAGGATAAACATCATATGCAATCAAAATATGTGACATGATATGGCCATCATCATCTTGTGCTTTTGATCTCCATCTCCAAAGTACCGTCATGATCTCCATCATCACTGGCATGACACCATGATCTCCATCATCTTGATCTCTATCAACGCGTCGTCATATGGTCGTCTCGCCAACTATTGCTTTTGCAACTATTGCTATCGCATAGCGATAAAGTAAAGCAATTGTATGACGTTTGCATCTTATGCAATAAAGAGACAACCATAAGGCTTTAGCCAGTTGCCGATAACTTTAACAAAACATGATCATATCATACAACAATTTATATCTCATCACGTCTTGACCATATCACATCACAACATGCCCTGCAAAAACAAGTTAGACGTCCTCTACTTTGTTGTTGCAAGTTTTACATGGCTGCTATGGGCTGAGCAAGAACCGTTCTTACCTACGCATCAAAAACCACAACGCAATATAGTGATTGCTTTTTGATCTTCAGAAAGAACCATGTTCATTGAATCCGATTCAACTAAAATTGGAGAAATAGACACCCACTAGCCACCTGTGTGCGAAGCACGTCGGTAGAACCAGTCTTGCGTAAGCGTGCGCGTAATGTCGGTCTGAGCCGCTTCATCCAACAATGTCGCTGAATCAAGAATCAACTAGTGATGGCAAGCAATATGTATATACCCATGCCCGCAACTCCTTTGTGTTCTACTCGTGCATATAACATCTACGCATAAACCTGGCTCGGATGCCACTGTTGGGCAACGTAGTAATTTAAAAAAATCCTACGCACACGCAAGATCATGGTAATGCATAGCAACGAGAGGGGAGAGTGTCGTCCACATACCCCCGTAGACCGCAAGCGGAAGCGTTATGAGAACACGGTTGATGTAGTCGTACGTCTTCACGATCCGACCGATCCAAGTACCTAATGTACGGCACCTCCGGAGGTCAGCACACGTTCAGCTCGGTGACGTCCCACGAACTTCGATCCAGCAGAACTTCGAGGGAGAGTTCCGTCGGCACGACGGCGTGATGACGGTGATGATGATGCTACCGACGCAGGTCTTTGCCTAAGCACCACTACGATATGACCGAGGTAGATTATGGTGGAGGGGGGCATCGCACACGGCTAAAAGATCAACTGATCAACTTGTGTGTTCTAGGGTGCCCCCTGCCCCCGTATATAAAGGAGCAAGGGGGGAGGCCGGCCGGCCCCTATAGGGCGCACTAGGAGGAGGAGTCCTCCTCCTAGTAGGAGTAGGAATCCCCTTTCCTACTCCTACTAGGAGGTGGAAAGGAAGGGGGAAGGGGAGAAGGAAAGAGAGGGAGGAAAGGAGGAAAGGGGGGCCGGCCCCCTAGTCCAATTCTGTTTGGGCTAGGGGGGCGCGCGCCCTACCTCCTCTCTTCCACCACTTGGCCCATGAGGCCCAATACTTCTTCCCCGTATTCCTGTAACTCTATGGTACTTCGAAAAATACCTGAATTACTCGGAACCTTTCCGATGTCCGAATATAGTCGTCCAATATATCGATCTTTACGTCTCGACCATTTCGAGACTCCTCATCATGTCCCCGATCTCATCCGGGACTCTGAACTACCTTCGGTACATCAAATCACATAAACTCATAATACCGATCGTCACCGAACGTTAAGCATGGGGACCCTACGGGTTTGAGAACTATGTAGACATGACCGAGACATGTCTCCGGTCAATAACCAATAGCGGAACCTGGATGTTCATATTGGCTCCTACATATTCTACGTAGATCTTTATCGGTCAAACCGCATAACAACATACGTTGTTCCCTTTGTCATCGGTATGTTACTTGCCCGAGATTCGATCGTCGGTATCTCAATACCTAGTTCAATCTTGTTACCGGCAAATCTCTTTACTCGTTCTGTAATGCATCATCCCGTGACTAACTCATTAATCACATTGCTTGCAAGGCTTATAGTGATGTGCATCACCGAGAGGGCCCAGAGATACCTCTCCGACAATCGGAGTGACAAATCCTAATCTTGATCCATGCCAACTCAACAAACACCATTGGAGACACCTGTAGAGAACCTTTATAATCACCCAGTTACGTTGTGATGTTTGGTAGCACACAAAGTGTTCCTCCGCTATTCGGGAGTTGCATGATCTCATAGTCATAGGAACATGTATAAGTCATGAAGAAAGCAATATTAATATACTAAACGATCAAATGCTAAGCTAACGGAATGGGTCAAGTCAATCACATCATTCTCTAATGATGTGATCCCGTTAATCAAATGACAAGTCATGTCTATGGTTAGGAAACATAACCATCATTGATTCAACAAGCTAGTCAAGTAGAGGCAAACTAGTGACACTCTGTTTGTCTATGTATTCACACATGTACTAACTTTCCGGTTAATACAATTATAGCATGAATAATAAACATTTATCATGATATAAGGAAATATAGATAACAACTTTATTATTGCCTCTAGGGCATATTCCTTCAGGATGATGGCGCACCATTAGAACGGGGATCGAACAACCAAGACGTTGAACCTAACAAGAACAAGAGCGAGGTCCCTGCCCGGAGTGGGGGGTGGGGGTCGAGGTCCTCCACACCTCCACGACCCAAAGGTCATCAGAGGCAGAGCAGACCAGTGTTGACGCCGATGAAAGGAGGAGGAAACCTAATTGCATTTCAAGTTGAATTTGTTTGATGCGATATGTAATACGGTACGAATTTTTCGTTTCAAATTATAAAATGCTCTAACTTTTTTCTAATTCTTTTTTTAGGGAACTTTTTTCTGACTCGAATGCATATAGACATATTTAGTGTGTTTACTAGAAGGGTTTGGCGCACTTTACTACGCCTTTGGTGTTGTTGGATTTCCTAAAAATATTACTCACTTTGTTTCAAAATATAAGGTGTATTACATTTTTAAAGTCAACCTTTTTAAGTTTGATCAAATTTGTAGAGAAACATATCAAATCTATAATATTAAATCGGTATAGTTAGATTCATCATAAAATGAGCTTCCATATTTTTTGTTTAATATTGTGGATGTTGACATTTTTGGCTCTGAACTTGGTCAAAGTTAATGGAATTTGACTTCCTAAAAAATAATACCCCTTATATTTTGGAATTAATATAATATTTAGTTTGGCGGGGCAGGGAGACGATGGGGTGTGTTTTTATATATAATTCTATGATTTGGTGGGCCTTTCTCGATGTGATTATGTGTTATCCGTTAAGAAACACATATTTACGTGAGGAAATTTCTGCGTCGGTAGCTGTAGATATTATATTGGTCCTATAGTATCAAAAGGTGACGTTTCTTTTTTCTAGGTGGTGGGAGAGTGCGAGAGATTAATATGTTTTTGTAGGCCAGTTGCTTTTGATTGATTTGAAAAATGATTGCCTGATCAAAATCGTAAACCAAATTCATAATTGAATACCTCAAGCAAATTGAAGAGTCTCAAAATTAGAGAAAAATGGTGAATTAAAACAATTAAGTAGAGCTCCTTGAGAAATTGTTGATCCAGTCAAAATTGAGTTACTCAATTTTAAATTAAAGACCTCAACTAATTGCGAGACATTAAAAATTAAGAAGCACAGCGAATAGTATAAAAGAATTGAATGAGAGCTTTGAGAAGTTTTTGACCCAGTCAAAATCGGGTGTCCCAATTTCAATTGTAGACCTCAATTGATTGTGAACCCTTTAAAGGAAGCTTAGTGTTATAGAGGATTCATTCACTTTATTCCATATATAGTTAATATTAAATTAGAATATCTAAAAAAACTAGTGAACAGAGTGAAAATGCCAAATGAAGACCTCCAGAGGTAGTAATATAGTGAACGATAACATAACATCACTATAATTAGTCTGGGAATGTATTTCTGTCGCCCTCCCACTGGAGAGCTGTATATCTAGTCCAGTCATCTAAATGTGTACGCTTTGGGTATAAGATCTAGCTTCGAAGTGTCTGGAGTGGACACATCACACATATACATCCGGTATTTATTTCTACTTGCGGTCACGCTTCACCTAATATTTGGCTCCATGTCGATTTGCCGCTGCATCACGTAATAGGTACGTGCATTATCTTATCATTATCAATCGTCAAGCAACCATCACGTAACAGGTACGTGTACTATCTTATCAATCGTCAAGCAACCATCACTGATGATCTATGTCAATCCACGCATGTACATACATATGAAGTACGTATGCGCGCCAGGTGCCCTGTCTGCCGTCTAATTCTAGGATGAAAACCCCGTATTGACAGGCTCAGGCCATTATACATTTCCCCCCGACCGAAGCAAGTCTTTTCCATGCGCTGAGTCCAAAAAAGTACTATGACAAAAAGTAATTTGAAATATCTATGTTGATTTGTTCTCCCCAATACAAGCAACTAATAATGTGCCTCATCAAAGAATAGAAAGTGACTTTCATTACACATGTATCCCTATTTTTTATTTCAACTTTTCCAACTTTATGCACCGGACCACACTTTTTCTTCCCAAGCACCCGCCTTCTGCAGAAAATCCCGCTTCAATATCCAAATCTATTTTTTTTTCTATCATCCGATTCTACATGGCATATGAGGCATCACCCTGAGATTATGCATTGGCCATGCCCTAATAAAAGAGCCAACGGGTAACGGTTGAGTCCAAAAGTTAGCATTATGAGACACCGCAGCGCTTGTTTCTTCGAGGCGCAACCCCGTCCACCGTCGCGGACGAGCATTGTGGTGAGGCACGAGCTATAGCTATGCCAGCTGTCGCGGAAAGTCCTCTTCTACCCTTGAGCTCAAATGAGCTCCGGATAAATAGTGAAATAAATAAAAAAAATTCAAATAATTCAAATTCTATGCTCCCGAGCTCAAATGTTTCGAATGTTTAAAAAAATCATCACGAAATGACATTCGTGAAAGTGTTGGCAAAAAAAGAGAAAACCAGCACTCCAACATGCTCTCAAAAATAGGATTTTTGGAGCATTGATTTTGTTTTTGCCACGACTTACAAGAATGTCATTTCTTGATAATTTTTTGCAAGAACACAAAAGATGTTTCAAAGTTCATTAAAAAAATCAGAATATTTTGATTTTTTTACTATTTTTTATTTTACTATTCATCAAGGAGCATTTGAGCTCGGGAGCAGATACTCTATGTCCTAGCTATCACGAGCTATTCGGGAAGCTATTTACAATTGCATTTTTTGGTTTAAAATTAAAAAACAATGTCTAACAGAAAACACTAGCGAAGTAAAGACTAAAGAGAATCCAGGATTTAACAAACATGTTGATACATTGTTTCTTGTATTTCTTTTTCTTTTTCTTTGAAAAGAAGGATAACACCCTCGGCGTCTGCATCGGTTGATGCACACGACCATATATTATTAATTATTGAAGAATACGCAGCGAATTCAAGCATTAATGCCGAATGAGTCGGCTTACAAAAACTAAATAAAAAACCTGAGGCCAATCCTAGCACAGACCCTATATGACAAGTGATCAGTCGATAAAAAAACATCATCGTACATGCCACGATTTCAACCAAAGGTCGGACATGGAACTTTCGTCTCCGAAGTAGAGATTTGAGCTCACACCTCCAACAAGGTCATGATGCATGCACATGGACAATGTTTGATCTACTCAGAAAGACAAGATCATGGGTTTTCACCTGAAGTTCGTGCATACTTCTCATCGACACTGCCAACAACTTCTCCAGTCTCTACCAGCTAGCGACTCCTTGCTACCTCTTGAGCACTGCGTTGGTTTTCCCTTAAAAAGAAAAGGGTGATGCAGCAAAGTAGCGTAAGTATTTTCCTTAGTTTTTGAGAACCAAGGTATCAAGCCAGTAGGAGGACACGCACGAGTCCCTCGCACCTACACAAACAAATAAAATCCCCGCAACCAACGCAATAAAAGGGCCTCACAACCAATGCAATAAAGGGGTTGTCAATCCCTTCACGGTAACTTACGAAAGTGAGATCTGATAGATATGATAAGATAATATTTTTGGTATTTTTATGATAAAAATGCAAAGTAAAGAAAGCAAAATAAACGGAAAAGGAAATAGCTTGTTGACGGAAGATTAATATGATGAAAAATAGACCCGGGGGCCATAGGTTTCACTAGTGGCTTCTCTCGAGAGCATAAGTATTACGGTGGGTAAACAAATTACTGTTGAGAAATTGACAGAATTCAGCATAGTTATGAGAATATCTAGGTATGATCATGTATATAGGCATCACGTCCGAGACAAGTAGACTGACTCCTGCCTGCATCTACTACTATTACTCCACACATCAACCGCTATCCAGCATGCATATAGAATATTAAGTTAAAAAGAACAGAGTAACGCTTTAAGCAAGATGACATGCTGTAGAGGGATAAACTCATGCAATATGAAATAAACCCCATCTTGTTATCCTCGATGGCAACAATACAATACGTGTCTTGCTGCCCCTACTGTCACTGGGAAAGGACACCGCAAGATTGAACCCAAAGCTAAGCACTTCTCCCATTGCAAGAAAGATCAATCTAGTAGGCCAAACCAAACTGATAATTCGAAGAGAGTTGCAAAGATAACCAATCATACATAAAAGAATTCAGAGAAGATTCAAATATTGTTCATAGATAAACTTGATCATAAACTCACAATTCATCGGTCTCAACAAACACACTGTAAAAGAAGATTACATCGGATAGATCTTCACAAGAGAGGGGGAGAACTTTGTATTGAGATCCAAAAAGAGATAAGAAGCCATCTGCCTAATAACTATGGACCCGAAGGTCTGAAGTAAACTACTCACACTTCATCGGAGAGACTATGGTGTTGATGTAGAAGCCCTCCGTGATCGATGCCCCCTCCGGCGGAGCTCCGGAAAAGGCCCCAAGATGGGATCTCACTGGTACAGAAAGTTACGGCGGTGAAATTAGGGTTTTGGCTCCGTATCTGGTAGTTTGGGGGTACGTAGGTATATATAGGAGGAAGAAGTACGTCGGTGGAGCAACGTGGGCCCCACGAGGGTGGAGGGCGCGCCTGGGGGGGGGGGGGGTAGGCGCGCCCCCCTACCGCGTGCCCTCCTGGTTGCTTTCTTGACGTAGGGTCCAAGTCCTCTAGATCATGTTCGTTCCAAAAATCACGTTCCCGAAGGTTTCATTCCGTTTGGATTCCGTTTGATATTCTTTTTCTGCGGAACTCTGAAATAGGCAAAAAATAGCAATTCTGGGCTAGACCTCCGGTTAATAGGTTAGTCCCAAAAATAATATAAAAGTGTATAATAAAGCCCAATAGTGTCCAAAACAGGATACAATATATCATGGAAAAATCAAAAATTATAAATACGTTGGAGACATATCAAGCATCCCAAGCTTAATTCCTGCTTGTCCTTGAGTAGGTAAATGATCAAAAACTGAATTTTTGATGTGGAATGCTACTTGGCATAATTTCAATGTAATTCTATTAATTATGGTATGAATATTCAGATCCAAAAGATTCAACACAAAAGTTCAATATTGACATAGAAATAATAATACTTCAAGCATACTAACTAAGCAATTATGTCTCTTCAAAATAACATGGCCAAAGAAAGTTATCCCTACAAAATCATATAGTCTGGCTATGCTCCATCTTCACCACACAAAGTATTTAAATCATGCACAACCCCGATGACAAGCCAAGCAATTGTTTCATACTTTTGGTGTTCTCAAACTTTTTCAATATTCACGCAATACATGAGCGTGAGCCATGGACATAACACTATATGTGGAATAGAATGGTAGTTGTGGAGAAGACAAAAAGAGAGAAGATAGTCTCACATCAACTAGGCGTATCAACGGGCTATGGAGATGCCCATTAATAGATATCAATGTGAGTGAGTAGGGATTGCCATGCAACGGATGCACTAGAGCTATAAGTATATGAAAGCTCAACAAAAAGAACTAAGTGGGTGTGCATCCAACTCGCTTGCTCATGAAGACCTAGGGCATTTTGAGGAAGCCCATCATTGGAATATACAAGCTAAGTTCTATAATGAAAAATTCCCACTAGTATATGAAAGTGATAACATAGGAGACTCTCTATCATGAAGATCATGGTGCTACTTTGAAGCACAAGTGTGGAAAAGGGATAGTAGTATTGTCCCTTTTTATATTTATTTTTTTGGGCCTTATTTTTTTGGCCTTTCTCTTTTTTTTGGGACAATACTCTATGAATGATGATCATCACACTTCTATTTATTTAGAACTCAATGATTACAACTCGATACTAGAACAAAGTATGACTCTATATGAATGCCTCGGCGGTATACCAGGATAGCAATGATGCATGAGTGACTTGTACGAAATAATTATGAACGGTGGCTTTGCCACAACTAAAATTTCAACTACATGATCATGCAAAGCAATATGACAATGATGGAGCGTGTCATAGTAATCAGAACGGTGGAAAGTTGCATGGCAATAAATCTTGGAATGGCTATGGAAATGCCATGATAGGTAGGTATGGTAGCTGTTTTGAGGAAGGTATATGGTGGGTGTATGATATCGGCGAAAGGTGTGCGGTATTAGAGAGGCTAGCAATGGTCGAAGGGTGAGAGTGCGTATAATCCATAGACTCAACATTAGTCATAAAGAACTCACATACTTATTGCAAAAATCTATTAGTTATCGAAGCAAATTACTACGCGCGTGCTCCTTGGGGATAGATTGGTAGGAAAAGACCATCACTCGTCCCCGACCACCACTCATAAGGAAGACAATTAATAAATAAATCATGCTCCAACTTCTTCACATAACGGTTCACCATACGTGCATGCTACGGTAATCACAAACTTCAACACAAGCATTTCTCAAATTCACAACTACTCAACTAGCACGACTCTAATATCACCATCTCCATATCTCAAAACAATTATCAAGTATCAAACTTCTCATAGTATTCAACACACTCATAAGAAGAAGAAAAATTAACCTTGAATGCCTAACATAATTAAAGCAAATTACGATGCTGTTTTGTAGGACTCTCAAAATAATCTAAGTGAAGCATGAGAGAACAATAGTTTCTATAAAACAAATCCACCACCATGCCCTAAAAGATATAAGTGAAGCACTAAAGCAAAAACTATATAACTCAAAAGATATAAGTGAAGCACATAGAGTATTCTAATAATTTTCGAATCATGTGTCTCTCTCTCAAAAGGTGTGTACAGCAAAGATGATTGTGGAAAACTAACAAATAAAGACTCTAATAATACAAGACGCTCCAAGCAAAACACATATCATGTGGTAAATAAAAATATAGTTCCAAGTAAAGTTACCGATGGAAGTAGACGAAAGAGGGGATTCCTTCTGGGGCATCCCCAAGCTTGGGCTTTTAGGTGTCCTTAGATTATCTTGGGGTGCCATGGGCATCCGCAATCTTAGGCTCTTGCCACTCCTTGTTCCATAATCCATCAAATCTTTTACCCAAAACTTGAAAACTTCACAACACAAAACTTAAAGTAGAAAATATCGTGAGCTCCGTTAGCGAAAGAAAAGAAAACACCACTTCAAGGTACTGTAATTAACTCATTCTTTATTTATATTGGTGTTAAACCTACTGTATTCCAACTTCTCCATGGTTTATAAACTATTTTACTAGCCATAGATTCATCAAAACAAGCAAACAACACACGAAAAACAGAATCTGTCAGAAACAGAACAGTCTGTAGTAATCTATAGCTAACGAAAGTTCTGGAACCCCAAAAATTCTAAAATAAATTGCTGGACGTGAGGAATTTATCTGTTAATCATATGCAAAAATAATTAACTAAATAGCACTTTCCAAATAAAAATGGCAGCAATTCTCGTGAGTGCTAAAGTTTCTGTTTTTGACAGCAAGATTAAAAAGACTTTCCCCAAGTCTTCCCAACGGTTCTACTTGGCACAAACACTAATTAAACACAAAAAACACAACCAAAACAGAGGCTAGATAAATTATTTATTAATAAACAGGAGTAAAAAGCAAGGAATAAAAATAAAATTGGGTTGCCTCCCAACAAGCGCTATCGTTTAACGCCCCTAGCTAGGCATAAAAGCAAGGATAGATCTAGGTATCGCCATAATAGTAGGATAGATCATTAAAACTCATTTCATATTCTCTACGTTCGGCAGCAAGTTTTATTTGAGGCATGCAAAAGTAATCAAAGGGGCTAAATTTAATGCGACCAAAGTCCCCAAGATCAACTTTAGGAGGTATGGGTTCCTCCTTTGGCCCTTCGTATTGCACAACCAATTCATCATTATAAGCATTCTTTTGACAGAACTTTGTGAGCCTATACTCAAGAGAATATTTCGAATAGCCAAATCATTATTAAGTTCAGAAATTCTATCAACTAGAACATTGGTAGAACCCTTTTTCTAAGATTTTCATTGAAAGCAACAAAGTCTAGAGATTGAAAACGCATTATTTCTTCTTGATCAAAAAGGATAGCCTCTATGGGACGACGGCCAGCGTCCACCCTATAATGCGCAAAGATTTCTTTGGCCTCTTTTATTATAAATCTAAACTCACGAGCCAAAAAGATAGTAGCGGCACTCTTAACAGAAGAATGCTCAATATTAGAAAATTCTAAGAAAATCCTTTGTATGCAAGGATGCATGTGCATAAGTTGTCTTTCAAGTTCAACTACAAGCATGGCGATAGCGTCTGCAAGACTACTAGTTCTATGAAGAATAGAACTACTCATAGAAGGCAAAGCACCAGCACAAGTAAAGAAATCTTGGATAACTCCTTTTCCAATAATATTACCACCACCAATTCGGAATTTTTTTGTATGTAAGATAGGGGGTTCTTCGGCAGGAGCATCAGAATTTTCCATGATATTATTATTGTCCATATCGACAATAATTTCTCCAATTTTAGACATAACGGCAGAAAGTGCAAGGGGCAAAAAGAAGGAGAAGGAGGACAGAGAGAGAGGGCGAATAAAACGGCAAGGGTGAAGTGGGGGAGAGGAAAACGAGAGGCAAATGGCAAATAATGTAATGCGGGAGATAAGGGTTTGTGATGGGTACTTGGTATGTTGACTTTTGCGTAGACTCCCCAGTAACGGCGCCAGAAATCCTTCTTGCTACCTCTTGAGCATTGCGTTGGTTTTCCCTTGAAGAGGAAAGGGTGATGCAGCAAAGTAGTGTAAGTATTTCCCTCGGTTTTTGAGAACTAAGGTATCAATCCAGTAGGAGGCCACGCACGAGTCCCTCGCACCTAGACAAACAAATAAAATCCTTGCAACCAACGCAATAAAGGGGTTGTCAATCCCTTCACAGTCACTTACGAAAGTGAGATCTGATAGACATGATAAGATAATATTTTTGGTATTTTTATGATAAAGATGCAAAGTAAAGAAAGCAAAATAAGGGGAAAAGGAAATAGCTTGTTGACGGAAGATTAATATGATGGAAAATAGACCCGGGGGCCATAGGTTTCACTAGTGGCTTCTCTCGAGAGCATAAGTATTACGGTGGGTAAACAAATTAGTGTTGAGCAATTGACAGAATTGAGAATAGTTATGAGAATATCTATGTATGATCATGTATATAGGCATCACATCCGAGACAAGTAGACCGACTCCTGCCTGCATCTACTATTATTACTCCACACATCGACCGCTATCCTGCATGCATCTAGAGTATTAAGTTCAAAGAACAGAGTAACGCTTTAAGTAAGATGACATGATGTAGAGGGATAAACTCATGCAATATGAAATAAACCCCATCTTGTTATCCTCGATGGCAACAATACAATACGTGCCTTGTTGCCCCTACTGTCACTGGGAAAGGACACCGCAAGATTGAACCCAAAGCTAAGCACTTCTCCCATTGCAAGAAAGATCAATCTAGTAGGCTAAACCAAACTGATAATTCGAAGAGAGTTGCAAAGATAACCAATCATACATAAAAGAATTCAGAGAAGATTCAAATATTGTTCATAGATAAAATTGATCATAAAACCACAATTCATCGGTCTCAACAAACACACCGCAAAAGAAGATTACATCGAATAGATCTCCACAAGAGAGGGGGAGAACTTTGTATTGAGATCCAAAAAGAGAGAAGAAGCCATCTAGGTAATAACTATGGACCCGAAGGTCTGTAGTAAACTACTCACACTTCATCGGAGAGGTTGTGTTGATGTAGAAGCCCTCTGTGATCGATGCCCCCTCCGGCGGAGCTTCGGAAAAGGCCCCAAGGTGGGATCTCACGGGTACATAAAGTTACAACGGTGGAATTAGGGTTTTGGCTCCGTATCTGGTAGTTTGGGGGTACGTAAGTATATATAGGAGGAAGAAGTACGTCGGTGGAGCAACATGGGCACGACGAGGGTGGAGGGCGCGGCTGGGGGGGTAGGCGCCCTCCCCCTACCTCGTGCCCTCCTGATTGCTTTCTTGGCGCAGGGTCCAAGTCCTCTGGATCATGTTCGTTCCAAAAATCACGTTCCCAAAGGTTTCATTCCGTTTGGACTCCGTTTGATATTCTTTTTCTGCGAAACTCTGAAATAGGCAAAAAAACATCAATTCTGGGTTGGGCCCCCGGTTAATAGGTTAGTCCCAAAAGTAATATAAAAGTGTATAATAAAGCCCAATAATGTCCAAAACAGGATATAATATAGCATGGAAAAATCAAAAATTATATATACGTTGGAGATGTATCACTCCTCGCTAGCCAAACTCAAGCACCTAGAGAACCCATGGCCTGCCCACGCCGCTGGAGAAATGCCAAAAGAAGGTGACGACTTCACCGCTCCACTCCCGGTCGCTATGACACCTTGAATCGTCCCCTGTTGATGGGAGAAGGAGGGATGCTTGTGTTGGGGAACGTAGTAATTTCAAAAAAAATCCTACGCACACGCAAAATCATGGTGATGCATAGCAACGAGAGGGGAGAGTGTGATCTACGTACCCTTGTAGATTGACAACGGAAGCGTTTCGTTGATGTAGTCGTACGTCTTCACGGCCCGACCGATCAAGCGCCGAAACTACGGCACCTCCGAGTTCTAGCACACGTTCAGCTCGATGACGATCCCCGGACTCCGATCCAGCAAAGTGTCGGGGAAGAGTTCCGTCAGCACGACGGCGTGGTGACGATCTTGATGCACTACCGTCGCAGGGTTTCGCCTAAGCACCGCTACAATATTATCGAGGACTATGGTGGAAGGGGGCACCGCACACGGCTAAGAGTATGATCACGTGGATCAACTTGTGTCTCTAGGGGTGCCCCCTGCCCCCGTATATAAAGGATCAAGGGGAGGAGGCCGGCCGGCCCTATAGGCGCGCCAAGGAGGAGTCCTCCTCCTAGTAGGAGTAGGACTCCTACTAGGAGGGGGAAAGAAGTGGGGAGGGAGAGGGAAAGGGGGGGCGCCGCCCCCCTCTCCTAGTCCAATTCGGACCAGGGGGAGGAGGCGCGCGGCCCACCTTTGGCTGCCCCTCTCTCTCTCCACTAAGGCCCATATGGCCCATTACTTCTCCCGGGGGGTTCCGGTAACCCTCCGGCTCTCCAGTTTTCTCCGAAATCACCCGGAACACTTCCGGTGTCCGAATATAGCCGTCCAATATATCAATCTTTATGTCTCGACCATTTCGAGACTCCTCGTCATGTCCGTGATCACATCTGGGACTCCGAACTAACTTCGGTACATCAAAACTCATAAACTCATAATATAACTGTCATCGAAACCTTAAGCGTGCGGACCCTACGGGTTCGAGAACGATGTAGACATGACCGAGACACGTCTCCAGTCAATAACCAATAGCGGAACCTGGATGCTCATATTGGCTCCTACATATTCTACGAAGATCTTTATCGGTCAGACCGCATAACAACATACGTTGTTCCCTTTGTCATCGGTATGTTACTTGCCCGAGATTCGATCGTCGGTATCCCATACCTAGTTCAATCTCGTTACAGGCAAGTCTCTTTACTCGTTCCGTAATACATCATCTCACAACTAACTCATTAGTTGCAATGCTTGCAAGGCTTATGTGATGTGCATTACCGAGAGGGCCCAGAGATACCTCTCCGACAATCGGAGTGACAAATCCTAATCTCGAAATACGCCAACCCAACATGTACCTTTGGAGACACCTGTAGAGCTCCTTTATAATCACCCAGTTACGTTGTGACGTTTGGTAGCACACAAAGTGTTCCTCCGGCAAACGGGAGTTGCATAATCTCATAGTCATGGGAACATGTATAAGTCATGAAGAAAGCAATAGCAACATACTAAACGATCG
Source organism: Triticum urartu (assembly GCF_056163025.1). NCBI lineage: Eukaryota > Viridiplantae > Streptophyta > Magnoliopsida > Poales > Poaceae > Triticum > Triticum urartu. The sequence continues at coordinate 432,194,214 of NC_141879.1, forward strand.
GGTGCTAAGCTAATGGAATGGGTCATGTCAATCAGATCATTCATCTAATGATGTGATCCTGTTAATCAAATGACAACTCTTTGTCCATGGTTAGGAAACATAACCATCTTTGATTAACAAGCTAGTCTATTAGAGGCATACTAGTGACACTCTGTTTGTCTATGTATTCACACATGTATTATGTTTCCAGTTAATACAATTCTAGCATGAATAATAAACTTTTATCATGATATATAAGGAAATAAATAATAACTTTATTATTGCCTCTAGGGCATATTTCCTTCAATCTCCCACTTGCACTAGAGTCAATAATCTAGATTACACAGTAATGATTCTAACACCCATGGAGCCTTGGTGCTGATCATGTTTTGCTCGTGGAAGAGGCTTAGTCAACGGGTCTGCTACATTCAGATCCCTGTGTATCTTGCAAATCTCTATGTCTCCCACCTGGACTAGATCCCGGATGGAATTGAAGCATCTCTTGATGTGCTTGGTTCTCTTGTGAAATCTGGATTCCTTTGCCAAGGCAATTGCACCAGTATTGTCACAAAAGATTTTCATTGGACCCGATGCACTAGGTATGACACCTAGATCGGATATGAACTCCTTCATCCAGACTCCTTCATTTGCTGCTTCCGAAGCAGCTATGTATTCCGCTTCACACGTAGATCTCGCCACGACGCTCTGTTTAGAACTGCACCAACTGACAGCTCCACCGTTTAATGTAAACACGTATCCGGTTTGCGATTTAGAATCGTCCGGATCAGTGTCAAAGCTTGCATCAACGTAACCATTTACGATGAGCTCTTTGTCACCTCCATATACGAGAAACATATCCTTAGTCCTTTTCAGGTACTTCAGGATGTTCTTGACCGCTGTCCAGTGATCCACTCCTGGATTACTTTGGTACCTCCCTGCTAGACTTATAGCAAGGCACACATTAGGTCTGGTACACAGCATTGCATTCATGATAGAGCCTATGGCTGATGCATAGGAACATCTTTCATTTTCTCTCTATCTTCTGCAGTGGTCGGGCATTGAGTCTGACTCAACTTCACACCTTGTAACACAGGCAAGAACCCTTTCTTTGCTTGATCTATTTTGAACTTCTTCAAAATCTTATCAAGGTATGTGCTTTGTGAAAGTCCAATTAAGCATCTTGATCTATCTCTATAGATCTTTATGCCTAATATGTAAGCAGCTTCACTGAGGTCTTTCATTGAAAAAACTCTTATTCAAGTATCCCTTTATGCTATCCAGAAATTCTATATCATTTCCAATCAGTAATATGTCATCCACATATAATATCAGAAATGCTACAGAGCTCCCACTCACTTTCTTGTAAATACAGGCTTCTCCAAAGGTCTGTATAAAACAAATGCTTTGATCACACTATCAAAGCGTTTATTCCAACTCCGAGAGGCTTGCACCAGTCCATAAATGGATCGCTGGAGCTTGCACACTTTGTTAGCTCCCTTTGGATCGACAAAACCTTCCGGTTGCATCATATACAACTCTTCTTCCAGAAATCCATTCAGGAATGCAGTTTTGACATCCATCTGCCAAATTTCATAATCATAAAATGCGGCGATTGCTAACATGATTCGGACAGACTTAAGCATCGCTACGGGTGAGAAGGTCTTATCATAGTCAATCCCTTGAACTTGTCGAAAACCTTTTGCGACAAGTCAAGCTTTGTAGACAGTGATATTACCGTAAGCGTCAGTCTTCTTCTTGAAGATCCATTTATTCTCAACTGCTTGCCGATCATCGGGCAAGTCAACCAAAGTCCATACTTTGTTCTCATACATGGATCCCATCTCAGATTTCATGGCTTCAAGCCATTTTGCGGAATCTGGGCTCACCATCGCTTCTTCATAGTTCATAGGTTCATCATGATCTAGTAGCATGACTTCCAGAACAGTATTACCGTACCACTCTGGCGTTGGTCTCACTCTGGTTGATCTACGAGGTTCAGTAGTATCTTGTTCTGAAGTTTCATGATCATCATCATTAGCTTCATCACTAACTGGTGTAGGTGTCATAGAAACAGTTTTCTGTGATGCACTACTTTCCAATAAGGGAGCAGGTACAGTTACCTCGTCAAGTTCTACTTTCCTCCCACTCACTTCTTTCGAGAGAAACTCCTTCTCTAGAAAGGATCCATTCTTAGCAACGAATGTCTTGCCTTCGGATCTGTGATAGAAGGTGTACCCAACAGTCTCCTTTGGGTATCCTATGAAGACACATTTCTCTGATTTGGGTTCGAGCTTATCAGGTTGAAGCTTTTTCACATAAGCATCACAGCCCCAAACTTTAAGAAACAACAACTTTGGTTTCTTGCCAAACCATAGTTCATAAGGTGTCGTCTCAACGGATTTTGATGGTGCCCTATTTAACGTGAATGCGGCCGTCTCTAAAGCATAACCCCAAAATGATAGCGGTAAATTTGTAAGAGACATCATAGATCGCACCATATCAAGTAAAGTACGATTACGACGTTCGGACACACCATTACGCTGAGGTGTTCTGGGTGGCGTGAGTTGCGAAACTATTCTGCATTGTTTCAAATGTAGACCAAACTCGTAACTCAAATATTCTCCTCCACGATCAGATCACAGAAACTTTATTTTCTTGTTACGATGATTTTCAACCTAACTCTGAAATTCTTTGAACTTTTCAAATGTTTTAGACTTATGCTTCATTAAGTAGATATACCCATATCTGCTTAAATCATCTCTGAAGGTGAGAAAATAACGATATCCGCCACGAGCCTCAACATTCATCGGACCACATACATTTGTATGTATGATTTCCAACAAATCTGTTGCTCTCTCCATTGTACCGGAGAACGGTGTTTTAGTCATCTTGCCCATAAGGCACGGTTCACAAGTACCAAGTGATTCATAATCAAGAGGTTCCAAAAGTCCATCGGTATGGAGTTTCTTCATTCGCTTTACACCGATATGACCTAAACGGCAGTGCCACAAATAAGTTGCACTATCATTATCAACTCTGCATCTTTTGGCTTCAACATTATGAATATGTGTGTTACTACTATCGAGATTCATCAAAAATAGACCACTCTTCAAAGGTGCATGACCATAAAAGATATTACTCATATAAATAGAACAACCATTATTCTCTGATTTAAATGAATAACCGTCTCGCATTAAACAAGATCCAGATATAATGTTCATGCTCAACGCTGGCACCAAATAACAATTATTTAGGTCTAATATTAATCCCGAAGGTAGATGTAGAGGTAGTGTGCCGACCGCGATCACATCGACTTTAGAACCATTTCCCACGCGCATCGTCACCTCGTCCTTTGCCGGTGTTCGCTTAATCCGTAGTCCCTGTTTCGAGTTGCAAATATTAGCAACAGAACCAGTATCAAATACCCAAGTGCTACTGCGAGCTCTAGTAAGGTACACATCAATAACATGTATATCACATATACCTTTGTTCACCTTGCCATCCTTCTTATCCGCCAAATACTTGGGGCAGTTCCGCTTCCAGTGACCAGTCTGCTTGCAGTAGAAGCACTCAGTTTCATGCTTAGGTCCAGACTTGGGTTTCTTCTCCTGATCAGCAACTTGCTTGCTTTTCTTCTTGAAGTTCCCCTTCTTCTTCCCTTTGCCTTTGTTCTTGAAACTAGTGGTCTTGTTGACCATCAACACTTGATGCTCCTTCTTGATTTCTACCTCCGCAGCTTTCAGCATTGCGAAGAGCTCGGGAATAGTCTTATTCATCCCTTGGATATTATAGTTCATCACAAAGCTCTTGTAGCTTGGTGGCAGTGATTGGAGAATTCTGTCAATGACGCAATCATCTGGAAGATTAACTCCCATCTGAATCAAGTGATTATTATACCCAGACATTTTGAGTATATGCTCACTGACAGAACTGTTCTCCTCCATCTTGCAGCTATAGAACTTATTGGAGACTTCATATCTCTCAATACGGGCATTTGCTTGAAATATTAACTTCAACTCCTGGAACATCTCATATGCTCCATGACGTTCAAAACGTCGTTGAAGTCCCGATTCTAAGCCGTAAAGCATGGCACACTGAACTATCGAGTAGTCATCAGCTTTGCTCTGCCAGACATTCATAACATCTGGTGTTGCTCCAGCAGCAGGCCTGGCACCCAGTGGTGCTTCCAGGACGTAATTCTTTTGTGCAGAAATGAGGATAATCCTCAAGTTACGGACCCAGTCCGTGTAATTGCTACCATCATCTTTGAACTTTGCTTTCTCAAGGAACGCATTAAAATTCAACGGAACAACAGCACGAGCCATCTATCTACAATCAAGCATAAACAAGCAAGATACTATCAGGTACTAAGTTCATGATAAATTTAAGTTCAATTAATCATATTACTCAAGAACTCCCACTTAGATAGACATCCCTCTAATCATCTAAGTGATCACGTGATCCAAATCAACTAAACCATAACCGATCATCACGTGAAATGGAGTAGTTTTCAATGGTGAACATCCCTATGTTGATCATATCTACTATATGATTCACGCTCGATCTTTCGATCTCAGTGTTCCGAGGCCATATCTGTATATGCTAGGCTCGTCAAGTTTAACCTGAGTATTCTGCGTGTGCAAAACTGGCTTGCACCCGTTGTAGATGGACGTAGAGCTTATCACACCCGATCATCACGTGGTGTCTGGGCACGACGAACTTTGGCAACGGTGCATACTCAGGGAGAACACTTTTATCTTGAAATTTAGTGAGAGATCATCTTATAATGCTACCGTCAATCAAAGCAAGATAAGATGCATAAAAGATAAACATCACATGCAATCAATATAAGTGATATGATATGGCCATCATCATCTTGTGCTTGTGATCTCCATCCTTGAAGCACCATCGTGATCACCATCGTCACCGGCGCGACACCTTGATCTCCATCGTAGCATCATTGTCGTCTCGCCAATCTTATGCTTCTACGACTATCGCTACCGCTTAGTGATAAAGTAAAGTACTACAGGGCGATTACATTGCATACAATAAAGCGACAACCATATGGCTCCTGCCAGTTGCCGATAACTCGGTTACAAAACATGATCATCTCATACAATAAAATTTAGCATCATGTCTTGACCATATCACATCACAACATGCCCTGCAAAAACAAGTTAGACGTCCTCTACATTGTTGTTGCAAGTTTTACGTGGCTGCTACGGGCTTAAGCAAGAACCAATCTTACCTACGCATCAAAACCACAACGATAGTTTGTCAAGTTGGTGCTGTTTTAACCTTCGCAAGGACCAGGCGTAGCCACACTCGGTTCAACTAAAGTTGGAGAAACTGTCACCCGCAAGCCACCTATGTGCAAAGCACGTCGGGAGAACCGGTCTCGCGTAAGCGTACGCGTAATGTCGGTCCGGGCCGCTTCGTCCAACAATACCGCCGAACATAAGTATGACATGCTGGTAAGCAGTATGACTTATATCGCCCACAACTCACTTTTGTTCTACTCGTGCATATAACATCAACATATAAAACCTAGGCTCGGATGCCACTATTGGGGAACGTAGTAATTTCAAAAAATTTCCTACGCACACGCAAAATCATGGTGATGCATAGCAACGAGAGGGGAGAGTGTGATCTACGTACCCTTGTAGATCGATAACGGAAGTGTTTGGTTGATGTAGTCGTACGTCTTCATGGCCCGACCGATCAAGCACCGAAACTACGGCACCTCCGAGTTCTAGCACAGGTTCAGCTCGATGACGATCCCCAGACTCCGATCCAGCAAAGTGTCGGGGAAGAGTTCCGTCAGCACGACGGCGTGGTGACGATCTTGATGCAGTACCGTCGCAGGGCTTCGCCTAAGCACCGCTACAATATTATCGAGGACTATGGTGGAAGGGGGCACCGCACACGGCTAAGAGTATGATCACGTGGATCAACTTGTTTCTCTAGGGGTGCCCCCTGCCCCCGTATATAAAGGAGCAAGGGGAGGAGGCCGGCCGGCCCTATAGGCGCGCCAAGGAGGAGTCCTCCTCATAGTAGGAGTAGGACTCCTACTAGGAGGGGGAAAGAAGTGGGGAGGGAGAGGGAAAGGGGGGGCGCCGCCCCCTCTCCTAGTCCAATTCGGACCAGGGGGAGGAGGCGCGCGGCCCACCTTTGGCTGCCCCTCTCTCTCTCCACTAAGGCCCATATGGCCCATTACTTCTCCCGGGGGGGTTCCGGTAACCCTCGGGCTCTCCGGTTTTCTCCGAAATCACCCGGAACACTTCCGGTGTCCGAATATAGCCGTCCAATATATCAATCTTTATGTCTCGACCATTTCGAGACTCCTCGTCATGTCTATGATCACATCCGGGACTCCGAACTAACTTCGGTACATCAAAACTCATAAACTCATATTATAACTGTCATCGAAACCTTAAGCGTGCGGACCCTACGGGTTCGAGAACAATGTAGACATGACCGAGACACGTCTCCGGTCAATAACCAATAGCGGAACCTGGATGCTCATATTGGCTCCTACATATTCTACGAAGATCTTTATCGGTCAGACCGCATAACAACATACGTTGTTCCCTTTGTCATCGGTATGTTACTTGCCCGAGTTTCGATCGTCGGTATCCCATACCTAGTTCAATCTCGTTACCGGCAAGTCTCTTTACTCGTTCCATAATACATCATCTCACAACTAACTCATTAGTTGCAATGCTTGCAAGGCTTATGTGATGTGCATTACCGAGAGGGCCCAGAGATACCTCTCCGACAATCGGAGTGACAAATCCTAATCTCGAAATACGCCAACCCAACATGTACCTTTGGAGACACCTGTAGAGCTCCTTTATAATCACCTAGTTACGTTGTGACATTTGGTAGCACACAAAGTGTTCCTCCGGCAAACGGGAGTTGCATAATCTCATAGTCATGGGAACATGTATAAGTCATGAAGAAAGCAATAGCAACATACTAAACGATCGGGTGCTAAGCTAATGGAGTGGGTCATGTCAATCAGATCATTCATCTAATGATGTGATCCTGTTAATCAAATGACAACTCTTTGTCCATGGTTAGGAAACATAACCATCTTTGATTAACAAGCTAGTCTATTAGAGGCATACTAGTGACACTCTGTTTGTCTATGTATTCACACATGTATTATGTTTCCGGTTAATACAATTCTAGCATGAATAATAAACTTTTATCATGATATATAAGGAAATAAATAATAACTTTATTATTGCCTCTAGGTCATATTTCCTTCAGCTTGGTTATTAGGTGATGACATGATCCAGCTACCGTTGTAGCCTTGTTGCTCATATGTTGAACACGTGGTCATCGCCATTGCTCTGGTGTCCACCAAGGCGCCCCCGCTGATGGGGTCACGACATGACCTACATATCTGCCACCACCATGCATCATCCATCTCCTTGAGGCAGCATGAATCCATGCCCGGGGCCAAATTGATGCATAGTTGCACGCATCCTGTCTCGTGGTCAAATCATGCATCTCCTTCACTGCAGAAAATCCACATGCCCTAGCGCTGACCAATGTCGGGTGCAAGGCCTCATCACCGCCGCAACTATAACACAAAACCTTCAAGAAGGGATCAGCAAACGCAGGCCGGCGTGGACAAGTTCAACCAAAGGTCGAGCATGGAACTTTCGTCCCCAAAGCAGAGCTTCGAGCCCACACCTCCAACAAGGTCTTGATGCATGAACGTCCACAATGTCTGATCCACATGGAGAGACAAGATCACAGGCTTTCACCCAGAGTACGTGCATACTTGTCATTGACATTGCCAATAACCTCTCTACCGGTCGATGACTCCTTGCAAGCCAAACCCAGGCGCAAGGTTTTACACAGGTTGGGGCTATCACGGTGATATGTCTCAAACGTATCTATAATTTTTGCTTGTTTGTATTATTTTGGCAAAAAATTATATTATATTATATTTGTACTAACCTATTAATCCGGTGCCAAAGGCTAGTTCCCATTTTGTGGTGCTTTTAGAAATATAGGTCAAAAGTTCACGCAGCCAGAATGAGTTGGAATTTTTTTGGATTTGTTTTGGAATTAAAGACACCCATAGCCAAAAGATAGAGGTTAGCGGAGCCACGAGCGATCCACAAGGGCATGTAACATGGGTAGGCCCTACCTGTGTGGGGTGCGTGCGTGGCCAATACCTAAGGCGGTTAGAGCCCTTCTTTCAACGAAAGAAAGCTAATTTTATGGGAAAATTTGTGTTAAAGTTCAGCGGATCAGAATTATGGATCTCCAGATATTAAACAAATGGTGCTCAGCCTTAGAAACAGTACTGAAACAGAGAGAACCAAAGAGAAGAGATCGAATCTCGGAGGGGCTCTCACAGGCCAAGGACCAGAGAGGGAAACCTCTCCCCATCTAGGGGAGAGGCCATGGAAGAAGATGGAGGGGAAGCCTCTATCCCCCTCTCTTCTGGTGGCGCCGGAGTGCCGGCAGGGGAGCCATAATCACTGACATCTCCATCACCTTCCTCCACCTCTATTAAATGATCCACTCTCCCGCAACCCGTTGTAATCCCCTACTTGAACATGGTGTCGAATGCTATTAATTATTATATGATGATTTCCTGCATCTTCTTTATGTCCGAGTAGATTATTTTTGTCCTATGGGTTAATCGGGGAATTTCTATGTTTGTTTTGAGTTGCATGTGGTTATGTTGCCATTCTTTAGTTTTCATCATATGAGCCCGTGCGTGGATCACACCTTAGGTTAGTTTTAAGTTGAAAAGAACTATGCATAGGCCGTTTGGGGGGACGGATATTACCGAGGTTGAGTGTAGGGATCGATACATCTATATCAATATAAAAAGACCCAAATGGACAGATCCAAACCATCTCGACCGTGAAATCATGTTATCTAGCGCTTCAAATCGCTCCAATGTTAAGCACCAAACACGTGTAACGCTCTAATTACCCACCATTGCCATTGTTTATAAACACATTTTGACTCGACACTATCCCTTGAAATCTGCCATGTAATTAATATCCTACCATTCCCGCGAAAAAGTAATTGATATCTTACCAAATACCAACATGCACCAGATATATCTTACCTAATATAACGTGCAACTATCCTACCTAATATAAACGTGCATTGCATGTACATTATTACTAGTATGGGATGAAGGGGGGCTAGTTTATCTTAATACTATGTTTGGGTTTACCTTAATGAATGTGTTAGCATTTGTTGATGCTTGCTAATAGTTCCAATCATAAGTACATATAATTCCAAGTATGGAGAGTACGTTAGCAGAGGCCTCTTCCACATGTAAAACTGCAATGATGATGATCGGTCCAGTAACTTAGCTAATTGCCTAGGGACAATTCCGCACACCCTACCACCACTCTTCCACACTCACTATTTGTATATTATTGTACTTTTACATAGACATCACCTAACCTTTATTTATATGTACTTTATTTTCTAGCAGACCCATCCTTTTATACCCACAACATAGATTTATTTCTTGTTTCTAGATAAAACAAATGTTTGATGTACGTAGGGTTGTATGAATACCAAGGGATTGTGGTGGGCTATCAATGAGCCGAGCCCCCCCCCCCCCAGCTTATATAACATACCGAGAGTCCTAGGATTACAAATCCTAGTCAACTACGTCATGGAGGTAGAGTCCTCCACGGCTCTGGTATCTTTGGCTTGTACGTCAAGTCTTCTAGAGGCTTTGTATAATTATCCATGGGCCGCCCAATGTGGCCTAGGATGGAACCGACCTAGGGGTCCTCAGCCCGGGACACCAGGCCGGGAACCGACATGGTAAGAGACCCATGTACTGCGGAAAGGTTCAGTATGGTCGAATAGAGGGGAGGCGGTGAATAGACGACTAACAATTTTTAATACCTTTTCCAATTTTAAGGGATACAACGAGAATATATGTTATCTAGATATGCAACTAGATGGACAACCTATATGGAAACTCACAAATAACAATAAGCTAGAAAACATACACAATAATACTAGCTTGCACAAAGTAAGTGAAGGAAAGAATAAATCGCAGTTTGAGGAATGAATGTGTTATCTCTTCGAGTGCTTTAGTATGAAAATAGTGTGCCAATGTGTTGCAAATTCATCCAAAATTGTCGTGCCGATGATAGTGTGATCTTTATGTTCTGAAGTAGGCATGTCCAGTGTCTAAAATAGAAACTAGACTTTATGACAAAAGAATTGATCTTCTCGTCCAGACTTTAACATGTTTTATTCAATCATATGCAAAGCACAATGACATATGATTTGTATGAATTAACACGCAAGTGCACAAATGCGTTACAAATTTATCCAAAATTGACGTGGCGACCAAACTGTCATCATTTTGCATGTTCTGAAGTAGGTATGTTCACTGTCTGAAAGTGCAACTGCATTTTCTAACAAAACAATTGATTTATTCAGTCATATGCAGAGAACATTGATAAATGATTTGTTCAAACCAACAAGCAATCACAGTGAATGCTAGATGTATCTGACAAGTAGATATGGCAGATTTAACATGCATCTTACTTCCACTTGTGCACACTACACACATATCTTGGTTCATTCATGTACATGTTACGAAAGCAAACCACACCGAAAGAGTTTGCTTTTTCTTCTCTGCATTTTTTACATGTCTAATACGATGATATTAATATCCTGTACAAAAAAGCTCAAATTTTGAATCACTATTAGATAGAAGCCCACCTTTTGCCATCTAACAGTTGCAGCAATAAGTTATTTTAATCAAGACAACAGGTTTGCACTAGGATATGGAAGTACTGTTACTAGGGGGTATAAAAGCTCGTAGTGAGTAGATCTTGAAATGGTTATAACTACATGGAAAATGAAAGGAAATGCCATATTAATTGAATGAGAAATATCTACAATAAGTTGTTTGCATGAAGGAGAACATGTGTGCATGTGACACCCGGATAATTAAACTACAGTAATCCCCTGCTAATGATGCCACGTCACTTCGATTGTTGTTTCTAATCTCGCATTAGTTCGAAACCGATTCAAATTCAAAATCAAGCAAACAATAAAAGTTTTCAGATAATAAAACTAAAATGTTCCGAGTGAACCAAATATTACATAGGTAATTTTGATGGAGAAACCACACTTTTATAAAAGTATAAAATACTCTAAAATGTTTTAAACAGTAGCAAAAACAATTAGTTGAATGCCTTTTACAATAAATAAAATATTAAACTATTTTATTTAATTGCCCAAACTTATGTGGCAGTAGCCTATTTATTAACACTAAAACAGAAAAGAAAAAAGGAAAAGAACAAAAACAGAAAACAAAACTAACAAAAAAAGTGAAAAGGAACCCCCCGGGCCAACCGACCCAACAGGCAAGCCCACCTGGCCCAACCGGCCGCCCCCTCACTCCCTTATCCCACTCCACCGAGAAACCCTAACCCCCCACGCACCCACTCCCCCCACGATCTCCTTCTCCTTCCCCATCGACCTGGATCGGGATCGGCCCCGATCCCGTCGCCCCCGACGGCATGTGCCCGCCCGTCGCCGTCCACCGTCGCCCGGAGCGATCGCGCCTCGACCACCCTGTTGTCGACCACCGCAGCCGTCGTCCTCGTCCCCTCCCCGCATCGCTACCTCAAGCCTCACTGATCCCCGTTCATCTACAAACGGGGGTGAGCCCTGGCGCTGCCTCCCTCTTCTCCCCCCCCCGTCCCCGTGCGCACACCACACGCCCACCGTCATCCCGCTCGCCTGTCCCGCATCGCCATCGCTGCGCATGCCCGCGCCGGGCCTCGTGCGCCCATCTGCCATTGCTGCTGTCGCCATTGCCTTGCCCCGTGCCACAGATGCTCGTCCCACTCGTGATCGCACCGGCTTCGCCCACCGCACCCGCGACTGCCTCGCCGCCAGCCGATGTCGTCGCCGCTCCGGCACTCGCCTCCGGCACCCGCTCCGCACCTGCGCTCGTTCACTACCGCCCGTATCCGCCCCCCTTGGCCGCTCGACGTCGTTGAGCACGTCCGTGCTTGGTCATGCCACGGCTCGCCAACGCGCGGCCATGCCTCATGTTGTGCTGTTGCGCTATCGTTGTCGCGGCGCCGTCCCCCTGCTGCTGGTGCGCCACCGCGCCCTGGCTCCCCTGCGGCTGCTCCTCTGCCGCCCGCGGGCCGGCTCGTCGCCGGCTCCGCACTCCGCCTCCCCCACGCCGGCCGACCACCGCAGCCGCCCTACCCACTGGCCTCGCCCCGCCGCAATCCCTGCAGGTGAGCGCCCGCCCAGGTGCCCGTCGCCCTCCTGCCCGCTAACCCGCATAGGTCCCGAGGGGCTATGACAAGGGGGCCCCGCCCAAAACGGTTCAAAAAATAATAATAACATATATACATATAAACAATAAAGAAAATATATTAATTAATTAATTAACCCTGATTAATTAACCTAATTGGTTAATAAAACACTAATCTCTCACTAACTAATGGGGCCCACACTTAATTAATCCTAAGTAGTTTAACACAAATCCTATTTCACCTCTGTCTCAATGACATGTGGGTCCTACTGGACCCACAGGCCAGGTTTGACTTTGGTCAGCTGGGTTTGACCTGTTGACGTCATGGTGATGTCATGCTGACATCACCTTTCACTGTTCTGGATAATGTTTGATTTAAATAATTAAATTAATTTCAAAAAATTCATAAAACTTTGATAAATCATAGAAAATAAATCGTAACTCGGATGGAAATACTTTGTACTTGAAAGTTGCTCAGAACGACGAGATGAATCTGAATATGCAATCTGTTTGTTAGCCACGCGTCCCTACCATAGCAAACGTGCAACATTCCACCTCTAGTTCGTCTGTCCGAAAACGCGAAACACCGGGAATACTTTCCCGGATGTTTCCCCCCTTCGGCGGTATCTCCTCCTACCGTGTTAGGGCACACCTAGCGCCGTTACTTGTCATGTCATGCATCGTTATGCATCTGTTTGCATTGTATTCATTGTTTCTTCCCCCTCTTCTCTCTGGTAGACTACGAGACTAACGTTGCTGCTGCTGCCCCGATCGACTACATTGTTGATGACCTTGCCAGAGCAACCAGGTAAGCCCCCGCTTGATCAACCCGATATCGCCCATTCCTTCTCTCTACTGCTTACATTAGAGCAGTGTAGGATGTTACTGCTTTCGGTTAATCCTATTCCGCTGCATAGCATGTCATTGTTGCTATTGTTGTTACCTTTACCTGCAATCCTAAATGCTTAGTATAGGATGCTAGTATCCCATCAGTGGCCCTACATTCTTGTCCGTCTGCTATGCTATATTACCAGGATGTGGTCACTTCGAGAGGTGATCACGGGTATATACATACTACACTTCTATACATGATACTTTGTGGTGACTAAAGTCGGGTTGGCTCATAGAGTACCCGCAAGTGATTCCGATGTGGGGGCTGAAAGGACAGGTGGTTCCATCCCGGTAGTGGTGGGCCTGGGTTCTCGACGGCCCCCGACTATTACTTTGTGGCGGATTGACAGGGTAGGTTGAGACCACCTAGGTGAGAGGTGGGCCTGGCCCCTGGCCGGCGTCCGCGGTAACTTCAAAATAACACGCTTAATGAGATCTTGGTATTTGATTTGAGTCTGGCCATTGGCCTATACACACTAACCAACTACGCGGGGACAGTTATGGGCACTCAACGTCATGGTATCAGTCGAAGCCTTCTTGACGTTAGCGACTGAGCGGCGCGCGCCGGATTGGACTGGAACGCCTTGATGTCTACTACACAACCTTCTTCTTGTAGACGTGGTTGGGCCTCCAAGTGCAGTGGTTTGTAGGACATTAGCAAATTTCCCTCAAGTGGATGACCTAAGGTTTATCAATCCGTGGGAGGCGTAGGATGAAGATGGTCTCTCTCAAACAACACGGCAACCAAATAACAAAGAGTCTCTTGTGTCGCCAACACACCCAATACAATGGTAAATTGTATAGGTGCACTAGTTCGGCGAAGAGATGGTGATACAAGTGCAATATGTATGGTAGATATAGGTTTTTGTAATCTGAAAAAATATAAAAATAGCAAGGTAACTAATGATAAAAGTGAGTGAAAACGGTATTGTAATGCGTTGAAACAAGGCATAGGGTTCATACTTTCACTAGTGCAAGTTCTCTCAACTATAATAACATAATTGGATCATATAATAGTCTCTCAACTTGCAACAAAGAGTCACTCCAAAGTCACTAATAGCAGAGAACAAATGAAGAGATTATTGTAGGGTACGAAACCACCTCAAAGTCATCCTTTCTGATCGATCTATTCAAGAGTCCATAGTAAAATAACATGAAGCTATTCTTTCCGTTCAATCTATCCTAGAGTTCGTACTAGAATAACACCTTAAGACACAAATCAACCAAAACCCTAATGTCACCTAGATACTCCAATATGTCCTCAAGTATCTGTGGGTATGATTGTACGATATGCATCACACAATCTCAGATTCATCTATTCAACCAACACAAAGAACTTCAAAGAGTGCCCCAAAGTTTCTACCGGAGAGTCAAGACGAAAACATGTGCCAACCCCTATGCATAATTTCACAAGGTCACAGAACTCGCAAGTTGATCACCAAAACATACATCGAGTAGATCATGTGAATATCCAATTGTCACCACAGATAATCCCATGCAAGACATACATAAAGTGTTCTCAAATCCTTAAAGACTCAATCCGGTAAGATAACTTCAAAGGGAAAATTCAATTCATCACAAGGAGATAGAGGGGGAGAAATATCATAAGATCCAACAGCAAAGCTCACGGTACATCAAGATCATGCCAAATCAAGAACACGAGAGAGAGAGAGATCAAACAGATAGCTACTGGTACATACCCTCAGCCCCGAGGGTGAACTACCCCCTCCTCATCATGGAGAGCGCCGGGATGATGAAGATGGCCACCGGTGATGGATCCCTCCTCCGACAGCGTACCAGAACAGGGTCCCGATTGGTTTTTGGTGGCTATAGAGGCTTGCGGCAGCGGAACTCCCAATCTAGGTTATTTTCTGGAAGTTCGGGGATATATAAGAGGCGTTGGCGTTGGGAACAAGTCAGGGGGGGTCCATGAGGCGGCCATGAGGCAGGGGGCGCGCCCAGGGGGTAGGGCGCGCCCCCACCCTCGTGGTGGCCTCGGGACTCTTCTGGTCCATCTCTGATGCTCTGTGGGCTTCTTCTGGTCCAAAAATGATCTCCGTAAATTTTCATGTCAATTGGACTCCGTTTGATATTCCTTTTCTGTGATACTCAAAAAACAAGTAAAAAATAGAAACTGGCACTGGGCTCTAGGTTAATAGGTTAGTCCCAAAAATCATATAAAATAGCATATAAATGCATATAAAACAACCTAGATGGATAATATAATAGCATGGAACAATAAAAAAATTATAGATAGTTGGAGACGTATCAAGCATCCCCAAGCTTAATTCCTGCTCGTCCTCGAGTAGGTAAATGATAAAAAATAGATTTTTTGATGTGGAATACTACCTAGCATATTCATTAATGTAATCTTCTCTATTGTGGCAAGAATATTCAGATCCATAAGATTCAAGACAAAAGTTTAATATTGACATAAAAACAATAATACTTCAAGCATACTAACCAAGCAATTATGTCCTCTCAAAATAACATAGCCAAAGAAAGCTCATCCCTACAAAATCATATAGTTTGGCCATGCTTCATTTTCATCACACAAAATGCTCCCATCATGCACAACCCCGATGACAAGCCAATCAATTGTTTCATACTTTAGTATTCTCAAACTTTTTCAACTTTCACGCAATACATGAGTGCGAGCCATGGACATATCACTATAGGTGGAACAGAATATGATGATGGAGGTTGTGTGGAGAAGACAAAAAAGGAGAAAGTCTCACATCGACGTGGCTAATCAACGCGATATGGAGATACCAATCAATTGATGTCAATGCGAGGAGTAGGGATTGCCATGCAACGGATGCACTAGAGCTATAAATGATTGAAAGCTCAACAAAAGAAACTAAGTGGGTGTGCATCCAACTTGCTTGCTCACGAAGACCTAGGGCATTTTGAGGAAGCCCATTGTTGGAATATACAAGCCAAGTTCTATAATGAAAATTCCCACTAGTATATGAAAGTGACAAAATAAGAGACTCTCTATCATGAAGATCATGGTGCTACTTTGAAGCACAAGTGTGGAAAAAGGATAGTAACATTGTCCCTTCTCTCTTTTTCTCTCATTTTTTTGGGCCTTCTCTTTTTTTATTTGGCCTTTCTCTTTTTTTTCCTCACACGGGACAATGCTCTAATAATGATGATCATCACACTTCTATTTATTTACAACTCAAAAATTACAACTCGATACTAGAACAAAATATGACTCTATATGAATGCCTCCGGCGGTGTACCGGGATGTGCAATAATTCAAGAGTGACATGTACCGGGATGATCGGTGGCTTTGCCACAAATATGATGTCAAGTACATGATCATGCAAGGCAATATGACAATGATGAAGCATATCATAATAAACAGAACTGTGGAAAGTTGCATGGCGATATATCTAGGAATGGCTATGGAAATGACGTAATAGGTAGGTATGGTGGCTGTTTTGAGGAAGATATAAGGAGGCTTGTGTGTGATAGAGCGTATCATATCACGGGGTTTGGATGCACCAGTGAAGTTTGCACCAACTCTCAAGGTGAGAAAGGGCAATGCACGGTACCAAAGAGGCTAGGAATGATGGAAGGGTGAGAGTGCGTATAATCCATGGACTCAACATTAGTCATAAAGAACTCACATACTTATTGCAAAAATCTACAAGTCATCAAAACTAAGCACTACGCTCATGCTCCTAGGGGGATAGATTGGTAGGAAAAGACCATCGCTCGTCCCCGACCGCCACTCATAAGGAGGACAATCAAAGAAACACCTCATGCTTCAAATTTGTTACACAACGGTTACCATACGTGCATGCTACGGGACTTGCAAACCTCAACACAAGTATTTCTCAAATTCACAAATACTCAACTAGCATGACTCTAATATCACAATCTTCATATCTCAAAACAATCATCAAGTACCAAACTTCTCATAGTATTCAATGCAATCTATATGAAAGATTTTATTATACCCATCTTGGATGCCTATCATATTAGGACTAATTTCATAACCAAAGCAAATTACCATGTTGTTCTAAAAGACTCTCAAAATAATATAGGTGAAGCATGAGAGGTCAATAATTTCTATAAAATAAAACTACCGTCATGCTCTAAAAGATAAAAGTGAAGCACTAGAGCAAACAACAAACTACTTCAAAAGATATAAGTGAAGATCAATGAGTAGTTGAATAATTATGTAACTATGTGAAGACTCTCTAACATTTAATAATTTCAGATCTTGGGATATTATTCAAATAGCAAGAAAAACAAAATAAAATGACATTGCAAGGATAGCACATATCATGTAAAGAAGCAAAAACTTAGGCTCAACCAAAACTGACCGATAGTTGTTGAAGAAGAAAGGTGGCATGCCAACCGGGGCATCCCCAAGCTTAGATGCTTGAGACTTCTTGAAATATTAATTAGGGATGCCTTGTGCATCCCCAAGCTTAAGCTTTTGTGTCTCCTTAATTCCTTTCATATCGCGGTTTTCCTAAATCTTAAGAACTTCATCCACACAAACTCAACAAGAACTCGTGAGATAAGTTAGTATAAATCCATGCTAAACCTTATCATTCTCTACTCTAGAAAATCACTAAAATTATTATCTAACATTTCCTACTAATTTCCTCTGGATATTTAACACTCCTATCCTCAAATAGAATTATTAAACAAGCAAACATATGCAAACAATGCAAACATAACAGCAATCTGTCTAAACAGAACAATCTGTAAGGAATGCAAGAGGAATCATACTTCCCTAAATCCAAAAGTTCTAAAAAATTACGACACTTTAGATAATTTGTTGTTACTCATTGTGTAAAAATTTCAAGATTTTATCATGTTCTGACTATTCACAAATATTCAAAGCATAACAGCAAACTTTCTAGTTTTAAAACAGCAACATATGGACTTGAAAAATAAGCATGGTAAAGGCTATACTTGACCTTTTTATTGAAATAAAAGATGCAAAACATTACTATAAATTACAGCAAACAAATCTTCAAAAAAAAATGACGCTCCAAGCAAAACTCATATCATGTGGTGAATAAAAAGGGACATTTACATCTACGCCCCTAATTTGCGCCCACTCTCAGATTTACCCCTAATTTCAAAGCCTGCTCAAATTTGCCCCTTCGCCGTTAGGTGCACTTACAGAAATACCCTTCTATGTCGTTACTGTCCGGTCAAAGCAGGTCAAAGCCAGTCAAGGGGCTTTGACCGTCCTGAAAAAAATAACAAAAAAATTCTAAAAAATATGAAAATTTGTGGGATCAAAGATACTCAGGTTCGCAGGGTGCGTGCAAAGTTTCGTGTTGTTTGTACATTCTAGGAGCTCGTGTCAGAGGAAAAACAATAAATATGTAAGCCTGTGAACAGTAAATTCAAAAAATAGCAAGAAAATTCAAAAAAAATATGAAATTTTTTGGCATCAAAGAGGCTCGGGTCTGCAAGCTGCGTGCAAATTTTTGTTGTGTTTGGACATTGGAGGGGCTTGTGGAGAAAAAAACAAAATTTGGCTCGGGAAAAAACTTTGGAAAAAATGACTATTTTGTTTTTTCTTGCTAGAGCTCCTCGCATGTCATTTGATCACAAAAACTTGCAAGCACCTTGTGCACCCAAGCCACTTTGATTCCAAAAAAATCATATTTTTTTTAAAAAAATTGCTATTTTATTTCAAATTTATTACAAGCGTGCAGATTAACTGTTTTTCCTCGCCATGAGCTCCTGTAATGTCTAAATAGCACGAAATTTTGCACACACCTTGTGCACATGAGTATCTTCGATCTCACAAAATTTTAGATTTTTTTTGATATTTTTTTCAGGACGGTCAAAGCTGTTTGACTGGACGGTAACGGCGTAGAAGGGCATTTCTATAAGGGCACCTAACGTCGGAGGGGCAAATTTGAGAAGGCTTTCGAATTAGGGGTATATCTGATTAGGTGGTTCGAGTTAGGGACAGAAATGCAAATGGCCTGAATAAAAATATAGCTCCAAGTAAAGTTACCGATGAACGAAGACGAAAGAGGGGATGCCTTCTGGGGCATCCCCAAGCTTAGGCTGTTGGTTGTCCTTGAATATTACCTTGGGGTTCCTTGGGCATCCCCAAGCTTAAGCTCTTGCCACTCCTTATTTCATAGTAAATCGAATATTTACCCAAAAGTTGAAAACTTCACAACACAAAACTCAACAGAAAACTCGTAAGCTCCATTAGTATAAGGAAATAAAATCACCACTTTTGGTACTGTTGTGACAAGATTCATAATTTTTCTAACATGATGGCAACTGTACCATATCATTTCTACAATTTATATTAATCAATATAAGCCATAGAAACTAGAAAACAAGCAAACTATGCATCAAGAACAGAATCTGTCAAAAACAGAACAGTCTGTAGTAATTTGTAACTCTCGAATACTTCTGTAACTCCAAAAATCCTGAGAAATTAGGAAGTCCTAGGATTTTTTTATTAATCTTCTACAAAAAGAATCAGTATTTTATCACGCTTCTGTTAAAAATGAGAATTGTTTTCCTGAGCGCAGAAGATTCTATTTTTCAGCAAGATCAAATCAACTATCACCGTCAGCACTTCCAGAGGTCTTACATGGCACTTTATTCAAACAAAAGCAATAAAACATGATTACTATAGTAGCTTAATCATGTGGACACACAAAAACAGTAGGGGTAAATATTGGGTTGTCTCCCAACAAGCTCTTTTCTTTAATGCCTTTCTAGCTAGGCATGTTGATGACAATGATGCTCACATAAAAGATAAGAATTGAAACATAACGGGAGCATCATGAAGCATATGACTAGCACATTTAAGACTTACCCACTTCCTATGCATAGGGATTTTGTGAGCAAACAATTTATGGGAATAAGAATCAACTTTCATAGGAAGGTAAAGCAAGCAACACTTCAAGATTTTCAACATGTAGAGAGGAAACTTGATATTATTGCAACTCCTACAAGCATATATTCCTCCCTCACAATAATTTTCAGTAGCATCAAGAATGAATCAACAGTATAACCATCACACAAAGCATTCTTTTCATGATTCATAAGCATAGAAAATTTACTACTCTCCAAATAAGCAAAAATCTCATTCGGAATAGTGGGAGAAAATTCAACAAAATAACTATCATGGGATTGAAAATTGAAATCAAGATGACAAGTTTCATTGTTATCATTATTCTCTATAGCCTAAATGTCATCAAAATAATCATCATAGATAGGAGGCATTCTTTCATCATAGTAAATTTGCTCATCAAAACCTGGGGGACTAAAAATATCATCTTCATCAAACATAGCATCCCCAAGCTTGTGGCTTTGCATATCATTAGCATCATGGATATTCAAAGAATTCGTACTAACAACATTGAAATCATGCTCATCATTCAAAGATTTAGTGCCAAACGTTTTAATGCATTCTTCTTCTAGTACTTGGGCACAATTTTTGTTTCCATCATTTTCACAAAATATATTAAAAAGATGAAGCATATGAGGCACCCTCAATTCAATTTTTTTGTAGTTTTCTTTTATAAACTAAACTAGTGATAAAACAAGAAACTAAAGGATTCAATTGCAAGATCTAAAGATATACCTTCAAGCGCCAACCTCCCCGGCAACGGCGCCAGAAAAGAGCTTGATGTCTACTACACAACCTTCTTCTTGTAGACGTGGTTGGGCCTCCAAGTGCAGAGGTTTGTAGGACATTAGCAAATTTCCCTCAAGTGGATGACCTAAGGTTTATCAATCCATGGGAGGCGTAGGATGAAGATGGTCTCTCTCAAACAACCCTACAACCAAATAACAAAGAGTCTCTTGTGTCCCCAACACACCCAATACAATGGTAAATTGTATAGGTGCACTAGTTCGGCGAAGAGATGGTGATACAAGTGCAATATGGATGGTAGATATAGGTTTTTGTAATCTGAAAATATAAAAACAGCAAGGTAACTAATGATAAAAGTGAGTGAAAATGGTATTGCAATGCGTTGAAACAAGGCCTAGGGTTCATACTTTCACTAGTGCAAGTTCTCTCAACAATAATAACATAATTGGATCATATAACAGTCCCTCAACATGCAACAAAGAGTCACTCCAAAGTCACTAATAGCGGAGAACAAATGAAGAGATTATTGTAGGATACGAAACCACCTCAAAGTTATCCTTTCTGATCGATCTATTCAAGAGTCCATAGTAAAATAACATGAAGCTATTCTTTCCATTCAATCTATCCTAGAGTTTGTACTAGAATAACACCTTAAGACACAAATCAACCAAAACCCTAATGTCACCTAGATACTCCAATGTCACCTCAAGTATCTATGGGTATGATTATACGATATGCATCACACAATCTCAGATTCATCTATTCAACCAACACAAAGAACTTCAAAGAGTGCCTCAAAGTTTCTATAGGAGAGTCAAGACGAAAATGTGTGTCAACACCTATGCATAAGTTCACAAGGTCACGGAACTCGCAAGTTGATCACCAAAACATACATCGAGTAGATCATGTGAATATCCCATTGTCACCACAGATAAGCACATGCAAGACATACATCAAGTGTTCTCAAATCCTTAAAGACTCAATCTGATAAAATAACTTCAAAGGGAAAACTCAATTTATCACAAGGAGATAGAGGGGGGGAAACATCATAAGATCCAACTATAATAGCAAAGCTTGCGGTACATCAAGATCGTGCCAAATCAAGAACACAAGAGAGAGAGAGAGAGAGATCAAACACATAGCTACTGGTACATACCCTCAGCCCCGAGGGTGAACTACTCCCTCCTCATCATGGAGAGCGCCGGGATGATGAAGATGGCCACCGGTGATGGATCCCTCCTCCGGCAGGGTGCCGGAACAGGGTCCTGATTAGTTTTTGATGGCTACAGGGGCTTGTGGCGGCGGAACTCCTGATCTAGGTTATTTTCTGGAAGTTTAGGGATATATAAGAGGTGTTGGTGTCGGCAACAAGTCAGGGGGGTCCACGAGGCGGCCACGAGGCAGGGGGCGCGCCCAGGGGGTAGGGCGCGCCCCCCCACCCTCGTGGTGGCCTCCGGACTCTTCTGGTCCATCTCCGATGCTGCGTGGGCTTCTTCTGGTCCAAAAATGATCTTCGTAAATTTTCATGTCAATTGGACTCTGTTTGATATTCCTTTTCTGTGATACTCAAAAACAAGGAAAAAACAGAAACTGGCACTGGGCTCTAGGTTAATAGGTTAGTCCCAAAAATCATATAAACTAGCATATAAATGCATATAAAACATCCTAGATTGATAATATAATAGCATGGAACAATCAAAAATTATAGATATGTTGGAGATGTATCACGCCTGCTCTTGTATTAGGGGGGCTAGGTCTGCTTCCGTCCGCCCACGCAACGTGCATGTGTGCAATGGGCTATGGGCCCAGACCCCTGTGCGCATAGGATTTAGACCGGCGTGCTGACCTCTCAGTTATGCCTAGGTGGGGCTGGGATGTGTTGATCTTCCGAGGCCGGGCATGACCCAGGAAAGTGTGTCTGGCCAGAGGGATCGAGCATGTTGGGTTATGTGGTGCACCCCTGCAGGGAAGTTTACCTATTCAAATAGTCGTGTCCCTCGGTAATAGGACGACCCGGAGTTGTACCTTGACCTTATGACAACTAGAACCGGATACTTAATAAAACACACCCTTTCAAGTGCCAGATACAACCCGGTGATCACTCTCTCACAGGGCGACGAGGAGAGGAACGCCGAGTAGGATTTATGCTATGCGATGATACTTGGTGATCTTACCATCTACTCTCTTCTACATGCTGCAAGATGGAGGCTGCCAGAAGCGTAGTCTTCGATAGGACTAGCTATCCCCCTCTTATTCTGCCATTCTGTAGTTCCATCCACATATACTACCCATTTCATTGATACCAATGTGTATGTAGTGTAGATCCTTGCTTGCGAGTACTTTGGATGAGTACTCACGGTTGCTTTGCTCCCCCATTTTCCCCCTTTCTATACCTGGTTGTCGCAACCAGATACTGGAGTCCAGGAGCCAGAGGATCCCGAGGATGATTCTACGTGGAGTTCGACTTCGAGGAGTAGTTAGGAGGTCCCAGGCAGGAAGCCTTGCCTTTTCGATCATTGCTACTTTTGTGCTAGCCTTCTTAAGGCAAACTTGTTTAACTTATGTCTTTACTCAGATATTATTGCTTCCACTGACTCTTATGTCTTCGAGCATTTGTATTCGAGCCTTCGAGGCCCCTGGCTTGTAATATAAAGCTTGTATTATTTTAATATGTGTCTAGAGTTGTGTTGTGATATCTTCCCGTGAGTCCTTGATCTTGATCGTACACATTTGCGTGTATGATTAGTGTACGGTCAAATCGGGGGCGTTACAAGTTGGTATCAGAGCCAACTGCCTGTAGGAATCCCCTTCCAACTCCTTGGCCGAAGTTGAGTCTAGTCATTCAAAACTTTTACTAACAAGGCTGTGTGGCTTACAGGCCCACGTCGCCATTGGGTGGTATTATGATCCTTTATTCCCCGATCTTTACTCTGGGACTCTGATCTCTCTTCTATTCGGGTTAAATGAATTTTGCTAACTCTAACATTAGGATCTCGTGATCACTTCCAACCGGAGAGCCCCTTATTACCAATGATTGTCTGCTGCACCAGAAGATTCCAAAGACACTCTAGGATGTTCTCTTAAGACTTAGTGCCATCGCTTTTGCAATTCCCTTCCATCGATAAACCTCTATGGATAACCATGTACACTTTCCATTCTTACTATCATTCCCTGTTGATCTTCTTATTACAAGATACCCTGAAATTATTTTTATTGTTTCGAGAATACTTTGTGCTTACTGCCTTGAAGTTCTATGCAACTTGAATGCCCTTATGGATAATTTCTCGCGCTTACCGAGTATTCGCTCATTCCTAGTTATTCATGTATTTCATAGAAGTCTTCGAAATACCATTCGATCTTCCAAAAATCCTCAACAACCTATTGCTATTCAAATTCTTGCTTGCTTGCATTATGGTTAATCCCATAAGTCTAGTAATCTTTTTGACATTCTTTGGCAGTAGCATTTTGAGTCCGTTGATTCAATATGTTGCGAATGCTCACAATCCTCAATCAGATCCTAGAATTCATCCTTTCGACTCAAACGTCATTTTAAACCTGAGCTGGTTCTCGCCAATCAAATTGCGTCGATTGTATCCATAAGCCTACTCAACTTAACCATCCTTAATCAGAGCGTTTGCTTATGAGCCCTTGATTTGAAAATCACAATTCCTTTGCATTTGAGCTCTGAATTAGTCAGTTGTTACTATAATCCAATGCCCTTGCATTGTTACTTCCTCTAGTTGTGTGCCGATACTCACATCAGCTCCATTATGGACCGGCAGATCCTTTGTTGGATTTTATCCAACAACATCCTACATATTCAATATACTTTTG
Organism: Triticum urartu; assembly: GCF_056163025.1. Taxonomy (NCBI): domain Eukaryota; kingdom Viridiplantae; phylum Streptophyta; class Magnoliopsida; order Poales; family Poaceae; genus Triticum; species Triticum urartu. The sequence goes on from NC_141879.1 coordinate 432,218,834, forward strand.
AGCCTTCCCTTGGATACATAACACCTTTGGTAAATTGTATCCTCTGCTTTCTCAACCATGCTCTTCTTTCAAGCTAGTGGTATTTACTATTGAAGCTTGTGGTATGTTTCCACGATACCCTGATGGGTTGAACCTATGCCTTCCTTAATATGTGTGAACTCAAAAGTTTTCACGAGTCATACTCTTCTGGTATTTTGATAGATAAAATTTCAACACTACAACTTCTTCGAAAGTGAGAAGTGGGAGTCGACCTTGAACTTTATGTTCATGACCATGGACACGATGTAGATCCTATCATGGAAGCTTCTTGTAATAATATCTATTTCCTTGATATAGTATCATCTGGTATCGGTGAATTGATCCTTTGCAATCATGGTTCCGACCATGTTCTCCTTTAAATACCATTTCTCGTGCAAGTTTAAGCACTTGTCTCCTGCAGAGCAATACCCCAGTGCAACTTATACTTTGATCTGTTGTCGAGTATTACCCCCTGGCATCTCGAGATTATCACAGAACTGCATAACTTCTTATGGGTTCTTCATCAACTGTTATTTCTCACCAATTTCAAATTTTCCTGGGTTCTGGGTTGTCGACAACGGAGAACACCAATATGTGAACCGATTCCGCATTCTGGTTTGATAACCCCAAGTAATTTTCGTTGCTTATGAGTTTAATAATCCTTCAAGTCATTCCTAGCCTGATGTAACATCCCAAAATTCTAAATTTTGGAATGTTATAAACAAATAGATAGATTTGATTGATTGTTTGATTGATTGCGTGAAATTGAGTGAAATTCGAATTCTTTTGAAAGTTAAATGAGAGGGAATAAAAGGACTTTCCCAAACTTTCATATTTGCTTTCTGATCTCCATGAATTCAAATTCTTTTCAAACACAAAACCCTAGAGAGAAGATGACATGACTTCTTCCATTTAAAAATGAAAAGGGTGTTTGAAAAATAATTGAATTTCATTTGGAAATATTCCAATTCTGAAACTTTATGCGACTCAATGATTTTCACGAGAGAAGATAAAATGACTTCTTCAAATTATATGAAATATGAGTTGGGAGTTTCAAAAAGATTAAATTCAAAGCTCTTTTGAATTTATTTTCAATTTGGAATATTAGATCATCATGCCTATCCTATTTTCTTGCATTTTGGTCGATCCTAGAAATTTCACGCAACTCAAGGACCTTCGGAGAGAGTTGGAGATTTCGTTATTGAGAGTTTTCTCGAATTTGAAAAGAGGGTCATTTGATTTATTTATTTCATCTTCAATTATTTTTCCGACGTCAAAAATATAAGAGAGGGAATAATATGACTTTCCCAAATATAGGAAAAATGAAGATTTAATAAATAGATCAAATTTCGTTTTCCGGTGTTTGTTTGCGTTTTATTTGGATAGGGAAAATGCGCGTTTTTGAAAATTCTATTTTAGGTCCGGAGAAAAGTTCATTTTGTTCGGCTCATTTTTTGGAGTCGGAGAAAATTTACTTTAGATTTTTCGGAGTTCGTTTAGTTCTCTTTTTGTTTTTTTTCTCTGCGGAACTATTTATAAAAAAACAAAAAAAAGAGAGCCAGGCCAGCCGGGCCTAAGGCCCAAGCCACCAGCCGGCCGAGGCCAAGGCCATCGCTAGCGCCCCAGCCTCCCCGTGCGCAGGCGCCAGGCGCCAGGGAGCCGCCGCCTCTTTCTTTTAGGAAATCCTAGTAGGACTTTTGTCCTACTTCCGTTTATTTTTCTAGATCTTTCCTACTCTTATTCTTATTTCTTGTTCCCTCCTCCAAGCAAACCCTCCCTCCCCAATATAAATACCCCACACCCCCCCTCTAAACACATCAAACCAAACCCCCTCTCCTTCCCAAGCCGCGCCTCACCCCGCGCCTCTCACCCGCGCCGCGCCCTGCGTCGCCGCCGCCGCCCTGCGTCACCGCCACCGCCGCACCTTGCCGCGCCGCCACCGCCACACCTTGCCGCGCCGCCGCCACCCTGCGTCGCCGCCGCCGCCCTGCGTAACCGCCGCCGCCGCACCTTGCTGCGCCGCCGCCGCCCTGCGTCACCGCCGCCGCCGCACCTTGCCGCGCCGCCGCCGCCCTGCGTCACCGCCGCCGCCGCCGCCGCCCAACGCCGCCGTCGCCGCTGTTCGCCGGAGGTACTGCGCCGCGTCTCTTCTTTCCCTCGGTTCGGTTTTTCCTATAAATCGTTCCGATTCTTTTCTTCTCCACCGATTCGTTTTTCTTTCCGGTTCTTCGCTAAACCGTTCCGGTTTTCTAGATTGGTTTTCGTTTTGGTTTTCTTCTCCGAAGCCCTAGATCGGATTCATTTTCTTTTCCGATTTAGTTGCCTTGGACCGTTCGCCGGACCGTTCGTCCTAATGAACGTGATCACCGGATTCTTCTAGGTTAACGAACATCCGTTCGTTTAACCGTTCTTCTTTTTCTTCTCGTCGGATTTATTCCGCGATCGTGATCTCAGATCCGATCTTCGTTCTAGTTTATCTTCTCGCTCGTTTATCGGAATCAGGTGATTCAAGCGCCTGGAGTTTCGTTTCGAAACCGCCGTTCCGTCTAATCAACTTAAACAAGTTTTTGCCCTGGTAAAATTTGACCTAGTTTCAACTTGCTAGAATCGAGTTGTTTTCTTCCACCGTTTGTTTTCCGTCGTTTGTTCGGTTCGTTCTTTCTTTGCAACCGGAGTTCTTAAGTTGAACTTTCTTGTTCATTCTCTCGTTCGAGTTTTACTTGTGCATTAGATGAGTATTTATTGTGTGGTTACTATTGTTTGCTTACGATAGATTGACCGGAGTGTGACGAGTAGATCTATCACGAGTTTTGAGTGCGAATCATCTTCATCAACATTGCAGGCAAGTTCACACTTTGATCATACCTTTTCTACAACCCAGTTTTATTGCATTAGATCAATCCTCACACATTGCATGATTAGGATCTAATTAAATTGTGGGATGGGAAGTAGATGAGGTAGTACCTATTACCTGTATTATTATGAAACCCTTGGGAGTTACTTCTACGTTTGCTTATTATGCCATGCTATGATAGTAGACGTGGATTGGGTGAGTGATATCCATGACAGATGTGAGATTGATAATTTTAATGGTTTATCTAAGGTGGCAACCTAACACACATCTGGGTGGATTGAGGCACCTGATGTCTATCAGGACTTGCCTGTTTTTTTTGGACCGCCACCCAGGCTCAAAGGGATCATAAGATCTTTCATGCTAGAAACTTCCGTGTGCAGCCACATGCTACTATGGGCTCTGGCATAGTTGACTAAGTTGTGCGAACTCTTACGGGGTGGACTAGCAGATGTAGGGGATGTAGGTGTACCGGTCTACCCCACAAGTAAGGTGCTAGTGCTTCTGAAAGACTATGTCTCGATCATCCGTTTCTCAAACACCATGTAGTGCGAGAAAACAAACGGAGGCGATCGAGTCATGTGGGGAAAAGTGCGCAAACCTCTGCAGAGTAACAAACTAATCATGATTAGCCGTGTCCCCGGTTATGGACAACTTGAGTATCTAGTACTTGAATATCGAGTGAATCTCAACATGTTACCTCTAATTAATGTTGTTGGGTTTTAATTATTTTTAATTGGGATTGAGAATGCTGTCAACCATTCTCAATGTTCAACAACCACCATGATAGTAATTAAATTTATTCCTTTGCAGTAGGGAAAAATTGGCTTTACGCAAAAACCTTATAACCATAGAGCTTTTCCACCAGCCAAATATGCATATAGTGATAGCCATTGTTCATCATTCTCTATGGTGTGAATTTTCCAGTACATTCAATGTACTGACCCGTTTCGGGCTGCAACGTCTCATGTTGCAGGTTTCTTACGACGAGTAAGTGTTACGTTAGGGTTATGATTTCTACACTCAACTTTGCCGTTGGTGTTGATGGGAATCCACAACCTTGTTGCTTCCGCTATATTGGATTGAGGTAATAGTATTTACGTTACTTTATACATGTGATTTACCTCTGTTATAAATCCTTCGAGTACTGTGTGTGTCAGCATACTGATCCAGGGATGACACATAAGCACAGAGACTTGATCCATTCGGGTCGGGTCGCTACAAGATGGTATCAGAGCACATGTTGACTATAGGACGTGACCCTAGAAACTGGCAAGCCCATAGCTAAGATTTTTCTCTACAACTTTCGCTTTCAAAAGATCTTTTACCTCTCTTCTCTTCTGAGCTTATTCAAAAATTCCCTTTAGTGAGACCATACCCTTTCCCTTTTGACCCCACGAAGATTCGACTGATGAGACCACTCCAAGAAGTACAGGATATCAGACAAGTAAGACCATTCGGAATGAAGAGGATTTTTACCATACATTATGATAATGGAAACTACAACGGTTGAAGACTCCGAAGACTAGGAGAATTGAAGGCTCTGAAGAATTCCCAGATTTGTATGCCCTAGGAAGGCTACCCTTATGGAACTTGGCAGACTATGGAAGCTGTCAATACCCGAGATCAAGGTGCATTGGAGAAAGACTGAAACAAGGAGTATGAGAACTCAAAGTTTTGTCAAAGAAAACCCTAAGGAAGGAGATATCAACTATGGAATGATAGCTCATGAATGACAAGAGCAGAAACATGGTTATCCGTGATGTCATCACCCGCTAATGCTATTGTCACCGTGCTGAGTTAAGGATGCAAGTCTTCAGAATGGATTTGATGGAAGAAGGCTGATGGAGCACCTATCATAAGATGAAGTTTTAGCCCTAGCCGGTGTATCACCAGGATCTGGAGTAGTACGTCAAGAAGTTTAAGGTGGAGCTCCAGGAAGTCGTATTAGACAAGGAAGCCTTTCGTGAAGAACTTAAGACCAGAAGTTGAAAGTAGCCAAGCTGGAGGAGCTACAACCATGAGATACCGGAGATTTGTAAGGAACTAAAGGACAGTATGACCATGGTTCATGTGAAGGATGTTGAAACCAGAAGTTTGGAACACAACTCCAGAATATTAAAGGACGTCACGAGAGACTTTGCTACAGCAAAGATGAGCTGGCAAAAGAACTTGAGAAGGACAAGCATGATTGGAAGAAGCCATTGTAGGCTTGAACAAGGCTTGAAGAGTTTGGAGACGTTGGAGAGTTATTGACCTTTAGAAGACCAAACCCCTGTTATATACCTACGTTAGATGCGATGATTGTGAGCTGTCATTGTTTGATGTTTTCCCGACAGCCACAAATAAAATCTGTCCTTTCAAAACTGTTGTTTGCATTGTGTGTATCCCTCTTGATCTCTCTTATCTCACCCCAAACCCATGGACCCAATAGAGGATGAATGGAGATGAGTTTGTATTTTCTGGACCGATGAGTCAATTGGAGACGGACCGATGGATTCAGAACATGGAGGATCATATGGAGAACAACCCTATAGTCGGAAAGGATATGGCCCAGCATGCTCTTCAATGCTTTGAAAGAGGTGCTGCTACTTGGTGGAGGATGTACCAAACCATCAATGGATGGCAAGGAGTAACCACTTGGAAAGAATTTAAGTTGACTTTGCTAAAGTCTCAGTTTGTGTCCCAGAAGTTGAAGCCTTATGGAAAGGATATGAGGAAACCATGTGCATGCAAGATTTGTGGAGAAATTGGACACACCCATAAAGAACACGAGGATGAATGCCCTAATTGTGAAGGAAGTCACCCAGCTGAAGAATGCCCAACTAGGCAAATTACTTGTTTCTTGTGTGAAGGGACTACCCACTATCCTGCTCAGTGTCACATTTACCCCATGGTACAACGAACCATCCAGCAGAAGAACGAAGTAATGAAAGGAGCCCTTATGGAAAGTTTAGAAGAACCAGTGATGAAGGACGAGGTGGAGGACACATCTAAAGAGGACTCGAGTAAACCCTACACCAAGTCTTGCTATTCATGTGGAGAAGAAGGACACATCTCCCAAAATTGTATGAATGGGGATCTAGTAGAATTCCCGACAGAGGAAGTAGAATATGACCCACAGGAAATAGAAGCCATGATTGGAATGGAAAGGTCCAGGAAGAGAAACCGATTGGAGCCCAGGAGGAACCTGAGTCATATCATCTGTTACAAATGCAAGGAGTCAGGGCACTACCTCAACAAATGCCCAAAAAGGAAACCTCGATACTTGTCAGAAGTAATATGTTTTAGTTGTAATAAAGCAGGGCACTTTGCCAGAGATTGTCCGAAGGAGAAGGAGACTTGTGATAAATAGTTGAGTTTGTAACAGAAGAAATATAGTCGTAGTAGTGAGGACATTTTCCTTTATATTGAGGTGTTGAGTTGAGACTTGTAATGGAAAAGCAAGAGATTGTAATCATTGGAGAATGAATAAAGTAGCAACGTGGGTACTGATATGGATTTTATAAGTTATTACTCTATGAAGAAGGATTTTGACCATTTTGAGGATAAGAGAAATATGGTCTATGGAAGGTTTGTGCATTTTAAGGGTGGTAGTACCCTGTAATGGATTTCGGACAAAAGGAATACGAGTTTTGTCTCGATATGTGTGATGCCCCAAGAGTATGTGGGATGAAGTTGGAGACCGACAGTTGTTTGGACCAAATGTGAACAAGGAGTCAGAAGAGAATGTTAAGTTGATTCGAGATAGGCTGAAGGTAGCTCAGTCCAGGCAGAAGAGTTATGTAGACTCACAAACTCAAGGAGGTAGTCTATGAAATTGGAGATAGAGCATGTCTTCATGTGTTCCCTCTGCGAGGAGTTAAACGGATTGGAGTTAAGGGACAGTTAGCCCCGAGATTTGTAGGACCATACCGAGTTTTGGAGCGTATGGAGAAGTGGCCAACAAGTTGGAGTCACCCGAAGGACTGTCAGGAGTTCATGATGTGTTTCACATTTCCCAGTTGAAGAAGTGCCATGCAGAGATGGCCAATATTCCCCTGTAAGGACGCTTGACCCTGGAAAGGATAATGATGTGCCACGAAGTGGAATATGGACGTCATAAGTATAAGTTTTTATCTCGGTATGAGGGATATTCCATGAGGATGAAGAGATGAATTACTATTGGATATAAAGGAGGTATGATGTCGGGAATATGGATCAATGGAAACTCCATGATGAGTTAGAGTAATCATGTCCTAATGTTGGTGCCAATAGAAGGAAGGAAGACAATACAATTGGATGGATTTAAGAATACTAGGAAATTGGAAGTTGGAATAATGATCCGTTGCCCGATGATAAGTTCAAGGACTACAAGTGATGAGATGGGCCATAACCCACAGGCCCAGGACCTGCCAAGAAGCAAGCACATTCTTGCTGAAGGAAGGACCCTGGAGGAGGATATACCTTATCGATAGACGATCCTATAGGAGTAACGCAAAACCTAAGAGTTGTGAAGGAACGATAGATGGTTGTTTGGCTTGCAGAATCTATGGATTATTCCGAACTTGGTTCGTCGACAAGAGAAATTCTGCAATGCTTGTGAGGATGACCGAGTGTTAGAATGCAAGATTCGCTAAACTGTATACAAGGTAATGATTTGGGTGCGGGATGGATTGATCACCATACCGACTTACTCTTATTATTCGCCTTGCTATATGGGATGGTAAATCTGAGTGACTTACCTATAGTAGAGAGACGGCGATATTAAACCTTGTTTAAGTCTTAGAATGGTATAGGTATTTTTCCCCTGTACAAGGCAGCTTTTGCCAACCGTAGGTTATACGGTGAGGATCAACCCAGACCCATTTCCTGCAGGAGAAACCATAAATGGTTGACCACCATGAGATACCGATAGTTGTTTAGTTTTGGCGCCAGACCCGTCAGCTAAGGAAACCAAATCTCGGAATAACCTTACAAAGAGGAAAACGGACAAAGGAATTGGTAAAGGTTATACCACTACCGGAATAGCCCGGATAAGGAGCTATCCTGAAGATCTAAGGAGACCGACGCTGTCAAGAATATGGATGAAGTATATGAGTTTTGATGGAACCGTAACCATGCTTCTAAGGGTGGTAGCACCCCAGACCCCGTGTGATGATCGATGGATTTTTTGGAGACCCCAAACCCTAACCTTTTCTTTCTAGCCTCTCCGAATCTCGAGGACGAGATTCATTTTAAGGGTGGTAGGTTTGTAACATCCCAAAATTCTAAATTTTGGAATGTTATAAACAAATAGATAGATTTGATTGATTGTTTGATTGATTGCGTGAAATTGAGTGAAATTCGAATTCTTTTGAAAGTTAAATGAGAGGGAATAAAAGGACTTTCCCAAACTTTCATATTTGCTTTCTGATCTTCATGAATTCAAATTCTTTTCAAACACAAAACCCTAGAGAGAAGATGACATGACTTCTTCCATTTAAAAATGAAAAGGGTGTTTGAAAAATAATTGAATTTCATTTGGAAATATTCCAATTCTGAAACTTTATGCGACTCAATGATTTTCACGAGAGAAGATAAAATGACTTCTTCAAATTATATGAAATATGAGTTGGGAGTTTCAAAAAGATTAAATTCAAAGCTCTTTTGAATTTATTTTCAATTTGGAATATTAGATCATCATGCCTATCCTATTTTCTTGCATTTTGGTCGATCCTAGAAATTTCACGCAACTCAAGGACCTTCGGAGAGAGTTGGAGATTTCGTTATTGAGAGTTTTCTCGAATTTGAAAAGAGGGTCATTTGATTTATTTATTTCATCTTCAATTATTTTTCCGACGTCAAAAATATAAGAGAGGGAACAATATGACTTTCCCAAATATAGGAAAAATGAAGATTTAATAAATAGATCAAATTTCGTTTTCCGGTGTTTGTTTGCGTTTTATTTGGATAGGGAAAAATGCGCGTTTTTGAAAATTCTATTTTAGCTCTGGAGAAAAGTTCATTTTGTTCGGCTCATTTTCTGGAGTCGGAGAAAATTTACTTTAGATTTTTCGGAGTTCGTTTAGTTCTCTTTTTGTTTTTTTTCTCTGCGCGGAACTATTTATAAAAAAACAAAAAAAAGAGAGCCAGGCCAGCCGGGCCTAAGGCCCAAGCCACCAGCCGGCCGAGGCCAAGGCCATCGCTAGCGCCCCAGCCTCCCCGTGCGCAGGCGCCAGGCGCCAGGGAGCCGCCGCCTCTTTCTTTTAGGAAATCCTAGTAGGACTTTTGTCCTACTTCCGTTTATTTTTCTAGATCTTTCCTACTCTTATTCTTATTTCTTGTTCCCTCCTCCAAGCAAACCCCCCCTCCCCAATATAAATACCCCACACCCCCCCTCTAAACACATCAAACCAAACCCCCTCTCCTTCCCAAGCCGCGCCTCACCCCGCGCCTCTCACCCGCGCCGCGCCCTGCGTCGCCGCCGCCGCCCTGCGTCATCGCCACCGCCGCACCTTGCCGCGCCGCCGCCGCCCTGCGTCACCGCCACCGCCGCACCTTGCCGCGCCGCCGCCACCCTGCGTCGTCGCCGCCGCCCTGCGTCACCGCCGCCGCCGCACCTTGCCGCGCCGCCGCCGCCCTGCGTCACCGCCGCCGCCGCACCTTGCCGCGCCGCCGCCGCCCTGCGTCACCGCCGCCGCCGCCTTGTGCACCACCGCCGCCGCCCAACGCCGCCGTCGCCGCCGTTCGCCGGAGGTACCGCGCCGCGTCTCTTCTTTCCCTCGGTTCGGTTTTTCCTATAAATCGTTCCGATTCTTTTCTTCTCCACCGATTCGTTTTTCTTTCCGGTTCTTCGCTAAACCGTTCCGGTTTTCTAGATCGGTTTTCGTTTTGGTTTTCTTCTCCGAAACCCTAGATCAGATTCGTTTTCTTTTCCGATTTAGTTGCCTTGGACCGTTCGCCGGACCGTTCGTCCTAATGAACGTGATCACCGGATTCTTCTAGGTTAACGAACATCCGTTCGTTTAACTGTTCTTCTTTTTCTTCTCGTCGGATTTATTCCGCGATCGTGATCTCAGATCCGATCTTCGTTCTAGTTTATCTTCTCGCTCGTTTATCGGAATCAGGTGATTCAAGCGCCTGGAGTTTCGTTTCGAAACCGCCGTTCCGTCTAATCAACTTAAACAAGTTTTTGCCCCGGTAAAATTTGACCTAGTTTCAACTTGCTAGAATCGAGTTGTTTTCTTCCACCGTTTGTTTTCCGTCGTTTGTTCGGTTCGTTCTTTCTTTGCAACCGGAGTTCTTAAGTTGAACTTTCTGGTTCATTCTCTCGTTCGAGTTTTACTTGTGCATTAGATGAGTATTTATTGTGTGGTTACTATTGTTTGCTTACGATAGATTGACCGGAGTGTGACGAGTAGATCTATCACGAGTTTTGAGTGCGAATCATCTTCATCAACATTGCAGGCAAGTTCACACTTTGATCATACCTTTTCTACAACCCAGTTTTATTGCATTAGATCAATCCTCACACATTGCATGATTAGGATCTAATTAAATTGTGGGATGGGAAGTAGATGAGGTAGTACCTATTACCTGTATTATTATGAAACCCTTGGGAGTTACTTCTACGTTTGCTTATTATGCCATGCTATGCTAGTAGACGTGGATTGGGTGAGTGATATCCATGACAGATGTGAGATTGATAATTTTAATGGTTTATCTAAGGTGGCAACCTAACACACATCTGGGTGGATTGAGGCACCTGATGTCTATCAGGACTTGCCTGTTTTTTTTGGACCGCCACCCAGGCTCAAAGGGATCATAAGATCTTTCATGCTAGAAACTTCCGTGTGCAGCCACATGCTACTATGGGCTCTGGCATAGTTGACTAAGTTGTGCGAACTCTTACGGGGTGGACTAGCAGATGTAGGGGATGTAGGTGTACCGGTCTACCCCACAAGTAAGGTGCTAGTGCTTCTGAAAGACTATGTCTCGATCATCCGTTTCTCAAACACCATGTAGTGCGAGAAAACAAACGGAGGCGATCGAGTCATGTGGGGAAAAGTGCGCAAACCTCTGCAGAGTAACAAACTAATCATGATTAGCCGTGTCCCCGGTTATGGACAACTTGAGTATCTAGTACTTGAATATCGAGTGAATCTCAACATGTTACCTCTAATTAATGTTGTTGGGTTTTAATTATTTTTAATTGGGATTGAGAATGCTGTCAACCATTCTCAATGTTCAACAACCACCATGATAGTAATTAAATTTATTCCTTTGCAGTAGGGAAAAATTGGCTTTACGCAAAAACCTTATAACCATAGAGCTTTTCCACCAGCCAAATATGCATATAGTGATAGCCATTGTTCATCATTCTCTATGGTGTGAATTTGCCAGTACATTCAATGTACTGACCCGTTTCGGGCTGCAACGTCTCATGTTGCAGGTTTCTTACGACGAGTAAGTGTTACGTTAGGGTTACGATTTCTACACTCAACTTTGCCGTTGGTGTTGATGGGAATCCACAACCTTGTTGCTTCCGCTATATTGGATTGAGGTAATAGTATTTACGTTACTTTATACATGTGATTTACCTCTGTTATAAATCCTTCGAGTACTGTGTGTGTCGGCATACTGATCCAGGGATGACACATAAGCACAGAGACTTGATCCATTCGGGTCGGGTCGCTACACCTGATCGGCTATATCATTATTGTGTTGATTTTAACAGTGGTACCTAGTCCTTAATCCTAGAGCACAACTTCCGATGATGAGCTAAGCTTACATTGATTTCCTCGTCTTATCGTTCCACCTCAAACAACAAGCTTGGTCTCGAGTTGGTGTTGTATCCGTGGATCCAATAATCTTTTGCTACAACAGTCCTTTTGCTTGATGCAGTCGTCGTTCGATTGCTTCTTCGTGGAGCCTCTCGAAAAAAATTGTCTTGATCATCAACCTTTTGGGTTCTTCCGGGATATCTATCGAATTCTTGATTAGAAATACCATCCTTGCCCCTCGATGATTTGTGTTATCATCTGCATCTTTATTGCCCTCCCTCCAACACAAACTTGTTCATGTTTCATATAGTGCCTTGAGTTCCCTGCTATCCAGCTTATGTTATGTTCTACCTTGGTGTATTACCATCTTTTACGTCAAGGATTTTGTGAGGATTTCTCCTCCTCTTAATAATTCTTGGTATAGTGATACTTCTCACCATCACCATTCTTTCTTGGTCCTCGTGTTGATTCTAACCGGTATACCAATAAGTGAATGGTGCCGCTTGGATTCTGTACATCTAGTGACCCTATTACTTTGTAGTTAATGGTCGATATTTCATTCTTAAACTATTGGTTGTTGAACCACCATTCTACCATTGATCATGCTACCTAAGCCCATATTTCGAGTGCACCTTTCAACCAATGTTTAATTGTGTATGTTTCCCTCAAGCATACATCATTATATCATTTGATCTGACAAATGTTATCACCTTACTCATATAATTGTGGAAATCCATCCTTTGGAAATCTTGATTAATTTTCGCTGAATTCATCAGGTACCTCCTCATCCTCTCCTTGGTTTAATGATGAACTCTTGTTCCAGAACTCGCTTCCATAGTTCATTTCCCAAGGATCTTACAATGTCATCTCGTCAATTTGTGTTGCACTTTTTTTCTTTTCTTCTCAGGCATCTCGAGTCCGAGGTATCCTGACACCAATCAGATCTGAATCTCGGTCAGGTATGATGGTTGGAACATTTTTCCAAGAGTTATAACACTGGTCTTTTATGACCCGGTAAGGTGATGTCATGCCCAGCACACCTGGTCGGAGGACCTAATGTTATAGTTTCCTTATTAGCAAGGTTATCCATTCTTCCATGAGGAAATTGTAAGACTTATTCTACAAGTTGTTCCTGGTGGATCCTTCCTGTATCCAAAGTCTGACCTTTGCTTGAAGACCATATCAATGCTATCTCGAAGCATGTGTGTGGTAATCCGATTTTCAATAAGAGCATTTGAAGCACAATGCAAAAATTTCTGTATCAATTATCCAAAGACCACTGTGTGGGTAACCCTCATAAAATCCTTGCCCTTCGTCTAAATGGCTACATACTTGGAGCCCTATCATTGTTATCTTGCTCTACCTTTCCTTGGGAAAGATATACTGTAATAATTGAAAATAAACACCTTTTTCTTTCCATTGGTCAAATTATTGTAATAATCACATTTTCCTTTCCATTGTTTTGGTTAACCTTTCTTGTGACCTACATTATATAAGCAGTAATATTTTCCTGCTTATGTAAACACCTCGGTGTACCATCTTGTCTAGTGAAACCCTGTTACTATTTGTGATGATATTCCGGTAGCCACCAATGGACGAGAACTTTTCCTATTTGTCCGCCTCGTTCAACGAGCAGGAAAATGGTTCTCTTTGTCCCTCGTCCTTGGTACCGACGTTGTTGCCGACATAACTGACAGGCTACTCTCTGACATGCCTTGCAATCATGACCATCCAAGATGTCACCGCTCCTACTTTTAACCCACATGGTGGGCCCATAACCCAAAGTTCCACAAGATTGAAACCTGACTCTCCTATACACCCGTGTTGCCAAAGTTATTCCTCACGCTTGGCTTGTAAGTAATTCATGAGTGTCGGGTGGTAGGTGCGACATATGCCAATGGATGGCTTATCATTGTGGGAGCCAGTAAGACATCGCCGGTGCCTGGAAACGGGATAAGGCGAAGACATGAACGCCGGCGAATCTTAACCAGCTTCGGGGCTCTCCGTGGAGATAACACCCCTACTGCTGCTCTGCGGGGTCTCCGCATGATCACTAGATAGACAAGTAGCTACACAATGCTCCTTGAGCTGTTTGGTGGGAGGAGGAAGAAGGGCGCGGCTAGCCTGCTTCTTCTCCTTGTGTGGTGTCTAGGACAAGCAGGGGGTTGAACCCTTTTCATGGGTGCCCCGGGGGGTTTATATAGGCCTACCCCCCGGGGGTACAATGGTAATCCGACTGGGCGCGGGGCCCAGCCGTCTGTGACTGCGCTCGCCGGCTTCTGCGCCGGCTGCTGGGGCCCACCGACTGGCGGGTCCCGCCGGCTGCCGGCCCCTTGGTCGACAGGCAGGCCCCACTGTCCAGGGCCTGGTCGGCGGCTGGTTACTGTTGCTCTATCTTGGTGACGTGGGCTTCATCATGGTAGGCGCGGCTACAGTGCCGCTGCCCGTCGGGCGATCGCTGTAGCCTCACCGCGTCTTGTCTCCTTAATGGGGCGTCTCCTTCGAGGGAGGCGGCAAGCCGGCTGCGGGGAGCCGGCTCTGTCTTGGGCCGACTGGGGGGAGGCGTGGCCGCCTTCGGGTGTCTCTCTGCCCGAAGGGACCCACCATCTATGGCCCACGCTGGCGGCCCGTCGTGGGTGACACCAAGGTCAGCATGGCAACAGTGCCGCGCCGGACGGGTCATGCCTACTCCGTACGGCGCACTGTGCCAGGCGTGCTCCGGGATTCGGGGGTGGCAGGCTCCACTGTAGTCACGCCCCGTCACATCGCTGTTAGGTGGATGCAAACTTTGAGGGTACGGTCTCGACCGCTTTATGGGAGCCGGCTGCTTGGAGTCGGCCTTCTCGTGGCCGGCTTCCCGAAGTCGGCCCTCCCCTGGCTTTCTTCGTGAGGGCTAAAGTCGGGCCGCCTTCCGAAAGCCGGCCTGGATGACAGCCAGCAAGGGGAAGGCGGCCCCATGTCTTGCGTTCTTACGAGCTGGACGGGCTCGTAATTTTTTCAGAAGGGCCAGGGGAAGCCGGCTAGGCTACCCATGGCTATTTACTCCGACAATGAGCCACCTTCCGAGAGATCATCAATTCTGGTATCAGACACAATACTTATTCCCATTGCTCTGAACCCCTTTCATGCCCTATTTCAGGCATCGAACGATTGCTTGCCCGCTCGATACTTCTCATGGTACCATCTTAGTTTGCTCTCGATATCTTCTTAAGTTTCAAGTTGAGAGATACTTATGATTCTTCCCCTGAGTTAACCGCCTGATGCTCAATTTTGTTAACATCCGTCCCTCTAGAGTTTTCCCCTCTTACCCTTTCTTAAGTACGGTGAAGATTCTGAAGAAAGGATGTCGGTTTCATCATGATGACCCGAGGCAGAGAAATGAAGACATCAACATAATGGATCGACCTCTTCGAGAGGAGCAACCAAGACCGAGAAGATTCGTTAGAATTTCGTAACCAAGCCTTTTTCCCCTTAGCCCCACTCTTAAATCTCGGGACGATATTTCTTGTAGTGGAGGAGAATTGTGATGCCCGGATAATTAAACCACAGTAATCCCCTGATAATGCTACCACGTCACTTCGATTACTGTTGCTAATCTCGTGTTAGTTCGAAACCGATTCAAAATCAAACAAACAATAGAAGTTTTCAAATAATAAAACTAAAATGTTCAGAGCGAACCAAATATTGCATAGGTAATTTTGGTGGAGAAACCACACTTTTATAAAAGTGTAAAATACTCTAAAATGTTTTAAACAGTAGCAAAAACAATTAGTTGAGTGCCTTTTATAATAAATAAAATATTAAACTATTTTATTTAGTTGCCCAAACTTATGTGGCAGTAGCCTATTTATTAACACTAAAGTAGGAACTACTTTTATAGTTTATAAAACTACAATAAAAAAGGAACTAGAATTAAAATAGAAAAGAAAATAAAGAAAAAGGAAAAAGAACAAAAACAGAAAACAAACTAACAAAAAAGTGAAAGGGAACCCCCCCCCCCGGGGCCAACCGACCCAACAGGCTGCCCCCTCCCTCACTCCCTTATCCCCCTCCAATCGGAAACCCTAACCCCCTACGCACCCACTCCTCCCCCCACGACCCTCTTCTCCTCCCCCATCGATCTAGAACAGGATCGGCCCCGATCCCGTCGCCCCCAATGCCCTGCGCTCGCCCGTCGCCGTCCACTGCCGCCCGGAGGGACCGCGCCTTGACTACCCCGTCGCCGACCACCGCCGCGGTTGTCCTCGTCCCCTCCCTGCGTCGCTACCTCAAGCCTCGCCGACCCACTGTTCATCTACAAACGGGGGTGAGCCCTAGCGCTGCCTCCTTGATAACCCACAAGTATAGGGGATCGCAACAGTTTTCGACAAGTAAGAGTGTCGAACCCAACGAGGAGCTAAAGGTAGAACAAATATTCCCTCAAGTTCTATCGACCACCGATACAACTCTACGCACGCTTGACGTTCGCTTTACCTAGAACAAGTATGAAATTAGAAGTACTTTGTAGGTGTTTTCGGAAAGGCTTGCAAGAAAGTAAAGAGCGCGAAAATAAAACTAGGGGCTATTAAGGTAAAGAAGCAACTAAAGTAAATATAGCGACTGTGGAAAAGTGGTGGTAGGAGTTGCCAAATTGTCCCTTAAGCAATTGACTACTTTACTACACCGATAACAAGTATTATGTGGGAGAGGCCACTGCTAGCATGTCATCCCTTACTTGGAATTCTATGCACTTATGATTGGAACTATTAGCAAGCATCCGCAACTACTAATGTTCATTAAGGTAAAACCAAACCATAGCATTAAGATATATTGGTCCCCCTTCAATCCCGTATGCATCAATTTCTATGCTAGGTTGAAGCTTCTGTCACTCTTGCCCTCCAATACATAGTCCTACCAACATACAACTAACCCTATGGTGTGATCCACACACGCGCTCATATGATGGGCACCAAAGGACAACAACATAACCACAAGCAAATTAAATCAATCATAGCAATTCATCAACCACCGATAGGACAACGAAAATCTACTCAGACATCATAGGATGGCAACACATCATTGGATAATAATATGAAGCATAAAGCACCATGTTCAAGTAGAGGGTACAGCGGGTTGCGGGAGAGTGGACCGCTGTAGATGGATGGGGGAAGGTGATGGAGATGTTGGTGAAGATGGCAGAGGTGTTGGTGAAGATCGTGGTGATGATGATGATGGCCACGGCGGCGTTCCGGCGCCACCGGAGGAGAGGGGGAGAGGGGTCCCCTTCTTCCTCTTCTTCCTTGACCTCCTCCCTAGATGGGAGAAGGGTTTTCCCTCTGGTCCTTGGCCTCCATGGCATGGGAGGGGTGAGAGCCCCTCCGAGATTGGATCTATCTCTCTATTTCTCTCTGGTTCTGCGTTCTGTTCTGGCTCTGTTTCACCGTTTCGTATATATATGGAGATCCGTAACTCCGATTGGCCTGAAACCTTCGCCGTGATTTTTTCCGAATATTAGCTTTCTCGCGGCAAAAGAAGAGCATCAACCGCCTTACGGTGAGCTCACAAGGGTAGGGGCGCGCCCTAAGGGGGGGCGCCCCCTGCCTCGTGACCACCTCGGGCACTGGTTCGCGTTGATTTTCCTTTTGAATTTTCCATATTTTCCAAAAATAAGCTCCGTCCATTTTTATCCCGTTTGGACTCCGTTTGATATGGATATTCTGCAAAACCAAAAACATGCAACAGACAAGAACTGGCACTGGGCACTGGATCAATATGTTAGTCCCAAAAATAGTATAAAAAGTTGCCAAAAGTATATGAAAGTTCGATAATATTGGCATGGAACAATCAAAAATTATAGATACGACGGAGATGTATCAGCATCCCCAAGCTTAATTCCTGCTCGTCCTCGAGTAGGTAAATGATAAAAAAGATAATTTTTGATGTGGAATGCTACCTAGGATAATCTTGATCATATGTCTAATCATGGAATGAATATTAAGACACGAGTGATTCAAAGCAATAATCTATCTTTTGACATAAAGACAATAATATTTCAAGCATACCAACCAAGCAATCATGTCTTACTGAAATAACATAGCCAAAGAAAGCTCATCCCTACAAAATCATATAGTCTGGCTATGCTCCATCTTCACCACACAAAGCATTTACATCATGCACTACCCCGATGACAAGCCAATCAATTGTTTCATACTTTGACGTTTCTCAAACCTTTTCAACTTTCACGCAATACATGAGCGTGAGCCATGGACATAGCACTATAGGTGGAATAGAATATGATGGTGGGGGTGGAGAAGACAAAAAGGAGAAGATAGTCTCACATCAACTAGGCGTATCTACAGGCTATGGAGATGCCCATCAATAGATATCAATGTGAGTGAGTAGCGATTGCCATGCAACGGATGCACTAGAGCTATAAGTGTATGAAAGCTCCAACTGAAACTAAGTGGGTGTGCATCCAACTTGCTTGCTCATGAAGACCTCAGGCATTTGAGGAAGCCCATCATCAGAATATACAAGCCAAGTTCTATAATGCAAATTCCCACTAGTATATGAAAGTGATAACTCAAGAGACTCTCTATATGAAGAACATGGTGCTACTTTGAAGCACAAGTGTGGTAAAAGGATAGTAACATTGCCCCTTCTCTCTTTTTCTCTATTTTTTTTTGTTTTTTTGGGCCTTCTCTTTTTTTGGCCTTTCTCTTTTGTTATATTTTTTTTATTTTTTTGTCCGGAGTCTCATCCTGACTTATGGGGGAATCATAGTCTCCATCATCCTTTCCTCACTGGGGCAATGTCCTAATAATGATGATCATCACACTTTTATTTACTTACAACTCGATATCTAGAACAAAGATATGACTCTATATGAATGCCTCCGGCGGTGTACTGGGATGTGCAATGATCTAGCGTAGCAATGACATCAAAAAATGGACAAGCCATGAAAACATCATGCTAGCTATCTTACGATCATGCAAGGCAATATGACAATGAATGCTCAAGTCATGTATATGTTGATGATGAAAGTTGCATGGCAATATATCTCGGAATGGCTATGGAAATGCCATGATAGGTAGGTATGGTGGCTGTTTTGAGGAAGGTATATGGTGGGTTTATGGTACCGGCGAAAGTTGCGCGGTACTAGAGAGGCTAGAAATGGTGGAAGGGTGAGAGTGCGTATAATCCATGGACTCAACATTAGTCATAAAGAACTCACATACTTATTGCAAAAATCTATTAGTCATCAAAACAAAGTACTATGTGCATGCTCCTAGGGGGATAGATTGGTAGGAAAAGACCATCGCTCGTCCCCGACCGCCACTCATAAGGAAGACAATCAATAAATAAATCATGCTCCGACTTCGTTACATAACGGTTCACCATACGTGCATGCTACGGGAATCACAAACCTCAACACTAGTATTTCTACAATCCACAACTACTAACTAGCATGACTCTAATATCACCATCTTTATATCGCAAAACTATTGCAAGGAATCAAACATATCATATTCAGTGATCTACAAGTTTTATGTAGGATTTTATGACTAACCATGTGAATGACCAGTTCCTGTCATCTTTCTAAATAGATATAAGTGAAGCAAGAGAGTTTTAATTCTTTCTACAAAAGATATGTCCGTGCTCTAACAAATATAAGTGATTCAAAAGAGCATTCTACAAATGGTGGTTGTCTAAGTGAAGAGAAACAGGCAATCCAAACTTCAAATGATATAAGTGAAGCACATGAAGCATTCTATAAAGCCATACTCAAAAGATATAAGTGAAGTGCAATGAGCATTCTATAAATCAACCAAGGACCATCTCATACCAGCATGGTGCATAAAAATAAAAATAAAAACCTAAATGCAAAAGACGCTCCAAGACTTGCACATATCGCATGAACGAAACAAATCCGAAAACATACTGATACTTGTTGAAGAAAGAGGGGATGCCTCCCCAGCATCCCCAAGCTTAGATGCTTGAGTCTCCTTGAATATTTACTTGGGGTGCCTCGGGCATCCCCAAGCTTGAGATCTTGCCTCTCTTCCTTCTTCTCACATCGAAACCTTCTCGATCATCGAACACTTCATCCACACAAAACTTCAACAGAAAACTCGGTAAGATCCGTTAGTATAATAAAGCAAATCACTACTCTAGGTACTGTTGCAAACCAATTCATATTTTGTTTTTGCATTGTGTCTACTGTAATATAAATTTTTCATGGCTTAATCCACTGATATAAATTGATAGTTTCATCAAAACAAGCAAACTATGCATCAAAAACAGAATCTGTCTAAAACAGAACAGTCTGTAATAATCTGAACATTCACCATACTTCTGATACTTGAAAAATTCTACCAAAATTAGGAAAAATAAAAAATTTGTACAGCAAGACAGCGCAAAAAGAATCAGAACCATTTGACATTCCAGCTAAAAATGTAAAATCATGCATTACAGCCAAAGTTTCTGTCCTGCACCATACAAACCATCAAGCAAATGTAAACATCCTAAAGGCAAACCTTGGCACATTATTTTTATAATACAATGGAATTGTACAAGGGGATAATAATTATTTTTTTTTGAAAATTTTCTGTAATCAAGATTCACAAAGTTGCCGTGAGCATGAACAAAGTTCAAGGAGCTCTCCCACTTCAACAGTGCTGGTCTTTCTCACTTTCACTTTCCTTTTTGAAAAGTTTTGGGTTCCCCTCTTTATTTTTGTTGTTTTTAAATTATATGAAAGCACTTAACAGAAATAAATGACTCTCTAAAATTTCCGGGTTGTCTCCCTGGCAGCGCTTTCTTTAAAGCCATTAAGCTAGGCATATAGTGCTCAAGTAGTGAATCCACCCGGATCCCAAGGTATATCAAAGCCAATTTTAATTAACAATGATTTGTAATTTAGTAGTGAGCAGAAAGCAACATATATCAAGAAATGACGAAGTCTAACTCTCTTCCTATGCATCAGCATGTCATAAAAGAACAATTCATGCACACCTAGTAAAGGCTAATGCATAGTATAAACATTTTCTTGCAATTTTATCATGTTGGAAACATAGAGAGGTGGAGATATAGTTCCTCTCTCATAATAATTGCAAGTAGGAGCAGCAAGCACATGCATATTATATTTATCGAAATCATCATGTGCAACGGTAAAAGGCAACCCATCAATATAATCCTTAATAAGTGCAAACTTCTCTGATATAGTATAATCGGGAGAATTCAAAAAGATAATAGGACTATCATGCGTGGGTGCAATAGCAACAATTTCATGTTTAACATAAGGAACTATAGCAAGTTCATCTCCATAAGAATAATTCATATTGGCATCTTGGCCACAAGCATAATTCATATTGGCAGCTTGGCCACAAGTATAGCAAGCATCATCAAAAAGCGATATTTCAAAAGAATCAATGGGATCATAACAATCATCATAGCAATCATCCTCCGGTAAGCACGAAGGGAAATTAAACAATGTATGAGTTGAAGAGTTACTCTCATTAGAAGGTGGGAACGGGTAGCTAATCCGCTCTTCCTCCTTTTGTTCTTTGCTCTCCTCCTCATAATTTTCATCCAATGAGCTCACAGTGTCATCAATTTCTTCTTCCATAGACTCCTGCAAAATATTATTCTCTTCTTGGACAGCGAAGTATTCCTCAATATATTGTTTAACATAGGTATTAGAAGTATAATTATCATAGCAATATTTAAGTATAGCAAAATTTTCAGATTTGTGAAAAGTAGCATCATACTTTTCAATCAAAGAAGCAATTTCATAAGCACCCTCAAAAGCAACAAATTCTTCAATTTGTTGAACATCATAGTAACTATAAACACCTTTAGCATAAGAAGATAAGATTCCATTATCAATAAACTCACATTGGTAGGGAAGGTGTTTCTTAGGGTTTTCAGGACAACAAGTAAAATCATATAATTCACATAAATACCAAGCATAGCATTGTAAATGTTGAATTTGACTCCATAATAATTTCCCTTTTTCAGATATACGGTGTCGCACATAACAAGCATGCTCATCTAAAGATTTGCCCTCAACTAAGCTAGTTGGGGTTTCAGCACGAGCACATAGGGATCGAAGAAGATCCAAGTAATAAGCTTCAGCAGTGTGATAGATTTTGATTGGTTCTTCAACCATTGGTTCAGTAGGTACAACTAATTTTTTGGTATTTTGCGTTTCCTACCCATAACTGAAGATAGGAAACAACTAAGAACAGCAAATAAAAATTACTTAGTGATAAAGCAAACAAGCACACACGAGAATATTCACCCCACGCTATTGCTCCCCGGCAACGGCACCAAAAAAAGGTCTTGATAACCCACAAGTATAGGGGATCGCAACAGTTTTCGATAAGTAAGAGTGTCGAACCCAATGAGGAGCTAAAGGTAGAACAAATATTCCCTCAAGTTCTATCGACCACCGATACAACTCTACACACGCTTGACGTTCGCTTTACCTAGAACAAGTATGAAATTAGAAGTACTTTGTAGGTGTTTTTAGAAAGGCTTGCAAGAAAGTAAAGAGCACGAAAATAAAACTAGGGGCTGTTAAGGTAAAGAAGCAACTAAAGTAAATATAGCGAGTGTGGAAAAGTGGTGATAGGAGTTGCGAAATTGTCCCTTAAGCAATTGACTACTTTACTAGACTGATAGCAAGTATTATGGGAGAGGCCACTGCTAGCATGCCATCGCTTACATGGAATTCTATGCACTTATGATTGGAACTATTAGCAAGCATCCGCAACTATTAATGTTCATTAAGGTAAAATCCAACCATAGCATTAAGATATATTGGTCCCCCTTCAATCCCGTATGCATCAATTTCTATGCCAGGTTGAAGCTTCTGTCACTCTTGCCCTCCAATACATAGTCCTATCAACATACAACTAACCCTATGGTGTGATCCACGCACGCGCTCATATGATGGGCACCAAAGGACAACAACATAACCACAAGCAAATTAAATAAATCATAGCAATTCATCAACCACCGATAGGACAACGAAAATCTACTCAGACATCATAGGATGGCAACACATCATTGGATAATAATATGAAGCATAAAGCACCATGTTCAAGTAGAGGGTATAGCCGGTTGCAGGAGAGTGGACCGCTGTAGATAGAGGGGGGAAGGTGATGGAGATGTTGGTGAAGATGGCGGAGGTGTTGGTGAAGATCGCGGTGATGATGATAATGGCCACGGCGGTGTTCCGGCGCCACCGGAGGAGAGGGGGAGAGGGGCCCCCTTCTTCCTCTTCTTCCTTGACCTCCTCCCTAGTTGGGAGAAGGGTTTTCCCTCTGGTCCTTGGCCTCCATGGCATGGGAGGGGCGAGAGCCCCTCCGAGATTGGATCTATCTCTCTATTTCTCTCTGGTTCTGCGTTCTGTTCTGGCTCTGTTTCACCGTTTCGTATATATATGGAGATTCGTAACTCCGATTGGCCCGAAACCTTCGCCGTGATTTTTTTCCGAATATTAGCTTTCTTGCGGCAAAAGAAGAGCGTCAACCGCCTTACGGTGGGCTCAAGAGGGTAGGGGGCGCGCCCTAGGGGGGCGCCCCCTGCCTCGTGACCACCTCGGGCACTGGTTCGCGTTGATTTTCCTTCCGAATTTTCCATATTTTCCAAAAATAAGCTCCGTCCGTTTTTACCCCGTTTGGACTCCGTTTGATATGGATATTCTGCGAAACCAAAAACATGCAACAGAGAGGAGCTGGCACTGGGCACTGGATCAATATGTTAGTCCCAAAAATAGTATAAAAAGTTGCCAAAAGTATATGAAAGTTCGATAATATTGGCATGGAACAATCAAAAATTATAGATACGACGGAGACATATCACTCCCTATTCTTCCCCCGTCCCCGTGCGCACACCGCGCGCCCGCCGTCATCCGCTCGCCTGTCCCGCATCGCCATCGTTGCACATGCCCGCGTCGGGCCTCATGCGCCCGTCTGTCGCTGTTGTTGCCGTCGTTGCCTTGCCCCGCACCGTAGACGCTCGTGCCCGCTCATGATCGCACCGGCTTCGCCCACCGCTACTGTGTCTGCCTCCGCCGCCCGTCGATGCCGTTGCTGCTCTGGCGCTCACCTTCGGCACCCGTTCCGTGCCTGCTCTCACTCGCTATCGCCCGCATCCACCCCCCCTTGGCTGCTCGACGCTGCTGAAAGCACCCACGAGCACGCGTGTCCGCGCTTGGCCGTGCCACGGCTCGCCCACGCGCCCATGCCTCACCGCTGCGCTGCCGTTGCCGCGGCGCCACCCCCTGCTGTTGGTGCGCCGCCGCGCCCCGGCTCCCCTGTCGCTGCTCCGCTGCCGCTCGCGGGCCCGCTTGTCGCCGGCCCCGCACTCCGCCTCCCCCATGTCAGCCGACCATCGCGGTCGTCCTGGTCACTGGCCTCACCCCGCCGCAATCCCTGCGGGCGAGCGCCCGCCCAAGCGCCCGTCGCCCTCCTGCCCGCTAACCCGCTAGGCCCCAGGGGCCTATGACAAGGGGGCCCCGCCCCAGAACGGTTTAAAAAATAATAGTAACATATATCTACAAAAATAAAGAAAATATATTAATTAATTAATTAACCCTGATTAATTAACCTAACTAGTTAATTAAAACACTAATCTCTCACTAACTAATGGGCCCACACTTAATTAATCCTAAGTAGTTTAACACAAATCCTATTTCACGTGTCTCAATGACAGGTGGGTCCTACTGGACCCACAGGCCAGGTTTGACTCTGGTCAACTGGGTTTGACCTGCTGATGTCATGGTGATGTCATGCTGACATCACCATTCACTGTTCTGGATAATGTTCGATTTAAATAATTAAATAAATTTCAAAAAATGCATCAAACTTTGATAAATCATAGAAAATAAAGTGTAACTCGGATGGAAATACTTTGTACATGAAAGTTGCTCAGAATGACGAGACGAATCCGAATATGTTGTATGTTTGTTAGCCACGCATCCCTAGCATAGCGAACGTGCAACATTCCACCTCCGGTTCGTCTGTCCGAAAATGCGAAACACCGGGAATACTTTCCCGGATGTTTCCCCCCTTCGCCGGTATCTCCTCCTACCGCGTTAGGGCACACCTAGCGCCGTTACTTGTCATGTCATGCATCGTTATGCATCTGTTTGCATTGTATTCATTGTTTTTTCCTCCTCTTCTCTCCGTTAGACTACGAGACTAAGGCCGCAGCTGCTGCCCCAATCGACTACTTTGTTGACGACCCCTCCTTGCTAGAGCAACCAGGCAAGCCCCCCTCTTGATCAACCCGATATCGCCTATTCCTTCTCTCTACTACTTACATTAGAGTAGTGTAGTATGTTACTGCTTTCGGTTAATCCTATTCCGCTGCATAGCCTGTCATTGTTGCTACTGTTATTACCATTACCTGCAATCCTAAATGCTTAGTATAGGATGCTAGTATCCCATCAGTGGCCCTACATTCTTGTCCGTCTGCTATGCTATATTACCGGGCCGTGGTCACTTCGTGAGGTGATCACGGGTATATACATACTACACTTTTATACATGATACTTTTTGGTGACTAAAGTCGGGTCGGCTCGTAGAGTACCCGCAAGTGATTCCAATGTGGGGGGCTGAAAGGACAGGTGGTTCCATCCCGGTAGTGGTGGGCATGGGTTCCTAACGGCCCCCGACTGTTACTTTGTGGCGGAGCGACAGGGCAGGTTGAGACCACCTAGGTGAGAGGCGGGCCTGGCTCCTGGTCGGCGTCCGTGGTTACTTAAAAGTAACACACTTAACGAGATCTTGGTATTTGATCTGAGTCTGGTCATTGGCCTATACGCACTAACCAACTACGCAGGGACAATTATGGGCACTCAATGTCATGGTATCAGCCGAAGCCTTCTTGACGTCAGCGACTGAGCGGCGTGCGCCGGATTGGACTGGAATGCCTCCTCTTGTATTAGGGAGACTAGGTCTGCTTCCGGCCGCCCACGCAATGTGCAGGTGTGCAATGAGCGATGGGCCCAGACACCTACGCGCATAGGATTTAGACCAGCGTGCTGACCTCTCTATTGTGCCTAGGTGGGGCTGCGACGTGTTGATCTTCCGAGGCCGGGCGTGACCCAGGAAAGTGTGTCCGGCCAGAGGGATCGAGTGTGTTGGGTTATGTGGTGCACCCCTGCAGGGAAGTTTATCTATTCGAATAGTCGTGTCCCTCGGTAAAAGGATGACCCAGAGTTGTACCTTGACCTTATGACAACTAGAACCGGATACTTAATAAAACACACCCTTTCAAGTGCCAGATACAACCCGGTGATCACTCTCTCACAGGGCGACGAGGAGAGGATCGCCGGCAGGATTTATGTTATGCGATGATACTTGGTGAACTTACCATCTACTCTCTTCTACATGCTGCAAGATGGAGGCTGCCTGAAGCGTAGTCTTTGATAGGACTAGCTATCCCCCTCTTATTCTGACATTCTATAGTTCAATCCATAGATACTACCCGTTTTATTGATACCAATGCATATGTAGTGTAGATCCTTGCTTTCAAGTACTTTGGATGAGTACTCATGGTTACTTTGCTCCCCCTTTTTCCCCCTTTCTATACCTGGTTGTCGCAACCAGATGCTGGAGTCCAGGAGCCAGAGGATCCCGAGGATGATTCTATGTGGAGTTCGACTTCGAGGAGTAGGTAGGAGGTCCTAGGCAGGAGGCCATGCCTTTTCGATCGTTGCTACTTTTGTGCTAGCCTTCTTAAGGCAAACTTGTTTAACTTATGTCTGTACTTAGATATTATTGCTTCCGCTGACTCTTGTGTCTTCGAGCATTTGTATTCGAGCCTTCGAGGCCCCTGGCTTGTAATATAAAGCTTGTATTATTTTAATTTGTGTCTAGAGTTGTGTTGTGATATCTTCCCATGAGTCCTTGATCTTGATCGTACACATTTGCGTGTATGATTAGTGTACGGTCAAATCGGGGGCGTCACAGTGCACTAGGGGTATGAAAGTAGTGTTAGTACGAGGTGCAAAAGGGCATAGCATCTTGATTTTTAAATGGTTATGAGTACGTGAAAAATGTAAGGAAATACCACGTTGAGTGAGAAAACACATCTACAATAAGTTGTTTGAATCAAGGAGAACATGTGTGCACTAGGGTATGGTAGTAGTGTTAGTACGAGGTACAAAAGGGCGTATCATCTTGATTTTCAAATGGTTATGAGTATGTGAAAAATGAAAATAAATACCACATCGCATGAGAAAACACATCTACAATAAGTTGTTTGAATCAAGGAGAACATGTGTGCACTAGGGTATGGTAGTAGTGTTAGTAGTAAGTACAAAGAGGGCTTAGCAACTAGATTTTCAAATGGTTATGAGTATATGAAAAATGAAAGGGACTACCACATTGAATGAGAAAACACATCTACAATAAGATGTTTGAATTAAGAAGAACATGTGTGCACTAGGTTATGGAAGTAGTGTTAGTAGTAAGTACAAAAAGGGCTTAGCAACTAGATCTTGAAATGGTTACGAGTACATGGAAAATGAAAGGAGATAGCACATTGAATGAGAAAATACAACAATAAGTTGTTTGAATCAAGAAGAACATGCGTGCACTAGGGGTATGGATGCAGTGTTAGTAAGAGGTACAAAATGGCATATCATCTAGTCTAAAATTTCAAATGGGGGGTAAACAATCATTAGGACATGTCAAGTGATAACGTTAGTTCAAATTTCACACAGATAAAGATCTATTATATGATCTAATGTTAATTATTGCTAGTTTGTTGTAACGCCCCGAGACCGATGTGCCAGGTGTCTTCTAGTTATTCGCTGTTGTTGCCTTGTCATTTGCTTGCGTGTCATGCATTTCATATCATGTCATCATGTGCATCGCATTTGCATACATGTTCGTCCCATGCATCCGAGCTTTTCCCCGTTGTCCGTTTTGCTATCCGGCGCTCCTATGTCCTCCGGTGTCTCCTTTTGCCTCTTTTCCTGTGCAGGTGTTAAACGTTCTCGGATTGGACCGAGCTTTGCCAAGCGGCCTTGGTTTACTACCGGTAGACCGTCTGTCAAGTTTCGTGCCATTTGGACTTCGTTTGATACTCCAATGGTTAACCGAGGAACCGAAATGGCCTCGTGTGTGTTGGAGCCCAACACCCCTCCAGAGTGGCCCAAAACCCACCTAAACCCCCTCCATCACCTAGGTCGTTCGA
The DNA here is from genome assembly GCF_056163025.1 of Triticum urartu. Classification (NCBI taxonomy): domain Eukaryota; kingdom Viridiplantae; phylum Streptophyta; class Magnoliopsida; order Poales; family Poaceae; genus Triticum; species Triticum urartu. The sequence continues at coordinate 432,246,644 of NC_141879.1, forward strand.
TCACGATCGCGTGGCCGAAAACCACACCTCTTTTGGAGTCTCCTAGCTCCCTCTACCTATATATATGTGATCCCCTCCAAAAAATCCGCAGACGAAACCCTACCCTAACCTTCCCCGCCGCCGCCGGACATTTCGTCCCGCGCCGCCGGACATGTCTGCCGCCCAACCACGTCGCTCCGGCCAATCCGGAGGCGACACGTCATCACCGCCGCCCCCGCGCCCAATCCCGGATCGCCACTTGTTGCCGCCGCCTCCCACCACGGCGCGGCCCGTGGGGCCCAGATCCGGCCCGCGCGGGCCGGGTGGCCGCCGCCGCCCGCAGGCGCATGCCCGCACCCGCGCCGCTCCGCCGCCGACGACTGCATGCGCCGCCGCCTCGGTCACTGCGTCGCCCAGCTCCGCCATCGCTGCACCTCTGCCGTCCCTGCTCCTCTCCTACTCCGACCATCGCCGGACCTCGCCGCCCTTTCGAACTCCGGCGGAAGCAGCTCGCCGTCGTCCCGGCCAACCCGGCCACCGCTGGATCCGCGCCGCCGTGCCGGATCTCGCCGGGGATGTAGCTCCCGCGCCGGATCAGGAGGAGCCCGATCGGGGCGCGCCTCGCCGTTGACCTCCGCGTGGGCCCCGCGTCAGGCCCAGATCAGCCGGCCTGATCTGCCTCCTCCTCCTAACCGGGTCGAAGCCCATGGTGAGCCCGCATATATCCTCCGCCCCGTGCGACTATTACTATTCTGCGCTCACGTGTTTTTTTCACTAAGTCCCCAGATCTGCTACATTTTCAGGCATACTTCATCATGGCATAACTTTGCACCCGTGGCTCCGTTTTGGGCGTGTAGCATATCAGGTTGTTCGTCTCGACGTGTACTTCATTTCATTCCATTCATTCCATTGCACCATGTTCATTTGAGCTCATCTTGATGCCCTAAATTCTGTTGCAAGAGTGCAATGTGATGTTAGTTTTAGGTTCTTATCAGTAATTGGACTTTTGTCTTTTTTGCCATGATTAATGCGTGCCTCCTATGAACTTGAGCCCTACATGTGTTTTGTTGTATGCCATGCCATCTTTACAGAGGTGTATGCCATGTATTTTTGTGATCAATGTGGTGACTAGCACAAGCTTGCAAAGTAGCTCTCGTGATGTTGCTGATTTCAGGGACTTAGAATCTTCTAAGTATTTGTCCTGTTAATATTTTTATGCCATGTATTCTTGTTGCTACAGAGTGATCCATGCCTCTTTTGAGCATGTTCAGTAAGGATCATTTTGAGATATTGTTGTGCTCTATCCATCCATGTCTTTGTTTGCAATTATGGAGCATCCTAGCATGACTCAATCTTGCTCTACTTTTGCTATAAAATGTTCCTGGCAGATTGTTTACATGTTACGCAATTTTGCCAAGGTTGTTGTAGTGGATCCGTGCATGCTATGAGGTTGTTCTTGCCATTTTTAGCTTCTATGCCATGTCTACTTGCTGGGTGTATGCTTAGTTTGTCATGCAATGCTTTGTGGTGAGTGCATCGAGCTCATAAACATGCCTACTTGATATCTGTTTTGTCATGTTCCAGTTTTCTTCTAAGTCTGAATCTGTTAACGAAAGTTGCTATGTTCACATGGTTGCCATTGTATTTTCTGATCCCTTTTGGCTTATGGTCAGTAAGGGACTTTTGTTGTATGCTTTGAGTAGCTTCATGCCATGCCTTGCCTTGCCATGATATGTTCCTATAGCATGTTGTTATCTTGCTCTAAACATTGCTTCCTGATGTTAATTCCTGACATGTTATTTTTCATTAAGTCTGTAACCTGTTATCTTTTGCACTTTTGCCATGCTTGTTTGAACCTGCTATTGTGTGAATTAGCCATAGCTCAGTGTTCATCTTTTATCAAGCATCTTGAGTGGATCCCTGCCATGTGCTTTGTTGTTATGTTAGAGTGCAGTAGCTTGTTGTTCTTGATGCATTTAGATGGCCTCGTGCTGTTAATCACAGCCTTGTGCCATATTTGTTTTGCTTGCCATTTGCAAACCGTGCATCCGATTCTGGTGATCTTTATATCGATTTCAACCGAAGTCAACTCATATTTTCAGTGGCACTCTTGGTTTTCCAAGTTGAGGCTTGGTTCAATCTTTCCTTTCCGAAGCACGCATATGCATTGCATATCACATCCCGCATATCATGCCATGTTTTGCATCATGTTGCTTGTGCATTGCACCGTGGTTGATTGTGTCTTCCTTTGCTTGTGTTCTTGCTTTGGGTAGAGCCGGGAGACGAGTTCGTGTTCGAGGTACCCGTTGAGTACGCTTACGAGGATCAACCTTTCGTCTTCTCGGAGAACTTTGCAGGCAAGATGACCATACCCTCGAAATCACTTCTATCTTTGCTTGCTAGTTTGCTCACTCTTTTGCTATGCCTATGCTGCGATACCTACCACTTGCTATATCATGCCTCCCATATTACCATGAGCCTCTAACCCACCTTGTCCTAGCAAACCGTTGTTTGGCTATGTTACTGCTTTGCTCAGCCCCTCTTATAGCGGTGTTAGTTGCAGGTGAAGATTGGAGTTTGTTCCATGTTGGAACATGGATATTTGTTAGGATATCACAATATCTCTTATTTAATTAATACATCTATATACTTAGTAAAGGGTGGAAGGCTCGGCCTTATGCCTGGTGTTTTGTTCCACTCTTGCTGCCTTAGTTTCCGTCATACCGGTATTATGTTCCTTGATTTTGCGTTCCTTACATGGTTGGGTTATAATGGGAACCCCTTGACAGTTCGCCTTGAATAAAACTCCTCCAGCAAGGCCCAACCTTGATTTTACCATTTTCACTAACAACCTAGCCTTTTCCCTTGGGTTTCCGGAGCCCGAGGGTCACCTTTATTTAACCCCCCCCCCCCCGGGCCAGTGCTCCTCTGAGTGTTGGTCCGAACTGAGCTGCCTGCGTGGACACCTCGGGGAAACTTGAGGGTTGGTTTTACTCATAGCTAGTCTCATCCGGTGTTGCCCTGAGAACGAGGTACGTGCGACTCCTATCGGGATTTGTTGGCACATCGGGTGGCTTTGCTGGACTTGTTTTACCATTGTCGAGATGTCTTGTAACCGGGATTCCGAGTCTGGTCGGGTTGTCCTGGGAGAAGGAATATCCTTCATTGACCGTGAGAGCTTGTGATGGGCTAAGTTGGGACACACCTGCAGGGATTTGAACTTTCGAAAGCCGTGCCCGCGATTATGGGCAGATGGGAATTTATTAATGTCCGATTGTAGAGAACCTGAAACTTATCTTAATTAAAATGCATCAACCGCGTGTGTAGCCGTGATGGTCTCTTTCCGGCGGAGTCCGGGAAGTGAAGACGGTGTTGGAGTTATGCTTGAACGTAAGTAGTCTAGGATCACTTCTTGATCATAGATTCTAGAACGTGCTTTGCCTTCTCTTCTCGCTCTCATTTGCGTAAGGTAGCCACCATATATGCTAGTGCTTGCTGCAGCTCCACCTCATACCTTTTCCCTACCTATAAGCTTAAATAGTCTTGATCGTGAGGGTGTGAGATTGCTGAGTCCCCGTGACTCACAGATTACTTCCAAAACCAGTTTGCAGGTGCCGTTGATACCGTGCAGGTGACGCAACCAAGCTCAAGGAGGAGCTCAAAGAAGATCGTGTTCCTTATGTTGTTTCCGTTTCCTGTTGATCAGTAGTGGAGCCCAGTTGGGGCGATCGGGGATCTGTAGCATTAGGGGTAGCCTTCTTTTATTTTGGTTCCGTAGTCGGACCTTGAATATATCTATATGATGTAATGCTATATTCATGTATTATGTGAAGTGGCGATTGTAAGCCAACTATGTACCTCTTTTCTTATTCAGTACATGGGTTGTGTAAAGATTACCCCTCTTGCGACATTGCCTTCAATGCGGTTATGCCTCTAAGTCGTGCTCCAACACGTGGGAGATATAGCCGCATCGAGGGTGTTACATTTGTCATGTATAAGGAAAAGAACGGTTCATTGCAAACTCGTTCGGTGGACCTTGGCATGACAAATTAACCTCTTGTAAGCAAAACATCACCAAAGCATTTGCCTTTTTTGTAACACTTTTTGTCATGCGTAATACATCCATAATGATACCACATGCAAAGTTTCACAATTTTTTGAACATATTGATGTTGGATTATATATTTTTGATGGAAAATGCAAGAAATGCGTACGTGCATGCAAATTAAGTTTCGCCTGCCTTTTACTCATGAAAAAGGCCAGCTTCCTTTATTTCCTTTCACCCCGAAATTTTTGTTCCCTTTCTTTTTTTGTTTCCTCGAACTATTTTAGATGTCGTGCTCATTTTCTCCCACCCACCGTATAAACTTCTTTCGATCTCACCTAATGAACCCACAATCTCATTCACACCGTCCCCTCATATGTCTCTTCTTCTCCAGATCTAGTCCACTCGTGGCAGCCAAATGGATCCCTCCCCGGCGTCCGGCATGGCCGGCGTGTTTCGAAGTGGCAAACAACGTAAGCTTTCCCAGTCGACCCCAAAACCTAATCCTAGACTAGTAGGTAACAACTCTACTCTCCTCTCACCCCACCGCCCCTTTTAAGATTTGCACATGCTCGTACATTTTCACATGTTGTTTTTTCAAAGAAGCAATCAAATTGTCGGCTCCAAAAGAAGCTAATTCTATCTAGGGTTACAGTAATTTAGTATGCACGTTCATATTAAATTTTGCGTGTTGTTTTCTTAATTGAATGATTTCTTTTTCTTGAGATAACATGTTGTTCTAGATTTAGTAGTGCATTACTACCTCTTGCTCTCTTACTAATACAATCTACTTATGGAGTATGTGGAACTCTCTGAATCTTTGTTTACAATATTGATGATCATGCGTAGTCTGACTCTACAACTGCTGCTGCAAAAATAGCACATCTGTACTGTAGGATTAAAGAAGAAACACCAAGGGACGATTATCCTATAGCCAAGCGTGCGCTGAGAGAAGATGTTGTCTACCAAATTGATATGGATTCACATGGTTCAGATGATGCCAGCCAGATTGATATAGGTCAAGACCCTGGTAATCTTCAGAAACTACATCAGGTTAGTACCACTTTGAGATTTTTGTTTCTAAACTATGACTTCAAGTGCATTCGGCCAGGCGATGTCTAGTTCTACACTGGCACTACGGAAGAAGTGCACCATAGCCGACGTACCTTCATCTTCAACGGCAACAAGATCTACAATTAACGACCCATCTATTCACAAGACTAAACTGCTAATTCATCTACAAGTTGAACTTGTGCTGTCAAATGTTTATTGAAACTAGGCGTGCATATTGTGACGCCCCCCAACTCAATTGTACACTAATCATACACGCAAATGTGTACGATCAAGATCAGGGACTCACGGGAAGATATCACAACACAACTCTACAAATAAAATAAGTCATACAAGCATCATATTACAAGCCAGGGGCCTCGAAGGCTCGAATACAAGAGCTCGATCATAGACGAGTCAGCGGAAGCAACAATATCTGAGTACAGACATAAGTTAAACAAGTTTGCCTTAAGAAGGCTAGCACAAACTGGGATACAGATCGAAAGAGGCGCAGGCCTCCTGCCTGGGATCCTCCTAAACTACTCCTGGTCGTCGTTAGCGGGCTGCACGTAGTAATAGGCACCTCCAGTGTAGTAGTATTCGTCATCGACAGTGGCGTCTGGCTCCTGGACTCCAACGTCTGGTCGCAGCAATCGGGTATAGGAAAGGGGAAAAGGGGGAGCAAAGCAACCGTGAGTACTCATCCAAAGTACTCGCAAGCAAGGAGCTACACTACATATGTATGCATAGGTATCAAATGGAAAAGGGGTATCATATGTGGACTGAACTGCAGAATGCCGGAATAAGAGGGGGATAGCTAGTCCTTTCAAAGACTACGCTTCTGGTAACCTCCATCTTGCAGCAGAAGGAGAGAGTAGATGGTAAGTTCACCAAGTAACATCGCATAGCATAACCATAACCGATGATCCTCCCCTCGTCGCCCTGTGAGAGAGCGATCACCGGTTGTATATGGCACTTGGAAGGGTGTGTTTTATTAAGTATTTGGTTCTAGTTGTCATAAGGTCAAGGTACAACTCCAAGTCGTCCTGTTACCGAAGATCACGGCTATTCGAATAGATTAACTTCCCTGCAGGGGTGCACCACATTTCCCAACACGCTCGATCCCCTTTGTTCGGACACACTTTTCTGGGTCATGCCCGGCCTCAGAAGATCAACACGTCACAGCCCTACCAAGGCACAACAGAGAGGTCAGCACGCCGGTCTAAATCCTATGCGCGCAGGGGTCTGGGCCCATCGCCCATTACACACCTGCACGTTGCATACGCGGCCGGTGAGCAGCCCTAGCAACCTCCATTACAAAGGAAGTTGCGTTACGCGGTCCAACCCGGCGCGCGCCGCTCAGTCGCTGAAGTCACGAAGGCTTCGGCTGATACCACGACATCGAGTGCCCATAACTGTCCCGCGTAGATGGTTAGTGCGTATAGGACAGTGGCCAGACTCAGATCAAATACCAAGATCTCGTTAAACATGTTATTTCGAAGTAACCACGAACGCCGACCAGGGCCAGGTACACCTCTCTCCTAGGTGGTCTCAACCTGCCCTGTCGCTTCGCCACAAAGATCCACACAGAGGGCCGTCGGGAAAAGTATGTCCTTCCATCCCCCAATTCGTGAATCAACCGCGGGTACTCCTCGAGCCAACCCGACTTTAGTCATCACATGTATCATGTATAAAGTATATACGTATATACCCGTGATCACCTCCCGAGTGATCACGGCCCGATAGTATAGCATTGCAGACGGACAAGAATGTAGGGCCACTGATGATAAACTAGCATCCTATACTAAGCATTAGGATTGCAGGTAAGGTATCAACAGCTAGAGCAACAATGACAGGCTATGCATCAGAATAGGATTAACGGAAAGCAGTAACATGCTACACTATTCTAATGCAAGCAGTAGAGAGAAGAATAGGCGATATATGGTGATCAAGGGGGGGGGCTTGCCTGGTTGCTCTGGCAAGAGAGAGGGTTCGTCAACACCGTAGTCGTACTTGGTAGCAGCGGCGTCGGTCTCGGTGTCTAGCGAGAGAACAGGGGGAAGAAACAATAAATATAATGCAAACAAATGCATGACATGACAAAGCGTGATGCTAGGTGTGCCCTAACGCGGTACGAGGTGGTACCGGTGAAGGGGGAAAACATCCAGGAAAGTATTCCCGGTGTTTCGCGTTTTTGGACAGATGAACCAGGGGGGAAAGTTGCATGTTTGCTACGCTAGGGATGCGTGGCGGACGAACGGGCCGCGAATTCGGGTTCATCTCGTCGTTCTGAGCAACTTTCATATATAAAGTTTTTTCATTTGAGTTACGGATTAAAAGATATGATGTTCTAAAGTTTTATTAATTTACTGGAATTAATTTAAATTTCAAAAATCAATAGGAATTGCTAAATGCACACAGAGTGTGTACACAGCAGACCATACCAAGGGCTGCCAGGTGGGGCCAGTCAACTGCCTAGTCAGCAGTTGACTGGTCAGCTTGGACTAGTCAAAGGGTCCAGTGGGACCCATGTGTCAGTGGGACATTTGTTAAACAAAGTCTTAAACGTTTTTTAAACTAAACTAACTAGTGGGGCCTACTGTCATAGGCTGTGGTGGTGGTTAGAGAGGGGATCAATCCCCTATTGGTGGGGGTCAGGGAAGCACGCACGCGCGCACACAACAGCGGCACGGTCGGGGGCGCGCGGGGGCGAGCGCCGCCGGCCGGCCGGCGGCGACGGCCCGAGCAGACGCGGGGGTGGCGCGGCAGCAAGGCTGCGGGCCGGCGGGACGCAACGGCGAAGGGAGGAGCAGGAGGGCGGGGGGAGCGAGCGGGAGCAGTTCCAGAGCGGCGACGGGGGTCCGTGGCAGGGGCGTGACCAGGCGCAGGAGGGCGCGTGCTGGGCGCCGCAAGCGAGGCGCGCCGGCTACTGCGACGACGAACGCGCTAGGTGATGGCGGTGGCACTGCAGGTGGGCGAGCCACGGCAGGAGCATGCGGCGGGCTTCGAGCGAAACGGCGACAACAGGTAGAACGAGGGGAGCAAAGCAGCTGCGGCTGCAGTTGGCAGCGACGGGATACGCGGGCGGGCAAGCGCGAGCAGCGGCAGCAGGAGGCTGCTGCGCGGGCGTGGCCAGGGGTGTGCGGGAGCACAGCCATGGGCGGCCAAAGGCGCGCGTGAGCGCGACCACGCAACGGTGAGCGCGAGCTCCAGCGCGGCGGCGTACAGGTTCTACGGCGACGAACTCGGCGAGAAAAAGAGGGGAATCGGTGGAGGTGCTCACCCCGGAGTTAATGGTGAGCTCGAGGAGGTCGGGGGCGGACCGGAGAGGCGGCACGACGATGAGAGGCATGCGGTGGCCGACAGGGAAGAAGGCTCGATCCCGACGATTGACTGCGCCCCGGCTCGAACTGGTGGCTATTGTCGAAGTAGACGAGCCCGGTGCATCTCCTGTCAAGGTTTCAGCCCGCGGGGAGCTCGGTGGCCACTGTAACGATAGGGCGGCGGTGATTGCGTGTTCGGGCACGGACGAACTCGAGTGGGAGAGAGACGAGCGAGGGGAACGGGCGTGCTAGGGTTAGAGGGGAAGAGTGAGGGGGCGCATGGGCTTGCTCTTAACTGCATCCCCTCGACCGCGGGATGGCCGACAGCGCGCCATCCGCACCATGGACGGAAGTTGGACGTCCACGAGGAGGGGTTAGGGATGATGCGGTGGTGGATGGGCCAGATACTGTGGACTTTGAAGCCCGGCCAAACATTTGGTCTAGCTCATTTTTATTTTCTTGCACGGTTTCATATTTTGTCTTTGTTTTGTAATTTCTTTTAGCACCATACGACTTTTGTAAAATATGTACCTTGGTGTATAGATGCACTGCAAGGCTATGGTGATGCACAAGAAGTTTGGAGTCCACCAAAGCAAATTCAAAATTATATTTGAATTTAAACGTGTTTATTTAACCCCGTTGATTCACTAAAACATTCCTAGGGACAAGTTTAAACTCCATTAAATGTTGTTTTCCACAAGTTAATTACTTAGTGAATATTTGCAACCCAACGAACATTTTTTTAACAGCTTGAAGAAATATTAATTTGACTTTACTTTTAAACTTAAATCTGACTAACGATTTGGATCAAAGTGAGGTTTAGCCAATTAATGGCAATAACATGGCATCATTAGTGTGTGGTTAATGTAGCTTAATTACCGGGGTGTCACAAATCTCCTCCACTACCAGAAATCTCGTCCTGGGATTTAGGAGGGGGGGTAAGGGGGAAGGGATTTGGTTACGAAATTCTAACGGATCTTCTCGGTCTTGGTTGGTCTTCTCGAAGAAGTTGACCGATTCCGTTGATGTCTTCATTTCTCTGCTCCAGGTCATCATGATGAAGTCGTCATCCTTTCTTCGGGAATTCCGTCGTACTTACGAAAAGGATAAGGGGTAGCTTCGGAAGAACGAGACTCTACAAGGTTGCTATCTGGTTGATAACTCAGGGAATGTGGTAGAAAGTAACTCTCGAGTTGAAACTTAAGAAAATATCGAGAGCAAAGTAAGAAGGTACAATAAGAAGTTTCAAGCGGATAGGCAATCGTTCGTTGCCTGAACCAGAGCGTGAAAGGGGTTCAGAGCAATGGGAATAAGTATTGTGTCTGACACCAGAATAGATTATCTCTCGGAAGGTGGCTCATGAATTACATATGAGGCCACACACAAGAAATAACTTTGGGAACAGGTGGTGTACAGTAGAGTCGGGTTTCGATCCTGTGGACTGTGGGTTATGGGCCCACCATGTGGGTTAAAAGTAGAAAGGCGATGACATCTTGCACGATCATGTAAGCAAGGCATGTCAGAGGATAGTATGTCGGTTATGTCGGCAACAACATCGGTACCAAGGGCGAGGGACAAAGAGAACCATTTTCCTGCTCGTTGAACGAGGCGGACTAATAGGCAAAGTTCTCGTCCATCGGTGGCTACCGGAATGTCATGAACAATAGTAACAGGGTCTTGCCGACAGAATTGTACCCAAGGTGTGCACATAAGCAGTGAATTATTACTGCTTAGATCATATAGATCACTAGAAATATTAAACAAAACAATGGAAAGAAAAAGGTGATCATCAGACTAAGCAGAACAATGGAAAGGAAAGGTGTTTTAAACACATATTTCAGGGGTATATTCTTCCCAAGAGCAAGCGGAGCATGATATCCATGACAGGATATAACATAGAAAACCCTTTAGGAAAGGGAAGAGAAATAACATGACATTACCCATACAACGATGTTTGGGGTAATTAATAAAGAAATTTTAGCATTGTGCTTCAAATGTTCTTATTGAAAATCGGAGTACCACATACATACTTCGAGATAGCGTTGACATGGTCTTTAAGCAAAGGTCAGACTTGGATACACAAAGGATTCATCAGGAACAACTTATAGAATAAGTCTTAAAATTTTCCTCATGGAAGAGTGGTTAACCTTGTTAAAAAGGAAACTATAACAACAGGTCCTCTGGCCAGGTGTGCTAGGCATGACATCAACTTACCGGGTCATATAAGGACCAATGTTATGACTCTTGGAAAATATGTTCCAACCATCATATCTGACCGAGGTTCAGAACCGATTGGTGTTAGGATACCTCAGACTCAGGATGCTTGAGAAGAAGAGGTGCAACACAATTGACGAGACGACATTGTAAGATTCTCGGGAAACGCACTATGGAAGCGAGTTCCGAAACAAGAGTTTGCCATTAAACCAAGGAGAGAATGAGGAGGTGGCTGATGAACTCAGCGACAAATCATTGGGATTTCCAAAAGATGGATTTCCACAATTATGTGAACAAATAGATAACATTTGTCAGATCAAATGATATAGTGAGGTATGCTCGAGGAAAACATACACAATTAAATATTGGTTGAAAGGTGCACCCAGAATATGGTCATAGGTAGCCTGATCAATTGTTAAAATGGTGATTCAATAACCAAAAGACTTAGTATGAAACTATCGGACATTCACTTCAAAGCAATAGAGTTGCTAGAAGTTTTGAATTCACGCATCATAGTTCATTTGTCGGTATCCCGGTTAAGAACAACACGAGGACCAAGAAGGAACGGTGATGGTGATAAGTATTACTTGTATCAAGAATTATCAAGAGGTGGTGAAATTCTCATGACATTCTTGACATATAAGATAGTAATACTCCAAGGTAGAACATAACATAAGTCGGATAACAAGGAACTCAAGGTATAACACCAAACAAGAACAAGTTTTGTGTTGGAGGGATTGCAAGAATGTTGTCGATGTTAATACCAATCACCAAGGGGAAAGGATGGTATTTCCCATCATGAATTTGATTCACACTTGGAAGAAGGCATATCATTTTTGATGATGAACTCGACACATTTGTCGAGAGATTTCCTGCAGATGTATTCGATCGGCGATGACATCAAGTCAAATGAATGATGGAGAAAAAAGGTTATTGAAACCACCAGTACAATACAAACTTGAAATCAAAGATTGTTGTTCAAGGCGAAATGATATGCTGAGGACGATCGCCGTAAGCTTAGCTCATTGTCAAAAGTTATGCTCCGGGAATAAGGACCAGGTAGCACGGTTAAAATTTAGCACGATAACGATTTAGCCGATCAAGCTAGGAATGACTTAAAGGATTAATAAACTCGTAAGCAACAAAAATTACTTAGAGTTATTGAGTTGGAGTGCGGAATCGGTTCACATATCGGTGTCCTCGGTTGACGACAACCCAGAACCCAGGAAAATTGGAATCAGTGAGAAATAATCAATTGATGAAGAACCCATAAGAAGTTATGCGGTTCCAAGATATTCTCGAGATACCATAGTGTAATACTCGACGGTAGAGTAGAGTAGAGGGTGAACACGTGAACTGATCTGCAGAAGACAAGTACTTCATCTTGTTTGAGAAATGGAATCAAAGGAGAACAATCATGGTCGGAGCCACAGTTGCAAAGGATCAATTCACAGATACCAGATGATATTATATCGAGGAAATAGTTATTATTTCAAGAAGCTTCCATGATAGGATCTACATCGTGTCCATGGGCATGAACACAAAATTCAAGGTCGACTCCCACTTCTCCAATGCATAACCTTTCATTCACTTCTCATTTTCGAAGAGGTTGTAATGTTGAAATTTTATCTAGCAAAATACCAGAAGAGTATGACTCGTGAAAGCTTTCGAGTTCACACATATTAAGGAAGGCATAGGTTCAAACCATCGGGGCATCGTGGAAACATATACCATAAACATTTAGGAGTAATTAACACAAGCTCGAAAGTAGAGCATGGTTCACAAAGCAGAGGATACAATTTACCAAAGGCATTATATACCCATGGAAAGGCTCACAAGGTTATTCAGTATAAAGGACACGGTTGGATAAAATCCGACAAAGGGTCTGGTGGTCCACAAGGGATTTGATGTGAGCATCGGTACTCAACTAGAGGAAGAAAGAATGCATGGAGATCAGATTGTAGAAACAACTAACTAACTCAAAGCTCAAATGCAAAGGAATTAAGAATTCCAAGACAAGGGATCAGAAGCAATGCCCTGATTAGGGATGGATAGGTTGAATAGCCTTAGGGGTACAATTGATGGCAATTTGATTGTTCGAGATCCAGCTCATGTTTAAATTGACGTCTGAGCCGGGAGGATGAATTCTAGGAGCTGGTTGAGGATTGCGTGCATTCGCAACACACTTAATCAATTGACTCAAAATGATAATGACAAAGGATGGCAATAAGATTACTAGACTTATGGGACTAATCCTAATGCAAGCAAGCAAGAATTTCAAGGGCAATAGCGAGCAGTGGATTACCGAAAGATCAGATAATATTTCAATGTATCTTGTGAATCATATGAACAACGGGGGAAGAACGGATACTCGGTAAGTGCGAGGAATTATCCGTAGGGGGTATTCATGAGGCAAGAACTGCAAGGCAGTAAGCTCAAAGGATTCTCGGAACAACGGAGAGCAGTTCAGGGCATCTCGTAAATAACAAGATCAATGGGATTGAATGTAAGAATGGCAAGTGTATGTAGTTATCCATTAGGGTTTATCGATGAAAAGGAATTGCAACAGCAACAGGCACAAAGTCTCGAGAGAACATCGGAGAGTATCTTGGGAATCCTTCGATGCACCAAGTAATCGTCTGGAGTGAGGGGCTCTCCGGGAGGAAGTGATCACGGGATCCTAATGTTAGAGTTAGCAAAATTCATTTAACCCAAATAGAAGAGAGATCAGAGCCCCAGAGTAAGGATCGAGGAGTAAAAGATACTAATACCACCCAAATGGTGACGTGGGCCCGTAAGACACACATCCATGTTAGTAAAAAGTTTTGCAATGTCTAGACTCAACTTCGGCCAAGGAGTGTGGAAGGGGATTCCTATAGGCAGTCGGCTCCGATACCAACTTGTGACGCCCCCCAATTCAATCGTACACTAATCATACACGCAAATGTGTACGATCAAGATCAGGGACTCACGGGAAGATATCACAACACAACTCTACAAATAAAATAAGTCATACAAGCATCATATTACAAGCCAGGGGCCTCGAAGGCTCGAATACAAGAGCTCGATCATAGACGAGTCAGCGGAAGCAACAATATCTGAGTACAGACATAAGTTAAACAAGTTTGCCTTAAGAAGGCTAGCACAAACTGGGATACAGATCGAAAGAGGCGCAGGCCTCCTGCCTGGGATCCTCCTAAACTACTCCTGGTCGTCGTTAGCGGGCTACACGTAGTAATAGGCACCTCCAGTGTAGTAGGAGTCGTCATCGACAGTGGCGTCTAGCTCCTGGACTCCAACGTCTGGTCGCAGCAATCGGGTATAGGAAAGGGGAGAAGGGGGAGCAAAGCAACCGTGAGTACTCATCCAAAGTACTCGCAAGCAAGGAGCTACACTACATATGTATGCATAGGTATCAAATGGAAAAGGGGTATCATATGTGTAGCGACCAGACCTCAAACAGTCTGATCTCTGTGCTCCGGTGTCATCCCTGGATCAGTAATGCTGACACCACACAGTACTCGGAGGATTTATAGCAGAGTAGCAATCACACACTTATTACATCGAGTGTCTCAATAGAGAACTTATTACAATAAATATGGCTTAAGGCCATCTAATAACGATAACAGCGGAAGGCTTGGAAGATAAGTGAGTCCATCAACTCCAATGGCATCACTGAGTATAGAACCACGACCTAAAACTCCTTAATCGTCGTCTGAAAAGTCTGCAACATTAACGTTGCAGCCCGAAAACGGGTCAGCACATGGAATATGCTGGCAAGGTAACACATAGAGAGTAATGGAATGAAGCAGCTATACTATATGCATATTTGGCTGGTGGAAAGCTCTATGGTTACAGTTTTGCGTAAAGCCAATTTTTCCCTACTTCAAAGGAATAAATTTATTTAACTATCATGGTAGTTGTTAAACATTGAGAATGGTTGACAGCATTCTCAATCCCAATTAAGCATCATCATTAAACATAACCCAACAAAATTAATTTAGAGTAACATGTTGAGATTCACATGATAATCCAAGTACTAGATACTCAAGATGTCCATAAACGGGGACACTGCTAACCATGATTAATTTATTACACTCTGCAGAGGTTTGCGCACTTTTCCCCACAAGACTCGATCGCCTCCGTTTGGTTTCTCGCACTACGTGGTGTTTGAGAAGACGGATGACCGAGACATAGTCTTTCAGAAGCGCTAGCACCTTACGATCGGGTAGATCGTACCACCTACATCCCCTACATCTGCTAGTCTACCACTGTAAGAGTTCGCACGACTTAGTCAACTATGTTAGAGCCCATAATAGCTTGTGGCTGCACACGGAAGTTTCTAGTATGAATAGTCTCATGATCCCTTTGAGCCTGGGTGGCGGTCCAAAAGAAAACAGGCAAGTCCTGGAATACCCAGGTGCCTCAATCCACCCAGATGTGTGTTTAAGTTGCCACCTTAGTTAAACCATTAATTAACAAAACTCACATCTGTCATGGATATCACTCACCCAATCCACGTGTACTAGCATAGCGTGGCATAAAGCAAACGTAGAAGTAACTCCCAAAGGTTCGATAATAAACAGGTAATAGGTACTACCTCATCTACTTCCCATCCCACAATTTAGTTAGATCCTAACCATACAATGTGTGAGGATTGATTTAATGCAATAAAACTGGATAGTAGAAAAGGTATGATCAAAGTTTTACTTGCCTTGCTGATGTTCCGCGAAACCTAGAGATTCGAAGTAACAAGCGGCGCACTCCGGGTACTCTATCGCAACCAAACAAACAAGCATACAATAAGAACTCATCTAATGCACAGGTAAAACTCAAATAAGAGATCTAACCAGAAGGTTCAACTTAAGAACTCCGGTTGGCAAAAAGAATCAAATTGAACGAAACAACGAAAGTCAAACGACGAAAGAAAACAACTTCGTTCTAGTAATCTGGATCTAGGGCAAATTTTACAGTAGCAAAATCTTGTTTAAGTTGGTTAAACAGATAGAGGGTTTCGAGATGAAACTCTAGGCGCTTGAATCGCCTGATTCCGATAAACGAGCGAAAAGTTATACTAAAACGAAAATTGCGATCAGAAAAATCGCGGATTTAATCCGAAAAAAGAAAAACGATGAACGTCCGTTAGAACGAACGAACGGACGAACGCTCACTATTTAAATAAACCGAAAAAACCGATCTATTTAAAAAAACGAATCTAAAAAAACCGATGGAAAACCGACGAAAACCGATCTATTTTTAAAAAAACGATGGCACGGAAGTCGAGGCGTGGCGAACCTCGGGCGGCGGAATCCGGCGGCGGCGGCGGGCAGCGGCGGCGGCGGCGCAGGCGGGCGGCGGCGGCGCGTGGGGCACGGGGCGGCTAGGGTTTGCTAGGGCTGGGGCTAGGCCTCTCCCCGGCTTATAAAGCCCGCCCGGGCCGGTGTCCAGGTCGGACACGGCCCGTAGGTCAGTGCACAGTTTTTTTAAAATAATTTCGCTCGAAAGAAAAATAAAAAGAAATACTAAACGGACTCCAAAAATTCCGAAATAAATTTTCACGGGCTTCTAAAATCAAGCCGCACAAGGTGAACATTTATTTGGGGCCTAAATGCAATTTTGAAAAATGCACATTTTTCCTAAATTCAAATAAAACATCAAAAAACTCCGAAATAAAATCTTATTTGATTTTATTATTAAATCCTCAATATTTCTTTATTTTGGGAAAGTCATTTTATTCCCTCTCATATTTTTGTAGTAGAAATAATTGATGATAAAATCAATAAAATCAAATGATCCTATTCTCAAAATTTGAGAAAACTCAAATATGAAAATAACGAAATCCCCAACTCTCTCCGTGGGTCATTGAGTTGCGTAGAATTTCTAGGATCAACCAAAATGCAAAATAAAATATGATATGCATAGATGATCTAATGTATAACATTCCAAATTGGAAATTTGGGATGTTACAAACCTACCCCCCTTAAGATGAATCTCGCCCTCGAGATTCGGGTTGGTTAGAAAATAGGTGAGGGTGGTCCTTGAGCAATTCTTCCTCTCGTTCCCAGGTGGCTTCATCCTCTGTGTGGTGGCTCCACTGAATTTTGCAAAACTTGATAACCTTTCTGCGAGTGACTCGACTGGCAAATTCAAGGATCTTAACTGGTTTCTCCTCATAGGTCAAATCGTTATCCAACAGAATAGTTTCCAACGGCACTGTGTCTCTCAAAGGTATGTCAGCCATCTCCGCGTGACATTTCTTTAACTGAGAAACGTGGAAAACATCATGAACTCCTGACAATCCTTCAGGCAATTCTAACTTGTAGGCCACTTCTCTCATACGTTCCAAAACTTGATAGGGTCCTACAAATCGTGGCGCTAACTTCCCTTTAACTCCAAAACGCTTTGTTCCCCGAAGTGGAGATACTCGAAGATAAGCTCTATCTCCGACTTCGTAAATTGTCTCCTTGCGTTTAGAATCTGCATAGCTCTTCTGTCTGGACTGGGCTACCTTGAGCCTATCGCGAATCAACTTCACCTTCTGTTCAGACTCTTTAACCAAATCAGGTCCAAACAACTGGCGGTCTCCAATTTCGTCCCATGATAACGGTGTCCTGCACCTCCTTCCGTACAAGGCTTCGAAAGGGGCCATCTTTAAACTGGTTTGATAACTGTTGTTGTAAGAGAACTCTGCATATGGCAAATTATCGTCCCAACTAGATCCATAATCTAGCGCACAAGTTCTCAGCATATCCTCCAAAATCTGATTTACTCTCTCGGTCTGTCCATCTGTCTGTGGATGAAAAGTTGTACTAAATTCTAGCATGGTACCCAAAGCTTCGTGCAACTGCTTCTAGAACTTTGAGGTAAACTGGGTTCCTCTATCTGATACGATGCTCCTCGGAACTCCATGCAAACATACGATCCTGGTCATGTATATGTTTGCCAACTTAGCACTGGTGTAAGTGGTCTTTACTGGGATGAAATGAGCTACTTTCGTCAATCGATCGACTACAACCCAAATCGAGTCATAGCCTGAACGAGTTCTTGGTAATCCCGTGATAAAATCCATGCCTAGCTTATCCCACTTCCATTCGGGTATCGGCAATGGTTGCAACAATCCTGCTGGCTTCTGATGCTCTGCCT
Organism: Triticum urartu; assembly: GCF_056163025.1. Classification (NCBI taxonomy): domain Eukaryota; kingdom Viridiplantae; phylum Streptophyta; class Magnoliopsida; order Poales; family Poaceae; genus Triticum; species Triticum urartu. Next base: position 432,264,398 of record NC_141879.1, read on the forward strand.
TTACTCTCTGACATACGTCACAAACTGCTACATACTCCGCAATATCCTTTTTCATTCCGGTCCACCAGAAAATATCCTTCAAATCCAAATACATCTTGGTATTTCCTGGGTGAATCGAATACGGTGAATCATGTGCCTCTTGCAGAATCAACTTCCTGATTTCCGGGTTGTTGGGCACGTAAACGCGGTCTTCAAACCATAGGGTGTCGTGCTCATCCTCACGAAATCCTTTAGCTTTTCCTTTGCTCAGTTTCTCCTTTATAGCGGCAATCTCTTGGTCAGTTTTCTGAACTTCTCTGATTCTATCCATCAAAGTTGACTGAATTTCCAATGCTGCTACATAGCCTCTCGGAACTATTTCCACACATAGTTCACGAAGATTTTCTGCTAACTCCTTGGGTATTTCTCCCGTCATTAGCGTGTTGACATGGCTCTTACGGCTTAATGCGTCAGCTACTACATTAGCCTTTCCGGGGTGATAATGCAATTTCATATCATAATCCTTGATAAGCTCCAACCATCTCCTTTGTCTGAGATTCAACTCCTTCTGGGTGAAAATGTACTTCAAACTCTTATGATTTGTGTACACCTCACAATAATTTCCAATGAGGAAATGCCTCCATGTTTCTAAAGCATGCACTATGGCTGCTAACTTCAAATCATGCGTGGCATAATTTAACTCATGAGGCTTCAGTTGTCTTGAAGCATATGAAACAACTCTCCCTTCCTGCATAAGCACTGCTCCAAGTCCTCGACGTGAAGCGTCGCAATACATCTCATAATCTTTGGTCTGGTCTGGCAAAATCAACACTGGTGAGGTAACCAAACGTTTCTTCAACTCCTGGAAACTAGCCTCACATTCCTCCGTCCATATGAACTTGGTATCTTTCTTTAATAACTCCGTCATAGGCTTCGCAATCTTTGAGAAATTCTCAATAAATCTCCGGTAGTATCCTGCGAGTCCAAGAAAACTCTAGATCTCTCCAACTGTTGTTGGGGCTTCCCACTTGGTCACGGTTTCAACTTTAGTAGGATCAACTGCTATACCTTCTCCAGATATAACGTGTTCGAGGAATCCTACTTCCTTCAACCAAAACTCACATTTGCTGAACTTGGCATATAATTGATGTTCTCTGAGCTTTTCAAGTACCAAACGCAAATGCTCCTTATGTTCCTCTTCATTCTTCGAATAAACCAGGATATCATCAATGAACACTACGACGAACTTATCCAAAAACTCCATAAACACTTTGTTCATCATGTTCATAAAATAGGCAGGTGCGTTAGTCAGACCAAATGACATAATGGTATACTCGTACAGCCCATACCTGGTGGTAAAAGTTGTCTTCGGAATATCCTGTTCTCGAATCTTCAACTGGTGGTATCCTGATCGCAAATCGATCTTGGAAAATACCTTAGCTCCTTGCAATCGATCAAACAGATCATTGATCATTGGTAGTGGGTACTTGTTCTTGATCGTTACTTCATTCAATCCTCGATAATCAACAACCATCCTTAACGATCCATCCTTCTTCTCCACTAGAAGTACTGGCGATCCCCAAGGCGAAGAACTTGGGCAAATATATCCTTTATCCAGTAACTCCTTAATCTTCTTCTTAATTTCCACCAAATCCTTTGCTGGCATCCTATATGGTCTCTTTGATATTGGTCCTGTGCCTGGCAATAGCTCAATCAAAAACTCAATATCTCTATCCGGTGGCATGCCTGGCAACTCTTCTGGAAATACTTCAGGAAAATCCCTTACCACTGGTACTTCCTCCTGCACAACTCCTGTTAAGCAATTTACTTGGGTCCTCTTTGGCACATGTCGGAATACATACTTGATCCTTCTCCCTTCTGGGGTGATAAGAAAAATTGACTTACTAGCACATTCAATATTCCCTTCATACTTTGATAACCAATCCATGCCTAATATCACATCCAATCCTTGGGATTCCAATACTATTAGGTCTGAGGGAAAAACATAGTTACCAATCCTTAATGGTAACCGATCACACCATAGACTAGCCACATACTCTGCTCCAGGCGAGGTTACTAACATGGGTGACCTAAGGGATTGGGTTGATAGGTTATACTTATCCACAAATCCTCTTGAGATGTATGAATGCGATGCACCAGTATCAAAAAGAACGAGTGCAGTAAATGACTTAACCAAAAACTTACCTATTACTGCATTAGGCTGAGTTTCAACCTCCTCCACGCTAACGTGGTTCACCTGTCCCCTGTTGAAAGGGTTCGGCTTCTTCCCAGAACTTCCATTGCCATTTTGGCCTTCAGGACATTCATTGGCATAATGTCCGGTCTTCTGACACTTAAAGCAAGTGACTTGGCTCAGGTCCTTCTTGGCTGGGGTTGATGGGTTGGTGCGATTCTGGCCGTTGCTTCCTCCATTGCCATTACCATTGTTGGTGCCATTGTGGTTGTGCGAGCTACCTCCTCCATGGGTATGCTAAAAATGTCCTCCCGGTCTAGGGGTAAAACGTGGCTTCTGCTGAGCTCCTGAATTGTACTTCTCTTGTCCATACTTCCTCTTGTGATTCTCAATTTGCTGCTGCTTCCCTTCAATCATAAGAGCACGATCTACCAACTCCTGGTAGTTGTTGAAGGTGGCTACCATCAACTGCATGCTCAACTCATCATTCAGTCCTTCCAGAAACTTCTCCTGCTTAGCTACATCTGTAGCAACGTCATCTGGGGCATAACGTGCTAACTTGCTAAAATCCTCCACATACTGGCCAACTGTCCGTCCTCCTTGGCGCAAGTTGCGAAACTCACGCTTCTTCATGGCCATAGCTCCTGCTGAAACATGTGCAGTACGAAAAGCCTGCTGAAACTGGTCCCATGTGACAGTGTCGACAGGGAAAGTGGCTGTGAAATTTTCCCATCATGATGCTGCGGGTCCTTCTAGCTGATGTGCGGCAAACTTAACCTTCTCCGCATCTGTGCATCCTGCTGTGGTCAACTCCCTAGCTGTCTTGCGGAGCCAATCATCTGCTACTATCGGCTCAGTGCTACTGGAAAACACCGGAGGATTCAGCCTAAGAAAACGGGCTAAGTGGTCAACAGGTGGTGGTGGTGGTGGTGGTGGGTTGTTGTTGTTGTTCCCCTGATTCTGATTCTGGACTAGCAACTGCATCAATGTGTTCTGCTGCTGGATCAACTGGGTGAGCTCCGGTGGAAAGGCAAATCCGGGGTCACGTCTCAGAGGCATCTGAGGGGTTTAGAAAAGATGAGATGTAAGAATAGAGGGGTCTAAAGAGAAAACACTACCCATATGCACATGAGGCAAAAGCAAACAATTCACTTCATTCAATCAAACAAGGGCATACAATCGATCTATTTATCGCAAAAGTGCTCAGACTACTATATTTACATGGTGGACTACTACTACTGATGAGGTGGTCTACTAGAAATATTCTTTGGTTGCAGACTCCATGATATCTGCTCCAGCTTCATCAACATAATCATCATCGCTACTATCTGGATCCGAGTCGGTGTCGTCGATAATGATGTAGTCTTCCGGGCTAATCTCCTTGGGTTATTCGTCTTCATCTACTGGTGTAGGGCCTCCCATAAATATTCCAATCTTCTTGATCAGGTCGTCATTCTTCTCCACCAATACTCCAATTTCCTCTTCATAATCTTCACGTGTAGCCTTGAGTTCTTCCTCCAGTTCCTTGATTCTAGTCTTAGCCTTCTTCAGATCTATCATGTCGGCGCACATCTGGTTCTCCTGTCGTCGAATGTGCTGGTTTAACTCTTGGATAAAAGCTGCGATTGATCTATCCTTCCTGGTGCTGATCATCTCCCAGTGCTCATCTCGGCGCCCACAAATCTAGTAGATAGTATCCTTGAGATCCTTGCAGTAGACTTCTCCAATGCGTCCCATGGCGATGTGAGCTGACATGCTCTTTCCTAGACTCCAAGTTGGTGCATCAAAAGAAAACTCTATGGGCTCAGTGACTGGCATGAACGTCCTTCCTGGAACTTGAACTTCAATCATCCAGCGCTCTTCTTCAGGTAAAGTGGCATTGTAGGTTTCGGTGAAGCTTGGTACTCCTATATTCAGGTATCTAGTGACTTCCTTCAAGTGACGTCCAAAGGGTGTATCTTCATCCGGTTGCGTGAACTTATTCCTTGCATCCATCATCCTAAAGAGTAGAAAAGATGAGAAGTCAGAAAAGAAGAGAGTGAAAAGTGATCTAGGTCTTTAGCTTAGTGGTTGTGTCCTACAGTCAACGTGTGCTCTGATACCATCTCTGTAGCGACCAGACCTTAAGCAGTCTGATCTCTGTGCTCCGGTGTCATCCCTGGATCAGTAATGCTGACACCACATAGTACTCGGAGGATTTATAGCAGAGTAGCAATCACACACTTATTACATCGAGTGTCTCAATAGAGAACTTATTACAATAAATATGGCTTAAGGCCATCTAATAACGATAACAGCGGAAGGCTTGGAAGATAAGTGAGTCCATCAACTCCAACGGCATCACTGAGTATAGAACCATGACCTAAAACTCCTTAATCGTTGTCTGAAAAGTCTGCAACATTAACGTTGCATCCCGAAAACGGGTCAGCACATGGAATATGCTGGCAAGGTAACACATAAAGAGTAATGGAATGAAACAGCTATACTATATGCATATTTGGCTGGTGGAAAGCTCTATGATTATAGTTTTGCGTAAAGCCAATTTTTCCCTACTTCAAAGGAATAAATTTATTTAACTATCATGGTAGTTGTTAAACATTGAGAATGGTTGACAGCATTCTCAATCCCAATTAAGCATCATCATTAAACATAACCCAACAAAATTAATTTAGAGTAACATGTTGAGATTCACATGATAATCCAAGTACTAGATACTCAAGATGTCCATAACCGGGGACACGGCTAACCATGATTAGTTTATTACACTCTGCAGAGGTTTGCGCACTTTTCCCCACAAGACTCGATCGCCTCCGTTTGGTTTCTCGCACTACGTGGTGTTTGAGAAGACGGATGACCGAGACATAGTCTTTCAGAAGCGCTAACATCTTACGATCGGGTAGACCGTACCACCTACATCCCCTACATCTGCTAGTCTACCACTGTAAGAGTTCGCACGACTTAGTCAACTATGTTAGAGCCCATAATAGCATGTGGCTGCACACGGAAGTTTCTAGTATGAATAGTCTCATGATCCCTTTGAGCCTGGGTGGCGGTCCAAAAGAAAACAGGCAAGTCCTGAAATACCCAGGTGCCTCAATCCACCCAGATGTGTGTTTAAGTTGCCACCTTAGTTAAACCATTAATTAACAAAACTCACATCTGTCATGGATATCACTCACCCAATCCACGTCTACTAGCATAGCATGGCATAAAGCAAACGTAGAAGTAACTCCCAAAGGTTCGATAATAAACAGGTAATAGGTACTACCTCATCTACTTCCCATCCCACAATTTAGTTAGATCCTAACCATGCAATGTGTGAGAATTGATCTAATGCAATAAAACTGGGTAGTAGAAAAGGTATGATCAAAGTGTTACTTGCCTTGCTAATGTTCCGCGAAACCTAGAGATTCGAAGTAACAGGCGGCGCACTCCGGGTACTCTATCGCAACCAAATAAACAAGCATACAATAAGAACTCATTTAATGCACAGGTAAAACTCAAATAAGAGATCTAACCAGAAGGTTCAACTTAAGAACTCCGGTTGGCAAAAAGAATCAAATCGGACGAAACAACGAAAGTCAAACGGCGAAAGAAAACAATTTCGTTCTAGTAATCTAGATCTAGGGCAAATTTTATAGTAGCAAAATCTTGTTTAAGTTGGTTAAACGGATAGAGGGTTTCGAGACGAAACTCTAGGCGCTTGAATCGCCTGATTCCGATAAACGAGCGAAAAGTTATACTAAAACGAAAATCGGATCAGGAATCACGATCAGAAAAATCGCGGATTTAATCCGAGAAAAAGAAAAACGATGAACGTTCGTTAGAACGAACGGACGAACACTCACTATTTAAATAAACCGGAAAAACCGATCTATTTAAAAAACTGAATCTAAAAAAACGACGGAAAAACCGACGAAAACTGATCTATTTTAAAAAAAACAATGGCACGGAAGTCGAGGCGCGGCGAACCTCGGGCGGCGGAATCCAGCAGCGGTGGCGGCGGGCAGCGGCGGCGGCGGCGCGTGGGGCACGGGGCGGCTAGGGTTTGCTGGGGCTGGGGCTGGGCCTCTCCCCGGCTTATAAAGCCCGCCCGGGCCGGTGTCCAGGTCGGACACGGCCCGTAGGTCGGTGCGCATTTTTTTAAATAATTTCGCTCGGAAGAAAAATAAAAAGAAATACTAAACGGACTCCAAAAATTTCGAAATAAATTTTCACGGGTTTCTAAAATCAAGCCGCATAAGGTGAACATTTATTTGGGGCCTAAATGCAATTTTGAAAAATGCACATTTTTCCTAAATTCAAATAAAACACCGAAAAACTCCGAAATAAAATCTTATTTGATTTTATTATTAAATTCTCAATATTTCTTTATTTTGGGAAAGTCATTTTATTCCCTCTCATATTTTTGTAGTAGAAATAATTGATGATAAAATCAATAAAATCAAATGATCCTATTCTCAAAATTTGATAAAACTCAAATATGAAAATAACGAAATCCCCAACTCTCTCCGTGGGTCATTGAGTTGCGTAGAATTTCTAGGATCAACCAAAATGCAAAATAAAATATGATATGCATAGATGATCTAATGTATAACATTCCAAATTAGAAATTTGGGATGTTACAATATGTGGACTGAACTGCAGAATGCCGGAATAAGAGGGGGATAGCTAGTCCTTTCGAAGACTACGCTTCTGGTAATCTTCATCTTGCAGCAGAAGGAGAGAGTAGATGGTAAGTTCACCAAGTAACATCACATAGCATAACCCTAATCGATAATCCTCCCCTTGTCGCCTTATGAGAGAGCGATCACCGGTTGTATCTGGCACTTGGAAGGGTGTGTTTTATTAAGTATTCGGTTCTAGTTGTCATAAGGTCAAGGTACAACTCCAAGTCGTCCTGTTACCGAAGATCACGGCTATTCGAATAGATTAACTTCCCTGCAGGGGTGCACCACATTTCCCAACACGCTCGATCCTCTTTGTCCGGACACACTTTTCTGGGTCATGCCCGGCCTCGGAAGATCAACACGTCGCAGCCCTACCTAGGCACAACAGAGAGGTCAGCACGCCGGTCTAAATCCTATGCGCGTAGGGGTCTGGGCCCATCGCCCATTACACACTTGCACGTTGCCTACGCGGCCGGTGAGCAGACCTAGCAACCTCCATTACAAAGGAAGTTGCGTTACGCGGTCCAACCCGGCGCGCGCCGCTCAGTCGCTGACGTCACGAAGGCTTCGGCTGATACCACGACGTCGAGTGCCCATAACTGTCCCCGCGTAGATGGTTAGTGCGTGTAGGCCAGTGGCCAGACTCAGATCAAATACCAAGATCTCGTTAAACGTGTTATTTTGAAGTAACCGCGAACGCCGACTAGGGCCAGGTCCACCTCTCTCCTAGGTGGTCTCAACCTGCCCTGTCGCTTCGCCACAAAGATCCACACAGATGGCCGTCGGGAAAGTATGTCCTTCCAGCCCCCAATTCGTGAATCAACCGCGGGTACTCCTCGAGCCAACCCGACTTTAGTCATCACATGTATCATGTATAAAGTATATAGTATATACCCGTGATCACCTCCCGAGTGATCACGGCCCGATATTATAGCATGGCAGACGGACAAGAATGTAGGGCCACTGATGATAAACTAGCATCTTATACTAAGTATTAGGATTGCAGGTAAGGTATCAACAGCTGGAGCAACAATGACAGGCTATGCATCAGAATAGGATTAACGGAAAGCAGTAACATGCTACACTATTCTAATGCAAGCAGTGGAGAGAAGAATAGGCGATATCTGGTGATCAAAGGGGGGCTTGCCTGGTTGCTCTGGCAAGAGAGAGGGGTCGTCAACACTGTAGTCGTACTGGGTAGCAGCGGCGTCGGTCTCGGTGTCTAGCGAGAGAAGAGGGGGGAAAACAATAAATATAATGCAAACAAATGCATGACGATGCATGACATGACAAAGCGTGATGGTAGGTGTGCCCTAACGCGGTACAAGGTGGTACCGGTGAAGGGGGAAAACATACGGGAAAGTATTCCCGGTGTTTCGCGTTTTCGGACAGATGAACCGGAGGGGGGAAGTTGCGTGTTCGGTATACTAGGGATGCGTGGCGGACGAACGGGCTGCGTATTCGGGTTCGTCTCATCGTTCTGAGCAACTTACATATATAAAAAAAATTCATTCGAGTTACGGATTAGACGATATGATTTTCTAAATTTTATTAATTTCCTAGAATTTATTAGAATTAATTTAAATTTCAAAAATCAATAGGAATTGCTAAATGCACACAGAGTGTGTACACAGCAGACCATACCAAGGATGCCAGGTGGGGCCAGACTGGTCAGCTTTGACTAGTCAAAGGGTCCAGTGGGACCCATGTGTCAGTGGGACATTTGTTAAACAGAGTTTTAAACGTTTTTTTAAACTAAACTAACTAGTGGGGCCTACTGTCATAGGCTGTGGTGGTGGTTAGAGAGGGGATCAATCCCCTATTGGTGGGGGTCAGGGAAGCACGCACGCGCGCGCACAACAGCGGCACGGCCGGCGGGGCGCGGGGACGAGCGCAGCCGGCGGGCGGCGGCGGCCCGAGCAGGCGCGGGGGCGGCGCGGCAGCAAGGCTGCGGGCCGGCGGGACGCAGCGGCGAAGGGAGGAGCAGGAGGGCGGCGGGGGGGCGAGCGAGCGGGAGCAGTTCCAGAGCGGCGACGGGGGTCCGTGGCAGGGGCGTGACCAGGCGCAGGAGGGCGCGTGCTGGGCGCCGCAAGCGAGGCGAGGCAGGGCGCGCCGGCTACTGCGACGACGAACGCGCGAGGTGATGGCGGTGGCGCTGCAGGGGGGCGAGCCACGGCGGGAGCATGCGGCGGGCTTCGAGCGAAGCGGCGGCAGCAGGTAGCACGAGGGGAGCAGAGCAGCTGCGGCTGCAGTTGGCAGCGACGGGATACGCGGGCGGGCAAGCGCGAGCAGCGGCAGCAGGAGGTGCTGCACGGGCGTGGCCAGGGGTGTGCGGGAGCACAGCCACGGGCGGCCAGAGGCGCGCGTGAGCGCGACCACGCAACGGTGAGCGCGAGCTCTGGCGCCGCGGCGTACAGGTTCTACGGCGACGAACTCGACGAGAAAAAGGGGGGAATCGGTGGAGGTGCTCACTCCGGAGTTAATGGTGAGCTCGAGGAGGTCGGGGGCGGACCGGAGAGGCGGCACGACGATGAGAGGCATGCGGTGGCCGACGGGGAAGAAGGCTCGATCCCGACGATTGACTGCGCCCCGGCTCGAACTGGTGGCTGTAGTCGAAGTAGACGAGCGCGGTGCATCTCCTGTCAAGGTTTCAGCCCGCGGGGAGCTCGGTGGCCACTGTAACGATAGGGCGGCGGCGATTGCGTGTTCGGGCACGGACGAACTCGAGTGGGAGAGAGACGAGCGAGGGGAACGGGCGTGCTAGGTTTACAGGGGAAGAGTGAGGGGCGCATGGGCTTGCTCTTAACCGCATCCCCTCGACCGCAGGATGGCCGACAGCGCGCCATCCGCACCATGGACGGACGTTGGACGTCCACGAGAAGGGGTTAGGGATGATGCGGTGGTGGATGGGCCAGATATTGTGGACTTTGAAGCCTGGCCAAACATTTGGTCTAGCTCAATTTTATTTTCTTGCACGGTTTCATATTTTGTCTTTGTTTTGTAATTTCTTTTGACACCATACGACTTTTGTAAAATATGTACCTTGGTGTATAGATGCACTGCAAGGCTATGGTGATGCACAAGAAGTTTGGAGTCCACCAAAGCAAATTCAAAATTATATTTGAATTTAAACGTGTTTATTTACCGTAGAATATATTTACAGGAAAGGTTCATACTGGCACGAAGAATATATTTACCATAGAAGTGTGCATTGGTGTTATAATAAAATATGATCACAATATTTCAGATAGAAACAATGACTGAAATAAGGTTAAAAAAAATGCAACCCCACACGTTCGGCAAGGCCGACCATGCAACGCTCACACACCGACCCGGGCGCATGGGTGTACCCGACTCACGCGAACCAAACAGCCCTACAAGAAACGAAGCACACTGGCACGTCGTCCCAGCCTCACCTGGCGCAGTGCCCAGGAATATCAGACGGCGTGGAGTGAAGTTTATTTTAAACCTTGAATTCATAGAGCTCATCGGAATCGAACCTTCATGTCTAAACCATGAAATTTGTACCCTGGCCTCTTTGATCCCGGTCAATATCAACCCCAAGCCTGTTTGGCAAACCAGGAGACGACCCATCCCGTCCGGGATTGCACTCTACTCTCACTGACGTCCATGGCCCACACGTCATATCCATCGTTTATCCCTGAGTTAATTGCACGGAAATACCACATTTGGGGCAGGTGTTTATCCCTGATTTTTTTTACACGTCAGTACAATGTTTGGGGCATTCTTTTACATATTGATGTAAACCGTGTATTGACGATGTATCTAACCGTTGGGGCCCGCCTGCTGGTGGATGACGTGGCATTTTCTTTTGCAAAAAACACCCACACTTTTTATTTAATCGCGCATATATCCCTTAGGTGCGAGAAAAAGGACGATCGGAAACAAAAATTTCTAGCGTAACCGCCCTAGCAAGGATTCGTACTTGAGCTGGGACGTAGGCTGTACAAGCGCGACGACCACCACGCCACTGCACTGTCGGCGTGATGTTGAGGCAATGGTCTCTTCTACTATTATTACTCTGGACGTTCCGTTTTATTGTATAGTTTTTTTCTTTGTAAATCGTGGGTATTCTTCGCCCGTAGCAATGTGCGTATCTTATATTGAAAAAGTTATACACATTATATGTTAAAAGTTCATCATATATACAAGTTTATAATAATAAGATCTTCGTGCTGAACATCGTATACATACTGAATATTTCTTCGGGTGTATCTAATATTTTAGTAAGACGATGAACGGTATAATGTGAAAAAAGTTCATTGTGTCGTATGCATATAAAATGTTCGTCGTATATTTAAATAAGATCATTGTATATATTTTTTTTCACTGTATAAACTTAGCACATGAGATAGACAAAATGTTTTATCTAAAAAGAATGAAGGAAGGAGAAAATACGGCATAAAAGCTTGAAATACTAGATAATTAATATTGTGCGTGCAGAAATAAATAAGAAATTATATGTCAAACAAAATTTTGTTTTCTGCCGCTTCAAAAATGTATACATGGACCCAGCTTTGCATATAGTGCATCTACCCACTGTGGATTGATTAAGTATATAATATTTTTTATGCAAATATATATATATATATATATATATATAAAGTACAACATAGAAATAGAACCGCTTGCATTTAGAAAATACAGCTTGCTGTGAGTTTCTCTAAATTTTCTACCTATGTTGACAATGAAAAATCCAAAGCAAATGGAGAAGTAAAAGTATAGTTTTTAATAAACCGTACTTCATATCTTGTATTAATGACGGTAAAAAAATGAAATAAACTATCTATGTTTCGCCATCAATGTTTAGATAAAATAATGAAAGAATAGCAACTAGGAAATAATGAAAGAATATTATGGATAAAAAAAGCAGGACAATATTGTGGACCATGCGCACCCGGACAATGCGCCTTGCTGTGGATATCTATATCTACTAGTTAAATGCTCGTGCGTTGATACGAGCAACAATGCAAAGTGTGTGCATTCATTATTCTACTTTGTTTGCTATGTGCAATTATTCGAAGTCAATGCGAAATATGTGTAGGTCTGTTATGTTATTTTGTACATATGTTTAGTTTATATTTACCTTATAGCTATATATGTAAACATATTTCATTTGGTCCCTCCCTCTTGGCCATTATGTGTAAAAATACCCCACGTGCATGTTGTGTATGGTTTCTAATAGCACTACGATTAGCTGATGGGCACGTCTTTATCTCCCTACCTACCACCCCTCATCAACAAATGAAAACTCCGACGACATTTAGCAAATGAAAACACTTGACATGCAAGGGAGCGACAGCCAACTACATTTATATGAAAAATCATTCTTCATCAATAAATAATAATAACAAATGGAAACTCCGACGACATTTAGCATTTCCAACGCTGACTCTCAAACCGTCTGCATCTTTCAGGACCGAGCGGTCCGGACGCATTTTACCATCAATGCGGTACCCCATCCGCCCATGGACCGGTCCGGACATTCGACTTCCCGCAAACCGAAACCCAACCCGGGGGGCTTTGCGGGCGTCCGGACCGTTTTCACCTAAGCATCTGACACCCGGATCCAACCAAAAACCCTCTCCCGCAATATCTCATTTTACCATCAATGCGGTACCCCATCCGTCCATGGACCGGTTCGAACATTCGACTTCCCGCAAACCGAAACTCAACTCGGGGGCTTTGCGGGCGTCCGGACCGCTTTCACCTAAGCATCCGACACCCAAATCCAACCCAAAACCCTCTCCTGCAATATCTCTTCAAAGGACTTGCCGCTTCCCGTGCCGCATTCATGCAGGCCCGGAGTCGCAGCGGACGACAATGATGACGCGCGATGTGTCCGGATGGGAGAGTGCCCCTGACCGACACGACCAGACTGGCGCCACTTCAATGTGTAAGCGTTATCTCGAGAAACCAACTCCGGCCGCTGTGCCACATTGAAGCGGGCTAACCGCCTATTTTTCTGGCCGCATCTCTTTGAGCACGGATCTGGCACCATCCAAATTGCACTCTCCACATATCCGCGCACCATCCCACTCCCCTCTTCCTCCACTCAAAGGTGATTGGCAAGTCCTGGATCTTGGCACCGATGGGCGGATCCTGGCTCCACTGCCCTTGCTCTCGAGGGCCCTCTTCCTCTATGCGGTCGGTTCCTCGGAGAAGGAGGAGACCGTAATTTCCTCTTGTGATGAGCAGGACTAGCCACAACAGCAGCAACCACGCATGCGTCCTTGGTGGCCACGGCCGTGCGGAAGCAGAGAGGATAATCCGCGAGCGCCAACGGGCCGCCGGGAGACCCTGTCACGACCCCGCGCCCTTCCGTCGCTAGAAGCCCAACTCCGACGACTCCGACGACAGCGCCCGACCGTCAGCTAGCCCAGTGATGCATATGAGGTACCATCAAGTATAGGGTAGTTTAGATAATTTTTATTTTATTTAGTTCACTGGAAAAAAAATCGTCCGGTTTTATGTAAAAATATCTAAATTTGAATGAAAGTTATTCACTTTGTTTAAATTTCTATCAATTTTTTCTTTTCGTTAAATTTCGTTTGAAATGTGAACGGACGGTTGCGGCTAGCTTTGGATGACCGGCTCCCATATTAGTGTCCAGACATCTATCCGGATCGGTCTGCGGACAGATTTAGTGTCCGTTTTAGGGGATCCATGTTGAAGTTGGAGATGCCCTTACTCTATTTTATAGTCTCACTTGTCACAAATCACGTGTCGATGTTCCTTAACCTTCTACACAAAACAAAATAGTGAAAATGGTAAACAAATAAAAATGGTGCATTTCTTGTCCAACCAAGAATGAACACATTTTATCGTGATTGTTCTTGTTCATTTTTAGCTGCCGTATCAAAAAGTGAGTTGTTACCTGGACAATTTCTTGCAATAACATGATGGTGTTATGTTTATTTTCTGGGCACGGTAACAGGCAGTGATGGAGGAGGATTTGGAATATAAATAACCATGTTTAGTTTGGTGATTAGATGCATAATTATAGGGGTGCATTAATTATCCTTCAAAAAATAACACACTGCACGATTGCAGCATGGCTTCCAAAAATGATTGGATGTGACATTTTCTTTAGGGCTGGAATCGACAATGCATATAGGAAGTAAAAAATATATCAGTTTTGCTAAAGCACATCTAGATGTCTTATAAGTATTGCATATCTAAGTCCTATATTATTGATACACGAAGATTTGTGTGGATATTTTTTTTCCTTTTTCCTTTCCTTTCTATGCTTACTTGTGTCACTTAGATATGCAATAATTAAGACACATCTAGATGTGTTCTAGACAAATCCAAAATATATACATCTACAAATTTGGAATTTCTCTCAAAAACCAATATACCTAATATTAAGGAACTGAAGAAGAATATAATTCAGTGCAAACAAATGCAACCATTCTCGGAGATATTTGGATTTTTGCCACTTTGTTCGTGGGGCTTCGCAGGTTTGCCACTCTGGAGATTTGATTCGCATAATTGCCACTACAGTCGTTGCATCCTTGATTATTATGCCATTAGCCCTGTTTTAATTGTTTTTTTGGCATTAACAGGTTAGTGAAAAGACTAGCTTACCCTTGTGGCTATCTACACGAATGTATCTGATTTACACGTACGTGTATGGTTTGACCATGGACTCAGTTCGGACCAGCACCAGGCGTTCGCTTCGCCTGTAGATCGCCTGTTGCCGCTCTGCGCTCGCCGTCGCCGCCCGCTCACCACCACCTCTTGCACCACCCCCGGGCTCGTTAGTCGCGGGTTGCCGCTCCCGCTCCCTACTCGCCCCGTCCGTTTGCTAGTCGCGATGCTCGCCTACTCGCCACTAGTGCCGACCGCTGCTTGATCAGGTTCCATGCCGCCACTTCGATAGAAAACAATCCGTGATGCACGACGTGCAGTCAATCAGCAGTGCAAGACCTCCAGCCGGCGGCAATCAGCGACGCAAGATGCCGAGAACAATCGCTCGAGTGCGACGTCCAGGCTACTGGTGGCATGGCAGTTAGCTATATTATCAACAGCCAGCGTGTGTGCTCTGCGGTTCAAGTGCTGATTCGTTGCCAGATACATTCCTGTAGATAGCCACAGGGGTAAGCCAGTCTTTTCACTAGCCTGTTAATGCCAAAAAACAATTAAAACGGGGCTAATGGCATACTAATCAAGGATGCAACGACTGAAGTGGCAATTATGCGAATCAAATCTCCAGAGTGGCAAATCTGCGAAGCCCAACCAACAAAGTGGCAAAAATCCAAATATCTCCCATTCTCGTTGCATTCAGTGCAAACTACTTTGATAATCATTCATAACATATACTCAGCCGTTTCGAAAGAATATACTCAGAAAAGTGCACACACCTTAATATAAAGTGTGTTTTCACATAAACTTGTTGGACCCTTATAATTTATTTTTGTTATCCTTCCTGATGCAGTGCAGCAATGCGCCATGTTGATTTCCGAACCTGACTACTGATCATGCATAAGCTCTCTGCTGCTCTAGCATTATATGCGCTAAGCAGAGATGCAATTAGCTGTTCATAATAAGAATTATCTTATTCGTTAATATAAAAACCAAGAAGAAATGACTGCTGCTAGGACTCAAGTCAGTGGAAAATCTGCACAAACAAGACATCAATCTCTTCGGCTCTATTGCTCTTAACAAGTGTACAACAAATGCTTTATACAAAAAAAATCAACATAGTAAAGAGATCTCTCAGAGAAGGGAATGTACGAGTAGCAAAGCATTCTGATTCACATCCAGCACAATCAAGGAATTAACAAAGAGCAAAAACATATGTCCAGGAGTCGCAGACAATGGTGATCTGTTCATACACATGATTAAAAATTAATCTTCCTCTGAACCGGGTGAGGGACTGTAGTACAAACAATGAAGACTGAGATTGATCGACGATGTGGAGAGACAACGCGATAGCCAGGAGTCGCAGACAATGAAGGACTTGATGACGATGGCCGCTCTCCATGCGTACACTGCTGTGAGTTCCACTGCCGCGTCCTGCAGCTCGCAATCATGCCTCCCCGCGCCCTCTCCTCGTCATTGCATAATTAGATCGTCCTAGCTTGTTCCTTGAACGGCCATACGGCGCCCCGGGGACGCCAACCAATCCAGAGCTGCAAGATGTGCGGGATTCACCGGGGCGTGGTAAGCACGATAAACACGAGCCAAGAAACTCGATCGTGCGTTTGATGGCGGTAGAATTATCTTGGGTTCTCACGTAGGTATGCACACATGGAAGGCAGGAAGGGCCACGTGATTGATGGAATCAATCTCAGTCATTCCGTATGGAATGTGTGATTAATGGGAGATCATGGGAGGAGCGAAAACTTTGATAGAAGAGAAACAGAAATGGAAGAAGGTAAGGAACGGAAGGACAAAATTATGTCTCCTTCCATTGCTACGGACGATTTTTACAGACATGATTTGCAGCAAAAATTAGGGCAGTTTCCATGATCTATTTATTAGGTGCCAAAAATCGGTGGACGTGGCCGCGTGGGGTTACTAAGGATGGAGAGGTGCGGACGAAAACAACGACATAAGAGGGGAAACGGAACCTTACGGTTCTTTTAGGTAGTAGAGATACCAATAGAAAAAGACCCGAAGAGGCAGATCCAATTAATCTCGACCATCAAATCATGTCAATCCGACGACCTAGACTGCTTCAATGTCGAGCGCTCAACATGTTTAGCATGCAGTTAATTTCATGCCAAATATAGTGCTAATCACATAATAATACGTAAATAATATTCTACTTAATATCCGCATGCACTTAATATACTTCCAAATTAACGTGCATTGCACGTACACATTGGCTAGTAATAAAAAAAAAGAAGAATAGCACCTGAAAAAGCGAAACGTCTAAAGTCATTATTTAGACTAGTAATAATGTACGTGCAATGCACATTTATATTAGGTAGAATATTAGTTGCACGTTAGATTAGGTAAGATATATCTGTGTACGTTGGTATTTGGTAAGATATCAATTACTTTTTTGCGGAAATGGTAGGATGTTAATTACATGAGAGATTTAATGGGATAGCGTTGAGTCAAAACATGTTTATAACCAATGATAGTGGTGGGTAATTAGAGCGTTAAACGTGTTTGGTGCTCAACATTGGAATGATTTGAACCGCTAGATAACATGATTCGGTCAAGATGGTTTGGATTTGCCCATTTGAATCTTTTTATATTAGTATAGATATGAATATAGATTGGTATAGATACATTACAACCAAGCACTTTTCCAGCCCTCTCAGGCTATTAGCATCTCAACCGTCGGATCTGCAGTTCTATGCATTTTTGGCCGTTGGATGCACCTTCCGCTATGCTGGGAGCGCTAAACGGATTGGGCCCATGCTCCCGCAACAAAATCTGCGATCTCCTGTTGTTTGGGCCTGCTGGCTCATGTTATCCAATTTCTTTCCGTAGCTTCGTCGCAAGTAAAAAAAGGCAATCATCCACCACATACGAGTTTAGACTCAAAAAAAATCCACCACATACCCACGCATCGCGGCTAGGCGAAGCAGCATGTACGAGCCAAGCGCTTCTTCCTAATAAAAGTGAGGCGAGCGCTTCTCGCCTCGCCGGCCTGGAGATGCACTTGGTCGTATGACTTGAACAAGAGGGTCTCGTATGGCGTGGTGGGGCTACCCCATGGTGCCGTGATATAAGCAGCAAACCATCGGTGTTGACTGAAGTTCAGTAGCCGGAGATTCAGGAAGAAGATCAAATGTCGCTGCAGTACTTTAATGAATCGCCCGCCATTTTGGGGGCGGTGGGTAATTGAAGGTCAGTTTCCATACCTATGTGTGATGTTTCGCGTCCATAGTCTCCTGGATCCGGCTGTCCCATCCCCACCCCTTTCGCGGCTTCAACTCCTCCCAGGTCATTCTTCAACGATTTTGAAGTTCATTTCCTGTCGATTTGTTTCTTCTACTCCCAACTGAATACGTGTACTCTTAGTTGATGGATCGGTGAGCTATGGAGAGGCGACGACCATGGCAGGCGTGAAGCCACAATGGTAGCAGCGGCCGGCGGTGGTGACTTGCCCAATGGCGGCGGCTCCTGCGCTCCTTCACAGCCCATGTCGCCTCCTCGCTGTAGGTCCGATCTTCATTTCAACCTTGCAGATCCCTCAATGCGGAATTGGCATCCTGCTCCCATTCCCGATTTCATGTAACTGCTCCAACTCTATAACTGATAGGACGATGTGTCTTGTCCAGAATTGTAGCTATGGTTTAGATTCTAGAGCAAACGTTAGGTACAAGATTAGCACAGCATGAACACTCATGTACCTATTTGTTTTCTGATTATCTATCGACAGAGTATCAATGTTAGTGCATGAAAAAATATTTGTTACTTTTTCCCGTTTGTTCCAAAAATTTGTGTAATTGTTTCACATCTGACAATTCATCCCATGTAATTTTCAGGTTACACCTTCCTGGACCTTTACTGCTTTTAAATTAGCTCAATACAAGGTGAAGTTATTTAGATCTGGTAGCACCAGTGGATTGCATGTATAAATTATATGATGCATTATCATTTTGAGGAAGACGTACAATATTGACATGATGTTGCAAGGCGGCACATTCTATGTCCGATCAGCATGTCCTTTATGTTTTTTCTTCTGCTTAGATACTTCAACACTTACAACTTGATGATGTCCTCAGTTTGACTAAGCAGACTAAAAGAACTTGCTAATTTACATAGGAAAATAAGTTAAATTGCATGATGTACTTTTTGCTTAAGTTTTATGTTGATACAGCAAAAAAGAAGGGCAAAAAAAGCACAGCTCTACAATTAAATTTCTAAATAGTTGCGGACACAATTTACACGGTGTACTACCACTGAAAATGCTGAAATTCATGTATGTATATTGGTTCACTAGCGAAGGAGATAAGTTTATCGGAATTCTTATTTTGAGATGGTTCAATGAAACATCATCATTATTTGTTACGTAAAAAGAATTTGCATTTCGGCGGATCGGGTTTGAATCTAAATAATTTCCCTAACAGTGATGTCATGCCATTATACTGTTCAAATTTTCTTGAGTATTTTTTACCATTTGTTCTTGGGGCACAACAACAAAACAATTTTTTTACTGACAAAGAAGTAGCTTCAAGAAAATTTCACTTTCATATTCGGCGCCTCTGCATATACATTAATGAAAATGACTATTATTTTATTATTAAAATAGACGAGCGCGGCAACGCGCGCCACAATGGTCTAGTATAAAAGATATGATTGCCTGTAGTAGACTGAAAATGCACTAGCACAGCGGTTGTCATGCGTGGACAGTGTACGTCCCGGCTCGAGTTCGAATCCGGGCTCTCAGGCCCGCGCGCGAGATTTTTTTTCTGGCAGGTCCTTTTTTTCACAACTAACGGATATATGCACGATTAAATAAAAACTGTGGGCGTTTTTTGCAAAAGAACATGCCACATCATCCCCCGACAGGCGGGCCTCAACGGTCAGATACAGCGTCAATACACCATTATACACGGTTTAGACCAATATGTAACAGAATGCCCCAAACATGGTACTGACGTGTAAAAAAAACCGAATAGTGGTACTTGTAAAGAAACAGTGCGATGAACAGTAATGAGTATTCTATTGATGATGATGAACAATACATTTATATTCCCTGAAAGGGCGCATCGCACAACCGCGATGGTTTACAAGCGACACGATTAAGGGACGCGTCAGTTAGGATAGAGAGAGAACATGCGCATCCCTTCGGTGAGAAAACCGCACATGCCTGCCGGTTTGGAAAAGCTGGGATTTCCTTTTAGTTAAACTAATTAACTAAATCTTAACACTCCCCTAATCCCTGCTTTAATTATTCTTGTAAACATCATCATCATCATCATTTATCTCCTCCAAATAAACCCTATAGGAAAAATATAAGGAGATATATATAATATGTCATCAAAAACTCCTTCCAAAAACTCAGTGGGAAAATAAGGAGAAACTAACATATCACAATGCCTGCATTACTATTGCCTCATTAAAAACCTTCCATAAAAAACCATTTAGAAAAAACTTATAAAGAAAAAAAGTGCAATATCAAAGATCCGAGAATCACAAACAGATTATCATTCAGGGAGACACTCCCCCTGAACTTTGCAAGTCCCGAAGTCGTTTCATACCAATTTCATTGATATACTTCTCAAATAAGGAACTTGGTAATGACTTTATAAACATATCAGCAAGATTATCACATGACTTTGTTTGCAAAATATTTATCTCCCCGGTTTCTTGTAACTCATGGGGATAAAATAATTTAGGAAAAATATGCTTTGTAATATTGCTCTTTATATAACCTGTTTGCATCTGTGTAATATATGCAACATTATCTTCATAGATAATAGTGGGTGATTCCAATGATCCAGTCCCACTTGAACTTTCAATAAAGTTAATCATTTTGTGAAGCCATGCACATACACGTGATGCTTCAAACAAAGCAATAATTTCATAATGATTCGTGGACGTAGCCACCAGAGTTTGTTTTATCGACTTCCAAAAAAGGTCGTACCTCCACTCAAGAAGACAAAACCAGTCTGTGATCTAGCATTATGGTGATCAGATAGGTATCCAGCATCACAATATCCCATCATGGTCTTATCTTGATTTTTTTGATAAAACAAACCAAGATCTTTGGTGCCTTGAAGATATCTGAAAATTTTCTTCACACCAACCCAATGCCTCTTTGTCAGTGATGTACTGAATCTAGCCAATAAATTACCGCGAATGATATATCAGGCCCGGTGCAGTTCGCTAGATACATTAGTGCTCTAATAGCACTGAGGTAAGGAAACTCAGGCCCTAATACCTCTTCATCATCACCCTTAGGTCTAAATGGGTCTTTATCTCTATCAAGAGATCTAACAACCATTGGTGTTTTCGATGGATATGCTTTATCCATATTAAATTTGACAAGAATCTTTTGGATATAAGCAGACTGATGAACAAGTATTCCTGAAGGAAGATGTTCAAGTTGTAAGCCCAAACAAAATTTAGTCTTACCAAGATCTTTCATCTCAAACTCCGTCTTAAGATGATTGCTTGCCTCATGTATTTCTTGTGTAGTCCCAATGATATTCAGATCATCCACTTACACAGAAATAATGCAAAATCCATTCTTAGATTTCTTAATAAACACACATGGGAAATCATTATTAGTTGAGTAACACTTCTGAAGAAGAAATATACTTAGTCGGTTATACCACATTTTTCCCGACTGCTTCAAGCCATACAATGACATCTGAAGCTTTACGTAATACATGTTGCGATTAGCCTTTGGATTTGGAAGCTTTATTCCCTCAGGAACTTTCATTTAAATATTCGAATCCAGTGACCCATATAAATATGCAGTCACAACATCCATCAGTTAGATAGACAAATTCATTTTCACTGCCAGTGATATTAAATATCAGAACGTTGTTCCACTCATAAGAGGAGAATATGTTTCATCATAATAGATGTCGGGTCTCTGCGTGAACCCCTGTGCTACAAGCCTCGCCTTATATCTCACCACCTCATTGTTCTCGTTCCTCTTACGAACGAAAACCCATTTTGCTCCCACAGGGAACACATGCTGAGGAGTGGGTATTACTGCAGTGAATACCCGTCTTTTTTATGAGCGAGCACAATTCATCCTCAATTGCTACCTTCCATTTGAACCAGTTTGAGCGCTTCATGCACTCTACCATGGACTTAGGTTCGCAGTCCAAATCAAGGCCTTCTGCAATTCTAGAGGCGAAATAAATGTCGACAACTATAGTCTTTCTATTCTATGATTCTCCCAAGTCAATATAATTAATAGATATCTCATCATTACCTTTTGATCCTTCATGATTTCCCTCAACAATTGGATCCAGGTCTTCCGATATCCTAGCACCAAAATCTATGTGCACACTCATGCTGGGTTCTGGATGTCCAACATCCTTCAGGTGTCCTTCAACCCTAGGTTGAATATCAACATCTTGTTGATTTGCATTTACTATCTAAGGATTCCTCATTCCCCTTGGATGCTTCTGCAAAGCCTTGTCCTATGTGTCCAGATTCCTCCCCCTCTTAGGTGGCTAAGTAGATCTATGGGTCACATCCACTCTCTCTGGCACATTCATAGCGGGAACATTTGATTTTGTGACACCTTTATAATTAGTAAATGGATCTGGTGGATTATTTGCAATATTTTGCAAATTCATAATCTTCTGAACCTCCAGTTCAGACTCATTCGTACGTGGATCTAAGGACTGGATGCCTTTCACATCCCAATCTATTTCTCGGCATTCTTTGTGGTTATTCTTTCCCCCTAATGCCGGGAAATTTTCCTCATAAAAATGCAATCAGCGTACCCGGCTGTAAACAAATCCCCTGTCAGGGGTTCCAGGTACTTAATGATTGACGGAGAATTGTACCCCACATAGAACCCCATTCGTCTATGTGGGACCATTGATGTACGCAGCAATGGTGAGATCGGTACATATACCGCGCAACTGAATTGCCGTAGATGGGAAATACTTGGCTGGTTTCCACGTACTAACTGCAACGGGGAGACCGTATGTTATGTTGTTGGTCAAATTTGTATCAATTTTGCAGCATGTAAAACTGCATGACCCCAACATGAAGCTGGAAGATTACTATTCTGCAGGAGCGGTCTTGCTATCAACTTGATCCTCTTGATAAGTGATTCTGCAAGACCATTCTAGGTATGTACATAAGGTACTGAGTGCTCCATAGAAATGCCCAAAGCTAGGTAGCAATCATTAAATGCTCGTGAACTAAATTCTGCAGCATTATCCATTCTGATGGTTTTTATCCTATGCTTAGGATGATTTGCTCTCAATTTAATGATCTGAGCAATTAGCTTTGCAAAAGTATGGTTCCTTGTTGACAGTAGACACACATTTGACCATCTTGGTGATGCATCAATTAGGACCATGAAATATCTAAATGGTCTAGATAACGGTTGTATTGGACCTCAAATATCTCCTTGAATGTGTTCAAGGAAATTAAGCGGCTCATCCTTTAATTTCACATAAGATGGCCTTGTGATCAATTTCCCGGTTGCACATGCCGTGCATACAAAATCCGATGATTTTGGGAATTTTCTATCCGTTATGTTGTGTCCAACAAAACCATCAATAATTTTTCTCATCATCCCGATACCAGGATGACCCAGGAGACCATGCCAAATCTTGAACTTATCAAGATTCTGAAAAACTATCTTGTACGCCATATGCGTCTATGGTTTAATGTATGTATAATACAACCCAGAAGATAGAGAAGGCAAATTCTCAAGGACTTCCTTTCGGAATCCCTTTTGCTGAGTTATGAGTAGGCATTTAGCCCCACTCTCTTCATTAGTTTCCACATGGAAACCATTTTTGCAGATATCCTTGAAACTCAGCAAGGTACGAGTAGAATCTGGGTACAGTAGAGCATCCGAGATTATTAATTTAGTACCCATAGGGAGTGCAATTGTGGCTTGACCAGAACCAACAAGTACGGTGTCTCGACCAACAATTGTCATGGCACTTCCATTACTCTTCTTGAGTGTCTGGAAATACTCCATCTCCCTAAGTATCGTGTTAGTAGATGCACTATCCAGTAAACACATTTCCTCCTCCATTGTATTATTCCTTGAAGTTCTATAGAGTAAAAGAACAAAGTTCAGTATATAATCAAACTCTTATAAAATCAGTACATACATTACGAACTATATATTTCTGGTATTTATTACAAGCCCTATGTCACACGACATAGCTAACACATTATGTCTAAGGACATAACTTATTTTACAACAGATGAAATATGTCTAATAACATCATTACAATGCTTAGACAAATGAGACTAAATCTGGTCTCCATATATGTCAGTAGACCCAAATTCCACTAGCATGTCATCGACATCTAGTATTGGATCTTCCACTTGCTGATTCTGCCCCTAGTTGTCCATGCTCGGAGAATCCTCTCGAGAACCATCAACCGTAGAGGTACCATCTTCATTGCCAGTGAAGTGTGCTTCATACTGGTTCCCCTAAGCCTTCTTGCCCTTTCCAAGTGACTGTTGGTAAAATTCCACCAAATGCTTTGAAGTTTCACACTTCTTTGCAATATGTTCCTTACAACCACACCTGAAGCAACCAGTGTTGCTAGCCCTTTCATTCTTCTTGAAAGAACCTTTGCCCTTTTGGATGCCATACTTATTCCGCTTCTCAGTACGCTTCCACTTTCCATCGAATGTCCTAGTTTCATTTTGGAACCATTGAACTTTTGAGTATTCTTAGAGTTGAAGTGTGCTTCAGGCAGAGGCATCGTTCTTGTTGGATGAGCCAAATTGTTCTTCTCAAGAAGCACATTATGCTTCTCTACCTAAAGCAGGGAGTAAATCAACTCAGAATACTTCTTATACTTTTGCTGACGATACTGTTCAGCAAGTATCCTCATAGAAGGATGGAAAGTAGAAAGTGTCTTTTCAATAAGATCAGCATCAGAAACTGCACTATTGCAGAATCTCAACTTGGAGTTGATCTTATGAACAGCAGAATTGTATGCAGCTACAGACTTAAAGTCTTGGAATCAGACTAGCACCCATTCCCGTTGCGCTTCAGGCAACATCACCGCCCTTTGTTGATCATACCTCTCCTTTAAGGAGTTCCAGAGTGTCAGAGGGCTCTCCTCCATCAGATACTCTGTCTTTAGGTCAGGGTGAAGATGGTGTCGAATGAAGTGCAACGCTGAATACCTTATTATGTCTGTTATGGATGCAGTCCCTTGGGCAGGTGTGGTTATAGCGAAATTGATTCCCTTGACCGTCAAATTGATTTTGACATCCATTGCCCATGTCAAATAGTTGGAACCATCGACGGCAAGTTCAGCAAATTATTTTTTAGATATGTCAGCCATATCCTGCATGCAATCATAATGCTTATTAATTTACTCTCATAGCAAATTAATTGTGTTGTAAATAAAAAAATGCATGTATATTGATCAACATATATCAATTGCCAAATTGCCAGAACATATATGTTGACATACATTGTACATGTACAATATAGTAATATACACTAATTACTGAGTAACTAGTCACAACTTCAAACTGCTAGTCAAAGAACTAAACAGAAAAGGAAAAACGAAAACAATTGGTACTGGGTCGCAACAAATAGACCCAAACTAGTAGCACAACCCACTGAACAATATTTTTTTTCCTTCCTTTTCCCAGCTCGGAACGAGGCTTGGGTCACAGCCCATTCGGCCTTTCAGCCCAACTGGCCCGGCACCGCTTTGACCATCGCATAAAAGAGGCTGAAGGTTAGGGTTTCGCCTACCGCTCCCAATCCTCTTTCCAGGCAGCACGACCCTCCTCTGTTCCGGCCACCGCGCTGGACGCGCGCTCACTGGTGAGCCGCGGCGGTGAAGGGGAAAAATCCTCCTCATCTAACGAAGCGGTGTACTCAGGGTTCTGGTGTCCGTTGGCGAGGCCGAGCGACGTCCAGGGCGACGGTCGACGGTGACGACGGAGAGCCCGAAGAGAAGACGGCGGCTCGCGCCGGTGTCGGGCGGAACCACACCGCCGCTCATGCCAACGACATCCGTGGCGGGTGTCCCTCCTGCCCCGAAGTGGAAGATGCCCTGTTCGCCGGGAGGAGCAAGGGAGCGGCCAAACGCCCATGGTGCGCTGCTTGTACCCAGAGTGTCACTTGCTCCGACAACGGTGACCACGCCCGCGGTGGCCACGACGCGTCCTGGAGTCAGGATGAAGACGAGGCCATCGCCCCTAGCGCTGGCGACATGCGTCAGAGCCAGGCTGTAGCCGCGTGCAGGTATGTTGTGGACGATCTCCCGCTCCTCCTCCTCTATCGGCGTTGGTGACGGCAGACGTGTGCCACTAGGGAGAGTGGGGCACGTGCCATATCCGTGCACACGGCACCACCGTGGTGCGGATGGAGCGGCAACTGGAGGCTCTGGCACGCCCATCCCGGCGTTCTGCGACGATGGAGCACTCTGTCCGGCGACAAGCCCTGGGTCTAGACCCTGGTGGTTGTCAACCGGCGTGGCCAGGCGTCGATTCACCAGCGTGGCGCGACGGCGTCGTCTAGCGGCCGCGTGATGGCGGCATCCTCCAGCGAAGTTCTGGCGGTGGTTAATGTCGCGGCCAGACACTTGTGGTGGTGCCCCCCATCGATGGTGGACGAACCGGCGGCGCTGCTCGGCAAAGAAGTGGCGGCGACCTTCTTCCCAGAGAAGACCAAGGAGAAGGGAGGTGAGGGACGACATCCTCACCGTTCCGAGTCCTTCTCCAGCGAGATTCCTGTGTGGCATGTCGCTCTCGTTGAGACACGTGCGTGACAATGTGTAAGGAAATAGTGCGATGAACAATAATGAGTGTTCTATTGATGATGATGAATAGTACATTTATATTCCCTCAAAGGGTGCATCGCACAACCGTGATGGTTTACAAGCGACGCGATTAAGGGAAGAGTCAATTAGGATAGAGAGAGAGAGAGAGAGAACGGGTGCAACCCCTCGGTGAGAAAACCGCACATGCATGCCGGTTTGAAAAAGCTGGCATTTCCTTTTAATTAAACTGATTAACTGAATCTTAATAGTACTAATCCATCACACCTGCCCCAAATGTGGTACTTCCCAGCAATTAACTCTTTATCCCCTATCTCCTCAAATCAGCACAGGCTTGCCTCATCCACTTCCTCCTCAACCGGCCCGCCGGCGCCGCCACGGTCGTCAACGGCGCCTCGATGCCGCCAACACTGCGCTCGAGCACATCACTGTCCGCCCGCCCCTGGCGAGCTGCGACCTTTATCCGCGTGGCCAGCGCTTGCGCTGCCGCGCAGGGGCGTCCATGGAGTTGCGCTCAAACATGACATCGTCAACACCAGCGCTGGCGGTGAGGCGTGAGATGGATGGGAGATGCGAGGAAATGGACTGTGATGGCACGGGCCTCGATGCGGCAGAACAATGTCTGCAAGTTGAAGATGTGGGAGAGCAGCATAGGCTGAGCTGCTGGGTTAATGTGGCAGACCCGCGTGCTGACAATCTCTGTCACGACGATGGCCGACAGGAGGTGCACGACGCGGCGCACGTGTACATCGGCTTCGTACACAAACCCCTCGGTAATCACATCATTGGCAAGTACGTGGTATGGCGTGCCATGAGCCCGGTGACCAAGGTGCTCGAGGACTCTGCGGCTAATACTATGATGCAAAGCTGACTCGACCGATGATTTGTTTAAGCAGTGTGTTCAGTTGTATTTTATGTTGCATGTATATTGGAGTTGTGGCCCACCTTCTAGTCTTGTATAGTTGAGGTAGAGGCCTTCTCTTATAATTATATATACATGCACCAGCATCCCATCGATACAACGTCTATTGTATTGCAAACTTTCCCATCTACATGGTATCATCTTGAAGGTCCTGACCTAGGGCAAGCTGCCGCCGCCGCGCCTCCTCGCACGTGCCGCCGCCGCTCCCCACCGCGGCCGCCCTGTGCCACCGCATCGCTTCCGCTCCCACCCGCTGCGCTGACCTGTTGCCGCCACTGCGCGCCTCCTGCTGCCCCATCGCGCCGAAACCCTAACCCGACGCACCGTCGCAGCACGCTCCCGCGTGTCGCCGCCCCCCTTCCCCTTCCCACCGCCACTGACGCCTTCCATGCATACTCCGGGCTACTTCACCATCTGCGGTGGCCCTGCTCCACCGGCCACGCCGATCCTGCCGCATCCTCCCGCACCCGCCAGGTGTTACCCGTTGCCGCCACCAGCACCTCCCCAGCAGCAGCCGCAGGGAGGAGGGGGCCGACGCAACCGGCGTGGCGGTGGCGACCGCCGCCTACAGCAGCAGCCGGCCCAGGGCGCTGGGGGCGCTGCACTACCAGCGGGCTCTCCCCGCAGGCCACCAGGCGTTCATCGGTGCGCCTTACCAGCCGACCGACGCCGGCTACGGCACCCTCCTTGCACCGCCGCCCCTAAGTGGTTATGGTCCACTGATACGTCTCCAACGTATCTATAATTTTTGATTGTTCCATGCTATATTATATTCTGTTTTGGACATTATTGGGCTTTATTATACACTTTTATATTATTTTTCGGACTAACCTATTAACCGGAGGCCCAACCCAGAATTGTTGTTTTTTTTGCCTATTTTAGGGTTTCGCTAAAAAAGAATATCAAACGGAGTCCAAACGGAATGAAACCTTCGGGAACATGATTTTTGGAACGAACATGATCCAGAGGACTTGGACCCTACGTCAAGACATCAACCAGGAGGCCACGAGGTAGGGGGCGCGCCTACCCCCTGGGCGCGCCCTCCACCCTCGTGGGCCCCTGTTGCTCCAGCGACGTACTCCTCCCTCCTATATATACCTACGTACCCCAAACTACCAGATACGGAGCCAAAACCCTAATTCCACCGCCGTAACTTTTTGTATCTATGAGATCCCATCTTGGGGCCTGTTCCGGAGCTCCGCCGGAGGGGGCATCGATCACGGAGGGCTTCTACATCAACACCATAGCCCTTCCGATGAAGTGTGAGTAGTTTACCTCAGACCTACGGGTCCATACTTATTAGCTACATGGCTTCTTCTCTCTTTTTGGATCTCAATACAAAGTTCTCCCCCTCTCTTATGGAGATCTATTCGATGTAATCTTGTTTTGCGGTGTGTTTGTTGAGACCGATGAATTGTGGGTTTATGATCAAATTTATCTATGAACAATATTTGAATCTTCTCTGAATTCTTTTATGTATGATTGGTTATCTTTGCAAGTCTCTTCAAATTATTAGTTTGGTTTGGCCTACTAGATTGATCTTTCTTGCAATGGGAGAAGTGCTTAGCTTTGGGTTCAATCTTGCAGTGTCCTTTCCCAGTGACAGTAGTGGCGGCAAGGCACGTGTTTTATTGTTGCCATCGAGGATAACAAGATGGGGTTTATTTCATATTGCATGAGTTTATCCCTCTACATCATGTCATCTTGCTTAAAGCGTTACTCTGTTCTCTTGAACTTAATACTCTAGATGCATGCTGGATAGCGATCGATGTGTGGAGTAATAGTAGTAGATGCAGGCAGGAGTCGGTCTACTTGTTTCGGACTTGATGCCTATATACATGATCATACCTAGATATTCTCATAACTATGCTCAATTCTGTCAATTGCTCAACAGTAATTTGTTTACCCGTCGTGAATACTTATGCTCTTGAGAGAAGCCACTAGTGAAACCTATGGCCCCCAGGTCTATCTTCCATCATATTAATCTTCCAATACTTAGTTATTTCCTTTTCCTTTTATTTTACTTTGCATCTTTATCATAAAAATACCAAAAATATTATCTTATCATATATATCAGATCTCACTCTCGTAAGTGACCGTGTAGGGATTGACAACCCCTTATCGCGTTGGTTGCGAGGATTTATTTGTTTGTGTAGGTACGAGGGACTCGTGCGTGGCCTCCTACTGGATTGATACCTTGGTTCTCAAAAAATAAGGGAAATACTTACGCTACTCTGCTGCATCACCATTTCCTCTTCAAGGGAAAACCAACGCAAGTGCTCAAGAGGTAGCAAGAAGGATTTCTGGCACCGTTGCCGGGGAGGTCTACGCAAAAGTCAACATACCAAGTACCCATCACAACCCTTATCTCCCGCATTACATTATTTGCCATTTGCCTCTTGTTTTCCTCTCCCCCACTTCACCCTTGCCGTTTTATTCGCCCTCTCTCTATCCTCCCTCTCTTTCTCTATTTGCCTCCTTTTGCCCGTTCCTCGTTTGCTTGTGTGTTGGATTGCTTGCTTGTCACGATGGCTCAAGATAACACTAAATTGTGTGACTTTACCAATACCAACAACAATGATTTTATTAGCACTCCGATTGCTCCTCTTACCGATGCTGAATCTTGTGAAATTAATGTTGTCTTGCTGAATCTTGTCATGAAAGATCCGTTTTCTGGCCTTCCTAGTGAAGATGCCGCTACCCATCTAAATAGCTTCGTTGATTTGTGTGATATGCAAAAGAAGAAAGATGTGGATAATGATATTGTTAAATTGAAGCTATTTCCTTTTTCGCTTAGAGATCATGCTAAAGCTTGGTTTTCGTCTTTCCCTAAAAATAGTATTGATTCGTGGAATAAGTGCAAAGATGCTTTTATCTCTAAGTATTTTCCTCCCGCTAAGATCATCTCTCTTAGAAACGATATTATGAATTTTAAGCAACTTGATCATGAACATGTTGCACAAGCTTGGGAGAGGATGAAATTAATGATACGTAATTGCCCTACGCATGGTTTGAATTTGTGGATGATTATACAAAAAAATTATGCCGGATTGAATTTTTCTTCTAGAAATCTTTTAGATTCGGTCGCGGGAGGCACTTTTCTAGAAATCACTTTAGGAGAAGCTACTAAACTCCTAGATAATATTATGGTTAATTATTGTCAATGGCACACTGAAAGATCTACTAATAAGAAAGTGCATGTGATAGAAGAAATTAATGTTTTGAGTGGAAAGATGGATGAACTTATGAAATTATTTGCTAATAAAAGTGTTTCTTATGATCCTAATGATATGCCTTTGTCTACTTTGATTGAGAATAATAACGAATCTATGGATGTGAATTTTGTTGGTAGGAACAATTTTGGTAAAACGCATATAGAGGAAACTTTAACCCTAGGCCGTATCCTAGTAATTCCTCTAATAATTATGGTAATTCCTACAACAATTCTTATGTAAATTATAATAAGATGCCCTCTGATTTTGAATCTAATATTAAAGAATTTATTACTTCGTAAAAGAATTTTAATGCTTTGATTGAATAAAAATTACTTAAGATTGATGAGTTGGCTAGGAACGTTGATAGAATTTCTCTTGATGTTGATTCTTTGAAACTTAGATCTATTCCACCTAAGCATGATATCAATGAGCTCTCAAAGCCATGAGAATTTCCATTGATGAGTGCAAAGAAAGAACCGCTAGGATGCGTGCTAAGAAAGATTGCTTTATAAAAGCGTGTTCTTCTAGTTTCCGTGATAATAAAGATGAGGATCTAAAAGTTATTGATGTGTCCCCTATTAAATCTTTGTTTTGCAATATGAATCTTGATAATAATGGGACTGAATATGATCCACCTTTACCTAGACGACATTCCAAAAATTCAGAGTCTTTAGATCTTGATGCTAAAATTGTTAAAAGTGGGATTGAAGAAGTCAAAACTTTAAATATTGATGAACCCACTATTTTGGATTTCAAGGAATTTAATTATGACAATTGCTCTTTGATAGATTGTATTTCCTTGTTGCAATCTGTGCTAAATTCTCCTCATGCTTATAGTCAAAATAAAGCTTTTACTAAATATATCGTTGATGCTTTGATGCAATCTCATGAAGAAAAACTTGAGTTGGAAGTTTCTATCCCTAGAAAACTTTATGATGAGTGGGAACCTACTATTTAAATTAAAATTAAAGATCATGAATTTTATGCTTTGTGTGATTTGGGTGCTAGTGTTTCCACGATTCCAAAGACTTTATGTGATTTGTTAGGTTTCCGTGATTTTGATGATTGCTCTTTAAACTTGCACCTTGCGTATTCCACTATTAAGAAACCTATGGGAAGAATTAATGATGTTCTTATTGTTGAAAATAGGAATTATGTGCCTAGATTTTATTGTTCTTGACATAGATTGCAATCCTTCATGTCCTATTATTCTTGGTAGACCTTTCCTTAGGACGATTGGTGCAATTATTGATATGAAGGAAGGGAATATTAGGTTCCAATTTCCGTTAAGGAAAGGCATGGAACACTTCCCTAGAAATAAAATTAAATTACCTTATGAATCTATTATGAGAGCCACTTATGGATTTCCTACCAAAGATGGCAACACCTAGATCTATCCTTGCTTTTTATGCCTAGCTAGGGGCGTTAAACGATAGCGCTTGTTGGGAGGCAACCCGATTTTATTTGTACTAGATCATTGCTGGCGCGCGTTGCTGCACCCGTCCTTTTTTTTACTATAGTATGAAGTGCTAGGAATTTATGTAAAAACATGGAGTTGTTTATCAACAAACTTTTTGTTTTCTTTCCAAACTTGAGTCCATAATGAATGTTTAATCATTTTCAATGGGTTGGTTATGCACCTTATTTGTAGATACTTGGAAGACATGCTAATATTTGTAATATAAATATGAACAGTAGGAAAAACTGATAGACATAGTGCATATTTCTCAATCTAACGCTTGATGTATCCAAATGGTCGGTGTGCTAGCCGGTATCAGGCAAAACTGGATCTTAAAAACAACTATATCTAAAGGAAATCATTTACAACACCCACTATCATTGTTTAATTCAAGCTATAATAAAACAAAATCACAAAATACAAATCAAACTGACAGCAAATTAGCATAGGTACTTCCCCAAGCCATAGCACTAAACTTTAAGAAGCAATGTGTCATCCTCAGTCAGCTACACGTACATACATGCACCATCAGCACCTCAATCGTGCATTAGCGCTAATCCAGTCAGAAACAAGAGCACAATACTTCCATCTCCGTTCGATGCTCAATTGGTAGCTCGCAGACAAGTTGGCACCTATTAAGTTATGAAATAGCAAGTCTTATTTCTTTAATAATCACAACATTCAGATTATGGGTGTGAGATGTTAGATGATAATACTATTTCCTTTTAAATTTTAAGGAAATATATGAATTAGCAACAATGCTAAATAAAACATCAATGCTGGTAATGAGTCTTTGATACATGAACATGAAATATCCCAAGCCATGCTAAACAGAACATCATCACTGGTAATGGAAGTGAAATCCTCTAGTGGAAATGAAAACTATAACACAGGAAGTAAGATCAGATTTCAACTTTATCAATCTAAATAGTGAATTTTACTTTAATGACCTCAACAGTCAAGATCCCCTCTTCCAGTATCCTTGAAACAAAAACATAAAACTACTTTTAACTTTGTACTGCATGAAAATGGGATCACAAAGGCAGAGGAGGAAATAATATAAGACTCATTAACTCAGTCTGGCAGGAACATTTGGGTTAACACCAACATTTAGTAAGCAGTTCATCATACCAGGTAGGACACTATTCATTGCTGCCATCAAGTAATGCCCATATAGTCAATTTTATTCACATCAGCACCAGCCTGTATAAATAAATTATAATTTATTAGAGCAAGTGCTTGAGATGTCATCTACAGAAAATGTATGGACCAATAAATAAAGTTGCATCTATCGACTACATACTGAAGGAAGCTCCATAAATAAAAATTGTGAAGTGATGCCTCATAAAAATAGCAAGAAGGATTCGAATAGTATACTCACATATATAACAAAAACCATGTTTTTCATTCATTTCTTCAATCTATTGAAATAAAATTGGTAACTGTAGATCCTCCTTTATGAAGGGCTTGTTTCTAACTATAATTTATTTATTTTAAGGAAATATATCTATGTAAAGCTTGGAATGGACATCAACATTTGAGAATTGCCGGAATGGCTGCTCTGTGATGTCTGATTCTAAGAGCCGAACAGGTTCCGTGGTGTTTTCCGGGTTAGTGGATAACTACAAAAAATTGACCTAGCATCCATACACACGTTTGATGGATACCACAGGAACCCATTTCCAATAAGGAGGTTAGGTGTTACTACTAAAAACATGCATTCTTCTAATTAGATTTTACCTTTGCTTCTTGGAGAAGATATATATTCCCTGGACATCTTTGTGTATGCTCACAAGACATAACAGAAAAAGGAACCAGAACATGAAGTAATTCTTAGAGAAAATCTGCATAATTGCTACTCAAGCGTCAGTAATCATCTGCCTTGACCAATCATTTACTTTAGAGAAAATCTGCACAAATCCATTTAACTTGGAGCATGATGGAAAACCAAATCAACAAATAGAGAACTTTAAAACAAAATTAAGTGCCGCTATCCACCGGAGGTGGAAACTTAAGAATTCCCAAAATGCTCTAGTAATAACCTGTCCAATGGCCATTTGAGATTGAAGACTAAAAGATTCCCCAAATCAAAATGCAAGAACCAGTCTCCAAGATTTACCCGAAACAATTGACTCCAACCAGTATGGACACCACCTGCACAAAATAAGGATTGGTAAGATATTAGAACATTGTAATCATTGCGTGGAAGAGGGGTTGTACAGGAAAGAAACAAATGTAGATAGAGAGTAACCAAGCCAAGAACCATGCTGCTAGAGGTTCTGTTGCTGGAGTAGTAAAGGTGATCGGAGAGTGCCAGGTGAGGTAAGCTTATATGCACAGATGCTTGTACTAAAGAAAACAAAAAGTCACACCTACTGCATTATGCGTCACAGGCAAGTGGCACACATCATCCACCATGAGTCAACCAGAAACTGAAGATTGAGTACTTCCGTCAAACTACAACAGATCGGTTTTGCCCATCGAACAGACAAACAGTCGAGCGCCAGTTCGTACCAACCTGATCGGCATGAGGTCCATGAGGCCCGAAGCCGGGACGTGTTGCCCTGCTAACCTCTCTACAAGTAACCTGGTCTCGTCACGACTCCACATTTTAACAGTGAATTATAAAATTACCCCCGAAAGAAATGGTTATGCAGTCAATCCAGGACGTCTGTATATGGACGTCACATAAACTCAATATAACATGCAGTATTCTCAGGTGGATCAATGATATTCAGGTACTCAAGTTTGACAACTTTCGATTCAAATTTCTTGAAGTCTCCAATATACTGGCCACCTTCTGTTGACCAATTTATTCTACTCTAGAAGTCAGATGCAGAATAAATTGGAAGTTGCACTTGAAGGAACCTATCTTACAGCCATTCCAGACCCTCGAAGTGATGCACGCCCTGAGCCCCTCCCAACCAAGAGGGCCCCCCAATTAGAAACTGGTCAGATGTTTGTACATACCTCCGGCTGGTTACTCGACGTGGTGGACCTGGCGACGGCACGCCCGAGAACTCCAGACATGGCTTGAAAAATTGAACACATGCTTCAGGGATTTAGTGCGCCACCGATTTGGGGATGTAGCTCATCGCCGCCTCAAGAAAAAGATGCTCCCTGCTGCACCTTTAGGGAATACAGGAGAAAGAGGACAACCGCGAGTAGGCGTACGTAGATGGAGACGCCGCTCCGACGGGGCGATTGAGGAGCTGCGAGATGAAGACCATGGTGGCGGCGGCACACCTAGGGTAGGCGAGGGTAGGTCTCGTGCGCAAGAGTCAGAGAGATGAAAGGAGCGTCGTGGGGTGTGGCTGCACGGAAGGACACTTGTAAAAGCCCATTAGGCCCAATTTCACACCAGGGGTCCAAAATAGTCAGCGGAGCAGCGGCCCAACAAGGAAACACTCAGTTTTAGCGAACACAAGGATTCCAGGCGGGATTAAGAGTAAATCTAACGGCCAAAAACATCCTAAACTGATGATCCAAAGGCTGAAAGTGCTAATAGCCCGAGAGGGCTGGAAAGGTGCTCAGTTTTAATATATCTAAATTCCTTGCTTTTTGCTCCTGTTTAGTAATAAATAATTTATCTAGCCTCTCTTTTGGTTGTGTTTTTTGTGTTTAATTAGTGTTTGTGCCAAGTAGAACCGTTGGGAAGACTTGGGGAAAGTCTTGTTAATCTTGCTGTAAAAAAAAAACTTTAGCGCTCACGAGAACTGCTGCCATTTTTATTTGGAAAGTGCTATTTAGTTAATTATTTTTGCATATGATTAATAGATAAATTCCTCACGTCCAGCAATTTATTTTAGAATTTTTGGGGTTTCAGATCTTGCGTTAGCTACAGATTACTACAGACTATTCTGTTTTTGGCAGATTCTGTTTTTCATGTGTTGTTTGCTTATTTTGATGAATCTATGGCTAGTAAAATAGTTTATAAACCATAGAGAAGTTGGAATACGGTAGGTTTAACACCAATATAAATAAATAATGAGTTAATTACAGTACCTTGAAGTGGTGTTTTGTTTTCTTTCGCTAACGGAGCTCAAGAGATTTTCTACTTTAAGTTTTGTGTTGTGAAGTTTTCAAGTTTTGGGTAAAGATTTGATGGATTATGGAACAAGGAGTGGAAAGAGCCTAAGCATGGGGATGCCCATGGCACCCCCAAGATAATCTAAGGACACCTAAAAGCCAAAGCTTGGGGATGCCCCGGAAGGCATCCCCTCTTTCGTCTACTTCTATCGGTAACTTTACTTGGAGCTATATTTTTATTTACCACATGATATGTGTTTTGCTTGGAGCGTCTTGTATTATTTGAGTCTTTATTTGTTAGTTTTCCACAATAATCCTTGCTGCACACACCTTTTTTGAGATAGACACACATGATTTGGAAATTATTAGAATACTCTATGTGCTTCACTTATATATTTTGAGTTATATAGTTTTTGCTCTAGTGTTTCACTTATATCTTTTAGAGCACGTCGGTGGATTTGTTTTATAGAAACTATTGTTCTCTCATGCCTCACTTAGATTATTTTGAGAGTCCTACTAAACAGCATGGTAATTTGCTTTAATTATTTGAGGCATTCAATATTAAATAAATAAAAAAATTCTTATGAGTGTGTTGAATACTATGAGAAGTTTGAAACTTGATAATTGTTTTGACATATGGAGATGGTGATATTAGAGTCGTGCTAGTTGAGTAATTGTGAATTTGAGAAATGCTTGTGTTGAAGTTTGTGATTCCCGTAGCATGCACGTATGGTGAACCGTTATGTTAAGAAGTTGGAGCATGATGTATTTATTGATTGTCCTCCTTATGAGTGGCGGTCAGGGACGAGCGATGGTCTTTTCCTACCAATCTATCCCCCTAGGAGCATGCGCGTAATACTTTGCTTTGATAACTAATAGATTTTTGCAATAAGTATGTGAGTTCTTTATGACTAATGTTGAGTCCATGGATTATACACACTCTCACCCTTCCACCATTGCTAGCCTCTCTAATACCGCGCACCTTTCGCCGATATCATACACCCACCATATACCTTCCTCAAAACAGCCACCATACCCTACCTATCATGGCATTTCCATAGCCATTCCGAGATATATTGCCATGCAACTTTCCACTGTTCCGTTTATCATGACACGCTCCATGATTGTCATATTGCTTTGCATGATCGTGTAGTTGACATTTTAGTTGTGGCAAATCCACCGTTCATAATTCTTTCATATAAGTCACTCATACATCATTGCTATCACGGTACACCGCCAGAGGCATTCATATAGAGTCATACTTTGTTCTAGTATCGAGTTGTAATCATTGAGTTGTAAATAAATAGAAGTGTGATGATCATCATTCATAGAGTATTGTCCCAAATAAAAAAAGAGAGAAAGGCCAAAGAAAAAATAATGCCCAAAAAAATAAAATAAAAATAAAAAGGGGCAATACTACTATCCTTTTTCCACACTTGTGCTTCAAAGTAGCACCATGATCTTCATGATAGAGAGTCTCCTTTGTTATCACTTTCATATACTAGTGGGAATTTTTCATTATAGAACTTGGCTTGTATATTCGAACGATGGGCTTCCTCAAAATGCCCTAGGTCTTCGTGAGCAAGCAAGTTGGATGCACATCCACTTAGTTTCTTTTTGTTGAACTTTCATATATTTATAGCTCTAGTGCATCTGTTGCATGGCAATCCCTACTCACTCACATTGATATCTATTGATGGGCATCTCCATAGCCCGTTGATACGCCTAGTTGATGTGAGACTATCTTCTCCCTTTTGTCTTCTCCACAACCACCACTCTATTCCACCTATAGTGCTATGTCCATGGCTCACGCTCATGTATTGCGTGAAAATTGAAAAAGTTTGAGAACATTAAAAGTATGAAACAATTGCTTGGCTTGTCATCGGGGTTGTGCATGATTTGAATACTTTGTGTGGTGAAGATGGAGCATAGCCAGACTATATGATTTTGTATGGATAACTTTCTTTGGCCATGTTATTTTGAAGAGACATAATTGCTTAGTTAGTATGCTTGAAGTATTATTATTTCTATGTCAATATTAAACTTTTATCTTGAATCTTTCGGATCTGAATATTCATACCACAATTAAGAGAATTACATTGAAATTATGCCAAGTAGCATTTCACATCAAAAATTCTGTTGTTATCATTTACCTACTCGAGGACGAGCAGGAATTAAGCTTGGGGATGCTTGATACGTCTCCAACGTATCTATAATTTTTGATTGTTACATGCTATATTATATTCTGTTTTGGACATTATTGGGCTTTATTATACACTTTTATATTATTTTTGGGACTAACATATTAACCGGAGGCCCAGCCCAGAATTGCTGTTTTTTTGCCTATTTTAGGGTTTCGCAGAAAAAGAATATCAAACAGAGTCTAAACGGAATGAAACCTTTGGGAATGTGATTTTCGGAATGAACATGATCCAGAGGACTTGGACCCTACGTCAAGACATCAACCAGGAGGCCACGAGGTAGGGGGCGCGCCTACCCCCCCGGGTGCGCCCTCCACCCTCGTGGGCCCCCTGTTGCTCCATCGACGTACTCCTTCCTCCTATATATACCTACGTACCCCCAAACTACCAGATACGGAGCCAATACCCTAATTCCACCGCCGTAACTTTCTGTATCTACGAGATCCCATCTTGGGGCCTGTTCCGGAGCTCCGTCGAAGGGGGCATCGATCACGGAGGCCTTCTACATCAACACCATAGCCCTTCCAATGAAGTGTGAGTAGTTTACCTCAGACCTACGGGTCCATAGTTATTAGCTAGATGGCTTCTTCTCTCTTTTTGGATCTCAATACAAAGTTCTCCCCCTCTCTTGTGGAGATCTATTTGATGTAATCTTCTTTTGCGGTGTGTTTGTTGAGACCGATGAATTGTGGGTTTATGATCAAGTTTATCTATGAACAATATTTGAATCTTCTCTGAATTCTTTTATGTATGATTGGTTATCTTTGCAAGTCTCTTCAAATTATCAGCTGGGTTTAGCCTACTAGATTGATCTTTCTTGCAATGGGAGAAGTGCTTAGCTTTGGGTTCAATCTTGCGGTGTCATTTCCCAGTGACAGTAGGGGTAGCAAGGCACGTATTGTATTGTTGCCATCGAGGATAACAAGATGGGGTTTATTTCATATTGCATGAGTTTATCCCTCTACATCATGTCATCTTTATTAAAGCGTTACTCTGTTCTCTTGAATTTAATACTCTAGATGCATGTTGGATAGCGGTCGATGTGTGGAGTAATAGTAGTAGATGCAGGCAGGAGTCGGTCTACTTGTTTCGGACGTGATGCCTATATACATGATCATACCTAGATATTCTCATAGCTATGCTCAATTCTGTCAATTGCTCAACAGTAATTTGTTTACCCGCCGTGAATACTTATGCTCTCGAGAGAAGCCACTAGTGAAACCTATGGCCCCCGGGTCTATCTTCCATCATATTAATCCTCCAATACTTAGTTATTTCCTTTGCCTTTTATTTTACTTTGCATCTTTATCATAAAAATACCAAAAATATTATCTTATCATATTTATCAGACCTCACTCTCGTAAGTTACCATGTAGGGATTGACAACCCCTTATCGTGTTGGTTGCGAGGATTTATTTGTTTGTGTAGGTACGAGGGACTCGTGCGTGGCCTCCTACTGGATTGATACCTTGGTTCTCAAAAACTGAGGGAAATACTTACGCTACTCTGCTGCATCACCCTTTCCTCTTCAAGGGAAAACCAACGCAAGTGCTCAAGAGGTAGCATCCACCCGTCCCGGCGCCGCCTTCCCTCGGTGGTTATGGCCCGCCCGCCCCGGTGACTCCTTACGAGGGCCTCCCGCCACCGCCGGTACCTGTGTCATGGGAGCCCACCCTCCTCGCCGCCCAGCACTCACGCCATTGCCGAGTAGCTCTGTCGGTGGAGGCGACTGGTACATGGACTCAGGTGCTACTGTGTACATGACAGCTCATCCCGGTAACTTAACCTCCTCCACTCCTGTTCGCACACCCACTCGTATCACCGTCGGCAACGACTCCTCCTTACCTATTACTCATATCGGTAGCACTAGTTTTCGCTCCACTTCCATAGCCATTACTATGTCTAATGTTCTTGTTTCACCTGAATTAGTCACAAACCTAGTTTCCGTTCATCGTCTTACTCGTGTGAACCCACTTACTGTTGAATTTGACGGTGTTGGCTTTTCTGTGAAAGACGCCCGTACCCGGATGATCCTTCACCGATGTGACAGTCCTGATGCGCTCTACCTCATGCACGCCGAGGCCTCCACCTCCACACCCGTCGCCCTTGCCACCGGCATTGACCTTTGGCATGCTCGCTTGGGCCACCCCAACCCCACTATCGGTTCAATATCCGGTGTATCTCGTAGTAGGGGTCCTAGGCTAGGCGTCTTGGAGCGATGGTAACATGGACACGGGATTTTACCCAGGTTCGGGCCCCCTTGATGGAGGTAAAACCCTACGTCCTGCCTTCTATTGTATTCATATGGGGTACAGAGTACATGTGTCTACCACGAGATGGTAATAATGAATATTAGATTGTCTATTGTCTAGCCTGGCTTCGGTTTATATATGCACCAGAGGCCTAGGGTTTTGGAGAGTCCTTGGCTTGGGCGCCAAGTCTTGCGGAAACCTCCTTGTATGCGGCATGGGCTGCCCGAAGTGGTCCATGAATGAACCTCCGTGTGGGTCCTCGGCCCGATCCAGCTGGTCGGGTGACAACATGGCGAGTACCCCCAAGTCCATGACACCGTTAGTAGCCCCCTGAACCGGTCTTCAAGTTGGGGACGCTCCTCAATTCTTCCGAACTGTTCTTCGTCTTCGGTCGTCGGTCTTGAAAACTGGTTCAACAAATCTTCTCATCTTCGATCTTGAGGATCGCCGAAGTTCATCAGAAGAGTTTACACATCGGTTATCCGAGGAGCCCCTTTAAGTTTCCGGCCTTTATCAATGCCTTGTTATTTTTATGCCACACCTAGGGTTTGAAGTTGTTCCCGGGCGGCAATGTCCTCTTGCGTCCGAGCTCCAATGCCGGACTGCATTCGAGGTATCTTTTGTAGCCGAGCACCAACGCCAGACCGCTTCCGAGCTCCAACGTCGGAATGTATCCGAGCTCCAACGCCGGACTGTATCCGAAGAGTATTGTTACAGCCGGGCTCCAACGCTGAAGTACATCCGAGCTCCAGCACCAGACTGTATCCGAGTTCCAACGCCGGACTATGTCCAAGCTCCAACGCCGGACTATGTCCTAGCTCCAACACCGGACTATGTCCAAGCTCCAACGCCGGACTATGTCCAAGCTCCAACGCTAGACTATATCTGAGGTGTCATAGATCACCTTGGTTTAAAAAAGTTGAAGGAGTTTAGCCGAGCTTAATGTTGGAAATGCCCTCTATGGAGCCAGCCACTGGTGCCAGGCTTTATGCCGGACTGCTTCCGAGGTGGTGCACCACCTTGGCTGCGGGCCTATTTTTTGTCAATATTTTTGATTGGTGCAATTTATTCTCTGCCGAGATATATAGCCAGTAGCCCTCAAGGTGTGTTGATACGTCCATTTTGCATCATGCTTTTATATAAATATTTATTGCATTATGGGCTGTTATTACACATTATTTCACAATACTTATGCCTATTCTCTCTTATTTTACAAGGTTTACATAAATAGGGAGAATGCCGGCAGCTGGGATTCTGGCTGGAAAAGGAGCAAATATTAGAGACCTATTCTGCACAGCTCCAAAAGTCCTGAAACTTCACGGATGATGTTTTCCAAATATATAAAAAACATTGAGCGCAAGAACTTCACCAGGGGGGCCACACCCTGCCCACGAGGGTGGGGGTGCGCCTAGTAGGATGCGCCCCCTACCTCGTGGGCCCCCTGGTGGCCCTTCGGTGACCATCTTCTGCTATATGGACTCTTTTGATGGGAAAATAATCATAAGCCATCTTCTCGGACGAAACTCCGCTGCCACGAGGCGGAACCTTGGCAGAGCCAATCTAGGGTTCTGGCGGGGCTGTTCTGCCGGGGAAACTTCCCTCCCGGAGGGGGAAATCATCACCATCGTCATCACCAACGCTCCTCTCATCGGGAGAGGGAAATCTCCATCAACATCTTCATCAGCACCATCTCATCTCAAAACCCTAGTTCATCTCTTGTATCCAATTCTTGTCTCCAAGTCCGGGATTGGTGCTAGTAGGTTGCTAGTAGTGTTAATTACTCCTTGTAGTTGATGCTAGTTGATATAATTGGTGGAAGATCATATGTTCAGATCCTATATGCACATTAATACCCCTCTGATTATGAACATGTTTATGCTTTGTGAGTAGTTACTTTTGTTCCTGAGGACATGGGAGAAGTCTTGCTATTAGTAGTCATGTGAATTTGGTATTCGTTCAATATTTGATGAGATGTATGTTGTCTCTCCTCTAGTGGTGTTATGTGAACGTCGACTACATGACACTTCACCATTAATTGGGCCTAGAGGAAGGCATTGGGAAGTAATAAGTAGATGATGGGTTGCTAGAGTGACAGAAGCTTAAACCCTAGTTTATGCGTTGCTTCGCAAGGGGCTGATTTGGATCCGTATGTTTCATGCTATGGTTAGGTTTACCTTAATACTTTTGGTGTATTTGCGGATGCTTGCAATAGAGGTTAATCATAAGTGGGATGCTTGTCCAAGTAAGGGCAGCACCCAAGCACCGGTACTCCCACATACCAAATTATCAAAGTACCGAACGCGAATCATATGAGCGTTATGAAAACTAGCTTGACGATATTCCCATGTGTCCTCGGGAGCGCTTTACATCATATAAGAGTTTGTCCATGCTTGTCCTTTGCTACAAAAGTATTGGGCCACCTTGCTGCACCTTATTTACTTTTGTTACTTGTTGCTCGTTACAAATTATCTTATCACAAAACTATCTGTTACCACTTATTTCAGTACTTGCAGAGAATACCTTGCTGGAAACCGCTTATCATTTCCTTCTGGTCATCGTTGGGTTCGACACTCTTACTTATCGAAAGGACTACGATAGATCCCCTATACTTGTGGGTAATCAAGACTATTTTCTAGCACCGTTGCCGGGGAGTGAAGCGCCTTTGGTAGGTGGAATTTGGTAAGGAAAAATTTATATAGTGTGCTGAAATTTACTGTCACTTGTTACTATGGAAAGTAATCCCCTGAGGGGCTTGTTCGGAGTATCTTCACCCCGACCAGTAGAGCAAAGAGTTGCTCCTCAACCTACTGAAAATGAAAATGCTTGCTTTGAAATTCCTTTGGGTATGGTAGAAAAACTGCTAGCTAATCCTTTTTAGGGGATGGAACAAAACATCCTGATGAGCATCTAATATATGTGGATGAAGTTTGTGGATTATTTAAGCTTGCAGGTGTACCCGGAGATGTTGTTAAGAAGAAGGTATTCCCTTTATCTTTGAGGGGAGATGCATAGACATGGTATAGGCTATGTGATGATATGGAGTCTTGGAACTACAAACGATTGAAATTGGAATTTCATCAAAAGTTTTATCCTATGCATCTTGTTCATCGTGATCGCAATTATAT
The DNA here is from genome assembly GCF_056163025.1 of Triticum urartu. Lineage (NCBI taxonomy): Eukaryota > Viridiplantae > Streptophyta > Magnoliopsida > Poales > Poaceae > Triticum > Triticum urartu. Next base: position 432,307,853 of record NC_141879.1, read on the forward strand.
ATATACTTTTTGGCCTCGCGAAGGAGAAAGCATCGCTCAAGCTTGGGGGAGGCTTAAATCAATGTTATATTCATGCCCTAATCATGAGCTCTCAATAGAAATGATTATTCAAAAAAATTATGCTCGGCTTTCTGGTAACAATCGCACTATGCTTGATACTTCTTGTGTTGACTCTTTTATGATGAAGACTATTGAATTCAAATGGGATTTATTGGAAAGAATTAAACACAACTTCGAAGATTGGGACCTCGACAATGGTAAGGAGTCAGGTATGACACCTAGTGTTGATTGTGTTAAATCTTTTATGGATACTGATATTTTTCGTAAATTTAGCACTAAATATGGACTTGACTCTGAGATAGTAGTTTCTTTCCGTGAATCTTTTGCTGCTTATGTTGATCTCCCCAAGGAGAAGTGGTTTAAATATCATCCTCCCATAGAAGTAAAAGTAGCTGCACCTATTAAAGTTGAAGAAAAGAGTATTACTTATAATGATCCTATTGTTCCTACTTCTTATGTTGGGAAACCGCCTTTCCCTGTTAGGATAAAGGATCATGCTAAAGCTTAAACTGTGGTTCGTAAAAGCAATATTAAAACATATACACCTCCTGAGCAAGTTAAAGTTGAACCTAATATTGCTATTGTTAAAGATCTCTTGTCTGATAATATAGATGGGCATGTTATTTATTTCTGTAATAAAACTGCTAGAATTGCTAAACCCCGTGATACAGATAAACATAGACCTGTGGTAGGCATGCCTGTTATTTTTGTTAAAATAGGAGATCATTGTTATCATGGCTTGTCTGATATGGGTGCTAGTGCTAGTGCAATACCTATTGACTTATACAAAGAAATTATGCATGACATTGCACTTACTGAGTTAGAAGATACTGATGGCACAATTAAACTTGCTAATAGAGATACTATTTCACCAATGGGAATTGTTAGAGATGTTGAAGTCTTGTGTGGGAAAACTTAATATCCTGCTGATTTTCTTGTTCTTGGTTCCCCACAAGATAGTTTTTGTCCCATTATATTTGGTAGACCCTTCTTAAATACTGTTAATGCTACCATAAACTGCAAAAGGGATGTTGTTACTGTCGGTTTAGATGATATGACTCATGAATTTAATTTTTCTAAATTTAGTAGACAACACCGTGAAGAAGAATTACCTAGTAAGGATGAAATTATTGGTCTTGCTTCTATTGCCGTACCTCCTAGTGATCCTTTAGAACACTATTTGCTAGACCATGAAAATGATATGTTTATGAATGAAAGAAGGGAATTAGATGAAGTATTCTTTAAGTAGGAACCTATTCTGAAAAACAATTTACCTATTGAAATCCTAGGGGATCCTCCTCCACCCAAGGGTGATCCCGTGTTTGAGCTTAAACCATTACCTGATACTCTTAAATATGCTTATCTTGATGAGAAAAAGATATATCCTGTTATTATTAGTGCTAACCTTTCAGAGCATGAAGAAGAGAGATTATTGAAAACTCTGAAGAAGCACCGTGCTGCTATTGGGTATACTCTTGATGATCTTAAGGGCATTAGTCCCACTCTATGTCAACATAAAATTAATTTGGAAGAAGATGCTAAACCAGTTCGTGATCATCAACGTCGTCTGAATCCTAAAATGAAAGAAGTGGTAAGAAAGGAGATACTAAAGCTCCTTGAGGCAGGTATAATTTATCCCGTTGCTGATAGTAAGTGGGTAAGTCATGTCCATTGTGTCCCTAAGAAGGGAGGTATTACCGTTGTTCCTAATGATAAAGATGAATTGATCCCTCAAAGAATTATTACTGGTTATAGGATGGTAATTGATTTCCGCAAATTAAATAAGGCTACTAAAAAGATCATTACCCCTTACCTTTATCGATCAAATGCTAGAAAGATTGTATAAACATACACATTTTTGCTTTCTAGATGGTTATTCTGGTTTCTCTCAAATACCTGTGTCAGGCAGAGATCGATCAAAGACTACTTTTACATGCCCTTTTGGTACTTTTGCTTATAGACGTATGCCTTTTGGTTTATGTAATGAACCTGCTACCTTTCAAAGATGCATGATGGCTATATTCTCTGACTTTTGTGAAAAGATTTGTGAGGTTTTCATGGACGACTTTTCCGTCTATGGATCTTCTTTTGATGATTACTTGAGAAACCTTGATCGAGTTTTGCAGAGATGTGAAGAAACTAATCTTGTCTTCAATTGGGAAAAGTGTCACTTTATGGTTAATGAAGGTATTGTCTTGGGGCATAAAGTTTCTGAAAGAGGTATTGAAGTTGATAAAGCCAAGGTTGATGCTATTGGAAAGATGCCATGTCCCAAGGACATCAAAGGTATAAGAAGTTTCCTTGGTCATGCCGGTTTTTATAGCAGGTTCATTAAGGACTTCTCAAAAATCTCTCGGACTCTGACTAATTTATTACAAAAAGATATACCATTTGTCTTTGATGATGATTGTGTAGAAGCATTTGAAATACTTAAGAAAGCATTGATCTCTGCACCTATTGTTCAGCCACCTGATTGGAATTTACCCATTGGAATTATGTGTGATGCTAGTGATTATACTGTAGGTGTTGTTCTAGGACAAAGAGTTGATAAGAAACTAAATGTTACTCAATATGCTAGTAAAACTCTAGACAATGCTCAAAGAAATTATGCTACTACTGAAAAAGAATTCTTAGCAGTTGTATTTGCATGTGATAAGTTTAGACCTTATATTGTTGATTCTAAAGTAACTATTCACACTGATCATGCTGCTATTAAATATCTTATGGAAAAGAAAGATGCTAAACCTAGACTTATTAGATGGGTTCTCTTTCTACAAGAATTTGATTTGCATATTGTTGATAGAAAAGGAGCTGAGAACCCCGTTGCAGACAACTTGTCTAGGTTAGAAAAAGTGCTTGATGACCCACTACCTATTGATGATAGCTTTCCCGATGAGCAATTAAATGTCATAAATACTTCTCATACTGCTCCATGATATGCTGATTATGCTAATTACATTGTTGCTAAGTTTATACCACCTAGTTTCACATACTAGCAAAACAAAAAGTTCTTTTATGATTTGAGGCATTACTTTTGGGATGACCCGCATCTTTATAAAGGAGTAGATGGTGTTATTAGACGTTGTGTACCTGAGCATGAACATGAACAAATCCTACACAAGTGTCACTCCAAAGCTTATGGAGGACACCATGCTAAAGATAGGACTGCACATAAGGTACTGCAATCTGGTTTTTATTGGCCTACTCTCTTCAAGGATGCACGTAAGTTTGTCTTATCTTGTGATGAATGTCAAAGAATTGGTAATATTAGTAGACGTCAAGAAATGCCTATGAATTATTCACTTGTTATTGAACCATTTGATGTTTGGGGCTTTGACTATATGGGACCTTTTCCTTCCTATAATGGTTATACACATATTTTAGTTGATGTTGATTACATTACTAAGTGGGTAGAAGTTATTCCAACTAGTAGTGCTAATCATAACACTTCTATTAAAATGCTTAAAGAAGTTATTTCTCCAAGGTTTGGAGTCCCTAGATATTCAATGACTGATGGTGGTTCACATTTTATTCATGGTGCTTTCCATAAAATGCTTGCTAAATATGATGTTAATCATAGAATTGCATCTCCTTATCACCCTCAGTCTAGTGGTCAAGTAGAATTCAGTAATAGAGAACTCAAATTAATTTTGCAAAAGACTGTTAATAGGTCCAGAAAGAATTGGTCCAAGAAACTTGATGATGCATTATGGGCCTATAGAACTGCATATAAAAACCCTATGGGTATGTCTCCGTATAAAATGGTCTATGGAAAAGCATGTCACTTACCTCCCGAACTAGAACACAAGGCTTATTGGGCTATTAAAGAACTTAATTATGATTTTAAGCTTGCCGGTGAGAAGAGGTTATTTGATATTAGCTCACTTGATGAATGGAGAACCCAAGCCTACTACAATGCCAAGTTGTTTAAAGAAAAAGTTAAAAGGTGGCATGATAAAAGAATACAAAAGCGTGAGTTTAATGTAGGTGATTATGTATTGCTATACAACTCTCATTTAAGATTTTTTGCAGGGAAACTTCTCTCTAAATGGGAGGGTCCTTACGTTATCGAGGAGGTCTACCGTGTCGGTGCCATAAAAATCAACAACTTCGAAGGCACAAATCCGAAGGTGGTGAACGGTCAAAGAATCAAACATTATATCTCAGGTAATCCCATAAATGTTGAAACCAATGTTATTGAAACCATTACCCGGAGGAATACATAAAGGACACTTTCCGGAACATTTCAGACTCCGAAAAGGAATAGGTATGTGGTACGGTAAGTAAACCGACTCCAAAACAGTTTTTAAGGCGATATTTCTCCGTTTTGGAATATTTAGAAAAATAGAAAAATAAGCAACAGTCCGGAAAGGACACGAGGGCTCCGCGAGGGTGGAGGGCGCGCCCTACCCTACTGGGCGCGCCCCCCTACCTCGTGGGCACCTCGTGTGCTCTCCGGACTCCGTTTTCTTACAGGATACGTATTTTGGTCGGTAAAAATTCATTATATAACCTCCCGGGGGTTTTGACTCCCGTATCACGCAAAAATCTCTTGTCTTTGTTTCGAGCTGTTTTCTGACAGATTTAGATTATCATGACGTCTCCAAGTTCTCCCAAGGACAAGTTCTTCGAGAAGGTCATCAACCCTTACCTCACGGAGGTGCAGCGACACCCTCAAACCATTGAGATGCGTGATGGGTTGCTACACATCCGTGATGTTGAGGGATCGAAGGGGAACAGAAGCATGGAGACGAGGCTCGAAGCAATGGAGCAACAAGTTTTCAAGTATCAAGGGATGGTGGAGCGTGGACTCAACTCCAACTACATGATGATCGCAGAGTTCACCAACAAACACAAGCCGGATGCCGACAACATCGGGGAGACCATCTTCAAGCTTCATGAGAAAATCGAGCACCTTAAAGCTCAGATCTATGACCTACAAAACCAAAACTATGAGTATGAATATAGATTCAAAAGGATGAGTTTGGCTGCAGATTTGAGGATCCCGGAGACTAGGTCATCCTTCTATGATGGTGAGACTATGCCTTGGAAGAAGGACGACAAGCCTATGCCATCAACAAAATCACCACTGTCTCCACCAACAAAGAAGAATTGAGTATCTGGTATGGGCACTCCACTTGGCAACTGCCAAGCTTAGGGGAGTGCCCCGGTATCGTATCACCATCACTTTTATCTTTACCGTTTTTCTTAGTTCGATCCTTTTGGTAATATCTTGATCTAGTAGAATAAAAAGTTCTTAGTATGATCTAGTTGTGAGTTTTGCTTTATTATCCTTCTATGTAATCGAGTCCGTGAGCTATATAATAAAGATTAGTGTTGAGTCAAGGGCTTGATTATTTTTGCCATGATCCCAAGTGAATAAAAGAAAAGAGAAAGAAATAAAAAGAAACAAAGAGATCATGTGACTCTTATGGATAGTAATGAGCTCACATAGAAAGAGTATGATGAATAAAAGTTGTTGAGAGTTGACAAACATAGTTTTGGTCATCGTTGCAATTAATAGGAGGTAATAAAGAAAGGGAGGTCTTCACATATAAATATACTATCTTGGACATCTTTTATGACTGTGAGCACTCATTAAAATATCATATGCTAAAGAGTTGACATTGGACAAGGAAGAAAACGTAATGGGTTATGTTTTCTTACATCTGAGATAAATTATATTGTCTTGGATCCTCCAACATGTTGAGCTTGCCTTTCTCCCTCATGCTAGCCAAATTCATTGCACCAAGTAGAGATACTACTTGTGCTTCCAAATACCCTTAAACCAGTTTTGCCATGAGAGTCCACCATACCTACCTATGGATTGAGTAAGATCCGTCAAGTAAGTTGTCATCGGTGCAAGCAATAAAAATTGATCTCTAAATATGTATGATTGATTGGTGTGGAAGAAATAAGCTTTATACAATCGTGTGATATGGAAGTAATAAAAGTGACAGACTGCATAATAAAGGTCCATATCACAAGTGGCAATATAAAGTGACGTTCTTTCACATTAGGATTTTGTGCATCCAACCATAAAAGCGCATGACAACCTCTGCTTCCCTCTACGAAGGGCCTATCTTTTACTTTTATCTTCCACACTGCAAAAGAGTCATGGTGATCTTCACCCTTCCTTTTTACATTTTATCCTTTGGCAATCACAATATGTTGGAAAGATCCTGGTATATATGGCTAATTGGATGTGAGTTCTCATGAACTATTACTGTTGACATTACCCTTGAGGTAAAACGTTGGGAGGCAAAACTATAAGCCCTTATCTTTCTCTGTGTCCGATTAAAACTCCATACCCATAAGTATTGCGTGAGTGTCAGCAATTGTGAAAGATTATATGATAGTTGAGTATGTGGACTTGCTGAAAAGCTCTTATACATTGACTCTTTCCTATGTTATGATAAATTGCAGTTGCCTCAATGACTGAGATTATAGTTTGTCAGTTTTCAGTGAAGTTTACGATTCATACTTGATATTGTGATTGAATTATTACTCTAGCATAAGAAATCATATGACAAGAATTATATAAGTTGTTGTTCTAAGAATGATCATGATGCTCTCATGTCCGTATTTTATTTTTATCGACACCTTCATCTCTAAACATGTGGGCATATTTTTCGATTTCGGCTTTTCGCTTGAGGACAAGCGAGGTCTAAGCTTGGGGGAGTTGATACGTCCATTTTGCATCATGCTTTTATATCAATATTTATTGCATTACGGGTTGTTATTACACATTATGTCACAACACTTATGCCTATTCTCTCTTACTTTACAAGTTTTACATAAAGAGGGAGAATGCCGGTAGCTGGGATTTTGGCTGGAAAAGGAGCAAATATTAGAGACCTATTCTGCACAGCTCCAAAAGTCCTGAAACTTCACAGATGATGTTTTCCAAATATATAAAAAACATTGAGCGCAAGAACTTCACCAGGGGGCCACACCCTGCCCACGAGGGTGGGTGGGCGCCCCCTACCTCGTGGGCCCCCTAGTGGCCCTCCGGTGACCATCTTTTGCTATATGGACTCTTTCGATGGGAAAATAATCATAAGCCATCTTCTCGGACAAAACTCCGCCGCCACGAGGCGGAACCTTGGCGGAGCCAATCTAGGGTTCTAGCGGGGCTGTTCTGCCGGGGAAACTTCCCTCCCGGAGGGGGAAATCATCACCATCGTCATCACCAACGCTCCTCTCATTGGGAGAGGGCAATATCCATCAACATCTTCATCAGCACCATCTCATCTCAAAACACTAGTTCATCTCTTGTATCCAATTCTTGTCTCCAAGTCCGGGATTGGTGCTAGTAGGTTGCTAGTAGTGTTAATTACTCCTTGTAGTTGATGCTAGTTGGTTTAATTGGTGGAAGATCATATGTTCAGATCCTATATGCACATTAATACCCCTCTGATTATGAACATGTTTATGCTTTGTGAGTAGTTACTTTTGTTCCTGAGGACATGGGAGAAGTCTTGTTATTAGTAGTCATGTGAATTTGGTATTCGTTCGATATTTTGATGAGATGTATGTTGTCTCTCCTCTAGTGGTGTTATGTGAACGTCGACTACATGACACTTCACCATTAATTGGGCCTAGAGGAAGGCATTGGGAAGTAATAAGTAGATGATGGGTTGCTAGAGTGACAGAAGCTTAAACCCTAGTTTATGCGTTGCTTCGCAAGGGGCTGATTTGGATCCGTATGTTTCATGCTATGGTTAGGTTTACCTTAATACTTTTGGTGTATTTGCGGATGCTTGCAATAGAGGTTAATCATAAGTGGGATGCTTGTCCAAGTAAGGGCAGCACCCAAGCACCGGTCCACCCACATACCAAATTATCAAAGTACCGAACGCGAATCATATGAGCGTGATGAAAACTAGCTTGACGATATTCCCATGTGTCATCGGGAGCGCTTTACATCATATAAGAGTTTGTCCAGGCTTGTCCTTTGCTACAAAAGGATTGGGCCACCTTGATGCACCTTATTTACTTTTGTTACTTGTTGCTCGTTACAAATTATCTTATCACAAAACTATCTGTTACCACTTATTTCAGTACTTGCAGAGAATACCTTGCTGGAAACCGCTTATCATATCCTTCTGCTCCTCGTTTGGTTCGACACTCTTACTTATAGAAAGGACTATGATAGATCCCCTATACTTGTGGGTCATCATGTGTATCGGTCTAAAACCCGAGATGCACCTGAAGGATGACATAGGACCGCTGATCCCAGTAGCCCCTGAGACTCAGGTTGATTCGCAAAATCGGCCTGAGGATCAACTCCTAGCTCGGCAGAATACTTTGGGACACAAAAAGCGGTGTGCAAAGTCCTCGAGAATCAGGTTGGGTGCGGCCTACCAACCTGAGGATCATAATCTCGTCGAAAACTATATTGCACTTAAATTTTCTGCATTGGATTGCCAATGTAGTAGCCCCCCGGGAATTGGGTTGGGCAACATGGCCGACCCTAGGATTGTACCTCCTCGGGAACTAGTTCAACTGTCATGTATGTTTTGACAATACCGAGGTGGGGTTCGGCAGAAAAGATGCCGAACTGTAGTTTTAGAAAAGAGTTTCACGCCGAACACCTCAACCAAGAGAATGTCCTGCTTCCTGAAAGGAAAACATAAAATAGGTGAAAATATGTTATAAGCTCAAAGGCCAAAAACATGCATAAAAAACTTTAAGTCTAGATTGAATCAAGTTGTTTTTGGTGCCAATATGAAATTGGTCTTAAAATTGTACTTTCGTCGTGCTTTGACATGGTACATCTAATCTCTAGACTTCAAATGGGTCAGCCCTCGGCTTCAACCTCCCTATCCCGAAGGCGGAGTGTTTCTCAGGCTAGTTTAGCAAACTAAACGCGAGCGGCTTTAGAGAGAAACCAGGCTACCCGGCTATTGATCATACACCTGAGTCAAGAAAGGAGTGGTAAAAAAAGACTGTGCAGCGACTAATAAAAACGACTCAATCTAATTTAAGAGCCCCCAAGTGACTTGGGCAAAAGAATTTTATCTATAATGAGTGTATGTACCGAAGTACTTATATCATATCTGTGTTCATCCGAACTTTAAACGCGTATTAACCGACCGTCGGCTTCTCCCTCTTAGGTCAAGGGACGAAAAGTGTTATGTACTCCACCTATCGAGAATATCGACGGTGTTTCCGATAACCAGGCAATCAGGCCATAAGGCTGTAATAGACAAAGCGCGCTCAGGGAACTTATGCTATATTACTGACGAAGTGTAAGAAGCATCTTCGAAGAAAATAGTACCTCCACCGATACCTTTCTTCGGTTGCTCATTGTTACTATGAGACTTGTGCAATAGATTTTTTGTATTCATGAGTTCCATTGTGTGCCGACCATGATTGAAAACAATAAGAGCGCTAGCTTTCGGCTTCACCCAGTCTGAGGTCTGAACTCGGATGACCCGATCGTGACAATTGCAGAGGTGCTCCCTTTACTCCCTAGCCGAACAATCGGAAACGTAGGGGTAAACACAGGAACAAGGCAACCCAGCTTGCGGAACACTTAAGTCAACATGGTGCATATTGTGGCGTAATACACGAACAAGGAACGAAGCCATACAAGTATAATCATATGCAAGAGGAAATGCTTCATAAAGGAAGCCCCCAAGTAAACGGGGTATTTGAATTTGTGTGTCACAAACAAAGTTTTGACAAAAAAGTTTTACAAAAAAACTTTTTACCTAAAAAAGTATAATGCTTGGTCGAACCGAACGAAATTTAGAACTGAAAGTTGTTGAGCATGAAAGTGAATTAGCTAGTTAGTGTTCTCGGTGTTGATGACGCGGTCCGAGCTTGATGCGGGACAAGGTCCCAGTGCCCATGCTAGTCCCGAGGTGGCCGAGCGAAGAGTTCGCCGCTCCGAAGTGACAACACAACATCGTTGATGTGACGAGGTGGAGCCCCCAGCCCTGCTAACATGACGAAGCAGGTCAACGTATCAGGCATCAGCTTAATGTTGGCACGAGCAGTGCACCAAAGTGACGACACAATTCGGTCGAGAAAAGTGGGATGACAACGTCGGCACACCAAGGTGACCATATATCGTAGTCAAAATCGATTTCCTGCACAAACAAAACAGTGCAAGCAAGAAACAACAATAATTGAAAGGAAGAAAATATAGTGCATAATTAATGTATGCGAAGCGAATAATCAGGTAAGCTTGGCCCGGGCCTAATGGCCCAAAAGTATAGGGGATCTATCGTAGTCCTTTCGATAAGTAAGAGTGTCGAACCCAATGAGGAGCAGAAGGAAATGATAAGCGGTTTCCAGCAAGGTATTCTCTGCAAGTACTGAAATAAGTGGTAACAGATAGTTTTGTGATAGGATAATTTGTAACGAGAAACAAGTAACAAAAGTAAATAAGGTGCAGCAAGGTGGTCCAATCCTTTTTGTAGCAAAGGACAAGCCTGGACAAACTCTTATATAGAGAAAAGCGCTCCCGAGGACACATGGGAATATCATCAAGCTAGTTTTCATCACGCTCATATGATTCGCGTTCGGTACTTTGATAATTTTGTACGTGGGTGGACCGGTGCTTGGGTACTGTCCTTACTTGGGCAAGCATCCCACTTATGATTAACCTCTATTGCAAGCATCCGCAACTACAACAAAAGTATTAAGGTAAACCTAACCATAGCATGAAACATATGGATCCAAATTAGCCCCTTACGAAGCAACGCATAAACTAGGGTTTAAGCTTCTGTCACTCTAGCAACCCATCATCTACTTATTACTTCCCAATGCCTTCCTCTAGGCCCAAATAATGGTGAAGTGTCATGTAGTCGATGTTCACATAACACCACTAGAGGAGAGACAACATACATCTCATCAAAATATCGAACGAATACCAAATTCACATGACTACTAATAGCAAGACTTCTCCCATGTCCTTAGGAACAACCGTAACTACTCACAAAGCATAAACATGTTGATAATCAGAGGGGTATTAATATGCATATAGGATCTGAACATATAATCTTCCACCAATTAAACCAACTAGCATCAACTACAAGGAGTAATTAACACTACTAGCAACCTACTAGCACCATTCCCGGACTTGGAGACAAGAATTGGATACAAGAGATGAACTAGGGTTTTGAGAGGAGATGGTGCTAATGAAGATGTTGATGGAGATTGCCCTCTCCCAATGAGGGGAGCATTGGTGATGACGATGGAGATGATTTCCCCCTCCCGGAGGGAAGTTTCCCCGGTAGAACAGCTCCGCCAGAGCCCTAGATTGGTTCCGCCAAGGTTCCGCCTCGTGGAGGCGGAGTTTCGTCCGAGAAGATGGATTCTTATTTTTTTTCCATCGAAAGACTTCATATAGCAGAAGATGGCCACCGGAGGGCCACCAGGGGGCCCACGAGGTAGGGGGCGCGCCCAGGGGGGTAGGGCGCGCCCCCCACCCTCGTGGGCAGGGTGTGGCCTCCCTGGTGAATCTCTTCCGCTGGGTATTTTTTATATATTCTGAAAACATCTTTCGTGAAGTTTCAGAACTTTTGGAGTTGTGCAGAATAGGTCTCTAATATTTGCTCCTTTTCCAGCCCAGAATCCCAGCTGTCGGCATTCTCCCTCTTCATGTAAACCTTGTAAAATAAGAGAGAATAGGCATAAGTATTGTGACATAATGTGTAATAACAGCCCATAATGCAATAAATATCGATATATAAGCATGATGCAAAATGGACGTATCAACTCCCCCAAGCTTAGACCTCGCTTGTCCTCAAGCGAAAAGCCGAAATCGAAAAATATGTCCACATGTTTAGAGATAGTGGTGTCGATAAAAATAAAATACGGACATGAGGGCATCATGATCATTCTTAGAACAACAACTTATATAATTTTCGTCCTATGATTTCTTATGCTAGAGTAATAATTCAATCACAATTTCAAGTATGAATCGTAAACTTCATTGAAAACTAACAAACTATAATCTCAGTCATTAGAGCAATTGCAATTTATCATAACATAGGAAAGAGTCAATGTATAAGAGCTTTTCAGCAAGTCCACATACTCAACTATCATATAGTCTTTCATAATTGCTGACGGTCACGCAATACTTATGGGTATGGAGTTTTAATCGGACACAGAGAAAGATAGGGGCTTATAGTTTTGCCTCCCAACGTTTTACCTCAAGGGTAATGTCAACAATAATAGTTCATGAAAACTCACATCCAATTAGCCATATATACCAGGATCTTTCCAACATACTGTGCTTGCCAAAAGATAAAATGTAAAAAAGAAGGGTGAAGATCACCATGACTCTTATGCAATGTGGGGGATAAAAGTAAAAGATAAGCCCTTCGCAGAGAGAAGCAGAGGTTGTCATGCGCTTTTGTAGTTGGATGCACAAAATCTTAATGCGAAAGAACGTCACTTTGTATTGCCACTTGTGATATGGACCTTTATTATGCAGTCTGTCGCTTTTATTTCTTCCGTATCACACGATCATATAAAGCTTATTTCTCCCACACTAATAAGTCATACATATTTAGAGAGCATTTTTTATTGCTTGCACCGATGACAACTTACTTGGAGGATCTTACTCAATCCATAGGTAGGTATGATGGACTCTCATGGCAAGACTGGTTTAAGGGTATTTGGAATCACAAGTAGTATCTCTACTTGGTGCGATGAATTTGGCTAGCATGAGGGAGAAAGGCAAGATCAACCATGTTGGATGATCCATGAAAATATAATTTATCTCAGATGTAAGAAAACATAACCCATTACGTTGTCTTCCTTGTCCAATGTCAACTCTTTAGTATGTCATATTTTAATGAGTGCTCACAATCATAAAAGATGTCCAAGATAGTATATTTATATGTGAAGACCTCTCTTTCTTTATTATTTCCTATTAATTGGAATGATTGCCAAAACTATGTTTGTCAACTCTCAACAACTTTTATTCATCATACTTTTTCTATGTGAGCTCATTACTCTCCATAAGATTCACATGATCTCTTTGTTTCTTTTTATTTCTTTCTCTTTTCTTTTATTCCCTTAGGATCATGGTAAAATAATCAAGCCCTTGACTCAACACTAATCTTTATTATATAGCTCACGAACTCGATTACATAGAAGGATTATAAAGCAAAACTCACGACTAGATCATACTAAGAACTTTTATTCTACTAGATCAAGATATTACCAAAAGGATCGAACTAAGGAAAACGGTAAAGATAAAAGTGATGGTGATACGATACCGGGGCACTCCCCCAAGCTTGGCAGTTGCCAAGGGGAGTGCCCATACCCATGTGATTATGTATTCTTTGTTGGTGAAGAAGGTGGAGTTGTTGATGATGGATAGTAGCACATCGAGCGTAGGAGGTCTTCTAACTTGCGGATAATGCCTTTGAGTGCGATGATATGCTCCTTCAACAAAATATTTTCACGTGTGAGATACTTATTTTGTATATGAGCTAACTCGATCATCTTGAAAGCTTCAATCTCAGTTGGGGTAAGAAGATTGTGATCAAGTTGAAGGATGTCTTCTGTTGCCGGAGCTTGGTCCTCCGTGGCCTTCTTGATCCCTTCATCCTTGTTGATCTCCATGGGTTCTTCTCTCTTCAGCTCTATCTTCATTAGCCAAGCATCGTTGCCCTCATTGTTGGAGGAGGAGGCGGACGACATGATGCTTAGCTTCGACAACCCTGGCAGAAAATAGCTCGAAACAAGAACAAGAGATTTTTACGTGATACTGGAGTCAAAACCCCCGGGAGATTTTATAATGAATTTTTACCGACCAAAATACGTGTCGTGTACGAAAACGGAGTCCGGAGAGCACACCAGGTGCCCATGAGGTAGGGGGTGCACCCAGGGGGGTAGGGCGCACCCTCCACCCTCGTGGAGCCCTCGTGTCCTTCCCGGACTGCTTCTTATTTTTCTATTTTTCTAAATATTCCAAAATGGAGAAATATTGCCTTAAAAACTATTTTGGAGTCGGTTTACTTACCGTACCACATACCTATTCCTTTTCGGAGTCTGAAACGTTCCGGAAAGTGTCCCTTATGTATTCCTCCGGGGTTACGGTTTCAATAATATTGGTTTCAACATTTATGGGATTACCTGAGATATAATGTTTGATCCTTTGACCGTTCACCACCTTCGGATTTGTGCCTTCGAAGTTGTTGATTTTTATGGCACCGGAACGGTAGACCTCTTCGATAACGTAAGGGCCTTCCCATTTAGAGAGAAGTTTTCCTGCAAAAAATCTGAAACGAGAGTTTTATAGCAATACATAATCACCTACATTAAACTCACGCTTTTGTATCCTTTTATCATGCCATCTTTTAACCTTTTCTTTAAACTTTGGCATTTTCGTAGGCTTGGGTTCTCCATTCATCAAGTGAGATAATATCAAATAACCTCTTCTCACCGACAAGTTTAAAACATAATTGAGTTCTTTAATAGCCCAATATGCCTTATGTTCTAGTTCGAGAGGTAAGTGACATGCTTTTCCATAAACCATTTTGTACGGAGACATACCCATAGGATTTTTATATGCAGTTCTATAGGCCCATAATGCATCATCAAGTTTCTTGGACCAATTCTTTCTAGATCTATTAGCAGTCTTTTGCAAAATTAATTTGAGCTCTCTATTACTCAATTCTACTTGACCACTAGACTGTGGGTGATAAGGAGATGCAATTCTATGATTAACATCATATTTAGCAAGCATTTTACGGAAAGCACCATGAATAAAATGTGAACCACCATCAGTCATTAAATATCTAGGGACTCCAAATCTTGAAAAAGTAACTTCTTTAAGCATTTTAATAGAGGTGTTATGATCAACACTACTAGTTGGAATAGCTTCTACTCACTTAGTAACGTAATCAACAGCAACTAAAACATGTGTATATCCATTAGAGGAAGGAAAGGGTCCCATATAGTCAAAGCCCCAAACATCAAATGGTTCAATAACGAGTGAATAGTTCATAGGCATTTCTTGACGTCTACTAATATTACCAATTCTTTGACATTCAACACAAGATAAGACAAACTTACGGGCATCCTTGAAGAGAGTAGGCCAATAAAAACCAGATTGCAATACCTTATGTGCAGTTCTATCTCCAGCATGGTGTCCTCCATAAGCTTCGGAGTGACACTTGCGTAGGATCTGTTCCTATTCATGCTGAGGTACATAACGTTTCTGTTCATGCTCAGGTGTCCTCCATCATCTACTTATTACTTCCCAATGCCTTCCTCTAGGCCCAAATAATGATGAAGTGTCATGTAGTCGACGTTCACATAACACCACTAGAGGAGAGACAACATACATCTCATCAAAATATCGAACGAATACCAAATTCACATGACTACTAATAGCAAGACTTCTCTCATGTTCTCAGGAACAACCGTAACTACTCACAAAGCATAAACATGTTCATAATCAGAGGGGTATTAATATGCATATAGGATCTGAACATATAATCTTCCACCAATTAAACCAACTAGCATCAACTACAAGGAGTAATTAACACTACTAGCAACCTACTAGCACCAATCCCGGACTTGGAGACAAGAATTGGATACAAGAGATGAACTAGGGTTTTGAGAGGAGATGGTGCTGATGAAGATGTTGATGGAGATTTCCCTCTCCCGATGAGAGGAGCGTTGGTGATGACGATGGTGATAATTTCCCCCTCCTGGAGGGAAGTTTCCCCGGTAGAACAGCTCCGCTAGATCCCTAGATTGGTTCCGCCTCGTGGCGGCGGAGTTTCGTCCGAGAAGATGGCTTCTTATTTTTTTTCCGTTGAAAGACTTCATATAGCAGAAGATGGCCACCGGAGGGCCACCAGGGGGCCCACGAGGTAGGGGGCGCGCCCAGGGGGGTAGGCCCCCCCACCTCGTGGGCAGGGTGTGGCCCCCTGGTGAATCTCTTCCACTGGGTATTTTTTATATATTCTAAAAACGTCTTTCATGAAGTTTCAGGACTTTTGGAGCTGTGCAGAATAGGTCTCTAATATTTGCTCCTTTTCCAGCCCAGAATCCCAGCTGCCGGCATTCTCCCTCTTCATGTAAACCTTATAAAATAAGAGAGAATAGGCATAAGTATTGTGACATAATGTGTAATAACAGCCCATAATGCAATAAATATCAATATAAAAGTATGATGCAAAATGGACGTATCAGTGCGCTGAGGCCGGTTCGACGGAGTGGCAATGCAGATATGTTGATGTAGGTCGGCATGTGTGGGGCGAAAACATCGGCCTGGCATCATCCGAACTCATTGCACGTAGGTGTCGGTCGGCGCGGTGGCTGTTGAATGCGTAAGATAGCTTTGTTGCATCAATCCGACCTTGATGAACGTGCAACAACTAGTAGTGCTAATTGCACCAGGGAAGCACATGGAAGAGAGACCATTAATAAAAAGTGTACACGTCCTCCAAACTTCATTAAATAATAAGTAAAGAGAAAGATCAAATCTCCCTGTGACTGAGCTGAGCCGGACTATCATCGGTCTCAGATGCATGTTGAGCCGAACTATCATCGGTCACAGATCCTTGTCGAAGTTGGTTCACGCAGGGACACGCGTTGAGGCGACACCACAATTTGATCGGTGCAGGCAGGACGACGACGTTGTCCCACAGAGTTGACCGCGTGACGCAGTCGAAGTTGATTACCTGCGCACATAGAATAGCGCGAGCCAGTAGCAATCATAATTGAAAAAAATGCATAATTAATTTATGCGGAGTGAATAATATGGTGAAGTAAGTTTGGCCTAGGCGCCAAGGTTGATGTCGACATATGTCAAAAATCCGCGTAACGACGACGATGGCGCGATGCGGTGACCACGCAGTCCGAATTCGCATTGCTGGCCGAATTGCGGTTATAATATCCGCCGAATTGCCAAAAGCTGGCCGAACTGGAATTAGTCCATCATGTCCATCGCAGGCGGTCCGAATCTTTGACCAGTGGCAGAAAATCTACACAGAAAAAATCATGCAAACCGACAGAACAATATCCAGTGCGTATTTAATATATACTGTGCAGGTAACTGGAACGATAGAACCTGATATTCCTGCTCGAGTAGCGAGGCGTTGAAATTCGAGGTGAAAAAGTCTAAACTGATCAGACCAGTACTACCCTGTAATAATAATTGAAAAAAAGGAATTCTGCATAATTAATTGAAGCGAAAAATTTGATAAATATAGCCTGAATGCAGAGGGAGACGTCAATGTGAGTCAGACCGACGCCAAGTATGAGGGTCGGCAAATTTTCTCTGCAAAAATAATTCAACACAAGAAAATAGAAAATATTCTCTGTATAACAATTTTGTGTACCAAACAAATGGTTAGAAAAAATTAAACATGTTTGGCGAACAACGAATGCAGTACATGGTATATACCAAAGCAAATAAAAGAAAACGGTACATACGAAACAAACGCGAACTAGTTCAAAGAAAAGTTTCGCCTTGATTCTTACGTGAAGTAGTGTTTTAGATTACTACAATCCAGCCATGTCTAGGGCACGGGCTCCAAAACTAGTAGTGACTTAGGTTAGTGCTAGTTGTCAATTATGTGAAGGTTTAGTGTTGCTTCAGGTCTATGCATCCTTTTTTTGGAAAGAGTAGGAGAAGACCAGCGGCCGAGCAGGAAATGAATTGGAAAAAGGAAGGGAAACGGATCTCCCTAATGTACGTGTTCCACCACTGTTTGATCGGCTGATGGGTGTTGTTGCCGTGCGTGAGCAGCACTCAGGGTTGCTCCTCGGCTAAGCCGTCGCTTGATGAATTATTGCATGCGATCCGGTCTCTTCAACACCTCCATGGCGCGCGAGAATGACAGTGGAACTCGGACCTAGTGTACTGCTGGTCGCTGAATACTTTTTATATCTTGATTTAACTGCGTACAGTGTATCAAAGGTAACAACCATAATTTTGCAAGAAAGATAGTTTATGCAAAACAAATCTAACTGAAAAAAATATCACCTAATCATCTCATCAATCCGCGGCGATCGCCCAGCAGGCTTTCAATGAAAGCACCAATATCAGTTCAATATTCGGCGTATCTCGTAGTAGGGGTCCTAGGCTAGGCGCCTTGGAGCCATGATAACATGGACACGGGATTTTACCCAGGTTCGGGTTTTCTTAATGGAGGTAAAACCCTACATCCTGCCTTTTATTGTATTCATATGGGGTACAGAGTACATGTGTCTATCACGAGATGGTAATAATGAATATTAGATTGTCTATTGACTAGCCTGGCTTCGGTTTATATATGCGCCGGAGGCCTAGGGTTTTGGAAAGTCCTTGGCTTCGGCGCCAAGTCTTGCAAAAACCTTTTTGTATACGGCATGGGCTGCCCGAAGTGGTCCATGAATGAACCGCGGTGGGGTCCTCGGCCCGATCCAGCTGGTCGGGTAACGACGTGGCGAGTACCCCTAATCCATGACACCGTCACCCACCGTTTTACGTCAAATTCTTAGGAGTTTCTCTTTATCATGTAATAAGCTCGATGAGCACTTTTGTGAGGCTTGTTGCTTAGGCAAGCACATTGATCTTCCCTTTAATGCGTATACTTCAGTTTTCACTTTTCCGTTTCAATTTAACACGGGCTATCTATATTACTTGGTAATCTTAGATGACTATTCTCATTATGTTGGACTTTTCCTTTTCATTGTAAATTCGATACTTTAGCCACACTCACCACCTTTTATTCCTATGTCACCACCCAGTTCGGTCGCTCCATACTCGCACTCTAAACTGATAATGGAAAAGAGTTTGACAATGTCGCTCTTCGCACACTTCTCGCCTCTCATGACGCCATCTTCCGTCTGACTTACCCCTACACTTCATAGCAGAACGGCCGCGCCGAGCGCATTCTCCGCACTCTTAATGACAGCGTTCGCACATTACTCTTTCACTCTAACGTGCCTGCTCGGTTTTGGCCTGATGCTCTCGCCACCGCCACTTTCTTAGTTAACATTAGTCCGTGTCGTTCTCGGTGGAACTACGCCCCTCACCACCTTCTCTTCGGTACACCACCGTCCTATGATGATCTCCGCATTTTTGGGATTCTCTGTTATCCCAGCACTGCGTCCACCATGCCACACAAGCTCGCCCCACGTTCCGTCCCATGCATCTTCCTTGGCTACCCTCGTAACACCAAAGGTTACCGGTGCTATGATCCTGTCACTCATCGTGTGTACACCTCGAGGCACATGTATTTTGTCGAGATGGTGTTCCCTTTTTTTCAGGTTCCTCCGGCTTCAGCCCCTTCGGCCTCGGCCCCCGCGCCCTCTTCCTAGAGCGATGCATGGCGGCAGCCCCCCGAGCCCCCTGGCACGACGCCTTCTGCCGCCACCAGCCGGTTTTTCGACTCCCTCCCCAAAGGTTGAGTCTGACCGGGCCCCTGGATCCCCGTCTCCCTCCTGCGAGGTTGAGCCGGTGGGTACTCCGCCCGCCACCCCGGTGACGGGCTCGACATCCTCCTCACCCGTCGCCCCCTCGGCCGCCGGCTCGGCTGGCACCGCTGCCGCCGCGACCCCTGTCACCACAGCGGGTGTCCCCGCAACCTCCAGCGCGCCTGTCGTGGCCGCGACCCCCGCCGCCGCCACGGTCCCCGGCGCTATCACCGGCCCTGCTGCCCCGCCATTTGGCGTGACTACCCGCGCCCGAGTAGGAGTGCTTCAGCTGAGCATGCGCTACTCCTCCGACGAGTATGTGTGCGCCGCTTCGACGTCGACACCATCACCAGTTCCCACCTCCGCTCGTGCTGCCCTTCGGGATCCCCATTGGCTAGCTGCGATGCAGGAGGAGTTCGACGCCTACAACGCAACCGCATGCGGCAGCTTGTTCCGCAACCCCTCGTGCCAATATCATCACTGGCAAGTGGGTGTTTCATCACAAGACTCACTTGGACGATTCTCTCGAGCGCTACAAGGCTCAGTGGGTGGTTCGTGGATTTCAGCAGCGCGCGGGCGTGGACTTCACTGACACCTTCGTCCCGGTTGTTAAACCGGGCACGATCCGCGCCATGCTCCAGTTGGTGGTCTCGCGTGCGTGGCCTGTGCACCAGTTGGATGTCTCCAACGCCTTCTTGCACGACCATCTTGCCGAGCAGGTGTACTGTGAGCAGCCCACTGGCTTCGTCGACGTCGAGCACCCATATTTTGTGTGCTTGCTCTCCCGTTCTCTTTACGGGTTGAAGCAGGCCCCTCGGCTTTGGTACCAACGTATCGCCGCCTTCCTGTAGTCTCTGGGATTTCGGTCCACTCGCTCCGATGCCTCACTCTTCGTGTATCATTAGGGAGCTAACACTGCATATCTTCTGCTCTACATTGACGACATCATCCTCACGGCGTCCACCCCCGATCTCCTTCAGCGGCTGACTGCTCGTCTTCGTGTGAGTTTGCCCTCAAGGACTTGGGGCCCCTGCACTACTTCCTCGGCATCGAGGTGGTCCACCGGACCGAGGGCTTCTTTCTGCACCAGCAGAAGTACGCCCACGAGCTCCTGGAGCATGTCGGTATGCTTAACTGCAAGCCGGCGCCCACCCCCGTCGACACGACGGCGAAGGTCTCTGCTCTGGAGGGGTCTCTCGCGTCCGATGAAGCGTTTTATCGCTCCATTGTTGGTGCTTTACAGTACCCGACGCTGACCCGACCCGACCTGCAATACACTGTTCAGCAGGTGTGCCTCCAAATGCACACTCCGCGTGACTCCCGCTGGACCTTGGTGAAGCGTATTCTCCGTTATATACGCGACACCATGTCTTTGGGACTCACCCTGACGGCCTCTGCCTCCACCGACCTCGTGGCCTACTCGGATGCCGACTGGGCTGGCTGCCCCGACACTCGACACTCCACGCCAGGCTACTGCGTCTACCTTGGGCCCTCGTTGATCTCTTGGTCATCGAAGCGGCAACCCACGGTTTCCCGCTCCAGCACCGAGGCAGAGTATCGTGCCGTGGCTAATGCTGTGGCCGAGTGCTCTTGGCTCCGTCAGCTGCTCCAGGAGTTGCTTTGTGATGTTCATAAGGCCACTCTTGTCTACTGTGATAACGTCAGCGCGGTCTACCTTTCCGCCAAACCGGTGCACCATCGACGTACGAAGAATATTGAGCTCCATATTCACTTCGTGCGCGAGCAGGTTGCCCTTGGCCGTGTCCGGGTTGTTCATGTGCCGACGTCGCAACAGTTTGCTGATGTGATGACTAAGGGATTGCCTACTTCTGTCTTCGAGGAGTTTCGGTCCAGTCTCTGTGTCTCTGGCGACGCTTCAACTGCGGCGGGGGGGGGGGGTGTTGAGTTGTGCTTTGTGTTGCATGTATATTGGAGTTGTGGCCCACCTCCTAGTCTTGTATAGTTGAGGTAGAGGCCTTCCCTTATAATTATATATACGTGCACCGGCACCCCATCAATACAACGTCTATTGTATTGTAAACTTTCCCGTCTACACAGTGTATTAGTATGAACAGTGTTGACGTATAATGTGCTGCCTAGTCACTTCCATCAGATCGGTCTTTTGGTTGCATTGACTAGAGCATGCACTTCTACATGGTATCAGAGCCGAGAGGTCTTGAGTTCAAGACCCTGCTGGCGCAATTAAATTGCAGCCCACTTTCGGTCCACGTTTAGCCTGAGGGAGCCACACCTGAGGGGGAGCGTTGATGTATGATGTGCTGCCTAGTCTCTTCCATCAGATTGGTTTTTTGGTTGCATTATCTAGAGCATGCACTTCTACACGAATGTATTCGCGTACAAACTGGTTTGAAGCATGCAAGTAGGTGGATCCATTTTCAAGGAGCTAGCTCACGTAGACGCCTGCTAGTTTGATCGACCTGTAGTTCTGTACCGACAGAATTTGACGAAACACGCACACTCTACACACGTTAAGGGGCGTATGGAGCAAGGCCGATGATTGGGAGCACGCCCGAGGGCACGGCCTCCGACCGGCTGCTGGAGGTCTCACAACGACGGGAGCATCGCTCGAGGACCTCAGCGTGACATTAACGGGGAAGAAGATGCATATGACTTGTAGGGCCGCTGAGCCAATGAGAGAACCTAGTAATCCCGGTTGGGATTGCCTTTTTCCGGTGTGACAAACGTGTATAGAATCAGCATAGGGTTGATATTGACTGGGATTAAAGAGGTCAGAATACAGATTTCAGAGATTTAGATGTGGAGGTTTGATTCCGACGAGCTCTACAAATTCAAGGTTTAAAATAGATTTCACTAAATGGGCGTGAGGACTGAGAAATGGACGAAGGGTATTTACGAACAAGGATGCCCCAGATGGCGGATGCTCCGATAACTTTATATAGTAGTACTCCCTCCTTCCCAAAATATAAGGCGTGGTTTGACTTTTCTGGTCTTTGTTGCACAATTTTGACTATGATTTTCATGTATTCTATGTCTATGAAATTAGGATACATACATATGAAATAAAATTGTTTTGCATGACAAATACGACAATGCCATTTATACATATTCAATCCATATACTTTGATATATATTAGTGGTCAAAGTCGTGCATCAAAGACCATAAAAAGTCAACCGCGCCTTATATTTTAGGAAAGAGGGAGTAATATATATTGTGGTGACGGTTGAGCTAGGATGCGTCTGGGTCCAGCACTAGCGTGCTGTGGGCACCGTTCGTGTGCTCAAAAGCCTCTTGCAAGCAAAGCTTTTGGTTCTTGGATACAACGACATGCATGCGGGCGGCCCGAGCCGGTGGTTTCGTTAGTGGCTGTATGGGCGCGATGGTCCGTGGCCACTCCTCTTGGGTTGGAGCTTCAGTGCGCTCCACTCTGGAAAACCAAAACGAAACAAAACGACCAAGTGAAACCTACGACCAGCCAAGAGCAACGTTGCTGCCAGATGATACGATGGGCGCCGCGCTGAGCACGTCGGCCGGCCATGACAAAGATAGTTGGTGTGACGCTGCCCGAATGCCCTTTTTTGATGGGGTTCCTACGTACTACATTCTCGCCGCTTTAAGCTTGTGGCCCATATCGTCGGCCACCGGTCGGCCGGGTTCGACGCCGACCACAAGCTGAAACTGCCATGTAAACGGCAAACAGAAAGCGGCGACCGAGTTGCCATCGTTCCGTTGGCGTGCAGCAGTTAGACGGTATTTAGTTACGTCATGCCGCTCCTTTGAATTATCTATATCGTTTGTTTTGAAACTTTGAATTTTGGAAACTGCTTCAAAACAGGCGGATGCAAACAGCCGCATCGCCAGCCCCCTTTTCCTTGTGACGCGTGGCCTATAGGGCCCACCCACATGCACCCTCTCCTTCCTTACCTCCTCCTCCGTGCCATCTCCTAATCCCCTTCCCCGTGCTTCTCTCTTTCCTAATCCCTTTTCTGCTCCCGCAAAACACACCAGATGCGGTTCGCTGCGGTGCGGGGGACGCCATGCTGCAACGGCCGGCGACATGGTACGAGGGCGCCGCCGTGCGTTCAGCCAATGTTGTACGGACCGACAGCCGGCAACATGCTGCGGGGCGGTGCTACGACGGCGACGACGTACTGCGAGGCGGTGCTTCGACAGCGATGGCGTGCTGGGAGGCGGTGCTGCGACGAGCCAATGAACGGCGACGTGCTACGACGCGGTGCTGCGATGGTGACGTCGTGCTGCGAGGCGGGGCTTCGACGGCGTCATCGTGCTTCGAGCCGATGCTGCAATGACCGGAGTGGTGCCGCGACGGCGCCGCCGTGCTGCGAGGCGATGCTCCGACGACGTCGCTGTGCTGCGGGGTGGTGCTACGACCACCAGCGATGTGCTGCGAGGCAGTGCTACAAACCATGCAGCGACACTCTGACACGCTCCGATGGAGCTCCGATCTGGTGCCTGATGATGTCTTGCTGTCTGAATGTGGCATGTCACAGCCGGTGTTTGCTTTGAACAAACACACCTAGCAGAAAAAGAGTGACTATTGTGTGCATCCAACGACTTTAGGCGGATGTTTTTCCGCTGGATGCATCCGGATGGCGCCTAGCAGCCCCCACTTGAATTATCTATATCTATCTTACTTTGTTTCAGGAACATTTATATCTTTTTTTTGAGAGGTAGGAACATCTATATCTATCTCACGTGCTCAGCCGGGCCATGCTTTGAGCTTTCGGAATGGGCTGGGCCACCTTCTCGTCACGCAGGAGACGACGCTCCGGCCTTTAGAGCATCTGCAGCAAATCCGATATCTTTGCCTGAAAAAAAAGCAAACCCGATATCTCGAACGTCCGCCGGTTATGTCTTAAATTAGCTACCCCTAAATTTATACAAAGCATGCAAAATAAATGCTACGTACTACATACTATATGTACTATCCTAACTAATTTTCGTCGTCGGAGATGTCCATAATGTCAGTGCCGGATGGACGGACATGTAGGAGGGCTCCGGCTCATCCTCCTTCTGCTCCACATCATCCATGTAGGCGAGCATCTCCTTCTCCTCCGCGGCGTGTTGCGCCTTCATCTCCTGCCAGCGGCGGCGTCTAGCCTCCACATCCAACTCCGAGCAAAGGGAATCAAGGATGGCCTGCTGCTCCGCGTGCAGATCCGCGTCCACGGTGTCCCCCACATTCTCCTCCAGCTACTCATCCGGATCCACTGCATCCGGAGGTAGCCCTGCGGTGATCTAGGCTTCACGCTTTGTCCGGATCTGCTCAGGGAGTTGTAGCCGGCGCTCCAGCGTTAGAAATAGGTAGCCCCTTATCCACTGGCATGGGGACATGGCTACTAGTTGTGGCGGACGGGCGGAGGAAAATATGAAGGGGTAGGGTTTCAGTGTCGGCGGCCAGCTTACATAATCAGGCTAGGCACTACGGGGCCGGCCGGAGCGGCGTCAAGTGGCGACATCAGTCCAACGGAGGAGACGAGCTTCGGACCGCCTGATTTCTAGGGTGATTCCGCGTGGGACCCCGTCGTTAGTCCGGTGTGGCTGACGCGCCCGGGCGCCCCATATCCGACTCATATTTGGGCTCCATATAAGGGGTGCCGGTCATCCCGGGCGTTTGTGGTCCGTTTGAGACGCCTGTCTGGGTCAAAATTTTATGACAGATTAGTGATCGGGAGGCCCACCCGAAGGTTTGAGTTGGGTTTAGGACACCCGGCTGTAGATGATCTTAGGTGCGGCCTAGTAGGCCATTTTGTAGGAAAGTTACATAAGTTCCAGCACGAGCCAATTCAGTCCAGTTTGATGAGGGTGAGTCAAGGTTCATCGTAGGAGGTTCTATATGAAATCACTAATTGAGGAGTACTTCTTTCAAAGTTTACTTTCATCTCTCTAGGCTGTGACAAATGATGCGCTGCATATACTTCATTTGTCGCAACTTGAGTTTTCTTTTTTTTGGAGATCCGTTTATTCAAAACATTTTATTTGTTAAACCATGAGTACACATTTTGACCCGTTTTTGTTGTATTCCTCGCATCGAAATCTTTAAAACTAGATCCCATGTTGATAGGTTTTAATAAACTTTTATTTCACGAAAAAACTATACTAGGAGCATGTATTTTCCCTTTTCGAAAGCCGTTTCCGAGAGGTACGGTCGTGTCTCTCGTGGAAGAAAATTCGTGCCTCTCATAAAAGCCAAACCGTGCCCTCTCCGGAACAAAAGAAAAAAGAAAAACACGTTATCTTTCGTTTTCGAGATGCATGACCGTGCCTCTCGTGAAAGCAAAACCATGTCTTTCATGAAAGCAAAAGAAAACATGTTTTTTCCCTTTTTGAAAGGCACACTCGCAAAATAAAAAAAACACGTTTTTTACGCAAAAATAATAAAAAAATGGTCCAAACATTAAGAAAGACCGGTGGAAAATCAAAAAGCCAAAAAAAATCAAAAATGCGTGCGAAGAAATAAAAAACAAAATTCAGAGAAAGCGTCAAGAGCGCCACACGTGACGACGGCTAAGAGTAGGCCAACCCCCTCCCCCCAGTGACCCTTGGAAAGGCTCCCGATCGAGCGCTCCTCAGTTAGTTGGTCCCGGTTCTGTAGGGCGCCTTAGGCGCTGGTTAAGCTCCTTGGCGCCCATGCGCACCTGGTCGTGGGCCGCCCAAGAAGCGCTCGACTGGTTTCCTGGTAGCTCAACCGCGTTGATCGTTCGCGGTTGACCACCTGTTTGACTTTTGGAAAGAAAAAACTGAATTCAAAATGTTCATTGATTTTGAAAAATAATCATAGGCTTCATAGAAGTTTAGGAATTTAATAAAATCATTGATTTTTTAGAAAACTTTATCAAATTTGAAAATTTTCATTGAATTTAGAAAAAGTTCATCAAATTTAGAAAAAGTTCATTAAGCTTGAAAATAATCATCGATTAGAAATAGAAAATCCAGATGGGTACGCACAAAAAAACTGACAAAAAAGACAATAGGCGCCGTTCATTGTGGCATTTCCTATTCGACGCTTCCACGCGTATTCTGAGTTGAACCGGCAATGTCCTGGGTCATGTACACTGCACTAACCACCCCAACCACCTCACTTGATGCAATTAGTTACATCTTTTCCCTTCTTTTCTTTTTTCTTTTTCTTTTTCTTGTTTCCTTTTTTCTCTTTTTGGAACGGTTTTGTTCATTTTTTCTTTTTCTTTTTTCATATTTTTTCCTTTTCTACTTCGTTTTCTTTTTCTTTTTCTAGATGCTCAAACGTTTTTAAATTTTGTGAACTCGTATACAAAACCAATGTTTTTTCAAATTCGTAAACCTTTTAAAAAATTGCTGATTTATTTGTCAAAATTGAAGTTTTTTTCTAAATCAATGAGTTTTAAAAATCTATGAACTTTTTTCAAATTCAATGAGATTTTCCAATAATTCGTGGTTTTTTATTAATGTAATAGTTTTTTCATATTCATGAACTTTTCAAAACCCTCAAACATTTTAATGAATCCATGAACTTTTCTTTATTTCACGAACATATTCAAAATCCTAAAAAACTGGAGGCGGGTCTTTTTCCTGAACCAGCAGCATAACACAACCAGGGAAAAAAAATGTGAGCCAGGCGAGTTAATCTAGTGAACGAATATGTTTTTTTTAGCGAGCGAGGAGGGAACTATACTTAATGGGCCGCGCGCACCCGATCTCATAACCGGCCGTGAAGGTCCCGTTCACTGTGGTGGGTTCATCCGAAAGAACTTTCGTTCCTCTTCTTTCTGCCAGAGTTTTCCATTTTACAACTTTGAAAGATCTGAAACAGGATTAATTTTATGAAAATAAACATCACGTTAATTACTTACTTTAAGGCAACTGAGTGTGATCTCGCAGATTCACTTCTAAATAGAAGCCACGAGGCAAAAAGAGCAGCTTTTAAGATCCGCAGCTGAAGTGCCACTGCCAACTAACAAAACATCATAATTCATGCATATTTTTTAGAGAAAAACAATTCATTCATTAAATACACAACAATACATGACGTTATATAAATCGACCGGTCTATGGATCATCATATTACATCACTACTCCAGTGACTCCTACTACAAACTTCACATGCATACAGATTTTGCTTCATATTTGTACCGACTGATCACCCGATATATAATGGTCGGCCTACCAGCAGCTTGAAGAGTATGATCGATCTACTCCTCGTTGTCGTTGATCTCCACCTGCACCTTCTTCTTCCTCCCCTCGCCAGCGATTTCTGGCTTCCTGCGGTATTCCTCCTCGTAGCGCTTGGCGAGGTGGCGGAGATTCGGGACCTTGTAGTTCTGGGCCGCGTACACGCCGATGGCCGTGCCGAGGAGGAAGGGGAACAGCCGAAAGCAAACCATGGCAGCTAGAGCAGAGTAACCTACTTCGAAATGTACAGCTGTTCTTTTGATCAGCTAGTTGTGGTTTAAGCTATGGTTTGGAGTGAGCTTGAGATACTGCAGAACATATGGTGGCTTGCATCTTTATTTATATGTGTGAAATGATTTGGCTTGTCAAATTCAGTTGGAGTGTTTCTTGCACAAGGGTCCAAGAAAGGAATAATCTGAAGGCATGTGACATATGTTAGTACGACTATATAATCTGGAGTAGTAGCTAGCTAGGAATATTAGAATTTCTCTTCTCAGCTTGGAGGGCCGACAGGATAAGCAAGCAAGTTGTGGTTACTTGACATGGTTTGCGATCAACTTCTTCCCCAAGGCGAAAGGTCAAAGTTGGTGCGCGCACATCAGCACATTATCTAGTCTTTTCTTTTAGAAACACCAGCAACTTTATTCGTACGCATAACAGTTACACGTACGCTGATTTAGACTTAAGATCCAAAAAATAGAAAATAACTCGTATGACTAAGAATTATAATAAAATCTCTTGTAAACATCTTTTTCGCGGTATCAATGTCTGCTCGAAGGAATACTCCAAAAGCTTTGAAAAGAGGCTGCAATTGGACTTGAGTAACGAGGTTCTCACTTTTTCACTCGTGTGAACATTATCAATAATGATTTTTGAAAGCGTCCTGAGTCGCCCATCTAAGATGGAAAGCCTTGATCCATGAACATACTTGGCCTGTGAATGATCGCCTAGAAGTGCATGCCGTCGAATCACTATATCTTCATCATGGTGTTGATGAAAGATTTGACCTTCACAAAGAATCAAACTAACAAAAAAAACTTGACACAACAATATAAACTCATCAGATCCAAAAAATCGGATATGCGAGGACAGAAAACTCTCTAACCTCATGGCACGGCCAAAAGAACGAGAGAATTTATTCTCACAAGACTATAATGATCACTAGACGTTGACGAAGAACCTAAAGATCTTGAAGATCCGAGGCCCCCCACCTCTCAGCGTCAAGATGGTAGCCAAAGGCAAGGGGATCTAAATTTCTCAGACCGTTTTCTTTCTTTGTGTGTTTGTGCCTGGTTGGGGTGGTAAGAAGGGTGGGCCGTGGACTGGAACAAAAATGCCTAGCTCAGAGTTTAAGGAATGCTCGGCAGCTCAGCTCGTTAAACTCGTAGCTCACTCTTAATGAACAGAGTCAAGCATGGATTTCTACTTATTAAACTTAACGAGCTTAATGAGCGAGCTAACGAGTTTTACGAGCAGCTCGTTAAGCTTGCCAATACAATACAATATACTCTCTTCTTCTGAAACTAGTTGTCGCTCAAATGGATGTATCTAGCACTGAATAGATACATTTGAGCGACAACTAATCATGTCAGAGCTTTTTGCTCGTTAAGCTTAACGAGCCGAGCCTTAAAGAGACGAGTAACTCGTTAATCCACCCCTAGGTGGGCCAGCGACGTCGAGTAGGCCAACCCAACTATAAACTAGCTGCAAAAACTGAGCTTGAAAAAAAATCCATGTTTGTGCCTCTGTTTCCCTTATTAGACAACTAGATGATACCCACGCGTTGCTGCGGGTATTTGTCTCAGTATACTTCTAAGAGATTTGAATATGTGGAATATAAAAATTTATCTCTAAAATATTATTAAATATAAGTAGAATAATCGAATATAAAAAGATATTTCCTCATGCATGGTTGCATGTGGGGTAGGTCTTTTCCCTTGCATGGTTGCATGCTGAGTGGGTCTTATCCCATCCGTAATTATATGCTGATGTGACATGCTTTTAAGTTGAGATAAACAAGTTAGTGAGATCTATATATAGGATTCAAAGTGCACGCCAATTTATGGAAAACAAGTAAGCACAGATGCATAAGTAACGACATTAAGATTTGTTAACGAGGTTATCAACATGGCTACATGTTGGGGCATGACGACGGGCACTCCTAGTCATGCACTAATAAAAAGCCTGTTAAGGCTGTTAGAGATATATTAGGTATTTAAAGATTGTTTGAGATTAGATATAAATTGTTTCCATCTTATATCTAGGGAGATGTCTTTTCCTACGAGTTTTGTCCTTAATATACACTCGCCTTCGAGGCTCAATACATCGAATGCATTACGTCAATCATCTCCCTCTATCCCTTCTAATTTGGTATCAGCCTAACCGGTCCAAACCCTAGCCACCACCGCCACCGCCGCTTCCGCTCAACACCGCCCCGAGGCGGTCGATATCCATGATCACCACTGGGGTTGCGCCGCCCGTACCTAGGGTTTCCGCTGATCATGTTGACCGGCTGCCCTAGAGAGTCTTTTTTCTGATCCTTTGATCCAGGCTTTCTCTCTCCCGTCGATCATCTTAATCAACGTTTTTGATTTTTTGATTTTTTGATATAAGATCGGTTTGCGTCGCCTGCCACCGCCATCGACCCCGCGCCTCTACACCGACACCGGCGTGACCACCCGGCCTCTTCTCTGATTCGGCAGCGTCGTGCAATGCGGCGACCTATCACCACCGTCGTTCGCGTATCTGTCTGCCCCGTCGCTCTCCGTCGGCCATCGCCGCTCCGCTCCGAACAGGACTGCTGCATCACCTACTATATCCACTGCCTCCGTATGGCCATCTCATGCACATCGTTGTGTTGGCCGCTTGGGCGTCCGTGCTGCGTTGGCTGCTCGGGCTTAACCACTCGGGCGCCGGCGTTGCGTTGCCACTCGGGTGCCTGGCGCTGTACGCGCTCGTCCGCACACCGTTCCCCGCCGGTCATCACCGCCTTGGTCTGCTCGACTACCCTGCTTCACCGCCTGCGACGCCGTCATCCTGACCAAGCAGCGCCCCCACCCTCATGTGCAATCAGATTGATCACCCGTCCACCGGGATCCGCTCCATCCACCCCGCGCGACTGACCTGATTTGTCGGTTGCACGCGCCTCTCCAGGTCCCGTGAAGGTTGTCCCCAAGTACAACGTGCCCCTCCGTCGACCGAGCAATGGGCTGCCGCTGCGTCGCCCCGTCGGGCCACAGCGCCGCCGCCCTGTGGTTCTCCCCGCGGCTGCGCCGACTCGCACGTTGCCGCTGCATCACCCCTTCGGGTCCTAGTGCCGCGACACGCGGCCATTCAGCCACCCAAAGGCCATCCCTGTAGTTGCATCGACCCTCACGCTGCTGATGTGTCGCCCCTCCGGCCCGTAGCGCCGTGCCACGCGTTCCACACTGCCGCCCTGAGGTTTTTCCATCGTCGCCCCGACCCGCGCATTATCATAGCGTTGCCCCTTCGAGGCGTAGCGCCATGGCGCACGGTCCACTCCGCCGTCCCCGCGCGTCGACTTCAGCATGGTACGGGCCGCGCCGCGCCGCCTCCCTAGATGCGGGACCGCCACCGTCTGCGACGGTCTTCGTCACATTGTCGTGTTCCTTGTCTACTTCGAGCATCACCGCCATTCTCCTAACCCAGCCGTTGTGGCCGCCGCTCTTCTTTGGCGCCGCTACCACTCGTTCACCAGAGCCGAGCTGCCCTTCCACCCCCTTCATCTTCATACAGCACCAACTCATTGCCAGTGTCACCCTCGTCTTCCCCGACCACTTCATCTACTCTGACTACCGCGGGCGATATTGGTCTCATGCTGATTGGCGTCACAACCATCGTCGGGTCCTTCTCTGGTAGCCCCCTCGACATGGTGTACAACGCATGTTGGTTCCCGTCTACGCATGCCCGGTGCTGGCAACACCAACGCGTTCCTTCGTCCACGACATCTCGCCGGGGCTGGCAAGCCTGATGTGGCGCCTCGTCAACATCGTCTTCGTCCGTCTACACATGCCCGATGCTAGCAACACCGATGGATGCCTTCGTCCACGATGTGTCGCCGATCTTGGCAAGCCTGGCGTGGCACCTCGTCAACATTGTCTTCATCCATATATGCATGCCCGGTGCTGGCAACATCAATGCGTGCCTTCGTCCACGACGTGTCCCCGGGCTTGGCAAACTCGGTGCGATGCCTCATCAACAACGTCTTCTTCCCGGCGAACCACTAGTTTGACACCACTGTGCCCATGACTAACACTGCGCCTCCTTGCGCCAACGGCTCCACGGCGACTTCCTCGACACCGGCTACCCCGACTCGACAACGACCACGGCGTTCTTCGAACGGCTACCTCGATCACAACTACACCACCCACGCTCTCGGCTACCTCGATAACGACACAAAGGGATATCACCTCAGTTGAGCAACTCGTCGCCTTCCTCTATAGTCCACGCGTCCGTGATGTGACACCATCCGCAACGCCTCCCCTGTCACTACAGAGGGATATCAGCCCGTCGGCTGCTATTCTCATCTCTAACCGTCTGCGACACTCCTATTGTTTGCAACGCTACCCCTATGATTACAGGGGGTGTTAGAGATATATTAGGTATTTAGAGACTGTACGGGATTAGATATGAACTGTTGCCATCTTATCTCTATGAGGGGTCTTGCCCTACAAGTCTTGTACTAAATATATATACTCGCCCTCGAGGCTCAATAATACATCCAACACATTACGCCAATCCTCTCTGTTGGGAAACATTGCATGGAAAACAAAAAATTTCTACGCACATGCAAGATCTATCCATGGAGATGCATAGCAATGAGAGGGGAGAGTGTTTCTACATACCCTCGTAGACCGTAAGTGGAAGCGTTTGTTAACGCGGTTGATGTAGTCCAACTTCTTCGCGCTCCAACCGATCAAGTACCGAACGTATGACACCTCCCCGTTCTGCACACGTTCAGCTCGA
This sequence comes from Triticum urartu, assembly GCF_056163025.1. Lineage (NCBI taxonomy): Eukaryota > Viridiplantae > Streptophyta > Magnoliopsida > Poales > Poaceae > Triticum > Triticum urartu. The sequence continues at coordinate 432,340,440 of NC_141879.1, forward strand.
TGACATCCTCCGCCTTCTTGATCCAGCAAGATGGCGAGGTAGTGGATGAGTTCCGGCAGCACAACGGCATGGTGACGGTGATGGTGAAGTTATCTCCGCAGGGCTTCGCCCAAGCACTACGAAAATATGACCGGGGGTGTAAACGGTGGAGGGGGCGACGCACATGGCTAAGACAATTGTTGTGTTGTGCTAGGCGCCCCTCCCACATATATATAGGTGGGGGTGGAGGGAGCAGTCAGGAGGCGCCCCCAAGTAGGTCGAATCCTACTTGGGGTCTTGATACGTCTCCAACGTATCTATAATTTTTGATTGCTCCATGCTATATTATCTACTGTTTTGGACTATATTGGGCTTTATTTTCCACTTTTATATTATTTTTGGGACTAACCTATTAACCGGAGGCCCAGCCCAGAATTGTTGTTTTTTTTGCCTATTTCAGTGTTTCGGATAAACGAAATATCAAACAGAGTCCAAACAGAATAAAATCTTCGGGAACGTGATTTTCTCACCGAATGTGATCCAGGAGACTTGGACCCTGCTCCAAGGAACAAAAGAGGCGGTCACGAGGGTGGGGGGCGCCCCCCTAGGGCGCGCCCCCTGCCTCGTGGGCCCCTCGTTGCTCCTCCGGCGTACTTCTTCCTCCTATATATACACACGTACCCCCAAACAATCAGAACATGAGCCAAAAACCTAATTCCACCGCCACAACTTTCTGTATCCATGAGATCCCATCTTGGGGCCTGTTCCGGAGCTCCGCCGGAAGAGGGCCGTCATCACGGAGGGCTTCTACATCATCCTAGCCCCTCCGATGAAGTGTGAGTAGTTTACCTCAGACCTTCGGATCCATAGTTAGTAGCTAGATGGCTTCTTCTCTCTCTTTGAATCTCAATACAAAGTTCTCCCCCTCTCTTGTGGAGATCTATTCGATGTAATCTTCCTTTTGCGGTGTGTTTGTTGAGACCGATGAATTGTGGGTTTATGATCAAGTCTATCTATGAATAATATTTGAATCTTCTCTGAATTATTTTATGTATGATTGGTTATCTTTGCAAGTCTCTTCGAATTATCCGTTTGGTTTGGCCAACTAGATTGGTAGTTCTTGCCATGGAAGAAGTGCTTAGCTTTGGGTTCGATCTTGCGGTGTCCTTACCCAGTGACAGAAGGGGCAGCAATGCACGTATTGTATCATTGCCATCGAGGATAACAAGATGGGGTTTATTTCATATTGCATGAATTTATCTCTCTACATCATGTCATGTTGCTTAAGGCGTCACTCTGTTTTTAACTTAATACTCTAGATGCATGCTGGATAGCGGTCGATGAGTGGAGTAATAGTAGTAGATGCAGAATCGTTTCGATCTACTTGTCACGGACGTGATGCCTATATACATGATCATGCCTAGATATTCTCATAACTATGCTCAATTCTGTCAATTGCTCAATAATAATTTGTTCACCCACCGTAGAATACTTATGCTCTTGAGAGAAGCCACTAGTGAAACCTATGGCCCCTGAGTCTATTCTCATCATATCAATCCCCATCACTTTAATCTTGTTTTGCTTTTTTACTTTGCTTTTACTTTTTACTTTGCATCTTTATACCAAAAATACCAAAAATATTATATCTATCAGATCTCACTCTCGTAAGTGACCGTGAAGGGCTTGACAACCCCTAATCGCGTTGGTTGCGAGTAGCTATCGCTTTGTGCAGGTACGAGGGACTTGAGCGTGGGCTCCTACTGGATTGATACCTTGGTCCTCGGAAACTGAGGGAAATACTTACGCTACTCTGCTGCATCATCCCTTCCTCTTCGGGGAAAACCAACGCAAGCTGAAGACGTAGCAAGAAGGATTTCTGGCGCCGTTGCCCGATAGTCTACGCAAAAAGTCAACATACCAAGTACCCATCGCAATCCCTATCTCTTGCATTACATTATTTGCCATTTGCCTCTCGTTTTCCTCTCCCCCCAATTCACACTTGCCGTTTTGTTCGCCCTCTCTCTCTATCCTCCCTCTCTATTTGCCTCTTGTTTGCTCGTGTGCTAGTTCGTTTGCTTGTCGTCATGACTAGTCTCATATCTTCTCCGTTGTCTCCCGAGAGTGAAGTTCTAAATTTTAAACAAAGGGAGGGAGAAAATCTAAAAGATGCTTGGTATAGAATTTGCAATGCTCAAAATAGATCTACCAGGAAGCAATCTACCTTAGTTCTTCTCCGCAATTTTTATGTAGGTTTTAATCCTTGGTATAGATATATCCTCGATACTATTACTGGAGGGAATTTCTTGGGTAGCCATACTTTTGATTCTTATAATGCTATGTTAGATTTATTTGGCTCACCACCTATTTTGGTTAATGGAACCACGTTAACTTTGGAGCATGTTATGCAAAGACTTGAAATTATCGAAAATAAAGTTGCTACTGTTGAATCAATTGAAAATATAGATAAAAAGATCCACAATCAAATTACTCAATATGGGTCTAAGGTAGGAATGACTTTGAAAAATATTAAGGAAAAAGAACCCATAGTTAATGAGAGAATGAACTTAGATTCTACTAGAATTGATAAACTTGAGGGTATCATTAAGAACTTGGGAACCACTTTTTATTCCATAAGGAATACTCCAAGTCCTTCTACTAAAATTGCCAAGCTTATGTATGTCCTAAAAATAAGGGTGAATCATCTAGTAAGGAAACTGCGGATCTTAAATCTATAAGTGTTCATCCCAATCTTTTTACTATCATTAAGGAACCATTTATTACAAATGAATTTTTCGATCTTGTGCCTAAAATTTTAATAATTAATAGAAGGAAAGAAATTCCTAAAGATGATAGATGTCTAATTGAAGAATTGCCTACTAAAGATGGCAATACCTAGATCTATCCTCGCTTTTATGCCTAGCTAGGGGCGTTAAACGATAGCGCTTGTTGGGAGGCAACCCAATTTTATTCCTTGCTTTTTGCTCCTGCTTAGTAATAAATAAATCATTTAGCCTCTGTTTTGGTTGTGTTTTTTGTGTTTAATTAGTGTTTGTGCGAAGTAGAACCGTTGGGAATACTTGGGGAAAGTCTTGCTGAACTTGCTGTAAAAAACAGAAACTTTAGCGCTCACGAGAACTGCTGTCATTTTTATTTGAAGAGTACTATTTAGTTAATTCTTTTTGCAGATGATTAATAGATAAATTACTCACGTCCAGAAATTTATTTTAGAATTTTTGGGGTTCCAGATCTTGCTCTAGCTACAGATTACTACAGACTGTTCTGTTTTTGACAGATTCTATTTTTCGTGTGTTGTTTGCTTATTTTGATGAATCTATGGCTAGTAAAATAGTTTATAATCCATATAGAAGTTGTAATACAGTAGGTTTAACACCATTATAAATAAATAATGAGTTCATTACAGTACCTTGAAGTGGTCTTTTGTTTTCTGTCGCTAACGGAGCTCACGAGTTTTCTATTTTGAGTTTTGTGTTGTGAAGTTTTCAAGTTTTGGGTGAATTCTTTTGATGGATCATGGAACAAGGAGTGGAAAGATCCTAAGCTTGGGGATTCCCATGGCACCCCCAAGATAATCCAAGGACACAAAAAAGTCAAAGCTTGGGGATGCCCTGGAAGGCATCCCCTCTTTCGTCCACTTCCATCGGTAATTTACTTGGAGCTATATTTATTCACCAACATGATATGTGTTTTGTTTGGAGCATCTTGTATTATTTGTGTATTTTTGTCTTAGTATGCCACAATCATACTTGCTTTACAAACCTTTTGAGAGAGCCATACATGAATTAAAATTTGATAGAATACTCTATGTGCTTCACTTATATCTTTTGAGCTAGATAATTTTACTCTATGTGCTTCACTTATATCTTTTGAGCTAAGTAGTTTTGCTCTATGTTCTTCACTTATATCTTTTGAGCGTTATAATTTTTCTCTATGTGCCTCACTTAGATCTTTTAGAGCATGGTGGTGGATTTGTTTTAAAGAAACTATTGATCTCTCATGCTTCACTTAAATTATTTTGAGAGTCTCTTAATAGCATGGTAATTTGCTTAATAATAATATGCTTGGTATTCAAGATTTGTGAAACTTTCTTTTGAGTGTGTTGAATACTAAGAAAAGATTGAAGCATGATAATTGTTTTGAGATATGGAGGTGATAATATTAAAGTCATGCTAGTTGAGTAGTTGTGAATTTAAAGAATACTTGTGTTAAGGTTTGTGATTCCCGTAACATGCACGTATGGTGAACCGTTATGTAACGAAGTCGGAGCATGATTTGTTTATTGATTGTCTTCCATATGAGTGGCGGTCGGGGACGAGCGATGGTCTTTTCCTACCAATCTATCCCCCTAGGAGCATGCGCGTAATACTTTGCTTTGATAACTTCTAGATTTTTGCAATAAGTATATGAGTTCCTTATGACTAATGTTTAGTCCATGGATTATACGCACTCTCACCCTTCCACCTTTGCTAGCCTCTCTAATACCGCGCACTTTTCGCCGGTATCATACGCCTACCATATACCTTCCTCAAAACAGCCACCATACCTACCTATTATGGCATTTCCATAGCCATTCCGAGATATATTGCCATGCAACTTTCCACCATCTAGTTCATCATGACACATTCATCATTGTCATATTGCTTAGCATGATCATGTAGTTGACATAAGTATTTGTGGCAAAGATACCGTTCATAATTTCTTCATACTTGTCACTCTTGATTCATTGCATATCCCGGTACACCGCCGGAGGCATCCATATAGAGTCATACTTTTTTTAGAATCGAGTTGTAATCATTGAGTTGTAAATAAATAAAAGTGTGATGATCATCATTCAATAGAGCATTGTCCCCAAAAAAGGAGAAATGCCAAAGAAAAAAAGAAGGCCCCCCAAAAAAAGAAAATAAATAAAAAAGGGGCAATGCTACTATCCTTTTTTCCACACTTGTGCTTCAAAGTAGCACCATGATATAGCGAGTCTCATATATTGTGCTTCAAAGTAGCATCATGTTCTTCATATAGAGAGTCTCATATGTTGTCACTTTCATATACTAGTGGGAATTTTACATTATAGAACTTGGCTTGTATATTCCGATAATGGGCTTCCTCAAATTGCCCTAGGTCTTCATGAGCAAGCAAGTTGGATGCACACCCACTAGTTTCTTTTGTTGAGCTTTCATACATTTATAGCTCTAGTGCATCCGTTGCATGGCAATCCCTACTCACTCACATTGATATCTATTGATGGGCATCTCCATAGCCCGTTGATACGCCTAGTTGATGTGAGACTATCTTCCCCTCCTTTTTGTCTTCTCCACAACCACCATTCTATTCCACCTATAGTGCTATATCCATGGCTCACGCTCATGTATTGCGTGAAGATTGAAAAAGTTTTGAAAAAGTTAGAGTATGAAACAATTGCTTGGCTTGTCATTGGGGTTGTGCATGATTTAAATACTTTGTGTGGTGAAGATAGAGCATAGCCAGACTATATGATTTTGTAGGGATAACTTTCTTTGGCCATGTTATTTTGAGAAGACATAATTGCTTTGTTAGTATGCTTGAAGTATTATTATTTTTTATGTCAATATAAACTTTTGTCTTGAATCTTTCTAATCTGAATATTCATACCACAATTAAGAAGATTTACATTGAAATTATGCCAAGTAGCACCCCGCATCAAAAATTCTCTTTTTATCATTTACCTACTCGAGGACGAGCAGGAATTAAGCTTGGGGATGCCTGATACGTCTCCAACGTATCTATAATTTTTGATTGCTCCATGCTATATTATCTACTGTTTTGGACTATATTGGGCTTTATTTTCCACTTTTATATTATTTTTTGGGACTAACCTATTAACCGGAGGCCCAACCCAGAATTGCTGTTTTTTTTGCCTATTTCAGTGTTTCGGATAAACGGAATATCAAACGGAGTCCAAACGAAATAAAATCTTCGGGAACGTGATTTTCTCACCGAACGTGATCCAGGAGACTTGGACCCTGCTCCAAGGAACAAAAGAGGCGGTCACGAGGGTGGGGGGCGCGCCCCCCTAGGGCGCGCCCCCTGCCTCGTGGGCCCCTCGTTGCTCCTCCGGCGTACTTCTTCCTCCTATATGTACACACGTACCCCCAAACGATCTGAACAGGAGCCAAAAACCTAATTCCACCGCCGCAACTTTCTGTATCCACAAGATCCCATCTTGGGGCCTGTTCCGGAGCTCCGCCGGAAGAGGGCCGTCATCACGGAGGGCTTCTACATCATCCTAGCCCCTCCGATGAAGTCTGAGTAGTTTACCTCAGACCTTCGGGTCCATAGTTAGTAGCTAGATGGCTTCTTCTCTCTCTTTGAATCTCAATACAGAGTTCTCCCCCTCTCTTGTGGAGATCTATTCGGTGTAATCTTCTTTTTGCGGTGTGTTTGTTGAGACCGATGAATTGTGGGTTTATGATCAAGTCTATCTATGAATAATATTTGAATCTTCTCTGAATTATTTTATGTATGATTGGTTATCTTTGCAAGTCTCTTCGAATTATCCGTTTGGTTTGGCCAACTAGATTGGTAGTTCTTGCCATGGGAGAAGTGCTTAGCTTTGGGTTCGATCTTGCGGTGTCCTTACCCAGTGATAGAAGGGGCAACAAGGCACATATTGTATCGTTGCCATCGAGGATAACAAGATGGGGTTTATTTCATATTGCATGAATTTATCTCTCTACATCATGTCATCTTGCTTAAGGCGTTACTCTGTTTTTAACTTAATACTCTAGATGCATGCTGGATAGCGGTCGATGAGTGGAGTAATAGTAGTAGATGCAGAATCGTTTCGGTCTACTTGTCACGGACGTGATGCCTATATACATGATCATGCCTAGATATTCTCATAACTATGCTCAATTTTGTCAATTGCTCAACAGTAATTTGTTCACCCACCGTAGAATCCTTATGCTCTTGAGAGAAGCCACTAGTGAAACCTATGGCCCTCGGGTCTATTCTCATCATATCAATCTCCATCACTTTAATCTTGTTTTGCTTTTTTACTTTGCTTTTACTTTTTACTTTGCATCTTTATACCAAAAATACCAAAAATATTATATCTATCAGATCTCACTCTCGTAAGTGACTGTGAAGGGCTTGACAACCCCTAATCGCGTTGGTTGCGAGTAGCTATCGCTTTGTGCAGGTACGAGGGACTTGAGCGTGGGCTCCTACTGGATTGATACCTTGGTTCTCAAAAACTGAGGGAAATACTTACGCTACTCTGCTGCATCATCCCTTCCTCTTCGGGGAAAACCAACACAAGCTCAAGACGTAGCAGGTCTCCCCCAAGTGGCGCCCCTTTCCTTATTTGGAGTGCGGGAGGAAGGAAGGAGGAGGTGGCACCCCCCTTTCCTTTCTCTCATGAGGAGGGAAAGGCAGGAGGGGCCACCCCTCCCCTTTCCTTCCCCTAGGGACGGCCAGCCAAGGGAAGGAGCGCACCAGCCCCCTTGTGGGATGGTTTGTCCCCCCTTTGGCCCATAAGGCCCATACACTTGCCGGGGGTGCTCGGAACCCCTTCTAGTGACCCGATGAGTACCCGGTGCACTCCGAAACTATTCCGGTGTCTGAATACCATCGTCCTATATATCAGTCTTTACCTCTTGACCATTTCGAGACTCCTCATCAAGTCTATGATATCATTCGGGACTCCGAACAACATTCGGTCACTAAATCATATAACTCATATAACACTATGTCGTCAACGAACGTTAAGCGTGCAGACCCTACGGGTTTGAGAACTATGTAGACATGACCGAGACACCTCTCCGGTCAATAACCAACAGTGGAACCTGGATGCCCATATTGGTTCCTACATATTCTACGAAGATCTTTATCGGTCGAACCGTTATGACAACATACATAATTCCCTTTGTCCATCATGTGTTACTTGCCCAAGATTCAATCGTTGGCATCTTCATACCTAGTTCAATCTCGTTACTGGCAAGTCTCTTTACCCGTTCCGTAATACATCACCTTGTAACTAACTCCTTAGTCATTTGCTTGCAAGCTTATGATGTGTATTACCAAGAGGGCCCAGAGATACCTCTCTGATACTCAGAGTGACAAATCCTAATCTCGATCTATTCCAACTCAACAAACACCTTCGGAGATACCTGTAGAGCATCTTTATGATCACCCAGTTATGTTGTGACGTTTGATAACACACAAGGTATTCCTCTGGTATCCAGGAGTTGCATAATCTCATAGTCGGAGGAATATGTATTTGACATGAAGAAAGCAATAGCAATAAACTGAACAATCAATATGCTAAGCTAACAGATGGGTCTTGTCCATCACATCATTCTCCTAATGACGTGATCCCATTATCAAATGACAACACATGTCCATGGTTAGGAAACCTTAACCATCTTTGATCAACGAGCTAGTTTAGTACAGGCTTACTAGGGACACAATATTTGTTTATGTATTCACACATGTATTTAAGTTTCCGATCAATACAATTCTAGCATGAATAATAAACCTTTATCATGAATATGGAAATATAAAATAACAACTTTATTATTACTTCTAGGGCATATTTCCTTCAGTCTCCCACTTGCACTAGAGTCAATAATCTAGATAGTAATGAATCTAACACCCATGGAGTCTTGGTGCTGATCATGTTTTTGATAATCCCCAAGTGTCGGGAATCATCGTAGCAATTTCCAAATGTGGAAGTGATAAGTATAGAGTGTCGAACCCACAAGGAGCTAAAGGTAAGATCAATATTCTCTCAAGCCCTATCTGCCACTGATACGACTCTACGTACACCGAACGTTTGCTTCCAACTAGCAATGAGAAATAAAACTACGTTGTGGGTATGAAGTGGATAAATTTGTATGATATCGGAGATCTAAAATATAAAGGTAGGTGTTGTTATCATAAAGTTAGAATATATTACTAAATATTATAAATAGCAAGTGTGGAATAATGGTGGATTGGTATGCGGAATTGTCCTAGGCAATTGTTAACAAGACCGATAGTCATCATTGCAATGTCATATGAGGGAGAGGCATAAGCTAACATACTTTCTCTTCTTGGATCATATGCACTTATGATTGGAACTCTAGCAAGCATCCGCAACTACTAAAGATCATTAAGGTAAAATCCAACCATAGCATTAAAGCATCAAGTCCCCTTTATCCCATACGCAACAATCCCCTTACTCGGGTTTGTGTTTCAGTCACTCACCAACCCACTATAAGCGAATCATGAACGTATTGCAACACCCTACATCGGGAATCCCTCACTCTTGCGTGACACAAAAGGCATCATAGGACAACACAAAAATAAAACATACAACTCGTACCAATCTAGATCATCAATCAACCCAAAGACAAAAGATATCTACTCAAAACATCATAGGATGGCAACACATCATTGGATCATAATATGTGGCATAAAGCACCATGTTCAAGTAGGTATTACAGCAGGGTGCGTGTAACACCCTCGATGCGACTATATCTCCCACGTGTCGAGGCACGACTTAGAGGCATAATCGCATTGAAGGCATATGTCGCAAGTCAGGCAATCATCACAAACATCCCATGTAATATAGATAATAAAAAGGGATAACATAGTTGGCTTACACTCGCCACGTCAATCAAGGTACATAAATAACATTACATCATTCAAAACACTCATGGCCCGACTACGACGTCAAAATAAAAGATAACCCAACATGCGACACGGTCCCGATCACCCCCAACTGGGCACCACTACTGATCATCAGGAAAGGAAACATAGTAACATTGAGAGTCCTCGTCGAACTCCCACTTGAGCTCGAGCGCGTCACCTGGAGCGGAATCATCAGGCCCTGCATCTGGTGTAATAGTAATTTGTGAGCCACAGGGACTCAGCAATCTCGCACCCTCGCGATCAAGACTATTTAAGCTTATAGGTAAGGCAAGGTAAAAGTATATGTGGAGCTGCAGCACTAGCAAATATGGTGACTAACCTGTTCGCAAAAGAGAGCGAGAAGAGGAGGCAAAGCGCGAGCGAGAATCTAGAGAGCAACCTACGCAAGCATTACTCCAACACCGTGTCCACTTCCCGGACTCCGCCGAGAAGAGGCCATCACGGTAACACACTCAGTAGATTCATTTTAATTAAATTAAGGTTCAAGTTATCTACAACCGGACATTAACAAATTCCCATCTGCCCATAACCGCGGGCACGGCTTTCGAAAGTTCAAATCCCTGCAGGGGAGTCCCAACTTAGCCCATGACAAGCTCTTGTTGGAAATATGCCCTAGAGGCAATAATAAAAGCATTATTATTATATTTCCTTGTTCATGATAATTGTCTTTATTCATGCTATAATTGTGTTATCCGGAAATCGTAATACATGTGTGAATAACAGACACCAACATGTCCCTAGTAAGCCTCTAGTTGACTAGCTCGTTGATCAACAGATAGTCATGGTTTCCTGACTATGGACATTGGATGTCATTGATAATGAGATCACATCATTAGGAGAATGATGTGATGGACAAGACCCAATCCTAAACATAGCTTGAAGATCGTATAGTTTGTTTGCCAGAGTTTTTCCAATGTCAAGTATCCTTTCCTTAGACCATGAGATCGTGTAACTCCCGGATACCGTAGGAGTGCTTTGGGTATACCAAACGTCACAACGTAACTGGGTGACTATAAAGGTAGACTACGGGTATCTCTGAAAGTATCTGTTGGGTTGACACGGATCAAGACTGGGATTTGTCACTCCGTATGACGGAGAGGTACCACTGGGCCCACTCGATAATGCATCATCATTATGAGCTCAAAGTGACCAAGTGTCTGGTCACGGGATCATGCATTACGGTACGAGTAAAGTGACTTGCCGGTAACGAGATTGAACGAGGTATTGGGATACCGACGATCGAATCTCGGACAAGTAACATACCGATTGATAAAGGGAATTGTATACGGGGTTGCTTGAATCCTCGACATCGTGGTTCATCCAATGAGATCATCGAGGAGCATGTGGGAGCCAACATGGGTATCCAGATCCCGCTGTTGGTTATTGACCAGAGAGTCGTCTCGGTCATGTCTGCATGTCTCCCGAACCCGTAGGGTCTACACACTTAAGGTTCGGTGACACTAGGGTTGTAGGGATATGTATATGTAGTAACCCGAATGTTGTTCGGAGTCCCGGATGAGATCCCGGACGTCACGAGGAGTTCCGGAATGGTCCGGAGGTAAATAATTATATATAGGAAGTGCTATTTCGGCCATCGGGACAAGTTTCGGGGTTATCGGTATTGTACCGGGACCACCGGAAGGGTCCCGGGGGTCCACCGAGTGGGTCCACCTGCCCCGGGGGGACCACATGGGCTGTAGGGGGTGCGCCTTGGCCTACAAGGGCCAAGGGCACCATCCCCAAGAGGCCCATGCGCCTAGGGTTCACAAAAGGGAAGAGTCCCATTAGTGGAAGGCACCTCCTAGGTGCCTTGGGGGGGGGAGGGAAACCTCCCTTGGCCGCCCCCCTAGGAGATTGGATCTCCTAGGGCCGGCGCCCCCCCTTTGGCCCTCCTATATATAGTGGGGGAAGGAGGGCTTTTCATCCACGCCTTTGGTTGCCTCCTTCTCCCTCTCCAACACCTCCTCCTCCTCCATAGTGCTTGGCGAAGCCCTGACGGAGTACTGCAGCTCCATCACCACCACGCCGTCGTGCTGCTGTTGGAGCCATCTTCCTCAACCTCTCCTTCCCTCTTGCTGGATCAAGAAGAAGGAGACGTTACGCTGACCGTACGTGTGTTGAACACGGAGGTGCCGTCCGTTCGGTGCTAGGATCTCTGGTGATTTGGATCACCTCGTGTTCGACTACCTCATCCCCGTTCTTTGAACGCTTCCGCTCGCGATCTACAAAGGTATGTAGATGCATCCGATCACTCGTTGCTAGATGAACTCATAGATGGATCTTGGTGAAACCGTAGGAAATTTTTTGTTTTCTGCAACGTTCTCCAACAACTCTCACGGTCAACGAAGGAATAGACCTCCTCCCAAGACGTTCCGATCAGACTCGGTATCTCGGTTCTTCAAGACACTTCGACAGGTTAAAACAAGACCAGAAACACCGCTCGAATGTGCCGACAAATCCCGATAGGAGCTGCACATATCTCTTTCCCAGGGCACACTCAGATTGTCTTAGGTACGGGTAGGCCAGCCCAGAGTTGCCCCTGGTGGCCACAGGCAGCTGACAGGTGGACCAACACTCAGAGGAGCACTGGCCCGGGGGTTTTTAAACAAGATGACCCTCGAGCTCCGGAAACCCAAGGGAAAAAGAGGCTAGGTGTCAAATGGTAAAACCAAGGTTGGGCATTGCTGGAAAATCTTTAATCAAGACGAACTATCACGGGGTTCCCATTATAACCCAACCGCGTAAGGAACACAAAAACCGGGAACATAACACCGATATGATGGAAACTAGGGCGGCAAGAGTGGAACAAAACACTAGGCAAGAGGCCGAGCCTTCCACCCTTTACCGAGTATATAGATGCATTAAGATAACATGGCAATATAATGGTATCCCAACAAGTAAATAAATGTTCCAACAAGGAACGGCCTCCAATCTTCACCTGCAACTAGCAATGCTATAAGAGGGGCTGAGCAAAGCGGTAACGTAGCCAATCAACGGTTTGCTAGGACATGGTGGGTTAGAGGTTCGACATGGCAATTTGGGAGTCTTGAAAGTAAGTGGTAGGCATCGTAGCATTGGCATAGCAAAAGAGCGAGCAAACTAGCATAGCAAAGATAGTAGTGATTTCGAGGGTATGATCATCTTGCCTACAAAGTTGTCAGAGTTGACTGGATCCTCGAAAGCAAACTCAACGGGCTCCTCGTTAGTGAACTCGTCTCCCGGCTCTACCCAAACAATACAAACAAGCAACAAGGACACAATCAACCACGTGCAAGGATCAAACAATATGATGCAAAGATGATATGCTATGCGGGATGCGATGCGGAATGCATATGCAGGATGTGACAAGGAATGCATGAACCTGGCCTCAACATGGAAATCCAAGTGTGCCACTGGAAATATGAGATGAAATCTCTTGAAAACGATATAAAGAACGCCGGAATCGGAGTTACGGTTTGGAAATGGCAAGCGATTCAAATATGACACCGGTCTGCGATTTACAGCAAGTAGCCATCTAAATGCAATGAGATGAACATGCTACATCACCCAAACATGACAACAAAATACATGGCAGGGATGCACTCAAGATGCTTAACAAAAGTCTAGCACTGAGCTACGGCCAATTCATCCATTAATAGGTTCAAACAAGCATGGAAAAAATGCATATGGCAAACAGATTCCAGACTTAGTGAAAACTGACACATGCTGAAACATAACTCAAGTAGGCATGTTTACGAGCTCGATGCTCTCACTACGGAGCAAGTCATGATAAGATAAGCATACATCTATCAATAACACACAAAATTCAAGCTAGACATGGCAAGAACAATAGCATGGCATGCACGGATCAACTACAACATCATCGGCAAAATTGCAAACAAGTTGACAATCTGCCCAGATTCACAAAGTAGCAAAAGTAGAGCTCGATTGACTCAAGCTAGGTTGCTCCATAATTGCAAACAAAGAAATGGATGAATAGAGAACTACAAGCTTAACAAAACATCCTTACTGATCATCCTCAAAAGAGGCACGGATCACTAGGAAACAACATGAACATATGACAACATGAGATAAACAGCTCAAGGACTTAGTGGAAATGCTAAGTCCCTGAAAACAGAATTACCAAGTGCACCACTTCGCAAGCTTGCAATAGTCACCACACACATCACAAAAATACATGGGTTGCACCTCTAGAAATATGGAAAAACCCTTAACAAAACATATGTAGAGCACCAGGGCATATCATGCACACAATAATCATGGCAAAAACGACAAATATGCAAATGGAGTAGCAGATCTGATAATTAACTCAAGTAGCCCTCTTCTAACGGAATTTTGGGCATCAAGATGAACTCAAATGAAAATGATGCAATGGAATGAAATGATTTACTCTCTGAGATGAACATTTTGATATGCTATATGCATGAATCGGAGCTACGGATGCAAAGTTACGAGGCTATGAACAGGAGCACATGGATCTGTGATTTCGAGGACTTAGAAGAAATAAACCACCTAGGGTTTACTGTTCATCTGGATCTGGATCTCGCGAAGCACTGTGCACCGGCGGCGGATCCGAGGTCGCCGACGGGGAGGACACCAGAAGAAGGCCGGCGAGGTGCGCGGGGCCGGGGCGGCGATGGTTGCCGCGGTCGCCGGCGAGGTTCGGCAGCGGGGCGGCGCTCGGCGTCGGGGTGCGGCGGTGGCCGCGGCGGCCTGGTGTGGCGCCGGCGAGGGGCTGCCAGAGCAGGGCGGCTCTGGTGGCGGAGCGGAAGGCCGGCGCGGCGGCGCGGCATCGGTGCGGGTAGGCGGCCGCGGGCGAGAGGAGGCGGACGAGGGGCCTGGCGGCGCGCCGCGGGGGCCGGAGGCGGGCCGCGCGGGCCTCGGCGGAGGGAGGCGGCGGCAGGCCACGTGGCAGCACGTGGTTGGTGCGGCGGTGGCGGGCGGACGCTGTCCGGCTCCGTCCGGACACGTCCGGCGGCGGCGGAGGAAGGATCTAGGGTTTAGGGTGAGAGGAGATCCGCGAATTTCGGGAGGGGGTCTATTTATAGAGTTAGGAGGAGCTAGGGAGCTCCAAATTGAGCACGGTTTTCGGCCACGTGATCGTGATCGAACGACCGAGGTGATGGAGCAGGTTTAGGTGGGGTTTGGGCCAAAATGGAGGGGTGTTGGGCTGCAACACACACGAGGCCTTCTCGGTCCGTCGGTTAACCGTTGGAGCATCAAACGAAGTCCAAATGATACGAAACTTGACAGGCGGTCTACCGGTAGTAAACCAAGGCCGCTTGGCAAGTCTCGGTCCAATCCGGAAATGTTTAATCCCCACACATGAAAGAAAGCTAGAAATGACCACCGGAGGAGAACGAAGCGCCGGAATGCAAAACGGACAATGGGGAAAATGCTCGAATGCATGAGATGAACACGTATGCAAATGCAATGCACATGATGACATGATATGAGATGCATGACAACGATAACAACACACGAAGACAAAGACCCGAACCCAAGAAAATAAAATAACTTAACACCGGAAACGGCAAGAGTTGGAGTACAAATTGGGAAAGTTACATCCGGGGTGTTACAGTGCGGGAGAGTGGACTGCATAAAAGAGATGAGGATGGTGATGATGATGGTGATGTTGAGGAGGACGATCATCGCGGCGATGATTTCCCTCTCGATGGCACTCTGGTGCCACCAAGAGAGAGGAGGAGAGGTTCTCCCTCTTATGCTTCCTCCTCCATGACCTCCCCCCTGTATGGGAAGAGGTTCCCCCTCTGGTCCTTGGCCTTCATGGTGATGATGGCCCCTCCGGGATCCTCCTCCATGCCCTCCAGTGATGATGGCCCCCTCCGGCAGGGTGCCAGAGAGGGCCTAGATTGATTTCTCGTGGCTACAGAGGCTTGCGGCGGCGGAACTTCCGATCTAGGTTCTTTTCTGGAGGTTTCTGTATTTATAGGAATTTTTGGCGTCGGTCTCACATCAAGGAGGTGCACGAGTCGTCCACGAGGCAGGCCCACGTGCCGGGGGGGGGGGGGGGGGGGTGGGCGCGCCCCCACCCTCATGGACGACCCGGGACTCTTCTGGCCCAACTCTTTTACTCCGGGGTCTTCTTTTGGTCCATAAAAAATCGTCAAAAAATGGCACGTCAATTGGACTCCGTTTGGTATTCTTTTTCTGTAAAACTCAAAAACAAGGAAAAACAGAAACTGGCACTGGGCACTAGGTTAATAGGTTAGTCCCAAAAATATATAAAATAGCATATAAATGCATATAAAACATCCAAGGTTGATAATATAATAGCATGAATACTTCATAAATTATAGATACGTTGGAGACGTATCAGTTTTGCTCGTGGAAGAGGCTTAGTCAACGGGTCTGCTACATTCAGATCTGTATGTATTTTGCAAATCTCTATGTCTCCATCCTTGACCTTTTCATGTCTGGAGTTGAAGAGCCTCTTGATGTGTTTGGTTCTCTTTTGAAACTTGGATTCCTTCACCAAGGCAATTGCTCCAGCATTGTCAGAAACGATTTTCATTGGACCCAATGCACTAGGTATTACACCTAGATCGGATATGATCTCCTTCATCCAGAGTCCTTCATGTGCTGCTTCCGAAGCAGCTATGTACTCCGCTTCACACGTAGATCCCGCCACGACGCTCTGCATGGAACTGCACCAACTGAAAGCTCCACCATTCAATATAAATACGTATCCGGTTTGTGACTTAGAGTCATCCGGATCAGTGTTGAAGCTAGCATCAACGTAACCATTTACGACGAGCTCTTCGTCACCTCCATAAATGAGAAACGTATCCTTGGTCCTTTTCAGGTATTTTAGCATGTTCTTGACCACTATCCAGTGATCCACTCCTAGATTACTTTGGTACCTCCTTGCCAGACTTATGTCAAGGCACACATCAGGTCTGGTACACAACATAGCATACATTATATAACCTATGGCTGAGGCATAGGGAATGACTTCCATTCTCTCTCTATCTTCTGAAGTGGTCGGGCTTTGAGTCTGACTCAACTTCACACCTTGTAACACAGGCAAGAACCCTTTCTTTGACTGATCCATTTTGAACTTCTTCAAAACTTTATCAAGGTATGTGCTTTGTGAAAGTCCTATTAAGTGTCTCGATCTATCTCTATAGATCTTGATGCCCAATATATGAGCAGCTTCACCAAGGTCTTTCATTGAAAAATTCTTATTCAAGTATCCTTTTATGCTATCCAGAAATTCTATATCATTTCCAATCAACAATATGTCATCCACATATAATATCAGAAATGCTACAGAGCTCCCACTCACTTTCTTGTAAATACAGGCTTCACGGTAAGTCTGTATAATACCATATGCTTTGATCACCTCATCAAAGCATATATTCCAACTTTGATATGCTCGTACCAGTCCATAGATGGATCGCTGGAGCTTGCACACTTTGTTAGCACATTTAGGATCGATAAAACCTTCTGGTTGCATCATATACAATATCCATTAAGGAATGCAGTTTTGACGTCCATTTGCCAGATTTTATAATCATAACATGCGACAATTGCTAAGATGATTCAGACAAACTTAAGCATCGCTACGGGTGCGAAAGTCTCATCATAGTCAACTCCTTGAACTTGTCGAAAACCTTTCGTGAAAAGTCGAGCTTTGTAGACAGTAACATTACCATCAACGCCAGTCTTCTTCTTGAAGATCCATTTATTTTCTATGGCTTGCCGATCATCGGGCAAGTCCACCAAAGTCCGCACTTTGTTCTCATACATGGATACTATCTCAGATTTCATGGCCTCAAGCCATTTATCGGAATCTGGGATCATCATAGGTTCTTCATAGTTCGTAGGTTCGCCTTAGCCTAGTAACATGACTTCTAAGACAGGATTACCGTACCACTTTGGTGGGGATCATGCTCTGGTCGACCTACGAGGTTCAGTAGCAACTTGATCTGAAGTTTCATGTTATTTATCATTTGCTTCCCCTCTAGTTGGTGTAGGCATCACGGGAACGGTTTTCTGTGACGTGCTACTCTACAATTCGATAGAAGGTACTATTACCTCATCAAGTTCTACTTTCCTCCCACTCACTTTTTTCGAGAGAAACTCCTTCTCTAGAAAGGTTCCATTCTTGGCAACAAAGATCTTGCCTTCGGATCTGTGGTAGAAGGTGTACCCAATTGTTTCCTTAGGGTATCCTATGAAGACACACTTCTCCGATTTGGGTTCGAGCTTATCAGGTGAAGTCTTTTGACATAAGTGTCACAACCCCATACTTTAAGAAACGACAGCTTAGGTTTATTGCCAAACCACAGTTCATACGGTATCGTCTCAACGGATTTAGACAGTGCCCTATTTAACGTGAATGCGGATGTATCTAATGCATGACCCCAAGATGATAGTGGTAAACTAGTAAGAGACATCATAGAACGCACCATATCTAATAAAGTATGGTTACGACGTTCGGACACACCATTACACTGTGGTGTTCCAGGTGGCGTGAGTTGTGAAACAATTCCACATTGTTTTAAATGAAGGCCAAAATCATAACTCAAATATTCGCTTTCGTGATCAGATCATAGAAACTTCATTTTCTTGTGACGACGATTCTCCACTTCACTCTGAAATTCTTTAAACTTTTCAAATGTTTCAGATTTGTGTTTCATCAAGTAGATATACCCATACCTACTTAAATCATCTATGAAGGTTAGAAAATAGCGATACCCGCCGCATGCTTCAACACTCATCAAACTGCATACATCGGTATGTATTATTTCCAACAAGTCATTAGCTCGCTCCGTTGTTCCGGAGAACGGAGTTTTAGTCATCTTGCCCATGAGGCATGGTTCACAACTATCAAATGATTTATAATCAAGTGATTCCAAAAGTCCATCTGCGTGGAGTTTGTTCATGCGCTTTACACCAATATGACCTAAACGGCAATGCCACAAGTATGTTGCACTATCATTATCAACTTTGCATCTTTTGGCATCAATATTATTAATATGCGTATTACTACAATCGAGATTCAACAAGAATAGACCACTCGTCAAGGATGCATGACCATAAAAGATATTACTCATATAAATAGAACAACCATTATTCTCTGATTTAAATGAATAACTGTCTCACAAGAAACAAGATCCAGATATAATGTTCATGCTCAATGCGGGCACCAAATAACAATTATTGAGGTCTAAACCTAACCCCAAAGGTAGATGTAGAGGTAGCGTGCCGACGAGGAACACATTGAGCTTGGAACCATTTCCGACGCGCATCGTCACCTCTTCCTTAACCAATCTTCATTTATTCCGCAACTCCTGTTTCGAGTTACAAATATCAGTAACCGAACTAGTATCAAATAACCAGGTGCTGCTACGAGCATTAGTAAGGTACACATCAATAACATGTATATCAAATATACCTTTGTTCACTTTGCCATCCTTCTTATCCGCTGAGTATTTGGGGCAGTTCTGCTTCAAGTGACCATTCCCTTTGTAGTAGAAGCACTCAGTTTCAGGCTTGGGTCCAGCTTTGGGCTTCTTTCCGGGAGTGGCGACTTGCTTGCCATTCTTATTGAAGTTCCCTTTCTTTCCCTTGCCCTTATTCTTGAAACTAGTGGTCTTGTTAACCATCAACACTTGATGCTCCTTCTTGATTTCTACCTCCGCGGCCTTAAGCATTGCGAAGAGCTCAGGAATCATTTTATTCATCCCTTGCACATTATAGTTCATCACGAAGCCTTTGTAGCTTGGTGGCAGTGATTGAAAAACTATGTCAATAACACTATCAACTAGAGGATCAACTCCCAGCTGAGTCAAGTGGTTATGATACCCAGAAATTTTGAGTATGTGTTCACTGACAAAACTGTTCTCTTCCATCTTGCAGCTATAGAACTTGTTGGAGACTTCATATCTCTCACTCGGGTATTTGCTTGAAATATTAACTTCAACTCTTGGAACATCTCATATGCTCCATGACGTTCAAAACGTCTTTGATCGAGCTTGGCACATGATACGTCCATTTTGCATCATGTTTTCTTACTGTTATTTATGATGTTTTTATGCATAATAATGCTTTTTGGAGTAATTGTAATGCCTTTTATCTCATAATATGCAAGGTACAGATAAAGAGGGTGAATTCTAGCAGTTGGAAATCTGGACCTGGAAAAGCTATGTCAGGCTACCTATTCTGCACAACTCCAAATGAGCTGAAACTTTATGGAGATTTTTTGTGGAATATATGAGGAATATTGGAGCCAATAAATACTAGAGGGGGCCCACCAAGTGGACACAACCAACCTAGGCGCATTAGGGGGCCCAGACGCGGCCTGGTGGGTTGTGCTCACCCAGGCCCACCTTCGGTGCCCATCTTCTGGTACATAAGTCATTTTGACCTAGAAAAAAAATAAGGAGAGGACTTTCGGGATGGAGCGCCGCTGTCTCGAGGCAGAACCTGGGCAGGAGCACTTTTGCCCTCCGGTGGAGCGATTCCGCCGGGGAAGTTCCCTCCCGGAGGGGGAAATCATCGTCATCATCATCACCAACAACTCTCCCATCTTGGGGAGGGCAATCTCCATCAACATCTTCAACAACACCATTTCATCTCGAACCCTAGTTCATCTCTTCTGTTCAATCTTGTTGCCAAAACTATAGATTGGTGCTTGTAGTAGCCAGACTGCTGCTAGGAGGCGCCATGACTAGACCACCGGAGGCGCCGCCTTCGCTGAGGTGGACGGCGACGTTCTCTTCGGCATTCCTCGACGGAAGGCAAGATTGGCGTCCCGGATCTCTCTTCCTCGACCGCACCCATAACTTCCCCTTCCTGAGAAATGCGGACGGCAAGATCGAGGAAGGAAGGCTTCTTCGTGACGGGGAATGGGTCTCGCCGGGCACCGATATGGTCCTGCTCAACTGCGTTGTGCGTGTTGGTCACCGCATGTTCCCGGATCGGAGGCGGCTCACCCTAGCGCCGGGAGATCTGTCGCCTAGAGTTCTCTCCCTGTCGACTTGTACTGGATCACGGTTCGGGGCTTTGCCTGTCGAGGAGGAGGAGCATGCTGAGGTTGGGGAGGTGCCCAGCTTGGCATCTCACATGGCTGACGTGGTTCTCACCGGCGGCGGGGTTGCAGACGAGGGCGGCCGTTGGTCCACTGTCAAGTCTAAGAGGAAGAAAACAAAAGAGGAGATTGCTCAGGAGTTCTGGACGGACATTGGGTACCCCACGCCGGCATCACGCGTCTGGGAATGGGGCTCGCCGTCGACATCCTCTTCCCTGCAGGTGAGGCCTAGTTCTGTTTCAGCTGATGTGCTTCAGGATGATGTTCGCAGGTCTTCGCCAGATCGTATGGACGCCGGGCCCGTGTGCAGCGATCGTGAAGTACCAGCGGCGTCTCCAAGTGGTCGCTCCTCCCCGAGGGGCGCGACGTCGCCGGAGAAAGTGCTGGCAAACTCGACGGCTCCTTCAGTTTGGGAGCAGCCGAAGGGCGTTCGAATCCGGCCATGGCATGGGCCACTGCCGCGTCCTCGGGTGACGCCGCCGGTGGCCCTCGCAGTGTTTCTGCCGGTGTCGACGTCCTCTACGACCGCGGTTCAGGCGCCGGACAGGTCGTCTCCTACAGTTACTGCTCGCGTAACGGCGGCCGAGGAAGTCGCAGCCATCGCGGGCGATCCATGGACACTGCCACTGTCTGATGGGCCAGCCTTGCAAGCGAATCGTGGACGTCCACTGCGTCAAGCCGATCTCAGCCGTAGACCGGGTGTGGTTAGGTGCTGGGCACGACTTGCGAACCCTATTCGTTCCTTCGCATCGCCCTCAATCACCTCACGCCGTTCCTACGTCGACGCGCTGCGCATCTCCTCGCCGGCTCCGATGGCTGGGGCGCCGCAGCACCCTTCGACGTCCGGCCTCGCTCCAACACCATTAAGGCACCTGCTACAACAAACTCCATCGTCGCCTCGACCCTGGCTGCTCCTTTCGCTGGGTTTGGTCCGGCAGCTGGACCCCCTAGGTTTGGCGCTCCGGCCAGGCAACAACACTACCAAGATGGCTCCACCACTGCTGGTGCTGGTCAACAGGCTGCTGGCCCTAGTTCGGGCCCCTCACAAACGAGCGGGCAAGGCTTTGCTTTTGGTACTGGCGGACCATTGAAGCATGGAGGAAAGAAGAAGAAGAAGAACGGGCGTCGGCCAGGCGCACATACAACACCAACACCTCAGGCACCCCCAGTTGCCGCAAACTTGGCCGTCTCCCACGCCATGCCACCATTGGCCGAGTCCGACGGCACGATTGCCGCTCAACAGGACGAAGCCTCTACCAATGTGCCTAAAACCAAGAAAGAAAAGATGCACTGTTTCAAATGCCGGTCTAATGATCATATGTCCAGAGATTGTACCATGGCACACTTTTGCTACATCTGCAACAATTTCAAGCACGCTATGTTTCGTTGTCCCGTTCTGAAGCAGCCACGGCCATCGGCATCTTTTTGTGGACAAGGATCTAATACTTCCATGTTCATTCAGATCCCATAGCACGTGTGCAAGGACATCGACACTTCTCCATCAGCATCGCCAATTGCCTTAGTCACAGTTTCCGGTGGGGAGCTACCTGCAGTGGTGCTTGAAGCTGAGATTGCTAGGATCGTTCGGACTCAGACTCAGTGGAAGTGGGAGGCTATTCCGCATGGCAAGGATGCCTTTTTGGTGTCATTCCCCTCCTTTGACGATCTTCGCCGAATGGCTGACCTAGAGGTTTGAGTCAAGTCGCATGGTGTTGAAATTTCTTTTAAAGAATGGAAAGTTGAAGATGTCCCATCTTATGTTTCTCTGGAGACTGTTTGGGTGCACGTTTACAGCGTTCCTCATTCACTACGACATTTCCTCGGGCTTTGGGCTGTTGGATCGGTCATTGGAGCAACTCAAGATGTTGATCTTTATGCCCTACGTCGTCATGGTATTATACGCATTCAGGTTGCTGTGCGCTCTTTGGATATATTCACCTATAATAATGACTTGGGAGGAGATTCTACAACCGCAGAGGCATTTGTCAAGCTTGATGGGTATAACTTTTGTTACCAGGTTGAAAAGGATGACTATATTCCAGATGCAGATTTCATACCTCTAATTTGGAAGCAACATGATGATGGCCCAGATAAAGGTCATGGTCGTGATGATGAAATTAACGATGGTGATGTTAGCAAAAAAGCAAAGAAAGGAAACTCTGCGAGTGTGAATCCTCCTCCGAACTCGAGCTCGAGCACTCCAGTTCCTATGCTGACTGCATCTCTCGCCGTGCCGTTGTCTGAACTGCAGCACACTACAGGGCCTTCGAACATGCTTGGAGAGATTGCTGTAGGTTACACTTCGCCGTCGTCGTTGCCGGCACCGCCTCCGGTATCCATCAACCTTGGTAAACCGCTGCACCAACCTCTTCTGCAGAATGAGCTGCCTTTGCTCAGGACGCCGCGAGTGGCGGCCGTGGAATCTCCATGCATGGAAGTGCATGCTTGCATGGGTGCAACTATAGCTGCATGTGTACGTACTGATACTTGCATGTATGCTTCAGCCAACAAGAACTGGCCCGTGGGGTTGCAGGGCTCTGTGCAACCGATGCTACAGGAGCCCGCTGTCGCTGAGCTAGGCTCATCAACAACTACTGGCGATGGACGCCCAGTACAACCCATGACTGCTCAGGAAAAGGTTCTGCAATCACCTGCATCGTCACCCTCGCTACAGAGCGTGCCGAGCTGTCATCTGGCTGCTGCGGTGACACTTGGTCCAGCCACGGGGCGCAGCATGGAGCTATCCTCGTCACCCGTTGCCGACGTTCTAATGGAGCCAGGAGCTGCTGCACTGTTGGGATCGCCTCTGACTTCTCCAATGCCGCAGTCGGCGCTCCATTCTACTCCAACCAAGCTGACGGATACTCTGTTACGGTGCAGTGGTCGTCACTTCACCTTTGCTGACGGGTCCTCGGCCACTGATGAGTGCTCCCTCTCCAAGGCGATGCGGCGTCAGGCGGAGCGTAACCTCGACCCTGCTACAGGTACACCTTGCAATAAATCATTTCTTTCTTTTTCCGATTCTCGTATTTCCTCTAGTTTAAATAACGTTGGAATTAAAATTGGAAAAAATGATAATGATGTGTGCATTTCGGTGGGGGTGCTTAAACACATGGAGATAGACCGATTAAAGGTTTCTCCAAAGTGTTCGAGCCCCATACCATACCCCGAAACTGAGGAGGAGGAACCGGCGGCTGCTTATGACGGTCCACTTCTCTCTCACTTGGTTGGTGCGTTAACTTAGGTCGGATTAGATGACGCACGACTTGGGACCATGTTTTGTGACTTCACTGCGTCCTCGCGTAAATCAAAATCCCACTCCTCAAAAAAGAAACAAAAACCGCCCAAGAAGGCGAAGGTATCCACCCTGACCCGAGTTTCCACATGAGAGGCATGTTTTGGAATAGCAGAGGTCTTTCAGACTTGGCTAAACATAAACACGTCGGTGACTGTGTGCGTGACCATGGGTTAGATTTTGTGGCAATTTCCGAGGCTGGTAAATGTGACTTTCGTGCACATGTCTTTGATCACCTATCAGGTGGTTTGGAATATACATGGCATTGCTTACCACCACGTGGAAGGTCCGGAGGAATCTTACTTGGGATACAGACCACAACCATGGACTTGTTAGCTTTTTCGGTTGGTGAATTTCACATCAAATTCCACCTACGAAATAGAGTTGACAATTATACATGGAGCCTGGTCGCAGTCTATGGGGCTGCCCAAGATGAGAATAAATCCGCTTTCCTTCGGGAATTGGTGAACTTGGCTAAGGATAACCCCCATCCAATGCTTATTGGAGGTGACTTCAATATCCTTAGATACTAGGAAGAGAAAAATAATGATCGTTTTGACACACACTGGCCTTTCTTATTCAACGCTGTAATTGACAGTTTGAATCTTCGAGAAGCTAGTATGTCGGGGCTACAGTTCACTTGGGCCAACAATTGTCCGGTGCCGACATACGAGAAGCTCGATCGGGTACTCATGGATACCGAATGGGAATTAAAATTCCCTATGGTAACAGTGCGTGCCCTAGAGCGTATTGAGTCACTTTCGGACCATGCACCCATCATTCTTGATTCTAACTCTACTAGCTCTCCCACTGTTCGCCGTCCATTCAAATTTGAATTGGGATGGTTACATCGGGATGGTTTTGCGGATATAGTTAAGAATTTATGGGAGAGGCCTGCTGTTGGTCGCACACCAATTCAAAGATGGAACTTCAAAATTCGAGCCATGAGGCGGTTCCTAAGTGGATGGGCCAAACACACAAGTGGTATATATAAAAAAGAAAAGCAACGCCTTTCCACTATTATAGATGACCTCGACAAAATAGCAGAGACTCGCATTTTGTCTCAACAGGAGATTGATATGAAAAATCAATCCAATGAGCAAATTGCACGTCTATTGCGAGAAGAGGAAATCAAGTGGTATCGAAGATCAGGTGCCCAATTCATTTTGGAGGGAGACAACAATACACGATATTTCCAAATGGTCGCCAATGGGCGGCATAGGAAGAAGTGTATCTTTAGCCTCCAATAGGATGAGGGACGGATCGAGGGTCAGGCGGAGCTCAAGCGTTATATAACCAAATACTACAAGTGTCTGTTTGGGGCTCCAGAGGAAGGGAACTTCACTCTAGATGAGACCCGAATAGATGACATTCCACAAGTCACAGAAGAAGAGAATGACATCCTGACGACACCTTTCTCTGAAGAGGAGGTGCGAGCTGCGGTGTTCCAAATGGAACATAACAAAGCTCCAGGCCCTGATGGTTTCCCCGCGGAGTTCTATCAGAACTTCTGGGATGTCATCAAGACTGACCTAATGGAGTTGTTCAATTTTTTTCATGCCGGCCAACTAGACCTATCTAGGCTTAATTTTGGCGAGATTGTTTTGTTGCCAAAGACTAAGGCGGCTGAACAGATTCAACAGTTCAGACCGATCTGCCTCCTTAATGTAAGCTTCAAAATCTTCACCAAAGTTGCGACTAATAGGCTCAACGCGGTCGCCGATCATGTTGTTCAGCCATCCCAAACGGCTTTCATGCAAGGACGAAATATACTCGATGGAATAGTAATCCTTCATGAGACCGTCCATGAGATGCACCGGAAGAACATGAGTGGAGTAGTATTTAAAATTGACTTTGAAAAGGCATACAACAAAGTCAAATGGTCATTTCTCCAACAGACCCTAAGAATGAAAGGTTTCTCAGATAAATGGCGCGACTGGGTCCAAAATTTCATTACTGGAGGTAGTGTGGCTATAAAAGTCAATGATGATGTAGGTCATTACTTCCAGACGAAAAAGGGATTACGACAGGGTGACCCAGTGTCTCCAATGTTATTTAACATTGTCGCTGACATGTTGGCTACTTTGATCAAACACGCCAAACAAGACAGTCAAATTGCAGGAGTAGTGCCACATCTTGTGGATGGCGGACTCTCTATCTTGCAATATGCCGATGATACAATTCTTTTTATGGAACATGACCTAGATAAGGCTAAAAATATGAAACTATTGCTTTCAGCTTTTGAGCAAATGTCAGGTCTGAAAATTAACTTCCATAAAAGTGAATTGTTCTGTTTCGGAGAAACCAAGGAGGCGGCTGCACAATATGCTGACTTGTTCAGTTGTGCACAAGGCCAATTCCCAATTAAACATTTGGGAATTCTGATTCATTATCAGTGTCTCACTAATGCGGAGTGGAAACATGTTGAAGAGCGATTGGAGAAACGGTTGAGCAGTTGGAAAGGCAAGTTGCTCTCCGTTGGAGGGCGACCAGTTTTGATCAATTCTGTTCTCACAAACATGGTTCTCTACATGCTCTCATTTTTCCAAATTCCCAAAGGGGTTCTGCAAAGACTGGATTACTTCAGATCCAGATTCTTTTGGCAAGGAGATAGTGAAAATAAAAAGTATAGGCTAACCAAATGGAGTGTGGTTTGTCGACCAACAGACCAGGGAGGTTTAGGTGTTCAGGACCTCCAGGTTAAGAATGATGCCTTGCTCAGTAAATGGTTGTTCAAGCTAGTTACCAAGGATGGTGTTTGGCAAACCCTGTTGCGCAATAAGTATCTAGGCCACAAAGCGTTGTCCCAGGCGTATTGGAAACCTGGTGACTCACATTTTTGGTCTGGTCTGATGGCGGTAAAGAAACATCTATTCCGCTTTGGATCATTCGCGATAAAGGACGGCTCCGAGATACGTTTTTGGGAGGACAGGTGGCTAGGAAACACCACTCTTCAGGAACAGTATCCGGCTTGTACCGAATTGTACGCGATAAGAATGATACTCTTGCGCACGTGCTCAGCTCCTCCCCGCCGAATGTATCATTTAGGAGGGATTTGATTGGCCTCCGCCTTGCGTCATGGCAACATCTTCTACCCCGTTTGGATTCGGTTAACTTGACACAAGGGAGGGATGCGTTTCGTTGGAATCTCACTACATCTGGGTCCTACACAGTTGACTCTATGTACCGTGCACTCTCGCACTCAGAGGCTCCATTGAATAATAATAAACTAATATGGAAATCAAAGATGCCACTAAAAAATAAGATTTTCATGTGGTATCTTCGGAGAGGAGTTGTGCTAACAAAAGACAACCTCGCTCGACGCAACTGGCAATGAAGTAAGAAGTGTAGCTTTTGTACTCATGACGAGACAATTAAACACCTCTTCTTTCAGTGCAAGTTCACGCGTTCTATATGGTCAGTCATCCAAATAGCGTCCAATTTGTATCCACCAACAAGTGTTGCCAATATATATTGTCACCGGCTTGATGGAGTACCAAATACTTTTAGTACGCTAATACGGGTGGGAGCGTCTGCCTTATTATGGTCGCTTTGGCTATGTAGAAATGATTGTGTTTTTAATGGCAAAACCTCTTCTTCTATGCAGGTTATTTACCGTTGTACGCACTGGCTTCGTATGTGGTGTACGCTACAGCGAACGGAGTATCAATCGCTGTTCAAGGCGGTGTGTATACGGTTGGAACGGGTGGCCAGGGAGGTTTTTACCCAACATGGGCGGCAACATAATCTCCGGATCGGTCCACCTTCTCCGTCGACATTGGAATAGTTTTGGGCTCATATGACTTTACTGTTGCCAACTTGTCATTTTTTATACATACTTTGCTAGACTCTTCGTTAAGGCTGTGTGCATCTTAGCTATGCAGAGGCCGGGTGTCGCTCATTATGCTCTGTATCCACTTGATGCTACATTATGAGTTAATAAAAGCGCCCTTTGTCGAAAAAGATTGGTGCTTGTGGGTGACTAGTAGTGTTGATTACATCTTGTAGTTGATTACTATATGGTTTATTTGGTGGAAGATTATATGTTCAGATCCAATATGCTATTGAATACCCCTTTGATCTTGAGCATGATTATCATTTGTGAGTAGTTACTTTTGTTTGAGGTCACGGGAGAAATCATATTGCAAGTAATCATGTGAACTTGATATGTGTTCGATATTTTGATAGTATGTATGTTATGATTCCCTTAGTGGTGTCATGTGAATGTAGAATACATGACACTTCACCATATTTGGGCCTAAGGAAATGCATTGTGGAGTAGTTATTAGATGATGGGTTGCGAGAGTGACAGAAGCTTAAACCCTAGTTTATGCGCTATTCCGTAAGGGACCGATTGGATCCAAAAGTTTAATGCTATGGTTAGGATTTATCCTTAATACTTTTATCGTAGTTGCAGATACTTGTGAGGGGGTTAATCATAAATAGGTGGTTTGTTCAAGTAAGAACAACACCTAAGCACCGGTCCACCCACATATCAAATTATCAAAGTAGCGAACATGAATTGAATCAACATGATGAAAGTGACTAGATGAAATTCCCGTGTACCCTCAAGAAAGCTTTGCCTATTATAAGAGACCGTTTTGGCCTTCCCTTTGCCTCAAAAGGATTGTGCTACCTTTATGCACTTTTGTTAATATTATCATTACTTGCTCATTACAAAATATCTTGCTATCAAACTACTTTGTTACTTACAATTTCAGCACTTGTAGACATTACATTGCTGAAAACCACTTGTCATTTCCTTCTGCTCCTCTTTGGGTTCGACAGTCTTACTTATCAAAAAGAGCTACAATTGATCCCCTATACTTGTGGGTCATCGAGGCTATTTTCTGGCGCCGTTGCCGGGGAGTGAAGCGCCTTTGGTAAGTGGAATTTGGTTAGGAAACATTTATATACTGTGCTGAAATTTACTGTCACTTGTTACTATGGAAAACAATCCTTTGAGGGGTTTGTTCGGGGTATCTTCACCTTGACCAGAACCACAATTAGCTACCCCTCAACCTAGTGCACCTACTGGAAAATATTGAATATGAAATTCCTTCGGGTATGATAGAACAACTGCTAGCCAATCCTTATGCAGGAGATGGAACCGAACATCTTGATATGCACTTGATATATGTGGAACAAATTTGTGGATTGTTTAAGCTTGCAGGTTTACCCGGATATGAAGTTAGAAAGAAGGTTTCCCCTTTATCTTTGAAGGTAAAAGCATTGGCATGGTATAGGCTATGCGATGATATTGGATCTTGGAATTGGAATCTAGTTCATCGTGATCGGAATTACATATATACTTTTTGGCCTCGTGAGGGAGAAAGCATTGCTCTAGCTTGGGGGAGGATTAAGTCAATGTTATATTCATGCCCCAACCATGAGCTCTTAGTCGAAATTATTATTCAGAATTTTTATGCTCGGCTTTCTCGTGATGATCAATCCATGCCCGATACTTCTTGTACTGGTTCTTTTATGAAGAAGACTATTGAATTCCGGTGGGATCTTTTGGAAAGAATTTAATGCAACTTTGAAGATTGGGAACTCGAGGAAGGTAAAGAGTTAGGTATTAAGCTTAAGTATGATTGTGTTAAATCTTTTATGAATACCGATGCTTTTCAAAAGTTTAACACTAAATAGGGACTTGACTCTGAGATAGTAGCCTCCTTTTGTGAATCATTTGCTACTGATGTTGATCTCCCTAAAGAGAAGTGGTTTAAATATCACGCACCTATTAAAGAAGAAAATAAAGAGCCGGAGCTAGCTAAAGAGGAAACTATGCTTTATAATGTTGATCCAGTTGTTCCCACTACTTATATTGAGAAACCACCTTTCCCTGTTAGGATAAAGATACATGCTAAAGTTTCAACCATGGTTAACAAAAGTTATATTAGAACACGTAAACCTGATGAACAAATCAAGGTAAAACCTAGTGTTGCTATGGTTAAGGATCTCTTGGAAGAAAATATAGATGGGCATGTTATTTACTTCTGTAATGAAGGTACTAGAATTGTCAAACCTGATAGAACGGATAATCATAGACCCGTCGTCGGCATGCCCATTGTCTCAGTTAAAATAGGAGATCACTGTTATCATGGTTTATGTGACATAGGTGCTAGCGTGAGTGCTATTCCCTATACCTTATATTATGAAATTATGAATGACATAGCACCCGCAGAGATAGAAGACATTGTTGTTACTATTAAACTTGGTACTAGAGATACTACATCACCAATTGGGATTGTTAGAGATGTTGAAGTCTTGTGTGGGAAAATAAAATACCCTACTAATTTTCTTGTTCTTGGTTCCCCACAAGATGACTTTTGTCTCGTTATCTTTGGTAGACCTTTCTTGAACACCGTTAATGCTAAAATAGATTGTGAGAAACAAACTGTCAGTGTTAGTTTTGGTGATGAGTCTCATGAGTTTAATTTTTCCAAGTTTAGTAGAAAGCTTCATGAAAAAGAATTGCCTAGTAAGGATGAAATAATTGGTCTTGCTTCTATTTCTGTGCCTCCTATTGATCCTCTAGAACAATATCTGCTAGACCATGAAAATGATTTACATATGCATGAAAGAAATGAAATAGATAAGATTTTCTTTGAACAACGTCCTCTACTTAAACACAATTTGCCTATTGAAACTCTAGGAGGTCCTCCTCCACCCAAGGGTGACCCTGTGTTTGATTTAAAATAATTGCCGGATACCTTGAAATATGCTTATCTTGATGAGAAGAAGATATATCCTGTTATTATTAGTGCTAACCTTTCAGAACATGAAGAAGAAAGATTATGGAAAGTTCTAAGGAATCACTGAGCCGCTATTGGATATACTCTTGATGATTTAAAGGGAATTAGTCTCACTCTATGTCAGCACAGGATTAATATGGAGCCTGATGCTAAACCCATTGTTGATCACCAACGTCGGTTAGATCCGAAGATGAAGGAAGTGGTAAGAACAAAAATATTAAAACTTCTGGAAGCCGGTATAATCTATCCTATAGCTGATAGTAGATGGGTAAGTCTTGTTCATTGTGTTCCTAAGAAAGAAGGTATCACTGTTGTTCCTAATGATAAGAATGAACTTATTCCACAAAGAATTGTTACAAGCTATAGAATGGTAATTGATTTTAGAAAATTAAACAAAGCAACTAGAAAATATCATTACCCTCTGCCTTTTATTGATCAAATGCTAGAAAGATTATCTAAGCACACACATTTTTTCTTCCTTGATGGATACTCTGGTTTTCACAAATACCTGTTTCTCAACCTGATCAAGAAAAGACCACTTTCACTTGTCCCTTCGGAACTTATGCTTATAGACGTATGCCTTTTGGTTTATGGAATGCACCTGCTACCTTTCAAAGATGTATGGCTCCTATATTCTCTGACTTTTGTGAAAAGATTCTTGAGGTTTTCATGGATGACTTCTCTGTTCATGGGAAGTCTTTTGATGATTGTTTAAGCAATCTTGATCGAGTTTGGCAGAGATGTGAACAAACAAATCTTGTCTTGAATTGGGAGAAGTGCCACTTTATGGTTAATGAAGGTATTGTCTTGGGTCATAAAATTTCTGAAAGAGGTGTTGAAGTGGACAAAGCTAAGGTTGATGCAATTAAGAAAATGCCATGTCCTAATGATATCAAAGGTATTCGTAGTTTCTTAGGTCATGCTGGTTTCTATAGGAGATTTATCAAAGACTTTTCTAGAATTTCTAGGCCTCTTACAAATATTTTGCAAAAGGATATTCCTTTTATTTTTGATGATGATTGTTTAGAAGCCTTCGAAACACTCAAGAAAGCCTTGATTTCTGCACCTATTGTTCAACCACTTGATTGGAACTTGCCTTTTGAAATTATGTGTGATGCTAGTGATTATGCTATTGTTGTTGTTCTAGGATAAAGAGTTGATACGAAACTAAATGTTATACATTATGCTATTAAAACTCTAGACAACGCCCAAATAAATTATGCTACTACTGAAAAAGAATTCCTGTTTTCTTGTGATAAATTTAGATCTTACATTGTTGATTCAAAAGTAATTGTTCACACCGAGCATGCTACTATTTAATATATTATGGAAAATAAAGATGCTAAACCTAGACTTATTCGATGGGTTCTCTTGCTACAGGAATTTGATTTACATATCACTGATAGGAAAGGAGCAGAGAACCTCGTAGCTGATAATTTTTCTAGGCTTGAAAATGTGCTTGATGACCCACTACCTATTGATGATAGTTTTCCTGATGAGCAGTTAGCTGCAATAAATGTTTCTCATAACACTCCTTGTTATGCTGACTATGCTAATTACATTGTTGCTAAATATTTACCACCTATCTTTACCTATCAACAAAAGATTTTTTTTATGATCTAAGACATTACTTTTGGGATGACCCACATCTTTATAAACAAGGAGTTGATGGTGTTATTAGACGTTGTGTACCTGAGCATGAACAGGGACAAATCCTACAGAAATGTCACTCTGAATCTTATGGAGGGCATCATGCAGGAGACATAACTGCTCACAAGGTATTGCAGTCTGGATTTTATTGGCCTACTCTTTTCAAGGATGCTCGCAAGTTTGTCTTATCTTGCGATGAATGTCAAAGAATAGGTAATATCAGTAAGCGTAAAGAAATGCCTATGAATTATTCACTTGCTGTTGAACCATTTGATGTTTGGGGATTTGATTACATGGACCTTTACCTTCCTCTAATGGGTATACACATATTTTGGTTGCTGTTGACTATGTCACTAAGTGGGTAGAAGCTATTCCAACTAGTAGTGCTGATTACAACACCTCTATTAAAATGCTTAAGGAAGTTATTTCCCAAGGTTTGGAGTCCCTAGATACTTAATGACTGATGGCGGTTCACACTTTATTCATGGTGCTTTCCATAAAATGCTTGCTAAGTATGATGTTAACCATAGAATTGCATCACCTTATCATCCTCACTCTAGTGGTCAAGTTGAACTTAGCAATTGAGAAATAAAATTAATTTTGCAAAAGACTGTCAATATGTCCCGGAAGAATTGGTTTAAGAAATTAGATGATGCACTTTGGGCTTATAGAACAACATATAAAAATCCTGTGGGTATGTCTCCTTATAAAATGGTTTATGGAAAAGCTTGTCATTTGCCTCTTGAGTTAGAACATAAAGCATATTGGGCAATTAAAGAACTCAACTATGATTTTAAAATTGCCGGTGAAAAGTGGTTGTTTGACATTAGCTCTTTAGATGAATGGAGAACCCAAGTGTAGCGACCCGATCCCAATGGACCGAAGTCGTTGTGCTTAAGTGTCATCCCTAGATCGGTATTGCTGACACACACAGTACTCGAGGAATTATAGCAGAGTTCAATCACACACTTAATTACATCGAGTGTCTCATAAGGAGAACTTATTACAATAATATGGCTGAAGGCCATCTAAATAAGATAACCGTGGAAGTTTCAAAGATAAATGAGTCCATCCAACTCCACGACAAAACTGAGTGCACGACAACGACCTATCGCACCTTACTCTTCGTCTGAAAATTCTGCAACATGATACGTTGCAGCCGTGTAGGTCAGCACATGGAATATGCTGGCAAGACAACACTATAGAGGATAATGATGCAATAAAGACTAACACCACATGCATATTTGGCTGGTGGAGGCTCTAGGTTTAACATTTGCGTAAAGCTAATTTTTCCCTACAACAAAAGGAGTAGATTTTATTTAACTACAAAGTTTATGTCATTATTGAGAAGGGTCCTCCAACTCAATCCCAAAATAATTAATAACCCAGCAAACTTCATTAAGTAAAGTGTTGAGATCAATCAATAATTCAAATACCAGATACTCAAGATGTCCATAACCAGGGACATGGCTAACCATGATTAGTTTATACACTCTGCAGAGTTTTGCGCACTTTTCCCCACAAGACTCAATCCCCTCTGTTGGATTTCTCGCACTACATGATGTTTGAGAAACGGATGACTGAGACACAGTCTTTCTGAAGCATTAACTCTTTACTCTGGGTAGACAGTACCACCTACTTTCCCCTACATTTGCTAGCCTACCACTAAAAGAGGTCACACAAATTACTCAATTATGCTAGAGCCCATAATGGCTTGTGGCTGCACATGGAAGTTTCTAGCATGAATAATCTTATGATCCCTTTGAGCCTGGGTGGCAAACCATAGGATGATCAGACGGGTACTCCGGGATATCCTAGGGCAACACTGGATTGCTCCAGGTGCCCGCAACCAATCCACCCAGATGTGTATTAAAGTATCCACCTTAAGTTTTCCTTAGTTAAAATCTCTCACAACTTGAATAATTCCCACATACCAATCTACATCTAGGAGCATGGCTAAGCAATATGAGCATAACGTATATTACCCGGGGTTGATAAAAGACAATAGGTTCCTACCTCATCAACTACTTAACCACACTCACATGTTACCAATCCTACTAATGCAATGTTTGAGGGTTGATACTAATGCATAAAAACTGGGTAATAAAGGGATATGATCAAAGTGTAACTTGCCTTGCTGACGATCGGAAAACCCTAGAGATTCATAGTAGCAAGCTTCGCACTCCGGGTACTCTATGGTAAACAAACAATAGCAACACAAGCACTCCAGCATAAGATGCAAAGGTAAAGCCAAATAAAAGATCTAAATAGAAAGTACAATTGAAGAGATTTGATTTGCAAAAAGAATCAATCAAATCGGAGCTACGAAACTCAAACTACGATCAAATGAAGTTCAAATTCAAAACTGCCTGAGACCAAATTTTAAATTTTCAAGAACATGTTCAAGTTATTTATATGGACATAGGGGGTCAAGACGAAGAATTTGGCGTTGGTTTCGTTGGATTTGGGTAAACGAGCAAAAAGTTGTGAGGGTTTAAAGATCAGGGACTAATATGTAAGAAAACTAATCGCCGATAGGTCCCTGGCAGAAAATAAAACTAAAAATAAAAATCTAACGAACGAACATTCGCTAACAGAAACTAACGAACGAAAGCGTTCACTAACAAATCTAAACGAACGAACGTTCGCTAATTAAACTAACCTAATAAAATAAACCGATCTAGAAAGAAAATCGAAACTAAAAAAACCGGGGCAGGTTTCGATGGTTATACCGGTTCGCGAGAAAAACCGGCGGCGGATCGGATAGGATCGGCAGCGGCAGCTCCGGCGGATCGGGCGACGGCTCCGGCGAGGCTCCGAGGATCGGCGTAGGCTAGCGGCGGCGGCGGCGCGGGCAGCGGCGAGCGGTGGCGGCGAGCGGTGGCGCGCGGCGCGGGAAGCGGCGGTGGCTATGGCGGCGACGCGACTCGATGGGAGGAGAGGGGCCGGCCCTCGGCCTTATAAAGGCGGGTCGGCAGGGGGGTGGCGGCTTGGCGGAGGGCCAAAGTCGGTGGCGGCTCGGTCCCGGACTCCCGGCGAGTCCGGCTCCCGCATGGTCGGGGAAGGCGGTGGCTGCTCGGGCCGGCTGGGCCTTCGGCCCAGTTCGGTCTGAAAACTTTTTTTCTTTCTTTTTATAAAATTTCGCCGCAAAAAAATCCAAATAAATAAAATAAAAAAAATCCTAAAATTGCAGAAATAATTTTCACCGTCCTCTCCTAATATTTAGGACAAAGTGAACATTTTTCTGGGATAAATGTAATTTTTTTAAAATGCATATTTTCCCCTAATTTAATAAAATTCAAATAAATATTTTTTTATTCAAAAATAAATTTCCAATATTTCCTAGCTATTTTGAAGAAGTCATATTATCTTCTCTCACTTATTTAAATTGAAATAATGGAAAAATAATTTGAATAAAACCACTTTGATCCAATTACCAATTTTGAAAAATACAAAAATGGATTTTTGTGAAAACCTCCAACTCTCTCGATTGGTCCTTGAGTTGCTTAAGGTTTCCAGGATCAAAATTCCAAATAAAACAAAATTCGAAATGCACAAATCATGAATGCATATGATGACCTAATGATTAACATCCAAATTAAAAATTGGGATGTTCCCCCATTAAGATGAATCTTACCCTCGAGATTCAGGTTGGCTAGCAAAAAGGTGTGGGTGTGATAACCCACAAGTATAGGGGATCGCAACAGTTTTCGAGGGTAGAGTAGTCAGCCCAAATTTATTGATTTGACAAAGGGGAGCCAAAGAATATTTTCAAGTATTAGCAGTTGAGTTGTCAATTCAACCACACGTGAAAGACTTAATATATGCAGCAAACTATTTAGTAGCAAAGTAGTATGTAAGTAACGGTAACGGTGGCAAAAGTAACAGTACTAGTTTTTGTAGCAATCTTAACAGTGGCAACAGAAAAGTAACTAAGCAAAGATCAATATGTGAAAAGCTCATAGGCAATGGATCAATGATGGATAATTATGTCGGATGCGATTCCTCATGCAACAGTTATAACATAGGGTGACACAGAACTAGCTCCAGTTCATCAATGTAATGTAGGCATGTATTCCGAATATAGTCATACGTGCTTATGGAAAAGAACTTGCATGACATCTTTTGTCCTACCCTCCCGTGGCAGCGGGGTCCTATTGGAAACTAAGGGATATTAAGGCCTCGTTTTAATAGAGTACCAGACCAAAGCATTAACACTTAGTGAATACATGAACTCCTCAAACTACATTCATCACCGGAAGTGGTCCCAATTATTGTCACTCCGGGGTTGCCAGATCATAACACATAGTAGGTGACTATTGACTTGCAAGATATATAGGATGAAGAACTCAGATATATTCATGAAAACGTAATAGGCTCAGATCTGAAATCATGGCACTCGGGCCCTAGTGACAAGCATTAAGCATAGCAAAGTCATAGCAACATCAATCTTAGAACATAATGGATACTAGGGATCAAACCCTAACAAACTAACTCGATTACATGGTAAATCTCATCCAACCCATCACCGTCCAGCAAGCCTACGATGGGATAACTCACGCACGACAGAGAGAATCATGAAATTGGTGATGGAGGGAGGTTGATGATGACGATGGCGATGGGTTCCCCTCTCTGGAGCCCCAAACGGACACCAGATCAGCCCTACCGATGAAGATTAGGGCTTGGCGGCGGCTCCGTATCGTAAAACGCGATGAATCCTTCTTCTCTATTTTTTCTCCCCGAAAGTGAATATATAGAGTTGGAGTTGAGGTCGGTGGAGTCTCATGGGGCCCTGAGGCAGGGGGCGCCCTAGGGGGGGCACTCCTGCACCCTGGTGGACAGGGTGTGGGCCCCCTGATGCTGATTCTTTCGCCAGTATTTTTTATTAATCCGAAAACTGTCTCCGTGGATTTTCAGGTCATTCCGTAAACTTTTATTTTTGCACAAAAATAACACTATGGCAATTCTGCTGAAAACAGCGTCAGTCCGGGTTAGTTCCGTTCAAATCATGCAAGTTAGAGTCCAAAACAAGGGCAAAAGTGTTTGGAAAAGTAGATATGTTGGAGATGTATCAACTCCCCCAAGTTTAATCCTTTGCTTGTCCTCAAGCAATTTAGTTGAAAAACTAAAAGTGATAAAGAAAAAACTTTTACAAACTCTGTTTGATCTTGTTGTTGTAAATATATAAAGCTAGCACTCAAGTTTTTAGCAAAGATTATGAACTAGCCATATTCACAATAACATTTAGGTCTCATGTTTACTCATATCAATGGCATAATCAACTAGCGAGCAATAATAATAAATCTCGGATGACAACACTTTATCAAAACAATCATAACATGATATAACAAGATGGTATCTTGCTAGCCCTTTCTGAGATCGCAAAACATAAATGCAGAGCACCCCTGAAGATCAAGGACTGAGTAGACATTGTAATTCATGGTAAAAGAGATCCAGTAACAGTCATACTCAATGTAAATTAATAGCAATGCATGTGAATGACAACGGTGATCTCCAACTGGTGATTTTTAATAAGAGGATGATGGCTCAACATAAAAGTAAATAGATAGGACCTTCGCAGAGGGAAGTAGGGATTTGCAGGGGTGCCAGAGCTCAAGTTTTGAAACAGAGATAAATAATATTTTGAGTGGTATACTTTCATTTTCAACATAACAACCAAGAGATCTCGATACCTTCCATGCTACACACATTATAGGCGGTTCCCAAACAGAATGGTACAATTTATACTCCCCCACCACCAACAAACATCAATCCATGGCTTGCCCGAAACAGCGGGTGCCTCCAACTATCAACAATCCCAGGGGAGTTTTTTTTTGCAATTATTTTGATTTGAGCATGGGACTGGGCATCCCGGTTACCAGCCATTTTCTCATGAGTGATGAGCGGAGTCCACTCATTGTGAGAATAACTCACCTAGCATGGAAGATATAGACAACCCTAGTTGATACATGAGCTATTCGAGCATATAAAACAAAATTCTATTTGAAGGTTTAGAGTTTGGCACATACAAATTTACTTGGAACGGCAGGTAGATACCGCTTATAGGAAGGTATGGTGGACTCATGTGGAATAACTTTGGGGTTTGTGGAAGTGGATGCACAAGCAGTATTCCTGCTTAGTACAAGTGAAGGCTAGAAAGAGACTGGGAAGCGACCAACTAGAGAGCGACAATAGTCATGAACATGCATTAAGATTAATCAACAATGAGTGCAAGCATGAGTAGGATATAAATCACCATGAACATAAATATCGTGGAGGCTATGTTGATTTTGTTTCAACTACATGCGTGAACATGTACCAAGTCAAGCCACTCGAATCATTCAAAGGAGGGATACCACCCTATCATACCACATCACAACCATTTTAATAGCATGTTGGCACGCAAGGTAAACTATTATAAACTCCTAGCTAATTAAGCATGCATGGGCAACTATAATCTCTAATTGTCATTGCAAACATGTTTCATTCATAATAGGCTGAATCAGGAACGATGAACTAATCATATTTGCAAAAACAAGATAGGTCGAGTTCATACCAGCTTCTCTCATCTCAATCAGTCCATCATACATCATCATTATTGCCTTTCACTTGCACGACCGAACGGTGTGGATAATAATAATAGTGCACATGCATTGGACTAAGCTGGAATCCGCAAGCATTTAATACAAGGGAGAAGACAAGGTACTATGGGCTCTTGGTTAAATCAACAATAATGCACATGAGAGCCACTCAACTTTTTCATCATGGTCTTCTCCTCTCGACCCCAAAGAATAAGAAAGGAAATAAAACTATTTACACGGGAAAGCTCCCAACAAGCAAAAGAAGAACAAGAAATCTTTTTGGATTTTCTTTTAGTTACTACTACAGGCATGGAAAGTAAACTAGCTGAAAGCTACAACTAATTTTTTTTGTTTTTCTTAAGGTTTTTCAATCAGAGAAGAAAAAGGCTTAGAAAAGAAAATAAACTAGCATGGATGGTACAATGAAAAAGTATGAGCACCGACAACTAGAATGAGTGTGTGAACATGAATGTAATGTCGATGAGAAATACGTACTCCCCCAAGCTTAGGCTTTTGGCCTAAGTTGGTCTATGGCCATTGATGGCCTAGTGGATATCCAAAGATGTAGCTGGGGTCGTACTGAGATGCATCAGCTACTACCTGAAGAGCTGCAGCTTGGAGGTGAGCTGCCTCCGTCCTCTTTTCGTACTCGTTCGCCTCCTCCCTGGTTATAACATATCTCCTTTTTGCCTAAAAGTTAAAGAAAGTAGGAGCAGGGAGGGCAACATAGACAGTGCGCTGTCTGTCAAAGATTAGTTGGTACTGGAGGAACTGTTTGTTCCTCTCAAGAAACTGATGGCGAACCATAGCATTATAATCTAGGTAAGCAGGAGGTAGCTCTATATCATTTCCATGTATGGGTACATTAAGATAATTAGCTACACGAGTTGCATAAATTCCACCAAATAGATCTCCACTTATACCGTTAAGATGCAACCTTCGTGCCACAATGGCCCCCAAGTTATATTGTTTATCTCCTAATACCGCACTTTTGAGGACACAAAGATTTGGAACGCACATGTGACAAGCCTCATCTTTACCATTAATGCATCTACCAATAAAGAGAGTAAAATAATGTATGAAAGGGAAATGAATTCTCCCTTGGTGGCTTGTGTGATTTCCCTAGATTCCCCCACAGTGATACTAGCAAGAAAGTCTTTATATTCAGATTTGCGAGGTTCACTGACATTGCCACACTATGGGAGTTTACAAGCTGTATTAAAATCTTCTAGGTCCATGGTATATGATTTATCATAAAGATCAAATAAAACAGTGTGAGAATTGCACGAGGATGTAAATTTAAACCTCCTCACAAAGGAATCAGTTAGGTAGTGGTACCGCAGGCACTTATCTGACACGAAGTCCTCAAGATCAGCATTACGCATATACGCGTCAAATTCATCCTTGAAGCCTGCCTGGACCATAAACTCCACTAACGGCCATTCACAAGGCGACACTTGAGCTTCCCTCGGTGGTTCATAGTCTGGCTCACGTATCGCGAGCCTTTGTCCTAGCTTCCTTGAGGAACCACCTTGGTACATGTTCCTAAACATTTTCTTTCTTTGAAAAATTTCTGAAATTTTTAGTGACTCAAAATAGAAGTGAACCAAACTCAACAAAATTGATAGCAACTACTCCCATAAGTGCCTAGAGGCTGTATCATGCATTAAAACTACTTTGGACCATATAAATTTGACATGCAAGCTCAAGAACATGGTCACCTTAGCAGCAAAAATTTGCAACAAATAAAGCACTAGAACAAAACTAATTGGACCATTGGAGGAGTCACATACCGAAGAACAATCTCCCCAAACAGTTTTGTGAATGGAGCTTTGAGCAAGGAGATCGAGAATGGCAGCAAGATGAGCTAGAACACGGGTTTGAGCTATGGGAGGATTTTTTCTGGAGGAAGACGAAGTGAGTGGGTGCTGGAATAAGTGGAGGGGGTCCACGTGGGGTCCGCGAGGTAGGGGGCGCGCCCTGCACCCTCGTGGCCAAATGGTGGGCCCCCCTGGTGTGTTCTTGGTGCCAGTAATTCTTAAATATTCTACAAAAAATCATATTTCATTTCAGGACTTGTAACGCCCTCGATGCGGCTATATCTCCCACGTGTCGAATCACGACTTAGAGGCATAACCGCATTGAAAGCAATGTCACAAGTGAGGTAATTTTCACACAACCCATGTAATACATAAGGGAAAGAGTACATGAATAAAGCATTACATTCATCCAAATACAATCAAGGTCCGACTACGGAACCCAAATAAAAGAAGACTACCCCAAATGCTACACATGTCCCCGATCGATCCCAACTGGGCTCCACTACTGATCGACTAGAACGAAACAACGTAAAGGACAAGATCTTCATCGAGCTCCTCCTGAGCTTGGTTGTGTCACCTAGAATGGCATCATCGACACCTGCAAGCTGGTTTTGGAAGTATCTGTGAGTCACGGGGACTCAGCAATCTCACGCCCTCGCGATCAAGACTATTTAAGCTTATAGGTAAGGTAAAAGGTATGAGGTGGAGATGCAGCAAACAACTAGCACATATGGTGGCTAAAATATTCGCAAAAGAGAGCAAGAAGAGAAGGCAAAAGCACGGTCGATGAACTATGATCAAGAAGTGATCCTAAAACAACCTACGTCAAGCATAACTCCAACACCGTGTTCACTTCCCGGACTCCGCCGGAAAGAGACCATCACGGTTACACACGCGGTTGATGCATTTTAATTAAGGTCAACTTCAAGTTTTCTACAACCGGACATTAACAAATTCCCATCTGCCCATAACCGCGGGCACGGCTTTCGAAAGTTCATAACCCTGCAGGGGTGTCCCAACTTAGCCCATCACAAGCTCTCACGGTCAACGAAGGATATTCCTTCTAGCGGGAAGACCTGATCAGACTCGGGATCCCGGTTACAAGACATCCTCAACAATGGTAAAACAAGTCCAGCAAGACTGCCTGATGCGCCGACATCCTGATAGAAGCTGCACATATCTCGTTCTCAGGGCAACACCGGATAAGCAATCCGTACAACTAAAACCAGCCCTCGAGTTTCCCCGAGGTGGCGCTGCAAGGGGCTCTAGTTTGGACCAACACTTAGACAAGCACTGGCCCGGGGGGGGGGGTTAAAATAAAGATGACCCTTGGGCTGGCCTAACCCAAGGGAAAAAAGGCTATGCGGCAAATGGTAAAACCAATGTTGGGCCTTGCTGGAGGAGTTTTATTCAAAGCAAACTGTCAAGGGGTTCCCATTATAACCCAACCGCGTAAGGAACACACAATCCGGGATCATAACACCGATATGACGGAAACTAGGGCGGCAAGAGTGGAACAAAACACCAGGCATAAGGCTGAGCATTCCACCGTTTACCAAGTATATAGATGCATTAATTAAATAAGAGATATTGTGATATCCCAACAAAATACCCATGTTCCAACATGGAACAAGCTCCAATATTCACCTGCAACTAACAACGCTATAAGAGGGGCTGAGCAATGCGGTAACATAGCCAAACAACGATTTGCTAGGACAAGGTGGCTTAGAGGCTTGGTTCAACAATATGGGAGGCAGGATAAGCAAGTGGTAGGTATCACATCATAGGCATAGCAAAAGAGCGAGCAACTAGTAAGCAAAGATAGAAGTGATTTCAAGGGTATGGTCATCTTGCCTGAAATCCCGCAAGGAAGAAGAACGAGTCCATGAAGAAGACAAATGGACGTAGACGAATGGGTCCTCACAATCACGATGTTATCGGAACCAACCCGAAGAAGCAACACCGGACAGAAGCACACAACATAGTAAACAACCAACACATGAACATGGTATGATATGCGGGATGCGGTATGCGATGCATATGCATGATTTGCAACGGAATGATTGAACCCGGCATCAACTTGGAAATCTAAGAGTGCCACTGGAAAGGTGAGGTGATTTCGGTTTAAATCGATATAAAGATCACCGGAATCGGATGCAAGGTTTGGAAATGGCAAGCAAAAGAAATATGGCACCGGTCTGCGATAATCAGCAAGTAGCCATCTAAATGTAACAAGTTAAATATGCTACAACACTCAAACATGGCAACAAAATACATGGCAGGGATCCACTCAAGATGCTTGACAAAAGATGAACACTGAGCTACGGCTAATTCATCCATTAACAGGTTCAAACAAGCATGGCAAAAATGCAAATGATAACAGGTTTCAGACTTAGTGGAATTAACACAAGTCTGGAATTTATCATCAGAAAACACACTTTAGAGCATGAAAACTATATGCTACAGGAACTTAAAATGGCAAAGCAAGGCATGGCATGAAGCTACTCAAAGCACTTAACAAAAGTCCCTTAGTGACCTTGAGCCAAAAGGGACCAGAAAATACAATTGCAAGCATGTGAACATGGCAAAAACATAAACATATCTCAGACTTGGGGAAAAACTGGAGCATGCAAAACAGTTAACGAGTAGGCATCTTTA
This sequence comes from Triticum urartu, assembly GCF_056163025.1. NCBI lineage: Eukaryota > Viridiplantae > Streptophyta > Magnoliopsida > Poales > Poaceae > Triticum > Triticum urartu. Next base: position 432,383,930 of record NC_141879.1, read on the forward strand.
CGAGCTCGATGCACTCACTAGAGAGCATGGCATGACCAACTAAGCATACACCCATCAAGAAGACATGACATAGAAGCTAGACATGGCAAGAACAACAACATAGCATGCACGAATCAATAGCAACATCCTCGGTAAAATCGCTAACAAGTCAACAATTTGCCAGGATTCACAATATAGCAAAAGTAGAGCTCGATTGACTCAAGCTAGGGTGCTCCATAAATGCAAACAAAGACATGGATGGATAGAGCACCACAACATTAGCAAAACATCCTTACTGATCATCCTCAAAAGAGGCACGGATCGCTAGGAAACAACATGAACATATGGCATAACAACAAAATCAGGACAATGACTTAGTGAAATTCTAAGTCCCTGAAATCAGCGTTACCGATTACGCTACTTTGCAAGCTTGTGCTAGTCACCACAAATATCACAAAAATACATGGAAAGCACCTCTGTAAAGATGGCATGGCATATAACAAAACACATGTAGAGCTCAGGGTCATATCATCCACACATCAATCGTGGCAAAAATGACAAATAGCTATTTGCTGAAACAGATCTGACAAATTACTCACATAGCCCTCTTCCAACAGCATTTCGGGCATCAATATGAGCTCAATTGAAAATGATGCAATGAGATGAAATGATGTACTCATCGAGACGAACATTTTGATATGCTACACGCATGAATCAGAGCTACGGATGCGGAGTTATGATGCGATGAAGATGCCAAAAAGTTAGGGTTTTGGGAGGAGAAAGTCAACCGAGTTCGTCTCTAGATCTAGGGTTCCTTCACGGGCACGCAGTCCGAGGTCTTCGGCGAGGTCGTAGCGACTCCGGCGAGGAAGAAGAGGTGGCGGGGAGGCGAATCCGGTCCCTTCCCGGCCGGATCTCGAGGAGGCCGGCGGATCCGGGCCTCCTGGCCGGATCTGGAGGCGCGGGAGGTCGCGGGAGCCGCGCTGCGGCAAGCTCCGGCCGGCAGCGGGAGCTGCGCGGCGGAGGCAGCGAACTCCGGCCACCGGAGCGGCGATGGCGGCGGAGGGGCAGGGCGCCAGCGCGAAGGGCGGTGACGCGCGGGCGGCGGAGCAGGCGAGAAGGCGCCGGAGGCAGGCGGCGCGGCGACTGGGCCTCGGGGGCCCTCCCTGGGCCGGGCGGGCCTCGCGTGGCGGAGGGCGCCGGGGTGGCGACGTGGCGCCGTGATTGGGCGTGGGAGGCGGCGCGGGGACATGGCGGCTCTCCATTGGTCGAGGCGACGTGGCGGCGGGGCGGCGGACATGTCCGACGCAGTGGGGGTTTTCTTCCGGTGGCGCGAGGGGAAGAAGCTAGGGTTTCATCTGCGTGGAAATTTCGGAGGAGAGCACATATTTATAGGTAGAGGGAGCTAGGAGAGTGCAAATGAGGTACGGTTTTCGGCCACACGATCATGATCGAACGACTGAGATGATGGCGAGGTCTTAGATGGGTTTTGGGCCACTTTGAAAGGGTGTTGGGTTGCAACACACACGAGGCCTTTTCGGTCCCTCGGTTAACTGTTGGAGTATCAAACGAAGTCCAAATGGCACGAAACTTGACAGGCGGTCTACCGGTAGTGAACCAAGGCCGCATGGCAAGTCTCGGTCCAATCCGAAAACGTTTAACACCCGCACACGAAACGAGGTAGAAAGGGACACCGGATGACATAGGAGCGCCGGATTGCAAAATGGACAACGGGGAAAATGCTCGGATGCATGAGATGAACATGTATGCAAATGAAATGCACATGATGACATGATATGCAATGCATGATACGCAAGCAATGACAAGACAACAACAGCGAGTAACTGGAGGACACCTGGCGCATCGGTCTCGGGCGTTACAACACTCCACCACTACGAGAGGATCTCGTCCTGAGATCTAGAATGGCACCGGAGGGACAACAGAAAAGAAAGAGAAGAGGTAAAACTAAGTTGCTTCTTCGACAAACGAGTGAAACCAAAGAACCTTGAAAAAGGTTAAGCCATCTCAAGAAAAGAATACAATGGAGATGAACGAAGTTGAAAGCACTTCGTTAGAAAAGAGGAACAAGGAAGAACGAATTCGGACAGCACTCCGGTTGAAAAGAGATGAGAGACTTGATAAAATGAAAGAACTTGAGCAGCAGGCACACACTTCGGTTAAATGGATAAGCACGAAAAGAACACGATCCAAGATGATGAGAGAAAAGAGCAACATCACAATGGCTCCGGAACAAAAGAATAGAAGATAGATAATTGAAATAAAAGAATGGAGAAGAAAATGCCATCTTATGTCACAAAAGAGCTTGAGAAGGCATCCTTAGGAGACGGGTCGAGCGGAGTTGTTGGAACACCAACAACGAAAAGAATACGCTTGATATGGTCTTATGGAATACATCTCAAATTATGAGGTGACAACCTGCCACTGACGAAAAATAATAGATTGGATTGATATCAACAAGGAGACGAGAAACTAATCTCACCGGGAAGGATAGATGATGAACTTGGATCATATATTATCACCATTAATAGAATTAATCCTTAGGAAAAGCTTTAGGTGAAATATGGCTCCAGATAACTCCAATGACGAGATTGATGGATTTAAAATATCTCATTCTTAACAATATGTGAATCATGAAACATGAAATCAAATTACCAAGAATGACATAATAACACCTCCAATGATACGGAGGAAAGAATTGCACTCCGGATTACAATATGAAGAAAGCTTGAGCTTCTTAGAAAAGAATCTCGATGAACACTTTGAGAATGAATTAAATCATAGATGAACCATCATGTAGAACCTCCGTGAAGAACTCCGGTAACAAAAGGATAACGAGACGAAAAGGGAAGTTGAAAACACAAGGTGAAACCTTGTAATGCTTTAGGTGTATTTCCGTGATGATATAATTGTGAGAGCTTGGAACTCCGGAAAAGAAAGATAAAGCATCTCAAACCAAGAATGTGATATGATGAACCACGCCGGAAAGCAGGAAATTAGATCACTTGAATGAAACAAGAATAAGAATTATGTTATGCGTATCCTTCACCAATTTAGATTGATGACAAACAACGGATTTGACATAATACTTATTCTCATAGAAAGGATTAAGATAGATATAGCACAAACTTCGGAATATCTTCAACGAACCACCGTAAGAATTGAAACAACGAATAAATTGATATGATAAATGAAGGAAGAAGAATCTTGAGCGAACCACCGTAAGAATTAAAAATGAACAAAAAAAGATAAGGAAGACACCGGGAAGAATTTAGCAAATGAACGAAGATGCTTGAGAGAATTTAGATACATGAGAACGAAGGGATCACGAACTGATTAGAGAACACTTGATGCACCGATAAGATTGGAGAATGACAACTGAAAGCTGAGAATGAATACACCTGAATTGATGGACTCCGGATAATCAAACTGAGAAGACTCTTGAATTGCTCTGGATGGATGGAAAGAATTCCCACAATCAAAACAATTATGAGAGGATGGCCTCAAACTAGAACCACGAATCTTTGAGAGAACGGATAAGATATGGAGGAAAAACTCTTCTTCGATCTTCAAAATCCGAGAATGACGACGAGAAACACCACCATGAATAGTTGAGATACTCTGGAAGAATCAAAAGCGAAGAGGTTGAGCCAACGATGAAAATAGTGTGAAAGATCTTGGAGAAGGCATTTGACTGATGAAGAATCATTGTTACGTCAAACTTTGAAATGAATTTGAGAATAACTCCGGTAGAATTAGAAGAGTCAGGTAAGATCCTGGAAAAGACCTGTGGGTTAGGGCCCACTCAAGGAAACACCGTTGTAACGATATTGAAGAGAGATTATACCGGTTGAATTAAGTGGCTTGAATGAGATAACAACCTCGAAAAGAACTTGAATGGATCTTGAATGACAAGACGAGTCTTCTGAGATATTTTTAAGGCACCGGAACAATAGAATAGCGAGAAATGGATGATTATGAGGTGCACCGGTATGAGAAGACATTGAAACAAGGAAAAAGATATGAACAATAACGCTTGAATTGAAACCACCGGAGAAGAAAATAATGGAGAATGATGAACTAGAAGCTCCGTTAGAATCTTCATGAGCATCACCGGATAAGAACATTCAAAGACAAGAATGAAGAGTCTTCACATGAATAAAATGGATACTTTATTAAGATATATGAGTCCTTGAAGAAAAGGGTGGGAGGGAGGGAAAACAAAATCACCTTGAAGACGGATGAAATGAACAACGTGGATGAAAAACTGAGATTGGATCTTGCAAATGTTGAAATGACCGGATCCACTTGAAGAGAGACACGCCGGTTGAAAAAGGATTGACATGTCAATCTCGATTATCATGAAGGATTGGTATTCACATCGGAGTATGAGAACACCATTTGGGGAAGGTATGGAATCAACACTTGACATTGAAGCAACTCGAATACCACAACTCAAAACAAAAACAAAGGGTTGGATTGCAGAATAAGCCGGAACAAACATATGATAGAGATTTCGTCCGAAGTTTTCATGGTGGGGCCTACACGGGCTCGATCGTACAACACCATCATGTAAAAGGCAGTGCACATGACATACGAAGCATCCCCGAGTCGGCATAGCCAAGGACTCTTTAAGACACAACGAGACCACTATAAAACCAACCGTGGATAGGCGGACCACTAGACGTCGAACCCCAATTTCATATGATACATCTGTCGGAAAGATATCCTAAGAGCTACTTGAATTCCCACTTATAAACTCCCGAAATTTTCCGGTTATGCAATCAGGTGTTGGGGATACAGGGGAAGCATAATATCTCACCCAAAACTAGCAAATCCTACATCCAGCTGTATCCATCCTTCAACACATAACCAAGAAACCTTCGGAAAGCGTTTACCTCAACCTTCTAAAAGAATCCATTATACGAGTTATGGCAATACTCCCGAACTCCCGCCCCAGTACTGGGTGGCGTTGAGGTTATCTCACCAACAACTGCATAAAAGAGTTTTTCGATGTCGGCGAACCTAAACTCAGGTATTCCAGAACTGCAACGATAAAATTGTGACGACAACACCTCGGAGCTCAACTCCCCGAGACACTGCCACAACCCCTAAATGACAGGAGGCACCAAGAACAATGTTCTCGTCACAAAACCATCGGAACGATTCCAAGATACCCGCGTGATCCTAAATTTTTTTTAGTGAAATTTGAGAAGAGAAAAGTCAAAACTCTACGTCAGGATGCCTCACTAGAGCGACGATGGGACTGAGGAGTAAAAAGAAGTCCTAACTCTCCGATATATATAATTCCTAAATGACTCAAAACATTTCTAGACTCAATAATGCCAGCGACTCGATCAAGCAGGGGGCTCCTAAGTTCGGGGAAGGCTCTGATTACCAACTTGTAACGCCCTCGATGCGGCTATATCTCCCACGTGTTGAATCATGACTTAGAGGCATAACCGCATTGAAAGCAATGTCACAAGTGAGGTAATCTTCACACAACCCATGTAATACATAAGGGAAAGAGTACATGAATAAAGCATTACATTCATCCAAATACAATCAAGGTCCGACTACGGAACCCAAATAAAAGAAGACTACCCCAAATGCTACACATGTCCCCGATCGATCCCAACTGGGCTCCACTACTGATCAACTAGAACGAAACAACGTAAAGGACAAGATCTTCATCGAGCTCCTCCTGAGCTTGGTTGTGTCACCTAGAATGGCATCATCGACACCTGCAAGCTGGTTTTGGAAGTATCTGTGAGTCACGGGGACTCAGCAATCTCACGCCCTCGCGATCAAGACTATTTAAGCTTATAGGTAAGGTAAAAGGTATGAGGTGGAGATGCAGCAAACGACTAGCACATATGGTGGCTAAAATATTCGCAAAAGAGAGCAAGAAGAGAAGGTAAAAGGTATGAGAAGGACAAGATCTTCATCGAGCTTGGTTGTGTCACCTAGAATGGCATCATCGACACCTGCAAGCTGGTTTTGGAAGTATCTGTGAGTCACGGGGACTCAGCAATCTCACGCCCTCGCGATCAAGACTATTTAAGCTTATAGGTAAGGTAAAAGGTATGAGGTGGAGCTGCAGCAAACGACTAGCACATATGGTGGCTAAAATATTCGCAAAAGAGAGCAAGAAGAGAAGGCAAAAGCACGGTCGATGAACTATGATCAAGAAGTGATCCTAAAACAACCTACATCAAGCATAACTCCAACACCGTGTTCACTTCCCGGACTCCGCCGGAAAGAGACCATCACGGTTACACACGCGGTTGATGCATTTTAATTAAGGTCAACTTCAAGTTTTCTACAACCGGACATTAACAAATTCCCATCTGCCCATAACCGCGGGCACGGCTTTCGAAAGTTCATAACCCTGCAGGGGTGTTCCAACTTAGCCCATCACAAGCTCTCACGGTCAACGAAGGATATTCCTTCTAGCGGGAAGACCTGATCAGACTCGGGATCCCGGTTACAAGACATCCTCGACAATGGTAAAACAAGTCCAGCAAGACCGCTCAATGCGCCGACATCCTGATAGGAGCTGCACATATCTCGTTCTCAAGGCAACACCGGATAAGCAATCCGTACAACTAAAACTAGCCCTCGAGTTTCCCCGAGGTGGTGCTGCAAGGGGCTCTAGTTTGGACCCACGCTTAGACAAGCACTGGCCCGGGGGGGGGGGGTTAAAATAAAGATGACCCTTGGGCTAGCCTAACCCAAGGGAAAAAAGGCTAGGTGGCAAATGGTAAAACCAATGTTGGGCCTTGCTGGAGGAGTTTTATTCAAAGCAAACTGTCAAGGGGTTCCCATTATAACCCAACCACGTAAGGAACGCACAATCCGGGAACATAACACCGATATGACGGAAACTAGGGCGGCAAGAGTGGAATAAAACACCAGGCATAAGGCCGAGCCTTCCACCCTTTACCAAGTATATAGATGCATTAATTAAATAAGAGATATTGTGATATCCCGACAAAATACCCATGTTCTAACATGGAATAAGCTCCAATCTTCACATGCAACTAACAACGCTATAAGAGGGGCTGAGCAAAGCGGTAACATAGCCAAACAATGGTTTGCTAGGACGAGGTGGGTTAGAGGCTTGGTTCAACAATATGGGAGGCAGGATAAGCAAGTGGTAGGTATCGCAGCATAGGCATAGCAAAAGAGTGAGCAACTAGCAAGCAAAGATAGAAGTGATTTCAAGGGTATGGTCATCTTGCCTGAAATCCCGCAAGGAAGAAGAACGAGTCTATGAAGAAGACAAACAGACATAGACGAACGGGTCCTCACAATAATGAAATTATCGGAACCAACCCGAAGAAGCAACATCGGAAAGAAGCACACAGCATAGTAAACAACCAACACATGAACATGGTATGATATGCGGGATGCGGTATGCGATGCATATGCATGATTTGCAAAGGAATGATTGAACCTGGCCTCAACATGGAAATCCAAGAGTGCCACTAGAAAGGTGAGGTGATTTTGGTTGAAATCAATATAAAGATCACCGGAATCGGATGCAAGGTTTGGAAATGGCAAGCAAAACAAATATGGCACCGGCCTGCGATAATCAGCTAGTAGCCATCTAAATGTAACAAGTTAAATATGCTACAGCACTCAAACATGGCAACAAAATACATGGAAGGGATCCACTCAAGATGCTTGACAAAAGATGAACACTGAGCTACGACTAATTCATCCATTAACAGGTTCAAACAAGCATGGCAAAAATGCAAATGATAACAGGTTTCAGACTTAGTGGAATTAACACAAGTCTGGAATTTATCATCAGGAAGCACACTTTAGAGCATGAAAACTACATGCTACAGGAACTTAACATGGCAAATCAAGGCATGGCATGAAGCTACTCAAAGCACTTAACAAAAGTCCCTTAGTGACCTTGAGCCCAAAGGGATCAGAAAATACAATTGCAAGCATGTGAACATGGCAAAAACATAAACATATCTCAGACTTGGTGAAAAACTGGAGCATGCAAAACAGTTAACGAGTAGGAGCTAGACATCCATCAAGAAGACATTACATAGAAGCTAGACATGGCAAGAACAACAACATAGCATGCACGGATCAATAGCAACATCCTCGGCAAAATCGCTAACAAGTCAACAATCTGCCAGGATTCACGATATAGCAAAAGTAGAGCTCGATTGACTCAAGCTAGGGTGGTCCATAAATGCAAACAAAGACATGGATGGATAGAGTACCATAACATTAGCAAAACATCCTTACTGATCATCCTCAAAAGAGGTACGGATCACTACGAAACAACATGAACATATGGCATAACAACAAAATCAGGACAAGGACTTAGTGAAATTCTAAGTCCCTGAAATCAGCGTTACCGATTACGCTACTTTGCAAGCTTGTGCTAGTCACCACAAATATCACAAAAATACATGGCAAGCACCTCTGTAAAGATGGCATGGCATATAACAAAACACATGTAGAGCTTAGAGTCATATCATGCACACATCAATCATGGCAAAAATGACAAATAGCTATTTGCTGAAACAGATCTGACAAATTACTCACATAGCCCTCTTCCAACAGCATTTCGGGCATCAAGATGAGCTCAATTGAAAATGATGCAATGAGATGAAATGATGTACTCGTCGAGACAAACATTTTGATATGGGAAATTTTTGTTTTTTCCACTCTAGATTTTGCCAATTTTCCTTATGCCACTCTAGATTTTGACATTCCACTTTTGCCACTCCTAGTTTTTGACAATTATCAGAATTGCCATTCCCGTGGAAAAAGCAAAATTTTCAGAGTGGCAATTGTCATAATTGTCAAAAGCTAAGAGTGGCAATTGTGATAATTATCAAAAACTAAGAGTGGCAAAAGTGAAATGTCAAAATCTAGAGTGGCATAAGGAAAATTGGCAAAATATAGAGTGGCAAAAACAAAATTTTCCCTTTTGATATGCTACACGCATGAATCGAAGCTACGGATGCGGAGTTATGATGCGATGAAGATGCCAAAAAGTTAGGGTTTCGGGAGGAGAAAGTCAACCGAGTTCGTCTCCAGATCTAGGGTTCCTTCACGGGCATGTAGTCCGAGGTCTCCGGCGAGGTCGTAGCGACTCCGGCGAGGAAGAAGAGGTGGCGGGGAGGCGAATCCGGCCCCTTCCCGGCCGGATCTCGAGGAGGTCGGCGGATCCGGGCCTCCTGGCCGGATCTGGAGGCGCAGGAGGTCGCGGGAGCCGCGCTGCGGCGAGCTCCGGCCGGCAGCGGGAGTTGCGTGGCGGAGGCGGCGAACTCCAGCCACCGGAGCGGCGATGGCAGCGTGAGGGGTAGGGCGCCGGCCGCGAAGGGCAGCGACGCGCGGGCGGCAGAGCAGGCAAGAAGGCGCGGGAGGCGGGCGGCGCTGCGACTGGTCCGCGGGGGCCCTCCCTGGGCCGGGTGGGCCTCGCGCGGCTGAGGGCGCCGGGGTGGCGACGTGGCGTGCCGTGATTGGGCGCGGGAGGCGGCGCGGGGACGTGGCGGCTCTCCATTGGTCGAGGCGACGTGGCGGCGGACATGTCCGGCACGGTGGGGGTTTTCGTCTGGCGGCGCGAGGGGAAGAAGCTAGGGTTTCATCCGCGCGGAAATTTTGGAGGAGACCACATATTTATAGGTAGAGGGAGCTAGGAGAGTCCAAATGAGGTGCGGTTTTCGGCCACATGATCGTGATCGAACGACCGAGATGATGGAGAGGTCTTAGGTGGTTTTGGGCCACTTTGAAAGGGTGTTGGGTTGCAACACACACGAGGCCTTTTTGGTCCCTCGGTTAACCGTTGGAGTATCAAACGAAGTCCAAATGGCACGAAACTTGACAGGCGGTCTACCGGTAGTGAACCAAGGCCGCATGGCAAGTCTCGGTCCAATCTGAAAACGTTTAACACCCGCACACAAAAAGAGGTAGAAAGGGACACCGGATGACATAGGAGCACCGGAAAGCAAAACAGACAACGGGGAAAATGCTCGGATGCATGAGACGAACATGTATGCAAATGAAATGCACATGATGACATGATATGAAATGCATGACATGCAAGCAATGACAAGACAACAACAACGAATAACTGGAGGACACCTGGCACATCGGTCTCGGGCGTTACAGGACATTTGGAGAACTTCTATTTTTGGGGTATTTTTATTGCAATGGTAATTCAAAAAATAGATAGAAATTATTATTTTGCTTTATTTAATCTAAATAATAGAAAGTAAAAGGAGGGTGCAGAGAGTTGTGCTTTCTAACTTCATCCATCTCATGCTCATCAAAAGGAATCCACTAACAAGGTTGATCAAGTCTTGTTAACAAACTCTTTCCGAATAACATGAAACTGGAGAATTTTCGAATAACACTAGGTTACCTCAACGGGGATATGCATGTCCCGAACAATAAAAATATCATATTTCTTCTTGACGGTAGGGAGAGGGAATTCAAAACCTCCAACAGTAATTGTTGAAAATTTTCCAATAGAATTGATACTGTGGACTTGAGGTTGTTTCCTCGGAAAGTGTACCGTATGCTCATTACCATTAACATGAAAATTGACATTGCCTTTGTTCCAATCAATAACAACCCCTGCAGTATTCGAAAAGGGTCTACCAAGGATAATAGACATACTATCGTCCTCGGGAATATCAAGAATAACAAAGTCCATTAAAATAGTAACGTCTGCAACCACAACAGGCACATCCTCACAAAGACCGACAGGAATAGCAGTTGATTTATTGGCCATTTGCAAAGATATTTTGGTAGGTGTCAACTTATTCAAATCAAGTCTACGATATAAAGAGAGAGGCATAACACTAACACCGGCTCCAAGATCACATAAAGCAGTTTTAACATAGTTTCTTTTAATGGAGCATGGTATAGTTGGTACTCCTGGATCTCCTAGTTTCTTAGGTATTCCACCTTTAAAAGTATAATTGGCAAGCATGGTGGAAATTTCAGCTTCCGGTATCTTTCTTTTGTTTGTAACAATATCTTTCATATACTTAGCATAAGGATTCATTTTAAGCATATCAGTCAAACGCATACGCAAAAAGATAAATTTAATCATTTCAGCAAAGCGCTCAAAATCCTCATCATCCTTTTTATTGGATGGTTTAGGAGGAAAAGGCATGGGTTTCTGAACCCATGGTTCTCTTTCTTTACCGTGCTTCCTAGCAACAAAGTCTCTCTTGTCATAAAGTTGATTCTTTGATTGTGGGTTATCAAGATCAACAGCAGGTTCAATCTCTACATCATTGTTATTGCTATGTTGAGCATCAACATGAACATCATCATTAACATTATTAATAGGTTCATGTTCATTACCAAATTGTGTTTCAGCATCGGAAATAGAAATATCATTAGGATTCTCAGGTGTGTCAACAACAGGTTCACTAGGAGCATGCAAAGTCCTATCATTTTTCTTTTTGTTCTTCTTAGAAGGACTAGGTGCATCAACATTAGTTCTTCGAGAATCTTGCTTAACTCTCTTAGGGTGGCCCTCAGGATACAGAGGTTCCTGAGTCACTTTACCCTCTCTAGTCACAACTCTCACATCATTGTCATTTTTCTTAGTATTTAATTCATTGAGAAAATCATCTTGTGCTTTAAGCACTTGTTTTACTTGAGTGGTAACCATAGAAGCATGTTTACTAATAAGTTTAAGGTCACCTTTAACTCTAGACATATAATCACTCAAGTGTTGAACCATATAAGCATTACGTTTCAATTGTCTACCAACATAAGCATTGAAGTTTTCTTGTTTAACAATAAAATTATCAAACTCATCCAAGCATTGGCTACCAGACTTATTACGAGGAATATCACCTTCATCAAATCTATAGAGATAATTTACCTTTACTACCTGTGTCGGGTTATTAAGACCATGTATTTCTTCAATAGGCGGTAAATTCTTAACATCTTCAGCTTTAATACCCTTTTCTTTCATAGATTTCTTTGCCTCTTGCATATCTTCAGGACTGAGAAATAGAATACCCCTTTTCTTTGGAGTTGGCTTAGGAGTTGGTTCACGAAGTGTCCAATCATTATCATTACTCAATATATTATTCAATTGCAATTCAGCTTGCTCAATAGCTCTTTCCCTGAAAACACAACCAGCATAACTATCCAGGTGGTCTCTGGAAGCATCAGTTAGTCCATTATAAAAGATATCAAGTATTTCATTTTTCTTGATAGGATGATCAGGCAAAGCATTAAGTAATCGGAGAAGCCTCCCCCAAGCTTGTGGGAGACTCTCTTCTTCAATTTGCACAAAATTATATATTTCCCTTAAGGCAGCTTGTTTCTTATGAGAGGGGAAATATTTAGCAAAGAAGTAATAAATCATATCCTGGGGACTACGCACACAACCAGGAGCAAGAGAATTAAACCATGTTTTAGCATCACCCTTTAATGAGAACGGAAATAACTTAAGGATATAGTAGTAATGAATTTTTTCCTCATGAGTGAATAGGGTGGCTATATCATTCAATTTAATAAGATGTGCCACAACAGTTTCAGATTCATAGCCATAAAAAGGATCAGATTCAACCAAAGTAATTAACTCAGGATCGATAGAGAAATCATAATCCTTATCAGAAATACAGATAGGTGAAGTAGAAAAAGTAGGGTCATATTTCATTCTAGCATTCAAAGACTTTTCTTTCATCTTAGTTAACAGTTTCTTAAGATCATATCTATCTTTGCAAGAAAAAGGTCTCTAGCAGTTTCTTCATCCATAACATAACCCTCAAGCACATCAGGCAATTCATATCTAGGGGGAGAATCTTCATCATCACTTTCATCAATATTATCTGTTTCAATAATTTCATTCTCTCTAACCCTAGCAAGTTGTTCATCAAGAAATTCACCTAATGGCACAGTATTATCAAGCATAGAGGTAATTTCATCATAAGCATCATGCATAGCAGAAGTGGCATCATCAATAACATATGACATATCAGAATCAATAGCAGGAGTAGGTGTCGCAAGTTTACTCAAAACAGAAGGAGAATCAAGTGCAGAGCTAGATGGCAGCTCCTTACCTCCCCTCGTAGTTGAGGGAAAAATCTTAGTTCTTTCATCTTTCAAGTTCCTCATAGTGATCAACAAATATAGATCCCAAGTACCTCAAAGAATAGAGCTATGCTCCCCGGCAACGGCTCTAGAAAATAGACTTGATAACCCACAAGTATAGGGGATCACAGCACTTTTCGAGGGTAGAGTATTCAACCCAAATTTATTGATTCGACACAAGGGGAGCCAAAGAATATTCTCAAGTATTAGCAGCTGAGTTGTCAATTCAACCACACCTGGAAACTTAATATCTGCAACAAAGTGTTTAGTAGCAAAGTAGTATGGAAGTAACGGTAACGGTGGCAGTAACAGTAGTAGTTTTTTTAGCAATCGTAACAGTGGCAACAAAAAAGTAACTAAGCAAAGATCAATATGTGAAAGGCTCATAGGCAATGGATGAATGATGGATAATTATGTCGGATGCGATTCCTCATGCAACAGTTATAACATAGGTTGACACAGAACTAGCTCCAGTTCATCAATGTAATGTAGGCATGTATTCCGAATATAGTCATACGTGTTTATGGAAAAGAACTTGCATGACATCTTTTGTCCTACCCTCCCGTGGCAGCGGGGTCCTATTGGAAACTAAGGGATATTAAGGCCTCCTTTTAATAGAGTACCGGACCAAAGCATTAACACTTAGTGAATACATGAACTCCTCAAACTACGGTCATCACCAGAAGTGGTCCCGATTATTGTCACTTCGGGGTTGCCGGATCATAACACATAATAGGTGACTATTGACTCGCATGATAGGATGAAGAACTCACATATATTCATGAAAACATAATAGGTTCAGATCTGAAATCATGGCACTCGAGCCATAGTAACAAGCATTAAGCATAGCAAAGTCATAGCAACATCAATCTTGGAACCTAATGGATACTAGGGGTCAAACCCTAACAAAACTAACTCTATTACATGGTAAATCTCATCCAGCCCATCACCATCCAGCAAGCCTACGATGGGATTACTCACGCACGGCGGAGAGCATCATGAAATTAGTGATGGAGGGAGGTTGATGCTGACGATGGCAACCGATTCCCCTCTCCGGAGCCCCGAACAGACTCCAGATCAGCCCTCCTGATGAATATTAGGGCTTGGCGGCGGCTCCGTATTGTAAAACGCGATGAATCCTTCTTCTCTATTTTTTTCTCCCCGAAAGTGAATATATAGAGTTGGAGTTGAGGTCGGTGGAGTCTCAGGGGGCCCATGAGGCACGGGGACGCCCTGCACCCTCGTGGAGAGGGTGTGGGCCCCTTGATGCTGATTATTTTGCCAATATTTTTTATTAATTCCAAAATGTGTCTCCGTGGATTTTTAGGTCATTCCAAGAACTTTTATTTCTGCTCAAAAATAACACCATGGCAATTCTGATGAAAACAGCGTCAGTTCGGGTTAGTTCCATTCAAATCATGCAAGTTAGAGTCCAAAACAAGGGCAAAAGTGTTTGGAAAAGTAGATACGTTGGAGACGTATCATGGTGGTCTTTCTGGAGGTCTTCTTCTCGCTCCCAGGTGTCTTCCTCCTTGGTATGGTGGCTCCATTGAACTTTGCAAAACTTGATGACCTTGCTGCGTGTGACTCGGTTGGCGAACTCTAAAATCTTGATGGGTTTCTCCTCATAAGTCAGGTCACTCTCCAACTGAATTGCTTCCAGGGGCAATGTATCTCTCAGAGGAATATCGACCATCTCTGCATGGCACTTTTTCAACTGGGAAACGTGAAACACATCATGAACTCCTGACAATCCTTCGGGTAATTCCAACTTGTAGGCTACTTCACCCATATGCTCCAAAACTCGGTATGGTCCTAAAAATCGTGGTGCTAACTTTCCTTTGACTCCAAATCTTTTAAGTCCATGAAGTGGTGACACACGAATATATGCTCTGTCCCCGACTTCGTATGTTACCTCCTTGCGTTTACTATCGGCATAACTCTTCTGCCTGGACTAAGCTACCTTGAGTCTATCATGAATCAACTTGACCTTCTCTTCAGACTCTCTGATTAAATCTGGCCCGAACAATTTCCGATCTCCAACTTCATCCCACATCAATGGTGTCGTGCACCTCCTTCTATACAAAGATTCGAAAGGGGCCATCTTCAAACTAGCCCGGTAGCTGTTGTTATATGAGAACTCTGCATAAGGAAAATTATCATCCCAACTAGAACCATAGTCTAGCGCACAAG
Organism: Triticum urartu; assembly: GCF_056163025.1. NCBI lineage: Eukaryota > Viridiplantae > Streptophyta > Magnoliopsida > Poales > Poaceae > Triticum > Triticum urartu. Next base: position 432,399,224 of record NC_141879.1, read on the forward strand.
CTCTCAACATGTCCTCCAGGAATCTGGTTGACTCTCTCAGTTTGTCCATCTGTCTGCGGATGAAAGGCCGTACTGAACTCTAGCCTGGTTCCCAAAGTCTGGTGTAACTGATTCGAACTTTGAGGTAAACTGTGTTCCTCTATCTGATACGATGGTCCTTGGAATTCCATGCAAACATACGATCCTGGTCATATATATCTTGGCCAACTTTGCGCTTGTATAAGTGGTTTTCATGGGGATAAAGTGAGCCACTTTGGTCAAGCGATATACTACAACCCAAATGGAATCATATCATTAACTTCTACTGGGTAATCCGGTGATGAAATCCATGCCAAGCTTATCCCACTTCCATTCGGGTATCAGCAAATGCTGAAGTAATCCGGCTGGTTTCTGGTGCTCTGCCTTGACTCTTTGACAGACGTCGCATACTGCTACATACTCGGCAATATCCTTCTTCATACCTGTCCACCAGAAACATTCCTTCAAATCCAAATACATCTTGGTGTTGCCTGGGTGAATTGAGTATCGTGAGTCATGAGCTTCCTGAAGAATTAACTTTCTGATCTCTGGATCATTTGGCACATAGATACAATCCTCAAACCATAAAGTTTCGTGTTCATCCTCACGAAAACCTTTGGCCTTTCCTTTACTCATCTTTTCTTTTATCTCTGCAATCTCCTTATCAGTCTTCTGAGCTTCTCGAATCTTTCCCAACAACATGGACTGAACTTCGAACGCTGCAACAAAACCTCTGGAACTATCTCCATTCGGAGTCTTGTGAGATCATCGGCTAACTCCTGAGGTAATCCTCCGGTTGTGAGAGTATTAACATAGCTCTTGCGGCTCAAGGCATCTGCTACAACATTTGCCTTTCCTGGATGATAATGTAGTTTCATACCATAATCTTTTATGAGCTCCAACCATCTCCTCTGTCTGAGATTCCAACTCCTTCTACGTGAAGATGTACTTCAAACTCTTATGATCCGTGTATACGTCACAATGTTTTCCAATAAGAAAATGTCTCCAGGTCTTGAGCGCGTGCACTATGGCTGCTAATTCCAAATCATGCATGGAATAATTCAACTCATGAGGTCGAAGCTGTCGTGAGGCATATGAAATAACTCTTCCATCTTGCATAAGTATGCCTCCAAGTCCCTGGCGAGAAGCGTCACAATATACTTGGAAATCCTTGCGTATATCCAAAAGAATTAGCGCTGGGGCTGTAACTAAATGTTTCTTCAACTCCTGAAAACTGGCCTCACATTCCTCAGTTCATTTAAACTTGGTGTCCTTCTTTAGTAACTCCGTCATGGGCTTCATGATCTTGGAAAAATTCTCAATGAATCTCTGATAATATCCCGCGAGTCCAAGAAAACTGCGTATTTCTCCAACTGAGGTGGGTGCCAACCACTCGGTGATAGACTGAACCTTTGAAGGGTCTACTGCTATACCTTCTCCATATATAACATGTGCAAGAAATCCTACTTCCTTCAACCAAAACTCACATTTGCTGAACTTGGCATATAACTGATGTTCCCTGAGCTTCTCGAGAACCAAGCACAAATGTTCCTTTTGTTCTTCTTCATTCTTCGAGTACACCAATATATCATCAATGAACACCACCACAAACTTATCCAAGAACTCCACGAACACCTTATTCATCATACTCATAAAGTAGGCAGGGGCATTAGTCAAACCAAAAGACATGATCGTGTACTCATATAGCCCGTACCTTGTGGTAAAAGCTGTCTTAGGTATATCTTGTTCTCAGATCTTCAACTGGTGATATCCTGGTCATAGATCGATCTTGGAGAATCCTTTAGCTCCCTACAGCTGGTCAAACAAATCATTTATCATCAGTAGTGGGTATTTGTTCTTGATCGTCACCTCATTCAGTGCATGATAATCAACAACCATTCTCAAAGATCCATCCTTCTTCTCAACTAGGAGCACTGGGGATCCCCACGGTGATGAACTTGGTCGAATATAACCTTTCTCCAATAACTCCTTAATCTGCTTCTTAATTTCCTCCAGATCATTTGTGGGCATCCGATACGGTCTCTTCGATATCGGTCCGGTGCCTGGCAACAGCTTGATCAAAAACTCTATGTCTCGATCTGGTGGCATGCCTGGTAACTCCTCCGGGAATACATCGGGATAATCCTTCACAACTGGCACTTCCTCCTGAACAATTCCTGAGAGTGAATTTACTTGGGTCCTCCTTGGCGCATGCCTAGACACATACTTGATCCTTTTCACTTCTGGGGTGGTGAGAAGAATTGACTTACTAGCACAATCAATGTTTCCTCCATACTTCGGTAGCCAATCCATGCCTAGTATTATATCCAATCCTTGTGATTCCAAAATAATGAGGTCTGAGGGAAAACATGTTTACCAATGGTTAATGGCAACCGATCACACCATCGGCTGGCCATATATTCCAGTCCTGGTGAGCTCACTAACATGGGTGACCTAAGGGTTAAGGTTGGCAATTTAAACTTGTCCACAAATCCCCTTGATATGTATGAATGCGGTGCACCAGTGTCAAAAAGAACAAGGGCGGTAAATGACTTAATCAAAAACTTACCAATCACCGCATCAGGCTGCTCTTCAACTTCCTCCACGTTGATGTGGTTTACCTGACCTCTGGTGAAGGGATTTGGCTTCTTCCCTGAGCTTCCATTGCCATTTCCATTCTTTTGTTTAGGACACTCGGTGGCGTAGTGTCTAGTCTTCCCGCACTTGAAACAAGTAATGTGACTCAGATCCTTCTTGGCGGGTGTAGCGGGGTTGGAATAGTTCTGACTGGTGTTTCCTCCATTCCCATTACCATTCTTAGGGCCACTGTGGTTGTGTGAACTTGTAACACCCCGTATCTAACCTGCCATATTTGTATTCCAACTCTTGCCATTTTCGGCACTCAGTTATGATATTTCCTCGTTGTCGGGTTTTTGTCTTCGTGTTGCTTTTGTCTTTTTCATGCATCTCATATCATGTCATCATGTGCATCACATTTGCATACGTGTTCGTCTCATGCATCCAAGCACTTTCCCCGTTGTCCGTTTTGCATTCCGGCGCTCCTATGTCCTCCGGTGCCCTCTTTTACCTCTTTTCGTGTACGGGTGTTAAACGTTCTCGAATTGGGCCGAGACTTGCCAAGCGGCCTCGGTTTACTACCGGTAGACCTCCTCTCAAGTTTCGTGTCATTTGGACTTCGTTTGATACTCCAACGGTTAACCGAGGAACCGAAAAGGCCTCGTGTGTGTTGCAGCCCAACACCACTCCAAAGTGGACCAAAACCCAGCTAAACCCCTTCCATCATCTCGGTCGTTCGATCGCGATCGGTGGCTGCAAACCGTGCTCAATTTGGAGCCTCCTAGCTCCCTCTACCTATAAATATATACCTCCCCCCGAAATCCCGGATCCCTTCCTACCCTAACCCTAAAAATCCGCTCCTCCACCGCCGGACATGTCCGCTGCTTGCCGGACATCCCGCGCCGCCGCCCTGTGCCAATAGGAGCGCGCCACGTGTCCCTGCCGGCCCTCTCTCTCCTCCGGCCCGGAGATCCCGGATCGGGCCCTCCCGGCCCGGTCGCCGCAGCCACTTGCCCGAGGCGACCCCACCTCGCCGCGCCGCCCGCTTCCTCCTCCGCGCCGGTGAGTCCTCGACTCCGGCCGCCGCCCGCCATCACCGGTCGCCGCGAGGTCGCCGGACCCCGCCGCCAAGCCACACGTCGCCTCGGCTTCCGCGCCGCCCCGAGGCCGGCGCGCCCCTCACCGCCCGGCGCCGCCGCCGCCATCACCGTCCGCCGCCGTACCGGGTCGCCGCTCACCGCCATGTTGCTGGAGTCGCCCTCCGCCGCCGTCTCCCACGTCTCCGGTGACATCTCCGTCGGGCCTCGAAAAGCGTGCAACCCTAGATCTGGATCTGGGAGGTTGACTTTTGCCTCACTTCCAGTAATTTTTAGCATTTTCATCGCATCATAACTCATCAACCGCGGCTCCGTTTCGGGCGTGTAGCATATCAAATTGTTCGTCTCGATGTGTACTTCATTTCATTCCATTGCACCATGTTCATTTGAGTTCATCTTGATGCCCTAAATGGTGTTGCAAGAGTGCTATGCAATGTTAGTTTCAGATTCTTAGCAGTAATTGGACATTTGTCATTTTTGCTGTGATTAATGTGTGCCTCCTATGAACTTGAGCCCTACATGAGTTTTGAAGTATGCCATGCCATCTTTACAGGGGTGTATGCCATGTATTAATGTGTGCCTCCTATGAACTTGTGCTAATTTCAGGGACTTAGAAATCTTCTAATCCTTTGCCCTGTTAATATTTTTATGCCACGTATTCATGTTGCTACAGAGTGATCCATGCCTCTTTTGAGCATGATCAGTAAGGATGTTTTGGAGATATGGATATGCTCTATCCATCCATGTCTTTTTTTGGAATTATGGAGAAACCTAGCTTGCCTCAATCGAGCTCTACTTTTGCTATAAAATGTTCCTGGCAGATTGATTACGTGTTAAGCAATTTTGCCGAGGTTGTTGTAGTTGATCCATGCATGCTATGAGGTTGTTCTTGCCATGTTTAGCTTCTATGCCATGTCTACTTGCTGGGTGTATGCTTAGTTTGTCATGCAATGCCTTGTGGTGAGTGCATCGAGCTCGCAAACATGCCTACGTGAATCTGTTTTGCCATGTTCCAGTTTTGTACCAAGTCTGAATATGTTAACGAAAGTTGCTATGTTCACATGGTTTCCATTGTATTTTCTGATCCCTTTTGGCTTATGGTCAGTAAGGGACTTTTGTTGTATGCTTTGAGTAGCTTCATGCCATGCCTTGATTTGCCATGATATGTTCCTGTAGCATGTTGTTACCTTGCTCTAAACATTGCTTCCTGATGTTAAATTCCTGACATGTTATTTCCACTAAGTCTGTAACTTGTTATCTTTTGCACTTTTGCCATGCTTATTTGAACCTGATATTGATTGAATTAGCCATAGCTCAGTGTTCATATTTTTTCAAGCATCTTGAGTGGATCACTGCCATGTGATTTTTTGTTATGTTAGAGTGCAGTAGCTGGTTGTTCTTGATGCATTTAGACGGCCTCGTGTTGTTAATCGCAGATCGGTACCATATTTGTTTTGCTTTCCATTTGCAAACCATGCATCCGATTCCGGTGATCTTTATATCAATTTCGACCGAAATCAACTCATCTTTCCAGCGGCACTCTTGGTTTTCGAAGTTGAGGCCAGGTTCAATCTTTCCTTTCCGAAACATGCATATGCATCGCATATCACATCCCGCATATCATGCCATGTTTTGCATCATGTTGTTTGTAATTTGCACCGTGGTTGATTGTGGTTCCCTTTGCTTGTTGTTCTTGCTTTGGGTAGAGCCGGGAGACGAGTACGTGATCGAGGAACCAGTTGAGTATGCTTACGAGGATCAAACTAACGTCAACTCAGAGAACTTTGCAAGCAAGATGACCATACCCTCAAAATCACTTCTATCTTTGCTTGCTAGATGCTCGCTCTATTGCTATGCCTATGCTACGATACCTACCCCATGCTTTATCATGCCTCCCATATTTCCATGTCAAACCTCTAACCCACCTTGTCCTAGCAAACCGTTGTTTGGCTATGTTATCGCTTTGCTCAGCCCCTCTTATAGCGTTGCTAGTTGCAGGTGAAGATTGGAGTTTGTTCCTTGTTGGAACATGTTTATTGTTGGGATATCATTATTATATCTTGTCTTCTTTAATGCATCTACATACTTGGTAAAGGGTGGAAGGCTCGGCCTTATGCCTGGTGTTTTGTTCCACTCTTGCCGCCCTAGTTTTCCGTCATACCGGTGTTATGTTCCTTGATTTTGTGTTCCTTACATGGTTGGGATATAATGGGAACCCCTTGACAGTTCGCCTTGAATAAAACTCCTCCAGCAAGGCCCAACCTTGGTTTTACCATTTGCCACCTAACCTCTTTTCCCTTGGGTTCCGCGGACTCAAGGTTCATCTTTATTTTAAACCCCCGGGCCAGTGCTCCTCTGAGTGTTGGTCCAAAATAGAGCCACTTGCAGCGCCACCTCGGGGAAACTTGAGGGTTGGTTTTAGTTGTACGTAGTGTTCATCCGGTGTGCCCTGAGAACGAGATATGTGCAGCTCCAATCGGGATTTGTCGGCACAGCGGGTGGTCTTGCTGGACTTGTTTTACCATGGTCGAGATGTCTTGTAACCAGGATTCCGAGTCTGATCGGATTGTCTTGGGAGAAGGAATATCCTTCGTTGACCGTGAGAGCCTGTGATGGGCTAAGGTGGGACACACCTGCTGTCGGGGGTTTGGTGTGACATATGCCAACGGATGGCTTATCATGGTGGGGGCGAGTAGAACGTCGCCGTTGCCTGGAAACGGGATGAGGCGAAGACATGCACGCCGACGAATCTTACCCAGCTTCGGGGCTCTCCGGGGAGATAATACCCCTACTGCTGCTCTGCGGGGTCTCCGCATGATCACTATGGTCAAGTGTTTACACGGTTGCTCCTTGAGTTGTGTATGGTGGTAGGAGAGGGCAAGGCTAGCCCTCTCCCTCTATCTGGTGAGGTATAGAACTACTGGGGTCCAACCCTTTGCTTGGGTGCCCTGGGGGGTTTATATAGGCCTACCCCCAGGGGTATAATGGTAATGTGACTGGGCGCGGGCCCAACCGTCAGTGTCTCCGACCTCCGACTTCTCCGCCGAATGGTGGGGCCCGCCGACTGGTCTGGTACGGAGCCGACATGCCACGTCCGCCGCGGGTGGGTCTTGCCGGCTGCTGATTACTGTAGCCGTGCTCCTGATGATGCAAGCTTGGTCATGGGGTCGTGGCAACAGCCCCGCCGCCTGGCGGGCGATCACTATGGCCACTGCCCATCTCTTCTTGATTAATGGCGCGTGGGGCCGGGGGAGGGCTCGGCCGACTCCCCCGGGCCGACTCCCGTTGGATCCGACTGGCGGTGCCCCCGCCGTCTCCCGAGGTCTCGCTGGCTGGTGGGCCTTGCTGCCTCCAGGCCGTACAGACAAGCCGTCGTGGGCGCGGGACTAGGTACAGTGGTGCTGATGTCAGGGCCGGCTGGGCAACAGTGCCACGCCGCGGGGAGATCTTCCCAAGTACGGCGCGCTGTAGCCATGCCTGCCCTTGGTAAGAGACGGGGAGTGGGCTTTATTGTAGCCACGCCCCTGCCCTGTCCCTCTCGATGAGGTCATGGTTTGTTGGAGTTGCCGACCGACTCCTCAAAGCCGGCTTCTCTGGAAGTCGTCCTTGGGACTCGGCCGTGAGCGGGCAGTCGGCCACCTTGCCGTAGACTCCCCAGGGGGTGGCTCTTCGCCCTGTGGTCTTGAGGGGCGCAGCCTTCCCCAATGTCTTGAAAGGTCATGGGGCTCGGGTTGGCCTACCCATGGCCCATTACTCCGACAGTAGTCCCCGAAGCTGGTGAGGCGCCGCGGACGATCGGCCGAGAAGCCTCAGCAGTTTCTTTTTCCGGATGCTCGACACATGGTCTTGATTGACTTCCGCCGGGCTGACTAGACGGGGTCGGACTCGCCCGACTCAGGCCCACTCTATTCCGACTTGCTCAGTAGTTCGAACGTCACGGCGGGATCTCATGTGGCGTGCTAGCTAAGCTTCCAGGCCACCGCCCGTTCTTGGCATGCCACGCCGGGGCACGTGGCTAGGCTGTCCTGCCAGCCCACACGCGCGAAGGGACAGGCCCGTAGGTGGGGCCCGCCACTACCGCGCCTCGGCGCCCGAGCGGATCCGCCGTGGCCCCGGTGGACGGTTAGGATTCCTGTGGAGTTACTGCGCGCAGTAACTTTGCAGGGATCGTGGGGGGCGTGGGGTTGTGGGCGCAGTAAATCCCCACGCCCGCCCCCTTGGCTTCTCAGCCCCGAGGGCTATAAGTAGGGGGAAGACGGGAGCACGCGTGCCCCTCTTTCCTACTGCCCCTTTCTTTCTTCCTTCTTGCAGCTCCTTCGCTCTCCTGCTTCCTGTTTCTTCTCTCTCTCGCTCACTCCGCCACACGCCCAAGCTCCGGCGCATGCTATGGTGACCGCTCGCGACGATGAGCTCTTCCTCTGCTGCCGCGCCTCCCCCGGTGCGCTCCGGCACCTGGGACGGCTCTGAGGTCCATGAAGACCATATCGAGTTCCTCCACCGGACCCGTTGTCTTCCCGGCGAGGATCGCGTGCAGGTGCGTCTCGTGTCGGAGGGGGAGATTTCCCCCGCCCCGCGGGAGGGCGAGCGGGTCATCTTCCGCTCGCACTGCCTGCGCGGGCTAGGGCTGCCGGCGAGCAGCTTCCTCCGGTCGTTTAGGGAGTTCTACGGACTCCAGCCACACCACCTCACCCCCAACACAGTGGTGCTGTTGTCCGCCTTCGTGGCTCTGTGCGAGGGCTTCCTTGGAGTCCTCCCCACCCTCGAGCTCTGGGGGGAGTTCTTCTTCTCCAAGCTCGGCACCCAAGCCGCGGGCGTGCCGGCTCAGTGCGGCACCTTCATCGCCGTGCGAAGGACAGGAGCCGACAACCACTTGCCCTCCATCGCGCTGCTGAAGTCGGTGAAGATGTGGCAGCGGTCCTACTTCTACGTCAGGAACGTCGCCACGCGGGGCGACTGGGTCAATCTGACGGCTTTCGAAGCCGGCCCGCTGGCTGGCAGACTGCCCAACTGGTCGTACCGGGCCAGGTCGCTGACGCCTGCGAGAGCCGGCGCCATCACACGACTCCGAGTGCTGACGCAGTCGGAGGGTCTGACTAGCCCGAACCTGCTGGCCGCCTTCGTCTTGCGCCGAGTTCTCCCACTCCAAGGCCGCCCTCACCTGATATGCCAGATGAGCGGGGGCCGCGACCCGAGTCGGATGTGCACCAAGGACATGCCTCATGAAGAGGTGGCCCTGAGGTGAACTACCTCTCGGACAGCAGGCTCCCGGAGGACTGGCGATTAGGCAAGGAGCCATACTCCCGCGCCAATACCCCGCCCGTGGTGAGTCGCCTTTCTTTTCTTTAGATTGTCTTCTTCTTGCCGAGTCTTGTTCTAATCAGTCTGCTTTTTGGTTAGAATCCCCTTCTTCACCCACCAGCCGGCACCTCGGGGCCGGCACGTGAGTTCACCGCCGACTGGGCGGAGAGCGATGTTGACGACCCCGATCTGGGGGCGGTGGCTCTGGAAGACGACGCTGAGGGAGGAGGAGGGACGACAGGCGACTTCAGGCCCTCGGCCACCTTTGCCGACTGGCCTAAAGACGACGTCGAGGAAGGAGTCGCCCCTCGCCATCGGCCAGGAGCCAGCCAGCCGGGCGCGGGCTCTTCTGCCGCGTCGGGCGCTCTAGGCGGCGGGAAGAAGCGCCGGGCTGCGCCGACTTTGTTCGGCAGCCTGCCGAAGAAGCCCAAGGGCTCGGCTGCGGCGACCCGGCGGGACGAGGCGGCCGCGAAGGCCATCCGCTTCCGTAAGGAAGTGAAGAAGCCGCCGTTGGTCTCTGCGTAAGTATTCTGTCTTCAAAGTTTGTTCTTTCTTCGTGCTTTGTCTGAGTCTCTGTTCGCCCCTCTTTCTTCAGGGCTCCCCTCTCTCTGGAGCGGGTTGCCGCCGCCTCCGTCATGGGGTCAGTGGAGACGCCCGCCACCACTCGGCGGATAGACCCCGCTGCCGACCTCCGGGAGGCGACGGAGCGAAATGCGCAGGAGAAGCGTAATGAAGAAGAAGCCCTCCGCCTGGAGAAGGCGGAGGCCGACAGGGAGGAGGCCTCCGCCAAGAAAAAACTAGCGGAGGCCGAAGCCGCCGCCGCGGCGAAGCAGCGGGCTGAGGAAGCCGCACGCTGCCAGGCGGCCTTGCTTGTTACCCCGCTGAACTCTGTGCCGCCGCCGCCGGAGTTCATGGGGCAGACTGGAGGAGCCGGCGGGGAGAACCTCGTCGGGGAGAGGGAAGGCGGCGAGTCCTCTACTCTGGGCGCGAACGTTCCGCCGCCGCCTCCGCCGCCATCTGGAGGCGTGCAAGGTGAGCAGCCAGCGGACCCTCCGGTGCTGTCGACCGAAGAAGAGGCCGTGGCAAGGCTACTCCTCCAGGTCAGCTCGCCAGCGCGCCGTCGTCTGGAGAAAGCGACTTCGCCCCCCCGCCCCCTGGAAGCCGGCACCGCCAGCTCGGCGGCTCCAGACGCTGAGGCGACGAGCGCCGCACCTGTTGGGTGGTTGCGGGGAGGCGGCACAGGGCCGCTGAACCGGGCACTCCTGGACGTCCAGGCGAAGCTCCGCGCTGAGGGCGACGCCCTCCAGAGCTGCACCAAGGCGTTCCTGGCATCGCGGGCGGCCGTCCGGGTATGTCTTTTCTTTGGGCCTTTGTTTTTTCTTGTTTCTCTCTGTGGGGGCGCGCCAGCGCACCCACTGGGTGTAGTCCCCGAGTTTCGGGTCGGCTGCTGAGCAGGCGGCCCAGAACTCAAATTTGATGAACTTCTGGGTACTAACTTTGTCTGAAACGCTTGTTGCAGGACTACCATAACCTCCGCGTCACCACCTTCAACCGTAATGTTGAAGAGTTGGGCAAGCGGACCGCTGACTTGGCGAAGAGCCGGAGTAAGTCCTCCTCCTTTTTCTCTTCTCTGCGGGGGCGTGCTAGCGCACCCGCGGGCTGTAGTCCCCGAGATTTGGGCCGACTGCTGAGCAGTCGGGCCGGATCTCCCCGGCGACCTACTATGTTGACGACTGCTGTCTTTCTTTCTTTCCTTCAGGGGCCAACGCTGCTCTTCAACAGCAGCTGAGCGAAGCCAACTCCGCCCTGCTCGCCAAAGGGGAGGAGTGCAGCAAGCTCGCCACAGAGCGCGATCTGCTGACCACTCAGTTGGTAGAGCAGAAGGGGCTGCTCGCGAAGTCGCAGAGGGAGGTGGAGGATACGGAGGCCGCCCTCCTGGACGAGTTCGCGAGCGAGTGCTCTTCCTGGTCTGACAAGGAGGCGATGCTGTCCTCCGGCTTTCACGAGATCGAAGACATCGTTGATGGTGAGTCTCTTTGTTTTCTTTCTTTGAGCTGCCGACCTAGGTCGTGCCGACTCCTGGTTTTTGACTCGCTTTTTTGTTTCTTCGTGTCTTTTGCAGACTTCTTCCCTGGGAAGTCTCAGGCTGCTATCCAAGCCATCGAGGCCGATCGTTAAAGTCGAAGGGTGGAGGGCGCAGAGATCGCCGCCGATTCCCCCCGAACTCTTGATGAGCAAATCTTGAGTATCGAGGTTCGCCTCCGGTTGGCTCACCGGATGCTGCGCCGGCTTCAGCGCGTTGGCGCCCAGGCGATCTCCGCCCTTTGGCCGGATATGCAGGCTCCGCGCACCCCCAGCCTGACGGCCAACTGGTTGGAGGTCACGGCTGGTCGCCTCGAGGCCTGGAAGGGCTCTTCGGCCCGGGATGGAGCGCGTCGGGCCTTGTAGTTCGTCAATGCGTGGTACCCGGGGCTGGATCTAGACCGGTTGGCCACGCTTCGGTCGGAGGCCCAGCCGGAGCTGGCGGCTGTGGAAGACGCCCTCGTCAAGCGTGCTGCGGCGATCGCCGAGTACACCGACACGAGCATGTTCGTCCCCGAGTGGTCTGAAGTCGGCAAGGAGGTCCCGCCGAAGTGGTTTGGGATGAACCCAGACTACGGCGAAGACTCGGCGGAGGTGATCGGATCCAGCGTCGAGGAGGAGGACGAGGCGGAGGGTGAGGGCGAGGCGGAGGTACCAGAAGACGGAGCAGACGGCCAGCCTCAGCCCGACCGCGCCTCCAGCAACAAGCCGCGTTCGAACGATCCGACTGCTGCCGGAGGCGATCAAGCCGAGACTAGCCGGCCGACCGCCCCAACGACTGATGCTGGCGCCTCCTCCGACCCCCCGACTCCGTCTGCCACCTCCTAAGCTGCCGCCGTGTCTTTTGTTTTATCTGCTTCAGTAGTCTTTTGAGGAACTTGTTAATTCGCACAATTCCACCCGCGGGGTGTATTTTGAACCTCTGCTTGGCAATTCGGCCAAGGGCCTATGTTATATATATGTCTATCTTTTCTTGCTCATTGTTCTTTTTGGCTGTTTTCCTTTGCCACTTTCTCCTAGTTGCCTGCCTTGCCAATCGGATAGCCGCTCTGCAGACTGTTGCTGGATCAAGTGCTAGGCTACTTTGGGAAAGCAAGTACTTAGCCGATTTCAAGATTCTTTGAGCAAGTTGGATAGAAAATGACAATCTGACTATCCGAGAATCGGTTTGCGAGAAAGGCTGGAAGCCGTCTTGAGCTATGTTTTATGCTTTGAGTCCTTAGCCATTTTTCATGCGAGCACACATTGTACCTTACCTCTGCCCACCGTACAGTCGCTCTGCGAGCTGCGGCTTCTGACAGAAGACGGCTTAGATGCTACACACTACTTGTCCGGCTGCAAGAAGCATTTCATAGTGCAAGGCGGCAAGTCCCCAGGCCGACTTGTCGAGCCCGGTGCCAAACGGTATGTCAAAGAGTAACATACTTGTAGGCATAATTTTTATCATATAGACAAAAGAGGGCAGTCCCCGAGCTCGTCTCAGGGGGCCCGAAGTCTTGGTATTTTTAATACAAAAGGTAGCGTGGTACATACTGCATCAACTGTAAAATCTTCGGAGAAGATTTGCATTCCATGGCCGCTCAGTCTCCTTGCCGGAGTCGTCCCTCTTGCGTGCTCGGGGCTTCTGAGCGTTGATCAGGTAGTAGGAGTCGTTGCCTAGTACTTTGCTGATGATGAAATGGCCTTCCCAAGGCGCCGACAGCTTGTGCTAGCCGGCTTTTCGCTGGATCAGCCGGAGTACAAGGTCGCCTTCTTGGAAAGATCTTGGCCTGACCTTCCTGTTGTGGTATCGGCGCAGGCTCTGCTGGTAGATGCTGGACCGGCTGAGTGCCAACAGCCGGCCCTCTTCTAGCAAATCGACATCGTCTTGTCGTGCTTCTTCTGCTTCCTCCTCCATGTACATGGTGACTCGTGGGGAGTCGAACTCTATGTCCGTTGGGATGACGGCTTCGGCACTGTAGACGAGGAAGAAGGGCGTGAAGCCGGTTGACTTGTTTGGAGTCGTGCGCAGACTCCAGAGGACGGCTGGCAGCTCGTCGAGCCAGCAGCCAGCCGAGCGCTCCAGAGGCTCGATCAACCGAGGCTTGATGCCGGACAGGATGAGGCCGTTTGCTCGCTCCACTTGGCCGTTTGACTGTGGGTGGGCGACGGACGCTAGGTCCAGTCGGATGCCCTGTGTTGCGCAGAAACGGGCCAAGGCGCCTTTGGCAAAATTTGTGCCGTTGTCGGTGATGATGCTGTGTGGCATGCCGTACCGAATTGTGATATCGGTGATGAAGGTCACGGCAGTCAGACCGTTCAGTTTCTTAATTTGCTTCACTTCCACCCACTTGGTGAACTTGTCCACTGCGACAAGTAGGTGAGTTAGACCACCTCGTGCTGTTTTGAATGGTCCTACCATGTCTAGACCCCAAACTGCGAAAGGCCAAGCAATGGGGATGGTCTTGAGCATAGAAGCCGGCTGGTGCGGCTTGGAGCTGAACTTCTAGCACCCTTTGCATTTTTGGACCAACTCCTTGGCCTCTTCCAAGGCAGTCGGCCAAAAGAAACCGTGCCGAAAAGCTTTGGCGACGAGTGCTCTTGAAGCCGCATGGTGGACACATTCGCCTTGATGGATGTCTTTGAGGATCGCCTGGCCTTGCTCTGGCTCTACGCAGCGCTGGTAGACACCAGTGACGCTGCGCCTGACCAGCTCTCTGTTGATTATGGTATAGGCTGCTGCCTGGCGTTGTACTTGCCGAGCTGAGATCTCATCAGTTGGTAGCTCTTTGTTCACCAGAAATTTGAGGATGGGCTGGACCCATGAGGGTGCTGCTATTTCGTCGACTATCAGGACTGTGACTTGGACGAGGGCGGCTGGGCTGGGAGGCGGCGGGCTGGAGTCAACAACCGCTTGTTGGGATGATGAAGTCCCCAGGCCGACTGGCTCGATCCTTGGGCCGAGTTCTGGAATCTTCGAGTCCGTCACCGCAGTCCCCGGGCCAGGCTCGACTAAAGCAGCTTTGGAGTCGCCCGCCAAAGTCCCCATTCCGACTGCCGGAGCCCTGGAGTCGGATCCGCCGTCTTTGGGAGGAGCCGGCAAAAAGATGGAGTCTGATTCTGGTGAAGGCTTGACAGATGGCTTGAGGAGGCGTTGAAGGGCGACGCCAGATGGAATTGCTTGGCGGGTAGAGCCGATTCGTGCCAAGGCGTCTACTTGGTCGTTGTCATTTCTTGGTATGTGGAGGAACTCGCACCCCTCGAAATACCCGCTGAGTTGCTGTACGAGGAAACGGTAGCTCGCCATGTTTGCATGTTTTGCGTCCCAGTCGCCAGACGACTGCTGGACCACTAAGTCCGAGTCGCCATAACACAAGATCCGGCGGATGCCAAGTTCTTTGGCAAGCCGGAGCCCGTGAATGAGCGCCTCGCACTCGGCCACGTTGTTGGAGGCGGCGAAGTGGATTTGCAGTGCATATTTGAGCTTGTCGCCTTTGGGAGAGGTGAGGACGACGCCGGCTCCCAAGCCGGTGCGCATCTTGGAGCCGTCGAAGTGCATCCGCCAATGGGTGGAGTCAAGTGCTGGAGGCAGGTACTGGGTCTCGGCCCAGTCGACGAGGAAGTCGGCCAGTGCTTGTGACTTGATAGCGGTGCGGGGCTGGTATTAGATGGTGTAAGGAGCCAGCTCTATGGCCCACTTGGCCACTCGACCAGAGGCATCGCGGCTGCCCATGATCTCGGCAAGTGGAGCCATGCAGACCACCGTGATTGGATGTTCTTGAAAGTAAGGCTTCAATTTCTTGGCGGCAAAGTGCACGCCGTAGCACATCTTCTGGTAGTGGGGGTAGTTCTGCTTGGAGGTCGACAGTACCTCACTTAGGTAATATACTGGTCTCTGGATAGGTAGCGCCTTGCCTTCCTCCTTGCGCTCTACTACGATGACTGTGCTGACTACTCGGCTGGTGGCGGCGATGTACAGGAGCATAGGTTCCTTGGGAGTCGGAGCCGCCAGGACGGGTGGAGTAGTCAGCATCTTCTTCAACTGGTGGAAAGCTTCGTCTGCCTTATGGTTCCACTCGAAAAAAGTGGTCTTCTTCATGAGTTGGTATAAGGGGAGAGCTTTCTCGCCCAGCCGACTGATGAATCGGCTGATGGACGCCAAGCAGCCGGTGAACTTATGCACATCCAGCAGTCGGCTAGGTACCTCCATTCTCTCGATGGCCTTGATTTTTACTGGGTTGCATTCTATGCCGCGTTCACAGACCAGGAAACCTAGCAGCTAGCCGGCTGGTACTCCGAAGACACACTTCTCGGGGTTGAGCTTGATCTGGAATCGGCGCAGGTTCTCAAAGGTCTCCTTGAGGTCTTCCAGCAATGTTCCTCGCTTTTCTGTCTTCACCACTACGTCGTCCACGTAAACGTGGGCGTTCCTACCGAGCTGCTTGAGGAGGCACTTCTGCATGCAACGCTGAAAGGTGGCACCGGCATTCCTCATGCCGAACGTCATGGTGAGGTAGCATAATGCTCCAAACAGCGTGATGAAGGCGGTCTTCAATCTATCAGCCGGGTTCAGCTTGATCTGGTGATATCATGAGTACGCATCCAAGAAACTCAACAGCTCGCATCTGGCTGTGGAGTCTATCACCTGATCAATTCTCGGCAGAGCAAACGGGTCCTTTGGGTAGGCCTTGTTGAGGCTCGTGTAGTCAATACACATTCGCCATTGCTTGTTCTTCTTTAGCACCAGGACCAGATTTGCCAGCCACTCCAAGAAGAAAACTTCCATAATGAAGCCGGCTGCTAGGAGTCGGGCTATCTCTTCTCCGACAAATCTTCTCTTCTCTTCTGATAAGCGGCGCAGGGGCTGCCTGACCGGCTTTGCATCAGATCAGACGTGTAACTTGTGCTCGGCGAATTCCGTCGGCACACCTGGCATGTCTTTGGGAGACCATGCGAAGATGTCCCGATTCTCATGGAGGAAATCGACGAGCTCACCTTCGTATTTGCTGTCGAGGTTTGCACCTACGACGACGTACCTCTCTGGGTGCTCCGGATCCAAGGGTATCTTCTTTGTCTCTTTGGCCGGCTTGAACGAACCTTCGGCCTCCGACTCCTTCGGGTCGGATGATATCTCCGGCTGCTTGCCGGCCATCGCCACAACTCGCTCAAGGAGTCGCTTCTCGGCCGCAATCACCAGGGACTTGGCCAGCCGACTGCTCTCGGCCGCGCAAGCGGACGACTTCCGGTAGTCGCCGGCCACAGTCAGAATTCCCCTGGAACTGGGCATCTTCATCTTGAGGTAGGCGTAGTGGGGGACCGCCATGAACTTGGCCAAGGCAGGCCGGCCAAGTAGCGCATGGTATGGGCTCTCAAGGTCCACCACCTCAAACCAAACAGACTCTCTTCGGAAGTGATTTTTGTCCCCAAAGAGGACGTCAATCAGGATCTTGCCGATTGGTGAACAGGAAAGCCCAGGAACAATGCCGTGGAACACAGTCTGACTGTTCTGAAGCTGTCTCTGCTTGATTCCTCACTTCTCCATGGTGTCCTTGTATAGGATGTTGATGCTGCTGCCCCCATCTATCAGAACCCGCGAGAAACGTGCGGCCCGTTTGTCCGTGGCAAAGGTGGCATCCAGGACCAAGGCGTAGGAGCCCGGACTCGGCATCACTTCTGGGTGGTCGGCCCTGCTCCAGCTGATGGGCCTCTCTGACCAGTGCATGAACTCTGGCGTCTCTGAGGCTACCGCATTCACCTCTTGTCGCTGCAGCCGCCTGCTGCGTCGATCGTCAGCCACACTGGACCACATAGGCTCCGTGCTCTTCAGGGTACTCGTCTTGTACTGCGCCGACTGGCCTGACTGCCGGCTGCTGGGGCGGAGGCGGAGGCGGCTGCCCAGCAGGCGGGGGTGGCAGGAGGCCGTCTCCCTTGGCGATCCTGGTGAGCCAGTGGCACTTCTGGGTGGTGTGATTTGATGGCTTCGCGCCGCTGTGGAACTTGCAAGGTCCATCCAAGGTCTGCTCATAAGAGAAGGCCGGCGACCAGTTCGGCTTGCCGCCTTTCTGTCGCTTGGGCGGAGGCTGCTCTTCTGGCTGTTGGGCTTCGACAGTCGCGACCTGCCAGCTGCTGGAAGCCGGCTGCGGGGCCTTGCGCTTTTGGTCGCCCTGCTGTTGTCGCCGGCCAGCATCTGCTGCTGGAGTTCTTGGAGCCTGAGGAGCTACCTTGCCAGTCGTGCTGATTTGAATTTCCGTCTTCATGGAGGAGTCGGCCGTAGCGTACTTGTCCGCTATGATCAGCAACTCGTCGAGGGTTTCTGGCTCGTCGCAGAGGAGCTTGTGCTTGAGGAGGGTGCCTTCTCGGCACCCGGCTGTGAAGTACTCGGTGGCCTACACCTCATGCACGCCCTCGCAGGAGTTCTGGAGCTCAGCCCAACGCGTGAGGTAGTCGCGAGTCGACTCATCAGGACCTTGCACGCATAGGGAGAGCTGGCGAGGCTTGGGAGGACGCTTGTATGTGCTGGTGAAGTTGCGAACGAACGCTTCGGTGAAGTCGACCCAACTGTTGATGCTGCGGGGCTTTAGGCTGTTCAGCCATGTCCGGGCCGTGCCCTGAAGCATGAGCGGAACGTACTTTACGGCGAGATGCTTGTTGCCGTTTGCTATGCTGACAGTCGTAGAGTAGTCGACTAGCCAGTCTTCCGGCTTCACGGAGCCGGTATACTTGGGCGTGTCTCTTGGGAGCGTGAACCCTCTGGGAAAGGGCTCGTCCCGAATGCGGGGCCCGAAACAAGGCGGACCCAACTTGTCTTCTTCTTCCAGCGCCAGGGACCGGTGAAGTCGGTCGATCCGGTGGCGGGCGTCATTCTCCGCAACTCCCTCTCGGCGGCCAAGGCGGTCTCCGAGAGTGGGATGGTCAACAGGCGGCGGGGAGACTCGCCTCTCCTTGCGGGGAGGGGGAGGCGGACAGTCGTCTCGTCGTTCCACTGCTCTTGGGCGGCCGTCTCGGTCGCGCTCTATGGTAATCCGAGTCCGACTGTGGCTGACAGCCGGCTCCTTGTCCTTTCTTCCTCGGGCACCGCCAGTCGGCATCTGAGACGTCGCGCCTTGATCTCGGTGCGGGTCGTCGTTTGGCCGCTGCGGCGCCTCCGTGCGGCAGCCGGCCTCGTTCTGCGCGGCGCCCCCGTCGAGGAGCCGCTGGACTCACTCCATCATGAGGCGGTGCTCTTCGCCCTCGAAATTGTCCAGCTCATCCACCACTGCCTGGGCGGCTCGGATGTTCTCCGCTGGAGTGTCATACACGGGACGGCTAGCCCCAAACAGGCTGGCGATGGCTACGCCGCGCTGCTGAACCGCGCCAAGGCGGCTGGGCCCTGCCGGAGCCGGCGAGCCTCCAACAGCGCGATCCATCTCCCGCTGGTAAGCTTCAGACAAGCGTCTCATGCTGGCTAACTTCTTCGCACCTTCAACAAGCTAAAGGCGGCACGCTTCTAGCATCTCTGCGTCAGCATCTTTTGGAATGGGCGCAGCTAGGTCTTGCAGCGCCGCGCCGAGTGAGTCGGGCGCCCTTCCACCAGGGAACTCGTCATGACTGATGACCAGCACCTCAGTGACGGTGCTCCCGTCGCTCTCCGTGTGGGGGAGAGGTTCGTCGGAGACCACCACGTTGGAGGGGAAAGCGTCGACCGACACGGTGTTGGAGTCGACCAGCATCGGGTCGGTGGAGCCTACGGACTCCAAGTCTACGGCAGGTTTGCCGGAAACGTGGAGTTGATCGAGGAGGCCCATGAGGAGGTTTTCGGGGCCGCCGACGCCTGCGTCGGACGTAGGTTCGTCGGAGAGGCGGACCTCGCCGACAAGTTCGGCCAAGGAGCTGGCTGCGTAGGCGATCTCCACGCCGCGCAGCGCGTCGATGCAAACTTCGTCTGGCGTGCCTGGCTGGCTGCGCTCGCTAGGGAGGAAAAGGGTTCCCGTCCAGAACAGATCTCCGGACGGCGGTGCACCATGCCCCACGGTGGGCGCCAAATGTCGGGGGTTTGGTGCGACATATGCCAACGGATGGCTTATCATGGTGGGGGCGAGTAGAACGTCGCCGGTGCCTGGAAACGGGATGAGGCGAAGACATGCACGCTGGCGAATCTTACCCAGCTTCGGGGCTCTCCGGGGAGATAATACCCCTACTGCTGCTCTGCGGGGTCTCCGCATGATCACTATGGTCAAGTGTTTACACGGTTGCTCCTTGAGCTGTGTATGGTGGTAGGAGAGGGCAAGGCTAGCTCTCTCCCTCTATCTGGTGAGGTATAGAACTACTAGGGTCCAACCCTTTGCATGGGTGCCCTGGGGGGTTTATATAGGCCTACCCCCAGGGGTACAATGGTAATGTGACTGGGTGCGGACCCAGCCGTCAGTGTCTCCGACCTCCGACTTCTCCGCCGACTGCTGGGGCCCGCCGACTGGTGGGCCCCGCCGACTGGTCTGGTACGGAGCCGACAGGCCTCGTCCGCCGCGGGCGGGTCTTGCCGGCTGCTGATTACTGTAGCCGTGCTCCTGATGATGCAAGCTTGGTCATGGGGTCGTGGCAACAGCCCCACCGCCTGGCGGGCGATCACTGTGGCCACTCCCCATCTCTTCTTGATTAATGGCGCGTGGGGCCGGGGCCGGGCTCGGCCGACTCCCCCGGGCCGACTCCCATTGGATCCGACTAGCGGTGCCCCCGCCGTCTCCCGAGGTCTCGCTGGCTGGTGGGCCTTGCTGCCTCCAGGCCGTACAGACAAGCCGTCATGGGCGCAGGACTAGGTACAGTGGTGCTGATGTCAGGGCCGGCTGGGCAACAGTGCCACGCCGCGGGGAGATCTTCCCAAGTACAGAGCGCTGTAGCCATGCCTGCCCTTGGTAAGGGACGGGGAGTGGGCTTTATTGTAGCCACGCCCCTGCCCCGTCCCTATCGATGAGGTCACGGTTTGTTGGAGTCGCAGGCTGACTCCTCAAAGCCGGCTTCTCTTGAAGTCGTCCCTGGGACTCGGCCGTGAGCAGGCAGTCGGCCTCCTTGCCGTAGACTCCCCAGGGGGCGGCTCTTCGCCCTGTGGTCTTGAGGGGCGCAGCCTGCCCCGATGTCTTGAAAGGTCATGGGGCTCGGGTTGGCCTACCCGTGGCCCATTAATCCGACACCTGCAGGGATTTGAACTTTCGAAAGCCGTGGCCGCGGTTATGGGCAGATGGGAATTTGTTGATGTCCGGTTGTAGAAAACCTGAATCTTAACTTAATTAAAATGAATCAACAGAGTGTGTGGCCATGATGGTGTCTTTTTGGCGGAGTCCGGGAAGAGAACACGGTCTCGTGTTATGCTTGAACGTAGGTTGTTCGGGGATCACTTCCTGATCATAGTTTCTCGACCGTGCCTTGCCTTCTCCTCTCACTCTCATTTGCGTATGTTAGCCACCATATATGCTAGTGCTTGCTGCAGCTCCACCTCATACCTATTACCCTTCCTATGAGCTTAAATAGTCTTGATCGCGAGGGTGTGAGATTGCTGAGTCCCCGTGACTCATAGATGCCTTCAAAACTAGATGCAGGGACCGATGATACCGCTCCAGGGGATTCGACTGAGCTCAAGTGGGAGTTCGATGAGGACTCAGGACGATACTACGTTTCCTTTCCAGACGATCAGTAGTGGAGCCCAGTTGGGGCGATCGGGGACATTATGTATTTGGGGTTGTCTTTATTTTGGTTCCGTAGTCGGACCTTGATTGTATCTGGATGAATGTAATGTTATATTTATGCATTGTGTGACGTGGAGATTGTGAGCCAACTATGTACCTCTTTTTCCTTATTCAGTACATGGGTTGTGTGAAGATTACCCCACTTGCGACATTGCTTACAATGCGGTTATGCCTCTAAGTCGTGCTTCGACACGTGGGAGATATAGCCGCATCGTGGGCGTTATAAGTTGGTAATCAAAGCCTTCCCCGACTTAGGATACCCCTGCTTGATCGAATCGCTGGCGTTGTTGAGTCTAGAAAAAAATGTTTTGAGTCATTTAGGATTATATATATCGGAGAGTAGGATTCTTTTTACTCCTCAGTCCCTTCGTCGCTCTGGTGAGGCATCTTGACTCTTCTCTTCTGAAATTTCACTATTTTTTTAGGATCACACGGGTATCTTGGAATCGTTCCGATGGTTTTGTGACGAGAACATTGTTCTTGATGCCTCCTGACATTTAGGGGTTGTGGCAGTGTCCCGGGGAGTTGAGCTCCGAGGTGTTGTCGTCACAATTTTATCGTTGTAATTCTGGACTACCTGAGTTTCGCCGACATCGAAAATCTCTTTTATGCAGTTGTTGGTGAGATAACCTCGACGCCACCCAGTACTGGGGCGGGAGTTCGGGAGTATTGCCATAACTCGTATAACGGATGCTTTTCGAAGGTTGAGGTAAATGATTTCCGAAGGTTTCTTGGTTATGTGTTGAAGGATGGATACAGCTAGATGTAGGATTTGCTAGCTTTGGGTGAGATATTATGCTTCCCCTGTATCCCCAACACCTGATTGCATAACCGGGAAAATTTCGGGAGTTCCATAGGTGGGAATTCATGTAGCTCTAGTATTTCTTCCGCAGATATTTGATTTGTGATTGGGTAATCCTCACCAAGTATTTGTCCTTGTCCGTACCTTGTTGTTTTATTCATCTACCTCTATATAAGTGGCTTCTCAATTTATGGAAGTGTGACCATTTAATTCGGAATGCATTCGTTCATTCTTGTTCGAATGTTGAGACTATATGTTGCAATTTCGATCCATTTGATTCAGCTTGAATATTTGTCTTTCAAGATGCTAACGGATGTCACCCTCATTAGGATGGCTCCTCCAACGCGTCAGAATCCTGAACCGCCTCCACCACCTCCACCTCCGGAGGCATGGCAAGCTGTGATGGCTGCTACCAATGCAAACACGCAGATGCTTATGCAACTCATGCAAGAGCGCAACCAAGGGAATCAAGGCCATGGCAACAATCAGAATCAGTTTGCTACACTCAACCAATTCCTCGCAAACCAGCCAGAGACCCTCAGTAACGGTGTCGAGGCAACATACACTAATGATTGGCTCGTGGATATCTGCAAGCATTTCGAGTGCAGCAACGTCAGTCCTGAGGACTTTGTCAAGTTTGCCTCATTCCAACTCAAAGACCAAGCTGCAGAGTGGTATTAGCAATACAAAGATTCCAGAGGAGGTCGTGTGATTACCTGGGATGAATTCCGTCAAGACTTCAAAGCTCACCACATTCCTCAGAGTGTTGTCGTAAGCAAGCCTGAGGAGTTCCGCAACCTAAAGCAAGGAAGCTTGTCTGTTTACCAGTATAACATCATGTTCCAGAAGCTCGCTCGTTTCGCCAAGCAAGACGTCCCTGACGAGAAGAGCATGATTTATCAGTTCAGAGGTGGCCTCAGAGAAGATCTCCAACTAGCTCTTGTGCTTTTTGAGCCGCAGAAGTACGATGAGTTCTACAATATGGCACTGAAACAAGAGGCTGCTCAACTAAGGTGCGATGCTTCCAAGAAGCGAGTCAGAGATGCAACTCCTTCTTCCTCAACTCAAGTGGCAACTAAGCAGCAAAAGTATTGGTTTCCTCCTCCTCCTCCGTTCTGTCAGCCTTATGAACAGAAGAGAAAAGGTGGCAATGGATCTTCCCACCCACCCAACCCAGGCTTTCAGAACAAGACTTCGTCTCATGCTCCAAGATCAAGTGCTCTGTATCACCGTCCACTTTCAGAGGTCACGTGCAACAAGTGTCAGCAGAAGGGTCACTATGCCAACAAATGCTTCAATCAGAGGCATCTTCCTCCTCCTCCTCCTGTGAGATCTGCTAGCACCGCAGTGGTCAAGCATAATCCCAAGCATGCCAAGGTCAACTTGTTGAATGCAGCTCAGGCAGAGGACTCGTTAGATGTGATTATGGGTAACCTTCCTGTTAACGATATTCCTGCAAAAGTTCTTTTTGACACTGGTGCATCGCTTTCTTTTGTTTCAAGACCTTTTGTTGCCAAGAATGATTTTGTGACCAAAAAGATCCCTTTCCCGTTGAAGATTGTGTCCCCGGGCAAGCAAATGACATCTAACAATTGCCTCCCGGATGTTACTATCACGTTGGGCAAATATAAGTTTTTGTCCTCTCCAGTGGTTCTGGGTAACTCGGATATTGATCTTATTCTTGGAATGGACTGGCTTTCTAAGCACAAGGCTCAGCTTGATTGTGCTGCCAGGCAGATTCAATTGACACATTTGTCTGAGGATGTAATCGTCTTTGCCGCTCGTGATGATACAATTCGTCTGTTTTCTCTCAATGAGAAGGGCGAGTTGGATGCCATCTCTCAAATTCCAGTCGTTTGTGAATATCAAGACGTCTTTCTAGAAGAGCTTCCAGGAATGCCTCCGCACCGGCCAGTTGAATTCGTCATTGATCTTGAGCATGGCACGGAACCTGTTTGCAAACGTCCTTACAAGCTTGGACCTCAAGAGTTGAAGGAGCTGAAGAAACAACTCGATATTCAAGAGCGTATGGGTCTCATCTGACCAAGTTCTTCTCCATGGGGTTGTGGTGTTCTTTTTGTCAAGAAGAAGGATGGAACGGACCGACTTTGTGTCGACTACCGTCCATTGAACAAGAAGACCATAAAGAACAAGTACCCACTTCCCAACATCAATGAGCTTTTCGAACAACTCAAAGGTGCTCAAGTATTCTCCAAGCTTGACCTCCGTATGGGCTATCATCAGATTCACATTCGTGAAGAAGATATTCCCAAGACCGCATTCAGAACAAGCTATGGTTCATATGAATACACTGTCATGTCTTTCGGCCTTGTCAACGCCCCTCCAACATTCTCTCTCATGATGAACTTCATCTTCAACGCCTACACAAATGACTTCGTCTTGGTCTACCTCGATGACATTTTGAGATTGGTGCCAAGAATTTGAGATTGGTGCTGGATAAACTCAGAGAACATTAGTTCTATGCGAAGTTTTCAAAGTGCGAGTTTTGGCTCGATGAGGTTCTCTACCTTGGGCATATCATCACTGCCAAGGGCATAACTATTAATCCTGAGAAGGTGTCTGCAATTGTGAATTGGGAACCACCTCAGAATGTGAAGCAACTCCGCAGCTTCATTGGGCTCGCAAGCTATTGTCGAAGGTTCGTTGAGAACTTCTCTAAGACCGCGAAGCCTCTTTCCAATCTTCTCCAGAAGCATGTGAAGTATGTCTGGTCGCCTGAATGTGACATCGCTTTCGACAACCTGAAAGAGAAGTTAGTCACTGCTCCAGTTCTGACTCCTCCTGATGAATCCAAACCATTCGAGGTCTTCTGTGATGCTTCCCTTCAAGGTCTCGGTGCAGTGTTGATGCAAGAGAAGAAAGTTGTGGGCTATACCTCTCTCCAGTTGAAGCCCAACGAAAAGAACTACCCCACTCATGACCTCGAGTTGGCGGCAGTTGTCCATGCTCTTTTAACATGGAGACATCTCTTGTTGGGAAGAAAAGTGGACATCTTCACTGATCATAAGAGTCTCAAGTACATCTTCACTCAGCCAAACCTCAACCTCAGGCAGACTCGTTGGGTCGAAATGATTCAAGAGTATAATCCGAGTATTGAATATACTCCAGGCAAGGCCAATGTCATTGCTGACGCAATGAACAGGAAGGCTTACTGCAACAGTTTGATTATCAAGCCCTACCAACCAGAGCTTTGTGAAGCTTTCTGCAAACTCAATCTCCAAGTTGTTCCTCAAGGATTCCTTGCCAACCTCCAAGTCTCACCTACTTTGGAAGATCAGATTCGTGAGGCTCAACTTCTTGATGCTATGGTGAAGAAGGTGAAGATTGGGATTGCCAAGAGTCAACCCAAGTACAAGTGCTATCGTCTTGATGACAAGGATACTCTATTCTTCGAGGATCGCATTGTTGTTCCTAAAGGTGACCTCCGTAAAGTCATTATGAACGAGGCTCACAATTCACTCCTCTCTATTCACCCTGGAAGTACAAAGATGTACCATGACCTCAAGCAGTCATATTGGTGGACTCGAATGAAGCGTGAGATTGCTCAGTTCGTGAATGAATGTGATGTCTGCAGAAGAGTGAAAGCAGAACACCAACGACTAGCTGGTCTCATCCAACCTCTTGCCATTCCAGAATGGAAGTTTGATCGTATTGAGATGGACTTCGTGACTGGATTTCCCAAGTCCAAGCATGGAAATGATGCTATCTTCGTTGTCATCGACAAGCTCACTAAAGTGGCTCATTTTCTTCCTATCAAAGAGTCTATCACAGCAGCTCAGTTGGCAGACCTATATACCTCCAGGATTGTCTCCCTTCATGGCATTCCACAGTTGATATCTTCAGATCGTGGAAGCATCTTCACCTCCAAGTTTTGGGATTCTTTTCAGAAGGCTATGGGCACCAACATCCGCTTCAGCACAACTTTTCATCCTCAAACTAGTGGCCAAGTCGAGCAAGTCAACCAAATTCTTGAAGATATGCTCAGGGCTTGTGTCATTTCTTTCGGTATGATGTGGGAAGATTGTCTTCCATATGCCGAGTTCTCCTACAACAACAGCTTCCAAGTGAGTTCGGGCAAGGCCCCATTCGAGATTCTCTATGGCAGGAAGTGCCGTACTCCTCTAAACTGGTCAGAGACTGGTGAGCACCAGCTTCTTGGAAATGACTTGATCATAGAGGCTGAAGAAATGTGCAATCATTCGTGAAAATCTCAAAGCCGCGCAATCACGCCAGAAGAGTTACTATGATAGCAAGCACGGTGACTTGGCTTTCGAGATCGGAGACCATGTCTACCTCCGTGTCTCTCCAATGAAAGGTACTCGTCGCTTCGGTATCAAAGGGAAGCTTGCCCCTAGATACGTGGTTCCTTTCAAGATCAATGGTAAAAGAGGCGATCTCGCCTATCAACTTGAGCTTCCATCCAACTTTGCAAACGTGCACGACGTGTTTCATGTGTCTCAGCTTCGCAAGTGTTTCAAGACTCCTGACCGAACAATCAACTTTGAAGAGATTGATCTCCAAGAAGACCTGTCTTATCATGAGCACCCCGTTGCTATTCTTGAAAAACTGAGAGCAAGACTCGCAACAAGTCTATCAAATTCCTGAAAGTAAAGTGGTCACATCATTCTGACCGTGAAGCCACCTGGGAACGCGAGGACCACCTCCGTTCCGAATATCCGGAGTTTTTCCAGTCCTAGATCTCGGGGCAAGATCCTTTCGTAGTGGTGGAGTGTTGTAACACCCCGTATGTAACCTGCCATATTTGTATTCCAACTCTTGCCATTTTCGGCACTAAGTTATGATATTTCCTCATTGTCGGGTTTTTGTCTTCGTGTTGCTTTTTCCTTTGTCATGCATATCATATCATGTCATCATGTGCATCGCATTTGCATACGTGTTCGCCTCATGCATTCGAGCATTTTCCCCGTTGTCCATTTTGCATTCCGGTGCTCCTATGTCCTCCGGTGCCCCCTTTTAACTCTTTTAGTGTGCGGGTGTTAAACGTTCTCGGATTGGACCGAGACTTGACAAGCGGCCTCAGTTTACTACCGGTAGACTGCTTGTCAAGTTTTGTGCCATTTGGACTTTGTCTGATACTCCAACGGTTAACCGAGGAACCGAAAAGGCCTCGTGTGTGTTGCAGCCCAACACCTCTCCAAAGTGGCCCAAAACCCACCTAAACCCCTTCCATCATCTCGGTCGTTCGATCACGATCGCGTGGCCGTAAACCGTGCTCAATTTGGAGGCTCCTAGATCCCTCTACCTATAAATATAGACCTCCCCCCGAAATCCCGGATCCCTTCCTACCCTAACCCTAAAAATCCGCTCCTCCGCCGCCGGACATGTCCGCTGCTCGCCGGACATCCCGCGCCGCCTCCCCGCGCCAATAGGTCCCCGCCGGCCCTCTCTCTCCTTCGGCCTGGAGAGTCCGGATCGGGCCCTCCCGGCCCGGTCGCCGCCGCCACTCGCCCGAGGCGACCCCGCCTCGCCGCGCCGCCCGCTTCCTCCTCCGCGCCGATGAGTCCTCGACTCCGGCCGCCGCCCGCCATCGCCGGTCGCCGCGAGGTCGCTGGACCCCGACGCCAAGCCGCACGTCGCCTCAGCCTCCACGCCACCCCGTCGCCTTGGCTTCCGCGCCGCCCCGAGGCCGCCGCGCCCCTCACCGCCTGGCGCTGCCGCCGCCATCGCTGTCCACCGCCGTACTGGGTCACCGCTCGCCGCCCCATCGCCGGAATCGCCCTCCGCCGCTGTCTCCCTTGTCTCAGGCGACATCTTCGTCGGGCCTCGAAAAGCGTGCAACCCTAGATCTGGATCTGGGAGGTTGACTTTTGCCTTAGTTCCAGTAATTTTTAGCGTTATTCATCGCATCATAACTCATCAACCATGGCTCTGTTTCGGGCGTGTAGCATATCAAATTGTTCGTCTCGATGAGTACTTCATTTCATTAGATTGCACCATGTTCATTTGAGTTCATCTTGATGCCCTAAATGGTGTTGCAAGAATGCTATGCAATGTTAGTTTCAGATTCTTAGCAGTAATTGGACATTGTCATTTTTGCCATGATTAATGTGTGCCTCCTATGCACTTGAGCCCTACATGAGTTTTGAGGTATGCCATGCCATCTTTACAGGGGTGTATTCCATGTATTTTTGTGATCTCTGTGGTGATTAGCACAAGCATGCAAAGTAGCTCTCGTAACGTTGCTGATTTCAGGGACTTAGAAATCTTCCAAGTCTTTGCCCTGTTAATATTTTTATGCCACGTATTCATGTTGCTACAGATTGATCCATGCCTCTTTTGAGCATGATCAGTAAGGATGTTTT
Organism: Triticum urartu; assembly: GCF_056163025.1. NCBI lineage: Eukaryota > Viridiplantae > Streptophyta > Magnoliopsida > Poales > Poaceae > Triticum > Triticum urartu. Next base: position 432,427,137 of record NC_141879.1, read on the forward strand.
GGAGATATGAATATGCTCTATCCATCCATGTCTTTATTTGCAATTATGGAGCACCCTAGATTGACTCAATCAAGCTCTACTTTTGCTATAAAATGTTCCTGACAGATTGTTTACGTGTTAAGCAATTTTGCCGAGGTTGTTGTAGTTGATCCATGCATGCTATGAGGTTGTTCTTGCCATTTTTAGCTTCTATGCCATGTCTACTTGCTGGGTGTATGCTTAGTTTGTCATGCAATGCCTTGTGGTGAGTGCATCAAGCTTGCAAACATGCCTACGTGAATATGTTTTGCCATGTTCCAGTTTTCTACCAAGCCTGAATCTGTTAACGAAAGTTGCTATGTTCACATGGTTGCCATTGTATTTTCTGATCCCTTTTGGCTTATGGTCAGGAAGGGACTTTTGTTGTATGATTTGAGTAGCTTCATGCCATGCCTTGCTTTGCCATGATATTTTCCTGTAGCATGTTGTTATCTTGCTCTAAACATTGCTTCCTGATGTTAAATTCCTGACATGTTGTTATTTTCACTAAGTCTGTAACCTGTTATCTTTTGCACTTTTGCCATGCTTGTTTGAACCTGATATCGAGTGAATTAGCCGTAGCTCAGTGTTCATCTTTTGTCAAGCATCTTGAGTGGATCACTGCCATGTGATTTGTTGTTATGTTAGAGTGCAGTAGCTGGTTGTTCTTCATGCATTTAGACGGCCTCGTGCTGTTAATCGCAGATCGGTGCCATATTTGTTTTGCTTGCCATTTGCAAACCGTGTATCCGATTCCGGTGATCTTTATATCGATTTCGACCGAAATAAACTCATCTTTCCAGTGGCACTCTTGGTTTTACAAGTTGAGTCCAGGTTCAATCTTTCCTTTCTGAAACATGCATATGCATCGCATATCACATCCCGCATATCATGCCATGTTTTGCATCATGTTGTTTGTACTTTGCACCGTGGTTGATTGTGGTTCCCTTTGCTTATTGTTCTTGCTTTGGGTAGAGCCGGGAGATGAGTATGTGATCAAGGAACCAGTTGAGTACTCTTACGAGGATCAAGCTAACGTCAACTCGGAGAACTTTGCAGGCAAGATGACCATACCCTCAAAATCACTTCTATCTTTGCTTGCTAGATGCTCGCTCTATTGCTATACCTATGCTACGATACCTACCCCATGATTTATCATGCCTCCCATATTTCCATGTCAAACCTCTAACCCACCTTGTCCTAGCAAACCGTTGTTTGGCTATGTTACCGCTTTGCTCAGCCCCTCTTATAGCGTTGCTAGTTGTAGGTGAAGATTGGAGTTTGTTCCTTGTTGGAACATGTTTATTGTTGGGATATCATTATTATATCTTGTCTTCTTTAATGCATCTATATACTTGGTAAAGGGTGGGAGGATCGCCCTTATGCCTGGTGTTTTGTTCCACTCTTGCCGCCCTAGTTTTCCATCATACCGGTGTTATGTTCCTTGATTTTGCGTTCCTTACACGGTTGGATTATAATGGGAACCCCTTGACAGTTCGCCTTGAATAAAACTCCTCTAGCAAGGCCCAACCTAGGTTTTACCATTCGCCACCTAGCCTGTTTGCCCTTGGGTTCTGCGGACTCAAGGGTCATCTTTATTTTAAACCCCCGGGCCAGTGCGCCTCTAAGTGTTGGTCCAAAACAAAGCCACTTGCAGCGCCACCTCAGGGAAACTTGAGGGTTGGTTTTAGTTGTACGTAGTGTTCATCCGGTGTGCCCTGAGAACGAGATATGTGCAGCTCCTATCGGGATTTGTCGGCACAGCGGGTGGTCTTGCTGGACTTATTTTACCATTGTCGAGATGTCTTGTAACCGGGATTCCGAGTCTGATCAGATTGTCTTGGGAGAAGGAATATCCTTCATTGACTGTGAGAGCTTGTGATGGGCTAAGTTGGGACACCCCTGCAGGGATTTGAACTTTCGAAAGCCGTGCCCGCGGTTATGGGCAGATGGGAATTTGTTAATGTCTGGTTGTAGAAAACCTGAATCTTAACTTAATTAAAATGAATCAACAGAGTGTGTGGCCGTGATGGTCTCTTTTCGGCGGAGTCCGGGAAGAGAAAACGGTCTCATGTTATGCTTGAACTAGGTTGTTCTGGGATCACTTCTTGATCATAGTTTCTCGACCGTGCCTTGCCTTCTCTTCTCGCTCTCATTTGCATATGTTAGCCACCATATATGCTAGTGCTTGCTGCAGCTCCACCTCATACCTTTTACCCTTACTATAAGCTTAAATAGTCTTGATCGTGAGGGTGTGAGATTGCTGAGTCCCCGTGACTCACAGATTCCTTCAAAACCAGATGCAGGGACCGATGATACCGCTCCAGGGGATTCAACTGAGCTCAAGTGGGAGTTCGATGAGGACTGAGGATGATACTACGTTTCCTTTCTAGACGATCAGTAGTGGAGACCAGTTGGGGCGATCGGGGACATTATGCATTTGGGGTTGTCTTTATTTTGGTTCCGTAGTCGGACCTTGATTGTATCTGGATGAATGTAATGTTATATTTATGCATTGTGTGACGTGGCGATTGTAAGCCAACTATGTACCTCCTTTTCCTTATTCAGTACATGGGTTGTGTGAAGATTACCCCACTTGCGACATTGCTTACAATGCGGTTATGCCTCTAAGTCGTGCTTCAACACGTGGGAGATATAGCCGCATCGTGGGCGTTACAGAACTTCCTCCATTATGAGAATGGCCTCCATGGTTATGATGGGTGTGTCCTCCCAAGTACGGGGTAAATCGTGGCTTCTGCTGAGCTCCAGAGTTGTACTTCCCCTGTCCGTACTCCCGTCTGCGATTCTCTATATGCTGTTGCTTGCCTTCAATCATGAGGGCCCTGTCTACCAACTCCTGGTAGTTGGTGAATGTTGCCACCATCAACTGCATACTCAGCTCATCATTCAGCTCCTCCAGAAACTTCTCCTGCTTCGTGGCATCCATGGCCACATCATCTGGGGCGTAGTGTGCTAACTTGCTGAACTCATCTACGTACTGCACCACAGTACGGTTCCCCTGGCGTAAGTTGCGGAACTCACGCTTCTTCATACTTATGGCTCTAGTTGAGACATGTGCAGTGTGGAAAGCTTGCTAAAACTAATCCCAAGTGACATTGGCCACGGGGAAAGTGGTAGTGTAGTTCTCCCACCTTCTCAGCATCAGTGCAACCTGCAGTGGTCAGCTCCCTTCCAATCTTGCGGAGCCAGTCATCAGCAACAAGCGGCTCGGTGCTGCTAGAGAACATCGACGAATTCAACCTTAGAAAATGGGCTAGGTTATCAACCGAGGGTGGTGGAGGTGGGTTGTTGTTGTTGTTGCCTTGGCTCTGGACTAGCAACCACATCAAGGAATTCTGCTGTTGGATCAACTGAGTGAGATCCGGTGGGAAAACAAATCCAGGGTCATGTCTTGGAGGCATCTAATAGGTTTAGAGGGGTGATAATAGAATAGAGTGAGGTCTAAAGAGATAGTCCACTACCCATCTACACATGTGACAAACATATTCATTCCACACCACTCAATATCAAACATGATTCATACAATCGATCTAAGCTACCGTTACAAAATCTCACGAACGATTACTATATACATGGAAGAACTCTAATGGTAATATGGTGGTCGACTAGAAATTTTGATCGGTGGAAGACTCCATAATATCTGCTCCAACTTCGTCTTCATAATCATCATCGCTGTCAGGGTCGGAGTCTGTGTCGTCTAGTATGATGTAATCTTCTGAACGAATGTCCACTCCAGGTTCGGGTCCCCCATGAATATTCCTAGCTTCCTCTTCTGGTAAAGTGGCGGTGAAGGTTCTGGTGAAGTTTGGTATGCCAATGTTCAGGTACCTAGTGACTTCCTTCAAGTGTCGTACGAAAGGGGTGTCATCATCCGGTTGAGTGAACTTGTTCCTTGGGTCCGCCATGTATAGAGTAGAAATGGAGAAGAGTTAGAAATGAGTAGAGAAGAGTATCCTGTGGATTTTCCTAGTGGTCGTGTCCTACAGTCAGCGTGTGCTCTAATACCATCTTGTAGAGACCCGATCCCAATGGACCGAAGTCTCTGTGCTTAAGTGTCATCCCTGGATCGGTATTGCTGACACACACAGTACCCAAGGAATTATAGCAGAGTTCAATCACACACTTAATTACATCGAGTGTCTCATAAGGAGAACTTATTACAATAATATGGCTGAAGGCCATCTAAATAAGATAACTACGGAAGCTTCGAAGATAAATGAGTCCATCCAACTCCACGGCAAAACTGAGTGCACGACAATGACCTATCACACCTTACTCTTCATTTAAAAATTCTGCAACATGATACGTTGCAGCCGTGTACGTCAGCACATGGAATATGCTGGCAAGATAACACTATAGAGGATAATGATGCAATAAAGACTAACACTACATGCATATTTGGCCGGTGGAGGCCCTAGGTTTAACATTTGCATGAAGCTAATTTTTTCCTACAACAAAAGGAGTAGATTTTATTTAACTACAAAGTTTATGTCATTATTGAGAAGGGTCCTCCAACTCAATCAAAAAATAATTGATAACCCAACAAACTTCATTAAGTAAAGTGATGAGATCAATCAATAATTCAAATACCATATACTCAAGATGTCCATAACCGAGGACACGGCTAACCATGGTTATTTTATACACTCTGCAGAGGTTTGCACACTTTTCCCCACAAGACTCGATCTCCTCCGTTGTATTTCTCGCACTACATGATGTTTGAGAAACGGATGACCGAGACACGGTCTTTCTGAAGCATTAACTCTTTACTCTAGGTAGACAGTACCACCTACTTTCCCCTACATCTGCTAGCCTACCACTATAAGAGGTCACACAAGTTACTCAACTTTGCCAGAGATCATAATGGTTTGTGGCTGCACACAGAAGTTTCTAGCATGAATAATCTTATGATCCCTTTGAGCATGGGTGGCAAGCCATATGATGATCGCACGGGTACTCCAGGATATCCTAGGGCAACAATGGATTGCTCCAGGTGCCCGCAACCAATCCACCCAGATGTGTATTAAAGTAGCCACCTTAAGTTTTCCTACCAATCCATGTCTACGAGCATGGCTAAGCAATATGAGCATAACGTATATTACCCGGGGTTGATAAAAGACAATAGGTTCCTACCTCATCAACTACTTAACCACACCCACATGTTACCAATCCTACTCATGCAATGTTTGAGGGTTGAGAGTAATGCATAAAAACAGGGTAATAAAGAGATATGATCAAAGTGTAACTTGCCTTGCTGATGATCGGAAAACCCTAGAGATTCGTAGTAGCAAGCTTCGCACTCTGGGTACTCTAACGTAAACAAACAATAGCATACATAAGTACTCCAACATAAGATGCAAAGGTAAAACCCAAAGAAAAGATATAAACAGAAAGTACAAGTGAAGAGCTTCAATTTGCAAAAAGAATCAATCGAATCGGAGCTACGAAACTCAAACTATGATCAAACGAAGTTCAAATTAAAATCTGCCTGAAACCAAATTTTAACTTTTCAAAAACATGTTCAACTTGTTTATCTGGAGAGAGGGGGTCAAGACGAAGAATTTGGCGTTGGTTTTGTTGGATTTGGGTAAACAAGCAAAAAGTTGTGAGGGTTTAAAGATCAGGGACTAATCTGTAAGAAAACTAATCGCAGATAGGTCCCTGGCCGAAAATAAAACTAAAAATAAAAATCTAACGAACGAACGTTCGCTAACAGAAACTAACAAACGAAACCATGCACTAACAGATCTAAATGAACGAACGTTCGCTAATTAAACTAACCTAATAAAATAAACCGATCTAAAAAGAAAACCGAAACTAAAAAATGGGGCGGGTTTCGGCGGTTATACCGGTTTGCGGGAAAAACTGGCGGCGGATCGGATCGGATCGGCGGCGGCGGCTCAAGCGAGGCTCCGGCGGATCGGCGTAGGCTAGCGGCGGTGGCGGCGGCGGCGCGGCTCGATGGGAGGAGAGGGGCCGACCCTCGGCCTTATAAAGGCGGGTCGGGGGGTGTGGCGGGTTGGTGGAGTGGCAAAGCCGGTGGCGGCTCGGTTCAGGACTCTCGGCGAGTCCGAATCCCGATCCGTCGAGGAAGGCGGCAGCTGCTCAGGCCGGCTGGGCCTTCGGCCCAGTTCGATCCGAAAACCTTTTTTCTTTTTTATTTTTTTATAAAATTTCACCGCGAAAAAAATCCAAATAAAATAAAATAAAAATCGTAAAATTGCAAAAATAATTTTCACCGTACTCTCCTAATATTTTGGACAAAGTGAACATTTTTCTGGGCTAAATGCATTTTTTTAAATGCATATTTTCCCCTAATTTAATAAAATCCGACCAAATAAAATTGCAAATAAAATTCAAATAAATATATTTTATTCAAAATTTAATTTCCAATATTTCCTAGCTGTTTTGAAGAAGTCATATTATCTTCTCTCACTTATTTAATTTGAAATAATTGGAAAAATAATTTGAATAAAACCACTTTGATCCAATTACCAATTTTGAAAAATTCAAAAATGAAATTTTGTGAATACCTCCAACTCTCTTGATTGGTCTTTGAGTTGCTTAAGGTTTCTAGGATCAAAATTCCAAATCAAAGAAAATTCGAAATGCACAAATCATGAATGCATATGATGACCTAATGATTAACATCCAAATTAAAAATTTGGATGTTACAAACCTACCCCCCTTAAGATGAATCTTGCCCTCGAGATTCGGGTTGGCTAGCAAAAACGTGTGGGTGGTCTTTACGGAGGTCTTCTTCTCGCTCCTAGGTGGCTTCCTCCTCAGTATGGTGGTTCCACTAAACTTTGCAAAACTTGATGACCTTGCTGCGTGTGACTCGGTTGGCGAACTCTAAAATCTTGATGGGTTTCTCCTCATAAGTCAGGTCACTCTCCAACTGAATTTCTTCCAGGGGCACTGTATCTCTCAGAGGAATATCAGCCATCTCTGCATGGCACTTCTTCAACTGGGAAACGTGAAACACATCACGAACTCCTGACAATCCTTCGGGTAATTCCAACTTGTAGGCTACTTCACCCATACGCTCCAAAACTCGGTATGGTCCTACAAATCGTGGTGCTAACTTTCCTTTGACTCCAAATCTTTTAACTCCACGAAGTGGTGACACACGAAGATATGCTCTGTCCCCGACTTCGTATGTTACCTCCTTGTGTTTACTATCAGCATAACTCTTCTGCCTGGACTAAGCTACCTTGAGTCTATCACGAATCAACTTGACCTTCTCTTCAGACTCTCTTATTAAATCTGATTCGAACAATTTCCGATCTCCAACTTCATCCCACATCAATGGTGTCCTGCACCTCCTTCCATACAAAGCTTCGAAAGGGGCCATCTTCAAACTATCCTGGTAGCTGTTGTTATATGAGAACTCTGCATAAGGCAAATTATCATCCCAACTAGACCCATAGTCTAGCGCACAAGCTCTCAACATGTCCTCCAGAATCTGGTTGACTCTCTCAGTCTGTCCATCTCTTTGTGGATGAAAGGCTGCACTGAACTCTAGCCTGGTTCCCAAAGTCTTGTGTAACTAATTCCAAAACTTCAAGGTGAACTGTGTTCCTCTATCTGATATGATGGTACTCGGAACTCCATGCAGACATAAGATCCTGGTCATATATATCTTGGCCAACTTCGCACTCGTATAAGTGGTTTCCATGGGGATAAAGTGAGCCACTTTGGTCAAGCGATCTACTACAACCCAAATGGAATCATATCCTGAACATGTCCTAGGTAATCCGGTGATAAAATCCATGCCAAGCTTATCCCAGTTCTGTTCGGGTATCGGCAAAGGATGAAGTAATCCGTCTAGTTTCTGGTGCTCTGCCTTGTCTCTCTGACAGACGTCGCATACTGCTACATACTCGGCAATATCCTTCTTCATACCTGTCAACCAGAAACGTTCCTTCAAATCCAAATACATCTTGGTGTTGCCTGTGTGAATTGAGTATCGTGAGTCATGAGCTTCCTGAAGAATTAACTTTCTGATCTCTGGATCATTTTGCACATAGATACGATCCTCAAACCATAAAGTTTTGTGTTCATCCTCACGAAAACCTTTGGCCTGTCCTTTACTCATATTTTCTTTTATCTCCACAATCTCCTTATCAATCTTCTGAGCTTCTCGAATATTTCCCAACAACATGGACTGAACTTCGAACGCTGCAACAAAACCTCTGGAACTATCTCCATTCGGATTCCTCTGAGATCATCGACTTACTCCTGAGGTAGTCCTCCGGTTATGAGAGTATTAACATAACTCTTGCGGATCAAGGCATCTGCTACAACATTTTCTTTTCCTGGATGATAATGTAGTTTCATATCATAATATTTTATGAGCTCCTACCATCTCCTCCGCCTGAGATTCAAACTCCTTCTGCGAGAAGATGTACTTCAAACTCTTATGATCCGTGTATACATCACAACGGTTTCCAATAAGAAAATGTCTCCAGGTCTTGAGTGCATGCACTACGGCTGCTAATTCCAAATCATGCGTGGCATAATTCAACTCACGAGGTCGAAGCTGTCGTGAGGCATATGAAACAAATCTTCCTTCTTGCATAAGTACGCCTCCAAGTCCCTGACGAGAAGCGTCGCAATATACTTGGAAATCCTTGCGTATATCCAGAAGAATTAGCACTGGGACTGTAACTAAACATTTCTTCAACTCCTGAAAACTGGCCTCACATTCCTCGGTCCATTTAAACTTGGTATCCTTCTTTAATAACTCAGTCATGGGCTTCGTGATCTTGGAAAAATTCTCAATGAATCTCCGATAATATCCCCCGAGTCCAAGAAAACCGCGTATCTCTCCGATAATAAAGTTTTAGTTTGAGTTTTTGCTTTCTTTACTTTCATCTTCCAATAAAAAGAAAGGAAATAAATGAATAATATCATATGCTAATCTTATGGTAGGTGATGACACCACATAAGGAAAAGTATAAGTAGAAAAATTTATTAGTGATTTACAAACATAGCATTGGTTAATGATGCAACTCATGATAGAATTAATAAGGGAAGAGAAGATTCACAGATAGATATACTATCCAGGAAATCTTTTGTGATTGGGAGCCCCCATCAAAATATTATATGCCAAAATTGTTGATGTTGGACAAGGAAGACAACTTAATGATTTATGTTTGTTCATATTCACATAGAAGTTATATTTTCATAGATCCTTCAACATGTGGTGCTTGCCCTATCTTTGCTAGCCAAAAATTCCACACTAAGTAGAGATACTACTTGTGCATCCAAAAAAAACCTTATACCCAAATCTTATTTTCAAGTGTCCACCATACCTACCTAAGGATTGAGTCAGATCCTTCAAGTAAGTTGTCATCGGTGCAATAAGGCAATAAAAAGTGCTTCTAAAAGTGTGAGATCATTTAGTGTAAGAGAAAATTTAGCATTGTACGAACTTGTGATGGTGAAGAATAAAAGCGATAGACTGTATAATAATGGTTGCCATCACAAGGGGCAATAAACTATGACGTTCTTTTGCACTAAGGGGTTGAGCATACAAACAAATAAGCGCATGGCAACCTCTGCTTCCCTCTGTGAAGGGCCTATCTTTTACTTTTATGTATTTACTTTTATGCAAGAGTCAAAGTTTTTATCTCTATTCCCTTTTATTTTTCTCCTTTGGCAAGCATCATGTGGTGAGGAAAGATCTAGGCACATATGTCCAGTTGAATATGCATGGCATAAGTTATTATTGTTGACATCACCCTTGAGGTGATTATGTTGGGAGGCGAAACTATAAGCCCCTATCTTTCTATGTGTCCGGTTGAAACATTTTGCTCATGTGTATGCGGTGAGTGTTAGCAATCATAGAAGACTAAATGATGGTTGAGCATGTGGACTTGCCTAAAGGCTCCGATACGTGGCTCTTCCTGAAAAGATGATGACTTATAGTTGCAAAGTTGACTGAGAACATAGACTTTTGGTTTCTAATAGAGTCTATGCTTTATACTTCGATAGTGCAATGAATTGTTACTTATTCATGAGAAGTCTATGATAAAAGCCTTATGTTTAAATTTGTTGTTGTTATAATAATCAACATGATGCTTCTATGTCCGTATTTTTTTATCGACAACTCTCTCTCTAAGCATGTGGACATGTTTTTCGATTTCGGTTTCGCTTGAGGACAAGCGAGGTCTAAGCTTGGGGGAGCTGATACGTCCATTTTGCATCATGTTTTCCTACTATTATTTATGATGTTTTTATGCATAATAATGCTTTTTGGAGTAATTCTAATGCCTTTTCTCTCATAATACGCAAGGTACACACAAAGAGGGAGAATTCCGGTAGCTAGAAATCAGGACCTGGAAAAGCTACGCCAGGCTACGTATTGTGCACAACTCCAAATGAGCTGAAACTTTATGGAGATTTTTTGTGGAATATATAAGGAATATTGGAGCCAATAAGTACCAGAGGGGCCCACCAGGTGGGCACAACCCACCTGGGCGCACCAAGGGAGCCCAGGCGCGCCCTGGTGGATTGTGCTCACCAGGCCCACCTCCGGTGCCCATATTCTGGTATATAAGTCATTTTGACCTAGAAAAAAATAGGAGAGGACTTTCGGGATGGAGCGCCGCTGTCTCGAGGCGGAACTTGGGCAGGAGCACTTTTGCCTTCCGGCAGAGCGATTTCGCTGGGGGAACTTCCCTCCCGGAGGGGGAAATCATTCTCATCATCATCACCAACAACTCTCCCATCTTGGGGAGGGCAATCTCCATCAACATCTTCAACAATACCATCTCATCTCAAACCCTAGTTCATCTCTTGTGTTCAATCTTGTTACCAAAACTATAGGTTGGTGCTTGTGGGTGACTAGTAGTGTTGATTACATCATGTAGTTGATTACTATATGGTTTATTTGGTGGCAGATTATATGTTCAGATCCAATATGCTATTGAATACCCCTCTGATCTTGAGCATGATTATCATTTGTGAGTAGTTACGTTTTTTCTTGAGGTCACGGGAGAAATCATGTTGCAAGTAATCATGTGAACTTGCTATGTGTTCGATATTTTGATATTTTGTATGTTGCGATTCCCTTAGTGGTGTCATATGAACGTCGACTACATGACACTTCACCATATTTGGGCCTAAGGGAATGCATTGTGGAGTAGTTACTAGATGATGGGTTGCGAGAGTGACAGACGCTTAAACCCTAGTTTATGCGCTATTCCGTAAGGGACCGATTGGATCCAAAAGTTTAATGCTATGGTTAGGATTTTTCCTTAATACTTTTCTCGTAGTTGCGGATGCTTGCAAAGGGGTTAATCATAAGTAGGAGGTGTCGTGGTGGGCGCATGGGAGATGCCAAGGGATGGCTATAGAGAGGAGGAGGCTCGAGGGCATTGGTGGGCTCCATAGGCAAGGTCGGCATGAGCGAGTGCGGGATGCAAGATATACCCAGGTTCGGGGCTCTCCGGAGAGATAACACCCCTAGTCCTGCCGAGTGTGGTATTGATGCAATAGTACAGAGTTGCTCCTAGAGCTGTATCAAGGAATGAAGGAGGCTGGCCAGGGTTAGGCTACTCCCTCCCCTGGGTGGCTAGTATAGTTGATCTGGTGTTTTCTCTCATTCTCCTCGTCATGCCAGTATGCATGAGGGCTCTTGTGGGGTTTATAGGCCTGAAGGAAATATGCCCTAGAGGCAATAATAAAGTTATTATTTATTTCCTTATATCATGATAAAAGTTTATTATTCATGCTAGAATTGTATTAACCGGAAACATAATACATGTGTGAATACATAGACAAACAAAGTGTCACTAGTATGCCTCTACTTGACTAGCTTGTTAATCAAAGATGGTTATGTTTCCTAACCATGGACAAAGAGTTGTCATTTGATTAACGGGATCACATCATTAGTTGAATGATCTGATTGACATGACCCATTCCATTAGCTTAGCACCCGATCGTTTAGTATGTGGCTATTGCTTTCTTCATGACTTATACATGTTCCTATGACTGAGATTATGCAACTCCCGTTTGCCGGAGGAACACTTTGTGTGCTACCAAACGTCACAATGTAACTGGGTGATTATAAAGGAGCTCTACAGGTGTCTCCAAAGGTACATGTTGGGTTGGCGTATTTCGAGATTAGGATTTGTCACTCCGATTGTCGGAGAGGTATCTCTGGGCCCTCTCGGTAATGCACATCACTGAAGCCTTGCAAGCATTGCAACTAATGAGTTAGTTGCGGGATGATGTATTACGGAATGAGTAAAGAGACTTGCCGGTAACGAGATTGAACTAGGTATTGGATACCGACGATCGAATCTCGGGCAAGTAACATACCGATGACAAAGGGAACAACGTATGTTGTTATGCGGTCTAACCGATAAAAGATCTTTGTAGAATATGTAGGAGCCAATATGAGCATCCAGGTTCCGCTATTGGTTATTGACAGGAGACGTGTCTCGGTCATGTCTACATTGTTCTCGAACCCGTAGGGTCCGCACGCTTAAGGTTATGATGACAGTTATATTATGAGTTTATGCATTTCGATGTACCGAAGTTTGTTCGGAGTCCCGGATGTGATCACGGACATGACGAGGAGTCTCGAAATGGTTGAGACATAAAGATTGATATATTGGAAGCCTATATTTGGATATCGGAAGCGTTCCGGGTGAAATCGGGATTTTACCGGATTACCGGGAGGTTACCGGAACCCCCCGGGAGGTATATGGGCCTTAGTGGGCCTTAGTGGAAGAGAGGAGAGGTGGCCAGAGATGGGCCGCGCGCCCCTCCCCCCTTTGGTCCGAATAGGACAAGGAGAGGGGGCCGGCCCCCCTTCCTCCTCTCTCTCCTCTTTTCCCCCCTCCGCGAATCCTATTCCAACTAGGAAAGGGGGGAGTCCTACTCCCGGAAGGAGTAGGACTCCTCCTGGCGCGCCACCCCTTGGCCGGCCAGCCCCCCTTTGAGCCTTTATATACGGAGGCACGGGGCACCCCTAGAGACACAAGTTGATCCACGTGATCATATTCTTAGCCGTGTGCGGTGCCCCCTTCCACCATAGTCCTCGATAATATTGTAGCGGTGCTTAGGCGAAGCCCTGCGACGGTAGTACATCAAGATCGTCACCACGCCCTCGTGCTGACGGAACTATTCCCCGACACTTTGCTGGATCGGAGTCCGGGGATCGTCATCGAGCTGAACGTGTGCTAGAACTCGGAGGTGCCGTAGTTTCGGTGCTTGATCGGTCGGGCCGTGGAGACGTATGACTACATCAACCAAGTTAACGCTTCCGTTGTCGATCTACAAGGGTACGTAGATCACACTCTCCCCCTCTCGTTGCTATGCATCACCATGATCTTGCGTGTGCGTAGGAATTTTTTTGAAATTACTACGAAACCCAACAGTGGCATCCAAGCCTAGGTTTTATGTGTTGATGTTATATGCACGAGTAGAACACAAGTGAGTTGTGGGAGATATAAGTCATACTGCTTACCAGCATGTCATACTTTGGTTCGGCGGTATTGTTGGACGAAGCAGCCCGGACCGACATTACGCGTACGCTTACGCGAGACCGGTTCTCCCGACGTGCTTTGCACAAAGGTGGCTAGCGGGTGACAGTTTCTCCAACTTTAGTTGAACCGAGTGTGGCTACGCCCGGTCCTTGCGAAGGTTAAAACAGCACCAACTTGACAAACTATCGTTGTGGTTTTGATGCGTAGGTAAGATTGGTTCTTGCTTAAGCCCGTAGCAGCCACGTAAAACTTGCAACAACAAAGTAGAGGACATCTAACTTGTTTTTGCAGGGCATGTTGTGATGTGATATGGTCAAGACATGATGCTAAATTTTATTGTATGAGATGATCATGTTTTGTAACCGAGTTATCGGCAACTAGCAGGAGCCATATGGTTGTCGCTTTATTGTATGCAATGCAATCGCGCTGTAATGCTTTACTTTATCACTAAGCGGTAGCGATAGTCGTGGAAGCATGAGATTGGCGAGACAACAACGATGCTACGATGGAGATCAAGGTGTCGTGCCGGTGACGATGGTGATCACGACGGTGCTTCGAGGATGGAGATCACAAGCACAAGATGATGATGGCCATATCATATCACTTATATTGATTGCATGTGATGTTTATCTTTTATGCATCTTATCTTGCTTTGATTGACGGTAGCATTATAAGATGATCTCTCACTAATTATCAAGAAGTGTTCTCCCTGAGTATGCACCGTTGCGAAAGTTCTTCGTGCTGAGACACCACGTGATGATCGGGTGTGATATTCTCTATGTTCAAATACAACGGGTGCAAAACAGTTGCACACGCAGAATACTCAGGTTATACTTGACGAGCCAAGCATATACAGATATGGCCTCGGAACACGAAGATCGAAAGGTCGAGCATGAATCATATAGTAGATATGATCAACATAGTGATGTTCACCAATGAAACTACTCCATCTCACGTGATGATCGGACATGGTTTAGTTGACTTGGATCACGTAATCACTTAGAGGATTAGAGGGATGTCTATCTAAGTGGGAGTTCTTTAAGTAATATGATTAATTGAACCTAAATTTATCATGAACTTAGTACCTGATAGTATCTTGCTTATGTATGTTTGATTGTAGATAGATGGCCCGTGCTGTTGTTCCGTTGAATTTTAATACGTTCCTTGAGAAAGCAAAGTTGAAAGATGATGGTAGCAATTACACGGACTGGGTCCGTAACTTGAGGATCATCCTCATTGCTGCACAGAAGAATTACGTCCTGGAAGCACCGCTGGGTGCCAGGCCTGCTGCTGGAGCAACACCAGAAGTTATGAACATCTGGCAGAGCAAAGCTGATGACTACTTGATAGTTCAATGTGCCATGCTTTACGGCTTAGAACCGGGACTTCAACGATGTTTTGAACATCATGGGGCATATGAGATGTTCCAGGAGTTGAAGTTAATATTTCAAGCAAATGCCCGGATTGAGAGATATGAAGTCTCCAATAAGTTCTATAGCTGCAAGATGGAGGAGAATAGTTTTGTCAGTGAGCATATACTCAAGATGTCTGGGTATTGTAATCACTTGATTCAACTGGGAGTTAATCTTCCGGATGATAGCGTCATTGACAGAATTCTCCAATCACTTCCACCAAGCTACAAGAGCTTCGTGATGAACTATAATATGCAAGGGATGAATAAGATTATTCCCGAGCTCTTCGCAATGCTGAAAGCTGCGGAGGTAGAAATCAAGAAGGAGCATCAAGTGTTGATGTTCAACAAGACCACTAATTTCAAGAAAAAGGGCAAAGGGAAGAAGAAGGGGAACTTTAAGAAGAACAGCAAGCAAGTTGCTGCTCAAGAGAAGAAACCCAAGTCTGGACCTAAGCCTGAAACTGAGTGCTTCTACTGCAAGCAGACTGGTCACTAGAAGCGGAACTGCCCCAAGTATTTGGCGGATAAGAAGGATGGCAAGGTGAACAAAGGTATATGTGATATACATGTTATTGATGTGTACCTTACTAATGCTCGCAGTAGCACCTGGGTATTTGATACTGGTTCTGTTGCTAATATTTGCAACTCGAAACAGGGACTACGGATTAAGCAAAGATTGGCTAAGGACGAGGTGACGATGCGTGTGGGAAACCATTCCAAAGTCTATGTGATCGCAGTCGGCGCGCTACCTCTACATCTACCTTCGGGATTAATATTAGACCTAAATAATTGTTATTTGGTTCCAGCGTTAAGCATGAACATTATATCTGGATCTTGTTTGATGCGAGACGGTTATTCATTTAAATCAGAGAATAATGGTTGTTCTATTTATATGAGTAATATCTTTTATGGTCATGCACCCTTGAAGAATGGTCTATTCTTATTGAAACTCGATAGTAGTGACACACATATTCATAATGTTGAAGCCAAAAGATGCAGAGTTGATAATGATAGTGCAACTTATTTGTGGCACTGCCGTTTAGGTCATATCGGTGTAAAGCGCATGAAGAAACTCCATACTGATGGACTTTTGGAACCACTTGATTATGAATCACTTGGTACTTGCGAACCGTGCCTCATGGGCAAGATGACTAAAACGCCGTTCTCTGGTACTATGGAGAGAGCAACAGATTTGTTGGAAATCATACATACAGATGTATGTGGTCCGATGAATATTGAGGCTCGTGGAGGATATCGTTATTTTCTCACCTTCACAGATGACTTAAGCAGATATGGGTATATCTACTTAATGAAACATAAGTCTGAAACGTTTGAAAAGTTCAAAGAATTTTAGAGTGAAGTTGAAAATCATCGTAACAAGAAAATAAAGTTTCTACGATCTGATCGTGGAGGAGAATATTTGAGTTACGAGTTTGGTGTACATTTCAAACAATGCGGAATAGTTTCGCAACTCATGCCACCCGGAACACCACAGCGTAATGGTGTGTCCGAACGTCGTAATCGTACTTTACTAGATATGGTGCGATCTATGATGTCTCTTACTGATTTGCCGCTATCGTTTTGGGGTTATGCTTTGGAGACGGCCGCAATCATGTTAAATAGGGCACCATCAAAATCCGTTGAGACGATGCCTTATGAACTATGGTTTGGCAAGAAACCAAAGTTGTCATTTCTGAAAGTTTGGGGCTGCGATGCTTATGTGGAAAAGCTTCAACCTGATAAGCTTGAACCCAAATCGGAGAAATGTGTCTTCATAGGATATCCAAAGGAGACTATTGGATACACCTTCTATCACAGATCCGAAGGCAAGACTTTTGTTGCTAAGTTCGGAAACTTTCTAGAGAAGGAGTTTCTCTCGAAAGAAGTGAGTGGGAGGAAAGTAGAACTTGACGAGGTAACTGTACCTGCTCCCTTATTGGAAAGTAGTGCATCACAGAAAACTGTTTTTGTGACACCTACACCAATTAGTGAGGAAGCTAATGATAATGATCATGAAACTTCAGAACAAGACACTACTGAACCTCATAGATCAACCAGAGTGAGATCCGCGCCAGAGTGGTACGGTAATCCTGTTCTGGAAGTCATGCTACTAGATCATGATGAACCTACGAACTATGAAGAAGCGATGGTGAGCCCAGATTCCGCAAAATGGCTTGAAGCCATGAAATCTGAGATGGGATCCATGTATGAGAACAAAGTGTGGACTTTGGTTGACTTGCCCAATGATCGGCAAGCAATTGAGAATAAATGTATCTTCAAGAAGAAGACTGACGCCGACGGTAATATTACTGTTTACAAAGCTCGACTTGTCGCAAAAGGGTTTCGGCAAGTTCAAGGGATTGACTACGATGAGACCTTCTCACCCGTAGCGATGCTTAAGTCTGTCCGAATCATGTTAGCAATTGCCGCATTTTATGATTATGAAATTTGGCAGATGGATGTCAAAACTGCATTCCTGAATGGATTTCTAGAAGAAGAGTTGTATATGATGCAACCAGAGGGTTTTGTCGATCCAAAGGGAGCTAACAAAGTGTGCAAGCTCCAGAGATCCATTTATGGACGGGTGCAAGCCTCTCAGAGTTGGAATAAACGCTTTGATAGTGTGATCAAAGCATTTGGTTTTATACAGACTTTCGGAGAAGCCTGTATTTACAAGAAAGTGAGTGGGAGCTCTGTAGCATTTCTGATATTATATGTGGATGACATATTACTGATTGGAAATGATATAGTATTTCTGGATAGCATAAAGGGATACTTGAATAAGAGTTTTTCAATGAAAGACCTCGGTGAAGCTGCTTACATATTAGGCATTAAGATCTATAGAGATAGATCAAGACGCTTAATTGGACTTTCACAAAGCACATACCTTGACAAAGTTTTGAAGAAGTTCAAAATGGATCAAGCAAAGAAAGGGTTCTTGCCTGTGTTACAAGGTGTGAAGTTGAGTCAGACTCAATGCTCGACCACTGCAGAAGATAGAGAGAAAATGAAAGATGTTCCCTATGCTTCAGCCATAGGCTCTATCATGTATGCAATGTTGTGTACCAGACCTGATGTGTGCCTTGCTATAAGTCTAGCAGGGAGGTACCAAAGTAATCCAGGAGTGGATCACTGGACAGCGGTCAAGAACATCCTGAAGTACATTAAAAGGACTAAGGATATGTTTCTCGTATATGGAGGTGACAAAGAGCTCATCGTAAACGGTTACGTGGATGCAAGCTTTGACACTGATCCGGATGATTCTAAATCGCAAACCGGATACGTGTTTACATTAAATGGTGGAGCTGTCAGTTGGTGCAGTTCTAAACAAAGCGTCGTGGCGGGATCTACATGTGAAGCGGAGTACATAGCTGCTTCGGAAGCAGCAAACGAAGGAGTCTGGATGAAGGAGTTCATATCCGATCTAGGTGTCATACCTAGTGCTTCGGGTCCAATGAAAATCTTTTGTGACAATACTGGTGCAACTGCCTTGGCGAAGGAATCCAGATTTCACAAGAGAACCAAGCACATCAAGAGACGCTTCAATTCCATCCGGGATCTAGTCCAGGTGGGAGACATAGAGATTTGCAAGATACATACGAATCTGAATGTAGTAGACCCGTTGACTAAGCTTCTTCCACGAGCAAAACATGATCAGCATCAAGGCTCCATGGGTGTTAGAATCATTACAGTATAATCTAGATTATTGACTCTAGTGCAAGTGGGAGACTGAAGGAAATATGCCCTAGAGGCAATAATAAAGTTATTATTTATTTCCTTATATCATGATAAAAGTTTATTATTCATGCTAGAATTGTATTAACCGGAAACATAATACATGTGTGAATACATAGACAAACAGAGTGTCACTAGTATGCCTCTACTTGACTAGCTCGTTAATCAAAGATGGTTATGTTTCCTAACCATGGACAAAGAGTTGTCATTTGATTAACGGGATCACATCATTAGTTGAATGATCTGATTGACATGACCCATTCCATTAGCTTAGCACCCGATCGTTTAGTATGTTGCTATTGCTTTCTTCATGACTTATACATGTTCCTATGACTATGAGATTATGCAACTCCCGTTTGCCCGAGGAACACTTTGTGTGCTACCAAACGTCACAACGTAACTAGGTGATTATAAAGGAGCTCTACAGGTGTCTCCAAAGGTACATGTTGGGTTGGCGTATTTCGAGATTAGGATTTGTCACTCCGATTGTCGGAGAGGTATCTCTGGGCCCTCTCGGTAATGCACATCACTGAAGCCTTGCAAGCATTGCAACTAATGAGTTAGTTGCGGGATGATGTATTACGGAACGAGTAAAGAGACTTGCCGGTAACAAGATTGAACTAGGTATTGGATACCGAGGATCGAATCTCGGGCAAGTAACATACCGATGACAAAGGGAACAATGTATGTTGTTATGCGGTCTGACCGATAAAAGATCTTCGTAGAATATGTAGGAGCCAATATGAGCATCCAGGTTCCGCTATTGGTTATTGACCGGAGACGTGTCTCGGTCATGTCTACATTGTTCTCGAACCCGTAGGGTCCGCACGCTTAAGGTTACGGTGACAGTTATATTATGAGTTTATGCATTTTGATGTATCGAAGTTTGTTCGGAGTCCCGAATGTGATCACGGACATGACGAGGAGTCTCGAAATGGTCGAGACATAAAGATTGATATATTGGAAGCCTATATTTGGATATCGGAAGCGTTCCGGGTGAAATCGGGATTTTACCGGATTACCGGGAGGTTACCGGAACCCCCCGGGAGGTATATGGGCCTTAGTGGGCCTTAGTTGAAGAGAGGAGAGGTGGCCAGAGATGGGCCGCGCGGCCCTCCCCCCTTTGGTCTGAATAGGGCAAGGAGAGGGGGCCGGCCCCCCTTCCTCCTCTCTCTCCTCTTTTCCTCCCTCCGCGAATCCTATTCCAACTAGGAAAGGGGGGAGTCCTACTCCCGGAAGGAGTAGGACTCCTCCTGGCGCGCCACCCCTTGGCCGGCCAGCCCCCCCCCTTTGAGCCTTTATATACGGAGGCACGGGGCACCCCTAGAGACACAAGTTGATCCACGTGATCATATTCTTAGCCGTGTGCGGTGCCCCCTTCCACCATAGTCCTCGATAATATTGTAGCGGTGCTTAGGCGAAGCCCTGCGACGGTAGTACATCAAGATCGTCACCACGCCGTCGTGCTGATGGAACTCTTCCCCGACACTTTGCTCGATCGGAGTCTGGGGATCGTCATCGAGCTGAACGTGTGCTAGAACTCGGAGGTGTCGTAGTTTCGGTGCTTGATCGGTCGGGCCGTGGAGATGTACGACTACATCAACCAAGTTAACGCTTCCGTTGTCGATCTACAAGGGTACGTAGATCACACTCTCCCCCTCTCGTTGCTATGCATCACCATGATCTTGCGTGTGCGTAGGAAATTTTTTGAAATTACTAGGAAACCCAACAAGGCCAACCCCCCAGGGGTACAATGGTATTGTTACAAGGCCATGGGGCCGAGTTGTCATCGTCCGGGAAGCCGGTGTTGGGACCCGCCGGGTGACAGGGCTCGCCGTGTTATCTGGGCATGGGACCCACCGGGGTGTAGGGGCACTTTTTGCCGTCTTGTCGATCGTCAGGGAGTGGCCGGGTTGAGTCTGCTACGGTGGCGCTCCGTCAGGTCGCCGCTTGCTGGCATCAGCAGTGACGACGGGCGCATTGTAGCCACGCCGACCCTGGTCTGCGGGCAGGTGAGGCAGTGTTGCCACGCCCCAGGTGCCACAGGCATGGGAGGGGCACTGTTGCCTTGCTCATTTCTTGATTGAAGACTCGTCCCATCGTACGGCCTAGATGGGACAGGAGCTGACCCGTGGCCGGGTTGGGGAACATACCAGGGGGAAGCTGGCTTGTTGGGGAAGTCTTGGTGCGCCCGGTTCGACTGTCTTGCACTGGCCATCGGGGCTGGGTAGAGGGGCTTGGCTGGATAGAGCGACCCGGCCAAGCGTGAGCCGGCGTAAGGGGCGTTGCTGGCCCCGTTGTTTTTGAAAAGGATCCGGGTTCCGTTGCCTGCCTGGGGTTCATCCCCCCGATAATAGTCCCCAAAGCTGTGAAGGTCCGCCGTCTTCAGATGGGAGGGCCTTCGCAGTTCCCCCCCTCGTGGAGGCGAATTTTGTGGCCGTCGGGTCCGGCAACACCCACTGTGTGCCGGCTTCTAGAAGCTGGATCACGGCACCCTGGCAGGGGCGGGAAACCGAAGAGTCCATCGAATCTTGAGGCAATCTTTGGGCTTCGTGCGGGCGCCACGTGGCGCCCAAGAGCCGGAGGGGCCTAATAGGCCACGTGCGTGACAAGATGGGGTGATGCGTTGGGGCCCGCTGCCGCACGCCCTCGGTCCACGCGCGCTGATTTATTGAAGCATCTGCGGAACGGTTGCCATTCATGATGCAGTTGCTACGCGCGTACGTGCGCAATTATTGCGGGGAAGTCGGAGGGGTGAGCCTAAACAATCCCACTTCCTCACGTTTGGAATCGTGGGTTATAAATTGGGGGAGCGGCGGCGAAAATCATTCTTGCTCACACTCCCCTGCCTCCTCATCCTTCCTTTGCCCTTAGCGACCGCTGCGTGCTGCGACGCCCGCCGCTTTGAGCAGAGCTTCACCGCTGTTCTTCCTTCTTTCCTTTCTTCGTCTTCGTCGATGGCTCTTCTGTCGGGCTCGTGGATGGTCTCGACCGTCACCACCAGGCGCTTGCCGGGGGAGACAAAGGTCGCCGTGCGCCTACCGTAGGGGGAGTGGGAGCCGCGGCCCAAGGGCACAGAACGCGTGGTCTTCTTCCTGCACTTCAAGCGTGGGTTCGGTCTTCCCGCGAGCACTTTCTTCTGCGGCTTCCTGGAGTTCTTCGGGCTCCATCCCCATCACCTTGGCGGGGGCGCCATCGTGCAGCTTTCGGGCTTCGTCACCCTCTGCGAGGGGTACCTGGGGGTCGATCCCTCCACCGATGTCTGGGTGCGCTTCTTCTCCTTGAAGCAGCAGGGGCTGAGGGCCGGGGAGATGTCCGACTGCGAGGCCGCCGTCATCTCCAAGCGGTCGGGCACTGACTATCCCAAGATGCGGCTGGAGGATTTTGCCAAGAAGTGGTAGAATTGTTTCTTCTACGTCCGCAACCTCGGCATGGACCGCATGAATCTGCCGCCCTTCATTGACGCGCCACCGCGGGCGAAGTAGAAGTGGGGTTACTACCCCAAGCACCTGTCGCAGGAGGTGCTGAACCTGTGCGCGCTGGTGTCGGAGATGAGGGAGTGGGAGGGGCTCACCGGCACCGACCTCATCACCGCCTTCATCAGGCGCCGCGTGCTGCCGCTGCAGTAGCGCAACCACCTCATCGATCAGATGACCGGGCTTCAAGACCCTGACCACATGTTGAACTTTCGGCTGGCGGCGGACCAGGTGTCGCGCCGGGTCAACGACATCTCCAAGGCCGGGCTGTAGGACGACTGGGATTTTGGCAAGCCTCCGTATAGCCAGGCGAACCCGGCACCCATGGTGAGTCCTTGGTCTTCGCACTTTGCCACTGCTCATCTTCTTGTTCGCCCCGACTTGACATGGGAAGTGCTTCTGAATTCCATCTGGCATCCTTATGACCAGGCGCCAGCGCAGGCGGTGCTGGCCGTCTCAGAGGAACCCGCGGCCCACGGTGGAGGGGTGGAGGCGGCCGGCAACATCGGCGCGGGACGCCGTGCGGGTAAGTTTTGTCCTTGTTTCTTGAACCGTCGGTCGCGAGGCGGCACCAGGAGTGTTGACGCGAATTGTTGATGTAGCAGCGTCGGGCGGAGGAGGCGGCGCGGCAAGAGCCGGGTCGTCTCGGGGAGCACCGACGGCCAGCCGGCCACACAGGAAGGACAACGTCGTGCCGCGGGCCCTGGCCGTGAAGAGCGCGGCGAACCCGGCCGGGGGCGCGAAGCCGCCCACCAAGAGAAGGCGTGGCGCTCCACAGGAGAGGGCAGTGAGGCCCGCCGTTCCGGTGGTGCCGCGGTGAGTTCCTTTCTTGCTTGATTCCGAGTGGCCGAGCGACTCTGCTTGGCTCTTGCGTATTTACTCTGTCTTGGGTTTCAGGTCGCCGATCTCGCTGGTGGTGGCGGCGGCGAATGCCGCATCTGCCGAAGGCGCTGCGTTCTGGAGGAGCCGGTTTGGCACTGTCGACCGAGACACGGAGGAGGAGCGGGCGGATCCAGATCATGGTATGGACCTGGTCGACACTGAAGGCCTGGCCTGGCGGGACCGAAACCGGGCCGAGGCGGAGCTGGAGGCGGCGTCGACGTAGGCCTGGGTTAACGCCGCGGCGACGTAGGCACGAGCCGGCGAGGAGCCAGTGTGGCCGGAGATGCCCGTAGGGACGGTGGTGGCGGCGAAGGTCTTCATGCCGTCGTTGGAGGGAGAGCACGGCCAAGGCGGTCGTGCGGATGTGGTGGACCTCGACTAGGAGGTCGTGGTTGTCAGGGACGACACCCCATCGCGGACCGACGTGGTCGAGCGGATGGGGGCCAACGGAGGTGGTGGTGACGCCGCTTGGAGGAGGCGCCACGGACGGCGCCGATGAGCGAGGCGCCGCTGGTGGTGGAGCAGCAGGACACTCCGGCCACCGAACCGGCGACGGTGCCGGAAAGGGTGCCGGAGAAGGCGGCGGCCTCCGGGGAGACGGCCAGCGGAGAGCATGCCTTGGTGGTCAGGCCAGGGGGTCGCCGGGCCGTTGGGACGCAGCCGGCGCGGAGCGGGACCAGCGATGTCTTCTTCGGGCCTCTGACCCAGGAGGAGGTGATGATGGCCGCCATGGCCCGACGCTTGCAAGGGCAGACGGACCGGATCCAGGTCTTCGCCCAGGCCTAGGTGGAGCAGACACGGGAGCTGGAGCGTGCCGTGTTTGTATGTTTTCCCTTGCCTTCTGTTTTTCTTTTTCTGTTGCTTCTTCTTTGTGGGGGCTCGCTAGCGCACCCACTAGGTGTAGCCCCCGAGATTCGGGCCAACTGCGTAGCAATTGGGTCGAATCTTAAACCGCAGTCTTTGTGTTGATCGTTGCTTCTTACAGCAACTAGACTCCTACTGGGTCAGCGTCTTTAACCGGCTTCTGGAGAAGCACCGGCGGCTGAAGGAGCAGCTCGCTGCCAAGGAGGAGGAGCTCCGGCTGCCGCAGGTATTTTTCTTGCGTGCTCTTTTTAGTGGGGGCGCGCTAGCCTACCCACAGGGTGTAGCCCCCGAGACTCGAGCCAAATGCGTAGCAGTTGGGTTGAATCTTAAAATGGTACCTTGTTTCTGATTCTTTCTTCTAAAGCCGAGGTGCTGTCCTGGAGGGCCCGACTGATTTGGGCCGGCTTCCACTACGACTGACTTATTGCTGATGCCGGCCGGCTTTGGGCCGATGTGGCGAAGGCGAGGGCGGAGGCGACGGGAGCTCCGCAGGCGCTCAATGAAGCCAGCCGGCTGCGGGAGCAGCTGGAGGGAGACAAGGGCCGTCTTGAGGCCAAGGTGAAACGCCTCAAGGCGGAAGCAGCCAAGGTTGTGGAGGCGTAGCAGGCCCAAGCCGAGGCGGACCAGCAACGCGGCAAGTTGGCCGACGACAAGGGTCAGCTCCAGGCCGAGGTGTAGCGCCTGAAGGCGCTGGTGGCCGCGGCGGAGGAGACCCGTCAGGGGGAAACCCGTCGCCATGAGGAGGCCGAGGACAAGGAGGCCGAGATGAAGACGACCCTTGCCAAGGTCGCCGATCTGGAGAACACGCTCCAGGAGCGTGACTACACCATCTGCCGGGAGCGGCGCGGTACGTTGCTCGAAGCGCAGCACCTGGAAGAGTCCTTCTCGAGTAAGTGCTTTCCTTGGGTTTTGCTGGGCTAGGACCCCGGCTTCTTGTCCTTGGTGACTTTCTTTTGACTTACTTTTCTTCTTGACAGGGGCCTTCCCGGAGACGCGCCAGCTAGCGGCGGAGGCCGTCCGCTTTCAGCGCGACCTGCAGGGGGTCGTCGGCTCCGGGAGTGACCCACGGGTGGCCTGGACCTTCCTGGAGATCGTGACCGCCGTCGAGGCTCGCCTGCGAGTCTTGGGCGAGCAGATAGGGCGGATCTCCGAGGTCGGCATGGCGATGATGGCGGCCCTTTGGCCGGCCTCCGTTGCGTCGAACAGCTTCTCGCGGCTGGCGCGATGGTTGGATTCGGGGCCGGACCGGCTCCACGAGTGGCGCGTTTCTGCCACTCGTTCCGGTGCTGAGATGGCGCTCAGGTTCGCGATGTCTTGTCATCTGGATCTGTTGCTTGATGCGCTGATGGGACAACGAGCCGGTGTGGAGAACCAGCTACGGGCGGAGGCCGGAAGGATCGCGGCCAGGGCCAGCTACATTGCCGGGTTGGCCATCCACGACGAGTTCCACGCGGAGCGGAAGGAAGATGGTGGAGTTATGCTTGCTGACGACTATGGCCTGCTTTTGAACGACCCGGAGGGCAGCTCCGAGGAGACGGGTGTCTATGGTGACAACGATGCCGAAGAGGAGGACGTCGACACCTCGGCGAACCAGGAGGTCGCCGAGGAGGAGCCGGCAGCTGCGCGACCTGGCGCTGGGGATGCCTGAGGCTGTCCTGTTTTTAGCTTGTAAAAATTTCGGTTAGGTAGCAGGCCACCCACCCACTGGGGGTACTTGGGTGTAATGAATTCTGGCCTTGGGCCTATTTAAATTTGAACTTGTGATGTATAAATTTCATGAATGTTTGCACTCTTGCTTTTTGTCTTTTGAGCCATTTTCTTGCGATTTTCCCCTGTCAGGCCTCCCCCCCCCCCCCCCCCGCGAGTCTGACGGCCGAGGCTCCGGTTCGTGACAAGGAGATCGGCCTTTGAGAGGAGCGTGCAATACTTAGGCTGTCGAAATGTTGAGCGCGAGTGAGGGAGTCCCGGATTAGGGGGTCTCCGGACAACCGGACTGTTGGACTATGAAGATACAAGATTGAAGACTTCGTCCCGTGTCCGGATGGGACTCTACTTGGCGTGGAAGGCAAGCTAGGAAATACATATATGTATATCTCCTCCTTTGTAACCGACCTTGTGTAACCCTAGCCCCCTCTGGTGTCTATATAAACCGGAGGGTTTTAGTCCGTAGGACAACATACAACC
This sequence comes from Triticum urartu, assembly GCF_056163025.1. NCBI lineage: Eukaryota > Viridiplantae > Streptophyta > Magnoliopsida > Poales > Poaceae > Triticum > Triticum urartu. The sequence goes on from NC_141879.1 coordinate 432,453,236, forward strand.
ATACCATAGGCTAGCTTCTAGGGTTTAGCCTCTTTGATCTCATGGTAGATCAACTCTTGTAATACTCATATCATCAAGAACAATCAAGCAGGATGTAGGGTATTACCTCCATCAAGAGGGCCCAAACCTGGGTAAACATCATGTCCCCTGCCTCCTGTTACCAGCCGCCTTAGACGCACAGTTCGGGACCCCCTACCCGAGATCCGCCGATTTTGACATCGACATTGGTGCTTTCATTGAGAGTTCCACCCCGGACTCCTTCGATCATCGCTAGCGATGTGGTCTAGGGTGAGGCTTTCCTCCCCGGACAGATCTTCGTATTCGGCGGCTTCGCTTTGCGGGCCAATTCGCTTGGCCATCTGGAGCAGATCGAAAGCTACGCCCCTGGCCATCAGGTCAGATTTGGATACTTGAACTACACATCCGACATCCCCGGAGATTTGATCTTCGATGGATTCGAGCCCATGCCGGACGCGCCGCACAGTCGCGACGAGCAAGACGTAACTCTGCCGTCAGACAGTGTTCGGGAGATCGCATCCGCAGCTACTCCGGCCTTTAATCCGGAGCAAATCACGTCCTCCGAGAGCGGAGAGATAGACCCCGCCATAGAGGCCGCACTCTCAGTGGTGGTAGAGCCAGATACTGACTTCACCCCTTACGAGAGCCGTGTTGCCGAACCACTGGATTCATCTCTGGCCACGGACTCCGAGCCGCCTATATCCGTGCCCGTCGAATCTGACGGGGCGCCGATCATGGAGTTCACCTCCGCGGATATCTTTCAGCACTCACCTTTCGGAGATATGCTAAATTCATTAAGGTATCTCTCCCTGTCAGGAGAAGCTTCGCCGAACTATGTCCGGCTAGAATGGGATGCGGACGACGAAGAAATTCGCTGCCCACCCACCACCCACTTAGTAGCCATTGTCGACGACTTAACTGACATGCTCGACTTCGACTCCACAGACATCGATGGTATGGACGACGATGCAGGGGACGAACAGGAACCACCGCCCACAGGGCGCTGGACCGCTTCTTCATCACATGACGTATACATGGTGGATGCACCCATAGAGGGCAATGGCGAAAAGACAACGGAGGTTACCAAGTATCGTTAATATGTATTGTTCCTTGTTTTCAGTTAGTTAAACGTTTACTCAGTTACGTGATTGATGTGTTCTTGCATGGTACTTATTGTTGATGATAATGGTCATGTTATGCTATGAGCAATGTTGTACTTGTAATATCCATGCTCATCATTATGCCATGCTCAGTTGGATATGATTCATTGTTGATATGGTGGATAGGTATGTTGCACCCCATCCTTATGTTGATATCATGCTCAGGCATTGTAATTGCATCATGTTATTTTATCATAGCTCAACATATTTGCATTCAAGTTTAACCGGATTAAATTGAACTTGAAAAACTGTTGGCTGAGTCATCGTGCCATACCGAACTGACCAGTGCAACCATGCTTGCCTTTATGGGAAGGTCCTAACTGGGTCTATTGTCGTGCCTCTCGCCGGTGCCTCCAATGAGGGAAGGCTATGGGCGCGCGCTACCCTGATCAGGTAGGCGGACATAAGCCTTGTGTGCCTGTTGTTGTTGTTGTTATGGTACCTTGTCCCCGTTTGGGACCGTTTATGTTTTGCCACGACGGTGGCCGTTGGTGTCTTTGGTAGGCACGGGGCCACCCATGACTTAGCCCAAAGGGGAGTTGGTCGGAGTGGCCGGGAGAGTGTCATGGCAGGAGGACGGTTTTGTCGGAAGGCCGTTGGTCCACCCAAAGGGAGTGTGAGGCCATGGGTTCCGTGGTGTGGGTAGAGTGTACTAACCTTTGTAGAGTGTATACTAAATCTATCGATAGCCATGCCCGCAGATAAGGGCCCAATTCGTGTCGGTCACACTGTGAGTCAACAGTAATAATAATAATGTGCTTAATAACAACCCGGTTCAATGATGAGATAAGTTGGTTGTGATCGCCGGAAAGATCACCGTTTGAGACCAAGTGTTGGTCATGGTTGTGATCGTCGGAAAGATCACCGTTTGAGACCAAGTGTTGGTGATGGTTGTGATCGCTGGAATGATCACCGTTTGGTTACGAGGTAACCCGTTGAACCACAAGTGGTTCTGTTTGTGATCCGTGAATGATCTCCGCAGTATCGAGGATACCGAGTTGTTGGATATCCGTGATGTTGTGCGAGAATCGTGGGTTAAAATCAAGCTCCTTGTGGTCATTTAATGATTACTATGGTATTGTTTATACCAAGCTTTATTTGATCCTGAGATGATCGTGTGATGTCCGAGGTTGGTAAGTGCTGGATGTGATGGTTATGAGATAACCCGAGCAGAATAAATGGTGCATATAGTGTCATCATGTTGCATGCTAGTATCATCAGATTTATATGTCCATGCCATGCTCATATTGTTCCAGCTGTACCATGTTCATGTTGTTCATGCCATGTTATCCTAATGATCTCATGATAATTCTTGCTTAACCTGTAATTGCCATGCTGTTGTTTGTCTTGAAAGCTTCTGGTTATTGTGAGCTTGCAAGTACATTCAATGTACTGACCTGGCATGTCATGCCAGTTTGTAGGTCATGCCAGATTTGATTGCTTTCTTGTCATGGTTTCCGTTCGTGCGAGCTAGGATAAGCGTTCCAGCTAGAGTCCCTATGGAGTGGAGTTCACCACCGTCATCGTTGTTCCGCTGCTAGAAGTTTTTCCGCTGCTTTGAGTTGTTCTGCTGCTTGCATAGAGCAGCTGAGGATGCTGTAGTGTCGCCGTGCCGATGTTATTCATTGTAATATTGGAGACCTTGTATTCATATTCATGTAATAATAGAAAGATGGGTTGTTCTATGCTAAGTAGTGCCATATCTAGAAGACTTCTCCTCGATCTCTAGGCCCTAGTCAGCGCAAGTGGTAAAAACTGGTAGAAATTGGTAGTTTAAAGTCTGGCTTGTTTATTGCTTTTGGTTGCTGCATTTGTTTGTTGCATAGCATGCATATAGCCTTAGTATTTGTTGCTAACGGTTTATCTGGTGAGTGTAGCTGGCATTGGTTCGGATCCACTACAGCTCAGCCTTTGCATTTCTCTAGTTTTTCTTTTCTTGCTCGTTCTTCAGTGTTTGGTGTCATTTTTGTCCCAGTAGAGTAATGCCAAGTGATCCTGACACCGTTAGCAAAACTGGTGCTCAGGTATCTCGCCGATATCCTCCTTTCAGCCCCGCCTATTGTTTCGGTGATGGACATGCTTCTATCCCGAATCGCTCTTCATTTTTGTCATGTTGGCAACCCTTAATGATCTTAGTTATCAAGAAAGGGCAATGTTAGCAGCCTCAGTTTTCCCCTGCTATCCTGTTCCTTGGATGAGTACGGATCTTTTTCCGTCCTCTTGATAATAATGTGGTTGCGACCTTCATATCCCATTACAGGTTTATCGAGTGCGTGCTCGCCTCCGAGCTAGTCCAGGTTGCTACCTGGCTAAGCTAGCACTTGATGTAGCGCTATTTACACCAATTCTTCCACACATTTATTTGTCCTCGTGCACACCGTCACAACATGCTAGATCGTAGAACCGGAGATCCCGCGAGATTTGTGTGCTTAAGTAGGCATGCATATATTGTGTGACTAGCAGTAATATGTGACATTGATTGTGTGTGAATTGATTTTTTTGTGTGCTTTCGTTTAGTTGAGTTTTCTTTTGCTTCTTTCTTTTTGGGCCCCGGTGTTGCATTATTTTTCCCCTATAAAGAGTTGCTATCAACTAACACCGGACTCGATGAAGTAATCAGGATTCCAAATATTTGGAAACTCAGCTAAACAGAATGGAATTCTCAGCCGACTGAAGTGAAATGGGGAATATCTGATTTTGAGGCTGGTAATCAATTTTGCATTAGTGTGCACTCCTCACAATAGTATGGATAACTCAAGTCTACATCAGTACAAAATCCTCACATTAGTAATGATCAAGTCAGCAGCAAGACAAGTTAGGTACAAGATCAATGGTACATTCTCAGTCAAATGTATGGATCATTTACAATTTTTTTGGCTCAGCAATGCATGATGCGTGAAATATGTTATCATCCGAAATTAAGTCAAAATGTGATATGCTCAAGGCAGACAGTCAAACAAATTTTCTCATGCAAATAATCAGCCCCAGAATATTATGGGCGTGTGTGTAGATTTCAGTCTGCATATCATGATATGAAGCTTTGGATATACCCGGTCTTTCTCAGCAAGATACCTAGGTAAAAGCTTCTCACAGACGGAAATGAATTTTTTTCAACAAGCAAACCCAAGGAAAAGCTTCTCAAGTACAGAACTCAGGCTTCTCCAGCACAATAATCAGACCAAGCTTCATGTGTAAGCTATAGAGCCTTCTTTTGCACGATACCCAGACAAAAGATTGGAGCAAAAGATAGCCAGTCTTCCTCAGCAAGCTACTCGGATGGCTTCTCTCGTAAGCCATCTCGTCTGCATTAGTATCATACTAATACACCGTCCTCAGTGGTTATATGAAAGTGTTCACCTCGTGTCGAAGCAGACGCTCACTGCGTTTGTCGTTGCCGAGGCTGGTGAAGACAACGTACGTCGCGTTCTGGGCCGGGTAGACGTCATCGCGCATTGCGCCGCCGGCCGGGGGCGGTGGAAGAGGCGGAGGCGGCTGCCCTGCTCCCGGAGCCGAGGCTGGAGGAGGCGGGATGTCGCCCCTCATGATGCGCTTGGAGATGGCGCACTGCCGAAGCTTGTGCGTGGATAGCCTCGCGCCGCTGTGGTGCTTGCAGGGAGCGTCGAGCATCTCCTTGAAACCCATGGCGGGTTCCCATGTTGTCTTGTCGGTGTACCGGCGCTTGGCGTCCGGGTCGGTCGCGGGCGCCTGCTCACTGGCCGTGACGAGCCGGTTGTCATAGCACTGGGCCGGCTGATCGTCCTTGTGCTTGTTGTTCTGCTGGTTGCGCTGCCGCCGGCTTCCTTCGCCGGCCGGCTTTGGAGGGGAACCGACTTCGCTTTGCCGGCTTCATCCAGTGCCACCTGGATCTTCATGGCGGAGTTGGTGTTGGCGTACTTGTCCGCCGTCACCATGAGCGCGGCCATGGTGGCCGGCTCGGAGCGTAAGAGTTGTGCTTGAGGAGGGTGCCATCCCGGCACCTGTTGAAGAATTATTGGATCGCTTGGACTTCGTGGACGCCCTCGCAGCTGTTCCGAAGCTCGGTCCAGCGTGTGAGGTATTTGCGGCCGGTTTCGCCGGTCCCTGCACGCACATGGCGAGCTGGCTGGGGCGGTCAGGTCGTTCGTAGGTGCTGGTGAAGTTGCGCAAAGGCCTGCTCGAAGGTTACCCACGCGTTCATGCTGCCCGCCGACAGACTATTCAACCAGGTGCGGGCCGATCCTTGGAGCATGAGCGCCGCGTTGTGCACGGCGAGACGGTGGTTACCGCTGGCGATGCCGATGACGGTGGTGTAGTCAGTGAGCCAGTCCTCCGGCTTCACAGTGCCGTTGTACTTGGGGGTGTCGCGGGGGCTCATCCCGGATGCGTGGTCCAAAGCACGCCGGCCCGACAGGACCGCTCTCCTCTAGCTCCTAGGAGAGGGCGAGTCGGTCGAGGCGGTGGCGAGCATCGGTGTCGTCAATGGCGCGTGGGCCCAGCCGGTCGGCGACCACGCCGTGGGGGGGGGGGAGGGTCGACCGTAGTCGGACGTCGGCCGGGTTGGAGCAGAGGGTCGAGCCGGCGTCGGTCCCCCAAGGCTGTCTCGTCGCCCAAGCCATTGGCAGTCATCGGGGCTGGGTTGCACTGGGTCCGGGTGCGGCCAGAGAGCGCCTCACCGGTTGGCGAAGACGCCGTGTTCTGGTGGTCGCCGGGGCCACCGGCGCGGAGGGAGCCGGATCCCGCCGGCTTGGCGAGTTGGTTGAGGACGCCCTGCTGCGTGTTGGCTGTGTCAAGGAGGTCGTTCACCCGCTTGAGGCGATCCTTCAGCTCCTTGCCCACGAGCTGATCCAGGCCGACCGCAGCCGCCTGGGCGGCGCGCATGTTCTTCACGGGAGTCTCGTAGATGAGAGGGAGGGCGCCGAAGGCGCGGTCGATCGCGCCACCCCGGGCTCACACGTCGGCGACCCGGCTTGGCTCGGCTGCGGTAGACGTGAAGCCGTAGGTAGCGTCGCGCTCTAGCTGAGCGGAATTGACGCGACGCTGCATGGTGGCGAGCGTCTCGATGTGGTCTAGCAGGTGCTGGCATTCCTCGTCGAGCCGAGTCCGGGCCTCGGTGATGTTGGAGGCGTCGATGGCGGTGCTGATGGGGACGCGAAGGCTCTGCATCGTGGCGCGCAGCGGGATGGGCGAGCCGGCCCGCTCCGCTGCGGCCTTGGCTTCGACGGCCTTCCTCACCACGCTGGACCAGGAAGAGGCGCCGATGTCGATGACGAAGACCTCCACGCAGAGGTCCATTGCCCCGGCGGGAGCGCTGCTGCCGAGGAAAAGGGGGGAGTCGGAATAGTCAAGTACCTCTCCGGGGTACTCGTCGGCCGTAGGCGCATCGGAGATGCGCAGCGCGGCGAAGGAGGCAGCGAGTGCGTCGATGACATTGTCCGGCAGTGTGATGGGCTCGTCGGAGTCGGAGAGGAGCCCCGTCTGAAGCATGCTCTCGGCCAAGACCTCGAGCTGCCCCATGGTGGGCGCCAACTATCGTGGTGGGTGCACGGCAGATGCCAAGGGATGGCTAAAGAGAGGAGGAGTCTCGAGGGCACTAATGGGCTCAAGTGCTGAGGTCGGCATGAGCGAGCGCGGGACGCAAGACATACCCAGGTTCGGGGCTCTCCGGAGAGATAACACCCCTAGTCCTGCCGAGTGTGGTATTGATGCAACAGTACACAGTTGCTCCTAGAGCTGTATCGAGGAAGGAAGGAGGCTGGCCATGGCTTAGGCTGCTCCCTCCCCTAGTGTGGCTAGTCTAGTTGATCTAGTGTTTTCTCTCGGTATCCTCGTCGTGCCCGTAGGCATGAGGGCTCCTGGGGGGTTTTATAGGCCAACACCCTAGGGGTACAATGGTAATGTTACAAGGCCGTGGGTTCGGGTTGTCATCGTCCCGGAAGCCGGTGCTGGGACCCGCCGGGTGACAGGGCTCGCTGGGTTCTCCGGGCATGGGACCCGCCGGGTGTAGGGGCACTGTTTGCCGTCTTGTCGATCGTCAGGGAGTGGCCGGGTTGAGTCTGCTACAGTGCGCTCTGTCAGGTCGCCGCTTGCTGGCGTCAGCAATGACGACGGGCACACTATAGCACGCCGGCCCTGGTCAGCGGGTAGGTGAGGCATTGTTGCCACGCCCTGGCTGACCAGAGGCATGGGAGGGGCACTATTGCCTTGCTCATATCTTGATTGAAGACTCGTCCCATCATACGGCCTAGATGGGACGGGAGCTGACCCGTGGCCGGGTTGGGGAACATGCCAAGGGGGAGCTGGCTTGTTGGGGAAGTCTTGGTGCGCCGGGTTCGGCTGCCTTGCGCCGGCTGTCGGGGCCGGGTTGAGGAATTTGGCCGGGTCGAGGGGCTCGGCCGGGTCGAGTGACCTGGCCAAGCGTGAGCCGGCTTGAGGGGCGTTGCTGGCCCCGTTTTTTTTGAAAAGGATCCGGGTTCCGTTGCCTGCCTGGGGTTCATCCCCCCGACAGGAGGTTTGTTCAAGTAAGAACAACACCTAAGCACCGGTCCACCCACATATCAAATTATCAAAGTAGTGAACACGAATTGAATCAACATGATGAAAGTGTACTAGATGAAATTCCAGTGTACCCTCAAGAACGCTTTTCCTATTATAAGAGACCGTTTTGGCCTGTCCCTTTGCCTCAAAAGGATTGGGCTACCTTGCTGCACTTTTTTTACTATTATCATTACTTGCTTGTTACAAAATATCTTGCTATGAAACTACTCCATTGCTTACAATTTCAGCACTTGCAAACATTACCTTGCTGAAAACCACTTGCCATTTCCTTCTGCTCCTTGTTGGGTTCGACACTCTTACTTATCAAAAAGAGCTACAATTGCTCCCCTATACTTGTGGGTCATCAGCACACTGAACTATCGAGTAATCATCAGATCGAGCTTGCCACACTGAACTATCGAGTAGTCATCAGATCGAGCTTGCCAGACTTTCATAACACCAGCTTCAGCTCCTGCAGCAGGCCTATCACCTGGCGGTGCATCAAGGGCATAATTCTTCCGTGCAACAATGATGATAATCCTCAAGTTATGGACCCAGTCCGTGTAGTTGCTACCATCATCTTTCAACTTCCCTTTCTCTAGGAATGCATTAAAATTCAGGGGAACGGTAGCTTGGGCCATTGATCTACAACATAGATGTGCAAAACTATAAGACTAAGTTCATGGTAAATTAAGTTCAATTAATCAAATTACTAATCAACTCCCACTTAAATAAACATCCCTCAAGTTATCTAAGTGATACGTGATCCAAATCAACCAATTCATGTCCGATCATCACGTGAGATGGGGTAGTCATCAATGGTGAAAATCTCTATTTTGATCATATCTACTATATGGCTCACATTTGACCTTTCAGTCTCTAGTGTTTGGAGACCATGTCTGTACATGCTAGGCTCGTCAAGTTTAACCCAAGTATTATGCATGTGCAAAACTGTCTTACACCTGTTGTATGTGAACATAGAGTCTATCACACCCGATCATCACATGGTGCTTCGAAACGATGAACTTTGGCAACGGTGCATACCTGGGGAGAACACTTTTATCCTAAAATTAAGTGAAGGGATCATCTTATAATGCTACCACCGTTCTAAGAAAAATAAGATGCATAAAGGATAAACATCACATGCAATCAAAATATGTGACATGATATGGTGATACGTTTCCAACGTATCTATAATTTTTGATTGTTCCATGCTATTATATTATCTGTTCTGGATGTGTTATATGCATTAATATGCTATTTTATATGCGATGATTTTTCTTGGACCAGAAGAGAAGACATCCAGACGGCTAGGAGTGCACGTCAGGAAAGCCATGACGCAGCCACAAGGTCGGGAGACGCGCCTAGGGGGGTAGGGCGCCCCCCCTTGTGGGCCCCTTGTGACTGCACCGACCTATTTCTTCTTCCTATATATTCTCAAATATCCTCAAACCTACCAGGAGAGCCGCAAAAACACTTTTCCACCGCCACAACCTTATGTACCCGTGAGATCCCATCTAGGGGCCTTTTCCGGCATCCTGCCAGAGGGGGATTCGATCATGGAGGGCTTCTACATCAACACCTTTGCCTCTCCGATGAAGAGTGAGTAGTTTACCACAGACCTATGGGTCCATAGCTAGTTGCTAGATGGCTTGTTCTCTCTCTTTGATTCTCAATACCATGTTCTCCTTGATGTTCTTGGAGATCTATTCGATGTAGTACTCTTTTGCGGTGTGTTTGCCGAGATTCGATGAATTGTGGATTTATGATCAACTTGTCTATGAATATTATTTGAATCTTCTCTGAATTCTTATATGCATGATTTGATATGTTTGCAAGTCTCTTCGAACTATCAATTTGGTTTGGCCAACTAGATTGGTTTTTCTTGCAATGGGAGAAGTGTTTAGCATTGGGTTCAATCTTGTGGTGCTCGATCCTAGTGACAGAAGGGGAACTGACACGTATTGTATTATTGCTATCGAGGATAACAAGATGGTGTTTTCATCATATTGCTTGAGTTTATCCCGCTACATCATATCATCTTACTTAATGCGTTACTCTGTTCTTATGAACTTAATACTCTAGATGCAAGCAGGAGTCGGTCGATGTGTGGAGTAATAGTAGTAGATGCAGGCATGAGTCGGTCTACTTGATACAGACGTGATGCCTATATTCATGATCATTGCCTTAGAAATCATCAAAGCTTTGCGCTTTTCTATCAATGGCTCGGCAGTAATTTGTTGACCCACCGTAATATTTTCTATCTTGAGAGAAGCCTCTAGTGAAACCTATGGCCCTCGGGTCTATTTTCCATCATATAAATTTCCGATCTACAATTTTAGTTTCCTATTTACTTCCTTTGCAATCTTTTACTTTCTGTTCAATAAACCAAAAATACCAAAAATATTACTTCACCGTTTATCCATCTCTATCAGATCTCACTTTGCAAATAACCGTGAAGGGATTGACAACCCCTTATCACGTTGGGTGCAAGTTGGTGTTTGTTTGTGCAAGTATTTGGTGACTTGTGCGTTGTCTTCTACTGGATTGATACCTTGGTTCTCAAAACTGAGGGAAATAATTACTCTACTTTGCTGCATCACCCTTTCCTCTTCAAGGGAAAAACCAACGCAAGCTCAAGAGGTAGCAGGAAGAATTTTTGGCGCCGTTGTCAAGGAGATTTACGCCAAGCCAAGACATACCAAGTACCCATCATAAACTATCATATCTCGCATTACATGATTTGCCTTTCGCCTCTTGTTTTCCTCTTCCCCACTTCTAAAATGATTTTCGAAAAGATTTTCCTTTTCTTCGCCTCTCTTCCGTTCGTCTTCTTCGCTTGCTTTTTGTGTGCCCGTGTGTTTAAACACCCGCTTAGCTCTCATTGCTAGTCCTCCCATTATCGTGAGCACTCCTGATAATGAAGTCCTCAACTTGAAACAAAGGGAAGTAGAAAATTTGAAAGATGCTTGGTATTGAATTTGCAATGCTCAAAACTGATCTACTCGAAAGCAATCTACTGATGCGCTTCTTCGCAATTTTTATGTAGGCGTTACTCCTTGGAATAGATATGTTCTATATACCATTACAGGAGAAAATTTCTTGGGGAGCCATACTTTTGATTCTTATAATGCTATGATAGATTTGTTAGGTCCCCCACCTCTTTTGGTTAACGATACTACTTTAACTTTGGAGCAATTGATGCAAAGACTTGATCTTACTGAGAATAAAATTGCTACTGTTGAGTTGATTGAAAATTTGGCTAAAAAAATTCATAATTAGATTACGCAATATGGATCTAAAGTAGGAGTTATCTTAAAGAATCTTAGGGAAAAGGAACCAATAGTTAATGAAAGGATAGATCAAGATTCTACTAGAATTGGCAAACTAGAAGATATTATTACCAACCTGGGTTCCACTTTTTCCTCCATTAAAACTAATCAAAATCTTACTCCTACCAAGATTGCCAAGTTTACTTATGTTCCTAAGAATAAGGGTGAATCTTCTAGTAAAGATAATGAAGATCTCAAATCAATTAGTATTCACCCTGATTTTCTTGATATTATTAAGGAACCTGTTGTCATGAATGAATTTCTTGATTTCTTGCCTAGGAGTTTGATCATTTAGAGAAACAAAGAATCTCCTAAGATTCATAAGTGTGTAATTGAAGATTTGCATGCCAAAGATGATAACACTTAGATCTATTCATGCTTTATGCCTAGCTAAGGGCATTAAACAATAGCGCTTGTTGGGAGGCAACCCAATTTTATTTTTGTTTTTGATTTTTATGTTATGTAGCAATAAATATTTCATCTAGCCTCTGGTTAGATGTGGTTTTGTGTTTTAATTAGTTTTTGTGCCAAGTAAGACCTTTGGGATAGCTTACGGTGATAGTTGATTTGATCTTGCTGAAAAACAGAAACTTTTACGCTCAGGAAAACAATTCTCATTTTTAGCAGAAGCGCGATAATATATTGATTCTTTTTTAAGAAGATTAATAAACAGATTTCTTCGGATTTCCTAATTTTTCTGAAATTTTGGAGTTACATAAGTATTCTAAATATCCATATTGCTACAGAATGTTCTGTTTTTGGCAGATTCTGTTTTCTATGTGTTGTTTGCTTATTATGATGAATCTATGGCTCGTATCGGGGGGTATGAACCATGGAAAAGTTGTAATACAGTAGATATTACACCAATATAAATAAAGAATGAGTTCACAACTGTAAGAAAAGTGGTGATTTATTTTCTTATACTAACGGAGCTTATGAGATTTTCTGTTGAGTTTTGTGTTGTGAAGTTTTCAAGTTTTGGGTAAGGATTTTATGGACTATGGAATAAGGAGTGGCAAGAGCCTAAGCTTGGGGATGCCCAAGGCACCCCCAAGGTAATATTCACAGACACTAAGAGCCTAACCTTGGGGATGCCCTGGAAGGCATCCCCTCTTTCGTCTTCGTCTATCGGTAACTTTACTTGAGGCTATATTTTTATTCACCACATGATATGTGTTTTGCTTGGAGCGTCTTGTATGATTTGAGTCTTTGCTTTTTAGTTTGCCACAATAATCCTTGCTGTACACACCTTTTGAGGGAGACACGCATGAATCGTGATTTATTAGAATACTCTATGTGCTTCACTTATGTCTTTTGAGCTAGGCAATTTTGCTCTAGTGCTTCACTTATATTTTTTAGAGCACGGCAGTGGTTTTATTTTATAGAAATTGATGAACTCTCCTGCTTCACTTATATTATTTTGAGAGTCTTTAAAAACAGCATGGTAATTTGCTTTGGTTATAAAATTAGTCCTAATATGATAAGCATCCAAGAGGGATATAATAAAAACCTTCATATAAAGTGCATTCAATACTATGAGAAGTTTGATTCCTTATGATTGTTTTGAGATATGAAGATGGTGATATTAGAGTCATGCTAGTAAGTAGTTTTGAATTTGAGAAATACTTGTGTTAAGGTTTGTGAGTCCCGTAGCATGCACGTATGTTGAACCGTTATGTAATGAAGTTGGAGCATGAGATATTTTTTGATTGTCTTCCTTATGAGTGGCGGTCGGGGATGAGCGATGGTATTTTCCTACCAATCTATCCCCCTAGGAGCATGCGCGTAGTACTTTGTTTAGATGACTAATAGATTTTTGCAATAAGTATGTGAGTTCTTTATAACTAATGTTGAGTCCATGGATTATACGCACTCTCACCTTTCCGCCGTTGCTAGCCTCTCTTGTGCCGCGCAACTTTCACCGTTACCATACACCCACCCTATACCTTCCTCAAAGCAGCTGCCATACCTACCTATTATGGCATTTCCATAGCCATTCCGAGATATATTGCCATGCAACTTTCCATCGTTCTGTTTATTATGACATGCTCCATCATTGTCATATTGCTATGCATGATCATGTAGTTGACATCATATTTGTGGCAAAGCCACCGTTCATCATTTTTTATACATGTCACTCTTGATTCATTAAACATCTCGGTACACCACTAGAGGCAGTCACATAGAGTCATATTTTGTTCTAGTATCGATTTGTAATTTTTGAGTTGTAATTAAATAAAAGTGGGATGATCTTCATTATTAGAGCATTGTCCCATGTGAGGAAATAAAAAGAGAGAGAGAAAAGGCCAAAAAAAGAGAAGGCCCCAAAAAATATGGGAGAAAAAGAGAGAAGGGACAATGTTACTATCCTTTTGCCACACTTGTGCTTCAAAGTAGCACCATGATCTTCATGATAGAGAGTCTCCTATATTGTCATTTTCATATACTAGTGGGAATTTTTCATTATGGAACTTGATGCGAAACCGTCTTCGAAGAAGAGGGTATACAAGGGGAGGTCCGATCTTCATAGCGTAGGATCATGCTGCAAGGAGCCGAAAAATGGAAAGTAAGAGATTATGGCCCGGCGAGGAGGATGCTCACCGAAGCTTGCAATCTGAACATTCGCCGATCCGCAACCCGCGATACTACCCCACACAACTGCGCTCAACTCGTGGTGCACAGGATAGGTGCAATCCACAAGGGAAACCACAGACTCTAACCCACACAACACGATCTAGTCATGGAGCACGAATTAGGAGCAATTTCTCAAGGAATCACGAGAATAAGGGTAACAAGAGCTCTCCATTCTCAGGACGAGTCTATGTCTTTGGTCTTTGGATAGAAATGGCAAAAGTCCCCAACGAAGGGAAGAGCTAGCCTATTTATAATCGGGACAACCCCCTGGATAGGTGTGAAAGATAACTAGCTTCTGGATCCAACTTAGGTGTGAAAGTGAACCAACTTTGTTTGACTAAACGGCTTCAAGACTTAATGAGGCAGCTTCTGGAAAACTCTCGTTGGAGGTGGTTGGTTGTTCCCGACCAAACATTGTTCATTGGGGTCAAACAATGTTTCCTTCAGCAGAAAACTCGAGTTCTGGAAATCTTTCGCAAGTTGGGATATCCAAAGTCGTGCAAAACATTGTTTCGTCAGAACCAGAACAATGTTTCTTCAGCAGACAACTCATTCTTCATGAATTCCTAACTTTGTTTCCTCGCCATAAAACATTTTTTTGCACAGACTGAAATGTGTTTGGCCTTTTTCGATATCGCACCTGAGTTCAACCAACAACAAAGGAGGTGAAAGCACAACCATGATTTCAAGGTCAAATGATAGACCTAAGTTAGCGTTTACCTGATCATGTATTTGCATTGCGTGACTTCTTGTGATAGGACTGTTGATGGTTGGTGGTGTGGTGCCCATGGTTGGGATGTTCTCATCATCCCCCCCCCTCTTAAGAAGGAGTCACCCTCGACTCTATAGGCCCAAAGTATGGGGAAAGATCGGAGACATTGAAGGTTGGGCTAACACCATATTCTTCTGGAAGATCGATCTTGTAAGCATTGTCGTTGATTCTCTCGAGCACCGCAAATGGTTGATACGTCTCCAACGTATCTGTAATTTTTGATTATTCCATGCTATTATATTATCCATCTAAGATGTTTTATATGCATTTATATGGTATTTTATATGATTTTTGGGACTAACCTATTAACCTAGAGCCCAGTGCCATTTTATGTTTTTCCTTGTTTTTGAGTATCGCGGAAAAGGAAAACCAAACGGAGTCCAATTGACATGAAATCTCACGGAGATCATTTTTGGACCAAAAGAAGCCCACAGAGTACCGGAGATGGGCCAGAAGAGTCCCGAGGCCACCACGAGGGTGGGGGACGCGCCCTACCCCCTGGGCGCGCCCCCTACCTCCTGGCCGCCTCGGGGACCCCCTGACTTGTTCCCGACTCCAACACCTCTTATATATACCCAAACTTCCAGAAAGAAACTTAGATCGGGAGTTCCGCCGCCGCAAGCCTCTATAGCCACCGAAAACCAATCTAGACCCGTTCCGGCACCCTGCCGGAGGGGGGGAATCCCTCTCCGGTTGCCATCTTCATCATCCCGGCACTCTCCATGACGAGGAGGGAGTAGTTCACCCTCGGGGCTGAGGGTATGTACAGTAGCTATGTGTTTGATCTCTCTCTCTCTCTCTCGTGTTCTTGATTCGGCACGATCTTGATGTATTTCAAGCTTTGCTATTATAGTTGGATCTTATGATGTTTCTCCCCCTCTACTCTCTTGTAATGGATTGAGTTTTCCCTTTGAAGTTATCTTATCGGATTGAGTCTTTAAGGATTTGAGAACACTCGATGTATGTCTTGCATGTGCTTATCTGTGGTGACAATGGGATATCACGTGATCCACTTGATGCATGTTTTGGTGATCAACTTGCGAGTTCCGTGACCTCGTGAACTTATGCATAGGGGTTGGCACACGTCTTCGTCTTGACTCTCCGGTAGAAACTTTGGGGCACTCTTTGAAGTTCTTTGTGTTGGTTGAATAGATGAATCTGAGATTGTGTGATGCATATCGTATAATCATACCCATGGATACTTGAGGTGACATTGGAGTATCTAGGAGACATTAGGGTTTTGGTTGATTTGTGTCTGAAGGTGTCATTCTAGTACGAACTCTAGAATAGATTGAACGGAAGGAATAGCTTCGTGTTATTTTACTACGGACTCTTGAATAGATCGATCAGAAAGGATAACTTTGGAGTGGTTTTGTACCCTACAATAATCTCTTTGTTTGTTCTCCGCTATTAGTGACTTTGGAGTGACTCTTTGTTGCATGTTGAGGGATAGTTATATGATCCAATTATGTTATTATTGTTGAGAGAACTTGCACTAGTGAAAGTATGAACCCTAGGCCTTGTTTCGAATCATTGCAATACTGTTTTCGCTCTCTTTTATCATTAGTTACCTTGCTGTTTTTATATTTTCAGATTACAAAAACCTATATCTACCATCCATATTGCACTTGTATCACCATATCTTCACCAAACTAGTGCACATATACAATTTACCATTGTATTTGTATTGGGTGTGTTGCGGACACAAGAGACTCTTTGTTATTTGGTTGCAGGGTTGTTTGAGAGAGACCATCTTCATCCTACGCCTCCCATGGATTGATAAACCTTAGGTCATCCATTTGAGGGAAATTTGCTGCTGTTCTACAAACCTCTACAGTTGGAGGCCCAACAACGTCTACAAGAAGAAGGTTGTGTAGTAGACATCAATGGTCCATCGCTGCGTGGCTGCAACTTGAACTTGCGTTGCTCAGGAAAACGGTCCTTCCGAAGGTGTACCCATACCAAATCGCCTTGCTCGAACACCAGCTTCTTCCTGGTCTTGTTTACCCGCTTCGCATATTGTTTAGTCATTTTCTCAATGTTCTCCTTTGCCCGGGCATGAAGTTTCTTGACAAAATCAACATGCTTACTTGCATCAAGTCTAGTTCGTTCCTGCAGTGGCAAAGGCAAAATATCGATGGGAGCAATAGGTTTGAAGCCATAAACAAGTTCAAATGGGCAAAATTTAGTGGTCGAATGTACCGCCCTGTTATAAGCGAACTCCACATGAGGTAGACACTCTTCCCACATCTTCAAATTCTTCTTGAGGACTACTTGCTGCATCATGGACAACGTCCGGTTGACAACTTCAGTTTGTCAGTCAGTTTGTGGGTGGCATGTCGTGGAAAATAGGAGCTTGGTGCCAAGTTTTCTACACAAGGTCTTCAAAAATAGCTCAGAAATTTGGTGTCACGGTCTGACAGAATCGTGCGTGGTACTCCATGTAGCCGGACAATTTCCTGAAAAACAGATCAACAATGTGTGAAGTATCATCGCTGTTATGACATGGGATAAAATGTGCCATTTTGCTAAAATGATCAACTACCACAAACACTGAGTCACTCCCCCTCTTAGTCCGTGGTAAACCAAGAACAAAATCCATAGAAATATCTTCCCACGGAGTATTCGAGGTAGATAGAGGAGTATATAAACCATGAGGATTCAAGCAGGACTTAGTTTTGTGACAAATCTCGCATCTCATCATGTAGCATTCCACATCATGTCTCGTTCGCGGCCAAAAGAAGTGATCAACGAGCACATTTTCATTTTTCTTGGCTCCAAAATGTCCCATGAGACCACCAGTGTGAGCCTCCTACAAGAGCAACAAACGAACTGAACATCTGGGATGCACAATTTGTTAGCTCAAAATAGAAATCCATCATGCAAGTGAAACTTCTCCCATCCCTTTCCCTTGTTACACTTTGAAAATGTTTCAGCAAAGTATGAGTCATTAGCATACAATTCTTTGATGCTTTCTCAACCAAAGATTTTAACATCAAGTTGGGAAAGTAAAATGTGAAGTTTAGACAATGCGTCGGCAACAACATTATCCTTCCCTTTCTTGTACTTGATAATATAAGGAAAAGACTCTATGAACTCACTCCATTTTGCATGTCTACAGTTCATTTTAAGTAGGCCCTTAATATGTTTTAAAGATTCATGGCCAGAATGTATTATAAACTCTTTTGGCCACAAGTAATGCTGCCATGTTTCCAAAGATCGAACAAGTGCATACAATTCTTTATCATGGATGGAATAATTAAGAGTTGGACCATGAGGCTTCCCACTAAAATAGGCGATGGGTTTATCTTCTTGCATTAGTACTCCACCAATGCCAACACCACTTGCATCACATTCGATCTCAAATGTCTTGCCAAATCAGGAAGTGAAAGCAATGGGACTGATGTCAATCTCATCTTCAGTTCTTGGAAGGACTTGTCTTGGGCATCACCCCATTGGAATGGAGTGTATTTCTTCGTTAACTCATTCATTGCTGCAGCAATGGTGCTAAAATCCTTCACGAACTGGCGGTAGAAACCTGCAAGTCCGAGGAAGCTATGTACTTGGCTCACATTTTGTGGAGGCATCCACTCACGAATAGCCTTGATCTTCTCTTCATAAACCTCCACGCCTTTTGCTGAAACAACGAAGCCAAGAAACACAACCATGTTTGTGCAAAATGTGCACTTTTCCATGTTAACATACAACTTTTCCTCTCGTAGGACAACAAGCACACATTTTACATGTCCAACATGATCCTCCAACGCTTTGCTATAAATCAATATGTCATCAAAGTAAACCACTGAAAACTGGCCAATGAAGGATCTAAGCACATGATTCATCAATCTCATGAAAGTACTAGGTGCATTTGTTAATCCAAAAGGCATAACCAACCATTCATACAAGCCAAATTTTGTCTTAAAAGCACTTTTCCATTCATCACCCTCTTTCATTCTTATTTGGTGGTAACCACTCTGCAAATCGATTTTGGAAAATATGTTGGAGCCATAAAGTTCATCAAGCATCTCATCGAGCCTAGTAATAGGGTGGCGATATCGCACAGTTATGTTGTTAATGGATCTACAACAAGTGCACATGCACATGGTACCGTCTTTCTTTGGAACTAAAAGAATGGGAACAACACAAGGAGAAAGACTTTCCCTTACATACCCTTTGTTAAGAAGATCTTCTACTTACCTCTGAATTTCCTTCATCTCCTCTGGGTTTGCTCGATATGGTGGCCGGTTTGGTAGTGGGGCGCCCAGAACCAAGTCGATTTGGTCCTCAATGCCCCGCTTCGATGGCAACCCAGGTGGTACCTCCTTGGGAAACACATCCTCATACTCCTGCAAAAGATCAAAAACAACACTAGGAAGAGTTGAGGGTAAGTCGTTAGCACCCAATAAAGTTTCCTTGTACATGAGTACAAAGAATGGAGTATTAGTTTCTCTCAATTCCTGCAATCCCTTTTCCTAGCCATCATAACTAATCCCAGTTTTTCTCGGGGCTTGGACATATTTGGCTGTGGAAACACTCCCTCACTATGTTGGTGGCTCACTCGTTGTGTATGATCACTCTCTCCCTTTTTCTTCCCTTTAATTTTCATCTCACCAAGATAGACTTCCTCGGGTGTCATGGGAAGCCAAGCGATCTTTTCTCCTCTATGGACAAAACATAAGAGATTCACACACCTGCTGATTCACCACATCATGGTCATGCAACCACGGTCACCCAAGAAGTAAGTGACAAGCGTGCATCGGCACCACATCACACTCAACATCGTCCTGATATGTCCCTACTGAAATTGGTATTTGCATGCTGCTAATAACCTTAATTGCACCGCAATCATTCAGCCATTTCATGTAGTATGGGTATGGGTGATGTTTTGTTTGCAATTGAAGCTTCTCGACCATCCCCGTACTTGCAATATTGTTGGAGTTGCCACTATCAACAATCACTCGACATATCTTGGAGTTGATAAGGCAACGGGTGTGGAAAAGATTATGCCACTGCCCCTTTTCCTCCTCCACATCCTGGGCATTAAGTGAACGACATACAACCAAAGCTTCTCCATCAAGTTCCTCATGAGATAAAATAGTTCCTCCTACTTCCCAACCTTGCTCCTCTTCCACTTCATCATGTCCACCTTCAGGATCACTTTCAGACTCCCATTCACCTCGTTCATTGATGATCATTGTTCTTTTGCTTGGACATTCTGAAGAAATATGACCTCTTCCTCTGCACTTGTGGCATTGAATGTCGC
This sequence comes from Triticum urartu, assembly GCF_056163025.1. Classification (NCBI taxonomy): domain Eukaryota; kingdom Viridiplantae; phylum Streptophyta; class Magnoliopsida; order Poales; family Poaceae; genus Triticum; species Triticum urartu. The sequence continues at coordinate 432,472,928 of NC_141879.1, forward strand.
TGCTGTGTGAGAACTCTTTTCTGGAGGTGGAGCAGAGGATACTCCTATTGTAGCTGATGACCTCTTATCTTGATTGCGAATAGCAGGTGAGGAAGCCATCAAGGCATGTGGGTGTATGGGTGGTGCACCCTCAAACTGAGAACCATATGGCTGTTGTGCTCGCTGCCATGAGCGTGTGGTGGTGCGGCTTTGGAAAGCACGAGTACAACCATTACACATATTCTTCTTCTCAACTCTTATAGCTTGATGTACCACATCTTGTAATGTATCATAAGGAAATATCTCCACAAAATCTAATATTTATCATTTAGCCCATGTAAAAATCTTGCCATCTTCACCTCATCACTTTCAAAAGTTCTTATCCGAATTAGCAGCACCTCCATCTCTTTATAGTACTCCTCAACAGTGCGGGAACCTTGAGTGAGCCCCTGCAACCGCTTGTACAATTGCCTCCCGTAGTATGATGGAACAAAACGGCGCATCATGACTTCCTTCATCAAAGTACAGTTGCGGATATGATTATTGCCTGATATCAACCGATTGTCTTGCAGCTGATTCCACCGTGTAAGAGCACAACCAGAGAACTCCAGAATAGCAAGATAAACTCTCTTGGCTTCAGAAAAACCATGGATGCGAAAGATTTGATCACACTTCTTTTCCCACTCAATGTATGCATTCAGATCCTCTTTCCCCGTGAATGATGGCACATGTAGCTTCCCTCTCGCTTGGTTGTCACGGTCATCCTGATCACGATGGTCGTAATGATGACCATTGCGACCAAAAAGAGCACCATGGCGAGGCGGAGAGTAGGGTTCATAGTCCCCCATGCCTTCATCTTCGTCACCATGCTCGGAGAGATCTTCAAGGAAGATGGCATCACCATCATGTGCCGCTCGTCACCGGTGATTAGCAGCAAACCCGCGGGGGTCATGGCCTCGTCCGTGAGCTTCTCCTCCATGCAGCCCACCCTCATGGGGGCAGCAAATTCGCCATGCCTTTGTTTAGCCCCAACAGCAGGGGCACCGTGGGCAGCAGCTCCTGCCGCTCTTCCACGACCACTGTGGCAATCCTCGTTTCCTTGATGTTGTCGCTTGTCAGCAGCCAACGAGGCAACGGGGTCGTGTTGATGTTGATCCCCATTACCCATGATAGGAAGAAAGCCTCCGAACAACCTTCGCATAGCTGTAGCTATACTCTCCTCAATCATTTCACCAAGTGTTGCACGAGATTTTGGGAGATCATCTTCGACATGTTGATGTCCGTGTACACTCGAGTTGGATCATGTCATGTTAACTCTCAGAAACAAGTGGACAAACAAAAATATATGTGGAAAACACTCAGCTCACCTTCTTGCTTACCAAAATTCTAATGATTTCTTGGCGGCTGTGCGGAAGTGGAAAATCAGGAGTGGACGGGCGAATGAAAGGAAGGAAGCTGACGGTATGTAGGTGGATCTGGGTGGAGTAAAAAGGGAGGACTAGTGCTGAGATCCAATCGATGCAAACCAAATGAACAAGAAAAATTTGTAGATCCTTGCACCACGTTTGAGATGCAACACTTGCCACTTCAACTTATGAAATTTCTCACCAAACTGAATATAATTGCACAGTTGCTCAACACTTTATCTTCTTTTTTTGCTCTTTTTCACTCTTTTTCTCTCTCTTTTTTTGCTCTTCGTTTTTGCAACACAATAGATCCAACACCAAGACTCAACGAAAAACAATAGCAACTTTGGATAAAACTTGGTGCAAACACAATGAGGAAAGCAAACAACTAGATCTCAACAACAAAGGCTTGGATTTTTTGACGCTTTTTGGCTTTGGACTTTAGGACCGGGAAAACCAAACTAAAAAGGATAGTTCTAGCAACAAAGATACAGATCCTACCATGTAAACCTTGCTCTGAATACCAGATGATGCGAGACCATGTTCGGAGAAGAGGGTGTTCAATGGGAGGTGCGATCTTCATGGCGCATGATCGATAAATGGATGGGGACAACTAGCTGCAAGCAACCAAAAAATGGAAAATAAGAGATTATGACCTGACGAGGAGGATGCTCACCGAAGCTTGCAATCTGAACATTCGCTGATCCACAACCAGCGATACTACCCCACACAACCACACTCAAGTCGCGGATCACGGGATAGGTGCAATTCGCAAGGGAAACCACAAACTCTAACCCACATGACACGATCCAGTCGTGGAGCACGAATTAGGAGCAATTTCTCAAGGAATCACGAGAATCTCAGGAGGAGTCTATCTCTTTGGTCTTTGGATAGAAATAGCAAAAGTCCCCAAATGAGGGGAAGGTCTAGCCTATTTATAATCAGGACAACCCCTGGATATGTGTGAAAGAGAACTAGCTTCTGGATCCAGCTTAGGTGTGAAAGTGAACAAGCTTTGTTTGACTAAACGACTTCAAGACTTAATGATGCAGCTTCTGGAAAACTCTCGTTGGAGGTGGTTGGCTGTTCCCGACCAAACATTGTTCATTGGGGTCGAACAATGTTTACTTTAGCAGAAAACTCGTGTTTTGGAAATCTTTCGCAAGTTGGGATATCCAAACTAGTGCAAAACATTGTTTCATCAGAATCGGAACAATGTTTCTTCTGCAGACAACTAATTCTTCATGAATTCCTAACTTTGTTTCCTCGCCATAAAACATTGTTTTGCACGGACTGAAATGTATTTGGCCTTGTTCGATATCGCACCTGAGTTCAACCAACAACAAAGGAGGTGAAGGTACAACCATGTTTTCAAGGTCAAATGATAGACTTAAGTTAGCGTTCAGCTGATCATGTATTTGCATTGCACGACTTCTTGTGATTGGACCGTTGATGCTTGGTGGTGTGGTTCCCATGGTTGGGATGTCCTCATCATAACTTGGCTTGTATATTCCAACGATGGGCTTCCTCAAAATGCCCTAGGTCTTTGTGAGCAAGCAAGTTGGGTGCACACCCACTTAGTTTTCTTTTTGAGCTTTCATAAACTTAGCTCTAGTGCATCCGTTGCATGGTAATCCCTACTCACTCATATTGATATCTACTGATGGGCATCTCCATAGCCCATTGATACGCCTAGTTGATGTGAGACTATCTCCTTCTTTTTGTCTTCTCCACAACCACCTTCTATTCCACCTATAGAGCTATGTCCATGGCCCACACTCATGTATTGCGTGAAACTAGAAAAGGTTTGAGAACGTCAAAAGTATGAAACAATTACTTGGCTTGTCATCGGGCCTGTGCATGATTTGAATATTTTGTGTGATAAAGATGGAGCATAGCCAGGCTATATGATTTTGTAGGGATAAGCTTTCTTTGGCCATGTTATTTTCGGTAGACATAATTATCTTGTTAGTATGCTTGAAGTATTATTGTTTTTATATCAATATTAAACTTTTATTTTGAATCATACAGATATGAACATTCATGCCAAAATAAATAAATTACATGGATAAATATGTTAGGTAGCATTCCACATCAAAAATTCTGTTTTTTATCATTTACCTACTCGAGGCGAGCAGGAATTAAGCTTGGGGATGCCTGATACGTCTCCAACGTATCTATAATTTTTGATTGTTCCATGCTATTATATTATTTGTTTTGGATGTTCTATATGCATTAATATGCTATTTTATATGATTTTTGGGACTAACCTATTAACCTAGAGCCCAATGCTAGTTTTTGTTTTTTCCTTGTTTTAGAGTTTCGCCGAAAAGGAATACCAAACGGAGTCCAAACAGAATGAAACTTTTGCGGTGATTTTTCTTGGACCAGAATACATCTAGAGGGCTTAGATTGCACGTCAAGAAAGCCACGAGGCGGCCTATCGGAGTAATGGGCCACGGGTAGCCTAACCCGAGTCCCTGAGCACTTCAATACATCGGGCTGGCTGCGCCCATCAAGCGTCAAGGACGAAGCGCCGCCTTCTGGTGGCCGGCTGGCTCTAGCGGCCGGCTACCAGAGGAAGGCCAAGCACCAGAGGACGGCCCCAAGACGGGCCGGCTTCCAGCAGGCGGCCTCTAGATAGGCCGACTCCTTCCAGGCGGCCCGCGGCACCCTCAAAGTCTGTGCCCCCATAAAGAAGACAAGGCAGGATGTGGCTACAGTGTAGCCCATCACCCCCATATCCAGGGCGGGGCGCAGCAACAGTGTCCTGTACCGGCTGAGATCTCCGCATGGTGCGACACTGTTTCCATCCCTCCCTTGACATTACTCCTGTTAGGTGGAACCCTGTTCCCACGACGACCTGTCGATACGGCCTGCAGGCGGTGGGCCCTACCAGGCAGCGAGAGCCCAGAGGGCGGCAGCACCTGACCAGTCAGACCTGAGGTAGGCCGGCCTCTAGCAGGCGGCCCACTCTTCCCTCAGAGTCCACGAGCCATTAACCAGACGAGACACTGTAGCCACGCCCCCCACCGACCAAGCATGCGTCATTAGCGTTACGGCTACAGTAACAAGCAGCCGGCCAGGCCCGCAAGCGGCGGAGGCGGCTTGTTGGCTCCGTACCAAACTAGTTGGCAGGGCCCACCAGGCGGCGGGACCCAGCGGCCGACGGAGGAGCCGGCGACAGGAGACACTAACAGCCGGGTCCTACACCCGGCCAGATTACCATTTTACCCCTGGGGGTAAGCCTATATAAACCGCCCAGGGCACCCGTGCAAAGGGTTCCCAACCTGTTAGATCTAGACACACACATAGAGAGAGGAGAGAGCTAGCCCTGCTTTCTTCTACCTCTAGCATATAGCTCGAGGAGCACCATTGTACTCGCCAGTGCCTTAGTGATCATGCTAAGACCCCGTAGAGTAGGACTAGGGGTGTTATCTCCTAGGAGAGCCCCGAACCTGGGTAAGATTCGTCGGCGTGCATGTCTTCGCCTCATCCTGTTTCCTGGCACCGACGACGTCCTACTAGCCCCCATCATGATTAGCCATCCTTTGGCATATGTCGCACCAAACCCTCGACATTTGGCGCCCACCGTGGGGCTAGGTGCATCGTCGACCAGAGATCTGTTCTGGACGGGAACCCTCTTCCTCCCTGCTGAGCGCAGCCAGTCAGGCACGCTGGATGGCGTTTGCACTGACGCGTTGCTTGGCGCGGAGGTCGCTTGCGCGGCAAGCTGCGTCGCTGACCTTGTTGGCAAGATCTGCCTCTCCGATGAGCCTGCATCCGATGTAGGCAACGATGGCCCCGAGAGCCGCCTCGTCAGCTTCCTCGACCAGCTCCACGTCGCCAAAGAGCCGGCCGTCGACTTGGAGTTGATCGGCTCCACCGACCCCATGCTCATCGACTCCGACACGGTGTCGCTCGAAGCATTCCCTACCAACATGGTGATCGTTGATGATCCTCTCCCTCGTGCCGACAGTGGCGGCAGCACCGTCACGGAGGTGCTCGTCATCAACCACAATGGAGTTTCCGGTGACGGTGCCCGAGACCCATTCCAAGCAACGCTGCAAGACCTGTCTGCACCCATCGTAGAAGATGCCGACGCCGAGATGCTAGAAGCCCGCCGCGTCCAGCTTGTTGAGAGCGCCAAGAAGCTATCCAGCATGAGACGCCTTTCGAAGGGTTATCAGCGTGAGATGGACCACGCCGTTGGCGGCACGCCGGCTCCTGGCGGGCCCAGCCGCATCGGTACGGTCCAGCAGCGCGGCGCGGCCATTGCCAGCATGTTTGGGGCCGACCGCCCCGTCTACGCCACGCCTATGGAGAACACACGAGACACCCAAGCGGTGACAGTTGAGCTGGACAACCTGGAGGGCGACGAGCGTCACCACATAACGGAGCGCGTCCAGCGACTCATCGATGCGGTTGCCGAGCAGCAAGAAGCCGGTTGCCGCGTCGGAGACCCCAACCGGTGGAATGACGGCCCGCCTCCCAGCCAGGAGCATGGCGCGACATCCCGACACCGACTGATGGCAACCACGGACGACGAGACAAGGAGACGGCTGCCAGCCGCAGCCGGACGCACATCACCATCGAGCGCGACCAAGACGGCTGCCCTCGTGCGGTGGAACGACCAGGCGGCTACCGGCCTCCCCAACGCAGAGAAAAGCGCGTGTCTCCGCGGCGTGTCGATCATCCTAGTCTTGGAGGCCGGCTTGGCCCCCGAGAAGGAATCAGAGAGAATGATGCCCGCCACCGGATTGATCGTCTCAACCGATCCCTGGCGCTAGAAGAAGAAGACGCTCTGGGCCCGCCTTGCTTCGGCCCCCGCATCAGAGATGAGCCCTTCCCCAAAGGGTTCATGCTCCCAAGAGATACGCCCAAGTATACTTGCTCTGTGAAGCCGGAGGACTGGCTAGTCGACTACTCCATCGCCGTTAGCATTGCAAACGGTAACAAGCGTGTTGCTGTGAAGTATGTTCCACTCATGCTCCAGGGCACCGCCAGGACATGGTTGAACAACCTGAAGCCCCGCAGCATCAACAGCTGGGTAGATTTCACTTAGGCCTTCGTCCGCAACTTCACCAGCACGTACAAGCAGCCGCCCAAGCCTCGCCAGCTCTCCTTGTGCGTCCAAGGCTCCAACGAATCGACTCACGACTACCTCACGCATTGGGCCAAGCTGCGCAACTCTTGTGAGGGCATGCACGAGGTGTAGGCCGTCGAGTACTTCACAGCCGGGTGCAGAGAAGGCACTTTGCTCAAACACCGGCTCCTCTGCGACGAGCCGACGACCCTCGACGAGCTGCTGATCATAGCAGACAAATACACCATAGTCGATTCCTCCATGAAGACGGAAATTCAAGTTCATGCATCTGGAAAGGTGGCTCCTCAGGCTCCTCGGACCCCGTCTGGTGATAATAGTCGACTCCAGCAGCAAAGCGACAATAAGCGAAAAGCCCCGATGCCGGCTTCCACCAGCCGGCAGGTGGCAGCAGTCGAAGAACGGCAGCCGGAAGGGCAGCCTCTTCCCAAGCGCCAGAAAGGCTGCAAGCCCAACTGGTTGCCCGCCTTCTCCTATGAGCAGACTCTTGATGTGTAACTCCCTCGATGCGACTATATCTCCTACGTGTCGAAGCACGACTTAGAGGCATAACCGCATTGAAAGCAATGTCGCAAGTGAGGTAATCTTCACAACAACCCATGTAAATAAATAAAAAGGGTAAAGTACATAGTTGGCTTACACTCGCCACGTCACACAAATACATGAATAAGTCATTACATTCATCCAATACACTCATGGTCCGACTATGGTACCAAAGTAAAGATCAACCCCCAAATGCGACAAAGTCCCCGATCGCCCCAACTGGGCACCACTACTGATCATCTGGGAAAGACACATAGTATCGACGAGAGTCTTCATTGAACTCCCACTTGAGCTCGGTCATGTCATCTGGAACGGTATCATCGGTCCCTGCATCTGGGTTAGGAAGGAATCTGTGAGTCACGGGGACTCAGCAATCTCACACCCTTGCGATCAAGACTATTTAAGCTTATGGGTAAGGTAAAGGTATGATGTGGAGCTGCAGCAAGCGACTAGCATATATGGTGGCTAACATATTCGCAAAAGAGAGCGAGAAGAGAAGGCAAAGCACGGACGAACAACTATGATCAAGAAGTGATCCTAGAACAACCTACGCCAAACATTACTCCAACGCCGTGTTCACTTCCCGGACTCCGCCGAGACCATCATGGCTACACACGCGGTTGGTGTATTTTAATTAAGTTAAGTTTCAAGTTATCTACAACCGGACATTAACAAATTCCCGTCTGCCCATAACCGCGGCACGGCTTTCTAAAGTTCAAATCCCTACAGGGGAGTCCCAACTTAGCCCATCACAAGCTCTCATGGTCAACGAATGATATTCCTTCTCCCAAGACAATCCGATCAGACTCGGCATCCCGATTACAAGACATCCTTGACAATGGTAAAACAAGTCCAGCAACACCGCCCGAATGTGCCAACAAATCCCGATAGGAGCTGCACATATCTCGTTCTCAGGGCACACTCAGATGAGACATCCTACGAGTAAAACCAACCCTCAAGTTGCCCCGAGGTGGCCCCGCAGTCTACTCGGTCGGACCAACACTCAGAGGAGCACTGGCCCAGGGGGGTTTAATAAAGATGACCCTTGGGCTCCGGAAACCCAAGGGAAAAGAGGCTAGGTGGCAAATGGTAAAACCAAGGTTGGTCATTGCTGGAGGAGTTTTATTCAAGGCGAACTGTCAAGGGGTTCCCATTATAACCCAACCATGTAAGGAACGCAAAATCCGGGAACATAACAACGATATGACGGAAACTAGGGCGGCAAGAGTGGAACAAAACACTAGGAAAAAGGCCGAGCCTTCCACCCTTTACCAAGTATATAGGTGCATTAAGATAAACAAGATAATATTGTGATATCCCAACAATAAACAATGTTCTGACAAGGAACGATCTCCAATCTTCACCTGCAACTAGCAACGCTATAAGAGGGGCTGAGCAAAGCGGTAACATAGCCAAATAATGGTTTTCTAGGACATGGTGGGTTAGAGGTTTGACATGGCAATATGGGAGGCATGATAAGCAAGTGGTAGGTATCGTAGCATAGGCATAGCGAAAGAGCAAGCATCTAGCAAGCAAAGATAGAAGTGATTTCGAGGGTATGGTCATCTTGCCTGCAAAGTACTCAGAGTTACCTTGATCCTCGTAAGCGAACTCAACGGGCTCCTCGTTCATGAACTCGTCTCCCAGCTCTACCCAAAGCAAGACAACAAGCAAAAGGAACACAATCAACCATGTGCAATGCTCAAGCAACATGATGCAAACATGGTATGATATGCGGGATGCGGTAAGTGATGCATATGCAAGATTTGGAAAGGAATGATCGAACCTGGCCTCAACTTGGAAATACAAGAGTGCCACTGGAAAGAGGAGTTGATTTCGGTTTTAATCGATATAAAGATCGCCAGAATCGGATGCACGGTTTGGAAATGGCAAGCAAAACAAATATGGCACCGGTCTGCGATAATCAGCAAGTGACCAACTAAATGCATCAAGATAGATATGCTACAGCACTCAAACATGACAACAAAATACATGGAAAGGATACACTCATGATGCTTGACAAAATATTAACACTGAGATATGGCTAATTCATCCATTAACAGGTTCAAACAACCAAGGCAAAAGTGCAAATGATAACAGGTTTCAGACTTGGTGAAATTAACACAAGTCTGGAATTTATCAGCAGGAAGCAATCTTTAGAGCATGAAAACTACATGCTACAGGAACTTAACATGGCAACTCAAGGCATGGCATAAAGCTACTCAAAGCACTTAACAAAAGTCCCTTAGTGACCTTGAGCCAAAAGGGATCAGATAACACAATTGCAAGCATGTGAACATAGAAAAAACACAAACAGATTCAGACTTAGTGAAAAACTGGAGCATGGAAAACAGTTAACGAGTAGGCATGTTTACGAGCTCGATGCACTCACTACAGAGCATGGAATGAAAAACTAAGCATACACCCATCAAGAAGACATGGCATAGAAGCTAGACATGGAAAGTGCAACAACATAGCATGCACGGATCAATAGCAACATCCTCGGCAAAATCGCTAAACATGTCAACAATCTGCCAGGATCATTTTGTAGCAAAAGTAGAGCTCGATTGACTCAAGCTAAGGTGCTCCATAAGCAAACAAAGACATGGATGGATAGAGCACCACAATATTAACAAAACATCCTTACTGATCATCCTCAAAAGAGGCACGAATCACTAGGAAACAACATGAACATATGGCATAAAAGCAAAAACAGGACAAGGACTTAGTGAAATTCTAAGTCCCTGAAATCAGCACCAACGATTACGCTACTTTGCATGCTTGTACTAGTAACCACAGATATCACAAAAATACATGGCATACACCCCTGTAAAGATGGCAGGGCATTTAACAAAACACATGTAGAGCTCAGGATCATAGCATGCACACATTAATCATGGCAAAAATGACAAAAGGCCATTTGCTGAAACAGATCTGACATATTCCTCACATAGCCCTCTTCCAACAGCATTTCGGGCATCAAGATGAGCTCAAATGAAAATGATGCAATGAGATGAAATGATGTACTCGTCGAGACGAACATTTTGATATGCTACACGCACGAAATGGAGCTACAGATGCCGAGTTATGGCATGTCAAAGAATGCAAAATATTAGGGTTTCTGGAGGAAAAAGTCAACCCACGGGATATTTCCAGATCTGAGATCTGCACGCAAACTGAGGTTCACCGGAGACCTGTTCGCTGGAGCTGACGCGGAGCTCGTCGGAGGAAGAAGCCGAGGGAAGGAGAGGCCGGGGCGGCGCCAGCGTTGAGCGGGAGCTTTGGGCGGCGAGGTTGGCATGGCGGGGCGGCGACCGAGGCGGCGGAGCGGGGTGGTGCGGCGGAGTCCGGCAATGGCGCGCGGCAGCGCCGGCCGCCGAAGGGCGGCGCGTGGCGTCGGGCGCGAGGGAGAGGAGCCGATCCGCGGCAGCGGAGGGAGTGGGCCGCGGGGCCGGCTCCGGGCTCCCCGGGCCGTGCGGTGGGAGAGGAGGTTGGCGACACGTGGCACACGCTCGTAGGCTGGGCGCGGCGGCGGGATTCGTCCGGCGGCGGCCGGACGTGTCTGGTGGCGACGGGGCGATTTTTAGGGTTTCTGGAAGGAGGGGATCCGGGAATTTCGGTGGAGGGGCTAGTTTTATAGGTAGAGGGAGCTAGGAAGCTCCAAATGGAGTGCGGTTTTTGGCCACACGATCGTGATCGAACGCTCTAGACGATGGAGGGGTTTTTGGTGGGTTTTGGGACAAATTGGAAGGGTGTTGGGCTGCAACACAAACGAGGCCTTTTCGGTCCCTCGGTTAACCGTTGGAGTATCAAACGAAGCCCAAATGGCACGAAACTTGACAGGCGGTCTACCGGTAGTAAACCAAGGCCGCATGGCAAGTCTCGGTCCAATCCGAAAACGTTTAACACCCGCACACGAAAAGAGGTAGAAAGGGAAACCGGGTGACATAGGAGCGCCGGAATGCAAAACCGACAATGGGGAAAATGCTCGGATGCATGAGGCGAACACGTATGCAAATGCAATGCACATGATGACATGATATGAGATGCATGACAAAGACAACAACACACGGAGACAAAAACCCGACAACGAGGAAAATAATATAACTTAGAGCCGGAAACGGCAAGAGTTGGGATACATATAAGGTAAATTACATCCGGGGTGTTACAACACTCCACCACTATAAAGGATCTCGTCCTGAGATCTAGGACTAGAAAAACTCTGGGTACTCAGAACGGAGGTGATCCTCGCGTTCCCAGGTGGCTTCATGGTCGAAATGGTGTGACCATTTGACTTTGAGGAATTTGATTGACTTGTTGCGAGTCTTGCACTCAGTCTCTTCAAGGATAGCAACGGGGTGCTCACGATAAGAAAGGTCTTCTTGGAGATCAATGTCTTCGAAGTTGACGGTGCGGTCAGGGGTCTTGAAGCACTTGCGGAGTTGAGACACGTGGAACACGTCGTGCACGTTTGTGAAGTTGGAGGGAAGCTCGAGTTGATAGGCGAGATCGCCTGTCTTGCTGACGATCTTGAAAGGACACACGTATCTAGGGGCAAGCTTCCCTTTGATACTGAAGCGACGAGTACCTTTCATTGGAGAGACACAGAGGTAAACATGATCTCCGATCTCAAAAGCCAAATCATGATGTTTGCTATCGTAGTAGCTCTTCTGGCGTGATTGCGCTGATTTGAGGTTATCACGAATGACTTTGCACATCTCTTCTGCCTCTGTGATCAAGTCGTTGCCAAGAAGTTGACGTTCACCAGTCTCTGACCAGTTAAGAGGAGTACGACACTTCCTGCCATAGAGAATTTCAAATGGGGCCTTGCCCGAACTCGCTTGAAAGCTGTTGTTGTAGGAAAACTCGGCATATGGAAGACAATCTTCCCACTTCATACTGAAAGAGATAACACAAGCCCTGAGCATATCTTCAAGAATCTGATTGACACGCTCGATTTGGCCACTAGTTTGAGGATGAAAACCTGTGCTGAAACGGATGTTGGTGCCCATGGCCTTCTGAAAAGAATCCCAAAACTTCGAGGTGAAGATGCTGCCATGATCTGAAGAAATCAACTGCGGAATGCCATGCAGAGAGACAATCCAAGAGGTATATAGCTCTGCCAATTGAGATGTTGTGATAGACTCTTTGATAGGAAGGAAATGAGCCACTTTAGTGAGTTTGTCGATGACAACGAAGATAGCATCATTGCCACGCTTGTACTTTGGAAATCCTGTCACGAAGTCCATCTCAATGTGGTCAAACTTCCATTCTGGAATGGCAAGAGGTTGGAGGAGACTAGCTGGTCGTTGGTGTTCTGCCTTCACTCTTCTACAGACATCACATTCATTCACGAACTGAGCAATCTCACACTTCATTCGAGTCCACCAATACGACTGCTTGAGGTCATGGTACATCTTTGTACTTCCATGGTGGATGGAGAGGAGTGAATTGTGAGCCTCGTTCATAATGACTTTACGAAGGTCACCTTTAGGCACAACAATGCGATCCTCGAAGAATAGAGTATCCTTGTCATCAAGGTGATAGCACTTGTACTTGGGTTGACTCTTGGCAATCCCAATCTTCACCTTCTTTACCATAGCATCAAGAAGTTGAGCCTCGCGAATCTGATCTTCCAAAGTAGGAGAGACTTGGAGGTTTGCGAGAAAACCTTGAGGAACAACTTGCAGGTTGAGTTTTTGGAAAGCTTCACAAAGCTCGGGTTGGTAAGGCTTGATTATTAGACTGTTGCAGTAAGCCTTCCTGCTCAATGCCTCAGCAATTACATTGGCCTTGCCTGGAGTATATTCGATACTCGGATTATACTCTTGAATCATTTCGACCCAACGAGTCCGCCTGAGGTTGAGATTAGGCTGAGTGAAGATGTACTTGAGACTCTTGTGGTCAGTGAAGATGTCCTCTTTTCTTCCCAATAAGAGATGTCTCCAAGTTAATAGAGCATGCACAACTGCTGCCAACTCGAGGTCATGAGTGGGGTAGTTCTTCTTGTTGGGCTTCAACTGGCGAGAGGTATAAGCCACAACTTTCTTCTCTTGCATCAACACTGCACCAAGACCTTGAAGAGAGGCATCACAGAAGACCTCGAACGGTTTGGATTCATCCGGAGGAGTCAGAACTGGAGCAGTGACTAACTTCTCTTTTAGGGTGTTGAAAGCGATGTCACATTCAGGAGACCAAATGTACTTCACGTGCTTCTGGAGAAGGTTGGAAAGGGGCTTCGCGATCTTTGAAAAGTTCTCAACGAACCTTCGACAATAGCTTGCGAGACCAAGGAAGATGCGGAGTTGCTTCACGTTCTGAGGTGGTTCCCAATTCACAATTGTAGACACCTTCTCAGGATTCACCGCTATGCCCTTGGCAGAGATGATATGCCCAAGATAGAGAACCTCATCGAGCCAAAACTCGCACTTTGAAAAATTGGCATAGAACTGATGTTCTCTGAGCTTATCCAGCACCAAACGCAAGTGCTTGGCATGATCTTCCTTGTTCTTTGGAAAGACCAAAATGTCATCGAGGTAGACCAAGACAAAGTCATTTGTGTAGGGGTTGAAGATGAAGTTCATCATGTGAGAGAAAGTCGGAAGAGCGTTGACGAGGCCAAAAGACATGACAGTGTATTCATATGAACCATAGCTTGTTCTGAATGCTGTCTTAGGGATATCTTTCTCACGAATTCGAATCTGGTGATAGCCCATACGGGGATCAAGCTTGGAGAATACTTGAGCACCTTTGAGTTGTTCAAACAGCTCGTTGATGTTGGGAAGTGGGTACTTGTTCTTTATAGTCTTCTTGTTCAATGGACGGTAGTCGACACAGAGTCGGTCCGTTCCATCCTTCTTCTTCACAAAAAGAACTCCACAACCCCACGGATAAGAACTAGGTCGGATGAGACCCATTCGCTCTTGAATATCGAGTTGCTTCTTCAGCTCCTTCAACTCTTCAGGTCCAAGCTTGTAAGGACGTTTGCAAACAGGTTCCGTGCCAGGCTCAAGATCGATGACGAATTCAACTGGCCGGTGCGGAGGCATTCCTGGAAGCTCTTTTGGAAAGACGTCTTGATATTCGCAAACGACTGGAATTTGAGAGATGGCATCCAGTTCACCCTTCTCATTGAGAGAAAATAGACGGATGGTATCATCACGAGCGTTAAAGACAATTACATCCTCAAACGAATGAGTCAATTAAATCTGCCTGGCAGCACAATCAAGATGAGCCTTGTGCTTAGAAAGCCAATCCATTCCGAGAATAAGATCAATATCCGAGTTACCAAGGACCACTAGAGAGGACAGAAAATTGTAGCCGCCCAAAGTGATAGAGACATCGGGAGCAACCAAACTAGAATTCAAAAGCTTGCCGGGAGAAACAACTTGCATGACTTTGGGCATAACCTCAGTATCAACATTGTGCTTCGATGCAAATGGGAATGACAAGAAAGAATGCGATGCACCAGTGTCAAAAAGTACTTTTGCTGGAATATCGTTAACAGGAAGGTTACCCATGATGACATCTGACAAGTCCTCTGCCTGAGCTGCATTCATCAAGTTAACCTTGGCGTGCTTGGGGTTATGCTTGACCACCGCTGTACTTGCCGATCTCACAGGAGGAGGAGGAGGGAGGCGCCTCTGATTGAAGCATTTGTTGGCATAGTGACCTGTCTGTTGGCACCTGTTGCACATGACCTCTGAAAGCGGACGGTGATACGGAGCACTTGATCTTGGAGCTTGAGACGAAGTCTTGTTATGAAAGCCAGGGTTGGGTGGGTGGGAAGATCCATTGCCACCTTTGCTCTTCTGCTGATAAGGCTGACGGAACGGAGGAGGAGGAAGCCAATACTTTTGCTGCTTAGCCACTTGAGTTGAGGAAGAAGAAGTTGCATGTCTGACTCACTTCTTGGAAGCATCGCACTTCAGTTGAGCAGTCTCTTGCTTCATTACCATATTGTAGAACTCATCGTACTTCATGGGCTCAAAAAGGACGAGAGCTAGCTGGAGTTCTTCTCTGAGACCACCCCTGAACTGGTATATCCTGCTCTTCTCGTCAGGGACGTCTTGCTTAGCAAAATGGGCGAGCTTCTAAAACATGATGTTGTACTGGTAAACAGACATAGTGCCTTGCTTCAGGTTGCGTAATTCCTCACGCTTGCTCTCAACCACACTGAGGAATTTGATGAGCTTTGAAGTCTTGACCGAATTCATCCCAGGTAATCACACGGCCTCCTTTGGAATCTTTGTACTACTGAAACCATTCTGCAGCTTGGTCTTTGAGTTGGAAGGAGGCAAACTTGAAAGTCCTCAGGCCTGATGTTACTGCACTCGAAATGCTTGCATATGTCCACGAGCCAATCATCAGCGTCTGTTGCCTCAACACAATTGCTAAAGGTCTTTGGCTGGTTAGCGAGGAACTGGTTGAGTGTAGCAAACTGATTCTGATTGTTTCCATGGCCTTGATTCCCTTGGTTGCGTTCTTGAAGAAGTTGCATGATCAGCTGTGTGTTTGCATTGGTAGCGGCCATCACAGCTTGCCATGCCTCCGGAGGTGGAGGTGGTGGTGGCGGATCAGGATTCAGAGTCGTGCGCGTTGGAGGATCCATCCTGAAGAGGGTGACATCCATTAGAATATTGACAGGCAAATATTCAAGCTGAATCGAACGGATTGAAATTGCAACATAAAGTCTTCACATCCGAACCAAATGAATGAATGCATTCCAATTGAAATCGTCACATTTCCATAAATTGAGAAGCCACTTAGAATTGAGGTAGCAGAATAAAAACAAGGTACGGACAAGAACAAATACTTGGTGAGGATTACCCAATCCCAAACCAAATATCCGCGGAAGAAGAACTAGAGCTACAAGAATTCCCACCTATGAAACTCCCGAACCTTTCCGGTTATGCAATCAGGTGTTGGGGATACAGGGGAAGCATAATATCTCAACCAAATCTAGCAAATCCTACATCCAGCTGTATCCATCCTTCAACACATAACCGAGAAACCTTCGGAAATCATTTACCTCAACCTTCGAAAAGCATCCGTTATACAAGTTATGGCAATACTCCCAAACTCCCGCCCAAGTACTGGGTGGCGTCGAGGTTATCTCACCAACTACTGCATAAAAGAGATTTTCGATGTCGGCAAAACTCAGGTATTCCAAAATCTCAACGATAAAATTGTGACGACAACACCTCGGAGCTCAACTCCCCGAGACATTGCCACAACCCCTAAATGACAGGAAGCACCAAGAACAATGTTCTCGTCACAAAACCATCGGAACAATTCCAAGATACCCGCGTGATCCTAAATTTTTTTAGTGAAATTTGAGAAGAGAAGAGTCAAAACTCTACGTCAGGATGCTTCACCAGAGCGACAAAGGGACTGAGGAGTAAAAAGAATTCCTAAATCTCCGATATATATAATCCTAAATGACTCAAAATATTTTTCTAGACTCAACAACACCAACGATTCGATCAAGCAGGGGGCTCCTAAGGTCAGGGAAGGCTCTGATTAACAACTTGTAACGCCCTCGATGCGGCTATATCTCCTACGTGTCGAAGCACGACTTAGAGGCATAATCGCATTGAAAGCAATGTCGCAAGTGAGGTAATCTTCACAACAACCGATGTAAATAAATAAAAGGGGTAAAGTACATAGTTGGCTTCACTCGCCACGTCACACAAATACATGAATAAGTCAGTACATTCATCCAATACACTCATGGTCCGACTACGGTACAAAAATAAAGATCAACCCCCAAACGCGACAAAGTCCCCGATCGCCCCAACTGGGCACCACTACTGATCATCTGGGAAAGACACATAGTATCGACGAGAGTCTTCATCAAAATCCCACTTGAGCTCGGTCATGTCATCTGGAACGGTATCATCGGTCCCTGCATCTGGTTTAGGAAGGAATCTGTGAGTCACAGGGACTCAGCAATCTCACACCCTCGTGATCAACACTATTTAAGCTTATGGGTAAGGTAAAGGTATGATGTGGAGCTGCAGCAAGCGACTAGCATATATGGTGGCTAACATATTCGCAAAAGAGAGCGAGAAGAGAAGGCAAAGCACGGGCGAACAACTATGATCAAGAAGTGATCCTAGAACAACCTACGCCAAACATTACTCCAACACCATGTTCACTTCCCGGACTCCGCCAAGAAGAGACCATCACGGCTACTCACGCGGTTGGTGTATTTTAATTAAGTTAAGTTTCAAGTTATCTACAACCGGACTTTAGCAAATTCCCATCTGCCCATAACCGCGGCACGGCTTTCGAAAGTTCCAATCCCTGCAGGGGAGTCCTAACTTAGCCCATCACAAGCTATCACGGTCAACAAAGGACATTCCTTCTCCCAAGACAATCCGATCAGACATGGCATCCCGGTTACAAGACATCCTCGACAATGGTAAAACAAGTCTAGCAACACCGCCCGAATGTGCCGACAAATCCTGATAGGAGCTGCACATATCTCGTTCTCAGGGCACACTCAGATGAGACATCCTACGAGTAAAACCAACCCTCAAGTTGCCCTGAGGTGGCCCTGCAGTCTACTCGGTCGGACCAACACTCAGAGGAGCACTGGCCCAGGGGGGTTTAATAAAGATGACCCTTGGGCTGCGGAAACCCAAGGGAAAAAGAGGCTAGGTGGCAAATGGTAAAACCAAGGTTGGCCATTGCTGGAGGAGTTTTATTCAAGGCGAACTGTCAAGGGGTTCCCATTATAACCCAACCATGTAAGGAACGCAAAATCCAGGAACATAACACCGATATGACAGAAACTAGGACAGCAAGAGTGGAACAAAACACTAGGTAAAAGGCCGAGCCTTCCACCCTTTACCAAGTATATAGGTGCATTAAGATAAACAAGATAATATTGTGATATCCCAACAATAAACAATGTTCCAACAAGGAACGATCTCCAATCTTCACCTGCAACTAGCAACGCTATAAGAGGGGCTGAGCAAAGCGGTAACATAGCAAAACAACGGTTTGCTAGGACATGGTGGGTTAGAGGTTTGACATGGCAATATGGGAGGCATGATAAGCAAGTGGTAGGTGTCATAGCATAGGCATAGCAAAAGAGCGAGCATCTAGCAAGCAAAGATAGAAGTGATTTCGAGGGTATGGTCATCTTGCCTGCAAAGTACTCAGAGTTGCCTTGATCCTCGTAAGCGAACTCAACGGGCTCCTCGTTCACGAACTCGTCTCCCAGCTCTACCCAAAGCAAGACAACAAGCAAAAGGAACACAATCAACCACGTGCAATGCTCAAGCAACATGATGTAAACATGGTATGATATGCGGGATGCGATAAGTGATGCATATGCAAGATTTGGAAAGGAATGAACGAACCTGGCCTCAACATGGAAATACAAGAGCGCCACTGGAAAGGGGAGTTGATTTCGGTTGAAATCGATATAAAGATCACCGGAATCGGATGCACGGTTTGGAAATGGCAAGCGAAACAAATATGGCACCGGTCTGCGATAATCATCAAGTGACCAACTAAATGCATCAAGATAGATATGCTACAGCACTCAAACATGACAACAAAATACATGGAAAGGATCCACTCATGATGCTTGAAAAAATAAGAACACTGAGCTACGGCTAATTCATGCATTAACAGGTTCAAACAAGCAAGGCAAAAGTGCAAATGATAATAGGTTTCAGACTTAGTGAAATTAACACAAGTCTGGAATTGATCAGCAGGAAGCAATCTTTAGAGCATGAAAACTACATGCTACAGGAACTTAA
The DNA here is from genome assembly GCF_056163025.1 of Triticum urartu. Lineage (NCBI taxonomy): Eukaryota > Viridiplantae > Streptophyta > Magnoliopsida > Poales > Poaceae > Triticum > Triticum urartu. The sequence continues at coordinate 432,491,737 of NC_141879.1, forward strand.
CATGGCAAAGCAAGGAATGGAATAAAGCTACTCAAAGCACTTAACAAAAGTCCCTTAGTGACCTTGAGCCAAAAGGGATCAGATAATACAATTGCAAGCATGTGAACATAGCAAAAACACAAACAGATTCAGACTTAGTGAAAAACTGGAGAATGCAAAACAGTTAACGAGTAGGCATGTTTACGAGCTCGATGCACTCACTACAGAGCATGGCATGACAAACTAAGCATACACCCATCCAGAAGACATGGCATAGAAGCTAGACATGGCAAGTACAACAACATAGCATGCACGGATCAATAGCAACATCCTCGGCAAAATCGCTAAACATGTCAGCAATCTGCCAGGATCATTTTATAGAAAAAGTAGAGCTCGATTGACTCAAGCTAAGGTGCTCCATAAGCAAACAAAGACATGGATCGATAGAGCATCACAATATTAACAAAACATCCTTACTGATCATCCTCAAAAGAGGCACGGATAACTAGGAAACAACATGAACATATGGCATAAAAGCAAAAACAGGAAAAGGACTTAGTGAAATTCTAAGTCCCTGAAATCGGCATCAACGATTACGCTACTTTGCATGCTTGTACTAGTCACCACAAATATCACAAAAATACATGGCATACACCCCTGTAAAGATGGCATGGCATTTAACAAAACACATGTAGAGCTCAGGATCATAGCATGCACACATTAATCATGGCAAAAATGACAAAAGGCCATTTGCTAAAACAGATCTGACATATTCCTCACATAGCCCTCTTCCAACAGCATTTCGGGCATCAAGATGAGCTCAAATGAAAATGATGCAATGAGATGAAATGATGTACTCGTCGAGACGAACATTTTGATATGCTACACGCACGAAACGGAGCTACAGATGCCGAGTTATGGCATGTCAAAGAATGCTAAATATTAGGGTTTCGGTAGGAAAAAGTCAACCCGCGGGATATTTCCAGATCTGAGATCTGCACGCAAACCGAGGTTCACCGGAGACCTGTTTGCTGGAGCTGACGTGGAGCTCGCCGGAGGAAGAAGCCGAGGGAAGGAGAGGCCGGGGCGGCGCCAGTGTTGAGCGGGAGCTCCGGGCGGCGAGGTTGGCGTGGCGGGGCGGCGACCGAGGCGGAGGACCGGGGCGGTGCGGCGGAGTCTGGCAATGGCGCACGGCGGCGCCGGCCGGCGAAGGGCGGCGCGTGGCGTCGGGCGCGAGGGAGAGGCGCTGATCCGCGGTGGCGGTTGGAGTGGGCCGCGGGGGGCGGCTCCGGGCTCCCCGGGCCGCGCGGTGGGAGAGGAGGCGGGCGACACGTGGCGCGCGCTGGTAGGCTAGGTGCGGCGGTGGTATTCGTCCGGTGGCGGCCGGACGTGTCCGGTGGCGACAGGCAATTTTTAGGGTTTTTGGAAGGAGGGGATCTGGGAATTTCGGTGGAGGGGCTAGTTTTATAGGTAGAGGGAGCTAGGAAGCTCCAAATGGAGTGCGGTTTTCGGCCACGCGATCGTGATCGAACGCTCTAGACGATGGAGGGGTTTTTGGTGAGTTTTGGGCCAAATTGGAAGGCTGTTGGGCTGCAACACACACGAGGCCTTTTCGGTCCCTCGGTTAACCGTTGGAGTATCAAACGAAGTCCAAATGGCACGAAACTTGACATGCGGTCTACCGGTAGTAAACCGAGGCCGCATGGCAAGTCTCGGTCCAATCCGAAAACGTTTGACACCCGCACACGAAAAGGGACACCGGGTGACATAGGAGCACCGGAATGCAAAACGGACTACGGGGAAAATTCTCGGATGCATGAGACGAACACGTATGCAAATGCAATGCACATGATGACATGATATGAGATGCATGACAAAGACAACAACACACGAAGACAAAAACCCGACAACGAGGAAAATAATATAACTTAGAGCCGGAAACGGCAAGAGTTGGGATACATATAAGGTAAATTACATCCGGGGTGTTACATGATGCTCCCTGCAAGTTCCACAGCCGCACAAAGCTATCCAACCACACCACCCAGAAGTGTCATTGGCTCACACGAATCTCCAAGGGCGAAGGGCTGCAACCACCGCCTCCTGCTGGCCAGCCGCCTCCCCCTCCTCAGCAGTCGGCGACCCATCCAGCAGTCGACACCGTTCAAGATCAATTCCCTGAAGAACATGGAGCGTATGTTGTTTTCACCAGTGTGGCCGATGACAGGCGTAGCCGGCATCGATAGTCTCGTGAGGTGAATGCCGTAGCCATTGAAGCTCCAGAGTTCATGCACTGGTTAGAGAGGCCAATCAATTGGAGCTGGGCTAATCACCCGAAAGTAATGCCTTCTCCGGGCTCTTACGCTTTGGTGTTGGAGGCCACATTTGCCACGGAGAGGCGAGCTGCTCATTTCTCCCGAGTCTTGATAGATGGCGGCAGCAGCATCAACATCCTATACCATAATACCATGGAGAAGTTGAAGATCAAACCCAAGCATCTCCTGCCCAGTCGAACTGTCTTCCATGGCATAGTTCTTGTCCTTTCGCACTCACCAATCGACAAGATCCAGATAGATGTCCTCTTCGGCGATAAAGACCATTTCCACCGTGAGCCCATCTGGTTTGAGGTGGTCGACCTGGAAAGCCCGTACCACGCACTGCGTGGATGACCTGCTTTAGCCAAGTTCATGGTGGTGCCACATTATCCCTACCTCAAGATGAAGATGTCGAGTGCCAAGGGAGTCATTACCATCTCCGGAGATTATCAGAAGTCGTCCGACTGTGCGGCCGCCAGCAGCTGGCTAGCCGAGTCCCTTGTGATCGCTGCCGAGAAGCGGCTCCTCGACCGGGTTGTGGCCATGGCCAGCAAGCAGCCGGACATGTCTCATGATCCCAAGGAGGCGGAAGCTGAAGGATCCTTCAAGCCGGCCAAGGAGACAAAGAAGATACCATTGGACCCAAAGCATCCGGAGAGGTACGCTGTCATAGGCGGAAACCTTGACAGCAAATAGGAAAGCGAGCTCGTCGATTTCCTCCGTGAGAATCGAGACATCTTCGCATGGTCTCTAAAAGACATGCCGGGTGTCCCGACGGATTTCGCCGAGTACAAGCTACAAGTTAGAGAAGATGCCAAGCTAGTAAAGCAACCCCTCCGCCGACAGTCGGAGGAAAAGAGAAGAATCATTGGGGAAGAGATCGCCCGTCTGTTGGCAGCCGGCTTCATCATGGAAGTTTTCTTCCCAGAATGGCTTGCCAACCAAGTCCTTGTACTGAAGAAGAATAACAAATGGCGCATGTGCATTGACTACACCAGCCTCAACAAGGTCTGCCCAAAGGATCCGTTTGCTCTGCCACGGATAGACCAAGTTATAGACTCCACAATCGGATGCGAGTTGTTGAGTTTTTTGGATGCCTACTCAGGATATCATCGGATCAAGTTGAACCCGACAGACCATCTGAAGACCGCATTCATCACACCATTTGGAGCCTTCTGCTAGCTGACTATGACATTCGGCCTAAGAAATGCCGGTGCCACTTTTCAGTGTTGCATGCAGAAGTGCCTCCTCAAGCAACTCGGCAGAAATGCCCACGTCTACGTAGACGATATCGTGGTGAAGACGGAGAAGCGCAACACACTCCTTGAAGATCTCAAGGAAACCTTTGAAAATCTGCACCGATTTCAAATCAAGCTCAACCCGAAAAAGTGCGTGTTCGGAGTACCAGCTGGCTAGCTCCTTAGCTTCCTCTTCTCAGAATGATGCATTGATTGCAACCCTGTGAAGATCAAAGCCATCGAGAGGATGGCGAAGCCCACCCGACTACGAGATGTCCAAAAATTCACCGGCTGCTTGGCGTCCATCAGCTGGTTCATCAGTCGGCTGGGCGAGAAGGCTCTTCCCCTGTACCAGCTTATGAAGAAGACCACTCATTTTGAGTGGAACGACCAGGCAGATGACGCTTTTATCCAGCTGAAGAAGATGTTGACCACGCCGCCTGTCCTGGCGGCTCCGACTACTAAAGAGCCCATGTACCTTTACATCGTCGCCACCAGCCGGGTGGTCAGCACAGTCATAGTTGTGGAGCGCAAGGAAGACACCAAGGCATTACCAGTCCAGAGGCCGGTGTATTACCTAAGTGAAGTGTTGTCCGCCTCCACGCAGAACTACCCCCACTACCAGAAGATGTGCTACGGCGTGCATTTCGCCACCAAGAAGCTGAAGCCATACTTTCAGGAGCACCCAATCACTTTTGTCTGCACAGCCCCACTCGCTGAGATCATTGGCAATAGAGATGCTTCTGGCCGAGTGGCCAAATGGGCCATCGAGTTGGCCCCCTACACCATCTACTACCAGCCTCGCACCGCCATCAAGTCCCAAGCACTGGCCGACTTACTCGTCGACTGGGCCGAGACCCAGTACCTGCCGCCAGCGCCGGACTCCACCCATTGGAGGATGCATTTTGATGGTTCAAAGATGCGCACTAGTTTGGGAGCCGGCATCGTCCTCACCTGTCCCAAAGGCGACAAGCTCAAGTACACGTTGCAAATCCACTTTGCCGCCTCCAACAATGTGGTGAGTATGCAACATTAATTCATGGCCTCCAGTTGGCCAAGGAAATCGGCATCCGCCGGATCCTATACTACGGTGACTTCGACTTGGTGGTCCAGTAGTCTTCTGGTGACTGGGACACCAAGGATGCAAATATGGAAAGCTACCATTTTTTCTTGCAGCAACTCAGTGGATACTTCGAGGGGTGCGAGTTCCTTCATGTGCCAAGAGCCGACAATGAGCAAGCAGTCGATCAAGCCCTCTCCAGAATCTGAGTCCATCTTTGTGCCGGCTCCTCCCTGGGCCGACGGATCCGACTCTAGGGCTGCGGCAGCCGGCTTGCGGACCTCGACAGTCCGCACGGGTACTGTGATAGTCGCACCCGGCCCAGAAACATCACAACCCGGCCCAGGGACTGCAACAGTCGGCCCGGCGACCTCACCAAGTGGCTCGGGGACTTCAATAGTCGCACCTGGCCCGGGGACTTCAGAACCCGACCCTGGGGCTGTGGCAGTCGGCCTGGGGACTTCATCAACACAGCAAGCGGCAGCTGACTCCAACCCGCCGCCTCCTAGCCCAACCTCCCTCATGCAAGTTGCAGTTCTGGCAGTCGAAGAAATAGCAGCACCTTCATGGGTGCAGCCCATCCTCAACTTTTTGGGGAATAAAGAGATGTCGACTGATGAGATCTCAGCCCGACAAGTGCAACGTCGGGCAGGAGCATACACCATTGTCAACAGAGAACTTGTGAGGCATAGAGTCACTGGTGTGTACCAACGCTGCGTGGAATCGGAGAAAGGCCAAGCAATCCTCAAAGACATCCACCAAGGCGAGTGCGGCCACCATGCGGCTTCCACATCACTCGTGGACAAAGATTTTCACCATGGTTTCTTCTGGCCGACTACCTTGGAGGATGCAAAGGATCTAGTCAAGCATTGCAAGGGGTGTCAGAAGTTTAGCTTGCAGCAACATCTATTGGCTTCTGCACTCAAGACCATTCCCTTAGCATCGCCTCTTGCCATCTGGGGCTTGGATATGGTGGGACCATTCAAGACAGCACGCGGCGGCATGACCCATCTACTTGTGGCCATGGACAAATTCACCAAGTGGATAGAAGCAAAGCCAATCAAGAAGTTGAATGGTCTGACTGCCGTGACTTTCATTGCAGACATCACCACTCGGTACAGAGTAACACACAACATCATCACGAATAATGGCACAAATTTTGCCAAAGGAGCCTTGGCCCGTTTCTGTGCGACACATGGCATCCAATTGGACCTAGCGTCAGTTGCCCATCCGTAGTCAAACATCCAAGTTGAGCGAGAAAACGGCATCATCCTTTCCGGCATCAAGCCTCGACTAGTCGAGCCTCTAGAGCGGCCGGCCGGCTGCTGGATTGATGAGCTGCCGGCCATCCTATGGAGCCTGTGCACAACTCCAAACAAGTCAACATGCTTCAGGCCTTTCTTCCTCGTCTACGGTGCCAAAGTCATCATCCCGACGGACATTGAGTTCGACTCACCTTCGGTCATGATGTACACCAAGGTGAAAGCAAAAGAAGCACGAGAAGATGGCGTCGATATGCTGGAGGAGGGTCGGCAGTTAGCACTCAGCCGGTCCGCCATCTACCAGCAGAGTCTGCACCGCTACTACAACCGGAAGGTCAAGCCAAAATCTTTCCAGGAGGGAGACCTTGTGCTCCGGCTGATCCAGCGAACAGCTGGCCAGCACAAGCTCTTGGCACCCTGGGAAGGCCCATTCATCATTAGCAAAGTTTTGGGCAACGACTCCTACTACCTAATCGATGCTCAGAAGCCCAGAGCACGCAAGAGAGACGACTCCGGCAAAGAGATAGAGTGGCTGTGGAATGCAAATCTTCTTCGAAGATTTTACAGTTGATGTAGTATGTACCACGATATCTTTTGTATTAAGTACGAAGACTCCGGGTCCCCCGAGAAGAGCTCGGGGACTACCCTCTTTTCTATATATGATAAGTATTATGCCTATGATTGTGTTATTTCATTATTCCCCATGGCACCGGGTTCGACCAGTCGGCCCGGGGGCTCGCCACCTTGTACTATGTGGAGCTTCCTATAGTCGGACAAGTAGTGTGTTGGCACTTAAGCCTTCTTTTGCTAGAAGCCGTAGCTTGCAGAGCGATTGTCCAGTGGGCAGGAGTTACGGGCAGGAAAGGGTGTCCACATGAAAAATGGCTAAGGACCAAAAGCATGCACATAGTTCAAGCCAGCTCCCCGCCTCATCGACCGGCTGATGAAACAGCCGGCCGACCGGCCTCTACTTAACTTAGTAACGCTCTAGTCGGCTAAGTACTTGCCCTCCCGAAAGAAGCTAAGTACTTGACCAAGCCATAGTCCGAAGAGCGGTTGTTCGGCTGGCAAGACGACAGCCAAGGGAGGGCGGCAAAGGAAAAAGGCCAAGGAGGAGAGAGCAAGAAAAGTCAGAACTCGGCAAAAGCACAACTTCTAAGAAAGCATATTTACATGTCAAAAGGCCCTTGGCCAGCATTCAACAGAGTTTGAAATACACCCCGCGGGTGGAATTGCGCAAATTTAACAAAGTTTGTCTAGACTGATAAAACAAGGAAAATAAAGATAAGTCCGCGACCTAGGGAGCTGCAGAGGGGTCCGGCTAGGTGGCGGAGTCGGTGGCGCCGGTTGGTGGAGTGGACGGCTGATCAGCCTCCGCTTGGTCGCCTCCAACTGCAGTCGGTGCACTAGAGTGCGACTCGTTGCTCGAGGCATGATCAAGCTGGGGCTGGCCGTCCGCTCTGACCTCTGGCGCTTCTTCCTCGCCTTCCTCGTCCTCCTCATCCGATGGGCCGGCCGGAGGTGGGCTTGGATGCTGAGAAATTGTTCGCTAAGAGTCCCGGGGGCGTCGGCAACGATTTGCAAGCATTCTGCCCTCTGTTCCTCACGATAAGCCTCGATAGCCTCGTTGGCAGCGTCAGAATGGCCAGGAAAGAAGTCTGCTTAGGCAGAAAGCAAAAAGATCAAAAGTCAGAAGCCAGAAGCTGGAAGCCGGCTCGATCAGCAGCCAGCAACCCAAAGAAAGAAAAAGAAGAAAGCTTACCATCAACCATGTCTTCAATCCTGCCGAAGCCGGACTTCAGCAGCGCCTCCATGTCGGTCCAGGTGGAGCATTCGGTCTCGAAATCGGCGAGGAGATTGGACTCCTTAACCTCCGCCTCCTTCCGGGCCTTCTGGAGAAGCTCCGCCTGCTCCGCCAGTTGCGTGGCCAGCTCGTGGCACTCAGCCTCCTTGGCATGCAACACGGTGTTGGCTTCACCCAGCTACCGCTGCAAGGCGGCATTGGCCTCTGCAAGAGTGGAGAAAGAAAAAAGATGTCAATGACCAACAAAGAGGAAGTATAGTTGCCGAGGAGATCCGACCAGACTGCTCAGCAGTCGACCCGAATCTCAGGGACTATAGCCCGCGGGTGTGCTATCGCGCCCCCGCAGAGAAAGAAAACATGGACTTACTCCGGCTTTTCGCCAAGTCAGCGGTCCGCCTGTCCAGATCTCGGACGTTGGAGTTGCAGGTGATCACACAAAGATTATGATAGTCCTACAATGTAGATAGTAGAAAAAAGTTAGCACTCGGTGCTCGTCAAGTAAAGTTCCGGGATGCCTAGTCAGCAGCCGGCCCGGAACTCGGGGGCTACACCCAGTGGGTGCGCTGGCGCGCCCCCACAGGGAAGTACAAGAATCAAAGACGAAGAAGTGAGAAACATACCCGAATGGACACTCGTGAATCCAGGAGCACCCTGTTGCACTGCTAAAGAGCAGTGGCCTCAGCTCAGAGTTTGGCCTGGACATCCAGGATCGCTTGATTTAAAGCGCCCGTCCCGCCTCCACGCACCCATTCAGCGGGAGCGGCACTGGTTGCTTCGGCATCCGGGGCTGACGAGCTCGCATCACCGGCTTCCAGCGGTCGTGGCGCCGAAGACGCCTTCGCGCCTCGGTGGCGCAATGGTGTGCAGGCCTCAGGAGTCGGGCCCATCACCACCTTGGTTTCGGCTGGCTGGGCCGGCGGGGTGGCCAACTGCTTGTCCCACGCTCTGCCAGACGGCGGCGGCGAAGGCACGGTTACCTCCGGCATGGCGACGTCGCCAGCTCCCCTCTCCATGACCAGTTGTTCGTCGCCGGCTCCCCCAGTCGACGCCGTGAACTCTGGTGGCGGTGGCGCGGAGTTCAGGGGGATGATGAACAACGACACCTGATGGTATGCAGCTTCTTCGCTGCGGCATCGGCTTCAGCTTCCGCCAGCTTCTTCAACACGGTGGCCTCCGCCTTGTCCGCCTACGCCTACACCCTACGGGTGGCTTCCCGCTCCTCGCGCACCTCCCGCGCATTTCATTCCTATGCCTCCCCGAGGTCAGCCGCAGGGTCGATTCGCCGAGTGGTGTTAGAAGTCTCCCCTGACCCGATGACGGAGGCGGCGACCAACTTCTCAAGAGAGAGTGAAGCCCTAAGTCAAGGAAATAAAGCAGAAAAGCTCAGATAAAATCAACAAGAAAGAAGGCACAAGGAAAATACTCTTACACCGACAACATAGGAGGCACTTTCGGAAGCTTCTGAAACTTGGTCACCTTTGCGGCGGCCTCCTTCCGCTTGGTCGCGGTGGTCGGCTTCTTGGTTTTCTTCGGTGCGCTGCCAAACAAGGCGGCGCCTTGTTTGCGCTTGCGCGTGCCGCCTTGAGTAGCCAGCTCGACGGAAGGGCCCACGTCCGCCTTGCCGACGCCTCGCGCATGGCGCGGCTCGTCCTCGTCTTCGTCATCATCAGGCCAGGTCTCGATGCCGCCTACCTCTTCGGAGGCGCCCGCTTCGTTGCCGCAGCCTATGGCGTTGTCCTCCAGGGCAGCCGCCCCCAAGTCGGGGTCGTCCACATTGCTCACTGCCTGGTCCGGCAGGTAGTCTCCACCCAGCCCTACGACGGCGGCCATCGCCGGAGACATGAAGATCTGCGTTCACAAGACCGACTATTCAAGACGGCAAGACCAAAACCAAAACAAATACTAAAAAGGAAAGAGTTGAAGAACTTACAGGAGGCGGCGGGTTGTCCCGGGAGTATGGCCACATGCCGAACCACCAAGACCCTTCCGACAGCTTGAGGTCGGAGATCTCGTTCACCATGCGGGTGACTTCGGCAGTCGGCATGTCCCTCGTGCATATCCAGCTCGGGTCCCGGTGCCCGCTCATCCGACAGATCAGATGAGGCCGTCCTTGGAGCTGGAGAACCCGGCGCTCGACGAAGGCGACCAGCAGGTTGGACGCCTTGAGGCCTGCAGCATCCGTCAGCACCCGGAGCCGGTTGATGGCGGCGTTGGCGTCAGCTGACAAGGGCTTCGGCTTGTAGCCCTAGTTGGCCTGAGGTTCGGCCGGAGGGCCGGCTTCGTAGGGCGGCAAGTTGATGAAGTCGAGGGCGGGGTCGACATTCTCCACAGAAAAGTACGATTTTTGCCACAGTTTGACCGATTGTGACAGCTTGATGGCGGAAGGCATTCTTCATGGACGGATGGCGCACCACGAAGAAAGTGCCGCACTGGGCCGCCTTCTCCCTGGCGGAGGTGCCCAGCTTGGTGTAGAAGAATGCTCCCCACAGATTGATGGTGGGGAGGATGCCTAGGTAGCCCTCGCACATCGTGACGAAGGCGGACTGCAGCGTCACGGTGTTGGGCGTCAGATGATGCGGCTGGAGGTGGAAGAAGTTGAGGAAGGAACGGAAGAATCTGCTCACCAGCAGGCCGAAGCCATGGAGCAAGTGCGGGCGGAAGATAACCCGCTCGCCTCCCTGCGGCGCCGGTGATATCTCTTCCTCCGGCGGCACGCACACCTTGACGTAGCTCGCGTCGGGCAGCCGTCGTGTGGCACGAAGAAAGGCAAGGTGGTCGTTGATCACGACCGAGCCATCCCAGTCCCCTCCCTTCTCGCGCGTCATGGAGTCCGAGCTTTATGGGGATATGGCGCGGCCGCAGAGGCAAGGACCGCGGTAGAGCAAGAGGCTCAGCATGGAGCAGGCTGACGGTGACGAACTGTGTCAGTGCTTCGGCAGGGCGCAGAAGTGCGGCGGAAGCAAGAGGAAGAGGAGGTTGAAAATGGCAAAGGGGAGGAGGGCGCGCATGCTCCGCCGCTCCCACTCCACCCTACTTCTAGCCCCTGGGCTACTAAGCCGAGGGGGCGGGGCGTGGGATCGTGGGATTAACTGCGCCCACGGCCCCACGCCCCCATGATTATTGCATGAGTTACTGCGCGCAGTAACTCCGCGTGGAATCACAACGGTCTGCCTCGGCCACAACGGATCCGCCTGCGCGCCGAGGCCCGGTCGTGGCGGACCCAGCCTGCTATCGCGTCCCATCACGTGCGTGGGTTGGCAGGCTAGCCCGGATAGCTGGCGCCGCGTGGCGTGCTTGCAACGGGCGGCGGGCTAGAAGCTTAGAAGGCACGCCACCTGATTCCCGCCTTAAAAATTCAAAGTCACCCGACCAATCCGCCTGGTCATGGCCGACTCCTGGCGGGCAGCTTACCAGAAGACGGATGAGGCATTCAGCAAGAGCACTCGAAGAAGAAAACTGCTGAGGCACCAGCTTTGGGAACTACTGTCGAAGCAATGGGCCACGAGTAGCCTAACCCGAGTCCCTGAGAATTTCAAGATCGGGCTGGCTACGCCCCTCAAGCATCAGGGACGAAGCGCCGCCTTCTGGTGGCCGGCTGGCTCTAGCGGCCGGCTGCCAGAGGATGGCCCCAAGATGGGCCGGCTCCCAGTAGGCGGCCTCCAGAGAGGCCGGCTCCTGCCAGGCGGCCCGCGGCGCCCTCATTTGTGCCCCCATAAAGAAGACAAGACAGGATGTGGCTACAGTGTAGCCCATCACCCCCATATCCAGGGCAGGGTGCGGCCACAGTATCCTGTACCGGTCGAGATCTCTACACGGTGCGACACTCTTGCCATCCCGCCCTTGACGTTACCCCTGTCAGGTGGAACCATGTTCCCACGACGGCCTATCGGTACGGCCTAAAGGCGGCGGGCTCTACCAGGAAGCGAGAGCCCAGAGGGCGGCAGCACCTGACCAGTCGGACCCGAGGGAGGCTGGCCTCTAGCAGGCGGCCCACTCTTCCCTCAGAGTCCACGCGCCATTAACCGGACGAGACACCGTGTGGCTACAGTGATCTCCCAGCAAACGACGGGACTATACCACGGCCCCCCGACCAAGCATGCGTCATTAGCGTTACGGCTACAATAACAAGCAGCCGGCCAGGCCCGCAAGCGGCGGAGGCGGCTTGTCGGCTCCGTACCAGACCAGGCGGCAGGGCCCACTAGGCCGCGGGCCCCAACGGCCGGTGGAGGAGCCGGCGACAGGAGACACTGACAGCCTGGTCCTACACCCGGCCAAATTGTACCCCTGGGGGTAGGCCTATATAAACCCCCAGGGCACCCATGCAAAGGGTTCCCAACCTATTAGACCTAGGCACACACATAGAGAGAGGAGAGAGCTAGCCCTGCTTTCTTCTACCTCTAGCATACAGCTCAAGGAGCACCATTGTACTCGCTAGTGCCTTAGTGATCATGCGGAGACCCCGCAGAGAAAGACTAGGGGTGTTATCTCCTAGGAGAGCCCCGAACCTGGGTAAGATTCGCCGGCGTGCATGTCTTCGCCTCACCCCGTTTCCTGGCACCGGCGACGTCCAACTAGCCCCCATCATGATTAGCCATCCTTTGGCATATGTCGCACCAAACCCCTGACACGACCACAAGGTCGGTAGGCGCACCCAGGGGATAGGGCGCGCCCCCACCCTTGTGGGCCCCTCGTGACTCCACCGACCTATTTCTTCCGCCTATATATTCTCAAATATCCCAAAACCTACCAGGAGAGCCACGAAAACACTTTTCCACCGCCGCAACCTTCTATACCCATGAGGTCCCATCTAGGGGCCTTTTTCGGCATCTTACCGGAGGGGGATTCAATCACGGAAGGCTTCTACCTCAACACCATTGCCTCTCGGATGAAGCGTGAGTAGTTTGCCACAGACGTACGGGTCCATAGCTAGTAGCTAGATGGATTCTTCTCTCTCTTTGATTCTCAATACCATGTTCTCCTTGATGTTCTTAGAGATCTATTCGATGTAATACTCTTTTGTGGTGTGTTTGCCGAGATCCGATGAATTGTCGATTAATGATCAATTTATCTATGAATATTATTTGAATCTTCTCTGAAATCTTGTATCCATGATTTGATATCTTTGCAAGTCTCTTCGAACTATTGATTTGGGTTGGCCAACTAGATTGTTTTTTCTTGCAATGGGAGAAGTGCTTAGCTTTGGGGTTCAATGTTGCGGTGCTCGATCCTAGTGATAGAAGGGGAACCGACACATATTGTATTGTTGCCATCGAGGATAACAAGATGGCGTTTTCATCATATTACTTGAGTTTATCCCGCTACATCATGTCATCTTACTTAACGCGTTACTCTGTTCTTATGAACTGAATACTCTAGATGCAGGCAAGAGTAGGTCGATGTGTGGAGTAATAGTAGTAGATGTAGGCAAGATTCGGTCTATATATACGGACGTGATGCCTATATTCATGATCATTGCCTTAGATATCGTCATAACTTTGCGCTTTTCTATCAATTGCTCGGCAGTAAAGCCTCTAGTGAAGCCTATGGCCCTCAGGTCTGTTTTGCATCATATAAGTTTCTGATCTACAATTTTAGTTTCCTATTTACTTCCTTTGCAATCTTTTACTTTCTGTTCCATAAACCAAAAATACCAAAAATATTACTTTACCATTTATCCTTCACTATTAGATCTCACTTTGCAAATAACCGTGAAGGGATTGACAACCCCTTATCGTGTTGGGTGCAAGTTGGTGTTTGTTTGTGCAGGTATTCGGTGACTTGTACGTTGTCTCCTACTGGATTGATACCTTGGTTCTCAAAACTGAGGGAAATACTTACTCTACTTTGTTGCATCACCCTTTCCTCTTCAAGGGAAAAACCAACGCAAGCTCAAGAGGTAGCATATGGCCATCATCATCTTGTGCTTTTGATCTCCATCTTCAAAGCATCGTCATGATCTCCATTGTTACCGGCTCGACACTTTGATCTCCATCATTGCGTCGGGGTCGTCTCGCCAACTATTGCTTCTACAAATATTGCTAACGCATAGTGATAAAGTAAAGCAATTACATGGCGCTTGCATTTCATACAGTAAAGAGACAACCCTATGGCTCCTGCCGGTTGTCGATATTACAAAACATGATCATATCATACATCAACATATATCACATCATATCTTGACCATATCACATCACAACATGCCCTGCAAAAAGAAGTTAGGCGTCCTCTACTTTGTTGTTGCAAGTTTTATGTGCCTGCTATGGGCTTCTAGCAAGAACCGTTCTTACCTACACAAAAACCACAACGGTGATTCATCAAGTTTACTGTTTTAACCTTTTTCAAAGGACCGGCCATAGTCAAATTCGATTCAATTAAAGTAGGAGAAACAGACACCCGCCAACCACCTTTATGCAAAACTAGTTGCATGTCTGTCGGTGGAACCAGTCTCATGTGCGTGGACATGTAAGGTTGGTCCGGGCCGCTTCATCCCACAACCGCCGAATCAAAATAAGACGTTGGTGGTAAGAAGTATGACTATCATCACCCACAACTCTTTGTGTTCTACTCGTGCATATCATCTACGCATAGACCTGGCTCGGATGCCACTGTTGGGAAACGTTGCATGGAAAACAAAAAAATTCTACGCACACGCAAGATCAATCCATGGAGATGCATAGCAACAAGAGGGGAGAGTGTGTCTACGTACCCTCGTAGACCGTAAGCGGAAGCATGTGTTAACGCGGTTGATGTAGTCAAACTTCTTCGCGCTCCAACCGATCAAGTGCCGAATGTACGACACCTTCGCGTTCTGCACACATTCAGCTCGGTGACATCCTCCGCCTTCTTGATCCAGCAAGACGGCGAGGTAGTGCATGAGTTCCAACATCACGATGGCATGGTGACGATGATGGTGAAGTTACCTCCATAGGGCTTCGCCTAAGCACTACGCAAATATGACATGGGGTGTAAACGGTGGAGGGGTGCCGCACACGGCTAAGACAATGTTGTGTTGTGCTAGGTGCCCCCTCCCACATATATATAGGTGGGGGTGGAGGGAGCAGCCAAGAGGCGCCCCCAAGTAGGTCGAATTCTACTTGGGATCTTCCCCCAAGTGACGCCCCCCTTTCCTTCTTTGGAGTGCGGGAGGAAGGAAGGAGGAGGTGGCGCCCCCACCCCTTTCCTTTCTCTCTTGAGGAGGGAAATTAAGGAGGGGCCACCCCTCCCCTTTCCTTCCCCAAGGGCCAGCCAGCCAATGGAAGGGACGCACCAGCCCCCTTGTGGGCTGGTCCCCTTTGGCCCATAAGGCCCATACACTTGCTGGGGGTGCCCGGAACCCCTTTTGGCGACCCGATGAGTACGCCGTGCACTCTGAAACTATTCTGATGTCCGAATACCATCGTACTATATATCAATCTTTACCTCTCGACCATTTGGAGACTCCTCGTCACGTCTGTGATCTCACGCGGGACTCCAAACAACATTCGGTCACCAAATCATATAACTCATATAACACTATATCATGAACGAACGTTAAGTGTGCGGACCCTACAGGTTCGAGAACTATGTAGATATGACAGAGATACCTCTCCGGTCAATAACCAATAGCGAAAGCTGGGTGCCCATATTGGTTCCTACATATTGTACAAAGATCTTTGTCGGTCGAACCATTATGACAACATACGTAATTCCCTTTGTCCATCGGTATGTTACTTGCCCGATATTCGATCGTCGGTATCTTCATACCTAGTTCAATCTCGTTACAAGCAAGTCTCTTTACTTGTTCCGTAATACATCACCTCGTAACTAACTCATTAGTCATTTGCTTACAAGCTTATGATGTGTATTATCGAGAGGGCCCAGAGATACCCCTTCGATACTCGGAGTGACAAATCCTAATCTCGATCTATGCCAACTCAACAAACACCTTCGGAGATACCTATAGAGCATCTTTATGGTCACCTAGTTACATTGTGACGCTTGATAGCACACAAGGTATTCCTCCGGTATCCGGGAGTTGCATAATCTCATAGTCGGGGGAATATGTATTTGACATGAAGAAAGCGATAGCAATAAACTAAACGATCAATATGCTAAGCTAACAGATGGGTCCTGTCCATCACATCATTCTCCTAATGATGTGATCCCGTTATGAAATTGCAACATATGTCTATGGTTAGGAAACCTTAACCATCTTTGATCAACGAGCTAGTCTAGTAGAGGCTTACTAGGGACATTGTATTTATTTATGTATTAACACATGTATTTAAGTTTCCGATTAATACAATTCTAGCATGAATAATAAACCTTTATCATGAATAAGGAAATATAAAATAACAACTTTATTATTGCCTCTAGGGAATATTTCCTTCACTCTCCCTATATCCCTTCCAACAAACAATGGTACAACAAGCTGCTATACAAATGGTTTTTAACCCCTTTCTATGACGACATTTTAAACCGTCGCCTTCCCGATGTGGGCGATAGGGGGGTCCTTCCCACACGACCCAGCAACCATTGGGGATAGGCCCTCCGGTCACACAAGCTGGCCCAAATGAGCTCATGTGCGATTGGGCTAGCCATCACATACAATTATACATGCCCAATCATTTCTGTTCGTATGTACATCTCACACAGTGAATCCCAGAGAAACGTTTCCCTTCGTATGTATATCCCACATAGTGAATCCCAGACAAACGCTTCCGTTCGTCTGCACATCCCACACAGTGAATCTCGGATAAACGTTTCTGTTCGTTTGCACATCCTACACTGTGAATCCGAGACAAACGTTTCCGTTCGTATGTACATCCCACATAGTTTTATGTATAGCCCCATGTGTGATAGGTGTAATAGTCACACACACGCTCTGCCTCTGTTAATCGTTTTCTTTATTCAAATATATCACACACGATTTGAAAAAGAAAATTGTATGGCATTGGGCTATCCATCACACACGTTTTTACTACTAGAACCATTTGTAAAGTTCCATGACCCATTTAGCAGGTTTATTAGTTTACAATTAATAATTCCAGTATTATGAAAAATCATATTTCATATAGAACAGTTGTTTGCCAATTTCATATCAGGCACATAAATATATTTTAACATGACAGTACGATAGCTACATGACAACATCACAATAGAGCATATAACTAGCTCACCTTCACAAGCAGAATATTATTCATTTGCGTAATCGACTGATGCATGATCAGCCAAGTTCGTCTTCTCCACCTCTTCTTTCAATTCAGTAAGAACCTGTTTTGCACTAACCAACTAGGAAAATGCCCCCTCCTTCGCCAACACCATCTTAGCAAAGTCTAATTTAAAAATCTGAGCTCATTCTCCATCTTCCTCTTTTTTCCCCGCATCTTGAAATATTCTCCAGCGTTGACAATACTTTCTCTAAGACTATCTCTGTTCTCTTCCTCATACATGCTCCGAAGCTTTGCTAGGCACATCTTCAAAGACCATGGCCACTCTTGATCAACCCATTCCATGTAAGAACACTTCCATTCATACTTTAATATTTAAAATTAAATCAGTAACAATTGTAGGTAAAATAGGTTTCTAGCAACATAGAAAATCACCACATACATATTTTGAAAAACTGAAGAAACATGTTAATTATGACATATCTTCTCAAAAAGATCAATGTGCAAATGAATTAATTGCTACTAAGACAACAACCAAATTGAGAAAACATCACAAGCTATAATTAACTGCAACAATGGTACAAGTTCTTAGTCATGTACTATAAATAGCAAATTGAACATTTTATGAGGAAGCAACTAACAGGTGTGTACATGCACAAAATTTAGTAACATATAACTAATAGCACTCAGGCCGTCCACTATGTATGCCAAAACCGGTGTCAAGACAACTGTTGCTACATTTGGCACCGGTGCCCTGTATAGCCGAGCTGATACCAGAGGACAAATTCAGGGATCCAGACACATGAGCACCTAGTTGCTTCGATGCCCAGTTCCTTCGTGCCATAAAGTTTTAGTATTTTACTACTTGGCTGTTCAGATGTGTGGACCAAAATTGACTGCACAAATTGCTAAAGCAGTGCCAAATAATTTTTTATTGGCACCACTGATGAGATGGCAACATTTTTAGATACTAGGTAGAAATTGTGACACTGTCTTAATCACATTCATTTTCAGTGAGAGTGTCTGAATCACATCTAACAAATGATTTGTAACAAGGAAAGTGGGGCTAACCTTCTCTGCACATGCTAGAAACTTCCTCCCACTTCCACAGATTCAAATGCAATTAGCTTCACGCATGGAGATTGATGGTGACAATGAGCAGACAGATCTTCAGCCACCCCACTCCATTCGTTGCAAGTGATGGTCCTAGGGAGCTACAAGTGGAAGAAATGACTCAAATAGGACGCCAGGTTAAAATCCTTCATTACAAATCATAACCTGAGAGAGAGGAGAGAGGCATACTCGGGTGGTGAAAGAGTCTTCGGAGGAGGAGGAACCGCTGGAGAGGTCATTGAAGAAGACCATGGCGACTGCGGCGGTCGGGTGCGAGACGACGAGAGCGAGGAAGCAAACGAGGAGCGTTTATAGCCTGGGAAGCAAGAAAGGAGGTAACCGGGGAAATGTGACTTGTGGTCATGGAGAAAAGGGGGTGGGAGGAGGGAAGTGTTAGACATTTCGACTGCACGCCAAAATTTTCGAAAGGTGGAGGGAAACTTTGCCCACGGTACCGCTGGAGACCATTCACTTTGAACGAATGTGTGCATCGCAAATGGTTCTTCTACTTTACGCGCATGTGATGAGTTTGATCATTCAAATTTTGGTTGAAATTTCCCTCGGTACTGTGCTCATCCATGTCATTGCATAATTTAACATCGATTCCTAATTTTGGTACACAAAAGAGCCTACAGCACATAGACCACACTCACTGAATCGAGCAATTTTATTAATTAAACAGAGCCAGTTGACCTAAACATTGCTTTAACAAAAGACCATCGTTGTAAACAAAGGCTAAGTATGCATGTAACATCCCAAATTTTCAATCTGGAATGTTATACATAGGTCATTCATGCATATCATATTTTATTGCATTTTGTTTTGCGATCCTCGAAATCCTAAGCAACTCAAGGACCCTCGGGGAGAGTTGGGGATTTTCCTAGTTCTCATATTTTGTTTTGTGATAGGTCGTTTGTCATGCACTCAGCTATGCCGCTGGAGTTGATGGACTCACTTTATCTTCCAAGCCTTCCGTTGTTATCGTATTAGATGGCCTTAAGCCATATTTATTGTAATAAGTTCTCTCTTGAGACATTCGATGTAATAAGTGTGTGTTTGCCACTCTGTTATAAATCATTCGAGTATTGTGTGTGTCAGCATTACCGATCCAGGGATGACACTGAAGCACAGAGACTTGACCGTTTGAGGTCGGGTCGCTACAAGATGGTATCAGAGCACACACTGAATGTAGGGCACGACCACTAAGAAAAGCCATAGGCCACTCTTCTCTACTTATTTCTGACTCCTCTCCATTTTCTACTCTTTAGGATGGCGGACTCGAGGAACAAGTTTCCACAACCGGATGAAGACACACCTTTTGGACGACACTTGAAGGAAGTCACTAAGTACCTGAACATTGGAATACCAAGCTTCACCGGGACCTATACCGCCACTTTACCAAAAGAGGAGCGCTGGATGATTCGAGTTCAAGTTCTAGGAAGGGCTTTCACGCCAGTCACTAAACCCATAGAGTTTTCCTTTGATGCACCAACTTGGAGTCTAGGCAAGAGTATGGCAGCCCACATTGCTATGGGACGCATCGGCAAAGTTTACCACAAGGAGCTTAAGGACACTATCTACCAGATATGTGGGCACCGAGATGAGCAATGGGAGATGATCAACACCAGGAAGGATAGGTCCATTGCAGCATTCATCCAGGAATTAAACCATCACATTCGTCGCCAGGAGAACCAGATGTGCGCAAGCATGATAGATTTGAAGAAGATGATGATCAGGATCATGGAGCTAGAAGAGGAGCTTAAGTCTGCAGACAATGGATATGAGGAGGAAATGATGATACTTGTGGAGAGGAATGACGACATGACCAGGAAGCTAGGAGTTTTTATGGGAGACCCTGTGCCAGGAGGAGAAGACAACGAACCCAAGGAGATTCGTTCTGAAGATTACATCATCATCGACGACACCGACTCCGACCCAGATAGTAGTGATGATGACTATGAATACGAAGCTGGAGCGGATATCATGGAGTCTTCCACCGATCAAAATTTCTAGTAGACCACCATACTATTAGTAGTACCCCCCATGTAAATATTAGTAGTCCGAGCACTATAACGATAGTTAGACCGATTGTATGCCCTTGCTTGATTGATTGAGTGATATGATATGATTGTGTTTGTCTCATGTGCATATGGGTACTGTTTTCTCATTAGACCTCATTCTATTCTAATCTCTTCCCTCTAAACCCATCAGATGCCTCCAAGATGTGACCCCGGTTTTGCTTTCTCGCCGGAGCTCACTCAGTTGATCCAGCAGCAGAATGCCTTGATGCAGTTGTTAGTTCAGAACCAAGGTGACAACAACAACAACAACAACAACCCATCGCCACCACCACCAGTTGACTACTTAGCCCGTTTTCTGAGGCTGCAGCCGCCAGTGTTTTCCAGTAGCACCGAGCCAATAGTTGCTGATGATTGGCTGGGCAGGATTGGAAGAGGGTTGACCACCGCAGGTTGCACAGATGCTGAGAAGGTGTGTTTTGCCGCTCACCAATTGGATGGACCCGCAGCCGCATGGTGGGAGAATTACACAGCCACTTTTCCTATAGCCAATGTCACCTGGAGCAGTTTCAGCAAGCATTCCGCGCTATGCGCATGAAGAAGCGTGAGTTCCGCAACTTACGCCAAGGGAACCGTATTGTAGGCCAGTACGTGGAGGAGTTTAGTAAGTTATCCCGCTATGCTCTAGATGATGTGGCCACAGATGCCGCGAAGCAGGAGAATTTTATGGAAGGGCTGAATGATGAGATGAGTATGCAGTTAATGGTGGCAACATTTAACAACTACCAGGAGTTGGTAGATAAATCTCTCATGATCGAAGGGAAGCAGCAGTAGATAGAGAGCTGCAAGAGGAAATATGGACAAGGGAAGTACAATTCAGGAGCTCAGCAGAAGCCTCGCTTTACCCCGAACTCGGGAGGGCTTACCCATCACCATGGAGGCCACACTCACAATGGAGGAAGTTCTCATAATCATAATGGCCCAAAGAATGGGAATGGGAATGGAGCAAGCAGCAATCAGAACCGTTCCAATCCAGCCACACCCCCCAAGAGGGACCTAAGCCACGTTACTTGTTTCAAGTGCAGGAAGACTGGACACTATGCCACTGAGTGCCCTTAAGCGAAGAACAGAAATGGTAATGGGAGCTCTGGGAAGAAGCCCAATCCATTTAACAAAGGACATGTGAACCACATGAACGTGGAGGAGCTTGAAGAGCAATCAAATGCAGTTATCGGTAAGTTTTTAGTTAAGTCGTTTACTGCAATCGTTCTTTTTGATACTGGTGCATCGCATTCATATATATCAAGGGGATTTGTGGATAAGTATAAGTTGACCACTAAAGTTCTTAAGACACCTATGCTAGTAACCTCACTCGGAGCCGAGTATATGGCAATCTGTGGATGTTTTCAAATGCCATTATCCATAGGGAGTCATGTTTTCCCCTCTGACTTGATAATTTTGGAGTCATAAGGATTGGATGTGGTACTAGGATTGGATTGGCTGTCGATGTATGGAGGAAACATCAATTGCGCCAGTATGTCAATTCTGCTTACTACCCTGGAGGTAAAAAGGATCAAGTATGTATCCAGGCATGCGCCAAGGAGAACCCAAGTACATTCTCTCACTGGAGTTGTTCAGGAGGAAGTGCCTGTTGTGAAGGATTACCCAGATGTATTTCTAGAGGAGTTACCAGGCATGCCGCCAAATCGAGACATCGAGTTTTTGATAGAGTTGTTGCCAGGAACCGGGCCTATATCAAAGAGACCATACCGGATGCCCGCAAATGATCTGGAGGAGATCAAGAAACATATTAAGGAGTTATTGGAGAAAGGTTACATCCGACGGAGTTCATCACCATGGGGAGCCCTAGTGCTATTGGTTGAGAAGAAGGATAAGTCTTTGAGAATGGTTGTTGATTATCAGGCATTGAATGAAGTGACAATGAAGAACAAGTACCCACTTCCGATGATCAATGATCTGTTTGACCAGCTACAAGGAGCTAAAGTGTTTTCGAAGATCGACCTGCGATCAAGTTACCACCAGCTGAAGATTCGAGAAAAGGATATACCTAAGACAACTCTTACCACAAGGTATGGGCTTTATGAGTATACGGTTATGTCATTTGGATTGACTAACTCCCCTGCCTATTTCATGAGTATGATGAATAAGGTGTTCATGGAGTTCTTGGATAAGTTTGTCATGGTGTTCATTGATGATATTTTAGTATACTCAAAGGATGAAGAGCAACATAAGGAGCATTTGCGTTTAGTTCTCGAGAAACTCAGGGAACATCAGTTGTATGCCAAATTCAGCAAATGTGTGTTTTGGTTGAAGGAAGTTGGATTTCTTGGACATGTTATATCAAGATAAGGTATAGCAGTAGACCCCACCAAAGTTCAGTCGGTCACTGAGTGGTTGGCACCCACCACAGTTGGAGAGATCCGTAGTTTTCTTGGACTCGTAGGATACTATCGGAGATTCATTGAAAGTTTCTCTAAGATTGCGAAGCCTATGACAATGTTGTTGAAGAAGGGCACCAAGTTCCATTGGACTGAGGAATGTGAAGCAAGTTTCCAGGAGTTAAAGAAACGTTAGACTACAGCCCCAGTGCTGATTCTGCCAGATATATGCAAGGATTTCCAGGTGTATTGCGACGCCTCTCGCTTAGGACTTGGAGGAGTACTTATGCAAGACAGAAGAGTTGTTTCATATGCCTCATGACAACTTCGACCGCATGAGTTGAATTATGCCACACATGACTTGGAGTTGGCAGCCGTAGTGCATGCACTCAAGACCTGGAGACATTTTCTTATTGGGAACCATTGTGATGTGTACACGGATCATAAGAGTTTGAAGTACATTTTCACACAGAAGGAGTTGAATCTCAGGAAAAGGAGATGGTTGGAGCTTATAAAGGATTATGATATGAGGTTGCACTATCATCCGGGAAAGGCCAATGTCGTACAGACGCTTTGAGCCAAAAGAGTTATGCCAATACCATAGTAACAAGAGGTTTGCCAAGGGAGTTAGCAGAAGATTTCAGGGAGCTACGTCTAGAGATTGTTCCTAGAGGTTTTGTTACAACCATGGAAGTTCAGTCGACATTGTTGGGAAGGATTTGAGAAACCTAGAAGGATGACAAAGAAATTGCTGAGATAAAGGAGAAGATGAGTGAAGGCAAAGCCAAAGGTTTTCATGAGGATGAGCACGACACCTTGTGCTTTGAGGACAGTGTATTTGTGCCCAATAATGCCAAGATCAGGAAGTTGATATTACAGGAAGCTCATGACTCACCATACTCGATACATCTCGGAAACACCAAGATGTATTTGGATTTGAAGGAGCGTTTCTGGTGGACTGGAATGAAGAAGGATATTGCCGAGTATGTAGCCGTATGTGATGTATGTCAAAGAGTGAAGGCAGAACATCAGAAGCCAGCAGGATTACTGTAGCCTATGCCGATACCCGAATGGAAGTGGGATAAGCTTCGCATGGACTTTATCACCGGATTCCTAGGACCCGATCGGGATATGATTCTATCTAGGCAGTAGTGGACCGCTTGACCAAAGTAGCTCACTTTATCCCAGTGAAAACCACATATACAAGTGCGAAGTTGGCCAAGATATATATGACCAGGATCGTATGTCTGCATGGAGTTCTGAGGACCATCGTATCAGACAGAGGAACACAGTTTATTTCAATGTTTTGGCACCAACTGCACCAGACTTTGGGAATCAGGCTGGAGTTTAGTATAGCTTTTCACCCGCAGACAGATGGACAGACTAAGAGAGTCAATCAGATTCTGGAGGACATGTTGAGAGCTTGTGCGCTAGACTATGGGTCTAGTTGGGATGATAATTTACCCTACGTCGAGTTCTCGTACAACAACAGCTACCAGGACAGTTTGAAGATGGCACCGTTTGAAGCACTGTACGGAAAAAGATGCCGAACACCGTTGATGTGGGATGAAGTTGGAGACTGCCAGTTGTTTGGACCGGATTTGCTTAAGGAGTCCGAGGAGAAGGTTAAGCTGATTTGAGATAGACTAAAGGTAGCTCAGTCCAGACAGAAGAGTTATGCAGACTCGAAATGCAAGGAGGTAGTCTATGCAATCGGAGACAGAGCATATCTGCGAGTGTCACCTCTGTGAGGAGTTAAGAGTTTTGGAGTTAAGGGAAAGTTAGCCCCGAGATTTGTAGGACCGTACCATGTTTTGGAACGCATGGGAGAGGTTGCCTACAAGTTGGAGTTACCTGAAGGACTGTCAGGAGTTCATGATGTGTTCCACGTTTCCCAGTTGAAGAAGTGCCATGCTGAGATGGCCGATATTCCTCTAAGAGATACAGTGCCCCTGGAAGCAATTCAGTTAGACAGTGATTTGACATATGAGGAGAAACCAGTCAGGATTCTAGAATTTGCCAGTCGAGTTACCCGCAGCAAGGTTATCAAGTTTTGCAAATTTCAGTGGAGCCATCATACCGAGGACGAAGCCAGTTGGGAAAGCGAGGATGATCTACGCGAAGACCACCCACACCTATTTTCTAGCAACACGAATCTCGAGGGTGAGATTCATCTTAAGGGGGGGTAGGTTTGTAACATCCCAAATTTTCAATTTGGAATGTTATACATAGGTCATTCATGCATATCATATTTTATTGCATTTCGTTTTGCGATCCTCAAAATCCTAAGCAACTCAAGGACCCTCGGAGAGAGTTGGGGATTTTGCTAGTTCTCATATTTGAACTTTTCTTAAATATTGAAACAAGGATCACTTTGGTTTTAATTATTTTCTCCCCGAAAATATTTCATATGAAAATTATATGAGAGGAGATAATATGACTTCTCCAAAATAAATGAAATGTTGGAGGAAAAATATTAAAATCAATTTGTATTTTTATTTGGGGTTTTATCGCTATTTTATTTGGATTAGGAAAAATATGCGTTTTTCAAAATTTCATTAGAGGCCCAAATAAATGTTCACTCTGTCCCCTATATTTTTAGAGGACAGGGAAAATTTATTTCAGTATTTTTGGAGTCTATTTAATATTTCTGTTCTTCATTTTTCTGCGCGTCGGAATATATTTTTAGAAAGTGTGAACCGACTTATCAGGCCGTGTCCTCCAAGGACACTTAGCCCGGGGCTTTATAAGCTGCGCCCCCGAGGCCCGAGGCCCAAGTCGCCCCAGCCCCGAAACCCTAGCGCCGCCCGCCCGCCACCAACCCCGCTCGCCGCCGTCCCGCCTTGCCACCCCGCACCGTCATCCTGCCGCTGCCTCGCCGTCCGCCGCTGGAGGTAGCCTCTGCCGCCGCCGTTTTCGCGAGAAAACCTTTCGGTTTTCTTTCGAAACCCTAGATCTCGTTTTTTTCTATTAGATCGATTTTTCCATCGATTTATCTATTTTGCGGATGTTCGTCCGTAGGTTCGTTTTAACGAACGCCATTCATCCATTAGTCACAGACAGCGAACGTTCGTTCATTAGCCTGTTCATCAGTTTTTCTTTTTCCAGGGTTTTCCGCGATTATATTCGATCAAGATTTCTGCCCTGATATTAGTTTTAGTTTATCTTTTCGCTCGTTTATCGGAATTAGGCGATTCAAGCGCTTGGATCTTCGTCTTAAAGCCCTCTTTCTATTTAACCAACTTGAACAAGATTTTGGTACTGTAAAATTTGATTTTACTCCAGATTAGTAATCGGATCTTGTTTCTTTCGCAGTTTGAGTTTCGTTGCTCCGTTTGATTTGATTCTTTTTGCAAACCGGAGTTCTTCAGTTGAACTTTCTGGTTAGATCTTCTTATTTGAGTTTTACCCGTGCATCCTTTGCTTGATTGCCTATGTATGCCATTGTTTGTTTGTGATAGAACACCCGGAGTGCGAAGCGTGCTACTACGAGTCATTGGGATCGTCAGCAAGGTAAGTAACACTTTGATCATACCCCTTTAACACCCAGTTTTTATGCATTACTTTCAATCTTCACACATTGCATGAGTAGGATCTACTAACATGTGGGTCTGGGAAGTAGATGATGAGGTAGAACCTATTGCCTATTTTATTATTAAACCCTTAGGAGTTACTTCTACGTTATGCTTACATTGCCATGTTATGCTCGTAGACGTGGATTGGGTTTGAGTGTATCCATTATAGTTGTGAGTTGTTAATTATTGGTTCAACTTAAGGTGGCAACTTTAATACACATCTGGGTGGATTGCTTATGGGCACCTGGAGAATCCAGTGTTGTCCTAGGATATCCCGGAGTACCCGTGTGATCATCGTACGGTCTACCACCCAGGCTAAAAGGGATCACAAGACTATTCATGCTAGAAACTTCCGTGTGCGGCCACAAGCCATTATGGGCTCTGGCATAGTTGAGTAAGTTGCATGAGCTCTTGAAGAGGTGGACTAGCAGATGTAGGGGATTGTAGGTGTACCGGTCCGCCCGGAGTAGAGAGCAAATGCTTCTGAAAGATTGTGTCTCGGTCATCCGTTTCTCAAACACCCTGTAGTGCGAGAAATCCAACGGAGGAGATCGAGTCTTGTGGGGAAAAGTGCGCAAACCTCTGTAGAGTGTATAAACTAATCATGGTTAGCCATTGTAACATCCCAAATTTTCAATGTGGAATGTTATACATAGATCATTCCTGCATATCATATTTTATTGCATTTTCATTTCGCGATCCTCGAAATCCTAAGCAACTCAAGGACCCTCGGAGAGAGTTTGGGATTTCCCGATTTTCATATTTGATTTTTATCAAATATTGAAACGAGGATTTTGGTTTTAATTATTTTTCTCTCTGAAAATATTTCATATTAAAATATATGAGAGGAGATAATATGACTTCTCCAAAGTAATTGAAATATTGGAGGAAAAATATTAAAATCAAATATTTGATTTTATTTGGATTTTATTGCAATTTTATTTGCATTTGAAAAATTGCACGTTTTCAAAATTGCTTTTTAGGTCCAAGAAAATGTTCATCTCGTTCTAAATAGTTTATTTAGATGGTGAAAATTTGTTTTGGCATTTTTAGATATTTATTTTATTTTCTAGGATTTATTTTCTATTCGGCGAAATAATTAAAAAAAGAACTTCGAGCGCCCGACTGGGCCCAGGCCCAGCCGAGCCGGCCCGTCTTCCCCGCGCTGCCGTCTCCCCCCAGGAGGCCGCGCGCCGCCGCCGCCGACTCGGACCAGAGTCCGAGCCGGACTCCTCCTCCCCGCCGCCTTGCCCCCTCCCCCAATCCGCCCCTCCCCCTCCTTAAATACCGCCACCCCCCCTTCCACCACCACCAAACCCCGCCGCCCCGCAGCCCCGAGCCGAGCCGCGCCGCCGCCTCCCGTGCCTCGCCGCCGCCGCCTCTTGCAGCACCGCCCCGCCGCCGCAGCCCCGCCTCGCCGGAGAGGAAACGCGTCGTTCATCGCCGCCTGTTTTTTTTAAAGAAAACCGATTCGTTTTTTTAAGAAAAACCCTAGTTTGTTTTTTTAGATCGGTTCACCGGTTTTTCCCGGTTCTTCTATTTAGCGGACATTCGTCCGTACGTTCATTTTAACGATCGGTTTTCGCTCGATAGTTACAGACAACGAACATTCGTTCGTTAGCCTGTTCGTCAGTTTTCTTTTTATCGGATTTTTCCCCGATTATTTTCAATCGTGATTTCTGATCCGATTTTTGTTTCAATTTATCTTTTCGCTCGTTTATCGGAATCAGGCGATTCAAGTGCCTAGATCTTCGTCTCGAGACCCTCTTTCTGTTTAATCAACTTAAACAAGATTTTGCTACTGTAAAATTTGACCTTAGTTCAGATTAGTAAACAAATCTTGTTTCTTTCGCCGTTTGAGTTTCGTTGCTCCCTTCGATTTGATTCTTTTTGCAAACTGGAGTTCTTAAGTTGAAATTTCTGGTCAAACTTTCTTATTTGAGTTTTGCCAGTGCATATTTGCTTGATTGCTTTTGTATGCTATTGTTTGTTTGCGATAGAATTCCCGGAGTGCGAAGCGTGCTACATCGAATCCCTAGGTTTCGTGGAGTCAGCAAGGCAAGTAACACATTGATCATACTCTATCCATACCCGGTTTTTATGCATTAGTTTCAATCCTCGAACATTGCATGATTAGATGTCATTAACATGTGGGTTGGGAAGTAGATGATGAGGTAGAACCTATTGCCCTGTTATACTCAAACCCTTGGGAGTTACTTCCACGTATTGCTTATATTGCTATGCTATGCTCGTAGACGTGGATTGGGTGAGTGAAATCCATGACAGATGTGAGATTGTTAATTAATGGTTCAACTTAAGGTGGCAACTTGAATACACATCTGGGTGGATTGAGGCACCTGGAGAACTCAGTGTTGCCTGTATTTTTGGAAATCCCGGGGTTCCGTGTGATCTTCCTATGGACCGCCACCCAGGCTCAAAGGGAACTGAGATGATTCATGCTAGAAACTTCCGTGTGCAGCCACAACCTATTATGGCCTCTAGCATAGTTGAGTAAGTTACGTGAAGCTCTCGAAGAGGTAGGTCAGCAGGTAGTGGGTTGTAGGTTTCGTATGGTCTGCCCGGAGTAGAGATTTAATATTTCTAAAAGACTGTGTCTCGGTCATCCGTTTCTCAAACACCATGTAGTGCGAGAAATTCAACGGAGGTCGTCGAGTCTTGTGGGGAAAAGTGCGCAAACCTCTATAGAGTGTATAAACTAATCATGGTTAGCCATGTCCCTGGTTATGGACAATTTTGAGTATCTAGTACTTGGAGTATCTTAAGTATCTCATCACATTACCTAATTAATATTGCTGGGATGTTAATTACTTTAATTGGGATTGAGTTGGAGGAACCTTCTCAATGATGTTTCAACTACCATGATAGTTAAATTAAAATCTATTCCTTTGTTGTAGGGAAAAATTGGCTTTTCGCAAAAACTATAACCATAGAGATTTCCACCAGCCAAATATGCATGTAGTGATAGCATTATTCTGTTCTTGCTCTACTGTGTTATATTGCCAGCATATTCCATGTGTTGACCCGTTTTCGGGCTGCAACGTATTATGTTGCAGACTTTTCAGACGAGGAGTAAGGTTCGTTAGGTCGTTGCCATGCAGCTCAGTTATGTCGTTGGAGTTGAAGGACTCACTTTATCTTCCAAGCCTTCTGCTATTATCTTATTAGATGGACTTAAGCCATATTTATTGTAATAAGTTCTCTTTTGAGACATTTGATGTAATAAGTGTGTGATTGCTACTCTGTTATAAATCCTTCGAATAATGTGTGTGTCAGCATTGCCGATCCATGGATGAGATGGAAGCATAGAGACTTGACCGTTTGAGGTCGGGTCGCGATAAGATGGTATGAAAGCACACGCCGAGTGTAGGACACGGCCACTAAGCTAAAGCCCTAGATCACTATTCTCTTCTCATTTCTGACTTCTCTCCATTTTCCACTCTTTAGGATGGCGGACGCAAGGAACAAGTTTGCATAACCGGATGAAGACGCACCTTTTGGACGACACTTGAAGGAAGTCACAAGGTACCTGAACATAGGAATACCAAGCTTCACCGAGACTTACAACGCCACTTTACCAGAAGAGGAGCGATGGATGATTCAAGTTCAAGTTCCAGGAAGGACATTGACGCTAGTCACTAAGCCCATAGAGTTTTCCTTTGATGCACCAACCTGGAGTCTAGGAAAGAGTATGGCAGCTCACATCACCATGGGACGCATTGGAGAAGTTCACCAAAAGGAGCTTAAGGATACTATCTACAGATTTGTGGGCGCCGAGATGAGCAATGGGAGATGATCAGCACCAGGAAAGATAGATCAATTGCAGCTTTCATCCAGGAGTTAAACCAGCACATTCAACGCCAGGAGAATTAGATGTGCGCAGGCATGATAGATCTGAAGAAGGCGAAGAGAAGGATCATCGAGCTGGAAGAAGAACATAAGTATACACGTGATGGATACGAGGAGGAAATTGCGACACTATTGGAGAAGAATGACGACCTGATTAAGAAGATCGGAGTATTCATGGGAGATCCAGCACTGGGAAGAGAAGACGACGATTCCACTTGCCCGGAGAACTAGATCATCATCGACGACACCGACTCCAACCCCAGTGATGATGACTTTGAAGACGAAGCTAGAGCAGACATCATGGAGTCTTCCACCGATCAAAATTTCTAGATGACCACCAAATAATTAGTAGTATTTCCCCATGTATTTAGTAGTAGTTGAGCACTTTTGTGATAGTTCTAGACCGTTGTATGCCCTTGCTTGATTGATTGAGTGAAATGTTTGTGTTGTCTCATGTGCATATGGGTAGTGTTTCTCTAATTAGACCTCATTCTATTCTAATCTCTTCCCTCTAAAACCCATCAGATGCCTCCGAGACGTGACCCCGGATTTACCTTCCCACCGGAGCTGACTCAGTTGATCCAGCAGCAGAATACCCTGATGCAGTTGTTAGTCCAGAACCAAGGCAACAACCACAACAATAACAACCCACCTCCAGTAGATATCTTAGCCCGTTTTCTGAGGTTGCAACCGTCGGTGTTTTCCAGTAGCACCAAGCCCATAGTAGCACAAGATTGGCTCCGCAGGATTAAAAGGGAGTTTACCACTGCAGGATGTACCGATGCTGAGAAGGTGCGTTTTGCCGCACATCAGTTGGATGGAACAGCAGCTTTTCATATAACCCATGTCTCAGCTGGAGCTATGAGTATGAAGAAGCGTGAGTTTCGTAACTTACGCCAGGAGAACCGTACTGTAGCTTAGTACGTGGATGAGTTTAGCAAGTTATCTTGCTATGCCCCTGATGATGTGGCCACAGATGCCTCGAAGCAGGAGAAGTTTATGGAAGGGCTGAATGATGAGATGAGCATGCAGTTGATAGTAGCAACCTTCAACAACTACCAGGAGTGGGTATATAAGGCTCTTAAGATTGAAGGGAAGCAGCAACAGATTGAGAGCCGTAAGGGGAAGTATGGACAAGGGAGGTATAACTCAGGAGCTCAGCAGAAGCCTCGCCTAACCCCGAACTCGGGAGGACTTGTTCATAACCATGGAGGTCATAACCTGTAACGCCCTCAATGCGGCTATATCTCCCACGTATCGAAGCACGACTTAGAGGCATAACCGCATTGAGAGCAATGTCGCAAATGAGGTAATCTTCGCAAACAACCCATGTAATACAATAGGGGAAAAGATACATAGTTGGCTTACAATCGCCACTTCACACAATACATGAATAAAGAATTACAACATCCAAATACAATCAAGGTCCGACTACGGAACCAAAATAAAAGAAGGACCCCAAATGCGACAAGGTCCCCGGTCGACCCCAACTGGGCTCCACTACTGATCAACTAGAATGAAATGACACAAAGGACAAGATCTTCATCGAGCTCCTCCTGAGCTTGGTTGCGTCACCAGGAATGGCATCATCGGCACCTGCAAGCTGGTTTTGGAAGTATCTATGAGCCACGGGGACTCAGCAATCTCACACCCTTGCGATCAAGACTATTTAAGCTTATGGGTAAGGTAAAGGTATGAGGTGGAGCAGCAGCAAGCGACTAGCATATATGGTGGCTAACATACGCAAATAAGAGCGAGAAGAGAAGGTAAAGCACGGTCGTGAAAGTATGATCAAGAAGTGATCCTAAAAAAACCTACGTCAAGCATAACGCCAACACCGTGTTCACTTCCCGGACTCCGCCGGAAAGAGACCATCACGGTTACACACGCGGTTGATGCATTTTAGTTAAGGTCAAACTTCAGGTTTTCTAAAACCGAACGTTAACAAATTCCCATCTGCCCATAACTGCGGGCACGGCTTTCGAAAGTTCAAATCCCTGCAGGGGTGTCCTAACTTAGCCCATGACAAGCTCTCACGGTCAACGAAGGAATAGACCTCCTCCCGAGACATTCCGATCAGACTCGGTATCTCGGTTCTACAAGACATCCTCGACAATGGTAAAACAAGTCCAGCAAGACCGCCCGATGCGCCGACATCCTAATAGGTGCTGTACATATCTCGTTCTCAGGGCAACACCGGATGAACACTATGTACAGCTAAGACCAGCCCTCAAGTTTCCCCGAGGTGGCGTCGCAAGTGGCTCTAGTTTGGACCAACACTTAGACAAGCACTGGACCGGGGGGGTTAAAATAAAGATGACCCTCGGGATGTGCGACTCCCAAGGGAAAAGGCTAGGTGGCGAATGGTAAAACCAAGGTTGGGCCTTGCTGGAGGAGTTTTATTCAAAGCGAACTGTCAAGGGGTTCCCATTATCACCCAACCGCGTGAGGAACGCAAAATCCGGGAAAATAACACCGATATGACGGAAACTAAGGCGGCAAGAGTGGAACAAAACACCAGGCATAAGGCCGAGCCTTCCACCCTTTACCAAGTATATAGATGCATTAATTAAATAAGATATATTGTGATATCCCAACAATTAAACATGTTCGAACAAGGAACAACATCTCCATGTTCCAACAAGGAACAAAACTTCAAACTTCACCTGCAACTACCAACGCTATAAGAGGGGCTGAGCAAAGCGGTAACAAAGCCAAACAACGGTTTGCTAGGACAAGGTGGGTTAGAGGCTTGGTTCAACAATATGGGTGGCATGATAAGCAAGTGGTAGGTATCGCAGCATAGGCATAGCAAGAGAGCGAGCAACTAAGGAAGCAAAGATAGAAGTGATTTCGAGGGTATTATCATCTTGCCTGAAATCTCGCAATGAAGAAGAACGAGTCCATGAAGAAGACAAACGGAACGTAGACGAACGGATCCTCACAACACGACGTTACTGGAACCAACCCGAAGAAGCAAACACCGGAAAGAAGCACACAACATAGTAAGCAACCAACACATGAACATGGTATGATATGCGGGATGCGGTATGCGATGCATATGCATGATTTGACAAGGAATGATAGGATCTTGCCTCAACTTGGGAATCCAATTGTGCCACTGGAAAGATGAGATGAAATCGCTTCAAAACGATATAAAGATCACCGGAAACGGAGCTACGGTTTGGAAATGCCAAGCGATTCCAATATGACACCGGTCTGAGATTTACAGCAAGTAGCCATCTAAATGCAACAAGATGAACATGCTACAGCACTCAAACATGACAACAAAATACATGGCAGGGTTCCATTCAAGATGCTTAACAAAAGTCTAGCACTGATCTATGGCCAATTCATACATTAACAAGTTCAAACAAGCATGGCAAAAATGCATATGGTAAACAGATTTCAGACTTAGTGAAATTAACACAAGCCTGGAATTTCAGATCAGATAGCACTCTTTGGAGCATGAAAACTATATGCTACAGGACCTGAAGATGGCAAAGTAAAGCATGGCATGGAGCTACTCAAAGATATTAACAAAAGTCCCTTAGTGACCTTGAGCCAATAGGGATCAGAAAATACAATTGCAAGCATGTGAACATGTCAAAAACATAATCAGTTCTCAGACTTAGTGAAAAGTGGAGCATGCTGAAACAGATATCAAGTAGGCATGTTTACGAGCTCGATGCACTCACTACGGAGCAAGTCATGACAAGCTAAGCATACACCCATCAAGAATACACAAAATGCAAGCTAGACATGGCAAGAACAATAGCATAGCATGCACGGATCAACTACAACATCATCGGCAAAATCGCTAACAAGTAGACAATCTGCCCAGATTCACGAAATGACAAAACTAGAGCTCGATTGACTCAAGCTAGGGTGCTCCATAAATGCAAATAAAGACATGGATTGATAGACCACTACAAGATTAACAAATCATCCTTACTGATCATCCTCAAAAGAGGCACGGATTACTAGGAAACAACAGGAACATATGGCATAATGAGATAAACAGCTCAAGGACTTAGTGGAAATGCTAAGTCCCTCAAATCAGCATTACCAAGTGCACCACTTTGCAAGCTTGTGCTAGTCACCACAGACATCACAAAAATACATAGGTTGCACCTCTGGAAAGATGGAAAAACCCTTAACAAAACACATGAAGAGCTCATGGGCATATCATGCACACACTAATCATGGCAAAAATGACAAATATCTAAATGGAGCAGCAGATCTGACAATTATCTCAACTAGCACTCTTCCAACAGCATTTCGGGCATCAAGATGAACTCAAATGAAAATGATGCAATGATATGATATATGCATGAATCGGAGCTATGGATGCAAACTTACGAGGCGATGAACATGGGCATGTGGATCTGGGAATTTCGAGGACTTAGTAGTAATAACCACCTCCAGATCTAGGGTTTGGCAGCGCGCGAACCGAGGCGGCAGGATCTTCGCCGGAGTTAGCGCCGGAGCGCGAGGAGAGACGATGGCGGGGCTCGAGGTTGCCGGATCCGGTCCGGCCCGACTGGATCCGCGACGAGCGGCGGCGTGGCGAGGCACATGGCGGCGGCGGAGGCGGGCCAAGGTGCCCGGAGCAGCAGCGAGGTGCGGGCCGCCAGCGATGGCGGTGGCGGTGCCGGGCGGTGCTCGGGCTTGGGCCTCGCGCAGGCGGCGGCGGCGGATCTGGGCCCGCGCGGGCCGCGGCGGCGGTGGGAGGAGAGAGAGGGCGGCGGCGGACACGTGGCGCGCACCGATAGGTCCGGCGCAGCGATGCGGACACGTCCGATTGGGATGGACACTGTCCGGCGTCAGGAGGTGGAAGAAGACTAGGGTTTGGACGAAGGGCATCCGCAAATTTTTTGGGAGGGTGGTGTATAAATAGGCATAGAGGGAGCTAGGAGAGTCCAAATGAGGTGTGGTTTTCGGCCACGCGATCGTGATCGAACGCTCTAGATGATGGAGGAGGTTTAACTGGGTTTTGGGCCACTTTGTAGGGGTGTTGGGCTGCAACACACACGAGGCCTTTTCGGTCCCTCGGTTAACCGTTGGAGTATCAAACGAAGTCCAAATGGTACGAAACTTGACAGGCGGTCTACCGGTAGTAAACCAAGGCCGCTTGGCAAGTCTCGGTCCAATCCGGAAATGTTTAATCCCCACACATGAAAGAAAGGTAGAAATGACCACCGGAGGAGAACGGAGCGCCGGAATGCAAAACAGACAACAGGGAAAATGCTCGGATGCATGAGACAAACATGTATGCAAATGAAATGCACGTGATGACATGATATGCAATGCATGACACGCAAGCAATGACAAGGCAACAACAGCGAATAACTGGGCGACACCTGGCACATCGGTCTCGGGGCGTTACAACACTCCACCACTATGAGAGGATCTCGTCCCGAGATCCAGAATGGCACCAGAGGGAAAACAGAAGAGAAAGAGAAGAGGTAAAACTAAGTTGCTTCTTTGACAAACGAGTGAAACCAAAGAACCTTGAAAAGGTTAAGCAATTTGAAAGAATAATACAACGGAGGAGAACAAAGTTGAAAGCACTCCGGTAGAGAAGAGGAAACAAGGAATTACCAATTCGGATAGCACTTCAGTTGAAAACAGAAGAACGACTTGATAAAACGAAAGAGCTTGAGCAAAAGACACAACACTCTGGTTAAATAGGATAAGCATGAAGAGAACATGATCTTTGACAAAACGAGATGATGGGTTCAAAAGAGCAACATCACAATGCCTCCAGATGAAGGAATCAAAGGTAGATCATCGGAACAAAAGAACGGAGAAGAAAATGACAACTCCTACCACAAATGAACTTGGAAAACATCCTTTAAGAGAGGTGTCGAACGGAGTTGTTGGAAACCCAACAACGAAAAGATAGGCTTGAAGTGGGCTTGTGGAAAACATCTCAAAACCCAAGAGGTGAAAATCTGCCACTAACGGAAACGATAGATTGGATTGGTATGAACAAGGAGACGAGAAAGTATATCCCACCGGGAAGGATAAATGAAGAACTTGGATCATTTATAAGCACCATAATAGCAACAAACCTTAGAGAAGGCTTTAGGTGAAATATAACCCAAGATAATAGCAATGAAGAGATTGATGGATTTAAAATACCTCAGTCTTAATAACATGTGAATCAGGAAACATGAACTCAAATTACCAAGAATGACATAATACCACCTCCAATGATACAATAGACAGAAATGCACTCCGGATTACAATATGAAGAAAGCTTGAGTTTCTTAGAAAAGAATCTCGATGAACACTTCGAGAAGGAATATAAATCCTTGATGAACCATCATGTAGAACTTTCATGAGAACTCCGGAAATAAAAGAAATGATCAATCGAAATGGAGGATGAAAAGAACAGGGTTGAAGCCTTGCAAACATTTAAATGGATCTCGCGATGAAATAATTGAGAGAACTTGGAACTCCGGGAAATAAAGAAGAGCACTTGAAACCCAGAATAAGTATGATGAACCACTCCAGAAAAAAACAGGAATTGAACAAACTCGATGAAACAAGAATAAGAATTATATTATGCTCGTCCTTCATCAATGGATTTGGCATACTACTTATTCTCGTTGAAAGGATTAAGATAGATATAGCGCAAACTTGGGAAGGTCTTCAATGCACCACCAGTAGGATTGACAACGAATAAATTGATAAGGAAGAGAAATCTGGAAGAACCACCGTAAGAAATGAAAATGAACGAAGAAAAGATAAAGGAACACCGGGAAGAATTATGAAATGAATGAAGATATTTGAGAGAATTTATATATGAGAGAACGAAGAGATCATGCACTGATTAGAGGATATTTGAGCGATGCACCGGTATGATTTGGGGAATGGTAGCTGAAAGCTGAGAATGAATAAGTCTTCTGAAATGATGGGCTTCGGAGAAAGAAACTGAAAAGACTCTTGAATTGCTCCCGATAGGTGGAAAGAATTCTCACAACCGAAAATGATTATGAGAGAATGGCATAAAGCTAGAATGACGAACCTTGAAGAGAAAAGAGCAAGACTGAGAGAAAAATTCTTCTTCGGTCTTCAAAATCCGAGAATGACGACTGAAACACCACCATGAATTATTTAGACCTCCGGAAGAATCAAAACGAAGAGGTTGAGCCAACGATGAAAAGATTTTGACAGATCTTGGAGAAGACATTTGACTAATGATAAATCATTCTTACGTCAAACTTCGAAAATAATTTGAGAAAACCTCCGGGAAAATAAGAAGAGTCAGGTAAGATCCTGGAAAAAGACCTGTGGGTTAGGGCCCACTCAAAAGAACACCATTGAAAAGATTTCAAAGAGAGGTTGCACCGGTTGAATTAAAAGTCTTGAAAGAGAGAACGTCCTCGAAGATATTGAATAACTGCAGAGTGGAAACACGAATCTTTGAGATATCTTGAGCACTCCGGAACAATTGAATAGCGAGAAGAGGAATGAATATGAGGTGCACTGGCATGAGAAAACATTTGAAATACGGAAAAGAATATGAACAACACCGAAAGCTTGAATTGGATCCACCGGGGAAGAAAAGGCAAATATTAGTATCTTCATGAGAATCACCGGATAAGAACATTGAAGGAGAAGAATGGAGAGACTTCACATCAATAAGATGGATACACGATAAAGAAATCCGAGTCCTAGGATAAACAAGGGTGGGAGGGTGGGAAAACAAAGACAACTTGGGATGGATGAACGAACACCATTGAGAAAGCTGAGATTGGATCTTGCGGATGTTGAAATGTTCGGATCCACTTGAAGAGAAACACACCGGTGAAAAGGATTGACATGACAATCTCGATTATCATGAAGGATTGGTATTCACATCGGAGTATGAAAACACCATTTGGGGAAGGTATGGAATCAACATTTGACTTCGAAGCAACTCGCATACCACAACTCAAAACAAAAACAAAGGATTGACTTGCGGAATAAGCCGGAACTAACATATGATAGAGATTTCGTCCAAAGTTTTCGTGGTGGGGCCTAAACGGGCTCGATCGTACAGCACCATCATGTACAAGGCAGTGCACATGACATACGAAGCGTCCCCGAGTCGGCATAGCCAAGGACTCTTTAAGACACAACGAGACCACTGTAAAACCGACCGTGAATAGGCGGACCACTAGACGTCGAACCCCAATTTCATATCACACATCTGTCAAAAAGATATCCTAAGAGCTACTTGAATTCCCACTTATGAAACTCCCGAAACATTTCGGTTATGCAATCAGGTGTTGGGGATACAGGGGAAGCATAATATCTCACCCAAACTAACAAATCCTACATCCAGCTGTATCCATCCTTCAACACATAACCAAGAAACCTTCGGAAATCATCTACCTCAACCTTCGAAAATCATCCGTTATACGAGTTATGGCAATACTCCCGAACTCCCGCCCCAGTACTGGGTGGCGTCGAGGTTATCTCACCAACGAACTGCATAAAAGAGATTTTCGATGTCGGCGTACTAAACTCAGGTATTCCAGAACTGCAACGATAAAATTATGACGACAACACCTCGGAGCTCAACTCCCCAGGACACTTCCACAAAACCCCTGACAGGAGGCACCAAGACAATGTTCTCGTCACAAAACCATCGGAACGATTCCAAGATACCCGCGTGATCCTAAAATTTTTTTTAGTGAAATTTGAGAAGAGAAGAGTCAAAACTCTACGTCAGGATGCCTTACCAGAGCGATGAGGAGACTGGGAAGTAAAAACAATTCCTAAACTCTTCGATATATAATTCCTAAAAGACTCAAAACATTTTTCTAGACATAACTCGGCCGCTAAAAACGATCAAGCAATGGGGCTCCTAAGGTCGGGGAAGGCTCTGATTACCAACTTGTAACGCCCTCGATGCGGCTATATCTCCCACGTGTCGAAGCACAACTTAGAGGCATAACCGCATTGAAAGCAATATCGCAAGTGAGGTAATCTTCACAAACAACCCATGTAATACAACAGGGGAAAAGATACATAGTTGGCTTACAATCGCCACTTCACACAATACATGAATAAAGAATTACAACATCCAAATACAATCAAGGTCCGACTACGGAACCAAAATAAAAGAAGAACCCCAAATGCGACAAGGTCCCCGGTCGACCCCAACTGGGCTCCACTACTGATCAACTAGAACGAAACGACACAAAGGACAAGATCTTCATCGAGCTCCTCCTGAGCTTGGTTGCGTCACCTGGAATGGCATCATCGGCACCTGCAAGCTGGTTTTGGAAGTATCTGTGAGCCACGGGGACTCAGTAATCTCACACCTTTGCGATCAAGACTATTTAAGCTTATGGGTAAGGTAAAGGTATGAGGTGGAGCAGCAGCAAGCGAGTAGCATATATGGTGGCTAACATACGCAAATAAGAGCGAGAAGAGAAGGCAAAGCATGGTCGTGAAAGTATGATCAAGAAGTGATCCTAAAAGAACCTACGTCAAGCATAACTCCAACACCGTGTTCACTTCCCGGACTCCGCCGGAAAGAGACCATCACGGTTACACACGCGGTTGATGCATTTTAATTAAGGTCAAACTTCAGGTTTTCTAGAACCGGACGTTAACAAATTCCCATCTGCCCATAACCGCGAGCATGGCTTTCGCAAGTTCAAATCCCTGCAGGGGTGTCCCAACTTAGCCCATGACAAGCTCTCACGGTCAACGAAGGAATAGACCTCCTCCCGAGACATTCCGATCAGACTCGGTATCCCGGTTCTACAAGACATCCTCGACAATGGTAAAACAAGTCCAGCAAGACCGCCCGATGCGCCGACATCCTGATAGGTGCTGCACATATCTCGTTCTCAGGGCAACATCGGATGAACACTACGTACAGCTAAAACCAGCCCTCAAGTTTCCCCGAGGTGGCGCCGCAAGTGGCTCTAGTTTGGACCAACACTTAGACAAGCACTGGCCCGGGGGGGTTAAAATAAAGATGACCCTCGGGATGCACGACTCCCAAGGGAAAAAGGCTAGGTGGCGAATGGTAAAACCAAGGTTGGGCCTTGCTGGAGGAGTTTTATTCAAAGCGAACTATCAAGGGGTTGCCATTATCACCCAACCGCGTGAGGAACGCAAAATCCGGGAACATAACACCGATATGACGGAAACTAGGGCGGCAAGAGTGGAACAAAACACCAGGCATAAGGCCGAGCCTTCCACCCTTTACCAAGTATATAGATGCATTAATTAAATAAGATATATTGTGATATCCCAACAAGTAAACATGTTCGAACAAGGAACAACATCTCCATGTTCCAACAAGGAACAAAACTTCAAACTTCACCTGCAACTACCAACGCTATAAGAGGGACTGAGCAAAGCGGTAACATAGCCAAACAACGGTTTGCTAGGACAAGGTGGGTTAGAGGCTTGGTTCAACAATATGGGTGGTATTATAAGCAAGTGGTAGGTATCGTAGCATAGGCATAGCAAGAGAGCGAGCAACTAAGCATGCAAAGATAGAAGTGATTTCGAGGGTATGATCATCTTGCCTGAAATCTCGCAAGGAAGAAGAACGAGTCCATGAAGAAGACAAACGGAACGTAGACGAATGGATCCTCACAACACGACGTTACTGGAACCAACCCGAAGAAGCAAACACCGGAAAGAAGCACACAACATAGTAAGCAACCAACACATGAACATGGTATGATATGCGGGATGCGGTATGCGATGCATATGCATGATTTGACAAGGAGTGATAGGATCTGTCCTCAACTTGGGAATCCAAGTGTGCCACTGAAAAGATGAGATGAAATCGCTTGAAAATGATATAAAGATCACCGGAAACGGAGCTACGGTTTGGAAATGGCAAGCGATTCCAATATGACACCGGTCTGAGATTTACAGCAAGTAGCCATCTAAATGCAACAAGATGAACATGCTACAACACTCAAACATGACAACAAAATACATGGCAGGCATCCATTCAAGATGCTTAACAAAAGTCTAGCACTGATCTATGGCCAATTCATACATTAACAGGTTCAAACAAGCATGGCAAAAATGCATATGGTAAACAGATTTCAGACTTAGTGAAATTAACACAAGCCTGGAATTTCAGATCAGATAGCACTCTTTGGAGCATGAAAACTATATGCTACAGGACCTGAACATGGCAAAGTAAAGCATGGCATGGAGCTACTCAAAGATATTAACAAAAGTCCCTTAGTGACCTTGAGCCAAAAGGGATCAGAAAATACAATTGCAAGCATGTGAACATGGCAACCACATAATCAGGTCTCAGACAGTGAAAACTGGAGCATGCTGAAACAGATATCAAGTAGGCATGTTTACGAGCTCGATGCACTCACTACGGAGCAAGTCATGACAAGCTAAGCATACACCCATCAAGAATACACAAAATGCAAGCTATACATGGCAAGAACAATAGCATAGCATGCACGGATCAACTACAACATCATCGGCAAAATCGCTAACAAGTAGACAATCTGCCCAGATTCACGAAATGACAAAAGTAGAGCTCGATTGACTCAAGCTAGGGTGCTCCATAAATGCAAACAAAGACATGGATGGATAGAGCACTACAAGATTAACAAATCATCCTTACTGATCACCCTCAAAAGAGGCACGGATCACTTGGAAACAACATGAACATATGGCATAATGAGATAAACAGCTCAAGGACTTAGTGGAAATGCTAAGTCCCCGAAATCAGCATTACCAAGTGCACCACTTTGCAAGCTTGTGCTAGTCACCACATACATCACAAAAATACATGGGTTGCACCTCTGGAAAGATGGAAAAACCCTTAACAAAACACATGAAGAGCTCATGGGCATATCATGCACACATTAATCATGGCAAAAATGACAAATATCTAAATGGAGCAGCAGATCTGACAATTATCTCAACTAGAACTCTTCCAACAGCATTTCGGGCATCAAGATGAACTCAAATGAAAATGACACAATGAGATGAAATGATTTACTCTCCGAGGCGAACATTTTGATATACTATATGCATGAATCGGAGCAATGGATGCAAAGTTACGAGGCGATGAACATGGGCATGTGGATCTGGGAATTTCGAGGACTTAGTAGTAATAACCACCTCCAGATCTAGGGTCTGGCAGCGCGCGAAACGAGGCGGCGGGATCTTCGCCGGACTTAGCGCCGGAGCGCGAGGAGAGACGGCGGCGGGGCTCGAGGTCGCCGGATCCGGTCCGGCCCGACCCGACCGGATCCGCGACGAGCGACGGTGTGGCGAGGCACATGGCGGCGGCGGAGGTGGGCCAAGGTGCCCGAAGCAGCAGCGAGGTGCGGGCCGCCGGCGATGGCGGTGGCGGTGGCGGGCGGCGCTCGGGCTTGGGCCTCGCGCAGGCGGCGGCGGTTGGCGCGCCAGGCGGCGGCGGGTCTGGGCCCGCGCGGGCCGCGACGGCGGTGGGAGGAGAGAGAGGGCGGCGGCGGACACGTGGCGCGCACCGATAGGTCCGGCGCGGCGATGCGGACACGTCCGATTGGGACGGACAATGTCCGGCGTCAGGAGGTGGAAGAAGACTAGGGTTTGGACGAAGGGCATCCGCGAATTTTTTAGGAGGGTGGTGTATAAATAGGCATAGAGGGAGCTAGGAGAGTCCAAATGAGGTTCGGTTTTCGGCCACGCGATCGTGATCGAACGCTCTAGATGATGGAGGAGGTTTAAGTGGGTTTTGGGCCACTTTGTAGGGGTGTTGGGCTGCAACACACACGAGGCCTTTTCGGTCCCTCGGTTAACCGTTGGAGTATCAAACGAAGTCCAAATGGTACGAAACTTGACATGCGGTCTACCGGTAGTAAACCAAGGCCGCTTGGCAAGTCTCGGTCCAATCCGGAAATGTTTAATCCCCACACATGAAAGAAAGGTAGAAATGACCACCGGAGGAGAACGGAGCTCCGGAATGCAAAACGAACAACGGGGAAAATGCTCGGATGCATGAGACGAACATGTATGCAAATGAAATGCACATGATGACATGATATATAATGCATGACACGCAAGCAATGACAAGGCAACAACAGTGAATAACTAGGCGACACCTGGCACATCGGTCTCGGGGCGTTACAACACTCCACCACTACGAGAGGATCTCGTCCTGAGATCTAGAATGGCACCGGAGGGAAAACAGAAGAGAAAGAGAAGAGGTAAAACTAAGTTGCTTCTTTGACAAACGAGTGAAACCAAAGAACCTTGAAAAGGTTAAGCAATTTGAAAGAATAATACAACGGAGTAGAACAAAGTTGAAAGCACTCCGGTAGAGAAGAGGAAACAAGGAATTACCAATTCGGACAACACTTTAGTTGAAAACAGAAGAACGACTTGATAAAATGAAAGAGCTTGAGCAAAAGACACAACACTCCGATTAAATAGGATAAGCATGAAGAGAACATGATCTTTGACAAAACGAGATGATGGGTTGAAAAGAGCAACATCACAATGCCTCCAGATGAAAGAATCAAAGGTAGATCATCGGAACAAAAGAACGGAGAAGAAAATGACAACTCCTACCACAAATGAACTTGGAAAACATCCTTAAGAGAGGGGTCAAACGGAGTTGTTGGAAACCCAACAACGAAAAGATAGGCTTGAAATGGGCTTGTGGAAAACATCTCAAAACCCAAGAGGTGAAAATCTGCCACTAACGGAAACGATAGATTGGATTGGTATGAACAAGGAGACGAGAAAGTATATCCCACCGGGAAGGATAAATGAAGAACTTGGATCATTTATAAGCACCATAATAGCAACAAACCTTAGAAAAGGCTTTAGGTGAAATATAACCCAAGATAATAGCAATGAAGAGATTGATGGATTTAAAATACCTCATTCTTAATAACATGTGAATCAGGAAACATGAACTCAAATTACCAAGAATGACATAATACCACCTCCAATGATACAATAGACAGAAATGCACTCCGGATTACAATATGAAGAAAGCTTGAGTTTCTTAGAAAAGAATCTTGATGAACACTATGAGAAGGAATATAAATCGTTGATGAACCATCATGTAGAACTTTCATGAGAACTCCGGAAATAAAAGAAATGATCAATCGAAATGGAGGATGAAAAGAATAAAGTTGAAGCCTTGCAACGATTTAAATGGATCTCGCGATGAAATAATTGAGAGAACTTTGAACTCCGGGAAATAAAGAAGAGCACTTGAAACCCAGAATAACTATGATGAACCACCCTAGAAAAAAACAGGAATTGGACAAACTCGATGAAACAAGAATAAGAATTATATTATGCTCGTCCTTCATCAATTAAATTGATGACA
This sequence comes from Triticum urartu, assembly GCF_056163025.1. Taxonomy (NCBI): domain Eukaryota; kingdom Viridiplantae; phylum Streptophyta; class Magnoliopsida; order Poales; family Poaceae; genus Triticum; species Triticum urartu. The sequence continues at coordinate 432,535,848 of NC_141879.1, forward strand.
AACAATGGATTTGGCATACTACTTATTCTCGTTGAAAGGATTAAGATAGATATAGCGCAAACTTGGGAAGGTCTTCAATGCACCACCGGTAGGATTGACAACAATAAATTCATAAGGAAGAGAAATCTGGAAGAACCACCGTAAGAAATGAAAATGAACGAAGAAAAGATAAAGGAACACCGGGAAGAATTATGAAATGAACAAAGATATTTGAGAGAATTTATATATGAGAGAACGAAGAGATCATGCACTGATTAGAGGATATTTGATCGATGCACCGGTACGATTTGGGGAATGGTAGCTGAAAGCTGAGAATGAATAAGTCTTCTGAAATGATGGGCTTCAGAGAAACAAACTGAAAAGACTCCTGAATTGCTCCCGATAGGTGGAAAGAATTCTCACAACCGAAAATGATTATGAGAGAATGGCATAAAGCTAGAATCACGAATCTTGAAGAGAAAAGAGCAAGACTGAGAGAAAAATTCTTCTTCGGTCTTCAAAATCCGAGAATGATGACTGAAACACCACCATGAATTATTTAGACCTCCGGAAGAATCAAAACGAAGAGGTTGAGCCAACGATGAAAAGATTTTGACAGATCTTGGAGAAGACATTTGACTGATGATAAATCATTCTTACGTCAAACTTCGAAAATAATTTGAGAAAACCTCCGGGAAAATAAGAAGAGTCAGGTAAGATCCTGGAAAAAGACCTGTGGGTTAGGGCCCACTCAAAAGAACACCGTTGAAAAGATTTCAAAGAGAGGTTGCACCGGTTGAATTAAAAGACTTGAAAGAGAGAACGTCCTCGAAGATATTGAATAACTGCAGAGTGGAAACACGAATCTTTGAGATATCTTGAGCACTCTGGAACAGTTGAATAGCGAGAATAGGAATGAATATCAGGTGCACTGGCATGAGAAAACATTTGAAATATGGAAAAGAATATGAACAACACCGAAAGCTTGAATTGGATCCACCGGGGAAGAAAAGGCAAATATTAGTATCTTCATGAGAATCACCGGATAAGAACATTGAAGGAGAAGAATGGAGAGACTTCACATCAATAAGATGGATACACGATAAAGAAATCCGAGTCCAAGGATAAACAAGGGTGGGAGGGTGGGAAAACAAAGACAACTTGGGATGGATGAACGAACACCGTTGAGAAAGCTGAGATTGGATCTTGCGGATGTTGAAATGTTCGGATCCACTTGAAGAGAAACACACCGGTGAAAAGGATTGACATGACAATCTCGATTATCTTGAAGGATTGGTATTCACATCGGAGTATGAAAACACCATTTGGGGAAGGTATGGAATCAACATTTGACTTTGAAGAAACTCGAATACCACAACTCAAAACAAAAACAAAGGATTGACTTGCGGAATAAGCCGGAACAAACATATGATAGAGATTTCATCCGAAGTTTTCGTGGTGGGGCCTAAACGGGCTCGATCGTACAGCACCATCATGTACAAGGCAGTGCACATGACATACGAAGCGTCCCCGAGTCGGCATAGCCAAGGACTCTTTAAGACACAACGAGACCACTGTAAAAACGACCGTGAATAGGCGGACCACTAGACGTCGAACCCCTATTTCATATCATACATATGTCGAAAGGATATCCTAAGAGCTACTTGAATTCCCACTTATGAAACTCCCGAAACATTCCGGTTATGCAATCAGGTGTTGGGGATACAGGGAAAGCATAGTATCTCACCCAAACTAACAAATCCTACATCCAGCTGTATCCATCCTTCAACACATAACCAAGAAACCTTCGAAAATCATCTACCTCAACCTTCGAAAATCATCCGTTATACGAGTTATGGCAATACTCCCGAACTCCCGCCCCAGTACTGGGTGGCGTCGAGGTTATCTCACCAACGAACTGCATAAAAGAGATTTTCGATGTCGGTGTACTAAACTCAGGTATTCCAGAACTGCAACGATAAAATTATGACGACAACACCTCGGAGCTCAACTCCCCGGGACACTTCCAGAAAACCCCTGACAGGAGGCACCAAGACAATGTTCTCGTCACGAAACCATCAGAACGATTCCAAGATACCCGCGTGATCCTAAAATTTTTTTAGTGAAATTTGAGAAGAGAAGAGTCAAAACTCTACGTCAGGATGCCTTACCAGAGCGATGAGGAGACTGGGAAGTAAAAAGAATTCCTAAACTCTCTGATATATAATTCCTAAAAGACTCAAAACATTTTTCTAGACATAACTCGGCCGCTAAAAATGATCAAGCAATGGGGCTCCTAAGGTTGGGGAAGGCTCTGATTACCAACTTGTAACGCCCTCGATGCGGCTATATCTCCCACGTGTCGAAGCACAACTTAGAGGCATAACCGCATTGAAAGCAATGTCGCAAGTGAGGTAATCTTCGCAAACAACCCATGTAATACAATAGGGGAAAAGATACATAGTTGGCTTACAATCGCCACTTCACACAATACATGAATAAAGAATTACAACATCCAAATACAATCAAGGTCCGACTACGGAACCAAAATAAAAGAAGAACCCAAATGCGACAAGGTCCCTGGTCGACCCCAACTGGGCTCCACTACTGATCAACTAGAACGAAATGACATAAGGGACAAGATCTGCATCGAGCTCCTCCTGAGCTTGGTTGCGTCACCTGGAATGGCATCATCGGCACCTGCAAGCAGGTTTTGGAAGTATCTGTGAGCCACGGGGACTCAGTAATCTCACACCCTTGCGATCAAGACTATTTAAGCTTATGGGTAAGGTAAAGGTATGAGGTGGAGCAACAGCAAGCAACTAGCATATATGGTGGCTAACATACGCAAATAAGAGCGAGAAGAGAAGGCAAAGAACGGTCGTGAAAGTATGATCAAGAAGTGATCCTAAAACAACCTACGTCAAGCATAACGCCAACACCGTATTCACTTCCCGGACTCCGCCGGAAAGAGACCATCACGGTTACACATGCGGTTGATGCATTTTAATTAAGGTCAAACTTCAGGTTTTCTAGAACCGGACGTTGACAAATTCCCATCTGCCCATAACCACGGGCACGGCTTTCGAAAGTTCAAATCCCTGCAGGGGTGCCCCAACTTAGCCCATGACAAGCTCTCATGGTCAACGAAGGAATAGACCTCCTCCCGAGACATTCTGATCAGACTCGGTATCCCGGTTCTACAAGACATCCTCGACAATGGTAAAACAAGTCCAGCAAGACCGCCCGATGCGCCGACATCCTGATAGGTGCTGCACATATCTCATTCTCAGGGAAACACCGGATGAACACTACGTACAGCTAAAACCAGCCCTCAAGATTCCCCGAGGTGGCGCCGCAAGTGGCTCTAGTTTGTACCAACACTTAGACAAGCACTGGCCCGGGGGGGTTAAAATAAAGATGACCCTCGGGATGCGCGACTCCCAAGGGAAAAAGGCTAGGTGGCGAATGGTAAAACCAAGGTTGGGCCTTGCTGGAGGAGTTTTATTCAAAGCAAACTGTCAAGGGGTTCCCATTATCACCCAACCGCGTGAGGAACGTAAAATCCGGGAACATAACACCGATATGACGGAAACTAGGGCTGCAAGAGTGGAACAAAACACCAGGCATAAGGCCGAGCCTTCCACCCTTTACCAAGTATATAGATGCATTAATTAAATAAGATATATTGTGATATCCCAACAATTAAACATGTTCGAACAAGGAACAACATCTCCATGTTCCAACAAGGAACAAAACTTCAAACTTCACCTACAACTACCAACGCTATAAGAGGGGTTGAGCAAAGCGGTAACATAGCCAAACAACGATTTGATAGGACAAGGTGGGTTAGAGGCTTGGTTCCACAATATGGGTGGCATGATAAGCAAGTGGTAGGTATCGCAGCATAGGCATAGCAAGAGAGCGAGCAACTAAGCAAGCAAAGATAGTAGTGATTTCGAGGGTATGATCATCTTGCCTGAAATCTCGCATGGAAGAAGAACGAGTCCATGAAGAAGACAAACGGAACGTATACGAACAGATCCTCACAACACGACGTTACCGGAACCAACCCGAAGAAGCAAACACCGGAAAGAAGCACACAACATAGTAAGCAACCAACACATGAACATGGTATGATATGCAGGATGCGGTATGCGATGCATATGCATGATTTGACTAGGAATGATAGGATCTGGCCTCAACTTGGGAATCCAAGTGTGCCACTGGAAAGATGACATGAAATCGCTTGAAAACGATATAAAGATCACCGAAAACGGAGCTACGGTTTGGAAATGGCAAGCGATTCCAATATGACACCGGTCTGAGATTTACAGCAAGTAGCCATCTAAATGCAACAATATGAACATGCTAAAGCACTCAAACATGAAAACAAAATACATGGCAGGGATCCATTCAAGATGGTTAACAAAAGTCTAGCACTGATCTACGGCCAATTCATACATTAACAGGTTCAAACAAGCATGGCAAAAATGCATATGGTAAACAGATTTCAGACTTAGTGAAATTAACACAAGCCTGGAATTTCAGATCAGATAGCACTCTTTGGAGCATGAAAACTATGTGCTACAGGACCTTAACATGGCAAAGTAAAGCATGGCATGGAGCTACTCAAAGAGCTTAACAAAAGTCCCTTAGTGACCTTGAGCCAAAAGGGATCAGAAAATACAATTGCAAGCATGTGAACATGGCAAAACCATAATCAATTCTCAGACTTAGTGAAAACTGGAGCATGCTGAAACAGATATCAAGTAGGCATGTTTACGAGCTCGATGCACTCACTACGGAGCAAGTCATGACAACCTAAGCATACACCCATCAAGAATACACAAAATGCAAGCTAGACATGGCAAGACCAATAGCATAGCATGCATGGATCAACTACAACATCATTGGCAAAATCGCTAACAAGTAGATAATCTGCCCAGATTCACGAAATGAAAAAAGTAGAGCTCGATGGACTCAAGCTAGGGTGCTCCATAAATGCAAATAAAGACATGGATGGATAGAGCACTACAAGATTAACAAATCATCCTTACTGATCATCCTCAAAAGAGGCACGGATCACTAGGAAACAACATGAACATACGGCATAATGAGATAAACAGCTCAAGGACTTAGTGGAAATGCTAAGTCCCTGAAATCAGCATTACCAAGTGCACCACTTTGCAAACTTGTGCTAGTCACCACACACATCAAAAAAATACTTGGGTTGCACCTCTGGAAAGATGGCAAAACCCTGAACAAAACACATGAAGAGCTCATGGGCATATCATGCACACATTAATCATGGCAAAAATGACAAAGATCTAAATGGAGCAGCAGATCTGACAATTATCTCAACTAGCACTCTTCCAACAGCATTTCGGGCATCAAGATGAACTCAAATGAAAATGATGCAATGTGATGAAATGATGTACTCTCTGAGGCAAACATTTTGATATGATATATTCTTGAATCGGAGCTATGGATGCAAAGTTACGAGGCGATGAACATGGGCATGTGGATCTGGGAATTTCGAGGACTTAGTAGAAATAACCACCTCCAGATCTAGGGTTTGGCAGCGCGCGAACCGAGGCGGCGGGATCTTCGCCAGACTTAGCACCGGAGCGCGAGGAGAGACGTCGGCGGGGCTCGAGGTCGCCGGATCCGGTCCGGCCCGACCGGATCCGCGACGAGCGGCGGCGTGGCGAGGCACATGGCGGTGGCGAAGGCGGGCCAAGGTGCCCGGAGCAGCATCGAGGTGCGGGCCGCCGGCGATGGCGGTGGAGGTGCCGGGCGGCACTCGGGCTTGGGCCTCGCGCAGGCGTCGGCGGTTGGCGCGCCAGGCGGCGGCGGATCTGGGCCCGCGCGGGCCCCGGATGGGCTCCGCGGGCCGCGGCGGCGGTGGGAGGAGAGAGAGGGCGGCGGCGGACACGTGGCGCGCACCGATAGGTCCGGCGCGGTGATGCGGACACGTCCGATTGGGACGGACACTGTCCGGCGTCAGGAGGTGGAAGAAGACTAGGGTTTGGACGAAGGGGAACCGCGAATTTTTTGGGAGGGTGGTGTATAAATAGGCGTAGAGGGAGCTAGGAGAGTCCAAATGAGGTGCGGTTTTCGGCCAGGCGATCGTGATCGAACGCTCTAGATGATGGAGGAGGTTTAAGTGGGTTTTGGGCCACTTTGTAGGGGTGTTGGGCTGCAACACACACGAGGCCTTTTCGGTCCCTCGGTTAACCGTTGGAGTATCAAACGAAGTCCAAATGGTACGAAACTTGACAGGCGGTCTACCGGTAGTAAACCAAGGCCGCTTGGCAAGTCTCGGTCCAATCCGGAAATGTTTAATCCCCACACATGAAAGAAAGGTAGAAATGACCACCGGAGGAGAACAGAGCGCCGGAATGCAAAACGGACAACGGGGAAAATGCTCGGATGCATGAGACGAACTTGTATGCAAATGAAATGCACATGATGACATGATATGCAATGCATGACACGCAAGCAATGACAAGGCAACAACAGCGAATAACTGGGCGACACCTGGCACATCGGTCTCGGGGCGTTACATAACCATACCGGAGGAGGTTCACATAACCACAATGGTTCTAAGAATGGAAATGGGAATGGGACAAACAACAATCAGAACCGCCGTAATCCAGCCACACCCGCCAAAAGAGATCTAAGTCACATTACTTGCTATAAGTGCGGGAAGACTGGACACTATGCCATGGAGTGCCTTGAAGGAAAGAATGGAAACGGGAATGTGAGCGCTGGGAAGAAGCCCAATCCATTAAACAAAGGACAAGTGATCCACGTTAACGTGGAGGAGGTTGAAGAGCAGCCTGACGTGGTTATAGGTAAGTTTTTGATTAAGTCATTTACCGCTCTTGTTCTTTTTGATACGGGTGCATCGCATTCATATATATCAAGGGGATTCGTGGATAAGTTTAGACTACCAACCCAAACCCTTAGGACCCCTCTGTTAGTGAGTTCACTTGGAGAAGAGTATATGGCTAGTCGATGGTGCGACCAGATACCCTTAACCATTGGCAACCATGTTTTTCTGTCCGACCTAATTATCTTGTAGTCACAAGGATTGGATGTGATATTAGGAAAGGACTGGATGTCAAAGTATGGAGGAAGCATTGACTGTGTTAGTAAGTCAATTTATCTCACCACCCCATAGGGAAAAAGGATCAAGTATGTATCTAGGCATGCGCCAAGAAGTAGTCAAGTGAATACCCTCACGGGAGTTGTTCAGGAGGAAGTGCCTGTAGTGAAGGATTACCCAGATGTTTTCCCAGAGGAGTTACCAGGCATGCCACTAGATCGGGACATTGAGTTTTTGATAGAGCTATTTCCAGGTACAGGGCCAATATCCAAGAGACCCTATCGGATGCCCGCGAATGATCTAGAGGAGATTAAGAAACAGATCAAGGAGTTATTGCAGAAAGGTTACATTCGACGGAGCTCATCACCATGGGGAGCCCCAGTGCTTTTGGTTGAGAAGAAGGATAAGTCTCTAAGAATGGTTGTTGATTATCAGGCCTTGAATGAAGTGACGATCAAGAACAAGTACCCACTGCCGATGATCAATGACCTGTTTGACCAGCTGCAAGGAGCTAAGGTGTTTTCGAAGATCGATCTGCGATCAGGATACCATTAGTTGAAGATTCGAGAGAAGGATATACCCAAGTCAGCATTGACCACATGGTACGGGCTATATGAATTTACGGTCATGTCATTTGGACTGACTAACGCCCCTGCCTATTTCATGAGCATGATGAACAAGGTGTTCATGGAGTATTTGGACAAGTTTTTTGTGGTGTTTATTGATGATATAATGGTATACTCGAAGAATGAAGAGGAGCACGAAGAGAATTTGCGTTTAGTTCTCAAGAAACTTAGGGAACACCAGTTGTATGCCAAGTTCAGCAAATGCGAGTTTTGGTTGAAGGAAGTCGGATTCCTTGGACATGTTATATCAGGAGAAGGTATAGCAGTAGACCCCACCAAGGTTCAGTCAGTCACTGAATGGTTGGCACCCACTTCAGTTAGTGAGATCCGTAGTTTTCTTGGACTCGCAGGATACTATCGGAGATTCATTGAGAATTTTTCCAAGATTTCAAAGCCAATAACGAAGTTATTGAAGAAGGATACTAAGTTTAAATGGACGGAAGATTGCGAGGCAAGTTTCCTGGAGTTAAAGAAACGTTTGACTATAGCCCCAGTGCTGACACTGACAGATATACGTAAGGATTTCCAAGTGTATTGCGACGCCTCTCGCTTAAGACTTGGAAGTGTGCTTATGTAGGACGGAAGAGTTGTCTCGTATGCCTCATGACAACTAAAACCGCACGAGTTGAAATATGACACGCATGATTTGGAGCTAGCAGCCATAGTGCATGCGTTGAAGACTTGGAGACATTACCTTATTGGAAACCGTTGTGATGTGTACACGGATCATAAGAGTTTGAAGTGCATCTTCACATAGAAGGAGCTGAACCTTAGGCAGAGGAGATGGTTGGACCTTATAAAGGATTATGACATGAAGCTGCACTATCATCCAAGAAAGGCCAATGTCGTAGCAGACGCTTTGAGCCAGGAGAGTTATGCTAATATCCTAAGGGGTACGAGATTACCAAAGGAGTTAAAAGAGAGAATGAGCAAAGGAAAGGCCAAAGGTTTTCGTGAGGATGAGCATGACACCTTACGGTTTGAGGACCGAGTTTATGTGCCCAATAATACAGAGATCAGGAAGTTAATACTTCAGGAGGCTCATGACTCACCATACTCGATACACCCCGGAAACACCAAGATGTATTCGGATTTGAAGGAATGTTTCTCGTGGACAGGGATGAAGAAGGATATCGCCGAGTATGTAGTCGTATGTGATGTATGCGAGAGAGTGAAGGCAGAGCATCAAAACCCAGCAGGATTGTTACAGCCTATGCCGATACCTGAATGGAAGTGGGATAAACTTGGCATGGACTTTATCACCGGATTATCCCAGGACCAAATCAGGATATGATTCAATATGGGTAGTAGTTGACCGCTTGACCAAAGTGGCTAACTTTATCCCAGTGAAAACAACTTATACAAGTGCGAAGTTGGCCAAGATATATATGTCCAGGATCGTATGTCTTCTTGGAGTTCCGAGGACCATCGTATCCGATAGAGGAACACAGTTTACCTCAAAGTTTTGGCATCAGTTGCACCAGACTTCGGGAACGATATTGGAGTTCAGTACAGCATTTCACCCGCAGACGGATGGACAGACCAAGAGAGTCAACCAGATTCTGGAGGACATGTTGAGGGCCTGTGCGGTAGATTATGGATCTAGTTGGGATGACAATTTGCCTTACGCAGAGTTCTCATACAACAATAGTTACCAAGCCAGTTTGAAGATGGCACCGTTTGAAGCCCTTTATGGACGAAGGTGCAGATCACCGTTGATGTGGGATGAAGTTGGAGACCGATAGTTGTTTGGACCAGACTTGATCAAAGATTCTAAGGGGAAAGTTAAACTGATTTGAGATAGACTAAAGATAGCTCTGTCCAGGCAGAAGAGTTATGCAGATTCGAAACGCAAGGAAGTAACCTATGATATTGGAGACAGAGCATATCTACGAGTATCACCTTTGCGAGGAGTGAAACATTTTGGAGTTAAGGCAAAGTTAGCCCCGAGATTTGTAGGACCGTATCGTGTTTTGGAACGGATGGGAGAAGTTGCCTACAAGTTGGAGTTACCTGAAGGATTGTCAGGAGTTCACTAGGTGTTTCATGTTTCACAGTTGAAGAAGTGCCATGCTGAGATGGCCGGTATACCGTTAAGAGATACCGTACCCTTGGAGGCGATTCAGTTGGACAGTGATTTGACTTATGAGGAGAAGCCAGTCAAGATTTTGGAGTTTGCCAGTCGAGTCACCCACAACAAGGTTATCAAGTTTTGCAAAGTTCAGTGGAGCCACCATACCGAGCATGAAGCCACCTGGGAACGAGAGGATGATCTTCGCAAAGACCACCCACACCTATTCTCTAGCCAACCCGAATCACGAGGGCGAGATTCATCTTAAGGGGGGTAGGTTTGTAACATCCCAAATTTTCAATTTGGAATGTTATACATGGATCATTCCTGCATATCATATTTTATTGCATTTTCGTTTCACGACCCTCGAAATCCTAAGCAACTCAAGGACCCTTGGAGAGAGTTGGGGATTTCCCGATTTTCATATTTGATTTTAATCAAATATTGAAACGAGGATTTTGGTTTTAATTATTTTTCTTTCCGAAAATATTTCATATTAAAATATATGAGAGGAGATAATATGGCTTCTCCAAAATAATTGAAATATTGGATGAAAAATATTAAAATCAAATATTTGATTTTACTGCAATTTTATTTGCATTAGAAAAATTGCACGTTTTCAAAATTGCATTTTAGGGCCAAGAAAATGTTCATCTCGTTCTAAATAGTTTATTTAGATGGTGAAATATTTTTTTGACATGTTTAGATATTTATTTTATTTTCTAGGATTTATTTTCTGTTCAGAGGAATAATTTCAAAAAAAAGAACTTCCAGCACCTGACTGGGCCAAGGCCCAGCCGAGCCGGCCCGTCTTCCCCGCGCCGCCATCTCCTGCCAGGAGGCCGCGCGCCGCCACCACCGACACGGACCGGAGTCTGAGCCGGACTCCTCCTCCCCGCCGCCGTAGCCCCGCCTCGCCGGAGAGGTAACGCGTCGTTCGTCACTGTCGTTATTTTAAGAAAACCGATTCAGTTTTTTTAAGAAAAACACTATTTCGTTTTTTTAGATCGGTTCACCGGTTTTTCCCGGTTCTTCTATTTTGCGGACGTTCGTCCGTACGTTCGTTTAACGAACGGTTTTCGCTCGATAGTTACAGACAATGAACGTTCGTTAGTTATCCTGTTCGCCAGTTTTCTTTTTATTGGATTTTTCGTGATTATTTTCAATCTTGATTTCCGATCCGATTTTCATTTCAGATTATCTTTTCGCTTGTTTATCGGAATCAGGCGATTCAAGCGCCTAGATCTTCGTCTCGAGACCCTCTTTCTATTTAATCAACATAAACAAGATTTTGCTACTGTAAAATTTGACCTTAGTCCAGATTAGTAAACGGATCTTGTTTCTTTCGCCGTTTGAGTTTCGTTGCTACGTTCGATTTGATTCTTTTTGCAAACCGGAGTTCTTAAGTTGAACTTTCTGGTCAAGCTTTCTTTTTTGAGTTTTGCCCATGCATCTTTGCTTAATTGCTTATGTATGATATTGTTTGTTTGCGATAGAATTCCCGGAGTGCGAAGCGTGCTATATCGAATCCCTAGGTTTCGCGGATCGTCAGCAAGGCAAGTAACACATTGATCATACTCTTTCCATACCCAGTTTTATGCATTAGTTTCAATCCTCAAACATTGCATGATTAGGATGTCATTAACATGTGGGTTGGGAAGTAGATGATGAGGTACAACCTATTGCCCTGTTATACTCAAACCCTTGGGAGTTACTTCCATGTATTGCTTATATTGCTATGCTATGCTCGTCGACGTGGTTTGGGTGAGTGAAATCCATGACAGATGTGAGATTGTTAATAAATGGTTCAACTTAAGGTGGCAACTTGAATACACATCTGGGTGGATTGATGGACCTGGAGAACCCAGTGTTGCCTATTTTTTTGGAAATCCCGGGGTTCCGTGTGATCTTCCTATGGACCGCCACACAGGCTCAAAGGGAACTGAGATGATTCATGCTAGAAACTTCCATGTGCAGACACAAGATATTATGGGCTCTAGCATAGTTGAGTAAGTTACGTGAAGCTCTCGAAGAGGTAGATCAACAGTTAGTGGGTCGTAGGTTTGGTATGGTCTGCTTGTAGTAGAGAGTTAATGTTTCTGAAAGACTGTGTCTCGGTCATCCGTTTCTCAAACACCATGTAGTGCGAGAAATTCAATGGAGGCCATCGAGTCTTGTGGGGAAAAGTGCGCAAACCTCTACAGAGTGTATATACTAATCATGGTTAGCCGTGACCCCGGTTGTGGACAATTTTGAGTATCTAGTACTTGGAGTATCTTAAGTATCTCATCACATTACCTAATTAATATTCCTGGGATGTTAATTACTTTAATTGGGATTGAGTTCGAGGAACCTTCTCAATGACGTTTCAACTACCATGATATTTAAATTAAAATCTACTCCTTTGTTGTAGGGAAATATTGGCTTTTCGCAAAACTATAACCATAGAGCTTTCCACCAGCCAAATATGCATGTAGTGATAGCATTATTCTGTTCTTGCTCTACTGTATTATATTGCCAGCATATTCCATGTGCTGACCCGTTTTCGGGCTACAACGTATTATGTTGCAGACTTTTCAAACGAGGAGTAAGGTTCGTTAGGTCGTTGCCGTGCAGCTCAGTTATGCCATTGGAGTTGATGGACTCACTTTATCTTCCAAGCCTTCCGCTGTTATCTTATTAGATGGCCTTAAGCCATATTTATTGTAATAAGTTCTCTTTTGAGACATTCGATGTAATAAGTGTGTGATTGCTACTCTGTTATAAATCCTTCTAGTATAGTGTGTGTCAGCATTACCGATCCAGGGATGACACGGAAGCACAGAGACTTGACCGTTTGAGGTCGGGTCACTACAGCCGTGTCCCCAGTTATGGACATCTTGAGTATCTGGTTCTTGGATTATCATATGGATCTCATCAGTCTATATTAATTTGTTGGGTTGATAATTACTTATAATTGGGATTGAGTTGGAGGAACCTTCTCAATGTTGTTCAACTACCATGATAGTTAAATGAAATATATTCCTTTGTTGTAGGGAAAAATTGGCTTTTCGCAAAACACATTAACCATACAGCCTCCACCAGCCATATATGCATGTAGTGATAGCATTTATCTGTTCATTTCTCTCTTGTGTTACATTGCCAGCATATTCCATGTGCTGACCCGTTTTCGGGCTGCAACGTATCATGTTGCAGACTTTTCAGACGAGGAGTAAGATACGATAGGTCGTTTGTCATGCACTCAACTATGTCGTTGGAGTTGATGGACTCACTTTATCTTCCAAGCCTTCCCCTGTTATCGTATTAGATGGACTTAAGCCATATTTATTGTAATAAGTTCTCTCTTGAGACATTCGATGTAATAAGTGTGTGTTTGCCACTCTGTTATAAATCCTTCAAGTACTGTGTGTGTCAGCACTACCGATCTAGGGATGACACTGAAGCACAAAGACTTGACCGTTTGAGGTCAGGTCGCTACAATGCATAATTTTAACAAAGCCACCAACGCGCCGCCCTGTGCCTCGCCGGTGCAAGATGAGAGGTCGATGACTTGTCCTATCGATAAACCGCCATAGGTGAACTCCGCGCCCCCAGGCTGAATTCATCCACATCGTTGTCATCATCCTCGTCCTTGGCGGTGCCCTCAGGGTTGTAGTGGCTGCGCCAGAGCTTGCGTTGGTACCACACTGCTGATTCCTCGACAGACAAGATCTTCTCTACCTCCACCTCACCCACACACAACTCCTCCTCCCGGCGGCCCTTGATCTCCGCCACCTCCGCCACCTCTTGCATCTCCACATCCCGCTCGGCGATCTCATGAGGAAGCAGGTGCTCCATGGCCTTTGCCACCTTTTCGGACGTGGGTTGCATGCTAGATTTCGAACATAGTTGCAGGGTTTGTGGTGCCTTCCTATAAGCTCCCTGTGGGTTTGACAATCTACTTATCACAATGAAAGCGGTACAACAGCCCTGTGCACTTGCAGGTCATCATGAGCTTCATCCCCCACCTCTCTTCCGCAACCGCCCACGTCCACGTGCATGACCCACATGCACGCAGGCACACGTTCGCCACCATGCATGGCCACCATGCGAGAATGGCTATGCCGCCCTGTCCTATAAATAGACCTCACCATTATCTTTCTCGCTCTCCCTCTCTCTCTCTCTCTCTTTTGCTCCACTCAATCAAGCCGAATGCCAGCAGGCTTCCCCGCTGTAGATCCTCGAGTTCAACCATTGACCTAGACGCCCTGGCGAGGATTCCGGTGAGCACAGCCACTACCCCGACCAACCTCACCTACCACTCGACTCCCCAGGCTACCGCGAACCCCGTGGACAACCTTTGCAAACCAGAGGACCCCTGGAACCCCAAGACCACTGGAGGCTGAACCCAACTTCTGTCGCGCCATCAACTCCGGCGAGGTAAGCTCGCGCCCGAGCACCCCACCATGTCCATTGGCATCGCCATGTTCGCGCGCACCACCCTGACCCCTCTGTTTGTCCAGAGCCACACAAAACATCATCCGCGACCATGACTGATGCTCTCCATCGCATGGCCAACTCCAGCAAGCGTTCCCCGCTTCTTTCCATTGTCCCCGAGGCCGGCAACAACCACGACCAGCCCCAGATTGATGCCCCACGTCCATCCATGCCCTACACGTAGCCCGAAACCCCCTACATCATCGTCCCCGACCACACTCGAGCCATGCACCGTTGTATGGCACAGCGTACGCGTCGTCGCCGACGACTTTCTTCGATGAGCCCCAAACCCTAGCCCCTCTGTTTAATCTCCAACGTTGGATCTCGATTGCACGCCCCACAGCCACCCACTTAAAACAAACCGGTACGGGCCACATGTACAACCTTATCCATTTGAATTTCTGTTAATTCAGTTAAATGGAGATTTTGCAAAAAAAGCCACGGAACTTAGAAGGCTCGTAACTAATTATCTACATGTCCAAATGGAGTGAATCTTTCTGCAAAATGATCCTTATGAGATGAATTTTCACCCTGTTCAGAAATTCACTTTTGAATAATTTAAAATTTTGAATTTGAATAAGGCATAACTTGTAGTTTTTATATCCAAATTTATTGTTGCCTTTTGCAAATTGAACCTAGTAAAATGTATTTTCATCTGAGAACACGTAGGTTCAAATTTGAATAATTTAAGAATACATTTTGAACATGATACAATATAGTCATAATTAAAATGGAAATAAAACCTAAATAGGTTTAACCTTGAAATAAAAATTGTTTAATAAAACAATTATTATACAAATGAGTTCAGAAACTATAACATGAACTTATAAGTAACTATTCTTGGATTATTACTTGACTTTAGGTAATTCAAATGATATTTGAATTCAATTCAATCATAGTTTGAATATAACATTGAAACCCTAGGTTTGATTTAAATAAAACCAATGCAATATGATGTGGTGATGAATTAAACCTAGTGGGAGTTAATGAATGACATTAGGCAAAGATGAGCTCAAATTAATTCAAATGTAGATTGCAAAACTATTTGCACATAGCAAATCATTTGGTTCATATTAACTCTAGTTAAACTAAAACCAAGTGAATAAGCTAAGGTAATTAAATTGGATATATAATGACCTTAGTATTACTAAAGATCAAATAATTGTACCTTAGCAACCACTTTGGTTTTGTACTTGACTTTAGTAGAACCAAATTGAGGAATGAACTTTAGTAATCAATTGAAGTTATATTTGACTTTGGACCAAAATAAAATAAAATAAATAAACTATAATAATTATGTGGAACTATAATTGACCTTAGGTTGAATCGTAATTAAATAATGGGCATTAGTAATTATATTGGATTTGTACTTGACTTTAGGGAAGAAATAGTCAGGTTGAATTGTTTAACCAACTTATTCAACTATGAAGCAAATCATAATCCACTTTTAACTTAATAGAACCCAATTAAATTGTGAACTCAATTCTATTTGAATCCAAATAAGATGAATCCTAATCCAAATCCAAATTGAACAGGAAGCCAGACCAAGTTATCGTTTTCATACCTTAGTGTATTCAAGCTCATGAAAGGTCAACAAGTTTGAAGTGTCATTCGAACTTGAACGTGAACTTGGATATCCAAATTCATAAACCATGACTTTGTTGTTAAGATACTTTTCCAGAATCTAACAACCACAACTTGACATCACATACTCCTTATGTGATGAACCCTTTTTATGTTGAAACTTGCTTGTGAACTATTATGTCACATGTATTCCAATTAACAACCACTATGTTGTTTCCAAACTCTTGTGAGTTAACCTTGACACATGATCTCATAGCACAATGACACAAACAACATGCACAACACATGCTGTTTGTTTGATTGTATTGTATTGTATGGTTATTTATGATTGATGTTTACTTACGATAGATTGCACGGAGAGCGAAGAGTAACATGATCAAGATTGTGAGATTGAAGAATCATAGGAAAGTGGACCTTTGATCATAACCTATGTTTTCATGCATGATAGTTGTTTCAACTAGGAATCCCCTATAGGATTTTACTTTATGCTTGACAGAACCCAGTAGAATGATATAGGACATTTACACCCTGACTTTGTAACCAACGAGTAGTTGCCTAGCTTCTATATCATGGATTGGGAAACACCTATATTATTCCACCATAGAACCACATGGTTGACTAATTAAGTAGTACTTAATTAATGAATCATCTGGGCAGTGCTTCAGTTTTGCTTGGATGTTTATCGGTTCTATGGGCGACCGCCCAGGCTCAAAGGGGTTGTACAAGTTCAAAGTTGAGTAGCTCCCATGTGCAACCGTGAGACAACATGGGCTCTGTATGGACTAGTAAGTTACGGGAACCCTCCTGGGCTGACTAGTAGATGTACTTCTTGAATGTAGGTTGGATTGGGTCAGCCATGTCTGAGGGGACTATTGTTTCCCAAAGGTTTTGTCTTGATCTACCTGGCTACTTCACAAGTGAAGTTTAGTGGCATAAGTGTGTGATCGGGAATCATGAATAAAGTACACAAACCTCTCAAGAGTGTATAAAACTGATCATGATTAGTTGTGTCGCCGGTTATGGAAAAATGTTGAGAAAAATCATCTGAGAATTGTTAGTTTGATCTCATCACCTCTTCTTAAATAAAATGATTGGGTTGAACCAAGGGGGAGTGTGGAGCTGATCTCCGAGGACTGGGGATTTACCAGGAGCTCTTGAAGAAAGACTTGGGGTAATGGGAATTTACCGGGTAACCCATATGCTCAAATGCTTCTGGCTACAAACGGGGATTTACCGGGAGTGCCAATAGACTACGACCGGAGATTTACCGGGAATGTCATGTTACTATCAGACTACTATAAAAGATAGGGAAAATATTTCACACAAAGAATACCCAGCTGCACGACTTTGCATGTTTACTTTTTCAAACAAGCCAATCCTAGTGAAGCTTGCTAATAGATTCTATGTATTGACCCTTGTGGATGCAACATATCATGTTGCAGGTTTACCGTATTGAGTGGAAGGTACAAAGTAGGGTTATGATATGCTATACCCAACTTCTGCCTGTGAGCGCATGTACGCCACAAGACTAAAATGATATCTCCATTGCTTGATTATATTGTAAGCTAGCCTATGAGCTAATCGGGTGTGTATTATAAAGCACTGGATCTACGATGTAATACATGACACATGATGCATTCTCGATATTTTATCGTCGACTGTGCACGCCAGCTATGATCCAGGGACTGACACAGTTACATCTCAGATGTTTCCCAAAGCCATTGGTGCATGTCTGGATAAAAGTGTGCCAGGCTATTGGCTTCCCTAGGACCGTATTATAATCAAATTGATGATATTCTATGAGCAATTTGGACGTGATGCTTATGAGTTGCGTTGGATTTCCTTGAAGAGAAAAGGATGATGCAGTATAGTAGAGACAAGTATTTCCCTCAGTTAAGAACCAAGGCTATCAATTAAGTAGGAGAACCATGCAACACCTCGTTAGGAACACCTGCGAACGAAATAACAAATCCTTGCACCCAAGGCGAACAAGGGGTTGCCAATCACTCGATGGTTACTTGCAATATTAAATTGTGTAGTGATTGATAGATAGATAGATAGAACAAAAATACAAAATAAAATAAATAAAGTAAAATTGCAGCAAGGAATTTTTAGGATTTTTAATATATGATAAAAGTAGACCCGGGGGCCATAGTTTTCACTAGAGGAAATGATCATGTATATAGGCATCACGTCCGATACAAGTAGACCGAAATGATTCTGCGTTTACTACTAGTACTCCGCACATCGTCCGCTATCCAGCATGCATCTAGAGTATTAAGTTCATAAAGAACAGAGTAACGCCTTAAGCAAGATGACATGATGTAGAAAAAGTATACTCACGCATGATTAAACCCCATCATTTTATCCTTAATGGCAACGATACAAATATGTGTCATGTCCCTTTCTATCACTCGAATTGAGCACCGCAAGATCGAACCCATCACAAAGCATCTCTCCCACTGCATGAAAAATCAATCTAGTTGGCCAAGCCAAATCAATAGATCAGAGAGAAATACGAAGCCATAATAATCATGCATAAAAGAGTTCAGAGAAGAATCAAATAATATTCATGGATAATCTGATCATAAACTCACAATTCATCGGATCCCAACAAACGTACCGCAAAAAGTGATTACATCGAATATAACTCCAAGAACATCGAGGAAAACATTGTATTGATAATCAAAGAGAGAGAGTGAGAGAGAGTCATATAATACAAACTCATCATCGTGGAGAAATAACCATCTTTTAGCTTAGCATATTGATCGTCCAGTTTTATTGCTATTGCATTCTTCATGTTATATACATATTCCTTTGACTATGAGATTATGCAACTCCCGGATACCGTAGGAATACCTTGTGTTCTATCAAACATCACAACGTAACTGGGTGATTATAACGATGCTCTATAGGTATCTCCGAAGGTGTTTGTTGGGTTGGCATAGATCGAGATTAGGATTTGTCACTCTGAGTATTGAAGAGGTATCTCTGGGCCCTCTCGGTAATGAACATCATAATAAGCCTTGCAAGCAATGTGACTAATAATTTAGTTACGGGATGATGCATTATGGAACGAGTAAATAGACTTGCCGGTAACGAGATTGAACTAGGTATGAAGATACCGACGATCGAATCTCGGGAAAGTAATATACCGATAACAAAGGGAATAACGTATATGTAGATCTTCGTAGAATATGTAGGAACCAATATGAGCATCTAGGTTCCTCTATTGGTTATTGACAGGAGAGGTGTCTCGGTCATGTCTACATAGTTCCCGAACCCGTAGGGTCCGCACGCTTAACGTTCAATGACGATTTTGTATTATATGAGTTAGGTGATTTGGTGACCGAGTGTTGTTCGGAGTCCCGGATGAGATCACGAACATGACGAGGAGTCTCGAAATGGTCGAGAGGTAAAGATTGATATATAGGACGATGGTATTTAGACACCAGAAGTGTTCCGGGGGTAGCGGGTACATATCGGGTTACCGGAAGGGGTTCCGGGAATCCGCCCGGCAATTACATGTGCCTAATGGGACAAGAGCGGGAAAGAGGGGCTGGTTCGCCCAGTGTAGGCCAAAATAGGAGGGGGAGGAAAGAGGAGAAGAGATAAAGGAAGGGGAGGGATTTGGCCTCCCCCTTCCTTCCCTCCTCCCTCCTCCTTCCTTCCCCCTTCGGAAGTTATGGTAGGGGGCGGCGAATTGCACTAGGGCCCCAAGTAGGATTCCTCCTACTTGGGCGCCCCCCTTGGCTGCTCCCTCTCCCTCCCACCTATATATATGAAGGGGGAGACGCCTAGAACACACAACAACATCTGTTAGCCGTTGCGGTGTAACGACGGATAATCGTGCTACAATAATCCAATGCTAATCATGCCACGTCACCACGGTTACTGTTGATAGTCTGCCATTAGCTCAAAACCGAGTCAAATTTAAAAATAAAGTTAATAATAAAAATTTACAAACGTTAAAACAAAAATGTTCGGTTTGTGCATAATATTACATAGTTAATTATGGTGAAGAAAACACATGTTTAGAAAATGGATAAATGTTTTAAATTGAATTAAAACAGAAAAGGAAAAAGAGAAATAAAAAAGAAACTACAAAAACAAAAAAAACAAAACAAAAAAAGAATAAAAGGCCCCCTGGCCAACTGGGCCAGACGGCCCAGCTCACCGGCCAGGCCGGCCCACCTGGCCCAGCCGGCCGACCCACCCCTGCCTTATCCCCACGAGGGGGAAACCCTAACCACCCCATCACCCACTCCCTCCCCCTTGTCCCACTCCTCCCTCTCGCCCTTCCCCGATCTGGATCGGGGGGCCGATCCCATCGCCCCATCGCCGCCTCGACGTCGCCGTCACCCCCTTGCAGAGTCGGCCGCCTCTTGTCGCCCCACCGGCGCCCTGCCGCCCGTCCACCACCACGCTGACGTGGGACCCCGCCCGGATCTACCTCGCCCCCGCCGCGCCCGGAGCTCGCCTCGCAGGAGCCCCTCATCGTCTTCCCCGAATCGCCGTCGCCTCGTCGTCCTCGCCGGACCTCCTCGTCCTCCTCCCCGAGTCGCTCCCCGCGCCCCGTTGCCCAGACCCTATTCCCCGCCGTGAGCAACCCCTCTCCTCCTATCTCCCTCGAGCACGCGCTCCTGGCCACGGCCACATCGCGCGCACGCCGCCCGCCTCCCGCTGCACGCCCACTCGCCCGTTCGACCACGCCTTCGCCCGCCGCAACAGGCGCCCGACACCGCGCGAGCTCTGCCTCGCCCCGCCAGCACCCGCGCGGTGCCCACTGCCCGCGCCCACGACCACACGCCCGCGCCCCGCTCCACTTCTGCTGCTCGTCTGCCGAACCGCCGCCGGAGGCACTCGCTGGCACACCGGCACACGCGCCCCGCCTCTGTCCCCGTTGGCTGCGGCCACGCTCGCCGGCGTTGCTGCCCCCACCTACCGTGGCCATCGCTGCCGGATGTGGCCCGCGATGGTCGCGCCCGCTCTGGCCCCGAACCGGCCTCGCCTCGCTATCGGGCAGGGGTGCGGCTTCGCCCGCACCCGCCTGCCCGTATGCCCGTTAAGGGCCTTGGCCCTATGACAAGTGGGGCACCCCCCCAGAACGTTTCTGTTAAAAAAGAAAAGAAAAAGGATAAAAAATGATGATAATAATAATAAATAATAAAATAAAATAAAATAAAAAATATAATTAATTAATCAATCAACTAATTAATTAGCTTAATTAATTCTGATTAAATTAGCTAATTAAAATTAATTAATCTAATGACTAATTAACCTAATTAACTACTGTTAATTAACTAACAGAGAATGACAGTGGGGCCCACTCCCTTAATTTATATTAATTAGGGTAATTAAAATGTGTCACTGACTAGTGGGACCCACTGGTCAGGTTGACCAGTCAACTCTGTTGACTGCTGACGTCAGCATGACATCATGCTGATGTCATTAATCTATTTTCGAATTTAATTTAAATAATTAATTAAATTCCAGAAATTAATAAAATCTTTAGAAAATCATATCTTTTAATCCGTAACTCGGATTAAAATATTTTCAACATAAAAGTTGCTCAGAACGACGAGACGAACCCGGATACGCAACCCGTTCGTCCGCCACGCATCCCTAGCATAGCAAACACGCAACTTTCCCCTCCGGTTCATCTGTCCGAAAACGCAAAACACCGGGAATACTTTCCCGGATGTTTTCCCCCTTCACCGGTACCACCTCGTACCGCGTTAGGGCACACCTAGCTTTACGCTTTGCCATGTCATGCATTGTCATGCATTTCTTTGCATTATATTTATTGTTTCTCCCCCCTCTTCTCTCGCTAGACACCGAGACCGACGCCGCTGCTACCCAGTACGACTACGGTGTTGACGACCCCACTCTCTTGCCAGAGCAACAAGGCAAGCCCCCCTGATCACCAGATATCGCCTACTCTACTCTCTATACTGCTTGCATTAGAGTAGTGTAGCATGTTACTGCTTTCCGTTAATCCTATCCTGATGCATAGCATGTCCTTTCTACTACTGTTGTTATCTTTACATGCAATCCTAATGTTAAGTATAGGATTCTAGTTTATCATCAGTGGCCATACATTCTTGTCCGTCTGCCATGCTATACTATCGGGCTGTGATCACTCGGGAGTTGATCACGGGTATATACATATACATAATATATGATACTTGTGGTGACTAAAGACGGGTCGGCTCGTAGGAGTACCCGCGAGTGATTCACGGATTGGGTCCGAAAGGACGTTTGTCCCGACGGCCCTTTGAGTGGATCTTTGTGGAGAAGCGTCAGGGCAGGTTGAGACCACCTATGAGAGAGGTGGTCCTGGCCCTGGTCGGCGTTCGCGGTTATTTCAAAATAACACGTTCAACGAGATCTTGGTATTTGATCTGAGTCTGGCTACTGGCCTATACGCACTAACCATCTACGCGGGGACAGTTGTGGGCACTCGACGTCGTGGTATTAGCCGAAGCCTTTGTGACGTCAGCGACTGAGCGGCGCGCGCCGGGTTGGACTGGAACGCCTACTCTTGTATAAGGGAGGCAAGGTCTGCTCACCGGACGCGTACGCAACGTGCAGGTGTGCAATGGGCGATGGGCCCAGACCCCTGCGCCATAGGATTTAGACCGGCGTGCTGACCTCTCTGTTGTGCCTAGGTAGGGCTGCAACGTGTTGATCTTCTGAGGCCGGGCATGACCCAGAAAAGTGTGTCCGTCCAAATGGGATCGAGCGTGTTGAGTTATGTGGTGCACCCCTGCAGGGAAGTTAATCTATTCGAATAGCCGTGATCTTCGGTAACAGGACGACTTGGAGTTGTACCTTGACCTTATGACAACTAGAACCGGATACTTAATAAAACACACCCTTCTAAGTGCCAGATACAACCGGTGATCGCTCTCTCACAGGGTGACGAGGGAAGGATCATCGATTAGGATTATGCTATGTAATGATACTTGGTGAACTTACCATCTACTCTCTTCTCCTGCTGCAAGATGGAGGTTACCAGAAGCATAGTCTTCGATAGGACTAGCTATCCCCCTCTTATTCCAGCATTCTGCAGTTCAGTCCACATATGATCCCCCTTTTCCATTTGATACCAATGCATACATTTGTAGTGTAGCTCCTTGCTTGCGAGTACTTTGGATGAGTACTCACGGTTGCTTTTCTCCCTCTTTTTCCCCTTTCCTATACTCGATTGCTGCGACCAGACATTGGAGCCCAGGAGCCAGACGCCACCGTCGACGACGACTACTACTACTCAAGAGGTGCCTACTACTATGTGTGTTCGCACACGAACACGTCACCGTGTACCCTCG
The DNA here is from genome assembly GCF_056163025.1 of Triticum urartu. Lineage (NCBI taxonomy): Eukaryota > Viridiplantae > Streptophyta > Magnoliopsida > Poales > Poaceae > Triticum > Triticum urartu. The sequence continues at coordinate 432,559,029 of NC_141879.1, forward strand.
ACGCCGGGGGTGATGCACCGCAGCTCGCGTCGAAGGAGATTTGACCGGAAGCGTGATACGCAGGACAGCCGGCAGATGCTTTTGTAGACCCGAAGCCCCGTTTGCCCGGGAGGGACCCCGTCAGGGCTCGCGGCGGCTATGGGCTGCTCCAGGTCGATTCGCTCGCCCCTAGAGCCTCGTGGATCCGCAGCCCTCCAGCATGAAGAACTAGCGAAGAACGAGAAGAAAGATACAAAGGAGAGATAAAAAGTAGATGAACACGAAAAAGTAGTAGATGTGTTTCTTCGATTGTGTGTTGTTTCAATCGGCCGTCACCCCAACATATATAAGAGGCGGCTGGACTTCCCGTACAAGCAAAGGATTTATCTAGGCTTTCCTTACAAGAAAATTACATAAATTCACGTCCAAAACCCTAGTCAAATTCGGACTGGTTTTATCCAAACTTTCCAAAACTGTTTGGTTTAAACTGGCTGCACCTTGTGGGTCCTTTTTGCGGTGGTAAACGATCTCGGATGAAAACAAGCCCAAAAGCAATCTTGACCGTCTCGATGAGACGAACAACTTTCATGTTGAAGGTTTTTTGATCAGAGATCATCTTGAGGGTCAGATCGGTCTCGCAACACAGGCTATCTCCTCGCGCTACCCGTCAGACATGTGTCTGGTGGGGCGCGCCACATCTTGCCTCGTGACAGGGCTGCACTCCGATTGCTCTAACTTTTGTATACAAACTTGGATTTGAACGATTTTTATATCAAAATTGATCGTTTCGACGAGACGAAGACAACCCGTATAGATCATTTTTTCATTTGAGGTCGTCTTGGGGGCTTAATCGGCTAAACTGTACTTTGAATATAAGATCTTGGTACTTCGAGCATAGTTTCGGCCTTGGAGATGAAATCGGATGGCGATGACCCAAATTTCAAAGATGTTCATATCAATAATACGGAACTTTTTCATGTAGATCACTTCTCCATTTGAGTCCATCTAAATAATCATTTGAGCCCATCTTCAGCTTCTGGTCGGATTGACTATCACAACCTCCACCCCGGCAGGCCTTCCACCCGGGTAAGCTTTCCGCACTGACAAGGTTTCACCCCGGCAAGGTTTTTACACCGGAAAGGGTTCTCCCTAGCTCGGCAAGGTTTCTACCCCAACAAGAGTTCCTCCTCGGCAAGGTTTCTACCCCGGCAAGAGTTCCTCTTCGGCAAGGTTTCTCCCTCGGCAAGATTTCACACCGGCAAGCTTCTCCGCCGGCAAGCTTTCCACGCCAGCAAGCTTCTCCTCTGGCAAGCTTTCCACGCCGGTAAGCCCTCACATCGGCAAGGTTTTACCCCGGCAAGGTTTCATTCAGCCGGCAAAGGCCGAATACTTTCTCACTCAGGGCCGGCCCGCGAAGTGTTGCCTCTAAGTTTTGCATACGAACCCCGATTCGTGACCATGCCAAAATCTGGTGTCAACACATGCCCCCCTATTTTTCGGCAAAGCTTGTGTGCCGAAAAGTAACTTGTATTGTGTTTGTTCTAAGGACGATGTCAACACTCCATCGGCCATTTATTTTCCTCACGACGATAATCAGGTATCGGCCATGTTTGTGCTAAGGGCGATAATCATATATCAGCCATTGCCCACTTAGGCTTCTTGCCACACACTTGGGTGGTATTTCTTCAAGTACTTGCCATTGAGAGCTCGAGGTAACAGTGCCCCTTGTACGGATACCACCAAATAAGAGTTTTCGGGAACTATTCTTGCAATTCTAAAAGGACCTTCCCAACTTGGAGACCACTTCCCGAATTTTCTGTCCCTTGAACCAATCAGGAGAATTACTTTCCAGACGAGATCGCCAACTTGAAAATTCTTCAACTTAACCTTCTTATTGTAAGCCCTTGCTACCCTCAACTTGTCGCTCTCTATGGCCTTCAAAGCAGCCAAACGTTTATCGGCAACCTCATCAATATTGTCCATCATCAAGTTATAAAAGTCTACTGTCGATAAATCATTTTGTTTGGCTATTCTCAAAGCATTCAAATTCACTTCCACCGGTAAAACAGCCTCTTGACCATATACTAGCTCATATGGAGTCACCTTTGTAGCACCATGTCTTGAGATCCTATGTGCCCACAAAGCTTCAGACAACAACTCATGCCATCTCCTTGGGTTATCCTCAATCTTCTTCTTGATGAGCTTGATTAAAATTTTATTGCTAGACTCAGCTTGTCCATTGGCTTGGGCATAATATGGAGAGGAATGGAGCAATTTTATGTTATAAGATTTGGCAAATTCTCTAACTTGGTGTGACATGAAAGAGGAGCCTTGATCTGTAGTCAATGTTTGAGGAATGCCGAATCTATGAATAATGTGCTCGGTTATGAATTTAATCACCTCTGTATGTGTCATGTTCTTGACAGGTACTGCTTCAGACCATTTAGTGAAATAATCGGTTGCCACCAATACGAACCGATGCCCCTTTGAGGAAGACGGATGAATTTGTCCAATAAAGTCTAAACCCCATCCTCTGAAAGGCCACGGCTTGATAATGGGATGTAACATAGCAGCAGGAGCCAACTGAATATCACCAAATTTTTGACAAGCTTCACACCCTTTGTAATATCTGAAGCAATCATTAATCATAGTCGGCCAATAAAATCCAGCATGTCGTAGCAACCATTTTATCTTGGGAGCCGATCGATGAGTGACACAAATATCTTCATGGACCTCCCCCATAGCAACTCTCGCTTGGTCCACATCCAAGCACTTTAGAAGAACATCATCAACCGTTCGGCGATAGAGATCATCATCTCTCATTGTATACTTGAAAGCCATTCGCCGAACAGCCCTGTCCACCCTTCTACTAGGATCACACAAATAATCAACAATGGGTTTCCTCCAGTCTTGACTTTCTCCTGCATTGAATATTTCATTAGTGGCTGAAACGGTGGGCTCTGGTTCGGCCTCCCCTATGTCGGCAAGACTAGACATCGGCTTTTCAGAAATATGAAACACGCCATGATCAACATGGTAGCCGGATGCCTGTTGTGCCAACTCATTTGCTTTCCGATTGTCATGTCTAGATATATGAGCAATGCTAAAACAATCCAAAGTAGAAATTATATCTAGACATTTATTAAGATAAACATTAAGTGATTCGTCCAAACACTGAAAGACTTTGGATATTTGCTGCACCACTAGTAACGAATCACCATAAGCCTCAATATGTGTAACACCTATGGCAAGCAACATCTCTTAAACTGAATAACAATGCTTCATATTCAGCTTGATTATTTGTGCAAAATTATTGCAGGCGGCACGAGGCTTCAAAAATAGCACCATGAGGAGATATATAAACAATACCAACACCTTGGCCATTGCTACAAACTGAACCATCAAAGTATAATCTCCATGGTACTACTGAAACAAGGTTCATATCAATGACATTAGCAACAATTAATCCGATGTTCAACAATGACATTAGCAACAATTTGGCCTTTCATGGATTTTAGAGATTCATACGCCAAATCATATTCAATCAAAGCATAAGCCCACTTGCCAATTCTACCACTAAGAATTCGCCTATGCAACATGTATTTAATGACATCGGTCTGACAAGCTACTACGCAAGCACTCGGCACTAAATAATGTCTCAATTTTGTGCAAGCATAATATAAGCATACACATAATTTTTCAATAAATGTATACCTTGTCTCGGTGTCCAATAAGCGCATGCTCAAATATGAATAGCATGCTCTTTTCTTTCGGTTTCTTGAGTCAAAACAGCACCAATAACTCCTTCTTCTGCTGCAATGTAAAGCCTGAAGGGTTCCCTATGCTTGGGTTCTTTCATCACCGGAGGAGTGCACAAATAATTCTTGATCATATCAAATTCTTCTTGCTGTTTTGCCCCCCAAGTGAAATCAGCATCATTCTTTAACCGAAGGATAGGAGTAAACGCATCAACCTTCCCTGACAAATTAGCTATGAACCTCCTCAAGTAATTGACCTTGCCAAGGAACTTTTGCATATCTCTCTTGCATCTTGGAGCTTCCACTTTCTGTATGGCCTCTATCTTTTTGGGATCAATGTCTATGCCATCTTCATGGATAATGAAACCCAAAAACTTACCAGCCGACACACCGAATGCACACTTCAAAGGATTCATCTTCAGTCCATACTTTTTCATTCTTTCAAAAGCTAAACGCAAATCGGCCAAGTGGGATTAAAAAACATCTGATTTGACTACAATATCATGAATATAAACTTCAAGTATGACATCGAGTAAATCATGAAAAATCAAATTCATAGCCCTTTGATATGTGGAGCTAGCATTTTATAATCCGGATGTCATCACTGTCCACTCGAATAAACCAAGAAAACCAGGGCAATGAAAAGCTGTCTTGGACATGTCCTCTTCGGCCATAAAAATTTGATTGTATCCGGCATTACCATCTAGAAAGCTAATAACTTTATGTCCAGAAGCATCATTAATAAGCATATCAGCTATTGGCATGGGATACTCATCTTTGGGTGTAGCCCTATTCAGATCTCTGAAGTCAATGCACACCCTCAATTTGCCGGATCCTTTCTTTTCCACTGGGACAATGTTAGAAATCCACTCGGCATACCTGCAAGGTCTAATAAAATTAGCTTTAAGCAAACGACCGATCTCTTCCTTGATCCGGTCATATGTTTTTGGATTAAACTTTCTGGCCGATTGTTTATATGGTCTAAAACCAGCCTTTATAGGTAACCGGTGCTCCACTAGCTCTCGGCTTAAACCTGGCATCTCATGATATTCCCATGCAAAGCAACAAACATATTCTTTCAATAGCTCGATCAACTTAGCTTTTTGATCGGCTTTTAAATTGCATTTACAAATGTCGGCCTAGGAGTTGAACCATCTCCTATATCTATCTCTTCTAATGGATCGGCCGATGTAAAACCTTGTCCTAATTTATCCATATCATCTAAATCTTCTATGGACTCATACATATCGTTCTCATTGGACCGATATTCTACAAGTCGCTTTTGTAACCACTCTGAGTTAGGATCCATTTAAACATATCATACCTTGGAGCCGATTGCATTCAGTCGGTTTTAAAGAGACGGGCACGAAACCATTCTTGGTTGCGCTGAGAAAATCGAATTCTGACAAGTAACGTCCCGTCAAGCAAGTAGCATTTGGGTGTTGCCAATCCACCGATGCCTCGGCCAAAGCAACACAGGCCGAGTTATCCGCATGAATGACTTCCACTTCATCATCAACCCACTAGATCAAAAACGGGTGCATAGTGGATGGCACGCACTAGTTTGCATGAACCCAATGACGGCCTAGTATGACATTGTAGTTACCTTGCGCCTCAGCGACAAAGAATGCGGTAGCCAAAGTTTTACTTCCCACCATGAGCTCCACATACATCACACCTTTGGCTTCAGTTTTCTCTTTGCGTTCAAATCCATTGAGCACCATGTTGGTCTTTATCAACTCTTCATCATGTAGCCCCAATTTTTTGAAGACCGAATACGGCATAAGATTCACTGCAGCTCCACCATGAACAAGCATCCGAGTGAGCAGTGATCCACTAATATGACCTCCGAGATACAACAGTTTCAGATGCGTCACTTGGTCTTTTGGCTTCTCGAATATTGCATTTTTAGGGCCAAAATCCAGCTGGGTCACCTCCCCTTCCTCATCTACAGCTCAAAACTCAGCAGGTAAGGAATACACCATATTGATATCCATACCTTCATGAACCGGCATAGACTCATAGTCCAACATATCATCCTCTTCTTCAAGTGCATCCATCGATTCTGAAATTTGTCCAAGTGAAGGAGAAGTAGGAAGTGTCGCAGACGATGTAATAGATGTCGCATCATCCTCCTGTGGTGGCGCAAGTGCTGCTGTGATAGGTGTAGAAGCGACTGCATCTTGTATTTGTTTAGGCCTCCACACTTGTTTTGTAGGCACCATGGGCCGAGTGTCATTGAACAACTTATCCCTTTGCTTCTCGGCTTCTTGTTTTGTCATCTCTTGACTCCTTAACCTGTGTAGTTTCCTCTTTTGTGTTTTTGTCCGCCCTGGAGGACACCACTTTGGCTGAGTGTATTTAGGATCTCTCATCTTTACTTGGCTGGTGTTTCTTTCAAGGTCATTAGCCGAGTGCTTATGTGCGATAGCAAGTATCAGCTCAGTCGGATTGCTATGCATAATCGGCTGTTGTATGGTGAATGTTTCGGTGCCCAAGATGAGTGAGTCGGCATCGGTTTTTTCCTTGCCTTTGCTTGACTCGACCGTTACAGCACTTGGCGACTTAACACGCCATTCTTGCTTGCTGGCCCTTTTTTGATTATCTTGCACTGGCCGATTGACACTATTGTTCAAACGGCCTCGTGTGGGATAAGAAAGTCTCTCACAAATGGGCCTCCTTTGTTCTGCCCAACCCAGATGAAAAGCATAAGGGGCCATTGGGGGCTGCCACCATCCTCCATTGAAGTCTCCCATGTAATATGGTACATAGGGGAGAGATGGTACCCATGGTCCCGGTGCCCACGACCCATATGGCCTTGCATGATGCTGAAATTCTTCCCGAGGAGGTGACCTTGAGCGCTTCAAATTTGGTGACCGGTTAGAGCTAGAACCGGCTGCATGATTGGCATACTTGGACAGCAACATATCAAAAGTTGGCTTGATTTTCTTGCGCTGCACTTTAGCTTCATTCGTCTTCCACTTGCCCACTTCTGGACTTTTGGGCTTGACAAACTTAACACGAGTATTTTCTTGCGCTTGCGGTTGCCCCCCGAGTGTAGGATTCTTGATGGTGATTTTGATTGTCTCCTTGCCACAGGGTTGCTTGTCAAGCACAACCTGTCTCCCCAAGACCTTGTCGCCCTCCTTGTCTTTCTTGGGCTCACCAACAATGACATTAGCTTTATTAGCAGATTCGGCAACCTCCGGCCGAATGAGTAGCTTCTTTCCCTCCAAATCCATGGTATTCATTGGAAAAGGCTGTTTATCAACTTACATCTCAGAAAAGTTTAATCGTCCATCATTAATGGCCGATTGTATCTGCCGTTGAAAAACATTGCAATCGTTAGTAGCATGAGAAAAAGAATTATGATATTTGCAATAAGCGCGCCGTTTCAGCTCTTCAAACGGTGGTAAAGTATGAGATATTCTAATAATCTTAGCCTGTAGAAAAGCATCAAATATTTTATCACACTTAGCAATGTTAAAAGTAAACTTCATCTCTTCATCACGATTCTTATGAATCGGTTTCAGATCATTGCAAGTAAAGGGTTTGGCCTTAGATGGCCAAACAAATTCAGTAGAAAAAACATCACCCTCATCGTCCGAGTGATCACTATCATATTCCACCATATTCATCTTTGGACGATCGGCTTTGTATCTATGCACTTCTTTGAGGTCTTTGCTTCGGCTTTCCTGAGCCGAAGCCCTTTGTAAGACTTCGTTGATATTTAAGAACTCATAGCCTTCTAGCTTTTCTCTAATGGGAGTTCTCAAACCACTCAGCACTAGGTCCGCCAAGTCCCTCTCGGTTATCACCAAACTAAAACACCGGTTTTTTGTTTCTCTGAATCTCTTGACGTAATCGGAGACCGATTCATCATGCTTCTGTTTAACCGATGTTAGATGTGACAAATTGAGTTCATTGTCGCTGCTATAAAAGTGATCATGAAACTTCTGCTCTAGCTGCGACCAAACCCAAATGGAATGATGGGGTAAAGAAGAAAACCATGAAAATGTGGTACCAGTTAATGATAAAGGAAATAAACGCACTTTCAATTCATTCAATGAGCCTGCCTCACCCAATTGTGCTAAATACTGACTAACATGCTCCCATGTGGTTTTTGTGCCTTCTCCATTAAACTTAACAAAATCTGGAATTTTATATCCTGGAGGACACTAGATGGCATCAAAGTACTCGGGTACGGCTTTTGGTAAATCCGATTCCGAGGTAACTCAACTCCAAAATTCTCTCGAAGCATCTTAGCCATCTCCTCTCTAAGATTAGTTAGACCATCATCCATAGTGGACGATGAAGCTTGTGGCAGTGGCATAGGAGGAGTAGGATTACTAGCTGTAGGTAAGACTTGTGGCATGTATTTCGACCCATAATTTGGTAGTGGTCGAGTGGTTGTAGCTGTAGGTAGGGTTTGGTTCGGCATTGCCACCGAACCTGGCATGCTCATGATAGGACTAATGGGTGCAGCCACAATTTGATTTGTATGGGTAGGGTAATAAGCCATCGGCATGGCAGGTGCAGATGCAACAGGTAAAGCCAGATTAGGGTTTTGCACACTAGCAGCTACACCATCATTACCACTAGACGATTGAGATGTATTCTTCTGAGAATTAGTATTTTCTATGAAAGTTTGGTAGACTAGATTGTTACCATCAGCAATACGACTTTCAATCTCAGCCCACTGCTCAGGAGAAAAGGCAGTACTTACAGAGGGTTTAACCTGCTCGGCTTGAAGAGGAGGGAACTTGATTTCTTCAATTGGAGTGATGTTGCCTTGGCGATCCTTCTTGAACTTTGCAAGGAACTCCTGCAAGTCCTTCTCCTCGCGCGCCTTCTTGTACTCCTCATAAACTTGGCGATGATCGGCCGATATCTCATCAAGACTGGGCTTAATGATGTTATCGGCGTCTACCTCAGATGGTTTGGGAATATCAGACATGGTGGATGATGACGATTGATCTTCGTTCCCAGAGGAGTCGCCAAAAAGTGTGTTCGCACACGAATACGTCACTGTGTACCCTCGACGCCGGGGGTGATGCACCGCAGCTCGCGTCGAAGGAGATCTGACCAGCAGCGCGATACGCAGGACAGCCGGCAGATGCTTTTGTAGACCCGAAGCTCCGTTTGCCCGGGAGGGACCCCGTCAGGGCTCGCGGCGGCTATGGGCTGCTCCAGGTCGATTCGCTCGCCCCTAGAGCCTCGTGGATCCGCAGCCCTCCAGCATGAAGAACTAGCGAAGAACGAGAAGAAAGATACAAAGGGGAGATAAAAAGTAGATGAACACGAAAAAGTAGTAGATGTGTTTCTTCGATTGTGTGTTGTTTCAATCGGCCGTCACCCCCAACATATATAAGAAGCGGCTAGACTTCCCGTACAAGCAAAGGATTTATCTAGGCTTTCCTTACAAGAAAATTACATCAATTCACGTCCAAAACCCTAGTCAAATTCGGACTGGTTTTATCCGAACTTTCCAAAACTGTTCGGTTTAAACTGGCTGCACCTTGCGGGTCCTTTTTGTGGTGGTAAACGATCTCGGATGAAAACAAGCCCAAAAGCAATCTTGACCGTCTCGATGAGGCGAACAACTTTCATGTTGAAGGTTGTTTGATCAGAGATCATCTTGAGGGTCAGATCGGTCTCGCAACACAGGCTATCTCCTCGCGCTACCCGTCACACATGTGTCTGGTGGGGCGCGCCACATCTTGCCTCGTGACAGAGCTGCACTCCGATTGCTCTAACTTTTGCATACGAACTCGGATTTGAATGATTTTTATATCAAAATCGATCGTTTCGACGATACGAAGACAACCCGTGTAGATCATTTTTTCATTTGAGGTCGTCTTGGGGGCTGAATCGGCTAAACTGTACTTTGAATATAAGATCTTGGTACTTCAAGTATAGTTTTGGCCTTCGAGATGAAATCGGACGGCGATGACCCAAATTTCAAAGGTGTTCATATCAATAATACGGAACTATTTCATGTCGATCACTTCTCCATTTGAGTACATCTAAATAATCATTTGAGCCCATCTTCAGCTTCTGGTCGGATTGACTATCACAACCTCCACCCCGGCAGGCCTTCCACCCGGGTAAGCTTTCCGCACTCACAAGGTTTCACCCCGGCAAGGTTTTTACACCGGAAAGGGTTCTCCCTAGCTCGGCAAGGTTTCTACCCCGGCAAGAGTTCCTCCTCGGCAAGGTTTCTACCCCGGCAAGAGTTCCTCTTCGGCAAGGTTTCTCCCTCGGCAAGATTTCACACTGGCAAGCTTCTCCGCCGGCAAGCTTTCCACGCCGGCAAGCTTTCCAGGCCGGTAAGCCCTCACATCGGCAAGGTTTCATTCAGCCGGCAAAGGCCGAATACTTTCTCACTCAGGGCCGGCCCGCGAAGTGTTGCCTCTAACTTTTGCATACGAACCCTGATTCGTGACCATGCCAAAATCTGGTGTCAACAATGTGCAGCCCATTGACGACGACCAGGAGTAGTTTAGGTGGATCCCAGGCAGGAGGCCTGCACCTATTTCGATCTGTATCTCAGTTTGTGCTAGCCTTCTTAAGGCAAACTTGTTTACTTATGTCTGTACTTAGATATTGTTGCTTCCGCTGACTTGTCTATGATCGAGCTCTTGTAATCGAGGCTTCGATGCCCCTGGCTTGTAATATGATGCTTGTATGACTTATTTTATTTGTAGAGTTGTGTTGTGATATCTTCCCGTGAGTCCCTGATCTTGATCGTACATGTTTGCGTGTATGATTAGTGTATGATTGAATCGGGGGCGTCACATGCGGCGCCTCCCTCCACAGTTGATGCCTCCGGTCATATTCACATAGTGCTTAGGCGAAGCCCTGCGCTGATCACTTCACCATCACCGTCACCACGCCGTCGTGCTGACGGAACTCTCCCTTGACACTTTTCTAGATCAAGAGTTCGAGGGACGTCATCGAGCTGAACGTGTGCAGAACTCGAAGGTGTCATACGTTTGGTGCTTGATAGGTGGGAATGAGAAGAAGTTCGACTACATCAACCGCGTTGTCAAACACTTCCGCTTTCGGTCTACGAGGGTACATGGTCACACTCTCCCCCTCTTGTTGCTATGCATCTCCTAGATAGATCTTGCATGAGCATAGGCTTTTTTTGAAATGGCATGCTTCGTTTCCCAACAGTGGCATCCGAGCCAGGTTTATGCATAGTTGATATGCATGAGTAGAACACAAAGAGTTGTCGGCGGTGATCGTCATACTGCTTCCCACCAACGTCTTATTTCGATTCGGCAGAATTGTTGGATGAAGTGGCCCTGACCAACCTTACATGACCATGTTCATGAGACTAGTTCCACCGACAGACATGCAACTAGTTTTGCATAAAGGTGGCTGGCGGGTGTTTGTTTCTCCAACTTTAGTTGAATCGAATTTGACTGCGGCCGGTCCTTGTTGAAGGTTAAAATAGCAAACTTGATAATCACCGTTGTGGTTTTGATGCGTAGGTAAGAACGATTCTTGCTAGAAGCCTGTAGCAGCCACGTAAAACTTGCAACAACAAAGTAGAGAACGTCTAACTTGTTTTTGCAGGGCATGTTGTGATGTGATATGGTCAAGACATGATGTGATATACATTATTGTATGACATGATCATGTTTGGTAAAAGTTATCGGCAACTGGTAGGAACCTTATGGTTGTCGCTTTATTGTATGAAATGCAAACGCCATGTAATTGCTTTACTTTATCACTATGCGTTAGCTATAGGTGTAGAAGCAAAAGATGGCGAGACGACCACGACGCTACGATGGAGATCAAGGTGTCAAGCCGGTGATGATGGAGATCATGACGGTGCTTTGGAGATGGAGATCAAAGGCACAAGTTGACGATGGCCATATCATGTCACACATTTTGATTGCATGTGATGTTTATCTTCTATGCATCTTATTTTGCTTAGTACGGGGGTAGCATTGTAACATGGCCCCTCACTAAAATTTCAAGGTATAAGTGTTCTCCCTGTGTATGCACCATTGCGACAGTTCGTCGTGCGAGACACCACGTGATGATCGGGTGTGATAGGCTCTACGTTCACATACAACGGGTGCATGACAGTTTTGCACATGTGGAATACTCATGTTAAACTTGACGAGCCTAGCATGTACAGACATGGCCTCGGAACACTGGAGACTGAAAGGTCGAACATGAATCACATAGTAGATATGATTAATTGAACTTAATTTATCATGAACTTAGTCCTGATAGTATTTGCATATCTATGTTGTAGATCAATAGCTCGCATTTTAGCTCCCTTGTGTTTTTGATATGTTCCTAGAGAAAACTAAGTTGAAAGATGATAGTAGCAATGATGTGGATTGGGTCCGTGATCTGAGGATTATCCTCATTGCTGCACAGAAGAATTATGTCCTTGATGCACTGCTAGGTGTCAGACCTATTGCAGGAGCATATGCAGACGTTATGAACGTTTGACAAGCTCGGTATGATGACTGAAATTGCTAGTGATCGACTAGAGGGGGGGTGAATAGGCGATTTTTATGAAAGTCTTCAAAACATAGAAGTTTCGAAGACAAACGATAGAAATAAACCTATTACCATGCAGCGGAAGGTAGACTACACTAGGCAAGCCATAGTCAAGTATTCAATGAAGTGAAAGCACAAAGACTAATAGCAGCTAGGCAGTATAGATCAGGATGGAAGATCGTATGAAGCCAATCAGAACAAGCAGTCACTCAGTGAACACAAAAGATAATGCAGACAGGCAATGACTTCACAAGGACCAACTGCAAATAAAGAGATGGGAATGATAGAACCAGTAGCTCGTTGAAGACAATGATTTGTTGGACCAGTTCCAGTTGCTGTGACAACTGTACGTCTGGTTAGGGAGGCTGAGATTTAACTCAGAAGACTGTGTCTTCAACTTATTCCCCTTGAGCTAAGGACACCCAGTCCTCACCAATCACTCTGGTAAGTCTTCAAGGTAGACTTCCAAACCTTCACAAACTTCGTTCACCGGCGATCCACAATGACTCTTGGATGCTCAGAGCGCGACGCCTAACCGGCTGGAGGATTCACAGTCCTCAAGTGTAATAAGTCTTCAGATCACACAGACAGGAAGACTTCAGTGATGCTTAACACTCTTTGGCTCTGGTTGTTTAGGGCTTTGTCCTCGCAAGGATTTCTCTTTCAAGGGCTTCAAGGTGGGTTGCTCTCAAACAACAAAAGTCGTGCACTAACTCTGAGCAGCCAACCAATTTATGGTGTAAGGGGTGGGCTATTTATAGCCACTAGGCAACCCGACCTGATTTGTCAGAAATGACCCTGGGTCACTAAGGAACTGACACGTGTTCCAATGGTCAGATTTCAAACACACACGACAACTTTACTTGAGCTACAAGCAAAGCCGACTTATCTAGCTCTGGATAAGTTTTGCTCTCAGTGTCTTCGCTTGAAGACATAGGATTTTGGTTAAGCATCACTTCAGTCATTCTGACTGGTTCACTTGGACCCCACTTAATAGTACGGTGGTTCCTATGACTCAACAAAGAATAAAAAGAATGACAAAACAACTAAGTCTTCGCGCTCCATAGTCTTCACTTGTCATGGTCTTCCATGTGAATGTCTTCACATACCACCTTTGTCTTCAATGTATTCATACAATTTTTAGGGGTCATCTCCGTTAGGAAAACCGAATCAATGAGGGACTTCTACCTGTGTTATCCTGCAATTCTCACAAACACATTAGTCCCTCAACCAGGTTTGTCGTCAATCCTCCAAGACCAACTAGGGGTGGCACTAGATGCACTTACGATCTCCCCCTTTTGGGTGATTGATGACAAACTGGTTGAGTTTTCAACAGGGATAAAAGTATGTGAAATTGTAAAGGATTAGACATTGTCTTCGTAAGTAGCAGAAAGGCTCCCCCTGAAGATGTGCATATAAGTATTTTGCTTTTGAATGCAAATGCACATGGCAGGTTGTACTTGCGGAGCTCCTCTTCTACTTATGAAGACAATTCATCATGCATGAAAGGATATAACGAAGATAATGACATGCATAATGAAAAATGGACATCTGCAAAATGACTTCGTGCAGAATTTATCATCGCGCATGCGGAATTTATCATCGTATCACATAGTGTTGAAAAAGGTAGCAGCCGACCATTAAGTTTAACTGTTACAACTCAAAAACGATCCAAATGTATCAAAAGTGAAAGTTGTAAGCACTTGGCAAAAGTAGCAAAAGTAAAGAAACCACCCATATGGACCCGCTTGAAGACCATCAACTCATATGTTTCTCCCCCTTTTGTCAGTAATGACCAAAAAGGTTTGAAGACATAGAGCTTCTACTCGTTCCCATGAGGAGTAGGCGAAGCAGCAGGGTCATCATTGAGGTCCGATGGTGCAGAAGAACTCAGTGCAGTGTCGACACGTGCTGAAGTTGGAGGTGGTGAAGTGGCATCATCTTGATCATCGATGACTCTAGCATTCACCGTCGTAGCTGAGGAAGAATAGTCAGAGTCTTCAAGTGAGGGAGTCTGACACGAGTGAGCATTCCTTCGAGGAGTGAGTCAAACTTGAATCTTTCTGTGAAGCCATCGTCTTGAAGATCTTCTTCAGCAGTGAGCAAAGTCAAACTCTTCCAGGACCTCCGACAGGTTTCATGTGTAACAAAGGCAGTCTTGGTGGCAAGATTCCGAATGCGATTGACGTCCACCAAGAGGCTTTGCATCTGATGCTTAAGCTAGTCATGATGCTTATCCTGTTTCTGATGTAGAGCGACAAGAAGCTCTCTGTCGTTGAGAACACGAGATCGCTTCCGAGGCCTTTGGGCAATCGTGCTTCCAGTGGCTTCAGTTTGGGTGCGAAGGGCATGTGTGTTGCCAGCCAAGGGATAAACACGAGAGACTGCCTGAACTCCTTCAATGGGCTGGGTGAAGCTTTGACGATCAACATTGTGAAGATAGATTGGATGCTTTGCAGGCTCTGGGTAAATAGCTTCAACAGACAGATCAACCTCTGGCAAGAATACAAGATGATTGCACGCAGACGGCTGATAGTTGAAGGCAGAGTGAAGCTTGATAAGACGCATTACCCATGGAGCATAGAACTTCAGACCAAAGATGTCAGAGCCATATGCAGCCAACTGCCTGATGAAAAAGTCTTGAGCATTGAAGCTTATTCCATTGAAGATATAGAAAACCAAAGTCTTCATTGCTCCTTGAAGCTTCGCTGCAGATGAATGTCCTTTGACAGGCCATAGAGTTTTTCTGATGATATGGTAAATGGCGCGGGGCAGATACTCTAGGTCTTCAACAAAGAATTCAGTTGGGTATTCAACGTCACGTGGCAAAGGCTTCATCATGCTCAGCATTTTGCTCATGTTGGGTTCTGGCTTCTAGAAAATGCTCTCCAAAGCATTCTGGTATTGTTGACAACCTGGTTCATAATATTCCCCTAGGAGTGAGTAGGGCTGTAAGCTCAATGATGTCTTAGGCTTTAGCTTCATGATGAACATCTCCTGTCATCTACTCAAGGATCCAAGTCTTTGGATCCCTGTTGTATCCACGAATGTGGAGGGTAGCATAGAATTGAAGCAGAAGTTCTTCATTCCAGTGTTCCTTGGCAGTCACAAAGTTGAGCAGACCCGCATCACGGAAGTGGTCAAGGGCTTCTTCAAGGCATGGTAGTCCAGTAATGGCTTCACAATCAAGATGCATATGAGGGAAAATGCGTCCCTGATTGTACATGATGCATGAAAAATAGCTTCGCTGCTGATAACTCCAGAATCGGTCCGAAGAGATTCTGGGCCTTGTGTAGGGGTTCTTGTCACTGTCGAAGAATGTGTTGTGTGCCTTGAATCCATTCAGATTAAATGATCCTGGTGAAGTTGCAGTACCTAGAAACCATG
Source organism: Triticum urartu (assembly GCF_056163025.1). Taxonomy (NCBI): domain Eukaryota; kingdom Viridiplantae; phylum Streptophyta; class Magnoliopsida; order Poales; family Poaceae; genus Triticum; species Triticum urartu. The sequence goes on from NC_141879.1 coordinate 432,574,682, forward strand.
GTAGCCTTGGCTTTGGCTTCTAGACCTGAGGCCTGTGCTCCACATGATAGGCAAATTGAGGGCGGGGAGGAGGCGGAGGAACCAGAATTGGCCAGTGGACGGTAACAAGCTGTCCACGATCGTATGATTGCTTGATGGTGTGTGGCCTTGGAGGAGGTACAGGAGCAGAGGCATTGGCTTCATGCAGCGGATTTGCTTCGGGTGCTGCATTGGCTTCAGGTGCATTCACTTCTCGCACCACATTAGCTTCAGGCGCTACATTAGCTTCAGCCATGACAACGTCATTGGCTTCAGTGTTGATGTTGGTGGCCGCCTCATTATTGGTAACCTCCACTTCGGGAGCTGGACGGTCGGACACGTTCTCCTCGAGAACAACTTCAGGGTTGGACGGGGGTGTAGCAACACATTCTTCTTCTCTTGGTTCTTCTTCATGGTCATCGGCTGATGCAGCTGGAATATCCTCAGCCGTTTTGGCTTCAGATTCAGGTATGTTCGCAGTAGGAGAGGCTTCAGGAAAGACTTCGCGTGAAACGGATTGGCGCTCTTCTCCTTCTGGAACACTTGGCAATGTGGCATGTGGCCTTGGTCCTTTGCGAAGCCTGCGAAATGTTGGCGACGCCTGTGGAGATGGAGTTGGTTGGGCCTCAAAGTCTTCATCGTCAATCACCGGAGTGGTGACCTGTGGTGGGGGAATGACTGGTGTTTCTTCATCGTGAGGGGATTCTTGAGGGTGATCAGCCCATGAGTCATCCTGAGCAATTGGCGTCAATGGACGACCAATGCTGATGAGTTCGCTGTTCGTGAGAACAGGCGATGATATCAAATTGTGCTTGATCTGAGGAAGGACTTCATCATCTTCAACATTGTCGTGAGGACCAATGTCTTCAGCTGTGGTGGGGTCAACAGCTGGATTCTCTTCAGCTTTAGGAGCCTTTGTGGAAGCAGGCTCATGAACTACCAAACGACGTTCTGGATGTGCAGAGGAAGGACGAGCAATAGAAATTGGCTCGACAACAAGGGGCTCTGTGGAAGCAGCTCGGTCTCTCTTTGTTTTTCTTTTCTTGGTTGGGGGAGCATCATCAGTGGTGGCTTTGTTCTTGCGCTTTCTGGCTTCGGCTTTAGCTGCTCTATTTTCTTGAACACTCAAGCCACTGTGGGGACCTTAGGCTTCGAACCTGTCATACTGGCCGGGAAGACAATGCGAGGTTCTTCCCGCCTTGATGCTTCTGGTTCGGCCACAGTTGGCTTCTTCTTCTTCTTGGCAGCCATTCTGGGGTCGATGCCTGGTCGCCCCAAAGCCTTGCGCTTTTCAGCTTCATTGTAGCCTTGAACACATTTGGTAGCTAGATTCTTCATGCGCTCACGAGAACCTTTTGTTTCTTCTCGTTTGTTGTGGAATGCCTCCTTGAGCTCATGCATCATGACCTTGAAGTTCTGAATGTCTTCAACATTGATCTTGGCCATGTGCTTCTTGAACTGAGCCTTTTCATAGTCAATTTTGTGCTTCAGCTCAACAATCTTCTGTGCAAGAGCTAGCTCAGGAGCAATGGCTCTGTGGAAGGAAACACCGAGGCCAATTGGGAGCTAAAGATCATCAAAACTGAGATCTAGGCTGTCAAACCACTCATCAATAAACTTGTACAAGATTTCCACATCAAAGAGGGGAAGATCATTGAAGATTTCCGCCTCTTGCTTGCTCTTTATCAATTGCTCAAGAGCGTCATCGCCAAGATCGTCGTCGCTAGACAGATCAATGGCGTCATTCTCATTTCTCAAAACAGCAGTAGGGGTCAGTGCTTGACCAGTGGGTTACATGGGCTTTTTCAACTTGTCAGACTTGGAGATGTGTGAGAGATCTTCAGATTGCACACTGGCTTGAGGAGGTGCAGTGGCCAGAGGCTTCGCCCGTGAGACCTTTGGTGCAGAAGGGGGCTTCGAAGCCTTTGGTTTCTTTTGCTTCACAGGCTTCGGTGGTGCAGGCGCTTCGTCAGAATCAGTGTCATCTGCAGAGTGGTCCACGGCTGCCCCTTGAACCTGAATGTGAGTGATGAGACCTTCTAAGTTGTAGAAGGGCCCAACAAGATTGGGTTCAGCTTCGCGTGTGCCGTCAGCACGTGGCGCAGAGGGTCTTGGGTTGAAGTCTAATCCCAAAGACTTCTTGTTTTCCTTGGCCGAGTTCTTTGCAGCCTGATAGTTGCGCTTGAAGAGTTTATCTTCACGACACCATAACAGAGAGGATGGGTCGGCATTAGCAGGCTGAGGTCCATGAATCATGCAGGGGGAGAAGCCCTGAGCAATAGCTTTGGACTTTGACTTGGGCTGAAGACCTTTGTATATTATATCTCCCCAGGGGCCCTTTAGGGCATTCTTCTCAGCATATTCCTCGGTGACGAATCCATACTTTAACCATTCCTCTGCCCAATGTCTTCGAATCCATTGGATTTGGTTCTTGCGTTCTGCATAGGTTTCTTCTGGATCTGACTTGTATAACTCATAGAGATCCGGTGGCAGGTCCTTAGCAGTGTTTCCACGCCGCTATCTGCCGCCCTTCCTGACTGATTTTTCAGTTGCCATGAAGTTTAGACTGAAAGGCTTCAACACTGTCGAAGTCTTCCGTCTACTGCTCAGACATGAACTGGCTTCAGGAGAATTTATGTGATGCTGTAAGAACTCTACAAATGAATGCAGACTATGAGAACCAAGGGATTTTCCCACGGACATGTACCTGTGACAGCATTAGAGATGCGAGGGAAGGGGAAGAGGTCATATGCATTCTTAGAAGATTTTGAAGATAAATCAGTTTAGAAGACATTGACCTCATAGTGTGAAGACATTCACTCATATGTAGTCAGTTGGTTCCAGATTTGTACGAATCCACAAATAAGTACAAGTGAGGAATCTAACTACTTTGTGAAGCATAAGTGAACTTACTAGGCATGCTATGAGATGCAGAACAGGATAGATCCAACTTTGTAGCAACAGAAACCACTTGTGGATGGAAAGGATGAATCTATCGGATCAAAAAGACTGTAAAAAGAGGTTTTATTTACCACACGAGGAACTGCTAGACGGAGTGGGAGAGGAGGCCGAGAAGTTCGATCTTCCGTGCCCTAACTTGGCGACGGAGGACACCTACGACGACGGCGGAGAAGACGATGTTCGCGGCCGGCGTGATGACGGCGTCGGTGAGGTCGCGGCAGCTTAGCGCTTCGTCGCCGGCGTCGTCGATGGCTAGAGGTGGCGCTAGGGTTTGTGTAAGAGTGGAAGAAGAGATAATGACTGGGGTGAGGCGTGTATTTATAGGGACAGGGGCGGCACAACATTATTACGCAGGTGCCCCTGGCGGTTCACATCCGAAGCACACGTGGCGATCATGCAACACATAGGAGGTTGTTCCACGTTCCCACGCACGCCTAGATTGTCGGGTGGTCGTTCCCGCTTCTCCGGGTTTCAGGTAAAAAGGATTGATCATTTAAAACAGATTTAATGTTTGTCTCTGTATCTTCTGCTAACAAGGACCCAACAAAGACATTCGACAGTTTCAACAGAATGCATATGATTTGGATAGATAGACTTAAGACAGGAGCATAGAAAGGTCAGGGTCCGATCACATTCACTTAGTTCAAAAGATTCAACTAGAAGACATAGCTATAAGTGAATGTTGTAGAGGATAGAAACCAAATCAGTACATTGAATATAAACATGAAGCCATGTTAACATTGAAGACAAACAAAATGCGAAGACTTTGCGAATGTAACGCCAATAGAAAGTATTCCAAACACAAGTTTGGTGGTGGCGTTACCCACCGTATAGGAAGTATTAGACCCAGACACGACGCACAATTATCGTGATGCTCCGAAGTCAAATTCCGCATTAATGTATTCACACTTAGAGTGTAAGTCTTCATTAGTTGAAGATATACGTTACTTCGTGTGTTTGCACATCTAAGTCATCAACATGCATCAGTGTTAGGATGTGTGCATGATCACAGGACATTTGAGGATTCCAAGATATTTAGCTCACACCGCAACTTGCAAAACCTTTTCTCATCCAAGGGCTTTGTGAAGATATATGCCAGTTGCTCTTCAGTGCTAACGTGAATGATATCAATATCTTCCTTCATGACATGATCTCTGAGAAAGTGATGACGGATCTGAATGTGTTTTGTCTTTGAGTGCTGAACTGGGTTGTTGGCGATCTTGATGGCGCTTTCATTGTCGTAGTAGAGTGGCACTTGCTTCAGATGAATGCCATAGTCTTTGAGTGTTTGCTTCATCCATAGAAGCTGAGCGCAGCAAGATCCAGCAGCAATGTATTCAGATTCAGCAGTGGAGAGAGATACACAGTTCTGCTTCTTTGAAGACCAACACACAAGTGATCGTCCCAGAAAGTGACATGTGCCTGATGTAGACTTGCGATCCACCTTGTCACCAGCATAATCAGCATCCGAGAATCCAACTAGATCAAACTCTGAGCCCTTTGGATACCATAATCCTAGTGTTGGGTGTAAGCCAAATATCGAAGAATTCGCTTCATAGCTAAGTGATGCGATTCCTTTGGTGCCGCTTGGAATCGGGCACACATGCAAACACTAAGCATGATATCTAGCCTAGATGCACATAATTAAAGCAAAGAACCAATCATGGAGCGGTATACCTTTTGATCGAACTCTTTACCATTGGCGTCAGGCATTGGCATCGTATAACCTTTGCAGTCTTGCATTCCAAACTTCTTCAGGCAATCTTTGAGGTATTTCTCTTGAGATATGAAGATGTTGTTGCGTTGCTGCCGTACTTGAAGACCAAGGAAGAACTTTAGCTCAGCCATCATGGACATCTGATATTGCTCTTGCATCATGTGTCCAAACTCATCACTGTATTTTTGATTAGTGCAGCCGAAGATAATGTCATCTACATATATTTGGCACACAAACAATTCACCATCATATGTCTTCGTGAAGAGTGTGGGATCCAGGGAACCAGGTTTGAAGCCTTTGCTCTTCAAGAAGTCTTTGAGTGTGTCATACCAAGCACGAGGGGCTTCTTTGAGGCCATACAGTGCCTTGTTGAGCTTGTAAACCATGTCAGGATGTTTTGGATCTTCAAAGCCAGGTGGTTGTGCAACATACACTTCTTCTTCAATCTTGCCATTGGGAAAAGCACTCTTCACATCCATTTGATACAGAAGGATGTTATGATGATTTGCATAGGCTAGTAGTATGCGTATGGCTTCAAGCCTAGCCATAGGAGCAAATGTTTCATCAAAGTCAATTCCTTCAACTTGAGTGTATCCTTGAGCAACGAGACGAGCCTTGTTTCTAAAAACTTGACCATGCTCATCTTGCTTGTTGCGATATATCCATTTAGTGCCTATGATATTGTGCTTACGAAGATTAGGACGCTTGACCAGTTCCCATACATTATTCAGCTCAAACTGTTGAAGCTCTTCTTGCATAGCTTGAATCCATTCATGTTCCATGAAGGCTTCATCAACTTTCTTGGGTTCAGATATTGAGATGAATGCAAAGTGTCCATAGAAATTTGCTAGTTGTGTTGCCCTTGATCGAGTAAGTGGACCAGGTGCATTGATGCTATCGATTATCTTCACAATCTGTACTTCATTAGCAACACGAGGATGAGTTGGACGAAGATTTTGCTCTTGCTGATCATTGTCATCGTTTGAGGGATTGTCTTCAGGATGAGCATTGTCTTCAGGTTGATCAGGTGCAGAGATGATAAGTTCCTCTTCAGGCTGTACTTCAGATGGTATGATTTCTCTAGTTCCCATAAGCTTGATGGATTCACTGGGTGGAATTTCATCTAGCACATTTGGCAGGTGCTCTCTGTGAGGCGTTCATAGGATGTTTTGTTCAGAAGCTTGTGAAGATAAACACGGTTGATGACATGACATGCAGTGTCAATGGCTTCAGGCCAGAACTTCCTTGGAGTCTTGTATTCATCGAGCATCGTCCGAGCCATCTCAATGAGTGTTCTGTTGTTGCATTCCACGATGCCATTCTGCTGTGGCATGTACGGAGCTGAGAACTCATGAGTGATGCCCAAAGTATCAAGATAAGTGTCGAGGCCGGTGTTCTTGAATTCAGTGCCATTGTCTCTTCTGATGTGCTTGATCTTGACGCCATAGTTGTTCATGGCTCGATTGGTGAAGCGTCTGAGCACATCCTGCACTTCAGTCTTGTAGAGGATTATATGCACCCATGTATATCTTGAATAATCATCAACAATGACGAAGCCATAGAGAAAAGCAGTAGTAGTAAGAGTTGAGTAGTGAGTAGGACCGAAGAGGTCCATGTGTAGCAATTCGAAGGGTTGAGTCATTGTCATGATTGTCTTCGAGGGATGCTTGGCCCTCGTCATCTTTCCTGCTTCGCAGGCACCGCATAGGTGATCCTTCTTGAACTTGACGCCCTCGATGCCTATGACGTGCTTCTTCTTTGCAAGAGTATGCAAGTTCCTCATGCCAGCATGCCCTAGCCTCCGATGCCAGAGCGAGCATTCTAAAGCAGCTGGTGTCATACCCTACAGTGCAGTTAGGGGGATAGGCTTCACGAAGAGAATTGTGAAGCATAAACATTTGACGAGCAAGTGGATTATGAAATCTTAGATCGAGGTTAGGACTGATAGGGCAAGTAGCAAGCGACTCGGGAACAAAATACATAATAAGACCATTTGGGCATTTGATCTTGTGCCCTACAAGATGTTTAAGGTCCCCAGCAATAGCTTCAGATGCATTTGATTTTCGGCTGTAGACCCTTCTGAAAGTGCGTTATATCGACTAGAGGGGGGGTGAATAGGCGATTTTTATGAAAGTCTTCAAAACGTGGGAGTTATGAAGACAAACAGCGAAGATATGCCTATTACTATGTAGCGGAAGTTAGATTACACTAGGCAAGCCATGGTCAAGTATTCAATAGAGTGAAAGCACAATGACAAATAGCTGCAGTGTAATAAGGATCAGGTAGGAAGAAGTTATGAAGCCAAACAGATCATACATTCATGTTGTGAAGACAAAAGATAGAGCAAGCATGCAATGGCTTCACAATGAGTAACAGTAAGAAAAAGGAAGTGAAGATGAAACCAGTGACTCGTTGAAGACAATGATGTGTTGGACCAGTTCCAGTTGCTGTGACAACTGTACGTCTGGTTGGAGCGGCTAGGTATTTAAACCTTAGGACACACAGTCCCGGACACCCAGTCCTGAACATGCAGCTCAGGACACCGAGTCCTAACCGTATTCTCCTTGAGCTAAGGTCACACAGTCCTCGCCCAATCACTCTGGTAAGTCTTCAAGGTAGACTCCCAAACCTTCACAGACTTCGTTCACTGGCAATCCACAATGTCTCTTGGATGCTCTGAACGCGACGCCTAACCGTCTGGGGATGCACAGTCCTCAAGTGTAATAAGTCTTCAGATCACACAGACAAGAAGACTGAAGTGATGCCCAATTCTCTCTGGCTTTGGGTGGTTAGGGCTTTTCTCCTCGCTAGGAATTTTCTCTCAAAGGCTTCGAGGTGGGTTGCTCTCAAATGACAAAAGCCGTGCACTAAACTGAGGAGCCAACCGTTTATGGTTGTAGGGGGTGGGCTATTTATAGCCACTTGGCAACCCAACCTGATTTGTCCAAAATGACCCTGGGTCACTAAGGAACTGACATGTGTCTCAACGGTCAGATTTCAAACTCTCATGGCAACTTTACTTGGGCTACAAGCAAAGCTGACTTGTCCGGCTCTGGATAAGATTCGCTCTCATTGTCTTCACTCGAAGACATAGGTTTTTGGTTTAGGCATCACTTCAGTCATTCTGACTGGTTCTCCTGGACCCCACTTAACAGTACGGTGGTTCCTTTGACTCAACACAAAAGAAAAAGAACTACGAAAGATCTAAGTCTTCGAGCTCCATAGGCTTCATAACGTGTCTTCTTTTATCATAGTCTTCAATGTGAATATCTTCATATACCACCTTTGGCTTCAATGTCTTCAATGTCTTCGTACATTTTTAGGGGTCATCTCTGGTAGTAAAACCGAATCAATGAGGGACTTCTACCTATGTTATCCTGCAATTCTCACAAACACATTAGTCCCTCAACTAGGTTTGTCGTCAATACTCCAAAACCGACTAGGGGTGGCACTAGATGCACTTACAATCTCCCCCTTTTTGGTGATTGATGACAAACTAGTTGAAGTTTTCAACGGGGAATATAGTCTGTGAAATTGTAAAGGATGAGGAATTGTCTTCATAAGTTGCAAGGGCTCCCCCTGAAGATGTGCATATAAGTTAATTTGCTTTTGGAATGCAAATGCACATGGCAGGTTGTACTTGTGGAGATCCACTTCAGCTTATGATGACAATCCACTATGCATGTGAAAGTATATGAAGATAATGACATGCATAATGGAAAATGGATGTCTGCAGAATGAGATAAGTGCGGAATTTATCGTTGCACATGCGGAATTTATCTTTGCAAAACAGGGTGGCAAACAAGTAGCAGACGACCATCTAGTTTAAGTGTTACAACTCATAAGAACCAAATGTAAAACGAGAGTTGTAAGCACGAAGCAAAATATAGCTAAACATAAAGCACCCGCCCATATGGACCCGCTTGAAGACTATCAACTCATATGCTTCTCCCCCTTTTGTTAGAAAGGACCAAAAAGGTTTGAAGACATAGAGTGTCTACTCGTTCCCATGAGGAGTAGATGAAGTAGCAGGGTTGTTGGCGTTGGTTGGCGGTGCAGAAGAGCTTGGAGGTGCTGAAGCAGGTGGCGGTGAGGTAGCATCGTCTTCTTCATCAATGATTCTGGCAGTTACTATTGCAGCAGATGAAGAGAACTCAGAGTCTTCAAGTGATGGTATGTTTCGCATCACAGCCCTTCTAGGAGGTGTGGTGTCAAACTTGAATCGCTCAGTGAAGCCATCCTCTTCAAGTTCAGCTTCAGTACACATCATTGATAGCCCTTTCCATGTACGACGACAGGTTTCATGGGTAACGAAAGCATTCTTGGTGGCAAGATTTCGAAGACGGTTAACATCCACCAAGAGGCTTTTCATCTGACGCTTTAGCCAGTCATGATGCCTATCTTGTTTTTGATGAAGGGCCACAAGAAGCTCTCGGTCATTGAGAACACGATCGCGCTTCTTGGGTCTTGAAGCAATTGCACTATCAGTGGCTTCAGTTGAAGCAGGGTGTGGCGCACGTGTAGTGCCAGCCAGAGGATACACCCTGGAGATGGCTTCAACACCTTCATCGTTCTGAGTGAAGCTTTGGTGTTCTGCATTCTGAAGACTCAAAGGTTGCTTGGCAGGCTCAGGATATATAGCTTCAGCAGAGGTATCCACATCTGGAAAGAAGATCCGATGGTTGCGGGCTGAGGGCTGATATGATATCGCAGAGTGAAGCTTGATCAGTCTCATTACCCAAGGAGCATAGAACTTTAAACCAAACAGATCTGAGCCTGATGCAGCTAGTTGTCGTATGAAGAAATCCTGTGTGCTGAAGCATTTGCCATGAAGGATACAGAATATCAGAGTCTTCATTGCACCCTCGATCTTGGCATTTGGAGAGTGCCCTTTAATAGGCCAGAGAGTCCGCCGGATAATGTGATAGATGGTTCTGGGCAGGTACTCAAAGTCTTCAACGAAGAACTCTGTTGGATAAGGAGCATCGTGGGGCAATGGCTTCATCATTGAGAGCATCTGACTCATATTTGGTTCAGGCCTCTGGAATATGCTCTCAAGAGCTTCAGTGTGTAGTGGACAACCTTCCTCGAAGAGTTCGCCAGGAGTGGGCAGGCCGGTGAGCTCAATGATATCGAATGCATTGGCTTCGTGATGGACATTGCCGGTCATCCACTCCAGGGCCCAAGTCTTCGGATCTCTGTTGTATCCTTTGATGTGTAGGGTGGCATAGAATTGCAACAGAAGCTCTTCATTCCAGTGTTCTTCATCAGTTACAAACTGCAGCAGACCCACTTGCTTGAAGCAATCCAATGCTTCCTCTAAACAGGGCAGACCAGCAATGGCTTCAACATCAAGGCGCTTGTGCGGGAAGATGCGACCTTGGTTGTATAGGATGCATGAATAGTAGCTGCACTGAGGATAGCTCCAGAACCTATCTGATGAAATCCGTTCCCTTGAATAGGGGTTCTTGGAGCTGTTGAAGAACGTATTATCTGCCTTGAAGCTATTGATGTCAAAGGAGCCCGGTGCTGATGCAGGACCTGGGAACCTTGGCAGCCTTGGGACTGGCTTCTGGACATGAGGCCTGTGCTCAACATGGTAATCAAATTGAGGACCTGCAGCAGACTCAGGAACAGAAGTGTCTGGATCAGTAGCTTCACTGTCTTCTGAAGCTTTTGGTGGGGAGGGCTCCACATTGGCTTCAGTGTTGGTTGTGGCAGCCTCAACATTTTCAGCCTCCGCTCGACTAGCTGGAGGGTCGGTTACAAGCACGTTCTCCTGGAGAACTGCTTCTTGGTGGAGCATAGGAGTGGGCTCTTGTGGTGCTTCTTCTGCGGCTGATGCAGCCGGAATGTCTTCAGCATAGACTTGAGGCCTTGGACCTTTGCGAAGCCTGCGGAATGCAGACGATGCCTGTGGGGTTGGAGTGGGCTGGGCCTCATTGTCTTCTTCCTCTTGAGGGCGATCCGCCCATGATGCATTTTGTGCAATTGGCATCAGAGGACGACCAATGCTGATGAGTTCGCTGTGTTCATGCTGAGGAAGGGCTGCATCATCTTGTACATTGTCCTGATGACCAATGTCTTCAGCAGCAATGGGGTCGGCTGCTGGTATGTCTTAAGCTTCAGGAGCCTCTGTGGAAGCAGGCTCATGAACTGTCAGTTGTCGTTCTGCGTTGGGGTGAACCATAGAAATAGGTTCAACTATCAAGGGCTCTGTGGGAGCAGCCCGAGATTTCTTGATTTTTCGCTTCTTCTTGCTGGGGGCAGTAGGAGAGGCTTCAGAGCTTTTCCTCTTCCTGGCTTCAGCCTCAGCAGTTCTTGTCTTCTTGAGCTCTGAAGCTGTTGACCGGCTCTTTGGCTTCGAGCCAGTCGTTGCAGTTGGGAAGACAATTGGAACTGCTTCTTGCCTTGGTGCCTCTGGTTCAGCCATAGCAGGCTTCTTCTTCTTCTTCGCGGCCATCTTGGGGTCGATGCCAGGACGCCCAAGTGCCTTGCGCTTCTCAGCCTCATTGTAGGCCTGCACACATCTTTTAGCCAGAGACTTCATCCGCTCACGTGAACCCTGAGCTTCTGCACGCTTCTTCAGAAAGTTTTCCTTAAGCTCATGCAACATGATCTTGAAGCTCTTCACTTCTTGCACGCTGAGCTTGGCCATATTCTTCTTGAACTGAGCCTTTTCATGATCAATTTTCTGCTTCAGTTCAACAATGCGCTGGGCAATGGCAAGTTCTGAAGCAATTGCGCCTTGGAAGGCGACGCTGAGGCCAATAGGTAGCTGCAGATCTTTGAAGCTGATGTTTGGTGTGGCAAACCATTCGTCGATGAAGTTGTGGATGATGGCGACATCAAAGAGAGGCAAATTGTTGAAGGTTTCAGCTTCTTTTTTGCTCTTGATGAGCTGCTCTAGAGCGTCATCTCCAAGATCTTCATCACTTGACAGATCAATGGCTTCGCTGCGCAGAATGGCAGCAGCTGTGAGCTCTTTGCCGGTGTGTGGCTGAGGCACCTTGGCTTTCTGGGGCTTGGAGACGCGGGATACGTCTTCAGGCTGCACACTATCTTCAGGAGGTGCAGTTACCAATGGCTTCGCCCTTGAGATTTTTGATGAAGGGGCTGGCTTTGAAGCTTTTGGCTTCTTCGACCGCTTTGGCTTCGGTACAGCAGGAGCTTCATCAGACTCAGAGTCAGCTGGAGGGTCATTCACGGCAGTCCCTTGGACTAAGATGCGGGTGATGAGGCCCTCAAGGTTTGCATACGGACCGATGATATTTGGTTCTGCGTCGTGTGTGCCATCTGCCCTTGGTGCGGAGGGGCCAGGGTTGAAGTCTAACCCCAACTTCTTCTTGTTCTGCTTCGCTGATTGTTGGGCAAACTGGAAGTTGCGCTTGAATAGATTGTCGTCACGACACCAGAGTAGTGACGACGGATGTGCATCATCAGGCTGTGGCCCACGAACCATGCATGGATAGAAGCTTTGGGCAATAGCTTCATCTCTGGACCTGGGTACAAGGTTCTTGTATAAGATGTCTCCCCACGGTCTTTTGATGGCACTTTTCTCAGCATACTCTTGGGTTGTGAAGCGGTATTTGAACCATTGTTCTGCCCAATAGCGTCGAATCCATTGGATTCGGGTCTTGCGCTGCCCATAATTCTCTTCAGGATCTGTTTTATACATTTCTGCCAGGTCATCAGGCAGATCTTTGGAAGTTCCTCCACGTCGCTGTCTGCCCCCCTTTCTTGCTGCTGCTTCTGAAGCCATAAACTTTAACTTGAAAGGCTTCAAAACTTTCAAAGGCTTCAAAGGCTTTCTTTTGCTGGACCAACAGGAACTGGCTTCAAGAGAATTTATGTGATGCTGTAGGAATTCTGCAAATGAATGCAGACTATGAGAACCAAAGGATTCTCCCACGGACATGTACCTGTGACAGCATTAAGGTGCGAGGGAAGGGGAAGAGGTCATATGCATTCCCAGAAGATTTTGAAGATAAATCAGTTTAGAAGACATTGACCTCATCGTGCGAAGACATTCACTCATAGAAAAGAAGTTGGTTCCAGATTTGTACGAACCCACAGATCAGTACAAGTGAGGAATCTAACTACTTCATGAAGCACAAGTGAATATACTAGGCATGTTATGAGATGCAGATAGAGAGACCTAACTTGTGTGAAGAGAAACTTCTTATGGTAGAAAGTGACAGAACCATGACATCAACAGGGGCTGTAAAAAGAAGTTTTATTTACCACACTTGGAACTGCTAGAAGGAGTGGGAGATGATGCCGAGCAGTTCAATCCTCCGTGCCCTAACTTGGCGACGGAAGACACCTACGGCGACGGCGGGGAGGACGATGTCCGTGATCGGCGTGAAGACGGCGTCGGAGAGGTTGCAGCAGCGAAGCGCTTCGTCGCTGGCGTCGTTAAGAGCTAGCGGTGGCGCTAGGGTTCGTGCGAGGGTGGAAGAAGGAGATAATGACCGCGGTAAGTGTGAATTTATAGGCTCACGGGCGGCACTGTGCTATTAAACAGGTGCCCCTGGCGATTCGCATCTGAGGAACGCGTGGCCAGTTTGCGGAAGTTTGGGGTTTGTTCCACGTCCCACGCACGCCTGGATTGTCGGGCGGTCGTTCCTGCTTCTCCGGATTTTATGTGGAGGAATGAGCATTGAAAACGGACTTTATGGTTGTCTCTATATCTTCTATTGACAAGGACGCAGTGAAGACATTCGACAGTTTCAATAGAATGCATATGACTTAGAGAGATAGAGTTTGCGATAGGAAGCATAGAGAAGTTTGGGGTCCGATCACATTCACTTAGTTCAAAAGATTCAACACGAAGATATAGCTATAAGTGAATGCTGTAGAGGACAGAACACTAGCATATATATATATATATACTCAACATAGTGAAGATAATCATGAAAACATGTTGAGTTCGAAGCCAAACCAAATGTGAAGACATTGCAAGGTAACGCCATGAGTGAAACACTTCAAAATAGAACGTTTGGTGGTGGCGTTACCCACCGTATAGGAAGTATTAGACCCAGACACGGCGCACAATTATCGTGGCGCTCCGAAGTCAAATTCCACATTTATGTATTCACACTTAGAATGTATGTCTTCATTGATTGAAGATATACTTCACTTCGTGTGTTGCACATCTAAGTCATCAATATGCATAAGGGTTAGGATGTGTGCCTGATCACAGGACATTTGAGGATTCCAGGATATTTAGCTCACACTGTAACTTGCAAAACCTCTTCTCATCCAAGGGCTTGGTGAAGATATCTTCCAATTGCTCTTCAGTGTTCACGTGTATGATATCAATGTCTTCCTTCGCAACATGATCTCTGAGAAAGTGATGACGAATTTCAATGTGCTTTGTCTTCGAGTGCTGAACTGGGTTGTTGGCAATCTTGATGGCGCTTTCGTTGTCGCAGTAAAGTGGCACTTGCTTCAGATGAATGCCATAGTCCTTGAGTGTTTGCTTCATCCACAGAAGCTGAGCGCAGCAAGATCCAGCAGCAATGTATTCAGATTCAGCAGTGGAGAGAGATACACAGTTCTGCTTCTTTGAAGACCAACATACAAGTGATCGTCCCAGAAAGTGACATGTGCCTGATGTAGGCTTGCGATCAACTTTGTCACCAGCATAATCAGCATCCGAAAATCCAACCAAATCAAACTCTGAGCCCTTTGGATACCATAATCCTAGAGTTGGGGTGTGAGCCAAATATCGAAGAATTCACTTCATAGCTAAGTGATGCGACTCCTTTGGTGCCGCTTGAAATCGAGCACACATGCAAACACTAAGCATAATATCTGGCCTAGATGCACATAAATAAAGCAAAGAACCAATCATGGAGCGGTATACCTTTTGATCGAACTCTTTACCATTGTCATCAGGACCTAGATGATGTTTGGCTGGCATTGGTGTTGTGAAGCCTTTGCAGTCTTGCATACCGAACTTTTTCAGGCAATCTTTGAGATACTTCTCTTGAGATATGAAGATGCCATTGCGTTGTTGTCGTATTTGAAGACCAAGGAAGAACTTCAGCTCCCCCATCATGGACATCTGATATTGCTCTTGCATCATATATCCAAACTCTTCACTATACTTCTGATTGGTGCAGCCGAAGATAATGTCATCCACATATATTTGGCACACAAACAGTTCACCATCATATGTCTTCGTGAAAAGAGTGGGATCTAGGGAACCAGGTATGAAGCCTTTGCTCTTCAGGAAATATTTGAGTGTGTCATACCAGGCCCTAGGGGCTTGTTCGAGGCCATACAGTGCCTTGTTGAGCTTGTATACCATGTCAGGATGTTTTGGATTTTCAAAGCCAGGCGGTTGTGCAACATACACTTCTTCTTCAATCTTGCCATTGAGAAAGGCACTTTTCACATCCATTTGATATAGAAGTATGTTATGATGATTTGCATAGGCCAGCAGTATGCGTATGGCTTCAAGCCTAGCCACAGGAGCAAATGTTTCATCGAAATCAATGCCCTCCACTTGAGTATATCCTTGAGCAACGAGACGAGCTTTGTTTCTGACAACTTGACCATGATCATCTTGCTTGTTGCGGTATATCCATTTGGTGCCTATTATGTTGTGCTTCCGTGGATCAGGACGCTTAACCAGTTCCCATACATTATTTAGCTCAAACTGTTGAAGCTCTTCTTGCATAGCTTGAATCCATTCAGGTTCCATGAAGGCTTCTTCAACTTTCTTGGGTTCTGATATTGAGACGAATGCAAAGTGCCCACAGAAATTTGCTAGCTGAGTTGCCCTTGAACGAGTGAGTGGACCAGGTGCATTGATGCTGTCAATTATTCTGTCAATCTGCACTTCATTGGCAACACGAGGATGTACAGGGCGAAGACTTTGCTCTTGCTGATCTGTGTTGTTGTTGGGAGGAATGTCTTCAGGCTGAGCATTGTCTTCATGTTGATCAGGTGCTGAGATGATAAGTTCTTCTTCAGGATGAGCTTCAAAGGTATAATCTCTCCAGTTCCCGTAAGCTTGATTGATTCACTAGCTGGAACTTCATCTAGCACATTTGGCAGTTGCTCTCTTTGTGAACCATTTGTCTCATCGAACCGCACATCCACTGTTTCAACCACTTTGTAATGAAAGAGATTGAAGACTCTGTAGGAGTGCGAATCCTTTCCATATCCAAGCATAAAACCCTCATGTGCTTTTGGTGCAGATTTTGAGGTGTGGTGTGGGTCCTTGATCCAGCACCTTGCGCCAAATACTCTGAAGTAACTGACATTTGGCTTCTTGCCAGTTAGGAGTTCATAAGATGTCTTGTTCAGAAGCTTGTGAAGATAAACACGATTGATTGTATGGCATGCAGTGTCAATGGCTTCAGTCCAGAATTTTCTTGGAGTCTTGTATTCATCTAGCATCGTTCTGGCCATCTCAATGAGTGTTCTGTTCTTGCGTTCGACGACGCCATTCTGCTGTGGCGTGTACGGAGCTGAGAATTCATGTGTGATGCCCAAGGTATCAAGTTATGTATCAAGGCCACTGTTCTTGAATTCAGTCCCATTGTCACTTCTGATGTTCTTTATCTTGGCACCAAAATTGTTCATAGCACGATTGGCGAAGCGTCTGAAGACATCCTGCACTTCAGTCTTGTAAAGGATTATGTGCACCCAAGTATATCTAGAGTAATCATCAACAATGACGAAGCCATAGAGGCAAGCAGTAGTAGTAAAAGTTGAGTAGTGAGTGGGACCGAAAAGATCCATGTGAAGCAGTTCGAAGGGTCGAGTAGTGGTCATGATTGTCTTCGAGGGATGTTTTGACCTCGTCATCTTCCCTGCTTCACAGGCACCGCATAAGTGATCTTTCTTGAACTTGACGCCCTCGATGCCTATGACATGCTTCTTCTTCGCAAGGGTGTGGAGGTTCCTCATGCCAGCATGCCCAAGCCTCCGATGCCAAAGCCAGCATTCTGAAGCTTTTGCAAGAAGACATACTACAAGTTGTGGCCCTGCTGAGAAATCTACCACATACAAATCATCTTTCCGATACCCTTCAAACACTAGAGACTTGTCAGATTCCATTAGCACTGGGCAACGATATTTTCCAAATATTACGACCATGTTCAAATTGCAAAGCATTGAGACAGACATTAAGTTGAAACCAAGGGATTCAACAAGCATGACTTTATCCATGTGTTGATCCTTTGAGATTGCAACTCTACCTAGACCCAATACCTTACTTTTACCAGTGTCAGCAAATGTGATGTGGCTCTTGTCAGATGGACGTAAGGTTGAGTCCATAAGAAGGCTTATTTTTCCAGTCATGTGATTTGTACACCCACTGTCAATAATCCATTCTGAAGACTTTGAAGACACTGGTGTCATACCCTACAGTGCAGTTAGGGGGATAGGCTTCACGAAGAGAATTGTGAAGCAAAAACATTTGACGAACCAGTGGGTTATGAAAACTTAGATCTAGATTAGGACTAATAGGGAGAGTAGCATGCGATTCAGGAACGAAGTACATAATGATGCCATTCGGGCATTTTATCTTGCGCCCTACAAGATTTTTAAGGTCCCCAGCAATAGCGTCAGAAGATTTTATTTTTCTGCTGGAGACCTTTCCCTGCAAAAGAGAGTTAAGCTTTCTTAACCACCCACATCTTCAAGGGTGGCTTAGAAGCAATAAGTCTAAGTGCAGCATCTGAGAATTTTGGCTTTGAAGCCTTAGCAAACAGTCTTGCAGGTGGATAATAATACTCATAAGAATAAGCAGAATAATTTTTGGTCATATGAACATGACGGTTCGATGAACCGCTCTCATATTCATATGCCTGAGTATGGTTTCCCTGCAAAACATTTGCGTTAGAGTGACTCAGGTGAGTCCTCTGTTTGTATGAAGCCTTTGGACCGTATGAAGCCTTTGGTCTGAGGTTTGTCTTCTTCAAGTGAGGTGTCATGAAGACATTCACAGGAAGGTTTTCCAGACACGTTTTCGGAAGCCAGATCTTCTTCATAGGCGGTCCATTCCTGTAGTTAGTACCAATGTACCTGGCAAACACTTCACCATTCTGATTCTTAAACAGTTTATAGTTCGCATCAAAGGATTCATCAATAATAATGGGGTCAGCACAAGTGAAGCCAGATAGATTGGATGGATATGCTGAAAGTTCCTTTGCAGCAACCCATGTGGGTTTGGAGTACTGCTCAGGTTTCCTATAAGAGCCATCTGCATTTATTTTCCTTACGAACCCAACACCCTCTTTCCTAGGGTTTCGGTTCAGAATCTTCTTCTTGAGGACTTAAGACTTTTGTACATCCCTGTTTCAAGCAATGTCTTCAACCTAGCATTCTCATCAGCAATAGCAGTGGTATCCTCAGCAGAGGGGTTAGTTACCACATCAACAGTTGAAGATATTGCAACAGTAGTAGCAGTGGAACATTCAGCAACAGAAGTAGCATTATCACGCTCAGTGCATTTAAGACATGGTGGTTCAAATCCTTCCTGAGCGGAACTAATCTATTCGGCGCGAAGTGACTCGTTTTCCTTTTGAAGATCTTCATGAGCCGCTCTCAATTTCTCAAGTTCTTGTTTCCTTTGAAGATAATCATAGGAAAGATTTTCATGAGTTGTTGAAAGAGTATTAAGACGATCTTCAAGTTCCTGATACTTAACGTGAAGATTTTTTATGTCTTCAATTAAGGATTCAGATCGAGTCATTTCAGCACCCAACAGATCATCGCTTCTGTCTAACAGTTTTTGAATATGTTCCATGGCCTTTTGTTGTTCAGTTGCAATTTTAGAAAGTGTTTTGTAACTGGATGTTTGATAGCGAGTAGTGCATGTGTTTACCTTGGCACCGCATGCCATGAAGCAGTAGGTAGGAGTGGAGTCGTTCTTGTCATTTGCATCGGTGTCGGTGATGAAGTCATTGTCTTCAGTGTTGAAGATGGACTTGACGACGTATGCTGTAGCCAGACTCGCAATGCCAGAATCAGACTCCTCCTTAGACTCCACCTCTGCCTCCTCAGAAGAGGACTCTTCCTCTGAATCCATTTCCTTGCCAACAAATGCACGTGCCTTGCCAGATGAGCTCTTCTTGTGTGATGAAGACTTTGAGGAAGACTTGGAAGAAGACTTTGAGTATTTCTTCTTCTTCTTGTCGTCAGAATCATATTCCTTGCTCTTCTTCTTCCTTCTATTCTCATTGTCCCACTGTGGACACTCAGAGATGAAGTGTCCAGTTTTCTTGCACTTGTGACATGTTTTCTTCTTGTAGTCATGAGCAGAAGCTTCATCATTCCTTGAGCTTGACCGTGAAGATTTTCTGAAGCCTTTCTTCTTGGTGAATTTTTGGAACTTCTTCACTAGCATTGCAAGTTCCCTTCCAATGTCTTCAGGATCATCAGAACTGCTGTCAGATTCTTCTTCAGATGAGGAAACAGCTTTTGCCTTCAAGGCACGAGTTCGCCCATAGTTTGGACCGTAGATATCTCTTTTCTTAGAAAGCTGAAACTCATGTGTGTTGAGCCTCTCAAGTATGTCAGACGGATCGAGTGTCTTGAAATCAGGACGTTCTTGAATCATCAGGGCTAGGATGTCAAACGAACTATCAAGTGATCTCAGCAACGTCTTGACGATTTCATGTTTGGTGATCTCAGTGGCGCCGAGGGCTTGAAGCTCATTTGTGATGTCAGTGAGCCGGTCAAATGTGTGCTGGACATTCTCATTGTCATTTCGCTTGAAGCGGTTGAAGAGGTTGCGAAGAACACTGATTCTTTGATCTCTCTGGGTTGAGATGCCTTCATTGACCTTGGAGAGCCAGTCCCAGACCAGCTTGGATGTCTTCAAGGCACTCACACGGCCATACCGTCCTTTTGTCAGATGACCACAGATGATATTTTTGGCAGTAGAGTCCAGTTGAGTGAACTTCTTGACATCAGCAGCAGTGACACCTTCTCCAGCCTTGGGAACGCCGTTCTCGATGACATACCATAGGTCGACGTCAATGGCTTCAAGATGCATGGGCATCTTATTCTTCCAGTAGGGATATTTAGTTCCATCGAGGACGGGGCACGCAGCGGAGACTTTGATTATCCCTGCAGTCGACATAGCTAAAACTCCAGGTGGTTAAACCGAATCACACAGAACAAGGGAGCACCGAGCTCTGATACCAATTGAAAGTGCGTTATATTGACTAGAGGGGGGGTGAATAGGCGATTTTTATGAAAGTCTTCAAAACGTGGGAGTTATGAAGACAAACAGCGAAGATATGCCTATTACTATGCAGCGGAAGTTAGATTACACTAGGAAAGCCATGGTCAAGTATTCAATAGAGTGAAAGCACAATGACAAATAGCTGCAGTGTAATAAGGATCAGGTAGGAAGAAGTTATGAAGCCAAACAGATCATACATTCATGTTGTGAAGACAAAAGATAGAGCAAGCATGCAATGGCTTCACAATGAGTAACAGTAAGAAAAAGGAAGTGAAGATGAAACCAGTGACTCGTTGAAGACAATGATGTGTTGGACCAGTTCCAGTTGCTGTGACAACTGTACGTCTGGTTGGAGCGGCTAGGTATTTAAACCTTAGGACACACAGTCCCGGACACCCAGTGCTGAACACGCAGCTCAGGACACCAAGTCCTCACCGTATTCTCCTTGATCTAAGGTCACACAGTCCTCGCCCAATCACTCTGGTAAGTCTTCAAGGTAGACTCCCAAACCTTTACCTTGGCACCGCGTGCCATGAAGCAGTAGGTGGGAGCGGAGTTGTCCTTATCATCAGCATCGGCGTCGGTGACGAAGTCATTGTCTTCAGTGTTGAAGATGGACTTGGGAACGTAGGCTGTAGCCAGACTCGCAACACCAGAATCGGACTCCTCCTCAGACTCCACCTCCGCCTCCTCAGAAGCAGACTCCTCCTCTGAATCCTTTTCCTTGCCAACAAACACACGAGCCTTGCCAGATAAGCTCTTCTTGTGTGATGAAGACTTTGAGGAAGACTTGGAAGAAGACTTTGAGTATTTCTTCTTCTTCTTGTCGTCAGAATCATATTCCTTGCTCTTCTTCTTCTTCTTCTTGTTCTCATTGTCCCACTGCGGACACTCAGAGATGTACTGACCAGGTTTCTTGCACTTGTGGCATGTTCTCTTCTTGTAGTCATGAGCAGAAGCTTCATCATTCCTTGAGCTTGATCGTGAAGACTTTCTGAAGCCTTTCTTCTTGGTGAATTTTTGGAACTTCTTCACAAGCATAGGAAACTCCTTTCAAATGTCTTCAGGATCATCAGAACGGCAGTCAGATTCTTCTTCAGATGAGGAGACAACTTTTGCCTTCAAGGCCCGAGTTCGGCCATAGTTTGGACCGTAGATATCTCATTTCTCAGAAAGCTGAAACTCATCTGTGTTGAGCCTTTCAAGTATGTCAGACGGATCGAGTGTATTGATGTCAGGGCGTTCTTGAATCATCAGGGCTAGGGTGTCAAATGAGCTGTCAAGTGATCTCAGGAGTGTCTTGACGATTTCATGCTTGGTGATCTCAGTAGCGCCGAGAGCTTGAAGCTCATTTGTGATGTCAGTAAGGCGATCAAACGCGAGCTGAACATTTTCATTGTCGTTTCTCTTGAAGCGGTTGAAGAGGTTGCGAAGGACACTGATCCTTTGATCTCTTTGGGTTGAAACGCCTTCGTTGACCTTGGAGATCCAGTCCTAGACTAGCTTAGATGTTTCCAGAGCACTCACACGGCCAAACTGCCCTTTGGTAAGATGACCACAGATGATGTTTTTGGTAGTGGAGTCTAGTTGGACGAACTTCTTGACATCAGCAGCGGTGACACCTTCACCAGCCTTGGGAACGCCATTCTTGATGGCATACCAGAGGTCAACATTAATGGCTTCAAGATGCATGCGCATCTTATTCTTCCAGTAGGGATATTCAGTTCCATCGAAGACGGGGCACGCAGCGGACACTTTGATTATCCCAGCAGTCGACATAGCTAAAACTCTAGGTGGTTAAACCGAATCACACAGAACAAAGGAGTACCTGTAGAGACCCGACCCGAATGGATCAAGTCTACTGTGCTCCGGTGTCATCCCTGGATCAGTAATGCTGACACCACACAGTACTTCGAAGGATTTATAGCAGAGTGGCAATCACACACTTATTACATCGATGTCTCAAAAGAGAACTTATTACAATAAATATGGCTTAAGGCCATCTAATAACGATAACAGTGGAAGACTCGGAAGATAAATGGGTCCATCAACTCCAACAGCATCACTGAGTATAGAACCACGACCTAAAAGCACCTTACTCGTCGTCTGAAAAGTCTGCAACATGAAAGTTGCAGCCCGAAAACGGGTCAGCACATGGAATAACAGATAGAGAGTAATGGAATGAAACAGCTATACTACATGCATATATGGCTGGTGGAAAGCTCTATGGTTACAGTTTTGCGTAAAGCCAATTTTTCCCTACTGCAAAGGAATAAATTTATTTAACTATCAGGGTGGTTGTTAAACATCGAGAATGGTTGACAGCATTCCGATCCCAATTAAGTAATTAAAACCCAACAACATTAATTAGAAGTAACATGATGAGATTCACATGATATTCAAGTACTAGATACTCAAGTTGTCCATAACCGGGGACACGGCTAATCATGATTAGTTTGTACACTCTGCAGAGGTTTGCGCACTTTTCCCCACAAGACTCGATCGCCTCCGTTTGGTTTCTCGCACTACAGGGTGTTTGAGAAGACGGATGACCGAGACACAGTCTTTCAGAAGCGCTAGCACCTTACATGTGGGTAGACCGTACCACCTACATCCCCTACATCTGCTAGTCTACCCGTAAGAGTTCGCACGACTTAGTCAACTATGCCAGAGCCCATAATGGCTTGTGGCTGCACATGGAAGTTACTAGCATGAATGATCTTATGATCCCTTTGAGCCTGGGTGGCGGTCCGAAATAAAAACAGGCAAGTCCTGATAGACATCAGGTGCCTCAATCCACCCAGATGTGTGTTTAAGTTGCCACCTTAGATAAACCATTAAAATTAACAAACTCACATCTGTCATGGATATCACTCACCCAATCCACGTCTACTAGCATAGCATGGCATAATAAGCAAACGTAGAAGTAACTCCCAAACGTTTGATAATAATACAGGTAATAGGTACTACCTCATCTACTTCCCATCCCACAATTTAATTAGATCCTAACCATGCAATGTGTGAGGAGTGATCTAATGCAATAAAACTGGGTTGCAGAAAAGGTATGATCAAAGTGTTACTTGCCTTGCTGATGATCCGCGAGACCTAGGGTTTCGAAGTAACAAGCGGCGCAATCCGGGTGATCTATCGCAGACAAACAACAAGCACACAATAAGTACTCATCTAATGCACAGGTAAAACTCGAACAAGAGAACGAACCAGAAAGTTCAACTTAAGAACTCCGGTTGCAAAGAAAGAACCGAACAGACGGCGGAAAAACAAACGGCGGAAGAAAGCAACTCCGTTCTAGCAAGTTGAAACTAGGTCAAATTTTACTGTAGCAAAGTCTTGTTCAAGTTGATTAGACGGAACGGCGGTTTCGAGACGAAACTCCAGGCGCTTGAATCACCTGATTCCGTTAAACGAGCGAGAAGAAAGACTAGAACGAAGATCGGATCTGATACCGCGATCGCGGAATAAATCCGACGAAAAGAAAGAGACGAACGGTTAAACGAACGGGCGTCGTTAACCGGGAAAAATCGGTGGTCACGTTCGTTGAGACGAACGGTCCGAAATAAGAAAGAAAACCGATCTAGGGTTTCGGAAGAAAACTGAAACAAAGCCGGAAGAAAAACCGGAAGAAAAAAGAGAAGAACCGGAACGGTTTTCTAGAAGAAAAACCAAACCAAGGAAAAGAAAAAGAGAGAGGCGCGACGCGGCTACCTCGGGAGGCGGGGCTCCGAGCGGCGGCGGCAGCTTAAGGCGGCGGCGGCGCTAGGCGGCGGGAGGCGGCGGTGGCTGCGGCTTGGGGTGGAGAGGGGGGGGTGTTAGGGTATATATATAGGAGCGGGGGGGTCTCTTGCTTGGGGAAGGGGCAAGGGGAGGCGGCAGCGGCTTGGAGTCCCGCTGGGACTCGGCCTGGCGGCGGGGATGGCGGCTGGCGCACGTGGCTAGGCCGGCCTTGGCCCAGGCGGCTGGGCCTGCGTCCCTTTTTTTTTTAAATCGGTTACGCGCGCAGAAAAAACAAAAGAAAGAAAATCTAAACGAACACCAAAATTCCTAAAGTAAATTTTCCCCGACTCCTAAAAATGAGTGGAACAAAATGAACTTTTCTCTGGGCCTAAAATGCAATTTTTGAAAACGCACATTTTTTCCCTATCCAAATAAAATGCAAATAAAACTCCGGAAAAACCAAAATTTGATTTATTCATTAAATCTTTATTTTTCCTAAATTTGGGAAAGTCATATTATTCCCTCTCTCATATTTTTGATATTGGAAAAATAATTGAAGATGAAATAAATAAATCAAATGATCCTCTTTTCAAATTTGAGAAAATTCTCAAATATGAAAATAACGAAATCTCCAACTCTCTCCGAAGGTCCTTGAGTTGCGTGAAATTTCTAGGATTGAACAAAATGCAAGAAAATATGATATGCATGATGATCTAATGTATAACATTCCAAATTGAAAATTTGGGATGTTATAGTACCTTGCTCTGATACCAATTGAAAGTGCTAGTGATCGACTAGAGGGGGGTGAATAGGCGGTTTTTATGGAAGTCTTCAAAACATAGAAGTTTCAAAGACAACGATAGAAATAAACCTATTACCATGCAGCGGAAGGTAGACTACACTAGGCAATCCATTGTCAAGTATTTAATGAAGTGAAAGCACAAAGACTAATAGCAGCTAGGCAGTATAGATCAGGATGGAACATAGTATGAAGCCAATCAGAACAAGCAGTCACTCGGTGAAGACAAAAGATAATGCAGACAGGCAATGACTTCACAAGGACCAACTGCAAATAAAGAGATGGGAGGGATAGAACCAGTAGCTCGTTGAAGACAATGATTTGTTGGACCAATTCCAGTTGTTGTGACAACTGTACGTCTGGTTAGGGAGGGTGAGATTTAACTCAGAAGACCGTGTCTTCAACTTATTCCCCTTGAGCTAAGGACACCCAGTCCTCGCCCAATCACTCTGGTAAGTCTTCAAGGTAGACTTCCAAACCTTCACAGACTTCGTTCACCGGCGATCCACAATGACTCTTGGATGCTCAGAATGTGACGCCTAACCGGCTGGAGGATTCACATGCCTCAATTGTAATAAGTCTTCAGATCACACAGACAGGAAGACTTCAGTGATGCCTAACACTCTTTGGCTCTGGGTGTTTAGGGCTTTGTCCTCGCAAGGATTTCTCTCTCAAGGTCTTCGAGGTGGGTTGCTCTCAAACGACAAAAGCCGTGCACTAACTCTGAGCAGCCAACCAATTTATGGTGTAAAGGGTGGGCTATTTATAGCCACTAGGCAACTCGACCTGATTTGTCCAAAATGACCCTGGGTCACTAAGGAACTGACACGTGTTCCAACGGTCAGATTTCAAACACACGCGACAACTTTACTTGAGCTACAAGAAAAGCTGACTTATCCAGCTCTGGATAAGTTTTGCTCTCATTGTCTTTGCTCGAAGACACAGGATTTTGGTTAAGCATCACTTCAGTCATTCTGACTGGTTCACTTGGACCCCACTTAACAGTATGGTGGTTCCTATGACTCAACAAAGTAGAAAAAGAATGACGAAACGACTAAGTCTTCGCGCTCCATAGTCTTCACTTGTCATAGTCTTCAATGTGAATGTCTTCACATACCACCTTTGTCTTCAATGTCTTCATACATTTTTAGGGGTCATCTCCGGTAGGAAAAACCAATCAATGAGGGACTTCTACCTGTGTTATCCTGCAATTCTCACAAACACATTAGTCCCTCAACCAGGTTTGTCGTCAATACTCCAAAACCAACTAGGTGTGGCACTACATGCACTTACAATGACTACTTGATAGTTTAGTGCACCATGCTTTACGGCTTAGAACCGGGACTTCAAAAATGTTTTGAACACCACGGAGCATATAAGATGTTCCAAGAGTATGCTCTGTGGTGTTCAAAACATTTTTGAAGTCCCGTGTTAAGAGGTATGAGACCTCTGACAAATACTTTGCCTACAAGATGGAGGAGAATAGCTCAGATAGTGAGCATCTTCTCAGAATGTCTGGGTACTACAATCGCTTTAATCAAGTGGGAGTTAATCTTCTAGATAAGACAGTGATTGACAGAGTTCTCCAGTCCCTATCACCAAGTTACTAGAACTTCGTGATGTACTATAATATGCAAGGGATAACAAAAAATGACTCCCAAGCTCTTCGTGATGCTGAAATCAGCAAAGGTAGAAATCAAGAAATAGTATCAAGTGTTGATGGTTAACAAGAGCACTAGTTTCGAGAAAAAGGTCAAGGGAAAGAAAGGGAACTTCAAGAAGAATGGCAAGCAAGTTGCCACTCCTGTGAAGAAGCCCAAATCTAGACCCAAACCTCAAACTGGGTGCTTCTACTGCAAAGGAAATGGTCACTCGAAGCGGAACCGCCCCAAAAACTTGGCGGACAAGAAGGATGGCAAAGTGAACAAAGGTATATTGTATATACATGTTATTGATGTTTACTTTACTAGTGTTCATAGTAGCCCTGGGTATTTGATATCGGTTCAGTTGCTAATATTTGTAAGTCGAAACTGTAGGATCGAAAGTATGTCTAGAGGGGGGTGATTAGACTACTTGACCAAATAAAAATCTAGCCTTTTCCCAATTTTAAGTCTTGGCAGATTTTAGCAACTCAGCACAATTCAAGCAATCAACATACACATGCAGGTCTATGAGTATAGCAGCGGAATGTAAAATATTTGCATATGAAGGTAAAGGGAGGAGTTTGGAGGGATCAAACGCAATGTAGACACGGAGATTTTTGGCGTGGTTCCGATAGGTGGTGCTATCGCACATCCACATTGATGGAGACTTCAACCCACGAAGGGTAATGGTTGCGCGAGTCCACGGAGGGCTCCACCCACGAAGGGTCCATGAAGAAGCAACCTTATCTATCCCACCATGGCCATCGCCCATGAAGGACTTGCCTCACTAGGGTAGATCTTCATGAAGTAGGCGATCTCCTTGCCCGCACAAACTCTTTGGTTCAACTCCACAATCTTGTCGGAGGCTCCCAAGTGACACCTAACCAATATAGGAGACACCACTCTCCAAAAGGTAATAGATGGTGTGTTGATGATGACCTCCTTGCCCTTGTGCTTCAAATGATAGTCTCCACAACACTCAATCTCTCTCACTGATTCGGATTTGGTGGAAAGATGATTTGAGTGGAAAGCAACTTGGGGAAGGCTAGAGATCAAGATTCATATGGTTGGAATGGAATATCTTGGTCTCAACACATGAGTAGGTGGTTCTCTCTCAGAAAATAAATGCTGAAGTGTAAGCACGTTTTGATGGCTCTCCTTACTAATGAAGGAAGGGTGGAGGGGTATATATAGCCTCCACATAAAATCTAACCATTACACACAATTTACCAAACTCGGTGGGACCGAATCAGAAAACTCGGTCAGACCGATTCAGTTCATAATGTGACCGTTAGGCATTTCGATGGGACCGACATGTCAACTCGGTGGAACCGATTCTATTAGGGTTAGGGCATAACGTAATCTCGGTGAGACCGATTACACAAACTTGGTGGGACCTATTTTGGTAATAGGCTAACCAGAGAGTTGGTCAGGCAAACTCAGTGAGACCGAATCGCTCATTTCGGTGAGACCGAAACGTTACGAAAGGGAAACAGAGAGTTTGCATTGCGAACTCGGTGGGACCGATCGCTCATCTCAGTTGGACCGAAACGTTACGAAGGGAAACAAAGAGTTTGCAATCCCATCTCAGTGAGACTCAGATCCCTATCGGTGAGACCGATATGACTAGGGTTTCTGGCAGTGGCTATGTCAAGTGAACTCGGTGGGGCTGAATTTGAATTTTGGTTTCGGACATATGCGGATATGAGAAAGTGGTTGAGGGTTTTTGGAGCATATCACTAAGCATTTTGAGCAAGTAAGCCATTAAGCAACACCTCATCCCCTTTTATTAGTATTGGCTTTTCCTACGGACTCAATGTGATCTTGGATCACTAAAATGAAAAAGTAGAGTATCGAGCTTGAGCCAATGTGTGTCCTTAGCATTTTGAGGGGTCCACATTCCTAATACATGCCATGCCAATCATTGAACTTTCTGAAATGATCATCTTGAAATAGTATTAGTTCAATGAGCTATATGTTGTTAATAATTACCAAAACCACCCAGGGATAGTTGCACTTTCAATCTCCCCCTTTTTGGTAATTGATCACAACATATAGATCAAAGCTTCAAAAAATGGTAATAAGATTTAAATACATCGTTGCTTTGAGAAGTATGTGATAAGCAAGAGCTACCCCTAAATTTGTGCACTATTTAAGATTTGCTTTTGAATGCAAATGCACAATTAATTAGGATCATGGGTCACTCTTCCATGTCACATACATCTTTGGAGCGCTCAAAATGATATGAATTAAAACATGCACTCATCACCAAGCAAAGTGAATGGTCATATAAGGATATATAAAAGATAATGTCATCCAAGCAAACGTTAAAGTATGATATGATCAAACACATGATCATACAAGTATCTCACACAGACATAAAGTATCAAATGAGCACACACACACACGCACAAAAGTTCAACAAAAGACAAGAGAGACAAAGCAGCAAAGCAACACTCTCTCTGGAAGCCTATGATCTATACATTTCTCCCCCTTTGGCAACAAGTTTCCAAAAAGTTCAAAAATCCATAGTGATATGCATCTCTCAGGATTGGTCTTTGGGAGGTGGTGTAGATAGAACTCCAAGGACGAAGGCATTAGTGGATGATGTTGGAGCTGGTGGAGCAGGTGCTGAAGGTGGTACTGAAGCCGTTGCTGGTGCAGATGAAGTAGCTCTTGTATCTGATACTGGCACTGCAGCTGACCTCTGACTCCTTGGAACTCGCTAAAAAGCATCCATAGTTGCCTTCCCTCTTTTCTCCTCGGCTTCTTCCTGGAGCTGCTCGACTGCATTCTATATCTCAGTCACCTTGAGGTCAAGATCATAGACTTTTGTCTCAACAATCCTTTCCAATCTCTCTTGATTCTGAGTCAGGGTGGCCAAGCCCTTCTCGATCCTTAAGAACACCTGAGATGCTTCCTCGGCACTTGGCATCCTTGCAGCCTTTTCTACCTTTGCCTTAGCTCTCTTCTCTTGTGCTCGTGCTGATGAAGGTTCATTCTCATTCATCACAACTACGTTATCCTCAAATTATAGGTGCATAGTTAAGTGCTCCTTGTCCAACAGGTATGTCTGTGCCCATCTTGGAGTTGACGAGCACATGAATATGTGGAGCATACCCGCAAGATATTTTCTGATCTGCTGGAGTCCTCTTGATTGTCTCAACAATCAGACTCATGACCTTGAATTTTTGAGGGACATCAAATATTTGCAGCAGGTTGATAGAATGTCCTCTTATCATCTTGTGATCTCCAGATTTGGGTAGCAGAGTATGCCTCGGGATAGTGTTGATTGTAGGCAAACCAGACAGCAGACAATGCATAGATCCAAGCTTGTGCGTCTCCAAAGATTTATTGGGGATCTCCTTGTACATATTTTCCATTGAGTTGTGGTCCTTCTTGTTCTTGGCATACACATCCAAATCATCCTCATGTTCCTTTGGGGCATTGATCAACTTCGCCCACTCATTAATAGTTGATTGGTACCTCGTACCTTCAGACATCCACACGATTCTGCCATCTAGATAGAAATGAGCAGTGGAGTAGAACTGCATAATGAGCTCATCATTCCATTTGGTCAACTTTTGACCCACAAACTCATCAACTCCACAAGCTTTGAAGCTTTCATGTACACCTAGGAAGAAGTCTTCATTCTCATCAATGAATTCCCAATCAACCCATCTCATATCACAGACAATTGGCTTCTTGTCAAGCAGAATGGTCTCATAGAAATCCTGTTGTTCCTTGGTGTGGAACCTATAGTCCACTGTAGTCCTTCTCCTCATAGCATAGGGATCAGACTGTCTCCAAAGTCTCAATCCTGCATCCTTCCTGATGTTCATGTCTTCTGCCACTGGGTGAGTGTCATTATGGTCTGGAATCTTAGGTTTTAGTTTTCTCAGCACTTGTGCTTCTGCATCTTCTTCTTCAACTTCAGGCACTAGGACCTTGTTCTTTTCTTCACCAGGGATATTCCTGTGCTTCTCTTGGGCTTAGAGGGCTTTTGAGCTTGAGCAGCAGCCTTGGGAGCAGTTTTGGGCTTTGATGGAGTAGCCCCCGACCTGATTGCATCTCCCATGAGCTTCTGGGACTTGGGTGCCGGTGCAGCATCCTCTTCCTCTTCATCTTCTTCTTGCTCCCTCATTATGGAGGATCTACCAAGGACTCTGGCAGCGGTATTTTTAACCCTCTCCTTCCTCTTCTTTCCCTCTCCAACAGCCTCTCCAGTTGGCTTAGAGGTTTCAACAGTTGAGGCCCTGGCCTTAGACATTGGAACTCTTTTTGCAGGTGCCTTCTTATGCAACCCTGGCTTAGTTGTTGCAGCAGTACCATACTGTTTCTTTAGCACATTCTTTTTGGAGCTAACTTCCTCTTCAACAGCCCCATAGTCCTCATCTTCAGAATCTAAACTTTTCTTCTTCCTTGTTCTGGTGGCTGCCTTTGGCAAGTTACTAGGAGTGCTCGTGCTGCCATCATTTGAGGTGCTTGAGGGACTAGTGCCCTCACTCATTTGCACTGGCTCTTCAGATCTGTTTTGGCTATCACTTTGGTTAGACATCTTGGCAGGCAAACTGACAGCAAACCCTATGAATAGATGTAGATGAGGTAGAATGTATGAGCATCACAAAGTGCTGAGTTTTTCCAAAACAAATGAGTCAAAAACATAGTTTTAGTTCTCCACACAAGGCATTTCGGAGCTACCGATTTGTTAAACTCGGTGATACCGAAGCAATTGTTGGAGTTTGAACTAGTAAACTCGGTCAGACCGAGTCACGGTTCGGTGGCTCCCAGATTGCTAGGGTTTCATAGAGAATCGAACTCGGTCACACCGATTTGCAATTTTCGGTCAGACCAGAAAGCGCATGTGCAATGGCCTAAGCCAAATTGGTGAGACCGATTTCTACAACTCGGTCGGTCTGAGATGAGTTCAGCGGAGACCTAACCCTAAATTTTTGAATCAAACCTAACTTAAAGGGAGTTTTCCTGGATAGATTGATTTCATACTTGGTGCGAATCATGTCAAAGCAATGTGCTAAGAATCGGAATGAGGAATTAGCACATACAGTCGAACTGATACCCTAGTTCGGCGGGAGTTCGCTACAGCGACAGC